>NC_133524.1:20392500-25627500 GCF_049354715.1 Callithrix jacchus
GATTATCCAGGTGGGCCCGATGTCAAACAATGGTCCTCATAAAAGGCAGGCAGGTGGCTCGGTGAAGGATAGGAGATGTGAGGAAGGAAGCAGAGATTGGCAATTGGCAGACTGGGGTCACAAGTGAAGGAAGTATAGACACTGCAGGCAGCCTCTAGAAGCCAGGCAAGGCAGGGAAATGAATTCCTCCAGCAAGAATGCAACCCTGCTGACACCTTGATATCAACCCCGTAAAATCCATTTTGAACTTCCAATCTCCAGAACTATAAGATTACACATTTGTGCTGTTTCGAGCCATGAGGTTCGCAGAGATTTGTTACTGCAGCAACAGCAAACTAAGACTATAAGGCAGAGGAGAGAGTGACATCTGTTCCCCACGATGGGAACTACGTGGGTAAAGGCTTAGAGACCTGAATGAGATTAGAACAAGCAAAGGCATCTGGTGGCTGTAGCACTTCACAAAGGCTTCACCAAGGCATTCAGGATCTAAAGCATTTATAGAAGGATAAACATATGGGGTCAATTCCAGAGCCATTGGGGCTTGACTGCAGATCAGAAGGGGCAGGAAAAGGAGAAGGAACAAGAGGAAATAGCAGCATCCCTATGGAAGTGGCAGGAAAGATGGTGATACCCTCAACAAAAAGGGAAGTAAAAGAGGCAGGGCAGGTATTATGGGGGAGAAATGCTGAGCTTAGTTTGGAATATGCTCAGTCTAAGGCATTTAAGACACACCTGGGTGAAGTTAGCTAGGAGAAGGTACCAATGATAATCAGCTCAACCAATGTTAATCTTAGGCTTAATATGTGCACAAGAACATGATGACCAAACTGATGAGGTTCCTGCCCTCATGATGCTTACAGTGGGTGGGTCCTGAGCTTAGAACAGAGACCAAGACTGGGGACAGATGTGGGCATCATCAATAGATGACACCTGAATTGGCAAAGTGTTTGCGATCACTTAAGGACACACTAAACATAAGGGAACCAGGGATGACAGCATCCCACAGGTGGACATGGGTGGAAAAAAAGGAGGGAGGAGTGTAGGAGAAATCAGGAACACATAGGGTGTTCTGGAAGACAAAGCATTCCAGTCTTCAGTCTCAAAAGCTTCAGTGAAGTCAAACATGGTGAGGCCTGAGACCATGTATTTTTTGATTGGAGAAGGATCATTCCAGATAACCTTGGCATGATCAGTTTCTGGAATTCAATCAAGGCAGTGCCAGAGGTCAGTGGTCTTGGTAAGTGTAAGGCAGGCTATGTGAGGAAAGGGGAAGAGCAGGACAAGCTGTCTCAGAAAAACAGCAGTGAAGAGGAGAGAAAGGTGAATGCAAGGTGTGTAACTTTAAGGCAGCTTTATGAATAAACTGTAAAAATCTAAATAGAACCAAAGATGGAGGCCGGGCGCGGTGGCTCAAGCCTGTAATCCCAGCACTTTGGGAGGTCGAGGCGGGTGGATCACGAGGTCAAGAGATCAAGACCATCCTGGTCAACATGGTGAAACCCCGTCTCTACTAAAAAAATACAAAAAATTAGCTGGGCATGGTGGCGCGTGCCTGTAATCCCAGCTACTCAGGAGACTGAGGCAGGAGAATTGCCTGAACCCAGGAGGCGGAGGTTGCAGTGAGCCGAGATCGCGCCATTACACTCCAGCCTGGGTAACAAGAGCGAAACTCCGTCTCAAAATAAAAATAGAACCAAAGATGGAATCTTCCCAAGGAGGGACAGGGCAGTTGACTATGAACACATGATTATCCAAGAGAAACCAGGAAAAGTCAGGCCCACCACAGGGCAGTGTAATGGACAGAATAACATTCCCTCCCCCATTCCCACCCCCCATATGCCTACATCCTAAAGTCCAGGATGTGTGAATGTTAGGTTACAAGGCAAAAGGGAGTTAAATTTACTGACCAGGGGGCCTGGAGATGGGGAGATGATCCTGGAATATCCAGGTGGACCCAGTGTCATCAGGGGAGTCCATACACATGGAAGAGAGGGGTAGAAGAGTCAGTAACAATGATGACATGTGAGAGAGAGCTGCCCAGCCGTTGCTGGCTTTGGATAGAGGAGAGGCCACAAGCCAAGGAATGTGGATTCTGGAAGCTGGAAAAGGCAAGGAAAGGGATTCCCTCCTACAACCTCCAGAAGGAATGTAGCTCTGCTGACTTCGTGATTGTAGCCCAGTAATGGATGATAAATTTGTGATGTCTCCAGGCACTAAGTTTATGGTAGTTAGAGCAGCAATCAGAAATGAACACAGGTACCAGGTATAGAAAATCATAAACAAATATTACACACTGGAATAATGCAAACAGTGTATCTTAAAGTCCCCTCTAAAGAGGACGGAAGGAAAAGGATTCTGGGAAGCTCCTGTGTGATACTCTGGTAAAGTCCCAGAGACTAATACTGAGCAGCTGTCTAGTGTCACTGATGCCCAGGTGTTGGAGGTCTGCTTGGACTGGATTCATGGAAGAATCCACACTGAACCGTCTTAATACCATAAGAAGTTTGTTTTGAAGTAGGAATATGTTTTTCTCCCCCTAAGGTAATGTGTCACTTATAACTTCAACATATGAACAGAGAGCCTTGTGTACTGCAGTGAACCATGAGCTCTGGAGGTCAGCTTTCTCAACTGTAAGGCAAGGAGGGGTTCTACACTTGACCATGATCAGAACCACCCGGAGGGCTCATGAAAATGCAGATTGCTGGGCCCCATCCCCAGCATTCCTGATTCAGGAGGTGTGCTGGAATGAAGCCAGAGAATGTGTCTCCAAAGGGCTGCAGGGGAGGCTGTGCTACTGGCTTGGGAACCACCCTCTGAGAAGCGAAGCATTAGAGGCTCTCCTTCTCTAACACTGTAAGGATTTGGGGTGTTTTCCTGTTCTGCATCTTTCCCATTAGCACTGACTTCTTGGTTCTCAACAGCCTGCTCTTGCACTGTCACTCTCTCTTCCCCTAGTATAGCATTTCAGATGTCCATTGTGCTTAACATTGAACAACAGTCCAGGCTAGACCTGGCTGATATGAAGTAGCCACAGATGTATCTACAAAGCCATTTTCCTCCCCTACTGCCTCCTATCACCTGCCCGATATGAAGTAGCCACAGATATATCTACAAAGCCATTTTCCTCCCCTACTGCCTCCTATTCCCTGCCCCTGCCCATTACGTAGTTAACTCGAAGAAAGAGCAGTTCTTCTAACTGGGAGCTGGCCGTGCACTCGCAGCTGGGCCTGAGTGTCCTGTTAAACAGAAACAATTCCATATAAAACCAACATCAGACAAGGCCACTCTGTGACCAGGATGGGATAAGATGAAAACAAGACCACACAGTAATCATATCTGAACATGGACAAAACATGCACCTTCTCCAAAACACAAACATGACAAAACATCTCGCAATCCTGGCTAATACAAATGACAGCTGCTGCTTTACCAACCATAGCTCTAGCCTGCCTCTAATTTTCCCCGCTTCTAGAGAACATTTGTTAAAACATCCAATCACAGAATTCCCCCTGGTAGCACCCAATTCAAAGTAATGTCCAGCTTCCTTAAACATTTCCCCAAGCCACCTGACACAAGTGCAAATCATCTAAGTCATCCTTCCTTGCACCATCTTACTGAGATGCCCCGAGGTTCCCACGGTGTCCGTTCTCCCTCCCTGTCACAAGAACCAGTTGTGGCTGGAGGGCAGCGATGACTCATACTCAACCAGATTTCTGCTCAAACATGATCTCCTCTAAGACACTGTCCTTGGCACTTTCCAGGCTAAGTCAGATTGGCCTTTTCCACTCTTCTTTTATGCACTCTCATGGCTTCACACTACCTATTGCCATGCGCATTGCATTCAAGTCAGCCTCCATTAGACTGAGAAGCCCAAACAGTCACGTCTCTGCTCTGCACCTGTTCTTAGCACAGTGAGTATACAAAGCACGTAAATAAACATTGGATGGATGGATAGATGAACAAATACTACTGTATGTAACATACATTAAAACAACTACAAACTCAAGAGTTGATGAGAGAATGTCAGTAACGCCAAAAGAACTGAAGTAGTAAGAGAAGAAACCACTAAGGTCTGTGCAACAAGGGCCACAATAAGCTTTTGCTTGTGCCAAGATGGACAGAAGTGGGTAAAGCTCATGTACAATTAAGGTGGGAGCCTCTTCTTCTATTTCTAACTCAAGACATTTGTAGAGACCGACCCATTATGTTCCTTTTAGCTTTAGTTTAGCATACAGCAGTCTACTGCCAATACAATAAATACATTGCTAAAGGCTATCCCAACTTTGTTTTTACTCTGGAATTATTTAAACAGAAATCATTTGCTGGGCTTGCAAACCCTTCACTACTCAGATTTAGGTAACCATACTATTTGTGTAATTGTAATTATAAGAGGCTTTCTCTGTGTCTGGCACTGTAGGCATGCATCTCCTAGCAAGTTCAGAGGGCATATGTTGATGGGCTTTTATAAGAGGTCATTTTGCAACTAACCAGCTTCACTTAAGGGTTAGGGATTTGGTTCTTTTCTGTCATTTTTCAGAAAACAAACTGTAAGATCCAGTTTTGCTGTTATCCATCCACAGAAAACTCATTGTCAGGCCACGTAAGAATATAAGTATATCAGAATCAGGCACAGTGGTGTAAGCCTGCAGTCCCAACTACCTGGGAAGATCTCTTCAGTCCAGAAGTTCAAATCCATCCTGAGCAACAGAGTGAGACCCTCTCTCTTAAAAAAAAAAAAAAAGAATAAAATTGCATCAAATTGATAAACTGGATAAATCTGAAAACCAGAGACTTGGAGAAAGGGGTGTGCCTCTGTGTGCACACACACAACCTCAGCCCATTAGATCACTCCATTGGAAGACATACAGAATGAAGGATTAAATTACTGTACTTCATTACAAATATACTGCTGGAGGTGCTTTCGAGAGAGCATGTGATCTTTAGTCACAAAGTACAAGCGCCTTAAATCCCACCATAAGCATGAATTAAATTACATTCATTTTGATATTATCACCTCTAAGTATTAACTCCTGAAATAAATGAAAATCAATGCCCCCTCCCCCTGCAATAAAGGTTATAATAAAGATTAAGTTTGAAAGGACTAATAGCTACAGGAGCACTCTTATTTTTCTTAGGAAGTTCTGAAGAATGAAAACAGTTCAAATCTGAAAAACAGGTCTGTTTCTTCTTAAATGAAGCTCAGTCCCCTTCTCATTGAGATACAGAAAACACAATCCGGCCATGGGAGAAGATGTTTGGATCTAAATTCCTTTTGTGCAATGCATAATCACCCAAAATGAAAAGTGATCAAAACAGAATTTTTGGTTACTTCGGGAGAAATTCATCCATTATTAAAGTGGCCTGTAAAGTTTAAAGTATATACTTCTGCCAACTAACTAAATCATCTTACGGGGCAAAGCAAAACAAGAGTGAGTTAAGGGTTCTGTCCCACAAAGAGAAGGAGGATTTCATGCCCCTTATGCATTCATTCAACAAATATTTAGGTCCTGCTCTGTGCCAGACACCAAAAAGGGCTGAGCAAACTATGCAACACTGTGCTGTCCCTATGGTCATAGAGCTTACAGTACAGGAGATAACTATTACGCACAAATATGTAACACTGCTATGAAAAAAAAAGGTGCTGTATGAGAAAATATAATGGGAACCAATTTAGACTGGGGGTGGCAAAGGGGATCAGAGAAAGGCACTGTGAAAAAAGTAACCTTTAAGCCAAGAAGCCAATAGATCACCACTACTTTAGAAAAGGAAAACCTTTTTTTGACAAATGACCGCAAATGGGATTTTAACTTTGCCTGTCAACAAGGGACTGGGTTAAACCTCCTCTTTTCCAATGCCTCAGCCTTTCTGAGCATGCTGACTAGTGTACTGGAATCCTATTACCTGAACACAGAAAGGTCTCACTTTATTATTATTTATTATAATCTGCAGCCTTCCTATGCTTGGCCTAAGAACATACAAAAATAATCTGCCAGAGGCTGAAAAACAGAGGGTGGCTATCAGGAAGAACATTATCTGGGTAGACCAAACATTTAATAGCCCAAGTAATCATTAATTCCCTTGCCAATAAAGTGGAAGCTTCTCTGGGCAGCAAGGTGGTTCCAATGCTCCGGGGTCTAAATCAAATGGGACCCAGGGGGCCTAAAGGTTGGTTGGTTACTTGGAACCTCAGTAAATCAAGGACTGGATTACCATTTCCAGGTCCCAGACCCTGCAGACTTAGAGGACGGTATGGGAAGTGGCCTTTTAGCATCACGGGGCAGAGAGCAATCTAGCTGGCTAGGCTGAAGGAAGGCAGCGGCGAGAGGGTCGGGGCCTGGAGAGAGGGGGGTGCAAAGAAAGGAGCCTCAGGTGCTCCGGACCCCGGGACTGGGAGCCAGGCCTGGCACTGGGGCGTTTCCCGCCCCACCCCCCCCAACCCCTCTCAGCCCCCAGCAAAGGCAACCCACCCCGCTCCAAGACCCCGAGGTTCTAACTTCCCCCGAAGCAGGACCAGGGGGCACCAGCAGCCCGACGCACGGCCGGAGCCCACCAGGTCCGGGTACCCGTGACCGCAGAGGAGGGCGCGCTCCGGTGCAAAAAAGGCCAAGACAAAACTCTCCCCGCCCACCCGAAAAGCCAACCACACCCCCTGCAACCCTCAGCCGGAGCGGCCTGGGGCCAGTCCCCGTGATTCTCCGCCCAGGCCCCCACGGGTTTCCGTCCGCGCCGTGCGCGGGCTCAGCGGGGACACGGGCGCAAGTGGGAGTGAATGGGGGTGCGCGAGGCAGGCGAGGGCGCCCACTGTGTTGTCTCCCGCCCGGATCCTGCCCCCGGGACGCCCTCCCGGGCTCTGCAGTTCTAGGACGGGCGCGCCGCCCGCAGGCAGAGGTGGACGCCTGGACGCAGGAAGCCCCCACTCACCCATTGGCGTCGAGCCGGGCCGGGCTGCCGAGGCAGCGTGAAAGTTGGCGGAGGCGGGCGTGGGGGTCGGGGCGCCGGGATCAGGGCGCCGGGAACCAAGCTCGGGGGTCTGGACGCGGTGGCGGCTGGGCGGGCTTCTTCCTCAGTGGCGGCGACGGCGGCTCAGCGCCGCCCGCTGCTGCCTCTGCCGCTGCTGCCCCGGGGCGACTCCTGCTGCTGCTGCTGCATCGCGACCCAATGCGCCCGGCTACGCCGGGTTTCCTGCTCCCCGCGAGTGGAAATTGCGAAAAAAAAAAAAAAAAAAGCGCCGCCCAGCCCAGCGCCCGGCAGCCACGGCCGCGCCGCCCGCTCTCCCCTCCTCCTCAGCGCCGCCGCGAGGCTCCAGCAGCTCCGCCTGCCGGAGACGCGGGGCCGCCGGGCGGGGGCGGGGCCGGAGAGGGGCGGGGCCCGGGCCGCGTCGGGGCAGGCGCTGGGGGCGTCCTTGCGGCTGAGGCGCCCAGGCGCCCTCCTCAACGCCCACGCCGAAGGGACCCTGCTCCGCACGGCTGCCACCCACCCGTGACGGCTGGGCTGACGCCCCGGGAAGTGCCGCGAGACTCCTCGAGACCGGAGAAGAGGGGCTCCGTGGAGGAGGGGCGTGGGAGTGCAGGGGCACGTGGAGAAGGAGGAGAAGGGGGCTGAGCGGGAGGGGGCGACGAGAGGAGAACGGGCTGGGGAGGGAGAACAGGGCATGCCAGAGGCCAAACGCCTGCTCAGGGTGATGGCAGGTGACCCTGGGGCAACGAGGCATTCAGGATTGAGGCTTCCCGGGGGGCTGTTGCGGGGGAAGGAAAAGGGTCCCTTGGCAGGGAGAGAAACGCGGCGTCCCTTCGGCGCGGCGTGAGAACGCAGGCAGGCTAGGTGCGAGTTCCGCACAGAGAAAGCGGTGGCACCGACGTGGCGAAGGACGCAGCGGGGCGGAGGGGACGCAACGCCTTGCAGGGACCCGCCTAAGCCCCGCCCCAGTGCCTGGGCCAGGTGGGGTTCGGGTATTGAGGAATGTTCCCAAGGTCTGGTGTTCCCAGGAATCCGCAGAGATCAGGGCTGGCTCCCTCCCCAGGAGGCATCATTGTGCCTTCTTGACCCCTAGACCTGGACGGCCGACCCTTGAGTGGGCGCCAGAATGGAAACAGAATCCGCGGGCCTTCGTGGGCAATTCAGAAGCTCCGTTTTGGGTTCATTCACCACCACACCTTTCACCATAGATACTCTGCCTGCCACCACATTCCTCTACCAGCCCATTATTTCCTTTTCCCTTTCCACCATCTGGTGGTAGGAAGTGATAGTGAAGTACATAGGAGACATTGAGGCAAAGAACACATAAGACAATAGAGAAATTAGATCAGTGGCCCCTGAAAATGGAGGAGGCTGAGGGCTAGTGGACTCAAAAGGGACAAATGAAAGCCGACCCCCTATCCAAGAGAGGGACTATCTCCATACCTCACCTATGATGGTGAGGCAACTCTTGTTTGAGGTTTTTTTAAAAAAACCTCAGTCAGTGTCTTGCCAACAGGAGATCAGTAGCATCATCTTTCTAAATATCGTTCATATGTGTCAGATCGATTGAAATTGACTAATCAAGGGACAGAAGGCCCATCCACACGGAGGCTGCAATTGAAGTCCTAGTGTCATCAACATCAGACTCCTTAAGAAGGGATCAGAAAACACGGAGATTAAGAATGTGAAGTAGGCCAGGTGTAGTGGCTCACGCCTGTAATCCCAGCACTTTGGGAGGCCCAGGCAGGCGGATCACCTGAGGTCGGGAGTTGGAGACAGCCTGAACAGCATGGTGAAACCCCGTCTCTACTAAAAATACAAAAATTAGCCAGGTGTGGTGGCAGGCACCTGTAACTCCAACTACTTGGGAGACTGAGGCATGAGAACTATTTGAACCCAGAAGGTGAAGGTTACAGTGAGCCAAGATGGCACCACTGCACTCCAGCCTGGGTGACAGAGTAAAACTCTTTCTCAAAAAAAAAAAAAAACTACTCAAATATTCCTGCTCCAGGCACCCTGGTGCCTCACTCATTGCAGGTCTTGTCATATCATGTTCTAATCAGGGCAATCAGGCCTTCTGTTGACAAACGCTGAAACTCACAGAGCTTGGATAAACCCTCTGCTATTGGGACTTTTCCCCCCCGCAACCCCTGGTTGGTATGGGGGTCTTCTTGCAGACCCATACCAACCAGGGGTTGCGGGGGGGAAAAAGAACTGGTATGGGGGTCTGCACAATTCCGGAGGTGGTTCTCTTTGCTAAGCCCAGGATCAGTGGGTCATCCTAACCTACTCTCTCAAAGAGCCTCAGACCCCTGAAAGTGATGAAGCACATTTCAACATGGAAACAGTTGTGCTGGTCTTGCAGTGGACTGGTATCTGGGGTGCTAAAGATTCTTGGCTAGAAGCCCAGTGCATTCTCACAGTGATGAGTCAAAATGAAATTGTTGATGATACCTTCCCATAGCTGAACTTACACAGGCATCAGAGAGGCCGCCATACCTAAACCAGCAGACAGGGTGCTGAATTCCATGGGGCTCAAAGAAAAAGAAAAAATCAGCAGTTTGTCTTATGTCCTGCTTGGTCTCTCTGTCCTATGTGGAGAAGACAGTCTTCTCATTGAATTTTATTTCCAACTTCACACAGGTGAAGACAGATCACTTGAAGTTTGGTAGGGGGGTTGTTTTGGTTTTTGTCTCTTTTTTTTTTTTTGAGACAGGGTTTCACTGTGACCCAGGCTGGAGGATAGTAGCATGATCTTGGCTCACTGCAGCCTCAATCTCCTGGGCTCAACTGATCCTCCCCCCTCAGCCTCCCAAATAGCTAGGACTACAGGCACACACCAACTCACGAGGCTAATTTTTGTATTTTTTGTAGAGATGGGGTCTCACTATGTTGCCCAAGCTGGTCTCAAACTCCTGGGCTCAGCTGATCCTCCCCTGCCTCAGCCTCCCAAATGCTGGGATTACAGGATAAGCCACTGCACTTGATCCGCTTGAAGTTTTGAGTCTTCTTTAGTCTCTGGTCTAGTTTAAGGTATACCTTTTCCTACTTGGACTGGAACGCGGTGTTGTTCCTCCTTGATCTGCTTCCTGTATGGTCAGATTTGCATTACCACAAAAGAAAGACTGATGGCAAGACAACATTTTTGAAAATCCCTGAGCTGTGCCCTAATTTTATTTTGTTTTCTTATTTTTATATTTTTGAGATGGAGTTTCACTCTTGTTGCCTAGGCTGGAGTGCAATGGCAGGATCTCAGCTCACTGCAACCTCTGCCTCCAGGGTTCAAGCAGTTCTCCTGCCTCAGCCTCCTGAGTAGCTGGGATTACAGGCATGCACTACCATGCCCAGCTAATTTTGTATTTTTAGTAGAGAAAGGGTATCACCTTGTTGGCCAGGTTGGTCTCGAACTCCTGACCTCAGGTGATCCACCCACCTTGGCCTCCGAAAGTGCTGGGATTACAGGCGTGAGCCACCGCGCCTGGCCATGTGCCCTAATTTTAATGCCTTAACTAAACGAAGTTGTGATGAGTCTATCCAAAACACTATACTTCGTTTTTCATTTTTAGGTTCTCTGAATTATGAAAATGAACATTTCATGTTTCACTTATTGTTTAGTTCTTCTGAATTGTTCCTATTGTCCTTTCATTTTTCCTTGGAGAAACTTTTGCTGACCAGCACAAGGGAAGTTAACATCAAGATTCAGATCCAGCTGCTGACATGAATAGATGCATAATTTCTCATCCTGCCTCCCTCCTACAAGAGTACCTTTTAACACAATGGTTAATGCAATATTTTAAATGATATGAATTCATCTCATGAATATTTCTTTGTTGTTGTTGTTGTTGTTGTTTTTTGACCGAGTTTCGCTCTTGTTACCCAGGCTGGAGTGCAATGGTGCGATCTCGGCTCACCGCAACCTCTGCCTCCTGGGTTCAGGCAATTCTCCTGCCTCAGCCTCCCGAGTAGCTGGGATTACAGGCAAGCACCACCGTGCCCAGCTAATTTTTTGTATTTGTAGTAGAGACGGGGTTTCACCATGTTGACCGGGATGGTCTCGATCTCTTGACCTCGTGATCCACCCACCTCAACCTCCTAAAGTGCTGGGATTACAGGCGTAAGCCACCGCGCCCGGCCATCTCATGAATATTTCTAGAGAAACAGGATTTTATTTAATACCACATCTTTGTCCCACTGAACTCCCATTTCCACCAGAGGAGATGATGCATTTTGGGAGTAGAAAGTATTGGAGCTGTTACACTTAAAATGATATGATATGACTTAAAGGGCATTGCTGTGTTGCTCAGTAGTAACGTATTTTTTGATAAAAACTGAAGGTGTGGCCAGACATGGTGGCTCACACCTGTACTCTCGGCACTTTGGGAGGCTGAGGCAGGTAGATCACTTGAGCCCAGGAGTTTCAGACCAGCCTGGACAACATAGTGAGACCTGGTCTCCACCAAAAAAAAAAAAAAATACAAAAATTAGTCGTGTGAGGTGGCACACACCTGTAGTCCCAGCTACTCAGAAGGCTGAAATGGGAGGATCACTTGAGCCTGGGAGATTGAAGCTGCAGTGAGCCATGACTGCATCACTGCATTCCAGCCTGAGTTACAGAGCAAGACCCTGTCTCAAAAAAAAAAAAAATTGAAGGTGGGTGAGCCTCTGCCTTCATACTTGCTCTCTCTGAGTATTTGGACTTAACATCTGTAATTTGCATATAATAAACAATGGTTTGATAACCTTTAATATCATCTTTACATTAATATAAATTAAGTGTTGAGTGCTTTACAAAAGACAGTCATTATATAGTGCTTCTGATGAGCTTTATGGAGAAATGTAAAAATCTCACAGTGCCAGAAAGTAAAGATGTGCTCAACAGAGGTGCCAGGGCACATCAGAAGAGCACAGGAGCCAACCCCAAAAGGCTCCCAAAGGCTGGAGCAAGTCAGAGGATAAAATAAATGATTGTATTGGAATAAAATTAATATCTTTGAGTCTAGAAATACAACTAAATAACTGACTAGGGGAAAATATCAAGAAGGGACAAGTCTTCCTTACAGAGGAATTCCAATTAAAGTGTAGAAGAAATGAGAGAAAGGGAAAAGCATCATGAGAACATCACAGTAACTGCTGATATAGGCATGATCAACTACCGTTTTCCTTAAGGAGAAACAGGATACTTGCATAGCCTCAAAGTATTTTCCCTAAAATAAATATGTCTTAATATTTAAAGTGGGGAAAATAGTAACTTTACTTGGAGAACTCTGGCAAACAGCACTTTTTATATATACACACATATATATAAAGTATATGTATGTGCGCATATATATATATATATATATATATATATATATATATACTTTAAGTTCTGGGATACACGTGCAGAACGTTCAGGTATAGGTATACACGTGCCATGTAAAATATATATATATATATATATTTGTTACATAGGTATAGGTATACACATGCCATGGTGGTTTGCTGCACCCATCAACCCGTCATCTACATTAGGTATTTCTCCTAATGCTACCCTCCCCTAAACCCCCCACCCCCCAATAGTCCCCAGTGTGTGATGTTCCCCTCCCTGTGTCCATGTGTTCTCATTGCTCAAATCCCACTTACGAGTGAGAACATGTAGTGTTTGCTTTTCTGTTCCTATGTTAGTTTGCTGACAATGATGGCTTCCAGCCTCATCCATACCCCTGCAAAGGACATGAACTCAACCTTTTTTTTTGGCTGCATCGTATTCCATGGTGTATGTGTACCACATTTTCTTTATCCAGTCTATCATTGATGGGCATTTGGGTTGGTTCCATCTTTGCTTTTGTGAACAGTGCTTCTTTTGAGAAGTGTCTGTTCACTTTAAGCAAGCAGTCATGGCTGTATGCTGATGGCCTTTTTTTCTTTTTTTAGACAGGGGTCTCACTCGGTCTCACTCAGTCACCCAGGCTGGAGTGATATGATGCAATCTCCACTCACTGCAACCTCCACTTCTTGAGCTCAAGCTCAAGAGATTCATATACCTCAGGTGTTCACCACCATGCCCTGCTAATTGTTGAACTTTTAATAGAGATGGGGCTTTGCCATGTTGACCAGGCTGGTCTTGAACCCCTAGCTGAAGTGATCCACTTGCCTCGACCTCCCAAAGTGCTGGGATTACAGGTGTGAGCCACCTCACTGGGCCTGATGGTTTTGAGGCAGGCGTTTCCATTCCTCCTTGGCATCATTTACACTGTGTTAAAGGTACCTGATATCTAGATCAAAAGCCACAGAAATATTAACAACAAATGTCTTGCTCAATTATGTTTACCTGGCTTGATAGCCTCTCTTAGAATGACCCACTCCATTCCCTCTTTTTCTTTTTCAGTAAATCTTTCTTTACAAATCTAAGAGGACTGGGTTTACCTGCTCTGTAGAGATGAACAAATGAATCATATCAGAAGTAGATGACTTAGAAACAGCGAAACCATGACCTTCTTTACAAGGTTTGTGGGAAAGCCTCACTTTGTAAACAAAGGAAAACACAAAGGAAGAAGCTAGAAAGTGAGACGTGCCTGTCCACAATGCTGCAAAACTGGAATAGGGTGTTCTCGTTTAAAAATCCAAAGAATGCCTGAGTAATCAACTTCCAAGCTGACCAGTCACATGAGCTTGTATCTAAAGTGCACAAAAAGAGCCCCGGTGCACAAACTTGCCAAGAACATTTTTCCATCCTTTTCCACAGTACTACTTTCTCTAAGAAAATAGTAAATTGAGAGAACACTCCTAGGAGATTAACAAAAAAACATGGTTTCTACTGTTTTCTACCCATCCTGCTGGTTCTCTTTCCCCACCAAAATCACAAGGGGTCGTGTGTAAGGAATTGCATTTTCACAATTAAAAGGCAAATCAAATGATAATCAAAAAAGTTCCCAAAGTGCCAGACATTAATATAACATCATATGTGTGAAATATGTATTGTAACAAATGTTGACATTAGGCCAGGCATGGTGGCTCACAACTGTAATCTCAGCACTTTGGGAGGCCTAGGCGGGTGGATCACCTGAGGCCAGGGGTTCGAGACCAGCCTGGCCAACATGGTGAAACCTCATCTCTACTACAAATATGAAAATTAGCCAGATGTCATGGTGCACGCATGTAACTCCAGCTGCTTGGGAGACTGAAGCAGGAGAGTCATTTGAACCCTGGAGGTAGAGGTTGCAGTGAGCCGAGATTGTGCCACTGCACTCCAGCCTGGGAGACAGAGCTAGACTCCATCTAAATAAATAAATAAATAAATAAATAAATAAATAAATAAATAAATAAAGGTTAACATTAATTAGAACAATGGCATTTAACATAGGAATACTATGTCAACAGGCCAATTTTTAAAAACGGAAACTGATAAACTAATCGGAGGCTTTTCATCTCATTGGCAATGAAAATTTAAAAGTAGGAATTGACTTGCAAAAATAGTTTCTCTTTTTGTCCCTGAACCTTCAGGAGAAGCTAAGCTCAGGGGCTCCATCACAAGCTGGGTTCCTTTAGAGCTCAGCCTCCCGGCTGCACAGACATTGGCCTGCATTCCTTACAGAGGGAAAAACAAGTGAGGATGCGCAGAGTCTGTGGAACAGATGGCATTTTTCAAAGGGTTTCCTGTGGAAGGGGCAGGAGTGTAGTCAAATGTCTGGCTCTAGAGGGTTTCTGTGCCAGGGCCAAAGCGAACAAGAGCCTGCAGGCAATGGGTAGAAGCACAGGTTTCTTTTTCCTTTTTCTTTTCTTTTCTTTTTTTTTGAGACAGTCTTGTTCTGTCGCCCAGGCTGGAGTTCAGTGGCACAATCTTGATTCACTACAACCTCCACCTACTGGGCTGAAGCGATTCTCCTGCCTCAGCCTCCCAAGTAGCTGGATTACAGGTGTGTGCCACCACACCTGGCTAATTTTGTATTTTTAGTAGAGACAGAGTTTCACCATGCTGGCCAGGCTGGTCTCAAACTCCTGGCCTCAATCAATCTGCCCACCTCGGCTTCCCAAATGCTGGGATTACAGGTATGAGCCACCATGCCCAGACTGGAGTACAGATTACTAAGCAGACTGTCTTTAGGGAGGTAACTGGTGAGCTCTGTGGAGACAGGACTGAAGGAAGAGCTTGCAGGTAGGAGGCCAGGAACAGGCCATAGGTGGTACACGCAAGAAATATGATGGCATTGATATTGACAAAGAGAAGAGGTTACATTCTAGAGCCATTTTTGAAATACATTTGACAGGTTCTGATGAGTCAGTGGATTTGGGGAAAGGATAGGGAGCAAAGACGGAAGATTCAATAGAAATGTTTTGTTAGTTGGCTTGGAAGCTGGATAGGTGGAGAAATCAACTAAGTGGAGAAGGAAGTTTTTGTTGGGGTAGGGATGTGGAGGAGATAATGGATTCAAATTTGAATGTTATTAAGAGCGAATACAGCCAGCCTCGGTGGCTCATGCCTGTAATCACAGCACTTCGGGACAGCAAAGTGGGTAGATTGCTGGAGTCCAGGAGTTTGAGATCAGCCTGCGCAACATAGAGAAACCCCATCTCTACAAAAACAAAAACAAAAAAATGCAAAAATTAGCCAGGGGTGGTGGCGTGTGCCTGTAGTCTACAAGGGAGGCTGAGGTGGGAGGATCACTTGAGCCTGGGAGGTTGAGGCTGCAGTGAGTCAAGATTGCACCACCACACTCCAGCCTGGGTGACCGAGCAAGACCCTGTCTCAGAAAAAAAAAAAGTGAATATGAAAGGGAATGAAGTATTGATTTATGCCACAACATGGTTGACCCTTGAAAATATGATGCTAAGTGACCGAAGCCAGTTCTCAAAAGCCACCTATTATATGGTCCCATGTATATGAGATGTCCAGAAAAGGCAAATCCATAGAAACAGAAAGTAGACCAGTGGTTGCCAGAGGCTGGGGGAATTGAGGAGTGACAGCTAATGGGTACAGGGTTTCATTCTGGAGTGACATCATGTTCTAAAATTGTGCTGATGGTTGCACAACTCTGTGAATATACTAAACATTGTTGAATTATACACTTTAAAATGAGTGAATTGCCAGGCACAGTGGCTCACGCCTATAATCCCAGTACTTTGGGAGGCTGAGGCAGGTGAATTGCCTGAGCTCAGGAGTTCAATCAGCCTGCCCAACATGGTGAAACCCTGTCTCTACTAAAAATACAAAAATTAGCTGGGCATGGTGGCACAGGCCTGTAATCCCAGCTACTTGGGAGGCTGAGGCAGGAGAATTGCTTGAACCCGGGAGGCAGAGGTTGCAGTGAGCTGAGATTGCACCACTGCACTCCAGCCTGGTGATAGATCGAGACTCTGTCTCAAAAAAATAGGGATGAATTGTATAATATGCAAATTATGTCTCAATAAAAGCTGTTATGGTTTTTAAAAGAATGACCATGGCTACAGCATTTTGGTATAGGAAGATGCAGAGGTTCTGGAGATGATGCTGGTGATGTTTGTGCAACGATGTGGCTATTAAACGCCACTGAACTGTATGTCAAAAAATGGTTACAATGGTAAATTTTGTTATGTATATTTTAGCACTAAAAGAGAGTGAATACATACGTGATTGGTGTGTTAGATGGGGCTGGGCGGAGACGATATTCCCTGTGTTTTAACTACTCCAATAATACCCCCATACTGCTTCCCAAACAAGAAATCTACATTACAATAACCACTACCCCATTACCTCGGGGTTCAGAGAAACCAAGACCAGTGGCCTGAGCTAACTGTAAGACACCCCTTAGACTGTGAAGACCCCAAAGCAGACAGTCAACCTCAGATGAATCCTCAAGCCCCAGAGGCCATGGGACTTAATTGAAAAGTCTCTGAACCAGGAGCTCACTTAATAAGAGATGGCACTCTCTTATTAAATAGAGTCAGTCAAATCAAGTTCCTCTTCTCAAAAATAATTACAGACCAGCCAGAGGCAAAAGTGGGAAGTAAGTCGAGTTCATCTTGTTTGTTTTGCTCACCAGTCCTGGGTTTAGGATTCTATTCCCCGGCTGAAGTTTTCTTTTCTGGACCACAGAGGCTCTCAATGTGTGGTCCTCAGCCCAGCAACAGCTGCATGTGGGAACTTGTTAGAGATGCATGCTGGGGACCCCACCCCAGGCCTTCTGGGTCAGTATCTCTGGGGCTGGGACACAGTGACCTGTGTTTTCATCAGCAGCTCAAATGTGAGAATCTGGCTGTACCTCAGCTCCTCAGAGCCAAGGTGAACACTCTGTCATCTGATGAACTGCTTGGTCCTTGGCCATGAAAATGGGCTCAAGGGAGCTACTAGTGACACATAGCCCTGAGCTGGTAAAACTGACTTGTTTTGTGAAATATATTCGTATCATTATCAATACAAAAGTAATCTGTGCTCACTATTTTAAAAAATAAAACAGGCCAGGCACAGTGGCTCACACCTGCAATCCCAGCACTTTGGGAGGCCAAGGCAAGAGGATTGCTTAAGCCTAAGAGTACAACATAGTGAGATCCCATCTCTATAAAAATAAAATAGTAAAAAGCATGGCGGCATGCGCCTGTAGTCCCAGATACTCAGGAGGTTGAGGTGGGAGGATTGCTTGTGCCCAGGAGGCCAAGGCTGCAGTGAACAATGATCACATCACTGTCCTCCAGCCTGAGTGACAGAGTGAGACCCTGTCTCAAACATGAAATAAAATAAAACATTAAAGATACAGTGTATAAGGTGAAAATCTTCCATCATTTCGCAATTACCAATTACTGTAGAGATAATTGATCACCACTGTTAACTCTTGAAGGAATATTCTTCCAGACATTTTTTAAAGTGTGTAATGATACTAAGATATATGATGATTTCCACCTATCATCACTGTAATTTTTTGAAGCTGGTAACTCCTCTTTAGTGCTCTAATGATGGAAATCAAGAACCTTAAAGAGGGGATACTATTTTCCCCGGAGGACTCTCAAATCACCTCTTTTTTTCCTACATTCGAATGCACTTCAAAACCTTCTTCTGTGAAGAAATTAGAATTCGTGATAAAAATGCTAAAGCAATTCTCTGATACTCTTTAATGAGATTAAGCCCTTGTCAGGGAGACTGCTCCCTCCATCCCCCCAGCCCCACCAACTGTCCTAAGGTCAAAAGTCTAGTGATGTTTAGCCAGACATTCTTTCTCCTTGTGTCCAATCTGACAACGATCATCTAACCATTCAGTTCCCAGAAAATGTCCCAACCAGAGGGAATAAGAGGAAATCTTGGGGCTGGGTGTGGTAGTTCACACCTGAAATCTCAACACTTTGGGAGGCTGAGGTGGGTGGATCACCCGAGGTCAGGAGTTTGAGACCAACCTGACCAACACAGCGAAACCCAATCTCTACTAAAAATACAAAAAATTAGCCAGGCATGGTGGTATGCACCTGTAATCCCAGCTACTTTGGTGGCTGATGCAGGAGAAACTCTTGAACCCAGAAGGTTGAGGTTGCAATGACCTGAGATCACGCCACTGCACTCCAGCCTAGGTGATAAGAGTGAGACTTTGTCTCAAATAAAAAAAAAAAAAAAAAAAAAGAGGGAATCTTGAATCTTGAAACAAAACTTTGACATGTGTTCATAATTAAATTTTCTGGAAAGTTTTATATAAGCCTTAGTCTTTCATAACTGTAAACAACACACACAAAAACTATCAGATACAGACTAGACCTTTTCTCAGTGCCTGAATAAAGGAATGAAAATGTTTGACCTAGGTCGGGTGCGGTGGCTCACACCTGTAATCCCAGCACTTTGGGAGGCTGAGGCGGGTGGATCACGAGGTCAAGAGATCAAGACCATCCTGGTCAACATGGTGAAACCCGTCTCTACTAAAAATACAAAAATTAGCTGGACATGGTGGCGTGTGCCTGTAATCCCAGCTACTTAGGAGGCTGAGGGAGGAGAATTGCCTGAACCCAGGAGGCGGAGGTTGCGGTGAGCCGAGATCGCGCCATTGTGCTCCAGCCTGGGTAACAAGAGCGAAACTCCGTCTCAAAAAAAAAAAGAAAAGAAAAAAGAAAATGTTTGACCTGCCATAAAATAGTTATGGGTCTTATGAAAGTCTCTCTGGGCAAAAAGGATGATCTTAAGATAAAAATCACAACGATTTATGGAGGAGGGGCCTGCGATACTCTTTTATCTGCTTTTAAATTCTCACAACAGTGTCAGCTGTATGTTAGTATTAACATTGTACAAAGGAGGGAACTCGAGTTCAGAGAGGCTAAATGTCATGCCCAATCAATGTCCTTTAGCAGGAGAGAGCAGGCCTGGGAATGTAAAGTCAGCTGTGTCTGATTCCATTAGAAATGATGACATCATCTGAAATAGGACAAAACAGCTAATTTGTTTTCATGGTTTAGAAGCCCTATTCAATGGTCTTAATATAAAATGTCAATGGGTCCTCGTGAGTGTTTTGCTTCATATGAAATCTGGATACATATAAAATGCTCATGGTATAACAGTAAGTGACAAAACAGATGACACATCCACAATTGCCTTTTTTGGGGGGGCGGGATAGGGTCTCACTCTGTCACCCAGACTGGATGGAGCACAGTGGCACGATCTCAGCTCACTGCAACCTCTGCCTCCTGAGTTCAAGCAATTCTCCTGCCTCAGCCTGCCCAGTAGCTGGGATTACACGCACGTGCCATGACTCGCCCCCAACCCGACAGAGTCTTGCTCTGTTGCCCAGGCTAGAGTGCAGTGGCTCAATCTCGGCTCATTACAACCTCTACCTCCCGGGGGTTCAATTCTCCTGCTTCCGCCTCCTGAGTAGCTGGGATTTTAGGCGCCTGCCACTGTACCTGGCTAACTTTTGTAATTTTCGTAGAGCTGAGGTTTCACCATCTTAGCCAGGCTGATCTCAAACTCCTGAACTCGTGATCCACATGCCTCAGCCTCCTAAAGTGCTGGGATTACAGGCATGAGCCATCACGCCTGGCCCTAATTTTTGTATTTTTAGTAGAAACTGGGTTTCACCATGTTGGCCAGGCTGGTTTTGAACTCCTGACCTCAAATGATCCACCTGCCTCAGTCTCCCAAAGTGCTGGGATTACAGGCATGAGCCATCGCACCTGGCCCCTCAGCTGCCTTTTAACTTAGAAAATACATCAAAAGCTTTGCAAATACTCCGAAAGGTGAAAAGGTCATCCTAAAGCCATGTGACTGTCATTGACCCTTTTTCCTTCTATTTTCTGAGCCAGCAGAGCCTGGGCATGATGAGTTTAGAATTCACCTGGTACCAGCTGCTGTGTAACCTTGGGAGGTTTCTTTGTTATTGTTGTTGAGATAGGGCCTCACTCTGTCACCCAGGCTGGTGCAGTGGTGCAATCATGGCTTACTGCAGCCTCCACCTCTTGGGCTAATTTTCATATTTCTTTGTAGAGATGGGGATCTTACCATGTTGCCCAAGCTGGTCTTCAACTCCTAGACTCAAGTGATCCTCCTAACTGGGCCTCCCAAAGTGTTGGGATTATAGGTGTGAGACACTGCATCCAGCCGGGAGGTTTCTTAACCTCTCTGTGACTCAGGTTTCCCATCTGTAAAATGGGGAGAATAGTGTCTACTTCACAGGGTTGTCATGAGGCAGTAATGTGCTAATGCTTGTAAAGTGCCCAGGATAGTGACTGGCACTGTTCCAGGTTTTCTTTAAAGAGCATAACTTTAATAATGAAAAAAAATTGCTTTTAAAGGCTATTATACCTTTATGAACTTATGACTTTCCTTTTTTTGAATAGCTTAGAATCAGTAATGAATATAATTGAACAAATAAACACTTAAAAATTATTGGAGGACTTTGAAGTGAGCATCTAATTTTACAATTCATAGCAAAGGCTCAAAAAATACACACTTCTGCTCAATCCCAGCACACTGACCCCTTGTGTTTATCATCTCTTCCTCTCAAATCCTGGTGAAGTGATAGTAAAGAAATAAAAGGGAGGCCAGGAGTGCTGGCTCACGCCTGTAATCCCAGCACTTTTGGGAGGCCGAGGTGGGCAGATCACTTGAGGTCAGGAGTTCAAGACCAGCCTGGACAACATGGTGAAACCCTGCCTCTAAAAAAAAACCCTACAAAAGTTAGCCAGGCGTGGTGGTGGGTGCCTGTAATTCCAGCTACTGGACAGGCTGAGGCAGTAGAATCGGTTGAACCTGGGAGGTGGAGGTTGCAGTAAGCCAAGATTGTGCCACTGTACTCCAGCCTAGGCGACAGAGCAAGACTCCATTTCCAAAAAAAAATATTATTTAATTAATTAACTAAAGGGAAATCCTCCCACAAGGACAAGGAGAACAGGAGAGGAAGCATCAAAGGGCTGGGTATCTCAGTGTATTGTTGGGATTCAAACAGCAGCCGGGAGGGGTAACAGGCTTAGCAGGAAGCCACCAAAGTGGGCTCTTCAACCTGGAAGTCTATACTCAACCAAACCATCAATTAAATATAAAGGTGGAATAATGACATTTTCAGACACGTAAGGACTTCAGATACATACCTCCCATGTCCTCTTTTTATAGAATGTCAGAAAGATGTGCTACAGCAAAAAAAAAAAAAGGAGTATGTTAAGACAGCGGAAACATGAGGCCCACGAAATGAGGAATCCCACACACAAAAGCAGTGAGAGAGAAACCCCTAGATGGCACTGTGTGGCAGGTCAGTTCAGCTTGAACAGAATGGAGACTCTAGGAGGGAAGTGTGGTTTAAGTGAGTGTTTAGAACATGCTATTGATAAGCCTCGGCAGAGATAATAGAGGATCTACATGTTGGGCAGAATAATGGGCCCCCCAAAGATGTTCACACCCTAATCTGTGGAGCCCGTGAATACGTTGTTATATGAAACAAATTAAGGTTGCAATTGAAATTAAGGTCGCCAGTTTAGCTGCTCTTGGGATAGAAAAATTATCCTGAGTTGCACAGGTAGACCCAATGTAATCATAAGGACCCTTCACTATGGAACAGGGAAGAAGAAAGTGTGGGAGTCATGACGTAGCATGAGAAAGACTTGACTGGCCATGGCCAGCTTTGAATCTTTGAAGATTCTCGAAGCTAGAAAAAGCAAGAGAATGAATTCTCTAGAGCTTCCAGAAGGAATGCAGCACTGCCAACACCTTAATTTTAGCCCCGTTAGACCCAACTTATGGCCTAGTTATAGTAGCCATAGGGAACTAATGGATTTGAATGAGTGTCCAAAACTAATCAGGTAAGAAAATGAAAGGCAGTTACTGACATTGGGAAAAACTAAGTTGTAAAAAAAAAAGAAAACAATCTATGCATAATTGACCTGGTTCAGCAATATTAAAAAAGAAATTAAAAAACAGCAAAAAAAGAGAAAAGCTAATATTTATGTGACTGCAATTATGTCAAGCAATTAATATTGATTAATCAAAAAGTATGATAATAATGAATTCGTAGACTTTGGGGTTGGAAGGCAGGGGAGTAAGAGAGGAAAATCCTTATCTATTACTGGAGAAAGTCAATAGACAGTGCCTAAAATTCATAAATCAAGACATAGCAGACTCGGGACAGTGGCTCATGCCTGTAATCCCAGCACTTTCGGAGGCTGTGGCAGGCGGATCACTTGAGGTCAGAAGTTTGAGACCAGCCTGGCCAACATGGTGAAACCTCATCTCTACTAAAAATACAAAAGTTAGCCAGATGTGGTGGCATGCACCTGTAATCCCAGCTAGTTGGGAGGCTGAGGCAAGAGAATAGCTTGAACCTGGGAGGCAGAGGTTCCAGTGAGCTGAGATCACACCACTGCATTCCAGCCTGGGTGACAGAGCCAGACTCCATCTCAACAACAAAATAGTACAGGCATATCATTTAGATGCAGCGAGGTAAATCCAGAAGAAACGGACCTAAGAGGTGCAAGTAGATTCCCCTGGTGAGTGGAACTGAAGAATACAAAGTGGTACAGCACAGGACTGCGGTATAGGGAGATAAGCCTTATTTAGGACTGTTGTTTAAACTATGTGTGTATCTGTTTCCTATGGCTGCTACAGAAAATTAGTACAAACTTAGTGGCTTAAAACAACTCAAATGATTATATTCCGATTCTAGAGGTCAGAAGTCTGAAATAGGATAGGGCTCGCTGGGCTGAAATCAAGGTGTCAGCACTCCCTCTGCTGGCTCTAGCAGAGAATCCTTTCCCTGGCCTTTCCCAGCTTCTAGAAACGAGGCTGCACGTATGCCTGGGTTGGTGGCTTTTTCCAGATAGCAATCAGATCATTCCAAACTGCTCCCATTGTCACGTCTCCTTCTGTGACTCTCCTGTCTCCCCGTTTCCTTTATAAGGGCCCTTGTGATGACACTGAGCCCACCTAAATAATCCAGAATAACCCGCCCATCTCCAAACCCTTAACTTAATCACATCCACACCTGCACAATCCCTTCTACCAGGTAAGGAAACATACTCACAGGTTCCAGGGATTATAATGTAGACATGGGAGGAGGAGGAGACATTATTCTGCTTATCCCAATGTGTCTGTATTACTTTGATAAAAATATTTTTCAAAACATGTGCTCCTTGACCCAACAACTCTACTTCTAGGAATTGATGCTATTAGAGTAATAATTAGTCATGTAAACAAAAATCTATGTTCATAGACATTGTTTATAAGGCTAAAAAAGCATAAACAACTATATGTTCATGATAAAAAGGTTTAAGGTACAGTCTAAGAAAGACTAAAAGACTACTATGTAACGAACATTTTGCTACCAAGCTTTTTTTGACAGGGTCTGGCTCTGTCGCCCAGGCTGGAGTGCAGTGGTGTGATCTCAGCTCACTACAGCCTCCACCTCCCAGGTTCAAGGAATCCTCATGCCTCAGCCTCCAAGTAGCTGGTATTACAGGTGCATGCCACTACACCCGGCTAATTTTTAAATTTTTAGTAGAGATGGGTTTCACCATATTGGCCAGGCTGTTCTCAAACTCCTGGCCTCAAGTGATCCTCCCCACTAGACCTCCCAAAGTGATAGGATTACAGGTGTGAACTACTGCACCCAGCCATAGAGCTTTTTAATGAATGGAAAAAGTGACAACAGCAAATTACAAGATGGTATGTTAACAACTATTCGATTTTTTTTTTTTGAGACAAGGTCTGGCTCTGTCACCCAAGCTGGAGTGCAGTGGCACAATCTCAACTCACTGCAACCTTTGCCTCCTGGGTTCAAGTGATTCTCCTTCCTCAGTCTCCCAAGTAGTTGGGACTACAGGCGCCTGCCACCACACCTGGCTAATTTTTTGCATTTTTAGTAGAGACGGAGTTTCACCGTATTAGCCAGGATGGTCTTGATCACCTGACCTCGTCATCTGCCCGCCTCAGCCTCCCAAAGTGCTAGGATTACAGGCATGAGCCACTGCACCTGGCCAAGAAGTAACTTTTTAAAATGAGCATCTGAGACCCTAGGGACTAACTGCAGCAAGCAGCTGTCACCAAAAATTACACTTGTAGGAATTAGGCCAAGAAAAAATATGTCAACTATGTTAATTAATGCTCTCCAAAATGTGGTTTAGCTATACATCTTCTAGAAGTATGTTGGAGCCAGCTATAAATCTACATATCTTGTTCTCTTTAGATTCTTGTTTTGAACTAAGGTCTATGAGGCCAGAACATCTTGGAGGAAGCTGCATGTCACCTGATTTCTAGGCATCATTTTAAAAAGGCAGCTCGATTCCCCTGCTTGACCATTAGGTGGGGCAAGAAAGCTTTAGAAGAGTTCCTACCTGCTAAAACATGAACAGGAAGAGACCAAATTGCAGAAAAAGCAGAACTGTTCAGAAGTCATCCTCATCCAGTTGAGTGGTATGTATGCTAAAATTTTTTCCTAGGGTGAAAACTGTTTCCACAGAGTTTTCTAGAGAATACCAATTTGAGAGTCTATAAAATGTGTTTCTATACCTAAAAATCACACCTGTAACCAGGACTTTTTGCTAGCATTTGCAATTAAAATATCTCAGGTTGAAAAGCTGAGATATCATTTTTCGTGGGTCAGATTGGCAAAAATTCAAAAGCTTGTCAATACACTCTGCTGGCCAGACTGTGGGGCAAATGGCACTCTCATCCACTACTGGGGGACATGCACCCTGGCCCAACT
The DNA here is from genome assembly GCF_049354715.1 of Callithrix jacchus. NCBI lineage: Eukaryota > Metazoa > Chordata > Mammalia > Primates > Cebidae > Callithrix > Callithrix jacchus. Next base: position 20,417,568 of record NC_133524.1, read on the forward strand.
CCCATAGAGAAGAGCTGACAATATCTAACAACATTCCATATACATTTTACCCTTCAGCCCAGCAATCTCATTTTCTCTGGAATTTACTCTGAAGATTCACCTCCAACAATATGAAAATAAACATGCACAAGTTTATTGATTACAGCATAATTTGTAATTGCAAAATATCAAACTACCTAAATGTTCAAAAATAACAGTATGGTTGAATAAGTTATGGTACAGCTACACAGTGGAGTACTATGCTGCTATAAGGAAGAATGAGGCCGGGCACGGTGGCTCACACCTGTAATTCCAGCACTTTGGGAGGCTGAGGCTGGCAGATCACCTGAGGTCGGGAGTTTGAGATCAGCCTGGTTAACATGGTGAAACCCTGTCTCTATTAAAATTACAACATTAGCTGGGCATGGTGGCGCATGCATGTAATCCTAGCTACTGGGGAGGCTGAGGCAAGAGAATCTCTTGAACCCAGGAGGCAGAGGTTGCAGTGAGCCAAGACCGCACCACTGCACCACACTCTAGCCTGGGAGATAGAGGAAGACTCCATCTTAAAAACAAAAAAAGACAACTTTATAAACTGGTATGTATGGAACAATTTCCAAGATTTCTTAAGTGAAAAAAGCAAAGTACAAAAGAGAATATAGAGGATACTACCTTCTGTATATAAAAAAAAGGGGGAAAGAAAACACATATATCTCCTTGTTTATACCAAATAATGTACAAGAACGAGAAACCAGAACTTTGTCACCTACAAGGAGTGGAAGGGAATAGTATTGAAGGAATACAGGAGGAAGCGACACTTCCCTGAGTATACCTTTTGGAATAGTTTCATTTGTGGAAGTATGCTAATGTTCTACATATTCAAAAAATCAAATCAAATAAACATGGATGGTGGAGAGAGCTGACACTGAAAACAAGTTGAAAACAACAACTGTATTTCCAATGAAGAACATGACCATATCACGGGGGTAGGAATGGAGGAGACTAACGCAAGTAATTCACGTACACAGTATTTGTCCATATACCTTCTGTCTTTGGGGTGCGGCAGTAGAGAACCACAAACAAATCCTGAACTATTTTTACTGGGTTTGTTTCCTGCTGCGGTATAAGTGAAGCAATTCAGAAACTATTTGAGATGTATTATGGGATTGAGCAAATGATTAAATGGTTTGACGTTGGGAGCCAGGGTTCTCAGTGTGGAAGAAGAAACATACAAATACAAATACAAATAGGAGAAGGCAAGGAAGAATCCTAGAGAGATGGATGTTAGGTGCCAGTGTGACCTCATCATTTCTAAAATATGTATATATATGCATGTGTGTGTATGTTTCCTAGATATGGCTGCAGAAAAGGCTTATAAGAAAGACACTCCAGTGGCAATGGGCACTAGGGCCCAAGCCTTGGACTCTTAATACCATTCGCCACTAAAAGGAACCAGGACTCCTTAGAGAAATGACTGATTTCAAGCCTGGGGCAGGGAATGTCCAAGATAAACACAAAAATATCTTGTTATGCCTCAGAGTAAAGAATGGCTAAAAAGAAATGATAGGTGCATATCACAATTTGCAATTGCAAAAATATGAAACCAGCTCAAATGCTCATCAGTCAATAAATGAAGAAAATGTGGTATATGTGTATGTGTGTGTGTGGTGTGTGTGTGCATATACACACACAGACACACACACACATATATAGGAAGGAGGCCCTCTTTAAAAACCAGAATGGTCTTCATTTTGGGTTTGTCTGATGATTCTTTGTGATTACATTCAAGAGCTGCATTCCCACCCGACATACCATATTAGTGATGTTGTGTTCTCTATTGTTAGTCGTGGAGAATCCAAATCCGTGTCACACGGCACCAAAATATCTTCCAGTAGCAAACCTGTACGGGTCTGCAGCAACCTCAGTTATTGCCTGCTAGAAGAAAGAACTGGACTGAGGGGCACAAGGCAGAAGAAGAGATAGAAGCAAGTTTTAGAGCAGGAATGAAAGTTTATTACAAAGCTTTAGAGCAGGAATAAAAGAAAGTATACTTGGAAGAGGGTCAAGCAGGCAACCTGAAAGGCAAGTGCACGATTTGAATTTTTGTTTTATAGGCTGGCAGACTTCTGGGGTCTTGGGTTACTTCTCCCAACTCCCGAGATCTTATCAGGAAGCTGCTGATCACCATGATTTTAGAGAGACAGTAAACCACCGCCAGACTATCACCTGATGGTTGCCTGAGACTCCTGGTATGTGGGCGGGGGGAGCCCTCTTCTGCCCTGCTCATACCAGACTAGCTACCCACTGTAACAGTATCACATTGATTGCCATCTGCCCCTCCTTAGTGATGTGAATTTTGATCCCCTAGCCAAGGAGTTGTCCTTTCTTTCTACTGTGTAATTGCCGTTTTTCCTTCCTGCCTTGCAATAAATAAGCAATCTGTGAGACGATACTTTTATACATCGAAATATCCTGCTCTTCATCAAAACTGCCTCATACATTTAATATCTATTGATGACTTTTTTTTTTTTTTTTTTTTGCCTCAAGTGATCCTCCCGTCTCAGCTTCCTTAAGTACTGGGATTACAGGTATGAACAACTGAGCCTGGCCAAAAAAAATATAGTTTTAATTTTCATGAATACCTAATAGTTGTACATATATATGGGGAATATGTGATATTTTGATATAAGCATACAATGTGTAATGATCACATCAGGGTAATTGGGATATGCATCACCTTAAACATTTATTATTTCTTTGTGTTAGAAACATTCCAGTTCCGGCTGAGCACAGTGGCTCACACCTGTAATCCCAGCACTTTGGGAGGCTGAGGTGGGTGGATCTCTTGAGGTCAGGAGTTCGAGACCAGCCTGGCCAATATGGTGAAACCCTGTCTCTACTAAAAATACAAAAATTATCTGTGTGTGGTGGCACACACCTGTAATCCCAGCTACTTGGGAGGCTGAGGCAGAAGAATCACTGGGACCTAGAGGGGAGGCTGCAGTGAGCCAATATTGCCACTGCACTCCAGCCTGGGTGACAGTGTGAGACTGTCTCAAAAACAAACAAACATTCCAGTTCCATTCTTTTTATCACTCTTTTCTTTTGAATGGATAAAGCAAATATGGTGCATATACACAATGGATTATTATTTAGCCATAAAGATAATGAAATTCTGTCATTTGCAACAATATGGATAGAACTGGAGGACTTTATGTTAAGTCAAATAAGCCAGGCACAGAAAGACAAATAGCACATGGTCTCGCTTAAAAGAAACAAACTTGAATTCATACAGACAAGCATGATGGTTACCAGAGGCTGGGAAGGGTGGTGGTGGGGCCGGTAAGGAGGAGATGGTTGGGTACAAAACTAGTTTGATACATGGAGTAAGACCTAGTTTTCCATAGCATAATAGGGTGACTATAATTAACCTCCAAGCCTATCAGTGAAAAGGAACATTACAAGACCTTTGTTCTCGAAATGTTAAGAATTTGAAGTGGAAAAAGGTGAACTAAAATATTGGTAGAAATGCCCATATGGAAAAATAGATAGAATTTGGATCAGTGGCAAGGAGGGAAGAGGTTGGGGAGGTGAATGAATATGCCAAGGTTTGGGGTCAGAAGGAAGCCCACCGAGGGTGACCAATAACACCTGTTCTCACATAGCACCTGGCTCAGAGCAGATGCACAGAGCCTGATGGTTCATGCCTGCATCTTCAGGAAACCATAGAACAGAGGTCTCCTGGGAGAGCTGCTGGGAGACAAGGTTGGGTAGTAGAAAACCTGAAGGGCAGCATACCTCCCCACCTTACTCTTCAAGTAGTTCATAAGCCAGGTGCTAGAATTCGAACTTTTTTTTTTTCTGTAGGTACCAGGAAGCCACTATAAGATTTTTGCCTAAGAAGGTAGCCCTTTTAGTCATTCGGCAAGTATTTGCCTTTGTTAGTTCTGAGTCAGGCACTGATCTAGATAGAGGGGAGAGATAAACAGGTCCTTATTTGACGTGCTTGGTTTTAAGCAGGGGTGTGTTTGGGTATTCCGGGAACCCAGAGAAGGGGCAGCTAACTCAGGCTCGGTTGGGAAGGCCACCAATCTGAGTCTTGTTTATCCAGATGGTCACCTGGGTTGCTGATGCCTTTTGGCTACTGTGAATAATGCTGCAATTAACATTGCCATACAAGTGTCTTGAGTCCCGGTTTTCCATTCTTTGGGGTAATACACCCATGAGAGGAATTGCTGGGCCATATGGTAATTCTATGTTTAGCTTTTTGAACATTATTTTGGGAACTTTTTTTCACCATAGTTGTTAAGAGACCATTAAGTTAGTAGCACTGGGTTCCCTGCAATCACTTGCAGAAATTGCCATCAGGGAGAACTCAACATTAAAGTCAATTTACTCTTTACTAAATATTATAATGAATATCATTAGAAGGGATTAGAATTTGGGATGATAATTTACATTAGAAAATTATTTGTAAAATTTAATCTAGTTTTTAACATCTTAAATGATGTGTACATCAAAACAAATAAAACCCCTACATTTTATTTATTTGTTTGAGACAGTCTTACTCTGTCATCTAGACTGGAGTGCAGTGGTGGGATCTCGGCTCACTGCAATCTCTGCCTCTCAGGTTGAGGCAATTCTCCTGCCTCAGCCTCCTGAGTAGCTGGGATTATAGGCACACACCACCGTGCCCAGTTAACTTTTGTATTTTTAGTAGAGCTGGGTTTTCACCATGTTGGCCAGCCTGGTCTCAAATTCCTGACCTCAGGTAATCCACCCATCTCTGCCACCCAGAATGCTGGGATTACAGGTGTGAGCCACTGTACCCAGCGAAAACCCCTAAATTTTAATATAACTCAGGATTTTATAAAACATTTTTAGTCTTCTGGGAATGAGATTCTATTCCTTGTCCTGTCCAATAGGTATGTTTGAATATCATATAGACTTTAAACATGATTTAAACATGTGACCACCTGCGAAGACTGAATTTATATAATAAAGTATAATCTCAACTACCAAAACAATAAAGCTGAGAAAAAAGACTAATGAGAAAATACCAAAATGTTAGTCTGCACTAAATATTTATGAGCAGTGGGATTATAGACAAATTTTTCTCCCTTTTACATACTATTCTATGTACTTTGTCAAGGACAAAATTTCAACAGAGTTTCAAAGATCTGATTGGCGAACCAATCTACAAACTAGAATCCAATCTACAAACTAGAAGGAAGTCCAATAAGCTAAACAAAGTGGACAAGTTTTATAGGCAGAAAAAAGTGCAGCAAGGCAGGAACAAGGAACAAAAAGCAAACTGGCCATTTCAAGGTTACTTTCCTCAAAGGGATATAAGTGAAATCTTGCTGGCTTCATGGAATTTGGCTATTGTCTCTTCTGATTTGTTGGAAGGTCAGATCTTCTAAGTAAACAACTTAGGTTTCTGTTTGGGAACCTTAGCATGACTGACACCTTTTTGGGCCTGTTGTCTTTTCTTTAACAACCGTTGATCAGGGGAAAACGTTGATTTCTTTTTAAAGAAAAGCGGTAAGATGAATTTTTTCTTTTTTTGAGACGGAGTTTTGCTGTTGTTACCCAGACTGGAGTGCAATGGCACAATCTCGGCTCACCACAACCTCCACCTTCTGGGTTCAAGCAGTTCTCCTGCCTCAGCCTCCCGAGTAGCTGGGACTACAGGTGCACACCACCATGCCCAGCTAATTTTTGTATTTTTAGTAGAGACGGGGTTTCACCATGTTGACCAGGATGGTCTCGATCTCTTGACCTCGTGATCCACCCGCCTCGGCCTCCCAAAGTGCTGGGATTATAGGCGTGAGCCACCGCGCCCGGCCAAATTTTTTTTTTTTTTGAGATAGGGTCTCACTCTCACCCAGGCTTGAGCGCAGTTTGGTGATCACAGCTCACTGTAGCCTCAATCTCCCAGGCTTAACTGATCCTCCCACCTCAGCCTCCAAAGTAGGTGGGACTACAGGTGCAGGCCCCTACACTCAGCTAGCTTTTGTATATTTTGTAGAGATGGAGTTTCACCATGTTTCCCAGGCTTGTCTTGAACTCCTGAGCTCAAACAATCCACCCACCTCAGCCTTCCTAAGTGTTGGGATTACAGGCGTGAGCCACCACACTCCACCAAATTTAATTTTTAATATATTGTTAAATATTATAAATCGATAATTTTTATTTAAACCTCAACACAATACATATTTAAAATAAGTCTACATACTTTTTATGATGTAGGAGGAATGGCCAGGAGTAAAATCCCAACGGACTATAGTGAAGTAGCCAGCCTATAGAGGTAAAGCTTGTTTATATGGATTTTGGTAACAGATACATAATGAATAGGATGAAATGTTCTTACCACTGTTTTTTAAAAAAAAGACTTTATTATATAAAAATGATACAACATTCATTATGTTTGATAGATACAGAAGAGTACAGTCACTCATAATCCCACCACTTAAAAATAATCAAGTGTTAACAGGGGTGGGTATGCTACCAAACCTCTCAATTCACTGCTATGTACAGACAGGACTGATGGTGGGAAACGCCAAACTTTTTATTCTAACACGTTTTATTTATTTTATTTTTTGGGATGGAGTCTCGCTCTGCTGACCAGGCTGGAGTGCAATGGGATGGTCTCGGCTCACTGCAACCTTTGCCTCCTGGGTTCAAGCGATTCTCTTGCCTCCGCCTCCCAAGTAGCTGGGATTACAGGCACATGCCACTGCACCCAGCTAATCTTTGTATTTTTAGTAGAGACAGGGTTTCACCATGTTGGCCAGGCTGGTCTCAAACTCCTGACCTCAAGTCCAGTGATCCACCTGCCTCGGCCTCCCAAAGTGCTGGGATTACAGGCATGAGCCACTGTGCCTGGCCATCTAACAAGTTTTAGATTTAACTTCATTTGAATGTAATAGAAAAAAATTAGAAATGAAATTGAAGGGGCTGCTGAACTTCAGATAAATGTTTCTTCATTGGTTCCTAAAAGGGATAAGTAAGCCAGTGATACTCAAACTCAAGTAGGTGCCAGAATCCCCTGGAGAATTTGTTAAATCACAGATGGCTTGGCCCCACCCCCAGGGTTTCTGATTCAGGAGGTCTGAGGTGGGGCCAAGAATCTGCATTTTTAACAAGTTCTCAGGTGATGCTAATGTTGCTGGTCTGGGACTACACTTTGAGAACCACTGAATTAAGGTCAAGAAAGAAAAAAAAAGATTGTGGAAAAACTTAAGGTTGGTCACTGGGGTTTTTCCCTTTATTATAATCTTAAGACATGACTTGACATGACACCTGGCCATGAATGATGAGACGGTTGGTTCTTAGTCTTTATCCCACTTTATCTCCTCCACGTCTGAATTTGTCAATGTACATTAATTTTTCTTTGTCAAGATTTATAACATTTACATCCTATTCTACATCTATGATTCCTCAATTCTTAAATGTTCATTCTGCATTTTAATGGACTCAGAGCTCATAATCATCCTATTTGATGGAAATTCCTTGGGGAACCTAGTATCCCCTCTCTTCTAGCTCCTATTAAATGTTCAGAACCAGAACTCACTAGACCCAGTCAAAGGTGTCTCTGACTTCTGCAGGATTTGGCCTCCCCAGGCTGCTCCGAGACCTGGGAAATGCCTAGTCCTGGTGAATCTTACCCCTTCAGCTGAGGTCCGTAAATGGCAGCAAAGACTTTGTTGTCCCAAGAGTTTTCCTTGACGCTCCTCCACGTGGCCTGGTCACCTTGTCAGAGCCTTTGTCCATACTGGGGCCCATTGTTACCAAGATTTTTGTCATTTCCATTGTTTTACTCAGTGCTACTTATGGGACTTGGCAAGGGATGAAGTCATACCACACCTCGCTGCATCAGCTTCTTCTCCTTCCTTGCTTGGTTGCTCCTGGTGAATTTGTGCCTGGTGGTTACTGAATTTGCTGGGTAGTGGAGATGATAAGAGTTTCTCATCCAGCTTTACTTTTCCTGCTTCTGCCTAGAAGTATTACCATCTTTTCTTTAAAAAAAAACTATTCAAAAATGTAGTATTTATTAGGTAAAATGTGGTAAATAGTATACATCTACATAAATTGTTATATGTAAATGTAGTGAGGTTTTTTCCCATAGAAAAAAAATGAAAATATATCATCCAAAATATTTATAATAGTTTTCTCTGTGATAAGACTATGGGCAATTCTTCAAATTGAAATTTATATTGAAATAACTCTAGATTCATATGCAGCTATGAGAGAAATAATACAGAGATCTGTGTACAATTTACCCAGTTTCCCCCAATGCATCAATTTTAAAACCACCAAAAGAACAGTGCCTTCTGAGGTTGGTGAAACCAATAGGAAAGAAACAAGATGAGGGGATGCTTAACCAGAGATGGCAACTTTTCTCTCAACCTTCTGTATATATGTCCACTAAAGTACTTACTCTACATTGTGATTCTTTTTTTTGTGAATCTCTTCTTCAATAGTGCATGAGCTTCCTTACAGCAGGGACTGTCTTATTATCTTTGTCTTCCCAGTATCAGCGAAGGGCCTAGCATGCAGGGGAGGAAGGGGGCAATGGTATGGGACTCATAAAAAAAAAACAACACTTCTCAAGTCTTATGCATTCAAGAACTCAAATTCTTTCCAGTTAATAAAAAAATGCTATGGATAACCTTTTGCTCAATCTCCATATGAAAATTACATATGTAGTTCCTAATAAACATATTCTATTCTTCCCTACTCATTCATTCATTATTCAACTAATATTTAATGAACTCTTACCACATGTCAAATAGGAAGCTGGGCGCTGGGGATACCATGGTGGACAAGACAGACATGGTCTCTGTCCTTATTTTATACTCTAAATTATCAAGTAAGTTTTTCTTTTTAGATGTTAGATCTTACACACACAATGTTTTCTGCATAGGTATTTTGCAGATAACATGCTTTGCATTTTGAGACAGTGCCAAAAGAATATCCAAATAGGGAATCAGTTGTGGAATGAATAATAGTAAGTCAGCCATCTTACCTTTATGTGTTACAATAAATAAAAATCCAACAATAAAGGCCATTTACCCAGTTACATTTCTATTTAATGTCCATTTTCCCTATTAGGCTCTTCATACCATAAAGGCAGGGTCCATGTGTCTTATCTTGTGGTTCATTGCTGTAATTTTAGTACAGTATCTGTACAGTACATAGTTGTCAATCAAATGATTAAATATTCAAGGCTCATAACTGTCCCCTAGAACATGGGAGTAAATGAAGTCAGTTATTTTAAAATTTAAGACAGATTTTATAAGTACCTAACACAATATAAAGTTGCCATACTACCTGTGTGCATGCATTTCTTTCTTACCATAAGTGGAATGCTCAATATGTTTGGAAAACCTGACCTATAGAGAGTGTACACAGTACAAGACAAACCATTTCCCTAAATTTATTGCCTGCTTAGCAATGAATCAAGTGCACTTGCCCCCTTTATCATGAACTCGCTTAAGGAAAAGGCTGCCCCTCTTTTAAAGATATGGAAAAGAAAACTGAATGTATTAAGATTTTTCATCATCCAGTCATGAAAAACCAAGTTCTTATCAACCTTCATATTTTAATTTTGAAAGCTCTATCTTTGTAAGCACAGAATAGTGTTTTAAACATCAGCAGGTGCTATCCAAGGCAAAATTAAAATAATGCTCTCACAAACTGGCAAGTAACTTCTTTAAGCAGAAAGAGCAACAACATTTTATTTTATTACAAATAAACATTTCACAAAAATTTAATTGGGAATGTATATGTACTGTTAAGCAGAATACAGAAAACAAAGAAATAAGGTATTGGGACCTAAAAATTTCATTTAAAATCCCATCAAACTGCTCTTACATGTAGTAGGTACGTAATACATATCAACTAAACTAAAAGTAAACACTCTATAAGATGTGCTTGCAAAATGTGTAATGCTGTAGTAGTAAAGTACAATTTTCAAATATGAGATTTTATCTGTCAGATTTTAAAAAGCCTTTAAAAATATGATATGCACAAGCTTGCCCTGAGGGAAAAATAAGATGGACTATAGATTATAAAATCTTTACATATTTTCCACAATAGCATTTTGAAATTGGAAAAGAGCAAATAGTTGTGGAAAAAACTGAATGAACATATTACTAAAAATTCAGTGCACTCACAACTACCTGATGGAATATTTGAAGCACCTTTTCTCTCGCCTTCTCATAATATGAAATGTATGAATTATATAGGCCTTGATCTTCAGAAACTTAAGAAAACTTCAAGTTATAAGCCAAAATGTCATCAGAAAAAGAAAAATCCAGTATAAAATTTTCTACCATAAGGCCACTGTTTAAAGTTCTTTCATGTTCAGACACTGTACAATTCAGATACTTGTTTTTATTACGTAAGCAAAACTTTCAACATATAAACGTCTGAATATAACTTGGTGAAGTTCTCTCTATGAAACCATGCTCAGAGAAAAATGCGTCAACAAATAATGCCCTTCAAGTGATTCTTTTGAGACTTTTTGCAAAACAAACTGTAGTTAATACAACTTTTAAATTGAATACTGTAATTTAAAAGCAATAGTTAGGTGTAAAAAAGTTGCAGCATTCCACTACTAAAAAATAAAGTTACTTTATCAAGAAGTTACAGTATTAGTGCCTTAGCGTCACTTCTAACTCCTGACAAAAAGAGAGAGATGCTCCCAAACATCCTCCTGTAGTGTCATTTCCATTTGTACGATTTCAGATTAGATTTCTGTGGCAACATCTGTATATACCTATTGAGAGAAAACAAGAGAAATAAAGACTTTAAACAAAGTGTCAGTTATAACATCTGAGCTAGTTTCATTCACACTGCAATTTTCAAAGTGTTTTCATTTATACAGTGTTACTGGCACCCCGAGATTCCCAGGAAGGTATGTGGAACCCCAAAGATGCAAAGTGTAACAACAGAACACATCAAAGCAATATCAAATGATAAGTCAACAGGACAAAGAAAACATATGGCGCTAGATAACATTTGTATTAGTAGATTGATGACAACAGTCTCTGCTATTTGGGTGAGTTTCAGTGAAGGGATCCCTGGTATAAAATCAAGACTCTTAAACCTTTGGCTCTCAAGTGTGGAGCCTCACACTACACACGCACACCTCAAATTAGTATTTCATCTTTTCCATCGTATATCTAATTCTAAAACTACGTGGACTCTTCTAGCTGACTGGTAACTGCAGAGAAAGTTATTAGAGGGGGAAACACCTTCTTGCTTTTGGATGGTTAACTACAATATAAAAAGGTGTAAGCCTTCAATAAATAGAGGAAGAAGAATTTACAAGAACAGTAAGACTATGATTAGAAGATAATGAATGTGGATTATATAGTGTGATACTATGGACAATATTTAATTACCAACCATGAACTGGACATAGGACCATGAAAGTAATAAAGGAGCAAACATGGTAGAATGGCACATTTTTCAAGGACATTAAAAAATAAAAATTTATTAATATACATATCCTTACCTTTCACTAGGATCTTACATTATCAAAACTGAAAGGAAATGTAAAAGTCGATTTATTTTTTGGCATTTATATTAGTATGGAAATGTTTAATTCCAAACAAAAACAGTGCTGACAGAAAATTCTTATTCTTCTATTTAGGTTAATGAAATGTTCAAAATACATGCACATATGTATTTCTCAACATCATTCATTTAAATAGAGGTAGATTTCATTGTATCCTAGTTCTTTACTCATTATACCATGTAAAAATCATATAAATTTATTTTCAAATAAAATATCTGTTACCTATTACAACTTTAAAAGGTAATTCTAACTACAATAATTCTAAAATAAAATTCAGTTGAAATGTCTTGTTAAATTGTGATTATTTTGAGTTACATTCACCCTTGACATAGCTTCTTTCATAACCTCTCTCCACTTGGCCCCTCCACCCTTCCAGTAATCTAAAAGCACCCTCCACCCACACACCGCTTTTTTTTAGATGGAGTTTTGCTCTGTTGCCCAGGCTGGAGTGCAGTGGTGTGATCTTGGCTCATAATAACCTTCACCTTCTGGGTTCAAGCGATTCTCTGGCCTCAGCCTCCTGAGCAGCTGGGATTACAGGCGTGTGCCACCACGCCCAGCTAATTTTTGTATTTTCAGTAGAGACGAGCTTTTACCATGTTGCCCAGACTGGTCTTGGATCCTGGTTTCAAGTGATCCACCCACCTCGGCCTCTCAAAATGTTGGGATTATAGGTGTGAGCCACTGCACCCGGCCATAAAAGCCCATTTTAAGCAGAATTCTGAACTATATATAGGAGTACTTCATCTAGGTTTTCATAATGTATCATTTGGGTCACTGCCCATGTTCTCTTGTTGGTCTTCGTGAACCTCATCTCTCCTCCCCAGAACCTGCCCACCCACTGCTAACTGCGTAGCCATCCTAAAGTACCACTTTCTCCTCAGTCTAGGAAGACATCCTACTGCCACCACATCAAACCCTAAATATCCTGCCCAGCTTTCAGGGACCTCTATAATTTGCACAGCTCCATTTCTCCCCAACTTCACATCCTACTGCCAAACATGAGTCTTTGGCTTTAGCCCTTTCTATGTCTTGCTCTTCTCCAGGTCTCAGCTTATAACCTACCTCCTCTGAGAAGAGTGTATTAAGGAAAGTACTTACCATACATCTCCTGACCATTCCTACCATATTGATTTTCTTTTCTCTTTAAGCATTAGCCATCTGTGAAGTTAAACTCTTCAAATATATGGTTGTTCATGACCAGCCTGACCAACATGGAGAAACTCCTTTTCTACTAAAAATACTAAAAATTAGCTGGGTGTGGTGGCGGGTGCCTGTAATCCCAGCTACTTGGGAGGCTAAGGTAGGAGAATTGCTTAAACCTGGGAGGTGGAGGTTGCAGGGAGGTAGAGGTTGCAGTGAACTGAGATCGTGCCATTGCACTCCAGCCTGGGCAACAAGAGTGAAACTCCATCTCAAAAACCAAATAAAATATGGTTGTGTTGGTTCAGGTGCAGTGACTCACACCTGTAATCTCAGCACTTTGGGAGGGTGAGGTGAGTAGATCACTTGAGGCCAGGAGTTTGAGACCAGCCTGGCCAACACGGTGAAACCCTGTCTCTACTAAAAATGCAAAAATTAGCTGGGTGTGGTGGTGCACATCTATAACCCCAGCTACTCAGGGGGCTGAGACAGGAGAATTGTTTGAGCCTGGGAGATGGAGGTTGCAGTGAGCTGAGACTGTACCACTGTACTCCAGCCTGGGTGACAGAGTGAGACTCCATCTCAAAAAAAAAAAAAAAAAGTTGTGCAGAAAAGGGTTAATAAAGCACATCTGACTGCTGTCCCTGGACTGGAAAGGCCTGCTTACAGGATGGCCCTCGGCCAGCATCTGGGAACTTAGATTTCAGGAAGGTTCCCACTGATAGGTGCTGAAACTATATAAACAATATGGTTTATGCCGAACATGCACTTTCCTCCTGGCAGTCTGGAATTTGTGTATGTGCTTGGCAGGGGATGCCTACATGATCAGCCCCCAGTAAAAACTCTTGGCACTGAGTCTCTAGCAAACTTCCCAGGGTGGCAACGTGTCACGCGTATTGTCACAACTCGTTGATAAGGAAATTAAGTATATTCTGTATGACCCCACTGGGAGAGAACCTTTGGAAACTTGCACCTGGTTTCCTTCAGACTTTGCCCTACATGCCTTTTCCTTTTGCTGATTTTGCTCTGTATTCTTTCACGAGAACAATTATATGCTAAGTCACCTGAGTCCTAGCAAAACCTGGGGGTGCTCTTGGGGACCTCTGACACAATGGTTTTCGTTCACTAACTTTTTAGAGCATATGGATGGAAGAGTGAGTGTGTGTGTGTGTGTGTGTGTGTGTGAATAAATTCAACTCCATTCACTAAGCATTAAGCATTTTCTGAAGACTGACTATATGAAAGGTAATAAGGTAAGATAAAAGACTAACAATACAAAGAGAATGAAGTACCTAGGAATATAAATCACAAGGGAGGTGAGGGGCCTCTTCAAGGAGAACTACAAACCACTACTCAAGGAAGTAAGAGAGGACACAAATAGAAAAACATTCCATGCTCACGGATAGGAAGAATTAGTATCATGAAGATGGTCATACTGCCCAAAGTAATTTATAGATTCAATGCTATCTCCATCAAGCTACCATTGACTTTCTTCACAGAATTTTTAAAAATGACTTTAAATTTCATGTGGAACCAAAAAAGAGCCTGTATAGCCAAGACAAACCTAGGCAAAAAGAACAAAGCTGGAGGCATCATGCTATCTGACTTCAAACTATACAAGGTTACAGTAGTCAAAAAAGCATGGTACTTGTACCAAAACAGACTTTTAGACCAATGGGACAGAACAGAGGCCTCAGAAATAACGTCACACATCTACAACCATCTGATCTTTGACAAACCTGACAAAAAGAAGCAATGGGGAAAGGATTCCCTGTTTAATAAATGGTGTTGGGAAAACTGGCTAGCCAGATGCAGAAAACTCAAACTGGCCCCCTTCCCTATACCTTATAGAAATATTAACTCAAGATGGATTAAAGACTTAAATGTAAGACCTAAAACCATAAAAACTCTAGAAGAAAATCTAGGCAATACCATTCACGACATAGGCATGGGCAAAGACTTCATGACTAAAATACCAAAAGCCATGGCAACAAAAGCCAGAATTGACAAATGGGATCTAAATAAACTACCAGGCCAAGATGATGAAACACTATCTCTACTAAAAATTCAAAAATTAGCTAGGCACAGTGGTGGGCACCTGTAATCCCAGCTACTTGTGAGGCTGAGGCAGGAGAATCAATTGAACCTGGGAGACGGAGGTTGCAGTGAGCCGAGATCATGCCACTGCACTCCAGCCTGGCGACAGAGCAAGAGTCTGTCTCAAAAAAAAAAAAAAAAAAGTCAGGAAACAACAGATGCTGGAGAGGATACAGAGAATTAGGAAGGCTTTTACACTGTTGGTGCAAGTGTAAATTAATTCGACCATTGTGGAAGACAGTGTGACGATTCCTCAAGAATCTAGAACCAGAAATACCATTTGACCCGGCAATCCCATTACTGGGCATATACCCAAAGGATTATAAATCATTCTACTGTAAAGACACGCATGTTTACTGTGACACTGTTCACAATATCAAAGACTTGGAACCAACCCAAATGCCCATCAATGATAGACCGGATAAAGAAAATGTGGTACATATATACCATGGAATACTATGCAGCCATTAAAAGGATGAGTTCATGTCATTTGCAGGGACATGGATAAATCTGGAAACGATCATTCTCAGCAAACTAACACAAGAACAGAAAACCAAACACCACATGTTCTCACTCATAAGTGGGAGTTGAACAATGAGAACATATTGGCTCAGGGAGGGGAACATCACACAATGGGGTCTGTTGGCGGGTAGGGGACAAGAGGAGGGATAGCATTAGGAGAAATACCTAATGTAGATGATGGGTTGATGGTGCAGCAAACCACCATGGCACATGTATACCTATGTAACAAACCTGCACATTCTGCACATGTATCCCAGAACTTAAAGTTTTTTTTAAAAAAAAAGACCAATGAGGCCAGGTGCAGTGGCTCACGCCTGTAATCCCAGCACTTTTGGAGGCCAAGGCAGGTGGATCACTTGAGCCCAGGAGTTTGAGACCAGCCTGGCCAACACGGTGAGACCCCATCTCTACAAGAAAATACAAAAATTAGCCAGGCATGGTGGCACGCATGGTAGTCCTAGCTACTTGGGAGGCTGAGGTAGGAGAATCACTTAAGCCCAGGAGGTGGAGGCTACAGTGAGCTGCGATTACACACTGCATTCCAGCCTAGGCGACAGAGTGAGGCTCTATCCCAAAAAAAACAAACAAAAAAAAAAACAAGCTTAACAAGGCACCCTCAAAAATTTTATAATCTATTTGGGGAAATAGGAAGGTAAATGACAATAATTAGAGACCAAATGAAACACAAGTTAAAGTAGGGGCTTTGATATGCTTTACAGTTGGTCTTAAAAGTAAAGTAGGGTTTAATAAGAAAAGAATGGGGCTCAGGAGGCTATTTCTAGCTAAGAGAACAGTAGGAACAAAGGTACAAATATATGAAAATACAGTATGCTCCAAAAAGCAGAGAGTCCATAGGGAAATGCAGCTAGTAAGACAGCTTAGGGTTAGACTTGGCTAAGAAGTTTGGTCTCTTTTCTTGTAGGCAATAAAATACTTGCAAGGTGTTTGTGCAAGAGGGGTATGATACAATCTGTGTTTCAGGACAATGACTGTGATCAAAGAGACTAAATAAGAATACCACAAGAAGCGGCCGGGCGTGGTGGCTCACGCCTGTAATCCAAGCACTTTGGAGGCCAAGGCGGGTGGATCACCTGAGGTCTGGAGTTCAAGACCAGCCTGACCAATATGGTGAAACCCCGTCTTTAAAAAAAAAAAAAAAAAAAGAATACCACAAGAAGCAAGGGAACAAGCTAGAAGGCTCCAAAGCTTCCAAAAACAGATCAGGGATACATAAGAACACAGAATATAGTAAAGGCAGCATTTTCAATTAGCAGGGAAAGGACAAATCATTCAATAAACAGTGTTAAAAAACTCTATTGGGGGAAAAGTTAGATCATGACTTTACATTATATCATAAAAGTAAAATAAATTCTAGAAGCTGAAGCGAGCAGATCACTTGAAGTCAGGAGTTCAAGACCAGCCTGGCCAACAAGGTGGAAACCCTGTCTCCACTAAAAATACAAAAATTAGCCAGGAGGGTGGCACATACCTGTAGTCCCAGCTACATGGTGAAACCCCATCTCTACTAAAAATACAAAAATCAGCTGGGCATGGTGGCAGATGCCTATAATCCCAACTCGGGAGGCTGAGACAGGAGAATCACTTGAACCCGGGAAGTGGCTGAGATCATGCCATTGCACTCCAGCCTGGGCAACAGAGTGAAACTCTGTCTCAAAATAAATAAATACATAAATAATAAAGTAAAATAAATTCTAAATGGATTAAATACTTATATGTTTAAAAGTTAACCATAAAACCACTTAAAGGAAACACAGCAAACAATTTTTATAAGCATAAGCATGAGATGAAATTTAGGAGCCATGTGGGACAAACGAGACAGATTCATGGACATCTAAAAGTTCTGTACTGTAAAACCCAGTATAAACAGCTGACAAACACCAGCAAAATGTATAACAGGTTAATACCCTCAGTAGATCAAGAGTTCTTACAAATCAATAAAAAAAGTACCACCCCCCAACAGAAATACTGGCAAAGTACAGAAATAAAGAAACTGGGAAAAGAAATACAAGGGCCAATGGACACATAAAAAAGATGTTTGCACCATTAATAATCAAAGAAAGGCAAAGGAGAGCTACTTTCTGTTACTAGGCTAACAACTGAAAATAAAGACTGATCATGTACAGTGCCGACTAGGGTGTAGGAAAACAGGCCTTTCATGTACTGCTGGTGAAACTATAAATGAGTAAAAGGGGCACTATGTAAAGGTACCAAAATGTCCATGTGGCCAGGTGATATTACTGAAAATAACAGAAACCTGAAAGCTATCCCAAAGTTATGAACAGAGGTTTGGTTAAGTCAGTCGGCAATCGTTGAACTGGGGTATGTGTACCATAGGAGTATATGAAGACTTTTCAAGGAGTATGTGAGTAGAGATAGTTTTAGGGAATTAATTTCTAGATCATTAAGTTCCCAATGTTCATGTTCTAAAATTATCCTGCCTGCACAACTGGTTAAGGCTGGTTCCTCACCTCCCACCTTACACAAGAAAGATACACCTTCTACTCACTTTGAATCCTACTACTGTGTATCACCTGGGGGCCTCCAGAAAAGGGGTAATTTGAAACATTAATTTGGTGTCAAGAAAGGGAACCAACATTAACAACTAGCAATAAATAGCATACTTCTGCAAATCAGATGGTTTCCAATTCTTTGCCTTTGTTTAATACAGCTGAAGGAGGACAAAATTATCAGTGATAGAATGTTCAAAACACTTTTTGATGATAGATCACTACGTGATTTGTTTGGCCTAAAAAGTGAGTCCAAAGAACCGAGTGGCATCCCTATAAATAGAAGTCCTTTCATTCTCATTTATATAATCATATAAATAGGGTTTCTCGGCACTTATATCTATAAAAGAAAAAAATAGAATACTTGAATACTATATTATCCTACTAGCAACAATATCTATGAATACATAAACTAATTGGAAAAATGCATTTGCAATAAAACTTCTTTTGTTTCACCAATACTTAACAAAATTTATATTTATGGTATTTTGATCAACTGTAATATTAACTCAATCCAGAGGAAATATTTAACACTTAATAGTCACAGAAATCTAATAACATGTACCAAATAGATTTGGTGATCAACAAAATGCTTTTAAAGAGGAGGGGCACTTTGGGAGGCCGAGATGGGCAGATCACTTGAGGTCAAGGGTTCGAGACCCACCTGGCCAACATGGTGAAACCTCATCTCTATCCAAAAATACAAAAACTTAGCTGGGCATTGTGGCACACTACTGTATTCCCAGCTACTTGGGAGGCTGAAGCAGGAGAATCACTTGAACCCAGGAGGTGGAGGTTGCAGTGAGCTGGGATCGCGCCATCGCACTCCACCCTGGGTGACGGAGTAAGACCCTATCTCAAAAAAAAAAAAAAAATTATAAGGAGGAAATGGAATGAAGTCCAAATTCAAGGCAAAAAAGGAACAATGTAAAATTTCTCACTGTTACAAGAATTGGTGTATTTTTAAAAAAATGGATGGTATTAGTTATTGAATTCCTGTGGTACGCAGGTTCCAGTGAAGAGATTTAAAAGTATAATGTAATAGTTTTAAGACTGTCAGTGTTCATAATATGCCAGAAATTGTATCCTATACAATAATTTGTGATAAAAGTATTAAATAACCTATAAATGTGCAAGAATGTAGATAACTTTTCTTTTTTTTTTGAGACGGAGTTTCGCTCTTGTTACCCAGGCTGGAGTGCAATGGCGCGATCTTGGCTCACCGCAACCTCCGCCTCCTGGGTTCAGGCAATTCTCCTGCCTCAGCCTCCTGAGTAGCTGGGATTACAGGCACGTGCCACCGTGCCCAGCTAATTTTTTGTATTTTTAGTAGAGACGGGGTTTCACCATGTTGACCAGGATGGTCTCGATCTGTTGACCTCGTGATCCACCCGCCTCGGCCTCCCAAAGTGCTGGGATTACAGGCTTGAGCCACCGTGCCCAGCAAGAATGTAGATAACTTTTCAAAACTTTACAGTATGGAGCAAAAAGGTTGAAAAGTACTGAAATAAATAATACATCCATAGAGCAGAATAGTATGCAGTCATTAAAAAGGATGAATGGAATACAGTAATCAATCAGTGATAGAAATGAGAAGACTTGAAACTGTTAAAGTTGGAAGGAGAAGTGGAAGGATTAGTAGGAAACGTTTCTAGCTTGGCTTGGTTAGCTTCGAGAGCCAGGGGTCCTGAGTGAAAACGAGTGGTGGGGTGGGGCAGGGGAGAACAAGTCTGATACAATTTTTAACAGCTTTACTGAGATGTAATCCATAAACTATACAGTTCACCCATCTAAATTCAGTAGCGTTTTAGTATATTCACAGAGTTGTGTAACCATCAATCATGCCAATCAGTTTTGGAATATTTTTCTTACCCTAAAAAGAAACCCCATACCCATTAGTAATAACCCATACGTGCTCTCAATTTTCCCCTCACCCCCGAGTCACTGGCAACCACTAATTTACTTTCCATCTCTACAGATTTGCCCGTTTTGGACATTTCATATGTATAGAATCATACAATATGCGGTCTTTTGTGTCTGGCTTCTGTCACTTAGCATCATTTTTTTTTTTTTTTTTTGAGGCAGAGTCTTGCTTTGTTGCCTGGCACCAGGCTGGAGTGCAGTGGCGCAATCTTGGCTCACTGCAACCTCGGCTCACTGCAACCTCTGCCTCCCGGGTTCAAGCAATTCTCCTGCCTCACCCTCCCAAGTAGCTGGGACTACAGGCGAGTGCCACCATGCCCAGTTAATTTTTGTATTTTTTTAGTAGAGACAGGGTTTCACCATGCTGGCCAGGATGGTCTCGATCTCTTGACCTCGTGATCCGCCCGCTTCGGCCTCCCAAAGTGCTGGGATTACAGACATGAGCCACTGCACCCGGCCAGCATCATATTTTTAAGGGTCTTTCATGCTGTAGCATGTTTCAGGGCAAGTTTGATTTTTTTTTTTTTTGAGATGGAGTCTTGCTCTGTCACTTGGGCTGGAGTGCTGTGATGTGATCTTGTCTCACTGCTACCTCCACCTCCCGGGTTCAAGCAATTCTCGTGCCTCAGCCTCCTGAGTACCTGGGATTACAGGTGTGCACCAGCATGCCCAGCTGTTTTTGTATTTTTTTAGTAGAGATGCGGTTTCACCATGTTGGCCAGGCTGGTCTCGAACTCCCAGCTTCAAGTGATCCACCTGCCCTGGCCTCCCAAAGTGCTGGGATTACAGGCATGAGCCACTATGCTCGGCTGCAAGTTTGATTTTAAACATGCTAAATTTGAGGTGCTTTTAGGACATCCATGTGAGGGTGTCTGGGAGGCAGGTGAAAAGCTGGAGGTATGGAGAGTAGTCAGGGTTGAAGATATCAACAGAGGTGTTGGCTGAAATCTTGGGAGGAGGTAAGGGCAATTAAGACAAGTAGGAGGATTAAGAAAAGAGAATGATATCACATCACACTAGGAAATGCTTACATTTTAAAAGAATGCACGGAGGAAGAGAAACCACCAAATAAGATGGAGAAGGCAGAGAGGTAGGTAGTGAAACCGGAGGCTCCGGATGCTCAGTGCTTGAAGGTGATGATGCCCTTATCCAACACTTCCTTTGCACCCTGGCACATTTCAGCTCAAGGGACCTGGCCAGTGTATACTACTAGATTTCTGTTGATTCAGCTGATCGTGATTCCTGTTCTATCTTTGTATTCCATGACTTTCAAGGTTTCTTTCAACCCCAAAAACCACGAATCCCAGTCTCTAACTTCCTTCCTGCACTGTTATTATGCCCTCTTCTCTCTTCCTTTCCTATCCACAGGCAGAGCTCTGGTAGGCACCACAGCACCTGAGGATGGCTGGACAATGCTCCCTGGATCTCTACTGCCTTGGAATTCCTTGCCTTCCTGACCAAATGCACAATTACTGACAGCTTTTCAGAGGCAATATTCCCAGAGGTGACTTCATGAACTCTTACTAGGTTCTTTGTTCTAATCCAGTATATAATCAGACTCTCGAGAGTTTCTTAAAACTTTCTATGATGAGCAGAGGATGCTTCCTGGGGGTATTTCTGAATGCTAGAGGATTAAAGATGAGCCTTATTCCAGGTAGTAACAGACATTTTTCCCTCCCCTTCATCTTCCAGCCCAAGCACAGAATCCAAGAGAAAGTAAACACAGTAAAAGGGACTCAGGGTGCCAGAATGGAATATGACAAGTACATGATGAATGAGAAAGAATTTCCATTCCATACGTCTCTACTACTGCTTTGGAATCTGACTACTTTGTAGGCAGCTGGGGAGCCAATGGAGTTTTAGGGAAGCCACTATCATTCTGCTAAGTGGAAGCAGAGGATGCATTAGGAACACATCTAGGATTACCACCACCACCACTCCCCGAGGCTGTTTTGTGTTGGAGACAGAAAGTGCATGCCATAGAATGGCATAGTCACCAGACTGTAACAGAGATGAAGAAATGCAAGATCTCCCAGTCATGACTGATCACCCCAGCATTTCAATATGGCAGGGGAGTAAGGAGTCCAGACAAGATCTGTCTAAATCTTCCTGGTGCACTTTAAGGAATATGGGAATAAGTAGGTTCATACCCAAGTTCAGGCTTAAGAAGGTTCCAGGGCACTTAGATTAATTAATGATGCATCCTAGTTGAGTCTAGGTGGTGGTCTAAAAACTGCCAAAAGAACGAACTCTCTAGCAGGGCAAAAAGCCAAAGTGGTGCAGAGATGCTGCTCAGACTAAGATGTCTCTCTAGGGAAGAACCTTCAAAGTTCCCTCTGATGCTAAAGCTTGGGGTGAAAAGTCATATAAATGGTATCTCACACCCAGTAACCCTACTCAAGGAAAAATGTCCCTAAGTTAAGGGAAAGGGAAAGCAACATTGGAAGAAGCCAGAGTCTCCAGGCCTTCATTCTTTTTCTGAGGGCACAAAGGCCTGAGATAAAATGGACTAATAGATCTAAGCCATCAGTTTGTACACAAGGAATGGGATTTCGGAGTACACAATACTACTGGGACAGCTGAAAGGCCGAGTTATTCTCAGATATCTTAGTTCAGACCTTGGCACAAACAGAACAGCTTCAATGCCTCATTCCTTTCTCTAAAGGTTAGGAGAGAGGAGCCTAGCTATTGAGTAGGGCGCCAATAGTAAGGTACCTGAGTTGACATTGTACTTGTAGAACTGGGCTTTGTTAAAACACAAATCTATAAAAATTCTGGCTCTGGCTTGCTTGCAGGCACTGACAGTAGCCAGATTGGAAAACGCCATGTCAAAGTGGCTGTAACAGAGAGATATATGAAGCAGCATCCAGAAGGGTGGGCCTAAGAAAAACAGGTAGTAGATGCTGACAGAAGAGTAGACACTAATTTTTTCAAAAATCCATTGTGTGGAGACACTGCTAATGTAGCCAGATGGCAGTGAAAGGAAACAGGAAGGTGAGGCTGTGACCAGTGCTGAATCTAACTACAACTGCAGCATTTTAGATGATACAAAAAGCCTTGGCCTAAAGATTGGAGAACTGTAGCGGGCTGTAGCTTCTTCTAGGATATACTTCTTATGTCCTATGATGAAGACCTGATTTCTGATTTCTATTTGCTGTGAAGCAGTCTGGTGAGCAATGTAGTCTGGAAGAATGGGGTGGTCAGCAGGAACTGGGCAAACTGAGGCAAAGAAAAGAATGACAAAATGGAGCAAGATTAAAGAATATATAGAAACTATAAGCTGAAGCAGTCAGTCAGGTAAGCACTCAGCAGCCCCAAATTACTGAAAAAGATGGAGCAAAAATAGAGTTAAGCTAAAACTCTAAGTTTAGTACATAGCGAACAGAAGACAAATAGACACCATGTACCAGAAACCCAACCTTGCAACTGAAGAGAAGGCCTGCCTCAGCTTTTTTCGTTGAGTGAAAATCAATGACTAGCTTCCCTGAGAACAGTCAGGCTGCCATCTGTGAATGGGAACAAATATCTGAAAGGTCTGCTGCAAAGAAACTTGCCACACAAGGCAGGAAGAGAAGCAGCATCTCTTTCTAAGCCCTGGCACAGCCTGACGGTGGGGAGATATATGAGATGGGAAAATGATTCCATTAACACTTTTTAAAAAAGAGATGGGGCCGAGCATGGTGGCTCACGCCTATAATCCCAGCACTTTGGGAGGCCGAGGCGGGTGGATCACGAGGTCAGGAGTTTGAGACTGGCCAACACGGTGAAACCCCATCTCTACTAAAAATACAAAAATTAGCTGGGCGTGGTGGCAGGTGCCTGTAATCCCACCTACTCAGGAGACTGAGGCAGGAGAATCACTGGAACCTGGAGGTGGAGGTTGCAGTGAGCCAAGATCGTACCACTGCACTCCAGCTGGGGCAACAAGGACAAAATTCCGTCTCAAAACTTAATAAATAAATAAATGGCAGCTTTCCTAAAACCATTAGGAAATTAAAAAAAGAGTCATTAACAAGTTTGGGGAGTTACAAAAAAACACATTGAGCTTTAGCATAATGGAATCGACCTCAGTATCTATCAATGGATGAATGGATAAAGAAAATGTGTATATATACAATGGAATATCATTCAGCCTTAAAAATAAGGAAATCTTGTCATTTATGACAACATGGATGAACCTGAAGGATATCATGTTAAGTGTGACATACATCGTGAAATTAGAAACCTCTTCTAAGGTACTCAGTTAAAACCGGGGGTGTATGTGTGTGACATAAGATATTCTATTTAACTCTAAAACATAAAAAAATAAGTTGCCAACTTCATTCTACTCATCCATCTTTTGGAAAGTGTTGAGATTTACTAAAATCACTAAGCAAGCACAGTGTAAAGGCTTCATAAGCATAAATATTTAAGTAAACATTTATGATTATAAAAGTTATAAAACCACAGTTGGGCTATTCAATAGCATGACAAAAGAAATGTATGTACATTTCTCAGAAGAAAATATTAGCCTAAAATCATGAACAAAAATGAGTCTACGAAGTGACAAACATGCCTCACTTAACTAATATAAAGCTACTGTTCTCATTTCTTTCTTTTCCTTCTTTTTTTTTATAGTTCAGGGTCTTGCTATGTTGCCCAGGCTGGCATTGAACTCCTGGGCTCAAGCAATCCTCCCATCTCAGCCTCTCAAGTAGCTGGGACTATAGGCATGTACCACTATACCCCGCAATTCTCATTTAAAATATAATTATTTTGTAGAAGTAAATTTTATGCCACATTTACGCTACATTTTCCTTCTTTCTTTTCTTTTCTTTTTCAGGTCTCACTCTGTCACCCAAGCTGGAGTGCAGTGGCACAATCATGGCTCACACAGCCCTGTGATCCTCCCACCTCGGCCTCCCAAGTAGCTGGAATTACAGGCACATACTACCATGCCCAGTTTAAAAAAAATTTTTTTTGTAGAGGTAGGGTCTTACTATGTTGCCCAGGCTGGTCTCGAACTCCTGGGTTCAAGAAATCCTCTCTCCTTGGCATCCCAAAGTGCTGGGACTACAGGCATGAGCCATCACTCCTGGCTTTATGCTGAATTTTCAAATACTAACATGGTTAATTCAAGCAAAATTAATCCACAACTAAAAGAATATGCAATTCCAATTACCAAGTAAAGAAACTTTTTATTAACATTAAGGTTTATCAGCCAGGTGTGGTGGCTCATGCCTGTAATCCCAGCACATTGAGAGGCTGAGGTGGGTGGAACACATGAGATCAGGAGCTCAAGACCAGCCTGGCCAAAATGGTCAAAGCCCGTCTCTCCTAAAAATACAAAAATTAGCCGGTCGTGGTGGCAGGTACCTGTAAACTCAGCTACTTGGGAGGCTGAGGCAGGAGAATCACTTGAACCCAGGAGGTGGAGGTTTTAGTGAGCTAAGATTGTGCCACTGCACTTCAGCCTGAGCAATGGAGCAAAACTCCATCTCAAAAAATTTAAAAAAGAGTTATTAACAAGTTTGGGGAGTTATTAAAAAAACACATTAAGTGTTAGCATAATGGAATCCACCTCAGTATCTATCAGTGGATGAATGGATAAAGAAAATGTGTATATATACAACGGAATATCATTCAACCTTAAAAAGAAGGAAATCTTGTCATTTATGACAACATGGATGAACCTGAAGGATATTATGTTAAGTGAAATAAGCCAGATACACAAAGACAAATACCACATAGTCTCACCTATATATGGAATCTAAAAAAAGTCAAACTCATAGGAACAGAGTAAAATGGTGGTTACCAGAGGCTGGGGGGATTGGGAAGAAGTTGGTCAAAATATCAACACAAAATTTCTGTTCCACAGGAGGAATACATTCAAAAGATGTATTCTATATATCATGGTGACTATAGGTAATCACAATATATTGTACACTTGAAAATTGCTGAGAGAATAGATTTTGAGTGTTCTCAACACAAAAAAATAAGTACATGAGGTATTATCTATTTTAAATAGCTTGATTTAGCCATTCCATAAAGTATACATATATCAAAACATCATGTTGAACACCATAAATATGTATAATTTTTACTTGTCAATTAAAAAAATAAATTGAAAAAGAGCGTATAATGGTGATGATTGCAAAGCAGTGTTAATGAAATTAGTGTCACCAAACTGCATGTATTTAATGCCACTTAAAAATGGTTAAAATGGCAAATTTTATATTATACGTATTTTACCACAACAAAAAAATATATGAATGGGGAAAAGAGTTAGTGCATTCTGCCATTATGCACCCTTTGTATATATTCAGTTCAATAATGTTTTGATGCTCAGAAAATTCCCATTGTGTAAGACTAAAACATATCAATTAAAAGCCTTTATCTGAGTTTCCATTTCAAAGATTAACCATACAATAGAAAATCTAAAGTCAAAAGTTCAAACAGCTAGCAAAGTATTTGAGGGATAATACCTAAAAGCATTTTAAGGTTGCGCAATCTCACAACTGTATTATCATTACTCTCTGAAGTTCTTATGCAACTATCATGCAATAAGAACATTTAAAAACCCAGGTTGTTTCTTAAAATTAAATGAAAAACCAATTTATCTAATGAACATAGATAATTTAGGAGTTTAAAAGTCACTCAACATTTTTAAATCATCATAATTCAACTAACCTTTTTTTTCCTCATTAATCTTTCTCTGAATTTATGAGTGATAAATCCCCTTGGGCCAGTGAACCGTAAACGCTGATACTTAGCCTGAATGTACAAGCTCTTCTGTACCAGGCCTGATTTATAATTGGGCTGGCATCTGCCACCTCTAAAGTTGCTCTGTGAAGGGAAAAAAATGGAATTAAATGTTAAAACTACACCTTCCAAGTCTACTTTATTAGTAAACAGATGAGTGAGTGGCTGGGTGCGGTAGCTCATGCCTGTAATCCCAGCACTTTGGGAGACCGAGGCAAACTCCTCAAGTGGATGGCTTGAGGTCAGGAGTTTGAGACCAGCCTGGCCAACATGGTGAAACCCTGTCTTTACAGAAAATACAAAAATTAGCCAGGCGTGGTGGTGGGTGTCTGTAATCCTAGCTACTTGGAAGGCTGAGGCAGGAGAATTGCTTGAACCTGGAAGGTGGAGGTTGCAGCAAGCAACTGCTCTCTATGCTTGAAAAGCACAAAAGATCGCCACTATGCTCCAGCCTGGGTGGCAGAGTGAGGCCCTGCCTCAAAAACAAACAACAGATGAAAAACTGTCTGGTACTTAGAGCTGTCCTGGATTCTAGGCCTTATAGATACTAAAAGAGAAAGAGTTAATGATGGTGAGAAAGTATGTTTCTCTCAAACTGGCTTCCTAGCTCATTTTACATATCAATATATATATATGTTTAAGTTTTTTATTCTTAGCTGGGCATGGTGGCTCATGCCTGTAACCCCAGCTACTCAGGAGGCAGAGGTGGGAGGATAGCTTGAGTCTGGGATGTAGAGGCTGCAGTAAGCTGTGATTGTGCCATCACACTCCAGCCTGGGTGACAGGGCGAGACCCTGACTCAAAAAAAAAAAAAATCTACATCATACCAAATTTAAAAACTAAGTTAAAAGAATTTGAGGGCGGGTACAGTGGCTCACACCTATAATTCCAGCACTTTGGGAGACTGAGGTGGGAGGATCACTTGAGGCCAGGAGTTCAAGATCAGCCTGGGCAACAGAGCGACACCCCATCTCTACAAAAAAATAAAAAAAGAAAAGAATTTGAAACTAATTCTTGAAATTCACCATGCTAACAAAATAAAATTATCAGAACCTCTAATGAACTAAAATTATTCTTCTGATCCATAGTGAAATCTATCAAATTCCAATGAGGGGAAAAGATATAAAGTATCAATATATATTTAAGGATCAAAAACTCATTTTAACTTTATTTCTGTCAATAACCTTCAAACAAATCTTTCTTTGCCACAAAAGACCCATTACTTAAAAAGAATATTTCCTAGCCTGCATACTGTCCAGCATTAATTAGATAAGAGGACAATGAATATTTGTGTGTTTCCCAGGTGGTTGATAAGAGAAACAGTCCCTTGTTAATTCACTGCTCCAGGTGGGAGAGGAAAACAGTCCTCAGTTTTGTCAGTTGTGAACTGATCCCCTCCAAACCTTCCCAAACAATTCTCCAAATCACCCTCCCTCATTCCCCCATATCACATACCGCTCATGTCTGCCTGCATTTCCAAGCATCCTTCTAGGATAATCTAAAACAGATGGGAGCAGTGCCGCAAAGGTTCATAGATGGAGTCTATCTCTACCCCGCTAAATCTTAAAACCTCAGCTACTTGCCAACTTAATGGAAGAAGCTGCATTAAGCTCTTGGCTATGAAAGGGATTTCTCCCCCAAATCATTCAAGTAAATTCTCCTACGGAAAATAAATGTGAAGCCATATGAAGAAAAACCCTGGGCCAAATGAAACTTTTAACAAGACCAGTTCAATGTAACTTAAATATTGGGAAATCTAATTCTAAGAAGTAGAGAGATATGGTAGAGAAGGAAAGACTTTGGTGACCCAGCGTACTCTCTCAGGCATAGTAATTGTTCTGAGCTTGTTTAACAAAATTCATACCTAATATTATATGCAAGGTACAAAGAATAAACAGATCCACCTCTTTTCCTTCAGGGGCTGACAATTTAGCAGAGATGCTGGGTCTGAGCACGGGAGGGGCAGCTACTCCTTCCGATTTTGCCAACAGGAGTCTACCAAGATCCAGGAAAAGGGCTCTTCATGCTTGAAGAGCACAAAAGAGCATTTAGCTTGAATGGCACAAGCAGGAAGTCTTATTCTTCCATCTCGCCTCACCACTCAGGAGTTAAGAACTCAACCAGTGTTCATTTATTAGGTAGGTACAAAGGTCAGAATAAAAGCTGTGAATTCTCTATCTATAAATAGCAGCCATTGCATACTAAATTTCTTCCCAAATGTGTTTTCTTAATAAAATGAGAATTTTACTTACAAGATTGATATATAAACTTTATTATCTGCTGATTTGTTTTAATCTTCTCAATTTTCTGAAGTAAAAAGGAAAACATAACCTAGTTATATATAAACGTTTCATCACAAAGTTGTGTGGGAAGAGTTTTGTCTTTAAATCAAATTATTTGTTTGCTTTCAATAAAAAACATCCCTGAGTCACATTCTAACTACTACACGATCAGGGTCCAATCAAATGGGATGAAGCTAATAGTGGCCCCTTTTAGAATGTCTCAGGGAAAGAGTTTACTATTTGTAAACAATTAAGGCTGAAAACAGAAGCTAAAATTACAAAAACAAACAAAAACACATTTCTTTTATAGAAAGTTAGGATCTGAATAAATATTTACACGCTTTTACAGATATGAGTCGAGATTTTTTTTTTTGAGATAAGAGTTTCACTCTGTCACCCAGGCTGAAGTACAGTAGTGCAATTTGCACTCACTGCAACCTCTGCCTCCTGGGTTCAAGCGATTTTCCTGCCTCAGCCTCCAGAGTAGCTGGGACCACAGGTACATGCCACCACACCCAGCTAATTTTTGTATTTTTAGTAGAGACAGGGTTTAACTATGTTGGCCAGGCTGGTCTCAAACTCCTGACTTCAAGTGATCTGTCCACCTCCGCCTCCCAAAGTGCTGGGATTACAGGTGTGAGCCACCGTGCCCAGCCACATATGAGTCAAGATTTCCTCAACATGAAGAGCTAAACAATAATAACTCCTAAATAAACGATTATCAGGTTGAATACACTATTAACCTCTAAAGAAGTCAATAAAATTGTTTACAAACACTACAGTAGCTGCATTCAATAACAACCCTCTTCAAACCCTCCTTGTTTCCTCTTTGATAATAAAGTTCAGATTAACCAGCAACTAAAGCAATACAAGAAGGAAAAGAGATTGGGTCTCAGCCAGGTGAGTTGTTGGTGGAGCTGCTGCTGCTTTTTAAAAAGAAAACAGTTATGAAGTTGTGAAAGGGCAGAACTGGCTGTGCAAGACCCATAACATCAAAAATATTAATCTACTAATTTAGTGAAAGCCAAAATGTATGCCAGACTGAATTACGGCTTTAAAATTAGAGCCTAATATATAGACATCTAAATAGAACAAGTACAATGTTTAGGTTTTGTAATAATTTTCAAAGACTTGGCCATAGAAATTGATATTATTCTTTTTGAAATTTAGTGTTTGGTTCATTTAAGTTCCATCCTCAGAGTACTTAATAATAGGAAACAGATCAGGAGCCATATTGGGAAAACAAATGCACAATGATGTATTACAATGGAGTGGTTAACAAAACTAAGCAGATTCCTCTTTCACAATTATTTCAGAAATGGGTATGTCACACATAATGAAGTGCATAATTTTACAAAAAAAAATTTATGCCAGTCCTATTTTTCAATTATTTTCTTAAGGCTACAGAAAATTTCAGGTAAAACAGAATTATAATGGGACACTAATGTTAAGACTATCTGCACAAACTTGACACATCAGAGCTAATCTTGAGACTGACAAGGTCCATTTCTACATGTCTTCTAAGGTTTTTACTATCTGGCTTTGAACTCGTGTTCAATTCGTGTAAAAAGTAAATTTTAGCAAAACATTTCCTTTTTTTTTTCTTTTCGGACAGGTTTTCTCACTGTGTCGCTGAGGCTTAAGGGAAGCAGTGCAATCTCGGCTCATGGCAACCTCTTCCTCCCAGGCTGAAGCAATCCTCCTACCTCACCCTCCTGAGTAGCTGGGACTACAGGTATATGCCACTATGCCCAGCTAATTTTTGTATTTTTTGTAGAGATGGGTTTTTGTCATGTTGCCCAGGTTGTTCTCAAACTCTCCTGAGGTCAAGTGATCCACCCGCCTCAGCCTCCCAAAGTGTTAGGATTACAGGTGTGAGCTACAGTAGCCAGCCAAAATATTTCCTTTTCTTAGGAAGGATTATTTCCTTCCTAAGTGTACAAAGAATTGTACACTTCTAAGCATTCATGTAACATTATATAACTTTAAGTGATTGTTCCAGAGGTAATGTTATTACATGCATCTCGAAAACACTTTTCTATGAATTAATGTTAAAGTATCTTCCCTTAAGGGAAAAAGGTAACATGAAATAAATCTTATGATGATCTTAGAAAAATACTATAATCAACTATATCTGACCAATGAGAACCACATGTAGGAAGCACTTAGATCTGAAAGCCCAACTATATTGTCTATAAGTTATGCAGATATCACATTTTCAGTTGATTTGATGTTCCATTACTCAAGAGACCAAAAGATGTTATAAAACATGTATATATTCTATGGCCAACTATCCATATATATTCTATGGCCAACTATCCTTCTAATCCATAATTTTGGGATATGGGATAGTTTATACTACTTTCCTGTTCATACTAACTTCCTCCTAATGAGCTAACTACTCTATCAAGCTTTCCTGCCACTTTTACACAAAAGGCTCAAATTCTTTCCTTTATTTAGAGGAGGGAGACAATATGAGTGGAAAAATATTAATAAAGTACCTATTATAGGCAATAAATTGTCAAAATTGATTTTAAAAGTACTTCAACTTTTGTGAGCAAGGTGCCAGAAATATACCTTGGGCCAGGTGTGGTGGCTCATGCCTGTAATCCTAGCACTGTGGGAGGCCAAGGTGGGTGATCACTTGAGGTCAGGAGTTCGAGACAAGCCTGGCCTACATGGTGAAACCCTGTCTCTACCAAAACTACAAATTTTGGTGGTTTGTGACGCTTGCCTGTAATCCCAGCTACTTGGGTGGGCATGGTGACGCTTGCCTGTAATCCCAGCTACTTGGGTGGCTGAGGCAGGAGAATAGCTTGAACCAGGGAGGCAGAGGTTGCAGTGAGCTGAGATCATGTCACTGCACTCAAGCCTGGGCCATAGAGGAAGACTCTGTTTCAAAAAAAAAAAAAAGAAATATAATAATTCTTACTCCATATATTTGGGAGATGAGGTGTTCTGGATAATCAAACATATTAGTTGATTAAAAATTATCATTCATATCAGGCATAGATGTACAAATAATTAGAGTGTGATAAAATATGCTTTAACAAAGGTACCAGGACCAGCATCTTCCTGTGATGATACAGAAGGCCTTGGAGGGTTGTGTGCCCATGGCAGGTTTTTCAATCTGTGAATCTTGGAGAAAGCTTTACAGCTCTGCATATATACCTTAGAGGTAATGGTGCTAGATTAGAGGGAGGGTCTACAACCTTGCCTGCCTTCCCACCTAAAGCCACTCCACCTGCATCTGTTTCACGTATTTTTGTTTCCATGTTGTATTTGGAAAAGGATTCCCTGGTTAAAAAAAAATTGAAAATCAAGTCCTAAGGAAAGGGGTTATCAATAAATTGATAACGGTTGACTATAAATGTCCAGAAATACTAGTTTATACCTACCATCTGAAAACATATTACAAAACAGCTCTTAATTTACTAACACTTAAAACATGATGTCCACAGCATAAAACCAAAGCCGGAATTAAATGGAAAACAACACTCAATACCTTAAAAGGTCTTACTCTTGTGTTTCGGTGGTTTCCCTCAACCTCAAATGGTTTGTGAGTAATTATGTCTTTTCTCTGCGTAGGATAATTCTGCATGAAAAAAGTGGTAGTATGGGTTAATAGCCTTAAAACTTATTTTAAAAGCTTGTTTTACCATTAGAAAACATATTTTAAATGTACAGGATTAAGAACAGAAAGCAGAGAGCAGGGAGCTTAGCTGTAGGAGAATATACACATCTACATAACCCATGCTAACATGACCCTTGACCCTTGACTAACATGATCCATGCTAGTTTGTGAGGGGCCAGGATCATTTATGCCTGTAACAAGCATAAGAAATACTCGTGTATAACAAACATAATGGGCGGATGTGAGAAGATGAATGATACATCTAGCATTGATTCAGGCACCTAGGAGAGAAATAAACATACTACTATCAGGAGTTGCTAAAGGGTTTCCTACTGCCTAAGTAGAACACAAATCCTCAACATTGCAGGACACAGGTTTTGCTGACTCAGGTAACTGATTTGAGGTGATGCTCTTGCCATGGCTAGAAAAGTATCAGAAATAAGAGAAAGAACTAGATTAGTAAGTCTGTAACTATAAAGAACCTAAATCCTCTGGTGAAAAGAGAAAAGGTGGGGTCCATTCTCAAGATGATTTTCTTTTTCTAAAATCAACAGTCTTATCACCTTCTATTATTTCTACTTTCTGTGGAGTCTGGCCAGACTGTACTAGGTAACTGCTGACATGGCTCCCAGTGATCCTACCAATTATCCCTCCTTTTAAGTGTGGGCAGGACCTAGGAACTTACTTCTTGCAAAAAGAATATGGTAAAGGTTGAGATTTTACTTGTGAAATTAGGTTACCGACTCTGGCTTCCATCTTTCTTACCATTACTTGCCTGTTCTTATGGAAGCTAGCTGCCATTTTGTGAGCTGCCCTATAAAAAGGCAAATCTTTAAGACAGAAAGTAGATTAGTGGTTGGCTGGGGTTGGCAACAGGCAGTAACGAAACAGGCATGAGGGCTCATATTGGGTAATGAAAATATGCTAAAACTGGACTATGGTGATGGTTGCACATGTTGGTTAATTTACTAAAAATCATTAAATTGTACACCTAAAATGGGTGAATTTTATGGTATGTAAATTATGCCTTAATAAATATGTTCAAAAAGATCTTAAGAGTTGTTCTCAAATCATCTTTTTTGAATTTTTTTCTTTTATTATTATTTTTTGTAGAGATGACATCTAGCCATGTTGCCCAGGCTGGTCTTGAACTCCTGGGCTCAAGCAATCCTCCTGCCTTGGCCTCCCAAAGTGCTAGGATTACAAGCATGAGCCACTGCACCTGGCCCCCCAAAAAATCTTAAGAAAGCTATATTTATTAAATTAATCCAATAAAGTCCTAATAAATCAAGTAAGAGATGACCATTTCTTCTGTCATAATAACTTTAAGCATCAACAGAATCTTATGTACTTAATGAACAGTTACAAAAATGAAAAATGTTGGTGATTCCTGTACATTTTGATATATTGGAGAAGAAATTATAAAAATGAAAATTTTGGAACTGCGATCTTACCATGTAAGGTTTTTCAATAAATTTTCTAAAATTTGATTTTATAAAATGTGTGGGTGTTTGGAATCCATCAGTATGAATATTTTTTACCTTTGAAAAACTGGAATTCTGATCATCCCTGATAAAGAAAGAGAAAAAAATAAGAATATTTTATTAGCATACCTTTTTTCCAACAAATAAACAAGAATAATTTTTAAAAGCCCCTTCAGGGACAATTAAAATAGCACAAGAGTAAAATCTCAACAATCTATTACTACTAAAATTACAAATTATAGTCATTAGGGCTAAGCCCCTCATTTTCCAACAAACATTTAGCTAAGTTGGAAGTTACCAATGGGGAAAAACACTCCTTGGACCAGGGTTCTCAATCTGGAGTCTAAGGACAGGCTTCCTGGGAGCTGTAACCCCTGAAACCATATGTGTTCTGAGGAAAGATAATTACTGCTGTAGAACCTTTGGTGTAGCACTGCCCCTCCTCCCCCTCTTGCTGACAGGCTTTCACTGGTAGAAGCACCAGGGCTCAAGACCCAGCCCATTTATCAGAGGCAAGGTGTATGACTGGCTCAAGGTCCCCTCACTGGCAGAGCTGAGGCCTCTGACACTGCAGGGCCACAGCAGTGAAGGACAGCCTCCTCTCTCCCGTCATCACCAGGTTCTGAGGACACAAAGGGCTCTTCTCAGGTAGCCCTATCCCGGAGGGAGGTCCTTCCTTGGGCTCTTCCTCCAATCCCTAAAGCCTAATTTCCACAGCCCTTGGGGATTTCTCTCCTTGTCTCATCCTGCATCTCTCCACAAAGCTTCTCAGCCCCTTTCTGTGTCTTCCCCAGGCCTACCTTCAGTCTTTCCCATGGATTCCCCATTGGCGACAAAATAACATCCATGCTCCTCATCATAATCCCCATCTCCCCAACAGGCACACTGAGCTTCAGGAATTTTTATTTTATTTATTTTTATTACTATTATTATTTTGAGACAGAGTCTCGCTCTGTTGCCCAGGCTGGAGTGCAATGATGCAATTCTTGGCTCACTGCAACCTCCGTTTCCTGAGTTCAAGCGATTCTCCTGCCTCAGCCTCCCAAGTAGCTGAGATTATAGGCACATGTCATCACGCCCAGCTAATCTTTTGCATTTTTAGTAGAGACGGGGTTTCTCCATATTGTCCAGGCTGGTCTTGAACTCCTGACCTCAAGTGATCCATCCACCTCAGCCTCTCAAAGTGCTGGGATTACAGGCATGGGCTACCACGCCCAGCCAGGAACACTGAAGTACACGTCGTCCCCAGCACACAGCAATCTCTCCTGCTTCTACACCTTTGCATGCGCAGTTCCTTCTGTGATCATTTCCATCTACTTAGGTTCACTTAAAGATTTAGATCCATTTGTATCTCTTCAAGGAAGAGTTTCCTAAACCCCTCTGAAGTGGACTAGGTACTCCCTGCTATGTGCACATATAGCATTTTGGGGTCTTAACACCCATCACTTCATATTTGTAACTACTGGTATACCTGTATATTTAATGGAACAAGCTGCTATTCCTTCAGAGGAAGCACTGCAGATGGTTCATTTTGTGGCATCAGCTCTGATCCCAGAATCGGACATGGAATAGACACTCAGGATTTTTTTAAATGTTATAGAGGCTTATGTTTTGTCAAAATTCTCACAACAGTAGGTCAAAAGAGTAAGATGCAAAGCTTTTATTGAGGATAATTTCAATTATTTAAAATATACACATATGTGACCAGAAAAAATAAATGACAAGAAATGTACTAAACATTAACAGTGGGCACCACTGTAATTAGGAATTACTTATTTTTTGATTTTATACTTTATGATATTTTTCCAGATGATTACCATTAGTATGTATGACTACTTCTACAAACAAAGCAATGGATTTTTAAAAATTCTCTTCGCAAAGCCTATATCTGATAAGGGAGCTGCATCCAGAATATATAAAGAACTCCAACATTTCAACAATAAAAAGACTTTATTTGACTTTAAAATGGGCAAATGATTTGAATAGAAATTTCTCCAAAGACATACTAATGGCCAATAAGCACATGGAAAGATGCTCAACATCATTAGTCATTAGAGAAATGCAAATCAAAACTGCAATACTTTACACTAACTAGGATGACTATAAGCAAAAAGATGACAATACCAATGTTCATAACAGCACTATTTACAATAGCCAAAGGGTATAAGCAATACAAATGTCCACAAACAGAAAAACAGATAAACAAAATTAGTATAGCCATACACTGGAATATTATTCAGCCTTAAAAGAGAATGCTTTTTTTTAAAGGAATGAAATTCTGATACATGATACAACGTGGATTGACCCTGAAGACACTATGCTAAGTGAAAGAAGCCAGACACAAAAGGACAAATATTGTCTGATTCTACTAAGATACCTAGAATAGGCAAATTCATATAGACAGAAAGAATAGAGGTTACCAGAGGCTGCAGAGAGGAGAGAATGAGGAGTTACTGTTTAATGGGAACAGAGTTTGTTTGTGAAGATGAAAAAGTTCTGGAAATGGATAGTGATTGTAAAACATTTTGAATATACTCAATGCCAATGAATTTTACACTTAAAAATGGTTAAAATGGCTGGGCGCAGTGGCTCACACCTGTAATCTCAGCACTGCGGGAGGCCAAGGCAGGCAGATCACCTGAGGTCAGGTGAAACCCCATCTCTTCTAAAAATACAAAAAAGTAGCTGGGCATGGTGGCGGGTGCCTATAATCCCAGCTACTCGGGAGGCTGAGGCAGGAGAATTGCTTGAACCTGGGAAGCAGAGGTTGCAGTGAGCTGAGATCACACCATTGCACTCCAGCCTGGGTGACACAGTGAAACTCCATCTCAAAAAAAAAGGTAAATTTAAAATATGTATATTTTGTCACAATACAAAAATTAAATCCTTTGATATTTGATTTTTGACCAGGCAAATGAATGCTCAGATTAATGAACCTATTTCCCAGCCGCCCTGCAGCTAGGCATGGCCATGGTACTAAATTTTGGCCAAGTTATCATGTATAAATTTCAGAAAGTCTTTAAAGAAAGGCTAGAATGAGGACATGATGGGTAGAGCACAAATACCCATCTTGGACCATGAAGCAGACGCTACATACAGAGGATATGGGAGAAACAAGATCTAAGCAGCCTGGTTCCCTGATGCATCCACTCTACTGTGTTGATCCTATCATGTAGATTTCCTACCTCTAATCTTTTTATTACTTGAGAAGAAATGCTTTTTTCCTCTAGCTCTTACAGTCCATTTTCCACCCAGTAACCAGAATGATTTAAGTGAGATTATGTCTCTCTCTGGTTAGAACCCCAAATGTTTTCTAACTTCATCCAGAATAAAATACAAAGTCTTCATGTCCCTCAGTCCTTCAAAGCCCTTTGTGATTGGCCTCATCTACTAACTCTCTTCCTTTTCTACCTTGTCGCAACCCCACTGCCCCCCTTCTATTCCTTAAACAAAAGCAGGCATATACCTGTCTGAAGGTCTTTGCTTTTGCTGTTCCCTGTCTTGAAAAACTATCCCCTCAAATAACCCTATGGCTAACTTCCTCACTTAATTCACAACCCAGCTACATTTTTTAAAAAGTCTTAAGTGTACTCCACGACCACCATAAATAAAATCATATCACACATGTCATTCTTTGCTATTAAATTTCCTCTTCTGCCTTATTTTCACCTAGCATTCCACTGACATGTATTTATTTTCTTTCTTCTATCATTAAATTATAAGTAACATGAGGACAAAGGTTTGTATATAGTTTTTCACTATATCCCCAGTCCTTAGAAGAGTAACTAGAACAAAGAAATCAATATATAAATATCTGTTAACTACATAAATATAATATCTTTATAAAGTTCACTCTACTTCAGTATAGATTATGATTGTTGCAATAGCAAGAAAAAAACTGATGTTTTCCCAGAACCTGCCTAGCTATAACGACGGTCTGCCCTTCCAAATCCTTGTTAAAAAATAAAACAAATTATTGGCAATCTGATGTCCTCTTCAAGTCCACTGATACTATGTTTAAGCTACTACCTATATGTTTAAGCTACTACCTATATAACAAAACATCTCAATTACATTGTTGAAAACTTAATAGCTCCAGTTAGAAAAGGCAGAAATAGTGTGTCAGGAGAAAACATGGAGA
The DNA here is from genome assembly GCF_049354715.1 of Callithrix jacchus. Classification (NCBI taxonomy): domain Eukaryota; kingdom Metazoa; phylum Chordata; class Mammalia; order Primates; family Cebidae; genus Callithrix; species Callithrix jacchus. Next base: position 20,455,632 of record NC_133524.1, read on the forward strand.
AATCAGAGTAAGAAACTGATAAGAAGTGGAAGCAAATACACACCGTCCCCAACTTATGATGATTTGACTTAGAATATTTTTACTTTACAATGGGTTATCGGGATGTTGCCCTATCGTAAGTTGAGGAGCACCTGTAGAGAACAGACGGGTCTTAGAGACTGGACAGAATCCCCAAGTGTTAGGCTTGCTTGTGAAAGATCCTAAGGCAACAGGGAATAGTAACCCAAATCTAAATGCATTACAATTTAGGTATCCTCTGTCCTGTCTACTCCTTTGGAAATTCTTCATTAATTCATTCAACAGATATGAACTGAGCTCAGGGCAGTGGGGATACGACAGTGAGCAAACACAAAGAGGCTGCATACAGTCTTTTGAGGGAAAACCACAGAGGTGCAAAATCACATCCTATGACTTATGATTTCATCATGTTTAATTTCTTTTGAATTTCTGTGGAAACTATCCTGACTTGATTTTAAAAGTTTATATAAAAGCATAATATATAATGAGGTCTTTTTATAAGCTGAATTTCAGGATAAAAGGATAAGATATTTTTCTTATTTAAATAAGGAAATTGAATTAGGATAAAGTGAGAGATTAATAACAAGAGTTGGTGAGGATGTGGAGCAACTAGACCCTTCACATGCTGCTGGTGGAAATGTAAAATAGTGCAGCCACTTTGGAAAACAGTCTGGCAGTTCCTCAAAAAGCTAAACACAGAGTTACCATCAAACTCATCAATTCCACTCCTAGCTATATACTGAAAAGAAACGAAAACAGGTATCTGCACAAAAACTTGCACACAAATGTTCACAGCACAGTTATTCACAATAGACAAAAAGTAGAAACAACCCAAATGTCCATCAACTGGTGAATGGATAAACAAAATATGATATAGCCATACAATGGAATATTATTCAGCCATTAATAAGAATTCTCGGGGGAGGATCCAAGATGGCTGAATAGGAACAGCTCTGGAGTCCGGTTCCCAGGGAGAACAATGCAGAGGGTGAGTGATCACCACATTTCCAAATGAGTTATTACTGCCCACAGACGAGGAGATTCCCAGGCTGAAAAGCGCCATGAGTTTCCAGCATGGCTGTTTCAGCCAGTGCAGCGGTACTCTGCACAAAAACTAACACAAATCTGGGCTACCGTTTTAACTGGCATCTGGAATACCTGGGAGACAAAGCCACCCATTCAACTGAAAAAACTGGGGCTGAAACAGGGAGCCAGGTGATCTGGCTGAGTGGGTCCCACCCCCCACAAAGACCAGCAATCTGAAATGCTCTGGATTGAGCTTTGCAGCAAGTGCAGCTGGACCCAGGATGGTCCAGCTCTGTCGGGGGAAGGGCGTCCGCCATTACCGAGGCAGTCCACCATTACCAAGGCAATCCGCCATTACCAAGGCAGTCTGCCATTACTGAGGCAGTCTGCTATTACAGAGGCAGTCCGCCATTACTGAGGCAGACTACCATAACTGAGGCAGTTCTAACTATACCTCTATAAACAAAACCACAAGGAAGTTCACACAGCAGCTGGGCAGAGCCCACAGCAGCTCAGCAACATCTCTGGCAGACTGTGACTAGGCTACCTCCTAGCTGGGCAGGACATCTCTGAAAAAAGGCAGCAGCACATCAGGAACTTATAAATAAAGCCCCACCTTCCCAGGACAGAGCACCTGAGAAAAAAGGCAGTTATGAGTTCCACTGTAGCAGACTTAAACATACCTGCCCAGCAGCTCTGAACAGAACAATGGAGCTCACAGCTCAGCACTTGAGCTCCTATAAGGGACAGACTGTCTCCTCAAACAGCTCCCTGACTCCCATATATCCAAAGAGACACCTCATAAAGGAGAGTTGAGACTGACATCTGGCGGGTAACCTTCTGGGATGAAGATAACAGAAGAAGAAACTGGCAGCAACCCTTACTGTTCTGCAGCAGCTGCAGGTGATCCCCAGGCAAGCAGGGTCTGGAGTGGACCTCCAGCAGTCCTACAGCAGAGGGGCCTGACTGTTAGAAGGAAAACTAAGAAACAGAAAGAAATAACTTCATCATCAACAAAAAGGACGTCAAGAGACCCCATCTGAAAGCCACCAACTACAAAGACCACAGGTAGATAAAACCACAAAGATGGGAAGAAACCAGCACAAAAGGATGAAAACACTGAAAACCAGAATCCTCTCCTCATCCAAGGGATCACAACTCCTCACCAGTAAGGGAACAAAGCTGGATAGAGAATGAGTCTGATGAATTCACAGAATCAGGCTTCAGAAGGTGGGTAATAAACTTCTCTGAGCTAAAAGAACATGTTCTAACCCAATACAAAGAAACTAAGAACCTTGAAAAAAGGTTTGACAAAATGCTAACGAAAATAAACAGCTTAGAGAAGAATATAAATGACTTCATAGAGCTGAAAAACACAACATGAGAACTTGGCAAAGCATAAACAAGTTTCAATAGCCAAATTGACCAAGCAGAAGAAAGGATATCAGAGATTGAAGATCAACTCAATGAAATTACGAGAAGGCAAGATTAGAGAAAAAAGAGTGAAAAGAAATGAACAAAGCCTCCGAGAAATACGGGATTATGTGAAGACACCTAATCTATGTTTGATAGGTGTACCTGAATGTGACGGAGAGAATGAATCCAAGCTGGAAAACACTCTTCAGGATATAATCCAGGAGAACTTCCCCAACCTAGCAAGGAAGGCCAATATTCAAGTCCAGGAAATACAGAGAACACCACAAAGATATTCCTCAAGAAGAGCAATCCCAAGGCACATAATCATGAGATTCACCAGGGTTAAAATGAAGGAAAAAATGCCAAGGGCAGCCAGAGAGCAAGGTCAGGTCACCCACAAAGGAAAACCCATCAGACTCACAGTGGGTCTCTCGGCAGAAACCCTACAAGCCAGAAGAGAGTGAGGGCCAATATTCAACATCCTTAAAGAAAAGAACTTTCAACCTAGAATTTCATATCCAGCTAAACTAAGAGTCATAAGCAAAGGAGAAATTAAATCCTTTACAGACAAGCAACTGTTGAGAGATTTTGTCACCACCAGACCTGCCTTACAAGAGCTCCTGAAAGAAGCACTAAACATAGAAAGGAGCAACCAGTACCAGCCACTCCAAAAACGTACCAAATGGTAAAGAGCATTGACACAATGAAGAAACTGCATCAACTAAAGGGCTAAACAACCAGCTAGCATCAAAATGGCAGTAGCAAATTCACACCTAACAATATTAACCCTAAATGTAAATGGGCGAAATGCACCAATCAAAAGACACAGACTGGCAAATTGGATAAAAAGTCAAAACCCATCAGTGTGCTGTATCCAGGAAACCCACCTCACATGTAAGGACACACATAGGCTCAAAATAAAGGGATGGAGGAAGATTTACCAAGCAAATAGAAAGCAAAAAAAAAGCAGGAGTTGCAATCCTAGTCTCTGATAAAAAAGACTTTAAACAAAGATCAAAAGAGACAAAGAAGGGCATTACATAATGGTAAAAGGATCAATGCAACAAGAAGAGCTAATGATCCTAAATATATATGCACCCAATATAGAAGCACCCAGATACATAAAGCAAGTTCTTAACAACCTACAGAGAGACTTAGACTCCCACACCATAACAGTGGGAGTCTTTAACACTTCACTGTCAATATTAGACAGATCAACAAGACAGAAAATTAACAAGGATATCCAGGACTTGAACTCAGATCTGGACCAAGCAAACCTAATAGACATCTACGGAACTCTCCACCCCAAATCCAGAGAATACACATTTTTCTCAGCACCACATTGCACCTACTCTAAAATTGACCACATAATTGGAAGTAAATCACTCCTTAGCAAATACAAAAGAACAGAAATCATAACAAACAGTCTCTCAGACCACAGTGCAATCAAATTAGAACTCAGCATTAAGAAACTAACTCAGAACTGCACAACTTCATGGAAACTGAACAACTGGCTCTTGAATGTTTACTGGATAAAAAATGTTGAAGGCAGAAAAAAAGATGTTCTTCGAAACCAACAAGAAAGAAGACATAACGTACCAGAATCTCTGGGTCACATTTAAAGCAGTGCCTAGAGGAAAAGTTATAGCAATAAACGCCCACATGAGAGGCAAGGAAAGATGTAAAATCGACACCCTATCATCAAAACTGAAAGAGCTAGAGGAGCAAGATCAAAAAAATTAAAAAACTAGCAGAAGACAAGAAATAACTAAGATCAGAGCTGAACTGAAGGAGATAGAGACACAAAAAACCCTTCAAAAAATCAATACATCCAGGAGCTAGTTTTTTGAAAAGATAGACAAAATAGACAGACTGCTAACCAGATTAATAAAAAAGAAGAGAGAAGAATCAAATAGATGCAATAAAAAAATGATAAAGGAGATATCACCCCCGATCCCACAGAAATACAAACTACCATCAGAGATTACTACAAACAACTCTATGCACATAAACCAGTAAACATGGAAGAAATGGATAAATTCCTGGACACTTGCACCCTCCCAAGCCTAAATCAGGAAGAATTTGAAACCCTGAATAGACCAATAACAAGGGCTGAAGTTGAGGCAGCAATTAATAGCCTACTAACCAAAAAAAGCCCAGGTCCAGATGAGTTCACAGCTGAATTCTACCAGATATACAAAGAGGAGCTAGAACCACTCCTTCTGAAACTATTCCAAACAATCCAAAAAGGGGGAATCCTTCCTAAATCATTTTATGAGACCAACATCATCCTGATACCAAAACCCGGCAGAGACTCAACAAAAAAACAAAACTTCAGGCCAATATCCATGATGAACATCCATGCAAAAATCTTCAATAAAATACTGGCAAACCAATTCCAACAGAACATCAAAAAGCTTATCTATCACGATCAAGTAGACTTCATCCCAGGGATGCAAGGCTGGTTCAACATACACAAGTCTATAAACGTAATCCACCACATAAACAGAACCAAAGACAAAAACCACATGATCACCTCAATAGATGCAGAGAAGGCCTTTGACAAAATTCAACAGCCCTTTATGCTAAAAACTCTCGATCAACTAGGTATTGAAGGAACATATCTCAAAATAACAAAAGCTATTTACGACAAACCAACAGCCAATATTATACTGAACGGGCAAAAACTGGAACCATTCCCTTTGAAATCTGGCACTAGACAAGGATGCCCTCTCTCACCTCTCCTATTCAATATAGTATTGGAAGTCCTAGCCAGAGCAACTGTGCAAAAAATAAATAAATAAATAAATAAATAAGGGTACTCAATCAGGAAAAAAGGAAGTCAAATTGTCTCTATTTGCAGACAACATGATTGTATATTTAGAAGACCCTATCATCTCAGCCCAAAATCTCCTTAAGATAAGCAACTTCAGCAAAGTCTCAGGATACAAAATCAATGTGCAGAAATCACAGGCATTCCTATGTACCAATAACAGACTTAAAGAGAGCCAAATCAAGAATGAACTGCCATTCACAATTGCTACAAAGAGAATAAAATACCTAGGAATACAATTAACAAAGGATGTAAAGGACCTCTTCAAGGAGAACTACAAACCACTGCTCAAGGAAATAAGAGAGGACACAAACAGATGGAAAAACATTCCATGCTCAAAGTTAGGAAGAATCAGTACCGTGAAAATGGCCATACTGCCCAAAATAATTTATAGATTCAACGGTATCCCCATCAAGCTACCTATTTATTACCCTCTTCACAGAACTGGAAAAAAACCCACCTTAAACCTCATATGGAACCAAAAGAAACCCCACAAAGCTAAAAAAAATCCTAAGGGAAAAAAAAAAGGTGGAGGCATCATGCTACCTGACTTCAAACTATACCACAAGGCTACGCTACAGTAATCAAACAGCATGGTACTGGTACCAAAACAGAGATATAGACCAATGGAACAGAACAGAGGCCTCAGAGGCAACGCCACACATCTACAACCATCTGATTTTTGACAAACCTTGACAAAAAGAAGCAATGGGGAAAGGATTCCCTGTTTAATAAATAGTGTTGGGAAAACTGGCTTGCCATGTGCAGAAAGCAGAAATGGACACCTTCCTGACACCTTACACTAAAATTAACTCCAGATGGATTAAAGACTTAAACATAAGACCTAACACCATAAAAACCCTAGAAGAAAGCCTAGACAAAATGATTCAGGACACAGGCATAGGCAAGGACTTCATGACTAAAACACCAAAAGTGTTAGCAACAAAAGCCAAAATCGACAAATGGGATCTAATCAAATTACAGAGCTTCTGTACAGCAAAAGAAACAGTCATTAGAGTGAACCAGCAACCAACAGAATGGGAAAAAATTTTTGCAATCAACCCATCTGACAAAGGGTTACTATCTAGAATCTACAAAGAACTAAAACAGATTTACAAGAAAAAAAAAACCCATTCAAAAGTGGGTGAAGGACATGAACAGACACTTTTCAAAAGAAGACATATATGATGCCAACAAACATGAAAAAATGCTCATCATCACTGGTCATTAGAGAAATGCAAATCAAAACAATGAGATACCATCTCATGCCAGTTAGAATGGTGATCATTAAAAAATCTGGGGACAACAGATGCTGGAGAGGATGTGGAAAGATAGGAACACTTTTACACTGTTGGTGGGAGTGTAAATTAGTTCAACCATTGTGGAAGACAGTGTGGCGATTCCTCAAGGACCTAGAAATAGAAATTCCATTTGACCCAGCAATCCCATTACTGAGTATATATCCAAAGGATTATAAATTGTTCTATTATAAGGATACATGCACATGTATGTTCATTGCAGCACTGTTTACAATAGCAAAGACCCGGAACCAACCCAAATGCCCATCGACAATAGACTAGACAAGGAAAATGTGGCACATATACACCGTGGAATACTTTGCAGCCATAAAAAACAATGAGTTTGTGTCCTTTGTAGGGACATGGATGAACCTGGAAACCATTATTCTCAGCAAATTGACACAAGAACAGAAAATCAAACATTGCATGTTCTCATTCATAAACGGGTGTTGAACAATGAAAACACATGGACACAGGGAGGGGAGCATCACACACTGAGGTCTGTTGGGGGAAACAGGGGAGGGACAGTAGGGGATAGCGAAGCTGGGGAGGGACAACATGGGGAGAAATGCCAGATATAAGTGACGGGGGGATGGATGCAGCAAATCACATTGCCATGTATGTACCTATGCAACAATCCTGCATGTTCTGCACATGTACCCCAGAACCTAAGGTGCAATTAAAAATATATATATTTATATTAAAAAATAAATAAAATTCTCCTGCTACAACATAGATGAGCATTAAAAACATTATGCTATAGGAAAGAAGTCAATTATGAGAGGCCACATATTATATTATTGTGTTCATATGAAATGTCAATGTCAGGCCAGGTGTGGTGGCTCACACCAGTACTCCCAGCACTTTGGCAGGCCAAGGTGGGTGGGTTGCTTGAGCACAGGAGTTTGAGACCAGCCTGGGCAGCATGGTGAAACCCCGTCTCTACAACAAAATAGGAAAAATTAGCCAGGCATGGTGGCATGAACCTGTGGTCCCAGATACTCAGGAGGCCGAGGTAGGAGAATCACCTGAGCCTCATGGGAGGTTGAGGTTGCAGTGAGCTGCAATTGTACCCCTGTATTCCATCCTGGGTGACAGAGAGAGACCCTGTCTCAAAAAATAAAAATAAAAAAGGAATATATGAAATGTCAAGATTAGACAAATCTGTAGGTACAGAAAACAGAACAGTGGTTGCCAGGGGCTAAAGGGGAAGGAGAAATGGGGCAGGGAGTGGCAGCTAATGGGTAGAGGGCTTACTTTTGGGGTGATGAAATGTTTTGGAATTAGACAGTAGTGATGGTTGCATAAGTTCATGAATATGTTAAAATCTACTGAATTGCTTACTTTCGCAGGATGAATGTTAAGTAATGTCTCACTTTTAAAACCTCCTCATAGCTCCACTATGCCACACCAACTATCCAATACAAATAAAATAATCCGACAGACCCAGGAAAAGACACTTTATAGGAACACATCCTTGCACATTACCACACTGTCCTCAAAGCTAGCATTAATAATACTTAATACTGACCAGCTACTCTCCCTTACAGTCATCACTTTACTTAATCTTAAGCACCACTGTGAGGTAAGTACAACTCTTATCCCTACTTTACAGATGAAGAAACAGAGACAAAATAACTTGCCCAAAGTCAGTCACATAGCTAGGAATCTAGGAGCCAGACACTGAACTCAGGTCAACTCCAATGCTCAAATTCATAATCACATCAAGGGGTAAAGATACATCCTAAGGCCTGTTATGATCTTTAAAATATGATGATTGTCTTAAATCTGTTTTTAAAATCCTGTTTCTTGATACTCTGGGTTTCTTACACTTGTTGAGTCAAGGAAAGCATGACAGAGAGCTTGTGTCATTAAGGAGCTGAGTCATGCCATGCATTAACCATATCATATTAGAAGACTGGAGACTTTCACCCAGCAAGGGAGAAGATTTTTATTCTTGCATTTTCAATTGTGTTATATGCCTCAACACATTGTTTCACTATGTTTTAGTTAGACCTGAACTTGATCAGAATCAAGTCCATGTATTTTGACCTAGTTAGCCACAGAATTAACTTAAAAGTCTTAGCAATTTGATACCAAAGATTATAGAAAAACAATTAGCACTGTCTCTTCATAGTCATATAGTCTCACCTTTTGGGAGATCCAAATAGTATAAGAACTCAAGTGAACTGGAAATGTTGTCCTGTTCAATTATACCTCATGATCATATGGGGCCCCCGAGTTGCCATGAGTTCCATCCACATGGTGTTCAGAACTAGAGATAAACTGGGGTTGATCTAGACTACTAAGAGCCCCTAAACAGAGGTATGAGGTTGAGAAAGAAAAATCTACTGAGGATCTATTTGCCGTATATGACGTAAGTACTTCCCATGTGCCATCTCGTTTAATATTAATAACTGCCCCACAGCATAAATTGATTTTAACATCATTTTACAGATGAAGAGGCTCCAGAGACTAAGCAAATTTGTCCAAGATTGGTCAGCTTGCAAACAGAGAGATGAGATTCAAACCTAGGTCTCCTCTGCATTTCCTATTATACCTGCCTCAATTTCATGGACGACATCTATAAAATGTGGACTTTTTTCACTTGCTGTCAGTAGTTATCCACAATTATCCAGTATAGACATCCACAAAGAGTCCTAAAAGATAACTGTACTGACTTCAGGAAATGTTCTACGATTCAAAGACTAACCCAAAATCTACAGGGCAGAATGTATCAGAGTTTCAATCATCTCAAGCTAAATAGTCCATAAACTTGCTGGTCCTGCCTCCTGCTAATATTCTAAAAGTAGTTACACTTCTCTTCAGAATTATGAAGACCTCAAATACTCACCTACCCCATAGTTTTTGTTCTTTAAATCAAACCGCATATTATAATCACTGAATAACTCGGAAACATTTTAATAGATTTCACTTAAACATATAAGATGGATCTGAAGGAGCAAATCCCTATATTAAAATGAAAATTATCATCACACAAAAAATTAAAAATATGGCAAAACCCAAAGCTCCCTGATAACAGGATGTTTTTCATTTACTGATTACCTCTCTGCAGCACTAGCTATGTGAAAAATGTGCTCATCTTCATTCTGTAACCGTTCTTTTCGCCTTCTTTCAATGTCATGTCGTAGGTCATTTGGATCTATTATTTTGACCAGAGTCTGAGGAATTTTGACAGAAGACAAACCATTGACATTACTGTTAGTTGCATAAAGACCGTATCTAACAAGAACCTTAAGTCCTAGATAAGTTGTCTTGTATTCATCCTGCTAATGGTATTGTAAACTGATACAAATATTTTGAGACACAATTGATAATAAACAGTCAGAAAAGTTCCTAATATTGAACCAAGAATCCCACTTTTGAGAGTCTAACCAAAAGAAAAGGTTATCTATCTAAACAGACTCAAAATATTGTATTTAAAATAACAAAAATAGAAGCAACTTAAATGTAAAAAAAAATTAAGAGGAAGGGAAGAATGAGTAAATAAATCATGGTAAACTTAAATCAAAAGAATAATGTACAATCATTTAACTTATGGTAAAAAAAGACTATGTAGAAGTCAACATAGAAAAGTGCTTATTGAAAAACGTTAATTAGGCCAGGTGCAGCTCATGCCTTAATCCCAGCACTTTGGGAGGCTGAGGTTAGCAGATCTGAATAGGAGTTCAAGACCAGCCTGGCCAACATGGTGAAACCCCATTTCTACTAAAAAAACAAAATTAGCTGGGCATGTTGACAGGTGCCTGTAATCTCAGCTACTTGGGAAGCTGAGGCAGGAGAATAGCTTGAATTTGGCAGTTGGAGGTTGCAGTGAGCTGAGATTGCACCACTTCACTCCAGCCTGGGTGACAGAGTGAGACTCTGTCTCAAAAAAAGAAAAGAAAAGAAAAAAGTTAATAAAAACTTAAAAAGTACCAGGTGCAGTGGCTCATGCCTGTAATCCTGGCACTTTGGAAGGCCAAGGCAGGTGGATCCCTGAGGTCAGGAGTTCAAGACCAGCCTGGGCAACATGGAAAAACCCCGTCTCTACAAAAAATATACAAATTAGCCAGGCATGGTGGTGCATGTCTGCAGTCCTAGCTACTCAGGAGGCTGAGGTGGGAGGATCACTTGAGCCCAGGAGGTCGAGGCTGAAGTGAGCCACGATTGTGCCACTGCACTCCAGCCTAGGTGAGACCAGGACTCTGTCTCAAAAAAAACTTAAAAAGCCTTAATAACAAAAGGTCAAGGCAAATTCAAAGATTTTATATAAAGCAATGTTATTATGGATCAAGTAAAAAGAAAAAAGCATACAAAACTACATATACTATGATAGTGACTATGTTACAATGCAAGATATAAGCCAGAAAAGATGATCAAATAATATTTTATGTTAAATGACTGACTTACAGGTGATTAAAAAAAATCCTCAGATTTTTTAATAAGTTGATTATAGGACTTTGATGATTAGAAATTATCTGAAAATGTCATTTTTTCAACAAACTAATCTATCTCCCTAAATTCAATAAAATTATCATTTCAGAAGTAAAAAAAATATTTATATATTCTATCAGAAATGTATTAAAATATCTCCTCCACAAAAACTCTTTATTCTCAATGAATAAATTGGCAGTTCTTTTAGAACTTGATATAATTCTTCTAAAACAAGAGCCAGTTTTCTTCCCTCCTGGCTAGTCAAGACAGTCTAATTAGCAAAGAAATGGGAGGTAGGAGGGGAGGTGTTGGGTGGGAACCACACACAACACATGAATAAAGAAATTGAGTCCCTTATTTCCCTTAATTTGCTAGTGCATAGTCCACAGAATGTTTCATACATTCTGCAGTAAACAGAAGGGCAATATCAAAAGAAATTTCGTTCCTGTGCATTCATTCCATATACAATTTTAAAATATATTTCATATGATTGCTTTGAAAAAAATAGGTATCTAACATACTTTCCACAGGCTTTACAGTGTGGGGTTTGGGGATGAATATCAAATGCTGTAATTTTGTATCAATTTTACCAAGCTGTTATCCTTAGGGATTGTCCCTCTTAGGGAATATTTTTGTCTTTTGTCAGTATTCTCACTCTAACCTGATTGATAGAATCACCTGAAGAGCTTTTTAATTTCAGATTAATTAATTTTAATCCTTTTTCTTCATGTAGTTTAACTCCCTTTTCTCTCCCAACCACCATTCCCTTTGCCATTAGTATACCAACAATAAGATAATTTCTCATCAAAAATTGTATTCACTAACCTGTTCCGATTCATATATCACAGCTTGTTTACTCTGAAGCTCAGCCAAAGACATATCTATCCTCCTAAAATAATAAAGGCATTTTACAATTAAATGATTATGTTATACACTGATACCTTGATTCTACTATTAAAGAATGGAATTTTAAATGAAGTTAGTATGTTTTGGAGAAAGCAAAAGAAACTTGCTACCAGATAGTTTTTCACCTATATGGCAGTCTCCCAGAACATACATATCCTGTGAACCACATTACAGGGAAGCTTTGGTGGTTCTCAAATCACTAGTCTGTGCAACCTCAAACTTTGCTCTGGTGATATACTGCATTCTCACATGTATTCAACTCAGCTCACAAGACAGGGTGCACCACCTGCTCCAACAAGTGCTAGCAGAAGACACATGGTTCCATCTGGCTGCCCTCAGAACAGCCAAAAAGCAACTGCAATACAATGGCTTGACAACCGTCTTTCATTCTTCTACTGAGGACCTCAAGAAGCAATTACTATAGACAGCAGAATCGAAGTTTGGGTAAGTAAGCATTTTCAAAGTCCTACACATTTAAACAACGCAAGTCAATGTTTTCAATGAAACCTACTCATTCCACCAAAGTGCAGTGGCCAGTACCTGCTTCGGTTAGTCCTGTTTTTGTGCAGGAAACGCAATCCTAGAGTCTACAGCAAGCCCAGCTGAGCAGATTCAGAAAGCAGCACCTTCCCAAATCTTTTCTGAGGTTTATCCTATGAGTTAAACGGGTATAATATGGTAATCAATCATTACCTGTGAATTTCTGGATCTGAATTCAATGTAATTTCATTTATATCTGCCTTGCGTATATCTTGCATTGTTGAGAAACGCTCATGTAAAGTAATGCCAGGTGATGGAAAATAATTTGCTGAAAAAGGAAACAAACAGTTTTATCTCAATGTAAAGCTGATTTCACTTAAAAGATTATATATAAGCATAGAAGGAAGGGATTTTTTTTTTTTAAATTCAACCTGTTTTCTCTTAAAAATACGTGGGACCCAAACTTATTTCACAGACTAATTTGTAGCACTCACGTGCTTTCCCAAGCCTAAACAAGAGTAAAAACACATGATTTATAAATCAAACAATTTTCTTTCTATCTAACATGCCTGCTTATTTGTCCAGGGGAAAAAGACAATGGGTCTCTCAAAGCAAGGACCTTTCTTCTCCAAGGTAAGACCTTACTATATCTGGAAAGTAAAGATGGCATAGAGCTTCACAGTTGAACAAAAATAAAAAGTAACTCAAAAACAAGCCTGAAACATCAAAACAATTTTAAACAAATACTAAATGTTATGTTTGCATATCACAGAAGGCCTTCTAATGCCACTTTAATTCACATTAAAGTTCATGAAAACATTTAGAAATCAGCTATGCTACATACTTTTAAAGGATACAGAGAAAAAGAATACACTTGGCCCATCAAAATGCTACTTAACCAATCCTCTTCCTTAATTTACTGTTTGTTCTGGGACAATCTCCTGGATTTTTCTGCAATATCAGCTCTATTTCTGCCAAGAATCACAATTCTTTTGGGTGAGAGGGACTGGAGCAGAGAGGATGAACTGTTTTCAGACAAACTATGTGGTTTAAAGTAAATACATGCCTCAGTTTGAGAAAAAAAAATCATCTGCGTCTGTGAAAATATATAAAATATATTTAGTTTTCAAAATATATTTCATAAAGGTAATAAAGATTAATGCAGTTGTCTAGCAGGAAGTACAAAATAAAATTTTTAAAATTCTTGAAGGCCTCCAGCTTATAATACCCACAATTGCCTTATTTGTGCAGCATCACTGGGGAAAGTTGTTCTCTATCACTGAATTTTCCAATTAGTGGAAACTCGCCAGAAGCAAAAACAAAACAATTTAATGCAAATCATTAAAAGTATTTATTAGGCAACTCCCTGTCATAAAGAATGCCAAAGCAAACTAGAATCTTTCATTGATCACTCAGCATCATCTTTAAGAGACAAAGTCCCAGTAGCGCCCTCAGGGGGCTTTTGGAATCATAACATGACCTAGGCTTCCTGATATCTTGAGTTTCCTAGTTTTTTGTTGCTTTTTCCTCCCTGTTAGGTTACCAGTTATTGCTCTTAACTGCTCTCAGTATGCCTTATCTTTTGCAGCGGGACCTCTCCCTTTCTAACTTGCCATTTCCAATCTACTAACACTTGAAGCGCAAGGTTATTGGAATTACATATAAAGAACAACTAGGCTCAAATGAATGCCTGATATTTTCTCCAAAAGATTTCCTAATTCACAGTAGAACTTACAATGAAATCTTAATTACTATTAAGCTACACTGCAGGTGTTTACCTGTATCTCGTGAAAAGTTAGTATATTACTTTTGTGTTATCCCTAATGTATGTGCAAAATATACCAACCTTTAACTTGATGGATTATTGTTATGATTTCCTGAGCAAATTCTCCTGTAGGTTTGTTTTCAGTATTCTGAGTTGAGTCAAGATGTTCAAACACTGGATGAAAGTTCTCACTTTTCCTGCCAACAGCAACCAAATCATGTGACATCTGTCTCTCTGTGGAATAGCTAGAAGCAACCCTAGAATAATTTGCAAATGTTTAACTAAATTTGAAACTATTTGTGGAGAAAAGAATTTATCAAAAATTAAGATAGCTACAAAACTAAAAAGAGGTTTATTTTTTTCTTATAATTAAGGCACTAAATTCTATGCCATAAAACAGGTACAGTAACAAATAGGAGAAAATAACTACAGATACATGGCTCTGAGTTTTTTCAAATCAGAGGTCATTAGATATTTGCCACTTTAATAATAAAATCCTTCAAATTCTAAGTGAAACAATTTTTACTTCAAGAATACAAGGTATTAAAGACACTATGATTAGATTATTTTCAACGTCCAAATGGACAAAACATTTAGTCCTGCAAAATCATTTTATCTTGAAATACTACGACACTTTAAAAGCTGATAGCAAACATAAGAACCTCTCTAACTTTATAAAAATCCTTATATCTTTGTATCAGTAATAAGAAGCTTAGAATCATATTTTGAAATAAAATTCTGTAAAGAAATTACCTTAATTATAAAGTCTGACTAAATTCTCAGAAAATAGTCATAGTGGTTAGGCAAAGTTATGATCATTAGCACCAGTTACAGTGTTCACCCTCAAGGCACCCTTAAAGAAATACTACCCTTTATTATATAACCCCGTCTATCTTACCACTTTCATGCTTTCTGAATCTTATAACTTTTGTTAAGAGCTCTCTTGACCTCTAAGTACTTTTACAAACTAATGATTATAACATAGAGCTAATAACTATTGAGGGCTTACCACATGCCAAACATGTAGGCTTAGAGCTTACCAACATTATCTCATTTCATCTTTACAACAGCCCTATGGGGAAGGTGCCACGACACTGAGACAATGGTCTTGGTTTCACATCCCAGAGATTGAACGTTCAAACGAACACCTCCTTCAAGTGTCATAATGGAAAACAATACTTTATTCCAAGAATGCTGCACTTGCTTAAAACTACTCTGAAATTCTTTGTCTGGAGGCACTTTATGCATCAATGGAGAAATTTTCTCGTTATTTTATATTTATATCTCAATTTGGACAAAGAATGGCACTAATCAGTTTCTACCTATCTTGTTCCTCTGTACTTAACACTAAATTGCTTTTGGCTCTTCTCAAAAATCAAGTTCATTGTCCAAAGAATTGACATTTGCAACTGCTGGGGTTCCTAATGACTACATTACAGGCTCAGAAGAGAAATCCAACAGAGAGCCCTGAAGTATGTTTTAAATAACAGAGCATCACTGGAATAAATGGCTCATCATATAGCAAAAAGCAAACAGACAGATATGTCTGGGGGTGTGGGTACATGCATGCACATATGTACTTAATTAAGTCATGTAACAGCCATATATCCAAACTGCTGCAGGGTTATGAGGGGCTGACAGATATTTTTTAACTAAAAATTTGAGCTCCTCTAATAAAATGGCTTCGAGTGTCTATTTATAACTTATCAGAGGAAAGGCTTCCATCTGACTTTCTGTGCTCCCTGCTCTCAGACCAGCATTGCCAGGGACAACTCCCTGCCAAGGCAGAAACACAGAAAAGTGATCATGCAGCAGGCTGACAGCACTGCTGTGGTTTCCTGGATCCATTAGAAGGACTTTCATTAGGAAGAAGGCCCATTTCCCTTCTTTCCTCCTAATTTGCTCTAAGCTTCCCACTGTGCATGTGATAACTAGCTAAGAGACATTTGCTGGTAAATGTTAGAACACCCTGTAACAACCTCCACTAACAAAGAATTACAAATGCTCTCTGCTTAAGGGGGTTTAATGTTTCAAAAATCCCGTGCCATACCACAAAAAAAAAAATAGCCTTTAAAAACATTTTACAGGAGGAAAATAGTATATTTAAATAGAACTATACAGATGTTCCATCCACAAGAGGAAATCGGTTGATAAGGTTTTTTCTGGCAGCCTCAGTTTCTCCCAAGAGGAAATAGCCAGAAGTTCAGTTTTTCAGTGGGTAATTATTAACATTTACTTATAATTTCTTATAAATTACTGCTATAACTCTTGTCCCCAACTCCATGCTCAATCCATAGCAGTTACATACTTTGAAGCTATTATATATTTAATTCCTTAAATCTTAGTGTTTAAACTTGTTATCCATTAAAATTTATCCTAGAGTTCCTCTACAAGATTTTTAATAAAAAATTAAAATTATCATTTTCTAGAAAATATACATTAACATAGTATTAGCTCCAAATTTTAGTCTTTTAAAAACAATTATGATACTTTTGGTACAAGAAAAACCCTCTTTAGACTTGAGAATGCAAAATGTTCTAAATATTTATATTTATAAATGCAATCTTTTGGCTCACATTTTACTTTTTACTATTTCCTATGGCATGGATTGATTAACAGGTTAATAATTTCAGGAAATACTCCAAAACAAGTAGCTAAGCTAAAAAGATCAAATGTTCTCATTTGAGATGCATTTTAGACAATTTCAAAAATTAAAATACAGCCAAAAACCTCTATTCTAATACTATTTCTTCCAAGATCCTTTGTTCCCTCAACCACAATTTCCCCATTTATTTTTCTGTTTAAGGATATTTCCACTGATGTTCTCCCAGAGTGTTGTGGGTAATAACCAAGAAAACATAAAAAGCTACATTAGACCTTAATTTCCTATTGTACACACTTAGGACTCATCAAAGAAACGAACTGCATGGCAAAACAGCAACAAAATACCCAACAGCAACCAAAAACAACAGATTCTCCTGCCCTCCGGAAGCTTATAAAAATCCATGTGACACATATAAAGTTTTCCTTCCTGTCTTCTTCCAAGTAATAAGTAACATTTCACACAGCATCCTACAGTTCATACAAAGCACCTTCCCAATTACTGTCACACGCAGCATAATGACATTTCCATTAATGACCACTTAAAACGATGGTGGTACTATATTTTTAGTGTACCTTTTCTATGTTTAGCTATGTTTAGATACCCAAACAGTTACTGATATGTTACAATTGCCTACAGTATTCAGTACAGTCACATGCTGTGCAGTTTTGTAGCCTAGGAGCAACAGGCTCTACCATATAGCCTAAGTATGTAGTAGGTTATATCATCTAGGTTTGTGTAAATACACTCTGTGATATTTAGACAGCGGCAAAACTGCCTAACAAGACATTTCTCAGAATATATCCCCATCACTGAGAAATGCATGACTGTGTATAATTTGTTCCTGTCTTTCTAAGAACAAATTTAGAAACTGTGGAGTTGAAGGAAAAGGTTCAGGGAGATTAACACCTCCCCTAATTCTGCATCTCATTGCTTTTTGCACAAAAGTCCTCTAGTGGGCCTTACCAGCCCCAACACACATTCAGTCTACCTCATAGACAGCAATCCTCTGGCAGCCAGAACTCTGGCTGGGCCTCTCCTATCAGCTGATAATGTCAAATCAGGCTGGCAGTCACAGCATTCTTACCTTTCAGTCTCCTTTCCCTCTCTTCCTTTCACTGGCTGCTCGGAACCACACAGGTCAAAGTTCCTGTGTATGTTTTTCTGCCATTGTTAACCTGTAAATATAAATTCCTTTTGCCACATCTTCATGTGTCTGAAATACCAGCCTTTGGAGCCTATCTCACATGTCAACTCCTACATGATACCTCTTTTCAATCTCCCAGCTTGGTACCACCCATCTTCTGCTGAGTCACACATGCACTCCCATAACCATAACCTAATAGGAGAAGAAACCTAATCCTATGCAGCTCTATAGTCCCAGGGCACCCTAACAGACTGTCTCACCCAGGGCAGGTCCTCAAAAAATACCCACTGAATGCATAAATAATGAATCAAAAATGACTTGGTCAATTTGAAATGAGTATTTCAGCTAAAGAGATGATAAGATCAGGTGCGGTGGCTCACACCTGTAATCACAGCTACTTGAGAGGCTGAGGCAGGAGGACTGCTTGAGCTCAGGAGTTTGAGATCAGCCTGGGTAACATAGCAAGACCTCATCTCGACTAAAAATAAAAATAAAAAAATCAGCCAGACATGATGGTGCATGCCTGTAGTACAAGCTACTCGAGAGGCTGAGGTAGGAGAATTGCTAGAGCCCAGGAGATAGAGGCTGCAGTGAGCTGTGATCACACCACTGCACTCCAGCCTGGGTGACAGAGACTCTTGGGGGGCGGGGAGAGAGAGCGAGAGTGAGAGAGCGCGCAAGCACGAGAGTGAGTGAGCTAGAGAGAGACAGCGAGATAGAGCTAGAGAGAGAGAGAGAGAGAGAGAGAGAGAGAGAGCTACAGAGAGAGAGAGAGAAAATAAACTTTAATTTTTATTTTATTTTTGAGACAGGGTCTGGCTCTGTCACCTAGGCTGCAGTACAGTGGCACCATCTTGGCTCACTGCAACCTCTGCCTCCTCAAGCCAACCTCCCACTTTGGCTTCCTGATTAGTTGGGTCTATAAGTGTGTGTCATTATACCTGGCTAATGTTCATATTTTTTGTAGAAATGGAGTTTCACTATGTTGCCCAGGCTAGTCTAAAACTCCTGAGCTTGAGGGATCTGCCTGCCTCGGCCTATCAAAGTGCTAGGATTACAGGTGTGAACCATCACACCTAGTCAGACTTTAATTGAGGCCAATTTAATTTTGTTTTTTTTTTTTTTAACTTCCTTGGCTTATTTTTTGTTTTTTGCTGAACTTAGACCAATTTAAATTTCATATTTTTAATATAAAATCTCAAATATATACTAAAGTTCAGAGATGAACATGATGAACCTCCATGTGTCTGTCAACTCAGCTTCAATGGTTACCAACATATGACTAATCCAAGCAGATTCATAGAGCCAGGAAGACCTGCAGGTTAATTTGGGCCCAAAAGGGTATAGCCAAGTGACCTTCCCAATGTCACAAAGCTGATCAGTGGTCCATAGAAGGACAAAAACCTATTCACTCCAACTGCCAACAGAATCCCTGTACAAGGCCCCCCTAAGAAACACCAAGAGAAGCTAGAGTCAAAAATAGGAATGAAAGGGAACCTTCTTTCAATTAATTTTTGATCTTGAAATGCATGTAAGAAATTAAAGTAGGGGAGGATATTAGTTTTTTATGCTATATTACAGCAAGGTGGCAGGTTTGGGTATAAAAATATCCCCACCTGCAGCTTATTTTGCCTCCAGTGGAACAGTGTCCATCATAAGTAAACTTACGTGATGAGGTTCTCTTCCTTCAACCTCAGTTACGGCTTTTCACATTGTTCCCTGCCTGTGTGACTCCCGTTTCCTTAGAGTGTCAGAGTTACAATGTTCTCTGGGGCCCATCACCCTCACCCCCTTTCAAAGTGGGGAAAGAGTTGATAGGGGTAGAGAGACCCCTCTGTATGTCTTCAGTGGGATTAGATGCAAATGTGGCCAATGTACTCAGTCCACCATCAACTCTGATAGCCATGAACGCTGAGGGACAACTTTCCTCACATCCCAGGTGTCTCGTATCAGCTTCCCAGGAGATCAAATAAGCATCTGATCCATCAGCAGCAGCTTATTCTGCTCCAGATAATAGTACCAACTCCTCCCTCCTCCTCTTTCTTCCTGCCTTGGCCAAGGGTCAATCCCTCAACCACTCAGCCCAACATTAACACCCACATTCGTCTGTCCCAAAACTTACAGATGCATATATACAACAGTTCATGTTCTGCATATGTAACAACCTTGGTAGAAATTTTCATACTGTGAATTCCTAACTTACATTCTGAAATATATAATTATGACTCACATGTAATTTCTGGTAATGAAGTTTCTGACAGAGTGGGTCATTAGAATTCAGTCTTTCTTGGCAGAAGTATTAACTATGCAACGAACATTCAAGCAAGTGTTTACCTACTGCTGTTTTAGATACAAACTAGAATCTAAAAAAAAAAAATCACTGAGTGATAACCTTGTGTTTTCAACCATACTGATAACTGGAAGAACAAATATCAATTCTCAACCAAAGCCAAGAGAGTAACCAAATGCACAAAATTAGCCATCTTAGCCTTTCCAAAAAAAGCAGATAAACTCTCTAGACGTTAACCAATAAATAAACTTCTCTCTGCACTCTATGATTATTTTAATTTTGTCTAGAAAAACAATCTAATTTAAACATAATTCTACCGAAGGCATGATCTTTGTTTTATGGATCAGTCCACATATAATTAAATCCAAACCACAAAATTCATCCATAACCCATTCACCAATGAAGATTTTGTTGTTGACTGTGACGCTTTATCACACTGAAAAGATACATGTATTTGCTCAGTTATTTATTTTTCAGGTCTTTGAACGGAGAGGATTTGCAGTGGCGGCTATTATACAAGCCATCCTGCAGGCCCTGGGCAGGTATTCAAATGGCCCTGGTATGTTGCCAGATGCCAGGGACAGATTATGCAATTTCACAAAATCATAGTTTATAAATTCAAAATAAAAGATGCAGCAGCCTCCATTTTAAGGTCACTTTTGTGACACATGATAAAGATCAAGCTTCCATTTCTTATATCAAATTATAAAATTAACTGTTCAGTATCTCTAATGAGGTCTATTAAAATAAAACTCTTCAAAATTGATATTTCTAGCATTGTTTAAAAGTGTTACAATTTTAAATTCTCTTTTAACTATAAACACTTCATTATTAAATATGAGGGTATCATTACTTTTTTTTTTTAGTTTTAATTTTTGAGACAGGGTCTCACTTTGTCACCCAGGCTGGAGTGCAGTGGCACAAACATGGCTCACTGCAGTCTCGACCTCCTGGGCTCACACAATCCTCCCACCCCAGCCTCCCAAGTAGCTGGGACTGCAGGCACGTGTCACCACGCCCATCTAATTTTTGTATTTTTTGTAGAGATGGGGTTTCACC
Source organism: Callithrix jacchus (assembly GCF_049354715.1). Classification (NCBI taxonomy): domain Eukaryota; kingdom Metazoa; phylum Chordata; class Mammalia; order Primates; family Cebidae; genus Callithrix; species Callithrix jacchus. The sequence goes on from NC_133524.1 coordinate 20,476,909, forward strand.
ATGTTTCCCAAGCTGTCTTAAACTCCTGAGCTCAAGTAATCAGCCTGCCCTGGCCTCTCAAAGTGCTGGGATTACAGGCATGAGCCATTGCACTGGCCACATCATTACTTTTATTAAAAAGTTAAAAATTTTGGCTGGGCATGGTAGCTCATGCCTGTAATCCCAGCACTTTGGGAGGCCAAGGAGGGTGGATCACCTGAGGTTGGGAGTTTCAGACCAGCCTGATCAACATGGAGAAACCCCGTCTCCACTAAAAATACAAAATTAGTCGGGTGTGGTGGCACATGCCTGTAGTCCCAGCTACTCAGGAGGCTGAGGCAAGAGAATTGCTTGAACCTGGGAAGCAGAGGTTGCGGTGAGCTGAGATGGTGCCACTGCACTCCAGCCTGGACTACAAGAGCAAAACTCTGTCTCAAAAAAAAAAGCTAAAATTTTTTATGCATTTGATTGTATATAATTTTACTTCAAAAGAAAAAGAAACTGTAAACAAAAATTAAATACTAAGGTATCTAAAGGGGTGTGTACTGACATTTGCAACTTACTTTGAAATATATCTAAAAAATAAGGTGGAATGATAGATGAATAGATAGATATGGAATTATGAAAGCAAACTTAATTGTAGACTTCAGGTGGTGAGTATGCAGGTGTTCACTGTAGAATTCTTTCAGCTTTTCTGTATGGTTGAACATTTTCAAAATATAATGTTGGATAGAAAAAAACTTAAGGCTGGGTGCGGTGGCTCATGCCTGTAATCCCAGTGCTTTGGGAGTCCAAGGAGGGAGGATTGCATGAGGCCATGAGTTTGAGACCAGCCTGGGCAATACAGCAAGATTTCTAGCTCTACAAAATAATTTTTATTAGCTGGTGTGGTGTCCTATAGTCTACAGTCCTATAGTCCTATAGTCCCAACTACTCAGGAGGCTGATGCAAGAGGATCACTTAAGCCCAGGAGTTCAAGGCTGCAATAAGCCATGATCACGCCATTGCACTTTAGCCTGGGTGACAGAGCGTGACCCTGTCTCGAAAAGAAAAAAAGAAAGAAAGAAAAGTGTGTATGTTATTCGTTATATATGTATATCTCATAGCCATCAGGATAGAATCCAAGCTCCCCCTGACTTTTTTTTTTTGAGACAGAGTCTCACTCTGTTGCCCAGGCTAGGGTACAGTGTCTCAGTGATGGCTCACTGCACCCTCGAATTCCTGAGCTCAAGTGATCCTCCCACCTCAGCCTCCCACAGTGCTGGGATTACAGGCATGAGCTATTGTGCCCAGCCCTTAAGGTAACATTCTTAAACTTGGTACTCACAGAAGCTTTTGTGCTTTTAAGGTGAAGAACTAGCAGGAAACATAATAGCACAAAATTATTTAAGACATATGAAAAAAATACAAAATTATTAACATGATACCACAGCAGTCATATATAAATATACACAGAAAAATAACTAGACTAAAATGCAAATAAGATTGTTGTATACTAGTAGAAATCATGGGTGATTCCCCCTTTATTTCTTGAACTTTCTGTAATATAATCACACTTATAAATGCTTTCTGAGCACATATACACATTATACACATACATATATTTAAAAATATGTTCTGCAAGTGCAATGAATGTAAAAGAAATAGGATTTGGGGTATTGCCATGTCTAAATTTAAGAAAAGGAACAGGGGCCAGGCACAGTGGCTCAGGCTGGTAATGCCAGTGGGAGGCCGAGGCGAGAGGATTGTTTGAGGCCAGAAGTTTGAGACCAGCCTGGGCAACTTCGCAAGATTCCATCTTTACAAAAAAAGAAAAAATTAGCTGGGCATGGTGGCATGTGCCTATAGTCCTAGCTACTCAGGAAGCTAATACAGGAAAGGCAGGAGGATCACCTGAGCCCAGGAGTTTGAGTTACAGTGAACTGTAATCATGCCACTGCACTCCAGCCTGAGCAACAGAGCAAGACCCTATCTCAAAAGAAAATAAAAGAAAAAGGAAGAAAAAATATGTTGTTTTACAAAAAAAGGACTTGTGGGTTTACCTCCCTCTCCATTTTACCATTTGGATTTTGTTTTCTCTCATTTTTGGTTCAAATACTAATGAGTCATGCGTGAATATAAATGCACCAAATCAACATGGCCAAACCCTTTTTGATTCACACACTGGTAATGTATTAATGTCATAACAGTTTTTTTAGTTTTAGGCCAATTGCAGTGTCTTGTTATTCTCAGAATCCATAAATGGAAGTAATCTTCATCACAGAACAAGGCACGTGAGCCTGCTTTTAGAGAATATAAGCTACAACAACAATAGTTTATTTTTTAAAGAATCATTAAGGGCTAAAGTAAATGTCTTAAAAATAGGCATCTTCCCAGATTATGGTCTTATTTCCTCTACCTGAAAGAATCTGGTTGGTTGAGCCCCAGTCATTTCGAGATGGCAGCAAAAACCACATTAAGTCACCTGCCTCCTTGAGTCATAAGGGAACACGTGGATTTGAGCCTAAGCCACTCTGACTCAGACAAGTCACTTCATCTCTCAGGGCCTTGCTTTCCTCCTGTATAAAATTAGGTCCCTTTCAGCTCAAAAATTCTCTGAATTTCAGGCAACAGGGAACACAAGCTCTGAGAAACTGAGCAGGAACTAGGTTTTCTTGAACTCTACCCAGCCAATCCTTGGATAAGGAAAACCTGGCAGCATAAAAACACGTGAATTCATGAAGAACAACTCCATAGAATGCCCCGCATCAAAGAAGCATCTGGAAATAAGATGTGGAAAGAAGGAGACATGAAATCGCTCCCATGTAACTAATCACAGGAAACAGCCTAACTACAGGGCTTTTTTGGGGAAAATTCTAGGCAATCCCTCACATTTGATGGATTCTAAATACACTACTAATTCCATTTTTGAAGCTGCAAATAAAGACTGTAGAAACATTCTTAAATATTATAAAGAAAAAATAAAGATAATACCTGGATGTATCTACTGTTTTCTTCACACCTACTTTAACTGTAAGTGATTTCTTCCTAGGATTGATAGGCGAGGGTTTCACATCAGAAAGTTTTTGACTTTTATCAAGTTGGTTACTGGAACAATTACTCTCTTTTCTGCAATCCCCTTCTTTCTTTATTTTTTCCTTCCGTTTGTCATTATTAGACCTCAAATCAACATCATTTTTACTTGAATAAGTACAGGCAATGCTGTCTTTCTTACATGGTTTAAAAGGTTCTTTGCCTTGTCCGTCTTGAGTCTCTCTCCCTCTTCCCGTATTAAAACAATCTAACTCTCTATTTATAGGGCCTTTTTGAAAACTGTATTTTCTATCTTCTTCCTTACAGTACTTCTGAGTTCTCCCATCAGAAAAGTCCTGGTCCCCATCTGAGAGCTTAGGACGTTTGTGACGATAGTCATAGGATACTTTGGTTGCTGAACTGGTCTCTGGGTGTTCCCTCTCAGCATGTCGGTAAATTTGGGGTGCAAGGTTCCACTGGTCTGTCTCCTCTTGGTAAGGTGGGAGGGAATGCTCGGGCTTCCACTTTGGGGTCCTGGCAGGCTCTCTGCTTTCATACCTCTCCACGTCTTTAGGTCTTTTTGATGTGTGTCCATATTTTCTGAAATCACGATCCTCAGGATACCTGTGTTGACATAAAGCAGTTTACACTTGCAATACAGAGAAGAAAGGGAGAATTTATATGTGTAGAATGTTGGGTAGCATGGCTTTAAATGCAGAACGCAGTGGCAAGTTAATCTATACTACCTTAAGCCAATTTTAGAGGTACAAGGCAGTTAAAGAGAAAAATACCATCTTTTAAAAGTATTCTAGCCATCAACATGATTTACTCTAAAAAGAAATACTTCACCAGTACACCGTAACTAAATTACAATGCTTTTTGTCTTTTTAGACAACAGCTTTTCAAGGTGGTTATCTTCAACCATAAAGTAAACAGACTTTTTCACTTCAGGCTTTATACCAAATTACCCAGGTTTAACATTTTCCTGTACCTCTTCTGAAACGAGCTCCTCGTCTCAAAGTCTTCAGAGCCTCTTCTAGTTGACTGGGAGTACTTTTCTTCTTGTATCCTCTGGTGCCTCAACTCATCTTCATGCCACTTTCCTTCAAATCTAAAAGAATCTGCTATTGACCTCTGAGGTGGTTTCCCTCCTTTTCCACTTCCTCTAATTCTGTGGTCATCAGGACTATACCCTCCTTGCACTTTCTGGGGATAAGAATTCCTCTCATGCTCTTTGTAGGGTATACCCTCTGAGTATTTGGGCATATACTGAGATCTCCTGTTACTGTCTCCTCTTCCAGGTGAATATCCTCGGTGAGGCTTATACATATAAACATTTTCTAAAGAGTTTCTTATGTTAGGGGAAGGTGATCTATGTTCATAAGACTGGTAATATATATTTCCACGAGAGGGAATCCTTGGTTTACTCTGTCCATGTTTCTCACTGTCCATTCTCCAAGCGATGGGTCTTTTTGGATCCTTCCTATATTCACAGCCATAATGCCCGTGAGAATATCTTTGCTTGTAGTGTTCAGCATTTCTAGGTACTGGTGATAAAGACCTATGTAAACAAACACAGAAAAGTGTAATCCACTTAAAGATAATCATGTCTCAATATGACCTACAGAAAACATTTGCTTTTCCTAGAATCCCTCAGCTTCTTCCACTCAAACTAAATTCATCAGTTTGCTACATCTTCATTCTAAATTGTACATCTGGGGGTCTGATTATGGTACTTGCCAATCAGCAAGCATACTCTTTCCATCTGAACTAAGGTATTTCATGTGCTTATCCAAATGAGCTGAGCACACCTGTCCCATTGGAGGAGGGCCAGCTTAGGTACACAGCAGAATCAATTTTGGAAGACTGCTGACAGCAAAGTTCTGGCAAAAGAAGATGCAGTGACTTCAAAGGGCCAGTCAGCAAAAGCTTACATCTGGTTCAAAGGCCAGGTAAGAAACAAGCAGGAAGGCAAGATTCACACAATCAATGTATAGGAGGGTCTCCAGCAAACCGAACATTACCTCTGAAAATAAATTGGAGTCGAAGATTTAATGATGCTACAACTCAAACTCAGATCCAAGCCAGGCCCAGAGTTTCTCCAATTGATTGTCTACTTTCTCTACTAAAGCTGTATGAAGGAGGAAAACATATGTACTTAACCGGGGGAGAAAGGGGAACGAGAGGGTCTTAAGACTTGAATCTGATGCTCAGTTCCTCCATAAATACCTCTAACGTAGGTAAGTTGCTTTTCTTTCCCAGATCTGTTCTCTTGCATATCAATGGAAAGACGTGCTGTTCGAACAGAGCTTGTAACTTTGGTGAAGTTATACTTTAAAGCAGCTATAATGCTCTCCAGGGACAGCGCATCCTTTCTGGAACTACCTTCTCCATACCTCTCAGCATTGCCAACATTGAGGCTTGTGTTTCCAATAAGAAGAAACGCTTTTGTATCCAGGGAAAACAGTCTGGGTTGCCTAGGCTTAAAGAGAGGTGTGCCAGTATCTGGGACACAATAAAGTTCCATTTTGCACCTGGGGACCTTTCCCCGCATCTGACCTGCCCAATTTCTCCATCTCCTCCCTGAGGGTTTGATGTCTTCTAATCAATGAGGAAGCAATCCTTGCAGCTTCTATTTTGGCTCTCTCAGAAGCTGCCATGGAGTTGGTACAACCATGAGTGAGTGCCTTTCTTTTCGATGGAAAATTTGTGACCTCCCTACAAGAAAGGAGGCAGATCTACCTTCCTCATGTACCTACTGGACTTAGATACTGAACTTGGCAATACTGCCCTATGGAGTCACCAAGCTAGACACACTAGCAAGTGTTTATTTAGCTGAAGCAGAAACTCTGCCAACCAGCTAGCTACAGCTCATCACAGGAGGAAGCAACTGGAGCCTCTGAGGACTTTCTGGAAGATTTCATCTCTTTCACAGCTAAGGAGAAAAGCTGGCAGCCAGAGGCAGAGGTCTTCCATCTGGACAAAATTCCCAATATCTGACTTTTAATTCTTACTTCACATTCAATATTGGTTTGATACCATATTTTGCATCATTAATGTTTTATTGTATAGAGTCCCTCCCTTCTGAAGATGGTTGCTAGAATAGTTGCTATTGTTTTTGGTTCTCCTAAAGGAACAAAAAAGACTCAAGGAGTCTGTTGGGAGATAATTCTCCACAGTCTCTTGAGTTCTGCATGCCTTGTGAGCAGAGGCATTGACGGCCTTTGTTCTAAGGCAAAACAAGGTTGGAAGGTAGAGATAAGGTCTCCCTTGGGGACAAAGGGCTGATGTGTTTGCTGTCCAGGATAGTAAGATAAATGTTTCCTCCAAAGCAAAGGCTGCATCGGTTTATCTGCAGCCCCTGATAAGGGACTCATGCTCCTCAGTTGTCCTGTAACTCCACTGCCTGTATGGAAACCTCGCTTCCTCAGTGTCCACCCAGCCAGTGGCTCTGCAGTGCCAGCCCTCAGGGGACCCAGAGGGTGAGGAGAATGACAGGAACATGAAGCTCAAGCTGTTTGCTGTACTCTGAGTAATAAAGGCCATTGTCTCTGACCCAAGAGTGTCCTGTGGCAGACTAATAATGTGTTAGCTTGCAATTAGGGTAAAACATCAGATCCTTTAAAGTTCTTAACAAAGAAACTTGAGAAGGAACCTGGAAACCAGGCACAGAGCTTGGCAGGGTCTCTTGTGCTCCTCACCAGGGTCTTCTGTGTTATTAAGAAATGGCCTCTTGACAACCTGTTAAAATCATTCACTTCTTTACATTCCCTTTTCCTTCTCAAGTTCCTTACTATTCCAAGTTGCTCCTGAATGAATTACAAAATGAAAACTGTTGACAAAATGATCGACTAGTCCCTGCATAACCAAAACACGTAAGCACAATGGGCAAGTTATCTAACATGAAAAATATTTGTCTGCCTTTTTTGTGTGAAATGGTGGTCTTTTTTAAGTCCTAGAACATGCTAGTCACATTGACAGCTTGGCGCCTTTGCTCTTGCTCTCCCCTTTAACTAGAATACTTCTCTTCACTCTTTCTGCCTTTAGAAGCTCTACCCATCCTGAAATGCCCAGTTAAAATTGTTTTCATCTCTTCTTTGAAGACTTTCTTAGTACCCCCTTTTCCCTCCACAAAAACAGAATTATTTCCTCTCTAGAAATCCAGAATCTTTTGTCCCAATAAGTAACACAGCGCTTTCCCCACTGTATCATAGCTGGCCATGGTATCAATCTCCCAGCCCAACAACATGCTTGCTGAGGCCACAGAAGATGGCGTATTTGCCTTTATAGACCAAGAACCTGCCTGTAGCAGTTGTACAATAAAGATTGGTTAAATTGTTCCAACCTAATGATACATACTTTTGATACTACCAAGCAAGAAAGAGGAGAAATATATATAATCGAACTATTCAAACTTTATTAGTCTGCCATGAAGAAGAAAGAGGAAACTCCCTATTTTCTAACTTGAAATTTCTTCAAACATATTAATTGTGAAAAAATAAAATGAAATACCTACTGAGGAGTTCTAAACTACTCACTAATTAAAAAAATGTAACACTCTCAAAGATGTTTCTCACTCTCTCTTGCTGTGCCCACTGCATTGCTTTTCATTATGGATTAACTCTAGCTACCTGCTATGATTAAACAAAGCTGCCAACTACTAGAATCTAGAAATACAACCTCTACCATGATAAAGTACCTAATGTGAATAATCAGGTCCCATAAGCTTATTAAGAGTTTACTAGTACTGGTGAAATTGAAAGTCACAGCACATCCCAAATGCAAGCTTACTCTAAGAACTGCTCACCTGTGTTTCCACCTGGGGGATCTAGATCGTGACCGCACCATCCTTTGACACGTGAGCCACTATCCACTTTTTACACTGCAAAGAAATACAGGATTAGCAAGTTTGTAGAAAGAGCCTGCTATTTGCTCTAAATCACAGCAAATGCTGACAATTTATTTAAACCCTTTGTGCCTCAGTTTCCTCATCTATAACATGGAAATAATAATAATAGCACCCCTTATTATTGGAATATTGTCAGGATAAAAGGAATTAAATCAGGGATCAGTAAACTCTGCCTGCAAAGTGCCAAACAGTAACTATTTTAGGCTTTGCAGGCCATAAAAAGTCTCTGTCACACCTGTTTCTTCTTTTTTTTAAAGCAACTATTTAAAAATGTTAAAATGCGACAACATTGAGATCTGTCATAAGTATAAAATCCACATCAGATTTCAAAGATTTCATATAAAAACCATAAAATATTTCATTAATGTATTTCTAATATTAATCACATGTTGAAATGATATCTTGAATATACTAGTTAAAGGCACTGTATTATCAAAAGTAATTAAAACTAAAAATACAAACACGATTTAGATTAAGGGTCCTATGAAAATAGGCCCGGCAATCCAAATTCACTGTAGTTTAATGACATCTAAATTAAATCATAAAAAGAGCTTATTGGTGTCTGGCACATAGCAACTGCTGTATTCCAAAAAGAGGAAAAATTACCCAGAATTCCTCTACCTGAATACAAGCACCACTACTTTCTTGTCTTTCGACATGTACCGAAACACTTCATATAATCACAGTTAAAATGTTTAAGAATACGTGATGGTATACTCTGCTTTTTAGATATGTGTATCCTAAGAATTACCATTTCTTTTTTAAAATTTAATTGTTTTTTTGTTTTTTTTTTTTTGAGACAGGGTTTTGCTCTTTGCCCCAGGCTGGAGTGCAGTGGTGCGATCACAGTTCACTGCAGCCTCGACTTTCCAGGCTCCAGCAATACAAAACTTAGGTGTGCTTGTGTATGCTGTGGCCCCCAAGTAGCTGGACCACAGCATACAAAAGCACGCATGACTAAGTTTTGTATTTTTGGTAGACACAGGGTTTTGCCATGTTGCCCATGTTGGTCTGGATCTCCTGAGCTCAAGCACCCCTCCCACCTTGGCCTCCCAAAGTGCTGGGATTACAGGCATGAGCTACCATACTCGGTCAGAGTTACAATTTCTAATACTCAACTCCTGCCTAACTTTCCACCAGACAAATATACAAAAACTGTAATTGAACATTTAGTTTGCTTCTGGTTTTTTGCTAAAACAAATAATTCATATTCATTGTATGGGTACATCACATTTTGTTCATCCATTCATCTCTCCAAGCACGTTTGGGTTGTTTCTACCTTTCAGCTATTATAAATAATGCTCTTGTGAACATTTGTGTACAAGTTTTTGTGTGGACATGTTTTCATTTCCTTGGGTAGATACCTAGGAGTGGAATTACCGGGTCACTTGGTAACTCTATGGTTAACTTTTTGAGGATATGCCAAACTTTCCAAAGTAGCTGTACCATTTTACATTCCCACCAGCAGTGTATGAGAGTTCCAATTTTTCTACATCCTCACCAACACTTGCAATTATATTTTTGACTATGGCCATTCTAGTGGGTATGAAGTGGTATCTCACTGTGGATTTGATTTGCATTTCCCTAATGACTAATGGACAGTAATCTTGAAACATGTAAGAAACTATGAAACTAATCATGCCTCCTTTCCTTTAGTCATTTCCGTTTAAAGGTGTTTTAAAAAATAATTCAAAAGAAAATAAATCAGCTGTGTATACTAAGATGTTCATATCAGTTTTATTTATAATAGGAAAGAAAAAAAGCCGAACAAAATAACCCAAATGCTCAACAAAAAAGATTAAACAAATGTGAGATACACACATCTAGTTGCTTCCTACCTTTCTCCCAGCCTTACGTATGTCTTTTCCTCCACACACCCTACTAGTCCCCCACACCACACTACTCGCTTTCCCTGATCAGGCCGTGCTGGTCCAGCACATGGATGGCCTTCCCTCAGTTGGCTTGACAAACCCCTGTTCTTTCCCGACTGTGTAACAATCACATCCCCTGGGACTCTTTCCTGGACTTTCTTCCCCCCACCCCTCGGGGTTTCTTTCTCCTTGGGAATTCTGGGTTTATTTTGCGATTATTTCAACACATTATAATTTACATAATTGTATTTATTTCAATAGGCAAAAGACTCCATTATCACAGAACACAAAACTCAAATGACCTATGAACGTATGAGATGTTCAACTCAATTAGCAATTGAGAAAATACAAATTAAGATCATAGTCATTTGATATGTCAAAGGGCTATGATCACCCATCAGATAGGCCAATGTTTTTTAAGTTGGGTATTTCAAAGTGTTGGCAAAGAGGTGTGACAATAGGAACTCTCAGTTATTGCTAGGTGAACTACACATGGTATGGTATAACCAGTTTGAAAATACCGTTGTCCCTTGGTATACTCAGGGGATTGGTTTCAGAACCCCCACATATGCCAAAATCCATGCATATCCAAGGCTCTCTGTATAGGCAGCTTTCGCATATCTCAAATGCTGTATTTTCTATACATGTTTCACTGGAAAAAACTCCACGTATAAGTGGACCAACACAGTTCAATCTCACTCAAATTTTTTTTTTTCAAGATGGAGTCTCGTTCTGTCGCCAGGCTGGAGTGCAGTGGTACTATCTCGGTTCACTGCAACCTCTGCCTCCCGGGTTCAAGTGATTCTCCTGCCTCAGCCTCCCAAGCATCTGGGACTACAGGTGCACACCACCAGGCCCAGCTAATTTTTTATATTTTTAGTAGAGACGGGGTTTCACCATGTTAGTCAGGATGGTCTCGATCTCTTGGCCTCGTGATCCACCCACCTTGGCCTCCCAAGGTGCTGGGATTACCTGCATGAGCCATTGCAACTGGCCAACACACAGTTCAAATCTGTGTTGCTCAAGTGTCACCTGTAGTTTGGAAATACCCAATAAAGTTGTACATGCCCATATCCCCCAGCCCAGCAATTCCATGCAGGAATATATATTGGAGTAGTTCGCAAACTTCAGTGTACATTAGAATTGCCTGGAGGGCTGGTTAAAATACAGATTGCTGGGCCCTATCTCTGGGGTAGGCCTCACTCTAGCAGGTTCCCAGGTGATGTGGATGCTGCTGGTCCAAGGGCTATAGAAGCACTTGTTTTAAGGGAAAAGTGGAGATCACTTGGGAGAAAATATTTACAAGTGAGATTTATTGCATGTGATAAAAGAAGTATGCTAGGAGTATTTTCCTTTGCCCAATGTCAAAATTAGCTTTATTAAAATTCAAACTGGCCAGGTGTGGTGGCTCACGCCTGTAATCACAGCACTTTGGGAGGCCGAGGTGGGCGGATCATGAGGGCAAGAGAGGGAGACCATCCTGGCTAACACGGTGAAACCCTGTCTCTACTAAAAATACGAAAAATTAGCCAGGCATGGTGGCACGCGCCTGTAGTCCAGCTACTCGGGAGGCTGAGGCAGGAGAATCACTTGAACTTGGGAGGCGGAGGTTGCAGTGAGCCAAGATTGCGCCATGCACTCACTCCAGCCTGGGTGACAGAGCGAGACTCTGTCTCAAAAAAAAAAAAAAAAAAAAAATCAAATGATTTATTCAAAGATGGTGAATTTTATTGCATATAAATTATACCTCAAAGCTGTAAAAGCATTAGCTTTGGGGTGATGAAAATATTCTAAAATTAGATCAGATATTATGGAGATGGTTGCATAATTCTGCAAGCATACTAAAAACCAGTGAAATGCACACTTTAAATCAGTAAATTGTAAAGTTGTTTTTTAAAGGTAACTTTGTTTGCAATTGTTTAGTGGACATCAGCTGGTAATGAGAAGTCTTAGTTCAGGTACCTAATAGATAAGAGAGGGGGATTTAATTTAAACATAGAGTCTGAGTTAAGAATGGTTTTTACTTTTTTTTTTTTGAGACGGAGTTTCGCTTTTGTTACCCAGGCTGGAGTGCAATGGTGCGATCTCGGCTCACCGCAACCTCTTCCTCCTGGGTTCAGGCAATTCTCCTGCCTCAGCCTCCCGAGCAGCTGGGACTACGGGCACGCACCACCATGACCAGCTAATTTTTTGTATTTTTAGTAGAGACGGGGTTTCACCATGCTGACCAGGATGGTGTTGATCTCTTGACCTCATGATCCACCTGCCTCGGCCTCCCAAAGTGCTAGGATTACAGGCTTGACCCACAGCGCCCGGCCGGTTTTTACATTTTAAAGGTTGTTAAAAAGAAGAAGAAGAAGAAGATGTGACAGAGACTGTATGTGGTCCACAAAGCCTAAAATATTTACCATATATTTATTTTTTTTTTTTTGAGATGGAGTCTCACTCTGTCACCCAGGCTGCAGTACTGCGATCTTGGCTCATTGCACCTCCGCCTTCTGGGTTCAAGTGATTCTCATGCCTCAGCCTCCCAAGTAGCTGGGACTACAGGCATGTGCCAACACGCCTGGCTAATTTTTGTATTTTTAGTAGAGACAGGGTTTCGCCATGTTGGCCAGGCTGGTCTTGACCTTCTGGCCTCAAATGATCTGCCCATCTCAGCTTCCCAAAGTGCTGGGATTACAGGTGTGAGCCACCACACCCAGACTACTATATGGTTCTTTACAGAAAAAGTTTGCTGATCCCTGAATTAAACTAAGTTACATGTGACTAGCAAAGTTAAAGGGATCAGGGCTTTAGGAGAGATGGAGAGAAAAGATGGAAACATCAGTAGAGCTTGTGGCTATGGAGAAGATGTCAGTAACAGAAAACAAGTAAGTTTATATTGCTACCTCAGAGTAAACCGTGAAGGGCCAGGAGCAGTGAACAAACCTGTCTGACCCTAAACATAGAAAGGAGACAACTGGACAGCAGGGTCACTGAATCCCAGGAGGATGCTGAAAAGGACACTGGGGCTAAAAGAGGCCAACCCCCAGGACAGCACTGGACACACCCCCTTACCCAGTTGCACTCAGTTCCAGCAATTCTCTTTCTTCTACAACAGTGCTTTCCCCTCTCCATGAGATCATTCCCATCACCATACAAACTTACATATTTCTCCCATCTCTCTGGAATCACATCCCCTGGGGCTACCACCCTATCTCTCCTTTCACAACCAAAGTCTCCCAGAGGGCTACCTGTATACCTCGGTCATAATCTCCAATTCTTATCTCATCCTTGCTTGACCTCACAGAAGCCTGGCTTTCCACCCACTGCTGCACTGAACTGCTCTAGCCAAGGTCACTAATGAAATCTATGTTACTAAATCCAATGGTCAATTCTCCTCCTCCTTTGTCCTCCTAGTGGGAGCCTTCTTTTTAACTATTATTTTTAATTTATTTTTTTGAAACAGGGTCTTGCTCTGTCATCCAGGCGTGATCCTGCAGCGCCCCAATCACAGCTCACTATAGCCTTGACCTCCTGGGCGCAATCAATCCTCCTGCCTCAGTCTCCTAAATAGCTAGGACTACAGGTGCATGCCCAGCTAATTTAAAAAAACTTTTTGTAGAGATGGGTCTCAATATATTGCTAGGCTGGTCTCAAACTCTTAGGCTCAAGTGATCCTCCTGCCTCAGCCTTTCAAAGTGTAGGGATTACAGGCATGAACCACCACATCTGGCTGCCAGGAGCATTGAACACACTCTCCTGGAAACATTTTCTTCACTTAGATTCCAGAATACTATACTTTCTTGGTTTTCCTCCTACCTCTATAACAATTCCTTCTGTCTCTTTTGCCAATGTCTTCCCCTTCATCACCCTGACCCTTAAGAGTGAAGCCAGTCTTCCTCTAAATAGTGACTTTGGTCTTTGGATTGTGTCTATATTCTCATTCACTCTCATGCATTTAAATATGCTCTATAAACTAATAACCCCAAATTTATATCTCCAGCTCACACCCATCCCATGCACCCCAGTCTTGCATATCCAACAGCCCACTGGATTCTGTAAACATGTCCATTAACAAACTCCTTATCTCCCTCCAAAATTTTCTCCTCTTACAGTCTGTCCCATCTCAGTAAATGGCAGCTCCATCCTTCCAGTTTTCAACAAAGAGGAAATACAAATGTCCAATAAACACATGAAAAGATACTTGACCCCACTAAGAATCCAGGAAATGAAATTAAAATAATGAGATATTATTTCATACTCATGAGATTTGCAAAAATCTAAAAGTCTGACAGCACCCATGTGTTGATGAGAGAATGGGAAAACAATTTATTTTCTTTTTTTTTTGAGACAGAGTCTCACTCTATCACCCAGGCTATAGTGCAGTGGAGCAATCTCGGCTCACTGCAACCTCTGCCTCCCGGGTTCCAGTGATTCTCCTGACTCAGTCTCCCAAGTAGCTGGGATTACAGGCATGTGCCACCACGCCTGGCTGATTTTTATATTTTTAGTAGAGACAGGGTTTCACCATGTTGGCCAGGCTGGTCTCAAACTCCTGGCCCCGGGTGATTCACCTGCCTCAGCCTCCCAAAGTGCTGGGATTACAGGTAAGAGCCACCGCACCCAGCCAAGGAAACAGAATTTCTTATCTGAGAAAATTTTCTCCCCAAAAAACCATGAAGCAAAAGGAAACAGTAAATCTGTAGAGGCACAGCTCCTTTTCTTGTGCTCTCCCTTACTGTACTTCACAGATACTACATGTTTTACAGATTGAAGGTTTGTGGCAACCCTGCATTGAGCAAGTCTATCAGTGCCATTTGTCCAACCTCATGTGTTCACGTCTTATCTCTATGTCATGTTACATTTTGATAATTCTAAAAATATTTCCAACTTCTTCCATTTATATCTGTTATGGTGATCTGTGATCTTTGATGTTACTATTGTAATTGGGGGCACTGTGAACCATGCCCACATAAGACAGTGAATATAATCAATAAAAGTAGTGTGTGTTCTGATGGGTCATTCTTTCTCCTCTCTCCCTTTCCTCAGGCCTCCCTACTCCCTGAGACACAATAATATTGAAATTAGGTCTATTAATAATCATACAATGGCCTCTTAAGTGTTTGAATGAAAGGAAGAGTCACATATCTCATGTTAAATCAAAAGCTAGAAATGATTAAACTTAGTGAGGAAGGCTTATCCAAAGCTGGGACAGGCCAAAAGCTAGGCCTCTTGGGTCAAACAGCCAAGATGTGGAGGCAAAGAAAATGTTCTTGAAAGATATTAAAAGTGCTACTTCAATGAACTCATGAATAAGAAAGTGAAACAGCCTTATTGCTGATACGGAGAAAGTTTGAGTGGTCTGGATAGAGGCTCAAACCAGCCACAATGTTCCCTTATGCCAAAGCCCAATCCAGAGCAAGACTCAACTCCATTCAATTCTGTGAAGGCTGAGAGAGGTAAGGAAGATGCAGAAGCAAAGTTGGAAGTTAGTAGAGGTTGGTTTGTGAGGTTTAAGCAAAGAAGCCACTGCCATAACCTCAAAGGGCAAAGTGAAGCAGCAAGTGCTGACAGAGAAGCTGTAGCAAGTTACCCAGAAGATCACTGATGAAGGTGGTTACATTAAACACCAGGTTTTCAGTGTAGATGAAACAGCCTTCTGGAAGAAGACAGGATGTTCACAATTAGAGAGGTAAATGCCTGGCCTCAAAGCTTTAAAGGACAGGCTGACTCTCTTGTTAAGGGCCAATGCAGCTGTGACTTTAAAATGAAGCCAATGCTCATTGACCATTCTACAAATCCTGGGGCCCTTAAGAATTATACTAAATCTACTCTGCCTGTGCTCCATAAATGGGACAACAAAGCCTGAGTGACAGCACATCTGTTTACAGCATGGTTTACTGAAGACTTTAAGCCCTCTGCTGAGACCTATTGCTCAGAAAGAAAAAATAAAGGATTCCTTTCAAACTATTACTGTTCAC
The DNA here is from genome assembly GCF_049354715.1 of Callithrix jacchus. NCBI lineage: Eukaryota > Metazoa > Chordata > Mammalia > Primates > Cebidae > Callithrix > Callithrix jacchus. The sequence goes on from NC_133524.1 coordinate 20,492,646, forward strand.
TGACAATTGCGCCTGGTCACCCAAGAGCTCTGACGGAGATATACAAGGAGATTAATGCTGTTTTTGTGCCTGCTAACACAGCATTCATTCTGTAGCCCATGGATCAAGGAGTAATTTTGACTTTCAAGTCTTGTTATTTAAGAAATATGTTTTGTAAGACTATAGCTGCCATAGATAGTGACTCCTCTGATGGATCTGGGGAAAGTCAATTGAAAGCCTTCTTGAAAGGATTCACCAATCTAGATGCCATTAAGAACATTTATGATTTATGGGAGGAGGTCAAAATATCAATATTAACAGGAGTTTGGAAGAAGTTGTTTCCAACTCTCAAGGATGATTTTGAGGAGTTCAAGACTTCAGTGGAGGAAGTCAATGCAGATGCGGTAGAAACACCATGAGAGCTAGAATTGGAAGTGGAGCCTGAAGATGTGACTGAATTGTGGCAATCTCATGATCAAACTTGGATGTATGCAGAGTTGCTTCATATGGACGAGCAAAGAAAGTAGTTTCTTGATTGGAACCTCCTCCTGGTGAAGATGCTGTGAACATTGTCGAAATGATAAAAAAGGATTTCGAACATCACGTATGCTTAGTTGATAAAGCAGTGGCAGGGTTTGACAGGTTTACTTTAATTTTGAGAGTCCTACTGTGAGTAAAATGCTATCCAACAGCATCTATGCTACAGAGAAATCTCTTATTAATTTTTTTTGTATTTCATTTTTTTCAGAGATGGGGTTTCACTCTGTTGCCCAGGATGGTCTAGATCTCCTAGCCTCAAGAGATACTCCTGCCTTGAACTCCCAAAGTGCTGGGATTACAGGTGTGACCCACAGCATCCAGCCAGAGAAATATTTTGTAAAAGGAAGAGTCAATTGATGCAACAAACTTTATTGCTGTCTTATTTTAAGAAACTGCCCCAGGTTGGGCATGGTGGCTTATGCCTGTGATTCCAGCACTCTGAGAGGCCGAGGCAGGTGGATCACTTGAGGCCAGGAGTTCAAGACCAGCCTGGCCAACATGGTGAAACTCCATTTCTACTAAAAATAGAAAAATTAGCTAGGCGTGGTAGTGTACACTTGTAATCCCAGCTACTTGGAAGGCTGAGGTAGGAGAATCACTTGAACCTCCAGGAGGCGGAGGTTGCAGTAAGCCAAGATGGCACCACTGTATTCCAGCCTGGGTGACAGAGCAAGACTCCATCTCAAAAAAAAAAAAATTGCCCTAGCTACCCCAGCCTTCACCAACCAACCCCTGATCAGTGATCAGCCCTTAACACTAAGGCAAGACCCTTCATCAGCAGAAAAATGATGCCTCTCTGAAGGCTTAGAGGACCATCAGCATTTTTTTAGCAATAATGTATTTTTAAGTTAAGGCATGTACATTGTTTTAGACATAATGCTATTGCACACTTAACAAACTACAGCAAAGCAGAAACATAACTTTTATATGCACCAGGAAACAAAAAAAAAAATTGTGTGACTTGCTTTATTACAATATTCGTTTTATTGTGGTGGTCTGGAAACAAATCCACAATATCTCTGAAAATACAACAAATTAGCCAGGTGGGGTGATGCACGCCTGTAGTCCCAGCTATTCAGGAGGCTGAGGCATGAGAATCATTTGAACCCGGGAGGCGGAGGTTGCAGTGAGCGAAGATTGCACCACTGCACTCCAGCCTGGGCGACAGAGTAAGACTTCACCTCAAAAAAAAAAAAAATTGTTACACATTCTGACAGAGTTAAAAAAGGAAACTAGAAAATGGGAGAAGAAGAGAAAGCAAGAGAAAATAGTAGAAGCAGTTCCACTGCTACGTACACAATAGGTGGGTTTAAGGAATACTGGGAGGAAAAAAAGATATACCAGATATTAAGAGGTTAAATGAATCAACACAGGGTGCTGAGACAACTGGATATCCACAAGCAAAAGGCTAAAGTTTGACCCTACCTCACGACATATATAAAAATTAACTCAAAATGGATCAAAAACCTAAACGCAAGAGCTAAATCTATAAAACGTACAAGAAAACATAGAAATAATCCGCATGATCTTGGATCAGGAAATGATTTCTAAGTTAGGAAATCAAAAACAAAGCAGCATTATTTCCAATTGCTGCTACAAAAAACATCAAAACAAAACAAAAAACAAAGTAACAAAAGAAAAAATAGATAAATTGGGCATCATCAAAATAAAAAACATTTACAATGTAAAGGATTCCATCAAGAAAGTGAAAAGAGAATCCGAAGAATGGGAGAAAATTTTTTGCAAATCTGATAAGGGATTGTATCCATAATCTATAAAGAACTTTTACAACTCAATAATAAACAATTACCCACAGTTTCAAAAGAACAAAGGAGATGAATAGACATTTCTCCAAAAAAGATATACAAATGAGCTATAAGCACATAACATCACTAATCATTAGGGAAATGCAAATCAAAACCATAATGGATACCACTTCACACCAATAAGGACAGCCATAATCAAAAAGATAATAATCAAGGACGTAGAGATATCGGAACCCTGGTACATTCCTGGTAGAAATGTAAAACAGAGTACCACTTGGAAAAGTTTAGCAGTTCTCACACAAGTTAAAACACAGAGTTACTATATGACCCAACTATTCCACTCCTAGACAGATAACCAGGAGAAATGAAAACTTGTATACAAATATTCATAGGAACATTTTTCATAATAGCCAAAAGGTGGAAACAAACCAAATGTGCATGGAGATGAATGAACATAATGTAGGATTAATATAGTCATGGAATAAAACATGTATCATTTGACCATAAAAGGGAATGAAGTACTAATACATGCTATAACACAAACCGTGGAAACATTATGCTAAGCGAAAGAAGCCAGTCACAAAAGACCACTATTACACGATTCCCTTAATGTGCAACGTCCAGAATAAGCGACTCTATAGAAACAAAAAGTAGGCTACTGGTTGCTTGGGTGGAAGGAGGGGTGGTGGGATGGGAAATGATGGCTAATGGGCACAGAGTTTCTTTTTGGGGTGAAGAAAATGTTCTAAAATTACACTGTGGTGATGGTTACACAACTCTATGAATATACTAAAAAACAGTGAATTGTACACTTTAAATGGGTAAATTGTGGTATGTTAATTTGATCTCAACAAAGCTGTTACAGAAAAAAAAAATCAACTGACAGAGATTCCACACTAAATGTGAATTCAGCATTTACAAATGCAAAGAATAAAAATTCCCCAGGAAACCCTTTACAACAAAGAAACCACAGGCTGGGTGTGGTGGCTCATGCCGGTAATCTCAACACTCTTGAAGGCCGAGGCAGGCAGATAGCTTGGGCCCAGAAGTTCCAGACCAGCCTGGGCAACCCCCATCTCCAAAAAAAAGCCACACTCCCATCACAAAAACGCACCAATTCAGAGCCCACAGAAAAAGAGAGCTCTTTCTCTTTTCTACAATCAGCAGAAAAGAGAGAAGGGGAAGGAAGACCTGAAGAGACCATCATGGATTATGATCTTGGCCACAGTGGGTAGGTGTTATCTGTTACTGCCAGTTGTCCAGGAAGGAGGAGCACGAAGTAGATACAGAATTCCACAGTTGCCTATTATTATCCTACTTTGATCACATGGATGCAATTTCACTCACTCACACACACGGAGAGCGGGGGAGAGAGAGAAATAAGCAAACAAAGGAGTGAGGCCATTTTAAAAGGTGTAATCACAAAGGTAAATGATTAGAACAAAAATGCCAAACCTTCCTAAATACCCCTCCCCACATACCCTACTTTTTGTAATAAAAGAGCAAAATATCTACCCTTCATAGAGAAATGGCAAATATAACAAACACACATAATTATAAAATACTATGATGGATTTGAGGTCAAATATATCAGTCCTGACAATAAATGTAAGTGGGCTTAATACACCTATTGCAATAAAAATTTTCAATTTGACTAACAAAAGAAACCTCAATGAGTTTTACAGTACAAAAAACATATCTAAACCAAAGTGATTCTTTTCTTTTTTTTTCCTTTTTAAATTTTGAGACGGAGGCTCTCTCTGTTGCCCAGGCTGGAGTGCAGTGGCACAATCTTGGCTCACTGCAACCTCCACCACCAGGGTTCAAGCGATTCTCATGCCTCACCCTCCCAAGTAGCAGGAACTACAGGCGTGTGCCACCATGCCCAGCTAAGTTTTTTGTATTTTTAGTGGAGATGAGGGTTCACCATGTTGGCCAGGGTGATCTCGAACTCCTGACCTCAGGTGATCCGCCCACCTTGGCCTCCAAAAGTGCTGAGATTACAGGCGTGAGTCACAATACCCAGCTGCAAAGTGATCCTGAATAGTTAAAAATAAAAGGCTAGACCAAGCATGGTGGCTCACGTCTGTAACTCCAGCACTTTGAGAGGCCAAGGCAGCCGGGTGAATCACCAGAGGTCAGGAGTTCGAGACCAGCTTGGCCAACATGGTGAAACCCTGTCTCCAGTAAAAATACAAAAAATTAGCTGGGCATGGTAGTGTGCGCCTGTAGTCCCAGCGACTCAGGAGGCTGAGACAGAAGAACTGTTTGAACTCAAGAGGCAGAGGTTGCAGTGAGCCAAGATCGTACCGCTGTACTCCAGCCTGGGCAACAGAGTGGGACCCAGTCTCTAAATAAATAAATAAATGGCTGGAAAAAGTATACCAGGTAAATGGAAACCAAAAGCGAGTAGGTGGCCAGTGGGGAGTGGCTCTTGCTTGTAATCCCAGCACTTTTGGAGGCTGAGGCAGATGGATCACCTGAAGTCAAGAGGAGTTTGAGACCAGCCTGACCAACATAATTAAACCCCATATCTACTAAAAATACAAAACTTAGCCCAGTGTAATGGTGGGTGCCTGCAATCCCACCTACTCAGGAGGCTCAGGCAGGAGAAATGCTTGAAGCCTTGAAGGTGGAGGTTGCAGTTAGCCGAGATTGTGCCACTGCACTCCAGCCTGGGCGACTCCTTGGTGGGGAGAAGAGTAGGGATGGCGATCCTGGTCTCAGGGCAAAGCAGAATCCAAGCCCTAAAGCATTAACTGTGACACAAAAAGATATTTTTTAAATGCTAAAAGCCACACTTCACAATGAAGATAGAACATATAAATATATTTATTTCGGTGGCTCACACCTATAATCCCAGCACTTTAGGAGGCTGAGGCAGGTGGATTACCTGAGGTGAGGAGTTTGAGACCAGCCTGGCCAACATAGTGAAACTCCATCTCTACTAAAAATACAAAAATTAGATGGGCAGGGTGGCAAACACTTGTAATCCCTGCTACTCAGGAGGCTGAGGCAGGAGAATCGCTTGAACCCAGGAGGCAGAGGTTGCAGTGACCTGAGATAGTGCCACTGCACTCCAGCCTGGGCAACAAGAAGGAAACTCCGTTTCTATATATATATATAATATATATATATATTATATATATAATATATAAACATAACACAGCAATCACCTTCATTAGACAAAAACTACAAGAGATGTAAGGAGACACTGTAACCACACTAGTAATAGGAGACTTCAGTACACCATTCTTTGTACAAGACATATTAGGTAAACCAAATATAAGGAGATTTACAATCTAAACAGCATACTCAATAGAGTAATTCTTAGGGATGTTTATAAAACTCTACACTCTGATACTAGTGAATACAGTTTCTTCTCAACTGCTCACACCACATTCACCAAAATAATCATATATGAGGTCATAAAGAAAAAATATTTCTACTTCAATAAAGTATAAATATTACACACAATAGGTGTGATTATAATGAAATAAAACTAGAATTTACTAACAAAAATTTTAAAAACAGAAAGAACTTTAATAGCCTCCTATTAAGCAACTCCTGGGTATTCTAGAACTAAAATTACGCATTTTTAAAGAAATAGTGACACTAAAACACTACATTATCAGATTCTTTTTTATTTTTATTTTTTAAGGCTAGTTAAGTGAACCAGCGGGAGTGAAGAAGGAACAAAGACATCTGGAACTGGTTGTCATCAATTAGTTGTAAATACCACTGCACTCGAACCAGCCTACACATCTAATTCTATAGCATGTATTTAAAGCAGTAATCAGAGGAAAATTCATTACCCTAAACACAATTATCAGTAAAAATGAAAGAATAAAAACAAATAAATTTGATGACAAGGTCACAAAGACTTAAAAATAGTATGGACACAGTAGGCTCACACCTGTAATCCCAATGCTTTGGAAGGCTAAGGTGGGAAGATCACTTGAGGCCAGGAGTTTGAGACTAGCCTGGGAAACACAACAAGACCCTGTCTCTACAAAAAAATAATTAAAAAATAATTAGCTAGGTGTAGTGGCACACACCTGTAGTCCTAGCCTCTTGGGAGGCTAAGGCAGGGGGACTGCTAAAGCCCAGGAATTCAAGGCTACAGTGAGCTATGATTGAGCACTGCACCCCAGCCTGAGTGACAGGGTGGGACCCTGCCTCAGAAAAAAAAGAAAAAAGAAAAAACTTTAAAAATAACAAAATAAACCAAAAGAAAGGACATGGAAGGAAATAATAAAGATGAAAGTAGGCCAGGCACAGTGGCTCATGCCTGTAATCCCAGCACTCTGGGAGACAGAGGCAGGAGGATTGTTTGAGGCCAGGAGTTCAAGACCAGCCTGGGCAACACAGGAAGACCTTGTCTCTACAAAAAATAATGAACAAAATTAGCCAAGTGTGGTGGCGCACCACTGTAGTCCCAGCTACTTGGGAGGCTGAGGTGGGAGGATTGCTTGAGCCCAGGGAGGCTGCAGTAAGCTGAGACAGTGCTACTACACTCAAGCCTGAGTAACAGAGTGAGACCCTGTCTCAGGAAAAAAACAAAACAAAAAAGATGAAAGTAGAAGAAAAGAATGAAAAAAAAAACCAGAAAAACAGATCTAATCAATAATTCAAAATTCTGCAGTTTTTGAAAAAAAATAAACTACTAGATAAGGGGAGAAAAAGCACAAAAACACAAAATGAGAAATGGCATGGAGGAAATAAGATGAACAATTTTTAAAATAATGAAGGGTATTTTTGTAGAACTCTACCAAATAAATTTGAAAACCCAGATGAAAGGGATAATTTGCTAGAAAAGCACAGATCACCAAAATTTTCTCCATTAGAGTTAGAAAGCTTAAATAGACCAATTTCCACAGAAAAAAATATTTAGAAAGTTATAAAGGAAATATCACATGAAAAAGCGTCAGGCCCAGATGGTTTCATAGGGAATTCTACCAAATCTTCAAACATGAGATAGCCTCAATGCTCTATAAATTATTCCAGAGACACTATAGCACAAGAAGGATCAAGCCTGCAGGAAAATCAGTCTTTGGAGGAAGATGAACAAGTAAAGGAGAAAGTGAGAAGGAACTTCCTGGGAGGAAGAAGGGAACCTTGGAACATAGAATCTCAGAAACGAAAAAAGGATATTTCAAGAAGGGAGACTTTCATGGTAAATACTGCAGAGAGATCAAATAAAAGGAATGAAAAGTGTTAACACATGCTTTGAAGACTAAGTAGAAGGTCAGGAAACTGAGAGAGCCAATTACTAACAACTCTTTCAAACAGCCCACCTAGGAAGGGAAGGAGAGGAAACTAGCAGGGTGATTAGAGGACTAGGAATGAGGTTTCAAAATGGGAGAAACTTGAGTCAGTTTTTTCTTTCTTTTTTTTTTTTTGAGTCCAGGTCCCACTCCATCACCCAGGCTGGGGTGCAATAGTACAATCATAGCTTACTGCAGCCTTAAACTCCTGGGCTCAAGTGATCCTTGCACCTCACCCTTTCAGTAGCTGTGACTACAGGTGCATGCCCCAAACCCAGCTAATTTATTTTTATTTTTGTAGAGACAGGATCTTGCTATGTTGCCAGGGCTGGTCTCAAACTCCTGGCCTCAAGTGATCCTCCCAGTTCAGCTTCCCAAAGTGCTGGGATTTTAAGTATGAACCACCATGCTCAGCCAGTATATTTATTCTTTTTGTTGTTGTTCTTGTTGTTCTAATGAGCCAGGTTCTCACAAAATCTGATATTTATTCTTAATAAGGGCATGGTGGCTCACCCCTGTAATCCCAGCACTTTGGGAGGCCGAGGTGGGTGGATCACAAGGTCAAGAAATTGAGACCATCCTGGCCAACATGGTGAAACCCCATCTCTACTAAAAATACAAAAATTAGCTGGGTGTGGTGGCGTGCACCTGTAGTCCCAGCTACTTGGGAAGCTGAGGCAGGAAAATCGCTTGAACCCGGGAGGCAGAGGTTGCAGTGAGCCGAGACTGCGCCACTGCACTCCAGCATGGGTGTCAGAGAGACTCTGTCTCAAAAAAAATAATAAATAGGTCGGGCACAGTGGGTCACACCTGTAATCCTAGCACTTTGGGAGGCCGAGGTGGGTGGATCACGATGTTAACAGATCGAGACCATCCTGGCTAACGTGGTAAAACCCCATCTCTACTAAAATACAAAAAACTAGCCAGGCATAGTGGTGCACGCCTGTAGTCCCAGCAACTCAGGAGGCTGAGGCAGGGAAATTGCTTGAACCCGGGAGGTGGAGGTTGCAATGAGCCGAGATTGAGCCACTGCACTCCAACCTGGCAACAGAGCAAGACTCCATCTCAATAATAATAATAATAATAAATAAGGAGAGACTATTTGCCTGGCATTAGGGATCTAAACTAGAATGACAGTCATAGCAGAGATTAGTTCAATGTTTCCTTTGATTCCTTAATATTAACTCCAAATAATGTAGTCAATTTTTCCCAATATTCCATATTTACATATTACCTTCTTCATTGGTCCAAATTGAATTTTTTTTTTTTTGAGACAGAGGCTCGCTCTGTCACCCAGGATGGAATGCAGTGGCATGATCTTGACTCACTGCAACCTCTGCCTCTAGGGTTCAAGCAATTCTCATGCCTCAGCCTCCTGAGTAGCTGGAACTACAGGTATGCACCACCACGCCTGGCTACTTTTTGTATTTTTAGCAGGAATGGGGTTTCACCACGTTGGCCAGTTGGTCTCAAACTCCTGACCTCAGATGATCCACTCGCCCTGGTCTCCCCGGCCCCCAAACTGAATTTTTATCAATGGTCACATTCTACGTTAATTTATCAAACATTACTAAGTACCAGTGACTGCTAGGGGCTAGGAATACAAAGTTAAAAGAGACCTAGTTTCCTTCCTGGAGAAGCTAAATCTCTAGTGGGTAACTGACATGAGTGCCAGTACTTCCGGGTTCACTCAGTGTTGTACATGTACTGTGTCATGTAATCCTCACAACAAACACTCGAGGAAGCTGGAATTATCCCCATTTCATAAGTGAACAAAACCAGCCTCAAAAAAGTTAACTGATCTGCCCCAGGTAAGGGACCTGAAATTAGAACCCAGGTTCTTAGGCTATAATACTAATACTTTCTCATCTTGCAACTCCTACCTTCAGAAAGATGACCCTGTGGAGACTACCTGGTCACTTGCTCAGATGCTTGGTCAGCAGAACTGGGCTTTAGCATACTTGAGAATAGTTGACATCAGGCATCACATCTAAAATTGCCGTCTAAATTTAAAAACCAGCTTTTATGCCCTCTGCTGCCTGGATAATGTAGCCTGCAGGGCACAAAGACCATGTTTTATTTATCATGAGCCCAAGTACTATGTTTTATTTAGTGTTATACTTGTCCCCCTCCGCTTTATATAGTGCTTTTAAATACTTGCTCCTTCAGCATTTGTGCAGATTCATTCACTCACCTAATTTCATAACCCTGATAAGTTTTGAATGTAATCTAGGGCAGCAGTAAAAAAAACTTCAAATTTAAACAGTGAAAGAGTATGGGGGCAAAGGGTTTCACAGAATAGCTTTTTGAATTAAGGTATTTACTTTAAAAAAAATGTATGAACCTCAAGATACTTCTGTGCTGTGAAATTTTTACCAGATGGTAATAACATGGCTGGGTGTAGTGGCTCATGCCTGTAATCCCAGCACTTTGCACGGCAAGGCAGAAGAATCACTTTAGCTCAGGAGTTTGAGACCAGCTTGGGCGACATAGTGAGACAGTCTCTATTTTAGAATAAAAAATTAAAAATAATTTTAAAAAATACCAACAAGACAAAGCGTGTCTAAATGTACTTTCCAGAAATGTCTCATTGGATCCTTAAAACTATCCTTAAGAAAGGTAAGGCAAATGTATTATAACCCCTAGTGCACTGCTGAGGAAAGAGTACCTTAGAAAAGTTAAGTGACTTGTTCAGGATAATCAGTTATACTGGATTTCAAGGGCATCCTAACTTTAAATCTCTTGTTTGCTCCATTACGCCTTTGCCTCACCTGGATAACCTTTCTTTACCAAAACAGTAAAGGTGCAATAAAACATGAGAAGCTGAAGTGCTATCAACAAATAGGAAAAAAGTGATGACTACAGAGGGGTACTTGTTCTTGGTTGGGGAGTACAAGTATAGCTCAAAAGTGTTCCTACAGAAATCCCTTTAAATGTTGCCTATTGCGAGAGTGTGGGTAAGGACACTCACAGATTGTTGGTAGGAGTGCAAAACAGCACATCCTTTCCAAAGGGAAATTGAGCAATTTACGTTTAAAAAAAAAACCCTTATGTGCATACTCTGCCCAACAATTCTATCATCTAGGAATGTACACTAAGAAAGCGCGGTGGCTCACGCCTGTAATCCCAGCACTTTGGGAGGCCGAGGCGGGTGGATCACGAGGTCAAGAGATCGAGACCATCCTGGTCAACAAGGTGAAACCCCGTCTCTACTAAAAATACAAAAATTAGCTGGGCATGGTGGTGCGCGCCTGTAGTCCCAGCTACTCGGGAGGCTGAGGCAGGAGAATTGCTTGAACCCAGAAGGTGGAGGTTGTGGTGAGCCGAGATCGTGCCATTGCACTCCAGTCTGGGTAACAACAGCGAAACTATGTCTCAAAAAAAAAAAAAAAAAAGAAAGTAATCATGGGCCAGGCACGGTGGCTCACACCAGTAATCCCAGTACTTTGGGAGGCCAGGGCGGGCGGACGGCCAGACGTCAGGAGTCCGAGACCAGCCTGGCCAACATGGTGAAGCCCCATCTCTACTAAAAATACAAAAATTAGCCGGGCATGGTGGTGCAAGGCTGTAGTCCCAGCTAGTCGGGAGGCTGAGACAGGAGAATTGCTTGAATCCAGGAGATGGAGGTTGCAGTGAGCTGAGACAGCACTACTGCACTACAGCCTGTGCGACAGAGTGAGACTCAAAAGTAATCACGGATATGCAGACTTTACATTTGCCCAACAATGTATTTAAATAGGGAAGAACTGAGAATAACCAATGAAATAAATTATAATATTATAGCCATGCTATCTAGTAAAAAAAATGATTAAAAAAGAGAATTTACTTTAGAAAAACTCACATATTAAGCTCTGCATAGAAAAAGACAATGGTTACTTGGAATGGTGAAACAATGTACCTTCATTGTGATTTCTATCTTAGAAATGTGTATAAATGGCTTACTAAATGTTTCTATATATAAAAATGTTTCTAATAAGACGTTTTAAAGATTTCTTGGGAGTGACTGAAACAGCTGTGATTTCAAAAGAAAATTTTAGTAGCCATTTAAAAAACCATTAAAAATAAAACATTACTATACCATTACCATTAAAATACCATTGAAAAATAAAGCCCTCGTTATGACTCCACAGCAAAACCTTTTCTTTTCAAATTCTGGTCTGTCGATTGGACCTGTTCACATTCAGAAAAAATGCTAAAAAGGCTGCCTGGCCAGGAGCCTAAAGAGGCCTTCCTGATTTCTACCTGCAGTTTGTAATTTGTTCCCGGAGAAAAAAAGCAATCACCTAAGCAGCAGTTCGAAAAGCACCTGGGTAGGAAAATATTTACGGGGTAAGTTTCTCTCCCATTTCTCTCCCTCGAGACCTACCAACAGGACGGTCCTGACAGCGACTGGCCCAGTTTCCCAATACAACCTAGAGAAGCACAGGGGATGTGCCAATTTTTAGTAGACGTTTCTAAAAACGCAAGTTTTACTTTACAATGCAGGATAAAGAGCAGCCTTCACTGCTCATTCTAGATGTTAGCAGAGGAAGATGCCGCTGAGCGGTAGGAGCTCCTCACCAGGACAAAGCGGGGTGCGGGGGGTCCTCGGCTCAGACCCCGCAGGCAACGCCTCCAGGGCCGCCTCGAGAACAAGGGCACTGTCCCCGGACACCGCCTCCCCGGCCCCCGCCCTCTTGACAGACGCAGGGAACCGCGGGGACCGCAACCTGCCCAAAGACGGCGGAGGATCAGGGTCGCGGCAGCAGGTGCCCAGGTCGCCGCCCCTGTCGAGGGACCTCAGGGCGCCGGGCAGCTGTCCCCTGGGAACCCGAGCAGGGTCGCCGCGCCCGAGGGATAGCGCTGACCAAGGGACCTACGGGGCGCAGAGGAGCTGTCCCCAGGGAACCCGAGTTGGACCGCCGCATCCTCCCCGCTGCCCCAACCTCCACCCCGAGAACCGCCCCTCCCGGGTGGCGGACACGCCCTCCCTGCGGGCCCAGGCCTCTTCGCCCCGCCCCCCACCCAGCCGCTCACCCGGCCGGGAAGTCCCCTCCGCCGTCACCGCCGCCGCCGCCGCCGCCAGCCCCTCGGGCCTCGCCCCTCACTCTGCCGCCGCCTCCCACAGCAGCGGCAACCCAGCCGCCTCTGCCGGGCCGTGGGACCCGGAACCACTTCCTTCCGGAACCGCCTCGCCCCGCCCCCGCCCTGGCCCTTCCCACTATTCGCGGCCTCGCGCTGAGCCGGTTCTGCCGCGAACCCCGATCCTCCACTCTCTCGGCTAGGGTGCCCCGCCCGGGCTGCTAGGGCCAGAGCGCTGCGCCCCCTGCCGGCTGTTCCCACCACGGCCGCTCTGACCAGGGCGCCTGCGCCCTCTGCCACCCGCCTGCCGTGTCCGGCTAAGGCGCCTGCGTCCTCTGCCGCCCTCCTGCCGGGAAGAAGGAGACCTAATGAGCGTTCCAGGTGCAGGGATCATGGGGGTTAAGGCCCAGGGATTGGAGTTCACCGCTCAGTCACGGGCAGAACTTGGTCCCGTGGGCCTTCCAGCTTTGTGCAAATCTCTAACCATTCGCCTACCGTCTAACCATTTCCCACGGCCTCAAATTAAGCATATTCCGAGAAGACAAAGCCTCCCCTCTGGATTTCGCAAATGGTTGCATGGTACCAACATCTATCCATCATCCAATTCAAACTCATCTCTGTCTACTCGCTTGGTTTCTGTCCTCCCGCATTCCATGCACCAGCCCCAAAGGTAGTGTGTCTTCTTCACTCTTGAAGCTTTCCGCTTGACACTGATATTCTCTCTTCCCCTTGTGAAATAGCTCTTTCAGGCTGTATGCCATCTGGTAGTAACACCTTTTGGCCTCCTGTATCACTGTCACCTACTGACTGCCTGGCATTAGTTTTCCTCTCCATCTGATTTACTGCCATCCTCCCAATGAATCAAAAATCCACAACTCAGCCTCGTTTCCTTCAGTTCCTTAATCCGGATAACCTTTATTTCTACTTTGTTCACCTGTAGTATAGAAAATCTAGACATTCATCATTTGATACTGCTCCATCTCTAAAGTCCTTATTTTTATCCGCCCCCCGAGACGGAGTTTCGCTCTTGTTACCCAGGCTGGAGTGCAATGGCACTATCTCGGCTCACTGCAACCTCCGCCTCCCAGGTTCAAGCGATTCTCCTGCCTCAGCCTCCTGAGTAGCTGGGATTACAGGAGCTGCACCACCACACCTGGCCAATTTCTGTATTTTTAGTAGAGACAGGGTTTCACCATGTTGGCCAGGGTGGTCTCAATCTTCTGACCTCATGATCTGCCTGCCTTGGCCTCCCAAAGTGCTGGGATTACAGGCATGAGTCACCCCACCCAGCCTTATTAATTAATTTATTTATTTAGAGACAGTATCTCTGTCATCCAGGTTGGAGTGCAGTGGTTCAATCTCAGCTCACTGTAAGCTCTACCTCCCGGGTTCAAGTGATTCTCCTGCCAAAGCCTCTTAAGTAGCTGGGATTACAGGCAGCACCACCATGCCCAGTTAATTTTTTGTGTGTATTTTTAGTAGAGACAAGTTTTCCCCATGTTGGCCAGGCTGGTCTCGAACTCCTGACATCAGGTGATCCTCCTGCCTCGGCCTCCCAGAGTGCTGAGATTACAGGCATGAGCCACCACACATGGTCTTTATTTATTTAGAGACGGAGTCTGGCCCTTGTAGTCCAGGCTGGAGTGCAGTGGCACCATCTCAGCTCAGTGCAACCTCTGCCTCCAGGGTTCAAGCGATTCTCCTGCATCTGCCTCCCAAGTAGCTGGGATTACAGGTGTGTGACACCACACCAGACGAGTTTTTGTATTTTTAGTAGAGATGGGGTTTCACCACGTTGGCCAGGCTGATCTCGAACTCCTGACCTCAAGTGATCTGCCTGTCTCGACCTCCCAAAGTGCTAGGATGCTGAGCCTTCAACTACTCTTGTTGTAAGCAGAGCCTCCTGCCTTGCCCTTTGACTTGGCCTAACATTAAACTACCACTTAAAAACTCCAGTCTACATTTTCCATTCCTACATTTCCAAACACTGCTTGGGTGAGGAGAAAGCCACACAACTATAAACGAATGATGTCACTACAAATTTATGGATGCTCCCCACAGTGAAGAGCCTGGCACCTCTTAATAATCACTTTGTGTGACCCTTTTGTGTGATCTCTCTTTTTGCCAATAATTGCTGTCACAAACCCTTACCACTCTTTTTAAGCCTTATATCAAGGATGATTTTCCTTTCTTCATACATGACTTTGCTTCCCATTTGGCAGAGAAAATTCTTTCGAACAGCGTAGAGACTTTTTCATTATCTATTATCTAGCCTCTCTTCCCCTTGTACACAATTCTCTGGCCATACTGAAGTTTATGCAATTTAAGAATAAATAGGCCGGGCATAGTGGCTCACGCCTGTAATCCTAGCACTTTGGGAGGCTGAGTCGGGCGGATCACGAGGTCAGAAGATTGAGACCGTCCTGGCCAACATGGTGAAACCCATCTCTACTAAAATACAAAAAATTAGCCGGGCATGGTGGACCACATCTGTAGTCCCAGCTACTCGGGAGGCTTAGGCTTGAACCAGGAGGTAGAGGTAGCAGTGAGCTGAGATGGCACCACTGTACTCCAGCCTGGCCACAGAGCAAGACTCTGTCTCAAAAAAAAAAAGAATAAATAATGCTTTTTCTTTCTGGTTAAGAGATGTGAGTCCTTTTTAACCTGCCTATATATGGCTTCAATTCAGAAACGTTTTCTTCTAGTCTGTCTTCAAGAACTGTTTCTGCTCCATTTGCTAGACTCTCCCTTTTTGGAAGAACAGTTAGCTGTATTCTCTGTTTCGTTATCTCTCTTTTTTTTTTTTTTTGAGACAGAGTCTCTCTCTTGTTACCCAGGCTGGAGTGCAGTGGCACGATCTCAGCTCACTGCAACCTCTGCCTCCTGGGCTGAAGCAATTCTCCTGCCTCAGCTGCCTGAGTAGCTGAGATTACAGGTGCCTGCCACCACGCCCAGCTAAGTTTTGTGTTTTTAGTGGAGACGGGGGTTTCACCGTGTTGGCCAGGCTGGTCTTGAACTGGTGACCTCAAGTGATCCACCTGCCTCAGCCTCCCAAAGTGCTGGGATTACAGGTGTGAGCCACCACACCCGGCCTATTTTATCATTTTTGTCTTTCATCCATTTCCAGCATTTCCAGTAGACTCAAGTTTGCTTTACTGATACTGATATGGCTTCCTAAAGCATTATTTCTATTTTGCCTCAAACTGTATTATTGAGAGTTTTGTTTCTTTATGTTTTCTCTCATTACTCTAGTAATCTCCATCTCACCCTTTCATTTCCTTATGAATTTCTGTTTTGTATAGAAAGCCTATCACATTTCAAAAGGATGCTGAACTGGTTGTGGAATTTCTTTTAGATTCTGCAGTCAATCCTTTTCAGAAGTATGCTTCTTTGGGCCAGGTGCGGAAGCTCACGCTGTAATCCCAGCACTTTGGGAAGTCAAGGCTGGCGGATCACTTGAAGTCAGGAGTTCAAGACCAGCCTGGCCAACATGGGGAAAACTCATCTCTACTAAAAACACAAAAATTAGCCGGGCATGATGGTGCACACCTGTAGTCCCAGTTACTCAGGAGGCTGAGGCAGGAGAATCACTTGAAACCGGGAGGTGGAGGTTGCAGTCAGCCAAGCTTGCACCACTGCACTCCAGTCTGGGTAACAGAGCAATGCTCCGTCTCAAAAAAAAGAAAGAAAGAAAGAAATAGGCTCTCTCATTACATATATATGTGTATATATATATGTACACACACACATACATATATACACACACATAGACATACATATTCATATATGCACACATATATGTACGTATGTATATCTGTGTATGTATATATATGTGTGTGTATATATACATAGACATATATATGCACACAGATGTATGTGTATATCTGTGTATGTATATATGTATGTGTATATATCTGTGTATGTGTATATATGTGTGTGTATATATCTGTGTATGTATATATATGGTATGTATATATGTGTATGTGTATATATGTGTGTGTATATATCTGTGTATGAATATATATGTGTGTATATATCTGTGTATGTATGTGTGTGTATATATCTGTGTGTGTATATATCTGTGTATGTATATGTGTGTGTATATATCTGTGTATGTATATATGTGTGTATATATCTGTGTATGTATGTATATATGTGTGTGTATATGTATCTGTGTATGTATATATATGTGTGTATATATCTGTGTGTGTATATATCTGTGTATGTATATATTTGTGTGTATATATCTGTGTATGTGTATATATGTGTGTATATCTGTGTATGTATATATGTATATCTGTGTATGTATATATGTATATATGTGTGTGTCTATATCTGAGTATGCATATATGTGTGTGTATGTATATATCTGTGTGTGTATATATCTGTGTATGTATATGTGTGTGTATATATCTGTGTATGTATATGTGTGTGTATATATCTGTGTATGTATGTATATATGTGTGTGTATATATATCTGTGTATGTATATATATGTGTGTATATATCTGTGTATGTATATATTTGTGTGTATATATCTGTGTATGTGTATATATGTGTGTATATCTATCTGTGTATGTATATATGTATATCTGTGTATGTATATATGTATATATGTGTGTGTCTATATCTGAGTATGCATATATGTGTGTGTATGTATATATCTGTGTGTGTATATATGTGTGTGTATCTGTGTATGTATATATCTGTGTATATATCTGTGTATGTATATATGTGTGTATATATCTGTATGTATATATTTGTGTGTATATATCTGTGTATGTGTATATATGTGTGTATATCTATGTATATATGTATATCTGTGTATGTATATATGTATATATGTGTGTGTCTATATCTGAGTATACATATATATGTGTGTGTCTATATCTGAGTATGCATATATATGTGTGTGTATATATGTGTGTGTATATCTGTGTGTATATATCTGTGTATGTATATATGTGTCTATATATCTGTGTCTGTATATATATCTGTGTATGTTTATATATGTGTGTATATATCTGTATGTATATATTTGTGTGTATATACCTATATGTGTATATATGTGTGTGTATATCTGTGTATGTATATATGTATATATGTGTGTGTCTGTATCTGAGTATGCATATATATGTGTGTGTATGTA
Organism: Callithrix jacchus; assembly: GCF_049354715.1. Lineage (NCBI taxonomy): Eukaryota > Metazoa > Chordata > Mammalia > Primates > Cebidae > Callithrix > Callithrix jacchus. The sequence goes on from NC_133524.1 coordinate 20,510,407, forward strand.
TATATCTGTGTGTGTGTATATATGTGTGTGTGTGTGTGTGTGTGTGTGTGTGTATATATACCTTTTGACTCCTCTTTGAAAAAGGTGGTCTTTTTCCAGACTCACCATTGTCAACAGGCAGCATGATTAGATGGTTCTTGACCCTATTTGCTGTCTACTCGTGTGGAAAGAGAGGTTAAACAGTTTGCACATGGTCCTTGGTGTCTATATGAATAGCATACATGCACATGTATGCAGAGCGAGCCTAAGAGAAATGGAATATCACCTGCCTTGCCTTGCCTTGCCTTTGGGTTTCATGTGAAGCCAAATCTGCTGCAGAATGCCAACTCTGCTTCAAACAAGGAGTCTGTGTTGGTAAGAATAAGAACATTGGTGAGAATAAGCTACAGTAACAATCCCCAAGCCTCCGGGGCTTAGAACAGCAAATGTTTCTTTCTCACTTACATTTCACATCCACTGTGAGGCAACTTCGGCTCTTCTGTGTGGGGTCCAGACTGAAGGAACAGACCCTACCAGAGACCTTACCACCATCCTGTCAGGAGAAAACCAGCAAGGGTGGGACCACACACTACATAGTGACACTCCTGCTTCAAGCTACCAAATCAGAAACTGTAGGGACAGGTGCGGTGGCTCATGTCTGTAATCCAAGCACTTCAGGAGGCCAAGGTGGGCGGATCTTCTGAGGTCAAGAGTTCAAGACCAGCCTAGCCAACATGGGGAAACCCTGTATCTACTAAAAATGAAAAAATTAGCTGGGTGTGGTGACAGGCACCTGTAATTCCAGCTACTCGGGAGGCTGAGGCAGGAGAATTGCTTGAACCCAGAAGGCAGGGGTTGCAGTGAGCTGAGATCACACCACTGCACTCCAGCCTGAGCAATAGAGCAAGACTCCATCTCAAAAAAAAAAAAAAAGAAAAGAAAAGAATAGAAAAGAAAGAAAGAAACCCTCCCTAGGAGTGGGACCCAGCAAACTTCATTTCAGCAAGTTTTCAGGTGACTCTGATGCACCTTCAAATCTGAGAGCCATTTGCTGTATCTCTTGTACTCCCTGCAAACCAGAGCGTGGACACAGAGGCTTGCTGTAATTCAGGGTAGTTTTAAAATCCTTAAACCTGAGAACACTGTAAACATTTTTTAAAGGAGCAATTCGGGCTGCAATGCAGACTTAGACAAAGTGACTACTGCCATCATCATTTTTTGGAGAGCCTCAGCTTCTGGGGAGACCTATCAACCGCCCTTGGCACGTTCTCCTGCCGCTTTCATTTTTAAATGCTGATGTGAGAAAAAGAAAATTGTGAAGTAAAAGGACAAATAGCTTTCTCAACCCTTGAAAACACTGTTGTCCAGATGGACTCTAGTTTGTATAGTGGGACTTCAGCATCTCCATTAGTGCTTAGAACCCAGGACTGGCAGAAGCAGGTGCATTTTCCCTTGCCTTAACGATGTGACTTTGGTTGTGTGGCTTAACGCTGTTAATGAAATTTAATATCTAATGCGTAGCTGGCCCTGTTCCGTCCCCCTTGTCTTCCATCCCATGATATAGACATTTTTTTTGTGAACGCTGTCCTTTCTTTACCTTTGCTTTTTAAATGGCTTTGTCAACAGCAGAGTGCAGACAGAAATGATTTATATTGTTTGGATGGAAATGTTTTTAGACAGGCTTATGCTGCAGGTTTCTTTTTGCTCATTCTAGTCACTGCCTGCATGTGTTTTCCTGCTGAGATGGAGGACAAATTCCTAAACAAAATTTGGTAGTTGCTACCAGTCAGTCCTCTGGTCCCGTAAATTATTTCTGATGAACTCTTTTGTAATGTAATATGTGTAGAGTATTGGCCCTGGTTCTGAAAGACATATAATATTTGTGGTTTTAAAACAATGTCTGACAACTCAGCAATTATTTGAAAAACATTTTGAGACAGGCTACCTGCAAAAAGGAGGAGTTTGAGACCAGCCTGCAAAACATGGCTGAATGCCATCTCTACAAAAAATACAAAATTTAGCCAGATGTGGTGGAGGAACCCATTGTCCCAGCTACTTGGGAGGCTGAGATGGGAGAATCACCTGAGCCCGGGAGGCAGAACTTGTAGTTATCTGAGATTGTGCCAGTGCACTCCAGCCTGGGGGACAGAGTGAGACCCTATCTCAAAGAAATAAACAAATAAAAGCAACCTGGCCAACATGGTGAAAACCCCCCTGTACTAAAAAAATTGGCCTGGCATGGTGGCAGGTTGTCTGTAATCCCAGCTACTCCAGAGGCTGAGGCAGGAGAGTCACTTGAACCCAGGAGGTGGAGGTTACAGTGAGCCAAGATTGTGCCACTGCACTCCAGTCTGGGTGACAGAGCAAGACTACATCTCAAAGCCCAGGTGCAGTGGCTCACACCTGTAATCCCAGCACTTTGGGAAGCTGAGGCGGGCAGATCACCTGAGGTCAAGAGTTCAAGAGCAGCCTGACCAACATGGAGAAACCCTGTCTCTACTAAAAATACAAAAAAATTAGCTGGGCATGGTGGCAGATGCCTGTAACCACAGCTACTCGGGAGGCTGAGGAGAATCACTTGAACCCAGGAGGTGGAGGTTGCTGTGACCTGAGATTTCGCCATTGCACTCCAGCCTGGGTGTCGAGAGAGAGAGAGAGAGAGAGAGAGAGAGAGAGAGAGAGAGAGACTGCATCTCAAAAAAAAAAAAAAAGAAAGAAAAGAAAAAGGAAAAGAAACAAATAATGTCCAGTACCTTCCACTGCTAGAAACTCTAGCCCCAAATCCCTTTCCACCATAAATGGTCTCCTTTGTGCCCACACACAACCCCCAAACCGATTCAAAAGTCATTCGTCTCTCAAAAACTTCATTTGCCTGACAAATTTACTTAGTTCAGTCCCATATTTATTAGGTACCCCCCGGTCTCGTCTTAACTTTTCACTCCAATTCCCACTCTCCCTTGGACTGGTAGGGAAATAGAACATAATGGACCCTGTGGTAGATTTTACAATCACAGAATCAAAGCCTTTACCACCCTTCCCTCCCCAGGCCCCTTATTAGAACAGAAAAATGACACAAGTGACTCACATGATACCCCTACTGAACAGCTGTGGTCTAAGTGAATCATGGTGTGGCAGAGACAACTAACCAGCCACCAAAATATGTGTATTCTCTCCTCTACAGAATAGCAATATCTCCAGTAAGAAGCAAACTAGCCAGGGAATATACTTCCCAGAATCCCTTGCATCCAAGTAGGGCCACATGACTAGTTGTACTGATAGAATGTGAGAGGAAGTAAGTAGTACGAGTCCCAGGTGGTTAGGAAGACATGTGTCTTTTCCATCCTCTCTCCCTATTCTGTCAGATTGATGCAGAAAAACATGACACAATTGGAAGATGAGGGAGCTACAAGATGGAGAGAGCCTGGTCTTTGACTTAGGACTCAGAGGAGCATCGTAATCAGGCACCTCTGTGTGGGACTTCACATAAGGAAGAAAAATAACTTGTATTTGAGCCATTCTGCATTTTGGGTGTGCTGTTGTTACAGAAGTTAGCATTACCTCAACTAGTAACACGGGATAATCTCACTCCCTTTGGCAGGTGATGAGCTGAGGGGTAGGTGGAAGACCCAGTACTGGCCAACGAGAAGTAGAAAGCTGCTGCAGGGCGCTTCTGGGAGAGGGTTTCCTCCCTGGTTAAAGGAAGGAGCAGTGACAAGGAGCAGCCAGCCACTGACTTCTTGTCTTTGACCATGATGGTGTGCAGTTCAGATGCTGCTGCTAAAGCGATCTTCTTCAGAGCTGAGACACTCAATGAGATGCTGCCTTAGAATCCTGACACCATTGAGCTGCCTTTGGAGCTTGTTATATATTAAGTGTAATAAATGCTCTCAATATTGAAGCCGCTTTCTGCTGTATGTACTGGAACTATTCAAACAGGTATATTTCTTCTCAACAGAGAAATCATTCATTCAACGAAGATTTACTGTGTGTCCACTCTGTGGCGGGTGCTGTTCTAGGCACTGGAGATTCAATAGCAAATCTGCAAACTAGGGTCCCTGGGTCCTTTATCTTGTGACAGAGTGTGGCTCTGACAGAAAGACATACAGATCCAAGGCCACAATTGTATTATATTATATTTTAATGAATTTATTAGAGATAAGGCCTCTGTTGCCCAGGCTGGAGTACATTGGCACCATCACAGCTCACTGCAGCCTCCAACTAACTTCCTGCCTTAGCCTCCTAAGTATGGGACTACAGGCATGCATCATCATGTCTGGCTGGTTTTTAAAAAATTTTTTTAGAGAAAAGATCCCACTATGCTGCCCAGGCTGGTCTTGAACTTCGAACCTCAGGTGATCCTGCCTTGTCTTCCCAAAGTCCTGGGATTATAGGTGTGAGCCACTGTGCCAGGCAGAGGCCATGATTTTAATTCATAGGGTTTCTCAGTGACAACTGTGTTTATTCACTCACAAATATTTACTGAATATCTGTGTTGGGTGATAGGAATATGGTAGTCTCGCCGTCTTGAGGCTTAAAGTGAGGGTGCTAGACCTTAATCAAAGAATCTCACAAATCAATGTCTCATCACAAACTGTAATGATATGAAAATGTGGGCCAGGCATGGTGACACATGCCTGTAATCCTAGCACTTTGAAAGGCCGAGGCAGGTGGATCACCTGAGGTCATGAGTTTGAGACCAGTCTGGCTACCATGGTGAAACCTGTCTCTGCTAAAAATACAAAAATTAGCTGGGCGTGGTGGGGGGGCACCTATAATCCCAGCTACTCAGGAGGCTGAGGTGGGAGAATCGCTTAAACCTGTGGGGTGGAGGTTGCAGTGAGCTGAGATCGTGCCACTGCACTCCAGCCTGGGCAACAGAGCAAGACTCCATCTCAAAAAAAAAAAAAAAAGAAAGAAAAAAGAAAAAGAAAATGTGTAACAGCAGACTTGACCTTCACACCCATCATAATTGCAAATAGTGAATTTTAAAATCATCTATTGTCTCTCTTCCCCGCTTGACTATAAGCTCCAAGAGGGTGGGGGCACTATCTAGTCTTGTTCTCTGCTTCATCCCCATCCTTAGCAAAATGCTCAGCATGGAGTAGATATTCATTTGTAGTTGCTTCATAAACGAGCAGTTACGAAGTGGATTGCCTTCTGGATGAGGCAAAAAATCTTATAGCAACTGTGCTCCCAGGTGGAAGGTGCACATAATCTGCTTGTGTGAGCGATACAAAGATGGACGAAATGCCCTCAGCAGAAGATTCTCAAGGATTTTCAATGTCAGCAACAATTTCTGGTGAGGGGAGCTGATTGAGGAGATTGATTGGGAAACTTGCAAATACAGCTAGAAGGTGTGTAGACTAGCAAGAACCTCTAGGGGCTGGGTCTGTCTGATTTGTCCAGGCAGGCACTTTGGGCTGTGGTGAGCCAGGCCAAGTGCAGGCTCCAAATCCCAGCTCTGTACTTCCTGGTTGCATGTGACCTTGGACCAGCGGCTTAGCCTGAGTCTCGGGTTCCTCATGGTGAAATGAGCATGGGAACAACCAGGCTTATCTCTAAATGTTGTCTGGAAGGTTAGGAGAGATAGCATATGAAAAGCCTTAGCACAATGCCCAGCTGGCTCAGGACAGGTTCTTTGGGAAACTCAGACCAATTGGCATGCGGGGCATGTATGCAGAGTGCCTGGGGTGGGGAGGCATGAAGGAAGTAGGAGAGAGAACTTAGACTGCAATGCAGTCTCTGCAGAGCCCTCAGGTGACCCCACAGGGAGCTCTGAAGCTGGGATGGCTAACCAGGAGTTGTTCTACATTGAGGCAACGGGCTTTGTACACTCAACTGACAAGGTCATCAGATACAGGCTCCCCTAGGAAGAGGTTTAACCTTGGTGAGGCAGCCTCCTTCAAGCAAGGACAATTCTCAGAAAGTCCACTGACAAGCTTCAGGGTCTGTACCTCCAGCATCTGGAAGGAGACATCTGGAAGGACGAATACCTCAGTCCTAAAAGGGAGGTCCATCTGCGTGGCGCACCATAACATCTACTCCACTAGCACTTAATATGAACCTTTGAAGCCATTAGTATAGCTATTTTGGATTTCCCAAATTCTGCTGAGGACATAAGGACCCTCACTTGCTAAAGTATAATAACTTCCCAAAGTTTAAAAACATGATTCTGATGTGAATATACAGCGAGTGTGTGTCTAAATATACTGAACTCATTAAGGAGCAGGATGAAAAAGCAAGTCAAAGGTGGAGATGAGGACTGACTTATGCACACATGTATCTACATAACATACGTATACACGTGTATTTAGTAGGAAAAAAAGAATGCTGGAATAAGACTGCACAGTTAGAGGCGACGGTTTTTAGTGTCCTACAGGAACAAATAAACACAACCACTGGGCGTGGTGGCTCACGCCTGAAATCCCAGCACATTGGGAGGCCGAGGCGGGTGGATCACAAGGTCAGGATATCGAGACCATCCTGACAACACGGTGAAACCCTGTAAATTTTTATAAAAATATAAAAATTAGCTGGGCGTGGTGGTGTGCACCTGTAATCCCAGCTACTCGGGAGGCTGAGGCAGGAAAATCGCTTGAACCTGGTGGGTGGAGGTTGCAGTGAGCTGAGATCATGCCACTGCACTCCAGCCTGGGTGACAGAATGAGACTCTGTCTAAAAAAAAAAAGAGACTCAACCTCTAACACCAGAGGCTGAGTCCTAACCCATAGTACATGGTGAGCCACACAAAGTAACTTCTTCCGAGACCCAGCTGACCCAGAGGCTGCCCTGTAAAGACAGTTCTCTATCAGGGCTTTGAAAGGGAGCACAGTTATCTTTTTGCCTTTCACATTCTGAATAATGTCTTACCATTGTGAACATTGAACACCTTGTACCAGCCACCAGGGCTGCCACCCACAGAACGGGCCCCTGAGAATCCTTCAGAAGGCCAGGTTCACTGAACAAATGGAATTTATTCTGTCTTCCCAGCAGCCCTAGGAAGATTCGGTTTGTCCTAGAACAACCTACGGGTCCCACCGTGATGACTGAATTCAATCCAATAGGCTTTACTCACGTCTACTGTGTGTGACACAGCCCTGTCCTACTTGTTAGTTCTAGTCCTATTGTTTCAAGATGACCCTACACACACTATTAGGAAAATCTGATTAAAAGAGAAGTACAGTCAACAAATTGCTGCTAGCTCTAATTCTATAGTTACTTTCTGCAAGGTTCAATTGCTTGGAACTCTATTCCTTGCATTTCCTGAGATAGGTGAGCTCGGGAAAGCCTGCCTTCATTGTTCCGTGGAGGTCCAGAAGACCGGCAGCTTAAGACACTCCCCCGGCCCCAATCACTTGATGCCAGTTGAACGGTTAACTGCAGCAGTAGAAGCCTCGGCTGGAGGTTCTTGTTGATTTACTGCAGAGCATGGATGGAGGGGAAGGGGGTGAATCCTCCTGGTGCAACACCTGCAACTTTTCAATTCCCTCTGCCTTTTGCAAGGGGACCCTCAGGCTCTGGGCAGTAGTTGATTTCCTTCCACAGTGCCATGAGTCCCCTTTGCCATTGACCTTGGCTTTGACCCTACAGGGAAAAAAGAGGGCACTGAAACACTCCCTCCCTAGTAGTTAGCTTGAGGGATGTGTCCCAGAAACACAAGGGCAAATAGAGTCACAGTTTAAGTCACCCCATGCCAGAATCCATGGTCATTGTTAAAGCCATGTCTCCAAAAGTTCAGAATTTTCAGTGTCTTAAATAACAGCTTCACCCAATCCATGTTTCTCGTCAACCTAGGAACCCATGCTGAGCATCTGGGGGGTGAGTCTGTGTTTATGAAGTGAGTGTGGAACAACCCAAAACAGCCCACACTGACTGTGACATCAACATTGTCCTAATCCGGCCTATCGAAAGGGAGAAGATGGGGAATGACTGCTTCAAAGAAGAATGCCATCTTTGAACCTCCTGCTCCTGCTTTCAGGTACAACGGGAACTTGAACTAATGACTGATAAAGCCGAGCTCTGCTGCTTTGACTAGAATGATGACAAACCTTGAAAAAGCACTCGGGTAAAAACGTTCTAGAATTAGTAGTGATGGTTGCACAACTTTGTGACTAAAGACCACTGTATTGTATACTTAAGATAAATTTTAATATGTCAATATATTTAAGAATATATATCTCTCTATATCCTCTGTCTATCTACCTATCTATTTTGAGATGGATTCTCATCCAGCCTGGATTGCTGGAGTGCAGTGGTGCAACCTTGGTTCACTGTAACCTCCACCTGCCGGGTTCAGGCAATTCTCCTGCCTCAGCCTCCCGAGTAGCTGGGATTACAGGTGCATGCCGCCATGCCCAGCTAATTTTTGTATTTTTAGTAGAGATGGGCTTTCACCATATTGGTCAGGCTGGTCTTGAACTCCTGGCCTCAGGTGATTCACCCACCTCAGTCTCCCAAAGTGCTGGGATTACAGGCGTGAGCCACCGCGCCTGGCCTCAATATTTATTTTCAAGCACTTTCAGAACTAGGAGTTTCCATGAGGGTCCTGGCCCTTTGTTACTCCTTTTATAAGTGCCTGCTCTAGCAAGACTTTTTTTTTTGCCCTGCCTACCCCCTAGCAAGAGTTTTGCTGCTCTAGGGGCAGAAAAGCCTGGCAACTTCTCCTGGGTACTAAAGCTGGGGTCCTGGAAGTCGGGCGCAGTGGTTTGTGCCTGTAATCCCAGCACTTTGGGAGGCCAAGGTGGGAGGATCGCCCGAGCCCAGGAGTTCGAGACTAGTCTGGGCAACACAGGGAGAATGTGTCTCTAAAAAAAAAAAGTATATATATATATATATGCACACACACACACACACACACACACACATATATCTATATCTATATATATCTATATCTATCTATCTATCTATCTATATATATATATATATAGATAGATAGAGAGAGAGAGAGAGAGAGAGAGAGAGAGAGATAGCTGGGTCCCTGGAGTCACAGCCAGCTCTGCCAAGTTCCAGCTGTGTGGGTCCTTGGGGAAGTTACCATCTCATACCTACCTCAAAGCATGAAATCTTTAACAATTCAGTATACACTGTCTATCATGGTCCACTGCCGCAGAAGCCTAGAGCATGGCAAGCAGAAGCCTGCTGCTCCCCACTTCCTGAGAGCCTGGCACATCCCAGGGGTGCCTGGCAGCTCAGGATCTTTAGAGGATGCTCCCAAGCCTTGCATATTATTTTGCCCCTGACTTAACATCGATCGATGAGTGGTACCCTTACCTTGGATCCCTTTGCTGTCTTTATCATTTCCTCACTGTGACTTCTGGGCCCCTGTCCCTACCCTATCAGAGATTCTAAACTTAGTTGACGGCCAGATGCAGTGGCTCGCACCTATAATCCCAGCACTTTGGGAGGCTCAGGCAGGCAGATGATTTGAGGTCAGGTGTTTGAGACCAGCCTGGCCAATATGGTGAAACCCCGTCTCTACTAAATACAAAAATTAGCTGGGTGTGGTGGTGGGCGCCTGTAATCCGAGCTACTCGGGAGGCTGAGGCGGGAGAATCACTTGAAACTGAGAGGAGTTTGCACTGAGCCAAAAGCAAGCCACTGCACCCCAGCCTGGGGTATAGAGTAAGATACTGTCTCAAAAAAAAAACCCCCAACAATTAAAAAAACTCAGTTGACAGGATACCTGCTACCTCTCCACAGGTACAATGACCCACACCCAACCCCATCATGCCTTCGATTCTTATGGATCTTGGGTATGTCTGATCTCTATAGCTATTCCAAATTCTATTTCTCTGTCAGAATACCATCTCAGTTATGGAAGTTTTATCATATATTTTACTATTTGTTGGGGGAAATGCTTTTTTAAAAATTCCTAGGTTTCTTGGCTTTGTGTTCACTTTTTTTTTTTTTGAGATGGAGTCTACTCAGTTGCCCAGGTTGGAGTGCAATGGTGCATTCTCAGCTTACTGCAACCTCCGCCTCTCAGATTCAGGAGATTCTCCAGCCTCAGCCTCCTGAGTAGCTGGGATTACAGGCATGTGCCACCAGGCCCAGCTAATTTTTAAATATTTTTAGTAGAGATGGGGTTTCACCATGTTGGCCAGGCTGGTGTCAAACTCCTGACCTCAGGTGATCTGCCCGCCTCAGCCTTGGAAAGTGCTGGGATTACAGGTGTGAGCCACCGCACCCGCTGTGTTTAGTTTCTTAAATGAACTGTGCAATTATATTTTCAAGTTGCCAAAATGAAATCTCATTGACTGGAACCAATGTGAGTGCTACCTAGAATGAGCCTTCTTCACATGCACAGGATGTCCCATTCAGGGGCATGGCATGTCTTTCTATTCACTAATTCTAACATTCTTCTAATTTTAGCTAGTTTTTATTTCTATAAATTTTACGGTTTTTGTTGGAATCTATTTCCTGTTTATTGCTGATATGCAAGAAAAAGACTTGTCTGGCCAGGCATAGTGGTGCACATCTGTAATCTCAGCATGTCGGGAGGCCAAGGTGGGAGGATCGCTTGAGCCCAGTTCAAGACCATCCTGGGCAATACAGTGAGACCTCGTCTCTGCATAAAAATTTAAAAGAAGGTAGCTGGGCATGGTGAGGCACACCTGTATTCCTAGCTACTCAGGAGGCCGGTACAGGAGAATCACTTGAGCCCGGGAGTTCGAGGCTGCAGTGAACTATAATCATGCCACTACACTCCAGCCTGGCCCTGTGCTCCCGCAAAGAAAACTATTAATTCTTCTTTGATAGTTGGCTTGCTTGTGAAATCATTCTAAGTTTTTCATGGGTTTCCAGAAAAAAGAGCATTTGTGAGGCTTCCCATTTCTAAGAGCTCTTAATTTTCTTACATAATTGTGCTTTTTAAAAAGAGACGATGTCTTTTGTCCAGGCTGGAGTGCAGTGCTGTGATCATAGCTCACTACAGTCTTGCGCTCCTGGGCTCAAGTGATCCTCCTGCCTTACACTTTCAAGTAGCTAGGATTACAGGTGTGTGCCACCATGGTCAGCTACGGTTTTGAAATTTTTTATAGAGAACGGAGGTCTTGCTTTGTTGCCCGGGCTGGCTCGAACCGCTGGCCTCAAGCGATCCTCCTGCTTTGGCTTCCCAAAGTGCTTGCATTACAGGTGTAAGCCACTGTACCCAGCCCATAACTGTGCTTTCTTAACAATGCTGAGGAATGGGTATGGAGGTCACCCTGTGTTGTGCCCCAATGTAATGGATATACCTCTTGAAATGAATGAGTCCTTTACATGTGCTTTCTAAATTAACAAAAGCATCTAACAGGAATCCTGTACCTACTAAAAAAAATTTGCAATGTTCACAAACAAGAAATTGTTCTTAGGAATGACTGGCCACCAATGTAGGCCCTATGGCCAGAGCTCATGATGCTATAAGCTGCTTCTAATACCCCTTCCAGAGGCCTGCATATGGAAATAGTGTCTGCTCCTGTGCCCTGACCAGAGGCTTTGTCAGCAGAACTAGAGAAGGCAGTAATGACTGGGCCCTCAGCTTCAGAGATGGCAGCCCAGAAGTTACCACAAGGGTCTCTAATTCCAGTCCTGCCCACCTGATTTCTGGTCTGGCCTGGTACCATCTCCCAGGCAGTGGACAAGCCTGTGAGTTAGATACAAAAAAACTGGTCTGGGTTTCAGCTTACCTCAACATAAGCATCAATACTCCCATTATAATATTATTTAAATGCCAAATTGCTATGTGCAATGTTCTCATAGATTATGGTAAGGCTAACTGTTTCTTAGCTAGAAAGCCCTTGCACCAGTGGTATGAAAGTACAGGAACTTGGCTGAGTGTAGTGGCTCATGCCTATAATTCCAGAACTTTGGGAGGCTGAGGCAGGAGGATCAATCACTTGAGACTAGGAGGCCAGCTTCAGCAACATGGTGAGACCTTGTCTCTACCAAAAAAAAAAAAAAAAAGAACAGCAACTTTTTGCTATACCTAGAAGTCCATTGTATTCTAGGGATAATCCATCACTTAATAAGCTTTATGCAGTTGACTCCACTTGGCACTGGCAACAAAGGAATTTTGAATGAGTATGACAGGGAAAGGATATCCATACAGGAGATTTTGGTTTTCTTCCACATGGGTTTTTAAAAACCTGGTTTGGTTTCAGCACAATGAGCTTACAGAAAAAATAAAACGCTAGCAAGTCATCAGACTCTTCAATGAAAATGTATTTCACATTAAACACAATGTATATATCATGCAAATGAGGCATCACTACGGTCACAATGGTGTTGTGAGGTACAACAAATCACAAGACAACAGACGTTTAGCAAAATAAGGTTTTAGGAAAAATGAGAGGCATTTTTTGAAAGCCAGACCATGCTATGGTTTCTGTGTGCTTGTCAGGAAGGGACTTCACCAGTATTCGCCAAGATGGACAACACCGCATTATGTGGAGGCATGTATTTTATTGAGTATAGACATACACGCAGACGCACAGTTTCCTTAACTAATACATTCTTAAATGTAGCTGGCTATACAAGCACATGAACAAGATTACTACTGAGACTTCTTTTTATCTCCTGGTTGCAAACCTCTCTCAGAATTATGAATCTTTCTAAACCCTTAATTATACCAGTCAAAACAAAAAGTTTCAGAGAAGAAGAGGTCATTTTAATCTGAAAGCCACATTTCACCACAAGAAACAAAATTAAGAAAACATGCCATTATATGGCATAAAATGTGATGAGTATACATTTTAGTGTCATTTTTCGCATTCGGGTGTTTTCTTAAGGTTGAAAGTGACATACTGGGTTCAGTATGGGCCCCCTATTGTTTCAGAACGCTATGATTTTCATTTGTGCCTAGTTTTATTAAAGCTGGGCAAATACAGGAGCAAATAAACAAAGAAAACTTCCAAGATCCAATAGAAAAAAAAATAGCAACAACATGAAAACCAACCACCTGCACACAAGACAGAAGTCATTAGGAAAGCCACGCTGTGGTCTGGAGTGACTACCGTGTGAAGATTTTAAGGTGTGACATGAAAGAGTCCTTGCTAGATTCAGTTGCCACGTATACACAAATATGCATAAGAGAACAGAAATCATTACTGACTGTTTTGACTTTCTTCCTCAGCCAAACTTACTACTTTAACCCCAAAAGAATAATGTGGGGCAATGCATTTTTGTAGGTGGCAAAGCTGAACAATAATTTTTTAAAGGCTTCTTGATACTGCCTTCCAATATAGAAACTCTGGAGATGGAGGACCTCCTGAATTTCTTCTCTGTCTCAAAAACGACAGGGAGATATATACGGCGCAAGCCGAGTATATGTTTAACTAGAGCTTGGGTAAATGTCTAGAATATTTTACAGGAAAAGACATCTAAATGTTTATGTGCTCCGACTTTGGGAAGAAGAATGGTTATAAAGCGAACTGCTGAGCCAGTCACTCAGGTTATTCAGAGGGTCACTATGATAATAGAGAGGTACAGGAAGTGCTTTATCAGCAGCTGAAGCTCAAAAACAGAACTGTAAAAGGAAACTTTGCTAAAGCCCAACAAGGTGAAAGTCTCAAGGTTTCTAACAAGAATGGCCAGTGTTAGACATACTACTTAGGAATACAATCACATTCCGAGCTAATAATTTGGGATCCAGCGGTAAGGGTGTCAGAAGCTTCTTCAGATGGCTGGCAGCGGCTTTACTGGTTCTCCAAACACCTGTGTCAATTCAGAAACAAAACCAGATGAGATCAAAGGGAAACCAAGCATTCTGCAGTCTGCAGCACCTATCCTCTCACCAAAATGATCACAACACACTGTGGGACTTTCTACCTTCTTGGTAATTATATTTTCCTCCTTGGCTTATATAGTATTTCTCAACAGAAGTGATACAGTATTTTGCATAGTATTATTCTCTTAGGTGGGTCAAATTTTCCTTGTGCGGAACTTTCCTAAAACCTGCAGATGTGCCGGGCATGGTGGCTCACACCTGTAATCCCAGCACTTTCGGAGGCTGAGGTGGGCAGACCACCTGAGGTCAGGAGTTCGAGACCAGCCTGACCAATATGGTGAAACCCCATCTTAAAGAAAAAAAAAAACAACAAAACCTGCAGATGTTTAATGTCGCAAGCTTCGTCTTCCAAATGCCCCCAGCCACTCTGGCAACAAAACCCAACACATGCCCAAACGTCCCCTGGTGGGGGTGGTAGCACTTTTGGTAGAGAAGAATTTGAGAATTAGACCAAATATAATTAAAAATATATAAGCAGTGTGAATAAAATGATTTGGTAAAGATTTTTCTTTTTGGATAGGGGTTTTGCATTTCTTTTAGCGATGTAAGAAATAAATTTGAGGACCTGTGAATACTCTCATAAAGTTTGTGGATTCTCTGTTCATTACTGGATAGTGAGGAAAGTGAACTGAAGGGAAGCGAATTTTAAAGTCAAAGTATGTTAAAAACACAAGAAACCTCTTAATAAATATTAAGCCACGTAACTGTCAGAGAAATAGAATACTCAGGTGAACTAGTGTTTTAAGTGTCCAAGAAGGCAGCTGCTTTTCCAAACCAGTGACACAGCTTACTCTAAAAGTGACCCACCACACACCAAGAACCAAGAGAAATGGGCTGTCGAACTTATGGTAGAAACAAGCACACAAAAAGTACAGTGACCTCAGCTCTGCAGCCTTGCCAACTTGCTTCCTCATTTGAAAAATAAAAACGTTGAAGTAAGTTCTTTTGGCCACTGAATTTGTTATGGGAGTGGAGTATAAAAAATAAAGTGACTGAGAGAATGCTGAGAATATAAAAACGTTTTTAAGAATCTAAAATGGATGCCAGGCATGGTGGCTCATGGCTGTAATCTCAGTGCTTGGGAGGCCAAGGAGAGAGGATCGCTTGAGGCCAGGGGTTTAAGACCAGCTGGGCAACACAGCAAGACCCAACCTCTACAAAACCTAAAAAATAATTAGCCGGGCCTGGTGGCATGTGCCTGTAATCCAACTACTCAGGAAGCTGAGGCAAGGGGATCTCCTGAGCCCAGGAGTTTGAAGTTTCGGTGAGCTGGGATTACACTACTGCACACCAGCCTGGGCAACAGAGTGAGACCCCTTCTCCTGAAAACAAAAACAGAATCTAAAGAGGGAGGAGCAACTGGGATTATTAAATTATTAAAGGATTTGGTGACAGACTAATTATCTTTTCCTCACTCAAAAACAAGCCCCAAACTGAAGTAAATCAAATATGAGGTATATATTATTAAGTATACCTTACTACAGAGTGTATATACCTCATAGATATTCTTACTCAAATGAGAATAGCTTCTGGAAGCAATTTGGCAAGGAAAAAGGTCAAAGGGAGGGGAAAAACCTTCAAGACACAAATTGTAGTTCTCTTTCCCTCAGGTATGATCCAGGAACAGATGTCTGCTTTGGAAGAATCCAGAATGGGTCAAGAGAATAGCAAATCATGCGGCTCAATGTATATGACTGATTCTAGATAGAATGTGGGACGTCACTGAGCAAAACCAGAAGTGGGGAAATTCCTCTGACTAATATCACCTTGCGACACTACTAGAGTTTTCTTTCCTTGCCCCTAAAAAGGCTTCTCAGGGTGGATTGGTAGTAAAACCTTTAGCTGGTGCTTTTCAACCTTCCCATCCACACACCCCAAACAGCAGGGTTAGGACAGGGCAGCTCAGTGCTGAAGGCTCGCAAATGAATTACCTGAAATTTGTCTCAGTTCTTGCTGTAGTATACCATAATATATTCATGTTTGCATTTTTCAAATAAAAGTTGACCATCCAAGAGGCTGAGTGATGTACATTCTATCTTCACAAACTACAGTTAAAGGGTTATAAAGTTAGAATATGATCAAAAGACTGTACCTTTCATTAAATGGATGCTGTATTTGTCAACAGAAGGTGTTGAGAGGAGTTTCTTGGCCAGGACTGTTAAATCCTTCTATAAGGTTTTTATTACAGTCGTCCAGGCTGAGATTTTCACTGGATCTCTTGGGGAATGTGGGGGGACCAGTGAAATCTAAGAGATCTTGAAGTGCTCGGGCATTACCAGTTCCATTTTGGTCGAGAGACACCCCAGGAATCATTTCACTCACTGGTGAAAATTCTGGGATAGAGATAAGCTCTTCTTTTGAAACAGGACTAGAAGAGATGAATGTGAGAGAGAGAGAGAGAGAGAGAGAGAGAGAGAGAGAGAGAGAGAGAGAGAGAACAACATATTAATTCTATTTGTAATATTTTTTTATACTACTCTTTCAGAAAAGGATTTAGAGTTAAGAGTTTTTGTGTAATACACGAATTGGGTTCAAATCTGAGAAGGACAGATGGTGGACATAAGGCCCCATGTATGAGAACAGGGAAGCAGACTGAGCAGGGCTGTGATGGCCAAGCTCACATTGCCCAAAGGGTGAAAGGATAAAAACCCACAGACACCAGCATTCTATTACAAGGAAGCAAGGCACTTACCGAACTTTCGAAATGGGACATTCAGACAGAAAGCCAATGCCAAAAGTTCAAGGCAAGCTGAAGAAAAGCTCTAATTAACACTGGGGGTCCCAGTGCTGCCATTCTAATAGTACCACCTTGGACAAATTACTTTTCCTCCCTGCAGTCTCAGTTTCTTCGCCTGTAAAATGGGAACAATCGATTCTCCCTGCCAGGGCCCCTGTGAGCGTGAATCAGATTGTGCTGAGAAGAGTTCATGTAGAATTGTCTGAAGTGCTCAGTGAAGGTTGGGGGGGGCATCATGAAAGGATCCCGCCACAGCCCACCTCATCACTGGCAGCGCCAATCTCACCCTCTGCTTCCTCTCTAAAGCAAAGCTTCCAATCCACTCTGACTTATCCAGCTCCATCCAGCCAAGCCTGGTTTCCTTTTTCTCTCTTTCTTCCTCTCCCTAGAGATGGAAGGAGGAGTTTCATAATTGTGCCAGCTCTAAGTTCAGCAAAGAAGTAAATCCAGGCTTTGAAGAGTGGTAGGCTGAGGGTCTGCCACCAGGAATTTCTTAACAGCTAGAGTAAGGCTGCTGTCAGGTTCTTTTTCTTGTGAGATCTTAGAGAAGAATCTAGAAAAACCAGAACTGTAGAAGCTCAGAGCAACTGTCTCTGGTGGAAATTCATCCTCCAGAGCTCCCATGGGATCAGCTGAGATGGCATCCTTGCTTAGTGACTTCCTTCCTTCCCCTTTCTCCCGAAAAACTCCCAAGAGTTTTCCTCTACACATCATATGCCCTAGAAACTCTCTTCCAGGCTCTGCTTCTAGGGAACCTGACGCAAGACACTAGTATGTTATAGCAGTGACAGCTTTCCTGTAATGTCAATCAAATCTGCTTTAGGTGATTTGGTTGTAAAAGATTAAGAAACCAACTAAAAGAAAGGGTAGTGTTTGGAGACGCGACGAGGCTTAAAGGCAAAAGAAATGAGTATACCTCACATCCATAGACTGAACTTCTTCAGTTGAATCATCCAGACTGTTTGATTTCCCATCAAGGGCATCTAGATGAACAAGTGCCACAGCTGGCTTAAGCCCATTAGAGAAAATGTCTTGGGGATAAGTTTCTGGGGCAGCGTGACCCACACCATTAACTTTCTGGCAGGTGTTCAATCCATTGATTTCTGATCGAGAACACAAAGTCCTTGTGTTAATCATAAAATGTCTAAATAAAGTAACAGGGAAATATAGATCAAAGCAGCTAATTTAATGCTCTGGTTCACTAATAGTGCATCTTTTTTGGAAAGAGCCACAAATAACCCCATGTAATCACCTTTACACAGGGGAAGAGAAGACAAATCACATTATTAGTGTCTGTGCAGAACCTCTGGAGAAGAGCAGAGACAGCAGAATCAGGTCCTAATAGTAATAAAACCTGACCAGCAGTTAAGCTCCCTGGAAAGCACCGTGAGCCAGCAGCCAGAGTGTCTCCTATGCTGAGATTATTGGAATAACCAAGGAATGCAGTTGGTTCCCAAGTGAGCTGACAGTTCCTGTGCTGGAGAGACATTCCCAGGAAAGGGAACCTGCACAGGCCCCTGCCAGCAGTCACCCTCTTGGGTTCCATGGGTCTGTTTCTCCTGCAGGAAGTCTTACGAGCCCTTGCTACTAAAAGGAAGAACCCAAGAAACAGACCTCACACTCACCCATTTTGCTGGGGACAACTGGTTTTTTCTTATTTTCCACACACACAGCAGGCTGAACCCCCACTTTGGGGTCTTCTTTCTGAAAATAAATGGAAGGTGAATGAAATGAGGGAAGGCTGACATCACACAGAAACACAAGTGCTTTTTAGAAGCTTCCGGGCTGGGTGCGGTGGCTCACGCCTATAATCCCTTGGGAGGCCAAGGCAGGTGGATCACGAGGTCAAGAGATCGAGACCATCCTGGTCAACAAGGTGAAACATCGGCTCTACTAAAAATACAAAAATTAGCTGGGCATGGTGGCACGCGCCTGTAGTCCCAGCTACTCAGGAGGCTGAGGCAGGAGAATTGCCTGAACCCAGGAGGCAGAGGTTGTGGTGAGCCGAGATCGTGTCATCGCACTCCAGCCTGGGTAACAAGAGCGAAACTCTGTCTCAAAAAAATAAATAAATAAAATAAAAGCATCCGATGATATTTTGAGCCTGGCTAGACCATCTATCTGTTCTGTGGTAATTCTTTAAATCTTCAGCTGTGTTTCCCTTATTCTTATGTATTTTTACATCAGCATTCTCTTTTTTTATTCATGGACTACTATGCCTCTCCCTTCATCCCACCCCCCCCACCAGCCATTACTCTAAGGAAACCTTTTACCCATCCCATCTCCAAAACCCCACCTTTTTTTTTTTTTTTTTTTTGAGATGTAATCTGGCTCTGTCGCCAGGCTGGAGTGCAGGGGCAACATCTTGACTCACTGCAACCTCCAACTCCTGGGTTCAAGCAATTCTCCTGCCTCAGCCTCTCAAGTAGCTGGGACTACAGGCACACACCACCACACCCAGCTCATTTTTGTATTTTTAATAGCGATGGAGTTTTACCATGTTGGCCAGGATGGTCTCAATCTCTTGACCTCATGATCTGCCCGGCTTGGCCTCCCAAAGTGCTGAGATTACAGGTGTGAGCCACTGCGCCTGGCTCTGACACACCTCTTTCTTTTCAAGTACCTACCCTCACTTAACCTAGCCAGGAACAAAGCAGGAAGAGTCCATTTTTTTCTGGCTAATCCTCTCCAAGACCTACGATTTCACTGAGTGTATTCTGTCTTTTCTCCTTAGTACATAAACTATTAAAATGGTCATTTGAATTCCTACCTTCACTTCTGGAGACACATCACTTTTCCTTGTTCTCTTCATGATTTCATCTATTCTCTAAAAACAAAAAACAAAAAAACCAAGTAAGAGGACTATAAGACTAAAAACATAAAAGTAGCTTGGTCTACATGCAATTTCACATTTCTCAGAAAACCTGTAAAAGACAAATGTCAGAAGAGGATAACAAGTATAGAAAGGTTTTCCACTGGTTTTGGAGATGTACACCTCTGGCCCCATGGACAAGGTTAAATGCTTGAAAAGTTAACTCATACGTATCTAGAATCAATATTCAATTTACATCCCACATTTCTCCTTCTTCTCCTTAGGTTCCCTAAAAATCAACAAATTACCACTTGCCATTAAAGAGGACTATCCTACAGAAAGTGAGGCTAAGGTGCATCTCAGGAGAGAAGGCCACAGGCTGGTCTTCCAGGTCCCAGCCTGGTCTCCCGGGTCCCAGGCCTACAGCAATACAAAGCCCAGGTTGGGCCTAGGACATCATGAGAATACACCTTTATAATCAGCCTCCTTAAACCCAACTTTATCCATAAGCATACTAAGTGTAAATGGACTACACACTCCAATTAAAAGACAAAGACTGTCAAACAGAATTAAAATAACAAATCCTGACTATATGCTCTTTACTTATAAAAACACACAGAAGTTTTAAGTAGAAGGGTGAAAAAGATTTGACATACAGACACTAATCATAAAAAGGCTGTCAGACCAAGCGCAGTGGCTCATTTCTATAATCCCAGCACTTTGGAAGGTCAAGGCAGGAGGATCCATTGAGTTCAGGAGTTCGAGAACAGCCTGGCCAACATGGTGAAACCCCATCTCTACTAAAAATACAAAAATTAGCTGAGTGTGGTGGTACACTCCTGTAATCTCAGCTACTTGGGAGTCTGAGGCAGGAGAATTGCTTGAACCAGGAAGGTGGAGGTTGGGGTGAGCCGAGATTATGCCACCAAACTCCAGCCTTGGCAACAAAGTGAGACTCTGTCTCAAAAAAATAAAGGGCTGTCAAAGTAGAGACAAGAAACATCACTAGAGACAAAGAAAGGCATATCACGATAAATATATATATCATAAAACCTGACATAACTGAAAGGAAAAAATGGGCAAATCCATAATCACAGATGGAGTTGTGTTTTTTTTTCTTTTATTTGAGACAGGGTCTCACTCCTGTTGCCCAGGCTGGAGTGTAGTGGCATGATCTTGGCTCACCGCAGGCTTGACTTCCCAAGTTCAGGTGATCCTCCCACCTCAGCCTCCTAAGTAGCTGGGACTATAGGCACATGCCATCACACCTGCCTATTTTTTGTATTTTTAGTAGAGACAAGATTTCACTGTATTACTCAGGCTGGTCTTGAACTTCTGGGCTCAAGTGATCCTCCCACCTCTGCCTCTCTAAGTGCTGGGATTACAGGTATGAGCCACCGTGCCTGGGCACAGATGGAGTTTTTAACAATCTTTCTCAATAACTGATAGAATGAGATGGCAGAAAACTAATAAAGACATAGAAGATTTGAACAGTAGTATCAATGAACTTGACCTAACTGAGAATTCTATCCAATCACCACAGAACAGAACTGGATTCACTTCCTGGTCACTTACCCTAAGTCTTTCTGATCCCTCAGCCCTTACCTTCTTTCTCTCCAGTCGCTCCTGCTCAATCTGCAGCATAATCTGTTCTCTTTCTAGACGCATCTGTTTAGCTACTTCCCGGGCCTTTGCTTCTGCTGTTTCTTTCTAATAGAAACGGGTAAATCAAGGCAAAGCTTTATTAAGCTAAGAAAACAGTGTGGCAATTCTCTGGCTTTGGACATGTTCCTTCATCTCATCATCTGCCCTAAAGTGGATGTTGCTCCAGTATTCAATGTGGATTTATACAAACCACTGTATGTCACACAGCAAACATGGTTGGACCTCATTCATATACCCCTAGCTCATCATGCAATTCACCTGCAGACATTTCTCGTACATGGAGAAGGCCTTTCTGTGTCTGCGGGCAGGCTTGGGCCATGAAGTGTGCACATGGCCAGATCAGAGAGTTAATTCCCCAAGGAGTGACCTTCTCCAATAAGGGAGAGGATGTGGTCAATCAGTAGTTCAGTTTCCTCATCTCGCAGCTGGACAATTCTAAAGCATGATCCACTGTCTCTCAGAGGTTCCCAATGGGACTGTGTTCCAATCACTCACAGTTAACAAATGCATCGGCTGGGCGCAGTGGCTCACGCCTATAATCCCAGCACTTTGGGAGGCCGAGGCGGGTGGATCACAAGGTCAAGAGATTAAGACCATCCTGGTCAACATGGTGAAACCCCGTCTCTACTAAAAATACAAAAATTAGCTGGGCATGGTGGCACGCGCCTGTAGTCCCAGCTACTCAGGAGACTGAGGCAGGAGAACTGCTTGAACCCAGGAGGTGGAGGTTTAGGGGAGCCGAGATTGCGCCATTGCCCTCCAGCCTGGGTAACAAGAGCGAAACTCCATCTTAAAAAACAAAAAAAACAAAAAAGACAAATGCATCAATGGACTTAAATTGGCTTTTCTCCTATTCCTCTACCAGCTTCCTGGGATTCCCTTGCAAAAAAACAAAAACAAAAAAAAAAAAAAACTGCTGGCACTAAAATTCTTATCCTAGGGTTTGCCTTTGGGGAAACCCAAACTGACAGATGGCAAACATGACCAACTTCACTGCGACTGCCCTAACTTACAGTTAATAACCAGTCCAGACAGTTTAAGAAAAAACTTCAAGTAACGATTATGAGTCACTGAAATTTAACTAAGTATACCTACTATCAAGGCCCTTAAAAAATAAGGAAAGTCCATCTGAGGACTTGTACAGTACCTGCTTTTCAATCATGGCTTTCTCTTGCTTTTCTTGTTCTTGCTTTTCCTTTTCTTGCTTTTCTTTCAACAACAGCTCCTCCTCAGCCTTCTGCTTGGCCTCCTCGCCTGCCTTTCTTTTCTCTTCCTCTTCCTGTTTCTTCTTTTCCTCTTCCTGCTGCTTCCTTTCTTCTTCCTGCTTTCGGGCTTCCTCTTCTAGGCGAAGCCTTTCCTTCTCTGCCTTTCTTTTCAATTCCTCTCTCTCTAGCCTTTTGAGAATACAACTGTTGTTAGACGAAGAAGACATGCTCGCAAAGCAAACTGCCAGAGAACTGCATGCTGCAGCTGAGAATAATGCTCCACACACCTCCCAACGAGCATTCATTTAATAACATGATTCATCCTTCCTGGAAATCCACTCCAGTCCATACATTCACCAAAAAATAACGACAGGCCTGACTTTAAATTCTGTAATGCAACAATGAATGATGTGTCGACGTGTGACGCATGCTGTATTGGAAACAGATGCTTCTCCGTGAACAAACAAATGATTACAAGGAGAGACAAAGCCAAGCCATCATTATTGAATGGCAATTCTTTAAAAAAACCCAAGCAGAATAAATATTTAAAACCAAAGAAAGCTAGGAAAAACAGAAGTGTCTCAATGGCCACAAATGTGCCAGTCAGCAATTCAAGAGGAGTGACTACGAACTCCAAAAGTTTGGTTTCTAATTGGTATGTGACTCATGCAGCAGCAAATGGAAGAAAATGCTCAACAGAAACTTGACATTTAATAAATTAAAACATAAATTTCCATATATTTTGGCAATCTTTAAAAACACATTTTAGCTTTCTTTGCTATATGAAAATTAAGTGGCATTTAGACATTTCATCCACAGACAGATGAACGGTTCATGATGTAGTGATAAGAGCTCTAAGCAGTAAGGGAAAATTCTGTAAAGTCCAAGAGCTTGTTTTAACCTTTTTAATGTTCTTCCTCCTCACATGTATGTCACTTTCCTTGGGTAATCACTGGCAATGTGATGTATGGGCATGGCCCTAATTGTACTCTGATTATGCCACTATGTGACACTTGGAAAGTCACTCAATGTTCTTGATGCCCATTTAAAAAATGGGAATAGCTATACTACTGTTCTATGGCATTACTGTGAGAATGAAAATGCCTTTCTCAAATGTTAGTTCATTTTACAATTTAAAATGAATCCTCTCTCTAAGCCCCAATGTCCTTTAAAGTGCAACTATAACTCTGCATGTCTTTTAGAAATTACCTTCATTTGGAAGCATGTGCCACTGACATACTGGGGTGCTGCCTGCCGGTGACTGCATTCTGGCCTTTTAATCCTTTCCCTGGATCCGTTATGGACACAGTCCAAATTGCCACCTTTTTTCAATCTTCGTCATCTTCCTTAGTTGATGGTTATCACCAAATGCTATACAGAGAAGACTGAGGCCACCTGATCTGAGCTTCTTAACCTCTCTCCTCTATGACATTACTGCTCAGAAATGTCCCCAGCTGTTCCTCTGCTTAGATGGAAAGGATTGTAAATGCCACCACTTGTGCTGTGAATTCCACATTCTCCATAGCTATGTGTCCCTCCCACTGGCCTCTCTTCCTTCATTCATCAGTTTCATCCTTCTGCATTCACTTTTCCATGCCCTGGAAAAATGCTCAGGTCTCGGGCACCACAAGCAACCGTCCTCAGTCCTCTCTCACCTGTTTCTCACTCATGACTGCTTAACAGCAGCTTATATTCTGGGCCTGTATCTGCTCACCTCTTCAGGCTGCTTGGTCTCTATCCCACTTCTCAACAATTTCCCTCCAAAATCTCTGTTCATCTTCTAAATCCCAAGACAAACAGCCTTAGTCCTGACATGTATTATCTAAAGTCCCAACCATGTGGCTCTCCCTACAGCCCTGTGCAGCATGAGGCTGCATGACCCTGGCTTTCTCCTGCCTCTCTTGGCTTTCCCTTACGGCTTCAGCTGCTGCCCCACATCGCATGTGCCCCTGCCTGCCCTAGCTCTCACCAAAACCACCTGCCACCTGTAGGCTTGGCAGCAAAAAGCCAGGTCTGAGCAGCCACGAGGACTTCTGCCTGTGGTTCCTGGCCTGGACTAACTCTTGCTTGGGCAAGAAGCTTTAGCCTGGCTACATGACCTTGTTTGTGGGGGGCTAATTGGAATATTCCCTTTTCTTCAATTTTTTTAAAGAGATTAGGTCTCACAATGTTACCCAGGCTCGTCTCAAATTCCTGGCCTCTAGTGATCCTTCCACCTCAGCTTTTCAAGTAGCTGGGACTACTTGAAAACACTGCGCCTGGCTGGAATATTCTTTTATGTGAACCCCTAGCAGCTATTTTAGCTTCTTAACATGACCTAAAGTGATCCATTTAGGAATCCCATTAAGATCTCCTGCTTATTAGTTCCTGCCAGTGCCTTCCCCAGGGTGGACCTGGGGTCTAAGGTTTCTTGCCCCAACTCTTTTTTTTTCACTGTCAACTAAACCACTTTCATTAGTAATTTTTTTTAAATAAATGAGAGTTCTTATGTTGCCCAGGCTAGACTCAAACACGTAGCCTCCCCTCCTCAAGCGCCAGGACAACTGGCCTGAGCCATCGTGGCTCCCTTCTTGCCCCAACTCTTAAGAATCCCACTTTATATCTTGGGCCATCCACAGCCCAGGGACTGGGCCCTGTTGTGTTTGGGAATGAAGCAACTTTTGTTCTTCTGCTTAGGGCCTGCTTGTCTGGACTCCTGGCTGGCCCTTCTGTTCTGGTTCCTCCATCCTTGACTTGGATGGTGTTTCCCTTACCAGTTTGTGACAATAATTGGGCTTTCCACAGTTTGACTCAAGTAACTTTATTTTTCTCTAAATTCTTTTATTTGGCAACATATCTGTGGCTTTAACTATTTTATGTTTAACTCTAAACATAAAACAGATTTGAGGATGATCTTATTCCAAGAGGTGGCCGCTGTGCTCCAGCCCCAGGTTGTCTGGTCCTTTCCTTCCTTACTCCTCACCTCCCACGTGGCACTATGCAAAGCTTCATATTCTGGCAAGAGAGAGGAAAACTCATTTTGCATCAAGCGTATCACTCTCATTTTTACCTATGCCCCCAGGTTTCAATTCCATCTCCTATCACCTGAACGTACTAGAGACACCATAAGCTTATCTAAAATCAAATGGATAATTTTTATCATTTAAAACCAATTCCTTATGTCCTCCTTTTACCTGTTATTGGGTGTACCATTCTCCTAGGGCCTTAGAATCGAACCTCAGCATCAACTTCAAATCTGCCCATTTCTTTTGCGTTGTGTAAGTTCACAGAGACTCACTTTTCCAGGTCTGCCTTCACCATACGACTTTGGCCCTTCTGTTCTCTTAACCTACTACTGCGATGGTTTCTTTCTTTCTTTTTTTATAGAGAGGGGGTTTCACCATATTGGTCAGGCTGGTCTCAAACTCCTGACCTCAGGTGATCCACCCTCCTCAGCCTCCCAAAGTACTGGGATTACAGGTGTGAGCCATCGCGCCCAGAGCGATGGTTTCTTAGTCAGGATTCTTCCTCCTTCTCTTCCTTTCTTGTATATTTACTGAGTGCCAGGTACCAGTGATCCAAAGACTGTGACCCAGCCTTTTAAGGTGCTAACTAGGGGGAAAGAGGCCTATAAACAAATAAAGCTGAATAGCTGGGCTCAGTATGGGTGAAGAGTGGGGGGTGGTCAGTTCTGTCCCAGGCACAGGGCTAGAAAAGGTACAGGGAGAGAGCAAAACTTGACATGCATTTTGAGAAAGGAAGAAGTATCTGGCAGGAAGGAGCACAAGTCCACATGGGGGCACAGTAAAAGCACAGCTTTGGAGGTGTGGAGTTGTGTGATGAGTGAATATCAGGGAGCTTTGCACGCTGGTGTCCAGAGGAAAGCAAGGAGTAAAGAGGCAGGTAGTGGCCAGTTCATGGCAGGCCTTGAAGGCCTACTGACAGTTTTGGGTGAATCCAGTGGGCAGGGGAGTCACTGACTTCTTAAAGGACAGGAAAACAATCACGTTTATTTGAGAAAGGTCACTGTGGACCCAGCGTGAACAGGGGACAAACTCTAGGAGACCTAGAGCAGGGAGCTCAGTTGGGATGTGACAGATACAGTCCAGGTCAGAAGCAATGGGGGCTAGAGCTGAGGAAGGACAGGAGAGACTGGACGGGATGGGAGAGAAGAGAGATGCAAATATGACAGCTGATGAAGATTGGACCCAACAACCACTGGGACAGGGAGGAGGAAGCAAAGAGATGAGAGTGGCACTGAGACTTCTCACTTGGGTGCCTGGGGAGACGAGAGTGCAGAGTTCACGGAAGAGAAAGGGGGTTTGGTGAAAAATACTAAGTTCTGCTTTGGAAATGCTGGATTTGAGATGTATATGAGACACACTCAAATGAAAACTTATTGCAGCTGGAAATGTGGTCTCTAGGTTCTAGACCAGTGCTATCCAAAAGAACCTTCTGTTGAGTAGGAAAACAATCTATAGATTTGTGCTGCCCAGTGTGCTGTGGAGCCACATCTAGTTAGATGCAGCTCTTGGGCATGGAAATGTGGTGGGTGTGGCTGGGGAACTGAATTTTATTGAATGCATATTTTGGTAGCCACGTGTGCCTAGAGACTCTGATAGTGGACAATGCAGCCCTAGACAGAGCTCGGGCCAGAGGCATAGTTTTAGGAGTTATCAGTGCACGTGTGTTATTAGTGCCTCCCTTCTTCCAGAAAGTATGGAAGGTTTAGAAAGCAATCTGCAGTTAGCTTCAGAAACAGATGATAAAACAAGACAAAAGGAAAACGAAGGTGGGAAATGAGATGACAGTAGAGTTGGTTTAGCACAACAAAGGCTCAATAGAAAACTGTGGTGTCAAATGTGGGCCCTAAATCTTTTGAAGCCAGAGGAAACTGGCAGCATGGCGGGCACACTGGTAGAACAGGAGGGAGCAGTGCTGCTCGGGAGGGCTTGTTAGAAGAGAAGCTGGTTGAGGACTGAGGGCTGAGAGCTCAGGCAACATTTAAGGGGATGAGAAGTGGACAGAGGAGGCTCTGAAGGAGAGGCCAGAGAAGAAGGGCAAGCTTGACAAGGTCAAAGCCAACCAAGAAACTGATTAGGAGTTAGGCAACGAGGAGGAGTGGTAGGTGTAAGGTTTGAAGACTGAATGTGAGTTGAGAAAATAAAGACAGAAAGTTCAATCAAGTCTTTCAGGACTGGGCTGTGAAGACAATGGGTGAGACAGAGGGTAGCAGCTGGAAGGTAAAGAACATCACCTTTTTTAGCACATGGCTATAATCATGTTAGTCACCAGGTCAGACTACATGGTATCTGCATGGCCTGCAATTATCAATACTTATCATCTGAGCTCCTGTGATTCCTTCTATCTCCTTTGACCTCCCTTCACACACCCTAAGGTCCACCCAACCAGCCCAAACATACCACTTGACAAAACAAACAAACCATGTCTGCACTAACCAAAAGATTGGAAACAGGAAAACAATCAAAGAAGTCCTGAATTTCAAGAAGGGACCATCCAGACCAACCCCACTGCCGCTTTCAAAAAATAGATCAGGCTGGGTACCATGGCTCATGCCTGCAATCCCAGCACTTTGGGAGGCCGAGGCGGGTGGATCGCAAGGTGAGGAGTTCAAGTCCAGCCTGGCCAAATGAAACCCCTTCTCTATTAAAAATATAAAAAGTTAGCTGGGCATGGTGGCACGCACCTGTAATCCCAGCTACTCTGGAGGCTGAGGCAGAGAATCGCTTGAACCCAGGAGGCGGAGATTGTGGTGAGTGGAGATCAGGCCACTGCACTCCAGCCTGGGCGACAGAGCAAGACTCCATCCCCAAAAAAAAAGATCAGCAAACCTGTAATCAGACACCACAAAGACTTACCAAGGTCATTAAAAGATCAAGAATGTTCTATTATTTATTATTCTAAATTTGGTGCTGGCCTTGAAGTGCTACAACATTGCCTGCTTCCTGTCATGTTAATTCTCTAAACAGTATTGGATTGTACTCTGTGATTAGCCTAACAGCTTCCTTTATCAATTTAATGATAAAATCGACCTTGTCCTCCAACATGCTTTCCTCTCTAAATAAAAAGACCAGAAAAGGAAGGACTGTCTGTATTGTGACAAAGTACCCTGATACTAACATCGAAGTGTTTCTCAAACCCTAGCAAGCTACTAAAACAGAATAGGGCTGAGTTCATGTATTTTTACTGCATTCCTAGGATGATTCTGATGCTCTCCAAGGTTTAGGGACCACTGCAATGATGTCTTTTGCCTTGCTCCAGGATGGGACTCCCCATACCTTACTGTTCTTGGATTATGAGGCTTCCCCTCCATACAACCCTATGCCTAGGGGATACTCCTCAACCCTCCCCTCTCTCTCTTACTTTGGAGTGTGAGTTACGATAGTTTGATGGGAGGAAAAAATTTGGGAATCAGAATCAAGACTGAAACCAGAATCTAGAACCTCTTGTCTTCCCAGGGAGAATCTCTTTTATTTAATGTTTTTTCCGTCCCTACCACGCCTTCGTTCCCAGGGAGAATCTCATTCTGTAAACAAAGCTCAAACTCCCCTGATAGCTCTAGGAGGCCTGCCTGGCCCCAAAGTCCAAGAGGAGAACGGGAAGATGCCTGTGCCATTTAGATCCAAGAGCTTTGAGTTTCCAGGTCCTCCGAAAAGAGCAAAGTTCCATTGTTGTTGTTAATAATTACATCTAATATTAGACACAGTCTCCTGAACACCTTCCATGTAGTTCAGACATTCTAGGTTCCCATACTTCTGTTCAAGTTTTACCAATACCAACGCTGTAAAAAGAAAGGCAGGTTGCTCTTGCCAACACAATGTTTACACGGGATCACACTGAAACTGAGCACTCGCATACCTATCTTGTTCTTCCTTCTCCAGTCGTTCTTGCTCCTCCTGTTCCTTCTGTAGCCGGGCCTGTCTTCTCTTTTCCGCCAAGATCTTTGCAGCCTCTCCTGCATCAGTGGTGCCTGCTGTGGGCTTCCCCAAGGCTGCACCAGAGGAGAGTCATCAAGAAGAAAAAAGGTCAAGGGAAATGAACATAATGATTGCACTCACACAGCAGCTGCCAGTTGAAAGTGAAAAAAATCCAACCCAGTGTGGTGATGGGAAATGCTGTCCAGACCAGCCAATCAACCACCAAGCAAGAGAAGCTGTCATAGGCTGGATGTGACCTTAAACGCATTTTACAGTGGAAGACAATGGAAAGGTGAGGAGGAAATACAGGGCCACTAGCAAGTGCCACAGCAGCCACCATCTGGGTGAACTCGCTGCATCATAGAAGCCTGAAAGACTAAAGGAAGATGATCTCTTATGTGAGGTGCAGACGCAGGCTGAACACAGCCTGTCTTAACTGAGCATCCCTGTGAGCTTCCACAGCCATGAGTGGAGTCAGCCCCTAGGTCTCCTCCAGGGGACCTCAGAAGACTGAAGGCAAGAACTCAGGAGCCATGTGCAAACCTGAGAAAGCTGCACCAGGGAATGAAGTTGTCCCCAGGGAAAAATCTCTCTCCCTCCCCAAAACAAAAGAGAATGGCATGTGGATTGGGTCTAGGAGAACCGTCTTAGGACAGCTAAGGCACGGGGGCAGCATCTACCTGCACTGTTTTCGGCCTTCCCTCCGGCGACAGCAGTGTGCTTCTCGCTGGCATGCTTGTCCACTATGTGCTTCTCTGGGGCTTCCTCCCCTTGCGGGCCAGCAGTCTGCTGAGTCAAGGCACCTTCCCTTTCCTTGTTGCTCTTCTCTTTATCTGCTTTCTTCTTGGGCATCTCTTGGCTGGAAAGGGGAGGTAAGCGGTACCTCACGGGAGACCCTGAGTAGGGAGGTTTTGCTGTCTTTGGAGACTGTGGATAAGCTTTAGTAGTTGTCCTGGAAAACCAAAAATATGCCAGAGGATGATTACTAGGCCTGAACACAGAGCTCTCTGTTTCTAAGACACCAAGATCCAAAAAGCTGAACAATTTCATCCTTCCAGAGAAAGGGAAGTAGGGCTTAGCACACACTCAAAAGTCACTAAAGTGCTCTCAGTCCAACAGGAATATATGGTCTCTCTAAGATGGCCCTGGTGGAAAGGGAAACATTTTAAGGAGCCCAGCTGGTGATGCCATGTCCTAATCTCACTTAGGTGTCATGACAGTGTAAAGATGGAGTATTAGGCACTTTCCCACTCCCTCTCTTTAGGGAGGTTGAATTCATCAAGGTTGAATCTGGTTTTAGCATATGGCAATAAGCAAGCTGGCCTCTTTTTAAAAATGTGACAATATATATAACATCAAATTTACCATTTTAACCATTTTTAAGTGTACAGTTCCAGTGGCATTAAGTACACTGACACTGCTGTGCAGCCATCACCACCATCTGTGTCCATTTAACACCAACTCTCCATTCCCCGCCCCCTAACCCCTGGCAATCACTCCTCTACTTCCTGTCTCTGCAAATACACCTATTCCAGGTAACTCATAGAAATGGAATGATATACTATTTGTCCTTTTATGTCTGGCTTATTTCACTTAGGAAGTCTTTTCAAGGTTCCCCATTCCTTTTTAAATGCTGAGGAACAAAGCCAACAGATGGGGATGGGGGGTGTTTTTTGGAGGGTCTCAGGTTTAAAAGAAGCTCTCTTCTCCCAACTGGGCAGATACAAAAGGTGAGGACAAGCCACTTGGTTAAAACACAGGAGCTCATTTTGTGTCTGCTGGGAAAGGGTTCATTACAGGTAAGCCAGCCAAGGCTTGGCTCCTGGTGAGTGCTGCTTGTTCAGACACAGCTAACAGCTTAGCTGGAGATGCTCATTTTCCCCAGAGGTCTGAACAGGGATGTGGGCATTTGTACAGAGTTTCTCTAGGAAAGATATAAAGTATTGCATACAGAAATTACAAGTCGTCACTTACAATGCTGTAGCAGGATGAATCATAAATTGCCAATATCTGATGTTTTTTGATCTATAAAAACAGCAATCAAAATGGCAAATCATCCTAATATTCAAAGATGATTTTTCACCAGAGGCTTAGAGTTACCTAATCAGATCCTGGTAGTAAGGGAAAATATGATCAGATCGATATTAAACTTGGTCTTGAAGGGAAAAATAATCCTCAAGTGGCATATAGACTGGCTGAGCTGCAGGACGGTTTTCTAGTATGTTCTCATGTTAAAGGGTCAGCTCCCGGTGTCCAGGAGATCACCTTCCCCCTTTTCATCAATGTCAGGCAGAGGGTCAAATAAAGGCAGGAAACAAACAGGTGATCACTTGATACAATGCATACATCATAAACATGGTGTGAATTTCTTTTTTTTTTTAATTTTTTTTATTGCATTTTAGGTTTTGGGGTACATGTGAAGAACATGCAAGATAGTTGCATAGGTACACAGGTGGCAGTGTGATTTGCTGCCTTCCTCCCCTTCACCTATATCTGGCATTTCTCCCCATGCTATCTCCAACTCCCCACCCCCCACTGTCCCCCCCATTCCCCCGAACAGACCCCAGTGTGTAGTACTCCCCTCCCTGTGGCCATGTGTTCTCATTGTTCAATACCCTCCTATGAGTGAGAACATGCAGTATTTCATTTTCTGTTCTTGTGTCAGTTTGCTGAGAATGATGGTCTCCAGGTTCATCCATGTCCCTACAAAGGACACGAGCCCATCGATGACAGACTGGACAGGGAAAATGTGGTATATATACACCATGGAATATTATGCAGCCATCAAAAATGATGGTGTGAATTTCTAAAATCCAGTTGTTTCAGTATCAACCGTTTTACTGATGTAAAAGCAGTCTACATCACATATCCACCATACAGGCTGTCCACCCCTCCCACGGCTGTCTGGCTTCTCAACTAGACAACTCTAATCCCAAGCAGAATCCTTTCATTTGGCCAAAGTGGCTTCCCTGTGTCCTCATCCCATTAGGCCTGGAGCAACTCTGAACTCTCAAGACACCTTGTCTTTGTGGATGGTGCTAGGACTCTCTGTAGACTGTTCTTCCCTCTGGCCTTGGGCTCAGGCCCCACACTCAGGTTCTCCTAAGGGATGTGGTTTTTTCAAAGTGCTTAGCAATCAGGTATTTTTTTCCAGGTACACTATATAATGCTGGTCTTCTATTTTTTCCTGGATTCTTACCAAGTAAAAGCCATGCAGAGAATCCCGCTGCCTCGCCATACACATAGGCATGCATAGCAGGCTTCCTCAACCTGGCATCACCGACATTTGGGGCTGGATAGTCCTTTGTTATGGGTTGTCCTGGGCACTGTGGGATGTTTAGCAGCATCCCTGGCCTCCACTCACTAGATGCCAGCAGCAATCTGCTTCCTACCCAGGTTGTGACAACCAAAAATGCTTTCAGATATTGATAAATGTCCCCTTAGGGACAAGATCTCACTCAACTGAGAATCCCTAAGACATGGGGTGGGGTGGGGAGTGAGAGAGGGAGAGAGACAGAGAGAGACAGAGACAGAGACAGAAAGACACACACACACACACACACAGATGTGCACACACACTATCTGTACCCAGTAGGTAAGAGTGGAGCTGTTCTGCTTGGAGGGGGTAGTGTCCAATCCCCACGGTGACCTTAAGGCTCCTGAGAGCCCTGGCTCCAGAGGTAATGTGTGAGTGCCTCTGTGATTCAGCACGTGAGTCCTCATGTGTTCTGACAGAGTCAGACCAGGTCCTTCCCCTGACCATCTGGAGCTCAGACCTCCATTCATATTCTCTGCAGTTGTGTCCATGTTTACTGAGTGCTGTCTACACACCAGCCACTATGCTGCTAAATGTATAGAGACACATATTTGTGTACACAGGTATATAAATGGTATGACACAGGTACTACTATCATGACCACTTTACAGATGAGAAACCTAGGTTTAGAGAGGTGAAACGGCTTCCCACAGCGAACTAAGCCACAGAACCTTCTTACAGCTCTTCTTCACTTCCTGTGTTGCCATGGTGCTAAGTCTGAGTTTGGGGTCACCAAGACCCCAAGATGTTCTTTTTAGAAATGGCATAAAGTACTCAATACCTGTTCGAAATTGGTGTTGATCAATTAGATGATAAACTAAAAATCCAAATAATCCTCACAGACAAAAATGAACTAAAACCAGAAGGATGAACTGTAGTAACGGGAGCACGTGTCCTGCTTGCTCACACTGACAGTGCTCCAATTAGCTGCACAATGTGCACTAACTATACGTATTAGTTGAGGCTGCATTTAGGCTCAACTCATCTGTATAAAGATACGGCAGGTGGTCTGTTGCTCAGCCACGTCTTCCTTCCATGCTGTTATCTAAGGTGAGTGGTGCCCACAGTACAGCTGTATACCCACCACCTGTTTTGTCATAACCACCACAAGGGTGTCTCAAGAGATTTGGTCTAATGCCTTAACAAGATCGAAGCACATTACTGCCCCACTGGATTGTCATGTGAATGCTATGTGTCCTCTGATCCAACAACAGTACAGGGGCAGGGAATGGATTTGAAACTTGGCGAGAGAAGCTGTAGGAACAACTACTATCTCGTGGTAGATGATGCAGATGGAAACACTTTCTCATCCCACAGCATTCCTATCTTGACCTGTTGAGGAGGACTTTCTGGCATTGGAAGGTCTGGCAATTCTCACTTGATCTTCCCTGCCCTCACCCTCTTCCCCATGGAATGAGGTACAATTTCTCTGACTGGTGAGACTGGGCAAAGGTGCTGTGTGCACAGCCCTGCCTGTTCTTCTTCCCTCCCTGGAACTTGCCTGTGAGCAGTATAGAAAGAGGTAGCTTCTGCTCCAGGGGTCCCTGAAGTGTGCCAGCACTTCAGCCCATAAATGGGTAGGCGGACAAGGAGCCTTCCTGTAGACATGATTCCAACCATGAGGTCTCAGGGCTGGACTGTAGGGAGTGGGTGGGAGGCCTGAACTGGCTGCAGCCTCAGCAGCCACAGCCAGCATCTGAGTTCCAACACGACCCCTGTTTCTGCTTAAATGGCTTGCACATTCAGTCAGTGTGGCAGGAGCCTGCTGGCTATGTCAGACCCATCTAAGTAAATGGAAATGCGGGACAAGATCCTAATCCTAGGGAAAAAAGGCCAGGTCGGCCGAGTTGGAAGAGGTTCTGACAGCCTCAAGTTGGCACAGCCCTGAACAGCCTTGGCATCAGCTTGTTTTAAGAGAATGGTCACATGTAGGTTCAGTTCACCCCATAGACTGCAAGATTTCATTCTAAATAAAACTGGACCAATTACCCATGAGCACATATTTAAAAATAACTTCTACCTGAGAAGTAAGGGTGGATTCTTTGGGATAAAACTCATTAACAGTCCCCTACCCCAGCCCCTGCCTGATAAACAGAGTAAGTTAGAAAGCACACACCTGCTCATCCAGCCTTGCCACTTGCTTATATGGACTTTGTGCCCTGCCAGTGGCCCTGCAAAAGTGCTAAGCACAGGTATCTGGAAGAAACTAAACGACAAGGCTGGTTTGTCAGACTCCACGGCTCTCTGGCCAGTCACACTGCTGCAAGCCAAATAAAGTCTGGCAAGCTATTTATTTTTCAGTCTCCTGGAAATAGGTATCTTGGCTGATGAAAGAAACATGATTAATTAGGGGAACTCACTGTGCTTGTATGGAGTTTTCTTTTGAAGTACCTTTTCATCTATTTAATAAGGGTCTATTTGATTGCCACTGTAACCCAGTGAGGTAAGTAGGAAACTGCTATTAACCATATTTTAGAGAAGAAAAACCAAAGTCCTAAGAGTTTAAACGATCTTTCCCAAAGAAATGCAAACAGACAGGAGTGCCAGGGCTGGCCCTCAAGGCATTTGTTCATTGTCTCACTTTTTTTTTTTTTTTTAGCTCTTCCACTTTAATTTTTTAAGGTTCAATAAAAACATAACAAAGGAGATTCACAAGGTGTGTTTAGGATGGTAAACTAGGCCTTCCAGGAATATAAGGCAGGATGATAAAACTTTCGGTTCCACGACTGGCAGAAAATACGAACAAACACCTCTGTAAACAGAGTGGCAAGAATAACTCTCTGGAGAGGGTTGTCACGCCTCTGAATGTGAGCTTACTGCAAAGTGGAACCCCCAAAGGACTTATTTCCTCCAATCTTGGAATCTAGTTCCATGTTCTCCAAAACCGCTTGACTCTATGCACTTCTCCAAAACCACTTGACTCTATGCACGGTGAGTGAACACAGCCCACTCACTGCATGGGAGGAGTCTTGGCTTCTTCATCAGCACAGCTCAGCCAATATTCTGAAAAGTTTGTTGTTTCCCAGATGAGAAAGAGCAGTTTCATACTGGAGAAACCTAGGAACACCACCTTAATCCAGTAATTAAAGTTAACATCACCAGTAATTAAACAAACTAACATTATAGCCTCTGATATGAGGTACTGAGAAGGACTCAACACCTCTGCCACGAGATTCCTGCCCAAAGAACACAACCTGAATGTGATCGGAGGAAACATCAGCCCTATCCAAACTGAAGGACAGTCTGTATTCTTTAAAAATTTCAAGGTCAGGAAAAAGAAAGGCTGAGAATCTGTTTCAGTTGAAAAAAGACTAAGGAGAGGAGACAACTAAATGCAATGTGGGACTCTGGATTAGACCCTGGACCAGGAAAAAAATGATACAAAAAAATTGTATTGGGCCAGGCATGGTGGCTCACACCTATAATCCCAGCACTTTGAGAGGCTGAGGCAGGCAGACACTTAAGGTCAGGAGTTCGAGACCAGGCTGGCCAACATGGTGAGTGAAACAACTCCTCTACTAAAAATACAAAAATTAGCTGGGTATAGTGGTGTGCCCCTGTAATCCCAACTACTCGGGAGGCTGAGGCAGGAGAATCACCCAAACCTGGGAGGTAGAGGTTGCAGTGTGCCGAGATCGCGTCACGGCACTCCAGCATGGGCCACAGAGTGAGAGTCTGTCACAAAAAAAAACCAGAATCTTATTGGGACACCTGGCAAAAGTTGCACATACATTATAAATCAAGTAACAATACCAAGTTAAACTTTCTGATTTCCGTAACAATGGAAAACAACGTCTTCATTCTTAGGGTCAAAGGGGTATGATGTCTGCAAGTTCCTGTCAAATGGTTCTGGGAGAAATCTGTGTCTGTGTGTCTGTGTGTGCATCTATGGAGGATGAATGTGAGACTGTGCAAGGCTGAGTGAGGGTGATAGGGGATGGGACGGATGACATAAATGTGGCTACACATTAATACAGGATACAAAGTATGCATGAAAGAGTTCTTTGTTCTAGTCTTGTGATTCTTTTGCAAGGTTAAAATCATTTCAAAATTAAAAAGCTTTGGTCTAAACTCAAATGATCCTCTGATAAGACTAAAAAATACAGGACTGAGTGAGTATACAGGTATGGTTGCAAGGAGGGGGTATCACTTGACATTTTCAATTACTCTCTTCAAGAAAAATTTCAGATAAGAATGTAAAAGCCTACTGGAGAATGATGTGGTGACAAAAACAGCAGTTAAACTGCCCTTGGGGGAGCCTGCTCTGCTGTAGATGCTTATCTGTGGGAGAGGATAACCAAGCCACATATCTCCCAGAGAAGCTTATGGGAAGGGCAACCAGGATCCATTAAATGTCCTCAGCCACCAAAGGAACACCAAAGCTCCCTGAGAGGGAACTTTCCATGGGCCTGTGATTTGGAGTAAAGTGGGAGGTACCTATTTTGGGCCATCCAGATACCTTTATCCTAATTTTTTCCCTCATATGGAATATGTTTTGTTTTCAATACACGATAAAGTGAAATCAAACTAGGTCCCTGATACAAAACTGATCTCAGCTATGATCTACCTCTGGAAGTAATTATCTTCGGCACACTGAATTTTCCAAAGATGGCCAAAGTAATATCTCCCATCCCATATGGATCTTATCTTTTGAGTTTATCTCTCCATCCCACTGAATCTAGGTTGGCCTGACTGCTTTGATCTTTAAAACATGGCAGACAAGTAAGGCTGTGCCAACTCAGGGCATAGACCTTCACTGGCCTGACAGCTTTTGCTTCCTGCCCCAAAAGATGCTCTATCATGGGGCCATTTCTTGTTGGAACCCAGCCACTGTCAGAAGCCTAAGCCATACAGAGAAGCCACAGTAGGCACTCTGGTTTGACAGCCTCAGCTGAGCTCCCAGCCAACAGCTATCATCAACTGCCAGGCGGGAAGATGGCCCATTTTGAACCTCCAGCTCAGCTGAGCTCTAGGTAACTGCAGCTCCAGTCAACACTGGACTGCAATTGCATGGAAGACCTTGCGTAACCCAAGTCAACCCATAGAGCAATTGCATAAAAGATCCCAAGAGAGAACCTCCCAGTAAGCCCAAGTCACAGAACTGTGAAAATGAATAATAAATTATTGTTTAAGCAACTCAATTTTGGGGGTTTTGTTACAGCAGCAATAGATAACTGAAATATTACCTATCATAATGACCAAACTGATTTATAATATATTTCTAAGAATATAAACTTATTAGAGAATATTTCATACTGAAAACCTAGAAGTACAGGTAGCATCAACACTCAGAGTCAGAGACAGGCTGGACAAATCCACTTGGCCACATTGGATTTCTTTTCTCTAGGTTATAGGAACAAAGTTATGCTCCATCTATATCTTTCAGGGTGTTGCAGAATCTACTTTTCTAAAGCCCATGCAAGTACTCAACGATGAAAACAATAAAAATAAACTTGACCGCTTAAAAGAGCAATGCTATTAACATGCACAGTCACCCAACAGTGGCTTAATTTATCTGAGATCAGGCAGGAGAACAATGCACTATTAGAGCTTAGGAGGTCACAGGAAAAGGGACCATTAATAACATGACCTGCCTGGGATTCTGGATGGGGGAGTTCAAAGGGTCTAATTAAGCCCCCTTTCAAAGCCACATCATTTCCAGTGTGTTTTTAAAATCACACACTTGGTCTGCACAGAAGGAATGTCAAAAATATCAGTTTTGGTGGGGGTTTGTTTTGTGTGTGGCACCATTCTAAAAATCAAGTAAGTCTTTCTCTTTTACTATCTTTTTTCAACATTGAGTGTGCAAGAGAATATTTATGCAATATGTAAGATATAAAGAATGATATAAATGGTCAGGTGCAGTGGCTCACAGCTGTAATCATAGCACTTTGAGAGGCCAAGGCAGGTAGATCACTTGAAGTCAGGAGTTCAAAACCAGCCTGGCCAATATGGCCAAGCCCCATCTCTACTAATATATAATAATTAGGAGAGAGATCCAAGATGGCCGACTAGCAGTAGCTCAGGATTGTAGCTCCCAGTGAAAGCGCAGAGAGTGAGTGGACGCCACACTTCCAGATGAATTTTTGTTGCCCACGGACCAGGAGATTCCCAGCGGAGGAGCCCCACGGGTCGCCAGCGTGACTCTTTTGGCCGGCATGGCTGTTTTGCTGGCACCCTGGCGTGGCGGTTCTCAGTGCAGAGTATACGGGACTGGGGGCCCTTTTAGGTGGCGTTTGGAGCTCCGGGAAGGCAGAGTCGCCCATTCAGCTGATTGAAAATGGGACTGAAGCGGGGAGCCAGACTGAGAGATTCCTGGGCAGAAAAGCGCCACAAATCTCAATGCTGCTGTTTCAGCTGGCGCAGTGGGTCACCGCAGGAGAAATTCCCCCACAAAAAAACAGCAATTGGAAGCTCTGAGGATTGAGAGTTTCACAGCAAGCACAGCTGAACCTGGGAAGGTCCAGCTCTGTGGGGAGGGGCGTCCACTGAAGGAAAACTAAGAAACAGAAAAAACATCATCACCAACAAGCTGGACGTACACTCAGAGACCCAATCTGAAAGTCAACAATTACAAAGATGACAGGTGGATAAATCCACAAAGATGGGAAGAAACCAGCGCAAAAAGGATGAAAACACCCGAAATCAGAATGTCTCTCCTCCTACAGGGGATCACAGCGCCTCATCAGCAATGGAACAAGGCCTGATGGAGAATGAGTGTGATGAATTGACAGAATCAGGCTTCAGAAGGTGGATAATAAGAAACTTCTGTGAGCTAAAAGAACATGTTCTAACCCAATGCAAAGAAACTAAGAACCTTGAAAAAAGGTTTGACGAAATGCTAATGAGAATAGACAATTTAGAGAGGAATATAAGTGAATTAATGAAGCTGAAAAACACAATACGAGAACTTCGTGAAGTATGCACGTTTTAACAGTCGAATTGATCAATTAGAAGAAAGGATATCAGATGTTGAAGACCAACTTAATGAAATAAAATGAGAAGACAAGTTAGAGAAAAAAGGGTAAAAAGGAATGAGCAAAGTCTCCAAGAAATATGGGACTATGTGAAAAGACCTAATCTACGTTTGACAGGTGTACCTGAATGTGACGAAGAGAATGAATCCAAGCTGGAAAATATTCTTCAGGTTATTATTCAGGAAAACTTTCCCAACCCAGCAAGGCAGGATAATACTCAACTCCAGGTAATACAGAGAACACCACAAAGACATTCCTCAAGAAGAGCAACCCCAAGGCACATAATCGTTAGATTCACCAGGGTTGAAATGAAGGAGAAGATGCTAAGGGCAGCCAGAGAAAAAGGTCGGGTTACCCACAAAGGGAAGCCTATCAGACTCACAGCAGATCTCTCAGCAGAAACCCTATAAGCCAGGAGAGAGTAGGGGCCAATATTCAACATCCTTAAAGAAAAGAACTTTCAACCCAGAATTTCATATCCAGCCAAACTAAGCTTCGTAAGTGAAGGAAAAATAAATTTTTTTGTGAACAAGCAAGTACTTAGAGATTTCATCACCACCAGGCCTGCTTTACAAGAGCTTCTGAAAGAAGCATTACATATAGAAAGGAGCAACCAGTATCAGCCATTCCAAAAACCTACCAAAAGGTTAAGAGCATCACCATAATGAAGAATCTACATCAACTAATGGGCAAAACAGACAGCTAGCATTAAATGGCAGTATCAAACTCACATATATCAATATCAATCCTAAATTTAAATGGACTAAATCCCCCAATCAAAAGACACAGACAGGCAAATTGGATAAAAAGCCAAAACCCATCGGTACGTTGTATCCAGACCCATCCCACATGCAAGGATACACAAAGACTCAAAACAAAGGGATGGAGGAAGATTTACCAACCAAATGAAGAGAGAGAGAAAAAAAGTAGGTGGTGCAATTCTCGTCTCTGATAAAACAGACTTTAAGGCAACAAAGACAAAAAGAGACAAAGAAGGACATTACATAACGGTAAAAGGATCAATGCAACAAGAAGAGCTAACGATCCTAAATATATATGTACCCAATACAGGAGCACCCAGATACATAAGGCAAGTTCTTAATGACTTACAAAGAGACTTAGATTCCCGCACAATAATAGTGGGAGACTTTAAGACTACATTGTCAATATTAGACAGATCAATGAGACAGAAAATTAACAAGGATATCCAGGACTTGAACTCAGACCGGGAACAAGTAAACTTAATAAATATTTACAGAACTCTCCACCCCAAATCCACAAAACACATTTTTCTCAGTATCGCAACACACCTATTCTAAAAGTGACCACATGATTGGAAGTAAATCACTCCTCAGCAATTGCATAGCATTTCACAGGTTTAAATGAAATATTGGTTGGCTGCTTATTTGTTATTTTCCTCCCTTATTCCTTCCTGTCTCCATTGTTAAGCACATTTATTGGGATAAAAGAGGTTTTTAATACCCATTTTTAGATGGCATTCTAGCCTGGGCAATAGAGCAAGATTCCCGTTCTCTCTCCCTCTTTCTCTTCCTCTTTATTTCTCTCTTTTATTCTTTTTTTCTTTCTTTCTCTCTTTCTTTCTTCTTTTCTTTTTCTTCCTTTCTTTTTTCCTCTTTCAAAAAAAAACCATAAAAAAATATATATATAACAATTAGCCAGATGTGGTGGTATGTGCCTGTAATCCCAGCTACTGAGACTGAGGCAGGAAAATTGCTTGAACCTGTGGGGCAAAGGTTGCAGTGAGCCAAGACTGTGCCACTGCACTCCAGTCTGGGCAACAGAGTGAGACCCTGTCTCCAAAAAAAAAAAAAAGAATGATATAACTAGCCAGGCACAGTGGCTCGCACCTGTAAGCCCAGCACTACTGGCTTCCCTACTTTTGAGGTTTAGGAACTCAGACTGGCTTCCTTGCTCCTCAGCTTGCAGATGGCCTATTGTGGGACTTCACCTTGTGATCATGTAGTTAACACTCCTTAATAAACTCCCCTTCATATATACATCTATCCTATTAGTTCTGTCCCTCTGGAGAATCCTGACTAATACAGGCTGTTTCCCTTTCTCATCATTTGTGTGTTCACTGGAGTAGAACTTTTAATTTCCTTCAATAAATTTTCCTTTGCATTCATGACCTGGCTAACTGGTCCCAGAGGCCTAGCCTTCAGCCCATGTCAGCTTTTGATGTTGACTTCCTCACTAAGCTCAATCATTTCTAGCTTTTTAAAGTGAGAGATGTGTGGCTCTTCCTTTAACCTGGACACTAAGAGGCCTTTGTTGGGTTAATTGGCCTCATTTCAATATTACTGTCTCAGGGAGCAGAGAGATCTGAGGAGAGGGAGACGAGGGAATGACCTGTCAGCGGAGCTGCCAGGACACACAGCTTAAGTTTGCCATCTTATATGGGTGCAATTCATGGCACCCCAAAACAATTATAACAGTAACATCAAAGATCATTGATCACAGATCACCATAATGGATATAATAATAATGTTTGGATATTTTGAGAATTACCAAAAGGTGACACAGAGACAAGAAGTGAGCGCACACTATTGGAAAAATGGCATCGATAGACATGCTCAATGCAGGGTTGCCACAAACCTTCAATTTGTTAAAAAACAAACACACAAAAAATCGGTATGTGTAAAGTGCAAAGTACAACAAAACTAGGTATACCTATAATTCTCATTTCTATAGAAGATACTACCATTTACAATAACAGTGATGAAACCTGCAAGCTAGTATCCCTGCAGGGACCAGAAGTCCAAATTCCAGCGAGAGAGGGTGGAACCTGTAAAAGTCTCAGCATAAACTAGGCTTTTCTTTCTATTAATGTAAATGTCCCAAATTAACACTAGAGTAATGATGCATGGGTGGAAGCTGAAGAAGGTTCAGAAATAAGACAGAGGGAAAGGGATCATGGGGGCCAAATAATAAATTTAAAGAGGAGATAAGATAACAATATCATCGCCAAAGATGGGCAATACTAGCACAGAAAGGTTGCAATGAACTAAAAACAAAGAAAGAAAAGCAGGCTTTTAATTCAGCAATGTGCAATGGATTTTCCTTATGGAGGACAAACACATCAATAGCAGGTATTAGTAGGGTATCAAAACCATAGGGATCTCCAAAAAAATATTAATAGTAGTGAAAAAGTTTGTTAGAAAGCAACATATTGGGAATTTAAGAGCTGATGTCATCTTGAAGTATTTTTGACAAATTTGCAAGTGTTCATTAAATTTGTGTTTTATCTGACATTCTCTGAACTAAACTGATACACTGAATAAGGTTTATATGATTCTCTCCATATAAAAACTTTCCTATTTTCCCAAATTAAATCCTATTTCTCTTTCTTTCTCTGTCCTACTAAAGATGGTTTCCAGTGTCCTACCGGACTGAGTTACTTACTGAGTCACTCTTGTCAGTTACTGTCAGTAAAATATTTTAATGACTTAAGACCTTGGTGGTCACACAGTTATTGTACATTTTTCAGTTACATGGTTTCAACAGTGAGTTTACCCAGCTCCTAACAAAAATTAGCTGCGCATGGTGGTGCACGGTGCATGGCCATGATGGTCCCAGTTACTTGGGAGACTGAGGCAAGGGGATCACCTGAGCCTAGGAGTTGGAGGCTATAGTGTGCTGTGATTATGCCTGTGAACAGTCACTGCACTCCAGGCCTGGGCAACAAAACAATACCCCATCTCTTAAACACACACACACACACACACACACACACACACACACTTGCTTCATGAAAACACTGCTGATCATGGCTGACAAGTTATTACTGTATCTCCATTAAAGAGACAACAAGGTGGGGGAGAAGGGTGAATATGTGAGGAGGAACCCAAGCCCAATGCAATCACTTAAATCCAAATGCAACTGGAGGAAAAAGAAGAATACCAGAAAAGCAAAATGGCATTCATGGACCTAAAGAGAAAATGCTGAATGCATCATCGTGGTAAATAAAAGTCCCAGATGCACTGGGGTCCCTTAGCAAAGAATCTTTCACCCAGAAGATACACAGAGAGTCAAGCCAGTTAACTCCACGGCCAGCATTTCTCTCACTGAGCTCTTCTGGCTGGCCATGCCTTATGGGGAGCAGGAGCTGCAACATGGGATGGCACAAAGCCCTAGCAAACTGACTCACAACAGTCAGACTGTCTGGCAAAGGAGAGAGATGCTTACTTGGATATCACAGGAGAAGATGGTCTCTTAGGAATGCTTCCAGAAAGCTCGCATCTTTTCAGAGGGGACCCAAAATTCACAGTGGAAAGAGGAGTTGCTGTTCGTTGCCCCCGCTTCACCTTCTCCACCTGTAGGGGACATAGGATAGCCACAGTCCATGACTGGCAATACTTCCACAATTTA
Organism: Callithrix jacchus; assembly: GCF_049354715.1. NCBI lineage: Eukaryota > Metazoa > Chordata > Mammalia > Primates > Cebidae > Callithrix > Callithrix jacchus. The sequence goes on from NC_133524.1 coordinate 20,554,169, forward strand.
TAAGAATAACTCCCCAGATGGAACAATGCACAGCTTTCAGAGGGATCGATATGAAGCTATAATGCATCACAAACAGGCATCTTTGCAGGGAGGCATGATGAGGTCATCACATTTATATTACCCAGTTAAAAAAAAACAGCCTCAAAGTACAAAGATTTCCTTCTCCTAGTTATCTTTCAAAAAGTTAAGAACAGAACCATATTATAGGGACATGTAGGAACTGAAAAGAGTGCAAAGATGTAAAATCACTACAAAAAATTATAGGTGAGTAAAAATGTGGTTATAACTTCCAAGACAGTGTGAACTGTGGCCCCTGATGGTATACATGGTATAATGGGGTTTGCAACCCCACCCAGTCCTGTAGGTCTTTCCATTACCTCCCTTTGCAGAAAGGAACAGACATCAGTGCCTAGACTGCAGAAAGTGCTCCACAAGGGTTAGCTCTCTTTCCTCCCTATCACACTCTTCTGCAGCAAGCCCTCATCTGGCCCCCACACTCACATCCATCAGTCCCTTTCAACACTAATCCACTGTATAGTAAAATCCAAGAGTCTAAAACAGGTACTTCTAAGACTCACAACAGATTTGAAAATAAAATATGGTATTATAAAATGCAGTAGTTTTAAAATAAGTCCAGACATTATTTGGTATTACTCCCTTCAACAGGTGAGACTTAATTCCTCTTCCCTTGTGTGTGGGTTGATCTTAGTGACTTACTTAAAGGACACTGCAGCGTCCCCCTTGCAATCTCTCTGATAGCTTGCTTGGAGGGAAGCCAGCTGTGGCATCATTTGAACACTCAAGCAGCTTTATGAACAGGCCCATCCAGTGCGGAACTAAGGCCTCCTGCCAACAGCCGTGAATGAGCCATCTCAGAAGAGGCCCAGCCATGCTTTCAGATGATGCAGCCCTGGCCAACATCCTGACCACACCACCTCATGAAAGACCTTGCACCAGAACCACTAAGTCACTCTGAATTTCTGATCCAAAGAACCCATGAGTTAATACATATTTGTTGTTTTAAGCTGCCAAGGTATAAGGTGATTTGCTAAGTAGCAATGGATAACTAACAAAAGTAGTATGGCATGTGTAATTTCTGAATAAATAGACACAACTGTGTATAAATAAATAGACACAACTGTTCAACATTTAATTTACTGAAAGTGCCAGTGTGCCACCAAAAATGTTTAAGCTGGGCATAGTAGCACATGCCTGTAGTCCCAACTACTCAAGAGGCTGAGGCAGGATTACTTGAGCCCAGAAATTCAAGGTCAGCCTGGGCAACAAAGAAAGACCTCATCTCAAAAGAATGTTTAATGATTACTTTTGCAGGTAAAAGTTGACATAGATCCTCAGTTCTAGATAGGTGCACAGGTAGAACTGACCCAGAATCTGATATCCGTAAAGAGGAAGACCAGAGTATTTAGAACATTCCTTCTGACTCCTGTCCTCTGGAGGGCAGGCTGTGACAAGGACAGCATTAAGAATTTGCTCCAAGGTACTAAGACTTAAGAGCATCCAAAAAGTTAAAGGATTTTCACAGGTTGGGTAAAATTTTGAACTAAATCTACCCTTTCCTGCTTTGAGCAGTCCTGGGAGACTGATGGAAACAGAGAGCCCAGGTCAAGCACAGAAGTAATCACACCATCGGACAGAACACAATCTGGAGGAGTGAGTGAGTAGGTGGTTTAAACTTACCAGAGAGGCGGCCAGGTAATCCAAGCACTTTGGAGGCCAAGGCGGGCGGATTACCTGAGGTCGGGAGTTCAAGACCAGCCTGACCAACATGGTGAAACCCATCTTTATTTTAAATAAAAATAAAAAATTATAAACTTACCAGAGAGGCCTCTCCTCCCACAAGGGCTTCTTTCCCAACATCTCCTGTGTCAGATGTAGATGTAGATGTAGATGCAGCTTTCTTCTTCTCAATGTTTCGAGTTGGTGAAGACTTGTAAGAAGGGTTAAGAGAGCCAAGAAGAGCTAAACGAGGACAGACAGGGAATACTAGAAAGTTACAGTATAACAGCCAGAAAGACAGAGAGTACAGATGGGAAAAGTAGAGCAGAGAGATGGGAAGAACACATTTCTATTAAAATATGACCTGGGCAATCAACACCACACTTTTCTGTTGTACACAGGATGGATCCTAAAAAGGCTCCCATACTCAAGTGTCAAGTTTATTCAAGTTAATTTCAGGGGTGAAAAGTCTGTACTTTGGAGCCACAGAGACCTAGCACTGCCACCTAATAGCTGGATCTCCTTGGGCAGGTTACTTAACCTCTCCAAACATCAATTTCCTTGTGCAGAAAAGGGTTAACATAGCAGATCTGACTGCTCTTCTTGGAAAGACCTGATTACATGGGTGGCCCTTGGCTGGCATCTAGGAACTTAGATTTCAGGAGGGTTCCCACCATTAATTGATGGGTGTCTAAACTGTATACAAATAGTATGGTTTATACTAAGCACTTCTTTTCTTGTGGGAGTCTGGAATCTGGGTATGTGCCTGGGAGGGGATGCCTACATAACCAGCTCCCAGTAAAAACCCTGGGCACTGAGTTTCTAGCTAGCTTCCCAGCCTGGCAACATTTCATACATGTTGTCACAATCTATTGGTGGAGGAATTAAGCTTGTCCTGTGTGACTCCACTGGGAGAAGAGTCTTGCAAATCCGCACCTGGTTACCTCTGGACTTAATCCCATTTACTCTTCTATTTCCTAGTTTTTTTCATGTTTCCTCCTGCTATAATAAATCACAGCCATGGGCCAGGCATGGTGGCTCACCTGAGCTTAGGTTGAGACCAGCCTGGGCAACACAGAGAAACATCAGCTCTACAAAAAATACAAAAATTAGCTGGGTATAGGGGCACACATACTCCTGCAGTCCCAGCTACTCTGCAGGCTGAGGTGGGAGGATCGCTTGAGCCTGGAAGGTCAAGGCTGCAGTGAGTCAAGATCATGCCACTACACTCCAACCTAGGTGACAGAGCAAGACCCCATCTCAAAAAAAAAAAAAAAAAAAAGAAAAAAAAAAGCTAAGAAAGAAAAAATAAGTCACAGCCACAAGTGCAACTATGCAGATTCTTCCAAGTTCTCCTAGTCAATTATCACACCTGGGGCGGTCTTGGGGAACCCTGGCACAATGAATGTCAGAAATGGGAATCGCTGGAATGACCCTGATTTGCTGAAATATGGTAAAATCACATTTTGGGAAAAGGACAAAAGGGTGGAGAACAAATCTGTGGTCCCTGGGTGGCTATGAAGTTATCCATAGTATAAAACAGCAGCTGAGCTGTTGTGAGAGGTAAAAGTGACCTATAGAATTTAAAGATGACCGATGCAGTTCCAAGACAGTTGGCTCAATGGATCCCCCTGGCTGCTTTTGGCTGTGTTAGCTAAAGTGAGGGAAAAAGCACAGCCCAGGTGATGCCTTTGGTTTTTGTTTTCTTTTCCAAGTGACAATGGGATATAATTTCCTTACTGTTTGCCAGCAGTGAGTGGGTTGGAATTTAAACTCCAAATACTACAACCAGAACAAGTCTCTATAATAGGTTTTTCTGCTATGGCTTTTGTCTAATGGAGCCTCTGGAAAAAGGGAGATGTGAAAAGATAGGCAATTTCCAGAAAAATACATGCTTTTGGAGTTCTAAAAATCGACTAGGGACCACTATAAACATATAATGTCCTCCATGGGACCCAAAACTATAAAAAGATCCTGGATGCTGCTAGACTGTGTGGGTCACATAAAGTGCCCACAAGACAGGGCTTGTTCTCTGATGGGACCATCAACAATCAAGCTGCTCACTGGCTCTATATTTCTGATGCAGAGTCTGATTATATTCCCAAAAATGATTCCTACAAAGGCTTCAAGTCACATCATAGGCGATGCCACTCTTTCAGCCATCCCTGACAGATTGAACTCCATCCCCCCTGGGGAATGTGTCACTACTGTTAATGTTTTGTGCTTAATTTTCTGGAGTACCTGCAGTATGTAACAGACTGAGATCCTGACTGTATTTTTTCTGCCTTTCTCTCACTATACATGTCAGTAAAGCAATTTGTTAAATGCAGCTGTCACTGGAAAGGGATTGATCTTTTCTAGGCTGCTCACTGGATAAATGATAAAGATGAAAGGGCTCGGAGGTGATACAAACCTACTTTCAAATGTTTTGAAAATTTAGGATTTTAACCTAATACTTACACAATATATCTTTCTGGTTAAGTTGGATAAAAATGGGTTTTAAAAAACGCTTTTGTCCTTTCTTTGAAAGGTCTGGGTGAGAGTAGGGGATGATTAAGAGAATGTAGTTTTGATTATTGAATAGGACATGGAGAAAAACAACAAAATCTAACAGGTGGGGTGATATACGGATAGGGAAGGACAGTTGTGTTCTGTTTTCCATAACTGCTCCTGGAAGCTCTTTCTTCTGTGCTGAAAGCACCTTGGACTCAGACCCATGGCTGAGCCTAGATGGCACATGACAGCATGACTATGAGCTGGCAGGGGTGGGGCCAGTTCCTGCATGTCTCCACAGAACACCTCCAGATTCCATCTGCACTTGCTAGGAAGATGAAGTAGGGTCACTGACAGAACTGTTTGGGACTGATGGCCTCAGACAGCCCCCATAAAACCTGGGACTGAGCTGAATTACCTGCACTGAACTGAGCACCCTGAGGCATGAGGCACCACAGCGGTAGCCACGCTGGAGACTGCCTGACCAATGATACCCTGCTGGTGTACCCTAACATGTTCAACTCCGTTTCCAGGGAACCACATGAGCCCATGGGGATCATACTTCCTGTGTGTGTGATTATCACAACATTGCCTCAGCCCGGGAAGGCATTCAGGTCAGTTTCAACTTACTGGCCAGAGCTGCTCTAGGCTGGAGTTGATGCCACGGGCCAGGTAAAAAGATTCATACAGCAACTAATGGAGGGGGCCATCTGGCTGCCTCAAACAGACCTTTCTGAGGCCAGGTGCAGTGGCTTATGCCTGAAATCCCAGCACTTTGGGAGGCTGAGGTGGGAGGATCGCTTGAGTCCCAGAGTTTGAGACCAACCTGGGCAACACAGGGAGACCCCATCTCTAAAAAAAATATATAGCTAGGTTTGTGGCACACACCTGTAGTTGCAGCTACTCGGGAGGCTTAGATGGGATGATCACATAAGCCCAGGAGGTTAAGGATGCAGTGGGCCATGACCATGCCACTGCACTCCAGCATGGGTAAGAGCAACAGAGCAAGACCTTGTCTTCACAAAAAGAAAAAGAAAAGAAAAGATAGAGAAAAAAGAAAAAGACAGACTTTCTGGTTAATTAGATTTGCTTTAACTGCTAAGTCCAGAACTCCTAAAGGACATAACTGCAGGATGGTCTCACCCCTTGCTGTGTATGGTCCTACTGAAAAATTTTCTGTAAAGACACCTTGGCCGAGAGTCAAGTGGATGAGCTGTGCAAAAACAGTTAACACAGCAGGCCTGACTGCTGTCCCTAGAAAGGCCTACTTACAAGGTTAGCCCTTGGCTGGCACCTGGAAACTTAGATTTTGGGAAGGTCCTCCCTTTAACTGATGAGTGGCTCACTGGGCATAAACAAACAACATGGCGTATATTGAACACCTGCTTTCCTTCTGGGAACCTGGAATTTGGGTATGTGCTGGGCAAGGGGTGCACGTGACCAGCCCCCTGTAAAAACCATGGGCACCGAGTCTCTAAAAAGCTTCCCTGGTTGGCAACATTTCATATTTCATACATGTTGTCACAACTCATTGCTGGGGTGAACGGTGTTCTGAGTGACTCCACTGGAGAGGACTCTGGAAGCTTGTACCTGGTCTTCCCTGGACTTTGTCCCATGTGCCTTTCCCCTTTGCTGCCTTTGCTTACATCCTTTCATTGGGGATCCTGTGAGTCTTTCTAGCAAATAAGTGATCCTGGAGTTGCTCTTAGGGACCCCCCAACATATTCATTATCCTCAAGATGGGGTATTTCCCACTTGCTAGGGTTTTTTGAGATATAACTCACATACCATAAAATTCACCCTTTAAAAAGTATACAGGACAGGCATGGATGGAGGCTCACACATGTAATCCTAGCACTTTGGGAAGCTGAGGCAGATGGGTCGTGCTTGAGCCCAAGAGTTGGAGACCAGCCTGAGCAACAGACAAAGTGAGACCCTGTCCCTACAAAGAATCCAAAAAATTAGCCAGGCATGGTGACATGTGCCTGTAGTCCCAGCTACTTGGGAAGTTGAGGTAAAAGGAAGGCTTGGAGTTCGAGGCTTCGATGAGCTATCACATCACTGCATTCCACTCAGGGCAAAAGAGCAAGACCTTGTCTTTATTTTATATTTATATAAATATAAATATAAATATATTTGTTTTTATATTTATATAAATATAAATATATTTGTATTTATATTTATAATTTATATTTGTGTATATATATTATATATATTTATTATATATATAATACATACATAACTAATAAATATATACACATACATACGCACACACAATTTGAGGTTTTTAGTACATTCACAAGGTTGTGGAACTATAACCACAGTCTACTTCTACAACATTTTCAAGATTCCTCAAAGAAACTATTTGTCCATTAAGCAGTCACTCCCCTTCCCTCCTTCCTCCAGTCTGATAACCACCATCTACTGTCCACAGAGATGGATTTTCCTATTTCAGACATTTCACATAAATAGAAATATACGATTTGTGGCCTTCTGTGACTGGCTTATTTCACTTAGCATAATATTTTCAAGGTTCATCCATCTTGTGGCATGTATCTGTATTTCTTTTTTGAGAAGGAGTCTCACTCTGCCGCCTAGGCTGGAGTGCAGTGGTGTGATCTTAGCTCACTACAGCCTCCACCTCCTGGGCTCAAGTGATTCTCCTATTTCAGCCTCCTCAGTAGCTGCGATTACAGCTGTGTGCCATCACATCCAGCTAATTTTTGTATTTTTAGTAGAGACAGGGTTTGACCATGTTGACCACGCCGGTCTCAAACTCCTTACCTTGGGTGAACCACCCACCTCGGCCTCCCAAAGTGCGGCATTATAGGCGTGAGGCACCGTCACTGGCCTGTATTGCTTTTTACAGCTGATTAGTATTCTTTATGGGTATATCACATTTTGTTTATTCATCCACTGAAGGACATTTGAGTTGTTTCTACTTTGTGGCTATTGTCAATAAGTTTTTGTGCTAACATATGTTTTTATTTTCCTTGGCTGTATACCTAGCAGTGGAATTGCTGGGTCATATGGGAACTCTATGCTTAAGTTTTTGAGGAACTGTCAGGCCGTGTTCCACAGCAGCTGCATCATTTTACATTCCCACCAGCAGTGTGTGAGGGAAGTGTGTCTCCACCTCCTCCCCTTTAAAAAAAATTCTAGTCATCCCAGTGGGTGTGAAGTGGCATCCCACTCTGTTTTTGATTTTCATTTCCCTAATGATTAATGATGTTAAGCATCTTATGTACTTATTAGCTGTCTGTATAACTTATTTGCCTAAACAGTATAACTCTTTGGAAACAACTACAACTAGGCAGAAGTTTTATGTCATTTATGTATCATCACACTGAGTATACTATCTTGGGAATAAAGAGCAGATCTGACCTTAGGTGGACACAGTACTGCTCATTTGCAAACAAAGAGAATGCCAGCCCCCATGAATTGTGACATGATGACTTGATCTGCTTTGACAGAGGCAGGGCTTTGATGGTCTGGCCCAGTGTTACTCAGACTTCAACGTGCAGGTTGGGTGGGGCCTTCTGACCAAGGTCCTAGATGCCGCTGCCATTGCTGGTCCATGGATCACCTTCTGAGTAGTGAGACTCTAGACTGCCATTGAGCTTTTATTCTGTGCTAATCATTGTGTTATCTCATTTGTGTGCACAAATCTCATTTAATCATCACAACAATTTAAAATAGCTCCACCTTATAGATGAGAAAACTGAGGTTTAGAGAAGTTAATTAACTTACCCCAAATGGTGAGGGCTAGTGAATGGCAGAGCTAGCTATGGGACTCCCCAGACTGGTCTACAGGCTATTTTGCCACACCATCTCTTAAGAAAAGTCTACTAACCTTCAGCATTCATGAAGTGGAGTTTTCTTCCCCTAAAATACATGGTCTCACTCATAAAATAATTTACTCACCTCTGTGACACTTAAAAGAAACATGAAACAGCAAAAACAATTGTAGAAGATGTTATTAACCAATGAAGACGTTTCACAAAGCCAGCAAATAGGAAGCAAAATCCAAAAATTCAGGAGTAAATCCTAGGCTGACCAACACCTCTTCGGCCATTTTCCTTGGTGTTACCAGCTTAGCCTCTTTTACCTGAGTCACTGGCCTGCCCAGAGAGCCTGAATGAAGTTCTGCTTCTTGCTAAAGAAGACTGTGTAGGTATCAACAGTCGTGAAAGAATGGCTTCCATTTCACTAAGGTACATGTGATGAGCTGAGGGATGGAATCAAATGAAAATTTTAAAAAGCAAAACTAAAACAAAACAAAATAAAACATTTAAACAACACAATGCATGGTGCAAATTAACTTTTGGGTGGTAGAACAAACGTGGAAAATAAAAATATTTGAACAAAGGATGGATTTGGAGTTCATCGTAGTAAAATACAACAAATAATGTGACCTTTAGAATTTGGGAGAGTGTATTAATTGTCACGAGGTACCAGAATCCATTTGATATGCTACTGCGGTACAGTGACCTATATCAATCAGAGAATTAACCCACCTCCCAGATGTAATATGGACTCAAGAAATCATTTACGGCCATGCATGGTGGCTCATGCTTGGAATCCCAGCACCTTGGGAGGCCAAGGCAGTTGGGTCATTTGAACTCAAGACTTTGAGACCAGCCCGGGCAACATGGCAAAACCTCATCTCTACAAAAAAATAGAAAAAAATTAGCTGGGCATGGTGGCGTGTGCCTGTAGTTCTAGCTCCTCAGGCTGAGGTGAGAGGAGGGCTTGAGCCTGGGAGGCAGAGATTCCAAGTGAGCCAAGACTGTACCACTGCACTCTAGCCTGGGCAACAGAAAGCCTGTCTCAAAAAAAAAAATCCTTTACTCCAAGTAGATCTAACATTGAAAAAAAATTATGCCTACAAAACACTTGTATTAGATCCTCTGCTAAGAAAGATTTCATAACATACTGATTTTTAAATGAAATGTCATCCTGTAATAGTATAAAAATACATATTTTCATACCTTTTCCATGTCAATAAGGGCAAAAATTAGGTGACAGGCACAAAAATACAAACAGCCAACTATCAGCTTTAATGGAAGACAGTAGTATTCATAATCTAGAAGTCAATGACCAAAATATTTAGATCATTTTTGAATGTATTATATATGGCAATGAATTAATTTTTCTCTCACTCTGTATTCAGCTCTTCATCACTCGCAGGTTCTTGGTGCTTACCACGAACTGCATCACAGATCAGTAGCGTTATGAACCTTATAGGGTCTCTGACACACATAACACGCCTCTGGGATAGAGGTACAAGGTCAATGTCAGTGGAAACAACCAGGAAGGCACACCAGCCTCTGCCAAGTTGCAACCAGCCTTCTGCTCTGCCCTTGATGGTAACTTGTACTAAACACTCCACTGACACCTGACACTTCTTCAGTGTTGCTTTAAAATAGACATTTAGTGCACGGAGAGCTTTCCTTGCTTCCTTAACCTGTATGCTCTGAAAGGTATAAACTCAGACTTTCAGTGACTTATCTGAGCCTCTGTGAGGATGCAGACCATGTTAAATCTACTCAGGTTCTGGAACTGGCACACATCCTATGCATATCCTCTCCCAACTCAAAACAGAGTGCCCATCCTTTTCCTCTTTTGGAGGCCTTATTAGTTCTGTGCTTCTCTTTTCATCTACAAAATGGGCAGGCCTATAAACCACAAATGACCGCGGAGCCCCACTGTTTCACATATCTAAGCCTCCCATGTAACTATAGCTTATCAATTCTGCTCTTTCTGGCTAATCAACTGTATTTCATCATTGACCAGACAGTTACTTTAATGGTCGCATCTGCCCACTGGTTAATTAATTCCTGAGGAGGATAACTCCTACATGCAACGTAGAAAACAGAACAGTCTCTTTCAGACTGGGAGACTGTATTAATTCCTGCCTCTATTTAACAATAACCTGGCTCTAAAGAGCCATGCCATGTTCCAAAGTCTCTCTGACAAGGCCCTAGGGCTCCCACATTCAGACCACAAGACTAGGACACAAAGATGGTATCTGCAGAAGGCTCAAGAGGAGGTTCTCACAAAGACCAATGTTAAGATGCTCACATCAGAAAATAAACAAACTGGAGAGACCAAGTCTACATGTTCACTTGCCTCGGTCTGGGGAATGCGATATTGCCACAGTGGATGAAGACAGGCGTTTACTCATGGGAGGCTCCGTCGGCTTTGGCAAATTCATAGTTGATGTTGAAAGTTTGTCACATGCTGCAGAGAAATGCATTAAAGACATTGGTATTCATCACACTACTGTAGAACCGAGAAACACATATCCCAAAGTGTCCTTCCTGTCCTCATCCACACACCTCCTAAATGCTGTGGCACAGTATGCTCTGCTTTCATCATCCTGGCATCTCATTATCCTAATCTGGAAATGCCCAGGCTACAGCAGCCCTTGGTCTGCAGCAATATCTCTGCAATTTCTTCACTCTGTTGTCATCTTCAATTTCAAACGTTCAACCTCACTCAACTGTTCAACTAAAGCCATGTTAATCCCACCAACAAATCATTTTCTTTTGTCTAGGGCTTTCTGTGTATGCTTACATCACAGGAAAACAAAACCAACCTGGACCCAGAGACAAATCACCACTGGAAAACGTCCTATGGTCTGACTGTCACTGCTTGCTGAAACCGATACTTTTCTGAAGACTATCTGAAGCTCAGGTTGGAGAGAAATGAAATCTGCCCTCTCGGAGTTGTATTTCAATGCAGAATGGCCTCTTTAGTAGTTGGTTTCTCTCTTACTTAGTAAGAGACAGATCAAAATGGTCCTTTCACAAATACTTTAACTTTTTGAGGTTAGGATTTTAACAGGAGACCCTGAGTTTACTGTTCTTATGTTCCAGTCATTATTTCAGACTGGTCTCTAAACTTAACCATCAGAGCAAACAGAGAGATGCTGACAGTGCCCTGCCAAGCTATGTTGGAGCCTGAGGCCAAAGGAAAAAAGTGTGCTCTTGGTTGTAGAAAAAGCAAACTCATCAATAATATTTCCAAAATCTATTCCTCTGCTCATCTTGTTTTCACATGAGAGAACTGCCATGTTCTATAATTGCTGCTGACCAAATGACAATCTTAAATAATTTTTAATTAACTTAAGCTGAAGTAAAGTATAATAAATTTGGTTTGGGTAGAAATAAAATATTTAAAATTGAAATAATGTTGTGAGTTTTAATACTCCTACTTTTTATTTTTTCCATATTTTAAGCTACTTTAATGTTTTGACAAAATTAAACATTAGAAATTACATAAAACCCTGTATATAGGAATGCACATTTTCCTTTTTGTTTCAGGCTCTGATATGGCTCAGCCCTGGTCTTTAGAAATGTGCTGTTTTGTTTACTATGGATTATTTTGCATTCATTTTGATTTTTAAAAAAATACCACATTAAGATATTATTTGATCTTGATTACTGAGATTTTTGGCATTCCCTTAAAATGTATGCTCTAGTCAATTACTGTACCCATTTCACCCTGGCCCTGGCCCTGGGTGCTGATTCCCAGTGGGTGATTACTCCACTCTCCCTGCACCTTTCTTTCCCCCCCTACCTTTTTTTTTTTTTTTTGAGATGGAGTCTCACTCTGTTGCCCAGGCTAGAGTGCAGTGGCATAATCTCAGCTCACTGCAACCACTGCCTTCCAGGTTCAAGCAATTCTCCTGCCTCAGGCTCCTGAGTAGCTGGGGCTACAGGCACTCGCCACCACATCCGGCTAATTTCTGTATTTTTAGTAGAGGCAGGGTTTCACTACGCTGGCCAGGCTGGTCTCAAACTAGTGACATCAAGTCATTCACTTGCCTCGGCCTCCCAAAGTGCTTGGATCACAGGCGTGAGCCACCATGCCCGGCTTCCCTATACCTTTCTTAGAGGGAAGGCCAGTGCCCACACTAGAGGTAACTCTGCCTGTGCAGCAAAATTACTGTTACAAAGCACCACCGGGAAGGATTATTCATTGTCAAAGGAATGTCAGAAACCAAGGGTATTGATTCCTACTGCTAATATGACCTTCTGCATTGCTGGTAAATACTGCTTCCCTTATATATATATATATATATATATTTTTTTTTGCCAGTTGAAGATGGAATGAATTTCTAAAGCCATTATTAAGTGGGAACAAAGTTTTGCTAGTTCTATTCTTGATCTAGACCATAGGAGTTTCCCAGGCCTGTATACAAAACAGAGAGCCGATTAGACAAAGAGATAAAATCAAGCACAAAGCCTAAGTATCTAATTATTTGGATTCCCAGTATTAGCACTGATAAACTCCCTACCACTCCCTCTCAAACACCTCTCCAGGAATGTACCACTTTAACACCAAGACCAAGTTTTCCATTCAGAACTCTGGGTGATTACAGGTTTGGTAACCAGAAGTAATCAGAATGCCCTGCTACTTAATGTCTACAACAGATGATGAATGAGATCGTTAAAAATCTGAATGTGCAAAAATCAAACACTGACAAGATTTTCAAGGCAGACATTAGTGAGTCGAGGATGAAATGTCTCCAGGGCACTAAGATGTAAGGCATGCACTGCTCTACAATGACAGAGGAATAAAGAAATATGGACATGTCATTCACGTTGCTAGAAAGAAAAGTTGTAACAGGCCAGACTAAGAAATCAATTGTAAAAGTGTCTGACACAGAAATGGTGATGGAGGAGAACAGTTATTACAAAATGCTATGGCACAGTGATGCTCAGATATACCGTTGGTGGACTCGGCAGCTGTGGCAGTGGTCCCTGCATCCGGAGGGAGGGTGCTGGCTGCTAAACCTAGAGGAGGGGGTGGGGTATTTTCTGATTCACCTACACAGCAAAAAATCAGAGCAAAGAGAGGTAAAAGAAAAAAGTCCCAATTTCTTGTTGCTTCTTAGTTTCTAATTAGGAAATTAGAAAAAGTAATTGAATCAGGTTGTCGACTTTTCAAAAAAGAAAAAAAAAGTTTATTTACTGCCCAAAGGTTAAAAGCACAATAGAGCAAAGTCAAGAAGTAGCCTATAAACTCAAATCTATTTGCTCTCAGATAGAGCTAGTACACACCTCCTGCATAATAGAATGTTAAGATTGCTGAAATGTAGTGAAACACCGAAAAAGAAGAAAAAGCCATCCAGAGACTAGTAACAATCCATACATAAAATTACACATTTGAAAATTTAAAGATGAATATGAACTGGTAACAAAATAAATAAGTCACCTTGAAATAAATTAGAAAAAGCAACAAAAATTTTAAATGAGGCAGGGAAAAGGTCCTCATTTTGGAGGGTAACTGCCACTCTGCTTTTCCTGAGCAGTGACTGGAGCCTCCTGCCGTTTCCCTCCCCTGAAGTCAGACCACCCCTGGGCTTGCCAACTGGGCCCGGCTCACTGGGCTATGTGTTGAAAGTCTTTCCTTTTGCTCTCCCTCAAAGCCTAGTTTTTGTGTCAACTGCTGTTTGCTTTCAAGAAGAATGCATAGATCCGCTTCATAACAAATGCATGCATAGGAATCTTGGCAGTTTTAAACATCACATCTGAAAGTGGTGTCTCGGAAAAGCTGTGCAAAGCATCCCCCAGATCCTGGAGGCACCCAGCGGTGCCCATGATCCCCTGCCCGCTCCATGATTTCCCACCTGGGACCTGAAATACAGGTGCAGCCCTATACTCACCATCACGTCCTCCGGGTCCCATGGGCAGTGATGCTCCCCACGAATACTTCTTCTTTAGCTCTAGCTGCTGTGAGCGCTCCAGGGACCTGCGCATCATTGCCTCCAGCCGTTCCTACACAGTTCATGTAAGGCAAGTGTTAACAAGATTAACTACCAAGCCCCACCACACTGCCTGCTGCCTTAGAGCACGGTGTGAGTCACCAAATGTGCCTTTCTGTGCTCCGCATCTAAAACCCAGGCATATGTGCTGTCTCTGCCACACCAGCGTGTTCTGAGTAGGTGGAGAGTAAACAATGCGGCTAGGCTAGCACTGGCTCTCAACCCCAACACTGCTCGTCCTGTCCCCTCCCCTCCCTGGGGAGAAGCTGTCCTAGGAATAATGCCCAATAAGCATTAACTCCTTGAGGCCTATCTCAAGCCATTTTGCCCTATCCAGAAGGAGAGCTGGAATTCTCTAGAACCAACAGCACCCTTTCTAGTTAAAAGCATAAAACATTTTGCTTTGAGAAAATTTTAATGCAAATATAATTTGAGTTTGGGGGTGATACATGACACTGAGAGCTATTTTGCAAAGCTGTATTTTCATCTTAGAACTTCTTAACAGGGAACCAATTGTTTTATATAGTGTGACACTTTTCTGCTATACAGTAATCTGGGGATAACATTGCATATTTCAAATTTTTAAAGATGCAAGAGTATAGAACCTTCTGGCCACAAAATAAAGCATCCATGCATTCCCAGAGTTAGGTAGGCGGAGGGGTCAGGGAGGCAAACCCAATAATTTTTAATCAGAGAAAAACAACCATTAAACTTCGGCTTCTCTCCTAACAGTATTTGTCTCCTGTAAAACACTCTCCTGTATTACCCAAATTGTTACTTTCATAAAGTTGTCCTTGGTGCTGCATTGAAGGTGCTCTGATTCTGCACTTCCCACCACCTCCATGACACTGCAAATACCAATTCCTCTCCCTACCTCTCCTGGAGAAGGCCTGAGCTAGCACTTATAATGAAACCCTTTAGCCCTCATAAAACCCAACTCTGAGGTGCTCTAGGAACTGGGCTAATTGTAGCCTGACTCCAAAACAAAAAGATACAATTGTCTCATGGCTTAAAAAACACACACAAGCAAAATTAATTTAGGACAGCACCAACTGAGTAATCATGACTTAAAAGACCAGTTAAAGGTTCCTTTTTGTCACACTTACTAGACACATATAAAGGTCACTTAATAGGTATCTAGATTCATCTCTTCTGTCTACACCAGAGGAATGAGATGAGGATCTGGCTTCTCCACATCTCAGGCTCCTCTGCATAATTTTTCTCTGAATAGCACTTTGCTAAGAGACTGCCTCTCCAGGGACCTGTGAGCAGAAAGGGGGATTTTTACCTCCTGTAAGTCTTATATTTACATTAGGTATTAACTGTGTTCTTGTTTTTGGCCTGAGACTGTACAATCATGAGTGTGCATGCCCTGGCAGAGTCCAGTCCTCATGACCCTGGCCCATTAAATGATGGCCAACTCTGGCAGTCTGCCTGATAAAAGATGGGGCTTGGAGGGATGAGAACTTCTCTGCCATGTGATGCCCGAAGTACAGCCACTTGAGATTGAGGTTGAATGGTATTTCATTATATGGTTTTAACATAAGGTATTTAACCAATGACATAAGTAAAGTGTTGAAGCCTTTCATCCCAAAGTGAATTTAGTATTGGATGGGTTACAGTAGACTTCCTGCATGTCAGAAGGACCTCATAAGGTGGTCCCTTCTCTACTAGGGGACCAATGAGAATAAAAAACAGTGAGATTCACTGAGCCAGCCTGACCACTGATCAGCTATCTGGGGGGCACCACTGTAAGGGAATGAATGCTCACTGAAAGCCAAACCTACCCTTGGACTTTTTAGTGGCTTCTAGAAAACTACCTCTGTCATCCATCCCCAGTCCACTGAGCTGCTCCAAGTCCCACCACCAGAGATTAATTCCTTCAGACCTTGAGGAGGCTGATGAAAACACAGCTGTCCCTGAGAGAAAGACACACTCACTTTATATCACCCACTTTTGGAGAGATGATGAGAAACAGATGACAACCAACTCTAAGAGAAGAGGATTTATGGAACCCCCAAAAAGTCTGAATGGGGTAATTCACACATGTGGAAAACCAAACTTGTCCAGTGCACAGGACTTATTAACGTTAGTCCTGTACAGGTCAGTATTGCCTCGTGTTTGTGTGTACCTTTCTGTTCCTTCAAATGACGAAATCGAAAGAATTCAAATCCCACCTCTGCCTGGCACTTTTTATCCCTGTGACCTTGAGCTAATCATTTCAGTTTGGGCTTCAGTTTCCTTGCCTATAAAATGGGGATAAGCCTACCTACATCCCCAGATCACCCTAAGTCTTGGAATAATGACAAGTATGCATAAGTCCTTAACCAAAGCTAAGTGAATCTGATTTTAAAGAGGAAGATTCTTATCAGGACCATTTAGAGCAACAGTTCTCAAATCTGAGAGCTCAGCAGGAAAATCCCTTGGAAGGCTTGTTAAAGCCCTGGGGTTTATCCCCAGAGTTTCTGAGTCAACAGATCTGGGGTGGAGCCTGCTGAGAATCTGCATTTCTAACAAGTTCTCAGGTGCTGCTGGTCATGGGACCCCCGAAGTGAGAGCCACTGCTTAGAGGAGAGGCTGAGCTTGAGAAAGTGAGCATGAGAAAGTTCCATCACATTAGAAAAACAGTATTAATAAGTATCAGAACTGCATACTGCAATTCCTGCCAAGTTCTGGTTTTCCTGAGTATCATCCGATGATCATCAGAGGATGGGGAAAGGGCAAGGCAAATCCTTGTCACTAGAATCTCTTCTATTAGGTAGGGCCTAGTGGAAGGAAGGAAGAAAGAGGAGTCCTCACACTTGACACCTTGATCTCTGGCTCTAGATCTGTCTGGATGAATTTGGAGAATCACGACCAAGGTGACTCTGCTGAACTGGCTGAGCAGTATTAAAGGTTGCCAGCAGGGCACATTCCAGACACTGTTACTCAGACAGCAGTCTCCGGAAGGAATGGGTGGTAGGGGGTGGCTGTGACTCTTCAACTACCATTTTATGTGTTCTTTTTTCTTTTCTTTTTTTTTGAGATGGAGTCTCGCTTTGTCATCCAGGCTGGAGTGCAGTGGTGTGATCTCAGCTTACTGCAATCTCTACCTCCTGGGTTCAAGCAATTGTCTCGCCTCAGCCTCCCAAGTCACTGGGATTACAGGTGCATGCCACCACACCTGGCTAATTTTTGTATTGCTAGTAGAGACAGGTTTTCGCCATATTGGCAAGGCTGGTCTCAAACTCCTGACCTCAGGTGATCCACCTGCCTCGGCCTCCCAAAGTGCTGGGATTACAGGCATGAGCCACCACGCCCAGCCCATTACATGTGTTCTGGGGATGACACTATAGGGACACACCCCCAATGGTTCTCAGCAGGGATATGCGCGGGGGAAGGGGGAAGGAGGTCTTTTCTCTCTACAGACAGATGTCCACATCTGGCCAGGAGGCCACATGGCAGCGTGGCACCTTGCCAGACAATGCCTTCTGTGAGCAGCCAGTTCTCAGTTGAGTGAAGTTTTTATTCAGGTGAGTTCAGAATTTTTTTGTTTTATATCCAGTCCTGTGGATTTTGTTAGATATCAAGCAGTGAGAGTAGAAAGTTTGATATATCCAAATAACTTAAAGAGATGAAGCTATTCTTTGAAAGAGGTGTGGGTCATGCCTGTAATCCCAGCACTCTGGGAGGTTGAGTCAGGTAGATTGCTTGAGTTCGGGAATTTGAGACCAGCCTGGGCAACATAGTGAAATCCCGTTTCTACTAAAAGTACAAAGAAATAGCAGGGTGTTATGGCATGCGCCTGTGGTCTCAACTACTCTGAAGGTTGAGGTAGGAAGATCACTTGAGCCCGGGTGGAACAGGTTATACTGAGCTGAGATTGCACCACTGCACTCCAGCCTGGGTGACAGAGCAAGACCCTGTCTCAAATTAAAAAAAAAAAAAAATGGGGGGGGGAGGCTTTCCCTTATCTGTTTAACATAAGGAAGAACATGGAGTTGGCTTTTCCAAATCCCATTTTCCAGGGTCACTGGTCAGGAAGCTATACTCTCCTGCGTAGAGAATGGGTGGGCATACTGTGTTGTCAGCCCTAACTCAGGTGACAGGAACTTGTTCTGGTAGCTCAGTTCCTGGGAGCTGTGTGGCATGCGAAGGTTGTAAGAACCCACCTTAAGGTGTAGGTGGCCTCCCACAAGAGAATGAGTTTAGGGTCAGGGTGTCAAGTGGATAGAAGAACCACCCCCATCCCCTCCCTGGGACAGGCCTGACTAGCTTCTACCCCTGCCAACTCTTGACACCTCTCAGAGTTAGGCCATTCGTGGCACCCACTTGTGCCCTGGCAGAGACAGGAGGGGTTATCAAGAGTGACATCATGGCAACCATAGGGATAAAGAGCCAGGGCAGGGCTGGGGGGGTGGTCAACAGGCCTCTCGTGAGCTCCTAAGTATCAGACCCAGAGAGGTAGATCTGGTAGGCAACACAAACACTTTCCAACAGGCTGGAGAAGTAAAATGGCCTGCATAGGATGAATGATCTTCCTACAGAGGCTTTTCTCTGGCTGACAGAGACAGAATATGAGAAAAAAGACTTCAATCTGACACTGAGAAGAGAATGGAGAACATCCACAGCCAGGCACCAAGCAGGCTGCAATCCTCCCAAAGCTCCCCTTAAACCATGGGGGACAGTGCAGAGGGTTTCCTTTGAAGAGGGTCTTCTGCAATGCAGGCCTATCCCTTCTCCCTAAATGTCACCCCCAAGAATGCCAAACAGGCCTCTGTACCAGCAGAGCACTAACAACGAGGTAGCTAACAAGCCAGCCTGTGTGTGGCAAGTCCCTAAGCTACACCTGGGTCCCCTGGGGCCCGGAGGGCAGGAGCAGGTGGCAGAGGGAGGCTTCTGTTTTCTTGGGTTGCTACACAACCACAGGAGGCCCAGCCCTCAGCCCTGCCCTGCTCTGCTGTGCCAGGGAGAAGAGGGAACCAAGCTCAGCTTGGGCTGACAAGGGTCAGTCGGGCAGCCTCCTGCCTCACCCCTACCACATCAGGGGTGCAAGGAAGCACACAAATAGAAAATTACCCAGAAGGGAAACCACAAAAGATTCAGCTGCATCAGGACCAACATATAGCATAACACTCCCTCACCTACAAGAAGGAGGAGTTGGACTACTTAATTTAACACGCCTCCAGCACTAACGTTCTGTAGAGAAAAATTATAAACAGAAATTGCCTCAAAAGCAGCCCCTAGTGACACTGCATATGTCAGAGCATGGGAAATGTCTTATGTGACTTCACAGTGCCCCTTCCTGGAAGCAGCAGTGACAAGCTTTCAAAATGCGGAGATCATGGTGGAAGACGACAAGCTCTAAGTCATTAAGGAATGGAGGATGGGAAGAAAATGGGCGAGCCCAGTGACTTGACAAATACACGAGTTAGCAAAGGAGAAATCTGTCCGAAGTTACCAAAACAGCCTATTATACTGTGGCTTTTTCCCATCTACTGACTCTGTTTCATAAGCTTTTGTGGGAAGCACCCTCTTGACCTTGCTTTAGCCAAGCTTGGCTGAAGTAACTGAACAGAATGTAACATTCCCGAGTGATTACTCTGTGCTAGGTGCTTTGCTGGGCACTTTTACAGAAGTCGCCTCTTTTAATTCCCGTAACTACCTCTATTTGGGCTAAGGAGACAGAGTTAGAGGGGTATGTGACTTGCCCCTGGCTACTAGCTGCTCAGAGGTAGAGCTGGCATTTGAACTGGGAGCAGATGAAGGCACAGCAATCAGACTGCAGCCAGCAACGGTAGACCATGGCTGAAACACTGGCTTAGACCTCATTTCCTAAGAGGAGAAAATAAATCATAAAAGGGTGCTTCTTGGGCAAAGATGGGTCTAACTGTGTGTGCGGTCTTTAAAAAAAAAGGAAGGGGTAAATATATATAGTGATTCAACAACTGTTCAGAGCTTTTAAAAAATACTGAATTAGTACAAACATCTTTATACTCTATAGTGTTGGAGATGAACAAAC
The DNA here is from genome assembly GCF_049354715.1 of Callithrix jacchus. Lineage (NCBI taxonomy): Eukaryota > Metazoa > Chordata > Mammalia > Primates > Cebidae > Callithrix > Callithrix jacchus. Next base: position 20,574,175 of record NC_133524.1, read on the forward strand.
CTCTATATTGTTCACACTAAAAGATGAATCATTATACCTTCAGAACAAAAAATTATCAACTGACATAAGGTTTTTATTATATCCTTAAAATATAATTGTTAAGAAAATCTATAATCTGAATATGCTTTCTAAATATATTTTCAAAATTTTGTAATAAAGGACTCTGTAGGGGTAATCACATGCCATTTCTTTTTAAAAAGGTAACTGGAAAGAAAGGGCAATTAAAGGAAAGAACTACATTAAAGTTTAAATACACTAGCATCTTGGTATTTGAGGGTAGACTAATTTGCCAGTAGCAACTGACAGGATCACACTGTTCTCAACTTCACAGCTCTTGTTGTGGCCTTGTGTCTGCCCTGGAGGCATTAACCCTCAGATTCACATCACCCAGTCCCTACCCACAAATGCCTGAGTCTTTTTCCCCCTATCTACTAGACCATCCAGGGACCCTTTGAGTCTTACTTTAGAGTCAGAAAAGGTTGTGAGTAGAAAAGGCATTGGAGACTGCCAAATCCAACCCCCTCACTTCACAGAGAAGTGAGAGGCCAACCAGTTTGTCCAAGATCACACACCTGAGTAGAATGGACAAGTCTCTGTGATTCTATGTTGGTGGTGCTTCCACTGTTTCATGTCATGCTGCAGAAAGAAGGCATGGGAGCCACACCAAGGAAAAGGTGCATGGCAGGTCTCTCTCTTACCTCAGAGCTGGGCAGGATGCCCAGGCACTCTGAGCGCCCTGCTGAGGGGGCTAGAAGGTGGTAGGTGGTGCTCCTGGGCCTTACCTCCTCCTCCCGGAGCTTCTGTTTCCTTTTCTCTTCCACAGCAGCCCTCTTCTGATCCTCTCGCTGCCGCTGCTCTTCCAGTTTTCGCCATCGCTCCTCAATTTGCTTTTCGTACTGGAGCTTGGCTCTTTTCTGTTTCTCCAGGATTTGTTGTTCTCGAGCAGCTGGGGAAGGAAAGTAGAAGAGGGGTGTCATTACCAGAGCACCCCATGCAATATGGATTAAGATAAAAAACACAGAAGCTAGAGCGGAGACCTAAAAAGAGCCTGGTGGGATCCTAAGATGCAATGATTGAGAAAAAGGGTTCTGGTACCTCCGCCACTAGCTGGATAATGCTGAGCATGTTAACTAGATCATTTCTGCCTTGGTTTCCACCTTTACAATGTGGGGATAGTCATGTTTGCCACATCACAGTGTTGCGAAGATCAAACAAGATGATGTCCATGAAGTACACAGTAAGTGCCTCCATACATGGGAGCCATGACTATGACTGTCGTCATTAAGTCAAACTTGGGCACAATGGCTAAACTGTATGCTAGGTTAAGCAATGATGCTTATAAGGGTATATTCATTCGAAAGCAGGTTAACTGTGTGTGCACCATGCATCAGATACTGAGCTAGGTCAGAATGTAAAATACATGAATAAAATGTCTTTGCCTTACCCTCAAGACATTTCCTTAAAGGGGCCCTTAATTCCACCCAGCCAACGCAGGAGAGTTCCCTAGGGGAGGCAATGCTTGTACTGACCAGCAGGAGGCAGTCAAGGAGAGAAGAACCTGAAAGCTCCTCATTTGTCTCAATGCAATGGGGAAACACTATCTCCCTCCCTCAGCATCCTGTGCAGAACACTCTGTACTAATCTGTCTACAGCCTGCAACAGGCGAAACAGCCCTTCTCAACCAGGGTTCCCTGTCCTAAAATATAAAATGGCTCAGGTGCTGATTTTCTCAGTTTTCCTGAGGATGGCCCTTTTAGATTCTCAAGAGAGAACCTGAGGGACTGTACAGAGTGGACACTGGAAGGTGTCAGGACTTCCTTAGGTCAGAAGCAGCGACTGTTTGTCTTCCTTCAATGTCACATCTGCAGCCCCTAGCACAGTGCCTAGAACACAGCAGAGGTTCAATGTTTGCTGAGTGAAGTGTTCTGAGAATTACCTATTTATGAACATGCCATTTACAGTGTAGGTTAACCCCTGATTCTTCATGTTCATCCAGCAATTGTCCTGGTTCTCTTCCCATTCATTCACATATTTGTAAGAATCTTCAGAAAAGACACCACATCTCCACTCCCTTGGACCAAAACAGCCAAAGTGCGTAACTTACCCAGACATTTTTCTCTTTCTTCCCGTCTTTCTTTAGCCAATCTCTGCCTCTCATCAGATTTCAAAAATCCCTCCATGCCTATAAAGGAGAAAACTAGATGATGTTTCAGTTCTTCACTCTTTCCCTATCTGCTGAGTACCTGGGACAACTGGGCATACACCTGAGTCTAAGTGCATGCATATATCATCCATCCCCAACGCTTCAACCAAAGGAGGTCCAATCTGTCACTTTCCATAACACACACAGCCGAGGGGCAGCAGCTACCACTTTCACATTCACCTGCCAAGCTGTCCTGTAGCTGTGCCAACATCAGCCCCAGAGGACAAAGCCCCTTCGCTAATCCTTTGCCCCTAGACAGAAAAGGGATCAGAAAGTACAGTAAGTGACAGAGGGGCCTGGCAGTGTGCAGAGAAGCCCACTAGGCTTAGTTTAGTCAGGCTCCCAGGCCTGAAGCAGGACCACATGGGGGAGAGGAGAAGCATAGAAATGGACAAAATTTTGAATATTGTTCATTACACAGACACTGAACATTTTACTTTTTTTTTTTTTTTTTTGAGATGGGGTCTCGTTCTGTTGCCCAAGCTGGAATGCAGTGGTGTGACCTCGGCTCACTGCAACCTCTGCTCCAAGGTTCAAGTGATTCTCCTGCCTCAGCCTCCTGTATAGCTGGGACTACAGGTGTGGGCTACCACACCTGGCTAATTTTTGTATTGTTTTTTAGTAGAGATGGGGTTTTGCCATGTTGGCCAGGTTGGTCTCAAACTCTTGAACTCAGGTGATCTGCCCACCTTGGCCTCCCAAAGTGCTGGGATTACAGGCGTGAGCCACCACACTCAGCCTACTTTCTGAAAGGAGCCAACATATGAAAGACAACATTCAAGTTCAATTTTGGTTCTGCCAAGTTTGTGTCAATGTCAATCTTAGTATCTTAGAATCATCCAAATATTTACAACAAATAAGATGGAACAAATGACAACATCCCCAAAACTGTCTGGGAAATATCCCCAGAGCTTTTCATCTCCAACCAACTCCTGCAGGACCCTAAGGGGCTTTCTAAATCAAAGGTTAAATGGATCTTCATGGTCATGTTAGGATTAGAAATAATTTACTGCACTCTGTTTCTGAGTATTATCTACATAATATTTAAGCACACCATTCTGGAGAAATCAGCTTTAATGTTAATATAACCAGGTTCACTTCCCCAGCATCTGTGCCTTCCTCTCTGAGAGCATCACAAGCTGGCATCATAGTGTGCCTTGCTGCCACAGCAACCTGTGCTTCTTCCAAGGAAGTTCCTGCTGCTGTCCAGGAGAGAGGCCTGAAGGCCTGGCCCACAGTGTAGGGAGTGGGAATGAGGAAGGGGGATGGTGTGACAAACACTGGATTGTCAGGATTCCTCCCATACATTTGGTTTTTCAGTCTAGATTATACATCAGTGATATTAAAATGAGATAAGTACTAGAAAAACCCAAGTGCCATTCTCCATTTTGTTTTTAGTCATCTCTTAATCATTAAACAATATAAACGTCATCAAGGATTTAAAGGCCAACTCCTCAGCTCATTCCAGCCACTCCCCAATCTGACTCCAAACTCTTTTCCCAAGTTGACCTCAGCACTTCCCTTTCTCCCATGCACCTCCTGGCTCATGCCCCCTTATTCTACCCTGCTCCAACTGTTTAAACCTTGTCCATCTTCAAGACCCCCTTGGTCCTCCAGCCCTGTGATGCTCTGTGCTCCCATATGGTTTGAGGACTCTGATTCTGCTTTCCCGTAGAGCTCTCTCTCTCTCTCTGTAACTCAGTCTCCCCTGGTGTGTTCCAGAGCCATGTTTGGCTGATGGAACTCTAGGTGTGTACAGCTCCGGCCACTGTTCCTTACATAGTGGCCCCAAGGTGTGCACACCCGGTATAGAGGCAAGTGTGAAGTTAGTGAAAGGGGAACAGGCATAGAAAATCAGGTTTCTCTTTTCTCTAAACACAGTCAGGTTCTAGTCTCTACCTCAAGAGTCTGATTAATAAGAATTAGTTCTGTGTGAAAAGCTACAAAGAAAAGCCTAGGATGCCTGGACAGATGCTCCCATTGGCACCTACACAAGCTCACCGACCCAGGCAGGGCCTAAACCTAGCTCTGTACTACCCATGCTGCCCTTTAGGTGTTCATGGGCCTGTTCTGTATCTAAGTTAAGCCAGAAAATGGCTGAAAGTGCTCTTCAAACAGAGGGAAAAAAGAAAAACAGAAGAAAAAGGGCCAAACACACTTGAAACTGCCCACATTACCTCGAGGCTTTACAGAGGCTGCTAGTTCCACAGACATGCATGATTTTAGGCTGCCCTCTCATGGGCACATATGAGAGTCACACCTTCGAATCATCTTCCAGAAATTCTTTATTACATGCTCACAGTCATCATCACCAGCATCATCATCATAAGCAGTAATAATTGAGCAGTTACCAAGGACAAAGTACACTGCTCAGATTTTCTCAGCCCAACCCCTCTATGCTGACACAGGTGCTGTAACAATCCATCTTACAGGTATATAATCAGAAGCACTTGAAGCTAGATCCCAATGCAAGAACCTGACTTCAGGACTCACTTTAAAAAACATTAAAAATATATATTTTCTCTAATCTCTCACATCTGGCTGAAAGGGCCCGCATTCTTAGTTACCATTTTTCTGTGCTGCCTCCCCAGCACAGGAAGAATGTAACACCTTAATCTTAGTGCTGTGACCCAGTGAAGCATACAGGGAACAAATCCTAACCTGGCCCCAAGAATGAGCCTGCAAATCTAAAGAGAAGTTGAGTGTGACTCATTAGAGCAGTATAAAGTAAGCAGTACTGTGAGCCAAGCGCTGGCCCAGCTGGGCACGGATGTGGCCACTGTACAGGCTGGCTAATTAGCAGCTTCCTCCACACACTAGTGGTTTGAAAATGTTTGCTCAGTAATGTTTTAGTGCTGATGCTGGGTGGGGAAGGGGTTACAGAGGACCCTGGGGGCAGCTGAAGGCCTCTCCTTGCTCGTGTCACAATGCAGAGCTGTCTCCTTCTTTTTTAAATTCAGCTTTGCCCCACTGAAAGGGGTGGAGTGACTCAAACAGCCCAACATGGGTGATGTGGAATCTCTGTGTTGTCTATTTGGCAGCCATAAGCTATACATGGCTATTTAAATTTCATATCAAAATTTAGTACAGTTACAGTTCATTCAGTTCTTCAGTCTCACTGGACACACTTCAGCCACTTAGTAGCCACATGTGGCTGGTGGTTACCACCCTGCAGTGAGAAGCCTGGCAGCTCCCTCCTGTGATTCTCTCTCTGCATATCTAGCTGCTCTGGGAAACATGTGGAAAAGGAGGTCTGAGTTCAGTCAGGATTGAGCTTTACTGGATGAGTAAGGCTTCTTCCACACAGCATCTGCTTTGTCTGCTTAATTGTTGAGCAAACATTTTGAGAATATCCATTCCAAGAGGAGCCAAATAACTCATCTCTAGCTTCCACCTTCTGACTCTAGATGTCTCTCCCAAAGGCTGTCGAAAAGCCCATTTGCTCATTCCGAGGTAAGGAGGGCTGGAACACAAACCATGGCCTCTAACAAATCAGTTACTACCTAAATACAGCCAGATTTAAACCAGAGGAACTGAGGTAGATTATTGTGAACACTAACACCAGGAGATGCCCTCTTAAGACACAGTGTATCCAAGAAGTAATGCTTGATATGGTTTGGCTCTGTGTCCCACCCAAATCTCATCTTAGCTTGTACCCCCATAATTCCCAGGTGTTGTGGGAGGGACCCGGTGGGAGATAATTTGAATCATGGGGGCGGCTTCCCCCACACTGTTCTCATGGTAGTGAATAAGTCTCATGAGATCTGATGGTTTTATTAGGGGTTTTCACTTTTGCATCTTCCTCATTTTCTCATGCTACCACCATGTAAGAAATGCCTTTCGCCTTCTGCCATGATTCTGAGGCCTCCTCAGCCATATCAAACTGTAAGTCCAACGAAACGTCCTTTTCCTCCCAGTCTCGAATACGTCTTTATCAGCAGCATGCAAACTCACTAATACAGTGCTGAATTCAGCTCCAAAAGGAAGTCTTTATGTATGGCCTAAAATCCTAAAATGTCCAGCTCTCCTACCCAATCAATCCCTTGTCCATGTACCCTATTTGTGTACATTTATCATCATCTCTTTTTTATTTTTTTGAGACAGGATCTCACTCTGCTGCCCAAACTGAAGTCCAATAGCATAATCATGGCTCACTGCATCCTCCAACTCCTGGGCTCAACTAATCCTCCCACCTCAGCCTCACATGTAGCTGGGACCACAGGTATGTGCCACAATGCCTGGCTAATTTTTAAATTTTTCAGTAGAGACAAGGTTTCCCTATGTTGTCCAGGCTGATGTTGGAACTCCCAGGCTAAAGCAATCCTCCTGCCTCAGCCTCCTACAGTGCTGAGATTACAGGCATGAGCCACAGTCTATGGCCATCTCTTGCTTTTTTTAAAACCAGGGACCCAATTTTACCTTTAAACTCCATGAGAACTGACAGAACAGATTCATGCCTGCATGCTTGCCAGTGGTTGAGAGGGTAGGGGTGTGAGGGAAGTGGATGTCTGTAAAAGGCATCATGAAATATGCTCTATCTTGATTGTATCAGTGGTAACATTGTGGTTGTGATACTGTTCTACAATTTTATAAGATATTACCATTGGGGGAAACCCGGTAAAGGGTACATGGGCTCTCTCTGTAATTTTTTTTTTTGAGATGGGGTTTTACTCGGTCACCCAGGCTGGAGTTCACTGCAGCCTCGAACTCCTGAGTCCAAGTGATCCTCTCACCTCAGCCTCCCAAGTAGCTAGGACTACAGGTGTGTGCCACCACGCTTGGCTATTTTTTTTTCTTTTTCTTTTTGAGATGGCGTCTCACTCCATCACTCAGGCTGGAGTACACTGGAGCAATCTTGGCTCACTGCAACCTCCGCTTCTCGGGTTCAAGCAATTCTCCTGCCTCAGCCTCCTGAGTAGCTGGGACTACAGGCGTGCGCCACCACGCCTGGCTAACTTTTGTATTTTTAGTAGAGACGGGGTTTCACTGTTGATCAGGCCACTCTCAAACTCCTAACCTTGTGATCCGCCCACCTCAGCCTCCCAAAGTGCTGGGATTACAGGCATGAGCTACCATGCCTGGCCTTGGCTATTTTTTTCTTATTTATTTATTTATAGAGATGCAATTTCACTATGTTACCTACCCTCAGCTATGTTTTTCTTATTGACTGATTGATTGATTGAGATGTAGTCTCACTATGTTATCCAGGCTAATCTTAAACTCCTGGCCTCAAGCGATCCTCCTGCCTCAGTCTCCCAAAACGCTGGGATTATAGGCATGAACCTCTGCACCCAGCCTGTAATATTTCTTATAACTGCATGTGGATTGACAATGACCTCAAAACACAAAAGTTCAATTTTTTTTTTTTTTTTTTGAGATGGAGTTTCGCTCTTGTTACCCAGGCTGGAGTGCAATGGCGCGATCTCGGCTCACCGCAACCTCCGCCTCCTGGGTTCAGGCAATTCTCCTGCCTCAGCCTCCTGAGTAGCTGGGATTACAGGCAGTCGCCACCATGCCAAGCTAATTGTTTGTATTTTTAGTAGAGACGGGGTTTCACCATTTTGACCAGGATGGTCTTGATCTCTTGGCCTCGTGATCCACCTGCCTCGGCCTCCCAAAGTGCTGGGATTACAGGCTTGAGCCACCGCGCCCGGCCTAGTTTTTTAAAAAACCTGGCCCAAATGTGAAGCCCTGGGAAGAACCTAAAGGGGATACTCTCAGAGGTACCCTACCAAGGAGAAGGACAAGGAGCACCCATGTCAGAGCCACCCCTTCCCCACTGTTGATGCAATAATGCTTCCCAAGGCAAGAGCATTCAGGTAAACTTGCAACTATGAAACAGAGGCCTTTTCCTGGGCAATTAATTCCTACAGAAAAATTGGAATAAAACAGGGATACTGAGCAGCCAAACAACTACTTTAAATTAACAGAAAAGCATAAAATCTCATACTTGACTGAGATCCTATTATCCTTGGGCTGCAGGAGCGTATTTTTAAAAACGAATTTTAAAATAAATTTTATTAGCTTGAAGTACTCTCCTACTAGAATATTAATGACCTGATATTCGTCAATTATTCATGGTACTGGTGAGAACCACTATCAAAATACAAAGTTTCAAAGGGAAGCCAGTTGTGATCGACTTTGAAAAATTAATCACATTAAGTGAATTTTAAAATAACCTTTCCAATTACACTCACATTTGTGCAACTGCAACGTCAAGAAAAAAGGCAAGGAGGAACAAAGAGCTCATCCAATAGGAAATACAATGAAGGGTCCTCACCTCCTCTAGGGAGCCATCCCTGATCCCTTCAAGGGGTTGTCAGGCATCCTCTGCTCTGTGGACTCACAGGCACTGTTTTCCTAAGTGGTCACTCTTGGTTGCACTGTGATGATCTGTTTAAGCACGTGGCGACCGCTGCTTTTCCACTTTGGCTATACAATGGAATCACCTGGAGAGCTTTAAAAAATACAGATGCCTAGGTCTCCCTTCATATTCTGATCTAGTCAGTCTTAGGTGTGATGTAGGCACTGTTGCTTTAAAAGCTCTGCATGTAACTCTAATGTGCATCCAGACCTAACAACTGTCCTAGCCCACTGCTCCCCATGCTTGAGTATACATCAGAACCACCTGGAAGGCTTGTGAAAATGGACTGCTGGACATAACCTCCAGAGGTTCTGATAGAGTAAGTCTGGGGTGAGCAAAAGAATCTGCTTTTCTAACAAGCTTCCAGGTGAGGCTGACACTACTTACTGGTCTAAGGCCCACACCTTAAGAACCAGTGTTCTAGACTATGGTGATTCTACAGGGCAAGGCCCTCCCTGTGGCTACTCTCTGTATGACAGAGCTCAGCAGAGTGGGCCCCAAAATACTGCAGAAGAAATGACTGATCACCTGCCACATTCCCCCACAGTGTTTACCTTTGCTAAGGTTGTTACTGCCCCACATGCTATCGCTAGGTCTGTGTGTGTCTGTGTGTGTGTGTGTGTGTGTGTGTGTGTGTGTGTAGGCAGAGGGCAGGGGCAGGGACAGGGGACTAGGTCTTGCTGTGTTGCCCCTAGTTATCTTTAAATCCTGGCCTCAAGCCAATCCTCCTGCCCCAGCTTCTCCAGTTGCTGGGATTACAGGTGTGCACCACCCTGCCAGGCTTTGAGTCTTTTGTTTGACCCTTGTCCTCTATGCTTTTGTTATATCTCTGAATTTCTGGGAGGGACTGAAGATTGAGAGGGACTCAAAAGTTGCTGAATGAAAGGGCAATGAATATTATGTCCCATTGATGGAAACCTCCCCATTTGTAGACTATTTTAACCTCATATCAGAAGTGTCTATAAAAACAACCAATATTTTAAAGCATCTTTGTACCCATTATCCTGCTAGAGTTGTGGAAAGAAAGAAAGGCGCTCCCTGAGCTCCCCATAGACCCCACCCCCACAGATTAACCTTTCTTTTGAATTCCATCAGTGCTCTGATTCTCACAGACCTTTTCCCTCTTTACTTCACATGGGGGTCCTTCCCTCTCTCTTTCACCATCCTCAGGCTCAGGAAACTCTACCCTCCCGGTGCCCTCTTTCACCAATCAATTTCCTCTGGAAACACCCTCACAGACACACTCAAAAATAATGCTTTACCAGTTCTCTAGGTATGTCCCAATCGAGTCAAGTTGGTACTAAAAACTAACCATCACGATGGATAAATATAATATGGTATTATACATCCATACAATAAAATACTCTTCAACCATAAAAAAGGAATGAAGGGGATGGGAGACATTGTGAAGGACTACTAATGGGTTCAAGATTTCTTTTGGGAGTGATGAAAATGTGACGGTATTCTAGGCAGTGGTGACAGTTTCACAACATTGTGAATGTACTAAATGCCACCGGATTACACTTCAAAATGATTAATGTTATTGTTAGTAAATTATATTGCAGTAAAAAAATGTGTAGTGCTCCCCGCTCCCCCCACAAAAAAAAAGCAGAATATAAAAAACCACATCAAGGAGTGTTCCACAACAAGGCTTAAAAACCCAGAGCACAATCTTATCTGTGGCCTTCTCTGAAATCTCCTCGGGTACCTGTTTTTTCTTTTCCTCCCCAAAATCCAGATGATACAGCTGGTTCCAAATGCAAATGTGTGATACATTTCAGTATGTAAAAACAATATATATTTCTATAAAGTGTATTTGCCACACAATCCAAACAGCTTTGTTATTAATTATAGTTTGTAAAACTGAGGAGCAAAAATAAATGTTGGCAAGTTGGAAAAAAGTGAGTGTTTATTTTTTAAAGGAGATGAAAAAAACTGCCAATAAATGATAAATGTGTTGTGATAAACTGCTGCTGTGATGGTTACATGAAATGTATGGGAACAGGCCGGGCGTGGTGGCTCACGCCTGTAACCCCAGCACTTTGGGAGGCTGAAGCGGGCGGATCACCTGAGGTCAGGAGTTAGAGACCAGCATGGCCAACATGGTGAAACCCCATCTCTATGAAAAAAAAACAAAAAACAAAAAAACAAGAAATGTGTGGGAAGAACTTCCCATATAATAAATGCTCATTAAATGTTACTGGCCATTATGTTTAGGGGGTTTATTTTCTAGATTAAAGAACTGGAGACTTAAAAACGTCAAGTACTTACCCAATGTCCTATTAAGTGGTAAGAGTCTAACTATCTCTCTGACTTTTAATCCAGTGTGATTTCTTCTGGACTCTGCTGCTCTCTGGGAGAGGGGAGGTGGGGTCAGATTCAGATCAGTGAAAGGCAAGCGTTGGAAATTCTAGGCAAAGGTAATGATGTATGCAAAAATATGCTAGAAAATAATAAAGTCTGAAATCCAATTAACTTTTCAATCATGCAAGTGGTAACTGAAAATTAACTGACAGAATCTAGAACCTTTTTCATCATTGCATGAGGATATAGTGTTTTTGTTCAGGAAGCATCATATAGCCCTGCCTCATATTTTTCATTTAAAACCTCAAAACCAATTGCAATCCTATAAGGTCACTAAACCTTCCATTTACATTTCTTTCAGTGTAGGGTTAAATCTTAATTTCCTCCATACCTCAGGATGAATGCTTTAATGAAATGGACTTTTGATGAAAACCAACAGCAAAATTGCCTAGCAACCTAATTTTTCTTCAAAATGAAATTCAGAACCATTAAAGGCACTCTAAGAACATCAACAAATCAACCCTTAATAGTGTTAAAATGAGGCCGAGTGGGCTGGGCACGGTGGCTCACGCCTGTAATCCCAGCACTTTGGGAGGCCGAGGCGGGTGAATCACGAGGTCAAGAGATTGAGACCATCCTGGTCAACATGGTGAAACCCCGTCTCTACTACAAATACAAAAAATTGGCTGGGCATGGTGGCGTGTGCCTGTAATCCCAGCTACTCGGGAGGCTGAGGCAGGAGAATTGCTTGAACCCAGGAGGCGGAGGTTGCGGTGAGCAGAGATCACGCCATTGCACTCCAGCCTGGGTAACAAGAGCAAAACTCCATCTCAAAAAAAAAAAAAAAAAAAAAAAAAAAGAAGCCGAGTGCAGTGGCTCACTCCTATAATCCCAGTACTTTGGGAAGATGAGGTAGGAGGATCACCTGAAGTCAAGAGTTCCAGACCAGTCTGGCTAACACGGTGAAACCGTATCTCTTCAAAAAATACAAAAAATTAGCCAGGCATGGTGGCATGTGCCTGTAGTCCCTGCTACTTGGGAGGCTGAGGCAGGAGAATCACTTGAACCTGGAAAGTGGAGGGTGCAGTGAGCCAAGATCTCACCACTGCACTTTAGTCTGGGTGACAGAGTGAGACTCCATCTCAAAAAAAAAAACAAACAAAACAGTGTTAAAATGAAGGCTTAATCATACCAGCATACAATGTGCAAAAAACAAAACCTTCAAAAGCCAATTTAATGTAAAATTGGCACTTTCAAAATCCCAAATCATGAAATTTCAGGTGAAAGAGCTCTGAGGCCTTATTCAACCAGAGATGAGATTGCTCCACCTCTCCCTCCACAAGGAAGATAACTCTGTTTTTATGTCGTGGCTTTCTCCATTCTACCCATCCAATATGGATCAGTTCTTGGGCTTTCATTATACAGATGGACAATGAATGTGGATAGAGTTCCAGAACTGTGAGAAGTGAATCACTTTTCATTAATCGACACTGGAGAGCGGGGAAAATGCTGCATGGGGGTGGGGGATGGCAGCAATAAAAAAGAGAAGGAAGTGAAAAAGAGATGAGGGACTAGGGAGTCATGAGCCATGTTCGGCTGCTTCTGGGGAGAGTTCTGGCTAGGAACTGAGTGAGGGAAGGGTTTTGTGACTCTTGGAAGATACAGTGTATGGAAGTGTCAGTGTGTGTGCACACAAATAACACTGGGGGCCAGAGGACTAGGCAAAAAGCTGCATATTAGGAATTCATCTTTTCACACTTTTCTAGTCTCCAGTAAATTTATAAATTGCTTTTAATACCTTTTGACTACTGAATTCTATTTCTTTGGCTATTACCCGAAGTTCTGGTATGTATTTGGTATATTTATTCTGGAAACAAATGCCTACGCAGAAACTAACCTTAGAGGAATCATATGGTTACAAAGACCTATCAGTGGCCACTTATTCCATATTCTATCTCTGACAAGAGCAGAATCAGGTAGTTTCAACTTAAATTCGTCTCTCAGGAAGATGCGATTTCTTGCAACAGCTTAGTAAGGGGGGGGTTCTTCTAATCCAGTGATTCTCAAGCTTTAGTGTGCATCAGAATCCATTAGAGGGCTTATTAAAACCTGAATGCTGGGCTCTACCCCCAGAATTTCTGAGTTAGTAGGTCTGGGACAGGGCCTGAGAATGTGTATTTCTAATAAATTCCCAGGTGATGCTGATGCTGCTAGTCTAGGGACCACACTCTGACAATGAGTGATCTAATCCATTTCCTACCTGCTATAATTTCCTGAACTGGCTTAAATTTTCTCTTAAATGGTGGTAAAAAGCCACTATTATCACCTAATTCATTCCTTCCAGTGTGCCCCTTTCAAAGATGTCATGATTTATACTTTTGAATGAGGCAAGCCTAGAACTAGGATTTAAGTTCAATAACCACTGACTACCAGGAAAGGTATAGACATCCAGGTATAAAGATACATTTTTAAAAATGCGTACAGGTCAGGCAGAGTGGCTCACGCCTGTAATCCTAGCACTTTGGGAGGCCAAGACGGGCAGATCACCCGAGGTCAGGTGTTTGCGACCAGCCTGACCAACATGGTGAAACCCCATCTCTACCAAAAATACAATAATTAGCCAGGCCTGGTGGTGTGCGCCTGTAATCCCAGCTACTCGGGAGGCTGAGGCAGGAGAATCGCTTGAACCGAGGAGGTGGAGGCTGCATGAACTGAGATCACCTAAGGCCCAGGGATTGGCTGAAGAGTCAGGGCTCTGAAAAAACATGGCAAAAAGCCCTAACCTTGCTGGTTATCAGAAGATAAGCAAATCTAAGAAGCTGGTTCCTTGGTCCTGAACTCTTCCTTGACAGCTGTTATCTTCCACGGTCACTGGTAACTTGACTTTCTCATGCCTTTAACTGTCTCCAGTCTACATCAGATCCCAGTTACAAATGTCCCAAAGGCCTGGTTCTTTCTATAGCTACCAGTAAAACTGCCTCCATTGGATTGTCTCCCTATTCATAGATAAAACTCAACCCCCTCAGCCCTGAGAGCTTCTTTTTGGTTCCATCCATGTGGCCTGCCCAACTATATCCTAGTCAAGAGTCTCTGGGTAAATTCCTTAACATCTCAGAGGCTTAAGTTCTTCTCCTTAAAATAGGAACATTACTGCCTACATCCCAAGGTTATGGGGGTAGAGGGAAGACCTTGTGAAAATGCTTGGCATGCAGGAGTACTCACAGTTGGCTCATTTCCCCTGATAATAGAAGAGAACACAGAGAAAACAAGTTGGGACAGATGATCATTAGGCCCAAATCCTGGAATCATTTCAGTCTTCCCAAGAACCCCATAAAACTCCTCCAGGAACCCCCCCACAACTTTCCAAGAGGTCACAGTCTCCATTCTAAGACTTTCTCTGCCAAGCTGATAGTTTGCTTAAAGCTAAGATGAGCAAACTCAAAGGTAGCAAAGGAAGACACGGGCTAGAAAAATTAAACTCAACTAATTATCTACTGAGCACCATAATATGAAAGCTTAGCTCCCACCCTGGCTCCTCATCTGGAGGTAGGAATTACCTAGCTTCCTATGCTTCTACAATTATGTGTAATTGCAAAATAAGGCAATATGCACAGCATACTCTATTCACAGCATGATTTGCTAGTTAAAGGAAACCTATACAGCTAAACTCAGGGCCCCTAAGGTAACACAGGTGACTCTATGCTGACGTCTGTCCTCCCAGCCTTCTTCCCTGTGTGGTGGTTGCAGGATCATCTCTCCTCCACCTCCATACTCTCCTTTCTGTGTAATTCTGGTCTCACAGTTTTTTGTGCATGCCTGTTCTTCAACAACAGGAAGGTGGATTCACCCATCCCATACAAGGTGATCCCAAAAAACCCACAAGCAAGTGGGGCTAGAATGAGATAAGGGAGTAAACATGGAAAGGGGAGCAAGGGTAAAGATTTCTACCATGGACAGGGCATGTAGGTCTGGGCATCTGAACTTGGCCTCAGGTCCTTTAGAGATGAAGAAGCTCTGACACACAGGGCTTTTGTGTGAGCTTCTGGAGTCTCACCTGATACAGGGCTCCAATCATATAGAAAAAATGGCCCTTGAAAAGCTGTTCCATCCCCCAGCAAGTAGAGAGGGCAGCTGAGTACAGTGCTTGGGAGCAGGGGCTCCAGAGCCAGGTGGCCTGGGTTCTAACCCCATGGAGATCATGCCCACTCACTGGATTGCTAGGAGCATTAGTTGAGAGGGAAAGGATGCGAGCAGGGGGAGGGAAAGAGGAAACAGCTCAGTACATCACGTGCTACACAAGCACTGCTCAATAAATGTCAGTTATCATTATTCCTCAGTGTAACCCAGCCAGTATTTTCCTGCAATGGTGGGGCAGAGGCTGGCTGTCAGGTTACATATCAGGAGAAGTGGTTGCTCAGTGAGGGTTGTGTCATGTGAAAATATAAGCTCCCAACTCACCATCCCAAGACAAGAGTCAGAAAGGCCTTCAGTTTCTGGAAAGAGGGCCAAGACATGGAGGAAAACTACTCTTATTTGCTTTTTCTCAGCAACGAAACACAAGAAACCTAAAAATATCTCTTTTAAACTGTGGACAGAACCCAGCAGGTAATGACTAGTAAAGAGAAATTACCTGTGGACTTTCCAGAATAAGTAATGTCATTTGATTTCTATTCACGGTGATAATACATATGTATGTTTAATACCACAAAAGTAAAAGATGGAAAAGAATCTTATCCTTCCTGTAGGAGATAGCTAAAAAGAAAAAAAGGAAAGACAAAAAAGGATCCCAAAGGGTCACCAGAGGTCCTTCCAGCCAATCTCCATTGCACTACTGGCCCAGTTGCCCATAAGGTCCCAAGTCCCTACCACAGGACAAGCTGCGCTCTTGAGTATGAGCAAGCCAAGTGCAAGCTCTTTGTCTCAAGCTGATTATTTGGTCTTCATTCCTTGTTTCTGTTTCTGTACAATGACATGTATGTGGTTGTTTGGGGTCCCTCCATCTTCACTGTTACAGGGTTTGCAGGATCCTTCAGACCCCTTCCCTGAAGACAGCCCCTTCTTCCTAGGCTGACAACTCTTCCTCGGCCATCTCACCAGGCATCAGATCTGAACTTTTTTTTTTTGAGACAGTCTCACTTGGTCATACAGGCTAAAATGCAGTGGCACGATCCTAGCTAACTGTAACCTCCACCTCCTGGGTTCAAGCAATTCTTGTTCCTCAGCCTCCCAAGTAGCTGGAATTACAGGTGTGTGCCACCACGCTCAGTTTTTTTGTTTTTTAATAGAGATGAGGTTTCACCATGTTGGCCAGGCTGGTCTCGAACTCCTGACCCTTAGGTGATCCGCCTGCCTCAAACTCCCAGAGTACTGGGATGACAGGCATGAGCCACCATGCCCGGCCCAGATCTGAACTTTAATCACTGCTAAGCACAAACCATCCAATGTGAACTGCTTGTTCTCCTAGCCCTGCTGTTCCAACTCAGCTCATGGCAATTCAGCCCACAGCAGAGATGGTCCCAGTTATGCCACTGAGTCCAGGGGCCATTGACAAGGCTACTGAAGAGCAATGCAAGTCATTAGGGCAATGCTTAGGCCTGCTCCTCCCACTAGTTGGCGTCGGTTCCACGAGGATTCCTTAGTTTTAAAATGAAATACAAAGGGGAAATAAAGAGGCTAGGGAAAAAAAATCACTCTTTTGGGCTGGGAGCTGCGGCTCATGCCTGTATTCCCAGTGCTTAGGGAGAAAGTGGGAGGATCGCTTGAGGCTAGGAGTTCAACACCAGCCTGGGCAACATACCAAAAACCCTGTCTCTACAACGAAATTTTAAAAATTGGAGAGAAAAGCTTTCCTTCCCTCCTCCCTCCCTCCCTCCCTCCCTCCCTCCCTCCCTCCCTCCCTTCCTTCCTTCCTTCCTTCTGCCCCCATTCTCCCCCTCCTCCCTAAGAAAAATAAAAATAAAAATTAGAGAGAAAAACTCTTTGTATTACAACAATTAGGAGATATGTTAAGAATTATTTTGAAAGTCAGAACCCTTATCCCATTTCCATTTGTCTCTGAAAAACATGCCTACCAGAGTTACCCCCATCCCAGGCCTACCAATCTATGCATCTGGCATCCTCAGCCCGGCCACAACACAATTCTTAAACAAGGACAATCTTCAAGGGTACTTGAGGCCTTGAGGAAACAGCTTCCTGGCACAAATAGATTTTTTTTTTTTTTTTTTGAGACGGAGTTTCGCTCTTGTTACCCAGGCTGGAGTGCAATGGCGTGATCTCGGCTCACTGCAACCTCCGCCTCCTGGGTTCAGGCAATTCTCCTGCCTCAGCCTCCTGAGTAGCTGGGATTACAGGCACGCACCACTGTGCCCAGCTAATTTTTGTATTTTTAGTAGAGACGGGGTTTCACCATGTTGACCAGGATGGTTTCGATCTCTTGACCTCGTGATCCACCCGCCTCGGCCTCCCAAAGTGCTGGGATTACAGGCTTGAGCCACCGCGCCTGGCCCACAAATAGATTTTTTTAAACCACAAAAGCAGAGTACTATGTGTAACCCCATTCGACATTGTTCAGGGCAGTCTGGTTAGCCTTTTAAACAGCCTTGTAGTTATCTCTAGCTTGTCAATGAAATTTACCTCCATCTCACCTACCTCTAGCCTCCAACCACATTCCTGATAAAATTCTCTTTGGAAAACGTATAAACCAGGAATTGTAAAGTTCAATTTATTGCTGCCGGTAGTTAAAAGTTTATTTTGGGCCGGGTGAGATGGCTCATGCTTGCAATCCCAGCACTTTGGGAGGCTGAGGCAGGGGGATCACAAGATCAGGAGTTCAAGGCCAACCTGGCCAATACAGTGAAACCCCCGTCTCTACTAAAAAAAAAAACAAAAAAAAACAAAAACACAAGAATTAGATGGGCATGGTGGTGGGCGCCTGTAGTCCCAGCTACTTGGGAGGCTGAGGCAGAAGAATGGCTTAAAACCTGGGAGGCAGAGGTTGCAGTAAGCCGAGATGGCACCATTGCACTCCAGCCTGAGTGACAAGAGCTAGACTCCATCTCAAAAAAAAAAAAAAAGTTTATTTTGAAAATAGTATAACTACAGATTATGATATAAAAGAAAAGGCAAAATGTGGAACTAAATATTTGATTTTGGGAAAGATTTTTAAAAAGTAAAACAATGAGGCCTTCAGGGAAGAAGTTCCAAGGTTTATGGACATGTATAAGCTTCTCTTTTGGCTGTTCCACAGAAAAGGCCACTGCCATTCCAAAATAACACATAGGAAAAGCTTTTCCCATGTGCACTACAGGTATGCCTGAGCATGGATGGCACCTTGGCTACTGTGGCTGTTGCTATTTCTTTCCTTGTTTTTCATTTCAAAAAGATAAAAATATATGATATATGCATTTTCAAATCCTGTGTGTTGCCATTCACCCACAAAAACGATCATCAAAGCACAGCGATATGCTGTTGCTATTTGAGACTGCTAGCACAACACAGCCATCGGGTTTTGGATTTACCACATTATTTTAAGTTAGCCAAACTGTCATAGTTAAAGTTCAGTACATACATTTCTATTATAGCTGACCAAAAACTAGTGCTTTAGATGACCACTGCCTTTAAAAATAGCATACTACACAATCCTTATATTCTAATACTGTGGTTCTTAACCAGGGGAGATTGTGTACCCCAGTGCTTGGCAATGTCTGCAGATATTTTGAGACTCCAAAATATCTCCAGGGGAGGTGCTACTGGCATCTAGTGGGTACAGGTCAGGGATACTGCTAAACATTCTACAGTGAACAGGACAATCCCCAGCCCCAAACAAGAATCATCCGGCCCTTGGCTCACACCTGCAATCCCAACACTTGGGGAGGCTGAGACAGGCAGATCACTTGAGGTCAGGAGTTCGAGACCAGCCTGGCCAACATGGTGAAACCCCATCTCTACTAAAAATACAAAAATTAGCCGGGTGTGATGGCACGTGCCTGTAATCCCAGCTACTTGGGTGAGGCCGGAGAATCACTAGAACCCCAGAGGCGAAGGTTGCAGTGAGCTGAGACCACAGCACTGCATTCCAGCCTGGGCGAAAGAGCAAGGCTTAGGGAAAAAAAAAAAAAAAAGAATCATCCAGCCCCAAAAGTCAGTAGTGCCAAGGGTAAGGAAGCCAGGCTGGAGTGCAGTGGTGCAATCTCAGCTCACTGCAACCTCTGCCTTCCTGGTAAGCTACACTGCATGTGACAAATAGAAGAACCTTCTTTACGGCATATACACCTTAGTTCATGCCACATCAATACACGGTAGTAATATAAAACGTCAGACAATGATAAAGAAAATAAACATGATTCCCATTTGGGCAGCTTTGTTAAAAATGATAGCAATCTACAGCAATAATAAAATAATTCTTCAAACATAGAGAATCAGTCAACTTCTGATAGGTGTTTGGCAGCATCAATGGATATAATTTGTTCCCCTAGGTAGGACTATATCTATCTATCCATTTATTTGTTTATTTTTGAGACAGAGTCTCACTCTGCTGCTCAGGCTGGAGTGCAGTGGTGCAATCTCAGCTCACTGCAACCTCTGCCTTCCTGGTTCAAGCAATTCTCCTGCCTCAGCCTCTTGAGTAGCTGGGATTACAGGTGTGTACCACCACGCCCAGCTATTTTTGTATTTTTAGGAGAGATGGGGTTTTGTCATGTTGGCCAGGCTGGTCTTGAACTCCTGACCTCAAGTGATCCACCTACCCTGACCTCTCAAAGTGCTGGGATTACAGGTGTGAGCCACCACACCTGGCCAGTAGGACTGTATCTAAATGCCTTATTAGTAGTGGTAAGGCTTTTAATTATTATGGAATAAACTGCACCAATCTTCCTTTCCCAGAAGACAGTGCAGTGAAACCATGGTAGGACCTGCAAGTGAGGCAAAGACACTGAGCTGCCTCACAATCTGGAGTGGGAAGGGTTACTTGGCCAGGCCAGGCTGCTCAACAGGCCACCCTGAGGAGGTCAAACACATGCTACCTGCCTTCACATGACCTACACAGGCCCCACCAGGCAAATAAGTCCCCTCCTAAGGACATTAGTATAAATTATACTGTTCGTCTTAATACTTCCTGATGGAAACAATTCATATTGAGCCTTACAACAAATATCCTGCCTACTTACTGTGGGCACAGGAAAGAGAAGAGGGAATGGAAACAGCTTTCATACCTGTAAAAACCCATAAGCACTGAAAACTGGGTTTACCTGATTGGATCAGCACTAAAAGGGAAGTCTGATGTATGTGATCAAAGTTCTTAAAAAATACAGCATTTCCCTACAGGCACATTTTTACCATAAAGAATCAGTAAAATGTAGGTTGCCTTACAACCACAGCCACTGTGTCCCTTTTAATAGTAACAAGGAAGGACATCTGTGTTCCCAAGGTAACCCAACATTCTGCTCATCAATATGGCACTGAGTACTTAAACCAAGCACAGTATCAGTCTTCTGAGGTTTCAAAATTGGAGTTCTCTGCTAAGGACAGGGCATGATGGCTGTATGCACATAATGCATAGCCAACAAGGTCACCAAATGTAAGAAACAAAGATAAAGAGCAGGAACAGGGTAAAATGCTTTCTCAAGTTTTTTTTCTAAGTGATCATTCAAGCTGGTAACAAGTCGTTTTGTCCAATTCACCCTAAGATCTTCATTCTGTGCAAAGAGATGTCCGTGAGGAATATATAAAAGCTAATAAAGGCATTTCAAAAACAGGCATGCCCTAAGGTGTGGCCTGTCCTTCTCAACGCCATCTTCCCACTGTCCTTTCCTTATCCTGTCCCTCACACTGCTGATGTCCATGCCCCACACCCAATCCTGTCCTCCCAGCTGCTCCTGTCCCCTAGCCCACACAGGTTAAGTCCAGGGCTGGGCCCATGGGAACCTTGTCCTCCTATTTCAGCTACACAGTAAATGAATAATCGAGATGAGAGGTGATTAGAATCTGAAAGGAAAGGAAAGGATAATTCTAGTAGGAAGAGGTAGACGCTACACATATAGGCAACTGAATGGAGGCGGGGAAGAAAGAGTCAAAGGAGATCTGAAGTTTTGGGCCCGGAAAGCCAGAACAGTGGTTGGCATCGCATGCAGAAATGTGCAAAAATAGGAAGTAGCCTCTGGAGACTTGGGGGAAATGGTGATAAGTTTAGTTGTTAAAGAATTTGGGAGGCGGGCCGGGTGCGGTGGCTCAAGCCTGTAATCCCAGCACTTTGGGAGGCCAAGGCGGGTGGATCACGAGGTCCAGAGATCGAGACCATCCCGGTCAACATGGTGAAACCCCGTCTCTACTAAAAATACAAAAAATTAGCTGGGCGTGGTAGCGCGTGCCTGTAATCCCGGCTACTCAGGAGGCTGAGGCAGGAGAATTGCCTGAACCCAGGAGGCGGAGGTTGCAGTGAGCTGAGATCGTGCCACTGCACTCCAGCCTGGGTAACGAAAGCGAAACTCAGTCTCAAAAGAAAAAAAAAAAAAAAGAATTTGGGAGGCATGGACAATAGCTTAATGAGAGATTTCAACAATAGCCAGTTTAGAGAAATAATGATAATGAGCATAACACTAATAATGATGATCAACACTGATCATGCTGGGCACAGTCCTAAATGCTTTTTTTTTTTTTTTTTTTTTTGTGATATGGAGCCTTGCTCTGTCACCCAGGCTGGAGTGCAGTGGTGTGATCTCAGCTCACTGCCACCTCGACCTCCTGGGCTCAAGTGATTGCCCTGCCTCCACCTTGCTAAATGTTTTACATGTCTCAACTTACTTGATTTTCCTAACAAATCTATGCAGTAAGTACTACTGTTGTCCCCATTTTCCAGTTGGGGAAACTGAGACATTAAGACACTTTCCTGAGGACACAGAACTGGTAAGTGGCAGAGGTGCATTACGAACTCAGGCAGTCTGACTCCAGAATAACACATTGGTGGGGAGGGTGACAGCTGCCTAGAGGTGAAAGTCAAGGCCTTGACTTAAAGGCATGGTTTGCAAAGGAAATTATATTTCACTTCACAACAGAGACTTGTAACACATATGCTATGGTCTGGATGACTAATATTGACATGTCATCCCCAACATTGGTGGTAAAGCCAGGTGGGAGGACTTTGAGTCATAAGGGTTTGGTGCTATCCTTATGGCAATGAGAGTTCCTGCTCTGTTAGTTCCCATGAGAGTCACTCCATAGCTGGTTGTAAAAAAGAGCCCAGCACATTCCCTTCCTCCCTCTCTTCCTCTATCTCAGCATGTGTTCTCTACATATGCTGGCTCCCCTTCCGCCATGAGTAGAAGCAGTCTGAAGCCCTCACTAGAAGCAGATGCTTCTTGCATAGTCTGCAGAATCATGAGCCAAATAAACCTCCTCTCTTTTTAAATTACCCAGCTGCAGGCATTCTTTTATATGAACACAAACAGACTAAGACAATACATTCGACTCTGAGCTGCAAATTCATTTGAGGAAAAAACATTCCAAATGTGTCTCAGACAATAATTTCTCTTTTTTTTCATTTTTTTGAGATGAAGTCTCACACTGTGGTCTGGGCTGCAGTGCAATAGCACGATCTCGGCTCACTGCAACCTGTGCCTCCTGTGTTCATGTAATTCTCCTGCCTCAGCCTCCCGAGTAGCTGGGATTAGAGGTGCACACCACCATGCCCAGCTAATTTTTTTGTTGTTGTATTTTTAGTAGAGACAGGATTTCACTATGTTGGCAAGGCTGGTCTCGAACTCCTGACCTTGTGATCCGCCCTCCTCAGCCTCCCAGATGCTGGGAGTACAGGTGTGAACCACTGTGTCAGCAGGATTTGGCAACTAATTTCTACATCTTAAAGCTCTTACAAGTTTATGACACATTATTACATGACAGAAATAGACTAAAAACAACTTTGTTCAAAAATAGTTCTGAAAGTCATGTCACAGGGCTCTTGGCCCAGCAGGGAGCCACTTTTAGCTGGAGCTAAAAGCTAGCATTTTAAATAGCACAGAATTCAGTAAAGGGGCAAAAGGGAATGTTTTGGGATGATGGAAGTGTTCTAGAAGGGTAGCTGTGGCCGGGCGCAGTGGCTCATGCCTGTAATCCCAGCACTTGGGAGGCTGAGGCAGGTGGATCACGAAGTCAAGAGATTGAGACCATCCTGGCCAACGTGGTGAAACCTCATCTCTAGAAAAATAAAATAAAATAAAA
Source organism: Callithrix jacchus (assembly GCF_049354715.1). Classification (NCBI taxonomy): domain Eukaryota; kingdom Metazoa; phylum Chordata; class Mammalia; order Primates; family Cebidae; genus Callithrix; species Callithrix jacchus. The sequence continues at coordinate 20,597,256 of NC_133524.1, forward strand.
AAAGAAGTGTAGCTGTAAGACTATATAAACTCACAGTGGTCACTTAAAATGGGTGAACTTTACAGTATGTAAGTTACACCTCAAGAAAACTATACTAGGAAGAAAGGGAGAAAGGGGGAAATGGCGGAGGAGAGGAGAGGAAAGGAAAAGGAATAGAAAAGCAAGCACAAATATAGGAGGGCACTTTTATAAAAATCCATTTCAGCTACAGAGATATGTACATTGTAGTATGTATTTCTAATTGTATGTATTTCTAATGATCCAAAAAGTTGGAAACCTCTTGCTTTAAGGGAGTGACATGTAGGACAGTGCTTTGCAAACTTGATGGGAATCCTCTGGAGATCTTCTTATAATGCAGATCATATTCAATAGGTCTGGGGCAGGGTCCCACAGTCTACATTTTGAACAAGTCTCAGCTCCTGCTGACATTGCTGAGTCTGTGGACCTCACTTCCGAGTAGCAAGGACTAGGGTATAAATTGAGGCTAAGCTACTGAGAATACACAAACTTAAGACTGTCATTGTTGGAAGAGTCTTTAGAAAAATCTAGTACAGTATTTCCTAAATGGACATGATCATGAGAACCTTCTAGGGTACTTATTAAAAACACAGATTCACTTTGGGAGACCAAGGCAGGTGAATCATGAGGTCAGGAGTTTGAGACCAGCCTGGCCAATATAGTGAAACCCCATCTCTACTAAAAATACAAAAAATTAGCTGGGCATGGTAGCAGGCGCCTGTAATCCCTCGGGAGGCTGAGGCAGGAGAATCACTTGAACCTGGGAGGTAGAGGTTGCAGTGAGCCGAGATCACACCACTGCACTCCAGCCCAGTGACAGTGTGAGACTCCATCTCAAACAAACAAAAAAATCAAAAGCAGATTCTTGTAATCAAGACAGTATGATACTGGCATAAGGACAGACAAACATATCAACAGAAGAGAATGCAGAGTCCATATATGAGCAATAGAATATTTGACAAAGCTGTCAAGAAAATTTAATGGAAAAAACAGTCTCTTCAGCAAATGATGCTGGAACTGAACATCCATATGCAAACAAATGACCCATGACTGAAACCTCACATTATATATAAAAATTAACTTCCAAATAGACCTAAACATGAAGCCATAAAACTTCTAGAAGAAAATACAGGAGAGGCTGGGTGTGGTGGCTCACACCTGTATCCTAGCACTTTGGGAGGCTGAGGTGGGCAGACCACTTGAAGTCAGGAGTTCAAGACCAACCTGGTCAACATGGTGAAACTCTGTTTCTACTAAAAATACAAAAATCAGCCAGAAATCTCTTGAATCTGGGAGGTGGAGGTTGCAGTGAGCCGAGATCATGCCACTGCACTCCAGCCTGGGCAAAAGAGTGAGACTGTCTCAAAAAAAAAAAGAGAAAGAAACAAAAAAGAAAACACAGGAGAAAACCTTCATGACCGTAGAGTAGGCAAGGACTTCTTAGAACACAAAAAGCTCAAATAATAAAAGAAAAAAATTGATAAATCAAACTTTATCAAAATTTAAATCTTCTGTTCTTCAAAAGACACCATTAAAATTAAAAGGCAAATAAAATGAGGAGAAAATATTCACAATAAAAATGTCAGACAAAGAACTGTGTTCAGGCTGGGTGTGGTGGCTCACATTTGTAATCTCAACACTTTGGGAGGTTGAGGTGGGAGTACTGCTTGAGCCCAGGAGTTCGACACCAGATACAGCAAGACAGTGAGACTCTGTGTCTGAAAAAAAAAAAAGAAAATTATTTGGGTGTGGTGGGGTACACCTGTAGTCCCAGCTACTAGGGAGGCTGAGCCAGTAGGATCCCTTGAGCTCAGGAATTTGATCTAACAATGAACTATGACAATGTCATGGCACACTCCAGCCTAGGACACAGAGACTTCATCTCAAAAAAAAAAGAAAACTATTGACCAACCTTCTTGTGAATAAAATATAAATAAAAACATCTTGCGGCTCAATAAGTAACTTGAAAAAATGTGCACAAGATGTGAAGAGAGGCTGGGCATGGTGGCTCACACCTGTAATGCCAGCACTTTGGGAGGGCAAGGCAGACAGATCACTTGAGGTCAGGAGTTTAAGACTAGCATGGCTAACATGGTGAAATCCATCTCTAATAAAAATACAAAAATTAGCCCAGCATAGTGGTACATGCCTGTAATTCCAGCTACTCGGGAGGCTGAGACAGGAGTCTCGCTGGAACCCAGGAGATGGAGGTTGCAGTAGCTGATATCGCTCCACTGCACTCCAGCCTGGGTAACAGAGTGAGACTTTGTCTCAAAAAAAAAAAAAAAAAAAGATGTGAACAAACACTTCACATGGTAATCAACACATTTAAAATACTCAACATCTTTGATCATCAGGGAAATGCAAGGCAAAACCAGTGAAAAACCTGTACCATTATACATATATTGAAATGGCAAAAAAAATTTAAATCCCACAAAAAATTGACTAAAGCAAGCACTGGCAAAGGTGCAAAGCAATTAGAACTTTCATACACTTCAGGTGAGGGTGTAAAAGAATACAACCACTTGGGAAAAGATTTGGCAGTTCTTTCCACAGTTAAAGCATACATATGACCCATCAATCCCATCCTGACGGATTTACCCAAGAGAAATAAAGCAAGCATGGGACCACAAGGTGGTTTGCACATGCATGTTCACAGCATCCTTGTCCATTATTGCCCAAAGCTGGAAACAGTCCAACTATCTCCATCAGGAAGAGAATGGATAAAACTTAGCCAGGAGTGGTGGCACGTGACTGTGGTCCCAGCTACTCGGAAGGCTGAGGTGGGATTGCTGGAGCCTGGGAGGGGAGGATTACAATGAGCCCAGATGGTGTCACAGCACTCCAGCCTGGGTGCCAGAGTAAGCCTCATCTCAGAAACAGAGAGAGAGAGAGAGAGAAAGAGAGAGAGAGAGAGAGAGAGAGAGAGAGAGAGAGAGAGAGAGAGAGAGAGAGAGAGAGAGAGAGAAAGAGAGAGAAGATAAAACAGCAATACAGCAAAAACACTGTAGTATATTCACTGTGAGTGGAACACTTTTTTTTTTAAGAAAGAGTCTTGCTCTTGTTGCCCAGACTGGAGTGCAGTGGTGCAGTCATGGCTCACTGCAACCTCCACCTCCCGGGTTCATGCGATTCTCCTGTCTCAGCCTCCAGAGTAGCTGGGATTACAGGTACCTGCCACCACGCCCAGCTAATTTTTGTGTTTTTAGTAGAGACAGGGTTTCACCATGTTGGCCAGGCTGATCTTGAACTCCTGACCTCAGGTGATCCACTCATCTCCGCCTCTCAAAATCCTGGGATCACAGGAGTGAGCCACCGTGCCCAGCCCAGAACACTCTAGCAATAAAAAATCTAGTACTGGCTCGGTGGCTCAGGCCTGTAATCCCCGCACTTTGGGAGGCCAAGACAAATGGATCACTTGAGGTCAGGAGTTCAAGAACAGCCTGGCCAACACAGTGAAACCCCTTCTCTACTAAAAATACAAAAATTAGCCAGGCGTGGAGGTACATGCCTATAATCCCTACTCTGGAGGTTGAGGTAGGAGAATTGCTTGAACCCAGGAGGCAGAGGTTGCAATAAGCCGGGACCACACCACTGTATTCCAGCCTGGGCAACAGAGCAAGACTCTGTCAAAAACAAAAAACACAACTAGTACTTAAATACACACAACATGGCTGAATCTCGAACACATATTAAGTGAAAAAAGCCAGACAGAAATGAGTACACTCTGTATGATTCCACTCATACAAAATGCTGTACGGCAAAACTCTTCTCTAGTAACAGAAAACTGATCAGTGGTTGCCTGGGGCTAGAGGGCAAGCATGCCTGCAAGGTCCAATAATGGGAACATTCTGTATCTTGACTGTGGTGGGGATTCCCAAGATGGAGGTATTTGCCAAAGTATATACATCAGGTACACTTAAAATGGGTGAATTTCATCATATGTAAATTATATCTACAAATTCATCTATGTACATAAGTTATAGATCTACTCAATAAAGTTCATTAGAAACATACAGATTCCCAGACTCTCTTCAGACTCGGTGAACTGGCATTCCCCCAGGAGGAGGCAGAGAATCTCAATTTTCAACAAGTAGCCCAGATGTTTCTTAGGACCAGACAAGTGGGACAAATACTTCACAGGGGCAGAAAAGGGAAGCCTAGCAAGGTGAAGTAGCTTGATCTCAAAAAACAATTAACAAGTGTCCCTGCTCATGGGACTGAGTGTATATATATCAACATTTTAGCTAACAGGAAAATATAGAAGGAACGGGGCTGGACAGGGCAGGGCAATGAAAGTGGTCTGAGTCATGGCCCTTTTCCTTCAAGCGGCATTTAGTGACCCAGAATTTAAAAAGCAGTAAGTTATTTGCATTTAAGACAATCAGAGTCCAGTTCACATTAATAAATCATTTAAATATCCTTCTGTCTACATCGCACTGCTTCTCAGATGTGGCCCTGGGTCTGATAGCTTGAACCATATCCCAAGATATTCTGCCCTCCTGTTATATCCAGCTCCAGTGTCTAGCCAGAAGGAGCCCAGGTCTCTTTCTCTCGCAGGCCTTTGCATAAGCTCTAACACATGCCTGGACTACCCCCACCCCTGCACACACATATTTTGAGTATTGAAGGACTATTGGCTACTACCTCCAGGAAGCATCCCCTGCTCTATCCCAGAAGAGGGAATTCTACGTATTCCCACAGGCCCTATTCCTCCTCATCACTGCAGTTTTTTTTTTTTTTTTTTTTCTGAGATGGAGTTTTGTTCTTGTTGCCCAGACTGGGGTGCAATGGCACGATCTTGGCTCACTGCAACTTCTACCTCCTGGGTTCAAGTGGTTCTTTTACCTCAGCCTCCTGAGTAGCTGGGATTACAGGTGCCCGCCAACATGCCTGGCTAATTTTTGTATTTTTAGTAGAGACAGGGGTTTCACTGAGTTGGCCAGGCTGGTCTCGAACTCCTGACTTCAGGTCACTGATCCACCTGCCTTGGCTGCCCAAAGTGCTGGGATTACAGGAGTGATCCACCACACCTGGCCTGTAGTTTTGATATTCCAGCTCCACCAGGTCTTTCTATCTTATTTAGCACTGTTTTCCCAGAGAGGAGAATCTCAGGATGCCTTGTTAGAAGACTTTAAACATCATTTAATTTGATATTATATAATATGTAACACACACATATATATATATATTTGTAGAGGAGAACCACTGATTTAAGCATTTCTAAATTGATTGCATGAAGGTCTCTATAGGGAATTATATATATATATATATATATATATATATATATATATATATATATATATATATGTTGGGTGTGGTGACACATGCCTGTAGTCCCAGCTCTTTCGGCAGGCTGAGGTGGGAGGATTGCTTGAGCCCAGGAGTTCAAAGCAGGAGTGAGCCATGATCATGCCACTACAGCATGGGTGACAGAGCAAGACCCTGCTCAAAAAAATTTGAAAAATGGCTGGGTGCAGTGGTTCATGCCTGTAATCCTAGCCCTTTGGGAGACCGAGGTGGGTGGATTACTTGAGGTCAGGAGATCAAGACCAGCCTCATCAATGTGGTAAAACCCTGTCTCTCCTAAAAATACAACAATTAGCCGGGCATGGTAGCACGCACTTGTAATCCCAGCTACTTGGAAGGCTGAGGCTCAAGAATCGCTTGAACCCAGAAGGCAGAGGTTGCAGTGAGCTGCGATTATGGTACTGCACTCTAGCCTAGGCAACAGAGCAAGATTCTGTCTAAAACAAAAACAAACAAACAAACAAAAAAAACTAGAAAAGCATAACTGGAATGGTTGTAACAGAAAGAAATGATCTAAGCTATCTCACATATCTCATAAATATCTATACCTAATATGTACTCATAACATTTAAAAACTTTATAAAACCAAAAAACAAATCATTGGTAGATTCAGAAGTTCTTTAATCTGCAAATGGCTAAAGGATGAACACCTATCTAAAAACTCAGAGTTAGTGGAAAGGAATGTTTAAGTTAAGCTAAGAATGCTACTTCGGAGTCAGCCACAATACGACCTGTTTAGCAAGACTGAGTGCCTGAAGGCATGACCTAACCCTTGCCTTGTATGGCTTTTGGTCTTCTTTATAATTTACTATCTTATTGCCACAAAGATTCTCTTCTGTCAGTCTTATGATCTCTATTTTCACATAAAAGCTGGTCAGTTGTTGTGCCTAAACTCTAAAAGGGACAGGGTATAAGGAGGCATGTGTGACCTTCCTTCTAGTCATGGCAGTTTTTGCAGTCTGGAGTTCCCTTGGTCAAAGGGGGTCCATTCAGTTGGTGGGGAGCTTAAGAATTTATTTTTAGTTTACAGGTTGTTGGATAAGCAGTCAACAGCCTGCCCTACCATTCATCCTTCTGTGTGGATGCCCTACTGCTAGCCAGTAAGGGAGTGGCCTCTAAAAAAGCCTGTACCATCATTCTGCTAAAAACAAACCTGGTTCCGTGCACTAGCTATGTAAGATAAACAACTCTCTTGGCCTGCTTTCCTCTTCTGTAAAACAAGGTCAGTTGTGCCTTTGCCATATGATAGAGGGGAGAATTAAATAAAATGGGTTTGTCCACTTTTAACCTCTGCCAGACTGAGCTCTTGGAAAGCTAGGGCTGTGTTGGATCTATCCCACGTCACAGGCTTGGCACATGTTAGGCATTTAATGAATGTATGCAGAGTGGACCAAGAGCTTCTTTTAAGAATCTGTCCTTAGACTTTGTCAAGGTAGTTTACAGAAATACCTTCTGGAGACTTTCACACTAGAAGATATGTTGCTGAAATAGAAACTAGAAGGGAATGAGGAGTAAGACAGAAAAACAAGTAGAAAAGACTGCTGTAAAAGCAAAGCAAAGAGTGTTACTGGGTTACAACTCAGCCAGGCTCAAATTTAGACAGGGCATTCAAAAGACAATGCCATGGAGGCTTAGGGCTGTGGGTCAGCACATCTGTACCTACTCCACCCTCAGCCATGCAACATGCTGCCGAGATGGCAACCAGGCTCTGTTTCTCCAGCCCAGTCTGACCAACTGGCAATGGCTGCCTGGAGCACTGTGGTGGAAGGCTATTGAGGCTGCATTCAGGTTGGATGGGAAAGGATACAGTAGTAAATGAATCCAGGCTGGGCGCGGTGGCTCACACCTGTAATCACAGCACTTTGGGAGGGTGAGGCGGACGGATCATGAGGTCAAAAGATCGAAACCATCCTGGCCAACATGGTGAGACCCCGTCTCTACTAAAAATACAAGAATTAGCTGGGCTTGGTGGCATGCACCTATATTCCCAGCTACTCAGGAGGCTGAGGCAGGAGAATCACTTGAACCCAGGAGGCAGAGGTTACAGTGAGCAGAGATCATGCCATTGCACTCCAGCCTGGTGACAGAGTGAGACTGTGATTACAGGCATGTGCTATCACACCAGGCTAATTTTTGCATTTTTAGTAGAGACGGGGTTTCACCATGTTGACCATCCTGGTTTCAAACTCCTGACCTCCGGTGATCCTGGCCTCCCAAAGTGCTGGGATTATAGGTGTGAGCCACCGCGCCTGGCTTGAATAAATATTTAAATGTTTTATTGCTGCATATTATATATATTTATGTGATATACATGATATTTTGACACGTGTAACAATAGGGTGACTATTTTTTTGTTTTTCTCTTTATAGTTTTCTAAAAACAATATATTTCATATTTCAAAGTAGCCAGAAGAGATTTGAATTGGTGTTTTTGTGGCTTTTTTTAAATGTAGTTTTTGTTGTTTTGAGATAGGGTCTCACTCAGTCACCCAGGCTGAAGTACAGTGGTTATTCCTAGGCATGATCATAGCTCACTGCAGCCTGAAACTCCTGGGCTCAAGCGACCCTCCTTTTCTCAGCCTCCCAAGTAGCTGGGACTACAGGAATGGGCCACCATGCCCTGCCAAGAAATGTTTTTAACCCTTTTTTTAAAAAAAATGATGGAAAACTGAGATCCTGAAAAATCTTTTCCCCAAGACAACACTGAGTGAGGGGCTGAGGCAATATCTGAAAATGCCTGTGGGAGGCATCTAATGCCTGGCTCCTGGGGGTCTGGAGGTAGAGCCTATACCCAACTCCAGCTGGCTCTGTGACCATCTAGAGGTCCTCCTGGGCTAAAACAGATTCAGGACTTCTATCAACAAAATGCTCATCATTTTCTGTTTTAAGAAATTGTAATGAGTGTCGCAGGTAGTGAGGAGCTAGGGCTGGTGTCACAGGCAGTAAAGGTATTTGCCAAGACAGTTGTAGGTAAAAGAAAAGGCATATTTATTAGAGAAGGTTTAAGATGACAGCACGAGTGAAAGATTTATTAGAGAAGGTATGAAGATATACTGCAAGCTTGCAATGGGCAGCACAGCAGAGAAGGTGCTATCTGCAAAGAGGCAGGGGCTGGAGGCAAGTTTTATAGGGTCATGCTGGAGGAGGCGATAGGCAGAAGAGGTCATTGTACCTTTGGTTGTTTGTGATTAGCCATCTCTCAGAATAACTGTTCATTGTTCTCCCCCACCTTGGGTCCTCCCCGACCTGGGGCCCCTTCCTGATTGTTGCTTACTTATCAGCAAGCTGAGGTATGAGGACTGTGTGAAGCCAGGAGTCTGACCAGCCTCAGCAACATAGTGAGACCCCATCTCTACAAAAAACTTTTAAAAAATCAGCCAGACGTGGGGGCATGAGCCAGTAGTCCCAGCTACTCAGGTGGTTGAGACAGAAGGATCCCCTGGGCCCAGAAGTTTTTTAATTTTGAGATGGAGTTTCATTCTTGTAGCCCAGGCTGGAGGGCAACGATGTGATCTTGGCTCACTACAACCTCTGGCTCCCAGGTTCAAGCAATTCTCTTGCCTCAGCCTCCGGAGTAGCTGGGATTACAGGTGTGCGCCATCACACCTGGCTAATTTTGTATTTTTAGTAGAGACGGGATTTCACTATGTCAGCCAGGCTGGTCTCAAACTCCTGACCTCAGGTGATCCACCTGCCTCAGTCTCCCAAAGTGCTGGGATTACAGGTGTGAGCCACCGTGCCGAGCAGAGCCCGGAAGTTTGAGGCTGCAGTGAGCTATGATTGTGCCACTGTACTCCTGGGTGACAGACCCTATCTCTAAAAATGTAAAAATTCAAATTAAAAAATGGTTGGAATGAAAAATGGCTTCCCTCAACCCTTCCCGGATCTCTGGCCTGGCTATGAATCAAATTGACATATAAACAGATTAACAAGTCATAAATATATGGGAGTTCTACAAAATATGAGACTTCAAGAGGGGTCAGATAATTGTATCTTATATAGCATCCTGATCTACTGAAAAGAATAGAGGGTTGGGGGTTTGGGGGGTGGTGGTGATACAAGTTATAGGAAGGTGAGGAGAGGGATTATATGGTGAATGAAGGTTGTCTTGTTATACAGATAAAAAGCAGTAAAAGTTGTCTTAAAGCAGTCCTCAGAATAGGTAGTTGTTTAGGTTGGTGTCTAGAAGTTAATCTTCCCTGGTGGATAACACTCCGGGAGGGATCCGTTTAATTGAGATCCATCTTTAGGCAGACAAGGGGAGCTAACAGAAAGCCCTGTCTGTATTTGTTATTCCCCAAGTGCCCCCGGTTTGAAGTCATCAGCAAACCAAAGCAGCATATTCTGGGGCAGCATTTCTTAAACTCCTTCAAAATAAGTCAGAAGCCCAAATTTCCTCCCCAAACAGCAGCTTACTCTATTTCTCCCCAAGTGTATTCCAGAACCCAAAGAAAGGCAGGACAGATCTTGCTCTAAGAGTACACTGTGCTTCTCTCTGACCTGGCTCAGAAAATTCCACAGCAAGGGCCTGCTGGTACTCGTTTCATTCCCAGCAATATGGAGATGTAATGGAACAGGAGATACATATATAGTATGGAACAAACACCGATGTCTTTTTAACCAAAAACATTCTGTAGACAGACTAAATAGGACCCTGGCTATCCCTTTTTGTCAAGGTTATTTGTTTTGAGCAAGATGGTTTGCCTTGATTAAAGCTACCAGTGGCCAATAGTAAATTATAAAATGTTTTAAATTATGCACAAGAAATTATAATATCTACAATTCACAGCAACAATCTACGCTTAATCAAACCTTTCCTGTGTTAATGGTATCTCTAGTAAACACAGTGTTGTATAAAAATGTATTTAATAAAATACATGGTTCTAAAGAAACAAGCAAAATGTGGATGCTACCAATCTCTGCTTCCCCAGCATTAACCTGCTGAAGTCCTGCACGTTATAACATAAATAGAGCTTGAATTCCATTCAAGAAGCTTTGGCTTATTCTTCACAAAACTTAACCCGTGTCTTGTACACAGTAGGCATACAATAAAATATGGCCTCTTAATAACAGTGTTGGGGCTCAGAAGCAGGTATCTCAAAATATGGCACTTTGACATACTGAACTGAAGAAGCCTCAAGGGCTCTCTGACCTTCCCCCCACCACCCACTACCAATGTCTCTCTCAAAGCAGGATCAAGCTGAAGTTCCTTTATCCACCTAAGGTCCAGACCCACCAAAGAAGAACAATTATTTTTTTCTTCCCCTCCTTGTAGGACCAAGAATGTAACCACACCTGAAAAGACCCTTTCGCAAGATAGGGTACAAGTTATCTTGCTCCCTGATCCATTTATTCCCCCTAGCGATCCCCTCAGCAGAATTCCTCTTCTTTTCCCGTCTTATAACTTATTTTGCCAGGATGGTATAAAGCCTTTGAACCCTGTTGGGGGTAGGTAGTCACTCTATGGTTCTCTCTGTGTAAATATTAATAAAATGTGTATGCCTTTTCTCTAATTAATCTGCCTTTTGTGAGTTCACTTTTCAGCAAACCTTCAGAGGGCAAAGGGGAAGTTTCCCCTGGCCCTTAAAATGGCTAACATCATTGAATTCTTACTCTGTGCCAGGTAACAGTAACAGTGCTTCTTAAGTTAAATACTGATATTTGCAGACTATAATTTGTAAACTGATTTTGTATACTACTTTTTAGTAGTAATTTCACTACTAAATGTTTCCGTTATGAGGAGGATACAGTGGCTGAATTTATACATCTGGATACTACATTTGTAAGGCAAGCATTTGACTTCTGTCCCGGCACTCACTCACATGGGCCACACACTGAAATCTCAGTTCGTTGCTCCCCAGACTGTGTGACTGATAAATCTAAGAGCAGCTTCCACTCAGCTCTCTTTTGCTAGCCTAGCTCTCAGTCACTGCAGCCTGCCAGCCAGTGAAAAGGCCAGCCTCACAGAGACAGAATGAAAGATGACTTAGAAGGGTATCTGAGGGCTCAAACACACTATTTGTCCATCCCTGGTTTGTTGGATGAATTCTTGCAGTTGTGCCACATCTACCAATTCATCTAGTTTGGGAGATAATTAAGGAGTATTTAGAGCTAACTTGCTAATATCAGAAGAGGGGAGGGAGGAAAGGGCAAAAGACAAGAATGGAACAGAGCGGGAAAGAAGAGTGTGTGGCTTATATTATAATTTAGATAGGAAAAAATTACCATTAGGCCAGGCATGGTGGCTCACACCTGTAATCCTTGCACTTTGGGAGGCTGAGGCAAGAGGATCACCTGAGGTCAGGAGTTCGAGACTAGCCTAGTCAACATGGTGAAACTGTTTCTACAAAAAATACAAAAATTAGTTTGGCATAATGGCATGCACTTGTAGTCCCAGCTACTTAGGAGGCTGAGGCAGGAGAATCGCTTGAACCCAGGAGGCAGAGGTTGCAGTGAGCTGAGATTGTAGCACTGCATTCCAGCCTGGGCGACAAAGCGAGACTCAAGTCACCCCCCCCAAAAAAAAATCAGCATTAAACAAGAATGTAAGAACACAGGCCAAAAATCTATAGAGACTGAGATTAGTGCCTAGGTAGGGCAGGCGGTTGGGGGAAACAAGTGAGGAATTTCTTTTTGGGGTGATGTATATATTCTGGAATTGACTGTGGTGATGCTTGCTTGACTTAATATGCTAAAAACCACTGAACTGAACATTTTAAAGGAGGAAATTGTATGATGTATTAAAAAAGAAAGAAAAGAAAGCTGGCCATGTATCCGAAAACCACAATAAAACCATGTCCAAAGTATAAAATATTAAAACCACAACTAAAGGATGAGAACGAGCAAAAACCAGAGCACCCTGGTATATGTATAAATGGCTTGTAATAACAAAAGCAGAGGAGTTGTATTTCTTGCTCCAAAGCAGAGCAATCTAAATCTCAAAATCAAATATTTAAGGCATTTATTGTAAACAACTTGCTTTACGTTTGGAAATGCAACTAGCTGCAGAATTTGGGACCAGAACCAGAGAAGGAACAGAAACAGTTCCCAGCTAGGGAAGGCCACGTGACAAAGCTTATACCACATAATTGCCTGTTTGCTGCTATAGAACCAGGCTTCCAGAGCATTGCTGGGAAGTCTGACCCATTTGTGAGGTTCTTCAACATCCCGTTCCATAAAACAAGGTCTCATGAGTAGCTGAAAGTATGTCAGGTAGCAGGGGAGCCTTTCTAAACTTCAGGTTGGAAAGCCTCACAGTGGGCAGCATTTCAAGCAATTGGTACAAACATCCTTCGTTTTCTTTTTTGGAGACAGTCTCGATCTGTCGCCCAGGCTGGAGTGCAGTGGTGCAATCTCAGCTCACTGCAATCTCCGTCTCCAGGGTTCAAGCGATTCTCTTGCCTTAGCCTCCCAAGTAGCTGAGATTACAGGTGCCACCACACCCAGCTAATTTTTGTATTTTTAGTAGAGACAGGATTTCACCATGTTGGCCAGGATGGTCTCAAACTCCTGACCTCAAATGATCTGCTCGCCTCGGCCTCCCCAAGTGCTTGGACTAACAAATATCCTGTTTTTAGAGTATCATACATAATCCTGAAAGCTCCCTTCCTTGCACCCAAGCCACTTTCTAGATTCTCTCTCTCCCTTTAGTTCCTAAGAGGCTATAAAAATCAGTGACTAGGCCAGGCATGGTAGCTCACACCTGTAATCCCAGGCAGAGCAGTGAGCCAAGATCTTGCCAGTGCACTCCAGTCTCAAAAAAAAAAAAAAAATCAGTGACTAGTGGAGATGATCACATGACCTTGTGAATATACTAAAAACCACTGAACTGTACACTTTACAACGATGAAGTTTATGTTATTGTGAATTATATCTCAACAATAATTTAAAAAAATTTTTTAATTTTTTTAAAATTTAAAAAAAGGAAGAGAAATTTGAGTCCAGGAATTGGAGACCAGCCTTGGTAACATAGTGAGACCACATCTCTACAAAAAATTTTAAAATTAGCTGAACGTGGTGACACATGACCATTTTTCCAGCTACTTAGGAGGCTGAGGTGGAAGGACCACTTAAGCCCAGAAATTTGAGACTGCAGTGACTATGACTGCACCAGTGCAGTTCAACCTGGGCAATGGAGCAAGACCCACCCTGTACCCCCCTTCTCCCCCAGCACAAAACAGGGTCAAACATAGAATTTCCATTTGATCCAGTAATTCCACTTTTGGGTATATATCCAAAAGAATTGAAAGCAGGGACTCAAATAGATACGTGCACACCTATGTTCATAGCAGCATTATTCACAATAGCCAAAAGGGTGAAGCAACCCCAACGTCTACTAACAAATGAATGGATAAACAAAATGTGGTATATCTAGGCAATGAAATATTATTTGGCCTTGAAAAGAAAAGAAGGCCAGGTGCAGTGGCTCAGGCCTGTAATCCCAGCACTTTGGGAGGTTGAGGCAGGTGGATCACCTGAGGTCAGGAGTTCGAGACCAGCTTGGCCAACATGGTAAAACCCCATCTCTACTAAAAATACAAAAAATTAGCCAGGCATGGTAGTGGGTGCCTGTAATCTCAGCTACTTGGGAGGCTGAGGCAGCGGAATCGCTTGAACCTGGGAGGCAGAGGTTGCAGTAAGCCGAGATTGTGCCGTTGCACTCCAGCCTGGGTGACAAGAGTAAGGCTCTGTCTCAAAAAAAGAAAAAAGAAAAGAAATTCTAGTGGCTCACACATGTAATCCCAACGATCTGGGAGGCTAAGGCAGGAGGACTGCTTGAGGTCAGGAGTTAAGATCAGCCTGGGCAACATAGGGAGACTCTGTCTCTATAATTATTTTTAATTAGCTGGGCACGGTGGCACATGCCAACAGTCCTAGCTACTGGGGAGGCTGAGGTGGGAGGATCACTTGAGCTCAGGAGTTTGAGGTTACAGCGAACTATGATCACATCACTGCACTCCAGTCTCTACAACAGAGCAAGACCCTGTTCCTTTTTTTCTTTTTTAAAAAGGAAAAGAGGAAGTTCTGAGACATACTACTTATACATACAACATGATTGAACCTTGAGGACATTATACTAAGTGAAATGAGTCTGTATACTGGATAAATTTTATATGATTCTACTCATATGAGGTACCTAGAATAGACAAATGCAGGGAGACAGAAAGTAGACTGGAGGGACATGGAAGGGGAAGTTATAATTTAGTGGGTCTATGTTGTATTTCGGATGATGGAGAAAGTTCTGAAAACAGATAGTGGTAATGGTTACACAACATTGTGAATGTATTTAATGCCACAAAATTGTACACTTAAAATGGTTAAAGTGCTGAGGTTTATGTGATGTAAATTCTACCACAATAAAAAACAAATTAAGGTCCTCACTTCTAAGAAGCCACACTTGATATCCGCTTCGGGTTAATTAGGCAGCACAAAAAAGATTTCAGAAAGTGAATACCCTTTTTGTATTCCAATTTAAGGAGGTCAAAATATTTTAATTGCATTAGTGGATGAAACTTAAAGCTTAGCGAGTCAACTTGGGTCATTCAAAAGGAAAATCTAAACCACTGCAGCCTGAATGAACATCTATGTTTTCCTGTTAGTAGCCTACAACTAACTATAAGGCAACCCCCTAGACCAGCACTGTCCTGTGGAATTTTTTGCAGTGACAGGAATGTTCTCCATCTGTGCCATCCAGTTGGGCTACTGAGTACTTGCAACATGGCTTAGTGCAATCAAGAAACTGAACTGTTAATTTATTTAATTTTAATTAAGTAGCCACATGTGGAATTGGTTACCATACTGTCCAGTTCAGAGTGTAAACTATTAAACTTAAAAATATATACCACACAATTCTCTTGCCAAAAGCCATGTGCAGTTTTCACAGCTCCAAGTAGTCAGATGATCTTCTCTTAAGCTCTAGGCCAATGCATGGGGTGAGGCACCTAAGCAGTGTGGGTCAGAGATGGGTGGGGCCAAAAAGTAAGAGTGTTATTTTCTTTTTCCATGTCTGTGGAAAAATACTAACTGCACAAAGTGGGAAGAGAAAGCTCACCTAGGACAGTGAGAACTAGGACCTAGGACAAGAGACTCTGACATACTTATGGGAAGAGGAAAATGAATGCTATTGTCAACACTGCCTTAGGTGGGGAATAAAAAGGAATGCTTACTGGCTGGACAGCCTCCTGAATAGGGCACAACTGTATACTTGAAGATTTTCCATCATAAATTAAGCTCCAGGTGAGTGAAAAAGAAATGTAATTTCTATGCAGAAACCGAAGAATGTGGCCAAAGATACAGGCCTCCAGTAACTATGTGCTGAATACCTGGAAGTGCTGTCCTGCTAACCATGGGCCACCAAAGTGTAAGTGACTGTCCCTCCCAAAGAAATCACTTGCCTTGGGGACTCATAAATGCACAAAAACTGACCCCAGCTCTCAGCCAGGATTCATCTATAGCCTTATGGTCCATTTTTCCATTTTCATTTATGGTACTTATCAATGTTCAACTTGAATTATAGTAAGTTAGAGACAGCCTATCTTACTAGTTACTAGCTCTCTGAAGGCCAAGACCAAATATAAATATATCAATATAACTATATTGATATAGGGTTATACTATAACAAAAAATCCTTTTTATGTCCACAGACAGACATCCAGCCTGGGTCCTTGTACTGGCTGCATGGATGATAAGCACACCTCCTACTTCACAGAATACTCCCTATGTGCAAGACACTGCACTACAAACACTTCCCATGCATCACTTCCTAATCCTCCTGTCAACTACATGAAGTGTTTTAGATATATTCCCATTTCAAAGGTAAAGAAGAGGCCAAGAAACTAATCTGTGGCCGGGCCCTTTAGCTAGTTAGTGGCCAAGCCAGTATGTGATCAGATTAAGGTGATAAGTGGTAAATTCTTAACCAAGGTGAAAGGGCTACATTATGGACAATTTGTGCAAACAGTTACAGAAGGGAGACACCAATGTCACAGAAGTAAACCCCAAATAAAACGTTACACTAGGAGGGTTTAAACAACTGGAAGTGGTGTAGGCCTCAGAAAGGCTCTTGGTCCCCACATCTATGGAGACTTAGAGGTTTTGTGAAAAGGACGCCAAGGGGTTGTCTGGGCTGTCCACAGGGTGGGTAACAAGAGGAGACATGTTTGTATCAATATAAAGAGCTTCCTGACCCAGGTGAAGGGTGCCCCTCCAGCCCCAGAGAATGCTGAGCCACGATCCAGTGCCTGTCCTGGAAGAAGTGAACACGTACCTGCTTACAGAGGACAGCTCACCCCATATTCTTTCTCGAGATCACCTCCAGACCGGGATGGCAGGGAGTAAAGGGGGAGTCCAAATCCCAGAGGGACAGTTCTCAGCATGAATGCTGCCACCTGACATTTTCCACAACTCAAACACAGCAGGCAGAGAAAAGTGGATGTCCAACAAGCCAACAGGACAAATGCATGTCCACAGTTTGGTTCAGGATGTTCCAACCCTCATGGTGTGTGTGCAATGCACACTCTCAAGGCCCAGGTGTGCCCCACTCTAGCATGGCCAGCTTATTTCAGATCAGCCTGTGAGCCACACATGTAATTATTAAATTGCTAAAGCTGTGATACTGTCAATATGTTTTTAAACAGGGACCAATAACTCTGGCATAGGCCTGTCACAGTACTTCCTATCCTGAGATAATATTTTTCTTCAAAGACTGACTCCCTTTTGATCCAAATACCAACCAGCTAGGTTTTGGTTGACCTGCGAGGGCTGAGGAGGTCTGTTGTCACACTGCAAATTAACACACACACATTCTCTCTCTCTCTCTCTGGTCACAGCAATGCCAGGCTGCAGGAATGCTGCCAACACCTTGGCAGCCTAGAAAGAAGAATAAGGCCCGGAAACCTTACAGCCCTCACGAAACCAGGTGTGATCCCACAAAGTAAATTAGGGAATGAAACAGAATACAGAAAGTGCTTAACTTACTTGCATCAGGATGCTTCCAAAAGAAAGAATAATCCTGTCTGCCTTTTGTCTAATACTAATCCCACCTTCCAAGATTCTTTCTCTAGTACCAAGAAATCTGTGCCCACCATCTTGTGTCCAGGGGCATTGGAAATTCATCTCTACTCTGGCTTCACCTTCTGCAGACATTCCAACCTCAAGTTTCCAAGACGGGTTTCAGTTTACACACATGACATTCCCTGAGATCAAGAAAGCACTACTTACCTTGGACTTTTCCCTTTGGCAAGTAAGAAGCTGCAGTATGTTGCTACATGAGTAGAGTCTAAGGAAAAGGAAAACTTGCCTTCCTGCAAAGGGTCCACGATCAGACTCCCCAGTAGCTAGCTGGAACTGTATTTTCCTCTCATTTACATATATAGTGAAGTCATTTCCAACCAACACCCTTAGGAGGCGAGGCCCAAACTTCCTTCTAGAGCATTACTCACTTACAGATTAACTATCTTGGGCAAGACAACAGTGTGTAGAAGGTAGAAGCCAGGTTCTTTGCTCTACTCCTATTTTTATTTAGGGGAAATCCCACCTCCCTCAGATCCAGCGGGCTGAGGCAGAGTTGAGACTGGAAGCATGGACTTTCATTTACATCTTCAGCTTGGCTTCCCTGCTGTGCTGAAAACTGCCCTCAGTCGGTTCTTTGCAGCCAGGGACCATTTAATAAATCAGCTACTCTATACCCTGAGATAATAACTGAAGTGGTGTTCAGTTTGGCCAAGACAGAGGCATGTAAACAAATATTCATAATATAATATTTATAAGTTGCAATAAAGCTAGCGGTGGAGCAAAGGGGGTTGTTGCCTGGGGTGGCAGCCTTGGACATGCTCCTACATTTCCACCAGTACAGCTATAATTCAAAAGACTGACCATACAAAGTACTGACAAAGATGGGGAGGAACTAGAACTCTCATGCACTGTGTTGGGAATACAAAGTGGTACAGCCACGTGGCTGGAAAAATAATGGCCCCAAGCTGTTGATGTTCTGGTTCCTAAAACCTGTGAATATGTTATCCCATATAACAAAAAGGCCTTTGTAGTTGTGATCAAGTTAAGGGTCTTGAGGTACGCAGATTATCTGGGGTTTTCCAAGTAGGCCCAAGGTAATCACAACAGAGATACGTGAGTTAGAGAGAAGAGACACAACAATGGAAACAGAGATGGGGGGAAGGAGGGGGAGGGAAAAGAGAGAAAGAGATTGGAAGATGTCATAATGCTGGCCTTGAAGATGGAGGAAGGGGCCATGAACCAAGGAATGCAGGCAGCCTCTAGAAGCTGGAAAGCACAAAGAAACAGATTCTCCCTTATAGCCTCCAGAAAGGCTCTGCTGACATCTTAATTTTAAGACTCCTGATCTCCAGAATTATCAGATAATAAATATATTTTGCTTTAAGCCACTAATGTTTGTAATAATCTGTTATAGCAGCAATAAGAAATGAATATAAGCCACTATGGAAAATGGTTTGGCAATATCCACTAATGCTGAACACATGCCTATCCCATCACAGAATGGAACCTGCGTTTTGATTCACCAGGTTGGAAACACTCTTTTTGTAGAATCTACGAGGTGACATTTCTGAGCCCACTGAGGCCTATAAGAAAAAAAATCGAAGTTTTTTTTTTATCAAGTGATAAAAACTAAAAACAATTTACCTGTGAAAATGCTTTGTGATGTGTTGTTTTATTTAACAGAAAGGAATTTGTTTTGATTCACAAGGTTACAAACGCTCTTTATATAGAATCGACGAAGTGACATTTCAGACCTCATTTCACTCCCAGGTATGCACCCAACAGAAATTTATGGGCACCAAGATATGTGCACAAGCATCACGCTTAACAGTTTTAGTCAAAAGAATAAAAAACTGGAAAAAAAAAAACAACATCCATCAGCAAGAGAACTGATAAAACAAATTGTGGTATAGTCACACAATGTACTACGACTCAGAAATAAAAAGAAATGAACCACTGGTACCTGCAACAACACAGGTGAATCTTACAGACATAAAGTTAAATGAAAAAAAAAAAACAGACACAAAAAAGGATATACTTGATGCAAAAGTTCTGGAGATGGATGGTGGTGATGGCTGTGCAGCAATATGATGTCTCAATGCCACTGAGATGTATACTTAAAAATTGCTAAAATGATATATTTTTTGTTACATATATTTTACTCAAATAAAAAATATCTACTTTAATCTATTTTAATTCAATACAAAAATAAGCAAAACAAATCTGTAGTGAAAAGAGGTGAGAACAGTGATTACCTTGGAGAGAAGTACTGACTGGGAGGAGGCATGAAGGAGCCTTCTGGATACTGGAAATATTTAATGTCTTGATCTGGGCGTGGGTTACATGGTTGTATACATAAAAATTCATCCGACTGTGCACTTAAGAGTTGTGTACTTTAGTTTCCAAGTGCCAATCCCAGTTTTATTTGCACATGATTTATCTGCATTATCATAATGAATGGTGTAATGGAAAATGAATGAGAAGGGAAAAAACCACCAAAAGTGTGTGTGGTTGGGGAAGGCTTTAGGGAGGAGGTGAGGTGTGAGCCAAATACTGGAGGATGAACAGGGTAGACAGGAATGAAGATGGTAGACACAGAGAGGAAAAGAATTCTGGGCAAAGAGAACAGCACGTACAGTAGCAGTCAGGTGCAAAGTGTGCTGAACATTCTGAGCGGGAGTGGTCACAGGACAGAGGAGGGGAGTGGAGGGGTAAATGGGAGCCCCATTCCAACATGTCTGAAAACTCCAAAAGCAGTTTAGAATACACTCTTTAAGAAGTGTTAGGCAAGGCCGAGTGTGGTGGCTCACACCTGTAATCCCAGCACTTTGGGAGGCCAAGGTGGGCGTATCACGAGGTCAGGAGATCAAGAACATCCTGGCCAACATGGTGAAACCCTGTCTCTAAAATACAAAAAATTACCTGGGCATGGTGGTGCGTGCCTGTAGTCCCAGTTACTTGGGAGGCTGAGGCAGGGGAATCACTTGAACCTGGGAGGTGGAGACTGCAGTGAGCCAAGATCACGCCACTGCACTCCAGCCTGGTGACAGAGCAAGACTCCGTCTCAAAAAAAAAAAAAAATGAGGCAAGTGTCAGAGGTGATTAAAGCAAGAGAATGACATGATGGACCCATGACAAAGAGGGTGACCTGGACGGAGGGACAGAGATCCCTAAGGTTCTTCTGATACTGGTGAGGCTCTAGATGACAGAGTATGAACCAAGGCACTGACCATGGGGTGTGGTCATGAGGGATAAAGGAGGCAGAATCCTCAGGTTTGGCTGTAATGGGAGGGTCATTCCAAGCTATGTGGCTCGTGATCCCACTAACAAGAAGGGTGGAGACTAGCCATACACTTCCCTCTGCTTCCTGGGCTGGCTATGGAGGATCATAGCATCTCAGAGTTGGAAAGCACCAGTAAGATCACCTTGTACACAAGCTCACTGTACAGACAAGCAACTGAGTTCTGGGGGCCAATGTCTGAGGCCATAGTTTTTGTAAGGAGCAAGCAAGAATGAACGAGCTGAGACTTACCCATTTTAGAGAGTACTTGCTAGAGAACAGGGAACATGACTAACTCAGCAGAGGCATCCGATGCCCCCGCCAACCTCACTTCCTGCCACGGGGTTCTCTGACCTAGGCTGTGGTTGAGGTCACTGCCAACCTTTTGCTGGAAAAGTTCTGCCCACAGCTCACCCAAATCCTGTATAGCTAGCTACTGATTTTATCTAATTGTTTGGTAATGGCCTGTAAGTCCATCTGGTTTCTCCAACCAAGTCGTGAAACCAAAGACCCTGGCTCCAGTCTTTACTCTTCAGTTTTGCCAAGTTGAAAAGGTGAGACAGGGACAGAGAGGGTTGGCTGTGGGCACTCCATGGCCACCAAGGAGCCAGAAATAAGTCTTGTCTACTAGTTTGATCATTGTCCTATAGACCTGATACAGTGCTAACCAGCTAACAGATGGTTCTGTTCTTGGTGGCCTACCAGCATCTGAGAGTGGCTGAATGACGAGTGCCAAATACCAAAGCCTGTACAGGAGAATCCAAGAGTAGATGGGTTTGAAGTAACTTGTTTGAGATCCGAAACTCATTCCTCATTCCTGATCCTAATCTGTCAAAGTTAGTCATTATCTAATTAATTGTACAGTCCAATATAGGAGCCACTACTACATGTGGTGATATAAATTTAACTTTTTTAAATTTAGAAACAATTAAAAACTTAGTTCCTCAGTCTTCAACAGTCACATGTGGCTAGTGGCCATCATATGGAACAGTTCAGACCTAGAACATTTCCAACATCACAGAAAGTTCTATTGGACAGTGTTGTAACTTGCATGTCCTATCTCTGCTTGAATTAAGAGCCACTTGCTCTGAAATCATTTTTACGTGCCAAAGTGTAAATAATCCCTTTGATTTTTAGGCAGTAAAGATACAACTATGTACCACAAAGGACATTCAACACTCCCCAGTAGAAAGGCACTGAGTACCCTTGGGCCCCTCAGTTGAAACAGAGAAACTAAAATACAACTAAGAGAAATTAAAATTGAATAGGGTATAGTGAAACAGTCTGTTCTTGTCACTTAATTGTTCTTCTATAAAAGGTTAATCCCATCCCAGAAGATTAGGGATATGTGGAGATCAAGGGACTATTAATAAGAAGCAACTATTCTTCATAAAAAAATTTGTGACTGACAAAAGTAAAATCAAGTGAAGTAGAAATTTAGGTGGGTGAGGAGAGGAAAAAGGGAGAATAGGAACATGGTTTGCACTAAGCAAACTGCAATTAAAATTTGTATTTTTTTATTTTTTATTATTTTTTTGAGACAGAGTCTCACTCTTTCACCCAGGCTGGAATGCAATGGTACGATCTCGGCTCACTGCAACCTCTGCCTCCCAGGTTCAAGCGATTCTCCTGCCACAGCTTTCCGAGTAGCTGGGATTACAGGTGTGCGCTACCATGTCCAGCTAATTTTTGTATTTTTAGTAGAGATGGGGTTTCACCATGTTTGGCAGGCTGGTCTCGAACTCCTGACCTCAGGTCATCCACCTGCCTTGGCCTCTCAAAGCGCTGGGATTACAGGCGTGAGCCACCATGCCTGGCCTACATTTAGTAATTTTTTAAACAGAGCTTTTGGTCTGTAGACATAACTACAACTCTTTAAAAATATTGGTTATCAAGCTAATGAAAATGATCAATGTTAAATTTTATTCATAACACATATCTCCACCGGGGAAAAATTTACCCAGGGGCAAGGAAAGCTTCCACTGAAGGCTGTCACAATATTTCACCACCGACTGTCACCCCTGACTGGTGATCAAGAAAAGTAAACAAATACAAATAATAGGGTAGAAAGGAGCAAAACCTGCTAAGAGGTGATACTATCCCCACAAACAATGCACTTGCCCTTTGGTAAGCATAGTGCTGAAAATGCATTAGGTATTGAAGGAAGAGAACATACAGGAACCCCATGGGGGACTGTTTTTAAGAATAAGCACAGCAGGAGAATTCGGTTTTGCCCAGTTTACGATTCAGATGATTACTTCAAGTTAATAGCACATATTAAAGTGTTATTCTGAAACAGGGACATAGAGCACTGCTTAATAAAGGGCTTCAGGCACCTGGTGAGACTCCAGCTGCAAGGGCATTTCCTGCTCTGTATTTATTAATTTCAAGCATTCATTTATGCCCTCCCTCTCTCCTTCCTTCCAGAAAGGATTAACTCTACTTATATAAAATACAGCAGAGATAAGTACAGAAAGTGGGAGAGAAAGAGAAAAACAAGGGTAGGGATACAAAATGGAGCTGAAAAGGAAGTTAATCCCATACATCTACCATAGCAACCAGAGTACCACACTGGCTGAGCTGCTAAACCAAGAGTCAACTCTGAACGACTCAGTGTCCAAATGTGAAGACAGACCAACTGCTCAGGAAGGAGACAAGTTGGTATGGGAAGGGGCTCGCCCTGTAGGCCCTGAAGCAGGTGCTGGGTAATCAGCACAGTAAGGCCATCTGTAACTAATGGCAGCTCTGTGATATCAAACCTAGAAAGATGGAGGCAGAATCTGCCCAAATACAATGGAACTTCCCTGTTTCACAGTGTGGTTCCCAGAGTTAGGGCATCTGTCCTATCAGTCAATCAGTACCTGTTGGTCAGAAGTAGCAAGTGGATTCCGTGAACAAGGCACTAGGAAGATATGATACCAGCTGGATGGTATGACTGGTATGGATGACTAGATCCAACCTCACAGAGCCCAGTGAATCCCGACTTACCAGACCCTACCCAGCAGCAGGGATTCCTCACCCCGACTCTAACACCAAACCCAAGAGATCCTAAGCTGGCTAATACAGCTCTCTCTTCCCACAGTTATGGTTCCATGTTTTTTCAATATCATGCTTTCTGTCTTAGCCTGTTTTCAGTGGCTGTAACATAACACCACAGACTGGGTAACTTATAACAAACAGAAATTTGCTTGGTTCACAATTCTGGATGCTGGTGGTGTCAGCATCTGCTTAACATCTGATGAGGGCCTTCTTCCTGCGTGAAAACGTGGCAAAAGTGCAAGCAAGCCCATAATAGAGAGAGCAAATGGGGGCCAAACTGAATCACTCTCACAATGGCCATTAATGAGGGCAGAGCTCCATGGCCTACTCACCTCTCAATGGTCCCATCTCTTAATGCCATCATAATGGCAATTTCAACATAAGTCTTGGAAGGCACATTCAAACCTTAGCACTTTTCCTCGGTAATAGCTTAATAATTCCCATAAAGCAAAGCCCATCCCTCTTCCACAGTCTATTAGGTCCCCAAGACAAAAGTCACAGCCTCGGTGTATTCCCTTCACCCATGCTGGGGAAAGCTAAAGCAGCCATCCCTTTGAAAGCCTGGGGATTCGGGCCTGCTTTGCCTCATCTGGGGGAGTCCGTCTCATCAAAGTGTGTTTCTATTTCCTCTACATTCATGCAGAAGAGATCCAAGCTGGACTTGCTACCACAGCATACATACTGGGCCTCACGCCGTACTTGAAAGCATACTCATCACATTTATTCACCATAAGACTCAATATAGACCACAAAACTCCCTGCCGTGATGGAAATGTTCTAGGTCAGTGTAGTCCAATACAGTAGCAACTAGCCACAGTTGGCTATTGAGTACCTGAAACATGAACAGTCCAAATGGAGACACACTAGAAGTGTAAAATACACACTGAATTTCAAAGACTTGGTGCAAAGAAAAGAACGTCAGATATCTCATCAATAATGTTTAATATTAATTAGATGATGAGGCCAGGCGAGGTGGCTCAGGCCTGTACTTTCAGCACTTTGGGCGGCTCAGGCGGGCAGATAGCCTGAGGTCAGGAGTTCGAGACCAGCCTGGCCAACATGGTGAAATCCTGTCTCTATTGAAAATACAAAAATTAGCTGGGCGTGGTGGCTGGCACGTGCCTGGAGGCTAAGCCATGAGAATCCTTTGAACCAGGGAGGCGGAGGTTGCAGTAAGCCGAGACTGTGCCACTGTACTCCAGCCTGGGGGATAGAGAGAGACTGTTTCCCCCCATCCCCAAAATTAATTAATTACTTACATGATGAAATGATAATATTTTGGAATATATTTGGTTAAATAAATTGTATTATATTCATCTTGCCGGTTTCTTTTTTCCTTTTTTTAATGTGTCTATGAGAAAAAGTAAGATTACATATGTGGCTAGCATTCTATTTGTATTAGCCAGCACTGACTTCTTTTATTTAGTCTTTTCTTTTAAAAAATTTTTTTTCCCAGACACCAGGCCCAGTGGACGGTCTTTTTCTTTAAATTGTCTTATTTTCACTTATTTTTTTACTTTTTACTCATTCTGAAAATATTCAGAAACTGCAGTTTCATGTACTAGCTGTATTTTTAAAATACAATTGAAGAATCAACAGAACTATTAACCTAAAGTTAAAAAGATAAGTTTGTCCACATGCAGCCTAAAACCTTCTTATGTACCATACCCTTTGGGAAATGCTGGTCCAGAGCAGAGCTACTCAAAATGTGACCTGTGGACAGGTGCCAGTCTCTTATTTTTACTTTTTTTTCTTCAGGAAACCCTGAGCAGCCTAACCCTGATGGGCTGTGGGGAGGGAGCCCAATCTTTTTATTATTCATTATCAGTCTGCAATAAAGTCATAAATTGAGAGTATGCTTTTTTTTTTAAATTTTATTTTGGAGACAGTCTTACTCTGTCGCCTAGGCTGGAGAGCAGTAGCCATCTCGGCTCACTGCAACCTCCACCCTCCCGGTTCAAACAATTCTCATGCCTCAGCTTCCTGAGTAGCTGGGACTATGGGAGCACACCACCATACGCGGCTAATTTTTCTATTTTAAGTAGAGACGGGGTTTCGCCATATTGCCCAGGCTGGTCTTAAACTCCTGATCTCAAGTCATCTGCCTGCCCTCCCTAAGTGCTGGGATTACAGGTGTGAGCCACTGCTCCCTGATGAGAGCATGCATTTAGAAACATTTACATCAATTTGACAGAATAATCTGTTATGAGCTCTTTAAATCTAATATTTAATCTAATCTGACATTTAAAAATTGGGACTTTTAAATTTAAATTTTTATTTTCCATGTCTTTCATATATTTTCTTTATTGTGTTTTACCAAGATATTGGTCAACAGCAGACTGGAAATTTATGGAAAAATTTATGAAAAAACCAAAAACTCCTCCTTTACCAGAGTTAGTTTGAGACACACTAGGCTACAGTATCAGAGAATCTTCGAGGGTCCTTCTAGAGCAATGACGAGTTACAGCAAGAGCCTCAATCACACCCAGTAGAGTGTCCTAAGGCAGGAAGCAGATTAAGGACATCTTCAGATCCTCAACAATGGTGGGTACAGAGAAGATGGGGGGTTAATTTCTGGTAAACTAGGAAATTCCATTAAATGGAACTTCTCTTCCTCTAAGCATTTTAACAATATTTTTGCTGTAATTCTAAGAAATGAGATCCCCATCGCCTTTGGGGAGAAAAACGACCATGTACTAAGGAAAAGGCAAACAAGATCTTTGTAAGATGTCACTAGATAGTACTGAGTTAGATCCTCAGAAGGGTACAGCAGATGTGGGAGACACAGCTCATGTGTGAAAGAAGTTTATCATCCATCTTTGGAGGCACAGTGGCATGGAAGGTTAAAAATTCTCAGCTCTGAAATCAAACGCACTTGGGCGTGAGGCCTGGTTTGTCACTTACTGTATGCCCTTGGGCAAATAAATTAGCCTTTCTTCTTTTTTAAATCTTTCACCTCTGGCTGAATACATAACCTTTCTTAATTAAAACATATAATCAGCCCTCTGTATCCAAGGGTTCTATATCTAAGGATTCAACCAACCACAGACTGAAAATATTCAGATAAAGACTGGGCATGGTGGCTCCTGCCCATAATCCCAGCACTTTGGGAGGTAGATCACCTGAGGTCAGGAGTTTGAGACCAGGCTGGCCAACATGGTGAAACCCTGCCTCTACTAAAAATACAAAAATTAGCCAGTTGTGGTGGCGGCTGCCTGTAATCCCAGCTACTTGGGAGGCTGAGGCAGGAGAATTGCTTGAACTCAGGAGGCGGAGGTTGCAGTGAGCCAAGATTGTGCCACTGCACTCCAGCCTAGGCAACAGAGTGAGATTCTATCTCAAAAAAAGAAAATATTCAGATAAAATAAAATGGATGGTCGCACCTGTACTGAACATGTACAGACTTTTTTTCAGTCATTATTCCCAAAACAACACAGTATAGCAACTATTTACATAGCATTTACATTTATTAGGTATTATCAGTAATCCAGAGATGATTTAAAGTAAAAGAGGGGGAGGGGCACAGTGGTTCATGCCTGTAATCTCACCACTTTGGGAGGCCAACGTGGGCAGATCACTTGAGGTCAGGAGTTCAAGACCAGCCTGGCCAATGTGGTGAAACCCGATCTCAACTAAAAATACAAAAAATGGCCAGGCGTGGTGGCTCATGCCTGTAATCCCTGCAGCTTGGGAGGCTGAGGTGGGCGGATCATGAGGTCAGGAGTTTGAGACCAGCCTGACCAACATGGTGGTGAAACCTCGTGTCTACTAAAAATATAAAATTAGCCAGGCATGGTAGTGGCACATACCTGTAATCCCAGCTACTCAGGAGGCTAAGGCAGGAGAATCGCTTGAACCCAGGAGGCAGAGGTTGCTGTGAGCAGAGATTATGCCACTGCACTCCAGCCTGGGTGACAGAGCAAGACTCTGTCTCAAAAATAAAAGCAAAAAACAAAAATTAAGCAGGCACAGTGGTGCATGCCGGTAGTCCCATCTCCTTGGAGGGGCTGAGGTGGGACAATCACTTGAACCTGGGAGGTTGAGGCTGCAGTGAGCTGAGATCGTGCCACTGCACTCCAGCCTGGGTGACAAAGTGGGACCCTGTCTCAAAAAAAAAAAAATAAGGGAGGAAGTGCATAGGTTATATGTAAATACTATATTATTTTATATCAGGGACTTGGGCATCCTTGATTTTTGGTGTCCTTGAGAGGTGCTGGAAGCAATCCCCCACGGATACCAAGGAATGACTATACTCACCTATTACAGTAGATACTCTCCAAAAGGGCCACTAAAAGTTTCTCCTTTCCCAGCAGCTGCATGCTGTCCTCACATCAAGAAGAAGAGTCTATTTCCTCTCCCCTTGAATCTAGGCTGGCCTTGGGACTTGCTTTGACCACTGAATGCAGCAAAATGACATTCTGGGACTTGTACGTGCAGGTTGTAAGAGAATTGGCAACATCTGCTTCCTCATTCAAAGCACGGCAGCCACATTGTTAGAAAGTCGAGGACAGACTCCCTGTGATTAGATACCTGGACAACAAGAGACCATCTTGGACATTTCAAGTCCAACTAAGCTCCCAGCAGACTATCAGCATGAGTGATTCCAGGGGACCCCAAATGGAGCAGCAGAACTGCTCTAGTGAGCCCAGGCAACTACCGGAACTATGGGAAATAAGTTTTGGAGTGGTCTGTTACACAATAATAGATAACTGAAATGTCTCTGAAATAACAAAAAGAGTACAAAGGGTGACTGTGAAGACAAAAGTAAAGTAACGTATCAATACTGATACTTGGCACACAAGTGCTCAACAATTAGCAGCCATGACTGTCTGGGAAGGTGAAATGAACATGCACAGTGTATACTGCGGACTGCTATGTAAAGTTACATTCAGGTTCTGAGCACTTTGCAGGTCCTGAGGAGTGGGAATGTACTGGAAGGAGGTGAAAAGGCAAGGCTTCAGGGTAAGAGCATATCTTGGACCTGAAGGACAGAGTATACAGAATACTGGTTTCTAAACATCTAATGCATGAAGACCCACCCACAGACTTCTAGGCAATTGCAATGCGTGTCTGCACCAAAGGCTGAAGACTGCCCCGGCAGAAGTCTCGAGGTCTCTATATAGACAGAACAGTGGCTGTGAAGTCAGGGGGAATGATAAATGCTAATGAGTATGGGGAATCTTTCTGGGATGATGAACATGTTCTAAAATTGACTGTGGTGATGACTGCACAACTCTGTGAATATACTAAAAGCCACTGAATTGTGCATTTTAAATGGGTAGAATGTATGGCATATGAATTTTACAGAGATGATAAAGCTGTTTATTTTTATTTTTGACCCAGTCTCTCACTTTGTCACCCAGGCTGGAGTGCAGTGGCACAATCTCAGTTCACTGCAGCCTCAACCTCATAGGCTCAAGCAATCCTCCTGCTTCAGCTCCTAAAGTAGTTGGGGCTATAGGCATGTGCCACCACACCCAGCTAATTTTTTGTGGAGACAGGGTTTTGCCATGTTGCCCAGGCTAGTCTTGAACTCCGGAGTGCAAGCGATCTGCCGGCCTCAGCCTCCTGAAGTGCTAGGATTACAGGTGTGAACCACCACAACTGGCTGTAAAGCTGCTATTACAGAAACACAGGCGGTGGGAGGGATGAAGAGGGTGAGATGACAAAGGAGCAAGGAACATTCCAAGGGGTTGCTGGCGGCTGCAAGGCACCAACCTATTTGGCAGTGAGAGGAAAAGCAAGTATTTTTAGGTGGTGAATGAACCCAGCACTGGTCAGAAGCTAGGAGCCCTGGGGGCAGACCCTGTCATTCCAAGGATCTCAGGCATTTGGCATGACTGCTATTCCCTTAAATGCTTTCCATGCATGTGGCTCAATCATACCTGTTTTCCTTTCACTTAAATGACAACCCAAACTCTGCTAACCACAAGTCTTTTAAAAACAGAAAAAGTTCCTAGGCAAGAGGAAAACAAATGCTTTCCGACAGAAAAGCAGATCAGGGCTTGCATTCAGACTGACCTCACGGGCAAATGAGGCGGGATCCAGAGGCCTAGCCAGTCCCAGAGCCTCAGATGCTGAGACAGAGAACTCCGCATTTCAGCGTGGCCAACACAGATGTGAGGTGGACAGTGGACACTCCCTCCCTAAGGGCAGCTGCCTTCTACCTGCCTCCTTCCTTCTTCTGGTGGAATTCCTTTCAAAAGAGGCTGGAGGGCAGGGCTGTGGGAAGTTTTCAAATCCTGTAACTGCTGCCAGAGCCAACTTAGCACACAGACAGCCCCCCAAAACCAGGCAGTATCATTGTATCACCAGGCAACATATCTCACTAAATCCTCTCAACAAGACCCACCAGGATATTTACCAATATCCCCCAGAAATCTCCATCTGTCGCCTGCCCAAATCTACCTTGTGAATCCTTCTGTTTTGTGAGTCAATCAGTGTAATTACTATAGAAGACAACATGTTCTTTTAAAACACTAGCCACTAAAGAAGATGGGGCAACTGAAAGAGAGGGAAAAGGAAAACATCCTTTCATGTTGGAGAGGAAGCAGGGTTAGAGATGACAGACTTTGCACAGCTCCGTCACCATGGCCAGGACATCAGAAGAGAAATCAGAAAGACTTTCAGCAGTTTGCCTGAAGGTCCTGCTAAGTCCAAGTCCTATGCTGCCATCAGTAAATAAAGCCAGGAGCCGCAAACCAAATACAGCGTTGTAGGAAGTTTGTGGTCCTTTCCACTGACAAAGAGACTCTAGAGGCATAAACTTAACTTGTTCTTCTTGATCTGAACAGTTTTAGGATTAAAGTGTTCAAGAATAATTTTAAACAGAACTTTGAAAAAGGATGAAGAACTCCGATTTCTTGGGACCCAACTCTCAGTCTTTGCTGCTCGGGCCCACCCTATTGTGAACCCCCGAGGGAGGTTATCCTGAACTTCCAGTTTTCACCTGTACACTCTAATGCTCCGGGGCAGGGGATGAAGATACACAGATGGAAGGACATGAGGAAATGCCATCTTACCTCAAAGCAATTCCCTCCTTCCTAGGGAACAAGGGGGAAAGGATTTCAATTCAGTAAACAATGTATACTACTCAGGTGAGTGGGACACAAAAATCTGAGATTTCACCACTATACAATTCATCCATGTAACCCAAAACCACTTGTACCCCAAAAGCTATTATAATAAAAAAATGAAAAAAAAATTAAAAACAATATATACCTGTAGAATACACTGGAAAACTAAACGGGCCTCAGGAAACACGCTTTGCAGTTCCATTATCTCAAAGTTCTGCACTGCCACATTTCTTTAATCCAACTCACCAGTGATTTATGAGCACTCAACCCAGTGTAGCTGCTCCCAGCATGACACGATTAAACAATGGTCACAGACCTACTATGCACAAAAACCCTAAGGAGGGGTAGGATGATGATCCAGTCACCTTCTGCACCAGGCAGCACTGAGAGAAGTGCCTATAAGCTGGACCCAGGCCTTGCTCTCAAGCTAACAATCTAACAGAGCAAATGCACCAGCTTGAGCACTTGTACGTCAGGCCTGCTTTACAGATATTAATTCCTTCATCCTCCAGACAGTACTCTATCTCCCAGTGTTGTTCTTCAGCAACCTCCACTTTGTGTGTGTGTGTGTGTGTGTGTGTGTGTGTAACAGAATCTCACTCTTTCTCCCAGGCTGGTGTGCAGTGGCACCATCATGGCTCACAGCAGCCTCAACCTCCAGGGCTCAAGCGATCCTCCCACCTCAGTCTCCTGAGTAACTGGGACTACAGATATGCACCACTACACCCAGCTGTTTTTTTTTTTTCAAGAGATAGGGTCTCACTTTGTCCCCTAGGCTGGTGTTGAACTCCTGGGCTCGATTGATCATTCTGCCTCAGCATCCCAAAATGCTGGGATTACAGGTGTGAGCCACTGCGTCCAGCAAGTGCGATACACTTGACAACTGCTTTTAAAGCCCATTTTAAACATGAGAAAACTGAAGCTCACAGAAGTCAAATAACTTCCCTAAAATGACACAGTAGGAAGGACAGTGCTGACATTCATACCCAGGCTGTCTGGACCTCAATCTATCTACTCAGCTTTAGTAACAGCGATGGCCAGCAGAGTCTGGCACAGTAAACACCCAATGAGCATCTGCCTAGAGGAGCATGAAGGTTAATATCACACAGGCAGAGTAAGAGTGCTTGCCTGGAGGTACTGCAGGGACAGACAGGAGGAAGTTCATTAATTCTGAGAACCTAGAGGAAGTGAATTCCTGAAGAGAAAACGGGAGAAGAGAGTATTTCAGTCTGAGGGGGACACAAGGTCTGTGTGACAGTGATGCTGTCCAATGTCATGGTTGAGATCTGCTGTTTCTATCAGCTGGTTAAAGGTATTTAAGCAGATTGAGGCCGGCTGCAGTGGCTCATGCCTGCAATTCCAGCACTTTGGGAGGCCAAGGCAGGTGGATCACAAGGTCAGGAGTTCAAGACTAGCCTGGCCAACAAACATGGCAAAACCCCGTCTCTACTAAAATAATATAAAAAATTAGCCAGGTGTGGTGGTAGGTGCCTGTAATTCCAGCTACTCAGGAGGCTGAGGCAGGACAATCGATTGAACCCGGGAGGTGGAGATTGCGGTGAGCTGAGATTGTGCCACTGCACTTTAGCCTGGGGGACAAGAGCAAGACTCCATCCCCCCCAAAAAATAAAATAAAATAAGGTATTCAAGCAGATTGAAACAAGCTCTTGGTCATTTGTTATACTATGCATATCAGATAAGTATTAAAATAAACAGTAGATTTGGTAATTTCTATTCAGAGGTAATTAAAAGGAAAGAAAGAAGGCATCACTGGGGGGTAATAGGAACATGCACAGGATTTCAGTATCAGAAGAACCTGTTGCTAGAGGAAACCACCAGCGGTGTTTCCTTGTTGTCTTCTTCTACAACAGCTCCCAGGAAAACCACCAGCCAACTCATATACCCCAACTGTATAACACAAAACTGTTGGATAGCCTAAACATCTCAGGTCTTTCTGTGTTTTGCAGACTTCACAGCACCCAGCTGAAGCTTAGGAACAGTGGTTGACTCTCTAGAAAAGCAGGTTAATTCTCATTAGGAATGGGTCCCAAATGCTAAGGGCCTGGGTAACCAAGAATAATCAGTATACAGGACAGATTATTATGAAACCTCAATAATCATAATTTTTCTAAGGAGACTGTTTTTTTAAGCACCTAACCTTGCTAACTCCCCCAAAGAACAAATTGTGGTATCACCTGGCACCTAAATTGAACGTTCCAATTTGACCATACCAACCATAATGCTCATAGGTGTTTATTTAACATTTTAAACCTTTATACAACATGTCTTTCTATATTTCCAATTTCAAATGAAAATAGTTTTAAGCTAATCTTAATATCAGAAAAGTGCATTAAATGATTCTACAATAGTTTCTAAACAGTTATTAAGAATTTCCCCTGCCAAAGTACCTCCTCCCCTTCCCCTAATTTTGTTTCCATTAAAAAAAAAAAAAATCTCCCCTTAAGTTCCTTCAAATAAAATCCAAGATACACTGAAGGCCCAGCCGTACCACCCCTCCCCACTTCTCATGAGTACAACAAAACATCGAAATAAACCATTATTTAAGCTCTCAACCAAATAAAAATGCAAACTGAAACAACTTCTCCTTTTCAATGTTTTATTATATAAGGTCGCCTCTGCCAGGGAGGGTCATTCTGGAGGGTGGTTTCCAGGTTCTTCCTTAGCAGATACAGCTTGGGTGTTTCAAGCAGAAAGGATAAAAACAAAAAGCGCACATTTCAAAGGTAGTTATGATGTTATCCTGTGACATTTAATGAATTCTGCCTTTGAAAAGGCACAATGAAAAACACAACTGGAAATTATTTAAGCTATCTCCTCCTTTTATGAATGATGCAACTGAAGACCCAATCAGAAAATACCCCTCACCCCCACAACCCCAGTGAAAAAGCATGTTTTATGAAAATTTCTCTTGATTTCTTTCCTTTTCTTGGCCCAGCTTATATAAAATACTCATATTTTCACTATGTGATAATTCATCGAATCACAGTTTTGTGCGTTTAAAATGCATGTTAGACTGCAGTAAAAAATGTTTTAAAAATAGCCTGCATTATTAAGTAAAAAAAGAAAAAAGAAGAAAGGTGTTGTCAGGAAAAACAGCATGAAATCAGTTTCCATGCTGTTTACACCCCCGCACTACCTGCATCCACTTTACAGAACGTTAGCATCAGACGACTCCATTCGAGACCTGCTTATCTAAAATCCTGCCAAAATGTCCTGACAGTCTCCCCCACTGCCTCGCTGGCTTCTGGGCAGCCAGAGATCAGCCCTCCATGGCTCCAGGCATCTGCAGCCTCGAGGGCTGAGAGCCTGGTTTGCCCCGCTGCCTCCGGAGGGGGCCGCGGCCCGGCCACCTGAGCAGCGTAGCGGAGACCACAGGGAGTGCGTCCGAGCCAGAGGAGCACCCGGTCCGCGACAGACACCTGGCCGCCCAGGCAACAATCCCTCCACCTCTGCCAATGGGTGACACACTGGTTTTGCCACCTGGGAACGCCAAGAGGTGCGAAGCTGGGCTGCAGCGGTGCTAGCGCGCGTTTCTCAAAAAGCAGAGAGGGCGCACGCTGAGGCCCGGGCAAGCCCAGAAGCCCGCTGTTTAACCTAAGACCCCCACGCCGGCTGCTCCTCGACGACAGGTACTGGACACCCAGCACCTCCTCGGGCACCTCCAACTCAAACACACCTACCGCCCACCCTAAGCCATCCCCCGGGTGTACACACTCACCCAGGTCTCCCCAGAAAAAGACCGCCGGTCGCACAGAGAGGGGTGCGGCCCTTGGATAAACCTCCGGTCGATCCCGGACCGAGGAAAGAGCATTTATCCCAGCTCTGAGCCGTGCCCCTTCCCCCAACGCTCGAAGACCGCTGCCCTGAGCCACCCTGCCCGTCCCGCTCCGCCCCCGCGGGGGAACCCGAAGCCCTCGGGCGCCCGCCACACTCTGGGGATCCTACCTTGAGGCCTGTAGTTGGGGTGAGAGGTCCGCACCGCGCCCGGTTCTGCGACCTTCCCTGAAAGAGGGCTACCCCGCGCAGTACCCTCAGGCCGGGATCCCGTCCCGAAGCCGCCGCCGCGCTCCATCAGGACACACCGACCGCACAGGCGCACTGCCAAGCCCGCCGCGCCGCATCGAACCCGTGCGCGTCAGCATGCGCACGCGTCCTCACGCAGCGCGCGCATAGGGCGTGCACGTGCGATAGGCGCACAGGTTCCACTCACTGCGCACGCAGGGGTGCACGGGCGACAGGCGCACCGGTCCTCACGCAGCGCGCGCGCAGGGCGTGCACATGCGATAGGCTCACCGGTTCTCACGCACAGCGCGCGCAGGGCGTGCACGTGAGATAGGCGCACCGGTCCTCACGCAGCGCGCGCGCAGGGCGTGCACATGCGATAGGCTCACCGGTTCTCACGCACAGCGCGCGCAGGGCGTGCACGTGAGATAGGCGCACCGGTTCTCGCTCGCAGGGCGTGGACGTGCAATAGGCGCACGGGTTCCATGCGCAGCGCACGCAGGACGTGCACGTGCGATATGCGCACTGGTTCTCACGTTGCGTGCGCACATAGCGTATGCACTTCATGTGCACAGCAGTCCTCACACAGTGCGTATGGGCGTACACTCGTCTTTACAAACTGCTGTGCACAGTGCACACACAGAAGGCGTGCACACGCACACAGTTCACATACTTACATGCAACATGCACACTCAACGTGCACACCAGCGTAAATGCACCTTCTCACACAGTGTAGATACACACTCAAAGCGTGTATAGATGCAGGGTGCAGTTTCTCACACACCGTACACACAATCCTCACACAATGCGTGAACACAGAGCACACAACGTGCACACACGTGCTCACTCAGAACGCACATGTTTACACACCCTGGGCGTTTGCATGCAAACTCAGCAATGCAGCCTTAGAAAGTTTCTGGCTACGCCCACAGGTGGGTGCCAGTTGGGCCAGTGCCACATGTGCAGACCCCGGAGGACCCGCCCTCAAAGCAGTTAGGTTCCAGTTCTCGAGGCGCATGGGTACACCCTCAGCGTGTGGTCACCTAGGGAGGGACAGCAGCAGGCTATAGGGGTCGATCTTCAACGAAAGGCAGGAGCACATGCCGTAGGCCCACCTTGGCCTTTCAACCACACACCCCACTCCGCAGCCAATTTGGTCCTTCTTCTCCTGAGGGGTAAATAATGCTGACTGAAACCTGTGGGAGGCCGGGTGTGGTGGTTCACGCCTGTAATCCCAACACTTTGGGTGGTTGATGCGGGTGGATTGCTTTGAGCCCAGGAGTTGGAGACCCCTGTCTCTACAAAAAAACGTTAAAAATTAGCTGGGCATGGTGGCACGCCTGTGGTCTCAGTTGCTTGGGGAGGCTGAGGTGGGAGGATCTCTTGAGCCTGGGAGGTCGAGGTTGCAGTGAGCCATGATCATACCACTGCACTCCAGCCTGGGCGACAGAGACCCTGCCTCAAAAAACAAAACACCTCTGCGGGGAGGATCTCTCCAAGAAGACACACAAGAAACTGCTAAACTCATTGCCTCCAGAGTAGGGGTCAGGGAAGGGTGTGAGGTTGGGGGTAGGGGGAGAGTCTTTCCCCTGGGCATCCTTTCACCACTGCCATGCACATTTATTATCTTTTCAAAAATATTGAAAAAGACATCTTGGCAGGGCCGCCTCAAGCCTCCAGGTGTTTACCCAAGCCTGCCAAGTGATAACCAGTTCCCATGGAGCCCCAGGCTGCACGTTTTTCTTGTTGGATGGTGACGAGCCTGAAAGTTTTATTACCACCCCTGGGGGGAGAAATACACGATTAAAAATGAAGCTGAATAATGGGTACAGGTTTTCTTTTTTGGATGAAAATGTTCTAGGAATATGGTGAGTGCATAACTAAGTATACTAAAAACTATTGAATTGAGCATTTTAAGCGGGTAAATTTTATGGTCTCTTAATTATATCTAATATTTTTTTTAATGTGAAGCTGAAATTCTCAGGAATGGGCACCTGTACTCTTGGCCAAAAGCTGGGAAACAATCCCTTTGTGGCACAAAACAGTTTGTGATGAACGTATCCCTGACATGCCCAAAGGTGTGCCAGGAGTAGGGTTCGAGTTTGGTGAGAAAGCCAGGAAAGTTTAAATATTAAATGCGTAGGAAAGTGGGCAAGTTGGGGCTGGTACCCTGAGCTGTAATGGAAATTCGAACACATTAAGATCAAGCCAAATTAATAAGAGCATGGGAGCTGTCACTTTCTCCTCCTTTATCTTAGGGACCTTTGGTGAGTTTAATTCATCCAACTCTTGAGGTCATGGCCTGCTGACATCTGTGTGTAGCATCCCTCTCTACTTTTATTCTATTTTGGGGGTCCTTTTACTTTCCATTCATCTCCCTAATCATAAACACCTCCTCTGATATCTTTGCAGCTGCAATTTTGAAACACTGTTATGAATGTATGCATGCATTTTAAATTTATATAAATGATACTGCATAAAAGCTATCCTTCTATTTGTTTTTCCTCGCTTGGTATTGTTCTTAAGATTTATACAAAACGATTAGCCATTCTATCTGGTTTATCTTTCTGTAAATCGCCTGTTCAATCCTTGCCCATATTTCCACTGGGCTACTCTGGTTGATTTCCAGGAGTTTCTTGTATTCTAGATAACTGCTGGTTTAAATGCAGCAAATTATTTTATCCTAGCCAACTAAGCTTTTTAAGATTAGTAAAATTTTCCTTAATTTTTATGACAAAATCCTATGAACATATTTACTCCATTTACTTTGTAATATATTGCCCTATTTTTTTTTTATCAACTGCTTTGAGAGTAAGTTACATTACAAATACTTCCATGTGTATTTCCTAAGCTTATGAATGTTCTCTTACACATACTAGAGTTAATTACCAACTTAATTTAACGTGGAAACAATAATTTTCTCTCATTGGCTGTTCCTCCACCAGACAGGTAGTTTTTCTCTTGCAATAAGCAATCTGTGGGCAGGCACTTTAAGGTTATGCAGGTACTTACTCTTGGTCAAAACTTCTCTCTAGATTTAGCATCCATTGATGGTTCTTGCTTGATCCCATCTCATGATGGTTACAAAGTGATAAAATCCATAAAGTTTTCACCTTATGGTTTGCATTTTAAGAAGTCTTGTTAATATGTACTTTCCTAGTCCCAAGATACTCCCCATTCCCCTCATGCTTATAGAAAAAAAAAGTAAAAAATGCTTTACTCTGAAGCAATTTTTCTGTATAAGGTGAGGTAAAGATCCAAATCCACTTTTCTCTCCAAAGTGTAGTTTGGTCAGCACTACCTGCTTACCTATCCTTTCCCCAGTTTTTTTTTTTTTTTTTTTTTTGAGGCCAGGTCTCACTCTGTCGCCCAGGCTGGAGTGCAGTAGCACAATCCTCCCAGCTCACTACCACCTCCACCTCCCAGGTTCAAGAGATTCTCCTGCCTCAGCCTCGAGAGTAGCTGAGATTACAGGTGCATGCCACCACGCCCAGCTACGTTTGTATACTTCAGTAGAGATGGGATTTCACCATGTTAGTCAGGCTGATCTCGAACTCCTGACCTCTGGTGATCTGCCTGCCTTGGCCTCCCAAAGTGCTGGGATTATAGGTGTGAGCCACCACGCCTGGCCTTCCCAGTAATTTTTGAAGCCACTCTTTAAAAAATCAAATATCGCTGGGAGTGGTGGTACACACCTGTAAGCCAAGCAGTCTGGGAGGCTAAGACAGGCGGACCACCTGAAGTCGGGAGTTCAAGAGCAGCCTGACCAACATGGAGAAACCCCATTTCCTAAAAATACAAAATTAGCCGAGCATGGTGGCTCAGGCCTGTAATCTCAGCTACTCAGGAGGCTGAAGCAGGAGAATCACTTGAACCTGAGAGGCAGAGGTTGCAGTGAGCTGAGATTGTCGCATTGCACTCCAGCCTGGGCAACAAGAGTGAAACTCTGTCTCAAAAAGAAAAAAAAATTCAAATGTCTATTTCCCATAGTAGGTGAGCCAGATTCTAAGGTATCTATTCTGATCTTTCTGTTACTGCATCTATTATTTACTACTATGGCTTAGGGTACAACTTATCTGTTGGAGTGAATTCCCGCTTAGCAGTGTTTTTAGAGTTCTTTGAAATCCAGTATTTCCACATGAATATACTTTGGGACGTTTTTGCTATCTCCCACCACGGCCTACTATAATACTAATTGTAACTATATTGAAATCAGAGGTTAATTTGGGGAAAATTGACATTTTCATAACATCATAACAGAATATCCATTAACGTAATTTGTATTTAAGCTTTTAAAAAATGACTTTCAAGTTTCCTGGGCTTTTCCCACTATAAAACTTCCTATAAAAATCTATAGCATTGCCAGGCACAGTGGCTAATGCCAGTAATCAGCACCTTGGGAGGCTGAGACTGGGGCGGACTACATGAGGTCGTGAGTTCAAGACCAGTTTGACCAACATGGAGAAACTCCATCACTTAAAAATACAAAATTAGCCAGGCATGGTGGTGTATGCCTGTAATCCCAGCTACTTGAAAGGCGGAGGTTGCAATGAGCCAAGATTGTGCCATTGCACTCCAGCCTGGGCAACGAGTGAAACGCCATCTCCAAAAAAAAAAAAAAAAAAAAAAGAAAGAAAGAAAAAAAAAATCTATAGTATGGGCCAGGCACAGTGGCTCACACCTGTAATCCCAGCACTTTGGGAGGCAGAGGTGGGTGGATCACCTGAGGTCAGGAGTTCGCGACCAACCTGGCCAACATAGTGAAACACCATCTTTACTAAAAATACAAAAATTAGCTGAGCATGGCAGCGAGCGCCTGTAATTCCAGCTACTTGGGAGGCTGAGGCAGGAGAATCACTTGAACCCGGGAGATGGAGGTTTCAGTGAGCTGAGATTGCACCACTGAACTCCAGCCTGGGTGACAGAGCAAGACTGTCTCAAAAAAAAAAAAAAAAAAAAGGCCTGGCGCAGTGGCACACGCCTGTACTCCCAGCACTTTGGGAGGCTGAGGCAGGAGAATCACTTGAACCCGGGAGATGGAGGTTTCAGTGAGCTGAGATTGCACCACTGAACTCCAGCCTGGGTGACAGAGCAAGACTGTCTCAAAAAAAAAAAAAAGGCCTGGCGCAGTGGCACACGCCTGTACTCCCAGCACTTTGGGAGGCTGAGGCAGATGAATCACCTGAGATCAGGAGTTTGCAACCAGCCTAACATGGTGGAACCCCATCCCTACTAAAATACAAAAAAATTAGCTGGACATGGTGGTGCATGCCTGTAATCCGAGCTACTTGGGAGGCCAAGACAGAAGAATCGCTCATACCTGGGAGGTGGAGGTTAGGGTGAGTGGAGATTGCACCATTGCACTCCAGCCTGGGCAACAGGAGTGAAACTCCGCCTCAAAAAAAAATTTAGTATGTTGAATAGTATCTTAAAATGTACTATACCACTTAAGTTGTTAGTCTAATGCAGATCTCAAATTATCTGGTCTCAGAACCCCTTTATATCAAGGGTCAACAAACTACAGT
Source organism: Callithrix jacchus (assembly GCF_049354715.1). Classification (NCBI taxonomy): domain Eukaryota; kingdom Metazoa; phylum Chordata; class Mammalia; order Primates; family Cebidae; genus Callithrix; species Callithrix jacchus. The sequence goes on from NC_133524.1 coordinate 20,637,538, forward strand.
GCATAGGCCAAATACAGCCCACTACCTATTTCTGTTAATAACGTTTTATTAGAATATAGCCACACTCATTTGTGTGTGACACCTGTGGCTGTTTTTGCACTACAATGGCAGAACTGAGTAGTTCTAACAGATCAGATGGCCTGAAAAGCCCAAGGTATTTACTCTTTGGCCCTTTATAGAAAGGGGTTTGCGAACCCCTATTTTATACTTAAAAATGGAGAATCACAGAGCTCTTTGATCTGGCTAATGTTGGTAGATCTAATTTCTAAAACTCTAATTTTTACTTGAAAGTACAAATGTAGCACTGGCAATAAACACTGTCAATTTTCCTTGAAATGGCAAGCTTGTGAGTTGTCGGTCAGTTAATACAGCTGACGGTACGCATAGATTTTTTAAAAATGTTAATTCAAGAATAAAATCAATGCATTAGCATAAACACTTAATGAGGAGTCACAGAAACAAAAAATTGACATTGTTGCACATTTTTGCAAATCGTCAGACCGGCTTAATAGACGAAAGTCTCATATCTGCTTTTGTATTCAATGTGCCCTAGTAAGTTTTGGTTAAAGCGTATGAAGAAAATCTGGCCTCAGAGGCATGTAGTCGGAAAAGGAAGATTTTAATAGACTTTTCAGATAATTGGGTATGTTCTTTGACACTACACACAATCTTAACAAGAGGTGATTTCCTGAGTTAGTTGCACGGTGGAATCTAACACCAAATCGACAAACGTTTCATACTGTTACATTAAAATTCATTGGTCTATTTTGAACTATGAATGCACTTTTTAACTTCACACCTGGAAAACTTGGAAAAAACTGACAGACATATGATCTTCCCTATGTTGACCCTTTTCATTCTACAATTTTAAGATGCCACATTCATTAATATCACTGATCTCTTCAGAAAAGTTCTTACTTTAGTGAAGTTGTCAAGCTAATAGTAGCAGATACTAGTTTTCTAAAGCTTTTTTTCGCTCTTCAAAGCTCAAATTTTATCACCACCAACAAATACGGTTATTTGTTTCCCTTGAAATGATAGGCTAATTTTATTTTTACAAAAATGTTGAACACAAATCCAACTTTGAAATATCAGCTTATCAATGTTTCTTTCAAGTAAAAACGATATTCCACTAGTGTCCAGTTGTTTGCAATACAAATTATCGCAAATGCTTAACCTTGAGACAACTGCTACACATTGGTATGCAGAAGTGCTTTATGTAGTACTCTCCACTTTGTCACATATTAAAAAGATGCGTACTCAAAGGTTAGGATGTACCAGTGTATGAGATTAATTTCATTAGGTTAATAAACTTTAATTGCATTGTCAGAGACTTTTTTTTGTTTTTGAGACAGTCTCACTCTGTTGCCCAGGCTGGAGTGCAATGGTGCAATCTCGGCTCACTGCAACCTCCACCTCCCCAGTTTAAGCGATTCTCATGCCTCAGCTTCCAAAGTAGCTGGGATTACAGGCCTGTGCACCACACCTGGCTAATTTTTTATTTTTAGTGGAGACAGGGTTTCACCATGTTGGACAGGCTGGTCTCGAACTCCCGACCTCAAGTGATCTGCTTGCCTCTGCCTCCCAAAGTGCTGGGATTTCAGGTGTGAGCCACCACACCCAGCCTCACTTTTTTGGGGGGGAACAGGGTCTTGCTCTGTTGCCCAGGGCGAATGCAGTGACATCATATCATAGCTCACTACAGCATTAACCTTCCTGGCTCAAGCAATCCTCCAACCTCAGCCTCCCAAGTAGTGGGGACTACAGGTGTGCACTACCATGCCCGAATGTTTTATTTTTAAGGGATGGCGTCTCACTATTTGTCCAGACTGGTCTCCAACTCCTGGATATATAGCTGTGAGACACTATGCTGGGCCAAAAACCTTTTTTCTTGAGACTGAGTTTCACTCGTTGCCCAGGCTGGAGGGCTATGGGTGATCTTGGCTCACTGCAACTTCCGCCTCCCGGGTTCAAGTGATTCTCCTCCCTCAGCCTCCTGAATAGCTGGGATTACAGGCATGCGCCACCATGCCAGGCTTATTTTGTATTTTTAGTAGAGACAGGGTTCTTCCATGTTGGTCAGGCTGGTCATGAACTCCTGACCTCAGGTGATCCTTGGCAACCCAAAGTGCTGGGATTTCAGGTGTGAGCCACCGCATCTGGCCCCAAAAACCTTTTTTAAATTGCAAGTTTATTTCTATGCTTGACTTTGGTAGACAACCTTTATTAAACTAAGAAAATTTCTGACTAGGCACGGTGGCTCAACTGAGGTCAGGAGTTCGAGACCAGCCAGGCCAATATGGTGAAACCCCATCTCTACTAAAAATACAAAAATTAGCCAGGAGTGGTGCTGCATGTCTGTAATCCCAGCTACTTGGGAGGCTGGGGCAGGAGAATTGCTTGAACCCAGGGGGCGGAGGCTACAGTGAGCCGAGATTGCACCATTGCACTCCAGCTTGGGCGAGAGTTCATCTCAAAAAAAGAAAAAAATTCCCATTATTGTTAGATTCCTAAGACAGTTTAAAAAATCTTAAATACGTATTAAATGTTATCACATTTGCCAAGTCCAGCTCCTTTTGTATCTGACAGCATAGAAATTGGAAATGGGACTTGACTCAGATTTTGTCCCTACTTTTTTTGAGATGGAGTCTTGCTCTGTCACCCAGGCTGGAGTGCAGTGGTGCGATCTCGGCTCTTGGTTCACTGCAACCTCCCCCTCCTGGTGTCAAGCGATTCTCCTGCCTCAGTCTCCCAAGTAGCTGGAGACAACAGGTGCATGCCACCACACCCAGTTAATTTCTGTATTTTTAGTAGAGATGAGGTTTTACCATATTGGTCAGGCTGGTCTTGAACTCCTGATCTCAGGTGATCCACCTACCTTGGCCTCCCAAAGTACTGGGATTATAGGAGTGAGCCACCACACTCATCCCCTACTTTCTTATCTGCCAACATCAAGTCGTGAACTGAACAAAACATGGATTGGAATGGCAGTACAGACTGGCCTTTTAAAAGTGGGCAAGTTGGCCAGAAGTATAAGTATTTACTTCACCTATTGGTCTTTGCATCATATAAAACAAGGTGTGTTGAATGTGAATGGCAATCTGAAATCACTCTGCAGAACTGATTTACCATTAGAAAATGTCATCTTCAGCACAGTTTGTGACAAATTCACTTGCTGAGAAAACGCAACCCCATATTTGGAGTATGGCTAAATTGATTCATTCAGATCAAACAAACAAAAGCAGACAAAAACAAGGTATACCTTTTTCCTTATATATCACAATTAAGTTTTAAAAATAGCAAATTTTTTAAAAAGAATCACGTGAATAGCTAAAAATGTTATAAACAGTTCAAAAAGAATCAATTCTATACATTGTTGGAAGTTGTTTCATATTTTATTTTCTAATTGCAATAGTTTGCATCTGATTTCTTTACATCATTCTGTATGATGGGAAAGGAAACCTCTAAATCAGTTAGTACTAATTAGTTGTCATGAAGTCTATAGTAAAAGGACTCACTGAAGACAAGAATAAAATATTATCAGAGGTATCAATATTATTAACTATAATCTTTCTCTAAAGAAATATAGAGCAGTTGATATTTTGTGAAGTATCCTCAAGCAAATGAGAGACTTCATCTGTTGGTCTTATGCCAAATTAAATGAGGTTGGTAGCAATTTTAAATACCGTGTTGACACGAATATACAAATATACATTCTACGTGTTCCTTCTATTTTAAGAAAGAGTATACACAAAAGAAATGGGAAATACAGAATATAGAAGACATGCATCTTCTATCTTACATAGTACTGGGTTATCAAGTGAAAAGAGGCAGACTGCTCTAAGTACAAGTATGAACATCTAAATTATCAATCCTCCTAACAATTCTGCATGACAGGTACTGCTTTCATCATCCCCATCTTACAGGTGAAGAACCTGAAACTGAGACGAGCTGGAGAATGTGCCAGTGGTCACCTGCAGGTAGAGGGCTGAGTAAGGGTGGGACACAGGCCCTTTGACCCCAGGATCCATGCTCTTCCCTCTCTAGTACATTGCCTCACAAGTACCTAGCAACTTGCAGGGCTGGGAGGATGAGATAAAAGAGGACAAAGTCCAACACACTCTCCAAATTGCTCAGTTCTAATTCTTTACCTGAGGGTCTAGTATCTTTTCATTTTGCTCTTTCTGAATAGGAAGAAAAGAAGCAAAGATAAAAGGGAGGATAGTTGAGGGTAAACCAAAAACACAAAGCAGTATGCAGAAGTTCATGGGAGCCCAAATAGTATAAATAAAACTTACCCTTACTAAGCAGCATAAAGATAAGCATTTCATACCAATCAATACAAATCATTTTCATTTTTATGACAGTCAGGTAACATTAAAAAAAAACCTCGCTTTCATTCTGATACTTTAACTGTCAATCCAGTCAATACCGGTTGTTCAGTCTGTACACATACAAATAAAATATAAATCTAGCTATTTTACTCAAAACATGCTTTTTACCTATTTGATTATTCAGAGTTACTCTGAAGTCAATAATGACAGCAGTTTATACCTATGAAAGATATTACTGAGCATCATAATCTAATATTTACATTAGATGAGATTAAGTTAAATTACAAGTCACAAAGAGTTTGTAAGCAAACATTTATAGCCATGATTCCACAGATGTGGTGAGTAAACCAATGGCCATTCCTCAATAAAATACAACAATTTCCATCATGCATAGTTTACAGGCTCCATAAGAAGCAGTCTCTTCAGGGGATAGATGCTTAAGAAATATTCAACAGTCAAACAATGAAATCTTGGCTTCTTTTTTAACACAAATGTTTGGTTTGGTTTAGCCTCATTAGTGATAAAACATACTCATATTCTAACTGCAAGTGGAATAAACATTGCATCAAAAATGCAACCCCAGCAAAATCATTACTACTATTATGCCCTCTTAGCAGTAAGAACCATTTTCTTGGATTTTAAACATTTTATTTTCTTTCTGTGCATAGCTTATAACATTGTATTACAGGAATCAGAAAGTATAAGCAAAAAAAGAAAAAGAAAACTTCTTGAAGACCACTTCCATTATTTATTATTACGTCAATGAAACGATACAACTTCCACATTAAATACAAATTAGTGAAAGGATTCCTCCAAGTAGTATTGGATATAAGCTACAACTTTACCCCAACTATTTTAATCATTATGATTCGAGATTTCCTAGGATAACCTTGGCAAGAACAGTCACCAGCAAATACATGAACTGGGGTTATAGCTGAATTTTCAGAAACTCTTCAGACAAACCACATGTGTTAAAGGAGGTAAACAGAAAAATTAATGTCTGAGCTGTACTATTCCTACCAGGAACTATATCACATATGATGCCAAGTTCAAACATTCTTAGTAAAATAATATGACAGGATCTATACATACTGTAAGTTTAGCAAAAACACTTTTATATACAGAAATCTAAATATCTTAGGAGATTTAGAATATGGATGGAGACAACTGTTAATTCTTCAAGGTTGGTTTCTTATGGGGATTAAAAACCAGCCCTTAGTCTCAGATGCATTCCATCTAGATGTGTTCAGGAACTCCATAGAATATGAAATATAAACCATGAATATGCACTCTTTAATTTCTATTCTTCAACTTAATGTTTTATAGTACCTCAGATTTTTGAATCCAGAGTTTGTAATTAGGAAATTATAGTAAGAGTAGATTAGAGAAGATTCGCTTGTTCTCCTTTTGAAGCCATGTGAAGGTATTGCCCTGTGTATTACTTTTCATCACTGAAAAGTTCCCTGGGGACTAATAGAATGAAAGTGTCACAAGCTACTGATGGATCTCTTCTTTTAATGTTGCATATGATTTCAGTGTGGTTAGTGAGGGCTAACTAGCTCAGCCCTAGTTTCGTTTTATTATAGTTGATAAATAAAAACTAAATAAGGAAGTTACCAGTAAACCCAGTTCCCAATACAAGCAAAAAACAAAAACTGTTCACATAATAAAAATAAGGGTATAACATACTCTGAACCATGACATTTTATTTTCTTAGCTGTAGCTTTTCCATTCAGAAATTGGAGACTGTCTTTTCATTGAGTTGTTAGTCCCTCCTCTTCCCCTAGAGCTTAGGGATATGTTGAAAAAGGGTTTTCAACAAGTTTTTTTTTATTTTTACAAGTTGTTATGAAATTAAAATTTCACTTATATATCTCGTGTTTATAAAGCACTCAAAATTGTAGCTTACATGTATATGACTTCTGAAAATAAAAATCACACTTTTAACAATCTTTCCACTCTGTAAAAATTTTCTACATATGTGCATATGATCAAAGCAATCTTTTCATGTTTGGGATATTTCTTATAGTAAAAGAAAACAATTTTATCTACTTTCGCATGTTTAGATAACTGAGTGCCACCTAGTGTTCAATTTCTGTAACTACTAAGCTTACAAATTCAAAATTGCTATTAAAACCCAAGTTCTGAAAACTGCATTTTGGAAATGGTGGCAAAATGCGATTATGAAAAGAATACGATATCAAAATCAGTATAAAAATAGCCACAGGCTACTTAAATATGACAAGACTTATTTTTTACTTCAAATGCACATTTCTGCCTCCCTCAAATTGTATCAAAATCTTAAGGGAATACCTAGGTAATTGGAATATACACAATGCTCTATACAATCAAGAGGCCGGGCTTAATCATATTCCATAACGAGGACAAGGCAAATTATTTCTTTAAAACATCAATTTTCTTATTGGAAGTGGTAGGAAAAGAAGCAATCTATTTTTTTTTTTAAATAGTAGACGTGGTCTTCTACCCATAAGCTCCACTATATTAAAAGAGCGAAGTGGGCTTAACATCTCACTTAAGATAACTCAGCATTACCAGTTTTAAAAGAAATAAAAATACCTTAGGAACAAATCAGTCTGTTTTAACAAACTGTATTCATGCTAATGAAATTTTAATCTTTGTCATGGCCAAAATCCAAATTGTAGGGCAATCTTGAGAAAAGATGGAATGTGAAATCTTGAGTTCAGTTTAGATCTGGAGGGAAAAAAGAATATCAATGAAAGGAAAAAGAATTCTTAAATTCCAACAGTCTACTCCATATATAAGAGACTTTCACCTCCCTACGCTATCTGAGAAACAAATCCAGTTTGAAGAAGAAATTCCTTTAATTCTGGCCTGCTGTAAGTAAATCATTATGATCTCCTTTGTACTATTAGGAAGCAAAATATTCCTAATAAAGTTTATTGTCTCCTTCCTTTCCTTTAATGCTAGTAATTTGAGATTTTTATATCTCGATGGGAGCAGACATCAGGGGTGATAGACTTAAATCCTGAGTCAATCTGGTTATAGTAGAACACCTATAAACCACCTGGAGAAATGACTTAAGTAGGGTTCTAAGGTGACAGAGCAAATTTTTACGAAATGTTCAAGAGAACCCCTTTAATAACCACTGTCTTTACCATCTCTTTTCCAGCCGGACAGCTGGGTCCAGTTCTGAGTTGTTGTTGGCCCAGATCCAGAAATTTTTACTGAGAAAATCTTGACCCTGCCTAGATTCTCAACCCATTATCTTGGTGCATGTGGCTTCATATTCATGTATGTCCTCTGATTAGATTCCTTATTATTTATTATTATTATTATTTTTGAGACAGAGTTTCGCTCGTTACCCAGGCTGGAGTGCAATGGCGCAATCTCGGCTCACTGCAACCTCCACCTTCTGGGTTCAAGCAATTCTCCTGCCTCAGCCTCCTGAGTAGCTGGGACTACAGGCGTGCGCCACCATGCCCAGCTAATTTTTGTATTTTTAGTAGAGACGGGGTTTCACCTTGTTGACCAGGATGGTCTCCATCTCTTGACCTCGAGATCCAACCGCCTCGGCCTCCCAAAGTGCTGGGATTATAGGCGTGAGCCACCGCGCCCGGCCTTATTTATTTATTTATTTTTAAAGAGGCCTACTCCTGCCCCGTTGTCAAAATGTTTGGGTGGCACTTAATCCATGTGTCAGCTGCAAGTTCTTACCAAAGAATGGAATTGTTAATTTCTTTATTGTCAAAATATTAATAGTAACAGTTTAGTCACAAGACTCCTCTTGGCTCAGGATCTCCAAAATTAAGAAGATAACAGAACAATATATTTATTTCTCACTTCCTATTTTTGCTTCTGTGTTAAAATGTCTATAACATTAGCAATTTAACTCAAAATGTGAGTATTCTTGGTCAGGAACAACTGCTCTTGCTTGGTATTCTGAAATACCATCTTTGCATCGAATTTAATGTTATTATGTTATTTATTTAGAGACAAGGTCTGGCTGTGTTGCCCAGGCTGGTCTTGAACTCCTGGGCTCCAGTGATCCTCCCCTGTCAGCCTCCTGAGTAACTGTGACTACAGGAGCATACCACCACATCTGGCTTATTATTTTTGGATTTAAATACACAGGTGGTTTCTGAACTACGTTTCAGGTAAAGAGGTTTGAAAACAAGAGCCCAAAACAGATTTAAGAGTAACACCCCAATCGCTCAATAAACTTACACTGCCAAAAGATTTAAGTCTGAATTTCATTCAAATACAGTAACAGCAGAAGTGCAGTAAAGCATTTACTCCTATGGGCATTACTACTTTATTATTAGGAAAGACAGGACATTTTCCTCAAAATAAACATACCAACTGCAAGCCAAAAGTTTGCCAACAGTACACACCCAACAGCTAAAAATACAACTGGCAACAGGCCTCCATTTTATTACGGCTTTCAGTGTATATTGTAATTCCAATACTTCATATCAAGCTGGTTCAAACAAGATTCTTTCAACATACTAATATTTCAATTAAAAAGGCATGTTCCTTTGATAAGATCTTCTATTTTTCAACTGTTCACTAAATTTCCTATTGGCTATCTCTTTAGAGACTCTTAATTAAACAAGTTATGATTAGAGTGGCTGGTGTTAATATTGCCAATGTAAACACTGATCTTTTCAGGAAGACAAATTGAAGAGGGTTTTAAGAATTCTCAAAATATAAACAGTTTGACTAGTTGTCTTCTAAATAATACTATTTAATTCAGACAATTCTCAAAATATACCCTTATTTAAATGTACCATGTTCTTAAAATTAATGGATGTTAGGGGAAAGCTGATTTCTCCATGGATAGTAACAAAAATTGGAAAATGCAAGGTACATTTACTTACGTCGTCAATATCTTCATCATCATCTCCAATGTCATCGAACTGAATTTCATCATCATCTCCCGGACCAAATGTATCCGTTTCATTGATTTTAGCTAAGGACACAACAAGAAATACATTAAGTCAGCATTGTAGTTTAATCAAAGCTTCATCATAACAAAAGCATTCCTAACTTTTATATAACACAATTACTATAAAGAGTATTTCACAAAACAAAATTCCCTGTAGTGTCACTGCTGTGTCAATATGGGGAGTATTTGTGTTACCGTTTTCTTTTGTTTGCAAAGTTATTTTTAGTAAGGCAGGCTCTAATTACATTAATTCTGAAGCTATTATAACTTCCAGGTACACTTCTTAATAGGTTTGAACACACGGTAACAACGTACTTCCTTGAGATAAGAACAGCTGGTTCACTAATCATCGGACAGACTCATCAGTCAGAAAGATCTGGTCCAATCATGATTATCCCCAAGCAATGAAAATGAATCAGGAAGCGGTAGTCCTATTCCTAGATATATTAACATTTCTTAGATCAGAAATGCCAAGTGAGTAATTTCAGCAGGACTTTCATGCTTAAGTAAAATTAGGTTATTTCATAATAATGTTTTTACATAATCAGATACAACAGAGCTAAAAATAGTAACTGCCAAGTAAAAATTCAGGCCTACAATATAGTATGTCAAGTATATTTCCCCTCTGATGAGGTTATAAGGGACTTATTTTTAGGTTTTCTGCATGAAGAATTCATTACTTTTGTATTTGGAGGAGTGAAAACCAATAATGTTGCTTTAAAAAAATCCTATGGGATACTATTACACAAAGATAAAAAATGAAAATACAACTTTTTAAGAAAAAGTAGTAACAAGGCTGGGCAAGGTGGCTTATGCCTGTAATTCCAGTACTTTGGGAGGCCAAGGTGGCTGGATCACCTGAGGGTCAGGAGTTGGAGATCAGCCTGGCCAGCACCGTGAAACCCCATGTTGTTTCTGTTAAAAACAGAAAAATTAGCTGGGCATGGTGGCGCATGCCTGTAATCCCAGCTACTCGGGAAGCTGAGGCAGGAGAACTGCTTCAACCTGGGAGGTAGAGTTGCAGTGAGCCAAGAATGTGCCACTGCACTCCAGCCTGGGCAATAGAGTGAGACTCCATTTCAAAGCGAACAAATAAACAAACAAACAAAAATCAGTAACAGTACCTAATTATGCGCCCTTGCTTCATGTTTTTTGTGTTTTTAAAAACTTTTTTGAGACAAGGTCTCACTTTGTCACTCAGGCTTGAGAATAGTGGCATGATCATAGGTCACTGCATCCTCAAACTCTTGGACTTAAGCAATTCTGCCTCAGCCTCTCAACTGGCTGGCTCTACAGGCATGTGCCACGACGCCTGGCTGACTTGCACTTCATGTTTAACTCATATGAGCACTAACAATCTCTTGAGAAGAATTTTAAAATAGACACTATAACAAAATTATTCCTTTGGGTGGCATTATGTGGAAGTCCAAAGCTTATAGAACATAACTCCTAACCATTATTTATTAGAAACAGAATTCTAGTAATTTCTTTCTTCCATCATGAAGCACAGGCAGGCATACTTAAAACTAAAAACATAAGCACTAAAGCAAATATGCGAAATCCACAGTTCCTTCACCTAAACACCAACAGATAACCTAAATACCATATAACAAGTGAATATAATAACCCAGACATTACCATGCTCTGGAAGCTCGCCATATGCCTTCAGACTTCTGGCTTCGTCTGCATTGTATTTTAAAATTACATCCGCTTTGTTATCCTTGAATAGAGATAATAACTTTAAAAACTGATCATAGTGAAACACCAGTTATTTCATAAATTCTCATATTGAATAAACAATCAAATCTCACCATTTTATTATAAATCTTTCTCCTTTTAAATTTTAAAGCTTTCTCTTACCCTCTGAAAAATATACTTGGGTTTAACCCAGGAGGAAGCTTACATGCATGACGGAATGATGACTAAGAGGCTTAGGAAATATATTTGAAGACCTCACTTTAGTAAGAGCAGAACTGTGCAGACCCTATATTTTAGATTATTTAATATTGCCCTTTGATTAGAAGTCTTTTGAAATACAAAAGTTCCCTGGGACGGTAATTTTTGGATGATCAAACACTGCAATTCCAAAATTGAGACTGAACTCAGACTGTATAATGACCCAAGGAAATTATACCTTTCCATACCATCTGTGCTTCTCTGGCTATGTATCAATCAAAATCTCCTGTAGAGTTTTTATATCTTCTGAAGATAGATTAGAAGTGAAGCCCAAGAATTAGTATTGTGAGTAATTCTTTAGGTATTTCTGATGCAAACGTCCCATTGAGAAATACTGCCTAAGAATGTTTCTACTTCCCCATTTGAAAAGAATTTAACTCAGTTAAGGGAGAAAATTGATTGCTTCAACTTCAAGGACAGTGTGATTCAGACCAGTACTTCTTAAAATGTAAAGTGTATAGAAGCCCATGGAGATCTTATTAAAATACATGTTCTGAATGAAGAGTCAAAGAACGTGCATTGGTAACAAGCTTCCAGAAGACAGTGATGCTATTGAGCCACAGACCACCCTGTAAGTGGGAGGGGCAGAGCAGGATCACAAAAAAATTCAAATCAGAACTACTGGTCCTTGCTGTCACTTTACAGTCAGAATGTCACTCATTTCAAAACCTTGGTGTCCTTATCTATCAAACAGGGAATTACTTATTCTTCCTGCTTCTGGGGTTATTGTTGAGATCAAAAGAAAAAAAAGGACATTAAAATGGTATGAATTTAAAGCAGGCGTTCTCACCGCGGCGCCAGGGATTATTGGGAGGTGGACCGTTCTCCATTAAGGGATGCTGTCCTGTGCCCTGCAGGATGTTTATCATCACCCCAGCCTCTATCTACTACATGCTAGCAGCACTGCACCCATCCCCAGTTGTGACAACCAGAAAAGTCTCCAGACACTGCCAATGTCCCCTGGAGGGCATAACTGCCCACGATTAAGAAACAGTGGTATAAAGATTTAAATTCTTTATTCTGGATTATTTAAAAAAAAAAATCCAAGTATGATCAAGGTTGTACAAATAGAGATATTAACACACAGGGATGAGTTCTAACAGATGGAAGTCGAACGGATCTCACAGACCCACAGTGAGTCTACAGAGTCAAGGGTTAAGAGCATGAAAGGCAATATCATTTCTTTCTTTCCCAAGTGCTCATCTAGATTTATAGCACATACCTATGTCGTGATGTGTAATTACTTGTGTGCTTGTCTTCATTCTCTCCACTACCAGGCTATGAGCCTTTTGTGGGATGAGCACTTACCTCATCCAGCTGTATGCCCTAAAATAATGCCTCCCACATTTTGATTTAAACATAATCCCTGGGATATCTAGCACAATGCCTAAAACACAACTGGCTCTAAGAAATGGCTCATCAAATTCAAGCCAGTAAAAAATGAAAAATTTACATGTAATTTTTACCTGGTAGTCTCGGAGACCAACCAATATTATGTCGGAGGTATTTATCCAAACCTACAAAAGAAAAGTCATTGTCAGTCATATTTAAAATATTCCAGAGTAACAATTAGTTTATATTGTTACATTCCAGAGTAACAATTAGTTTAGAAATTAAGAGACTTTAGTTTGGGCTAGCATGGTGGCTCACGCCTATAATCCCAGCACTTTGGGAGGCCAAGGTGAGTGGATCACTTGAGGTCAGGAGTTCAAGACCAGCCTGGCCAGCATGGTAAAACCTTGTCTCTACTAAAAATACAAAAATTAGCCGGACATGGTGACACATGCCTGTAGTCCCAGCAACTCGGGAGGCTGAGGCATGAGAATCACTTGAACCCAGGAGGTGGAGGTTGCACAACAGAGTGAGACTCTGTCTCAAAAAAAGATCTTAGTTTGGGAACAGAAGGATTAACTTACCAAATTAAAAAAAACACAAAATCAGAGTTGTGACTTTTAGTCAACCTGATTAATAAATCTACCTGAATAACTACTGTGATGGTGAATTAATCATTACTTTCCAAGGCAGTCCTTTCATGACATTCAAGAAATACAACATTAATACAATGATTATGTAACATAACTCATATTCAGATTTTCTTAATGTACACTTTACAGCTTTATCTCCAATTCCTAAACCAGAATCCTAACAAGGGCCACCTACTATATTTAACTGTCAGGTCTCCTTGAAACTAGAATAGTACCCGAGCTTTTTTTTTTTTTAAACTTTCATGACAGTAACATTTCATTAAGAGCTGAACCAGGTATAGTGGCTCATGTCTGTAATCCCAGCACTTTGGGAGGCCAAGGAGGACTGATTGCTTGAGCTCAGGAGTTCTAGACCAGCCTAAGCAAAACATAGAGAAACCTCATTTCTACAAAAAATACAGAAATTAGCCAGGCATGGTGGCAAAGGCCTGTAGTCCCCGCTACATGGGAGGCTGACGTGGGAGGAGTGCTTGAACCAGGGAGGTTGAGGCTATAGTGAACCAAGATGGTGCCACTACACTATAGGCTGGGTGACAGGGTAAGACCATGTCTCAAAAAAAGACAAGGAAAAAAAGCTGGGCTGTTAGTTTTTGCAGAATGTCTCTCAATTTGGACTTATGGACTGTTTCTTCATGATTCAAATTCAGGTTAACCATTTTGGGCAGGAAGACAACATTAGTGATACAAATGATTCCTTAACATTAGAACCTGTATAAGATTACTATTACCGACCTTGTTATTTGACTTACAGGTAAATCATTCTTTACCTAGGTAAGTCTTTTGGGAATTTCCAAAAATGAAGTCCACGGACAGTTAAAAACTGTAGTGACTGGGTGTGGTGGCTCATGCCTATAATCCCCGTACTTTGGGAGGCTGAGGTGGGTGGATCATCTGGGGTCAGGACTTCGAGAGCAGCCTGGCCAACATTGTGAAACCCCATCTCTACTAAAATTACAAAAAATTAGCTAGACGTGTTGGCGCGTGCCTGTAATCCTAGCTACTCAAGAGGCAGAGGCAGGAGAATTGCTTGAACCCAGGAGGCAGAGGTTGCAGTGAGCCAGATTGCACCATTGTACTCAAGCCTGGGCGACAAGAGCGAGACTCCTTCTCAAAAAAAAAAAAAAACAAAAAAAACAAAAAAAAAAACCACCACCACCAACAAAACAAAACTGTAGAGGCATTTTCTCCCTTAACCAACTTTATTATTAAAGTAAAACAAATCACACCTACCTTTTTTCTCAGTTTTCCTCTGATGTGACATAACCTCTTTACACCATCGAAACACATTGCTTCAAGCCGTCCATTTCCCAACATTTTGATCACCTGAGCATACTCTAAGGGGAGAAAAGGGTATGAAATAATGTTCAACTTTTGATAAAAGCAACTTAAAGTCCACATGAAACTGACAAGAGAATATAGTTGTACCAGTTGGGAATAAATATATAGGAAAAATATAATCAAACATGAGGGAGTGATAAACATCGGGTTAATGGCAGAGTTAGAACCAAGACTGTAATGCTATTTCTATAACATGCTGTCTCTGCTATTAGACATATTTTAATTATCGACTCATTTTGAATAAGTAGATTGACCATCCCACTTTTCCCTCTTTCCCTCAGTGCCTTTAGCTGCTAATCTCATATAATTTTTAGTACATTTGGCAAACAAAAACAGCTTAACCTTCAGTGTCTTTGCTGAATTAGAATATGACTAACCCCCAGAGAGGATGCCCACTGATCTGTAAATATACCGAGACTTCACTTAGAAAGGCTCAACAGTGGGGTGGACTTCTGAAAGTGAATTACCCAGACTACAATGAGCCTGGCACCCACCTACCACATTAACAAGGTTGGTCAACTCAAAGGCAGCCTTTCTTCCGAAGTGAGGAAAAAAAGTAGTATTAAAGCAATGTCTGCCCAAGTCAAGTCAGCTGCTATTTTAGAGGCAAGGATGACTAAGGCTAAGACTTTCAGCCAGAAAACGTATCTCATCTTTAGTGGTTTATATGTATGGCATAATAAATCCACCCTAAGTTCTATTAAAAGCTAAAGTACTGGAAATTATTGGAACACCTGGGAAAACAGGAATTTGGAGTACATACTAGATAATATTATATCAATGTCAAATTACCTGAGTGTGATAATTCTCTTCCAGTTATGTAAGAAAATATACTTGCCTTAGGAGACACATGATTAAGTAAGGGAAAAGTAGCATGCTGTCTCTAATGTCGTCAAACGGTCCTCAACAAACCCTACATATATATATTTCTTTTTTTTTTTTTTTTTTTTGAGACAAAGTTTCGCTGTTGTTACCCAGACTGGAGTGCAATGGCTCGATCTCGGCTCACCGCAACCTCCACCTTCTGGGTTCAAGCAATTCTCCTGCCTCAGCCTCCCGAGTAGCTGGGACTACAGGCGTGCACTACCATGCCCAGCTAATTTTTGTATTTTTAGTAGAGATGGGGTTTCACCATGTTGACCAGGATGGTCTCGATCTCTTGACCTCGTGATCCACCCACCTCGGCCTCCCAAAGTGCTGGGATTACAGGCGTGAGCCACTGCGCCCGGCCTTATATTCCTTTACATCTGTGTAGAGATGAAGGATTTAAGGGAGTTTTTTGAACTAATACTGCAACTTTTCTGTAGGTTTGAAATGACTCGAAATAAAAATAACAGGAAAAGGCAAACGATCCAGTTAGGATTTATTTGACTAGTGCTATATATCTTGGTCTGGCACTTAAAAAATTCTTCAGTCTAGTAAGGTCAGTTAACTGTTCAGTTTCATTTTATTGTAGTTTATGAAGGTATATGCTAATGGCACTGGAGAATTGTGAGGTCTAGAAGGGCCTAAGGCTCGTCCTTCAAATGTCCATGGCCTATTCAACACATTATGCAGCACCATTCACTATCAAAAACGCTAATCATAGAACTGTCAACTAAATCATAGAAGAGATGACCATAGCTTTGGAGGCTCAATTCCCTCTGAACTATGTGAAACATTCTTAGTTTCCAGCACTTTGCGAGGCCATGGTGGGAGAATCACTTGAGCCCAGGAGTTCGAGAACAGCCTGGGCAACATATGAAGACCTCATCTCTAGAAAAAAATTTAAAAAATCAGTCAGATGTGATGATGTGTGCCTTTAGTCCCAGATAAGAGGCTGAATTGAGAGGACTACTTCAGCCCAGGGGGTCAAGGCTGCAGTAAGCTGTAACTGTGCCACTGCACTTCACCCTGGGCAATAGAGCAAGACACCTGTCTCAAAAAAAATTAAGTCCCCAGCTAAAAAGAAAGGATGTTACTTTAAAAAGCATAATTTATGAAAACACTCACCCTGACCATCTTCTTTGAATACTAGTTCTCTTTTTTCAGATTCATTCTCATTCTTACCTCTACGTCTGTTTTTACCTCCTTTACCTGATGGTTAAAAAAAAAGGGAGGAAATGACATTAATTATCTGTAAAACAGTATGAAATAAAATGAAGTTAAGGCTTATAAAACCACTTTCTAAGAGATCACTTAAATTTAAAAATTCACCTGTTTTGGCTACTCAATCATATTAAGTTTATAATCTCCAATCACAACATTAATCCATTATTTATTACCTCCCTACCCTTCTTGGAATTTCCTTTGAGGATTTTTCTGACATAAAATAAACATAAATAGCAGATATTATATTAAAAAATATAAAAAAAAATTTCACTTTAGCATGCATCCTTTTGAAATACAAATGCAGTTCTATACATATTCTTCTAAGCGGAAATCTTGGGTGCCTTCTAAAGTTAGGCCCTATGCAAGGAACCTGATATTTTCAAAATTAAGTGAAGACAGTGTTTGGACAGAGAACTGTGGTTTTTCAAACTTTCGGTAGCAGAGTACCATAAATATTGAAATCTCACTGGGTGCAGTGGTACATGCCTAGGGTCTTAGCTACTCAGGAGGCCCAAGTGGGAGGATCACTTGAGCAAGTCCAGGAGTTCCAGGCCAGCCTGGGCAGCACATCAAGACACTGTCTCTTAAAAGATAAAAAAATATCCATTTGGTACCCAATTTACTTTCTTTTATAATGCTGGTCCCTACTCAACATCCCTGTTTCTATTATACCCCACTGACCATGCTTTTAACCACTATGCAATAATTCTGCCCATTTACTTGTCACAATCACTCCATGAGGTCATAACAGTTACTTATTCCCAGTTTACCCATGAGTTCCTGAAGCTCAGAGAAGTAACTCAGCTTCCGTGAAAATCAGCTCACTGATGATCACAGTCAGTAAGGTGGGGTGTTGAGAGTCACAATGCTTTTCTGCCCCATCCCCCACATTAGGTTACCTCTCCACAGCATTTTGCTCCCATTCAAGAAACAAAACCACATTGGCAGCCATTTTCAAAATGCAGGAAAAAGGCCGTAAGTGGTAATAATACTAAGAGACTCATGGGAAGAGCCTGGAAGCAGCAAAAAGTTCATAACCCAAACAGAATCACAAATGTGCACCTGACCACTGCAAAGACAATCTAACTTCTTGAATCAAGTCAACTTACTCTCTCCTGGGGCAGTCTCACATTGCTCTGTGCTATTTTAGGTGGGCCTCTACAATTTCCTGAACCACCTAGAGTCCTTAGAATTCAGTATCTGAGGCATTCTTAGAGAACACTGAAACTAATTTCCTAGAAAAAGTATAAAGTCAGATCTGCAAAACAGAGTGCAAGCTCCTTTAGGGCAAGATCATACCTGCTGTTTATTGAGTTAATATACCTGAGTTCAGCAATTCTTCAAATGAATCCATCAAGAATAGTCCATACATTCCTAACGGAGTGATGAGTTAAAAATCATATACCCTAAATGCTTATGAGTGGGCCAAAGGATGCCCCTTTTCCTGATTTGAGGATGGGTTTCTAAGAATTTGTAGAATAAGCTGATATGAATCAATCCAAAGCAAAAGTCATCCAACACATAGTATGTGGCAAATTTTACCCTTACTTGTGTAACCACAGCAAGATTATCTTGACAGAGCTTCTAGATTTTCCAATGAAGAAAAATAGAACAATAAATGAGTTTATTTCTACATCAGTAAATCCCATCTCATGAAATTCAGAGGTCTTGAAAAGTACCATTCCTCTAGTTAAGATAATTAAGAACTGATTGATTTTACCCAGTACAGTAATGATAAACACCAAACTTAGCCTGGTGATTACCTCCAAAAAGAGAGTAAAAGGTGATTAGGGAGGGGTACACAGAGGGCTTTACCTCAATCTGCACTGTAATTCTTAAATTCAGAGTAGTGGATTCCCAGGTTCACTATGTTAGCTATATTTTTTGTATGCCTCAAATGTTATTTAAGAAAAGATTCAGTACTTGTTAACTTACCAGAATTAAGCATACCCTGATCATTCTCCTCTATATTTTATTGCCATGTAATGGGATGTTCTTTAAATTCTCTTTTGAATGAATGAGACTAGGTCTGAGTGTAAATTAAAGTGACATCGACATTCTTTAAACCAGAGTTGTTTTAGAGAAATTCCCAGATAGGCTCCTTCTTAAGCAAGACATGAACTTAGTGAACTAGATGTGATTTAATGTAGAAGTCCTATCCCCTTGGAACCAATGCAGAACCTATTATTTACCTAAGGGTGGAGTCGACAGGAGGAAGATGACTTAAACTAACAAATATTTATTGAGCATCTACTAAGTATTAAGTGCCAGCATCCAATGTGATTAAGACAGATACTATTCCTGCCTTTTAGAATTTACAGCTTAGTGGGGGAATTGAAAATCTTATTACTAGAAATAAAGGTGAGAATAAGATGGCAGTGATCTACTTACCACCTCAGAGAGAATAAATTAAAAAAAAAAAAATTAATTAAAAAAAAAAAAAAAGTCGGGTGCGGTGGCTCACGCCTGTAATCCCAGCACTTTGGGAGGCTGAGGCAGGTGGATCACCTGAGGTCAGGAGTTTGAGACCAGCCTGACCAATATGATGAAACCCCGTCTTAAAAAAAAAATTTTTTTTTTTGTTTCTAATTCCATCTTTTCCGAAATCATAGCAGTGAAAATTCTTGCTACACAAAGGACCTGCAAGTTTGATCTCTAAAGGCAGCAAGGTGGAGTGCCCTGAGAGGACTACACCAACTTGTGCACAGAATCTCGACCAAGTACCCTAAGGGATAGTAATAAGTGACAGCTACAAAGAGGAAATGAGGTAGAATCCCCAGAGCCAGCTGTCAAGTAGGAAAGAGAGCAGAAGTGTAGGCCTGCGTCAGGGGAGGGTTTCCTAAGAATGAATAGTCAAAGGAGACTACTTATGGACTATGAAATAAGCTCCTCTCCTGTAGGAAAATACAGTAGTTTCCCTGTATCTATTTGCACAATTTTCTTCAACAAATTAAAAGGCTATTAAAAATGACAGGAACAATGTAAATTTCTAAAAGTAATTTCTTTAAGAGTGTTCTGCTTTTTTTTTTTTTTTAAGATTAGGCCTTCCGTTTTGGAAATCCCAAATAAAGTTATCCTCAAGTCTGATCATTTGTGAAGGCTTAGCCTCAGAAAAGAGGTAACTTACAGGTCTTTATTCTCACAACATATGCATGATCTGAAGCAAAAGCAAAAAACTTGGCTAAATATGGAACAAGTCTTCTGCAAACAAAATAAGGGATCCTCTAAAGGGATGGTGAGAGTAAATCTCTAGATGGACCTCAGAAACGCATCAAGGTTTCACCCACTGTTCACAAGTAACAGCGAGTAGCCTCAACAATACTGAACCGTCCATAAAGAAACCCATGCAAGAGTACGTGGTGCTCTCAAATGTAGGCATCACTCTTAAAGTTCAGTACGGCTTCCAGGGATTAACCCTTCGTGCCCGGGAAGGCCAAAAGGGCCCACCTACTAAGCCCAGGCCGCCCCGGGGAGGGTTCCCGCCACCGTCCCCACCAAGTCGCGGTCAGTCTGGCGCGAAACAGGAGAAAAAGCCCACATTTTCCCGCAGGAGGCCCTACAAAAATGGCGTCGGCTCCACCCCAATGTGGCCAAACTGGGCAACAGGAGTTAAAACTTCACAGATCCTCTCCCGAGCTCAGAGCCGCGTGCTGGGCGCCCAGGCGCGGGCAGACAGGGCGGGAGGGAAAAAAGGTCACTGCGGCCTGGGTGACCTGAAATCCACGGGCAGGACCTGGGAGACCCTGCCGAGGAGAGCCTTGGTCCGGGGGTCCAGGCGGCATTACCTTTATTCTTGGGCATGGCGGTGGCAGCGACCTCGCAGCGTCTCTGACTTCTTTCCGGGTGGCGGCGGTCGCTGCTCCGAAGGGCGACACGAGAGAGAGCGCAGGATGAAGCAGGTGCTGAAGGCCAGGCAGCGTGCGCGGGAGAAGCTCGCGACCTAAGTCTTAACCGCCCGCGTCCACGCTCAGCAGCAGCAAATGGCGTCGTCGCTCCTAGCGTCGCTTTTCCCCACCTCCCCCCGCCGGCTGGGCACGCCCCTAGGCTTTATGGCGCAGGCGTGGCTGACTGACCTCCCCCTCCCCCCCCCATTGTTAGAGCGCTGAGAGACGAGGTCTTGGAGGGTGCGCAGAAAGCCGGAGAGCATGCGAGGGGCGGGGCTGCAAGCGGGGGAAAGGCGGAGCCAGGAAGGGATGGGGATGACCTTTGCGTCATAGAAGAGGGATGGGGATGACCTTTGCGTCATAGAAAAGGGCGGATTGAGGTGGCGCTCGCTGCTGGCTAAGGCCAGACCTCTGCTGCTTTGTAGCAAACACGCGTCTCCCTGTTTGACAAGTGGCTGACTCATTAACCTCATGGTTAGCTCAGTTTTTTTTTTTAATTTTTTTTTTATTAAGACGGAGTCTCGCTCCATCGCCCAGGCTGGAGTGCAGTGGCACGATATCGGCTCACTGCAACCTCCGCCTCCCGGGCTCAAGCGATTCTCCTGCCTCAGCCTCCTGAGTAGCTGGGATGACAGGCATGTGCCACCACACCCGGCTAATTTTTGTATTCGTTTCTCCATGTTGGCCAGGCTGGTCTTCAACTCCTCGGCCTCCCAAAGTGCTGGGATTACAGGCGTGAGCCACCACGCCCAGCCAGTTAGGTCATAACGCAGCCCTTGCATTCGCCCAGCAGGGTTGGAAACCTGATGGGAAGGGCAAGGCTTTCCCGTCATCCATTACCAAAGCATAATATTTGCATGGCAACGGTGGGTTTTTTGTTTTTGAGACGGAGTCTCGCTCTGTGGCTCAGTCTGGAGTGCAGTGGCGCAATCAAGGCTCACTGCAACCTCTGCCTCCCAGGTTCAAGCGATACTCTTGCCTCAGCCTCCCGAGTAGCTGGTATTACAGGCGCCCATCACCACACCCGACTAATTTTTGTATTTTTAATAGAGACGGGAGTTTCACTATCTTGACCAGGCTGGTCTCGAACTCCTGACCTCAGGTGATCTGCCCGCCTCAGCCTCCCAAAGTGCTGGGATTACAGGCATGAGCCACCATGCCTGGCTGGCACTTGTTATTACTCTAAATATCTGTCTGTCCTACCTCACTGTAAACCTTACCGGGCAGAGACCATGTTTGTTGCTTACCATTACCCCCCCTTAGCTGAATGTCTGGCACATAATAGGTGTTCAATACACACAGAAAGGAAGGGAGGGAGGGGAGAAAAGACTTAAGCTCAATGTTAATGGGCTGAATTGTGTCCCCCCCCAAAAAAAATTCGTATGTTCACATTCTAATCCCCAGTAACTCAATGTAACTGTATTTGAACATAAGGTCTTCAAAGAGGTGATTAAATTGAAATGAGTTCATTAGTGTGGACCCTTACCTGACCGGTGTTCTTATAAAAAGATACTATTTAATAGGTCTCAGGCACAGAGGGAGCAAACTACATGAACAGGAAGGTAGCCATCTATAAGCCCAGGAGAGAGGCCGACCCTGTTGAGGCTTGATTTCAGACTTTCAGCCTCCAGAACAATGAGAAAATAAATTCCTGTTGTTTAAGCCACTCAGTACATGGCACTTTGTTATGACAGTCCTAGGAAACTAATACAGCTGACTAATGCGGGACTGTACTCTACCAGCTTTACTTCTGAGTAGACTTATTTTAAATACACCTCTTTTAAACTTATTTTAAATAAACTTCTGTTAAACTTATTTTAAATAAACTTCTAAGTAAATTTGTTTTAAATAAATCACCTTTCCACAAACACCAGCGTTTGGACATACTTAGATGACAGAAATAAAGTACCATCATCTAATACAGTGGTTCTCTACTGGGAACATTTGGCAGTGCCAACCAGAAAGTGTGACAACTAGAAACCAGAAACATTTCTGGTTGTCACAACTTGAGGAGGGGGCAGTGATGTGGGCAGAGGCCAGGGATGCCGCTAAACATCCTACAATGCACAGTACAATCTTCCCTCCCCCATACAAGCAAAGAATTATCCAGCCCAAAACATCAGCAGAGCTGAGGTTGAGAAACCCAATGACAGATGCATTCTTACAGGGAAATTGAAAGATAACAGGGAACTCAAAGTTCTGGGTTTCTTTATTTGCAATGTTTTTCGATTTACACAGTTGAGGACGAAAGGATTTTTTTTTTTTTTTTTTTTTTTTGAGACAGAGTTTCGCTCTGTAGCCAGGCGCGAGGCTGGAGTGCGGTGGCGCGATCTCGGCTCACTGCAACCTGTGCCTCTTGGGTTCAAGCAATTCTCCTGCCTCAGCCTCCCTAGTAGCTGGGACTACAGGCTAGCACCACCACGCCCAGCTAATTTTTGTATTTTTAGTAGAGATGGGTTTCATCATGTTGGCCAGGATGGTTTCAATCTCTTGACTTCGTAATGCGCCCGCCTCAGCCTCCCAAAGTGCTGGGATTACAGGTGTGAGCCATCGTGCCCGGCTAAAAGGATTTTTTAATGAAATTTATTTAAATTTTCCTTCAAGGTCAAATAATTATGAACTTGAGCTTTGGAGTTAGACAGACCTGGGTTCAAAATACAGGCTTTGCAGTAACTTATACTCTATATTCTTGGGCAAGTTTTAATCTCTTTATAAGCCCCTGTTTTCTCATCTGTAAATTGGGTGTAGGAATAGTACTAACCTGCTGGGCGCGGTGGCTCAAGCCTGTAATCTGAGCACTTTGGGAGGCGGAGGTGGGTGAATCACCCGAGGTCAGGAGTTTGAGATCAGCCTGGCCAACATGGTGAAACCCCATCCCTACTAAAAATTCAAAATTCAAAAATTAGCTGGGTGCCTGTAGCCCCAACTACTTGGGAAGCTGAGGCAAGAGAATCACTTGAACCCAGGAAGCAGAGGTTGCAGTGAGCTGAGATCATACCACTGCACCCCAGCCTGGGCAACAAGAGTGAAACGCCATCTCAACCAAAAAAAAAAAAAAAAAAAAAAAAAAAAGAAATAGTACTTACCACATTAGGTTGTTGCAGGAATTAAATTGATATAATGCAATGCATTTGGTGTTTAGCAATTGTGTCTGGTACATGGTAAGTAGTTAGACTCTAAGAGTCTGGAACTCTAAATGTGTAAAAATAAAAAGTCTCTGCCAATTACCCAGTATAAAACCTCAAAGGAGAAAAAAAATCAGATTTCGTTTCTCTACTGTAGGATGGTTTCCCCATCTGATTGATCATCTTAATTACTTGGAAGGAGAGAGAACAGCAAGGGCAAAGGCCCTGAGTGGGAGCATGCTTGGCGTATGCAGGGAATAGCAAGAAGTCAGGCAGGCGCAAAGGCTTACACCTGTAATCCCAGTGACTCAGGAGGCTGAAGTGGGAGGATCACACTTGAGGCCAGGAGTTCAAGACCAGCCCAGGAAATATAGTGAGCACCACCCCCTGGCCATCTATTAAAAAAAATAAACACATGAAAATAAAAAGGTTAGCCAGGCATGGTGGTTCATGTCTGTAGTCCCAGACACTTGGGAGACTGAGGCAGGAGGATCCTTAGAGCCCAGGAGTTTGAGGATGCAGTGAGCTATGATCGTGCCATTGCATTTCAGCCTGGGCAACAGAGTCAGATGCCATGAAAGAAGGAAGGAAGGAAGGAAGGAAGGAAGGAAGGAAGGAAGGAAGGAAGGAAGGAAGGAAGGGGGGAAGAACATAATGAAGGAAAGGAAAGAAGGAAGGAAGAAAAGAAAGGCCAGTGTGGCTAGAATGAATTGAGCCAAGGGAAGAGTTTGGAAGAGATGAGATCGGAGAAGTAAAGAGGCCAGATCACTTGTAATCTTCAGTAGGTTTTTTTTTTTTTTTTTGAGACGGAGTGTCACTGTATCGCCCAGGCTGGAGTGCAGTGGCATGATCTCCGCTGACTGCAACCTCCGCCCCTTGGGTTCAAGTGATTCTCTCGCTTCAGCCTTCCTAAGTAGCTGGGATTACAGGTATGTGCTACCATGCCCGGCTAATGTTTGTATTTTAGTAGAGATGGGGTTTCGCCATGTTGGTCAGGCTGGTCTCGAACTCCTGACCTCAAGTGATCCGCCCGCCTCAGCCTCCCAATGTGCTGGGAGGCTCACAGTGGCATAAGCCACTATGCCCGGTCTTTCAGTAAGTAGGTTTTTAAATAGATAATTTTGGTGTCTGTGTTAAGAACAGACTGTAGGGGACAAGGGTGGAAATGGAAACCACACAGGAGGCTACTGTAACAGTCCAAACAAAAGACAGCTGTGGCTTGGACTAGGGTACAAAATTTCTTTTTGGGATGGTAAGAACTTTCTGAAATTACATTATGATAATGATTGCGCAACTCTATAAATACTATACTAAAAAACATTAAATTGTACACTTTAAATGGTGAACTTTATGGCATGTAAACTATATCTCAGTAAAGCTTAAAAAAAGAAATAGGAGATGGATCTAAGGAAAAACAAAATAGTTGACAAATGGTACTGAGGATTTAGATGAGATTAGAAAACATAAATTTGCAGTGGCAGTTTGCATAATTGTATGATTTTTGAAACCATTGCCAAATTGTAACTGAGACAGTGAAAGAGATCTGACCTGACCAACTCTATCTTGTTTCTAACCTCCAAGTTGTCCTTGTTCATTCCTGGGCATAGTCTGGAGTAACTTTGGGAGAAACTTAGTTTATAGTTTAAAACAAAGATGATAACAGTCCTTTCCCAAAATTAATCCCCTTCTTGCCTGGGGACTAGACTGCCTTTGTAGGACTAACAAATTAGCCAAAAGATTAGAAAATTATGATTTAGGAGTCATGCAGCCGGTACAAGATTCTGACTCTCCCCAAATTGCTCCTGGGGATAACATCACTATTGTAAAGCCTAACATCATTGCTTGATATATTTTGCAGGCCCTGCACTTGATGGATCAGTTGACACCACCCCGATCAATAAACTGGCTAATTTGATCTTGTGGCTCCCACCCAGAAACTGACTCATTGAAAGAGGACAGCCTCAACCCCCTATGAGTTCATCTCTGACCTGGCCAGTCAGCACTCCTGACTCACTGGCCCCTCTACCTACCCAAATTATCCTTAAAAACTCTGATTCCCCAGTGCTCAGGGAGACTGATTTGAGTAATAATAAAACTCCAGTCTCCTGTACAGCTGGCTCTGTGTGAATTACTCTCTTTATTGCATTTCTCCTGTCTTGATAAATTGGCTCTGTCTAGGCAGAGCAAAGTTAATCCATTGGGTGGTTACATTTCTTCCATACAATAGCTCACTACATACAATCATTAACCAAAATGATCCAGAATTGGAGATTTTTTGCTCAGTGGGTGCAGAATAAGGGAAAGATATAAGGAAGTTTTGGGTGCTTCTGAGAGAAGTTCCAGATTATCAGTTATAGGGCCATGAGATTCAGTCTGGATAGAAAAGGATACAAAGACTGGGGACTGTGGGGGAAACCCCAAAGGGATAAAATTCAAATTCCTTCATATGATTTATTATGCCTTTGATTATCTGGTTCCTGCTTATCTCTTGAGCCTCATATCTTGCTTCTTCTCTTACATTTTAAGTTCTAGTCATACAGAACTTTTGAGTGCCTCTAATTCTGAATTTCTATACATTCTATTCTACCCTTCTCCCTTGCCCTTTTAGGTGTCAGATTAATAATTGTTTCCTTAGAAGTTCTGTCCTAGGCAACCTTGCTACATATTCCTACAGCATCCTGCACTTCCTTTTCCTAGCTTTTTAGATGTGCCAATTCTGTCATTTCAGGGTACATTAATATAAAGCTGCAGAAGCCTGACCATGGCCAATACTGCTACTCTATGTCAGTCTGTCTGAGGAGCCAGGTGTTTCTGTAATCATTAATCATGGTAGGCAGACTAATGAACTTCAAAGATGTCCATGTCCAAATCCCTGGAATCTGTGAATATGTTATCTCACATGGCAACAGGGAACTAAAGGTTCGGATGCAATTAATGTTGCTAATCAGTTGACCCTGATGGAGAGATTATCCTCCATTTACCTGTGTAGGTGAAATCTAATCACATGAGTCCTTAAAGAGGCAGAAGAGAAGGGGCAGAGAGATGCATGTGGAGAGGACTTGACCCACTGTTGGTGGTTTTGAAAATACAGGAATGGGCCATAAGTCAAGGAATGCAGCCTTTAGAAACTGGAAGAGGCAAGGAAATCAATTCTTGCCTAGGGCCTCCAGAAAGGCACACAGCAGCCCTGCTGACACCTTGATTTTAGCTTAGTGAGACCTGCATTGGACTTCCGATCTCCAGGGCTGTAAGATAACAAATTTGTGTTGTTTTAAGCCACTACATTGTGGTAATTGGTTACAAAAATGGTAGAAAGCAAATATAATTAACATTCCTACCTTGCCTCAGCATAATGCCAAGTAGACCTTGAAGATTGCCATCTTATCTCAAGTACCTAAATCCAAGTGGATACCCCCTAAACCAGCTGTTATGGGCTGAATTATATCTTCTACAAATCCTTTTTTTTTTTTTTTAGACGGAGTCTCTGTCACCCAGGCTGGATTGCAATGGCTCAATCTTGTCTCACTGCAACCTCTACTTCCCGGTTCAAGAAATTCAAGAAATTCTCCTGCCTCAGCCTTCCGAGTAGCTGTGATTACAAGCACACGCCACCATACCCAGATAATTTTTGTATTTTTAGTAGAGGCAGGGTTTCACCATGTTGGCCAGGCTGGTCTTGAACTCTTGATCTCGTGATCCACCCGCCTAGGCCTCCCAAAGTGTTGGGATTACAGGCGTGAGCCACTGCGCCTGGCCTCTTCCCCAAATTCTTATGTTGAAGTCCCAACACCCAGTATCTGAGAATGTAACAGTATTTGGAGGTAAGGTCTTTAAAGGTGACTGAATTAAAATGAGGCTGTTAGAGTGGGGCTCTAATGCAATATGACTGGTATTCTTATAAAAAAAAAGGAATACCATGGCTGCACATGCACAGAGGACCAACCATGTGAAGAGGCAGCAAGAGGGCAGCCACCTGTAAGCCCAAGAAAGAGGTCTCTAAAGAACCCAACCCTACAAGCACCCTGGTCTTGGACCTCCAGCCTCCAGAACTGAGAAAATCAATTTTGATTAAGTCACTCAATGTGTGGTATTTCATAGTATGGAACTACTAAGAAATGTCAACTGGGCAAGAAGAGGCTAACTTCAGGCCTGTATAACCCATTCTCTCTCACCAAGAATCAATGACCTCAATCAAATTTCCTCTAAGATGTGCTGATATTTATTACCAGAGAGAAAATGGAAAGTCCTTAACTCTAAAATGCTTTTAGCAAGATATACTTGGTCTTTATAGATGGTTTATTGTAAAACTTGGGATTTGTGGATTTGTGAGTAATGACTGGCTGGAGAATGAGGGCTCATTTAAACTGCATAATGAAGTATAAAAAGGAGATGTTGCAAAATTAAATGACTCCCTTTGTTTGAACAAGGTCTCGACATACAACGCCCAGAAAATAACTTGTCCTTTAAGTTTGAATCCAAAGTGTACTGGGAGAGAAAAAGGGCATTTTTGGAACTGGACGGTAACATTTTGGACTTCTCTAAAAGAATGTTTCATCTGTGTCTGGTGATCATCCCATATCCTTTAATTCATTAAAGTTTGGTATTGGGTAAGAGCTATGATTTATGTGTTTGACTCGACAAACCCTTTGAATGAAACAAGATTATGCACTGAAAAATTATTTTGCACTTCTTAACTCAAATATTCCTGTTTTAAGTTCTATCAATCTAATTGCATCAATATAATTTGGACAGAATTTCATATTATAAAGGATTATATGACCAAAATAATCTGATAAAAGGGACAAACATGCATTGATTTGAAACTTTATTATATAAATTTTCATTTCTTTTAAAGATTACAAAACCTGTTCTATGACAGGAGTACAAGCAATATTGTTCCAGGATTATTCATGGATACATCGGAAGAGCTTAGATTACACATTAATAGTATGATTTGAAAACTTCCCAGATTAGACTCTTAAGTAAAACAATTTAAAGTATTTAGTGATATTTGATCCTTTACAAGCATTTCATAATTATGGCAGCAATGCCAAGCATCTGATGCGATTTAACCACCAACAAAAGGTACAATATGTTAAGAATTCATGATATGGTATCTTGGGCTTCTGGCATGCCTTACTAGAGGGAAACTAGTATAAAGGAAGATCATATATAATAGTAGAAAAATATTTGTGATTTTTTTCTTTTTTAAAAACTATTTAAGTAGGCACCCACCCCATTCCCACCCTTGGCCAAAAATGCAGAGTAAGTACATCCCTTAGGTGTATACCTTCCCTTTTGCTTAGGGCAATGGTTAAGATTAACTAATACATGTATATAATTTTAAGAGTTAAAAACTCATCACCCATAATGAATAAAGATGCTAAGGAATGGCAATACCTTGAAGCTTTTTTTAAAAATTAAAAAACAAAGTTTTAGGTGGTAAACTACACTTATAGAAACACAAACCAAAATCTTTATCTTTATGCCCTTGCTTTGTAGGTAAAAGTTCTATTTTAAATACTTGTTTGAAAAACTCAGTATACAGTTCATTCAGTACTATAGTGATAATAGGAGTGAAGATGTTCACTTCCATCAGACAATGAACTAATCTACTTAGAGAGGACTATTATAGCGACTCTCTTCCCATATACACTTACATATACTCTACTCACGGTATGTGCTCTAAAGAGGTTTTCTTGAGGTTTGTACCTCTGAACTTAAATCTCTAAATTTTCCTTTCCACTAATCTCTAATCAAAATGTAATATACTTTGCTAGTTGCTCTGAGAGAAATTGTGGACATTTAAACAGCGTATCACGTACTTCAAGATTATATGGCAAAATAATGAGGAAAGTGCCTTAAGAGGTAGGAAGTAGGCTCTCATCCCAACCCTTGGTATGCCCTGTTATGAACAGTTAAAAAACTAGAATCAAAGTGGTAAATGTGAGGCTGACAGTAATACCAGGCTTAAGAAAATTGACTTAGTTACTAGAATTCTTTGAGAACCCTGTCACATTGGAACCAGTTGCAAATCACTTGATCACACAGAATACAGCAGTGTCAAAAATACATAAAGCACACTGTAGATACAAATTCTTCTTGGTCATCCATATTTGGGCATTATCATTCTGGAGATTCTTCATTGGAAAAAGTGGTTAAGTGTGGCTCTGTAGAATACCACAGTCCCAAGAAAGTGAATTTCATTCCTTCATTAATTGGTCCCCACCAATGGTCACTTGGGGAGACCAGCAAAATGTAAGCAACCTGGGGTTGAAAAGAGGACTATTTTCATTAATTGAAATAAAAATACTGAGTTAAGTCAACTTATCTGTGAATTAAGTAAGGCTCAAAGTGTATATCCAGTTTAAAGTTAGTCACATGGCATTGGGCCTTTCAGAGGACCAGAACTCTAGAACCAGATTGAAACCTCCTGATTTAAGCACCAAGGTCAGCCATGGAATACATTGTATTTGTTAATCTGAGAAAACAGACCTTTTCTGAACCTTTACATTCCTGAGCTATTTACCCTAATGCCTTCATAAGTCTCAATGCTCAATCAACCATAAGATAGAATTTTCTTTATATAATATGAAGCAAACTGAAAAATTATAGGTCATTTTTGAAGGCCAGGAAGTAGAGAATATCAAAGCGATGTTAAGATGTGTATTGCTGGCCTCCATGGTGATTAAGCACAACCTTAGCAAGGCCTGCAAATCTTGAATGCTTTTCTGCTCTCACCCCAGGCTGGGCTTACCCCAGTCCCTTTCCTGCCAATACATTCTGCTCTTTCTTTAAGCCTTTGCACCCACCTACCCTCTGTTCAAATCTTTCCTGGGCTGAAGGTGCAGGGCACAGCTTACTGGACAGCCTCACCTCCCATCATATTCCCTGCCCCAAGAGCAGTCACGTCTTAAAAAGAGATGGGAAATGGTTGACCCAAACCCGCTTTTTGGAGTGCACTGCATGTGAAATGTGGAAACTCTACAGCATACACACCACACCTTCTCTCCAGATAATCATCAGTGACTTTTCAAACACACAAGCTTCATAGCATTTCAACTTTGGGCCTTGTCAAAATTATTCCATTTTTGGACTTTTGAGGTTGCTTGTAATTAACGCATCCGTATCAAATCAGTTAAAGTCAGGGGTCTGTTGCATTAGAAAGAAGACACCTCTATAAACCAGAAAAAGCTGAAACGATTTATAAAAAACAAAAATTAAAAAAGGATGAAAACTTACCTTCATTAACATCATCACTTGAAAGGAAGATACGAACACATGGTAGTGTAATTCATACTTTCCAGTATGTGCTTGACAAGGTTAATTCAATCTCTCGCTTTGGATATTATTTTGGATTAGAGACTAAGAGGAGGCTTGTGGACTGATACCTTCTGAGAGAAGCCCCAGTAACTGGCAGCACTAATTGGTGAAAGGCAGAAGCCTTCAGGGGCCTCAATACCACAACTGTAGGGGACTGAAGAATTGATGTTGAGAAATTAATGGAAAAATTAACTCAGAACAAGCACTATATTTAGAGCACATTGTTGGCCAAGTTTTTTTGACTGTACGTCAAAAGCAATGGAAGGGAACACCAGAACCATAGATGAAATAAATGTAGGTAGAAAGCCTTCCATTTTGTGAACATATAACTTGCTTTTCTCCAATAAAACTGGCTGCTTGACTAGGCAAAGGCGGCAATTATCTTTGAAAGAAATAAAGTTGGCATCATATACCAGTAGAGGACTGCCCAAGAAATATATAGTTTTTGAACTCAGCTACTGGTTGGTGATATGAAGGAAAGGCAGCATGGTGTTATGAGGAAAAAAAAACCTTAAATGGGGAGAAGTTAAGGATTCTAGACTTTGTCTCAGGTTATTTACATGCAATATGAGAAAGTTGGACTGAGTAATTCACAAGGATTTATGTGTTTACTTCTAGTTCTAAAAGACTATGATGACAATACACTTAAGCAATTATGGAGTAGCATCAGTGTAAAAAATCTGAAAACACATGTTTTCTTTCTGCTCAGAATGACATTAACATTTTAAAAGTGACAATAATTTGAGATGAACCATAATTTGAAACACTGAATAGAGGAGGGAAAAAAGCTCTCTTTCCAAGCAATGGAAAGCAGCTTTAAATAGTTAGCATCCATATATTCAAGAACATTAAAATACTTTCTCTATCTAGATATTCTGATATCCCTCTTATACGTTTTTCATTTAGAAACTAAACTTACATTTGATTTCTATGCAATAATCATTTTTGTGTCACTTGGGCAAAAGAAACGTTATAGATTTTCCCTTTCTCTTTAATTGCATAGAGGAGAAATTAAGGAATGACAAGTGGATTTTAGGACATTTAGATAAACCACAGTCTCTTGGCTTTGTACTCTTAAGGGAAAATTTAAAGCTTCTGGCAGGAAAAAAGGTTTCTGATATACATGGCTTAGTACATGACTACGAAAAATCCGTATGGGGACATTCTTGTTTTTCCTTGACACAGAGTTTCACTCTGTCTCCCAAGCTGGAGTGTAATGGTGTGATCTTGGCTCACTGCAACTGCCACCTCCCAGGTTCAAGCAATTCTCCTGCCTCAGCCTCCTGAGTAGCTGGGATTATAGGTGTGTGCTACCACGCCCGGCTAATTTTTATATTTTTTAGTAGAGACTGGGTTTTGCCATGTTGGCCAGGCTGGTCTCAAACTCCTGACCTCAGGTGATCCACCTGCCTCGGCCTCCCAAAGTGTTAAAATTACATTACAGGTGTGAGCTACCGTGCCTGGCCCATTTGGGTACTTTCTTAATAAGGTAAATTAAACCACTTTTTCCTTGCTCATATGTCTTTTACATTAAATGTTGATGTATGCTAGGTAGCTTGGCAAAGACCCAGGTAACAATGGCTACTGAAGTTTCTTTCACCAGATAAAATTGTAGAAACTACCAAATTAGATGCAGATAATGAATACAGTGATATAAGCAGACCCAGTGGCTGTCATAAAACCTGATCATTCCTGAAGTCAAAGGAAGCAGTATATGGCTATAAATTATCATGGGGAATTCAGAAAACACTCAATGCCGAATGTTCACTTAGCCTGCCCTACCTCTAATTTTAGGTTAGTACAGATACTGTTTGATCAATAATGTTTTAATCCCTAAAATAAGAAAGTTTAAATTCAATTTCATATAGAGGCCTTTGGCCTTTATTACGTTCAAATTAGTGTTTAATATAGAATATCTATTTAAACATGAAATATCCAATAGGACTTCAATCTCCTGTTGCTAAATTTTCCTTCACCAATCTCTTTACCATGACTCTTAAAGGGCTTTGATGTATATTGGCAAAATCCCAAATGATATACCAAATTCTAAGTACGGATGCTATGTAAGATTAAAAGTGCAAGGACTACTTCCTTAATTAAGGGAAAAGGAACTCTAAGGAGTTGCAAAGTATATGGACTAACTTAAATAGGTGTATTCTTGAGTTCATGCCATACACATATGATAACTTTCTCTACTGTAACGGCTCTCTAGGTTAGTCTGACAGAGCACCTGACTTTAAGAAACAAACAAATGAATGAACCAGTGAAACAGACATGGGGAAAGATATGTACATTTTGGAAGTATTACATTCAACAGCTGTTCCACAATCTGGCCATTTTTAGGGCTGTCCAACAATACTGTTAATCCAGGTGAACTATTTAACCAGATTTAATAGTCAATTGATTAATAATAATAGATTCCAAGTTAAACAAGGCATGTATACATTAAAGAAAGCAGTACAGAAATGTACTGTATATGAATTGTTTACAAAAACATACAAAATGTTGGATGGCACAAGGGATACAGTGCTAATATAAACGGATTGTTTAAGCTAAGTGCTTAACATAAACTGTCCATCCCTATAACTAACAAAGAATATTTAAGGGACATGAAATATTTCCTATAAAAATAATGCTATATGGTGTACTTTATTCAGTGTATTTTTAGGTGGTATTCATATGTTCATTATTTTTCTTGTTGATTCAGTGACTATATCTTCATCATGTTTCCATTTTCATTTCATCCGAAGCTCCAGGAAAATCTAACTTGCTAACAATCATTTAAAGCGAGAAGAGACGAAAGCAGGAGCAGCAGCAGGAGCAGCAGCATTATGGGTACCACTTGGGACAGTGT
Source organism: Callithrix jacchus (assembly GCF_049354715.1). Taxonomy (NCBI): domain Eukaryota; kingdom Metazoa; phylum Chordata; class Mammalia; order Primates; family Cebidae; genus Callithrix; species Callithrix jacchus. The sequence goes on from NC_133524.1 coordinate 20,671,355, forward strand.
GTGCTTGCAGGTGTCTCTCAGATATGTGCTACCTGTCGCCAGAACTTGTGCTATCAGCTTACACCATGGTACCAAATATCTCACTGAGGTCACTTCACAGGGCTGTTGAGGTGATTTTTTTAATACCTCTCCGCTGAGCAAGAGTAGAGCGGCCTACTGGTTCCAAAACTGGTGACTGATTACGGTTCAAAGCGGAATATGTAGCTGCCATGGCACCCTGAACAAAGGAAATAAAGATAATAACAAAAATGACAACGGAGAGTCACATGTACACAAATACAAAATGAAGAGTTTTTTCCAATAATTTATTCATACTCAATGTATATAGATTTTAATTGGTTCGTAATGAAAATAACCACACTGCTCAAATCTACTGACTTAACCAAAACTGTAGAGGCCAATGTGGGAGGTTAAAATTAGGTATGAGAGAGAACAAAGATAGGCTCATAATAGGCAGTCCTCATTTTTCTCAGGACTATTCAAAATTTTTTCTCTTTGCACTCCTTTAATGCATAAAGTAACTAAAGAGGCAGCAAGGCATGCTCTTTAAGTTGGGAAATCCATAACCTTAATCTGTCTTTATTAGTGAATACCTACTTATGCAGACTAAGAGAAATCAGAAGTCGCTCTTAAACTCATTTTATTACTAATATATTGACATGCCTTGAGCTTTTCTAAGTCACCCACTGTAAGAGAATCCCACAACAGAACTGGATGCAGGATGAAAGAGAAAGGTGCTGGGGGCACGGACAGGCTTCTTGAAGTCTCTCCTGGAGGACATGTGGAAAACAGTGACTGTATGGGGCCACTCACCTTTACTAGATGTGGTGCATCCTGTCTGTTTAGTTGGTATTGCGGCAGTTGGTCCCAGTGGACAATCCAAGGATGTCTGAGCACAAGAGCAGCAGTCAGTCTCTGATGAGGGTCTACATGAAGCATCTTTGACACAAGGTCCTGTAATGGGAATAATAATAAAACAAGCTTAAACCTTTTGTTTTGCTTCTTTTTCTTTTCTTTTTTTGTGAGACAGAGGCTCACTCTGTTGTCCAGGCTGGAGTGCAATGGCATGATCTCAGCTCACTGCAACCTCTGCCTCCTGGGTTCAAGCAATTCTCGTGTCTCAGCCTCCGGAGTAGCTGGGACTATAGGCACGAAACCACCACACCAGGCTTATTTTTTGAATTTTTAGTAGAGACGGGGTTTCACCATGTTGGCCAGGCTGGTGTCGAACTCCTGACCTCAGGTGATCTGCCCACCTTGGCCTCCCAGAGTGCTGGGATTATAGGCATGAGTCACCACGCCTACCCAGCCTGTTTTGCTTCTTTTTCTATGGCTCTTGATATGAATGAACATTCTTTCTTAGCTTCTATGACACTACTTTTACTGGTAACAGCCCCTTTGGTCAACATGGTAATTTTGGGAAAAAAACAAAATAAGTCTGTTTTTTTCCCCTGCTAATAGTAATTTGGTGCATTACAAGGGGTCAGTTGAGCACATTTTATGTATCTTTAAGTACTCTGGCTCTTTTTTCCTTCAGATTTTCTCAGTTTCTGATATTTTTGTAGGTTTATTTATTTATTTATTGAAACAGGGTCTCGTTCTGTCGCCTAGGCTGGAGTGTGATCTTGGCTCACTGCAATCTTTGTCTTCTGGGCTGAAGTGATCCTCCCACCTCAGCCTCCTGAGGAGCTGGAACTACAGGTGTGTGCTAACTTTTGTATTTTTAGTAGAGATGGGGTTTCACCATGTTGCCCAGGCTGGTCTCCTGGATGCAAGTGTTACTCCTGCTTTAGCCTCCTAAGGTTCTAGCATTACAGGTGCAAACCATCGTCCCTGGCTAGTTTATTTTTAAGTAATATTCAGCTACTTAAGATTTTTTTTGGTGTGTTTCTGGTAATACTAAAAAACAACATGAATGTCCAATAATAGGAATTTAATTGGAGGGCTCTAAATGCCCCTGAAAAGATTATAGTATTCCTTTTTTTTTCTTCCTACTTCAAAAGCAACTCATGGGCATTAGAGAGTAATCAGAAAATACAGGAAAAGTGAAAGCACATGAGGAACACCACAATCCCACTCTTCCAGAGACAAGTCACTGTTAGCACTGCATATCTATCTACATGCCATTCCTATGCACAGAATATAGACGCATATAATCGCCACATGGTTTTACACTCTTTGAAATAACACAACTGTCATTTATAAAAGCCACCATTTTAAAAATTCTTCATTCAAAATACATTTGGTAAGTATCCATTAAAGGCCAGGCATTCTGCTAGGCACTGGGTAGTTAGCAGTGAACAACACAGAAATGAAGTCTAGGCAACATAGTGGGACCTTGTCTCTACAATTTTATTTTATTTTTTTTTGAGACGGAATCTCACTCTATCACCAGGCGCCAGGCTGGAGTGCAGCGGCGCGACCTTGGCTCACTGCAACATCCGCCTCCTGGGTTCAAGCAGTTCTGCCTCAGCCTCCCGAGTAGCTGGGACTACAGGTGCATGCCACCACACCCAGCTAATTTTTTTGTATTTTTAGTAGAGACAGGATTTCACCATGTTGGCCAGGATGTTCTCGATCTCTTGACCTTGTGATCTGCCCTCCTCGGCCTCCCAAAGTGCTGGGATTACAGGCGTGAGCCACCGCGCCTGGCCTACAATTTTAGTTTTTAAAGCTGAGTGTGGTGGCATATGCCTGAGGTCCCAGCTATTTGGGAGGCTGAAGTGGGAGGATAATTTTAGCCCAGGAGGTCAAGGCTGCAGTGAGCCATGATTGAGCCACTGTACTCCAGCCTGGGCAGTAGAGTGAGACCCTGTCTCAAACAAACAAGCAAACAAATAATAAAAAACAAAATGAATTCTAACTTCATGAAGTTTTCAGTTCAGTGAAGGAGAGGCAAAGAATCAATCACAAAGCAAATAAGTTCTTTGACAGGATGAACAAATACCAGGTGTAGCTAGAGGGACAAAGAGATACCTGATCTGAACTGGGCAAGGTGGCTTAACAGTGACTCTTTAAGAGGAAGTTAAGACCTGTAGGATAAGCAGGAGCTGGATTAGAGAAACAAAGGGGGAAACACTGCTTCAGGTAGCGTAGATAGAATGGAGAGAATGGAGAGTGAGTTTGGAGGAAAGCCCTCAGGTGAGAGAGATGTCACAGTTAAGGAACTGTGGCAGGAGTACAATGCGGCTGAATCATAAATTTACTGTCAAGGAGAATGTGGCAGTGGATAAAGTGGGAGAGGTGAGAAGAGACCAGACCAGGAAAGTCCCTGTAAACCATATTTGCAAATGTGGACTTAATTTGATGGCAATAAGGTATTTAAAGTTAGGGAGTGATGTGGTTAAATAGATCACACTCACTGAGTGTGGAGGAAAATGAACTGGTGAAAGATGACAGCTTCACGGAGGTGTATGAGACGGAGAAAACTGGGCTGGGCCGGGCATGGTGGCTCATGCCTGTAATCCCAGCACGTCGGGAGGCCAAAGTGGGAGCATCACTTGAGTCCACGAGTTGGAGACCAGCCTGGGCAACATAGTGGGACCATCCATCTACAAAAAATTAAAAAATTAGCTGGGCATGGTGGTGCATGCCCGTAGTTTCCAGCTGTTCAGGAAGCTGAGGCAGGAGGATGGCTTGAGTCCAGGAGTTCGAAGTTGCAGTGAGCTGTGACTGCACCACTGCACTCCAGCCTGGGCAAGAGTGAGACTCACAAAAAAGAAAAAAAAAAAGGAGAAAAATGGATGGAACTGAGGTATTTAGGATAAAGAACTGAGAGAATCTGGTAGTTGACCAGATCTTTGAAACTGGGGTGATGTTGTCCCAGGTACTCCTCTGCTATGAAACATTTATGGTTTCTTACTTTTAGTTATTAACAGCTAACAGGGATAAGCAACTGAACACAGCTGGAAGTAAAAAGTAAAAAAACAAAAAAATAGGAACCTCCCTTTGGCAATTCTGAAAGTAGGCAAAAATGCTTAAAATTGCATGAAATGTTGCAAAATTGTCCAGGTACAACAAAACTCAATTATAATTTTAATCAAATCTGTATGCTAATGAACTTTTGGCAAACTCACTTCAAACTGCTTCTCTTACTGCCACCCCTTTAATGGCTATTCCTCTTAAGCTTTCTCTTTAAGCAGTGCTCTCTGGAATTCCTTCCTTGGCTCTCTCACCACCCTGCTCAGATAATCTCATTCATATTCATGGCTTTAGCTACTATGAATGATGACAACTCTTAAGCGTCACCCCAGATTTCTCTTTTAAGACATGTAACTATATAGACAGTTGCCTGATGCACATACATCTCCTAATTCATAATGTCAAATCTGCAACCACCACTCCTCTCAATACAAATCAGTGAAGGATACCACTCCTCATCCATCTGCCCAAGGTAGAACTGGGGACTACATACATTATACCTGCTTCTCTCTCATTTCTTATGTATAATAAACCATCAAGTCTATTTTGCCTCCTCAATTTCTCTTCCATTTAGCTCAAATTCCATCACAACTGCTCTAGTGTAGGCCCTCATCATTCATGACCTGAAATATTGCAAAACCTTACAAGTACTGTTCTTAAAATTAGGTCAGTGAGGCCTGAATGAAACAACATAGGTAAAAGTGTTAACATAGTCCCTGGCACATTAATGCTCAGTAAATGCCAGCTGTGGTCTTCTTGTTCTCAAAGCCACATATGACCCACATGACTGACAACACTCACATGTGTAACTTGCTCTTGAGGGCATATACCCAGATTGATAGAGCCTTCCCTTCTTTTTTTTTTTTTGAGACAGAGTTTCGCTCTTGTTACCAGGCTGGAGTGCAATGGCGCGATCTCGGCTCACTGCAACCTCCGCCTCCTGGGTTCAAGCAATTCTCCTGTTTCAGCCTCCTGAGTAGCTGGAATTACAGGCGTGCGCCACCATGCCCAGCTAATTCTTTGTATTTTTAGTAGAGACGGGGTTTCACCATGTTGACCAGGATGGTCTCGATCTCTTGACCTCATGATGCACCCACCTTGGCCTCCCAAAGTACTGGGATTACTGGTTTGAGCCACTGCGCCCAGTCAGAGCCTTCCCTTCTATCTTGTGGCTAATCATGGAATTATATCATGCTTGTAATCACAAGTCTTAATGGTACATATTAGTAACAGTTACTAGTAATAACATGGAGTCTATAAGATAGGCTGTGAGTTGGATGTAATTTATTTGTGCTCCATGTCTCCATCCTTACCTGCCCTTTCTCTCTCACCAAAAAAGCATACCAGAAAGCAAGTGAATGAATAAAATCATAGTGATAACCTCAACTTGCTTTAACTTATTAAAAAATCAATTGTGTAAGCTCTGATATTTTATTATTGGTAACATTACTTAATATACCTCCCAACCTATCATGACAAAGTTTGTGGTAGACTCCATAGCTAAGAATTACTTACTGCTCCACAGAATGCACTTTTAGAAAGGAAAGTCTGGGCTGGGCGCAGTGGTTTACGCCTGTAATCCCAGCACTTTGGGAGGCTGAGGTGGGCAGATCACAAGGTCTGGAGTTTGAGACCAGCTTGACCAACATGGTGAAACCCCGTCTCTACTAAAAATATAGAAGTTAGCCAGATGTGGTGGCGTGCATCTGTAATTCCAGCTACTCAGGAGGCTGAGGCAGGAAAATCACTTGAACCTGAGAGGCGGAGGTTGCAGTGAGCTGAGATCATGCCACTGCATTCCAACCTGGGCAACAGAACGAGACTCCATCTCAAAAAAAGGAAAATCTGCCAGGCGTGGTGTGGTGGCTCATGCCTGTAATCCCAGCACTTTGGGAGGCTGAGGCGGGCGGATCACAAGGTCAAGAGATTCAGACCATCCTGGCCAACATGGTGAAACCCCGCCACTACTAAAAATACAAAAATTAGCCAGGCATGTGGTTCGTGCCTGCAGTCCAAGCTACTTTGGAGGCTGAGGCAGGAGAATCACTTGAACCCAGGAGGCAGAGGATGCAGCGAGCTGAGACTGTGCCACTGCACTCCAACCTGGTGACAGAGCGAGACTCCATCTCAAAAAAAAAAAAAAAAAAAAGGAAAATCTGATCACTGCACTGCTTAACATGTTTTAACAGCTCCACAATACCCAGAGTTAGGCCTACAATCCTGTGTAGGAGGCACAAAGCGTTTCCCAATCTGGGTTCATCAGCTCCCCTCTACCCCGCACCCTGCACTAGTCACATGGAATGACCAGCCTGGAGGCATTCTGCTATTCTCAATGTAATCATCACCACCTATCTGCATGTGCTGATCCCTCAGCTTGGGACTACATCTTTCTGGTCCCCAAATCTGCCTGGCAAACTCCTTCACTGCTTCTGGAAAGCTTTCCTTAAAATCCTTCTGACTAAGCATCATCTGTGAACTTTTTTAGCACCGAAATTGTACCACTGTTACAGCACATGTGACACTGTACTGTATATTTCTGGCTGTCTCTCAACTAGACTGTGAGCAACCTGAGACAGGGAATTCTATCTTCGTCACATCTTTTATCTCTAAGGCCTTCATTTATTAAGCACATTAATAAATGAAGGGACTCAAAAAGGGAACTACAAAAGAAACAGGTACCCAGAGAAATAAATTATCTGGTTTAAGACATTTTATTGTTAGAAAAAGGTGAAGGCTAACATTTCTATCTATCTATCTGTCTGTCTGTTGTAGGGTGCCAGCTCCCACACACCGTCTGTCCATCCATCCATCTATCCATCCAAGACAGAGTCTTTCTCTGTTGCCCAGGCTGGAGTGCAGTGGCATGCTCTTGGCTCACTGCAACCTCCACCTCCCTGGTTCAAGTGATTTTCCTGCCTCAGCCTCCCAAGTAGCTGGGACTACAGGCACCCGCTACCATGCCCTACTAATTTTTTGTATTTTCAGTAGAGACAGGGTTTCACCATGTTGGCCAGGCTAGTTTTGAACTCCTGACCTCAAGTAATCTGCCCGCCTCGGCCTCCCAAAGTGCTAGAATTATAGGTGTGAGCCACTGCACCTGGCCAACATTTCATTTTAAATGCAGTTATAAAACCAAATATTATCTATACAGACATTAAACTAGTTAACTGAGGCTTCAGGCCCTATGCCAACAGAATCTATATACATTTTTTATGTGTTTTATTTACTTATACAATCACCTCAACTCAAGCTTTCACCCCTAAGAAAAAAGAATATGCACTTTTACCAACATGTATCCTCTTTATCTACTCTGCTTTTCTTATTTTGAAGTAAAAAACGTAATTCTTTTTTCTTTTAAAGAAGTCTCTATGAAAAAAGTAAAAATAAAGCAGAGTTGGAAAGCAAGTCAGTGCTATTCAGGGGATGGCAGATCTTCCAGTGAGAAAGGCTCTTCAAATGATTTCATGAAGATACTATAAAACTACACCTCTGTTTATTGTGAAAAAAACCGAAACCCCTTTCTTCATAATCTAAATTAAAAATAGAACATGGTGTAATTATTCTAGGGAATGAGGGCTGTGGAGTCATATTTCGTTTGAAGCACCTGGTATATAACATGGACAAGTTCAAACTAACATTCTGGGCTCTGGTTTCTTCCTGTGAAATGGGGATACTACCACCTATTTCACAGGGTGTTATAAGGATTACATGAAATAATTTTGGTAAAGTGGCATGTGAAGAGGCACACAATAGACAGATAAATCATGAAGACTACCACTGTTAAAATTTATCATGTTCTTCAGTGAGAAACAGTTTTTCTTTTTTTTTTTTTTTTTGAGATGGAGTTTTGCTCTTGTTGCTCAGGCTGGAATGCAATGGCACGATCTCGGCTCACTGCAACTTCTGCCTCCTGGGTTCAAGCGATTCTCCTGCCTCAGCCTTCCAAGTAGCTGAGATTATAGGTGTGCGCCACCACGCCCAGCTAATTTTTGTATTTTTATTAGAGATGGGCTTTCACCATGTTGGCCAGGATGGTCTCAATCTCTTAACCTTGTGATCCACCCGCCTTGGCCTCCCACCACGCTCGGCCTGAGAAACAGTTTTAGAAGTACAAATAATAAGGCCAAACCAAACTCTGCTGGGAAAGAAACAAAATAATGGGTCAATTTTTGAGTTCACATTATTTGGTAACATTACTTCAACATACTAACTTATAAACAAAAGTTTCTAACTGGTAGTATTTTTTCTCACTATGGATCATAAAAAATTATTTTCTCAAAAGCTTATAAGAAGCCATACTTACCTTTGCTGTGTCTGAAACAGAATTCCAGTAACCACCGCTGAGTGAGAATTTTCCGCTACCTATTCGTGCCAATATTTCCTCTGGTGTATCATCAGGACCATTTGCAAATGGAGTGTAACTAATTTATAATAAAATTAAAATATTAATGAATACAATTTTTTATTTGGTCGGTAATCTCAAAAGTACTTTAATTAAGTTAATGTAATATTTTATTAAAATCTACCAAAGTGAAAAAACTCAATTAAATAAAGCTCCATAAAGTACCAGGTCAAGGTATAGGCTATAAAATACTAATTAGACTTAATATATAATAATATATTTTGAGACACGGCACATTATAGAATAAAATACTAAGAAACAGTGTATGTTTCTGAGATGACAAGAATACAAAAAAGTATGGAAAAAATCAATTTAGGACCTCAAGACATTAATAAATAGTACATTATAAAAATCAGTAATGATGTAGCCATAAATGTGGACTTGTTAAAGAATTGTATATATTAGATAACATGAGAAAACATGGAAAGATATGACATCTGGATAAAAAAAAAACCTACATAGGCCAGGCACAGTGGCTCATGCCTATAATCCCAGCATTTTGGGAGGCCAAAGCTGGAGGATCACTTGAGCCCAGGAGTTTGAAACCAGCCTGGGCAGCACAGCGGGACCCTGTTTCTACAAAAAAATAAAGAAATCAGGCAGGTGTTATGGCATACCCCTGTAATCCTACTACTCTTATTTGGGAGGCTGAGGTCAGAGGATTGCTTGAACCCAGGAGCTTGGGGCTACAGTGAACGATGACTATGTCACTGTACTTCAGCCTGGGCAACAGAGTGAGACCTTGCCTCTCAAGAAAAAAGCAAGCAAACAAAAAACGCTCCCAAACAAAACAAAAACCTAGATAACTTAAGCAAAATATTGATGCACAAATGCTTAGGTGCTTAGAACATATGGTGTGTATATATATATATACTCACCCGGTAAGCATTGTATACAGTAGGACACCAAGACTCCATATATCACAAGCAGCATCATAGCCTTGTCGTTTTAAAACCTAGAAAAAGTAAAATCTCAGTATTACTATACCACCATTTTGTATATATATTTGGACAGGCTATGAACTGAATTATATCTTCCAAATCAACACCTATAAGGAAAATTTCAACAGTACGTGGTTACCAAATAAGGCAATACATTAATCCTATTCTGGAACATTCTATGACGAATAATTTATAAATAAATTTAATTTTGGTATTCAAATTAATATTTATTGAGTGTTATAGACACACAGGAATATAAAACAAACTGAAGATATCTTTCTTATTTTAATGAATTTATATTTTGTTTGGGGCTACAGAAATATTTACAAAAAATGCTTTTAAAAGCACACACATACACACACACACACACACACACACACACACGAACACACATAACCTAGTACAAAAATCAGCAACTTTTATCAGGTAGGAACTATGACAAATACAAAAAACCCTGATTTCCTTAAAAAAAAAAAAAAACCACAGAATTTGATGGGAAATAAACATAAAAATAGTTAACTCAATTTGGTAAATATTATAATAAAATCAAGTCTGGGTAGGGTATGGTGGCTCACACCTGGTATCCAGCACTTCGGGAGGCCAAGGTGGAAGGATCACTTGAAGCCAAGAGTTTGAGACCAACCTGGGCAACATGGTAAGAACTCTTTTTATTATTATTATTATTGTCTTTGCTCACTGCAGCCTCTGTCACCCGGATTCAAGCAATTCTCATGTCTCAGCCTCCCAAGCAGCTGGGATTACAGGCATGTGCCACCACACTTGGCTTATTTTGGTATTTTTAGTAGAGACAGGATTTCACCGTGTTGCCCAGGTTGGTCTCGAACCCCTGAGTTCAAGAGATCCACCCACCTTGGCCTCCCAAAGTGCTGGGATTACAGGCATGAACCATGGCATCTGGCTAAGACCTCACCTTTAAAAATAAAAATAAAATGGTATTTCCTAGATTTTATTCTAGAGTTTTTATGGTGTTAGGTCTTATGTTTAAATCTTTAATCCATCTAGAGTTAATTTTTGCATAAGGTGTAAGGAAGGGATCCATTTTCAACTTTCTGCAAAGCGGGTGTTGAACAATGAAAACACATGGACACAAGGAGGGGAACATCACACACTAGGGCCTGGGGAGTGGGGGGCTAGGGGAGGAATAGTAGGGTGTGGGGGGATTGGGGAGGAATAGCATTAGGAGAAATACCTACTGTAGATGATGGGGTGATGGATGCAGCAAACCACCACCATGGCATGTGTGTACCTATGTAACAAACCTGCACGATCTGCACATGTACCCCAGAACTTAAAGTATAATAAATAAATTTAAAAATTAAAATTAAAATTAAAAAGACGCTAGGCACAGTGGTGTTCTCCTGTAGTCCCAGCTACCTGAGAGGCTGAGGCAGGAGGACTGCTTGAACTGGGGAGTTCAAGGCTGCAGTGAGCTATGATTGCCTTCTGGCCTAGGCAACAGAGCGAGACCTTGTCCTTAAACAAACAAGAACCCCAAATCATGTCTTAAATGTTATAGGTATGAAAATGAGGAAGCAATTTATTCTTGACATGGGGAGAGAAAGAAGGCGGGAGGGCGCCTGCTTATATTGGACCTATAGGGAAGAAAGCAGAGCAGGCTGAGAGATAGGCCAGAAGTTCAGTATGTCTATAACTTCGGGTAGGGAATACCAGAGAGACTGAAGGGCTTTTTCGTTTTTTAAGAGAGGTCTTCTTGCTTTGTCACCCAAGCTGAAGTTCAGTGGTGTGATCTTGGGTCACTGCAACCTCAAACTCCTGGGGTCAAGTGATCCTCGTACCTCAGCCTCCTGGGTAGTTGAGACTATAGGCATGGCACCATGCCCAGCTAATTTTTAAATTTTTTGTAGAGATGGGGTCTCACTATGTTGTCCAGACTGATCTCAAACTCCTGGCCTCAAACAGTCCTCCTGCCTCAGCCTCTCAACGTGCTAGGATAACAGGCATGAGCCACTGTGCCCAGCCTCAAGGGCTTTTATAATACCTTGTTAGGAAATTGAGATTCTTCTGTAGGCTATCAGATGTCACTGAAACATTAAACAGGGAAATGAAAGGCTGGCATTTTATCCTAATTATTTGTTCAGCAAGTCTTCAGTTAAATGATTATTAATAATTCTGTATGAAACATAGGGAATGAGTTTTAAAACCTACTAAAACACTGCAAGCAAACTCTCTCACAATTACCTCTGGTGCAACAAAATTTGCAGTATAACAAGGAGTCATGAGAAGACCATTTTCCGCTCTCAGCTGTTTTGCAAAGCCAAAATCACAAATTCGAATAGATTCCGGATTACCAGATTCATCCACATAAAGAATGTTGCTAGGTTTCAAGTCTCTATGAACCACCTAATTGAAATACAAATTAAAGAGTTATATTAACAATGCATTTCCATTACTGAAAGTTCTTTATTCACAAACTGTCAAGCAATGCACTTAACAAGATGATGAGTGCTGACCTTCACATTAGCCCAACATTATAAAATGCTGATAATATAAACCATAACTCTCTAACATAGACGTGGGACAAGGAGGAGGAGGAAGAAAGAATAGTATTTACCTCCTTCCTCTTTGTCTGATTGAGTAACTGGGTTAAAGAAGAATGCAAACAGCAATAATGTATCTACCTCCGGATTGATCACTCATTTAATACTGAGTGTCTACCATGTACCAGGGTATTATAAAAGCTGCTGCAGCTACTGTGGTAAACAAGACCCAAAAGATCCTGGCCTTTCCGTGCTAGGAGCTTACACAGTTCTGGGGGAAGTAAAGAACAGACAGGTTGAGAGATGGGGCATAACTAGGGAGGTCACTTTAAATAGGGTAACAGGAAGGGTCTCTAGATGAGGTAACATCTAATCCAGTATCTGAAGAACAGAATGAATGAGCCATAAGAACAGTGGGTGAGTCATTCTAACTAGAAGGAACAGCATGTACAAGGTACATACACAATAAATACATTCTGATAGACTAAATAACAGAGAGGGCATTGAGGAGTAAAAAGGAAAAAACCAAAACAAATCTGGACTTTATTTTTGGTATTGGTTATTTGTTATACAAGATGTTAAACATGCAGAAAGAAACCTTTTCTTTAGAGTTCTGTATTATTTTCCTCCTTTAACGATCTACCTGAGTACAGCAGCCCTCTCTTATCTGTGAGGTATATGTCCCAAGACCCCCACTGGATTCTTAAAATTGAGGATAATACCAAACTATATATTTTTTCCTAGATATATATACCTATAATATAGTTTAATTTATAAATTAGGCACAATAAGAGATTAACAACAATGACTAATAAGGTAGTGCAATTGTAACAATATACTGTAATAAAAGTTATGTGAATGTGGTCTCTCAAAATGCTGCAATATTTTTGGACCATGGTTGACTGTGGGTAACTGAAAACACAGAAAGTGAAATTGCAGATTAGTAGGGGACTACTCTACTTCTTTTATCATAAGCTTCTCTCACATTCCTTTTTAGACTTAAGTGTGCCTTCCATCATCAAATTCTGAGTCTATGTTCTAATCAATTAAATTAGATTTAGTTCCTCACATCCAGGACATCACTTTCCCAGACTACTTTAATAATGAATTACTGATGAGGCACTAGGAAAAGAACACAAAAGACTTTGATGACTGCAAGGTCAAAAGTTCCTCAGCGAATACTGAGTTCTACTAATTTCAAGGTATAATCCTAGACAAATCTTGGTAAGTTAGAAGTCTGGAAGTGCTAGAATTAACACATTCTACTTGTTGGCTTTTGAGGCAAAGACAAAACAAGAAGAATGTATTGAAACTGAACTCCTTACAAAGTAATCTTTTATATATACATGTATCAAAACATCACATTGCATACCATAAATATATATAACTCGTCAACTAAAAACTTTAAAAAAAATGTTTATTTTCCCCTTGTTTCCATTCCTCTTCACTCCTCTGCTATTCTCCTTTCTTCTCTCTCTCCCCTCATTTTCTCCTTTCCTCCCAGATTTCCTTTTTTTCTTTTGAGATAGAATCTCATTCTGTCGCTCAGGCTGGAGTGCAGTGGCGCAATCTCAGATTACTGCAATCTCTGCCTCCCGGTTTCAAGCAATTCTCCTGCCTCAGCGTCCCGAGTAGCTGGGATTACAGGTGTGCACCATGGCGCCTGGCTAATTTTTGTATTTTTAGTAGAGACAGGGTTTTGCCATGTTGGCCAGGCTGGTCTTGAACTCCTGACCTCAGGTGATCTGCTGCCTCGGCCTCACAAAGTGCTGGATTACAGGCATGAGCCACTATGTTTGGCCGCCTTCTTTTAAAAATATGATTTTCTTTTTTGTTTTTGAGAGAGAGTCTCACTCTGTTGTCCAGGCTGGAGTGTAGTGGCATGATCTCAGTTCACTGCAACCTCTGCTGCACCAGGTTCAAGCAATTCTCCTGCCTCAGCCTCCTGAGTAGCTGGGCTTACAGGCGCCTGCCACTGCACCTGGCTAATTTTTGTATTTTTAGTAGAGATGGGGTTTTACCATCTTGGCCAGGCTGGTCTTGAACTCTTGACCTTGTGATCCATCTGCCTTGGCCTCCCAAAGTACTGGGACTACAGTGAACCACTATGCCCGGCTGCCTTCTTTTAAAAATATGATTTTCTCAAACCCTTGATCTCAAGTGATCTGCCAGCCTCAGCCTCCCAAAGTATTTGGATTACAGGAATGAGCCATTGTGCCCAGCCTAGAAATACGATTTCTCGTTTTGCTGTTTACTAAAAATCTGTGTACAAGAAGAAATGAAGAGCATATCCATCAGCCAGAAGCATGTGACTACTTGACCTCATTGTTTTAAGGATTTCCTTTTATACATGAATACAAACCAGGATTCCTTGTTTCTGCTTCTAACCTGAAGTGGGCCTGGTTTTCATGAGTACAGAGTGAGCTAGCAGACACAATGCTATGTTTTCCAGGTCGGAAGAGATCAGTTACTTTTTCTTGGAAGCACAGGAGTTTAACATAAACAAGCTAGGATATCAAAGGAACACTTCCATCTCAATGAGAAAAGTTTACATAGAGGAAGACCAGTAGGATAATTCAGCTAATAGCAGCTTTTTTCCATTACATGCATAAAGCAACTTCTATCTTTGTAATTTTAGCTCAAACATAAAGAAAAAATGTGTGTATGTGTGCGTGTGTGCATATGTGTGTGTAGAGTGTTAAAAAGACTTACCCCTTGTGCGTGAAGATATTCAACGGTTTTGGTTATAGTGAACAGGACAGCACTGGCCTCTCGTTCAGAGAAAAATTTTTGTCTGAGAATTTTATCCAGCAATTCACCTCCTTTCATAAGTTCTGTTACTACATACACATATTTTCCATCATCATATACCTATAAAATTTAACATCAAAATGTAATTTATGTGTCCAAAACAGAATTTAAAATATAAAAGAGAAACTCATTTTATATTCAAGAAAAATTTTATTTATTTATTTATTTAGAGACGGAGTCTTGCCCTGTCGCCCGCGAGTGCACTGGCACAATCTTGGCTTACTGCAATATCTACTTCCTGGGTTCAGTGATCCTCCCACTTCAGCCTCCCAAGTAGCTGGGACTACAGGTACATGGCACCATAACTGGCTAACATTTGCAGTTTTTTGTAGAGATGAGGTTTTGCCATGTCTTCATGAGCAATGATAATCTGAGGAAATTTGAGTTTTGACAACAACCAGATATGGCCTTTGGGCCTATTGTGAACATCATTAGCAAGAGAGGACTGAACACTACCTGAGGAGTTCACACTCTTTGTTGACACTTTGTTATAATAAAAGTCAAGAGAGCCATAGGCAGCAGGGTATCATAACAGTCCAGTGGAAGATACTTTACTTGTCCTTGGGGTGGCAATGAGCAGGGCAGGCTTCCTGGAAGAAGCAATGCCTTAGCAAAATCTTTATGTGTGGTAGTTAGCCAGGCAAAGAAAATAAGTGGTGTTAGCAACTAAGGGAACTATAAATTTAGACAGAGCAGCATGGTAAAAATGAGGCATGTGCAAGAAATTTACATAATGGAACACAGAGCATAAGGTGGATGAAAAAGTGTATGTGAGAAGTCTGAAAACTACAGAGGAAGGCAGGGTCTTAAGGGGCTGGAGATTATAGACTATAGGCAGGGAAGTTAAATGGGTAGTTATGAGTGTTAGATCTCTTTCTAGTAATGTGGAAGATACCTTAGGGGAGGCTGGAGAATGAGACTAGTCAATATTGAATATTAACTAACAGTAATATTAACACTGAACATTTAGGTAAATGTTCAAGTAAATGCAGATATTAAAAGCAATAATATCCTAAGTACTTTTCTTCTTAAAGCAAAAGTATAAAAAAAACTGTATAAACATATCTTTCTTGATAAATGAAATTATGCCATATACATATATACATTGTTTTCAAATCTACTTTAAACTTATCATGCTGAGGTTTTTTTTCTTTTTTTTGAGACAGGGTCTTGCTCTGCCACACAGGCTGGAGTGCAGTGGTACAATCACTGCTCACTGCGGTCTTTACCTGCCAGGTTGAAGCGATCCTCCCACCTCAGCCTCCAGAGTAGCTGTGACCACAGGTGTGAGCCACCATGCCTGGCTAATTTTTAAATATTCTGTAGAGATAGGGTCTCCCTATGTTGTCCAGGCTGGTTTTGAACTCCTGGGCTCAGACAATCCTCCTGCCTCAGCCTCCTAAAGTGCTGGGATTACAAGTGTAAGCCACTGTGCCCGGCCCAGCTAATTAAAAAAAAAATTTTTTTTCGTAGAGATGGCGTTCCCGCTGTGTTGACCTGGCTGGTCTTGAACTCCTAGCCTCAAGTAATCCTTCTGCCTTGGCCTCCCAAACTGCTGGGATTATAGAAGTGAGCCACTGTGCTCAGCCTATGTTGAGTCCTTTGTCTACAATACGATTTTTGAAAATACACTATTTTCAATGTGAGTTAGACAACTGATTCAAATGATCCATGTTAGAGTCTACTTACATCCTTTAGAGTAATAATGTTTGGATGCTGTCCATAACGAAGAAGAATTTCAATTTCTTCTGTTGGGTCTCTCTTGCTTTTATCAATAATCTAAAAGGCAAATATTTTAGAACAGAAGCTCATGAACTATACAGTTATTAACTGTTTATAACTGCAGACCTTGGGCATTACCTCATGTAAATAGTGTATAAATAAGTCATTTATCAATCAGTTTTATTCAACTACCTTTACTGTTTAATCAGGAAGCCAGTCTTAATATAGATGGCAAGGCTATAAAATTACAACTCATGAGTCACATTCCCACCATGCCTCTCCAATGTTAAGTTTGTAGTAAGTTTAGGACTTACCAAAAGCTCAAAAAGTCTTGAGAAAAGGTACCAAGAACACAGTCAACGTATCTTTTCTTCTATCCTTGAAGGTCTTAAACATTTGGGAACTCCAATCAACTTCTAACCCCCATCAATACAGATAATTAAGAGCTAGATAAAACACCACCACTAATATCTGCTTATTGAATTGTTTACTTCCTTTAATAAAATCCTTCAGTTGAATATCCTGTTAGTTGTAAGCTACTTATAAAAGCTAATTACCAGTTAAGCAGAACAATCTTCTTTTTGAAGTTAGGCAGAAAGCTACACAGAAAATCATACCTAGAATTATATTTGGTTAGAATTCAGTTTAATTATTATAATAAAGCCCTTTAAAATAGTAATATTTCTCTTAATATTTTACTCTGCTAAACTAATATTATATAAAAAGGATAAATTTTGCTTTCGATTCATTCAAAGGGTGGTCTGAAACAAATTAGGTGGCCTTTGTATGTTCAATTTTAAACAGCTTAGTAATTAATGTATGTACTAAATACCCGGGCCCTCCAGCAACCTAGGAAAGAGGTTACAACTGTCAGTATGAACCCAATCTTCTGTCTGAAATAGATTTAGAGTTGACCCTTGAACAATCCAGGTTTGAACTATGAGGGACCAATCACACGTGGATTTTCTTCTGCTTCTGCCACCCAAGACCAACTCCTTCTCCTCCTCCTCCTCCCTCCTCAGCCTACTTACATTTTCACCTTATCCAAGGTGAAAATGATGAGGATAAAGACCTTTATTATGATCTATTTCCATTTAATTGAATAGTAAATATATTTTCTTTTCCTTATAATTTTTTTGAGACAGGGTCTTGCTCTGTTGCTCAGGCTGGAGTGTAGTGGCACAATCATGGCTTGCTGCAACCTTGAACTCCTGGGTCCTAGTGATCCTCCCACCTCAGCCTCCTGAGTAGCTGGGACCACAGGCACATGCCACCACATTCAGCTAATTTTAAAAATTATTTGTAGAGATGAGGTCTGGCTATGTTGCCAAGGGTGGAGTACAGTGGCACCATCATAGCTCACTGCAGCCTGAATCTCCTGAGCTCAAGCAATCCTTTCATCTCAGCCTCCTGAGTAGCTGGGACTACAGGTACACGTAGCCATGCCTGGCTAATTTTTAAACAATTTTTCTATAGAGACAGGGTCTTGTTATGTTGCCCAGGCTTGTCTCAAACTCTTGGCCTCAAGCAATCCTCCCACCTAGGCCTCCCAAAGTGCTAGGATTACAAATGTGAGACACTGTGCCCGGCATGATATTCTTAATAACACTTCCTTCTCTCTATCTTACTTTGTTGTAAGAATACAGTATCTAATAAATATAACATACAAAATGTGTGTATATGCTATCAGTAAGGCTTATGGTAAACAGTAGGCTATGAGTAGTTAAGTTAGGGGAGTCAAGCTATACACAGATTTTCAATTGCTTGGAGATCAGCACTCCTAAGTGCTGTGTTATTCAAGGATGGACTGTAGTCATAAAACAGTTCTGTATTTGGAGAAGAGAGAAGATAAACATATAGGTGCCCATTGTAATCAACTGCAAATGATAGTGTGGAATTAGGCAAATGGGTGATTAAGAGGACAGGTATATGGAACAGACATGCTAATTTAAGAGATGATCTGGGACTAGTTTTTTAAAAACCAGAAGACACTGGGAGGGGTTGTTTTTGGCGTACATCTGCTAATCTGAGCCCAGTTTACATTAGAGCTATACTTGTGCTTGTGGACCTCAAATATGTAGTAATTTCAGTAGTCCAGTTATATTGGGATGGGTTTTATGAATCATTTAAGTCACAAATATCCACAAATAGCTTGGAGATATTTTCGAGGTTTTAGGCATAGTCCTCAAGGTTTCTGTAATGCAAAGGGGCCTCAGGACATTTCTGCTTGTTATCATGTATTTATGGAGGCAAGACACATCCTTAAACTGCCCACCAAATATGTTATCAGTCTTTTTTCCTTTCATGTAAGCAATTTGAAAATTTCTATGTATCTTAGATTTCAGTAAGAGCAAGGAATAAGAAAATAGAAAATTAAGTATTTCTTTAAAAATTTATTTCCTTCTTTAAAATTAGCTTTACTGTCCTTCCAATGAAGCAAATTAAATGTATTTCTATGGTTCATCCTATCCACACAAAAGCCCTATACATACTGATGACTCTGAAGCAGTTATATCTGAGTTTAGAACAGTAATAACTAATGTCACTATCTCTCTACACAGGAGCTATGCATATTTATAAACCAGTCTTAAGGTTTAAATAAGTTGAAAGCTTTAGATGTTGTTTGAATTGCTTGAGATTGGAGAGCAGAGGCTACTACTATTCCAAGAAGTGAAAAGACAGATTTGAATATAGTGTTTGTTCACTTACTTAGCTGTAAGTGAACAAACAAAGGTTTGAAATTCAAACTTTATTGCAGAGCTAGGTTCCTTGGCTTTTGCCTTAGAAAGTTCTGTCTTAGGATACTTGATGAAATTAAAACAGCCAATGATAATGAATTTTATGATAGTGGTTTTTATTCTTTTATTAGTTCCAAGATCCTTTTAGATGTAAAGAAAGGTATGAACATTTTTGCCAGGGAAGATACAAACATACAAAATTTTGCATACAATTTTGAGGAATTTGCTGACACCCTGAGCATAAAATGGGGACTTCTAAGAGCAAAAAAGATACTTTAAAAATCACTTGAGGTGTAAACTGGTACTACTCTGGGCAAACTAGATGTATAACCACCTTACCTTTAGCTTATAGGGCTCTAGATAGATTAAGGTCTCTGAATATCACTAGCCAGATATTTAAATTTAATTTTTTTTATAATAAAAGACATTTTTAACAATGAGTGTAATTTTTAACTGGTACTGACATGCATTAACAATAACTGTACAACTTAGATTTTAAATAAAAAATATTTACCTTCACTGCAAACTCCATGTTTGTAGCTTTATGTATACATCTCTTGCAAACAGAGTAGGAGCCAACTCCAATATCTTCTTTTACTTCATATCCATCAGTAAACTGAATACTGTTCCTGTGTAACTGCTACAAAAAATTATAAATTGGTGAAGAGTCCCATAATACCTTTAGTGCATTTTATAATAGGGAAGAATGTTACTCAGCATGCATTGTTGACGCTCTACATATAAATGAGTAAGAATAAATACATCTTTATAGTACTTATTCTTCTATAAGTGATTTTGGAAGTGTTTACTAATGAAATGTACAGGAAGAAATGTGCCTTAAAAAAGCTTATGTTAAAAATAAAAATTGAATTTGCACAATAGAAAAAGCAGAGCTACTTGATGTGAGACCTATATCCTTGTCTGTGATTCAGCCTCATTCCACTTCTGAATTGGCTATAAGTTTTCAAGCACCTTTGCAAATGAGAGGTTTGAAACCTATGTATAGAAGAAAAGGATTTAAGAGGATTCAGAATTAGAACATCTGAATTCTTGTCTCAGATGTACCACTTACAGGCTGTGTAACTTTGAGCCTGTATTTTCTCAGAGAGTAATGCTGAAGATTAAATAAAACAATGTATTTGCAAGCAATACTTATTAGCGCATTTTGGACTTTCAGTAGCCACACCCTCCCTTCTTCACCCTGAAGTCATAGCTTTATACAATTTCTGCTAAAGAAGCTGGTCATGGGTTAGGGACTAATAACATATACAGCAGATGATAAACAGCAACTTACTGATTCCATAAACAGGCTGAGGAAAGTTGTGCTGCCCTTTGCTATACTGATATGAGACCTCCATGCCCATGAGCTTTGTATACTATGCATTAAAACTTGAATTCTGTAGAATATACAAGTTTGTGGTTTCTATGTTAGGTACAGAATTTATAATTTAAAAAGTTGCCATACATTCATGTGCTTGCATAGTGAATGGCACAGACTATTCCAACATGAGCTCTGCTTAAAAACCAGTGTTTTAATTGGTTTTCTACAAAGTGGAAAGCAGCGTAACTGACTCATGAAAAATCTTTAGAGCAAAAGCAACTTAATCATCAAGCAAATCCAAGTACAAATTATATACTAAAAACAATCCACTGCTTCAAAACATATATCTAGTTCCCTTTGATTAGAAAGATGACTTAAGATTTGAGTTCATTTTTATTTCTTGTATCTTTCTAAGGCAAACATTGCCAAACTATGGTCACTGAGCCAAATCTGATTTATTGCCTGTGTGTGTAAATAAAGTTTTATTGGCACACAGCCATGTCCACTTAATTATGTATTGTCTGCAGCTTCTTTGTGCTACATAGCAGAGTTGAGTAGTTGTGACAGAGCCCATATAGCCCACAAAGCCTCAAATATAATCTGACCCTTCACAGAGAAAGTCTGCTGACCCCTGTTCTAAGGCATCAAAGAACCAGAAGACCTCAATTCACCATAGCTGACCTGATGGAGGCAAAGGGTGAAACAAACTCAGCATGAAAAACATTTTGAGGCACAGGAGAGGACATAAATAAAACAGCTCAACTCTATTTTCAAGTGACATAGGTATCTAGGATTTTGGCTCTTGCAACCTTTTCGATGATAAATGAAAAAAATTTCAAAGAGTAAAGTTAATGATATAAAATGAATTCTATTTTATTTTATTTTTTGAGACAGAGTTTCAACTCTGTCACCCAGGCTGGAGTGCAGTGGTGCAATCTCTGCTCACTGCAACCTCCGCCTCCCAGGTTCAAGTGATTCTTGTGCCTCAGCCTCCTGAGTACCCAGAATTACAGGTGTGCGCCACCACGTCCAATTCATTTTTGTATTTTCAGTAGAGATGAGGGTTTTACCATATTGGCCAGGCTGGTCTCAAACTCCTGACCTCAAGTGATCCACCTACCTTGGCCTCCCAAAATGGTGGGATTACAAGTGTGAGCCATTGCACCCAGTCTAAAATGTATTTTAAATTGCTCATTTAAAGTCAGCAGAAAAAAATCTAATTATTCACAGAATGAACTATATCTTACAACATTCCAAATCTAAAATTATTTAGACATCCACTCACCTGAACAATTGAATGTACACCAACTGTCTGCATAGCTTGGCTTTCATCGTCTGAGGTAATAGCAACAAAACTAAACCCCCGAAAAAGCTGATGTGCATTAGCACTAGGTGGAATGCCAGGTGAATCTGAAAAGAGTAAGAAGTGACAAGATTCATTTGAAAGGTAACTAAGGGAAAAACTGTTGACACTATGACCTTTTTCACTTATTCTGGAATTCTGTTTCTCAGGTACACAGTATATACCTCTTGCTTTCCAGGATACCTGTGAGGTACTGTATCAGATCTTTTCTGATTGTGTATTGCCATTACAACACCAACATCCTAGTCCCTTGGAGCCTAGAAAATAGCTAATTCATTTGAAGAATTAATTGATGAATTATAGGGTTAATGATATTCAAAATTAATGCTGTCCCATGGAATTTCCTGAAATGATGGAAATTTTATCTTTACAGTCTAATATGATAGCCACTAGCTTCATGCAGCTTTTTGACATTTGAAATGTGCCTAGTGTGACTGAGAAACTACATTTTAAATTTTAATTAATTTAAATTTAATTAGCTACATGTGGCTACTGGCTACCATTTTAGACACTGCGGCCCTCAATAATAACCCAGCTGGGGTGGAACAGGGGAGACAAGGTGGATCTACAGCAAATTTAGGAGATTTGAAGATAGCATAAAGGTTATCCTGGAAAAGGTTTGCATTTTTTCTTTTTGAGACCGAGTGCAACTCTGTCACCCAGGCTGGAGTGCAGTGGTGTGATTTTGATGCACTGCAACCTCCACCTCCCGGGTTCAAGGGATTCTCGTACTTCAGCCACCCAAGTAGCCAGGATTGCAGGCGCATGCCATCAAACCCGGCTAATTTTTATATTTTAGTAGAGACAGAGTTTCACTATGTTGGCCAGGCTGGTCTCGAACTCCTGGCCTCAAGCAATCCGCCTGCCTGGCCTTCTTCCCAAAGTGCTGGGGTTACAGACGTGAGCCACTGTGCCCAGAGTCTGGAAAAGATTTTCTGATTGAACAAGAAAAAAAATATATTTGTTATCTTATATCTGTATTTTCACATTTTCTCCTTACCTTTTGGAGTTTTTGCAGTAAACTCAGGATCAAAATAGAATGTATCTTCAGGCCTACCCGTTGCAGGTTTAAATGGTGGATGAATTTCTCTTCTATACAGTTTCTGGAGGAAAAAAAAGAGACTTAGATATATTTTAATTCTAATGAAATATTTCAAGCAAGTTTTCATTCTATACTTACATTCCAGTCTATTGTTGAGAAAAATGAATGCCTTTTAATTTCTTCAACTCCATCTGGTCCTGCACCTATCAAAAATGGATTCATTGGTAATTTTATCTCAAGGAGAAATATACATATTGTTCAGCCTTTGCTTTCAATACTTGCCTAATTAATTAGTTACTTTTGAGACAAGGGCTTGCTCTATCATCCAGGCTGGAGTGCAGTGGTGTAATCTCAGCTTACTGCAGCCTCAACCTCTCAGGCTCAAGCGATCCTCCTACCTCAACCTCCTGAGTAGCTGGGACTACAGGTGCACACAACCAGGCCTGGCTAATTTTTGTATTTTTTGTAAAGACAGGGTTTCGCCATGTTGCCCAGACTGGTCTTGAACTCCTGGATTCAAGTAATTCTCCCACCTTGGTCTCTCAAAGTGCTAAGATTACAGGCATGAGCCACCATGCCTAGCTTTGTCTAAATAGTTAATCTTCCACCATAAAACAAATATCCACTCCCCACTATAACAAACACCAACAAATACACAACATAAACAAATTAATTAAAATTTTTACCTAATCTGTTTGCAGGATTTCGTTTGAAAAGCATTCGTAAAAGACTCTGGGCTTCAGGACTCAAAAACTGAGGCATTCCAAGTTTGGCTCTAAATAATAAATCCACATAATATTTTATTTCTTGGAGGCATCTGTACTTTTATTTTAAAAAAATTTTAAATTAAGCTTTTTGAGATACTTGTAGGTTCACACTCAGTTGTAAGAAATAAAACAGAGAGATCCCCTGCGCCCTTTACCCGGTTTCTCCCAATGGTAACATTGTGCAAAACTACAATACAATTATCATAACCAGGATATTGACAAGGAAACAATCCAACTATCTCATTCACATGGCACTGGTTTTACTTGCACTTATTTGTGTGTTTAGTTCTATGCCATTTTATTACATATATGGCTTCTGTATGAATACGTTAGTTTGTTTATCCATTATCTGTTGAAAGACATCTGGGTTGTGTCCAGTTTTGGGCTAATATGAATAAAGCTATGGTGAACATTTATGTACAAGTTTTCATGTGAACACATAACCAAATTTCAGTTCATAATCTAACGAGTTTTTTAATTTTTCAAAATATTGCAAAGAGCACTGTGAAAGTAAGATCATTTGAATCCTAGTTCTGGCTCTGTTACTAAGAACTTTGTGACAGTGGGAAAGTCAATTATTCTGGGCCTGTTATCACTTCTTCATAAGCAAGGGTATTGGTCACTAGACCAATGGCTCCCAAAATGTAGCCTCAGAACTCCTCCTCAAAGGGAATTTATGAAACCTAACATTTAAAACTGCTAAGAGAACATGTGTTTCATATGCCACTTTTTCCTTTCCATTCCCTTTAACAGCCCCTGCAGGGAAGGGGAACTGGTGGGAAAGAGGATTATGGAATACTGAAGATATACAGTCTAAAAACTGCTGGCCTGGATGAACTTGAAGGTCTGTTTCAGCTCTAATATATAATTTTAATTCTTTTTCCAGACCTACAAATTAAAGAAACCAATGATCCTGTAAGTATGACAATAATAACACAGCTAGGGAAAATTCCTATTTCAGAAACAGATCCATATATTATTCAGTGAGTTGTTAGTGAGCTATTACATGCCAGACACTGTTTAGTGCTGAGGTCTATACAGAGATAAACAGAGTCCATGGACCCCACAGTCCATGGTGAAGATGGATACAGATAATCCTAGTATACTAAGAGACAAATGCAGAGGAGCATACACAAAGAGTGATAAGGGACCAGTAGGGGATATTTAATTTAACATGGGAGATAATGAAAGTTCTTGAATACAATCTAAAGGCTGATAATTGATTCATTTGGCTAGTGTTTCCCCAAATTTTACTGAATAATATTAATCCCTCTAGATACTTAGCAACAATAAAAAAATTCATGACCCAATGAGCTTGTAGAATGGCATCTATTATATCCCCTTATTAGAGACACAGAATTAAAATACACCGCATATAAAAAGGCTGAGAAATCTAGAGAAAAGAAATCAGCCAGGCATGGTGGCTCACACCTGTAATCCCAGTACTTTGGGAGGCTGAGGCAGGTGGATTCACGAGGTCAGAAGTTCAATACCAGCCTGACCAGTACGGTGAAACCCCGTCTCTACTAAAATTACAAAAATTAGCCAGGTGTGGTGGTGTGTGCCTGTAATCCCAGCTACTCAGGAGGCTGGGGCAGGAGAATTGCTTGAACCCGGGAGGCGGAGGTTGCAGTGAGCTGAGATTATGCCACTGCATTCCAGACTGGGTGACAGAGCGAGACTCCATTAAAAAAAAAAAAAAAAAAAAGAAATCAGTGTTTTTTTTAAAGACAGAATATCACTCTGTCATCCAGGTTGGAGTGCAGTGGTACAATCTTGGCTCACTGCAACCTCTGCTTTATGGGTTCAAGAGATTCTCATGTCTCAGACTCCCAAGTAGCTGGAATTTCAGAGGTATGCCACCACACCTGGATAATTTATATATTTTTTACTTTTTTGTAGCAATGGAGTTCTGCCATGTTGGCTAGGCTGGTCTTGAACTCCTAGCCTCATGTGATCCTGCCACTTCAGCATCCCAAAGTGCTGGGATTATGGGTGAAATCAGTATTTTCTAAGTATTTATTTCCAGCACCTCTTTTTCAAATAATACCTATTAACATCTTGTAGAATTAATACTCCCTTGAACAAATCTGGGGAAACAATGCTGTATTAGGTAACAGGGATGCAGCAGAGGTCTTGAAACAGTGAGCTAACATGACCAGACTTATTTTTAAGAGGTTAACTCCAAGGGTAGTAGAGAACAATTTGGAGTGGGAAGATGTCCTAAGTGGAAAGCAGTCAACTTAGGAATGTGGTCAGATAGTGTGGGTAAGAGGTTACTGTGGCCTAAATACTGTAAGCAGTGCAATTCAGAGGAAAGGCTGGAACAGTGAAATAATTCTGAAATTGAATTTGGAGAATACCTAGTTATGTGTAAGAAATAAAAAATGATTTCCAGGTTTCTGGCTTAGGAAAGAGGGTGCATGAAAATGCTGATAACTGGCAGTATAAGAAGAAGAAAAGAACAGCAAATAAAGATACATTTAGTTCAAAGATGTGAAATCATGCATGTAATATGTTTTGGGAGGGCCAGGCAGGTGAGTAAATGGAAACACAGGTCTAATGCCCAGTAAATTCATGTAAGAAAGAGTGATCTGAGAGTAATTAAAATGTTGAGGGTAGTTATAGGAAAGACAGAAGTCAGTCAGGAAAGTAAGTACAGAGGGGGAAGAAAAGCATATCATAGATGGATGTTGGGGGAGAAGAGCATTTAAAAGGTAGTCAGAAAAAGAACAATTTGGGCATTAAAAATAATGAATGCGACTGCCTGAATCACACTGATTATTAAATCCCATGAGTTTATTATAGTAAAATAAGAAAAAGCAAAGCCAAGACACAAATACTCAACTCACTGGATACTACTCCTACTGGAAGTAACTAGGGCTCTGACATTAGAAACAAGAAAAGAATTAAGTATTTATTCTCTTTCTTGAATGAGCCTTATTTTAAGTAATTAAAATCATCATAGTTGATGAGGGAAAGTTTGTTGTTCGAGAAAATAACAGCTAATAAATGAGGAAGGAATAATAATAATAG
The DNA here is from genome assembly GCF_049354715.1 of Callithrix jacchus. Lineage (NCBI taxonomy): Eukaryota > Metazoa > Chordata > Mammalia > Primates > Cebidae > Callithrix > Callithrix jacchus. The sequence goes on from NC_133524.1 coordinate 20,697,938, forward strand.
AAAATTATGGTTGGGCATAGTGGCTCATGCCTGTAATCCCAACACTTTGGGAGGTGGAGGTGGGAGGATCACTTGCACTCAGGAGTTTGAGACCAGCCTGGCAACATAGCGAGATACCATCGGTACAAAAGATTAAAGAACTTGTGTGTATCTGTAGTCCTAGCTACTCGAGATGCTGAGGCAGGAGGATTGCTTTAGCCCAGGTGTTTGACGTTGCAGTGAGCTGTGATCATGCCACTGCATTCAGTATGGGAAACAGAGCAAGACCTCATCTCTAAAAAACACTTTTTAAAAAAGCAATTCATCACTTTTGAATTTCTTATAAAATAATCATTTCAAGTAATGATTATTAATGGATAGAACCATTAGTTAAAAGCCTGACAGGGAACTGTACAATGGAGGAATCAGCTGCAACCACTGGAGCCCATCACTTAAAGTGGGGGCAACCAGGTATTGTAAGCATCCTGATGTAATAGGGACCACACAGTATTAGTTGTGAAATAATCTTGCTAAAAAGTTTAACCAGCTAATGTCAACCCACTTATAGACCTGAAAATCTGCCAGTTCTTGATCTCCATCCTTCCTCTAAACCCTACATAAGATTAGTGGTCTACTAGGTTTGGGGAGACTCTACACTTACTATAGCAAGGAATAAAACAAGCTTTATGCTTTTTGTTTCAGATATTGAGAGAGGGTCTCATTCTTTGACGAGATAAATCCAGAAAGCAGAGTTCTATAAAACAACTGTCTTGGTTTCTATGAATAAACAGAAGGGTAAAAACAGGGATATACTGTTCTATAGTAACAGACATTTAAGAAGTACAACCAAATGCAATGTACAGACTTGATTTGGATGCAACTGTAAAGACACAGTTTTGAAGAAAATCTGAAAAACCTGGTTAAGGATTGATGATACATACCTGGGCAATATTACTAGCTTTATGTGGATGTGTAAGAAAACATCCAAATTTTTAGCAAGGCAAACTGAATTAAGTAGATAAGAAATGATACGTCTGGAATGCTTATAATACTTTAGTAAAGAAAAAGAGAATAAAGCAAATGACCAAATCTTGATAAATGTTGAATCTGGATGACAGGTATATGTGTTCACTGAATTATTCTGTTTTTGAGAATTCATATTTGAAAATGTTTTATAACTAAAAAAAGAAAAACAGGAAGAGAAGAAATGGTCATGTAAAAGAGACCAAAAGGGGAATAGTTAGAGAGATGGGAGAAGCAGATGAAACTAGGAAAAACTAAGGAGGGAGTGGCCAACAGTGTCAAATACCCAGAGATACTTTCTTTTTGTTTTTGAGATGGAGTCTCGCTGTTGCCCAGGCTGGAGTGCAGCGGCACGATCCTGGTTCACTGCAACCTCTGCCTCCTGGGTTCAAGTGATTCTCCTGCCTCAGCATCCCGAGTAGCTGGGACTACAGGCATGTGCCACTGCGCCCAGCTAATTTTTTGTATTTTTTTAAGTAAAGATGGGTTTCACCATATTGGTCAGGCTGATCTTGAACCCCTGACCTCGTGATCCACCTGCCTCAGCCTCCCAAAGGGCTGGAATTACAGGCGTGAGCCACCGCACCCAGCCAGAGATACCTTTTTTTTTTTTTTTTTTTGAGACGGAGTTTCGCTCTTGTTACCCAGGCTGGAGTGCAATGGCACGATCTTGGCTCACTGCAACCTCCGCCTCCTGGGTTCAGGTAATTCTCCTGCCTCAGCCTCCTGAGTAGCTGGGATTACAGGCCAGCTATGCGTCACCACGCCCAGCTAATTTTTTGTATTTTTAGTAGAGACAGGGTTTCACCATGTTGACCAGGATGGTCTCGATCTCTTGACCTAGTGATCCACCCGCCTCGGCCTCCCAAAGTGCTGGGATTACAGGCTTGAGCCACTGCGCCCGGCCCCAGAGATACCTTTCTTAAGTGTCGCATCTAATATGGCTCCTGCTTTCTGCTCCTTCCCTCACACTATTATTCTGATTTATTATCCTTATATCTCTTATTACTATCTGAAACTATTTGTTTAGAAATTAATTCCTTGTCTCCCCCACTAAAATATAAGTTCTGAAGACTACCAAACACCTTTTCAGCCTTGTTCATACTACATCTCAAGTATGATGAGTAGCAAGAACTCAAACATCTGTTAAATGAATTGTGTGAATGAATGGTACAGTCAGCCTTTTGACAACCTGCCACTGGGTTTAGCAACCAGAAGACCACGTATAGCTATAGTGAGAGCAGTTTCAGTAGAGTGATGGGGATGAATGACAAATAGGCTGTGGAATAAAAGAAGCCAAAAAAGTATTAACAGAAAGCATAGACTAGTTTTTAAAGAGGCTTTGTGTTGAAAGGATGCAGGAAGATGGTACGGTAACTTGAAAGGAAGGCCAGGTCAAAGAAAGATTTTGTTTCTTCAACACAAGAGAGTGTTTGTTTGCTGAAAGGGAGGGATCAAAGTAGATGAAGTGATAAAGGTTCAGTGATGAAAGTTCACTGAACATTCACTTACGTAGCACATCTTTTTAGACCTTTTTTATTGTGTAGAAGAATATAAAATGCCCCCAAAAACCCCAAACAGAAACACCGAAAGTACACAGCTCAGTGATTTACCACAAACTGAATAGTCATCTGGCCAAGAAACATAACATTGCCAGAACCCCTTATCCAGTGTAACCACTTTCCTTATTTTGCCTCAGGCTTTTAACCATCTAAATATGAACCCTAAAAACTACACCTTAGTTTTGCCTGCTTTGTAAACTTTACAAATAGAATCACATAGTACTTATTCTTTTGTGTTTGAACTTCCTTAGCTCCAAATTCTTGTGAGATTTATCTAAGTTGGTGCATGTAACTGTGGTTTGTTCATTTTCTTTGTTATATGGCATACTACACACACCCATGGGCCAAGTCTTCAGCCTGTTTATGTATGGCTCTCAAGTTAAGAATTGTTTTATGTTTTTACAGGGTTGGAAAAAAATACAAAGAATATGTGACAGAGACTATGTGTGGTCCACAGAACCTAAAATACATATAGTAAATAAAAATTCTATTGTATTCAACTGTACAAATATAACATCATTTATTAATTCATTCCTCTGTTCATAATCAGGTTTCCACTTTTTGGCTATTACAAATAATGTTGCTATGAATGGCTTTGTACTTGTTTTTTGATGTGTGAGTAATCAGATTCTTTTAACATGGGTGCATGTCTATCTAGATGTGGAGATTAGTGGATGATGGTATACATATATTTGTCTTTAGAAGGACAAAAATTGCTTTCTAAAGTGGTTATATGAGTATTTATATTCCCTCTAGCTATGTATAAAAGTTGCCACTGCTTCACATCCCACCATTTTGTACTGTCAGTCTTTAAATTTTTAAAAATTCTGTTAAAGGGCAGCAGTCTAGGCCAAAAATGATTCACAATGCTCTTGTCAATCTTTTTAATTTTAGCCATTCTGGTGAGTATGCAGTGATAGTTCCTTGTGATTTTAATTTGTATTTTCTGATTAACAAGATTGAGTATCTTTTCATAAGTTTTTTGGCCACTCAATATCCTCCTCTGTCAGATCCCTAAGTCTCTTGCCCATGTTTTTATTGAGTTGGTTTTTTTCTTACTGATTGGAGTTCTTGATAGATTGACAATGATTTTTTTTTCCCTCTTAAGATAATGATTTTTATGTATGGTGGAAGGTAGGATTTCTTAAAAATTTTTTTTAATTCTTTTTTTTTTTGAGACACGAGTCTTGCTCTGTCACTCAGGCTAGAGTGCAGTGGCACGATCTCGGCTCACTGCAACCTCCACCTCCCAGGTTCAAGTGATTCTCCTGACTCAGCCTCCCAAGTAGCTGGCATTACAGGCACCCACCACCCCACCTGGTTAATTTTTTTTGTATTTTTAGTAGAGACAGGGTTTCACCATCTTGGCCAGGTTGCTCTTGAACTCCTGACCTCATGATCCACCTGCCGTGGCCTCCCAAAGTGCTAGGATTACAGGTATAAGCCACCATGCCAGGCCAATTTTTAATTCTTTTAAAGTAAATTCTTTTGCGAGACAGGGTCTTGCTCTATTACCCAGGCTGGACTGCAGTGGCATGATCATGTCTCACTGCAGCTTTGACCTCCTGGGCTCAAGTGAGTCTCCCATCTCAGCCTCCCAAGTAGCTAGGACTACAGGTGTGCACTACCCCACCCAGATATTTTTACATTCTTGAACTCATGGCCTCAAGTAATCCTCCCGCCTCAGCCTCCCAAAGTGCTGGGATTACAGGTGAGCTACCAATTCCTGCCTATTTTTTATACGAATATTAACTTTTCCAGAATGATTAATTAAGAAAAGGCTGTTCTTTCCCTACTGCTCTGAAATTCCCAATGGTCGCAAATTAAGTATCCATATATATAGATCTATTTCTGGGCTCTTTATTCTATTATACAGATCTACTTTCTACACTTGTTTCAATGTCATATAATCTTAATTACTGTTATAATAAGACTGATACCTGGTAAAGCAAGTCTTCCTATCTTGGTCTTCAAGAGTGTTTCAGCTATTTTTGGTCCTTTGTATTATCATATTAGAATCAGTTTATCAAGATCCACATTAAAAAGTTGTTAGGATTTTTATGTGATTTGAATTGAAACTATAGTTTGTCACCCAGTATAGTAGCCACTAGCCACATAGGGCTACTGAGCACCTGAAATGTGGCCAATCCAAACTGTAAGTGTAAAATGCACACTGAATTTCAAATGAGTATGAAAAAAATATTTTACAATACCTCAATTACTTTTTAACATTGGTTACATGCTGAAATAACATCTTGGGCAAACTGGGTTAAATAAAATACTACGATTAACTTTGCTTCTTTTTACTTTTTTATTTTTTGAGGAGGAGTTTCTCTCTTGTCATCTAGGCTGGAATGCAGTGGTGTGATCTCAGCTTACTGCAACCTCCGCCTCCCAGGTTCAAGTGATTCTCCTGCCTCAACCTCCCAAGTAGCTGGAATTACAGGTGTGTGCCATGACGCCTGGCTAATTTTTGTATTTTTAGTAGAGACAGGGTTTCACCATGTTGGCCAGGCTGGCCTCAAACTCCTGACCTCAGGTGATCAACCCACTTTGGCCTCCCAAAGTGCTGGGATTACAGGCATGAGCCACCACACCCAGCCTCTTTTTACTTTTTTAAATGTAGCTACTAGAAAACTGAAAATTATGTATGTGGTTCGCATTATATATATATATTTTTTGAGACAGGTCTCCCTCTTCACTGTTATTCAGGTTAGAGTGTAGTGGTGTGATCAGGGCTCACTGCAGCCTTGACCTCCCAGGCTCAAGTAATCCTCCCACCTCAGCCTCCTGAGTAGCTGGACCACTGGCATGTACCACCACATCTGACTAATTTTTTTATTTTTGTAGAGATGGGTTTTTCCCATGTTGCCCAAGCTGGTCTCAAACTCCTAGGCTCAGGCAAACTGTCCACCTTGGCCTCCCAAAGTGCTGGGATTATAGGCATGAGCTACCATGCCTGGTTGGTTCACATTATATTTCAACTGATAACTTTACAACACTGGGCTTGTCATAATATGAACATGGTATATCCTTTCAAGTTATTTTGGTCTTTTAAAATATCTTTAAATAATATTTTCTAGTTTTCTGTACAGAGGTCTTACACAACTTCTGCTAGATATATCATTATGTATCTGATAATTTTTATATTGTTGTAAACAGTAGCCTCTTTGAAAATTCTATTTAATTTTATTTTTTTGAGATGGAATTTCACTCTTGTTGTCCAGGTTAGAGTACGATGATGCAATCTCAGATCACTGCAACCTCTGCCTCCCGGGTTCAAGTGATTTTCCTGCTTCAGTCTCCCAAGTAGCTGGGATTACAGGCGTCTGCCACCATGCCTGGCTAATTTTTGTATTTTTAGTAGAGATAGGGTTTTGCTTTGTTGGCCAGGCTGGTCTTGAACTCTGGACCTCAGGTGATCTGCCCACCTTGGCCTTCCAAAGTGCTGGGCTTACAGGTGTGAGCCACTGTGCCTGGATAAAAATTCTATTTTCTATTACTAGTATAGAGACAAGAAATACATTTTTGTTGTATCCAGTAACTTTGCTAAATTCTTATTAATTCCAAGAATTTACGTCATCACTGGATTTTCTTTTCTTTTTTTTTGAGACAGGATTTTCTCTGTCATTCAGGTTGGGGTGCAGGGGCATCATCTCAGCTCACAGCAGCCTCAACATCCTGGGCTCAAATGATCCCCCAGTCTTAGCCCCCATCCCTCACCCCACAAAGTAGCTGGGACTACAGGTGTTCACTACCATGCCTGGCTAATTTTTGCATTTTTTGTAGAGACAGGGTTTTGCTATGTGGTACAAGCTGATGAATGGATCTTCTATGGATAGGGTCATGTTTTCTAAATAATGATAATTTTATTTTTTCTTTTTAAACCTTATGCTTTAATTTTTTGCTTGACTTATCATATTGGCTAGGATTTCCAGGACAATGTAGACAGAAATGAAGTAATGGGCATCCTGGACATATTACAAATCTCAAAAGTAAAGTTTTCAGTATTTCACTATTAACATGCCAACACTCTAAAATCTTATTTTTTAGTGTGAAGGATTTGTTTTATTTTTTTGAGGAGTCTCACTCTATTGTCCAGGATGGAGTGCAGTGGTGTGATATTAGCTCACTGCAACCTCCATCTCCTGAGTTCAAGGGATTCTCCTGTCTCAGCCTCCCAAGCAGCTGAGACTACAGGTGTGCACCACCATACCCGGCTAAGTTTTATATTTGTAGTAGAGATGGGGTTTCACCATGTCGGTCAGGCTGCTCTTGAACTCCTGATCTCAAGTGATCCACCTGCCTCGGCCTCCCAAAGTGCTGAAATTACAGGCATGAGCCACAGTGCCTGGCCTGAAGCTTTTATGTCAAAATCTAATCAAGACATCTACATTAAGGGAGTACTTACTTAAGAATCATAGTCATTGTTTCTTTTCGATCTTTTCCTTGGAAAGGTAGTGTACCAGTAAGCATTTCAAACTATAGAAAGGCAAAATAATCAGTATTAGTCAATAAATATAAAATTTCAAGGTTAGAAGGTTAAAAAAAGCATCATCTTAACTATAATCAAATCTTCTAAAATTGCTACATAATAAAACAAGTGCTTTCTATTTCTACTATATTTGTTACTGAACTTGATGATTCCTAAAACTGAGCTATACAGTTTAGTAAAAATTAATCACATTTTTTTTAATGAGACAGGGCCTGGCTCTGTTGCCCAAGCTGGAGTGCAATGGCACAATCTTGGCTCACTGCAGCTTTCATCTCCTGGGCTCAAGCAATTCTCCCACCTCAGCTTCCCAAGTAGCTGGGACTACAGGCCCATGGCACCATGAATGGGTAATTCTGTATTTTTTTTTTTTTTTTTTTGTAGAAACAAGGTCTCAGTATGTTGCCCAAGTTGGTCTTGAACTCCTGGACTCAAGGGATCCCCCGACCTCAGCCTCCCAAAGTGCTGGGATTACAGGCATGGGCCACCATGCTCAGCTTCATCAATCACATTTCACATGGCAATTTTAAAGTGTAGATATTTGAACAATTTGATAGATATGCCAATTTCATATGAACTTATTTATTTTTTTTTGAGATGGAGTCTCACTCTGTCACCCAGGCTGGAGTGCAGTGGCACGATCCTGACTTACTGTAATCTGCATCTCCTGGGTTCAAGTGATTCTTCTGCCTCAGCCTCTTGAGTAGCTGGGATTATAGGTGTGTGTCACCATGCCCAGCTAATTTTTTGTAGTTTTAATAGAGATGGGGTTTCACCATGTTGTCCAGGCTGGTCTTACAGGCATTAGCCACTGCGCCCAGTCTAATTTTTATATTTTTAGTAGAAACGGGGTTTCACCATGTTGGCCAAGATGGTCTTGAACTTCTGACTTTAAGTGATCTGCCTGCCTTGGCCTCCCAAAATGCTGGGATTGCAGGTGTGAGCCATTGTGCCCAGCGAATTTATTTTACTTTTTTTGAGACAGAGTCTCACTCTGTTGCCCAGGCTGGAGCAGTGGTGCAATCTTGGCTCACTGAAACCTCTGCCTCCAAAGTTCTAGCAATTCTCCTGCCTCAGCCTTCTGAGTGGCTGGGATTATAGGTGTGTGCCATCCTGCTTGGCTAATTTTTGTATTTTTAGTGGAGATGGGGTTTCGCCATGTTGGGTAGGCTGGTCTTGAACTCCTGATGTCAGGTGATCCACCCGCCTTGGCCTCCCAAAGTGCTAGTATTACAGGTGTGAGCCACTGCACCTGGCCAAACAAACTTATTTTATTTTTAAGGGTCATTTAATAGATTTCTGGACCAGTTTCTCCAGAAGACTAAACATCATTAATAGTTTAAACTGTTACGATTAGCAGGAAATCTATGGTAATATCTTTTTTCCTTTTCAAATTAGGATGAGATAGAAACAGCTAATAGATTTCAGTCCTTCTATACTGAATGTAATAATTTTTCTTGGTTATTACATATGGTATAAAATACACAAAATAAAAATACCAGTTTCTCTCTTGTAACATTCACTGCTGATCCTCACTTAACAAACAAACCCCTTCCCCCTAAAAAACCCCAAATCCAAACCTTACCATTAAAACACCGAAAGACCACCAGTCAGCACTCTGAGTATGACCTCGACGATTAACTACTTCTGGAGCCATATACTCCACAGTTCCACAAAAAGAATATGCCTTCTTTTCATGGTCAATAGACTCCTTACTTAGGCCAAAATCTGTCGAAACAAGTATCATAAATATCCTACATAAATTTGCATATGTAAATTTTAAACTTTGAGTTCTGACATTTATATTAATCATTTCAAATTTCTAATACAAGTTTTATTTTGTTTTTTTTGAGACAGAGTCTCGCCCTGCTGCCCGGGCAAACTTGGCTCAATGCAACCTCTGCCTCCCGGGTTCGATCGATTCTCCTCTCTTAGCCTTCCAAATAACTAGGATTACAGGCGTGCACCATGCCCAGCTCATTTTTTGTATTTTCAGTAGAGACTGGTTTCACCACATTGGCCAGGCTAGTCTTGAATTCCTGACCTCAAGCGATCCACCTGCCTTGGCCTCCCAGAGTGCTGGGATTACAGGGGTGAGCCACCACACCTGGCCCTAATGTAAGTTTTTAACTTTAATACAGTGTATTACTCAGTATTTGTACCACAGTCAATCTTAAAAGAAAGTATATATTGTAGGAGAAAGTATTTTAATAAAATGAGGATTTTTTACCTGTTAACTTGATGTGACCTTCTTCATCAAGAAGTATGCTGAAAAAAACAAAGAAAATCTTTAAAAAAATACTAAATAAAGATTTACAGAAGCTAAGACTGAAATCATGTCCTTAAGCATCAGATCAGCACATTTATTCTAAAATATTACTTTAAACTGTGAATAAGATGGCAAAGGTAAAGGAAAACCAAATTATTTTTTGGACATACATTTATAACAAATCTCAAAGGCAATGCCATAAACTTCTATTAATATGCCAGGGGCACCTGAAAATTATTAGGAAAAGAAATCATCTGTATTCTTCCCAGTTGCTTTTCTAATGCCTTTCTGCGGATGTGGTCTGACTAAACCCCCTAGTGCCTGCATAATAGACAGAAGTTCCACACATTTAATTCAAACATCAGACTTGTCATGCTGTTGGTTATTTCATTTTGCCTTTTTTTCCTTTCTGTGGAGAATAGGGTCTCACTATGTTGCCCAGGCAGATCCTGAACTTCTGGGCTCAAGCTATCCTCTTGCTTCTGCCTCCCTAAGTGCTGGGATTACTCCCTAAGGTATGAGCTACTGCGTGGCCAGCTATCTTGGTCATTATAAAGGTATCTGACTCAATCATTGTTTCCTTATTCATTTTCCTGACACGACCTACACAATCCTCTTCTCCTTTCCCATACTCCTTCCCTTCACTATACACATGCTCCACAGTTTTCTCTCTTCCCCAGTAAACTGTGAGTTCCCAGAAGGTTTGACCTTATTCATCTTTATAGCTCAGGGTCTGGCAGAGAACAGTACAAATAAGAAATGTTGAATAAGTAAGGCCTGTTTGTAAAGGGCCTACCGGGCATTCCAAATAGTTTGGGCTTCCTCTCAAGGACAAGGGAGACCATAAAAGGTATATATTCATGGAGGACAGATAAATTTACGGAGAAAATAAAGGGCATTTAGTTAGCTCATTGGGTCATGATAAAGAACAAATGGAGAATGACACTCAGGTTTCTGGCTTGAGCAGATACTTGAGTGGAGAGTAATGCTATTAATCAAGGAGCTACAGAAAGGAGAGCGTACTAAGCTGTAAGTCAATAATTATGCTAAGTTGGTGCAAAATTAATGAAAAGTAATGAAAAAAACCACAATTGCTTTTGCACCAACCTAATTATTTCTGGATAGGTATGGGGTCAAGTAATAAACTGTTTCACTTATATTTAAAGCTATCCCACAATATAGGGATTTCCTTTTATTTTTATGAAAAATGTGCAAGTCAAATTTTGTTATAAAATTTTACTATGACGAAAATATTATAAACCTTTCTATTTCATAAAAACACCATTACAATGTTTACCACAGAAGGTAATTCAGTAGAGACATATTTTTCACGTTTCCTTTATCACAACTACTTGTTATGAAAAAGCACTAATATTGATTATGCTTGATTATGAAGCGATCAACACATTTAGAGAATATATATGGCATTATTAGGTATTGTAGAAATCATCCCCCCTTCTAATGAATACATGAAAAACAATTCTAAAAACAAAACAAGCTTCAAGTCATTCTTGGTAATTCTGAAAGGAAAAAAAAGACAATATGGCTAAAAGGGCATTAGTTATGCCTTTTGTAGCAAGTGCATTATTTTAAGAAAACGATGCCTATATGTTATCTTTGAAAAAAAAAATCAACTGTATCACTCTCAATAAACATGCCCTTTCAATTGTTAATAATTATTTTTAGTCATATTTATTATAACAGAGTTCTAGTTTAAAAGAACCTGAAAAACAACTAACAGTTAATAAAACATTGGGCCTTAAAATTTAAATTTCTCCCAAGTTTTGTATGGTGGTATTTACTTGTATAATTTACCAAGTATGTGTTATTTCAAGTTAATAGCATCATATAGACATGTATGTGTAAGATCTTAATATAAGCAATCTTATCTACATCTGATCTTATTTAATTCTTGAGACAGGGCTCATACTTTAATATAACTTTATGACCAATGCCAATACAATGGTCTATGGTAAATATATTCAATTAAATAGTATAAAACACACATTTTTATGAATGTTTAATCTTATAGTAATTTTTCTAAGGACTATATGCTTGAATATTCATTCTCACCAATAATTATATTTGGTGTTATGACAGTCATAAGTTGGGAAAATAATCAGGAAAACTCAGCAATTATTTGGGAAATAAAAACAAAACCATATGAAACTTATCCAAAAACAAAATGAAAAACAAAGTAGAATATAAAAGTATAACAATTTCTAAATGATCACTCAGAAGAGTTCCAGATGAACATTTTCTCTCTTCCTGTCTTAATATATAATTAAAATTTTGTACTAACATTTTTTTAAACTATACTTTAAATTCTGGGGTACCTGTGCAGAACGTGCAGGTTAGTTACATAGGTATACACTTGCCATAGTGGTTCGTTGCACCCATCAACCTGTCAACTACATTAGGTATTTCTCGTAATGCTATCACTCCCCTAGCCCCCCACTGACAGGCCCTAGTATGTGATGTTCCACTCTCTATGTCCATGTGTTCTCATTGTTCAACTCCTACTTGTGAGTGAGAACTTGCAGTGTTTGGTTTTCTGTTATTGTGTTAGTTTGCTGAGAATGATGGTTTCCAGCTTCATCCATGTCCCTGCAAAGGATATGAACTCATCCTTTTTAATGGCTGCATAGTACTCCATGGTGTATATTTGCCACATTTTCTTTATCCTGTCTATCACTGGTGGGCATTTGGGTTGGTTCCAAGTCTTTGCTATTGTGAACAGTGCCGCAATAAACATATGTGTGCATGTGTCTTCATAGTAGAATGATTTCTAATCTTTTGAGTATAGACCCAGTAATGGGATTGCTGGGTCAAATGGTATTTCTGGTTCTAGATCCTTGAGGAATCGCCACACTATCTTTCACAATGGTTGAACTAATTTACACTCCCACCAACAGTATAAAAGCATTTCTATTTCTCTACATTCTCTCTAGCATCTGTTGTTTCCTGACTTTTTAATGGTTGCCTTTCTAACTGGCATGAGATGGTATCCCATTGTGGTTTTGATTTGCATTTCTCTAATGACCAGTGATGATGAACTTTTTTCCCTGTGTTTGTTGGCTGCGTAAATGTCTACTTTTGAGAATTGCCTGTTCACATCTGTAATATTCAAAATTCTTGATAATTATGATGGTTGTACAACTCTGTGAATATACTAAATATCAATGAATTGTACACTTTTTTTTTGAGACTGAGTTTCACACTTGTCACCCAGGCTGGAGTGCAGTGGCATGATCTCGGCTCACTGCAACCTCCACCTCCCAGGTTCCAACGATTCTCCTGCCACAGACTTCCAACTAGCTGGGATTACAGGTGCATGCCACCATGCCTAGCTAATTTTTGTACTTTTAGTAGAGACAGGGTTTCACCATGTTGGCCAGGCTGGTCTTGAATTCCTGAGCTCAAGTGATCTGTCCCCCTCGGCCTCCCAAAGTGCTGGGATTACAGGTGTGAGCCACTGCATCCAGCCGATGATTTGTATAATATATGAATTATAATTCAATAAAGCTATTAAAAAATATTCCTGGTAGAGCAAGGCTCTTGCTTATATGCTTTAAAAATGAAAAAAAAAACCCGAATATTTCTTCCTCAGTGGTAAATAAACATCAACAAATTAAAGAGAAATATGTACAATTTAAATGATATTTGCTTCTTGATGACTGTTACTATCAAACCTGTGGGAAAGTTGCTCAACTCACACTTACAATTTGAAATTACATGGAGAAGTAAATTTTCAATAAGTGGTATTTGGGGAGAAAGAAAGGGTTAGCTCTATACCATCCCTCTCACCAAAAAAATTCTAAAAAAGGAGTTAAAAGAAAAAAAAGAAACTATAAAATTAGAAGGAAAATATCTGATCATAGACTTGGGGAAAGCCTAAGAATAAAAGTCGGAATAAATGGTGAAAGAAGATTGGTCTATCTGCCTGAAGGAAAAAAAGTGCATATATTGAACAACATAAAGTTTAAATTAAAAGACTGGAAAAATGTAATTTTTTTTTTTTTGTTATTGAGACAGGGTCTCACTCTGTTGCCCAGGCTGGAGGTGCAGTGGGGCGATCCTGGCTCATTGCAACTTCAATACCCCAGACTCAAGCAATCCTCCTGCCTCAGCCTCCTGACTAGCTGGGACTACAGGCATGTGCCACCATGCCCAGCTAATTTTTTGTAGAGACAGGGTTTCACCATGTTGCCCACACTGGTCTCCAACTCCTGGGCTCATGTGATTTGGCCTCCCAAAGTGCTGAGATTACAGAACCACCATGCTAGGCCAAAAACAACATTCTAAAAGAAAAATGAACAAAAATCATGAATAGAAAACTCACACAAAATACAAATCAATGAATGTAGATTTCAACCTCATCAAAAATGAAAGAATGGGCTGACCGTGGTGGCTCATGCCTGTAATCCCAACACTTTGGGAGGCTGAGGCAAGTGGATAATCTGAGGTCAGGAGTTCCAGACCAGCCTGGCCAATATGGTGAAACCCTGTTTCTACTAAAAATACAAAACTTAGCTGGGTGTGTTGGCAGTTGCCTGTAATCCCAGGTACTTGGGGGGCTGAGAAAGGAGAATTTCTTGAACCTGGGAGGTGGAGGTTGCAGTAAGCCAAGATTGCACCACTGCACTCCAGCCTGGGCAACAGGAACAAAATTCCATCTTAAAAAAAAAAAATTAAAGAATGCACATGAAAACAATATTTTTTTGATTAATTGAGATTTTTAAAGTATGAAAATACAGTGTTAGCAGAGATGTGAAGCACAGGAATGCTAGTGCAATATTGTGGGGGCGTCATGAAATCACTTTATTTTTTATAACCTCCTAAACAATTATATTACATTGTATTCAACTTAGAAGCATGATTCCTTACTTTTCTGGTTTTAAGTCTCTATAGATTATTCCCAGGCTATGTAGATGGTCTAAAGCAAGTGCAAGTTCAGCCAAGTAGAATTTGACATCTTCTTCTGTGAACATCACCTAAAATAAAACAGTAATTTTTCTAAATTTATTTTCTTTTGTGTAATTTTTAAAGTTCCACTCTACAGTTTAAATAGTCTAAAAATTTTCTAAATCTGATAATTATACATAGCTTTATCTACAATTTTCTCATGAAAGGAATTTGCAAAGTTATCTAATCAGTCAACCAATTACTTAATATTAACTATGCACTATAGGAGAAATGATTTTACATTTTGTTAAGTAACAAGTATATTCAGGTTGTGCCACTGTTGTCCCATGACAGTAACATTTTAGAAATGAAAAGTAGTCTTTAAAATGCATGCTGAATTTCTAGTACTAATTGTTTAAGGATACCTTGTTGATATATTATTGTTTCTGGAAAAAACTATCAAAGAGGCAGAGTTAAGACAAAGATTGCTTGTCAATTTAAAGTCCTGCTTTCAAAATAAATTCAAGAGGTAGGAAAAGAACTCTTTTGGGGTCTGATTCTTCAAGAATCTTGTGCCACTAGAGAAAATGCAGTAAGCATAATACTGAAATATAACAAAGCTTTAGTTCAAACAGGATGTATATAAATAGATTGAAAACAGAGATTAATTATATACCTCTTTGGATAAGCGTGTAAACAAATCTCCTCCCCTGAGAAAATCCAAAATAAGATACAACTTCCCTTCAGTTTGAAAAGCTGAATGAAAAAATGAAAATTTTCATTTAGTCCACCACAATTCTTTTAGGTTTATATTAGGTCATTCAAAAGTGAATATTTTAGCAAATTAATTATATCAAATGTCTAACTTACTTTTACTTAGAAGAAAACCACTGATTTATCTTAGTTTCCATGTGGAAATGTTAAAATGCAGTGTTTCTTATTATGGAACTAGATTTTCTACAGGCAAGTCACTCAGGAATACAACAGTTCTAAACTCATGTTATATAAGAAAAAATCCTAACCAAAAAAAACTTAGTTAACCATGAAATAACATAGAAAAACCATGCCACTAGCTACAGAAAAAAATGTGGGTTGGTTAGTTTTAATTACCCATAGTTAGAATCACCATACCTTTACCCATTGAGAAAAAGCATATGGCTTTGGGGAAAAGAACAGCAGTGACAACAGTTTTAGGACCTTGACATTAGAGATATGTTTGGCTTTTAGGGTGGGCTAACACATATAGGCTATAAAAGGCTGGCATATTATTATTCATTATTGTTATAATAAAAAAGCAATGATTATCATTACTTGTTCCTACGGCTACCACTCAGAAACTAACTTTATAATATTTAAGGAAAACATAAGCTAAACACAATAAAAGGTTCTAAAGTTTGTCTAAGAAATAATGTTTTAATTTTCATGATTTTTTACTATATAGATCTGCTAACCACATACAAATATATATTTATTTATATTAGTATATCTGAATGTCCTCAGGGATTTTGAGAAATGAGGTGAAGGGATGATGTGGGAGATGGTTCATACTTACCATAATGCAACTTGACAATAAAAGGATGATTAACTTCTACCAAGATATCACGTTCCATTTTTGTCCGAACTCGGTCTCGAACTATAAAAGATTGTATGTATGCTACATTGTAATATCTTTCAAAGATAATCTTCAAAGCAAATTCTTTTTGGTGCCCATGTTAAATTAAATTTTGCGAAAATGCGAATGTTTTATTATTTTTGAATTTACAAAATCAATAACCAAAGGAAGTTGTGAATATTTACAAAATCCATGCTTTTAAGTTGGAAAAAATACAGAGAAAACATTAGGTATTGGCTTTAACATCAAATGCACACATTTTAATCACAGCTGTGGAAAATGGCAAAAAAGCATGCAACTGTTAAAAAAAAGGCATTCTGGCTGGGCGTGGTGGCTCATGCCTGTAATCCCAGCACTTTGGGAGGCTGAGGCAGGCAGATCACGAGGTCAAGAGATCGAGACCATCCTGGCCAAAATGGTGAAACCCCATCTCTACTAAAATACAAAAATTAGCTGGGTGTGGTCACGCACACTTGTAGTCCCAGCTACTCATGAGGCTGAGGCAGGAGAATTGCTTGAACCTGGGAGGCGGAGGTTGCAGTGAGCCGAGATTGCACCACTGCCCTCCAGCCTGGTGCCTGGCGACAGAGCAAGACTCTGTCTCAAAAAAACAAACGAACAAATAAATAAATAAATAAACCAAATACCAAATAGGTTTCAACATTCCATAAGTCCTATCAATGAAACTCAACATTCATTAAGATACCTAAAATGGGGCAGACATGGGGGAAAGAACACTTATATCCAAAAAGGTCTATTTTGAGGGAAGGAGAGAAGGAAGCAAGAGGGAGAGAGAGGACATACTGTTGTACGGCTGAAAGAGCAAATGTTTTTTGGAGCTTAGACAGAAAGATATGAATTCAGATCTGTGTAATCATTTTTTTTTGACAAAAACTTAAGCATTACAGGATCTGTGCAATCATAAGCAAGATACTTATTTGAACTCTTTGAGCCTCAGTTACCTTTTGGCTACACAATGGGGATAACACTACTGTAGATTTGAGGAGCATGAGCCCGTTTGAGAAGATAAGGTATATACCTAGAGCCTGGTATGTATGAGATATTCAATTAAATGGTAGCTATTGCTATTATATCCAAGGTAGCACCAAGACTATGATTAAGGGATAAAACAATTTACTATAGCAGCCCCTTCTGCACGGTCACGCCGATCCAGCGCCTGGGCCTGGAAGTGGGCCACAGATCCTGTTTCACCCACCACCTCCCGACCGTGGACCCCCACAAAGTGAACGAGCTTCGGGCCTTTGTGAAGATGTGTAAGCAAGATCCAAGCATTCTGCACACCGAGGAAATGCGCTTCCTGAGGGAGTGGGTGGAGAGTATGGGGGGTAAAGTATCACCTGCTATTCAGAAAGCTAAATCAGAAGAAAATACCAAGGAAGAAAAACCTGATAGTAAGAAGGCAGAGGAAGACTTAAAGGCAGACGAACCATCAAGTGAGGAAAGTGATCTAGAAATTGATAATGAAGGTGTGACTGAACCAGACACTGATGCCCCTCAAGAAATGGGAGATGAAAATGCAGAGGTAACAGAGGAGACGATGGATCAGGCAAATGATAAGAAAGTGGCTGCTACTGAAGCCTTAAATGACGGTGAATTGCAGAAAGCCATTGACTTATTCACAGATGTCATAAAGCTGAATCCTTGCTTGGCCATTTTGTATGCCAAGAGGGCCAGTGTGTTCGTCAAATTACAGAACACAAATGCTGCCATCCGAGACTGTGACAGGGCCATTGAAATAAATCCTGATTCAGCTCAGCCTTACAAGTGGAGAGGGAAAGCACACAGACATCTAGGCCACTGGGAAGAAACAGCCCATGATCTTGCCCTTGCCTGTAAATTGGATTATGATGAAGATGGGAGTGCAATGCTGAAAGAAGTTCAACCTAGGGCACAGAAAATTGCAGAACATCAGAGAAAGTATGAGCGAAAACGTGAAGAGCGAGAGATCAAAGAAAGAACAGAAAGAGTTAAGAATGCTTGAGAAGAGCACATGAGAGCCCAGAGGGAGGAAGAAGCCAGACGAGTCAGGAGCTCAGTATGGCTCTTTTCCAGGTAGCTTTCCTGGGGGAATGTCTGGTGGTTTTCCCAGAGGAATGCCTGGAATGGGAGGGGGCATGTCTGGAATGGCCGGAATGCCTGGACTCAATGAAATTCTTAGTGATCCAAAGGATCTTGCAGTCATTCAGGATCCAGAAGTTATGGTGGCCTTCCAGGATGTGGCTCAGAACCCAGCAAATATGTCAAAATACCAGAACAACCCAAAGGTTATGAATCTTATCAGCAAATTGTCAGCCAAATTTGGAGGTCAAGCGTAATGTCCTGATAAATAAAGCCTTTGCTGAAGGAAAAGCAACCTAGATCACCTTATGGATGTTGCAATAATATAAACCAGTGTACCTCCGACCTTTTCATCAAGAGCTGGGGTGCTCTGAAGATAATCCCTATTCCTCTTCTGCAAATGCAGCTGAAGCATTTTACAGTGGTTTGCCATTAGGGTATTCATTCAGATAATGTTTTCCTATTACCAACTTTAAACCCTTTTTAACATTAAAAATATTTAAAACAAATTTAAAGGGTCTATTAATTTTTATATTTTTCTTTACTAATCATTTTGGATTTTTTTTTCTTTGAATTATTGGGCAGGGAAGATACTTATGTATAGAAGATTTTTTGCTCTAATTTGAGTGAAATAAAAATTTGTTAGTGCAAAAAAGAAAAAACCAATTTACTACAGCAATGATTACTGTGGGATTCAGAGAAGGGCAAGATCAGTCTTAACTTACATAGGAAGGCTAGAAGAAAGATGTAGGATCAGGGCACAAGCTTTAAGACTTTTTGAGTGGAATTTAGATGGGTAGGAACAACAGGGCCTAGAAAACAAGAGTCCAAACATGGAGTACCCAGTGCAAACAAAGACATGAAGGCCTGAATGATGAACAGGGAGGAACCAAATGAGATTTACTACTGCGTCAAGGTGAAATGGGGAGGATCCAGAATCTTGACAAGTTGGAATACCAAGATAAATTTTTATTTGACCTGGTGAGCAAAGCTCTTTTTCAGCAACAAAATATTTCCTGAGCAAAGTATATGTGCAATGCACTAGGGATATATCTACAAGTAAGATAATCTTCAAGAAGCTCATGATCCAGTGGGAAGGAGAGACAAGTAAATAAATGATTATAATACATTCTAAGTACTGTGAATGGTTATATCAAAGATTAAAACAGAAAGAGTAAGAGAATCTTTGGAAGAGAAATAATGTTGAGTTGGTTTTATTTTCAGTTTGTGACTGCAGATATTTAAAATATAGAAATAAGACATCTGGGGAAAATAGAGGAGCTAAAAAACGCCCTATTTTTTCTATTCTACCAATTTTCTAATCCCAACTGGGAGATTTTCATGCCACTGACTGAAAATGGGCAAATCAGAAATAGGAATAAATTGATCTTGACATCTAGGCAGCTCTTTTAACTGACTTGTCCAGTTAGTATATCAAATTCAATAGCAATCTCTGATTTCATTACCTTGCCCTATCACTACAACTCTGGTGTCTTCCTTGTCTGACATGCTCCCTTTTTATTTTTGAGATAGGTTATCGCTGTCACCCAAGCTGGAGTGCAGTGGTGTGTGATCTTGGCTCACTGCAACCTACACCTCCAGGTTCAAGCAATTCTCCTGCCTCAGCTTCCTGAGTAACTGGGATTACAGGCTCACACTACCATACCTGGCTAATTTTCATATTTTTAGTAGAGATAGCATTTCACCATGTTGGCCAGGCTGGTCTTGAACTCCTGACCTCAAATGATCTGCCCACCTCAGCCTCCCAAAGTGCTGGGATTACAGGCGTGGGCCACGCCCAGCCTGATATGCCTTTTCTACTTTTTATGTGAGTGAAGTTCATCTCCAAGGCCTGCTGATATTTCCTTTCCAGTCTAGCCTAAATCTGTCCTTTTCTCATTAATACCACACAATTTTGGATTGTGTGGATTCCAAAGTTCTACCTCTTTCAATCAGTATACAAGGCTTGTCACTTATATAACTCCTCTGCTCAGTCAGCAGCAAAAATATCCACCAATAGATGCACTGCATCTCCCTCTTCTATTATTTTACCACAATGGAAAGAACAATTATTTGGGAGTCAAGAACTGCAGTTTAGTGGCATACTAATAACTAGATGAGTTACCTTGGTCAAATCATTTCATTGCTCAGGGATTTCCAGCTTCCTCCTCTATAAAATGAAGGGTTAGAACTAAGATGATACTCTTTTGAGACAGTTTTCTTTTCATCATTTCCTTATATGTAACATTGATGAGACACTGTTTAGCTGAAAACAAGCAGTGAGATTCCCTCACTTAAGAATTCCTTCATTTTGTCTGAGGTGGACTGTGTCATAATTCTAATTTTGTTTCTTTTGCTCATGTAAAGACCTAGTGACAGTCCTAAATCATCCTATCCTGAGGAATTTTGATTAGAATATACTAATTCATAAGAAGGCTTGTTTTATATGGGCCAACTTCTAATCCAAACATAGAATTGGTTAATACTGACTCATGCTGGCAAAGCAACTAGATTCCTCTGAAATATTTTTTCTTCTACAGCAGTTATTAGATTTAAGCCCTCCTTGACTCAATATGAGAATGAAGAAGAATAAATGTTGTTTATGTTTCTAGGACTATGTAATAAGAGACCTTTAAAAGCAGTTTACAAAACCTTTTAGACAAACAGACCACCTTAATAGGACAGAAGTCCCAATTAACTTTGTCTAATGTTATTAACTTCTATTTGACCCCATTTATGGTACTAATAGGGACCTTAAGATGAGAAGAGACTTCTGGTTAAACATGAATGTTTTACTCTCTATATTCTTCCAAAACCTCATGGAAATGACAATAGTGGAAAAACTGTATAAACTCACAAGGACAGGAAGCAATAGCAGAAGATGGGTAAGTGGTAACTACCAAGCAGACCAGAGAAAGCTGAAAATCTAAGCCTAAGGAAAAGAAGCCAATGAAAAATAGGCAAATTCTTGCCATTGAACTCTTTCTAATCAGCTTTCTAGCAACTGACTCTTATGGAAAGATAACAAAAGATCCCCAGGCATTTGGAGAAAAGCTCTAAACATGAAAAACATAAAAATAAACAGAAAAATGGAATAAAGGGAAACAAAGATGATGTGAGGAACAGAAGATAACTTAAACACAATACAACAAAACAAAACTCAATCTTGTAATTTATATCCAGTGTGGGAGCAAAGATGATATGACACCTCATCTTTTTAAAAGCTTCTTGTTTAAAAAGAGTTCCTGTTTAAAAAGGGTGTTAGGGTGGAGGAAGGAACAAGTATCCTCAACAAATAAACTGCAAGGAAAAGATAAGAAATGTAGAAAGAGCTCATAGATGAAAAGACTTAAAAAGGTATCAACCAATTGCAAAGTTGAGACCTTCTATGTATGAATCCTAATTTAAACAAATTGCATAAAGAAACATAAATTTTAATAGCAGGGACAACAGTAATTTGAACACAGACTAGGTATCTTTATGCTCATTTTTAAGGTATGGTAACAGAGTTGTATTATTTCTTTTAGGAGCCTTTTTTTTTTTTTTTTTTTTTGAGACGGAGTCTCGCTCTGTCACCCAGGCTGGAGTACAATGGAGTGATCTCCGCTCATTGCAACCTCTGCCTCCTGGGTTCAAACAATTCTCCTGCCTAACCCTCTCAAGTAGCTGAGATTACAGGCGCCCCCCACCAACACGCCCAGCTAATCTTTGTATTTTTAGTAGAGACAGGGTTTCATCATGTTGGCCAGGCTGGTCTCGAACCCCTAACTTGGTGATCTGCCCTCCTTGGCCTCCCTAAGTTCTGGGATTATAGGCGTGAGCCACAGTGCCCAGCCAGGAGTCTCTCTTTTAGAGATATATAATATTTATGAAATAAATTCTATAGTGTCTGGGATTTCATTCAAAATATCAAGAGGAGAAGAAGAAAAACTTTGATGAATAAAAGTTGCCATGAGTTGATAAATGTTGAAGCAGAGAGAAGGGTATATGGGGGTTCACTATATTCTTGTCTCTTTTTTTTTGAGATGGAGTCTCACTCTGTCACTAGGCTGGAGTGCAGTGGCGCAATCTTGGCTCACTGCAAACTCTGTCTCCAGGGTTCAAGTGAGTCCCCACCTCTCATGTCTCTTTCTTAAATGTTTGACACTTTCCATAATTAAAAAATTGTTTTATTGAAATAATCAGAGAACAAGAAAATCTAGGAAATGAAAAGTGATGGCAGAAACAAAAAGGTCAATAGAAGGGTTGGAAGATGGTTGAAGAAATTTCACAGAAAATAGAAAAAATAGAAAATAGAAGGTGGAACGATAAAAAAAAAATTAAGAAAAAATTCAGGAGGTTTAACCAACAAATCCGAAGAGCAGCACTCACAAAATGAAGAATAAATGACAAAAACTTTTCCAAGACTAAAGAAGTGAGTTTTTAGGTTGAAAGAGACCGCCTCATATATGATACCATAAAATTTTAGAAACCCACACTCAAGAATACCACTATAAGGCTGGGCGCGGTGGCTCATGCCTGTAATCCCAGCACTTTGGGAGGCTGAGGAGGGTGGATCATGAGGTCAAGAGTTCAAGACCATCCTGGCCAACATGGTGAAACCCTGTCTCTACCAAAAATGCAAAAATTAGCCAGGCATGGTGGTATGTGCTTGTAGTCCTAGCTACTCAGGAGGCTGAGGCAGGAGGATTACTTAAACCTGGGAGTTGGAAGTTGCAGTGAGCTGAGATCATGCCACTGCAATCCAGCTTGGGCGACAGAGTGAGACTCTGTCTCATCAAAAAAAAAAAAGAATGCCATTATATAAATTTCAGAACACCAGGATAAAGAGTAGATTCTAAAGACTTCCAAAGAGGAAAAGCAGCTTACACACAAAGGATTGGGAGTGAGACCAGCAATTAACTTCATCACTGCCACACAGGAAACTAGAAGACAAAAGAAGCAATACCTTCAAATAGCTGGTGG
This sequence comes from Callithrix jacchus, assembly GCF_049354715.1. NCBI lineage: Eukaryota > Metazoa > Chordata > Mammalia > Primates > Cebidae > Callithrix > Callithrix jacchus. Next base: position 20,720,824 of record NC_133524.1, read on the forward strand.
AAAATTCCTTCTGACCTAGAATTTTACACTCAGCCAGATTAGAAACCAAGTGAGGGGATAGAATAAAGCCATTTCCAGACACGCAGGGTCACAGAAAATTTAGTATCCATTTATTCATTTTGAGGTAGCTATGAGAAGATGTGTTCCATCAAAACTAGAAAGTAAACTGAGAAAAAGGTAGGTACAGAATTTAGGAAAAGAGATTGAAAAAGAAGTGAAGGAAATGTGACTCTAGTATACTATTTTGTTCAGATAGGAACAATTTTTATAAAGGAAAGCTGGAACAATGAAAACAATATTGGGAAGATGTGAAAAGGGAAATTGTGAGTGGGTGGCAGCATGAGAGAACTGAATCTTAGTCATCCATGTTAGAAAGGCAACAAATTATGTCTCCAAACAAAAACAAAGAAATGCAATATTAAAGTGTTGAATATAAATGTAAATGCCAGCAGCTAAAGAGATGAAAGTCATTGTCTCTGCCTATCCAAGAATTAGGATAGGCAGGAGGCTGGGCAAAGCATTGCTATGGTACATGATAAGACTCTACAGAGATTCTTTTGATAAAAATAAAAACGAAATTTAAGAACACATTCAGAATTATTAAGCAGTCTAAAATTCCAATAAGCCAAATATTTTCACTTTTCTATGATCTCTTTTGTAGCTTATATCTATAAAGTTTTACATATTTGTAGTAGCTCAATTTGTTGTAATTTTTACTACATCATTTTTGTAATTACATTTAAGATACTTTGTTTTAGTAATATCCTATTAGGTGGTAAACCATAATTTTATAAAATTCCTCTATTTTTCCTTATTAAAAAAATTTTTTTAGAACAGGATCTCCCTCCACCCAGGGTAGAAGACCGTGGTACAATCAAAGCTCACGGTAACCTTGAACACCTGGGCTCAAGTGATCCTCCTGCTTCAGCCCCTCCCCAGTCAGCTGGGACTACAGGCACAGGCCACCCCGCCACACCTGGCTAATTACTGTATTTTTTCTAGAGATAAGGTCTCACTGTGCTGGCCAGCCTGGTCTCGAACTCCTGGGCTCAGGCAATCCTCCCACCTCAGCCTCCCAAAGTGCTGAAATTATAGGCATGAGACACTATACCTGGCCACATTCTTCTATTTTTCCAGTATGTATGTGACTTCTAACTTCTTGCTATTATAAATAATGTTGCAACAAGAATTTTCAAGCCTATAAATCCTTTTTTAAGGTTATTTCCTCAGGTTAATGTAGCAGCAATAATGGCTCTTTTTACTTATTTCAAAACTATTTTCCAATTTATGGTGCCATCATACGAAATGATAGCATACATTCATTCATTTAGAGAAAATTCTCACTCTGTCACCCAGGCTGGAGTATAGTGGTGTGATCACAGCTCACTGCAACCTCAAACTCCTGGGCTCAAGATATCCTCTTGCCTCAGCCTCCAGCGTAGCTAAAATCACAGGCTTGCACCACTATGCCCATCTCATTTTTTTTTTCTGTAGAGACAGGGTCTTGCTATATTGCTCTAGCTGGTCTCGAACTCCTGGGCTTAAGCTGTCCTCCTGCCTCGGCCTCCCAAAGTGCTAGGATTACAGGTGTGAGCCACTGCGCCCAGCAAACTTTATTATTTTAATATGCATCTTTGACTTTCACCAAAAATGAACACTGCCTCAAAGATTATTTATCTCCTTGTATAAACTTTATTCAAAAATCCTCCAGATGGAGGATATAATGATATTTCTTATCAATTCCCAACTCCTTCATTCTTTTTATTAGTTGGAACTCTATTGCAAGAAAGAGTTTTCCCTTTTCCTCCATTAATTATATTTATGAATTAACCTATGGATTCTTATTTTATTCAACTGGGTTGTAATCTATCACTATCATTTATTATTGCAATGTTTAAGTTGTCCCAGATTTGGCCAGTACAAGCCCCTTAGCCAACTCCTTATATTCATATTTGAGGTAAACATTTCCCTGTTTTCCTATTTATACTATTTTTCATTGCATGAAATGTTAACAATTTTTGTATTACCAGTTTGTTTGTAATTTGCTCAATATTTCCTTACAAGTTTCCTAGACATGTTAAGTTGTAAAATTCAGTTAGTGTGTAGTTTGTTATGATGCAGGGTTTAAGAGAAGACTAAATTGTTTTCCAGGTTGCTCAGGTGTAATTTTTTCTTTCTTTCTTTTTTTTTTGAGATGGAGTTTCGCTCTTGTCACCAGGCTGGAGTGCAGTGGTTTGATCTTGGCTCACTGCAACCTCTGCCTCCCGGATTCAAGCGATTCTCCTGCTTCAGCCTACTGAGTAGCTGGGATTACAGGCACCCAGCATCACCATGCCTAGCTAATTTTTTTTGTATTTTTAGTAGAGACAGGGTTTCACCATGTTGGTCAGGCTAGTCTCAAACTCCTGGTCTCAGGTGATCTGCCCTCCTCGGCCTCCCAAAGTACTGGTATTACAGGCGTGAGCCACCGTGCCCGGCCGAGCTCAGGGGTATTTCAAACAAAATTTATGAAATCATGACTTAATTTCCCATTGCTCTGTATGCCTGTTTTGTCATACAGCATGGCAGGTACTCAATATTTTTGTAACAAATATACTAAAATTTGATATATATATTTTGTTCCACTGATTCTATGCCTGTATTACTCCCCCCAATAACATACTGTTACTGCTACTTTAAGCTTTAGCAACTGAGAGAGACTGTTCCCTTATTATTATTCTTTTCCAAAATATTCTGGATTCAGAAGTAAAATTCTGAATTATTTTGTTAAGTTTTAAGGAAAACACAACTGGAATCTTAATGACACTGAGCTAACTGAATGGCTAGAGGAGTAGTGAGATTCTTACCAGTTAGCCTTCTCTAATAGGAATTGGGCATTTATTTCCTTTCCTAGTATCTTTTAGGTTTCTCAGAGTTTTGTCGTTTTCTTTATGTACATTATGCACAATACAAATCCTGTTAAATACATAAAATCAAACTACTTTTGTTGGTTTTGTGTATGAACTCTCTGAGTTTCATCTATGCAGCTTTGTAACATGGGATTCATTAGCATAAAGTCACAAACACAGTGATGGAAAGGTAGGGCGTTGAGGATGTAATTTAATTTCCTGGTCCTAGCAAGAATCAAATAAGTGGTAATGCCATGGGGTAGGACTGAATAGGAGAGAAAATATGTTCAGGAAGGGAGCAACAGAATGGAAGCAAAGGACAGTGTTTATAGAGAGTGGTGAAATTTCTTGGGATATCCATGGTGGGTGACTAACTGGGAAAAAAAGAAGTAATAAATGATCATTGCAAATATTCCAGAATATTTTAAAAGCTTTATAAATCACACATAAATTGAAGAGGAAAAAATAGACTTTTAATAATCATACATAAAACATGAGGTTATGAGGTTAAAATAAATGATACCAGTAAATTAAAGGAAGAGTTAAGTATTTTTAAATTTATATACAATTTCTTCTTAACTACTTTTTACCTATGAGAGCCAAATCTTGCATTAGGGTTTTCAAAATCACAGGCACAGAATAAAAACTTATTTGGAGACCAGAAGTCAAGATAATAAAGACCTTTAGAATAAAAGCTATTCTGCATCCAGTAAATCAGTAAGTTTTAAAAAACATTAAAATAATTATATAAATCTAAAGATGAATCAAACCCAGTTTTAATCTTTTAAATATCTACTTGTATAAAACCCAGTATGAATTTATAACACTTCTTTTGTAACGTGGCAACTCTGGTTCTCACTAGACATATGACTCTTAGCCCAGCAGGAAAAATTCACTAAAAGTCAGTCTAAATTTAAAGCTGGTAACAGGAACCTATTCAGAATGTAAATAACATGCCAAGGAGTCCCATGAGCTCTACTGAGACCTTTCAGTTTGTTTAGATTACATGAACATTACAAATAGCAGCAGCACTTACCTTTCAGTGTGGCCTTCTTCAATACCTTCATGGCATAAAGCTGCCTAGCATCAGAGCCTGAGATTTTTTTAACTAAGAAAACCTGCATTTAAATAAGAGAAAATAAATATTACAAAGTACTGTCAACTATACTTTTGTTAAAATAAGACCCTGTTGTAATACAGTTTATTATTATAATATAGATCCCGATATACTGTAGATTATTTCCCCTAAAGTGTATCAATTATAAATACTAGTTATAAATAGTGGTTATAACTTGAAGTGTCAACTTAAGTGAATAGATTTTTTTCATCTTGTTGTCTGCCAGTTCCCAAAGAGCATGTAACACTTTAAGATAGAAAAAAATCCTGAAACTACATATGTATGAATTAGATGGAAAAAAGCCCAAAATGTTTAAAGTACAGCACAGGTGGTATGATGGCTCTGCTTTTAACAAAACAAAAATTCTACTGAGTCCATCAAAATTGTTACACAGGGGTTCCTCTTGACCACAATTTGCTGTTGATACAAGTATTCACTGATGAAGGGTCTTTTCTGTATACAAAAGCTGCACATATATCTCACTGCTCAGCAGAACAATTTAAAACACTTACATTGAAGAATCCTATGCACAAATTAGTTAATGTGACTTAAGTCGGAATCTATCTCCCCACCTTTTTATGGTCAAATTATCACATATACCTAAATATGAAGACCACAATTCTTAGGTATGTTACTGGGCATCCTGACTTCCCAAATATTTGTGCAAAATGAATAAAGCCTGTTCTAAATCATTCATGGTCATTCTATAATGTGGCTAATACAAGACTACCAGTATATCCCTTCTACTAATTTTAACCATTAGGTTCATAATCATTTCCATTGAACCTTTAAATAGATATGTCAAATAGACTTGAATTTCAACTCTTTCCCCCTGTCCATTCTTTTGTAGCAGTGTTCTTATGCTGCCACAGGTGGGAAAGAAGAGAGGCAATCACAATCAAGAATTAAGTTTAGGATCAGCTTTCATTCCTCTGAATTAGCATATCAGGTTATCAGCACAAAATTAAAAAATGATTCATTCAACTGATTCTAGGACAAGGCAGTTTTTCACTTTGAGAAACTGTGCCGAGTCAATGGGAAATGACCCCAAATCAAGTGAAGAGCACTGAAACTTGCACAGAAAGCCTGATGCAGGGTGTGTTGCTCTCCTATAATCACCGCCCCCTTCACTATGCCCCACATTTTAGCTTCTTTCAGCCAGTTAGTGAGGAGCCAACATGGGGAGAGAAAAGCATCCTTAATCAGGGTGGATCTAGGCTCTGGAATGATGTTTAAGTATTAAAGGTAATCAGAGATTATTAATATTTCTGATGGAAATAAAATTTAATTAGTTGGAGATAATTAGGATTTGATATGTAATCATCCTTAAGATTCCCTAACCAAGTTTTTTGTTCCATTCTGTAAGAAAAATTCTCCTGATGAATTCCACACTTTCAAATGTTCTTTGAATGCATCTTCTTAATACTCCAGCAGTTCTTAGTTTGCAAAGCACTTTCACAACCATTTGTAATAAATCATCATGTCAAATTTGGGAGGCAGACCTACTAAAGCAATGCCTATTTTATAGCTGTCCAAACTAGGGCTTATGGGGTTAGGTAATTTGCTCAGTGTCAAAATGGAGGTATTAGGACAAAGTCCATGTTAGTCACCCAGTATTCTGCTTCTGCTCAGGGTGCTCTTTATCTGTTCCCTTCCCAGTAACCAGCCAAGCCCAGCAGGAGCAATAGCGGTCCCAGCTGCCATCACTTCCTCCACCAGAGCATTTCTGACCTTTTCTCACTCCCCCATGAAGCTATTCTAGTCTCTGACAGGTCATTCCTGTTTCCTTGGCTTACTCTGGCCTTTCAGAATGAGTAAGAAAGGAGACATCCTATTTTGAATGTTTGGTATTTATAGTATGATATTTAAGATACTTTTATAGATATAAAGGGAGAAGCATGCTAATTCCAATAACTTAAATATTGTGTTCCCCGAAAATGTAATGTATAAAAATTACCCATTTATTTGAATTTACTGAATGGTGTGATAATTCAATTTAATACCAGATATTATGTGCTTGACCTTTTATCATTTAATTATCATTACTGTCCTATGGCGTCAAAACTATTGCACACTCATTAATTCTTTCCAGAATTATATGCCAGGCATTGTGCTACTGGTTCAATGGTGAGACTGATACAAAGCATGACCCTTCACTCATGGAACATTTAGTTTAGTAGGGGAGACAGCCACTAAACAAATAACTAAACAAATGAAAAACTGCAGTTATGGCAAATGCCATGAAGATGAGGTATATAATGTTCTGAGAGGGTACATGACCTGGGCAAGATGGCAGGGAAGCTTCTTTGAGATCACAGGTGCAAGAGGAGCTAACCAGCTGAGGAAGAGGTAGGGACAGAGCAGAGTGTTTCAGGCAGATGGAATCGAATATGGAAAGGCTTTCTAGTGGGATGGAGCTTAAGGACTTGAGTCCTGCTTAAGGATCAGAAAAGGCAGCCAATGTGACCAGAACACAGAGAGTGAAAAGTATGTAAACCTGGAGAGGTAGCTAGAGGCCAGACACAGCAGCCAGCCGCGCCCTGCACAGCAGCCGCAGGCGCACACGCTGACCACGCTGAACAGCGAGCTGGGCCAGTCCCAGCGAACGCACATCAAGACGGAGCAGCTGAGCCCCAGCCACCACAGCGAGCAGCAGCACTCGCCCCAGCAGATCTCCTACAGCCCCTTCAGCCTGCCACACTACAGCCCCTCCTACCCACCCATCACCCGCTCGCATACGACTACACTGATCACCAGAACTCCAGCTCCTACTACAGCCACGTGGCGGGCCAGGGCACAGGCTTCTACTCCACCTTCACTTACATGAACCCCGCCCAGCGCCCCATGTACACCCCCATCACTGACATCTCCGGGGTACCTTCCATCCCGCAGACCCACAGCCCCCAGCACTGGGAACAACCCGTCTACACACAGCTCACCCGACCTTGAGGAGGCCTCCCACGAAGGGCGAAGGTGGCCGAGATGATCCTAAACAAAACCAAAGAGAGGACCAGCCAGAATTCCCTTTGGACATTTGTTTTTTGTTTGTTTTTCTTCTTCTTCTTCCTTAAAGACATGTAAGCTAAAGGCAACTCGTACCCAGATTTCCAAGACAGAAACATGACCTATCCAAGCGCATTACCCACTTGTGGTGAATCAATGGCCAGGCCAAACCTTAGCTAAATGGACCAGTGAAAACAAGAAACTGGACTTTTGAAACCCTCTTGAGAGCAAGTGTGGAGGATAATGGAGAATCGTTGGGATCGGTGTGCTCAATCTCTCTGCCTTCTTGGACTTTGTAATTATTTTTTAGCAGTAATTAAAGAAAGAAGTCCTCTATGAGGAATATTCTCTATTTTAAATATTTTTAGTATGTACTGTGTATGATTCATTGCCATTTTGAGGGGATTTATACGTATTTTTAGATAAAATTAAATGCTCTTATTTTTCCAACAGCTAAATTACTCTTAGTTGGAAAGTGTGCCCTAGCTTTTCTTGCAGAGTATTTTTGTACAGATTTGTTTTCTCTTACAAAAAAAAAGCCTGTTGTATTAACATTAAAAAAAAATTGTGTTATGTGATCAGTTTTGGGGGTTAGCCTTGCTTAATTCTTCAGGCTTTCCGATTCAAGGAGGAGCTGCCTTAAAAAGAAAAATAAAGGCCTTATTTTGCAATCATGGGAGTAAACAATAGTCTAGAGAAGCATTTGGTAAACTTTATCATATATATATTTTTTACACAAGATAAAAACACCTTGAGCCTTAAATCCATGCTGCTGGGAAATACTTGCACTCTCTTTTAGTGCATTCTCCTGCCTTTGCTTCTTCACTGCAGTCTTAAGAAAGAGGTAAAAGGCAAGCAAAGGAGACGAAATCTGTTCTGGGAATGTTTCAGCAGCCAATAATTGCTTGAGCCACAGTCCCCTGATTGCCTGCCTGGGCCCCATGTGGAAGGCAGATGCCTGCTCTCACTCTGTCACCTGTGCCTCTCTGAACACCAGCAGTTAACCTTCAAGACATTCCATGCGCTAAAATTATTTATTTTGTAAGGAGAGGTTTTAATTAAAAAAAAAACTTCCTTTCTTTTTTTTTTTTTAATTTTACCTTCTTTAAAATAGGTTGTTGGAACCTTCCTCAAAGGGTATGGTCATCTGTTGTTAAATTATGTTCTTAACTGTAACTTTTTTTAAAATTTATCTCTTTAATCTTTTTTTTTTATTAAAAGCAAGTTTTTTTGGATTCCTCATCCTAGATTTGTATAAATGCCTTTTTGTCCGTCCCTTTTTTTCTTTGTTGCTTTTGTTGAAAACAAACTGGAAACATGTTTCTTTTTGTACAAATGAGAGATTGCAAATATAGTGTATCACTGAGTCATTTGCAGTGTTTTCTGCCACAGACCTTTGGGATGCCCTATATTGTGTGTGTGTGTGTGTGTGTGTGTGTGTGTGTGTGTTTTGACACAAAACAATGCAAGCATGTGTCATCAATATTCTGCATCTTCTCTTGGAGTGAAGGAGGCTAACCTGGAGGGGATCAGCCCACTGAGAGACCTTAATCTTAATTGCTGCTGTGGCTGGAGAGTTTGAGGATTGCTTTTTGAAAAAGACAGCAAACTTTTTTTTTATTTAAAAAAAGATATATTAACAGTTTTAGAAGTCAGTAGAATAAAATCTTAAAGCACTCATAATATGGCATCCTTCAATTTCTATATAAAAGCAGATCTTTTAAAAAAGATATTTCTATAACTTAAGAATCCTGGCATTTAAATCATTATTTTGTCTTTAGGTAAGCTTTGGTTTGTGTTCGTGTTTTGTTTGTTTCACTTGTTTCCCTCCTACCACCAAACCTTTTGTTCTCTCTGTGAAACTTAACTTTCCTTTTTTCTTTTTTTTGTATATTATTGTTTACAATAAATATACATTGCATTAAAAAAAAAGAATTCGTCGTTATTGTAAAAGCAAAGGGAGGCCACTGAAGGGTTATGGGGGGGTAGAGTAAAAGATTAATTCATGCTGGCTATCAGTAAATAATGGATTGAGGTAAGAATACATTTGGAAAGTCCCAGTTAGGAGACCCCTTCAAAAGACCATGAAGAAAGGTGGTAGCATATTCTGGAGGGGTGGCAGGCAGGCTTTGAGAAATCTTTACTGAATCTATAGTACTTGATGATAGATAAGATTGGGGCCAGGTTAGAGTGGGATAGGGGAGATAGGGACTAGAAATATACATCAAGAATGCTTCCCAAATTTCTGAGCTTAATGAGAGAAAAATGAAATAGAACAGTTTGAGGCTTAGGGAAAGATGAGTTTGGTCTCAGACATGTTGACTTTAAAGTGCTTTTGTGACACAGAAAAAGAATAAGCAGCTGTGCATAAGTATTCAGAGCTTGGAGGAGCAATCTAGATTGGAGACATAAATCTGTTACATCAGCTGTATGTGAGTGACAATTAAGATAGCAGGCACAGAGAAAATCAATCAGTAGAGTATTAGTAATAGAGAAGAAGGTAGCCTAGAATGGAACCTTGAACTTCAATATTTAATGACTGGCTAGAGGAAGGAAATGGGGACCCAAGAGGTTAAGTACACACACTTGCTCAAGCACACACACAGTGAATAAATAGAAGAAAAAAAAATTGAATCAAAGTCTGGCTGACCTAGAGTCCAAACTTACAACCATTATGCTCTGTTGGCTACTTATTCTATATTTGGATTAAAAGCATTGTTTTGGGTTCAAAAGAGGTTAATAACTGTAACAAATTACCTATGTTGGCCAAGAATTGCTAAATAGTCACAGTAAAATACACAAGAGAGTTAAAATGGTGCTGCTCTGAAACTTGCAAAGCATGGTATCTTCAAATGTTTCCTTACAGAGTGGTGGTAAGGAATCACCGCATCATGAAAGTTGAATACAATTTCCAAATTTTCTTCTTGCCAAGAAACAATCTAGACCTTTTTGGCACCAGGGACCAGTTTCATGGAAGACAATTTTTTCACAGACTGGCACAGTGGAAGGGGGAGATGATGTTGGGATGAAACTGTTCCACCTCAGATCATCAGGCATTAGATTTTCATAAGGAGTGCACAACCTAGATCCCTCGCATGTGCACTTCACAATAGGGTTCGTGCTCCTATGAGAATCAAATACTGCCACTGATTTGACAGAAGGTGGAGCTCAGGCAGCAATGCTCACCCAGGTGTTGGGGACTCCTGGTCTAGACAGATCAAGTAGTAGTAATTATAATGCTGTACTTCTCAAAATGGAGTACAGAAGTGCCCCTGAGGTGTGAAGTATGTATGTATGGGGTGGGAGGCAAGCACTACATGAAAAACACTGATAAAGATGTTGCATCTTTGGCCAGCCATGGTTGCTCACACCTGTAATCCCTGCACTTTGACAGGCTGAAGTGAGTGGATAGCTTTGAGTGCAGAAGTTTGAGACCAGCCTAGGCAACATGGTGAAACCCCATCTCTACAAAAAACACACAAATTAGCTGGGCGTGATGGCATGTGCCTGTGGTCCTAGCTACTCAGGAGGCTGAGGCTGAAGAATCGCTTCAACCTGGGAGGCAGAGGTTGCAGTGAACTGAGATCATGCCACTGTAACTCTGGCCTGGGTGACAGAGGCAGACTCTGTCTTCTAGAGGAATTTTACTTTGTACCTTTGGGAAACATTTTTTGATATTAAAAACAAACATGATGTTACTGAATAAAATGCAAACTTTGCATTCATTTTAAAGACAAGCCAGTGGTCAAGAAAATTTCAAACTTGTAGCAGTAACCCCCAACTGTACTTCTTTGGGAACAATTATTCACTTTATGCTAGTAATAGAGTATGCTGGAAGGGAGGCTGAGATGCACTGTTATATCGTATTGCAAGATCACCTTCCATCCCTACCCAAGGACTCAAAAAGAGGCCAGTGTATCAAGGGAATATCTTGTGATTTTCAACCATTCATAAATCATAATTGGAGAGGTCATGTGGTCTTGAAGATAAAGTATGAAGCAAATACTACCAATTTACTAGTTTCCAATGTGCTTTTGAATGACTTTATTCACTTTCCCACACTTACTGATAGTGAGAAATGTAAAAACACAGAAACACTGCTAGTAGGAAGACTGGAGGCAATTCATAAAATAATTCTGTTTCCCCATGTGTGTGAAATACATACGAATTCCAAAAAACAACTTTTAAAAAAGCACACACTCATGACTTACCTTTCCAAATGATCCCTGCCCTAATACTTTTAAAAGTTCAAACTGGGAAGGATCTGCCTTTTCATGTCCTTCCTTTACATGATGAGTGATTGCAATTTCTTTGATACTGACTTCTTCCTGTTGAGGTAAATATAAGGGGAGCAAACAGAGTTAGCCAGAGCTATTCTCTCCTGCTAAAAATCAAACAATACAAATTTAATCATACTAGAAATTAATCAGAAATCAATCTAATTTCTAAGTATATTAGAAATCCTGAAATTAACATATATAAAACCACCCTTTACCAACCTATCAAGTGTATATGCCACACATACATACTTTCAGGGTAAATGTCAGAGATAGTATTATACCAGCCTATCACATAGGCCAATTTAACCTCTACATGACATTTAGTACTCAGTATTTTCAAGTCTTCATTCTCTCTACTGGAGATAATTACAATAGTTTTATTGGGTGGGGGCAGAGGGTGTAAAGAAGTCTGCAAATAACAGATCGGAGTAATCTGCTGTGCTCTGGTGTATGGTTATTGTTACTCAGAATTAATGCTATTTAAAAAAAACTATTTATTGAGGAGAGGGGTTGAAAAATATTCCAGGGTAAACATGGAGATTTCTAACCTCAATGTGGCTGTTTAAGTACACTGAAGTTTTATCCCTTTGAAATTTCTAAGTTACTTTGTTTCTAGAATAATCTGGGATCTCAGAGGGGAGAAAGGAGTAACTCTAAAACACAAAATCAGAAAAGATTTAACATTTGGATGGAGAATCAGACATGGAAAAAAACGACTATTCAGCATGATGGAACAATGAGAGGTATCTAGATTAAGAGAAGGATTTTTAAAAGATAGTGGACATTTTAATATATTTGAGAAAAAGCATAACAAAGAGAAAATATATGAAATACACACAGGATTTCAATTACTTATGTGAGATCAGCAGATTAGGTTACCTTATTTAATCAAGACACAAACTGTATGTTATAGTCAAAAATTACAACAAAACAAAATCTGACCAAATTAGAAACATAAACCTGTCAAATAAAGACTACCATTTTTGTTGACTATAATTTTTTTCTAGGTGCGTAAGTACCATTAGTAGAATCTCAATGTGTTATGTGAACATAAATAATCCATTGTTTTTGTTATTATCATATCCCATACAAACATTTGTGCTCAATTAACATTTTCTGAGATGTCCTTAGAATGTTGGCAATATAAAGAATTACGAAGATTTCTCAAAAAGACATACCAGAATATCCTAACATGGTAGCTTTTGAAAATGAGTCGTAAAAGGAAAAAAGCTCCCAGAAGAGGAGAAAAAGGAATTCAGGCCCACTACTTTATTTCTCAGACAGAGGCTGTAATTTGTAGGTTATTTACTACTTAGGCAGTTCAATCATATTGGACTCCCCTAGAACTTTGGTAACAATAATCAAATCATTTCCTAACATCAGTTTAGATCTTTATTTCATAATTTCCTGTGTATTTTGTCCTTTAATTCTCACAACAATCCTGCGCAGTAGGTATTAGCATAGAACCAAGCATTAGCTGACTCTTAAGATGCTACCTCTTTCCTCCAAATAAGACCAAGGTACAAGGGTTTCAGACCACCCTTTTCTCCAAATAAGACTAGAAATCCAGCAAATACTATTACTGAGCACCTACCACATATCAACTCTGTGTTAGGCGTTTTTTTATGTTTTATATTCATGTTTCATGACAAATCTTTGACCACATATTAATGTTAGAGAGGACTGACATAACATAAACAAGTAAACCTTAAAACAAGCATAAACATTTCAGAGTTTTCTATGTATTCCCCCATTTACCAGTAGCAATGTGACAGATCCTCTAAAAACAAACTGGTTTGAATATTCTACAGCCTGAAGTTTAAAGAGATTAATGGAAGGCCAAAGATCACAAGCCAGTAAGTGGTAGACTTAGGGCTCAATTCTAGGTCTCCTGACTTTGAAAACAAGGCCCTTACCATTACACCACACTGAGATCAATGACAGGAAACCTATAGACTTATGACCCTGGTCTTTGTAACTGGTCTGTTAGCTCAGTTGATTACAGCAGTGTTCTTTGAACTTTTTGGTAGCACATCCTTAGCAGAAAAAAAAAAAACTACATACACAATACTTGTATCCTTAAAATTATATACACGTAAAGAAGTTATCTTCTTTTCTATACCCCAAAGTTCTGTCACATCGCACTTCGAAGACTAATGGATTACAGACTTGAACTCATGGGGCCAAGTTCATGGGCTGCATTCCAGTATGTGTCAGTTAGTCTTGTATTTAAAAAAAAAAACCCAAAAAACAACTATCTGTCCAACAGTCTAACTGGAATCTAGCAGCCATTTATGCCTTTTAAATCATGAGGTCATGAAGAACTCTACTTTGTAATGTTAAATATTTTTTTACCATTTTTCTCTTTTAGGTAAGTGGGATGTGATTTATCAGGTTACAGTATTTTTCCACCTTACATTTCATAGCAAATATGTACAAAAATTTTGTTTGTCACAAATAAAGAAGCAACACAAGCAGGGAAGAACAATCACTGAATTATAAACACATTCCATTTTGTAGCAGGCATACAGGATCAACCCTTATCCTAAAGTAGTGTGAGCTACAATCAGGCCATGAATTTCAAAATACACAGCAATTACTACTCACATCTTTGATGACTACCCTTCCTTTCATCTCATGTCAAATAAGTTCCTAAAAATTGCAGTCTGGCCAGGCATGGTGGCTCACACCTGTAACACCAGCTTTTTGGGAGGCCGAGGCAGGTAGATCACCTAAGGTCAGAAGTTCGAGACCAGCCTGGTCAACATGGTGAAATCCTGCCTCTAGTAAAAATCCAAAAATTAGCCAGGCATGGTGGCGGGTGCCTGTAATCCCAGCTACTTGGGAGGCTGAGGCAGGAGAATTGCTTAAACCCGGCAGGCAGAGGTTGCAGGGCGCCGAGATTATGCCACTGCACTCCAGCCTGGGCAACAAGAGTGAGATATTGTCTCAAAAGAACAAAAAAAAAAAAAATGTAGAGTCTAGGTTGGGCAATATAGTGAGACTTTCTCTCTACCAAAAAATTTTAAAAATTAGCTAGATGTGCTGTTGGTGTGAGCCAACAGAGTCCCAGATACTCAGAAGGCTGAGACATAAGGACTGCTTGAGCCCAGGAGCTCGAGGCTACACTGAGCCATGATCATGCCACTGCACTCCAGCCTGGGCAACAAAGCAAGACCCCGTCTCAAAAGAAAAAAAAAGTAGTATCTCCCTTTGGTCCCTTCTGTATAACAACCACATGCTGAAACACTTACTATGTATCAAGTACAGTATTGAGAACACTTTACCATTCTTTCTTTTTCTATTTCTGGTGATATCGTCAGGGTACAAGCCTTCATTACCTTTCATCTAGAAAACTGAAACTAGATTGGTTACTTATAATATTGCTTTCCACCTGGGTCCAATTCATCCTTCTGAAAAATACATTTTCTGAAATTATACAGCTCCAGTCATTTGACCAGGCTGTTCAAAAACTCCAAGCTTTCTCAAATTAAATGTACTACTTCACCTTGGCATTCGAGCTCCTCTATTATATGGCCTCAACCTACTTTTGTGATATTATCTCCCAACACTCTCTTACACACAGCCTGTTGTCAGCCTAGGTTATTTCTTACTCCCTAAACTCTTTGTTTTTAAAATCAAAGTAATACATGCACACTGGTAATAAACAGTGGCAGAATAGCTTATGGTGAAAAGCAAGTCTCTTCTCACCCTCATGCCTGGACTTGAAAAAAAAATTAGTTCTGCATCTTCTTTGATAATTTCTTAATTTATCAACCTTAAGACAATGTCTACTGACTTAAAATAAGAAAGGTGAGGGACTTACTTATATTATGCCACTTCATTTCATCATCTTCCTCTACATTCTTTGGCAATTATATTACCTTTACATAAACTTCTTGTCTTTTCTCTGTTGGACAGAATCCTAACTCTTCCCCTTGAAAAAGGAGGCTAATATGTAGCTGTATGTAATTTTATTAATATTAAGGCTATTAATTTTAAGAAAATTAACATTTTCTCCTGCACTTCTAGCTGTAATTTTATTAAGGCTATTAATTTTAAGAAAATTAACAGTTTCTCCTGCAACCACAACCAAATCATTCATGCTCTCTCTATAGCCTGATTCTAAAGTTGAAAGCCTATATACAACAGCATTCACATCATTGTGACAATATATGGTTCATATGAAGGCTAGGTAATATATTAAATTTCCTTTTATATGAGCCCATGACTCCTAGGCCAGTCCAAGGGGACTTAAAAAAAAAAAACAAAACAACTGCCTCCCACTTCATTAAATGTTTACATTCATGATAAATTTTACTTTTGATTCCTATTAGGATCATGGATTTCTCATGCACTTTTCTGTTTTTCCTGTTTTTAACAGCCTTCCACTATTCTTGGGGTAAGGGAGAAGTAATGTGACCATTATTCTTATTATTTTCTTAGCCCTTAGCAGAATTTTTCATTCTTCTGAGAGCTCTTTTCTATCCTGGAGACCTCTCTCTCCCTCCCATCAGGACTGGTGGTTCTGTAGGCCCACTGCACAGCTATCACCTTGGCATAGCTCTACAGTGATTTTCTGGTTGAATCCAGTTTTCAGATTCCTGTCTCTTTCTTAGATTACCCTCTTGCAACTTCCTAAGAAAGGTGATGTGGAAGAAAACTTTCTGAACATCACACATCTGTAAATGTATTTATTTATTTATTTGAGATGGAGTCCCACACTGTCATCTAGGCTGTAGTACAGTGACATGATCTCACCTTGCTGCAATCTCCACCTCCTGGGTTCCAGCAATTCTCTGGCCTCAGCCTCCTGAGTAGCTGGGACTACAGGCATGCGCCACCATGCTCAGCTGTTTTTTTTTTGGTACTTTTAGCAGAGACAGGGTTTCACCATGTTGGCCAGGATGGTCTCAATCTCCTGACCTTGTGATCCACCCGCCTCGGCCTCCCAAAGTGCTGGGATTACAGGTGTAAGCCACCATGCCCGGCCACACATCTGTAAATGTTTTTATTTTGTCTTCCCATGTGTACAGTTTGGCTTGGTATCAAATTCCAGAAAAAAAAAAATCTTGCCTCCAGTTCTGCTGATGAGATGGGTGATGCTAGTCTGTTCACACTTTTTGCTAGGTCTGTTTTTTCTTTCTGGAAGCCTTAAAGATTTTCTCTGTCCTTGTGTTTCTGAAATTCCATACTAGTGAGATAAATAGGGTCTTCTTCCCTTCAGAATGCTAGATGCTTGGTGAACCTTTATAATCTAAAGACCTGAATTCGTTATCTTTGTGGGGAATTCTAACATAACTTTGATAATTTCTTTCCATCCATTTTTCAGAGCTTCTCTTTTTGTGACTCCTCTACTGGTTGAATATTGTATGTCTAAAATGGAATCCTTTATGCCATTTTTTATTGTATTTTCTGTTTCCACTTAAAAAAATTTTTTTTGAGATGGGGGTCTTGATCTGTCACCCAGGCTAAAGTGCAATGGTGTGATCTCAGCTCACTGCAGCCTCGACCTCCTGGGCTCCAGCAATCTTCCCACCTCAGTCTCCCCAGTTGCTGGAACTACAGCGATGTGCCACCACGCCTGGCTAATTTTTTGATTTGTTTGTAGAGAAAGGGTCTCACCATGTTACCCAGACTGGTCTCGAACTCCTGGGCTCACGCAATCCGCCTGCCTTGGCCTCCCAAAGTGCTGGGATTATAGGAATGAGCCATCACGTCCAGCACTGTCTCTACTTTTCTGAGAGACTTTCTTGACTTTACCTTTCCACTTTCATACTAAATTTTTTATTCTGGCAAATCTTAATTTAAAGTAAATTTTCAAGTGTTCCTTTTCTTTGTGTGTGTGTGTGTGTGTGTGTGTGTGTGTGCGCGTGTGTGTTTTTAAGAGCATCTTCCTCTACTCCCTACCCTCTTACCCCCAAAATAGATGCAATCATTTCAAACCTCTTTGAGGACACAAACAGGGATTTATAAAATATTTTTCTAAATCAGGGCTCAGACCGTATGGAAAATACTCTTGAGGGTGGAGAGAAAAGATCAATTCCTGTGGCAAGTTTGACACTGGCTCAAGTTTCAAAAACCTGTCACTGTTTTATCCTGAACATGCTTTTCTGTTCCAAGTTTAAATTTTGTAAGACCCAAATTTTCACTAATCACAGCAGCAAACTATTTTCTAACTACTTTATATGTATGCAAAATTACAGCAGTCTAACAGGCAAAATATCCTGGGTTAAGATCTCAATGCCCAGATTGTACTTAATGTCACCAAGTCATGGGAACATGACTATTTTAGAAATGAATCTAAGGTTCAACTAGGACATAATACTATGCTTGGCCAATCTTAGACAACAAGTAGGAAAGCAACAATGTACTTTTCTAGCTCATACTTGAAATCTAATGAGATGAATGCAGAAAGGAATATCAGATTTCCAAGGGCACTGATAAGCCAAGAACAGACTGACATGTACATGTGACAAACATATCTTATGTCACTAAATCACCTGTTACTGAAATAAATCTGTCACATGAAAACATAAAATTAGTTTCACCTGACATTTTGTAAAATTGTGTTTTTGCCTGTAAGTACACGGTAAAGCAGCTATATCAATAGTTTTATGGAAAGATAATTCTATTAATTAACTGGAGCATAGATATAAATTATATATATTCTAATTATTCTGTGAAGCTCACATATTTTTACATTCTCTGGCACAACTGTATTTTAAATGACACATGGATATCTGTCCATTCATTACCATAAAAAACTTACTTTGTGCATTTAAAAATAGTAATAATAAATTCCATGTTACTGTTTTTACAAAGTCTATGTTTATTTGATAAGCAAAAGTAGGCAAAATTTTGAGGATGGCAACAGAGCTACATCGCACTCTGTTTCATTCTTCCTACATTTCCGCCCCTTTCAGACATTTGCCACCTTCCTTGGCCTAGGTGTTCAATACCCTTAAGCTACGTATGGGAATTCACTAATTCATTCATCCATTCAAACATTTAGTTTTGAGCATCTGATACATGCTTGGTGCTATTCTAGGCACTGAGATATACAATAAGTCAAATGGACCAAAAACTTTGCCTTTTTGACAACAGACCAAATAATAATAATAGGTAAATAAATGTTAGAACATGATAAATACTATGAAGAAAAGATACTTAGTTGAGTGAAGGGATGAGAATAGCAGACATGGAAGTGGGGGTTGTAATTTTCAATGAAGTAGTCAGGGCAGGCTTTATTAAGCATATGCTATTTAAGAAAGACCTGAGGGAGGTAAGGAAGTCAACCACCTAGGGGAAAAGCATTCCTGGCAGAGGGACAAGCCAGTACAAAGGCCAGAGTGGGAGCACACCTGGACATTAGAGTTTGGATCAGAGGGTATGAAAGAGAGGTAGAGAAGAATGAGGTCAGATAGAGAACTAAAACTCAGGTGGTTCTCCTGCTTTTGTTTTTTACTGAATGCCTAGTTCCAATGAAAATGTTTCTGGTCTATGACGTACTCTGTTAGGACCATTCCTTTTTGTTCGAAGGCCATTCAAATTATGGGCCAGGTATTGTACTAGGTGTTAGAGATAGTAAGATAATTTACCAGGATCTCAAAGATTTATTATTAGATAGGACCCCTGATAGACAAAACAAAGTCAGTTCAAACATGTAATTTTAGAAATTCTGTAGAGTGTCATTTTGGACATCATGGAAAAATGGGAGGAGAAAATTTATGGGCAGGTAAATCTTTTGGTGTTTCTCAGTCACACAGAAAGCCACCCAGTTTTTTTTTCCCAGGACTAGCAAAAGGTCTTAGGTTTATACCCCAACGGTCTTTAAGGTCCACTTTTTAGTGGGGGAAAAAATAATCTAATGTTTTCTTTTCAAGTTGTGAAAGAAAAATATCATTTTGATCTTAAAATGTAAAAAGGATTAAAGAAAAGAAACTGAAATTAATGCTATCCATTTGAATTATCGAAAACCTAATATTGTAACATGCTAAGAAAACAAACTGAGAGATATTAACTGATTTCAAAGAATGATTCAACATTTGGCATTATGCCCTGCCTTGTATACATAATTTCCTTTTCCTCCCCTCCCTTGAGTCAGGAAGTGTGTTCTTGAGGCATTTGTATTTTCTAAATTGTTTTGAATGCCAGAAAACATTATTGAAGCTTGAAGTAAAATATTTAAATGTTCCTTGGTAAAAGTCAGTAAGTATTTTCTAACCATGGATATGTAACCATTTTTTGTTGTACCATAAAAAAGACCTTACAAATGAAAAATGTATACTTTATTTGGCCCTTATCATTCTAAATTTAAGTAATTAAGCTATCACCCTTTATATAGATACCTATAGTTCTATAATACGTAGTTTTTTAATTTTAAAATGATATGTTAACCTTTTTTTAGACAATCAAGATACACATAAATTATTTGGCTGTGATACAAAATTAGGCTGGTTATTCAAGCCATGGTATGAAACTGCGTATTAATATATTCTAGATTACAATCTGAATTCAATTTACTTCATTTGCTAATGGAATGATAAATAATCTCAACATTTTTCATTTAACCAAATTCTTTAAGCAAGCTTTAAGCTCATTTAAGTCAGCTCCTTTTATCCACGTTTGAGAAAACAGCAAGCTGGTTCTCCAGATAAACATTACTAATCACTGCCACAAAGAGCAGAGTTTTCTCCCAATCTGGAATACCGATTGGCAAATTTAATTCTCTTTAAAGAGTTGCTGGATGGCACAATTCTCATGGCAAAACATCAAGCTGATTTTGGCAGGATTGTAGATTAAATATATTGCAAATTAACATCCACTAAGCCCATTTTAACAGAATAATTCTTTGAAAATTGTTTCTACTCTAACATAAAATTACTTGCTTAAATTACTTAAATTTGGAGTTGCTTAAAAACTTTCTTTTACAGGAACCAATTTCCACCAAAATGTGATTTTAAGTTATTGACTGCTTAAAATAACATACTCTCTTGCCCACTAAAGTTGTTCTCATTACAGTAATCTCCTAAATATTAGCAAATTTGCAATTCTGTTTATGCCTGGTTTAATGCTGAAAGTTACAGTCATTTGTTTTACTATACAAAATTACAAACACTAACAAGATAAAAATTACTCTAGCATTAAAAAACTGTAAAAATAAGTTGATAAAATATATAGAATTGAAATGTATAATACACATAACTGGCTTACTTTTAGTAAACAGATATATTATCCTTTAAAAATTCTGTCAAAACTGGCTTTGAATCTTGAAAAGCTGCTTTAAAGAACATATAAAACGAAATAACTATTTAATTACTATAATTAGAGTTAGCGCCAACGAAAACATTTTATTCTTTAAAAGAAGCTGAACAGAGCTTACCTGTATAGAGCGAACACGAAAAGACAAAAATTTAAACATGGCTATGAAACCATGATGGTATCAAAAGAATTTCTGCCAGTAAAACTTAAGTTAGAAAGGGAAGGCCAAGCCCTTGCAAAGTTTTCTCCTACCAGCTGTTCCGGCAATTAGAAAATTTCCTGTCAGGCGGGTCCTGAAAATGCTAGAAAAAGAGGCCGGACAATTTTCCTGTGGTAAAAGAAAGAAGAAACCTGCCGGCAGGGGCATAATGTAGCTGGATAGGTAGGGAGGCCAGAACAGGAAACCAAAACAGATTTGCTGATAGCCAAATCCTGTTGAAATGTTCTTTTCTCCTGGTTCCCAGCAATCCAGACAATTTTCACAAGCAGTGAAACAAAAGTTATTATTTTAGAATCCTGAGAAATGCCAGAATTTCTTAACAATATGACCCTTTAAAGCAACTGAAAC
Source organism: Callithrix jacchus (assembly GCF_049354715.1). Classification (NCBI taxonomy): domain Eukaryota; kingdom Metazoa; phylum Chordata; class Mammalia; order Primates; family Cebidae; genus Callithrix; species Callithrix jacchus. The sequence goes on from NC_133524.1 coordinate 20,741,944, forward strand.
TAGTTGCCACTACTAAACTACTAAAAGTTGCTAACTTGGATGCACATGTGGAATTTGACCCTGTGTGGTGTTTATACACACACTCTCAAGCTGTGGTCTCAAGGCAATTTTAAGGTTATACACAGGCATGTCATGGGTGTTCCCTGTCAATGAGGAAGAGTTTCATAACTATAGGTAGAAAATAAAGACCATAGGCAAGAAACTTTAAAAACTGTGATATAAGGACAAATGCTACCTGTCTTAAATGAAAGTAAATCACTTTTGAATTTATGTTAGTTATAAGCATTAATTATCAACCAGGTTAAAGATGTAAAGGTTTACAGCTAAAATTCATATTCCTAGTTGATAAAATCTAAGATTAAAAAAAAAACTCCAATCCTTGGGTTTATTAGCGAAATGGAACACTTAAGAAGCCATCTTGGAAAAGGAGGGGTCAAGCTACCATATAATTCCTTACTCCATTTCATTTCATCCTCTAATACCTTACAAAAGTTTTTCTAAGATACTGTGCTTTGGAAAATTATAAGTATACCAATATTCAGAACACAATCACTGTAATAGTGGCATTTAGAACAACCAAAGGACAGCAGCTTCAAGAGTTGTGGGATAATGCTCTACTTAATGGACATTTAATCTATGTGGAACCAACAAAAACCTCAAGTGTTAACCTACACAGCTTGTAAGAATTTAATAAAATCATGGAATTTTCAAAACCTGAAGACACTCTAGAAAATACCAAGAATAATCAGCTCACTTTCTGGATGAAGAAACTGCGGTCAAGGTAGGTCCATATTTGGTGATAGAGCTACCTATAACGGGGGTCCAGTTTAGTACCCATTTATTGAGCAAACATTACAGATCCTCCATGAAAAGCTAGGGCTCTTCCTCCTCTATCAAATTTTTATGAAAATGTTTTATAAACAAATGAATGGAAGTTGAAGAATAACTAAAAAAAAAAAACAAAAAACTTGCTCAATTAAAAAAACTATCTTATATAACCAAATACATTAGCAGCAACAGGAAACCCAAATAAATATCCAATATAGAACTTTGAATTCTGTCTGGAAAATTGTGTACTTCTCTTGTTTAAAAACACATGCCTCAATTTTTCAGCAAGGGAGGTACTTAGGAACTCTCCCATCTCCCAAAAGGAATTACTTGACTCCTTACACTAAAAGGGCAGTGAGGCTAGGACAACCACCTAACACAGAATGGCAGTCTGAACATGAGGTGGCTCTTGAAACTATGCCAGGAAAAAGCAAACATCATGCTCACTGCACAACTCGAAGTAGGATATAAGTAGCAGTCATCGACTTTATTCAAGTAATATTTTTAAACGTGAGCAACCAAATATCAAAGTTTAAGTTTTTTAAACTTAAAGGACTAGTGAAAATTGGCTGTAATTACTACTAGTGCTCAGGTTAATAATTCACATTTTGCCATGTGTTATGCTTTTTAATACTGGCACTAAGAAATGAAGCAATATTTCAGACACCAAAATCTGAAATAAGTCTCTGAGTTGAAATTGATACCATAATTAAAAGTGTGGTATTGCTATAAAAGACAAATAGAGCAACAGAAAAGAATAAATGTGGCACTGTACATCAGAGGGAGATGTTAGGACATATGGTTACATGTTTGGGGAATGTAGACACCATAAAGTATTAATACAGATTTGATTATGAAATTTTAAAAGGGTTTTACATCAAAAGGCACCATAAACAAAGTTAAAGACTAGCTCATGTGATTGGAATTCCTTATACTCACATTACAAATCATCAATGAGCAATTGCTTTATTCAGGTGTTATCTATCTCCTAACCAGAATGTGAGCTCTTCAAGTCCTTTGGTACATCTCTTATGGTATTTATTATTGTTTAAGCACATCCCATTGCCCAGATTAATCTTGAGATTAATACCAAAGATCACACAGTAAGACCTCAAATAAATGGCTGCCTAAATAAGTATCATATGCTGAAATCTGAAATGGATACTACTTGTGTGGTGGTGCACATGAAACCAGATACTGTTCTTTTTTTCCATCCATACTTTTCTTAAAATTTATTTCACTAAATTTTTGTTTTAGGCTGGGTGCGGTGGCTCACGCCTATAATCCCAGCACTTTGGGAGGCCAAGGTGAGTGGATCATGGGGTCAGGAGTTGGAGACCATCCTGGCTAAGATGGTGAAAACCCATCTCTATTAGAAATACAAAAAATTAGCTGGGCGTAGTGGCGCGCGGCTGTAGTCCCAGCTACTCAGGAGGCTGAGACAGGAGAATTGCTTGAAGCTTGGGAGGCGGAGGCAGCGATAAGCTGAGGTCACACTACTGCACTCCAGCCTGGGCAACAGAGCAAGATTCTGTCTCAAAAAAAAAAATGTGTTTTAAACATCTGATTTAATTATTTACCTTATTATCTAAAAAGTAACTATTATCATAAAAATGACACATGCCCACTATAGAAAACTTAGACAATAAAGATAAACAAAAAGGGGAAAAAAAAGAAAAAAAGTCACTATTTTGGTGATTTTCTTTCCAGTCTTTTCCATGTACACACATGGACCATACTACACATAGTATCACTTTTTCTGTAAAGGGAAAGATAGTAAATATTTTCAGCTTTGCAGGACATACGGTTTCTGTCAACTTTGCCAATGCAGTGAGAAAACGCATAGGTAGCTGTGTTCCAATAAAACACCTTTTACAGAAACGGGTGACAGGCCCATGAGCAGAGTTTGCTGACCCCATTCTCTATTATTAAATAGCCTTTAATGCATTATTAATGACTGTTGAAAATTCCATTATATAAATCTCCTATTGTTGGGTCTCTGATCTACTCCATGGTGCTGTCTCATCCTTTGTATACATTCACATTTAGAAATAAATTCTAGAAGTAGAACTGTATAGTCAAGAGTATGCAGCATCAGGGTTTTTGATCCTAACTTATTTGGCACATTGTCCTCCAAGAAGAACCTGAATAATAAGGAGGGAACCACATCAAGACCTTGGGAAGGAGCAAACTACAGCCAGGCCTGTCCAGCCTAAGGGCCAAATCTGCCCATGTTCATCTCTGTTTAAATACTAACTTCAACTGTGTTTGCCCTACAATGGCTACTGCTGAGTTGAGTATTTGCAACAGAGATCATATGGCTACAAACCTAAGATATTTATTTACTATCTGGCCCGTTATAGACAAAGTTTGCTGACTCATGGTCTAGAGTCCTCAAACAGAATGAAGAGCAAATGCCAAAGGACGGAGATAGGAATTAGCTTAATGAATTTAAGACATAAATGAAAGGCCACAGTGGCTAGAATGAGAGGAACATCAATGAAAGAGAAAGGAGATGAAGAGGTAGCTTAGGGCCATATTAAGTCAGGCCTTAGACCCAAGATGTTTGGGTTTGGATTTTATTTCAAGTGGAATGGGAAACCAATCTTCCTCATTTTAGGCAATGACATTATTACCTTTCTCAAAAACCTGTTAAGTCCTTTATGGTCTTTCCTTTCTTATCTAATTTCCTTCCTTTCATATTCAACCCCTCAACAAATTCTAATTTTATCTAAAAAATAAACCTCAAATCTGTCTATTTCTATTTCCTCTGCCATTCCCAGTACAAACGATCATCTATTGCCAGAAAACTGGTTTCTCTGCTTCTAAATTTTCCCTGTGCAATCCTTTATTTTCACAGCAGCCATAATAATCTTAAAACAGAAATCAGACCAAGTTATGTCCCTACCTCAAATTCTTCAATGGCTGCCCAACACAGAACAAACTCCAAACTTTCATAGTCTACAGAGCTTTAAGTAAGCAGTAGTAAATGCTACCTTGATCCCGACTTGTAGATATGCTCACTAATTCATTCAGACATAATGTGAATATTTGGTTTTAGATATATCATGTTAAAGTCTGACAATTTTCTCTTTACTAAAAGAGGAATGAGGGTTATATTTTATGTAATGTATTTTTGTCTATTAATATTGTCACTTAATTTTTCCTCCTTTGATCTACTGATTACTTAGACAAAGAGATTTCTTAATACTGACCTATGCCTATATTTCCGGGAAAAACCCATTGTTTTAATATAATTTTATACTTAATTTGTAAATACTTTACTTAGGAGTTTTGCACTTATATTCATAAATTAAATTGGCACATAGTTTCCTTTTCTATGCTAACTCATTTTCAGGGCTTTGCTAATTCTATAAAACAAACTAGAAGGCAAGGGAGACTTTTTCCTATGTTTTGGGGCAACTTAAAGACCACAGAGTGATCTATTTCTTGAAAGTTTCAAAGATTTTTCTCTTAAGAAATCACGGAAAATGTGGCACATATACACCATGGAATACTATGCAGCCATAAAAAACAATGAGTTCATGTCCTTTGTTGAGACATGGATGAATCTGGAAACCATCATTCTCAGCAAACTGACATAAGAACAGAAAATCAAACACTGCATGTTTTCACTCATAGGCAGGTGTTGAACAATGAGAACACACAGACACAGAGGGGGGGCATCACACAATGGGGTCTGTTTAGGGGGACTACGGGAGGGGCATCGGGGGGTGGGGAGGTTGGGGAGCGATAACATGGGGAGAAATGTCAGATATAGGTGACAGGGGGATGGAGGCAGCAAACCATATTGCCATATATGTACCTATGCAACAGTCCTGCATGATCTGCACATATACCCCAGAACCTAAAGTACAATAAAAATCATATATTAAAAAGATAAAAAAAAGAAATGATTGAGCTTGGCACTATAATGGGGAGCAGAAAGTTTGGTAGTGCTAATATTTTATGATTTAAATTTCTCCCAAGGCTATTGTTTCTCTCTCCCTTCCCAAATTTAGATTTTCCTAAAAAACCACAGATTTCACCAACTTTCATATTAGTATACTGTCACATTTAGTATTCTATTAAGTTTCCAAAATTAAACCTAAGAAAAATTTCAACCATATGCAAAAGTAGACAAAATAATATAACCTTCATGTGCTCATCACCTAAGTTTAATAATTTTCAACTCACAGCCAATCTTGTTTCTTATGCTCACTCCCCCAACTCCTGTAATTATTTTGAAGCAAATCTCAGACATTGTATCATTGTATCTGTAAATATTTGGGTTGTTATGATGTCTTAATCTCCTTCCTATCTGTGCTTATATCCTGTTTTGCTTTCCTAATGTTGTGGATTTGCTTTTGTGTGTTTTCCCTTGTTTTCTAATTTGCTGATTTTTGAAATTATATTTAATTCCTTCCTCTTGCTTTTTATAGGTTTACTTTGTAGTTCTTTTTTTCTAGTTTCCTTCACTGAGTCATTAGTTGCTTTATTTGAATTCTTTTATTAATAAAGTTTTCTTTCAAGTATAACAAAAACATTTAAGATACTACTATATTCTAGGCACTGTGTTTTACGTGAAATTATCTCAGCTGATTCTCACCAATGAGGTACGAACTATCATCCATCCACACTATGGATGAACAGACTGAGGCTTAAAGAGAAGTTAAATAATTTGCTGCCCAAGTTCTTATAGTTTGGACGTGGAAATGGTCATTATGTTGGTGGAAGAATAACCAGGTAAGTTGGTTTGGGGAAGGAGAGTGCACATGAATGATTGGTGGCTGACTTAGGTAAAAAAACAGGAGGTGCTAAACCTTTTCAACAGACCCTGAAGGAAGAGGGCTGAGTATCGGGACCATGGTAGAGTTCCTGAAAACTTTTCTACACCATACATTATACTTGTCTGGCAAAACCCCAACCACAGTCAAACCCAATTATTAACCATCTTCATGACCCCATGATGACTGAACCCTATTGAAAAAAAAAAAAGATCCATCTGATAAAAACTTAAAATTAACATGTTCTTAACTGATTCCATTGGATACATTTTTGTGTGTGGATCATTCCTTTTTTCAGACACTAAAAGGTTTAATTTATAAGGGCTTCCATCTACGTGCAGCAGTTAATTTTTTTAAGCATCAATAGATAGTATTATAAAGTGGTAAGAGCCTAAGGTTTTAAACCAGAGATGGGAAATAAGTTTCATGAAGATGATCAACTTGAAACAAATGGTAGTGACTTCCTAGAGCAGTGAGCAAGATTTTCTAGAGCACTTTCCAGGCCCTGTCTCCATGGAAAGCATGCTGTGTTTCACTCACAGAATCTCCCATGGTCATGAAGAGAGGGTGAGAGGCAGCAGCACCATAGCCCCAGGTCTGAATTTTGTAGTAAGTCACAATATACCCTACATGGTATCACTTCTCTCCCTGTCCACACATTTTTTTTTTCTTGCTTAGACTGAAGTTCTTTTTACTTAGTCATGCTTGTCTAAAACAGTTAAATTAAAACACTCATTTAGGTAAAGGGGTTACAACTTTCCATATGCCAGTATTTCAGGTTGACTCAACCAATGATTCTTATTTGAACATAATTAAGTCACTTTGCTTTCTTTCAAAATATGGTTGAGATCACTGAAAATGAAGAAATGGGTATTGTGTTGAATACACTAAAAGAGAAGAGAGGCAATTTTAGGTCAGAGGCACCACACAAGGGAGGCAAGCCATGATAAAAAGGGGAAGGTCTTTTTTTTAAGCTCTCAGGGGTAGAGAAACGGGATACTAGGAAGTGAAAAAATAGCCCTGAAAGAGCCAAAAATGTAGCAAAGGGAAATCTTTGCTTGTGCTTGAAAATTTTCCTGGTGTATACACACTCTAATTCCACCATGTACTACTAATTATACTGCTACTTATCTCAGAAATATTTTCCTAAATGGTATATACTTAAATCTACTACGGTATTTTCCCCCAAGCTCTGAGTTCTCATATACACTCTTAGCCAATGAAATAACTCATTGGCTAACAATGGCAGACAATACTCTACACCATTAGTCAATAAGTGTTATTAATACACCATGGTACAAATTTTCCCTGCCAATGAGCACTCTATTGTATTTTCCTGTGTTGAGTGAGTAATTCTACTCTGCTAGGGCTTCTCTTCCCACAGTTTGTGTCTGAATCATAGTAACTATAATAGGTGTGCAATGGTGTGCTGGACACATGGCTGTAAGGATCATTTTGGATACTCAAATGCAAGTTTTAAGGCAGCTTTGTGTGAAGTAAAAGTTTTTACTTCAGGTGAGTAAAGACAGGAAAGGGTTGAACCTTTAGAAAGCCAGAAGAAAGAATAACAGCATTAAAATTCCAGAAGATGGAAAAGAAGTAGTGGCTCATGCTTGTAATCCCAGCACTTTGGGAGGCCGAGGCGGGTGGATTACTTGAGGTCAGGAGTTCAAGACCAGCCTGGCTAACGTAGTAAAACCCTGTCTCTACCAAAAAATAGAAAAATTAGCCAGGTGTGGTGGGATGTGCCTGTGATCCCAGCTACTTGGGAGGCTGAGGCAGGAGAATTGCTTGAACCTGGGGGGGTGAAGGTTGCAGTGAGCCACGGCACTCCAGCCTGGGTGACAGAGTGAGACCCTGTTTCCAAAAAGAAAAAAAAAACCAAAAGAAGTGGATCTGAGATACAGGAGACAGGCAAATGGCAGGGCAAAGAATAAAGGCAAGAGAAGAGGAGATGAAGTATATGAAGAACAGAAAAGTCCAGCCAGAACAGAATGGCTCCATCACAAATAGAAACCTAGGGGACATGTACAAAAGACATCACAGGACAAACTCTATACACTAAGGTCTGAGTTACGATTATTTATTGTTCAGGAGAAATCGGGCTCTCCTTTATCACTATCCTTTTAGTCAAACTGATTTAGCTATCTCCAACACATCTCACTTTTCCTCTCTTTGACTTTTGTTTACGCTATTTTCCCATAAAAGTGCATTTACCCAAATGTTGACATCTACTTCTCAAAAATCCTGCAGCTATTTTTCAAGACTCAGATTAAATTTCATGCCTTCTGTGAATTTTTGCCTGGTCATACCAGTTACAACTACTTTTAAAATTCCACTTAAATCTTTATCAAAGGCCAAAGGGTCAAAAAGCATTTCAAGGCTTATAATGAGAAAGCAGCAGTACTCTATGCTCTTGGTACCCTTTCAGCTCTTTTCGTTGTTCCCTCTGGTATTTTCCTTTATATGATAAATAATAACCTTATAATACCTGCTCTTGATTCATCAATTTCAGATATTACCATTAGACATCCTATTATAGACGACTTGGCACTCATATCACAGATTTTGGTTACTATTAAGTCTTTAAAATTATTATGACTATGTAAACACTGTTCACTGTTGAAGTAAAGAATATACTTGAGTTACATCTCTTGTGTACGATTTTTGTTTTTCCTTCAGTTTACCGTTGCTCTGTTTTTAAATTCGCTTTTTTCTTCCTTGTACCTATTTCAATGTCTTCCTACTCTGCAAGAGCCTCTCAAGTGAATTTTCAATATTCAAGCCTATTTAGATTCATCAATTGTATTCCCCCACCTCCTCCCCTAATCCCATTCCTGGAGATAACATTCCCGGAATTATCTGTCTACTTCAATCTGGACTGACTACTCTCTAAGCTTACGGAATGAACTAGTCTTCTGAAGCTTCCTTTAATCAACATAATGGGAAGAAACTTTCATCATGCTTGCAGTACTCGATCTTTTGTTTGCCAAATCCTATGTCTCTCTTACTTAGTTAAGAACCCTCTAGTGTTGGCAGAGCCCATTTTCCAGCAACTTCCTAAAGTACGTCTGTATCTGAAAATATCTTGGTTGAAACATCTCAAAGTTCCCTATGTAAATTATTAGTAGTTGACAAAAGGAAAACTTTTAATTATATATAAAAGGAAAATACAATTTTAAATTATAAGGTTAATAAATATTTTGACAATCATTTGGATTTAATATCATTAAATAAATATTAAATACCAGGCTTTTATCTGACATCTAAGCCTAATTCATATAATTTGGAATCATCTGCTCAACAGCTTCATCCACATTGCTGGTAATATCTTAGTACTGCATCTTTCTGACCTATCTCTAGAATGCAGGTTCTTGCAGATGTAAATGCTACTAAAGCCATCAGTAGGAGAAAGTACAAACCATGTAACACCACAATAGAAAATGCTTTTAGACTACAGAGAATAAAAAATTTGGAGGTTTTCCTTCTGATTGTTTTTACATTTGCTTACATGTACTATAAACTAATTAAGTAAATTGCCTCAAATGATTTTGGAGAAGGTAGGAATCTGAAGGCAGCTCTGAGCACTAGGCTCCATGCCTGGGTCCCTAAGGTAGTTAAAACCTAATCCATTTATTCATTTAATTTACAAATACTTATTGAACAGCAACTGGATGCTAGACACAGACATAAAACAAGGAATATGTCAGACTTGGTCACAGCCTCATTCAACTCACAGTTTAGTAGGGAATATAGACCAAGTAAAAACGCAGTGGAATCTAGTATGGTGTTGCCATTTAGGGTATGCGTAGGTCCTGTGGCAGCAAAAAGGAAAAACACTTAAAGTGAAAGTGGAAGTGGTAGTTGTACTGGGAAGACATCTCAGTTGAAATGATATCTAAACAGATCTGAAAGATGATCAGGAATTAAGTGGTGGGGATGGCAGCAAGGGAAAAGAATTCTGGGAGAAGGAACATTCCCTATGAAAGCCCAGAAGCAAAAGGAAAGGTGATACATTTGAGTGACTGGACTTTCAGTAGAGGGGAGAGGTATGTGGCTAGAGAGGATGTGGAGAGAAGTGTGCAAAGCCTTATTATGCAGGGCCTGGTAGGTCATGTTATGGAGCTTGGGGTTTTATTTAAAGGAACCATAAAACTATGGAGGTGTTTTAAGCAGGTTAAACTGATCTTATTCTTCCACAACTGACATAATGTTCATGACAATTTGTTTGACTTCTGAAAAGTCAACACTCCTAAGATGCTAAAAACCATACAGAAACATATAACTTTTAAAATATATATATGCAGTAACCAGATGGAAAACATAGCAGAAAAAAATTCCACTTAAAACATAACAAAGACGATAAAACTATAAAACGCTCACAACTTATCTTAACAAATGTATAAGAACTACATGTAAAAAAACCGTAACTTTTTTTTTAGACAGGGTCTCACTCTGTTGCCCAGGCTGGAATGCAGTGGCATGCTCATAGCTCACTGCAGCCTCAAATTTCTGGGTTCAAGTGATTCTCTGCCTCAGTCTCCCAAGTAGCTGGGACCACAGGCACATACCACCATGCTTGGCTCATTTTAAAATTTGTGCTAGAGACTGGGTCTCACTCTGCTGCCCAGGATGGTCTCGAACTCCTGGGTTCAAGTGAACCTCTTACCTCAGCCTCCCAAAGTGCTGGGATTACAGGTGTAAGCCACCACGCCCAGCGAAGAAACCATAAAATTTTGAAAAGGATGTAAAAGAAAATCAGAAAAAAGAAATGTTCATGAATGTGAAGACTCAATATTGTTAAAATAATTTTTCATGTTAATCTGTAAATTTAAGGCAATTCTCATAAAAATCCCAATAAATTTTTCAGACATATTTGACAAACTGATTGTAAAGTTTATCTGGAAGATTAAATGTGTAGGACTACATTTATAAGACTTAAGACTAGTTCTTACAAAAATAAAAAAGATGGGAAGGCTTGCTTTACCATATTAAAAAAACATTTAATAAAATGACAGTAATTGAAAAAGTAGGTAAAGTCAAAATGTTCAGGGGGGTTATAGGTTGAATTGTGCCCTCCAAAAAGGTATGTTCAAATCTAAACGCTGGTACCTATGAATTTGACCTTATTTGAAACCAGCGTCTTTGCAGATGTAATTAAGATAAAGTCAAAATGGAGTGGGATGGTCCCAATCCAATGACTAGTGCTCTTATGAGAAGAGGGAAATTTGGACACAGACACAAACAGGGAGATCATCTGATGCCTGAGGCAGAGAGTGGAATGATGTATCTACAAGCCATGGAATGTCAAGCATTGCTGGCAAACACTAGAAGCTGGAATAGGCAAGGAAGGAACTTCCCCGAGAACCATCTGTTGTTTTAAACCACCCAGTTTGTGGTAATTTGCTATGGCAAATTAGGAAACTGATACAAGGGGTATAAGGCAATTTTATACATGATAAAAGAGGTATCTCAAATGAGTGGGGAAAAGAATAGATTTTATTAATTCAATAAATAGAGGTTAGGACAATAGGCTATTTGGAAAGAAAAGTTAGGTTTCTACCTCATACCAGGTACCAAATTCCAAGGGGATCACAGATCTAAATGCAAAGCAAAATAAAAAACACCAAAAAACCATAAAAGGTCAAAATGTAAAAGGATATTTTTATAACCTTAGTGTAGGGAAGGATTTTCTAACCAAAGCATGAAACCCAGAAGTCAGATTTGACTATTTAAAAATGAAAACTTCTGTACGTACTACAATGAAAGACACATAATCAATGTTTAAAAAAACATATTACAAGATATATAATAGACATGGAGTTAATATCCAGAATATATACAGAGACTGTACAGACCAATAAGGAGACAACAAGTAACCCCAAAGAAAACTGAGCAAAACATAAAATAACAAAGGCCAATAATGTATGGATACTCAACCTCACTAGTAATCAAATGAGATGCAAATTAAAATGGGAAAGTTGGCAAGGCATGTTGGCTCACACCTGCAATCCCAGCACTTTGGGAGACTGAAATGGGTAGATCACTTGAGGTCAGGAGTTCGAGGCCAGCTTGGCCAACATAGTGAAATCCTGTCTCTACTAAAAATGTAGAAATTAGTTGGGCGTGGTGGCAGGTGCCTATAATTCCAGCTACTTGGGAGGCTGAGGCAGGAGAATGGCTTGAACCCAAGAGTCAGAGGTTGCAGTGAACTGAGATCGTACCACTGCACCCCAGCCTGGGTGGCAGAGCGAGACTCTGTCTCAAACAAGAAAAAAAAAAAGGGAAAGTATTATTTATCTAGAGTCACTCAAATTAAAAATATTTCCTAATAATATCTAGTGTTGACTAGGTAATACTCAAACAGGTATTCTCATATACTGAAATTTTGAAGGAAAATTTGATAAATGTCTATTGGGATTTAAATGTTTATACCCTTGGTTTCAGTACATCCTTTTCTAAGACTATATCCTACTAAAACACAAATTCACAAAAATAAATAGGAGAAAATTACATTAAATATAGAATATTCATAAAATAGAATACTGTGTAACCACTTCAAAAGAGGTAGATAGATCCGGCTGGGCGTGGGTGGCTAACACCTGTAATCCCAATGCTTTGGGAGGCTGAGGCAGGATAATTGCTTGAGGTCAGGAGTTCAAGACCAGCCTGGGCAACATAGCAAGACCTCATTTGTACAAAAAACACAAACATTAAAAAAAATTATCTGGGCGTGATGGCATGTGCCTGTAGTCCTAGCTACTAGGAAGGCTGAGGTGGGAGGGTTGCTTGAGCCAAGGAGTTCGAGGTTACAGTGAGTCATGACTGCACCACTGCATTCCAGCCTGGGTGACAGACAGAGAGACACCTTGTCTCAAAAAATCCCCCAAAACAAAACACAAAAAAACAAAGTAAGAGGTAGATCTATATGTAATGTCATAAAAAGATGTTCAAGACATGTTAAGTAAAAAGAGCGAGTTGCAGAATATGTATTTTGTAATCATAAATAATAATTATCTTACGTAAAAATGTCAAGACGACTATAACTGAGCTGCTGACAATAGTTATTCTGTGTGTGGTGGTAGGGAACAATTAATTAATTCATTTATGCAATATTTAATAAGTGTCCATTATGTGCCAGGCATATTGGTTTAGTTACTGGGGATTCAGGAGTAAACAACAACAAAAAACCAGATGAGAAAATGGTGAACATCCACTTTCTATGTTAGACATATCTGTGAAGTATGACCTTCATATTTTGTCTTTAACAAATTTTTGATCAGTTTGGTTCTTTAAAAACATAAGCTTTAGGCTGGGCATAGTGACTCATGTCTGTAATCCCAGCACTTGGGGAGGCCAAGGTGGGCAGATCACCTGAGGTCAGGAGTTCGAGACCAGCCTGGCCAACATGGAGAAACCCCATCTCTACTAAAAATATAAAAATTCAAAAATGAGCCGAGTGTGGTGACAGGCACCTGTAATCTCAGCTACTCAGGAGTCTGAGGCAGGAGAATTGCTTGAACCCGGGAGGCTGAGGTTGCAGTGAGCCAAGATTGCCCCATTGCACTCCAGCCTGGGTGACAAGATAGACTCCATCTCAAAAAAAAAAAAAAAAAACCCCAAGAAACGAAAAAACATAAGCTTTAGGCACTAATGAAAAACTTTCAACAATATAAAGCAATCTGTTTTGTCTTTCTCTTAAAAATCACTCTTATCAAATAGTTTTTAGAGAGGTCCCTGGAATACTCAATAATGTATTTTGATAAAGTTAATGTGAAAGGACCAACGAGTTTCTAATACTGTAAAATGATTACTCTGCTCAGGTGAAAAATAATAACTTTATAGTATTTCTTTTATCTTTTTTGGTCTGTGCTTATCCATTATTTTTCTTTTTTTAGTATTTCATTTATCTATACCCTTTGTGATAAAATATTTTACTTACAGTTTGTGGATTAATCTCCTCCTCTCCCATAGGTTCATCCATAATTTGCTGTCCATTCTGTGAAAAGCACAGCAAGCAGAAAGTTACCAAAACATAACTCACATCAATTAAAGTTAAATGAAGGCAGACAAAAAAAACAAAAAACAACTGAGGAAGATTTTCACCCCTAAAGGGCTCTAATGAAGTAGAACCACCACATGAATATTCAGTTGCTAAATTTGCAACAGGCTGTGCTTCAAAAGTTAATTATTTGAAACTATAAAAACATTTTTTCCATGGAAGTAATATAATAAATGATTATTACCTTTCCAGGTGAGCCCTTGAGTTTAATAGTTAAATGCATTACAAATGGTCTTATTTAAGCCTCACCAAACATCATTTACAACACTGTATGGCAAAACACATTCTAAATTCCAACTTCATTCATAATTAATCAAGGGAACTGATTAATTATTTCAGAGAAAATAAGCCCAATCTCTACATCAAAATAAATTCCAGATGGATTAAACATTTAAATGTCAAAAATAAAATTATACAAGTATTAGAATATAAGTGAACAATACTCATGGGGTAAGAAGGGTTGAAATCATAAAGAAAAAATGACATTTTAGTCTATAAGTTTAAAACTTCTGCCAGACATGAAAAAAGATAAAAGACAAACTGATTACAAAAAAAGGCAACATATAACAAAGGGTTGGTATCCTCAATACACAAAGAGCTTTGTTTTACAAACCTGTAAGAAAAAATGATGAACCTCAACAGAAATGAGCAATAAGGGAAAAAAGAGTTCAGCCTTAGTACTCATCAAAGAAATGCATTTAACCCAAAGACACCTTTTGCCTTTCAAATTGGTAATGATTTACAAAAAATAAATAAATAAAAACCACATACAAACAAAAAACCACTCAGTGTTAATGAGGGTATTGGGGAAAGAGTACTCTGAACATACTGCTGGAGAAAGTGTTAATCAGCACAACCTTTCAGGAAGGCAATCTGAGTTTGTATTTTTTAAAAACCGAAATAGTACACATAAAATTTTGAAATGTCTCATCAATCTACTTCTATTTTTTTAAAGTAGATAAGTGTACAAAGATATACATAGAAGAATGCTCACCATAACTTTTATCCCAAAAGAACTTCAAATTGGAAACCTACATTCCTAACAATAGAGAACTAGTTAAATATGTTATGGTACATCCTTATAATGGAATACTATGAGGTCATTAAAATGATGATAAAGATGTAAATTCATTGACATAGAAAGACAGTCACATGTAATAAGTGAAAAAGCAGTTTACAAAACAATATGGATTGTAATGATCCCATTTAAAATAAATATATACATGTTTCAATGTATATATTTTTATGGGAAAAACTCTGGAAGGATATACACCAAAATGTTAACAGTGGCTATCTCTGGGTGGTAGAATTTTAGACAATTTAAATGGTTTATTTTTGCTTATTTGAATATTCTAATGTGCCTACAATGTCTACAATGAATATGTATTATTTGTGTAAGTTTTAAAAATCACAAAAGCGGAAGTCAGGAACACATAGTTTCTTTTCTCATTCCCTCAGTTGGAAAAGGAGTAGCCCCTGACTATTAATTCAACAAGTATACAAGGATGTAAACTAACCATTTTGGAGCATTATTACCTAGGAAAAAAAGGCAGCCCACCTATCACTTCAAACTACACAGGAGGCAGCTGCTCTGAATATGAACTCCCCTCTTTGTTCTTCGCATCCCTATTTACCATTCATTCATTCATTCATTCATTTCTTTTCATTCAAGCTATATTCTAGGCACTGAGCTGGAGATAAAAGTTAATAAAACATGGCCCCCATCCTAGAAGGGTCTATTGACCTTATACAAAGGGTACCTTTCACTTTCACCCATTCATAGAAGATGTTCCTAGATTAGGGAATGCCTATGTAATACTACGAAGCACAGAAACAGTGCCAAAATTCAGGAAAAGGTGGAGAGGCAGGTATAAAATCTTTATTTTCCTAAGGTATGTTCAAAGGCTGTAACACTGTCCTCTTCTTTGGTATAAAGACACTCATATATCTCTAGAATATTTCTGTTTCCTCAAAGTGACAACCATTTATTCAACTGACTACTGGTTGTTCTTATCCGAATGTTCCAAAGAACTAGCTCCTAACAACTGTGGCTCTGTTGTCAGACATAGAGATTCAAATTCCTATTCTTGCCCTATGAAGCCTTGGATAAGTTCTTTAAACAATCTAAGCTTTTCACTTTCTTCATACGGAAAATGAAGATTGAAAAGTTTTATCTTCAGGGGGTTGTAGTAAAGACTAAATGAGTTAAATGATATAAAACCCTAAGCATAGTGTCTGGCACTTAGTAAACAATCAATATCAGCTATTTTTTATGTCCAAAATTCAATTACCTCATTTGCTCAATTACCTACCAACCTGCTCCCTCTCCTGTATTTGCCATCTTAATGAAAGGCACCATCATTCATCTAGCAGCCCAAACCAGATTTTTTCATTAATTGTAAATGGTTATCTTTCTGTAACACAGACTTGCCCCCATGACTCCCCATTGCTTGGCATTTAGAACCCTCAGTCTAACTTGAGCTACATGTACGTTTTTCTCAGGAATAAAATTTAAGAACCATCTGTTCCTTGCAATTTTTAATGTATGCAAAACAAGTATCACAACTTATAACTTACTTTTAAAGAAAAGTGGTACAGGAGAAACAGCACTAAACTTGGAATTTGTAGACCAAGGGTAGAGCCCTAGGCTGCTGCTTATAAGCTTTATGATTTGAGGCAATTCAGACTTTCTCTTAGCTAGCCTATTTCTTTACCTGTTCAAAATGAGGATACTTGTCCTGTCTACCCAAAGGAGTATTACCAGGCTCCAAAACAAGATAATTCAGAAGAAAGAACTTTATAAATGGTAAAGAGCTGTTATCAATGCACATTACTATTACTAAGGTGAGGTAGCCTCATGAGGATAAAATAATACTCTCTGAAGTTCTTTTGATCTTGGAATTAAAAATATCTTTGAATTGGTACGGCATCATAAAAATATTCTGTTCCTATTATACATCATATGTTTAAATTCTTTCTACTTTGTTCTTATACTTACGCCTAAATACTACCTCACTAGGCACTATACTATCTCTGAAAAAGTACTGCCTGCTACATGAAATTTTTCATTATATAGCAACTTTTCTCAGCTGTGAATTCTCTTTAAGAGGATTACTAATAAATGATGACTAACTTGCCTGTACTCTATCTGCAAAGTCACAGGAAGTCTGTGACTTTGATTAGAGTCATAAATCTACATCTATGACTCTAATCCACCCTGAGTCTTGTCTTTTCTAGATAACAAGTTCCTTCAAACATTCCTTTAAGACAGCTAAGACTCATCACCACCTTCTTTTCTGAGCATGCTCCAATTTATCTTAAAGGGTGGTATATGGAATTATATGTAATTAACATTTCAACCCTCATATGACCAATGCAGAGTAAAGGGCATATTACCTCTTTTGACCTAGAAAATAAACTTATGTTAATACAGTTCACATATGCATTATTTTTGGAATGCCCTCAACACAATGCTGACATGTCAAGTTTTCTGACTGAATCCTTGTCTTCTTTACTTGCACTGCAACCACACCCTGCATCCTCTAACCATACCTGTTGTTACTCTTCGTTCCATGAATAAACCTTTATTTAAATTTTTTCATTATGTCTTTCCAGCTGTGATCCATTGCTAGTCTCTATAGATTAGATTCCAAATCTGTCAATCAGCCTCTTCACTATTTTTAGCTTCATGTCATCTCAAATTTTACAATAAACTTTCTTTTCTCAACTACTCACCCAGCTAAGAGTATAGTATATACTAACAAAGCAACCTAAGAAAAAAATTGAGTGAAACATAATCTGAAGGGTATTTTATGCTCCACTTTTTGTAAAAACATCTACATCCTGAGTTTAGCAAAAATTTAAAATATTGAACAATTTAATTTTTAAAGCAGTGAGCCAGTGTTATCCTATATACCAGTAAAGCTTTACAAAGAGCTTTTTCTACCAAAAAAGCATCTCTATTTAAATGAAACTTTTCTATCACTTAATCAAAACAAGGATTCAAATGATATCTATTAGAAATGAGCATAAAGTTACTTCTGCAGTTAAGTTTCCCATTTGGAAAATGACCCTTGCTTTTATTAGAGATTAGGTTATATGGATTATCAGTCTTACTCAATATTTTATTCCTATTGTTCCCCAAGTTTAAGGAATAGTATCTGTTAAACAAGAAAACATATTTAATTTTAAGAAACAAGTGGGAAAAAAAAGTGTTCTAAAGCTTGCCAGTACCACGTTTAAACCCCAACTCTGTCACTTACTGGTGTAGTTACCTGAACTTGGGTAAGTTATTTAACATTTTGAGCCTGTGTTTCTTCATTCACAAGATGCACATAATATCTACCTCATAAGGATGTTGTAATTAAAAAGATCCACCAAGAGACAGTACATGTTCAGTAAATGTTACTTCTTTTCCTCTCTTTTGCCTCAATTGACTGTATAACATTTACATTTCTACAGATAACTTCTAAAGATGTAATGCAATGCGGAAGTATAGGAGAGTATTGAAATACCTGTTCGCTACATTCAATTTTCCATTCATTACAGTCAATTTTCCACCAAGCAGGGTGGAAGAGATCATTTATATATGTGCTATATTTTTATACAATGTAGCTAGAGAATGAGTATGGACAAAAAATAGTTTAAAAGTAAGGCAAATGTATTTATCCTCTCTCATCCCACCATAATGCCTTTCAGCCAAAAAATCTGAGCCTGGCAGATTGTATATATGCAAATGTGATGTGAAATACTGGAAAAGGTTAGGAATTGCTAATCATGCTTTACTTTGTTAGCCTGAAATGTGTATAAAGTCACACATTAGAATAACCTACAATATGGGTCTCATCAGAACAAATCAGATAAAGCAGATTGTTCCCTTGACTTTCAGCAGGTATTGCTTTCAATGTTGTAAAAATTATCACCTAGGATCATTTTCCAAGCTTAAAGAGGAAGAATAATTCAAACAAGTATTTCTGAACCAAGGCTTCAGGAACACTAGAGTATTCCTAAGTATTTTAAGGAAAATTCTGATGTTAAAAATATTTTATTACTTTAAACACTTGCATTTTAAGCAATTCTATTAAGCAGATTGCTTTGTTGTAATGGCATGTTACAACAATGTCCTTTTCCAGTCTGCTGTTTGATACCTCTGAAAATATAATATTAGTTAAAAAATACTTTGATTTCGGCAGAAGATCATCATGTATAAGTATGCTAGGACCAAAAATTAATCTGTGACTGATAAAATGCTAACTTGAACTCAGCAGGGCATACCATCTACTGACATTCTCCTACCTAGAAATGAAATGGACAAATGGACATCCGAAGAATCTTCACAGAGAGTAACAGTCTGAAGTAACAGGAAGGGAGGAGGAAAAGAAAGGATCCAGAGCCCTAGTGTATTAATATGGAGACCCAGGTTGTAGGAATGAGCAAGGACCATAGTTTTTTTTTAATCCACAGGTACATCTACCTTCCAAACTCCCTGATATCAGCAGTGGTTTTCCTGTCGAAAAGCTTATGCAGTAGGAATTCCATCATGAAGGTGCTGAGCATGAGGCATTAGAAACCTCTCTCAAACTTTGGTTAAGATACCATCAAATTGTTCAGAATCCAACGAATCTTCTATGCAATCACATTGAAACAGTAAGTAACAAGCACTTTATATTCTTAATAAGGAATGTATATAATCCTTACCAATGTGACAGGATTAAGAATCAGCTCCTCATTTATCCTAAGGAAATATCAGAGATGTGCATAAAGACTTATGTACAGTGATATTCATCATACTCATTATACTGAAAAATAGAAAACAATCTAAGTGACCAACAAGGGACTGGTTAAATAAATCATAATACATCTATTCATATGTAGGAATACTATGCAATGGTTAAAATCAGGGCCTCAAAGAAAATTTAATGATGCAAAAAATATGCTTGCAATATATTAAATTAAAAAGGATACAAAACTATATAGTATGACCCAATTTTGCATCCCCCCTCCCAACATGTGTGCATGTAATTGGCAAAACATATAAAATCTTATCAGTTGTTACCTGGGTCATAGGATTTTCTTCTTTGTACTGTATTTTCAAAGTTATATGCACTTATTATGTATTAATTTTATAAAGAGAAAACAATACATGTAATTAGAAAAATCAGTTTATTTCTAGTTAAGGTGCCCTTGTGCCTGCTTTACTATTCCTCTAGCTACTTAAGGTCTGTTAGTACCCAACACTGTTCTATTTTCTAGATGAGGGGAGGAATGACCTCTGGTTATATCTACATTTTTAAGATTAAGAGGACCCTTTCAGAAACTTTGTTTTTTCCTGGTCCTGTGATTGTGGCCAAGTTTCAGGCCTGGATCCACCTCATGTTTTTTGAACTGTTACCCTCTAAGGGGAATTCTGCTTATGAAACAAGAGTATGTTGAGATAAGAATAAAGAAATGAAAACATAGTAGCCAAAAGTAAATCTGCATTGTGAATAGCAAGTATTAGAATTGACACTGAAGAAAACGGAATCCATGCCACAGAGAACAAACTTGAGTAAATGAAAAAAAAAAAGATTTAAAAAACTATGGAAGACAGACATAGAAATAATCTATGAATAACAGATGTTCCTAAAGAAAAAAAAAACAGGCAGTTTTAATCAATCAAAAGTATAAGAAAACTTTCCAGTTCTGAAAAAAATACCTGAGACTGGAGACTGAGAAGGTTCAACAGAGATCATCAACACCAAGACATGTCCTGGCAAATGTTTTTAAATTTCAAGGATAAAGATATAATCCTACAAGCATACAAGCAGAAAAAAAATAGGTTATTTCAAAGGAACTGAAATCAGATTGACCTCAGATTTCTCCTCTGCAACAATAAAATGCCAGAAGACAATGAAGTAATCACTTACAGAGAGTTGAAAAGGAAAAGTTATGATCTAAGAATTTTATACCTCATCCTAGCTTTTCATGTACAAAGGTCACAGGAAATTATTCTTAGATCTGCAAAGTCAAGTTTTCACCATCCTGGTAGTTAAAAAAAAATAAATTGTTCAAAGGTACATCCTAGACCATCAAAAGAGAATAAAAAAAGAGATAAAGAATACTGAGGTAGAAAAGAACTGGAGAAGTATACTGACACCCACTTAGTATCTAGAAAAAACTGAGTAAAATAGTTAATCCCACTAAAGGAAAGGGGTCAATAAGGAAGAATAATTGATATAAGTATATAAACAATATAAAAGAAAAAACCACCTTAGAAAGCTAAAAGTAGGATTTGTAATCTCAGGTTAAATTAATGTGAACTCAAAATAAAAGAGGTAGTAGGAGAAGCAAAGATTCTAAATTCTCTTTCCTAGAAGGTATTTTAAAACCATTATTTTTAGTAACATTAAATATAAATTTTGGAATGTTTTGAAAAACCATACAGTAACCAAGAATAGATATTACAGTCCAAATCACTAAAGAAATAACTGGCAGTGACTATTAATAATACTTTTTACAGGCATCACATTCAACCCTAAGAACATGAGTCAGGTATAATTACTCTATTTTATAGTCGAGGAAAACAAGGCTCAGCCAAGTTAATTACTGAATGGCAGAAGCAGGATTCAAACCCAGGTCTTTTTACCTCCGTAATTCTTTCTTCTGTATTTTATAACCTCCTCAAACAATTCGTATGGAAGAAGAAAAAAACCTCACAAGAATAAAAAATATAAAATGACAGAAATCATTCGAAAAGTAATAATGTAAGAAATGTAAAGTTTAAGTGTCTAATTATACAAGGAAGTGACTAGATGTTATTAAAGAATTACTGATGTTCTTATGAGTGATGATGGTAAGGTGTTTACAAGTTTTAAAACTCTAACTTTTAAGAAGTATAAATGCAAATATTTATTGGGGAAGGGGGTGGTTGGGAGAATGAGAAAAGGAAGCAGAAATGGAACAAAATCGGCCATGAGTTTGATAATCCTTGAGGATGGGTTATGGGAATATGGTGGTTCATTATACTACTCTTTCCAGTCTGGTATGTGTTTAAAATGGTTGATAATCAAAACTTTAAGAATCAAGTTATATTTTTAAAAAAGTAAACTAACAACTATTTACTACTTTAAAGAGAAACTCAAACCAAACAGGTAAGTATAAAGAAAATTAAAACAAATGTTTATGGCATTAATACCAAAAATAAAATATAAGGCAAAAACTTTATGCTGATTAAAAGTCATTTTATTTTAATTAAAGATATAATCAACATTAATATACACAGTAATAATGATTGCTATCATTTACTGAGCTCTTGTCGCATACCAGGCAAATGCAAAGCACTATTATCTTTGATGCTTAACAACTTCGTGGGGTATTATCACCAATTTACAAATGAGGAAATTAAGCCAAGACAGGTATCTCAATCTTTCTAAGCACTGGATCCCCAGCCCCCTAGCAAAATGCCTGGCACGTACAGTAGGTGTTCAATAAATATTTGTTGAATAGATGAGAAAGTCTAGTATACTGCCTAAGGCTAATAAGTAGAGCCCAAATTCAAACCTAAATCTAATTCTAACCCCCTACTCTTTTGTTTTTTGTTTTGAGATGGAGTCTGGATCTGTCACCCAGGCTGGAGTGCAGTGGCACAATCCTGGCTCACTGCAACCTCCACCTCCCAGGTTCCAATGATTCTTCTGCCTCAGTCTCCTGAATAACTGGGACTACAACTGCATGCCACCATATCCAGCTAATTTTTTTATATTTTAGTAGAGACTGGGTTTCACCATGTTGATCAGGCTGGTCTCAAACTCCTGACCTCAAGTGATCTGCCCACCTCAGTCTCCCAAAGTGTTGGGATTAAAGGTGTGAGCCACTGCACATGGCCCTAAAACCCCTACTCTTAATCACATAAAAATCTTTTAATAATATTCCACAGTAAGAGTGCAGAGGTTTACTTCCTTCTGTGTATGTTTATTTTTTAGATTTTCTACAATTAGCATGTGTTATTTTTTAAGCAAAAAAGTCATTAAAAACAGCAAATGAATAGTATTGAACATTTAACCATGACTAAACCAACCACAAAACACAAAAGCAGATACTTTGGAGACTATGACATAAAATAAATGGAAACAAAATGGATGGGAAAATTTTAGTACACTAATATCAGCTAGCATAATGAACAAAAGGACAGAGCATTTGAAATAATTTACATTAGGTAGATACTGAATTTCATAATGTAAAAAGAATATGGGTTCTTTTCAACTTTTAAGTTTCTATGAAAAGTTATAAAAACTGACCATGTTCTAGGCCATAAAGTAAATTTAAAACTTTTTTTTTTTGAGAGACAGTATCTTGCTGTCACCTAGGCTAGAGTGCAGTGGTGCAATCTTGGCTCACTGCAGCCTCAAACTCCTGGCCTCAAGCAATCCTCCCACCTCAGCCTTCCAAAGTGCTAGGATTACAGGCATGAGCCACTGCATCTGGCCAGCTTAAAATTCTTAAAGGCAGGAATTACACAGATCATATTTTTGGATTATAATAAAATATTAAGGAAATAAACTAAAGCAGTCACTCAGAAATTAATATTCTTCTAAATAACTACTGGGTAAAGGAAACAAGTAACAGCTATCATTTATTCATTGCCTATTTTGTTCAAACTACAGTGCTACCTGTGTTACACATATTCTCATTTAATCCCAATTTATCATTAAAAACCATCTATGAGGTAAGTCATTACGTAGAGAAGAAAAAAAAGTTAGGCTGACAGTTTAATAACTTGTCCAAGATCATAGAGCTATTAAATTTGCAGATAATTAAACCCAAGTTCAAATCAAAGCTCCTACTACTTACATAGAAATACTGTTACATTGCTGTAAAAATTCATATACAGGCATCTAGCTATGCTCATTTTTCTCCATTCATAAAATAGTTTTGTAATAAAAGTGGAGAAAACTAGAGTTCTTTAACATAACAAGTTCTGAAAGTATCTATTTGTTAAATATGCTATTCTAGGAAGATTATGGTTCATTTTTCTAACATATCATTGATCAGATATAATATTTCAAATTATATAATCTCCTAAAAGGGATTTCTTTAAATATATTCATTCTCATTAGGGCAATGAAAAATGAAAGAAAACATAAAAATTAGGTAAACAAAGTAGGGAATATAAGAAAAACATGACTTGCCACTATATTTATTTCTAAAAACTGGTGTATGCTTGGAAAAGTCACTTTTTTTCTGGTACTTATCTGTAATCTGTAAGAGTTCTATGTAATCTTGGCCAGCATGGATTTGAAAGTCTGCCACTAACTGTGGGCAAGCCCCCAAGCCTCTCTAAGTTGTGGTTGCTTCATCCATAAATATGTGACTATTCAGGAGCTTTCCCAGCTTGAAAGTTTTATGATCTTCTATAAAACTTTAAGGATTATAGTTTTAGATTAAAGTTATTTAAAATTTCATGGGGTTTTCATACCCAAGGAAATTACTGATTCCATGTTTGAAGCTGTTTTTATGTTACTTCTAAGTATAACTTTTTCTTCCACTTCTGGATTCAGAATAGTTTTATCTATATTTGTCAGTGGTACTTTTGTTCCCCAATGTAAACACAGATAATGCCAAAGAACTGATTGTACGACTGTCGTCAACTGAAAGAAAAAAATATTTTTTTGTGCAGATCAAGGAACTTAAAGCAATTTTATAATTTCCACAATATGATCTATTATTTTACTAAAGTAGTAAAGTACCAATTAAAAAAAATGGCATCCACTCCTAATCCTATTCCTGCTTCTCCAATACCTTCAAACCCTACCTCTCAGCAGACGATGGCATTGGTAATATTCTTCAAATCTGCCTGATGATCAAAATTACCTAAGGCTCCTGTTAAATATATATTACCTGGACCTATCTCAGGTTGACACTGAATCAGAATTCCCAGAAGCCCCATGGTTAAGTATATTATTTTTTAAACAGGCATGTTAGAGGACACCTGTGATTAGACAAGACTGGGAAATCTCAGTGTAAAGATCATGAGCTCTGGAGTCTGATATATCAAGTTTCAAAGCCTGGCTTTGTTCTTTATTATAGGTGTGACTTTGGGTAAGTGACTTAACATGAATCTCAGTTTTCTAATCCATA
This sequence comes from Callithrix jacchus, assembly GCF_049354715.1. Lineage (NCBI taxonomy): Eukaryota > Metazoa > Chordata > Mammalia > Primates > Cebidae > Callithrix > Callithrix jacchus. The sequence continues at coordinate 20,766,736 of NC_133524.1, forward strand.
AAATTTGGATACTAATTATGCTGGAGGTTGTGGTACAGCTCAGTATGCCCAGCCACAATGGCTGTTTTGGAGGTATCAGCTTCTCTTTCCTCCTGCTCATCTTGCAGGGGAAATGACAACTACTATTATTTAAGCAGATTTTGAAGAACCCCTTGCCCTAATGGGTCCAATTCCATTTCTATGGCTAAAAATCTGAGTTCTGGATAACCCTTTAACGTACTACTTGGTTTAGCTAATTCAGGAGTCCTATGAACAAGTCCAGTGATTTATTTTGGTTTCCAGAGGTTTAATGAAGCCCTCCTATCCAAAACAGTTACACGATTATGCTAGGCTTCAAAGTCCAAGCTTTTATTTGCTGTGACTGTGGCAAAAATCATTTAAACCTCTGTTTCCCCCTCTGTAAGACAAGTGATGCTAAATGTCTACTGAACTGAACTAATAAACATTATTGATAACATAACTGTTAACACTTAAACTTATATATACTCTTACAAACATCTTTAATAACTTACAAGTAAAATGATACAATGGTACTTGCTCAAATACACAATAAATCAGAACCTGTTTAACAGGATTCCTGTTTGTGTAGTATCAACTGTATCTCAATACAAAGTGTTTTAGACATGTTTCTAGGTGAAGTGACTTAGGAAGAAACAATTCAAATGATTCACTCTAATTAAAATATGTACATCTATATTTAAAACTCAACCTAGGTATAAACATAACCTAGCAGCAAAGCCGCCAAAACTAATTTCTGAAAAGATAACCACAAATATAGTTTCTAATTAGAGCTCCATGATTAATTCTACATGCATATGTATTAAGCATAAGTAGTATTAATAAGAATACTAGGCTGGGCGTGGCGGCTCATGCCTGAAATCCCAGCATTTTAGATGGGTGGATTGCTTGAGGCCAGGAGTTCAAGACTAGCCTGGCCAACATGGTGAAACCCTGTCTCTACCAAAAAACGTAAAAATTAGCTGGGCATTGCGGCGCATGCCTGTAGTCCCAGGTACTTGAAGACTGAGGCAGGAAAAATGCTTGAACCCGGGAGGCAGAGGTTGCAGTGAGCTGAGATCATGCCACTGCACTCCAGCCTGGGTGACAGAGTGACACCCTTGTCTCAAAAAAAAATTACTAAAAATTGTTGTTTTAACTGCTCACATAAGCAATAACTTAGAGAAACCTAAGGAAATTTTTAAAAACTAAAAATCTGAGTTTATTCAAAACAAAGGAAGAGTTACCTCAAATCTTAAAAACCAAGAAAAAACAAACTTCAAATCCTCTTGTAAGTAATTTAAATTACATTAAAGAACCATAGCTTTTTTTTTTCTCATTTTTTCAAATTGTTCTTTAACACAATTCAGTTCTTCATTTAGGTCTTGTCCTTTGCTTGTTATATTTATTTCTAGGCATTCAATATTTTTGTTGCTATTTCAAATGAGATCTTTTTTCCATTATAGTTTATGTTTATGGCTCATAAACAGGAAAGCTGTTGGTTGATTTCTGAATACATTTTGTCTAATATCATCTTACTAGACTATCGTTAGTTTTAATAAACCTTTTTAGAGGATTTCCGTAGATAATTATATCATATATGAATAATCTTTTATCCTTTTGAATACTCTTTGATTTTATTTAATTGCATTAGCAAGCTCTTCTAGAATGTAAAATAGAAGTGAAAATAGCAGGCATAGCTTTAATGAAAATGCCTATAAAATGTCCCTATCAAGCATGATGCTGGTTACTGGTTTGAGATGATGTTTTAAGTATTAAGCACACACCCTTTTGTTCCTATGAGTAAAATTACTAGGAATAAGTTTTTAATTGAGAATAGACATTTTATCTAATGCTTTTAAACTTGTTTTCTTACCTTTAGAAATGATCCAATGATCATAAAGTCACAGGAAGTTGTAAAAATAATAGAGAGGTCCCACACACCACTTCACCCCAGTGGTAACATCTTATGTAACTTCCTGCCAAAGCCAGGAAATTGCTGCTGGTACAATGCACAGATCCTACACAGATTTCACTGGTTTTACAGGTATATAGGTATATGTGTTTTCTAGCTCATTTTATCCCATGTGTGGGTCTCTATATCCACCACTACAGTAAAGATACTGAACAGTTCATTGCCACCAGAATCCCTCATGTGGCCCCTTTATGACCACATTTCCCTCCCCTTTTCCTAATTCCTGGCAATCAGCATTCTCCACTGCAATGATTCTGTCATTTTAAGACTGTCCTATAAATCATACAGCATGTAATCTTTTTTCACTCAGCATAATTTCCTTGAGAGTCATCCAAGCTTTTGTGTGTATCAACAATTCATTCCTCTTTAGTTACTGAGTAGTATTATTCTATGATGTGGATATGCTAGATTGTTTGACCATTTCCCATTCAAGGACATTTGGCTTCTAATTTTTGTATAGTACAAATAAAGCTGCTATGAACATCTGTGCACAAACTTTAATGTGGATGTAAGTTTTTATTTCTCTGTGTTAAATGCCCAGGAGTACAACTGCTGGATCATATAGCAAGTATATGTTTATTAATAAATGGTCAAACTATTTTCCCAAGGGGCTATATCATTTTATATCCTCACCAGCAACATACGAGTGATCCAGTTTGTTTGCATCCTTGCTATTTGATATTGTCACTATTTTTTATTTTGGCTGTTCTAATAGGTATGTAGTGATATCGCATTTTTTTCACTTCCCTGATAGCTAACCATGCTGAACATCTTTTCATATGCTTATCTGCTATTCTCTTTAGCGAAGTATCTGTTCATTTATTTGGCCTATTTTTTGCCTGGATTGCTTGTTTGTGTTACTGCTGAGTTTTGAGAGTTCTTTGAATATTGTAGATACAAGTCCGGTCTCAGTTACAGGTTCATCCCCTTCACGGAGTCTTCTTCATAGATAGAAAGGTTTTCAATTTTCAGAACTTCAATGTGTTGTTTTTTTCTTTTATAGAATTTGCTTTTGGTCTCATGTTTAAATGCTTCATTTAGTCCACAGTCCTGAAGATCTTCTCCTATGTCTAAATTCTAAAAGTTTTCTAGTTTTACATTTAAATCCATGATTCATTTAAAATTAACTTTTGTATAGTGTGAGGTTTGGGTTGAGGCTTGCTGTTTTACCTATAGATGTGCAATTGCTCCATGCACCATTGTTGAAAAGGCTATTTATCCTTATATCAAACTGCTTTTGTAACTTTGACAAAAGTCAGTTGGCTGTACTTATGTGGGTCTATCTTTTGTCCTGTCTCTATTTTATTCTTCTCATCTATGTGTGTATCCCCTTGCCAATACTATAGTATTTTGAGTAGTGAAGCTATACAGCAAGTCTTAAAATCATGTGGAATGATTCCTTCCATTTTATTTTTAGAGACAGGCCCCTGCTCTGTTGCCCAGGCTGGAATACAGTGGTATGATCACAGTTAACTGTAGCCTTGACATCCTAGGCTCAAGTGATTCTCCTGCCTCAGTCTCCCAAGTAGCTAGGACTATAGATGCATGCCATTATTCCTTGCTAATTTTTTCTAAAAATTGGTTTTCTTGAGATAGGGCCTTGCTATATTGCCCAGGCTGGTCTTGAACTCCTGGCCTCAAGTGATCCTTCAATCTCCCAAGGCGCTGGGATTACAGGCATGAACCACCACACTCAGCCCTTATATTGTTTTAGGTATTTTAGTTTCTTTGCTTTTCCACATAACTTTTAGAATAAGCTTGTGTTAAACCCATAGACAAATTTGGGGAGAACTGACATCTTTGTTACATTGAGTCTTCCAATCTATGAACATCATACATCCCTGATTTAGCACTTGATTTCTTTCATCAAGTTTTCAGATTTCAGCATCCAAGTCCTATACAAATTTTGTTAGATTAATGCCCAAGTATTTTTTTAGCAATTATAAATGATAGTTTATTTCTGTTTCCACACATTTATTGCTAGTATATATGCAATCTATTCTTGTATGCTGATCTTGTATTTTTACAACCTTGTTGAACTCATTTATTAGTTCTAATTTTTTGTAGATTTCCAAGGATTTTCACTAGAAACTGCACATCACCTGCAAATAGGAAGTTTTATTTCCTTTTTACATTTTTATGCCTTTTTGCCGATTACATAGTAAGAACTACTAGGACAATGTTGAATAGCAGTGGAGAGAGTGGCTATCTTTGCCTTGTTCCTGATTTTAAGAGGAAAGCATTCCATCGTTCACCATTAAGTTTTATGTTGGCTGTGGGTTCATTACCAAGTTGAGCAAGTCCCCCTCTATTAGTTGGCTGAGTTTTTATTATGAATGAATGTTTAACTTAGCTAACTTTAGTTTTTTCTCTTTCCTATAAACCATTTTATGACCAAGAAACAATATGCTTTCTTCACTAACATCATGTGATTTGTCTTCTTTAACCTTTTAATATTATAGACTACCTTGAATGATTTTTGAATGCTGAAAGAGTCTGATGTGGAATAAAACCCACTTGGTCATGGCATACAATTCTTATGTGTTGTTGGATTTGTTTTGCTAGTATTTTGATGAGGATTCTGTGTCTATCTTCTTCAGGGATATTGACATGTAGTTTTCTGTACTATCTTTATGTTTAGTTATCAGGGTAATACTGGCCTAATGAAATGAGTTGTGAAGTATTCTCTATTTTCTGGAAGAGATTATGTAGAATTTATGTTATTGTTTCTTTATTCCTGATCGTCTAAGTTTCCTTCTTTTGTCATTCTCTTTCAGGGTCTGCTACTCACAAATTCTCTTAGTATTCCTGTATCCAAGACCACTCTGACTTTACCTTTATTCCTGAAGGAAATTTTCACTTAATATGGAAATCTGGGTTGATAGTATTTTCTTTCAGCACTTTAAAAATTGTGTGCCATATCCTTCTAGAATTCACAGATTGTTCTGAGATGAGGTCTCACTGTGTTGCTAAGGCTGGAGTGCAGTGGTGCAACCATGGCTCACTGCGGCCTTGACTATCTGGGCTCAAGTGATCCTCCAGCCTCAGCCTCACCAGTAGCTGGGATTACAGGTATGTGCCACCATGCCTGGCTATTTATTATTTTTATATTTATTATACATTTTATATATTATTCTACACATAATAACAATAAAAATTATTTTTAGTTATTATTTGTAGAAATGGAGTCTTGCCATGTTGCCCAAGCTGGTCTCGAACTCTGGGGCTCAAGCAGTCTTCTAGCCTTGGCCTCCCAAAGTGCTGGGATTACAGGCGTAAGCCTCCCAAAATGCTAGGATTATAGGTATAAGCCACTGTGTAGATTCTGATGGGAAATCTGCTGTCATGTCAATTGTTCCCTATAGGTAATAGTTATTTCTCTGTAGCTACTTTAAAGATTTGTGTTTAATTTTCTAAATTTTGATATTTCAAATTTTCAATTGTCATAGAACTATTTTTAAGTGTATGGTTTAGTAGTATTAAGTATATTCACATTATGCAACTAATCTCCAGAACTATCTTGCACAATTGAAACTCTGTATTTATTATACAATAACTACAAAAAACCGACTTATTTCCAAAAGTTTGATTTTGATTGTGTCTAGGAGTGGATTACTTTGGGTTTATCTTGTTCGGGATTCAGTTAGCTTCCTGAATTTGTACAATATGTCTTTTGCAAAATTTGGGGAAATTTCAGCCATTATTTCTTCAGGTCCACTTTCTTTACTCCCTTTCTGAGACTCTGACGACATAAATGTTAAATATTTTGTTAATGTTCACTAGGCCTTTGAGGCTCTGTTCATTTTCCAGTTTATTTTTTCTCTATTGTTCATTTCTATTGCTTTATCTTCAGTGTTATTCTTTCCTGGCATCTCCATTCTATCTAGCCCATGTAGCAAGTTTATTTCAGTTATTGTATTATTTGGTTCTTCCTTGTATCTTCCATTTCTTTTCTGAGACTAATTTTTCGTTTGTTTCAGTGTGTTTGTGATTGCTCACTGAGGCATTTTTGTGATGGCTGCTTTAAAATTCTGGTCTGATAATTCCAACATCTGAATTATCACAGTGCTGATATCTGTTGTCTTTTCTCATTCGTGTTGCAATTATCCTGGTTTTTGGTATAAGTGATTTGTGACTGTCTAATGGATATTTTTGGAGATTATAAGACTCTTTCCTATTTAATCTTTTTTTTCTGAAGCAGGCAGTCCTTCTGTTGAGGCAGAGTGTGAGGAGAGGGTGAGTGTTTATGTTCAGCTTCCCCCTGGGCTCCACCAACATCACCCAGGCAAAAGTGGAGCAATGACTCACACTGCTTTGTTGCAGATGGGTGGAAGTTCAGCTCCGTTCTTAGTCCCAATGAAAGTAGGGCACCAACCTGTATCACCTCATTGCCTCTGAGTAGGGGTGTAAGCTCATATCCCTGCTGGGCCCCACTGATGACAGGGAGGAGGAAAGCAGAGGGCTGACTCATATTTCTTTGTTGCTGCACTATAAAGTCAAAAGATCAGCTCCCCAAAGGACTCAGCTAACAACAGCGAAGGGTAGAGGAGGAAGCAGAATGCCAACTAGCCCTGGCACCCCCAGATGGGAGTGAAGGCTCAGTTCTCCACTGGGTCCCACTGACATTAGTGGAGATTAAGCAGTGTTGAGAATCCTACCTCCAACTATGTTGTTCTGCCTTGTCGATGTCGGGTGAGGGTAGAGTATGGATTAGCCCTGGCTCATGCAACCTTATTAACATTACTCCTGGGTTGGGGTGGAAGCTCAATTTGCTGCTAGACCCCACTGCTGCTAGACACTACCCTGGCAAGAGCACAACTTCCTTCTGCTTGAAGAGAAATGAGGGAAAAAGCTTCCTGCCTGGTCTGCCAAAACCACCCAGCAGGTGGAACCAAAGTGCTGTCTACTTTTGCTGGGCAAAGAAATGGGTGCTTAGGTCTCTGATCTCCCCAGCCCACACCACTGGGTTGGGGAGTGAACGCACTGTTATTTGCTTCTTTGGGGCGGGCTGGGGTTCTTCTGAAGGTGTTTGGCCAGGGTAGGTTGAGTATTGTCAAAAAGGTTTAGTCTTATGTGGCTACCTTTCCCTTAGTTGTCTGTCTAAAGAAAACATGTTTTTCTCAGAGCTTTTTGTCTGTGCCTGTTGGCAGTTCTAGTTTAGAGGCTTTCATAGCACCCTGCCGAGGATATACGGGAGGCAATAGGAAGAATACAAATAGTGAATTCCCTAGATTTTCTTGAGTCCCAAGGTCTGCAGATTGTTTGCCTTCGTTTTCCACCTTTAGAGTGTTGCTGTGTGTCTGTTGCGTTATGTCTAAGGTGTTTTAGCTGTAAGGGAGGATCAAGGAGGAATAGGGGTTCGCTATCTTGGCAGAACCAGAAGTGTCCTCCAAGTGATTAACTTTTATGTTGAAAATAACATTTATTTTCTAGTTTTCCACTTTATGGTTCAAAATGTACTATGGAAAACTGCTGTACATTATAGGTCATAATTTCCTCCTGAAGATCCGATTACATCTGCTTATATTATTCTTTACTAGTTTACCTTGTTTCATGCTATTAAACTTCCTGTCCACCCCAGTACTTTTAGATTTTAATGTTCCAAAGGAAAGAATTCCATTTAATTCATTTCACCTAGTACTATACTACGTATACTCATAAGAGTGGGGGTTGGGGACAGGAGATAGCTTTAAAACTCATTTAGGAGCTCTTTTTATTAATCCAAGGCAAAACTTATTTTTAATTTGCCGATGACATTTCTCTAAGGATTACTTAACAGGAACACCTTTTTTTTTTTGAGATAGTGTCTTGCTCTGTTGCCAGGTTGGGGTACAGCAGTGCACTCTCAGCTCACCGCAACCTCCGCCTCCCAGGTTCAAGTGATTCTCTTGCCTCAGATTCCTGAGTAGCTGGGACTACAGGTGCACACCACCATGCCCAGCTAATTTTTGTATTTTTAGTAAAGACAGGGCTTCACCATGTTGGCCAGGATGGTCTCGATATCTTGACCTCGTGATCCACCCACCCTGCCCTCCCAAAGTGCTGAGATTACAGGCATGAGTCACAGCATCCAACCCTGAACATCCATTTTGATAGCTATTACTCTTGAATTACACCAGTAGCTAGCAGGAACTTGAAGGAAGGGAGGCAAATAAGGTTTTGTTTTCTTTGCATTTTTACTTCTTCAAATAACATACCGTATATGTTACTTCACTTGAGGTGGATTCTTGAATTCATTTATCTGTTGACTTATATTTAATTTCAGAGATTCTAGGCCTATTGGTTTTCTATTATTAAGATAAATAATTAATCTTAAATTAACTCCTGTACTTTTGCTTTAAATAAGAAACCATAGAATAGTTTAGGCTGATGAGAGTCTAAGGAAAAATATCACTGCCCCAATCTTTTATTTCTGGAACTTTCTTTTTCTTTTTTTTTAGTTATATAACCAATATTTAACTCTTTGTTGTATTCCTCTAGGAACTCCTCTCTGGCTGAGAGACAGGGTGCCCTAGGTGAGAGGTATCCTACGTACTTTCATAGAACCTAGAGCTCTATTAACTGAGGTGGAAAACCACTATTTTAGGAAAAGCTTTGTATTTATCAAACCTAAAAACAAAGAAAATATCTTAAAAGCACATATTGAAACTAACTTTTCTGAGAAGAAATACATATACAACACAAGGCACTTCTATATCAGCATTAGAGCAAAGCGCATTTAAGTTCCTAAAACAGTAACAAAATAAGCACAAGAATTATGTATACAAATGGACAAGCAGCAAATGAAAAGATCCTTAACATCATTAGTCATCAGAGAAATGCAAATCAAAACCACAATGAGATAACACTTCACACCCACTAGGATGGTTATAGTAAAAAAGACAATAATAAGTGCTGGCAAGGATGTGGAAAAGCTGGAACTCTCATACACTGCTGATGGGAATGTAAAATGGTGCAGGCCAGTTGGAAAAGTTTGGCAGTACCTCAAAGGGCTAAACATAGACTTACCATATGACTCAGCAATTCTACTCCTAGGTATATATCCAAGAAAACTGGAAACATATGTTCACATAAAAACTTATTACAAATGTTCACAGCAGCATTATTCATAATAGCCAAAAAGTAGAAACAATTTCCAATGTCTATCAACTGATAAATGGATAAACAAAGTGTGGTATATCCATACAAAATAGATTATTCAGCCATATAAAAGAATAAAGTCTTGATACATGCTATAACATGTATAAACCTTGAAACATGTATGAACCTTAAAAACAAACACAAATGCTACATATTGTATGATTCCATTAATACGAATTGTCCAGAATAGGTGAATCTAGAGACAGAAAGTAGATTAGTGATTGTCAGGGGCTGGGGGAATGGAGGAAATGGGGAGTGACTGCCAATCAGTATGAAATTTCTTTTTAGGGTGAAGAAAATGTTCTAAGTAATAGATAGTATTGATGGTTGCACAACCTTGTGAATATAGTAAAAGCCACTGAATTATATACTTTACAAGGCTGAATTTTATAGTATGTAAATATCTCAATTAAAAAAGGAATTAGGCTGGGCATGGTGGGTCATGCTTGTAATCCCAGCATTTTGAGGGCGAGACGGCTGGATCACCCGAGGCCAGAAGTCTGAGACGAGCCTGGTCAACATGGCACAACCCTGTCTCTATTAAAAATACAAAAAATTGGCTGGGGGTGATGGTGGGTGCCTGTAATCCCAGCTACTTGGGAGGCTGAGGCAGGAGAATCGCTTGAACCCAGGAAGCAGAGGCTGCAGTAGCTGAGATCGCATCACTGCACACACCAGCCTGGGCAACAAGAGTGAAACTCCATTTCAAAAAAAAAAAAAAAAGGAATTAGGCCGGACACAGTTGCTCACACCTTTAATCCCAGCACTTTGGGAGGCTGGGGCGGGTGGATCATCTGAGGTCAGGAGTTCAAGACCAGCCTGGCCAACATGGTGAAACCCTATCTCTACCCAAAATACAAAAATCAGCCAGGCATGATGGCAGGCACCTGTAGTCCCAGCTACTAGGGAGGCTGAGGCAGGAGAATCACTTGAACTCAGAAGGCAGAGGTTACAGTGAGCCCAGATCACACCACTACACTCCAGCCTGGGTGACAGAGTGAGAAGCTGTCTCAAAAACAAACAAAGGACAAGAAAAAAACAAAAAACAAAAAAAAGGAATTAATTAGGACTATTTGACCTGACAGTCTAAGAAATAAAAAAGCAATGATTTTATAACTTTCCTTTTAAATTTCCTTTTCTTATACTATAGCAAGATAATTGTTAACTTTTTTGGGTTGAGCCAAATTCTGTTTTCTGGCACTTTGAGGGAACATCAAGTAGATTTTCTGAAAAGAGGATGAAAAGATAGAGAGGTAATGATTTAATAAGCTGCAATCAAAGAACAGAACACATTTAATCAGGCATATACTTAAGGGTTTCTGTAAGGACAGCTGTTAAGCAATAACCAGGCAGATCCCCTTTATCCCAAATATGGCAATTTTTATTTCAAACATTAGACATTTTATTTTCTTTATAAGACAGCTGCTTAGAAATCTCAAAGAGTCTTCCTATCCAATGTCATAAATGCTGTTTTTCAGGCCAACTCACAAAAGCCTATTTAACCCACTGTATTTGGAAACTAGTATCAACTTCACCCAGTTTACTAACTTTTCTAACTACCTATTGACTACTTACTTAAGCATTGTCTCTATTATGAACAGCGTTCCTAGTTCATGCCAGGATCACATCATCTCTACAGGCCTCCTCGGTAAGAAGGCTTTGTGCTACATACATATATATATATTTATATATATGAGAAGTCATCTCTCTCTCTAGGTTATCTCTATATCTCCACAATAGCTACTCATGTCAACTATCTGGATCCTTTTCCCTTGTAACAGATTTCATCTAGACTGAGTCACTCACCTGGATGTTCTCAACTCAAACAGGGCTGTGTAGTGAAAAGTCAATAGAATTTGCAATCTGAGACTTGGGTTTGAATTCTGGCTCCTCCAGTTAGCAGCTGTGCAACCATAAGCACATTATTTAACCCTTCTAGGCTTCAGTTTCCTCATCTCTAAGTTGAGGATAATTATGTATACTTCATTCAAGCTGATATACACAAAGTGACTTGTTAAGGGGAGCATTCAATACACGTGAGCTACCTTCCATCTTCACTTGGGAAAGAAAGAACAGTGATCTCAACATACCCTTCGCCCTTTGTTTGTAGGCAGGAACATTCTGAAGTTGTTTTTGTAAACTAAGGACTATATTTTCCATACTTATAAACTAAGGCTAAGACAAGGCTGTATATTATTTTGGATTTGAGTACTCTGCCACCGCAAATGAGTTAAAATTAGTGGAGGGTAGAGAAAAAGTAATATTTGAACTTTTATGCATTGTGGCTCTTTCAGAATTTGTACTTAAGATAGTTTTGATAAAATTAAAAAACTGTATTGATATGCTGTGGATGGCAAAATAAATTTTAGTGAAGTGAATGTGTTGCACACCCTAGCTCTGACTTTGTTAACGTATCACCTGGAGCAGGTCTGCCTGAATAGGTCTCAATTTTCTTATATAAATAGGGTAGGGCTAAATTGTTTTCTGCTCTAAAATTCTAGGCTAAAAAAATTTAAATACTTTCATGTTTCAAGATGTACCAATCCACTTTTTCGGTTTTAACTAACACAGTACAGTGAACACAACACAATATTTAAACAAATTACCATACAGTAATTTATTCATCCAATAATATAGAAGATAATTATATATTTTTCTCCCCAGAGAATTATTCTTACTGTTTATATCTCTGTCTGTAAGCTTGGTACACAAGACGAAACTTATAATTACATTTTTTGATATTTAAATTTTCCCTAATACTTCAGTGCTATCACTTGAATTAGGTATCACAGTAAAACTATTAAAGTTGTAAGAAAAGTAGAATGGTGATGTGTGGGGTATCTACCACACAAGGGGGTTTATCAGAATCTTTAGGGTAGAAAAGGACAAAACAAACCTGATCAAACATAATTTGAAAAAGCATGTTAAATATTTCTTTTTAGAAAAGCTTTAGCCTATTAATTTCAAGATAAAAATCATACAAAGTAGGAACGAAAAAACACTGGTGTAAAAAATGGATTCAATTTGTACTAATCCTATAATCTAGAACTACATTGTTCAACATGGTAGCCAAGCCATTATTAGTTAAAATTCAAAAATTCAGTTCCACAACTAGCCACATTTCAAGTGGCTCAAAAGCCACATATGGGTAGCGGCTAATGTACTGAACAGTGCTGATCTAGAAATTTTTTTGTTATTTTAAGTAAATCTTTATTATATTATTTTCAGATAGATGTCTCTGTGAAGAATTGAAATAACATTCTAGGTAGCTGAGGTTTTTGCTATAGGTTTTACAAGATTCCTGGAGTGAAGATTTATCCCAAACCACTGCACTGGAAATGCATTTCAGTCTATTAATGTCAAAATGATCTTTTGCTTCAGGCTATCATTTGACATCTGCTTCTAACATATATCAAATGACTGAACCAAGTTTCCTATAACAAGCTTTGTTAGCCAAGCTCACAGAAATCTAGATGACCAGGTCAGATTTGAAGATGAGATAATCATCACACGTAAGATTATAAAAATCAATTTATACGGTGGACAAAACAAAACTAGTTTTTAAGGTATGTAAGAGACCACAGATATACTAGCTAAAATGGGAAAATTCGATTTAACCTATGCTATGATTGTAAATCTATTATGACAAGAAATCTAAAAGTGCTTTTAGATTTACACCTAAGTACAGTAACAAATATTTAGGGAACTAGCATATTTTATGAGAACAACAGAAAAGGACTCACAATGTGGAGACCTGACTCCAGGTGGGGTAGTAGGCAAGGTTTCCATTTTATAGCTGCCTGTTTTTTAGTTCATTTATGTTCTACTTTCTAGCTGACATCTTCAAGAGAGGAAGATAAATATGCAGGGGAGGTAATGCCAGCAATTGGGCCATTCGGTTATGGTATGTAAAACGTACAGTCACTATTCATTATTCACTAATATGCCCAGCAAACATTCCTAACCCCAGAGGTATATGTACATGATGAGCAGAGACCAGAAAAAGGGTGAAGATGCTATTTTATATTATCTGAAAACTGTGACTTTTTTATATTACTAACCCTAGCTCTATTCTCTAGTAAGTGAAAATGAGAAGCAATTAATTTAAATAGGAAAATGGGAGAGAAAAGCAGATTAACGGTGGTATAAAGTGGCATATAGTAAGAGAAGTTTTAAACTACAAATATTAGACATAAGCTACAGAAACAGTCAATGTACAGGCCATTTAGTAGGGGCAATTCGTTTGATATTAAAGTAGAATATGACCATTAATTTTCAGAACATCAAATCAAAAGTGTAAATTATTTTTAATTTTTATTAAATTATATTTAAATTTATATTCACTATTAAGATGGAACATTTTTATACAATTTAATTTAGAAAGATTTCAATTCAAAATGAAACAAAACTCTTGACAGTTAAAGAAAACACTTCAATATAGTCAATTAAACATAACAGCTCATTTCCAGGCAATACTGGATCACATTACTGTGGTTATCAGACTTTCCAAAACTGTGTTCCGCAAAGCACTTTGTGTCCATTGAGACTTCAATAGGTGGTTTACAAAAAAGGGGTTCTGACATCAAGTTTCAAATGCTGTGGGCCCTATCCATTTTGCAGATTCACTGTATACAACATCTTAAAAGTTCTAAGTTATACAGTAAAGACAGGTTAAATCTTGTTTAATGCCACATTTGCCAGAGTCACTTGATTATGCCACACTCCCTTGTTTTTCAGAGGGGAGTGATTCTTGAGGCATGGATATACCTTTTAACATCACATCTCCAGAGACTTTTTAGCTTGAAAAATACTATACTATTTAGAGTTCTGTAAGTACCAACAGCATATTTTACAGACAAAATCTAAAGGATTACATTTCTAGACAGGAAAACCCAGTTATCCTATGGCATTTCCAAATAACTAAAACAAATGTGTTTATAGTAATGGGGAGGGAGGTGACATTAATTTCTTTCCCTAAAAATTAAATTAATAGAATGGATTCATCCTAAAATACAAAAAAGGTATGCACATTTTGTGTTGGTATGTTTTAGAAAGAAAGTTAAAATTCTACCTACTGATGCTATAAACTGACTTTAACCATTTCAGGGACATATTACCTTCAAGAGGTAGACGTACAGGATATATTATATTTTATAGATTAAAAGATACAATCAAGTATCAGATACACTATTATTTTATATGTTGTTAAGGAAAAAACATGCTGGTAAATAAACTGTGACATGCCATGGACTGTGAGACATCTTCCAATTTGAGCAATATTAAAATGTGAACAAACTTTCCTTTATTCCTTCTTCCACATATTCTTTACAATGTTCTTTGTTTTTTCCCTTTAAAGATAATACTGAGGAAGGGATCAATGCAAAAAGGACAAGATTCAAGAGATTTCTTTTCACCTTGCCCTTTCAATTACATTCAGATATCACAATGACTATTAAAACCGATCAATCAAATAAATAAGTTTTAATTGCTTTGCTGGATTCTAAAAAATTACCCCAGAGGAAAAACAAAGAACTCAGACAGTTGTAACTGCTGCTTATTAAAACCTTAAACCATGTATTGAACCAAGTACTTTACATAAAGTATCATTTCATTTAATTCTCACCAAAACCCTATGACGTGGACATTATTTTCATTACTATTTTACAAATTAGGATGTTGAAGTATAGAGATATTAAATATAACTTGCATAAGGTTACAAAGTTATTAAGTGGCAGAGCCAGGACTCAAACACAGGTCTTCATGGCTCCAGAGCTTATGTTAACACTTTGCTATTAATCCAAATAATCCCACAAAGTTCCTTCTAAGTTTTAAGAATAAGCAAAAACCAAAATACTTAAGTAGTAGTAACTAATGTATTTGCTTAAATCAGACCACATGACAGAAAGACAAATATTGCATGTTTTCACTAACATGGGGGAGCTCATAAGTAGGGAGTAGAATGGGAGTTACTAGAGGATAGGGTGAGTGTGGGGGTTACAGAGGGGGTGGGGGTGAAGAAAGATTGGTTAATAGGTACAATACAATACAGAGTTGGATGGAAGGAATAAGTTCTAATAATCGATAGTAGAGTAGAGGAGGATGACTACAGATAATAACAATGTATTATATATTTCAGAATAGCTAGAAGAAAGGACTTGAAAGGTTCCCAACACATAGAAATGATTAATGGATACCCCAAATACCCTAATGTGATCATTACACATTATATGCATGGAACAAAACATTGCATGTACCCCATAAGAACATACAAATATTATTTATCAATTAAAAAGTAAAAATTTTGGTGTGCCAAAGTTTATCTTTTAACAGTTTGTTTAACCAAAAAGACAACTTCCTCCTATGTTTCTGTACATTAGGGATTAATAAATATTGGCTTTTAAATTGTACAACTTGATAAACTGTCAAAAATAGTCCAAATGTATGAAATAATCATTATATGCTATATGGATACATTTTATCCTGAACCTGTTTTATAAAATACACACACACATACACACACACACACACACACGCACACACACACGATATATCTGTGTTTGTTTTGCTAAATCGTGATGAAATTTAATGATTAAATAGGGTAGTTTTCCTTTGGTTTAATGCTTTCTGGTGTTAAAATGATAAACCAGAATATCTGAAATCTAATATCTCCAGGTTAATGATACAGGTCACTGTATTAATTCCAAAAGAACACAGTGATGGGGGTGGGGTGGAAAGAAAGACATTGAATGCTAGGTATTACAATTTAGATACTTTTTTTTCCTATTTATGTGAACAGGGGAATGGATGTGTAATATATGTACTTGCACAGCTGCATTCCAATGCTTTAAAATGTGTTATCCAGCAAAGCACATAAACAACTGAGCATTATCACACTCAAGAATTACCAGTGAGACCACCAACATGTCAGTGTGTCATTCATCATAATCTGAACTGCTGGGTCTAAATCACCCATTCTGCGCTGGGTCAACCAGGCAAGTGTGACCTTGGGTACATTATTCACAGCCTGGCAGACCACATGTCCCTGAGAACGGAACTGGAGGAAATCTTGTTAATTATCACAATGGTATGAATTTCTTAGTAATAAAAATCTTAAAAAACATTAGGACAATTCTTCTGCAATTCAAACCTCTAGATAAGTGATCTATATTTTTGATCATTCTATAATTTAGCAAATGTCAAGTCCTTGGTCAGGAGTGCACAGTCCAATTATGCCACCCTTCTTATTAAAAATAAGATATACTTATTGTGGTTTCCAGAAATGCACACTAAAGAGAAGACAAGGTCTGCCTATACTTGTTTCTGTAATTAAAGTTTTACCTTATTAATAAAATTTAAATCCAGGAAGTTTCACATTTTGAATCTACCCCATTACTACAGGATCAAGCTGCCAAAATTAAGCAAAGATTTCTAGATTTTAAAAAACTGACATCCTCTACCATAATCACTGAAAGCAATGAAGTGTTCAGTAATGTGTCACAGTTACTTGACAGTTGACATGTAACAATACCTGTCCTCTCCTCAGATCTTCACTTAGGGGAAAGAAAAAAACCTGAAAGGTGGTAAAAATAAAACAGGAAAAGGAAAAGAAACAATAAAACATTTTTTTCAAAATCAATGATTATACTTTAATAGAACATTTCCCTATAGATAAAATATAAGAAATCCATATATACTGATAAAGTAGAAATACTATAAAATCTATGTACTATACTGTAGAGTACTATATAATCTTTGAGGTTAAAAATGGCTGCACATTCACTAAACATGATCTCCCGCACAAAAGCCTCATTTTCTATAATAAAATATTTATATAGTTGATATTTTTCGATATTTTTTCAGTGTATCGTGGGTACCTGTTATTTAAAGGAAGTCAAGGTAACTATTTTCACACAACATATTGTATAATACACATCGTATATAACACATTATATTGTGGCTATTTTATATAACACATTTCTATAAAACAAAACTAACCTCCATAATTTTATTATTTTGAAAACTTCATATTTAGATTTACTATCATTTATACCTACTCTATTGCAATGAAGAATAAAATATTACTCTAGGTCAGACTTATGATCCAGTAAATGCTGTCTCTGACAGCAGTGACAAGGAATTTGCAGAACAGAAGAGCCATAGTTCCTACCTATTCATCCTCTAAACAGTCAAATATTCCAAAGCATATTAGTATTTTTAAGTAACTCACTAAAGAGTTCACCTAGACCAGTTAGGAAGCTAGTTTGTTTTTTATCTTGTACCAACCCTTACTTTGCTTACATAGTACTTCCTTTATTATCTTAAATTTGCTTCTTTAAACATTTGGCCTAGTTCTAGCCTATCATGTTCTGACCCACGTTTGAGTTTAACCACAAGGGCTTTTTTGTTTTGAACGCCATGAGATTCCTGTGAGGTCTTAAAGCAAGAAGGCCAGTGTAAAGGAACTAAAGAAACTGCCTGTGTTGTTACTGAGGCACTGAGGTCTTTTTAAATTGTTCATATTTTAATGAGATTAAAACGATAAAAAAACAGATAAGATTCATAATCATTCTATTCTTGACTTTCATGATTCATTCAGCAGATATTTATTAAGTCTACAATATGTAAGTGCCAGGCATTGTGTTAAATGCTGACGATTCAAAGGGGGGAGGGGGAAGAGTCTGCTTTCAAGAATTCACAGTGTACTAGGGATGAGACCATAAATATAAACTCCTACACAGACCAATCCTGAAATCTTTTAACCTGGAGAGAAATATTTTGATGTATTTACTCAAGTAAATGATTCTTTAAAAAAAAACGATGTTACTCTGGTAAAATACAATTATTATCTCATAGGAACCTACTGGGGAGGAAACAGCATAACAGTGAAAATATTAGACCACTAAGAGGGCTTTTTCAACCTTTCCCTCACTGTCTTCTATATTTCCAAATTGTATCAGAAGCAATTTATACTTGAAATAGCTGAACAAGCAAAGGAAACTAAATATCTAAAAGCAATTTGTTAGAATTTAGTTTTAATAAATCTTGGCAACATTGGCTCTGTTTGACATCTCATGCCAGAATAGCAAAATTCTTTGAAAATAGCAAATTGTGGAATCCTATCTGTCAAGTTCTGGAAAACATGATAGTGACTGAAATAATAAGGCTTTACCAAATGAGACCTCTTATAATACTCTATTTGTTTCTGGAAAATATATGACCTCTAACTACTGGCTTATTTATACCCTGAATTTTTCCACAGAAGATTTGAAGCAGCTACCCTGATATAAAATGAAACACATGAATTGGATCCACTTGGGTCTGAATTATGGCTCTGCCATTTACTATTTATAATCTTTGTGCCTTTTAACTTCTGAGATTTGGTTTCCTAATCTATAACAATGGGGACCATAATCCTACCCTGCTGGTTCATAGGAAGGATAAAATGAAATAGTAACATAGCACAGTACCTGGCATGTAGTTTGTGTTAAATAAGTATCAGTTTTGTGCTTCCTTATCCAAATGCATTCCTTGCAGAAAAAAGATAAGGTGGAATTTTAAATGATATTGTTTTCCTACACATTGATACATGCCAAGCAGAAATGTGGACTGATCTTGAGCTGCAATTGTTAATGTTTGTATCTAAAAATCAGACTCAGAGCAAATTTGATTTCTTTCCACAAGTTCAGTACTTTGAGAACATTTTATTAATATTGTAGCTATATTATTTAATGCAAAAAATTTTCTGGGGAAAAATATGAAAAGAGCCCTTGCACACTGTTTCACACTATCCATTCAAAGGATGATTAAACGTCATAAATTTGGCTTTTTAATAAAAGATTTATAGTATTAGTCTGGTCAACAATTTTAAATAAAGTTCTTATAATTCTGCCAGTCTTAAAAACATGATTTCCTTTCTTTCTTTCCTTTTCTTTCAACATATATGAATGTATTTTCCATTGAAGAGCAGCATTTAGTTCAGGTTTTACAAGTATGATCCAAGTCGCAAAATACTAAGCACCAATCATAAGCACTATTACAACTCTTCGTGCGTTAAGGAGAACAAACAAACATTTTTATACAGCAGTGGAGGTGACTGGGGGAAAAAAAGTGAAAAGCGATTTGAACTGATTCCCGCCCTCTCCATTATACCCGAGAATGCAAGTGTCCCGCATCTCAGATCAAACTGAGTCCCGGTTTTACTGACGTAACCGGTAACCTTATCTACCTCTCACACTGCGGAGGCCGGCAGGGCAGCGGCAGCCGCCAAGCACACCACTCATCAGAGCCTGCCCCATTCCACCCCCGCGATTCAGTCATGCTTTCCAGAAATGGGGTCACTCACTCAGTAACTATTACACACACGCAGCCTATCATCCTGTAATCCCCCAAAGTCCGCTGCGGGGAGAGAAGGCAGCGAAAAGTCAAGAAGGAAGAATCACAGACGCGCCACCATCAGGAACTGATTTTCCACTCCGGAGAGGAGAGGTGATACCCTGCAAAGGGTCTTGTCTGGATTATTTTCGCAGACCCCGAGATGTTCTAGGATAGGGGCGGCTGAGAAAAGCTCGGTGCAGTGATGCGCCCTGGGAAATTCTGTTGTGCGCTGTTTGGGTATATTGTTTGGGTTTTGGGCAGTCGGGTGGATGTCTCAGGGACGGTCACCAGATCCCGAGCGAGGAAAACCAGAAAGCCCTTTACGGCGGCCGCTGATCTCCTTGAATATCACCCTCTCACCTCCATGGACAGGAAACTCAAGTTAAACTCGAAGGGACGGAGGGCGAGCTCTGCGACCTCAGAAACGGAGGTGGTAGGGGACCACCTTGGGCTTCCACTTTCTCCTTTGCAGCAGCAGAAACCGCTGCCGCAGACGGGGAAGGGGAGGCAAAACCCTGCACCCCTTACCCGAACCCCCGGCAGGTCGCCGCCCCTGGCCCTGCGCGCCGGTCTCTCCGCAGCAATCCCTCCCTTGGCCAGACTCGAGAGTCCCAGCTCCTCGGTGAATCCGATCCCTACCCCTCCCACATCCCCCAAAGTCGCCAAGGTCCGGGGAAGCCCCTGACCCGGCTGGGGCAAACTTCCCAACTCCCCGCCAGCCCCCGCTCCGCCTCCCGCTTCCCCCACGCAAAGTTGATTAAAATTGGCTTCTTGCAAAGCCCCAGCGCCCACTCCAAACCCCACGCACGGCCACACTGGCAGCCCCCTGAGCCAGGGAAGGAGGTGAGAGTGCGGGTGGGAGGAATAGACAGTCAGACTGGCAAAGAGACCCACCCAGACAACCCAAACCAAAACCCTGAACCTGGGGGAAAGACGCGAGCGGGATCAGAACGGGCCGAGTGGCCAGCTCCGGGTAGCGAAGCGAGCAGGCGGGGGCGCGGGGAGGAGGCGCGCCGGCCCCAGCCACCCTGCTGCACTCACCTCAGCGCTGTCGGACGGGCTCTCCACAGCCATCTTCTGCCACGGGTCCGCCAGCTGCGCCAGCGGCATCTTCCCCCCCGGCCCGCCGCCTTCACCGCCTCCTCCCTCCCCGCCCGCCCCGCGGCCGGCCCCGCTCCGTTGCCGCCCGAGCCCCACGGCAGCGGCAGCAGCAGCAGCAGCAGTAGCAGCGGCGGCGGCCCCGCAGAGGGCTCGACGCCGACGCCGACCGCCCGAAAGCCGCGCGCCTGGCCAGAGACGCCCGCGCGCTGAGCGAGAGCCTCGCGCCTCCGCCGGGCACCGGGTCTCGCCCCTTTCTTCCTCTCCTCCTTCCGCCGCCGAGACTACGGCTCCGCCCCCCCCGCCGGTTCCCGCGCCCGCTCCCAGCCGAACAGCGACCGCCGCGCGCTCCCCCACTTCCGCTCACAACATGGCGCCTAAGCGATACCTGTCTCTCAAAGCGAGGCTCGGCTGCTGCCGCCACCGCCGCGCGCACCCAGGGGCTGGGCCAGCGGAGGACACGCCCCTGGCTGCCGCGCTCCGCTCCTCCCTCTTCCCACCCCCCTCCTTCTGCGCCCCAAGCTCAGCTTCTGGGCCTCGCCTACTTTCAGGAAGGGCGAGCCCAAGAGATCTGGGGGCGTCGGCGGGAGGCGGGGGAAAGAAATGGGAAAGGCAGCAGGGGCAAAGGCTAGTAGCCTTTCACTACCAAGGGTCCAAGCAGGTCGTAGGCTCCTTGGGAATGAGGGAGAACAGTGGTCCCCGCCCAGCTGGGGAGGGAGGTGGGCAAAATATTGGGGGCGCAGTCCCGAGCCAAGGACCCGTGGAGGGGTGTGGAGTGTCTTTTCGGCCTGTCTCCTCCGGGGGTGCGTGCGTGCGTGCGGGCGCTCGTACTCTCTGGGGGCATCCCGTAATGGCCCAAGACCCTCCCTCTCCAGGGTCACATGCTGGGAATTCACCTGCCCCCAAACTCCCCCTACAGAGGCACTGGAGGCTTCGTGCCTGGGAGGTTCCTGGGGCTCGGCTCCCGGCTTGATTCAAGTCTCTCCAAGTTGACGCTCTTGTGTTAAATTGTGGTATTTGGTATTCATTCAGCTTGTATTAGTCGCTTCCCTCGCACACCCCCCACCCCCGACCGGCCCAAATTCTCCTCAAGTGCGCAGAGCTCTTGGCCTTTAGCTTAGACCCTCGACCCCCTGCCCCACCCACCTCTGCTACCTACATCTTCAAGAGGGAGAAAACAGGGATGTTCCTTAAGGCTATCCCTCTCGGCAGAGGTTGGAGAATTATTTAAAAATATCTTGTAGGCAGGAGCGCGGGGTTCCTGCTCCTCTGTTGACTTTAAATAAGAGATCAGATTTAAAAATCGGGCTGGCAGTGGGCGGAGGAGGAGGACAGAAGGAGGGGAGGGGTTCTGACTCCTCCTCCTGCCCAAGATGGGGAAGCCCTGGGTTAAGGAAACCCGGTGCCCCGACGGCGACGGAGCGCCACAGGACCGGGAGAGGTTGTGGGGGAAGGCCTGAGCGTCGGGGGTGCGTCCCAGGAGGACACGACCCTGCGTTCACTGCGCCAGGAGCCGCTGCGCTGAGTGCGCCCGGGCAGAAACGTGTAAAAGTCGCAGGGCTGAGTGGAAAGCTACTGCAGCCCCTGGCTAGTCGCCCAGCGAGGGGAAGAGAAAAAGCAAAGGGAAATCTCCGAGCCAGCCTGTCCCTTCAGTCCCTCAGGCCGCGGCCCAGGCATCCCGGTCCTCCCACGCCCAGCGACCAAGGCGCGTCCCCTGCTGCGCTCCCAGCGAACGCCTATTAACAGCTTCCTTTCATCCTCCGGGCACCCAGACACCTGGAGAACCCTCGCCTGCCTCCCTAAGCAGGTGTGAGGATGAGATTAGAGCCCCACACCCAGCCGACCAGGTCTGCGCGGGCGGTGCAAGGTTTCTCGCTGGGCCTGCTAGAGGCAGGTGTTAGGTTCTTTCTGCTGCCTTCGCCAGCGCGCCCCTTGACACAGGCTCTAGGCGGGGGAGCCTCGTGGCCATTTCGGGAGGCTCCAACTGTTTAGAGAGCCTGAGAAGACGACAGGAAGTCCTCGTGGCGAGCCGTCTACCTAAGCTTTGGACTCAGGGGGACAGCTTAGGATGGGCAACATCTGGGCAGACTCAACCTGGTCTGAGGGAGAAGGCGAATAGGGCCACTTGGCTCATGATTTTGTCACTTCCCCCAACATGCTATATTCAGGTGCTGCAAATCCAACCTGGGCCCAAACTCAGCTAATCTGACAGCACCTTCTCTATGTTAATTCCCGACGACAAAACACGATTGCAGAAGTTAGGAGGATAAGGAGTTGTGTACTATTTTGCATTTATGTACAAAATGCTTAATTTATTCATTTACATTGCAGAGTCACATGACCACTCCTTATGGCGAAAAGAAGTTCGTTAATTCGATTGGCTTAAAGTAAATTAGCTCTCCCTACCCGTTGATCAATTATTCTAGTTAACATTCTTGCTTTAGTAAAAACATACATAGTTGAAGAGAGATAGTTATGTGGCTAACACTGTTCAGTGCGAGTTACTCCACGCAAAGAACGAACTGACATTTTAAAGCAAATTGTATGCCATTTTCAATATCAACTTTTATTCATCTCTGTTGACCTTGAGGACCAGAGGAATAACTTTTAAAAAACAGAGTTACCTGATCTGTAAAAGTAATATGAGAGGTGGTCACATTTCATTTAATTAAGCATTAAATGAACTGTTCATAATGGGTTAAAGTGGCCGGGTGCAGTGGCTCCCCCCTGTAATCCCAGCTCTTTGGGAGGCAGGGGTGGGTGGATCACCTGAGCTCAGGAGTTTCAGACTTGCCTGGCCAACATGGTGAAACCCCGTCTCTAGTAAAAATACAAAAATAGCCGGGTATGGTGGTGCATGTCTGTACTCCCAGCTACTCCAGAGGCTGAGGCAGGAGAATCGCTTGAACCTGGGAAGCGGAGGTTGCAGCGAGCCGACATCGTGCCATTGCACTCCAGCCTGGGAGACAAGATCGAAAATGTTTAAAAAAAAAAAAAGTTAAAGTACCACTACCACAGATGTCTTGCACATAGGATCAATTTGATAAGTATTTGTGAATTGAATGAATTGATTTAGAAGAACATTATTTTTCCTTTTGCCCCAAAGGCTAAGAAAATGAATTTTTTTTTGTTAACAATAAGCTTTTTCTCTTTTATTTCTTCTATTAAATCCAAGAGCAGTGCAACCACTCTCTTTGGTTAGGATAATTTGGAAAAATTAAATGAAGCTGGAGGATTTTTCTTGTAGGTAGCAGCAAAAAGAGTTATTTGAACATTGAAGCTGATACTGTCTTTGGCAGGATTACTTTCCCCTCTGTTTAACAAAGGAGAACTTCAAGTGTAGCTGTTCAAAGAATAGCTGTCTCAGATCGATAGACCTGCAGGTGTTAATGTGGTGGTCAGTAGCCACACGTGGCTACTGAGCACTTCAAATGAGGTTGGCTGGTCAAAGTTGAGATGTGCTGTAAATGCAAAGTTCATACAAGGTTTCAGAGTTAGTAAAAAAAAAAATATAAAATATCTCATTAATAATTTTTTATATTGACAACATGTTGAAATATTTTGAATATATTGAGTTAAAATATTTCATTACAATTAATTTCACCCTTTAAAAACTTTAATGTGGCCACTATAAATGTATACTTACATATATGGCTTTCTTGTCAAGATTCACACTGTAGTTCTATAGGAGAGCAATGCTCTAGAGCTGTCTTTTAACATTGAGCCTTTTATGTATTCCTACAATTCATATAATGTGAAATGATATCTTCAGATTCCAACAACTTTTTGGCTTCCTGAGGGCAGAATCAGCAGAAAGGGCTGATTCAGTTACCTACTGATCCCCACCCTTCCCAACAAATC
This sequence comes from Callithrix jacchus, assembly GCF_049354715.1. Lineage (NCBI taxonomy): Eukaryota > Metazoa > Chordata > Mammalia > Primates > Cebidae > Callithrix > Callithrix jacchus. The sequence continues at coordinate 20,791,181 of NC_133524.1, forward strand.
TCTCAGTCAGAACCAAAATATTGGAAAGTTATTACTTGAAACTACAGTAGAGGGAAACAGCAAACCTCAGTAGAAAATCTGAAGGAGGTTTCCAAGAAATCATTCCTAATGTATGACGGGACAACTAGATTTAACCTCCTCTGCCCCCAACAATTTCCTGCTATAATTATAACCTTTGTATACACGTTTAAATGGGCATTTATTTAACAAAATAACATTTGTTCAAAAGTGGAGTTACATCAGTCTGGAAAAGTTGCAAGATGACTAACTATGGCTCATGGCGCAATCTCTACCTCAAATACATCCAAAGTTCACAGCTCTATACATATAGATTTGTCATTGCTATAGAAAACCCAAAAAGTGCAATCATCATCCCCTCTAGGAAGAAGTTTTTTCCTTTCATCCAGATTACCCAAATCATATTATCCAAAGCATAATTATTTGGATCTGTATTTATCCAAAGCCTATTTATTTTCATCAAAAAAAGAAAGATAATCATCAGAGACTATTTAACTATTTCTTTCCAGAGAGAAAGAAAGATAAGATTTAGGCTCCAATCTTAATTCACTAAATCTTATCTCATGTAAGACAACAGTTTAACAAAATACATGGTGACCTATGTTTCATATGTGTGAATTTTGTTTTTCCCTTGAAATGTCTCAAGTAAATATTATTAAGGCTGTTTTCCTCATCAACACACATTTTAAAGAACAGGCATTTCTACATCAGTTTGAACATTTTATTTGAGAAAATTTGAATTTTGGAAAATGTAAGGTTCTAGGTTTCCTTCCAGATATAAAATTCAAAGATTTTAGAGTTGTGTATGATGAAAGACAGTCAAATCTATAAAGGTGAAGGCAGTCTATAATACAAAAACATGAAATGTTTAACATTCTTTCCAGTTAGGCAAGATGGGGTTATGATAAGAGCAGAGACAGGCCCGTGGCCAAACTTCAGTTTTCTTTATCTCTTTAAGCTTCAACTTTGCTTAGACCAGCATATAGTTGCTGTTCAACAAATATTTGCAGAATAAGCTTTGTTTTTCTCATCTGAAAATAGGGATAATAATACTTGCCTTGTATGATTGGTGGGAAGATTAAATGGAGGCAACGTCTGTAAAGCATTAAGTATGGTGCCTGCCTCGTAGGAAACATTCAATAAATGGAGCTATTGTTATCAGCTTCAGAAAGGGAGTACTCCTTCGAACATAATGTAATTCAAATATCTCCCTCTTGAAAGTTACCCCTTTCCATTTGTTGTGTGAGCATTTTATTGTAGTGTGATCTATTTATTTAGGGTATTCTTGTATCACAAAAAATGATACTGTGAGTAACTTCCTGTGAAACGCAAATAAAAGAGAATGTAGAGCAACCTACTCTTCTGTTTTTTGAGCTACATATGTTGAAATGCAAATGATTACAGGTCAATTGCCTCATAGGCTAGGATCAAAACCTTGTTTATATAATGCTCAAAATAAACTAACAAATGTATGATTCAAAGTTAACATTACCTGACTCATACTTACGTAGGGAGAATGGGAGGAACAGGGAAGTATGAAAGAGAGGCCTGTGTCAGATGTGCTTTAATGTTTTCTTCTTTTATTGGTTTCCAAAATGTCTAATCCTTAGAGGTGTCGTTTTGTTCCAGGAGTCATTTGAAGGGAAAGAATTATGGGGCTTTGATACTTGACAAGGAACTGAGAAGCCATTTTGGGAGCTTTAATATGCTACTGTTTTGCTTTAGTTTTCATTTTACTAGAACTGAAAAGACCCTCTAAATATTCTTGTTTATAAACACTAATTCATAAGAGGGAGATAATACATTAAAATTTCATTTTCAAACTGATATTGAAAATGGTTGCTTTAACATTAAGCAAAAATGTCAGTACAAAGTATTCCTTCAGAGAATAAACATTCCCGTTTTATAACTATCAATTTACTTCGGTTGGTTAGAACAGTGGTTCTCACGTTTTTTTTTTTTCAGTCCACAAACCATTTTGAAGCAAAAACTCAAGGACCACCAATTCCTACTCATCACCATGAAAAAAAAAATTCAAACTTTATGGAACTCTTGCTTTAAAATATGGCTGTTTTAAAACTTTATAGTTGTGCTTTTGAATGCAAATTTGAGTATGCAGCTGCAAAAGATACTTTTAAAAAAATTCTTTTAGTGACTTGTATTTAAGACCAGCTTATAGCCAGACCTCAACTGGAAGTGTCTTTGCAGAACACTATGGAATCAAATGGAACTCCCTTCTTTGACCACCAGCTAAATCCCAAATCTCTATGTTGGGGAACTCTGCAGCATTAAGCACAAAAGTTGTGTGAGTGAGGCACTTTCAAATCAGGTCCATTGCTGGAAAAACTGCCCATGAATTAATAATGCCATATTTGTAAATAAAGTACATTTTCATTAAGCAACCGATCAATTATATTTCACTAGTTTATTTTCAAGTCATGTTCTTGGCAACTAGTGAAATAAGAATAAATGCCTGAAAAGGGGTTAAATATTAAGGAATTCCTTTTTTAAATAAGAAATATAAATTGAAATAGTTTACAACTGCCTAGTAAATAGGAGATGAATTCTATAGATTAAATGGCTTTATTACAAATTTTAAGAAACCCCACCTAATAAGACTGTATATGCAAATGGTGAGTTCATGTTTGAACAAGAATCAGCCATCTGGAAGTAGCATTGGCAGTTCTGGACACTTTACCAAAATTTTGGACACTTTTTATAATGATGGTGATAAGGATGACAATGGCTAGACACTTATTGAGTACTTACTATGTGTCAGATGTTGATATAAGTGTTTTACACATAATTAAATCATCATTGCAATGCTGAGAGTACTAAATATAAATTAGTAGCAGCTAACAGGGCTGGACATGGTGGCTTATGCCTGTAATCCCAGCACTTTGGGAGGCCGAGGTGGGAGGATCACCTGAGGTCAGGAGTTCAAGACCAGCCTGGTCAACATAGAGAAACCCTGTCTCTACTCAAAATACAAAAATTAGCCAGGTGCGGTGGTGTGCACCTATAGTCCCAGCTACTCAGGAAGCTGAGGCAGGAGAATCACTTGAAACTGGGAGGTGGAGGTTGAAGTGAGCAGAGATCATTCCACTGCTCTCTAGCCTGGACAACAGAGTGAGACGCTGTCTCAAAAAAAAAAAAAAAAAAAAGCAGCTAACAGCTGTTGAGTACTTGAAAACTGTTAGATGATTTACATATATTATCTCATTTTATTTAAACAATAGGTACTGTTAGCAAAGGTTAGTGTTTCATTCTGATAAAGAATGAATATTTCTTACTATAATGAGTTCTTTCAAAAATTTCAGGAAAATGCTTAGGAAAATGTACCCCAAAATACCATCAAATAAGTATTTAAAAGACTACGTTTATTAAATATGTTCATATGCCATATTGCTCTCTTATTCTTTATTTTATTTTGCCTTGGTGAACACTGTAAGAGTCTATGAAATTTCATTTTGAAAAAAAAAAAGAAAATAAGTTTTAGTTTCTCCAAAGAGCAATATAAAGCTTTTGAAAGGGTGTTAAAATAGATAATTTTCAAATGAAATTTTTTGTTTTCATAGTTTACCGTGGGTCTTTAGACCACTGTTATGGGTTGAATTATGATTCCCCCCAAAAGATATGTTGAAGGTCTAATCCCCATTACTTTAGAATATGACCTTATTTGGAAATAGGACTGTTGCAGATGTAATTAGTTAAAATGAGGTCATACTTGAGTAGGGTGGGCCCCTAATGCATTAGTACTGGTCTCCTTCTAAGAAGATAGCCATGTGAAGAGAGACACAGGGAGAATGCCAGGTAATGACAGAAGATTGGAATGATGCATCTGCAAGCCAATGAATGCCACAATTTACTGACAAACCACCAGAAGCTAGGAAGTGGCAAGAAGCTAGGGAGAGGCAAGGAAGGATTCTACACAGAGTCTGAGAGAACACGGCCCTGCCAACATCTTGATTTTGGATTTCTAGCCTCTAGAACTCTGAGACAATACATTTCTTTTGTTTTCAGCCACCTAGTTTGTGGTACTTTGTTATGACAGTCTTTGGAAACTAATACAACAAATGGGAAGATTTTTGCTTATACACTTTCAAAGCATTTTTCACCTCTGAAAACACTATGTCTACTATTAAGGATTTCCTAAAACAGTAGGCATATCTCTGTGAGAAACAGGGAAAAAAATAACAATAGAGAGGAATTTGGAATGTGTTTACAAATGGATTAGGAATAGAGCCTAGAATTTAATTTCTTCAGGTTAAACATTTAGTGCTAACAAAATAATCCCTGATTCTTCTTTATATATCTCCAGAATCCAGATAACACTATATATGAGTAGTTTTCCCCTAGTATATACTCACTATTATTTGACTGAAGTGAAAAAAAATATACTGTAGCTTTTTAAAACTTTCCTTCTGTTTGGGAAGTCCATGTTTTGGCAGACTTTGTTTTTCATTTAAAAACTATCTCCTCTGTACTTCTCTTTCCGTATTTCTCAAGGTGTTTTGTGGCATCACCATCTATTTAATTCACTAAATTAGAAATATAGGATTCATTACGTCATCCTACCCTGCTCTGTCTCCCCTTCTTCTTGCACCTCCCAGATTATTTTACTAGATTTTTGGATTTTCCTTTCTAATCTGGATTCTGTCAAACTCTCTCTCATTCCACTACCCCCACCCCAGTTTGGGCCTTCACCATCTTTGGCCTGAATTACAATGGCTCCCTTCAGAGCCTTCCTGACTTTCACCCATTCTCCACACAATGGCTTAAGGGTGCATCCTAAAATAAAAATGTTATGTTGTTCATCCCATGCTTAAAATCCACAATGGCTTTCCACAGCTCAGGATAAAATCCTGGCACCTTTGCCTAGATTTGCCTAGATGCAAGATGCCTGCCTTTTTTTTTTTTTTTTTGCCAGCCATTAATGGCAATATTAAAAAATTTAGAATTTATCTTGCTTTTTCTTGTACAAACTGTATTTCAGGTGAACCCGTATAGCATTAGTTGATGAAAGAATGGTCTTTATAGAAGAATTTTGGCTTAGAAATATAGAAAGAATGCTAGGCTTAGAAAAACACTACTTGAGACCATTGACACGATGCATCATCTAATGGGCCAAATAATAAGCTAGCATCAAAATGATAGGACCAAATTCACACATAAGAATATTAACCTTAAATGTAAATGGCCCAATTAAAAGGCACAGACTGGCAAATTGGATAAAGAGCCAAGACCCATCGGTGTGCTGTATTCAGGAGACCCATCTCATGTGCAAAGACACTGATAGGCTCAAAATAAAGGGATGGAGGAAGATTCACCAAGGTAATTGAAAGAAAAGAAAAAACAGGGGTTGCAATCTAGTCTCTGATGAAACAGACTTAAAAGACAAAGAATGGCATTACATAATGGTAAAGGGATCAATGCAACAAGAAGAGTAACTATCCTAAATATATATGCACTCAATATAGGAGCACCCAGATTCATAAAGCAAGTTCTTAGAGAACTTCAAAGAGACTTATAGACTCCCCCACAGTAATAGTGGGAGACTTTAACACCCCACTGTCAATATTAGACAGATCAATGAGACAGAAAATTAACAAAGATATTCAGAACTTGAACTCAACTCTGGACCAAATGGACATAATAGATATCTGCAGAACTCTCCACCCCAAATCAACAGAATATACATTCTTCTCAGCACCACATCACACTTATTCTAAAACAGACCACATAATTGGAAGCAAAACACTCCTCAGCAAATGCAAAAAAAAAAAAAAAAGGAAATCATAAGGTCTCCCAGACCACTGTGAAGTCAAATTAGAACTCAGGATTAAGAAACTCACTTGAAACCACACAACTACATGGAAACTGAACGACCTGCTCCTGAATGACCACTGGATAAACAACAAAATGAAGGCAGAAATAAATAAGTTCTTTGAAACCAATGAGAACAAAGATACAACATACCAGAATCTCTGGGACACATTTAAGACAGTGTCTAGAGGGAAATTTATAGCACTAACTGCCTGCAGGACAAAGTGGGAATGATCTAAAATCGACACCCTAACATCACAATTAAAAGAACTAGAGATGGGCTGGGTGTGGTGGCTCACACCTGTAATCCCAGCACTTTGGGAGGCCAAGGTGGGTGGATCATGAAGTCAGGAGATTGAGACCATCCTGGCAATGGTGAAACCCCGTCTCTACTAAAATAAAAAAAATTAGCTGGGCGTAGTGGCGCACGCCTGTAGTCCCAGCTACTCAGGGGGCTGAGGCAGGGAAATCGCTTGAATCCGGGAGATGGAGGTTGCAGTGAGCTTAGATCGTGCCACTGCACTCCAGCCTGGCAAAAGAGCAAGACTCCATTCTCAAAAAAAAAAAAAAAAAAAAAAAAAAAAAAAAAAGAACTAGAGAAACAAGAGCAAACAAATTTAAAAGCTAGCAGAAGATAAGAAACAATTAAGTTCAGAGCAGAACTGAAGGAGACAGAGACACAAAAATCCTTTCAAAAAATCAATAAATCCAGGAGCTGGTTTTTTGAAAAAATTAACAAAATAGATAGACCACTAGACAGACTAATAAAGAAGAAAAGAGAGAAGAATCAAATAGGAAAAATAAAAAGTGATAAAGGGGAGATCACCACTGATCCCACAGAACTAGAAACTACCATCAGAGAATACTATGAACACCTCTATGCAAATAAACTAGAAAATCTAGAAGAAATGGATAAAATTCCTGAACACATACACCCTCCCAAGACTAAACCAGGAAGACGTTGAATCCTTGAATAGACCAATAACAAGTTCTGAAATTGAGGCAGTAATTAATAGCCTACCAACCAAAAAAAAAAAAAAAAAAAAAGCCCAGGATCAGAGAGATTCACAGCCGAATTCTACCAGAGGTACAAAGAGGAGCTGGTACCATTCCTTCTGAAACTATTCCAAACAATAGAAAAAGAAGGACTCCTCCCTAACTCATTTTATGAGGCCAGCATCATCTTGATAGCAAAACCTGGCTGAAACACAACAAAAAAAAGAAAATTTCAGGCCAATATCCCTGATGAACATCAATGCAAAAATCCTCAATAAAATACTGGCAAACCGAATCGAGTAGCACATCAAAAAGCTTATCCACCATGATCTAGTCGGCTTCATCCCTGGGATGCAAGGCTGCTTCAACATATGCAAATCAATAAATGTAATCCATCACATAAACAGAACCAATGACAAAAACCACATAATTATCTCAATAGATGCAGAAAAAGCCTTCAATAAAATTCAGTACCCCTTCATGCTAAAAACACTCAATAAACTAGGTACTGATGAAACAGAACATATCTCAAAATAATAAGAGCTATTTATGACAGATCCACAGCCAATATAATACTGAATGGGCAAAAGCTGGAAGCATTCCGTTTTAAAGCCAGGACAAGACAAGGATGCCCTCTTTCACCACTCCTGTTCAACACAGTATTGGAAGTTCTGACCAGGGCAATCAGGAAAGAGAAAGAAATAAAGGGTAATCATATAGGAAGAGAGGAAATCAAATGATCTCTGTTTGCAGATGACAGGATTGTGTATCTAGAAAACTCCATCATATCAGCCCCAAAACTCCTTAAACTGATAAGCAACTTCAGCAAAGTCACAGGATACAAAATTAGTGTGCAAAAATCACAAGTATTGCTATACATCAATAACAGACAAACAGAGAGCCAATAATGAGCAAACTCCCATTCACAATTGCTACAAAGACAATAAAATACCTAGGACTACAACTTACAAGGGATGTGAAGGACCTAAAGGAGAACTGCAAACCACTACTTAAGGAAATAAAGAAGTATACAAACAAATGGAAAAACATTCCATGCTCATGGATAGGAAGAATCAATATCGTGGAAATGGCCATACTGCCCAAAGTAATTTATAGATTCAATGCTATTCCCATCAATACCATTGACTTTCTTCATAGAAATAGAAAAAAATTACTTTAAATTTTATATGGAACCAAAAAAGAGCCCATACAGCCAAGACAATCATAAACAAAAAGAACAAAGCTGGAGGCATCATGCTACCTGATTTCAAATTATACTACAAGGCTACAGTAACCAAGACAGCATGATACTTGTACCAAAACAAATATATAGACCAATGGAACAGAAATAGCCTCAGAAATAGCATCATACATCTACAACCATCTGATCTTTGACAAACCTGACAAAAACAAGCAATGGGGAAAGGATTCTCTATTTAATAAATGGTGTTGGGAAAACTGGCTAGCCATATGCAGAAAACTGAAACTACACCCTTTCCTTACACCTTATTAAAAATTAACTCCAGATGGATTAAAGATTTAAATGTAACACCTAAAACCATAAAAACCCTAGAAGAAAACCTAGGCATTACCATTCAAGACATAGGCATGGGCAAAGACTTCATGACTAAAACACCAAAAGGAATTGCAACAAAAGCCAGAATTGACAAATAGGATCTAATTAAACTAAAGAGCTTCTACACAGCAAAAGAAACTATCGTCAGAGTGAACAGGCAATCTACAGAATGGGAGAAAAAATTTTCAATCTATCCATCTGACAAAGGGCCATATCCAGAATCTACAAGGAACCTAAATTTACAAGAAAAAAGCAACCCCCTCAAAAAGTGGATGAAGGATACGAACAGACGTTTCTCAAAAGAAGACATTTATGTGGCCAACAAACATATGAAAAAAGCTCATAATCACTGGTAATTAGAGAAACACTAATCAAAACCACAATGAGATACCATCTCATGCCAGTTAGAATGGAACAGATGCTGGAGAGGATGTGGAGAAATAGGAGCGCTTTTACACTGTCGGTAACAGTGTAAATTAGTTCAACCATTGTGGAAGATAGTGTGGCGATTCCTCAAGGATCCAGAACCAGAAATACTGTTTGACCCAGCAATCCCATTACTGGGTGTGTACCCAGAGGATTATAAATAATTCTATTATTATTATTTTTTTTGAGATGGAGTTTCGCTCTTGTTAGCCAGGCTGGAGTGCAATGGCACAATCTCGGCTCACCGCAACCTCTGCCTCCTGGGTTCAGGCAATTCTCCTGTCTCAGCCTCCTGAGTAGCTGGGATTACAGGCACATGCCACCACACCCAGCTAATTTTTTTGTATTTTTAGTAGAGACGGGGTTTCACCATGTTGACCAGGATGATCTTGATCTCTTGACCTTGTGATCCACCCGCCCCAAGCCTCCCAAAGTGCTGGGATTACAGGCTTGAGCCACCGTGCCCGGCCTAATTCTATTATTAAGACACATGCAAACATATGTTTATTGCAGCACTATTCACAATAGCAAAGACTTGGAACTAACTCAAATGCCCATCAATGTTAGACTGTTTAAAGAAAATGTGGTACATATACACCATGGAGTACTATGCAACCATCATAAGGGATGAGTTCATGTCCTTTGCAGAAACATGGTTTAAGCTGGAAAACATTATTCTTAGCAAACTAACACAGGAACAGAAAACCAAACACCACATGTTCTCACTCATAAGTGGGAGATGAACAATGAGAACATATTGGCTCAGGGAGGGGAACATCACACAACGGGGTCTGTTGGCGGGTAGGGGACAAGAGGAGGGATAGCATTAAGATAAATACCTAATGTAGATGATGGGTTGATGGGTGCAGCAAACCACCATGGCACATGTATACCTATGTAACAAACCTGCACATTCTGCACATGTATCCCAGAACTTAAAGTATAATAATAATAAAAAAGCACCACTTTGAAAACCATAATGGAATAATTGATTCAGGTGACAATCATAAATGAATAAGGCCATTAGATGAAAGGTGGATGGGGAACTTGAAATGAGAAGGATCAGGCTATCACCACGTGAAACCACTGATTAATCTTAGCATCAGTAAAGGTGAGACAACCAGACACTATAAGACTCTTATGTCATGCAATAAGAAATACATAGTGCTACCTATGAAGCATTGTTTTCAAAAACCTGAAGCTGAATTCAGTTAATCCTCTATAGCTTCACTGTCCAACATGATAAATTTTTAAAAATTCAGTTCCTTATTCACGCTAACCACATTTCATGTGTCAATCTTCATCTGTGGCTATGGTATCGGACAGCACACATTATAGAACCTTGCCACCATGGCAGAGAGTTCTATTGGAAGGTATTGCTCTAGAGTCAATTTCATTTTTGTCGGGGGACAAAAGGACTAGAGAAAGAAATTAAATGACACACAAGGATGCAAATAGACAAATACAGAATGTGATATATTCTCTAGGTTTGGTTAACTCACTTTCTGCAACAAGTCAATGGAATGAATGAAAAAGAGGAGTGGTAATTCTTTGCATTGAGAGAGACAACCAGAGGTAATGTGTGGACCTTGTCTGGATCTTGATTTGAACAAACTAATTGTAAATACATTTTTGAGACCATCATGAAAATGTGACTATGGACAGAATTCCGGTTGGTTTTAAATGTCGCTTCAATTTGGAATCTCATTTGGCTCTTGGTATCTGCCCATTTCCCCAATTTTAACATCCGTGGTAGCTTCAAGTGAGAAGTTTTCCAGGTCTGATCACAAAACATCCTGGATATAATGAATGAGCAAGCAGGGGCCAAGGCAAAAGAACAGCCCACAGTAAACAAATCCCTGAGTGTGGCAGAACTTTAGTACCACTCTAGGTATGTATCACTCTCCCAGGGATGTCTGCTCTCCGGGAGCAAGATGGGGCTGTGGTTCTGTGAAGCCTTGGAGGCAGACCATATTATTAATAGTGGATAGTCATTTTGATGTGAAGCCAAGGCTAGAACTGAGGTCCAGGATCAGGAGATGGAACTGGCAAAAATAAGAAAAGAAGGTAGGTCTAGGGCTGGAATTTTCATGAAGATATTATAAGGCTGGAAAATAGGATAAATCATGTGAACTCTAGAATCCTGAAGAGATGAGGGCCAGATGAGCAGATGGCTCTTATCTTCCCTCCAGTGAGAAAAGGCTAAAATCTGGAGCCCCTTATCTGAAAGTAGTAGAGAAGAATGAAGAGAAGAGAACCATTTTCAAACTCCACTTGGTAAACTGGTTTCCATTAGTTCCAGATTGGGCAAAATTTGTTTACTTTTATTCTCTTTTTACTGTTCACCCCCAAATATGGATCATGTGTAAAGTTCTATTTTTATAATATTTTATTTTAAATTGTGGTAACAAATAACATAAAAATTTCCATCTTGCCAATTTTGAAATATATAGTTCAGTAGCGCTCAGTACATTCATATTGTTGTGCAAACAATCTTCAGAACGTTTTCATCTTACAGAACTGAAACACTGCATCCATTAAACAGCGACTTCCCATTTCCCCCATCCTCAGCCCCTGGCAACCACCATTACTACTTTCCGTCTCTGTGAGTTTGACTATTCTAGATATATAAGTGAACTCATACAGTATTTGTCCTTTTGTGACTGGCTTATTTTTCTTAGCATAATGTCCTCAAGTTTTATTCATGTTGTAGCATGTGACAGGATTTCCTTCCTTTTTTTTTTTAAGTGACAGAGTCTTGCTCTGTTACCTAAATTGGAGTGCAGTGGTGCAATCATAGCTTACTGAAGTCTCAATCTCTTGGGCTCAAGCCTTCTCCCACCTCAATCTTTTGAGTAGCTGGGAATATGGGTGCATGCCACCACTCTTGGCTTATTTTTTATGTTTAGTAGAGATGGGGGGTCTTACTATGTTGCCCGGGCTGGCCTCAAACTCCTGGGCTCAAGTAATCCTTCTGCCTTAACCTCCCAAATTGCTGGGCTTACAGGCATGAGCCACCATGCCCACCCCCTTTTTAAGGCTGAAAAATACTAAATTGCATGTTGTGACATAATAAGAAATATACATTAGGTCTCTTTCCCCAGTTCCTGACACCGAGCACCTAAAGCCCTTATAATTTCCCGAGTGATAGGAGTGTCTTTTGTTCTAATGACGTGATTCTTGGTGGGCTTCTGGATGAGAGCTCGTCACTAGAAAGACTGAGCATGATTAGAAACTTGGAAATTTCAAGCCCCCTACTCCACATCCTCCTGGGAAGAGAGAGAAACTGGAGATTGAGTTAATAATTGGTCATGCCCAGGTGATGAAGCCTCCATAAAAAATCCCTAAACTATGGGGTTTGGATAGCTTTCAGGTTGGTGAACACATCCATGTGTTAGGAAAGTGGTGCCTTAGAACCCTTCTGGACTTCACTCCATATACCTCTTCATCTGGCTGTTCATCCATATCCTTTGTAATATCCTTTATAATAAACAGAATGTTTATGCCACATTTTGTTTATCCATTCATGGTCAGTGGACACTTGGGTTGCTTCCACCTCTTGGATATTGTAAATAATTCTGCTCTGAACATAGGTGTGCAAATCCAAAGTTCTATCCTTGATGTGGTAGATTGTAAAATGGCCACAAAGTATTCCCCTTCCTGTATCCATGCTCCTTTGCAATGTGACTTTACAGTTTCCCATCAAACTATGAAGTTTATTTTCCTACTACTTAAATCTAGGACAGCCTGATGACTGGCTTTGGCCAATAGAATGTGATGGAAGCAATGTGGTACTGGTTCCAAGTCTGAGCCTCAAGAAATCTTGCACATGTCAGTTTGCTCTCTTGGAATTTGTATAAACAAACCCAGGTTAGACTATTAAAGGGTGAGAGGGCACCTAGAGCAGAGATGAGCCATCTTAGATAAGGCTTGAAAGATGGGAGGGTGCCTGGTCAAGATCAGCAAAGTTGACCTGACAGCCGAATGCAAATGCATGAATGAACCCACAAGAGACAAGTACAAACATCCAGCTGAACCCAACCCAAATTGCTAGCCTGTGGAATTATAAATCAATCAATGGTTGCTGCCTTAAGCATTTGTGATTTGCTACATGATGATAGGTAACTAATACATATACTTTCTCTCTTAGCTATATACATTCTTCTTTGGAAGTCTAATATAATTTCACACTTCAATGATCACTTGAAAAGACTCAAAATTATTCTCCTCAGCCTTGACCCTGCCTTTCTTATAGCTCCATCTTGAATTTGCAACTCCATGTTGAATACTACAACTGGATATCATGTTAACATTTCAAACTCAATATTTCCAAGATGGAATTTGTCATCCTATATCCAAGCCTTATGTTTTCCATTGGTGTTTCTGTTTCTGCTGGTGGTACTACCATCGTTTCAACCATACTTGAAACCACAGTGTCATCTGATTCCTCTCTCTTCTTTCTATAATTAAATGACATCTTTCAAAGTATCTATTTGTCAACTTTACTCTCTTTGTATCTATAGAACTACTGGCCTATTAATAGCTTCCCTACCTTTTTCCCACCTCTGGCCTCTGCATCCTCAAATTAATCTTATTTACCAGTTTAAGATTCATTCTTCTGAGATACAGAATAATAAATTTACTTCTCAGCTTTATTCACTACAAGCATATTTTCCTTTTGTCTGCTAATTCTAACATCTGGGTTATCTCCATTGATTCTCTCCATTTGATTATCGTTTTCCTCTGAGCATGGGTCTTGTTTTTCTATTTCTTCATATGTCTAACAATTTCGAATTATATCCTGGATATTATAAATGACACATTTTAGGGATTGTGGATTCTGTTCTGTACCTTCAAAGGTCTTTTTGTTCGTTTTTGCAGGCAGTGAATTTGGTTGAGCTCAAATTTCAAACTCTGTCTCCCATGTGGTAGGGAGCAGCTGAAATCTTAGTCCAATGTTTTTAGCCTTAGCTAGGCTTCTTGGAGTCTGCCCTATATGTGTGTACTTCCAGGATCAGCCAGAGATTTAGACAAAGTTTAAACACAGAACTTAAAGTACCCCCTTTCAAGCTCTCTTCTTTCAGAAATTTCCACCCGTTTTCCAAACTCTGTCCTCTGGTTCTTCGAGCCAATAATATTGCTGGTTTTATCTACCAGGCTTGATTAAAACTGGGACTTGCTCTTCCGGCAAAAAGCTGTAAAGTCAATATGGGAAACTCACAAAAATCTTGTGTTTTTCTTCAAGTATCGACCTCTTCTAGTATCTGCCTGCTTTTGTTTTTTTCTCTGTGCTTTTAGGTAGGGTTTAAAAAATATTTTTGTCCAGTGTTTATAGTTGTTATCTAGAGAAGGGTGGTCACATATGGGAGCTACTCACATATTATCAGACACAGAACAATTCCATAAGTTTAAAACCTTCCACGATTCTTCACTGAAGTCTGTGGACCAAATCGAGTACTTGGTATCTATTATGAGTTCTCCCTAAATGAATTGCCCATGCTTTCCCACTTATGCTAAGCACTTTGCTGTCTCTGAGCTTTTCCTTCCTGTTCAAAGTGCTTTCCATCTCTGCCTATTAAAAGAGTATCCATCTTTTAAGTGCTCTGGGGCTAGGTCCTGGGTCTCTGTCCTACTCTATCAACACTTTTTCCCTATGGATCTTATCCAGGTCCATGGCTTTAAATACTGTCTATTTGCCAATGACTCACAAATCTTCAACTCTTATTCCAGTTTTGTAACTGTAACTGTCAACTTGATATCCCCACTTGGATGTCCAACAGGCATCTCAACTTAACATGGTCAAATTAGAATTCTTGTTTATTTCTCCCCTCAAATTCACTCTCTCTGTAGTCCTTCTCAATTCCAGTAAATGTCACCACAATTCACAAGCCAAAAGTCTGAGAGTCATCTACATTCTTGTACTTCCCTTACACACCACGTGCAGTCCGTCAGGAAGTCCTTTTGGCTCTGACTTCACAGTACATCCACTTTTCTCTAGCCCCTCTGCTATCATTAGAATTTAAGTCACCATGATATTTCACTGGGACTCTCTCAGTAGCCTCCTGAGAGATGTTCCTGCTCCCACTCTTACCTCCCTATAATGCATTCTTCACCCAGAAGCTACAGTGATCTTTAATGAAAACCAAATCATGTTACCCTCCTGCTCAACCCATCAGTAGCTTTCCAAAGCATTTAGAGTAAAATCCAAATTTCCTTCTATGGCTTACATGGTGTTACATGATCTGAACCCTATCTTTGACCTCATCTCTGATGGCTTTCCCCTTTTCTCATTACCCTCTGCCCACATTGGCCCTATTTCTGTTTCTTGATTTCACCAAGCTCTTTGTATTTCCCTACAACACTCCACCCCTAAATCTTTATCTGCCCATTGTCCGTCTTCCCTATCAGGTTGCACTTTCTGTGAGAGTAGGGGCATTTCCAGCAAATTTTTCTTGAAAGAAGAAATGAATTCAACATCAATACATTTTCTCCATAAAGCCTTTCATATACCTCTCTGATGGAAATATACTCTCATGCTCCTTAAATTTTATTCATATCTCTTTTAGGATTTACTACCTCCTATATCACGTTATGGTGTTTTTTTGTGTGTGTTTTATCTTCCTTAACTATGTCATTAACTATGACATCAGAATGGGCAGAGTCCCTGCCTGATTCATCTGAGCATTCCCCATGTGGCATACTTCAGGACTTTGCACAGGGCAATGCTGATGAATGTTGAGTAAATGAATGAATAATGAAGTCAATATTTATTTCTATTGAAAGGGAGTATTATTAATATTAAAAACAGTGCCAACGACGGTCTTAGTTAGGTTATTGCTGAATTTCTTTGGAATTAATGAGACATAATTTACTCAACCAAGTCTATGTTATGAAAATTTTAAAATGTCATGAATGGTTTTATATCATTAATGGTTCTTAATGTTTTAGTGCTTTATTGGAAATAGTAGGGACTACTGAAGTATTTTGACTGAGGCACATTTGAACAACACTCCCTGAACCGTTCATGCAACTAATATATCTCAGTGTTATAAAAACATGTCAATGAGTCATGACTAATTTGGCCAGCAGAATTCCATGGGTATATTCAATATAATGGTTAGGTAACAATTATAGGGTTTTACTCATAAAGTTTGAATAGCGAGTTTTATCAAAATCCATTTAAATATAATTCCAGTCTCTGAAATGGAAAAGTTTTCACTTTAATTACACAAATATCAGATTGGACCTTAAGCAGATTGCTTTTTGTGATCTCATCTTCCTCCTTGGCTTCATTTTACTTATTCTTTCTAGTTTTCCAGCTCTTGCTGTTGAACTATGCTTTTTCTCTGGTACTATTTCAAGCTTCTACTCAGCATCTAGACTCATTCACCAAACAAATTAATGTCATAAGAGCTTCACCTCAGAGAGACATACTTTTTAATGCATTTTTTATCTAATAGAACTATTCACAAGTTTTATTGCCATAGTTTGCTGGTCATTTACAGTTCTTTGTACTTGCTTTGTTAACTCTTTGTATAATAAGATCAATGTTTTAGATTGTGAATTTTTATTTGGGGTGATTATTTACTTATTCCCATTTTCTCTATTTTTTTTTGTATTTTGCATGTATTCTGTTGTATTTTGCACAGGTTCAACCCAGAAGTTTTCAAAAAACTGAAAAAAGAACTTGAAGCATATCCAACATGGAAAAATATATGATCGAAGACTGCAGGACCAAGGTAAATTAAATGCAAAGTTAAGATGCTTCTAATCTTGAACTGCAAAAGACATTGCTCATAAGTGACAGTGTGGAACAAAGTATTAAATAATTCAAGACCACTGATGTCATTGTTATCTGTATAAACATATTTGGCTGAAGATGAATAATCTTTTCTCTCTTCAAGTTATTTTTTAGAAAAGATTTTCCCCTTTTCACACAAAATTTTTATTCTATTCATCTTTCTATCTCAGTGATTAAGCTTTTAGAGTGGTGCACAAAAGCAAATGTAAAATGAAGTTAAAGTGTTGTACTTTGTATTTATACCAAGGAAAGCTTCTCATTTGGAATGTTTTTGACTGCAAAGAACTGAATACTCAAAGTAAAGTAACTTAAGGAATAAGGGTATTCATTTCCTTATATAATAAGAGGACTAGTTGTAGGGTGATTGTGAGGTTAGTTAATTCAGTGGCTTGAAAGTGCAGTTGGAGGCCAGGCTGTTTCCATATTTTTCATCCTAGAATTCTCAGAGAATTTGCTTGGTCCTCTGGCTTGTCCCATCATGGTTGCCAGATGTGCCCAACAGTTGTAGCTGTCATATGTAGACAATATAGTAGCCTAAGGAACTGTAGGGGAATTTCTCCTCATAGGTCTCTTTCTCTCTCTCTTTCTCTTTAATCAGAAGAAAATCCCTTTTATAAACCTGACAACCTGCATATTTCCCCTCATGTTCCAGTGGCCAGGATTGGTTACATGGCCATGCACTAGCTGCAATGGAGGCTGGGAAAGCAGGTATCTGTCCATTGCAGCCTTCAAGGCCTAGAGCACCTTCAAGGCCCAATATAGTCAGTCCTCCTTCTCTGTAGCTTTATCACATACCACTCTCTCCCTTGCTCTCTCTGCTTCAGCCACACTTTCAGCCTTGTTCTCTTAACATGACACGCATACATGAAGGCTTTGCATATACTATTCTCAGTGTTTAGACAGCTCTTCCTCCAGGTGTCTGCATGACTTAATCCCTTATTTCCTTCAGCTGACATAAGAACAGAGACCACTCTATCTGAAATAGCAGCCTTCACCTCCATTGTTCTCTATCCTTCTTCCCTGTTTTAATTTTTGATAGTACTTAATGAGAGAGAGAGCAGGAGAGAGAGACTGAGAGACAGTGAGAGCGAGAGCAAGTGAGAGAGAGAGTGAGAGCAAGAGTGAGCAAAAGAGAGAGAGAGGGAATCTTTTTCTGGCTAAATTATAAGTTCTACTGAAACAAGGTGGTATGTTTTGTTCACCACTGTGCCTGCAGTGCATACAACAGTGCCAGCTATGTGGCAGGCACATCAAGAAATAGTTGTTGATGAATGAATTAATGAAATTGTATTCTATGAGCAAGGAAGAAGGTAGGGACAGGCAATTCCTTGCTGGTGGATAATCAATAATGATAGCCACAGGAGATGCCAATAAGAAGACCTGTGCTGAACACAGGTCAGCTGGTAAAAGATGGAAAATGTAGTGTTTGTGGCGTGAGTGGGGAAAAGATAAGCTACAGGGCCATGACCCAGCTCTATCAGGTGGCAACTTCCTGCAGGGGTTGGCAACCTCCCACAGTGTCTAGCACAGTCTTAGGCACTGAGTAGATTATCATTGCACAGAATCAGTTTACTGTATTTGGCTTTGTGAATGGTCCTCACAGAAGCTCTAGAATATAATGACATCAGAATGTACTTCCTATTGACTGCCCTATCTTGGAGACTATTCCATCCTTCAGCTATATAGACTCAGCAATTCCTGAGAATCCTTTTTACTTGCATGATGGTTGTATTAGTTTCCTAGGGTTGGCAAAACAAAGTACCACGAAGTGAGTGGCTTAAAACAATAGAAATGTATTCTCTCATAGTTCTGTTAACTAGAAGTCCAAAATCAGGTGTCAGCAGGGTGGTTCCTTCTGGAAGTTCTAAGGGAGAATCCGTTCCATCTCTCTCTCTTAGCTTCTGGTGGTTGCTGGCAATCTGTGGCATTCCTTGGCTTATACCAAGTAAGGTCATATTCTAAGGGTCTGGGTAGACACAAATTTGGGGGGGACACTATTTAACCCAATATTGTAGTTAAGTTCTTTCTGGAGCTCTTTGACCCTTAGTAATTTAATGGGAAAGAAATGATTGTTTTAAAGGAAAGTCAATTGCCTGTTTGAAGGCAAGTGAAGAACTTTGTAATGAACTTCCTTCATTATTAAAAAAATTATACTCCCATACATAAGTGTTTAACACATTCCTCTACATACAATTCTGTTAAACCTGTTTTATTTCTGAAGGGCTCCTTTTAAAACCTCTGAATACATTATAGGTATTGAGCAATTCTCTGTTAAATGCTCATGCACTATATGTATACATGTATGAAACCTTACATGAATACTGTAGATGGAAGACAACTTGCTTCATAGTGAATGATTAATGGCAAATATACATTTGAAGAGTTTCAATAAAATTATATTAAAATAAAGCAAAAACAGAAATGGCAAATCCTTATTGGACAGTAATTAACAAAGAAGGATTCTCAATACAATATAATTTCTCTAAGTATGTCCAATTAGCTATAAAGTTCTTCATTCACTCTGTCTCAGGGCTTCTTTCTCCCAATAATATAAACTCAAGGAAACCCATACATTCCTCTGGTGCTATTCTCCCACACAGATTTTAACATGCTGGCCTCTCAGGGTAAAAACTGGCCAATAATTTACCAGAGTTCTGTGGAAAATTGGTGAACTCAGACCATTTCCCATCATTGACAGAAAGAGGAGTAAAGGAAATAGGGGAGAAAGGAACTAATTAATGTCCTAGAAAATTCATTTTTGATCCTTGTGACAAAAGATGGGGAATGGATATCATGTTCTTTCCACATCTGGAGAATACAGACAAATTGGCAGATAAATTGATACAGATATAAAAGCTCCATGTTCTTCCTCTTTTGTAATAATCATTACACTTATAATTACTTATTTATAATCTTACCCATTCTAATGTAAGTCCCATAAGAAATGGGACTAAACATGTCTTATATTTTTTTGTATCCCCAGAACCTGTTCCACTGACTGGCAAAGAGAAATTATCAAATATTTTTGAAGTGAATTGAAACAGAAAGGATCTTAACTCCTTATGGATGTGAATAACTCCACTGATAAATATTGAATGAGATTTCCCAGCACCTTATTAGAAGCATTAATTCTTTTAGATCATGTATGTGTTTGACACTTCTCGGTGCTCCTAGTAACCATTCTCCCCACCTTTAGTTGGGAACATGGCCACCCAAAATGAACAGTACATTTCCCAATTTCCCTGGCAACTTGGTGTGGCCAATGGGATATTTGCAGAAAAGCTGTTTGGCAGTTTTCAGGTATATCCCTTAAAAGACAGGTGGTGTGTGCCCTTTGCTTCTCATCTTATTTTCCTTTTCTGTATCTAGCTGTTTAAAGCATGGATGTGATGGTAATCTTTAGCCACCATTTTAGACAATGAGGATGAGGGCCATACCACAGGGTTGTAAGGAGCATGGGTTCTTGAGGACTTTGTGAAGCAAGGTTGCTATACTGGATCTGAATTGAGTACTTTTCAATTTTTATGTGTGAGAGGAATAAATCTTTATCTAGTTTAAGCCACAGTTATTTTGCATCTTTGTTATTTGCTACCAAATCTAATCCTACTGATAGAAAGAAGATTTTAGGGTTTTACATCTGGAAGATGGCTCAATCAGAGCTTATGTAGTTCACTGCTCTCATTTGACAGGTGATGACCAGGGACGTTAAATCATACCAAGATCACAAAAGTAGAATGGGAATAAATCCAGGTCTAAAATCCAATTCACTTCAGATCTTTCTTTCTTATTCCATGTTGCCTATTTAATGATATACATCTATCAAAACAGTTGTAACCTGATTTCTATTTTTTCTGTTGACTTAAGTTACATTACAGGTATCACCAGTCACAAGTAAATAACCTTTTAGTGAGTTGACTTGAGTATTTGATGGAAAAGGAGATAATCCTTCCATCTGTTAATCCCTTAACTGTGTGCTTCAAAATAGCATAATTTTATATCTGTTTATGAGGGCATTAAATTGGGCTAATACAGCTGAATTATAAAATAATGCTTAACAAATTGGTATAGCTATATACAACATAATCTACTCTAACTTGAATGTTCTTTAGGCATAAGTTTAGGTTGATGCAGAAAACAGCTCCTTATTTTATTGTCTGTATGCCAAGTTTATTAATAACTCATACTATTTTGTGGCTTGCATAATAAAGGCTGAATAAAAAGGTCATGAGAGCTGATGCAATTTCTAGAAGTTATTACCTTACAAAGAAGCTCAGGAGAAGGTATTGAGAGAAATCCTTAACTATCAAATATATTAATAGTATTCAAGGACAGAGGCAGGGACTTCTCTAGTGATTTCTGGTTCTCAGTCTGAAATTACTAATGCTCCATTTCTTACTAGTCTAAATCTTAGAACTATAATTGCTAGACCTTAATAAAATGTCACACACATGATGATAATTCTTTTTCAACTGAAAACATGATTGGTGCCTACCATCACAGTAACTAAATAGTAATGTATAACAAGAGAAAACAATTAAACACCGTCAAGAGGTTGACTATGGAATCCATATGTCTGGGATGATGAAGTCGTTACTTTAGATTCTAATAATTTAGAATTTATGGCAATTTTATTTGCATTTACCTTGTACAATCCTTAACAAAATTTAAGCAACAATTTAGTATAGAAACATTGAGGGGAGTATATGTTTATCTGATCTGGGGTGGGAGAATATTTAAGAACATAATCTGCACTAAGATAGTAGTTCATAAACATTTTGAGGTCAGGACCCTATGAGAATTTCATGGAATTTATAGATCTATCTCCCTCCAAAACCTACATACAGTGTGGCAGACACATACTGGAATTATCTGCTTAGTACTTCCCTTCTGGGAACTGCCTTTCCATTCACTTGGTTGTCTACGAGCCCCAACCCTGATACAACAAGAACCCATCCATGTCTGCATTTGATTGGTTAGCAGGTACCCGACCCAAGTCAAGCCAGGCAGAGTCTGAATCTAAGACTTTAGAACTAGAAGGGAGACAGACAGCCAATCTCTCTTCACATGCTTGAAAAAGTAAGACATAATGCTCAGAAGCACTTGTTAGTGTAGGTGATAAAAAAATATCTTTTCCTCACACAATGCTAGATTCATGGCTGAGGCCTTTATAACAACAGACAGATAAACAAGAAAAAAGCATACAAATTTGTAAAATATAAGCTTTATGTGACATAGGAGCCTTCATAAGGAAATTAAAACACCAAGAAACAGGTAAAATTGTATACTTTGCTAGGTTTGATGGAGAAGTGAATAGTCTTAGAGATGTATGATTGGATCAAAAAGTATGATCTAATAAACTGGAGGGGAATTTAACAAGACCTGTTTGTTCAGATTCTTTGTCTTCAGAGATAAGGATGTTGGCTATGTTTTGAATGTGTTCCTCAAAGTTCATGTGTTGGAAACTTAATCCCCAGTGCAATGGTGTTGTGAGGTGGGGCCTTTAAGAGGCAATTAGGTGTGAGGGCTCAGCCACTATAAATGGATTAATGTTGCTATCATGAGAGTGGGTTTGTTATTGTGAGAGTGAGTTTGTTATAAAAGCAAGTTTGGTACTTTTTTGCTTTCTTTCTCTTGTGCTCTCTTGCCCTTCCACCTTCTGTCATGGGATGACACAGTAAGAAGACCTTTGTCAGATGCTGGCACTATGCTCTTGGACTTCCCAGCCACCAGAACTTTGAGAAATAAGTTTATTTTCTTTATATATTATCCAATGTGTGGCATTCTGTTATAGCAACACAAAGCAGACTAAGACAATGTTCCTTTTCTTAAAAACATATTTTATTTTTATTTTTTTCAGATGGAGTTTCACTCTATCACCCAGGCTGGAGTGCAGTGGCAAATCTTGGCTCACTGCAACCTCTGCCCCCCAGGCTTAAGCTATTCTTCTATCTCAGCCTCCCAAGTAGCTGGGATTACAGGCATCTGCCACCATGCCTGGCTAATTTTTGTGTTTTTAGTGGAGACGGGGTTTTACCATGTTGGCTGAGCAGGTCTAGAACTCCTGACCTCAAGTGACCCACCTGCCTCAGCCTCCCAAAGTGCTGAGATTACAGGCATGAGACACCACACCTGTTCCCACAATGTTCCTTATAGATACAAGGAGGGCATCTCTTGAATGAGGATTTTATGACTTGCTTTAGGAGAAGGTTAGAGAATCCTTCCTCGCTTTTATTACCTGATTCAGGGGATAAAGGTTAAGGGAAGGCCAGAGAGTAACCTTCCTGCTTCTGTGGTTTTCTCAAATGCCAAAATCTCATATTTTGGGCTGGTGTGTCCTGAACCCCATCATTAGCCATGTTTCCCATCACATGGAGGAAGTCAGTTTGCAACAAGGAAGAAGAATAAAGCCAAGGAGCACGGAGAAGTATGAGAGAATCCACTTCATAAGAGAATCTCAATGTATCTCTTATTCTAATAGTTTCTAAGGCTCAGCAAATCATGTGTCTGATTTTAGATTTTTGTGAGAAATCATTATCCTAACTTCTCTTTTTCTGTTCGAACAAGTTTGGTTTGAGAATTTCTCACTTGCATCAGAAAGAGTACTACCTAATACACCCAGATGTACATGAAACTGTCCCTGCAATATCAGGGGATTCACTAGTGGCTAAGAAGTCCTCTGTGCATTAGTGTAATTACTCATGATCAAATGGATTTTGCTAATTAGACATGAAGTAAGTTCTACATGTCTCCCATTTACAGTCTGATAGCAGGTTAGATTATTGTATACGTGTATGTAACAAAGTCTGTTTCATAGCAGGGGCCTACAATTCAGACTTCCCCTATTTCAGATTTCTCCATCTATATTTATAAAGATTTTAAAAACGTTTTAAGTGCTTTTAACATTAGTGTATTGATTTTCTTTTTGAATATAAAATGAGAAAGAAAAGAAACAATAGCACACCAGTTTATTTCCTCTTGTTCTGGAAAGCAATCAGGTCCCAGCAAATCATAAAGTAAAATTTATAGGTGTTCAGTTTGTGAGCCAGAATACTTTTATTAATTTACAGAAGGGTGTAGACTTTTCTAGTGACTTGAACCACAGAGTCTTTCCTCCAAGGTACTATCTTGCTGGTACACCTAGAAACCATCTTATTCATCAGAAGGTCACATTGATGAGGATAGAATTACAGAGACAGGAAATCAGATGACGATAAGCAATATAGTATCCAGGTTTTGCTAGACGCTAATGAACTACTCTTCTTGAAAACAAAATTATAGTCGGTGGGAAAGTTCTAAATATCCTTTTCATTGCACTGACAATTTTTTCTTGGCAGCTGTTCTGCTGGATGGGTCCTGGATATCTTCCTGAATTTTGTTAGTTTTCATCAGAGACATTGTCTTCTTTCTGTCTTTTGCCTGATTCACCCAGTTCTTGGCTTCTGCCTTTACCTCCTGGGCCTTTAGCTCTTTATTACTTCTAAGGTTCAGCAAGTTTCATCAGGAGAAGGTCCACAGAAAGTTGGCTACTGAGTGCAACTCCACTTCCCATAATAAGAATAAATTTAATAAAACAACCAAAAAGATGGAACAATAACTTATGCAAATTCTAGGGTCACAGCCTGAGAATAAACTTGTAACCTAACTCTGAAAGGAGATACTTGGCTACTGGAGGATGGAGTAATTTTCTCCAGCCCAGTCTGCTCCAATTTCATTTACACAGGGCCTCCCCTTTTATAAATAGGTGGCTGTAATAGAGCCTCTGTGCTAAGAGATACTATGTTTGCAAGAGAAGAGGAGCTATATACAGTATTTTGTCAAAGAAATTCTCTTAAAAATCTGTAGGCTCCCATATTTCCTGATTTAAAATATTCATGCTTCCTTACTTACTGTCCCCTTGATCTCATAAATGCTATTATGTTTCCAAAAGAGATTACTTATAGGCTTTAGAAATATACATGAGTCATGACATTTGTAGCCAAGATTTGACATTTAGATGAATTCATATTCAAAACATGTCTTTCAAAATTAGCCCAGAAGCCAGGGATATATAGTCAAATAAATGTGGTTATGCACACATTTCAGGGTTTTACTTCAGGCATTAAGTAGGAATTCGCTTTGGATGTGTAAATCACAAATAACTGCAGCAGAGTTCTTACAAGCAAGCCATCTTAGAATTGGACTCTCCAGCCCCAGTCAAACCTTCAGATGACTGAAGTTGTGGCTGACATTTTGACATTAACCTCAAGAGAGATCAAGAGCCAGAACTCCCAACTAAAGTACTGATCTGCAGATACTGTGAGATAATATATGTTTGTTGTTGCTCTAAGTTGCTAAATTTGAGGTAGGTTGTTATGCACTAATAGATAACTGATGAAGCCTGTAAGGTACTATGTAATCTTGTTCAAGGATATTTCTCTGACTGCATCTTCTACTACTGTTCCATTGCCCACTAACACCAGCCATGGTGATAGCTTTACTATTTGAAAAATCCCATGAGATACATAACAGAAAGATATCAAGAAAGATTCAGAGCTGCCATGAAAAGACTATAAATTTGAATTGAAGATCATAAAACAAGACCTGATTAAATGGAAAGAAACTTCAAATATTAGAAAAGAAGACAATATAAAATACTTGATTCTCAGCTGGGCACGGTTGCTCTTGCCTGTAATCCCAGCACTTTGGGAGGCCAAGGCAGGAGGATGGCTTGAGGCTAGGAGTTCAAGACCAGCTTGGGCAACATAGTGAGACCCTATCTTAGAAAACAAAAAAATTAGCTAAGTGTGGTGGTACACACCTGTAGTCTCAGGTACTCAGGAGGCTGAAGCAGGAGGATTGCTTGAGTCCAGGAGGTCGAGGCTGCAGTGAGCTATGATCACACCTCTGCACTCCAGCCTCGGTGACAGAGTAAGACTCTGTCTCTAAAAAAAGCCGAAACCTTGTTCTTTTCAAATTAACATATAAATTCAGTTAATTCAAGCTAGAATCCTAATAGGTGATTTTTTGGTATGTCTTTTAAAAAAACTGAATAAAATATTCTTTTTTCTTGAGTAGGAGAATGTCTGAGAAAAGTCAACATTTTAGAAAATATCAGAATATAAGGGGCAATATATTTTCCCAGATAAGTGACTATATTATAAGGTCCAGTCAATATGGTAATTAAATAAGAATAGACAAATAGTAGTGGAACAAAATAGACAGTCCAGAAAAAGATTTCAACAATACAAGAATTTAATACATGACAAGTAATTGTGGGAGGGACAGGGCATTGTTGGAAAGAATGGAGAATTGTTGGAGAGAACAGAGAATTAGAGGAGAAACAAGGAATTATGTGAAAGGGAATTTTAAGAAAACAGAAGAGAGGGAATTCTGGGGAAAATAGGGAATTGAGGGAGACAACATAGAAATGTGGGAGAGACAAGAAATTGTAGGAGAAAACAAAAAATTGTGGAAAGGCATAGAGAATTCTGTGAGATAGTGAAAACTGTGTGAAAGATATGGAATTGTGTAAGGTTAGGTATTGTGTGAGAGACAGAGCCAGGAAATTAAGATAGAAACAGAATTGTAATAGAGACAGCAAATTGTAGGACAGAATGGAGAACTTTGGCCACACCAGGAAATTGTGAGAGAGAAGGAACTGTGTGAGACAAGGAGTCACGAAATAAATCAGAGAATAGTTGGGAGAGACAAGGAATTGTGGGAGAAAACAGAGGATGGACAATTGTGGGGGAAATTGGATAATTGTGGGAGAGATAATGAATTGTGGGAGAACTGTGGGAGAGATCAGGAATTGCATGAGTGACAAGAATTTGCACGAATGACTGGAAATTGAGAGTGGAGAATTATTGTGGGAGAAAATGGAGAATTATAGGAGAAATAGGGAATTGTGGGAGAGAATGGAGAATTGTGGCAGAGAATAGGGAATTGTGGCAGAGAATAGGGAATTGTGAGAAAGATGGAATTGTGGGAGAAGCAGGAATGGGGGAGAAAGTGGAGACTTGTGGCAGAGACAAGGAATTATGGGAGAGAATGGAAGAACTACAAAACAGAAGGGAGAAATGTGGGTGAAAGATGGACACACACACACATATATATATAAATATATATAAAATTTTTTTTTGAGATGAAGTCTTGCTCAGCTGCCCATGCTGGAGTGCAATGATGCAATCTCGGCTCACTGCAACCTCTGCTTCTCAGGTTCAAGAGATTCTCCAGCCTCAGCCTCCTGAGTAGCTGGGTTTACAGGTGCATGCCCCCACATCTGGCTAATTTTTTTATATTTTTCATATAGATGGGGTTTCACCATGTTGGTCAGGCTGGTCTTGAACTTCCGACCTTAGGTGATCCCCCCTCCCCCGCCACCTTGGCCTCCCAAAGTGCTGGGAATACAGGCATGAGTCATCAGGCCCAGCCAAAAGATGGACTTAATATTAAATACCTAGGGCATGCACAAGTGTCCTGTGGATCTGGAAGAAAATATAATTTGACCTTATACATTGTAGACAAAGATAAATAAATTTAAGCTGGATTAAATAAATAAAAAACAGAACATTCCATTAGAAAATCTAGGAAACTACATGTAGAAGCTGGAGTGGGTTAGACCTTCTTAACCAGAACTGGGCTGAGGTATATTTAACTTTATAAAAATGTAAAAATGCCCGCAAAGTTAATGGACAAACAATATATTTGGAAAAACATTGGCAACAGCAGACAAACACAATAATATCTTTAATAAAAGGAACTTTTAAACTCAATATAAAACGGTCAAAGAGTTTAAAGAGGCAGTTATTTCAAAACTTACTTTTGAAAGTAATTTATTAGCTTAAGTTTTTGAAGGGACACATGTTTTACTGAACAATTGAAAAACATTGAAAATCTAGACCAGCTTACTCTTTATAGGTTTCAAAAATATCCTTTGTAGAATAGGCAATTTGAAGATAAATATAAAAATCATTGCAGTTACATGTGTTAAGCTTTCAACATTTCTATTTTATACATGTAATTTCTCTGCAAATAGAAAAATGGGCCAAAGAGCAAATCCAGATGGTCAATAACACAAGAAAAGATTCTCTTAGCAAAGGGAAACACAAATTAAAGTAACAATAAGATTTTGCCCATGAAACAGGTACAAAATTTGAAAGGATCTATAACAATTATTGCTGGTTGAATGCAGGGAAAAGGGCACTCTCATTTATTGCTAAAGGAAATTTGATCTGCTACAGCTTTTTGCAAGACAATCTGGCAACATCTATTAAAACTAAAAATACCCATACCACTGGACCGAGTCATCCCTTTTCAGGGTATCCAACTCTTATAAATTAAGAACAACAATTGTGAACACACACACACACACACACACACACACACACACACACACACACCTTGTAGTGGTAGAAGATGGTTACCAAGTTCAATGCCCATCAATAGGAAATGGTTGAATACATTATGGTATATCCATCCAATGGAGTATTGTTCAGTCAGCTAAAAAATGAATGAGAGGTATACCAGTGTACTTGAAAACTTCCAAATGGTATTTTTGAGTGAGAAAAGCAAGATTCAGAAAACATGTATAATATAATCTCATCTTTCTAAAGCAATGGCCAAAATAACCCGTTATTTGTGTATGAGCATGTATGCATATGTGCGTGTTATGTATAAAATCATATGAGCTTGGAGGATATATGTTTGGATAGAATAATTGCTATCATGGATTATTTGGAAGGGGGATATGTGCAGGAGGTGGGGCAAGAGAAGGGGAGAGGGAAGCCAAGCTGACTAGGAAAAAGAAGGAAAAAAGACTGCACCGAAAATCCAAATGTGTATAATATGATCACATTTATGCATTTTTGTAAAATCATATTTGTGGGTAGAAATATAAAAAGGAAAAAGTTGTAAATGTAAAGATCCACTTTTAAAAATAGGAAATTAAGTGTTCTGATCTCAGGGCATAATTTGAAAACATTTTTATAAGGTGAATTACTGCCATGAAATTCTTTTCATTTTTTCTCCTTTCCTTTTTCTTCTTTTACTACAAGCCAAAGAACCGGAAAAAGTGGTAATGCAGAAGTTCTGATTGAGTTCTGTTTATTATACATTTTCCCTAAGGAAAGAGAATGACATTTGCCAGTGAGCCCTGAAATTTTCCACGGAGATGCCCTTTAGCAGAGAACAATAAATTCATATTTTGCATTCAGCTCTTTTATATATCTGTGTTTGTGCTTTAATAATATAAAAATATATAATGTTTGTGATATTATAAAATATTTATATTAAAATAAAATATATCATAAAATATATTTTTATAATAAAATATAAAAATATTTAAATTACTTAGTCAAGGTATTTAATGTTCTATTTGACTCTATATTGGTTAGGGTCTTGCCTGGAAAGAGATGGCCCATTCAAACTGGGTAACCCAGGAGGGTTTAATAGAGGGACTATTTACAATAGCATCCTCAGGTGTTAGGGAAACCAGGAAGGGCTAGTGCAGTACCCTGGGATAAGTAATGTTGAGGAGCTATTACCACCTGTAGGCCTGGAGGGGCAAAAGGAGAGAGTGGCTATTGTGACTCAGCTGTCTGTAGAAGGCTGTCTGACAGTAGCTGTGGCCTTCCACAGTGGGAGATGCAGCCAACCTGTAGAGATCCTGTGGAGACAGAGCTGGAAGAATCAATACTTCAACCTCCTGTTCCCCGCACCCTCTGATCTCTCATTGGTGCCTCTTGTTCTTCAAACCCAACTAGGATCCAGAAGACATGGGAACCCATTGATGCATTCCATACAGGTCAGCCTCCAGGAGCACAGAACCAGGTAAAGAGGGGTAGAGAGTGGATCTGGAGTGGGGCAAAGATATTCATCACTCTCTTCCACAACTAATTTCTTCAGAAAGTTCGATGGTTGATGAAGATGGACCATAATATTTAATCCCTGGCTTAACTTAACCCACAGAAGTTGGTCTTATACTGGTGGTAATCTATATTTGAAAAGCTTAGCATGAAGCCACATGACACTCACTATTATATGACTTAATTACTTAAGTAATTAGATGCCACCCGAAACACGGAAGAAAAGGTCCTGAGTTTAGGACAAGTAAATTCTGCTAGGGGTTGGGAATGACAACAGTGAAAGAAAAGCTTACGCTTTCTTGAGGAGGAAGGAAAAGCTCAGGGCATAGGGGATGAGAGTCAGGATACAAATCTAATATAACAATTTTGCCTAAAGTTGGTGTGTTCAGATGTTATGTACTACTGTATGTGTAGGCCAAAGATCACTTGTCCAGGAGTTAGAACACCTGGGTTCTGTGGGTATATACATAAGAGTGGAAGAATGAAGTCATTAAAAAACATTAAAAAAGAAAAAAAGAACACCTGGGTGCTGGATCCCTGTTACTACTAAGTTCTATGACTTCGGTAAGTCATTTTTTTCTCTCTGGGCTTGTTTTATCCTCCATATAAGAAGAGGGTAGGTTTTCATTCAGTTATGCATTGTGTGATGTTATTATTTCACCCAATAAGAAATCTTAAAAATGACTTAATAACCTTAAAGTTAGAAAACAGTTCAGAATATTCAGAACAAGAGTCAAATTAAAATGATCATTTCAAACAACTTCTAGTTTTCCCTTTAGGATACCTTCACCATACAATTCAGCAGGCCACCAAGAGACAATAAATATCCCTGTTCAACAAACACCAAGTTGAAAGTATAATATCCTTAAAGAACATCATCATTGGGTAATGACAATGGAGTATTTTAGGAAGAGGCAGTAAAATCAGAGGATAATCTGGTTTCAGTATATTGTATTAGAGCTGAAAACCACTAAATAGTCTACATCTTCGTGGTAACAATGTAAAAGGAGTGGAAAAAATTTCTTCTCTCTCATGCTCTCACTCATCCATTCTCTCTCATTCTCATAATTGGATAAAAAATATTGATACCTACAGAGATATTTTGGTGACTGTACTTGCTACCCCTAGTATCTCTTATTTCTAGAGTAACATTGATTTATGTCTACTTGATTAATTGACATCAACAATAAAAAATAGGAGAGGATCCCTCAAACCAGGAAGAAGTGGAAGAATCTTATAATTTGTCAAGATATGAGTATCTTTAGTTTAGATATATAAAGCTTGAAATACAGAATGATATCTAGAACCCCAGAAATCCAATATTCCATGATAGTCCATGTTGCATGGAGGAAGGCATTCTATGATAGAATATGGCATGGCCTATTACTCAGTCTTTTTTCTTTGCTAACTTGTCTTGCATCTGTGAGGTTCCACACACTCTCTTCAATAATTCAGGTAAACTCTGAAAAAGCACTTTAGCCTATTTTCCTTTTATGACTCCCCTCCCCAACACAGAAACCTAAAAGTATCAAGAACCCAAAAGGAACCTATTGGCTTGCACTGAATACCTGTGCCGCTGGGGACACACCGCAGATAGTTGAGGAATCACCATCATTATTCCCCAGGCCTAGCTTCCCTCCCTTGAGTACAATTTACATTTTATATGAAAGTTATGTGTAAAAAGAAGTCCTAGTGGATTGCTGTGTTGTTAGAAATGATTCTTTTTCTTTGGCTATTAATTAAAAATGAGAATTACAAGAGAATCTCCTAAGACTCTTTATTGTTGCTTAGTAAAACACATTTAGTGGTATAGCTGTCCCTTGACTGGAACTCAACTCGAGCTGAAACAGCACGAAGTGGGAAGTGTGAATTATTACATCATCCTTCACTCTGTTTGTGCTTTAATAATGCTCTTTTACATAAAGAGTAAGCAGGCCACCTAAGAAATGATTACAGTTCATGCTTAAGAGGTGGCACATTCACTTGCTGCTGCCTCTGCAAAAGTTGTTCGTGATCAATCCATTTAATTTTTATTACAATCCTCTTTCATTATTTCCGTAAACGAATTTTGGCACAAAATAAAAGGAACACATACATAAATGAAATAACAAACAGCTTGTTCTTGGAAGAAAATTGAATGTTAGCAGAGACATGTTACTACTGATAATTCAACTGAAGTGTTTATAACTTATCATCATTCCTTATTAGAAAGTACTGTGACATTTAACTGTACCAGTCTGGTCCTCCTACCCCCAAAGGATTCCTTAAGATAAACAAGCATGTGTGTTTGAAAAAATAAAAATGAAAATAAAAAAAGAACAGTAGTAGATTTGCTGAGAAAAATATATCCAAAGTCAATTTATGGGGATGCTGGAATGTTCTCTATTTAGTTTTGTTTATTTTCTACTCATATTTCTATGCAAAAATGTGGAGTAATGATTAAGGCATTTCTAAGGAAATGAACATAATTATTGATTTGCAGTGTTATTTATGGAGAAGCCACTAGCAAGATGCATTTACATCTAGGGTTTATTTTTGTCTCGATTAGGAAGTAACCACATGAATTGAGTGCTATCAGAAATGGATTATGTACCTTGTTTGTTTACTGAAACTCTGGGTTCTTTGTGAACATGGACCTGAAGGGGATGGTAAGGCCCTTCTTCATATTTTCTCTAAGTTCAGAGATTTAATACCAGTTTTAAGGAGTTTGTTTTCTCATCTGCAAGAATTGAGCCTCTGGGCTCTTAGGCTTTCATTTTTATCCTTGGAAAAGCAATATGTCTATATTATGAGGTAATTTTAGTAAGACATTTATTATTTATAATCTTTAAAATATTGCATTTTCAGTAGAGCTAATAGTGATTTTCTCTTGCAACTTGATCCAGACCCTGGAATTAATGTGAAATGGCTTAAATTTTCTGTATTTTTGAGATTAAAACAAACAAAGGCACAGGCTAGTAAGATATTTGTAACAGGTGGAGTACATGTGACATTAAAACTACAGGATTCCTATGCAACTGTATTGCATGCTCTGCACATGTACCCCAAAACCTAAAATGCAATAAAAATATATGAAAAAAATAAATAAAACTACAGGATTATAATGGTGCTACTGTGACCACTTTGACTTATTTAGGACATTTATTAAAGGTCAGAGAAATGCTACTTCTAGGTGTTAATGGAACCAATGGTAATTTGAAATTGAAAAGGTTATCATACCCTCTCTGCAGTAAATTTGGCTTTCTCTCCCTTCTTCCTACCCTGTCCTCACTCTCAATTGTAAAAACAATATTATAACATCTAAGAGTGTTCAGAGAAAAAAACCCCTCAAATTCCTAATATCACTATCATTTCTGTTTGTTGGCTTTTACTTTTTCTCCATACACATTTATGTTCTTAAACATAGTAGGAATCATACAGTATTGTATTCTTACACATACTCAACCTGTATACTATATTTAATATACAATATTGTATTCTTTTTAAATGTTTATTTTTTAAAATTGACAAAATTGCATATATTTGTCACGTACAACATGACATTTTGAAATCTATGTATGTTGTGGAAGGGTTAAGTTGAGCTAATCAACATATGCATTATCTTACATAATTATCATTTTTGTGCTGAGAATACTTAAAGTGTAAACTCGTAACAGTTTTCAAGACTACAATATGTTGTTATTAACCATAGTCACCATGTTATACAATAGATCTCTTGAACTTGTTCCTCATATATAACTGAAATTTGTATTTTGCTTATTGTCAACTCACTTTTGAAAAGAGATCTGGAATTTTCTATAGGAATATTGCAAAATGGGACTAAGGAAGCTAAGTCAGTCTGGCTGGAAGAAGTCAGAGAAAAAGAAAGAGAGAGAGAGACAGAGAACATGTGTTGATTGTGTGAGTTTCAGGCTTTTCAAAAGTGACGTAACATTTACCTTAGATTTTCTTAACCAGAAATTTGAACCCAACCATCTTGGCTTGGAAAAGGGTATGGAATGTAATTAAACTAAAATTTGTGAATGAAAGTAGAGCAGCATTTTCTTTCTGCCAGATTGCTAATTAAATGCCACGGAAGACTTGCATATTTAATTTTAGCCATGTAAAGAATGTGCAATAGTTGGTAGGCAAGAGTTTTGGCCAGGAAAGAAATGGTTATATTTTTAGATCATTTTGCTACCCCTGTTAATTTATTATCCTGTGATGTAGCTCAAGTGTAGAAATGGAAACGTTCCTTGATTCGATCCAGAGTTAGGGTTTTGCCAGGCGAAAGGGCAAAGTACTTGAGAGTATCACCCAAAGAATGGTTGAAGTGATGGGCCGTGAGTTCTAGGCAGAAAAGGGCAGGAGATGGAGGTAGATAAAGGTTGATGGATGAAGACAAAGTAGAGGATGTCAAGGGGCCGGAGTTCTCTGTAATAAGAACAGACGGCAGTGGTAAAAATAGACCAAGAGAGCTGGAAGACTGGGGGTTGTGTTCAGCAGGTTTATTAAATTTGAAATAAAACATGAAATGCAAGTGAGTTGGCCTATTTAAAAAGTTTTTTTTTTTTGGCTTTTATGTTGTGAAACATTAGGACCAGAACAGAGAATAAGGCATGGGAATAGAAATCATTCATGCATTAATGCAATAATTACCTTGCTTAGCCCCTCCTATGTGCCAGATACTACATCGAGTGAGGGAAACACAGTAGTGAACAAGGCAGAAATTTTTCAGTTAGTTTGACATTTATACTCTAATGTAGGAGTCAGGCACTTAACAAATAAAATATCGAGTTGTAATAAGAAAAAGAAATTATAGCAAGGGCATAGAGGCATGAGGGCTGGCGAGCTATTTTAAACATGATGGTCAGAGAAGTGAAAGTGGGAGAGGGGAAGAGGAACATGAAGGAAATGAGGAGGGAGGAGGCTAAGTAGACATCTGGGGAGAAGGTAAAAGAACACAAGCACAAATGCCCTGAGAGGGGAATATGCTGGGCAGGTCTATCCCTAACATTTGGCAAGCCCAGAGCAAATGGAACACACACAGAAACCCATGTACTCTATGTGTAAATGTGGAAAGTTATAAAATATTATAAAATGTATTCTTTCATCTTCTTGACATATCAGTATTGGCCTAGAAGGCAAAGTCTAGATTTAGAGTTCTTGGCCTCCTCAGAGTTCTGCACCAGAACCTGATGGTATAGGGTGAGCCAGCCCCTGGCTCCTGCGCCCAGGCCAGAGGTCAAGCTCCCTTTCTCTTCCCACCTCAGAGTCCTGCAAACACCACGAGGGGGTTTGCACAATGTGGATGGACACTCTGCCTATGTGTCCAAGTTCTGTTTATACAGCCCCAAACAACTGCCCTTTGATAATTCACTGGGACTAGGGATGTGCTCATTTGTGATAAGGTCTGCTATTGGGAAGATGGAGTAGGGGAGGGGACCATGGTGCCCGTGGAAGCCAGCTCTTGGTCACCTGGGCAGTGTATTCTGGGGTCCTGGTACCTGGAATGTGGTCTAGATGGTGCGTGGCCTCTGGATGGGCATAGCCCTTTGGCCCTACTGATTCCTGCCCTGTGGGGAAGACTGTGGCTATGGGGGGGTGTCAGAACAGAACCCGCTGAATCATGGGGCTCAGGGAAGCAGCCCCTTTTGCTGCTTGCTACCTTTGAGTGTGGCATTTTTGCTTGCTACCTTTGAGGAGGAACAAGGAAGCTATTCCTATATCCTCAGGATTTGAACTGTGATGATGGAGGAGATATGAAGCTTTCGTTCTGCAGAGGGTCTATAAAAAGTAAAGGAAGGAAGAAAAGGAAACCAGAATGTATGGAGCATCTGTGCTGAGCCTGGCTGTGTGAAATACACTTTTGCTTGTGTGATCTAATTTAATCTTCCGAATAACCCCAGGAAGTAGACTTTGTGTGCTCCTGCATAAGGTTAAGAAAATAAACTTAAGGAGGTCACTTCCGTGCCCAGAGTCACATAGCCAGTGAGCTAAGGAGCACAGGCTCAAACCCAGGGCTCTGGCTCTTTCTAAAGTCTGTATTCTTTCCATTACAGCACATTGCTTTGAAAGACCGCCTAAAAGAAAGACTTCGTTTATAATGAGAGTAAAGAGCAATATAGAAAAGTAAAATCTTACACCGTTCAGAAATGAGAATCACGGCAGGGATCCTCATTCCAGGACTGATTCCTGTCTTGAGGTCCCTAGATCTCCTGGGAGTCCTTGAAACTAGTACGTGAGTTTATGAGCTTTAGGTATTTTTAAAAACCAAGATAACATTTATCCAGAGTGAAATGCACAGATCTCAAATGCACAATTTGAAGACGTGTTTTTATTTTTTTGCAAATGTAAACACTCGTGTAACCACTACCCCAATCAAGACAACAGGGGGACTCTAGCCAATAATAATTTAATTGTACATTTAAAAAGAACTAAAAGAGTATAATTGAATTGTTTGTAACACAAAGGATAAATGCTTGAGAGGATGAATACTCAATTTTCATGAAGTGATTATTATGCATTGCATACCTGCAATGGGGTATATCTCATGTACCCCATAAATATATATACCTACTGTGTACCCACAGAAACTAAAAATACAGAAAAAAATTTAAAAGATACTTATTTCCTCAAGGCATGTTCCTTACTCCAGAAATTTCCCTGTGCCTCTTTCTAGGCAGTCTCCCCACACAATAGGCAAACACTGCTCTGACTTCTATTACTACGGATTTGTTTGACCTGGTTTAGAACTTAGTGTAAATAGAATCACACAGTATGTATTCTTTCTTTCGTATCTGGCCTTTTGCTCAGCATGTTTTTTGAGATTTATCCATATTATTGGATAAAAGGTATGCTGTCCTTACAGCTAAGTAGTATTTCAGTGTATTACTATATCACAATTTGTTTATTTTTTCACCTATTGATAGGCATTTGGGCTCTTTTCTATTTTTGGCCTGTGAATAAGGCTGGCATAAACATTCCTGTACATATCTTTTTATGAATATGTGTATTCATTTATTTTGGGCATATATCTGTGAAGTGTATTGCTGGGTGGTATGGTAGGGGTAGGTTTAATTTTTTAAGTAACTGCTAAAATTTTCTGAAGTTGTTATAGCATTTTACACTCCTACCAGCAATGTATAAGAGTTTCCATTGATAAGCTTCTTTAAATCTAAAATATTTAATTTTGAAATATTTCAGTCATAAAAAGAAAGGATAATATTAACTGATAACCATGTATCTATCACTCAGATTTAATATGTTAATTATTTTCTGTATTTGTGTCAGGTCTTAATAAGTGAAATATTACAGATATACTCAAAGGCTGTTTCCCCCATCTTCATCCTTTTCCTCTTTTCTGGAAGTTACCATCATCCTGAAGTTGCTGTGTATCCTTACCATGTCTATTTTAATTTTTATTTGAGATGTGGGTTTGCTCTGTTGTCCAGGCTGGAGTGCAGTGGCACAATTATAGCTCACTGCAGCCTCAACCTCCTGGGCTCAAGTGATCCTGCTGCCTCAGCCTCCCAAGTAGCTAGGACTACAGGTTCACACCAATGTGCCTAGCTAATTTTTTTTTATTAAAAAAATGTTTTGTAGTGATGGAAGTCTCCTATGTTGCCCAGGCTGGTCTTGAACTCCTGGCCTCAAGTGATCCTTCTGCCTCAGCCTCCCAAAGTGCTAGGATTATGGGTGTGAGCCACTGTGCCCACCTATTTTTAAATACATGACATAGTATTTGAACCATTTTCAATATATCAACAATTCTAACAAAGATGATATACTTTGCTGTGACTCCTCTGGGTATAGTATTTGAAATAGCAGCCATCTTAATAAAAAAGTCAATTTAATACTTTAAACATTTTTGTTTCCTGCTTATTGTTATTTATTGATTCTAATGTATATTAGGTTATTTACCCAAACTTTATAGAAAATGGGGAATATTGGAATAGTAATTTTTATTTTAAAAGGCAGATTATGTGGCAGATGAAAATCTTTCAAAGCTTGGAATCTTTCAAGGGAAAGCAATGAAGAAATTCTTGGCAGTTGTATTGGTGGAAACTGTAAAGCTAATACAACCCTCCTGTATTATGGATAAGAAAAATTCGAGTCACATACCAGTTGTGACTTGCTAGGCTTTTACTGTTAAAGACTGCCAGCTCAGGACCAGAACCAGGCCTTCTGATGTCCATTCTAGAATTCTCTTGATCACCCCATGCAGCTTCCATGCCACTGAAGGCGATCAAAGATGGAGAAGGAAGAAAGGAGAGAAGAAAATGTGATGTGGAGGCGGGAGGAAGGAAAAACTTCACAAAAACACGACGGCAGAAATGTGGTATTTTAAGGAAGACGTTTGCCCTTCATATGAATGATTCTTGGATTTTTGGTGTATATTTTTGGTAGCAGTATGCGGTGAGTCACTAACAAAGAGCTTAAGACAGATGAGTTAACATAAATGGACCAAAATAAGCTGTGGTCTCTAGGCTGAGCAGCTGTTGGACAGACCTGCCAATATTTTATTTCCCAGAGACACTTGCAGTGGATTAAAGTGAGCAGGCGGCAAATACCTCATTAGAAAATTCCATACCTTTCAGAGTTTCCTGTGCCTGAGATGTGGCTTTCCAGGAGAAAGGGGAAAACTCCTACCTACTTATTGAAGTTCCACGATGTGGAAGAGGTTAGGCAAGAGGGGCTTGTTGGTGGAGGGATAATACAGAGAGGCAGAGGAATCAGAAAGTCTTAGGTTTTCAGCCCTAATTGTGCCACTAAGCTGTGTAACTGAGGAGGAACTCCTTTAGCCTTCTCTGTGTTTGTTTTTCATCTTCTGAATGAGGAGCTTCTATACAGTGACCTCCTAGGCCCCTTCCAGTTTAAAAATTTATAGTTCTTAGGCCAGGCATGATGGCTCATGCTGTAATCCCAGTGCTTTGGGAGGCCAAGGCAGGTAGATCACTTGAGTTCAGTAGTTTGAGACCAGCCTGGGCAACACAGTGAGACCCTGTCTCTACAAAAAATACAAAAATTAGCTGGGTGTGGTGGCTCGCGCCTATAGTCCCAGCTACTCGGGAGGCTGAGGTGGGAAGATCACTTGAACCCAGGAGGTAGAGGTTGTAGGGAGCCAAAATCACGTCACTGCACTCCCGCCTGGGCAATACAGTGAGACCCTGTCTCCAAAACAAAAATTATAGTTCTCATTAAATAAGTGCTCACTTTGTGCCAGGCACCTTGCAAAATGTTTTACATATTGATTTCTCCCTTCCATGAAACCTTTGAGGTTGTTTCAACAGTACTCTCATTTTCAGATAAAGAAACTGAGGCTTAAAGACCATAAGAAACCTACCTGAAGTCACGTAGCGAGCAGTGGCAGAGCCTGGACTCAAACCTGAGACTGTCACAGAAACATGGCTTCTCAATCACCATTCTGCATTGCCCTTTCTTTCTAAGCAGGACATTAGGAACGTGTTGCCTTTACATCCCTCTTTCTCTCCACTGTTTTACTATGTTTCAAATCGTTATGCTTCAATTGCACTGTAGTGGACTTCCAGGTCCTAACTGGAGTGCCTTGCTGCATCCACATGGTATACCATGCATGGATTGTAGATGCGTGGCATTAAAGATAGTAAGTCTTGGGAGGCCGAGGCAGGTGGATCACGAGGTCAAGAGATCGAGACCATCCTGGTCAACATGGTGAAACCCCATCTCTACTAAAAATACAAAAAAATTAGCTGGGCATGGTAGCATGTGCCTGTAATCCCAGCTACTCAGGAGGCTGAGACAGGAGAATTGCCTGAACCTCCAGGAGGCGGAGGTTGCTGTGAGCCGAGATCGCACCATTGCACTCCAGCCTGGGTAACAAGAGCGAAACTCCGTCTCAAAAAAAAAAAAAAAAAAAGATAGTAAGTCAAATTCAGGACACACACCTCATGTAAGACAGAAATAGTGTTGAGTGGAGCATAGCAAGGCCATTTGATTCACAGGATCTTCATCAGTTTGAATAGTTTGTATGTTCTCTCCAGTGGACACTCTGTACCCAATGTTCCAGCTGATGTCACTGGCAGAGACATCTTATGGGAAGACACCTTATTTGAAAAGCCATTTCAATAACCTCCTCTATCCTGATTTAATATGATATGGCCATGGCAACGGCAGTAATAGTGGCAACTCCTTTGTTCCCTTTTGTGGATGACGCACAATTTAAGCACCTTTTCGCACAGCCTCTCTTCCGGTGAAGACATTAGATGTAGGGAGAACATCCTTATCTTCAATATAAAATAAAAAACTCTAATTTGTGGGTTATGCTATCTGACTTCTGTTCAAGATGGGTCTTTAGTTGGTTACTTAAAATCCTGTCTTTAAGGACTACTGGGGATATTTATGTGTGAAGTCATACTTTCCATACTTTTTGATGTCTGCAGCTATAGAAATGGAGAACTAAAATAATAGCAAATAATTCAAACCAAAAAGCCAGCGCTGCCTATTATATAGAAATATATTTGGATGTTTTAAACTATAGAAACTTTGAGCCAAAAAGGAAAGGAAATAAACATTCAACCTTCTTGTTTTAAAAACCATTTGACTGAGGTGTGATTGACATTCAAAATATACTCAGACTTCTAAGTCAGAAAGCAAGGTAACAGTACAACAGATTACATTAATGACCTTCCTTCTTCACCTCTTCCTTCACCTCTTCCTTTACCAGGTGACCTTGGAATTTCATCCACTGAAGAGGCAGAGTCT
Organism: Callithrix jacchus; assembly: GCF_049354715.1. Classification (NCBI taxonomy): domain Eukaryota; kingdom Metazoa; phylum Chordata; class Mammalia; order Primates; family Cebidae; genus Callithrix; species Callithrix jacchus. The sequence continues at coordinate 20,831,391 of NC_133524.1, forward strand.
ATCTTCCTTTCCCTTGAATCTGGGCTGGCCCCATAACTTGTTTTGGGTGATAGAATGTGGTGGAAATGATGGTGGGCCAGTTCCAGGTCTAGGCCTCAAAAGGCCTTGAGTGTTTTCACTTACTTGTTCTGTGTTTCCCATGAGAACATGACCAGCTTATCCTGCTGGAAGATGGGACATGAGGAGCAGAGCTGAGTCATTCTAGTCATAGCAGCTGAGGCTATCCTAGATGAGCTGAACTGCAGATGACTGTAAGATCTATGAGTGAGTTCAGTTGAAATCAGAAGCACTGCTCATCTGAGCCCAGCCTAAATTGCCAACCAACAGACTTGTGAACAAAATAAATGCTTATCATTTAAAAATGCTGAGTCTTGGGGTGTTTTATTACACAGAATTCTGTGGCCATTAATAACTGATACAGAAAGTGAGGCTTTAGTTGTCAGGAAAACATCCAGGAAGTACCTAAGGATTGGAAGGATTGCAGGAAGTAGCAAGAATCAAACTGTGATTTAACAGTAATTTGAAGTCTTTGCAAATCACTGTAGTTATGGATTCCCTACCAACAGTTATGCTGCATGCATGTACTGAGTCTAGTATTAGCAAGACTCTGTGCTAAGTAGAATACATAGTTAATGGCCGTCCAGGAAAAGCAAAAGTCAATGGTGGACCTGATTAAGAGAGGCTGACCACGGGAATCAAAGTGGGCCAAATGGCTGATGACATTTATGGTGGTAGAGAAGTGTGAATTCAAGGAGCTGGGTGTGGGGCCAAGGGTCAAGGAAAGAACAATGAAAACAAGATGAAGTTAAAGGCCCAGATAAGGAAGATACTGAATATCAGTCATGGAAGAAAATGCCTATATTAGATACAGATATGCTGGGAAATTACATCTCCAACCCCAACCTGCTAGCAGTAATCCTCAACCAGTGACTCCTGCTTTCTCAGCTCTTGGGTAGGGTAACTAACTCTTTAAAAAAAAATAGTTTCTTTTAAAATATTTATTTGTTTATTCTTTTATTTTCCATTTTTTAGAGGTGAAGGATGAGATTTCAGTGCACCCGTCACTCAAGTAGTGTACGTTGTACCCAATATGTAGTTGTTTTAATCCCTCACGTTCCTCCCACCCTCCCCTCTTCTGAGTCTCCAATGTCCATTATACCATTCTGCATGCCTTTGTGTAGCCACAGTTTAGCTTCCAGTTATAAGTGAGAACATGCAGTATTTGGTTTTCCATTTCTGAGTTACTACACTTCTAATAATGGCCTCCGGCTCCATCCAAGTTGCTGCAAAAGACATTATTTCATTCTTTTTCTGTGGCTGAGTAGTGTTTCATTGTGTATATATACCACATTTTAAAAATCCACTCATTGATTGATGGGCACTTAGGCTGGTTCCATATCTTTGCAATTGTGAATAGTGCTGCAATAAACATACACGTGCAGGTATCTTTCTGATGTGATAACTTCTTTTCCTTTGAGTAGATACCCAGTAGTGGGATCAAATGGTAGACCTACTTTGAGTTCTTTAAGAAATGTTGGGCCGGGTGTGGTGGCTCACACCCATAATCCTAGCACTTTGGGAGGCTGAGGCCTGTGGATCACCTGAGATCAGGAGTTCGAGACAAGCCTGGCCAACATAGTGAAACCCCGTCTCTACTAAAAATATAAAAAATTAGCCAGGCATGGTGGCAGGCACCTGTAATCCCAGCTACTTGGGAGGCTGAGGCAGGAGAATTGCTTGAACACGGCAGGTGGAGGTTGGTGGAGGTTGCAGTAAACTAAGATCACGTCACTGCACTCCAGCCTGGGCGACAAGAGCAAAACTCCATCTCAAAAAAAAAAAAGAAAGAAAGAAAAGAAAGAAAGAAAACAATAAATCTCCCTACTGTTTTCCACAGAGGTTGGGCTACTTTATATTCCCACCAACAGTGTATAAGCGTTCCCTTTTCTTGGATAATTCTGAAGCATGTATTTTATCCCTTCCTCATGATTTCCCCCACTGAATTAAGCTCCAGTCGCCTACTCTGGCAGCTAGCTTAATAACGCACCCTTTATCTGCTGTCTTCACTTCCCCACTTACCCCAAGGTCCCTAGATTCCTCTCTGTTCCTTAAGCAAGCCCAGTTACTTCCTGCCTTGGGGCCTTTGTGGTTTCACCCTCTGTCTGAAATGCTCCTCTTCTGACATGTACATGACTGGCATCTTCTTGTCATTCAGGCTTAAATTTCACCTTGTTAAAGAAACCTTAACTGGTCACCAAATCTAAAGTAGCTTTGTCATCTGATCTTAATTTTCATATTGCTTTTTTCACTATTAGATATTTTACTTATTTATTTGTTTGCTTGTTTTCATATGTTGTTGGTAAGAGTGGGCACAAAACCTCTGGGAAGGTTGTCAGGCGGTATCTAGTAAAGCCACCTTTGATCCAGCAATTTCATTCCTAAATATATGTTTAGGAGGAATGGATACTTATGGCCATCAAAAGCCATATACAGGAATGTTTACTGCAGCTTTATTAATAACTGGACCAAACCAAATGTTCATCAATAGGAGAATAAATAAATTGTGAAATATTCAGTGGAATATCTTCAATGGAATACTATACAGCAATGAAAGGAATGAGCTGCTGCTACAGACAACCACATGGATGAATTTCACAGAAATGATGATGAATAAAAGAAGCCTGGCACAAAAGACAAAATATTACATGCCACTTATATGGCATTAACAGGCAAAACTAATCTATGGTGGTAGGATTTGGAATAATGGTTACCTCTGGATAGGAGGACATTGGCTGGGAAGGAGCATGGGGTGCTAAAAATATTCTATACCTTGATGTGGGTGGTGATTACATGGATATATACATATTTAAGAAGTCATTGAGGTATATACTCAAGATTTGTGCATAGTCTATGTATGTCATAGATGAATAAAAAGTTCAAAAGTAGGTTCCATGAGAACGAGAACATTTTCAGACTTGGGAACTATTGCCTGACACATAGTGCCTGTCACCACTAAGGACTCGTTGACTGAGCAAATGTGTAAATGTAGATTTGCTTTTTTTTTTCAAAAAATTTGAACTAAAAATTAAGTTTTATTCAGTATCTACTCCATGTGCTGTATATTGTAGAGGAACCAAATGTGAATCAGCCTAACAAGAAATACATAACTGATTATATAAAATGGCAGCATGTAATAAATGCTGTAAAAGCAGATGCTACACAAACTATTAGCAGAGCTGGAGAGAGAGAGAGAGAGAGAGAGAGAGAGAGAGAGAGAGAGAGAGAGAGAGAGAGAGAGAGAGAGGGGTTTCAGCTGCAGTTTTGGGGAAGTGAGAGTTGTTTTGAACCAGGAAATGTTCCTGCAGGTAGGACTGGATCAGAGAGCAGACAAAGAAAGGGGTGGCTGTGAGTGTCAGGGAGGAAACCCTCAGGGACAAGGAGGCCCAGGGTACGTTCAGGAAATGAAGAAATCTCAAGTGGCTGAAGTCAGGGGAGGAGAGTCACAGGGGAGTGAAAGATGAGTGTCTGTCAGAGCAGGTTGGGGCCGGCTCAGAAAGGGCCAGGACAACTTTGCAAGGAGCGTGGCCTCTACTCCATGCATAGGGATGAGGTTTTAAAGCAGAAAAGTGATTTTGAAGGGTGAATTTTTATCCTCCCTAAATTGATATTAAAAAATATGTTATAAAAATCTGAAAAGCCAGGGTACATAAAGGATAAAAACCTGATATAATCACCACTATCACTTTCATATGTCAACTCTGAGATACTTGAGATATAATTCAAATGCCATCAAGTTAACCATTTTAGAGTGTACAGTTCAGTGGGTTTTAGTATATTCACAGGGTTATGGAACCATCACCATTAATTCCAGAATATTTATATCACCTCAAAAAGAAACCTCATATCCATTAGCAGTCACTCCTCATTCTCCCTCCCTCCAACCTTTGGCAACCACGAATCTACTTTATGTCCCATGGGTTTTTCCAGAAATACTTTTCTATGTGTATATTTATAAACACACACACACACACACACACACACACACACACACACACACACACGTTTCTCTCCCCCTTCCCACATGCAAATTGAATTTTCACATACTGCTAAATAAGCTGTCTTGACTCTGATATCAGGAATATATCAGATTGATTTGTGAAAAATTAGTCTGGGTGGCAGGACCAAGAATGGATTGGAAAAAAGAGGTTGAAGGCAGTGAGACTGCCTAGCAATGCCTGCAGTAGGGGAGGTCATGTAGGCCTGAACTAGGCTGCCAGTCGTGTAGTGGATGCTTCTTAGATCCCCACTTCAGGAATGAGACATTCATTACCCCAGCGGCAGGAAATGTTGGTGACTGACGGCTCTCACTGGAATCTCTTTCTGGGACTTGCTCTCATTTGAAGAGAACTTACTGTCCCAAAATCACACAATTTCTCTGGAGCAGCCCACATCTAATAATTGGTCGATGGTGAGAGGGGGTGTTACAAAGGCCCAGGCAGTGTTCCCAATTTGGAAAAATCACCAAAGGCCCCTCTTAGCTCCAGAGCTCCCCTTAGGGTCAACTAATACTTTTGTTATGAGTGTGTTGTAGCCCAACATGCCTAATCCTGCTGCCCTTACTGCCCCACAGGTGCCGTTCCTGAGAACATTCCTAATAAAATTCCTGTATTTAAATCTCTATCTCAGAGTCTGTTTTCCAGGGCACACAACCTGTGACAAGCAATGAGGATGGAAAAGAAGCTGGCATATGTGGATGTCTTTGTGAAGCAATTGAATAGATGGAGCTTGTTGACTGATTAGCTATATAGGGTGGAAGGGGTTGAAAAGTTAAAGAAACAAAATACACACACACACACACACACCCCTAATGTGCACATGTAATTATATATATGTAATATACACACATATATACATCATATACATGTAAATATATCCTTAGGCACTTGCTCAGTGTCTACCTTGTGCCTGAAACAGTTCTGGCAGCTTAAGATGCTAGATGAATTAGATCTGGTTCTTTTATTTAGAGAATCCAAAGTGTTTTAGGGCAGACAGAGAGTAAGCAAGTAATTCCAAAACAATTCATTGAGCATGACGTTAAACTATAGGGAAAGGTGATGAGAAAATATTAAAGGAGTGAGGGTATTGCCAAGGTTTTAAGATGGGGTGTTTTGAAAGATGGTAAATCCATCATGTGACATGGAGAATGTAGATGAGAGAGAATGTAATTAGAAAATAAAAATCGAGGTTAATATGTTCCCTGAAAAGTTAGAAATATGGGTTTGGAACTCCTGAGAGAGGTCATGAATAGAAATATATATTTAGGTGGTGTCTATATAGAAATGATAGCTAGTGCCTCAGGAGTGGATGAGATTGCCAAGAGAGATCACAGAAGATGGAAACTTGAGAAAGATATACAGCAGAGCTGACTAAAGTCTGAATCTGCCCACCCTATGCCAACACCCATGGCAGACATAGCTAAATGGCCACACAGCCTCCGAATCCTTCTCAATGCATGGCTTCAGGCAGCTATTACCAATAAATCCACTTACCATTTCTGGTTTCTTCTTAAAGTCTAGGTGTGGTGAGCAGGAGCAATGACGGGCCTCCACGGAAAAGTGAGCTGCGTGGTTATCAGGTGCGGAGAGAGCATCCAGGAAGGTAGGAGAAGTACTGGGAGAGCAGAGGATCCTGTAAGGAAGAGGAGTGTTTCAAGAAGAAGGTAATAGTAACAGTCGTCGATTGACTAAGTTGAGGACTTGAGGAGACAAAGAAATTTGAAGTAGAGGGCAGTGGTGACCTTACAGGGAACAGTTCCACTAAAGTGGTTTTGAGAGAAGTGAAATGACAAAGGTTTGAGTAAAGAATGGGAAGTATTTCGAAGTGCTCATCTATAAATGTACTGCTCGAGCCCAAGTTGGCAAGATTGTTGAAAATGCATTTCCAGGACTCACCCCAGAGCCACGACCTCAGGCTGTTCTCTGGCCCCCAAGGAACACTTTGATCAGGGTTATCTGCTACTGGTGGGTGCTCAGTGTAGCAGATGATCTTAGTGTCCCTTTCACATGCATTCAGCACTCACTATTCAGTATACACGGCTGCTTCACAAGAAGCACATGTGACTCTCTGCCTGAGGACTTTCTCTGGCCACTGGAGCATGCTTGACCTGCTGCCAGAAATGCCAGAGTTAATTTCCCAGGGATTAGCCCACAGCCCATGAAGGACATGAGTTGGTGGAGAAATTGCTCAGCTTCTTCACCTCTCAGGTGGAACAACTTGGGGCTTGTTTTATATAGAAGTTTTGTCCAAGAAGTCTCCAGTAGGATTCAGCCTGAGGTGCCCAGCGTAGGCTCATGAACACACTCTGTGTTGGCTTCCTTCCTATTCCTGTTCTCTTCTTTGCATTTCCCGAGGTCACCTCTCACCTAAGCTACTCATACCCATATCCCTGTCTCAGAGTTGGCTCTTAGGGGAACCCAAAACTATGATACTTACAATCTTATTTCTTCTTCCTGGGCACATGGAACAACTACATATTCCAGTGGCTTTTGTAGTCTGGTTGAGCCTATGTGACTGCAGTCATGGGCAGAGTGATCGATGTCACCTTCAGGCCTGGCCACAAAACTCCTGGTGTGGTAATCCCTCTCAATCTTTCCTTCCTATGGTGGTTTCAGAGGCCATGTGTTTAAGATGGCAGCCTCACAAGACAGAAGTTGATTTCTGAATCACTAATCAAGAGAGACCTACCAAAGAGAGCTGCCTCACCTGTACCAGATTTTGACACGAATGAATGAGAAAAATAGACCTTTACTATGTTAAATTGCTGAGATTTTTTTCTGTTACAGCAGCTAGCATTAATTACCCTAATTAATACACCTGTCCTGTCAGTCTTCCTTCACCCAATTATCCAAAATTTCTGCTCTTCATCCTCCTTTAAACGTTTCCATTCCCTCAGTGTGACTGACTACATAGCTGCAAACAGCTGTGTGTTTAACGGAGTAAAGTGCACTTAATTGTAAGCAATAACTACCAGATTTGCTTCTGAAAGATAGTTGTGTTTTCAGATGGATTCCTGGTTGGTAGGATCTATGAAGAAGATGTTTCCAAATATTGGAATCTTCTTGGTGTCTTTCCACCATCATTGACATAGCTCACTCACAGTGTAAACTGTATTGTCTAGAAGCAGAAGAAAGAGGGGTCAGTACTTCTAAATTGTTGCTGACTTCTGGCCTCTGCAATCAACTAACTCCACACTCTTTAACCTGGTATTTCCAGGTGTCTACAGTTGGCCCCAACTAACATCCTACCCCAATCCTCTCCGCACTCCTGCCAATGAAACCTCTTAAATCATACTGCTCACAACAGGGTGTGCTTTCCTACCTTGCCACCTTGGGTCTCTCTGTGCCCTCCACTTGGAGTGCCCTTTCTGCTCTCTTGCTCTATTCCAAACCCAGCCCCTCACTCAACTTCCACCTCCTCCTTAAAGCCCTGAAATTCCATTTTGTCTTCCCTTTACTGCTACTACTCATTTGGTCGTCAGCATTTGCTGTTAATCATGATTTCCGTCTTTTTATGTGTTTGCATCCTCTCTTCTGAACTACAAATGAACTACTTAAAGAAAAAAAATCATGCCTATTTCTCTCTTCAATCTCTACAGCATTTTTGCTGAGTGCTGGAGACATGATTACTGAAGACAGATGGATGAATATAGATGTAACAATAGAACTCGTTAAATATCAAAAACGTGAAGTCTTGTGCAGACATGCTTTTTTTTTTGAGACAAGGTCTCGCTCTGTTGCCCAGGCTGGAGTGCTGTGGTGCTATCATAGCTCACTGCAGCCTCGATCTCCTGGGCTCAAGCAACCCTCCCTCCTCAGTCTTTCAAGTAGCGGGGAATTCAGGTGCTCACCATCACACCTGGCTAATTTAAAACATTTTCAGTAGTGATGTGGTCTCTCTGTGATGCCAGGCTGGTCTCGAACTCCTGCCTCAGACTCTCAAAGTGCTGTGATTACAGGCATAAGCCACTGTGCCTGGCGCAGACATGATGTTTAAAAAACTTTCATTTGGAAATAATTTCAAACTTACAGAAAAGTTGCAAGAATAAAAATGACGCAAATATCATCTACATATGTTTTATCTAGATTCACTTACTGTATACACTTTACCTCATTTACTTTATATCTACCTGTGTATCTTCTCTACACACACACACACACACACACACACACACACACACAGACACACACACAGTGCTTTTCTGATGCGTTCGAAAGTAAGTTACATACAGTATGGGCCTTTGTTCTTAAATACTTCAGTGAGTATTTCCTAAGAATAGTCTGTTACCTAATCACAATAGTTATTAACTTTCATTTGATTAATATTGATATGATATTTTTATTTAATCTTTTGTTCTCATTCCAATTTTGACAATTGACCCAATAATGTCCTTTATGGCACCCTTTTCCCACCAATGTAGGATCCAGTAGGGTCAACTATTACATTTGCTTGTCATGTTGCTTTAGCCTCCTTTAATCTGGAACATTTCTACAGCTTTTCTTTGTCTTTTATGATATTATTTTTCCAAGTTAACTCTCATCCTCCTGCTTTTTAAAAGAATGTCAGAATTTTGAAAACCTCCTAGGTTTGGCAGCCTATTTTATTTATATATATACATACGGATAGATGTGGAGTCTCTAAATAGTGTCATAATCATTCCCAGTGCAAGACTCCAAACTTAAACCCGCTTTTATTCTCATTCTCAACTTGTAATCAATAGCAATATTTTGTATGCGTTTGTACAAGAACCTTTGTTTCATTTTATTTACAATGCCTTTCTTCTTAAATAGAGTTGGGGTAGAAGAGGAAATCACAAATCTCTTTCTCTTCCAGCTTCTGCTGGGTTGCAGGCTGCATGGGAGGAAAAGTCAATAGAGGAAGTGAGAGAGTAAACTGAGAAGTTGAAATCAAAGTGGTGGGCTGCCGAGTCGCGGCTGTGGTGCATCTCTCTCTGAAGTCAAAGCAGTTTTACAGACAGCGTTCAACCATAGTTAAATAAAATCCCTATGCCATAGAAAGGGAAGGCATTAGTAATTTCTATTGTCTATGAGTGAAAACAGAGACACTGAGAGGCTCAATGGCTTTTCTGCTTTGAATCTGAGAGGGAATGAGGAATCATGGAAAAAGAACTAATTAAGGAGTGAATCCAATCTGGAGATTTGAATCTATTTATTACCCTTGCTGCCAAGGCATTATGTAGCTCAGCAAGTCACATCATCCCTGAGCCTTGGTGTCATTATCTGTAAAAGTAGGCTTTGGAGTGGACTCAATTCACTCTAAGTTTCCTTCATATTCTAAAATGCAGCAGTGATCAATTCCAGCATACATTTCATGAATATTTATGGAGTGCCTGCTAAGTGTTGACCACTGGGCTAGGTGCTGCACCTATAAAGATTGGTAGAACCTGGTCTTGATTCTCAAGGATCTCCCAGTATGGTAGGCAGGAGGAGCAGGCATGTAAGCCAAGAATTATGGTTCAATGCGATAGGGGGCAAATTCAAGTTACAATGGTGTTACAAAGGAGACATAGCTGCAACATGTCTCCAATCATTCTTCTGCTTCAGCTCCTCAGTGTCTTTCAATCCTTTATCACTGAAAATAGAGTCTCCATTGATTACCTTGCCATGAGTCTCAGCCCCATCCCTCCCTCCCAGACTCAAACTCCTCTCTGCCTGACCAAGTATGTGCAGGTAACTTTTCCTGGGGAATGGAATGAAGGAAGTGACAGTAGTTGTTGAATTGAGCCCAGAAATGGGGATGGGGCATTTTAGGTGGAAGGTACGTGACTGTTGGTAGACTACACATATTTTGGGTTTGCTGGAACACAATGTGCCAGAGGTAAAGTGAGGGTAATGAGGCTGAAGCAGTAGCTAGGCAGGGGCCAAGTCTAAGAGGGTCACTTGGTCAGGCAGAGAGGACTTTGAGCCTGGGAGGGAGGGATGGGGCTGAGATTCATGGCAAGGAAATCAATGGAGACTCTATTACCAACGATAAAGGATTGAGAGACACTGGGGAGCAGAAGCCGAAGACTGACTGGAGACATGTTTAGGAGAAAGGCTTGAGAAGGCTCACTGTTTGACTGTGGGGGCAAAGAGGAATGACACAGGACTTCCATGTTTCTGATTTGCCCAGTGGACTAGATTATGGTGCTACTAACTACAATTGGAAGACCTCAAGGAGGAGCTGGCTTGGGGTATGTATAATGAATTCAGTCTAGGATATGTTGGCCTTGACATGTGTATGGGACACTTAAGAGGAAATTTCTACTAGCCATTGTACAAATAGGTCTGGAACTCAGGAAGGAAGTCTGGGCTGGAGATGGATTTTTTTTTAAGTTGCATTTTAGGTTTTGCTGTGAGCAATGTCGTCCAGGGAGATTGTAACTTTAGGAAAGGACTGTAACAGAGGGAAGAACATGAGCTTTGTTGTCTCATTAGAGCTGGGTTCTTATTTGCTGAGATCTTATGAGCTGTAGGATATTGGGCGAGTAATTTTGAATCTGTCTTTATTTTTAACAGTGACCCCAATTTGTAGACTTGTGAGAGTTCAACATTTAAAAAAAATAAGTCCAATCCATGGAAATTATCAGGGGAGCAGAAAGGGCACCCTGGGAGACACCATTAAGCTAGAGTTTTATTCATCCACTTCCTAACGGTGTCAAGAGGAGCCGTCTGCTATGTTCACTGCCTCCTTACTGCCTTTCTTGCCGTATTAATTTATTACCAGTTGCTTCATTTCTCCAAGCCTTGGCTTCCTCCTCTGTAAAACAGGGAGAATAATAACTCTCTATCTTAGAGAATTCTTTTGAAAATCAGTGAGACAAGGTTTGTGTGAACACTGCGAACTGCAAAGTATGATGTGAATACTAGTTATTATCAATATGAGTAAACAAACATGTGAGCCCAATTTGTCAGCATTTTCTATGCTGTTACCGATCTGGAGTGTCTGTCAGCATGAACACTAAAGCCTGTTGTAACAAGTCAGTGACGGAACTGAAATAAAACCAATGGTCTCTGACTCTAGGCCATAGTTAAGCTGATCACTGTATGAGGCTTGAACAGATCCGGGATTTACCTTCCAACAGATTAGTTCATTGTGGGCCAGGGGTAAGGGTAGGTGAGCAGGAGGAAGTAGAGCTGTGGATTGGAGAACTTGTGAGATCACCAGGGGCCTGGGGTCTCCTGTGATCTCTACTTGTCTACTCTGCTGTCCTCACAATGGGGAAGTGTAAAGACAGCTCTGCCCTTAATGGTGTGATCTCAACTTCTCAGAGAACTTCAAATTCTCATCTCCGGCTGGGGAAAGACAACCCCTGCTGTACAGTTGGATTGACACATAAAACCTGCTGGCACCCAGGAGGCTCTAGGTAGATGTCAGTTCACTGTGTAGGCCAGATTTTCAGAATGGAAGAAGACAGCAGTATTCACCTGATGAGGCAGCCCCATGGCCAAACTAGTCCATGATTACACAGAGATTAGGCTAGATTCTGGCTTGAGGACAAAGATGAGCCAGATTGATCACTTGAACTCAAGTTTAGGTTGCTTTTACTTCCGTTTTCTCTCAAAGCAGCTAACAAGGCATGCAAATGTATAGAAAAGAACAGAGGGTTGTAGAAGCTACTGCTCATTACTTGTCTGGCTTTTCTTAGTGATCTTGGCAGCCTGAAAACAGTGAGAGATGTTCCCTAGGCCAGAGGAGCCCAGATTCATGGGCCATTGCGTTTTCCTGCCCCTGTTTTTCCTTTTTTTTTTGAGATAGGGTCTCACTCTGTTGTTTAGGCTGGAGTGCCGTGGCACAATCATAGCTCACTATAACCTCAAACTTCTAGACTCCAGACATCCTCCAATCTTAGTCTTCTGAGTAGATGAGACTACAGGTGTGTGTCACCATACCTGGTTAACTTTTAAAATTTTTGTGGATATAGGGTCTCCTATGTTGCCCAGGCTAGTCTTCAATTCCCGGCTTCAAGTGATAGTCCCACCTCAGCCTCACAAGTAATTGTGATTACAGGTGTGAGTCACCACATTCACCTCCCATTGCCTTCAAAACTCCAGCATGTCACCATCCAGAAACAACTCGTACAGCCAAATAAGGCGGTGGCCTGGTACTCAACACACCCCCTCACTCAGGCCCAAAGCTCACATCTGATCCTTGAAATTCTTGCTGCTGCACCATGGGGCAATGGCCTTTTATCTTTGTTTGTGCGGTGGGTCCTAGGAGTGAAAACATTCATATTTACTTACAGGTTTTCCAAAGCAGGTCTGGCCATAACCTAGAGCACATGACCCTTCTCCCTCTTTTTCCCTCCATCCTTCCCTTCTCTCTCTCTTTTTAAATAGACTTTATCGTTTAGAACAGTTTTATATTTACAGAAAAATTTAGCTGATAGTTCAGATAGTTCTCAGATACTTCCTGCCCCCCATCCAGTATGTAGGTTCCCCTATTATTAACACTAACATTTGATATTAGTATAAAATTAGAATATTTATCACAATTAATAAACCAATTATAACACATATTATTAACTAAAGCCCATACAGCTTATTCAAATTTTCTTAGTTTCTCTAAAGTCTTTTTTCTGTTTCTGGATCCCACCCAGGATGCCACGTTATCCTTAGGCTCATCTTAGCTGTGATTGTTTTTCAGATGTTTCTTGCTTCTGATGACCTTGACGGGTTTGAGGAGTACCAGTCAGGTATTTGGTAGGCGGCCATTCTACTGGAATTTATCTGGTGTTTTTCTCATGGTTGGACTGGGGTTTGTGAGTTTTTGGAAGGAAGGCCACAGAGGTAAAATGTCATTTTCATCACATCATATCAAGTGTACATACCATCAAGATGCTTTATGACTTGATGTTTGCCTTCATCACTTGGCTGAAATACTGTTTGCCCCGTTTTCTCCACTGTGAAGTTACTCTTATTCCTCCTTTCCATTCTGTACCCTTTGCAGGGAAGTCATTATGTGCAGCCCAGGTTTAAGGAATGGGGAGTTTTGCTCTACTTTGTTTAGAGTGGAGTATCTACAAAATGTATTTGAAATTCTTCTGCATGGAAGATTTGTTTCTTTTCCCCCGTACTAATTTGTTCATTTACTTACATCAGTATGGACTCATGAATATTTTATACTTTGGATTATAATCTAATACTACTTTATTATTATTTTTTGCTCAAACTGTTCCAGCTGTGGCTATTGAAAGCCCTTTTATTTGGCTTGTATTTCACTCTGACATATCCCTATTTGTGTGTGTGTGTGTTGGGTGTGTTGGCCCCTTCCCTACTTTCTGGCACTACAGGTCTGTTTTAAAAAATAGTTAATTCTTAGGCCGGGCACGGTGGCTCACGCCTGTAATCCCAGCACTTTGGGAGGCCGAGGCGGGTGGATCACAAGGTCAAGAGATCGAGACCATCCAGGTCAACATGGTGAAACCCCGTCTCTACTAAATATGTAAGAAAAATTAGCTGGGCATGGTGGCGCATGCCTGTAATCCCAGCTACTCGGGAGGCTGAGGCAAGAGAATTGCCTGAACCCAGGAGGCGGAGGTTGCGGTGAGCCGAGATCGCGCCATTGCACTCCAGCCTGGGTAACAAGAGTGAAACTCTGTCTCAAAAAAAAAAAAAAAAAAGGAAAAAAAGTTAATTCTTTATTCACTCAACCAAAATGCAGTGTGAATTCACTATATATCAGGCACAGAAGATTGAAGAATGAACAGTACCTGACCCCTGCCTTCAAGGAACTCTCAGTGTGGGTAGCAGAAGAGAGGAGAGATAAGCAAGAAAAGAGATCAGGACAAGACAGCATGGTGAGAACTTTGGCAGAGGGCAGAAGCTCAGGATGTCTGATTCAGTTCCACATATGCTTCTTCCCTTCCTCTCCTGAGCATTTCTTACTGGTTCTCTTAGGAGGAGTTTCAGCTCCACACCCTGGGCTAGTTTCTTTTCTTTCCCTTGGTGTCTGTTATCAATCATTGTACTTTTGAAACAGGGCAGTATTAAGGGCGTGGCACTCAGCACAGATAAGCAAGCATTCATGAGGTTCTACATTGATACTGAACATACACAAAATGGCTCCTGACTCTAGCCCTTTGCAACTCCTGTGGGTATGGAGTAGGTGCCAGTTATGGAGAACAGGAAGGGAGAAGGAGTGAGGATGGCAATGGCAGAAATTTGATGGTATTTCCTTCCAACTTTCAGTGTTATTGAAGCGTGGGGTCCTAGGAACCTGCACTCTTAGTCCCCCGCCTTACATTTCCAAAGCCCAGCTCATGGCCAACCCTCGGTTAATCGACATCTGAGCAGTAATTATTTTTAGATTGCCTACTATACGTTCTGCTACTCAGTGTTATGCGATCATGTAATGAAATCCATGCCCTAGTGCATTAACTAACCTTTTGAAAAACCCTTTCAATAGCATCTCCCCCTTCCTCCCCCTTCACAAAGAGCTGGCAAAAAGCTCCTGGACTTGAGTGCTAAATGTCGAACCATTAAGAATGCTGGTGAAAGCTATGAAGTCATCAAGTATTGACCTGAGAGAACATTTAGCACCATCTGATTTCTCCATCCTGACATCAACATGAAACGGACCTTACATGCCAATGAATCACTTTCCCTATTTAAGTTCACAGAGTTTGTCTAAAATAGCTCCTCAGGTACAAAATGAAAATTCAGCCCAGGGATCATAATGGTGAGTGGTAGACTCAAGTTTTATGCTTTCATTATAAGAAAAAGAGGGTTGACTAAAATTAGGGATTTTTTTTTGGTTGGGAGGGATGATAGGGTGAAGGTGACTTCTTTCACAGAAACCTTAGGCAATTAGAAATCCAATCCCACTTGTACTACATATTCTTAACACCCTGTGTTCTCCAGCTGTAGCGTGAAGAGTTTGTTCAAAAATGCAGATTCCAGCCCCATGCTCAGGCATGGTGATTTGGTGGGTATAGCAGATAATGTTGCCCCCCCACCATATTTCTTCAGCCCTTATTATTTCAGTGTACCCCAGCCTGATCTCCAACTCCCAGTACCTGCATCTTTTTTCCAGAGGGCTGTGATTTTGAAGGCCAGAAGTGTTAGGGAATTAATGGTCCCCAAATGCAGCTTTGACCAATTATTGAAGGACTTGGTGTCCAATTGCCTCAACTCCCCCTCCTCTTCAGTGGCATGATTTTGAGATGCATGTACTATATTGTTTCCAAAGTTCCCAGTGGACTAAACTCTAGTTGCTCACAGTAGTAGCTGGCTTGAGAGTGCACCTTTTATTGGCTGCCTTCTTTTCCCCGTCTCATTTCCCCACTCCCCTATCAATGTTTCCTGGGACCACCTCCCAAATCAAATTTCTTCAATAGAATCCTTGTCTTCTGCTCAGAGAACTCAAACTAAGACAGTAGGTCTGGGGTCAAGTCCAGTAATCTACATTTTGTTTTTACAAGCAGCCTACAATGATTCAATGCACATGGCACGACATTGAACATTTTGGGAAGCTCTGCTCTAATACTTTCATGATAATTAAAGGTAAGGTTATGAGCATTCTTTTTATCGGTCTATTTTCTAAAGCCTTGGCATTTCCCTCAGGTCTTATGCCTTTCCTCCAGGGTCCAAGCTGAGGTGGGGTAGAAACCTGGATCGTGCCCAGTTAGGTCTCCCAGAAAGTCAGAGTGTACAAAGGGGACTTAGAGACAAATTGAAACGAATCATCCCTGAAAGAACTGTTCCAAGGGAGCACCACAGTGAAGAAAGACAAGTGCAGGAATGAAATAAGACTGCAAAGTGTTGGAGCAGTAGGGTGGTTGGGTCACAAACTGGAAACACTGACCTAAAATAAATCCAAAGAGGTAAAGGAACAGTCTGAGAGTAAGGAGAGGGGGTAATCAAATTGAAGGTCCATTCAGGGTTAATCGCATGAATGCCAGTGGTTCACTTTGTATATCCTTGAGGTTCTTTGCTGGGCGGGGGGCAGATCAGTGGAGATGACTCCTAAAACAACAGAATAAGCATGAGATCATGGTACACACAGACACTATAGAGTATATACATGCATGTGTGCGCGTGTGCACGCACACACACACACACACACACATACAGTTAAAGGAGTGGGATATTAAGAGACAACTTTGAAGAAGACATTATGGGAAAAAGGAGAACTACTCTGGACTTTCTTACATGTATTTTCTGGTGTAGGGTTGTTTTTATTCTATATTACAAGTCTTTTCAGGGTCCAGAGCTGCCCGTAATGGTTTTAAACTGGCCCTGGAGCACACCCCAGCAGGCAGCAGTCACATATCCAAATGACCCTTTGTCCCAAATCCAATCTGGAGTGTCTATTCTACCCTATGTGTTGATTTTTGTTTCTGAAGCTCAAGTTCCCGAACAAACACCAACTTATTTGACTAAGATCCTATCTTTGCTAAGCCTTCACCTGCCTCCTTTACTGGAGGGAGTTGGAACTCTGTTCCTTGTACCCACCTATTGCCTGGGATTGGATGCCTCCTAGATCCCACTGAAATCAAGATGCTGCCATTCGTATTGATCTTTCCCACTAGATTGTCAGATAACCTTGACTGTTGGAGCCAGCTGGACAGGCCCCAGAACATTGCCATATAGATTGCTGGATGTTGCTCTAACGCCCGAGCATGCTTTGCAGCTGAGGTTGCATGGTTAATTGAAAAAAAAGTTTTAGAAAGAAACAATTACGAATGTAAGCTCCACCAACGGATCTGTTTTTTTCACTGGCGTTTCACAAGCCCTTTGAAGAGTGCCTGGCACAGTAGGCATTCGTTCAAACTTTGTTGCATAGATGAATGATACGGTGTTGACAAGGAAGAAAAGGAATATGGCTTGTCGCATAGGGAGCTTTTCAATTAACTCAGATATGTATGAATTGTAAATGAAAGGGTGACTAGAAATAATTTTTTAATGAAAGGTCTCAACTTGGTGGAGATAGAAACATGAAAGTGTTTTATTTAGCTTTAATCCCTGCTTCCAGCTGTGCTCTGTCTTATTGCCCTTCCCATTTTCTTAATAATATCTTGAGCAAATTCTATAGCATTCTGGTCATTTTTGATTATTAGACATCTAGTCCCGTTTTAAAATCTCAATATCAACTTTGATCTCAATCTCATTTTCTCTCCTTTTCCGAGCCCAAATTGAGCTGGGTTGGAGTGGCCTGGTTTAGTGCTAAAATATCCCCAACCCACCTTTCAAGACAGCTCGCCAAGCATGTTTGCTGTGGCCAGGTGAGCGAAGAAAAGGGACAAGGGTCTCTTTACTTAACGGGCTACTGTTGTCATTCTCTCTGCTGCTTGGTGTGTCTTCTTTGGTACACACTGCCAGGCCTCTGTGCCTTCTGATGGCAGGCTTCCAAATGCCAGCTTTCTTGGTGGGGGGGCACATGGGGAATTCCTTAGGGCAGTGGTTCTCAGAGACCTTTTCTTTGGTCTGTGAAATCAAAATGAAAACTATTTTCATGTTGATACTAAGATGTCATTTGTCTATTTAACTGTGTTGGCATTGACAATGATGGTGTAAAGGCAGTGATGGATAAGACTGCCAGTGCCTTAGCACGAATCAAGGCAGCAGCACCGAACTGTACCAGTAATTGTGGTATTCTTCATTGTCATGTACTCCTAGTGACAAACCAAACCAAACCAAACCAAAACAAAACAAACTCCAACTGCAGTTAAGAATGTCCTTGATTAAACAGTAAAAATTGCTAATTATATTAAATTTTGATCTTTGAGTACATGTCTTTTTACTATTCTGTGTAAGAGAATGCATAAAGAAGTAAAGCATAAAGCACTTATGTCTCATATTGAAGTATAATAGTTGTCTCGAGAAAGATTATGTGTATGATTGAGTTGTGAGCTGAACTAGCCACTTATTTTCATGGAACATCATTTTCACTGGAAGAAATGCCTGACTGGCAAATTGGCTATTTAGACATGGGTATTTGGAGCCATTTTCTTGCAAGTGATTTAAGCGAGGCCTGTCTCTTCAAGGAAAACAACTGACAGTGTTTGTTGTCAATGATACAACTTGAGCTTTCAAGCAAAAATTAAAATTTTGGAAGACCTGTCTTTATTACTGTGAGCTTGAAAGCTTCCCAGTACTTAAAAAGTTTTCTGGTGAGATGACTGGTGAGATCAGTGGTGATATTAACAAACACAACTTTTTGACATTGTCTAATAAAATGTACCAACATTTGGAACATCTGCATAACTCAGTAAACCAATATTTTCAAATTACTAATGCATGATGTTTCAAAACCATGTAAAAGATACGTTCAAAGTGCAAGACAGGCCAATGGATTTTAATGTAACACAGTATGAAAAGTTCACTGTTATGATTTCAGATTCCACATTGCATTAACCTTTAAGAAACGATCTGTTATAAGGTTTTTGGTGTGGTATCAAATAATATTGATAATTACCTGAAAAGGCTATTAAAATGCTCCTTTTACAACTACATATTTGTGTGAGGTTTGATATTTGTATTTTTCAGCAAAGCCAATATGCTGCAGAAGATTGAATATAGAAGTGGATGTGATAATCCAGTTGTCATCTGTTAAATCAGAGATTTGCAAAAATGTAAAATGATGCCACTCACTAGTTGGTTTGTTTTGGGAAACACGTTATTTTTCTTTAGGAAAAAGGTTTTCTTTACAAAATGTGTTATTTATGTTAACATGAAATGAGCTTTATTGTTACTTTTAAATGAATCAATTAATAAATATAAAAATGATCAATTTTGCTTTAAAATACAGTAAATATCAGTAGCTATAACCCACATAAACAAAAAGTCTTTAGGATACTTAATAATTTTTAAGAGTATGAAAGAATGCTGAGACCAGAGTCTTAGAACTACTGATTCAGAGCTCTGTTGTTCCAAATTGATTTGGACCAGCAGAATCTGAATCATTTGAGATCTCATTAGAAATGCAATCCCCTTCCCACACCCATTGTATTAGACCTGCATTTTCATAAGATCCCCAGGTAATCCATAGGCATAAGAAAGGTTGAGACATGCTACCTTAGAGGTACCTGGGGGCCTCTAAGTGCACCTCTAGGTGCCTGATGGGGGGGATCTCGGTCAGCCTCTTTTTCTCTCTCTCCCTCAGCTACTACCATTGGGGTTTGCTCCAAGCCTCTTGCTGCTGCGGGGAGTCCTTTGTCTAGTAGGCAGCTCTTTTGAGTGGTATGTCCACTGCCACCCCTTTTCACTGTCATATCGGGGTGGGCTGTTCCATCATCCACTTTGCCCTACCTTGTTCTATATTTCCAGGCTGGAAGTAGGCACTAGTTTCTTTGTTCACATAAGCGTCAACATTGCCCAGCACTCCCTCATCATACTCTGATGTTTGCACTAGGGTGAGACTGCAGGTTCTGCCCCTTGACAGGCATACAGCTGGAGAAGGAGAGCCAGTCCATGTTGCTGCTTTTTTTCACCCACTTTCTTCCCTTCTCCTCTTTCTCTTCTTTCACAACAGCTTTATTGAGATATAATTAATGTAAAATGTAGTTCACCCATCTAAAGTGTACAACTCAATGCCTTTGAATATATTCATGGATTTTTTTTGGAACGTCACCACAATCAATTTTAGAACATTTTCATCACCCTAAAAAGAAACCCTGTACCACTTAGCCATTATCCTCCACCTTCCCCTCTACCCAGCCCTAGGAAACCATTAATCTACTTTCTATCTTAATGGATTTGCCTATTCTAAACATTTCATATAAATGGAATCATATAGTATGTGGTCATTCTTGTCCAGCCTCTGTCACTGAGCATAATGTTTTCAAGGTCCATCCATGCTGTGGCTTGTATCAGGACTTCATTCCTTTCTGTGGCTGAATAATACTCCATTACGTGGATGGACCACATATTGTTCATCCACTCCTCAGGTAGTAGGTGATTTGTGTTGTTTCCACTTTTGGTTATTATGAACAGTGCTGTGGTGAACATTTGTGAACAAGTTTTTGTGTGGACATATGTTGAATTGCTGGGTCATATGTTAAGTCTTTGTTTAACTTTTTGATGAACTGCCAGACTCTTCCAAAGCAGCTGCCTCATTTTTCCATTCCCACCAGCAGCATATGAGGGTTATAGTTTTTCCACATCCTCACCAAACCTTGTTATTGTCTGTCTTTTTGATTAAAGCCAGACCACTTGAAGTGATATCTCATTGTAGTTTTGCAGTCCATACTTTTTGTAGACACCACTTGACCTTGCCTAAGGATGTGGAAGAGAAGACACCCTCATCCTTTTTCCACGGGGAGGAGATGAAGTAACCCACTTATCACATTGTGCTTCCATATGACGATTGGTTACCCCATGACTCCAGCAACTCCTTCCCCACTATTAAACGTACAGAGATTGGAAGAAATCGTGCCTCCCCTTTCCTCCTCTGCAAGGTGTGATAACTGACAGGAAGGGGGCCCATTCTGTGAAGTGCCTGGTCCTAATAGTTTGTGGCTGTCTTTAGAATGTGGAGCTACTCACTCCTTCTCTGTCCTCAACGTTAGGCCCAAAGTTCCAGTCAACATTCTTTCCTATAAAAGAACAAATACAATCTTGTAAAACTATTATCAGAACTACTTTAACCCCAAACAAATTGCACTTTGACCAAAAAGGCTAACTCATTTTGGGGTAGGTTTTTCAATTTATCCTCTGCTCCCCACAAATATGGATGGGATTAGCTTGATTGCTTGGGTCTGATGGTGTCACATCAGTGGGCATTCTCTCCTGAGAGAATGTAGAAAGGTCAGAACGCACTTGGCTGAGAGGAATTGAAGCCAGAGACAAGTGAAGTGATCATAAGAGAGCCACAAGCAGCTATAAATGGATTTTCATCTTCTGACATAGAAAAAATGACAATATGAGGGAATTTAGACAAATGCAGTTGAAATTGCTGAGCCACTGCTGGTAATTCTGAGGGACTGTGGGGAAGAGAAGAGCTCAAAGATAGGAAAGGGAAAGTGTCCCAATTTCCCAAAAACTCTAACCTCAAACTGGAAATGGAATTCACTCAAAATTCTAAAATGAATTATTAAATTGAGTGGCTTATGGGTACTTAGAAAGGGAAGAGGGGTTGGCTAGCAAACAGCTTGGAGCCACTAAATCATGCTAGGTGAGTCCCATTTCCACGTGAATAGTTAGTGCCCTGGCAGATCAGGGGCATGTTCTGGCATCGAGACTCCACAACTAGATTTTAGATGGGTTTGTCACAGTGTTTTTACAAAAATCCATTTCCTGCTAAGATGGAGAATTAAAAATAGGATGAAAAACAGTGGGGGATGGTGTGTGTCTGGAGCTGGTTGAACAACTCTACCCAGAGAGTGCTGATTTAATGCTAACCCAGAAGAACTCTGGTAGTAATAGTAATAATAATGATAATAGCAATGACAGTGATGACAGTAATAGTTGCAGTTACTTACTGAGCTCTTACTATCTTCTAGACATTGCCAGAAATGCTTTTTGTGTATGATGCTACTTAACTCTCACAATTATGTACTCTATGAGGTAGGAAAGACCCCCAAATATGCCCATTTGCAGGCAAATACCTCACAATTACGTACATCATGACGTGGGAACCGTGATTATGTCTGGGTCTATAGATATGGAAAGTGAGCAGTTATTTCTCTAGGGCCACACAGCCTTAGACAAATGGTTCTGAAGAGAAAAAAATCTGAACAATCATACTTAGACCTCATATTGCAAAGACTTTTAGCTGAAAAGAATGGCAACAAATCTTTGTCCAGAGCAGGTGACTGTCTTGATAAAATATTCTTTTTTTTTTTTAACTTTCTGAGAATGAAGCATTCTAAATGATGCAGCTGGGATTTGAACCCAGTCCCGTAGAGAACATGTGTATATGTTGGCACATACATTCAAGATCTGGCTATAGAAACCCTGACTTCAGGAAGTAGGATTATGTTTCTTCCATAGTAGCTTGCCTCTTTGGGGTTTTTGATTCAGTAGGGGTTGGGGTGTGAGTGGGTAGGTAGATGATACAGCCACTTCTGGCTCAGGCACCACAGTTTTTCCCATTTACCCAGCACAGGTCATGGGAAGCCAAGCCAAGGTGGCGGGAGAAACCCAAGCTGTGGAGTCAGAGCAAGCAGGTTGATGTGTGAACTTTCAGTGCCTGTCCTCTTCCAGGAGCCTCTTTTCTTAAAACTTGTGATTGTGGAGTGAATGAAATGCCATGACCCTTATTTAAGGGATGTGAGGTATTCGCCTGCAAATGAGCATGTTTTGGGGTCTTTCTCTGAGTCCCTGTATTTTCTCCAGAAAGGTCCCATCACATTGATGCCTGTGTGGGCAATATTTTTCCTCAGTCCTTTGTATTGGAGCTTCTCAGGCTTTAATGTGCATTGGAATCCCTAAGGATCTTGTTAAAATGCAGATTCTAATCCAGTATGTCTGAGAAGGGGCCTGAAAATCTGCATTTCTAACAAGCTCCTAGGGGATGTTGATACCTTTGGTCCATGCACTCACTTCAAGTAGTGAGATTCCATATCACCCTTCAGAGCACTGAACCTATCAGTAGCTCAAAAATACTTAGTAGCCTGTAAATTGATCCTGACATGTCTCTTCTTTAGGAATGTCAGTCATTAGTTACCAGGCTATAGAAAGCACTGTAAAATATAAGGTGGACATGGATGGGTTTGGAGGAAAGGATACTTGATTTGCAATTCCAACCAAGATTTGATTGACCTTCTGACTTTAGTCATTTGAGGACTCAAAGATGATTGAGCTCATTTGAAGAATCAAAACATCGCTATTACCTAGGGCTTAATTCTCATGATAAAGATGGAAAGATAAGCATGGCCAAAATTCACTACTTACATAATGAGTCAGTGGTAAGGAAAACTCACACAGATGATGTCATCAATTATTCTCAGTCTATATTTACTAAAAAATCCATAGTTTCTTTCTCCCCAATACCATCTTAATCAGCTTCACCTTGGGAAAGTTAAAAAGAAGAATCTTTTATCAAGACAGTCCTTTGCTCTAGACAAAGATTCTTTGTCATTCTTTCTTTTTAGCTAGAAATCTTTGCAATATGGGATCTAAGTGTGTTTTTTTCAGATTTCTTTCCTTTAGAAAAGTTGTAATATTATCATTTTCTGTATTTTGTACAAGTCTTCTTATCCCTTCTAAAATGAGCCAGTCTCTCTGCCTCCCAAGAGCAAGAAAAATGGAATGGGCCCTGTAAACATTCTAAAGCTGAAGGAAAGACACCAGAAATGAAGGTCTGTAAAGATTGATGGAGGAGAAAAGTGCACGGAGACAACATGAAGCACAAATTCCTTCTCCATTTTGAGATTTTTTAAAAGCAAAAACATTTTAGTGTGAGGGTAGGAGAGGGATTCAGAGTGTATAGCCAAAGATGAAGTTTGAAGCTCTCTCTTGTTGAGTTTTACTTTTTACATTTATAAGTCATGTGTCAAGATGCTTATTGACATATGCCTTGGTTTTCATCCATCTCACTGACTTGTGTTTACTATTAATGGCCTTGATGAGTTCACATTTGAATATTAACTATGTCTGTAGGAAGTCAGCAACATACAAAAGCAGCAAAATGCTAGACCTGGATGCAATAGTACATTCCTGGCAAGCTCTGTTATTTAATATCCCTTTTGCCTTATGAGACCAATTTCTGTTCTGGTGTCTCTACACCAGACCTTTTTGTAAAAGGTCAGTTCTGTTGCTGGAAGGGAACATTTAATCAAAAATAGTATGTAAAAATATAATGTAGTGATTACATCAAATAATAACCTTTATTCTCTTTGACATAAACCAACCATTACCAAGAATATTGAAATGCAAACCTATTGTGTGTTGAGTCATATTTAGAGAATTAATGTTAGCTATAAAGTAGCTATTATGCAGAATATTACAATGCAAAAACATTATATTTAGAGAATTAGCATCATCCATAGAAAAACTTATTTTTTATATTATTAAAGTTAGCAAATGCTCTTGTTTCATTCAGGCAATGCATCATTTAGTTATTATTCATACTGTTGGTATAACTGTCAGTGAATTTTAAAATATATCCCATTTAGATTCAGTGGCATTATGTTTTATTTTAGAAGAAAAAGAGAAACATCAGCGCTGTAAAAATTTTATTTTTAATGATGAAAACCTCTCCTGTTGTTAATATAAAACCATGCAAAATTATTTATATAGTCTACTTTTCGACAATTCATTAGGGAATATAGGATTAATAATCTAGAAGGTACACTAAAATTAAAGGAATAATAATGATTTTAGTAAGAAATAATAGGCACCAGTGTTGTGTGTTGTCTTAGGAATTTTGGTATTTTGCAGGATGACAGTTGAGTAATGCATACTTTAATATATTGTCAGTTTCATGTAAAAGATAGTCTATGGAAATACATCACCTCATGTCTCCTCCCTGGAGGTGATTGCTCCAAGACCCCTCCTGTCTCATCTTTTCCAATCAGCCATTCTTCCTTCATACATTCACATCTAGTTCTTCCCCATCCAGATCCAGTGGTCTGTTTGAATCTCTCATTAGCTGTAGTGGTTACCAGCATGCACTTTTGTGGTGGACTATTCTGGGTTCTCAGCTCTGCTACTTCTCTGATGTGTGCTTTATACCAGGGATAATAGTATCACTGTCAGGGTGGCTGTGTGAACCGGATGACACAAGGTACGTTGAGTGCTTGTGGGTGTGCAATATGCCTACAATCGGTCATGCTATTTCCTCTGTTTTTCTTTACTTCATTTCTTCTCACTTGTTAGAGTCAAGAGTATTGTCTCCACATCTGGTACTGGCCCCATCTTCCAATCCCTCTTGGTATCACACCAGAGTTCCCATCAGTGGGTACAGTGTAATCAGAGTCTTGGAATGCCTAGTTATAAACTCTTGTAATTAGGCCTATGGTAGGACATGTGGGTGGTTCCAGGGGCAGGGAGTTCCAGAATTTGAATAGCAAGTTCTGCCAGGGAAGGGACTGATATTATTTATCCCCAACACAATCCTAGTTAGTGCCTAGAACCATAGCAGGTACTGAGTAAATGGTGGAATAAATCAACTACTGCCTCCTGCCATCAGGGATCCCAGCCTGGGTTGGAGGAGGAACAGGGGAGGGCATTACATTATGTAAACAAAGACTTCGAGGGGAATTTACCCCAGAACTCAAAATATGTTACTTGTGCTTTCAATCATCTTGTGCTCTCATACCCATTATTTGATTTAATACAAGATTTTATTCTAGTCTACCTTCCACAGAGGCTTCAGTATAATTTTTCTCAATATGAATCTTGTCTTGGAACTTTTCTGCTTGAAATCTTGTAGAGCTGACCACTGACTTCAGGATGCAATTTAAACTTCACAGAGCATGCCTGGCCCTTCAAGATGTAGTCTCTGCTCCCCTCTTCTTTGTCATCACCTGCTATCTCTTCTCCTTAGATATACAGAACTCTCCAGACATAAAGAAACCTCTGCTAGTCTCCCATTCACAAATGCATCTCTGTCTCTGTTCATGCTATTGTCTCTGGCTAGAATACACCCTCGTCTATCTACTTTATGTTTCCCCTCCATCCTTAGGAATTCGCTCAAGGGTACTTTCTCATGAAACAATTTGCTGGCTCTCTTAGACTGGATTTTCTCAGAAGCAAGCTCTCTGTGGGTAGATCATTAATAGTGGCCTCTGACAAATCATATCTCTCTGTGACCATGCCCCTTTACAACATGACTTTACCACTCTTCCCACCAAGAGGTGAAGTCTATTTCCCCAATCTTTGACTCTGGGCTGGCCTTGGGACTTCTTTGACCAGTGGAATGTGGTTCAAATGACATTCTGGTCCTCCCAAACCAAATCATTAAGAGTTCTTGTAGTTCCTACTGTTGCTCTCACAACCCAGATGGCATGTAAAAAATCCAGGCTGTCTTGCTGGAGGGAGACACCATGTAGAGAAAGAGGATGTGGAGGACCACAGAGGTGCTCCAGTCAACAGCTTAGAGCCAAGGCCTTAGACCAGGAGTGAGTCCTTCTTGAATCCTCCACCCTAGTTAGGACAACCCAGGTGACACCACTTGGAGCAGTGACCATCATCTGTTTTGGATTAAATGTTTGTGTCCTCCTAAAATTCATATGCTAAAGTCCTAACCTCTAATGTGATGATATTTGGAGGTGGGGCTTTTTGGAGGGAATTAGGTTATGAGGGCTGAGCCCTCATGAATGAGATTAGTGCCCTTATAAGAAGGGGTCAGAGAGCTAGCTAGCTCTCTTTCCACCATGTGAGGATACAGCAAGAATATGGCTGTCTGTAAACCAGACAGAGGGCCTTCACCAAGAACCTGGCCCTGCTAGCACCCTGACCTCAGACTTTCAACTTCCAGAACTGCAAGAAATAAATGTTTGTTGTTTAAGCCATCCAGCCTATGGTAATTTTTTATAGCAGTCTGAACTTGCCAAGATACCATCCCTGCTGAGATCTACCCAAATTCCTGACCCCTGGAATCATAAGCAATAAGTAACTGCTTTTTTGATTGAAAATATTTTTAATTCTGAAGAATTTCAAACATATGCAAAAGTAGAGTAGAATAAAGCCCCATGTACCTCTCATCCAGCTTAACACTTACTAACTCATGGCCATTCTTATTTCATATATACCTCCACTCACTTCTGCCTCTCCTATAGTATTTTCAATGGCTATTGTTTTGAGCCACTAGATTAGGGGTGATTTGTTACTCAGCAATAGATAACCACAACATGCTGAGACAGAGATTTGAGTGTGAATGGCTTATTTTTGGGAGGGGATCCCAGGAAGTATTGGCTGGGGAAGGGGGAAATGAGACAATACTGGGTGTGTTTAATAAGCAGGTTATTACTGTGGACAACTGGGGTTCAATCTTGCTAGGGACCTGTGGGAGATTACATATACTAGGCTTCAGAATTGTCCCTCCCATGGGATGAGGAAGCTGGGTTATAAACCCACCAACTCCTACTTGCCTTGGTCACAGGCTGTGGCTAGGGGCATTAGCTCCTTGAATTTTCTGGTGTACGTGCAGGCTCAGAGAGGGAATCAGAGGTGCTTGCAAAAAGAAACAGCCAAGAAGGGGGAAATGGATCCAAGATGGCCAATTAGGAGCAGCTCAGGATTGCAGCTCCCAGAGAAAGCACGGAGGCCACTGCAGGTGATCCCCAGGCAAGCAGGACCTGGAGTGGACCTCAACAGTCCTACAGCAGAGGGGCCTGACTGTTAGAAGGAAAACTAAGAAACAGAAAGAAATAACTTCATCATCAACAAACTGGACGTCCACTCAGAGACCCAATCTGAAAGTCAACAACTACAAAGATGACAGGTGGATAAATCCACAAAGATGGGAAGAAACCAGCGCAAAAAGGATGAAAACACCCAAAACCAGAATGCCACTCCTCCTACAAGGGATCACAACTCCTCACCAGCAAGGGAACAAGGCTGGATGGAGAATGATTCTGAAGAATTGACAGAAACAGGCTTCAGAAGGTGGGTAATAAGAAACGTCTCTGAGCTAAAAGAACATGTTCTAACCCAATGCAAAGAAACTAAGAACATTGAAAAAAGATTTGACGAAATGTTAATGAGAATAAACAGCCCAGAGAGAAATATAAGTGAATTGATGGAGCTGAAAAACACAACACAAGAACTTCACAAAGCATACACAAGTTTCAGTTGCTGAATTGACCAAGCAGAAGAAAGGATATCAGAGGTCAAAGACCAACTCAATGAAATAAAACAAGAAAGCAAGATTAGAGAAAAATGGGTAAAAAGGGATGAACAAAGTCTCCAAGAAATATGGGATTATGTGAAAAGACCTAATCTACATTTGATAGGTATACCTGAATGTGACAGAGAGAATAAATCCAAGCTGGAAAATACTCTTCAGGATATTATCCAGGAAAACTTCCCCAACCTAGCAAGGTAGGCCAATATTCAAGTCCAGGAAATATAGAGAACACCACAAAGACATTCCTCACGAAAAGCAACCCCAAGGCACATAATCGTCAGATTCACCAGGGTTGAAATGAACGAGAAAATGCTAAGGGCAGCCAGAGAGAAAGGTTGGGTCACCCACAAAGGGAAGCCCATCAGACTCACAGCAGATCTCTCAATAGAAACCCTACAAGCCAGAAGAGTGTGGGGGCCAATATTCAACATCCTTAAAGAAAAGAACTTTCAACCTAGAATTTCATATCCAGCCAAACTAAACTTCATAAGTGAAGGAGAAATAAAATCCTTTATGAACAAGCAGTTACTCAGAGATTTCATCACCACCAGGCCTGCTTTACAAGAGCTCCTGAAAGAAGCACTAAACATAGAAAGGAACAACCAGTACCAGGCACTCCAAAAACATAGCAAATGGTAAAGAGCATCGACACAATGAAGAAACTGCATTAACTAATGGGCAAAACAGCCAGCTAGCATCAAAATGGCAGGATCAAATTCACACATATCAATATTAACCCTAAATGTAAATGGGCTTAATGCCCCAATCAAAAGACACAGACTGGCAATTGGATAAAAAGCCAAAACCCATCTGTGTGCTGTATCCAGGAAACCCATGTCACATGCAAGGATACACAAAGGCTCAAAATAAAGGGATGGAGGAAGATTTACCAAGCAAATGGAGAGCAAAAAAAAAAAAAAAAAAAAAAAAAAAAAAAAAAAAGCAGGAGTTGCAATTCTCATCTCTGATAAAACAGACTTTAAACCAACGAAGATCAAAAGAGACAAAGAAGGGCATTACCTAATGGTAAAAGGATCAATGCAACAAGTAGAGCTAATGATCCTAAATATATATGCACCCAATACAGGGGCACCCATATACATAAAGCAAGTTCTTAATGACTTACAAAGAGACTTAGACTCCCACACAATAATAATTGGATACTTACACCCCATTGTCAGTATTAGACAGATCAACAAGACAGAAAATTAACAAGGATATCCAGGACTTGAACTCAAACCTGGACCAGGCAAACCTAATAGACATTTACAGAACTCTCCACCCAAAATCCACAGAGTATACATTCTTCTCAGCACCACATCACACCTACTCTAAAATTGACCACATCATTGGAAGTAAATCACCCTCATCAAATGCAAAAGAATGGAAATCATAGCAAACAGTCTCTCAGACTACAGTGCAATCATGTTAGAACTTAGAATCCAGAAACTAACTCAGAACTGCACGGCTTCATGGAAACTGAACAACTGGTTCTTGAATGTTGACTGGATAAACAATGAAATGAAGGCAGAAATAAAGATGTTCTTCGAAACCAACTAGGACAAAGACACAACATACCAGCATCTCTAGGACACATTTAAAGCAGTGTCTAGAGGAAAATACATAGCAATAAATGCCCACATGAGAAGCAAGGAAAGATCTAAAATCGACACCCTATCTTCAAAATTGAAAGAGCTAGAGGAGCAAGATCAAAAAAACTCAAAACCTAGCAGAAGACAAGAAATAACTAAGATCAGGGCAGAACTGAAAGAGATAGAGACACAAAAATCCCTTCAAAAAATCAATAACTCCAGGATCTGGTTTTTCGAAAAGATCAACAAAATAGACAGACTTCTAGCCAGATTAATAAAAAAGAAAAGAGAGAATAATCAAATAGATGCAATAAAAAATGATAAAGGGAATATCACCACAGATTCCACAGAAATACAAACCATCATCAGAGATTATTGCAAACAACTCTATGCATGTAAGCTAGTAAACCTGGAAGAAATGGATAAATTCCTGGACATCTGCATCCTCCCAAGCCTGAACCAGCAAGAAGCCAAAACCCTGAATAGACTAATAAGAAGGGCAGAATTTGAGGCAGCAATTAAGAGCCTACCACCCAAAAAAAGCCCAGGTCCAGATTGATTCACAGCCAAATTCTACCAGACATACAAAGAGGAGCTGGTACCATTCCTTCTGAAACAATTCCAAACAATCCAAAAAGAGGGGAATCCTTCCCAAATCATTTTATGAGACCAACATCATCCTGATGCGAAAACCTGGCAGAGACTTAGCAAGAAAAGAAAACTTCAGGCCAATATCTATGATAAACACAGATGCAAAAATCTTCAATAAAATACTGGCAAACTGATTGCAACAGCAGATCAAAAAGATTATCCACCATGATCAAGTAGGCTTCATCTTGTGGATGCAAGGCTGGTTCAACATACGCAAGTCTATAAACGTAATTCACCACATAAACAGAACCAAAGTCAAAAACCACATGATTATCTCAATTGATGCAGCCCTTTATGTTAAAAACCCTCAATAAACTCGGTACTGACGAAACATATCTCAAAATAATAAAAAGCTATTTATGACAAACGAACAGCCAATATAATAATGAATGGGCAAAAACTGGAAGCATTCCCTTTGAAATCTGGCACTAGACAAGGATGCCCTCTCTCACCACTCCTATTCAATATAGTATTGAAAGTTCTAGCCAGAGCAATCAGGCAAGAAAAAGAAATAAAGGGTATTCAAATAGGGAAGGAGGAAGTCAAATTGTCTCTATTTGCAGACGACATGATTGTATATTTATAAGACCCCATCGTCTCAGCGCAAAATCTCCTGAAACTGATAAGCAACTTCAGCAAAGTCTTAGGATACAAAATCAATGTGCAAAAATCACAAGCATTCCTATAGACCAATAACAGACTTAAAGAGAGCCAAATCAAGAACGAACTGCCATTCACAATTGCTATAAAGAGAATAAAATACCTAGGAATACAACTAACAAAGAACGTAAAGGACCTCTTCAAGGAGAACTACAAACCACTCTCAATGAAATAAGAGAGGACAGAAACAGATGGAGAAACATTCCATGCTCATGGTTAGGAAGAATCAATATTGTGAAAATGGCCATACTGCCCAAATAATTTACAGATTCAATGCTATCCCCATCAAGCTACCAATGACCTTCTTCACAGAACTGGAAAAAACCATCTTAAACTTCATATGGAACCAAAAGAGAGCCCGCATAGCCAAGTCAATTCTAAGCAAAAAGAGCAAAGCTGGAGGCATCACACTACCGGACTTCAAACTATACACAAGACTACAGTAATCAAAACAGCGTGGTACTGGTACCAAAACAGAGATATAGACCAATGGAACAAAACAGAGGCCTCGGAGGCAACATCACACATCTACAACCATCTGATCTTTGACAAACCTGACAAAAACAAGCAATGGGGAAAGGATTCCCTGTTTAATAAATGGTGTTGAGAAAACTGGCTAGCTATGTGCAGAAAGCAGAAACTGGACCCCTTCCTTACACCTTACACTGAAATTAACTCCAGATGGATTAAAGACTTACACATAAGACCCAACACCATAGAAACCCTAGAAGAAAATTTAGGCAAAACCATGCAGGACATAGGAGTAGGCAAGGACTTCATAACCAAAACACCAAAAGCATTGGCCACAAAAGCCAAAATAGACAAATGGGACCTAATCAAACTCCACAGCTTCTGCATAGCAAAAGAAACAGTCATTAGAGTGAATTGGCAACCAACAGAATGGAATAAATTTTTGCGATACCCATCTGAGAAAGGGCTAATATCCAGAATCTACAAAGAACTAAAACAGATTTACAAGAAAAAAACAAACAAGCCCATTCAAAAATGGGCAAAGGCTATGAACAGACACTTTACAAAAGAAGACATACATGAGGCCAACAAACATATGAAAAAAATTCTCATCATCACTGGTCATCAGAGAAATGCAAATCAAAACTACATTGAGATACCATCTCACACCAGTTAGAATGGCGATCATTAAAAAATCTGGAGACAACAGATGCTGGAGAGGATGTGGAGAAATAGGAACACTTTTACACTGCTGGTGGGAGTGTAAATTAGTTCAACCATTGTGGAAGACAGTGTGGCGATTCCTCAAGGACCTAGAAATAGAAATTCCATTTGACCCAGCAATCCCATTACTGGGTATATAATCCAAAGGATTATAAATTGTTCTACTATAAGGACCCATGCACACGAATGTTCATTGCAGCACTGTTTATGATAGCAAAGACCTGGAACCAACCCAAATGCCTATTGATGATAGACTGGACAGGGAAAATGTGGCACATATACACCATGGAATACTATGCAGCCATAAAAAACGATGAGTTTGTGTCCTTTGTATGGACATGGATGAATCTGGAAACCATCATTTTCACCAAACTGACACAACAACAGAAAATCAACACTGCATGTTCTCACTCATAGGCGGGTGTTGAACAATGAGAACACATGGACACAGGGAGGGGAGCATCACACACTGGGGTCTGTCGGTGGGAAATAGGGGAGGAACAGCAGGGGTTGGGGAGTTGGGGAGAGATAGCATGGGGAGAAATGCCAGATATAGGTGATGGGGAGGAAGACAGCGCATCACACTGCCATGTGTGTACCTATGCAATAATCTTGCATGTTCTTCACATGTACCTCAAAACCTAAAATACAAAAAAAAAAAAAAAGAAAGAAACAACCAAGAAGATTGAAATCTGAGGGGATATGGGCAGTTAATTAAATTTCCTTAAGGGATGGTGTCTTAAGGTTTCCTGAAGGTAAGGTGTCCTTCTTCTGGGCTCCTCCTTTGTTTGGTAATTATAACACCCCTGCTGATCTCTGTTATAGTATTTGTTATACCAACTGTATTCACTCATCTTCCCTACTGTGTTCTCCAGACTGTGAGATCTTCTGCAACAGGGGCTGTGTTTTATTAATTCTGATTCACTAGAGCTCAGCGTAATACATGGCACAAATCACATGGCAACCAATATTACTGAATGTATATTTATTTTTCCTCATAGCAACCTTGTGATATAGGCAGGTAAAGGCAGCTGCAGGCCCATGATGCCTTATCCATAACTCCAACACTAAAAATATTCCAAAGAACAAGACTTTTTTTTCCTGAAATGTGTGCCAAAAATCATTTGGTGACAAAACCTACCCCGGGCTGTTGTTAGGTTCATTTTTGGCTCATATAGTGTGAACATTCATGTTTGTGACAGAAACATTGGGGTGTTTGGTTATTGGGTGCTGCCCAGACCCCATTGGTAGTATGTGAAGAACATGGCATTTATGCCATATTACCTTTCTAAAATCTAAGAAATAAAAAATTCTGAAGCAGGCCATGCTGCAAGGCCCTGTTTCAATTTCTATTTTACAAGGGCAGAAACGTGTTCAACATAATGGTTAGAACTACTTTAGGAATCCAGGTTATTCTGACTCCTGGGACAAAGTTCATTTCATTCTACCATCCTGGAAGTGATAGGAAACTAGATGGATGGAATAAGGTTTCCTCTCTATTGGCCATTGAATCAATATCATAGGCATAATTCTGAATAGTTGGAAATGATACTCTAACAAGGTAGCTAGCAAGAAGCCCAGGCTATAGCCCTGTCTCTAAGAACCCGCCATTCTCTCCAACCTCAATCCCTGCTGATGGGTGGTTGTAGCCTTCATGATAGTACTGTGTGACTACCTCCTTGGCCACAGAACCAGGAACAGGTCAATCCAAGTGTCTCTTGGGGATCTGAATTCAGACACAGAGACTTTAGCTGGTCAATGTTGGGCCTTGAAGCTGGGAAGTCATGTAGGCTGCATCTGGAGTGGCCATTTTTATCACATGCTCCCTAAGGCAGAGACAGCCAGCCCCTAGAGAGGGATTGAGAGCAGCATTAGCACAGAAAAAAGCAAAGTAAGGCCTATGTAACCTCAGAGAGCAGCCCTGGAGAGAGCAGCCTTCAGGCCTCCCAATTTCCTGTTTTAGGCCTCTTTGATGCCTGGCTGTGCTTATTGCCATTGAGTTCTGAGACATAACTTTGTATCTCTTTTTCCTTCAGCTAATTTGAGTGTATTTCTATTTTTTTGCAACTAGAAATGCTAGAGCATTCTGGGTAGGGTAGAGGAAATTTGTTGGTAGTATGTCTTTCCCACCAGAGGCTGATTCCCCTACTCTACTACCAGTGTGTTGGGCCTAGACTTGGGGGATAGAAAAAGGCATTTGAACTCTAGTGTGTTTCAGATCAGGGATTTTTGTGCAGTTGGACCTCCTGTGTTTCCCTCTAAATTGGCTTTAGGATAGGAAGTGAGGAGAGAACTATTTTCCTAAAAAGATATCCAGACAGTAATTGATAGTCTAGTACTTGAACAAAAAAATAAGAGGTTTGTTTTAGGGCATTCTTTTTTTGATTTTTAATTTTTGTGGGTACATAGTAGGTGTATATATTTATGAGGTACATGAGATATTTTGATACAGGCATGCAATAAGCAATAATCACGTCATGGAAAACAGGGTATCCATCCCCTCAAGCATTCATCCCTTGTGTTACAGACAATCCAATTGTACTCTTTTAGTTATTTAAAAATGTACAGTTTAATTATTATTGGCTATAGTCACCCTGTTATGTTATCAAACACTAGGTTTTATTCATTCTTTCTATTTTTTGGGAACCCATTAACTATTCCTACTTCCCCTCCACCCCCAACTACCCTTTAGGGGCATTCTTAAAAATCCATTGTTCTAACAAAAACAGTTATACTCACATGTAAATAATGTAACAGGAAGGAGGATACTTCTCTGGAATGTGGTTGTTTCTATACAATCGATGGTGTAAGTTATTAAATTTTGCAAAATGAGCTCAAAAAGTTTACAGTCTACAAAATGACCTAGAAAGTTACTGAATATGTATTAGGTTATTTTTCTCTGAGAGGATCCTGTGTTCTGATCCAAATATAGAAATTCATTTATAATTGATGTGAACGATAGACAAGAAATTAATTTTAAAAATTTGCCCTCGACATTCTATACAGTCGAATTCCAAGTAATGTATGGGGCTATGGTATTGGTGATGGAAGTGTGAGGCACTGTTGGCTGAGGGTGCAGGGAAAAGAGGTGTGCTTAGAGCATCTGTAAGAGAAAGGCATGGGAATGGCTGGAATTAGGATCAATCTGGAAGTTAGCAGCCAAGGTGGAAGCAGTTGTTTGAGGCCAAGGGAATGCTTTTGAGTAAAACTGTTTCTTCATAGGAAGTCAAGCTGGGATAAGAGCATAACACATGTATGTTGTCTTTATTTGGGTTTGCTCAGAAGCAGACCCAGTGATGAGAATTTGAGTGTAAACAGTTTATGCAGGAGGTGACCAGGAAGCATTGGTAAGGAAGTAGGAAGTGAGACAGGGAAAGAAAGGAAGCCAAATGATATGGTTTGGCTGTTTCCCCACCCAGATCTTAACTTGAATTGTATCTCCCAGCATTCCCATGTGTTGTGGGAGGGACCCAGTAGGAGGTAATTCAATCATGGGGGTGAGTTTTTCCTCTGCTATTCTTGTGATAGTGAATAAGTCTTGTGAGATCTTGTGGTTTTATCAGGGGATACCGCTTTTGCTTCTTCCTCTTGTTGCCACCATGTAAGAGGTACCTTTCACCTCTCACCATGATTCTGAGGCCTCCCCAGCCATGTGGAACTGTAAGTTCAATTAAACCTCTTCTTCTTCCCAGTCTTGGATATGTCTTTATCAACTGTGTGAAAGCAGACTAACACAGTACATTGGTACCAGTGGAGTGAGACATTGCTGAAAAGATACCTGAAAATGTGGAAGCAACTTAGGAAATGGGTAACAGACAGAGATTGGAACAGTTTGGAGGGCTCAGAAAAAATCAGGAAAATGTGGGAAAGTTTGGAACTTCCTAGAGACTTGTTGAGTGGCATTGCCCAAAATGCTGATAGTGATATAGACAATAAGGTCCAAGCTGAGGTGGTCTCAGATGGAGATGAGGAGTGGAGTAAAGACGATTCTTGTTATGTTGTAGCAAAGAGACTGGTGGCATTTTGCCCCTGCCCTGGAGATTTGTGGAACTTTGAACTTGAGAGAGATGATTTAGCGTATCCAGTGGAAGAAATTTTTAAGGAGCAAAGCATTCAAGAGGTGACTTGGGTACTGTTAAAGGCATTCGGTTTTATAAGGAAAGTAGAGCATAAAAGCTTGGAAAAATTTGCAGCCTGACTATATGATAAAAAAAAACATTTTTTGCAGAGAAGTTTAAGCCAGCTGCAGAAATTTGCATAAGTAACAAAGAGCTTAATGTTAATCCCCAAGATAATCAGGAAAATGTCCCCGGGCCATGTCAGAGACCTTAATATCCAAGACCATGGGGGAAATGTCTCCAGGCCATTTCAGCCCCTCCTATCACAGGCCCAGAGGCCCAGGAGGAAAAAGTCATTTCATAAGCCGGATCCAGGGTTCCTGTGCTATGTGCATCCCAGGGACTTGGTACTCTGGTCCCAGCCACTTCAGCCATGGCTGAAAGGGGCCAACATACAGCTTGAGCTGTGGCTTCAGAGGATGGAAGCCCCAAGACTTGGCAGCTTCCACATGGTATTGAGCCTGTGGGTGCATAGAAGTCAAGAATTAAGGTTTGGGAACCTCCATCTAGATTTCAGAAGATGTATGGAAATGCCTGGATGCCCAAGCAAAAGTTTGCTTCTTCTCATGGAGAACCTCTGCTAGGGCAGTGCAGAAGGGAAATGTGGGGTCAGAGCCCCCACACAGAGTCCCTACTGGGGTACTGCCTAGTGGAGCTGTGAGAAGAGGGCCACTGTCTTCCAGATCCCAGAATGGTAGATCCACCAATGGTTTGCACTGTGCACCTGGAAGAGCCACAGACACTTAATGCCAGCCTGTGAAAGCAGCCAGGAGGGAAGCTGTACCCCGCAAAGTCACAGAGGTAGAGGTGCCCAAGACCATGGAAACCCACCTCTTGCATCAGTGTGACCTGGATGTGAGACATGGAGTCAAAGGAGATCATTTTTGAGTTTTAAAATTTGACTGCCCCACTGGATTTTGAACCTGCATGGGCCCAGTGACTCCTTTGTTTTGGCCAATTTATCTCATTTGGAATGGCTGTATTTACCCAATACCTGTACCCCCATTGTATCTAGAAAATAACTAGCTTGCTTTTGATTTTACATGCTCATAGGCAGAAGGGACTTGCCTTGTCTCAGATGAAACTTTGGACTGTGGACTTTTGGGTTAATGCTGAAATGAGTTAAGACTTTGGGGGACTGCTAGGAAGGCATGGTTGGTTTTGAAACGTGAAGATATGAGATTTGGTGGGGGGCAGAGGCAGAAGGTTATGGTTTGGCTGTGTCCCCACCCAAATCTCAACTTAAATTGTATCTCCCAGAATTCCCATGTGATGTGAGAGGGACCCATTGGGGTAATTGAATCATGGGGGCCAGTCTTTTCTATGCTATTCTTGTGATAGTGAACAAGTTTCACAAGATCTGATGGGTTTATCAGGGGTTTCCACTTTTGCTTCTTCTGTTTTCTGTTGCTGCCACCATGTAAGAAATGCCTTTCACTTCCCACTGTGATTCTGAGGCCTTCCTAGCCATGTGGAACTGTAAGACTAGTTAAACCTCTTTTTCTTTCTAGTCTTGAATATGATTTTATCAGCAGCATGAAAACAGACTAATACACCAATATGGCAGGGATTATTAGCAGCAAACTGCTGTGAGCACTTGGGGCTTTTGGAGAACAGTAGGAGACAATGTAGAAATGCTTCATAGTCTACCAAAGAGGCAAGGGAGTTGGGGAATTTATCTACCAACTTCCATCAGCCATTGGTTAAGGGCTGTTTCTGGTTGTGTTGAGGGGACGAGGTGTTAATTACCTACACACAGGCTAAGAGGGCTCCAGTAGTTAGAGAAAGTCCCAGGCAGACAGTTACAGGTGCTTGTAGTTGAAAATTATTGAATCAGGATGTATAGGAATGGCATATTCCAAGGGGAAATAGGCAAGGCTCTGATAGCATCTGCTGTATACATATACATGATGGTCAGAGATGGGACAAGTAGAACCAAGAGAACACCAATCTCAAAGACAGCAGAGCCAAGATAGTTTAGGCAAATAATCAGAAACCACAAGGATGGTTCCTTATAGAAGATCATGGACAAGCAAGCAGGGGAATAATTGTCAGAGCACTGGGTTAGGTGACAGGAGTTGTGGACCTGAGTTCCTTCTCTGTCACCTTTTAGCTGCATGCCCCTGGCCAAATTATTGAACCCCTCTATATCTCAGCTTCCTTACAAGTAAAGTGGACATAACATCTGCCTTACATGCTTACAGATTGTAGAGAGTAACAGATGAAATACTTTATAGAAAGTTCTTGGCTCTTGTGCAACACCAAAGAATTATCAAAATGAATGAGATGATGAGGAACAAATTAGGAAGAGGTTTAACTCCAAAATAATTTTCTGTGTCCAGCAAAGGGGCTTCAGATTACTCATATGAAGGCGAATACCAGTGTTAGATGACCAACTGAGTTTGAACATTGCACATCTGACTAAGATAGAAAGTTTAGTTAGTAGACAAGTTCTAGGAGCTCCTTCTGGCAGCAAGGTACTGATCTCTAGCACCATCCCTGAGACCAGCAAAGCTCATCATGTATAACACCATTTGACAGGTGACAGTAGCCACCTGGAAGAAAGGTGCTGGGCTGAAGTGAAAAATGAGGAATTTGGATTTTCACTTAAATTCTCCGAATTAATTACCCAGATTATATTTCTTAAACAAGCCATTAGCTAGATGTGTGCTTTTCCATGAAGCATAGGTCAGACTTTCTGTTGCCAGAGGAGAGATGAGGGTAGAGCTAATCAGTCATACTTCCACATAAAATAATCCTTGAAGTGGCTTTTGCTGAGTATAATTGCTCCCGGTGCGAGTGTGAACTGTCACAAAGGGAAAATAATAGAGTTGTCTCAGCATCTTGAGGATGGCAGCCATTTTCACCAGGATGTCTAATGTTCTTTGCCTCATGGGATCTTGATAATGGTATAATTTTCAGCAAACACTGTTTAGTGGAAGGCTTTTTGTGAGGGTTTTGTAAGATATAAAGGCTTGACTTGCTGGTTCAGCCCATACACTGAAATTTTCCAAATGTAGTGCAATATAGTGCTATTAAGAAAACCAGTGAATGAACTAATAAGGGAAGATGTTGCCTGTGATAACAGAGAGAATGCAACAACACAGTTTTGTTAGAGTTAAGTAAGATAAAAATATCATACTAGGACCATCTGGGAAGCCCCTAATTCTGGGAACAAGAAGGACATAGCTAGTATTTTACAAATAATCTCTTTAAACAGAATTTTCCCCAATTTAGCATATTTTTCTCTCACCTTATGCATGTCTTTTACACCTAACTTTCTATTTGCCCATTATGATTTTTCCATTACTTACCAATTTCCCCCATTAAATTACTGATTGTCGAATAATCATTGACATTTGGTGTACTTTCAAAGAGACAAGAAGAAGGTGCTGGAGTTTGCCAAATGATGATGCACCAACTCATTGTAATCAAAAGCCAGCACTCCAGGCATCTATGCTGAGTTTATGAGAGATATAGGCTTCCAAACGCAATTTCATCTGGCTGAAAACCAGCCTTTTCTGTTCTTTAGCACTGCCTATACTCATCCCAGAGCACAGAGAAGCAAATCTGTGTTGATTTATATAGATTTCTGGAGTTCCTGTCAACCAAATCTATCTTATTTTAAGCCCCTCCCTACTCTTCTTTCACAATTGGGTACCTATCGGAATGCTTGGGTTTAGCAAACTCATTTAGACCCCCTCCTTATGGCCCTTCTATGAATATGTGGAAGGACCCTATGCTACCCCTTCATTTCTGTTAGCATAGTCATTGCTTCCCATCACCAGAGTAGTTTTGTTGGAGTTTTTTTCTCCTCTTCACATTAAATAATTTATCCTTCCTCCAAAGATTTTTAGCTACCTGCTCCTTTTTATTTCAGGGGCTTCTCTCTGAAGATGCATCAACTTCTTCAGAACCCTTTTGTTAATTTATTTGGCTAGAAAATCAGTAGCTTAGGAGAAAACAATGACTGTGGATACAATGAGAATATTGTGTGCCTCTCTGACTGCGCTCTCTAGAGGTTTGACATTGCTGGAGTTTGCAGTTACTAAAACAAACTCCATGAGGCCATGTTCCTTCATCTGTCCCCTGCCTCAGTCTCCAGTCCGATCTATTGCTACAGTCTCGTTTGCTCTCTATTTGTCAACTTACTGAACTATCTTTATTGTCCTGAATTTTCCATAGCCTTGGTTTTAGTTCTGTTGTGAACAGTAGAACCCACTGTACCACATAGGGTAATGTTAGCTGCTATAACAGATAAATCCCAACATCTGCATGGCTTTAACACAATACAAAGCCATATATCACTCCCATGAAGCCTGTCTTAGTTCATTTGTGCTGCTATAACAGAATATCTAAGACTGGGTATTGATAAACACCAGAAATTATTTTCTCACAGATCTGGAGGCTGGGAAGTCCAAGATCAAGGTACCAGCATCTGATGAGGAACTCCTTGCTGTGTCCTCACATGGCAGAAAGCAGAAGGACAAAAAGGGATTAATGTTGTATCTTCACATGGCAGAAGAGCAGAAGAGAGTGAACCCACTTCCCAAATCTCTTTTTATAATGGCATTGATCTATTCATGAGGACAGAGCCCTCATGATTTAAACACCTCCCAAAAGGCCCCACATCCTAACATTGTTGCGCTGGGAATCAAGTTTCCAATACATGAATTTTGAGGACACATTCAGACCATAGCAAAGCTCAAAATGGGTGTTCTTGATTCATAGACGGCCTTCCAAGTGGCCACTCAGGACCCAGGTTCCTTCTCTCTTATGGCCTTGTGTCTCAGCATTCTCTGCATTCAGCTGGAAAAGGTGAAAGAAGCTAGAGGATAATGCCTGAGAGGCTTTGATGGGCTGGACCTGGAAGTAATACATCACTTCCACTCATGTTCATTGTCCAAACTCAAATACTTGGCAACAGCCAACTGCAAGAGAGGCTGGGAAATGTAATCCTGTTTTCTGCCAGGAAGAAGAGATTTGGTGAGTCACTAGTTAGGCTTTACCCTACCACTCTAGCTAGTTTTGTCCCATGATAATTTATTATAAAGAATTCTGACCGGGCCAAGGTGGCTCATGCCTGTAATCCCAGCACTTTGGGAGGCTGAGGCCGACAGATCACCTGAGGTCAGGAATTCGAGATCAATCTGGCCAAAATGGTGAAACCCTGTCTCTACTAAAAATACAAAAATTAGCTGGGTGTGGTGGCACATGCCTGTAGTCTCAGCTACTCGGGAGGCTGAGGCAGGAGAAATCTGTTTGAACCCAGGAAGCGGAGGTTGCAGTGAGCCGAGATTGTGCCACTGCACTCCAGCCTGGGCGATAGAGCAAGACTCAAACAACAACAACAAAAAAAAGAATTTGGTGTCTCAGGAAACACGGGGAGGGTCAAATAATCTCACTTGGAGGCTATACAGCTAGGAATAATACCTGAGTTACACCACTTGTCTGCTCCAGTCGAGGTCTTGCTGGGTACAGTCACCATATAGCCTCATAACATGGCAGAACTGCATCGAATGCTATAGCCAGCACTGGTCAATGCCTTTCTGTCACATCTGCCACACTCACCTAAACAATGATTCTATGTAATGTCTACTTTCTCACCCAGCTGTCTTCTGAATGAAAGTTGCAGGTGGGTGCATGTGATTGGCTGAGCTTAGGAAAAACACCTGTGCCCAAGCTGTGAGGGAGGGTGGAGAAGCATGTGGGTTTCCACCTCTGGGATGTGGGAACCTAAGGTGGGAATTCCCAAATATAAGAGAGTTGTTCAAAAGATGCTGGACAGAGCAAATGTCCACTATGGTCTTAGTTTGGGTTCCCTTGAAAGCAGACCCTGAAACAATGACCTGGTAGCTTGAGAAATGGTCCCAGGAAGTAGGGATGAGGGAGTTGTGTGAGTGAGATAGGGAAGCAGGAATAACCAATCAAATGTGCTTTAATGAGCTAGTTGTCCCGGTGGTCAACTGGGGCTCAATGTGCAGAATACATCTTTGAAATGCCTCCCCATTGTTGGGGGACACAGGAGCATTTATCTACTCTCATTGTCCATTTGTTGAGAGTTTTCTCTGGGACAATAACTTCATCCCCCACCCCAACTGTGCTTCTGGACTGCTCTGCATGAGGAAACAACATTGGAAAAAGCTTTAGTTAAAGTCCTGAGGCAAAAAAAGAAAAGCTGAGAGATATAGAAGATCATGAGGTGGGACATTAGGATGCTTGTAGTCTGCTGGCAACTGTCCACACAGCTGCAATGGAAAGCAGAAGTGGGCTGAGGGGTCCCACCTCCTTTCAGTTAATTCTGTGTATCATTAGCTGATGAAAGTGCTGCTGTAGTCATACTATCCTTCTGTTCAAAAATTGCAAAGCTCATGTCTGATATTCAAAGTCCTCTTAGGCCTGGCCCTGCAGACTTTTCTAGCCTTTTCTCCTGTGGCCAGTACATGAAAGTACAGCATGGTGCTTTTAGAATTTGATGATATTTCTGAAGCAACCCAGAAAAGCAGAAGTGTTCCTGAAATCTGAACAAAAGACTGGTGTCAAATAAGGGTATCTGGCCTTTGGAGGGTGACAACCAAGTCTGCAGATGCTGCCCCAGGAGAGGGAACTTTCCTATTCCCTCTTCCACTTCCTGTTGCAACCAATAATGGCTCTTCCGACCATTAAAAAAAAGAGGGTATCTGCCATGGATACATGAGTGTAGTACACTTCAGTGAGACCACTTCTAGGAGACCATCCCACACCCTCTCTTGCTCTGGAAGCATAAAATGAAATCTGGATGACTTAAGTGGGAAAAAATTTCGTAAAAAGATTTTGGGTAGCTCATAGTGTTGCCAGGATGGCTGGAAACTAGCTCACATATTAGCTGATGCGGTCAAAACTTCACTAAAAATCACATCTCAATGTGGCACTCCTGCTTCCAGTGAACACTGGATGCCACAGCTTGTGTGACCACACCAGTAGAGTTGGACAGTGGATGCTATCCCCTCTGCCCTGGAATCTTGATGTGGCTGCCATTGCTGTCAATGCTGTTGCCACCAACACCAAGATGGATTCTCCACTGTCCCAGCTTTTATATTTTGTTAGTTCCCAACTTTAGTCTGGGAAGAGTGTGTGCAATTGTTGGAATAGTATCATACTGGCAAGGAATGTGAAATCGTAAGTGTAGTAAGATGTTATCCACCTCAAGGCATCTTTTCCCCATGGCCAAACTTCTTGCTTTCAAAAAAATAAATTGCACAACTTGGTCTGCATACTGCCAGATGATCTCTAAGGTCCTTTTTGCATCTGATTGTCTGTGATTTGCTCATTTTCTATGGCTAACTACTTTTTCAGTGTGGGATTTATTCTTCAGGGGCAAGGTTATTACAAAAAATATGGACATGTTTCTTGGCTCATTTACTTCTCAATTTCATGCTACCAATTTTTGTTTCAAACTAGAATGG
This sequence comes from Callithrix jacchus, assembly GCF_049354715.1. Taxonomy (NCBI): domain Eukaryota; kingdom Metazoa; phylum Chordata; class Mammalia; order Primates; family Cebidae; genus Callithrix; species Callithrix jacchus. The sequence continues at coordinate 20,874,843 of NC_133524.1, forward strand.
AAGGGCAGAATCCACATTTCTTCAGAGCAGCTGACTGCATTAACTTAATGTCTTCGTATTTTGAGACAGCCAAAGGGCTGTGTCAAAGCTATTTAGTTGTGTTTATTCCCATAATTATGCTGGTCTTAGAAAGGTGGGTGTGATTTCTCAGGCACTCTATTACAGTTGGGAATATGAAGCTGCCTTTCAAAATTGCTAAAAGCACCTCAGTGCATCTGCAGTACAATAATACTAATCCTAGCCTGACATAAATGCTAGTTTTACGGCTGCACACGCAGGAAAAGGTATATTTTAGCCTGAAGAAAATGCCAGTGTTGAGATAGTTTTGACTTTATTTTGTCTGTTGGTCTGTAATAATCATGTTTAATTTTGACACATTCAGTTAGAAATATGAAACCGTAAATGCTTTGTTACAGTAAAAGAACTTGGAGCTGAACTAAAATTTCAGTAATTTGTAGAAGAATTGTGTAATCTGCTGGGGAAAATTTAGTCCTGTACACATTGTCACTTAATTATATCAAAGTGTAAATCACTGGTCATATTTTGATTAGGTCTGAAATGGAAGATAAAATAATAGAATTCTGAAATCTTGGATTTCGTAAGAATTGTTAATATGCATTTTGTCCTGTGTTTCATGGCATTGTTTTTAGGTATTCTGTGAAAAAAAAGGGGTGGTTCTGAGGTCAAAGAAGTATAAGGAATGCTGCATTCTATACCTCTTGTGTGGAGATTCCCAACATGTTAATACTTCAAAGGCACCGAAAAGGCCTGCAGTAAAGACACCTGGTTATTTTTGTAGCATGCTTCTTAAATTTGACCGCGAAACTTGTCTTTTGTTTATTTATTTATTTTTTACAAAAACCTGTTGACATATGAGACAATCAAAGGCTCCATTCGGTTTGGAAAACACATCTGTCATAATGTCCTATCCCATTCAGAACACCCTTGCCAAACATTTGGTCATCCAGACTTTGTTTGATGGTTACCTTGGCAAATTCAAAAACAGCATTAAAAAAATAGACCTTGGTACTGAGATGAGCAACGCAGTGACTCTCATTATTTCATTGGAACATTCTAAGGGAGAACTCACCTAAACTATTAAGTTACAAAAGAATAACTTGATGAGTTAAAACATAAAGCTAGCAGTTTATCAATGTAACTTTCATCAAACAATCTTACAGTCAAAGCTCATTTTTAGAAAGACTGTCTAGAGGAATTCTTAATTATTGAGTGCTATCCTCAAAATGCCATCTCATATTCTTTGGTTTTACTTTTACTTTCTTTTGGTATTACTACTGCATTGTACTTAGTTATAGCTGATACATATTACTAATGTGCTATAATTTTGTGGTTCCAGTACCAAAATAGAAACTTTCCTTATGAATTGAGAGGTATTTTCACAGATGTGTAACCATAGCGTGATGCTCGCCATCCCTTGTCACATCTGAGAATGGAAGGTGTGGTGCTATTATATTGTTTAGCTTTGGAGTCAATCCCTCTCCCCAGTTCTGGGACATGGCTCAGGCCCAGCCATTCAGTGCAATCCTTCCACTTGATCACAGTGATAGATTCAGGGATGAGAACATGGCCCAAGGTAAACCGATGAAACTCGTTTCTGGAACTCTGCATTAGGAGCCAGTTCTCCATTGGTCTCTAGCATTACTGCATGGCTTACAACTGAGGCATCAAATGCTCTTTGTTGAAGATTATCTTTTCAAGGAGGTTCATGTATCAACAACCTTGAAAGACTGTGATACTATCTCCCTCAGGCCAAAAAGACAGGTACTTACTGTCCAGCCTAATGAAGATAATTTCTCTCTCTAGAACAAGGAGCAGGCATGCTTTCTGCCCATTATAAAAGTTTCAGGTTCATTAAACTTAAAGCTCCTCTCCTGTAACGCAATCTGTTGCATGCAGAGGGGTCACCTGGCTCTCTGTATCTTGCCCTGTGGGAATTGGATATTGGGGAACCAGCACAGTGCTGGTTAGCAGATACTCTAGCTACTGCTATTGTTGTAAGAAACTGTCCTTCATTTCTGACCTAGGTGTCTCCTATCTTCATGTAGCATTCACAAAACATGGAGAAATGTAAAATCCCAGATCCTTCACAGATCTTAATGCTTTGGTTGTAACTCTTAGTTGTTTTTCTGCTGAAGTTTCTGAGGAGATGGGGGTGTAAACTTGAACCTGCTTGCAGCCATCTTGTCACCGTAAGAGAAGAGCTTGTCTGCCTTGGATCCAATACCGAGGAAAGTAAAGGATCGACACAGGCAGTGGAAGTGAGGTGGAGGTGGGAGACCCACTGTCACAGCTGCCTCTTATTAATCGCCTACTATGTGCCAGGCAGTGTTAGGCACTGTTTGTACTTTTGTCATCCAATCCTTCTGCAACCTTAACATTGGGGTTTTATCCCCATTTTTCAGAAAAGGCAGCTGAGTATTAGCAGTTAGGCTCTTCTTAAATGTAGGCAGTAAAGAGAAGGAAATACAAATACCATTCTCTTTTCTTTTTATTTAGCTCTTTCCTATTAAGGCCTAAATAGAAAATATCAAACAGTATAAACATGAAATAATTTTATAGTATTAAAATTTATGAAGGCATAATTTATATACGATACAAAGCACAAATCTCTAGTATAGTTTGATGAGTTTTGGCAAGTGTGTGCACCGTTAACCACCTCGTCAACATCTGGAAGTTGTTAAAACACTAAAATATTAAACAGTATAAATATGAAATAATTTTCCAATAATTATTTTTAGCTATACTGAAGAATAACTTTAAAAGAAGAAAATGGAGGCTCAAATGGTACTTTTTCTTATAGTAAACTGCAAGTATCATATACCCCACTTAAACCTACGCTTTCCCCACCCCTTAGAACTCTTTGACTTAGAAGTGCAAAGACCTTGGACAATTTCTTTACCTTTGTGGGTCTCACTTGCCTTGTCTATAAAATGAAGATTCGTAAGAGTACCCACCTCACAGGCTTGTGATGATTAAATGAGTTACTACATCTAAAGTGTTTAGAACAGTACCTTGCACACAGCATGGCTTCAATACGTGGCAGGTATTACTGCCACTACTGTTGCTGTTTTTATTTGAGGGAATGAGAGAGGGTGAAGTGAGGAAGGAGGGGGAAGAAGAAGCATAGCTAAGCCTTCCGAAAATATTTCCCCCTTCCCAGCTTCCTTTTGTCCCTTTTAAAATTCTCATTCCAAAGAGAAAAATGGACAGAAAAAAATACAATTTTTTTCAACCGTTTGATAATTTCCCTCAGATTTGCAGCCTAGGTTCCAGGTTCTGGATTTCACTTTATTGATATTCATAGCTTTGGTATGCTCTTAAATTTTATTATCTTTTCTGATACCAACTTTTTTTAAAAAGAGGCCTTACCTCTTCTCTGTTCGTGATTTCTGTACCATTCGAACTCTTTAGTGAAAAAGCACATCTCACTAAGCTTAAACAGCTTGAAACAGATACTTCTTTAGACTTGCTTTTTAAAAAAATTGACCCCTAAAATATGCAAGTGCACATTTGCTCACTCCTTAATTGATTTTTAATTAGTTTATTTTGATACCAATCTTATTAGCAGCTACTGATTCAAATGTGACCCTTGCTCACTCTAGTCTTGTTTTGGCATCCCACCCCTTGGGCTTGGCTTCTGTACCCTCCTCAGCTGTGGACTTTTTTCAGTTCTTCTCTAAGGTACAGAGGGCAGGAGTGGGTCTGGGGAGAGCAAAGATAATAGGTAGAGGAACATTTCTGCCGTTCACTTTTATTGCCTGCTGTTCTGTTTCCTGAAAAGATGCTCATTTTTGCTTGTTTATAAGTGGGACAACAGAGCTCTTAGTCTCCTATTGATGCCAGTTTTGTTCTACAAGGGATTTGAGATGACTGCTTGCTTAATGCTGCTGCAGACAAGCTGAGAACAATGGAACTCTGGGCTGGGACTAGTCTTTCTTATCTAGTGATGGGTATGTCAAAAATAAGAATCAAAACAAAAATGGCCAATTATATCATTTATACTAATAACATAGCTTGGCAGTGCTGGCAGTTTTTCATCTCAGGCTCCCTTTTATACTCTTAAAAATAATCGAGGGTCCCAAAGAGCTATTATTTTGTGGGTTATACAACTATGAAAATGGTTTTGACCTTGCAGATCCCCCAAAAGGATTTTGGGGACACTCATAGATCCCTGAATTCCACTTTGAGAACTGTGGACATAGATAAACTTATTTTTAAAGTGAATTCAGGCAGTTAAAAGTCATGGAGGAACTAAGGAATGATAAGGACAAAGGCACATTCTGTCTAATTAAGGAGGAAATGAGTGTTTTTCTTTCTAGGTGACTCTGAGAAATAAGATTTTGAGTGAATCAAGTATAGGGAAAACTAGGCCAGCCTGTCCATTGCAGAACTTTCTGCAATGGTGGAAATGTTTATTTGCTCTGTCCAATACTGTAGCCACTAGCCACATGTGGCTATTGAGCACTTGAAATGCAGATAATGAGATTGAGGAATAAAATTTTTTAATGCTATTATTTAACTGATTTAAATTTAAATTCAAATAGACACATGTGGCTAGTGGCTACCATATTGGATGACAGAGTTCTAGACACAGGAACTGCCTGAAGGAAGCCACTCTATCAGAGGAGCAAGAAATCTTCCCATTGGAGATAATCCATGTAGAACAAATTCTCCATTCCCACATGACCCCAAGGACAGGGCCTAGGAGATAAAATTGAGGTTACAGATAGCTTTTCTGGGTGACTGCCACCGCTTTCTGTTTTATAAAGGAGTTGGTGATTGTTGGAACCAAATGGTCATTTCTTATTGACAATTGTGACACAACTGTAATTTCTCAAGGTGTGTAGTACTGTCATAATTGCATGTACAGTGTCACTTGTGATGATTTGGCTTTGTCAGGGATACCAGGACCAGGCATCCAGAAGATGGTTATTCCCATTCTCAAGGTAGTAGTCTTGACTCATGTTGGGATGAGGCATGTCTCTTGCCTCACCCTACTCCCAACATTGGTCTTGGTGAGCTGTGTAAGGGAGAAAAAGAGATAGTATATGTGATAGCCCTGGTACAATTTCTTGAACAAACTAGGGGCTCAATGACTGTTAGTTTCATTGTTTCTTCGGGACAAGGATCCTGGAAAGCAGGAGGTGGAGCTGAAGTTGGTGAACTAACTGCTGCGGAAGTTATTGGACTGTGAAAGGCCCAAACCTGAGGTCCTCATTCTGGATACCAAGCTGGGGTGTCCCCAGGACAAGGAGTTATGCATTACTTTAGGGCATATGCCTGTGAATGGGGCCTCAGTTTCCTCGTCTATAAAGTAGAAGGTTTGTAGACTTTACCTGAGATCATATCCTTGCTTGACAATTCACCTGTTCTATTCTGCTTCCTCCACTCCAGGAGACCAATCCTCACCCAGTTCTGAGAACGGGTTCTCTGTACCAGAGTGCTACTATGCCATGAGAAGTAATTGAACTAGGTGATCTCTATAACTTATTCTAGAAAAGAATAAAGGTAGCCTGTGGATTGTTGGCTAGGAACTTCAGCAGTTCCTTCACTGCTTGAACACACGTCAAGCCCTCCATGTGGTATTTGCAGACAAAATGAGTTGGACAATTACCTTATGGTTTTAATTGGTATAGTCAGCCAATAAAGGTAATTCATAAAGAAGTCTTGCTTTTTCTTTGTCTATGTAATACTTGCCTCTAATCTAGGTCAGACAAAATAAGGACCTGCACTGGAGTGTCAGCAACAGGAACAGAGAGGAAGCAGTACATTGAGAAAGGAATTAGAAGGAAATTAAGAAGGTACTGAGATTGGCTACAGAGGTAAAGGAGAAAGCAAGAGGCAAAGATGATGTAGGACAGTGGTTCTCATATAGTCAGTCCCAGGACCAGCAGCATAGCATCATCTGGGAACTTGCTAGAAATGCAAATTCCCAGATGAGCCCCTCCATATTCCTTCCCCTCCCCTCTTCTACTTACTGAATCAGAAACTCTGGGGCAGGTGCCTAGTGAATTGTCTTAAGAAACTGTCCATGTGATTATGATATGCACCAAAGGTTGAGGACCCCTGGTGCAGTGGATGCTGCTGTACCCTACCTATCCAAATACTCCAGGCTGCTGTGAATACTGGTTGGCTGGTAATATGGTTTGGCTACATCCCCACCCAAATCTCATCTTGAATGGTAGCTTCCATAATTCCCACGTGTTGTGGAAGGGACCTGGTGTGAGATAATTGAATCATGGGGGGAGTTTCCATACTGTTCTAGTGGTAGTGAATAAGCCTCATGAGATCTGATGGTTTTATAAGGGGAAAGAAACCCCCTTCTCTTGGCTCTTGTTCTCTCTTGTCTGCTGCCATGTAAGATGTGCCTTTTGCCTTCCGCCATGATTGTGGGGACTCCCCAGCCACATGGAACTGTGAGTTCATTAAACCTTTTTTTCCTTATAAATTACCCAGTCTTGAATATGTCTTTATCAGCAGCATGAAATGAACTAATACAGCTGTATTAGTCAGGGTTCTTTAGAGAAACAGAAATTTATTATAAGGAATTGGCTCATACAATTATGGAAGCTGAGAGGTCCCATGATCTGATTTTTGTAGAGACCCAGGAAAGTTAGTGTGGTTTGAAGGCCTGAGAGAGCCAGAGAGCCAATGGTATAGATTTCAGTCTGAATCTAAAGGCCTGAGAACTGGGAGTACTAAGGGCAGGAGAAGATTGATGTTTCAGTGCAAGCTAACAGGCAGAGAGTGAAATCAACCTTCCTTTACCCTTTTATTCTATTCATTCAGCAATGGATTGGGTGATGGCCACCCACATTGGGGAGGGCCATATGCTTTACTCACTTTACCAGTCAAAAACTAATCTCTTCTGGAAACACCCCCACAGCCACATCCAGAAATAATGTTTAACCAGATATCTCGGCAACCCTGGCCCCATCAAGTGGACACGTAAAATTAACCATCACAGTTGCTCCCCATCTCAGAAGACTTGCCCTTAGCTGAACAGGAGTCACATAATCTGAGAGGTTAAAGCCCACTTTCTCCTACTATAGGGCCTAGAGTCTGATATTGGGGTACATAAAGCTGGCCTTTTATTCTTGAGGAGAGAGTTTGTGATGCTCCTAAGTCCCTGTGTGGTTCAGCTCAAGGCTGGATTTTACCTGAGACTGTAACTTTGCTTGACGCTTTCCCTGCTCTATTCTGCTTCCTCCACTCCATAACAGTAGAACGGGTTTCTCCTGAGCGCACTCCTTCAGTCAGTTACTAGCATTCAAATCCCAGTCTCAGGCTCTGCTTCTAGGAAAAGTGGATGGCTCTAACTTCGGGCAAGCGAAACAAAGGCTCCCATGGATGGAATGAGTTCGTAGAAAATACATGACTCATGATGGCTTGATCTGACCTGGAGTTTTTATAAAATTTTTATTTTTTTCAAATGGTAATACATTTACATGGTTCAAAAATCTAAAAGTAGAGAATAAGATGTGGTGAAAAGTCTCCTAACCCATTCCTCTGTCTCCCCATTTACCTCCCTTCATAGGTCACTGCAGTTGTTAATTGCTAATACATCATTCCAAGAATTTGCATAGACAAATAAAGATACAAATGCATAGACAAGTAGATACAGATTTATATTCCTTTTCCCATCCTCTTTACACAAATGATGGAGTGTTATACTCCATGTTCTGCATCTCGCTTCCCTTACTCTTACATTATATTTTGGAGGACTTTCCACATACAGAGCATCCTCATGCATTTTTTTTATAGCTACACAGAATTCCAGTGTAAGGAAACACCATAGATTTTGTAACCAGTTCCCCCATTTGTGGCCATTTAGGTTATTGTCAATCTTTTGTTTCAATCCTACTTTTGAAAACGATTGGATCACATAAAGTTGCCTATATAAGTGTGATTCTCCACAATGTGGATATTTTACATCATTAGTAGTTAGGTGTTCAAAGGGGACATGAACTCTTTTTTTTAATTGCATTTTAGGTTTTGGGGTACATGTGCAGAACATGCAAGATAGTTGCATAGGTACACACATGGCAGTGTGTTTTGCTGCCTTCCCCCCCTTCACCCACATTTGGCATTTCTCCCCAGGCTATCCCTCCCCAGCTTCCCCCACTGCTGTCCCTTCCCTATTCCCCCCAATAGACCCCAGTGTGTAGTACTCCCTTCCCTGTGTCCATGTGTTCTCATTTTATAGGGGGCCATGTTAAAGGTCTGAAGGTTGTATTATGTGGGAATCTCCCATTTAGGAAAGGGTGATGTCTGAAATAAGCACGTAAGTTAGCACATAAATAAATGCTTTATTTAATAAGCTTACCAAAGTGTTCTTTTAGGTGGAGAGTTTCTTCATCTTTGCAGGAATGCATCATTATATTTAAGCAAGCTGCTTCTGTATTGTTTTATATTTATCATCTACTGTATATGAGCTTTGCAAGGCCTGCTTTAAGCATTGCAATTGTTATTATTTTGAGACAGGGTCTCATTCTGTCACCTAGGCTGAAGTGCACGGGCATGATCACAGCTCACTGAAAGCATTAATATTAATATTGTGTTAAAATTTTGTTATAGTGCATGGTTGTTGGTTAGGGTTTGGCAATCTTATTGTTGAATAAACTTTTTTGGTCAAGATTGTACTTATTTTCATGAAATCCAATCTGGAATGATCCTTTGGGGTCTTGAAAGATGTAATTCACTTCTTAGAACCTGGCTTTGGAAAAATATTTTGGCTTGGCATAGTAGATATTTTGTTTTTAATCTGACAAAGCTTTTCAACTCTCTTTACTAGTTTTCTCTTCAATTTGTTAGAATCCTTTAACTAAAAGAATAATGAATTTTTTTCCAAGAAGGCAGGAGATATTCTGAATATTTTTAAAAAATCAATTTCCTAGAAATGAAAATGTTTGTTTTTCCTATTGCTGAGGATAGTCCAATTAAATTAGAGATACTGTTATGAATAGCTTTCTGAAATTTTCCTCCCCTTTTTGATATGTCAGACCTGTAAAGCATAAATTATAATTTCAGATTCAAAATTTGTTGTTTTAGTTCACTTCAAATATCACCTTGCTGTTAATTTCTACCAATTTCTACTCAAACATTGCAAATTGTTTAGAATTGTTACCAGTACTGTTTCCACAGAGTAGGGAGGTTGTAAAATGTTAATTGAATGGAAGAATTTGATCTTTACAAATTAGTGGGTCTTCTGTTATCTCAGAAAGCAGGATTTTAAAAAATCCTCAACCTGACATATTATCCCCTGAAAATTCAAAACAAAAATAATGGTTGTTGCTGCTTTAGTATATGCAAGTAAACATTTATTCAGGTAAGAAAGGAATGTGTTATCTAAGGCAAAGGAGAGACCGCTGTCATTTGACGGGGGAGGAATTTCAACTGAAAGGGCACTTCGTAAATTTCCAGATGAGCCCACAGAAATGACAGACATTGAAGAGTCACAGACTTTTGTGAACAGAATTCTGTGGCAAAACATGGAAACCAGAGAAAGCATGTCATGTTTTACCCATGTGCTCGGTTGTGCCAATATTGGCTGAATGTTACACAACAGCCCGGTAGCTGCACTTACCGCAGCTGTCGTTTAAGAAATGTGGCAGATTTGCTAGACTTAAAAATTGTTCCAGCAAAAATTCCACTTTTACTTTAGGAATTTTACTTAGGAATTGGGGAGGAGGCTCAGAAAAATGCAGAGTTGGATGCTTGCTGCCATTTACTTGTCCAGTCTCGTCTGTCTTTGATATTTGGGCTAGGGGCAGGCACAGCTGGGGCGGAGTCCCAAGGGGCTGGAGGATAGGGTTGGGGAGAGGGAGAAACGAACTACCTTTTATCCAGGGTGGCAGTATGTGAAGCTGCTGGGCAAATAACAAGAATTAACTTGGTTGGAGTTGGAGAGGAAGCTGCTCACCCCAAAACAAGGTGAAGTCCAGAAACAAGTGCCTTGAAAGGACTTCTGAAGCCAGGGGCAAAAAAGGAAAAAAAAAAAAAAAAAAGAGCCCGCCTGGGTGCTTTCTTTATGCAGTTTCTTTGCAAGCTCTCATGGGCACTGGTGCATCTAAGTCTCCTTTCTCTCCTGTTCTTCCCAGCTCCCTGTCACCAGTTGACCTGGTGTGGAACTCTGAAAATTTAAGAGCTCACCCATCTGGAATGTTAAGAGGCAGCATCTAGATAAAAGGGACTTGGATTACACAAGAGAAACAGGGCTACTTTTTCCCGGTCATTTTTTCTTTCGATCTATCTGGGTTTTAAAAAATTGTTCCAAAATATTCATAACATAAAATTTACCATTTAGGTGCCTGAGTGTTCAGTCCAGTTTTTGCACACTCAAATACGGTTAAATACATGCCCACTCATGTGCACCCCACCGTGCATTCATCTCCAGAACTTTGTCACCTTCCCAAACAGAAACTCTGTACTCATTAAACACCAACTCCCACTTGCCCACTTCCCTGCTTCCCCCAGGTTCTGGCAACCACCCTTATACTTCCTTCCCTTATGAACCTGACTATTCTAGGTGCCTCATCTATGCAGTGTCATCATTTTTTGTGTGTGGGCATAAAAATCCTGCCTAGAGATATTTGCTATGCACTTGTTGACTGAGGGCTTGCATCTAAATGTAGACAGCACCGATGGGGGCAGATACTGGGGTGAGGATGTCTGTATTGAGCAAATGCTGAGCAGGAGCACACAGCACGTTAACAATAAGTACACCCACATGCATGCTGCTGGGAACGAGTGAAGAGGAAGCTGCCATGTTAGAGTGGAGTTTGGGTCGGGGCGTCTCTGTATTTGTTACTCACTGGTAGACAGAGGAAGCTGAATTCTAAAAGCCATTTAATGAAGGAATGGTGAGGACTGGACAAACATGATTAGTCACAGAGCTCCAGGCCTAGGTTATTTATTCTCTGGAGGAGCTCAGGGCTTGTGAGTGGGATGAATTGCTGACTGGCAAGCTGAGTAAATTTGACCAAGAGGCCTAAACTGAGGGGGAAACTGGTCTCTTTGAGCTCTATTGACACTGAATAGAAATATGGGCTCCATTCCAATTTGTTTCCTAGCAAAATAAATACATAAATATCAAGAGAACTTCCTTGTTTTCAGAAAGAGGAAAGAGTTGAAGTTATTCTAAGTATAAAAGGCAAATGAAAAGGAGATGAGTGGTTTGAGGATACGATAAAAATATCTCGGTAGGCAGTTACACGTAAGTGTAAGAGGATACTCTGAAATCTTTCCTGGCTGCAAGAGCGAGAGGAGTGGATTACAGCACCCAGCAAGGTTGTGGGTGTGATTATATTCGCGGGTACGCTGGACTTGGACACCGGACCAAGTAACAGCAGAAACCTTTGAAATAGCATGTTTGTTTTTGCCAAAATAACAACACGTTCATCTCTCTTAAAATGTCAACATTGCATTAAAGTCTAGATTCAAATATGCATGGAAGTATTTATTGAGTGAATGAGTGAACAATATATGTAACTCAGAGCTATAAAGAGTTGCTGGCTTAAAGAAATCCTGTGCATTTTAAGACACCTAGACAAACCTCCTGTTCCTGACACTCTTCAGCTCTCACGTCTCACCAGTGCATTTGCTTTAATCAGGGATCGTAAGAGTATCATGTGGGCTCCTTCTTTGTAGGAGCTAGATTGTTATAACCAACACTTCACACTTTTCAAGCAGAGAATAGTCTGTCCACAGGCAGTGTGTATGTTATTACATATAATAAACCAAATACTGAAAAGTAAACTGATAGATCTTTTCACACTTTTAGTTTCTTATAGCAGTTTTGATCATTTATCTATTTAATATTTTCATGTCCTGATAATACATGCTTACCGTAGAAAATTCAGAAAATATAACCATAATGAAAATATGAAAAGTACTGTAGTCCATTGTCAGAGATGAATATGATTATATTATGATGTATTTTCTCTAATCTAATTATATGTACCTAGAGATTCTTTTCATTTGATGTTTCTTCCTGCAAATTTTCTCAGCCATTAAAAAATTTTCAGACATGGTTATGATGATGACTACATCATTTTATCACATGGCCTGTACCACACTTTCTTAAGTGTTCCCCTGGTGTCAGACATTTAGATTCTGTCAAGTTTTTGTCATCAGAAATGGTTCTTGGATGAACATTCACTTGTGACAATCTTGCATTTTTTTTGCCTCAGGCTGGACTCCCTAGGATTGGGCATGAACAGTTTTTAAAGTTCTTAGAACATTTTCTTACATTCCTTTTTCTCCAAGTTGTACCAATCACAGTCTTGCCAAGTGGATATTAAGATGCCTGCTACTATTATCCTTAAAACAAAGTCAGCACAAGAATTTAAAAACAGGCTGGGCACGGTGGTATGTGCCTGGAGTCCTAGCTACTCAGGAGGCTGAGGTGGAAGGATCTCTTGAGCCCAGGAGGTTGAGGATGGAGTGAGTTGTGATTGTACCACTGCATTCCAGACTGGGCAACAGAGTGAGGCTCCTGTCTCAAGAAAAGAATTTAGAAACAAACTTTTTTACTTTGGCAGTTGTAAAATGATTATCTCAGAATTGTTTGCATTTCTTTGATCATGAATTAGGCTAAAAACTTTAATATGTTAATTGGTTATTTGTGTTTCTCCTGAAAATTGTTTGTGCATGTCCTTGTCCTTTGTCCACTATTTTTCTGTTGGTTTGCCTTTTTTATACTTGATAAGGATTTCTTGAAACTAAAAGTCTAGTTTTTTGTCATCAGTAGTAACCAATAAAAAACCCAATAGGAAAAAAGATGTTTGTAATAACAATAAAAACTATAAATTTCCTGAAAAGATTATAAAGAGAAAATTTTCACACTTTACTGAAGAACCTGATAAATGGAAAACTGGTTCTGTCTATACTTGGGAGACTTAATACTTTTTAGATGTCAATTCCCCCTAGGGTAAGTTATAAATTAAGTGTAGTTAAAACACAATACACCTACAGAATTTTGGGGAAACGCAAAAGCAAATTGATTCTAAAATTAATATGCAACTATGAAGTGCACAAAAGTCTTTAAAAATTTTGAAAAATAGAAACAAAAGGTGGTGGGATAGGGGATTGAGACCCCTTCTACCAGATATCAAGACATTGCAAGATTACAGCAATTTGAAAAGATGGTGTTCACACAGAAATAGAAAAACTAATCTATGAACCGGAATGGAGAGCTCCCTTAAAAGAGAACCATTAGTATATAACATGACTTATTTCACAGATCAATTGGGAAAAGAATGACTATATTCACAAAGTGGTGCTGGGACAATTGGCTCTCCATATGGAAAAAAGTTAAAATGAGATCCCTACATCACATCTCAAAATAAATTCTGCTAGATTAAAGTTCTAAAGGTTAAAACAACAACAACAACAACAGCAACAGCAAACAATGCTCTAAAAGAGAATAATATATAGATCTCGGTGACCTAGTATATGCAGCTATTATCTCTTGTGTGGACACTGCAGTACCCTTCCAATGAATCTCCCTGCCTTCTTTTATGCCTCCCTTCATCTCTTCTACCTTGTAAGTAAGATAAGGTCTCTTTCTGCTTCTTTTACAGTGGCCCACAGATGTCTCCTGTCCTGTGTACCTCTCTCACTTTGTTTCCTACTGCTTGGCCCTGCTCACTGACTTCCAGCCCCAGTGGCCTTCTTGTTGATGGCTCCTTAAACACTTCAGGCATCTTTGCCATCTCAGAGCCTCTTCTTTGACTTTTCCCTCTGCCTGGAATGCTCTTGTCCCTGATACGTGCATTGACTTATTCTCTTACTCCATCCAGGTCTCTGCTCGGAGTGGATCACCTGACCACCCAAGGTAAAGTTCCTCTCTGTCCACTTACTCTTGTTTACTTTTCTTCATACCCTCTTCACTCCCAGACAGCCAATTATATATTTATGTGAGCTCCACAACGGCAGGAGCTTTGTCTGTCTTATTTATTACTATAAGGAATAGTAGAACAAAGAACAAAGTAGACACTCAATAAACATTTGTTCAATGAATTAATGGGTAATTTTGGGTCAGCTCCTTCCTTTCTTTATTCCTTCCTTCCTCCCTCTCTTCCTGTTTCTCTTTCTCTCTCTACTCCTCCTCCCTTCTTTATTTCTTTCAATAAGACAGAAAGCACAAACATAAAAGAAAACAGATAAATTTCTGTATTAAAATATAAATAATTTGTTTGGCACATGATATCACAAACATGTTAAAAGCCATATGATGAGCAGAAGAAGTATTCAAAATACCTATAACTGGCAAAGATTAGTATCTACAACAGGGGTCCCCAACCCTATCAGTCCATAACCTTTTGGGAACTGGGCTGCACAGCAGGAGTGGTGACAGGGTAGTGGTGGGTGAGCAAAGCTTCATCTGTGTCTACAGCTGTTCCCCATCGCTCGCATTACTGCCTGAGCTCTGCCTCCTGTCAGATCAGTGGCATTATATTCTCATAGGAGCATGAACCCTATTGTGAACTGCACGTGTGAGGGATCCAGGTTGTGTGCTCCTCATGAGAATCTAATGCCTGATGATCTATTGCTGTCTCCCATCACCCTCACGTGGGACCCATCTAGTTGCAGGAAAACTGCAGGTTTTTCTGGAGTTTAGAGCTCCCACTGATTCTACATTATGATGAGTTGTATAATTATTTCATTATATATTTCAAAGTAATAAAAATAGAAATAAAGTGCATAATAAATGAAATGCACTTGAATCATCCTAAAACCATCCTCCCTGCCCTCTCCCTTCCACCCTTGGTCTGTGGAAAAATTGTCTTCCAAAAAACCGGTCCCTGGTGCCAAAAAGGTTGGGGGCCATTGATCAAGGATACATCAAGAACTCTTATAAATCGATAAGAAAGAGACAAATGCAATAGTTATGAATAAAATGTATGGCTAGGCTATTCAACAGAGGAGGAATCTGAGTGGCAGATAGACATATGAAAAGATGTTTAACTTCATTATCAGGAAAGTACAATTTAAAACAACAATGAGATACTGTTGTCCACCCATATAAATAGCAAGAAAGAAGTTGAAACATATCAGGTCTTTGCAAGGACAAGGGGAAATGAAACTTTCATACATTGCTTTTGGAAGTATATGCGGCGTTTTGGTTACTTGGAGGCAAGTAACAGAGGACTCACTCAAACTAGCTCACACAATAAGAAAATGTATTGTCTTATATTAGTTCTGAGGCAGGACAGGTTCCAGGACTGATTCATTTGGTGACTTGATAATAGCTAAAAAGAATTCAAGTTCTTTTTATCTTTCCTTTTTGCCGTCTTTAATGTTGGTTTCAGTCTCAGCTGGTGTATTAGTTTGCTAGGGTTGCCATAACAAAGTACCACATACTTGGTGGCTCAAACAACAGAAATCTATTTCCTCACACTTCTGGAGGCTGGAAGTCTGAGATCAAGGTGTGGGCATGGCTGTTTGTTTCCTCTGAGGCCTCTGTCCTTGTCCTGTGGTTGGCCACACTCTTGCTGCTGCTTCACATGAAGGTCCCTCTGTGCCAGCACATCCATGGTGTTTGTGTACTATCCTTCTCTTCTTATAAACATAGGAATGATATTGGATTAGAGTCCACCCTAAGAGTCTCATTTTTTTTTTTGAGAGACTGGATCTCACTCTGTTGCCCAGGCTGGAATGCAGTGGCACATTCATAGCTTACTGCAGTCTTGAACTCCTGGGCTCAGATTATTCTCTTGCCTCAGCTTCCCGAGTAGCTGGGACTATGGCCATGCACCACCATGCCCAGCTAACCTTTAATATTTGTTGTAGAGACAGGGTCTCACCGTCTTGCCCAGGCTGATCTCAAACTCCTGGGCTTAAGGGATCTTCCCACCTTGGCCTCCCAAAGTGCTGGGATTACAGACCTGAGCCATTGTACCCAGCCAACATTTTGAACTTAATTACCTCTTTAAAGGTTCTATATCCAAGGATTCCACAAGTTGAAGAATTGAGGGTTAGGGCTTCAACATATGAATTTTGAGGGGACGTAATTCCGTCCATAATGATGAGTAACAGGGTCATGGAAGTTCCAGATGTGACATCTAGGCAGTTCAACATTCAGACTAATTTGCAATTTACATTTAGAAGCTATAGGTCTCTCGCTTAGGATCTAAGAAACCCTCTCCAAAAGGCCCCAGTCAATTCCTCATATCTCAATGGCCAGAATTGAGTCAGACACCCATTCCTGAAATTAGCGCTGGCAAGGAAGATGGAATTTCCATGATGGGCTCAGGGCTCAGACTAATAATATGGGGTGGCACAGATGCTGGGTAGTCAGAAAAAATGTCCACTTTGGAGAAAAATGTATAACATGTACAAAAAAGAAAATGCACATATCTTATGAACTTTTAGTTAAATATCCTCTGGTTATTTTTTTCACAAGTATGGTGGGGGGAGATATGTACACCAATGTTCATGGCGGTATTTTTGAGAGATCTTTTGAACGATAATTTATAAACAAAATGCACCCATTTTACCTGGACATTTTGATGAGTTTTGACAAATTTGTATACTCGTGTAACTACCACTTCAATCAAGTCACAGAATGTTTCTATCACCCCAAAAGTTCTCTTCTGCTCCATCGCAGTCAATTATCCTCTCTCCCAGCCCCCAACCCTATCCTCAGGGAACCACTGGTCTGCCCTGTCACTAAATATTAGGTTTGTCTTTTTTTAGAGTTTCACAGAAATTTCCATCTAGTTTCTTTTGCTTAGTATATGTGATTGAAATTCTCAATGTCTTTGCATGTGTTAGTAAGTGATTAATTTTTATTGATGACTAGCATTCCATTGTATGGACATATCACAATTTATCCATTCACCTGGTCATTGGCATTTAAGTTGTTTCCAAATTTTGCCTGTAATTAATAAAGTTGCTGTGAACATTGATGTACAAGTCTTTGTATGGACATATATATTTGATTTTCTTGGGAAATAGGAATACACAGGAGTGAAATTGCTAGGTTGTATCCTAACTATGTGTTCAACATTTTTAAAAACTGTAAAACTGTTCTCCAAAGTGGTTGTATTGTTTTTAATTTACACCAGCAATGCATAAGCGTTCCAGTTGTTCTGCATCATTGTCAACACTTGTTATAGCCTTTTTAATTTTAGCTGTTCTAATGGATATATAATGGTATCTCCATGTGATTTTGATTTGCATCTTTCTAGTGACTAAAGATGTGAAGCATCTTTTTGTGTGCTTATTGACCATTTGCATATATTCTTTAAAAAAGTGTTCAACTCTTTTGGACCATTTTAAAATTAGATTGTCTTATTTTTTATTAAAGTCTAAGAGTTCTCTATAAAACCTGGATATAAGTCTTTTGATATGTATAAAATTTTCTCTTAGCTATGGCTTCTCTTTCCATTTTCTTTATAGGCTCTTTTGAATAATAGAAATTTTAAATTTTGATGAAGTTCAACTTATCAATTTTTTTTCTTTTATGGTTCATGCTTTTGTGCCCTAAGAAACCTTTGCCTACGTGAAGGCCATGAAATAATTCTTCTATGTTTTCTTTTAGAAATTTTATAATTTTACCTTTACATTTAGGTCCATGATCCATTTTGAGTTAAGTTTTTTGAGTGATGTGAGAGGTAAGAGCTGAGGTTAATCATTTTCCAAATGGATATCTTGTTCCAGCACTGTTGCTGAAAAGATTATTTCCCCATGTGATTACCTTGCTACTTTTATGTAAAATCAATTGGTCATATATGTGTGAATCTATTTCTGGACACTCTACTCTGTTCCATTGATCTATGTCTATCATTTCACCAATACTGTTCTGTAGTACTGGTCTTGATTACTGTAGCTTTATAGTAAGTATTGAAATTAGGTAGTATAAGTCCTCTAATTTTGTTCATCATAAATTTTTGTTTCATATAAATTTCAGAATTGACTTGTCAGTTTCTAAACAAAAGCTTTTTGGGATTTTGATTGTGATTGCATTGAATGTATAGGTTGATGTGGAGAGAATTGCATCTTAACAAGATTGAGTCTTCCAATTCATGAGTTCGATATGTTTTCACATTTATTTAGGTCATCTTTAAATTCAGTAATTAATGTTTTATAGTTTTCAGTGTGCATCCATATTTCAAGTTTGTCAAATGTTTTATACTTAAGTATTTAATATTTTTGATGCTGTTGTAAATGGTAATGATTTTTAATTTAAATTGCTAATTGTTCATTGCTAGCATATAGAAATACAATTAATTTTTATACATGGACCTTATATACTATGACCTTACTAAACTCATTTATCAGCTCTAATAGCTTTTTCTATAGATTCCTTAGAATTTTCTACACGTCATTGTGTCATCTGTAAATAAATACAGTTTTACTTTTTGCTTGTCAGGCTGTTCTTTTATTCATTTTTCTTGCTTTATTTCACTGGCCAGGACCCTTAGTACAATGTTGAATACAAGTGGCAAGAGCAGATATTCTTGCTTTGGTCTGGACTTTGGAGGGAAGCATTCAGTCTTTCCCCATTAAGTATGATAAAAACCGTAGGTTTTTCATTGATATTTCTTATCAGGTTAAGGAAGTTCCTTTCTATTCCTAGATTGTTGAGAGATTTCATTATAAGTTGGTGTTGAATTTTGTCAAATGCATTTTTCTGGAGTCATTTGAGACAAACATAGGTTTTCTCTTAATTACAGCATTGGTTTTAATAGTGAAAAATTAGAAACAACATAAATGTACCTCAATAAACAAATCATGTTCATGCAATGAAATAGTATATGGTAGTCAAAAATGATAAACATATGTGTCTATATCAGCATGGATAGGACTTAAATACTCTCTCTATATAGTGAAGAAACAGGATAATATCTGTAGCAGACATTTGGGGTTATTTTTGGTGGGAAATACTCACCCTTTAAACACTCTTCCTATTTTAGGGGAATCCCTTTTTTCAACCAGAGAACAGAAAACCTACCAGCAATTTTAACAGAGAGAATTTAATTTAAAGAATTGCCAATTAGGTATTGGACAACTGAAAGCAAAAAGGAACGGCTCCAGTGGCGCAATCGGTTGGCGTGCGGTACTCATAAGGCAAAAAGGAGCCACTAAGGACTACCACCCCTAAGGACTGAAGAACCAAGGGAAAAGGTTGGAGTCTTTAAAATGTAGAGGCTTGGAGGAGAAGCCCCATGGGGCATAAACTTGGACCTCTGAGGAGGATGAGGGCTGAATGCTGAAAGTATTGGTGTCTTTGAGCTTAGAGTGGGCATGATGAGCTGGTTCTGGGAGTGCTGGAAGTATTGCAATCTGGAATTTACTGCTACTGCAGGTATGAATCACCACTGCTGGGGTGAAGAAGCATTACTAAAGTAATGCTGACAGGCATAGGAAATAAATAGGAAGGAACATTGACCTTTCTTTCTTCCCCAGAGTTCTAGTTTTCTTTTTGAGTCCTCTATTGGCAGAGTCATTATAGGGAGCAGGTGGTGAAGGAGAAATGCAGTTTACAGAAAAAGAGAGTCTCAGCCCTAACATCACAAAGGGATATGCAGGAGACTGAGCTTGAAGCAGCGATAAAATAGCTTCATAACCAGCACCTTCCTATTTTGTGAGGATTTTGGGGAGATAGTGTCTTGCTTCTGCAAGGGGGTCAGATACCCCCTCTCCCCAGCCTTTGCAGCTACAGTGCAACCTAGGCCACCTGAATGGACTTTGAATCTTGAGAGGGTGATGCTAAGATTCAGAAAGAGTTGAAAACTTACTCGTGGTTGAAACAGCCACACTGAGAGACCAGAAGCAGGGGTGTCTAATGTGCAGGGAAGGTAGGAGCAATGGTGGTAGCTAAAACTGTTCCTATGCCGTAACCTGGCTGTGCTTCCTATTGTCTGGCTGTCTTTGCACTTGCTTGTCTTACGAAACCATCTCCAGACTTTCCTTCTATCTGCTAATGACCCAATAACCAGTAATTCCTTTTTCTACTTTCTGGCATCCAAGCACTCAAACTGAGAAAATATCATGCATGCAAATTTTAACAAATAACTAGAAGCAAATATTATAAAATCTTAATTAAAAAAATAAACTTGTTAACTCTGGGTGATAGGACTAGAGGAGTTTATGTTTTTCTTTGTAATTTTGTAACTTTCTAAGTTTATCAAAAAATATTAAAAATTTAACACTTGTGAAAATTACTTTTACGAGCTCATAAAAGGCAAGAATTGGCTAAATACCCACCTGTATTTCCTTTTTCTTTTCCTGTATTTAAAAAGATGATTCTAACTCTCAAATGTATCTGAAAATTAATTGGTAGATATAGAAAGTGAAGCCTATATGTATGTTTTTTTCCCTAAATAATCAATTTTCCCAATATCAAATTTCCCAGTCCCATTTACCAAGTAGTACTAACTTGAGTTCATTTTTGAAAGTTGCTCTGGATTCCTGGTGCTGCATAGGTCTTGTGGTAATAGGTTTGGACAAGTTTAGTAGTACCAGCCAGGGCTACACACCATTTCAAACCCTAAATTCCAACTATTTATTTGTTTCCATATTCTCCTACTACAGGTTGGGTTCTCCAAGAAGCAGGCTCTGAGAGTTTAGTGGGAAGGATGTTTATTAAGTGTGCCCTTGGGGCCAACACCTGTGGAAGGGAGGAGAGAAAAGGAGAAGAGAGAAGTCGACCTGTGAAGCGAGCCCAGCTCAGGGCCCAGCTCCCATGAGAGAGCTGAGCTACTAAAATGGCCCATCGAAGTTGCCCTGCCTCAAGCCTACACAGACCATCATACTCCTGCCTTTCCAGGGTCTAGGCTGCTCAGGGAAGGGTGTGTCTTAGGGCTCAGGTGTCTCTTTGCAGCTGAGGCATCTCCAGAGGGTCCCACAGCTGGAGGCTGCCTGCTGACTGCATTTTCAGCGGCAGGTACAGGAGCCCACCACTGAAGGGAGCTCCGGTGGTGATGCTCCCATATTCACTGCATGCCTTAACATTCCAGAAACGTGCTCTCTGTGTCAGGCCTCTGCTGGGGCATGTTCACATTTGTTATCTCACACCATTCTCACAACACTCTGAGGTATGTATTGTGTTTTGCATTTTCTATGAGGAATCTTGGCTTGCATTTGTTTTTCCCAGTGAAAACCTAGCATGGGGCAATATTTCACAGGTGGCCAACTGCTTGGAACAGTCTTCCTGCTAATATAGAGGAAGAGAGCCAACTGTCTATCAGGGAGTGTCGGAAATTTGGACTCGATGTTCTCCTTTTAACTTCGTCTTGTACCTTAGGGTCATCACTCTTCTCTCCTTACTCTCATTCCTGCTTTCATTTTAGTTTATAATTTTTGAAAGACGTGTAAGCTGAAACAAGACTAGAGAGAGCTATAAGGAATTCTCATTTCTCTTTTCCTGTTAAGATTTTGGCGATGGGGTAGGTTATCTCGACCTGATAAGTTTAAGTAGAATTGTACTAAAAGAATTGATATCTACTCCTCTGATTCCATGCCTCAGAGTTGCTTCCCTGCCTTTCATTGAATTTCTCATTAGTCAGCAACTCATGTCCCAGCCACATGGCACATAGAGGTGACTCAATTCATTATCTGATGATCTGGAAAGTCAACACCAGCAGGGCAGTGCTTAAGTATCATTAAGAGAAGCAAATGGGTACCTATTAGAACTTTGGAAGATATTTCTGTTAGGGAAGTGGTGAACACAGCTTTCTCTTTGAGCAGTTTGACAGGGAGACTGAAGAAAGCCAGATATCAAGAGAAAACAAGAGGGAATGAGGCCAGCTGAAGGTCACGTGAAATAAGAGGAAGATGACAGGAGCAAACTTCAGTACTGGCTCTTACATCAATTTGTGAGACTGAGGCCAGCATTTTGGGCAACAGTTTCTTTCACTGTAAAACTTCCTCAAAACTCTAAATAAAAAGTAGAGTCCTCCATTTCCTACAGTTTCTACAGTGTCACTTGAAAAGAGAGGCAGAGCCAACAAATTTTAAAAACTACATACAATCATAAAAAGACGAAGTGAAGGGATTGATGAAGTATTCCTATTACTTCGGTTCTTTAAATCATGTGGAGCTGCTAAGACAGCCAAATTTGTTTCATACTAAGATCTGATGATCATTTCTACTGATGAGGGGAGGGAGGATTGTTCAGAATAGGTACAACATAGAGTACTACAGTTTAGTATGTAGACCTTCTTCAGAAAATGAAGACCTCAAGTTAGTTTTCTTTTGCTGAGTCTTATAAAGCTTAGCCTTGTGGTGTCCATCTTTATACTTGGAAAGGATGAAACTGATGTTTTTACAATGAAAGGAAGATTCTGAAGAAGTTGGCCCATTATAGGGAGAATTCTAAATTCCTGGATATGGCAGATTATGGCTCACATTTACTAAAAATACTTTGTTGGTTCAGATAGAATGATGACAGAATAATAATTCGGATGAGCAAAGGCACAAGAGGTAGAATCAATTTTAAAAATATACAAATATATGAACTTCACAGAGACTCTCTGCTATGAAAATTGAAAGGAAATGGAGGAGTCTACCTTTTATTTCGTAAAAGTAATGTCATTGAGCTCAAGGACATTTGTGTGGTGTCCTATCTTCAAATTCACAAGTTTCCGATTTACTAGCTTTGTGTCTTTGGGAAATCTACTGAAACCTCTTTGAGCCTTGGTTTCTGCAGCTTCAAAATGAAGACAATATTAGTACCTAGTCTTTTGAGGATTAAAAGGGCCTGAACAGTGCCTGACACAAAATAGCAGTTCAAAAATAGAAGAAAATAAATCTGAAATGAATGCCTTCATTCTTACAAAGCCATTCTGAAAATGATAGCAATTACAGGGCAGATAGAGATGCAAAATGAGGATGTCTGACGAATGTAACTAATGTAATCTACAAATTGAACTGTGCAGATTTTAGCACAGAGAAGCCAAGACTTGAAATTCCGCATTCTAGTCATGATGCCATTTTATGCCAGGACGCCAACGCTTCATTACTATTTCCTGTCACTTTAAATATTGCGCTAATTACTATGTCCTCTAAGAATGAATTAATAAAATTTCATCTAGACTTGTGAGTGTAGTAATCTTATTTTTACAAAGATTTTAAATGGTTGCATTGTGGGCAGATACACATACAACAGGATATTCATGTAATTGACTCTTGTATCTTAGAAAAAAGGTTAATCAAATGTCCTGTTTGATGAAGAGATAAAAAAAAATAGCCCTTACTGTTTGTGTTCCTTTAAAAATGCTTTCCTGGCATTATCAGTTGGTTGAGTCATATGAGACCTTATCCTGTGGGCAATGAACCATATTCTTTCTGTCTAACTAAAGAAACACATTACTTTTTTACCACTTAGTGTCATTTTTGCTATTAAACTGTAGTATTCTATGCTGTACCTATTCTGAATCATCCAGAATGGAAAGTTTCTTTTGGTGCTTTTCTGCTTGTTGCTTAAGCAGTGTTTTTCTTTTCTTTTTTTGTCTGGTGTGTAAATATGTATGTGTGACGACGGTGTGTATGAATAAAATATTATAATAACACTTCTCCTCAAATGAGTGCAGTGATGTAGCAAACTGACCTGTAGGGAACTGAGTCAAGAACTAATAAATAAGTAAAACAGATCTCTTAGTAGCTAAATAAGATATCACTCAATGTTTGCACAAAAGCTGATTCACTTTATTATTGAAATGCTTTCTAGACTCTAGACTTTTTTTTTTTGAGATGGAGTTTCGCTGCTGTTACCCAGGCTGGAGTGCAATGGCGCGATCTCGGCTCACTGCAGCCTCCGCCTCCTGGATTCAGGCAATTCTCCTGCCTCAGCCTCCCGAGTAGCTGGGATTACAGGCATGCGCCACCATGCCCAGCTAATTTTTTGTATTTTTAGTAGAGACGGGGTTTCACCATGTTGACCAGGATGGTCTCGATCTCTTGACCTTGTGATCCACCTGCCTTGACCTCCCAAAGTGGTTTTTTTTTTTTTTTTAATGAGACAGAGTCTTGCTTTGTCGCTCAGGCTGGAGTGCAGTGGCACCATCTCGGCTTACTTCAGCCTCCGGCTCCCAGGTTCAAGGGATTCTCCTGCCTCAGCTTCCCGAGTAGCTGGGATTACAGGCACCTGCCACCATGCCCAGCTTATTTTTGTATTTTTAGTAGAGATGGGGTTTCACATATTGGCCAGGCTGGTCTTGAACTCTTGACCTCAAGTGATTCGCCCGCCTCAGCCTCCCAAAGTGCTTGGGTTACGGGCATAAATCATGGCGCCTAGCCCTAGACTCTTAATCAGAGCTTATTTATTTGTACTCAACACACAACACACACAGTTCTTATCAATATAGTTATCTGCCTTCACTCCTATCCCCAACAGTTCCCAACAGATTAGAAGCAGCAGTTTAGAAATGTTGTTTTGGGAGAGTACATCCACAGGGCGAGTCACTGCTGAGAGCTTATAGGAGGAGGGAGAAAGAAAAATTATAAAGCAGTCACAGAGACTCCAAAAGCACAGCCATCTAGGACCATTTGGTATAGGGCAAATAGACTCTGAGGGCCTCAGTTTTATACAGAAGAGAACAGTTATTAGAATTCATAATTCTGTTCAAATCCCAAATCAATAGATAAAGGTAAGATTACGCTTAGCTACAGAAAATTCAAGATGACATGTAACAGAATTTCAAAAGATTTCAATCCAAACTGATGAAAAGAATGAAAAACAGGTTTATTGAGACATAATTTACATGCAGTAAGATTCATCCTTTCAGGTGTGTCTTTCTAGGACTTTTGTACATTTTTTGTTACCTACATAGTAGGTAGTCCTTTGTCTTGCTTCTTTCATTAAGCATAATATTTGAGATTCATCCATATAAACTGATTAAAATTAAAAGAAGTTTTGTGCTTAAACCTGGAAGAACTGTCACCTAAGGTTTCCTGATAATAGATTTGCTCTTCAGGTAATATAAAAATAGTGAGTTCTCTTAAAATAAATCCATACCGTGTGAAAACAGGCAGCAGCATTCGCCTTTCTTATTCCAGCCTGTTTTCCCTTTTCCCTTCTTCTCCTTGTCAAACAAACACACCAGAAAACCTATAAGCTCCCAGCATATTGTCTGGCATTCAGTAGGTGTTCAATACATAGTTATTCCTTTCCTTTTCCTTTTTCTTCTCTGTTTATATCTCACTTTCCCTTTTTTCCACACCCTTTGATACTCTCCCTTCAGGCTGCTTTATAGGTCAGCTAATATGAATAATTATGATAAGAGTTGCTCATTATTGCCTCAATTTCCTTGACTTCAAAGGGGTGCTGGGCAAATGTTAGTTTTTTTCCAAGCCTCAGCGACTTAGTCACCTGTTGATGAGTTATCCAAAGAGAAACAGAGCTGACAGTCTTGGCCTTTCATACTACATTTATTTACACGTATGTGTCACGCCCATTTGGGGATGCCAAGCGAATTTCCTCTCCTTTGCAATTGACCTTGCTGAAGGGAAGGGCATAGACAGCCATGTTTGTTTTGTGTAACCCTTGGCCTCAGCTGATTGGGCTGGGTATAGACACCTGATTCAGGTCAGCTAATCATGAGGCGGGCTGGCTTATTGTCTCTTAATCATCTCTTTTGAGAACTGAAACAGAAGAACCCAGATAGAGACTCCATGGAGGACTCTTGAATTGAAAATTTATCTAAAGCTGGCTTTCAAAAGTGATAGCTGAAAGAAACTGGGGTCTGAATCAGGCTTGCTGAGGGACCTTTGGGACCCAGGGGAGACCCCAGAACGAGTCTCTTTTTCCTACTTGCTGGTGGCCGCCTCCTCCTGGCCTGAGAAGACTATGCATCCTCCTTGGATGTCCGCCTGCACTACTGCCTGTTCTATCCCTACTGTCATCATTTCTTTTTTACTCATGCAAATGTGAATTGGTTCCAGTTGACTGCCACCAAACAATGTTTATTAGGACAATGGCCTTGGAGTTCAGATTCTTTTTTGTCTTTTTTTTTCGTTTGTTTGAGACAGTCTCTCTGTCGCCCAGGCTGGAGTGCAGTGGTGCAATCTCTGCTCACTGTAACCTCCACCTCCTTGGTTAAAGTGATTCTTCTGCCTCAGCCTCCCAAGTATGTGGGACTACAGGTATGCACCACCATGCCCAGCTAATTTTTGTAGAGATGGGGCCTACAAAATATTGGCCAGACTAGTCTCTAACTCCTAACCTCAAGTGACCCACCTGCCTCAGCTTCCCAAAGTGCTGGGATTACAGGTGTGAGCCACTGCTCCCAGCCTCTTTCTTAATCTTCTGATAGAAATGTATTTATGCATAAACATCTTCATGAAATGCATACATATTTCAAAATTGCAATTTAATGTGTATATTTGTTTCTTATTGCTTCTGTAACAAATGGCCACAAAGCTCGTAGCTTTAAACAACATAAATTTATTGTCTTACAGTTCCAGAGGTCAGAAATCAAGAACCAGTGTCACTGAGATAAAGTCAGCGCGTTGGCAGGGTAGCATTCCTTCTGCAGGCTTCAGGGGTGAATTTGTTTCCTCACCTCTAGATCACTAGAAGTCATCTGCTTTCCTTGGCTCATGATCCTTTACTCACATCACTCTAATGTCTTCATTCAAACCTCTTGCCTTTATTATCATAGATTCTACTGTCTCCTTTAACCTTCTTGCCTTCCTTTTATAAGGACCCTTGTGATTGCATTTAGGGCCCACTCAGGTAGTCCAGGATAATCTCTCCGTTTAATCATACCTGCAAAATTCCTTTTGCTATACTGTATAAGGTAACACTCACAGGTCCTGGGGACTAATTTGTGGATGTTTTTAGGGGTTATCATTCAGGCTACTCCACTAAGTTTTTTTTTTTTTTTAAGTGTTACAGGGTCAAAGTGTATCAGCAGGAAAGATGTATTACTGGGGTAAGTGAAGCTGAGTGAAAAATGGAGGAGGAATTAAGGGACAAGCAGGCAGAGGGCAGATGTGGAGTCTTAGAGATTCTGAGTGCCAAAGGCTAGCAGGCAGAAAATAGAAGTATATTGTAAGGTTCTTATATGTAAAGTAGTCTTATATGTAAAGTAGACAGGTAGACTGTGATAAGTTAAAGGGTGTACTACTAACCCTAAAGCAAACAATAGAATGACACATAACTTCAGCTAATAAGAAAACAAAAAAGAACAGCCTCGTAAAAATCCTCAATCCCAAAGAAGGCAGAAGAAAAGAAAAAAAGGGAACAGAGAACAGATGAGACAAATAGGGGACGAATAGCAAGATGACAGATTTGTATACAACCATATCAATAATATGTTTAAGTATAAATAGTCTAAATAACCTCAATTGAAAGGCAGAAATTGTTAAATTTGTTAAAACTCAGCTATTTCAGAAATAAGAAGATGGTATGTCAATTGTATTTATTTGATTTTTTAATTATTTGTTTGCTTTCAAATATGGATAAGCATTCTAGATGTAACTTGAAGTGAACATCTTATTTGCATTTTGTAGTGAAAATTTACTCATCAGGTGTAATATAGACGTCTATTTATTATTACAAGATTTTAAAATCTGTTAATTTTAAATAAAATAATTATTAGGAATTCTAAAATAGATGAAGAAATAAGTGTAAAGATGATAGGATATTAAGAAAATGTGTTAGCTCAAAACTTCAGGGACTTCATGATATTCTTTCTTAGTCTACAAATGTTTTTGAAAATGTAAGTAATAATGAAAGGAGAAAGTCTAAACTTATATATAACAACATTTCTGACATGTTGCCCTCAATCACTACATAAGGAAAAAATACAAAGAGCATAAAAATATGAGGAAATTATGCTGGAAGAAAAATGAATGACACAAAAATATCTTGCTCTTCTACTAGCTTCAAGCTGAAGGTGAGCATTTATTGAATATTCCAAATTATTGTTCCTGTACTATAATAGTGATTTTAAAATTTTGACTACTAAAAATTTTAATCGTATGATTACAATTATAGTTAAATTTTGGATAAAAGTCTTGATATATTCTTGTATCCCTGAAGTTCACTCTGTGATAGTGAGATTCAGTTTCAGACAAATATCAGTTTTAATACTCAGCCACTTAACATTCATCCAAAACACGTATTCAGTGTGACTTTATGTGTGTCTATGTCTATATTCTGTTTTTAAAACTAAACTAAAATTATCATATAAATATGAAGTTCCCTAAGTCCTTAATATTCTTTTATAATGTGATTTTAAACAAAATCAAATCATTATGATAGTTTAAATTCTTTTCTTGTCCGTCATTTAACTGTTTTACAGATTTCTGAGTATTTATAAATATGCTGAATATCTTGTTCATGTATCTTTGACCTTATCTCTGAATTCTTTTCATCTCCAGAAACCTTGGGCTAATTTCCATGTCTCTGTCTACTGTATAGGAGTGAAATTCTTATTTCAGGCCATTTTTTCTAAACCCTTGCCAATGCTGACTGTTATTAGTTTTATAATTTCTGACAACTTGATAGGCAAAACTGGCATCTCATTATTAATTTAGTTTGTAGTCTCTTTGATTACTTGGCCCAATTTCTTCTTTTGTGAGGTTTCTATTTGTGGCCTCTTCTCGTTGTCCAATTGGTGTTAGTGTTTTTCCTATTTATTTATACGGGTTCTCTGTTTATATAGTAAGGATATTCACATTTCCCATTAAAAATGAAAAATATTAACTTAGAAAAGCCTTCCATATTCTCCTGTGCTAGCTACTTTGATAGGCTTGGATGGAGTGGGTGGAGAGAGACTGGGAACATTATTAGTGGGGAGCATGTTACAGTGAGCGGAAATTCAGTTCACCCTCTATACACCTCCAGACTGATTTTCCTAAAAATAATACTGTCAACATGCCTTCTGCTCAAAATCTCCCCGTTTGTCTTCATCAGCCATCTACCACAGCATAATTTTATCAGTCAGGCACCAACATTTCTCCATATTTGGGCTTCAAGTATTTATTTCAAATTGTGTCCAACCCAACCCAATCCAACCCAGCTCTGTCTAGACTAAAGTGTTACGTGTTGAGGATACAGAGATGACAAGGTCTCTATCTTCCAAGTGCTCGCAGATGAGGAGGAAGGGACAAATAAATAGATTTGTGATATAAACCTCATGTTAGGAATACATAAAAGGCATTATTGGGAAAGAGGGGACAGACAGCCTGGCTGCAAGAGAGGGGTCAGGAAATCTTACCAGAAAAGAGGATGGCTAACACGCATCTTGATGAATGGACAGTTTGTCAATCAAATGCAGGTCATGGGGGATGGGGAATAGTCTAAGAAGAGGGGAGATCAGGTGAGACTCAGTTCAGGCCAAGTGGAGGGATGGGGAGAACTGGTCAAAGATGAGATGGTGGGCATGGTTCAGAGAGCCTATTGCATCAAGGGGGTTACATTTTAACTTTAGAGTAGTGGAGAGTAATTAACGAGTTATGAACAGAGGACTATCTGATCAGGGCTATGCTTTAGAAAAATCACCCTGGCTGCATTCCGGAGAATGAATCAGAGGGGGAATACTTAGAGTGACTTTAGGTCTGGGTTGGCCTGAGGCAGTTTTGATTTACCCTTGTCCTGGGATTCTGCCCAGTTTAGCATTTGTTGTAGGTTTT
The DNA here is from genome assembly GCF_049354715.1 of Callithrix jacchus. Lineage (NCBI taxonomy): Eukaryota > Metazoa > Chordata > Mammalia > Primates > Cebidae > Callithrix > Callithrix jacchus. Next base: position 20,904,456 of record NC_133524.1, read on the forward strand.
TCATTTTTAGATCAAGTATATTTATTAATAAGCATTAAAATAAGTTGGGGCAAATTCGGTAAACCTCCATTTAGTACTTTCATTTTCTGTCATGGTCTTACCTAGTATTTCCATGAATATTCACCGAGCAGAGGTCTCTATCATGCAGATAAATCTGGAATAAAACCAATGAGCCTGACTCTCTTCTTCTTACCCTTTCCAGATGCAAGGTGGCTAATACCTGCCTTTCAATGAAGGGGAACATGTGGGCTGTTCCCTGATAAGACTAAGTGGTTGTGATCAAAGTCCTTCTGGTCTCTGGTGATGATGGGAGAAATACTTAAGCCACTGTCCCTGCCAGCCTCTTTGTCTACCAGGCAGTTGCTACGACTCATGCTGCAGCCTGAGACATATGTGAAGCTGCATAGGCTACCTCTTGGCAATGTCACTGAGAAACGTGGGACAACATAGGTTAGATGTATGTGAAGTATATGCGGGAAAGAAAGGCTGAGCAATTCTGCTATGGAGGATAGAAAGAGTCATCTCAATGCTTTTCCCACAAGGCTTTTTTTTTTTTTTTGTACTTTGGGCTCTGGGCTACATGTGCCCATACTGCATCCTGCAGGATTGTTGCGTAAGAACATACATGACACATTCCCAACCCCCCACTCACTTACATCAGGCATTTCTCCCGGTGTTAGCCCTCCCCATCTGCCCCGCCCCTGCTGTCCCTCCCCTCCCCTCCCCTCCACCTCCCCACCTAGCCCAGTGAGTGTTGTTCCCTCGCCTGTGCCCAAGTGTTCTCCTGCCTATGAGTGAAAACATGCGGTGTTTGGTTTTCTGTTCTTCCCACAAGGCTTTTGTCATTTATTGTACAACACAAACCTATATTTATTTACTTACTTATTGTATTGTTAGCTAATCCTTTTTTTTGTAATAAATCCTTTTGGCAGCAATGAACTCAAGGGAATGTTAAGTGAAAAATGAAGTACTGAATTCTCACCTCTCAAGAACGTTGATGTTGAGTGTATAATCTGCACAAAGTGTTTGTGGACATTTATCACCTGCCATGGAGGCCATAGAAATGTCACTGACCACATGGAAAACAGAAGGCACAAAGATGCTGAAGAAGCATTATTATCTGCTTCAAAAGTAGTTGTCACCGTGAGAAGACTGCCTGGAGATGGTGATTTACCACATGCAGCTGCAGATGGTGTGCTCTGGCTGCCCCTGGCATTTGTGGGCCTGGGGCAACAAGAGGACAAATGAAAGCCTACATTCCATTAGGTTTAAATATTTACAAGTTATAAATCAAGCAAGCAAACTGTTAAATAAAATACGCTCTGTGCTCCTACCTTAACAAAAATACCTTCATTATGACAAAATTTTAAAAAAATGTGTAAAGCTATGGTTTTTATATGGAGTTGGCAAAAACTCAAAGATGACTGAACTTAAATATTGAGCATGTCTGAATGTTGTCTTGATGGCTTGGCAAAGCTTAGAGGAGTAAGACAAGTAGAGTAATATGTAATTCATAAATGAATAGATGTTGATTCCATAAAATTTAGTGTTCTTCATTTCAGCAAAACCATTAATATTTCTGTATTCAAGATTTTCATATAGTTTGCATTCTATTGACAGTAAAGATCTAAAGGATTAAAAACTAAAATCTAATTACATTCAAAATATATACAATTTGAATTCGTGTTCATTCACATGTATAAAGTTAATTTAAAATGTAAAAAATTAAGTGACTTTTCATGTTCTTAAAAATATTTTTCTTATAAAATATTAAAATTTATCAATTAAAAATGAAAGGCAACATACAAGTTATAATGCATATCATGAAATTTTAAAATCAAAATTAAATAAAGGTGAAAAATTTTATTCAATCTTTAAAATTGAAATTAAAATCCAAGTATGTTAAGGAATTTTATAAAAATAAAACCATTCAAAATTCTGGGGTTCAGTGTCTAGTTGCCAGTGTAAAGAATCTGAAGCATGCTTTATGCATATTACAGCTGGATTTATATATACTTGTACATAAATATATAAAACTAAATAAATGTATATATATGTGGACATATGCATTTAAGAATAATATGAACTGTTTAATATTGGAAAATGTTACAGATAGATACTAAATCATTAGTATCTCTGGAACCAAGAAGTGGAACGAAAAGAAAAGCAAGGTGCTCAGCATTAATGGAAAATGATACTTGGTCCTGCATAAATCCACAGCATTCTCTCTATCTGTAGGGAAGCACATTTGACATGTTAATTAATTTCCTTTTTCTCTTATATAAGTCTCTCCACTGCTTACCTCCTCTTTGCACTCTAAAACTGTTTCTGTCTCTGATTTCAGTAACAGCATTTGGATGCAGTTACTTTTTCTTTCTAGAACACTTGGAAGGAGTTGTGGAAAAAAGATTCCTGAGCTTTGAAAAGTATGTCTTGAGTGTGGACAGTTAGGGTGTTGGTTTGCAGTTTGCCAGCACTGAATTTTGGATCTTCAGTGAGAGAACTGCCCATCAGTTTTTTAATGTACTTATTTTTTGATGTGTGTTTGTGATATGCTAGGCTCCCTAGAGTTCTGGACACAGAAGGGGTCATCCTTGTTCTTGTCTAAGGGTATGTACATACCACTTCTTACAGCATATATTTTCATATAGCTCTACTGACTGAAATTTATTCCAGGTTTTTCTTGTGCACAAGAAAAAGCTCATCACCACTAGTCCTTAGAGAAATGCAAATCAAAACCACAATGAGATACCATCTCACACCAGTTAGAATGGTGATCATTAAAATATCTGGAGACAACAGATGCTGGAGAGGATGTGGAGAAATAGGAACACTTTTACACTGTTGGTGGGAGTGTAAATTAGTTCAACTATTGTGGAAAACAGTGTGGCTATTCCTCAAGGCCTTAGAAATAGAAATTCCATTTGACCCAGCAATCCCATTACTGGGTATATACCCAAAGGATTATAAATCATTCTACTATAAAGACACATGCACATGTATGTTTATTGCAGCACTATTTACAATAGCAAAGACTTGGAACCAACCCAAATGCCCATCAATGATAGACTGGATAAAGAAAATGTGGCATATATACACCATGGAATACTATGTAGCCATAAAAAGATGAGTGCATGTCTTTTGCAGGGACACAGATGAAGTTGGAAAGCATCATCCTTAGCAAACTGACACAGGAACAGAAAACCAAACACTGCATGTTCTCACTCATAAGTGGGAGTTGAAAAATGAGAACACATGGACACAGGGGGGAGAGCATCACACAATGGGGCCTGTTGGGGGCTAGGGAAGGACAGCATTAGGGAAAATACCTAATACAGATGACGGGTGATGGGTGCAGCAAACCACCATGGCACGTGGTATACCTATGGAACAAACCTGCACATTCAGCACATTTATCCCAGCACTTAAAGTATATATATAAAAGAAGTCAAGCAATAGCTGTCAATCTATTAACTGCAACTGAAGATAAAGTTCACAGATAAGTGATACCAGTTTTCTATTAGTGTCTTCAGATGCTTTGCAGAAAGCAAAATCAGTTCATTCCAATTATAATTTGATATTTTTATTCAATTCATGGATCTAAAATAAGCTTTTGGAGGTTCAGTCTGTCAAACACTATTGTAAACAGTATAGTAAATTCATTTTAAAAGTTCAACATTTAGGCTGGATGCTGTGGCTCACGTGTGTAATCCCAACACTTTGGGAGTCTGAGGCGGGCAGATCACCTGAGGTCAGGAATTCGAGACCAACCTGGCCAGTTTGGTTAAACCTCGTCTCTACTAAAAATACAAAATTAGCCAGGTGTGGTGGTGTATACCTGTAATCCCAGCTACTCCATAGGCTGAGGCAGGAAAATCACTTGAACCTGGGAGGCAGAGTTTGCAGTGAGCTGAGTTCGAGCCATTGCACTCCAGCCTGGACAAAAAGAGCAAAACTCTGTCTCAAAAAAAAAATTCAACATTTGAAGATAAAATTGTTTGTTGTGGGGATGATGGTTAAAATACAAATTTGGTGCAGCATGGTGAAAACGATGTTCTTTCTAAAATTTTAAAATCCATGGAAGTGAACTATAGTCATGGTGCATACATAATTCATAATTATGTACAAACAAGCTGCAATATTATACTAATCAAAATAGAAGCTGTAGTTGTCAAAATTTACAAATATTTCTATTTATACAATGTTAGAGTAACTGAAATACAAAAATTGTACAATAAAACTTATGTTGAAGTAAAAATACTTAGCATGACAGCACATATGTCATCAAGTGGACTTTAGAAATGTTTTAGCCTTTGAAGAACTACTTTGCAAATCAGTCTAAGTGTCCTACATTGGCATTGAACAGTTTTACAAGTCCTCTAAATCTTATTTCATTGTTTTCTCAAAGTCATTTGGAAATGTTTACTCAAAATATTCAAAGAAGGTTCACATTTGAAGCTTTTAGGAAAGTAAAATCATTGAAAACAAAGCTTTCAAACAGAAAGACATTGAGATTTACTCCTTCAAAACAAGAGGAGAACTAAATAAATTAAATAATGAGATTTCAAATGCTTTATAAGATTTAGTTTCACAATTCTATAATTGAATGTTAGAATATCTCAACTCTGAAGTGGCTTTTGATGAAGCTGCTATTTCTAATTGGAAAAATTTATAGTTTGTACCAAAATAAATAGAAATTGGGCAGCCTCTGAGTTGGGTAAAGCAGTAAGAAAGATCATAGAAACAATTTATTTAATTAGTTTTGTCTCATAAAAATATTTGTCAAAGAAAGGTATTCCAAATGGAGTAAAAAAGACACTACCTGAGAAAATATTTGAGCTTATATATTTATATATTTCAACAAAAAATAAATTAGAATATCTTCCAGATATTCCACTTTATACCCACCAGGATGGCTATAATAAGAAACAAACAAGCAAACAAAAACTGAAAAGTAAGTGTTGGCAAGAATGTGTAGAAATTGGACCTGCATACACTACTGGTGGGAATATAAAATGGTGCAGCACCTACGAAAAGTAGTTTGGCAGCTCCTCAAAAGAGTTAAACATAGAGTTACCATTTGACCTACCAGTTGCACTCCTAGGTACATACCCAAGAGAATTGAAAACATGTTCACGTAAAAACTTGTACATGAATGCTCATAGCAGCATTACTCATAATAACCAAAATGTGAAACAATCCATATGTCCATCAACTGATGAATGGATAACCAAATGTGGTCTTTCCATACAATGAAATATTATTCAGAGATGGATATGGTGAAGAAACCAATTAAAGTACGTCAAGATGTATATGTGAATATGCACTGAGAATAATTTCTGGTTGTGTGTGTTTAATGATCAAAGAATAAATACAGTTCAAGAGTTTTTGCTTTAATATGTATAGATATACAAAACTTTTATTATTAGAAAGAATTTCACTTAAAATAGTTTCTGAATATAACTATCTTATGGCTTTTTCTATAGCAATATAACAATGCTAATTTATTAATCAAGTAAACATTTCTAAAATTACATAATTTTAATTCTCTTTGGTTCTCTTTTTTACACAACGGTCCCAATAAATTATCACACTATGGATGTTAGAAGTACTAAGACTAGTTACGAGGTTACTGCTTCCAGGTAAGAGATGAGGACAGCTTGAACTGGGGATAGACAGAAGCTGTGGGGATAGACAGAACTGGATAGATCTGGAGATATTTAGGAGGTAGAAGTGATGGGATTTTGTGGCTAGTTGGAAACTGAAGCTGAAATAAAGAAAACAGTGTAGAATGATTCTCAAATTTTTAGTTTGGGTAGACAGTGGTAATATTTACTTTGGGAATACAAAAGGAGCAGGTTCAGCAGGAAAATACAGTTTGAGACACGTGGAATTTATGATACTTGCTTAAAACTCTTCAGTTATTTCCTAATGACTTTCCATTATCCTTAGAATTAAGACTGAAATCCTTCAAACCCTAAACGACTGGCATATGAACAGACTTGGAAGCAACTCATTCTCAAGTTGGGGAAAAGAGTTAGGAACAAGGCAGTATTTAGTGGTTAGGAGATAATAACACAAGGCTGAGATGTGGTCACATAGGAGGCAAAAGATAGGAATGTGGGTGCTGGGATTGGCTAAGAAGATAGAACCTACAGAAAGGGTTCATTCAAGGCTGGCAAGCAAGTGAGGCCAGGAGTTTGAGACCAGCCTGAGCAGACCCCATCGCTCCAAAAAAAAAAAAAAAAAAAAAAAAAAAGTAGCCGGTCATGGTGGCACACACCTATAGTCCCAGCTACTCAGGAGGCTGAGGCAGGAGAATTACTGGAACTTAGTGTTACTTCAGTATGGTTTGTAGGGCAACCCTTGGAGCTAAGTGGGACAAGGAGTCAGGCTGAGTAGGGATTCCCGCTACATGTGCACTCCCCCCCACCCACCCCCCCCATGCTGAAAACCAGGGCTGAGGCAAGAGAGCTGCCAAGGCACAAAATTTAAGGTGGTACTCACTTTCAGGTGTGGACAAGTATACCTGAGACCCCCAGAGTGAGTGTGTCCTTAAATTTTGTACCCTAGGCGCTTATCTTGCCTCCCTCTAGTCCAGGCTCTACTGAAAACACTTTTTCTATACTCTAACACGAGTTATCAAATCTAGCTGAAAATCATGGTCCCCTAGGGAATTATTCTTAGTGGTTTTTTTTAAACGTAGATTTCTGTATCTCCACTTCAAATACACTGAATTAGAATCTCTGAGGGTAGAAGTCATCAATGTATTTTAAAAAATGACTTAGGTAATTATGATACACGAGGTCTATAGGATCCACTGGTCTTTAGCACTTCCTTCATGCATCTGACCTCACGTATCAACAGTAAGATCCTGGTGGGTAATTGGGTTGGGGATACGAATAGTACACACTCCTTGGTCATACACACTGTGAACCAACTGAGAAATAGATGCCAGATCCATGTGGCAATTAGATAATAGCATCATTGCCAAAGAAGAAACTGCAAGGGAAATCAGAAAATACTTGTAACTGAATATATCAAAAATTATGGGATGCTGGTAACGCAGTGTCTAGAGGAAAATCTACATCATTGAATGCTTACATTAGAAATAAAAAAAGATTATCAAATCAATGGGTCAAGTTTCTACCTTAAGAAACTAGTAAAAGAAGAGCAAATTAAATCCAAAGCAAGGAAAAGGAAGGAAAGAATAAAAATAAGAGTAATTTCAGCACTTTGGGTGGCCAAGGTGGGAGAATTTCTTGAGGCCAGGAGTTTGAGACTAGCCTGGGCAGACCCCATCTCTACAAAAAAAAAAAAAAAAAAATTAACTGGGCATTGTGGCACGAACTTATAGTCCCAGCTACTCAGAAGGCTGAGGTGGGAGAAACACTTGAGCTCAGGAGGTCGAGGCTGTAGTGAGCTATGATCATACCACTGCACTCCAGCCTGGGTGACAGAGTGAGACCCTGTCTCAAAATAATAATAATAATAATAGCAGAAATCAATGAAATAGAAAACAGAAAAAAATAGGAAAAATAAGTGAAACTAATAGTTGGCTTGAAAAGATCAATAAAATTTATAAACTTCTAGCCAGACTAATCAAGAAAAAAAGAGAAGATAGAAATTACTAACATCAGGAATTAAAGAAAGGACATCACTAAAGATCATATAGACATTAAAGGGATAATAAAGGAATAGAGTTGGCCCTCTGCATCCATGAATTCTGCATCCACAGACTCAACCAACTGTGAGTATAAAACATAGTAATCACTGGATGCAGAATTCGTGGACACCAAGGGCAGACTTTTCATATGGAAGAGTATACACGGCCAGCCGGGGGACTTGAGCATAATTTTTTTGACAAAATTCAACACTCATTTTTGACAAAAACTCTCAGAACACTAGGAATAGAAGGGAATTTCCTCAACGTAAGGGGCATCTCTGACAAATCTACAGCTAAATTTAATGGCGAAAGGCTATGCTTCCTCCCTTGGGTCAAGAATGATGCAAGTATATTGTGTTGGCCATTTCTATTCAACATTATACTGAAGCTCCTAGCTAGTATAGGAAGGCAAGAAAAAGAAATAAAGCCATACAGATTGGAAAGGAAGAAATAAAATTGTTTTTGTGAACAGATAAAATGATCATCTAGGTAGAAAATTTAAAAGAACCGGTGTCCTTTCAGCAGGCAACTGGAATACCTGAAACAGAGTCAACCATTCAACTTTAAAAAAAAAAGGCTCTGAGGCAGGGAGCCAGGTGATCAGGCTCGGCGGGTCCCATCCCCACAAAAACAAACAAACAAACAAACAAACAAACAAAAAACAGCAATTGTAAATGCTTGAGGTTGAGAGTTTCATGGCAAGCACAGCTGAACCCAGGACAGTGCAGCTTGGTGGGGGAGGGGCGTCTGCCATTACCTAGGCACTCCACCCCTACGGAGGTAGTCCACCATTGCTGAGGCAGCCTGCCGTTGCCGAGGCAACCCGCCATGGCAGAGAGAGTCCACCATTACAGAGGCGGGCCACCATTGCTGAGGCAGTTCTAACCACACCCATATAAACAGGACTGCAGGGAAGTTCACACGGCAGCAGGGCAGAGCCCACAGCAGCTCAGCAAAGCCTCTGCAGGCAGACAGTGACTAGGCTGCCTCCTTGCTGGGCAGGGCAGCCCTGGAAAAACAAAGGCAGCAGCACAACAGATACTCATAAATAAAACCCTAACTCCCCAGGACAGAGCACCTGGGGAAATAAAAGGGGGTTTATGAGTTCTGCTGCAGCAGACTTAAACGTACCTGCCTAGCAGCTCTGAATGAACAACGGAGCTCACAGCTCAGCACTTGAGCTCCTATAAAGAACAGACTGTCTCCTCAAGCAGCTCCCTGACCCCCGTATATCCAAAGAGTCACCTCACAAAGGACTGATCAGACTGACATATGGTGGGCATCATTCTGGGACAAACATAGAAGCAGAAGAAACTGGTAGCAACCCTTACTATTCTGCAGCTGCTGCAGGTAATCCCCAGGCAAGCAGGGCCTGGAGTGGACCTCAGCAGTCCTACAGCAGAGGGGCCTGACTGTTAGAAGGAAAACTAAGAAACAGAAATAACTTCATCATCAACAATCTGGACATCCACTCAGAGACCCAATCTGAAAATCAGCAACTACACAGACAACAGGTGGATAAATCCACAAAGATGGGAAGAAACCAGCGTAAAAAGGAGGAAAACACCCGAAACCAGAACACCTCTCCTCCTACAAGGGATCACAACTCCTCACCAGCAAGGAAACAAAGTTGGATAGAGAATGAGTGTGACGAAATGACAGAATCAGACTTCAGAAGGTGGGTAATGAGAAACTTCTGTGAGCTAAAAGAACATGTTCTAACTCAATGCAAAGAAACTAAGAACCTTGAAAAAAGATTTGATGAAATGATAACAAGAATGGACAACTTAGAGAGGAATATGAGTGAATTGATGGAGCTGAAAAACACAACACGAGAACTTCGCGAAGCATGCACAAGTTTCAACAGCTGAATTGACCAAGCAGAAGAAAGGATATCAGAGGACGAAGATCAACTCAATGAAATAAAACGAGAAGGCAAGATTAGAGAAAAAAGCACAAAAAGGAATGAACAAAGTCTCCAAGAAATGTGGGACTATGTGAAGAGACTTTGATAGGGGTACCTGCATGTGACAAAGACAATGAATCCGAGCTGGAAAATACTCTTCAGGATATTATCCAGGAAAACCTCCCCAACCTAGCAAGGTAGGCCAATATTCAAGTCCAGGAAATACAGAGAACATCACAAAGATATTCCTCAAGAAGAGCAACCCCAAGGCACATAATCGTCAGATTCACCAGGGTTGAAATGAAGAAGAAAATGCTAAAGGGCAGCCAGAGAGAAAGGTCGGGTCACCCACAAAGGGAAGCCCATCAGACTCACAGCAGATCTCTCAGCAGAAGCCCTACAAACCAGAAGAGAGTGGGGACCAATATTCAACATCCTTAAGAAAAAGAGCTTTCAACCCAGAATTTCATATCCAGCCAAACCGAGCTTCATAAGTGAAGGAAAAATAAAATCCTTTGCGAACAAGCAAGTACTCAGAGATTTTGTCACCACCAGGCCTGCTTTACAAGAGCTCCTGAAAAAGGCACTACACACAGAAAGGAACAACCAGTACCAGGCACTCCAAAAACATACCAAATGGTAAAGAGCATCAACAAAATGAAGAAACTGCATCAACTAATGAGCAAAATGGCCACCTAGCATCAAAATGGCAGGATCAAATTCACACATATCAATATTAACCCTAAATGTAAATGGGCTAAATGCCCCAATCAAAAGACACAGACTGGCAAATTGGATAAAAAGCCAAAACCCATCGGTGTGCTGTATCCAGGAAACCCATGTCACATGCAAGGATACACAAAGGCTCAAAATAAAGGGATGGAGGAAGATTTACCAAGCAAATGGAGAGCAGAAAAAGCAAGAGTTGCAATTCTCATCTCTGATAAAATAGGCTTTAAAGAACAAAGATCAAAAGAGACAAAGAAGGACATTACATAATGGTAAAAGGATCAATACAACAAGAAGAGCTAACGATCCTAAATATATATGCACCCAATACAGGAGCACCCAGATACATAAGGCAAGTTCTTAATGACTTACAAGGAGACTTAGACTCCCACACAATAATAGTGGGAGACTTTAACACTCCACTGTCAATATTAGACAGATCAACCAGACAGAAAATTAACAAGGATATCCAGGACTTGAACTCAGACTTGGAACAAGCAAACCTGATAGGCATTTACAGAACTCTCCACCCCAAATCCACAGAATATACATTCTTCTTAGCACCACATCACACCTACTCTTAAATTGACCACATCATTGGAAGTAAATCACTCCCCAGCAAATGCAAAAGAATGGAAATTATAACAAACAGTCTCTCAGTGCAATCAAGTGCACCACAGTGCAATCAAGTTAGAACTCAGAATTCAGAAACTGACTCAGAACCACACAGCTTCATGGAAACTGAACAATTGGCTCTTGAATGTTGACTGGATAAACAATGAAATGAAGGCAGAAATAAAGATGTTCTTTGAAACCAATGAGAACAAAGACACAACATACCAGAATCTCTGGCAGCCTCTAGAGGAAAGTATATAGAAATAAGTGCCCACATGAGAAGAGTGGAGAGATCCAAAATTGACACCCTATCGTCAAAATTGAAAGAGCTAGAGGAGCAAGATCAAAAAAACTCAAAACCTAGCAGAAGACAAGAAATAACTAAGATCAGAGCTGAACTGAAGGAGATAGAGACACAGAAAACCCTTTAAATAATGAATAAATCCAAGAGCTGGTTTTTTGAAAAGATCAACAAAATAGACAGACCACTAGCCATATTAATAAAAAAGAAAAGAGACAATAACCAAATAGATGCAATAAAAAACGATAAAGGGGAAATTGCCACAGATCCCACAGAAATTCAAACCATCATCAGAGAATATTACAAACAACTCTATGCGCATAAACTAGTAAAACTGGAAATAAAGGATAAATTCCTGGACACTTGCCTCCTCCCAAGCCTAAACCAAGAAGAAGTCGAAACCACAAATAGACCAGTAACAAGATCTGAAGTGGAGGCAGAAATCAAGAGCCTACCACACACAAAAAAGCCCAGGTCCAGATGAGTTCACAGCCGAATTCTACCAGACACACAAAGAGGAACTGTTATCATTCCTCCTGAAACTATTCCAAATAATCCAAAGAGAGGGAATCTTTCCCAAATCATTTTATGGGACCAACATCATTCTGATACCAAAACCCGGCAGACTCAACAAGAAAAGAAAACTTCAGGCAAATATCTATGATGAACATAGATGCAAAAATCTTCAATAAAATACTGGCAAACTGATTGCAACAGCATATCAAAAAGCTTATCCACCATGATCAAGTAGGATTCATCCTGGGGATGCAAGGCTGGTTCAACATACGCAAGTCTATAAATGTAATTCACCACATAAACAGAACCAAAAACAAAAACCACATGATTATGTCAATAGATGCAGAGAAAGCCTTTGACAAAATTCAACAGCCCTTTATGTTAAAAACCCTCAATAAACTCGGTACTGACGAAACATATCTCAAAATAATAAAAGCTATTTATGACAAACGAACAGCCAATATAATAATGAATGGGCAAAAACTGGAAGCATTCCCTTTAAAATCTGGCACTAGACAAGGATGCCTTCTCTCACCACTCCTATTCAATATAGTACTGGAAGTTCTAGCCAGAGCAATCAGGCAAGAAAAAGAAATAAAGGGTATTCAAATAGGAAAGGAGGAAGCCAAATTTTCTCTATTTGCAGACGACATGATAGTATATTTAGAAGATCCCATCATCTCAGCCCAAAATCTCCTGAAACTAATAAGCAACTTCAGCAAAGTCTCAGGATACAAAATCAATGTGCAAAAATCACAAGCATTCCTATACACCAAAACAGACTTAAAGAGAGCCAAATCAAGAATGAACTGCCATTCACAATTGCTACAAAGAGAATAAAATACCTAGGAATACAACTAACAAGGAACGTAAAGGACCTCTTCAAGGAGAACTACAAACCACTGCTCAACGAAATAAGAGAGGACACAGACAGATGGAGAAACATTCCATGTTCATGGTTAGGAAGAATCAATATCATGAAAATGGCCATACTGCCCAAAGTAATTTACAGATTCAATGCTATCCCCATCAAGCTACCAATGACCTTTTTCACAGAACTGGAAAAAACCATCTTAAAATTCATATGGAACCAAAAGAGAGCCCGCATAGCCAAGTCAATTCTAAGTAAAAAGAATGCAGCGGGAGGCATCACACTACTGGACTTCAAGCTATACTACAAGGCTACAGTAATCAAAACAGCATGATACTGGTACCAAAACAGATATAGACCAATGGAACAGAACAGAGGCATTGGAGCCAACACAACATATCTACAACCATACAATCTTTAATAAACCTGACAAAAACAAGCAATGGGGAAAGGATTCCCTGTTTAATAAATGGTGCTGGGAAAACTGGCTAGCCAGGTGCAGAAAGCAGAAACTGGACCCCTTCCTGACACCTTACACTAAAATTAACTCCAGATGGATTAAAGACTTAAACATAAGACCTGGCACCATAAAAACCCTAGAAGAAAATTTAGGCAAAACCATTCAGGACATAGGAATAGGCAAGGACTTCATGAACAAAACACCAAAAGCATTGGCAACAAAAGCCAAAATAGACAAATGGGACCTAATCAAACTCCACAGCTTCTGCACGGCAAAAGAAACAGTCATTAGAGTGAATTGACAACCAACAGAATGGGAAAAAATTTGCAGTTTACCCATCTGACAAAGGGCTGATATCCAGAATTTACAAAGAACAAAAACAGATTCACAAGAAAAAAACAAACAAGCCCATTCAAAAGTGGGCAAAGGCTATGAACAGACACTTTACAAAAGAAGACATACATGAGGCCAACAAACATATGAAAAAATGCTCATCATCAATGGTCATTAGAGAAATGCAAATCAAAACTACATTGAGATACCATCTCACGCCAGTTAGAATGGCGATCATTAAAATATCTGGAGACAACAGATGCTGGAGAGGATGTGGAGAAATAGGAACACTTTTACACTGCTGGTGGGAGTGTAAATTAGTTCAACCATTGTGGAAGACAGTGTGGCGATTCCTCAAGGACCTAGAAATAGAATTCCATTTGACCCAGCAATCCCATTACTGGGTATATATCCAAAGGATTATAAATCGTTCTACTATAAGGACCCATGCACACGAATGTTCATTGCAGCACTGTTTACAATAGCAAAGACCTGGAACCAACCCAAATGCCCATCGATGACAGACTAGACAGGGAAAATGTGGCACATATACACCATGGAATATTATGCAGCAATCAAAAACAATGAGTTCATGTCCTTTGTAGGGACATGGATGAAACTGGAGAACATCATTATCAGCAAACTGACACAAGAAGAGAAAATGAAATACTGGATGTTCTCAATCATAGGTGGGTGTTGAACAATGAGAACACATGGACACAGGGAGGGGAGGACTACACACTGGGGTCTGTTGAGGGGAATAGGGGAGGGACAGCCGTGGGTGGGGAGTTGGGGAGAGATAGCAAGGGGAGAAATGCCAGATATAGGTGAAGTGGAGGAAGGCAGCAAATCACACTGCCACGTGTGTACCTATGCAACTATCTTGCATGTTCTTCACATGTACCCCAAAACCTAAAATGCAATTAAAAAAAAGAATAAAAATATTTATTGTGTATTAACTGCCTTAATAAAGAAGCTTTTTAAAAGTGGGGAAAAAAAGAAAACTTAAAAGAATTTATCAAAAAGCTACTAAAACTCCTAAGTGAGTTTTGCAACATTGCATGATACAAGATCAAAATACACTATCCTAGCAATGAATATTTTTTTCAAAAATATTTATTTTAGGTTCAGGGCTACATGTTCAGGTTTGTTATGTAGGTAAACTTGTGTCATGGAGGTTTGTTTCATCAACCAGGTGCTAAACCTAGTACCTATTAGTTATTTTTTCAGTTCCTCTCCCTCCTCCTACCCTCCACCCTCCTTCCTCAAGTAGGCGCCAGTGTGCATTGTGTCTCTCAATGTGTCCATGTGTTCTCAAAATTTAGCTCCCACTTACAAGTGAGAACATGTGATATTTGTTTTTCTGTTCCTGTGTTAGTTTGCTAAGGATGATGGCCTTCAGCTCCATCCATGTTCCTGCAAAAGACATGATCTCATTCTTTTTAATGACTGCATAGTATTCCATGGTGTATATGTACCACATTTTCTTTATCCAGTCTACTATTGATGGGCATTTAGGTTGATTCCATGTCTTTGCTGTTGTGCATAATGCCACGGTGAACATATGTGTTCATGTGGCTTTATAATGGAAAAATTTATGTTCCTTTGGGTATACACCCAGTAATGGGATTGCTGGGTCAAATGGTAGTTCTGTTTTTAGCCCTTTGAGGAATTGCCACACTGCTTTCCACAGTGGTTTAACTAATTTACACTCCCACCAGCAGTGTATAAATGTTCCCTTTTCTCCACAGCCTCGTCAGCATCTGCTATTTTTTGACTTTTTAATAATAGCCTTTCTGACTTGTGTGAGACGGTATCTCATTGTGGTTTTGATTTGTATTTCTCTAATGATCAGTGATATGGAGCTTTTTAAAATATGTTTGTTGGCCGCATGTATGTTTTCTTTTGAGAAGCGTCTGTTTATGTCTTTTGCCTGCTTTTTAATAAGGTTGTTTGCCTTTTTCTTGTAAATTTCTTTCAGTTCCTTATAGATGCTGGACTTTTGTTAGATGCATAGTTTGCAAAAATTTTCTCCCATTCTGTAGGTTGTCTGTTTACTCTGTTCATAGTTTCCTTTGCCATGCAGAAGCACTTTAGTTTAATTAGGTCCCAACAATAAATAATTAGAAATTGAAATAATATCATTTACAATATTGTTAAAATGTGAAATACTAAGGTATAAATGTAACAAAATACACACAAGATTTTAATGCTAAACATTGGAAAACATTGCTGAGAAAAACTAAAGACCTAAATAAATGGAGAGATACAGCACATTTATGGATTGGACCTATAGATTTAATGCAATTCCCAAAAAAAATCTCTGCAGAATCTTTTGGTGGAAGTTTGGAAGTTGATTCAAAAACTTGTATTCGTGTGCAAAAATACGACATCAGCTTTGTTAGATAAAATGATGATGGAAAACATTTATTGAATGTATACTGTGTGCCAGGTATTGCTTCACATACTCAGAGTGTATTGAGAAATCTAGTTTTCACAACAGTCCTCTGAGGAAAGAAAACAGTCTTATCCTGGTTTATTGATATGCAAACAGAAGCACAGAGAGTGCGAGTAACTTTTCTGAGTTTATCAGCTTTTGGTTTGGAGAGTTTGCCATTGAACCCAAGCAATTGGAATCCAGAGTTCAGCCCTTTAATAACCTATGAACACCAGTTTCTGTATCAGCTAGCTATTGTTGCAACTAACCACGAAATCTCAGTGGCAAATGATAATAAGCTTTAAATTTCCACACATCTGCAGCTTGGTGGGGGCAGCGTTACTGATTCCAACTAGATTCAGCTGGGCAGCTCTAACCGTAGGTTGAGTTGAGGTTTTCTTCACGTCTCATCCTTCTTGAATTATTGGCTTAATCATGATCTGTTCTTCTCATAGTGATAAAAGAAGCAAGAAAGAGGGCCTCTCGCCAGAACTAAGGCTCACATCAATCTGTCTATTTTAGCCTTTAATTGCCCAAGTAAAGGGCGGGAAAAGTAGAAAATGGAAGGTCTCTTTTGCAAGACAAGGAAGCCCTGCCCTGGTGTGCTCATAATGGAGAAAGGAGCTCCTCCTGTAGGAAGGCTGGATCAGGAAAATCAGGTGCAAGATAAGGGGCATTTCTGCTCACTGACATTTTTGCCACCTGAGGAAAGATGAATGGATGTTAGACTTCTGTCTGTATTCATGAAATGTCTCATGTTAGGAGGGGAGTGTAGGGTGAAAGCTTCTGTGTGCCGCTTCTCTGAGAAAGTCTTAGAACTACCTATGTAAGGGCCAAGGAGGCACAGAGAGAGAAGAAATAACTTTTTCTCATAGAGAGGGCAAGAACTGGGTTCTTTACATCTTGGTATCCTTCTTTGGGTAGTTAACCCAGAACTATTGACACGGCAGTTTCCTAATAAGTGCAGTTGAAAAATAAGTGAAATTCGCATTTTTCACTCTTGAAGAAGAACCTCCAAAATTTCCTTCTCTCAAGCCTTACTTCCTGGGGGGTTCCACTAGGCCTGGCAACAGAAACCCGTGCTTGCATTCTGAAGAGTATTTTGGCCATCTGTTTTGGTTGCCCTGGGTTACTCCAATATAGCCACAAAGAAGCTGGTCCTGCTGGGGTTTATCGCTGATTGCAAAACTAAGCCTGGCTAGCAAAACTGGCAAATTCTGCTTACTGCGTGCGTGTTGTTGTTGTGTGTATGATGTGTGTGTGTGTGTGTGTGTGTGTGTTTTGAGCAGAGTTTCCATAGAAAAAAGAAAGGCAAGCTGTTGCCCAGCTGAATTGTCCTGGCAGGAGTTCTTCACATAATTCTCCTGGAAGTTTCTGCAATATTTCTTTCCCTTCCTGTCTCCCTGTTTCTATAGAACTGTGAAGATTTACTGAGTCTCTCCAGCTGCAGCCTAAAGTCCTCGCTGAGACAGTTTCAGACTGCCTATTCTGATGTGGGAAGGTGTAGGATGGGAGGTGGGGAGGCCTGTGCCCTTATTTATATAAACTGATCATTATTGAAAGGAAAAATGCTGAACCTATCAGAAATGTTAAAATGCCTGCTTTGACCACACCCTCAAAAGCTAGTAGCACTATTGCTCTGGGTCAAGGGCAATAGTATTTCTTTTTTTATTCTTTTTTATTTTATTTATTTATTTTTTTAGAGATGGGGTTTCACCATGTTGGCAAGGATGGTCTCTATCTCCTGACCTCATAATCCGCCTGCCTCAGCCTCCCAAAGTGCTGGGATTACAGGTGTGAGCCACTGCACCTGGCAGCATTTCTCGTAAGCTAGTTTTTAACCTCTCTTGAGCCCTCAATGGCACAGAATTTCAGGAGTTGACTATAGTTGATTCTATCTGAAATGGCCTTCAAGATTTGTTCCCGAGAAATACATGGACAGAAATAGGTGTTCTTTTGTCAAATTCAGTGTGAGGAATTTTCACTGTATATGACTCTTGGAAAAAATAGTTCAGAAACATGTAAAATGATTTGAATTGTTTCCATTTAGTTCAAACTCTACTACTCTGTGAGTCCCTTAAGATCAAGAAATGTGCCTCATGGTAATTTAGCACTTAACGGATACCTGGCAGGGATAATAAATGTGAGCTGAATGAATGCATGAAATAATGAAATATCACATCCTCAATAAAGCTTTCTCCTCTCTTAAATCACTAGCATTTCCTGGGAATTTTGTCATTTAAAAAATTCCACTTCAATTGCCAACTACTGTATCATTTATAAAATTATTACTGCACAGAAATTACTTCTGTGTAGCAAACCACCCCCAAATTTAGTAGTTTCAAAATAATAACCATTTATTATCTCTCATGATTTTCAGGGTTGACTGGACTCAGCTGGGTAATTCTTCTGCTGTGATATTGACTGGGCTGTAATAATCTGAGGGCTTGACCGGGCTGGACATCACAGTGGCTCACTAACATGGCTGGTAGTTGATGCTGGCTGTTGGCTGGGAGCTCAGTCAGGGCTGTTGAGTAGAACCTACCCATGGACTCTCCACATTACCTAGGCTTCTCACAGCATGGCAGATGGCTTTCAAAAGGGAATGTCTTAAGTGTGAGTATTTGAAGAGACAGGAAACAAAAGTGGAAGCTGCCCAGTCTTCTTACAAGGTAGGCCAACAATTGGCTCAGTGCTACTTGTGCTGGATTCTCTTGGTAAGCAGCCATGGAGCCATCCTTGATTCAAGATGAGGGGAAATAAACTCCATCTTTTGATGGGAGAATAACAAATAATTTCTGACCATGTTTAATTCACCCTATTGTCTGTGTAATAATTGACATGGAGAATAAAACAATGGTAAGAGGCATGAGTAAAGTAGGATGAGTGAAAAGGTTGCATCAGGAAAGAGAACTGGTTAATTAGATTGGATGTTTGTAAACAATTAATCTTAATTAATTCAAAGTCAAGCCTGACATGAATATTGTAAAAGAGATTGCTGAAAAATCAATAAAAACATCTTACAAGAATTATGGAAAACAGGGATGTCCCAGAAATCTGGAGACAGGTAAATGTCATTGCCATTTTCAAAAATGTAAAGAAAGTGGAATCACTGCAAAATTTGATTTTGATCCCAAGAAGATGCTAAAAGACATGATTAGAGTGATTAGGTTCAGCTGCATGTGTTAGAAAGCAAAATAACAGAAGCATAAAATGTGGAAGATTATTTTTCTCTCTGTGTAAATAAAACAGACTACGAGGCGGATATGGTGGCTTCATGAAGTCATTGAGGACTCATATTCTTTTTAGCTCATTATTCCACCCGCTCTATCCTCGTGGTCCACAGTGATGGCTACAGTTCCAATCATCGCATCTACATTCCAGAATATTTTTAAAAAGTGGAGAAGGGGAAATAATTCATCTAATCTTTTAGAGAGGTTTTCTGGATGCTGCCATACAAGCTCACTTATATCTCATCAGCTAAACCTAAACCATAGAGTCATACATACACCAGAAAATGTAGTCTTAATTTTGGGTGACCATGTGCTCACCTAAGAGTTGGAAGTTTTATTACAGAGAAGGGCAGGATAGATTTTGGAGTAAGCAACTAATAGTATCTGCTCCAGATGCTTTGTCCATTCCAGTAGAATCCAGCATGCATTTTCTAAGCAATCATGACAGAAATGCTAAGGATGGAAAAGTGGTTCCCCCTCCTTTCTGGGTTTTAGTCAATGGCATATGAAAGTGCATTGTCTATTAGACCATCTTATCTTCCTCTTCAGATTCTCTCAGCCTCATTTGTCTCCTGGACCCTCTGCTATTTGTGTTTCCATGGCAATTCTCTCTGTGTAGGCCTAAGTGGTCTTTTTCTTGAGCCTGGGGTCCAGACTCTTGGCTCCTCTCACCATTTCCCAACTCAAGTACAACCTCAGGGTGTGGGATTTGATTTTCCCAATGACTAACTGTCAGAGAGCTCAAGTGATGCAATGGGGAAGTGCAGGTGACTTAACTCCACATGGGGTGAACTTTGACCTATGGGAAACAGCAGAGGTTAATCAGCAGATAATTCCCTCTCCCTACCTCCTTCCATGGACTATTCTGAAACACCAAGGTTGTTTTTTTTTTCCTTTTTTGCAGGTAGACTGTTCCGAGGCATCTTGCACAGCTAAGTGACTGGCTGTGTCTCTTTGAGAAGTGGTGTTAGCTCATGAATGCATCATCTTTACCTTTGCTTTTCATCTTTCGCTGCCTCACTTCCCTATTCCTTCACTCTCCTTGTCCTAGGGTTGCACATCCTGGTAGTCTTAGCATTTAGGCCTGACTCAAGCTCTATTTTATTATGTTTATTTATTTATTTGCTTGTTTGTTTTGAGATGGAGTTTTGCTCTTTTTGCCCAGACAGGAATACAATGGCGCCATCTTTGCTCACTGCAACCTCCGCTTCCTGGGTTCAAGTGATTCTCCTGCCTCATCCTCCCAAGTAGCTTGGATTACAGTCATGAGCCACCACGTCTGGCTAATTTTGTATTTTAAGTAGAGACGGGGTTTCACTATGTTGGTTAGGCTGGTCTCGAACTCCTGATCTTAGGTGATCCACCCACCTTGGCCTCCCAAAGTGTTGGGATTACAGGCGTGAGCCACTACACCTGGCCTCAGGCTCTATTTTATATGGCATATAGGCTAAGATAGTACAGTCCAAAGTTTCTTTTTTTCCCAACTTTTTTAAGTTCAGAGGTACATGTATAGGATGTGCAGGTTTGTTACATAGGTAAACGTGCATCATGGTGGTTTGCTGCACAGATCATCCCATCGCCCAGGTATTAGGCCAGTATCCATTAGCTATTCTTCCTGATGCTCTCCCTCCTCCCACCCACCACCCTTCAACATGCCCTAGTGTGTGTTGTTGCTCCCCATGTGTCCATGTCTTCTCATCACTAGCTCCCACTTATAAGTAAGAACATGCAGTATTTGGTTTTCTGTTCCTGTGTTAGTTTGCTGAGGATAATGGCCTCCAGCTCCATCCATGTCCCTGCAAAGGACATGATCTCATTCTTTTTTATAGCTGCATAGTATTCCACAGTGTATATGTACCACAGTTTATTTATCCAGCCTATTACTGATGGGCATTTGGGTTTATTCTGTCTTTCCTATTGTGCATAGTGCCACAGTGAACATATGTGCATGTGTCTTTATGATAGAATGATTTATATTCCTTTGGGTATACACCCAGTAATGGAGTTGCTGGGTGAAATGGTAGTTCTGTTTTTAGCCCTTTGAGGAATTGCTACACTGCTTTGCACAGTAGTTGAACTCATTTACATTCCCACAGCAGTATATGTGTTCCCTTTTCTCTGCAACATTGTCAGCATGTTATTTTTTGACTTTTTAATAATAGCCTTTCTGACTGGTGTGAGACAGTATCTCACTGGGGTTTTGATTTGCTTTTCTCTAATGATCAGTGATGTTGAGCTTTTTTTTCATGATAGTTGGCCACATGTATGTCTTCTTTTGAAAAGTGTCAGTTCATGTTCATGTTCTTTGCCTACTTTTGAATGGAGTTCTTTGTTTTTTTCTTGTAAATTTGTTTAAGTTCCTTATATTAGACCTTTGTCAGATGCATAGTTTGCAAAATTTTTCTCCCATTCTGTAAGTTGTCTATTTATTCTGTTGGTAGTTTCTTTTGCTGTGAAGAAGCTCCTTTGTTTGATTAGATCCCATTTGTCAATTTTTGCTTTTGTTGCAATTGCTTTTGGTGCCTTTGTCACAAAATCTTTGTCTGTGCCTGTGTCCTGAAAGGTATTACCTAGGTTTTCTTCTAGAGTTTTTATAGTTTGGGGTTTTACATTTAAGTCTTTAATTCACCTTGAGTTGATTTTTGTATAAGGTGTAAGGAAGGGGTCCAGTTTCAATTTCTTCATATGGCTAGCCAGTTCTCCCAGCACCATTTATTAAATAGGGAATCCTTTTCCCATTCCTTGTTTTTGTCAGGTTTGTCCAAGATCAGATGGTTGTAGGTGTGCAGTCTTATTTATGAGTTCTCTATTCTGTTCCATTGGTCTATGTGTCTGTTCTTGTACCAGTACCATGCTGTTTTGATTACTATAGCCCTGCAGTATAGTTTGAAGTTGGGTAGTATGATGCCTCCTCCAGCTTTGTTCTTTTTTCGTAGGATTGTCTTGGCTATTTAGGCTCCTTTTTTTGGTTCCACATGAATTTTAAAATAGTTTTCTCTAATTCTGTGAGGAATGTCAATGGTAGTTTAATGGGAATAGCCTTGAATCTATAAATTGCTTTGGGCAGTATGGCCATTTTCATGATATTGATTCTTCCCATCCATGAGCATGGAATGTTTCTCCATTTGTGTCCTCTCAGATTTCTTTGAGCAGTGGTTTGTAGTTCTCATTGAAGAAGTCCTTCATCCTTCACTTCCCTTGTTAGCTGTATTCCTAGGTATTTTATTCTTTTTGCGGCAATTGTGAAAGGAAGTTGATTCGTGATTTGGCTCTCAGCTTGCTTGTTGGTGGTGTATAGGAATGTTAGTGACTTTTGCACATTGATTTTGTATCTTGAGACTTTGCTGAAGTTGCTTATCAGCTTAAGAAGCTTTAGGGCTGAGACTATGGGGTTTTATGGATATAGGATCATGTCAACTGCAAACAAAGATAGTTTGACTTCCTCTCTTCCTATTTGAATACACTTTATTTCTGTCTGTTTGCCCTAGACAGAACTTTCAATCCCATGTTGAATAGGAGTGGTGAGAGAGGGCAACCTTGTCTTGTGCCAGTTTTCAAGGGGAATGCTTCCAGCTTTTGCTCATTCAGTATGATATTGGCTGTAGGTTTGTCATATATGGCTCTTATTACTTTGAGATATGTTCCTATCCTACCTAGTTTACCGAGAGTTTTTAACATGAAGGGATGTTGAATTTTATTGAAGGCCTTTTCTGCATCTATTGAAATAATCATGTGGTTTTTGTCTTTAGTTTTGTTTATGTGATTAATCACATTCATTGGTTTGCCTGTGTTAAACCAACCTTGCATCCTGAAGATTAAGCCTACTTGATCATGGCAGATAAGCTTTTTGATGTAGCGCTGGATTTGGTTTGCTAGTATTTTGTTAAGAATTTTTACATCAATATTCATCAAGGATGTTGGCCTGAAGTTTTCTTTTTTGTTGTATCTCTGCCAGGTTTTGGTGTCAGGATGATACTGGCTTCATAGAATGAGTTAGGGAGGAGTCCCTCCTTTTAAATTTTTTTTGAATAGTTTCAGTAGGACTGGTACCAGCTCTTCTTTGTACCTCTGGTGCAATTCAGCTGTGAATCCATCTGGCCCTGGGGATTTTTTCGGTTGGTAGGCTATTTATTATGGTCTCCATTTCAGAACTTGTTATTTGTCTATTCAGGGGTTCAATTTCTTCCTGGTTCAGTCTTGGGAGGGTGGATGCACTCAGGAATTTATCAATTTCTTCCAAATTTTCTAGTTTGTGTGCAAAGAGGTATTTCTAGTGTTGTCTGATGATTGTGTGTATTTCTGTGGGGTCAGTGGTAATATCCCCCTTATCATTTCTGATTGTGTTTATCGGAATCTTCTTCATTAGTCTAGCTAGTGGTAAATCTATTTTATTGATTTTTCAAAAATCAGCTTCTGGATTTGTTTATTTTTTGAAGTTTTTTTCGTGTTTCTCCTTCAGTTCTGCTCTTATCTTGGTTATTTCTTGTCTTCTACTAGCTTTGGGGTTTGTTTGCTCTTGGTTCTCTAATTCTTTTAGTTGTGATGTGGGTTGTTAACTTGAGCTCTTTCTAGCTTTTTGATATGGGCATTTAGTGATATAAATTTCCCTCCTGACACTGCTTTAGCTGTGTCCCAGATATTCTGTTACATTATATGTTTGTTCTCATTAGTTTCAAAGAAGTTCTTGATTTTTGTCTTAATTTTATTATTTACCCAAAGTCATTTAGGAGCAGGTCGTTCAATTTCCATGTAGTTGTATGTCCACTTGATTGAGTGCTGAGATCAGGTCCTAAATATCTTTGTTAATTTTCTGTCTCAGTAATCTGTCTAATATTATCAGTGGGATGTCAAAGTCTCCTACTATTATTGTGTGGGAATCTAAGTCTCTTTGAAGCTCTCTAAGAAATTGCTTTATGAATCTGGATGTTACTGTATTGGGTGCATATATATTTAGGCTAGTTAGGTCTTCTTGTTGAATTGACCCCTTTACCATATGTAATGCCCTTCTTTGTCTTTTTTGATCTTTGTTGGCTTAAAGTCTGTTTAGTCAGAAACTAGCATTGCACCTATACTTTTTTCTGTTTTCCATCTGCTTGGTAAATTTTCTTCCATCTCTTTATTTTGAGCCTATGTGTGTCTTTGCATGTGACATGGGTCTTTTGAAGACAGCATACTGATGGGTATTGGTCCTTCATCCAGCTTGCCACTCTGTGTCTTGTAATTGGGGCATTTGGCCCATTTACATTTAAGGTTAGTATTTTTATGTATGGATTTGATTCTGTCATCATGATGCTAGTTGGTTATTTTGAAGACTTGTTTACATGCTTGCTTCGTAGTGTCACTGGTCTGTGTACTTCGGTGTGTTTTTGTAGCGGCTGGTAACAGTTTTTCCTTTCCATAGTTAGTGCTTCCTTCAGGAGCTCTTGCAACGCAGGTCTGGTGGTAATGAATTCCCTCAGCATTTGCTTGTCTAAGAAGGATCTTATTTCTCCTTCACTTATAAAGCTTAGTGTGGCCAAATATGAAATTCTGGGTTGGATTTTTTTTTCTTTAAGAATGTTGAATATTGGCCATCAGTCTCTTCTGGCTTGTAGGGTTTCTGCTGAGATATCTGCAGTTAGTCTGTGAGCTTCCCTTTGTAGGTGACCTGGCCTTTTTCTCTGGCTGCCCTTAACATTTTTTTCTTTCATTTCAACGTTGGAGAATCTGATGATTGTGTATCTTGTGGACAACCTTCTTGTGGAGTATCTTACTGGGGTTCTCCGCACTTCCTGAATTTGAATGTTGGCCTGTCTAGCTAGGTTGGGGAAGTTCTCCTGGATGATATCCTGAAATATGTTTTCCAAATTGGTTCCATTTTCCCTGTCTCTTTCAGGTACGCCAATCAGTCATAGATTCAGTCTTTTTACCTAATCCCGTATTTCTCAGAGGTTTTGTTCATTCCTTTTCATTCTTTTTTTTTTTTAATCTCTTCTTGTCTGCCTATCCTATTTCAGAAAGACAGGGTTTAAGCTGTGAGATTCTTTCCTCCACTTGGTCCATTCTGCTTTTAATACTTGTGATTGCACTGTGAAGTTCTTGTAGTGTGTTTTTCAGCTCTATCAAGTCGGTTATGTTCCTCTCTATACTGGCTATTTTGGCTGTCAGCACCTGCATTGTTTATCATGATTCTTAGCTTCCTCACAGTGGGACAACATGCTATTATACTTTAAATCAGTGAATTTCATT
The DNA here is from genome assembly GCF_049354715.1 of Callithrix jacchus. Classification (NCBI taxonomy): domain Eukaryota; kingdom Metazoa; phylum Chordata; class Mammalia; order Primates; family Cebidae; genus Callithrix; species Callithrix jacchus. The sequence goes on from NC_133524.1 coordinate 20,929,751, forward strand.
GTTATCCACATTCTGAAGCCTACTTCTGTCATTTCAGCCATTTCAGTCTCTGCGCAGTTCTGAACCCTTGCTGGTGAGGTGTTGCAGTCTTTTGGAGGAAAGGGGCCACTCTGGCTTTTTGAGTTTTTAGTGTTTTTGTGTTGATTCTTTCTCTTCTCTGTGGGCTTATCTACCTTTGATCTTTGAGGTTGTTGACCTTTGGATTGAGGTTTTATGTGGTTTTTGTCTATTCGTTTTTCTTTTAATAATCTGGCCTCTCTTCCCTAAGGCTGCTGGGTCCTCTCCAGACTAGTCACCTTGGTTTTTCCAGTACCAGTGAAGGCTGTGAGACATCAAAGATGGCAGCCTGTCTCTTCCTCTGGGAGCTCCTTCCCAAGAGGTACTGACCAGCTGCCAGCCTGAACGCACCTATAGGAGGTGGCTGGAGACCTTGGTTGGGAGGTCTCACACAGTCAGGAAGAATGGGATCAGTAACCCACTTAAAGAAGCAGTGTGGCTGTGTTTTCAAAGAGGAGCTATGCCGTGTTGGGGTTTTCTTCAGCCCCTGATCAGTTTGGGCTGCAGGCTGGAACAGCCGAGAAGTCCAAACAGCAGAGGAGGTGGCCTGCATCACTCCCCTGGGCACCCTGTCCCAGGCAGAAATTAGAACTCTTGTTGGCTGTAGAACACAGGCGGGGGTTGCTGGAGGCCCCAGTTGGCAGGACCTGCCCAGCAAGGAGGAATGGATCGGTCCCGTTTAAAGAAGCAGTCTGGCCACGCCTCAGCAAAACAGTTGTGCTGTGTTGGGAAATTGCCTCTGCCCCTGTCAGCCTGGAATCTCCAAAGCTCACAGGCTGGAACAGCATCCAGACAACTGAGGTGGCAGCCCACTCTGCTCCCCTCTCCCTCCTCCTGGCACTCTGTCCTAGGGAGAGATCCGAGCTCTGTCTATAAGGGCAGGGGTAGCTGGAAGCCCCAGCTGGGAGGTACTACCCAGTGAGGAGGAATGGATCAGGGTCCTGCTTGAAGAAGCAGTCTGGCCACATTCTGGCAAAGCAGCTGTGCTGCACTGGGGAGACCCTTCCTGTGGGGACCAGTTGGACTCTCTGAAGCCTGCAGGCTGGGATGGCTGAGTTGATCAAACAGCAGAGATGGTGGCCTGCCCCTCGCCCTAGGGGCTTCACTCTGTCTCAGGCAGGCTTCACCCTGTTGCTGGTTGCTGGCTGGAATTCCAAGCCAGTGGGTCTTATCTTGTGAGGTGCTCAGGAAGTGGGACCCACAGACCAACACTGCTCAGCACCTGGGATTTAGCCCCCTTCCTAGGAGTATGTATGGACCTCCCACCTTGCCTGAGTTGCGGTCACCTTTGTTGAGGATCCCGGGACTGGAGTACGTAAAGCTCCTGGGTCTCTGTGTTCCTGAGCAGCTGCTGTGCCAAGACTCCACATAGCTCTGTGTGTCAAACCCAAGGCCCTAGTGGTGTGGGCTCACAAGGATTTCCTGATCCAAGGGTTGCAAAGATCTGGGGGGAACTGTGGTTTCCCAGGGTTACACATTCACTCACCACTTCCCTTGGTTGAAGGTGGGGGTTCCCTTGGCTCTGCGTTGCTTCCAGGTGGGCTGTTGCCCCTCCTTGCAATTCATCATTCTGTGTGGGTTAAGTTGTTTCCCTGATTTGTCCCAGTGCAAGAACCTGAATGTTTCAGTTGAAGGTGCTGTATTCACTTGCCCCTTTTGTTTCCCTCCATGAGTGCGTCACTTCGCAGCTGCTTCTAATTGGCCATTTTGGCTCCCTCCCCAAAGTTTCTACAATCTGGCAAAAAGTAAGGCTTCTGATGAATTGTGTGACTAATGTGGCATATACCTGAGGCTTCTTACGTCCTACCCCAAATGTATATACTTTTTGGGTACGCATTCAGATACACCCATGGGGATCTGACTGCAGAGAGGGCTCAGTAATCAGCCAGCTCTGGACCAGAGGCCAGCCTCCTTCCTAGTCATGGCTTGGATAGAGTGTACTAGATAACACAGGTGTCCCATCATGAGGATACCTTGTTTGGTGTTCCTTCCCTATGGAGACAGGGAGTGAAAAGGTTGGCAAGAGCTGGAGAAGTCCATGCCCCTGCGTTCCAACAAGTTGGAGAGAGAGAGAGTAATGGGAAAGACCTGCTTGGGGGGCTTACATCATAGGAGCTGGAAGCAGAGGCAAGTCCTGGTCTCCGTATCCAACCCACAAAGCAGGCTTTCAAAGAGGCAGTGTGGAGCTACATTCTCATGTCAGAGGCAGGTAGTCCTCCCCAGCGGTAAATATTGTCAGGTTAGGCAAACACCACTCATATTCACCTCTCCTCTTCCTTTGGAGAAGACCAAGAGATTCAATGGAAAGGGAAGTAGAAAGCTCATTTTCTGGGCAAATCTGAAGACAAAAGGATAAGGAGAGTTTTTCTAGGAAGAGATAATCTCATTTCTTACTTTGAAATGTTAAATACAATTTAAAACATAATCAGAGAAAGATGTTAGAAACAGTGTACTTAGATTTCAGTGAGACAAGTGACAAGGCCTCTCATGAAATCCTCAGACCAGGGTATGTCATACTTGGCCCTACTGCCACTTTGGGCAGGATAATTCTCTACTGTGGGAGGCCATCCTGTGCACTGTAGAATGTTGAGCAGCAGTCCTGGCTTCTACCCATTAGTTATTAGTAGCATTCCACCCTAGATTGCGACAACCAGAAACATCTTCAAACATTGCCTAATTTTCCCTGGGGGGCCAACTCGCCCCTGGTTAAGAACCAAGGCTTTAGATGTTGATCTGCCCACAATCTTATCTCTGATCATGTTTCTCTGTGTGTGCTCTTGGTGATTTAGTCCCACTTTTGGCTTCAAAAATTATCCCTCTGTGACGGTTCCTATATTGATCCTCTAGTCCTGCCTTTTCTTCTGAGCTCCAGACTCTTCAATTCAGACTCTTAAATCCAACTACTTATTGGGAGTAGATACTTGGATATAAAACATATACCTCAAACTGTATGCTTAAAATGAAATGCATCGTTTCTCCCACATATCTCTTCTTGGTGATAGCATCACTATGTTACCAAATTGCCCAAGTTAGAAAACAAGTCATGTTGACCATTCCTTTCTTTCTCACCACCACACTGAATTAGCCCCGACACTGCCAATCCTGCCTTTTGAACACCTCTTTAAGCATCTATTGTTTTCTAGCCCAAAGGCAACTGCCTCAGATCAGGCCTTCTTAATTATTTGTCTGAATTAATCTTCCTGTTCCCAGTCTTACCTCCTTCTAATCAATTGTCTACACAGTGGAAAGTCTTTTGAAAACCTAAATCTTTTGCTTAGGCTCCTTGAAACTTTCTCATAGTAATCAGGATGTAATCCAAGTTCCTCACTTTGTTTTTGTTTTGAGACAGAGTCTAGGTCTGTGCCCCAGCCTGGAGGGAAGTGGCATGATCATAGCTTACTGCAGCCTTGAACCCCTGGGCTAAAGTGATCCTTTTGCCTCAGCCTCCTGAGTAACTGAGAGTACAGGTATGAGCTATCTCGTTGGGCCCTTGAAAATGAAGCCCCTAGTGCAGGAACACAAGTAGGGTGAGGCAAGCAAGTTGCCTTGAGTACAAAACCTAAGGAGACACTCACTCTTAGGATCTTCGAGTGCAGTGTTGGCATTTGAGAGTGTCATTTTCAATGTTAATCCCTAGATGTCTTGCTTGTCCCACGCTAGTTGCTTTGCCTTTGCAAGGGCTCCTGCTACCCTTTCTGGTGTCATCTCTCATCACATCCTCACTCAAGTCCTCATTTCTAACACATGGGCTGCTTGCAGACCCCTTAACGGTTACCATAACACCTGCCTTAGCAGCAGACTCCTCTGGAGTGTCAGGGTAATGATGGAGTGACAGAAACCCAGGTAGCATTCATCTCATGATGAATCACAAGCATCAAGAGAGCAGTGGATGGGGTTTTTTCTTCAATTTTTTTTTATTGTGGAAAAATACATGTAATATAAAATTTAGTATCTTAACCATTTTAAATGTGTAGTTCAGTGATATTAAGTACATTCATGTTGTGCAGTTGTCATTACCATCCATTTTCAAACTCTTTTCATCTTGCAAGACTGAAACTGCATACTCATTAAACAATAACACTTTCCTATTCTCCCTCCCCTCAGCCTCTGACAACTACTCTTCTACTTTCTGTCTGTATAATTTTGACAATTCTAGGTACCTCATATAAGAAGAACCACATGGTAATTGGACTTTTGTGATTAACTTATTTCACTTAGCGTAATGTCCTCAAGGTTCAACTATGTTGTAGCATGTCAGAGTTCCCTGCTTTTTAAAGGTTTAATACTATTATTTTGCATGTACATAACACATTTTGCGTATCCATTTGTCTACTGATGAACACTTCGGTTGCTTCCACATTTTAGCTATTGTGAATAATGCCTCTATGAACGTGAGTGTCCAAATATCTGTTAGAGACCCTGCTTTCATTTTTTTTTTTTTGAGATATATCCAGAAGTGGAATTGCTGGATCACATGGTAATTCTACCAAATGTCATGTTGTAAGCCTAGCTCAAAGGCATTCATTTTGACAAAAGCTTGTTCATTTAAGCAAACAAAAATATTAAAACCCATCTTCTGTTATAGTCATTGTCATAACAACGTTGCATCTCATAGTGTATGGCTGCTGTGGTATAATTTACTTTAAAATGCTTCAGTGAAGATAGTATAATATATATTTGTGCATTTAGTATTAATCTATGCCCCAGGGACTGTTAGTTAACATTTGAATTCCTCTAATTGAGGATATTCATTCCAGAGACTATTAGCTTTTAAGAGAGTCTAATCAGGAATCAACATTCCCAAAGCAACTACTATAAGCCTTCAAATATCTTAATCCTCAGCTCAATATCACAGACTTTGTTAATTAGCCTAATGGATGTTAGAAATGATTTTCACTGGTGAAATGAGTGTTATTCAATAAGATGTGTTGTTAGTAGTATTGTCTATGATGTCCTGGCCTTGCACAATAGGGGTATAAGAATCCAGTGAGACCGATAACCCACAGACCTTTAAAATGGCACTCTGGGCTTAGGATTCCAGACTGGTCCCTTGTTTAGCTGTTTATTGGAGGACTTGATTGCCTGATTATGTCTAGAAGTTTTGGTAAATTCACCAGTTTCAATCAACATTGCACATTTACCTCATGTGAACCGTCATGTAAGATGTAGTAGGAGCAGCTAAAGGGTCACCAAGATAGAACATTGAACTTCCAGAACCGATTAGATGGCTGTAGTCTAGATTAGACATTCTAGATGTCTCTTTGCATGACTGTATGAGTGTCAGCATTTGGTCTGATACTTGCTTTTATTATAACACACTACTTGATAGTGAGGTTGTTGGTGAGAAGACCTGTTTCTAACTCTTGAAGGCTACCCCTGTGCATCCAAAAAATCCTAAAATGTGTGAATCACAGATTTGCTTAGGGCATTTTGTAGCAGGTATCTTATTGGAAGCAAATGGAAGGGTAAACCTGCTCATGCAATCTTTGTTTCAGTTTGGAGATACTTGCCTTCTTGTTGCGATCTCACCCAGGAATCCTATCATCCCTGGCCCTTAGCATCTTGTAATGTATAGCCCCTGCCCAAAAGAATTGGGAAAAAAAATCATTCTTATGCAGCTGGGTACTCCACCACCTCGATAACTGGGATTTCACTTTCTCCCATATATGGCTTTCCTAATGCCCAGCAATAAAGCTCAGGTAAACTTTTTAAAAAATTATGTATAGATGAAAGGTAAAGGTGAAATGTTCTGCTACATTTTCCTTCTAAGGCCCTGGTCCTAGGAAATACAAGATGTTAGATGTGCCTAAGCGTAACCGAAGAGAAACACCATATGTATTATAGTCCATTTTCATCCTGCTATGAAGAAATACCCAAGACTGGGTAATTTATAAAGAAAAAGAGGTTTAATGGATGCACAGTTCCATATGGCTCCATGATTATGGAGGCCTCATAATCATGGCAGAAGGTAGAGGAACAGCAAAGACATGTCTTACATGGCAGCAGGTAAGAGCACATGGGCAGGGAAACTTCCCTTTATAAAATCACCAGATCTCATGAGACTTATTCACTATCATGAGAACAGCATGGGAAAAACCTGCCCCCATGATTCGATTACCTCACACCGGGTCCCTCCCATGACATGTGGGGATTATGAGAGCTACAGTTCAAGATGAGATTGGGGTGGGGACAGAGACAAACCATATCACCATGTATTTAAAAGTATGTCTGATAGAAAAAAAAAAAGAAATTTCATGGTGCTACAGCCAAGGATCATAATTTAAATAGAAAATTACAGAATTTTTGACAAATGATTAAATAGAGAGAAAACAATATTATGATTTGAGTAATAGTTAACATTTAATTGTTTAAGTTGTGACTACAATGTATTTTATGAGCAGCAAATTACAGACTGAAAATTCATGATATAATTATAAAGCGAAAAGATTGATTTCATATTCATATATTACTTCTCATAGAGTAAGTCTCATGGATTACTGTCATAATCAACTGTAAATTGAAACCATATCAACAGGACACATGTTAATGATATGTACATAATTGCTATTAATACTAAAGGGTAATTTAGCTTAAAAGGTAATCAGATCACTTAAATGATGTAATTAATATTACATTTACAGAGGGGAATCAATTTTTGTGCTTTTCTCTTCTCGTTCTGATGCAGATGAGATTTTTCTCTCATCTCAAATTGTGTCACATGCACACACAAAATGGCACCCACTTAAAGCTGAGGCTGGGCTGAAATATACCAACATGTGGGCTTCCACTGTCCCTCATTCATCACCCCTCTAGGGCCCAAGGTGGAGATTGTCAATGTTCCTCAAAAGAGTTCCTATGCTGCTGCTTTCCACCTTGGGGTCCTCGAATATCTTTCAGCCTGGGTTGTAGGTGTCAAGGAGGTTTTAAGGCTGTAAGGCTCTGGGTAATAGACTGTGGGCTTGAGAGTGGTGGCATCATAGGAGGAGGGTGTACTACTGACATGTGAGGAACAGTGTACCCAAGTGTGACTCAAGTGGGCCTTCTGTTCGTTTTCTTTGTTCCTTATCTTCCCAAGCCATCTTGGTGCCCAAGGCAGGGAAAACAGGAACTGAAATTGAACAGTGTACTGGCTTGGTACCAGTCTTCTAGGAATAGCTGGTAAAGTCAATTTTTTATGTCAGTATGTTTTAAAGTTATTTGTGAATAGATTAAATCTCTGGTAAGTTTTTGGGGATATTGATTAATTAAAAAACACCCTTTCCTGGTGGCTTTTGGAACTCCTACACATGGATTCCTGACTCTATATCCTGAGGTGCCCTCTCCTCCTTCTGAGATTGTCAGTCTAGGCTTGTCACCTTCAGCTCAATGGCCCACAGTCTACAGCCTCAAGACCCCTTTGATGCTACTACCTGGGCTGAAAGCTGATTCAAGGACCTCAAAGTGGGGAGTGGCAGCATAGTAGCACCTTTGAGGAGTATTGAGAGCCTTCACCTTGGGACATGGAAGGCTGGGGAATCAGGGACAAGGGAAGCCCAGGTGTAGATGTGCTTGAGCTCAGCCTTAGCTATTAAGTGGGTGTCATTTTGTATGTGGACACCCACTAATTTTGTGCCCAGAAAAAAACAGATGAGATTACCTTTGAAATCTGAGTTGCTGGAAGTCCAGAAGTAGAGGATGCTGATATTGGGGTAGAGGATAAGGAAGTGAGAAGAGAAGATAAAAGGGCATCAGTGTTTTGCCCTTTTGCCAGGGAACACCCAGTTGAAACACCTGATGAAAATCTTCCCAGGAACTGAATTTAATTGCGTATTCTGAAGCTAGTATGACATCCTGTGGTTAGTGGATTGAGCACTGCCTTTGGATTCAAGTCAAACTGGATGACTTTGGAATACTTTCTTAACCTTTGTAAACCTCACTTTAATCGTTTATAAAATGAGGATCCCTCTAGATTTATTTAATGAAAGAATAGCCTAAAGCACCTAGGACTAGAGTATGAGGGCAGTTGTGGTAGTCTATTCCATCCATAGCCTCGATGAATTATGTCTGCCTATACTCCTGCCCTTGTGTAGTTCCCGTCCCTTGAACCTGGGTTGGCCTTGTGACTTATTTTAATTAGTAGAGTGTATTCAAAGATTAAGCTTTAGGAAGACCTACTACTTTCTGCTTTTGTATTCTTGGGAGCTCTGAACCACCATAAAAAATGTCTGACTCCCTTGTTGAAGAGAACATATGAAGAGGCCATGTGGGGGGGGGGCGGGAGAGAGAGAGAGAGAGAGAGAGAGAGAGAGAGAGAGAGAGACCTAAGCATCCCAGTGTTGCAGCCGAGCCCAGGCACATGAGTGATTGCTGGCGAGACCAGCAGAACTGCTTAGCTGAGTCCAGGCCAGATTGCAGAACTGTGATTAAATAAGCTATTTGTTGCTTTAAGAAGCTAAGTTTGGGGATACTTTGCTATGCAAGCGTAGATAACTGAAACCTGGATCATGAATGTTATGTAGATATTGTTTATGTAGTAGGCCCACGTCTTTCATGAGGTATGTTGTAGGCCCTTCTTGAATACATTATGACACTTAAACTCACTCATAATATGCAGTCAATAAGACTGAAGTATTTGAGTGGCACTTTCAGACTTATGATGATTTTAATATAGCATATTTGTAATCTGTTTATAAAAGATCTTGCCACTTCTTCACTTCCAGCACAAGCATTAATAGCCGCTGCCATCCTAGGGACGCTTTCACTAAGGAACAAGGTTTGCCTTTTTTTTTTTTTTTTAACCAGCTTTCCATGTAGATGCAGGAGAGAAGCACAAAGCCACTCTGAGATGTGGTTGACAGGTGGTCACTAGGCTCATTTATTGGCTAAGTACCTTTTTACTGTTTTCTGGCATTCTGGCATGGATTGTGCAATTCTGTGCCTTTGCAAAATTAAAAAGTATGACTATCATGGGTGTTCGGGGTGACTCAGGAATGGTTGGAATCATGAATGTTAAATCCATAAATGAAAGTGTAGTAAACTGGGGCAGCTGTATTATTGTCCACCTAATATCCTGTCCTTCTTTCCCCAACCTTCTTGTAGAAGAACTTACTTTGTTTGTGGAAAATCCATTCCAGATGGATTAGATGGAGATGATCCCTCCTCCTTGCCACAGTTTTGGACACATAATTTCAACTGGCTTTTCAACAAACGTTGGCCTCTCTCGGCAGATGCTGGGAGCTTCTGGTGGCCAGCAGCAGGTGGAAGCCATGTGTCCTTTCCCCATAACCCCATTCCCAGATAGCACCCTACAATGAAAGCCATTCTTAGACCAAATACTACCAAATGCGTGAGTATTTATTAGCAAGCAGGCCCCCAAAACATCATGAATATGTTTCGTAGTTCTGGAAGTTTCATTCATACTTGGATACTTGAAGGAACACCTCGCATGAGAGTCTTTTCTGGATGCCACAATATTCTGATAGTACGAGCCAGCCCTGTACGTGGGCCAGGTGACATGGTTCTCCTTGAAGTAGAGAGATGCAGGGAAGTGGGGCTTGGGCCTTTGAGTGCTGCCTGTGCCTTCAGAGTGCTTACCGGGTCCTCATGCAAAATGGGGGAGGGGGACTTCTACATTTTTCCTAATCATTTACTACTTTGAATATTACTCATTTCACCTATAACATTCACCCAACATCCTTTATATTATCAATAATTAGGAAACACTCTAGGTGTAGATTTTGATAGTATATTTTAAGTGCTACATCCTCACATTTGCTGCTGAATGTTTTCTGTTTGACTGTTTAGATGCCACTGCTTGCCTTTCTTCCCTTGCTCTCAGGCCTGGGAAGGACTAACTCCCTTATACTCTGGCTCCCTTACCCTCTGGCTGCTACTCGGGTTTGGCTAATGGTGAGCCCAGCGAATGATTGGACAGGGGAGGAGAGTAGGGTTAGGGTAATCATTCCTTCAACCCCATCCCTGCAGGGCTGCCCCACTGACCGGCAGGAAGGTCAAGGTTCTTGTCAAGGTGGCAAACTGTGAGTTTCTCCTGCCTGGTTCTGGTAACTGTTCCTGTCCCTCATCCCTTTGGGCCTATGAGTAGTAACAGCCCTGTTGCGACTAGTTTTTGAGTACTTCACTATCCTTTGTGATTTCTGTATCCTCTATTCACACTCCTGTTTGAATTATCCTACTTTAAGTGGGCTGCCTTTTTTCTGCTGTGACTTTGGGAAGGTGCTGACTCCTGATAAAAGTAGTTCCATGCCAGTTATCACCCCTGGGGTGTTGATTCCTGATTAGAGGATTTCAGATATTAATCGCACCTGAGATCAGACTTGATTTATACACATATTTTACATTGTTCATACAGAAACATCTTTTTTGAGACAGAGTCTCACTCTGTTGCTCAGGCTGGAGTGCAGTGGCGAGATCTCAGCTCACTGCAAACTCCGCTTCCCTAGGTTTAAGTGATTCTCCTGCCTCAGCTTCCCGAGTAGCTGGGATTACAGGTGTGCGCCACCATGGCTGGCTAATTTTTGTATTTTTAGTAGAGATGGGTTTTACCATGTTGGCCAGGCTGGTCTTGAACTTCTGACCTCAAGGGATCCGCCTGCCTCAGCCTCCTACAGTGCTGGGATTACAGGAGTGAGACACTGCAGGTGGCTCATACTGAAATATCTTAAAAGTTAATGGCTGTGTAGACAATTTAACACAAAACTTTCCGGCAACAGTGATTGGCTCAAAGATGTAGCTATAACCCTAGATGGAGCTATAACCCTAGCTCAAACCCTAATTAGAACTTCTCCAAGAATTTTTGCTGCAACAAATAGTAAAGAGGCAACCCCTTTTGGCTGTGATATAAGGTTAAGTAAGTGTTGAACTTCTAGTGCATATTCCTGCTACCCAGAGAGGAAGGCTTAGCAGAACTAAAAGTCAACAAGAGGAAGACAGAATTGAGAGATGGACAGAAAGGGACACATTCCTGGTTATATTATTGGACCCCTGGATCCAGCCATGCTTGAAGTTGAAGCTTTCTCTTTGAACCTCTCAGTTATGAAGGGAAATAAATTTCTTTTTGGTTTGTGTGTATAATTTGGGGTTTCTTTCACTTGCAACCAAATGAGTCTTGATAAATACACCAAGGGCCTATTTTCTTAATGCTCTTTCTTATTTTTATTTTTTTTCTCACCCTATCTTATGGTGCTGATCATAATGTTCTTACATGTATTAAGGAGAGAAGATGCATCAATACAAGTACGTGAAATGAGTTCAATTATAATACTCTCTCTCATTTTAATTTTTTTTGACACAGAGCTTTGCTCTTGTTGCCCAGGCTGGAGTGCAATGGCGTGATTTCGGCTCACTGCAATTTCTGCCTCCCAGGTTCAAGCGATTCTCCTGCCTCAGCCTCCGAAGTAGCTGGGACTACAGGTGCACACCACCACACTCAGCTAATTTTTGTATTTTTAGTAGAGACGGGGTTTCACCATGTTGGCCAGGATGGTCTCGATTGCTTGATCTCGTGATCCACCCGCCTCCGCCTCCCAAAGTGCTGGGATTACAGGAGTGAGCCACCACTCCTGGCAATGAGTTCAATTAATGCAGGCAACAGTTATATTTTTATGGAGGAGCTAGATATGTTGTCAAGGAAGGATGGCTGGGTGCCCAGTCTGGGGTTTAGTAGGCTGGTGTGTTAGGCCATCCTCACATTGCTTTAAAGAAATACCAGAGACTCCGTAATTTATAAGGAAAAGAGGTTTAATTGGCTCACAGTTCTACAGGCAGAACAAGCATGGTGCTGGCATCGCTTGGCTTTTGGGGAGGCTTCAGGGAGCTTTAACTCATGGCAGAAGGTGAAGCAGGAGCAGACATGCCACATAGAGCAGGAGTAGAGAGGGAGGGGTTGGGGGGAGGTGCCACACACTTTGAAACAACGAGATTTCTTGAGAATTCCCTCAGTATCATCAGCACAGGACCAAGAGGATGGTGCTAAACAATCCATGAGAAGTCTACCCCCATCATCCAAGCATGTCCCGCTAGGCCCTACCTCCAACATTGGGGATTACAATACAACGATATTTGAGGGAAACAAATATTCCAACTATATAAGTTGAAGAGATCGTTATGAATCTGCATGTTGCAACTTCAACACTGCAGCACCAGAAAATGGATTCTGTTAGTATGACCGAGGTGACCCAAGTTTGAGGGATTGGCTTCTTCTAGTCAGTCTCACAGACACTGATGCATAGATCTGAAGTGAATTCACAATAGAAAACCTCACTGCTGAGCAGACCAAAAGGTTTGTTGCCTTCTGGTACAAACTGATGTAGTCTCTCTCTTTTGAATCTACAAAAACAGCCAAATTAAAAACCATAAGGCCAATAGGAGAGACAGAAGTCAGAGCTGGGACAGCAGAGCATGAAGGGACAAGGGGGAGGGATGAGAGGTCAATTGTCTGAGTGCAATGGTTAGTATCTGCAAGCTCTGACTGCCTGAGGAACTCATCCTGAGGTAGGGGTTGTATTAGTCCCCAGTAACCACTGCAAGAAATTCCCACAAATTGGGTGGCTTAAAACAAGTAAAATGTATTCTCTCACAGATCTGGAGTTCAGAAGTTCTAAATCAGTATCACTGGGCCAAAATCAAGGTGTTGCTACACTCCCTTTGGAGGCTCCAGGGAACAACCTGTTTCTTGTTTCTTCCAGCTTCTAATGGCTAACCAACATTCCTTGGCTTGTGGCTGTATCATTCCATCTCTGCTTTCATCTTCACATCGCCTTCTCTGTGTACGTCAAATCTTCTGCCTCTTTCTTATAAGGATATGTAGGATGGCATAATTTAGGGCCCACCTGGATAATCCAGGAATATCCCCCATCTGAAGACCCTTAATTTAATCTTATCTGCCAAATCAAATTTTGCCATGTAAGGTAACATTCACAGGTTCCAGGGATTCGAATGTGGATATCCTTTAGGGGGCCATTTTAGAGCCTACTGCAGGGGGTAGACCTGTTGAGTAGGGTGGGGTGTCCATTTTGGCTGTGCAGTGCCTTCACTCCTGAGTGGTTGCACTGATATTGGTGGATTCTTGCTTTCTGACCGAGCCTTCTTTTTTGACCCCAATATAAGCATCCCTTTCCTAGCATTAAGATCTTTTTAAAACATGGTGCAATCCAATCAGCTTTTTAAAGTTCTAGCTATATTCAAAATCTTTTTGATGGGATGTGGGTGTCCTCAAACATTTTCAGCCACAGTTTCCATGGACTACACAGGTTATATTGGTAAGTAACACATCTGTTACTTAACCTTAGCCATTCCCGGATGTGCCTAAATAATGTCACCCCAACCCCATATATTGACTGCAACAGATGCTCTGTAATATCCACATGCAGAAATCTCTTCAAATCCATTCTGACCTCTCCTGCCTCCCCAACCCACCCCAACACATGAACATGAGTGCAGGTGCACATCGCTTCCCCTTGCCCCATGAAGTTTCTTATATTTCTGGAAGCTTCTGGATAATTGATATACTTCTGTAATTCGTTTGGCTTGTTTTCTGGCAGAATTGAATCTTCACCTCTTATTAAATGTCAATACAAATAGGATTTAGCTTGTTTAGTGCCCTCAGCTACCTTTGAATTAGTTGAGACTACAAGTGTATAAAACAGACCCACTTGTTACATTCTGATTTTCTCCTATTTAGTGTAGAACATTTAAGATACCTATGATGCCGGGCCACTTTCAGAAAAATACAAATCATTTCTTCAACTTTGGCAAGTAAGATGGCCATGAGGAAACTGTCAGCATCTAACTGAAAATGTGAAGGATAGAGAATGGAACTCATAAATTTGACTAGCTCTTTATGTTCCATTCATAAGGGCTAGTGCTGAATGAATCTTGATTAAACATTTATTTGTACTGTCATTGGCTTTAAAAAAAGAAACCATTTAATTGCACTCTGATTGTAGATTATGCTTCTCAGGACTCATCCCTCTGTTTAGCAACACAGGGCAGGTTTGATTCAATATTTACCATGTAAACACATGGTTCAATCTCATGAGTGACCGTTTTTGGTTACCTGAACCCAGTTGAGTGCAGCACGTCTAGTCCATCTCCAGCAATCTTTATGTTAGTTTAAGGCAGTTGAAGGCCTTGTGCAATATTGTTTTTCTTTTTGCTACATATGATTTCCTTTAATTAAGTAAATGACTTAATTTATATTCAGGTTACCTTGGAATACATAGTATAGTAGCGTTTTACCTGTCAACAGAAAACAATTTGGAGAGGAAAGCTTATCTAATGCTACCTTCTTGCTTAGAATATTAATCAGTGGCTTCTTACAGAATATAGGGTAAACTCATTCTCTTATATCCACGTCTTTCCACCACCTGTCCCTAGGAAACCTCTCCAATCCTATAATTACCAATCATTTGCTAGTATGAAAATGATCTCTGAGTTTGCTTCATTAATTTCTACCTCCGTCTCTCCCTCTTTTCCTTCCTCCCTCCCTCATTCTCTCTTTCTTCCCCATCCATCTCTTTCCTTTTTCCCTCCCTCCCTCTCTCCTGGCCTCTTTCCAGTGCATACTCATTAAGCACCTACAGTATGGTGGACTCTCCACTTAGCATGGTAGGAAACGTGAAATCAACAATGCAGCCCCTAGCACTGCAGGGCTGTGGACAGAAGCAACAGTACTTATAGTAGCTATAACGCTGAATGAGTCACCTAACTTTGCTTGAGGTCGTCAGAGAAGTTTTCAGGGAAATGATGACTTGTAAGCTCAGTTTTGAAGGATAATTGGGGCTCACCAGGTAGACAACACTGATACATTTATGGCTCATAGAAGCAATCGTACAAATGGAAGAGCAGAGGCAAGAAACACCATATCTGTGCTACCTCCCTTCTTCCTTCCTTCCCGCCTTCCTTGCACACATACTTACTGGGTACTCATATGGCAAGCATTGCCCTTGGTCTCCAGATACAGCACTAAGCAAGAAAAACAAAATCTCTGTCCTGGGGCAACCAATCTGCTAATTGTGAAACGACACATGAGTTGCTGAGATTAACAGGTCCTACATGGTGTTCAGGGGCACCCTTAACACTTCAAATATGTTTGGGGTATGTTGCATTCTGAATACTGCCTCCTGAAGATTCCCTGTGCACAATTTCACAGTCAAGGCCCTGGGAAGCCCTTCATCAAGAAATCTGTTATCTTCATTTACTGTGGTTCTCAAGTGCATTTAACCAAAGGAAACTTGTTTTAAGTAGCAATTAATATCATACAACGCCAGTTTTCTAAAGGAGTCACTGCAGGAAATGTTTGAGTGTTCTTTTCTTCCAACCTCATTGCCTATTGTATCAGTTACCTATTTTCATAAACATGCTGCATAAAAACAGTCACAGAACCTGTGTGACATACACAATAAGAACTCAGTGCTTGCACTCTTTGGGAGGTTGGTTAGGTGGCTCTGATGACCTTGACTGAGTTTGCTCCTATGTCTGGGGTCTGGCTGGCTATTGGCTGCGACAACTGGGGTGAATTGGCTGTGCCCTGCTTGCCTGGGCACACACCTGGGCATATTTTCCTGATGGTAACTGAGGCATAAAAAAGGCAAGTGAAACTGTAAGCAATTTTTCAGATCCCTGCTTTGTGAAGAATTTTTACATCCTAATGTCCAAAGCAAGCCACATGGCTGAGTCCAGAATTAAAGTGGCCAGGGATGGGGCACGACAAAGGTTCATGGTAAAGGGTGAGGAGAACAGCAAGGAATTGGGGACACTTTAGTACTTGACCACATCTACCTAATACCCCGACTCAGGTATCACCTCTTCCATGAAGCGTTCTCTGACTTTCTCAGACCCATATCCATTTTTTTTTTTGAGACAGAGTCTTTCTCTGTCACCCAGGCTGGAGTGCAGTGGTGCAGTCTCCGCTGACTGCAACCTCCACCTCCCAGGGTCAAGCAATTCTCCTGCCTCAGCCTCCTGAGTAGCTGGGATTACAGGTGTGTACCACCACGCCTAGCTAATTTTTGTATTTTTAGTAGAGATGGGGTTTCACCACGTTGGCCAGGCTGATCTCGAACGCCTGACCTTGTGATCCTCCCACCTCAGCCTCCTAATCACGCTGGGATTACAGGCGTGAGCCACCGCACCCGGCCCATATCCATTTTTTTTCTGAGATTTCCCACTGCATATTCAGTACCTTACTGTCAAGTTAGGAGCTCTCTTAAATTCCCAGCTTGCTTCACATTGGCTCCCCAACCTAGATGACAACAAATTCCTTGAGGGTAGAGACCATATTATTTGTGTGCATGTGTGGTATTTTTTTCTTTTCTTTCCTTTTTTCCTTTTGAGACAGAGTCTCACTCTGTTGCCCAGGCTGGAGTGCAGTGGCACGATCTCAGCTCACTGCAACCTCCACCTCCTGGGTCAAGTGATTCTTTTGCCTCAGCCTTCTGAGTAGCGGGGATTACAGGCACGTGCCACCATGCCCAGCTAATTTTTGTATTTTTGGTAGAGACAAGGTTTTGCCATGTTGGCCAGGCTGGTCTCGAACTGCCGACCTTAGGTGATCCACCTGCCTTGGCCTTCCAAAGTGCTGGAATGACAGGAGTGAGCCACTGGGGGATGACCATATTTTTCATATTTCTTCTTCTGAAAAAGGGGATACATGTGCAGTATTGTTACATAGGTATATACGTGTGTCACGGTGGTTTGCTGCATCTATTGACCTGTTCTCTTAGTTTCCTCCCCTCATCCCCCACCCTTAATAGGCCATGGTGTGTGATGTTCCCTTCCCTGTGTCCATGTGTTCTCATTGTTCAACTCCCACTTATGTGTGAGAACATGTGGTGTTTGGTTTTCTGTTCCTGTTAGCTGGCTGAGGATGATGGCTTCCAGCTTCATTCATATCCCTGCAAAGGACATGATCTCATTCCTTTTTATGGCTGCATAGTATTCCATGGTGTATATGTGCCACATTTTTCTCAAGTAGTCTAACATTGATGGGCATTTGGGTTGGTTCCATGTCTTTGCTATTGTAAATAGTTCTGCAATAAACATATGTGTGCATGTGGGGAAGACCATATTTCTTCCTGGGCTTGGGACAATATTTTATACTTTATTCATATCTCCCAGAGCACCTAGCACAGTGCTAGGCACAGAGTGGACATTTATTTACCCAAGACTAAATCGAGGTCACAAGTTTCCTAGATACACAGGAACCAGGGCTGAAAGCCAGGCTGTCTCCTGGGGGCTTCTGAGGCTGGGCCTCTGTACTCCCAATGCTACCCAGATTTGTGCCTACCTACAAGGCCAAGATCGCCTCTAGGGGGGACTGGCACTTGTGTCAGAGAAATGCCAGAAAAGCTCTGCCCAGGAGCCGGAAGTTACACCTGCATGTATGTACTTCTTTGCTTTTGTTGCATTCTCAGCCCTCGCAGGGACTCTAACCACTTCCCCTTGAACTTCGGGCCATATGGGACCTCGCCTCTCTTGTGGTAGTGGTCCTCCTAAATTCGGGCCACTTGGCTCATTCCTTCCTGTCTCATTTTGTTCTTCCTGTCTCTTCTGAGCATGAGGGCTGCATTTCTGATGCTGCGGTTGCCCAGCTGGAGAGGAGAACAGTGGCATGAGAAAAGCACCCTGGACTGTGCCCCTCAAAGTGAGGTCTCCAGGCCAGCAGCATCGGCTTTACCTGAGAGCTGCTTAGAAATGCAGACTCTCTGGTGCTGCCCCAGACCTCCTGGACCAGCTTCTGTATTTTAACTGGATCCCCAGAGGCATAGTCAAGCCTGAGAAACACCAGCATCTGATCACGGCTCGCCAGCCACCTAACTCTACGACCTGGCAAGTCTTTTCACTTCTCTGTCAGGCACACTGATCTTCCCTGTGTCAAATTAGATGCATTTAATTATGTGGTAATTCAGATTACTCTGTTGCTTCATCAGAGAAATCTGAAGGTGTGGGAAATGGCGGAAAATCATATTGTGCACAAAATCAAGAACTTTGAGAGCTGAAAGGAACTTGATTGACCACCTCCTCCAGTTCCCTATTGTTTTATAGCTACTTAAGGTCAAGCTGTGCTAAGGAGAATGTCAGTCTACTCCATCCTTCAGGAGAAATGCAGCCACTGCAGTCAGAAGAGACAGGGAGACCACAAGAGACAGGAAACCATGAGCCGACTGGCCTGCACTACCACAAGAGAGGCGACGTTCCCGTATGGCTTGAAGTTTAGGGGGAAGTGGATCCCTGATATGAAAACTGTGGTCCCTGAGCCAGAGGCATTACAGTCACCTGGTAAGAGAGGCGGTGGGTGGTGTGTGAGAAATGCAGATTCTTAGGCCAAGGTTCATACCTACTTGGTAAAAAGAGTCAAAATCTCTATTTACCAAGAACCCTGGGTGATTCGTAAGCACAGCCAAGTTTGGGGACTGCTGGGCTAAATGACGGAGTCACTGGGAATGCTTGAAGACAAATGAAGCCCAGAATAGAAGCATCATTTCCCAAGTAGTAAGACTGCTTGCCCTAGAAGCAAAGAAATGTAGATTTGAATTTCAACTTGCCACTTGCAGATTGGGGTTTTGAGAAAGGTATTTAACCCCCTCTGAGCTTCAGATTCCTCATCTGTAAAAAGTGTGAAGCAATTAGCATGATGTTGGCATTCAGGAAGTGCTAAGTAAATGTTAGCCCGACAGGGCTTCATGGCTAAAAGCACAGATTTTGCAGCCAGAGTGCCCGGGTTGATAATCCCGGCTCTGCCACTTCCTAGCTGGGTGACCTTCAGCAAGTCACTTAACCTCTTTGAGCTCCAGGTTGCTGCAAAGTGAAACTCACGATAGGGTTGTGATGACAATTTCATGGGTTAATATCAGTAAAGCATTTAGAGGCTGTCTGGCACATAGTAAGAGCTAAGTGTCTATTAAAAATTATATTGCTATTTTAGAGACTTGATGAAAGGAAGAGAGCCAGGCATACACGGTTTTTTTTAAGCTTCAATGAAGAGAGGAGTCTATTTCTCCCTCATGTAAAGAGTCAGGAAGTGTGCAGCCCTGTGTTGGCTTTCAGGCATCCCCAGGACCCAGACGCCTCTCATTTTACTCTGCCTTGCTCATCGTGTGGTTTCTGTCCTTATGGTGGAGAGAGGCTTGTGCAGCGATCACTCCTGTACCCAGGTACAAGTCCAGCAGAATGAAACAGCTGAGGAAGGTCAGGGGGTTCTGGATGAGTGGTGTATTGCTCTGTAATAAATTACTCCAACACTTGAGGGCTGGAGATGATAAACACTATCTCACAGTGTCTGTGGTTCATCATCAGGAGCAGCTTAGCTATGTGGTGGTGGCTTATGCTCTCACAGGCTGCAATCAAGGTGTCAGCAGGGGCTGCAGTCATCTCTAGCTCAAGTGGGGAGGATCTGCCTCTGAGCTCACTTCTACAGTTGTTGGCAGGCCTCACAAGGTCCCCTTCCAAGCTCACTTATGTGGGCCCTTCCACAGGGCTGCCTTATGACATAGTAGCTGGCTTCTCCCATTAGAAATTCTGTCCACACTCAAGCAGAGGGGATTGTACAAGGGCCTGAATTCTAGGAGATGGCATCATAGAGGCTGCATAGCACAGGCCTCTTCCCAGTGACTCAGCTTCCCTCAAGCAGCCTTCCTGGAATTCCCACACAACACTTTTGTTTATAACTCACAGGCTGGAACTTAGTCACGTGGCCATACCAAGCTACAAGGGAGGTTGAGAAATAGATTCTTTTAGCTAGATGCATTTCCATCCTGAATTAAAATCAGGGTTTCATTACTAAAGAAGAAAGGCAGGGATGGCTAATTCATTTTCTGTAGCCTTCTTATAGAGCTGTGGTTCTCAAAATATAGTCTCCAGACCTGCAGCATCAGCATCACCAGGGAACTGGTTAGAAATGCAAATGTTTGGGCTCCATCCCAGACCTGCTGACCCAAAAGCTCTGGGGGTGAGGTCCAGTGATCTGTTTTCACAAGCCCTCCAGGGGATTCTGATGCATGCTCAAATATGAGATTCACTGCTACAGAGGACAAGTTAATTGACATTAGTACGATTGTTATAATAAAACATGCAGTTTGTTTATAAGAACTGACAGCTTGGTGGTGTCTTTAGATGGCATCATCATGAACAGAGATGCTTTTAAAAATGAGGCATGTGCTACCTAATGATTACAATAGTTACAATTCACTTTGCAGTTTCCATGCTGAGGTTGCATATAATTTTATCAGGCGATAAGCTCTATTGCATAGATAAAGCTTGAGGGTATACTTGGCTAAGGAGATCATAAATGAAGGTTCCTTTATGATGAGCAAGGAACTATAGATTCTTGGTGGTTAGAAATTCCATACTAAAATAGTATACACAAAGTCGGGTTATATAATGGACCACTTGCATAATCAAATCCAGCAAAGCTGAATGTTTTAATCAACATGCAGGAAACAATAAATGAGGGCAGGATGTAAAAAAAAATGGAGGACTTCAATAACCCACAAGTAAATTGTTGGAAGGACGCTGCCTAGTATGGAAGACAGCTTATGGAATCTGCAACCCAATTCCCTTTGTCCATGCACCCAAATATCCAGTAAGCCTCAGGACCTCCGAGCTTCATTTTCCTCCTAAAGTGGGGATGGTAATAACAGGTTTATTTGGCAGATGACAGAAAATTCACTGATGTTAAAATTCAGCACTGTAACCCAAATCCCTGGCACATATTAGGGGTCACACATGTGATAAGTTCTCTCTCCTCTCCTTTTATCTAAATAATGTATAGAGAGATGGTTCATAACAATACTTTTAAGTAGTTTTGGAACTCATAAGGAAATTAAGAATTCTTAATTTGGTCTGATTTCTTTGAAAATCTGTATTTTCTTTTGTTTTATTCAATTTTTCTTCATTATGCCAGTTTCCATCAAATTACATAATTGTTGTCCCATTTGATGTTTACTGTCAATCTTTATTTTTTCTTTGTTAGGCTATTTTTTTGAAAATGGGTTTGTAATTTAGACGCTCTGGTTCTTTTCATTGTGTTTCGGTGTTTTGGCTTTCCTTGTAACTGAATATTCCTGGCAACTTCTCGCTTCTGAAGAACTGAGGAGAGCAGGCAGAGTCCATCATCTCTGGTGTGCGTCTACCCTAGGAGGGGACTGTTACTTCATGGTGAGATGACACATGGTCGAGAGCCACCCTAGGTCTTTGTCTTTCTACTCCTGCATGTCTCTGTGTTGGGAGTGGGGTGGGGGACTTCTATGTGCTTAAATTCCGGCCCCCACTTTTTTCCCCACTCATCTCTGCGTTAGCAAAATGTGCAGCCTCTCTTCTCAGCTCCTTGTTTGCGTTGCCTGCCGCTGTCAGGGAGGCTCCCCAGTACCCCCACTCCAACCCAAGAAAGGAGCTATTCCTTTCGCTGAACACCAGTCTCCTCTCATAGTGAGACTGGGTAGTGGCATAGAGGAGCTGGGGGAAGTTTGACAGTGTGAATTAGCAGGGCTTCTGAGGGCTCTGAGCCACGTGTTGGCCAGCAACCCAGGGGCCTCTTTCTCTGGCCCTCTTCTCCACCCACACTTCCTGTCCGGGTTTAGCTTTGGCTCTTAAGCACAGCTGGCACATCCTCTGGGGGAAAAGGGACCTCTCCTTGGGGGCTGTGGGGTGTGTGTTTTTTTTTAGGCTTTCTCTGTGGTGAGGAGGGTGCAATAGAAAGTCGTCTGGTCACCCCAGGGGAGCAGCCTGTCCCTGGACCAGTTCTGCTGGATTACCTTGGGCTCTAGTCAGGAGACAGAAGGCATACCAGGTATTTGAATAGTGAGGTTTTCATATAAAGACCCAGTTAATGAAGTATAAAGTTGTTCTTGACTAGGTAATCGAAAGGGCAAAAAGAGAACTTGAAGGTAGTACAGAGGTAGCACGTGCAGGAAGCAGCTCCCACCCCTGGGGCTGAGGGAATAAAGGAAGAATCTGGAAATATCCAAACTAGAAACTTAGAGGAGGGGCCCCATACTGCTGAAACACAGACCTCTGAGGGTGGGCACCACTCAGCTGGTGCTGAGGTCTCGAGCTCAGAGGAGGGGCCTGTGGGGCTGCACTCCTGGGAGGTGGTATCTGTCTGGCAGAGCTGAAAAGGTACAGCTGGCAAAGCAGAAATGTGCTTTGCGGAACCCCAGCACCAGCGTCACAGAACAGAGCATAGAAGGGCAGGTTTGGAGCTGAGAGAATAAATTAGTAACTAGACAACAATAAAACCCGGCACAAGTCCTTTTTTTGATTGAGCCTGCCCTAGGGCAACGCTTCTCAACTCTAATGCAAGTATGAATCACCTGGGACCTCATTAAAGCACAGTTGGTCCAGGAAAGGGCCTAAGATTCTGAATCTTTGACAAACTCCCAGGTGATGCATATGCCTTGAGCAGCAAGAGCGAGGAGGCCTTGAAGAACCCACCTGTTAGGTGTGGCCGGCAGTCTTCTGCAGGAGTCCTTCCCTGGATTGACTCAGCCACTGAATTCCTTCTGCAGGGATAATGAGGAGCTGGCTTTATGCTTTCTTATTACAAGTGAGCTCTCACATCTGGAGAGAGAAGGTGCGAAGGTGAGTGAGCAGTTAAAAAGAAATATTTCCGAATATATATGAACACAGTGAAGGAAATAAAGGAAAAAGGCTGGCAAGCAGGACAGAGGCACATCTCCAAGATTTGTTAAAAAATGCCCTCTGGGAATTGAAACCTAAAAATGCAACATTAAACTGTAGGGACTAAACTCTCCAGTGACCTAATAAGTTAGTACAAGCTAGAAAAAACAACAAGAAAAAAAGAAATATTCAGATTCAAATATCTTGAGTGGAAGGTCTACTTGCTGCCCAGGTCTATTTGCTTTTCAGGATGATGAGCATTGGAAAACCCTTTTCCTGGCATCTGAGGTTACAGTGTTTCAATACCTTTCCCCATTCATATACTGAGAATGTAATTTTATGTATGATCACTGTGACCATCTGAAATAGGGGCAAAATGGCTTTTGGGGGGACTGATTTTACAAACGAGAGAACTGGAGCACAGAGATGGTAAGTGACTTTCTAGTGTCACAAGGCAGCCAAATTGTGATCCAGGCCCCTGGCCTAGAGAGATGTGTCCAAAGACCCTGGAAATCTGGCTGCTAGAGGCTGAGGGCTATACTTTGGTCAGCAAAGTTTTTCTGTATAGGGCCATATAGTAAATATTTCAGGTTTTGCAGGCCATAGGTTCTCAGTTGCAACTATTCAGCTTGGCTCTTGTACCACAAAAAAGAGCCATAGACAGTATGTAAACAAATACATTTGCTTGTGTTCCAACAAAACTTTGTAACAGGCAGAGGGCTACATTTGGTCAACAGGCCATAGTTTGTCAACTCCTGCTGTATGCCAATGGCAAAAGTTGAAAACGTGATATACATGTACATAATTTAATTCTTTTAGGAATTGAGAAGGGTAAAAACTATGAGATAGAAAGGAAGATGGAAGGTGAGAATGGGAGAGGAGGAGTAGGAGATAAGATGGATAAGGTAGGAGAAGGGGGACAATAGATAAAAAGAAAAAGAAAAAAAGAAGGAATAGGCATTTAGACAACTTTGATTTGGGGGGTACTTACCAACAAGATAAAAGAAACGTGAGTTTGGAAACTTTCCCTGGGCTGTGTGAAAGATGGTACAATTTGATCATAGGTTTTCTATGAATTCACTTTTCTCAAATGATTTTATTTTCAAATGACAAACTTAGAGCAGGCACAGTGAAGTTTGTGATATTAAATCACTATCAAGTTATGCCTCTGTAAAAATAATTGTCCAACTGACTCTGTCAGCTGAGTAACAATTTAAAAATACATGATTTATGACCAGGAATGATGAAATCTAGAAAATATTTCTCAGGAAAGAAATATGTTTTAGCTGCTCGACAGCAAAACAAGTCCTTTGTTATGAATGCACTGATGCCTATGACGCCTTCACTATCTCAGAGATTAAAGGGTTTCTTGGGGATGTCGAGTACTGGTATTGCTAAAGCTTTTGGAAAGTTTTGCAGACAGTTCTTATTGTTTTGCAAACATTTCCCCCTTCTACATACTTTGAAAAATGATTTCAGATCTCTTTCGAGAACCTTTCTTCTTCATAGTTTCCTTATTGGCTTTATTGCTTTCCTGTGCCAGCAAGAAAACCATCTGAGCCAGCAGCAGAAAAACTTAAAAACATTTGAAGGAGCAATCATTGCTGCCACTTTAGGGAATATGTTTTTCTAAAATCACAGGAACCTGGGGGCTGGGGAATTGTATAACTACAGACAGTGAGCTGGATCAAGTAGGACTACTTTAGAATTTTGGAGTATACCTTGTGTCTAGAGATCCTTGTGGCTGTTGAATGCCTCCATTTGTGGGGCAATGCAGTGTAGTGGTTATGGGCACTGGCTTTGGACACAGACCACTTTGCCTAGACTCATATCTCTGCTACTGATTCGGTGGTCAATGTTAGACCAGTTACTCATTCTATCTGTGTCTCACCTTCTTCATTTGTGAAATGGACATGATAATATCAATATCTATCTTAAAGAATCTTTATAAAGATGGAAAGAATTAAAATACATGTGACGAGCACTTAGAAGGTCTGGCATATAGAAAACATTCAATAAATGTTACTATTACAATTAACGAGAGGTAGACAAGAATTACAACAAATCAGGTTTTCTTTTGTGTGTGTGTGATTTGTAAATTATTTCTGTTATTGTTTAAGAAATCTTTTTTAACTTTTATTTTAAAAGTTCAGGGGTACATGTGCAGGATGTGCAGGTTTGTTACACAGGTGAACATGTGTCATGGAGGTTGTACAGGTTATTTCATCACCCAGGTAGTAAGCCTAGTATCCATTAGTTATTTTCCTGATCCTCTCCCTCCTCCCACTCTCCACCTTCGATGGGCTCCCGTGTGTGTTGTTCCCCTCTATTTGTCCATGTGTTCTCATCAACAAGTCAGCTTTTCTTTTGAAATTTTGTTTCCTATGGAATGACGTATATGCATGTGTGTTTTCACCCAGGTTGTTAAATATTGGCAGCAGATAACCTTATAATGTATACATGTAATGCAAAATTGTTGTGACAATTTGTGTGCAGAGGTGATATTGCAGCTAATGAGATTTTAATCAAAGCACAATTATTGCTGATTGAAAGTTGTCATCAGCTTAGGCAACATAGAAAGACCCTGTCTCTACAACATAAAATTTTTAAAAATTAGCCGGGTATAGTGGCTCAGGTTTGTAGCCTTAGCTACTTGGGAGGCCAAGGCAGGAAGATCGCTTGAGCCCAGGAGTTCGAGGCTGCAGTGAGCTATGAGTGCACCACTGCACTCCAGCCTGGGTGACAGAGCAATATCCCATCTCTAAAAATTAAAAAGGAAGAAAGAAAGTTGTCATGACTGTTAAACATTGTTTAGGCGAGATTAATCATATTTGAATGCTAAACTTTAGCTCAGATATTTTCTCTTAGCTCTAGATCCCATTTGGATTAATGGTGCCTCAAATTCAACATATCCCAAACTCATCTCAAACTTCGTCCAATTCCTACATAACCTAATTCAGTAAATGTATCAGTATTTATCCAGTTTCACAAACCAGAAACTTGGAGTCACCTTTGACCCTTCACTATCTCTCACCAGATCCAATCCACCAGCTTGCCAATTTTAACTCCTGCTACGGTCTGAATGTTTGCGTCCTCCCCCAGATTCATATGTTGAAACCTAATCTCTGATATGATAGCATTAAAAGGTAGGGCCTTGGAGAGGTAATGAGGTCATGAGGGTGGAGTCCTTATGAAAGGGGTTAGTGTCCCTATAAAAGAGGACTGAAAGAGCCTCCTTCACCCCTTCCATCATGTGAGGATGCAGCAAGAAAGCACCATGTATGAGAAAGTGGGCCATCAACAGACACCGAATTTCCAGAGCCTTGGACTCCTCAGCCTCCAGAATTGTAAGAAATCAATGTTTGTTGTTTATAAACTACCCGGTCTATGGTAGCTTGTCATAGCAGCCTGAATGAACTAAGACACCTCCTAAATATCTCTCAAATGAGGCATATCTTTCCATTACCGTTATTCATAGCCATCACAATCCAAGCCCTCCTGTCTCACATAAACTACTAAGTTAGCCTCATTGGTCTATGATCACTCATTCTTTTCCACATTAAATCCATTCTCCCGAGTCTGGGTAACATAGTGAGAGCCCAACTCTACAAAAAATAATATTAAAAAATAGCTGGTTGTGGTGGCCTTTGCCTATAGTCCCAACTACTTGGGAGGCTGAGGCAGGAGGATTGCTGGAGCCCAGGAGTTGAAGATTACAGTGAGCTATGATTGTGCCACTGCATTCCAGCCTGGGTGACAAAGTGAAAATAATAATGGTAATAATGACGATGATGATAATAATAATAATAATCCCTTGCCGTTAAAACCCAGATTCAGCTTTATTCTTTTAACTGGCAGCCTGCTGGATTTACTAGTGCTTCCCATTTATCCCCTCTGTAAAATATACAATCCATGCCCACTGCATACTGCCTGCTCATTGCTAGTAGATGACTCTTCAGGATGCTCACATATTTCTGTTCCTACCTGTGAAGCTGTGTATTTACTAGAAGTCCCTAACCTATTTTTGTCACTTTTTGAAATAATTATATAATTTAATGAACTGTTACATAAGTTGATGAAAGATGAATACGTTCATATTTCAGAGAGGGAGGTTTTTTTCTATAAAAATTAGGTTGAATGCTTTGGGAAGACTCAGTAAAGGCAGTTTGCTATAAAAATTGCTGTTCAGTTAGCTATGAGTGATAAAGCTGGGAAAGATCTCAGAAAATAAAACGCTAGGAGGATTCTGCACTCATAATGCTTGCAAATAGATATTTTAGTTCTTTTAAGAAATTGAAATGGAAAATTGTAGAAAACATCTTATAGATAAGAAACAGGCCAAGGAAAGACATTCATCTAACCCACATTTAAAACACAAAGCTGGCTGGGTGCGGTGGCTCATGCCTGTAATCCTAGCACTTTGGGAGGCTGAAGTGGGCAGACTACCAGAGCTCAGGAGTTTCAGACCAGCTTGGGCAATATGAGGAAACCCCGTCTCTACTAAAAATACAAAAAATTAGCTGGGTGATGGTGCATGCCTGTCATCCCAGCTACTCAGGAGGCTGAGGCACGAGAATCACTTGAACCTGGGAAGCGGAGGTTGTAGTGAGCTGAGATGGTGCCACTGCACTCCAGCCTGGGTGACAGACTGAGACCATGTCTCAAAAAACAAAAAACAAAGACAAAACACAAAGTCTTGGATCTGCATGGAAGGACTGGTGAGTGAATGTACATTTTGAATAAGATGGTAAAGGTCTTCATGTATCATTTTTAATGATTCTTATTTTATGGAGCTTTTCAAACCAACTGCTTAATTATCTGTATGGATTACATATCATCATATCATACCCTGAACTTAATATATTTGAATTCCTGCTTCTCTGTTTATCTTAGGTTATATTCCAAAACCCTTAAAATGGCTGACGAGGTCTGGTTTAGGCAAGTTGGCCCAACCTCATCTTGAAACCTCAAGGTTATCTTGAAAGTTGCCTCCCTCACCTCCATTCTTCATTTAGTTCCTGGTACTAGCCCTGCAGTTTCCTTTCACAGGGACTTTCAACGTTGGAAGTTCCCTCTACCCAGAACACTCACCCCTTTTCTCTTCATCCCTCAGATCATTCCCTGATCTTCCTGAGTAGGTTAGATCTCTGTGGTGTTTGCTTTTGCCACATCACTTAACTCTATCATAGCTTTTAGCTCAATTGCAATTTTACGTTTATTTTGTGGTTATTTGTCTTGTATCTTTTTGTATACTTTCCTAGGGCTGCCATAATAAATTATCGTGAACTCGGTTTAAAACAACATAAATATATTCTCTCACCATTCTGGAGGCCAGAGGTCTGAATCAAGGTGTCAGCAGAGCCATGCTCCCTCTGAGGGCTCTAGGGAAATGTTCTTCCTTGCCTCTTCCAGCTTCTGGTGGTTCCTTGTAAACACTTCAAAGTAAGTGTCCTTTAAATATAGAGTCTTGAAGTCATGCATTTCTTGACAGCATTATTGCTGTTTATGCCTCTTATAGCTTTTAATATTAGTGAAGATTTCACCTAGAGACAAAGGATAAAAATTCTCAACAACCCCAAAGCATACTCACCTCCCAATTGTTTGAAGCTCAGGCTGCCCATTTAACCTAAATTTTTGCCTGGAGTCAAATGTGGTACAGCCAGTGTGGCTTCAGCATCAGATGTACACATCCTACAATTATAGAAAAGTATATTTATAGTATGAGCTACTGGGCAGAAGCTGTGCCTAGGTTTCCAGACACTATTTGGCACTCTGGAATGTAAGTAAACAATGAGAGAGGCAGTACAGATGATAATGGTTGTAGAGATGTCACTATTGACCCCCTTCATGAAACAGTTCCCTGTTAGTGGAGATTAAGGCTGACTAAAAGTCAGTCACTGGATCAAGGGGTTCTATCCTCTTCCTGATGAGAAACAATTATCAATTTCTATGAAGTCTTCTTTCAGCTGACGAATATGGGAGTGGGCTGTTAGCTTCCTTTTCATTCCCAAGAGCTACAGAGAGGAGGAACTTGGATGCTGACCAGGAAAGGCTGCCATGTGCATTATAGATCATTGCAATAGCAATTTACCATTTGTTAAGTATCTAGAAGGTCTCAAGCATTTTTCCTATATTATGGCAAATCCTCACAACAATATGGTATGGTAGAGATTCCTAGCCTCAATTTATAGACAAAGAAATCAAGGCTCAGAGAGGCTAAAAAAATTGGCCTTTAATCACAAAGCTAATAAATATCTCTTAGAATGAGAACCCAGACTGTCTGGCTCCAGAGCCCATATATTTTCTACTTTGCCAAGGTGCCTTCCAGAGTTTGCTCTCTAAAGAGAAGAGCTAGTCCTTTGGTGACTTATTGCTAAGAGGGTCTCCGATGGCACTTGGATTTCTTGCTTTTAAAACTGAGATATTTGCACCAACAGGTGTGTGACAGGCCAGGGTAAGCAAAACCACAGAATTAACTTGATGCATCTTTCATGTTAAATCATCTATGAGGTCTATTTTATATGAAAATTAACATTTTTAAGATGAAACAAAAGATTGAAAATATATTTCCTGCTTTTGGAAGCTGCTTTGGGCTAAACCATCAGATGCCAGGTGTGGGTAAAATAGAAATCACATTTGTCCTTCTCTACCTTGAGAAGGGCTTCTATAGGAAAGTTCGAGAAATAGTGCAATAATATGGGAAAACTTAGTTGTGTGAGTATATCAGTCAGCACTCGGTTAGGAAAACAGAATTAGTCTAGGTATTTCAGAGGGAATTTGATACAGGAAATTGTTTACAAAAGTGTTGGCAATGTGCAAGGAAGAAAAAAGGGAAGTTAGGTACTGCAGAGAGTGGCCACTGCAGGGAGCTGCCCCAGGGACTGGAGGAACAAAAAGGGAAGAGGTGATGTTTCCAGAGCTCAGGAGCATGTCAGTCACTGAAATCATCCACTGCTTCAGCTTTTGGAATCCTGTCACTCTCGAAAACACCAGCGGCCACTGGAGCCTGCAACTGCCCATCATGTCAAGATCTGCTAATATCACTAGCACCTAGTGGCTGGCAGCCACCAGCAATTGCTCATCACCACAACTGCTGGAAAAATAGAAGGCCATCTGCTGAGTCAGAGACACCACCAGAAGCAGGAGAAAAATGTCTCCTGCTTTCCTTCCACCTTCTTATCTCCCCTCATTCCCTCCCATTGGCAGAACCTAACCTGAGGCCAACTGGCAAGGGAGTCTGGGAAATGTAGTTTGCAGGTTTCCAGTCCCCTTTAATAGATAAGTAAAGAAGGATGGGAATGGTGCAGCCATGCAATTGACCCACGATAGCCTATTATGTATTTAGTAACATATTTTCATAAAGGTTTACTTTATATTTCCCCCACCCAGGAAGTTAAGAAATGTATCTCATTTGAGAGAAATATATACAAGTATTCTACGTTTTCCCAAATCTACTTGGTTTCTGAGTTCAGATAGTGAGAGTTTGTATAACAATTTCAGATAGTGAGGGATATCTAAAAAAAAAGAAGGTAAAGTTTGCATATGCCACTATTTTCTTTTTGGCAAATGATGTATACTACAACCTCCTTTTTTTTGCAGCTTTGCAATGCCTATATACATTGGAGACTTTGAGCAGTTCTGTAAGTGACAACCCAATTTAATCTTATCTTATTTGATCTTGGAAGTCTCTTTTTACTGACTGCCATCAGGGCCCTGTGACCTGCTGCCACAGGGAACCATCAGGGCTGTCAGCCAACATGTGAAACGTGTCCAAATTTTTGTTTCAAGAAAGTGTAATGTAAATTCTGAACTTAATTCTTTGGCTCTAGCTTTCCTTGCTTTGTAACTTTGACAAATTATTTTTCACCCTTCAAGCCTTCATTGCTTTATCTACACAATGGGGTGGGGTGAGGGTGGGGGGCATGATGGCCCATGACTGTGATCTCACCACTTTGGGAGTCTAAGGTGGACAGATCGCTTGAGCCCAGTAGTGTGAGACTAGCTTGGGCAACATGTTGAAACCCTGTCTCTAGTTAGCTGAGTGTGGTGGTGTGCACCTGTGGTCCTAGCTACTCAGGAGGCTGAGGCGAGAGGATCTATTGAGCCTGGGAGGTGGAGGCTGCAGTGAGCTGTGATCACACCACTGCACTCCAGCCTGAGTGACAGAACGAGACCTGGTTCCAAACCAAAAACAAACAAAGAAAAACCAAAAAATGAAAAACAAAATAGGGCAGGTGATATCTATTTCACAGGCTTATTGTAAAGATGAAATGAGGTAGTATGCATGCTTTATGGCAAACTGTAAAGTACCACACCAGCCCAAGGATTCTAGGCTTCTCTAAGGTCTATTTGAGGTCCCCAGCCATTGGGGTTGGTCATGATGCCTCTCTGCAGTGTGTCCTCTTGAACAAAATCTCATTTCTGAAGCCCTTTCTCCATCTTCCTGTGATTCGATACTTACCTGGGGCTTGTCACACTCTTCTGGCTCCAGCTCTCAGACTCTGTTTCCAGAGATATAATTCTGAAACAGATCTCTGATCTTTTCACTCTCATATTTAAGGTAAAACAAAATTTTAATGAACCCCCCTCTGCTTACCATATCAAATTCAACACTTCTGAGGTGGATAATCCCTTTTCTAATCTTACTGCCCCTCACCTGCAGCATCAAAGTTCCTAGTCATCCAGTATACCCCTTTCTCTCTACTAAAACACTAAGAGACCTGGGTGCCAATTCTGGCAGAGCTACTTATCAGTTCCATGACCTTGGGCATGTTATTTAAACTCTCTGTGCCTCAGTTTTCCTCCTTGGTAAATGGGGATAATAGCGATACTTATTTTATGGGATTGCTTTTTGGGATTACACAGGGTAATGTGTATTAAGTTGTTAGTGCTGTGCCTGGCATTGTTAAGTGGTCAGATAATGTTATTTTTTACTATTCATATTCTTATTACTGTCAGACCCTTACAATTTCTTTTCTCTTCTCCAGCTGCTTCTTCATCCAGGGATGGATGACTTTCATCTAAGCTTCATCACTTAAAATCTTACTGATTTGTTTTTAATGTAACTTGGACAAATTATTTTGCACTCTCAGCCTTTGTTTCTTCATCTATAAGATAGATAAAGTCATATTTACCTCATACACCTTTTCTATGGGATACAGGAGGTTATATGAAAGCTCCATGGCAAAAGGGCTGATATCCAGAATTTACAAACAACTCAAGCAGATTTACAGGAAAAAAACAAACAAGCCCATTCAAAAGTGGGCAAAGGATATGAACAGATACTTTACGAAACTGTAAACTATCTTGCAAGCTTTCTTTATAAGCATTCTTTGACTTTTCTGACTACTCATCCTCACTTTGATACTCCCTGAAAATGACATCCTCATAGGATTTTGTAATTTATTTGTGGTATTTGTCATATCACAGCCTTGTTTTAATTTGCCTTTTTATTTATATACGTGTATAGATTGAATACTTCTTAAAGGTAAGATTGATGTCTGCAGCTGATGCAGCACAAGGCAGAAAAGTAAGTTTGCTTAATTGAATTGAAACCGAAATTTATAACACAGCTTTAGTTGCTTTAGTTGATAATGGGGGTTAGTATATTTTATTTGCATGTTTCTTTACTCCAGGAAAGGTGAGATTTCAGCCTTCACTGAATAGGCTATTAGTATAGCCCAGTGCTATTCCAAGGGTGGTTTCCAGACCAGCAGCAGTAGCATCAGCAACTGGGTGCTTGTTAGATCTGCAGAATCTCGGGATTCACAGCAGCGCTATTGAATCACATTCTCTGGGGCTGGGTAGGAATCTGGGTTTTAACAACCTGCTCAAGTCTTATGCATGCTAAAGTCTCAGAAGCATTGGCATAGACAGTATGCATAAAAAAAGTTAATTTTCTTCATTTGACATTTTATTGAGGAGTGCCTATTTGTAACAGCCTGTTTATCAAAGGCAACTTATTTTAGCCAACTGTACCATGTTTTCAAATAAGCAAAATTTCTTAGAATTTAACAGAATTTCCTCTAGTTCCTCAACGTGTGAGGAGCAGTAATTTTTATTGGTTTATCATATTTATGGCAAATTTTAATTTCAAAAAGAAAAATAAAGACAGAAAATAGACCAAGAGGTAAAAAGGCACCAACTGGTACTTACTTAATCAAGTCTATAAAACTGTGACTTGCTTTTGCAAGAATGTGAGGCTGCTGACCGTATCCTCCTTAGAAGGGATATCCCAGACTGTTACATGGAAAAAACAAATAAGCAAACAAACAACAAACCCATCTTAAGTGCTCGCTTTTTACACTTTGAAGGCCTCATCCTTCCATACTGAAAATGGGGATTCTATATTGCAAACAGTAATGGTTTAAGGCTGGAACCTGTTATAAATGTCGTCTTCTTGGCTGTGGGAATCAACACTTCAGAGCTTAGATAGTAATTACTGTCACATGAAAAGCAGGGAGGCATATTATGACTTCTCAACCATCAGAAAGCCCTCTTTTTGCAAATGGCAGCACTTCACAGGGACTTTTACACTGTACCATTTATAATTTTCGTGGCTGACCTGTTATTTTAAAACACCAACAGGAAGATTAAAAATGTTGACAGAAAAGCAGTACGAACCAATACCCTTTGGTCCTTCTAAACTTGAACCAGAAAGCTTCCTTGCCTTTTAAGGAAGATTATAATCTGCTAAAATAGAAAAAGGAATGACAAAAGGATTATGACCTATAATAAGTTTAGGACAATCCAGAATTTTCCTCAAGTAATTGCAGACTGCAGTGTGATTGTTTACATATGTTTGTTCTGACTGACCAATTTGGGCATAGATTGTTTCTAGTATAAGAGTAGGACAAAGGATGGAAGAGATTTTTGCCTGGAAGTTTGATCCGTTCCTGAATTCTGGACTGTTTTGAGGCCTCCTCCTTTGTTAGATTGCCAATGAAATAAATCATACACGACTTTTGCGAAACATGTATGACCTCAGGACATTGGGACTTCTAAGCAGATAGAACTAAATGGGATTAAGTAAATTAATACTTGTAAAGCACATTGCATAATGCCTGGCACAGGGCAAGTGCTATATAAATGTTTGCTAAATGAGACGTTCTACTTTGAACAAAGAGAAGTTTTATCTGTATTTCTAGGAATATTTTGGATTAGACAATGAATGGATCTTGAAAGACTGGGTATCCTAGGGTTCAGGCTGTAGAAACCCACAATGCAGTTGGCACCAATTATCTTTTTAGCTGGTGACTGCCATGCATGCCAAATTTCTACTTAGGATTCCTTTGCGGCAATGCAGAGTTGCAGAAAGCACATTGCATTTGGGATCTCATTCTAGACATAGCATGGCCACCTATTAGGTGAGAACCTTGGGCAAGTCCCTTCACTGCTCCCTGATCCCCATTTTCCTTAAATGTAGAGGCTCACATTAAATACGTCTAAGAACTTCGTAAACTTGAAAGCATTATTCATATGGATGGTTTTATCCTCGGATATTTACTTCCGGTATAACTGTGAAGTGGGGGCAGCTTACGTATTTGATGAGTCACTGAGGTTGAATAGCTGAGTTGACATGTTTTCCAGAGGGATGACGGGATGGTACAGGAGGAATGTCAGGAAACTCCTTTTGAATGAAATATTTCAACTCAGTTGCTGCCATAAAAGCTTTGTCATAAATTAATGGAAAATATTTATTGTAATTGTCACAGCTTCTTGCCTACTTAGCATGCATTCTGCCTTATTTTCTAACAGAACTGTGCATTTTTTTTTGGCCATGTGTCCTGGGGGAAACTGATCTCATCCACCTCTTCAGGGATGCCTGACTGGCTTAAGGTTATTCCTATTCTTCTTAAATGGGCACGTGACAACCTCTGGACAATAAGACTGAAGATAGCTGCTGGGGGGCTTCTGGGAAAAGTTTCCTCACTCCTCTCTTTTACTTGTGAGCTGAAATGAAAACTGACACGGAACTTCCCATACATTATCTGATCAATCATCACAGCAGTCTTCGGAATAGGTGGTGTTGTCCCCACTATATGGAATGAAGAAATCAAAAGGTTAAGTTGCTCAGGGTCACCCAACATCTAGGTGAAAGATTTAGAACTCAAATTGAGATCTGTTTAACTTCAAAGGCTGTGCTCAAGTTGTTGTTGTGGTCTAAACTCTGCCTCAGATGAAAACTGGTTAAGAGGCAGTATATTTGCTGTGCTGTGGCCATGAAGCTAGCGGAGACTGGGAACTGGATGGTCTAAGGGTTTTTTTTCTTTTTTGATGTTGGCTTTGCCATCCAGCATTTGACCTTTCTGGACCTCCATTTCATCATGTATAAGACAGTTGGGCCAGATGTTTATCGAGGTTCTTTTTGGCTTCGAAATCTTTCAAAATACTTGGTAAACAACAGGGAAGGATAAGAGAAAATGGAAAAACATACATTTGGTATGTTGAGTAAGGGCTCCAGGCAGGATTTCCCCTCAGCCTGAGGTTCAGGGTTACAATGCATCAGAGACGCTGCTGAAGAACAGCAGAAAGTTCCGCATGGCATTCAATGGAACACACCAAACCAGCTGAGATCCTTGCTGTGGTAAGAGCTAAAAAGAGGCCAGATGAGGGATATTTTCTGTGGGATCCTCCACATCAATCCAGCCAGCTTGATGGCTGAGTTCTTGAAGAGGCTCTGAGGAGCATTTGTGCTTTCCCTTCCTTCCATTCCCAGAGTGCTTAAAACAGGGTGGGACAGGGGTATATGAGGCATTTTTCAATACTTGACTTCTGTTTCTTCTGTTTGCTTCCTATTGTTGGAAAAGTTTCTGTGATATTATTACCAGAGACAGCAATAGCACTTAGAGATTCTTCAGCTCTGAATCATGAAGGAGGGGCCTGTTGTAGGGGACACTGCAGCTTTCATTTCTTGGCCTCATTTGGGGCCAAGAAAGGAGTGGAGACTCTTGTAGATAGCATGAGTCCGTTAAGCCCCTTTCCCATTGACGTGTTTTCTAGGGCTGCCATAGCAAAGTATCACAAACTGGGTGTCTGAAAACCACAGGCTATTGTCTCACAATTTTGAAGGCTAGAAGTTCAAAATCAAGGTGTCAACAAGGTCATACTTCCTCTGAAATCTGTAGGGGAGCATCCTCCTTGGCTCTCTCCCAGCTTCTTGTGGTTGCTGGCCACCCTTGGCATTCCTTGGCCTGCAGATGCGTCTCTCCAGTCTCTGCCTCCATCGTCACATGGCCGTCTTCTCCCTGTGTGTCTCTTCTCTTCTTGTAAGGACACCAGTCATATTGAACTAAGTGTGTACATAAGGTTATTCTGAGGAATTTGGGGTTAGGAATTCAATGTCTCTTTTAGGGGGATATAACTCAAGCATGCATCCTTCTAGGTAAACTTCTGCCCATATCTAGTTGAGTTCTTGCTACATGAGGCACTGAGTTTGTCTCTTTGGTGCTGTTTTTCAAAGCCAGTCTTTATGTTTGTTGAAAAATGGTTCAGTCTTCTAGAAATTATAGGGGGTGAATGAGGAGCTGGTTGTTCCTGGAGCAGCAGCCAAAGGATATGGTCCCCCAGATCAGAACTTCTCAAATGTAGTATGCACACAAATCCCCTGAAGATCTTGTTAGACAGCAGATTCTGTTGCAGTAGGTTTAAAATGAGACCTGAAATTCTGCCTTTCTAACAAGCTCCCAGGTGAGGCTGATGCTGCTGGTCCCTGGAGTAGCAAGGCTCTAGATCTAGAATAGATGGTGATCACATCTGTTTATGCAGAACAATTAAAACATATCATTCTTGGGAAGTTTCAAAACTTCAGCTGTATACTAGCCAGAAAAATTCCCAGCAAACTCAGTATCCCGAAACAGGAAAGAGGAATTCGATTATTTTTTTTCATGTGAGAATGAAGTCAGAAACATCTGTGCATATTCATCTGGATGGATACAGTGATTTCGAACTTCTGGACCACGCTGAATAGTTGAGATGTGCATGTCAAAAGCTGTGATTCGTAGGAACAGACCGACTTCAAGATTTAGGGCAACGAAACAACTTCCTACCTCGGTGTGCGAGGAAAACATCATTTGGAGAAGCTTCAAGCCAGTGTTGACAGGGACTGACTACCTCCTGCTTTGAGAAGCCAAACAGCCAGATTTCTTTGGGTTCCAATCCTGTTGGAGGCTCAGTCTCAGGGCCCACCCAGATGATCTCTGAAGGCTACAGCTGTGGCTTTGCTTCCACCCACACCCGTAACCCTCCTCGCTTGCCACTTCCCTCAGCCCCTCAATGATTCCCAGACACTCCCCATCCATGCTAGTCAGAGGCTGGACCAGCATGTAGAAGGACCAGGTAGCAGAGCCAGGGTGTGTCCCTTGAAGGGTCCAGCCTCTGGATGAACTTCTGCAAAGCAGGTTCCAGAGAAGAGAAATCCTTTTGTGATGTCAGAGGCTGGCAATTTGATTTTCCATGTTCAAGAATGACCTGATTAATTCCAGCTCGAAAACACCCATGCACTATTGGATCTCTTACAATACTTAATTGGAAGTTTCTAGGAAGATAGCTGTCTGAGTGTTTGGCACGGTGCATCTTTTGGGTCACAATGTTAGTTTGTTTTCATGGTCAGTACTGTGACTATAGGATTTGTAATAAAATCCAACTGTGTCAGACTACAAATCCCTGTAATGTCTTCTCGTAGTTGAAAGAATGGGGAGAAAAAGAAGAGCAGAGAGAGTTTTGGTTACCTATTGCTGTGGAACAAACTACCCTAAAACTTAGTGGTTTAAAGCAAGTACTATTTTACCTGCTCATGATTTTGTAGGTCAAGTATTTGGAGAAGCACAGTGAGGGTGGCTTGTCTCTGCTCCACAATGTCTGGGTCCTTGGTTTTAGTGACTTGAATGGTTGGGAATTGGTTGAAATGGCTCAGTTGGTGTCATATGCTTGGATCTCAGTTCTTTGCCATGTGGCTTCTCTACATGGCTAACTGGGCCTTTCCATGATGGTCTCAGGATAGTCAGGCTTCTTATAATCAGACATTGGAAACTTCCAGGTTTCTCTGAGGCTTGGCTCAGAACAAGCACATTGTCATTTCTGTTATATTCTGTGGGTCAAAGCAAGTCACAGGGCATGCCTAGATTCAAGAGGAGGGAAAACAGACTCTAGCTTTTGATGGGAGGAGTGGGAAATAATTGGTGGACACTTTTAAGCTACACAGGGACAGAAGTGGAAAGAAACATTTTTGTCCATGTTCTATCAAGGTTCTGATCATATTGGTTCAGCTCAAGCAGTCAACAGAGCTCCCTGTGATTCCTGGCCTCGAACTTCTGGTGGCCAATTTTTAACTTTAGGGTAGAGTCAGCAAGTGGCCTTTGAACCTTCAGCTGCACACACTCACTCAATCTTTTCATTTTTGTTTTTGAAAACTTCCCTTTTGCTTTTCTGCCTTCCAATAGCAAGTCCTTTCTAGATGAAGGCTTTGTTCAAAAAAATTATTTTATTATGCATTTTTGTTGTTTTATTAAAATCGTTGAAGTGATACATAAATACCTTTTCATTTGCAAAATTATGATGATGTGGCAGTACACATAGTAAAATGTAAAAGTGTCTCTTCACTTTGTCTCTCCATCTACTCACCTTCCCAGAAGCAACAGCTGCAGTTTCTTGTGTCTTCCTCTATGCCTTTCTCTATACATATATATTCCAGTATGTGTACATATGCTCACACACAGCTTTTTTCTTAAATAAGGTCTATACTGAATTATTCTGCAAGTTGCTTTTTCCATTTACTACCATGTCATGGTGATTGTTCTGTATTAATATATCCATGCACTGCTTTCTTTTAAATGGCTTCATATTATTCTATTGAATTGACATGGTATCATTTATATAATGACTCCTCTGATAATGGCCCTTTAATTGTTTGTAATTTGTTTAAAAAAAATGACAATTGAAGTATTTTTGCATCTCTATGTTTTTGCACATGTGCATGTATGTCTATACTTCTATATGATAGATGCCTGGAGGTGTAATAGTTGGGTCAGATAGCATGGACATTTTCAATAGATACAGACAATCCTCAAATTTGGGGTACCAAATAATACTCCTCCAATCCATTTCTCTATACCTTTGACAACAGTCAGTATTGCTAATGTTTTTAATTCTTCCAGGTTGATTGATGAGTAAAAATATCTCACCATTGTACTTCTTTCCTGTAATTATTGGTTATTTACATTTTTCTCTGAAATATCCTCTGTTATCATTTGCCAAGTAAAAGGGCTTGCTCTTTATATTTTTGCTAAATATTTGTGGGAGCTCTTTATATATTTATCCTTCGCTAATCCCTAAAATGAAACTCCCAGATGTGGAATTGCTGGGTTAAGGGAAGGCTTTTGACATTTCCTAATTGAGTTTTAGGAAACCTTCTCAAGTCTTCCTTCAGATTATACTCTTGAAAGGGAGTAATCCCATCTCATTGGTGAGTTGAGTCTCATTTTTTGACAGTATACAAGCTTTCTGTATAAAATAAATAAAGCTGTGAACTGTACACTACTATATTCTAAGGTTGTTGAGGACCAACTGTCCTTAGCTACTTAGCAAATGATTAGCAAATTTCTTCAGTGTAGCTGAGCTGATGGGGGCTCATTAGCCACTATCAGAGCCAAGGAAGATCTTTCATTCAATGATAGTATACTTTTTCTTGTTCCTGAAGATATGTGAGGAGAATCTGGACTCTGGTTAGTCGCTGAGCTATTTTTTGAATACCTACTATGATCTCGATGCTATTGTAGGCCCTGTTGCTTATTCTTATGATCTAGAATCTCCAAAGATGAGGTCAATTTCTGAATGTGGCAGTACAGTTGAAGAGGCCATTTCCAGTTCCAGATTTTTTTTCTTTTTTGGTGATTTGAATTTTATGCTTTATGAGGCTGAGTTACAGAACTGTATCATTTAACCACTAAATGTAGCTGACCACTTAGCCTCTGAACCTCAATGTGGCTCCTGCGTTCTCTACTCACATCAGGTACAAAGCAGTTAAAAATGTTTCTTTGTTAGACACAGCTATAAGTGAGAGAGAAAACATTGGTAAAAGTTGAAAAGACAGATAACTTGTGGTGTGTGGACATGCACAGGAAATAAGTTAGTCTTAAAGGAAATATGATTTAGGAGATAGCCAGCAGCTTGCACAAACATTTCTGTCATTTAAGAGTTTAGAAATTTGCAAAGGTTGCAGGCTATACCTTAGCAGTCTTCTGCACACAATACAGTTTAGACACATTTCATTAAAAAGTGGTGCTACAGAAACAATTCAGAACCCTAAATTGTGTGCCATGACTGACTGAAGAGTTGTAACTCTTGGAGGAGACTTCCATTGTTGTTTGTTCATTGGATAGACTAATCAACAGTTGAAACATTTGAAGCAAATGTGGGTCTTCTGCACAAACATAACATGGGTGTGTTGGCTGTTGGTGCTCTCATTAACTGGAGGATCAACCCTAATCAGAGTGTGATGCAGGCACATCGGAATAAGATAGGAAGATTTTATCTGAGTCCTAGCTCTCTTCCTAATTGACTCTGTCAGCTTTGGGAAGTCACCTAATCTCAGTGCTCCATTTTCTTGTCTGCACAACTAAAGATGCCGTTCACAGAATTTTGTAAAAACAACCGTTAGATGGGATACCAACAACCTTTGGAAGGGAAGGTAATTCACAAACATAAAAATGCTCTTTCAGCTGGGTGCCGTGTCTCATGCTTGTAATTGCAGCACTTTGAGAGGCTGAGACAGGTGGATCACCTGAGGTCAGGAGTTTGAGACGAGCCTGGCCAACAAACCCCATCACTACTAAAAATACAAAAAATTAGCCAGGCGTGGTGGTGGGTGCCTGTAATCTCAGCTATTTGGGAGGCTGAGGCAGGAGAATCGCTTGAACCCAGGAGATGGAGGTTGTAGTGAGCCAAGATCACACCATTGCACTCCAGCCTGGGCAACAAGAGCAAAACTCTGTCTCAAAAAAAAAAAAATGCTCTTTCAATGTCAGTTTATTATTTTGTCATAATAAAAAGAAGGGAATTGCATGCATGCATGCATTTATTCATCCATTTTTTCCATTAACAGTTTCTGATTACCTGCTATGAGCCAGGCATTGTGCTAAGTGCTGGAAGAACAAAATAAACAAGACCTGGTTTCCGCCTGCTAGGAGTTTACAGGCCAGTGGAGATGGCTGTCAAGATAATGTCTAGTCCAGTCAATGCTGTGCTGGAGCTGGCTCATTCAGGCTTACAAGAGCTGACTGTTAAATTTTTAGAAATTCTGTCAGTGCGTTGTAAAACATGGCCATTACTAAAAATTAAGTTATATGGTAGTTGGCTCCTTTTATTTGTGGATTCCATATTTGTGATTTGCTTACTCGCTAAAATTTATTTGTAGCCCCCAAATCAATACTTGTGGGCATCTGTGGATATGTACATGTGCAGACTTGCGAAAAATTTGAGTTGCCCGACGTGCACGTTCCCAGCTGAGGTTGAACAAGGGCTTCTTGTTTCAGCTTTCATACTATAAACAAGCATCCTTTTCTTTATATTTAGTGCCAGGTTTTTCACATTTTTCTGCTTTTTGTGGGTGATTTCACTGTTTAAAATGGCCCCCAATTATGGTGCTGAAGTGCTGTCTAGTGTTCCCAAGCACAAGAAGGCTGTCACGTGCTTTACGGAGAAAACATGTGTTAGAGAATCTTCATTCAGGCATAAGCTATAGTGCTGTGTGCCACGATTTTGATGTTAATGAATTGACAGTATATATTAAATAAGATAGCTTTAAATAGTAACACATATAAAACAAAGTTATGTATTAATCGGTTGACGAAAATGCTTTGACCAGAGGCTCACAGGAACCCAACTCTGTGTTTCTTCTAGAAATGTTGATTCAATATTTGCAGATTTAGTGTTTGCAGAAACTTTATAGAACAAAAATACCATGAATAATGAGAATTGACTGTATAAACTTACAGTAAAATAAATCATATTATACAAAAGGTAATAAATACTAAAAACTCTGCACTTCCTAATTATTTTGCTGCATACTCCTATTATCCATGATCTTGAGGTTATTTCTGTCTATTGTATCTGTATAGTAGAAATACTATAGAATGAGGGGGTGCTACTGTTCATTTCTCCCCAAACCCCCATGTTCAGTGACATCAAATCGGTAGTTTGACATTGGCCAAGGCGGGAGTATTTTACATCATGGAAATGGGTAACGGCTCCAAATCAAGGCTTTTTTTCCAAGCTCCCACCTGGTTGTTAAACCTTTACTAGTACAAAACTGCCTTCAATTT
This sequence comes from Callithrix jacchus, assembly GCF_049354715.1. Classification (NCBI taxonomy): domain Eukaryota; kingdom Metazoa; phylum Chordata; class Mammalia; order Primates; family Cebidae; genus Callithrix; species Callithrix jacchus. Next base: position 20,971,741 of record NC_133524.1, read on the forward strand.
TTTTTTTCAGATGACTGTCCTTTGGCTCCTGGAGCCAACTTTGAGACACTAGAAAAGAACTTTAAGTTATAGGGAGTTGATCTCCTTGTACCTCCACCTCAGGTCCCTTAGCTAATGACTGACTGGTGTTCTCATGCCTCAAGCTTGGATTCACACTTCAGAGCATCCCACGGGATTCAGATGAGCTGTGACCCCACAAATGCTTGAGATCATACCCTTGTTTGGCTTCCTCCTGTTCCCAGTATTGCTGTTTTCTTATCCGTACTGGTTTCTCTTGGGAGCTCTTCCTTGATAAATCACTTGCACCCAAATCCAAGTCTAGGGTCTGCTCTTGGAGCACCCCATCTAAGACAGTACTCTAGCAAACCTGGGAAGGAGGTCTGCCACCTGGGGGTGTGTAGCTCAGGTTGACCCCAAAGATTGACTGATATTTCTTTTGATTTTCTGGTTCTAACTCTTCCTTAAGAAGCCATTGCTTTCTGATTTTATCCTTCAATTTAAATGTTTAAATGACTTGTAAACAGGCATGGATTAAAAGTTTTTCTGGTTTTGCAGTTGCCACTTATGTGCTTAAGACATTCACATTTTGATAAAATACGAAAGATCACTGGCATGTCCTTTACTCAGCTTAGCTTCTTGGTAGGCTGGCCTCTGCTGAGCTCAGCTAGTGGTCTTGAACTCTGACATGCAATAATACATCAAGTTTTCATCAAGTTCTTCTTAGCCTGTTGAGAAACAAAAACTCATAAGCAATGCTGCAATAACTTCCTTTGAAATTCTAATTGGCTCCAATGTGATAAAAAATATGATAAGCAGTCAGGAAGCCCACTGTGGTGTTGTATACAACAGGAATATGATTTCCTTCATAGTTTTTTTAAAATTTTCAAATTATTCTTGCTATAGAGTCAGCAAGTACCAGTTTGGATGCATGATCTGGGTAATTGTGCAGTAATTAAATGCTTGCCTGGGAAAACAATTTTAGAACACTGAATTGCTTTATTGCATTTTAAAAGGCTGAAAGGGGCATTCAATCAGGTAGAGACTATGTGTTTGTCTTCTAAACAAGACTTATCATAAATTATTCACATGGGCAAAGACTGAATTTGAAAAGGAAGAAACTTGGGGGCATAGGGCAATTATTGCTCCAACAGTCATTGTAGAGTTTAGTAGGCCTCATAAAAGGAGGCCTGTCTCAAAGATTCCTGGCAAGGTTTTGAGGATGAGGAAGAAGTGCTTCCTTAGCTAATCTGATTTTTTAAACTGAGACATACCACTCACTGCTGGGGGATTTTACTTACTCTCCTGGATGCCACTGTGGCTCAAACAGCTCTGTAAAAGAAAGGGTTCGCATCAACTTCTGCTCAATTATATCATTCAGAGGAAAGCATAAAAATATGACTTTGCAAAGTGTGACAGAGGCGAGAGAAATATTAGTATAAACACTGGGCATCACATGTATTACTGCACACAAGACAGATGCTTTACAGGGACTTTTAAGTATAATTATAATTTTGTATTTGCCCTAGAATTATTTTTATTAAGGAATAATTTACCTACAGTAAAATGCATAAATCTTGTGGATAGTTTGATGAGTTTTTCTCTATACACTCACGTAACTACCACACAAATAAAGACACAGAACAATTTCATCACCCCAGAAAATTTCCTCATTCTCCTTCCCAAATAACACCCTCTCCCAGAGGTAACCACTATTCTGATTTTTCAGATACAGATTAGGTTTATCTGGTTTTGAAATTCATATAAATAGATGTATTGTATTTTTTGGTCTGGCTTCTTTCATTTACCATAATATATTTGAGATTCATCCATGTTGCAGTATGCATCAATAGTTCATTCCTGTTTATTGCTAGGTAGTACCCAGTTGTATGGATGTACCATAGTTTGCTTATCCAATCTCCCGTTGATGAATTTTTCCTCAGTTTTTACTTGCTGTGAATTAAACTGCTATGGAACAGATTTTTGTACACAGTGTACACAACAGGGCTATTTGGGTACTTACTTCTTTTAGATATACACACAAGAGTGACATTGCTGGGTCTGCCTTTGAAATTTACCAAAAAGAAATAGATACCAATTGGAAGAGTTCAGAAAAAAATGATTGTCTTTCCAAAATATGTTCTTAGCAAGGTGAGAAAGAAACCTTGTACTGCCTGGTGACATTGTTTCAGCATTTAGACTTGGACGATTTCGAGTTACTGCTTAGCCATGGGGAATTAGAGAAACAGAATTCAGGTTCTTTCTTGATGAGCTGAATACAGGCATCGTATGTCTGAATGGATGGAAACGTTCAAGAGTCCATGCAAATGAATGCTTTGTACCTTCAAGGATTGGATTAATTTGAGACTTGTCACCAGGAAACAGGACTGTCTGGTTCACCTTGGGATCACCTTTGGCTGTGGATATCAAACTGTTTGGGGGAAAGGGTGGATTAGGAAACCTCAGTGCAGTCAAAGTGCCACGGGGCCACCAGAGGTGACCTAGTTGATCCCCAGGTGATAACATTTGAGATTTATTCTTTGCCAGCAACCCTCAGATAATGGAACAGGGCTGCAGACTAGCCTAACCACACACAGAACAAAGGGCTGACAGACTTGCGAAGGGGTTATGGCGCCCCCTGGGGGACACTGAAATGCTTCTCTTGACCTAACTTTCCCGTCTGAGGTCAAGTGCAACTTGTATTGATTGCATAACCTCTGAAACATCACTACTTCAGTAACCCTCTTCAAATCTTTCAAAATAAACTTAAAGTATTTGCAATTTTATTGGGAGCAACTCAATTCAGGGAAAGCTGAAGAGGAATATATGTGATGTGTAAGTTCTCACAAGATGGGAGGGGAAATCTTTTCTGGTTTATTTTATATTGTTTCTGGTAGAAAGACTTTACATGATTGGGTAATTTCTAATATTTACTTTGTTAATGAAGGTGGTAGGATAAGATGACAACTCCATCTGCAAAGCTATTGCAGGCAAAATGCCTCTCCAAAATGGCTGTGAGCCTTTTGTGTCTTGCTTGCTCAGGGTGTAAATGAGCGATTCTCAACCCACATCAGTACCACTCTCCCAGTGAGCAGTTGGAAGTGTGTGGGAGCATTTTTGATTGTCAGAATGACTGGGGTGTGGGGCGGGGTGCACTACTTCCATTTGCTGAGATGGAGGAGGGAGAGAAAACTTCAAGCATGAAGGAGAGTTGTCCCAACCGAAATACCAATAGGGCCCCTGCTGAGAAATCCTTCCCACCCCACCCCCCCCACCAACGCCCAGGTGATCTGGAGACATTTATATGCAATTCATATTGAGAAGGTTTAACTACACAAACAAAATATGTCAAGCAAGTGAAAGTTAACAGATTTAAGGAGCATATTCAGAAAGAAGTGTAGTTAAGCCTGTTTTTAAGCCTGTTTTTGGACATTTAGAGTATCCAAAACAGAAACGGAGCACTGGCCTTAAGTGGAATATGGAGGTGGAGGAATTTGTTTTCCAGGCTCTCCAGCATTTCTTTCTTCATCCTCTTCTGAACAATCGCTGATCCTGCTCCCCTTCTCCCCTGCTACTTGGGATTAGGAAGCAGCTGACAAATCCATTAAGTCGTGAGAATTTTCTATTACTCCTCCCAGCAGGATATCAGGAAGAGAAGACTCTCAAATGTTGAAATTTCAGATGTGGGCGAGGAAGGTAGGTGTTTTTGGCTGTGAGATCTTTCTAGAACTTCTTAAATTATTCCTGGGCAAGTAATAACTCATTTTCTTGTGGTGCTGGCTTTAGATGTGGAAACCAAAGTGTTAGCATTTGCTGTAACCACGGCAAGGAGACGGAAGAAGGATTGGATACCTTTGTAAATTTATTGGCAAATGAATGAGTTGAACAAGACTCCTTTGGAGTATATAGTTTGGAAGGTGGTGTGTGTGACACTGCTTTGTAAACTTTAAAGTACGATGCAATTTTGATATATTTTAATTATGCCAAAACTTCCTTGAATTTCTCAAAACACTAAACTCAGAATCTTACACAAAATATCCATTCAGTAAATGCATCCCAAATGGAACAAATATTAGGCATAAGTAGTGGCAGTGGAGATTATGGAACAGGGTCTCATGTTGCCATATCTATCAAGGGCTAACATGCCTCTACTTGGATGGGACTATTCACTTAGAAGGAAATCTTGCTACAGTATTCTTTTGGCTTCCATTAAACATTTTGGGAATGTTTAAAGGGAGGGAATTCTCACTTTTCCTTTGTGAGCAAGTTTGATGATAGATCTCCCTCAGGCTTCTGAATAACATGAAATTATTCTGTATCTGTTTAATGTACAAAGGAAGGACTGGGGGGACTACCAATAGTGTCATCATTATCCATGAGAATCTAATTATAGGAGCCCTTGCGATTGTTGAACTCAAGATTGCAGGATCCACATGTTAGGGATATCCTGATCACTTCCTTCCTTGGTTGGGAGAGAATTAGAAAGGACAAGATCTTAAACATCTTCCTACATTTATCAAGCAACCATCATGCCAGTCACTATACTATGCACCAGGGACATGAAAGTGAGTATGACACAGTCACTGCCTCCTTGGTGGTCACAGTCTGGGGAGGGTGTTGGCCAAGGAGTCTCTCTTAAAAATTCCCATGCCCAAGTCACACTCCCAGTTTTATAAAATCAGAATCTCTGGTGGTAGAACCCAGACTTTAATATTTTTTAAAGCTCCCCAGGTCATTACAAAGTACATCCCAGGTTGAGAAACATTGAGAAAGAAATCTGTAAAGGGAAATTTTAGATTAAAACACGACAAGTGCTTGGCGGAGGTAAAAACCAATGTGTAGCTAGAGGAGCACAGAGAAGAAACAAACTCTTGCATCCAAGAAAAGCTCTCCGTCTATGTCATCAAGAGAATTAGAAGAGCGCTAGAAAGTGGTGAATTCTGAACATAAGAATAAGGTGGCATCTGAATCATTTTCTGATGGAACAAATTTCCCTTTGCATATTAATCATTATTCATGATGGGGGATGTGAAAGCAAGAGTTGATAATTCGTGCACTACACTTCCTACTCCTTTCTTCTTTTTGCCTCGCTACCCTTTCCTTATTATAACCTGTGGCATATATGTGGTACATTGAATGCTAGGTAAAGGTTAGTGGTTGCTAATATATTAAAAGAAAAAGGGAAAATGAAAGCTTAATGTTTCTCTCTGCTTGTGATAAAAGCACATGAATACGCTATGTGGTGCAGTCATGTGACTAAGCCTAGACCTCAAAATCATAAGCAATGGCCTTAACATATTAAACTGATAACTCTAAATATATTAACTGTGGTCCTCACAACACCCCTCTAAGAGAAGTATTATCTCTGGCTCATGGGTGATGAAACTGAGGCCCAGAGAGGTTGACTAATTTTCTAAAGCCCATGTCTATTTGGTGGTACACATGAGATTAAAATCCATGTCAGTCTGACTTGAAAGGGGTGCTTCTCAATTTGCATGTGAGCTTGTTATGCCATGTGAACATGTTGATGTATTTATGGGATATATCTTAATATCACAGTGAAATAATAGAGCTGCTGGCTAATTTAGCGGTTTTACCAATACCGCTATTACCACCTCCATCACTGAGTGTGGATCCGTTGGATGAAGTCCTGAATAAATCACATTGGAAAGGGGAAATGTCTGGTAGGAAAAGTGATTTGAGGGTTTATTGGGCTCTAAGATTACAAAAATCATGAGCGTTATAGAGTATCTAATGGAGTTTTTAGTGAAAAACACAGAACAGGATTTAATTGTGCATTTTAGAGGAACAACCTTCTGAAATGTGAAACCAATTGGCTACAAAGTAGAGACTCAATGCCACAAGATCCTTAAAATGATCTGAGTGTCTGAAAAATAAAAACAGAATGAAAAGTCAACTAAATTCTAAAAAGCAAACAAAAGACAGAAGCCTGGGGATTGCCCCATTTTCCCCTTTCTCTTGAAGAAAACTAGTGAATGTAGTTTTGAAAGCTTTGCTTTAAATTCTTGTAGCGGAGTAATATTTAGATGGTAACCCCTGCATGATCCATCCACAGGAATTTATTTATTTCTCTCTTTTACCATTCAGGCAGCAGTGAAGCCTTTCTATACAGATTGCCCCCAAGGTAAGGTAGTTATAGCAAGAAAATAGAAAGAAATTACTTTTCCCAGCTTTTGAGTTTCTAAGTAAATTTTTAAGGTTTTGAGCTTTACCAGCATAGTTTTTAACACTAGCAGAGCCAAAGTTTCTGCTATAAACCAGTTCTCAATCTTCTCCTTGCATCAGAATCATCAGGGGATGTTGTAAAGCCTAACACTGTCTGAAGTTCACCTGCAAAGACTTAGTTTTAATTGATTTTTGTTGGACATTCACATATATATACTACCCAGAGGATGCATTGTGCAACTAGTGTGGAGACCCAGTATCTTAAACACTTGTTTCCAAACTTTGTTGCACATTAGAATCACTTGGGAGCTTTTACAATCCCCAGCGGCAAGGCTACACCTATCCCAAATCCCCGATGCCAAGGTTGCTCCCAGGCCAATTATATTAGAATGTGTGGAGGTGAAAGCTAGGTGTCTTAAACAGTATATTTGGGAAATATTTCTGATGAGACTTCTACTGGGTTATACTTTGACATTTCCAGAGGCTGGCAAGTGAGAGGAAAGTAGAAAGGAGAGAGAGAGTAACTTAGACATTGGTGTATCCTTAAGAAGGGGTTCAGTGACCCCTGAACCACTCGTCCCTGTCCTTGTCAAGTTACGATGTTGGCACAGGCAGTGGTGTGCCGGTAAATGTTTAAAAGATAGTTCCCCAAGGGGAAAAAAATCCCCTAATTTGTAGTTCATCAATTTTTGGTGTAAATACTCCCACTATGGCCAGTTTCAAGTTGCCAGTGTGACGTCATTGATTGTAAAGTTGGAAAGAGATGCACACAGTTGGCTCTAGGAAGCCCGTATGAGCTGGCTCCAGCATGCCACAGGGTATGAGCATGATAACCCCTCAGATATGTTTGGGGATATGAAGGTAGAGAGAATCTTGTGCTTTATTTTCAGGCATGAGACAGAGAAGGGATGAAAGAGCCTAAGTTCTCCCCACAATGTGTCATCTAGAGTGGAAGTGGGGGCACATCTAGGAGAGCCTAGGTAGGAAGGGCAAGAGATCACCTCTCAAGTCTCTTGTTGCTTTCCAGTGGAATCAGAGAAGATCCAGATTTTTCTGTACCCCTGAGAGTATGATGGAAGTGGCTAAGCATAGGCTGGAAGAATTCAAGGAGGCTTGAGGTTAGAATGAGAAAGCCATGAAGAGTTTTGGACGATTGGCTACAGATGCAAATGTTGGAGGGGAACAAGGATAAAAGCCAGTAACAGCTGAGAATCAGATGCCACCTCTTGAGGGCATAATGCTACTAACCTCTACAACCCTTGGAGAAGTGACAGAAAGGTCTGGGGAAACAGAAGATGTGCTGGCTATTATTCATTGCACAGAAGAGGTTATTACAGGGACTGCAGCCAGAATCTCTTTCTTCCTCTCTCTTTTGTTATTCCTTGGTAGAAGCCAAGATTTTATCTTGTTAGAACTATTGAAACATTGCAGTAGGATGTTTTTCTTCTTTCTTGTTTCTGGAAGAAGTAACGCAATATTTTGCAAATTCACTTTGAAAAAGACTGGCATGTCCCAAGTTCGCTGAGGTGACCTTCCTGAAGGTTGATGTGAGTAGGACAAGATGGAACACCTTATAGAATTGCACATGCAAACATACTGCTTAGGATAGGGGTGTCACAGGAGACTCTTTGCTCTGTCTTTGGGATGTGCATTGATGAACCTCTTTTCTGCAATTTGTGGTTACCTAATGGGTAGTGCTCATTGGGCGCCTAGTGATGTTTATGTTAGTTCTGGCCTTGTGCACAGTGATTCTCACATGATGTGAGTGGTAGGATCAATGTTATTAGGAGAGACTGAACAGCAGAATGAACACCAGAGTGGGGATCAGATCTAAATTCTCATCCTGGTTCTATACCAGTTGTGTGATCATGGGCAAAGCCTTAATCTCTCTGAGCTACTTATATTATCAATGATCCCTTATTGCAATGTGCTTATTGAAACAGCATATAATCCTGCTACTTTATTTCTTATTTTATAGGATTTTTTTGGACAGTTCATCCCATTCCAGGTACTTCCCCATTTCTCCATTGACGTTTGCAACAAAATTCCTTGAAAGACTACTGTATAGTTGGCGTCTTCACTTCCTCATTTGACAGTTTCTCTTGGTCTAGCCTTGTTCTCCTCTGCTCCACTGAAACCATTTTGTGGAGGTCATCAATAACTTTGATGTTACCAAGTCCACTGTTTAATAGGCTCATCTTCTCATCTCAGCACTTTTGACTCAGGTGTTGACTCCTCCCTTCTTGAAACATCTTTTTGCTTGGCTTGTGTAGCACCACACTCTCCTGGTTTTCTGTCTACCTCACTGGTGGTTTCCTCTTTTGTTGCTGGTTCTTCTTCCTGTTCCAAACCTTTAAATGTTGGAGTGCTGTTCCATTTTCACACTGCTATAAAGATACTTCCTGAGACTGGGTAATTTATAAACAAAAGAGATTTAATCGACTCACCGGTCCACATGGCTATGAAAGCCTCAGGAAACTTACAACCATGGTGGAAGGTGAAGGAGAATCAGGCACCTTCTTCGCAAGGTGGCAGAGAGAGACAGAGAGAGCAGGGGAAACTGCCACTTTTAAACTATCGGATCTTGTGGGGACTCCCTCACTATCACAAGAAAAAGGTCCCTCCCTTGACACGTGGGGATTACAATTTGAGATTAGATGTGGGTGGGACCACAGAGCCAAACCATATCAAGTGCCCTCAGAGCCCAGTCCTCAGACTTCCTTTTTTAACTAATCTCCCACCCCAGGTGCTCTCAATTAGTCCCATGATTTCAAACACTATGCTCATTATTGTCAAATGATATCTGCCTTCAGGCCTCTTTCCTGAACTCTGGATTCATATATCCAACCTCTTACCAGTTGCTTCTACTTGTACGTCAAATAGGCACCTCAAACCTGACATCTCCAAAACGAATGCTTGATTTTCCCTCAGTTGCAGATGGTATTGTTGTTCCCAATTATTCACTGCCATCTCTATAAGATAATTTGATATTCCTGCCCATTGCCACCTGACTTGCAGGCCCTCCCCATAGAGTGAGTATATCTCCCTGTCCTGTTGATGACTGGTTTGTCAATGTGACTTGCTTTGGCTAGAGAAATGTGACATATACCATGTCTGAGCATATACTTTAAAACACGTTGCCTAGTTTTACAATTGCTCTTTTTCTTTTGCCATTAGACGGGAGTTGTTCCTTCAGCTGGGTTCTGGAATAAAAAAGACATGAAGCAGAGCTGATGTTGTTCTGCAGCCAACATATACATGAGCAAGCAATAAAAGTTTGTTGTAGGACACTCAGACTTTGGTTGGTTGTTATCACAGCATAACCTAGTGAAAGCTTACTGACACACGTCACTTCGGCATCTGTTGCTGAGTAAAAATCTACCCCAAAACTTAATGGCTTAACACAGCAACAATTATTTATCTGCTTACAACATTTAAAGTTGGGTAGGGCATAGGCCGGGTGTGGTGGCTCATGCCTGTAATCCCAGCACTTTGGGAGGCTGAGGCCAGTGGATCACTTGAGTTTAGGAGTTTGAGACCAGCCTGGCCACTATGGCAAAACCCCATTTCTACTAAAAATACAAAACTTAGCCAGGCATGGTGGTGCATACCTGTAGTCCCAGCTACTCAGAAGGCTGAGGCAGGAGAATCACTTGAACCCGGGAGGTGGAGGTTGCAGTGAGCTGAGATCACACCACTGCACTCCAGCCTGGGTGACAGAGCCAGACTCCATCTCATATATGTGTGTGTGTGTGTGTGTGTGTGTGTGTGTGTGTGTGTGTGTATAATAAAGTTGGGTAGGGCTTTATGAAGACATCTCATCATTGTTCTGGCCTCCCTGCTGCTAAACTCTCCAAATATGTTCTTGCATCAGAGCCTTGGTACTTGCTACTCCATCTACCCAGAATATACTTGTTCTGAGCATCCACCAGCTGACTCCTTCATTGCATTCAGGTATCTGCTTGAGTGGCATCTTAGAGAAGACTCCCTTGACTGCTCTATCTAAAATAGCACCCCTGTCCCTCTCTTTGCTTACCCTGCTTTTTCTTCAGAGAAAGAAAATAAGAATGTTATATAGAATGACAAGGTGACTAATGCAGCTGGGGGTACCACTTCCAAGATGACTCATTCATACACTGGCCACTTGATACTGGCTATTGGCTGTGAGCTCAGCTAGGACTATTGTCTGGAGGTCTCAATTATTCTCCTTGTAGGTCTCTCCACTGGGTGCTGGAGCTTCCTCACAGCATGGTAGCTAGGTTCTCAAGTATGAGCGTTCAAGAGATAAAGTCAGAAGCTTCATGGCTTCTTATAACCTACTCTTGGAAGGCAAAAAGCCCTACTTCTGACTCATTTCATGATCCAAATAAGTCAAAAGGCCAGCCCAGAGCAAAGAAAGGGCAAATAGACTCCACCTCTTCAATTGAAGAGGGAGTGGCAAAGACATATTACAAAAGAGCATGTAGTATATTGTCGTGGCCATCTTTGGAACACAATCTGCCATAGGCCACCTATACTCCATCTTGAATATCCTGCAGGCTTTTTCATTTAAGCCAGGGGCAGGCAAATTACCTGTTTTTGTAAATAAAGTTTTATTCAAACATTGCTATTCCCATCCATTTGCTTTTTATCTATGGCTGTTTTTGTACTACAATAGCAGAGTTGAGTAGTTACAGCAGAGATTGTGTGGGCTGTAAAGCCAAAGATACTTACCATATGGCCTTTTACTGAAAAGTCTGCTGATGCCTGATCTAAGTTAATGGGACTATAATCCACTCAACTATTCAGGTTACAAACTGGAGTCACCCCTGATTACTTTCTTTCTCTCATACTTCCATATCCATTTTTTTCAGGAATCCTCTCAGCTCTCTCTTAGAAAAATATTTGAATTCTGATGTCTTCTCACCATAACCCACTGGTCTAAACTACCATCATCTTTCTTTTTCCCATCATTTTCTCTTGCCTGGACCAGTATCCTTGCTTTTACTTTTGTTTTGTTTACAGTCTTTTCTCAACACAGTAGGGGGGCTGATCCTTTAAAAACAGATGATGTCACTGCCTTGTCTAAAATCTGCAATGGTTTCATGTAGTATTTTAAATGTAATTGAGAATTCATGTCATGGCCTCCAAGTCCCTGTGTAATCTCCCCTGCCTGCAACCTGCCCATCCCCACCATGTGAGCGACTTCATCTCCTTCCACTCTTCTCTTCCTTCTCCCCGCCTCAGCCAGACTGGCTTCCCTGCTGCTTAACTCTTCAAATATGTTCTTGCCTCCGAGCCTTGGCACTTGCTGCTCCATCTACCAGGAATATACTTGTTCTGAGCATCCACGGGCTGACTCCTTCATTGCAATCAGGTATCTGCTTGAGTGGCATCTTAGAGAAGACTCCCTTGACTGCTCTATCTAAAATAGCACCCCTGTCCCTCTCTTTGCTTACTCTGCTTTTTCTTCAGAGCAATTATCTATTGGTTATTGTCTACTTCCCTTGTAAGAATGCAACTCTAGATACAGTATCCCAAGCATGGTGTTCAGTAAATGTTTGTCTAGTGAATCTGTTGAGTGAATGGGCCTCAGTTTCCTCATGTGTAAAATGAATGAGAGGGCCATCTGGCCAGAGCATCTGTTACTGAACTGGTTGCCAGGATTGTTTCCACTGATCTGACTGGCTAAGTGGGTGTTCCTTTCCTCCTTATATCAGTCCCTCCCTAAGCCTTCGGGCGCAATGGAGTCTTCCTTTTATTTGGGCAAGGTTATCTGAGTCCTGATGCTTGCTTGCTGGAACCTCAAAACGAGTTCTTTTCTCACAAGGGACAACCACAATAATGCCTTTTCTGCCTCTTTTGTAAATATTGTGAAAATCAAATGGAATGATAGATTTGGAACTCTAAACCTCTATGTAAGTGAAAAGAAAGAAAATGTAAAGTAGATGAGGACTGATTCTAGCATCACCCATGATCCCTTCTTCTCCCTATGGCCTGTGCACTCCCCTGACCTAGGGACCAATTTAACAGTGTATGAGAGACATAGAAAAGAAGCTGGCAACAAAATAGAGCAGCCCTGGAAACTTGAGGTCAATAAGATACTTATTAAATTAGGAAAGAAAAAATTAAGGAAGCCCAAATGTTTCTAGCTTCAGGTTGTGACTAATCTCTCTACCTTACTTAGCTCTAGAACTGAAACAACATCCTCCCTCCCAGAACGACGACAACAAAAAGAAAACAAAACCACTTTCATCATTTTAGGATTCTTACAAAAGAAGTTTACTGGTAATTTACACACTTAAATAATAGTAATTCAAAAGCCCAGAATTCTCATACGATGTTATTGGAACACCACATTCACATCTACTTTCCTTGAAGGTAACTTTGACTTGTTCCTTAGCTGTCTCTTTTCCCAGATGTACCTCATGATAATGATGAAGGTTTGTCTCTGGGTTTTGCAGGAGAGCCAAAGAGGCAATTGAGTAAAAATAATGGCGCATTTTCAACCGAGCTTTCTGTTTTTCAGCTGGTGCAGGCAGCTAATAATCATTTAACTCAGGCATTTTCACCTAGGCAACAGTAATGTATGTTTTGGATCATATTTTTGCCTTTATTTCTGTATTAATAAGAATAAAAGACTGAGTGTTTTCAGTATCTATGGAATGAAGCTGACTGAAAGCTATTTTGGGTTCACTTCTGACGTGAGCTGTATTCAGAAACAATGAAGACACACTAATAGGTGGGAATGAAAATGCCACTTGTTTGATAGATAGGGTAACTGTGAAAAGATCAAGAGTTGTGACCTTCCACAAATTTCTTGGTCCCAAGTTTTTCAAGGTCTTGGCTTTTGCTGCCTTCTCTCTTGATACAAATCCATATGAGGAATGATCATGGGAAACACATCATTGAAAAATTCTGGTCAAAATACGATTCTATCTTCATCTTGAACTTTATAGCATGGTGATGAAGTACCTGGGCTGTGGAATCAGAGAGATGCATGAAATTCAGCTCCGCCACTTTATGAATTTATATAAGGTACCTAATTTCCCTAAGCTTCAGTTTTCTAATCTGTAGAATGGGACATTTAGAATTACCTAACTTATAGGATAAACTGCAGATTAAATTAGATCATTGCATGTAAAACACTTAGTCCAATGCCTTGTACATAGTAAGTACCTGATAAATGTGAATGAATACCTATCATAATATTATTCTTTTTAAATTTAGAATAGGAGGTTTGTTCAGTATGTTAGTTTACTAGGGCTGCTGTAACAAAGTACCACAAACCTGGTGGCTTAAAGCAACAGAAAGGTATTCCCACAGTCCTGGAGTCTAGAAATCCCAAATCAAGGTGTTAGCAGAGCTCTGAAGGCTCTAGGGAAGGATCCTTTCTTGCCTCTTTCTAGTGTCTGGCAGTTGCTGACAATTCTTAAGTGTTCCTTAGCTTGTAAAGGTATCATTTCAATCCCTGCCTCCATCCTTACATGGTGTTCTCTCTGTGTGTTTCTGTGTCTAAATTCCCCTCTTCTTCTAAGGACCCCAGTCATTGGATTAGGGCCCACCTGCTCCATGATGACCTCATCTTAACTTGGTTACGTTTGTAATGACTCTATTTCCAAATAAGGTCACATTCTGAGACTCTGGGTGAACATGAATTTTAGGACAGTGTTTAAACTACTACACCCTGAACGGAAGGTGTTAAGTGCTGGAAAAGATTAAGAGTGGACTTGCTGAACTTACTATGAGCTAAGCAGAACTGGGCAGGAAGGGAAGGGATGCGACAGAAATGAGTCAGAGAGGGCACTGTCTCCTTCACTCCCAGAAGAATTGTGCATATTTAATGGGTTACTGCTTTAATTCACTGAGTGCAATACCACCTCTTATGACCAGACTTCTCTGCTCAACTCTGGAATTGAAAATTGGGAGCAGCTAGAGGTTGAGTCCTGTGGGCTCAGAGGCTGGGTCCCAATCCATTCTGGGATGGAATAAAGTATATCACTACACTGAGAGATAGGGAACAGAAGCAACTGATATCCCTGTCACATTCTCCAGGGGTTTCCCATATAGCAAGAAACATGCTCAACAGCACTTCTCAAACCACAGTGTGCAGAAGAGTCACCTGGGGATCTTGTTTAAATGAAGATTCTGATTCAGTGGATCTGGGGTAGGGGTTGAGACTCTGCATATTTAACAAGCCCCTGATGATACTGATGTTGCTGGACCATGGACCACACTTAGTTCCAGGCTTGGCTTATACTGCAAGCCACTCTAAAGAAGCTGCTAAGTATGCAGGTTAGAAAAATATCTTGGGCAAAATAACATTATCACACTTAAAATTATACTCAGCATTATTTAATATCCAGTCAATAATCATATTTCCCCAATTGTTTCTAAAATGTTCTTTAATGAATCAAAATCCACTTAGGACCACCCAGTGTATGTCATTATTTCCCTTACATCTCTTTTATTCCAAAACAGTCTCTTATTCATGACTCTGACTTACTGCTGCCCACAAAAGTATTTCACCTTCTGGATTTGCGTGGTTGCTTCCTTGTGGTGTCACTTTGCTGTATTTAGCTGTATTTCTTGTAAACTGGGAGTTGACTCTAAAAGCTTGATGAGTACATGTTAAATATTTGTGGCCAGAATTCATCACAGAGGATGGGTACACATGATATCTGCTTGTCTTACCATTAGTGATGCAAAGACTGAGCCCTGAATTAGGGTGATGACAGGTTGATCCTTCAGTCATACACAAGTTTTACTCTTTGAGACCAGAGACGGATCTTCTTTGTTTTCCTTTGGCACTATATAAATGCCTTGTTCCTCATCAATCATTCCTCTAATAGTTTTTTTTAAAAAAACAAAAACAAAACATTTTCACCAGCAATATATAAACATTCCCTTTTCTTCAACCTTGCCAGTTGTTATTTTTGACTTTTTAATAATAATCATTCTGACTGGTGTGAGACAGTATCTCATTGTGGTTTTGATTTGCATTTCTCTAATGATCAGTGATGATGAGCATTTTTTCATATGCCTGTTGGCTGCATGTGACATCTTCTTTTGAAAAGTGTCTGTTCATGTCCTTTGCTTTTTAGGGCATATTAATGCAGAGCTAGAAAACACAGACACCTATGTATATGTGTCTCTCTCCATATATATATTTACAAACGACTTCATGTTGATATATTCAATTTGCATTAACATTACAATTTTAACTTTATTTCTTTGATTTTATAATTCTCTTTTAGTCTGAAAACCTTGGTTCTTATAATTACTTGTTTTATTCAGCTTATATTAAAAATAGTTTCTGAGCAGGAATACCACTATTACATGCAATAGTAACACTCCTGAATGACTTAAACGTTACTGAATGAGTCTTACGACTCTCTAACCTGAGATGAAATTACCCTCTTACACCGATTTGCTTAAAGCTAAGAACTGAGTCTTGATTAGCTATTAGAAACTCTGTGAATGTTACTTGAATAAATAGTTTGAGTTCTGGTTCCTAAATATTTTATGCAACAGAACAAAAATATGTTGGGAACATAGGGTGAGCTATCAAGTGAATTCTTTTAAGTCAGGGTCATTTGGGAAGCAATCAGTAGCTATTTGAAATTCATAAGCCTGTTTTCCTAAAATTTTCGTTTCTCATTTCAAATATATTGATAGAATTTAAGAAGATAGCTTATACAGAGTCCTGAGTTTGGACTGAATTCTCTTTAGCAGTACTGGATTGGAACTTTTTTCTTCCTCTTTTCTATTCTTATTAAAAGGCATGAATAAAAGAGCAAGGAATCATGGGAGGTTGTGAAAGACCTGGGCAGGATTCATCCCCTCAAAGTATGAGGCATGGTGAATGATGTGCAGATTGCATATTCTTTGGTTGTCCACTTCATGAATGAGTTAATTCTTGTCTTACTTCTCTAAAATGAAGCAGATATAATTAGGAGTTGTGTCCCCACCCAAACCTCATCTTGAATTGTAATCCCAAAAGAAAGGTGATTGAATCATGGAGGTGGTTTCCCCCATGCTGTTCTTGTGCTAGTGAGTGAGTTCTCATGAGATCTGATGGTTTCAGAAGGGGCTCTTCTCCCTTTACTTGGTACTTCTCCTTCCTGCTGCCTTGTGAAGATGGTGCCTTGCTTCCCCTTTGCCTTCTGCCATGATTTCAAGTTTCCTGAGGCCTCCCCAGCCATGCAGAACTGTGAGTCAATTAAACCTCTTTCCTTTGTAAATTACCCAGTTTCGGGTATGTCTTTATTAGTAGTGTAAGAATGGACTAATACAGAAGCTCAAGCATTTCAACATTGGTCTTATATAGAAATATAGTTCTCATGTGATAGAGGAGAAGAAAGGAGACGGCTCTTTCTTCTGGCCCACAAGGATCTCCAGGAGTCCTAATATCATTGAGGTGTCAGAGACTTTTCTTCCTGTATATAAGAGGTCAATACTCTAAAAATTGTTTTTTTTTTATTTTACTCTGCTCTGACTCAGGAAGGACGTTCATAGTCATATCATTCATGCTTCATTTAGCAATAAGGTTCAAGAAAAATGCTAGTTTAAACATGTAATTTACCTCTCTTTTCCTGACAATAACCAATGAGTGCAATTTATTCATCACACATCAATACTCCTAACTCATAACAACAGGAAGGTTACTGAAGACAGTCATTTGAGAATTAAAGGAGTCTATACATGCTGTCAGAACAAGCGGCTTGAAGCATTTTCTGTCAATTTGCCATTGACCCAATGGTTCTTTTGAAAATCCACCACTCAGCAAGAGAAAATTGGAAGATGTGAAAAAAATTGTTTGTGGAGGCAATATAGAAGCCCACTGAAAGGTTTTGAGTGGATTTGCAGGCTTGAGGTATCTATACCCCTTTCCAAATTTACATTTTCTTTTCTTCCTTTCATAAGTATAACCTGAAGTGGGTGGAGTCACGAGCTGTGCTGCTAACTAGAGTAAGAATTCATTTTATGTATCCCAGCATAACTGTTAGAGCCTGACCAGGATAAAAATATACTATACTTCAAAATTTTTCTTCTTTTTAAAAAATAAAAACAATGTTTTTATTGTGTTTTGGGTTGTTGCTGTTTGATTAAGTACATTGCCTGTAAAAGGCAGGAACTCTGCCTGTTTCTCATGCTTTCAGAGTCCTTAGCATGATGATAGGTCATGTAGTCAATATTTAGGCACTGAAAGGTTTAACGATGAGAAGTATATCTCAAAATTTAAGGTCAGAAAGAGCAAGTGCTACCTTCTTTTCTTGAGAAAAACATCCACTCAAGGTGAGATTTCTTATTTCTAAAAGTCCTTCCCTAGGAAACTCTTCCTAAGTGAGATTTGGAGATAGCTTATTGCTGAGAATCCAGCCCTTCCTTATATGCATTGCGACTATATTTCCTGAGCTAAAAATCAGCCCTGGGATCTGGCAAGATGATAAAATATTTGAAATCAGGACCACTCTAGAAGTTATCCACATATGGCTGCCATTCCTTGATCCACATGTGGCTGCCATACCTTGACGTCTAAGAGAAAACTCTCCCTTAATTTCTGTTTGATGGCATCTGGGTATCATATGATATCTTATTCTTTGAATCCCTCAAAAGGAAATTTGGCATTAAAAAACTGTGAGTGTTAACCACCAACATATAGAACTCACAATTAATGGAATATGTATATCTGTAGTGTCCTTACATTATTTAATTTTAGTTTTTTTAGGGTATATTTGTCTTACTTGTTCAATTATATCTTAAACTTCTTTTGGACCTGCTGTAGTAGAAAGGTAGACTTTATTGTTTGCTGACATGTTACCTGTACTTTTCAGTACCTACCCTATATCCTGAAATCCTCGGTGACTAGAGTTTCTAGCCAGAACTGTGTTTTAGGGCATCAGCCTCTTCTGGTATAACTTCACTGTGACTTAAATGCAAACAGCTTTAGAGCTTATTCTAGGAAGATGGCTTTTAAGTGCAGGCTGAAACATTGCTCCTTTTAGTGGAAAGAGTCTCTGTAAATTAGGCCTTTGGGGCAGGTGGTCTTTAAATAAATGTCCTTGTCACTCTAGCGAATGTATTGTACTTATAATAATGCATAGACGGAAGAAATGGGATAGAACTGTTAGTCATCCATTTGGTGCTTCAGGCAGTTAGCAGTGGCAACTGTTAGTACAAGACTTTTCTATTAGGTGTTTTAAAATGTCACACACAGATGGAAGGCAAGGTGTGGCACACCTGCCTCCATTTATGCTTGACAATATTCATTGCTTGCTTTCTTTACAAGGAACTGAACGAGAAGCGAAGACAGCAACATAATGTGCCTTTGTGCTGATGTTTTGAGCCTGTATGGGACAGGAGATGAGAGGTGGGAGTCAAATGTTTGAAAAATCCAAGTGTCTGTGTTGCAAGAAAGAAGCTTCAGCATGTGCAGGAAGAATTCATTTGAGCCTGATGAATGGCAATTTAGTGTTTTTATTAAACCTTCACTGAAAGAGATGTCACTTGGGTTTATTTTACCTCCTATTCCTTGTGCCTTGGATTATGCAGAGAATTTGCTAGTCAATGGGATTTCATCATTGCCCAACTGAGGACCACTGCAGCTTTGGGAGAGGGACCTGATGAGGATAAGCAAGAGGGTACAGAAGATGCTTGGGATGTCATTAGATTTGTTTGGGCTCTGTTCTACAATGAAAAAACAAAGTGAAAACGAATAGATTTTTCTGGCAGCTAGATTGAAAATTTTAAAATTCATGTTTTTGAACTTTCAGGAGGCATGAAAACACTCATCATCTGACTGTCCCTTCACAGAGATGGACTCCTCAACCTCAGCAGACAGGCACATTTTCTTTGCTTTTCCCTGAGCTGGGTGACATTGCAATGGAGAACACTGATTGATCTTTGTGTGATCTTGAGAAAGCAACGTGGGTTTTATTTGCCCCATAAAAAGTAGCAAATGTGGAAAATGTACTTAGCATATGAGATGAGTATGCAGTCTTGCAGCAACTTGGTTTTTGAGTCTGAGCAACTGTATTTAGCTAGCTGCTTCCTGTGGTTGATCAGTAGCTTCATCTGTGAAGTCAAGAAACCCAACTAGACCCCAGCCACATCACACATGTGTTAGAAAAACCTCTAATGATTAAAGGTTATTTCAGGGAAAGGTGGTACGTAAATGAGGTAATGGAAAAATTTCAAGTATTATTAGAACATGTAGAGCAGCGTTTCTCCACCTCAGTGCTATTGACATTTGGGGCTGGATCATTCTTTTTCATGGGGGTTGTCCACTGCCTTGGGGGATGTTCAGCAGCAGTGGGGACCTAACTGCTCCTGGTCGACAACTACTGATTTGGAATTAGATATGGAACAAATGGATGGTTCCAAGGGCAAGTGCCTCACCTGAGAGACTTAAAGTTCAGAAGGCTTGTTTAATTGATGATTGTCATTTGTCTTTGCCAAAACCAGCCTCTTGCCAAGCGTAAGTAAATAGATGGATAATTTTCTTTTAAAGACTGAGAGTTGACAAGAGGCAGTAGGATTCATTCATCAAGGGCAAAACATCATTTGGTAAAGCAGATGACCTTGACACCACTACCTTTGAGGGAGAACAGACTCACCTCTGCTTTGTGCTCAAGGTGAGAGGCAATACTCACCATGGAAGTGCTTATGGAAACACATTCTCTTTTAGTTTGCTTATCCCTCTCACCTTTTAAGTCAGCACTCTCTTCTTGGCTTCTATTTCTTTTCTTTTTAGTAGAAATGAGGTCTTGCTATGTTGCCCAGGATGTTCCTGAACTCCTGGCCTCAAGCGATCCTTCTGCCTTGGCCCCTCAAAGTGCTGGGATTACAGGCATGAGCCACCATGCCTGGCTTCTAGCATCTATTTCTTGAACAAAAGTTGGGGCTGTGTAATTTGCTTTAGAAGGGTCATTTCACCTGCTCAACTTTTGGAATTGGTGCTATTAATGGTTCTGGGTCTCAGAGTTGTTCCTTGGGCAAAATTTGATGTCAGAAAACTCTGTTTTCCCAGACTTCATTTTCTTTGCACTTTACCCTCCCCTCACCCATACCTTTCCTTCATCACATGTTACCTCCTCTGCAAATCCACCTCCAGGTGCCCAAAATGCCTTCTTAATTTTTCTTCCTTCTTGCTTTATGTAAATCACATTTTTTCTGGGGTATTGGTGGGGGGGATCTGATTGCCCTTCTACATTGCAGCTAAATACACATCTCTTTTCTTTTCGAAACTGACATGCATTGTCTTTTAAAAAAATTTAAATTGACATATCATAAAATTGTTTCTCTTGGCACCCAATTCTATGAGTTTTAACACAGGTATATGTTTGTGTAATCACCACCACAATTAGGATACAGACAATTCCATCACTAAAAAACAAACTAAAAAACAAAAACAAACCTTTGAGCTGTCCCTTTGCAAAACTCTCCTCTCCACTTCCAAATCCTGTCAACTGTCCATCTGTTCTCCATCTCTATAGTTTTGCCTTTTTCCGGTTACATTCCAAACAGAATGTAACCTTTGTGAATGTCTTCTTTCACTCAGCACCATGCCTTTGAGATTCATCCATGTTGTTTGTATTGATATTTCATTCCTTTTCTTGCTGGCTAGTATTCCATGGTATTGATAGCCAGGGTGTGTTTGTCTATTCACCCATTAGAGGACATTTGGGTAGTTTTCAGTTTTTGGAAATTATAGTTAAAGCTGCTATTAAGCATTCCTCTGTGGGAATGTAAATTTTCATTTCTCTAGGGGTGGAATCGCTGGATCATATGGTAAATACATCTTTTTGTTTTCCAGAGAAAGTTTTACTTTAATTGGGCTCAGAAATGAATTCAACACTTAAACTGTAATGATTCTGTAAGTGTGGAATTTCAGGCTGCGTTTTTTGAGATTTGGAGTAAGGATGTGTGTATGTGAGTGTCTCTCTCTGTGTGTGTGTGTGTGTGTGTTTGTGCTGGGAGTGTTAAGAGTTGGGAGCCCTGAAATCACTTTAGCTCAAATTGGTGGCCTAGTCTTGCCTACCTTATGCTTGTGAGTCAATATGCCAAGTTTTCTTCAATTCTTTAATCCTGACCTATGGTATCAGTACAGGAAGAGCCATTTAAATTGGGTGAATGTTTGACAAACAACCGTCTGTTCCTGATGAGTGGATTTCCTTCCATCTCTAAATCTCATGACTATGACTGTGACTCTTATGCTTGAATCATTCTCTAGCTACATCAATTTCATGGTTGTCAGCAATGCCTAATCCATCTTCCATAGTCTGGAACCACTCAGGCAGCAGACTCCCTTGAGGTGGGAGTGCTCCTTGTACTCATTGGGTTGCTGCCATCCTCAGGGTGCCTACAGTTAATATGTGTCCAGAATTATTTTGTTTTAATTTTGGCTGCAAGAAAAGGCTTTAGTGAAAGAACTATGAGCAATGCATTAAACAATTCTATTGATATCATTTCCCTTTCTTTTAAAAAATGGCTATTTTCATTGTCTGAGGTTTCATTCTAAAGGTCCAAAATTCAGATTTTGCATGTACAACTATGCTTCCTCATATCAAATATCACTGTCATGCATGGCTTACATACATTTCAGTAAATGTTTGTTGAGCTGAATGAGTAAAAAAAAATAATTTGGTGAGAAAAAATAAGGTCTATATAATTTTATTTTTTTATCAATATTTATACCATATCAAGCGCTCTTTTTTTCTGAGCAAGACTTGGCTTTAGATGCCAAAAACATTTATTACCTTTGATTTTGATTAGGTATTTTATATTGGAAGCTTCAGAACTCACTTGCCTGGGAAAATAGTGATCCCTCTGAGTATGGAAAAATAAATCCATTGATTATTTTATAAATTGGGATACGAATTTAATAGGCTAAATATAAATACCCCAGAGTTACCAGGCAATGAACACGCCTTTGTCTTTAAACTCCAGATAAAATGTCATCTTCTCAACAAAATTTTCCCCAACCATCCCATGTAAAATTATTGTTGTGCATATCCACAGCTCTATTATAATGTATTTGAATTCAGATCTTTCTCTCCCAGTGGTCTGTGGGCAACTTGAGGGTGGGAAACAAGTCTCATTCTCCTTCATGATCTTAGTGCTTAGAACAGTTTCTGGCACATTTGTGCTAAATAAATTATTTGTTTTACTGAATACAATTCCTGAGGTACAATGATAACCTTTTGCATTTATTTACATATGTATGTATGTATATGTTATATACACACATATATTTTTAGGAACTGATAGTGGAATTGAATGAAAACAGAGCCCTTTCCTGGAGTTGTATAGACCAGATGGGTGAATTTTTTTAAAAAAGGAGCTGATAAATAATCAGCAGTAAGAACTGTGAGCTTTAGAGGAGTTTGTTATTATACAGGGTAAGTAGATCTTCTTGGATCACTTCGAAAAGACAAGGGCCCCAATTTAATCTGCCAATTCAATTTCAAGAACTCTCTGAGCATGTCTTGAGTTAAAATTTCTTCATGAAGTGGCTTTTTAAATTGCAAAAATAATTCTGTGACCCTAACTCAAAACCACTCTGAAAAATGATTGAAAAGTTAGCTACCTGGAAATCTTTGCACAAAATCGGTGGACCTCAGATTAGCACTGCAAATTGTCTTTCCCTCAGCTTTATTTTAGAGCCTGAGTTCACAGAATTCTTTATGTGATAATAGAGCTAAGGGCTACATCAAATTATTTAAGCTGAAATGAAGTGGTAGTGGTAACTATTTAGTCCAACACCTGCATGTTAGTGCTTTTTATTCTAAATAGAGATTTAGCTTTTGGCACTAGCCTTTCCCCAGTGGCTTGCTCTGATGCAGATGTCTGTCTGATATGACCTTGGACTGGCATTGTGGCTGACTGGATAGTTATGCCAGGCAGCTGGCCAAATCATCTTGGAAAGAAGTAGTCTGGTCAGATTCCTTCTGAAGGAGAGGACCACACACAAAAAAGCAGATTTATTTTTTCTAACTGGAGGACAACTTTTGGTAGCATGCTGTAGCAGGCTGTTGGTGCCCTTATTGGGCTGGGCAGTATACTGTGAAAGTTGGCTGCTTATCAGCCCATAGTTGTACTCTTCTCTGGAGAATTATACTCAGCCAGTGGGAGCTCCTTATGGGATCAAGCGAGGCTAGACTTCAGCTACACTACATATTCACTGCTTTTGTCCTATCCTGCTCCCTCCCTTCCTTACTCCATAGTGCTCCTGAGAGCACTTCTTCAATAAATTGCTTGTAGAAGAATCTTCATTTCGGTTTTTATTTCTAGAGAAACTGACCTAAGTAAGACACATGCCTCTGCCTAAATGACCTGGCACAACAATATACTAGAAGGATCATCTTCACAGATACTGAAATTTCCAAGAATTATGACAGGAGCATGTTGGAGAGAAAAGTAGTGATATTGGCGTTGAAAATTATTGAGGATGAGCAGAGACCCAGGGGTCACAAAAGGACTCTGTCTACCCCACATTTGCACTAAGAAGCTTAATGTGGTTGGAGAAAAATCCATAACTATGCCAATGAGTTGTGCTTTGAGTTAGTGATTACAAAAGTCTTGTGAGTTCTAGAGGCAGCCTAGTCATGACACTATATTTCCCAGTCAAATGGTTGTCCAGATTGTATGTATTCATTAACATTATTCTAGTTACTGAAAAGATCAAGTTCAATATCAGTGACTTAGTGCAGTAAAAGTTTTTTTCTTCTCATGCAAATTCTTAAATAATGTTTCCAATTGTCAGGTTGTTCTACTCCATGTGGTTCAGAGATTTGAGGTTCTTACCCTTTTGTGGTCTTGCTATCTTTAGCTCATAGTTTCCAAGGTTCCATCTTGGAGAAGGAGCATGGAGAATCACACATGGAAAGATTTTATGGGTGCACATCATTCTCACATTTTGTTGGCTAGATGATGACTATATACCAGATCTTCCACTGACTATATGATGGCATATAAGTCTCCCATATATTTGATGCAACTCTGGAGAAGGGATGGTGCAGAAGTGACTGGAATTAATTCTCCACCACTAAATAAATAGAGATGGGAAAAGGAAATTAAGTTTAGCCATGGAAAATAAGTTAAATGGCTTGGCAACCAGGGTTTGTGGCCTGAGATCCATACATGCTGCGTGTGTTTGAAATGATATCTGGAAGGGTGAATTTGTAGTCAAGGGGGATAAATGAGATAGAGAGCATGGAATTGAAGAACATGATAAAGTTTAAAATTCCATCTACTGGATAGATCATGACACAGTAGTAGCTTTTGAACCTTTTCCTGGTGAATCTTGAACTAACCCATGTAATGCTTTAGCTCCACGCCATGGTGCGTGGCTTTGGGGAGCGGAGTGTAGCTGTAGCTGTATTCTAGCTTCCACCCTCCCTTTTGCCAGATGTTGTTATGTAAGATATAACTGCACATCAATAAGCGGTAGTGCTGATCACAAAGCAACTGCTTCTGCTCCTCTCTTGTTGTGGATTGACTTAATGACCCAAACTTTTAAAAACTCCTTTCTGTATCCATACCCCTTGCCATATGACTTTGTAGCTCCTCCCACTAAAGCGATGAACCGTATTTTTCTGATGCTTGACTTTGGCCATGTAATGAACTTTGACTAACGGGTTGTTAACAAGTGTGACATGAACAAAAGTAGAAACATGTGCATGATGGGGCTTGCCCCCTTATACCTCTGCCAATGCCTTGAGATGCACATGCCCAGGCTAGCCTATTGATTCCAGAAAGAGGATGAGAGAGATGTAGAGCAGAGTCAAGTCACTTAAGCCAATTCCAGACCCAATCCATTGATCTCCAGTCAACCCCACATTTCCATAAATAAGCCTAGCAGAGATCAGCAGTCACTCAACCAAAGCCCAGTCTAGATCCTCTCAACCTCTGTCAACTTGTACGCTCATGTGACAGATAAATACTTATTGTTGTTTGCCACTGAGATTTCATGGTTGCTTGTTACACAGCATTTTTGTGGCCACAGTTAATAGGTATACCTCTTTCTCCTCAAAGCCCTAGGAGTATGGAACATATAGATTGTTGCTTCTATTATGACTGCTTTATCCAATTAGGAATTTGTATTCCTTTTCAGAATCAATATGTTTTCACCTTTCTATCAGTATTAAGAGCACACATTAGAAAAGATTTAGGGATGCTCCATTTAAATGGTTCTGATTAGAAATCATCAAAGCTAGCACTAGGTCCTAGACCTGGAGGGAGATTATGGTCAGGCAATTTGGATAAAATAAATGTGGGTGGTGGAAAGTAGGTGGAGGGAAACAGGTTAACCTCTTTCTTCTTGGTAATGAGGATTTCTCGGTGTAGTAGCATGTCAATTCATAACTTTCCTTCTCCTCTTTATAATTCAATTCATATAGGATTTAGATACATAGTATAATTTTTGCAGCCATAATTTTAAAAATATAGATAGGAAAGATGTCATTTTTTACCTTGGTAGCATATCAGAAATGAATACATCTAAAATCCCTATACATAATGAAGAAAAGTAAAGGGACCCAATAATTCTTAATGTGTGCTGCACTGACGTTTTAATTTTCTTTCTATTTTCTCTGCTTGCCTACACTTGCACATGAAACAGTTGATAACATTTTTTGTCACTGTTCATGTTAACATACATCTCTATTTTTCTATCTACTGACGTTGAGTGATTTTATTAGCTAAACATTTTAGTCATCAGTGAAACTCTTCCAGCAGCAGATCAGCTAGATTAAATTGTTAGACCAAAGGAGTGCACACTGTAATAGCTGTCATCACTATAGAAAATTTCAAATAATGACCATTTTTTCTTTTTTTAATCCTGAATGCTTTGGGGACCAAGCAGCAAGTCCACCCACAGCTATTGCCAAGCATATTTCTTTCTTCATCAGTAATAAGAAGCGATCCTTCCTATGCCTAAATTTAGTCATCTTAGAAAAAGATCTAGAGATTCGTGTTGCAATGTTGAATTCCTGGTGTTTTATTTTCTTCTTCCCTTCGAAGTCTCATGATTTCTAATTGGGTCAGAACCTTTAATTCTAACATTAAATATGTTTACTACATTGAATTTCCTTTTCTATAAGATTTGACTGTAAGATACCTGTCCTAAAAAATTCTAAACCTAAATATGTTTACAGCATTGAATTTCCTTTCCCATAAGATTTGACTCTTAAGATATGTCTTAAAAAATTCCCAGTTTTCCCAGCTTTCCTGCTTATCAGCCAGCATAACTCGTGAGAAATGATGGTTATGTCCATAAAGAACCGTGTGCTCTTCTTGGACAGCAGGTACCTTGGATTAAATTTCCCTGAGTCTAAAGTCTGACCACACTCAGGTAGAATCATATTTAAGCTGAATGAGCAGGAATATTTTTATTTCCTTCCACTAAGTGATATAATGCATAGCAATGCTGTTGCAGGTTGAGTTTCCTGGGAAGCATACAATGAAATGGAATTTAGTGGGCAAGATATTTATTAAGTAGTGCCCTTGGGATCAACACATTGCTACTCCATTTCCCTCTCTGCCTGATGCTGCTTCTTTCCCCTCCTTAGCATTCATATTTCATTAGTTTATATAATATTTAAAATTAAATAACATATGTACAATTATAAATGGAATAAACAGAGTTGAAAACAAAAACCCAAAGGTTGAATTTTGTAAAAGCATACACCTTAAAAGATGGGATCTGAGCTGTGTGAGTGGCGTAGCAGGGACCCTGTCAGCTGTGGGCATTCTGAATGTCATGAACTGAGGTCACTTTGCTTTACAGAGGAAATAAGATTGTGAGTTAGTCAAATGGAAGACTTGTGAGGGGACTTTTACCTTTCCATCACTTCAGAGGCATGCTGTGTCATGGTCTTCAGCTATATTTATGCTTGGGTACAATATAAGGCACTCGTAACACATTTACCAGTTTCAAAAATTAATTATTGTTACTGTTGAATTGAAATTCTTGAGTCAGGAGGATTATAGCATCTGATGGGATCATGGACTGGAAGTAAAAGGGAAGGAGTAAGACCTTTCATGGAGAAAAGCAGAATGGGGTAGGTTGATGAATTGGGTATGCCCAAAGTTTCAGATGGAGTTGAGTGGCAAGGTGGAAATGTGTAGAATCTTAGGGCTGGAAGAACCCTAATGGGGATGTAGGTGGGTGTTGTGTTTATAGGTGTGTGAGTGGAGAGGTGGGTTGGAGGGAAAATACTTTAATTTTTAAATTTCATTCATGTCTAAATTGTTTGAGACTTGTGGAATAATCTGCATTGATTTTCTAGTTAAAGCTAATTAAACAGTACCCATGTTTAATTAAACTGACTAAAAAATATGCATTGACTTGTGAGCTCACCAAACCAAGAGTGTGGGATAGAATTATTGCACTGGGTTTAGTATGACAGTATCAGCTTAGGCAATTGACCAGAAAGCACAAACAGTGGCCATAATGGCATCTGAATACATGTGATTTAATTTGTTAAGTGCATTCTCTCAAACACGCATTTAAATTAAATGATTATGAATATAATCATTTTAGTACTGAACTATTATCTTCAAGATTGGTTTTCACGATAAACAAGAAGCCTGAGAAAACATAAAATTCCATTAAAGGAATTTCCTGAAGTCAAGGAAATCTTCATATTTCATACACAAGCAAATACTTTTACAATTAAGAATTAGAAATAACACAGAGGTCAAATGCTCTCCTGAAACTGCGGCAATGATGCTCGTCAGCCAGTCCAGTAGGGAAGAGCTGTACTGTATTTGTGTTCTGAGTGAGCTGCTTTGAACAGCTCTTTCCCTTAGAGCTTTCCTTCTTACTTAGTGCCCTTTGACTCATCTTTTTTTCCAGGTGGCAAAGCTGTGAGTATTAGCATAGCCTTTCCTCTCTACTTAGTAAAGGTATATTTTTGATGAGTTTATTTATTCTCCCTTTCAGCAGAGAGAAGCAGTAACCTCACCAGAGGCAAAATGTAAAGGGTGCAGAGAGCAGCAGAGGACCCGGGATAGGGGAAATTGGGTGTAGGGTAGGTAGACATGGAGGGGAAATAATACTTTGTGCTTAACTACTCACCCCAGGGCCAGACATTGCATTTACTTTGCCTCATTTAATCTGCCCAAGAATCTTGTGATCTAAGTATTATTGCCATTTAACAAATGTGGAAAATGAGCCTCAGAGTGTTTAAGCAACTTGTCTAGGTGCACAGGAAGCATCATCATAATCTGCTGCAGATCAAAAATTCTAAGCCAGATGGATTTGGTCTTCAGCACATCCTCTTACTACAGTGAGACTCTCTGGGGGAGAAATGAAGAGGGGCAGCCAGATAACACATGTATATGTGGGGCTGGGCATTTGACTAGGCTGTACCTAAAGGCATTTAAAGTCTAATGTTTTAAAAACACCATGAAGATTAAACTGAACACATCTGCACAGCTGATTTCGCACCAAGAATTAGTATGCAACTTCTGTAAATAAAGTTTGAAAGAAAAATTACACAGTAAATGCTAAGTTCACTACTTCTCAAGCTATTTAAGGAACAGAATGGGAAAAGGGGTAAATAAATACTGAAAAAATGAGAGAAGGCAGCTTTCACATTATAGAAATTATTTAGTGCACGATAATTTGTCATATTTTGAACATACATTCAGTGACATTATACAGGCTAATGAAAAAGGGGTGACAATTTCCAAATGGCTCTCTTATTTCAGGAACCATTTGATATAACAAAGTTTAAATAAAAAATGGTTTTGACCTATGGAACTTGTTGCAGTGAATGTGACTTATACCAACCACAGTTACTCAAAGTGTGGTCCCTGGACCAGCCCAAGTCCACAAACTGTAATTGGTCTGTGTTAAGTACAGGGATTGAGAATAAGCACATGGAAACTTCTATAGCAATTTGACATTACTGCATTTTGTAATTGGGCTTGCATTTTGTAAGCTTTTTTGATGTTTTTCTTAAAATTTATTTTCATTGTATTTTATAAAACTATTGATCTGTGAAGATAATAGTTTGAAAAGCACTGGTCTATGTGATATTTGAATAAAGAGGGTATTAATTAATTTTTAACCCAGTGCATATGAAGCCGCATGAAAATGAAAGGCTTCTATCTCTGATTTTTAAATTCCGTATTCTTTTATTTTTGTTCTTTAAAGAAAAAATAAGTACTATTAGAAACATCAACTCTTGGCCGGGTGCTGTGGCTCATTCCTATAATCCCAGCACTTTGGGAGGCCAAGGCAGGCATATCACCTGGTTTGATGCCAGCCTGGCCAACATGGCAAAACCTCGTCTCTACCAAAAATACAAAAATTAGCCAGGCATGGTGGTATGAACCTGTAATCCCAGCTACTTGGGAAACTGAGGCACGAGAATCGCTTGAACCCAGGAGGCAGAGGTTGTGGTGAGCTGAGATCAGGCCACTATACTCCAGCCTGGGTGACAGAAGGAGACTGTCTCAAAAAAGAAAAAAAAAATCAAGTCTTTTTTCTATTGACTGATTCAGTCTCCAATGTGATGATACAAAGTACAGCCATGATAGCACACCACCAGAAAATATGATGGGTCAATTGGTTCAGTGTATTTCAGAATACAGAAATGACAGCTGTATGCATACCCTAACAAACATAATCATGATAGCCTGAATTTAAAAAATATTGTAACAATGAAATATTCTAACTCTTAAACAGTTCTTTGTTAAATGCCTTGAATGGTTCTTGTTTTTCCCTTATTTTTTAAAAGGAATTTTATTTTCATTTTGAGTCTGCCCAGAATACTTTATATTTACTTCTCCAATTTCATATATTCCAATAAATGATTTCAATATACAAAAATTAAGCTCTTTGCTGTTCAATTGTAACATGGAATTAGGTGATTTCAAATGGTTATTTGAATCCATAGCTAAGTGGTCCCCAATTATGTTAAAAAGTGTTTATCTTAAATATACACAATAAAATTTATTTTAAAGAAATCTCAGAAGTTGTTCTAAATTATGACTGTACCATTGAAGGGCCTAGCACCAACCATTTCTCTTCATAAAATTCTAGAGCTATTGGCTAATGTGCTGTTCTGGCAGGGAGAGGGGTGATTCAGGGCTGGGATGGAGGAAGATGGCTCACCCAGAGGCCACTGGGTCACAGCAATGTCTTTGGTGGCTCTTCTCCAGTTAGAAAGATGCCCAGCAAGGTAATGGATCAACCACTAGTCCTACCTCTGGGCCACTTCTAAGGGACACCATGTATTACTTCTTTTATATTTTTTTCCCTAAAGCCTTCCTTTTGTTTATAAAGCTAGCACATTCTTGAGAGGTCTCTCCCAAACTGGTTGAGGGCTTAGTTGAGGTCTCCTCAGCTTCCCACATTCTTGTTATCCTTGAAAGTAAGTGGTCTGGTTCTTCACACTTTAAGGGTCTTACTTGTCCCAGAATTCATTGCAAAGCAATGAAGCTGCAATGTCAGAAGCTGCAATGTCACCCTGATAATACACTAATCACCCCTTCTGGTCTTCTGGTCTGGGGGGACCTCTTCCTCTTTAAACCTTCTATTAGTGTCTTTGATTTGTATATTTTCTAACTAAGAATAATTTTGATGTTTGATCGATACTGAATCTGTCTTGATCAATGATAATAGCATTATATATGTGTGTGTTTGTGTGTGTGTGTGTGTGCGTGTATGGAAAGCAGTCCAGTGTTTATTTTTTGTTTCTTATAAATAATAACAGTATATTTTAATTTTATTTTGCATGGTATCTGTTTTCATAGTAATTATGTCTAACCAGCTTTCTAGTCTCTATTAACCTTTTAATGCAATCATGATACATTTATAAGATAGGAACAAATGAACAAACACTGTGGGACTTGCAGTATTTTTAAAACAGCTATAACTGCTAAGAATCAATGGGTATATTTAAAAAAATTCTCTGGAAGGGAATTATATGATATCTGATTATATACATTGAACTATGTTGACCCATCAGAGTAAAGGACACAATTGTACCAAAGATATGTGTTAATCATGGGTTCTACTTTTAGAAGTCAGGGCACCCTGGTAAAACAGTCTCTGACCTTCAGATTGTCATGTTTTATTTACAAGATCAGAGTGTGGCATACTTAGCTGATATTGCTTCGGGGACTTTGGGGCCTGAACACATGAAGATCTAACACAAAGAACCTTTTCTTTTAACCAATGATCTTTGTATTCTTAGTAAGTATGCCCAGTGCTCAAAGCCATTGCAATTTCTCTGGAATCTGTAAAACAAATCAATTCCATAATTTAATTCAGTGAAGAGGAAAAATGCATGTTTAACATGTAGTGATTCAAGTCAGAGTAGAACGTTAATTTTTGGAGAAGAGCTCAGAGTTATATTTTTTCCTCCACATTGAAAGGCCTAGCATTTTAAAATCTAAATTCCTGAGGTTCCTTGAACAATCATTATATATAGTATAAACAATGGATTTCAAGGGTTTACACAGCTAGTTAGACTACATATTCTATGAGGTAAACCAATGTGCATTATTCAGGTATTTCAGAGGTCTTAAAAGAAATCCAACAGATGATATAAAAATATAGCTTTTTTTTCAGAACAGAAAATATCGAAGTTGTTACCCAAGTATCTGTCAGCAGAAGTAATTGATCACAGGATTATGTTTTTATCTTGGCCTTTTTAAGGAGCTACATTTTGTGATCATTCTTAAAAGCTTCTACTGTGAGTATTGTTACTTTAAACGGTCTGCTTGCTATGTTTAGCTACAAGATGCTTGACAAAGAACAGTGCACATGCTTGATAAACTCTTCATAAATTTATTATAAGGCAACATCTATTTGTCAGCTCTTGAGTCATTACTTTTGATATCAAGCAAAGATACCAATGGAAGGCAAACGTAAAACCCTTCAATTATTTTCAATGACTAACATATATCATGAGGAGGGATTGTTAATGAGGGTAAATGAAATAATGTTTGCTGGCAATGTGATGATTGCCTTTATAAAACCAAGAAGGGGTGGTTAAAATATAAAGTTGATTAGAGTCTGCTAATCTACAGGTGATGAAATTATGTCAAAATAAATCTAGATTAAAAAGCACTTTCACTGTGATTTTTTTTCTAAATATTATCTATCTTTCACATAAAATTTAATCAAATTTCTCATTTGCAGCTACTTCTAAAATTACACTCAAATAATATCCACTGACTATACTTGTGCCAGGCATTGCTAAGGATATGATCTAATGCTCAGCAAACAGAATTTGGAATATATGGTTGTGATCATATGTTTAGTAATCTTGGGAAGGGTCTGAATTCCTATTAAAATTCAACTCCCATTAAGATCAGATTTGGTGGTTTCAATAAATCACTTTACAGATTATTGAACTAATGTGGCCACATCATATATCATCCACCTCCACTAGTCTCTGCCTTCCAGGATCTTAAATGTAATTGGGAAGACAAGATACACAGACATGAAAACTTAAATAATCGTCCTAGACAGTGATATAAGAGCTATCACAAGGTAATACATGATTGAGTACTAAATGATGTCTTCTGTCTCTGAACCAGTGACATTTATCGCTGTACACAGAAGAAAATGAGCCAAGAAGTGCTGCAGGAGTTCAGAGGCGAGAGAGAGGAATGTGGCCTGACATGCACAGATTTCAAGAAGGAGGTAGAGCTGAAGATGGTCCTTTAGGGTGGGTGAACTTTACAAAAAGGAGAGAAAGGCTAAGTGTGTCCAGTAGCTCTATGGTTTGACCCCAGGATTTCATTTATAGTTCTGCTTGCTTTTGTTATCTTGTTACTATTCTGTCTCTTCCTGTAGAAGAGTCTGCTGACTGCTTAGCAAAATCCACATTCTCCTCTTCTTTCTGGGCTAGACTACAATGAAGTAAGCGGAAATCTGTTAATTATCTATTGCTGCATAACAGAGTACCTTGAAACGTCGTGGTTTAAAGCAACAAACTCTATTATCTCATAGTTTCTATGGGTCAGGCATTTAGGAGCATATTAATTAGGTCAGTTTGGTTCAGAGTCTCTTATGAAGCTGCAGTTGAGGCGTGGGCTGGAACTACAGTCATTTGTAGGTTTGCCAAGGCCTGAAGGCTCCACTCCTAAGATGGCCCACTCACATGGCTGTTGGTGGGAAGGAGGCCGTATGGGTCTCTCCATGGGGTTGCTTGAATGTCCTCATGATATGGCAGCTGGCTTCCCTTAAAGCAAGTGATTCAAGAGACTAAGACTCAGCCTGGGAAGTCACACACTGTCATTTCTGCAATATCTTATCTGTTACATAGGTCAGCCTCATTTGCTGTGGGAGGGGGACTATATGTGATCATGAATACCAGGAGGCAGGATTCATTGGGGCCATCTTGAAGGCTGGCTACTGTAGGATGTGCCATCTGCCACTTTCATGCTTGGTCCATAAAAATCTCTCATGTGCTCCTTCAATCTCCTTTCCTGTTCCAGCTGGCTGAAATGAAATGACTCCCAGGGAAACTTGGAACCCATGTGTTGAAGGTGGTAGCACTTCCATCAGCCTGGGTCCTGAGTGCCTGCAGGAGGATATCCTGTGGATCCATGTACCTGCTGAGGACTAGTAAGTGAGCAAGAAATAAACTTCTCCTGCACTTGAGTCATTGTACAGTTTCAGGTCTATTTGGTTCAGTAGTTAGTCCACCCTGACCAGTATAACTTTGATCCAGGAAATGTTTACAGTGTCCTCCACTGAAGCAAAGTCAAGTGCTCTGGAATGTTAAGGTAATGAGTGACTATCTGTATTGCCTCCATTTGTCCTTTTTCTTATGCTTTCCTTTTTCATTTTTCAGCAAGCATCTACTGAGTGCTGATATAGCTTGGATAAGTGTCCACACCCAAATCTAAGTTCAGCATGATTTGAGATTGAAGGTAATGGCAAAACCAGCAATTACTTTTGCACCAACCTAATAATCCCCGGTGTTGGAGGTGGGGCATGGTGGGAGGTATTTGGATCATGGTGGTGGGTCCCTCATAAGTGGTTTGCGCTATCCCCTTGGTGATGAGTGAGCTCTCACTCTGAGTTCACGTAGGAATCTGGTCTTTTAAAGTTTGTGGCACCCCCTTCCCACTCTCTCTCTCTCTTGCTCCTGCTTTTGCCTTGTGATGCGCTTGTTCCTGCTTCATCTTCTGCCATGAGTAAAAGCTCTCTGAGGCCTCCCCAGAAGCTGAGCAGATGCTGGTGTCATGGTGCTTGTACGGCCTGCAGAATTGCAAGCCAGTTAAACCTCTTTTCTTCATACACTACCCAGTTTCAGGTATTTCTTGATAGCAATGGCCTAACACACATGCCTACCATATGTCAGGCCTTGTTTTAGCTGCTAGGAGCACAGGTGTAACCAGACAAAGTCCCTGCTTCATGGAGCTCACCTGTGTAGCAGATACCTCTTGATGAATGTATCTAAAATTTTAAGTACCAAGTTACCCCTGATTATGAACATCAGCAAACTGGTTATTCAGTAACAAACTTGTTACTTACTTACTTGTTACTGAATAACCAGTTTGCTGATGTTCTTATTCAGGGGTTCAAAAACCGTGAAGTCATTAGCTGAATCTTCTGATTCCATGGGAGCCTAATAGATTAGTGTTTCCCTACTTGCGCTCTAAGCCAGCACCCACACTTCTAAAACTCTAATGTGCACACAAATCAGCTGGAGATCTTGTCAAAATGGAAAATCTGATTAGCAGGCCTGGGGTGTTGCTTGAGACTCTGCATTTCTAACAAGCTCCCAGGTGGGACTGATGCTGCTGATCCATGGTCTACACTTTGTGCAGCAAGGCTGTAAGGAACACTGGTTACTGGATGGTAGAGATATCTTATGTGAAAAGGATTTCAGGTTCAACTAAATGAGAACATATAGCCAAAGGAGAGGCCAGGTCAGGTTTCCCTGCTTCCTGATTGCTTTCTAATCTCTGGGGGCAGTCCTACCAGAAGCCTAACATTACATTCTACCATGGGTTCTGTGAGATAACCCTCTACCCTTACAATTGATTTACCTTTTAATATTTAATCAATTTAAGAGGGCTTCTGTAATTTGTGGGCTCACCCCTTTCCCCCCACCACCAAGAAAAAACCTAGAGTAAAAAGACCCAGGCACAGGGAATGAAGGAGAAACAGCTGAGGACAAGGTCAAGAACAATCAAGCTGTGAAGGTAACATGAGGCAGATGCCCCAGGAGCCCAAATGCCTTACACCCTCCCGCCCCCACTAAGCCTTAGTTTCTTCATTGATAATATAGGATTTTCTGTGAGAATCAAAAGGGATAATGTTCTTGGATTACATAGCAGTGATACGTTATGAATGTGGTCATTATATTTTTCTTCTGTAAAATATTACCTGCATGCTAGGGGTTTGTGAAGATAAAGTGGGATAGTGACCATAAAGCAATTAGCAATTGGTTGGGCACTCAAAAAATGTTATCTACTGGGAATCAAGCTAGATTTAAAGGAGAAGAATCAAATGACTTTTTCCTCAGATAGAAGAGAGCTGTCATGTTTGAAAACAGAAGGGAAGATATCCCTGGAGAGTTAGTGAAGGTCACTGATGGAAGCTGCAGGAGTGAGTAGGGATAATGGAAGGAACAAAGTTATCCACATCTCATGTTAAAGCTAGAATCTTTAATACAGTATAACAAAGATGATTCCTGAAGGAACACCCCACCTCAACTCCACAGTAGTTGCTTACCAAGAAGCAGTTCAATTATTTCTAAAACATATAATTTATCTATCTGTATAGTTCAAACTTTTAGATAAGGGATTATAATTTTCAAATATTAACTATTTTCCATTTATGTATCTAGAATGAACAGCTGAACTAATATAAAAGCATATGTTTTGTGGACATTGTCACATAATAGTTTGCCTATTCACTACAGCTCAAATTTCCAGGCAAAGATTGTTTCCGTTTTCAACCATTAACTTTATCTTTAATGCCTGTGTGTCTTAGCATCCCCAACTCTTAAATGAAGGGAGAAAATTTAAAAGTATATGAGTTTTTCTCAAGGACATAATCCTTAGGGCGATGGAAATGTTTTGTGTCTTGATTGTAGTGGGGGTTATACAACTATTTGTATATGTCAAAATTCATAGAACTGTACAACTTAACAGGGTGAATTTTACTGCCTGCAAAGGATGTTCAATAGACCTATGTAAACCAAAGCTAAAGAAAAGAAAAAAGAAAAAGAAGATATTCTTTAACATATTCTCTTACATTATGGTAGAGCACATAAGCAGATGAAAAAGTAATTTTTTGTCTTAAAGACTGAAATATGAAAGTAAAGTTCCAGTGTTATCTAAATTACCACAGAAAAATTTTCCTAGGCCACCACGTTTCTGTTGTGCCTTATCAGTGACAGCTCTTTGAACACTTCGACCTGACCGGTTCGGAAAAGTACAAAGGAAGGCCCCTATCTTTTAGCCATCTTGTTGACTGGACGCAGGAGGAATACTTCCTTTAACTACTGGGGCAACAATTAAATTTGCTCAGATACAATCTCATGCAGCATGATGTTTTTAAGATAGTCTCTGCCATTTTCCAGACTCTAGGTTGTACTCAACAGAAACTCAGCTCCTGCCCAGGCCCTTGCCTAGCTTGAACCCTTGCTTCGTTCAGATCTCTGCTCAAATGTCCCTTGGCAGAAAGGCCTCTCTCATCAGCCCTATTGCAAATGACCATATTTGTGAATTGGCTGCCTCTCCCACTAGACTGGAAGCTCCATGAAGGCTTCATCTATTCTCTTAACTTCCGCAGCTCCAGCACTAGAGCAGTGCTTGGCATATAGGAGGTGTTCAGGAACCATTTGTAGAATAAAGTGAAGAGGAGGATCCATTGGCCTCTGAATCTAAACCACAGTAAAAGGGAGGAATAGTTAGAACTAGGGACTTGCATGCACTCAATGTTCACTTTGGCCATTCATCTGCCATTCTCTCTGGTGTCCTCTTCCTGCTCTTAATGATCCACAGTGGCTGTCTTGGAACCTCCAGGCTTACCATATCACAACTCCACAATCTGAGGGGAAAGGGTCTTTCTCACTCAGCTCCAGGTTGCAAAAACCAGGGAAGTGTTCTGATTGGCCTGTCTCCCAGAGACCTATGGAGAATGCCAGAACAGAACCACAGTGTATCTGCTCTTCTCCTCATTTCTCACTCTTCAATCATGCCTGCTCCATCTATTTTGGTGATGTTGCCCCAGTTTTAATAATAATGCTTTGTAGCCCATTGCATATGCTGTTAGAACTCTGCCATTATCCCCTTGGATCCCTTTAGTATTTTTGCTCACACCTGCTTCCTGCATGACATGCATTCACTCTCAAGAGCAACACCTGCTGATCCTTGCAGGAGGGCTGCCCTAGGCTGCTGGCACCTGCTCTGCCTGTGCAATGAGAGAGTTGGAAGTGCCTCTAGGGGTGGCCCTTGACCGATGACTGACAGTCCAGGAGTATAAACACTGCAGTCCTTGTATTCATGATGGAGAAAACTCTGAGATGTGACTGGCACATGTCCCCAGAACTCCCTCAGCATGGAGCCCAAGTTACCCTCCATGGGGATTTGCTGGATGCTGCACCCTTGCTTGGCCTCCTTCCCATCCGAGTCCCACTTCCCATTCCCTGCTTGGGAATATCTACTAAGAAATCACTTCCACAGGAATTTTCAGTCTTCATCTGCAGAACCCCACCTACAACAAGCTCCATCTGGGCCCCTAGCTCTCCACCTATCTGTCATAAGATTTTTTTTTTTTGAGAGCAGGTACCTTGGCACAGTTTCCTGCCTCCCCTCCACACATATGCTCTACAAAAATGTTTACTTATTTGCTTTAATGTGTTCCTATCCTTAGAGTTCCTTCCTATATTCCCAGTTTCCCTGTTTCAACTATCATTGCTTCTCAGATATGCTGCTAATTTTCTTGCTTTGCTTATTACCGATGGCTTGCCTACCCTCTCTAATTCAACATGTTAAACATTCCTAAGTCATAAGTCAAATACTAAATGTTCTCATCTATAAGTGGGAGCTAAGCTCTGGCTATACATAGGCATACAGAATGGTATAGTGGATATTGGAGACTCAGAAAGGAAGGGTGGGAGGGGGATGAGGGATAAAAACTATATATTGGGTACAATGTACACTATTCTGGTGACAGGTACACTAAAATCTCAGACTTCACCACTATGCAATTCATCTATGTAACCAAAACTCCAAAAGCTATTGAAATTAAAAAAAAATATTACTAACATGTAGACAAACTAATTTCTCTGAAAATGTAAAACACTTAAAAAGCAAATATCGAATCTTTTCACAATCTTCCTTATCTGGCCTTGAAAGACTGTTTATGCACTATTTAACCCAGCTGACCTAACAGGTTGACCTGGTTTTCCACTGAAATAGCTAAATTATTTGAAGTCAATGTTGGACTTGACTTTTTAAAAGTGGATCCCGAAAAAATTTTAATTAAAGGTCTGTATTTCCAGAATATTATAAGATCAACAAAAAGAAACATTCCTTGTATTTTTCTCTTATTGTCTATACCTTTCTTTTATGTCTTGTATTAGGTGCTTGCTCAAGATCTCAGTCATGCTTTGGCTCAGTTTAACAGTCAAATCATCACTAGTCATACCACCTTTTCGTAGTTCACACCTCTAAAATATTAACTTGTAAAAGAAGGAATGTGATAGAGCCATCAGAACACCAAGTGGTGTCTTTATTTCTGAATCATTTCCTAAAACATTACTTAATTCAGTTGAATTCAGTGAAACTTTTAGTAATTCTTATCAGATGCATTTACATATATACCATTGTGAAAAATAAAATAAATTGTATCTTTGATTCAGCCTCAATCAACATTGATGTTAAAACCTGAGGATATAAGTTTCAAATAGCAGTTTGTGAGAAAACAGAGAGAAATTTTAAGATGTCTACATGAACATTTTGACAGTGTAAAACACTTGGATAGCCATCGCCCTTTGCTTAGACAGATAAGAAAGAAGTTTAGCAAATATTTACATACCAGTTTTCACAACATTTAAGGCTAATTTTTTACT
Source organism: Callithrix jacchus (assembly GCF_049354715.1). Lineage (NCBI taxonomy): Eukaryota > Metazoa > Chordata > Mammalia > Primates > Cebidae > Callithrix > Callithrix jacchus. Next base: position 21,010,971 of record NC_133524.1, read on the forward strand.
TCTATATGTGTTATAAAGTTAAATTTCTAAGACTGTTTACTAAAAAAGGGCAAAGAGCATGGTTCTGATATTGCAAGTGCTGTCTTAATAACTCTAAAGACTGTTGACTTGTAACCCTGAGACTATGAATGTTTATTACAGGAAACTGCACGTTAGCATGTTTGAGGTAGAAAATTGTGCTTATTTGCTTCAACTTGTAAACTATTTCTGTCATAGGAGGTTGATTTTACTCACTAACTCTTTGATAATTGTCATACCAGTTTTGACCTCACTGATCCAGCTCTAAATAACTAAACACATAAAAGAGAATGTGCAGATTAGTTTGGAATTAAGGACATGGCTGAAGGCATTCCTTGGGAAAAGTGATTTTACCAACAAAATAAATAAATGACTCTAACAAAAGAATGTTAAAACACCAATACGGATCACATTCACACTTCATAACAGCTCCAAACTAGAAGCGATCCGAACACTCCCTGACAATAGAAGGTTGAATAAATATACTGTGGTATATTTATGCAGTGGAATACTATACAGAAATGAGAATGCTCTGCAATCAGGTACAACAACATAGATGTGTCTCATAAATAAAATGTTGAGCAAAAGAAGCCAGACACAAATTAGAACATACTGTGCTCGTGAGCTAAGGGGGTTTGGACTTTACTCTGGGATCAATAGGAAGTTATTGAAAGGCTTTAAGCAGGGGAATATTGTGGTCCTATTGGCATTTTTGAATGATCTTTCTGGTTGTTGTGAGGAACCTGGTAGGTTCTTCTAGGTGGGTGGATGTACTTGAACAGACACAACAACAACATTCAAACAAGAATAAAAACATAAGATCTGAGCTGTAACATGGTGTGTGGGGTGAGGCAGGGAAACACTGGAAACACTTATTGAGAGTTTTATATGATAGAAAAAAGTCTTCTCTAGGTCTCTATAAAAGATATTAGCAGTTCAGGTAAGCCTACTGGTGGCCACCAATACAACATTGTCGCAATAGTCTTTTGTTCTAGTTTTGCCTTATCATTTACTTAAATATATCCACGGAAGCCCTCATTGCACAATTCTCCCATGAGTACATCCAAAAATTGCTGTGAAAAAATTTCAGTTGTCTCCAGAGTCTTCATTTGTTTCTGGTTCTCAGCCCATGACCCTGTGATTCAGTATACAGATGCTTCAAGCACCTCAGAAAACAGCAGAAGCATGTCATCAAGTACTTTCCCATTCTCTAAATCAGTGGGTGAAATGTGAACCCACCAAGCGTGGGTTGTGAGTCCAGGAGAGTTGGTCTAATTCTTTGTTCCAACAGTACTTAGCAAGTTATGTGTCAAAAAAATAAATCTAGGTGAAGATGATTCCTGTCTCAAAGATGAGGAAGGGTGAAATAGAGAACAACTTTTTACCCAAAGGCAATGTTAGAATTTACAGTTGGGTGCTCTCATCATATTTAGCAAAGATTATTATTTTTTTTAACAGCCAAAGAAAGAGTAACCCACAGGGTTTCAGCTAGGCACGATAAAGCAAAAGAGAAAGTGTGGTTTTAAAATCCAAGGCAAATAATGTTTTGATTTTAATGCTTTTGTTTACTTCTACAGACAAAGTTTGCTGAGAAATTAGTGATGAAAACCTTCCTTAGGTGTTAGGGTAGGAATAACATAGCTCTTCTCAGGTGCTCTGCTCCTCCCAAACCCAGACACTCTGTAGACTGTATAGACTAAGAAATTCTTCCCATTCTTATTATACCAAAAAGCAAAATCTGCATGGGGAAATGGGACATGAATCAATGTATTTTTGCTAAGGAGCATCTACCCCATGAGGTCATTTTTAAACTAAGCTTTGAGTGTAGTTAGTGTTTAGTACACAGAATTAGAAGGAGTCAATGACTTAGAAAAGTTGATTCACAGCATGGCATTTTGACAATAGCTGTCAGTGGTTTAAAGATAAGTGAGTCAACCTTCTCATTTCCTGATAAGAACACTGAGGCCCAGGGAGGTTATGTCACATGGGCCCAAGTAAACAGCAGTTACTGGGGAGCCTGGATCCTAGTGAAGTGACTGCTGGGACTTGGGTTATTAGTTATACAAGAGTGTTACAAATATTGAAGCAAGCAAGATAGAATTTCCCCTGCTTCCTTACCTCTCCCTTCCCTAACCTTTTCTGACCTAACCTACCTGATCTTTCTAACCTTCCCTAAATTCCCTCCCCTCCCCTGGCTTCCCTCATCTTCCCTTCCCTCACCTCCCCTTGCCTCCCTTCCTCTTTTTTCCATAACAGCTTTGTTGAGATATAAACCACATACCGTACAATTAACGTAAAGTGTACATTTCAATGGTGGTTAATGTTTTCATACAGCTGTGCAGCCATTGCTACAATCAATTCCAGAACTCCTTCAGCATTCAAAAGGAGACCCTGTACCCATTGGCAATCGCTCTCAATTTTCCCCTTTCCCCAGCCCTTGGAAACTACTAATTTTCTTTCCATCTCTTTATAGATTTGCCTATTCTGGACATTTAATATAAATGGAATTATATACTATGTGGTCCTTTGTGATGGTCTTCTTTCACTTAGAATAATGTTTTCAAAGGTCATGCACATTATAGCCTGCATCAGTACTTTATTGCTTTTAATGAATGAATAATATTCCATTGTATGGGCATACCACATTTTATGTACTCATTTATCAGTTGATGGACATCTGGGCTTGTTTATACTTTTTGGCTATTATGAATTATAATGCTACAAACATTTGTGTACAAGTTTTTGGTAAACATAAGCTTGCAATTCTCTTGGGTATGTTCTAGTTGTAGAATGTCTGGATCATGTGATAACTCTATATTTAAACTTTTGAGGTGTTGCCAGATTGTTTTCCAAGGTGGCTGCACCATTTTGCATTTCCAATAGTACAGTTTGAGGGTTCCAATTTCTCTCTACATCCTCTCCAACACTTATTATTATCTGTCTTTTTGGTAGGTGTAAAGTGGTATCTCATTGTAGTTTTGATTTGCATTTACTTGATGACTAATGAGGTTGGGCATCTTTATATGCTTATTGGTCATTGGGATATCTTTTAGGAGAAATGTTTATTCAGATCCTTTACCCATTTAAAAGATTGTATTAGGAAGGCAGCAAACCACACTGCCATGTGTGTACCTATGCAACAATCTCACATGTTCTTCACATGTACCCCAAAACCCAAAATGCAATAAAAAAATAAAAAATTTTATAATTAAAAAATTGTATTATCTTTTATTATTGAATTATAAGATTTCTTTATATATTCCAGATACAAGTTCATTATCAGATATATGATTTGCAAAAATTTCCTCCCATTTTATGGGTGGCCTTTTCACTTTCTTGACAGTATCCTCTGAAGCAGAAAAATGTTTAGTTTTGATAAAGTCCAATTTATCTATTTTTTCTTTTGTTCCTTGTGATTTTGTTGTCACGTCTAAGAACCCATTGCCAAATCCAAGGTTATGAAGATTTGCCCCTAAGTTTTCTTCTAAGAGTTTTATAATATTACCTCTTACATGTAGGTCTTTGATCCATTTGGAGTTAATTCTTATATGTGGTGTGAGGTAGAGGTCCAACTTTATTCTTTTGCATGTGCATGTTCAGTCATCTCAGAACCACTTGCTGAAGACTCTTCTTTCTCCATTGAATTGTCTTGACATTCTTCTTAATCCTCTCCAAATGGATTATGCCTTAGGGTCCTGGGAACTTGTGAATACCCTATGCAAAGTGATTCCCCAGGGTCCTGTTGAGAGTCGAAGTCATCAAGTGATGGGCAGGAGGTTCAATGGTCAACATTCCCTGGGGTTCACTCCCAGCCTTATTGAGAGAAGACCCTTCCTGGTGTGATCACCTGGGATGGGTTAGAATGCAGTTTTTGGGGCTCCTCATTTATTGCTGACCTGATGTTACTAGCATCTGGAATACCCGCAATGTGCCCCAGTACAGATGGTGCACTTATTGAATTAATAAGTGACTGTCTTTGGTATTTTCCAGTGGTCATCTTAGACTTCTCCCTTATCTCACCACCCGCATCTTATTAGTGACTAATTCAGGTGATTCTCTATACTAAATATTTTTCAATTCCATTTTCCCTTTCCATCATAGCCACTATTTTGGTTTAGACATTCACAATTGATCCCTGAATTACTACAATCCTTTTAACACATCTTTCTATAAGAATTCTTTCCTCCATCCAATCCATTCTTCATACTTCAGCAAGAGCTTGCTTTCTATAACTCATACATTTAGTAATAAAATTATATCATAATAGCTGTTATTTATTAGTTGCTTGCTGGGTGCTAGGCCTTATGCTAAGAACATAATGCACATTTCTTGTATAATCCTCACTTCACTCTATGAGTTAAGTATTATCATTCCCATTTTATAGATGAGGAAATTGAAATAGCCCTACCTCTTTTATCACAATATATCAGATACTCTGTACTCAGGACTAATTTTATGAGCTAAATTTAAAAAGAATGACCCTGAAGGAGTAATAGTAAAGTGTAAAGAGTAAAGTGGTGACTGCTTTAAGTACATTTTCACGGAACCCATTTGAATAACTCTCTAAATTGGGCTTGAGACAAAGTGACCTCAGGGATTGGTTCAATGGTCTTCCAGGAGATAAGATCAGATGTAAAAGTGACAGCAGAATCAGCAGCCTTTGGGCTCTGAGGCAAGCAGGAATAAAAGCCAGAACATTGGCACTATGATTGGCCCTTGGTCAGCTCATCCTGGCTCTAACAACCTCTAAAGCAGGAGGATCTTGTTAAAAATGCATATTCCTGGGCCTCACTCTAAATCTGTTGAAAGAGTTCCTGGGAGATGGGCATAGGAATCTGCAGTTTAACAAGCTGCTCAGATAATTATTTCCCCCATCAAAGTTTGAGAACTATGGCTCCAGAGTCACCACAACCCTTATGGAAGCAGTAGAACAGGTGGAAGGAGAAACTGACAGTCACAGGGCCAATGGCACTGCGTGGTATTAGGATGTCACCTTCTCCTACCCCCATTCCTGCACTATGTGTGCCACACTTCATTATACCATGCCAAAATTGGGCTTATAACTTAAATATGTAACCCCGTTTGGCAAAGTGTTAACTATGCAACTGGAATTTTAATGTCTGTATAATTGTCTTTCGTGAACTCATTTTCTAAATTCATTTCTCCTTACAAGATGGAAATATTTGATGTTGCTAAACTCTTCAAAAGATGATGCTGAAGATTAAAAGTTGACATTTGGTACAATACTTTAGTTGCAAGACATTTTCTTCTTTCTTTTTAAATTTACCTTTCATAGTCCTCATGCACACATTTTCTTTTTCATCATTGATAATTGAAAAATAAAAGCAGCAATGAGCCAATCTATCTGAGCAGAGTAATGTCCCCTATGATGTGCACAGAGGCTGGAATGCAGGATTGTGCTACCTAGCACATTGTAGGCACAAAAAGCGTAAAGGATTCCAGCTTCCTTCATAATTCAGTGAGCACAGTGATTCTTCAGGTAATAGGTTCAGGCTCCGGGTTTCATAGATCCATGCAAGGATCTGTGCATGCAAGGATAAAAAGATAGCAATGTCTTTTTTTGTTTTTTGTTTTGACACAGTATCTCACTTTGTTGCCCAGGCTAGAATGCAGTGGTATAATCACAGCTCACTGCAACCTCTGCTTTCCAGAAGGTTGATCCCAACTGATCCCAGGAGGATCAACTCAAGTGATCCTTCTCTCCCTTCAGCCTCCTCAGTAGCTGTGACTACAGGCACAAGCCATCATGCTCAGCTAATGCATGTTTTGCGGAGACAGGTTTACCATGTTGCTCAGGCTGGTCTCAAACTCCTGGGCCCAAGCGGTCCTCCAGCCTTGGCCTCGAAAATGCAGGGATTACAGGTGTGAAACACTGTGCCTGGCCCAGCAATATCTTTTGCTGGTTGGCTTGGCACGTACCTGTGTGCATGCTAGGGAATGGGTCTGCCTCAGTATGGGTAGAGAAGTTTTATTCTCTTCCTCCAGTAGCAAGCCATGGTTTATCACCCTGTCTTTAACAAATGGAGCTGAAAAATGGAAGCAATCCCAGTTTTTATAAGTGACAGAGAGGATATTTTTTTCTCTCGCCAAGATTAAAATTGTGCAGAGGGCAACAAGCAGCCATTTTCTGGGCACTTGAAGCTGAGGAAACTGCTACAGCTTAGGATCATAACCTTAGAACCAAAAGATGGTGGTTCAAGGTAAGGGAGAACTGGAGGCAGAAAACCAGGGTTGTGGTGAGGGTAGGGAGTGCAATACAGTTGGGGAAACTGTGAGAAGTGGAGGTATTTACAGGATTGGGTTTGTGGGGATCTGTTTTCTTAGACAACCTGCAGATTTAATGTTTATGGTGTTACTGTCTGTTAAATAAATCTCTCTCTGTAACTTTTAGCTGAAGAGGCATTTTCTAGGAGCTGGGTACCCGCCTGAAAAAAAGTAAAGCATAAGCTAGACTCCCTCTTCCACAAAAATAACCCAGACCTTTGGTGCCAGGGGATTGTTGAAGCCATGGGTTACACTGGTAAACAGTCTCTTTGAAATTCAAAGAGTTCTGAATTTCAATTCTTTTCTTAAACCAGATGCACTATTTCTAAAAGTCATTCCCAGCTTTACTATTTGACCTAAATCAATCTTTTGGATTTTGGGGATCTCGGCCATTCTCTTCATCTATATGACAGACTCACTGGCTCATTTTGAAGAGATTCAGACTGGATGAATAATTGCCTTGAAAAAAACAGAAGTGGTGACTCATCATTCTAAAAATCCATACTGCTTGGCATTTTCAGCACTCCTACTCTGTATCATAGGAGATGAAAAAAGAATTTGCTGTTTATGCCCTCTGAAGAATGAGTCTTCTTCCCATCTCTGGGAAAGTAGATGCATTATCAATGGAGCAGTTCATTTCAGACAAATGCTTCAGTCCTTTCAAGGACATTGCGAGCAGGAAGTGTTAATATATTGGTACTACAGGCTTGAGGCCTTGAGCATCTCAAGACCTACATCTGTGTCTTTGTATATGATGCTAGGGACCCAGCAATGGCTCTGCAGCAGGGCCATGATTTAGATTCACATCTTTTGCCTTCTGCTCCTTAACATTGGCCTGACCTCAGAATCTTCTCAGAAACTAGAGGGATTAGCAGAATTTAAAAAATCAAGAGAACAAACATAAAGGTTAGAACCTAGGGATCACTGGGGAAACATTGCCCTAGCCAGAAGGGTCATAAGGGCTTCTCCGTACCTCAGCTGTGGTAGAGAAAGGTCAGTAGGGAAGAGAAAATAGATGGACTTCAAATGGCATTTGTCACAGAAACTGAGTAGCCCATTTCAAAAAAACCTTTCCTTTTTTGTACACTGGACTAGGCTGCATTTATTAGCCTTCTTTGCAGTTAGGTGATGTCAGATGACTGAGTTCTGGCCAATAGAAAATCATGTGGATTGAAAAGCCACATATGCCACTTCCAAGCTTGGCCCCTTTGGAATATCCTATGCAAGCAGTCTCTGTTACTCTTTTTCTGTCTCCATGTCACCCCTTCCTGCCATCTGCTGACTGAGTCCATGCTCAGAGTAATCTTGAAAGCCACATATTGAAGATTTTAGAGCTTCTTCAGCCTGCAGTCCTGAATGACTGTGGCAACAGAGGCCCCCCCAGCCCAACCCCCTGTACCAACTGTACTTTTTATGCTTGAGAAATAAACTACTTCATTAAGCCAAGATTATGGGGTTAATCTATTATAACAGCTTCCTTTGCCTTCAGTAATACAGGATGTAACATCATACAAGTGCTACAGTCTGAATGTTTGTGTATTCCCCAAATTTATATGTTGAAACCTAATCACCAATGTTATGGTATTAGGAGGTAGAGCCTTTGGAAGGTGATTAGATCATGAGGGTAGAAGCCTCATAAAATTGGTCCTTCCATCATGTGAGGACACTGGAAGAAGACACCTTCTATGAACCAGGAAACAGTCATTCACCAGACACTGAATCTGCCAGTGCCTTGCTCTTGGACTTTCTAGCCTCCAGAACTCTGAGAAATAAATTTCTGTTCTTTAAAAGCTACTCAGTCTATGGCAACTTGTTATGGCAGCCCAAATGGACTAAGATAACAATAACTACTTTTGTATGGTTGTTGAAATGACTGTTTGCACCTACTTAAACCTGTTTATGTGTTTTTTTAAATATAGTTTTCTACTGTGATGACATAGTTTCAAATATGTATGACTCTCTGGGAGTAAGGAATTTCAGACCCAGGCTAGGCCCAAAGCCTTACCACCTAGAGGATGGGCAGCGTTTCTTTGAATATGGTCGCATGCCAGAAAGAAGGAGGATAGGAGGTTACCTTATTTCTCTTGATTACAGAGATGCAGGAAGAAAGGGTGGTAACCCCTTGAAATTTTAAAAAAGATTATTCCCAATGGAAACAGCCTATATTTAAAAGTTTGAAAACTATATATTTTAAATGAGGGTTTTAAAAAACCCACATAATTAGAAACATGATTCTGACAGATTCTCCTCCAAAATTAAACTGATATTCAGTATTGAGGTTTTGTATTAAATTCCCAGAGACTTCTGGGTATACAGCATGTTTCTCTCTTTCATGCTGTCAATTAGAAGCTGGGCTCTGCAGATCCAAATTGTCAAAATCACACTCATTTGTCTATCTTGCTTCAAGGTGCCTGCATGTCAAAGCCGGACCATAAGAACTACCTCAGAAGCTATCCAAAGCAGCCTATTCGGAACTTTTCCAGGTCACCTATATTGGTTTATCCATTCACATCAGTTTTTCTGGTTTCTTGGCCACTTTTTAATTTAGTTTCTCAGTTCTCCTTTCTGCCTAGCTCTCTTGGGTCACTCATCTAGTAGGGTACTTGGTTAGCCACTGATACAAGCCTAAAACAAAGTTCAATTGTCAACCAATGTCCAATTGTCAAAGCCAGAACATGGGGTGGGCCAGTGGCAATATTTCCATGTGGTCATAGCAGGACACATGGCAGCAGTGCTGGTTAAAATGAGCTTGAAGACCACAGTCAGGTTCTGATACTCAGGCACATCTCAGTGTAAAGAGCACTAGTCATTTACAGAGATTCCCAAGCCTCAATTCTAGCCATTAACTTTATCCAGCAGCTATCACCAGCCTTTTAGCAATGCTATTACAGGGGAGTAGAGCCACTACTTTGGTTTCTGGTATTATATCTTGCAGTTCTCACTGTAACAGATGCTATCAGTGCCCTTCCCATATCTCCTTGGCATTACTGCTATTTACTGTGAACACATGTGATTCTCTGCCTGAGGATGTTTTTCATGGTTGCAAAGAAAACTCAGTCAGAACTGCTGAAGAGTAAATGCCTCCAGAATTAGCCCTTAGCCAAGAACCAAATGGGAAGTTGGTGCATAAGTACCCTAGCTTTCTCAGCCTTCAGGTGGAATAACTCGGAGGTATGTCTACATAGTTTCCTAGAGTTCCCCAGTAGGATTGAGCTCCAGTTGCCCATAGTGGGAAGTATCTTACTAACATCCTGTTAATTGGCTTTCTTCCCTTCTCTATCTCAGTTCCCCATTCCCCTACTGATGCTTCTTGGGATCATCTTCCAAATACACCACTTGCATCCAAATCCTTGTCTCAGGCTCTGCTTATGGAGGTACTCAGACTAAGAAACCTATTCTCTTCTGATTGTAAAATGAAGCAGAGAAATGACCACTAAAAAGTTAGCAAAAGAAGCAGGAAGTAATGGCAGAGGTTTAAATATTTCACAGAGCAAAAAAAAAAAAAAAAAAGGAGCCCCTTGATAGGGATCATTTATTAGTCTAGATTTATGCTGTCCAGTATGACAGCCACTAGCCACAATGGGTTCACTGAGCTCTTCAAATGTGGCTAGAATACCTGAGGAAATACATTTTTAATTTTATTTAATATTAATTGGTTTAATTTCAAATAGCCATGTGTGGCTACTGGCTACTGTATTGAACAATACAGATTATGAAACATGTCCAGCATTGCAGAAAGATTTTCCATTGGACAGCACTTGAACAAAGGGAAGAAAATTTCTTCTACAAAGGGCCAGATAGTAAATATTTTAGGCTTTGTGGGTCATATGATCTCTGTTGCAATGACTCAATTCTGCTGTTGTAGTGTGAAAGTAGCCATAGATGGTAGGTAGTAAATGAATGAGTATGGCTATGTCCCAATGAAACTATACGGACACTGAAATTTGAATTTCATATAATTTTGACATGTCACCAAATGTCTTTTTAAATTTTTTTAATCTATCCAATTCAAAATGTACAGCTATTCTTAGCTCATGGGACTGTACAAAGACAAGTGGTGGGCCATGGTTTGCTGACTCTTGTTCTAGACTAACATCATCGTGAACTGTTACTAAGGGGATCATTATTAAGATGCCTTAGTGATACAATGCAGATTGTCATACCAGTGACCAAAGTATCAGATGAGCTGTTTATTCAAAATGAAATCAACTTTTGGAGACAAAAAGTTTAGAGTGTGGGTTACTCTTCTTTTGTTGTTTTTTAGATGGGGTCTTGTCCTGTCACCCAGGCTGGAGTGTAGTGGTGCGATCAGCTCGCTGCAACCTTTGCCTCCTGAGCTCACGTCATCCTCCCACCTCAGCCTTCCCAATAGCTGAGACTACAGGTGGGAACCACTATGCTGGCTAATTTTTTGGTATTTTTTTGTAGAGACGGGGTTTTGACATGTTGCCCGGGCTGGTCAGAGTATGGATTACTTTTAACTGAAGTTGTCAAGGGGAAATTTTCTCTGATGTTTACAAGGTTCCTTCCATGGTGGTCACTAAGAGTTGTTAGGGCTGCTCTTGAGAAAATTATGAAGCCTAGGATGTTTTGTTATCCCTACCCTGATCCATTTTACACCTCACAACAGCATTCTCCTCACACAGAGAAACCCAGGAGTGTCCTCTAACTTCCTGATTCCTATTTGTTTGCCCTGCCTGCTACATTTCTTTCTCCACCTCCTTCCCTTACCACAAAGATCAATACTTAGGCCTGGCAGAGATTCACTCAAAGCTTTCAAATGGCTCCCAGCATGCTAAAAGGTTGGTTTTCAAAAAACACAGTGTTCTCAGAACACGAGGCCATCAAAATAGCTAATTTAATTTTGGGACACCAGGAATTAAAGAAGTGTTATCTATGTGATACAGAGAATTCTTTATTTTTGAGATCTTTTCAGAGCCAGCTCAAAGCAAAATGGGGAGGGGCTGGAAGTGGGGCTGGGAATGTTTCCAGTTGGACAATTCAACATGACAGATCTCCACTGCAACTCAATAGAGAATTGGCCACATCAAGCTAAAGGATCAAAAATGAGGTACCTGGCAGGGATCAATAAAGCAGTAGGGGAGAGTCATTTCTGGAAAAGACTGAGCTATCAGCTCAGTTAGTTCTCAAGGGCTCCCCAAAGAAATGATGGGCACTGACATTTTGTCAGCTTTGCCAACAGAACCCAGAGACCCAGCTGGTGTCTCTGATGCTAGCTCTTGCAGCAGTCAAAGGTCTTGAGGCAGCAGAGAAGCAGGCTTTTTTGCTTCCCTTTAAAAAAATGATGCATGGTGTTTCAGTAAAAAAAAATTGTAAAGGTAATATCCTTTTCAACTGGGGTTTAAAACAGCCACTGAAAGCTCATTGTAATCAATAATATAGATCTCATTATGGGCCCTACATTAAAGAGGTAGGAGCTATGTTAACTTTACAACTTCCTTGTGGGAAGAACAAGCAGAGATTGACCATATGTGTTTTTATGTTTCTCAAACCAAGTGCACATACTACAACAGAAGCAGCACATTGCACCTGTGCTTTACCCTTTATTAGGCTTTATCCTTTATTACATTATCATTTGAGTCTCACAACACCACTATGCTTACTTCTTTTAGAGGTGGGAAACACAGCCTCAGTGAGGTTGATTTGGCCAAGTCTCTCAATGAATGAATGGGGAGTCAGGCTGCCATCCAAGTCTTATATCTGATTACAAAGCCAGTGCCTGGTCTTCTCTTTCATGCCAGCTGAGAGATTTTGTTGAGGGCAACAGTGAAGGCAGGGAGGGCCTAACTTAGGCACAGGTGCTGGTGAAATAACACAGGCTTGCCTAGAGAGCCTGGCCTGGATGCTCCTCAGCTAACCCCTCAAAGCGTTACAAAGAATTCCATAAATAACTAAAAAAAAGTTTTTGAAGCCCTTAGCAAAGCCAGATGTCCAGAGTGATCACTGTGTTTGCTGCCGGCCAACTAGTTTAACCTCATAAATGTGCAACAAGAATCCCTATTCCCAGGCTACCTGCAGGTTTTCCCTTCCTCTGTCTCCAGTCTCTTGTAAATTCTGCTTTGGCTTTGACTCAGTCCATCAACTGATTCCATCACATGCAAGGAAACAATTTGCTTACAATATTATTAGATATCTCTGAGTTACTCTTCTGTATAGCTAAACCATGTCAGGGGCATCAGGATTATACATATTCTAAAATTAGGTACTGCTTAAATCTTTTCCATTGAGTATGTGTTTCCTTTTGTTTTAATTAAACTTTTATTTTGAGATGTTTGTAGACTTCACTCACATACAGTTGTAAGAAATAATAGAGAGCTCCCTTGTGCCCTTTACCTAGTTTTCCCTGATGGTACAATCCTGCAAAAGTAGAGTTCAGTTGCATTTACTTTCATATAAATGAAAAACTGTTGCATTGCTTAGGGAAGGAAATAAATAAGGAGGCAGTTGGAGATGAATGCACAGTCAGGGGAATGGGTCTATTGATTAATTTAAAGGTGAGAGATAGTTGAGCAAATGTAAATGACGACAGGGAGCAAAGAGAGGTTAGAGACGCAACTGAGTCCCCTAGGCCAGCTTGCTGGGCTCCAGTCTGCTCTGCTCAAATTGCAAAGAAGAGTGGGGTATTTTATTTCATTCATTTTTTTGGGAAAAGAGAGACTTCCTGAAATTCCTCATTGGAAAGAAACATGGATGGGATAACACTTCCAGTGTGCTACTGTCCACATCTCTCTTTTCTGACCTCTTCCCTTGACATTTCAGCTCATAGGTGAGTTTATTCATCCATGTTATACCCAAGTAGGTGACGTATGGTGGACCAACTTTATGCCACTGAATTGCTCACTATTCGTAGTTGTCATCTAAATTATATCTCAAGAAAAAAAATAAACAAAAGAACAGGCCCACTTTCTGGAATTTCCTTTTCTCCTCCACCTTCACACAGAATATTTCATTAACTCTTTTATTCTTGTGATACAAAAACAAACAAGGGCACTACACCAATTTTCAGGGGAGACTTGATTATGTGTTTCATTTATTCATCTTTAGTCCTAAAGCAAGAGATACCATAACGAACAATTTTTTACTTTCAGTGGCTACTTTAATGATTACTCATCTCTCATAGGATTTTCTTGTTTATAAGGCATATAAATATCCCCCCTGGGTATATAAATATTCTGAATAAATACTCCTCACAGGAGGGTCACACTGGATAAGAGTCACTCAGGAAGCTTTATTCTGATCTATTTTTGTGGATTTCGTCTACATATTCTACGCTCATTTTAATGTGACAATTCCCCTGTGGTTTAAAATAGGATATGCTTATTCTTCCTAGAATTGAAGGACACTAAAATAAATTTGACTTAAATAGTTCTACCTGAAAAAAATGCACCGAGATATCCAGGGATAGTTGTATAGGAACAAGCAAATCATATTATACCTTTTATTCTTCCAAAATTCAATACAGATGAAATCTAGATGACATCCAGATCATTCCACCCCAGGCTCTGGAAACACCACCCTCTGCTCAATAATTATGAGTACAAGAACCCACTTCCCTCTCTTCACCTGTCATCTCATTTCGCCTTTCCTTAGCTCAGTTATGTGGTCACCCATAGCACTGGGGTGGTGGGAGGCAAGATTGGATTTAGGGGTGAAGGGTAAAGGAGAAGCACAAGACCCAGGGCAAGCACCTTAATTTACAGTATACCATGAATCAGGGGTCCCCAACCCCCAGGCCTTGGACTGGTACCAGTCCGTGGCCTGTTAGGAACTGGGCTGCAAAGCAGGAGGTAAGCAGTGGGGTGAGCTAGCATTACTACCTGAGCTCTGCTTTCTGTCAGATCAGTGGAGGCATTAGATTCTCATAGGAGCATTAACCCTATTGTGAACTGTGCAAGCGAGATACGTAGGTTGCAAGCTCCTTATGAGAATCTAACTAATGCCTGATGATTTGAGGTGAAACAGTTGCATTCCAAAACCACCTACCCTCTTACTGTCTATGGAAAAATTGTCTTCCATGAAACTGGTCCCTGTTGCCAAAAAGGTTTGGGACTGCTGCCATGAATAACTCTGATGTGAATTCCCAAATGAAAGCTTCAAATCCACTCTCTTAACCAAGGATTTTATAGACAGGTTGAAGGGAAACAAGGGAAAAACAATTGTATCAGTTAGGATTACACTGGCCTGCATATAATAGTAACTTCTGATAATGTGAGAAAAATAAGTCTAGAGGTAGCAGTGCTACTAGGGACACAGATCAGATTTATTTCATCTTTTCATTCTGCCATCCTTGGGCTACGGCTTCCATCTTGAAGGTTGCAAGATCACTGCTTCACCTCTAGGCTTCCTGCCCACATTCCAGGGAGGAAGAGGTAAAGGGTAAAGGGGAAAGTGAAGCTGGTTCACCTCCTTCTGTCAGGAAACCACTAGCTATTGGGAAGCTTTACCCAATAGACATCTGTTTACATTTCATTGGCTAAAACTGGGTCACATGGACATTAGCTATATGGCAGTCTGGGAGGTATTTTTTTCTTTTTAAAATTTTTAATTGACAAAAATTATATATACTTACATACAACAGGATGTATTGAAATACACACACACACACACACACACACATATATATATATATATATATATATAGTGGAATGGCTAAATTGAGATAACATATGCATTACTGCACATACTTTTTTTGTGATGAGAACACTGAAAATCTATTATCTTAGGGATTTCCAAGAATACAATGCATTGTTACTATATCGGCACCATGTTGTACAATAGATCTCTTGAACTTATTCCTAACTGAAGTTTTATATCCTTTGATCACCATCTCCCCAACCTTTCCCCCCACCAGCCCCTAGGAACCAACATTCTACTCTCTGCTTTTAGGAGTTCAGTTTTTTTAGATTGTACACATCAGCGAGATCATGTGGTGTTTGTCTTTCTGTGTCTGGCTTATTTCACTTAGCATAACATCCTCCAGTTTCATCCATATCATAAAGAATAACATTATTATAAAAACATTTAAAATAATATTATTTTAAAGTAATATTTTAAAAGGCTGAATAATATTCCATTGTGTGTATATATACCACATTTTCTTTATCCATTCATCCGCTGATAAACACTTAGGTTGATTGAATATCTTGGCTATTGTGAATAGTGCTGCAATGAACATCGGAATGCAGCTATCTCTTTGGCATACTGTTTTCATTTCCTTTGGGTATATACCCAGCAGTGGGATTGCCAGATCATATGGTAGCTCTATTTTTAGCTTTTTTTTGAGGAACTTTGGGGAGGTATTTTTAATGGGACACATTGCAGTCCTGAACAATGACAAGCTCTTCAGGAGAAAAGGAGGGGGATATGTACTGGTAACCATCAGTATTCAGTCAAACAGTTAAGATATATTACCTGTCCTTATATCTACAAATTTGTAGGGTCAAACAGAGACCTTGCACTGATTCACTGGAACTTCTGGGAGACATAGGGCACAGTAAAATGCATAGTGTCTAGAACTAAGGCTTTAGACTTCAGAACACATGTATTTGAATCTTAGCTGTTATCAACTGTGACCTTGAATAGATCACTTTATTTTCTCACAAGTGCATTTCTTATGCCCACATTACAGGGCTATTTAAGGATAAAATGAAATCACATTTTCATAATGCCCTTCCCACTATTCCCCTACATTACAATGTCCAGCACACAGACCCCAGCAGGACCACTCATAACTTCAAGGAGAACAAAATTATTAGCAGTCTATAAACAAAAGGAGAGTTAGATAAAGCAAACTAATTTAGCCCTTAGGTTACATTGTCATGTAGTGTGAAGTCAGTAATGAGACATTGGGAAATGACAACATCTATCCCACAAGGTCTGGTCTCTGTGTGTTTTGACGCTGTGCAGAAAATGTTTAGCTGAAAATGGTTTATAACAAAACTTTTTCTAACAAATATTACAACACAATATAGTGCCCAGTTTAAGGGAACAAACGTTCCTCATCAACTTCCATACACTTTTTGAGAATGACATTGATGAGCTGACAGAGGATCACTTACCAGGAAAACCAAAAAACTGACATGAGTTCTTAAAATGCCCTCAATGTCTTTGTTCCTCAGTAACACATGATGTGCTCAAATACATATAAAACCTTAGACTGCTTCGTTACATATAATCCTACCACTTCTGAGTTCCTTACATTTTTACATTTGTGTTAAAGTGATCTTATTCTACATCACAGTTCAAGAGATGGGTTGCCTCTACTTTTTAAGAAACAAACATTCTTTGACAGTATTTTTGTTAAATGATTACAACTGATTGATCATTTTGAATAGTCTTGACAAGGTTTCCCATGACTAAAGAATTGAAACTCTGGGTCATGAACTCCATAATCCTTCCACAGCAACGAACAGTTATGTCAGAGCAGCTATTTGTGGTCGCCCATGAGCTAAACACTGTTAAGCTGCTCTAAGGGAGGTGTCAGACAGTGTCTTTCTGTGCATTGGTCACACCAATAAGTAACACTGTGTTTAAGGGTTGGATCAGACTTTAAGAGTTTTTTTTTTCATTGATTTGAATGTATCCAGGCTGGACCCAAAAGCTCTATCAAGGACCAATGATTGAAGAAACTAGGGATATTTGACCTAGGGAAGCAGAAACTAATGAGAAATATGATCATCATCTTCAAATATTTAAACAGCTATCAGACTTGGAAGAATATGGTTTTATTCTATACTGCCTCAAAGGTCAGAAGTAAGGCTGATGAATACAGTTACTCAAGTAGGGCATTCAGTTCATGCTAAGAAAAAAACTGTTCCAACAAGGAAATGAGCAGCCTCATAAGAATTAGTTTCCTGTGCATTAAATATCCATCCAGAGATGTGGTGATCAGCTGTCAGGGATATTGCATTAAGTGGGAGGATAGATGAGATTAATCTAAACATCTTTTCCAACCCTGAGTTGATTCTAACAGCCACAGCACTCAGAAATTCAGAAAGAAAATATCTTGAAACGTGCGATGGGAGCCATAAAAATCTTACTTTGTTTTTAGTGCACTTCAAGCTTTGAGGAAGTTAGAAAGATTATTGTAATGGTTTGTGTATTCTAGTGGTATAAATAGGTTTTCTTACAGAATTACCCAGAGCCCTTTAAGAAGGGCTGTTCTGTTTTTATCACCTTTTGGTAAACACTCCGCTTTACCATGTGATCCATGGATGTCAAGGTCACAGTTCCAAAGGTGTGTTTAAAGAACAAAGGATGTTTTTCCATCCACGGTTCCCTTTTCCATACCCACTTTTCTGCTTGCTACCCTATGCTCTGAAGGGGAAGGACAGGGGGAAACTCACCTACCAGGGCTTCAAATCTTATCCCTTGACCCATAGCTCCCTGCTACAGATGTATGGCATTGCCTTCTGATCTATAACTTGACCTGCAACCGGCCAAGAAGGACTAGATGAAACAGAGACCAGAGGCTGTCAGCTCAGAACCCAGGCTGTTGCCTCACTCTCCCATCTCTTCCAGGCTCAAAATGTTTTTGCTGAAACAGAGAGGATACATATTCTCAGTAACATTAACATAGAATGTCAAATATGACATGTATTATACATGTATTTGTTGCGTGTGAGCATATGAAATCACTACAATGTAAGAGGCATAAGTAACCTTGTCTCCTGCCACCAGAGAAGTGGATAGTAAAAATACTTTAGTGGTTTGAGCCAGATCAATACTGAACTCTCAGGCAGGAAATTGTGGTGCTCTCACACAGAAAGCTACTCAGACATTGCCTGTACCAGACTCGGAGCCAGACATCCTGACAGAGGCTAACATAATGGCTTATAAGTGGTGAATGGCTCCTTAAATTGCAGCTTAACTTCTCCCACAATATTCCCAACTCAGAAGCCCCTTCGCAAAGGAAGTCCAAGATGAAAGAGCACTATCTATCTCCAAACCAGTTTTTAGCCTTCTGATTTGGGTGAATTACATCCTGGGAACTAAGAGAGCATGCAAATAAGATGACACATCATTGTTCATTTCTTCGAGGGTTACTGGCACTATATAAAGTCACAAAAAACTGAGACAGCAAAGTAGAATTTTCATTTTTGAAGGGTGAGAGAAGATAGCTTTCACATAGTACGGCTGGATGAGTTTAATACTGATTTCCAGAAACATTCTAGAACACAGTAAAAGAATACTTTTTGAATACTTAGAAAACGATGTAAGAATCCCTAGGACCTGCAGGAATTCATGAAGAACAAGTCAAGTGAGACTAATTTAATTGTTTCTTTAATGAAGTTATTACATTATTATGATAAACCAGGGAATGTAATAAGCAGTATTATTTTTAAGTCAACTTTATAGAGGTATAATTTACATAAAAGAAACTGCACCTATTTTAAATGTATAGCCTGATGACTTTTGACAAATGTGTACACCCATGAACCGCCACCATGATCAAGATACAGAACATTTTCATTAGCCCTGAATGTTCCCTTGTGCCCCTTTATAGTCAACCCTCCCCCCACTCCTGGCCTAGGCAAGTACTAATCTGCTTTCTGTCACTCTAGATTAGTTTTAGCTGTCTAGAATTTTATGTAAACAGGATGGTACAGTATGTAAATTTTTGTATCTGGCTTCTATCACTCACCATATTGTTTCTGAAATTCATCCATGCTGTTACTTTTATTGTAGTCAAATTTCACTGTGTGGCTACACATTTTGTTTATCTACTCACCTGCTGATGGACACTGGAGGTTGTTTTCCACTTTGGAGGTATTATGAAAAAGCTTCTGTGAACATTCTTGTACAGGCTTTGTGTAGATGTATGTTTTAATTTCTCTTAGTTGGCAATGATCTGAATGCCAAAGGCATTTAGCAGGGTCTTACATGCAATTGTGAACAAGACAGAAATATGTGAACCAAGTAGAATAATTTTATATATAAATAATATACATATGATATGTAATAACATACACACACATATATATAATATAATAAAGCCACTCTGTTGGTGACTCTATTCAGATGGTGCTAATTAATGGATCAGTGCCAACATGACAAAAGGTTTCTGCTGATATGTTACAGCCTCTGTCCTCAGTATTCCTTTTAATTTAAATGTTTAAAAAAATTGACAGATAAGATTGTATATATTTCTTGGGTACAACAGGATGTTTAAAAATATACACACATTGTAGAATGGCTAAATTCTGCTAATTAACATGGCATTACCTCACATAGTTGTCATTTTTGTGGTAAGAACATTTAAAATCTACTCTGTTAGCATTTTTCCAGAATACAATACAGTTATTAACTATAGTCATCATGATGTACAATATAGCTCATGAACTTATTCTTCCTATTGAACTAAAATGTTTTAAAACAGTGAGGAAGACTTTATTCAAGACTATTTTAAAAGTTTTTAAATTTTTAATTGTTATGGGTACATAGTAGGTGTATGTATTTACGGGGCACATGAAATGTTTTGATATAAGCATGCAATGTGTAATAACATCATGGAGAATGGGCTATCCATTCCCTCAAGCATTTATGCTCTGAGTTACAAACAATCCAGTTACAGTTATTTTAAAAGGTACAATTAAGTTATTGACCATAGTCACCTGTTGTGCTATTGGATAGTAGGTCTTATTCATTCTTACTATTTTTTATACCCATTAATCATCCCTACCTCTCCTCAGCCCCCCAATGCCCTTCCCAACCTCTGGTAACCATCCTTCCACTTTCTATGTCCATAAATTCAACTGATTTGATTTTTAGATCCCACAAATAAGTGAGAACATGTGATGTTTGTCTTTCTGTGCCTGGCTTATTTAACATAAGGTCCTCCAGGTTCATCCATGTTGTTGAGAATGACAGGATTTCCTTCTTTTAAAAGGCTGAATAGTATTCCATTTTGCATATATACACTACATTTTCTTTATCCATTCATCTGTTGATGAACACTTATTTTGGTTCCATATCTTGGCTATTGTGAATAGTGCTGCAATAAACACGGGAGTGCAGGCATTTCTTTGATTTACTGATTTCATTTCCTTGGGATTCATTTCCTTCAATTCCTGAAGTATGACCACTAGATCTTATGGTAGTTCTATTTTAAATTTTTTGAGGAATATCTATACTATTTTCCATAATTATTGTACTAATTTACATTCCCATCAATAGTGTGCAAGGGTTTCCTTTTCTCTACAGCCTCATCAAATCTTGTGGTCTTTCTTCTTTTTGATAATAGCTGTTCCAACAGGTATGAGGTGATATTTCACTGTGGTTTTAATTTGCATTTCTCTGATGATTAATGACATTGAACATTTTTTATATAACTGTTGGCTATTTGTATGTTTTCTTGTGGCAAATGTCTGTTGAGGTCCTTTGCCCATTTTTTAATGGTGTTATTTGTTTTGCTCTTGAGTTGTATGAGCTCCTTATGTATCTTAGATATCAAGCACGTATCAGATGTATGGCTAGCAAATGTTTTCTCCCATTCTGTAGGTTGTCGCTTCTGTTGATCATTTCCTTTGCACAGAAGCTTCTTAATTTGATGTAATTCCATTTGTCTATTTTTGCTTTCGTTGTTCGTACTTTTGAGGTCATATCCAAAAAATCATTGCCAAGACCAATATAGATCTTTTCCTCAACTTCTAATTATTTTATAGCTTCAGGTTTTACATTTAAGTCTTTAATCTATTCTGAGTTGATTTTTGTATATGGTGTGAGACAAGTGTCCAATTCTGTTCTTCTGCATGTGGATATCCAGTTTTCCCAAAACCATTTATTGAAGAGACTGTCCTTTCCACATATATGTTCTTGGCATCTTTATTGAAATTTACTTGGCTTCTTAGTATTCTTGTATTTTGTATGCTTATCATATCAGTAGGACCAAGATAATAAAATTTGTACATTCTATGAAGCTAGAAAGCTAATCATTAGCAGATTCAGGATCCAGAAAAATGTTAAAATGATTAACTAATGCTTTTAACTACAAAAATTAAATTTAACAAGGATAAATGGGAGTATTAGGTATAAGTAACAAGAAAAAACTGTCCAAGTTCAGGATGAAGGAAATATGACTTAGAACCATGTGTGTAAAAAACTTGATATTTTCCAGTGAATAATAGCTTCAGTGTTAGTTGACAGTTATACTACCAAAGAAACCATGCTTATTTGGGACTGTATTAAAAAATGCAATGTATAATGTGTATATATATATATATATATGAAAAAAGTAATATTTCTTCTCTACACTGATTTTGTCAAAGTGTATGCAGAGTACTGAGTGGAATTCTAAAACAACATAAACTAAGTACATACAGAGAAAAGAGGCCTAGATGGTGGTTATTCAGGAGTGTGTTGTATGAAGACCGGTTGAAAGAACTGAAGATATTTGTCTTGGTAAAAGGACTTATGGTGTGGGGAGGTTATGGTTATCACTGTCTTCAGAAATATGAAGAATTATCCTACATAAAAGAAATTAGACTTATTGTAGGCTCTGAGGGCTAGAATCATGGTTTGAGAGAAGCTATCAGAAGACACAAGAGATAACACTCCAACTATTAGACTGGTCTAAAGATAAATGTGTTTTCTTCAGGAAACACTAAATTATTGGTTATTGGAGTTGTGCAAATATGGATCCACTGACCCGCAATGTTACCTCACCAGTATTATGGGCGTAATGATACCAGTATATGTAGACTGAAGATAATGTGAATGAACATACCTCTATTAAAGTAGTTGTCACATTTCACTAGGCTTATCGATTGACATGTCTATCTTAATTAAAGAATGCCTCAAAATCAAGGACTACATCTAATTCATACTTTTTTTTCTGTAACATCAACCATGGTATCCGGCTCATGAAGGCATTTAATAAATGTTTTTAAATGACTGGAGACAACAAATATAAGATTACTTTAGAAATGAACACAGCACAACACTAATGAAATCTACTATTAATTATTAATATCAATAATTAATTTCTTCCAAAATAGCCTGTCAATTCAGGTTATCTATATTCATAATTATAACAAAAGTTTATACATGCCATATAGTTTTACTGGTGAGTTCTTTCTTCCTAGTAAGAAACAGATAATTTTCACAATGTATAAAACTTTTCCCATCCACTTTTATTGTCAAACTTATTTTATGAAGTTAGCATTAAAGTGATACTAAAACCTGACAAAAAACTCAAAAACAAAAATTATGGTCTAATCTCAGTATGAATATAATGCAATAAAATAATATAGTATCAAATCCAATTTAATAGAATATTAAAAGAATAATTCACCAAGTGGCATCATCCCAGGGCTATAAGAATAATATAATAATATAATATATCATATCAGGATGACAGATAAGAAAAATCACATGATTACTATACTAAATGCTGAAAAGGGAGTTGATAATTCAATAGCCATCTTTATAAAATTGTAAGTAGTTTTATAAAAGGAAAGAAATACTGGAATAGTAATAATAACAGTATTAATCTCAAAATAGTAGTAAATAGGCAATTAATTGTGATACACCAAAAGAGTTATTATTTAATATTGTTTTAGAAGTTCTGGAAAACCGAAACTCAAACAAAAATGCTGAACAACAAAAACAGAAGAACTGGAATAGAAATAGATATGAAAGAAAGGAAGAAAAGAATCAAGAAAAATTGTTAAAATTAATGAGATTTCAGCATAGTGGCTGGGTAAAAAAAAAATTTCAAAACTAAGTAGATTTACTCTATAACAGAAATAACCAGAAAAAAGAGATTATGGAACAAAAGAACCAATTTGAAATAGGAACAAGAACATAAATACTAACATAATCTTAATAAGAAAAGTTTAGAGAGCTCTATGGGATGGAAAACAAGAGACCAATAAGTTGAGAGACCATTATATATTCATTCTTCCCTAGTTGATATTTGTTTCATGTAATTACAATATATACATTGGTACTATTTTTTTGTACCTTGATACAATGATTCTAAAGTTCATATGGAATAGTAAATAGATGAAAATAGATAATAAAATACTGGAATAAAAAAGAATTAGGGTACAGTTACTTTGACAGATATTAAAACCTATTAACAAAGCTGCAATAATTAAAGCATTGTGAACCATTAAGAAAGGAGTTATATAACAATGGAGACAATTAACTCACTAAATGAAAATTTGCCAGCAAGGACTGCATTGGGGGTGTGAGAAAATCAGCTTCATGTCATACTTCACTGGATTAAAAAGAATGTAATAAAGAAATACAAATCATAAGACACTAGAAGAAAAGACAGGTGAATATTTACCTGGTCTCAGGACAGGAAAATAATTTCAAAGCTCAAATGTAACAGGAATAATCTCAAAGAGAAAACAGTTAGATTTGACTTCATAGAGCATTTAAACTATTTCATGTCAAAAATTATGAGAAATGGAAAGGACAAATGGCAAGATGGTAATTTTTTCTACAAATATAATAAAGACTTGTCACTAATTTTTAAATACAATAACAAGAAATACCACAAGAACCAGTCAGTTGTGTGAATAGCTGTTTACAAATAGGAAAGATAAATGCTCAACAAATAGGTGAAAAACAATTTACCTCAAGATAAATGATAAAATCAAGATAATGAAAATGGAACCGACAAGTGCAATTTCTCTTATGGATTTAACAAGTTTCTAAAATGATGAAAATACTCATTGCCAGCAGGGGTGTGGTGGATGACAGTATTGCATTCTCTTGGTATGGCTGTGAATTGGTACAACCTTTCCGGAAAGCAAGATACATTAAAACCTTAAAATGTTATTTTCCTTTAAAAAAGAGATTTCTCTCTTCTGGAAAGAATTCAAGATGCAGATAAAGACTTAGATATAGAGATACTGACTTCAGCGTCTGTTATAGGAGTGAAGAAAGGAAGCAATACAAATAAATAACAAGGGATGGGTTAAGCAAACTTTGGTAATCCACATGTCAGAAACATTATCCAGCTTTTAAAATGGATTTATAAATTTTTTTTAAATGGCATGGGGACATGGGGAAATGCTTATAATGTTAAAAGCAGGATGCAAAATTGTATACATACACACTCGTATACATGCATGCAAACATGCACACACATATACACACAGTATTTTCTGAAGCATCTTAAAACTATATTGACAGGCAAAAGGAGTTATCTACAGTGTCAGTTCTGCATGGTGGAATTATGGAGAACGATACTGTAATCTTTATACTTTTCCATATTTTCCAAAATCCTTATAATAAGTTACTCTTATTACCAGAAAAATAATTTCCAAATAAAAATTATTCTGAAAGATCCAAAAAAAGCTGTCAAAAAGGGAAAAATATAATCATAATGTATTAAGATTTCTTCAGGCCTTCTGATAGGGTCATTTTGAACAAGTTGCATCTGAGATGCCCATAGAAAGCTGGCAAGGACACCCAGTTGGCAAATGGACAGACTGGTCTAGAGCTGAGAGGGACAATATGGGTTGTAAGTGCAGAGACATCAGCATAGATATGTTAGCTAAAGTCACTAGTGCTACAACTGGGCAGTTCAGCCCCTCTGATTCCCAGTTTCCTCCTCAATAAAATAGGGATGATAATGTTACCTTCAAGGCTTTTGTAAGGATTAAAGGAGCTCATATAGGTAAAACACTTGACCTAATAAATAAATGTTAGCTATTGTCATTGTTGATTTTATTTTCATTGATGAGAGTAACCCAGGGACAATGACTAAGTTGAGAAGAGAAGAACAGGGGTTGTTGTAACATTCTATGCACATCAGCCTGACTTCCAATCATGGGTGCGGGACTCTTTGCCTGAGGGCAGGCTAGATGCATCAGGTAATTAATGTAGCTCTATCCCACTTCCAGGTGAAGCCTTGACCAGTGACTCATGGGATTGGTGGATAAATACTTCAGCTCTCTTGATCCACAAGCAAGATAATTCTGAGGCTTGTGTTCTGCGGTGGGACTACGCTCTGGTTGCCCACAGTGGTAACTGGCATAGTATCATACCCTTTATTGGCTGCCTTCCCTTCCCGGTCTTACTTCCCCACTCTCCTACTGGGATCATCTTTCCAGCAAATAATTTGCATGTAAATCTTTGTCTCAGGGACTGCTTCTGGAATGACAAAAATGAAGACAGCTAAGGGTGAAAACCTGTTCTATAATAACATTCAAGGGATGGTTGGCAAAAGAGAAGCCCATGACGGAACTAGGGAAGGAATAGAGAGAGGTAGCAAAAAGCTGTGGTCTGAAAACCCAAAGTAAAGGACAGTTTCCTGAATGAGGTAGGAGGAAACAGCATCCAATGCTATGGAGATGAGATGCAAAATGAACTGGAAACTGTCCATCTGAGTTGGCATCTATGAGGTGCTAGGTGACCTCTGCCAGCAGATTTTTGGTTTAGTATTGGAAGATGCCAGATGGTAGTGGGTTGAGGAAGTGAATGGGAGGTAAAAAAGTGGAGGCAGCAAATACTCATTTAGGAAGTCTGGCTGTGAAGGGAATGGGAGAAAGAAAGAGAGACAGAGAGAGGGAGAAAGGAAGAGAGAGAGAGAGAGAGAGAGAGAGGAGAAAAGAGAGAGAGAGGGAGGGAGAGAGAGAGAGAAGGGGAGAGGAAGAGAGGAAGAGAGGAGAAGAAAGAGACTTGGCTAGCTTGATGATGAGAGAAAAATAACCAGTGGAAATGTGGTTGAAAAACCATATCCTTCTTGATATAATGCTTTAACCACTACCAAATTCCAAGAGTTTCCCAATATTCTCATCTTCATCAACACCCTTTTATTGAACACCTGCTGTCTGCAAAGCACTGCTAAAGTATTGAAAAAACAAAGACGTACAAGACACTTCCTGATCTCAAAGAGATTATATTCTAGTAGGGAAGGTGAGATATGAAAAGGTTATTAGAACTGTTAAGATGGGATATAATGATAATAAAATGAGAGGTACCATTAATAAGTACTTTAGCTATGGCTACATAAATTTTTTAAATGTAGTAAATGTAGTAATCATTTCACTGTATATATGTGTATCAAAATATCATGTAGTATACCTTAAATATATACAATAAAAATAAAGTAAGTTATTTAGTAGTTCAAAGGCAGGATGGGACAAACTGGGAAAGCTCATGGGTTCGGGGTGTAGGAATAGTGAGACATAGGTACAGACTATGTGCAGCTCAAAGACTTTAGAGAGATAAAGGGGAAGTCATGAGTCCAGATGATTTGGCAGACAGACTCACTGGGGAGAAGGGTTCAAAGGGAGAAATTTAAGACAGAGGTAGAAGTTGGTAGCAGACAGGTCTGGAAGGGGTTTGAATGCTGAACTAAACTTAAAAGCTTGGATTTCATTTAGGCAGAAAGGAGCCATTTGGAGTTTGTGAACAGAGTGCAAAGCAGTATTTTGGAGAAAGTAACTTGAAAAGGGCGTGCAATATGGTTTGGAAAAGAAGAAAACAAACGCAGGAGGGCTAGCTGAAGAGGGAGGAGAATGAAGCATGGACTAGGCTAGGGGAGGATGACAAGAAAGGACAGAGGAAGGGACCTTTTGATATTATGGATATTAAGTTTGCCTCATTTTATTTTTCAGATTATAACCTACTTGTGCTATGCCTTGGTCATAACTGGAGTCTGTATCGTGTCTCAAAAAAAGATCGACATAACTGTTACTGAATGATTAAGTGAATGAAGTAATGGATGAGTAAATGAATGCACATCGAATGAATAGGCATTACCAGAGATGAGCCACAAGTGGATCTTGGAGGAAAAAGAAATCAAAGGATTAAAAGTTTCTAAGTGTGGTTGACTAGGGAAAAGCATAGCATTGTTAGTTGAATTGCCTGGCACCTAATAAGTACTCAATGAGTATAAACTTATATATGTATGCTAGTGAAAAGAGACAAATCTGGAAAGTACTGAAAGCCCACTACACACTTTTGGTAGTTTAACAGAGAGCTAGCCCCTGTGTTAACTCAACAGATGCCAGTTGCTAAATTCCAGAGGCTCTTTCTAACTAGGCCACTTCCTAAACATCAACTTTTTATTCTTACATAGTTCCTAAGAATGCCTTATTCTCCATTTCCTACAAATACATCGGGTATAATGGGGGATAACGTCTATCTCTTGGAACCCTGTGTGTCCAGCCCAGA
Organism: Callithrix jacchus; assembly: GCF_049354715.1. Classification (NCBI taxonomy): domain Eukaryota; kingdom Metazoa; phylum Chordata; class Mammalia; order Primates; family Cebidae; genus Callithrix; species Callithrix jacchus. The sequence continues at coordinate 21,038,433 of NC_133524.1, forward strand.
CATACCTGGCCTAAGTACCCCTCTTTTTCTCTCTTTGAGAGTAATGACAGCTTGATGGATTGTGGATTGTGTGCACTCTGTACTTCTCTCATGTAAGTTTTCCCCCAGAAAACCTTATTATATATTTTACATCATGTGGTCTTAGCATGTGGGGAACTGAAATATCCCACATATCATAGTTAATACACAACACACTTATAGTTGAGATTTTAGAGGGGGGATGTTATGAGGGAAATTTTAATTTTAAATATGATCCAGAGAGCTATCATCTGTAAAAATGAACATCAATTTGATACAGATTATAAAATCCTATTTAAATAGATTTGTAAATACTTAAATCTTTTTAATAGAAATTCTACAAAACTTATTTTTTAATGGAAAACACTCATTAAACACGAACTTCAGATCAAATCAACTGATACCTCTTTATTGAATGCAAGCTTGTGATTGGCACTGTTTTGTAGCTAATAAAAGCAGAAGGAATGATAGAACTAGAAAAGTATCAATTTACAAATTCTAATGAAATAGTAGATCAGGAAAAAAATGAAATCAGTAGATGTTAAAATCATTAGGTCTGAGGTTACCAATTTTGGCTGCTCATTAGAATCAGGAGATTTAAAAAATGCTAATGCCCATGCCATACCCCCAGTGATTCTGATCTAAGTGATAAATGTGGCCATGGTACTGTGATTTTCAAAATCTGCACAGGTGATTCTAATGTATAGCTAAGGTTAGTGAAAGGTCAATGAAGTCCATAATGGAGGAATTAAGCTAAATTCAATCTTAGAATCTTAACAAGTGGGACAATCAGACATTACACATCTCACAAAGGGATGAAATTGGATGCTCCAGCATCACCTAGGAAGCCTTCTTTCCTAAAAAGTCATTGAACCTACATCTGATCAAGTGTCTAGGTATAGCCAGTAATTTATCTGAAGTAGCAGCCTGATAGAAATTATAAATAACATAATGTAATACATGAACCATTGTTATATAGAAATTATACAGGAGATGAAGGAACAATTTAAATGACACCTAAAGAAAGCAATCAGCCAAATCTCAAATGTGAGACATTCTTCTACAAAGCCAAAAAAACCCATTTCTCCATTAATAACATATTAAAATAAATAAATGAAAGGAAGGTGCGGGATGTTAAAGAATAAAAGAACCTTACGAAACATAATATCCAAATGCAATGTGTAGGTCCTGTTAGATCCTATGCCAGGTATCTTCTTTTTTCTCCTCTAGGTTTTCTCTCTATGCTTCTCCCTGGTCTGAGAAGCTGACCAGTATGGAATGTGCCTTCAGGCTTTTTTGCTCTCTGGCTTTTGGATGAATTTGGCCGATGGGAAGCCCCAGCAGGAAATCATAAAGAGAAGCAAAAGAAGATGGTCTGAGTATTGATTCCCCTGGATTCCTTCCTGTGGGATCAGTTTGACTGACTGGATCTCTCAATGGAAAGACATCATTTTTCTGGAGGAGGCCTTCTCTGTAGACTCTTTCCTTCCAGTTTCAGTAACTTTGATCTGGTCCTTCTGACTCCTTCACATCTAGAGTGGTAACAGCTCTGTTGTCACTAGCCAAGTATCACTGCACTATTGTGATTCCCCCACATCTTACCTACGCTTTTGTAAATAGTGTCTTTATAAATAAAACCTCCTCGAATTATTCTGAGAATACTGTTTCCTGCTGGGTCATTGGACAAAATTATTTCTCCTTTAAGACAATGGAGATCTAAGTCCCAGGACCCAAGGAAATTTTGAACGTGAAGTAAACATTATAAGCTATTAAGAAGTTATTGTTGATTTGATGGGGTGCAATAATGCTATAATGGTTATATAAAAATAATCCTTACCAGTTAGAGATACACACTTAAGTATTTATTGAAATGACATATCTAGGAATTATTTTAAAAATATTGCATTGAAGAGCTGGACGGAGGGGTGAGAAGTAACAAAAAAGTAGGGGAATAGATTATCAAATACCAAGATTATCAAAGATTATCAAGATTATGGAAATGTTGATAATTAGAGCAGAGTGATGGGTATATGAGGGTTCATTATACTATTTTCTAAATTGTGTGCAAGATGGAACATTTCTATAATAAAAAGTTAGAACAACCAATCTGTTATTTTTTCTTAGATGAGATCTAGTTTGCAAGTTTTCATTAGTGAGAGAGAGAGAGGTGCACAAAATCTGAATTTATAGCAAATAAAGATTTTAAGTGTGTGTTTAAAGTGTGGCAACATAGAGATCTTTCTGCATGCCATTCTTTCTTGCAGAGAAAAATAGATGAGGAAAGTGCATAAGTAAACTGGATGTAACTTTTTCTCTTGAGAGATACAGATGGTCCCTCAATTAACTTCATCAATCTGCTTGTGAGCATCAGCTTAGGGAGGGAGGGTGGACACAGTCTGCGGCAAGGAAGAGAGGGGCCATGAAAGGTTAAATGTGCTAGGCTTAGAGTTTCTGTTGTCTGCATCATTTCCACTATTCAGAGTCAATGTGCACCCTCAATGAGTGAACTGTTATTGCTTAGAGCTTTCTTTTTGTATTTTTTTTATTTTTCATAATAAGTACTAATAATGGAGCAAATTATGCATAAAATTGTCCATTATTTCTAATTCTTTCAGGAGATGTAGTTGCTCCTGGGGCAGTTTAGGAAGCAAACATTACACTTTCTTCTGCAACAAATTTTTCCCTATCCAAGGAAGTAAGGTGCTAGATTGGTTCTGCTTCAGTAGCATTTTTGCTTCTCAAACACCATAGATAAGAGAATTTTATAGATATTTGAGAAGAATGAATGAATACAAATTGAAAGACATACATATCTTGCCACTAAAATAGTCTTCCTTTTATTTGAAGCAAATAGACAAAAATAAGGAAAATCTCTGTGCAAAGAATTCAACTGCATGCTCAAAAATAAAATCAAAATAAAAGCCAAAGTGTAATGTTTGTTGGATTAATAAAGTTGCTTTGTTTCTTATAATAATAAAAGTTGACAGGGTTCCACCTACATTAAAGTATTTCCTGGCATAACATTCTTCATTTTGGTTCCCCTCCTCTCACCCCACTTTGGTAAGCTTGTCTTATTGACATTTCTGTTAATTGATGGCTGCTAGATATAACCACAAGGCAGACAGATTAGGAAGGAAAAGTTGAAGATTATTTATGAAACAGGAAAATCCTACCTTTTAAGTTGTAGTATTAGCACAGGAACCTCAATTCACCAAGATAAAAAGTGTAGGTGCTGCAGTTATGATACAAGTCGTACTAAATGGTGATAACAGGATCAATATTGGGGAAAACGATTAAGTCAATACAACGGTGTTGTAAAGCATTCTTACCCTCCCAGAATAAATCTAAAAGAAAGCCTCTGTACCTTTAAATTATTCCTCTACTAGATATTTTCAAATGTTGGCTAGAAGGTGGGACTTGGTAATATGGACTTTTGCATTTGGTGAAGTTAGTAGCACAAAAGTTAAGAGCAGAGACTTTGGAATTAGCCTGCTTGGATTAAAAATGTGGCTCTATGACTCAGTAACCATATTACTGTTGGTGAGTTACTAGATGTCTCTGATATGCTGACTAAACTTCTTCATCTGAAAAACAGGGATGATAATAGGGTTGCTGGGATAATTCAACAAAATAAATAACTTAGACCATCACTTGACACATGGTAAGTGTTAAAAATATAAACTATTAGGTGATGATGATATGATTTCTGATCCTCATGAAGGCACACAATACAGAAAGAGTTAGAACAAATGGGTTTAAAGAAGTGGATACTTAGTTGTTCGTTGTTCAGAGGTGAAAACTATTATTTTGTTTGTGGAACAAGTTGAAAAATAGGTAAGTAGCCAACAAACCAACAGAACAAAAGAGACCAATCAGAACTGTCAATATGTTAAAACTAACAACAGTTCTGAAGGCTGATCTCATGAGAAGATTTCTTCTTTCCCTAAAAGAAAAGGGTCCATAGCACTGATTTTGAAGTTTTTTGGCATCAAGAATTGTGGAATCTCATCAGTTCAGTTAGTCATTAATTGGGACCAGCAGCTAATTTGAAATTGAGGTTTAATACCAAACATGATGTACATTCAGGCTGAATCTGAATCAGGAATGAAGTCATGAATCACAGTGACTTTGAACATCCTGCTGTCATTATTTTCTTAAACTCGAAAGAGGATTAATATTGTGTCAAATTACACTAAGATGTAAGTGTCAACACCAAATGCATCCTAATTCACATTAATTTTCCAGTTCTGCATTCACTCTGCCTTTCCACATCAGGACCTAGCCGTGATTCAGAGGCAGCCCACTGATGAGTCATCTTCTGGTTATGTTTGGATGGGTCAGAATGCCCTGCGTAGGTTGATGAGGAGGAGGCAGAGAGGCCAAGGGTGTGATATAGCACAAGCCCAGGGGCTAGGATCTAAGTCCTAGGACCACAGGACGGCAAGAAGAAGCATGTATGGAGAAGAAGGACCCTCCACACAACGTTCCTGGTTCTCAGAGGACTCAACTCTCCCTGAATGAGGCTTCCATGTGACCAAAGAATGCATCAGAGTCCTTAGACAGAGAAAGATTCAACTTTAGACCTAGAGGAATGGTCCCCTCTTCCCCAGACGGTCCTGGTTCTTGATACTGCAGAAAGAGAATTAAAGAACAAAGACCACCCAAGACACTATAGCTGAAAGTCCCAACTAGGTGATAAATCCCACTTGGTGCTAAAATCCATCCAAACAAACACTGAAACTAATATACAGGTACTCTGAGAATGATTCCAGTTGTTGCCTTAGATTCCAGCATGAAATTCCACGTTTCATCTTCCTTTCTCCTTGATTTCTTCATTATCATACTCTATAGTCCATCCTATCTCTGCCCAGTGGTTCTGTTCTCTGCAATGATCTCCCTTTCTGTCTATTTTAATGGCAAACACCCCAACGTTCTGCTGCCAGCTCATCATCTGACTACACACCAGGCCAACCTCTCTAACATCTATTCATACTGAGAGGCTCGTGGGTGATGAGAATTTTCCATTCCTCCTTGGGTCACACACCTAGGTTAAACCAGTCATCTCCATAGAAAATTGAGAAAAGAGGAACATCCTGAACCTCTACTGCATCAGGCAAGAGAGTGCTTCCTATATTGGATTCAGGATTCAAATAAAGATCAAGATATTACAATACCTGGCTTTCAGAAACTGAACTCTGAAAAGGGAAAGTTTTATAGCCTCCAGTTTGAATGATCTTTGCAGTCATGGTTCAAGATTTTCAGTTTCTAAAGGCCATGTACCAATGTCTGGGACTTTCGGGACTTCTTCATATTCCACTCTCTGTACCAGCACCCAAAAGAGCATCAAGCCCACAACAGGTAGTTGGAAAATTATTTTGTGATGCATCATAGGTAATCTATCCTTGAGGAAATAGCAGTAAAATACCTTTTCTATTTTAGAAACTAGACCAGCCATGAATTATACGTGTTTACAGATCGCTAGCCTGGAAAAACTCAGGTCAATAACTTGTTGCAGTATTATGAGAGTTAACAACTGCTGTATCACAAACCACCTCAAATGTTGGTTTAAAACAGCAATGACTTATTATTGCTCACAAGTCCATAGTTGGCTGGGGGTCAGCTGATCTAGGCTGGGCTCAGCTGGGGAGGCTCAGCTTCATGGGTTGCGCCCCCAGGCATGTTCCTAGATGGTGGCAGAGCCACAGGATGGCAAGAAGAAGCATGCAAACTTCCAACTGGCACCTCGACACTTTTGCCCACATTCCTTTGACCAAAGGAAGTGACACAGCTTAGCTCAAAGACAAGAGGTGGCAAAATACACTCTGCCTTTATGGAGGAAACTCCAAAGTCACATAACAAAGGGCATAAAACAAGGAGGGGTGAAACATTTGGCCTGATCATGTGCTTTATCACAATTACAATTTCTGAGAATGAGGGCAATTTGATTATAGAGGAGGGCTTTGTTGATGTTCAAATGAATTCTGGATGACTTTGGTTGCAAGGTACTCACATCCTCCAAATGCTTACTCATTTGGTTCTTACTACTTCCAGGAGGGTCACAATGGTTGAAACTAAAATTAGCTGTGTTCAAGTGAATGCGACTCATACACAAGCAATGAGGAAGCTGCTTTCATCTGACATTCCTTCCCCTCCCATCCCCATATACTAGGTAATATGGCCGAGGAGGGTGGATCACGAGGTCAAGAGATCGAGACCATCCTGGTCAACATGGTGAAACCCTGTCTCTACTAAAAATACAAAAAATTAGCTGGGCCTGGTGCGTGTGCCTGTAATCCCAGCTACTCAGGAGGCTGAGGCAGGAGAATTGCCTGAACCCAGGAGGCGGAGGTTGCGGTGAGCCGAGATCGCGCCATTGCACTCCAGCCTGGGTAACAAGAGCGAAACTCCGTCTCCAAAAAAAAAAAAAAAAAAAAAAAGAAAGAAATTAGCTTACTTGTCCACAGATGGGTTTATTTTGAAATCCCTAACTTCATACAAGTTCCAACCAATAAACTAACTGCAGTGACTTTTGTATAGATAGTTTGTTTAATCAGAAAACCATGATAATCAAAATCTTTGAAATATTTTTATTGATCTTTTTCTAGTTTAACCAAGTCAACTTCTCTCATGGTCATCCAAATTAACAATACAAGTTTATGTTTCTTGGTATTAAATCTACAATTCTGATATACAAGAATCTTTACTGAAGCACGAAAGAAAATGCAAAGAAAGCTCTCTCCACAGAGAGTTTTTGTGGTTGGTATTTTCAATTTCATTAGAAGATAAAATGTGAAACGAACTCTAATTAAAGTACCTTCAGAAAAATCTTGTTTTGGCTTCAGCAATTATATAGCTACTTTGTTTTTGGTGGCAATTAGAATTTTATATATACAAAAAATAATTTTTTCCCTAGTGCTCAAATTTGAAAGGCCTGTGCTCTACATGAAACAACCAAAAGGTGGCCTAAGATGATTAATTAGGGGTTAGATATTCAGAAATACTACAGAGAAAATTACCAGGCTGACTTTTCTGTAACAAGCAAGTTTATAAACCTCTTGCTTAATTTGTACACACAACAGAAAAAGCACTTCAGCTCCAACTGTACCCTTGTTCTTCCCTTGAGGATGTTTCTGCAATCGCACACAAATTTCAGGTAATAGTAAAGAACATCGGAATCATCCTTTAGCAGGGTAACAAGCCAAAATACCCACCCACTCAGTTTCTCCCAGAGCGCTTTACTTCAGGAAGATAAACATGACTGCAATAAGAAATTGATGTAATAAAGAACGTACTTGTGTTACATTTACAGCCCTACCCAGAGAGACAGCTAATGGGACTCTAAAAATGGTCATTTTGTCAGAGCTTTGGTGTCGATTACTGATTACACACAGGAAACAGTGGCTTCAAATACCCAGTGACAGCACAAACAGCACCTGGTTAGGTCCTGTGCATGAACACGGTACACAGATGACATTTGGTACACAGATATACTTGGTTTATTTGATTAAAACTCCTGGTATCATCAGTTAGCAGGGAGAATAACTAGTCAGCTCTTTATTTTTTTATTTCAATATCTAAAAATCTATTCCTATGAGTGTATCCATAAGGGATGAAGAAAACACTGATCAACATTCACAAGAGGTCTTCTACAGCCTGGTGGAGATACAGAAAGAATGCGGGGCTGAGAGCACAGCTGATAACAATAGCTAGCATTTAGTTAATACATCTCATGGTGCCTGGTACTGTGCCAGGTGTTCTGTGAGCATTAATCTATGTCATGCTTTGAACAGCCCTATAATGTGGGTGCTGCTGTCATCCCCATCTTGCAGATGAGGCTGAGAGAGATGTTTAGAAACGGGTTCAGTTTCACAGCTAACAGATGGCAATACCAGCATCCACCTTCAGACCCAACCCTTCTCCATTGCACCTCATGGTGCTGGACTCGAGTTCCCCTATTTTGCTAACTAGAAGTGCATCCTTAAACAAATCTTTTTTCTTCTGTGGGCATCCGGGTTTTCATACAAAAATGAAGTAGTTGGACTAAATCAGTGCTTTGCAACCTCAGCTGCAAACCAGGATCACTTGGAGTGCTTTTACAAGGCAATTTGTTGAGCATTTACTCTATGCCAAACATCTCACTCAATTCTCTCAGTATTACATGATCTCTTTGAGAAAATGAAGAACACCTGATCTCAGGGAGGAACAATTGAGGTTCGAGAAGGTTCATAACTTGCCTAGCTTATACATAGGCTTCAATTCAGGCACACAGGCCAGTTACACAGTTTAGGTCTCCAGCATTTTTAAGAGCTACTCTGGGCTTTGGGTTCTGGGATGAATTATTTTCCTTCTTTAGTGACTCCAGCCTGCTCTCCCTGTCTCCAGGCTCATCCCCTTTCTAATCTGTCCTTCATCGTTTCCTAAACACTTTTTTTTGAGATGGAGTCTCTCTCTGTCGCCAGGCTGGAGTGCAGTGGCGTGATCTCGACTCACTGCAGCCTCCGCCTCCCGGGTTAAAGCATTTCTTCTCTCTCAATCCCTAAAGGCTTTTTCTCAACTGTGCATCTTCCTCCCACCTTGAAATCTGACGTTGTCTTCAGAGCTCTCTGGATATTTTGACCTCCTTGATGCAGGGCGCGAGGCACTTCATGATCTGGTTGGTTCTTCAGTCTCATTTCCTGACAGTGCCTCCCCTGCCACCCCTCCCCCGGCTGCACTTTGTTCAGGCAAAGTGTGTTAAATAGTTGCTCACATCTGTGTCTTCACATATGTGGCCGTTTCTTCCCAGAATGTCCCCCCACCCCCAACTCATGTAATTCCTGCTCCTCCTAAGCTCAACTGAAACACCTACTCTTTCTTGAAACTGCTGTGGCCATGATGGGGACTGTTAGGCCCTCTTTTTTTTTTTTGTTCCCCTAGTACCCAGGGCCCCTCTTTAAGATAGTTGGTTTGAAGGGCCACTTTCTTCTGAAGCATTTTGTAACCCTCTGATTTATAGTTGACTGTTTTCTCTGAAGTGAACTGGAGTAGAGGGGATGGGCTGGAGAGAGCAGGATAAGGTGATTTTTCTCCGGGCTTACTCCACATCTGTGTCTTGCACACGAGTCCAAGCTCTATTCTCTTGCCTCTAGTTATTACAATAATTGCCTCCTGAATGTTCCCTTCTCTTCTAACAGGTTCTTCGTAACAGACAAGGCAGATATCCTTTCACATATAAGGTAGATCATAGGACTCCTCCGCTCAAAACCCTGCAATGACTCGCATCTCCTGCCCCATCAGTGCTTCTTATACTTTCATGTGAATATGAATCACCTGGGGATCTGATTAAAACTCAGTAGCTCTGGGGCAGGGGTGGAGAGTCTGCATTTCTAAGCAACTGGTTGGCGAGGCTGAAGCTGCCGATCCTAGGACCCCACTCCGAGTAGTAACCTTTCCATGATCTGGTTTCCCGTTACCTCTCTGATCTGCTTTCTATTCTTCTCCTTGTTCTCTCCACTGTAGCCACACTGGCTTCCCTGCTGCTGTTCAAAGAACACACCAGAAATGTTCTCTTGCCTTAGGGCCTGTGTAACAGCTATTCCTTTTGCATGCCCTCACCCCAGATAGCTGCTTGGCTAACTCTGTTGCTTTTTTTCCTTAAATCTCACCTTTTCAGTGAGGTCCACCCTGAACACCCAATTTAGTATTGCAGTCTTCCTACTGCTGTCTCCAACCCTTGGTCCTGCACTCCGGAAATTCTTTATCTTAATCTCCTGTTTTTAAATAGCTCTAATTACCTTTTAACAGTATATACATTTAATATTCACTATATTGTTATCTAGCTCCTCCTTGATTCCAGAAAGCCTGTTCCTCACGAAGCCCCTCTGTGTTATGTCCATTGTTGTTTCCTGAGTCTAGAACAGTTGCCAACAATGCCATTTGAATTTGAATGCACTGGGTGAGCGAGAAGAAGAAATTAAGATAATGTGGTGCAACTGTCTGTATTCCACTGAGTACATTTTCCCTGAGTGCATTGTGCTTGGGGCTTGACATATTGATGTGAGGCTTTGGTTGCACATTCCAAAGGCCTTTCTTGGTCAAGATGCAGCAAAGTGCCTCATGCTTGAGACATTGCATGTTTTCCTTTCTTTATTTCCCGATGACTCAAATTAAAACGTTATTTTCTTCATATAAACTCACCATTATCTTCAGAGATAAATTTCAGGAAAGAAATAAAAAATAGTAGTTGTAATTACTGCCTTGTATCTTACCTATGACTCAGCTGGGCAAGTGCTTCTTCTGTACTTATCTTCAAATTTAGTAAAGCAATTAGCTCTATCTTTTATGGCAGAAGTTGATTCCCTTTTAATTCTATCAGTCATTTTATTCTCCTTCTCCATTTTTCTCCATCCTCCTACATTACTAAGCTTTAGGCATTGTTTGACATTATAGTCAGTTTTTTAAAAAATATAACTAAGATTATATCATGGAATGACACAAGCTAACTTCATTGCTTTAGCTCTTGAATTGATCTTGGGTACCGTGCACACAGATCAATAAGTTGCCTTGATTTTTTTTTTAATTGGATTTGATACCTGTCCATCCTCCAAAAAAACCTCTGAAATACTAGGTTGAACAATAGGAAACTATTTTTATAAGTCAAAATGGTTGAACATGGGCAATTTTCTATGGTTCAACCTAAATATAATGAGGAGGCTTTCTACCCACTTCCCTTCGGAGAACAACCAATTCCTCAAAAAAGAAGCAAGCCTTGTGGGTTGCAGAACAAAAACTAGCTAGAAAATAGGGTGCTTAGGCTTGGTGAAGGGAGATCACTCTTGCTATTCACATGAAGTCTCCATCCTGATAGCCGTGCTCTTTGAGCAAGCTCTGTGCTGGGAAGACTGGCTGACACACTGAATAGGTAAGGCTGTGGGGGCCTTCTGGTGACCATTCACACTGGACAGAAATACTCTCATTCTCTTAAGCCCCCTCAGAGAAATCCATGCATACATCCTTTTCCCCAAACCTTGTCACCAATCGTCCAATTTTGTTTCCTTCAGGCCATGTTTTCCCACTTAAATCTTTAACTGCTGCCAAGGAATTTCTAAAAGCTTTTTATTTTTTTTGACAGGGTCTTACTCTGTTGCCCAGGCTGGTGTTCAGTGGTGTGATCAGGGCTTACTATAGCCTCAACTTCCTGGGCTCAAGTGACCCTCCTGCTTCAGCCCCCACAAGTAGCTGGGACCACAGGTGTGTGCCATCATGCCTGGGCAAGTTTTTGAATTTTAGTAGATACAAGGTCTCACTATGTTGCTCAGGCTGGTCTTTAACTTCTAAGCTCAAGTGATCCTTCTGCCTTGGCCTCCCGAAGTGCTGAGGTTATAGGCGTGAGCCACCACACCCAGCTTGCCAAGGAATTTGTGTACTTGCTGACCTTGGGCAATCTCTTTCCAGGCAAAGCAGATAAAGAGATGTGCTGCTTGACTTTTTATTGTGAGAGGATTTCCCTTCTTCACTATCCTTTTGGGCCATGCTTGAGTGAGACTATGTTCTGGTTCTCTACTAATGTGTAGCAAACCACCCCCAAACAGTGGTGCAAAACAACTATTTTGTTATGCTCAGAATTCAATGGGTCAGAAATTCAGGTGGGGGAACAGCAGAGATGGCGCCACAATGTCTGAGGCCTCAACTGAAACACTCAAAGCCTAGGTGTTGGCTCTATGGCCAGGGGTCTGGAATCATTTGGGGGTATCTTCACTTACATGTCTGGTGGTTGCTGCTGGCTATCAGTGGGGCCTCATCTGGGCTATCAGCTAGAATGTCAACATGTAGTCTATGTGTCTGGGTTTCCTCACAGCATGATGGCTGGGTTTTAAAAAGAAGCAACTTAAGAGAATCAGGTGGAAGCATACCACCTTAATGACCTAGCCTCAGAAATCACAGAGCATCTTTGGTAACAAGTTGTCTGCCTATATTCAAGGGAAGGAAATATAGGTCCCTGCCTCTCAATGGGAGGAGTGTCAAAGGCACACTATGAGAGAATATGTGTGATAGGTAATATTGTTGCAGCTTATGTATGTTAGCCATTATTAGGCAGTTCCGGACCATCTTACTGAATGAAAATTGTTGATGCAAATTAGTTTTCACTTATTAAGCATTTTAATAAGTACCATGGGGTGGTTTTTGCAACCTTTTATGTGCTATTAAGCGGTTTTGCTCATTTTTCAGAATTGAAGCAATGTTTGTCCTTTTATTTTTAAAATTTCGAATTCATTGAGGACATGTGTGTAGAGGTATCAGCTATTGGCTGGAAAAGTGGCCTTCCATGGGAGAAAACTAAGGTTTATTTTTCAGTGAATTCAAACTACATCTAGCTACATTGATTACTGATGGCCCAGAGCCCATAACAATCACATGAGTATTAATGTTTAGATCCAGTTTTTCTGCCTATCTTAATATCCAGGAAGAGATTTCTGTCTTCTGTCTAGCAGCAAGGCAAGCATCAGCTGAAGATGTCTTCAGGCCGACAGTGTAAGGCATCCTAAGCTTGCCCTCGCCGTCACATTGTGGTTGCACGTGCTTTGCATAACAGCTTTAATCCTGACAGCAAACACTGTCAAATAATGTCAAACATGGCTAAGATAACTTTAAATATAAAATAAATCCTTATGCAAAGATAAAAACACGTTAACTAAATTAAATGAACAATGATGGTTGAAAATTAATTTTTAAAAGAACAAAAAGGAAAATGAGAAGGTAGACAAAATTACTTTTACAAATGTGTTTAAAATTGTATGCAGTTATCCTAGGTTGCAAAGAAATTATCAAAACATGGATTGAATATTGTAAATATTCTTTAGCTGTAAAATTGTCTAACGCAAATGAGCATAAGACAAATGTAACAAAGCATTTTCAAACCAGCATAGCAGGAATAAGTGGATAAGCATGAACTATAAATAAAAAGTGTGTGTGTGAAGCCTCGAACTTCTGAAGATAAAATTGATGTTTTAAAACACTTAAAGGATTGAAACTCACCCCATGCTGTAATCTCTATAAAGAAAGATACCATATCTGTCTCATTTAATATTCAATTTCCATTCTATTAATGGTTCTTTAATTAATGGTATATCAAATTACCAGCATTTGAAGAAAGAACAAACTTGGAATATTCAGCTTCATTTTTAATCCATTTTTTTGTTGCTTTGACTAATTATGTTCAACCCAAACATTTTCAACCAACTTATTTTCTGTTAATCTGAAGCCATGCTAGGGAAAGCACCATTATAAATAAACTGAGATACAATTCCTGACTTCATTTTTTGGGTAATTTATTTGAGGAGAAAATGTGTAAGAAAATTTCTTAAGATTTAAATAATAGGTCAAGACAACAGAATATCTGTTGTAAGGCTCTGTGTGAATAATTACTGAATTGACTGCAAATTTCCATTTTTAGAATGTGATATATTAGATAATGTTAACCACCCAGTGTAAAAAATGAAGACCTAATGGGAAAAACATGATAAATACCTTTTTAAAAATACAAACTGAGATAAGAAACTAAGGGAATTTTCTCCAAGAACCAAATATGAAGGGGAAAACTGAAAAAGCAGAATTATAAGGGTGGAGTTAAAGCTCTTCTTGCTCAGGGTAGGGGGGTGGTGGGTTTGGCTGGTCTCTGTGACTGACTAAGGGGTGTAGGTTTCAAGCAACAAATGGGGATAAACACCTATACTTCAGGCAAGAACAAAGCCAGAAAGGTATGACTGCATACAGTCACAATGAAAAGGTGGAACAAAAGCAAAATCTATCCCCTGCCAGGGAGAGAGCCTCTCTGTTCTCCAGGTCTGTAATCTGAAAAATTGATACCTTGGTTCTTCTCTCAGTCATGTTTGTGGTTCAAATATAAACCCCTTTTATTGTCCAGTAAAATACAACCTGTGAGATGAACATAAAAATGGTCCCCTTCCAGTGATTTCCCCCTGGTAGAAGGAAATGCCAGTCTTATCTAGAAAGCCACATCTTGAACTCAGACCACAAGGGATTCATGTGGATAAAGCCCTACTAAAGATGAGCTTGGCATTTTTTAAAAAAGCACAGGGACACATGCCACCACAAGTGAGAGGCAGCCAACACAGCTAGCAGCTGGATGAGACTCTCATATCCTTTAGATGATAATGTTAAATATGTACTGTGAAATATGACTAAACATATTTTAAAAAGAAAAATGTGATAAAATATCAAGGTACTACCAAAAAAGACCAGGCAGTCTTGAAAAAGAACCAATTGATTTGCCTTGAAATGAAAAAATGTAGTCATTTAAATACAAACACCATGGATAGATTAAACCACAGATTAGACAGAGCCAAAAAGTGAATTACTGAAATGGAAGATAGGCTGAAGACTTTACCCAGAATGCAATACATTCTGGGAGTGTGGGAGCAGTAACTTCTGATTGGCACAATTGGAGAAAGCATCGTGAAGGAGATGAAATTTTAGCAGAATCTTAAAAGATGTGTAAAAACAGGTAAAAGTATTTCAGAGGAGTAGCATGACATGGCATGAGCCAAATTTCAGAGGCTAAATTCAAGGCTTGTTTAGGTCACAGTGAGTTGACCACTGTGGCTGAAATGGAGAGTTTGTGTAGGGAAGTAGAGAGGTTAAGCCTGATTAAGAAGGTTAAGGCCTATGCCTAAAGCCACTTGAAATGTAATCACATAAAATTACTTTGTTTAAAAATTGGACATAGAATGTCTACTATGCTGACATTGTAGTCTTTTTCACACACACCAGTCCAGCTTGGCTGGCCTTGCTCTACCAAACATGTGCTGTGCATGCCTACTTACAATGAAGGAGTCATACCCCCTATTACCCTCTACACAGAGGTACATTTCAAAAGCTTTCAGGTTAAATTTGATTAAAAAGAGAATCAAAGTTCATAGAACCTGTAGTTCTGCCAGGTTGGGAATGGTGCTAAAAGCAGCTTATAACTTTTTTGTTGTTGAAAAAGTCTTTATCTTTTCCTTAAATTAATTTCCAAAGGTATAGGTTTGGTTACCTCTAATTCCTTTCAAAAGGGGTGGTAAAATGAATCCCAGCACTGGAAATTTAATAAACCCTCAGAGGAGAAAACAGATTTCAGATTCCCCATCAAGAGATTAACTCAATTCCAGGTGAATTATCTCCTTCACCTTCCTCTGTGTGGCTTCTACCTGTATAAAACAAAATTCAACACCCAGCCCTCCAACAGGGAGAAGGACAGCCTTACTGTAGATAAAGTGACAAAAGTAATGAAATGAAAAATCACCCACACAATTTCTGAGCAAACAGATTTGCATAAAGCTGCTCACATTCAGCATTAGCAGGATGAAATATCAGGAAAATCATGTAATAATAATACAGCTAAATTCAATCGGTAGATACATAGGTAGATCAATAATAGAAAGTAGGTAGGTGGAAACAAAGGAACACAACAAAAGTAAATAAATAGCAGAAGCCCCTCCAAATCTGGAAGAATAAGGAAATTCTTCATATGCATTACAAGTTCTAACAAACTCCAGTAAGAATATAAATTCAAGAATACAAGTAGTATATGACATGTGAGAGGTAAAGGGAGACTGCAGAAATAAAGTTTCTTAAATGGTAAAAATTTGCTTACCATTACATTAAAAAATTAATTGGGGATAGCAAAAAGCAGAATATTTAGAACTGAAAATAGGCATGGAGAATATTTGAGATATCTCAGTATATGCAAAGGGGACAATAGAAGACAAGATAATAGAAATAGAAGATAGAAAAGATAATGCAATACTAGGCAATCGTGTTCTTGAATGCAGAAGAGTAGAACACGGAAACATTCTCTGAAATGAAGGTAAAGATCAAAGGGCGGGGGTATCGTTTGCATCAGGGAAAGAAAGATACAGAACAACTTACAGCCAATACTGAACTTCAGGTTGAAAGAACAAATTTCAATTATGCAGGTAATTTTAAAAAATCAGGAAAAGTTTCAGAAAAACTCCTGGCCTAATTTGCTTTTATTGTGACTATGTCATGAGCCCACCCCTAGATCAGTTATTGTCACCATGGAAATGGGCGATTACTCTTATTGGCTAAGCTGTGTCACCTAGAACCAGGGGTGGGTTTAGCCCCACAGAAATCAGAGTAGAAGAGGGATGAAGAAATGGTGGATGCTGTGACCAAAAAGAGGGAATGGATTCTTGAAGAACAGAAAAGCATCGATTCTGCACACTGTATCATTTCCCCAGTTAAAGTATAAATTTCTTGAGAATAAGAATACTATTACAATTCTATCTTATGCAATAACCACCTCAGTTCCTTTTTATTGTGTAGGTATTTATTAAATTAATAATTAAAAATATTTAATTGGACTTAACACAAATTCCTTTATTTGTGAAATGAAGAAGTTGGAATACTTGAACTCCAAGGTCCCTCCTGATTTAGAAAGTTCTATGAACGACTTCCTGAGAACATATCATATATGGGGCCACACATTAGGCATTTTTTTTTTTTTTGAGGCAGAGTTTCGCTCTCGTTACCCAGGCTGGAGTGCAATGGCACAATCTCGGCTCACTGCAACCTCCGCCTCCTGGGTTCAAGCAATTCTCCTGCCTCAGCCTCCTGAGTAGCTGGAATTACAGGCACGTGCCACCGTGCCCAGCTAATTTTTTGTATTTTTAGTAGAGACAGGATTTCACCATGTTGACCAGGATGGTTTCGATCTCTTCACCTCGTGATCCACTTGCCTCGGCCTCCCAAAGTGCTGGGACTACAGGCTTGAGCCACCACGCCCGGCCACATTAGGCATTTTTTGTATACTCTTACAATAAAACATTTGAACATTTGTAGCTACAGCTCATGATAGATGTTTTTAACTTCAGAAACTTCAAAAGTTTTACAAAGTCATATCAGATAAGTGTATTACGTCTTCTTCAAGTTGATGATTGCACAGTAAGGACAACTATTTGTATTGTGATAGACCTTTTCCTAATATGCATATTTCAATTGAAATATGTTCACCTCTTATTGCTTTTAAGCCTCTAAACAAGAGATGAGTGTTTTATCTTCATCTGCTCTCCTGCCACTTTTGTCTACTTCAAAATTCGCTATCTTGATTATCATCTCTAATTTTACTTAGCCAGAAACGCTACCACCTTCCTTATCTTGTTACTATCCAGTCGTCTACCAAATCCCATTAATTCTACCCTCAGATGTATTTCAAGTCTTTCTCCACTTTAAATTTCTGCTCCCATCCTCACTGCCATGGTTCGATTCCTATAGTTACTTACTACATACTCCTTTTGTTGTATTTGCCATACAAATATACCACGATAAGAGAACAAGCTTGGGCTAGGTTGCCTGGTTCAAAGTCTGGTTCCAGCACTTAATGCTGTGTGACTCTGGAGGGAGTATATAACCTCTCTGAGCCTCAGCTTCCTCTGTAAAATGGGGCTAAAAACCTCACAGGAGTACTAAAAACATCAGATGAACTAAAACACATAATGTACGTGGATCAATGTCTGGCACATAGTAATATTACATACACGTTAACTATTAATAATGGTTTTGCTTATAGCACATTTTTGCTGTAAATATCTAAGCTATGGATTCCTCCAGTAGATTTAGAACTTATTATGGGAAGGGCTATGTTACTAGTATTTAAAAAATAGTAGTATTAGTATTTTAATTGCTAGCTCTGGGTATACTGTAGGGATATTTAAAAATGTAATCCAATGAATTTCACGTCAGAATGGGACAGTTCTACATAATAACCACTAGATGGAAGCAAAACCTTTAATAAAATCATTTCTCAACAGAAACTGCTGCAGTGTACAGAACATCTACCTCTTTTGTCTCCTTTATTTGTGCAACCTCATGATCTTCAAGAACAAAGTAATACCACCACCATCATCAATAACAGCAGCTACAACAAAGGCAGCTCAGGAAAAGGCCCAAAACTTTGTGCTTGAAACCAATTCAGAATTAAGGTTTCGGAAAGGCTTTGCTATACAACTTAGAAATTATTAGTCAAAAAATGCTGAAAATATTGTCACTGAACTGAAACCCAGCCTCCACCCACCCACACTTACATAACAAGAGTCTCTGAAGGCTTGCCCAGGAAAGATGTGGCCCTCCTGCTCTATGCTGTGTGACTGCCACATAACGACCGATTGTCCCTGTGAATGACATATCTCTCATTAATAAAGAATTGCTGCTTTCCTATATTGTTTGGGATGGGGTGATTTATTCATAATCGATGATTTAATTACTGGGTTTATTGTCTGGGAATTTTCATATCTCATCTTCAAATATGTATTTGGTGTCTTTCGTTCACAATGAAGGGATTCATTTCTTTCTCCCTTATTTTCAGGTCCTCAGCCTTTTCTTTCTCCACATAATTCTTTCATCTGACAATCTCCCATCAGTGACACCTCCCATTACAGTACTGTCAGCAAGGATTCCCACTGGGGAAGGGGCTGTGCATAGTTGGACTGCTATAACCCCAGATTCTGTTGCGCCCCCAGGAGCTGTTAGCTTTCTCTAATTAGTCCTCTCTACTATCAGAAATGAATTGACACTCACTCTTTCTCTTACAGTGGAACTTGCTCTCTCTAATACACAGAGGCATTCCTGGGCTCTTTCACTTTTCTCCCTGCCTTCCTTTCTCCGATACCTCTCTATCTCCCCTATCTCCCCTCCCTCTTAGGCTCTCTCCCTCTTAACATTCTACTTAGTTTCCTTCTACCATGCAATGCCATCTTAACCATATAACAAGAGAACATACAGATAGTATAAATTTGATCTCAAAACTGAGAGTTTTCTTACATATTAAGTATGAGATATCTTGGTAGAAAAAAAATATTTCTACTTAAAATCAATGCTCCATCATTGCCCAAAGCTGAATGAGCATCAATTGAATGCAGAGCAGAGCCAAGTGCAATGACCTACTTAGGATTACTCCAAATTACTTGGATGAAAAATAATTTCAAGTTTTTTTTTCTTATCACAATTTCTTTGCAGGTGGAGAGAAGTTTTACTTGCCCACTCATTGCTCTAATCAAATCTCCATCTGAGATTTAGACTTCTTTAAATGCAGTCAGGAACATTAGCAAATAAGAGTCAGGTTATCACAGCTAAATTCAATTTCTCAGACATCCTCTTTTCTTTCCACAGAGCAGTCAAGTGAGAAGGCTCATCCAAGGAGCAGGAAGGATGATTTTTCGTTACCCTCCTGTGATCACGGCTGCTGCTCTGTTCACTTTAGTCACTAAACACATGCTGTTCTGGTAGGAAAACAAATGAGCTAAAGCCATCCCCCAGCACACTGCTGGCCATAACCAAGACTTGAAGGAATTTCAAAGAAGTAAAATATGTTTCTGTACTCCCCTGGGGCAACGTGAATCCTGCTAAGTACTTTGCTTTCTGAAAACACAAATGTAGCAAGAGATTCTTTTCTATACCTGTATGCTTGCTTGCTGGCTGGCACAAAATGTATGCACATCTACAGACGGCTGGGTTGGTTTTCATGAGCTGCTGATAGAGGATTCTCCAAGCACGTGGGTAAAACTGTGGCCGTGAGATCTGCCTTCTTGGCTTCATAGCTGGCCTCACAGCTGTTTTATATAATGTGGTTTGTTTGCTGATGGGCTCGTGTTTGATTGGTTCCAGAGTGGGAACTGCAAAACCTGTGCATAGTTCCCGTGAGTGCTCGACTCAGCCAGCTGATTTGCTTTTGTATTTATCGTGCACCAAGAGGTCAAACTCTGAGCATTACTAAGGAAATAAACATGGGTGCTCATGCACAGCAAGGTGAGGAATGATCTGGATGAATAATGGAGGCAGCTGAGGTGGCCTGAATTAGAGGTGTCTGTGGGTGGGGGACACTGAAAAAGGAGAAGCAGGGAAGCGAATTATGAGGGGAAATTCTTTCAGCCACGAGCAGCTAAGCATAGATGACTGGAATGCATTCCTTATCAATGTGAGCAGGAACCAGAGAATGGAATATTGCCCAGTGGAATGCCTAATAAAGTAACTGGCTTTCTTTTGCTGTCCTTTCCATCTAAATACTTAAGTAAAGCTACGCAGCAGATTGCAGGGCTTTTACAGGGAGGCACAAAAGTAGAAAGAAAAGACTCATCGATGGGGGATTTGCCACCGAAGGCATAGCTTATTGTACTGCATTAAAAAAAACACCCCATTTGTTTTTAGTCAAAACACTTTTTAAAATTACTTCGATTTGCTTTGGAATTCATTTTGTCTGTCTTCCCAAACTGAGGGACCTGCACACTGCTTTTGAATATTTTAGTCAGAGTTTAACGTAAATAGCCCAAATCCTTACATTGCTGTCCCTTCGGAGTTGCTTTATTTTCACTTTTCTATAAATACACCCAGCAAAAAGGTATTTTCAGAGCTCCCTAAGTAACAGTGCTTTGAATTTCTCTTGTGCAAATCTCCATGAGAACTAAAGCAACTCTCAGTGCATCCTCCATAATCGCCAACTTATGACTATAAAGTTGAACATTAATGAGCCCTCGGTAGCTCTTTCCCCCAATAAAAAATTCTTTTTGGTATGGTAATTTTGTTTACTTTTCCCGAGAGCCAGTCGTTACCAAAATTTACCATCAGAGGGCGCACATTCACAGAAAATGCAGCAGTTCTCTGCTCTGGCTGATCGCTTCGCCTCCTGTTTGCAGGATGGAAGAAACAGGTTTTATTTGGAGGTATTTTCAGTTCAAATTCAAGTTCTAGAACTTTGATTTATTATTAGCCTGTTCTCTTACTTGGGTGGAAGGGAAGAGAGAAAAACAGGTCTGTCTGCAACGATTGTGTTCTACCCCCATTCAGGGACAGCTCCAGAAACTGCAAGGTTTCAAAGATAATCAAAACGAGTCTGATCGCTTATGGATCTGAGGGCATAGGCTCTAGCCTCTCTAAAATGACAAATCGCCTCATGTTACCCAAGAAACCACAAAAGATTCACACCCACCCCCTCCTCCCCCGGGCCCTGTCCTTCTGCAAGTGATTTGCCATCCTAGACAAGTATTATATAACGATGAAACCGAAGCCTGGAGCTTTGGTTTGTTATTTCTTTCGGAGAAAAGACATTAAAAAACTGTTATTATATCACTATCCTAAATGCCTGTGAGAAAAACATTTCGGAATTGTTAGAAACGCAGGGCAGTGGAATTGATTGAAATTGCATAAGTGCTAAAGATTGTGACCATCTGTAATTGCACAAGGGGGCAGTTTGAATGAAAAGACACAGACTGGTGGGGTGAATGGAAAAAGACCTGAAGTCGGGGGAGCTGGGGGTGTCTAATCCTGGCTGACTACTAACTAGCTGGCTGAGCGTCCTTGAGTTAGTTAACTTCTTTGAGCCTGAGTTCTGTAAGCTGGCAATTAGATGATGTCAGAATGCTGTCCATTCTATCAAGTTATCCTCTTAAGAACAAATGTAGATAATGTTGTTAATTTGACTTCTTGTGGAAGCACTCAATAATAAATCAACCATTTTGCAGGTTATTTTAATACTGCATTTCAAACAGCTCTGAAGTAATTTATATGCCATATTTATGAAAAT
Organism: Callithrix jacchus; assembly: GCF_049354715.1. NCBI lineage: Eukaryota > Metazoa > Chordata > Mammalia > Primates > Cebidae > Callithrix > Callithrix jacchus. Next base: position 21,060,025 of record NC_133524.1, read on the forward strand.
AGTCTATTACCTAGCAATAATTTCTCTAGTGTTTTTATGGCAATGAGCTGCAGAGCAATTCTCTGGGGAATGCTAGACAGACACTGTGGTGTGGCAAAATAGACGAAGAAACAGAAAACAGGCTTAGGTTTGGACCCTCGATCCACTTAGGTTTGCTTTGTGACCTCACACAAGTTACTTAACCATCTGGGCTTTTGATTCTTAGACTGCAAGCATCTTTTAGGGTTGTAGTAAGAAATAATGAGTTAATTACATGGTTGGGCACATACCAGGCCATCATTATATGAGAACACTTCACTACTATTAATATTATTACCACTAAAACATCCAACCTATAAACTGCTCAAAGAGTTATTTAACCCCAGGTAACTATGCAATCTTTAGCTCTCTTGGTCATATGTTTACTAACGTAGGAACTTCAGCATTGCAAAATCTTGAATGAAGAAATTGAAGGATTTTTCAGAGATACAATCCTTGGAAAGTGACCTCATCTTAGTCTCCAAAAATTGGAATTTGGGGACTTTCAGAGGATCTAGTCTCTGAAGCCTAAAGGAACAGTGGGAGAAATTTGTTGTGGGAAGGGTACAGATTTCCCTGGTGTTGTGTGGTACGCGCAGGTGGAAAGTGCTTGTGTGCAAAGGTGGGAGGAACAGTGGGGGCTCCACAGTTTCTGTGGGGTAGCAGCCCCACAGTCATTCTCATGTCTCTTTCAAAGTTTGTATTGCCCAGCTGGACACAGAAAAGAGAATTACTGGAAAAATATGGTGAGAGCCAATACCAATACCAGTTGGTTAAACTGAGTCCAGGATGGTGTGTGAAGCAACTTAATTGAACATGTGTGCCCAGGGGTGGGCATTTCTCTCTTTTTTAGTTCTCAGGCCATATGCGTTTGTAGCAGATGGTCTTGGTGCCCTGCCTGCAGCCCCAAGAACTCTATTTCCTGCAGGATGCTTTGTGTGAATGTCTGTGACTCTGTCTGAGTTTTTTTTTTTCTAGTTGGGGAATATGGTCTGTCCATACTCAGCTGCCCCCGAAGCAGCTCTCAACCAATGACAAGCATGGGAGTGGGTGGAGAAACATCTCAGTTGCCTCGCATCCTGGCTAGGTTAACTCTGAGTCATATTCTGTGCTATCTCCTGGAGTTCTTCAAAGGATGCTCCCCCTTTGTTGGCTTCCTTCCCTTCTTAGGGACCACTTCCATCCTCTAGTGCTGAGGACAGAGTGCTGGCACCCTAAATCCTTGTTTCTGGGTCTGCTTCTGGGAGCACCTTATGTAAGATAGCAGGATCAGCTTCTATTTCAAAATTTACAAGGGATTTTCTGCATATAGAACATGAGTTATGGTGACGAGCACATCTAGGGCTGCAACTGGACACTGCTGTTTATCAGCTTGGTGACCTTGGGTCAAGTTCTTTAACCTCCCCAATTTTCAGTTGATTTATCTAAAATATGAAGAGTTTAATGATACCTAGTCATCAGATTGATGTGATAATTGAATGTGATTCTTCATGTCAAGTGCCTAGCACAGCATCTGCCTCATAGTAAGTCTTAGTTTTCAAGTAAACATTGGCAACCACTGACTAGTATTGTTCTTATTTGCCCTTCTAAATGTATGTAGCAGAGCTCTTATATTGGCCATAGAAGATGTCTTCTGAGGCTACTGTGGAAATCAGAAAGAAAAATAATGATCTGTAGCCTTTTAATTCCCATGGGAGAACATAATTGCCTCAGGAGCCTAAGCTCCATTTAAAAAATGCTATATGAGCAAGAAGGAATGGTGACACATGAAAAAATGCCAGTGAAAGTGATCTGTCCCAGTTGGGCTCTGAACATGATAGGTGTGCAAGTGAGAGCTTGAACAGTGAACAAAGCCAGCATCTGAGGCATTATTTTTAGAAGCTGGAGAAGTGCTGGGGAAGAAGTAAGAGGGGAAATATGCAGCATTTATGTAACACATTTCCAAGTAGTTCTGAAAGGAAGTTTTATATTTAATGGAGTTGTTAACAATTGGGATTGAAAGCCTAAAATAGAAGTAAGAACACTTAGCCAACTTGGGAGCATTTTGTTGGGTCTGCTATAGAATATTAGGCTTGGAGAAGTTATGCAGGGATAGGTAATATACATGGAAATGAACATATCCCTATTATTAAATTCATGTTTGATTTTTGTCTTAAGACTCTAATGTTTTTTTCTCCATTCTGTTGATTGAACCATATTGCTCTCTGCATGATAGCACCAGCCTTCCTTGCCCATTAGCTTTTTTCTTACTCTGAATCAAATAGTGTTTTCGACTTCAGTGCTTTTGCTCATATTGCTTCCCTAGTTGGGCATGCCTTTATGCTTACTCTCCTCCCACAGAAGTTCAATCCTTCTTCAAATTTCTTTGACAGCTGGGGGGCCCCAGAGACTCTTTGACTTCTGGGGCTAGAAAGAGAAATTAGGTTCCTGTCATGAAGGACTTTGGATGCCGTTGTCTTCAGCCTAGAGAAACTGAAGTCACTGGAATCTTTCAGGAGGATAGTCATATTACCCACTGTGTGTCTCAGGAAGATATGAATAACTCTGACAGCCATGTGAATGACAGCTTTGGAGAGAAAGAACCTGCACCAGGTTGTGAGGCTGTTGTGATAACTCAGGTGCCAATAGGTCAGGATATAAGCTAGGTAAAGAGTAGAGCCAAAGGGACAGAAGGGATGACTTGGAGCAACATCTAAATTACCAGTTTGGAAAAACTTGTTGACCAATTGCATGTGGGAAATGAAAGACAGGATAACAGTAGCTGTGGAGGACTTGAGGATTCCACAGATTTGTGGAGGACAGAGGGCAGGGAATAGGATAGGACAGGTAATAGGATAGGACAGGTAAGAATTTGATTTGGATGTGTGCCACTTGGCCATTCAATTGTAGCAATCCCAGCATGCAACTGGGGATGTGGGTCTGAATCCCCAGACAAGGACAAAGGAAATGATATAGATTTGGAGGTCTTCTCAAAAAACTTGGGAATGAAATTATTGGGAGAAAGAGTATGAAAAGAAAGAGGTCTTTGGCAAAAGTTACAGGAAAATCCAAAATTTAAAAGGCTGATGAGGGAAGAGGAAATGGCAGATAAGAATGAGAAGTGATCTGAGAGGCAGAAGGAGACTCGGCATGTGTAGCCTCAGATGTTGAGAGTGGGGTTTCAAAAGCAAGAAGCTGCTGAACAGCATGAAAACTGCAAAACCATCACATGAGATGAAGACTGAGGGAAGCCTATATGATTTGATGTGTTGGTGACCAGCAACACTTGCTAGACCGAGAAAACTCTCTAAATTGCAGGAGGCTCAAGAGGGTATGAAGTGGGGAAAAGGGAAGAGAATGTGACCAAAATGCTTCTCAGAGGATTTTAATCGTGAAGGACTCTTCACAGCTGAACCAATGCTAGAAATGGCGAACCAGGATTGTTTCTCTATCTAGAGCCAGCTTCTTTGTTGATCTCTGCTAAATGCTGATTTGGTCTTATTGTCTAAATATATCAAGATCAAGAGAGCAGTTGGGTGTCAAAACAGGATCAGGAACCCCCAGGGCAAAGAGTCCTGCCAGGTACTGTTGCAAGAAATTGTTTAAAAAGTAGAGCAAGAGTATCCAAAAGTGTGTTCTGCTGGTATGAACCAAATTTCCTTTTGGTCCTCATCACAGAAGAAAAAATATAATCATGCCCTAAATGCTCAATTCAGTAAGCAGGAACATAATTTGCATAAATAGCCCAGGTAATGTCATTGGGATAGTTGTACCTGAATACTTAAGGAGAAAATTTAAAAGGATGTGATGGAAGTAGTCATATTAATGTTAGCCTTTACAGTCACTCAATTCCAGGCATAACATTTTCTTTTATAACTATGAAGAGAACTTGATTAAAAGGAACAGGCAGTCCAGGTATTGTAGTGCTGAAGTACTTGAGATTATAAGGGCTAAAGATGAGAGTAGAAAAGTATTCACTTATTTGGGTAAATGAAATTTTGTGGAAAATAGCAGTTTTCCAATTCAATTTGACCAGTATTCTTGGAGTGCTTGTGATGTCAAAGGCACCATGCTGTCAGCACTGGGTGGGGAGTGAGTGTGGGCTAAAGAAGAATGGGATACCATCTCTTTATTAAAGTGGTTAGATTTCCTATCCTAGATATCTATTCCCAATCAAGTCAAATCTCACTTGTGAAAAATATTGAGATAAACCAGAGAAAAAAGCTTGTCTTAAAAAAATGAATATCTAGATAATAATTGTCAATAGCTACCATCTTAAAGAGACAATCAGACCTGAGATGCCTTCTACTGGAGGTACAAAATACCACCTCTGAAGTTAACATGTCAACATATCAAACCAGAATCTGATCAAGGCTTTACACTTAACTACCAATTTATAGGGGATGAAGGAATGTGTTAAATGATACCATAGGTATACAATTAGCAGAATCCAGACTATCAAAACTCTAAGGACAAACAATATGCTTTCCTTAACAACAAAATTGCATTGAAAATCGTGTGTGTGTATGTGTGTGTGATAGAGAGACAGAAAATTAGAAGCTAGAGATGATTGCAAAACCTTAAAAGACATATCAACTAATTGCAAAGTGTGGGCCTTATGTTGATTCTGACAAAAAAATGAGAGAGAAGGGGAGAGAGAGAGAAGGAGAGGGAGAAAATGAAAAGCTAGAGATTACAAGAATCTTAAAAGACATATCAACTAATTGCAATGTTTGGACCTTATTTTGATTCTAACTCAAATTGTAAAAATATCAGATTAAGGGGAATTTAAATACTGATTGGATATTTAACTATATTAAAAGGAATAATTATTTTTGGTGGAAATGATGACTTAGTTATTTAGTAACTCTCATTTAGAGTCACATGTTGAAATACTTAGGATAAAGTGATATGATGTTTGGAATTCATTTCAAAATAGTCTAAAAGGAAGGGGGAAGTGGATAGAGGTACATAAGAAGCACACCTGGCCACTAGTTGATAACTTAACAAACTGATGGGCACATTGGGTTTCTTCTTTCTATTTCTGTTTAAAATTTTCCATAATGAAAAAAATTTTAAACATTGGTAAAAAATAGGTCTAGCATCATTCAAGATGGTGAAGTATTAAACTGAAATTTCTTTCCCCTATCAGTGTACTGGTTATAGATCTACTACGTGGCCGGTATGAGGTACTTTTGTTCACATGGAATAGGAAGAATGACAAATTTATCTGTTTCTCATGGCTTGAATTGAGACATCACTGGCATCCTTTTATCTGTTTTTCCTTTCATCTTGAAAATGTTACTTCAGATGTTGATGTGAATGCTGGCATCGAGTGGGCTTAGCACAGTGTTACTCTGTGGCAAAACAAATTCAGAAATGGAGTATGAGGAAAAGAGGGGGATGCTATCTGTGCCCTCATATTGCCCCAGGCCTCTTTCTCCTTCCTTTTTCTGGGAGACCATCAGATTCTTTACCATAAGAAGGGACCATTCCAGTCACTTAATCTTAGGCTGAAGATGCTTATAAAATAGAATAATAAAAATACTAATGGTCATTTATTAAGTGATTCCCACATGCTAGAATGTGCTAAGATATTTTACAGGCATATTCTAGTTTATTTCCCACAGCACATCTATGAATTAAAACTTATTACAGTTATTATTATTTCCATGTTGCAGATTTAAAGAAGACAAGTGTGCTTACGCAGAGCCAGGTTTTAACCTGGATCGTTCTAACTCCAAAGCCTGTGCTATTTATTACAACGCCAAATGCTTCTTAGCCTTTCTTTTCTATCTCTTGGGAGTTCTGATGAGGACAACCCAACAGACTTATAGGGTGACTATTGCTCTGAATTTTTCTCCTTTACATTATTTGTAAGTTTTCCAAATAATATTTTGATAAAGAGACCCTGGCTCTTTGAACAGAAGTCCTCAGAATCTCTGTGTGGTGCTCAGCCATTATATAAACATGGCTTGCACTTTGGTTATTAATTTTCCAAACCTATCTTTGGCCCAGCATGAGGCTCACTGCTCAGGAGAAACCTGTTAGTTTGTGGTATGCTTATGGTGTCCATGCCTTGGAACTCTGGGTGTATCTAACTGGCTACAGAATTGCCAAGGCTCTGAGGACTTCCCTTGTGAAAAAGTGCCCCCAATCATCTGCATTTGAATCTGTCATGTGTTTTGCATACTTACATTTATATAATGAATCTAATACATCATCATTAGAATTTTACAGTCTAAAAATGTGACAGTAGGTGATGATAGGGTTTAGAAATAGGCTTTGGAATTGGACAGGTTTGGTTAAGGCATATAACTTAATAGCTCTATGGCCTTGGACAAATAATTTAATTTCTCTGAGCTTTAGTCTTTTTATCTGTAAAACAGAGATAATAACCTAGGACATAGTTGTGAAGATTAAAGGGTATTCTCTGGTGCCTAACAAATAGTAAGAACTCCACAAATGGCTGCCCTTGTTGATTTCAGTACCACTCTTTGCTGTTTGTGATTTTCTTGGCTTCTGGCCAATGACTATAAGACTGAGAACTTTCTCTGTGCAAAGAGCCAGACACCCAGGTATCAGGTCTGGGGATGGAGGATAGGGTTGGGGCAGGGGGCGGGGAATGGAGGGGAGAACGACAAGGACAAATTAAAGGGAAAGATTAAGAAGAAAAAATGTGGCTCAGTAACATTGTGGATTCTGATTTAGCCATGGAGAGAAATTCAGGATAAACAAAGAGAATATCCTGTAGGACCGCATAGGAGGTGAAGTTCCCTTACTGTCTCTCTCCATAATTGTTCCTTAGGAAAGTAGGAATTGCTGCCCTCGATCTGAGTCTTTATAAACTCTGAACTACTTTAGTGTGAATGATAAAGTACTATTTGGCGAAGAACACTAATACAACCTAAATATTTAAGATGTTTATACAGGCCTCTTGACAGAGTGGGTAAAATGAAGGCAAATAAATATAGAAACTGCTATGTTCATGATTTCATAGCAATCATTTGATATTAAAGTAAACAAATTTTTAGCTATTGCTTTATAGAACAAAATGTTAAAATGCTCCATTGAAGAGGTGGTGATTATAGTAGCCATAGGATAAATATTTTAGAAGGTGTGCAAAGGGGTACTTTTAATTTGGGGTAAAATTCCCAATGATCTCATCATACATGAAATTAAAACATGCTGTATGTTAATAGCTCAGAAAGAATTGAAGATGTCATCAAAAATAACTATAGGGATAATGAAGACACTGAAACATAGCTATATAAACCTGTCTAAGATGAATAAATTATTTTCTGACCTATGAGTTTGGAAAAGGGTAATATTTTAATATCACATTACTTTTAATTTTTGATATGCACGCATGTGAAATTTAAACAGTAAAATAATATAAGTAGACATCTGACTACTTAATCTATGGCTCTAAAAGTGTACATATTGTTTTCAGTTTTGGGGGGAAGGAATTTTCTGTTTGGGAAACTAAGGGGTTGCTCTAGGTTTGGGCATATGAAATACACAGATGTCTTGGTATATATCAAGGGGAAAATAAAAGCAAACCCATTATATTGGTTGAGATGGGTAGTCATTCAGGGTCTAAGTATTCCCAGAAGAAGAAAGACAGCAGAATGTCAGGTCCTGAGCATGGATTATGGAGCCAGCTGGCCTGAACTAAAATCCCTGCTTTGTTATCTACCAGCTCTATGATGTTGGGTAACTTAATTTTTCTGTGTACCTCAGTTTCCTCATCTGTAAAATTAGAGTTATAAAAATGTTTATCTGTTATGCTCTTATAAGAATTAAGTTTTTTTTTTTTTTTTGTCTTGAGATGGAGTCTTATGCTGTCACTCAGTCTGGAGTGCAGGGGCATGATCTCAGCTCACTGCAACCTCTGCCTCCCAGGTTCAAGTGATTCTCCTGCCTCAACCTCCCAAGTAGCTGGGATTACAGCCATCATGCTTGGCTAAGTTTTGTATTTTTGTAGAGACAGGGTTTCACCATGTTGGTCAGGCTTGTCTTGAACTCCTGACACAGGTGATCTGCCTGCCTTGGTCTCCCAAAGTACTGGGATTACAGGTGTGAGCCACATGCCTGGCCAATTAAGAGTTTTAAAGAGTTTAGAACAGTGATTGGCACACAGTGAGAACCTATGCATTTGTAACATAGATAGGTAGATAGCCTGAACCTGTATCTTGCCTTGTTACAGTGGCCTTACCCAGAAAGAGGTCCTGCCTCTGCTGCCTGGTCTTTCTCTTCTAAATTAAAAAAAAAAAATTTTGTCGGTACATAGTAGGTATGTATATTTATGGAGTACATGAGATATTTTGGTACAGGCATATAATAGATAATAATCACATCAGGGTAAATGGAGTATCTATCACCTCAAGCATTTATCATTTCTTCATGTTACAAGCATTCCAATAATATTCTTTTAGTTATTTAAAAATATACAGTGAGTTATTGTTGACTGTTGTCACCCTGTTGTGCTATCAAATACCAGATCTTATTCATTCTATCTAACTATATTGTTGTACCCTTTAACCATCTTTATTCACCCTCCCACTCCTTCCATCCCTCCCATCCTCCCACCCCTCCCACGCTTCTTAGCCTCTGAAAACCATCCTTTTACTCTATTTCCGTGAGTTCAGTTGTTTTAATTTTTAGCTCTCACCAGTGAGTGTGAACACAATGAAGTTTGTCTTTCTGTGCCTGGCTTATTTCACTTAATGTAATGTTCTCCTGTTCCATCCATTTTGTTGCAAATGACAGAATCTAATTCTTTTTTTATGGCTAAATATTGTGTATTTGTACCATATTTTCTTTATTCATTTGTCTGTTTATGGATACTGAGGTTGCTTCCAAATCTTGGCTATTGGGAATAGCTGCAGTAAACATGGGAATGCAGATATCTCTTCAATATACTAATTCCCTTTCTTTTGGATATATGCCCAAAAGTAGGATTGCTGGATCATATGGTAGTTCTATTTTTGGTTTTGAGGAAGCTCCACTATGTTCTCCATAGTGGCTGTACTAATTTACATTTCTGCCAATGTTATATGAGGGTTCCCTTTTCTCCATATCCTCATCAGCATTTGTTATCACCTGTTGATATGGTTAGTATGGTTAGGCTTTGTGTCTCCATACAAATCTTGTCTTGAACTGTAATCCCCATAATCCCCATGTGTCAAGGGAGAGACCAGGTGGAGGTAATTGGATCATGGAGGCAGTTTCCCCTATGCTGTTCTCATGATAGTGGGTGAATTCTCATGAGATCTGATGGTTTTATAAGGAGTTCTTCCTGCTTCACTTGGCACATTTCCTGCCTGCTACCCTGTGAAGAAAGTGCCTTGCTTCCCCTTTGCCTTCTGCTATGATTGTAACTTTCCTGAGGCCTCCCCACCATGCTGAACTGTGAGTCACTTAAACCTCTTTTTTAAAATAAATTACCCAGTCTTGAAAATTTTGTATAGCAGCATGAAAATGGATTAATATAGTAAATTTGGTATCAGGAAAGGGGTGCTGATATACATATACCCCAAAATGTGGAAGTGTCTTTGGAAATGCATAACAGGAAGAGAGGTCGGAACAGTTTGGAGGGCTCAGAAGAATACAAGGACATTTTGGAAAGTTTGGAACTCCTGGAGACTTGTTAAATGTCTTTGACCAAAATGCTGATAGTGATATGGTTAATGAAATCCAGGTTGGGGTGGTCTCAGATGGAGATGAGGAACTTTTTGGGAACTGGAATAAAGGTGATACTTGCTATGCTTTAGCAGAGAGACTGGTGACATTTTGCCCCTGCCCTAGAGATCTGTGCGATTTTGAACCAGAGAGAAATGACTTAGAGTATCTTGTGGAAGGAATTTCTAATCAGCAAAGTGTTCAAGAGGTGACTTGGGTCCTCTTAAAAGCATTCAGTTTTATGTATTCACAAAGAGTTTGTTTGGAATCAGGGGAGCTGCCCAAGGCTGTGGGAGCCCACCTCTTGCAACAGTGTGGCCTGGATGTGAGACACAGAATCAAAGGAAATCATTTTGAATCTTTAATCTATTGGATTTTGGAATTGCATGGAGCCTATACCCACTTCCTTGTGGCCAATTTCTCTCATTTGAAATGGGTGTATCTATCCAATGGCTGTATTCCCATTGTATCTAGGAAGTAACTAACTTGCTTTTGATTTTAAAGGCTCATAGGCAGAAGGAACTTGCCTTGTCTCAGATGAAACTTTGCACTTGGACTTTTGGGTCAATGCTGGACTTTGGGAGACTGTTGGGAAGGCATGATTGATTTTGAAATGTGAAATTTGAAATGATTGATTTTGACATGATATTTGGGAGGGGCCAGGGTGGAATATGGTTAGGCTTTGTGTCTCCACCCAAATCTCATCTTGAATTGTAATCTCTATAATCCCCACATGTCAAGGGAGAGACAAGGTGGAGGTAACTGGATCATGGGGGAAGTTTTCCCCATGCTATTCTCGTGATAGTGAGTTCTCAGAAGACCTGATGGTTTTATAAGGGCTCTTTCCCCTTTGGTTGGCCATTCCCCTTTCTGCCACCTTGGGAAGAAGGTGCCTTGTTTCCCCTTTGCCTTTTGCCATGATTGTAAGTTTCCTGAGGCCTCCCTAGCCATGCTGAATTGTGAGTTAAACTTCTTTTCTTTATAAATTACTCAGTCTTAGGTATTTCTTTATAGCAGCGTGAAAATGGACTAATACACCTGTCTTTTGGATATAAGCCATTTTAACTGTAGTGAGATGATATCTTACTGTAGTTTTACTTTATATTTCTCTGATCAGTGATGTTGAATACCTTTTTACACACCTGTTTGCCATTTGTACGTCTTCATTTGAAATATATTCAATCTTTTGCCCATTTTAAATGGATTATTAGATTTTTTTCCTATTGAGTTGTTTGAGTTCCTTACACATTCTGGTTATTAATCCCTTGTTAGATGGGTACTTTGCATATATTTTCTCCCATTCTGTGGGTTGTCTCTTCACTTTGTTGATGTTTCCTTTGCTATGAAGACACTTTTTAACTTGATGTGATCCCATGTGTCTATTTTTGCTTTGGTTTCCCGTGCTTGTGGGGTATTACTCAAGAAATCTTTGCCCAGACCAATGTCATGGAGATTTTCCCCAATTTTTTACTGTAGTGGTTTCATAGGCTGAGATCCTAGATTTAAGTCTTTAATCCATTTTGACTTTTGTATATGGTGAGAGATAGAAGCCTAGTTTCATTCTCCTATAAATGGATATCCAATTTTCCCAGCATCATTTATTAAAGAGACTATCTTTTTCCTCAGTTGATATTCTTAGCATCTTTATCAAAAATGAGTTCACTGTGGATGTATAAATTTGTTTCTGGGTTCTCTATTTTCCATTGGTCTATATGTCTGCTTATATGTCAGTACCATGCTGTTTTGCTTACTATAGTTCTGTATTATAATTTACAATTAGGTAATGTGAGTCCTCCAGTTTTGTTGTCTTTGTTTAGAATGGCTTTGGCTATTACAGGTCTTTTGTGGTTCATGAATTTTAGGATTTTTTTCCTGTTTCTGTGAAGAATGTCATTGAATTTTGATAGAGATTGCATTGACTCTGTAGATTGCTTTGTGTAGTATGGACATTTTCACAATATTGATTCTTTCAATTCATGAACATTGTATTTCTTTTTGTTTTGGTGTCCAGTTTCTTTCATAAATGTTTTATGGTTTTTACTATAGAGGACTTTTAGTTCTTTGTTGAAGTTTATTTGTAGGTACCTTATTTTATTTGTTGCTAATGTAAACAGGATTACTTTTTGATTTCTTTTTCAGTTTATTCACTGTTGGCACAGAGAAATGCTGCTGATTGTTGTATGTTGATTTTCTATCCTGTACCTTTACTGAATTTGTTTATAAGTTCTGATAGTTTTTTTTTGGTCGAGTCTTCAGCCTTTATATTTCCAAATATAAGCTCCTATCATTTGCAAACAAGAATAATTTGACTTCTTCCTTTCCAATTTGGATGCCTGTTTTTTATTTCTCTTGTCTGATTTCCAGTACTATGTTGAGTAACAGTTTTGAAAGTGGACATCCTTGCCTCATTCCAGATGTTAAAGGAAAGGCTTTCTGTCTTTTCCCATTCCGTATGATTATAGCTGTGGTTCTGTTGTATACAGGTTTTTATTGCACTGAGGTATGTTCCTTATAGACTCAGTTTTTTGAGGGAATTTATCATGAAGGAATGTTGAATTTCTTCAAATGCTTTTTTTAGCATCAGTTGAAATGGTCATATGGTTTTGCCCTTCATTTTGTGGATATTATGTATGACATGAATTGCTTTGCATATGTTGAACCATCCTTTCATTTCTAAGATAAATCTCACTTGGCCATGATGAATTTTTAATGTTTTGTGGAATTCAGTTTGCTTGTATTTGTTGACGATTTTTGTATCGATGTTCATCAAGGATATTGGTCTGCAGCTGTTTTTTTTGAGGTCTTTGATATTGGTATCAGGGCAATACTTGTCTTGTAGAATGAGTTTGGAAGTATTTTCTAAGCTTCCATTTTTTGAAAGATTTTGAGTAGGATTGGTATTAGTTTTACTTCAAATGTTTGGTAGAATTCAGCAGTGAGAGCACTGGATCCTGGGTTTTTCCTTACTGCAAGACTTTGTATTATTATGGTTTTGATCTCATTACTTGGTATTGGTCTGTTCAAGTTTTGGATTTCTTCATGGTTAAATCCTGAAGCTGCTGGCTATGTTGCCTGGGGTTGGGGGAGGAATGTTGCAAGCACTCCTTTGGTTGCCCCAGCTGGTGTCTCACTGGGTGGTGTGCACCACAAGTCCACTGGCTCTGAGCCTAGCACAGCATCAGGACTTGCCCAGGAATTGCAGTCCTTGTGGCCTACACTGCATTTAAAGTTTATTTAGGACCACAGAGCGCTTTAGCCCATAGTAGTGGGGCTAGCCAGAATTCAGGTTTTGACAGCTGGGGTGGGCAAATCCCTTCTAGCTTGGGCTGGTCTAAATTCCCCATCTGTGGATTCCTGCTGAATTCTGCCATGTGTTGCTTTCCACTGTGACAGGGCAGCATTGAGTTCCAATGCAAAGTCCCACAACTGCTGTGCTGTCCCTCCCCCAAGCATACAGATTCTCTCTCTGCACCTTGTGGCCAGTTCTGGGGGGTAAGGGGATGGTGATATAGGCAATTCAAGACAATCTTTGCTACCCTCTTCAGTGTGTCTTTCCTTAATATGATGTTCAAATCAGGTATTGTAAGTACTCACCTGATTTTTGGTTCTTATGAAGGTGCTTTCTTGTATGGATAGTTGTTCAATTTGGTGTTCCTGTGGGGGTGTTGTGATCTCTGGAGAGTTCTATTTGGCCATCTCACTCTGCCTCCTCACTCCTGTTTTATTTATTTGCTTTATGAGACCTAAAGTAACTGCTTTTGCATTGGAAAAGATTGCGCATATACATTCGGTTGGTCTGATGACTTAGGGGATAAAGTGGGGAACTGTTCTTCTGGTGTCATGCTTGAGCCTCCACAGTCCTCAGGTGCTCTTTTTGAAGGAAGAGATCTGACAGCCACCCAGAGGTTGGGCCCTGAATCTCTGTTGGCCTCTGCTCAAAGGCATGCTGTCCTCCATCAATGTAATATCAAAAGGTTGTCCTATGGAACATGCTGAATGCTGGCATGGATGTAAGGTGGCAGGAATGCTCGTATGTTGCTGATGGCAGGGTCAAATGGCACCACCACTTTGGAAATCAGTTTGGCAGTATTGTGGAGGCTGAGCATATGCCTACTGGATGACCCAGCCATCCTGCCCCTGGTATGTTCCTAACATAAATATGTACACACATTCACCAAAAGTCATGAACTCTACTAATCATAGGTAGACACCCCCAAATTCTGAGATGGACAGATGCATTTCCTAATATTTATGAAATGGAATACTACACAGCAATGAGACTGAACTACAACTCTGAATGATATAGATCAATCTCTCAAACATTATGTTGACCCAAAGAAGCCAGACACAAAAAGAATATATACTACATGATTCCCCTTATATAAAGTACAAAAACAGGCAAAACAATGTATGACACAAGTTAGGACAAGGGTCATTCTCAGAGGAGACTAGTGACTAGAAAGGGGCAAAAGGGGAGGCATTTGGGATGCTGGTGATGTTATTTTACTTAATGTGAGTGTTGGTTACCTGGATGTGTTCAGTTTCTGAAAATTCATTGAGCTGTAAAGTTATGATGTGTGCACTTTTCTGCATGCTTATCAGACTTTAAAAATGTTTTGAAAAGAGAACACAGATAACTTTCACATTCCGCAAACTGGGCATTGAACATATGCAGTTATTAATGCTGCTGAAATCTAAACCTTGTATTCTGATTTTGTAAGTGCTTGTTTTTATATGTTTGTCTTGTTTCTGTAATTAAATTTTAAGCTCTTTGATGGGAATGACTGTGTCTTATGTTTCTTTGTATTCCCACAGTGGAGGAACAGTGTGCATGCTCATTAAATATTTGTTCATTTGTCAGGAGGAAAAGTAGTCTTGCCTAGCTACTTCATGGAAGGGTATGGTTTTCATGCCCGATTGTAGCAGAATCTTTTAATAATTATGTTCCTTAATTTAAGACAGTCTTGGAATAGGCTGGCTATTTTGAGCTCTTAACCTTGTGTTTTAGACAATCTGATGTGCCAAATGCTTTGACTAAATTCTCCTGAGGTAAAGTGCCAGCTTTGGAATGTATTTTCTGAGAAGCCAACTTTGAGTGCTGGCAGAATGGTGTGGCTGACTGCCAGCCGGGGGTAGGAAAACTTGCTCTGAACTTTGGGTGACTACCTCATTAACTTACTATGCCATGGATGAACTCTCTCTGGCTCTCCCGGGCCTGGCTCTCCAGGGTCTGGGGAGAGGGAGGGAAAGAAAGATGGAGAGAGAAGAGAGAGGGGGAGAGGGAGAGGGAGGAAAGAGAAAGGGCAGCTTAATTGAGGAGCAACTCCCTAGGGCCTAAGCCACAGTGGAAAATGGTGCTGGCTTAAGACACTGTTGGTGAAATGAGTCAGCATGTCAGCTTAGCCATAGGACAAAGCCTCCACAAGCTAGCTATAACTGGAGAGAAAATTTACATGAAACTGAAAGTAAGCACTCATCCTCCCACTTAAAGTAAAAACAGGCCTTGGTGGAAAAATTTTATACCATAAATAATGCACATGGAGTTATACTTGTAAATCTGTGGGACCTATAGGTAAGATTTCTAAAAAATCTATTTTTTCCCTTTTTCTTTTGAGACTTTGCTCTGAAAATAAAAATGGTTGATTGTTTTTAAAGTCACATGTAAAAGAACCTTTCTAGACCCTAGGTTACTAAGTGTTTGTGCTGAAGAAAAATGTAAACAAATGCATATTTTTCTGAAACCTGTAATTCTTTTAACTGATTTCAATTTGAGATGCTATTGCAAGTCTAGTATTATGTTTCTCCACTTGGAAACTCAGAACTAACTCTGCCTGCTTTTGTAATCAGCTTGTAGGAGCAGCAGAAAAAAGAGTGCTGTTTAAAGTGATTCTGCAGAATGCTGCATTGATTTCTTAGTTTTATGGACATCACTTTTGGTGCATGGAGCTTACCTCAAAATTTAGTATTTCTTTTCTCTTTCTTGAAAACACACACACACACACACACACACACACCTTCAGAGCAGAATCAGTGTGAGCAAAAATTCAGTTGAAGTTGAATTTCTATTGTCTGGGATCTAGGGAAATTTGTAGAATGCCCAAATCTTGAACAGACTTCTAGAAGTCCAGAATATTCTAGAAGGCATTAGAGAAGGCAGAAGTGCCCTGCAAATATAGCAAGAGTTAACCTGCAAGTGTGTGCAGCTAATTGACACTGCCTTCCCATTCCTCTACACCGGGAAAGTGCCTGACAGTTACTAGGCCAAGGCCTCACTACTAATTGAAGGTAACTGCTCCTGCATTTAGAAAAAGGGAAATTTCAGCTGATTTGGAAACACTTATGAACCCACATTGACTTATTCTTTTTAGGTAAAGTAGGAGAGATTTCAATTGATTCTTGAACATTGCTTTCCTGAAACTTTCAAAGCTTACCAGACTCGTGCCCTGATGTATAGTTTTGGGTCCTGTTGTTATTCAGAGCCATATATTTAAAGAGCTTTAATTTTAAAAACCATCTTTCAAGATAGTCTATTGTCACCTCTGTAGTCTCAAATGCTAATGAACAGGGCAGTTGTGTGTGCTGATGAATAGGTACTTATAAAGCTTTGTACAAATAAAGCAAAAAGATGACAAATTCGTCAATTTAAAGAGCTTAGGATTCTGAATGTTCAACAATTAATAATGAACTTGTGGGATTGTCATTTCATAGTAGGTGAAAAACTGAGATGAAAGAATAAATTTCAGTGTGAGAGTAGTGGCAGATTTTCCTTTATGTTTAGGAACTTTGAGATAGGGTATAGGGACAGAGCATTTCTCTGCTTATCAGGGTAAAGAACTTGAAGCAACAAGAAGCCTGGTGCACCTTGCACAGAGGCCTGTATGGAATAATGGAGAGTCTTGACTGGTGTCATGGCTGTCTTCAACTCCCTACCCCACACCATCAGAAGAAATGTACTGATCCTGGGTTCCTTTGTGCTTTCTCTGTTTTGCTTTTCTACCATCCCTCTCTTCTAAACCCCCTTTCTTTTTTTTTTTTTTTTTTTTTGAGACGGAGTTTCGCTCTTGTTACCCAGGCTGGAGTGCAATGGCGCAATCTCGGCTCACCGCAACCTCCGCCCCCTGGGTTCAGGCAATTCTCCTGCCTCAGCCTCCTGAGTAGCTGGGATTACAGGCACGCGCCACCATGCCCAGCTAATTTTTTTGTAATTTTTAGTAGAGATGGGGTTTCACCATGTTGACCAGGATGGTCTCGATCTCTTGACCTCGTGATCCACCCACCTCGGCCTCCCAAAGTGCTGGGATTACAGGCTTGAGCCACCGCGCCCGGCCTAAACCCCCTTTCTTTTTGCTCCTCAGTCTTCATCTGTTTTCAAACTTACTTCTCTCCTGCCTTATTCCAACAATGTATTCAAACATGCAGGAGCTTCAGAGTTACAGAGCTTTGCAGTCTAGTTTCCTTGATTACGGAATCAGAAGTCACAGAAATGTTTCTGAAAATAACTATCTACAAAACTGGATGGGTTTCCCATGCTAATTTTAAGATTTAGATGAGATTGACACCCATTCCATGCCATGAGGATATCCAGAGTAGGTAACCCTCATAATCCTGGGGGCTTCAGGATTGCTGTGAACCAGTGAATGCCATGTATTTTTTTAGTCTTCCTTTTCCTGAATGAGAATGTCTATTATGGTCATCGTGTCTTATTTCACCCATGTATGGCATTAATTCTGAGGTTCGTTAATTAGGGCGGGATCAGCACATTTTTTCTGTAAAGGGCCAGATAGTATTTCAGGCTTTGTGGGCCATATGGTCTCTGTCATAACCATTCAATGTACTATTGTAGAATGAAAGCATTTATAGAAAACAAATAATGGGTAAAGCTGTGTTTCAAGAAAACTTTCTTTACAAAACTAGGAGAGAGGCTGGATTTAGCCTGCAGGCTGTAGTTTGCTGACCCTCACACATTATTTTTTCTTTCTGATACTGCTATTTTTCAGGATTTTGTCACTTTAATACTCCATATTACTTAGTTTTTATTTTACATTTTTTTCTAATCTTTTCCTATTGTCTTATGGAAACATAATTGAATCTGGTCTCTAACTTGGTAATTTGGTCATTGGCTATGTCCGTCCTGCTATGTATCCTAGCTATTAAGACTTTTATTGCTATGATTATATTTTTTAAATGAACATTTTCACTTGGCTCTTTTTAAAGTCTTTTTACTGCTTCATAATTCAAATAACTTTTGTTTTCTATTTGAGGATATTTAATATGCCATCTATTCCAGTAACTGCTCCATATGGTACACATTGTTTAATTTTCTGTTTTTATTTTGTAGCTATTGTATTCATCAGGGATAAAATTATTTTGTCCAGCATGGCCATATTCCTTGGGGACCAGCTACTCTCTCTAGTGATGGATATTAGGAGTGGATAAAACCTAGATGCTAGTTATTTATAGCCCTCATGATAATTTTGAGAGAAGAGTGAATGAACTCAAGTATGGAATGCCTCAGAAACCACAGAACCATTTGTTACCACTCCACAAGGCAACACTTCTAATCTTTCTAAGTCGTTTCTTTAAATACTTAAAGAAGGACACATTAGGAGGTGGTAATCTCCTTAAACTGCAGTCTACCAGCTCTGGGAACTTAGAGAGGAAGAAGGGAGGAGTGATTGTCTGGGTGGCCCTCACCAATCCATACCTGTTTTTTTTTTTTTTTTTTTAAATAATCAAACTCTTACTGCAAGGATACTTTTGTGCTACTTTGAGAGAGCCCCATTGACATTGGCACTCTAGGCTGTTGCAACTTTTCTGTGTGTGGGACCTGATTATATTGGGATAATGTGGAGAAAGTGTAAGAGGAGAGCCTCAAGGGTGTCTGTCCCCCAGTGTATCAAATCCCTACTGCATTTGCCTGGCTACTATACCACACTACCACCATTTCTAGATGTACAAATTCATGACTGCCTATAGCCTCCCAAGACAGTCTGCAGAAATTTTTGTGAATTCCTTGGTTCTATCCTTTCCTCTCACTTGTTAAATTCCTCCGTGATTGACTTTGGTGGACGGGAGCCAGCAGCCTGGGTTAGTTTTTCACCTTGTCAAGAATGAAAAACTTTCTGAAGCTTTGCATACTTTTATATTCACCCCAAGACCGGTCTTGGCCAATTAATCAATTAAAAATGTGTGACAGCTACAAAAGCCCCTCCTACAAAAGAAAACATGACCTATTATTGGCAAGAGGAAAAGGAGAAAACAGGAAAAACTAAAAGTCGGTATATGGATAATATAAAATATGATAGCAGAATTAAGCCTCAATGAGTAACTGTAATAAATGTTAAGTGTTCTAATCTTCAGATAAAACTAAAAACACAAGATTAAACAATAGTTAAATAACTGAATTAAAACAGGATTAAACAAAACATAAGGGTGCAGAAAGGTTGAAAATTAAAAAAGATGAAAGGATATACCAAGTAGATATCAACCTACAAAATCTGGGGCAGTAGTCTTAATATCTGATAAAATAGAAGGTCTTTGTATACAAATAAAAGTTCTCATACAATCAGAAGGAAAAAACAACCATGAATGTAAATGTAGCTAATAATATAACCTCAAAATGTATAAAGCAACTATTCAGTGTCATGGGTAAAAAAAGTTCAACAATTACTTATTTGGACATTTTAACAGACTCCTTTTTAAAGTAGGTTAAGCAGTCAAAAACAAACGGAGACATGGGAGGTCTGAATATACAAATGAATTACCTTCAGCCATTAGATATTAACTCAGTTCAACACATCCCTTTTGAACATATTTTCAAAATTGATGATGTAATAGGCCAAAAAGAAACTTTCAATAAATTCCAAAGTATCAACATTAAACACCTATGTTCTCCTACTATAATGTAATAAAATTAGAACATAAAGGAATTGCTAAAAAATTCGGTGAGACTGGAGACTGAGTAGTATAATACTAAAAACCCCTTCGGTTAATAAGTAAAACATTAAAGTAAAATACAAGAAAATTATGATAAAAACACTACTTGTCAAATTTTGTGGGACACAGAGCAATGTCCTCAATTAGGGAGGAATTTATAGCTATTGCGTTTATCAAGAAACAAAAAATGTTGGAATGAAATGAACTACACTTTCAAGTCAAGAAGTTTTAAAACTACAGGTAAAATAGAGACTAAAAATAATAAAAGAGCAAGATGAATGTATTAGGGTTCTCTAGAGGGGCAGGCCCAATAGGAT
Source organism: Callithrix jacchus (assembly GCF_049354715.1). Classification (NCBI taxonomy): domain Eukaryota; kingdom Metazoa; phylum Chordata; class Mammalia; order Primates; family Cebidae; genus Callithrix; species Callithrix jacchus. The sequence goes on from NC_133524.1 coordinate 21,079,959, forward strand.
AGAAGTATATATGAAAGGGAGTTTATTAAGTATTGGCTCACATGATCACAAAGTAAAGTCCCACAATAGGCTGTCTGCGAGCTAAGAAGCAAGGAAGCCAGTCTGAATCCCAAAACCTCAAAAGTAGAGAAGCTGACAGGGCAGCCTTCAGTCTATGACTGAAGGCCTGAGAGCCCTTGGCAGACCATTGAAAAGTTATTCAGCTTTTGGACTCTTGATGTAAGTCCAAGAGTCCAAAAGCTGAAGAACTTGAAGTCTGATGTTTGAGGGCAGAAAGCATCCAGCATGGGAGAAAGATGAAGGCTGGAAGACTCAGCCAGTCTAGTGCTTCTACATTCCTCTGCCTGCTTTTATTCTAGCAATGCTGGCCCCTGAGTAGATGATGCCCACCCAGATTGAGGGTGGGTCTGCCTCTCCCAGTCCACTAACTCAAATGTTAATCTCCTTTGGCAACACCCTCACAGACATATCCAGGAACAATTCTTTGCATCCTTCAATTCAATCAAGTTGACACTTCACAATGAATAACGTAAGCAATTACATTTGAAAGTCGAGATGACTATTTTCTGGAAAAAATATTTTAAATGCCAAAACTCACTTAAGAAGTTGGTGAAAAGTTTGTACCCTTTGACTAACATTCTCCCCTTCCCTGATGCCCAGCCCCTGGCGAATACTGTTCTACTCACTATTTCTGTGAGTTTGACTTTTCTAGACTCCGCATATGAGTGAGATTACGCAGTATTTGTTTCTGGGTCTGGCTTACTTCACTTAACATAATGTCCTCCAGATTCATCCATGTTGTCACAAATGGCACAACGTTTCAGTTGTACAGGATGAATTAGTTCTGGAGATCTAACGTACAGCACAGTGATGATAGTTAATAATGCTATGTTATATACTTGAAATTTGCTAAGAGAGGAGATCTCAAGTGTTTTCACCAAAAATAAAAAACATAAATATGTGGGGTGATGGATAGGTTAATTAACTTGATTGAGGGAATCATTTCACAAGGTATAGGTATATCAAATCATTACGTTGCACACATGAAATATAGACAGTGTTTGTCAATCATACCTCAATAAAAATAGGTAAAGAGCAGGAAGCATTAAAACAATTTTATACAATTAAAAACTCCCTTATCCTTTCTAGGACAATATGTTTTTGTGCATACTTCCTATCAAACCTTAAAGGAATAATTTGTATCTTAGATAAATTACGCTGAAAGATAGAAAATAGTTCATTTCACATCATGAAGCTAAACTCTGGTTTCCAAAACTGGACATAGACAACTCAGGCCTGTGAATCATTTTTCTTTTCCCATTTCACTTATGAATGTAGATGCCAAGATCCTAAAGGAGGAAAAGAATATATTCTCTCAGTTGATGCAGAAAATGTACTTGATAATGCAAAATATTTTTATGTTGTAAGTCTTCACAAAGTAAAAAGGGATTTTCCTTTTTGTGGGAAAGGTTATATAATAAATTCCTGCAGCAAACATTGCATTTAATTGAGAAGCTTTTAAGATCAGGAATGAGGGAATGATACCTCCATCACAGATACTGTTGAATACAGTGCTGTGACTCCCACACAAAGTTACAAGAAAGAAAAACAAAATTAGATGATAAAAATTGGAACATTAAGTGATAAAACTATCTTTATATGTCGATTGCATAAATATTTACCTAGAAAAACCAATAGAATCAAGAAATGAGTTTGCTAAACATAAGATTAACTTACAAAATCAATAGTATTCATTTCTCTACACTAGCAACAACTGGCTGTAGATAATTTTTTTAAAGATACCAGTTATAATAGTAGAACAAAACCTAAAAATGAAAATTAAAAAAACAAGAAAGCACAATAAATCACCAAACCAAAAACCCTGTAAAGTTGGGGTTAACAAACTATGGTCAATTGGCCAAATTCTGCCAACCACCTGTTTTTGTAAATGAGGTTTTATTGGAGTCCAGCCACACCTGTTGTTACACATTGTCTGTGGCTGCTTTCATGCAACAATGGGTGAATTGAGAAGTTTTAACCGAAACTGTATAGCCCACAAAACCTCAAATACTTGCTATCTGGTCCTTTACAGAAAAAGTGTGCTGATCCTGCTCTAATGTACCTAGGAATCAATATAACCAAAAATTTACAACACCTACATGAAAAAATCTTAAAGCTCTATTAAAGGACATGAAAGAAAATCCAAATAGTTGTGGAGACATCCTTTCCTCTTAGAAAATATTTTATCTGTTTTCTATGGCTGCTTTCAGCAACCATGGAAGAGTTTAGTAGTTTTAACAGAAACTCTATGGTTTCTGTATGATAGAAAATAATTGTTTAATGAGAACACATGAACACAGGGAGGGAAACATCACACACTGGGGCCTGTTGGGGGGTGGTTTGGGACAAGGGGAGGGAGAGTATTAGGAGAAATACCTAATGCATGTGGGGCTTAAAACCTAGATGATAGGTTGATATGTGCTATGGTGGCTTGCTGTACCTGTATACCTATGTAACAAACCTGCACATTCTGCACATATATCCCAGAATGTAAAATAAACAATTGTTCACTAATTATGAAATGTAACAAAAATCCAGACTGCATCTAGATTTTTGAGACATTCAGTATTTTAAAATTAATATGGAATAATAAAATTCTGCAAACAGCTAAATCACCTTTGGAAAAGAAGAACAAAGAAGAGGATTATCCACTCAAATATTAAGGCTTACTACAAAGCCATGGTAAGAAAAACATGTTGTGGAACTGGTACAAGAAGAAATAGACCCATGGAATGGAACAGAGAACTCAGAGACAGACCTTGTATATGTGGGAATTGAATATGGTGAAAATAACACCAGAAATCAATGGGAAAGGATGCGCTGTTTAGCAGTTGGTGATAAGAACACTAACTCACTAAACGAAGAAAAATAAAATGGGGACCCTACTTACTACCATGTTCAAAGTGGACTCCAGATGCATGAAAGATGTGAATGTGAAAGATAAAGCCATAAAGTTAATAGAAGATAATGCTGGAGATTTCTGTGTGACTGAAAGGGATGGGTCATCTTAAATAAAATTCCAAAACAAAAAGATGAATTTGATTATATAAAAACTAAGGATTTCTGTTCAATGGGGAAAATATGGACAAAGTAAATAGCTGATAGACTGGGAGAAAATAAAACTCCTGCAAATAGAAAAAATACTCCAGTAGAAAAATAGGTAAAAGGAAAAGAAATAACAATTCACAGAAGAGGGAAAAAAAGACTATATCCAGTATATGAGGATATACTCTTAATCATTAGTAATTAGAGAAATGCACACTAAAGCGAACCATATCATTTTGCATCTATCTAAGGTTAGCAAGCATTAGAAAGCTGAATCACATCAAGCTTGTGGGGAAAATAGGAATTATTATACATTGCTAAAGGGAATGTGAAGTGTAGACTGTTGTGGCCATTCTAGTGAACAATCTGGCAGCATTTAGCTAGATTGTAAGTTAAAAATCTGTATACGTTGTAACTCAGCAATTCCATTTCTAGTTAGGTATCCCTGAGACATTCTCATAAAGGTCTGTAGGGTAGCAGTGTTTGGAAGATGTCCACCACAGCATTATTTGTAGTAGTAGTTGGAGCAGGGATTTGGATGTACAGCACCAGGGACTGAGTAAGTACAATGTGAAGGGTACAACTCATGGAATACTGTGCAGTGATTGTAAGTGTCTGACTAGTTGTACACAATCACACAGATACCTTGAAAATATGGTGTTGAGTGAGAAAAAAGGAGGGAATATGAATGAGCATGGACAATAAGACTAAAGGAATTTAAAAAAAGCTGGGCTTTGCATGGACCAATGATGACAGCATGCCATCAACATAGGAATATAATTAACTCAATCCTCTCCCACCAATGTCCTTAGCTGAATGCTACCTGCCAACTTCTCTCAGCCCCACTGCCTCTGATTTTGTTCCTCTGCTGAGCTACTGTAGGAAAAGTCTCCTTGAAAGGTCTGTACTTTTGCTGGGATTGGAAAGGGTTAGAATTCCTAGGCTGCTCAGCTCTTTTGGGTATTGCTGTCAGTCTGATCCAATTGAATTTATAGCTACCAGATATTTTTTTCTTTTTGGATCTATTGCTGACACCCATCACTGACTCCTAACAGACTGTGGAATGATTATTTTGATAGTTCTTCAATGGTTTTTGTAAGGAGAGGTAAATTTCTGTGTTCACTCAATCAATTACCTTAAATCAGAAGTCCGAAAGATTATTTACTTTTTAATTTTGTGCTTCAACACTCCTAATCTAAATTTCAAACCCAGGGTTGTTGAAATAGCTTTCTTAAATATTCTAAGCCTTGCTTCCGAAAAGATTGCTTTAAACTCAGAACTCCAACAAGTTTAGACAGACTGACTATTCAAGTTTTTACTATGCCCTCATGCTTAACATCCTAGGTGCAAATTTGAGAACACTAAGTTATCTTTAAATTGTTTCAGTACTTGAAGTGAAATTAAATTCATAAATCAATAAAGAAAAGAAAAAAAGCATAGTAACTGTGATTTATTTATGTGTAGATAATTTTGACACGTTATATTTTAATTTCAAGAATTTTCTGCATTTGATTATCTTATTGCCACTGAACTTGTAAATTTAGTTTTTAAAAATTAACTTAAAAATATAACATTTTAAAAGGTGCACGAATTATAAGTACACAGCTCAATGAATTTTTAGAGTCATACATGTACAATCACCAGCTAAGTCAAGGAATACAACTTTACCAACACCATAAAAGGATGGAATCAAGTAATACATGTTCTTTTGTGTCTGGTTTCTTTCATTAAACATTTGTGAGATTCATCCATGTCCCTGTGTGTAGATGTAGCTCATTACTTTCCTCTTGCTGTGTAGAATTCCACTATAAACAATGTGCTGTAATTTATCCTTATAACATTAATGAATATTTGGCCTTGAGGGTAGAAGGATTTAAAGGAAAGGGCCCTGGGCACTGGAGGAGCCCAGGGCACTTGTGGGACCTTGGAGCTCACTGCCTAGGGTCCTTTCAAGTTTCTGCTCCACACATTCTGGCACAGTGCTCCTCAGCTACCTTAGTTGTGACTCAAGATGACTCAGGTGCATCTCAGTCTGCCCTTCCAAAATCCAGAAGAGGGTAATCCTTGGTGGTGTCAACATGGTGCTAACTCTAAGTGCATAGAGTGTAAGAGCCATGGGGCCATGGCTACCTCTACCTAGATTTCAAAGGTTGCCCTGTAGAGCTTCAGAAGCCCAGGGAGAGAACTGCCACATCGGATAGCAAGGTTATGCTGGCCCCTTAAAAATATATGGGTATAAAGTTGTTATTTTTTATTACAATTTTAAAGATTGTGAGATCTGTAGTGATATCCCACTTTTAATTCCTTATAATGGGTATTCATACTCTCTTTTTCTGTATCAGTCTTGGTAGACGTTCATACATTATTTGTAGTGTTTTAAAGGACAAACTTTTTGTTTTTGATCATGATATCGAATAGGTGTCTGTAGCCTCTGTTGCCCCCGCTGTTGTTTCTCTGACTGCCACTGCAGTATTGTCTCAGGGCTGGAGGGTGTGACAATAGAGAAAACAAGGAAAATGAGGAATTTCTTTCGTCTTTTTCCTTTCATTAAGCCATAATTTAAGGGATTCTCCTAGAGCTCATTCTGTCCATTCCTGGGTGCCTACTTTCTGGTTTCAGGTTGACTTGAGACCTCAGAAAGGTATAGTAGAGGACAAAAAAAGAAGAACTCACTGCTGGTTCAATGGTACTTTGAACTGTGATCTTTTCCTTCCATCTGGCTCCCAAAATTTATTTTTCAGAGTTCTCAAATAGCTTCCAGATTGTGTAGCTTCACTGAGAGAAACAGACAAGATGGAGTGTACTGACTTTATCTCACCCAGAACCAGAAGTGCATCAGTTTCTTTTCTGTAGTTTCCAGTTCCCTGTCAAAATTCACCACTTGTGGTTTAATTTTTGAACATATTATGACCATTTAAAAGTCTATGTCTGTTAACCCCACTCACTGTATTTCTTTTGGGTCTTTTTGCTATTGGTCTTTTTTTGTAAAATATTGAGTTTCCATTCCATTTTATCTTCTTACATGCCTGATTATTTTTTATCGAGTGCCAGATACTTGCATTAAAATTTTACAGTTCTTTTGATGCTCTAAGTAACAAAAACTTTCTATAGAGAGGATTAATTTTTGCATGGGTTAGACAACTAGGCATTGGGATGATCACCTTTATCTGGTCAGGAATTGAGATGACTTAAAGCTGGGTTTCAATCCTTTTGAGGGCTGTTATATTTCTAGTTCCTCCTTCTTCCTAGTGTGCACCCCTTTGCAGTCCTGATTGAGGTATTTACCAGGGCTTGTTTTCCTTGGCAGTCTGAAGTCAATATTTTGTCCTCTTGTGCTTTGTTATGCTTAGCTTTTCAGCCTCTCCACTGCTGCTTTTACTTTAATTGGCAATTGCCTCAATGGTGAAAGTATTCCCAGGTGCCTGTCTCAAGTCTCTTGGTTTTCATTTTCTTCTGGATCTTGACTCTGCAAATTTTCAATGCCTTGGTAGTTCTGTGATTCATTCAAGCTAGGGTTTTTTATGTTCCCACCACCCCACCCCACAGCCTTTCTAATTGTTCTCAGCAGGAGTATTGGTCTGAAACAACCTAGTCAGCTATTGCCCCAGAGGGAAGTTTTAGAGGTAAAAATCTTATGTCACTTCTCTCCTCAGAAACCTTTAATATGTCTTAGTTTCTACTCTACTCCTACTTGATGTTGCATTTTTTTCTGAATGATACAATTTTATGCTTCTATGACCTTTCCTACAGTTTGTCCTCTATGTGGAGTCCTCTTCTGTCTTTTCTCTGCCTCAAAGATTAAGTATGTTTCTTCATAATCCATGTTATATTTTATCCGCTTTGTTAGACTTTCTTTGTGTTTGGCCTCTGTATTTCACACATACTATTCTAGTTGTAACTCTCATACAGTTGATTGGTTGTCTACATGTCTGTTTTCCTCATTAGAGTTGAGCTCTTTTGTGGCTCACACCATATATTACTCATCTTTTTATATCCAGTGCCAAATGCAGTATTTATCACCATAGACGTTTCAAATAAATGTGTTTGGATTGAAATGGAGTGAGCTACAAAAATATGTTCAACTGTAAACATGGTTTGGCCCCGAGGTTATCTCCTAGTCTGTCTTACCTCAGGGATTGATGAAGGCCTTATCTAGGAATGACCAATTGAAATGTGTCAGGCTTCTTCCTTGTCTGGTTCGTTATCTTCTTTTATAGTACTGGTTAATTACTGTCTCTCATTGCCTATTGTATCTAATGATATCATAGACTGGGCAACACTATATACCAGGTCTGATATTAACTCTAGCAACGTCTCAGTCTCTATTAATCAAAGTTTAAAGTGTAGAGCCCACTTTGATTTCTTTCTTTTTAGCCAGTTTATTCTTATTAGATATCCCAAGTTCTTCACAAATATTCTTAGGCCATCCTAGTCATAAGCAGAAAATGGACATCTTCCAGATTGACTGTTACCTGAAAAAGTCTTTCCTACTGTGTAGATGACATTTTCTCTGTTCTCATCCCCAGGATCTTGTTATTAAATGTGGCCTCCTGTACCACTTCAGCCTACAACTGTCTAGGGATTTGCTATTCCATTGTTTCATGGTATATAAGTAACCCTGCTCTTGAAAATCTTGGGTGTTCATCAAGATAATATAAATATTGATGTTAAAATGTGGTTCAGTATTCTTTATTGATTCATTTATATTCTCCTAACCTTCAAAAATAGTTTGAGGGAGACTATGTTATAAAACAGTGATCACAAAATAAAAATTTTCAAAATCAGAAAAGAAGAAAAACTCCGGCAAGAACTCCTTGCTATAAGAAGCTGTAGATTTCACATACCAAATTTAGCTCTGTGCCTTATGGTGGCTAGGGAAAAAGAGAGAGAGGGAGAGAGGGAGGGAGGGAGGGGAAGGGAGAGAGAGAGAGAGAGAGAGAGAGAGAGAGAGAGAGAGAGAGAGAGAGAGAGAGAGAGAGAGAGAGAACTCAATAGGCTTTATAACTTGCATTTTGTTGTTGTTGTTAGAGCCACTTCAGTTTCTCCAGAGAAACTAACAATATCTTTCTGGGCAGAACTGAGAGAAATTTGTCACTGGATTCCTTATGTCAAGGGGATTTTTGGTAACAGTAGAAAAATTTGTTTAAACATTTTATTGAAAGTGATAGGATTTCTTGATTTGTTTCTTTTTTAGCCCTCCATGAAAACCAATATTTAATGTTAAAATATTGTTCTATACAGACAGCTCTAGAGTGGGAGGAAGGTAGGCCAAGCATGTAGGTTTCTGATGATTTAGCGTAACCCAAGGATGGAACTTGAAGAATTTTGAGAAAGGCCTGTTGTCATCTTTCAGTCTATTAGTTTCTAATCCCAGCTAAATCATCTGAGTTTTTAAAAAAATATTACAAATGTTACAAATATCCAATGTTGGAAAAAGTGGTAGAAATATTTACATAGGTGACTTTAAAAAGCAATTAATTTGAGTCAAACCTTAATGATTTAATTTCCTTCTCTTGGCATGAAAATGAATGATGTCAGATATGGTTTGGTTTGCTGTTATGCTTTCCGTAGGGTTAGAATTAACATTAGCAACAACCACCAGCACAAACAACTAGGCAGATGTCACTGTGACAGATGCTGAAGATGGAGAAGTAAACAGGACATTTGGAGCCTCAGTCCTATAGTTAAATACAAGAACATATATGGATGTTAAAAGAATGTACAGTGTACTAGTTTACTATTGACACTGTAACAAATTGCTACAAACTTGGTGACTTCAAACAACACAAATTTATTGTATTATAGTTCTGGAGGTCAGAAGACCAAAACAGGTCTCAGCTGGCTAAAATCAAGGAGTTAGCAGGGCTGCATTCCTTCTGGAGGCTCTAGGGGTGAATCTATCTCCCTGCCTTTTCCAGCTTCCAGAGGCTTCCCTCATGTTTTTGGCTTGTTTGTGGTCCCTTCCAGTATTGTATTGCTCTGACTTCTGCTTCTGTCATCACGTCTACTTCTCTGACAGACTCTATTTCCTCCCTCTCATATAAGAATCCTTCCTTACATGAGAGGACTCTTACATGGACTTACTTGGATAATCCAGGATAATTCTTAATTGGTCACACATCTCACAGTCACTTTTACCATTAAGGCGACACATTCACAGATTCCAGGGATTAAGACGTGTACTTGTGTCTTGGGTGGTGGGTGTTATTCTGCCTACTGCATATTGTAAGCATACAAAAGTGCATGGCCTTTATAAATGTGGTCAGGTTATTTAAACTCTAATTTTCAAAATATTCACCTCTAAAATGGGACAATAATAGCCCCTTAAAAAGACGGTTGAGAAGCTTAAATAAAGTGTGAACACTTTTGCCATTATAGCTGGCACACAGTAGGTACTCAGTAAATATTAGTTAAGTGAGAATTTAAATCTAACACCTGTATACCGCAGAAAGTTTGAATCCAACTTGTCAGACTCTTTGGACAGAGAAAGTTTTATTATTTGTTTAGGTTGGTGCACATTTTCAAGAGAAAATAAAAAATATGGCTCCAGATAATACTAGCTTTGTGTCCCTTATTTGAGAACTAATCATATGGTGAAATATCACATGCTTTGGCATTATCTTCCACAAAACATAAGGGAGAAAACTTAAAAATAGAAAAATAGAAAATCTCAACAATAATTCTGGTAGAAACGACTTGTAACTATTTAGAGCCTTATTTTTATTTCTGGAACACTTTCCGTTTGAAGAGCTCAGATTGCTTGGGACATGCTCGCTAATTCTTATGGTACCAGATGTATCTGGTGCAGCGAGGGGGTAGGTACTAGCAACGAAGGGAAAAGGGGGAAATGGGGCAGGTGTGACAAGCTAGGGTTTGTGTTTGGAAGCAGTTCTTGGCAAAGGTGAACATATTTTTAGGTAATCTTTTCTTTTTCCTGTGAAAGTCTGTAATACTCTAAAATTTGCTCCATTCTTACAGCCTAGAAATAGAACCCTGGAAATAGAATGACTGCACTTTGGTGGTTATTGTGGGCTGGGAAGTGAAAGCCAAGAGTGGTGGTTCTAAAACTTTTACTTTGTAATTTCTATCCATCATCCTCTCTGGCTCTTCTAAGGCCCACTGGCACATAGCAACAATTTTCTGCTTCTTTTCACTTTTTCTCTGATGCCCCTCCCCCATGGCAAAATAGCTCTCTTTAAACTAATTTGGACCCACCACTGCCTACAGCAGTTCAGAATTTTGTTGTGCTGATTTCCTCTCTCATGATATCTCAGCAGATTTCAAACCTTGGTCAGAAGACAGTACTGGTGTATGATTCAGGTGGCAAAGGAGGCCCATTTCCTCCATTTTTACTGTCTACAAATTGCTACTTTCTTTAAATTATTCATTAAAAAATATTAAGGATAATCTCAATAAGCTATTAGTGGTAGATACTAAAGATATAGCAGTGAACAGCAGTCTCTGCTGTCATGAACTTTGTAGTCTAGTGAAAGAGACAGGTAATAAATAAGGAACCTAATTTGTAAATGGGATAATTACAGTAGCTATAAATACAAAGGATGAAATAAAGTAATGAGATGAGCAAGTTTAGAAGAAGTGGGATCTTGGTCTAGCAGAAGAACAGAAAGAAGGCTAGTGTGGCCAGAACATGTTCAGGTGGGGTAGAATTTTATGAGATGAGTTTAGGGAGACAATTTTCAGTGATGCTAAGGAGTTTGAATTTATTTTAAAACACTGGGAAGTCATGAGAGAGTTTTAAACAGGATAATATCTGATGTATAGTTTAAAAATTATTCTGACATTTTGAGTGAAAAGTAGTGTAGAAAGGAGAAAGTGGAAAAGGGAAATCTGTTAGGAGGTATTGATGGTGAGAGATGATAATGCTGCAGGTCTGGTTGAATTGATATCAATGGAGATAAATGAACACTTTTCAGATGTTTTTGAGATAGAGTTGGAAGGACTTGCTGCTGGATTGGTTGTAGGGGTTGATGGAGAGAAAGAAAACTTGGGCGATCCTAGGGTTTGGCTTGACCAGCTAGGTGACTGACGGTGCCATCTACTGAGGTGATAAAGACAGGTGGGGAAATGGGTTTTGTGGAGGGAGGGAATGATGAGTTTTGTTTCTGTCCATGTTAGTAATTTAGAGGATCTTTTAGCCAGCAGCCTTTCAAGAAGAGATGTCATGTCAGCAGAAGTTACAGTTTAGGAGTCATTAGAATATCAATGGTATTTAAAACTATAGCACTGCATGAACCCATCAAGGTAAGACAGAAGAGGACTCCTGTGCTTACAAACATTTGGAGATCAGTTGGAGGAGCTAGGGAAAGTGTGATGTCACTGAAACCATGAGACAAAATTATCTCTAGAATGATCAACTGTATTGAGTACAGCTGACAGGACATGAAGTTTGAGGACAGAGAGGTGACAACTGGATCTGTCAAGATGGAGGTTATTGGGAAACTCGATAAGAGTGGCTTCAGTTTGGTGGGGAAAGAAGCCACATTCTGGAAGAGTGAATGGGAGCGAAACAAATGAAAAAGTCAAATATAAACACCACTTTTGGCCTTCCCTTTCTTAATACTGTTACTATGTTGAAGTTTATTAGAATGTGTTGGGACAATCCATGGCAGTGGATGATTATAGAGAAGGCAGGAAGAGTTTATATTCCCAATTTGAGCAATATTTGTCATAAAACACTAATTATCCTTATCAATCATACTTCTATTAGGGGCTCTCCTTACGTTATTTTTAGGGTGATGAGTGAATATTGTTTTTAACCCTCTGTCTTCTCCCTTTACTTTCCTAACTTTCCCCAGTCATCCCTTGAATAAGCTATTTTTGTCATGTTCACTGTTCTGTGCTCTATACTTTTTTTGTATGTGCTCTATACTTCTTGTAACTACTCTTGATTATCTTTTAACTATTCAATTTCTTCTCCTTTTATAAACCTAAAGGATTTTTTTTTCCTGTAGTTGAATTTCTATGTTATCTTTTGTCTGATATTTTTCTTAGGTTTTTGTGAAGGGTTTCCTTGGGTAGGTAATTTTCTATGCCTATTGTATTGCTCAAGTCACATTTTCCCAAATGAGAACACAATGCTGGAGTAAGTAGCCATTTGTGGAATAGACTGTAGGTGGTTGCTAAAACTAGGGTGAATATTATGTTTGATTACTACCCTTTCAGTCAATTCTTGCCATCATGGTCAGTGACAAATTACACCTTAAGACTAGAACAGAACTGTAAGAGGAGAATAAGAGCTTTCTATGGCATGTGGAAGAAGTTCTGGTTTGAATGCTGTACTTGAGACCTCCATGTCTTTTCCTCCTAGACACAGTGCTAGATAACATTCCCAAGCCTCCTTTGCAGCTGTATGTAATAGTCATGGTGTTGAGTTCAGGCCAGCGGATTAAAGGTGGAAGTGAAGTGAACAACATCCAGACTTGACCTATGCAAATGAGAATGCTGTTCTGTGTTCTCTCTTCCCTTGTCTCCTGGCAAGTTTCAGAGCATCCAGCAGTACACCTCAAGACTTTGGAGCTAATAAGCCACAAGATAGAAGGAGTCTGGGTCTTTGAAGCCAACTTTATACCCAGGAACATAGTCTTCAGACTTGATATGAACCAGAAATTAACTACTAAGCCATTGCTATTTTGAAGTCTGTTTGTTAGAGTTTCTGGTGTTGCTGACCCTAACTAATAGACATTCCTTGTGTGAGTTTTCTCTGTGCTTGGTCATTCCTCCTCACTGTTCTGGAGTGCTCTCTTCTCACTTTATGAAATCTGACAGCTACTTTGCTGACCTGTTTTCTGTTTTTTTTTTTTTTTTCTGACATAAAATATTTTCTGACTAACCCATCCTGGGACAATTTTTTCCTTTAAATTTCTAAAGTGACTATTAGCTTTGTGGTCTACTGAGTGAATAACGAAAAGATCATAAGCTCTTAATGTCTGAGTTATTTTGAGTAACTTAGCTAACCTGCTTACTTTTCCTGATAAAAAGACATAATAACAATCCACACCTTACAAAGTTGTTAGGAGGTTTAGATGAAGACACAAATGAAGAGAGCTTAGAACAGTAACTGGCATGAAGCAAGTGCTCTATTATTAGACTCTGTCTCCTACTAGTTTACTTTTTTCTATATGCTGTACCCCTTGAGTCAAGCCTTGGCCAGGTGGAACGGATATCACACTGAGTGATAAACTGCTGTTCCTATAGTTTCTTCATCTCTAACACTTATTAATACATAACGCAACTTGCTTCAATGGCATTTATTGAGCATCTACTATGTGCCAAAGACTGGGCAATATATTGTTGTGATATGAATATCCCCAAGGAGGTAAATTAATTTTAATATCTCTATAAGTCAGCAGATCAAATTAATACTATTTTAACCAGTGTTTAGGAACATTTTGTTTTCTTCTTCAAAGCTGGATCTCTGGAGTTTAATAAAACCTCTTACCTCACAGAGCTATTTTGCAGATCAAATGGTAGAATATGTGGAAGTGTTCTGCAAACTTAAAGTATAGCGCAAATGTTTATGAAGATGTCAATTTCCAATTCTTTGTTTTTAAAAGAAGTTTTCACCTTTGCATGATTTTCATCTTCACTCTAAATTGAATATAAGCTTGTTGAAGCTTTATTAATTATTAATCTCTCTAAATCACTAGTGTCTACCTCTGTGCCAAGTAAAGGACAGGCACTCAAAAAACTTTTATGGTTCAAAATTTTGCACAGTATTTACCATGAAAACCCTTGACCCCTTCTCTTATCTAGTAGTTTTCTGCAAAGTAGTACTTATGTACTGGGTGAGAGATTTGGCTTTGTTGGTTTCAGAGAAGAAACCTGTTTGAGGCATGTTGCTAAGTGGAAAATATACTTTAAAAATATATTTAGTTCTCTGAGCAAAACTATCTTGAGTTTTAAGCACCAATTTTCAATGAAGCTGACAGGCAAGAAATGATTATTGAGCTGTTGGTCTGCCCTGTGCATCTGTACACACAGTGTTGAATAAGCTGTTAATCCTTCCATCTTTATAGGATATTTTAGGAATGCTCATGGTGAGGTCATGCATATCCATTTCTGTAGTGTTCTCCCACTCTACCCACTCACCATGTGTTCTGGTGCTGTGATATTTTTGTCCACTCTCATAGTACTCTCTTCTTACCTTACTTCCCTCTCCCAAACCCAAGAAAAAGAAAGTTGATTCTTTAGTCTTTTTCCCAAATTGAAAATGTGACTGAGATTAGGAAGAAGGGCATTGCTATTTTTTTCTTCCCCACTTCAGGTTGGTGTTGAAATGATTCAGAGTAAACAGTTTAATATTCTGTAAAAACAATTCTTCAATCGAAGAAAAAATTATGTCAGTGATAAGAAACAATGTTTTTATGGAAAAGATTTCCTTGTATTTCTAACTTTCGCTTGTAAATTCTGCTGTTACTGCCTTTCGTGCAATTTCAGGTCAGCAGAATGACTTTCTAAAGGAAAATACGATCAAGTCATACTTTTTACAATGGTGGTCCAAGGTGTGATTCTAATTACGATATACTTGTACTGAATTTAAAGAAAATCTTTGTTGTTGGTCCAGCACCATGGACAGAGAAATGGCTTCTAGTCCTCCTAGGTTGGCTAGCAATTTACCTATATCGTTTAGATCCTCAATTCATCAAAATTAAATAGAAATTTAATTTGCATTACATAATGTAATGTCATGTCTTAACCCGGGATTACTGCCTTATAATATTTGCTAATCTTTTCTTGACTATTCTAGGTACTATTTTTCTTCCTTAGCTATAGGTGGTTTGAGATGGTCTAGACTCCAATTCTAGAGCCAACTACTTTGCAAACTTGACTCTTGCACTTTTATAAAATACTGTTTTTTGCTGGGCATGGTAGTGTACACCTTAGTCCAAGCTACTTGGGTGGCTGTGGCAGGAGAATGACCAGCTCAGGAGTTGAAGCGATCCTGATGAGCTATAATCCTGCTGTTGCACTCCAGTCTGGGTGACAGAGACCCTATCTCCAAAACTAAAATTCCATTTTGAAATAATTATAGATTTACATAAAGTTACAAAAAATGGTACAGAGAAGTCCTGTGTATCCTTACCCAGTTTCCCCCAACGTAAAGCTGCCAAATAAAATATTGAACACTTAAATTGGAAATTCAGACAATGTATACTTTTCAGTAAAAGTATTTTTTAATATAAATATGTTCTATTCAATGTTGGGAAATAGTTATACTAAAAAGCAATTTGATTATCTGACTCTGGCTATTTTGTCATTAGGATATATCTCAGTAGGGATGAAGAGTTGAATTATAGTGTTTTAAAGTCACTTGGAATAGTTCATCTCTGTCTGGTTATGACACCTGGATACATAATTGTGTTCCTTTGTGTCATTTTATGTTTGAATATTTTAGAAATTGTTTTTAAATTTAATTTCATTTTATAGAATATTTACATGTTTCTAAAGTCAAACTTACATGAATATAATTTTAATGTGTTTTCTCTCTGAACTAACTGAAATTAGTTTGCTCATTTTAATTTTTAAAAACAGATGCAATATTGTTTCCTTAGGTATGACTCTTTTATGATTATTTTATAAAACATCTTTCTGAAACAGAATGAATCCAGAAAGACAGTCTGTATAACACTGGGTGGTCTTCTTTTGGGTTGCGTTAAAGCAAAGTGACCTCATATTCTACCTAAAGTAGAGAAACTGGAATTTCATGCTAATTAGCCTCCTAGTTCCTTTCATTTTGTACATGGCTAAAAATATTTTCATAAAGTCCCGAAATGGAAAATCAACAAGGGAATTTTGCAAATGTAATCCTAATTAAGGTACTTGCCTTTTATTTTTAACAACTCTATATGTAGATTTTATATTTTGAAATTATGAAAACAAGCAATGAATTAATAACGTTTCTTTAAAAAGCTATTTGGGGTGGGAATGAACTGTTATTCAATGTTAATTAAAGAAATTAAATGTGAGTTGTTAGTACAAGTCCTTGGGATATTTGTGAATATCTTAATTTTAACAAGAGAAAAATGACAGTTTAGGGCTAGCCAATGCTTGCTATTTTCATTTTGGTGTTAGTTTTGGTCTGTCTATATTCTTGACTTCCATCTTTGCCTCTCTATTTTTTCTGTCTTTTTAGAAAGATAAATCTTAACTTTAAAAATAAAAGTATATTTGTAGTTTTCTGGTTATTAAAGTAATACATGCTTATAATAGAAAAATTGGAAAGTCATGAAAGAGAAAAAAAATCTCTTGCAATAGTTCCATTACCCGAAGAAAATCACAGCTACTATAGATGTAATTCTAATATTTTTCTGTTTATTTTACGTGATTGGGATTGCATTTTGCATATATGCAATTTTATTGTCTTTTTCTGTTTAACATTAAAACAAGCATTTTACATATTATTAAAAACTTTGTAAATAATTTATTGGCTAAAGTTCTATTATGAAACTTGACTGAAGATTTTAAATCATTCATCTTTTGATCCAATTACTATAAACCATGTATAAAATATTTAAAGGCATTAAACAATATAATTATGATCTTCCAAAGAAAAATTCTGGGGAAAATGTCTTATTATTTCCACCTGGGATTTTTGTAAGTTGTGAGAAATTTGTAGAAATTCTTGTGTCATTTTACATTATGTAATTAATTCATATGTCTTTACACCAGTGGTTCTCAGTGGGGTCCTTGGACCAGAATCATCAACATCATCTAGGAGCTTGTTAGAAATGCAAAATTTGGGGCACTATTCCAGGCTTACTGAATCAGGAACTCTGGGGGAGACCCTCAGCGATCTGTGATTTAACAAGTCCTTCTGGTGATTCGGGGGTTTCCTTTTATTATTTCTTTAGAAGGTATTAATTAGTCAGTTAATTCATGAAGTAAGCATTTACTGTCTGTAATAACAAGCATTGTTCTAAGATATATAGGAGCAAACAGAACAGAAAGAGTTCCTTCCCTCATAGATCTAATACTCTAGTGGTGGTGGTGGGATCAGACAATAACCAGATAACTAAAATATACAGAATGTCAGATAGTGGTAAGTAATAAGTGCAATAGAGAAAAATAAAACAGGAAAAGGAGGCCGGGTGCGGTGGCTCACTCCTGTAATCCCAGCACTTTGGGAGGCCGAGGCGGGTGGATCACGACGTCAAGAGATCGAGACCATCCTGGTCAACATGGTGAAACCCCGTCTCTACGAAAAATACAAAAAATTAGCTGGGCATGGTGGCGCGTGCCTGTAATCCCAGCTACTCAGGAGTCTGAGGCAGGAGAAATGCCTGAACCCAGGAGGCGGAGGTTGTGGTGAGCCGAGACCGCGCCATTGCCCTCCAGCCTGGGTAACAAGAGCGAAACTCCGTCTCAAAAACAAACAAACAAACAAACAAACAAACAAACAAACAAACAAACAAACAAACTAAACAGGAAAAGGAGATAGTGAGTGCTGGGATGGTTTACAATTTAAGTGGAGTGGCCATGATAGGTTTTACTGAGAAGGCAATGGTGAGGCTGCCAATCATGCCAAGATTTTTGGGAAAAACATTGTAAACAAAGGGAGCAGTAAGTAGAAAAGCTCGAAGTTGTGACAACACTAACCTCTTTGAGGAACGGCAAGGAGATCAGTGTAGCCAGGAATAAGGAGGGTAATTGAAAATGGGGTCAGAGGTGAGGAAGTGATGGGAGAAAATAATGCGGGTCGTTGTCAGAGTAGGATACACAAAACTGTAATTATGGAGGGGCCATAGAGTGGATGCCATGGGTGCCCCATCCAGATCTCCTTTGCCAGCTAATACACCTATTCCCATGCTGCTGGGAGTGTTGCTTGCTAATAGCTCACAGCTGCTACTTTTTGCAGTGAATTGACCTTAGCTAAGCAGGACCCACCTAGAAAGCTTATTCTCCTCATCTCCACTGAGGGAACTAATGACTCACTGACACACAGGTACAAAAAGCCCCCTAACTTCAAGATGGGACTAACTCTATGGTGCTACTTATGCTCTAGAGCACCCTGTAGGATCAGGCTGAAGCAAGTTTTCAACTCAGAATTCATCCTTGCATAGTGGTGCTTCCTATGTTCCAGCCTGTTTCCCTCACTTCCTTTCCCCTGAGAACACTTCTTCAATAAATCCTATGAACAACAAGCCTTGTCATAGCTTCTGATTCTAGAAATACCAGCCTAAGACAGTTGGTACTAAGAGTGGTCCTAGAAAGCAGACTCTAAGAATGGGATTCTGGCTTTGGATCATTCACTGGTTCAATGGTAATGGGGACCTCATCACTGGTGGAAGGTGGAGTATTGACAGTTCATGGCATGCTGGAGCAAAATGATTGCTACATCTTTAGCCTGAAGTGAGCTGGGCTAATATACAGGTAGAAAGGGATTCCCTTGCTAGTACAATGTCTCTGGCACTTGGGAGGTATGGGAAATAGAAACGATAAGAATTAAAATTGCTAGGCACCGCTGATGCACTGGAGAGAACATGACTAGCTCAGATCCCATTCATCTGTGATTAAAAGTAAAGGAAGGGTAAAAGTCAAAAGTCTTCCTTGGCAGCATTGAAGAGCCTCATACCTGAAGCTGAAGAGCATATAGCCTTAAAAATCAAGTGTAAGACATAATTCTAAGTGTGGCAGAACTTCAAAGGAGGCTGAATGTCAGCCTAGGCAAGTCTCTTATGCCAAAGTCAGGGCCTTGACTGGGAAGGGGCTCTGAGACTTGGCATGGAGATAAGAAACCCTGAACTATGAGTCTACAGAAGTGGTGTACTATGTCTTGCTGGAAGATAGAGTTATCCATCTCTTTGAAGACTATGCAGAGGCCTTAAATGAAGCAGATGCCTTACAAGTCAAAGCCTGTCCTCATTATCCATGCCTACCAAACTTAATCACCACCAGACCAATAACTAGGGTCAAATCTCAGCATGACCTAAGAGGCAGTGCTGAGCATATTCAAGGAGGAGGGGGATTGTATATCAAAGGAGTTGCAAGATTAGCAAACATGTACCAGCAGTTACTGAGAGGGTATGCTTGGAAGTGCTGGTCCAGAGAGGCAGACTATAAAGCTGTTAACAGAAAATTTGTTGATTATAGTATTTTTTTATTGTTGTGTAACAATTAACACAAACTTAGAAACTCAAAATAACACCCATTTACTACCTCTTAGGTCAGAAGTTCAAGCAAGACTTGAGTTCTCTGTTCGCAAGTGGTTTCTCAAGACTGAAATCAAGGTGTCATCTGGGGCTGCAGTCTCATTTGACAGTTGGGATCCTCTTCTAAGCTTATTGGTTGTTGGCAGAATTCAAGTTTTTGCAGCTATAGAATTGAGATCCTCAGCTCTTAGAGGCTGCCTACTGTTCCCTGATACTGTTCCTGCTGTAACCCTTTCCACACTATAGCACTTTGCTTCATCAAGGCCTACAAGAAAGAGTCTGCTGCTGCTTCTTATCTCTTGCCTTCTTTAAAGGGCTTGCTTAATTTTGTCAGGTCTACCCAGCATGATCTCCCTTTTGATTATGTCACAATCAACTGATTAAACACCTTCATTTCACCCATAATAGCCCTTCACCTTTGTCATGTAACATAACATAATCACAGGAGTTATATCCCATCATATTCACAAGTGCTGCCCACACTTAACTGGGGGAATTATATAAGGCATGAACATTAGGGAGCAGAGATCTTAAGGGCCATCTTAGAATTCTGCCTACATCATCAATATGGGAGCACTTTCCTGTAACACATCTTTTGACATCCTGGCATAGTTCTAGGGGAACATTTATTTATTTATTTTTAACATGTTCTTGGGATGGCACTTGGAGACTTGGAAAAAGGTAATAGTCAGCATTAAATGAAGTAGAGATGCCAGGATTGCCAAGTGACTTTGGGGAAAGGGGTCAAAAGGCTTCCAGAAGAGGGCATTCTACAATGGCTCTAGTACATAAGACAAGAAAAGCCAACCAATTGACTCTGTTATTTGGGAAGGACTTATTTACTAAGGCAATAAGGAATGCACTGGCAAAAGGGGTACATACCTCATTGATAAGCTTAGTATTGTCTGTTCTCTGTAGGCCAGAGCTGATAGTAGAAAATGCTGTTTATAGAACTAGCTCCCTGGTAGCAATGGGGATGATGGGATAATGGAATAGCAAATGACAGATGGCAGTGCTTAACTAACAGAAGTAAGGTGGGCATAATGATCACAACGGACAGCAAATTCAGATTGGTAGCTAGGGGATCCTGGCTTTCAGGGATGTATGGAGAACGCTAATAGAACATGGTGTTTTTAGAGGTATTATAGGCAGCCAATTTGGATATTGCTTACCATATATAATTAAGAGATCAAGAATAGATGATCTGAAGGCTGAGGTCAGCAACCCAAGGGAAAGTCACAATCCTATGACCAGTTTCAAGATCCAAGACAGTTTTTTTCCTCTCCACCCCCTGCTGTCCCTCCCCTAACCCCCACCAACAGTCTCCAGTGTGTGATGCTTCCCTCCCTGTGTTCATGTGTTCTGATTGTTCAACACCTGCCTATGAATGAGAACGTGCGGTGTTTGATTTTCTAGTGTCAGTTTGCTGAGAATGATGGTTTCCAGATTCATCCATGTCCCTACAAAGGACAGGAATTCATCGTTTTTTTTATGGCTACATAGTATTCCATGGTGTATATGTGCCACATTTTCCTTATCCAGTCTATCATCGATGGGCATTTGGGTTGGTTCCAGGTCTTTGCTATCGTAAACAGTGCCGCAATAAACATATGTGTGCATGTGTCTTTATAATAGAATGATTTATAATCCTTTGTGTATATACCCAGTAATGGGATTGCTGAGTCAAATGGAATTTCTATCCAATATAGTTTTTAGAAGAAATTGAGTGAAGACTGGGTCCCCATGAGGAAGGACATTACGACACCATAGCAAGTATATACAATAATAATTTCCCCCAGTTCTTTCTTAAGGGGACTTAAGAACATTTCCTTGAGTAACCATGTGTGGGGGAAAGGAGAATCCTCAGATCTTTCTGGGTTTGTTGGATACAGGGTCCTTGTTGAAACTGATACCCCGGGACCCTAAATACTGTCATGACTTCCTCATGTTAGTTTACAGATGTAAGGGGTCAGGTAATAAATGGAGTTCTAGCTTTCTTGGGTGTGACTCATAGTGGGTCCATTGGGTCCACAGACCAACTCAAAAGTGTAATCAATATGGACCTACCTAGCATTGGCAATCTTCATATTGGGTCCCTGACCTGTAGAGAATCCCTGAAACTATCCCCACACCCCCACACACCAACCAAGATAGTCAATCACAGACATTATTGCAACCTTAGCAGAGTGGAACAAACTGTGGGGTAAGGAATAAGAGTCTTTTTAAAATCTTTTTTTGCATGTGAGACTGTTTTATTTTGTGAGGAAAGTACTGATAGGGCATGAGTTGCTTTCTCTCTTCTTTTTCCATGATTCAGCTGCTTTGTACTTAGCTGCAATAGTAAGGTTCTGCCAATTTTAGTTTTCTATGGTGTGTGTGTATGTGTGTATGTGAGTGTGTTCCTGTGTTTTCATAGATATTTTCATGGGAATCAGAAGGATGCTGTCTACAGACAGGATTGTTAACCAGATGCCATTTAAAAATATGTAACTGAAATAACTTTTAAAATAATTTAAATTTGGCAGGGCATGGTGGCTCATGTCTGTAATCCCAGCACTTTGGGAGGGCGAGACAGGTGGATCACTTCAGGTCAGGAGTTCAAGACCAGCCTGGTCAACATGGTGAAACTCTATCTCTACTAAAAACTGGGTGTGGTGGTGCATGCCTGCAATCCCAGCTACCCTGGAGGCTGAAGTAGGAGAATTGCTCTAACCCGGGAGGTGGAGGTTGCAGTGAGCAGAGAGCATGCCACTGCAGTCCAGCTTAGGTGACACAGTGAGACTCCATCTCAAAAAAATTAAATTTATTAAATCACATAAAAGAATGAATTCTGGCAGGCAGGTATACATAGCTATAAAATTATATTACTTTGACCTGCCACAAACCAATCTTCATTGGGCTTAATTCACCATAGGGTAGTTCCAGTTGAATTCCGTGGGTCCACATTTACCTTTTTGTTGGATTGTAACAAAATGTCTATGTCTTAGAAATGTGGTCAGAAAGTCTGTGAATATGCAGTCACACCAAAAGGTGGGGGAATGTGTGGACATTATTTTGCTGTGACTTTATTCAGAATTCTACCTAGAAGCAGCTTGGACCTTCATTCTCATATGACTTCCTTTTCTGGGTTGGGGGGCGGTTCTTCATTCTTTCACAATTGCTGAGGGCATGGCTATGACAGGTGGTTTATACTTACAGGGTAGTTGATTCTGTGTGCAGATTGTGACCAACAGGAAGTGTAGGCCTTTCTGAGGTGATAATTTGCTGGAAATAGAACTTTATAATTCCTGTGTGAACATGTGATAAAATATTTCCAGGTTGGGTGCCTTCTGTGACACTATGCTTGGTCTTAAGTCAGTTGCACCATGAAGTTAATGTAACATGGTTGTGAGGCCACTTAAAATTATTATAAATCTGTATTGGTTTGCTAGGGCTATCATAAAGTATCATAAAATGAGTGGTTTAAACAACAGAAATTTATTTTCTCACAGTTCTGCAGGCTGGAAGTCTGTGATCAAGGTGTTGGCAGGATCATGCTCCCTCTGAAGGTTCTAGGGAAGGATATGTTCTAGGCGTCTCTCCTAGCTCCTGGTGGTTCCTTGGCCAATCTGTACATGGTGCTATCCTTATGTTTGTGTCTGTGTTCAAATTTCCCCCTTTTATAAGAACACCAGTCATATTGGATTGAGCCTGCCCTACTCCAGTATGACCTCATCTTAACTAATTGTATTCACAATCCTGTTTCCAATAAGGTCACATTCTGCCATACTAGGAATTAATATGTCAATATGTTAAATTTGGGAGGACACAATTCAATCCATAACAGACTCTGTTCTTTATATTTGGGCCAGTATTTCTCAATCTTGTTTGTACATTAGGACCTGCTTGGGAGATTTAAAAATCCTGATTGCCAGATTGCACCCAAGACCAAAGACATCTAGAATATCTGTGGGACCCAGGAATCGGCACTTTAAAACACTCTCTAGGTGATTCCAATGTGTCAACAGGGTGTCAACCACTCTTTTTGGGCATTCCTGTTAAGGATGAGGAAAAACAGAAATTCATCCAATTCTACAGACAAAATATTAGGAAAATAAAATTCCAGTAACATACAAAAATTTCTACTTGTTAGTAGTATGATTAATTTTAGAATCAGGCTTTTTTGGAAAACTGGAATTATAGGTGATTTTTTTTCAATTTTTTCTTGTGCTGTTTAGAAAATCTTCTATAATTAATGTAAAATTCTTATACAAAAACCCAGCAATAAACTTTTTTAAAAATGGAAAATACATTCCTTTTTCTTAACAACCATGGACTACTATTTAGAAAAAATAGGAAAGCATTCCCTCTGGATTTAGTGTCATAAAGGGCTTTGATAAACTCTTGGCCATCCTATCTAATTACTGTCATGTCAGAGAACTATAGATGACTTCTTTTAAAACAAAATGGTCATTTATGGTGGCAATTCACCAATGCTTAACTGACGTATGAGTAACAAATATGTCACAAATTAACTCACTCAGAAACCTTGACACACATTTCAAGATGAATTTATCTTGAAGGTTATGATAGAAAATGATGTTGCTCAATCTTAAACACACTAAGAGTGCTCCACATTAAACGGTTTGGGAGTTTTGTTAAATCCAAGGCAGGATTTGATTACATACTTTAAATTGTTAAGGATTTACTGTGGTCCAGAATTTGGGACTTTTAGTCTTTTCTTTCTGAGTTAGTGGTGACCCAGTATTATTTCTAAAGATAAATGTTGGCCCTGCCTGTGAGTAGTTTCCTTGGCCTACTATTCACACTCTCTAACTTTCATAAAAAAAAAGTTATGAATTCCTACTATCTGCTCAGCTGATTGTTAAAACACATTTCCCTAACACTCAAATGGCAATATAGGATGTACTAACACCAAGAACTCATATGGAAAGTGGAATCTTAAACCTGCTGTCACTTATAACTTATCTAAAGCTTGGTTGGCTTCTGGCAATTGATGCTTTAGATATAATTGCATACATGTGGAATGGCATATGTTCAAGGTTATGCACTACAGCAATTTTTTTAAATATAAAAGACTGAAACCAGTTCATTTTTTTTCTTTTGTGGATCATACTTTTGGTGTTGTATCTAAGAAATCTGCCTATCCAAGGTCACAAAGATTTTCTTCTGTTTTTTCTTTCAGGAATTTTAGGTTTTATGTTAGGTCTATGATCTATCTTGAATTAATTTTTATATATGGGGTGTATTGTGGATTAAAGTTCATTGATTTTGTTATGGATATACAAATGTTTTAGGAAAAGAATAGTCTTGTACCTTTGCCAAAATCAGTTGTTCATGTGAATATATTCCTGGACTCTGGTTTGTTCTATTGATCTGTTTGTCTATCTTGACACCAATACTATACTGTCCTGACTACTCTAGCTGTATAATAAGTCTCCGACTTTATTAAAATTAAAAATGTCTGCTTTTTGAAAGATATGATTAGAGAATTAAAAGACAAGCCACAGAAGGGAAAAACATTTGCAAATTATATAAGCAACTTGTGTTCAGAATACATAAGGAATCCTAAAATTCAAAAAGTAGGCAAATGACCTAATGAAAATGGGAAAAAATGTGAACAGATAGTTACATCACCAAGAAGATAAATAGATGGCAAATAAGCGCATGAAAAGATGCTCAACATCATTAGTCTTTAGGAAAATGCAAATTAACCACCATGAAATACCACCATTCTTCCTGTGGAATGGCTATCTTAAAATGACTGACCATACCAAGTGTTGGCAAGGACGCAAATGAACCAGAATTCTCTTACACTGCTGGTGGGAATGTAAAATAGAACTACTTTAGAAAACAGTTTAACAGGCTGGGCACAGTGGCAACTCATCCTTGTAATCCCAGCACTTTGGGAGGGCAAAGCAGGTGGATCACCTGAGGTCAAGAGTTTGAGACCAACCTGACCAATATGGTGAAACCCTGCCTCTATTAAAAATGCAAAAATTAGACAGGCATGGTGGTGTGCACCTGTAATCCCAGCTACTTGGGAAGCTGAGACAGGAGAATTGCTTGAACTGGGGAGTTGGAGGTTGCAGTGAGCTGAGATCGTGCCACTGCACTCCAGCCTGGGAGACAGAGTGAGACTCTGTCTCAAAAAAAAAAATGTTTAACAGTTCCTTAAAATGGTAAATATATATCTACCATATGACCCAGCTATTCTACCTCTAGGTATTTACCCAAGGTAAATACCTTGTCCATACAAAGACTTGTGCATAAACATTCATAGCAGCTTTAATTATAACAGCCAGAAACTGGCAACAACTCAGATGTCCATTAACAAGCAAATGGATAAACTGTGTTATACAATGTAATGCTACTCAGCAATAAAAAGGAATAAATATTTGATATACACAACATGGATGAATCTTAAAATAATTAGTCTAAATAAAAGCAGTGCTACAAAATGAGTACTTGCTATATGATTTCATCTATATAATATATCTGGAAACTTCAAACTAATCTATAGTGACAGAAGACAGATCAGTGATTACCTGGGGAGGCTGGGAAGAGACAGGCAAGGAAGAATGGGCAGGAGGAATTACACAGGGGCTATGAATGGTTTTTACATTTTTAGATGGTTGAAAACAAAAGAATAACATTTTGTTGATACGTAAAAATCATATGAAATTCAAATTTCAGTGTTCATAAATAAAGTTTTATTAAACATCGCCCATTAATTTATGTGTTATCTATGGTTGCTTTTGCACTATGATCATAGAGTTGAGTAGTTGCTGCAGAGACCATATTGTCTGCAAACACTAAAATATTTACTACTTGGCCCTTACAAAAAAACATTTCTCTATCCCTGCTCTAGACAATGCATAGTTTTCCAGTAAGCACATTTTTCCCGACAAAAGATACTGATATTTCTAACTTTCTCTTTTTGCCTTCCCTTCTTGCCTTTCTTCCCTCCGTTCCTTTCAACAATCATTTATGGAGTACCTACTGTATACCAGTATGGTGAACCTTGGCAGTAGAAAAGGAAGAGAAAATATCACCTTTGTGCTCATGCAGTTTGCAGTCATGAGAAGAGAATCATTCATCAAATAGTCACATATAGATGTATAATTATAGGCTGTGAAGTTCCCATAAGGGAAAGAATAAGTGTTATAAAAATATGTAGGAGAGGCAGTTTTGGTGGAGTGGAAATTGGGGCAGGGAGAACTTCCCTTCAAACAACTGAAGATGGAACTGACCGATTACTATGTAGGGTTTAAGTGAAGAAGGAGTGGTGGCCTATGGGAGGGGATGTATCTTTAGTTGGGGAGAAGAGATTTGAGGGAATAGCACATGTTTCAAAGGCTTGCTGGCAGATTGAGAGGAAGAAGCATGAATGGGATGTAAAGAAAGCCCTTGACTCTGGCTGGGCCATGGTGGGTATTTGAGTGAGTAAGATAAGAGATGAGGCCGGGGAGGAATGTGGGGGATAGCTCACACAGGGATTGGTGGGCCCTATTAAGCATTTCAGTCTTCATCTTGAGGACAGCAGGTGGCCGCTAAAGAGTTTTTAATGATGTGTCACTTGGAGTGCGGAGCAGATAATAGATAAAAGGTGGCAGAAGTGGATGTAGGAGGTCAGTTGGGAGGCTACTGCAATAGTGCAAGCAAGGCCAGGATTTTTGTCTTACAAATCAAGGCATGGTTTTGTTTCTAGGATGCAATGTAAAACTATGCTTGTCACAGTGCCAGTGGCTCATAATTCTTCGTATATTTTGCTTGGAGAGATTTCCTTTATAGGTGTTTAGAGGAGATTCATAAGATGGCTCTTTCTTTGTAAAAATGATTCACCTAAAGACCTCTTTTTTTGAGTTGCAAGGTTCTTCTACCTCTTGCACACACACACCCCACCACCACCCCCCACTTGAGAACTCACAGAGTAAGCACGGCATTTCAGATGATGAACTTACTCTAGGTTGAAGGCATGCTTGAAAATAGCTGTGAAGCCTGTGACTTCTTTTTCTGTAAGACTAAAAAATGTATATAGGGTTTTATGTGTTTTTAATGCTTTACAATTTCCTACTGATGGTGCTTCAGGCTGCAGGGGATGCTTTTAATCATTAGCATTCTTACCTGCCAGGACTTTGTTTAAAAAATTAATTTTTGTGGGTATATAGCAGGTGTGATTGTCAACTTGATTGGACTGAAGGATACAAAGTATTGATGCTGGGTATGTCTGTAAGGGTGTTGCCAAAGGAGATTAACATTGGAGTCAGTGGGCTGGGAAAGGCAGACCCCCTGTTAATCTGGGTGGGCACCATCTAATCAGCTGCCAGCATGGCTAGAATAAAAAGCTGACAGAAAAATTTTAAGAGAGACTGACCTAGCTTCCCAGCCTACATCTTTCTCCCATGGTGGATGCTTCCTGCCCTCGAATGTCAGACTCCAAGTTCTTCAGTTTTGGAACGCAGACTGGCTATCCTTGCTACTCAGCCTGCAAATGGCCTATTGTGGGACCTTGTGATCATGTGAATTAATACTTAATAAATTTCCCTTTATATGTATATATTAACTCACATGATAAATATATATTAACATATGTAAATAAATAAATAAATGTATATATATATATATATTCCATTAGTTCTATCCCTTTAGAGAACCCTGACTAATACAGTAGGCATATATATTTATGGGGTACATGAGATGTTTTGATATAGACATGCAATGTGAAATAATCACATGATGGGAAGTGGGGTGTTCATCTTCTCGAGCATTTATCCTTTGTGTTACAAACAGTTTGATTATACTCTTACAGTTATTTTAAAATGTCCAATTAAATTATTGACTATAGTCACCCCATTGTGCTATCAAATACTAGGTCTTATTTATTCTATGTAACTATATTTTGTGACCTTTAGCCACCTCCATTTCCCTACCCACCCTGCCCTAGTTACCCTTCCCAGCCTCTGGTAACCATCCTTCTACTCTCTATCTCCATGAGTTCAATTGTCTGGATATTTAAATCCCACAAATAAGTGGGAACATGCAATGACTGCCTTTTTATGCCTGGCTTATTTCACTTAACATAATGATCTCCAGTTCCATCCTTGTTGATGCAAATGACTAAATCTCATTGCTTTTAAATGGTTGAATAGTACTCCATTGTGTATATATATCACATTTTTAAAATCCATTCATCTGTTGATGGACACTTAGCTGGCTTCCAAAGCCTGGCTATTGTGAACAGAGCTGCAACAAACATGAGAGTGCAGATATTTCATTGATACACTGATTTCCTTTCTTTTGGGTATATACCCAGCAGTGGGATTGCTGGATCCTATGGAAGCTCTATTTTTAGTTTTTTGAGGAACCTCCAAATTGTTTTCTATAGCAGTTGTACTAATTTACATTTTCACCAATAGTGTACAGGAGTTCCCTTTTCTCCATATCCTTGCCAGCATTCACCATTGGCTGTCTTATGGATATAAGCCATTTTAATTGGGGTGAGATGCTGTATTAGTCTATTTTCATGCTGTTATAAAGAACTTCCCAAGACTGGGTAATTTATAAAGAAAAGAAGTTAATTGACTCACAGTTCAGCATGACTTGGGAGGCCTTAGGACACTTACAATCATGCAGGAAAGCAAAGGGGAAGCAAGGTACCTTCTTTACAAGGTGGCAGGAAGAAGTGCTGAGCAGCAAAGGGGAAAGAGCCCCTTATAAAACCATCATGAGAACTCAGTATCAAGAGAAGAGCATGGGGGAAACTGCCCCCATAATGCAGTTACCTCTGCTTGATCTCCCACTTGAGATGTGGGGATTATGAGGATTACAATTCAAGATGAGATTTTGGGTGGGGACACAGCCAAACCACATCAGATGCTATCTCATTATAGTTTTGCTTTGCATTTCTCTGATAATCAATGATGTTAAGCACCTTTTTATATGACTGTTTGCCTTTGATATGTCTTCTTTTGAAAAATGTCTATTCAAATCTTTTTCCCATTTTAAAATTGGATTATTATACTTTTCCTATAGAGCTGTTGAACTCCTTATACATTCTGGTTATTAATCCCTTGTCAGATGGGTAATTTGCAAACATTTTCTCCCATTCTGTGGGTTGTCTTTTTACTTTGTTGATTGTTTCCTTTGTTGTGCAGAAGCTTTTAACTTGATGCAATTTCATTTGTCCATTTTTGCTTTGGTTGCCTGTGCTGGTGGGGTATTACTCAAAAAATCTTAGCCCAGACTGATGTCCTGGAGAGTTTCCCCAATATTTTATTGTCATGGATTCACAGTTTGGAGTCTTAGATTTACATTTTACTCTGTTGTATTAGTCTGTGTCTGTTACGCAGAGAAACAACCTTTCTCCTTCTCCTTCTCCTACATATCCTAAGTCATAGCTTTCAAAACTGACTCCATCAGAAACAGCTGGGGAGGTTTGAAAACACGGGGATAACTAAGTCCCACCCACAAACAGTGATTTAATTACTTTGGGGTGGGGCCTATATAATCACAAGATTAAAAACCTCAACAAGTAATTCAGATGTGCAGCTAATATTAATAATTACTGTTCTAGGCTGGGAGTGGTGGCTTCCACCTGTAATCCCAGCACTTTGGGAGGCCAAGGCAGGTAGATCACAAAGTCAGGAGTTCAAGACCAGCCTGGCCAATATGGGGAAACCTCGTTTCTACTAAAAATAAAAAATTAGCCAGGTGTGGTGGCACTTTCCTGTAAATCCCAGCTACTCAGGAGGCTGAGGCAGAAGAGTTGCTTGAACCCAGGAGATGGAGGTTGCAGTGAACCAAGATTGTGCCATTGTACTCCAGCCTGGGCAACAGAGGGAGACTCTGTCTCAAAAAAAATTATTGTTCTACATCAGTGTTTTTAAAACTTCCTTAAGCATATGAATCACCTGGGAATTTGTTAAAATGTAGATTGATTCAGCAGGTCTGGGGCAGGACCTAGAGTCTGTATTGCTAACAAGTTCCCCAGAGATGCCCATGGTAATATAAAATGATTGCATTATTGTCATTCCTTAAATATAGTCTGAATTCATAGTAATTGCTGAGTTCCTGGGCATTGAGTCTAGTCATATGTAGTGCCTTCCCAGATATATTTAAATAGATGGGTTCAAAGCCCCTCCTTTGTAGCCTTTAAATTGAATTTTTAAAGCATTCTGTCTCTAACTTACTGGTAGTTCCAACATAGTGTCCATTGTTCTTTGGATTCTTGTGTACATAGAATCAATTCTGCTTTTGCTACCCGTGAAATGCATGTGGAGTTGCACACATTCTGAAATTCAGAACTTCTGCTTCTCATTTGACTAATTGTCTCAGGGTTGGCCTTTTCTCCTGGATACCACAGAGATGTTGAAGAGCCTGGAATGAATTGTGTTAACTCTCCTGAGACTGAAATCTAGGGCACAAAAATTTGATCACTTGATCCAGAAGCCTTCTCCTGAAGACAGAATTTGTTGGCATTCTCAGTTCTGTAGATGTCCTTTCCCTGTTCTTGGTTCGATAAGGAACTTCAGGGACCTCTTACTCCTCCATGGGGCCTTTTAGAATAAAGCTATTGGGGAGTGATTCAGAGTGGTGCTTTTCATTTTCACACCTGACCAGTACATTTACATAATGGGTGTAATTCTGAATATGTCTAAATGGAGAAAGAAAAATTGAATGATACTGCATTATAATGGAGGTGCAGCTCAGGCTTTTGGGAATCCTTCAATTCTGCTATGTATAAAACAAGAATTAAACTCAATAATGTTTACTTATTAGTAAACTAAGTAAAGTTAATCAGTATTTTCCACTTAGGCTTTCATCTTAGTATATTCTAGAATATTCAGTATGTTTGCCCAGTGATATACATAATAATTTCTAATTTGGGTTAATTTAATTCTCTATAATGCTATTCTTTTGTGTCATCCTCCTCCCCCCCATACTCTGCTTTCTTTGTGGTACAAGGCTTATTTTGCTCAAATCTTGCATTTTAAAAATAACACTGGTCCCGGATATGTTTGATACCAGTTTCAGGTCCTGACCTCTGCCAGCCATTTCCAGGAAGCACAAACACCAGCAACAACTCTCTGCAGTGTCTATTTTCCTCTTGGCTGAATCATAGCCAGATGTATATCTTCAGCTGACATTTAATAACACCAGAATGTTCTTATGAGTAGGAGGAGTAGGTGACTGCTTCTGGGGACATGACTCAGAGGACTGGGAAAACCCTTCTTTTACCAAAATGCTTCCTACATTCTGTCTGATGCCTATAATTCTCACAAGAGAACACTCTTATTGTGGTTAAGGCTCTAGTTCTTGTTAAATGCTCTGAGAGTGGGTCATGCTCCAAACCAAAGCTTTCCAAACTTTAACGTGCATATGACTTACTTGGGGGATCTTGTGAAACTACAGGTGTGGCTTCAGTGTGTCTAGGGCAGGGCCCTGGAGCCTACAGTTCTGACAAGCTTGCAGCTGCTGCTAAAGTTGCTGGTGGGTGGAGTGCATTTTGGGTAGCAAGACCAGATCAGCATTCTGAAACTTGGCTGCACATCGGAATCTTCTAGGGAGTTTTACCAATCCTGAAGTTCAAGCTGTATCCGGGACCAATTACATGAGATTGTCTGGGGGTGGGACCCAGACATAAGTAGTTTTTGAAGCTTCCCAGGTGACTCCACTGTGAGGCCACATTTGAGGACAAGTGCTTCAAAGCAGTGGCTCTTGACCCTAAATGCCAATTAGAATAATCAAGGGAGAATTTAAACACACAAATGCCTGGCTCTACCCAAGAGCAATGAAATCTGAATCTCAGTTGGTTAAATTTCAGCATTCAGATTTTTTTACAAAGCAGCCTGAATATTTCTGGCATGCAGCCAAGTTTAAGAACCACTGCACTCTGCTAATCAGTGTTCGTAACTTCATGTGGATAAGGTCTCCTCTGCGTGAGGTTTGGTGGGAAGGGTGAGAGAGGCAAGAAGTGGAAGGTTCAGAGAACTGGGAGCCCCAGGAAGAGCGAAGACATGAAGAAAGCTGTGAAATGGAGAAAATGGGGAAGCTGACTATTTTGCACACTACGCAACTTTGCCCAGGGCTGTTCTGGAGTGTCCACATCAGAGGATTTGGGAAGGTCTGATCATGACACTGTCTCAATGGCTGGTTGATCTTAGTGGGCGGGGTAAAATGTGAAAGCAGAGCCTGCTAACTATTTCCATTGTTCTCTGAAGTAGATGCCTCAGTGAAGGTGACCAACTGCTCCATTTTACCCAGATTGTCTTGGTTTGAGCACTGAAAGTTTCACATTCTGAGAAACTCCTCAGTCCTAGTTGAACTGCAATGGTTGTTCATCCTAGCCTTGCCTCACCTCTGAAGCAATGACCCAGATCTCAGTGTGTGGCCACCGCAGAGGAGCAGGTTTGTTCTTCTGGCTGGGCAGTTGAAAGAAATGGACCTTACTGAGTTCTTAAGTGTATTTCATTCATTGTTGTTGGATAGGGTCAGGTATTGTGAAGATGGCAGAGAATTTGAATATACCTGATCCTGGATACACGGCTTAAAAACAATTTGAATGGTTTCTCTTAATTTTTTTTTTTTTAATGTGTGGTGCCAATATATCCCCCTCCCTCCACACACTCATGCATGCACACATATATGTATATCTCTGCTTGGTTGGCAGACCACTGACCTACATAGGCACAGAGGCCAGATAGCTTCCAAGGAAACGAGAAAAATCATGGTTTGTGCTGAGCTTCCATCTGACAGATGGATGTAACCTACTCAGAGTATTTTCAAAGCACGTAGCTTGAATGTAGATTAATGTCATGCAAAATGAATATGCAAATGTTAAGACACCAAGTCACAGAGTAAAATGCCACATCAGAGGAAGATAGGGTTAATCAGGAAAGACCTTTTTGAAGATGTGAATGTCATTTTATAAAATGAGGATAATGTCATCTTTCTAAGGGAGAAAAAAAGGCCAGAAATATCAAAAACCAAAACTACTCAAAGTATTCATTAAAGGGTGGAATAAAAACTGGATGATTCAATAGTCCATGTTCTAGTTCACAGACTTTAGAATATAATCTCTGAGGTAATCCACCCTCAGCACAATTGAAATCTGCTTTCGAAGCTGTTTTAGTTTGTATTGTCAGGCTGCTGGTGGCTGGTTTCTTTGACTTAGAAGCCATCAGCAGTTCTTGGCGTGAGTCAAGACTTTGGATTAGACTCTCCAGCAGTGATTCTCACATTTAAGCATGTGTCAGAAGCATCTGGAAGACTTCATAAAGAAAGGCTGATCCCCACCCTCCAAGTTTCTGATTAAGGTCTGGGGAGGGACCTGAGAATCTCCCCTTTTAATAATTCTCAGGTGATGCTGATGAACCTGGTCCAGAGATTACACTCTGAGAAAGAATGGACTAGAGCATTGTCCTTGAACAGGTTTATAGACACAGTAATATAGCTCTTCCTAGAATAGACCTTGCCATTTAGAACATCATGATCAAAACTGAAGGATGTCAAAGGGATGAAAATTGGAAGCGAAGAAAGCTAGAATGCCATCTGGGGATACAAACAAAACATCCTAATTTTTGTTTGTGGCTAGCACTACAGCTCTCCACTAAAACCATGGTGTTTCTGGATTTTATACATGTGCAATTAAAATGAATCCTCACCATTGTGACTTAAAGAAAATCCTAGTCTTTGGAATGAGAAAATACTGTTTTCTCATGAGTGATAACAGTCACCAAATTCTATTCTGAACATATCTGTTAGAATATGTTATGAAGTCTATTTTCTTCCATGACAGGGTTATTTTATTGGGTAACCACTGGGACCAATGAATTTCTTAGCAGTTTAGCTATGTCAATGGGATAATTCAATCAGTGGCTTTAGGATACACTGCCAGATGTGTTTTAGTTAAAACTGTTTATTTTAAGTTAATGCAAGACAGATAGATCTACTTACTTTCTAAGGCTATCTGAACGACAATGCCTAAAGCAAATGCTTCTTTCTAACCTCTGCAGGAGAAATGCAAGTAAGTTGTAGTGGATTGTGTTTATGACTGATCCACCATCCATTTTCTCTTTTCTTCCCAATAGCATCCCAGTTTTGTCCAGGTGTCTGCAAGTCATTTATTTTCCAGGTGATCTTAGCAAACAACTGTTAGGGAGTGGAGAGAAGAGGCAGGGAAGCTACAGAAACCAACGAAAGGTATGTTATCATGTGAGTTACCACTGTGGACTCCTGGAGCTCAGGCCTATTGGGGAAGTGTAGTGATACTGGGTATGCTGCTGGGAGACAATCATCCATGTCTTTATACATCTTGTGACAGCTGTTCTACTCATCTATGTTTTTAAGGATGTTTGCATAGCAAACAGCTATGGAGATAATGTCTCCATTCAAGGGCAAAGGGCTGATCTGTTTTTTCACCGAGACAAGAAAGATGATGTCTTTCTTGGGGACAAAGGTGGTAGGTTTGCTAGTAGCCCTTATAAGATTGGAGATTTCTAGGCTTGGAGACTTTCAGCTATGACACAGATCTACTGTGTGCATAACATCCACTGAGACTCCTCAACATCACTCTGTGGGAATTGGGTGTCAAGGGGAACAAATGGGGACATGAAGCTCATGCTGCCTGCTATGCCATGAGTAATAATGTCCTTTGTCGCTGACCCTGGGATCTACTGTCTTCTGCCAGCATGTATGAAACTGGCAGGTTAACCTGCTAGCTTTTGGGCAGTGTAAAATCTCAGAACCTTCACAGTCCTTGACAGATGTCTCAGCCTTATTCCTTTTGAGGGATGATAAAGCTGGGGTATTTAATAATCATTGGTCATTGGTTGAAGGCTACTCCCATGAGGCATTAAATCTTCAACATTTCCAGCTTTCTGCATGAACAGGCTAAGTGGCCTTCTGCAATTTTGTGAAAGCCTCCAGACAAAGAGATATAGATGCTGCCATTTAGAATTGGCAAGTGCATAGTGAAATGGTAAAGCCTGAAGGATATAGGCAGGGCACAAAAGTGTTCTGCTATTTCTTCCCTGGTGTACATGTGCCTCACCCAGAGACCACCAGTGAAGAGCCTGAGAGGGACATGTTACAAGATGATGCCATCAGAAGTAAGAGGCACCAAATCATCTAAGCTCTTTAGAGCCATGTTAATTAATTTGAGGGTGGTGGGGAACCATTGGGTTTTTAAAGCAAGGTAGCTACTATTTATTGAGTATTTACTATGTATTAGGCATCATGCCAGGGACTTTAGATGTATTAACATAAATCTTAACCTTCATGGCATTATTTTTATGATTTTATGTTTAAAAAATTTTAAAGAAAATTTAAGAAACAAACTCAACATTAAACACTAATATTCATTTATCAATTTATTTGAAAAGTAAATGTGCCAGCCCTCAAGCCCAGCTGTGTTTGCTTTGAGGCCAATGGAGTTTTCATTATGCCATAGCTACTGCTTATCCACAAACATTTTCTACATATGAACAAAATACAATTCCCAGTGTGAAATGATTTGTCTTAGGTATTGAATTGGTTTTTGATGTCTCAGTTTATTCCTGAATCAGAGAAAGTTTATATCTTCATTAAGCTTAATATATATGACTATCAAATATTTATTTAATATAAAAATTATTAAGCTAAAGCCAAAATCAGTTTGTAGTTGATTAATAAGTTTCCTTAAAGTGCTTAATGCTTTCTGTAATTCAATTGTTATATTTTTGAGAATCATTTCAATCTAAGTTACCTTCTAATATTTAAAAAGTCTATAAATGAATATAATCAAACAGAAAAACTCCAAATATACTGAGGTTTTCATGTTTATGTAAGCAAATCCTGTGTTTTTATTGCCATGTAACCATATTCCTATTATTTAATGTGAATGATTATGTCCAAAGAGGAATCTGCATTTATGTTAAAAACGGTTCATAAATAAATCTCTTCTGCACTCCTAAACCACAAAGAAATCTTTTGAGATTAAATCTTCCAGATTTATCTTAGCTCCCATGTAAGAGTATTGAGAAATGTTGGCAAAAATAATCCAGTTATTTTTGAGCTTAGAGATGAAAGTAAAGAATGTCTACTTTTTGAAAGCTAGCTAGGTGTTGAATTTTTTTCCTGTAAACATTTATCCTAGATGTTTAAAAACAATGTGGAAATTTGAATGGAAATTTTTTCTATATAAATATGCTTAGTACAGGGATTTTGGACTTTTAAACAAAAGCCTTTCACAATTACAAAGCATTTCTCGGAGCGTTTTTTCCTCTATGGTTTCCCTAGGTTGACTAAATGTCAGTGCTACATTGAAAAGGAACATGAAGAATAAAATTCAGGCATTAAAATTAGGCTATTAAAAAAGTTATCTGACCCCTACATATTTTTGTAAACTCACATTTTAAAATTATGTCTAACAAATGATAATATGCCTGAACTGTATTTAGGAATATTTATCTATTTCATATTTAAATATAACAACACACATTTATGGCAGGTTCCAGTGTTCCTTTGATGGCCATATTTACAGGAGGCAGGCATTAAGACTTGCCTTAAAAATTCATTCTCATGTCTGTGTTTTGCTTATCATTTCTAACTCTGTTAAGATAGGCTTCTGGAAGTGACAGCTGTAAGAATTCAGCATATCTATTGTCTCACTTTAGTTAAAATTTATTTGGAAATGCCTATAGAATTTGGTTGAAAACTACATTTTCAAACAAAAGTTAATGTTTTATGTTGTAAAATGAAAGGTTAGAGCTTCTTCAGGAAACTGAGGGTCATGATCAGCCTCCATGAATACCATCTTTCTCAGATTCCCTAGGTCCTAGTAAGAAAATAAGATGGGTAATTGGGCACCCGAGATTAATTCTTCAGACATTGGGATTATCACTCCCTCACTCAAAGAAGGAAAGCTAAGGCTGTTTTTCACCTGTTAGGCCAGCTATTCTGGAAAGGTTGGAAGTCACTCGAGGGAGGGAAGAGTTGAAGGATAAATGTCTGACTTTGTAGCCCAATGTTGTGTTTGGGGAAGAAGGGTCATTAAGAATACAAGGTGTGGCCAACTGAAGAGCAGTCTAGGTGATATCCTGGGACTCTTGGCTTAAATGCCTGAGAGAGAAAAGAAAACTACATATGTCCAGAAGAGGGAATTACCTGGGGTCTAGGCCTGCCAAGGCTGGCCAGGGCAGCCCTGCCTTCAGAGGAAGTGTCCTTCTACTAAAGAGTTATGAGTGCAGGTGGAAACTGACAGAATAGGTAGTCAGAAGTAGAGACTTCCACACCAAGGAGGAGTGAATGAGTTTGATCAGGAGTGCCTGGCTAGGACTCATCCTGTTTCTTCTCTTAAGTGAGTGGAGCTATGGAGATTCCCATCCTTAAATGCAACTGCCCAGTCCCGAAGAATTCTGAAGTTCAACATTCTCAGAAGTAAACTTGTCACCTCAATTAACTTTTCTATTCTGTATTCTCCAACTTTCTCGGTGACTGGCCCAGCCATCTATCCAATCAACTTGTTCATCATTCCTCACAAACTTGTCAATCTTTACATCCTTCATACCCCATGTCTGATACTACTTTCTTGGTTTAGGCCCTTATCTTTCTCCACATAACATAGCTATCAAGTTTTTGGATATAAAATACAAATATGGCTATATCACTCCACTGTCACTGCTAAAAACAGTCAATGCCTACCCCTCTTGCTGCCTATGGATTAAAAAACTTCTCTGCATGGCAAAGTGGTGTGCTGGTAAACCAGTTCTATCAGAACAAGAAGGTCTTGATTTTGACTGTTAGTAAATTTCCATGGTGTATATACCCCCACCATGGCCAATTCCAAGCCATAGTTTATCAACCAGATCACTCAAGTTCCAAATAATTAACAATTAGCTGCTAACTGCCTCTAGCACACCAAATGCATCAAACTCATGAAGATGTGGTGCCTGACTACTTCTCTTATCACTAGCCAATCCCTTCTCAAAGCTATATTCTGGGATGTGATTGTAGTTCCCTATGTATTCCATGCTGCTTATTGCTGGCATGCTTTTGTTCATGCTGTCTGAAATGTCTGTCCACAGCACCCCTTTTCACCACCCCCTTGGGGTGAAACTCTTATCTTCATCTTGCTATGTTCTTCCATCCTGGCTTAGGCAAACTTTCAAGGAAGACTTTTTTTCCTTCACTTTTTGTCTTCATTTGCATAACCCAGAAGTAGGCCCTAAGATGAAGATTCATGTGTAAGTGATTTATTAGTAGGTGTTCCCAGGAAAAACCAATGGGAGAGTGGTGAAGAGAGACTGACAAAGACAGGAGGCCAAGCAAAGGTGTGGTGGTGTTTCCATGGAGAGTAACTCTGGTGCCTTCTCATAGGCGACTTTTGCAGAAAGTGTAAGTTATACATTAAAGTTGTCTTGATCCAGGGGCAAAGGAGCTGGTGTATTTATATTGCCGTACTTGTCAGTCATAAGAGCTGCCTCCAGGGAAGTAAATCTCCTAGGCACTTCTGGCTCTCTGTGCAGGTGCACAAACAAAATGGGCTCTTGCAGCCTGAGAGCTGTCTTCCAACAAAGAGACAGTGCTGGCTGCTGGGAATGAAAATGACCTGCATCTGCAAACGGGTTCCACAGGATATGGGCAGGGCACTGACAGTGCATGTAATATACCCTACTCCAAAACACACATGCATGTGTGTGGGCACATGCATATGGATGCGTGCACACACACATGCACAAACACACACACATCCCTCAGATTGGTTTGGGTTTCTGTGTCCCCACCCAAATCTCATCTTGAATTGTACTCCCATAATTCCCATGTGTTGTGGGAGACACCTGGTGGGAAATAATTGAATCATGGGGGTGGCTTCTCCCATACTGTTCTCGTGGTAGTGAATCAGTCTCACAAGATCTGATGGCTTGATAAGGGGAAACCCATTTCGCTTGGAGTTCATTCTCTCTCTTGCCACCTCCATGTAAGAAGTTCCTTTCACCTTCTGCCATGATTGTGAGGCCTCCCTAGCCACATGGAACTATAAGTCCATTAAACCTCCTTCTTTTGTAAATTGCCCAGTCTCAGCTTATGTCTTTATCAGCAGCATGAAAATGGACTAATACAGTTCCCTTCTACAGTACTTCCATCTCACCATCATTGCAGTTACCTCATGGTTTAGCATAATTTCTTCATGTATCAATGCCCTTCATTTTACATGACTGCCTTGGACCATTCATCTTTGTACAGTGCCAGGCATATAATACATGTCCAATAAATGTGTATAGATTAAATACATGAGGGAGGAGACCATAGTGACAATTAATGGGAACAACTGAGATTAGGGAAGGGGCGTAGAGGGAGCAGAGTCTCAGAAAGACTGGATAGGAAGTTGAGGCACATGAATTTTT
Source organism: Callithrix jacchus (assembly GCF_049354715.1). Taxonomy (NCBI): domain Eukaryota; kingdom Metazoa; phylum Chordata; class Mammalia; order Primates; family Cebidae; genus Callithrix; species Callithrix jacchus. The sequence continues at coordinate 21,119,620 of NC_133524.1, forward strand.
GAGTATAGCTCAGGTCTTAAGCTTTCTTGTTTGCTGTGGTCTGCAAAGATAGCATTAACACAAAATAAACTTGGTAAAACTGGAAAATGGTTCTTCAGGCCCCCTGCGGATTAGCTTTATGCTATTTTTCCTTTCAAGAAGCATTCTTAATTATCAAAGACACTTAGAAATTATGGGCAAAATGTTGGCATTACAAAAGAACCTATGCCAGGCCTCCAAGCCAGAGGTTAGAGGAGGCTTGAATGCATTGTTCATAGAGATTTCCCTGAAGTCTAATTAGCATCTAAGAACACTTCAAACTGCAGCTCCACTGCTTGCAACATGTAATTACGGATATTACTAGCATGTCTAATTTGACAAGTAACGTAGAGGGCGAACATTAAGTGGGAGCTGTAACATTTGGCAACATATGCTGCCGAGTTCAGTTTTTCACTGATACCAGAATCATCTGTGTGTTCCAAACAAGCCTTTTGAAAATGACAGATATTAGGAAAGCAATGAGAGAGTAGTATTTCTTTCTCCTCCTCTTTCCAAGTTAATAGTTCAATAAAATTGGTTAAACTATATGATCTGTGTGGAAAATGGAATTCTAGTTAGCATTGATAACAAACCATTCACCCTCTGCTTTTGAATATTAGAACATTTGTTTCTGGCCAATTCTGTTCCCTCAGAATTCAGGGCATTTGAATCAATTGGGGTAATCAGTGGGCATTTGAGTCCAAGAGGAACAAAAAGAGGTATGATTTTTTTTAATTGCATTTTAGGTTTTGGGGTAGGTATGATGTTTATCTGAAAAACATTCTAAATAGCCTAAACAAGAAAAGGCTAAAAGGAATAAAAGAGAAATCTGAGATAAGGCCTAAGAAAAATTACACTATTATTAAAGTATTTTGTTAAAATAACAACCCTGCATTTAGTAAAGATCCATCTCCTTTGTCCCAGTCCTTATGATTTTCTCAAGAACTCAGGGTTGAACATTTGAGGTCATCCACCTATTTTAGCCCCTGAATCTGGTTATGGAAGTCCTTTTTTCTTATACCTTCAGAATATCATGTACATGAACCCATCCTTGGGATAGATGGAGCAGGTGTCTGTTGACATGGGTTTGAGGAGTTTCAGGAGGCACTGTTGATCTGGGTCCAGAAGATGGTTCAATATTTAAAGAGTAGACAATCACATTCAATTTCCTTGAAAGAGGGCGACAAGTCAATTGGTTGCCAACTATAGGCTTAAAGGAATTGATTGACAGATATCAAACCAGGGGCTTGAATGTGGGTTGGAGGAGACAGCAGGAAGAGAGAAAGAAAGGCAGAATGCAAGATAGGATGCTGGTAGCAAAATATCTCTTTCAAGTTTTGATGAAGCCTAATTCTATGCAGAGCATCCTCTGTCCTTGATGATGCTCTTCAAGCCTGCATCCCTCTTTAGCTTTTCAGACCCATCAACCTATGCAGAGATGTTGGGTTGATTTATCTCCATACTGCTTTCAACACCTTTCATAATTTCACTCCCATGTTGAATGAACTAGTCTTCTCCTGGTTCTTTAGCTGGACCTGTGTACCAGGCACTGGTCACTAAAAATAAAGACGATAGCTTCAGTCTAGAGCAGCCACCTACCCTACCTCAAGATAACTCTTCAGTCCCATCCTTATTTCCTTATTCAGACCCTACCTCTGGAAATGTAAATTAGTACAGCTACATGGAAAACATTATGGAGGATCCTCAAAAAAAATTAAAAATAGAAATACCATACAATCCAGTAATCTCACTGCTCAGTATATATACAAAGGAAATGAAATCAGTATGTGAAAGAGATATCTGCAGCCCCTCCCATGTTTGTTGCAGCACTATTCACAACAGTCAAGATATGAAATCAACCTAGTGTCTATCAACAGATGAGTTGATAAAGAAAATGTGGTATATATACACAATGGAATACTATTCCGCCTTAAAAAAAGAAGTTCTGTTATTTGTGACAACATGCATGAACCTGGAGGACATTATGCTAAGTGAAATAAGCCTAGCACAGAAAGGCAAATACCACATGACCTCATGGAAACTAAGAATGTCAGACTCATGGAAGTAGAGAGTGTAATTGTGGTTACCAGGGCCTGGGCATTGGGAGGACGGTGGTCAAAGGGTAAAAAATTTCACTTAGGATGAATAAATTCAAGAGATCTATTGTACAACACAGTGACTATAATTAATAGCAATGTATTCTTGAAAATTGCTAGGAGTGGATTTTAAGTGTTCTCAGCACAATAAAAAAGTGAGGCAATAGATATGTTAATTAGCTGGATTTAGCCATTCCACAGTGTTTACCTATTCCAAAACATCATGTTGTATAACATAAATATGTTTTATTTGTTAATTAAAAATACATTTCAAGAAATAAAATTTAAAAAAGACCCTACCACTTGGTGCCTCTCTGGTCCCAGGCACCTGGCAATATGTCACCTTCCTTCCCCCTCTTGCAGTTTTGTGCCCTTATGTTCCCTCTGGCATTCATATCTTGGCACTCCTTTTCAGGTTTTAGTTTTGCTTACTCCTGGCCTCAAAAGTGCTCCCTGCTGCCTGCTCCAGCCCCCATCCCTGCATCTCGAAGGAAAGGAAGGAGAAAATGTTCTTATCTAATTCCCACTGCAAATCTGGGAGCTAATTCTGCCAAAAGAACCATGTGGCATTTATGGGAAAGATTAAAAGCACAAAGGGGAAGTGTGTAGTGTTCAGTGGCTGGTCGTGTTGAAATAGCCAACTTCATAATTAGAGCTATGGTCCTTGTAGCACCTGCCTTTTGATCTCAGTACAGAATATATTAGGTTTAATAAACAGCCATTTTACTGCCTTGTTTTCAATATTCACTAGAAACTCTACATTTTCTGGGTATTTGTGGCCCTGTTGAGCTTTTTATTTCTCAATCTGTTTCCTATTATGAATAGAACCTGATGCAAATGCCCTCCTCAAGAGAGAGGATCTAGAGCAGTGCTTCTCAAATGTGGAAGGGCACTCCAGTCTCCTGTGGGTCTTATTAAAATGAGATTTTGGTTCAGTAGGTCTGCCTGAGCTTCTGGATTTCCAACAAGCTCTCAAATGCTCCTGAAGCTGTTGATCCAGGGATTACACTTTGAGTAGCTAGGATCTCAATTCTGGATGCCAGACTTTTCAGCCATGATTAATGAGCAATAATCGGGTTAATAGAGGTTGGATTTAAGACCCAGCATTTTCCACAAGCATGTATATTATGTATACTTCATTGTGAAAAGAATCTGGTAAAATTTTAGACCCTCAGGCAATCATGGTCTACTTACAAATTTTCTTGTGCATCTTCTTAGACACCTCTTCTGATGGGTCTGAAAAAGTGGAAAGACGATCAGAATCTTGATCCAGAATGATTTTGGTCTGTAGTAATATTTTAGGTTGATGTTGCCTCCAGAGCTAGCATTGAACTCAAGGCTTCTTCAGGGAAGGTGTTCAGGTGTTGTAGACCTGAGACCCTAAGAGACAAAAATAATCAGTATCAGTTAAAGCTTCCTAAATGCATCATTCTTTCAAACTGTAAAACCATTCATGTGTAATTAGCATTAGTGGCAAATAAGTCAGTGACTGTTTCTCATCTCCTATTTCTGAATACTCATCTCCTCCCTTGAGGTGCTTCTTTTGATTTCAGTTATTGATGCTTTATCACAGATATTTTCAAAGTCCCTGCAGAGAACCTAGTAAATCCTACCTTTTGTTAGTAGTAAAATTAGCCTTAGGCATGGTAACTGCCCTGGCAATGTGCTAGCAGCTGAATCACCAGGTGAAAGCAATGTAAGTTCCAGGAGGAGACAGAATATGACCTCAAGCTGGCCACAGGGCCCACTGGTCATGACATTATAATATAACCTGTTTTTGCCACTTAGCCTCTCCTTTTCTCTCCTCTCTTTTCCCATCCCATTCCCATTTCCAGGTTACATTTGTCTTTTTATCTTCTTGATCCCCAGCAGATAGCACATTGAAAACTAACTCAATGAAAGTGTGATGGTGAAGTCAGACTTTTCCTCCCAAGTCCTAGCCTAAGGTGCCTGAGATTGCCCAAGGCAAAGGTGTATTGTGCAGCCCCCAAGTAGAAACTCCTCCCTCGTTTCTGCCTTTATTCATCACTGTTAAGAAGGGGCCTCATAACAGTTTAAGAATTTGTGTTTTGGGGTGATCGATCCAAGATGGCCGACCACTAACAGCTCAGGATTGTAGCTCCCAGTGAAAGCCCAGGGAACAAGACGACGCCACACTTTTAGATGAATTTTCGTCACTCACGAATCAGCTGATTCCCAGTGGAGGAGCCCCACGGGTCGCCAGCGCGACTCTTGTGGCCGCCGCAGCGGTTTTGCCGGCGTCTCGGCGCAGCAGCTCTTCATGCAGAGCCAACGGGACTGCTTCCCCTACTGACCGGAGTTTGGAGCTCCTGGAAGTCAGAGCCGCTTGTTGCGGACTCAAGAGGGAAGCCAGACCAGAGATTCCCGGGCAGAAGAGCACCATCAGTCTTATCGCTGTTATTTAGGCTGCCACAGTGGGTTGCTCGGATCCCAGCACTGGGAATCAATAAGTTGGACGTTGACTCAGAAACCTAATTAGAAAGGCGGTTCATCTACAATGAAGGGGAAAAAACAGCCTAAGAAGGCCGAGTATACGCAAAATCAGAACCCATCAGCAACGGAACAAGCCCTGATGGAAAAGGACTCATCAGCAACTGAACAAGCTCTGATGGAAAAGGACTGTGTTCCATTATCTGAGGTAGGCTTTAAAAGGTGGATGATAAGAAACGTCTGGAAGTTAAAGGAACTTGTTCTAACCCAATGTAAAGAAACTAAGAACTTGGAAAAAAGGTTAGATGAAATGTTGAAAAGAATAGACAATATAGAGAGGAATACAAATGAACTTATGGAGTTGAAAAATACAACACGAGAACTTAGTGAAATATGTACAAGCTTAAACAGCCAAATGGATCAAGCAGAAGAAAGGGTATCAGAGGTCGAAGATCAACTTAATGAAACAAAATGACAAGACAAGAATAGAGAAAAAAGGATAAAAAGGAATGAGCAAAGTCTCCAAGCAATATGGGACTATGTGAAAAGACCTAATATATGCTTGATTGGTGTACCTGAATGTGATGGAGAAAATGAATTCAAGCTGGAAAATACTCTCCAGGACATTATCCAGGAAAATTTTCCTAATTTAGCAAAGCAGGACACTATTCAACCCCAGGCAATACAGAGAACACCACAAAGATATTCCTCAAGAAGACCAACTGCAAGGCACATAATCGTTAGATTCACCAAGATCGAAACGAAGGAGAAAATATTAAGGGCAGCCAGAGAGAAAGATCAAGTTACCCATAAAGGTAAGCCTATTAGGCTTACAGCAGATCTCTCAACGGAAACCCTACAAGCTAGAAGAGAGTGGGGGCCAATATTCAATATACTTAATCAACAGAACTTTCAGCCCAGAATTTCGTATCCTGCCAATTTAAGCTTTACATTTGAAGGAAAAATAAAATCTTTTAGGAACAGGCAAGTACTCAGAGATTTTATTACCACCAGGCCTGCTTTACAAGAACTTCTAAAAGAAGCATTATATACAGAAAGGAACAACCAGTATGACCCTTTCTAAAAATACACCAAAAAGTAAAGAGCATTAACATAAAGAAGAATTTTTATCAACGAAAGGACAAAATAGCCAGTTAATATCAAACGGCAGCAACCCTAAATTTAAATCGACCAAATCTCCCAATCAAAAGATACAAAATCTAATGGTATATCCAAAGATATACATAGACTCAAAATAAAGGGTTGGAAAAAAAAAAAAACGTACCAACCAAATGGAGAGCAAAAATAAATAAATAAAAAGCAGGAGTTGCAATTTTCACATTTGACAAAATAGATTTCAAAGCTACAAGGATACAAGGGTAAAAGGATTAATGTAATAATAAGAGATCTTAACACCCAGATACATAAGACCCATAATGAGATTTAGATTCAACGAGACAGAAAATTGATAACGATATCCGGGACTGGAACTAAGATCCAGAACAAATAAATTCAATAGAGCTCTCCATTTTAAACACACAAAATATACATTATCCACAAAATCTAACGATATATCTAAAGCTATACAAAGACTCAAAACAAGGGGATGGAAAAAAACTCACCAACCAAATGAAGAGCAAAAATAAATAAATAAAAAGCAGGAGTTGCAATTCTCACACTTAATAAAATAGATTTCAAAGCTACAAGGATGCAAGGGTAAAAGGATTAATGCAACAATAAGAGATCTTAACACTCAGATACATAAGACACATAACGAGATTTAGATTCAACGAGACAACAAATTGATAACGATATCCAGGACTTGAACTCAGAGCCAGAACAAATTAAACACAATAGAGGTCTCCATTTTAAACACATAAAATATGCATTAACCACTTTAAACACTCAAAATATTGATCGGCCATTATTGAAACCCATTTTAGGAATGAAGTAATATTCCTTTTCCCTCTTTTTCTTTTTTTCCCCCTTCTTTTTCTCTTTCTCCCTCAAAAAAAAAAAAAATACCACCCCACAAAAAAAAAAAAAAAAAAAGAGAGTGATGGTGGACCTTAGATTCCACTAAGGGTCTGTTCTGCTTCTGCCCCAACTAAACTGGTAGATAATTTTAGGAACTATGGTTCCCATCTACAGTTGGCAGGGCCCTTAAAAAAAAAAAAAAGAATTTGTGTTTTGGTATTTAGGTTCATATTTGTCATTTAATGAACTGGTGTTCCCTGCTGGAGCTTGAGCTAATAGAAAGTGATAGATACAGGCAATATAAAAAATAGAAATTTCTAGGCTGTGGGCAGCATAAGTGAAAGTTCAGAAGCTTAGAATTTAAGGTAGATTTGCTGACCCAGCTTGCAAAATCCTAGCAGTGATTTACAACTGTAAATCCCCCACCTCCCTCCAGGTTGCTTTATCTGCTTTTTTTCTCTGATGCTTTAAGCCAGAGACTGAGGCAATATGAACTCACAAATACTTAGCTTATTATTTTCCATGACCACAACTAAAGTCAATGAAAGAAGATACCATAGGTGCCATAGGTGTGCAATACTCAAGGAATTCCCAAGTAAGCAGATCATGTTGAATTCAGATTCTTCCTTTCCTGAGCTCATCTTTTATCGAATGTACAAAGCTCTCTAAACTTCTACAGAGATCATTGTTCCATGCCTAGTTATGACTTAATTCATGTGCATGTGGCAATTCTATTATAATCTCAGTACCATGAGGGGCAAGTTCCCAAGGCAACAAGAAGTGGTTCCATCTTTAAGAAGGTCTCAGGTTTACTTGCTCAATTTCCAGTCAAGCTATTGGCTCATCTTGTTGTTATAATTGCAAGAATGCTATCTTTCTGTAGCATCACACCTGCTGTTTCTAGATCCCTCAGACCCATACATTTATCTCCAAATCAACTTTATTTATACTAAGTAATCTGACAAGTTCCCCTCCTTTAATAAACTAAACTCCTCTTCAGATATGCACTCAATAGCATTCATTTGGAATCCATCTTGGATTTTGGACTAAATGCCACTCCCTGTAGGCAAGCCCAGCCTGGACATCTGTTGTGGGGCCACATAGCTACATGTCTCTGCAACTCAGGAAACATCCATCATTCTGACCGACTACTGAGTGTGTGGGTTTCTTGAATAAAGGGGCTATATCCTTCCTTAATCTGTCCTTGCAGTATTTTAGCACTGTGACCTCTTGTTTTCTTCTAAATGAAAAATGGCTTTATTATTTAACTCTGATTATAAAAATAATCCATGCTTGGGGTAAAACTTTCAGATAGCACAGATTGGTATAAGGAAATAAAGAAAACATTAAATTCCACCAATTAGGGATTAATACAATTTACAGCCTTCTGGACCCTTATCTGCACATAGACACAATTTAATGCAATTCGAATGCACTCTTTTGGCTGAATAATATATTGTTGTTTCAGGGAGTACAGATATCAAAATAGGTATTTCCACTAGACTGAACTGCAATATAAACAGAGGCCTATGGCTGTTTATAATTCTCATGCCCTTCCTTATTTTTCTACCACTCTCCACAATTTCTCTGAGCTCCTCTCCCTCTTCTTTAACCACGGCTCCCAGCATCCCCTGAGGGGCAGCCTTGGCTGCTGCAGTTGCCAGGGAGAGGAAGAGAAGGAAGGAGGTGCAGGTGGTCAGGCAGCAGGAGGGACGTTCCATGCTGTCACTTCCAGGAGAATTGGCCTTCTCTACTCTTGCCAGGTGGGAGTTGAAGTGACGTCAGTCTCCCATTTTATACAGTCTCCTTATTTTTTATACTCCATCCACCTCTTCGCCTCCTTCCCAAGCAGCAGAAGGAAGGCATCTGCATGGTCACCAAGCTCCTTTGGCAATTCTGAGTGAGAAGGTGCACAGCTACTCTTTGAGACATGCTGAGCCACTCATTGCAGACCAGGTGCATCTTATGGCTAAATAGGAATTACCTGGGGAGGTGGTTAATAAAACAAACTCCTGCACCTCATCCCCAGAGATTCTGATTTGCAGAGCTGGGATGTGGCCCAGGACTGTGTGTGTGCGTGTGCGTGTGTGTGTGTGTGTGTGTGTGTGTGTGTTCTTTTTAAAATGATCCTGATGAGCATCCCAGTTGGCACCTGCTCTACTTTCTGGCAACTCAAAGTGTGGTGCATGGACCAGCTTCATCATCACCTGGGAGCTTATTAGAACTGCAGGATTTCAGGTATCACCCTAGACCTGCTAAATCAGAGCCTATACTTTAATAAGATCCCCAGCTAACTCATATTGCAATTAAAATTTGAGAAGCACTGCTCTATCCCAGTGCTATAGAATGGGCAAATCCTTCTTTGTGGCATTTAAGTAAAACATTGTGGCTTACTTGATTCCCACCTACTTAACTGGTAGTGAGAGTTCACAAAATGTACCCACAACCTATGAGACCATTTTAATGAAAGAGTTGGAGTAAACAGTACAGATAATTTTAACTTAAACTCTCCATTTTGAACCTTGGCCTATCCCTGATTTTATGCATGAACTCTTCATGAATGGAACCAATGTTTACATGAATATTTTAGATTAAAGGTTGAAACTGGGCCGCATTATAGCTATTAAATCTAGTCTTCCATCCTTAGTGTTTAGTTCTTGTTATTGGGTTTGCAGGTTGGCTCCTGTGCCTTCATGAAGTGTGTCCATCTTCCAGGAAGGAAGAATGGGAAATGGAAAGAGCCATTGAGTTTACAAGTCTGCCTCTTTTTTTTTTAAATTTTTTATTGGATTTTAGGTTTTGGGGTACATGAGCAGAGCATGCAAGACAGTTGCGTAGGAACACACATGGCAGTGTGCTTTTCTTTCCTTCTCCCCTCTTTTTAACAAGCTTTCTAAGCAGGAACTCCCAATGATTTCCACGTATACACCATAAGCCAGAGCTGGGTCATATGACCACCCCAGCTGAGAAGGAAACTGGGCATGTTGCTACCCTACCCGCCAAACTGGGATTCTGTAACCAGATGAAAGGGGAACATGGATATTAGGTAGGTAGTTAGCAAGACCTGCCACTATTACTAAGTTGTAAATAACTCACAAGATCTTTGCATTGTAAAGGGGAACAAAGTCTTAAGCCAAAGGAATAAACCTTGAATAGTAGAATTTCAAAAATTAGTTACTGTGTACTTAGTCTTTGTGTTTAGGGTTGAGAAATTCCTATTTACTCTCTCCTCTCAGTATGCAGAATATTTGCCTACTCTGTCTGAGTTTAAGTTGGACCCTACTTATATAAGAAACCACAGAATCCACAATGTGACACTTACCTCTGTCCCACCTGTGATCTGTTCTGTTTTGGGATATGATGTTTCTATCAGAGTCCCCAAAACAGAAACATCCTTCCAAATACCTGCTTTTATTTGGAAAGGTGTTAGCATAGTTATCTTGAATTGTGTTTTCTATAGTCAACACAATTGTTTTTATTTGATCGAGATTCTAATACAATCCATACATGCTTCCTTTTTAAAGTGATGACATATATTTAAGGTAAGGGTTTAATAAAATCTAATTATTATAAAACTTCATGTTTTAATCGAGAATGCTCTGCTTTTTTTTTTGTCTGGACAGGCCCTTGATCTAGCACTCATGCCCTCTCTTGTGGAGAGGAAGTATAGATGCCCTCCTGACCTCATGCTTAATGTTGAGAGACTATGAGGCAGGTCCTTAGGGCAGGTAAGCTTAGCTATCTATGGAAAATAGTGACTTCAACTAAAATACAGTGGATGACTAGGTCTGGAGACTGAGAGCAAGAGAAACTAGAGATCTATTTTTTTTTCTGCTTTTGCAGGCCAGAGGGAGGAATGTGAAGAATGAAACTACTAAATGCTAACCACTAGACCACCAGAAAACTTAGAACTGAGAAAAATGAACACAGCAATCTGAATAGTTTTAGGAAGGGTCAGATGGACTGAGAATGCTTTGTGTGATTTAGACCAGGTACCAGGTAGAAATAGATACTGAAAAGTCCTAATAGGAAAAAGTGAAAAATTATTGAGGCCAGAGTTTTTGAAACAAAACCCAGATCAGAGTTGGCCAGATTCCTGGCTTCCTGCTCCCCTGTAACTTCAAGGGATCTAGCTGGCACTAATGGGGTCTCCATGAGCCTGGGGAACTTTGTGGGATTGTATGTCATTATACGTATACAGAAGGTTTAAAGTTTAGGGAAAGTTCCTTGTTCCAATTAGTATTGTTACACAATATACCATCCCAAATCAGTGGTATAAATATCAACCACTTTATTAAGCTCACAAATTCTGGGAGTCAGGAATTCAGGCAAGGTACAATGATGATGATATGATGTGTAAGTTCTCAGCTGGGAGGACTCAGACAGTTGTGGGTGACTTGAATGGCTGGGGGCCGAAGCCATTTGGAGGTTGCTTTTCTCAAATATCTGGAGTATAAACTGGGACACCTCAATGGCTGGCCTCGTCAGGGCTATTGACCTGAGGATCTATATGTGGCCTCTCTATGTGGCTGGGTGATGGCCCAAGGACTCTCTGGAAGATGTCAGTGCTCCAAAAGAGTCCAGACAAGCTGCAGAGCCCCTTGTGAACCAGGCTTTGAAATCTTATAGCGTCACCTTCACTTTTCCCTTGTGGTCAAAGTATCTAGAAGCCTGCCTGGATTAAGGAGTGGAATCATAAAGCAGCCCTCTCTTGATGGGAGGAATGGTAAAAAAAAATTTGAAGCCAACAAGCAAGTAAGCAAACAAATTCCTACTTCCTAAACTTGGAAACTTGGATGTATATTTTCTAGCTGTGTGATCTTGAGCAAAAGAGTCAACTTCTCTGTTGTCTACTTTGCTCATCTACCGGATAGTAGGTGCCCATCTCATGGGGTTTTGATGATAACTAAATGAGATCAAGTTACACTGAAGCATCTAGCACATTGCCTGGAACATAACTATTCAATACCACTTGAGCCTAAATCTAAAGAATGTTGGGCCGAATGCCAGGGCTAAAGTCAGGTTTATTTTATCAGGTACAGAAGCAAGGATTAAGTTGAAAAAGGTATTGTGCTTCAAACAAATGCACACCTATTGAAAACCTACTACATGCCAGGCATGTCTTCCTAGCTAGGGACAGGTCTAATTCAAGAGTTAGCCTTGGATCCAAAACTACAGACATGACATTTCAGATGATTATGAATGCAAGTATTATCTAAGCATCTTATCCTTTCCTTGACCATAAGTTTTTTCCGGACTGAACTTTTGAAAATCTCTTTGTATGCCAAGTTCTTCTCTGTGCAGGTTTTGCAGAGATTTTTGTCTACTCTTACATGTATTAAACTTCTTATATCCTTAAATATTGAATTAATTTAGTTGAATTTCCTAGAAAAAGAATGACTGTTGTGTCCTTAGATGAAGTCCTCATTAAGAGATGTTCTTTTCTGAGAAATTCATTTCGGTTCCTAAGTACTGTGACATTTAGTTGACTTGGTGCAACAGTTTTAATTAGTGAGAGGGATGAGATGAGACTTCTGAGGAGGCTTTCAGGAGTCTAATAAGACAGACAGCAGTTCTAGTTGAAATATCACACACATCTTGCCCTGTGAGCAGTGATCATTGGTAATAGATGCATCTACCTACACAGTGAAATTACTGGGAGCAAGAGCTACAGTGGATAACAGAATTCTTGCAATCCAACAAGTGATCTTGCTGGTGAAAATAAAGGTAGATTAAGAACTGCAAACTGGCTTTCTGTTCATGGAGCAGTTGGGTTCTTCTCATTTTATGGGTTCATCATGCCATGTTGTGGATAATATCTTTCCAGAAAATTTATTTAAATATGTGAAAAAGGAAAGCTTAGTAATAGAATATGAAAGTGCAATGATCATTAGATTTGAAAGTAGTTCTTAAAATATAATTTATTGTAACCAAATGTAGCTGATGCTTTCTGTGTCTCAAGCCACATTCCCTCTACCTTTATGTGACTTCAGCCATAGCTGTGGTAGCCATTTCCTGTGCATGCTGAAGGGTTCTCCCCAGTGCCTGCTGCATCTTGCTCAGCCCTCACATAAAACGGCCTGGGATATGGTAAGGAGTGGGACATGAGAGAAAAAACTTCTAGATGCAACTCTGAAAGAAAGGAGGACAGGAATGGGCCCACAATGCTTCCTCTCCTATGGAGAAAGAATCCTGAGGCACATTCTACATCATTTCCAGTGTGTTCCCAGCAGGATTCGTCTCCAGCTACCCATAGGATTAATCATTTCAGGAACATACCCTTCCTTAACTTTCTTCCTTGTCTGCCTTACTCTCCCTGATCCTTCAATCCTGACCCCTGAGCTCATCTCCATAGTAAGCTACCTGAATTCCCCAAATTAAAATACCAAATATCTTGACTTAGGTGGACCTGAAATACAACTATGCCCAGAGGAAGAGGGTCTCTCATTCCAACTTTAATATCTATTGCTTTGCACTAATTGTCATGGGAGCCAAGGCCACACCTGAACAAGGGACTCCAGTAGTGTCCTCAAAGTGGAATGGATTGGGGTAGGGAATAGGATTCTGAGATAGACAGAGAGACTTTACCTAAAAGTAGGAAGGAGCCTGGTGTGATACATTCATTTATTCAACAAATATTTATTGAAAATCTGCTATGTTTCAAGTATAGTTCTAGTCTAGCCCTTAACCTCTTCTAAAATATTCTAAAATGTACTTTTTAAATTTTTTTATTTTTAAATTTTGTGAGTACATAGTATATATACTAGTATAATAAAAAATAAATCTTAATAAACATGGGAGTACAGATATCTCTATTTTTAGTTTTTTGAGGAACCTCCAAACTGCTCTCCACAGTTGCTGTACTAATTTACATTCCCATCAACAGGGTATAAGGGTTCCCTTTTCTCCACATTCTCACCATCATTCACAGTAGCCAAGATTTGGAAGCAACTTAAGTGTCCATTGACAGATGAATGGATAAATAAAATATAGTACATACATACAATGGAGTACAATTTAGCTATCAAAAAGCATAATATCCAGCCATTTGCAACAACATGGATGGAACTGGAGACCATTATGTTAAATAAAATAAGTCAGACACAGAGAAACAAATGGCATATGCTCACTTACTCGAGGATGCTAAAAATTAAAACAATTGAACTCCTGATAATAGAGTGTAGAAGGATGTTTACCAGAGGCTTGGAAGCATTTGAAGGGCAGTGGAGAAGTGGGAATAGTTAATTGTTGCAAAAGTATAGTTAGATAGAATGAATAATATATAATATTTGATAGCACAACTAGGTGACTACAGTGAACAATAATTTATTGTTTTTTAAAAAATAATTAATATAATTGGATTGTTTGTGACACAAAGGATAAATACTTGAGGAAATAGATACCCCGTTTGCTCTGATGTGCTTATTACATATTGCATGCCTATATCAAAACATCTCATACAACCAAGATACATATATATATATATATTTTGTTAGACAGCCATAACAAAATAGCACAGAGTGGGTGCCTTGAACAACAGGCTTTTATATTCTTACAGGTCTGTAGGCTAGAAATCTTTGATCAAGGTGCCAGCAAACTCAGTTTATGATGAGGCCTCTCTTCCTGGCTTGTAGGTGGCTGCCTTCTCACCATGTCCCTGGTGAAAGAGCTCTGGTGTCTTTATTTCTTATAAGAGCACAGCCCTATTGGATTTAGGTCCCGCCCTTATTACTTCACTTAACTTTTATTACCTCCTTAGAGGCCATATCTCCGCATACAGTCACATTGGGAGTTAGGGATTCAACATCTGAATTTTGAGGGGACACAATTTAGCACATAACAGATAGTTTGGGTAGATACCCTTTACAAGGTGATATTTCGGCAAAAACATAAGCGTTATCCATATGGATATCTGAAGGAATAGAACTCCAGGAAGAGGGAATGGCCAGTACAACTGTCCTGGTGGGAAACCAGTCTATCCTGGCCAAAGTGTTCAAGAAATAGTAAAGACATCAGTGTGGTTGAAGTGGAGGCAGTCAGGGGATTTGTAGGAGATGAGGTTGGACAGGTAAAGGTGGCCCATGTCCTGTACGGCCTTCTAGGGCCCAGTAAGAATTTTTTGCCTTCTGGAGTGGTGGACATGGAAAACCAAACTCAGCAACAGTGTCTAATGGGTGGATGAGGAGCTGTGATTTTAGGAACAGGTGGCATGGTGACCTACTTGACAGCGTCCTGATCCAAGCACACTTGTGGCCTGCTGTTGAAAGAATTAATGAAGTATATGCTAGGAAGAATAAAACATTATGATTACTGGTCAAAACAAACAAAAACAAAAACAGTCATTAAACTGTGTAATTCATTGGGGTCCAAGCAACCTGTTTGTGGGTGTCATGTAGCAAAACTGGAAGTGCCAGCAGAAAACTGCAGCCATCACTGAGACTGCTCAGTATGGATGGAGCCCAGTGTTGACAGATGATCAGCCCAGTAAAGATGAGGGTCTTGTTTCAGATAGCATCAATCAGATAGACCAGGGGAGAAGGACATGGAGTTGAGAAGTACAACTCCATGAGGCCATATGTGGTGGCTCGTACTTGTAATCTTAGTACTTTGAGAGGCCAAGGTGTGAGGATAGCTTGAGCCCAGGAGTTCAAGACTGGCAACATAGCAAGACCCTGTCTCTCAAAAAAAAAAAAAAAAATAGCTGGGCTTGGTGGTGTGCACCTGTAGTCTTAGCTGCTCTGGAGGCTAAAGAAGGAGGATCACTTGAACTCAAAATATCAAGGCTGCAGTGAGCCATGATCACACCAGTGCACTCCAGCCTGGGTGACAGGGCCAGATGCTGTCTCAAAAAAAAAAAAAGGAAAAAGAAAAGGAAACACACACCCCATGGTATATATAGGAATTTGAATATGTGAGAAAAGTCACATTTCAAATTAGTGATTATGCTGACACTTGGTTGATAATGTGGCAAAAATTAATTTGGAACTCTGTTTAAATCCACATAGATTAAATATTTGAAATAAAAAAGGTTGTTGGAGGATCTATATTTGTCTTACCTTGGAAAGGGCTTTTAAACCATTACCTCACTGGCAGAAATCAGAAGGAAAAGACTAGCTGGGCATGGTTGCTTATGCTTGTACTCCCAACACTTTGGGAGGCTGAGGTGGGAGGATGGCTTGAGCCCAGGAGTTTGAGACAAGCCTAGGTAACATAGTGAGACCCCCATATCTACAAAAATAAAAAAATTTAGCCAGTCATGGTGGTGTACACCTGTAGTCCCAGTTACTTGGGAGGCTGAGACAGGAGGATTGCTTGAGCCCAGGAGTTCAAGGCTGCAGTAAGCCATGATCATGTCACTGTACTCCAGCCTAGGTGAGAGAGTGAATCCCTGTCTCAAAAAAATAAATACATAAAATTAAAAAAGACTGAAATCTTTGACCACAAAGATGTTTAGAAGTTCTATATGGTAAAAAAAAAAAAAAATAATAAAAAACCACTGTATCTGTAAAACTGGAAAAATATATTTGCAACATTTGTGACAGAAAAGGTTAATATCTTTAGCATTTGAAGAGCTATTATAAACCAATACAAAAAAGAAAAACTAATAAAAAAATGAATTAAGGCTGTGAATAGTAAACTTAGCCTATGAACATGAAAATATGAAACAAATAAATACAAATTAATAATGAGATATTTTCTCAGAATAACAAGGATTAAAAAGGTTGTAGACACAAAATCTTGGCTAATATTTGGAAAAATAGGCACTCTTTCTTATAATACTGGTTGTTTCTGATGAATTACTCTGTTGAGTAATTTTGTAATATAGATCATACCCAAGTATATATTATTTAGCTCAAAAATTCCACTTCCAGTCATTTATCCTAAGGCAATGATTCAATATGTATGTAAAGATGGGTATCAAGAATGTTTAATTTTTGACATTTATGCAAAATAAAAAGAGGGAATAGTCTAAATGTCTCATGATAGAAATGCCATGAATAAATTACGGTGTGTCTAAAATATGATACAGCAATTAAGATGAATTATAAAGCTGTATATTTATTAATATAAAAGTTTTCTTTCTTCTTATAATGGTGTAGTAGACACCACTCACAAATCTCTAAGTACTGTGTAATCTCATGTTCTTGCATGTATATACTAGCATAATAAAGTAAAAAAATGATAAGTTACCTTTGGGAAGTGTTATTGCATGTGTTTTTTAAAAAGTTCTCTTTTTGCTTATCTGTATTATTTAATAATGAAGTTGTATAGATTGAATAATAAATATTTTTTAAAATTATAATTTAGGCTATATAAATTGCTAAGTTCTTGAATATCTGGTATTGAAAGGTTTCTGGTGCTTTTCAAGTTAAAATTTTCTCAAGCCTGGCTGATTTAATTTTTAAAACAATATTTATGTCAAGGAAGTGTTATATTTTACATAAATTTGGTATTTCCTTTGGTTTTCAATTTCACCTTTATCTCATTATTATGACCAATATCTAATTCTTATCTTTGACATTTCACATTTTAATAATACTGAAAGGACCAAGAGGAACAATTTGAACAGAGGCCAGGATTATATACTTCTCCAGAGGCTGACTGAGATAGAGTCATCTGTGGGACCATGTTTTTTTTGGTAACAGCTTTATTGTGATATGATTCACATGCTGTGCTACTCAGCCATTGCAAGCATATAATTTAATGAATTTTAGTATATCCCCAGAATTGTAAAATTATTGCCACACTCAATTTTAGAACATTTTAATTGCTCCAAATGCAATGTCCATACCCTTAGCAAACAACTCTCATTACTCTTCATGTTTTCCAGCTTAGGCGACTACTCTATAGATTTGTCTATTCTGGACATTTCATTTACATGAAACCATAAAATATGTGTTCTTCTGTGACTAGCTTCTTTCATTTTGCATGTTTTCAAAGTTCATCTGTGTTGTAGCATGTATCAGTATTTCATTCCTTTTTATTGCTAAGCAATATTGTATAATATGAACACTTTACATTTCATCAGTTCATGAACCTTTGGTTTGTTTGCATTTTTTGGCAATTATAATTCTGCTATGAAAATTTGTTTACAAGTCTTTGTCTTGAATGTAGGTTGTTTTGGTTGGTAATTCAATCTCTTTATTGTTAGATATTTAGGTTGTTTCTTTTTGAGTCATCTTTGGAAATTTGTGTTTTCTAGGATTTTGTCTATTTTATGTAAGTTATCTAATGTGTTGGAAATCATGGTCTTTTGAAAAATATTTGGAGTGTACAGGAAAGAACAGAAGACTAGTGGAAGATTGTATAGTTACCCTGAGATCCTTCTTGTAATCTCTTAAATTTTTAATGAAGTGACTGAACTCACAAAATCTTTAGTGTGACTTGTTTTTTATTGGTGAATAGCAATAATAACCAAAAGAAGAAACAGTAGCAAGAACAACAACAACAACAGCAACAACAGGGGAACAGGGCTCAAAGTACTTTTAGATTGGGCTGAATCAATTAACAAGACTGCCCTTGCCATGTATTCTGAATTCAAGCAACCAGTTCTGTTTTTTCTGTTTGACTAAAATTTGTACTTAATGGTGGCTTATGTGAAATAAAGTTGTGATGCCAGAAATATCTATGATGTAAAAGAAGGAATTCAAAGGCTTAGGAGGATAAAAATATTGGAATGTATTTATCATGTGCAACTGGCTTACCTATGTCTTCTGAGAAAACCTGGAAGATATTTTCCTCACCGTGGCAATAAAGAAAAAATTGGTGAAGTTGGAGGCAGCATCTCGGAAAAGCATAGTATTGATGTTTTCTGTAGGCAAGGGACAAAGAGGGAAAATGCAACCACAGAAATGGGGTGGCTGAGGCAGAGGCTGAGTAATAGCACTTAGTCACTAGAAGCCAATGGGTGTGGTTATAATAGGCAACAAACCCAAATGCTTGTCATAATGGCTTGACCTACCGGGATCTCTGGTGGTAGCTAATTGATTATGGTGTCTCTATAGCTGAAACAAATGACTAAATGTGTGATCTAACATCTTCTTTGTCTATAGAACAGAAACTGAGTCATCATGTTAGAGAATATGGATCCTCTTCCAATTCCTGGCTTGAGTGAATCCACAAATCTAGAAGCCCCTTCAATAAGAGAGATGCGAGGCACTCTTGTGGGACTGTAAACTTGACACCTGACCTTTTACAAGGGGGTCTGGAGCTATTTAATTAGGTAGCTTCACTATGGAAACAATTCTTGGAAACCTAGAATATCAGTGTGATCTGCCTATCAGTGTGGGGGCAGTCATCTAACAGTCATTAGATGATAAATGAAGTTTTGGCCCAAGTTCATCTCATTGTGGCTCTGAGATTTTTGTTAGCCCATCTGTCTGCTAGGCCTGCCAACAAAATATCACAGTTTGGGTGATTTAAACAACAGAAATTTATTTTCACACAGATCTGGAGGCTGAAAGTTCAAGATCAAGGTGCCAGCAGGGTTGGTTTCTCTTGAGTCCTCTCTTCTTGGCTTGCAGATGGCTGTTTTCACTATGTGTTCTCACACATACCTTTTTTCTCTCTGCATGTGCCCCTGGTATCTCTCCCTCTTCTTATAAGAACACAATTTCTATTGAATTAGGGCCCCACAATAATAACCCTGTTTAACATTAAGGTAAGGCTGGTCTTGAACTCCTGAACTCAAGTGATCCGCCAGCCTTGGCCTCCCAAAGTGCTGGAATTACAGGAATGATCCACCATGCCCCACCCATTATCTCTTTAAAATAGGACCATGTTTAAATCTTCTCAGACAACTCCAAAATTGTCCCAATTTCAAAGTAATGTACACTCTTTTTAATATAAGCAGTCCATTCTTATCATTGAAAACTTAAGAAATAAAAAGAAACCTAAAGAAAAAAAATATATAACACACTGAGAGATAATTACTACTAAGTTTAAGTTTTTGGTATTTATTTCATTTTAATCTTTTCTGCCATCCTCCCCCAGTCACAAACCCTCTCAGATTATAAAGTATATTTTTAGGTTTGTACCCATGAATTCTGACAACAGGAAACAAGTTCCATGAAATAATAGTTCATCAAATGAATATACTTTAATTTTTTAAATGTGGTATTCTATTGTTGAACATACAGACATTTGCCATGAATTAAAGAAAATTTAGATGAAAAATATCTTTGTACATAAATCTTGTTCACATTTAATATTTTCTGTGGGATAAAACTGTAGAAGAATTATCTAGTCAAAGTATATAAATATGTTTAAGAGCTGGATGAATATTGTAACATCATTTTCCAGAGAATTTTTACCACTTGCACTCCCAGCAATATGGAATTTCCATAACTGTTTCTTAATTAGTAAGTAGTTTCTTTTCTTTTCTTTTAATTTGGTTGGTAAAATGAAAACTTCTTATATCATTTACCTATTGTTACATAACAAACCACTCCAAAGCTTAGTAAATTAAGACAAAGATAATTTATTATTTCTAATGATTCTATGGGCTGGTAATCTGGGGCTAGGTAGTTTTTCTCCAGGTCTTAGATTATTTATGCATCTGCAGTTCTCTGACAGCTCAACTGGGCCTGAAGGGGCCAAGATGACCTCACTCACATTTCTGTCTGGAAGTTACTTCTGATTGCTGGCTGAGTCACCCTTTTTCTCCCCATCATGGTCTCTCATCCTGAAACATATATTAGACTGAGCTTCTTCACAGTTTCAAGGTTCCACTGCGATAAGAGTGAAAGATGCATAGTCTAACCTCCAGCATAATTTCTACCACATTCTTTTGGTCAAAGCAAGTCATGAGGCCATCCCAGCTTCAAGGGGTGGAAAAATAGGTTGTACCTCTTTTTTTGTTTCAGTTTCCTTTAGTTCTGTCTGATCTTGGTTATTTGCTTTCTTCTGCTGAGTTTGGGTTTGGTTTGTTCTTGTTTCTCTAGTTTTGTGAGGTATGACCTTAGAATACCAGTTTGCGCTCTTTCAATCTTTTTGATGTAGGCATTTAGGGCTATGAACTTTCCTCTTAGCACTATTTTTGTTGTATCCCAAAGGTTTTCGTAGGTTATATCATTATTGTTGTATAGTTTGAAGAATTTTTAATTTTCATCTTGATTTCATTTTTGACCCAGTGCTCACTCAGGAGCAGGTTATTTAGTTTCCATGTATTTATATGGTTTTGAAGGTTCCTTTTGGAGTTGATTTCCAGTTTTATTACACTGTGGTCTGAGAGAGTACTTGATATAATTTCAATTTTCTTAAATTTATTGAGGATTGTTTTATGGCCTATCATATGACGTATCCTGGAGAAAGTTGCATGCATTGTTGAATAGAATGTGTATTCTGTGGTTGTTGGATGAAATGTTCTGTATATAGCTGTTAAATCCATTTGTTACAAGGTATAGTTTAAATACATTGTTTCTTTGTTGACTTTCTGTCTTGATGACCTGTCTAGTGCTGTCAGTGGAGTATTGAAATCCCCACTATTATTGTGTTGTGGTCTATCTAATTTCTTAGGTACAGTAGTAATTACTTTATAAATTTGGAAGTTCCAGTGTTAGGTGCATACATGTTTAGGATTGTGATATTTTCCTGTTGGACAAGGTCTTTTACCTTTATGTAATGTCCTTCTTTGTCTCTTTTAACTGCTGTTGCTTGATAGTTTGTTTTTTCTAATATAAGAACAGCTACCTCTGCTCTCTTTTGGTGTCCATTTGCATGAAATACCTTTTTCTACCCCTTTAAGTTTATGTGAATCCTTATGTGTTAGGTGAGTCTCCTGAAGGCAGAAGATAGTTAGTTGGTGAGTTCTTATCCATTCTGTGGTTCTGTATCTTTTCAGTGGAGGATTTAGGCCATTTACATTCAATGTTAGTATTGCAATGTGAGGTCCTTTGCATTCATTGTGCTCTTTGTTGCCTGTGTACTTTTTCTTTTTGCTTTTGAACTTGTATTTTGTTTTATAGGTCTTGTGTGATTTATACTGTAAAGAGGTTCTTTATTGATGTGTTTCTAGTATTTGTTTCAAGATTTAGAGCTACTTTTAGCAGTTCTTGTAGTGGTGGCTTGGTAATGGCCAATTCTCTTAGCATTTGTTTGTCTGAAAAAGAGTGTATTTTTCCTTCATACATGACGCTTAGTTTCGCTGGATACAAAATTCTTGGCTGATAATTGTTTCGTTTAAGGAGGCTGAAGATAGGGCCTCAATCCCTTCTAGCTTGTAGATTTTCTGCTGAGAAATCTGCTGTTAATCTGATATGTTTTTTAAATATGTTACCTGGTGCTTTTGTCTCACAGCTTTTAAGATTCTTTCCTTCATCTTAACTTTGGATAACCTGATGACAGTATGCCTAGGGTAAATCTTTTTGTGATGCATTTCCTAGGTGTTCTTTGTGCTTCTTGTATTTGGATCTAGGTCTCTAGAAAGGCTATGGAAGTTTTCCTCGATTATTCACCTAAATATGTTTTCCAAGATCTTAGAATTCTCTTCCTCCTCAGGAATACTGATTATTCTTAGGTTTAGCCATTTAACATAATCCCAGACTTTTTGGAGGCTTTATTCATATTTTATTATTTTTTTTCTTTATCTTTGTTGGATTGGGCTAATTTGGAGACTTTGCCTTCGAGTTCTGAATTTCTTCCACTTGTTCAATTCTATTGCTGAGACTTTCCAGGCATTTCACATTTCTAAAAGTATGTCCAAATTTTCCTGAATTTTTTATTGTTTTTTTTCTTCAAGCTATCTATTTCCTGGAATATTTTTCCCTTCACTTCTTGTATTGTGTTTTGGATTTCCTTGCATTGGGCTTCGCCTTTCTCTGGCCCCTCCCTGATTAGTTTAATAACTAACCTCCTGAATTCTTTTTCAGGTAAAGCAGGGATTTGTTCTTGGTTTGGATCCATTGCTGGTGAACCTAGTATAATTTTGGGGGGGTGTTGAAGAATCTTGTTTTGTTATATTACCAGGGTTGGTTTTCTGGTTCCTTTTTATTTGAGTAGGTGTTGTCAGAGGGAAGGTCTATGGCTGAAGGCTGTTCAGATTTTTTTGTCCCACAGGGTGTTCCCTTGATATAGTACTCTCCCACTTTTCCTCTGGATGTGGCTTCCTGTAAGCCAAACTGCAGTGATTGTTGTCTCTCTTCTGGGTCTAGCCACCCAGTAAGTCTACCCAGCTCCAAACTGGTACTAGGGGTTGTCTGCACAGAGTCCTGTGATGTGAACCATCTATGCGCCCCTCAGTACCTATTACAGTGGAGGTGGCTGGGATGCAATGGACTCTGTGAAGGTTCTTAGCTTTGGTGGTTTAATGCCCTATTTTTGTGCTGGTTGCCCTCCTGCCAGGAGGTGGTGCTTTCCAGAAAGCATCAGCTGTAGTAGCATGGAGAGGGACTGGTGTTGGGTAGGGCTTTAGAACTTCTAAGATTATATACTCTTGGTCTTCTGCAACCAGGGTGGGTAGGGAAAGACCATTAGGTGGGGGCAGGGCTAGGGATGTCCGAGCTCAGACTCTCATTGGGCGGGTCTTGCTGTGGCTGCTGTGGGGGATGGCAGTGAGATTTGCAAGTCACTGGAGTTGTGCACCTTAGGAGGATTATGGCTGTCTCTGCTAAGTCATGCAGGTTGTCAGGGAAGTAGGGGAAACCTGGGGCAGTCACAGGCCTCATCCAGTTCCCATGCAAACTGAAGGGCTGGTCTCATTCTCACTGTGCCTGCCCCTGCCCCCCACCCCTACCCCCAATAGCCTTGAATCTGTTTCCAGGTAGAGGGTGAGATGGGCTTGAAAACTTGCCCCAGGCTACCTATCCTAGCTGCAAAAAAAAGGGCTTGTTTCTTCCATCATTTGTGGAGTCTGCACACTGGATTTGCACCCTCCCCTCAGTTCTGGCTAGGAGGCTTCTTACCCTGTTCAAATTGTTACAAGTTCGGCTAGAGATTTCCTTCTCCCTGTGGAGTTTTACCATCTGCTCCTTTGGCTGCCCTCCTGATGAATCCTTGTGGTGCCAGGCAGGAGTGGTCTGCTAGGGGACCCAGTGAGCTCCCAGGGCCTTTCTGCTGCTTTCTCTACCCCTATATTTCACTCAGCTCTCTAAACTGACTCAGCTCCAGGTAAAGTTG
This sequence comes from Callithrix jacchus, assembly GCF_049354715.1. Classification (NCBI taxonomy): domain Eukaryota; kingdom Metazoa; phylum Chordata; class Mammalia; order Primates; family Cebidae; genus Callithrix; species Callithrix jacchus. The sequence goes on from NC_133524.1 coordinate 21,143,277, forward strand.
GAAACTTCTCCTGCAAACAGACCTTCAGTTTCTCTGAGGGGGTGTGTGTTCGGGAGAGGAGAGTATCCCTTTCCCACTTCTACAGTTGGGGCACTCACAGTATTTGGGGTATCTCCCAGGTCCTGCAGGAGCAGTCCACTCTTTTCAGAGGGTCTGTGGGTCCTCTTGTGATTGCTGGTTTTTTCTTCCAGTTGATCTGGAGCTAAAATTCACAATGCCACCCTCTACATGCTGCTCTGTCCAGAGCTGCAATTTAGTCCTGCCTCTCATCCACCATGATGATCCAATTAAAGATTTTTCATTTCTTGGCTTCAGTGGTATCCTGAAGTCTTAGCTATGAATCTTCCAATACCAGCAGGTCAGAGCGATGGAGGCTGAGGCTGTGGCAGAATCACCAAGGCCTCCTGAAGCAGAGGTCCTGGTGCAGCAGAATCACCAAGGCCTCCTGAAGCAGAGGTCCTGGTGCAGTTAAGCCTTAATCCCCAAGCTCCAGCTGGAGCAAGGGACAAAACCTGTGCCGTATCTTCACAGCCACTCTTCCTCATTTTAACCATTTTTTTTTTTTTTTGAGACAGAGTCTCACTTTTGTTACCCAGGCTGGAGTGCAATGGCGCGACCTCGGCTCACCGCAACCTCCGCCTCCTGGGTTCAGGCAATTCTCCTGCCTCAGCCTCCCGAGTAGCTGGGATTACAGGCACGCGCCACCATGCCCAGCTAATTTTTTGTATCTTTAGTAGAGATGGGGTTTCACCATTTTGACCAGGATGGTCTCAATCTCTTGACCTCGTGATCCACCCGTCTCGGCCTCCCAAAGCATTTTAACCATTTTTAAGCATACAATTTAATGGCATTAAGTATATTCACAATATTGTGCAGCCATCACTGTTAGCCATTTCTAGAACAATTTCATCATCCCGAACTGAAACTCTGTATCCATTAAACACTAATTCCCCATTCCCACCTTCTTCCAGATCCTGGTAACCACACTTGTACTTTCTGTCTCTGTGAATTTACCTGTTCTATGCACCTCAGATAAATAAAATTATACAATATTTTTTTTTCTTGTCTAGCTTAATTCTTTCAGCATAATGTTTTGAAAGTGTATCCATGTGTAACATGCATCAGAATTTCTGTTTTATTGTCGAATAATATTCCATTTCTAAATGTATATGTATATATATCAATATCAGTGTATAGGTATGTATATCACATTTTGTTTATCCATTCATCTGTTGAAGGACATTTGGGTTGTACCCACCTTTTGGCTATTGTGAATAATGCTGCCATGAAAATTGTTGTATGAGTATCTGTTTGAGTCTCTCCTTTCAATTTGTTTGGGTAAATGCCTAGGGGTTGAATTGCTAGATAGCAGAGGAACCTTACATTTTACTTTTTGAGGAACCACTGTTTATCAAAGTGGCTGCACTATTTTACCACCAGCAATGCTTGAGGATTCCAATTTCTCAACATCCGCAGCAACATTTGTTATTTTCCTTTTTTTTTGATATAGCCATTCTAATGAATATAAAGGGGTATTCATTGTAATTTTAATTTGTATTTCCCTACTGACTAATGATACTGAGCATCTTCTCATTGCCACTGGCCATTTGTATATCTTCTTTAAAGAAATATCTATTCAAGTCCTTTGACCATTTTTAAATTGGGTTGTTTGTCTTTTGATTGCTGTGTTGTCATTTGGTTGCTGATTCCCTTACATGATTAAAAAAAACTTTTTTTTTTGGTTGCTGTTGTTGGTGGTGCTTCTGGTGTTATATCCAATAAATCATTGCCAAATCCAACATTATGAATATTTTTCCCTATGTTTTCTTCTAAGAATTTTATGATTTTGTCTTTTAAATTTAGTTCTTTGACCCATTTTAACTAAATTTTTGTATATGGTATAAGTAGTGGTCCAACTTGGTTCTTTCACACGTGAATGTTCAGTTTTCCCAGTATTTTTCTGACTTTTTAAATAATGGAGTATTTCTCAGCACATTCTATGGTCCACTTCTCTATACCTAAATGACCTATGTTGATGATCTTATCCAGCCTCATGGCTCTAAAAGAATCCATATGCTGGTAATTCCTGGATTGTATCTCCAGCTGCAATATTTCCCCTTGAACTCAAGTTTCATACATTCAAGCTCTACATCATTTCTCCCCTAGAACTCTGACTCCAAAACTGAATTTTACACTACCAGTTTGGGCATTAAAACTTTAAGTTTCCAAAAATTAACTTAGTACCCTCTTCCTCATGCCCAACCTACACATCCCCTAGTCTTTCTTATTATATAAAATGCTGCCACCAGTCCCCCAGTTGCTTATGCCAAAAACTAACATGCCACCCTTTACTCCCCTCTTTCTCTCACACCCCACATGCAATTCATCAGCAAGTTCTCTGAGCTCTACTTTCCAAATATACTCTAAATTCAACCACTTCTCACTCCTCTGCTGCTATCTTTCTTGTTCAAGCCCCTATCCTCAATTCCAGGATTCTGCAAGTCTCATGATGGTTTCTACCTTCACTCCTATAATCCTGTAGTTGATTTTCTATACATCAGCCAGAATAACTCTTTACAACTGGAAATAAGATCATATTATTTTCTTGCTCAAAACTCTCCAATGGCTTGCCATAATAGAATGGAAAACAAATTATTAGTGTGGCCCAAGAGCCTCAGTTTCAGTTGCTATTACTGTGTGACAAATCACTCCAAAACTTAGTGGTTTAAAACAAAATTTTTTAGAAACTCAGGCAGATACTGGCTAGTTGGTTCTTCTGTTCATGGTGGAGTCAATTGAGGTTACTCAGGGGGACTCAGCTGGCTGATAGGGTCCAAGATAATTCCTTTATTTCTTTTTGAGACAGAGTCTCACTCTATCTCCCAGGCTGGAGAGCAGTGGCGTGATGTCAGCTCACTCCAACCTCCACCTCCCGGGTTCAAGCAATTCTCCTACCTCAGCCTCCTGAGTAGCTGGAATTACAGGGACATGCCACCATGCCTGGCTAATTTTTATATTTTTTAGTAGAGACACTATTTCACCATGTTGGAGAAGGCTGGTCTCAATTTCCTGACCTCAAGTGATTCCCCACCTCAGCCTCCCAAAGTGCTGGGATTACAGGTATTAGCCACCACACCTGGCTGGGTCCAAGATAATTCTATTCACATCTGGCTCCTTGGCAGGGTGGCTGGAAGGTTGGGTTCAGTTGAAACTCTTGACTGGAGCACCTATGTGTGACCTCTTCAACATGACAGTTTTAAGATAATTAAACTTATATGGCATCTGGCTTCCCTCAGAGTGAGCACTCAAGAAATCAGGAGGAAGCTTCATGGGCTTTTATGAACTTGCTTCAAAAGGCACCTAGTGTCACTTCCACAGTACTTTATTTATGGAGGCAGTCAAAAGCCTGCCAGATCCAAGGGGCGGGAACTTAGTCCTCACTTCTCAATGGCGAGTGTCAAAGAATTTGTGACCATTAAAAAAACACTGCTACAGCCCTGCATGCTCTAACTCCTATGATGTCCCTGCCCTCCTTTCCAGCTTCTCTCCGGCTTGTTCATTCTGCTGGAGTCACACTGGAAAACTCCAAACTCTCTCATGCCTCAGAGCCTTTGCTCTTGCTGTTCTCTGTGCCAGGAATGATTTTCCTTCAAATCCATACATACCATACCTTTTTCACTTCATTCAGGTCCCTGCCCGAACATTCCCTTCCTATGGAGACTTCCTGCCTACACTGTCTGAAATAGCACCCTCCTCTCAATGATTTATCTCCTTACCCTCCATTGTTTTCTTTACAGACATAGGCAACCCTGTATATTTCATTTTTTAAATTGTCTATTAGTGTCTCATTCACCAGCACGTGAGCTTTATGAGGACAAAGACTTGAACTGATGTTTTCTCTTATGCACCTTGAACAGAGACTGACATAAATAGTTACTCCATCATATTTGCTAAATGAATGATTGAATTCACATGCATGTTTTCCATTCTATCATGTAATCCTTTTCTTTTTCATTTCACTCTGAGGAGAAAATGCATTTTCCATTCCCTTCTCTTTGGGGGATGTTTTCTGCCTCTTGTGGCTCTTTATTAGCTGTTTGTCGGGGATTTGATTTTGAAAAACATTTGATGCATCCTTTTAACTTTTGGACAAATACTAGATTTGAGCAGTAGACTTTATTTCTATGGTCTTTTAAATTAGTCTTTTAGTTTGAACTTCTTTATTAAGCCCGGGCTAGATAATAACTTCATGTTTTCTGTGTGCCAAAGTAAAAATCCGAAGGTGATTAAAAATTTTCCATTAGACATATATTTACAAAAATAAAACCTTATAAGAATTGATTACATAAGACTGTGTTACTTAAGTGGCCTGGTATAGCATGTGCTTTCTCTTACCTGAAGAATCTTAGGAAAGAATGAGTATATTTATATCCTAATTCTTTTCAGAAGAGGACTTGAGGCAGAGTATATATACACAATAGGAGAAAATTAGTGAATTGGGGCAAGGCAAAAATAAGTTTTTAAGAAGTGAAGATTTACCCCATAGAAATATGCCAGTTGTTACATTAAAATGAAGAAATGAGAAGCTTGCAATAGGATTTTTTTTTAATTGCAAAAGTGCCATTTGGGTGTTTTAATCACAAGGGAAGGACAATGATGGAAATGAGTTTATCTGTGTCTTCTATATTAGGCCATGATTAGAGTAGACTAATTAAAAAAACTTGAGAAATACTGGCCTCTCAATAGATTTTTAGGTATTTTTATTTGTTTATTTTTTGTGGATCAATTGATAACATTTTTATTAGCCTTCTGAGAATTAGCATTCTAAATATTTTGAGTGCTACCTCTGGATCCAGTGTTATTTTATTGTTCTACACCAACATTTGCATTTCTATTTTCTATTGTATGAATCTTTATTGTTTCCTTTGTGCATTTTTTTTTTTTTTGCCATTTCTCTATTTGTGGATTGAGGTATCATAGAAGTCAAAAGAAAATTCAAACAAACCAAAACCATAGCATCAGGAGTGTTAGCAATGCATTCAGTTCAACCACCATTTGTTGGATGCTTACTGTATGAGTCTTGAACTCAAGCGCATCTACAGACCAAACAGATAAATTAGTGATGCAGGGCAGGTGTACAGAAAATCAATAGCCAGAAAAGCAATCAAGCTTTCTTTGTTTCTACTGAAATACGGTGTAAACAGATAACATAATAAACACAGTTATGTGAATTTGGATTATATTTTACCATGTACATGAGGAAATGTAAATTGAAAATAGACATAGTTAAAAAATTATTATTTTCCTTCATGTTTCTTTTTAATTTGGGATTAGAAAAAGGGGTGCCTTAACTTTTGCAAAAATATTAAGTGTCAGGTTTTATATTTCACATTGTGAGGTACAGGGCACCTTAATTCAGCATTAAATCCTCTAATAGGTTTTCATATTTAATTTAATTTCAGGTTCATAACAGAAAGAAGCTCTTCAAAAATTGATAGTTCCTTTTAAAGAGGATTGTTGCAGTGTTTTTATAAATAGATAATGTTATTTCACTTTTAATATTATATTGCACTCCAGGTCAATAACTTCTATTTGGAACTCTCAATTCACACTGTCAATAGTATTTGAGGAAGATCAACTGAGAAATTCTAGCTTATTTTCATACAATTTCAGATTAAGAAAACATATTTGGAATTTGGGATTCAATATCATACTTTGGGGAATATAAATCCAGCTATGACTTCAACTTCTTTTAATAAAGGAAATTAGATGAGATTATTCTCTGACAAAGGAAATTCCCAGAGATTCATTTTTGTGTAATTAATGAATAAAACTAATTCCTCCATTTGCGAATGCCCTTGATGAGATATTAAAAATATTTAGAAGGTAATAATGTCAAGTGTTCCATCCATCTTTTTGCTGCTAAATTGAGATGGGCACTTTTTCATGAGTAACATGAACCAGCATCTATCATCAATTAAAAAGAATTCAATATCCATTCATGATTTAAAAAATCCAGGCTTTCAGTAAACCAGGAAACTGTATTAAAGCAATATAGATCTTGTCCCTGCAATTCCTTAACATCATTTACATAATGTTGGTGACATTGTTACATATTAACAGTGCATCATCCATCCTGCTGCCCTGACTCTTTCTGATGTAATTGTGCTTTGTTCATGATGATCAGAAATGCAAGTCCTATTTAGAGTATGTGGGAAAATCTGAATAAGTTATTTTCTGATCGTGTTAAATTTACTACCCATTATTTTATAGTGCAGTGGTAGAACAGCACATCAAACAACTATGTCTTTTCTTGAATTCTTTAGGCCATGAATGCTGCATCCCGGAATGCGATCTTTTTCAATGTTGACTAAGTCCCTGCTGTGCATACACTGATACCAGCAGGGAGGAGTGTGGAAGGTAGATGAAGGGCCCATCAACTGAGCCAGGAGGGTAGTCCTATTTACATGAGTAATGGCTGCCTCTGATTCCACATGGCTTTAGATTGCTCTAGAAGAGCACATGTCACCACATCAATCAGAGGCAAGAGCAGACACAGATGTGTTGTGGAGCAATGGTTTCAAAAGCCCTCAAGGACACAGGCAAGGCTTCTCTTTGAGTACCATTGACACATAGGCCTTTGGAGGCTTTGACAGGGGATCACCCTGGATACCAGCAGAATGACATGCAGAGTAACAAATACCTGCTGCCAGTCCTGCCACCCTGAGGTACTGTAGACTGGAAGTGGCACAGTCCAGTGGTGGACCATTGGTAGCTCAGAGCTACTTGTCCTGTATCTGATGTGAGTGAGAGCCACCCCAATCCAGTGAGTTAGCACCAATCTTGTGCAATTTCATGAGAGAAATATGAAGGCTCTTGGGAGAAAAATGCTTGCCAGACTGTCTTCCTAGAACTGGGACCTTAAGACCAGTCTATAGATGTGATTTCTGGGGCTCTTCAGGCCATCTGGGTGCCCCTATGCAAGGGATGCATAGGTGAGGAAGCAGCTCAAAGAGCATCTGGAAGGGAGAAATGGCAACTGGTGACCAGGTCACACATACAAGTTCCAGTCTGGGCAAAGTAAGTGTGCATCACCTGGGCAGCACTGCTGGTTGGGCCAGTACTGATGCCTGAGGGGAAATTAGAAAATTTTCAGGATGATAGCCCTGAGGCCAGGCCTTCCTATATTGAATACATATGCTTTATAAAGTTCCTAAATGTAAGGCTGGGAGTAGTGGCTTATGCCTGTAATCCCAGCACTTTGGGAGGCCGAGGTAGGTGCATCACTTGAGGTCAGTTGACGACCAGCCTGGCCAACATGCTGAAAACCCATCTCTACTAAAAATACAAAAATTAGCCAGGCGTGGTGGCCAGTGCCTGTAGTCCCAGCTACTTGGGAGGCTGAGGCAGGAGAATTGCTTGAACCAGGGAGGCAGAGATAGCAGTGAGCCGAGATCACATTGTTGCACTCCAGCCTGGGTGACAGAGCAACACTTCATCTCAAAAAAATAATAAATAAAAATAAAGTTCCTAAATGCAGATCATTGGTGTCAGGTAATTAAATTAATATGTAACTGTATTTCATAGCAGAATTATTGATTTTATTCACATTCAAAATAAATTCTATTGCAATTTCACTCCTTTTCTGGTTTACTAAGTATTTTCTCAAGCAGCATGTTGGCTAAGAGTATAAGTCCTGAAAGTAGAAGGCTGGGATACAAATCCCAGCTCTCCTACCTACTGGTTCTATGACTTTGGGCAAGTTACTAAACCTCTCTGTGTTCCAGCTTCTTCATCTATGCAATAGGGAAAATAATAGTACCTACCTCATAGAATTGTACTGAGGACTCTGTGTGGCTACATGTAAGTACCTAGAACTCTGTCAGCTGCATAAGAAGGACTCTTAGAGTGTGTGCTATTATTATTGTATGCCAGCGGTTCTCATCAGGAGTAAGTTTGTCCCTCAGGGACATTTGACAACTTCTGGAGACAGTTTGGTGGTTCCAACATGTGGTGGAGAAGGGTGTGCGGAATGCTACTGGCGCCTAGTGGGTTGAGGCTGACATGATGCTGAACATTATATAACACACAGTAAAGCCTCCACAACAACAAAATTATTCAGCCACAAATGTCAGCAGTGCCAAGGTTGAGAAACTATTATTATATACTATTGACAGTTCTTACTGTGGTCTGTTTCATGATGGTGTCTTCAGATGTATACTTTTGACCTAGGTACACTGTGCAAAATAAACAAGTTACAGTCTTGGTTTCTGCAGGAAATATACTCTTTCCCCTTTACCTGGAAGTAGATTATTGTAGAGGTAGGGGGTACAAGAAGGATTTCGTAATCCTCTTTACTCTATTACAAGTGCAACAGTAACAATTGAGAGCCAACCATTGACTTCAGCGACAGGGAGAAAATAGAGACTGATGCGATGATAGGGAGGTAGAGAACTGGCTTTAGGTCCTTGTAACCATCAAGTCTAGAAAGAGACTACTTACTTGTTTTCCTGTCCCCTCTTTCTTATGTGTCAGAGGGCACAGCATCAGTTATTGTGGGGGGGAGTAGCAGAGGAAAAGGTAAACTAGTAGACAAAAATCCCAGCAGTTGTTATTTCAAATATATTAACTATTTCATGCAATTGTAAAAAAAATAATAATGAGAATGAATTACAACGACCACCAAAAAATTGTATGTGAATCAAAAGGTTGGGCAAATTTTTGGTGGGACCCTTGCTCTTGAATGAAGCTTCCTTATGGGGTTGTGGGTTCTCTATGTCCTCAGTACTCAAAGTGGGGTCCACAGACCAGTAGCATCACCCAGAGTTTGTTAGAAAGGTGGAATCTGAGGCCTCACCTTCTTCCTGATGAATCAGAATTTGCATTTCAACAAAATTTCTAGGTGGTTTCCATGCATGTTAAAATGTGAGATGCACTGGCATGCTCTCTCTGTCCCTAGCAGCTTAGCTTTTAATTCAGAAATGGGCCTATTAATAGGCTAAAGGTGACAGGAGAAAACATTTTAATCAATGAGAAAGCTATTTCTCCCTTCCATTAAGTAATTTACATGCCATTGTGTTTATTTATAGATTCTCAAATGATCTGATTTTATAAGATATGATCTCTTCATTAAACAGATGTTATGGTTAATGATTTGTTTTATATGTGCAATTTAAAAGTTAAGGATGCAGAGTGTCAAAGCTTTGAAAGGTAACAAGGTGTGTTTTGCTATCTTTGTCATTTGCAAACGGGAAGAACCACACTTGCTAAACAGCAGTGGCATTCTATATTTTTTCTCTCTATAGTGTATATTTATTTGCATAAGTCTAAATATAGTAACTCTAATCTCCTAGACACTTAGCTGTCTGTCACAGGCTGAGACCAAAAAGGCAATTACAGTAAAATTGAGTGGCAAAGGATACATTACTTCAATTAAGTGCACTTCCATGTTAAATAAATTGGACTGGTAGGCCAGGACACTGAAAACTGTTTTTAGCAGAAACTCAAGTGAGAATGGAGAAAGTTGTGTGATGGAGGCACCGCCCATACAGTGTCTCAGGGGCATTTGAGCCATTCTGGGGTGCCTGTGTCAGGCTTCGTCCTCATTTTTATCCTGTCCCCATCCCAGAGAAAGGAGTATCTTATTTTCTGTTAAAGGAGTCAAAGGGGAGTTGAGCAGCTGATGTAAAGCTTTACCAGCTGCATATTCACAATTTCTGCTTTCTCCCCTGAAATTCTTGTGAACCCCGCCCCACCCCCAAGTCTTTTCTCATGCTCCTTACTAAAACTCCAGTTGATCCCTGAGAGCTTGATACAATTGGAAAACTTAAGGCAGACATAGAACTATGGCTTTCTAACTAGGAAACAAAACATTCCCATGCCCTTCCATATTGGGTGATTTCCAAAGTACTGTAATCTGTACGCCTTGGAAATGGTCGGGTGTTTTGGGCCGAAAGCCACCAGTAGGAATAAATTTCAACTTTATCTCCTGCTGTTGAAGGATAATGAGCATTTTCTTATGAAATTTGAGGCCTCTTTCTACCCAGCAGCTTATATACCTCTATTGTTCCAGCTTCCGTATGTTGTCATTATCATTATTAGACACAACAACACCTAAAACACCATCAAAATAAATCTCATCTCAAATTGCCTTCCTGAAGTGAGCTGAGGAGATTCTGGCATCTATAAATGGAGAAATGTACACTGCAATGGGCTGTATGTTGTATCAGACCAAAAATAAAATGAGAAACATATCAAGCTTAAAGATTCATCAGAAGCTTCTTGATAATTCTGCCACTGTTTCATTTTAAGTAGTCTCTTATGAAACATTGGATCTCATTAGGCTTTCAGCTCTTGAGCCCCAGGATGCATTGTATTTAATTAACTCTTCCTGGCATAAAACTTCTAAGAAGCTCTAAGCACTGGTGACCAAATAAAGTAGTCTCAAAGGTAATCTCAGAAATCCCTTGATATACCTATATAAAAATGCAAATATATATACATATATATATACAAATATATGTATACAAATATTTAAATGTCATTTACTTTTCAATATGCAAGCTCAGGTGTAGTTGCAGAGATAGTAATGTCTATAGATATCTGACTTAACAGCCAATATGAAATCTGGCTTAGAGGGAAATTAGTCTTACTGCTGTTCAGTGGTTGTAAGCAAGATGTATTCTCATCCTTAGACTGGATTGATGGCATCAGTAAAGCTTATGGAAACACTTCTGAAATGACAGAAATTTGGGCTGAATATGCTGAAGTTGTGGTATTTCAATATTCATGGAATTTGCATCACCTCTTTGCAATGGGTTCTTTTCCTGGTTTGTCCATTTGACATTGTCACAGACTGAACTGTTATTAGAATACGAGGTTTTAATGAAAATGAGCAATAATGAGCAATAATAAGCAAAGTAATAAAAATAAACAATGGCAGTTATTTCTATTGGTGTTTGAACCTATTTCACAGGATACAAGAGATGAATAAAACCACTTTTCAATCAGGATATCTAGAGTAGAAACTTTAGAGGAGAGTGTAAAAAGCTCCTCTTCCCCAAACACTTCTTATGTCTGAACATATTAGTCAATAGAAGATTAAAGGGAACAGAGTGAAGGAAAAGCAGTGAGGATGATGGTGACGTTTGGTGGGGGTAGTGACAGAAAAGAGCAAGACAGGTGCTGGTAACGTGGGCATGTTCAGTTTATGAAAATTTACTCTGACCATTTATTAGTGGTAAATGTTTCTCCATGTATATTTCAAATGAACAAACAAACAAAAAGCCAAACACGTAGTTTGTGAAAGTGGTCCAGGTAGAACCAGGCATCCAGAAGACATGGTGAGGGTCAGAGAGGGATAATGTCACTTGGAACAGAGAGAGGATACGTTAAAAGGACCTGGTCCAACCAGTAGCCAGAGTGTCTAGAAGAAAGTTCAAGAGGGGTGGATGGTGGATGGCGATGGTAGCTAATGGTAAGAAGAAGGATAGTGAATCAGGATGCTAGAATCCAAAGGGAATTTAAACAGAAAGTTGACACAGGAGCTAAGTGTATAGATCACAGAATATCAATAAAAGGAGTTCAGCAGGAATTAGCATAGATTTGGGCAGCAGAGGAAATGGGGGTGGGACTCTCCTCCCCAATGCATAAAGTGGCAGAGACCCTAGACAGACTCTTGGATGAAACCCAATACTCATTTAGAAAGTGGAATTATTAATTACACAGAAAACATTGGTTCCCTAGATAGTACGTTCTCTGAGGTTCAGTCTTCCAAATGAGGAAGAGTTGCCCCTTTTTGGGTACTGGTTGATTCACCATCACAGTCAAGGATTAGATTTTGTGACCATACATAGCAACCCAGATGGTTGAATAGATCTACAAATTGTTCATGCAACAAATACTTGTTGAGCACCTACTATGTGCCAGGAGCTGTTCTAGGTGTTGGAGAGGCAATGAATAAGCAGAGAAAATCCCTGTCACTTGAAGCTTACACCATATTGCTTATGTTTAATGTACCAGAGCTGAAGGGCTTGTGCACAGCTTTATAGCAAAGAAAAAAATCTGTTGAGAATCATCAAAAACCTTGATGGCTAAAATATACGTAAGTGTGTGTCCACTAGGTAACGCAGGCACATAGACATATGAAAAAGATATTACACTTAGGCATTTTCTTTATTAACTCCAACCCCAAGGAGGGTACATTTTATGGGGTGAAAACACCCCGGGGTTAAGGTTTAACACCTCTCCTTCTCTCTTGCCAGGTGAGTGTGAGCAATTTGCTTTACTTCTCAAGGTCCCAATTTTCTCCCTTATGAAATAGAATAATTTGAGTACCTGTATGCTAAGGTTGTGATGAGGGTTAACATGTTTATCTTAGCTTCTTACAATAATTCTACCTATAATTATTTAATAAAAGAAATGCATTATGAATGCCTGAATACTTCCAAGTCTTCTAGGTTTCTGAACTCCTTCTTTTATTTGTAAGCCATTTGAACTTTATCAAGCCCTCATATCTATATTATAGGATGGCCAGGGTCTGTCACAATATTTATAAGGATTGATGAGGTAAGGAGACTTCATTTCCTGGGAATCTTTTTATGAATTCCTACTCCATCTAAAGTCTTGAGCCCTACTCACGAGGCCATGATCTGGCCTCCTGCCACTTGGCCCCTGCACAGGTACTTCCATTTTACCTTCCTTCTCTCCACGTGTAACTAACACAGGGCTGTTGGGTGTAATAGACTTCGATGGAGGGTTTGGAGACAACCAAGGGAGCCCATGGCATTGCCGAGAACAGGAGCACTGACCATCTTTCCTTCCCCAAGATTTGCCTTCATCCCTCACTTCTCTCTCTTCATATACAATTTATCAGGAAATCCTGTTGGCTCTATTTTCAAAATATGTGAAGGAGAAACATTTAAAAAAACTGATTTTTTCAAGTGCCTATGACAATGTCTGGCATAAAGTAGGTGCTCATTCATTATGTGTGGAGTAAATGAATGAAAATGTGCTTACAGCAGTGCCTTGCATGTAGAAATAAACATTTAAACTTACGAATATGATTGTCTATGATCTGTAGTCTAGTCTTTCAAGTGGTTATTGTGTCAGAAGTAGGTTTTCTCTGTAGAAAACTGACTCACACTTCATCAGCCTCACACTTCAAGTCAATTAATTAACACTTGGGTGCAGTAGCCATATCTTGCTTACCAAGGACTGATTATCTTGAGTATTTGGTAAAGTCAGTTTCCTAGGTTTGTAAAGCTGCACAGGATACAGTGAGCCCTTAATGACCATCAAAGACGCAGGTATGTTGTGAGGATCTGCTTGAAACCAGGTGAACAGCTTCTCTGTCCTAACCACAAGCATCATACCCCTATATTTAAATAGCATCAGGTTTATTGAGGAAAGGGAACCATCTGAACTGTCAGGTGTTTCAATTAAAAATAAAATCGCAACAGCCAAGAAGCCATTACCACAAGTCCTGCACGTGTTAGACATTTCAGGTTTTACTGAGTATTAATACATTGCAAAAAGTATCAAGAATATGAGAAATGTACATATTTAAATTTTAGTTTAGTGAGATGCTTTTCTTGTTGCTGCCTCAATAAAAGCACAGTTTTTAGACACATATTAACATATCTGTTCACTCAAAATCTTTTTTATGATTCTTCATAAAATACATAAAACACACTCCCTTGGTCTAACATTTCAGGAACCCCATATTCATTACAGGGATGGAAAATACTGGGCCCAAGAGACTCCAGCTGTGTTTTCATTTCTTCCATGCCCACAGTGAGTAGGTGGTGGCCTTCTTTCCTGTTGAGTCTGAATTTGGTCTCAGCATTCTTCTCCACACAGCATTCTAAGCAGTTGCTACTGATTAATCCTTTGTCTTCCTACAGTCTACTGTCAATATGGTAGGCAGAGTGAGCCATTAATGTGTAAGGCAAATCACTGTCCTCCTCTGTTCAATGTCCCCACCCCAATCCTTTACCTCAAAAGACTTGGTTCTCCCACTTTCTGATTTTATTTTTCTCTTAGTACTCTGATTCACTGTGTCAGCTGTGCTGGCTTCCTTGTTCCTTGAACACACTGGGAACCCTTTGGCCTTACGGCCTTTGCACTGGCTATCTTTTTCCAGAACATTCTCCATATAGTTTTATAGGTAACTCCCTTATTTTAGGGTCTTGCTCAAATCTTACCTTAATCAATGAGGCTTACCATGACCACCAATTGCAATCCTTCTGTGAGAGCAGAATAATGTACCCCTCTCTAGGGGATTATAACCCCAGATTATACCCTACAAGAGGTATTGTACTGGATTATCCAGGTAGGCCTGATGTAATCACAAGTGTTCTTATAAGAGTCGGGCAGGAAGGTCAGAGTCAGAGAAGATGTGACACGGAAACAGATCAGAGAGCAGAGAGATTGGAAGATGCTACCTTGCTGCTGGCCTTGAATAAAGAGGAAAAGGTCATGAGCAAAGGACTGTAGATGTCCTCTAGAAGCTGAAAGAGGCAAGGAAATGAATCTGTCCTAGAGCCTCCAGAAGAAATGCAGTCCTGTCCAAACCTTATTTTATTTCCTTATTATATTTGGACTCTGGGGTGCGTGTGCACATCCTGCAACCTACATGTTGCATAGGTATGTACATACCATGGTGGTTTGCTGTCTCCATCCCCCCACCAATGTTGCCTACATCAGGCATTTCTCCAGGTGTTATCCCTCCCCCTTCTCCCCGCTCACCCCCGCTGTGCTCCCCTCCCCCCCCCCCCCACCTAGCCCTGTGAGTGTTGTTCCCTTCCCTGTGTCCATGTATTCTCATTGTTCATCATCCACCTATGAATGAGAAGATGAGGTGTTTGGCTTTCTGTTCTTGGGTCAGTTTGCTGAGAATGATGGTTTCTAGGTTTACCCATGTCTCTACAAAGGACAAGAACTCATGAGCATGGAATGTTTTTCCATCTGTTTGTGTCCTCTCTTATTTCCCTGAGGAGTGGTTTGTAGTTCTCCTTGAAAAGGTCTTTTACCTCCTTTGTTAGTTGTATTCCTAGGTATTTTATTCTCTTTGTAGCAATTGTACATGCTTCTAATTTTGCCCATTCAGTATGATATTGGGTGTGGGTTTGTCATAAATAGCTTTATTTTTTTGAGATATGTTCCATCAAACCTAGTTTATTGAGAATTTTTAGCATAAAAGGCTGTTGAATTTAGTTGAAGGCCTTCTCTGCATCTATTGAGATAATCATGTGGTTTTTGTCTTTGGTTCTGTTTATGTGGTGAATTACATTTATAGACTTGCATATGTTGAACAAGCCTTGCATCCCTGGTATGACGCCTACTTGATCGTGGTGGATAAGCTTTTTGATGTGCCATTAAATGTGGTTTACCAGTATTTTATTGAATATTTTTGAATCAGTGTTCATCATAGATATTGGCCTGTAATTTTCTTTTTTAGTTGTGTCTCTTCCAGATTTTGGTATCAGGATGATGTTGGTCTCATAGAAAGAGTTAGGCAGGATTCATTCTTTTTGGATTGTTTGGAATAGTTTCAGAAGGAGTGGCACCAGCTCCTCTTTGTATGTCTGGTAGAATTCAGCTGTGAATCTGTCTGGACCTGGACTTTTTTTGGTCAGTAGGCTATTAATTGCTGCCTCAACTTCAGACCTTGTTATTGGTCTATTCAGGGTTTCAACTTCTTTTTGGCTTAGTCTTGGGAGTGTGCAAGTGTCCAGGATATTACCCATTTATTCTAGGTTTATTGGTTTATGTGCATAGAGTTGTTTGTAGTAATCTCTGATGGTCGTTTGTATTTCTGAGGAATCCATGGTGATTTCCCCTTTATCATTTTTTATTGCAGCTATTTGATTCTTCTCTCCTTTCTTTTTTATTAGTCTAGCTATCAGTCTGTATAGTTTGTTGACCTTTTCAAAAAGCCAGCTCCTGGATTTATTGATTTTTTGAAGGTTTTTTTTGTGCCTCTATCTCCTTCAGTTCTGCTCTGATCTTAGTTATTTCTTGTCTTCTGCTTGCTTTTGAGTTTTTTTGGTCTTGCTCCTCTAGCTCTTTCAATTTTGATGATAGGGTGTCAATTTTAGATCTTTCCTTGTTTCTCATGTGGGTATTTATTGCTATAAATTTCCCTCTAGACACTGCTTTACATGTGTCCCATAGGATCTGGTACATTGTGTCTTCACTCTTGTTGGTTTCAAAGAAAGTTTTTATTTTTGCCTTCATTTCATTATTTATCCATTGGTCATTCAGGAGCAAGTTATTCAGTTTCCATGTGATTGTGCGGTTTTGAGTGCTTTTCTTAATCCTGAGTTCTAATTTTATTGTGCTGTGGTCTGAGAGACTGTTTGGTATGATTTCCATTCTTTTGCATTTGCTTGCTGAGTAGTGATTTACTTCCAATTATGTGGTTAATTTTGGAGCAAGTGCAATGTGGTGCTGAGAAGAATGTGTATTCTGTGGATTTGGGGTGGAGTGTCTATTAGGTCCACTTGATCCAAATCTGTGTTCAAGTCCTGGATATCCTTGTTGACTTTCTGTCTCATTGATCTGTCCAATATTATCAGTGGAGTGTTAAAGTCTCCCACTATTATTGTGTGGGAATTAATTCTCTTTGCAGGTCTTTAAGAACTTGCTTTATGAATCTGGGTGCTCCTGCATTGGGTGCATATATATTTAGTATAGTAAGCTCTTCTTGTTGCATTTATCCTTTTACCATGATATAATGCCCTTATTTGTCTCTTTTGATCTTTGTTGGCTTAAAGTCCATTTTATCAGAGACTAGGATTGCTACCCCTGCTTTTTTTTGCTCTCCATTTGCTTGGTAAATCTTCTTCCATCCCTTTATTTTGAGTCTATGTGAGTCTTTGCATGTGAGATGGGTCTCCTGAATACAGCACACTGATGGGTCTCGACTTTTTATACAGTTTGCCAGTCTGTGTCTTTTGATTGGGGCGTTTAGGGCATTTACATTCAACATTAATATTGTTATGTTTGAATTTGATCCTGCCATTTTGTTGCTGGCTGGTTGTTTTGCCCATTAATTGCCGTGGCTCCTTCATTGCTTCGTTATTCTTTACCATTTGGTATGTTTTTGCAGTGGCTGGTACTGGTTGTTCCTTTCCCTGTTTAGTATTTCCTTCAGTGGCTCGTGTAAGGCAGGTCTTGTAGCGAGGAAATCTCTCAGCAATTGCTTGTCTGTAAAGGATTTTATTTCTCCTTCGCTTATGAAGCTTAGTTTGGCTGGAAATGAAATTCTAGGTTGAAAGTTCTTTTCTTTAAGGATGTTGAATATTGGCCCTCACTCCCTTCCAGCTTGCAGGGTTTCTGCTGAGAGATCCGCTGTGAGTCTGATGGGCTTCCTTTTGTGGGTGACTCGACCTTTCTCTCTGGCTGCCCTTAGCATTTTTTCCTTCATTTCCACCCTGGTGAATCTGACAACTATGTGCCTTGGGGTTGCTCTTCTTAAGGAATATCTTTATGGTGTTCTCTGTATTTCCTGGATTTGAATGTTGGCCTGCTTTGTTAGGTTGGGAAAGTTCTCTTGGATAATATCTTGAAGAGTGCTTTTCAACTTGGATTCATTCTCCCCGTCACATTCAGGTACGCCGATCAAGCATAGATTAGTTTTTTTCACATAATCCCATAGTTCTTGGAGGCTTTGTTCATTGCTTTTCACTCTTTTTTCTCTAATCTTGCCTTCTTGCTTTATTTCATTGATTTGATCTTCTATCTCTGATATCCTTTCTTCTGCTTGATCAATTTGGCTGTTGAAACTTGTGTATGCCTTGCGAAGTTCTCATGCTGTGTTTTTCAGCTCCATCAAGT
Source organism: Callithrix jacchus (assembly GCF_049354715.1). Lineage (NCBI taxonomy): Eukaryota > Metazoa > Chordata > Mammalia > Primates > Cebidae > Callithrix > Callithrix jacchus. The sequence goes on from NC_133524.1 coordinate 21,161,118, forward strand.
CGTTTATGTTCTTCTCTAAGCTGGTTATTCTAGTTAGCATTTTGTCTAACCTTTTTTCAAGGTTCTTAGTTTCTTTGCATTGGGTTAGAACATGGTCTTTTAACTCAGAGAAGTTTGATATTACCCACCTTCTGCAGCCTGCTTCTGTCAATTCATCAGATTCATTCTCTCTCTTTTTTTGTTCCCTGGGAGGAGAAGAGGTGTTCTGTTCCTTGGTGGTTTCATCCTTTTTGCGCTGGTGTTTTCCCATCTTTGTGGATTTATCTCCCATTAATCTTTGAAGTTGGTGATTTCAGGAGGAGTCTCAGTGGACGTTTTTTTCTGTTGAGGTTGGAGCTGTATCTTTTTAGGCCTGTAGAGGGTGTTGCTGGGCTCTCTCGGGTTCAGTCAGGTTGCTGGGTGGGTGGTCCTTCCCTGGAGTTTGTTTGCCAGTGAGATTGGCCCTGCCTTCCCAATGGCGCCTCTCCAAGAGCTCGATCTTCCTGGTTGGGGTCAAGCTGGTGTATTTGCTGCCAACCTCTCTAGCTAGTGCTTCAGTTTGAGTTCTGTGGGGGTGGGATCTGCCCGCCTTATGACCTGTTTCCCTGCTTTCAACTCTGCCTCCCTCTGTGGGACAGTCTGTCCCGCTGGCATTAGTCCAAACTCCTACCCAGGTCCCTGCAACAACTTGCTGCACCTGGCGGTAGCTGCTGCTCAGATTTGCATTGACTACCCATGGCGCTCCACCATCTGGCAGGGCTTTCATGGACAGAGGGTTGCAGGAGGAATGAGGCAAGCACAGGATCCGAAAGAGGGGGTTAAGTCCCCCCACCCTCCGAGCCAGCTGCATGTTTCAGGTGGGGACGCGCCCCTCCCATCTTGATTTGCTGCCCCGGGCGGCTCTTGCCTTGCGTCTCCTTCCCTGGGCCCAATTCCAGTGCCCTATTAGTCCCACAGAAAAGAACCCTGTACCTTGTTTGGAACTGTGAAGTCCGCTAGCCCTCTGCGTCTCATTCGCTTCTCTCAGCCATCTTGGCGCCCCTCCCCACGCCCCCGACCCCCATCCAAATCTTGATTTCAGCACTTCTCATTACCTAACTAGAAGACAATGAATTTGTGTTGTTTTAAGCCACTATTTGTAGAAATTTGTTATAGTAGCAAGAACTAATGCACATCCTCCCTCCTAGATTTTTCTTTTTTCATTTCACTTACCAGCCTCTATTGTACCAGTTAACATGTTTATGTCTATGTTTATTATCTCTCTCCTGCTTTATCCTCTGCCTCCCATTATAATGTAAGCTCCATGAGGACAGACATTTCATATGTTTTGTTCATTGCTGAAAACCTGCACTTAGAATCAGTGCTCAATAAATATTTGTTGAATTAACTAATTGGTCAATTCTGAATCTATTTTGACACTCTAAAATTACTTCCCACCATGATAAAAATGAATCTTTTTATTTGGCCCCTGGTTCTTTTACTCTCTCCCCCTGCCACTCTCTGTGTCTCCATCTCTTTCTCTCTGTTTCTGTCTCTCTGTCTCATACACATACTCTCTTTCCCTGTCAGAGTGGGTCCAGTTCAGGTTATAGGTCTGCATGAAGTCCTCTCTGGACTCAACAGTCCACATTTAACTTTGCATTTTCTGATTTCCTAGAGCATCTCGTATCACTATCCCCCAGTTTTGCACTTATATTCTCTTACTTTCTGTATCAGCTAGGTTTCTGTCAGGAGGCAGAAACCACACAGTAATTAGAACAGAGAGAGTTTAATATAAAGAATTATTAACTAATAACAAGGGATTAACTACTATGAGGTAATGGATAATTCTAAAGAATACAGAGATAGCAGATATAGGGAGCAGCCACTACCTCTAGGGTTGAAGTGAAGTACCCAGGGAGGAACACATTTGGAACAGCTTCCCTCAGCCCCTACCAAGGCTGAGATTCAGACCTCAGTTGAGGTGTGTGACTGTGGCCCATTGATTAGAAGTGAACTTCACTGAAGCGCTGCAGACCGGGGCTGGCAAGCAAAACACTGCTTGCCAAGGTGCCTACTAAACTCACTGGGAAGCTACTCATGGAGATGCTAATGAGAGTCACTGAGAAGTTGTTCTGGAATGCTACTAAAACCCTGGGAAGCAGTCCTCTAGGTTGGTAGTGGAACTTGCTGAGAAGCTGCCTGTGAGAATGTTGCTGAAAGTCACTGAGAAGCTACCTGTATGGGTGCTGCTGAAACTCACTGAGGGGTGAGTACCTCTGAGTGATCTGCATGGCCCTGGCCACCTGCGGTGCAGAGGCAAGCAGGAAACCAGAAAAGCACATTAGGATGAGAAGTTTCTTTGCCCTGCTATGCACTTCCAGTGCCTAGCACTGAACCAGCTGGCAAAGGAGAAATATTTACAGGGTCCACCTCCAGTATCACAAAGTACGGTAGATTACCACTTTGGTGGTAAAGAAGGGTGGATTTACCACTGAGAGGCAATACATTGATAATTGGCACACGTTTGTATTTGTAATTTTCCTTGGGTGTTTGCAGTAGTGTAAGCCTCTTGAGGGTAAGGACAATGTCACGCTGCTTCCTCGCCTCCTCCTGCCCCTCCCACCTTCAACATGGTTTATATTAGCATTTTTAACATGAAGTTGACCACATGTAATGAATACTTGGTCAACTGTAAATAAGATTTCCCTGAGCTCTTATTTGTTCAAAAGCCTGGGAAGCCAATGGCACCATCATCCTCTTAATTTGTGTTACCTATTCTGAAATCTAATGACAGAGAAGTTCAACCATGAGTGAACAACAGCTGCCACTGAGCTAGCAATTTCCAAGTGCAAACCAGACTGATTTTCTCCTCAGTGATTATGCTATCTTGGATGTCATTCTCAGAAATACTGAAGACAAGCTGGGACCAATTGTGATTCTGTTTATTAAACTCTCACTTGGTGGGAAACAGCCCTGTCAGCTGCTGATTCTCTTAAAGTCAACTCTCACTCAGGCTTCTAAGGCCAACCAATCAAGGAAGTATATTCCAATGTGTCCCACCTTCTCTCTTTCTCGTAAAGACTTAGAAGCTTCACAGACCAGTCCTTTCATGATCAGAATGACTCAAGCTACACACACCTGCTTTGTGGCCAAATGGAAAATAGTACAGTCTAACAGTTGTATTCATTTTAATATATATATTTCTTGGCTTCCATATTAGTCAGTTTTGCATTGCTATAAAGGAATACCTGATACTAGGTAATTTATAAAGAAAAGAGGTTTATTTGGCTCACAGTTTGGCAGGCTGTACACAAAGCATAGTGCTGGATGATGAGGGCCTCCAGAAGCTTACAGTCACAGTGGACGGTGAAGGGGAGACAGTGTGTCACATGGTGAGAGAAAGCAAGAGAGATGCTAGGCCCTTTTAAACAATCAGCTCTTGCATCAACTAATAGGGCAAACTCACTCATTATCTCAAGGACAGCACCAAGACATCCATGAAGGATCTGCCCTATGACCCAAATACCTCCCACTAAGCTCTCCTCCAACACTGGGGATCACATTTCAACATGAGATTTGAAGGAGATAAAGCATCCAAACCATATTAGCTTCTAAAGGCCTTCAAAAAATCTTGTTTTGTGTGAATCTAAGAATTTCTCACTCCAGGGCCTCTATTAAGCAGCCTAGTCTAAAGATAAGTTTGCCTAGCTTTAATGTTAACATTAACTCTACCCTTCTTTATTCCTCCCTTGCCTGTGGTTAATGTGATGGTACTCTTTCCTCACACTGAATACAATGAGTTTTCCTCAAATAGTTGCCCAACATCAGTAATTGTGGCCCATATAGTTTCTAGAGAGTGAAAACAGTTCTGAGTCCTTGAGTTAGATAAATTTGTATAAACTCAGGGTCTGTTATTTGTTATTTGTGTGACTTTGGGTATGTTACTTCCCCTCTTTAAATTTCAGATTCCTCCCTGGTAAATCAGGACTAGATGATGAAAATGAGTTAAGTTATTCTCTTTTAAAAATCATTTTTTCTCCTTAGCAAATGCAGGCTAATGACAGTAGTTATGCCACAGAGTGGTTATGAGGATAATGTTTGTATAGCCCTTAGGAAGTGAGTGTTCATTAAGTGTCAAATGCAATTACATCACAAACCTGAAAATGTCAACCTTTCTAGTACAAGCCACAATTATCTCTTTCCTGAACTGTTGCATTGGCTTCCTAACCAGTATTCCTGCTCACAGACTTGCCTAGAGTCTATTCACCCTAGAGAAGCCTGAAGAATCTTTTCTAAAATAGGTCTTGTCACTCCCTTAACTCAAAGTCCTATATTGGCTTTCCATCATACTTTGAACCAAATCCCAAGTCCTTACCAGGACCTACAAGACTCTATGTGATTTGGCTTCAGCTTATGTCTGATCTCTCTTACTGCTATCTTCCATGCCTCACTTTCATCTGGTTATAATTTTCTTGCTGTTTTTTGACCATGTAAGCATGTTCCAGCTGAGAGACTTTTTATATGCTGATTTCTCTCATCTGAATGCTCCTCGCTCCAGATACTCACATTGCACATGGCTTATTCCTGCATTTTATTCAGGTCTCCTCTCAAATGTCTTCTCATCAGAGAGGCCTTCATTGGTCACTATATGCTAATCGGGTCCTACCTCCCATCCATTGGTCTTTAGTCTCTTACCTTCCCTTATTTTATTAATGACACTTACTGCTACCCAACATTATTTATTTATGAGCTTTAGTTTTCTTAAAACTTAAGTTTCATGAAAGCAATACCTTTGTTTTGTTCACCATGGTCCAGTGCTTGGCATATGTTAGGTGTGCAATAAGTGCTTGTTGAATTAATGAGTATTACTGTTATTATCCACGACTTTGACTCTTGTGAAACTGAGTCTTTCGATACTCTTGTTGGAGTGCTAATGCCTCTAACAGTGGCTGACTCAGCTTTTTCTTGGTGATTAGTATAAATCTTAGCTGAGATTTTCAGAAATGAGATTCCTGGCTTGACTACAAGTTTTTGGGGAAACATAAAATGAAAAAAGAGTAAGGAAGGGAAGGAGAAGCTCCTCAATAGGAGATATGGGAATATCTCAAAGAAAAATCTTCACCCAATTTATTATTTTATCTAGAGCCATCCCTGGATACTTGTTCAAACCAGGATCTCATATGAGAGAAAAGCTCTTTTTCTCTACTTCCCTTTCCTAAATCTTCTTGTATTTGGCATACACAACATAAATGTAATGTCAGTTGCTAAAGATAAGCCAATTTTAACATTTTTCAAGCTGTCTGAAAACAAAATGGAAAAATTCAGTTTTGTTGTTGCTTTAGCAATGAAAACCATGCTCTATTTTCTCATCAAATAAGATAAAATAAATACTAAGTCATAGTGAAAGTACATACCTGGGCTTCTGCAAGCCCACTCCTAGGAATACTATAACTGAAGCTCAAAAGCGCTTTGGCTTATAGGCCATTTTTCCAGCTAAGGACTTTAGAACTTCTATTTAAGAGTTCAAATTGAATAGTGACTATTTGTTCTAGGTTGGTTTTACCATACTTTTAGGTCATGATTAATAATGATTATATGGGTAGAGAGCAAGCCATGGGGCTACTAAGAACTGCTAAACAAAATACAGTATATAACATGATACCAAGACCTACAATTACTCAAATTTGACTAATGACAGGCACTCCTTCTCCTCCCACCCTTGTTTTTTCACCCAAAGAGAGGATAAATTTCTTACTCTTTTGAGAATGGGAGTGGGTGAAAAGTGTTATGAAGGGAAAGGCAAGGACTGGTGGAGGAATGGCAGGCTGCCCTGTCTAGGGCAACTATGAAGTGAAGGGTGGCTGCCTGAGTTTCTAATATTCTTCTGGCCCTATTTCTTCATATTGGGCTGACACAATTTGTGCCAATTAACAGGGGAATGCTTGGAAATGCCACTGCTCTATGTATTTACAAGACCAGAATCACTCCCATGAGCTATTAAGTAGACAATGAAATTAGAAGATGCCAAAACACAGCCTGAATCAAGATAGAGATTCAGATCACATACCTGAACCCTTGGAACTTCTGGCAGGTTGGCTGCATAGGCTCACTCCAAAGTTTTTATCAACTCTGTGATAATATGACTTTTCATTTTATACATTAGATGTTATTACCTTATTTGTTTACTTGTTGCTTGTTAAATGCCAGTTTCACCCCACTTAAGAATGCAAGCTCTATCATGGTAAAGACTGTGTTTCTTATACCTAGGACATGGTAGGTGCTCAATTTATATTTGTTGAATGAATAAATGAATGAATATTTATGAATGAATATCAGACACTACATTGAGGTATGAAGGTGAGTGAATCAGGCTTTTCTTACACTAAAGGAGTACACCAGACTGGAAGTGGGGAACTATTGACTAGTGAATAACCCTAAATGTTGAAATTCTGAAGCTGAAACTAGCTAGTGAGGCTATAGAGAAACTGTCCCCTTTTTATGGGATGCGAATTGTCCAATTTGCCACAACCTGCTTTATACATTATGTACCTGCCTGGAGTTTGAGAACATTTGAGTTTGTATGACTGCTGCTCTTGTTAGACAATATCTTAGATGGCCTGAAAAACACATAAATAGCAGAATTAATCTGATACCCCCAAGCAGTGCTGAAGAGTGATGGACAAAGGCAGTAGATAGGCTATGATAAGGTCTTAGTTTGACTCTTAGCTATGACTCACAGAGATCATGACCAAGGACCAAATGACACAATGGATGTCTCTGAGGATCCCGTGAGAAACAAATTGTCAGTCCCTATCCCCCTGAATCTTTTGGCATGCTGGAAAAGCCTTCAAAACTTTGACATAACCTAGGAGAAAGGGAAAGGACACAAATTACTTAAGATTAAGGTTTGGTAGAAGAGCGAGGGGCTCATGGTCAAAATTAAGTTGAATTATAGAAGAATGAAGATCCATTTTATGCATTCCTGAGTTTGTGGTCTGATACTCTCAAACTTATATATTTATATGATGTATATACTATCGGACTGAGGAGCAAGAGTTATATTTTAAGATATATCCTCATTACAATTGACCATGATTCAGCTTACAATTGAAGGTAAAGAGAAATCCCACTGGCAAAGAATGATAGTTGATACTTCGGTTCATACAAATTTTTCTGCTGCATCCATTAGTATTTTATTTTTGTGAATCTTCATGTTATGTATCACCTCTTTTTCATCTTAATAAAGTCACTTTTATTCCTGAATTATTTAGAAAAATGTATGAAGTCTGAGGGGTGGACAAATCATTTACTCTCTTTGGATCTTGATAATGTCATGTGTCAAATAAAGGAAGTCAACTAGACCAGCACATCTCAAACTTTAAAGTATATCACCTGGGGGATCTTGTTAAAATGAATATTGATTCGCAGGTCTGAGGTTGGCCTGCCATTCTGCATTTATAACAAGCTCCCACCCAGGTGATGTCAGTGCTGCCGGTCCAAGGAACACAGTTTGGGTAGGAAAAGCCTAGCTGACAGACAATATTCTTTTTCTTTGCATTTCTAGGTTATTTATGGGACATAATTTAATTGGTACAGAAAAAAGTACACACACACACACACACACACACACACTCTCATACTGAGTTTTTCTATGCCAAGAATTAAGCCAACTGGGGGGCACTACTTCAGTTTTTGTAGCACATGAACTTCATCATACCTTATGGGGGTAGCTTATCTGTCTTTGTACAATTTAAGGTCATTAAAAGTATATTGGAGTTTTATATTTTCATATTGTTCACCGTCCTATGCAAAAGAAAACAATATGTTTCTAGCAGCAGGATTGAGTAGTAGGGTGAGTAGTTGCAACTTAGCCACTAAGTGAACAATGTGAGATTGACATAAAGCATGATGTAGATATTATTACTGTGTCTATCTCAGTTTGATGCCGCGGGGAAAATAAGGCTGATCTGTGTCACATTAGCCATTGTCAATAGAGTCATGGCATTGGGAGTCATGTTGAGGGAAAACATGTTTCTAATGCTTTCTGAGCAGGATATGAAACCCTGCATCAGCCAGTTTAAGCAGCCATATCTGCATAAATAATATATATATTTTATAGTCTATAGATAAGATTAATATCACCTTTATAGTTCCCAGACTTCCCTTGGTTCTTCCCAGTGCTACTCAGATTTATCCTAAAGGTCTCTGGGAGTCCTAAGAGAGTGTCTTAGGTTTGTACTGGGAATGACACCTCCAGAGGTATCTATTATTTCCCTTCTGTCACAATTGCTGAGAAGAGAATAAAATACCTAGGAATACAGCTAACTAGGGAAATAAAGAACCTCTTCAAGGAGAAGTATAAACCACTGCTCAAGGAAACGAGAGAGGACACAAACAAATGGTAAAATATTCCATGCTCATGGATAGGAGGTATCAATATCATGAAAATGGCCATACTGTCCAAAGTAATTTATCGATTCAGTGGTATTCCCATTAAACTACCATTGACATTCTTCACAGAATTAGAAAAACTATTTTAAAATTCATATGGAACTAATAAAGGGCTCGTACAGCCAAGACAATTCTAAGCAAAAGAAGAAAGCTGGAAGAATCACACTACTGAACTTCAAACTATACTATAAGGCTACAATAACCAAAGCATCATGGTACTGGTACAGAAATAGACAGATAGACCAATGGAACAAAATAGAGAACTCAGAAATAAGATCAAACATCTACAACCATCTGATCTTTGACAAACCTGAAAAAAACAAGCAATGGGGAAGGTATTCCCTATTTAATAAATGGTGCTGGGAGAATTGGCTCTCCATAGGCAGAAAATTAAAACTGGATCCCCTCCTCACACCTTATGAAAAAATTACCTAAAGATGGATTAAAGACTTAAATGCAACACCCCAAAACTATAAAAGCCCTAGAAGAAAATCTAGAATACCATTCAGGACATAGGCAAGGCAAAGATTTCATGGTGAAATTGCAAATTTCAAAAGCAATGGCAACAAAAGCAAAAATTGATCAATGGAATCTAATTAAATGAATGAGTTTCTGCACAGCAAAAGAAACTATCATCAGAGTGAACAGACAACCTACAGAATGGGAGAAAATTTTTGCAATCTATCCATTTGACAAAGGGGTAATATCCAGAATCTTCAAGGAACTCCAACAAATTTACAAGAAAAAAACCAACCCCATTAAAAAGCAGGCAAAGGACATGAACTGTCACTTCTCAAAAGAAGACATTCATGCAGCCAAAAAACATGAATGAAAGCTCAACATACTGATCATTAGAGAAATGAAAATCAAAACCACAATGAGATACCGTCTCATGCCAGTCAGAATGACAATTATTTAAAACCCAAGAAACAACTGATGATGGCGAGATTGCAGAGAAATAGGAACGCTTTTACACTGCTGGTGGGAATGTAAATTAGTTCAACCATTGTGGAAGATGGTGTGGTGATTCCTCAAAGACCTAGAGACAGAAATATCATCTGACCCGCCAATCCCATTACTGGGTATATACCCAAAGGAATATAAATAGTTCTATTATAAAGATACATGCATGTGTATATTCATTGCAGCACAATAGCAAAGACATGGAAATCAGCCCAAATGCCCATCGATGATAGACTGGATAAAGACAATTTATTATATATATTGTGGCACATATACACCATGGAATACTACACAGTCATAAAAAGGAAGGAGATCATGTCCTTTGCAGGGACACGGATAAAGCTGGAAGCTATTACCTTCAGCAAACTGGAAAGAGTGGGAGCAGAACAGTGAGAACTCATGGACACAGGGAGGGGAACAACACACACTGGGGCCTGTAGGCAGGTGGGGTTGGGGGATGGAGAGCATTAGGAAAAATAGCTAATGCATGCTGGGCTTAATACCTATGTGATGGGTTGATAGGTGCAGCAAACCACCTTGGCAACGTTTCCCTATGTAACAAAACCTGCACAATTTGTACATGTACCCCAGAGAACTAATAATAAAAATTTTTTTAAAAGGGAAATAAAAAGAAGAAAAATCTCCCCCTAAACATTTCTTAAACCTGCTTTTTTATCCTATTGCTTTAGAAAACATGAAAACACATGCATTTTTTTAAATGATAATGAAAACTTCCCCTGGACTTCACTCTCCTCACCTTTAAATCAAGATTAGGATTGGATGATCTCTCGACTTTTTCTACCTCTTTATATTTTGCTTAAGCATTAATTAAAATTATTTGATGCTTTTTAAAAGATACTTTCAAGTTCGCAGTGTTCAAAAATATAGAGTATATTCATGGTTTAATCAGAATGTGTGTCCGTTGCTGGGAAATTCAAAGAGTTCTGTCACCCTTGAGAAGTAAATCACAGTCATCAGAAGCTTCTGTAATTAAGTTTATTACAGAGAGTATAATATAATTTACATCTGCAAACTCTGAGCTAACTAAAAAAATGGAATGTCAATGTTCATAAAGTACCCAGCGAAGGCATTTTTGTTGAAACAACAATAATACAAATGAGGGCTTCGAAGATCTGCATGTCAGACTAGAAGAGTTGTAGAGAAGCTATTAACAGTGTAGACCTAGATAATTGAGGATGGAAAGCTAGCCAATCAAGTAAGTATTCTTTTTTTCTTCCAAAAATCTTTTATTTTTTAAATTGTAATCATTTTGGAGGCACAGGTGGCTTTTGGTTACATAGATGAGTTCTTTAGTGGTGATTTCTGAGATTTTGGTGCACCCATTACCTGAGCAGTATATGCTGTATCCACTATGTAGTCTTTTATCCCTCAACCCTCCCACCCTTCCTCCATGGTCCCTAAAGTCCATTATATCATTTTTATGCCTTTGCATCCTCATAGCTTAGCTCCCACTTATAAGTGAGAACATATGATATTTGATTTTCCATTCTTGAGTTACTTCACTTAGGATAATGGCCTCCAGCTCCATCCAAGTTGCTGCAAAGGCTTTTATTTCATTCTGTTTTATGGCTGAGTAGTATTCCATGGTGTATATATACCACATTAAGTAAGCATTTGTAATTTAAGAAATGATTCAGAAATATCCTTCTTGAAATGGGCCAAACACATTTCTAGGTTATTGTTTATTCTCATTCTCCTCCTATACCTGTCAGCCCCAGCTTACCACCATAGTGCAGTAAATTCAAATATCCCTCCATAGTTTCTGATTACATTCTGAGGGTAGTATAAAGTTAAAAACAAAAGTTTTCTGAAAATTATCTTCATTGTACCAACTAAGAATGCAAATAATATATCTTTGTATTTCATTTTTTTCCCTTTTACTTTCTATATTGGTTAAAAGTGCTTTTAGCTGCAAGTAATGAAACATTTGTCTAATAATATCTACTACCAATATGACATAGTTGTTTACTTAAACAGAAGCACAGAACTAGGTGGTTCAGGGTCAGTTATGCAGCTCTGTGATGGTGTCAAGGACTCAGGTCTTCCTTGGATTCATCTGCTCTGTCATCTTCAGTGTATTCAGTGATGTCTCCTCTCAAGAGTATGGCTGTTTCAGTTTTGTATGACACCATCTTAAGCAAAACATATGGGAAGTGGTAGAAAAACAGGCTTTCTCTTCATTATCTCTCTTTCAGAGGAAACAATTATTCTTAGAAATCTGTACAGAATTTTCTTTGTTTTATTGATCATAACTGGTCCGTATACTCACCCCTAGAACAATTACTGACAAAGGGATATGGGAATGCCACAAATGTCTGAGATTAATCAAAATTAATTCCCTGGAGCTGGATACTGTCAAACTCTAAATTTCAAATGGTTAAAAATATGACTCTCATACAAGCATAGGATGAGTACATGTTAAAGATAACTCCTTAATGAGGGAGCCATCAAAATAGTAAAGCTGGTTCAAAGGTGGTTAGGACAAAGTGACGGATACCGTCAAGGAAAAAAAAGAATGCTAAAATGCAATTGCCAAAATAGATAAAAAACTTATTATCCTACGGGACTATAAAACTGTAACCTTAGGGATCATTATTTTTTTTTATCAGACAGGACTTCCTTGCAACTTATTAATGTTCTACAAGTTAATATCTATCTTTAGTGAAGCAATAGTAAATTGTAAGTCAAACAAAAGTACATTTCCTTAGATAATTTAGATAGATACTCTTTGGTTCGGCCTGTTAGACATTGAAAGATGGGCAGTCATTATTTTGCCTTATTTCCAATTTCGGAATATAATTTCTTAATGGCATCTAGCTAAAGGACTCTAACTGAGGTTTTCTTAGCAAAGACGAAGGAGAAGATGTTTGCTGGGTAGGCAATCAGTACTGTCTGCCACAAACCTCTTATTCCAAATGACTGAAATTCATCAGGTGTTAAATATTATTTTCTAGATAATCATCTTAAACATGGATAACAATATCAAGCCTTTTCAAACTGTTAACATTATATCTTCTATTTATGATATTATGAAAACATTATATTTTGAACAGTATTTCAGTGTCACCAGGAATAATTATCATTGACATTTTAATCTAGGTTCCAATGGTACATGAATATGTGGATTTCTTCACTCAACTTCTTTGAAAGTAAAGCATTGTCACTGGTGAAATGATTATGTCAATAGGTGGCATTTTCTTGATTTTCTCCAGAGGGTGTTGTCTAGTTGTGATTTTATTTTCTTTGAAGTTGGTCCTTATAATTTATCTTGAAGAATACATTACTTCTTTCTTTCCACAAGCTTATCTGTGGGTAACTGAATCCCTATGACACTATAGTTTCTCAGTAGCCTGGCCCGTGTAGACTTGTTTTTATTTAATTATTATGATTTTTTTTCTATTGACTAACTAAAGCCAAATCAAGAGGTCTATGTGAAGACTACCTGTGAATTCCAGAGTAAGCATTGTGATATTAGGGAAAAGCAAAGCTTGCCTCCAATTCCAAATGGCCCAAGCAGTACTGGGATACTAGCTATAAGAAGCCATTACTGTGATACATTCCATTTGGGATAAGTGTAACTGTTAAGGCACTTGTCTTATGACGAAGCTTAGAAATAGCAGCTATAATTTAACAGGTGATGCTCTCTGAAGCAGTTTCACTTGCAAGTGAGTCATGCTACAAGAGATCTATGGAAGTACATGAGAAGCAAGTCTTGTGCTCAGCATTCCCTCTGTGGCATCTCTTGGGTCTGTCATTCTTTTTTGGTGGCTTACAAAGAAGATTTCAACAAGTGAGAATTTCAATCCTTTTTCAAATGCCAAAAACAAGTTAGAGAGCATTTTTGAGAGGAAAACAGGAACAGTGAGTGATATAGCTTGGCTATATCCCCACCCAAATCTCATCTTGAATTCCCACGTGTTGTGGGAGGGATGTGGTGGGAGGTAATTCAATCATGGGGTGGGGTCTTTCTCATATTGTTCTCATGATAGTGAATAAGTCTCACAAGATCTAGTAGTTTTAAGAATGGGAGTTTCCCTGCACAAGCCCTCTTCTTCTCTTGTCTGCCACCGTGTGCAACATGCCTTTCACTTTCCACCATGATTGTGAGGCTTCTCCAGCTACATGGAAAACCGAGTTGATTGAAACTCTTTTGTAAGTTTCCCAGTCTCAGGTATATGTCTTTATCAGTAGTGTGAAATGGACTTAATACAGTGACTATATCCTAAAATCATATCTTTATATTTACAAGCTAGGGTGTTTTTTCTGCATTGATTAAATTAATTTTCTGCCTTTAATTAACTTTTTCCTGAGATTGTGTTATTTATAGTTGGGACTTCCTGAGTAGGTCAGGACACTATAGTGTAGAGCAGAAATGTTAAGAACAAAATAGTAAATGATTTTGGTGTATCTCAGCAAGGCCATGATAGTAAGGAGAGTTCACATGGAGAAATAGTTTCTCAATTGGCCAAATGAAAAGAAACAAATTTTGCCAGTATCTGATTTCTTTTTATATAACTATGTTAAAATCAGTATTATGAACTTAAAGCTTTCCTTTACTTCAACAGTTCTGTTTTGGTTTTCTAAATTACCTTAAGAAATGTATTATTTAAAGGGAAGTATTAATTTGATATGATGGGTAAGGGAAAAAATAAATTTTAATACATTATTTTATAAACAACATCATAAAATAACAATGTTGCTCCTGCCTTTTTATTTCACCATTTATCAAAACACTCATTTTACTGTTTTTCCAGGTCTCTTTATAGTTCAGTATGGGTGCTTCATTTTAGTATGCTCATCAAGGAAGTTTGTAATTTGCTTTCTCCCTTTAATATTATATCATAACTGTTGCATTTATTTTAATAAGCCACCTCACTATCTGTTAAGTTGCATAATAGCTTATTTGATTGCGTTTTGGACATTCATGATCTTAATTCTTTTTAATGCTGCAATAAAAACACTTGTACATAGTTTGCTTTCTATTTAAAATTATTTGTTATTTGGCAGATATATTAGCCAGGATGGGGTAGCTTATGTGTTTCAATAACAAATTGATCCCCAAGTACCAATGACTTAATGCAATAGTGACTTGTTTCTTGTTCATGCTGTGCATTCATCATGAGTCACCAGAGGGAGGAGTACCCAGGCTAATGGAGGTTTCACAATATGATAGCTGTCAACTTGAACGTGTGTCTAGGCAAAAGAGAAGAGACTGGAAAATTATGCACAGACCTTTCACTGCTTCTACCTGGGAATGACACATGTCCCCCTGCTCACTGCCATCAATCAGAACTAGTCTGGAAGGGGCTGGGAAATAGAGTGGAACAAATGGAGTATTCAAAAAAAAATTACAAATTCTTCAACAGCAGTGGTGTTGGAGCAGTAAGAAAGATTATTTTCCTAGAATAAATCTCTGATTTGTTGGGCTCAAACAAAAGAGATATATGTGTACTTTTCGAAACTTTTTTTGCAGAGCACTTTACAAAAGGATAGGTCTTCTTCAGAGTGTATAGTGATATAGAGTAGTGACAAAGAGCACGGGCTTGGGTCAGAGGCATATTTGTGTTTGTATCCTGGCACTTAGTAATTACATGTCCTTGGACGAATTACTTACTTTTTCTAAATCTGTTTCCTGTTTAACAATATGGGTGTGAGTGTATCTACTACACTTGGATAGAATTAAATGAATGACTATATGTAAAATATTAGCCCAGTGTGTCTGGTCCATAGTAACTACTTAATAAGTTGTAAATGTTATTGTTTACCACTTTTCATTATGTATTTTTATGAACATATGTTTTCTAGTTTTACATGTATTAAGTATTAAAATTTTAAATTTGGAGTAGTTAGTAGGCTCAATAATTAATGGGTTTTAACAGTGTGGGGGTTTCTAAAAAAATTAACAATAAAATTACCACATGATCCAGCAATCCCACTACTGGGTATACATCCAAAGGAAATGAAATCAGTGTCTTAAAGAGATACCTGTACTCCCATGTTCATTGCCACACTGTTCACAATAGCCAAGACATGGAATCAATCTAACTGTTCATTGACAGATGAAGGGATAAATTATGACACACACACACACACACACACACACACACACACACACACACAGATGCTCCTGAATATTACTCAGCCTTGAAAAGAAGGAAATCCTGCTATTTGCAACAACATGGATAAACCTGAAGGACATTATGCTAAGTGAAATAAGCCAGACACAGAAGGACAAGTACTGTATAATCCTACTTATATGTAGAATCTAAAAAAGTTGAACTCATAGAAGTAGAGAGTAGAACAATGGCTTCCAGGAGTTGGGGAGAGGCAATAATGCGGAGATGTCAAAGGGAACAAAGTTTCATTTATAAGATAAATGTGTTCTGGGGACTTAATGTACAGCATGGTGACTATAGTTCATAATGCCATATGATATACTTGAAATTTACTAAGAAAGAATGTCCTAAGTGTTTTTACCACACACATGCACATACACACACACCTTAAGTATATATAATTTTTGTCACTTAAACCTCAATAAAGCTGCATAAAAATTAATGTGTTTAGATGTGGTGAGTATTTATATTTTCCCCTCAATGAAATGAAGTGAGTGATCACACTTGTTCCCTAGTAAGAGAAGATCTGACTAGGAGGCTTTCTTTGGTTTCTCATCACTAAACTCAGCATCATCTCTATTGTCTTTTCTTTAATCCTAATTGGAGGTGTAGTGATGGTGGGGGCCTAGAAATACAAAGAAGTTATGCTGTGTTATCAAGATTCTGGTTCTTGTTTATAAGGCTAAGCCATTATGTGTGTATGTATGTAGGTTTTGAGTATCCCATTCATGAGATTTGGAGGAAAAATGGTATGTCATGGTGGAGATAGAGATGAATATAATATATTACAGGTTGTAGTATTAAAAACATATTAGATCATTTCTTTTTTCACAAATGATAATAAATCCTTATTTAAATATTTCTTTGTGATTTGATCAAATAGGTTTTATTTATATGATACACCATCTGGATGTCTGATATTGAACAAATGTTAGAGTTCTTTCTACTTGGGTGGCACTAATAAGCATATTGACAAAACAGTTTTGAGGGATTTTTATGCAGTTTCACTGTTCCAGGTGCTATAGTGTAAAAAATTATGATTCTGAGCTAAAAGAAATACATCTTAGGCTGTGGAGATGGATTTGTATGTACATAGACAGCAATTGTATGCACAAACAATACATAGAAGTGTGATAGGATAAGAGCCAAAAGTAAAGCAGAAATGTATGGCTCTGGGAACATAAGAATGGGCCAATTTTTCTTCAGTGTTTTGGAGAATCTTCAGGGAGAAGAGGCTTTTGAGTTGGGCCTTGAAACCTGTGGAAAGCTTCAATTGGAAGCAGGAAGAAGTACACTCTAGGAAAAAAGGAACAAAATGAGCAAAGGCACAGAGAGGAAAGAATAGGGCCTGTTGTTTATATGCTCTTCCGTAGGCACTAAGAAGCCAAAACAGGATTTTAGCAGGAGGTTGACATAATTTGATGTGTCCCAGCCATATGGAGGCTAGATGAGATGGGAGAGCCTGGGTAAGAGAACCCAATAAGAAGGCAATCGTGATGATCCAGGAGAGAAGACCAAGAGAAGGATAGGTCTGCTGGCACTGCTGAAAGAGCCAGCCTTGGCAAGGTAGAAGACCTGGCTTTGTCTATGATTTAGTATAACAAGTGGAAGATGAACAAAGATGAAGGGAGATGAACTGGTAAGGCAGAGCTTGTTGGATGAGCCCTATTTTTTTTTTTTTTTTTTTTAGACAGGTAAAAAGCTGTTTGCTGAGAGGAAGAGAGTTGATTGGAGACCAGAGGAATTGTTAAAAGTTTGGAATTGCAACTTCAGTGAATGAGTTAGAGATGTGTTTAGGGATGAGTAAAATATTGGTCAAGAAGCAGTTGGGAGGAAGTTGGTAGTACTGTGTTAATCGGGGAAATTGGCATCTCAGACACTGTTGATGAGAGTGTAAAGTGCTAAGTATCTTTGAAGGCCAATTTCACATTATCTTTTGAAATTTAACCCGTGCTTTCACTTTGATGCAGAAGTTCCTTTTCTGTGAATTTGCCATGTAGAAACAATTTCATATATGTACAGAAATGAATATGTGAGGTTGTTCACTGAAGAATTGTTTAAAACAAACATCAAATTGGAAATAACAAATTCCTAGTCAATAGACAATTGATTGGAAAAAAATACCTTACGACCCACCAATGGGATCCTATTTAGATGGAAGTATGTGTTACGTGATGGCACAGGTATGTGTTGATGTGGTGAGATAGCAACACTATGTTAAAGTGAGAAGAATAATATTTATGGCATGTCCATTTTTCTTTTGGAAAAATATCTCCTAACAAAACTGTGTGGTTATATAGGCATATCTATAATTTCAAAGATTTGTATAGGATATATCTGAAAGGATACATATTGGATTTTACTAATGATTTTCTTCCAACACAGAGTATCTTTGCTTTTTTCATAAAAGCCAAATTAAAACTAAATCTCTGTGTGCGAATACATGTGTATGTGTTTGTGTATATATTTGCACCTGCATTCATATATTCACGTGTCTGAAAAAAAGAGTCTAGAAAGATACAACTAATCTTCATATTTTGTTTTACCTTCTTGTTTCTATTGACTGTTTTGCTTTAAAAGAAGCAAATATTAATTTTTCAATTTAAAATAATAATTACAACAAATTATTTTTAGACAATGAGGTCCTCATATAGATATTGCAAAGTCTAGATTTTTAGTACAGCCTGTCATTATGATGAAACACTTCTTACCTCTAGCTGTGCTTGGCAGCCTACAATCTGGGGTGGAGAAACAATTGGAAGAATTTATCTATGTAAGCTGAGGTTACATAAAGTAGGTGCAACAGGAGGTCAAGGGCATTGATTAATTTAGAGAAGCAATAAGAGAAAAGTTGAGGTTGTTGCTCATAACATTCAAGTTGGGTAGCCTGCAATCCCATTAAGTTGTCACACAAGAGAAAAATCCTATAGGACATACTTTAATTTTGAGCATCATTTCATCCTGTCCTGTCTCTTTTGTCTACCACCCTGACTTTTCATCTTTTCTTTTAATTTTTACCATCTTTTAAGAATATATTGAATGCAAGCAACAGAAAATTCTCACTCAACTGGCTAAAGAAAAAAAGAAATGTATTATGTCCAATAAAAAATATATTTTCATGTAAGAAGAAATGTATTATCTTACATGACTGGAAGTCCCAAAGTAAGGAGGCTCCAGGGCTGCTTGATTTAGCAACTTTGTTGTCATTAATCCAAGTTATTAGCATCTCCTGTTCTGAGTCCACAATATTGGCATTATCCTCAGACTGGTAGCATCATAGTGATAAAAATGAGAGGAAAGACACTATGTCTTCCTATGTTTCTTTCTTAAGAATGTGTAGAGGTTCCCTTTTCAGAGGTGCCCCAAAAGAATACTCCTTTAGAATCATTGGTCAAAATTAGGTCACATGCTCCTTTCTGAACCAATCCTTATCAAGGGAATTGGAGTATCCTAAGATGACTTAGATCTTCTTCTGGAGCTGGGCAGTGGAGCTCACTTCTCCTAAAGGGCATGTCTGTATGGAGGTAGGTGAGATCCTCAAATAAAGTGAAAGTTCCACTATGAAAGAAGAAGAGAGGCAGAGGTAGGAGGATCACTTGAGGCTAAGAGTTCAAGATTAGCCTGGGCAACATAGTGAGACCCTATCTCTATAGAAATTAAAAAAAAAAAGAAGAGAGAAGTGGAGCTCCTGTAGGACAACAGTGCATATTACTCTTTCATCTTTAAATCTGAAGCTTTGCATATTTTCCCTGAGGAAAAAAAAAAGCAGCCCTCTGCCTTTTGGGACCTGGCCTGGTACCATCAGCTGGTCTTTGGTGTTACTTTGAGCTGGCCTGGCACTAACAGCTTAGCCTTGGTGTTTTCTTGTTGAACATAAACTATTTCCTAGAACACCAACATCAGGTGAGGCTGCCCAATGACCATAATGGATCAAAACAAAAACAAGACCATTTCATAATCACATTTTAACACAGACAAAAAAAAACATTGTCCAAGCCACATAAATGATCAAATATGTCTCTCTCCCAGTTAATATAAATGACTGCTGCTTCTTTACCAGTCACAGATTTAGCTTCATTTAGCCTTCCTTCTAGATAAGATTTATTAAGATATTCAATTGTAGAACTACCCCTGTTTCCTTTCCATTTCAGAGCAAAGCACTGCTTCCTTAAACCCTCCCTAAAGCACCTAGCAGCTCCAATCCTAAGACAAGTCTTTCCTAAAATCCTCTCACTGAGATGCCCCATGGTTCCCCAGGGTGTACATTTTCTCTCATTGCAATGAGTAGTAAACCCAGCTTTTTCAACCTCAGAAGTGTTCCTTATCGCCTTTGACTGTAATGAAGGCCCAGCTTTATTCTGGTCTTGGTTCCTTTTGGCCACAATTCCTATATGGACTTCAGCTGTGCTACCCCAGGTTGCCTTGAGGAAACACCACTTTGAATTAAATATCTTAGGTGTAACCTGCCACTCTGCTTGCCATGGATCCAGAAATGGATGAACTAGTCAAATAGAGAGACAAGTAAAGTTGGGGATACATTTGGCAGAATGGAAACATAGGATCAGGGGTGCAGGATTCTTGAATTAATCCACATAATGACTTAGAACAGTTATCTATCACATAGCAAATCCTCTATAAACATTATACTTTCTTATTATACTTATTATCTCTATGATGATAATGGAAAAATGCTGATTTACTCCTTTGGGGAGGTGGGTAGGGCAAGGACATTATACTCATCCCCAAGAGTCTGCCAGACCTGGATGAATTATTTCTCTGAGGGAGGCCTGGTCCAGATAAGGAAGCTGCAATCTTCTTCACTGCATATTAAATACTTCATTGGTTCATTCAATTCTGTTCAACATTTAGAGAATGCTGGCTATGTACCAAATTGAATTAGGGACTACTATTTTATCAACAATAAAGGTATGACTCGCCCTAAGGAAAGCAAGTACTAGCATATGGAAGAAAAAGTTGAAATTGTGTCACCACATAATTCTTTTTTGGGGAATGGATTCATGGTAGGGTTACTTTAAAATTTTAAACCAAATTGTGTGTTTAATATGATCTGATTTATCAAAAATGTGCTTTGGATGACTTTTTTGAACCTATCTTCTGTGAAGAGACACCTTGACATGACATAGGCTCCAACATTGCCTTTCTTTCCTCCACAATCCTATAAGGGGCATATATTAAAACAAACATGATGAGGGAGCTTCACATGGCAGTTGAGAGCATAGACAAGAGCCAGGGGGAGTCTGAATCTGGTATCACTATCCACCAGATATTTGCCTTGGGCAGATGAACTTGCCTCTTTATGCCTCAGTTTCTTCATTTGTAAAATGGAGATAATAACATTGCCTACATCATAAATTGTGAGGATTAAATTAATGCTTGCAAAATGCTCAGAGCATTAAGTGTTAAATATGTTTTTTAAAAATGTAGCATATAGGGAATTTGCAAGCAATAGCAGAAATTATGGGACTCCTGTTCCAGTGCACTATTACTTAAATGAAGAAAGAAGTTTTGACATTCATTTATTTGTCAATCATTTGTCAGACTGCTGTGTTGTAAATAGTGAGTTAATAGTGGGCAGTATAACAGGCATAGAGGCACAGAATCTGACCATGGTGGGGTGGGGTATGAATGGGATGGTGGGAGGTGACAATGGCCATTCTTTCCTTTTTACAGTAGAGAGTCTCCCCCCACCCCCCAGTGCTGTTTGAGAGCAAGAGCAGGCTTTATGCTCTGTGGAGGCTGAATAGCAAGATTCTGATTTCAGGGGTGATGTGAGGATAGCAGACAGATCTGACCGTGTTCAGTGGGAGTATTCCCTGAGGCCTGCTGTGTCTCCATTCACTGACATTGATGCACAGTGACTGCCCTCTCTTCTCCTCCTTAACCAGTGGTAACTTTCTTGGGCTGAGTGTTTTGGGACCTGTGAAGGCCTTTATGTCAACATATCTCCACAATGAATCCAAGTATCACAAGAAAAAAAGAAAGAAAAAGCAACTTAACAAGAGAGACACATAACCCAATTTAGAAATAGGCAAAGCATTTGAAGAGACATTTCTCCAAAGAAGATACACAAATAGTCAACAAGCACACGCCAAGGTGTTCAACGTTATTAGCCATCATGGAATTGCAAATCAGAATCATAAGATAACACTGCATAACCACTAGGATGGCTATTATCAAAAAGGACAGACATAGCAAGTGTTGGTGAGGATGTGAAGGAATTGGAACCTTTATACACTGCTGGTGGGGATGTAAAATGGCAGTCACTTTGGAAAACAGTTTGACATTTCCTCAAAACGTTAAACATAGAGTTACCATATAGCCCAGCAATCCCACTCCTAGGTATATTTCCAAGAGAAATAAAATGTGTCCATACAAAAACTTGTATACAAGTATTCATAGCAGTATTATTCATAATAGCCAAAAAGTAGAAATATTCCAAATATCCATCAATGAATAATTGTATAAGTAAATTGTACTATATATATGTAAATAGAACACTACTCAGCAATAAAAAGAAAGGCAGTCCTGATACATGCTATAACGTAGATAAACCTGGAAAACATTATACTGAGTGAAAGAAGCCAGATATAAAAGACCACATACTGTGTGGTTCCATTATATAAACTGTCCAGAATAGGCAAATCCACAGAGACAGAGAGTAGATTGATGGTTGCCTGGTGGAGGGGAGGGTTGAGAAGAAATGCAGAGTGAATGCTAATTGCTACAAAATTTCTTTATGAGGTGATGAAAATGTTCTAAAATTGATTGTGATGATGGTCGTACAACTCTGTAAATATACTAAAACCCACTGAATTTTACACTTTAAAAGGATGAATTGTGTAGTATGTAAATTATGTCATTATATCTAAAAAGAAAAACTCTTAATACAACAAACATTACTTCTGATTGGAGCCATGTCAAGCTGTCATCCACAAAGTCTGGAAATCAAAGTTCTCACCATTTTCCTTCCTTGTTCTTATCTGGGCGAGTATTAGAGAGTGGAAGAAATTTAGCAGTGTCCTTCACTCTATTCTCCTGCTTCCAGGTAGAGAGGTTAACAGCCAGGGATGTAGATTTTAAAATGCAGCTCTTCGAATTTTAATATTCCCACATGATTGGATTATGACATTTCCGCAAAGCAGTGGAATATGAGAAAAGGGTAATAAGAATATGGGGTGCACTGAAAGTAGGGAATTCCTCGGGAGATACTTCATAGGTTTCTGCTACTGGGAAATTTCACTGTGGAAAAGTTATCCTGTTGCTAGGCAACACTGCAGCTTGAATTGAATTCATGGTGATCAGAAGGCCTCACATAAAGTCACATTTCATATTCCTATCTCCAGTAAGAAGAGTGCAGATGAAAAACATTCTTTAAATTAAAAAAGCATATAATCACGGCATTGAGAAAAATTTAAAAAATACAGGACTCACTCATATACCCCTCATTTAAACAGAACTATTACAATTTCTGTATATTTTATTAGAGTCTAATAGTTCATAAGCATACATTTTTACAGGATTATAATTGTAATGAGCACACTACCTAACAATCTTCTTTTTCCTTTAGTGTATTATAAGATCTCCCTATATGGCTAAAGTTTTCCTAATGATTATTTTAAATGACCACATAGCATTCCTTTTGGTTGATGTCCCATTGTTTGCTAAACCTTGCTAAATGTTACTGGACATTTACACTCTTTTTCATTTTCCTGTTCTTACTGAAAAATCCAGAGCACATGGCTTGAGAAGAATGTGTAATACAGGAACTTGATGAGTTAAGTACTGCTCTTCAATGACTATATTTAATTAGCCTCCTTTTTTTTTTTTTTTTTTTTTTTTTGTATAGCCATTTGGAAATCACTTTGGAAGCCCATTTGATCCACCCAATCAGTCATCTATCCAGAGTGGAAACACTGTCTAAATGCTTGGTTGAGTCTTAAAACTGTCTGTGTGCCTGGCAAAGGCCTCTCTGATGGAAGCTTTGCATTTTTGAGATTGCCAATTGCATGGGATGTGGCTAGGGGAATTAGCAAAATTATTTGAAAAGCATTCCACAGGAATAAAATTCTCTCTACTGTAAAAAATGGGGCTCCCTCAACACATGAAGTTAATGTGCAAAAAACTGGTCAAATGTAGGGATAAAAAGATTAAAAAAGTAAAAGGAAATTTATTGTCTTCAGCTTCAAGATTGTTATAGTGCCTAATCAGACGACCCACAAGGTTTAAAATTGGGGCTTCCCTTATAAATTCTTGAATATCTAACAGCTTTCTTTCCTTGCTGCATTGAAGAAAGGTACAGATTAGAGATCTAATAAAAATGCTGTTTTATTTAAGACTATCTGATGTTTTGGGGTTTTAAATCCATAGCTTCAGTAATTGCCATTATCAAGATTTTCAAAAATAAGTATTTGAAAACCATGTAGAAAATACTGAAATAGATTTCCCAAGTTAAAACAAAACAAAAAAAAAGGAAATCCTCAATCAGAATATGTGTGTTATTTTTTAAAAAAATCTACTTCAGATCAGAAAGATAATGTTCTGCTGTTGTCCAAAAAACCTAGCTCTTATCCCTTTGGCCTTTACTTTTCAAAACTGAAATGTTGCAAATTGATTATGAGATGGGAAGCCCTGCTAATGTCAGTTGAATGCCTACCCTGGACATTTTTGCCATTTCAAATAGAAAAGCCTCTGTAGGATTTCTTCTGATTCAGCAGCAGCCTGCTTAGCATTAAGGAAGGGCAAGCCAGACTCCAGAGCTGGGTAATTATGGCTGAGCTCTTGGATATTCTCTTCAGGAGATAACAAGGTCGGTTCTTCCCATATTACAAGATGCCAGGAGGAGCTTGTGTCTGGCTGCATTCTGCATTTTGAAAGCGGCTCAGCTTGGAACGCTTTTGAAGCATCAAGTTAAAGGTACAACCTTTGCCAAACAGAGATTGCTTTAAAAAGAAGCTGACCGGGAATATGGCTCTCAGCAAAGAATCTGCAAAGATCTTTGAGCGGGAGGCCATATTAATCATTCATGATCACGAAGAGGCTGTCTAACTCAGAGCAAACATTTGTTCCAAAGGAACTAAAGCATCTTGTGTATCAGGGTGCAAAGCTTCCTCAAATAATCAAATCAGAATTTTATAACTAATTAGAATTAAGTGGTTGTCACTCTCTTCTACTTTTTTAAAAAAAAATTCTGGTTTATTGAGGTATAATTCACATTTTTATATATACAATTCTGAATACTCTGGCAAACACATATAGTCATGTAACCACCACCACAATTTAGCTATATTATATTTCCAGCCATCACAAAATTATTTTACTCTCCTTTGTACTCAACTCTTTCTCCTACCTCCAGTCCTTGGCAACCACTAATCTGTTTTCTGTCATGACAGTTTTGCTTTCCTCAGTGTCATTTCAATGGAATCATACAGGATATGGCCTTAGAGTTTGCCTTTTTTCACTTAGCATAATGCATTTGAGATTCATCTATGTTGTTGCATGTATTAGTAGTTTGTTCTTTTTAATTGCTTAATGGTATCTCATTGTAGAGTTGTACCACAGTTTTTTTAAATCCACTCACTAGCTGATGAACGTTTGAGTGGTTGCCCTCATTTTACTTTTATTATTTTCCTTTTACATGATGGTGTACGATTTACAAGGCTCTTTACATTTGCTTATGTCATGTTATGAAAATATGACAATTCTATTTTTTGACGATAATTAATCAGAGTCACAGGGAGCTAAAATGGCTTTCAAGATTTAACAGCTGAGGTCACAGCTTTGAATTTCACTCTCCCAGGCTAACCCCTTTTCCAGTATACAATGCCCCTTCTCTGGTATGAAGTGAATATTATTGATTGAAATTTTTATGCATTGGGACATAATAATGTACTGTATATTTAACAGTTTTAAAAATAGAGACTCTAATTTTTTAAAAAATGAGGATCCTAATTATGTCAATGCAGTGTGGTAGGATGAAAATCAATTTTGGAATCAGTTTTCGATGCAAATCCTAGCTACGCCAGTGATTAACTCTGTTACCTGGGGAGAATTGCTTAGTCTCCCTGAGCCTCAGTTTCCTCAGTGTCTTCATAAGAGCAGTGCTTTCCACCACACTGGCCCCTAAGTGATGATAGTCTTGTGATGATAAAGTGAAGTTATGTGTACATGGTGCATTTCACAGAGCTGCTGGGACATACTAGACATTTCTTTGTTACTTTACTTCTCTCTCTGCCACATGCACACACACACACACACACACACACACACACACACACACACACAGACACACATACCTATCCGCTGGCATGAAAACAAAGTGCTGGCAGAACGGTGCAGTGAGGGAAAAAAATTGGAGAGGAACTAAGCCTATGAATGGAGAGAGGAAGGAATAAAATCAGGGTATCAGTCTGTCTTAGAGTTGCAGTACTGATTAATGTGAAAGCCTTCTCCAACAGAGATGGCCTCAGTCTGTTCTAGTGACCAGTCTACCTTGGAAAAAGCCCTCATGGCTGCTATCTCTTACTCCTTCCCATCTTCTCTTATCCGCAGTTTTTGTTTTCTGCAGAATGAGGATCTGGGCTGATTTTGGATGAAATTGTTTGAAAGTCTCAGTTTACTGTGGCTCTGCTTTCATGCAAAACAGTACCATCTCTTCCCAGGTCCAAGGAGGAATTTAGGATTCTCTGTCTCGTCAGAGTATTTCTCTTCCTTTAGTCTTATTCCTGGGAAGCCACTGGCTTTGTCCTCAGACCCTCTTTTTCTACCATTAAAACTGCCCAGTTCTATCATTAGAAAAAACTTGATAGTATAATTTACTGGAAGCTCTTGACTTCCTGAATATAACTTTCTGCAATAACTGTTAGATTTAAATTATATCCTTCTCAGGAACACTTGCATTTTATCAGTAGACACTTCTAAAAAACAGAAATACTAATGTAGAATTTCAGGCAGCATGCCACAGTAGAAAGAGCACTAGATTAGCTATCAGGGATCTGAGCTCTTCTCTTTGTGTTTTGACCAAGTTACTTTAGGACCCGAGACAAGTATCACTTCCTTGATACTTGGTCATATAATATGTGTTCTACCCTTTTCCTGGTTCTTTCCGGAACATTTCATATCATCCCATATCTCAGCCACTATGCAGGTCATTCCCAGGCCAACTGTAATTATTCAAGTACCTAAATGCTCCTGGACTGTGCTATTTTTATTCATAATTACCCCTTTCTGGGCACTAAATTCTGCTTCTTTGCTCTGTGTGGGTAGCTCTGTGTGGCCTCAGAGCCACATTTACTATGGTGTTTGGATTCTTTTCTATGCAGAAGTTATGGTGCCATGCCACAATGCCGTTTGCCACTGCAGGGAAACATTGGTCTCCCTGTTGTTTTCAGCTGAGACCAAATGTCCCAAGTCTCATCTGACAGAGTCTTGGGCATTTCCACCCCCATCCTACCAAAGGAGCAAGGGTTTTGTACCACAAAAAATAGTGACTGATTGAAAAATAAGAATAAAAATAAAAGTTTACATACCAGAGAAACTTATTTTTAAAAAGGTAGGATTAGTGGAATACATTTTTTCATAAATCTGTGATAAGAGTTTTAAAATTCATGTTAGAAAAATAGACTTTAAGAAGAAAGATCAGTGTACTTTTAGTACATTTTTCTGTATAATAAACCCTGTCCTTTTGAATAGAATGTAATCTAATACATTAAAAAAAAGTCCTGAGGCTTTTATTTTAAAGGCAGTGATACTGCTACAGGCAAAGTAATTATAACCATTAACTCCTCAAAATGTCAGTGGAGGCTTTGGCATAAAAATCCCAAAGGAATCCCAAATTGCCTAACCAGTTTTAAAATTTTAAGAATTGTATTCTTGGAGGAAAAACGTACTTAGAGAGGGAACTCAAAAGTCTAAATTATGCAAGAAAGTCACAATAATTTCAACTTATTTTTCAAAATTTATTCTTATGTTGCTTTGTGGCTTTATCTTTACAGTGTATTTTATGTAGTTTGCAAACAATTAACATAGTCCCTGACCTATAGGAGAAAACCACCATTTGGGATGTATGATTGGGAATACCACTTATTTTTCCATACAGTGGGGGAACTATTTTTTATTATTTTAAATTTCTTTATTTTAATAGCTTTAGGGGTGCAGGTGGTTTTTGGTTACACTGATGAATTGTATAGTGATGAAGTTTCAGATTTTAGTGCTCATATCACCCGAGTAGTGTACATTGTATTCAATAGGTAGTTTTTCATCCCTCACCCCACTCCCACCCTTCCCCCTTCTGAGGATCCAAAGTCCACTGTACCACTCTGTATGCCTTTGCATATCCACAACTAAGCTCCCATCCATGAGTGAGAACATGTGGTATTTGGTTTTCCATTCTTGAGTTACTTAACTTAGAATTGTGACCTCCAGTTCCATCCAAATTACTGCAAAAGACATTATTTCATTCTTTTGTATGGCTGAGCAGTATTTAATGGTATAAATATATGTATCACATTTTCTTTATCCACTCATCCATTGCTGGACACTTAGGCTTATTCCATGTATTTGCAATTGTGAATTGTCCTGTGGTGAACATACACATGAAGCTGTCCTTTCGATATGGTACTTCTTTTTCTTTGGGTAGATACCCAGTAGTGGGATTACTGGATTGAATGGCAGATCTACGTTTAGTTCTTTGAGGCACTTTCATACTGTTTCCAACAGAGGTTGTACTAATTTACATTCCCAACAGCAGTGTACAAGTGGAGAATATCACTTTCTTATTAACAATCTTTCCTCATAAATATTAGTAAAATAAAGTATATGTTATGAAAACAACTGAAAATTTAAAATAGGAAATAGCTATAACTCAATGATTATTGTCATTATTACATTTCTTTATGATTTGTTGTCCTATTTAAGTAATGATAAACTGAAATAGAATCAGTGATTAAAATTTAAGTGGAGAAGAAAAATTCATCCATTAATTTTATTACACATTGAACTAAATGTGAAGATGGATATAAAGCAGGGTGAACAACACATGTGACTTACTACAGACTTCCCTGGTCTTAGCACTGGAACTACCATATGCAGAACCTTCCTCTGTCCGAGGCAAACCGAGATAATCAATTACTCTAAATAAAGTAAAAATGCCTTGTACAATCCTACTCTTAAGAAATCTAGTCTACTAAGGGAGATGAGACAGATATGTGCAGTGAAAAGTTTAATAACAAAATAAGAATAATAGCACAGCTTTTGCTTCATGTTATTGATATGTTCTTGGAAACTTCGACTTTAAGTGAAATGACAGAGTATAAGGAAACCAGCTTTAAATTGATATAAACAAGAGTAAGTTTCTACAACTTATTTTTGGTCACAAAAACATCATCAAACTTCTAAATAAAGACCCAAAACAGTTCTAATATTAAACATTGGCATAAATGTTTAATATCAGATATACATACATTTAAGAAAGACCAATAACGAGTAAGATCATTTTTATTTGCATACATTTAAGGAACACAAGTGCTGTTTTGTTACATGGATATATTTTGTAGTGATGAAGTCTTGGCTTTTAGTGTATCCATCACCAGAATAATGTAAACTGTACTCATGAAGTAATTTCTTGTCACCCATCTCCCCTTCTGCTCCCCACCCTTTCGAGTATCTAGTGTCTATCATTCTACACTCTATGTCCATGGGTACACATTATTTAGCTTCCACTTGTAAGTGAAAACATGTGGTATTTCATTTTATGTTTCTGAGTTGTTTCATTTAAGATAATGATCCCCAGTTCCAACCATGTTGTTGGAAAAGACATAATTTCATTCTTTATTTTTGGCTGAGTAGTATTCAATTATGTGTATATGCCACAGTTTCTTTTTTTAACTTTTAGGTTTGGTGGTACATGTGAAGGTTTCTTATATAGGTAAACCTCTGTCATGGGGGTTTGCTGTACAGATTATTTCATCATGCAGGTATTAAGCCTGGTACCCAATTGTTATTTTTTCTGCTCTTCTCCCTCCTCCCAGCCTCCACTCTCAATTAGACCCCAGTGTCTGTTGTTCCCTTCTTTGTGTTCATAAGTTCTCTTCATTTAGCTCCCACTTGTAAGTGAGAACATATGGTGTTTGGTTTTTTGTTCCTGAGCTAGTTTGCTAAGAATAATAGCCTCCAGCTCCATCCATGTTCCCATGAAAGACATGATCTCATTCTTTTTTATGGCTGCACAGTAGTCCATGGTGTGTATGTACCACATTTTCTTTATCCAACCATCCATTGATGGAAACTTAGGTTGACTTTCTATCTTTACTATTGTGAATAGTACTGCAATAAACATATAAGTGCAGGTATCTTGTTGATATAATGATTTCTTTTCCTTTTGGTAGATACCAAGTTATGGGATTGCTGGATCTAATGGTAGTTCTAATTTTAGTTATTTGAGAACCATCCATGTTGTTTTCCATGGAGGTTGTACTAATTTACATTCCTACCAAAAGTGTATAAGCATTCCCTTTTTTCTATGGCCTTGCCAACATCTGTTGTTTTTTTATTTTTTAATAATAACCATTCTGGCTGGTGTAAGATGATATATCACTGGGGATTTAATTTGCATTTCTCTGATGATTAGTACATTAAACATTATTTTTCATATGCATGTTTGTCATTTGTATGTCTCCTTTTAAAAATATCTATTCATATTTGCCAACTTTTTAATGGGTTTGTAGTTTTGTTGTTGCTGAGTTTGAGTTTTTCATAAATTCTAAATTTTAGTTTCCTGTTAGATGCATAGTTTACAAATATTTTCCCCCATTCTGCATGTTGTCTGTTCATTCTGTTGATTGTTTTGCTGTGCAGAAGCAAAGTTCCATTTGTCTACTTTTGTTTTTGTTGCTTGTGCTTTTGAGTCTTAGTCATGAATTATTTGCCTATACCAATGTATAGGAGAGTTTTCCCTAGGTTTTCTTCTAGTATTTTTATAGCTTGGGGTCTTACACTTAAGTCTTTAATCCATCTTGAGTTAATTTTTGCATATGATGAGACACAGTGAAAATTGGCAATCCAATTTTCCCAGCACCATTTATTGAAAAGGGTATCCTTTTCTTAGTGTACATTTTTGTTGACCTTGTCAAAGATTAGTCAGCTGTACACATGTGGATTTATTTCTGGGTTCTTTCTTCTGTTCCCTTGATCTATGTGTCTGTTAAATAGTGCTGTACTGTTTTGGTTACTATAGCCATGTAGTATAATTTGAAGTCAGGTAATGTGATGCCTCCAGCTTTGTTTTTTTTTTTTGCTTACAATTTTTTTGTCTATTTGGCTTTTTGGGGGGTTCTGTATGAATTTTCAGATTTTTTTGAATTCTGTGAAAAATGACATTGGTATATTCATAGGAATAGCACTGAATCTGTAGATTACTTTAGGCAATATGGACAATATCTTATTTTAACAATATTAATTTTTCCAATCCATGAGCTTGAGACATTTTTCTGTTTGTGTCATCTACAATTGCTTTCATCATTGTTTTATAGTTTTCCTTGTAGAGATTTTTCACCTCCTTGGTTAAATATATTCCTAAGTGTTTTATTTGTAGCTATCGTAAGTGGGATTGCCTTCTTGATTTGGTTTTCACCTACATCATTATTGGGTTTTCATCTTGATCATTACTGGTGTATAGAAACACTACTAAATTTTACACATTGATTTTGTATCCTGAAAATTTACTGAATTCATTTATCAAATCTATAAAGCTTTTGTGGAGTCTTTAGAGTTTTCTATATATAAGATCACATCATCAGTGAACAGAGGTAATTTCATTTCCCATTTAACAATTTGAATGCCTTTTATTTCTTTTTCTTGCCTGATTGCTCTGGCTAAGGCTTCTAGCACTATGCTGAATAGGAATGGTGAGAGTGGGCATTCTAGTCATGTTCCAGTTCTTAGGGGGAATGCTTTCAACTTCTCCACAATAATTTTAGTTCAGGATCGTGGGTGGTTGGAGCCTATCCCAGTAGCTCAGGGAGCAAGGTGGGATCCAACCCTGGCTGGGATGCCATTCCATCACAGGGTGAACTCTCTTTCATTCTCTCTCTCTCTCTCTGTCTCTCTGTCTCTCTCTCTCTCTGTCTCTCTCTCTCTCTCTCTCTCTCTCTCTCTCTCTCACACACACACACACACACACACACACATACACACACACACACGCATGCATGGACACATGTGCATTCTCTCAGATTGGGACCATCTAGACATACCAATTTACTGAACATGCACATCTTTGGGATGTAAGAGGAAACTGCAGTACCTAGGGAAAGCCCATGCAGACATGAGGAGAATGTGCCAACTCCAAACAGACAATTGCAGAGAATCCCCAGCTGAGAATTGATATTTTTCCTCATCAATCTTACAATGTAATGAGGTTATTTGAAGACCTGCTTTCCTGATAACAATGTATTGTCAAAATTAGTACAAGTTATTATTGTATAAAGTAATAGTTTTTTAAAATATTGAATCTGGGGAAAGACATTTAAAAATTGGACACCTACCATATAGTCAGGTGGTTATTACCTTTCTCATAAAAATCTTCCTGAGAAAACTGGACTTTAGAGATATTTAGTAACTTGCACTAGGTTACGATGCCAGTAAAGGTTGAGATGAAATTTGAACTCAGGTCTTTTGGATTTTGAAATTCACAATCTTCTCACTGTCCCAGAGGAATTTGGAGGTCACAATCTTAGGTTCTTTTCTTATACCTGAAGCAAATGAAGCCTGAACTAGTAGCCTGTATAGCATCCTAGAGCACCACAATGACAGAGTTTAGATACAAATCAAGATGTCTTGGCTTAGAGTCCAAGGCTGATGATACTATGTAGTAACAGATTACATGGTGTGGAGTCAGCTACTGCCAGGTCTAACATCACCTCAGAAAGTGAAGGTTTTTAGAGAAATGCAAATCAAAACTGTATTGAGATACCATCTCACGCCAGTTAGAATGGCGATCATTAAAAAATCTGGAGACAACAGATGCTGGAGAGGATGTGGAGAAATAGGAACACTTTTACACTGTTGGTGGGAGTGTAAATTAGTTCAACCATTGTGGAAGACAGTGTGGCAATTCCTCAAGGACCTAGAAATAGAAATTCCATTTGACCCAGCAATCCCATTACTGGGTATATATCCAAAGGACTATAAATCGTTCTACTATAAGGACACATGCACACGAATGTTCATTGCAGCACAGTTTACAATAGCAAAGACCTGGAACCAACCCAAATGCCCATTGATGATAGATTGGACAGGGAAAATGTGGCACATGTACACCATGGAATATTATGCAGCCATCAAAAATGATGAGTTCGTGTCCTTTGTAGGGACGTGGATGAACCTGGAAACCATCATTCTCAGCAAACTGACACAAGAGCAGAAAATCAAACACCGCATGTTCTCACTCATAGGCAGGTGTTGAACAATGAGAACACATGGACACAGGGAGGGGAGCACAACATGCTGGGGTCTGTTGGGGGGAAATAGGGGAGGGACAGTTGGGGGTGGGGAGTTGGGGAGAGACAGCATGGGGAGAAATGCCAGATACAGGTGATGGGGAGGAAGGCAGCAAATCACACTGCCATGTGTGTACCTATGCAACAATCTTGCATGTTTTTCACATGTACCCCAAAACCTAAAATGCAAATAAATAAATAAATAAGCTGGAAAAAAAGGAAGTGAAGGTTTTAAGAAAATTTTATTCACTAAAATGATGTTGACTATAGTCTTCCCCCATTTCTGCCCCATCCCACCACCTCAACAATCCTTTTAACAAAAGTAGCAGCAGGAAGATAAACGTTGATGTGTCCTCTGTCTAGGGGCTTCATCTTCTGTATCAGACAACAGCAGGTGAGGAAAACAGAAGCCATTTCAGATATGAAAACAGAGAGGAATTTTACAGAGAATCAGGTTGGTGATTCTCTGGTGTTAGGACTGTAGAGTGGAAATGGAGAAAGTGGAATAGCCCAGGAGCCAGTGCTCTTTGGCCTCTACACTCCTGTGACTCAACATTGCTATGTAGCCACCTCTAGAGCCCCTGGTCATCTGCTGACTGCCACCTACTCTTCAGGTCTCAAGTATCCAGGGTCACATTCTGTCATATGCTGCTGCCACTGCCGTCAAGGGAACCAAACATGCCATTCCAGGAATCCATGGTTGCTTGATTGCTGCTGCCACCATTGCTGCTGCTGCTGCTGCTCCTGCCCTAGCAGCAGAATGGTCTCTACCTTCTTTCTAATTCCTACTCTGCTATGAGTGTCTCCTTTTGGTAAAATTTAAGTAGAATCCAAATGGCAAGGGTATTTAGGATCTTTTCCTTTTCTATTCTGCATTTTTAAAAAATCCTATCTCACATATATGTTTTCAAAAGATCAGTTTTACTTTATCAACATCCTGTTTTTCATTGATTTTTCAGTGTATTTTTATGTGACTTTTAATTTTTTGAATTGAATTCTGTGTCCAATATTGTACATATATGTATGTCTGTATATATATATATATATATATATATGCATATGTATATATATATACACTATGGTTATAATCTGCATCTATAATTCATTTTAGCTATATGCCATGTATTTGTTCTATAGTGATTTTAATATTGTCAGATCTCAGTATTTTCTTATAGCCTATGAAATCTTAATTCAGATATTATTTAATAATATTATTTTATGTTCTAGACATATGGGAACAGTTAAACTATCTTTTATTATTGATGACTAATTTTATTTAATTTTTTTTATATAGACAGGGTCTCACTATGTTGTCCAGGCTAGTCTTGAACTCCTAGGCTCAAGCAATCTGCCTGCTGTTTCAGCCTCCCAAAGTGCTGGGATTACAAGCATTGTAATCACCATGCCCAGCTGATGACTAATTTTCTAGTCTTATGATTAGAGAAAGCTGTACTCATAAGATGTAGATTCTCTGGAATGTATTAAGGCTTCCGTTTGGCGTGAAACATGGTCAACTTTTGTTCCAAATGTGATTAAAAAAAAGCATGTGTATTTTCTGCCTACTTCATATAAAGTTAAATATATGCTGTATATGCACCAAAGTTCACTTCTGCCATAATCCACAATTCCATTTTGACTTTGACCTCAGCCTTTGGGAAGCCCAAATGGTAGAATGCCTATCTAAACATAATTTCTATCAACTCTGAATTTTGGGATAAATGATTTCCTTTTTTTTTTTTTTAAGAGACAGAGTCTCTCTCTGTCACCAGACTGGAGTGCAGTGGCACAATCTCGGCCCACTGCAACCTCTGCCTCCTGAATTCAAGTGATTCTCCTGCCTCAGCCTCCCGAGTAGCTGGGGCTACAGGTGTGTGCCACCATGCCCAGATAATTTTTGTATTTTTAGTGGAGACAGGGTTTCACAATGTTGGCCAGGATGGTCTTGATCTGTTGACCTCGTGATCCACCACCTCAGCCTCCCAAAGTGCTGGGATTACAGGTGTGAGCCACTGCACCTGGCCAGATAAATGATTTCCAATCACTCAAGTTATTGTCACATCTAATAACCACATCTATTATATAAATTTGGCACATTGTTTAGGTTTATTTTCAATTTGTTCCCTTTAAAATACAGGTCAAATACTAGTATGAACTGTAAGAAACATATCGCCTTATGTGCTTTATGCATTGAAATTCTAACAACTGGTTGAGCTATAATTGCATCTTTATTGAATAAAGTCAATGATGTGATAATAATTGATGATTGTGAAAGCTACTAATTTTATATACAAAATAAATTATTACATTTTAAATAATTGAGTAAATAAGGAAATAGATTGGTAGTATTAATATAAATATTATAAGTTAGTGCATAATATGGCTTGCCTCTGTGTTCCCACACAAATCTCACCTTGAATTGTAATAATTCTCATGTGTCATGGGAGCAGCCCATTGCAAGGTAATTGAATCACAGGGGTGGGTTTTTCCCAGGCTGTCTTCAAGATAGTGAATAAGTTTCACGAGATCTGATGGTTTTATAAAGGGAAGTTCCCCTGCACATACCTTCTCGCCTGCTTCCATGTAAGACATGGCTTTCTCCTCTTTCACCTTCCACTATGATAATGAGGCTTCCCCAGCCATGTAGAACTGGGAGTCCATTAAACATCCTTTTCTTTACAAATTACCCAGTCTGGAGCATGTCTTTATAATACAGACTAATAAAGTGCATTAAGAAAATAATTAGGAACAACATTACATCCTTTTTGAGCTAAACTTTAGAAAAATTTAAATAAAATCCAAAGCAGAATAATAGTTAAAAATAAAATAATTCTTTGTCTAATTCAGTTGCATTTGATATGAAGGAAGGCTTAAGACCTTGAGGAGACATCATCATCAACAACAATGCTCTGTACAAGATGAGCTAGCCAAAAATCACCTTGCTTCTCCACCAAAGGTGATTGTAACTATGTGTACTGGGTTGAATAGTGCCCCTCCAAAATTCATGTCCACCCAGAACCTCAGATAGTGACTTTATTTATACATAGCGTCTTTGCAGGTATAATTAAAGATGAGGTCACAGTGAGTTAGGGTGGCCTGATGACTGGTGTCTTTATAAAGAGGGCCATTTGAACACCTAGATATACCCACAGAAAGAAGATGGCCACATGAAGTTGAAGGCAGAGATTGGTGTGATGCAATTATATTATAAGCCAAAGAATGCTCACAACTACCTGAAGTTAGGAAAGAGCCAAGGATCATTTTCCCCTGAAGCCTTCATGGGGAGCATGGCCCTGCTGACACCTTGATTTCAGACCTGTGACCTCCAGAACTATGAGAGAATATATTTCTGTTGTTTTAAGCCACCCTGTCTGTGGTACCTTGTTGCAGCAGCTTTAGGAAACTAATACATTGAATATCTATTTCATCTCATAACTGTGTATCATAGTCACTGCAGGAGCAATCTAGTGCTGATCAAGTTAAGAAATTATTTCAGACATTTAATATTAGAGTATAATTTTTCATAATGAAAGTGAAATACAAATTACATTTTATTGAAAGCATTTGAGATTTAATTCTTGTGTTCTAGCAGTTCATTCTATGATGATTGATTTTAGGTTTTGGTCAAATATTGGTTTAAATTCTTTTATAACTGATTTTTAAAAATTTCCTTTAGCTATGGATTTTGGAGAGGGGCTTGTTAACATTGCTAGTTGTTATATATATATTACAAGTATCTATGTTTAGATGTATGTATATATGTTAATGATAGTTAAACCTTCTTGATATATTTTTGTTTTATGAGCATATAACATCCCTTTTCTGTTTTATGGCATTTTCTTGATAATTTATTCTGTTTTATATTAACATTCCTGCTCTAGCTTTCGTTTTCTTATGTTTGCTTTGCCTATTTTTCTTCACTCCTTTATTTTCAACTTTCATTATTCTTGTTAAGTGTAACTTCTGCAGTAACCATGTGATTAGAATTTTTTTTTTGGTCCAATCTGAAGGGGTTTTGTTTTACTGAATGGTAAAGTTACCTTTTTACATTTCTTATAATGACTATTATATCTGGACTCATTACTGCCCTATGTTTTTGCATTTTTATTAACTACAATTTCCCTCTGTTTCCCTTTTCTCTCTTTTCTTCATTCAATTGGATAAATCAATTTTTTTTTACTGGCTAAAAATCATGAATTCTAGTTTTATTTTGGCTATTACTAATTTTTGGAGACTCATATTTAGGTTTGTTCTCCCCTTTTAATATTATTAAATATTTAAATGTCTTTATCTTTTCTTTTTTCTTTTTCTTTTTCTTTTTTTTTTTTTTTTTTGAGACTGAGTTTCGTTCTTGTTACCCATGCTGGAGTGCAATGGTGCGATCTCGGCTCACAGCAACCTCCGCCTCCTGGGTTCAGGCGATTCTCCTGCCTCAGTATCTTTTCTTAAAACAAAGCAGGTACTTTATCTCTGGTTCCTCTTATTTCCTCTTGTTCCTTGACTTCCTCTGGTGACACTGAGCACATTCTTCTACCCTCTATGAATTCTCTAGAGCTGCAGTAAAGGAGGTATATTTGAGACCATGCATGCTTCTTTGCAATCTTATAGAACCACATACGTTTTGTAATCCAAAACTTAAAATACGTAAAATTAGACCGTGAGTTGGTAGAAAAATAAAGGGAGGGATTAATAGCCACAAGAGCAGTACTTGCTTTCTATGCTTCTTTTCCACTGGAACTGTGCTTATAAAAATTTTTTAACTATGATAAAAATAAGAAAATCATTTTACATTACAACTAGGAACACACATTCATATTAAAAATAAGAAATGAAGCAAAATTTTCATGAAACATCATTTACCATTATGTTTTCTGTTCTATTGTACTCCAAACAAACAAACACAACACTTGGCATGACTCACTACATTGATTTCATGCCCCACTTGTGGGTCATGACCTGCAGTTTAAAAATCACTAACCTAGACAGTGGGATGCTTTAGGAGATGCATCCTGTTTTTTCCCTTGGCATACTGTGCATGCTTGACACAGTATATGATTTAATAAATGTGTGTTGAATGAATAAAGCAAAAAGCAGGAGAAAAGAGGAGACTCTTCAGGTCAGAAGTTGTAAGGTCTAGTTTCTTCATTTTCTCTTTGTTTATTAAAGTCAGGTGAAAAATCTGTAAACATAGGCAGTCAATTATTTCTTTGATGCAGGAGATGTGAATCACATGGAAAGGACCAAGTGTTGTGAGTAGAGCTGGCTTATAAGTAGATGCTACTTGTGGAGCATCATTGAGAGAACACTGTCTGTGAGTCCCAGCCCCTAATAATGCTGCCACTGTTATCCTGGCTTTCTGTGAATCCCTCATTTGAACACAAACACTACTAGAGAAAATTGTAAATGATCTCAGACTTTTATCTGGGAGAACAATAAAAAGTGGGGAGGTAGATGAAGACCAGAAGGAAAGGAAGGGGTTAGTGGAAAAAATGAAAATTGTTTGGTATGTTTTGTTGTTCTTCCTGCTGGTTTTATGAGATTCTTATAAATATTTTTCCATTCTTGTTTTAGGGCTGCTTTCACACTTGATTGCTTAGAATGATTGGTGGTGATGTGAGGAGGGAGTGACAGGAGTATGTGTAGGGCTGATGAGGAGCCATGGTTTTCACAGTGGCTGTAGAGTGAACACTGATGCAGAGACATCTCCATGGCACTTGTCAACTGTGGCAGCAGTAGTGGCTGCTGGTAATTATGATGAAAGTTTATACATTGTACTTATTTAAGCCTCAGAAGCTCTGTAGTGTAGATGTATGTTTTTGGGTGGGTGCAAGTTATTTATTCTCCCCCACCCCAGTTTTAGATAGAAATCAAGAAAAACACTGAAGCTGGAAACTAGTGGTTGGGGAAGTGTTGAAAAGACTTCAAGATTGATATTTATTTTATTTCAAGTAACTCAAACCTAAGCTTCTTTTATTTCAGAACAGTGTGCCAGCAAGAATTCTGTCATTGTCTGATGAATGAACAAAGCTATAACTTTCTACTGTTCTTACTGGGGTTTATTGATTCAACATACCTGTGGCAATGTCTGCAGTGCTCACCAAATAGTTTATGTGCTCTCTTTATTTTCTGGTCTCCCTGGTGGTTAAATTGAGGTTGTACAACTATTTCTGGCCACTGGGCTGTGAGTGAAATGATGTGCGCAATCTCTATTCTCAAGCATTTAAAAGTCAGTGTGACACTGTCAAACTCATTCTTCCCTCATCTCAGAGCCCATAGGGGCTATATGTTGAAATGTTGGAGTCACAAGATGTAAGAAGCTTTGATTTCTTAGTCATCGCCTGGGAGAAATATCTTGAAACATCTTTTTGTCTGAATCAGACTCTGTGGGAGTGATGAATAAACCTTTGCCATTGAAATTTGGAGGTTTATTTTTTATTGCAGCACAGTTTATCTTATTCTGACTAAGCTAGGTACTTTGCTAGATACTGTAGATAGAGAGATTAATAAAATATAATCCCTGCCTGTAATGAATTCAGTCTGTTATAGGAGATGAGTACATACTCTTACCATTATCATACAATGAAATAAGTGCTATGATAGAGATAGACAGAGTTCAGTGGGTTTACTCAGATGCAGCACCTATCCCTGACTGGGGTGGGGATAGGAAAATCTTCTGAGCAAGGTGACACCTAAGCTGGGTAAAAAATTAAGGAAAGGGTGTCCAGGTGAGAATGAGCTGTATGTGCAATGAAAGAGCAAGGCGTATTTGAAGCTGTAAGTAATTCTGTGCAACTAGATCATAAAGTGCTAGGTGTGGCGTGTGGCATGATGAGAGATGAGGCTGGATAAAGGAGAATGGGTGATAAATACTATTGGACTCTATTCTAAGGGGGGTTGGAATTCATCTTAGTGAAAGATTAAAGCATTAGTCAAGAAGGGATATAATCAGATCTATGATTTCTAAAGATCACTCCAGCAATACAGAAAAGAGAAAAGAGCCCTAGACCACCAAGGTCTCTAGGAACCTCAGGGAATATCAATATTTGAACCACAGCAGAAGAAATATGGGACAGAGATTACAAAAGAGGAGTCAGAAGGCTAAGACAGAAAACAGAACATGAATGCAGTATCCAAGGGAGCTGAAGTTTCAAGAGGAAAGTTGCTCTCCAAAGAATGAATTGAAGTACTCTAATAGCATAAGAGAAATTAGAGTGAAGTGGAGAGGCATGGTTGAGGTCGAATTTAGTAAGTGGAGGAGTGAATAGGAGTAGAGAAAGTAAAGTCAGTAAAAAAGTTTCTTCTACTAAAAGTCCTGAGTGAAGAGAAGGAAAACCCTGAGTCTATGACTTGAGAGAAACAAAGTATAAAAGGAGTTTATTTTTATGTTTGAATGTCCTTCAGCCAATCTTCCACAAGGGAATTGTTCACTCTGTAAAACACACACACACACAAACACACATATATACACACCCAGTAAAGAAAAGAAAAACTCCTGTTATAAACCCAAACCTCTCAACTAATTCCTTCTTTAGCTTTGTTGTTGCAGAAAACCACAAATCTAGAGGATTCTAATTCTTCTTTTGGGTATTCCTATATTTAGGTACCTGGATACTGATTAGGAATGTCACAGAAATTATGGGCTTGTACCTTTCAAGATTTATGGTCTCCAACTCAGCTGGGCTAGAGTAGCTATTTAACCATTTCTTTCTTCTGCCATGGTCAAAGCCCCTGGTGATGGCTGGCTGAAGACCTTGTAAGAACAGAGAGATATAATGTTCACTTCAAGGAGTTTGTACTGAGGGAACCCTTCTGTTTCCCAAGATCTTCAGAAAAGTCTACTAAATATAGAAATTGCTCTGTGGGAGTGAGGGTTTTTTGAAGGTATGAAAGAAGGAGTTGAGTTTCACGTCTGGATTAATATCGTACAGAAAACATGTAGTGTCTGTTGTATGAGAAAATAAGTCTACAAGCTAAGTTGAGTTGGCAGAAGCAGGAAGAGCTCAGAGATGGAGATGGCCATGAAAATGCAAGTTGTACATTTGGAAATCACAAAGGTCCACAAAGTCCTTGTGGAAGGACTTGGAGAATGTACAGCACATGAAATAAATAGTCCCGGTTTATCTTAATAGGCCCTGAAGAGACAGGGAGATCTCAACTGATATCTGCAAACACTCCCCCACTCCCACTCCCATGTCCCCTGCACATGGAAGTGTTTGTGTATCTGTTCCTTTTCCAAATGTGTGTAGATGGTGTTCTACAAGAGAAATTTCTTCCAGTTAGTGAGAGCAGGGCCAGGGAATAGTACTCTTTATGCTAAATACTTCTGTATTATTTTGTGATTTATTTATTAATTGTTAAACAATTATGGCAATACACAAATGTTTATTTAATATTAAAGAAAGTAATTACTTATGATTTATTATGAGCATATATTTCTTTTGTAATTAAAAAAATAAAAGTTTGAAGTAAAAGGCAGTAAATGGCAAGCTCAGTGAGTGACCCAGTTGGATTTAAATGAGAAGAAACAGCTCTGTTCTATGTAGAGAGATCAGGAATAGCTTTGCAGAATAGGTGGAATTCAGGTTGTGCCCTAAAGCATGGGCAGGATTTGAATAAGCAGAGTGCTTGAGAGAGACTTTTCCAAGTGGGGCAAAGAATGTTGGCAACAGCAAGGAGTGTGAAAGTAAGGGGAGAAAAGGAGGTAAGAGATGAGAGTGGAGGGGGAAGCCTGCTTTAGCTGTCTTCTGCTTCTATCTCATGAGTTGGGAAATATTTTGCTGTTACTCTTTTCTATTGTTTTCTCTTTTGTCTTTCTCCTCCTTTCCCAAAAAAGCTTTCACCTTCTCTTCCTAAAGTTTATTTTTTATTTTTTATTAAT
Organism: Callithrix jacchus; assembly: GCF_049354715.1. Lineage (NCBI taxonomy): Eukaryota > Metazoa > Chordata > Mammalia > Primates > Cebidae > Callithrix > Callithrix jacchus. The sequence continues at coordinate 21,203,018 of NC_133524.1, forward strand.
ACCACCATGCTTCCTCACTTATCCTTCCAGTCTCGACTCAGTCCCCTCCCTCCCTCCCTCCCTCCCTCCCTCCCTCCCTCCCTCCCTCCCTCCCTTCCTTCCTTCCTTCCTTCCTTCCTTCCTTCCTTCCTTCCTTCCTTCCTTCCTTCCTTCCTTCCTCCCTCCCTCCCTCCCTCCCTCCCCCTTCTCCCCATTCCCCCTTCCCATCTTTCCCCTTCCCCTCTTTCCCCCTTCCTCCCTTTTTCCCTCCCTCTTTCTCTCTCTCTCTCTCTCTCTCTTTTATCCTTAGAAGTAGCACTTCTGTATTAATACAAAAGAAGTTTCCCTGCTCTGGTCTGATACATTTACAAAAATGAATTTCCCTGAAAAAATGAAAAGTAGATTGATTTTGGTCTGTTTGGAGGAATGCCAGAATGGAAGAAATAAATCATTATTATAACACCACAGTTTTCCAGTTTGCTGTAGACTATGTTTCTTCTTTAGCCTCTGAGAAGCATCATGCTTGAGGAAATCAAGTTAAGCACAGTCATCACAGTCAGCACTGTGCTAAGGGGATAAATCTCAGTAGCTGAGCAGCCCGGGTAATTTCCTCCTTTTCTGTTGTCCTGCAACTGGTCATCTGGAAATGTCCTTGAGTCAGGTGGTGGACCAGGGTAGGGAATAAGAAATAAATAACATACCTCTGTCCTTGTATCTGGGAGAAGAATCCACAGGGTTTGATCCTCTTAGAATTTCGTGACCAGCATCCTGGCATAAAGACACCCTTGTGATATTATCGACCAAAGATATTTTAGTTTTAACAATTGCCAAGAGTGGCAGAGATTCTGGGTGTATCCAGGGCATGGAGAAAGAATTAGACTAGGGAAAGGAGCCCTATGGTTCATTCTCTGTTCTATCTCAAGTGTGCTTTGGGCAAGGAAATTGGTGATGGGGAGGTGATAAATATTTGTCCAGTTTTGACCATGTGCTGGGCCTTGTGCCATCACATATGAAACCCTCAACCACTCTGCGATGGAGATGTTCGTGACTCCAACAAAGGAGACACCACAGATCAGGGAGTTGAGGAAGCCCTGGAGCATTTCCAAGGTGGTCACCGATGACCTGAGATTAGCACTTATGTTATTCTGATGCTAAAACTTACGTTATCTTTATACCATGCTTCCTTACTATCCCTGCAGTCACAATTTTCTAATCTGAAAATAAGAAGCACATGAGAAACTCTAAGGTCCCTTCCATCTCTGACATTAGGTGGTTTCATAAGTTAGCAATTCTCTGCTGTTTGCTGAAGGGGTCAATCACTTGCTGTACTTACTGAATAGAAAGCTTTAGATGAACCCTTATTTTGAAGTCTCGTCTCTTTAGATGTTTTCTGCTCCAATTTTTCTTTTATTTTAATCTTTAGACAAAATTAATTAAGTTTGTCACCAGGACTTTACCCCTTTAAAACTTGCCTGGAGATTCATTCCATTAGGCTATAAATTAATACAGTAATTTTAAATTTGATTGCTTGAAATCCCAGAAAGGTGCCAGATACAGAATCCATTTCCATAAGTCCTTGGAACGGAAACTATGCTGCCACTCTTGCCTTAACAAGTCTATCTCTTCAGCAGGAGAAATGCAACCATGGAAGCTGAAAGAATCTGAAAGTGTGAGCTCCAGTGCTCTTAGGCATCGAGTGTGACTCTTGGCAGAAAAACACTCTGCAGAAAGGGAATTGAGGCCAATAAACAAACTTGAGTGAACCACTGCTTGAATACTGTTGGAAAGGTGATATAGAGGCATTTAGACAGTTTTCATCAGAAATATGATCTTTGAGATCATTGGGAGGCTCATTGCTTTCATTATTTGCATTTGTCTGTAGCCAGCAGACATCAGCTCAGATGGTCTTCTTATATCTTTTTGATATAAGTGGATGTTAGGAAACAATTTGTAGTCATAAAAAGGGCCACTGATTTAGTTTCTGAACATGTATCAGTTGGGTCCACAGGGCTGCTGCTTCTGGGGTAAAGTACTTATCAGAGGGAGCCCTGGGTTTCTTATTTCACATCGATTTTCTTGTGGTATTTACTCTTTATGATAGCAAACACTAAAAATCCAGCCTGACAAACTATGACATAGCAATCTGATAATGAAACCAAATTATCTTAAGCTAGTAGTTCACATGGTATGTGATAGATGCCACAGTGTTTCACAAGAAAATTAAAAATATCCCATGGTGCCTCTATAAATTTGCTGTGGCACCTGGAATACATTGGAACACAGTTTGAAAACCTCTGGGATGTCCACCAGTTCTAGAATTTGGATGTTTGTTCCCACCAAAACTCATGTTGAAATTTGATTCCCAATATGTGAGGGAGGTGGGGTCTAGTCAGTGATGTTTTGATTATGGGGGCAGATCTCTCATGAATAGATCAATGACCTCGCACAGGAGTGAGTTCTTGCTTTTCTCAAGATGGAGTAGTTACCATGAAAGCAGGTTGTTTAAAAGCCTGGCTTCCTTGATTTCTCTTTCTTGCTTCCTCCCTCACAGTATTATCTGTCTTCTGCCTCAGTGACTGTCCCTTTGTCTCCAGTCAGAAAATACACAGCATTGGGTGATTCAAAGAGAGTATGTTGTGTGTCAATGCAATTCATCAATGCCTGGCTGATACTAAGTCCTCAAAAAATGCTAGTTGTTATTATTATTATTGTTATTATTTTGAGATAGTGTTTCTTTCTACATTGCCCAGACTATTTTAAACTCCTGGGTTCAGCCCAGCAAGTACCTGAGATTACATGTGTGAGCCATTGTAAATAGCCCAGCTTTTTAAAATATTTTGATTTTTAACTGTTGTGGATACATGGTATTTGTGTATGTTTATGGGATCCATAAGATATTTTGGCACAGGCATGCAATGCATAATAATCACATCATGCAAAATTGGATATCCATCCATTCAGGCATTTCTCCTTGTTTTACAAACAATCCAATTATATACTCTTTTAGTTATTTTAAATGTAAACTTAAATTATTATGGACTATAGTCCCCCTGTTGTGCTATGAAACATTAGTTCTCATTCATTCTTTCTATTTTTTTTACACCTTAATCATCCCCTGCCTTTCCCCCAACCACCAATTCCCTTCCCAGCCTCTGATAATCATCCTTCTATTCTCTATCTCCATGAATTCAACTGTTTTGATTTTTAGATTCCACAAATAAGTGAGACAATGTGATATTTGTCTTTCAGTCCCTGCCTTATGTCACTTAACATAATGATCTCCAGATCCATCATGTTGTTGCAAATGACAGGATCACATTCTTTTTTGTCACCGAATATTACTCCACTGTAAAAGTACCATATTTTCTTTATCCATTCATCTGTTGATGGACACTTAGGTTGCTTCCAAATCTTGGCTATTTTGAACAGTGCTGCAACAAAGATGGGAGTGCAGGTATCTCTTCAATATACTGATTTCCTTTCTTTTGGATATAAACCCAGCAGTGGGATTGCTGGATCATGTAGTAGCTCAATTTTTAGTTTTTGGAGGAACCCTAAAATTCTGCATAGTGATTTTACTAATTTTCATTCTCACAGACAGTGTACAAGGGTTCACTTTTCTCCACATCCTTTCCAGCATTTGCTATTGCCTGCCTTTTGGATGTAAGACATTTTAACTGGAGTGGGATGCTATCTCATTGTAGTTTTCATTTGCTTTTCTCAGTGATGTTGAGCACTTTTTTATATAACTGTTTGCCGTTTCTGTGTCTTCTTTTGAAAAGTGTCTATTCATATATTTTCCCCATTTAAAATAGGATTATTAGACTTTTTTCCTACAGAGTTGTTTGAGCTCCTTATATATTCTGGTTATTAATCCCTTGCCAGATGGGTAGTTCATAAATATTTTCTTCCATTTTGTGGGTTGCCATTTCATCTTGTTGATTGTTTGATTTGCTGGGCAGAAGCTTTTTAACTTGATGTGATACCATTTGTCCAGTTTTGCTTTCGCTGCCTGTGCCTATGGGATGTTATTCAAGAAGTCTTTGCCCAGACCAATATCCTGCAGTGTTTTCCTGGTATTTTCTTTTAGCAGTTTCATAGTTTGAGGTCTTAAGTCTTTAATCCACTTTATTTGATTTTTATATGGCAAGAAGTAGGGGTCTAGTTTAATTCTTCTGTGTTTGGATAGCTAGTTTTCCCAGCCCATTTATTGAAGAGACTATTTTTCTCTGATGTAGGTTCTTGACACCTTTGTAAAAAATGAATTCAGTGTAGGTGTGTGTGGATTTGTTTCTGGGTTTTCTATTTTGTTCCATTGGTCAGTGTGTCTGTTTTTATGCCAGTACCATGCTGTTTTGGTTAATACAGCTTTGTAGTATAAACTGAAGTCAGGTAATGTGATTCCTCCAGTTTTGTTTTTGCTTAGGATAGCTTTCTTTTCTCTTGCTGCTTTTAGGATCCTTTCTTTATCCTTGACCTTTGGGAGATGGATTATTAAATGCCTTGAGGTAGGCTTCTTTGGGTTAAATTTATTTGGTGTTCTCTAACCTTCTTGTACTTGGATATTTATGTCTTTCTCTAGGTTTGGGATGTTCTCTGATATTATCCCTTTGAATATACTTTCTACCCCCATATCTTTCTGTACCTTCTCTTTAAGGCCAATAACTCTTAGATTTGCCATTTTGAGGCTATTTTCTAGATATTATAGGCATGCTTCATTGCTTTTTATTTTTTCTTTGGCCTCTTCTGACTGTGTATTTTCAAATATCCTGTCTTCAAGCTCACTAATTATTCTGCTTGAACGCTTCTACTGTTAAGAGACTCTGATGCATTCTTAAGTATGTAAATTACATTTTTCAACTCTAGAATTTTTGCTTGATTCCTTTTATTGTTTTAATCTGATTGTTAAATTGATCTGATAGAATTCTGAATTTCTTCCCTGTGTTATCTTCAATTTATTTGAGTTTCCTTGAAACACCTATTTTAAATTCTCTATCTGAAAGGTCATATATCTCTGCTTCTCCATGATTGGTCCCTGGTACCTTACTTAGTTAATTTCTTGAGTTCATGTTTTCCTGAATGGTGTTGATGCTTATAGATGTATGTCAGTGTTTGAGCATTGAAGAGTTGGGTATTTATTGTAGACTTCACAATCTGGGCTTTTTGTGCCTGTCCTTCAGAAGGCTTTCCTGGTATTCAAAGAGACTTAGGCCCCAAGCCCAAAAATGCTGTGGCTTTTGCAGACCTCCAGAGGTACCACCTTGGTGGTCTTTGATAAGATCTGAAAGAATTCTCTGGATTTCTAGGCAGAGGGTCTTGTTATTTTCCCTTACTTTCTCCCCAACAAATGGAGTCTCTTGTGCTGAGCTACCTTGAACTGGGGATATAATGATGCAGGCACCCCTGTTGTCACCACCACTGGGACTGTGCTGGGTCAGACTTGAAGCCACCACAGCACTGGGTTTTGCCCAGGGCTTTTCCTTTCAGAGCAGTGAATTCTACCCAGGCTCTGGGCATGTCAAGAGATGCTGTCTGAGAGCCAGGAATTACAGTCAAAACTTTAGAAATTTACCTGATGTTCTAGTCTACTGTGGCTAAGCTGGCCTCAAATCACAATAACACCCTTCCCTTTATTCCCTCCCCTTCCATAGGCAGAAGAGCCTCTTTCTGTGGCTACCACCACCACTGGTTTAAGAGGGGTTCTGCCAGGCCCTTGCCAATATTCACTTAAAATCAAAGGGCTCTTTTGTCAGCTTGTGCTAAATGGTGCCAGGCCTGGGACTCCCTTTCAGGGAAGTGAGCTCCCCTCTTTCTCAGAGCAGATCCAGAAATGCTGTTCAAGAGCTTAGGCCTAGACTTGAAGACCCCAAGAGCCTACTTGTTGCTCCACTGCACTGTGGATGAGCTGGTGCCTAGGGTACAAGAAAAAGTTCCCTTTACTTTTTCCTCTGCTTTTCTCAAACTGAAGGAGTCTTTCACTGTAGCCACCAAAGCTGGAAATGTGATAGGTCACTCCTGAAGCCAGCATATCTCAGAGCCCAAGGCCACAGCATATTCCCTGGGAATTGCTGCTAGTTATTCAGGGCCCAAGGGCTCTTCAGTCAGCAGATGATAAATTCTGTCATCACCGCTCTTTGACAATACAAGAACAGATGAACACAAACTTCCAACACCCTGGTGTCCTTATCATGCATAGGGGTGCTTTTGGTTTCTTCCCCAATGGCTAAAAAAATGATTCACTAAGAATTTGGGAAAGCAGAGAATCTGATTGAGATGGATTTTCTGAAGGTGAGAACATGGCCAGGTTAACCTCCACTTGGTGATGCACATTTGAGCAGACATCACGTGCCCCTTTTCATCATCCCTCTCTTCTGGTGTTTTAGCTCTGCCAGGAACAGTTACACAGATTGGGAGTCATGTACAGATCTACAGAGAAGAATGGCAGGAAGCAGACAAGGTGGGACCTAGGTGAAACAGTGGCCAAAAAAGACAACACCAAATAGAACACAAATGCAGTTGGCATGCCAAGAGATAGATGGCTTTGGGCATAAAAGTTTTGGGGGGTAGAGAGAAATAAATGAAGATTTTTTAATATATCCTCCTATTAAATAATAATTTATATAAATCATCTAATAATTATGTGATGGCATATAATTATGTGATTATGAGGATCTAAATTGATATGTTATCTATAACTTTCTGCCTTAGAACCACTATACTATACCCATTGGGCTGGGAATTGGGAAAGTTTATTTCTTTTCTGAACTCTATTGATAATTAGTTATATGGCCTTGAATAAAATACTAACTTTTTAAGAATACAGCTTCCTTCTCTATAAAGTGAAAAAAAAAATTGTAGAGAATTTCTACAATTTATACTGGATTCTAAGTATAAGATTATTTAATTTAAGGAATCTTGTCATTCATTCATTTATTTACTTGTTTTTCAAAAAATACTGATGGAATTATTTCTATGTCATCAGATTTGTAGTTGATTGCAGGGATGAGATAGTGAATATAATGGCAAGATAAATGAGAAGTCCTTGTCTTGGAGCAGACTAGGGTGAGGGAATTCTCATCTTTTTCTTTCAGGAAGCTGTCTTAGTCTTTGGAGAAGAGATTGGGCATGATAAATGAGAAATGTCAGCAACATCTGGCAAGGTGGTGAACGATCCTCAAAAAATGACACTCAGACTATCCCTCTGGGGACTGATGCACTCTAAGGATGAAAACCTATTGTCTAAAGCAGTGATTGTTGTTATTCATTAGATCTTTGTGACTTTAGATAACATTCATTTGGTAATGGAATTCAGTGTTGGGATGGTAAAATTTATTCAAAAGCTGGTAGCAAGCAAGGCAGTGTTAGTTGCTCACCAAAATCCATGTTCTCTTTTCCTTCCCAAGCATACAAGTAGACTATATTTCCCAGCATGCTTTGTAGGTAGGAATAGTTATGTGACTTCTAGCCAATGAAATATGAGCAGGGTAACCTGTGAACAATTCCTATACATACTCCTCCATGCTCTTTCTCTTTCTGTCATAGGGTGGACAACCATAGAAACTTTGAGAGTCACATACTGAAGATGACAGAGCCACAGGATAGAAGGAGCCTTGGTTCCTGAACCATGCCTTGGAAGATCTATTATATTAGTTAATGTTCTTCAGAGAAATAGAAACAATAGGATATGTGTGTGTATCCACGTATGTGTGTGCATGTATATATGTATATATACACATATATACAAATACACATATATATACACACATACATATATATAGAGATATATGCATACACATATGTGTATGTGTTTGGAAGAGATCCATTTATTTATTTATTTTAAGAAATTGGCTTATACGTTTGTGGGGGCTGGCAGTCCAAAACCTACAGGGTAGGCCAGCAAGGTGGAGACTCAGGATGATGTTGCAGTTTAAGTACAAGGGAATTCTGCAGCAGAATAATTCCCTCTTTCTTGAGGAAGTCAGTCTTTTTCTCTTAAGGCCTTCAACTGAGTGAGGCCTACTTACATTATGGAGCATAATCTGCTTTATTCAAAGTCTACTGATTTAAATATTAATCTCATCTTACAAATACCTTTACAGCAACATCTAGACTAGTATTTGACCAAACATCTGCGTACTTTGGTCTAGTCAAGTTGATACATAAAATTAACCATCACAGAAGACAACCACCTGTTGATTAGGGGCAGCTCTTTTAGAACATAGAGTTTTGAAAAATAACTTCTATAGCATCTGAGCCATTTTACTCATTCTTGTTACCAGAAGCTAGCATTACTTTAACCAATAAACTATTAAAAAAAAAAAACCCATAAATTACTTTTTGTAATTTCAATTTACTTATTTGCCAACACTTTCAGTTTTCCACTGGCTCCCTGACGTGTAGGACTAGGAAAGGGGCAATTTTATAATTCTAATAAATAACAATGATGATGATTTGTTGGATCCCACCCTGGGAATGTATTAAACATCTTGGGGGGTGACATTATCTCCTGTGGGCCACCAATAAGTACAAAGAGGCAGTCTGTTTCTAATTGGTAGCCTAGTGGTTCAACGACGTTAATGCTCCTTGTAAAGTGATTTGCTCCTATAGAGTAATTGATTTATTGGCAGTCCATTTCTTAATGTTTGTGAAGCCCTTGGTACTAATCAGAATAAACATGCTGAACTAATCTTTACTAAACTGCCAACAACATTTTATATGCCCCCTTTTAGAGGCAAGCCTTCCAAATTCTACAGTATGTTTTACTACAGATGAAAGCATTTACTTTTCTGATGTGAACTGTTGTGAAGGATAATATTTTTCACAGAAAGGTGATGAGAAACATAACAAAAAAAATCAGTGACCAAAATGCCTCATTATTTAAAGGCAAATATGAACGCTTTAACAAGAAGATGGTGTATAGGAGGCAGGACTAGCTTGTAGCTCTCGCTCAGATGGACAGAACAGCATGTGGAGACTCACATTGTGAATGTTTGTTTCCAGAACTATTGCAGGAATATACCAGGAAAGCCAGGAAAATCCACAGACCCTTTGAAGGAACTGGATCACCACCGCAGGTTCCCTGAGACACTAAAAAACTGTGAGTCAGATTTCTTTCTCAACAGGGAGGCTCATGGTCTGGTCCAAGTTCTCAGCCTTGGTCATCAGCTGCCTGGAAATAAATTCAGTGCTGTTGGAGAGGGCACAGTGGGAGTCAGAATGGCCTGTAGGACTGTGGGCTACAAGGGAGTGGGGTAAGGCCTGTGACTCCAGGCTTTCCCCCACTTCCCTGGTGACCTGTATGACTCAGCAGAGGCAACCATAATCCCCTTGGGAGTATAATTCCACTGGATTGGGAACCATCCCCCCATCCCCCACAGCAGCTGCAGCAAGCCCTGCCCAAGGAGAGGCTGAGCTCAGGCATGCCTATTCTGGGCCCCCACCTGATGGTCCTTCTCCACCTGCTCTGGTAGGTGGAGACAAAGGTCATAATCTCTTGGGAGCTCTATGGCCCTACCCAACATCCAAGAAACCTGAATACTTAACCAGGTATCCCTAGGGCATCCTCCCTATAGGACCACAGCTGATGCACTCTTGAAAGTGCTGCCTCCTGGCTGGAGGCCAACCAATACAAAACCAGCACACTAAACAAAAACACAACGAAGGACCCTCACTGATTCCACTTCACTCCCCTGCTAACTCTGCAGGAGCAGGTGCTGATATCCATGTCTACAAGACCTGAAGATAGATCATATCACAGGACTCTGCAGGTATTCCCTAGTACCAGCCTGGAGTCTGATAGCTCAACTGGGTGGCTAGACCCAGAAGAGCAAAAACAATCACTACAGCTCAGCTCTCAGGAAGCCCCATTCCCCTAGAACAGCACATCAAAGCACTATGGTCAAAACTAGTGATACATTAAAAATAATTATTTTTCCAAGTTGGTGACGTCACAGATAGAGGTTATAGTATAGTGTGTAGTTCTCAGTGTGGTTCTTGGACCAGCAGCATCACCATCACTTGGGAACTGTTTATAAATGCAAGTACTTGGGCCCCATCCTGGATGTACTGAATCAGAAACTCCAGGAGTGGGGTCTGGCAATCTGTTTTAGCAAGCTGATAAGGGATTCTCATGCCTGCTAAATTCAAGAACCAGACTTTTTACTTCAATGAATCTGGGTTGGAATGCAGCTCCATCACTTAATACATGTATGATGGTCTTGAACAAGTTACCGCCTCTCCTCACCCCCTTTTTATTTTGTGTATGCTATTTTAAAACTGCGCATAGTAAAATTCTAAACTGCATTAAATATCTTACTGAAAAATAAAAATTACCTTTCCCTCTGCCTACAATTCCCAGCCCTTCTCCCCAGAGGTAAACACTTTGAGTTGATTCCTTTTTAAAAGTGTTTTTCTTGTGTTTAATAGTGTTATTTTAAATAATAAGCATGTAATTACATTCCTTGATTTATTAGCCTGATACGCAGTCTCTTACTGTTTCACTCTGAAAGGTGGGGAATTTGGCTCATACCAGCTGCTATCACCTGATTTTGTTAAATTCTTGTTTTTACATAATCTAGATTTACACAACTTTATTTTGTCACTATAATCGTCTTTGGCTTTGTTTTTAGATTAATTATAAAATATTAAAACAAAATAGCATTTGCAGAGTTAAGTTTATGTGACTATTTTTCACTACAGGGAGTTCCTCCTATGGAGATGCTCATGCTACCAAACTTGAGAGGATTTTACAAGCATCAAATTTCAGTGCTTCTTTGAGATTATAGTCAATTGCCATTGCTTCTTCTATCTCAAGTTTTCATGTATAATATTCTTTTTTTTTTGCTAGAATAACTTTTGTAAAGCTGTTTTCATACAGATGTATGCAAATTATCTGCATTTTTGTGTGTCTGAAAATGTATTTCGTCCTTATACTTGTAGTATGGCTAAGCATAAATTATAGGTTCCTAATCACTTTTCCTCAGAGCTTTAAATGCATAATTCCTGTTTCTTAAAGTTATTTTAATTTCTTTTTTATCCTTAGAGTTCTGAAATTATGATAATTCATTTTTCTCACTACTGTTTCTGCCACCCAATTCCTATCCCAGAGGTAACTGCTACCTCTCTCATATGTATTCTTCCAGAGTTATTTTATAAATATACTACTAAACACACATGTAGTAGCAAATAATATCTTCTATATTCTTCCCCCTTTTAATTACTTTTTTTTTTTACAAATGGTAGTGAGCTTTCTCTTACTTAACATTGCTTTGATGATTTCTTTCAGATCACCACCTAAACAACTTCAACATTATTTTTATAGCTGTATACTATTGCTTTGTATGGATTTTCCTTAATTTATTTAACCCATGCGTCTTTGAATGTTTTGAGTGTTTCCAATCATTTGTAATCACAAAAAATGCCACAATAAATAAGGGAGTATAAATGTCTGTAGGATAAATTCCCCAAAGTCATGCTGTTGGCTCAGTGGGAATGCAAATTTGTCATTTTGATTAATATCTCCAGGATACCTCCATGAAGGTTTACCAGTTCATACTCTCACAGCAACATTAGAAGAGAGTGACTTTCTTCTCATCACTCCAATAGGCCATGTTATTAAACTTCTCAGTAAACCAATCTGATAGAACTATTATATATCAGCATAATTTTGCTATACTTTTCTTTCATTATGAGTGAGGATGAGTCTTTAAAATATGTTTCCTTAAACATATTTTACTGTACATTGATATTCTTTCCTATTTTTCTATTGGTTTCTTGTGGTTTTTTTGTCTTGTTTTGTAGGAAATTTTTACATTTTAAAGAAATTAACATTTTATGGTATAGATTGCAGATAGTTTTCCAAGTTGATATTTGTCTTTCGGCTTTGCTTGTGGTGGTTTCTGCTAAGCAGACTTTAAACAAAAAATTAAGTTATAGATTTTTCCAGTATTTTCTCTTATAGCTTCAGGATTTTCAATATTTAGAAAGACCACCCTCTCCCTAAGATTATGAAGGTATTCCATTAATTTTCATTTTTATTTCATTTTAAAATGAAAACTTTTTTTCAAGTTGGATTTTATTTTAGTATAAGATGTAATGTGTGGATCTAATTTTATTTTATTGTTTAGATGGCTACCTAATTGTCTAAAATTCAGAACAATCCCTCTCTTCCCCATGGATATAAACTATCACCTGTATCTAAAAGAAATGTTCATATGTAGTTGGTCTATTTCTATTGTGCTCCATTGATCATTTAAATGGTTTTATTTCTATAACATCTTTTAATGTCCAGTAATGCTAGCTCCTTCTTATTTGTGTCTATTTTCTGAGTTTTTTTTTTTTTTTTGAGATGGAGTTTCGCTCTTGTTACCCAGGTTGGAGTACAATGGTGCGATCTCGGCTCACCGCAACCTCCACCTCCTGGGTTCAGGCAATTCTCCTGCCTCAGCCTCCCGAGTAGCTGGGATTACAGGCACGCACTACCGTGCCCAGCTAATTTTTTGTATTCGTAGTAGAGACATGGTTTCACCATGTTGACCAGGATGGTCTCGATCTCCTAACCTCATGATCCACCCGCCTCGGCCTCCCAAAGTGCTGGGATTACAGGATTGAGCCACCGCGCCTGGCCCTTATTTTCTGAGTTTTTATATATAATTTTGCCTTATTCTTTTCCAGATAAACTTTGGACTCTGCTTGTGGGTTGCAAACAAAATTCCGTTATTATTTTTAGTGTGATCACATTACTTAGGGAGACTTGACATTTTTATGATAATCAAGCTACTAATCATAGAATATGGTTTGTCTTTGAATTTTTCACACTTTATCTTACACTTTCTACTGGCATTTGAAAGTTTTCTATTACAACTTTGTGACGTTTTTTTCTAGGTATTTTGCATGTGTGTAAGGCTACCTTAAATTGAGGTATTTTTTCATTTATTCTAATTGGTTATGGTTTGTAATTGAGATGATTATTTGTGTACATTAATTTGAGACCTAGTCACATGTTTGCATTCTATTATTTATGAGTGTTTTTCAGTTGGTTCTTTTATATTTTAGAAATATATCCTGAAACCAGCTGCAAATGATGGTAATATTAAGCACTTCACAATTTTTATAGTTTTAATTTAACTTTCTCATCTGTTTTGTGCTGCCAGTGTTCCAGAGCAATGGTAACTAATTGTAGCAATAGTGGACACTCTGGCTTTGTTTTAGACTTTAATGACAACATTTCTAGTTCTCCATTATGTGAGATACATATATTTGAACTTAACTTTTAAAAATTCTTGAAGAAAGTTCTGGACATGCATGGTGGTGATGGCTGCACAGCATGTGAATATATTTATGTCACTGAAGTGTACACTTAAAAGTAGTTAAAATGGTAAATTTAATATTATGAATATTTATCACAAGAAAAAAAGTAGCCAAGAAAAAATAATTGTTGATGGAGATTGACTTTCACCAAATGTCTTTCAGCATCTATACAGATGACAATATGACATTTTCCTTATTCCTTTTAACAAGAGGCAATATAGCATTGTGGAGAAGTGCACAGGCTCTGAGCTGCCTTGCCTATGTTCAAATCCTAGCTCACTACTCTTTAGCTCTGTCACCTAGAGCAGGTCACTTAAGGTTCTTATGCCTCTGTTTCCTTCTCTGTAACTCACGATAATAGTAGTGCCTATCTCATAGGGTTAAATTGAAGATTAAATGAATTTATATACATTCATATGTATGTGTATATATGTATATATATGTATGTGTGTGTGTATATATATATATATAGAGAGAGAGAGCACACTTAGAACAAAAACTAGCACATAGAAAGTATTACATGAGTTAATATGGTAGATTATTTTAATAGATTTTCCACATACCAAGTATAAAACCTTCACTGGTAATGGAGAATTGTCCTGCTGAATATTATATATCTATATTTCATTTAGAATTTTTCATTACTAAATCATATGTGATAGTATCTAGTTTTCTTTCTTGTGTAATCTTTGTTGGGCTTTGATATCAATGTTGGCTTAGTTTTATAAAAAGAATATGGGAAAATTTCTTGCTTTTTATGCAGTGAGGTGTTTAAATAGTGTCTAAGTTATCTGTTCTTTAGATGTGTTATTCCTCTGTAAATTCAACTAAGCCTGGTGCTTAGTTGACAACTTTCTCAATTTTTTCTACTTAGATTTTCTATAACTCCTGGTGCCAGTATTCACATGTACTTTTGGGCCTTGGTCAGGTGGCCTAGTTGGTGGGGAACCCTCCCATTTACCAAATAAGGGGAGATTTACTTGAACAGTGGAGTGATTGAGTTACATTCCTGCAGGGAGGCAATGCCTTGGTTGGCTTTATTTTCTCCACATCTGTTTTGGGAATCTGTATTTCTCTAACACTCTATTTTGCTTTTCTCTTAGGCCTCTATACCCAAATCAGGAGCTCAGGAGAGACAGGGTGTTCCCTTATTCAGATTTCAGTTCTTAGTGTTGGCTGGTGATACGGATTGGCTCTGTATCCCCATCCAAATGCCATCTTGAATTATAAATCCCACAATTCCAATGTACTATGGGAGGGACTCAGTGGGAGGTAATTGAATCATGGAGGTAGGTCTTTCTTATGCTGTTCTTGCAATAGTGAATAAGTCTCATGAGATCTGATGGTTTTAAAAAGAGGAGTTCTTCTGCATGAACTCTCTCTTTGCCTGCTGCCCTCCACGTAAGACATGACTTGCTCCTCCTTGCCTTCCACCATGATTGTGAGGCCTCCCCAGCCATATGGCACTGTAAGTCCATTAAACCTCTTTCTTTTGTAAATTGCCCAGTCTCAGGTATGTCTTTGTCAGCAGTGTGAAAATGCACTAATACAGCTGGCTAGGTGTCAGAAGTGTCTGAGGTCTCTTCTCTGTATTGTCCACATTCTGGAGGGCACCCAGCCTGGCCTGGCTGTTCTGAATGCAGCACCATCAGTGACCAGCTCTCTTCTTACTTCTTGGCCTATGTCTGCTCTTTGTGGGTACCCTTTCTGGGTTTGAGTTCCTCTGGCTCTCTCTTGTAAAGGGCTACTTCTATCCCTAGTGTTTTGGGTTATGGCTAGCCCTGTTTAGTTTTCTCCCTTGGTCTGTTTCTAACTGATTTAAATTTTCTAGCATTTCCTCAAAGTTTCTGGGCCACTCTTGGTTTCTTGTCTTGCTTATATCACAGGTATGCCTTCCTCCTTGAAATACATTCCTTTATTTGTTATCTTCAGGATAACAGTCCGTAGTAATTATAGCTAACACTTACAATATGCTGCTTATCCTTCTAAGCCTTAGCAGTCTTAGGCTTTCAAGTGCTTGGATAGGCATTAACTAATTTAATCCTCACAAAACCATATGAGGAAGAAATTACTGTTATCTCTATTTTAGAGATGAATAAACTGAGGTAGGGATAGATTAAACAAATAGTTGGGAAATTGTACCATGAACTTGGGGATTTGAGCACCTAAGTCACTACTTTTAGCCACTGTGTTGTACTGTGTCTTACTACCAAAAAGTTACAAGTTTTGGTATCTTTACTTACACTCATGGGATGTCAGTTTACCTATATGCAAAACTGGATTAGTAATAACTACCTCCTGGTTCTGTTGCAGGAATCAAATGTTTGGCATAGCATGATGTACTCCATACAATTTAGCCCTTTTTCTTTGATTTGGCTCAGAATCACTGTATACTTAGAACTCCTAGGCTCTTTTATCCCCATGGTAGACATTTCTCACTGAAATGTGAATATTCAATTATTTGAACAGCATTTCATTAATATCATGTGATCACATGTAACACCCCTCAATTTCACCCTCCTCACTGATATCAACCGTCTATTTAGCTCCTACCTTCTCACTCTGCCATAATGTGTTTACATATTTCCTTATTTAGTTTTAGCACTTTACATTTCTATGTGTTTTCATTACATTTTATCTTCAATGATTTTTTCCTTCCAAAAATCAAGGAGGTAATTTCTTCAAAATATAGCAGCACTCTTTATTAGACTTTCAATGTGCAATGAGAAGAGCACTGAGATCCCTTCTGGTGTTTGAAAATGTGTCCATTTCACTGACAGACCTCTTCCTTGTTGGAGAAAAATCACACATGCTGTGTGTCTGTCTCTTTAATTTACACCTAGGGGTCCCCAAGGAGCTGGGAAGAAGGTCATCTGGACAAACTAAACTGATTAGAGATATTTTCAGTGTTCTGGCTGCTTGCCTATGGAAAAGGCGAGTACTGGCCTGTACTTAGACTCTGTCTGCAGGACTGTTGAGGAATAGAAAAGTGAGTACTTACTGCTCTTTTCCAGTACAAGGTCATTTTGAGACCAGTGTCCTAGGCAGTGATTCTTATTCCTAGTTGCACAACAGTATCACCTAGAGTTTAAAAAAATCCTGGTATTCAGGAACATCAACCTGGAATTCCTGAAATGAATCTCACTTGGGGGTATATTATTCCTACAATATATGTCTGAAGTATTTTTCTACTAATTAAATATGTTAACATTGGGGAAAAAATCCTGATATTCAAAGCCAGGTCAATTAAATCTGAATCTCTGAGGTTGGGCTACAGGCATTAGTACTTTATATTTTTTGTAGCTCTCAGGTGATTCAACTGTGTGGTGAAGGTGGAGAATCACTACTTTAACGCCTTTGGTTCTGTCGAATTTAGTATGACATTAAGATGCGACAGGAAAGTATTAGTACTGATGACTAATAGGTGGGGGAAAATCAACTTGCAAATCTGAATATTGCTCAGTACCCACCTGCTGAGGACAGAGGGCTAGGAAATGATGTCTCTTCATCATGCCTTCTAGTTGCAGGGCAATCTGGCAGCTTTAAAAATCTTTGTTTTAAATAAGGTCATCCAGAGTGCAAAGGCATTAGCAATAATTTTGGGAAAACTAATCTTTTATTTCAACATGCTATTTTCTGATCTCAACGCTTGTTAACTTTATATTATTTTAGCTGCCTTGACCTTATTTCTTGTTTGAGGTAGCTTTTTCCAGGCATCTTTTCTTTCATCAGGGAGTGGGAGCCTGCTCACAAATCTGGCCCCAGATATCTCTTATCATCCAATACCTGCCTTAGGCTGTGCTTCTAGGTTCATCTGTGAATACAAGCCTAGCAGACTTCCCAAGTTTTGAGAAAATTCTGTGTAGGCTTTGTATCATCCAGTATGAGATCTCATGTGCACCCAGGGCCAGTGTTTGTGGTCTGTCACATATTTTGAGGTAAACCATACTGTTTTTCAGCTGTAATGATTTGCTTTCTAAATATTTCTCAAATCCATCTCTTCCTCCTTATCGCTGAAGCAGGACCACATGATATGAAACCTAGATTATTATAAGTCTCCTGAATGATCTTTCTTAAATTGGAGTCATCTAAGATGTTGGCAGGGTGGTTGGTCTCAGATGAAAATCTGTGTCTATTGTTCCTCCTGTGCTTAAAATTAACCCTCTAACAGATGGCCTCCAATGATGTCCAGGTGTGTTATCTCCCTTTGTCTACATCTCTACCTTCATTTCTTCTCACTTCTTACCTTGTACTTCATGCGTGGATCTCAGGGCAATTTACTTTACCTAGCTTTTCTTTTGTCCCTTCTGTCTGCAGTGCCTTTGCCTAGCAAACTCCTGCTTTTAAAGATTCACCCAAGTGTTACTACTTTTCTCTGGCACCCTCACAGGAGTAACTACTCTGTGTTCCTAAAACACACTGTACATATTTTGACAATGACATTTACCAGGTTGTTTTATACTAATTTCTTTGTGGATCTGACTTTCCCCTCTTGGTGAGTTATCTCCTCGAAGCAAGGAATTATGCCTTCGTCATTTTATTTCCATAGTGCCTGAAGATAGGTACTCAAACTTTTGTTGACTTAATCACTAAAAGCATGGATAAAAATTTTAAATTTTATGTATACAGTTAAAATGCTGTGTCTCCTGTTTGAGGCCCGTGGGAAGTCATTTTTCTCAGGTTTTTACAGGAAGAAAAGCTGAACTACTCCTGTGAGATAAATTTGTCTTTATCTTATTCATAATAACATCATATGGTTGATCATAACCTTCATCAGACTTCAGGGTCTATTTCTCTGCCTAGTTGTAAGGTCCCTGAAGGCAGAGACCATATCCCTCCTGACCACTACCATATTTCCACCCCTAGCTCAGTGCCTGTTACAGACAGGATATTCGATAAGTATATAGAAATAATTCATTTCATCTCAAATTACTAACCATAGTATACAACAGGGGAGGCCAAGAAAGTGACCATCTTAGGTTGGGTTCCCAAGAAGCAGAGCCTGAGACAAGGCTTCATGTACAAGTGATTTAGTAGAAATTGTTTCTAGGAACAACCGCCAAGGAAGGGAAGGAGGTCAAGCAAGTGTATGCCATCAAGTAATATACCACAGGCGAGGTTCTGGAAACAGGGTAGGTACACTTCAGAGTTTTCTATCCAGTGACCAAGGGAGCTTTTTTGTTCTGTCCACTAGTCAGACATGAGTTGGAAGGCTGTGGATGAGGGATACAAATTCTCAGCATTTCTGGCTTTCCATGAACACAGGCAAAGCAGATTATGACAGCCGGAGGGCTGCTGGCCAACAAAAGACACACAGGTGCTGGCTGTTGGGAGGAAAAGCACGCCCAACCAGGAGCAGGTGTGTATGAAAATGGTATGAGCACGGCACTGTGAACACATGCTATAGTGATTATTGTCTAAATGTAGACATGGAAATTTCCTCCAGGACTCTGGATTGCTCAGACCATGCAGGGATCATTCGTAGACCACTCCTGAAAAATCAAATGGCCTTGACTCAACCTGAAGCATGAAAAGTAGAAGGGATGAGGCCAAAGTTCAGTGAAAGCATTTTGAATATGGGGAACTTGTCACATTTCCCTCAGTTATGAAAATCAGGCCCTTCAGTTGGGGTCATGGGATCACAAGAGTTCCCAAGATGGCTAAGCTCATGTTTTAAGGCAAAGGATTCACCTGTTCTCCCACAGAGTAAAAAGCCCTGGCTTAGAGCAAGGAGACCATGTGGTATAAATAATCTCTGTTAGGAAGCCATTGAGTATATGAAAATCTAATAACTTCACTTGTTGCAGTCAGTTTTACTTCCTAGGGCGTATGAATCACTTGGTAATTATGTTAAAATGCAGATTCTGATTTAGCAGGTCTTGGGTGGGGCCTGAGATTCTGTATTTCTACATGCTTCCAGGTGATACTGATATTGCAGGTCCAAGGATCACACTTGGAGTAGCAAGGTTCTGAGATGCCATTAAAAATTAAAACACAACAAAAACCAGCACAAAAAACTACCACTAAATATGTGACTTGAGGTTTAAAAAGAGAGAAAACTGAAGCTGCTACCACTTCTTTTTTAGTTTTATTCAGTGTTGCAGTTAGAGCTGATATTCTTGTTTCCCAGAAGAACTTTAAAAAAAGATGTTCTCAGGGGACCAGTAATATATGGAGTTAAAATCCACTTAGTGAGCCATTTGCTAATCTGTCCCCTTCCCAAATGAACAAACTGAGTTATTAAGGTTATAATTTTAGCAAATTGTGTTTTGTAGTCTCCACATTACCCATCTGCAAGGCCTCAGAGATGCTAATGATGCAAAAGAAGCCTTGGGGTTTGCCTTCTTCAATGTGGGTAAAGGCTCATGTGGACTTCAGGCTATTTGTATAGGAGCTACTTTGCTTTCTGACTCAGATATCAGAGAATAAATTCTGCATCATGGTGGTGATGGTTGTAGGATGTGCCTGGGTTGATAGGTGCTCATTATAATGGATAATTAAGTCTAAATGCAGGAAAGCTGACCATATGCCACACATTATTCCTAGTTCCTCTAAATTCTGCCACTCCTAAGCCCACTTGCCGGCTTTTGTCTCTTTTCCATAAACATTGATCACAGTGGGTTGAACTACAACTATTGTACATGGAGAGGACAGATATGTCTATTTTTTTCCAGAGGCTCCACTCAGAAACCGGCTTTTGTAGAGAACAGAAGGGCATTGAAGCCACCTGAAGTGGGTAGAGATAAAGAGAACAGACCATGACTCATAGATTTG
This sequence comes from Callithrix jacchus, assembly GCF_049354715.1. Taxonomy (NCBI): domain Eukaryota; kingdom Metazoa; phylum Chordata; class Mammalia; order Primates; family Cebidae; genus Callithrix; species Callithrix jacchus. Next base: position 21,223,079 of record NC_133524.1, read on the forward strand.
GGCAGATTAGCCTAATTATTTGGTTGGGGAGATTTTTGAATTTTCTGTATCAACCCTCCCCACCACTATTGCTGTCTAAGGCTGGAAACTATATTTCCCAGAAAATTCTTTCTTGCATAATTCTGGATTAAATTTTGCCAATGACAGGTATTTTTGTGAAATTTGGAAGGTGGAAATAGAAGCTGTAATTGTAGAGCTAACATACAGCAGCTTTGTAAAATGCAGTGGGTTTTGCTGATTCAGCAGCTCCACAGATCTCTCTACAAGCTCCTATTTCGGTGGTCAGAATGGTGGCTTCTTGGATTTCCTCACATCCTGCTTCTTGGCCCACTTCAATACTTCTGGTAAAGTCCTTAAACCTTCCATCCTCTGGCTACAGCCTTTCCATATCTTCACTCCTCCAACTCTCCCATGTTCATATGAGTCCTGATTTTTATGTGAAACTTCTTATTCTTGTAATAAATGTGGTGCTGCTGTTTTCCTGACTAAATCCATATGGGCACAGGAGTCCTTAAACTTACTGGGTTTCTAGTGGATTAGCAAGCTATTTAAATGTTTTGACAGAATTGTGACAAATGGGGAGAAGAGCACTCACTCACAAATTCATCAAAACATTTAAATAGTTTTCTAGTCTGCCAGAAATCCAATAAATTTGACAACTCTTGTGCCTATGTAGGTTTAGGGCTAGATGTGTCACAGATTGAGTTCCTGGAGAAGCAGACCCTGAGATGGAGTTTAGTAGGCAGGTTGTTAGAGTGCTTGGGAGATCAACACTTGTGGAGGGAGGAAAAAAAAGCAGATGTGGGTAAAAGTGAAGTCAACTGCAATGCAGGCCCAAGGGAAGCTGTGGCAAACTCCATGAGGAGGTCTGGAGGATATAGGGTTCTTCATAGTTGTCTCAGTTATGGGCAGGCTCCAATATTCCAGCACTCATCAGTCATTGGATATAGGCCACTGCAGTAAGGAGCATGAATTTGAGCAAGAGGGTTCTCTTCTTGTGAAGCAGGACCTGAAGGGGCTGCCAGCCAAAGGCTGGTATGACAATGATCCCAGGAGCTGGGGCAATTAGTGCTTCTTTGAAGGGGGATCTGGGTGACACACCTTGAGTTCACCCCAAGAAGTAAGTTATGCTGAGTTCTAAATCAGTGTTGGAGCTGGAGTTGGGAGTGAGGAAAGGAGAATGACATTTGTGGTAGAGGGAGCAACATGCTTAAAGGCTTGACATTTCAAAAAACAAATAGTCCCATCTACCTAAAGCATGAGGTGACAGAGATTTAGGCACATTCCAGAAAGACAAGACATGATTCTTGGGAACTCAGGATCTGGATCCAGATGTTGAACATGTCTGTAGTCAACTTGTTTCTGGCGCACTGGAGTAAAAGTTAAGTCTTTCTGGAAGCCAACCCATACTACTTTTGTCAACTCCAAGTTTGCTATATCACTTCACATTTCCCAGTCCTCTCAACCAGGGAGTGTAGTAGGCACAGGACCTCTATCCTTGGTGAATTCCTCCAAATTCAATGTGCTTCTTCATCTTTCTGTTTAACTGCCCGTGTCTGATCCCATGCTTCCCAATGAGGACCACCACAGGATGTGACTCTTGTGTCGCAGTTCTTCAGTGTTTTCTGGACTTCGTTTCATTGTGAGCAGCCTCTTTTTCTGTCTCTTATACTTTCCTTCAGCTTTAGCTGACAACCACACTTTCTTTTAATTATGGTATTTTCCCTTGATGTATTGCAAGAGTTCTCACTCTCTTGCTTGGTCTAAGCCTCTCCTAGTCTCATTTCATCTCACTGATTTCCTTAGACACAAATATATGTCCTATAACGGAAAGAACATGGGCTTTGGATTCCGACAGACCTGGACCAAAATTACAGGAGCCTCACTTTCTACTGATGTAAGCTTGGGCAACTTCTTTAAGTTCTCTGAGACTCAGTTTACTTACTTTCAAAATAGGGAGGGATATTACAAATATGACATAAAATAGGATGAGTTAATGTCCCTTTCCCTTTATAACCTGGAGTTTTAGAAACTGACCCTGAACTTGGGCTAGATGAGGAGGAGTTCTCCTTTTCTTGAGAGCTCTTGGCCCTGTTGCCTTTGTCTTATTTTCCTTCTCTCAATGGCTATCGGCAGAGTGCAGCTCACTTTCGCTGTTGGAGTTCATATCACCAGCTTTCTGCTATTAATCTTAGCTGCATCACTCAGTTGGCTTTATTCCCTAGTCCAGTTCTGCTAACAAAATTACTTTAGGTATTTCCTAATCTTCGTGTGAAATCAGTAACTCTAGACATAAGCAACACTAACTCTCTAAAGGAGACATGCATTACCCAAGTAGCACTTCAAGTCTTGTGAAAGGAGAGAGAACATGTTTGTATTCTATGGCCAGATAGGCCATGATGGTTCTAATTGGCCCTCCTGAGTGTTCTTGCCAGCTAGTGTTCTTCAGAGTACTGCAAAATTACAGTCTAATTGAATTTCCCCTCTGATCCGTTTACAGATTTTTATAAATGCAGTCTGGACAGATCAATGTTAATAGCTGCTGGTGCTTTGAAGCTAGACAAGTGGGAAAAACAAACTGGAGCTTTACTTTGCATGGGTATTGTTTAGATTTCCTTGGCACCTTTCAGAGGATGCTGAAGCTGCAATTGAATCTTACTTACTTCTTGCTGCTTTTATTAGTCAGGGATTTCCAGAGAAACAGAACCAATAGGTGGTTGATTGACTGATTGATTATAAGGCATTGATTCATGTGATTATGGAGAGGGAGAAGTCCCAAGATCTGTAGCAAGCTGGAAACCCAGGAGGGCCCACAGTGTAAGTTCTAGTCCAAAAGCCAGCAGGCTCAAGACTCAAGAGGAGTTGACTTTGCAGTTTAAGTCCAAAGGCAGGAAAAGACCAATGTTCCAGCTGAAGTTGCCAGGAAGAGTTTCCTCTAACTCAGACTTGTTCTATTTAGGTCTTTAATTGCTTGAATGAGGCCTATTCACATTAGGAAGAGCAATCTGCCTTTCTCAGCCTACTGATTGAGACACTAATCTTATCAAAAAGCACCCTCACAGACAAATCTAGAATAATATTTGACAAAATGTCTGGGTACCCTATGACCAAGTCGAGTTGACACAAAATTAATCATCATACTGTTTCACCCCCACCCCAGTAGTTGCAATTTCTTATGGAAACTTTAGTCTCATGAGAGAAAGCCTTTTCTTTAAGTTGTGTGTGAGTTAACAGTAAGCCTACCTTTAAAATGTTCTTTGCTAATTAGAATTGAACCAGCAACATCATTTGCACAATCACTTCTGTTAGCATGGATGACTAATGCTTACCAATAGACAGGCAGTTTTGACTCTCCACCAGTTGTTTTCCTATTTGCATGTCTACTGTGGAGACTGCATGTTAGGAGTGATTAGAAGTCAGTTGACTCATTCTCATCAGAAATATAACCATTAATGTGTCCTTTGAGATAATCTCTGTTGGGATACTTTTAGTTGAAATTGGGAGATGTGGTAGATTACATTAATGACCCCATTCTTCACCTCTTTCTGTATCCATGTCCTTTACCCATATCTTTGCTGTTCCTCTGGTTAAAGAGACAGACTCTTTCCTTACCCGTTGAATGTCAGCTCAGTCATGTGACTTGCTTTGGTCAATAGAATGGGATAGGAATCATGGTGTACTAGTTCTGAGCTTGAGCTCTGAGAGGCTGTCTGTGTTTTTGCTAGCTCTTTCATACTTCTGACATCAATGTGAAGAAAATACACTTAGGACATCTCACTGGACCCAAGAGATGGATGAGAGATACATGAAACAGAGCTCTCCCCTATGGTGCTTAGCCTAGCGCATCCTAGAATAGAGTCTCCAGATGACCTGCAGACATATGAGCAGACCATTTAAACCACAGATACATGAGCAAGTCCAGTCAAGCTCAGATGACTCATGACCTACCCTTTATTATGTGAGTTGTAATAATAAAAATGAACATTCTTTCAAGTCACTCAGTTTTGGAGTGGTATGCTATACAGCAATAGCTAACTGACACAAGAGTGCTATTTTATACTCTGCCCTTCAGGAGTGGGGATTTCAAGTCAGTGCACAATGGTTAATTTTCTTTTTATATTGCTTTCCTAGATTAGACACACATTTATCATCTGCATTTTTTTGGTCAAATGTGACGCTGCTGCTTGATCAACAGCTTTGTTCTCTCTCCCTGTCTCTGCCTCTTTCTCTTCCTCCTTCCTATATTTTTATATTTTGAGCACAAATACTAATTTCCTATTCTCCCTTGCAGTCATGTGTTGCCATGTGATGATTTAAAGCCTTGGAATATATGTCTCTCTACCAGGCCTGTATTAGTCTGTTCTTGGGTTGCTATGAAGAAATACCTGAGACTGGGTAATTTATAAAGGAAAGAGGTTTAATTGACTCACAGTTCTGCATGGCTGGGAAGACCTCAGGAAACTTACAGTCATGGTCAAATACACCTCTTCACAGGGCCACAGGAGAAATAATGATTGCTGAGCAAAGGGGGAGGAAGCCTCTTATGAAACTATCAGATCTCATGATAACTCACTATCACGAGAACAGCATGAAGGAAACCACCCCCATTATTCAATCATCCCCACCTTATCCTGCCCTTGACATGTGGGGATTATTACATTTCAAGGTGAGATTTGGGTGGGGCAGAGAGCCAAACCATATCAAGGTCTGATCATCAAAACCTCTTCTCTCTCTCTCTCTTCACGCCCCTACCCTTTGTCTACTGACTAGATATTGATATTCAAGGACTTTAAAAGTCATATGTAAATTTGTCAGGGTCTATGTCATCCTGGTTCCTGAATGACTGCAGGAGTAGTGCCCCCTTCTGCCTAGGAGGAATGATCATATTGGACTACTGTGTCAATGAAAACTAAATTTTGGGATGTTATACCATTGAAATGTTAAGATTCATTTGTTAGAGAGCTACTTTTACTAATATGCCAGTTAAATAGGTATGCTTAGGAAAACTTACACTTTTGCTTTTCCCTCTTTCCCTCCCACTCCCTTGTTAGTATATTATATATGAAGTTTAGATCTTATTCAATATATTGATGTCCAATATGCTGATGGAGAAGGATGGGCATGAAATATTTAGTTTTGAAATCTTGAATTACATTCAGATCCTGCCCACTTAAGTGCTGGGTATGTTTTGAGTCCTAAATATTGTAATATATCAAGAGCTTGTGAGCAGAAGTACAGACCTCAGAGAACAAGCATTTCTGAATTAGGAGGTGGTCAGTAAGCTGACCCTAATAATTCTGTTGTTCTGGGACTGGAAAAGGGGTGGGGCTAAGGGATTTTGAAACATGACAGTATGAAAACATAGTTTTGTTCAAGATGTGTTCCTTGTGAGTGAAGTTGCTATAACTCCTATTTTGATCCTGTTATAAATGAATAAGCCAATATCAATGCACTTTCCTAAGTTATTGAGGCAGCATGGATTCTGGTTTCTCTCTACTTCTGCAAGATCTCAATGTGCTTCTCAAAAGGGATTCTGTTTCCAATAAAATACAGCAGACTTGACATTCACTGCATTGTCACAAACAGGTGCATTTGGAAGATAAGCCCAGTAGTATTCCATTTTCTCTCTCCTGTTTGCATGCTGTCCTTCAATGAAAATGGAAAACTTCCTCTGTTTCTATTAACAAAATGCCTGTTTTCCTTGCTTTCCCCTCTGCATTAGAAAATACCAGATGTGTGTGAGGCAGTAGGAGGTCCAGCGCAGTTCTAGGATGGCTAGTCATTAGAAAGCAGGGAAAAGGAGTCTGAAAACCCAGCTTCCCAAATAATCCCAAACAAAACCTTTGTTTTCCTAACTACAAAGCTAATTTCTTAACAAATCAAGTATCAGTGATGTCCAGTTAGAACTATGAGCTAGAATTCTCAAAACCAAGTTTTGTGTGTATATGTTGGAGAGGGTAGAGTGGGTGTCTTGTCCATTTTCCATTGCTATAGCAGAATACCACAGATTGAGTAATCTATAAAGAAAAGAAGCTTATTTGGCTCACAGTTCTGGAAGCTCACTTTTGTAACAAAGCCACTCCATCAATAAATCATTCACTCACTCAATAAAGACATTAATCCAGTCACGAGGGTGGAGCCCCATGACCTAATCATTTCTTAAAGGCCCCACCCTCTCATCACTGCTGCTTTGGATATTAAGTTCCCAACACTTTGAAACTTTGAACGTAGGGAGATGTATTCAAACCATAGCAAGTGGTCACCATGATCTTTTCATCACAGTAACTATACTCCACTGGAAATGAAAGGATGCATTTTGCTATGTGAATTAGGGATAATGTAAAAAGTTTTTCACATCACTGAAAAAATTCAGACTCTTTTCTACTAGAATATGTGTAAGTGTCTATCTCTTCATGTGGTGTTCTTTTTATAATAACAAGTCATATTGGATTAGGGGCCCGTCCTACTTTTAGTATGACTCATCTTAACTAATTATATCTGCAACAACTCTACTTCCAAATCAGGTCACCTTCTGAGGTACTGGGTTTTAAAACTTCAACATATGCATTTTTGGTGGGAAGGGGGTTTGCAATTCAACCTATAATAGATAGTATCCATCTCAGTAGGCTACTGTGAAGATTAAATAAAATGATGTCTAAAAATGTTATTATGGGACTTAAATTGAGTAGTGCCATGGTTCAGAAATGTTAACTCTTATTATTATTGTTAAGAGTTTGCATTTTGTTGACTGGCAATGGCAGAAATGCCAAATTTTAGTTATTTTAAGAAAAGTAAGCTGGTTGGCATCTATCTCCTCAGTCTTAACTGTCCATTCTTTCTGGTGCTTTAGGTCAGTGAAAATAGTCAGAGATGATTGGGGACAGTCCTGTCTAGGGCATCACAGTAGGAAGCTCCAGACATTCAAAAGGCTGTACTTCCATTGATTATTTCTTTGAAGGAGATAGATATGACATGACCATTTGAGATGAAATCCACTTCAGACTTGGTGAATTGATTTCTATTTGGCTCCCATTGTATGTGACTTTGAGCAAATTCACCAACCACTGAAGGTCCTTCTAGGAAATCATAATGCTGGAAAGGGACTTAAACAATAAATTTTATTCTGACAAGTTTATTCAGGTTCACAGTCACAGCCACTCTAGACACATGGGAATCAATTTGATTTCAAAGGAAGTCTAGAAAAGGAGATTTTGTAAACTCTCTCATTGTCAGCAAATGTTGAATTTAATCTAAATCTCTCAAGCTTTAGTTTAAATCCAAGTTTTGTTTGTTTGTTCCCAGTTTACAAACAGAATAACTGGTCATTGTAAATAGTATGAGTCCTCCAGGTACATGAGTTGTTTCTTCTGTTTTGGGGGGGTCTCCTGTCTTTATACTGCTAGTGGCCATCTATTCACTCAGTTGGAATTGATATGTATAAATAAATTCCACATATGCACAAATATATATATATATGTGCATGTGTGTGTGAGTTGCACGCACTCACTTCATTTCCAGACTTCCACCCTTCCTTTCCTTCCTTCATTCCCTTTCTTTCCTTCCTTTCCTTACTTTCCTTCCTTCCTTTCCTTGCTTCCTTTCCTTCCTTCACTTCTCTTCTCTTCCCCTTCCTTCCTTCCTTCCTTCCTTCCTTCCTTCCTTCCTTCCTTCCTTCCTTCCTTCCTTCCTTCTTTCCTTCCTTCCTTCCTTTCCTTTCCTTTTTTTCCTTTCCTTCCTTTCTCTCTCTCTCTTTCTTTTTTTAGAAATGGGGTCTTTCTCTGTTGCCCAGGCTGGAATGCAGTGGCACAATCATGGCTCACAGCAACTTTGAACTCCTGGGCTCAAGAGATCCTCCTGTCTCTGCCGCCTGAGTAGTGGGACTATAGGCACACACCACCATGCCTGGCTTTTGGTTTTAGTATTATTTTCCTCTCCCGACCATAGGCAATTTTCATTTGAACATTCCATCAACATGTTAATCCAAAACCTAGGCTCGGATGACCCATATTATAGCTCCCCGATTCCTATGCAGTTTTTCTTCCTTCTCAGATTCATAAGACTGGAGTAACGGCTTTTTCTCTTTTTCTTTGTGCTTATATTGATATCCAGGTACTGAAGATTCTTCCATTTTCCCTCTTTTCAATTTTCTCACCAACTCTGTAGTCAGTGCTGAAGTCTGGAGGTTGTTTCTGCACTCAGGGGATAGCTCCTGGCTGTCTCCAAGCTTCCCATTTTCCTACCACATTTCCCACAGCAGGAGAAAAAGTATACCTTCTTCTGGAATCCTGGCTCCTATGATTATGAACCTGCTATATTTCGGAATTGCCACACACAAGTAGGACTTAAAAAGGCAAGGTCACCCAAATTCTCCACACCAATGAAACAAACTGGCTCAATCTTCGAGTTCAGTAATTAACCAAATATTTATTGATCATCTCTGCTTTTCTAGGCTTTGTGCTAAGTGCTTCGGATCAGCTTGATGATGAGAGTTACTGTCCTAGTTCCCATGTACTCATTCATTCCACCATTTGAGCCTATGCAAATGCCATTGCCCACACCAGAAATGACCTTCCTCCTTTCTCCTCCTCCTCCCTGAGAGATTATGTCACTCACCCTCCAAATTCATTTTCTTCCTGAAGTTTTTCTTGAACTAGTGTGATTTATATTATTCCAGTCACAGCTGGAATATTCTTTTTTTTTTTTTTTTTTGAGATGGAATCTATTCTTTTTTTTTTTTTTTTTTTTTTTTTTTGAGATGGAGTCTCACTCTATTTCCCAGGCTGGAGCGCAGTGATGCGATCACGGCTCACTGCAACCTCTGCCTCCTGGGTTTGAGTGATTCTCCTACCTCAGCCCCCCAAGTAGCTGGGATTACAGGCATGTGTGCCACCACACCCAGCTAATTTTTGTATTTTTAGTAGAGATGGGTTTCACCATGTTGGCCAGGCTGGTCTTGAACTCTTGACCTTAGGTGATCTGCCCACCTTGGCCTCCCAAAGTGCTGTGATTACAGGCATGAGCCACCATGCCCAGCCAAGCTGGCCCCTATGCTTAAAATGTCTGTGTAGTCATTCTTAGTAATATGTATGTGTTGTGAATACACATGGCTTCAGTTATTGTTAGCCCTCTGTATCCATGGGTTCTGCATCTGTGGATTCAGCAAAATTCTGGCCAAAAATACTTGAAATCAAACCAATGAAAAAAAATAATAAAGAAAATGTGGTACATATATACCATGGAATACTACACAGCCATAAAAAAGAACAAACTCATATCTTTTGCAACAACATGAATGCATCTGGAAGTCATTATCTTAAGTGAATTAATGCAAGAAAAGGAAACAAAATGCTGTATCTTCTCACTTATATGTGGGAGCTAAATATTGGGTACTCATGGATATAAAGATGGCAATAATAGACACTGGATACTACTAGAAAGGGGAGGGAGGGAGTGGGGTAAGGGCTGAAAAACTACGTACTGGGTACTATTCTTAGTACCTGGGTGATAGGATCATTCATATCCCAAACTTTGGCATCATGGAATATACCCAGGTTACAAAGCTGCACATGTACCCCCTGAATCTAACATAAAAGTTGAAAAAAGAAAGAAAAATAATAATACAGCAATAAAAAATAATACAAATAAAAAACAATACAGTATAACAACTACTTACATGGCATTTACAATGTATTGAATATTACAAGTAATCTAGAGGTGATTTAGAGTATGCAGGGGGATGTGAGTAGGCTGTATGCAAACATGACACCATTTTAGATAATGGACTTGAGCATCTGAGGATTTTGGTATCTGCAGGGTTCCTGGAAACCATCCCCCATGGATAGCAAAGGGCAACTGTATTTGTCTGGTCTCCCTGATTATAAGCACAACTGTTAGAAGGGAAGACAGTTGCCTAATATGTCATAATAATACGATACCCTTTTCCTTTTTGAGACAGAATTGGCTGACTATATCTGTCAGGTCTAGTTGGGAGGCAGAAATCACATTAGCTGTTTCAACAGAGAGAAGTTGATATTATAAATTGTTAGCCTGGTATTGGAGAACCTGGAAGGCCAAATGGAGACACTGACATATTTCAGAGGTTGTAACTGCTGGAAGTTGCTCTACCCCTAGGACTAGGGAACACAGGAAAGAGGTTGAAATTGTTAAAAGTTAATAACTTGGAAGAGAAGGTACTGGTCAGCTAGTGTTGATATCTCTGAGGGAGCAAATGTCACTGCCAGGGTGAAGAATCCTTGCTGAGGTGACACTGACAGAAACAGTAAGCAAATGTGGATGAGCAAGTCCCTTCTAGCCTTCCCAGGGTGCTCTTGTTGGCAAAGTATAACAGGGAGCATCTGGCCAAGCAGAAATGTACCAAGTACTAGCCTTTGATACCTCAGAGAACAGAACAGAGCAGGGCAGGTTTGGAGGCAAGAGAAAATAGTTTTATAATCAAAAGGCTTACTTGGGCAGTGGGTTACAGAAATCTGAAATTTTCGAATACTTAAACTGAATCCCACATCTATCTCTGACCTTAATGCATTTTCTGTGCATTTAACTTGTCCAAAGAAATCCATTATGCTTGTGTTTTTTAGAGAATGGTAATGTTCAAAATCAGTGCCCAGTAGGAAACTTCCAGAATTTGTTAATGGAGTTTTCATGTGTTCTCCTAAGCAGAGGCAGCTGGGGATGTCCCACAAAGCTTAACCTTACCTGCTACACTGTACTACATAATAATCGTGTCCTGGGTGAACCTGGAAGAGTCTAGTCTCACCTCGCTTCAGTGAGCCTGGGATCAGGCATCTTAAGCTGAGCAACAAAGAGAAAATATGTACTTCTCTGCTGAGCCAAAGTGGCTATTGGAGAATTTCACTGAGACTTCATTTGTTGGAAGTCTTTTTCATCTTTATGTAATGTGTTAAGGGGAGGTGATAATTGTTTATTCTTTGTAATTTCTTCCATTTCTGGTTATGCTCTGTTCAGAAGACTGCAGTTTTCAATTACATAGGTAGGAGGTCTTTAGAATACTTTAAAAAAGACTTTTCTTAGTACAAAGGGATACATGTTCATTGTAGGTAATTTATTTAACAGTCAAGCAAAAAGAAAAGCATAAAAATCACCTGTAGTTCTGCTTCCCAGAGATAATCACTGTTAATATTATGAATGTTGTGTTACATATCATTACATATGTATATTATATATGTATGTGTGTTTTTATATACACACTTAAAAATATATGCCTAAAAGTAGCATATATATTATTAAAAGGGGATAATTCTTTGCTGCCTTTATTAGTCTGTTTTCTGTTGCTTATAATAGAATACCCAAAATCAGGTAATTTATGAAGAAAAGAAATTTATTTCTTACAGTTTTGAAGGCTGAGAAATCTAAGGTCAAAGGACCACATCTAGTGAGAGCCTTCTTGCTGATGGGGACTCCCTTCAGAGGCCGGAAGCAGTGTGGGACATCATATGGTGAGATGGGTGAGTGTGCTGGCTTAAATCTTTCCTCTTATAAAAAAATATCAGTCCCAATTCCATGATAGCCCATTAATCCCATTAACAAATTAAGAGCCCTTATGACCCAATCACTTCTTAAAGGTCCCACCTCTAAATGCTGCCACATTGAGAATTAAATTTCAACATGAGTTTGGAGAGGATGAATATTCAGATGATAGCATTACCTATTTTATAATCTTTAATTTAATGATCAAGTTGTTCCTATACTAAAATGTCTAAATTGCTGTCTGTGGTAAGTGTTATTCCCATTCAGTCCTCTCAGTTACATCCTGCTGGCTACAACATGGGAATAATTATACACACTCATCTTATGTATCCCTTAGTTACTTAAAAACATTTGCTTCAATAATTGTCTACACAGCTCAACCATGATCTGGCATCCTGGAGAATCAAGAAATATGTAGATGGCTGAGAATTTTCAAAAGCATTAAGGCATCACAACTTAAATTGGTCTTAAGTCCTCACTTATTAAGATTTTACCCATTTCTAGTCTTCATGAGTATTTCTCTATTTCGTGCTACAGTGAGCATAAGCAAACAGCAGGTCCGATCAAGTTTTGATAACCTATCTTCCTGATAAAAGGCCTACCCTACTGTTTCTGTTCACCGTAGATTTTATGCACAGAATTTTGCTCCTAGTGTCCCCCTTAGCTACATAGATCAAACACTGAAAATAATCATTATAAAAAGGAAAGGAAACAGGTCAAATTAATTTAAATAGCATATTTAACCCAATATATCCAAATATTATTTCAAAATGTCATAAAAATGAAACATATATTATTGAAATATTTACATTCTTTTTTTAGTGTCAGTCTTTGAAAACTTTTTTTTTGAACTTAACAGTATATCTCTTTTTGTGTGCTAAATTTTTTCTGAGGATATTTGATCTGAATCTAGATTTCATATAATTTTAAGTTGAAAAAGTTGGTTCACATTCCCAAGTGTTGTCAAACATTCTTAAAAGTTTTCTAATAACTAAATCAAGTACTGAAAATCATCTTCCTTTAATATTTGCATCCACATTGACAAAATGATTTATTGTTTTGAAAGGAATTGTTTTGACTTTGAATAAAATGGGTATCAGTATGAAAACTACATCTATCTAAATTAAGTATATTCACTGTCTTGTTTCACCTCAGTATGATTAATAAGTTCAAAAGGGTATTACATAAATTGAAAAACAGCTCTTATCAAATAGAAAAGAATTCTTCAAATTTTTCAAGTTGTTTTGTTTTGCAACAAACTTACCAATTACAATGTAAATCTTCTGCATATTGTTTCCACATTAGAAAAATGTGAAAAATCAATATTAGTGATTTCTATCATGAAATGTTTCGATTTCAACCTAAATTTTTACACCTGTCTAGCTTACAAATAAGCTTTTCTTTTTCTTGGAACTTCAAATTGAGGTCATTCTTCAACATAATTAGCCATCAGGGAAATGCAAATAAAAACTACAATGAGATACCACTTCACACCCAGTAGGATGGCTATGTTAAAAAAGACAGATAGTAACAGTGTTGGCAAGAATATGGAGAAATTGGAACTCTCATAGACTGCTGGAAAGAATGTAAAATGGTGCAGCCACTTTGGAAAAGAGTTTAGAGAAAGAACTTCACAGAGTGAAACATAGAGTTACCATATGACCCAGCAATTCAACTCCTGAAATTGAGAAGAGAAATGAATACATGTCTATACAAAAACTTGTACATGAATGTTTATAGCAGTGGTATTTATAATACACTCCAAGTGGAAACAACACAAATGTCATCAACTGATGAATCCTTACGTAAAATGTGGTGTATCCATATAATAGATTATTATTAAGCAATAAAAAGAAAGGAAGTACTGATATATGCTGCAGTATGATGAACCTTGAAACCAGTAAAATAATTGAAAGAAACCTGTAACAAAGGACCACATATTATATGATTCCATTTATATGAAATGTCCAGAATAGGCAAATGTATAGGGATAGAACATAACTTGGTGGCTGCCAGGAGCCGGTGGAGGTAAAAGCTGGGGGGAAATGGGGAGTGGCTGCTAATGGATGTGGAGTATTTCTGGGGTGTGATGAAGTATTCTAAAATTAGATTGTGGGGGATGGCTATATAACTCTGTGAATAAAACCCATTGAAGTATCCCCTTTAACTCTGTGAATTTTATGATATGTGAATTATATCTCAATAAAGCTGCTGCGAAAAGTTTAGTTTATTCACGTACAGTGTGATATCAGTGAAAAATGTAAATCCCACTTCCATTTTTCTCTTTGATTATTGAATATTTGGCAAGTATTCCTTCTCCTCTAAGAATATCTTAAATTTGATTTAAAAGTACTTTACAATAAATCTTTGCAAAGCTCGTTCACAACTTAACCAATAAGCACTGGCAAAGAACAGAAGATCATTGTCTTCTATTTCTGTCAACAGTTCCATAAACTGGCAATGATTCATAGCATTTGCATGTGTACAGAACAATTTTAATAGCTGTATCCATGACACTTTTCCTAGGTTTGCTTCAGAGAACCGAGCACAGATATTTTAAATATGTATTATACAGTGAAACAAAGCAATAAGGGAAACATCAGTCTTTAGTTTAAAATTTTAATAAATCCATATTTTTGAAACTAACATAGCTGGAGCATCATCTGTTATGTTAGAAACTAATGTTTTTCATATCTCACTGAAATTCTTCTTTGACAGATGTAAAATATTCAAAAATATCTACATCATAAATTTGATTTTTAAGCTACTAATCGGCATCGTTTTTTTGGGGGGGGTAAATTTTGAAGTCCTTTGAGACAAAATGTACCCAAAACATTACTTGGGCAGTATCACTTATATCACCTGACAAATCTAAAGCTACAAAAAGTAATAAAGTTTTTGAAATTTTGAATGAATTGATCCTTAAAATTGTTAGAAAGGCCTTTGTACTCCATGGACAATTGTTTGGTGGCATAATGGACAATCTGCTACACTTATAAAATACCATTTTTAGTCTTATTCTTCTAATTTTCTAACATAGTTTCAACAACTGAAATATTAGATATATTACTAGTTTTCTGTCTAAATAAATAATGGTTTTCTTTTGGTGCAAGGATCCAAGCCGTTATATATCTGGCCAAAGTTATAAGTAAATTAAAAATTGCTGTTGGTCATTTCTTTCTGATTTTGGGTGGCCAATTTCATTGATTCTTTTTTGAGTACTGATACAAAATTTTAATCAAATTCCCTATGTATTTGTTGAAGATGTGTTTTAGTATTGTCCACTTTATTATCTTTTTACATTTTAAACAGTTTTTTTGTTTTACTCTGTTGCAGCAAATTGCAATTCCTATCAATTATGAAATTTGTGACATACCTTCTTTCAATTTGTTTCTTTCCTGTTCCTGTCATAGTATCAGTTTATGCATATTCTCTCAATATTGTAACAGTGTATGCCTTAATTTTAAACTTAAAAATTTGTCTCTTTAAAGACAAATTTTTGGAGACTAGAAAAATAATTAAATTGTCTTATAATTAAGAGAAGCGTTTCAATTTAAATATGAATTATGATTTACATAGATATTACTGTAACTCATGCTGTCTATATAAAATATTCAGGTAAGCATCACAATGACACATTGGTACATTCAAACTGAATCAATCCCTTGACACTGATTACATTGGTGAGGTAATAATGTATAACACTAGCTAGAAATGAGACCCATGCCCACCATGTGCACTAAAAGGCAATGATAATAGCTTATGTGGTGCAGTGGTTAATGTGAAATGTAGTCCTTTGCATTTTCTACTCCATTGCTGGCATTATTTTCATCTTTATTTTGAAAATTATTGCTTCACTATTTAGCCCTCAGCTTTGGTGTGACTTCCTCAAGGAAGATTCTTTGCTTCTTCTACTAGGCTGAACTAGTCAAACTGTTTAAATATTACAAGAGTAGCAAGGTCCCAGCTTGAGTTTCAGAACTTTGAAGAGATATGCCTGATTATGGCTTCCTAGCTGGTAGGGAGGTCCTCTTGTGACTCGGATAACTTGAAGGAAGAAGAAATTAGGACTAATAAGTGTAGCTCAATAAGTAATAGCTTAGGTATTCCAAGGACATGGGGATTTTGAGTATAGCATGATGTTTGCCATTCAGATTTGTTCCTTGCATGAGCATAAGTCCCATAGGGAGCAGAGTATTTGGATGGCAACTAAAAATGGAATCCTTAAATATCTGTAAAACATTGAAGAAACCAATATCTTACCTAACAGAATGTTATCCACAAGGGATACACTACTGAGCAGTTCCCACAAAAACTCCAATACATTGGACCAGAACACAGTGGTCTCCTTAAGAAAAGGGATTTTTAAAAATTAATCTTGACATTCTTAGTGTCTGTCAAACAGTGTGTCAGGATCACGGGACATGAACAATAAATAGTTGTTAGCTGAATGAACTAATAAATGAGCACATGTTTTAACTGGAGCCATTTGAAGCAATTTTCAGTCTTATTGTTTGATCCAGAGAAGTTACTATTATCGTGGACATTTAAAGCAATGCAGGAAGGGAGATTATCAATATGGTAGACCAAGAGAGGGATATATTTTCCAGAGGATTGATTTGTCTAGATCTGTAAGTTTTATATCTACACATAAAAGTTATCCCTGACTCTTAATGATGGAATGGAAGATAGACCTTGTTTATATTGTATGCACTAAGGCTTTGTTATCTGCACTAAATACACTTTGAGAAAAAGAGGACTCTATCTGCATTTCATTTTTGTAAAAACTCCTTTCTTCTAATATATAACAGCTCATAAAAGACCAAAAACAATGTAAATTAAAGTCTTATTTTTCATTTTATAAATGCCACGACAAAGGACAGCCACAATGCCTGTGCACTTTCTTACCCTACCTATGGATGTCTTTGAATCACAGCTGTAAAATTGCCTCAGCAATGATCTCAATTCCAAATAGACTCCATCTCTGTGCTTTGCACTGAGGTTGGAAGAAAGCTTCATTCACAGGGGTGAGTTTGATGATAGGATTGAAAAAGGTATTTTCCACATGATACCAGCCTGGTTCAACCAATGTGAATTCCCAGGTCTTGACAGGTGCCAGGTACTAACAGCTGCAGCTTCCTCTGTCAATAAAAATGGAGGATTTCTGCAAAACTGCTGTGGATTATGAAGCAGCCTCATTTTCCACTGCTTCAGTCATTGAGGGCTTCCAAATTCTCTGTGGGTGTCAGAGCTTCTGTTTTCTGACGGTAGAGAAGGGAATGTTTTGTTTTGTCAGAGGTCGCTTTTGTGGGGGTTTTTAAATACTTAGCTCTGAATAGGTTGGGAAAACAAAACTCCTCATTCACTGTGCATGCATAAGAACTCTTGCTCTGATCAGAGCAGAACTGAAGGAGCTAGAGACACAAAAAGAGCCTTCAAAAAATCAATAAATCCAGGAGCTGATTTTTCAAAAGGATCAACAAAATAGACAGACCACCAGCCAGATTAATAAAAAAGAAAAGAGAGAATAATCAAATAGATGCAATAAAAAAACGATAAAGGGGATATCACCACAGATTCCACAGAAAAACAAACCATCATCAGAGATAATGGATAAATTCCTGGACATTTGCATCCTCCTAAGCCTAAACCAGGAAGAAGCCGAAACCCTGAATAGACCGATAACAAGGTCTGAAGATGAGGCAGCAAGTAAGAGCATACCACCCCAGAAAAGCCCAGATCCAGATGGATTCACAGCCGAATTCTACCAGACATACAAAGAGGAGCTGGTACCATTCCTTCTGAAACTATTCCAAGCAATCAAAAAAGAGAGAATCCTTCCAAAATCATTTTATGGGATCAACATCGTCATGATACCAAAACCTGGCAGAGACTCAGCAAGAAAAGAAAACTTCAGGCCAATATCCATAATGAACATAGGTGCAAAAATCTTCAGCAAAATACTGGCAAACCACATCCAACAGCACATCAAAAAGCTTATCCACCATGATCAAGTAGGCTTCATCCTGGGGATGCAAGGCTGGTTCAACATACACAAGTCTATAAATGTAATTCACCACATAAACAGAACCAAAGACAAAAACCACATGATTATCTCAATTGATGCAGAGAAGGCCTTTGACAAAATTCAACAGCCCTTTATGATAAAAACCCTCAGTAAACTAGGTATTGACAGAACGTATCTCAAAATAATAAAAGCTATTATGACAAACCAACAGCCAATATCATACTGAATGGGCAAAAACTGGAAGCATTTCCTTTGAAATCTGGCACTAGACTAGGATGCCCTCTCTCACCACTCCTATTCAACATAGTATTGGAAGTTCTAGCCAGAGCAATCAGGCAAGAAAAAGAAATAAAGAGTATGCAACAGGGAAAGGAAGAAGTCAAATTGTCTCTATTTGCAGACAACATGATTGTATATCTGGAAGACTCCATTGTCTTAGCCCAAAATCTCCTGAAACTGATAAGCAACTTCAGCAAAGTCTCAGGATACAAGATCAATGTGCAAAAATCACAAGCATTCCTATATACCAATAACAGACTTAAAGAGAGACAAATCAAGAATGAACTGCCATTCACAATTGCTACAAAGAGAATAAAATACCTGAGAATACAACTAACAAAGGATGTAAAGGACCTCTTCAAGGAGAACTACAAACCACTGCTCAACGAAGTAAGAGGACACAAACAGATGGAGAAACATTCCAGGTTCATGGTTAGGAAGAATCAATATTGTGAAAATGGCCATACTACCCAAAGTCATTTACAGATTCAATGCTATCCCCATCAAGCTACCAATGACCTTCTTTACAGAACTGGAAAAAACACCTTAAACTTCATATGGAACCAAAAGAGAGCCCACATAGCCAAGTCAATTCTAAGCAAAAAAAAAAAAAAAAAAAAAACAAAACAAAGCGGGAGGCCTCACACTACTGAACTTCAAACTATACTACAAGGCTACAGTAATCAAAACAGCATGGTAGGTACCAAAACAGAGATATACACCAATGGAACAGAACAGAGGCCTTGGAGGCAACACCACACATCTACAACCATCCAGCCTTTGACAAACCTGACAAAAACAAGCAATGGGGAAAGGAGTCCCTGTTTAATAAATGGTGTTGGGAAAACTGGCTAGCCATGTGCAGAAGGCAGAAACTGGACCCCTTCCTGACACCTTACACTCAAATTAACTCTAGATGTATTAAAGACTTAAACATAAGACCTAACACCATAAAAACCCTAGAAGAAAACCTAGGCAAACCCATTCAGGACATAGGCGTAGGCAAGGACTTCATGACCACAACACCGAAAGCATTGGCAACAAAAGCCAAAATAGACAAATGGGACCTAATCAAACTCCAGAGTTTCTTCACAGCAAAAGAAACAGTCATTAGAGTGAGTCAGCAACTAACAGAATGGGAAAAAATTTTTGCAATCTACCCATCTGACAAAGGGCTGATATCCAGAATCTACAAAGAACTAAAACAGATTTACAAGAAAAAAACAAACAAGCCCATTCAAAAGTGGGCAAAGGACATGAACAGACACTTTACAAAAGAAGACATACATGAGGCCAACAAACATATGAAAAAATGCTCATCATCACTGGTCATTAGAGAAATGCATATCAAAACTACATTGAGATACCACCTCACGCCTGTTAGAATGGTGATCATTAAAAAATCTGGAGACAGCAGATGCTGGAGAGGATGTGGATTAATAGGAACAGTTTTACACTGTTGGTGGGACTGTAAATTAGTTCAACCATTGTGGAAGACAGTGTGGCAATTCCTCAAGGACCTAGAAATAGAAATTTCATTTGACCCAGCAGTCCCATTACTGGGTATATATCCAAAGGACTATAAATCGTTCTACTATAAGGACACATGCACACGAATGTTCATTGCAGCACTGTTTACAATAGCAAAGACCTGGAATCAACCCAAATGCCCATTGATGATAGACTGGATAGGGAAAATGTGGCACATATACACCATGGAATATTATGCAGCCATCAAAAATGATGAGTTCATGTCCTTTGTAGGGACATGGATGAACCTGGAAACCATCATTCTCAGCAAACTGACACAAGAACAGAAAATCAATACTGCATGTTCTCACTCATAGGTGGGTGTTGAAGAATGAGAACACATGGACACAGGGAGGGGAGCATCACACACTGGGGTCTGTTGGGGGGAAATAGGGGAGGGACAGTGGAGGGTGGGGAGATGGGGAGAGACAGCATGGGGGGAAATGCCAGATATAGGTGATGGGGATGAAGGCAGCACACCACACTGCCATGTGTGTACCTATGCAACAATCTTGCATGTTCTTCACATGTACCCCAAAACCTAAAATGCAAGTAAAAAAAAGAACTCTTGCATTTTGCTGGGATTAGGTTACCAGTTCCTTGGTAATTCCTATTTGGCCTATTTCTTTTAGATTACTTTTTTCTGCCAAAACATCACCTGCCTAACTAAGCATAGTTAACATTTTAAAAATCACTTTATATCTCATTCATTCATTCATCCACTAGCTAGTTACTACTACTCAGTGGAAACTATTATGGGATCTCAAGATGTATTAGAAACTGTCCCTACTCTGTAGTACTTTGAAATTCATTGAGGAAGAAGAACATATGCATAAGTATTCCAGAAAAATGAATGAGAAATGCCTGCAAGGAAGTGTTATAAAACTGACAGGAGGGAGGAATTACTTCTAGTTAGGAAAGCAGGGAAACTTTCTGTAAAATGTGGCATCTAAAAGGTGGAAGAGGCAGGCATGGAGCTTCTTGCTCATAATCCCAGCACTTTGGGAGGGGTGAGGTGAGAGGATCACTTGAGACCCGGAGTTCAAGGCTGCAGTGAGCTGTGATTGCACCACTGATTGCCTGGGCAACAGAGCTAGACCCTGTCTCTAAAAAGATTAAAATAAAATAAAAAGTCAAGGAATTATTTCACTTGGGTAGACTGGCATGAGAGGTGAGACTGGCAGGGAGAAATATGTAATGACTGGTTTGACTGATGTATTGATTCAATGCTATGCTGGAGCTAGCTGATCCTGGGTATGAGAGCCCATTTTGTGCATATCTTCTCAACTTAGTGTTAGCGATGTCATGTTGATAGCTTAAAATCAACCATGGTGGTGGGAATTTTTATACCACAGAAATTAGCAAATGCCACAAATCAGGGGTTTGCTCTTGTTTTTTGAAATCTGGTTTCACAGCACACCACTGGATATATTGCATTATTATTTATATTTCTTAAACTCTCCCTAAATCTCAAACCCTTGTCTTGAGTTTAATGTTTCTGCCACTAGAGGCAGAAAATATTTCACTGCCCCATTGATTTTGGGTTTGGCCAGGTGATAGTTGCTTTGACCAAAGGGATGTCAGCAGATGTGATGTGAGCAAATGCTTGAAATGTACTTGCTTAGTTAGGCTTGTACTTTGGCACTCTTTCCCTTTCACCATGAGAATGATATTTTCTGGGTAACTTTCTATTTCCAGAAAAATGAGAGATACATGAAGCAGAAGTCAACTGAACTGATAGTAGAGCACCAATCCCAGCAGCACCTATCCAAGATCAGCAGAGCCCAGAACACATGTAGATATGTGAGCCAGAAGTAAATGCTTATGTTTGCATACAATTGAGATTTTGCAGTTGTTGTTTATGTAACAATAGCTAATGAATTGGATTAGGCTCCTATTACTGCTATAACTAATTATCACAACTTAGTGTCTTAAAACAATACAAGTTTATTCTCTTATAGTTCTGGAGATCAGAAGTTTTAGATGAATCTTATAGGAATAAAATAAAGATGTTAGTAGGTCTGATTCCTTCTGGAGGCTCCAGGGAATAATATCTTCTTTGTCTCTCCCAGTTTCTAGAGGCTGCTGGCATTCCTTGATTCATGGCTGCCTCACTTCAAATTCTGCGTCTGTTCTCACATCCTCTTCTCTTATCTCTGACATTCTGTCTTCTTCTTCTAAAGACTCATGATTACATTGGACTCACCTCGATCATCCATGTTACTCTTCCCATCTCAAGATTCTTAATGACATCTACAAAGTCCCTTTTACTATGCAAGGTAACATATTCACAGGTTCTGGAGGTCAGGACATAGACATTTTTAGGTACCATTATTTAGCCCACTACACTGATACAGACAGAGAACAAAGCATATTTTCACCATTTCAAATGGTCAAAATTTCACCATGGAACCATTTGGAATGGTGAAAATATGCTGCAAAGATATTGGGGTCAACTGGTAGATGCTGAAAGTCACTAATGAATGGCTAACCTTCCCCTGCCACTAACCAATTTTTTGGTCATTTTAAAATTGTCATTCTTACTGACATTTATCCACACACTTAACATTGTTGATGTTGATATTGTCCCTTGTCATCTAGGATGCTACATTATCCTGATTTCTTCATTTTATTGAGGCAATAGCGCTACGAATCAGACTAGGCAGCATGGGGTCTCTCATTTTAAACAAGGGGAAAACACCAATGGTAGTTAGAAATAAAATGAGATAAGACAATACATTTAGTGAGGAATGTGTTTTGATGAATAAATCATTGAAGACAAACAAACCAAAGACAGAAAAACAGAGTTAAGGTCCTAGTGGAAGCTGAAACTGTATATGCTCAACCCCAGATACCCTGTTGCTCACCACTTTTCATTAATGCCATCACATTAATTTAAAAAAATTCAAATAACAAAAATAATTAGAAATAAAGCCATCATTGGTCTGGAAAGAGTGGAATATACATTTAGTGGAATCCATGATGGTTTTGATGTAGAGATTGATAAACTTAGCATTGTGCTTGAGGAAAATCAATTTGGTGGCCTTGGGTAGGGTGAATTGAATTGAGGAGAAACTGGAAGCAAGGAGTCTAGCAAGAACATTAGTCCAGTAGAAAATTAATGAGGATCTGAACCAAGAACATAGCAGTGGAAAAGGAAGAAAGGGATGGTTGTTTTAGGAACTGAGTAATAAATCCATAGTTTCAAGCTTGGTGATTATTGGTTGCCTGTAATAGAAATAGAAAAATCAAGAAGAGGGGCTGGGATGGGTAGGTGTTGGGGGTGATGAAGATTACAAAACATGATTTTTTGGTTGTTAATGTTGAATTTAAGGTGTTTTAGGATATATATTTTCTTTGTAGATCATAAATTATTTGAGTCTCATTATTAGTCTTATTAATTTTTGTACTCTCAGTGTCTAACAGAGTAATTGGCATTTGTTAGACTCTCAATAAATGTTTATTGAAGGATGGAAGGAAGGTGGGAGAGGAGAAGAAAAGTGCTGACTGCTTGTTTTTCTCCTACTCTCCACTCTGGCTGACCCAACCCAGATGGGTGGCTTACAGGATGGGGAGTGCAGTCTGAGGACAGGTCCTCCAGTAGCTCTGATCCCATACTGGGAAAATCTTCTTCTGTCTTTTTTTCCAGACAAAGATTCCTTATAGGCAGCTAGGCCAATCAACAGAACAGATGAATATGTAACCAGATGACACTTCGCCAACTCTGACTTTATCAGTACAAAGGGAGAAAGAGAAGGTATGTGTTAGTCCCAGAAGACATTACTAGTGTGCAGGTCCAAGGTGTTCCTTATAAACTCACCCATGTTTCGTGATCACATCCTTTGCCTGAGGCACAAACTCTTTCTAAACTCCTTCCAGACCACTGATGCTCTACTTCAATTATTTTATTTGTATTTCGAAAAATCAATTATCAAGGCATTGCTGAAAGGTGGGAGGCGACAGGGAATCCGGGGTTGAGCATATACAGTTTCAGCTTCCACTGGGACCTTAACTCTATTTTTCTGTCTTTGGTTTGTTTGTCCTTGATGACTCACCCACCAAAACACATTCCCCTCTACATGGGCTGTCTTATTTTACTTCTAACTACCATTGATGTTTTCCTCCCTTACTTTAAAGTGAGACACCGCATGGATGCCTACTCTGATTAGTGGTGCTGTTGACTCAATAAAAGGAAAAAGACGGGATAGTGTAGCATCCTAGATGACAAGGGACATTATCAACATCAGCAATGTTAAGTGTTGTGGATAAATGTCAGTAAGAATGACAATTGAAAAAGAACAAAAAGATTTGGTTAGTTGCAGGAGAAGGCTAGCCATTAATTAGTGACCTTTAAGAGTGCAGTTTCAATGGAGGTAGGAGTTAAAAATTGACTGAAAAGAAGTGGAAGCCAAAGGAGGGAGGGTACTCTTCTGAGATATCTGATGTTCGAAAATAAATGAGACAGGGTGGTAGTTTAAGCTTGTAGCTAAAATATTTTTGGAAGATTTGAGATAATGTTTTATAAATATTAGCCAATTAGTTAATTCATAACTGATATTTCTAATTTATTTCACAACCAATGAATAAGGGGAAATGATTGAGAGGGGAACTGATTGAAATTTTGACAGGACTCAGGATGAAGTAATTTGTGTCACCAATAATTTGTATGTTATTTCTTATACTATAGAAATATCACAACATTTTAAACCAGATGCAATTATTACTTATTTCCTATATAAAATCAATTTTAAATTAATATATTTTCATCTATAAGTCTTTATGGAGCTCCATGTCTATTTTTCAGCAATGAAGAACTGAGGTGACATAGGTATTTATTTGAACACACACAATGAATGTAATTCCTCTTCAAAAGCTTTAAACAAAATAAAGTACAAATTAATCTTGCCATTTATTTGGTTAGCTTTGTACTTAAAAATAACAAATTAATACCCTGTTTATTATTTTCTACTGCTTCAGGAAAAGTTAGTTTCTCTGATTTAAATTTAAGGGAAGGTTAAATGAGAATGCAACCAAAGATTGAATTTGTGAAGTTTTCATCAAATTAGCTCTATTCCAGAAAAGTCTTTCTCAGTACAATATAATTGCCAAATAAGTTATAGTCGGTTTCATGTTAAAAGAGATGAACATTGATTGAATATTGATGTTAGAAGAAATTGAACGTTTATTAAAAGATGAATATTTTCCTTATGGAAAATACTAATTAAACCATTATTTCTTCTCACTCTATGAGGCTTGTTAGACACTCCATGAGGCTTGAAGCACAACAAAGTTTTAGAATTATTAAATTGGTAGAATGAGTGCAGCCTGGGTATCTGGAAGCAGAAATCTTATTGTGACTCTGCTATACAATTTTAGGCAAATGCTTTCTGAGCTTTAGTTTCTAAGTTTTCAAAATAAGAGGACAGGACTAACTTATCTCCAGATTTAATCCCAAGACTATCTTTAACTTTGAATTATTCATTTGTTACCTAATAAAGACAAATTGTTATGAAGTGTCATTGTCTATTTTTCCCCTTTTGAACACTTGGTAAAAATAATGAACTGTCAGCCTTACCCAAAGCAGCTGAATATGAAAATACAGACATTATAGAAATATCAATAATAATTAAGATTTCTGCTCATACTTGGACTCTTATGTCTGCATTAAATAAGACTGAAGATTATAATTTTAGAAAGGATAACAAATTACACATTATTTCCATTTTGATTAAAATCAATAACATAAGAGCAACTTGAGTTTGCTTGAGAGACGTTTTAAACAGAGCTTATTTGATAAGCCTCAGACATAAGTAAATTAGCAACAATAAGAAAAAAGATGTATGCTTGCTAAGAGAGCATTATGATTTGCCTTCACTTATGCACAAGGAAAATCAGTGCACTTTGTACAGTTTCCTTGAAGGAATGCTTTTTCCTCCAATTTGGTTTTTTCAGTTGGGACAGCATCAGATGGCATCTGACAGTGGTTGGGAAAAGGGAATATGACTAATTTGGAAGGGAAACTACTTTGGGGTCATTTCTTGTTTTATACTTTTATATTAAAAAAGAAAGACCTCCTCAAATATTAAATGGTAACAGTTTTGAAAACTCAGTAACATAGTCTTAACACACAACCCAACTGTATTTCTTTACTTATGCAATTTCTTATATTTGGAAGATCTATTTCTTTCACAAGACAGGTTCCTTCCTTCGCCTCTAAATCATTCTCTAAATACATTTCCTCTCTAATAGCACATTGCCATCCTTCTCCTGCTCCTGACACTTGATTAGTTCTAGGCCTTTCAGATATACCTGTATTCATTAATTATGCACATGGTTTAGATAGCGAGAATTGGCTTGTATTCATGAGCCATGGTGGAGACCGCTGGGGCTGTGAAAAGTAACCACGGACCTGGGATAGCAGGTTTCTTAGAACCCTTTAAATTCCTTGTGGGCAGTCAAATGGCCCTGGCCAGCCATTTTGTTTGATAATTTCTTTCATTTTTCATTCTTCGGCCATTTCTCTCTCACCTCTACCCTTGTTAAGCAGTTTCCAGGTTGCTCCTATTTCATCCTGTACTCTGAAATCCAATCCAACTCCAAATTGTGTTGCTTTCACTACTCATCACCACTAGGCTCCATCTGCTTCTTTCCATTCCTATGATTTTCACCCTCATCCAAAGCACCATCATTTCTCACCTGGATTGTTGTTATAATGTCCTTATTTGTCTCCCTGCATTCATGACTGCTGCCTTCTTATCTATTCTCCACACTACAACTAGAGTTATTAAAAATAATAATCATAACAAAACACAACAATATGTTCCCTTCTTCCTCATTTAAAGTCATTCAATGGCTTCTTACTGTGTTAGGCTAGAAAATAAAATCTCTTCAAGGCCAATATTAAGTCATCATCTGTCCCAGTTCACATAGTTTAATATCTGTTTATACCTTGTGTCCTGGCTTAAGTATCAGCACTGCTTTCATTTTCAAAAGTGTGCTGGTTGCCTGATAAGTCATGTGATTCCTGCCAGCCACCCCTAGCTCTTTGCATACCACTCTCTCCCTCCTTCACTGGGTCCAGAGCCTCACTGGCTCCTTTCAGTATCTTAGATATATTTTTTTACCTCAGAGCCTTGGCACATGCCTTCCTGAAATGTGTTTTCTTCTTCATCAAGATAACTGTTACTCATCCTTCAGATCTCATTTGATCTCACTTTAAATGTCAAGTCCTCCCATTATATGCTCTTATAACTCTCAATACTTTTCTTCAAAGCATTTACCACCTTTGTAATCACATGTAAATGTGTGCCATTATTCAAGTAATGTCTGACACCCTTTTCCTCTGCCACAAAACAGCAAAGGAGATATCTGTTTTACTCTCATTAAATTGCCAGTATCCTTCCCAGAACCTTGCACAGACTATGCAATCAGTATCTGTTTGTGGAGTGAATAAGCTGCTGAACATGCCCAGGGCACTCTGTATATAACACCTCCTACAAGGTCTAGATTATGATTGAAATTAAATCATTGAAAATATGATTAATGTCTTATGTAAGGTCTTCTTTGTTCACAAGAATATAAACTCCAAAGCAATAGGGCAATAGGGGCTATGACTGGAAGGCAACAGATTGTAGGGTTCAAATCCTATGTCTACAACTAGCCAGTTGCAAGGCCTTGGGTAAGTCATTTAATCTCTGTGCCCTATGTCCAAAAAGGGGATGACAATGATACCAATCTCATAGGCATGTGTGCGAATCTTATAAACAAGAACAGTGCCTGGCACATTGTAAGTACCATGTGAGGGTACTTTTTCCATCACTGAACACTATATCTTTGGTACATAGCATACTATCGTGCTGTTACATGTGAATGTTAAATAAATGTTTATTAAATTATTTGGGAGACTAAATCCTGTGCTGTTTGATGTGGCTAAAGCCACGCCTGCATTTACCCAGTCATTGAACTCAAGTGAGAGCAAGTGCTGTGGCTGTATTTTTACTATGTTTTAAGATAGATCTTCATTGTTCTCTCAGGGTTTTAGAATCATGCTAGAGAATCAACTCTCTTGTCTCATTTACTCTTTCTTATAATGTCCCTTTCATGCAAAAAGGTCTCCAATGAGGTCTTCATGGTCTGGTCTCCAATGAGGGATACAATCTAGAAGGTGTTCTGAGGTTTATTCTGCTGTGAGAAACCCAATCTCTCTTTCCACTCAGCTATGACCACTGTTCTTGGGCCAAGGATACACCTAAACTCCCTTTCATCAGGATGAGATTGTTCTTCTGGAAAACCCTCACTCTAAGGGCTTAGGGGATTATTCTAAGGGCTCTGATGCCTTTGTAGCAGGGGTGGAAACCCTTCACTAGGCTCTAGTTTCCAAGCATTGTCCTGCCATAAAGGTCTTTCAGGCCCTCAAACAAAGACCTGCAAGTGGCTCCCTCCATTGGCACTCCAGGTATTAACACAACTACCTACTTAATAGCGATTATATGCCATAGGCCTATGATATTAATTATTACAAATAAATATATTATAGACCTTAGACCTATAATATAAATTATGATATTTATCTTCTGTAGAGTAGTGATAGTGTTATTTCGGTGATTATTTCTATATATAATATGATACATACTGTACGGTATGTAGCATGCTGCTCCAAACTGTGTGGGCAGAATATAATCTTACATAAAAATTAATTTTTATAACCTCTTTCAGCCTGAGAATCTGCTTTGAGTGTATCATTATGTCTAGAGATCCTCTTGCTTGATTTAAATTTCCTCAATTGTTTACCCTGTGCCAATTGACCCCATTAGATAGAAAGAGGACTTTTTTCATAGAAAGGGGTGCAGCTTGAGAAGGAGTGGTAGTTACCAGTTATCCTTTCACTGTTATCAGAAATGTTCTTGCCCCTACAGTAGTTAGCAGACATCACACACCACAACTCTATTTTTGATATGGTTATGTGTGAAAGTGAGTAGAAGGTTGTCTTAGTTGGGTTCCCACAGAGGCAGACTGTAAGACAAGAATTGAATGTACATAGTCTATTAAGGAGGTACAGGAACATTAGCTGGGAGTGGGGAGGTAATATAGGAAAGGATAGATAGCCAGTAAGAGATGCCTTTTAAAAACCAGTTACCATAATTGTCAACTAAAATCTACTCCCATTGGGATGCTTTGGAAATGAAGTAAAACACACATCTCAACATAACCCACCCAAAAATCTAGGTACCTGAGGTATTTATACCTCTGTACCCATTAGCCATCGGTTTAAGGCTGCCCTGAAGGAATGTTAGTTCTCAGGCACTGTTATGTGAATATGTGTGGAGGTGGGCACAAAGCTATTTCTGGCAACCCCAGATCAGCCCTCTGGCAAAGATATACATACCAGCCATTGGAGGTCAGGCTGGTATGCACTGACATGGTAAGGTGATCAGAGAGGATGTGGGAGGAACTTTGACAGCATTTGTTATATAACTGAAAATGTTTTCAATGGGCTATCCTTTTGATGAACACATGGCAGGGTAGATATAATGTGGCTGTGGCAGACAGAGCCCTCTCCTACTCTCAACACTACTGTGACACCAGTTTCTTTATTTCTAGCTCTTCTCATATACATTGTGCCACTTTCCTCACTGGCACTTCTCTTTTATCCCCTTTATCCTAGTCTTGGACTCCATGTGGCCTCTTCTTTTCCACCCCCTACTGGCATACTTGGCCTGCTTACATATCTTTTCTCCTCTTGGTTTTTCCCAAATGGAACTCCTAAGCCTTCTGAGTCTTCTCTCAGAACAAACACCATTATAATGGATGATAACATGATTATTATTGCAGTGATGATAACATTTGTTGACTGAATGCTCCACTGGTCACTGCTCCAGGCTGTCACAAAGACAGCTGAGGAACCACTAAGTCAGGATAATGAGTGATCAAAACTGAAGGGCTCTTTTCAGCCTTGCTTCCTTTATGCCCAGCTGACTGTTGGCCTCACATGGCTCTGCTCTGGATCTGTGCCATTCTGCCCCACTTATTTGGCACTGCCTGGAGGAAGACTGCCTCTTGTGTCAGATGAAATTGATGATGAATCTTGGCTAGGAAAGTAAGATTCCTGAATGATTAGGACACCAAGGCCCAAGTTCATATCTGAAACTCCTTTATCCAGGCCTTCTAATCTTCATTCTACTTTTAGGACTATAACTTCTGTTAAAATGCCGTTGGGTTTGATTTTCATCATTTAATCATGCTGTCATATCTGTTTTCTCAAGAATGCTGACCCTGTTTAGAAATTACAGTTGCAATGTTACCCAATGCACATACAAATAGTCCACTAGGGCCAATCCTCATGTAAGTGAAATGCTGTGATGTGATCTCAGGAGTAATCGGCTCACTACAGATATATAGCACTCACTTGCTTCCTAATGCCTATAATTTCTTAACAAGAAATAATTCCTTTCAAGCTATAATTAGAGAAAGGAAGCTAGAGAGAGGAAGAGAGAGAGAATCCAAATTGTAGAATACTTCTGAGAGGAGTAATTTGTTGACTTGCCTGAATTTTTATTTTAACTTTTACCAAATTAATAAATTTAATTTAATTTTTATTTATTTATTTTTTGAGACAGAGTTTCGCTCTCATTACCCAGGCTGGAGTGCAATGGCGCAATCTCGGCTCACCGCTACCTCCGCCTCCTGGGTTCAGGCAATTCTCCTGCCTCAGCCTTCTGAGTAGCTGGGATTACAGGTGCACGCCACAATGCCCAGCTAATTTTTTTTGTATTTTTAGTAGAGACGGGGTTTCACCATGTTGACCGGGATGGTCTCGATCTCTTGACCTCGTGATCCACCCGCCTTGGCCTCCCAAAGAGCTGGGATTACAGGCTTGAGCCACCGCGCCCGGCCTATAGTGATTTCTTGATTGATTTTATACATTATAGATTGACTTCCTACAATGGAAGATCAGAATTTAGTACTCTTACATACACCCACACACCCGTGCGCTCCCTCTCTTTATTGTCCCAATATAGTCACACCATAACTTTTCATTAAATTAATATTCTATGTTAAACATTATGACTACTTTAGTCCATTTGTGTTGCTAAAAAGGAATACCTGAGATGTGTCATTTATTTTTAAAAAAAGGTTTATTTGACTTATGGTTCTGCAGGCTGTGCAAGAAGCATGGCATGGTGCCAGCATTTGCATCTGGTGAGGGGCTCTGGTTGATTCCACTCATGGCTGAAGGCAAATGGGAACTAGCATGTACAGAGATCATGGAGTGAGAGAGGAGGTGCCAGGCCTTTTTCAAAAATCAATTCTCCTGGGAACTAAGTGAGATCCCACTCATTCCTGCATGAGAATGGTACCAAGCCATTCATGAGGGATCCATCTCCAGGATTCAAACACCTCCCACCAGCCCCATCTCCAGTATTAGGGACCAAATTTCAACATGAGACTCGGCAGGGCTAAACAACCATATCCCGCCATAGCAATGACTATGTAAAATTGTTCACAGCTGAGACAAATAGTATGCAATAATTCCATTTCCTTCATTATAATTTTTTTCTCTAGGTAATGGTTACATTTTCTTTCTGTTTACTTAGTTTTATATGAACCAATCACTAATTCTTTCCAAACTCTGAGATCATGTGCTTTGCAGTAACATGGATGGAGCTGAAGGCCATTATCCTAAGTGAACTAATGCAGGAACAGAAACCAAACACCACATGTTTTCACTTCACTTACAAGTGGGAGCTGAACACTTAGTACACATGAACACAAAGAAGGGAACAACAGACACTGGGGCCTATTTGAGGATGGAGTATGCAAAACAAAAACTACCTATCAGATACTATACTTATTATGCAGGTGATGAAATAATCTGTACACCAAACCCCTGTGACATATCATGTCATGCAATTTTATCCATAGAATAAACATGCACATGTACCCTGAAATGAAAATAGAAGTTTTTTAAAAACCTCTCCTACAGAGCCATAGGTGCTCCTCTCTCAAAGATATCAAGCAATCTGTCAGTTTCATCTCCCCTCTACTCTCTCACAAGTCATCTTTCCTAGAGTCTCCTTTAATCCTGATTTGATCTGCACTAGTTGTTCCATAGAACAGCTATGTGGCTGCTTTCCTGTCACAATTTCCTCTGTTCATAAGGAAATTGTGCTTTCTCTCTTCTGTGTTTAATACCCTGTTTCCTGGATCCTAGGCCCCCTACTTTCCCTTGTGTTAATTAAGCCAGTCCTGGAGTAGTTTTCTACAAACACATTTTAGAATTTTTTCATGCCTGAAAACACACTTCTTCTTTCGACTCTTGAATGTTAGTTTGGTTGAAACTAAAATTACAGAATGGAAATAATCTTCCATCAAAATGTTGTGGGCATTGCTCCAGCTTCCAGTGTTGCTGCAGAGAAGTTAGATTGTAAACTGATTCCTGATTCTTTGTGTGCAACCTTTTTTTTTCTGAGATTTTCTAGGTTCTTTTGTTGATTGCTGATAGTCTAGCTTTTAAAATGATGTGCCTTGTTGATATTTAGCTTTTGTGTTCTATACTGTACTTGGCATTTGGTCAACTCTTGTACTCTGAAAACTTTTTTTTAATCAGAGGGAAATGTTCTAGTATTACCTCCTTTATAATTTCTTTACCTTCCTTTTACCTATTTTTATTTTGAAATTCTTAAGAGTCAGATGTTGGATGTTCCAAGCTGATCTTCTAACTTTCTTATCTTCCCCTTCCTACTTTCTAAGTCTTTCTGTCGTCCTTTATGAGAGTTTTTCTCATGTTTATCTTTCAACCCATCTATTAAATATTTTTTATTCTGGCTATCAAAATTTTAACTTCCAAAAGCTCTGAAGTGTTTTCTCTTTTTTGTTGTTGTTGTATTATATTATTGATTAATGGATGCAAGATTTTCTCTTACCCTCTCCTATTATTTTTTTTCATTATTATTGCTCTTATTTTAAAATGCCTTTGCTCCATTTCTTTTTGGTATGTTTGTTTTGGTCTCTGATAGTCATGTTGGAAGCTATTCAAAATGTCTGTTATCTTAAGATGTTTTTCATGTTTAAGAATAAAATGATGAAAAGCTCTGTATGATTAGAAAGGGCCCAGCCATTTTGTTGGGGAAACTTCAGATATCAGCATCTATAGATCTTTTATCTTGGGATTGTTTCTTCAGAAAAGAATCTTCTAATTTCCTGCCTGGAAGGTTAGAAGCCTGTCTGAGAGTGTTCTAGAAGCCAAGAAAGGGAACTTTTAATATTTCAGTCCTGGTTCTCTTCCATACCCTCTATTGTGCCAGGCTCCAGAGCCTCTCAGGCTTGACTGTTCCAGAGACAAAGCCTCCTGGCTTCCGTTGGGTTGTGGAGTGGAGATGGCTGGCTAGGCAGGGTTACAGAGAGTATCTCAGGGATCTACCTTTCCCTTATATACATTTTAAATTGGTTTTCATATATTTTACCCTACCTTTTGAGGTATTTGTGCCTCTGATTTCTCAGCCATTCTAAGATTCTACAGAGAAAATTAGCTTGTTTCTTCTTGGCATTTTGCTTTTTAGACACTTTTTTTCAGCTTTCTGCTTTAGATGTTGACCTTATAGAGATGGCCAAAGCTGTTTTCCTAGCACCACATCTGCATTTCTGCACAAAGCAAAGGAAAAAGGGAGGCAGGCAGGGCAGACAATTTCCTTTTAAAGAGAAGGATATGGAGGTATATACATCCTCTTGTTCACATTCTATTGGAATAATTTAGTATCATGGCCACACTTACCTGCAAGGCAAGATGGGAAATGTAGTCTCTAGCCAGACAGCTATATTGCCTGATAAATCTCTATATGTGGTGGGAAGTTATTAAAAGGAAGAAGGGGAGAATGGATACTGGAAAATGATGAACAATTTTTGACACAGATAGAAATAGTGTAATTTTCTTCTGCATTGCAGTGGTCCCCTTGCCCACAAGTCAGAGGTCTTCTAAAAACAGACATGTAGTCAGCAGCATGTGTGCTTCTATCCCTCTTCTGCCCAGGGTTTATAAGTGGGCAATACTGACCATCTTTATGCATGATTCCTCACACTTCTAGCTTCCTTGTAAGCAATGTATTTTGTCCTTTTTTTTTTTTTGAAACAGAGTCTTGCTCTGTCATCTAGGCTACAGCCTTCTCCTCCCAGGTTCAACCGATTCTCCTGCCTCAGACTGCTGAGTAACTGGGACTACAGGCCTGCATCACCGTGCCCAAATAATTTTTGTATTTTTAGTAAAGATGGGTTTTTGCCATGTTGGCTAGGTTGGTCTCAAACTCCTGGCCTCAAGTGATCTGCCTACCTCAGCATCCCAAAGTGCTGGGATTATAGGCATGAACCACTGCATCTGGCCTCATTTTGTCCTTTTGACAGAACGTGAATAAAGAGATAAAGCTTCTGGCCACATAGGGAATTTTATTAGGCTGCATCTACTCATAAGCTGGTTAGGTGCAGGAGCTTCTCTTATCTGTGGTTAGAAAGAGTTCGAGCACAACCTCCAAATTGGTACCTATTTTACATGCTACAAGAAAGAATGTGGTATGTTTAATATAAGACAAGAAACATTCTGTCTACTGCTTAGAGAAGCAGTCTCTTGGGCAGGACCTGAGAGACTGCATTTCCAACAATCTCCCAGGTAATGCCAACTTTGCTATCCAAGGATTATACTTTGGTTAGCCCAGGCACTAAGTCCTTTCTCTGTTAATATTCTCTGCTTGGGGTTAGACAGCTCAACCTGGACACAAAATCCATATATGTCTAAAGGAAGCAACAACAACTCCATTTCTTCTGATAAGCATAAACAAAGAAATTTCATAGATTTTTCTGTTTTTTGCTATACCTAGGAATTTTGAGCAAACAGCAAAACTGAATGATAAACAATGATGGATGGGTTACAATCCTAAAGGGAACTGCTTTGCTGTGTGAGTAAAAAAAAAAAAAGTCATAATTACCTAAAGCATTCAAAAAGAAAAAAAAATCTCAACAACTTCAGCTGGCTACTCTCTTGTCTTAGGATTTAAGTTGCTTAATGGATGAATATGAAGATGTACCGAAAGAGCAACACATTTCAAACTGTTTTAACCAGCTGGTCTCTGGTTTTAGTGTATATACACTTAACTGGCAGTTCTAATGACCGTGGTGGCCACTCGATTTTGGAAGCTATAGTTCAATATAGGGAACATTACTTACCAGTGGAGGCAGGCCAAGGTCAATTATTTTTTTCTTAGCAAACTGAATTATAAAACAAAACAAAATGAAACCCTTTTAACACCCGTGTTGTTTGCTGCTTTGCAGGACTTGCTGAGTGACTCATTCTTCAAGCCTGCCCCCTTGGGATTACCTTGTCAGAGATACTCATTTCTACCTAAAGACACTGTTGAGTGCAAGTCTCACATTTTTATTTTCAATCTTTACTTTCTGTTCTCTTATGGAGCAAAAGGAAGGAAGGGACATATGCATTTGATTGTGGTAGAAGGAATTTTGTTCAGTCCTTACTGTTGGAAAAACTGGTTTTATCTCAGTTTCTCACAGAGCAATCTTTGAGTGGATGCTGAACAGAAGGGTCAATGAAAGAAAGCAACACTATCAGCAGCCTTGCTAAGAGTTTTGGATTTTGGTGGGGAAACAGAGTGAGGGGTTAATTTCTTTTTAATTTTTAAATTGAAGCATAATATAGAAAACTGCAAAAATAAATATGCAGTTTGATGAATTTTTACAAATTGAACACCAAGGTAACCGACATCCATATAAATAGAACATTACCAGTACATAGAGGCCTTGCTCATGTCTCCTTCCAGTCAGTTATACTACCCTCCCAACACAAACCAGGAAAAGCATTAATCTGACCTGTAGTATCATAGATTACTTTTGCTTGTTTGTGAACTTCATATAAATGGAATTGTGCTGTATATGCTCTTTGGGGTTTTAATTCTTTGGCTTAATATTATGTTTATGTGACTTTCACATGTATTTGCTATGTGTTTTTGCACATAGCTATAATTTGTTCATTTTCATTGCTACGTATTATTTTTGTATGACTACAACACAATTTACTTATATACTTTTGATAGTCCTTTGTTTTGTCCCCCTGCCCCCATTTTGTAGCGACTACTGCAAGTAATGCTTTTATGAATATTATCATACATTTATTTTGATGACTATAGGTACTCATTTCTGTTTAGTATACACCTGTTATTACCTGCCAGATTATAGGATAAATGTATGTTCAACTTCAGTAGATACTGAGAAACAGTTTTTCAACTTGGTAGGCACCTACCTCTTCGAGCAGCGTTTCAGGTAGAAGGTTGTTCTGGAGGAGGCTTAGACACGAGGATGGAGTAATCAACTGGTAAGGTGATTTCTAAATAGAACATAGGAGACAGGTGAGGTGCTGGACATAAGGAATTATTTCTCTCTATAGTTTGTATTTAGATGCTAATAATTTACAAAACAGAATGGAGCTCAAGCAGCTGAAACACAGAGCAAAGGGCAAGTGCTCTATCTATCTCTTGAGTGGCTTAACAAATAGTGGATAATAAAGTATTGTGACAATCTGAATGGATTTATGATAAGGAAGTACTTGTATTCACTGTTAATCTTGTTAGAATGTAAGACCAGACAACACAATGCTTAAACACTTGGCCCTTGTAATCAGATTACCTGGATTCAAATTCCAAACAATCACTCATTTGTTATGATATATTTTTTTAGTTTTAAATTCAATTTAATTGTAATTGATGATTTTATAACTGTCACAAAAAGAAGTTGAGATTATCTTCCCAAGAATCTAAAATACTTGACAAAAAAGTTAACTATAATTAGGACGGCACACATTAATTTGTAACATAGGTACATAGTAGTTAGTAAGCCTCTTTTAAGGCTAATATTTGTTTCTTTTCTTTTTTCCAATTTTTAAGTTTTGTGGGTACACAGTAGGCGTATATATTTCTTGGTTACATGAGATATTTGATACAGGCATGCAGTGTATTATAACCACATCAGGGTAAATGGGGTATTTATCACCTCAAGCATTTATCCTTTGTGTTACAAAAAAAATATCCAATTATACTCTTTCAGTTATTTAAAAATGCTCAGTTAAATTATTTTTTGCTATAGTCACCCTGTTGTGCTATCAAATACTAGGTCTTATTCATTCTTTTTAACTATTGTTTTGTACCCCTTAACCATCCTCGCTGCCCCCGATTCCACCTTTCCCAGCCTCTGGTAAGCACCTTTCTGCTCTCCATCTCATGAGTTTAATTGTTTTAATTTTTAGCTTCCACAAATAAGTGAGAACATGTGAAGTTTGTCTTTCTGTGCCTGGCTTATTTTAGTTAACATAATGACCTCTGGTTCTGTCCATGTTGTTGCAAATACAAGATCTCATTCCTTTTCAGGGCTGAATAGTACTGCATTGTGTATATGTACTGCATTTTCCTTATCCGTTCATCTGTTGATGGACACTTAGTTTGCTTCCCAATCATGCTTGCATCAGTGGTTTATAGTTTTCATTGTACAGCTCTTTCACTTCTTTGGTTAATTCCTAGGTATTTAATTTTATTTGTAGCTATTATATATGGGATTACTTTTTTTGATTTCTGTTTCTGAGTGTTCAATTTTGCATATAAAAATGCTACTGATTTTTTGTGCTGATTTTGTATCCTGCAACTTTATTGAATTGCTTATCAGTTCTAATAGGTTGGTTTTTTTGTGTGTGGGGTCTTTAGGTTTTTCCAAATATAAGATCATATCATCTGCAAATAAAGATAATTTGACTTTCCTCTTTCAAATTTGGATGCTTTTTATTTCTTTCTCTTGTCCGATTGCTCTAGCTAGGACTTCCAGTACTATGTTGAAAAACAGTGGTGAAGGTGGACATCCTTGTCCTGTTCCCAATTTTAGAAGAAAGGCTTTCAGTTTTTCCCCATTCAATATGATACTAGCTATAGATCTGTGTAATATATGGCTTTTATTATGTTGAGGTATGTTCCTTCTATATCCAGTTTTTTTGAGGGTTTTCATCATGAAAAGATGTCGGACTTTGTCAAATGCCTTTTCTGCATCAATTGAAATGATCATATGGCTTTTGTCCTTCATTCTGTTGATATGGTGCATCATATTAATTGATTTTCACATGTTGAATCATCCTTGTATCCCTGGGATAAATCCCACTTGGCCATGATAAATAATCTTTTTGGCATTTTGTTAAGTTTGCTAGTATTTTGTGGAGGATTTTCTCATCAATACTCATCAGTGATATTGGCCTAGAGTTTTTGATGTATATTTGTTGGTTTTGGTATCAAGATAATATTGGCCTTGTAGAATTAGTTTGGAACTATTTCCTCCTCCTTTATTTTTCAGAATAGTTTGAGTAGGATTGGTATTAGTTCTTCTTTAAGAACTAATGTTTGCTAGAATTCAGCAGTGAAGCCATTGAGTCCTGGGCTTTCATTTTTGGGAGACTTTGTATTATGACTTCAATCTTGTTACTTACTATTGTTCTTTTTTGTTCTTTTCAGGTTTTTGTCTTCATGGTTCAATATTGGTAGGTTGTATGTGTCTAGAAATTTATTCATTTCTTCTAGATTTTCCAATTTATTGCCATTTAATTGCTTATAGTAACCACTAATGATCCTTTCAGTTTCTGCAGTATCAACCATATAATTTTCATCTCTGATTTTATCTATTTGTATCTTCTCTCTTTTTTTTGTCAATTTTGTTTATCTTTTCAAAAACCAACTTTTTGTTGCATTGATCTTTTGTATTGTTTTATTCATTTCAGATCTATTTATTTAGGCACTCATCTTTATTTTTTTTCTACTAATTTTCAGCTTGGTTTGCTCTTAATTTTCTTGTTCTTTAAGGTATGCCCTTAGGTTGTTTCTTTGAAGTTTTTAAAATCTTTTTTGATGTAGGCAGTTATAGCTGTAAACTTCCCTCTTAGTACTGCTTTCGCTGTATCTCATAGGTTTTGATATATTGTGTTTACATTATCATTTGTTTCCAGAAATTTTTCAATTTTTCTTAATTTCTTTATTGACCCACAGGTCATTCAGGAGCATATTGTTTAATTTCCATATTTTTAAATAGTTTTGAAAAATCACTCCTGTTTTGATTCCTAGTTTTATTCCATTGTGGTCAGAGAAGATGCTTGATGTTATTTCAATTTTTTGAATGTTTTAACACTTGTTTTGTGATCTAACATAGAGTCTTTCCTTGAGAATAATATATATTCTGAGGAGAAGAATGTGTATTCTGTAACCATTGAATGAAATCTTCTGTACATATCTATATTAGGTTCATTTATTCTATGGTGCAGATTAAGTCTGACGGTTCATTGTTGATTTTCTGTCTGGAAGATCTGTCCAGTGCTGGAAGTTGGGTGTTGATGTCTCCAGCTATGATTGGACTGGGGTCTATCTCTCTCTGTAACTCTACTAATATTTGCTTTATATACATCTGGGTTCTCCAGTGTTGGGTGCATATGTATTCAAAATTGTTATATCCTCTTGCTGAATTAACATTTTTAACCTTATACAGTGACCTTTTTTGTCTCTTTTTATAATTTTTGTGTAGAAATTTATTTTGTGTCATATAAGTACAGCTACACCTGTTGTTTTTTGGTTTTCATTGGCATGGAACATCTATTTCCATTCCTTTATTTTCAGTCTATGTGTATTTTTATAGACAAAGTATGTTTCTTGTAGGAAATAGATTTTTGGTTCTTATTTTTTAATCCATTCAGTCACTTTATGTCTTTTGATTGGAGAGTTTAGTGCATTCACATTCAATGTTATTATTAATAAAAAGTTAACTCCTACCATTTTGTTATTTGTTTTCTAGTCTTCCTTCTTTCCTTCCTTCCTGTCTTCTTTTCAGTGAAGGTTATTTTCTCTGGTGGTATGATTCAATTTTTTGCTTTTCATTGTTTGTGTATTCATTAGATGTTTTCTGATTTGAGGTTACCATGAGGCTTGCAAATATTTTAACCCAGCATTTTTAACTGATTACAACTTCACGCTGTTTGCATAAACAAATAAACAAACATGCTAAATGAAATTAATTAAAACTCTATACCTTAACATCATCCCCTGGCTTTTTAACCTTTTGTTGTTTCTGTTGATATCTTATTGTACTGTCTATGTTTTGAAAAGTTGTTATAGATATTATTTTTGATTGGTTCATCTTCTAGTCTTTCTACTTAAGATAAGAGTAGTTTATATACCACAGTTACATTGTCATATTATTCTGTGTTTTTC
Organism: Callithrix jacchus; assembly: GCF_049354715.1. Classification (NCBI taxonomy): domain Eukaryota; kingdom Metazoa; phylum Chordata; class Mammalia; order Primates; family Cebidae; genus Callithrix; species Callithrix jacchus. The sequence continues at coordinate 21,262,700 of NC_133524.1, forward strand.
TGTGTACTTACTATTGAGTTTTGTGCCATCAGATGACTTATCATTGCTCATTAACCTCCTCTTCTTTCTGACTGAAATGCTCCCTTTAGCATTTATTGTAGGACAGGTGATAAAATCCCTCAGCTTTTATCTAGGATATTCTTTTTTTTGTTTGTTTTTGAGACAGGGTCTTTCTCTGTTGCCCAAATTGGAGAACAGTGGCATGATCTCGGCTTACTGTAACCTCCACCTCCTGGGTTCCAGTGATGCTTATGTCTCAGCCTCCCAAGTAGTTGGGATCACAGACATGCACCACCATGCCCAGCTAATTTTTGTATTTTCAATAGTGACAGGGTTTCCCTATGTTGAGCAGGCTGATCTCGAACTCCTAGCCTCAAGTGATCTGCCTGCCTCAGCCTCCCAAAGTGCTGGGATTACAGGTGTGAGCCACCATGCCCAGCCCAGATATCCTTTATTATTGTTATCATTCATGTTTGAAGGATGCTCTCACTGGATATGCTATTGTGAGGTAAAAGTTTTTCTCCATCAGCACTTAAAATATGCCATACCACTCTATCCTGGCCTGTAAGGTTTCCACTGAGGACTCTGCTGCCAGACGTATTGGAGCTCCATTGTATGTTTTTGCTTATTTTCTCTTGCTGGTTTTATCCTTGATCTTCAGGAGTCTCATTATTAGATGCCTTGAGGCAGTCTTCTTTGAGTTAAATCTGCTTGGTGTTCTATAACCTTCTTGTACATATGAAGTGACCTTGTTGTCTGGGGTAACACCCAAGCTTCTAGGTCTCACAGCTATGGAGATATGAATGTGTACACACAAAGGTGAGGTTTAGAACAGAAATTTAACAGGCAAAAGAAAGAGAATAGCTGTGATACAGAGAGGGGTCCTGGAAAAAAATGGGTTGCTAATGTACAGTGAAATGCAAGGGTTTTTATAGGTGAGCTAGTGGGGAGGTGGTACGTGATCTACATAGCGCATGAAAAAACAGTTAGGACCAGGTATGCCATCTGCTTAGGATGCAAATCTCTGGCACCACCCACCCCAATCTTTTATTATGCAGGCCAGTATCCACTTTATGTTGGTTCTTTCTTTCTTACTGTGCATGAGCCAAAAAAGAGGAAAGGTGGAGCCTCCATGGTAGACATGCCTGGTCCTAGATAGCCCTTTCTATGTGGGTAGCTGCAGGCATCCCTCCATGCAAGCTTCCAGCTTCCTTATCTATGTTTGCAGCCTGGTCTTCCAGGCTGCTCTTTAGAAGATAGGTGATTTCTTGGGCTGCTTTTTGTTAGAAGGGAAGGTCTGCTGAGGACTCTTTTGCCCTCACTATCTGCCTAAATAATTTCTTTCTATCTCCTGTATCACTTGGATAGTGATATATTTCTCTTGGTTTAAGATGTTCTCTGTTATTATCCCTTTGAATAAACTCTCTACCCCTATTTATTTCTCTACTTTCTCTTTAAGGCTGGTAAGTCTTAGATTTGCCCTCTTGAGTTACTTTCAAAATCCTATAGGCATACTTCACTGTTTTTTATTCTTTTTTGTCTCCTCTGTCTGTTGTATTTTCAAATAGCCTGTCTTCAAGCTCAGTAGCTCTTTCTGCTGCTTGATCAATTCTGCTCTTAAGTGTCTCTGACTCATTCTACAGTATGTCAATTGCATTTTTCAGCTCCAGAATGTCTGCTTGATTCTTATCATTTCAATCTGTCTGTTAAAATGTATTTGGTAGAAATCTGAATTCCTCCTCTGTGTTGTATTGAATTTCTTTGCGTTCCTAAACACAGTCATTTTAAATTCTCTGTCTGAAAGGTCACAGATCTATTTCTCCAGGACTGGTCCCAGTGTCTTATTTAATTCATCTGGTGAAGTCATGTTTTCCTGGATGGCCTTGATGCTTGTGGATGTTCATCTGTGTCTGAGCATTGAAGATTTAAGTATTTATTGTAGTCTTCACAGTCTAGGCTTGTTTGTATCTGTCCTTGAGAAGGCTTTCCAAGTATTTAAAAGGACTTGGGTGTTATGATATAGGCTGTACCTGCACAGGAGGCATCTGAAGCCCAGTAATGCTCCAGACTCATACAGGTACTACTTCGGTGGTCTTGTATGAGATCGCGAAGAATTCTCTGGATTACGAGTCAGAGACTCTTGCTCTCTTTTCTTGCTTTCTCCCAAACATAGGGAGTCTCTCTCTTTGTGCTGAACCATCTGGAGCTGCAGGTAGGCTGACACAAGCATCCCTATGGCCACCAACACTGGGACTTCACTGGCTTAGACCTGAAGCCAGCACAGCACTAGGTCTCACCCATGGCTCACTGTAACAAATACCTGAGTACTACCTATGTTTACTTAAGGCCCTTGGTCTCTACAATCAGCAGGGTCTGAAGCCAGCCAGGCTTTTTTCCTTCTCTTCATGGTGACAAGTTCCCTGAAGCCCCAGATAGATGCAGAGGTGTCATCTGGGAGCCAGGGACTGGCATCAAAAACCTAAAAAGTCTACCTGGTGTTTTATACTGCAGTTGAGCTGGCAATCACACCTCCAGAAACAGTCATTCCCATGCTTCCCTTCCCTTTTCACAGGCAAAGGAACTTTATCCTGGGGCCATCACCATCACAGGCCCATGGTGAGTATTGCCAGGCTACTGCTGACATTCACTTAAGGCCCAAGGGTTCTTCAGTCAGATTGTGGTGAATGCTGTCAGGCCCAGGACTCATTCTTCAGGGCAGTGGGCTCCCCTCTGGCCCGGGAAGCTCCAGAAGTGCTGTCCAAAGCCAAGGCCTGGAATCCAGGACCCCAAGAGCCCACTTGATGCTCTACCCCTCTGGGCTAAGCTGGTACCTAAGGTGCAAGACAAAGTCCCCTTTACTTTTCTCTCTGCTTTTCTCAAGCCAAGGGAGTCCCTCTCCATAGCCACCACAGCTGGTGATGTGCTGTGAAGCCAGGAAGTCTCAGAGTCTCACCCAAGGCCCATGGCATACTACTTGGGTATTGTTGCAGATTAGTCAGGGCCCAAAGGCTCTTTATTCAGAAGGTAGTGGGTTCTGCCTGGATTGGATCCTTCCCTTCAAGGCAGCAGGTTCCCTTCTGGCCCCAGGGTGTGTCTAGAAATGTCATCAGGGAGCTAGGGCCCAGAAAGGGGTCTCATGATTCCAATTGGTGTTCTATCCTAATGTGGGTGATCCAGTGTCCAAAATGCAAAACAAAGTTCTCTTTATTCTTCCCTCTTCTCTCCTCAAGCAAATGGAAGGGGTACCTTTTGGAGCCACAAGCTTTGCAGCCTATCGTTGGGGGAGGGGTGGTGCAAACAATCTCTTAGCCACCTCAGCTGGTATCTCAGTAGGTTATGTGCCCCCAAAGTCCACCAGCTCTGAGTTCAGTTCAGCACTAGGACTCCCCTAGGAGTTGCAGTCCCCATGGCCCAGATTGCCTTTTAAGTTTATTTAGCACCCGAGAGCACTTTACCCTATGGCGATGAAGCTTGCCAGAACTCAAGTACTGACTGCTGGGATTGACAATTCTCTTCTGGCTAGAGCTGGTTTTAATACTCCCTCTGTGAGTGGGTGTCAGCTGAGTTCAGCCTGATTTTACTTTCTGCTGTGGCAAGGCAGCACTGAGTTCAAGGCAATGTCTCATAATCACTGTGCTCTCCCTCTCCCAAGTGCACAGATTCTCTTTCTGTGCCATGGGGCTGATGCTGGGGGATGGGGAAAGAGTGGTGTTAGAGATTCAAGACTGTCTTTCCTACCCTCTTCAGTGCCTTTTTCAGTGATATGAAGTTAAAACCAAGTACTATGAGTAATCACCTGGTTTTTGGTTCTTATAAAGGAAAATTTTTTGTGTGTAGTTGTTAATTTGGTGCTCCTGCAGAGGAGACAATCAGTAGAGCCTTCTAATTGGCCATCTTGCTCTGGCCCCTGCTATGTGATTTTTTTAGCAAATCATCTAGCCTCTCTTAGTCATGTTTTGCTCATACACAAAATATATATAGTGAATACTCACGTTTCAAGGTTACAGGGAGTATTAAAAAGATGACAAATGTAAAACTCTTAGCCAGTCTCTGGCGATAATCTTAATAATATATAGAAAATAATAATACACAACGTTTATTAGGCATTTACCATCTGTCAAGATTTTTATGTCCATATGTCATTTGAACACCAAAACAACACAGTGAGATAGGTTTCTTTCATATTCTTATTTTTCAGATGCAGAAGCAGATTCAGAGTAAATAACTGAACAGCTCAATGTCAAACCTTACTATGGACTAGTTTGCTGTGAGTTACTGTCTTCAAGCAAATAAAATGCATGTTAAGAAGTATCCACACAATTGGAACTCTCATACATTGTTGGTGAAAATGTAAAACAGTACAACCACTTGGAATATGATTTGTCAGTTTCTTATAAAGTTAAGCACATTCCTATACAACCCAGTTATTCTACTTCTAGATATTTGCCCAAGAGAAGTGAAAACACATATCGACAAGATGACTTGTGTGCAAATGTTTATGGAAGCTTTAATTGTAATGAGAAAAAAACCTGGTAACAATGCAAATGTCCATCAGTAGGTAAACAGATAAACTGTAATATACTTACATAATGGAGTACAACTTAGCAATGAAAAGGAATGAACTACTTATACATACAATAATGTGATGAAACTCAAATACATTATGGTGAGTGAAATAAGCTAGACAGAATAAAAATTATACTGTTTAATTACATATATATATAAAATTCTAGAAAGCAAAATAATATAGAAATGCAAATTGATCTATAGTGATAGAAAGGAGAACAATGAGTGCCTGAGACTAGGGATGGAAGGAGAAATGGACTGCAAAGGGGTATAAGAAATCTCTGGGTGGGGAGGTGGAAATATTCTATATCTTCATTATTGTGGTGGCTTCACATATATATATACACACACACACACATGTAAGAAAAATGTATGGAAATATATGCTTTAAATGAGTATAGTTTGTTGTATGTAAATAGTAACTCAATAAAACTCTTTTTTTTTTCCAATATTTAAAAAGGGTTTCTAGGGGCCCAGCATTTACTTTAAATATCAATCCATGATAATGGTAAAATTGTGACAGGGCCATTGGTGCTGTGATGCAGGATGAAATTGACAATTTTACTGGGGTTAAGGAGGAAAAGTATTTTGCATTATGTATTGCTTTTCAGATATCTGCTGCAAAGAAGTCCACATCTTCTTATGGGGGAGAAAGGCTTATCTGTTGAAGGAAACAAGAAAACAAAAGAGGCATTCTCTGTGATGTAACCCGTGGTTCTGTCAAGTAGTGTCCAGTATTTGCATTTTATACCTTTTGCTGTGGATATGGGAAGATTATAACTGATAAAAGTATCTTCCAGCCCGTGTGTTTCCTTTGCCCTCTGATAATATTTATGCACATGATACACATTTTTATTTTCCAAGGGTAAGTGAAATGCTAGAATTCTTTTTCATATGAAATTCAAATTAGCTCATAAATATTGCATTCTGGATTAGGTACTTTACCTCTAAATAACTTGTGCTTTTTTATGGCTTATTTTGAAGAAAAAGATGAACTGTGATGCTGAATTCCATACAAGATAGGCATAAGGTACTTGTGCTTCAGATGCTGTAAAAAGGCAATTGGAATAATGCTTTCCTTCCTTTCAAATCCTGTCTAGAACAACTACCATATGGCAGTCATTGCAGTTTTGTCTTGAACATTTTGAGAAGAAGGGTTAGATCCACAAAAGATGAAAAAAATGAGAGGAGCTATTAAGTGCCAAGCATTACATCATTTGCTTTAGAAAAGTTATTTTATTAAAGAGTCCCAATAACACTGTAAGGTCTGTAGTATTGGCCTCATTCTATAGATAAGGAAACTGCGGCTTGGAAGGGTTAAGGGACTTATCAAGACCCCCTGAGGCATTTATTGATTTGGTAGAAGTTGAGGGGTTGAGAAACTGCACAGAGGATTTAGAAATCTAATGGATTGAGGAGACAAGAGCTAAACTTCAGGTCCCTCTAAGGAGGAGGAGCCCCCTTATAAATACAGATGAGTTTCAGTTGGAACCTTTTTAAAAATTATTTTATTTTAGATTCAGGGGGTACACGTGCAGGTTTGTTATATTGCATGATGCTAAGGTTTGGGTACGATTGATTCCATTACCCAGGTACCTAACAGTTAGTTTTTCAACTCTTGACCTCTTCCCTCCTTCCACCTTCTAATAGTTCCCAGCATCTACTGTTGCCATCTTTATGTCTGTGAGTATGTTTAGCTCCCACTTATAAATGAGAACATGTGATATTTGGGTTTCTGTTCCTACATGAATTCACATAGGATAATGGTCTCCAGCTGCATCCATGTTGCTGCAAAAGGCATGATCTCATTCCTTTTTTATGGCTGCATAGTATTATGTGGTGTATATGTATCACGTTTCATTTATCCAATCCACCACTGATGGACACCTAGGTTGATTCCATGCCTTTGTTATTGTGAATAGTGCTGCAATGAACATATGAGTGCATGTGTCATTTAGAATGCATGAAGGACTACACATTAGGTAAAAGAGTGAACTCGTAATAGACCAGCTCTCATAATGATTGAAGCTAAGTTTCAAACAGCTCATTCACAGACAAAATTAAAACAATGTTCCCCTACCCTAACTTCCTGCCAGAAGCAAAAGTTGATCACTCTGGAGGAAGACAACACCATTCAAAGACTCAACTTATCTTCTAACAACTTTCAAACACAATGTCTAATACTCAGTTAATAAATCTGAAACCAAACATGAAAAAGGACAATAGTTTATTTAAAAAGAAAAAGAAAAAAACTGGAGGTAGAAACAGATCTTTGGGAGATCCAGATATTGAGTTATTAACATATACTTTAAAACAACTTTAATATGTTTAATAAATTACATGACAAGAGGAGGAATTTCAGTAGAAATCTGGAAGCTGTGGGAATCTGGGAATCTATTGGAAATTCTAAAATTGAAAAATGTATATGCTGAATTTAGGAACTCGAGATGGGATTTACTTTACTGCTTTAGAATTTGTCAAATTTTATATATTTATTCTAGCTCTCAAATGCTAATGCATGCAGAGGTTAAAATAACTTTTATTGTTTTCGTTCAGCTGAAAGAATCCAATTTTATAGTGAAGCTTATGAATGTTAATTTTTCATATTTCGAGCATTGGAACTAATTGCATTAATGCAAGTATACTTGAGTGGGAAAATAAAATGTGTAATTATAAACACATTTAAAAATAACTATTTTCTTTATCAAGGCTTCAGAGATTTGTCTTGTCTGTCTGGTATTTTTCAGTTGGTTTCAGCACAGAAATGTGAATTACTTCATACAGTGCCACTGCAAGGATAACTCCTTATGATTGCTGGATTCATTTCATTATCTTGCTAACAACACTAATTGATAAGGAAGACAAGTGTGAGCTCTAAACCTTGAAATCAGATTTTAAAAAATAATTTGGCTATACAAACCTTGGAGAAGTGCAGTTTTCCACATTTACCTTTTAAATCCATTCAATGATTCTATTAATTTCTTACCTAATTTAAAAACTAGAACCCATGCATGATTTTTAAATCAAAGTTATGTCCAATTTCTAGAATCCTTATGTTCAGAGCTAGCTTTATCTATTAAACCAGTCTTGTAGACATAATCTCAAAATCATACCATCCGCTCCACTTTTCCCCCAGTATAATGGCTCTAGTTTACAGATTGTAATGTCAATTAGCTGAATCAGGTGATGGCAGGTGATGCACTCTACCAGAGGCTCATGAAAATCTGATTGAAGATTATATATATTTGAGGAATATCATATTATTTAATCTTCAAAACAAACCTGATGATTAAGAATTCTTGTGTCAATTTTAAGGATGGAAAAACAAGGAGGTTTCATATATTTTTATTCTTCCTATGGATACCTAATAAGAGATGGCCCTGGAATTCAAACCTGGCTGGGAATAGAGAAATCGTACCCCTGTGCTGGAGTACCAATTTCTACTCCATTGTCAGAGAATCACTAGAAATACATGTTTGCTGCTAGGATCTATATTTTTGATAGAACTTTAGATTCCCTTTTATAATGCTGAGTGATTAAATGGCAGTGAAGAAATGCCATTCTAAAGAATATAGTTCTGCAGGCCATGTTTTCATTTTGAAATGGATAATGGTCTAGAAATCCAATTTGAATGATGTGTTGCTTTTCTAATGGTTTACAATAAATGTTGAGAAATCATGTGGTCCAGAGCTGGGCAAGTTGCACTGCCTTGGGTGTATAACTTTACATCAGGGGCCTAGTGGTCTGACAGAGGACAAGTAGCTGTTAGCTAAAGAATAAATCCAATCTGTGTACTCAAGGAGATTGAAACCTAGTAGAGGGAATGTGATTTTCCAAATACATGTACAAAACCACAGAAACACAGATGTAAACATGTAACCTAGAATCATTTTAAAGCCCAGTTTATATTTTTACCTTGGGGAATAATGGAATTCTTGAGGCATAATATAGGTATATTATGCATAAAGTTTTCTAAGCATTAAAGTCACAAGGGGATTTTGTTAGCCATCTTTCTTTCTCTTTTTCTTTTTCTTTGTTTCTTTCTTTCCCTCCCTCCCTCCCTCCCTCCCTCCCTCCCTCCCTCCCTCCCTCCCTCCCTCCCTCCCTCCTTTCTTTCTTTCTTTCTTTCTTTCTTTCTTTCTTTCTTTCTTTCTTTCTTTCTTTCTTTCTTTCTTTCTTTTTCTCTTTCTTTTTCTTTCTTTCTTTCTTCTTTTTTGAGATGGAGTTTCCGCTTGTTACCCAGGCTGGAGTGCAATGGCGCGATCTCGGCTCACGGCAACCTCCGCCTCCTGGGTTCAGGCAATTCTCCTGCCTCAGCCTCCTGAGTAGCTGGGATTACAGGCACGCGCCACCATGCCCAGCTAATTTTTTGTATATTTTTTAGTAGAGACGGGGTTTCACCATGTTGACCAGGATGGTCTTGATCTCTTGACGTTGTGCTCCACCTGCCTCAGCCTCCCAAAGTGCTGGGATTACAGGCTTGAGCCACCACGCCCGGCCTGTTAGCCACCTTTCTACTCACACGCAGCATAATTAGATCAAGAAATGTCCCAGGAAGTAATAATAACCATGTTGTTGTTCCTACAGGGACATTCTTGGGATGTCTGAAGATCATACTCTACTCATAAGGCCAAGCCATTTGCTGATTAGGGTCAACTCATCTTTCTTCCTGAACAGGCCCATTGCTGAAAACTTCCTCAACATTGAACTATGTGCTCTTTAATTTCCTCAAAAGAAGAGGCTACAAAAACACAAGCATGACTCAAACTTGGAGAGTTTTTAAAAAAGAACATTAATAGACCTTGGCAATATTTTTTAGGGTCAAGGCCTTGAGTGCACTTTGATGTAGGTCGTCCCATAAGAAACAGCTATGGAGATGTGTGGGACTTCTAAAAGTGTATAGAGATGTGTGGGACTTGCTAAAAGTGTGGAAGAGGTCATCCTTACAGAATTAAGGTCCCAGTATATCTAGGAGAGGGATTGGATGGAATAAATACCTTTATTATTTTGGTCTCAGATTTTTCAGCACTGAGGCTAAGGGGAGAGGAAATAAATGGACTTCTCAAGAAATGGAGATGGATAGAATTGTTCAGGAAAGACACCTTTCTGGACAATGTGGGCCTTCAAATACAACATGGCAGGTGCCAAAAAGAAAGATGCTGGCTTAATACACTGATATCCCATGCAAAAATTCAGAGAAAGGGGAGAACTAGAGGCCAGGATCAGGAAGAAAGAAGACTTCATTGCAGCAAAGAGCAGCCAGCTGATGAGGTAATTCCATAGGGCAGGCTGGATACAACTATTTGATATTTGCACTCATTCAGAGAGCCTCAAAGATTATTGGCAGTTTTAAGGCATAAATAATGATAGGTAAGAAAGTATTGGAGGCATATGATAGACAAGGAGATCCTTCTCAGATAATGCTATATCTTGGATATTAAATTCCAATTAGTCACAAATTTGGAGCTAGAATCTTCAGGTTCAGAATTAGTTTTATCTGTGAAAATAGTCTTTCCAACACAACTTTATCATCCTTTGCATTTCTCAAGTATAATATGTCTAATTCAGTGGCTAATATCCAGAAAAAATGATATTTTCAATTTTAATTAAATGTGAAAAATTGTAAAACTCCTACTTTTGCCCGTTACAAAGTAACTGGACCTTGACTTACTTTCATATCAACAACAAATACACATTGGCAAAATATATGCAGCAACTATCTTTAGGCAACGAACAACAGACAGTGCAGTACTGTGATCCTTGCAAGAAGAAAAACTCACAAAATGAACCCCACAGTCACCCACCTTTTTGTGAATGAATATTATCTTGCCTCACACCGGGAGGTGGAGTACAAGTCGAAGCAGAAATTGGAGTTCTGGGCTGCTGAAGATACTAGAGTTTGTGAGATGACAGAACATAGAGACGAGAAGAAGGGTGACAGTAGAAGTTTGCATAATCCTTGGCTAAGAGCTGGGCTGCACACAGGAAGGGCTTGACTTTGCTAGGCTTATCAGAAATTGTGGAGTTGCTTATTAAGTAAAAATACCAGAGGTCAAGAACTGTTGAAAGAAGTTGGTATTCTGGTCTAGCCAGAGAGAAAAGATCCCACTGAACCCCTGAGGCATTCAGATCATACCTCATACTGTGAACACCTTGGAAATAAGGACCACGTCCTAGAATGAAGGACAGAAAGTTTAAAAGATACATCCTATCAGGACAAAACTAAAGCCAACAGGACCTAACATTTTCACCAGTAATTAAAGAGTTTCCAGAACAAAATTCAATACATAATCTAGATGGTATACAATATATTAGTTACTCTATCCAGCATATAAAAAGGCAGAGAAAAAAGGAAAAAAAACTATGTTCCATAATCAGGGAAAGTGGCAGTCAATAGAAACATACCATGAGAGGATACTATAGCTGTAGGAATTATCAGACAAGGAATTTAAAGCAGCTGTTATAAACATGTTCAACAACTTGCAGGAAAGATAGTCATAGTGAGTAAATAGATGGGGAGTATCAGCAGAGGAATGAACATTATAAAAATGAACCAAACAGATATTTTATAATTGAAAAGTATAATATCAGACACACAAAAAAATCAATGAATGGAATTGACAGCAAAATAGAGACTGCAAAAGATAGGACTGTTGAAGCCAGATCAATAGAAATTCCCTGCTTGAAAGAAAGAGAAATAAAACTCTCCACTGAGCTTCAGTGACATGTGGAACAATATGAAGTAATTTAGCATGGTTACAATTGGAGACAGAGAGGAGAAATCATACAGCAGAAGAAAATTTTCAAGGAATAATGGCTAAAATCCCCAAATTTGTTGAAAAAAATTACTTTTCTGATCTAAGGATCTCAGTGAACTCCAAAAGGATAAAGAAAATGATACCTATATACCTGTGCACATAATAGTCAAACTGAAAGCTGCTGACTTCTTATCAGAAACAATGGAGGCCACAATTCAGTGCAATGGCATATTTAAAGTGATGAAAGAAAAATACAGAACAAAACAGAATTCTGTATCCAGGGAAAATATCCTTCAAAAAAGATAATAAAATCAAGACATTTTCAGCTATGAGAAACTTGGGAGAATTTGTCCCCAGCAGTTTTGCAATAAAAGAAATGCTAAAGGGAGATCTTTAAGATGGAGTAAAATGACATTGGATGGAAAGTCAGGTTTACCTGACTTAAGAAGACTTACCAAAAATACTAAGCAAGTGCTGGCAATTATACGTCAGTAAAGCTAAAGAAAAAAAAGCTCATGTCTTTCTTACTCTGAATAGCTTTAAAAGACAATAGACTACTGAAGGCAAAATAATAAACATGTATTGTGTTTTTTATTATATTTATATAAATGTAAAATAGCATCACAAAGGATGGGGAGATGAAATTTTGCATTATAAAGTTCTTATATTTTACATCAAGAGTTAAACTATTTTGAGTATATTGTGATAAGTATGTATATTATTTTTCAAAATCAGTGGTTCTCATCCAGGGGTGATTTTTCTTTCCATGGGACTTTTGACAATTTCTGAAGATATATATTTGATTGTCAAAATTGGAGGGAAATGCTACTGACATGTAGTGAGTAGAAGCCAGGAATGCTGTTAAATATTCTGCAGTGCACAAGACAGCCCCCACAACAATTATTCAGTCAGAAATGTCAATAGTGCTGAGGCTGAGAAACCCAGCTCTAAAGCAAACATTAAAAAAATGCAAAGAGATATTTTACAGGAATTAAGATGAAATGATAAAACATATTTAATTAATCTAAAATAAGTCAGAAACAAAGGAACAGAGGAACAAAAAAACAGGAAAATTAGAAAATAAGATGGGAGGCTTAAACCAAATCTTATCAATATTTATATTAAACATAAAATAATTCAACACTCCAAGAAAAAGGCAGAGGATGACATTGTGTAAGAAAGTAAGACCCAACTATAGACACTCTAAAGAGACACATTTTACACACAAACATAGATTGAAAGTAAAAGGATGGGAAGAGATACATTATACATACACATAGTAAACATCAAAAAGCTTATATGGCTGTACTAATATCAGACAGAGCAAACATCAAAACAAGGAGTGTTAGCAGAAATAAAGAGGGTCAATTCAGACTGAAATCTCAGGACACACAATATTAAATTACAGAACTTTAAAATGCTTGAAGTTAGAACTGCAGAATAAAAAGAGAAAGAGACAAATTCACAATTAAATGTGGAGAATTTTGTATTCCTTTTCCACAAATAACAGAACAAATAGACCCCCTAAATTAGTAGGAACACAGGAGCTTTAAACAAAACTGTCAACTAACTTGATGTAATTGATATTTATAGAAGACTATACCCCCAAACTGCAGAATACATATTCCTTTCAAGTATCTGAAATATTCACCAAAATAGACCATATGCCAGACCATAAAAGGAGTCTATATTTGAAAAGACCAAACTCCTTTGATCACAACAGAAATAAAGTATACATCAATAATATGGTATCTGAAAAAAATCCCTAAATATTAGGAAATTAAACAACACACATCTAAATATACTACGGAGGTCAAAAAAGAAATCCAAAGGGAAATTAGCACATATTTAAAACTGAATGAAAATTAAAATGTACCAAGTTTTGTGAGACACAACCAAAAGCAGTGTTTAGTGGAAAATTTAAAGTTTTAAACATTTGTATTTGAAGTGAGAAAGGTTTAAAAGCAAAGATCAAAATTTCCTCTTCAAAAAGCTAAAGTCAAATATAGGTGCAGTGGCTCACTCCCAGCACTGTGGGAGGCCAAGGCAGGAGGATTGCTGGAGGCTGTGGTAGAAGGCTCACTTGAGCCCAGGAGCTCAAGACCAGCCTGGCCAACATAGGGAGACTCCATCTGTACAAAAAAGAGTTAAGCAAGAAATTAAGTTCATAATAAATAGAGGGAAGGAATAAAATGATAGAGATAAGAAAAAAATCTATGAAGTAAAACACAGGCAAATAATAGAAAAACTAACAAAGGCAAAATTTGATTCTTTCAATAAATAAAATCACAAAATTCTAGGAGGATGATCAAAAAAAAGAGGAAAAACAAATTGTTAATATCAAAAATATAAAAGTATTACTAAAAATCATACAGACATTAAGGGGATACTAAGTTAATACAGGTGAGTACCCCTTATATGAAATGCTTGGGATCACAAGTGTTTGGCATTTTGGAATTTTTCAGATATACATAATGAGATATTTTAGGAGTGAGACCCAAGTGTAAACATGCAATTCATTTGTTTTATGCACACCTTATGCACATAGCCTGAAGGTAATTTTATACAATATTTCTCTTTTTTTTTGCACAAAACAATGTTTTATACATGAGGTTAGGTGTGAAATTTTCCATTTGTGGCATCATTATGATGCTCAAAAAGATCCAAATTTTGGAGCATTTTGGATTTCATATTTTTGGAGTAGGGATGTTTAACCTGTATTATATACAAATCTATTTTGATTGAGTTTACATTAAATTTTTTTGAAAAATTCAAATTACTAAATTGACAAGAAATAGAAAATCTGAATTGTACTATATCTAAAGCACAGGCAACTGAAGCAAAAGTTGATGAACTGGATCACATTAAACTAAAAAGCTTCTCCTCAACAAAGTAAACAATCAGCAAAGTGATGAGACAACCTGCAGAATGTGAGAAAATATTTGCAAAAAGCTGAATAAGCTGACAAAGGATTAATAACCAGACTATATAGGATCTCAAGCAATAGCAAAAAATCCAATTATAAATCATTCTGTTATAAAGACATATGTACATATATGTTTACTGCAGTTTAACATATATGTTTATGTTATAAAGACATGTGCATATATGTTTACTGCATATATGTTTATTCACAATAGCAAAGACATGTAATCAACCTAAATGCCCTTCGGTAATAGACTGGATAAAGAAAATATGGTACATATACACCATGGAATGCTATGCAGCCATTAAAAGAATAAGATGATGTCTTTTGCAGGGACATGAATGGAGCTGGAAGCCATTATCCTTAGCAGACTAACACAGGTATAGAAAACAAAATACTGCATGTTCTCACTTATAAGTGGAAGCTAAATGACGAGAACACATGGACATATAGAAGAGGAAAAGAAACAGTGGGGCCTATTAGAGAGTGGCAGGTGGGAGGAAGGAGAGGATCAAGAAAAATAACTAATGGGCTTAATATCTGTGTGGCTAATCTGTACAACAAACCCCCATGACATAAGTTTACCTATGTGACAAACCTGCATGTGTACTCCTAAACTTAAAATATGTTAAAAATAAAAGAAATAACAAAAAATGGGCAAAAGATCTGAATAGACATTTCTTGAAAGTAAACACACTAATGGCCAATGGCTATATTTAAAAAATGTTCAGCATCACTAATCGTCAGGGAAATGCAAATCAAAACCACAATGAAACATCTCACCCCACTTAAAATAACTGTTTATCAAAAAGACAGAAAATAAATGCTGGTGGGGATGTGGAGAAAGATGAACACTCATACATTGTTGGTGGGAATTCAAATTAGTACAGGTACTATGAAAAACAGTGTGTAGGTTTCAGAAGAAAGGCCTTGAAATGTTCCCAACATGTAGAATTGATAAATACTCAAGATGATGGATGTCCAAATACCCTGACTTGATCATTACTGGGTATATAACAAAATGTCACATGTACCCCATAAATATGTACACATATTATGTATCAATAAAAAAACTAAAAATTGAACTACTGCATGATCCATCAATTCAACTGCTGGATTTATATCCAAAAGAAAGGAAGTCAGCTTATTAAGGAACTATCTAACTCCTATGTTTAATGTGCACTATTCACAATGGGTAAGATATGGTATCAACTAAAGTTTCCATCAGTATATGACTGGATAAAGAAAATGTGGTATATATACACAATGGAATATTATTCTACCACAGAAGAGAATAAAATCCTGCCATTTGCAAAAACATGAATGGAACTGGAGGACATTATGCTACGTGAAATAAACCAGGCACGGAAAGACAAGTATCACATGTTCTCACTCATAAGTGGATCTCATGGAAGCAGTGAACAGAATGGTCATCACCAGAGGTGAAGAATAAAGAGGGTTTACTTGATGGGTACAAACATACAGTTAGATAGAAAAAAGTATTATCAAGCGTTTGGTAGCACAATAAGGTGAGTATAGTTACCAATAATGTATTGTATATTTCAAAATAACTAGAAGACTAGATTTGGAATATTCCCAACACAAGAAAATGATAAATGTTTGAGGTAAATATTTAGTGGATAGCACAATTACCAAGATTTGATCATTACACATTGCATGTTTTTTTTAATGTTTAAAATTATTTTTAAAAATTTTGTGGGCACATAGTAGGTGCATAGCATGTACCCCATAAATACGTACCATAAGTATGTATCCATGAATTCTTTAATTTAAAAATGAAATTCCTAATAAAAATTATTCACACAAAAACTTCACACTCCTATGGCTTACCTGTGAATTCCATCAAACATTTGAGGATGAAATAATGCCAATCCTATGTAAACTGTTTCAGAAAATAGAAGCAGAGAGAATACCTCTCAACTTAAAACCAATGCCATCAAGAAAAACTAATAAAATTTCACAATACATTTTAAGAAGAGAAACTTCAGACTAAATATGTCTTATGAACTTAGATGCGGAAGTCCTTAACTAAACAATAGTAAATTGAACCTAAAAATATATAGCAATATATAAAAAGGACAATACATCATGACTAAGTGGGATTTATCTCAAGAATATAAGATTAGTTTAATTTATAAAAATCAATGTAATTAACTATTAACAGAATAAGACAGAAAAACGATAATATTATCTCAATATTATTGATGAAAAAAAGCATTTGACCAAAATTGTACATATATTCATCAAAAACCTAGTACTGAAAGGGAACTTCCTCAATCTGATTAAGGATATCTGCAAAAAAAAACAGAGCTAACATCATAGCTAATGATAAAATATTGAGCATGTTCCCTTAAGTTAGGGAGCAAACTAAAGATATTACCTGTCACCATTTCTACTAACCAATGTATTTGATAGAGGTCCTGCCCCATGTGATAAGGCAAGAAAAAAAATGACATACAAATTGGAAGGGAGAAGTAAAACTGTTGTAGACAACATGATTTTTACATCAAAATCTCGACATCTAAAAACAACTACTAGGACTAATTTGTGAATATATCAAAGGCACAGGATACAAAGTCAATATTAAAATCCAATTTTATTTCTAGATACTTGCAGCAAGTAATTGAATAATAAAATTTAGGGATTGCATTTGTAGTAATGTCACAAAACATAAATACTTATTAGTACATTTAATAAATACTAGCTAAACCGCTACACTAAAAACAAAATATTGCTAGAAAAAATTATAAAAGGCCTAAATAAATGAAACAATATGTCATGTTAAGTGGATTGTAAAACTTGAAATTGTTCAGATGTCATTTTTGTCCAATTTGATCTATAAATCTGATACTACTCCAATCTGAATGCTAGCAGGTTTTTAAAAATATAATTTGAAAAGCTGATTCTAAAATTTATATGGAAATGCAGAGGACTGTGAATAGTCAAATCCTGAAAAAGACACAAAGACTGGGCCACTTGCACCCCCTAACTTCAAGGCTTATTATAAAGCAGTATTAGTCAAAGTGGAGTCATATTGGCAAAAAAAGTAGACAATGAATGGAAGAAAATAAAGAATGCAGAAATAGACCCGCACTTATAAGCCCATTGATTTTAATATATACACTAAAGCAACTCAATGAGAAAATTAACTTCAGTGTATGATTCTTGACAAACTGGAAATCTATATAGAAAATAAAGAACATTGGCCCCATACACAAACATCAACTCAAGTAGTACTACAGACATGAATGCAAAAGGTAAAAGTATAAAGTTTCTAGAAGAAAGTTACTAGGGAATATTTTTGCTATCTGGGGGAATGCAAAGATTTCTTAGGGCACAGAAGTCAATAAATGTAAAAGGAAACAATTGATAATTTAGACTTCATTAAAATTTAAAACTTGTGTTTATTAAAATAGACAGTTAAGAAAATGTGAAGGCAAGCCACAGCCTGGTAGAAAATTTTCACAATACAGATATGTGACAAAGGACTTGTAGTAAAGATATATAAAGAATGCTTTTAATGCATATATAAAGGCAAACAATCCAATAAAAATGGTGAAAATACAAGAACAAACACTAAGAATGGAAGATGCACAAATGCCCAATAACACATAGAAAAGTGTTCAAAGTTATTAGTTATCAAGGAAATGGAAGTTAAAACCACAGTGAGCTTTTAAAACCGTTATTCAACCACAAGAATGGTTAAGTTAAAATGACTGACAGCACCTAATTTTGTTGAGAATATGGAGCAACTTATACATTTCTGGTGGGAATGAAAAATAATAAAGTGACCTTGGAAAACTGCTTAACAATTAACTGCTTAACAGTTAACTATACATTTACTCTGTGACCCAGTAATCTTCCTCCTATATATTTATTTGAGAGAAATGAAAGCATAGTTCCACAAAAACACCTCTACAAGAAACTCCGTAGCTACTTTATTCATCATAGCCTTAAACTGGAAACAACCCAAATTGGTGGTATCATCATACAGTGAAATATTCCTCAGCAATAAACAAATAGTGAGCTAGGGATACACGAAGCAGCATGAGTGATCTCAAAATCATTATTTGAATAAAAAAAGAGAGTGCATACTTTATGTCAAGAACAGACAAACATAATCAATGATAAAAATGAGAACAGTGATTGTTTACGAGAATGTGGGAATTGATTCAAGGAGGCATAAAGTGATGGAAATGTTTTGTATTTTGACTGAGATATTGGTTGCATGAGTGTACACATTTGTCAAAACGAATAAAATTGTACTCTTAATACCTGTGTATTTTGCTGTATGTAAATTTTACCCCAATTAAGAAAATCTTTAGGTGAAAGTTGTTTTGGGGCCCTTGGTTCATTAGTGATGAACACTGCAAGCCAGGTTAATGAGTTTGGACTTTATCCTGTATGTGACAGGTCTTCAATAGAGATTTTTAATCAGGCACTGAATATATTTATTTTTTAAGGAACGCATTTCTGAGGAAAGCGTAAAAGACAGATTGGAGAGGGGAGTATCTGGAGGCTATTGCAAGTCCAGGCAAGAAGTGGTGAAGCATGAAACTAGGGCAGTGGAAGTGGGTGTGAGGGAGTTGACAGATGGAAGAAACATCACAGAGTCAATATCAATGGAAATATATAGTGAGGTTGGTGAGAGATAAAGAGGAGTTGAGAATGGATTGCTATTTGCCAAAGCAAATATCGTAATTGAGTTTTTATTAGGGCATGAAGGTTGAGGGGGCAGGAAACATGTTGTCCTAGATGAGGTCAGACTGCCTGCAGGACACCCATGTGGAGATTTCCAACCGGCACTGGCAAGTATGGATATGGAATGTAAGAGTGACCATAACTGCAATCAAGCAGAGATAAAAGTTAGGTGGCTGGAGGAGATAAGCAGAGCGGGAGAGGAGAAGAAGGTTAAAGGCAGTACTATATAAGGGATCTCAGACTTGGTAGCTTGTACTAAGCTTGAGAGTTCAGATAAAATTGAGCAAAGCTTCTAAACAGTAAAAATTTGACCTCTCTCACATTCACAAAACCCTAAATGCCCTCATGTTTAAATCCTACAGACTTCTGTCATTTTACCTCCTCCCTACCACTGATAACACCTACGAAGAAGGACAAAGGAGGGTAGGTTTGATGATAACTAATTGGTGTCAATGCTCAACACCCTGTCAGGAGCTACTGTTGGCTTGAAGGAATGTAACAGAGGTCATCATACAGGGCAATGCAAGTGGCACATTTAACTCACTTTGGGAACTTGGAGCTGAGAGTTGCAGAATGTTAAGTGGCAGGTAGCATTTTGCGACTTTTCTATTTTAGTGCCATCTTATTAGTCATTTAAATATCAGATGAAAACCCACGTAAAAACCTTTTTGCTTTTCTTTCTGCTGATGGTTGTCGCAGCAGCTGGTAATGGTGGTGGTTAGTCCTTAAAGTGACATTTATAGTGACAATGGTTGAATGGGTCCCTGAGTTCAATGAATTCTTTTGGTAGTCCCCTTCCCCACAGCCTACAGAACAGCTAATTTTAAGGTAAAACCAGAGAACATGGCTTAGTGAAGTTTAGAGAAAAAGAGATGGGAAAAAATGAGAAAAAAAGAGCAAAGGCTAGGAAACAGCATCAACGCAGAATGTGCTCAATAATATTAAATATTGCCAAGAGGTTAGTAAGATGAATACTTGGCATTGGTGACTACATTTGGAAATTAGGGTGCTGTAGAAGAGAATTAAGGACAATTTCCTTATGAAAGTCAGATTGCAAGGAACAGACGAGTGGAGAATAAAGTGTAGGCATCAAGTGCACCTCTTATTTTGAAAAGGTCACAGGAAAGAAGAATATGTGGGGGGGGAGGGGGGCACGGATGAGTGCAGTGTCTTGCAGAAGAACCATTCTTAGGAAGGAATTATTTAGGAAATGAAAATTGAAGTATGCTTCATGAGTAAGGTGAAAGATCAAGTGGAAAAGGAGACTGAAACTGAAGAAAGGAGAAAGAAATAGAAATTCAGGGAGGAGGAGAAAAAATATGAGAGCCGACATACAGCCTGTCCGTCAAATTCCAGACACACCATGGATCAGGACAGAAGGAAGCTCTCTTTATTGACAAGCTTTTCAGCTTTCCTACCTTCCTTCTTTCACTCTAGGCTACATTGACAACCATTTGCTATTCAATTACTCCTGAGTGGTCCATGCACCCCTCAAACTCAACATAATTGTAAATCAACAATCATTATTCCCAAAACTTATTCTTTCTCCTGCTTTTCATATTTCAAGTAATCACACCCTCCTCCTTACATTGGTAAATAAAGTCCTACACCTGTATTTGGCACACTAGAAGTATTCAAACTTCGTAAGACTTGAGTTAGATAATAAACATCCTATAGCTCTAGGGACCGGGTTCTCTGATTCAACCACCTGGCCTCTAACCACTCTGAAAGAGCCTGTTTTCAACAGCCTGGGACCTATAGTCTCACCCATGGAGCTTCACAACCAATGCATACCTCAACTTACTCCTACAGGAGCTGGAAACTTCCCTTTTGACTTCATCTGTCTTCAAAGTGCAATCCATCTCGGTCTTGGCTGATGCCTGAAGGCCCACCTCATTTACCTGAGGAATGATTAACTTGGAAGAACTATACACAGCTAAATCTACATACCTTTTTTTTTTATTATTGAGACAGGGTCAGTCTCACTCTGTTGCCCAGGCTGGAGTGCAGTGGCACGATCTCCGCTCACTGAAACCTCTGCCTCCTGGGTTTAAACAATTCTCGTGCTTCAGCCTCCCGAGTAGCTGGGACTACAGACATCTGCCACCATGCCCGGCTAACTTTTGTATTTTTAGTAGAGATGGGGTTTTGCCATGTTGGTCAGGCTGGTCTCCAACTCCTAACCTCAGGTGATCCAAGTGCTGAGACTACAAGGATGAGCTACCGTGCCCAGGCTAAATACACATACTTTGTTTTTTAGCTTTTATTTTAGGTCCAGGGGTACATGTGCAGATTTGTTATATAGGTAAATTATGTGTCATGGGGATTTGATGTACAGATTATTTCATCAGTCAGGTAATAAGCGTGGTACCCAATAGGTAGTTTTTCAATTTTCTCCCTTCTCTCAACCTCCACCTTAAGTAGGCCCCAGTGTCTGTTGTTCCCTTCTTTACATCCATGTATTCTCAATGTTTAGCTCTCACTGATAAGTGAGAATATGTGGTTTTTGGTTTTCTATTCTCATGTTAGTTCACTTAGAATAATGGCCTCCAGCTCCATCTACATTGCTGCAAAGCATATTATCTCATTCTTTTTAAAATTAATGTGTAGTATTTCATGGTGTATATATACCACATTTTCTTTATCCACTCTACCACTGATGGGCATTTGTGTTTATTCCATGTCTTTGCTATTGTGAATAGTGCTACAATGAACATACACATGCAGTTGTCTTTACGGTAGAATGATTTTTAATACTTTAGGTCTATACCCCAGTAATGGGATTGCTGGGTCAAATGGTAATACTGTTTTAAGTTCTTTGAGAAATTGCCAAACTGCTTTCTACAATGATTGAACTAATTTGCATTGCCACCACCAGTGTATCGGCATTGTCTTTTCTCTGCAAGCTCTCCAACATCTGTTATTTACTTTATTTTATTTTTTATTATACTTTATGTTCTGGGCTACATGTGCAGAATGTGCAGATTTGTTACATAGGTATATACTTGTCATGTGGTTTGCTGCACCCATCAACCCGTCATCTACATTAGGTATTTCTCCTAATGCTATCCCTCCCCAACCCTTGCCCTGCCCCACAACAGGCCGTGGTGCATGATGTTCCCCTCCCTATGTCCATGTGTTCTCATTGTTCAGTTCCCACTTATGAGTGAGAACATGCGGTGTTTGGTTTCATAATCCTGTGTTAGTTTGCTAAAAATGATGGTTTCCAGCTTCATCCATGTCCCTGCAAAGGACATGAATTCATTTTTTTTATAGCTGCATAGTATTCTATGGTATATATGTGCCATATTTTCTTTATCCAGTCTATCATTGATGGGCATTTGGGTTGGTTTCAAGTCTTTGCTATTGTGAACAGTGCTACAATAAACATATGTGTGCATGTGTCTTTATAGTAAGAATAATTTATAATCCTTTGGGTATATACCCAGTAATGGGATTGCTGGGTCAAATGGTATTTCTGGTTCTAGATCCTTGAGGAATTGCCACACTGTCTTACACAATGGTCAAACTAATTTATACTCCCACCAACAGTGTAAAAACATTCCTATTTCTCTAAAAACATCCTATTAAGACACATGTACTCTAAAACTCTACTATAAAAACACACAAAACATCTTCCAAAATGTTCATTGCTAGTTTCTGTAGATATGCGCAAGTTACAAAGTATAGAAGACAATATATTTATGCTCTCTGATGAAGAATTTAACAATATTAAACATAAATGTGAATAACTCAAAGTGCTGAGTATAATGTTACTAAGCCACAAATCTAGAAGTATAAATTCATGCTCATTAAAGGACTAGAGAGTTTTAATTTTTCATACAAAGATTTGGAAGACACTATTATACATTAATTTCTATCTACAATGCTTAAAGCACTGATCTAATTATTTTTCTTTTTAAGTGGCTTTTAAAAATATTTTTCAGTTACATTATTCAACATATATATTTCCTTGATATACTCCCCCTTAATATAGATTTATTGTGCCTAGATGCAAATGTTAACCTGCCTTATTTTAAATATTTGTTTAAAATTATTTATCAGAGTACATCTGTTCTCCATAATTCAACAATTTTAATATTTTAGTTTTATTCTTCCAAAATAGGCAAAATTCCTTAAAACGGGATCATTTTGATATATTTTGGTTTTAAAAATATATTCTTACTACTCTTGGTCACCTCTCAATATATGAAGCCACAAGTCTTTTGACACACAGCTCCAAAATATTCTTTGCTGTCTCACTCCCATTCCAAACTCCTAGACTCCCACTGCCTAAAAACAAACTTTCCCATGAGCCTTCAAGAACTCTCTTTTATGGCTACAACTTTCCCACATTCACATTCTCTTCTTGGCGATTCCCTCTATCACCTTGTTGATACTGACAGCCAGGACTCTCCCCAAAGACTCAGTTTCACCTAAAATCCTCTCAAGTGGGAGCAACTCTTTTTTCCACACTTCTTTAGTTCCCATGCTGCTTTCAAGATATTGTTTTTTCATATTTTTTAAGAAACACTTCCCATTGATGTTCATGCCATTGGCTTATTATGGAAGAATGAAATTCCACCCTATTTTTAGTTATTCTGTATGGTCACTTATTTTATGTGGAAAATAACTTTTCTATGAGAAGACTTTAAACCTGTTCCTAGTTGCAAGAGGATCTACATCATCTTTTATAGTGGTTAAGTAATTAAGACTAGATCAGTACAGTTATAATAAGGGTTAATTATTCCACACATGATGAATAAATTCAACTCCAGTGGTTAATCAATGTTAAATACAGACTCCAGAATTCACAATAATTCACCATAAACCATTCACAATTTTAAGTGAAAAAATTTGGCTTTCTACCAAACATCTTAACAAATGTAGTTTCTGAAAATCAACAATGATAGTCTCAAGATTATGAGTAAGTAGCTCTTAAAAGTATTTTTAAAAATCTCTCAATGTTATACGGAGCCTTCCTGCCAGTTTTAGTAATTAGAACTAGACAGATATTTGACTTCACGATGAGCATATATTGCATAAACATGTATTTAACTTAAATTTTATGCTAGTTGGTATACAGTTATTCCCTAACCTTGATTCTTCTCTGTCTAAATAAAAGCTAATGGCTAACATAGTGCATTTTCTGTACAAATTACTTGTGTTAACGGCTTCTTTAAAGTTTTCCATTAAGAGTTGCTAACTACTTAGAGCCCATGAATAATTTTAATACAGGCTGAATAAAGTTAATGTGCATTATATTATATATTTTGAGATATATATTATTAAACATATAATTTTACATATATTCATTTTAATTGCCACAGAATAAACCATTCTTTCCCCTTCCTTGTTGTTGTCATCTACCAAATCCCCTCCCTTCTCCTCAATCCACAAAAGATATTAATGTAAGCATTACTGACTTCCTCTGTAACAAACACCTGCCATTATCCCGGACACTATGTCAGCCACAAACATGCAGTGTTATGCACTGAACCGTGTCCAAAGTTTATATGTTTGAAATCCTAACCCAGAGTACCTCAGAATGTGCCTGGTTTTGGAGATGGGGTCTTTAAAGTAGTGATTAAGGTTAAATAAGGCAATTAGGGTGGGCCTTAATCCAATATAACTGGTAACCTTATAAGAAGAGGACATTAGGACACAGACACATACAGAGGGAATGCCATGTGAAGACACAGGAAGAAGACAGCCATATAAAAGCTCAGAGGAGAATCCTCAGAAGTAACCAGCCTTGCTGACACTTTGAGTTCAGACTTACAGTCTCCTGAATTTTGAGAAAATACATTTCTGTTGTTTAAGCTACCCAGTCTGTGATATTTTGTTATAATAGCCTTAGCAAACCAATACATGCAGTATCTAGCATGTGCCAGACATGCTCTCTGTGATTTACCTCTATTAACTCATTTAATCCTTATAAGACCTATATGAAATGGGCAGATGAGGAAAATGAGGCACAGAGAAATGAAATAGCTTCCGTTTTAAACTAACATAGCTAGTGAATGGCAGAGTTAGAAGCCAGGTTGTCTGATTCCAGTAAAGAAGCTATTGATCATGGTTGTTAAAGTCTGCATACACTGGATATGCTATTAGCCTTTATTTAGCTGGAGAGGCATAAAGGTTAGAGGCTATTTACATAAGTTATCCCCTGCACTTTGCTCTGTTTGGTGACTTCAGTATCCATGTGGAGGTTTAGCCCCTCAGTTCCATCACCTCAGGTTCACCTGTGACTCTTCTTCCTAGGGCCAAAGGGCATTAACAGTTATTCTTAATAGAATGTGTCCATTTACTTCAGTGTTACTCCTTAACCCATTGGAACACGGTTGCTTTGCCTGCCATATCCCTGAAACAGCCATTACTAAGGTTACTTGCAACTTCCTTTCTGCTGAATACAATAAAACACTTTATATTTTCTTTTGAATTTTTGAACAGGTAGTACATACATATATAAAGCAGTATTTTAAAAGTATAAGAGTAGAAGTAAAAAGAAAGTTTCTCCCTCCAATAGTGTTTTCCAACTTAGTTCCCACCTCAAGAAGCAATGGCTATCACCAGTGTTTTGTGTCTGTTTCTAGAGATATTTTATGCAAAGATGAATATAAGTAGTCTTAATTTTTTTTAATTAAAGTTGAAGCATACTAAAACACTATTCCATTCTTTATTGCTTTCACATAATGACAGAGGTCTTTCCATATCAGTACATATATAGCTCACTCATTCCTTTGAACAACTATATAGAATTCTATTGACTTTATTAAATAGATATATTACTATTTATTTAACTCATCTTCTATTTACAATCAATATTGGGATACATTTCCTCAAACACATGTGTCAAGAATAGGTTGGGTAATATTTAAAGGTGGAATTGCTAGGTCAAAGCAATTTTTGATAGATGCTGCTACATTGGACTCCATAGCAATTGTACCGATATACACTACCACAAGAAATATTTCAGAGAATGCTTCCCCTCTGCAACATGGTGTATTGGTAGTGTCTTCTTGAAGTTTTGATTTGCATTTAAAGATGTTTAAGTAAGGTTGAGTATCTATTTAGATATTTGAGACATATATCTTTCCTTTCAACCGGCAGTTCCTAGCAATAAATAATGTTTGAGTCTTATCTTACATGATTCCTCTTCAGAGTTGAATGAGAATGATCACTGTGTCTCCGCCACCCCCCACCCCAGATGTGCTCTCTTTTCTTGGCTTTCATAATACTTCTGTTGCATTTTTTCTTCTTCCTTTCTTCCTTTAAGTGTCCCCTGTGGGGCTCTCTCCCACTGTATATCTCTTAAATGCTGTTTTTTTTCTGGGTCCTGCCCTATACAGAGCAGAGACTAGAGTGAGGCAAGCAAGACTTCTAGGGCACCAAGTAAGAAGGTTCTCACTCTCAGGGTCTTCAAATTCAAGTCCAGCACTTGTACAGCCCAGAGAGTGAATGCAGGGAAGGATAGATAATCACAATAGTAAGTATGCCCTGGCAGTTGCTTGCAATTTTCCCCCTTCATTTGCTGTTTCTTGACTATTTCTTTAAAGCTGTTTTTTTTTTTTTTTTAGCTTTAAGCGATAAGCACCTCTGATATTAAAGAGAAAATGAGAGATTTGGATTCCTAGGAAGTGCGTGTTATGTAACTCTAGGTGAGTCATTGTTCTGTAATAAAAGAGGATATTCTCGAAGCTTATTACAGGCTGTCGAGGGTGGCAGTAGATGAAAATGATAACGCAATTCCTTTTCCCTTTTCCATTTCTGAGAAAAGGAACATAATATGATATTATATGGCACATAAATTTGAAATAATTCAATTCTTGAGCATGTTTTGGTAAAGACCTCTGAGTATACATTTACTAATTATATTATGTCATGTAGTTTCATAATGTTATAGATTAATGGTATGTTTCAAATAATAGGTTTTCTGAACACTACAGGTTCTATTGAATACAAGCAATTAGAATGATTCTGGAATTTGTTTTTTTGTTCCAAGTTTGGACTCTACAGGTTAATATTTATACTCCTGTTATATTTTCTTAGACACCAAAATGACCAAAATTTGGAGAATTAGTCATGAGAAGTGATACTCAGTAGGATGATTAATTTTGTGTCAACTTGACTGGTTCATGTATGTTCAGAGTTGAATAAACATTGTTTCTGGGTGTGTCTGGGTGGTGTTTCTGGACAAGATTAGCATTTGAATTGGTGGAGAGAGTAAAGCAGATGACCATCTCCATTGTAGATGAGAATCATCCAATTCATTGAGGGCCCAAATAGAACAAAAAAACAGAGGAATGTTGAATTAACTCTGCCTGGCTTCATGAGCTGGAGCATCAGTCATCTCCATCCCTGAGTATTCCATGTTCTCAGGCCTTCAGACTCACATTGGAATCTAAACCATTGGCTCTCTGGCTCTCAGGCTTTTGAACTATACCACTGTCTTTTTTGGGTCTGCAGCTTGCAAATGGTAGATCAGGGGACCTCTTAGGCCCCATAATTGCATGTGAGCAAATATAATAAATATCTTCCTAGATAGTTAGATAAATCCCAATATGTTCATATTTATGAGTATGTATACATATTATTATTTATACATATTGATCTATCTAGCAATATCTAACTATCACCTATATATCCTATTGGTTCTGTTTCTCTGGAGAACTCTGCCAGGATAGCAAAATTTAAAGGATCAGGTTCTCATGACCTTTATATTGTCAGATTAGATCATATATTACATATATTAGTGACTTTTATAAAAATACAGTTTCTAAAAATCAAACAGCAAATGGTTAATATTTAATAATCACTATAGTAAAGGATTGATCTAGCCTGTTTATATGTGATCACTTTTTGATATTTTTTAATATTTAGTCACTAAAATTTATTGCTTAACTTTATCCTGATTCTCCCTCCAGAACTAAACATTGTGAATATCTTCTTTGAGCCAGATGGCCTCTAGACCAAACATATATATATTTGACTCTCCTTTTTTATGATTTCCGAGATGTTTAATTTGAAAATTCTTGCAAGTGGTTTTACTTCCTTTTAAATTCTTCTCATTCTTCAAGTTGATCATTTGTAATTTAAGGACTTTTAAATAAATATCTTCTCATATTTCTTAAGAATATTATGACAGCTTATTTAACCTTTATTTGCATGGTGTATGATTTTTTTCAGATCACATTTTCTCTTTGTTGACTTTGATTGCTCACTGTTTTATATTCAATTATTTCCAGAATTGGGTAAATTTTATTGTCTTTCTGTTTTCAAGATGGGAGACTAAAAGCCAATTGGGAGGAGTTCTGTTTCTAAAAAAATTGACTAGCTTGCTCGAAAACAACATCCTGAAGAGAAGAACTAGCAAAACTGGATAAAACATGAGAAACATCTTTTTAAAGGCATCAGAGTCACCAAGACAGTGAGGACATGCAGAGCCAGTATTTCAGAGAAAAAAAAAATAAGCCCAAAGAAGAAAGACAAACAGATTTTATGAAAATTTGAATGACAACAAAATAGAGCTTAGAACATACTCTTGAGGGATAGCCCAGGTAAACACTCTTGGCCTTCATTTCTGATCCCAAAAGGCTCCCTAAGAGTGAGAGCAAACCAGGATTACACCAGCTCTCACAAAGTCAGAACTTTAACTTTGAATCACTTAAGTGTTTGATCGGATCACAGTGGTCTTTTAGACCAGCTGACTGCCACAAGCAAGAATATATTTTCTGTGGAGGAATAGAACATTCAGAGCATCAAATTACCTCGAAAAATTTCATATACACTATCTAGCATTCAGTGAAAGATAATCATGCATACAGCAACATGAATTGATCAAATACTAATATAAAAATAAACACACAGGAAAACTGGAAAATGTAGTTCCCAGGCATGGACTTTAAAATAGCTGTGATTAGTATTTTCAATAATTTAAGTGACAAGATGAATTTCAGCAAGGAACTGGAAAATATAATGTGTTATGAAATGGAAATTTAATAAGTGAAATACATAATATCTGGAATTAAGAATTCAATGGATGGATTTAATGGCACATTAGGCACAGCTTAAAAGAGAATAATAAACTGGAAGGTAGATGAGAAGGAAATATCTAGACTGAACACGGAGAGGAGAAGGATGGACAATACAGACAAAAGCATAAGAGATGCATGAAACACAATGATGAAGTCTAATCCATGTATGATTCAAGTTAAAAAAGGTGAGAGAGCATAGAGCTGAAGTAATGTTTAAAGATATAATTTTTGAAAACTGATAAAAGACTTCATGTTACAGATTCAAGAAATGATGCAAGTCCAAAGCAAGAAGAAAACAAAGAAACCATACTGAGGAATTTAGTTGTAAAACTGCAAAAAGCCAGTCTATGAAAGTATAACTTTTCATATGATTTAAAATAGAGTTAAACTATGTAACAATAACACAAAATTGGAAGTAAATGGAATAAATGACTTCCATGGTGTTTCTATTTGCTGGGAAGTGTTACCACTTTTCATCTGACTTTAGTAAGTCAAGGATATGTGGTATAATTTTAAGGGTAAACCCTGACAAGTAGGGAAAAATACATTGGTAAAAAGCAATAGAAGAAAGAAAATAATAAAAATGCTCAATTCAAAGGAAGGCCAGAAGGAGAGAAAAAACCAGAGAGGAAGCACAGGAAACAAATAATAAGGATTAGACACAGGCTCATGTTACCATCTTTTCTGGAAGCAGAGCCTGCTTTTGATGAAAATTTCCAATACAATTCAAAAATCATGTTGTCTCCCAGATTATTCATATAGTTACATAATTATTAGAGTCCAATTATTTGATATGTATCAGTACTTTTGTCCTGAATGCCCATCACACTCAGTTTTAAAGGAAAGTATTGAAAAACAATCTTTACTTTTCAATTTTATCTTTTCTGAGAACTGATTTACTATAAAAGGGTTATTTAGGACCCAATTGTTACCTGAATCTATAGGTATGCTTTTTGAGGCTTGTATGTAGGCCAAGCATTCATAAAATGATCCCTCATATAGTCTGGATCAGGCTTTTCCTATATCTTATATCTGACATTTCCTTACTCTTATTCTGTAAACTCCAGCAAAGCTTACAGAAATAGCATCATTACTGAATTTATACATTTATTGGTAACTCTGTAAGGGATGTGTCTAAAACAGCTTTCATATTTGAAAAAATACCCCCTTATCATTACAATTATTCTAAGGAAAGTAAATGCACTCAAAAGTGACTTTCTAAGTTATACAGCTGTTTTATTATAATTATACTATAACTCTATTATAACTACTTGAAGTTCTGGGATACATATATAGAACATGCAGGTTTGTTACATAGGTATACATGTGCCAGGGTGGTTTGCTGTACCTATTAACCCATCATCTAGGTTTTAAGCCCTGCATTGATTAGTATATAACTATACTATAAGAACTGGTTTGTACAGCATGGAATAGTTCATTCTACAATTATTTTTCTGACATATCTGCAAAACAATAAAATTGATATTTGTAATAATAACCCTGAGATCATCATAAAGAGGTCATTGTGAAGAGAAAATTCAAAGTATGTTATTTTTGGTTTTAGTACTCAGTTTATTTTGTTGTAGGATAATTCTTTTAAAATTGACAACCCAGGAATTGACTATTATGCCAAAGCATTTAATTCTCAGACCACACTCCACACTACGGATTGTACTACACTATCATTTGCAGTTATTCTTGAGGTGCTGGTAATAAAGTTTTTTTCGAATCCTTGGGAATCTCCCAATTATCCAACTAACATAAAAGTCATCTCAGTACCTAAGGATAGGACTGATGTTCAATCAGTATACATTGGTAGGACTGTGTTGATTGTTAAAATGGTGAAATAATTGCCCTACTGTTTAATAAATAAACTCAATCCAGAGACCAGCTATTGTTCCCTCCACAAAATGCCCTGGTCCCACCACTCTTGACATCTTTCAGGACCCCACTCCAGGGCTTATGCTGTTGCAACTGGTAAATATTTTGAGTAATATCCCACAAAAGGATACTAACATTGCTCAGGATAGAGTATAAGCCACCCTTAATCACTCAGGTAAGTATATAGCAACAAAAGCCACCTAGAAACTTCTTGCAGGGTTTTACATCCTCTCACAGGAGTATAGATGCACATTTCAAATGTGGCTTTTGGTTATGTAGTTATTTGTGACTCTAGAAGTTATAATTTTGGTTTAGCTGGGCATCTAGACTTGAATTCCTCCATAAGACAAGGATTCTGGCACAAACAGTTTATTAGGGAGGTGATCCCAGAAGATCCCAATGGAGAAGTGAAGAAGTAAGACAGGGAAGGAAAGGCTGTCAATAAAGTGTTTTTTTCTAATTTATTTTTTATTTTCATTTTACTTAAGTTCTGGGATATGTGTGCATAATGTGTAGGTTTGTTACATAGGTATACATGTGCCATGGTGGTTTGCTGCACTTATCAACCTGTCATCTAGGTTTTAAGCCCCACATGCATTGAGTACTTGTCCTCATGCTCTCCCTCCCCTTGCCCCCCACCCTCCTACAGGCCCCAGTATGTGATGGTCCCCTCCCTGTGTCCATGTATCTTGCTTGATAAAACATACTTCATTCTCATCAAATGAACACAGGAATAAAGTGTGTTTTATCAAGCAAGATACCACTGTGAGAAAATAGTACTTCATCTCATTGGAGAAGTCTGGAAGCCAGTACAGAAGGCACATCTGAAAGTTATTTCACCTACTATGGTTTGGATATGGTTTGTATGCACCAAAACTTATGCTGAAATATTAGTCCCAATGTAGTGGTATGGAAGGTGGGGCCTAGTGGAAAGTGTTTGGGTTATGAGGGCAGATACCTCATGAATAGCTTGTTGTTATTCTCATGGTAGTAAATGAGTTCTCACTCTAGCAAGACTGGATTGGTTTTCATGAGAATGGATTACTTCTCATGAGAGTAAGTAGTTACAAATCCAGGAAGTCCCTGAGGGTTTCCCCTTTTTGCATGTATTCACTTCCCCTTTGACCTTCTCTGCCATGTCGTGACACAACATGAAAACCCTTACCAGAAACCAGGGCCATGTCCTTGAACTTCCCAAGTTGCAGGACTGTGAGCTAAATAAACCTCTTTTCCTTATAAATTATCCAGTCTCAGATATTCTTTTATAGCAACATAAAACAGACTAAGACACCACCTGAGGGGTTAGAGATCTAAGGAATAAATATTCATAGTTCTGTTTGTCATGAATTGAGGTCTTCAGGGGCATTAATTCTATAGTACTTCTGACTTGCTGTGAAGTAGGAAGAGCTGGCCCACGTTACTTGAGAAATCTCTCTGTCAAAAAGATGTAGACATTGATAATTGGAAATCACTGGGACAAGATGACACTGTAAGTCCAACAAGATTTGCTAATCTAGGCTTTAGCCAAGAGATGCTCACAGCACACTCCTGTTGGTGCTATCACTACCACCTCACATTATTCCCAAGGTGAAGAACAAGTGTGTTGTGGATTAATCAGCTTCAAGCGGCACATTTTCTCATCTTGACACATTATCTAAGGAGTGAAGCCTTAGTAGAAGGAGAATAAGTTAGCTTACATTGGAGTAACATATCTGTCATATTTTTGAATAATCTTCTTCCAGGTATTTTCAGCAAAAGTGGATTGGGTCTTCATTTCCCTCCCTTAAGAGAAATTTCAACCATCATTTTCTCTTTGCAGCTTGACTTCAGCTCTTCAAAAGCATTTTTTTTTTCTTAAAACAGTAGTGATCATGGGAAATTATGGCTGCTGCCATTTGGGGAAAGACCCAGCTATCTCTTTTTCTCTTTGAATCACTTTACTACTTCCTGTCTCTTTGATGTGGGAGGGCAGGTGGGTGAGAAGCATGCATCTCTCTGCTGGAGAGCTTAGAAGCAACTCTATCCTTGAAAGGCCTGAAGTAAACTGTGTAAGCTCTCCTTTGATATTGGGGCACTCTCTGCTTCTGGATTTCATGCTCTTGGCTTTGCTATTTCTTTATATTGGTCATCTGATTTTGCAAGTTTGTGATTTGTGTATGGTTTTTGTGGAAAAAATAAACCATTTGGCCTGCTTTGATTTGGACCTTCAGCTTAGATAAAACAATAATTAGAATAATAATAATTATTATAGTAATGTGAATTTATTGTGTCCTTTCTCTGTGGCCAATGGTATGTGTTTTTCATAAATTGGATTATTCAGTCCTTACAACAGCTCTCTAAGGTTGGTACTATTTGTATACTCATTTCATAGATGTGTACTTCATTGGGTCCACCAAATTCTCCAATAAAGAGAAATTTAGTTTCCTTTTGAAACTACTAAGTAATCCAAGGGTGATATGTTGATACCATCTGAGTATCGTGTTTCCAATAACCCTTTACTTAGTGGCTTTAACATTCCTATATCAAACAATTCTTGCATTATAGTTGCAAAAAGGTTTTTTGTTTCTCTCAATCCTCTATATTTATTAACTGGCATCCTTCTGTAGAACAGATCAAACATGTTCTTGCCCCCGCCCTTGCCCTTTACCCTGAGTATCACTTGGATCCATAGAGTTTTATTTTTTCAGCCTTATAATAATTTGTGGCCTTTTTTGATGCTTAAATTGTCTCAAACTTGTCCAAGAGAAATTCCTTCAAGCTGGCCTCTATGTCCTTCTAAAACTCTTTGAGTGCTTTTTAACTTTCTGGTTCAGTGAAGTATTTCAGGCTCACTCACATACATTCTCTGCCCCATGTTTGTAATTAGTCAGTTATCAAAATAACCCTGTTTTCTCTCAGAGAGAAATGGTATATAGACACCAAATTCAAGCACTAAGTATGTTCACTATCACTGAATGTCATTGCCTTCAGACCCCTTCAATGGACAGAGAGAGAAAAATCATTTTTCCAAAAATAATGAGTTCATTTTGAGATTTTTACTTTCATTATGCCAATGGATAACCCAAAACAGAGCTGGACTTGCAGCTCTGTCTGCCTTCTGTGCTGTGCCCATTATGAGCTCTCTTCAGTCTCTATTTGCTATTGGAAAACACTGTTATCTGCAGTTTTACCTCTGTCTTTTCCAGACAGCTTTTCTGACATCTTTGGTTTAAAAAAAAATTCCATGACTGTTTTCTAGGCTGGCTTTTTCTGCTTCTCTTATTTGCCCCCGTTTCATATCTAGGCAAGGGCTGGACACCAAAAAACACTGAGTGCCATCTCAGAACTGCACTATGCACCTGATTGCTGACAGCCCATCATATTTCAAAGACATAGTTTGGCTATTTGGAAGATGTGAAATTGGCAATAGCTTCTAGCCAGAATTATTTTCTGTTCAAGAGCAAGTGATACGGTTTGGTTGCGTCCCCACCCAAATCTCATCTTGAGTTGTTGTTTCCATAATCCTCATATGTCATGAGAGGGACCCAGTGGGAGGTAATTGAGTCATGGGGCAATACCTCCATACTTTTCTTGTGATATTGAGTGAGTTCTTATGAGATCTGATGGTTTTATAAGGGGCTTTCCCTGCCATTTCACTCTGCACTTCTCTCTCCTGCTGCTTTGTGAAGAAGGATGTTTGCTTCCCCTTTTGCCATAACTGTAAGTTTCCTAAGTCCTCCTCAACCAGCTTAACTGTGAGTCAATTAAACCTCTTTCCTTTATAAATTACCCAGTCTCAAATATGTCTTTATTAGCAGCATGAGAATGGACTAATATAGTAAATTGATACTGGGAAGTGGGTTGCTGCTGTAAAGATACCCAAAAATATGGAACAACTTTGGAACTGGGTAACAGGTAGGGGTTGGAACTGTTTGGAGGGCTCAGAAGAAAATGAGAAAATGTGGGAAAGTTTGGTACTTCCTAGAGACTTAAATGGCTTTGATAAAAAAGCTGATAGTGATGTGGACAATGAAGTCCAGGCTGAGGTGGTCTTAGATAGAGATAAGAAATTTGTGGAGAAAAAGAATAAAGGTGACTCTTGCTGTGTTTTAGCAAACAGATTGGCCGCATTTTGCCCCTGCCCTAGAGATGTGTGGAACTTTGAACTTGAGAGACATGATTTAGGGTATGGCATAAATATGATTTAGAATTGAAACTTATATTTAAAAGGGAAGCAGAACATAAAAGTTCCAAAAATTTGCAAACTGATGATGTGATTGCAAATTTGAAAACCCATTATCTGAGGAGGAATTCAAGGTGGCTGCAGAAATTTGCATAAGTAACAAGGACCCAAATATTAGTCCCCAAGACAATGGGTAAAATGTCCCTAGGGCATGTCTGAGGAAGCCCC
Source organism: Callithrix jacchus (assembly GCF_049354715.1). Lineage (NCBI taxonomy): Eukaryota > Metazoa > Chordata > Mammalia > Primates > Cebidae > Callithrix > Callithrix jacchus. The sequence goes on from NC_133524.1 coordinate 21,297,980, forward strand.
TTCCATAACAAGACAGGAGGCCTAGGAAGAAAAAGGGGTTTTATAGGCTGGGCCCACAGCCTTGCTGCTTTGTGCAGTCTTGGTGCCCTGTGTCCCAATCATGGCTAAACGGGGCCAAAGTACAACTCAGGCCATTGCTTCAGAGGGTGAAAGCCTCAAACCTTGGTGGCTTACACATTGCGTTGGGCCTGCAGGTGCACAGAAGTTAAGAATTGAGGTTTGGGAACCTGTGCTTAGATTTCAGAGAGGGTAAGGAAATGCCTGAATGTCCGTGCAGAAGTTTGCTGCAGTGGCAGGGCCCTCATGGAGAACCTCTGCTCGGGCAGTGTGGAAGGGAAATGTGGGGTGGGAGCCCCCACACAGAGTCCTCACTGGGGCACTGCCTAGCAGAGCTGTAAGAAAAGGGCCACCATCTTCCAGACTCCAGAATGGTAGATCCACTGAAAGCTTGCACTGTGTGCCTGGAAAAGCCACAGACACTCTATGCCAGCCCATGACATCAGCCATAGGAGGACTGAACCCTGCAACACCACAGGTGTGAAGCTTCCCAAAACCATGGGAGCTCACCTCTTGCATAAGTATGACATGCATGTAAGACATGGAGTCACAGGAGATAATTTTGGGACTTTAAGGTTTGACTGCCCTTGAGGATTTTGGACTTGCCTAGGGTCTATAGCCCCTTTCATTTTGGCCAATTTCTGTCATTTGGTTGTAGTTCCCATAATCCCCATGTGTCATGGGATGGACCCAGTGGGAGGTAATTGAATCATGGGTGTGGTTACCTCCATGCTGTTCTCATGATAGTGAGCCTCATGAGATCTGATAGTTTTATAAGGGGCTTCCCCCCACTTCACTCTGCTCTTCTCTCTCCTGATGCTTTGTGAAGAAGTACGTGTTTGCTTCCCCTTCTGCCATGATTGTAAGTTTCCTGAGGCCTCTCCAGGCATACCTTAAACCTCTTTCCTTTATAAAATACCCAGTCTTAGGTATGTCTTTATTAGTAACATGAAAATGGACTAATACAGCAACATACGACCTTACTATTCTCAAGGGTTCTCCTTATACAAAGCCATCTTTGCTAGCTTTATCTCATTTTGCTTTTGATTTTTGTGGACATCTCATTTGCATTTTCAAATTAATATAAAAAGCAAGTGTAATAAAATATTGCTAACTGTCCTTCATATTTATAGTGCAGTGTTTATTTAAATGCAGTTTATTATTTTTGCAGTAGTGATAATGATATTTGGACCAGCATTAGCTCATATATAGTACTTATTTAGATTCCATTGGCCTGGTGGCTTTTCTTCCTAACTTATCATTTCCTATAGTGGCAGGAAAGTTGTTAGATAATTACGAGTTCTCTTTTTCTACTCTTAAGTTTCATTGTTGTTGCTGTTCTCTTTAGTTTGTTCAAAGGATCTGGAATGTTCAGGTCCAATCCACTGCTCGAAGACCCTTCTTCATCTTCCCTAAAGCATTTCTTACATTAACTTCTTTTGTGAGCATTTTATCTTGTTCCCATCAACTATTCCCTCTTTCCATCTTTAGCATGGTAGTTAAGATCTTGGTTTCTGGAAAGAGTCTCTAGTTTTGTAGTCTGGGACTGGCTACTTAATCTTTCTGTGTCTTTGGTTCCTTATCTGGAAATAAGGGATAATAACAGTACCTACCTCATAATGTTGTTAAGAATTAATTGAATAATTCATGAAAATTACATTAAAGTGTACCTCATATAAGGAAAGCCTCAATAAATGTGAGCATCTATTATTATTTACTATGCCTACAGCCTACATGTAATCATGAAAAAGACATCTGTGTACTTCCAGGAGCTGATGTCTGTTCTGTTCCTCATTCCTCCACAGATAAATTCAACAGGGTCTCACCACCTTCACTCTTCACATAGAGGGCAAAGGTGTTTCACCTGAGTAAATGACAAGTGGGAGATACAAGTAAGAAGGAAGAAAGGGGAGGACAAGTGGATCACTGTTTCCTTCTAGACACATTGACTTTGTTGCCTCTCTGTCATGTATTTCTGGAGATAGAGTTTGAACTTAGCCCCTATATTCTTAGTGACCCTATTTAAAGGTCCTGTGACCAGGGACCAGTAGGATGTTCTCTGTCTTAGGATCCCATGATTCAGTACAAAGAGGAGCTGTATCAGAAGCTGTCAGTGCGCTGCTGTCTCCCTTGTTCCCTTGGCCCTGACTAGCCAACATGCTCCAGCCCACTTCCAGCTGCCAATGTCTGCATCTCTGGACCTGAGGGCTTTTTCTGAAACTGGAAATGCAGATAGGAAATGCTAGTGAAATAATTCCTGTCCCTCCACCTCAGTAGTCCTCAACCAATGACTACCAGAAGTTGGAGTGTAAATGCCCCAGCTCCATTGCCCCTTCGGTGCGATGATTCTTAGGCATTTGTTTTATACCATTTCCTAGAGCTTTCTTTCAGGATAAAGCTCCAGTTGTCACTGTGGCTATTGGTCTTCTAATGGACCCTCTCCTTGAACATGTTGCCCTCTCCTTCCCACATTCCTTTCTCACTACCCTATCAGTAGTCTCTGTGTCTCCCAAATACACTGGCAACAGAGCCTTCATATCAAGGCTTGACTCTTGGACACCCAAATAAAATACAAGCTCTTAGTTTCTTGTTTGTTTCGTTCTGACATTGCCTATATTGTGTTAACCCCTTTGATCAATGCTACCACTTGAGTGGAGTAAATATTAAAAATACTCTTTTCAATTGCTATATTGTTTCATAATGGTGTTTCACTTTTTATGCCTGGCTTGCATTTCAATAATTGTCTGGTCTGCTTTTTTGACAATGAATAATTTGTTTCTTTCTTCAGGATGTCAAGACATTGGCTTGGAATTGGATATTAAGACCAACTCTGGCACAACAAATGAAAGGCCTTCAACTGCTGCTTGTGAGGAACTCTAACAAAGGTAAGATAATATGTGGCAAAATTACTTGCCTCTTTGAGCTGGCAAAGAATATAATTAAAATAAAGAACTGACATCTTATGTGACAGAGTCTGAGTAGGAAGCATAGCATTTATCACCTCCTGTTCGCTAGCTTTTCTTTGGGGGAAAAAAAGTCAGCAAGATTTTATCTTGGATGACGCCTACTCACCTGGCTTGGCTTAAGATTAAAAAACATGAAAATGGTGGGATATGAAATAACATGTCAAATATGCAATTTGGCCATGTTATGGCTTAAATATGAAAATCAAAATTTATTTTCCCAGAAAAGGACTGATTAGTAAATCTGCACTACATATTGAAAACTAATAAAAGTGCAAACACCATTAAACAAAATGGGGCATGGATTGTTGTCAATGCCTACGTGTGTAGAGAGATAACAATGTCTGTTCTTCAGCATTACATCAGGAGAGTCCTGAAGGATAAAACTCAATTTGTATACAGATTCTTGGGAACAAACCTATTGCATGAAACAGCATATATGTGACTAATAAAGTAGGTTATAAAGGGATTTTACTGTATTTACCTTATAGTGAATATTTTGATCTCCTATAATTATTCATAAAGGGAAACCTTCTGAAAACATTGACCTGACTCTCTACAGAGGAGTAGGAATTAAATCTGCTGAACTCCAGAGTCTTGCTGAAGAATTTATCCAGGAACTCAAGATCCCTCAAATCTAGGCCTCAGCTGAGACCACAGCATCCTTTCTTTCCTAAATACAGTCTTTGAGTGGGAGGTTCTCAATGTAGTACTGACGTAGGTGTGAACATTCAGTCTTTAAAGTCATGGGAAGAAACTTAAATTAAATTGCCTTGAATATTTTTTAGCTTTGAAATTTCTATTTTGGACTTTTAAAAAAGAGGGGTGGGGAGAGAGAAAGAAAAACAGCTTGTTCACTGGGTAGCTTTTGTCCACCTGCTCCCCCTACCCCCAACTCTCTGGGAATCAACCATCATTTTATTGGCACTAACACAAGTCTGTCAATACTGGAGAAAATGTACTTTTTGGTGTGTGCCTTCTGTATTGGTGACTGTAGTGAAAAAAAATCTCTTATCAGTAAGGTTTCTTTTATACCAAGTAGAAGCACAGCTATTATCAAGAGAAACTATATTTACAAGGCCATGTTCCCTTGCAAGCTTGCATGTACAATCTGCTCTTGAACATCCCATCTGGCATGGATTGAAGGGATTCAAGACATGGGCTTACTTAAAGCAATGCATTTTTTTCAATGAGAAATTTATATCTAGAATGAAAGATTTTACTCTTATTTCAAATAAGCTTTCAGGATTCCTTTATTTATTTATCTGAATTGATTTCGATGTCCAGAAAAGCAGCAACAAAGGTGTATAATCTAAAGGAGAACGGTTCTGAAATGAAACCATCAACCCATCTCCAAATATTTTTCAAAACATTGTTTGCCAAACCTCAAGCTTATATGGATTTGCTTTATGCCTTGACTATCCTAGTTGTTTTAGTTTATATTGATCAGTGGATGAGATTGGTCTGTCTCCTCAAGTATATCTATAATGTTCATTTGGAAAGTGAACAGCAGCAGTACTAGTTTCTGGCAAGTAGTGGGTGCTAAGTGAATATTTGTTGAATGAAAGAACACTTTAGAACATCTTAATAGCGTTACGCAGTTTTTCAAGTGCTTCAACAATCATTTTATTTCATTCTCACAACTAGATAGGGAAGAAACTGAAGATCACTGATTCTGTATCTCTGACTAAAGTCTCCCAGCTGCTAAGTGGTAGAGTTAGGATTTAAATTCAGAGTATACACGTGGAAGACCAGACCTTGACTCTACCAGTCATGGAGGCACGGAATGCAAGGCACCTTTGGGGAAGAACAACTAGTTCAGTCTGATGGCAACTTAGAGCACGTTATATAGAGGAATAATAGGTGACTATCCTGGAATCATAATTTTTGGCCAACTTGAAGAGGGCTTTGAATGGCAGGCTAATGTGTTTGGACTCTACTGCAAAGTCAGTGGGGAACCATTTAAACTTTTTGAGCAAGGGATTAGTGTTGCCCTTTAGGGAGATTCTCATTTGCTATAATGGATTGGAGGATGGTGAGAATGGCAGCTAGAAGAACTCTTTTTTTTCTCAGAAACAGGAAAAAGGAGAAGTTAAGATAAGAAGAGGGTTTGAAGTAGAGAGAAGGGAAATTGGGATGCTGTGTTCAAAGGATTGACCTTCATAGTTTCAAGGTATAATTGAAACTCAAAGTGAGAGGAAACAGGGTAGGATTGAATATTTGTGAGGGCAATTTAGAACCTCTCATTTGAGCAGAAAATAAAAGGGCTTATATCGAACGGTTAAGTTTTCCCTAAGACTAGATAGCATAAATTGTGGTGAATCCAACTGAAAAAGTGTTGAGCCTTTTGGTAGTACAGTTTTCCCATGCTGGGAAAGTGGGAAAACCAGAAAACACAGAGATCAAAGGAATAAAGCATTATATATATGGGGGTTTTGCACCTACAATATGGAGAATTAAAGTTGTTAACTAAAACTTCATGTGACAAGGCAGAAGAATTGGAAAGGATGAGAGGCATGAAAGTAGTCATGAAGAGAGTAAAGTTCAGGCTTATTTATGTGTGAGAATGTAGGAAAGGGAACTGTAGAGCCAGAGGAGAGAATTTGAGAGTTTGACTTCATAGAGACTTTGAGAAGTGACAATTTTAGAAGTATAGTGAATGATTAAAATGCAATGGAGATGGAGGTCATTGGGGTTTAGGGAATCAGTGTAATAGAGACCAGGATAAAAGAAGAGTCATCAGCAAGAATGGTGACCTCACTGAGTAGACTGTAAAGAAAAGGGCCAGAGAACAAATATAGTGAAGCTTAATTTAGATAAAAAGCCTTTACTAAAACAAAAGACAAAATCAAATTGAATGTCCTCATTTGTGACTATCCATCTATCTCCCTGCTCTACCCCACTCTTCCCTCACCTTTCACTGCCAGATTACAGTTCCTCTATGAACAAAAATTTACTCTTTAGCAAGGTCTTTAAAATACTAGAAAAGCCTGTTTGCTGTTTATAGGATAGAAGAAAAGAAAACTCCTGTTTTCATGGACGAATTTTTTGAATGACTGAATAAAACAAGGCTGAAACAGTACATCAATGACATTCTTGGCAGGAAGGAAATTGAGAGGTATGACCTACAGCTGTGTAGCTAGAGTAAACACAAGGATAGGTAAGGTGGCAAACTGGACTGGAACAGACTCAGGAGGATTTTGCTGAGAAAATGACAATGGTTATTCCTTAGAGTAAATGTAAACTTGCTAAAATTCATTAGCAAGAAAATAATAGAATTGCAGGAAAATCATAGATAATATGCCCAGCATGACTAGATAAAGTTCCAAAGCCTAGGCAATGATTCTACTACAAATTAATGCAGGATGTGGTCCTATGCTTTCCAGTAGGCCTTTTACAGATATTGATGCCAATTTCCATAGTGTCAAGTTTATTTCCCTTAAGTCCTGAATTCTTTATCCCCTGCTTTCCCTGTCTCTCTGGCATATCCATTCTTATCTGGCTTTGCTGCCATAGAAAAGAAATCATATGACATTAGCTTCTTCAGCTTTCCTCCACTTCACCTTAGATTTTCTCTGTATCCTTACCCACCTTCAACTTTTTTCCTCCCTTCCACCTCAGAGAGAGAAAGTTTCCTTGTCACTAAATGAGCTAAGGCTTACCCCTCCTATGTGCCTTGTTACCTCCCCTCAAGGCTCCTCTAAATTCACCATCAAGTTCCTCCTTCCAGAACAATTCATCTCTCCCTCTGCCGTATCACTCTTTTCATCTCATTGAAGTAAGTCTCAAGTATTCTATTTCCAATAACCCTATTTTCTGTCCACCATTTACTTCCGAACTCCTTGTTACCTAAAACCTTGAACACATCAATACAATCACTTTCTAGGATGTTAACTCTAAACATCTCTCTTTTTTATTTTATTTTTTTTGAGACAGAGTCTTGCTCTGTTGCCCAGGCTGGAGTGCAGAGTGGCGTGCTCTCAGCTCACTGCAATTTCTGCTTTCCCAGGTTCAAGTGATTCTCATGCCTCAGCCTCCCAAGCAGCTGGGATTACAGGTGTGCACCACCAAGCCTGGCTAATATATTTTTATTTTTAGTAGAGATGGGGTTTCTCCATGTTGGCTAGGCTGGTCTCTAACTCCTGGCCTCAAGTGGTCGATCCCCCTGCCTCTGCCTCCCAAAGTGCTGGGATTACAGGGATGAGCCACCATGCCCAGCCTAAACATCTCTTAATTAGGAAGCACAGCTTCTCTGCATCTTCATTTCCCTTGACTCATTCTCAAAACTTTCTTCCTTTGGCTTACAAGACTCTATTCTCTCCTGATTTTTCCTCCTCCTATTCAGACCATCTATTTACTGGAAGTCTTTTTCTACTTCTTCCTAAATACAAATATCCTGAAAAAATGTGTTTGCCTTCTCTCTTTTATCTGTGTCTTTTTTCGGGTCTTATTTAACACCCCACGTTTGCTCTTGCCTCTATGGAGATTTTCAAATGTATAGCTTCAGCCTTGGCCTCTTTTATGAGTTTTACTTCCACATTTCCAACTGTCTCCTGGATACCTCCATTTGAATGTCTCCTCTGTATCCCAAATCAATGCTCTGAGTCCAAAGCTGAACCAAGCCTTCCACTCTTTGGGAAGTTCTACTGATGACTCAACCAAACCCTCAGATAATCAGCCCTGAAACTTCTGAGTTTTCTCTGGCATCGTTTTCTACCATGTTTTTCCAATCTGTTAGTTCTGCTTCCTAAATGTTTGTTGTATTCATTCCCTTATTTGTATTCTCATCTTTACTATGCAAGTCCACATTCTATTTATTGCTAACCCAGGCTAAAGAAAAGCCACCTCTGTGGTCTCTCTAGCCTCCAGAGTCTCTCTGCTCCACCAATTAATTCACTTCAGTTTGACCAATATTCTGGAAAGACAACAGTCATAATAACGCTGGATAAATTTTAAAGAAAAAAACTTCATTTGTTCATATATAAAGTTCAAGCTTCTTAGTCTGATATCCAAGATCTTTTAAAAATTTGAGTCCATCTTACCATTCAAATGTAATGCCACCTCTTTAGAGATATCGTATTCTCCAGACAAATAGAACCATTTTCCATACACATTCTAGTTTTCCTGATTTCTGGTCTTTTGCTTTTGCAAAGCCTCATCTTTGCCCATATTTCTGCACATCCAAATCCTACTCATTCTTCAAAACTCATCTCAAATGTTGTTTAACGATACTTTTCTGATCACCCAGTTGGTAATAATGTCTCTTCTGAACATTCATAAAATCGTAATTATAGCAGCCGGTGTGGTGGCTCACGCCTGTAATCCAACACTTTGGAGGCCAAGGCGGGTGGATCACCTGAGGTCAGGAGTTCAAGACCAGCTTGACCAATATGGTTAAACCCTGTCTTTAAAAAGAAATTGTAATTATAGCATATACGACCTTTTATATTTTAGTATATTTATTTCAGTGCATGTCATATCTGAATCATGTTTAAATTGCCCACAGTTTTACTCACAACAAATTCTAATTAATTATGTGATTAGCATATTAATATAAAATATACACTAATCAATGAGTAAGTAGATCAGCATCAAAGGGAATTTGGGAATGAAAAGATGGCATGCATGACAGGGTAGACATAAATATATTCTAAAAATTTGAGTTTGTATCCCTAATGCAAACTTTTTAAAAAGAAATAGCTTTTTTGAAATATAACTAATATACAATAGAATTCAGTGTATTTTAGTATATTCACAGGGTTCTGGAACCATCATTATTATTTTAGAAGATTTTCTTCCCATAGAAGAAACTCCATACCCATTAGTGGTCAATTCCCATTCTCTTCCTGCTCCTCACCTTAACTCTAACCAGCCACCAGTTTACTTTCTATTTTTATAAATTTGCCTGTTGTAGACATTTCATAGAAATGGAATTGTACAATATGTGGTCTTATGTGATTGGCTACTTTCACTTAGCATAGTGTATTCAAACCTCATCCATGTTATAGCATGTATCAGTACTTCATTCTTTTTATTGTTGAATAATATTCCATTGTATGGATTCACCACATGTTATTTATCCATTCATCAGTTGATGAATATTCAAGCTTTTCCTCTTTCGAATCATGAATAATGCTGCTATGAATATTCATGTACAAGTTTTTGTGTGAATGTATATTTTCATTTCTCTTGAATATATTCCTAGAAGTGAAATGGGTAGGTCTTATGGCAACTCTGTTTAACATTTTGAGAAACAACAAGACCATTTTCCACAGCAGCTTTACCATCTTACATTTCCACCAGCAATGTATGGGGTTTCCAATTTTTCCACATTCTCACCAACACTTTATTTCCATCTTTTTTATTCTAAATATCCTACTGGGTGTGAAGTCATTGTGGTTTTGATTCGTATTTACCTGATGACTAGTAGTGTTGGGCATCTCTTCATGTACTTATTGGCCACTTGTATATCTTCTTTGAAGAAATGACTGTCCAAATAATTTTCCCTTCTTAGGTTGGATTATATGTGATTTTATTATTGAATTGTGAGGGTTCTTTATATTTTCTGAATACAAGTCAATTATCAAACAATTATTTGTAAATATTTTGCAACTTTGATAATACAGCTGAATCTGTGATAGATGGCTCTTTGTATGAAGATATTAAAGATAAAGTGCAGAGATTTCAGAAAAGGAAAATAAGTAAAATCACTGAGATATGTCAAGGCAGAAATAGAAGAAAATATTCAAGGATTTAAATTAGTGTATACAATGAGGACGAGAAAAAGAAGAAGAAAAGAAAAATGAGAAGGAAGAGAAAGAAGAGGAGGAATAACTTCTAAATGACCACAACTATTGAAGAATAATCTGAAACACGATTGAAGAATAATTTTCAGAGTGGTTATATTTAAGAGAATAAAATTAAGTAAAATGTGTATGAGTAGAAAGATTTAAGTGAAATTGTAGAATTATTACATAGTAAATTCCTTTACACACACACACACACACACACATAAATTAAAACAAAATTCTGGATGAGTTTATGATTCATTCCTGACTTGCAATGGAAACCAAAATGAATATTAATAATGGATATTTGAAGGTTGTATAATTGCCTTTTTAAAACTAGAGACTAACTCTGCTTAAGATAAGTTGATGTTTGGCTGCTTACAACTGCAACCGACATCTTACACCTTTAAAAACACTTAAGAATTTTCATATAAATTTTATGATTTAACTCTATTTAGTAGGAGTCCAGATGAAAATCATTTCTTGCATAGTTTGAATTTGCTTCAGTTTTGGCATCCGATTCAATCTGAGGAATGTTAGCCTGAAGTCAGAAAAATCTTAATTGCTTTTGTAAAAAAATGAGACAGTTTTGACAGAATAAGCCCTCATCTCTTTGGCAACTGATAATTGGAAACCAGAAGTACTTTTCACATTGTGGTGAAGACTGTTTCCAAAATTCTATTTTGAGACTAGAGATAAGACAGATTAGGGGAAGGGTGGTTAGGTGGTGTGTTTTGCTTTTATTTGTATTTGGAGTTAGACCAACTAATTTCTCACATTTACATATCAAAAACATTGGAGCATTTTTTTTTATTGATAAGGGGTGAGTTTCCTTGCCACTGAAGTTAGAATGACACAATAGTGGCAAACATATTTTTGGTCTAGTAGACAGTGGAAATCAGTAAAAAAGGAAATATAGCATTTAAGGAGCAGATGGCAGTGCTTTCAAAACTTTTTGAGCTTTTTATTTGCTTTTTTTTTCAAACTCTTGTAGTATAACCAATTAAAATTACAAAAATCAGATGGTATAATGATGGTGAGCACCCTAGCACCTAGCAGAGTGACTGGATCAATATGCTAATGGTATAACCCATTAGTTAAGACTGGATAAATGGGTATTAAAGATGAGGACAACATTTAAATCACATCATCCTGACTAATTCTATTTTGATGACTCTGTCATGTGTCTCTACTTACTTATCTCTGAAAAGTATCTCATAACATTAACATGCCATCAGATTTTTTAAAACATTTTATTTTGAACTAATATTAGATTTACATACAAGTCACAAAAATAGTAGAGTTTTCTCGTATATACTTTACCCAGCTTTCTCTAATTAACATCTTACAAGACCATGGTACAATTATCAAAACCAAGAAGCTAACAGTGGTATAATACAATTAACTAAACTGCAGTCCTCATTAAAGTTTCATTGGTTTTTTTCACTAAAATTATTTTTATAGTCTAACTCCTTAGTCTCTTCCAATCTGTGACTATTCTTCAATTTTTCTTTGTCTTTTATGACCTTGACACTTTTGAAGAGTACTGGCCAGTTATTTTGTAGAATGTCAACTACTGTGTGTCAGATGCTTTCTCAAGATTAGATTGAGGTTAGCATATTTTGCAAGAATGCCACGGAAGTGATGTTGTGTCCTCCTCAAGTCTTGTTGTCAAAAGATTCATGATATCTATTTATCCCATTACTGGTAATGTTAACTTTGATCACTTGGTTAAGGTAGTTTCTGTTGGGTTTCTCCAGTATAAAGTTGCTATCATTCCCTTTGTTCTTAATAAATATCTTGGAGGACTGTTTTCAAAGGGCATACTAGGGATAGATTGCTCATATGTTTTCAAAGGACTCGGCAACCCTGAAGGGTAGGAAGACTAGTAATATGACTTAGAATACAGAGATAAATGTGTTTGGGAGGAAGAAGTACTTCCTCTGCAGGAAAATTTTCCTTATTCCATCTTCCCTCCCCATTTTCCACTACCCTTTACTGTTAATTCATTTATTCCAGAAAATAGAGAACTTTTACCCATATTCAACCCCTTTTTGAGGAAATGGCAATCTTCTGCTTTATTCTGGTTCTATTGCTATACATTTCATATATGGCATCAGATAAAAGCTCTTAGGAGTCCTTTGGGTTAGAGGTTTTCATTGTTTCTATTTCTTATTCATCATTTTCTGAGCAACATAATTTCTTTCCCTATGTGTATAGAAACTTTGCAGGAAGTAATCAATTTTTACTTTTAGATTATATATAAATCTGATCTTAATTATAACAATATTAGTCATACTGACCAAATATTAAAGTTCTCTTGCAATAAAAACCGTGGAATGGGATAATTTATCCAACTTCCACTTTCTAAGTTGATTTTCAGTGTCATTGATGTCCTGTTACTTAGCATCCTGAACTAATTTGCTTATTCCTTTGTTTGCACTTACACTCTATTGGTTAAGTACATACTAAGTAAAAGGCACTGCACTAAATAATTCAGAATGTATAGAGAGAATAAGATACTGTGTCCTCAAGAAATTTTCTATTTTAGCAGCATGAAAATTATCATATGCCATTTTATTATAGTTATTGAGAAATCTCTGTTTCTAATGTACGTGTGCAACTTCAAAAAAGAAAACGCTATGAGTTCTACCCTTCCATCTAATCTTCAAATTCCTTTGACATAAAAGTGATATTTTCTTTCATATAAATGAATCTTTGAGACTAAAAGCAAAGAACTATATAAGAAGACCGAATAGATTATTAAGAGATCTCTTCCATTGCCGTTTTCCCAAAGTACTCAGGCCCTCAATGGACACATTGATACACCATTAAAATAATGAGAGAGCTTCAGTGTGTGTGGTTTCATTCAGAAATGTACAAGTTTCTTTTAGAGAGGAGTGAAACTGATGCATGATACATTTCATTATAATACAAAACCATTTTTAATAATAATCAGAACTTAAGTACAATTGAAAACCCAGGGAAGTATGGCTAATGGTGAATACAAGGTTGTTATACTTGTTTGAAATAACTATTTCTGATCTGACCTCATGAAATCACCTCTTTGCTTTAAAGTCTCAAAGGTCCAAAAAAATCTTAAATGCTTTTTAGCCCATATTTGTGACTAGCGTCTGAAATTTGCATGGGTATCATCTTCCCTTTATTAGACTCTCCAGAGAAAAGATACTATTTGACAAATCTTAACAAGTTGGTGTTTTTTAAAAATGTAACGTAAATACCTCTTTCTACACTTTAAATTTCTTTCCCTTACTCTTTTGGAAAGATAGAGGGTCATCATTTCACAACTGTCAATAGTGTTGTTTTCTGTGTACATGTTGCCCCTGTACCTGTTACCCAACATACCATCAAACAACCTCCGATTTTTAAGTAGCCTCTTAATTCAAGAGACTCACAGAGAGAATCAATATGACTCTGTTTTCATCTCTACTTGCTTCTTCTAAAATTGTACAGAGAATATAAACTTTGTATAGATTCCCGTCACAGTATGTGGAATTTAATGCCTACCCACCACCCTACCCAAAAAGGTGACTAGCCATACAAGGAAATGGAATAAGCCACTTAGCACCACTCTATGAGCAGTTTAAAATGACAGCTTTGCAGAGCATATGTGAGCTCAGAATAAGGACCCCTGGTAAATTCATGCAATATGCTTTGTACACTAATAAAATTCATCGTGGTCTCTTAGAATGCAACAATTATTCATGCTTTTCTCATTTTATTTTTTTGGGGAGCAAGCAAATGGAAATAGTGCTACATAGCAGCATGTTGTGATAAAGGTAAGTGGGATGTGATTTTTCTCAGGTGTGCAGTTCAGAGAGCGATAGCAGCCTGAATACGAAGGTAGGCAACGGTATTGCTTTTTCCTGTCAAAGCACTGGAATTAAGTGAAATGGATTTGAAATAGAAGAACATATTGTACTGTACTTCTTATGGAAGAAAACACATCCCTATAACACTTTGTACAAGCTAACATTAGACATGGTAATTAAATTCAGTGGTTGTTCCAAGATTAATAGATGCTTTACTTCAAGTACTTTGCTAGCAGAAGAAAAGCAGAAGAAAGCAAAATGAAAGAAAAAATGAATCTTGTCTTTTTCATTTCATTGGTCTGTAGGAAAGTATTTTGCAGCTAACCCTTCACAAAGACTCAATACACAGTCTCATGAGGTGGTCCCCTTTCCTTCTGATGCATGCAATTCCCAAGTAAAGCAATATCCTTTGGCCACCAGCTAACTTCTGTCTAGGATTTTGAGGTGATATAGCACCAAACACATTACTTTTTAACAAAATTTACATCTGAATTTGAAACTCTTGGCTCATGTCAATAAAGGCGATGTTCAATAGGTTATGTTGATTAGGGACTGACTTTCTTTTCAAAGAAAAATATTGTGTTTAGGTCAAATCAACTTACGTTTTTGCTTACTTATGAAAAAGCACCAAAATTGAACAGTATGTTTTATTAGTTTAAGTTTGCTTTCCTAGATTATTATTTTTTTGGTGAGGATATTCTCTATTACTAATAATGGGATAATACAGTATCATGTACCTCTTGAGGGGAGGTACTGAGAAGGGCACACCATGACTTTTGTGGTATTCCTGCCAAAAACACATACCTGAATATAACTGTTAGAAAACATCAGACAAACCCAAATGGAAAATCATTCAATAATTCTTCAAAAATATTTGTTGTCATAAAAAGAGAAAGGCTGCAGGACGTTTTACGATTAAAGGAGACTAAAGGAACATGACAACTAAATTCACTATTTGGCCCTGGACAAGATCCTGAACCTTAAAAGCATTGTTATAAAGAATATTATTCAATTGGCAAAAATGAAATATGGATTTCCATCAAAGTTAAATTGACTAATTTTGATACTGTAGTTATGTAATAAACTAATCTTGTTCTTAGAAAATACACATTGATGTGTGTAGGGGTAAAGGGGCATGATATCTGCGAGTTACTCTTAAATGATTGAGGAAAAAATGTATAATCTATCTTTCTCTGTCTCTATCTATCAAAATAATAATAAATAGGAATAACTAACAACTGGCGAACCTAGATAAAGAGGACGTGGACATGCTTTATACTATGTACATAACTCATAGAAGATTAAAACTATTTCCAAATAAACACTTTAAAAATATGTTTTAAAAGATATACTTTATACTTCGCATTCAGCTTCGTTTGTCTCAAAGTCATGTCTTGCCTGGCTTTCATCTCGTGTGCACTAAAATTATTAGCAATGACACAAAAATCCATAACAATGTCAAAGAATTGTAAAAAGAGAACTATAATCTGTTTTAAATGATGCCAAATTCACCTAAAATCTCGAGTTTGAAATAGCAAAACCTAGTGTCAACTTTAGATCTGTGGTTTCAATATGAATTTCACACAGAAATCAACTTTACATACTTATTCAGTGCATACTGCAAATACTCTTTACCACTGTTGTGTGAGTGTTTTCTATTTGTTTCTTCAGCAAATTAAATGTGTCCCATTTTGAGAAATATAAAAATAGAATTATTTCATCTAAATACTATGTTTTAAAATAAAACCTTTAGTTTGGTTTTTAAATGAAATCATTTGAGATTATTGCTGTTCTAAAGGAAAATTTTGGAAGTATGGCCTCCATATTTGTTGGGAGGAACTATTGACATTTAGTGGGAGGAGGTCAGGATTCATAGACAGTGTGTAGGATAAACCTGATCTATGGAAAGTTATCTTCCTACACTACTTTCAAATATCCTGCTGGACAATCATGATGGTAAAAACCTATAAGGAATGGCCATGATCAATAAATTTTTAAAAAAATAGATGTTGGCATGGATGCAGTGAAAAGGGAACACTTCTACACTGCTGGTAGGAATATAAGCTAGAATAGTCACTATGGAAAACAGTGTGGAGATTCCTTAAGGAACTAAAAGTAGAACTACCATTTGATCCAGCAACCCCACTACTGGGTATCTACCAGAGGAAAAGAAAAGAAGTCATTTTACAAAAAAGATACTTGCACACACATGTTTATAGCAGCACAATTCTCAAATGCAAAAATGCAGAACCAAACCAAATTCCCAACAATCAATGAGTGGATAAAGAAATTGTGATATATATATGTATGTATGTATGATGGAATACTACTAAGCCCTAAAAAGGAATGAATTAATGGCATTCGCAGCAACCTGGATGAGAGTGGAGACTATTATTCAAAGTGAAGTAACTCAGGAATGAAAAATCAAACATCGTATGTTCTCACTCAAGTGGGAGTTAAGCTGTGAGGGTGCAAAGACATAAGAATCACACAATGGACTTTAGGGACTCAGGGGAAAGGGTGGGAAGGGCCGAGGGATAAAAGACTACAAATTGAGTGCAGTGCATACTGATAAGGTGATGGGTGCACCAAAATCTCACGAATTACCACTGCAGAACTTACTCATGTAACCAAATACCACCTATTCCCCAATAACCTATGGAAATTAAAAAAAAATTCTTTTAAATAGTGCCTAGCACACAGTAGGTACTCAGAAAAAAACTTTTAGTAAGTATCAAGTGCATGCAAGGCTAGTTCAACATATGCAAATCAATAAATGTGATTCATCACAAAAACAGAACTAAAAACAAAAACCACATGATTGTCTCAATAGACACAGAAAAGGACCCTGGGTATGATAGAGTTGAGATCTGCCGCATAGCTTGAGGGAGAGGCATGGTCTATGGTTTATGGTCAGCCTGACTATACTTTCCTCTTTCCGGAAGGTTATACATCCTCAGATACTGAGACAAGGAATAGTGAGAAGGAAAAGTTATCCTTATATGATCACCAAGGACAAGTTGGTTGATCCCAATGTTAAAAATCCTCAACAAACTAGTCATCAGAGGTATGTACCTTAAGATAATAAGAGTCATATATGACAAACCCATAGCCACCATCATACTGAATGGGCAAAAGTTGGAAGCATTTCCCTTGACAACTAGAAAGAGACACTACTCCTATTCAGCATAGTACTGGAAGTCCTAGCCAGAGCAATCAGGCAAGAGAAGAAAATAAAAGGAATCCAAATAGGAAGAGAGAAAATGAAATTATTTCTCTTCACAGATGATTGTATACCTAGAAAACCCCGTAGTCTCTGCACAAAGGCTCCTAGATGTAAACAACTTCAGCAAAGTTTCAGGATACAAAATCAACATACAAAAACCAGCAGCATTTCTATAGACCAATAACTTCCAAGCTGACAACCAAATTGAGAATGTAATCACATTTACAAGAGCCTCAAAATAATGAAGTACCTAGGAATATAGCTAACCAACAAAGTGAAAGAACTCTACAGTGAGAATTATGAAACACTGCTGAAAGAAATCAGAGACGGCCCAAACAAATGTAAAAACATTTCATCCTCATGGATTAAAAAAATCAATATTATTAAAATGATCATACTGTCCAAAGCAATTTATAGATTCAATGCTATTCCTATAAAGCTATCAATAACTTTTTTTAACAGAACTAGAAAAAAATTCTAAAATTCATGTGGAGCCCAAAAAGAGCCTGAATGGCCAAAGCAATTCTAACCAAAAAGAACAAAGCTGCAGTCATCATATTACCTGGCTTCAGACTATATTACAAGGCTACAGTAAGTAAAAAAACATGGTACTAGTTGAAAAACAGACAGACCAATGAAACAGATTAGAGAACTCATAGATAAAGATGTACACCTACAACCATCTGATCTTTGACAGACATGACAAAAACACACAATGGGGAAATAACTTTCTATTCAATAAATGGTGCTAGAATAACTGGCTAGCCATATGCAGAAAATTAAAACTGGACCCCTTTATTACACCATATACAAAAATCAACTCAAAATGGATTAAGAATTTAAATGTAAAATCTACAACTATAAAAACCTGGAAGAAAACCTAGGAAATACCATTCTGGACATCAGCTGGGGCAAAGACTTCATGATGAAGACTTTAAAAATAAAAGTTGTCAAGTGAGACCAAATTAAACTAAAGGGCTTCTACACAGCAAAAGATACTATCAGCAGAGTAAACAGACAACCTACAGAATAGGAGAAAATATTTGCAAAATATGCATCTGACAAATGTCTAATATTCAGAATCTATACGTAACTTAATAAGAAAAATACAACCTCATTAAAAAGTGATCAAAGAACATGAACAGACACTTCTCAAAAGAAGTCATACATGCAGCTAACAAACATATAAAAAATGCTCAATGTCACTGATCAGTAGGGAAATAAAAATCAAAACCACAATGAGTTGATTCCATGTCTTTATCATTGTGAATAGTGCTATAATGAACATACGTGTGCACGTGTCTTTATTGTAGAATGATCTATATTCCTTTGGTAATATACCCAAATTCTAGTAATCATATTTCTGGGTCAAATAGTAGCTCTGTTTTATGTTCTTTAAGAAATCTCTGGCCGGGTGCAGTGGCTCCTGCCTGTAATCCCAGCACTTTGGGAGGCTGAGGCGGGTGGATCACCTGAAGTCAGGAGTTCTAGACCAGCCTGGCCAACATGGTGAAACCCCATGTGTACTAAAAATAAAAAATTAGCCGAGTGTGGTGGCACATGCCTGTAGTCCAAGCTACTAAGGAGGCTGAGGCAGGAGAATCACTTGAAACCGGGAGGCAGAGGTTATATTGAGCCAAGATTACACACTGTACTCTAGCCTGAATGACAGAGTGAGACTCCCTCTCAAAAAAAAAAAAAGTAATCTCTAGACTTCTTTCCACAGGGGCTGAACTAATTTACATCATACCAGTTGGAGTGTGTAAGTATTCTCTTTTCTCCAAAACCTTGCCAGCATTTGTTATTTTTTGAGTTTTTAATAATAATAGCCATTCTGACTGATGTGAGATTATATCTCACTGTGGTTTTGATTTGCATTTCTCTAATGATAAACAGTGTTGAAGTTTTTTTCATATACCCGTTGGCTACATGTATGCCTTCATTTGAGAGGTGTCTGTTCATGCCCTTTGACTACTTTTTAATGGAGTTGCTTTTTTCTCATAAATTTGTTTAAGTTCCTTATAGATGCTGGATTTTAGACCTTTGTCAGATGCATAGTTTGCAAAAATTTTCTCCCATTCTGTAGGTTGTCTGTTTACTCTGTTGATAGGTCTTTTTTTTTCTGTGTAGAAGCTCCTGGGTTTAATTATATCCCATTTTCATTTTTTTCTTTTGTTACAATATTTTTGGCATCTTCATCATGAGATCTTTGCCCACCCCTATGTTGCTAATGTATTGCCTAGGTTGTCTTCCAGGGATTTTTAAAATATATATTTTATTGTACTTTAGGTTCTGGGGTACATGTGCAGATCATGCAAGAATTGTTGCATAGGTACATACATGGGAATGTGGTTTGCTGCCTCCATCCTCCTGTCACCTATATCTGGCATTTCTCTCCATGTTTTTCCTCCCCAACCTCCCTACCCCCCGCTGTCCCTCACCTATTCCCCGCTAACAGACCCCAGTGTTTAATGCTCCCCTTCCTGTGCCCATGTGTTCTCATTGTTCAACACCCGCCTATGAGTGAGAACATGCGGTGTTTAATTTTCTGTTCTTGTGTCAGTTTGCTGAGAATGACCCTACAAAGGACACGAACTCATCATTTTTTATGGCTACATAGTATTTCATGGTGTATATGCACCACATTTTCCTTGTCCAGTCTATCATCGATGGGTATTTGGGTTGGTTCCAGGTCTTTGCTATTGTAAACAGTGCCGCAATGAACATAAGTGTGCATGTGTCTTTATATTAGAATGATTTATAATCCTTTGGATATATACACAGTAATGGGATTTCTGGGTCAAATGGAATTTCTATTTCTAGGTCCTTGAGGGTTTTTTATAATTGTGGGTTTTACGTTTATGACTTTAATCCATCTTGAGTTTAGTATTTTTGTATACTAAATAATTGTATACAATTTTTGTATATGGTGTAAGGAAGAGGTCCGGTTGCAATTTTCTGCATATGGCTAGCCAGTTATCCCAGCACCATTTACTGAATAGGGAATCCTTTCCTCATTGCTTGTTTTTGTCAGGTTTGTCAAAAACTAGATAGTTGAAGGTGTGTGACCTTATTTCTGGGTTCTTTATTCTGTGCCACTGGTCTATGTGTCTGTTCTCTTATCAGTACCATGCTGTTTTGGTTACTGTATCCCTGTAGAAATCAACCCAAATGCCCGTCACTGATAGGCTGGATAAAGAAATGTGGTACTATAGAATATTATGCAGCCATAAAAAGGAAGAAGATGTCCTTTGCAGGTAAATGGATGGGGCTGGAGGTCATTATTCTTAGCAAAATAATGCAGGAATAGGAAACCAAATACCATATGTTTTCATTTTCAAGTGGGAGCTAAATGACACATAGAGGGGAACAACACACACTGGGACCTATTGTGGGGTGGGGGGTGGGAGGAGGGAGAGGATCAGGAAAAATCACTAATGGATACTAGGCTTAATATCTGGGTGATGAAATAAACTGTACAACAAACTCCCATGACACACATTTACCTATGTAACAAAGCTGTACATCCCATATATGTACCCCTAAACTTAAAATAAAAGTTAAGAAAAAACACACATTCAAAAAACAAAATAAAAATTAAAAAACCCATAATGAGATACCATCTCACACCAGTCAGAATAGCTGTTATTAAAAAGTCAAAAATTAACAAATGCTAACAAGATTGTGGAGAAGAGAGAAAACTTATACCCTCCAACTGGTAATGTAAATTAGTTCAGCCACTGTGGAAAGAAGTCTGGAGATTTCTCAAAGAACTTAAAACAGAGCTACCATTTGATGCAGAAATCCAATTACTGGATTTGGGGTATATATCCAAAGGAATGTAAGTTGTTCTACCATAAAGACATATACACATATATATTCATTGCAGCACTATTCACAATAGCAAAGGCGTGGAATCAGCCTAGATGCCACCAATGGTGGACTGGATAAAGAAACTGTGTTACATATACACCACAGAATACTACATAGCCATAAAAAAAGAATGAGGTCATGTCCCTTACAGTAATATGGATGGAGCTGGAGATTATTATCCTAAGTGAATTAATGCAGGAACAGAGAACCAAATACTGCATGTTCTCACTTTAAAGTGTGAGCTAAGCATTGTGTACACATGGACACAAAGAAGGGAACAATAGACACCAGGGCCTACTTGAGGGTGGAGGGTGGAAGGAGAGTGAGGATTGAAAAACTACCTATCAGGTATTATGCTGATTTTTTGGGTGACCAAATTATCTGTACAAAAAACCACCATGACAGGCAATTGACCCATATAGCAAACCCACACGTGTACCCACTGAACCTAAAAGGAATGTTGGAAAGAAAAAAAAAAGAGTAAAAAGAAGCTCCAAGAGAAAGAAAAAAATTATAAGTACGAACATATTTCCATTTTCTTATTTAAAAAATTTTTTGCACTACTTTAATAATTACTATATTTTCCAGGAATTTAGATGCTACTGCCATATACAATGAGGAAAAATTGAACTTATTTTGCTTGGTGTTGCACTAGGAATTGCTTATCAATCTGGAAAACTATGCCACTAATGGTAATGTCACTCACGTTTGTGTGGCCAACAAAACACACCTGTATTAGTCTACATATGTACCTGTCTCTATTATGAAGCTTCCAGGAATATAGATGAATATAATCATTTAACCATTATTTCAAAATGTCAAAAAATTTAAAATATTTCAACAATATTCAATCAAATATTGCCTTATTTTTAATAAAAAATAACCTGAATTTTTTTCTTGACTTTTAAATTTATGACGACTAATATCTACTTCATTTTTATAGCAGCTTCAGGTTCACTGCAATATTGAGCAGAAAGTAGAGAGTTCTCACTTATCTCCTCCCCTACATAGACTTTTCCACCTTAAATATCCCCCACCAGAGTGGTACATTTGTTATAATTGGTTAACCTACATTGACACATTATTATCACCCAAAGGTGATACTATATCATCACCATACTTTATATTAGGGTTCATGATGTTGTAATTAAGACTGGAAAAATTTATAATGACATGTATCTACCATTATATTATCATACGGAATAGTTTCAACTGCTCTAAAAAATCCCCTGTGTTCTGCCTATTCGTCTCTTCCTTCTCCCACTGGTTTTTCTTTTTTTTTTTTTACTGTCTCCATAGTTCTGCCTTTTGCAGAATGTCATATATTATAGTTGGAATTGGAACCCTAACTAATACATACAGTATGTAGCTTTTTCAGACAAGCTTCTTTCACTTAGTAATATTCATTTTTCTTATTTCTTTTAAATTCTAATTTATTTATTATGACTAAAAGTAAGCTGACTTTCTAGTGTGGTCATGCCCATTTACATTTAAATTATATTTTATATTATGAATTTATCCTTTAGGTCATAGGATATTACATGGATTTTAAAAAATTACCTGTGAAGAGAGATATTAGCCATGAATTTCATTTCAGTGTAACAAAGGGAAAAATATAAAATATTTCTTAAAAACAGGGTAGGAGTTCTTCCAAACATTAAAAATAGAATTACCATATAATTTACCAATTCCACTTCTGGGTATATACCCAAAGGTACTAAAAGCAAGATCTTGAAGAGATGTTTGTACCTCCCTACTCACAGCATCATTATTAACAATAGTCAAAGGCTGGAGGCAACCCAAACGTTCACCCACAGATGAGTAGATAAACAAGATGTGGTAAACACATACATTGGAATATCATTCAGCCTTAAAAAAAAAAAGGGCCTTCTTATTCATGCTACAACGTGAATGAACATTGAGGACATTATACCAAGTAAGATAGCCAGTCACAAAAGGACAAATACTGTATGATCCCACTTATATGAAGTACCCAGAGTAGTCAAAATCACAGAGACAGAAAGTAGAATGGGAGTTTCCAGAGACTGGTGGGAGCTGGGGCCAGGGGGAAATGGGAGTTGTTTAATCAGTATAAAGTGTCCATTTTTCAAGATGAAAACAGTTCTGGGGACTTGTTACACAACAATGTGAGAGTGTTCAAAACTACTGGACACTTAAAAATGGTTAAAATAGGAAATTTAGTATTATGTATAGTTTAGCCACAATTTTAATAAACAGGGTAGAGGACACTGGGTATGATAGAGTTGAGATCTGCTCTGTAGCTTGAGGGAGAGGTATGGTCTATGGTTTATGGTCAGCCTGACTATACTTTCCTCTTTCCGGAAGGTTATACAGCCTCAGATACTGAGACAAAGAATAGTGAGAAGGAAAAGTTATCCTTATATGACCACCAAAGACAAGTTGGTTGATCCCATTGTTTAATTTACTGATGAGTGATCATCATGTTGTTTAAAGATTCAGTGTATGCAGTTCATGATCCCAACAGCCCCCCAATAAAGCAATCATCTCCAAGCAACTCCCCTGGGAGATTCAGCATATCTAGTTGACTCTTAGCCATTACATCCACCTCCACTTTCCTCTGAGCTACTTTGTTCCAAATGATCAGTATCTTAGCAACTCTGCAGTCCTACCTCTAGAACCTGTTGGTACAGGAGGGACCCATCTTCCCATATCTTGCAGAAACTGAAAACTTGGAGTTTCAGTGGGCAGGAATATTTTTTTGTAAGAGATATTGTATCTTATGCTTCCTATCTTTTCTCAATATCTTCAGAAGCACAACAACATGCACAATGATAAAGACATCTTCTCCCCCTTGTAAACCTGTCCAAATATTGACTGGTTTTCTCAATGCTAGGGGAGTAATGAATACAGTGGCCCCCTCCCCCGCCCCCCAGAAAGGTGAGGTTAAGGGATTTCTTTTACAATACAGAAGGAACACAGAAATAAAGCAATAGTGATACAAGAACAGTGCTCAAGGTTTGTAGTCATATGTTAATTTGCAGATTGACCCTAGGCAGGCCCTCAAAAAGCCAAGCTCTCCTCTCTCCTAATACCCCTAGTTTATTTCTTTATGAAAAATGCCAGTGGGGCATGGAATCTTTGAGCCAATAACTAAGTCTTATTTAAACTCAGTCCAAGAGAATTTATCTGTTTTCAAAATAAAGCTTGATCTCGGCTATAATCTCTACTGTATTCTATAATCTCTATGGTATTCTACAATCTTTAGAGAAAGAAAAGGTCTCAAACAGTCCTTGATGCTATTTTGTCACACAAACCTTATCAACAGTGCTTTGCTTATAGACAACCACCTGTACCTTCCCAGTTACACTCCTTTATCCTGCTCATGCCTGAATTTTTCTCCATACTGTAGCCTCCACCTCTGACCCCATATATTATCTTTCACAGCTTCCTGCTCTAATTCTTTGTTTTGATCAACTACGAGTCTGATCTT
Source organism: Callithrix jacchus (assembly GCF_049354715.1). NCBI lineage: Eukaryota > Metazoa > Chordata > Mammalia > Primates > Cebidae > Callithrix > Callithrix jacchus. The sequence goes on from NC_133524.1 coordinate 21,322,192, forward strand.
GCTTTAGACTTTTTTTTCACATTGGATCTTTTATTCGTTTACTGACACAAATATATTAAGTACCTCTGTATGCCAAGCCTTCCCAATTCTGGTAATTCCATTACCTGTGTCAGTCCCTATGATCTCAGGAGACAAACTCTATTTCAACCCTGGACCTAATAAACCTATATAATCAAGTTAGTGCCATTTCTGGAATATCCTTCTCCACTCCCTACCCCCAAATCTGACTTCCTTGTTAGGCAAAAATGCCTGATTAAGGCTTTTGAGTTTTCCCATATAAAGGGCTACTTTAGCTATTTAAGATCCTCAGCCACTTCCTGACATCTTTCTATGAATGGATAAATAACTCTAAGTTATGAGAATTCTCTTTTTATATATCAAGTTTCTATTGCTGCATAACAAATTACCCCAAAATTCAGTGGTTTAATACACCAATCATTACCTATTATACCATATGCATCTGTGTGTTGGTTGGGGCTTTGTTTCAGGTTGGGCAGTTTGGCGCACCTTAGCTGAGGCAGCTGTGCTCCACATGTCTCTCATCCCCCCCTGGGAGTAGCAGGTTAGGTTAGGCATGTTCTTCTCATGGCAAAGATATAAGCACATGAATGATGAGTAAGCCTAATTGGGTGAGTACTGTTCAAGATTCTGTGTCACATTTACTACATTTCGTTGGACAAACATGTCACATAGCTAAGTCCAGGGGTGAGGAATTATGTTCCTTTCATGTTGGAAAGGACTGCAAGGTTACATGGCAAAGGGTATAAATACAGGGAGAAGTGAAGAATTTGGGCCATTGACATAGTTTCTTGAACTCATCCCCCCTCCTAATTTCTGCTGTAATTTTAGACTGCATCTGTATATTTGCCTAAATTATACCTTAGTTTCATCATGACTTTTGGACATTGTGAAAGATGTCTTTCTCTGGGTGACTTTTTCTTGAGTTATATTTAGGCTTCTCAAATTCAATTTGCTCACTTCACAGTCATATTCACATCTTTGTCCTATGTAGTGAAATGCCAAAGCATATTCTTAATAAATGCACAATTGTTTTTGTACAAGAAAGAAACTTGTGGAAATAAGATTATTAGAGAACAAGGGATGGATATGCTAGATTTGAATTTAAAAAATCAGCGAATGTACTATTTGATAACTAGATGGCCGTGTGCCCAAGTCAATGTCTTTGAGTCAGCTTGAAGAATGTGAACACCCCCAGGACACGTGAGGAAATATACAAGTTTGAATGGCAGGATTTTAGTGGACGTACGGTTCCTCATGCATTCTTTCATTGGGTGGGGATGAAATAACTGGTCATTCTGAGATGGTGTAAGCAGTTGTCATGAGCTTGAAGTCTTATCTCTTGAAGACTGATTCAAATAAGTTAATAGAGCATCTCCAAACTAATACTCTTGTTAAGTTGCCAATGTGATGTTTTTGTGTTGCACAGATAATAGTAGAATCAAGTGTGACCTCACAGTTATTATTATTAACTCATATTAGCTAGAGTTATCCACTTATTGTTTCCCAGTGCATTAGGTTAGTGGTTTGGTGGTGACCTTTCCATGCCATTATGGAAAGATCACTGAATTGGAAGCTCAGAACCCTGAATTCTAGACCCTAATGAGCTACCACTTTACCTACATGTACTTGGGTAAGTCTCTTAATCTCTCTGAGTCTTAGCTTTTTCACTTGAAAAATATAGGCTGCTACTAGATATTTTTAAGACTGTATGAGATAGAAGATGATAGGGTAAAGGAAGCATTATATATCTGACAATTAAAATACCTTTTCAATTGATTCTAAGCATATCACAGTTGCTAAAGGAAAATGCAGGGATTTTCCAATGCCCTAGATAAAAGCAATGATATTGCCCCCATTTATTAATCATGTATGGTGAAAAGATGAACTGTACCATAAATATATTACATCCTTAGTCCTGCTGTGTCTTGAAGCTGGGCAAGAACATATGGTTTTCATAATACAAATTCATATTAAATACTAGAAAAGCAGCTCAAAATGTATGCCTTACTGATCATGAGTTAGCATTATCATGTTTATATGTAAAGAATCATTTTTTTCCCATTTAACAAATGCCTGCCCTAAATCATTTATCAGGTTGATATGGCTCCTTGTGAATCTCAGCAGCTAGAGTTATCAACTTATTGTCTCCCAGTGCATTAGGTTGATAGTACAATAGGATGTCTTCACATGTAGGTTATAACTTCTATCTACTTCTTACTGCCATTACTGAGTTAGAAGTTTTTAGATTATAATTACTGCCTTTTTTTTTTTTTTTGAGACGGAGTTTCGCTCTTGTTACCCAGGCCAGAGTGCAATGGCATGACCTTGGCTCACTGCAACCTCTGCCTCCTGGGTTCAGGCAATTCTCCTGCTTCAGTCTCCCGAGTAGCTGGGATGACAGGCACGTGCCACCATGCCCAGCTAATTTTTTGTATTTTTAGTAGAGACGGGGTTTCACCATGTTGACCAGGATGGTCTCGATCTCTTGATCTCGTGATCCACCCACCTCGGCCTCCCAAAGTGCTGGGATTACAGGCTTGAGCCACCGTGCCCAGCCCAATTACTGCCATTTGAGCTCTTGGAATCCATACATTCACTCAGTCATTCAATGGAGCTCCATTACCAAAAGCCTAGCATTTGGACACCTGGGAAAAAACAGTCATTAAAAAAACTAAGTTTGAACTATGTTATTCTGTAAATAAATGAAAATCTTAGAGCAATTTGTGATTTTATTAAATGCATGCCATAAATCTTTTTCATTTTCTGTTGTTCAGAATGGTAAAGGTAACACAAGATTTATCAGTCCAGGAATAAATACTTACTACTTCAGTTTTCACTGTCAGTCTGATGTCCCTAAGTGCCATCTTTAATTAAAACACTGTAGTTGTGATATTTGCTCTTTGGGTTACAACACTCTTTTCCTTCCTATTTGGTCTTTTTGTATGTTTGCGACTCTCTAAATAAATGAAAGCCTCACAATGCAAAATTGTCACCATTCCCTGATTGAAGCCATTTCTTTTTGCCTTTTAATAAAAATCTCACTCTATTCAAGTCCATTAAGTCCATTTTTGTTATCTCTTGAATTTTAAATGACCAAGAGATACATCTGCATCTGTGGAATGTTCTTTGAATTTAGTTCTCTTATAAGTGTTGATACTGATATGATGCCTATAGTCTTACATTCAGGCCTAGAAAAAGTTTAATGATTTGTTCTTTCTTAGAACAAATTTTTCTATTTGTTAAAACCGTACTGTTTTTATTTCTCTAAGATTCTGCTTTAAAATTACTTTTGGCTTTTTAAAAAAATTTTTATTTATTTTTATTGTACTTTAGGTTTTGGGGTACATGTGCAGATCATGCAGGATTGTTGCATAGGTACATACATGGCAATATAGTTTGCTGCCTCCATCTTCCTGTCACCTATATCTGGCATTTCTCCCCATGTTATTCCTCCCCAACCTCCCTATCCCCTGCTGTCTCTCCCCTATTCCCTGCAACAGACTCCAGTGTGTGATACTCCCTTCCCTGTGTCCATGTGTTCTCATTGCTCAACAATTGTCTATGAGTGAGAACATGCAGTGTTTGATTTTCTGTTCTTGTGTCAGTTTGCTGAGAATGATGGTTTTCAGATTCATCCATGTCCCTACAAAGGACATGAACTCATTGTTTTTTATGGCTGCATAGTATTCCATGGTGTATATGTGCCACATTTTCCTTGTCCAGTCTATTATCTATGGGCATTTGGGTTGGTTCCAGGTCTTTGCTATTGTAAACAGTGCCGCAATGAATATGCATGTGCATGTGTCTTTATAATAGAACAATTTATAATCCTTTGGGTATATACCCAGTAATGGGATTGCTGGGTCAAATGGAATTTCTATTTCTAGATCCTTGAGGAATCACTACACTGTCTTCCACAATGGTTAAATTAATTTACACCCCCACCAATAGTGGAAAAGTATTCCTATTTCTCCATATCCTCTCCAGCATCTGTTGTCTCCAGATTTTTTAATGATTGCCATTCTAACTAGCATGAGATAGTATCTCATTGTGGTTTTGATTTGCATTTCTCTAATGACCAGTGATGATGAGCATTTTTTCATGTTTATTGGCCTCATATATGTCTTCTTTTGAAAATTGTCTGTTCATATCCTTTACCCAATTTTGAATGGGTTTGTTTGTTGTTTTCTTGTAAATCTGTTTTAGTTTTTGTAGATTCTGGATATTAGCCTTTGTCAGATGGGTAGATTGCAAAAATTTTTTCCCATTCTGTTGGTTGCCAGTTCACTCTAATGACTGTTTCTTTTGCTGTAAAGAAGCTCTGGAGGTTAATTAGGTCCCATTTGTCTATTTTGGCTTTTGTTGCCAATGCTTTTGGTGTTTTAGTCATGAAGTCCTTGCCTATGCCTATGTCCTGAATGATTTTGCCTAGGTTTACCTCTAGTGTTTTTATGGTGTTAGGTCATATGTTTAAGTCTTTAATCCATCTGGAGTTAATTTTAGTGTAAGGTGTCAGAAAGGGGTCCAGTTTCTGCTTTCTGCACATGGCTAGCCAGTTTTCCCAACACCATTTGTTCCAAACAACAACAGATGGTATTGGGAAAACAGGGAATCCTTTCCCCATGCTTGTGTTTGTCAGGTTTGTCATAGATCAGATGGTTGCTGATGTGTGGCATTGCCTTAGAGACCTCTGTTTTGTTCTGTATCTCTGTTTGGTACCAGTACTATGCTGTTTGATTACTATGGCCTTGTAGTATAGTTTGAAATCAGGTAGCATGATGCCTCCAGCTTTGTTCTTTTTGCTTAGGATTGTCTTGGCTATGTGGGCTCTCTTTTGGTTCCTTATGAAGTTTAAGGTGGTTTTTCCCAGTTCTGTGAAGAAGGTCTTTGGTACCTTGATGGGGATAGCATTGAATCTATAAATGACTTTGGACAGTGTGCCCATTTTCATGATATAGATTCTTCCTAACCATGAGTATGGAATGTTTTTCCATCTGTTTGTGTCCTCTCTTATTTCCTTGAGCAGTGATCTGTATCTCTCCTTGAAGAAGTCCTTTACATCCTTTGTTAGTTGTTTTCCTAGGTGTTTTATTCTCTTTGCGGCAATTGTGAATGGGAGTTCACTCTTGATTTGGCTCTTTGCTAGTCTGCTATTGGTGTATAGGAATGATTGTGATTTCTATGGATTCATAGAATCCATTGCACATGGATTTTTTATCCTGAGACTTTGCTGAAGTTGCTTATCAGTTTAAGGAGATTTGGGGCTGAGATGATGGGGTCTTCTAAATATACAATGTCATCTGCAAATAGAGACAATTTGACTTCCTCCTTTCCTAATTGAATAAACTTTCTTTTTCTTGCCTGATTGCTCTGGCTAGAACTTCCAATACTATGTTGAATAGGAGTGGTGAGAGAGGGCATCCTTGTCTAGTGCCAGATTTCAAAGGGAATGCTTCCAGGTTTTGCCCATTCAGTATAGTATTGGCTGTGGGTTTGTCATAAATAGCTTTTATTATTTTGAGATAGTTCCATTGATACCTAGTTGAGAGTTTTTCTCATAAAGGGCTGTTGAATTTTGTCGAAGGCCTTCTCTGCATCTATTGAGAGAATCATGTTATTTTTGTCTTTGGTGCTATTTATGTGGTGGCTTACATTTATAGACTTGTGTATGTTGAACCAGCCTTGCATCCCTGGGATGAAGCCTACTTGATCGGGATGGATAAGCTTTTTGATGTGTTGTTGCAATTGGTTTGCCAGTATTTTATTGAAGATTTTTGCATCTCTGTTATCATGGATTTTGGCCTGATGTTTTCTTTTGTTGTTGAGTCTCTACTGGGTTTCAGTATCAGAATGATGTTGGTCTCATAAAATAATTTTGGAAGTTTTCCCTCTTTTTTATTTGTTTGGAATTGTTTCAGAAGAATCGGTGCCAGCTCCTCTTTGTACGTATGGTAGAATTCCACTGTGAAAGTGTTTGGATCTGGACTTTTTTTGGTTGGTAGGCTATTAATCACTGTCTCAACTTCAGCCCTTGTTATTGGTCTATTCAGGTTTTCAACTTCTTCCTGATTTACACTTGGGAGGGTGCAAGTGTCCAGGAATTTATTCATTTCTTCCAGGTTTACTGGTTTATATGCACAGAGTTGTTTGTAGTAATCTCTGATGGTGGTTTGTATTTCTGTGGAATTGGAGATGAGATCCCTTTTATAATTTTTTATTGCATCTATTTGATTCTTCTCTTTTCTTTTTTATTAATCTTGCTAGTGGTCTATTTTGTTGAGCTTTTCAAAGAAACAGCTCCTGGATTTATTGATTTTTTGAAGGTTTTTTTGTGTGTCTCTATCTCCTTGAGTTCTGCACTGATCTTAGTTATCTCTTGTCTTCTGCTAGCTTTTGATTTTTTTTGATCTTGCTCTTCTAGATCTTTCAGTTTTGATGATAGGGCATCAATTTTAGATCTTTCCTCACTTCTCATATGGACATTTATTGCTATAAATTTCCCTCTAGTCACTGCTTTAAATTTGTCCCAGAGATTCTGGTATGTTGTGTCTTTGTTCTCAACGGTTTTGAAGAACATCTTTATTTCTGCCTTCATTTCATTGTTTATCCAGTTGACATTCAAGAGCCAGTTGTTCATTTTCCATGAAGTTGTACAGTTCTGAGTTAGTTTCTTAATCCTGAGTTCTAATTTGATTGCACTGTGGTCTGAAAGACTGTTTGTTATGTTTTCCATTCTTTTGCATTTGCTGAGGAGTGCTTTACTTCCAATTATGTGGTCAATTCTAGAGTAGGTGTGATGTGTTACTGACAAGAATGTATTTTCTGTGGATTTGAGATGAAGATTTCTGTAGATTTCTATTAGGTCCGCTTGGTCCAGATCTAAGTTCAAGTCCTGGATATCCTGGTTAATTTTCTGTCTCGTTGATCTGTCTAATATTGATAGTGAAGTGTTAAAGTCTCCCACTATTTTTGTGTGGGAATCTAAGTCTCTTTGTAGTTCATTAAGAACTTGCTTTATGTACCTGGGTGCTCCTGTATTGGGTGCATATATATTTTTGGATCATTAGCTCTTCTTGATGCATTGATCCTTTTACCATTATGTAATGTCCTTCTTTGTCTCTTTTGATGTTTGTTGATTTACAGTCTATTTTATTAGAGACCAGGATTGCAACTCCTGCTTTTTTTGGCTCTTCATTTGCTTGGTAAATCTTCCTTCCTCCCTTTATTTTGAGCCTATGTGTGTCCTTGCATCTGAGATGGGTTTCCTAAATACAGCACACTGATGGGTCTTGACTTTTTATCCAATTTGCCAGTCTGTGTCTTTTGATTGGGGCATTGAGCCCATTTACATTTAAGGTTAATGTTGTTATGTGTGAATTTGATCCTGCCATTTTGATGCTAACTGGTTGTTTTGCCCATTGGTTGCAGTTTCTTTCTTGTGTCGATGCTCTTTACCATTTGGTATGTTTTTGGAGTGGCTGGTACTGGTTGTTTCTTTCTATGTTTAGGGCTTTTATGTTTAGAGCTCTTGTAGGGCAGGCCTGGTGGTGATGAAATCTCTCAGCAATTGCTTGTCCATAAAGGATTTTATTTCTCCTTTACTTATGAAGCTTCGTTTGGCTGGATATGAAATTCTGGTTTGAAAGTTCTTTTCTTTAAGAGAGTGGCCCCCACTCTCTTCTGGCTTGTAGGGTTTCTGCTGAGAGATCCACTGTGAGTCTGATGGGCTTCCTTTGTGGGTAACCCGACCTTTCTCTCTGGCTGCCCTTAGCATTTTTTCCTTCATTTCAACCCTGCCGAATCTGAAGATTATGTGCCTTGGGGTTGCTATTCTTGAGGAATATCTTTGCAGTGTTCTCTGTATTTCCTTGGCTTAAATGTTGGCCTACCTTGCTAGGTTGGGGAAGTTCTGCTGTATAATATCCTGAAGAGTGTTTTCCAGCTTGGATTCATTCTTTCTGTCACATTCAGGTACATGTATCAAACGAAGATTAGGTCTTTTCACATAGTCCCATATTTCTTGGAGGCTTTGTTCATTTCCTTTCACTCTTTTTTCTCTAATCTTGCCTTCTTATTTTATTTCATTGAGTTGATCTTCAAACTCTGATATCCTTTCTTCTGCTTGGTCAATTCGGCAACTGAAATTTGTGTATGCTTCGTGAAGTTCTAGTCCTGTGTTTTTCAGCTCCATCAAGTCATTTATGTTCTTCTCTAAGCTGGTCATTCTAGTTAGCATTTCATCCAACCTTTTTTCAAGTTCTTAGTTTTTTTGCATTGGGTTAGAACATGTGCTTTTAGCTCAGAGAAGTTTGTTATTACCCACCTTCTGAAGCCTGCTTCTATCAATTCATTAGACTCATTCTCCAACCAGCTTTGTTCCCTTGGGGCTGAGGAGTTGTGATCCCTTAGAAGAGGAGAGGTGTCCTGGTTTTTGGTGTTTTCATCCTTTTTGTGCTGGTTTCTTCCCATCTCCATGGATTTATCTACCTGTGGTCTTTTTAGTTGGTGACGTTCGGATCGGATCTCTGAGTAGATGTCCTTTTTGTTGATTTCAAGCTATTTCTTTCTGTTCTTTTAGTTTTCCTTCTAACAGTCTGACCCCTCTGCTGCAGGACTGCTGGAGGCCCACTCCAAACCCTCCTTGCCTGGGAATTACCCACAGGGCTGCAGAACAGTAAGGGTTGCTGCCAGTTTCTTCTTCTGTTATCTTTATCCCAGAATGGTACCTTCCAGATGTCAGCCAGAGCTCTCCTTTATGAGATGCCTCTTTGGATATACAGGGGTCAGGGAGCCACTTGAGGAGATAGTCTGCCCCTTATCAGAGCTCAAGTGCTATGCTGGGAGCTCCGTTTTCCCTTCAGAGCTATTGGGCAGGTACGTTTAAGTCTGCTACAGAGGAACTCATAACTGCCTCTTTACCCAGGTGCTGTGTCCTGGGAAGGTGGGGCTTTATTTATAGGTTCCTAACATGCTGCTGCCTTTTTTCAGAGATACCCTGCCCAGCAAGGAGGTAGTCTAGTCACAGTCTGCCAGCAGAGGTGTTGCTGAGCTGCTACAGGCTCTGCCTAGCTGCTGTGTAAACTTCCTTGTGGTTTTGTTTACAGAGGTACACTTATAACTGCCTTGGTAATGGCGGTCTGCCTTAGTAATGGTGGACTGCCTCGGTAGTGGCAGACTGCCTCAGTAATGGCAGATTGCCTCGGTAATGGCAGACTTCCTCAGTAATGACGGACTGCTTTGGTAATGGCAGACTGCCTTGGTAATGGCAGACCACCTCAGTAGTGGTGGACTGCCTTGGTAGTGGCAAACTCCCTTCCCTCCACCAGAGCTGGACTGTCACAGGTCCAGCTGTGCCTGCTGCAAAACTCTTAATCCAGAGCATTTCAGATTGTTGGTCTTTTTGAGGGTGGAACCCACTGAGCCAGATCACCTGGTTCCTTACTTTCAGCCCCCTCTTTTACAACTGAATGGGCGGCTCTGTCTCCCAGGCATTCCAGGCACCTGTTGAAATGGTCACTGAGATTTGTGTTAGTTTTTGTGTGAAAACTCATGGTGCTGGCTGAAACAGCTGGCACTTTTCAGCCCAGGAATCTCCTGGGCTGTTGGTGGTAAAAACTGCAAAAGTGCAATATCTGAACTGGAGTGCTGGAGTGGATGGAAAAGCCCCCGATGGTCTCCGTTGGGTAGGGAGGGGAGGTCCTCCAGGGATTGCACTTCCTGGGTGAGGCAGCACCTTACCTTGCCTCAGCTCACCCTTCTTGGGCTACACCCACTGTGTAAACAGTCCCATTGAGATGCACCTGATACCTCATTTGGAAATGTGGTGATCACTTACCCTCTGCATTGCTCTTGCTGGGAACTGCACTCCAGAGCTGTTCCTATTCAGCCATCTTGGGTAAACTCTGGCTTTCTATTTTTAAGGAGACGTTGTATCAGAGAAAAATGCTATGGGTATATGGTTACCCAGCCATTTTTTATTTTTTCTATTGAGCAAATGTCTGTTAAGAAAAACTCACTGGTTTTTGTTTTTGTTTTTTTTTTTTTGAGACAGGATCTTGCTCAGTCACCCAGGCTGGAGTGCAGTGTCATGATCATGGCTCAGTGCAACCTTGACCTCATGTTTCACTGCACCCTTGACTTCCTGGGCTCAAGTGATCCTCCCACCTCAGCCTCCCAAGTACATGAGACTACAGGCATGCACCACTACACTTGGCTATTTTTTTTTTAGAGACAGGGTCTCACTTTGCTGTCTAGGCTTGTCTCCAATGCTTGGGCTCAAGAGATCTTCCCACCTCAGCCTACCAAAGTGCTTGGATTACAGGAGTGAGCCACTGCCCCGACCCTGAACCCATTTCTACATCTGACACCCTCAATAGTTCTATTACAACATGAGCTAAATTGGCATTCTAATTTATGCCAATTACGTTAGACGAGGGTTTGCATTTTTGACAGATAATGCTTTGTTTTAGGGGACTGTCCTGTGCATTGTACAGTTTTTAACAGCATTCTTGACCTTGACCTACTGGATAACAGCAGCATTTTCCTCAAATATTGACAATCAAAATGTATTCAAATGTTTTTGGGGGACAATCAAGTGATTTCTCAGCTCAGTTTTTGTATTTTTAAAGGCAAAAGCTTTGACTTGCTCAATTTAACCTGCATTATGTGATCACTTTCCATTACTAAGACTACAGGAGCTATGCTATGCTTAGAGCAAACAGTTCATCTGCAGCAAAGCCCTCCTACTTACACAGATTTACTGTATATTATTTATGTTATTACATATTACTTATACATTATATCATTTAGTTCTCTGTTTCACATATGAAGAAACTGAGGCAACAAACACAATTTCCTGGGAAATTTTAATCCAGATTCCTAATAATGTGAATGTTCTAGGCCTTTAAAACCTATACACTGTTTCTATATTCTTTGTTATTCTCACTTTGTGATCTTGGGCAACTTATTAAACTTCCATGTGCCTTAATTTTGTCAATAGTGTTAATTATTATTACAATCATCTGCATAAACGATAGTTTGAGAAAAAAATATTTTTTGGCTTAGAACTCTATATGAAACCTCCTTCATAAGAGGTTGGATTTTCAGGTAGCTTGTTGGCCTGCTGTTTTATATACTGTAGTTGTTCACTTTGTTTTCCTCTACTTGAAGCTTTGGACCTACTGGACACATAGACATTTAGTAAAGCCTTGCCAACTGACTACATTAAAAACCACAAATTGCTTACCTACAGAAATTCAAGGTATTTTCCCCAAGGATATTAACAGCTCTTGTTATACCAGCAGTTGATGATATTCACTACAACTATTTGTGTGTTTTGACACACTCTAGTAGTTTATTTATTTAAATCGAAGGGTTCTTATCAGCATTTTTTTTCAAAGTTTTAGGCTATCAGGAGTAGCTCTTCCTTACTTAGGCTTTGACATATATTACCTTTAAAATATGAGACAATTTGCAGATAAGGGGGAATGAGGGATAATGCAATTATCAATTCAGTTATGTGGGATTAGCCTTATAAAATTGTACTACATCTTGAATGCTTCTGTTGTCACTTCAGACTGCTGTGTATGGTCTGTTGCCTCAGAATGATTAATCACCTTCTGAAGGCAAATGAGACATCACCATGGCATTAGCATGGTGATCACAGGAAGGGAAACAATGGCCAGCAGTATTGGTTGCTATTTAATAATTGATAAATGGGATTATTTTATTTTCTCTGAAAGATGAATGGGAGGTTACTTTAAGACAATCCCAGGAAAGGTAAACATCAAGTGAAAAGGGATGGAAATTCAGGACTGACTTACACAGGAAATGAGTTTAGCCGCAGTGACATCCAGTTTTGACAGTGCCTGCACAGTATATGCCTGGCACAGAGCCTGGAAAGAAAAAAACATTTTGACTACATTTCTTTGAAGGTAAATGAGAAGCATTAGATTGTATTCACAAAGGCAGATCTATGGTCTATCTTCTCAGAGGGACTAATATGTGTATGCTTTCAGTTTGGACTGCAACTGGGTCGCAGTTGCCTCATTCTATATTGATTATTAAGTGTTATTTATTTATTTATTTTGAGATGGAGTTTTGCTCTTGTTACCCAGGCTGGAGTGCAACGGTGCGATCTTGGCTCACCACGACCTCCGCCTCCTGGGTTCAGGCAATTCTCCTGCCTCAGCCTCCTGAGTAGCTGGGACTACAGGCACGTGCCACCACGCCCAGCTAATTTTTTGCATTTTTAGTAGAGACGGGGTTTCACCATATTGACCAGGATGGTCTCGATCTCTTGACCTCGTGATCCACCCGCCTCGGCCTCCCAAAGTGCTGGGATTACAGGCTTGACCCACCGTGCCCGGCCGTGTTATTTTTTTTTATCTAAATGAAGCTACTTTTTAGAAATCGGTATTTCAACATTGGAGCAATATTCATTAAGAAGAGCTCTAAGCTTTTTGTCCTTAAATAAATTAATGTTGTCCCTTAACACCACCAAGGATAAATTATGTGAAGCTAATTATAGTGTTCACTCTTCCTGCACAGACAAGTGGAAGCCTTTAGGGTCACGAAAATGAATTTTATTCTCCCTTAAAATGACTATTATAGAAAAGAGACCAAATATTATTTCCAGTAGTTCTTCCTTGAATAGACACACCTATAAACAGGAAATATGAACCAAAGCATCCACCAGATAAAGAATGACCACCTTCTCTGGTAAGGAGATGTTTACAGACATATATTCATATTAAAAGTAGTTGTTTGGCCAGGTACAGTAGCTTACATCTATGCTCCCAGCACTTTGGGAAGCTGAGGCAGGTGTATCACTTGAGGCCAGGAATTGAAGACCAGCCTGTGCATCTATACAAAAAAATACAAAAAATTAGCTGGGCATGGTGGCACACACCTGTAGTCTCAGCTACTTGAAAGACTGAGGTGGGAGGATCACCTGAGCCCATAAGGTCAAGGCTGCAGTGAACCATAATCGTGCCACTGCACTTCAGTCTGGGTGACAGAGTGAGATCCTGTCTCTAAAAAGAAAATAAATTTTAAAAAAGCAGTTGTTTATTAAGACACCTTTTTCAATCACCCTAAATCAATGTTTAAAATTCTTGCAAGAAACACCATATGCTGATCTCCTCAAGCAACCTAAGGAGCCAGCTCTTGAAAATAAAGCCAATACTGGTTAAGCCAAGAAAAATTACTGTTAAGTGCAAATGCCAAAAATTGATCTATAGGATAATCAAAAGCTGAAACTCATAATATCATATTCATATGAAATTTTCTTATCTGTAAAATTGAGAAAATTAAAGAACATAAAATGTAGAACTCTGAACACATGAAATGAAAGTTGTGTGTGATTGCTTCAGAATAATTTTTTCTTTCACTGAAATTAAAATATATTTTATGTATAGTTAACTTTTGGTATTTCTGGGCTATAATTATTTGCTATAGTATTTTATAATTAATTGATGTTTGTCTTATTTGATAGTTTTAATTAAGAAACTTTGGCTTTTTTTGTAACTAATACATGCATAATATCTATATCAATTTAACTTTCAGTAAGGGATTTGAGAGTTAGTCTATATGACTATAAAACAGAAATGCTTTAAGGTCAATTTCAAAAGCAGTGGTTTCCAATGCACCAAGACTCTCAAATGTATGTTAGTGGAGATTATGAGATGTGTTGGATTAAAACAATGTGTCTGTATAGATTAAAGCAATGGAAAGAATATGGTTCAAGAAGTTAAACACGTTGACCAAGTGCTTTGGGATTATTATGAGAAGTGGAGATTTGTTGAGTGCATGTAGTGTGACATTGGGTCTCCAGATTTTAAGATTAGAAGATATATTGACATACATTCTCTCTTGTGGATTTCCACCCCACCAACATTAGTATTTGGAAGAAATTTCCTAAAAAAAATGAAAAATGATGAAGTCTGTAGTCAGTCTTTCCAGACCGTCATTTTCTTTTTCATGAGTTTTTCTTCAATATACAGATGTATGCTGTTGGTCTTTCTTATCTAATTTGTCCCTTCTTACCCTCCACTCCCTCTTCCACCAAAAAAAAAAAAAAAAAAAAAAAAAAAAAAAAAGACCTGAAAGAAAAGTATTTGTAATTCAAAAAGCAGGCTCATGTGAACAGTACTCAGGTGCCCCCACTAGGTTGCCTGGACAATACATTCATTGCAATCTGGGACAATCTTTTCCCAGCAGGAGGGATAGTGCCCAAGCTAAGCTAGCGATGACACTGGTGGCTTCCTGTCCAACCTCTATCTCCTCCCACCTTCATACACATAAAGAGAACGGTAACTTCTCAAGGGCTCCACAGTTCCTAGGTACTGGAGTAGCTAGCATATTAAATTTGGATTCCTATTTCCAAATAGCCTCTTTATTTCATTCTTGTGTCGTAAGAAGAGAGACCCAAGAGTAAAAGCTTATTTTCATTGGAGACAAACCCAAGCCAAGTCCAGAAAATGTTCCCCCACAAGAAGATGGCCAAATTAGGGGACCACAACCACCTCTGGTGACTGATCCTGGCCTTGTGAGTTTTCTCTTTTCTCATTGATACTTATTCCTTAAACCGATACTGTGTGGCTTGTGAAGTTTGTTCTAACCCATTATATGGCAGATGGAAACCCTGAAGAGAACCACCTGGTTCAACAGATTTCTTATTTATTCCTCATTCACCTATAATTATGGCAGCACAATATTGTGCTTGAAGCCTAATTACTAAGAGTGGAAGGAAAGATATTTTTTTCATTTAAAAGATATTTTAGTACCAAGTAACATATGGGAGGGCAAGTGTTTCAAACTTTTATTAGGAAAAACTTTCTGGGTATTTTAAACTCAAACTACATAAGTGGTCGTTCTTGTGTGAGGCTTTGATGATAGTTGTGTAATAAGTCTTCAGTCAGGTAATATAACTATGTTTTTTTAGAATGGTAACTGTATACGTATGTTAATGTAACAACCACCTAATCGGTTTTCTATCTCTATAATTTTGATATTTCAAGAATGTTATATGAATGGAATAATACAATATATTAACTTTTGATATTGGCTTTTTTTCATTCACCACAATGCTCTTGAACTCTAGTCAAGCTCTTGTTTGTATCAATAGTTTGTTTTGCTATATTGCGGAATAATATTCCATCATATATATAACATATACATTATATATTAATACACAAACACACACACACACATACACACGTCATTCACCTACTGAGGAACATTTTAGTTGTTTCCAGTTCTTGACCATTAAAAATAAAGCTGCTCTGAACAATTGTGCCCAAGTTTTGTGTGGACATAAACTTCATTTCTCTGGAATAAGTGCCTAAGAGTTCGCTGGGTCATATGGTAGGTATATGTTTCTCTGCATCCTTGCAAACAGTTGGTGTTGTCACTACTTTTTATTAATATTTTAGCCATATAGTGATATCTCATCATGATATTAATTTGCATTTCCTTAATAGCTACTGATGTTGAACATTTTTCATGCAATTATTTGCCATTCTTTCATCCTTTTTGGGGAAATGTCTCTTCATGTCTTTTGCCCATTTTCTAATTACCGTTGTTTTTTTCACTGTTCAGTTTTGAGAGTTCTTTTTATATCATACATA
The DNA here is from genome assembly GCF_049354715.1 of Callithrix jacchus. Taxonomy (NCBI): domain Eukaryota; kingdom Metazoa; phylum Chordata; class Mammalia; order Primates; family Cebidae; genus Callithrix; species Callithrix jacchus. The sequence continues at coordinate 21,337,842 of NC_133524.1, forward strand.
TGAACCCTGTGTCAGGTATGTAGCTTGCAAATGTTTTCTTCCAGTCTGTAGCACATCTTGTCATCCTCTTAGCAAGGTATTTCACAAAAAAATAGTTTTAAATTTTGATGAAGTCCCATTTTAATGTTTTTCTTTTATCAATTATGCTTTTGGCGTAATGTATAATAACTCTTTGCTCTCTTATGTCTCAAACATTTTCTTCCATATTACATTCTAAGAGTTTTATAGTTTTAGGCTTTATATTTACATTTATGATTCATTTGGAGTTACTTTTTATGTGAAGTATGAGGTTTAGGTTGAAGTTCACTTCTTTTGCCTATGGATATTCAATTCAGCAAGAATATCCTTCCTCCATTAAATTGTTTTACACTTTTGCCAAAAATCAGTTGGCTATACAGTGCTGTGTGGGATTATTTCTGGGTTTTCCATTCTGTTGCAATGACCTGTGTGTCTATCTCTTCATCAATACCAACACAGTTTTGATATCTGTAGTGATATAATAATTCTTGAAATAGGGTAGATTGATTCCTTCTACTTTACACTTCTTTAAAAAGAATGTTTTTCACTATTCTAGCTTCTTTTGTTTTTCCATATGAATTTTAGAATAGTATTCTCTATATCTACAAACAAGTCATGCTGAGATTTTGATATTTACTGTGTTAAACCTGTATATCAAAATATGAAGAATTGATTTTGTTTTTCTATTTTGAGCTTCCCCAGCCATGGTCATGGTACATCTCTCCATTTATTTATAACTTTAATTTCTTTTTTTAATATCTTTTTTATCGTACTTTAGGTTCTGGGGTACATGTGCAGATCATGCAGGATTGCAGCATAGGTATATACATGGCAATGTGGTTTGCTGCCTCCATCCTGCCATCACCTATATCTGGCATTTCTCCCCAAGTTATCCCTCCCCAACCTCCCTACCCCATGCTGCCCCTCCCCTATTTCCCCCCAACAGACCCCAGGGTGTGATCCTCCCCTCCCTGTGTCCATGTGTTCTCATTGTTCAACAATCATCTATGAGTGAGAACATGTGGTGTTTGATTTTCTGTTCTTGTGTCAGTTTGCTGAGGATGATGGTTCCCAGGTTCATCCATGTCCCTACAAAGGACAGGAACTCATTGTTTTTTATAGCTGCATAATATTCCATGATGCATATGCACCACATTTTGCTTGTCCAGTCTATCATCAATGGGCATTTGGATTGATTTCAGGTCTTTGCTATGGTGAACAGTGCCTCAGTGAACATACGTGTGCGTGTGTCTTTATAATAGAATGATTTCTAATCCTTTGGGTATATACCTAGTAATGGGATTGCTGGCTCAAATGGAATTTCTATTTCCAGATCTCTGAGAGATTGCCACACTGTCTTCTACAATGGTTGAATTAATTTACACTCCCACCAACAGTGTAAAAGTATTCCTATTTCTCCACATCCTCTCCAGCATCTGTTGTCTCCAGATTTTTTAATGATTACCATTCTAACTGGCATGAGATGGTATCTCAATGTGGTTTTGATTTGTATTTTTCTTTTCTTTTTTTTTTTTTGAGACGGAGGTTCGCTCTTGTTACCCAGGCTGGAGTGCAATGGCGCAATCTCGGCTCACCACAACCTCCGCCTCCTGGGTTCAGGCAATTCTCCTGCCTCAGCCTCCTGAGTAGCTGGGATTACAGGCATGTGCCACCATGCCCAGCTAATTTTTTGTATTTTTAGTAGAGACGGGGTTTCACCATGTTGACCAGGATGGTCTCGATCTCTTGACCTCATGATCCACCCACCTTGGCCTCCCAAAGTGCTGGGATTACAGGCTTGAGCCACAGTGCCCAGCCTGATTTGCATTTTTCTAATGACCACTGATGATGAGCATTTTTTCATATGTTTGTTGGTCTCATATATGTCTTCTTTTGAAAGTGTCTGTTCATATCCTTTGCCCACTTTCAAATGGGTTTGTTTTTTTTTTTCTTATAAATCTGTTTTAGTTCTTGTACATTCTAGATATTAGCCCTTTCTCAGATGGGTAGATTGCAAAAATTTTTTCCCACTCTGTTGGTTGCTGGTTCACTCTAATGATTATTTTTTTTGCTGTGCAGAAGCTCTGGAGTTTAATTAGATGCCCTTTGTCTATTTTGGCTTTTGTTGTCAATGCTTTTGGTATTTTAGTCATGAAGTCCTTGCCTACGCCTATGTCCTGAATGGTTTTGCCTACGTTTTCTTCTAGGGTTTTTATGGTGTTAGGTCTTATGTTTAAGTCTTTAATCCATCTGGAGTTAATTTTAGTGTAAGGTGTCAGGAAGGGGTCCAGTTTCTGCTTTCTGCACATGGCTAGCCAGTTTTCCCAACACCATTTATTAAACAGAGACTCCTTTCCCCATTGCTTGTTTTTGTCAGGTTTGTCAAAGACTGGATGGTTGTAGATGTGTGGCATTGCCTCCGAGGCCTCTGTTCCATTCCATTGGTCTATATCTCTGTTTTGGTACCAGTACTATGCTGTTTTGATTACTGTAGTCTTGTAGTATAGTTTCAAGTCAGGTAGCATGATGCTTCCAGCTTTATTCTTTTTTGCTTAGAATTGTCTTGGCTCTGTGGGCTCTGTTTTGGTTCCATATGAAGTTTAGGGTGGTTTTTTCCAGTTCTGTGAAGAGCTTTAATTTCTTTCATCAGCATTGTATAATTTGCAGCATACAAATTCTATAGTTGTTTTGTTAGATTTACACCTAAGTATTTCATTTTCTTAAGAACAATTGTAAATAGTATTATATTTATTATTTTGGTTTTCACTGTTTGTTGTTAATATAGAAAAATACAATTAATTTTGTATGCCAATCTTATAACCTGTGGCTAGAAATTTTGTTGTAGATTCCTTGGGATTTTCTATGCAGACTATCATGTCATCTTCAAATAGGGACAGTTGTATTTATTCCTTTCATATATGTGTGCCTTTTTCCTTTTCTTGCCTTATTGTGCTGGCTAGAATTTCCAGTACCAAATGAAGAACAGTGATGAGAGCAGACATATTTGCCTTTCTCATCCTAGAGTGAAATCATTTCATCTTTCAAAATTATGTTGTTAGAAGTAGGTTTATTTGTTCATTTTTTATAGATGTTCTTTGTCAAGTTAACAAAGTTTTCTTTTATTACTAGTTTACTGAGAATTTTAATACTGCATGGGTGTTGAACTGTGCCAATGTGATCTTTCTGCATCATTTGATATAATCATGTGCTATTTTTTCTTCTTTAGCCTGTTGGTATGATGAATTTTAACTGAGTTCTGACTACTGAATCAGTCTTACTTCCCTGGAATAAGCTTTATTTTGTCATGAACATACAAGTGCATGTGTCTTCTTCTTAGATTGATTTATTTTCCTCTGGATATATACCCAGTAATGGGATTGCTGGATCAAATTATAGTTCTATTTTAAGTTCTTTGAGAAATCTCCAAACTGCTTTCCACAACAGCTGAACTAATTTAAATTCCCATGAACAGGGTATAAACGTTCCCTTTTCTCTACAGTCTCACCAGCATCTGTTTCTTTTGACTTTTAATGATAGTCATTCTATTAGTAAATAGTTTAGATGGTGTCTCATTGTGATTTTGATTTGCATTTCTTTGATAATTAGTGATGCTGAGCATTTTCATATGTCTGTTGGCTACTTGTATGTCTTCTTTTGAGAAGCGTCTGTTCACGTACTTGCCCACTTTTTAATGCAGTTATTTTTTCTTGTTTATTTGCTTATATTCCTTATATATTTTGGATATTTGGCCTGTGTTAGATGCATAGAAAATACTTTCCCCTATTCTGTAGGTTGGCTATTTATTCTGTTGATAACTTCTTTTGCTGTACACAAGTTCTTTAGTTTAATTTGGTCCCACTTGCCAATTTTGTGTTTGTTGCAATTGCTTTTGAGGACTTAGCCATAAATTATTTCCCAAGGCTAATATCCAGAAGGGCATTTCCTCAGTTTTCTTCAGGGTTTTTATAGTTCTAGGTCTTACCTTTAAGTATTTAATCTATTTTGAGTTAATTTATATATTGTGAAAGTAGGAGTCTAGTTTCATTCTTCTGCATATGGCTAGCCAGTTATCCCAGCACCATTTCTTGAGTATGGAATTCTTTCTTCATTGCTTATTTTTGTTGACTTTGTTGATGATCAGATGATTGTAGTTGTATAGCTTTATTTCTGCATTCTCTATTCTGTTCCATTGATCTATATGTCTGTTTTTGCACAAGTACCATGTTGTTTTGTTTACTGTAACCTTATAATATAGTTTGAAGTTGGGTAATATGATGCCTTCAGCTTTGTTCTTTTTGCTTAGGATTGCTATGGGTATTTGAACTCTTTTTTATTTCAAATTAATTTTAGAATAATTTTTCTAAATTCTGTGAAAAATAACACTGATAGTTTAATTAATAGGGATAGCATTTAATCTGTGGATTACTTTGGGCAATATGGCCATTTTAACATGATTCTTCCTATCCATGAGCATGGAATGTTGTTCCATTTGTTTGTGTCATCTCTGATTTCTTTGAGAAGTAGTTTGTAATTCTTGTTGTAGAGATATTTCACCTCTCTGTTTAACTGTATTCTTAGACATTTTATGGTTTTTTGTGGCTATTAAAAATGGGATTGCATTCTTGATTCTCAGCTTGAATATTATTGATGTAAACATATACAACTGATTTCTATACACTGATTTTCTATTCTGAAACTTCAATGAAGTGGTTTATCAGTTCTAGGAACATTTTGGCAGAGTCTTTAGAGTTTTCTAAGGATATAATTATATTGTCAGAGAAGAGAGATGGTTTGACTTCTTTTCTGATTTGAATGCCTTTTATTTCTTTCTCTTGCCTTATTGCTCTGGCTAGGAAGTACTCTGTTGAATAGGAATGGTGAGGGTAAGCATCCTTCTCTTATTCCAGTTCTCCAAGAGAATGGTTACAGCATGCCCATTCAATATGATGCTGGGTTTGGATTTATTATATTTTGAGATATGTTCTTTCAATGCCTCATTTCTTGAGGGTTTCTATGATAAAAGAATGTTGAATTTTATTGAAAGTGTTTGTGCATTTATTGAGATGATCATATGGTTTCTGTTTTTAATTCTGTTCACATAGTGAATAACAATTATGAATTTGTGTGTGGGGAAGCAACCTTGTATCCCAGGAATTAAGCCTATTAATTGTAGTAAGTTAGCTTTTTGATATGCTGTTGTATTCACTTTGCTAGTATTTTGTTAAGTATTTTTGCATCTATGTTCACCAGGAATATTGGCCTGTAGTTACCTTTTTTATTGTGTCTTTGCCAGATGTTGGCATCACTGGGTTTGTAGAATGAGTTAGGAAGGAATCTTTTCTTTTTGATTTCTTGGAATAGTTTCAGTAGGGTTGGTACCAGCTGTTCTTTCTACATCTGGTAGAGTTCACCTGTGATTCCATCTGGTCCAGGACTCTTTTGGTTGATATGTTTGTTTGTTTATTACATTTTAATACTGATTCAATTTCAGCACTCATTATTGGTCTGTTCAGGTCTTAAATTTCTTCCTGATTCATTCTTGGGAGGTTGTGTCTTTCCTGGAATTTATCCATTTCCTCTAGATTTTCTAGTTTGTGTGCATAGGGGTCTTCATAATAGTCTGTGAGGATCCTTCCTAATTCTATGGGATTGGTTGTAATGTCACCTTTGTCATTTCCGATTGTGCATTTCTCTTTTTTCTTTGTTAATCTAGCTAGCAGTACATCAGCATTTTTTATACTTTCAAAGAAACCGCTTTTGGCTTTGTCTGTCTTTTGTATGGATTTGGGCATTTCTATTTCATTTTGTTCATTTTGTTCAGATTTTAGTTATTTCTTTTCTTCCACTGGTTTTGGGGTTAGTTCTTGTTTTTCTGGGTCCTCTAGGTGCAACATTAGACTGCTGCCAGAGTTCTTGCACTGACTCCTTCTTATCTGAGGGGGCCAATGTTTTGTTAGCTTTTAAAATTGCTGTCATCTAGATGGGATTTTTTTTTTAATTCTTTTTTTCCCTTGAGGGTTTAACTGTGGTGGATGTTGTGTCATTTGGCTTCATTTCTGGGTGTTTTCAGAGGACAAAGGCCCTGTGTGAGCTCCTTATTTGTGGCTAAATTCCTGCACTAGTTTTCACAAGCTATGTGTGCTGAAGGCATCTATTTTTGTTTGGTGGTGTAACTCAGGCTGTAATATAGTAGATGACACTTAACAGTAAGAGCTGGTAGATAGGCTCTTACTCAGCCACACACCTCTTTTGTATTTCAGTGTGTTTTAAGCAGCAATCTGGACAGGGGTAGATAGGCGGTGAGAGACAACCTTTTCACCAAGTCCATTCCCAGGCCTTGGTGGAACCCCTGCCAATCTCTGGTGCTGTGCCTGCATTTTGGTAGCCCCAAGAGTGGTCCTGGTGGGTTGTGCTTCCTCTTCCCTTAGGGAAAGCCCAAGTCAAAAGTTAGGTCACCAAGAGACCCACAACTGCCTGTAGACCTGCTGGTCCTCTGAGCTTGGAAGAGTCAAAACGGGTTGCGGGGTATGTCTGCAGGTGGTCTGATGATACAGTGCATCACGGGTGGAGAATCCCTGCACAGAGGTAGTTGTGCCATGAGTGTACTGCTGGTATGGTGCCCATGGCCTGATGTTTTTTGCCCAGCAGATGACTGTGGAGACCTCCTAGCTCACACTCTCTTGACCATGTCTCTCACCGGTGTATGTCCAAGGAACAGACCCAATCAGCTTGTTTTGTCACAAGCCCTATGCACCCAAATTGCTGGGCTGTCCAGGCCATGGCACTCTCTTGGGTAGAAGCTGCAGCTGACCAACAGGCTACACCCTTCCTGGACCAGTCTTGTGGAAGGAGGGATGCCCAGCTCCCATGCCAGCACACAAACCTGTGCCTCAGTCTTTTCAGTGTTGTTAGGTTGGGGGCTCTTCCCTTGCTCAAGCTCAGGGCACAGACTTCAGTTCAGTATCCCTTGGCAGTATGCTCAAACCCTGGGGGCTTGAGACTGGGTCCGTGGCTTCATCCTCTGACCCTTCAGGGTTGAGCATCGGGGTAGACAGGGCTAAGCTATTCCCAGGCCACTGACAAAACAGTCAGGTGGGACAGCAGAGGCTGTGCTGTGTGCACCCTCTTGTGGGAATGGCCAGGCAGGAGCCTTTGGAGGGGTTGGTAGACAAGGGGCACACAGATAAGATGTGCCCTGGTCCAGTGGGAAAGGCAGCCCTGCTCTCTTTCTGCTAGCAGTTAACAGGGACTAGAGACACTCAGAGCAAGATGGAGAACCTTGGGGAAGAGCACCTATGGTCATGTTTTGCTGCAGCTTCCCCATGCACAAAACTTCTGAGCTCCATGCAGTTTGAGCTCTGCATCTGCCTATTTTCTAGGTAGTTCCCCTTGACAACTCAAACGTCTATGGGGATCATGATATGGTATCTCTTCTAACTAAAATCTCAGAGGTTCATGGCAGAGCGTGGTACTCTGGAGTTTCTTCACTCGCCCCTTCCTCAGGGACGGTTGAGGACTGGTAGTCAGTCCTGGTACTTGATGACTCCATGCAGGCTTCCCAGCCTTCTTTTTCTTCAATCCTGAAGGGCCAGAGGATAAAGCCATGGACTCCCAGAGTTTGAGCATACTGCCCAGGGATATTGAGCTGAGGTCTGTGCTTTTCTATCAACTTTCAGTGTATTCTCTCAAAAGAGCTGTTCAAACTGTGATAGTTTACTTGATATTTTGGTTACTGTCAGTAGGAGAGGTATTTCCTGGATGCATCTACTCAGCCATCTTGTCCTATCTCCACAGAGTTTCTCTGCTGGTTTCCTGGTCTTAGGACACAAAATGGGAAATTCCCTGGTGGGTCTTCCAAAGGTTGGGTTTGATCAAATATGGCCTCTGTACCTGCAGGCTTCAGATATGGTGGGTCATTTCCAAACTTAGAAGCGAGCTGTGCCAAGGCTCTGGAGGTTCACTGCAGAGACCTCTTTTCTTTTTAGGGAATTACACTTAGGCATTCTTTTAGGGTTGTTATACTAGTGACTAATTCTCTTAGTTTTCTTAATCTTGACTTCACTTTCCCCTTTATTCCTGAGGATATTTTCACAGAATGCAGGACTCTAGGTTGAAATTTTTTTTTTTTTTTTTTAGAGACAGAGTCTGATTCTGTCACCAGGCTGGAGTGCAGAGGCACAATCTTGGCTTACCACAACCTCCACCTCTCAGGTTCAAGCCATTCTCCTGCCTCAGTCTTCCGAAGAGCTGGGATTGCATGTGCACGCCGCCACACCCAGTTAATTTTTTTGTATTTTTAGTACAGACAGGGTTTCACTATGTTGGTGAGGATGATCTTGATCTCTGGACCTTGTTATCTGCCTCTCTCGGCCTCCCGAAGTGCTGGGATTACAGACATGAGCCACTGCGCCCAGCTCTTGACAATTCTTATCTGTCAGAACATGGAAAATGTTGTGCCACTTTTTTCTTCAGAAGAAAAGCTTCTGATAAGCTTTTCTGTTGATGAAATTGTTTGACCCTATAGAAAATGCATCATTTTCCTCTGGCTATTTTCAGGACTTTTCTTTGTTTTTTCAGTTGTTTGATTATGCTGTATCTTGGTGTGGATTTCTTTAAGATTTCTCTGTTTGAGCTTCACTCAGCTTCTTGAATCTGTAGGTCATTTTCCCTTTGCCAAGTTTGAAAAAATTTCAGCCACTATGTCTTTGAATACCTTATTAACATAACTCCTTTTCTCCTCTCTTTCTAAGACCCTAATAACATAAATGTTAGATTCTTTTGTTATAGCACTACAAGTCCCTGAGGATCTTTTTTAAGCCTATATCTCCTTGTCATTCAGATTGGGTAATTTGTATTATTCTGTTTTCAAATTTACTGATTATTGCCCCCTTCTTCTTCATTCTTCTGTTTTAAACCCCAACATACTTTGTTAAAATTTTTGCTTTAAATCATCAGTTATCTTCCAAGGAGAGTAAGTAATGAGAAATGTATTTTATGTTTTCCCACATAATTACTATTTCCAATACTTTTCATCCCTTTGTATAGATACATATTTCCATCTCATATAATTTTCCTTTTGTTTAAAATACTTCCTTTAACATCTTTCATAGTCTAATTCTGCTGTTGATGGATAATTTCAGGTTTTGTACTTCATAAAGGTAATTATTTCACCTTCACTTTTAAAACATATTTTCACTGCTTGTAAGAGTCTAGGCTAACAGGGTTCTTTTTTTCTTCATTCAGTACTTGAGATATGTTGCTTCACTATCTTCTGTCGTGCATTACTTCCAGTGGAAATATGTTGTAGCTCTTATCTGTTACTCTTATATAATGTATTTCTTTTCTCAGGGGCTGTTTGTAAGAATTTTTAAAATAAATTAGTTTCAATGATTTAATTATAATGTACCTTGATATTTTTTGGTGTTCATGTTTCTTGTGCATGGGATTCATTCAGCTTCTTGGAACTATTGTTTATTTTTTAGGCAGGCTAGCAAATCCAGTCCTTGATAGTCTATCTTGGTCAATAACAGAAGTCCTGCATTACTGATTTGTAGAGGTCTTCAGCCATTTCTTATGTGTAGCTAAGCTTGAGAACCACATGGTGATAGACGGAAGTGAGCAAATGTAGAAAACAATAATAAAGTAAAATGGCAAGACTTTGATCATTGAGTGGAAGCGTGAAGGTGGGTGGGAGGTAAAATGTGATTAAAGAAAATGAAGAGACAAATAGGCTTATTGCCTCGGTAACCGTGAACTGAGAAGGATGTTGAAATACAGAACTCCATCATCAATATGGTTTTAAGAAATGGTAAAAACTAAATTTGAGATACCTGAAGTCTGTCCAAGCAGAGTCATTTTGTTCAGGAAGGTCTATTGGCCATTAGAACTGTTCATTCTTTGGGGATGTAAATACACACATTTTTGGATTTTTAAATAATCACCATTAGCTTTAAATCACTAATGATTTTCTTCCTGGATCTTTGGAGGGGCAAATTTTGAATCTTCCCCAGCCTGGCATTTTGGAAAGGGCACAGGCACCAGAAGCAGAGGAACCTAAATTCAAATTTCAGCTTAATGATCTTGGGCAAATCCATTTGACTTGGCATTGACTTTATCTTTCAGCTATTCTCATTTTAAGTATCTTTGTGAAACTACTCTCTAAGATACCAGGCTTATACTTAAAAGAAGGCAAATTAGGGATGTCTTTTCAAAGCACAGTTTTATATTCATGGCAAAAGTAAGGTGCTAGATTATGGTGATAGTAGCATGAGTGTATACGTTGGTTCACAGTCACCAAATTTTATACATTAATTATATGCAGTTTTTGACACATCAGTTATACCACAATAAAGTCTGGAAGGAAAGATTAAGATGCTGGGAAAACACTGGAATAAGGAGGATATCACAAAGCTCATTCTGTGGACCTAGCAATCACTTGTTTAAAAAGTCTTATGGGAGGCTATCATCCTTAGCAAACTAACACAGAAACAGAAAACCAAATACCTCATGTTGTCACTTATAAGTGGGAGCTAAATAATAAGAACTTAGGAACACAAAGAAGGAAACAACAGACAGTGGGGTCTACTTGATGGGGGAGGGTAGGAGGATGGAGAGGGGCAGAAAAGTTAACTGAGCTTAATGCTTAGGTGATGTAATAATATGTGCAACAAATCTCCATGACACATGTTTATCTATGTAATAAACCTCCACATGTACCCCCAAACTTAAACTAAAAAATTTTATAAAGGCTTACAGGTAAAACAATTATCCGGTAATAAAATACAAACACTCTCTCTAAAGACTTCCTTTAAAAGTCTTCAAGGAAGTTTTTTAAAAAGTGATATTTATCCGTGTTTAAAAAATAAATATGAGCCTTGATTGAAAAATGGACAATTATCTGAACTTAGTAAAATGTGACACCCTCCAAACATCTGGCATGGGAAAATAAATAGGTTTTTTGTATCAGTAGATGGATTAGCTTACGAAAAATATAACTAAATAATTTCTGTAAAGCTTGAAGTATCTATTTTGAAATGTTTGAGATATTATTTGTTTGGTGATGGGTTGGGAGTGGGTATATGGAAATCAGATCTAAGGATGACATGACATTGTTAGTAATAAAGGTATTTAAAATAGGACTCAGGCAAGGCTATTTGCAGACCTGCCTGACTGGTGTGAATCTGCACAGACCTATTTCTGGACTTCTGTTTGCAACTCATGGTAATTTACAGAGTAAATGGCTCAGGATGTGCGTAAGGGAAAACAGCCTATATAGATCTCAGGGGACTAAATGGAAATCTTCCTCTTTGACACAGGAAAATTGGCATATGATGAATAGCTGACGGCTGGATTTTTATGCTCTTGCATAAAATTCAATTTAATTTTCTTTAGGTTTTAAATCAACTTATTGATAATGTGTTAAAATGAAGAAAAGGAACATTTAGCCTTCAGGAATGTATTTACCCTTTAGTAGATGCTATTTAGTAGACAAGATTTAGCTTACTTGAAATATTAAATTACTTTCTATGACTACCATATTCACCATTACTGTAGAAATGAACACTAAAATATTTGAATATGCACATAGGATTTCAAAAAAGTATGTTAATTGAGTACCTGGTATGCCTCAGGCATTGTGATAAATAATTTATATACATTATTTCATTTCATTTGTATTCCAGTTCTACTTCCAATTAACAACCATTTCACCCTTAAGCAAATCATTTAATGTCTCTGATTCTTTTTGTTTTCTCATCTCTACAGTAGGAACTTTAAAAAGTGTCTCGCTTTCTGGTTCACTCATGTATTCAAAAAACATTACAATGTACTTATTATATGCCAGTAGTTGTGTGAGATGCTGGGAATACAATGGTGAACAAGGCATTTTCCTGCCCAGAGTTTAATTGGTTTTATAAACATGATGTATGTAGGAATGTAAGGGTGTATTTTTTCCAACAATTATTAAAAATAATAACCTTTTCTCATCATCATTCATCATTAGAGAAATGCAAATCAAAAGCACATTGAGATACCATCTCACGCCAGATAGAATGGCAATCATTAAAAAATCTGGAGACAGCAGATGCTGGAGAGGATGTGGAGAAATAGGAACAGTTTTACAGTTGGTAGGAGTGTAAATTAGTTTAACCATTGTGGAAGACAGTGTGGCAATTCCTCAAGGATCTTGAAATAGAAATTCCATGTGACCCAGAAATCCCATTACTGGGTATATACCCAAAGGATTATAAATTGTTCTATTATAAAGACACATGCACATGCATATTCATTGCGGCACTGTTTACAATAGCAAAGACCTGGAGCCAACCCAAATGCCCATCAATACTAGACTGGACAAGGAAAATGTGGCACATATACACCATGGAATACTATGCAGCCATAAAAAACAATGAGTTCGTGTCCTTCGTAGGGACGTGGATGAACCTGGAAACCATCATTCTCAGCAAACTGACACAAGAACAGAAAATCAAACAATGCATGTTCTCACTCATAGGCAGGTGTTGAACAATGAGAACACGTGGACACAGAAAGGAGAGCATCACACACTGGGGTCTGTTGGAGGGGGCTAAGGAGGGATAGTAGGAGGGAGGGTGGGGTGGGATAATGTGGAGAGAAATGTCAGGTATAGGTGTTGGGGAGATGGAGGCAGCAAACCACCTTGCCATGAATGTACCTATGCAACAATCTTGCATGATCTGCACATGGACTCCAGAAGCTAAAGTATAACAATAATAATAATAATCTTTTAAGGTGGCGCATCTAACAAGGTTGTTACTAAGATCAACTGAGGTAATATCCAAGAAAAATACTTGATAAGTCATAAAAGGATGTAAATCTACTTTGCTGAATATTGGAAAATGGCCTTAATATTAAATCAAAAAATTCCTTATAGATAAAAATACTTTCAGGCTAAAATTTTATATTAATCTCTGAAAAAGTATAGTTATGATTTCATTAATTTGAACTGCAAACTATTGCTGGGATAATTGAAATGTGCCTAATAATCATCAAAAACTGCTGTTCAGTAAGAGTATAATGTGGGATGATGTTAACATAATGGTCTTCCTTTACAAAACTGATTTGTTGTCATACTAGTTGAAGATACCATCAAAGGGAAGAAGTTTATGTATAATTTGGCTGAAAACATTTGTTATTCAAGGAGCGTTAATAATGCTGGATGTCAAATTCACAAGTTTGTGAAAAGGAACTTTTGAGTTGGAAGATATACTACCAAATATATAGATTAATTCATTCATTACTTCATTCATTCAATAATAAACCTCTTCAAGTCAAAAATAATTTAGAGCCCAAGAACTGACCTCTTAAAGTTCTTTAATCACCCTCTTGCAGATAAAGGAAGGTCATGAAGGCTGGGGGCAGTTAGAAGATACAGCAAAATGAGATAATCTTTTATTGTTTCTTAATAGAAACTAGATTTTTTTGTTTTCCTTTGTTTTGGATTTTCTTCCATTTTAGTTTTCTTAATGGTCACAGATTATATTTTATTGTTTGAGTTTTAACTGCTGGCGTTCCTGATTTTTGCCCTTGACACACAATACTGGGGAACATGAGTACAGTGCAATTTTCTCCAAAGCTGAAAAAGTTTTGCAAATTTTGTCCTTTCATGTGCTGAATTCTACTTAAGATAAGAGTGATTAATCCAACGCAAAATAGCTATAAGTTAAAGCAAGGAATGTCAAACTACAGCTCACAGACCAAATCCAGGTAATAGCCTGTTTCTTTAAAGTTTATTAGAACCTGGCCAGGCCCATTCATTTAAATATTATCTATGGCTGCTTTCATATTACAACAGCAGAGTCAACTAGTTGCAATTAAGATTGTATGGACTGCAAAGTTGAAAACGTTTACTTTATAACCCTTTACAGAAAACGTTTGCCAATAGCTGATCTAAAGCATTAACTAACTTTAAATACACATATATGATCATTTTACAGATACATATTGGCTTACGACACTTATTTGACCATGGTAATTAATCATATCTTACATTTTTAAATAAAGTTATTTGTGAGAATTTAAAATATTCTAAGTGGGCTTTCCCTTCACAGGGAGAATTCTATCAAGTCTTCCCTCCCCCAACTTTTCACACCATCTCTAAAGCAGCAGGGAGTGTTGGTTATTTAAACATCTTAATTATAGTACTAAAGAAAGAAGTCATGATCATTTATCTCCCAATTGTTCAGCAAAATCATTGCCTTTTCAACAAAAATACTAAAGTAATCTCCACAGAGTGGTATAAAATAGCTGGCGCATGATATCATCAAATTAAATTACATATTTCATAATTTTAGCATAACTCAACTTAAAGTTTGATATGGAGACTATGCCTTAAATTTGAAAACCCTAAATCTTATAAGGAAAAGGATCATTCTAATTAATAGAATGTAATTATGAAATTTTCAAGAATAATCACAAACTATTCTGGGTAAAAAAATATGGTGCTATTCAGTGCTTTAAAAAGGAGAAATGTCAGATCCTGCTGTTCAGCTATAGCTACTCTGCAGATACTAATTTAATATGGCAAATGCAGAAGTTTTTTTTTTAATGAGGATATGTATTTACCAAGTGATTCAATGAATCATAGCACCACTTAGTTTAGGTAATTTGTAAAGTGACTGTGCCATTTGTTTGCAGGCATAGGAAGACTCCCTTTGTTCTGAAATATTTTCTTATGTATATGTGAACCTTACTGTAGGTACACAGGGAGCACATGCTGTCCTGAACAAAGCGAGACATCTTACTGACTTTGGTTCAATACGTTTGCTTAGTTCTCCTCCTATGTCAGTAACTTGATCTCTGCCTTCTTCAACTACTTCTTTTCCTTCCCTCTTATCCTAAAGGAAGGCATTCTCCAAATTGCTTTATTAGCTCTTCTTCATTGTCTAAAAGCTTCTTATTTTGATATAAATTCAAACCTAAACAGAAAAGTTGCAAAATAATACAAGGAATTTCCATATGCCCTTAGTCAAGATGCACCAATTATTTGCATTTTGCTCCATTCGTTTTATTGCTCTCTCTGTGTGTGTCTATGTCTTTCTCTCTCTGTCTCTCCCTTTGTATGTGTATGTGCATGGTATTATTTTTTTGAGTCATTTAATAGTAAGTTAAAGACAATGTGCCCCTTTACCCCTATATATTTCAGTGTGTATGTTCTAAGAACGAATTCCTTTTCTTACATAACCACACTATAGTTATCAAAATTAGGACATTCAACATTAATGTAATAATATTTTCTAATCCAAAGCTCATATGCAAATTTTATCAGTTGTTTCAATAATGTTCTTAATAACTATGTTTTTCTATTGTAGGATCTCAATCTAGATCATGCATCATATTAACCATTATGCCATATTAACCATTTCTTTTAACTGGTATAATTTTTCTGTCTTTGTATTTTTGACCTGGGTACTTTGGAAGAGTTTAGAAGATCTATTTTATAGACTGTGCCTCAAATTGGGTTTGTCTAGTGTTTTCTCAGCAGCCATTATTTTACTCCTTCCTGGGCAACTTTTCCAGATCTCACCCAATTTCCTAGCTTCATCTTGTTATCAATATCACCAGTTTTCTTGACTTCTCTTGTCTTACCCAACGTATATATCATTGTTTCTACTTGTGACAATGCAACAAAGCAGCTACCTTGAAAAAAAATTAATGAAAGCCACCTAAAATAAAACATCTTGACATGTTAGGAGAAAGCATTATTTTAAATGCATAGTTGAGTCCAGGAGAAAGTAACAAAAATCTCATAGGACAAAACCACAGAGACAACTGGAAACAAGAGTGGGAAACTGATGCTGAAGCGGAAGCTCTGGCTACCTAAAAGTCCATTTTGGATCTGAACTAATAATCCTCAACAATTATTTTTAAAAGCACATGATAAAAGAAAGTGTGAAATGGAAAAAGATCTGCCAGCAAAAGAAGATGACAAAGAAATTTGTTTACAGTGAAACTGATTTGGTCTCTGAATTGAAAAAAAAAAGTCAAAAAACCCTCTTCCCTGAGAATTTGAGACCATAGATTTGTTTCTTTTAGAATCAGAGTTCAAGTTTATACAAGTTACATATTTTAGGAAGTCCCAAATAAATCTAAGAAATTAAAGTGCTTCCAAATTGGCCTGGCAGAAGAAAATTTAAACCTTTCAGAAGGGTCACACTTCAGTCCTCACAGAATTCTCTTAGATAAAACCCAATAAAATAGAAGCTCAGAATTCAAAGTTAGAAAATGCCTGGGGGGAAAAATCTACTATGAGTAAGAATCAGCAGAATTAAACGCTCCAAAAATCAGATAGAATTACTAGCTACATACCACAAAACAAGTACATTTACAGTGATTAACGAATGATAAAATAGAAGTGATAACACAGCCCAGTATAAAATATTTCCATGCAGATTAACAACACCTAAATGCTACCTGTAGGAATAAAAAATATAGTTACGGAAATAAAAAAAAAACTCAGTGGATGGTTTAAATGGTAGAACAGATTCAGCTGAAGAGAGACAAGAAAGAATTATTGAGATTCAGCACAGAGGTGTAGACATGGCAAATATAAAAGAGATTAAGAAATAGAGAACAGAGCTCTTTGGAAATTCTGGATATTAGCCCTTTGTCAGATGTGTAAACTGCAAAGATTTTTTCCCATTCTGTTGGTTGCCGATTCAGTCTAGTGACTGTTTCTTTTGCCGTGATGATAGACTGGACTGGGAAAATGTGGCACATATACACCATGGAATATTATGCAGCAATCAAAAATGATGAGTTCGTGTCCTTTGTAGGGACATGGATGAATCTGGAGAGCATCATTCTCAGCCAACTGACACAAGAACAGAAAATGAAATACCGCATATTCTCACTCATAGGTGGGTGATGAAGAATGAGAACACATGGACACAGGGAAGGGAGCACTACACACTGGGATCTATTGGGAGAAATAGGGGAGGGACAGTGGGGTGGGGGGGAGCTGGGGAGGGATAGCATGGGGAGAAATGCCAAATGTGGGTGAAGGGGAGGAAGGCAGCAAAACATACTGCCATGTGTGTACCTATGCAACTATCTTGCATGTTCTGCACATGTACCCCAAAACCTAAAATGCAATTAAAAAAAAAAAAGAAAGAAATAGAGAACAGAGCAAGACCTAACATATTTTCAACAATAACAATGGATTAAGATCTGGATGCTGAGAAAAAATAACTGTCAATCTAGAATTGTAACACAGAATACATTATTATTCAAGAAAAAAGGGGAACTAAATATTTTTTCAGACAAACCTGAGAGCTTACCAACAAAAAAACGTTTATTAAAAGAACTTCTAAAGCACATGCTTTAAGAAGAAGGATAATCATCTCAAAGAAAGGACTGAATGCAAAAATAATAGTGAGCAAAGGAATTGGAAGACATATGGGTATGCCTAAAAAAATCATTGAATAATGATAAACTTAACTGGAATACATCCTGACTTGTTCGAGTTGAACACACTCATTTACTTCTCCAGCCTCCTGAAATTCCACTAAAACAAATATAAAGAAATTTTTTAAATGTATGAGTTCATAAGGACAATGCAAACAAAGAATATAGATAGCAATTATGGAAGACGGAAAGAAAGCAGAAGAATAAGTATTAACTTGTTTAGTAGACCTGGGAGACCTGAATCTTAAGCCCTGACAAATCTGATTTTTATCACAGAACGATGAGTTGGATGGGTGAGTTACCTGTGGAAGTAGAGGGGCATGTCAAGTTCATAATTAAAACTACTTTGGGAATTAAAACAAAAGTAAAACACTTTGGAAAATAACAAGTAAGAACATAGGAGTTGAAGGGAATTAAAATGTTTTTCTACAAAACGAGATATTAAATTTAGTCTTGTAAACTGTGTGTTAAAACATTAAGGAATGGAAGTAAAAATGTATAACTTCTAAGCCGGGGAAAAGGAAAACTAAATTTATAAAATGTACATATATATAATATATATTTAAAATAGATATAGATATAGGTATCAATGAAACAGATGTAGATATAATAGATATAGATACAGATAAGTTCTGCTATCACAAAGTCAGGGGTTGTCCGACAAGATCTGATATTCAAATCATACTCAAATTTCTTATTAGCCAGTAAACTCTAAGTTTTCTTTTTCACTTGGGATAAGGGTAGATTGAGTGGATCTTTGCCATCATTATTATAATGATAATAATAGCAACTAGTTGTAATAGTTGTTCTAAATTGCTTCAAAGGAAGAGTAAGATACTTTTCAGCTAAGGTTGTATAATATGAATAATAGTAAAAATACTGCTGAGGTAAGCCACAAGCTCAGCCTAGACGCTATTGAGATTAGATTATATTTGGATAAAAAATAGACATCAGGTGAACCATGCCCTCTATGTTCAGCCTCTTCTTGAAAGAAATCAAAGATGTTTGTTGTTGTTTTGTCATTAGATGTTATTGCACAACAAAATCCTATCAAATGGTGAAGTTATTTCTAGGACAACCCATTAAATCATTCATTGTAGTTTTAAGTCAGATTTCAGAATTGTGAAGAAAAGCATTGGAAACAGATGTTCTATGTATTTTTAATACTTAATCCATTGAAACTAGAATATTTTATGATAAGACCTACTGGCAAGATAGGAAACTTCTTGGAAACTTTTGTTTCCTTTTATTTATTTTGTTTTAATTGATTAAAGGCTGAAAACAGAAGCTGAAACAGTTAAGTGTAGAAGTAAAAAACAAAGATGTATTATATGCCCAGGGTAAAGTGAACTTAAAAGAATCTCATCATTTTCAATTTGAAAATAGTCTAAAATACAAAACCAAATGAACCATAATTTGTCAGAAGGGGAACAGGTTGCACTTCATGGTATTGTTCTCTTTTTCTTGAAGATTCTGACTACATGTCATTCTATATGTTTTCTACATGTGGCATGGATCTTATCATACAGCTACTATTCATCCAGTTTTACTTAGAGGAGTGATTCTCAACCCTGGTTGTGCATGGGAATTACTTGGGATACTTTACAAAATACTGATGCCTGGACCTACTACCACAGATTCTGATGTAATTGGTCTAGAGAGCAATGTGAGCATTGGGCTTTTTAGTTTCCAAGTGTTTCTAATATGTAGCCAAGTCTGAGAACCACTGAGGTAGAGGGTTCAACTTAGGTTTCTTATAGCTTTTGCACCCCTGGCTTTCTAAGGGCTTCCTAAAATCAAAGGCCATTTCTCTGGTTAAAATTAATAATGTTGAACAAAGTTTCTCCTTTTTAAAATTTCTTTTAAAGTTAGTGAAGCCTGTAACTCATCTCTCTCTTAGCCTCTTCTTGTTTCCCACCCACTCTGCTTTCCCGACCATTTAAATATTTGCTGTGATCCCAGGCAGTACAAAAGGTGGACATCCAGCCCCACTTCCCTCACCATGACTCATCCTAAAAGCTGTTTGCTGAGCGAGGCTCTGGTTTTTGTTTCAGACTTCGTGCAGGGGGATCCACAACCCTATACAACAATGCCTGTTCTTGCTCGACTCCCCCTCAGTCCCCGCCCAACTTCCTACTCTCTATTCAAAACCTGCCAGAAGAAAAACAAGGCATTTGTGCCCAGCAGTTTGCAAACCAGTCATGCTTTTCCAACATACACAGGGTTACCATTCAACAACCCAGGATTCTTGAAACTAGTTCCCTAGGCATTCATCAAATACACTTGTAGCCCTCCAAAGACATTTGGAATTTTCAGCCTCTGTGATATATAGACTGAGGATGGGATAGGCCTTTCACAGTGCTTATAAAGGAAAGACTTCCAAATCTCCCAAATATATAGGACGGCAAATAGAGGCCCATTTTAGAAATATTTGGTAGGCATTTGCCCTAAACTTTTTTATGGGAGCTCAATTTGGCTGTGTTTTGGGCACAGTTGCATGTTTACTGGTTAGCTACAGGGGAAAGTAGGAAGGGTTTGGGACAGGGAGCTAAAGCTAGATCTGTCCAGTGGATTGTGGTGAGGACTCCAGAAGCAAGTACACTGACCGGTAAGCTCCAGAACTAGAGGATGGCTAAGAGACAATAGGTGGTAGGCCTTGCCTGACATGAGAACCATGGGGGAAAGAGAGGGGCTGAGAGATTTCTGAGGTACAGTAAAGAGGAATCTAGCACTAACAATCTTCTGAAATCCAAGTGATATGGTTTGGCTCAGTATCTCCACCCTAATCTTATCTCAAATTGTAATTCCCAGGTGTTGAGGGAGGAACCTGGTGGGAGGTGATTGGATCATGGGGGGCAGTTTCCCCCATGCTGCTCTCATGATAGTGAGGGAGTTATCATGAGGTATGATGGTTTACAAAATGGCAGTTTCCCTTGTGTTCTCTTTCTCTCTCTCTCTCCTACGACCATGTAAGATATGTCTTGCTTCCTCTTTGCCTTCTGCCATGATTGTAAGTTTCCTGAGGCCTTCTTAGCCATGTGGAACCGTGAATCAGTTAAACTTCTTGTTCATAAATTGCTCAGTTTCAGGTGGTATCTTTGTAGCAGTGTAAAAATGGACTAACACAGATAATTTGTACTGGGAGTGGGGTACTGCTATAAAAATAACGTGAAAATGTGGAAGCACCTTTGGAACTGGGTAACAGGCAGAGGTTGGAACAGTTTGGAGGGCTCAGAAGAAGAAGGAAAATGTGGGAAAGTATGGAACTTTCTAGAGACTTGTTGAATGGTTATTGACCAAAATGCTGAGAGCGATACAGACAATGAAGTCCCAGCAGAGGTGGTTTCAGATGACGACGAGAAACTTATTAGGAATTAGAGAAAAGGCATTCATGGTATGCTTTAGCAAAGAGACTGGCAGCCTTTGCTCCTGCCCTAGAGATCTGGGGAGCTTTGAACTTGGGAGAGATAATTTTAAGGTATCTGACAGAAGAAATTTCTAAGTAGCAAAGTATTCAAGATGTGACCTGGATGATTCTGAAAGTGTTCGGTCATATGCTTTCACAAAGAGATTATCTGAAACTGGAACTTTCATTTAAAAGGGAAGCAGAACATGAAAGTCTGGAAAATTTGCAGCCTGACCTTAAAGTGGAAAAGGAAAACCCATTTACTAAGAAGGAATTCAAGCTGGCAATAGAAATTTGCATAACTAACAAGGAACCGAATGTTATAGTAATCAAAACAATTGGGAAAATCTCTTCAGGACATGCATGTTAGAGATCTTGGCAGCAGTCCCTCTCATCAGAGGCCTGGAGGCCTATGAAGGAAAGATGGTTTCATGGGCAGGGCCACTGCTCTGTGCAGCCTTGGGATATGGCACCTTTCATTGCAGCAGCAGCAGGTCCAGCTATTGCTAAAAGGGGCAAGGTGCACCTTGGATCATGGCTTCAGAGGGAGCAAACTCCAAGCCTCAGCAGCTTCCACATGGTGTTGGGCCTACAGGAGCATGGAAAACAAGAGTTGAGCTTTGGGAGCCCCTGCCTAGATTTCAGAGGATGTGTGGAAATGCCTGGATGTCCTGGCAGAAGTGTGCTGCAGGGGCAGAGCCCTCAAGGAGAACTTTTACCATGGCCATGCAGAGAAATGTAGGGTTGAAGCCCCCTAGAGTCCCCACTAGGGCACTGCCTAGTGGAGCTGTGAGAAGAGGGCCACTGTCCTCCAGATCCCAGAATGGCAGATCCACCAACAGCTTGCATCATGCTCCTGGAAAAGCACAATGCCACGGTGGCAGTACCCTGCAAAACAACAGGGTGGAACTGCCCAAGGCCGTGAGAGCCCACCCCTTACATTAGTGTTGCTCAGATGTGAGACATGGAATCAAAGGAGATTATTTTGGAGCTTTAAGATTTAATAAATGCCCTGCTAGGTTTTGGACTTGGATGGCACCTGTGGTCTCTTTGTTTTGGCCAATTTCTTCCATTTGGAACAGGAACATTTACCCTATGCCTGTATCCCCATTGTATCTTGGAAGTAACTAACTTGTTTTTGATTTTAAGGCTCACATGTGGAAGGGACTTCCCTTGTCTCAGATGAAACCTTGGACTTGGACTTTTGGGTAAATGCTGGAATGAGTTAAGTCTCTGGGGGACTGTTTGGAAGGCATGATTTGTTTTGAAATGTAAAAAGGACATGAGATTGGGAGGGGCCAGGGGCAGAATGATATGGTTCAGCTCTGTGTCCCCTCAAATCTCATCTTGAATTGTAATTCCCGGGTGTCAAAGGAGGGACCTGGTTGGATGTGATTGGATCATGGGGGTGGTTTCCCGCATGCTGTTCTCATGATATTGAGGGAGTTCTCATGAGATCTGATGGTTTAAAAGTGGCAGTTTCCCCGTGGTATCTTTCTCTCTCTTTCTCTCCTGCCACCATGTAAGATGTGTCTTGCTTCCCCTTTGCCTTCTGCCATGATTGTAAGTTTCCTGAGGCCACTCTAGCCATGTGGAACTGTGAGCAATTAAACCTCTTTTGTTTATAAATTATGCAGTCTCAGGTAGTGTCTTTATAGCAGTGTGAAAATGGACTAATACACTAAGTAGGACAGTAGTTACCATTGGCTCAATCTCTAGGCAGAGAACAAGACCTTCACTTTGCTCTTTGAGAATGGGGTTGGGTATGAGATGGTGGCAGTAGAGTAGGAAAAGAGTATGGTAGGGCCCTAAGCCTCAAGAGAATTTGTCAGGGATCCCTTAAATATAATTATTTGCATGTCTTTCATCTCAATTCATGATTTTGCTGTGAATATTTGAAAAGTTACTTAACATTTGGAGTCTCAGCTTTCTCATCTTTAAAATGAGTGAAGTAATATTTGTGCTATGTACTGAATGTTTGTGCCCACCTAAAAACTCATATGTTAAACTGTAATCCTCAATGTAATGGTATTTGGAGGTTGGGCCCTTGGGAGGCAATTAGGACATGAGGGTGTAATCCTCATGAATGGGATTAGTGATCTTATAAGAGGAGGCCAGAGCCAACTTGCTCTCTTTTCACCATGTGAGTCACAGGAAGAAGTCAGCTGTCTGCAACCCAGAAGAGATCCTTCACCATAACTGGATCATGCTAGCACTCTGGTCCTGGACTTCCTGCCTCCAGAATTATGAGAAATAAATTTCTATTGTTTATGTTACCCAGTCTACGGTATTCTGCTATAGCAGCCTGAACTGACTAAGATAACTTGCCTCTCAAGAGTGTGATACAGATTAATTGACATGAATGTAAAGCAATTAAATAGCATCTTGATAGAGTTGGTGCATACCTGGCTTCAATTCTCCCTTTCTTTGTATCCATGCCTCATTGCAATGTGACTTTGTAATTTCTTATATCAAAAGGGGAAGTCTCTCTCTTTACCCTTCGAGCCTGGGCTTGCCTTTTTACTTGCTGTGGACAATGGAATGCAACAGAAGTGTTCTCTATGTAGGCTTTAAGAGGCCCTGCACATCTCCTTTTGCTCTCTTACAACACTGTTGCTGTCATGTAAACAAGCTCAGGCTAGCCTGCTGGAGGATAACAAGCATATGGCTCTGTTGCCCCAAACATCTGAGAAAACAGCCAGCCAATCCCCCAGAGCATAACCAATTAGCTGACTGAAAGTTGTGTGTAGAGCCAGCTAAGATGAGAAATGTCCAGTTAAGCCCAGGGTCTGTTGCCAACTCAAATTTTGAGATAAATTAAAAATTGTTGTTTTAAGCCATTGGGGTAATTTTTATGCTGAAAAAGCGGATACAGTCCCTGGCACAGCATAAGCACCCAATGATGATAGCTGCTGTGATTAATAATAGTATTAACTGAGTGCCAGGTAAAATACCTACAGCCAAATGAGCCTCACAGTTGTATATTGCCAGTTATAAACAGTAGTACCTGCACAATGTTTGTAAGTTTTTAAAATCAATTACAATATTTTAAAATGGGGAGAGTTGACATAAAATCAGTGAACCCAGCTTTTCTTCTCCAGGCTACAATTGCAAGATCTGAGTAGTTGCTGTCCCCGAAATGAGGAAATTTCTCCCTAGAGGCTCAGTTTCCCCCACTCTCTGTGGTTTCTGAAGCACAATTATTCACTCAGAAATATTAATTCAGTTTCTCATACGTAGCAGGCATTGTTCTAGGGTCTGAAGATATAGTGACAAAAAAGAAAACAAACTTTCTACTTTCCTATGGAGTTTGCAATTGTATGACAGCTATGGACTGATGGGGATTACACAGAGGCTAGAAAACAGTCCATATCCTTGCACAAATTTTTTCTTTCGCTATAGGAAGCCAACAATAAAATCATTTTTAATTATTTATAGAAACAGGACACTTAAAGAAGAAAGAGGAAGAAAACCATTTGCTGAACCATAGATGGGTCATTGAGGGTATTATGGCCTCATCTAAGCTTAGAGCAGGGCTTCTCAGGTAAGGGTATTGATATTTCAGACTAGATAATTATATGTTATTGGGGCTGTCCTGTGCATTGCAGAATATTTAGCAGCCTCCTTGGCCCCCACCTACTAGATGCCAGTAGCACCTCTCAGTTGTGACAACCAAATCTATCTCTAGACATTGCCAACTGTCCCCTATGGGGCAAAATTGGCCCTGTTTGAGAACTAATGACATAGAGTGAAGGAGAAATACAATGGGTAAAAGCTGAAGAAGTAAAGGTTTTTGTTTGTCAGCTGTACTGGTTGGGGTAAAGCTAGCTTCTGTAACAAAGGAACCCTCAACCCTTAATATGGAAATTATTTCTTGCTCATGGAATAGTCCAATATGGTACTCCTGGCTACCCAGTAGTCTACTCTGCTTCTAAAGTTTCTATATTCATTTGCATCAAGCCAGGAGATGAAGAAAGAACAGGGAAGATAGCACTATGATTTTTATTGTTTTCTAATGGGCAATGCAGGACATTGTATATGTCAATTCTGCTTATATGACACTGGGCTAAAAGTCATGTGGTCTTATCAGGGGTTGGGAAAAGTTAGTTCTAGTTCAGTGTTCAGGAGGAAGAGAAAAGAGGTTTGGTGAACAGCTTTCAATTTTCTACATCATTTTTACACCAAACTATATTGGTCACCACAGAAGACATTTCTATAGGAATTATAAATATAAATCAGTAAACCTTGGTCATCATAGAGGAGATTTCTATGGGACTTACAAATATAAATTGATAAACCTTGAACCTTTCATTGCATTCTTCATTATAAGGGTATTTACTGACCTTCATACTAACAGCTCAGTGCTAATAGAAGTTGTTAGAAGTCAGACAAGACCAATTTAAAAGCCAAAATCAAAACAATGCACTTATATATACAAATGTCAAAAGCAGGCACAAAGACTGTTTCTGAAAGTAGCAATAGAGAATTAGAGAAACCCCTTACAGGCCATAGAAAGGCAATTTACTTACTTATGGGGGGAACAGAGAATGATATTTTTGGCTCCAAAAACAATGGGACTTCCATCCACTGCCTTTGAGTAAAACTCCTATACTATGGTCGCATGAGTGCACATTTATGCTATGACATTTCCACATATGAGAAAAATGTTTTCTTTTATCTAAGTATCACTAGGAAAGATTACTGTCATGTGAGTAAGTTAAAATTAGAAAAGTTTTTAGTATGTTTTTTATCCCTTCCCTGTATCTCACAGGTGTAAGCCATACAGAAAAATTAAGGAGTATTGTTGCACTATCTAGAACCTTTTAACACTGTGCAGAAACAATATCAAACAAATATGCAATGTGAGATGTGAGCACCTGTCCTTTTGCTGTGTTTGGTATCAAATCTGTTCAATTCTTTCCAGCATCTCCTTCTCATTATTGTTATTTATATTAAGCACAGAAATGATTGTTCATATGGTGTTTCTCTTCCGCTGTTCATTCTGAGCAGTGGGGGATGGGAGTAATAAGGAATATACTAACTCATTATAGAATCTCTTTAATTTTGTAATTCACCACCCCCACCAAAGCAGAGACGGATTTTTAACAGCTGCTGTGAAATAATTTTAATATCTACAAACTGAGGCTCAGTGCCTCAAAAAAAAAAAATCAACTTCTTAAAATCCCCTTTTCCTGGTTGAGTTGAAGATCTATACTTCATGTTGTTTTAATGTCAATGTGCAATCATCTCTTCTAATTTTGTCACATAGTGTGCTCTACAAGAAGCCCCCATCGCAGGAGATTTATGAGACTCCTAGGGAGGGATTCAATCAGAAATTGAGGAATTTAAATGAGCAGTGGGATTGGAGTTCTTGACCTTTACTTGTTTATTAGAGTTTTCTTGAAAAATCTCTTACTTCGAACTTCCATACTAAACAAGACAAAAACGAAATCTATGATTTCCTGGCCTTTACTATTAAGAATAATTTGTAGTACACTAAACTTTCTTCTTTAAAATAATCCCTTCCCATTCCTAAAGTAGTTTTATAAGTGCAGATGCCCAGAATAACAAATTAACAGAGATTTTTTTCCTTGTTATATCACAGGAGCTTCTCTTTGCTTTATGCACCTCTAAAGAATGGCTCACGCAGAGTCTAAAATAACAAACTATGACGCAACATTTTAACAATAAAACTGTGAGGGATAATGTTATCTATCTTTCACTACACTCCTACTACAATATGCACTTTACTAGGAATATTACATCTAGTGTGATACTTACAACTTTCCGAGCTTTTTGCTACTGTGCATATTTTATAGAGGAGGAAACTAAGGCTCAGAAAAATTAAGAAGCTTGGCAAGAATCACACAGTGATTATTTAGTGGCATAGTATTTGGATCTAAGTTGATATTCTGCTATGATCTATATATTTTTCAGTTGTCCACTAGTGTTGGAGCTCCTTTCCTTCTACATGTGAGGATATTTGGAAGTAGGTCATTGAGAAAATAATTATGTCAATGGGTAGTGCTGAAATCCATTAGCAGACTTTTCCTTAAGCTAGAGTTCCACAACTCTGCCATTCAAAAATAGCCACTTCCTTGTTTGGATGTCTCTCTTTCTGAAAAAGTAGAGGTCAATTCCCATGCTTGGTTGAAATTTTGGAGAATGCCATGAGGAGCTCCTCTACTCAATGCTTTTGCCTTAGTTTGCAACTCTTTTTGTTTAAAACAGCTCTCAGTACTACTCACCATCCTCATCTCTCCCAGTAGTATTAAATTTAATTACAGTTGCCCTTCCCTATTGGAGGGTTCTACATCCATTGATTACACCAACTCAGGATCAAAAATATTTGAAAAAATTTTCATCTGTACTAAAAATGTATAGACTTTTTTGTCATTATTCTATAACAGTATGATTTAACAACTATTTACAAAGCATTTACAGTGTATTATAAGTAATCTGGAGATGATTTAAGGTATACTGGAAGATGTGTATAAGTTATATACAGATACTATGCCATTTTATGTAAGGGCCTTAAACATCTACAGATTTTGGTATCCACAGGAGGTCTTGGAACTAATACTCCTCAGCTATCAAGGGATGACTGTATTTACAATTATTTCTTAGGTGTTTGAAACTTCTATTTTATTTATTGATTATTAACTAAGTAAATGAAAATTAATACTTGCTAATGTACATTCAAAAATAAAACTTTGATTTATTTTACTAGCATGTTTAATTTTATACTACTAGAAATACTTCATATTGACATTGCTCTCAGTATTTTTTTTCTTTTAAATCACTTTTATTTTTTCTAGTTTCTAACTTTTATTTTAAGTTCAGAGGTACATGGGCAGAATGTGCAGGTTTGCTACTTAGGTAAATGTGTGCCATGGTGGTTTGCTGCACAGATCATCCCATCACCCAGGTATTAAGTTCAGCATCCATTAGCTCTTCTTCCTGATCCTCTCTCTCCTCTTACCCACTGCCCTCTAACAGGCTCCAGCGTGTGTTGTTCTTCCCTACCCCCATGTGTGATGGCTAATATTGACTGTCAGCTTGATCGAAGAATGCAAAGTATTGTTCCTGGGTGTGTCTGTGAGGGTACTGCCAGTGGAGATTAACATTTGAGTTAGTGGACTGGGAGAGTCAGACCCACCCTCAAACTGGGTGGGCACCATCTCATCAGCTTCCAGTGTAGCTAGAATACAAGCAGGCAGAAGAACGTGGAAGGACTAGACTGACTAAGTCTTCCGGCCTTCATCTTTCTCCCCTTGCTGGATGCTTTCTGCCCTCTAATATTGACTCCAAGTTCTTCAGCTTTTGGACTCTTGGAATTACACCAGTGATTTTCTAGGGGCCCTTGGGCCTTCAGCCACAGACTGAAGGCTGCACTGTCGGCTTCCCTACTTTTGAGGTTTGGGGACTGAGAGTGGTTTTCTTGCTCCTCAGTTTGCAGAGGGCCTATTGTGGAACTTCATCTTGTGATAACGTGAGTCAATTCTCTTAATAAACTCCCCTTCATATATTCATCAATTCAATTAGTTCTTTCTCTTTAGAGAACCCTGACTAGTAATGATTTTCGTACAGGGAGTGCTTCTAGAACAACAGACTTTTAAGGATGGAGTTCTTTCATTGGTTTTGGAGTTTCTGGAGTTGGCTGCTTAATCCGATTACACCCCGGAATTCTAAGGGCTCTACTTTTAATAGTATGAAGAACACTGATAGTCCTTGGCAGGAACTGTTTAGAGAGTTATACAAAATAAATGCATTTGATACTCCTGATTCACCGCTCATGAGAGGCAAGGAGTTCAGTGACTCTATACATGATATCTTTGACCTTATATGGAGAACCAAGAAATATAATGAAGTTGGTTTGTTGCTTTTAAGTTTACTGGACAAAGTAATGAAAGAAAACAATTCTAACTCTCGGCTCCAGAAGCACATACTGAGCCTCAAATCTTCTAAGATTGCCCTGAGTGAAAATCTTAGCTCCTGTAAATAAAGAGCTGAAATTGTGGAAAGTCACACACATGATCTTATCATGCGATTGGCTGACCTTCAATGAAAGGTGCACACACAGCCTTGCAAGGTGTCTACTGTTAAAGTGAGGGCATTGATTGGAAAAGAATGAGACTGCAACTTGGAAAGGGGATGTTTGGGAGGACCTTGGTGAAGCTGGAGACACTGAGCTTGTAAACTTTGATGAACTATTTTTGCCCAAGGAAATACCTTCCCCATCCCCAGTGGTGGCAACATCCCCTTCCATACTCACACTGTCAACAGCCTTTCCACTTCTGTCTGAGGAGATTAAGCCTGCATTGCCTGACACAACAGTGATGTCCTTCCCTGAGGCAGTTGCCAGGCCAGACAATGTTGATTCTTCCCAGGACCCACCCCTGACATCCCTGTTTGCTTCTAGACCTATAGCTAGACTAAAGTCCTGGTAAGTTTCTAGAGGTGAGGTTCAGAGTGTGACCCATGAGGAGGTATGCTACACTCCAAAAGAATGGCTTGAGTTTTCTAATTTATATAAGGAAAAATCTGAAGAACAGATATGGGAATAGATATTAAGGGTGTGGGACAATGGTGGAAGGAACATAAAGTTGGATCAGGCTGAATTTGTTGATTTGAGCCCACTAGGCAGGGATTCTGCATTTAATATTGTAGCTTGGGGAGTTACAAAAGGTTCTAATAGTTTATTTGCTTGGTTAGCTGAAACATGAATCAAAAGATGGCCTTCTGTGAGTGAGCTTAAAATGCCTGATTTCCCTTGGTATAATGTAGAAGAAGGATCCAAAGGCTTAGGGAGATGGAAATGCTAGAGTGATTAGTCACTTTAGACTGACTCATCCCAGCAGGGGGAAGGGGCCAGAAGACATACCTTTCACCAATACTTTGTGAAATAGATTTGTGAGGGCAGCACACGCATGATGAGCTCTGTGATTGCTCTTCTCTGTATGCCAGCTTTTACATTGGTAATTGCAGTCATGCAATTATAAAATTTAAATGCAATGGGAATAATTAGATCCCTGGTGGCAGGGGCCCAGTGGTGGCACTCAAGCATTAAAGGCAAAGTGGGCATAGTGACCGTATTGGACAGCAGAGTCAAAGCAGGAATCAGAATAGTCTGACTCGTATAGAGCTCTGGCATTGGCTAATTAATCATAGCGTTTCCTAGAAGTGAAATTGATAGGAAGCCTACTGCATTCTTACTTCATTTATGTAAGCAGAAAACTTCCAGGTGGAGTGGACAAAAGACTAATTTGAATTATAAAAACAGACAATCATGGCCCCTCAATCAGTTTTCAGACTTGAGCCAGTTTTTAGACCCAGAATCCCTTGAATGAAGGAGAGGCTGGGTCCCCTTAAAGGAAGGACCGCACTACACTACCAGTTTATACTGTTAATCATTCTCCTATCCTTCTCCAAGGAGACCTCCAGCCTTTTACCAAGGTAACTGTGCACTGGGGAAAGGGGAATGATCAGA
This sequence comes from Callithrix jacchus, assembly GCF_049354715.1. Taxonomy (NCBI): domain Eukaryota; kingdom Metazoa; phylum Chordata; class Mammalia; order Primates; family Cebidae; genus Callithrix; species Callithrix jacchus. The sequence continues at coordinate 21,368,198 of NC_133524.1, forward strand.
CCTTTCCGGGACTACTGGATGCTGGCTCTGAGCTGACATTGATTCCAGGGGACCCAAAACTCTCATCTGTATGCCAAAACATCATTGTGGTCCTCCAGTTAAAGCAGGGGCTTATGGAGATTAGGTAATTAATGGCGTTTTAGATCAGGTCTGACTTACAGTGGATCCAGTGGGTCCCTGGACTCATCCTATGGTCATTTCCCCTGTACCAGAATGCATAACTGTCATAGACATACTTAGAAGCTGGCAGAATCCCCACATTGGCTCCCTGACTGGTAGGGTGAGGGCTATTGTGGGAAATGCCCAATGGAGGGCATTAGAGCTACCTTTAGGTAGAAAAACAGTAAATCAAAACCAACATTGCATCCCTGGAGCGACTGCAGAGATTAGTGTCAAAATCAAGGACTTGAAAGATGCAGGGGTGGTGATTCCCACCACCATCCCCATTTAACGCTCCTATTTGGCCTGTGCACAAGACAGATGGATCTTGGAGAATAACAGTGGATTATTGTAAGCTTAACCAGGTGGTGACTCCAACTGCAGCTGATGTACCAGATGTGACTTCATTGCCTGAACAAAGTAACACATCTCCTGGTACCTGGTATGCAGCCACTGACTTGGCAAATGCCTTTTTCTCCATTCCTGTCCATAATCCTCACCCCTTCCCCCAGGTGCTCTGTCCCAGGGACATGAGAGTTCTGTCTATAAGTCCCTCACTGGAGTGTTGGAATTTCTGCAGGGAGGTCCTGCCCAGTGACGAGGAATGGATCCAAGTTCCACCTAAAGAATCAATCTGCCCATAATCTGCCACAGCCACTATGCTGCACTATGGGGAGTACCACCCAGTCCAAACTGCCCAGCCTCCCTAGAACTGGCAGGGGAAAACTGCTGATTAGAGCCATAGTGATGGCGGTCACCCCTCGCCCCAGGAGCTCAGTTATCTTAGGCAGACTCCAGGCTGCTGTGACTGGCCAGTGGGGATTCCAAGCCAGTGGGTCTTAGCTTGCAGAGTTCCATGGGAGTGGGTCCCACTGAGTGAGGTTATTTGGCTCGCTGGCTTCCACCCCCTTTCAACAGGAGTGGAAGGTTCTCCTGTCTCACTGGAGTTCTGAGAGCTGCCGGAGTATGTAAAAATTCCTACAGCTCAGTGCTTGCCTGAACTTCTGCTGACTGGAGCAGTTGCCATGGGTCTGCCCAGTTTTGTGCTTGAGACCCAAGGCCCTGGTGGTGTAGGCCTTCAAAAAATCAATGAATCCAAGGATATGTTGTGTACCCATGTATATGGGCTAAATGCCCCAATTAAAAGACACAGAATGGCAAGCTGAATAAAAAGACAAGACCCATCAGTGAGTCTTGTAAAGGTAGACATAGACTCAAAAGAAAGAGACAGAAAAAAGTTTACTGAGAAAATGGAAACTAGAAAAAAGCAGGGGTTGCAATCCTAGTTTCTGACAAAATAGACTTTAAAACAACAAAGGTCAATAAAGACAAAGAAAGGCATTACATAAGGGCAAAAGGTTCAACTCAACAAGAAAAGCTAACTATCTTAAATATATATGCATTCAATACAAGAAGGTATGAGTGCAAAATATGTGATGGAATGCTCTGTGCAGCAAACCACCATGGCAATATGGTTTATTCTTTCCATAAAGGAATAACAGATGCTGGCGAGGTTGTGGAGAAATAGGAATGCTCTTACACTGTTAACGGGAATGAAAATTAGTTCAATCATTGTGGAAGATAGTGTGGTGATTCTTCAAAAATTTAGAACCAGAAATACCATTTGACCCAGCAACCCCATTATTGGGTACATACCCAATGGAATAAAAATTATTCTACTATAAAGATACATGCACACATATGTTTATTGCAGCACTATTCACCATAGCAAAGACATGGACTCAACCCAAATGCCCAGTGATGATAGACTAGATAAAGGAAATGTGGTACATATACACCATGGAATACTATGCAGCCATAAAAAGAAACAAGGTCATGTCCTTTGCAGGGACATGGATGAAGCTGGAAGCTATTATCCTCACCAAACTAATTCAGGAACAGAAAACCAAACACCATACGTTCTCACTTATAAGTGAGAGCTGAACAATGAGGACACATGGACACAGGGAGGGGAACAAAACACACTGAGACCTGTCAGGGAAGGGTGAGTGGGTAAAGCATTAGAGAAAAGAGTTAATGCATTCTGGGCTTAATACCTAGGTAATGGGTTGATCTGTCCAGCAAACCACCATGGCACAGATTTACCTATGTAACAAACCTGCACATCACACACATGTGCCCTGGAACTTAAAAACATAAAATAATGTTTAAAATTTTCTTTTTATATTTGGTTTTCATCAGTTTGACTATGATGTATCTAGGTGTGATTTTGTTGATATTTATTTTTCTTTGGGTTCTCTGAGATTCTTGGATAAGTATTTTAGTATCTTTCATTATTTAATAAAAGTATCAGGGCTTATATCTTCACGTCTGTTTAGCCCTATTTCTTCTTCTTTCTTTTCCTTCCCTTCCCTCTCTTGTCCTCTCCTTTCCTCCCATCTCTTTCTGGGATTAGAGGTTAGAGCATTTGATACTGTTCCACAGTTTTTGGATAACCTTTTGCATTTTTTCATGTTTTAATCTCTATCTTTCTGTTTAGATAATTTATATTAACATATCTTCCAGTTAACTGAGTTTGTCCTCAAAAGTGCCTAGTTTACTGATGGGTCCACTGAGGAAATTCTTGGGTATCAGAAACAAGAATAAAAAGATTGTTCATCATGACTAAGTGGGATTTATCCCTGGGGTGCAAGAATGGTTCAACATATGCCAATCAATCACTGTGACATGGCATATCAACGGAATGGAGGATAAAAACCATATGAACATTTCATTTGTTCCAAAAAAGGGTTTGATAAAATTCAACATTCTTTCATAATACAAACTAAAAATACTGTGTATAGAAGGAACACATCTCAACATAATAAAAGCCCGTTATGACACTTCCACAGCTAGCATCATACTGAAAGGGAAAAACTGAAAGCCTTTCCTTTAAGATTCGTAAAAAGATAAGGTACCCACTTTCATCACTGTTATTCAACGTAGTATGGGAAGTCCTAGCTAGAGCAATCAGACAAGAGAAATAAATAAATTACATCCAAATTGGTAAGGAAGAAGTCAACTTATTCTTGTTTGCAGAGGATATGTTCTTATATTTGGATAAGCACAAAGGATCTACCAAAAAAAACTACTTCAACTGATAAATTCAGTAAAGCTGCGGGATACAAAATCAAATTGGTGTCATTTCTATATGCCATCAACAAACAGTCTGAAAGAGAAATCATTAAAGCAATCCCATGTATCATAGCTGCAAATAAAATAAAATACCTAGGAATAAACATAACCAAAGAAGTAAAAGATCTTGACAATGAAAACTATAATACATTGAAAAGGACACTAAACAATGGAAAGATATTCCATATTCATGGATTAGAAGAATCTATATTGTTAAAATGTCCATACTACCCAAAGTAATTTACAGATTCTATGCAAGCCCTATCAAAATACCAATGTTATTCCTCAGATAAATTTCTAAAGTTATATTTCTAAAATTTACATGGAACCACAAAATACTCAGAAGAGCCAAAGCTATCCAGAGCAAAAAGAACAAAAGTAGAGGAATCACAATAATTGACTTCAAATTATACGACTAAACTAACCAAACAGCAAACGAAACCAAACATAACCAAAACAGCATGGGACTGGCAGAAAAAGAGGCAAATAGACTGATGTGACAGGATAGAGAACTCAGAAATAAATGTGTACATATATAGTGCACTCATTTTCAAAAAGGTGCCAGAACATACATTAGGAAAAGGTCAGTCTCCTCAATAAATGGTGCTGAATGTCCATATGCAGAAGGATAAGACTAGACCCCTATGTCTTGTCATATACAAAAATCAAAGCGAAATGTACTAAAGATTTAAATTTAAGGCTGCAAACTATGAAACTACTGAAGGAAAACAGTGGGGAAACACTCCAGGACATTTAATCTGTGCAATGATTTCCCACAAGCACAGACAACCGAAGCAAAAATGGACCACTTGGGTCACATTAAGTTAAAATCTTCTTCATGATCAAGGAAACAACAAAGTGAAGAGGCAACCTACAGAATAGGAGAAAATACTTGCAAACTACCCTTCACCAAGTAATTAATAACCAGAATATATAAGAAGTTTGAACAACTATAGGAAAAAATCTGATTTTTAAATGAGCAAAAAATCTAAATTGATATTCACAAAAGAAGACATAAAAATGGCAAATAGGTATATGTAAAGGTGCTCAACATCAGTGATCATCAGAGAAATGCAAATCAAAATTATAATGAGATGTCATCTCACCCCAGTTAGAATAGCTTTTATCCAAAAAAAAAAAAAGAGGCAATAATAAATGCTGGTGAGTATGCAGAGAAAAGAAAACACTCATACGCTGTTGGAGGGGATGTAAATTAATACAGCCATTATGGGGAAAAGTAAAGAAGTTCCTCAGAATACCAAAAATAGAATAATCATACAATCCAGCACTTCAGCTGCTAGGGGTATATCCACATGGAAGGAAATTAGTATATGGAAGAGATAACTGCACTTGTGTATATTGCAACACTATTCACAATAGCCAAGATTTGGAAACAATGTATGTGTCAATCAACAGATGAATAAAGAAAATGAGGTACATATATACAATATATACTATTTAGCCATGAAAACAAGAAGGTCTTGTCATTTGCAACAGTATGGATGGAACTGTAGGATATTATGTTAATTGGAATAAGCCAGGCACAGAAAGACAAACTTAGCATGTTCTCACTCATTTTAGGAGCTAAAAATGAAAACAATTGAACTCAGGGAAACAGAATGATAGCTACCAGAGGTGAGAAGGGTATGAGGGGTGAGGTAAGGAGAAGTGGTGATTGTTAATGGGTACAAAATTATAGTTAGATAGTTACAATGAGTAAGAGCTAGTATTGGATAACACAACAGACTGACTACAGTCAACAATAATTTATTGCACATTTTAATAAACTAAAAGTATAATTGGATTGTTTGTAACACATAGAAAGGATAAATATTTTAGATGATGGCTACCCTATTTATCCTGATGTGATTATTACACATGATTTGACTGTATGAAAATATCTTAGGTATGTCATATATACATATTATGCACCCACAAGATTTAAAAATAAAAAAATACATCCTGAATTCCAAAATACTACCAATGCCATGGAGCTTTCCCTCTACATTTTTTTCTAGCAATTTTACTTTTTGGGTTTTGTTTCTGTCCATAATCCATTTTGAGTGAGTTGATTTTTTTATATGGCATGAATTGAGGATCTAATTCTATTATTTTGCATGTGGATATTCAGTTTTCCCAGCACCATTTATTTTCCCATTGTGTTTTCTAGGCATCTTTGTTTAAATTTAATTGGCCATAAATGTGCGGTTTTTTTCAGGCTCTCTTTTCTGTTCCATTTGTCTATGTGTCTGTTTCTATGCCTGTACCATACTGTTTTGATTATTAGAACTTTGTAGTAGATTTCAAATCAAGTAGTGTGATGTCTCTGGGTTTGTCCATTTTGTTCAAGATTGCTTTCTTTATTTGGGGTCTTTGGTGGTTCTATATAAATTTTAAAATAGTTTTTCTATTTCTGTGAAAAATATCATTGGAATTTTGACAGAGATGGTGTTGAATTCATAGATCCCTTTGGATAGTAGGGATATTTTAATAATATTGCCCATATGGATTGCCCTGGACCCTAGGTCCCTAAAGCCAGCCTAGAAGATGAGCCTGCAAGTGGTGGCTTGGAGTTTAGGTCCATGTGGGCTAGCCTGAGTCCTGGGCCTTTGGGGCCATCATGGAACTTGGGTCTATAGCGACAGTCCTGTTGCCTGTCTCCATGGGATCTCACCCAGCACTGTGGTCTACTGGGACAGTACTGGACAGATCTAGACCCTTGGTCTGCTGGTCTGGTCTGGAGGATGGGCCCATTGGGACTGACTTGGTACTGGGAAGGCCTTGAGACTGTGCCCACAAGTGCTGGCCTGGTTTTGGAGGCCAGGGGTGTTGCCCTAGTACTGGAGAAGGCCTGAAGCCTTGGGCTGTATGGGCTGACCTGATTTTAGGCTGATCTGAAAATGTATGGGTCTGGTGGTTGGGGTCACAGTGCCTGGTCTGCTGTTGGGTAAATTTGGAGCCTATATCCACAGTAGGCTGCCTGGAGACTGTCCATAGGTACTGGCCTCATGACTTAGGCTGTGGAGATCAGCCTGGAGCTGAGGATGGCCTAAAACCTGGGGAAATGGAGGACGACTCAATGCTGGGAGTAATTTAGAACTCAGGATTGCCATAGCAGGCTGGCCTGGGGCAGGCCTAGAGCCTGAGCCCACATGGCAGGCTTGGAGCCTGGGGCTATGTGTTCCAACCTGGTACTGGGATATGCCCAGAGGCTCAGTGGAGAAGTGTACAGGCCTAGAGTATGGTGCTATGGGGACGTGTCTGGCATTGGTTTTTAGTGCATCTGGTGTTGGGGTTTGTGAAAAAGTTCAGTGCTCATTTCCTCCTCCCAAACAAAGCTATCTCTTTCCATACTATGTTGACTAATTTTTTTGGGGAGAGGTGACATGGGTAGTATAAAACTACCCTTCCTATGCTCTTCAATGTGTCTTTTCTTATTTCTGTTTTGTACCTCATGCTATGATCTCTCACCTGGTTTTCTCAGCTCTTGTGAAGATATTTTTGTGTGTGGACAGTTGTTCGAATTGACGTTTCTGTGGTGGGCTGAGTGCTGTAAAGTCCTATTCTGTCATCTTGCTGACTTATGCCTCCTAGGAGGTTTTTTTTAATTTTTGAGTCAGAGTCTCTTAACTACAGTTTCATATCCTCCACAAGTTTTTTAAGTGGCGCAAATTAATTTTGCCAAAAGGAATATTCATCTTCTCTTATTTAACCAAATTAATTCTATGAATAGCAGGTCAATTTTAATGCTTCTTTATATAGACAATTTTTTTCTCAAAACCACATAAAGAGTTCTGCATTTCAACTCTCCTCAGTTACCTGTGACTATGTAACAAACTTCTTCCTAACTTAGTGGTTTAGAATGACAATGATTCATTATGATGATTTTATGTATTGATTGTGCAGTTCTTTTGCACTTTGTTGTGTTAGCTGGACTCACTTATGTGACTGCATTCAGTTAGTGCCTGGTCTAATATATAAGGTTCATGAAGGCTTATTTCTCATGTTTGGACCTTGATGCTGATTGTCACCTGGGGGTGACACCAATTTTACTCCGGGTGGGATCTCTCTCCACATGGCAGCTCATCCTCTAGGGCCTTGCAGCATATCTTTTGTATCCAGCATGACAGCTGAGACTTTCTTACAGCATCCAACTGGGTCCTAATAGAATAAAACAATAAACTACCACTGAAGTCCCAGGAACAGAACTGGCACTGTGGAACTTCTGCTATATTATATAGGTCAAAGAAAGTCACAAACTAGCCCTGCTTCAAGAGAAGGGAAGCTAGACTCTAACACGTTGTGAGAGTAACAGTTTGCAAGTGCAGAGAAAAAAGTAATTTTCATGACCATATTTGGAGACTATGTAACATAATTCACCTACCAGCCACAACAACTCATATCCCTTCCATATGCAAAGTGAATTCAATGTCATTTTCAACAATATCACACCACTGTAGCATTAGCTCAAAGTCCAGGATCTCATCATCTAAAATTAGTTTATATGAGGATGAGGATCCTTAGGTGCAGTTTGTTGATTACAGCTACTCAGGTATAGTTTCTCTCAAACAAGAAAACTGTAAATTAAAAATACACATTATCTGTCCCCAACATACAAAGGTGAGATAAGAACAGGAAAATTATAACAGACACATCCATCCAAAGGAGGGGATGGAAGGCACACAGTGGTCACTGGCCCATAGGCCCATAGCAATTTTGAAATCCACCCAACTACATGATGTCAGGACCCCATATTCTGGGGAACCTTATAGTTTTTCAACTAATCAAATTATAATCTACTCCATTAAATGACAGCTTCACCTACAATTTATTTTTTAAACAGGCTTTCTTTAAACTGGGCCATGAGTCAAAGTGCTATGGAACAATTGCCTTATGAATTTTTAAAACCCCTTTGCCTAGCTGAAAGGATTTTTGAGGCACTGCATTAAATCATTCAGCCTCACTTTTGATTTGATCTTGATCCTGAGGCCACAGTTTACTGGTAGCATCCTGAATTTAATGTTTTCCTCAAGTTTCTTTCAAACTGAAGTCTGTTAGTAACTGAAGAGACTGCCTTAAACCTTCTGTATTTTCTCCAAATCCTTATCAAAAACTTTAAGTTTTTTCATTAGCCTATCTTTCTTTTGTAATACATTATACAGGGCTAAGAGAAGTCAGTGGCATCTTCAACATTCTTTTTGAAAATTTCGCCAAATACATAAGTTTACTGGATTCCTTTCTATCTTCCAAGTTGCTGCAGGCAAGAGTATTGCCAAATATTCTAACAATGCGTAACTGATTATCCCTTTGCCAGTCTCCAACAGCATTTTCCTTATGACTCTTCCACCCTCTACCCTCTGCCCAGTCTCAAAGCTAACGTCACATGTCTAATTTTTTTTGGCAAGACCCCAGACTAGATACAAATGTCTATCCCTATTACTTATTGATAGGAAACAAACCACCCTTAAACTTAGTGAATGAAACAACAGCTATTTACTGTTTCTTATGATTCTGCAGGTTGGTTGGTGATACTTATGTTCCATTAATGTCAGTTGGAATCACTCATGTGGTCTCTTGGGCTGGGCTGGAAGGTACAAGATGGCTGCTCTTGCATTTCTGAGGTCTCAGTATTGACTGTCATTGAGGATTCAGTGCTACCCAATATGTCTTCTCTCTATGGGGCAGCTTATCCTCCTCATTCTCTAGGGCCTTTCTACATATCTTCTTTCTCCAGCAGGCTAGCCTAGGCTTTCTTATAGCATGACATCCAGGTTTCAAGAGAGCAAAGGTGAAATCTGTCCCTGAAGGTCTAGGCCTGAAACTGGGAAAGTCACTGGCTAGCCTACATTTAAGGGAGAGGGAAATAGACTTTACTTTTTAATGGGAGAAGTGGGAGTAGCAGGCATATGCATATGAATATTGAGGAGTAATTGCTAATTGCTGGTAATCATATTTTGGGACTGCCTAGTATGCATTCTTTTTTTTTTTTTTTTCAGACGGAGTTTCGCTCTTGTTACCCAGGCTGGAGGGCAATGGCACAATCTCAGCTCACCGCAACCTCCGCCTCATGGGTTCAAGCAATTCTCCTGCCTCAGCCTCCCAAGTAGCTGGGACTACAGACACGCGCCACCATGCCCAGCTAATTTTTGTATTTTTAGTAAAGACGGGGTTTCACCATGTTGACCAGGATGGTCTCGATCTCTTGATCACGTGATCCACCCGCCTTGGCTTCCCAAAGTGCTGGGATTACAGGCTTGAGCCACCGCGCCCGGCCCTAGTAAGCATTCTTTAGAATGTAGCCAACAAAGAAGGACTTAGAATTTTCAAATTTCAAGTTCAACCTTTCAAAACCTTGGAAAATATAACCTAATGTTTTGCTTCCAGGTAGAAAGAGATCCATTATATGCACATAAATACCTTTAGGTAAATCGTATAATGTGCCTAAAATTACTCTTTGAGATTGAAATTTTAAATACACAAAGCAAGGTGGTATGAAAGTTTGCCTCTGACCTGGGAATTCAGCAAAAATCTGGTTTTCAACTTGGGCGTTGGCTGCAGCTGTTGGAGGGCTAAAAAGCCTCTTACCTACTTTAACATCGCATGAAGGATTGTGCAATTACCTAGGTTGCCATTATATATACTTAGTGTTATAACAACGGTAATACAAATAATAGTACAATAACAGTAAGATAGATTATTGGGATTTATAGTTAATTTCTTGATATTCACTTTCAAATATAAATAAGCATTTTGAGTGTAGCATGAAGTTAAAATCTTGTTGTGTGCTTTATTTGTTGAAATTCTAACAGTCAATTGTAATATAAATGTGTATTTTTATTGCAGAAGTAAAATGCTATAATAATTAATCATGACCATGAAAGCCATTAATTGTTATATATAGAACAGTTATTAAGAATTTTCAGAGTTAAATGAGTAAGGGAAAAGGTTGACAGTTATTAGAAATATTATGAAAATGCATGAGGAAAATAACATTAGAAAGAACACATTTTCTTTTTTGTCTAATAATTACACAATGTGAACAATAAAAGACTGAAAAAAGAGATTAGATTACATATTAATTCTAATTAGTAGAATTGTTTGGTGTATGAACAATTATAACATCAAATAAAATAACCTTTTTAGAACTTAAAGCTTAAGAATTTAAAACGTAGCTACTTACTTTCATTCAGGCAAAGATTTAAAAAAAGACTTATTGATAATTCACCACATCTTGGAAGTATGATTTAAAAGGCAAATGTCTCAAGTTGAATGATGAAGAAAAAAAATTTTTTTAATTAAAAAATAAATAGTGAATGTCAATTTTGCCACCTCAAACCATCATAAGCAGAAAAAAACTAAAAGATAGACTATAAATTAACTTAACAAATAACTTTTGATCCTGATATAATAAAGGATGTAAAGAATACAAAGAATAAATGTTAGAGAAAAAAGAGATCTTGATCTCATTTTGTTTTCATCATCAAACTTCAAAATAAGAGACTTTAAAATACTACATTTGAGACAAAAATTCCTTATAGCTTTAGTTTTCAGAGCCTAAAACTTTAAAACAAAAATCCTATTTAAATTATCTCTATAGTGTGCCAATCATTTTTATGGACTTAAGAGAAAGGAATCTTGAGTTCCCTCAATTTTGACATTTTAAAAATCCTAGGTGCAAAGTTTCATCTAGAAATGTATTACTGAAAAAAGTTTCCTGAATTATATTCTGCTATCCAGAAAAATTCTAGTGATATTATTGAATATATGACCTCTGTATCTTGTAAATTAGACAATTGATAATTCAGAAATTAGCAGAAGTTTCTTTAAAGTTTAACTACTTGGTGGATCAATATGAATTTAATTGCTTTTCTGCTTTACTTGCTTACCAAGGGATTTCTAGGTTTTACATAACCATTAACATACCACAGCTGGTTGATAAACTATGAAATGGAAAATTATGGAACAAAATTATAACTGTTTTTAAAAATCTAACAAACATATTGAAAGTTATACTAGAATCCACAATCATACAATGTTTTGTCCACTCTTTTTGGTTGTGCATTCAGAAAAAAAATTATAGAACAGCAGAAAAGTAGTGAGACACTTTCATCATTCTTCAGCAAGAGACAGACTTCATGTCATACAAGAGATTTTGGAATGTAATTTTATATAGAGATGCAAGCTATTTTAGAACTGCCTTACCATGTGTTTTACAAGATGTCCAAGCATGATGGAAGAAGCACTGCTACACACTTAAAAAGGCAGCTTAAATACAAGAAAGCTCTTAAACCATACTTTGTCGATAATAATAGCATTGTAGAACTTAATAACAACTGATGATTGTATGTCGAGAAAGTCATAAAGTTGCTTGAACTTGTTGAAAAAATAACATTGTGCCTGGAGAACGAAAGTGTTTCTTATACAATAGCTGATAGAGAGACATTTCTATCATTCTTTTCCAGTCAAAATGCTAGGAGTGTATCCAGGCAATGAAAGCTGAAATGCAGTTGGAAATTCAGGGAAGATTTTATCTTGAAAGCCAATAACTTAGTTCCAAAGCTAATTATTTTTCCCCATTCCAGACTCAAGATTTAGAAATAACATTTTTTCAAGTTCTTGTTTTAAGTAGCAAATGCATGAAAAATTTTAGAAATAAACAGTATAATGGGACATCCATTGTATTTTTGCTTCTGAAAATAGAAAGTTTCTTCTTTGAGGAGTGTATAACATTTCCATTTGTGGAATTGCTTTAATGCATCTGCATTATTACTATCAGCCAACCATCAAGACTAGGAGCTAAACAGGAGATAAGTTTTTACCCTAACAATTCAGTATTAGAGAGGAAGGAAAGCATAATAATTTGGTGGCAACATCACCATCAGTATCTTACACTGACAAAGCTATCCAAAAATTTTTCTGTTTCTCTACCAACTTCAGTAAAAACTGGGAGACTATTTAGTACAATGGGAACAAACCAGTGCTAAGCAAATTATTGCTCTTGCACTATATTACCATATAAATATTGATATTATCATTATTGATTAATAATTATATTGTTAAGGAGTACATTGAATTACATTGAACATATAAAATCTAACCACTAAATTTTTAATGATAAAATTATAAATTTTCCCAGAAGTTAATACAGTGACAGTGACATAATCAGCTTTAGACAAATGCTTATTTTAAAAGTTGACCATTTGCTATTTTGCAAGATTTCTGTTTCGGACATCTCTAGCAAAAACCTAATCATGAAGATATGATGGGGTATGGAGCAGAGAACTTACTCAGGCAGACAATGATAAGTCAGGAAACCCAAACTGAAAATAACGGAGTAAACCAAAGTAAGATAGCAGCAAGGTCACCATATATATGCACTACACGATATTGAGTACCTGAACCATGCCCATAATTTTCCTAATCAACACTCCTGTGGGCCTGAGTGGTTTCATAGCCTGAATAGAATCCAAAAGTATTTGGGAGACCATATCATTTATCTATTATTGCACAATAAACCATCCCAAAATATAGTGACTTAAAGCAACAATTATTTAATAGGTGGAAATCAAGATTCTGTGGGTCAGCAATTTAGCCTAGGTCAGCTGGGGCATCTTTGCTTTTGAAGGTCAGTTGGCTGGCTATTGGTTCAGGCATGTCAGCTGTCCCCTCTGTGTGGTCTCTTCTCCTCCAGTAGTCTGGCTTGTGCTTGTTCACATGTTAGCTAATAGGATTCCAAGAAAGAGTGGAAATATATAAAATTTATTGAGGATTAGGCTCAGAACTGGCTAACTCTCATTTTCACCAAGTTCTACCAGCCCAAGAAAGTTCCAAAGCCAGTCTAGAGCAGAGGGTGTAGAACTAGATTTCTCCACTCAATGATAGCACCTACAAAGTCACATTATAAAGGACCTGGACACAGGGAAAAATAAAAAATTGCAGTCATTTTTGTATTTAATCTACCACAAGTTCGTTGGCTCCAAATGTAGGGAATAGAGGGATTTGAGGTCAGGGATGGCCAGGTATAAGATAGAAATATTTAAATAGATTTCTTTGCAAGGTAGTTGGAATTCATTTTGGGCAAAACATTTACTTTCTTTTTTTTTTTTTAAATTTTTTATTGCATTTTAGGTTTTGGGGTACATGTGCAGAACATGCAAGACAGCAATGTGTTTTGCTTCCTTTCTCTCCTTCACCCACATTTGGCATTTCTCCCCAGGCTATCCCTCCTCAGCTCCCCCCCCCACTGGCCCTCCCCTTTTTCCCCCAGTAGACCCCAGTGTTTAGTACTCCCCTCCCTGTGTCCATGTGTTCTCATTTTTCATCACCCGCCTATGAGTGAGAATATGCGGTATTTCATTTTCTGTTCTTGTGTCAGTTTGCTGAGGATGATGTTCTCCAGATTCATCCATGTCCCTACAAATGACACAAACTCATCATTTCTGATTGCTGCATAATATTCCATGGTGTATATGTGCCACATTTTCCCAATCCAGTCTATCATCGATGGGCATTTGGGTTGGTTCCAGGTCTTTGCTATTGTAAACAGTGCTGCAATGAACATTCGGGTACATGTGTCCTTATAGTAGAACGATTTATAGTCCTTTGGATATATACCCAGTAATGGGATTGCTGGGTCAAATGGAATTTCTATTTCTAAGGCCTTGAGGAATCGCCACACTGTCTTCCACAATGGTTGAACTAATTTACACTCCCACCAACAGTGTAAAAGTGTTCCTTTTTCTCCACATCCTCTCCAGCATCTGTTGTCTCCAGATTTTTTAATGATCGCCATTCTAACTGGCATGAGATGGTATCTCAATGTGGTTTTTGATTTGCATTTCTCTGATGACCAGTGACGATGAGCATTTTTTCATATGATTGTTGGCCTCATGTATGTCTTCTTTCGTAAAGTGTCTGTTCATATCCTTTGCCCATTTTTGAATGGGCTTGTTTGTTTTTTCCTGTAAATCTGTTTGAGTTCTTTGTAAATTCTGGATATCAGCCCTTTGTCAGATGGGTAAACTGCAAAAATTTTTTCCCATTCTGTTGGTTGCCGATTCACTCTAGTGACTGTTCCTTCTGCCGTGCAGAAGCTGTGGAGTTTCATTAGGTCCCATTTGTCTATTTTGGCTTTTGTTGCCAATGCTTTTGGTGTTTTGCTCATGAAGTCCTTGCCTACTCCTATGTCCTGGATGGTTTTGCCTAGATTTTCTTCTAGGGTTTTTATGGTGCCAGGTCTTATGTTTAAGTCTTTAATCCATCTGGAATTAATTTTAGTGTAAGGTGTCAGGAAGGGGTCCAGTTTCTGCTTTCTGCACATGGCTAGCCAAAAAATTTACTTTCAAATCATTATTTAGTTGATGCCTTCAATTGTGAAATCATCTTACTCATGGTTTTGAAACTCCTCTCTGGTAGTTAGTTTATTTCAACATCACAAGTGCTATACTAAGCATATGTTGATATATTTATTTTCCCTTTGAGGAAACAGAAATCAGAGCAGTAGTCCTCAAAGTTTGCATTAGAATCACTTTGAGACCTGATATTACAGGTGACTTATGTCCGTATTTCGAACACTTTGGGAGGCCGGGGTGGGGGGTGTGCATCACCTGAAGTCAGGAGTTCGAGATCAGCTTGGCCAACATAGTGAAACTTTGTCTCTACTAAAAATACAAAAATCAGCTGGGCCTGGTGGTGGGCACCTGTAATCCCAGATACTAGAGAGACTGAGGGAGGAGAATTGCTGGAACCAGGAGGTGGAGGTCAAAGTGAGCAGAGATCACGCCACTGCCCTCCAGCCTGGGCGAGATTCTGTCTAAAAAAAAAAGAAAGAAAGAAAAAGAAAGAAAGAAAAGAATCACTTTGAGAGGCTGTTAAAAATAGCAGTTCCTGGGTTATACCCCAGACCGGTTGTATTAGTTAAGATTTTGAATTGTGAGCAATAGAAACTGACCCTTGATAATTTAGGCAAACAGCAAGTGTATTGGCAAATTAGTAGTCATTAACAGAATCACCAGGAAGGCAAGAATAGGGCATAGCAAATGAGCATTGCTAAGGGAGGCTAAGGAAGTGTTTGGTGAAGACACCACTATGGCCACCACCAAGCACTGTACTCAGTAGCCAGCACAACTGCTACTAGAAATTTCAAATATTGGGCAGCACCACTGACTCCTCTCTATTGCACAGCAGCTCTGGAGACTGACTGCTGTTGCCATTGCCAGACAATGCAAAAAAATTTAGTTTTCCATTACGTCGGCTTCTCTGTGTCACTTGCTCCAGATTCGACATCTGAAGCAGGAGCATCTGATTGGTGGAGTCCTATCTACAAGGAAGCTTGGAAAATAAGCATCTTGCTTTTTCAGCTTACATGCTAGAAGTAAGCTCTTCTAGCATTTAAAAGGGTCTGCTGTGTTCTTTTCTAAAATGTGCGTGCTAGGGAATTTCTCAAACATAGGATGATGGTTCAGATCCTGTACCATAAAAACATGATAAGTGACTAATGTCCACTCTTCTCAGTAAAAATCTTGGTTGGAAGATGTAGCACACTTATATGTGCCTGCTCTTATTACCTCAGGTCTCACCTGCACACATCACCAAAGTCTTGTTTACTGAAAAAGCCATGGTTCTACCTAAAAACAGTTTGTTTGCTCATGGAGGTATTTGGCCTGCCAACAGCAAGCCAGAAGTGCCATAGAGTTTATGGCCTCGGAAGCCCAACCCTTCACCAGAGAATAGAGGAGTTGGTAGCTCAATACTGCAACTTCCTCACACCTCAGCTGTGATAACTCTGAGGTATGTTCTTATACTAGCCACTGGAGTCCCCAAGGCATATTGAGATCCAGTTTCCCACAGTGCTAACTTCCCTGATTAAACCCCATAATGGCTTTCTTCCCTTCTCCTCACTTGCACACTCCTCTATCAATGTATCCTTAGATGACATCCCAAATGTGACACTTGCACTTGAAATTTTGTCTTAGGGTCAGTTTCTGGGGAAATCCAATTTAAATGGTGGATACTTTGGCATTCAAATGTTTTAGAAAATGGTTTATGTGATCCAAAATGTGTTTACATACTAAAAATTTGAGGATCAGTTGCACTGACAAATGGAAAAGATTGCCCAAGATCTCATTAATGATATGAGTCCTACGCCTAAATTTAAATCCAGGTCTTTTGGTTCTTGGGCCAGTTCTCTCCCCATTAAATTTCACTAATGGCAATTAAGGAAAGACTTCTATTTCCAGATGACTTTATGTGAGGGGAGATTTGTGAAACAGCTGATATAATCATGCCCAGATTTCAAGGAATAGATAATGTCACTAGTGACTTACTCTTTTTAAAAATATAATGATAGTCTTTTCCTTGTCTCCTTCTGTTAATGTTTCTGCCTTGAAAATTTTTTGCCTATAATACAGTTCCAATATTGTTGTTTGATTGACAATTTTATTTCCATTTTAGAAAAGTTGAAAGAGATAAATGTGAAATGGAATACCCATCAAAGCATGAGCCTTTATTTTAAAAAACAGAAGATTTGCATTATAATGTTCAAAAAGAGAAATGCAGTTGTTACTGTTGTAACCTGCTAACAAGTTGTCTTTATAAATGGTATTATGCAACAATATTTTTGGGGGGGAAACAAAGCCAAAATAAAGTGCATAGTGATGGCCTACAATGATTTACAGAGTACTATAATAATAATAATCCTTTATTAAATAAAATTGAAATGAAGTAGAGGTAAATAATTAGAAATCAAATACAAGAAAAAAATAATCCTAACTGGATATTTTTAGGAAAAAAAAATCCCAAGTCAGGATAAATCCTAACTTAGGATATATCCTGAAAGTATCAAGAGAATATGTTTAGGATTTTTCTTTTTGCACATTAGTGGAATAGGGAAAGTGAACTAAAATCTTCAACAGGAATGAATGACTCAATCATTTGGCTTGTTTCTATTAGACTTTTTTTCCTTCAGATATTTTAACCAACTGCCTAGGGATTTTCACTTATTTGAACTATGTCCTCAATTGTTTGTCGAAGGTGGGTTTTTTTTGGTTTTGGCAAGTGTTTAATGGCACTAGGATATGCATTTCCCATTTTTGTGGGTTTGTAACCAGTGTCAGTACTTACCAGTAATTTGATCTTTGGCCATAATCATATAATTTCTCAGAACTTTGTGTTTTGTTTTTAAATGACCACATACGTGATAGTTTTCACTTCACAAATAAAATGTGCAAACCAATGATATAATATCTGTGCAGACCCTTCATAATGTACCATATACATATAAGCACTATTGTTTGATTATGGATTAGCATTTTTCCCTGGTTGAAGTATCAAATGCATAGTTAGAGTTTAGACAATGGGGTTTCATAGTCCTGGAGAAAAATCTTGATTCTGCTAACTAATAGCTGTGTAATCTTGGGAAAATTCTTTAACATCCCTTAGCCTCAGTGTCCTTATCTGGAAAGTGGAGATGATAATGCTATTCTGGGAACATAGTAAGTGTTCAAATAGCAGAGGATATTAGTCATGATTATAATGACGATGACCAGCCATAATTTGGGACATTTTCTGCCTTTAATTGGGGATGTTTTTTTCCATAAGGGGCTTTTTCTGCCTTTTTCTACCTTCAGTCTTTACTGTTTCTCAGATCAGTTTTTCTTAGGTAATTATACTCAAAATTCTATAACAACATTTAGGGACCAAAGTTTCCACCTAAGGACCTTCTATAGACCATTAGCTTAATATATTAGCATTGGCCATCACTTTGTACTTCTACAAAGGTATAAAAAATAGTGATGCCCCCTTTTCTCAAAGTTCTCTGTCAGTTCATTATTGTCAAATGCATCAGTCAGATTAGCTAAAACACTTTTGAGTTTTAGCATGGCTTATCATAAAAAACTGCCCTAAAACTTAGAAATCTACATTCCACTGAGATGGCTCTGCTCCAATTATCTTTTATCCTACCTGTACCAGTGGGTTAACCGGGGGCACATAATTCTTAAAGCAATGACAGAGTACAGGACATCAAATGGAAATATGTATGATGTCTTAAGTTTTAAGCTCAGATCCATCATGCCTGCCCCCATGACACTGGCCAAAGTAAGTCACATAGTTAAGTACAAAGTTAAATGGGAAAAGGAAATGTTGTCTATTCCTTTAGTAGGAGGTATAATAAAATCATGTGACAAAGAAATTGGACATAGTGAAGGGTGAAGAATCAGGGCCAGTAATGGCAATCAACCATAGTAACAAAAGACTAAACTAAAGTCCTTGAGAAAAGAGTTCAAGCTTTGCACACCAAGGAATCAGTGGTCCTAAACCAAAGCCCGGTGCAATAATTTATTGGTTCATTCAAAAACATTGCAATAGAGCTAAGTATATGAAGCTTTGATGAAAGACACCTCCCTCCATATAAACAAAACTAGTGAAGAGTTATAGGGATTATAATCATAACCTATACAGGTTATGGTAGGGCCAAAAAAGGGAGTGGTAAGCACATGTAATAGATACCAAATAAGCATTGAATGAAGGAAGGAAGGAAGAAATGCCCATTTATGCTGCTAACTTTTAGGAGAAGAGTTGTGGAGAGATTAGGCAAGCAGGAATACCAAGACAATGGAGGAAAGGGTAGTAATAACTATTCATCATCTTTTTACCATTTCATATGGGACCTAAAATTCCTTTCCATATATGGAAAATCCATACACATGAAGCCTACCGCTGAGTTTTCCAAACACTATAGAAGCAAATAGCAGGCATTTGCTTTCCCAGCCTCCTTTGCTGCTGGAGTGTGGTCACATCCTTTCCAATCAGTTTCACCCTCTCTGGACTCTGCAACTAAGAAGCAAGGTCTACAGGAAATTTATCTATGTGCAGACAATACTACTCTATTTTCCAGGAGTAGCAATGGCCATAACTTCAAGCTATAATATAGTGGCCAGCATTGGTGGTGTTGGCTATGCAATCCATTGTTTCTGCATGTAGTGACAGCAATAACCATATCTTCAAGAGGGCAGTTAAGGTATGTTATTTTGGACATTGATCATGACTTCAAACTTGGTTCTCTGGTTCTTCTGGAAAATTCTAGTATTGTTTAAATAAGTTCCTTTTCTGCCTCACTTAGTCAGAATTTGTTTTTATGCTTGCAGCTAAAACTGACTTATCAGAGGGTTCGACCAGAAATTGAGGGAAAAGTCAAAGCCAGTGATCAGACAAAGTAAGTTAATAAATGAAATTAAGCTGAGCTATTAAAATCTCTGGCAAGTGAAGAGTGAGGTGGAAGAATCCTAACAACCAAAGGCATAAGTTCTTGCCTGTCCTCAGCTTCTATCACAATCAATAACTTTGTCAGTGTTTGGCAGCCTTGCCTGCACTTTGAATTACCTGAGGACTTTTTAAAAATCCCAATGCCGAGGTCACATCACATACCACTTTTATTAGAATCCCAGAGGTGGTTGTTGAACAATGAGAACACGTGGACTCAGGGAGAGGAGCATCACACACTGGGGGCAGTTGGGGGGGCTAGGGGAGGGACAGCAGGGGTGGGGAGGGATAACATGGGGAGAAATGCTGGACATAGTCAAAGGGGGAATAGTGGCAGTAAACCACCTGGTTATGTATGCATCTATGCAACAACTCTGCATAACCTGCACATGTACCCCAGAACCTAAAGTAAAATTTAAAAAATTAAAAATAAAAGTATTTTTAAAAGCTCTCCAGGTGGCTAAATATTCAGCCAAAATGTAGCTGTGGCAGAGATAGAATTTGAGGAAGCTAGAACCATAGACAGAAAATGAAACAGGTGTACCTGACTGGAATAAGGAATTAAAAAGAGAAATCTGAACTGAAAATTATGTAGAATGAAAACACTGATTTGGATGCACTGGATTACATATATGTGTATTGAATTTAATACAAATTGCTGCCCTCACCACATCTCATCATTTTTAATTCTACAATGTTTGTCTAAACTACTTTTCTCTCTAAATCCATCTCCTGCCTTAGCTCAGATCCTCATCAAATTTTTCATGGTCTATTGCTACCACTTCCTTGTTGGCTTTCCTGCCTCCATTCATTCTTACTTCCAAGTCATCTAACACAAAGCTACCCGAATAGAACAATCTTTCTGAAAGGCAAATCTGATTGTATTACTAAATAATTCAATGGATCCCCAAATACTATCAAATAAAACCCCAACTTTTTGGCAGGGTCTGGAAACCTTCATGTTCTGTCCCTGCTTAATTTACTAGCCTCATCCCTTGCCTCATTTTGAGTCTACAGCCATTTTCTGAACATTCATCTGTTCCTAAAGGCATCATCACCTTCTACACACCTTCATGCCTCTTTGCTGATGCAATTATTCTGTCTTTGAACCAGGTGTAAATGTTTGAAAGACTATGATTTGTATGTTAATAGTTTATTATTTTGATATGTGTAATAGTATTCAATAAAAAGATTGGAAGATTCTAGTAGGCAGAGATCCCACTTTCTAATCTATAAATATTTTCTGATGATTCTGATATATTCAATAATATGAATCTGATGATGAATGAAAATGGTACCATAGATGTTGAATGTTTAAAAAAAGGGGGTAAGGATAAAGAAAAATTGACTATTTTTTGCATACCAGAGAAAGTGTAAATGAGCCTTTCAGCAATAGGGAAAATGAGTTAACTTTTGAAGTTGTAATGATTATTCTATTCACTTATTGCCATAAAATAACAGAATGGATTATCTTTTATGTCTCCTGAGATAAGTTATTTCACCAATGTGGTTATCCCACTCACACTTTTTAAATACTAAAATAATGCTCTAGCTCAAGTGTATTATTATGTTAAATCTTAAAAGACCAAGTTTAAATACTTCATCTAGCAAGTAAGAGGTCTCATATAGGGAGACCACAATAATTATCTAATTTGGAGTGATATTTTCCAGCTTATAAGATCCACAGATGTGGCAATTTTTCTTCGTTTCAAATGTTTGTCTTTACCTATACAATCTTCATTGTCACTTCAATTTGGCTTCAAAGGAAATTTTGAATGGTTGTATATGGTAATATAAAATTATATATTAGAATAATTAAAACAGCATATGCATGTATGGAACAGAAAATTATCATTATTAAAAGTGTCTAATTTTTAAATATTTGAATGCTGTTCTTTTTTTTGGTAGGCAATTCATTTGCCTAGAACTTTAAGTCCATTGCTGTGATTACCATGTTGTAGGTTAGAATGACAAACGCCGACAAGAAGATGCAGTACCTCAACTGTCTGTGGTTTGTCAGCTCTACTGTCTCTGCCCTTAGGATATTATTGTAATTCCAGACCTCAGATACTTTTGATTTGAAGAAAAGTCTTCCCATTTTATAGTGCTATTGTCAGGTGTTAGAAGACCAAGCCATAGGTTCAGTTAAAACTCAGCAAATTAAGCCATTACTAATGCCAGAGAAGATTGGGAGGGTGAAGTTTGTTAAGGAATTAGTTGTATGCAAAAGGAAATGTAATCATCACACATTTCTTGGTTCAGGTGTGAATACTCTTTAAAATATTATAATAATATGAAAAATACAGAATATAAAAATAACTAAAAATTGTGATATAACTATCATGTAAGCAGGAGAGGATACAATATGTAATGTGGAAGAACTAAAACCCTCAATTTTACAAGAAAGTCAATGCCTTTATGAGTTCTCTGTTGCTGCCGTAATAAATTTACCATAAACACAGTAGTTTAAAATAACATAAATTTATTATCTTTCAGTTCTGAGGTCAGAAGTCCAGTAGAGGTCTCACCAAACTAAAATTTAGGTATTAGATGGCTGCATTTCTTTCTGGAAGCTTTAGGGAAGAATCCATTCTTTTTGTTTTGTTTTGTTTTTGAGACAGAGTCTTTTCTGTTCCCCAGGCTGCAGTGCAGTGGTGCGATCTCGGCTTACTGCAACTTCCACCTCCCAGGTTCAAGCAATTCTCCTGCCTCAGCCTCCTGAGTAGCTGGGATTATAGGTGTGCACCACCACGCTCAGATAATTTTTTTGTATTTTTAGTAGATATGGGGTTTCACCATGTTGGTCAGGCTGGTCTCGAACTCCTGACCTTGTGATCCACCCACCTCAGCCTTCCAAAGTACTCACAGGTATGAGCCACCACACCCAGCTGGGAAGAATCCATTTTTTATTTATTCTGGTTGTTGGCAGAATTCAGTTTCTTGTGGTTATAGAACCAAGGTCTCTGTTTTTGTTTTTGTTTTTTTGCAATAGGGTCTTGCTCTATTGCCCAGGCTGGAGTACAATGTCTCAATCAAAGCTCACTGTAGTCTTGAACTGTGGGCTCATGCACACTCCCACATCAGCCTTCCAAGTAGCTAGGACTACAGGTGGACATCACCATGCCTGGTTAATTTTTTATTTTTTTTTGTAGAGATGGGGTCTCACTATGTTGCCCAGGCTGGCCTCGAAATCCTGGACTCAAGTGGTTCTCCCACCTTTGCCTCTTAAAGCACTGATATAACAGGTATGAACCACCATGTCTGGCTAGTTCCTGTTTTCTTGCTGGCTGTAGGCTGAGGCCTGCTACAAGTTTTAAGAGGTCATATATTCCTTGGCTCATGGCTCTCTTTTTCTGTATTCAAAGACAGCAATTGTGAGGGTTGGGTGGGCAAGGGCAGTCTTTCTTATGTCATATCTTTCTCATATCCTCTTCTGTCTTTTATACTTTTAAAAACTCACATAAGTATATTAGACCCACCCAGATAATTCAGAATAATCTCCCCATTTCAAGTTCCTTAACCTTAATCTGCAAAGTCCTTTTTGCCATTTAAGGTAACATAATCACAGGTGCCTGGGAATAGGACATGAACATATTTATGAGTCCACTATTTGCCTACCGCTATATCTAATGACTAACAAAGATGCATTTAAAAAATCATATCCATATTATTTCTAAAAAAGAAACAGCCAAAAAAGAGGTTGCTTCTAGAAGATGTCAGTTCTTGTGTGTGTTCATGGGTGGAGGGAGAAAGTTTCAAATAAGGTGGTACTCTCTTTCTCTTAGAAGCCTCTAAATACTGCTTGACATTTAAAACTATGTGGAAATACTATTTCAATAAAAGTGAAATGTAATTATAAAAGAAAGAAAAAGCTTTTCAATTATTGTTTTTGATAAAACAAATTGGGTTTGCAAAGAAGGATAGTGTTTGGAAGGAAATAATGCCTCAATTGTATATAATGGCCTAGTTGAAATTTAGAAAAGTACATGATTCTATTTTTTTTGCTACAGATTATAGGGAAAATCTATTTCCTAGTTGCCAGTTTTTTTATTGTTAGCATTTTTTAAACTTTTATTTAGGTTCAGGGGTACATGTGCACGATTGTTACATAGATAAATTGCATGCCATGGGAGTTTGGTGTACAGATTATTTCATTACCCAGGAAATAAGCATAGTACCCGATAGGTAGTTTTTTGATTCTCACTGTCCTCCTACTCTCCACCCTAAACTAGGCCTTGGTGTTTGTTGTTTCCTTCTTTGTGTTCATGTATACTCAATGTTTAGATTCCGCTTATAAGTGATAATGTGGTATTGGCTTTTCCGTTCTTGTGTTAACTTGCTTAGGATAATGTTCTCCAACTCCATTCATGTTGCTACAAAGTACATAATCTCATTATTTTTAATTTCTTCATAGCATTCCATAGTGCATAGACACTACATTTTATTTATTCACTCTACCATTGATGGGCATCTAGATTGATCCCACGTCTTTCCTATTGTGAATTGTGCTGCAGTGAACATACACATGCATGTGTTTTTATGACAGATTGATTTATATTTCTTTGAGTATATGCCCAGTAATGGGATATACAAATGGTAGTTCTGCTTTTAGCAGTTTGAGGAATTGTCACACTGTTTTCCACAATAGTTCAACTAATTTTGACTCCCACCGACAGTGTATAAGCATTCCTTTTTCACTGCAACCTCATCAGCATCTGTTATTTTTTTACTTTTTTATAATAGCCATTCTGACTTGTGTGAGACTCTATCTCATTGTGGTTTTGATTTGCATTTCTCTAATGACCAGTGATGTTGAGTTTTTTTTCATATTCTTGTAGACTGTATGTATGTCTTCTTTTGAAAAGTGTCTGTTCATATTCTTTGCCCACTTTTTAATGGGGTTGTTTCATTTTTTTGTCTTGTAAATGTGTTTAAGAACCTTATAGACTCTGGACATAAGATTTTTGTCAGATGCATCATTTGCAAAAATTTTCTCCCATTCTATAGGTTGTCTGTTTACTCTGTTGGTAGTTTCTTTTGCTATGCAGAAGCTCTTTAGTGCAATTAGATCCCATTTGTCAATCTTTGCTTTTGTTGCAATTGCCTTTGGCATCTTTGTCATGAAATATTTGCCTGTTCCTATGTCCAGAATTGTATTACCTACATTGTCATCTATGGTTTTTATAGTTCTGAGTTTTACATGTAAGTATTTAATTCATTGTGAGTTAATTTCGGTATATGGTGTAAGGAAGGGGTCCAGTTTCAATCTTCTGCATATAGCTAGCCAGTCATCCCATCACCAATTATAGAACAGGGATCCTTTCCCCACTGCTTGTTATTGGCAGCTTTGCTGAAGATCAGATAGTTGTAGGTGTGAGGCTTTTTTGCTGAGTTCCCTCCATTAGTTTATATGTCTGCTTTTGTACCAGTACCATGTTGTTTTAATTACTGTAGCTTTGTAGTATAGTTTGAAGTCAGGTAATGTGATGCCTCCAGCTTTGTTCCTTTTGCATAGAATTGTTTGACAATCTGTGCTCTTTTTAGGTTCCAAATTAACTCTAGAATGCTTTAATTATGTGAAAAAATGTTACTAATAGTTCGATAGAAATAGCATTGAATCTATAAATTGCTTTGGGAAGTATGGCCATTTTAACAATATTGATTTTTCCTACCCATGAGCATGGAATGTTTTCCATTCATTTGTGTCATCTCTGATTTTTTTCAGCAGTGTTTTATAATTTATTTTGTAGAGATATTTCCCCTCCATGGTTAGCTGTATTGCTAGGTATTTTATTCTTTTTTGTGGCTACAGTAAATGGAATTGTTTTCTTGATTTGGTCCCAAGCTTGGACAATGCTGGTGTATAAAAATGCTACTGATTTTTGTACATTGGTTTTCTTTTTATTCTGAAACTTTCCTGAAGTTATCAAATTGAGGAGGTTTTGGCAAAGACTATGGTGTTTTCTAGATATAGAATCATATCAACTGCAAATAGAGACAGTATAACTTCCTTTTTCATATATGGATATAATATTTTTCTTTTGCCTGATTGCTTTGGTTAGGACTTCCAGTACTATGTTGAATAGGAGTCCTGAGAGTGGGCATCCTTATCTTGTTCTTGTTCTCAGGGGAAAGTCTTCCATCTTTTGCCCATTCATTATGTTGGTTGTGGGTTTGTCACAAGTGGCTCTTATTGTTTTGAGGTATGTTCCTTCAATGTTTAGTTTGTTGAGGGTTTTTAATATGAAGAGATGTTAATTTTCTTAAAAGCCTTTTCTGTATCTATTTAGATAATCATGTGGTTTCGTTTTTAGTTCTGTTTATGTGGTGGATCACATTTATGGATTTGTGTATGTTGAATCAACCTTGCATCCCAGGGATGAGGCCTACTTGATTCTGGTGGATTAGTTTTTTGATGTGTTGCTGAATTCAGGTTGCCAGCATTTTGTTGAAGATTTTTGCATCAATGTTCATCAAGGATATTGGCCTGAAGTTTTCTTTTCTTTTTGTATCTCTGCCATGTTTTGGTATCAGGATGATGCTGGAATCATAGAATAAGTTAGTGAGGAGTTTTTCCTGCTCAATTTTTTTTAAAATAGCTTCAGGAGGAATGGTTCCAGCTCTTCTTTATGCATCTGGTAGAATTCAGCTATGAATCCATGTAATCCTGGGATTTTTCTGGTTGATAGGCTTTTTATTACTGACTCAATTTCAGAGTTTGTTATTGGTCTGTTCAGAGCTTCAATTTCTTCTTGGTTCAGTCTTAGAAAGTTGTGTGTTTCCAGGAATTTATGCATTTCTTCTCAGTTTTCT
This sequence comes from Callithrix jacchus, assembly GCF_049354715.1. Classification (NCBI taxonomy): domain Eukaryota; kingdom Metazoa; phylum Chordata; class Mammalia; order Primates; family Cebidae; genus Callithrix; species Callithrix jacchus. Next base: position 21,394,565 of record NC_133524.1, read on the forward strand.
AGCTTGTGTGCATAGAGGTGTTCATAGTAGTATCCAGGGTTTTTCTGTACTTCTGTGGAGTCAGTGGTAATGTCCCCTTTGTCATTTCTGATTGTGATTATTCTGATAATCTCTCTCTTTTCTTTATTAGTCTAGATAGCAGTCAATCAATCTGATTTATCCTTTCAAAGAACCAACTCCTATACTAGTTGATCTTTTGTATGGTTTTTCACACTCAATTTCCTTCAATTCAGCTCTGATTTTGGTTATCCCTTGTCTTCTTCTAGCTTTGGGGTGGGTGTTTTCTTGTTTTTCTACTTCCTTTTGGTGTAATGTCAGTTTTTTAATTTGTTTTTTTTTCTAACTTTTTAATGTGGGCATTTAGCACTATAATCTTCCCTCTGTGCACTACTTTAGTTGTATCCCAGAGATTCTGATGTATTTTGGTTTTGTTCTCATTAGTTTCAAAGAATTTATTGATTTCTGCCTTCGTTTCATTGTTTATTTAAAAGTCATTAAGAGCAGGTTGTTTAATTTTTATGCAATTATATGGTTTGGGGTGATTTTCTTAGTATTGATTTCTATTTTTATTGCCGTATGATCTGAGAGTATGGTTGGTATGATTTCGGTTTTTTTGAATATGCTGGGAGTTGATTTGTGGCTGATTGTGCAGTTGATTTTAGATTATGTGATGTGTGCAGATGAGAAGAATGTATACTCTGTGGTTTTGTGGGTGAGTTCTGTAGATGTCTGTTAGGTCCATTTGATCAAGAATTGAGTTCAGGTCCTGAATATCTGTTAGTTTTCTGCCTTGATGATCTGTCTTATACTGTGTTGAAGTTTTCCACTATTATTATGTGGTTATAAGTCTCTTCATGGGTCTCCAATTACTTGCTTTATGAATCTGAGGTTAATATTGATATGTGCATATTTGATCCTTTCATCATGTTGTTAGCTAGTTATTATGCAGACCTGATTATATTGTTGCTTTATAGTGTCAATTGTCTATATATTTAAGTTTGTTTTGTGGTGGCCAGTAGTGGTCTTTTCTTTCCATACTTAGTACTCCCTTAAGGATCTCTTGTAAGGCAAGTCTGCTGGTAATGAATTTCCTTAGTGTTTACTTGTCTGAAAAGAATCTTATTTCTCCTTTGCTTAAAAACTTAGTTTGCCTGGATATGAAATTATTGGTGGAAATTTCTTTTCTTTGATAAAGCTGAGTACAGACCATTTATCTCTTATGCCTTATAAGGTTTCTGCTGAAAGGTTTGCTGTTAGCCTGGTGGAGTTTCCCCTGTAGGTGACTGGCACTTCTTTCCAGCTGTCTTTAATATATATATTTTCATTTCAACCTTGGAGAATCTGATGATTATGTATCTTGGGGATGGTTTCTTGTGTAGTATCTTGCAGCGGTTCTCTGCATTTCCTGAATTTGAATGTTGGCTTATCTAGCAAGGTTGGGGGAATTTTCATGGACTAAATACTCAAATATGTTTTCCAAGTTGCTTGTTTTTCTCTCCTTCCCTTTCAGTGATGCCAATGAGTCATAGATTTAGTCTCTTTACATTATCCCATATTTCTCAGAGGTGTTGTTTATTTTTTATTTTTCATTATTTTTGCCTGAGTGAGTTATTTTGGAGAACTAGTCTTTGTGCTCTGAGATGCTTTCCTCTTCTTGGTCAATTCTGCTGTTAATACTTGTAATTGAATTATTAAATTATTGAAGTGAGTTTTTCAGCTCTAATAGATTAGTTTGTTTTTTTCTTGAAATGGTACCTTGTCTTTCAGCTCCTATATCATTTTCTTGTATTCCTTAGATTTCTTGTATTGGGTTTCAACTTTCTCCTGAGTCTCAATGATCTTTTTTCCTATCCATATTCTGAATTCTATTTCTGTCATTTCAACTATTTCAGGCTGGTTAAAAACCATTGCTGGGGAACTAGAGCGGTTGCTTGGAGGAAGAAAGATACTGGTTTTTGAGTTGTCAGAGATCTTGTGCTAGTTCTTTCTCATCTGTGTGGGTTGATGTTCCCTCAGTCTTTGATGTTACTGTCTTTTGTTTTTATCTTCTTTGATGACCTTGGGAGTTTGATTGTGGTATGAGGTAGATTCAGTCAACTGGCTTCATTTCTAGATTTTAGGAGGCCACAGCTAAGCTTAGAACTCCTGGGCTGCATCTGTTAACTCTAAGCGGCTGGTATCAGGCCTCTTATGGTCAGGAACCTGCTTCACTGGAGGGGCCAAGGTGTTTCTGGTCCACTGGCCACAATATTCCAGTGAGTAGTACTCGACAATCTGCTTCACTGGGTCAGTGGCAGGGGTATCTGTGCTTGCTTGCTCATACCAGCCACTGTGGCAGTGTGGCAAGGTGCATATGTGTCAGCTGGGGCAGAGTACCAGTGGGAGCAGGGCTGCAGTATTCTTGCTTGTGCCTGCAGTGGTGGGGGAGGGTCTGCTGGCATTTGTGCATATATTCACACCAGTGGTGGTAGCAGGAAATAGTAGGGTTGCAGGCATCCCTGTATGTGTTTGTGCCAGCAATGGCAACATGGCCGGGTGACTGCATATTAGTGGGGAAATGCAGTGGGGTGCTGTTTTACCAGCAGCAGTGGTGTGGTGAGGTACACATGTACACACAAGCTGGTGAGGGAAGGGACATGAAGTCCACCCATGCATGTTCACCAGCAAAATGGTGATGTGGTAGTCATAGGCAAGTATGTGCTGGCAAAGCAGCCGGGGGAGCCTGTGGAGCGGGGTGGCTTGCTGTGCATTGGCAGGGTCTAGTCTGCTGAATCTCTCCAATGGCTATCTGTGGCCTGCTGGCAATGGAGCTATGATGAAGGCCCCTGGGAAGCAACCTGTTTGGGCATCCAAGGCTGCATTGCAAGGAGGCGTGGCCAGGCTAGGGCCCTGGGAGATACCAGCAGACAGTGAAGTGCTCAGATCTGACTGGCTTCGTTTCACAGGCAAGATCACACTGCTATGTCCAGGTCTGACAATTGCTGTAAGTCTGAAGTCTCCTAGAGGAGCATGGTGAGCCTTGAAAGATGGGCATCCCTGGCTGTGCTCTACTGCAGACATTCACACACCAAACCCTCTGGGTTCAGCACAGCCTGTAGTACTGGTCCTATCACCTCTCTAAATAACTCTCCCTGACAGCTCAAGTATCTGTGGGGGTTTCAGGGTTTCTTGCTGCAAAGATTCTGGAGATTCTTGATGAGAGTGGGCCACTCCTCACCTGCTCAACTCACACCTTCTCCAGGACTTGCTGGGGGCCAAGAACAAGTTCCAGTGCTTTGCAACCCTATGCAAGGTTCCCAGTTTCCTCCTCTTTCAGCACAGCATCTGAATTCTCCCTCCATCCACTCTAAATGCCATCCCACTGAGAATCTGCTGGAACATCAAGTGTTCCAGTCCTCTTGATGTCCCGGTCTCTCTGGCTGCATCTATTTGGCCATCTTGGCTCCACCATTCCACATTTTTTAACTTATTTAGTCACACTTATAAGTAAAATTGGGTGCTTGTGCCTAGATGCCATAATCTAAGGTGGTGGGTTGCAAAGGGGTGCAATTCTTTACTCTCTTGGTGTCCTCACAATGAGATTTTGCAGTTCTTTCTATTAATAGATGGAGTCTGTTTCTCCTCTCTCTGAATCTGAGCTGCCCATGGGACTTGCTTTGCTGACTATTATGAAGCAAAAATGGCATTGTGTCAGTTCTGAGCCAGGGCTACAAATGTTTATGCTTCTGCCCTCCCTCTTAGACTTTAGCCTGTGTCATGAGAACAAGCCTGGGAAACTCTGCTGGAAGATTGAGACCACATGGAACAGAGACAAGTCATGGCAGCTCAGGTCATCCTAGACCAGACTTCCTTTGACTACCTAGGTAGCTGACCACAGACACTTGAGTAAGCCCAGCCAAATCCAGAAGTATTGCTCAGCTGAGTCCAGCCCAAATTGCCAATTACAAACTGAATAAATGGTTATTGCTCTAAGTTATTATTATTTGGGGTGGTTTTTTAATACAGCAAAAGCTAACCAATTTGCTAAAATACCACCATATTACAATTACAATTATGTGAAAATAAAGAGATTTTAGTTTCAGAATGCAAATTATGAAGCATAAGTCCCACTTTTCCTCTTGGAATGTTCTGCTTTTAATACTTTATTTGTGGTAGCATTCTGTTGTTTTAAGAGTTTCTAGAAAAATTTTATATTACTTGACTTCCTATTTTGAAAATTTACATTCAAGAGAAAAAGATTAAGAAGACTGTGTCCCAGTGTATATCACAGCATTATGAGGGCAGTAGAAATTTGAGAAATGTTTACTTCTCATAAAGAGAAGTAGCTGCATAAAGTAGCAGGTCCTAGTCCAAAGAGAAATAGACTGCCCCTTGCGATATGCAGAAGAGTTAAAAACAGAAAACAGAAGGGTTCTTCTGGGGTTTTTAGTAGTACCTTTTAGATAATACACTTATTACGTGCCTAGAACACCATAGAGAACAACAAAAGTCACTTATAATCCTGTTTCCCAGAGGTAGTTAACATTTTAGCACATTTCTTTCCATGTTTTACATATAATTATGCATGGTTTTTAATCTTTTATAATGTTTTGTATGCTTTCTTTTCCTTTAAAATGCATGTAAACAGTTTCTCATTAAAATTTTTCTGTAAAATAATTTTTATTGTTATACAATATTCTATTATGTGCATATATTACTATTAACTTTAGGTTATATTTCAATAATATGATGTGCAATTAAATTATCTTTCATAGGAAATTGATATAAATAATACGATGAACATTTCTGTGTATAAATCTCTGTATATGCTTATGTTTCTAGGTATTTTCTTAGGACATATGCCCAGGAGTAGAATTATCAGGTAGAAGGGCATTAATATTTTTAAGGCTCTTGAAATATATTAAATTGTCCCTAAAATGATGGCATCAATTTACCTTTTTGACTTCAGTGAATGGGAGAGAGTCTTTCAATGCACCCTCATAGGATTAAGTATATGTTTGTTTTTAAATCTTGGCTATTTTGAAAGACAAAATAAATCTTATTGTTTTTTTTTTATTGATAGTAAAGTTGACTAATTTTCAGGTATCTTAGCAATTTTTATTTTTATACTGAGTTTTTTGATCATGTCATTTCCTTCATTTATCAAAATATTTAAATTCCTGTGAGCTCTTTATAGATGATTGAGAATTTTAATCTTTGTCTCACATTTCTTGAATATTCCCAACCTGTTTGATTTCTAAATTTGATAAACATAAGTCTTACATTATATCATATTATATTGAAGTTTCCTCTTGATTTTTTAACTTAAATTATTTAATAATTAATTAATTTTCATTAAAATCAGAAGTTTCCTGTTGATTTTACATTGTATTGTATTATATTTAAGTTTCCTCTTGTTTTTTTTTACCAGTGTAGAGAACTTTTCTTAATCCTTAGATCAGATAACCATTCAGCCATTTTATTCTGTGCTTTTATGTTTTAATTTTTTAATGCTTCTGAATATTTAATCAGAAAGTCAGTCATAACTCCCAGAGTTTATGTGTTTAGGAAAAATTAATTATTCCAGGTGAACTGTGGTAAGATAATCTTTTTTCTTAAGGAATATACACTTAGTGATGAAGTTAAAAGATATTTATTTTAACTTCGACAGTTGAATTTTTTTTTCTGTCATACTGCTGAACTTTTTCTTTCTAATCCAGAGATATAGCACTATCTCCAAGAGAAATGACCTAGATTCACTCTCTGTCTTACAAAAGCCAGTTGAGAGGAGTGAGATCTGTTTCCACATCAGTGATTAGTCTGGCCACTGTGATGAGAAACTTAGAACACATGTACATCCAGGAGACTGAATGAACAATATGGCATGTTAGAAGTTGGCCTTGATGGCTTTTTTAAAAAAATAAAGTAACTCTCAAGATTGCATATTTTCTTCCTCTTACTGTTTCCTGATGGCTTCCTAACATAACAAATAATTTTGTTTTCTTAATATCAGATAAATTCATCTTTTATTGCAATATGCTTGGATGTCACTACACTAAAATTTGAACTACAGTAATATAACTTATTGGTGGTATTGGAGGCTTTATATAAATTATTTATCACATATTCTCTGCCCCCTTCTAAACCTAGAGCAGTTTACAAAAACTTAGATACTATGAAATCAACACATCTGTAATTACTAAAGTGCAAGTTCTAAGTAATGGGAGCAAGTGTTGGGATAGAGATGGAAAAGATGGGAGTGGAATAATTAAAACATAAAACAGAGCTAAGAGAGGATGACGTATAATGAATCAAATAATTCTAAGCTTCCTGGAAGCCAAAGTCAAAGGGAAACATAAGGGACACAGCAAGTTATCAGGAGAGAGCATCTCCTAGCCCAGATCTCTGAGAAAAACTGAACAATGGGTTGGGAAATTTGAACAATGTAATAAACAGGATCTTCAATACAATTCTGTAATATCTACAGAGACCTTCTTTATATGCCCAATTTTATATTGGTCTTATATAAATAATTAAGGCATAATGTCAATATTAGTTTTGTGAAGCCATTTCTTGTGGAATCAGTTGAGAAGGCAATATTGATCAAAGGGAGGATTTGAAATGAGAATCCATAGCATAGAAGAAACTGCAGGTTTCAGGGCTAGTTAGTAGAATTAGGACTTGTGAAATCTATCATTTCAGTAGCACACTTGTACGTTTTCTGAACACCATTGAAAGAGAGACAAAATTAAGTTGTGAAGGAAGGGTGGGGGAAAGTGAAGGTTTACATTTTGGGTTCAGTGTCCACCTTACTCTTTCATGGGGTTCAAGAGTCTGTGTTCTTAATGACTACCTTTTCTACTCTTCACACCACAAAGAGGAAGATTCTCTTTTTCTAGGTAGGGATCAGGATACAGTGTTGAAATTGAACTGGGGTGAAGAGAAGTGACTTATGAAAATGATGATCTCTTTTTCAGAGTTAGTATTTTTAGTTTTAAACCCTATCATCAAATTTCCCTGGATTCCTACCTGAGCCCAATGTTCTCCAGTTCCTTCTTATATTATGGCAAGATAGTGTTATCAAAAATATAGAAAATGAGAGAAAATACATATGCATAATTACATGACTTAAATACAACTCTATATTCAATTTGGATAAACTGTTCTCATTTTAATGTATGTGTATATATATATGAATATATATAAATTCTTTTTTAAACTTTTGATTATGGAAAATTTCAAACACATGGAACAGTAGACAGAAGGGTATAATGAATCCATCAATCGTCTTCTTGCTGCACCAGTAATTGCCATTTTTTCCAACTTCATTTCATCTCTCCCACCTCCTACTTTTTCTCAACATTTTATTATAAAACTTTTCTAATATAAAGAAAAGTTGGAAGACTGTAAAGTTACATTCATGTGTCCAAGACTTAGATCCTATAATTAACCTATTCCTATATTTGTTTTATAACATATCTGTCTATCCCTCCATCTATCCATCTATCAATCCCACTTATATTTTGATGTATTTCTAAGTAAGTTGCATACATCAGTATGTTTCCCCCAAATACTTCAGCTAGTGAATTTTTGAGTACATTTATTTATACTTTCTTATTTTGAGGTAAAAGTTACATACAGTGAAGTTCACAAATATTTAGTGCATTGTTTGATAAGTTTTGATATATGCATATTTGACCTATGTAGCCTAAACTATTAAAGCACAAAATATAGAAAATAACCATTACCTTAGAAAATCATGCCCCTTCCCAGGAAATTCATGCTTGAACCTCTATCCTAACGGACAACCACTTTTCTGATTTCTGTTTTTACTTTCAGAAACTGATGTTTCTTTTTTTACCTTTAGATCGGTTTTGCGTACTTTATAACTTCATATAAATGAATCATGTAGTATATGTTATTTTGTGTAAGGCTTCTTTGACTCAGATAAATCTATACTGCATGCATAAGTAATTTGTTTCAATATTCCGCTTTTAAAATTATGACATATTTTATAGCAAATGCACCATATTCTTTTACCCCTCAATACTTCCATTTTGTTTGTATTCTCATTTATACATAGTCTGACTCTTGTTTCTCTCATCATAATTTTTTTATTTCCTTTCTTTTGTTAAGCCACAGATCACCTGCCTGTATTCCTTATTACTGACACACTTATGTCACCAGACACTTTGTGATAGTACCATGAATGAGGGAAATTTAACATTTTCTCCTTTTATGAAATGCGTTTTTGCTATATTATTCTTTCAGTGTTTTTCTAGAGCACATTTATCTTCTATAGATGTTTCAAGACATTTCTGCCCACTTGATTTTTCCACCTTCATCTCTGAATGCAACACATCTCAATCATAGCATTACTCCACTCATCACTCTGTAAGAGGAACTATTTTACATGAATGATCCTATCTTCATGGATCCTTTGTTCTGTCATCCGTAAGTGGAGAACAATCACAGTAAATGAAGTAGGGAATAATGGTGAATTAAGAATGCAATTTTTACTCTAAATGAAAGCTCCTTCTTTTCCTGAATATTTTGATATAAATATTTTTAAAGTTGTTTTATACTTTTTGTCAATTTAAAAATATGTTACTCTCAAATTTCCAGAGAAAAGCTTTTGACCTTAACTACCAGCAGTTTAATTGTGGGACTTGGAATGAGCAAGATGAGTCTATGTTCCACTTCACCACAGATGTCAGGTTAATTAGTAAAAAGCCTAGAAGGAGAAATTTGGGGATTTAATTTTTATCACCCACTGGCGGGAAAAACATCAGCTACCCAGACAGTGTTCTCAGTATGTCTGCATCCTGTTATTTCTCCACTTAAAATTTAACATCCAGAATAAAATACACCATCTTGGGTGATCACATGTGGTGGCAAACACATTTACTTTCTCTTTTGTGAGAAGCAGAGACTTATTTCTAACATACACTGGAACTCAAATTTTTAGGCAAAATATAAAAATTTAGATTTTATTTCAAAGTATCTTTCATATCATTATATACTGTATTACATAGTACAAGCAATATATGCTTTAAGGAGAAAACAAGTAGTATATTCTTTGAAAACTATAATAGTTTGATCCAACTTACCATAAAATATGTTAAGATGTATAATACGGAAATATTTATAAAAATAAGCTTTCCAGGATTTGGTAGGGTTTTCCTTCTTCCATTTAAAAATGGCCACAACAGGGTATGTAGGACTGTGAAATTATTATGATAATGACATTTAACTTTGGCTTAAAAAGAAATGTCTGCTACAATAAAATGTCTCCCCTCTTTTACCATGTTTCTGTCCCCTTTTCCCTTATTTCTGTCATGTACTCTAATCAATAATTGTTGAAACAATAAACATAGAATACTTGCTGAAATGATAAGTATAAAAAACATAAGCACAAATTATGTGGATTTAATGGAAAATGACAATTACCCGGGACTATCATTTATGAGTTTATGGAATATGCTTAGGTTCATAATCACTTTCAATGTGTTTAATATTCATAGATGAAGTTCAGTGGTGTTTGGTGATTTGCTCAAGGTCCCAGTATGTCTGCACCCTGTTATTTCTGGGAAAATCAGGACTCAAGCCTCAGTCATCTGAGTTTATACCTAGTTTTCTTCCTCTTATATCAGGCATTTCCATTAAGGACAGAAGATGCATATATACACACAAGTGATTATAACACAAGATGATAAACAATGAATGATGTATGTGTTATATAAGATTCCACACATCACATCCAGATGGGAATATCAGGATGCATCCTTGGATGACAGTGCACTGAACCTTTCTTCTTGACAGAGTAGAGATAGGCTAAATTTCTCTTCAATTCAAAAATATGTATGGTTTCTGCATTTGGATTCAAATGAAATGTGCAAGTGCTCCAGGTTTGTGTGTCCTTTGTAAACACAACTTCCTGTTGGATTTTAGTAAGATTCTGAAATGACTTAAATAACTTCCTGAGTATTAAGTAGCTCTTGAAGAGTAAGATCTTGATGAATTATGTGTAATCAGAGACACAAATTCAAGACATGAATTTTAAAATTCTCCCCAAATACACGTGCTTAAAAGCAACATAAGGCAGGATAAGTTTGCAGGAAAAAATGTTTTAGGGTGTTTTCTTTCTTAAGTGGTCATAAATTCTATGAAAGGGCAGATATTTAACACATAATAATGCCTGTTTGTACATTTTGCCATCAAACATCTCTACTTTTATTCTCTAGACCCTCAGTGGGGCCACTGAGAACCATGGACAGTTCCCTTCCTGCTCACAATCTTGGTTTAAAGCCCACTGAACAAGCTTTTCTTCCCAAAGCAAACCATTACCTCAGGGATAATTCAGCATTCTCAAGTCTCTACATAAATTTGATAAGATGTGAGTCTGGCTCTTCAGCTGCCTCTGTGGACCTCTATGAAGTTTCTGAGTGCTGGTAGCCATTATCCTCAAGCCCTTACTCCAAAGGTGGTACATCAAATATGAAAAAGATCAAACAGGAAAGGGAGAAATATGAACAGTAAAAATGATGTTGGAAAAGTAGTAAGATGAAGAGAAATATTTAAATTTGGGTGAGAAGAGAGGAGAGAAAACAGAGACTTATATTTTGAGTAGAAGTATGACATGGGAAAAGGCTCCCCTCAGTATGAGTTCTTCAGAGCCTTTGGGAGTGCTCAAGAAATACTTGTTGAAATACATACCTCAATAGGAGAATTTTGGAATGCTTATGCCATTTATATTAGGGAAAGAGTACTAAACACTAAGGACCTGGGGTGAAAGATTTGATCAAAAGCAGATTCTCATGGGTTTGAACTTCTGAGCTTTTTGCTGACCATTTTACATTCTATTATTAAAAAAAAAACCTCTTCAGTATGTTGGACCCCACCCTCAGTGCTATGATTTGAATGCATTCCTCAGAGTTCATATATTGGAACTTAATCCCAAATGCAACAGTATTAAGAGGTGAGATCTTTAAGAGGTAATTAGATCATGAGGGCTCTGCAGCATGCATTGATTAATGCCATTATCATGGTGATGGGATCATTATTGTGGGTGTGGTCCTCATAAAGGTTGAGTTTAGCCCCTCTATAACTCTCTTGGCCATGTAACATTGATGTCATGTTATTATGCAGAAATAAAGCCTTCATCAGATGCTGGCTCCCCAGTGTGGGACTTCTTAACCCCAGAATTGTGGGAAATAAATTTCTTTTCTTTATAAACTACGTGGTATCTGGTATTCTGTTATAGCAGCACACAAAAGACTGAGGCACTCAGTCAGACAGAAGGAGTTTTTCTTTGACTAATGGAAACCAGAAACTGATGAATACATATAGACAAATCTCTTCCACAGAACATATTCAATATCATATAGCTGGATGGAGAAATTTTGCAATTGATAGAGCCTTGTCTAGTGGAATGTGGCAACTTATTTAGCTTTGGGCTAGCCTGAAAATCTAACCATGTTGTAGACAAAATCTATGGCAATCCCCAATACAGTAGAACCAAAGAGTTTAATGGATCAATTGAGAGTAATTTGACTTGCTGGCTTCTGAATAGGACTTAGAATGGTAGTAGCTTAGTCAGTTCAGGCCACTATAACAAAGTACCATGGACTGGGTGGCTTACAAACAATATAAGTATTTCTCACAGCTCTGGAGATTGAAGTCCAAGATCAGAGTGCCAGCATCATTAAGTTCTAACAAGGGTCTTCTTCTGGGTTGCATTTTGTCAACTTACTATTGTTTCTTCACATGACAGAAAGAGCTAGTTAGCATTTTGGCCTCTTATAAGTGCACTAATTCCATTAATGAAGTCTTCAGCTTCATGGCCTAATAACCTTCTGAAGATCCCACCTTCAAATACCCTTACTTTGTGATTAGTTTTCAATATACAAATATTGGGGGAACACATTCAGTCCATTACAGGTTGTAAACTTGGAGTATATGAAAAAGGTGAGCAGGAAGTAGGATAGGAACTCCCAATTTCATATAAGATGGTGAACTAGCATGGGATGCTGGCTACCTGCCCCCATAGCAAACCCAGAGATGCCTCAGAAGAGATAGAATGATAGATGGATTCCATGAATTCATGTAATATATGGAAAAACCTTTGGAGAAAATGAAAGTAGTCGGGTTTCTGTGTGTGATAAGAAAAAGCAGTAAAGGTGGCATCTTCTGTGCCAAGAGAGGATGAGAAATGAGATGGGGAAGGGTTGAGGGAAAGCTTTCTAATTATGATTTTTATTTCCTCATTTGCTCAGGAATGATCACTGTTAGCCCCATTGCTACCCAAGGCTAGGAAAGGCAGCAATACCAATCATTGCTGAGTAAAACTGGGGAATCAAAGATCCTGATACAATGAAGTATCAACAGAAATCAGTCTGGCCCTGATTGGTTGTTTTCCCCTCTATTCAAAGACCAGACAATTACCATAGAGGCTGCTTGTTCCCAACAACGTACCTCGGTGGATAGTAAATACTGAAGTGGGGGTGAAAACAAGAAGTGATGGGATACATAATACAATACTAGAAGTATCTGCCTTAAATCATGTTCCCTGATAAACTTCTGAAGGGGTACATGGTCCTGAAACAAAGGCAGACACTGTAATGCAAACCATCTGATTACTCTAGGGGAAAAATGGATGAATTCAAAGACATTTAATTCATGACTTACTCTAGGAGTGAAGTTGTATCACAGAAAGCAATGGCCCCACTCTCAAGTCAAAGTTATGGAGATAAGAGCAATTAATAGTAGGGAACAACTCTGTCTAGTAAAGGGATATATTTATTAAAATAGAGGTTAGGTGGCTGTACCAAACGTCTAGTTGTTTTAAAAAGACAGAAGCTTAGTTTTGCCATCTAATACTAGTATAACAGGACACCTGGATCAAGAGCCTAGCGTCCTTCCATCTTGTTCTGCAATCCTCAATATGAAACTTCCATCTCTTTGTCAAAGGCAAAGACACCATCATATCTATATTATAGCCAGAGAGTGAAGTGAAGGGGGAGAAGGAAGGATAGAATTCTTTTCTTTGGAAAGTATGGACCTGCAGCTTTCACAAATCACTTATACTCACACACTATAGGCCAGAATCTAGTCACGTGGTCCAACCTAGCTGCAAGTTAGGCTGAGAAATGAGCCTTTGGCTTTGTCCTTAGATAAAAGTTGGGTGTTCTACTACCAAAAAAATGAAGGTGAGGAGAATATTAAGGAACAACTAGCATTCTCTTCTACAAGGAACAGTCTTACAAGAGTCACTGATCACAGGTCACAGAAAAACAGTTGGAGGTGCTTGGTTCTTGGCTGCTTGTGTGGCCTCAGAATCAATTGGGCACTTTCTCAGAGGTTAATTTATGGCAACAAAGTAAAGAGAAAATATGTAATACTGTATAATGTTGTGTAAAAAAAGTATTGGAATAATAAACTACAATTTGATATCAGGAGTTATCTCCAGAGTGTGGGAATATGGATTGTGTTGTGTATGTGTGTGTTGGGGGAGTAACTTTTTTATAATAAGCAAGTATGCATTGTATATAAAAATATCAAAATTTATACTTTTATGACAACCAAATTCTGATGTTAACCGTTTGTTATCTCTTCTTATAGTAGAAAAAATATAATGAGGTTGCCATTCTTCAGACTCTGTATTTTCCATATCTTAATCATCTTTATTAAGTATCAGTCATCTTGTTGCCACTATCATTCTATAGTCATTCTAAAGCCAAGAAAAGAGTAAAACTGATATTATATAGTTGCTGATTTTTATAACTGATGGATTTGGTAGGTATGAGGATGTTGATATTTAAGTCAATTGCTATAGAAACAAATATATTCCCGTTTTCTTCATACATGCTATGAAATGGGTATGTTCCTAGGGGGAAACTGCTTTAGGCTTCTAGTAAACCTCATTTAAAACCAATAAAAAATATGTCTCTAAAGATAAAAGGACCAGAGAGGATTGAGCATCTACTCTGAGTCAGATGCTTTCACAAACATTTTACTTAATTCTTACAGCAACCTCTACCAGTTGGCTTCATCCTTCTTCTATACTTGAGAAAAAGGAGGCCCAGAGTACAAAGAAGTAATAGAGCTAGTGTCTAAAATTGTTTGTCTCTAATCCCAAAACACACACATACCTTTCACTATAACTTATCACCTCATACAAAACAAAGTGTGCTGCTTGTCTTGTTTGAAAATGTTTCACAACATGCCAAATTATTCTTAACTTTTACATCTATCCAGCTTGAAGTGGGGATATAGCTGATGTGTCCTCTAGTCCTTACAAATCAACTCCTGTATGTGCTTCTACTCAAAGCTAAATGGTCATTTAAAGCCCTCAGCATGAACTATTTTTCCTGATTTTTTATTTTATGCATTTAACACCTCTAGATAAAATGTCAATAATTATACCTTTATTCTGCATTTAAAATTTCAATAATTATACCTTTATTCTGAATTTATGTTAAAGATTATACTTATACATGACAAATTATTTATAAATGTATATTATAATCATTATTTTGATTATTGTTTGTGGTTTATTTTCTTTCCATGGGGTCTCATTTAAGGGGCACACGTTTGTATTATTACATTTATTTGGTGGAAAATGAGACACAATTTTTGAGGGGCTGCACTGCAATAAGATTTCTACAGAGATTTTATGGGAGAAGTAAGCTGCAAATAAACTGGAATACTTGTAAACCTCAGCATTGCAACCTCAAATAGAAATTAAGTTTCCACAAAAGATCATTATAATGAGCAATTTAATAATGATAGTGTTGCATTTTAGCTAAAAGCCCAGAAATAGAAAAATAGGAAACATCAGGACCTAAATAAAGAAATAAATCTAGACTATGTAGAGCTGCTGCCCACTCTATACCATTTTCCTCCTGAAATTGCTTTCACATACAAAACAACTCATACATCTTTCTTCTTCTCCATGGAAACCTTTTTCCTAACAATTCTACAAAGCTAATTACTGCCACAGAGATATATGGTACAGAGAAAGGTATTGAGCTTGACAATCCTGAAAAACTTGAAAATGCTTTGTATAAGACTTAGGTCAACTTTGTGTGAAATGTTTAAATATGTAAATGTAATATCTTAATATGATGCAAGTAGGTAAACACTTCTGAATTGTTTAGCATGTCAAATACTTTGAAATAGTCAGTTGCCCACTCTTTCAAGTTCTAAGACTTAATGTGTCCTTTGTGAGACAGAAGGGTTATTCTGCAAATAAGGAATAATTTCTCAATTGTTACAGCTGGACATACGGTTGCATCGATCCAAAAATGCTTAACTGACTTAGACATCCAGAAAGTGGAAAAAGAATTATTCTGGTCAAAGGTTAATTTGTTGTATCGCAATTCTTGGTGTCAACAGGTACATATTTTGGTGCCGCAACTGTATATCAAGTCCAGTAGTGGGTGTGCAGTTGATTATATGACAATGGCAGGCTGTCGAAATGCTATTTTAGCCAGGCCAGCTTGTACTAATTATAATTACTTGACACCTCTTCCCAAATTTAGTGTCAGGAAAGTTGAAATCTTGTTTCTTAGAAGAGTATCTGAGGGGTGTGTGTGTGTGTGTGTGTGTGTGTGTGTGTGTATGCTGGTGTTGGGGGGTGTGGTGGTGGACTCTGCTTTCTGAATTGTCTTTTGTGGAATTTAATTTTTAGAACAAAACCCTTATAGTTATTGAATTGTATCAATTTGACCCAAATGCTTTTAAAGTGGTTATGATCACACAAAAATGTTTCCGGAATTTTTTGTTGTTGATGGGGTTGGTCTTTGGAAAGTGATGATGAAAAAATTATATTAGCTTGTGCAGATCTTAGATTCTATCACCATTTCATGATTTTTTTGGTGGGGAATACCATTTTATCTTAATATATTCCCTGCTATGTATAAAACAGTGCCAATCCACTATTTTCAATTCATAAAACCATATACATTTTGTAAGACATCACTTTCTCGTGAAATTTCCATAGCGTAAACCAGAATCTATCTTCCTTGATAACCTTCTTCTTCTTGAACTCCTTTTTGTTGTCAGTCCAATTTGTTCGACTGCAAAATTAAGAACATAATTGTCTGGCCTTTTTCTCCTCCTAGTCCCCCAGCAGGTACTCTTAATACTTTCCCCTCATCTACTTTCTACTTGACACTCAGGATATTCTGATAAGATTGCAAATCTGACTGTACTCGCTTCCCTTACTTCCCAAGCACTGGAGTCCTCCTCCCACAGAGGCTGGGGAGAATGGTGGCCTTTGTCTAATAGCTAATTGGAAAATTTCAAGCGGTAATTTCCAGCATTAACCAGGTTTTTGTGAGGCTAGCAGAGCGATCATTAAAAAGTATATGGCTTAGTAATGGGTCATTTCTTATTCTTGGCAGGCTCAAGGAGATACAATTGGAGAGAAGGGGATAAAAGAAAGGCACGAACAGTGATTTGGATAATAATCTGCTGTACTAACTCCATTGTGAGAGAGGTGACCTTGTAAATTATGGAAACTTAGGGAATTATTGCCTTTTCCTTTTTACTGGGTTTGTTTGTACTGTCTCTGCCAAATACTGTTTGTTCTCAAAAACCATGAGTGAGTGTATGTGTGTACACATAAGTATGTGTTCCAACACTTAATCATTGGGAAATGAGAAAAATAGACTTATCTGCAACTGATACTGGTGGGAGAATCTCAGATTAGAAAAAAAAAGCAATGCCAATGCACACCTGGATATTTCTATAAGATATGAAATGTCAAAGATTACTATGAACTGTCTTGCTAGACCCTAGGTCACAATTGTAGCTTGAATAACTCAGATTTGTGAAAATTACTGGCAGCAGAGATATATCCAGGACTGAGAACAAGACTTGCGTGTACTGGAAAAATGTCTTGCAAGGTGAGGGAAGATTTGGAGGACCATGGATATGGAATTTGGACACCATTCCCCCCATAAATACTGGGTCCTTTTCCTTTGCGTTATGGGGAGAAATATATTTGCTATGTTCTTTGAGATTTTTTTTCTTCCCTTCTCCACTGTAATTCTCAACCATACATGGAATTCTAACATATATTCAGCCTTAAAGTGTGGAACTATTGGGATAAATAAACAAAGGAGGAAAATGTTTCCTGTCCCATGTTTTCCCCTCACTGGGGCCATACAAAGGGGAGCTGTAGCCCATTAGGAGACTCTACCCAATGTCTAAGCTACAGCTGCAGTGGAATGAGCAGGAGTGAGGCAGCACAGAGAGGTGGGCAGCAAACTACAACACTGAGGAAAGCTTTTGTGAAACTCATGAGCCTAATCAGATAAGCTCTCCCTTCTCCGGAAAATGCTGGAGGAAGTTACCACAGAAGATATGGATTGCCACTTATATTCATGATATTGTTACTGTCCATATTAGAATCCTTCAATAGCTTCCTATTGTCCTTAGAAAAACAGGCGTGTTAGGGCTCAGAGAATAATACCACAAAATATGGCACCTTAGCAACTGAGAAACTGCAGAAGCAAGGTCACTCTGACCTTCTCCTGCCTTTCTCCTCTGAAGAAAAGAATTTTCTGATCTACTGTCCCTGAAAGTAGATAATAAGACTCTCAAGTGACAGATGCCCTGCAAATCAAAACTACAATGAGACCTCATCTCACCCCAGTTAAAATGGCTTTGATCTAAAAGACAGGCAATAATGAATGCTGGTGAGAATGTGGAGAATGGGGACTGTTGGTGGGAATGTAGATTAGTACAACCACTATGGAGAACAGTACGGACGTTCCTCTATATAAATTTTTGGATCAGCTTGCCAATATCTACAAAGAGGCCAACTGGAATCTGATAGGAATTTCAATGAATCTGTAGACCAATTTGGGAAGAATTGCCAACTTAAAGATATTAAATTTTTCTGATTCATGAATGTGGAATGTCTTCTCATTTGTTTATATCTTCTTTGATTTCTTTCAACAATGTTTTATAGTTTTCAGAGTATATGTTTTGTACTTCTTTTGTTAAATTTATTCAATTTTATTCCTTTTGTAAATTAACTGCAAGTGTCCAGATACCATATTTTTTAATTATTATTTTTATTCAACAGTTTTGGGGGAACAGGTGGTGCTTGGTTGCATGGAAAATTTATTTAGTGGTTATTTCTGAGATTTTGGTGCACCCATCACCTGAGCAGTGTATAGTGTACTCAGTGTGTAGTCTTTTATCCCTCACCCGACTCCCACCTTTCCCCTGAGACCCCAAAGTCCATTATATCATTCTTATTCCTTTTCGTCCTCATAGCTTAGCTCCCGATTATAAGTAAGAACATAGGATGTTTGGTTTTCCATTCCTAAGTTACTTCACTTAGAATAATGGTCTCCAACTCCAGCCAGGTTGCTGCAAGTGCCATTGTTTTATTCTCTTTTATGGCTGAGTAGTACCCTATGGTACATGTATATTATATGTGTGTGTGTGTGTGTGTGTGTCACATTTTCTTTATCCGTTCATTGGTTAATGGGCATTTGGGCTGGCTCCATAGTTTTGCAATTGCTAGTTGTGCTGCTATAAACGTGTGTGCAAGTGTCTTTTTCACATAATGACTTCTTTTCCTCTAGGTAGATACACAGTAGTGGGATTGCTGGATCAAGTGGTAGTTCTATTTTTAGTTATTTAGGGAATCTCCATACTGTTTCCCATAGTGGTTGTACTAATTTACATTTCCACCATTTCCACCAGCAGTGTAGAAGTGTTCCCTTTTCACCACATCTATGCCAACATGTTAATTTTTGATTTTTTAAAATTATGGTTGTTCTTGCAAGAGTAAGGTGGCATCTCACTGTGGTTTTGATTTGCATTTCCCTGATAATTAGTTATTTTCAGTATTTTTTCACGTTTCTTGACCGTTTGCATATCTTCTTTTGATAACTGTCTATTCATGTCCTTTGTTTACTTTCTGACAGGATTTTTTTTTTCTTGCTGACTTGGAGTTCCTTGTAGATTCTGGATATTAGTCCTTTGTTGGTTGCATAGTTAGCAAATTTTTCTCCTACTCTGTAGGTTCTCTGTTTACTCTGCTGATTATTTCTTTTACTGTGCAGAAGCTTTTTAGTTTAATTATGTCCCATCCATTTATCTTTTCTTGTTGCATTTGCTTTTGGGGTCTTGATCGTGAACTCTTTGCCTAAACCAATGTCTAAAAGAATTTTTCCAATGTTATCTTCTAGAATTTTCATGGTTTTAGGTATTAGATTTAAGTTTTGATCCATTTTGAGTTGATTTTTGTATAAGGTGAGAGATGAGGATCCAGTTTCATTCTTCTACATGTGGCTTGCCAGTTATCCCAGCACCATTTGTTGAATAGGGTGTCCTTTCCCCACTTTTTGCTTTTGTTTGCTTTGTTGAAGATCAGTTAGCTGTAAGTATTTGCCTTTATTTTTGAGTTCTCTATTCTGTTCCATTGGTCTATGTGCCTATTTTTATACCAGTACCATGCTGTTTTGTAACTACATCCTTGTAGTGTAGTTTGAAGTCAGATAATGTGGTGCCTCCATATTTGTTCTTTTTGCTTAGTTCTGCCTTTGGAGCTATTGTAAATGAAATTACTGTCTTTATTTCTATTTTTAATTGTTTATTGCCAGTGTATAGAAATACAATTGAATTTTGTATATTGATGTTGTATCCTCCAACCTTGCTAAACTCATTTATTAATTTTAATAGTTTTTTTAGTGAGGTCTTAGGATTTTCTTTATATAAGATTATCATCTCTAGACAGATAGCTTTACTCCTTCCTTTCCAATCTTCATTTTCTTGTCTAATTTCCCTACCTAGAACTTCCAGTACAATGTTGAATAGAAGTGGTGAGAATAGATATCTTTGTACTATTCTTGATCATAGGAGGAAATCATTCCATCTTTTACCATTGTGTATGATGTTATCTACAGGTTTTTGTTGCTGTCCTTCATCAGGCTGCAGAAGTTTCTTTTCAATTGTAGTTTGCTGAAGATTTTCACCATGAAACGGTGTCAGGTATTATCAAATGCTTTTTTTGCATCTACTGAGATAATCATGGGATTTTTGTTTTTATTCCAGTGATATGGTGTAATATGTCAATTGATTTTCAGGTGTTAAACTTACGTTGCTGGGGGTAAATCCCACTTGTTCATAGTGTATACATTTTTTTACATGTTGATGGATCAGGTTTGCTAATATATGATTACTTTCGTGTCTGTATTAATAACAGATATTGTAGTTTTCTTTTTATGACTTTTGTCTTATTTTGATATCAGAGTAATACTGGGCTCATGAAATGATTGAATTGGGATGTATCTCACCTCTTGTTCTCTTTGAAGGAGTTTGAAAGACTTGGTATTCATTTTTATTTAAATATTAGTAGAATTCACTTGTGAAGACATCTGGGCCTGAACTATTTTTTGTAGGTAATTTTTTGATTACTAATTATATCTCTGTATTTGTTATCCTTGTTCATCATTGAATTGTCCACTTTTCTATTTTTAGGTATAGCGTTCTGCAAATACCAACTAGACTACACGTTATGGTCTGGTTGTGTCCTCCAAAAATTCATACATTGAAACCTAATTACTAAGGAGATGGTATTAGAGGGTGAGGCCTTCGGTAGGTGATTAGATCATGAGGACAGAGCCCTTCTAAATGGGATTAGTGCCCTTATAAAAGAGGCCTGAAGAAGTGGGTTAGCTTTTCTGCCCTTCTACCATATGAGAACACAGCAAGAGGTACTGTCTATGAAGCTGCCTTCACCAGACACCACATCTACTGACACCTTGGTTTTAGAACTTCCAGCCTCTAGAACTGTAAGCAATATATTTTTGTTGTGTTTAAGTTACCCAATCTCAGGTATTTTGTCATAGCAGCCTGAATGGATTAAGACACTAAGTTAACTGATATTGTTGCTCAGATCTTTTGTATTTTTATTGATTTATTTTTTTCTAGTTATGCTGGCAATTACCGAGAGGTATGTTCAAATTCCCAACTCCAATTATGGCTTTTTCTGTTCTTTCTTTTAGTTCTGTAAGTTTTCATTTTGTATATAGTGAGGCTCTCTTGTTATATGGGTACACATTTAGGATTATTATGCCTTGTCAGTATATGGATTTTTTTCTTATCATAAAATGTCTTCTTTATTCCTGGTACTACTCAGAGCCTAGTATGTCTGTAAGAAGTCTACTTTATCTGATATCAGTGTAGCTACACCAGCTTATCTTACTCCACATACTCTGTTGACCAGTAATTCTTTGGTCTTGTTTTACCTGATGGAGCACCAGAGAATCTTCTTTTCCCAATGTGGGAATGAGCTTTCTAGTCATTTTCTCTCTTTGGTTGTGCCAAGCCTTAAGATGGTGACTAGAGATATTAACCTGATGGTACTTAAATGGTATTTCATTGATAAACAATGTAATCTTATCAAGATTTAAAGCAAATTTATATGAATAATATATAGATTGTTCGTGGTGAGATTCAGCATCACAAAATGAGGAATCATAGCAAAGTCCTCCTTCTTACTAGTTATTTTGGATAAACAACTATTATCATGTGTTGGAGATATTGGTGCCCAAGAAAGTGATTTCAAAAGGTTCTAGAGGAGGAAAGTTTCAACATGTGTGCATGCTTTGAATAATGGAGAACAACGTTTTAGGCAGGAGGTCACAAACTTGAGAGTAGCTCTTCCTTCTGTGTAGACTAAGATAGCTTGGAGTCAGTTCCACTGCAGCATGAATAATAATGTGGCATTGTGACATAGTTTGCCTGGAATTTATGTATGTATTGATGTGTATAGCCACAAGTGAAAGACTCTGGTTGTGATGATAACTTGCTATCAGGAAAAGCTCTAAGGAGTTTAAATGAATAGATAATGCACTCCATTCAAAGGCTCTGATTGTTGTTGGACATGTTATTTGTGAATCAAATCTGTGAGTACTAGTGACAAGTAAAATGCAAAAGTCTGTTGAGAAAATTCTGAAATATATTCACAGTTGTATGAATTCAAGAAGAATGGTTCAGAGCATGTACACTGGAGTTAGAAATTATTTCCAGTCTAGCTGTGTGCTCTTGAGCATGTTACTTAATCCTAGATTAAGTATTTCTAACTATAAAATTAAGATTATATGGTATCTGACAGGTATTTAGTGAGAATTTAGAGATAATCCATTTAAAGCACATAGCATAGTCCTTAACACATGGTAAACATGCAATAATTTATAGTTATTACTTTTATTTATAGTATTACTATGGCTATTACTACTACTATATTTTAATGGCTTAATCACCAACATCATCACTAAAGGCAGTTTCACTGGATGTGATTCTAGGAAAAGGAAGACCAACACAGAAGGAATGTATGAGATGAAAGAAAAAATGTTAACAATATAAAATGCTCAACATGTAGGCAAAATAGGTCATATATTGATATCATAGTGTGTATTTTGTGGGGCTAAAATTGAGATAAAATTATGTGGTTGTATGGTAAATAAAAGCATAGAAGTTGTAAGTGGGGAGTGATTTGCATTCAAGTTCTAAGGTCTTTACATTATTTGGGAAGAAGATAAAATTATTTATTTACTTTAGACTTGCTAAATAAACATAAAAATTCTAAGGTCACCACAAAAGAACAGAAATACAGTATATCTTCTGATCTACTAGAAGTAAAAATTAGAATGTGAGTGAATAAAAGCAAAAATAAAACTCAAGCAATGCTTATGAAGAAAGTAAGAAGGAAGAATTTAAAAGGCATTATGGACTCTGTGTCCTGCTTCTACCAGGGGGACAACATACTATATAAAGGTTATATTTTTATGATACACTGAGAATTGTTGAGTACAGTGGCTTAGTTCTGAAGTTCAAGCATTAAATGTCTCAATAATCCAGGTATCTGGCTTATGTGAAATGATGAACACAGGAAATGAATGTTGAGCTGCTCCACAAGTTCTTCTTTACCTGCCTTTCCCAGTTGGATGAATTTTACTGTTGCTTTGAAAGGATCAGGCTGAACTGAGTTGGATACAATTGGACCTGAAGCAGACCACAAAGCCTGAAGAAGTTGCCACCAGAGAATCCCAACTCTTTAGATACTCTGTGTTTTAGGGCTTACTCTTAAGATCCTGACTGGAACCAACTCCTAATTCTGCCTTAAAGGGACTCTAAATTATTAAAGAGGAACCTCTTCGTTGTACTCCAACTTGGGTTAATGGGATTCTCTAGGTCTGTGCCAGTCACATATTGAACTAGCATGCTGATTCATTCTGCATTGCTCTTTTCCTTGTTAAAAGTCAGATAAAAGAATTAATCTCAAGAATTGTATTCAGACCAGTGTATACTACTTGAAAGGAGTGAATCCCACTCATTACTTCTTATCTCTGGTCTTGTGCATTGACTGTCCTCCCTGGTCCCCCATTAGAATATAAGATCCATGAAGGTAGGGATTTTTGTTTGTTTCATTCACCACCATATCCCCAGTTCATAGAACAGTAGCTGACATGTAGTGGATGTTCAATAAATACTTGTGAACAACTTAATGAATAATATATATAGCATTCTGTTTGGGAAAGGCCATGAGATTCTAGAGCTAAAAAAAGGACCTTAGAAAACATCTTACTCAACACCAGTAGTTTACTTTGCCAAGAAGTTGGTCAACACAGTCTCTGTGAGTGAGCGGAATCTATTTCATGGTTCTGCTGGCCACATGGATACTAAATGAGGCCTCACTCAAGTATTTCTCCAGCCCAGGACCATGTGTCAAGCACAAGGCCTATAAACAGAGATGTTATTGACATTCCTAGTTAGATATCTCACATGCATCTAACTACAACATTCTGATTGGTCTCATTAGCTGATGCTTTTGAGGATATCAATCAGAAAAACTGATTTATGGCATAATTGATCAACTATATATCAAATCAGTTTTTTCACTTTAGCTCCCAGGATAGCACCTGCTTAAGCCCAAATGGTTGGCCTATTTTTGTCTTATTTTATTCTAGCCCATATTTCCTAATCTAATTTATAGTTCCCTGATCTTAGTGCTTTATTTATTTAACTATTTTTCTTATGTACTTTCTGCAAGTCATTTCAAGTTTTTTGTGGAATTAAGCACAGTAGGAATAAAAGGAAGCAATTATTATCTGTTTCTGCAAACTTTATTCCCTCCTTCTAGCCTCTACTTTGTTTTTTCTGGCACTCCCCTTTCCTGGGTCTCCAGGGAGATAAGTAAGAACTTCCCTACTGGTCTCTCTGACTCTCTTGAGTCTTATCCACACCTAGTTTATATTTCATAAAGTTGTCACAAAAAAAGCTTTCTAAAATACATCCTTGGTA
Source organism: Callithrix jacchus (assembly GCF_049354715.1). Taxonomy (NCBI): domain Eukaryota; kingdom Metazoa; phylum Chordata; class Mammalia; order Primates; family Cebidae; genus Callithrix; species Callithrix jacchus. Next base: position 21,418,877 of record NC_133524.1, read on the forward strand.
ATGTTCTTCACTTGTTATAACCCCTTCACTGATGACCCTCTACTCCCTAGGAATGAGATTCAGACTTCATTATATGGAAATGAAGGCTAAACTCTGAAGATATGCCTCTTCATGCTTCTCCCACATCCTTAAGTTCGAGTAGATTTAATCTCTTGCACCTGCCTGGAGTGCTTTATGCTCTTCTACATCCATATGTATTCACATGAGCTGTCCTTTCCATGTGGAAACCTTGCTGTAACTCAGCAAGTTCTACCGCCTTCAGGACTCAGTATAATTAGTTCACATGTAACTAATGTCAACTGGAAAGTGTTCCCTAAACCCTACTTGATCCTATTTCTTACAGAGCACCAGTACCATCTATTTTCCTTTCCTATAGTCCTTATCCCATAGTTGTACAATTATTTATGTTCAGCTTTTTCTAATTTTCTGTGAGTTCCCCAACCACACTGTATTATGTTCACAGTTTTTCCCAGAAACCCTAGAGCATTGCTTGGCACATAGGAGATAATTGATATTAATGCTAAGTACAATGGCCAATATTTTTATAAGGTACTGCACACTAAGCACTGTTCTCCTATAATAACACTAGGAGATAGATATTATTGTTGAACACATGTTGTAGATAAGGAAACTGAAGCAAAGATTCATTAAGTAACTTACCCAAGATCACTTGGTAAGTTCTGGGGCCAGGATTCAAATAATACAATGTGGCTCCAAAGCCACTTTTCTTAAAAACAAGGAGATTCCCTTATAGTAAATGATTCCAGATAAAGAAAATGTCTTCAGAGAAATTAAGGTGTATGTCCATGGTCTAATCAGTAGTAAATATTCTAAGATAAACATAGATTAATTTAAAAAATCAGTGATGTTGTTAGATAATGGTTGTGCTTGGAGTCTCCAAGCTGTGATTCCTCCAGGGTAATGAGTAGTTCTGACTGTTAGGTTATTAATAGATTTCTTAAGGTTGTCCATTCAAAGTGAAATAAATATTAAATTCTTAATAGAATTTAAGTTTAGGTTTCAATGGAACCCTTAAAGGACAGCCCCAAGAGAAAATGTTTTCTTCTGGTTCCAGTTTTGCACATGAATTGTAGCAAGTGTTTTGATATGGTTTGGCTGTGTCCCCACCAAGATCTCATCTTGAATGGTAACTCCCACAATTCCCATGTGTCATGGGAGAAACCCAGTGGGGGGGTAATTGAATTATGGGGGCAGGTCTTTCCTGTGCTGTTCTCATTATAGTAAATGAGTCTCAAGAGATCTGACAGCTTTGAAAACAGGAGTTTCCCTGCACAAGCTCTCTCTTTGCCTGGTGCCATCCATGTAAGACATGACTTGACCCTCCTTGCCTTCCACTATGATTATGAGGCCTCCCCAGCCATGTGGAACTGTAAGTCCATTAAACCTCTTTGGTTTGTAAAGTGCCTAGTCTTGGGTTTGTCTTTATCAGTAGTGTGAAAATGGACTAATACATGTGGTTATGAACATCACTTAACCTTTAGCCTCTTGGGAACATTATAAATGATTTGTAGTTGTCTTGGTCCTCTGAGAAACAGATGCCAAGATGAGATTAAATCTGTCAGAAACTTAGTAGGAAACTTGCTTGTGAGATAAAATGGGGAGGCAGCTAGAAGAGGCTGGAAGAGCCATCAGACTGCAATGCAGGTCTAAACCCAAGTGAAGAACATAGGGAAGGAAGGAAGCTTGAGTGAAAGCATCTTAGTCTGTAATACAGTTCTAAGACGGTATGGCAATACTGTAGGCAAATCCTTGTGCTTGTCACCCATCAGAGGAATCCTCTCAGGAATGTGCTTGCTTTGGCACCCTTGCTGTCCTTAGTCATTAACTGTGAGGAGCCCCACCAAGCTGCCATTACCTGAGAAGAGTAGCTTTGAAGAACACAATAGATGGATTTCAGTATATAACAACTGGGACGGCCAGTCCACTGAAATCCTCAAAGTAGAAGATCTGAGATGTGTTCTCTTGGCCACCACAAATTTTGCTAGCCTACTGTCTTTGAAATCAAAATTGTTATTATTAAGCTTTGCTCTTGAGTCACAAAAGTGAGTTACAAGCTCTGTTCTTCCAAGCATGGTGGGATATTTTTTTATTTTGGTGAAAAAAATAAGATTCGTTTTATTCAGAACACATTAAAATCAAAGAAACTGTCTTGACAAATTACAAAAGAACTACTGTATTAAAATTTAACCTTTTGGGTAAATTAGTTAATATATCTATTGTTGGATTTCAATTTAAGTGCAGTTAAGAAATGAGCATTTCCCTTTAACAGTTCCTAAAGTGGAGAAGATAGGTAAGAGAATGCGTGGAGGACATTGGGAAGCAAGTGTTTTCATAAACACCACAGAAAATGTTAACATTCTACTTCTAAACCAGACCACCTTCTGAGATTTAACTTAATCTACCACTCTTTGCATGTTCTATATTTCAACTCTCTTATTATGCATATATTAAATTAGGCAAACCTTTTTAGAAATATAGATAAGTAAATCAAGCAATATTAAAACTATGAAATATTATGACCTCAAGATAATCAATGTTAACATTTTGGAGTGATCTACCTAACATTTTCCAGTGAAAATGTATGCATTTTCAAATTAGAATAACACTATAATTACTATTAATATTTTGCGATATACATTTTCACTTCTATGTTATGAATATTTAGAAAATATTAGATATTTGTCATCAGCTTCACATTATTCATGCTTTGTATGTATGTCCTGCAATGTATTGAAACAATTTCCTATTGTAATCCTTTCAGACATAATAGATTGTTTCTAGTTCTTCACTACTTATAAACAATTCAATCATACATATCTTATGTATGTGTCTTTTCTAACTTGTCTGATTTGTTCCTAAAGATGAATTTCACAACATAGAATTGCTGGATCCAAAAGTATGAAATTATTTAAGGAAACATGATAGGATGCAAAGCACATTGAGCTTACGCCATGAGTGCTGGTCAATATTGGCAAGAAAAGGGTTAGTTTAATCTGTGGATTACCCATTTTTCTGTGGAATCTAAAGGATTTAGTGCTGCCTCATTTTATTTCAAAAAATATTGGCCTCCCCTTTCCTTCTAGTGGCATCAGGGGAGGATTCTCAGAACCTCGAGAAGATGTGCATTTTCTTCAGGGTAGAGCTGGAAGGCTTGGGAAGAACAGAGGTAGAAAGATGAAAGTGACCACAGGAAAAAGAGAAGAGAAAAGAGGTTGTGGGAAAGAGAGTAAGAGAAAATGAGGTCTCTTTCTGCAGATATTATTATCCCTATTTTATAGACTAAAAGAACTGAGTCTTAGAGAGATGTTAGGTGGTTTGTCCAAAGCAAGAAGCCAAAAGAAAAAAAGAAAATCAAAGAAACAAACTCAATCAAGGACCCAAATATTGACTATCTATTAGTATTCTTTCTAGTTTATCTGGAGAGATAATATACACCCCAAATGTTGTCCATGCCAGCTCCAAGTTCCACCATGCAATCCATCCCATGACGTCTCAGCATTGCAGTGTTACATTGGAGAGTAACAGGCAAACCACCTAGAAAACACTTGCTAATGGAGTTAAAATTTGAACCACAATTATCAGAGAAGCTGTACTTTCATAGAAATGCCATCGTGTAAGGAGCCTGATCAGGTTTTTTGCAAGCCTAGCATTGATAATTTATCCACAGTTGGTCAGAATTATTTTCTAGTCTGATACAAGAGCCACTAACTCACTTTTAAATTAGGGCTTTTTCCTCCCTTCCTATGTTTGACTACGAGAGACAGTACTTTCTGACTCTTCTGAGTATGGAGAATAGCTTCAGATAGTAAGTATTTTTGAATTTGTAATAACAATACATAGAAAATAAATGGAATTAGTTTTAAGTCTGTACATTAAAGACAGAGGTTATAAACTAGTCAGATACGTGCTGCAGGATTTTTTTCTAATAAGCACCAATTCAGGGACAACACTTAATACACTTATTGCTTATAAATTTACAAAAGGGTTTTTTTGCACTAACATTACAGTTAAGCCCACTCTGATAACAGTATCCACCATGCTACTAAACATGACAGGTTTTTACAATCTTAATTAGTTAGGAATGCCCTTTTTGAACTCAGGTTAATTCCAGCTATTAATTTACCCGCTGGAGAACAAATCTGCCAAACATGTTTATTACCTATTCCTCTGAACGAGCAATTCATCCACTAGCATCCTCAACACTCTTTGCCAACTTTTGGCCTCCTCTCTCCCAATGATACAGATGTGTCTGATAGTGGATAAGGGTTTTGTTTTTTTTTTTTTTTTTTTTTTTTTTTGCTAAGCAAGCTTTCTTTATAATTCTTTGGTTTTAAAAAAATAAACAGGTTTAAGAAAATACAATTCTAACTCCACATGTTTTAACTATTTGAAGTATGCACTAAATTGTTTTTAGTGTACTCATAGAGTTGTGCATCCACCATCACAATCAATTTCAGAGCATTTTTATCTCTCCAAAACAAATCCCATACCTTTTAGCAGTCCCTCAATTCCCACATTCTTCTTAGCGCTAGGCAATCACTAATATCCTCTATGCTTTTATGGATTTACCTATTCTAGACATTTCGTATACATGGTACCATATAATATGTGATATTTTGTGACTGACTTCTTTCATTTAGCATATGTTTTCAAGATTTATCAATGTTGCCATGTGTACTAGTAATTCATATTTTTATTGCCAAATAATTTTTCATTGCATGGCTATATCACATTTTTTTTTTTTTGAGACGGAGTTTCGCTCTTGTTACCCAGATGGGAGTGCAATGGCGCGATCTCGGCTCACCACAACCTCCGCCTCCTGGGTTCAGGCAATTCTCCTGCCTCAGCCTCCTGAGTAGCTGGGATTACAGGCACGCGCCACCATGCCCAGCTAATTTTTTGTATTTTTAGTAGAGACAGGGTTTCACCATGTTGATCAGGATGGTCTTGGTCTCTTGACCTCGTGATCCACCCCCCTCAGCCTCCCAAAGTGCTGGGATTACAGGCTTGAGCCACCACGCCCGGCCTATATCACATTTCTTTTACCCATTCATATGTTGATACATATCTGGGTTGTTTCCACTTTTTGACTTTTATGAATAACGCTGCTATGAACAGTCATGTACAAGTTTTTGTATGAACATGTTTTCATTTCTCTTGTGTATTTATCTAGAAATAGAATTTCTGCTGAGTCATATGTTAACTCTGACCATCTGTGAAACTACCACACTATTTTTTATAGTGGCTGCAATATTTTGCATTTCAACCAGCAGTGTACGAAGGTTTCAATTCCTCCACATCCTTGAAACTGCTTGTTATTATCTGTCTTTTTCACTAACGCTAATCTGGTGGGTGTGAGGTAATATCTCATTGTGGTTTTGATTTGCATTTCCCTGACAGCTAATGATATTAAGCATCCTTTCATATGTTTATTGGCCATTCGTTTATCTTCTTTGGAGAAAAGTCTATTCATATACTTTGCCCATTAAAAAATTTTTTTCATTACTTATTGTTATTTTTGAGATGCATTTGTGAGTAATTTCTATTTCTTTTTTTATTATACTTTAAGTTCTGGGATACATGTGCAGAACATGCAGGTTTGTTACATAGGTATACACATGCTATAGTGGTTTGCTGTACCATCAACCCATCATCTACATTAGGTATTTCTCCTAATGCTATCTTTCCCTTAGTTCCCCATCCCCAAAGGCCCCAGTGTGTGATGTGTTCTCATTGTTCAACTCCCACTTATGAGTGAGAATGTGCAGTGTTTGGATTTCTGTTTCTGTGTTAGTTTGCTGAGAATGATGGTTTCCAGCTTCATCCATGTCCCTGCAGAGGACATGAACTCATCTCTTTTCATGGCTGCATAGTATTCCATGGTGTATATGTGACACATTTTCGTTGTCCAGTCTATCATTGATGGGCATTTTGGTTGGTTCCAAGTCTTTGCTACTGTGAATAGTGCTGCAATAAACATACATGTGCAAATGGGTTGGAGCCCATTTGATACTCCAACCTCTCATGGCCATGCTGGTACCTAAGGTGCAAGACAAAGTCCCTTTTACTTTTCCCTCTATTTTTCTCAAGCAGAAGGAGTTTTTCCCCATAGACACTATAGCTGGTAATGTGCCAAGTCTCACCTGAAGCCAGCAAGTCTCAGAGACTCACCCAAGGTCCTCGACATAGTACCTGGGTATTGCAAGTGATGAATTATGCCAGGACATGGTCTTTTCCTTCAAGGCAATAGGTTCCCTTCTGGCCCAGGGTATGTCTAGAAATGTCTAGGGCCTGGAACTGGGGCCTCATGACTCTGACTGGTGCCCTATCCTGATGTGGCTGAGCTGGTATACAAGATTCAAAACAAAGTCTCTCTCTCTCTCTCAAAGTTCCTCTATTCTCCTCAAGTAAAAGGAAAGAGTCTCTTTTGGAGTCACAAGCTGTGTAGCCTGCCTTGGCTGATGTCTCAGTATAGCACCTGTCTCCTCAGTCCACTGTCTCTTGGCCTAGTTCAGCAGTAGGACTCACCTAAGAGCTGCAATCCTTGTGGCCTAGACTACCTTTCAAGTTTACTTGAAGACAGAGAGCACTGTAGACCTAGGCAATAAGGTTTGCTAGAACTCTAGTTTTGACTGCTGGCCTTTGGTGATTCCACTGTGGCTAGGGCCTGTTTAAATGCTCCCTCTGTGGGCAGGTGTCAGCTGAGTTTGGTCTGGTTTTCTTTTCTGCTCCACCAGGACAGCACAGAGTTCAATGCCTCACAATTGTCATGTTCTTTTTCCCTCAGAGCCCAGAGATGCTCTCTCAGCAGGCCACCACTGCTGGGGGTTGGGGAGGGGTAGCGTCCGCCATTCGGAACTGTGTTCTTTTTCTATCTCTTTAGTGCTTCTTTCAGTGATATGAAGTTAAAAGTAGGTTTTATAAGTGGTCACCTGAGTTTTGGTTCCATGAAGATGTTTTTTTTTCTGTGTATATAGTTGTAAACTTGGTGTCCTTGATGAGGGGACAATCAGTGGAGCCTTCTGTTCTGCTTTTCTCCTGAAATTGTTTTCTTATAGAGAGTTGTTTTTAATTTAAAGTTTTTCAAAAGGCCATTTTTTTTAACTTTGACTTGGAACTTCAGAAATCATGAGTGATCACAAACACCCCAAAACATCTCAATTCTACGTTATTCATTGCAGAGGGCTACTCAAACAGGGCAATGTCCTGTCACATCTAAAAGAGTTGGCATTCTCATGGTTGCAAAGAGTGTCACTATCAATTTCTTTGCTTGTAAGGTAGCTTCTTTACAGATTCAGGAAACAGGTAAGTTCTGTGATTGGCTCTTCAACTCCTCTTTCCTTAGAGCCTCATCTAAAGCTCCCCAGAGTTCTCTTAAGGCAGCCCTACTTTTCTGACATTCTTTGGTTACCATGTGGCCACCATGTGGTCTCCTACCCGAGCTTGCCTTTGCTGGTCAGTATTCTGAATGTCTCAATCTCAGGTACCCATCCTCCCACCTCAAATTTTCTGTGTGATGACATTTTTCTTAGCATAGAAGTCAGCATCCAGTGACAGACTATGGTAAGGAGATGTTAGGGGCAGGAGATGTGACAACAAAAGCATCATAGGCTCCAGCGATGTGGGAGAACATCAGTGAGAGGTACATTTATACAGGCAGAGAGAAGATTCAGAAATAAGGTCAAGGTAAAATGATCACAAACAAGGGTCAAAGCAACAGTAGTTAATAGAGCAGGCTTAAATGTCATCTTGGTTTGGGATCATAGTAGGATCAATAGACAAGAGAGTCAGAGGCTTGAACAAAAGGCAGAAGTCAGCAATGGAGCCAAGCCCCAGACAGTAGCAACAGAAATGACATTAATTCAGGTCTCAGTCACTTCCTTCAGTCACCATTAGCTCAGCATCTTCCCTTTGAGTTGGCCCTACCCAAGTTCTTAAAGGATCTAGGGTTTTAGTATCAGTCAGAGTTCCACCAGAAAAGCAGAATCATCGAGAGATATGTATCCCTATCTCTAGCTCTATCATTATCTCTTTCCCTATTACAACTATATTGTTTTCCTATATTTACAACTATAGATGGCTCTATTAAAAAATTTATTATTGGAATTTGACCTTCTGCAATTTGTGGAAGTAGATTAAACAGCCCATGTGAGGCTGTTGCTTCTGAATCTCATACTGGGGCCCAAATTCTCAGGACTGGCAGCTAGAAAGGGAATACAAACGTAAAGTAGAGGAAATAAAGATAAATTGGAACTTGCAAAGCTGAGCTGGAACTCATGAAGATGAACTAGAACCATGTTGGTCTCTCACCGTAAGCTTTATACCTCCAGTATTGATGATGAGGCTTTCCTACAGAAGTTAGCACCTTTCATCTCAGAGATAAACACCTAATTCTTGTGGGAGTTGGAGAACCTGTAAGAGGCAGGAGATTGAGCAGTTATGGGCCAGATGCTGCCCCACAGTAGGGTGAGGCAGCAGACCAGAGTGAACCTGTGTGAGCTGAAATAGCACCTTATGCCCTATACGGATAATTCAAGAGTAAGAATAAGATGGCTCTGCTTCATTTGTATCCTCATCTCATGCAAAGTATCTCTTATGGCCCACACTAACCCAGAACTACACAGGGAAGGAAACTCTGAAGAAATATTGTACTAGCTTTGCTAAGTTGACATAGAACAAATCTACAATGCTTGTCAGCACAGGTCATGTTTCTCAGTGAAAAACTCCTTATTTTTCCAGGAGCATTTGTTGTCACATCTTCAGAAAAGAACCCCCACTATGTAGAGTTAGGTCCTACTCATTCCCAGTAGATGAGTAGGACCTAACTCAAGGCTTTCTGGGGCAAGAATTGTGATAGCTGGGATCTTAACTGGAGACCTGAGGAGCATTTTCCACTTAATCAGCTAATTTAAAAAATGGGAGGAATAAGGCTAAAGGGATGGAATTTCTCAGTCCAATGACATAAAATTGGTCCATTACTCATAAGGCTAGCCCTTTGTATTCTCACGGAGTATAGTACAGACTCACACACATTTTAACCACAAGCTGTATTCCTGTGAGATTTGCTCTTAAGTAAAGAGAAATGAAGCTGCTGAGGAGGAAGAGGGCTGCTTGGTGTATCTGTCTAACTGGCTTGCCTTAATGGTTGTGACCATAGCTCTCTAAAAAGAACTAACAGTGAAGAGTAAACAGACATGGTGCGGCAGGACTACTTAACCTCTCCTTAAGTCAAATAAATTCCCTTCCTTCAGATACTGATTTAGGATAACTTTTACAATGTAAAAGTGAATGCACTTAGCATTATCCACTTAATTTTCTTGCTTGTTTTGTTTGTGATCATTGTTAATTAATGGAGGTAAAGACACCACAAAAAGAAAAACAAAACAAAAAATAACTGGCTCTAGTTGGCTATATAAGGATAGTTTTGAGTTTAAAGAGATTCCAAGAATAAAAAGAATTATAGGTCAGCCTTGCAAATTGACATCTGCCCTAGGCCAAATATGATTTATGTGTGCAGTAAAGGATTCAGCTTGTTTCTTGATCTGCCCTAGGATTCCATTTTCTTCTAGTAACTATGATGTCCCTCCTCCATACATATAAACCCATCCCTGTCACCAGAGACTTTGTAAAAGGAAAGCAGTTTTGCAATGTTTGGATCCTGGTAAATTTCATATGCTTATTTTCAACAAATGGCCTAGATAAGAGTTTCCAATAAACTACAAACCAAGCTTATTTTGTTTATTCACAGGGCAAAAATCTTTTCTAACACACAAGTGAACAAGATCATGATTTATGTATCAAGAATTAAAAATATATTCTTCACCAAAATCTATAACTTATATCTTTCTCTGGAGTAAGCAGTTATGGTAACTAAATACCTACATATTTTTTCACTTATTTGCTACATGATTCTCCTTGTTAGGAACCCCTTTGGAACCAAAATGCCCTATATTCTTAATGACTTGTGGAGCCACATTTATCTTTCTAGTTTCATCCCTGTTGAAATCCCATTAGAGAAGATGGCCTATTGTTACATTTTCATTGCAAATTGCACACCTGATATTTTAGGACATTTAATAATTAAGTGAGCAGCAGCATGACTCCTGAGTAACTGCAAAATGATTTGACAGGAATTGAAAAACTGTATTCGCCTATACTTTAGAACCAACAGCTTCTAATCTAAGAGGAAAAGGTGCCAGCACCCATTCAAAGAATTAGATGGAGGAGGACACACTGAAATTACTGTGGATTGGAGAACACCACACAATATAAGCCTAGTCAATTTCTAAAGCTTTTTTGTAATTGGGAAGTGAGAATACTCTACACAGTGATCAGGATGCTTGTCCTGTTTTTGTGATGTATGTCATGCATTATCCTAGCTTGAAGTATATGTGTGTGTGTGTGTGTGTGTGTGTGTGTGTGTGTGTAATTGACCAAGTATTGGGAAGCAGGATTGTTTGTTTTATTTTTTCATGTTGTTTTGCAAATACAGTGTCTGGTGAGGAATAGATAGTTTTTAACTTTAGGAAATACACAGTCTAAATACTGAACTAATAGAAAGTGAAGGATGGCTAGAATTAGCAACCAGGACACTAGCCCTTCCAAGCTGATGCTAAATCCATACTGACTTCCCCTAATAGTCTCTTCAGGCTTATTTATTTTCACCCTCCATTGGAAAACATATTTCTGACTTTATTATTTCTCTGACTTTATTATTTCTTTATTATTTCTCTAGGTCTCAAATAAGAGATCCTTGGTTTGCTTGTGGGATTTTATCTAAAAGAGCAAACATTGACCTTGTCTATATTTCAGTGATTAGAAGTATTAACAATAACAGTTCTAACCTTTTCAGCTATAAATATGACATACCTAAGGACACAACTCAGTTGAAATTCAAAACTATGAATATATTATCTTTCTCACCTACAGAGAAATGAACACCTTTATACTATATATGTGTACTGTATATAGAAGTCAGATTTTAACTAAGCCAACAAGGAGTGCTTAATCAAATCCCTTCCCAAGGACCATTGCTATTTTGATTTTGAAGAATACAGAAATACAGCTTCTCAATTTCAAGATTCTGCTAGAATCAGGAATACAATTAGTCTGATAATCATATTGCTCTAAAATAACATTCTTAACATCTGTCTTTACCATTAAGATAAACAGTGACTGGTTTTAAATTTTGTTTTGCCCACAAATCATTGTTAAAACTGAAATTTCTTTACCATTAGCTTATAGAGTAGGGATTCTTTAAAGAAATTTGAGGAATTGTTATGGAGACTACAGGGCAACACTCTTTTTCTTTCATGATATCCAAAGGAAGAGAACTATACTAAAAAGAGGTCTGGGCACAAAACTGAGTAATAGATGCAGAGGTTTTCAACCTCAGTTGTGCCATTAACTAGGCTTAACCCTGGATAATACAAAAAACTCTATGCGTACAATTTTTCTCATCAGGAAAATGAGGTATGAACTTTATTTGCCCTACTTCTCTGTTTTGATGTAGCCCAGAGAGGAATAAGAAAGCACTTTGCCAGCTGCAGAACATCCTATGAAGCTAAAATTTTATAAATGAGGCTTCCTGTGAGTGACAATGCCATTGGAAGTCAGGAACACCTCATGGTAAACAAAGCTCTGACCATGCTTTTCTATAAACCAATTGTTCTCAACTCTAGCTGCACATGGGGCAGCTCTAAAATACTAATGCCTGGATCACACCACCAGTGACTCTGATGTCATTGTCTGGGATGTGGCCTAGGCATAAGGATTTCTAAAATCTCCCAGGTGATTCTAACTTGCTGTCAAGGTGAAGGAACACTGCAAAGTATTGTGGAATAATGACTTTTGGATGCCTGACTCCTGCTTACACCTTATGCTATTGTCTGGCTTAAATGCTGGCCTGTAGAGACATCCTCCCAAAGCTTCACTGGATCCAGCTGTAGGAAGTAGAACACTGGGATAGGGTCAGAAAACCTACATGCAAGTCCTTGGTGTGTCACCTTAAAGCTGTGTGATTTGGGGCAATTTATCACTCTGACAATGATAATAACAATATGACAGCTAGCATTTATTGTATACTGATTACTGACTAATAATTAGAAATGGTTAACATGTCCAGTCTCTAATAACAACCCAAAGTGAACATTATTATCCCATTTTACAGCAGAGAAAACTGAGGCTTCATCATATTGAATGACTTCCCCATGTTTTTCCTTATTTGCAAAATGGGTATAACAATAACCTGTCAATAGATAATAATGAGATGAAATAATGTACAGGAAAGTTATTTGTAAATTAAGACATTGTACATAAATTTAGCAAATATATAGCCATGTGGATAAAGCTTGACATTTTGCTTCAAACGGTCTTGAGTTTCTTTCCCAGTTCTGTCTATGTAATTGCAGGACAATCTTAAGCAGTTTATTTAGCATCATTTTACTGTGTTTTTAAAACCGCATAATGGGAGATATTATCATCTCCTTTTGTAGGATTATTGTGGATTACAGATAATGTACTTAAAAAGCAAAGCGTAGTGCCTGGCACTATAGCTTAATAAAAGCAGCTATTATTTTCAATTGTTTTTATCTCTAAGGATCAGGTAGTTTCTGCTTCCAAATTTATGATTAATACCTATTGAAGTCTTTTTGTGTCTTTATTGTTAAAGTATTATTATTATTGGAATCCTATTTTCATCCTGGATTTTGAATCATTCAGGTTGGATTTTGGGCTTTGTATAAAGCACGTTTAAAGATCTTTTGGTCTTGCTCTATATTTAAACAGAGCCTACTGTTTGGACAATATCTTATGGGTAAGAGTGGACAAATCTCTTTCTTTCTACTTTCATCTCTACTTTCATTGTAGCAGAACCTGAAAATTCAGTTCACCTTGGCCACGATAATCATCATAATCCTGGTCAGAATATTCACTAGGAGCTTTAATATTTACAGACCCTGAAGGAATTTGTGGACACTGTGTCTCAGGTCCATTTTGCATAGGAGGATGCAACTATACCTAACAGTCATTAGAGGGAAATTTGAGCCCTTTACCTGTTTAGTCTCACAGTTACCTACATACCCAATCCACTTACCACAGGTCACTGAAGTTTTCTTTCAAACATGCAAATTTAATGATCATTTTTGTTTGATTCTTTTTTGCTTTCAGTCTAAACTCCGAGGCATGGTATAATAGGCCTACCTTTCCTTGAACTTACCTTATCCTCCAGTCATAGAAAACTTGTACTTCCTGGAAGACACTATACGCTATTGCAAGCTCCTGTACCTTACATGCTGCTACCTTTGTCTGGAATGTCTGTTCTTCCTTGTCCTGGCATGTAAACAACTACTTCCCTTTCCAGCCCCAGTGTAGATTTCACCTGCTCTGTGAGGTCTCCTCCGATTCTCTGAGGCTAGATTGCATGCCGCCATTGTACCTGCACCAAACTCCAAACAAGCATACTGCCTTAGAATTGTACATTTACAATTCTAGAAAGTGAGCCTCAGTGCTGTTCCTTACTCATCTTTAAACTCTTATTCTGAGAACAGTGCCTGTTCCATAACAGGGGTTCAGTAAATGTTCAGTGAATGAAGTGAATGAAAAACTAAAATATCTAACCTTGTTAAAATTGTGTGCAAAGTTAGAGTAAATAGACTTTGAGTTAGGGCTTGAGGTCCTTTCCTATATATGAAGTGAATAAGCTTAGTATATAAACTTGAAGACCTTTATTTAGAGTATTTGGTACTTTTTGATTACTTTCTGATTCTTAACTGTGCTATGGGTAGTTGATATTATTTGATAAATGACTTTCCAATATGGAGTACTGTAATATGCTCAAGATTCAGCATAAGATATGTATTATAAAAAATAAAAACATATAATTATCACCTTGAAATCTATTGATGAATATCCTCAACAGGAGTAAGGAGCTTCTCTCTTCCTACTGGCTCAGCAACTAGCTTGGACAAGTCAATTAACTTTTCTGAGCTTCAGTTGCCTACAAATGAGAGATTTGGGAAAAAAATGATGTCTAAATTTTCTGCCAGCTCGAACATGGTATAATCATGTAAAACCATGCTTTGAAGAAAAGGTTGATGTGCTTTGCATTGCAGAGCATTTTCTACCTTGGATATTTGATTTTGACTGTATAATAAACTGAAAGTCTCTTGAAAGAAAGATCTTGAGTGCAGGGAGGAAGGATCAGGTAAATGTTATCTTAAAACAAGAAAGAAATAGAGTCAGGGTGGAAAGTGAGATTTGTGACCCACAGTGTCCTATTTATTTTTTAGGGCAAGAGATGAAAGTAGGTTGGACTTGGAGGGGGATGGGCAAAGGGGCATCCTGCAGCTGCAGTTTCCTTTCATGTCCCCCTAAAACCCACTGACAGGATAGAGGAAAAGCTAATTGAGGTGAGATGGCTTCCCATGCGCCTAAGGGTCCTAAGCCCTTTCATCTCTCTCCCTCTGAACATTTAAAACCTGCATAATGACAAATACCAAGACTACAATCCTGACAGGGCCAGACTGAGCATTTTGTGTTCAAAAATGTGCTTTCTAAACTCTGGTGCCTGGGGGATTTGTGAGGGGAGATTGAGGACTTCACTGCCTCTCTCTTCCAGATGAAAAGGCAGCTGCTTGTGGAATTTATGTGTTGGTGGTTTCACAGACATGACGGTGGAAATACCTGTGACAGAGTAAGCAAATGAGAGGCTGACTTCTAAAAGAGACGGGAATTGCACTCTCTAAAGAATGCAGTGTGACGTGGAAGCGCCTGAACTTGTCCTTAGAAGGTTCTAATGGGATTCTCTTCTTCAACAACTTTTTTAAGCCCCGAGGCTCTGTCATAGGAGGCTATATTCTGCTGATTGAGTGTGTGCTGATGAGGTGGTTAACAAGTGTTGTTAGTTCTTAGCAGGCAGGAGTTTTCCATTGTTTCAGCACTTACCTTTTAGTTTCTCTCCAGGATGTTTGGATTCTTGGTTGTGCTGTGTTTTGCTTTGTTTCTGATAGTTTATGTGGTAAATGGATGGAGTGATTTTTGAAAATGACCTCACGGGCTTCCAGTTTCCCCATTACATTGGGGAGTTTGTCAAGAAGAGAAGCCGTTAGCTCTATTAAATAAGTGACTATGGTCATTTTTAATGGTCTTCACTACAAATAATCACCCTTAATCTTTTCACCCCACACTGGATGGAGTGAGCCATGTTTGCAAGGTACTTCTTTTTTTGAACCTGGATTTTCTTGTACTTGGAAATACGGTGTTTTTGGACAAATGCTGTAGTAAGTAGCAGAGCCAATGGGCACATTGTCACCCTTCGGAGCACCAGTTTTCTCTGAGGGGCTCCAAGGACAGGTGGGTTATCTTCCAAATGCTGTTTGCATTCAGGTGGCCACATTCCCCCTAACTTTTACATTTTGTTTTATTTATTTATGTTTTGAAGTAGTGCTAAATTTACATGGCATGAAATGGAAAAGGTGCAAGAGTATTTAGTGACAAGTCTTCCTCTTATTCCTGTCCCTCAGCCTACCTGTCCTCTCCTTCAGAGGCAACCAATGTTACTGTTTTTTTCTGAATCCTTCCAAAGATATTCCATACTTATACAAGCAACTATGTACACAGGATATTTTTACTCCTTTACAAACCCACATGGTAGCAGACCATACATAACTGGACCCCTTGCTTGGTTCACTTATGCGTTTCAGAGCTTTTTCCACCAGTATTTTGTGGCATGGATTTATCATAGTATATTCAACCAATTATGAGGTCATCTGTAACTTAGAAATATGTGCATAGGAGACATTGCTGCAAGGGGCAGCATCACTGCACAGATTCCTCTTACCTTGTTCCAGCAAGTTATATGGTATTTGTGCCTCTTCCCAGGGGCACTAAGTTTGGTGCTAAACCTCCCCATAACTTGAAGCCTGCACACACACACACACACACACACACACTCACCACCTTTCTGCCACCAGACCCCTGATGCCTGGGAACCATTTTTCTTTTCTCCAGTGAAAAGGCTAGATTTCTAATCTCTTGACCTATATGGTTTTATTAGTAGTACAACTTCTTTTCTTTTTTAGTAGAGATGGGGTTTCATCATGTTAGTCGGTCTGGTCTTGAACTCCTGGCCTCATGATTCGCCCACCTCGGCCTCCCAAAGTGCTGGGATTACAGGTGTGAGTCACCATGCCAGGCCAGTAGTATTACTTATATAGTTCTGGCATTATGCTCTGGGCATAGGAAAAATTTGTTCCAGCATTGCTAGGCCATTTAAGACTGTGACATGTCACAGGAATATCATGGTAAATAATTGCCATGTTACCCTATTCATTATCATACATGTATGTCATCAAGCAGCCCTACTATGCCCAAACATTACAGATCACAGAGAAATCACTACAGCATCCTGGGTTGAGAATATCAATTCGTTTTAGGAGTTGGATAATTGTAACATCTTTTGTATTTAACAGTGGCTATTGGTTTACTTACATAGCTCGGCATATATATAGATACTGAGCCTCCCAGGGCAGGAACCATCATCTGTCTTACTCATCTTGTTTCCTTTAATGCTTAACACAGTGATAAGCATTTACTATAGACTGAAAGCTTTGAGTATTTGGAAGAAATATTAGAAAGAGAAATCATTTTGAATTTTACATAAGGTCATAATATACATCAAGGTTTGATTAGAGAAGCAAAACTATAAGCACTTATGCAAAGGATTTATTACAGGAATTTGACTTACATAATCAAGGAAGCTTGATTGTTGTATGATGGTAGCTTCTGCACCTGGTGCTGGGCCTGACGTCAGCAGAACAGGTAACTGGGAAGGAAAGATGGACAAAATATAAGGGAAAGTAGGGACAAACTAGAACCCATGAGGACAAGCCAAGATGTGTGCCAGTCTCAAACTTCTCTCAAGCCTCTAATTTCAATAATGCAGTGACACAAATGGAAATTCAATGCTCTTCCTCACAATGCTGAACATGAATTTGATGCAGGAGTCAAAGAAGTTAAAGGGAAGACATACTTAAAGCTACAGGAAAGACAGATCTGACTGTTGCCCCCAGAAGCTGCATAAAGTGGTCCAGGATTTGGAGAATCTCTAGAAGATCTGGCAGGAACTGGAGGAGCTCTATGCCCAGCTACAGCCCTACACCCAACAGGGCAAGCCAGCAGATCAGTGACAATGTGTGGGAATTGCAACAACACCCTGTGCCCTGCACTGTCCTTCCAAGTATCAAAAATAATACGGACACTGCTTTACTTCCACTGTGTAAATCTTACCCAAAATGTCTCTTGTGACCTATGTGAACTAAAAAGTATGAGAGCAGGAAATTCTGGGAAACATAGTTCCAGGTTAGCTAAGTTGACACAGAATAAATCCACTATCAACAGTGCTTTTCTTTTGATATCGCCCCAAATCAGGTTATCTAAAAGGAAGCATTCACAGACTGTAAACTAACCTCCCAATTTAATCTTCAATATCTATAGAAAGGCAAAGAAGAATACTATATCTTTCTACTGCTCCCCCAAAGTAGTATTTTTAGCCTCATGGGAAACCTACAGTTTTACTGGGAGTACAACAAACATCTTCCCTAGAAGAATCCACTTTACAAAGGCAAAATTATTCACCTCCAGATATCATAGAGCTTAGTTCAAATAGGAAAAAAAAAAGTATTGTTTTTCCAGTAGCTGTTTCTTCTGAGTTCAGTACTTTTTTCCCAACCCACTCAAAGTTTAAAAAAAAATGTTGTACATCCAAGTTCTTTTTTCTTCTTCTTGAATTTACTTAGACTTTATTCTTAAATTTGCTAAAAGCAGTAAAACATCCCGATAGTAGATCTCAGAGAATCTATTAATGCTTTAAAAGGAGATACTTTCAGCCTATTCCAAAGTTTCTCAGTTCTATTCAAACACTGTGGTAGGGTGCACAATTGGTACTAATTTTTCACTTATTTTTGTATTTCCACCTTTGTTGTGGGACTTGTGACTTTGCAATTCCTCTGATTACAAGGACCAAGTATATTTCCTCACGAGTTGACATGGAGCTTGGCTGAGTGACTTGATTTGGCCCATAGCATATTGGTAGAAACAACAGTAGCCAGTTCTGAGCCTAGGCCCTAGGGGGTCTTGTGTCTTTTGCCTGCCCTCTTATACTTCTGCCATCCCATAAAAAAGGCTTCTCCTGGGTAGTGCGACCCCTCCGCCTAACCCCCAGAGGAGGCAAACATAGAACAGAGCTGTTCCAAATGACCTGAAGATCTGTGAGAATAACTGTCTGTTGTTTAAAGCCAAATGATTTTGGGAGTGGTTTGTTATGTAGCATTTTTGTGGAAATATCTGCTTTAGTTATCTTTTGCTATATAACCCCACCCTCACTAAAAAAACAAACACATACATAGTGGCTTACAGCAATGATCATTTACTTGCTCATAGATCTGGGATTTGGGCAGAGCTCAGCAGGGAAGGCTCCTCTCTCTTCCACATGGGACAGCTTGAAGGAATCTGGAAGACTCACTTCCAAGAAGGCTCACTGGTGACTGGCAAGTTGGTGCTGGCTTCCAGCTTGAGCTCACTGGGGGCCTCTCCACATGTACCTCTCCTTGGCTTTCCCACACATGGTGGCTTGATTACAAGAATGAGCATATTAAGAGACAGAAAGTAAAAGCTGCCAATTTCTTAAGGCTTGGACCCACAAACTGGCTCAGCCTCACTTCTGCCATATTTTATTAGTCAAGAATTCTAGGAGCCCATAGTCAAGGGCAGAAGATACAGAACTTGCTTTTTAAGGAGTGTCAAAGAATTTGGGGGCCATGTTCTAAAACTGCTACTATATTTAACCAATATAGGCACCTTCAAGCCTAAACCCTTCTATCAGAAAGGGAAAATAAATCTCTGGAGGTAAGAAACAAAAAGGAAGGAGTAAGAAACACAGAAAAGGCATGTGAGAAATATCACCCATTTCAAACTCGTCTTCTTAGATGTTTCCCAGTTTCTACTCTAGGAACAAAGCAAAAGAAGAGACCAGTATTTGTGAGGCCCACTTGGCAATTAGAAGCATTTTTTAAAAACTTTCAACTTAAGGATTTGGAGTAGGAAGTTGACAAATAAAATCTGGGTCACTGTGATGTCATGGATAGAAAAATCATTTTATTCAGGTGATCTGGCTCTGCCCCTATTCTGTACTACCTTCCTATGACCTCTGGCATTGGCATGTTATTTAACCTCTCTGGGTCTCAAGTCTTTCATCCGTAAATGAAGTGAACAGGGTGGTATTTGAGATTTCTTCCTGTTCTGACACTCTTTGAATCATTGTCATTTTCTTTATGACTCTGACATCTAAATGATGGCCTGGACTCTCTATATTTAACTCTCCAGAATCTATTTTTTGCTGCATGCCCTTGATAATGAATGGGATTCCTTAGTAAAACCAAACCTTAAGATCTCCGCAATAATGAGCTTCAGAATAATGATTGCCACGCTGAGTGGGACAGCCACACATGTACTTCTCCTTGTAATTAGAATGAAATAAAAACACCTTTTTTTCCTCCATTTTATAATGGAAAGGAAGACTAATATTTTCAAAGAGAAGTTTACCAAAAGATAAGAAAACAAACAAATAATTGCTCCAAAATAAGTAGTATATTCATTTCTAAAATACAGGAAATAAAGAGTTTTTCTGTGCTGAAATCTCCTTATGCTAGATAGCTATCTCCTGTCCCTGTGGTGCTGTGGATTAGAAGTGATAAAACCTGGGTTCAAATCTCAGCTTTACTGTTTAAAACTTTTCCCTGGGCTAAGTTGCCTAAGCATACTGAACCTTAATTTCTTCATCTCTAAAATGAGAATAATCATATCTATTGCCAAAGTTGTTGATAGGATTAAATTAGATAATATAGGCAAAATAACAGGCTCCTAGAAGGTTGACTTAGCTTGGAGTCTCTGAAAAGCAGACCCCAAAACAAGGATTCCAGTGTACATGGTTTTTGAGGAGGTTCAGGGAACATATCCAGGGAAGCAGGAAGTAAGGGAAGAAAAGGCAGCCAATAAGGGGCATGAATATTAAGACTGCTGCCAGAGCGACTGAAGCTTAATCCCCTGGGAAAACTCTAAGAACTGGTATAAAATACATGCTTCAGATAACTCCACTCAGGAATAAACAAGGCTTGGGTATTCTGTCAGTCATTGATTGAGGGCTACTTCTGAGGTTGAGAATTCCCCAGTGCTTCTTGTGGGAGAGTACCAGTGGTCCTCTGGAAAAATTCCTCAGGCATGAAAACAAGAATACTGGCAGGTAGAAGCTGTTCACAGCATATTAATATGTAAGGTCTCAGGAGCATGGACAGTGAATGGATATTATCTGTTGCAAAGGTACTCACCAAATACTCATTCCTAATAGAGACTGGTGGCACTAGCCCTGACTTCTTTTTCTGCAGACTCTTAACTGTGCTTTCTAATCAGAGAGACATTCCTGTTTCACTACTTAAAAGACAACAGTGACTAATATCAATTCATTGCACTTGGGTGAAGAAGCTGCCATCATAGACCCCTTTCCTTTCTTCCCTGCTATCCCAATCTCAAGGTCATGAGCCAGACACAGCTGAACTTCCATCTGAAGACTGACACCTGTAACTCTGCACAGAGCACCACAAGGGAGAGTCCTGATGAATGTTATTAACTTGGCCCAGTAGTTCAATTTTCAGTGCTAAGGACTATAATCTACCATGCCTCTCCTGCTGTCCACCTTAGAACCCAAAAGCAAATCTCTCTGGACCCTCATTCTCATTCTCATCAACACCACTTCCACTATGATAGCTCTCAGTCCAGGCCTCTGATGGCTCTCTGATGGTACTCCTTTACAAATACTGTCTTGTGCTTCCTCTCCTGCACTAGTTGCAAGTCCTCCTTCCAAACCATTTAGCTGTGCCCTTTGGAGGTGCCCAGTAGCCTCTAAATTGTCACCAGATACTTTCTTTACCTCCTTGCTTCACAAGAAACTTCATTTTTTTTGCCCTATAATTGGGAACATTGCAGAACACCATTTCTAAATATTTTCATCAGAATCCTCTAAGCCTGAACTGCATTGTTGAACTTAATATGAGACCATGCAGATTGATGCCACTATAAATTCTTTGTCATCAGTGTTAAAATATCAAATAGACTCTTAGATCAGCTCTCCTGTCTTGCTGCATTTTCCTGGTTTGTGGCAATTAGTTCTTATATTATCCATACTCCTCATGTTCTGGACCTTCCTTGTTCTCAGCAAATGATTTTATTTTCTACCTCACAAATAAATTAGAGGTCATTGGTCAAGACTTCCATATATGTCCTGTCATCAAATCAGTCCTCATCCTTTCCTTTTTCCCTGATGTTGTATGGCAGGAGGCTAATCCCCTTGTACCTCTGTTGTCTGGATCCATCCCTTCTTCTCAAGAATCTTGCTGTCTTAACTTGGCCCTCTATCTCCAACTTTGAAGCTCCCCACTACCAATTACCATTTTAGCATGCCCAAACCCAATTCATGCAAATAAGACTAAATAAATATAAAAACAAACAAACAAAAAAACCTCACTTAATCCCACTGTCTAGCAAAAAAATGGACTTCTCAAAGAAAGGTCTGGCCTTCATCCCTGACTCTCGAGAGGTAACCTTTAAACCCTTGGAATTTCTGGAATTACAGGAGTGTCTTTGTTGTTCAAGGCAGGCCCCTAGGAGCATTTGATATTTACTCAAAATTCTGAACACACTGGGCTGCGGCTGTGTCCCCAGAGCTGGGCATGGCCCAGCTGCAGGTCTCATAGGTTGGAGTCAGGTACCTGAGGTTCTCCCATTCTGGTGTTGCACACTGGTGGCTCTGCAGTTTGAAGGTCCCTGGGGCAGCCTATGACTCCACTAAGCATTGCCCTAGTGGGGGCTTTATCAACACCACTTCCACTATGATAGCTCTCAGTCCAGGCCTCTGATGGCTCTCTGAGGCATCCTGTGAAATCTTAGTGGGGGAAGCCATGCCTCCACAGCTTATGCACTCTGTGTACCTGAAGAATAAGTACCGTGTGGACACTGCCAAGACTCACCACTTGCACCCTTTACAGAGTGCCCTACCTGGGCCAAACTGAGCCCATCTGAACCACAGCTATGTGGCCAAGAAGTGCTACATCGGAATTCAGGGATCACAGATTTGAGGCAGCCCTGGGCAGCAAGCCCCAAGGTCCTGCAGGTGCCCTAAGCACCTCTCTTAAAGCCATTCTGCCCTTAAGATCTTAGAACTCTAGGCCCGTGATTGGCATGACGGCAGTCTTGAAGATGTTTGGAATTCCTCTGGGATCTCACCCATTGTCTTAATGAATAGCACCTGGCTTCCTTCTATTCATACTAATCTCCCCATGAGGCAGTCTCTTGGCCTCATGCTTGATTTTCTCTCCTAAATATCATTTTTATTCTTTATGTTACTAGGCTAAGAATTTCCCAAATACTTATGTTCTGCTTCCCTTTTGATTATAAATTCCATCTTTAAATTGTCTCTCTCGTCTTGAATTTTACTAAAAGCAGTTAAGAGAAGTCAAGCAGCATCCTGAGCACTTTGTTGCTTAGAGATTTCTTCCACCAAATAGCCTACTTGATTGCTCTTAAATTCTGCCTTCCACAAAGTTATAGTACATGAACACAGTTCAGCCAAGTTCTTTGCCACTTTATAACAAGGATGAACTTTCCTCCCGTTTCCAAACCTTGTTTCTCATTTCTGTCTGAGACCTCATCACTGTCCATATTTCTACCAACATTCTTTTCATGGACACTAAAGTAATCTCTAAAAACACTGAGGCTTTTTCTAGTGCTCTCCTCTTCTTAGCTCTCACCAGAATCACCCTTAATGATCCATTCATAGCAATACACACTTTTTCCAGCATTCACTTCAAAACTGTTCCATCCTCTACCCATTAGTCAGTTCCAAAGATTCTTCTGTATTTTTAGGTATTTTTAATAGCAACATCCCACTTATCTGGTACCAATTTGTCTTAGTCCATTTGGGAGGCTATAATTCTGTGGTACAGAATACCGTAAACTGGGCAATTTATAAAGAACATGCATGTATTTCTCACAGTTCTGGAGGCTGAGCAGTCTAAAATCAAGGCACTGGCTGGTTCAGTTATCTGGTGAGGGCTACTCTCTGCTTCCAAGAATGGGTCTTGTTGCTGCATCCTCTGAAGTGTAGAGATGCTGTGTCCTCACATGGCAAAAGATGGAAGCACAAGCAAACCAAATGCTGTGTGAAACTTCTTTCATAAGGGCCTTAATCCTATTCATGAGGGAGAAGCCCTTATGGCATAATCACCTCTTAATACCAACACATTGACAAAAGCTGATTTTTGGAGGAAATACATTTAAATTATAGCAGTTGTTTCAGAAATCTTGGGCATACTTGGAAGTCTGAAGGACTGTATCCTCAGTGTCACAATCTGAACTCAGGGTACCCACATTTCTCTCCCAGCTACTACTGATATGTCTTTCCTCTTCATGGCTAAAATTTTTGAGACATCTACACAACCCTTTTCATTTCCTTTCCTATTCATTCCTAAACCCACTGAAATTAAGTATCTGCCCATACTACTTCAGTGATACACCCCATAGCTCACCAATACTCACCTTGTCACTGAATCCAATGAACAGTGACATTCTTACCTGATTTGTTGAATCACTCTTATATTTTTGTTTCTGTGATACCACATCTTTTGATTTCCTTCCTATCTCTAGTCACCACTTCTCAGCTTTCTTTATAATCTGCCCATATATTTTTATCTTTTCCAGTGACTCTGGGTGATTTCATGCATATGCCCAATTCTGTACCTTAGCCTTACACTTTCTCCTTAGCTTCACTCAAATATCAACATGACTACTTGAATTTAAGTTAGACTACAAGCTCCATGAGTCTTGGAATTTGTCCACTGCTATATTCTCAGGACATAGCCCAGTGTCTGGCATAGCAGGTACTCAGTAAATATTTACAGAGTGAATGAATAAATGAATTAGTATATTATGTTTCATAGGCATCTTAAGCTCAATGTGTCCATAAATGAACTTGTTAATATACCTCTAAACCTACTCCTCCCCTGGAGTTTCTTGTCTCAATAAATGGTGCCACCATCCTCTCAGTTGCCCAAGCTAGAAAACTTGAGAGTTATTCTTGACTTCTTTCTCTCCCTCTCCTCTACATCCTATCCATTATAAAGACCTGTCAATTCTTACTTCCTAAAAAAAAAACTCTCAATTCTATCTATTTCTTTCCATTTCATAGGCAATGCATTAGTCCAGTCACTATTATCCATTACAAGGGCTACTCTATCAGCTTCCACATTGTTCTCCCTGCCTTATCCCTTGCCTCTCTACCCATTATTCACAGTACATCCAAAGTGATGCTTCCAAATACAAAGCTGAACATGTCACACACAAACCTTTACAAACTTTCTTCTACCCTTGAAATGAAGCTCAAACTCACAATGAGGCTTACAAGACCTACCCTGATCTGGTCTCAACTACCACTTTGTCCTTATTTTTAATCCTTTCTTCTATCTGCCCCTCTCAATTTATGTCCTAGTCCTACTGAATTTTCATTTCAGTTACTCAAACCCATCATACTCTCTCCACCTCTCACTCCAGGTCTTTGAATATATTTTTTTCTCTTTCTCTCTGGAACACTCTGCACCCTTTAGGAATGAACAACTTTATCATCCTGATTCCACTAACAAACTTACTTCCACATCCAAGTTTCCCTCTTCCCATCTAGTTGTAGGTAGAGTCTCCCCCTTTCTATATAAAGTCATCTCCACATCTAATCTTGATTGGACTTTCTTCTATTTACTCCAATTTCTTGCTCCATCAATTATCTCTTCTCTCCTATACCTTCAAGTTCTCCCTGTTTGGTGGTCCTTTTTCTCCTGCTTGTAAAGAATCTTGAGTTACTCCAAATTTTAAAAAAAGTACTGTTGACCCTAGATTACCTCTCCGACAACTGTATTAATTCTCTCTGTTCCTTTAAGCCAAGTTTCTTTTTTTTATAGTAAGAATAGCTTGTATATTTATGAACATGGAAAGTGGGCATTTGTTTTTTATTACAACTCACATTAACCAGTAAAGAAAATGGCAAGGTACTAAGGCAAGAGTAGACACCAGTAAGTTTCTTAAGAGATTACTA
Organism: Callithrix jacchus; assembly: GCF_049354715.1. Classification (NCBI taxonomy): domain Eukaryota; kingdom Metazoa; phylum Chordata; class Mammalia; order Primates; family Cebidae; genus Callithrix; species Callithrix jacchus. The sequence goes on from NC_133524.1 coordinate 21,444,087, forward strand.
TAGTACACTTATACTCAGTGTCTATATTTCCTTACCATCAACTCACCGCTCCTTCACTACTTCTCTGAAATGACTTATGCACAATCCACCGGTGACATCCATGTTGCCAAATCAAGTAGATATTTCTTTATTGTGTCCCTGAAGTCTTTCTTTTGCAGTTAACCTGTTGAGCTTTGATTTCTGGAAACTTTTATTATCTTGACTTTTATGCAGTTGTTTTCTTTCTATCAGCCCCCACATTCAATTAATTATCAACTTCTGCCAAATTGACATTCACCATAATTTTTGAGCCTTTCCTTTCCCTCCATGCCTCCCTACTGCCACTGCCTTGATTTAAGCTTTTACTGTTTCTCAGTTGGATATTACAAAAGTCTCCTAACAGGTCTCCTTGCTCCTAGTCTTGCCTCATTAAAAAGTATTTATTTTTCCACCACAATCAGAAATGTTATCTATCAGCTGAGTGCAGTGGATCATACCTGTAATCTCAGCACTTTGGGAGGTTGAGGTGTGTGCATCACTGTGGTCAGGAGTTTGTGACCAGCCTGGCCGACATGGTGAAACCCTGTCTCTACTAAAAATATAAAAAGTAGCCAAGCATGGTGGCTTGTGCTTGTAATCCCAGCTACTTGGGATACTGAGGCAGGAGAATCACTTGAACCCAGAAGGCAGAGGTTGCAATGAGCCGAGATCGCACCATTACACTCAATCCTGGGTTACAGAGCGAGACTCCATCTCAAAAAAAAAAAAAAACAAAGAAAAAAAAGAGAGAGACAGAGAGAAATATGTTATCTATTATGACATCTGACTTCATCAGTCGTTTTCTTTAAATCCTCAAATATCTCTTCATTGCCTATATAATAAAGTTCAGACTTCTCAGTGTGGCATATGAAGTTCCCTATGACCTAGCCTCTGCCTATCCTATAAGTGTCTAGCATATTTTATTTCATATTTTTCCTTCAATAAAACTAAGTAGCTTGTAGACACACACACACAATACATACAATGTATGCCTTTCACCAATACTTTGATAATGCTGATTCCCCTGTTTACATTTTCCCCATCTTTCTTTGCTTAAGGGTCTCTCCTCTGAGATCCCATAACACCCTAGAAATGCCCCAGATATTGTTGTTTACCATTATATTGAAATTCCCTATTTAGATAACTTTCTCACCACTAGACTATAAGCTCTTTAAAAACAGGAATTTCATTCTCAGCAGCGAGTACAGTGACTGAAGTGAACTGAGGCTCCAACTTCATAAGGAAGTCATTATTGAATAGCCAGTTCTCTGAAAGCCATTTAGTCATTTCTAATCAGTGACTCTTTTAGTTGGGAGGAATCTTTTAGGTCATTCAGCTTTTCCTCACAGCCAAGATAACTCACAATTAAATGTGGTAGAGCATTCCAATCAACAGCTCTTATTTCAATACATATGGTGCCTTCCAATGACAGTAGAAATTGACATCATGACTTTCTTAGGAAGCAATTTAATGACATGTACGAATATTTACATGTGTTTATATTTTATTGTATTTTTACATTTTTATTCCTTAAATGTTCATGTTTTTATTCTTAGCAATGCCTCTCTCAGAAACATCTTGTCAGAAAATTATCCAAAAATATGGGGAAAATTATTACATAGTAATGTTCATCAGAAAGATACTCATATAATAAAGAAAATTAAAAATAGGCAACAGTAGGGGAGTTATTAAGTAAATTATAATGCATTCATGAAATAGAAATTGGAGGATGAAGCAAGATGGCCAAATAGAAGGCTCTACCAAGTGTCCCCCATGCAAGAACACCAAAATTAACAACTATCTACATTAAAAAATACCTTCGTAAGAACCAAAAATCAGGTGGGCACTCATAGTACTTAGATTTAAATTTATATCACTGAAAGAGGCACTGAAGAGGATAAAAAAGACAGTCATGAATCACCAATTTCACCTAACCCCCATCCCTTGGCAGTAGCTGTGTGACATGGAGAAAGAATCTTTGTGCTTGAGAGAGGCAGAGGGAAGTAACTGTGAGACTTTGCATTGAATTCAGTACTGCCCTATCATAACTAAAAATGAAACCATGCTAAACTCAGATGATGCCTGCTCATGGAGGAAGCATATAGACTAGCCCAAACTAGAGTGGAATCACACATCCTAGCAGTCAGAACTTGAGTTCCAGCAAGACTTGCCACCATTGGACAGTGTTCTTAAATGTGAAGGCAGTCTAGGTCACAGACTGCAACTCCTAGGTGAGTCTTAGCGCTGAGTTGAGCTCAGAGCCAGTGGACTTGAGGGGCACATAACCTACTGAGACACCAGCTGGGGATGATAAGGGAGTGCTTATACCATCCCTCCCCAACCCCAGGCTGCATAACTTGTGGCTCAAAAACAAACCCCTTCCTTCCACTTGATAAGATGAGAGAGAAGAGAGGATTTTGTCTTATATCTTGAATGTCAGCTCAGCCACAGTAGAATAGGACATTATTAAGAGTTGTGAGGCCCCCATTCCAGGTCCCAGCTCCTGGACAATATTCCCAGACACAACCTGGGCCAGAAGGAAACCCACTACTTTGAAGGGAAGGACCCAGTCATGGCAGGACCAATTATCTGCTGACTAAAGAGATGTTTGGCCCTGAACAACCACCAGTGATACCCAGGTAATATGCCATGAGCCTTGGGTAAGACTGAGATGTATTGAGTTCAGGTGAAACCCAGCACATTTCTAGGTGTGGTAGCTATGGTGAGATACTCCTTCTGCATGAGAAAAGCAGAGGGAAAGGTAAAGGGGACTTTTCTTATATCCTAGGTACCAGCTTGACTACAGTGAAGTAGAGCACTGAGCAAGAGCTTGAGGTTCCCAATTCTAGGCCTTGGCCCTGAAATGAATTTCTCTACCTGCCCTGGGACAGAGGGTAGCCCACTGCCCTGAAGAGTGAGGCCCAGGTCTGGCAGCATTCACCCACAAGATGATTAAAGGGCCCTTGGGCCTCAAGTTAACATTAGCAGTAGCATGGCAGTACTTCCTATGGACCTGTAGTGGTGATGGCCATGGGTTGAGATTCCTCTGTTTGTAGAAAGGGGACAGAATAATTGGAAGGACTGTGTCTCATGGTTTGAGTGCCATGTCAGCCATAGTAGAAAAGAACACCAGGCAGATTTCTAAGGATTTTTTAATTCCAGCCCCACCCCGAGCCCAAGGAAACTCGCTGCCTGGAAAGGAAGGACACAATTTTGACTGGCTTCACAATCTAATGCTTATAGATTCTCAAGGGCCTTGAGTGAATATAGGTGATAGGCAGGTTGCGGTTAAAGCAGGCCTTGGGTGGAATGTAATGCTGTGGTGCCTTCAGGTCTAACCCAGTGCAGTCCCAATCTTGGTGCTGTGTCACCCTGCTTTCAGCTACAGTCAGCTTAGCACAAAGAGAGAGAGAGACTCTGTGTGTTTGGGAGAAAGTAAGAGAAGGGAACAAGAGTCTCTCCCTGGTAGTCCAGATAAATCTAATGGAAATATAGCTTAGATCACAATACCAAAGTGCTTTTGAATATCTGGAAAGCCTTCCCAAAGAGGATGAGTACAAATAAACCCAGACTGCAAAGAATAAAGTAAATACCTAACTCTTCAATGCACAGACTTCAAGGAACATCCACAGGCATCAGGATCATTCAGGAAAACATGACATCACCAAATGAACTAAATAGAGCACCAGGGACCAATCCTGGAGAAACAGAGATATATGACCTTTCAGACAAAGAATTCAAAATACCTGTTTTGATGAAACATAAAGACATTCGAGATAACACAAAAAAGGAATTCAGAATTCTATCAGATAAATTTAAGAAAGAGTTTGAAAGAATTAAAAAGAATGAAGCAGAAATTTCAGAGTAGAAAAATGCAATTGGCATAATGAAGAATACATCAGAATCTTCTAATAGTAGAATTTATCAAGCAGAAGAAAGAAATAGTGTGACAACAGGCTATTTGAAAGTACACAGTCGAGGAGGCAAAACTAAAAGAATTTTAAAAAGTATGCCAACAAAGTCTAGAAAATAGTTTCAAAAGGGCAAATCTAAGAGTTATTGGCCTTAAAGAGGAGGTAGAGAAAGAGGTAGGAGTAGAAAGTTTATTCAGACAGGGTGCGGTGGCTCACGCCTGTAATCCCAGCACTTTGGGATGCCGAGGCAGGTGGAGCATGAGGTCAAGAGATCGAGACCATCCTGGTCAACATGGTGAAACCCTGTCTCTACTAAAAATACAAAAAAAAATTAGCTGGGCATAGTGGCGCATGCCTGTAATCCCAGCTACTCAGGAGGCTGAGGCAGGAGAATTGCCTGAACCCAGGAGGTGGAGGTTGCGGTGAGCCAAGATGGCGCCATTGCGCTCCAGCCTGGATAACAAGAGCGAAACTCCGTCTCAAAAAAAAAAAGAAAGTTTATTCAAAGGAATAATAATGAGAACTTTCTAAACCTAGGAAACATATCGATATCCAAGTAAGATAATCCAAAGAAGACTATCTCAAGGCATTTAATAATTAAACTTTCAAATATCAAGGATAAAGAAAGGATCCTAAAAGCAGCAAGATAAAAGAAGCAAATAACATACAAAGAGGTGCTCCACTACCTCTGGCAGCAGACTCTTCAGCAGAACCCTTACCAACCCAGGGAGCATGGCATGGAATGTGTAAAGTACTGGAGAGAAAAAAAAAAGCCTATTATCCTACAATAGTATATACAGTAAACATATCCTTCAAACATAAAGGAGAAATAAAAACTTTCCCAGACAAGTAAAAGCTGAGGAATTTCATCAACATCAGAACTGTTTTAGAATAAATGCTAATGGGAGTACTTCAATCAGAAAGAAAAGTATGTTAATGAACAATAAGAATATTCATCTGAAGGTATACAACTCACTCTAAGTAACAACTAAAATAGCAAGTACACAGGAAAACAGATTATTATGCCATTGTAACTGTGGTGTGTGAACTACTCTTAAGTGGAAATACTAAAAGATGAACCTATCAAAAATAACTACAGGAAATATTTAAGACATAGACAGTACAATAAGATATAAAGACAAGCAACAAAATGTTAAAAAGTGGAGGGAGAAAGTTAGGGTGTAGAGTTTTTATTAGTTTTCTTTTTGCTTATTTGTTTGTTTATGCAGTGTTATCAGCTTAAAATAATGAGTGATAAGACAGCATTTGCAAGCCATACAGATATACAGAAAACAAAAGGGAAGTAATTAAATCATACCACCGGAGAAAGCTACCTTCAATAAAAATGAAGACAAGAAGAAAGGAAAGAAGGAAGAGAAGACCACAAAGCAACCAAAACACAAATAACAGAATGGCAGGAGTAAGTCCTTACTTATCAGCAATAACATTGAACATAAATAGACAAAACTCTACAATTAAAAGACATAGAGTGGCTGAATGGAGACCCAATGATCTGTTGCCTACAAGAAAACCACCTCTCCTAGAAAGACACAGGCTGAAAATAAAAAAAAGATAGAAAAAGATATTCCATGCCAGTGAAACTCAAAAGCAGGTAGCTATACTTATATGTCACAAAATAGATTTCAAGACTAACACTATGAGAAGAGACAAAGAAGGTCAATATATAATAAAAAAAAGGGGCCAATTCAACAAAAGAACATATGAATTGTGAATATATATGCACCAAACCCTGGAGCAGTTCTCTATATAAAGCAAATATTATCAGAGCTGAAGAGAGAGATAAACCCCAATACAATAATAGCTAGAGACTTCCCACTTTGAGCATTGGGCAGATCTTCCAGACAGAAAATCAAGAAAGAAAAGATATTCTCTTCAATAAATCACACTTGTAAAACTGGATGTTCATATACAGAAGAATGAAACTAGACCCTTATTTCTTGCCATATACAAAAATCAAAACTAAATGGAGTAAAGACTTAAATCTAAGACCTCAATTAATGAAACTATTATAAGAAAACATTGGGGAAACTCTTTAGGACAATGGTCTGAGCAAACCTTTCTTGAGTAATAAACCATAAGCACAGGCAACCAAAGCAAAATGGACAAATGGGATCACATCAAGTTAAAATGCTTCTGCATAGTAAAGGAAATAATCAGTAAAGTGAAGAGACAACCCATACAATGGGAGAAAATATTTGCAAAGTACTCATCTGACAAGGAATTAATAAATAGAATATGTAAGGGGCCAAAACAACTCCATAGGAAAAACTCCAATAATCTAATTTTAAAAAGGGCAAAGATCTGAATAGATGTTTCTCAAAAGATGGCATACAAATTGTAATCAGGCATATGCAAAAGGTGTTCAACATTATTATCAGAGAAATACAAATCAAAACTACAATGAGAAAGCTTACCCCAATAAAAATGGCTTTTATCCAAAAGTCAGGCCATAACAAATGCTGGTGAGGGTATGGAGAAAATGGAACCCTCATACACTGTTGGTGAGAGTGTAAACAGTACAACCACTATGGAGGTTACCTAAAAAACTAAAAATAGAGCTACCATATGATCAATCAATCTCACTGCCGGGTATACACCTAAGAGAAAGGAAATCAGCATATCGAAGAGATATCTACACTCCCATGTTTATTGTAGCGCTATTCCCAATAGCTAAGATTTGGAAGCAGTCGAAGTGTCCATCACCAGATGAATGGATAAAGAAAATGTACATATACACAACGGGGTACTATTCAGCCATAAAATAGAATGAGATCCTGTCATTTGCAACAACTTGGATGAAACTGGAGGTCATAATGTTAAGTGAAATAAGACAAACACAGAAAGACAAACTTCACGTGTTCTCACTTATATGTGGGAGCTAAAAATTAAAGTGACCACTTAGAGATAGAGAGTAGAATGATGGTTCCCAAAGCTTGAGAAGGGTAGTGGAGGGAAAGTGGGGATAGTAAATGTGTACAAAAAACAGATAGAATGAATAAGACCAAAAAAATTAAAAAGTAAGCGGAAGATAAGAAATAACTAAGATCAGAGCAGAACTGAAGGAGACAGAGAAACAAAAAACCCTCCAAGAATTGCCTGAACCCAGGAGGCGGAGGTTGCGGTGAGCCAAGATCGCGCCATTGCACTATGGCCTGGGTAACAAGAGCGAAACTCCATCTCAAAAAAAAAACACCCTCCAAAAAATGAATACATCCAGGAGCTGGTTTTTTGAAAAGATCAACAAAATAGACAGACTGCTAGATAGACTAATAAAAGAGAGAAGAAACGAATAGATGCAATAAAAAATGATAATGGGGAGATCATCGCCAATTCCTCGGAAATACAAACTACCATCAGAGATTACTACAAACAGCTCTATGCACACAAACCAGTAAACCTGGAAGAAATGGATAAATTCCTAGACAGTTGCACACTCCCAAGACTAAGCCAGGAAGAAGTTAAAACCCTGAATAGACCAATAAGAAGGTCTGAGGTCAAGGCAGCAATTAATAGCCTACCAACCAAAAAAAGTCCAGGTCCAAATGGGTTCATAGTCAAATTCTACCAGACGCACAAAGAGGAGCTGGTACCATTCCTGTTGAAACTATTCCAAACAATACAAAAAGAGGGGATCCTCCCCTAATTCTTTCTATGAGACCAACATCATCCTGATACCAAAACCTGGAAGAGACACAACTAAAAAAGAAAACTACAGGCCAATATCCATGATGAACATTAATGTGAAAATTCTTAATAAAATACTGGCAAACAGAATCCAACAGCACATCAAAAAGCTTATCCACCACTATCAAGTCAGCTTCATCCCTGGGATGCAAGGCTGGTTCAACATACGCAAGTCTATAAATGTAATCCACCACATAAAAAGAACCAAAGACAAAAACCGCCTGATTATCTCAATAGATGCAGAGAAGGCCTTTGACAAAATTCAACAGCCCTTTATGCTAAAAACTCTCAATAAGCTAGATATCGATGGAATGTATCTCAAAATAATAAAAGCTATCTATGACAAACCCACAGCCAATATCATACAGAATGGGCAAAAACTAGAAGTATTCCCTTTAAAAACTGGCACTAGAGAAGGATGCCCTCTCTCACCACTCCTATTCAATATAGTATTGGAAGTTCTGACTAGAGCAATTAGGGAAGAAAAAGAAATGAAGGGCATTCAATTAGGAAAAGAAGAAGTCAAAGTGTCCCTATTTGCAGATGACATGATCTTATATTTAGAAAATCCCATTATCTCAGCCCAAAACCTCCCTAAGCTGATAAGCAACTTCGGCAAAGTCTCAGGATACAAAATCAATGTGCAGAAATCACAAGCATTCCTATACACCAATAACAGACAAACAGAGAGCCAAATCATGAGCAAACTCCCATTTACAATTGCTACAAAGAGAATAAAATACCTAGGAATACAACTAACAAAGGATGTAAAAGATCTCTTCAAGGACAACTACAAACCACTCCTAAATGAAATAAGAGAGGACACAAACAAATGGAAAAACATTCCATGCTTATGGGTAGGAAGAATCAATATTATGAAAATGACCATTCTGCCCAAATAATTTACAGATTCAATGCTATCCCCATCAAGCTACCATTGACCTTCTTCACAGAACTGGAAAAAAATACTTTAAACTTCATATGGAACCAAATTAGAGCCCGCATAGCCAAGACAATCCTAAGCAAAAAGAACAAAGCTGGAGGCATCACGCTACCTGATTTCAAGGCTGCAATAATCAAAACAGCATGGGACTGGTACCAAAACAGAGATATAGACCAATGGAACAGAACAGAGGCCTCAGAAGCAATACCACACATCTACAACCATCTGACCTTTAACAAAACTGACAAAAATAAGCAATGGAGAAAGGATTCCCTGTATAATAAATGGTGTTGGGAAAACTGGCTAGCCATATGCAGGAAGCTGAAACTAGGCCCTTCCTTATACCTTATACAAAAATTAACTCCAGATAGATTAAAGATTTAAACATAAGACCTAACACCATTAAAATCCTAGAAGAAAACCTAGGCAAAACCATTCAGGACATAGGCATAGGCAAGGACTTCATGACTAAAATACCAAAAGCAATAGCAACAAAAGCCAAAATAGACAAATGAGATCTAATTAAACTTAAGAGCTTCTGCACAGCAAAAAAAAAAAAACAACAAAAAACAATCAATAGGGTAAACTGGCAACCAACAGAATGGGAAAAAATTGTTGCAATCTGTAATATTAGCAATGATGTTAATATTGCTAATATTGTTAGATTGGAAAAACATTTTTGCAATCTAACAATATTAGCATTAATGTTATTGCTAATAAGACATACTATCTGACAAAGGCTAATATCCAGAATCCACAAAGAACTAAAGCAGATTTACAGGAAAAAAAACAAACAAACCCATTCAAAAGTGGGCAAAGGATATGAACAGACACTTTTCAAAAGAATACATTTATGCGGCCAGGAAACATATAAAAAAATGCTCATCATCACTGGTCATTAGAGAAATGCAAATCAAAACTACATTGAGATAACATCTCACTCCAGTTAGAATGGCAATCATTAAAAAATCTGGAGACAACAGATGCTGGAGAGGATGTGGAGATAAAGAAACACTTTTACACTATTTGTGGGAGTGTAAATTAGTTCAACCATTGTGGAAGACTGTGTGGCGATCCCTCAAGTATCTAAAAATAGAAATTCCATTTGACCCAGCAATCCCATTACTGGGTATATACCCAAAGGATTATAAATTGTTCTATTATAAAGACACATGCACATGTATGTTTGTTGCAGTGCTATTGACGATAGCAAAGACCTGGAACCAACCCAAATGCACATCAGTGATAGACTGGACAAAGAAAATGTGGCACATATACACCATGGAATACTATGCAGCCATAAAAAAACGAGTTCGTGTCCTTTGTAGAGACATGGATGAATCTAGAAACCATCATTCTCAGCAAAGTAACACAAGAACAGAAAACCAAACACCACATATTTTTACTCATAGGCAGGGGATGAACAATGAGAACACTTGGGCACAGGGAAGGGAACAACACTCACTGGGCTAGGTAGGGGGAGGGGGAAGGGAAGGGGGCGATGAGGGTACAGGGAGGATGGGGAGGAATAACACTGGGAGAAATGCCTGATGTAGTCGACAGGCAGGGGGTGGGGGGTGGGGATGGATACAGCAAACCACCATGGCATGTATGTACCTATGCAACAATCCTACAGGATGCAGGATGTGCACATGTACCCCAGAGTCCAAAGTACAATTTTAAAAAAAAAGAAAAATAATGCATAAGACCTACTATTTACTAGCACAACAGGATGACTATAATCAATAATAATTCAGTTGTACATTTTAAAATAGCCAAAAGAGTATATAATTTAATTAAGGTGATGAATACCCATTTGTCCTGATGTGATTATTATGAATTGCATGCCTGTGTCAAAATATCTCATGCTCATGTAACCCAGAAATATATATATATATATATACATGCATCTAGTATGTACTCACCAAATTTACAAACAAAAAACAATTTTTAAATATAATAGATGTTAAATTTTGTCATTTTAAGTGAAAAGTCACAATATAAAATCATCTATTCATTATAATGTTACTTATACAAAAAATGTTTAGAAAAAATTACTGAGAAAAAATGGTCATTGATTATGGATGATATATTCTCATTTTATTTAGTAAAATTTTCTGGTAAGCATGGATGATTTTTATAATGAGAAAAATTATGGGTTTTGTTTTGCTTTATTTGTTTTTAGTTCTGTTATTTTTGTTGTTTTAAGGAACTATTACCCTTGTCTTAAGGAGTAAGAAAGAAGATAAACTTAGTTAACTTCAGGCAGAGTAGATGAGACTTAACAAACATCAACTGAGTTTTTACTGATAGCTGAGACTAGGCTACAAATACAGATGAAACTAGCGAGGCCTCACAAGGACACCTAGATGTAGAAAATACTCAGAAGACCAGGAACTCAAACTTTAGGGACTGGTTTATTTAATAATCTCATTATCCTCACGTGTTTCCAGCACCTCACCTGTGTTTCCATAGTTTCTTTCTTTTTTATTTTATTTTATTTATTTTTTTGAGACAGAGTTTTGCTCTTGCTACCCAGGCTGGAGTGCAATGGCAAGATCTTGGCTCACTGCAACCTCCACCTCCTGGGTTCAGTCAATTCTCCTGCCTCAGCCTCCTGAGTAGCTGGGATTACAGGCACGCACCACCATGCCCAGCTAATTTTTTGTATTTTTAGTAGAGACGGGGTTTCACCATGTTGACCAGGATGGTCTCGATCTCTTGACCTCGTGACCCACCCGCCTTGGCCTTCCAAAGTGCTGGGATTACAGGCTTGAGCCATCGCACCCAGCCCATAGTTTCTTTCTTAAGCAGAGTCCAGCATACCCAATATAATCCATTTCTTAATCCCAGTGCAGTTTGAGTGTTCCGTTCCTTATTCCCTCTTTGCCCATGCCTTTGCCACTCTTGTCTCACAGCAATTCAGAGTACAGCAGCTCTGTGCCTTCTTCTTCAAATCTTATTTTGCAGATGGGAACACTGAGGTATTTGTAATTCAAGTGACACTGTCAAGGTTTCACAATAAATTAATAACAGACCTAGGATTAGAACTCAGGCCTTATGGCTCCCATGACCACACATTCTAGTGTTCTCCAACTTAATTTGCTAAAGGGACAGCTTCTTTCTTAAGCTTTCCAGAATAAAAGCCCTTAATTTCAAAGCAAATTTTTTTTTTAAAAGAAGAAAAATAGAATCTCCAGAAACTAATGAAAACAGAAACTTGTTTAGGGATTTTGAGAACTACTTGGATCTTGAAGTTATTCCCAGAGGACAGGTTGGAGAAACAAACAAGAGTCAATCACTATTTTGACTCCAATTATCCGGTAAAAAACAAAAAACATTCCTTTCATCCTTTGAATGCTGTTGACTAAAAGAGGAGTTGATCAGAGCTGTTAGCCTGGAATGCTAAGCAGCTCTGGGCAAGAACCCTGCGTTCCAAGCTGACCCTGTCCCACCAGGAAAAACAGGGTGAAAAAAGTCATTGATCACACATTCCCAACTTTTTGCTTCCCCACAACAGAGTATGTTTTTTTTTAAGATTGCTATAAAAGGTATTTATCTAATTAGGGACTGTTTTCCCCTTTTATTAGTAAGCAATTAGACCACACTTTCGTACATTAAGGAGGTTTTGTGAATCCAATTGCAGGCATATAAATTCTGCAATTGTGTAATTGTATATTGGGCATAAAACCACAGATTTTCTTCTATTCTGGCTTGACCATTTTTTAAAAGCAATTTAGGGTTTTCTAAGCTAATGCGTACGTGGTGAGTGTTTTTTAAAAGCCTAGGGTGATACATATAATTTAGCCATTCTTTGTTTTTAAATCCAAACCAGAAAATGACACAGTTCCGTACAAACATATATCAAGTACTTAGTCTGTCTTCCTTCTTCATCTCAAAGCCTGGGGATAATTCTTTTGTTAAGTACAATGGTAGTATAGTATCACTCTTTAGCATGGAAACCACCAAGTTTAGCCAAATAATTTCACAAATCCTGATTTAAACATCTGTAGCTCATGTGCATGTGACTGAACTCATCTTAATTACATTATGGCCGGGTGCACACTTTGGGAGGCCGAGACGGGTGGATTAAAAGGTCAGGAGTTCGAAACCAGCCTGACCAACATGAAGAAACCCCATCTCTACTAAAAAAATACAAAAAATTAGCCAGGCATGGTGGCACATGCCTGTAACCTCAACTACTCGGGGGGCTGAGGCAGGAGAATCTCTTGAACCTGGGAGGCAGAGGTTGTGGTGAGCTGAAATAGCACCATTGCACTCCAGCCTGGGCCACAAGAGTGAAACTCCATGGCAAATAAATAAATAATGTTTGCAAGACAGGAGTGGGGAAGAAATAGAAAGATCATATCAGTTTGAATATGAGCTTGTTAAGTTAAATATATCAGGTTAGGTAGAGCCATATGACATTACCAATATTTGACTATTTCTTATTTACAAACCTAGTAATTTCCTGTGGTTCAGTTTCTATATATATTGCCCCAAGTTTTCACAAGGACATTACAAATATCAAAATAAAAACCATTGACTCACATTCTTAATAAACAATGAATTCATTTATAAAAGTATCAAAAGACTTTGTAAATTACATTGGTAACATATTTTACTACTAGATGCCCTTGAGACCTTAGGCAAAACATTAGGCTTTTGGTTAGACCCTGTTTCCTTCTCTGACAGATGAGTGGGTTGAACTAGAACTAAAAAATAATAATTAAATTTCCATAAAAGGCATTACGAATCAAAATTAGGACACAGCATAGATAACAATGCTGTTATGTTAAGGAAGGTGAGATCTATGTCATTATGAAAACATATCACAGTATTGCATTTTTTATGCTCTAAGAAACCCTTAATGCACTGAATTAGACTACAAAGAACTGATTTACTGGATGATAATAATAATTAATAATACTAATGAAAACAACTAACATTTATTGAGTACAAAATATGAGTTACACACAAGTATGGTTTGGCTCTGTGTCCACACCCAAATCTCATCTTAAATTGTAATCCCTACGTATCATGGGAGCGATCAAGTGAAAGGTGATTGGATCATGGGTCCATTTTCCCCATGCTGTTCTTGTGATAGTGAGTGAATTCTCACAAGATCTGGTTGTTTCATAAGTGTAGGGCTCTTCTACTTTCAAGCACTTCTGTCTCTTGCCACCTTGTGAAGAAGGTGTCTTCTTCCCCTTCTGCCATGGTTGTAAGTTTCCTGAGGCCTGTTTATCCATGCAGAACTGTGAGTCAATTAAATCTCTTTCCTTTATGAATTACCCAGTCTCGGGTAGTATCTTTATAGCAGTGTGACAATGGACTAATACAACACTTAAGCACCTGTTACACATTATCTCATTTGATTCTTATACCATATATATGAGCTGCAATGTGCTGGTAAATGCTTGATAAACAAGTATCTCAGAGGACAAACAGCCCGAATTTGTAGTGTTTGCTGATTTCTATGGTGTAAATATTTTCACCTTGGCTGAATTCCAGCTACCAACCTGACTTCACAAAAACAGCAGGGCTAGGAAGCGATACCCAGTAGCATACTGTTACATGGTATTTCCACCATACAACTACAGTAGACATAAATAACTTCAAAAATGCAGATAATAATAAAATGTAGTAAAATAATTAGAAAGTGACGGGTTATGAATATGATTTTTGTTTTAACATAAAAGCATAATTTATATAATTTAACTTATTATAAACACTGTGTATAAAAACTAGTTCACAAAATTGTTGAACATTTAAAAGAGTTCTTATAAACTGAGGGCACCACTATATGTGAGGTTTACTTTGCTAACCAGTTTCATTGAAAATAGGGAATAGTGGCTGGGTGCGGTGGCTCACACCTGTAATCCCAGCACTTTGGGAGTCCAAGGTGGGTGGATCACTTGAGGTCACGAGTTCGAGACCATCCTGACCAACATGGTGAAACCCCGTCTCTCCTAAAAATAAAAAAAAAAAAAGCTGGGCATGGTGGCACATACCTGTAACCCTAGCTACTTGGGAGGCTCAGGCAGGAGAATCACTTGAACCCAGGAGGTGAAGGTTTCAGTGAGCCAAGATCACATCACTGCACTCCAGCCTGGGCAACAAGAGCAGAGCTCCATCATAAAAAAAAGAAAGAAAGAAAAAGAAAACAGGGAATAGTAACATACAAAAGGTGAAGAGGTAAAGTAAGTTGCAAAGATTGTCCTCTAGTAAGCTCAAATCCTGATTTTCCAGACTGTGAAGTTTAACTCCTTGATTCTGAGGAAGCTTGTACAATGAATTTTAAGAACATAACTTTTGTCATAGTAGGTAGCTAGTCAGGCATGAGGAAGGCAGGAGAGGGCTCCCCTCACCGCATCAGGAATGTCAGGCAAGCATCACATGCTGGTCAGGCACCATCTCCCTATAAATAGCAAAAACCTGAAACTAGTGATTAGTAGCTTTCTGACAAGCTCTCAGGAATTGGGTGAGTGAGATCAGTCATGTGCATTAAGAGGCAAAGTGGCAGAGTTTAACTGGTATCTGATCTTTGTCCAGGAATGCTAGATTGGTAACAGAAGAAAGCCTCAAGTGAGCATGCATATAACTCCAGTAAGCACACTGTGCATGCTCCCCTCCCATGTGCTAGCAGGCCATTCTGTATGCAGACAGCACACCCCAAGGGAACAGTCAGGAGAGGAGGGATACAAGAGCCTGAAAGTATGCCAGTGTTTAAAATCCCATGTCAAAAGGTCAAACCACACACTTGTCTTTCAAGTTGCCCTCTTGGCCCTCTTCCCAGTATACTTTACTTTCTTTTCATTCATGCTCTAAAGCTTTTTAATAAACTTTCACTCCTGCTCTAAAACTTGCCTTGGTCTCTTCTTCTGCCTTATGCCCCTCCATCCAATTCTTTCTTCTGCAGAGGCAAGAACTGAGGTTGCTGCAGACCTATATGGATTCGCTGCAAGTAACACTTTTATATAATCCAAGACATATATGTTTTTGATTGTAGACACAATGGCACTAAGCAAGGCTAAAAGGGAAGAAAACTAAAGCAAGATGAAAATTTAAAGGAATGTTTTCTAGAAGAGAGCCTGTTGAGAGAAAAGTTACCAATGCAGGTCATTGGTAACAAGTTTCGGTTTTATGACATTTTCTAAGGTTGATCAGAAGGAACTAGTAATTGTAAAAAGAGAAACCGGAACAGTGAATAAGCCAATCTATTGTTAGACATCACCAAGGGGTATTGAGGTCAAAATTCCCATGGGAGGAGCTCACCAGTCTGGAATGATTCAAGGAACAGCTGTCTTTTTTGTTTGCCTGCACTGGAGTCTCTGTAAATTATGACAGATATCACCACATTTTCCCCCCAGTTGTTTGAGACTTCTTTTTCTAGATAAAAGAAGGAAATTTCTACATTCACGTTGATAACATTTTGATTCCTCGGTAATTTCCATTGCAGTTTATAAAATAATTTATATAAATTTTGTTGCTACAGAATTTCACATATTCAGAAGTTGAGTGCTTCATCAGTATCACTGGTAACACTGGCTAAGTACTCCAAATTAAGCACAAATGAGTAAAGCTTTCATGACTTTCATGAAGATTCAGGCTTACTCTGACACTTACCAGACACAAGCTCAATGTCTGGCCATAGTAAGTGCTGTGTAATCGTTAGCTATTATTATTAGCATCTAGAACTGCTGGGTTTCTGGTGGGTCACAGATTCATGCTGTAGACAGCATTTCCTTAGAATGCCACACCCAGATTATAGAATTCCCTTCATATGCAACATTAGCTACAGGCTGCCAGAATTTGTCCTTTAATAGTACTAGTATGACCAACATTTTCAGTTGGTCTTTAGTGTTCTTGGATTTTTGGTGCTGGAAATGTTTTATCACTTATGGAGGCCCATTGTAGAAGCAACATTTCCCCAAAAAAGAGGTTCAGTTCTGGCTGTCTTATTGGTTTAAGCTTATAAGGTGTTTGGGCTGATGTTGGATGATGTCAGTTCATGTGAAAAACTGTGCTTTTGATAGTACAGCCAGTGTATCTTTTCACCAGGGCTGAGGTCAAAGGAACTTCCTCATGATAGCTGGAAACTGACTTATTTGTCAATTCTTGCTTTACAGTGGGTCTCTAAAAGTTCTCAAAACCTTTTTTATTTGTTAACATATAAACAAATACAGTACATGTTTCAGTATTTATAGCAAACTGTAAGGTAGACGTATGAGCTTCATTAGAATTAATAGAAATGCTCACTTTGTATAATGGATAGTGAAAATAGTGAACAGTCTAGAGCAATCAGCCTTCTCACACTTTCTGTCTTGAAATTAGATCCTTTGTATACACCTTTCCTTTTTTTTTTTTTGAGAGATGGGGTTTCACCATTTTGCCTAGGCTGGCCTTGAACTCCTAGCCTCAAGTGATTCTCCCACCTCGGCCTCTCAAAGTGCTGGGATTACGTCTGGCCCATATTCATTTTATACTTCGTTTTTACACTTTGCTATTGCTCCCTGTAGTTATATTGAATTCATATTTATTACTAAATTTCTAACTGCCTTATCAGAAATGGCAACTCCTTCCATAATTTTACTTATTTGAACATTTGTAATCTTTTTGCCATCATAGTAGCCTTCAAATCATGTCCTTTTAGAGCTGGTAAAGGCCTTCAGTTTCATTTAGCATAAACTTGTTATTTTACAGTTGAGGAATTAAAGGTCCAGTGAGGTTAAATATCTTGCCCAAAAAACTTGGCACATCAGCATCTTACTAGTTTTGAACTTTGCATTTTTGAATAAGTTATGAGAAATGTGTGGAATACCATCCATTTGTAAAATGAATAAACTTTCTTTAACCATTTTAACTTCCTGGAAAGAATTTTTTCAACAGAGCAATAAAATGACATCAGTGAAATCAATCATATTTTCTTGATAGGTCATAAAACTTTGGACAGTGACCACTGAGGACAGAAGATAATGCAGGGCAGGGGTGGGGTGGGGACAGTGGTGATGATTAAGCTGTGCTGTCCAACACAGCTGCTACTAGTTATATGTGGATATCATAATATTGAAATTAAATAAAAGTAAATAAAATTAAAAATCCACTTCCTCAGCCCTACTAGTCACATTTCATATGTTCAGTAGCCATGTGCGACTAGTAGCTATGGTACTAGGCAGCATAGAATATTTAGATAAAATATCTCTGTCATCTCAGAAAGTGCTATTGGACAGCATTAGAGGGTATGTTTGAATCTCCACTCAACTGCCGTTTTTTGGAGGCTTCTAAACTGGGAAGTTTATTCTTTCTTGAGATAGGTGCCAATCCTGACACCAGGTAGATCTCTCAGGGAATGAACAGAGGCTTTCTAGAGTAACAATCTACTCAGCTCCTAAGCTCCACAACCACCCCTGATAAAAGAATTAGACTCAGTAGCTCATGCTTCTGGGTCATCTCACTCTCACCTTGTTTGGGAGTGATGGTGCAGGGGAAAGTATGAAGGAGGGAGGGGCCAGAATTTAGCATATCCCAAAGTCTGAACATTGCTTATCTTTTTACTTCTCTACAGTTTTCTTACCCCCAACTCCCCAGTCTCTCCATCTTCAGGAGATATATTCAGAGTCATGGCCTTGATGAAGTCCAGTCACTTTCTGCTTCTTTGGGGCTGGAGGAAATGACTAGATAGATTATAGGGAAAGAGATGTGTGAGGGCAGAAGCCTTACCAAATTTGCTGAGCTCCTCAATGTGGTCAGCTCAGTCAGCTCCACTGCGGGTACAAAGATGGTAAAGATTACTTTATAGGGGCTTCTTTTCCCAGGGGTCCTTTTTATTTGCAGATCCTTTTTATTACCTGAAGGCCTGAGACCGGGCTTGGCTACCTAAGACCCTTCATTATCCACCTTGGCAGTGTGTTGGTCCATACGAGATCATAGTCCTTCCCTACCCTACAATGATGAAACGTCATTGCAATTCGTAGTAAGGAGTTAATAAAGACTTAACAGATCTTTCTCCCAGAAGTATTTACATTTCAAAAACTACCTCTGCACTTTCCTTGTCTCCCTTGCACCCCTCCTCACTGTTTGCTGCCAGTAAAATGAGGCATTTGAATAGTCATGTGTCAAATGGGGACATTCTCTGGGAAACTCATTGTTAGGCGATTTTGTTACTGTGCAAACATCATAGTGTACTTATACAAACCTAGATGGTATACCCTACTACTCACCTAAGCTCCTAAGCTATATGGTATAGCCCATTGCTACTAGGCTACAAACCTGTACAATATGTTACTATTTATACCAGCGTCACCACAAACACATGAGTAATGTGTCACACTGAGATATTACAAAATCTACTACGTCACTTAGGCAACAGGAATTTTCAGCTCCATTAAAATCTTATGGGACCAACATCATTGATTGAAATGTTGTTATGTGGTGCATGTTATGTGGTGCATGACTATAACTGATTTCTAAGTCCACTCCAAGCACTAAAGTTGTTCTACCTGCTGATTCTGAAGAATGCTAATGCCTTAGGTCAAAAAAAAGCTTGCCTAGGCCTGGGAGTTTTACTGGGGTAAGAGATACCTTCTGGCAGTGAAAGTGTCTTCCTACCTCCATTTACATTTTTCCTAAAACTACAATTATATTTATTCTCTTTTCCTCCATGTTCATTTATAATTTCAAGCCAATGGGAAAAGAGCACCCACACTACTCTCATGGTTTAAGTTGTTAAAATTGGGATCCTGAAAGCACCTGACAGAATTTGTAAAACATGGTGTTTGTCTCTGTGTCCATCAACACATCAAAAAAAAAGCCATGATTTTCAACAATGTGATTCTTTAGAAACCCTCAGCGCAGAGTTCTTTCAGTGTAACACTGAAAACTTAAGTATTTCCCCTGAATAACAACAATAGCTGCAATTTATTAAGCAACTCTTATATGACAGACATGCCTACTTGACTTTTTTCAATAGTCCCTCCAACCCTTATCTGCAGGGGGTATGTTACAAGGCACCCAGTGGATGCTTGAAACTTCAAATAGTACCAAACCTATATAGACTATGTTTTTTTCCTATACATGAATACTTACGACAAAGTTCAACTTAAAAATTAGGCACAGTGAGAAGTGAACAACAATAACTAATAATAAAATAGAACAATTATAACAGTATTCCAGCATTACTACTCTTGTGCTTTGGTGCCATTATTAAGTAAAATAAAGGTTACATGAACACAAGGACTTTTATGCCACAACAGTCTGACAACTGAGGTGGCTACTAAGTCCCTGGATGATTCACATCCTGCACCAGTTGGAGCAGAGCAGTATAAAATTTCATCACTCTACTCAGAATAGCTCACATTTAAAACTTAGACATTGTTTACTTCTGGAATTTTCAATGTAATATTTTCAGACCATGGTTGACTGTGGGTAATTGAAACTACAAAAGTGAAATCATGGATAAGGGTGGGACTACTGTATAAGTGTTATCTAATTTCCCTAATTCAAGTGCCATCTCCATTCCACAAACATCAAAAGAGCTCAGAAAGTCCTCATAATTTACACTGATTCTTATGGCTAGTACTTTGGATCCAGGTTTAGAATAAAACTTCATCAGTTGCTGCAGTACATCTATTTAGCACTCTGCCATTAATTTTTAAATTATGTTCCAAGGAATCCTAAATGTCCTCTCAAGATATTAAGGCTGTTAAGAAAATTGAGGTTGGGTGGGGGAAGGGAGGAGAGGGGAAAGACTTCAAGGTAGCCTCAGTCCCTGTTCGTGTCTTGTCTGTCCCGCTCACCTGCCAAATTTAAGCCCAGCATACACTCCTTTAGCTATCTTATGTACTGCGTTAGGATTCCACGTACTATTTCTCAGCTTAAAAAAAGGTTCAAAAACCATTGAAAATAGAGTGTGCTTTCTCCAATGTCCTACTGAAACCATCCCAGCAATAGCTTTTGTCTATTTATAACTAATTGACATTTACATATGTTAATTGATCCTGCAACTGAAGAATGATTAATAAAAAACAAATCATTGTACGTCTTTAACTATGTTGTCCTTAGTTACAGACTTGGAAATGCTCTGGTAGAAATTGATTATTCAGAGGCATGTGAGGCCGATTCATCAGAAAAGAAAAGAAGGTGCCTGGGATATTGCTGCTTGCTTTCTCTTAAAAATTAAATTCGATTTAGACAAGGTGATCATTTGATGTGTGATGGTCCTTGGATGAACAAAATATATTCATTTAACTTCCTTCCAAAAAGATCATTTTCTCAATCAGAGGTAACAGGATTGACTTTCAAAGTAGGGCTTGTTCACTCTTTTTCTTATTCATTAACCAACTAGAGGATTTATGGCCTCATATTTTTTCTATTACGTATAACTGCTTGAAAGCCTAAACAGCGATAAGTTTCAGTTTGTTTTTTTTACTTCCTACAGTATTTTTTTTAAAAAAGGGAAGATACTCCTCCCAAAAATTTCTTATTTCACTTATGGCATTCTTTGAGTTACACCTGTGTGTGTGAGAGTGGGGCGGTACACATATGCATTACTTACATATAGGCCAAGGGTTGCCTGCATATATTAGGGTCTCCATGTATTTTGGATCAACATTTTGGAACAATGAACATTTTGATGGGTTCAGGACATGCTACCCCAAAATGTTACCTTGGCATATTGAATGTTTAAGCTGAAGACATTTGAGAAAACCAGAGAAGCAGGAAGGTCTCTCTGACCTTCCACTACCCTTCCCCCACTGAAGCAGGTCGTAAAACCTAGGAAGGAATTTCTGACCTTCCTTGGAACAGGTCATAAGACCCTCAGGTGAGAAGTGCCATCCCTATACCAGGAGGAAAGGAGCATTCTTATCTCTGAAGACACAGGCACACAGAGAAGAAGAATCTGAGCAAACATGTCTTGATTAGTTGATTACCATTAGATCACACCCTTTTTGTGCTCTCACATTTCTCTATGACTCTTCTCTCTTCATCAAACCTATTTTTAAAAAAAACATTAAAATTACCTGTTTCTTGGGGTCTTTATTTCCTTATGAAGGTTCCCGTGTTACATAAAACTTATAGTAAATATATTTGTATAGCTTTTCTCTTGTTAATCTTTTGTTACAGTGGCCTCAGCAATGAACCTAGGGTGGGTAGAGGAATATTTTTCTTGTCCCTACAAATGTTAGTTACTTGGTGCAAGAGGAAGCTGCCCTTGGGTAACCTACTTGTTCAATGCATTCACCAAACAGCAATCATCAAGAATAATCAAATATCTTTTATGAGTAACCAGAGAGGGAAATCAGAGATGTTCTGACAGGAGATAAATGACTGCTTGGTAAATAAATTGTAAAGCAGATTCCAGCAAAGACTATAATATCAGAGTTTTACAAATGTAGAGGCCCTTTCATCTTGGAATTCTATGCTTGTAACCATAAGATTTGAATCCTATCCTCTAGGACGCTGTGATCCAGAGGGAAGATGAGACATTTAGCTCATGATGATTTAATGACTCTGTTTACCAAAAAGGACTCTGATCCTTGTATGGGGGAATAAATCTTTATCTAGAGTAGAAAGCTGCCAAGGGTGAGAGGCATGCTGTGAGACGCTTGGCCAGAAAATGAAGCTGAAAAAATATACTCCAGGAGAGAGGATATAGTTTTATGATCCTGGGTGAAATGGCGTGTTTGTTTATAGTAACGTGAGTATTTTTTTGGTCATTTCAGTAGCTTTTCCAGAAAAAGTGGGGAGGAAATTGATGATGCCCTGGGGAGGTAAGGAAGATTAACTGGGAAAGGGCATCAACCCCTCCAATGGCTGAGAGAATTATAGCAGGGATCTTTCTAAGAATCAGCCTAGCAATACCACCTAGACCCAAGGAATCTGCAGGCACAGCACCCAGAAGAGAGTGACACCAGAGAACAGACAGGCCATGAAGATAAGAAAAGATATTTTTTCCTGTGAATTGCACTTTTGCACATGATATGTTTTCTAAGATGTGACAAATCTGACAGCAAATGTGGAGTGGGCCCACTGCTATACTTACCCATGTGCAGGAGTAGAAGACACTCAATACTAAATGATAAATAATATTCCCCCAAAATAACCAGGGAAAGTTTTGTCACTTATCTCTTCAATAGAAGGCTTAGTAAGTGTTTTAGTCTGTTTTGTGCAGTTATAACAAAATACCCAAGACTGAGTTACTTATAAAAAGCATATTTCTTTTTTAAAATTATACTTTAAGTTCTGGGTTACATGTGCAGATTGTGCAGGATTGTTACATAGGTACACATGCAATGGTGGTTTGCTGCATCCATCCTCCCATCATCTACCTTAGGTATATCTTCTAATGTTATCCCTCCCCAATACCCTCACCTCTGCTATCCTTCCCCTACCCCCCCCACTCCCCAACAAGCCCTAGTTTGTGATGTTCTCCTCCCTGTGTCCATGTGTTCTCTTTGTTCAACACCCACTTAAGAGTGAGAACATGCAGTGTTTGGTTTTCTGTTCTTGTGTCAGTTTGCTGAGAATGATGGTTTCCAGCTTCATTCATGTCCCTGCAAATGACATGAACTCATCCTTTTTTATGGCTGCATAGTGTTCCATGGTGTATATGCGCCATATTTTCTTTATCCAGTCTTTGATGAGCATTTGGGTTGGTTCCAAGTCTTTGCTATTGTGAACAGTGCCGCAATGAACATACGTGTGCATGTATCTTTATACTAGAAGGATTTATAGTCCTTTGAGTATATAATCTAATGGGATTGCTGGGTCAAATGGTATTTCTGGTTCTAGATCCTTGAGGAATCACCACAGTCTTCCACAATGGTTGAACTAATTTACACTCTCACCAACAGTGTAAAAGCGTTCCTATTTCTCCACATCCTCTCTAGCATCTGTTGTCTCTAGACTTTTTAATGATCGCCATTCTAACTGGAGTGAGATGTTATCTCAATGTGGTTTTGATTTGCATTTCTCTAATGACCAGTGATGATGAGCTTTTTCTCATATGTTTTTTGGCTACATAAATGGCTTCTTTTGAAAGGTGTCTTTTCATAACCTTTACCCAATTTTTGATGTGGTTGTTTGTGGGTTTTTCTTTTTTTTTTTTTTTTTTGGTAAATTTGTTTAAGTTCTTCATAGATTCTGGATATTAGCCCTTTGCCAGATGGGTAGATTGCAAAATATTTTTCCCATTCTGTTGGTTGCTGATTGACTCTCATGATAGTTTCTTTTGCTGTGCAGAAGCTCTTAAGTTTAATTGGATCCCATTTGTCAATTTTGGCTTTCGATGCCATTGCTTTTGGTGCTTTAGTCATGAAGTCTTTGTTCATGCCTATGTCCTGAATGGTACTGCTTAGGTTTTCTTCTAGGGTTTTATGGTTTTAGCTCTTATGTTTAAGTCTTTAATTTATCTTGAGTTAATTTTTGAATAAAGTGTAAGGAAGGAGTCCAGTTTCAGTTTCCTGCATATGGCTAGTCGGTTTTCCCAACACCATTTATTAAATAGGGAATCTTTTCCCCACTGCTTGTTTTTGTCAGGTTTGTCAAAGATTAGATGGTTTTCGATGTGTGGTGTTATTTCTGAGGCCTATGTTCTGTTGCATTGGTCTATATCTCTGTTTTGGTTCCAGTACCATGCTGTTTTGATTACTGTAGCCTTGTAGTGTAGTTTGAAGTCAGGTAGCATGATTCCTCTAGCTTTGTTCTTTTCGCTTAGGATTGTTTTGGGTATGCAGGCTCTTGTTTGGTTCCATATGAAGTTTAAGGTTGTTTTTTCCAGTTCAGTGAAGAAGGTTAATGGTAGCTTGATGGGCATAGTATTGAATCTATAAATTATTTTGGGCAGTATGGCCATTTTCATGATATTGATTCTTCCTATCCATGAGCATGGAATGTTTTTCCAACTGTTTGTGTCCTCTCTTATTTACTTGAGGAGTGGTTTGTAGTTCTCCTTGAAGAGGTCCTTCACATCCCTCGTAAGATGTATTCCTAGGTATTTTATCCTCTTTGTAGCAATTGTGAATGTGAGTTCGCTCATGATTTGGCTCTCTGTTCATCTGTTGTTGGTGTATAGGAATGCTTGTGATTTCTGCACATTGATTCTGTATCCTAAGGCTTTGCAGAAATTGCTTATCAGCTTAAGGAGATTGTGGGCTGAGATGATGGGGTCTTCTAAATATACAATCATGTTGTCTGCAAATAGAGACAATTTGACTTCCTCTTTTCCTAATCAATTACCCTCTATTTCTTTTTCTTGCCTAATTGCTCTGGCCAGAATTTCCAATAGTATATTGAATAGGAGTGGTGAGAGAGGGCACCTTTGCCTTGTGCCAGTTACTAAAGGGAATGCTTCCAGTTTTTGCCCATTCAGTATGATATTGGCTGTGGGTTTGTCATAAATAGCTTTTATTATTTTGAGATACATTCCATTGATACCTAGTTTACTGAGAGTTTTTAGCATAAAGGGCTGTTGAATTTTGTCAAAGGCTTTCTTTGTATCTGTGAGATAATCATGTGGTTTTAGTCTTTGGTTCTGTTTATGTGATGGATTACGTTTATAGATTTGCACATGTGAAACCAGCCTTGCATCCCAGGGATGAAGCTGACTTGATAGTGGTGGATAAGCTTTTTGATGTGCTGTTGGATTTGGTTCGCCAGTATTTTATGAAGAATTTTTGCATCAATGTTCATCATGGATATTGGCCTGAAATTTTCTTTTGTAGTTGTATCTCTGCCAGGTTTTGGTATCAGAATGATGTTGGCCAAATAGAAAGAATTAGGGAGAATTCCCTCTTTCTGTATTGTTTGGAGTTGTTTCAGAAGGAATGGTAACAGCTCCTCTTTGTTCCTCTGGTAGAATTCTGCTGTGAACCCCTCTGGTCCTGGACTTTTTTGGTTGATAGGCTATTAATTGCTGCCTCAATGTCAGACCTTGTTATTGGTCTATTGAGGGATTCCCCTACTTCTGGTTTAGTCTTGGGTGGATGTAAGTGTCCAGGAACTTATCCATTTCTTCTATATTTACTGGATTATGTGCATAGAGGTGTTTGTAGTAATCTCTGATGATAGTTTGTATTTCTGTGGTATCAGTGGTGATATCTCCTTTATCATTTTTTATTGCATCTATTCCATTCTTCTCACTTTTCTTTTTTATTAGTCTGGCCAGTGGTCTATCTATTTTGTTGATCTTTTCAAAAAAACAGCTCCTGGATTTATTAATGTTTTGAAGGGTTTTTGTGACTCTGTCTCCTTCAGATCTGCTCTGATCTTAGTTATTTTTTGTCTTCTGCTCGCTTTTGAATTTGTTTTATCTTGCTCCTCTAGTTCTTTTAATTGTGACGTTAGGATGTCGATTTTAGATCTTTCCTCACTTCTCATGTCAGTATTTAGTTCTATAAATTTCCCTCTAGACACTAAAGCAGATTTATAGTTCTGGAGGCTGGGGAGTCCAGGGTTGAGAGCCTAGCAAGGCTCTTCTTATTGCATCATCCCATGGCAGAAGGGCAAGATAAGGTGTATATGAGAGAGCAAGAGAGTGCTGAACTTAGTTTTATAACAACTCACTCTTGTGATAACTAACTCAGTCCTGTGATAATGACATTAACCATTCATGAGGGCAGACCCCCCTCACCTGCCAACATTGTTGCATTGGGGGTTAAGTTTCCGACACAAGAACTTTGGGGGACACATTCAAACCATAGCACTAAGTATTTGAGAAAAACAATAGTTGTCAATGCCAATGAATATGTACACTAATGAGGAATCTAGCGGATACCGCTCAGAAGTTCTTTCCTTTCACTGCGGAGTCCTCATGGCATTTCATTTTTCAATTAAAACAACCTCATGAGGATGGGGAAACTAAGATTCCTGGGGGTTCAATAACTTGTTGAAGGTCACACAGCTAGGCGGAGGTACGACAATTAAATCCACATATTTCTGGATTCAAACCCAGCAGTCTTTGTACTTTTTCTCACCACCTCTCAAACAGGAAGGTAGGAAGATACAGGGAAGTTTGTGGTGGTGGTCGAATTCATGGTAGAAACAAAATCATGTTATGGGATTTCCTTCCCTTTGCTACTACAAGTGTTTTTTTTTCTTTTAATGTTCTAAGAAAGCATTCAGTAACTTAGCCCAGGGAAGGAAAAATAGGTCCTGTTCTTTGATCTATGAAAAGTATTAATTTATTAAAAAATAAGATCAATAAGCACAGTTTACAGTGAATATTTGACTTTTTATATAATTATTCTTTGCTTAACCCTGGATAGAGAATCAATTTTTCCCCCCAGGGGAAAGTGGAGAAAACAACATTAATTAAAAACTAATAGTAATTTAATTCAATGTGGTTTCTGTTACACCACAAAAGACTCAAATTGCCCACTTTTTAATATACATGCAGAGAACAGAACATTTTATTCATAAGAACAAATAATACTAAATAGTTTCTTATGAAGGCTGGATGACTATAAGATATAGTAGGACAAATATTTGAAGGACAGAGATGGCTATGAGACCCTCTATCCGACAAGCTCTCAGTGGGCTACTCTTTACCATCACTTCTGGGTTATTTAGCTGCATGAACTTGGGAAAACTATAGAGAGTTGGAAACTAAAGAAAACAGAAGTTTTCTACTCTGAGAGCTTCATGTTATACATCAGGAAATGAGGTCCCACCCATAGTAAATGAATTGTTGACCATCAGATAAATAGTGGTGAACTAGTACTGTCCTGTTCCTCACTCACTTAACTTCTTGGTGCCTCAGTTTCCTACTCTGTAAAAAGAAGAAATTTAAATAGGAAACTTCATTATATCATGGAAGAAACACATGATTTGGAGATTGAGATCCTCGGTTTGAGAGCGCTTCTCCAATACCTATCCATTGACCTCAGGCCAGTCCTGAGGCCAGAGGTCTTATTAATATCAGATTTCACAACATGATCACCCCTTATTAGTCACAATTTTCACTAATTTTACAATTGTAATTAAAAGTTTTATTCAAGCTATAACACAGGGATACTGAGAGAAACTAATAAAATAAGGCACAGACAAGTATTTAGAAAACTGTTAAATGCTTCAGAGGAGTAAAGGAATTATGATAAAGGTGATGATGATAATGATGATGATTAATTCCTTCTTACTCTCAAATTCTAGTTTTTAAGGCCCTGGTGAGGGCCTTGTCTCTGATTCCAAGATGGCATCTCTTGCTGTGTTTTAACATGGCAAAAGGGACAAATAGCTGCATTGCACCTCTTTTATAAGAAGGGGTGGGGAGATTCGGGAGAGATAACAGGAGAAATACCTAATGTGGGTGACAGGGGGATGGAGGCAGCAAACCACCATGGCATGTGTATACCTATGTAACAATCCTGCAAGATCTGCATATGCACCCCAGAACTTAAAGTAAAATAGAAAAAAGAATGCTAATACTCTGCCTTTATGACTTAATCATCACCTAAATACCCCATCTCCTAAATCTATCACACTGGTTACTCAGTTTTAATGTATGAATTTGGGGGAGGACACAGCCAAACCATAGCAGGGGAGTCCTGTGAAGGGGGTAGCAAGTGATGTTTCAAAGCAATGATTCAGAGCAATTCACCAGTCACTATTCTAGGAGTATTGGATTAGGGAAGGAGTGGAAGTAAGTGAATTGTCCTAGTTTGGTTTCCCCTAAAAGGAGAGCCTAAGAAAGAATTCAAAGGCAGTAATTTAGACAAGATATGAGGCCAGGAAACTTTATAGGGAAGGGAGGAAAGTAAAAGCCATTATAAGGGTACATTATGTAGGTCATTCCTATAGGCAGTGGGGGCAGGACTCCACTGGTTTTACTAAAAAGCCTATAAAATGCCTCCTAGGAGGGGGACTAGGGCTTTTATCCTTCAGCTCCCAGCCTTCCACTGATTAATATTTTCCTTTGAGAAGTGAAGGGGATCTAAATATGCCACTTCCAAGTATGCCACTTTGGCATAAGAGTTTTTTTTTTTTGAGCTGAAAGCAAATAGAAAACAGCAGATTCGGAAAAAAGCTCTCTACTCTACCCCTATTCACCTTAAAACAGGGGACAAATCTCCCTTTTGAAGGTGTTTCCCCCACCATTCTCTCCTACCAGGAAGGGCAGAACGAACCACTCTTAATCACCAAGTCAACTCTAGGCTCTAACCGACACAGAAACAACATCAAGAGGAAAGGGATCTGCACAGCAAATACTACTAAATAATTCTTATCTTCCATTAGTCTCCCCCATGTATTACCTTCCCACAATTTACCATGCCTAGATGCATAAAATCATTTTCTTTAGTCTTGTCACTGATTTACAAATTCGTTGCCATTTGTTAAATTGGTTTAGCATCCCCTGGGTCTGACTGCCTCTTTGTGGTTTTCACTTCCCTTTCTGTCAGACTCCTATGTCATGTAAAAATCCTAACATTGAATACAATTTGTGGGAGGAAAGTAGATCTTTAGGACTTGAGTGAGGAAAATTTTTCCAAGTGTGGACAGAAGGGAAAAATGCTCCTGAGAGACTAGCTTTGGGGAGGGGATGTGGAAGAAAAGAATAGCTTCTTTTTATTTTTTCTACTCTTAAAAAGCTTTTTCTCTTCATCCAAGCTGACCAGCACAATTGGGATACCCTCTGTCCCTCTCCAGCTCTAGTTCTCTCCTTATAATGCCTCAAGATTATGTCAATTGGTCATAGCCAGTCAGGGATTTTTGGGTGAGTGCTGAAGGAACTGCAGGAGCCAGAGAAGAAAGAAACTGTGTAGAGTCAGCCTGGCTGCCAGCTTGTTCTAACTGGCCCTGAGTCTTTGGGGGCAGCCTGCAGGGGCTGCAAGTGAGATTTCTTAACAGTGTTCTAGAAGCAGTTGATGGAGATAGTGTGGCCAACTAGATGAAGCCAAGAATAGCTTCTTCCACTAAGATACAAGACCATAAAGAAAACTGACACACTCTAAGCAGCTCTTATGAAGTAATGCATTGAGACAGGACAGAAGGTTGATGCAGACCCTGAACTCAAGGGTGAGGAAGCTGTGAACCCTGTATGGGGTTTCTGAGCACCAGTACTAAATCCTGGCTCCAAGTGACTCTTGGGGAAGGAATGAGTTAAATAGGCATGGAGTGGCCTACTCTTGCCATGCCCCATCAGAATCCTAGCTGCAGGAGACCCCATGACAGCCATGAACAATTGAGTTGGCAGGGAGAGTGGCTTGGAGAGGTGTCAGCTATAGGACTCCAGCCTCCACCTAATCCACAGGGTTTGGTTCTAGAATGGCTGGAACAGATCCAGGGATGCACACCCCACTGTAAGACTTTGAACAGAACAGGGCTTTCTTGTCTGCAAGGCAAAGCCAGTCTGATCTTAGCTCTGCCCTGTCTGCTGGCCTCTCCCAGAGCCCCTGCCTCATTTCACTCACTTGCAGCACAGCTTCACATGCCAAAATAGAGTGTTTCCCAGAGGCTATTGTCACAGCTCTTTTGTTGACAGACCCCACCTGTCAGAGAACTTTCAAAGGGGGCTTCCACCAGTGCATACCTGTCTGAGGCCTCCCCTCACCACTTTACTGGCATGCACTCACCCACAACCTATCCCTACCACTTTGCCAGCATGTGCACATGTGTGGACTTCACTGTACCAACACCACTGGTGCATGTGGACATTTGGACTTTGCCACCACAATTGCGCCCCTGCTGGCACACAGTACATGGACCTGGCTGGACCACTGTACTGCTGCTGCCACATGCACATGTGCAGACCATGTTTCCCTGCTGCTGCTGGTGCATATGTACCCACAGACCCTAACACATTGCTGCCCTGTTCCTGCTGGTGCACGTGTGTGAACATAGACCCTGCTGCCACCACTCTGTTGAAGTGCTTTTGCTGGTGCCTTTTAGCGGAGTGTTGTTTCTAGTGGACCAGGAGCACGATGGATCCACCAGTGCAGCAGGTTCATCACCTCAAGAGACCAAAAACAAAGACATGGGCATGGTCCTAGCCCTCCAGCATTAGAGCATGCAGCCTAACAGTGATAATATGAGACTTAGTTGCCTGAAATTATGCAGAAACAAAGCCAGTCAGCTGAAGTCAACTTATATCACAGTCATACCCTGAAAGGCATCAAAGAATATAAAAGCAAAAAGTTCCATCTAAAGAACAACAACTTCAGAGATTAAAGAAACATCAGCCCACACAAATAAGAAAGAAACAGTGCAGGAACTCTGGCATCTCTAAAAGCCAGAGTGTGTCTTCTTACCTCCAAAAAACTGCACTAGCTTCCAAGCAATGGTTCTTAACCAGACTGAAGTGTCTAAAATTACAAACATAGAATTCAGAATCTGGATCCAGAACATTGAGATTTAAGAGAAAGTGGAAATCCAATCAAAGAATCAAAGAAATCCAGCAAAACAATTCAAGAGCTAAAAAAGCAGCAGTCATTTTATAAAGAAACAAACTGCTCTGACAAAGCTGAAAATCTCCCTATAGAAATTTCATAATACAGTCAGAAGTATTAACAGCAGAATATATCAAGATGAGGAAAGAATCTCAGAGCTCAAAGATTGGTTCCTTGAATCAACACAGTCAGACAAAAATAAAGAAAAAAGAATAGAAAACAATTAAAAAACTCTGAGAATATGGGATTATGTAAAGAGATTAATCTATGACTCACTGGTGTCTGTGAAAAAGAGAGAGACAGTGAGAAAGCAATATGAAAAACATATTTGAGGATATTGTTCTCGAAAATTTCTCCAGCCTCGCTAGAGAGGTCAACATTCAAATTTAAGAAATTCAGAGAAACTCTGTGAGATACTACACAATATAACTAGTAAAGGCACCTAGAGTGATTGGGTTGTTCACCAGAAAGGGAATCCCATGAGACTAATGGTAGAACTTTTAGCAGAAACCCTACAAGCCATAGGAGATTAGGGGCTCATATTCAGCATATTCCAACCAATAAATTCATATCCAATCAAATTAAGCTTCATAAGCAAAGGATAAATAAAATCCTACCACCAGATCTGCCTTAAAAGAGGTTTTTAAGAGAGTGCTAAACATGGAGACAAAAGGCTGTGGTAAAAGTCACCATGAAAATACACTTAAGTATGATACATTAACCCTTAAAGCTATATAAAGTTTGCATAACAACAAACTAACAACATTATGAAAGAATTAAATTTGCACATATCAATATCAACCTTGAACATAAAAGGGCTAAATACCCCACTTATAAAGTGGTAAGTTGATACAGAAGCAAGATCCCACTGTATGCTATCTTTAAGAGACCTGTCTGACATGCAATGACACCTATAGGCTTAAAGTAAAGGGATGGAGAAAGATCTATTAAGCAAACTGAAAACAAAAAAGAGAAGGGGTTTCTATTCTTAATTGAGACAAAACAGACTTTAAAACAACAACAGTTATAAAGGACAAAAAAGGGCATTACATTATGATAAAGAATTCAATTCAACAAGAACATTTAACTATTTTAAATATATATGCATCCAACACTGGAGCAGTCCAATTCATTTAGAAAGTTCTTAGAGACCTATGAAGAGACTTAGATAACCACACAATAATGATGGAATACTTCAGCATATCACTGATGGTATTGCCCAGATCATTGAGGCAGAAAAAATGGATCTAACAGGCATCTACAGGACACTCCATCCAACAACAACAGAATATACATGCTTCTCATCTGCACATGGTACATGCTTTAAAAGCAATTCTCAACAAATTTCAAAAAACCAAAATTATACCCACCACACTCTTGGACGACAATGCAGTTAAAATAGAAATCAATACTAAAAAGATCTCTCAAAACCATAAAATTACAAGAAAATTAAACAACCTGCTCCTGAATGACATTTGAGTAAATAATAAATTAAGAGAGAAATCAAGAAATTATTTGAAACTAATGAGAACAAAGATACAATATGCCAGAATCTTGGCCACAGCTGAAGGAGTGTTAAGAGGAAAATTTATACTGCTAAATGCCCACATCAAAATTTAGAAAGATTCCAAATTAATAAGCTCACATCACATCTAGAGGAACTAGAAAAACAAGAGCACACCCACCCCAAAGCTAGTAGATTAAAAGAAATAACCAAAACCAGAGCTGAACTGAACAAAATTGAGATGTGAAAAACCATATGAAAGATCAACAAAACAAAAAGTTGGTTCTTCAAAGAATAAATAACATTAATAGAGTGCTAGCTAGACTAATAAAGAAAAAAAGAAAGAAGATTCACATAAACACAATCAGAAATGACAAACGGGACATTACCACCAACCCTATAGAAATATGAAAATCCCCAGAGACCACTACCAACACCTCTATGCACACAAAGTAGAAAACACAGAAGAAATGGATAAATTCCTGGAAACATACAAGCTCCCAAGATTGAATAAAGAAGAAAGTAAAACATTATACAAACCGAAAACAAGTTCAGAAGTTGAATTAGCAATAAAAAACTTACCAAACAGAAAACGCCCTGGACCAGATAGATTCACAGCTGAGTTCTACCAGATGCATAAATAAGAGGTGGTTTGAATCCTAATGAAGCTATTCCAAAAAAATCAAGGAGTAAGGACTCCTTGCTAACTCATTTTATGAGGCTCACATGATTCCAATAACAAAACGCAGCAGAGACACAATCCAAAAAGAAAGCTTCAGGGTAATATCCCTAATGATTGTAGATGCAAAAGTCCTTAACAAAAATATTAACAAACTGAATCTAGCAGCATGTCAAAAAGCTAGTTCATCATGATCAAGTAGACTTTATTCCTGGAATGCAAAGTTGGTTCAACATATGCAAATCAATAAATGTGATTCATCAAATAAATAGAACTAAAAACAGAAGCCACATGATCATCTCAAGAGATTCAGAAAAGGCTTTCAATAAAATTCAACATCTCTTCACTTTAAAAACCATTAACAGACTAGGCATCAATGGAACACAGCTCAAATTAATATAAGCCTTCTATTACAAACCTGCAGGCATTATACTGAACAAGTATATAAAAGCTAGAAGCATTCCTCTTGAGAACCCGAACAAGACAAAGACACCTACTGTCACCACCCCCATTGAACATAGTTCTGAAAGTCCCAGCCAGAGCAAGCAAGCAATAAAATGTATCCAAATAGGAATAGAGGAAGCCAAACTCTCTCTTTGATATGTAGAAAACCCCATTGTCTCTGTCCAAAAGCTCCTAGATCTGATAAAAAACTTCAGCAAAGTTTCAGGATACAAAAACCAATGTACAAAAATCAGTAGCATTTCTATACACCAATAACATCCAAGCCAAGGGCCAAATCAAGAAAGCAATCCCATTCACAATAGTCACAAAAAGCATAAAATACCTGGGTCTGGATTCAAGATAGCCAAATAGGAACAGCTCTGGATTGCAGTTCCCAGCAAAAACACAGAGGGTGAGTGATCACCATATTTCGAAATTAATTTTGACCCATAAACCAGGAGATTCCTGGGGAAAAAAGCACCATGAATTTTCAGTGTGGCTGTTTCAGCTGGCACACTGGGTCTCCACACAAAACTCACACAAATCTGGGCACATTTCTACTGGCAACTGGAATGCCTGGAAGATAGAGTCACCCATTCAACTGAAGAAAAAGAAGGCTGAAACAGGGAGCCAGGTGATCTGGCTCAGCCGGTGCCACCCCCACAAAGACAAGCAATCTGAAACGCTCTGGATTGAGAGTTTCACAGCAAGCACAGCTGGACCTGGGATAGTCCACCTCTGTTGGGGGAAGGGTGTCTGCCATTATTGAGGCAGTCCAAAATTACCGGGGCAGTCTGCCATTACCGAGGCAGTCCACCACTACTGGGGCAGTTCTAACAATACCTCTATAAACAAAACTGCAAGGAAGTTTACATAGCAGCTGGGCAGAGTCCACAGCAGCTCAGCAACACCTCTGCTGGCAGACTGTGAGTAGGCTACTTTCTCACTGGGCAGGGCATCTCTGAAAAAATGCAGAAGCACAACAGGAACTTATAAATAAAGCACCACCTTCCTGGGACAGAGCACCTGGGGAAAAAAGGCAATAATGAGCTCTGCTGCAGCAGACTTAAAAGTACCTGCCCAGCAGCACTGAACAGAACAATGGAGCTCACAGCTCAGAACTTGAGCTCCTATAAGGGACAGACTGTCTTCTCAAGCAGCTCCCTGAACCCCATATATCCAGAGACACCTCATAAAGGAGAGCTCAGGCTGACATCTGGTGGGTACCCTTCAGGGACAAAGCTAACAGAAGAAGAAACTGGCAGCAACACTTAATGTTCTTCAGGCACTGCAGGTGATCCCCAGGCAAGCAGGTTCTGGAGTGGACTTCCAGCAGTCCTACAGCAGAGGGGCCTGGCTGTTAGAAGGAAAACTAAGAAACAGAAAGAAATAACTTCATCATCAACAAAAAGGATGTCCAGAGACCCCATCTGAAAGCCACCAACTACAAAGACCACAGGTAGATAAATCCACAAAGATGGGAAGAAACCAGCACAAAAGGATGAAAACACTGAAAACCAGAACGCCTCTCCTCTTCCAAGGGATCACAACTCTTTGCCAGCAAGGGAACAAGGCTGGATGGAGAATGAGTCCAGTGAATGGACAGAAAGAGGCTTCAGAATGTGGGTAATAACAAACTTCTCGGAGCTAAAAGAACATGTTCTAACACAATGGAAAGAAACTAAGAATCTTGAAAAAAGGTTTGATGAAATGCTAATGAAAATCAACAGCTTAGAAAGGAATATAAATGAATTGATGGAGCTGAAAAACACAACAGGAGAACTTCGTGAAGCATACACAAGTTTCAATAGCTGAAACAACCAAGCAGAAGAAAGTATATCAGAGATTGAAGATGAACTCAATGAAATAAAATGAGAAGGCAAGATAAGACAAAAAAGCGTGAAAGAAATTAACAAAGCCTCCAAGAAATATGGGATTATGTGAAAAGACCTAATCTATGTTCGATAGGTGTACCTGAATGTGATGGAGAGAATGAATCCAACATGGAAAACACTTTTCAGGATACTATCCAGTAGAACTTCCCCATCCTAGCAAGCCAGGCCACCATTCAAGTCCAGAAAATACAGAGAATATCACAAAGATATTTCTCAAGAAGAGCAACCCCAAGGCACATAATCATCAGATTCACCAGGGTTGAAATGATGGAAAAATTGTTAAGGGCAGCTGGAGAGAAAGGTCAGTTTACCCACAAAGGGAAGCCCATCAGACTCACAGTTGATTTCTTAGCAGAAAACCTACAAGCCAGAAGAGAGTGGGGGCCAATATTCAACATCTGTAAAGAAAAGAACTTTCAACTTAAAACTTCATAACCAGCCAAATTCAGCTTCATAAGCAAAGGAGAAATAAAATCCTTTAGGAACAAGCAATTGCTCAGAGATTTCATCACCACCAGGCATGCTTTACAAGAGCTCCTGAAAGAAGCACTAAACATAGAAAGGAAAAACGAGTACCAGCCACTCCAAAAACATACCAAATGGTAAAGAGAATCAACACAATGAAGAAACTGGGTCAACTAATGGGCAAAACAACCAGCTAGCATCAAAATGGCAGGATCAAATTCACACATAACAATATTAACCTTAAATGTAAATGGAATAAATGTCCCAATCAAAAGACACAGACTGGCTAATTGGATAAAAAGTCAAAACCCATCAGTGTGCTGTATTCAGGAAACCCATCTCACATGCAAGAATACACAGAGGCCCAAAATAAAGGGATGGAGGAAGATTTACCAAGCAAATGGGGAGCAAAAGAAAAGCAGTAGTTGCAATCCTAGTCTCTGATAAAATATACTTTAAAGCAACAAAGATCAAAAGAGACAAAGAAGGGCATTACATAATGGTAAAAGGATCAATGCAACAAGAGCTAACAATTCTAAATATATATTCACCCAATAAAGGAGCACCCATATATATAAAGCAAGTTCTTAATGACATACAAAGAGACTTAGACTCCCACACAATAAGAGTGGAAGACTTTAAAACCCCACTGTCAATATTAGACAGATCAACAAGACAGAAAATTAACAAGGATATCCAGGACTTGAACTCAGTTCTGACCAAGTGGACCTAATAGACATCTACAGAAATCTTAACCCCAGATTCACAGAATATACATTCTTTTCAGTAACACATCACACCTACTCTAAAATTGACCACATAATTGGAAGTAAATCACTCCTCAGCAAATGCAAAAGAATGGAAATCATAACAGTCTCTCAGACCACAGTGCAATCAAGTTAGAACTCAGAATTCAGAAACTAACTCAGAACCGCATAACTTCATGAAAACTGAGCAACTGGCTCTTGAATGTTGACTGGATAAAAAATGAAATGAAGGCAGAAATAAAGATGTTCTTCAAAACCAATGATAATGAAAACAAAACATACCAGAATATCTGGGAAACATTTAAAGCAGTGTATAGAGGAAAATTTACACCAATAAATACCCACAAGAGAAGCAAGGAAAGATCTAAAATTGACACCCTATTGTCAAAATTGAAAGAGCCAGAGGAGCAAGACCAAAAATACTCAAAAGCTAGCAGAAGACAAGAAGTAACTAAAATCAGAGCAGAACTGAAGGAGATAGAGACCCAAAAAACCCTTAAAAAATAAACAAACCTGGGAGCTGGTTTTTTGAAAAAAATCAACAAAATAGACAGACAACTAGCCAGATTAATAAAAAAGAAAAGAGAAAAGAATCAAATAATGCAATAAAAAAGGATAAAGGGGATATCACCACAGATTCCACAGAAATACAAACAACCATCAGAGATTACTACAAACAACTCTATGCACATAAAAAAGTAAACCTGGAAGAAATGGATAAATTCCTGGACATTTGCATCCTCCCAAGCCTAACCCAGGAAGAAGTCAAAACTCTGAATAGACCAATAACAAGGACTGAAGTTGAGGCAGCAATTAATAGCCTACCAAATAAAAAAGCCCAGGTGCAGATGGGTTCACAGCCAAATTCTACCAGACATACAAAGAGGAGCTCCTACCAATCCTTCTGAAACTATTCCAAACAATTTAAAAGGAGGGAATCCTCCCCAAATCATTTTATGAGACCAACATCATCCTGATACAAAAACCCGGCAGAGACTCAATAAGAAAAGAAAACTTCAGGCCAATATCCATGATGAACATAGATGCAAAAGTCTTCAATAATATACTGGCAAACTGATTGCAACAACACATAAAAAGCTTGTCCATCACGACCAAGTAGGCCTCATCCGGGGGATGCAAGGCTGGTTCAACATATGCAAGTCTATAAATGTACTTCACCACATAAACAGAATCAAAGACGGAAACCACATAATTATCTTAATAGATGCAGAGAAGGCCTTCAACAAAATTCAACAGTGCTTTATGCTAAAAACTCTGAATAAACTAGGTATTCATGGACTGTATCACAAAATAATAAAAGCTATTTATGACAAACCCATAGCCAATATCATACTGAATGGGCAAAAACTGGAAGCATTCCCTTTGAAATCTGGTACTAGACAAGGATGCCCTCTCTCACCACTCCTATTCAATATAGTATTGGAAGTTCTAGCCAGAGCAATCAGGCAACAAAAAGAAATAAAGGGTATTCATTTAGGAAAGGAGGAAGTCAAATTGTCTCTATTTGCAGACAATATGATTGTATATTTAGAAGATCCCATTATCTCAGCCCAAAATCTCCTGAAACTGATAAGCAACTTCAGCAAAGTCTCAGGATACAAAATCAATGTGCAAAAATCACAATCATTCATATACACCAATAACAGACTTAAAGAGAGCCAAATCAAGAATGAACTGCCATTCACAATTGCTACAAAGAGAATAAAATACCTAGGAATACAACTAACAAAGGATGTAAAGGACTTCTTCAAAGAGAACTACAAACCACTGCTCAAGAAAGTAAGAGAGGACACAAACAGATGGAGAAACATTCCATGTTCCTAGTTAGGAAGAATCAATATCATGAAAATGGGCACACACTGCCCAAAGCAATTTATAGATTCAATGCTATCCCCATCAAGCTACCAATTACCTTCTTCACAGAACTGGAAAAAACCACCTTAAACTTTATATGGAACAAAAAGAGAGCCTGCATAGCCAAGCCAATTCTAAGCAAAAAGAACAAAGCTAGAGACATCACACTACCTGACTTCAAACTATACTACAAGGCTACAGTAATCAAAACAGCATGATACTGGTACAAAAACAGAGACATAGACCAATGGAACAGAACAGAGGCCTCAGAGGCAACGCCACATATCTACAACCATCCGATATTTGATAAACCTCACAAAAACAAGCAATGGGGAAAGAATTTCCTATTTAATAAATGATGTTGGGAAAACTGTCTAGCTATGTGCAGAAAGCAGAAACTGGACCCATTCCTGACACCTTACACTAAAATTAAGTCCAAATGGATCAAAGACTTAAACATAAGACCTAACACCATGAAAACCCTAGAAGAAAACCTAGGCAAAACCATTCAGGACATAGGCATAGGCAAGGACTTCATGACTAAAACATCAAAAGCATTGGCATCAAAAGCCAAAGTAGACAAATGGGACCTAATTAAACTCCGGAGCTTCTGTACAGTAAAAGAAACAATCACTAGAGTGAACCAGCAACCAACAGAATGGGAAAAGTTTTTGCAATCTACCCATTTGACAAAGGACTTATAGCTAGAATCTACAAAAACAGATTTACAATGAAATACAAACCCATTTAAAAGTGGGTGAAGGTTATGAAGAGACAGTTTTCAAAGGAAGACATATATGAGGCCAACAAACATATGAAAAAATGCTTATCATCACCAGTCATTAGAGAAATGCAAATCAAAACCACATTGAGATACCACGCCAATTAGAATGGCAATCATTAAAAAATCTGGAGACAACAGATGCTGGAGAGGATGTGGAGAAATAGGAACACTTTTACACTGTTGGTGGGAGTGTAAATTAGTTCAACCATTGTGGAAGACGGTGTGGCAATTCCTCAACTATCTAGAACAAGAAATACCATTTGACCCAGCAATCCAATTACTGGGTATATACCCACAGGATTATAAATCATTCTACTATAAAGACACGTGCACATGTTTGTTTATTGCAGCACTATTCACAATAGCAAAGACTTGGAACCAACCCAAATGCCTGGTGATGATAAACTGGACAGGGAAAACGTGTCATATATACAGCATGGAATACTATGCAGCCATAAAAATGATGAG
Organism: Callithrix jacchus; assembly: GCF_049354715.1. Lineage (NCBI taxonomy): Eukaryota > Metazoa > Chordata > Mammalia > Primates > Cebidae > Callithrix > Callithrix jacchus. The sequence continues at coordinate 21,483,930 of NC_133524.1, forward strand.
TTTGTGTCCTTTGTAGGGACATGGATGAACCTGGAAACCATCATTCACAGCAAACTGACACAAGAACAGGAAATCGAACACCTCATGTTTTCACTCATAGGTGGGTGTTGAACAATGAGGGCACATGGACACAGGGAGGGGAGCATCACATACTGAAGTCTGTGGTGGGAGGACTAGGGGAGGGACAGTGGGGTGTAGGGAGTTGGGGAAGGATAACATGGGGAGTAATGCCAGATATAGGTGATGGGGATGGAGGCAGCAAACCAGATTACCATGTATGTATCTATGCAGCAATTCTGCATGTTCTTCACATGTACCCCAGAACCTAAAGTGCAATAAAAAATAGACAAATAAATAAATAAATAAAAATAAAAAATAAAGAATAAAATACCTAGGAATAAAGCTAACCAGAAAAGTGAAAGATCTTGATAATGAGAATTATAAAACTGTACTGAAAGAAATTAGAGACAACACAAATGAACAGAAAAACATTCCATGCTCATGGATAGGAAGAATCAATATTGTTAAAATGGCCATACTGCCCATAGCAATTTATGGATAATTATTGCTATTCGTACGAAACTACCAATGTTGTTTTCTACAGAATTAGAAAAAACTATTCTAAATCTCATATAAAATAAAAAATGAGCCCTAGTATCCAAAGCAATCCTAAGCAAAAAGAACAAAGCTGGAGGCATTATACTACCCAACTTCAAATTATACTACAAGGCCTTGATAACTAGAACAGAATTGTACTGGTACAAAAACAGACACATAGACTAATGGAACAGAATAGAGAACCCAGAAATAAAGCTGTACACCTACAACATTCCAATCTTCAGCAAGGTTGATAACGAGTAATGGAGAAAATACTCCTTATTCAATAAATAGCACTAGGATAACTGGCTAGCCATATGCAGAAGATTGAAACTGGACCATTTCTTTTCACATACATGAAAATCAATTCATGATGGATTAAGACTTAAATGTACAACCTGAAACCATAAAAATCATAGAAGAAAATCTAGTAAATAGTATTCTTGACATAGGCCCTGGCAAAGATTTCATGATGAAGGCTCCAAAAGCAATTGCAACAAAAACAAAAATTCACAAGTGGGACCTAATTAAACTAAAGAGCTTCTTCACAGCAAAGCAACTATCAATAGAATGAACAGACATCATACAGAATGGGAGAAAGTGTTTGCAAACTCTGCAACTGAAAAAGGTCTAATATCCATAATCTGTAAGTAACTGAAACAAATCAACAAACCCCAAACAAACAATCATTAAAATAATGGGCAAAATAGACATGAGCAGATGCTTCTCAAAAGAAGACAAACACGTAGCCAATAAGTGTATGAAAAATGCTTAACATCATCAATCATTAGAGAAATGAAAATCAAAATCACAATGACATACCATTTTATACCAGCCAGAATGGCTATTTCTAAAAAGTCAAAAATTAACAGATGCTTGCAAGGTTGCAGACAAAAGGGAACCCTGATACACTGCTGGTTGCAATGCAAATGAGTTCAGCCACTGTGCAAAGTAGTCTGGAGATTTCTTGAAGAACTTAAAATAGAACTACTGGCTGGGCATGGCAAGGTGGCTCATACCTATAATCCCAGCACTTTGGGAGGCCGAGGTGGGCAGATCAGTTGAGGTCAGGAGTTTGAGACCAGCCTGGCCAATATAGTGAAACCCTGTATCTACTGAAAATACAAAAACTAGCCTGGTGTGGTGCTGCACACCTGTAATCCCAGGTACTACGGACGTTCAGGTAGGAGAATCGCTTGAACCTGGAAGGCGGAGGTTGTGGTGAGCCGAGATTGTGCCACTGCACTCCAGTCTGGGTGACAGAACAAGATCTTGTCTCAAAAAAAAATATACAATAAAAATAAAATAGAACTACCATTTGACCCAGCAATCCCATTACTGGGTATATACTCAAAGGAATATAAATCATCCTACCAATAAAGACACATGCATGTATATGTTCATTGCAGCACTATTCACAATAGCACAGACATGGCATCAACCTAGATGTCTATCAACAGGGGACTGGATAAAGAAAATGTAGTACCTATATACCGTGGGTTACTATGCAGTTATAAAAATTAATGAGAGTATGTCTTTTGCAGAAATATGGATGAAGCTATGGGCCATTATCCTAAGCAAATTAATTCAAGACTAGAAAACCAAATACTGCATGTTTTCACTTATAAGTGAGAGCTTAACATGGAGTACTCACAGATACAATGAAGGAAACAATATACATTCGGGCTTACCTGAGGGTGGAAGGTGTGTCGAGGGTGAGGATTGAAAAAATATGTGTAAAGTATTACACTCACTACTTGGGTGATCAAACAATTTGATACCAAATCCCAGAAACGCGCATTTTACCCACGTAACACACCTATACATGTACCCCCCGAACCTAAAATAAAAGTTGGAAAAAAATAAAGTTTTGTGTCTTTTCTCTTGTTAATCTGTCTTTTTTCAGTTTATTTTGCAGTGCCCTTTGTACTGAACATAAGAGAGTAAAGGGAGCAGGTTTTTTCCTTCCTCTACAGAGTTGTTAATAATCCCACACAACTGGGCTTGAGATGTGCAGTTTTCTCAAGTACTCCTTGAGACAAGCAGTTTTAAAAAATTTCAGAGAAAGCCCAGGGGTGGGAAGGCTTAGAGAAGCTCAAAGTACCTGAAGTGGGATGCTGTTGGCAGTAGTCTGATCTGGTTGAAATGTGATGTGGGACACCCAAAACATCTATAGAGACTACAAAGAGGCCACTGATAGAATGCAGAAGTGACAGGGTCTTGGACTAGGATTAGTCATTGTTCCAAAACCACTTATTAAGCATCCACCATATAGTAAGCATGTTCTAAACATTGGGAATCCAAAGAAGAATGATGCAATTCCTGCTTTCAATGAACTTTCAGTCTAGTGCAGGAAAAAGTTGAAAATACATACAGTAATTAGAATGTAGTATGCTAAGTATTATCACAGAGGTATATTTAAAATATTATCAAAGTAAGAGGAAGTACAGAGAAAAAGAGAGCAAACAAACAAGAGTAAAGGGTTTTTAAAGGCTGAGCAGTCAAATTAGGTATATGACTAACTCTTCCCTGTCTTTCATATCTGGCATCCAGATATGTGAATTCAAGATTTTGAATGAGGGTGACTGACAAATATTGGAATCAAGAGGACTATAAAGGTTGGAAAATAAGTTTGATTAATGGAGAATGATGATGAATTATTTCTATATCACAAGAAGTTGAAAGTACAAATATGTCTGGGAGGTTCCTGAAGATACAGGGCTGATGATAGGTTTAAAGGCTAGGGCTAGAAATTACCTAACAATTCTGTAGACTTGGAGGAGAGCAAGAACCATGACAGGTCATGCTCAATAAGTGAAACACTGATGAGTGAATCAAGTTAGTGCTGAGGATGGTGCCTCAGACAGCACCTGTGGCTAAAGATCAAGAGGAGAAAAAGATGACAGAGGAACTGAGACAAAAGATTAAGTAGAGTAGAAGAAGCTAAGGGAGGAGTTACAAGAGGGGACTGGTTGGCAAGGAAGTCAAGGAAGGTTAGCTAGTCATTCAGTAGACACCAAACAAATTTTATGTGTTAAACCCAAATGAACACTAGTTTAGTTGTAATATATGGATATTTATAGACAATTTAATTGGTAGCCTTTGACCTCCAAGCAAAGGAAGTTACGTTAAGGCAAATATAGCAAAAATATCTGACTGCTATGCCTAGGATAAGCCAGATCCTACCAAAAGTTAGGCAGCTCTTGGTCTGAGGCAGGTGTCTGTACTTTGAGTGATTCCTGTAATCATGCATGGTAGACATGCTCATGCACCATCCTGATCCCTCTTTGGTGAAGAACTTCTTGCACAAGTTGCTGAGAGTACTATTGGTGCAGATAATTTTCAATTGTCATTGCAGAGATTGCGTTAGTTGCCTAAGGTCATATCCTTTTCAAGAGGATGCATTCCAGTGACTAATGGAGATGAGGGTATAAAGGCCTGATTATCCTGGCCAATCTTGGATCTTTCTATGAGATAGCCCATGTGTTATTGCTTACCTCACAGCTTTATTTCTTCTGCCTAGTTCTGCTTTCTTTTCCTCCCTTCCATAAGATACTCCTTAAGAAACATCTTGTGAACTAAACTCAATCTGAGCATTGCTTCCCAGGAAAATTACCCTGTGACATCATGCAACCTATATCCAATCAGTTAAGTGACATCATGCAATCAGTTAAATGTCTTCAAGTAACATATAACTCCATATCAACAGGGTTAAACAATTAAAAAAATTGTAACGTCGTATCACCTGAAGTCTCGAGGTGGGATTGTTCCAGGAATTGTTAACCCAGTGACTGGTTAAAACCATTAAGTTCCCAAGATTCTTTTCTTTGTTGTGCTGTCCTCGGCATGGTGGTTTTGTGACTCAGCTTAGCACTCCTTATGGTCATAAGATATCATCACAGATAGGTGTAAAAATGTCCCGAAAAAGAAAAGGACTGAGATTTCCCATGTGAATAGTTGTGAAAAGCAAGACACCCTTTCTCAAAAGCTGTTTTGCTAATTTCCCCTTAGTCACTGGACATAACTGGGGCTTATATTTTCCTCCAAACCAATCACTGGAAAGGGAATGAGATGATAGAGATTTTCAGAGACCAATCAGATTTTGCTCCTGAATCTTTTGGGGAATGGATGGAGATACTCCTGAAAAGAAACAGGCTAACTGCATTGCCACAATGCTACAATGTGTTTATTTAGAATTTTCCTTCTAAGTAACTCATTTTATATAACTTAAAATCTGGGTTAGGTAGCTGGAAGGAACTGTTATTTTTATATAAAGCACCTGGAATGGCCTTCTGTGAATCTTCCTACAAGGACAATGAAATTAATTTTCTTTGGCAGAGGATGAGATGTGTATTGCTGTTTCCTAACCATCAGTGAGCTGACTATGTATTGGGTATACAGGCATTTTCACCAGGGCTTGAGTTCAGAGGAGAGTGGCAACACCTGATATCATGCATCAATTTTAGTGAATTTGCAAGGATGAGTTAAGAAGTACATTTTCAAATAAACCAGTCACAGAAGAATAAATACTGTATGATTTCACTTATATGAGGCATCTCGATGTATTAGACTGTTTTCACACTGCTATAAAGAACTGCCCAAGACTGGGTAATTTATTTTAAAAAAACAAAGAGGTTTGACTCTCAGTTCTGCAGGACTGGGCAGTTTCAGGAAATCTACAATGTTGGTGGAAGGGAAGCAAACATGTCCTTCACACGGCAGCAGGAAGAAGTGCTGAGCAAAGGGAGAAAAGCATCTTACAAAATCATCAGATGTTGTGATAACTCACTATCATGGGAACAGCATGGGGGTAACTGCCCCCATGATTCAATTTTCTGTCACTCAGTTCCTCCCACAACCCATGGGGACTATGGGAACTACAATTCAGGATGAGATTTAGGTGGGGACACAGCCAAACCATATAATTCCACCCCGGCCCCTCTCAAATCTCATGTACTAGTATTTCTAAAGAAAATTATGCCCATCCAACAGTCCTCCAAAGTCTCAAATCACTCCAGCATTAATCCAAAAGTCGAAATCCAAAGTCTCATCTGAGACAAGGCAAGTCCCTTCCATCTATGAACCTGTAAAATCAAAAGCAAATTAGCTACTTCTTAGATACAATGAGAGTACAGCCATTGCATAAACACACACATTCCAAATGGGAGAAATTGTCCAGAACAAAGGGGCTACAGGCCCCATGAAAAGTCTGAAATCCAATAGGCCAGTTATTAAACTTCAAAGTTTCAAAATGATCTGCTTTGACTCCATGTCTCACACCCAGGTCACACTGATTCAAGAGGTGGGTGGGATCTCACAGGCTCGGGCAGCTCTGTCCCTGTGGCTTTCCAGGGTTCAGCCCCCACCCCCAGCTGCTTTCATGGCTGGTGTTGAGTGCCTGTGGCTTTTCTGGGTACACAGTGCAAGCTGTCGGTGGATCCACCATTCTGGGGTCTGGAGGATGGTGGTCCTCTTCTCACAGCTCCACTAGGCAGTGCCCCTGTGGGGACTCTGTGTGGGGTTCCAACCCCACATTTCCCTTTTGCACTGCCCTACCAGAGTATCTCCATGAGGCCTCTGCCCCTGCAGCAGACTTCTGCCTGGACATGTAGGTATTTCCATACATCATCTGAAATCTAGGCAGAGCTTCCTGAACCTCAACTTTTGACCTCTGTGCACCCACAGACCCAACACCACATATAAGCCTCCAAAGCTTTGGGATTTCACTCTCTGAAACAATAGACTGAGTTGTATATTGACCCCTTTTAGCCAAGACTGGGATGCAGGGCACCAAGCCCTGAGACTGCACAAAGTAACAAGGTACTGGGCCTGGTCCATGAAACCATTTTTTCCCTTTTAGGCCTCCAAGTCTGTGATGGAAGGGGCTGCCCAGGAATGTCTCTGACATGCCCTGGAGACATTTCCCCCATTGTCTTGGTGACTAACATTTGGCTCTTTGTTACTTATGCAAATTTCTGCAGGGGCTTGAATTTCCCTCCAGAAAAATGGGTTTTTCTTTTCTATCACATCATTAGGCTGCAAATTTTCCAAACTTTTGTGCTCTGCTTTCTCTTGAATGCTTTGCTGCTTAGACATTCTTCTGCCAGATACCCTAAATCATCTCTCTCAAGTCCCAAGTTCTACAGATCTGTAGGGAAAGGGCAAAATGCCACCAGTCTCTTTGCTAAAGCATAACAAGAGTGACCTTTGCTCCGGTTCCCAAGAAGTTCCTCATCTCCATCTGAGACCACCTCAGCCTGGACTTCATTGTCCATATCACTATCAGCATTTTAGTCAAAGCCATTTGACAAGTCTCTAGGAAGTTCCAAAGTTTTCCACGTTTTATTGCCTTCTTCTGAGCCCTCCAAACTGTTCCAGCCTCTGCCTTTTACCCAGTTCCAAAGTCGCTTCCACATTTTCAGGTAACTTTACAGCAGTATCCCACTCTCTGTGGTACTAATTTACTGTATTAGTCAATTTTCACGCTGCTATAAAGGATTTCCCAAGATTGAGTAATTTACAAAGAAAAGAGGTGTAATTGACTTACAGTTCCAAAGGGCTGGGGAGGCCTCAGGAAACTTACAGTCATGGTGGAAGGGAAAGCAAACACGTCTTACTTCACATGGTGGCAGGAATAGAAGTGACAAGCAAACAGGGAAAAGCACCTTATAAATCCATCAGATGTTGTGAGAATTCAGTCACTATCACAAGAACAGCATGAGAATAACTGGTCCCAAGATTCAATTATCTCCCACTGGGTCCCTCCCACCACATGTGAGGATTATGAGCACTACAATTCAAGGTGAGATTTGGGTGGGAACACAGCCAAACCATATCACTAGAATAGTCAAATTAATAAAGAAAAAAGTAGAATGGTGGTTTGCAGAAGCTAGGGAAGGAGGGGGAAATAGGAAATTATTGTTTAATAGGTACAGAATTTCAGTTTTGAAAGATTAAAAAAGTTCTGGAGATGAATGGTGGTGATGGTTACAGTGATTGTTCTTAAGGCCACTGAACTGTATGCTTAAAAATGGTTACAATACTAACTTTTACATAATGTACATTTTACAACAATTAAAAGATATAAGTATATTTTCAGAGAACACATGCAGGAACAAGACCCACCAAATAAGGTTTATTTATTAGGACATTTTAATCACCCACTGGAACTGCTTTAGCTTATAAAAATCTGCTGCAAGTGTATTTCATTGTGTTCTATTTGTAAAATGGCTTTGATTATTTTAAATGATTGTGGCTCTTAGTTCATTATCTAGCAAAATTAATTTTAAAGAGTGGTTTGAGTTTAAATGGTTAATTATTCCAAAATAAAATTATAGTATTCTAATAATAAAGACTCCAATCATCCTATTTCAGGAGGTGAGTGGCCACTTTTTTCATTTATGTCTTATTTATGTCCACATTGAAGTCATTTTTTAATTAAAAGAATAATGAACTGTATTGGGGCAAAAATGATCAAAATTGGATGAATATATTAATGTATTTTAATAGCTTGACTGGGAGTTTCACAAATCTTATTCCTATCCAAAGTATGTCACTATAAATAAGTTTCAACTTACTCCTGCTCAGAATAGAATACTCTGCTAAAATATTTTTAGCTACTTAAAACCCAAACTGGATGTCCATCTATTGATGTAGAGCAAATGTTTACACTGGGGAGAAGCTGTGTTAGGTAATTTCTATGGGCTTTTTAAACTCAATGGCTCTGAAATATGCTCAATCTTTGATAATGACTCTCATTAGCACCCAACAGAAAGAGATATGCATCTTGAAAATTTTAATATTATTGTGGTTCATACTAATGAACAGTTTTTCTCACATACTATAAATTCAGAGGCCATATTGTAGGCCAAATAACCCCAATAAAGAGATCTGTCCTATTTATTTCCATTTTCCCAATTAAACTCATAAAATCTAATAGTATGACAGATGCTGCTCAGTCAGTATTTTGGAAATGTAAAAATCAAATAAATAAATGATTGGGAACTGTCTTAGGCAATTTCTATAGCAATAAAGAGAAATACTTTCAGACTACTGAAACATGATCGATGTAGCAGGTTCTGTCAGTGCCTATCCATATCTTTTTGGTACTCAGTGTTTCTGTTTATTGATGTCTTACTTCAAGCACATGGAACTCTCTGCTTGAGAATTTCCTCTGGCCACAGGAGAATGCCCAGCTCATATAAGGATCAGACTGGAAGTACCAAGGAGTTAACTTTCCTGGGAAAAGCCCTCCACCAATGATAACTGGAAATGGTGGGTAAATATCTCAGTTTTCTATCTCCTTGGGTGGATGACTCTAAGTCAAACTTTACCCTGTCTCCAAGGAAATCCCCAGTAAGATTGAGCTTTCGTTGTCTCGAGCAGTGATATGCTCATTAACATACTTGTATTGGCTTCCCTCCTTTCTTTGTCTCAGTGCTCCACTCCTGTACCAGTTACTTGGGATCATTTCCCAAGTAAACTACTTGTACTCAATCCCCATCTTAAGGTCTGCTTCTGGGGGAAACAGAACAAGGGTAAACAGTAAGGGAGAAATGTTCTCATAGGAATCCAAAAACTGGCACACTGGAATGAAACTCAGTCTCATGGCAAATGAGTTTGGCATTGGGATTTCATGAGTATTTGCTATAAGGTTTCATTTTTACATAAAACACGTTGTTTTTTTCTTCTCTCTCCTCCATACTAATTCCTCACCCTTTATCCTGCAGATCTTTCCTCAAGTTTGGAGCCCCTACTTATTCATAAATTTGAATTGCTAATAACGTTGACTAACTCGTGGCCTATCATGACCCTTCCACTCTTCTCTACTTTATGAATTTTCAGTTTTAGACTTCACTGTTAACCATAGAAGTCTAATTTCAATTTCCAGTTCAAATGGTGGAGTAAAATTCTAACGTAACCAAACGTTGAGCAGAGTTAATTACAATAGATTAGTAATGCATACTTAGACATCATCTAATCCAGGGCACATATGAGTAAGAGTCACTATTAATAAACTAGGACTATTGGTATAAACCAGGACTATTTGGAGTGTAAAAGAAAAATATCTTGGGCCCCCAAAATCACTAAGAAAACTCAAGCTGCAAACTGCCTAGGGAAAATCTGCCTCCCATTCTATTCAGTCACTACTCTGCTTCCTGAGATAGATGCATATCTGATTTGCCTCCTTTGGAAGGGCTAATTAGAAACTCAAAAGAATTATCACCTATCTGTGACCTGGAGGCTTTCTCCCTGCTTTGAATCTGCCTGCCTTTGCTTTAAGTGTCCCACCTTTCCAGACTGAACCAATGTACTTCTTACATATACTGATTGATGTCTCATATCTTCCTAAAATGTATAAAACTAAGCTGTACCCCAACCACTTTGGGCACATGTCATCAGGACTTCCTTAGGCTGTGTCATAGGCATGTCCTCAACCTTGACAAAATAAACTTTCTAAATTAACTGAGACCTGTCCCAAATTTTGGGTGTTTACATTTTGGTAACCATGGAGGGATTCTGAGTGGAGATGCCCCTGACCTTTGACAAGTCTCATATCAGTGCTTGGTGCCAGCATGAGCTAACTTTATGGCTCAAACCAATAGGACAATTTGCTGAAGTCTGGGAGCACCCCCTCCAGAGAATCCCTGATCTCCCAAAATGTGGTTGAGATCTAAAGTTTATTTTGTGTACAAATCCTCTTTTTTTGGAGTTTTACTTGCTTCCAACTCAAGGAGAGCAAGTTTTTTCCTGCTTCCATGAAGATGGGAGGCAGGTGACTCTTTTACGGAATTTGAGCTCACTTCTGACAAGGAAGACGAGGTTTTTTGTTTTTTTTTTTTTCCTGTTCCTAAGATGCTAGAGAGCAGTCTACAGCCTGAGACCCATCACTAGGTAAGAAACTGCTTTGGGAGTTTGTCTTGCAAATTCCTTTTAAATGACTAACATTAGCATTTAATAACCAGCTGGTGCTAATTTCCCCTTGGACTTAGAGCACTCAGAAATTCTATAATTTGTGTGATCATTGTTAGTATAGCAGCATTTTGTTCTAGCTGAAATATGGTAATCAGATTTTTAAAAAAATTTTTAAAGAGTTTAGTGTTAGCTAAGTAAAAGTTAGCTTAAATAAAAGGCTAACATCCAAGGTGTGTGTGTGTGTGTGTGTGTGTGTGTGTGTGTGCAGGTGTGCATGATTGTATTTGAAAGACCTTCATGTTTTGTTTTGTTTTATTCCTCCTAAGACCTTCCTTTTTTCGGAGCACATTTTTTTTTTCATTTTCTTTTCAGTCGACTGAATTCTGTTTTCACCTAATTTTTAATTTTTTTACTAAAAGAGTTATTGCATCAGAGGCTACTCTTGGGTTTTTAAAGAAAGAATAAAGCTTAATTTTATGTTTAATTTGGCTCAAAGATAAATAAAAGTGTCTCCATCTAGCAACACCAAACTTTTTCTCTGTGTGCCTTATGATGTAAATTTTGCTATTTGATTTTCACCTGAGTTGTTTCCTTTACTGTTCAAATTTAAGGCTGTTTAGCTGACAACTGCCTAGGGTAGTGAAGCAGGTTATCAAAAATTTGAAAGCCTAGATAGAAAAAAAAGAGGGGAGTTTTTATAAATCTATTAAATTCACTTCTATTGGCATGCCTAATATATTTTTATATGTATTTATGTGTTGTGTACAAAATGTTTCATTACTAAAAATACATAAGAGCTCTAGTTAATAAGCTTAAAGAAAAATATAAGCCCTAAATCATACTAAAACAGAAAAGACTAGTCAAATGCTTTTTCAAATTTATGTAACTTAAGTAAAACCTTTAATACATAAGCTAGCTTTAAAATTATTGATAAAGTAATATTAGAAATGTCTTAAGATTTGCCATATACATTTTTTTGTTTTGCATTCATTAATAAAGCAATTTCATACCTATCCCTGACCAATATACTAGAAGGTGTCGAAAGTTAGCATAGGGGTTAGAAAACTATAAAACCGGTCCAAAACAGAATGATTTTTGCTTGTGTAATTTTTAATAAATAAGATATTGATAGGGGTTTAATGAAAATAGCTACATCTTGGATTTAGTAAGATTACCGTAACTTCTCATTCTGTGGCTTTAGGCTGTCTAATCCAAAGGCAATAAAGAAGTTTGTTTTGGGAAAGGACTGTTATCATCTTTGTTCCAAAACTAAACTATAAATTAAGTTCCTCCCAGAATTAGTTTGGCCTATACCCAGGAATGAACAAAGACAGCTTGGAGGTTAAGAACAAGATAGAGTTCATTAGGTCAAATATTTTTTCACTATCTCAGTCATAATTTTGGTGGTTTCATAATTTTAAATTCATGACTATCACAGTTTTCATAAATAATCTAGGTAAATAATTAAAGTAAAATAATTAGATAAATGTAATGGGATACATATTTGCAGAAAAGCTGGTCATAATTTAGAATATGAAGTTAAATTTCATAATAGATACTTCATTATTTGGGTATTTTCCAATAAATATATATTGTAAAACAACATTCTTGCACAAAAGCATGTCCTTTTAAAACAAAGGTAAAAAATTTTTGTCTAATTTAAAGTTTATTTAAAGGTTATGTATAAAACAAGGTAAAAGGAACCAGAAAGTAAAGAGAGATGTAAAGAAAATTACAAAGAGGTTTGTGTGTGTGTGTTTGGGGGGGGACAAGAAAGCTTAAAGAGAAGAAATCTTATATGGTGAATTTTAGTCCTAAAATAAAATGGTTGTTTAAGAAGGAGGGATGTTCAAGACAAACCAGAAAGTCCAAATATTATTATTAAGTTTTAGTTTGCTTAAGAAAAAAACCCAGAAATTTAATTTAAATTTTTTCTTTAATTAAGATTGTTACATCCATGTATCTTCCTGTATATGCTTTTAAAGTCCTTGTGACATTGAGTTACAGGGCTTTGATTCCTGGATCTAAAAAAAACACCAAGTCCTGCTAACTCTTTAACACTGACAGCAATTAGAGCATCATCTTCAGGCCCCATAGAAGATGCCAGTCAAAATAAACTATATTTCTGAGACACAGGGCAAAACAATTAAAGTCATTTTAACTACTCAAGGCCCAGGGACTGTGGTGGAAGAGGTGGGTGTGTAAGATTGTCAAGACCAATTTTGACAGATAAAATATGTTCAGTTTCTCTATAAATCAATCATTAATGTCAAAGGCACACTGATGCAAGACCAGCATATGGGCACCTGTGTCAGACTGCCATGGTTTTTTTGAAGCATTAACCAATTCCTTAATAAGGGTTGGAAAAGGCTTATGGAAGCTAATTCCTATCATCAAGATGAAAACATCATTGATAGTTTATAAAATTTTGAAAAAGAAATTTAATTGGCTTCATGCTGTTTTTATTAGGGCTTATCATTTGTAAAATTAAGTCCCCTCTGTCAAAGAATAAAGCTTGTCACTTCTTTTTGAAATCCTTGAATTATCACTTTGGTGAAATAAATGACTTTACAATGACCATAATCCTATTTTGTAATATCAAATGCTTTAAACCTTTTATATTTGACAAAATTTTAAAAATCAAATTACGTCTTTTTGTAAACTAACTAATCCTTTAAGATACTAGTTCCCTAAAGTCCAAAAATAACATAATTTGGCTTATTTGGTATAAAAACTATAAAGGAAACATTGTCAAATATGAAATGATGTTTGGTTTTCTTCAGGCTGTATTTATAAATGTGTTATTTGTATGTGTTCCAAAATTATGAGAAACTCCTGTAATTCTGATATAACTTAGTGTAAATTATTGCTAATAGTCATAATTGTTATTTTAAATTATTGTGTGCCACAGAGGTAACACATTTCCTTGTCAATTGTGTCTTTTAACTACAGCTGCCTTAAAACTTTTTTTTTCATCCATGGACAATTATGCCTTGTTTTGGTCCTCTTTAGAAGGTCATTTTATTATCAGCTATAAAATTTCAACAGGTGCTCTTAAATACAAGTTTCTGATATCTTTGGAGACTGTGACATCAGAATAGAGGAAAAATTTTCAGGACTCATGGAAAGCTAAAATGTTCACAAGTATCGAGGCGAACAGGAGTTAACTGTGTGGACTGAACCAATCTTTCAGACTTTTTACTTAATATGTTTGTTGATCCTTTGTTTTGTTTTTCAGAGTCTTAAAACTTCTTTTGACCTATTGACAGCTTTTAACAATTTAGTATACTCCTAAGAACAAAATTTGGAGCATATTTGTTTCTTTCTACCTGATTCCTCCAGAATTGGAAACTATTTGTGAGTATTCTTAACTTGTGGCAATACAGTTATTTGCATAAGTGCAATACAAATCCGATTTCATTTGTAACATGGCATAATTGGAGCAATTGGTTATTTTACCAAGGCTTTGACTGCAATGGCATGCTTTCCTTTAAGAAATCAAACTTAACTAATGGAGCCAATAAAGCCTTTGGAAAAAATGGCCTTATATTTTGTGTAGACAGTCCCTTTCATACCTGCCTATTACTGTATGGACTTCAGGGTGACGTGGCCTAGATCAATTTTTCCAGGATTCTTCCTCTGTTTGTTGTTGTTTATTCTCCCTGCTATTTTTGCTTCGAAGGACATGACAATTCACAAACCTGTACATGGTTTCTGACCTGTAGTAAGTAAAGAATGTCACTCTCTGACAGGTGCAGAAACCCCAGGTTTATCTTTGAACCTCAAGAGGAGATAAAATTCACCCAACTCACAGATATTAGATGGCATTAATCCTTGGCTTGGCTCAGCTTTAAAAAAGTCTTATCTGGGATTCCTTCTATGGAGTAAAGTTCCATCAATGCCAATTTAAAGCTTATGTAAACAATAATTATTCTTGCTGCCCTGTATACAAGCAATTAAGTATAATAAAGCAAACCCATCCTATCATGATTTGCCTTTAACAAAAATGGAAAACTGGAGAGAGAAAAATTGTTTCAAAAACAATTGTACACCTGTTAATTTCTAGTCTTTCTTACTGTTTTTAAATTGTTATTATTTCCACAGTTTGGGCAGAATTCTAATTTTTTCTTGGCTATAAGTCTTTAAAATGGTGTTTTCATTTTCTTTCCTTCTTTTTTCCCATTTTTCCTAATTTGGAGTCATTGAAAACTAAACTGTGCTTCTTAAAATCTGTGAACAGAAGCCAGACAATTTAAACTTCAGAAGAAAATGACATCAACCTATTTACATATATCAACCACTTTCATACCTGCCTATTACTGTATGGACTTCAGGGTAACGTGGCCTAGATCAATTTTTCCAGGATTCTTCCTCTGTTTGTTGTTGTTCATTCTCCCTGCTATTTTCTCTTCAGAGGACATGACAATTCACAACCTGCTAAAAATGAGGTTTTGGGACCTACCCATCTAGGAATAAATCATCATAGTCATGAGAGATCAGATGAAACCTGAGACCAGACCCATTTCCTTGTAAAATGCTTTCTCCAAAAGATTTTTTTTAAAAGGGGGTAATGTTAAAGGAAAATATCTTGGGCCCCCAAAATCACTAAGAAAAACTCAAGCTGCAAACTGCTAAGGGAAAACCTGCCTCCCATTCTATTCAAAGTCACCCCTCTGCTCACAGAGATAGATGTATATCTGATTTGCCTCCTTTGGAATGGCTAATCAGAAATTCAAAAGAATGAATCACTTATCTGTGACCTGAAAGTTCCCTCCCTGCTTTGAGTCTTCTTGCCTTTGCCTTAAGTTGTCCCACCTTTCCAGACTGAACCAATGTACTTCTTACATGTATTGAGTGATGTCTCATATTTCCCTAATATGTGTAAAACTAAGCTGTACCCCAATCACCTTGGGCATATGTCCTCAGGACTTCCTGAGGCTGTGTCACCAGGGCATCCTCAACTTTGGCAAAATAAACTTTCTAAATTAACTGAGAACTGCCTCAAATTTTCGGGGATTCAAGGAGCAAATTTGAATTTATGACCACCTTGGCTTTTGGTGGTAATCAATGGCTTTTCCTAAGATAAATTGCTCATTGATTTTCAATTTAGCCATGAAATTTCAATTTAGCACACTTCCTCTGTGTGCATTGGCCAGGGGGATGGTAGTGGCTGGCACTTGATTTTCCACTAAAGAGGCTAATGATTTCCCTTAAAAAATGAAAATACAGTTCTTGTTCAGTTATAAAACATTCATACTCATACCATAGGACAATAAGGAGCCTTATGGTCACCAGTGATCCTCAGACCAAACTTGGAAAACACCCCACAACAATTCACTCTTTATTGTATTGTCACAACACATTTTAAGGTTGAAGATAACTCAGTAATGAATTCAACTATGATCTATTTTGTATTGATGCAAAGTCATCTGGTAAAATATAATTCTCCAACATAATGGTTCAAATAAGTATTGAAGTTGCATCATGGAAAGCCTATTGTATTCAGGCAGTATTAGCATTGTCTAAAATAAACAATCTTGGGATCCATAGATGTCTCAGTTTTGCATTATTATTTGAGGTGTAATTGAAATTGAAATATTCATAAGTGCATTTATGTCTGTCTCAGATTCAGAGAATGAGTGGGAAGGAAAGCCCTTGATATTAATAAATAAGCAAGTAGCTTCCTTTAGCATTTCTTATCTTTGAAAATTAAAGAGAAGTTTGTTCAATCATCATTCTGCATCATTGTATTATAAAATATGTATCTTTCTAGATTCATCTTATAAATATTGTTTTGAAAGTTATTTCAGTAAGATTGCAGAGAAGGCCTATATTTTTCTTTAGAGTTTCAGATAGACAAGGTAACTAAGCTCTTTTTCTACAGCAAGAACAAAACATAGAAGCTTTCAGTAACTCTCTGGGTATGTTGAGCAGTGACTGGGTAAAGTAGCAGTCAGAAGTTCTAAGTTCAAATTTCACCTCAGCTACTCTAAGTCTGTACATCTCAGAAACAAGCAGACTGAGCTTGACTAGACTTTCAAATTTTGCTCTGCTGAATCTATGGAGTTCCATGTTTTCCTCAAAAGTCACATTCGGGCAGGAGAGAAAGGAGGAAAGATATCCTTTCATGTCTCAAGCAGTCAAAAATTTCAGGTTTCCAACACATTTCAACCAAATGATGGGTCTGATGTCCTCCATGCCTATGACTTTAGTAACTGTCAATATGCCAATAACTTCTAAATGTATATCTCCATATCAGATGCCATTTATGAGCACCGAATTGTCTACATCCAATTGCCTACTCAACATCTCCAACTGAATATTCCAAATGCCTATCAAGCTCAACATGCCCAAGACTAAATTCTTATCTTCCACAGGCAAATGGCCTCTTGCTGTGTTATCACAGTAAGTAGCATCAGTACCCTTTCAGTTGTGCAATCCTTAAAACTAGGAATTATCCTAGATATCTTCTACTTCCTTACTTCTATTTGTCCTCACTTGCATATCCTGTGAATTTGACTCTCTAGTATTCCTTGAGTGGTTTCACATCTCTCAATTAATCTTGTGACAAAAGTAGTCCAAGCTGATGTCATCTCTTGCCTGGATTATAAGAGTTTTCAAACTGGTTTGTTTTCTTCTCTGAATTTTTCCCCCCTTTCAATCAATTCTCCATATTTAAAGAAGATTTACCTTTGAAAGCTAATTCTGACCTTGTTACTTTCTTTATTAAAATAGTTCAATGATTTGCCATCATCTTTGGGAAAAGACCAAACTCCTTTATATAGCTTACAAAGCCATATATAGTTTTTTTTTTTCCTGTCTCTTTCTCTAGCTTTATCTCATCTCACATTCTCTTCTTTGTACTCTAGCCACCTGCACCTTCCTTTCAGGCTTTTGTATAAGGCATGGTCTCTTCTGCCACAGGATTGTTGCAGGTGTTATCTTCATTTAAAATGCTTTTACTGCTCCATTCCATTCTCCAACTATCCTGCCTAGTTAATTCCTACTCATCCATTAGACAATTGTTCAGGAGTTAATACTTTAGGAAAACTTTGCAAAATTCTCAATCTGGGTCACATCTTTTGTTCTTTGTACTTTTATAACCACATTTCTCTTCTTCATTACATTTAATCCACTCATTTATGTGACTATTTTATTAATATATATAATACAGTAGTTCTAAGCTCTGTGAGAATGAAGACATGGCAGATTGCATTTTCCAAAGACAGTTGCAATAGTATCTCCTATTTCAATATGGTTCTCTGTGATGTTATCTTGTGACTTGCCCCGTCAAGAGGTGGAGTTTGATTCCTCTCCTTTGAGTTGGGATTGACTTACCATTGCTTTGGCTAATGCAATGTATCACAGGTGACATCATGTGACTACTATAGCTAAGATACAAAAATCAATGCGACTTCTTTTTTTCCCCCAGAACACTTGCACTTTGAGCCCTAAAACACCACGTATGAAGTTCGAATACTCTGAGTCTCCTGTACTATGAAGAAACCAAGCCACACGAGAAGTTCTTTGGAGGAAACAAGACTAATACTAAACAAAGATGTTGCTGAAAATAATCAGCTGACTAGGTAGCACCAACCTGAAAGTAAGATACAAAAAATGTATTTGTGCTTCTGGTGTCATGCAATATAATTGTGGAGCTAAAGGCCATTATCTACGAAAGTAAAGGCAGTTATAGAAACTAAAGTCCAGTTTCTGCTTTTTACTGCAGGTCTTGTTTTTGTTTTTGTTTTGAAACAGAGTCTAGCTCTGTCGCCAGGTGCCAGGCTGGAGTGCAGTGGCATGATCTTGGCTGGGCTCACTGCAATCTCTGCCTCCCGGGTTCAAGCAATTCTCCCACCTCAGCCTCCTGAATAGCTGGGACTACAGGCGCGTGCCACCATGCCCAGCTAATTTTTGTATTTTACTAGAGATGGGGTTTCACTGTGTTGGTCAGGATGGTCTCGATCTCTTGACCTCATTATCTGCCCACCTCGGCCTCTCAAAGTGCTGGGATTACAGGCGTGAGCCACTGCACCCGGCCCACAGGTCTTTTTCTTTTTTTTCCTATTGTACCTCCCTTTCTAAGTGAGACATGAGGGTGATCTCATAATTCAGCAGCCACACTCAGCATGTATGACCTAATTGTGTTTGTATGCAAGTTTGACACACACACACACACACACGCCCAAACACCCCCCCCACCCCCACATATTTCCACCTTCTTCATTTTGGCAAAATAATCTCAAATGCATAAACTCACAAATGCACAGATACCACTAGGAAAACTCAGAGTAGGATTTGCAAAATATATAAAGAATGTAAGCATCTATGGGACACCTGCTTTTAAGAACTATATTCATGTGGTCCTGAAAGATAAGATAGTTACGAAGTGTTCCCCAAATAATAAGACACATCAATCCAGTGGCTGTAATTGTTTGCAATGTAAGAGTTAAATATTTAGACAGCCCCAAAATAGGCTTTCTTGAGCATCTGGGAAAATGACATCCTTTATAACAGGAATGGTGCATTTCTACTCATCATTGGGCCTCAGAAACCATCAATTCTGAATCATGATAAATGATTTCACTTTTACTGCAAAATGACTCATAAACAACTTAGAGCTCAAGAGATTGTTTTGCAAGCTATTTTAAATTTATTTGGCTATGTTCCTTATTTAAAGATCAATATCCATATGAACCTTTAGATAAATTCTCCTTTAGAACAGGTAATATCAACAAGCAGCCCATGAAATTGGAATGCTTGTAAGGTATTTTGAAATTTCTCAGCAGATTTTCTTTGTTACTGTGGCCTTGATTTTTGTTAAATTGTAACTGCCTCTAGATTTGTTATTTCTCTCTTTGACACATTCACAGGTGTGCTGGGCTAGAGGAATCAACCACAGAAAAAGTCCCACAAGATCATTTTTAGATTACTCCCTAATTTAGTTTAATGGAGGCTGAGAGTATAGTATAGAACTTTATTTTATGTGCTGTAATATTAAATATTTATGTGTGTACGGAACTCTCCCATGCCTTGTATGAGAACAGCAGTCAGAATTCCCTATTAATCTACTGTCTTCAATGTTAAGAAGAAAAAAATAAAGAAGAACCTGTCTCTGGTTTGCCAAAAGGTGAAGAAACATTTAAAGTCTAAATTCTCATTAACAGATTTACAAATATGAAAAGGATTAAGAAAGTGTTGCCAAGGGTGAGAGGAATCGCCTTCTAGAGGCCAGTTTAATAAGGCAAACCAAGTTTTAAAATTTTGTCTTGGGAAATAATCATATAGATATAGTAGTCTCAAGAATATTTATCAAAATATTAAACAATGGGAGAGAAATAGTAATTAAATATTCATCAATAGGGCACAAGCTAAGTAAAAATGATGGTTTATGTCTTAGTTTGAATTTTCAATATCTGTTCTTTCTAAAATGGTAGACATTTTACTAAACGTAACTACGTAACTACTGAACACTTGAAATATGTCTACACACCTAATTTCACCTCTATAGCACCATACACATCCAATTTCAGAGATGTATAGAGACTAACTTATTAATCATTTTTTATTTTAATTCCAGGTTGAAATAATTTTTATATATTAGGTTCCATAAAATATATTGTTAAAATTAATTTCATCTATTTCTTTTTACTTTTTAATGTGATTACCAGAAAATTTTAAATTGCATATATGCCTTGTGTTTGTGGAGTAGTCCTATTTCTAGAAATAGAAGTAAACCTTGAGACAATGATTGTTATGCAAGCAATTAAGAAGTGCTTCTGGAAGAATATGGTAAAAGATTGGAAAAAGCAGAAAAGAGAATCAGAAGAAGCCAAGCAAGTGTATGATTCAGATAAGTTTCAATCTCAGCCTGATCTTGCAGGGAGTTCTGGCGCATGAATTATACCTCAGAGTTTGTCCCACCTTAAGGCAAACTGGGCTGGGCTTTCCTATCCTTACATCAGCCAGTCCTTGAACCTCAAAAGTCACCCTGAGGACAGGTAAACACTCAGAAATTTCTGGCTTTCCATTGCCTTGGTGAAGCAGCTGCTGTAGACTAAGGACACACTCTAAAAAAGGTCACAGGTGCAAGCCATTGGAAACAAAGCACATGGGAGCTGGGGGATGGGTGAATATAACAAGTTATAAAGATCAGAGGGGATGAGAGCAGCCTACTGACAGTGTCAGCTATATTTTATATAATGGAATACTATGCAATGACTTTTTAGATTTAGATTTATGGACATGGAACATGTCCATAACATAGAGCGGCATACAAAAGCATATTATTAGCAAGCATCATATATGAACATCATATATGATCATGCTTATATAAAATGACATACATATTTCTATCTTCATAGAAATATATTTGGAAGAATTATCCACCAAAACATTAAGAGAGTATAAATCTGCATTGTGAAATTTTGCTGATTGCAATTTTATTCTTTGTTCTTTTATTTGATTTTTGACAATATACACATTTTATGTATAAGAAAGACAATAAAGCAATTGAATGCACGAATAAATTGAAAATAATAAATAAAACCTAAGATCTGAGATATGAGAACCTGTGAAATTTTATTAAGTTTATGAATTAGTCACCCATGACATTTTTAGGATACCTGGGATGCACCTGGTGATGTGATCATGGATGACATTCATCTGATGACACTCATATGGTCAAATGGCCAGCATCTGTTCTGCCTGAAAATGTTTGTGTTATGCTGGTCAGTATCTCGATGAAAAGAACTATCAAGACATAAATGCATATGGTCAAATTGGCCCTGGGTTAATTAAAGGATAAAAGAGGATGCCTGAACCAGAGGACCCAAGGTTCAATACAATCTAAATAAGCAAAACATCCTGAAGGATTGCAGAACTAAATATAAACGTTTTAAATAAAGATAAAATCAGTAACAGTGCCTTTTCTGGCTGTATTAGAGCCTGAGGCTAAAATGAATAGTAATATCCCCTCTTTCTTTGATTAAAAAAAAAGTCTACATTTCCTTCAGGATGGAATTTTACATTAATTTTTGATTTTTTAAAATACCATATTAAAATATCTCATTTGATTACTGAGAATTTTGGAATCCCCATAAACTTTGCATCCTAGTTAAGTGCCTCACTTGCCTCCCCTTAGTCCCACCTTAAGTTGGAAGTGTCTCATGAAACAACCTTAGTCTAATCACTTGATGTGCACATAAAACTATCATCTGCATATCCCTTTTGAGAGTTGGCTGTCAGAGTGACAAATAGAAAACCTTGCTGTAACCCTTCCTTTCATTAATGGCAATCCAGCGCTGTCTTTACCTGAACTATATGAGCATGAAAAGGGATGTTGAGACAGAAGGATTTTCAGATCTGTTTGAGAACCATTAACAAAGCAGTAAATGATATGTGCTGAAGATGTGCTAACATTTACATGTATTTTAATACAGAGATAACAAAAGTAAAAAAAAAAAACCGAAGGGGAAAAATTGTTCATTCAGACACAAAAGTGATTATTAAAAAGAAAGCTCATAGGTCAGAAATTACAGAGAAATAACTTACAGCAAAGGGTCTCTGGGAGAAATTCCAACATTCATTCTTGGTTTTGTGGGATCTTGCATTAAGACTTACATAAAAAGATGTGCAGGATTGCATTACAGTGCATTTTCATATTACTTATCATTTTGTTTGCTCTCAGATATTTAGCTTCCCTTAGAGTATTCTGAGAGGATCAATATATTGAAATTGGCTGACCCCACTCTTTTTTTCACCTCACGAATACCTCTTTCATAAAACCCTGCCCTTAAATAGTTTACAAAATGAGTGGTAAAAAAAGAATAGGTTAAGACTAAAAGTTGTTTCTTTTCTTCCTGAAAGCTTTGTGTAAAATTGCATGTACAGTATATATTTATAGTTATCCCAATATATTTATGCTGTTGCATGTTTTATCCTCTCTCTAATTTTTTAGAAATGCATATTTTCAAGTTGCATTTCTATTGCAGACCCTAGATCTGAAAAAGAATCCTTGTGCTAAAAAATACTGATTTTTATTCTTGTTTACAAATAAAATTCAAATAGAGTTGATTAGTCATCTATGAAGCAGTTGATAATTAATGCTTGAATAATTTTCTTAAATGATACAATGTAGTTTTTCCACAGGAAGCAATGTGATATATGAAAAGTTCAGTTACTTTTGGGATATTTGTTTTATATTGTGAAAATCACATCTTGAAGGAAACACCTCAGAATTAAGTAGCACTCAAAACCAAAAGTCATTATATGCCTATTGGCAAGATCAATACAACATAGTGCTGAGAGACACTTGAAAATATGTTTGCAATAAAATGTAGAGAGTGACTGACTCTTTTACAATGCTCACTTTGAAATGGGTTGCAATGAAAAAGAACTGTTGGTGATAGACCATAGCCCCTTGGCACATGCTGTTCCAGACCACGTGAAGGGTGTTCAAGGCTGATCCAATGACAAATAGGAAGTGCACAATAAACTCCTCAGCTTCCTTGCCCTTTGAGAGTGGGGTAGGGAGTAGACAGCTTGGAATATTGTTCTACATTGTCTCCCAGAGCTTTTCAGTGGAATTGAGCCCCAGTTGCTCATAGTGACAATTTGCTTGATAAAGTACTCTGCATTCACTTCCTTCTTTTCCCTGTTTCAGTTCCTACTCTCCTACAAAGACCTCCTGTGATCACTTCCCAGACAAACTTCTTGCACTTGAACTGATGCAGAGACTTCTGGAAGGGTCACAAATCGAAGTAATCTCCTTGGAGTAAGTCAGTGAAGAAATGAATCTAGTAATGAATTCAGATTGATCTGTCTGTCAATTCCCAAATCATTCAGTTTGGTGCAGCTCTCCTAGAATCTTTAGATGCTTTAAACTCTGCTGTCTTTTACAAAAATAAAATAAAATGGAAAATATTTCATTTGATATACTTCCTTCCTCTCCTCTCAAAGTGCATAATGCTTGAAAGCAAGCTCTCATGTCTGAGAGTGTACAATCTTGATGTAGAAAATTAGGCACAAAATAAAAAATGAAAAATTTTGAACTAATGTTCTCAAAGCCTCTACATAATGACAGCTTTTATGGCCCAGTGTTGACAAATGAAAAGGATCCCCTTTAGGGCAACTGTGTATGTTCACAAAATAAACTATTAAAACAGCTTGGGTAATTTTTTTTCAAATGAAACAGGTCCACTTGAACATGTCTTGCTGAAAAGTCATTAGTGACCCTTGGCATTTCATCTAGACTTCTATATGCTTGTCACTGGGGCCACATTAATATTTGAACATCATACTAGCAAAACACAGATGTACCAAGGCAGTGGAAAGACAAGGTATAAGAACTGTCTTCAGCTCCATCTGAATAAATGAGCAGAATAATGTTGAAAAGCCTAGATATAACAGTGTCCCTTAAAAATATATGGCACAGAGAATACTAAGATGTGTTGCCATAAAGAGAAGTAATCTTTGTATGTTTCTAATTCAACTCTTCAATTCTCATGTTTGCATCTAAATGTCCCACCCTTTGTCATTGCTTTGTAGCATTTACCACTGGAAAATACAGTATATTATTCAGATGTTAGTACACATGTTACTTAATGCACAACTGAAAATCCCAGACATTCTGAACATGAAAATTCATAGCTGTATTCATGAGCAGCAAAAATCTGTAAGTAATGATATGATCTTATATTTGAAAAAAATCTGAAGACTCCACCAAAACACCTACCAGAACTGATAATTTAGTAAAGTTTCAGGATACAAAATCAATACACAAAAATCAGTAACACTTTCATATGCCAACAGTGAAAATCTGAAAAAGAAATAAAAAAGTAGTCTCATTAACAATAGCCACAAATAAAATGAAATACCTAGGAATTAACTTAATCAAGGAAATGAAAGACCTCTACAATGAATACTATAAAACACTGATGAAAAAGAAATGAAGAAGACAAAAAATGAAAATATATTCCATGTTCATGGACTGGAAGAATCAATATGGTTAAAATGTCTACACTACCAAAAGAAATCTACAGATTCCATACACTCCCTATCAAAATGCCTATGACATTCTTCACAAAAATAGAAAAAAAATCCTCGAATTTATATGGGATCACAAAAGACCCAGAATAGCCAAAGCTATACTGAGTAAAAAGAATAAAACTGAGGGAATCACATTACCTGACTTCAAGTTTACTATAGAGCTATAGTAACCAAAACAGTACAGCACTAACATAAAAACAGACACACAGACAAATGAAGCAGAATAGAAAATCCAGAAACCAATCTACACACCTACAGTGAACTCATTTTCAACAAAGGTGCCAAGAGCATACAATGGGGAGAAGACAGTCTTTTCAATAACTGGTGCTGGGAAAACTGGATATCCATATGCAGAAGAATGAAACTAGACCCCTACTTCTTGCCATATACAAAAATCAAATGAAAATGGACTAAATTCTTAAACCTAAGGCCTCAGACTATGAAACTACTACAAGAAATATTGAGGAAACTCTCCAAGACACTGGTCTAGGCAAAAGTTTCTTTCATAATGCCCTACAAGTGCAGACAACCAAAACAAAAATTGACAAATGAGATCACATCAAGATAACAAGCTCCTGTACAGCAAACAATCAGCGAAGTTAAGAGATAACCCACAGAATGGGAGAAAAATATTTGCAAAATACCAATCCGATAAGGGATTAATAACCTGAATACATGAAGAGCTCAAATGATTTTATAGGAAAAATCTAATAATCCAATCAAGAAATGGGCAAAATATTTGAATAGACATTTCTCAAAAGAAGCCACACAAGATGGCTCACGCCTGTAATCTCAACACTTTAGGAGGCCAAAGTGGGTGGATCACCTGAGGTCAGGAGTTTGAGATCAGCCTGATCAACATGGCGAAACCCTAAAATACTAAAAATACAAAAATTAGCTGGGTATGGTGTGGGTGCCTATAATCCCAGCGACTTGGGAAGCTGAGGCAGGAGAATCACTTGAACCCAGAGGGTGGAGGTTGCAGTGAGTCAAGATCATGGCACTTCACTCCAGCTTGGGCTAAAGAGGACATACAAATGGCAAAAAAAGTTATATGAAAAGGTGTGCAACATCAGAGAAATGCAAATCAAACTACATGAGACATGAGATATCATCTCACTGAAATTAAAATGGCTTTTATTTAAAAGTTTGCCAATAAGAAACATTGGTGAGGATGTGGGAAAAAAAGGAACCCTTGTACACTGCTGGTGGGAGTGTAAATTAGTACAACCACTATGGAGAACAGTTTTTAGGTCCCTCAAAAAAACTAAAAATAGAGCTACCATATGATCCAGCAATCCTACTGCTGGGTACATACCCAAAATTAAGAAAATCAGTATATTGAAGATAAATCTGCACTCTTATGTTTGTTGCAGCACTGCCCACAATAGCCAAGATTCGGAAGCAACCTAGGTGTCCATCAGCAGATGAATGGATAAAGAAAAGGTAGTACTTATACACAATGGAGTACTATTCAGTCATAAAAAAGAATGAAATGCTATTATTTGCAATAACATAGGAAGAAATGGAAGTCATTATATTAAGTGAAAACAAGCCAGGCTCAGAAAGACAAACATCATCTATTCTCACATATTTGTTGGATCTAAAAATCAAAACAAATGAACTCATTGAGATAGAGAGTAGAAGAATGGTTAGCAGAAGCTGGTAAGGGAAGTAGGGGGCTTGGAGGAAGGTGACAATGGTTACTGGGTATAAAAAAGATACAAAGAATGAATAAGTCCCAGCATTTGCTACCAAAACAGCAGGACTATAGCAATTAAAAATTTACTTGTACATATTAAAATAATTAAAAGAGTACAATTTAATTGTTTGTAGCACAAAGGATAAGTGCTTAGGGGGATGAATACCCAATTTTCCATGATATAATTATTATCATATCATGCCTTTATTAAAATGTCTCACACACCACTTAAATATATACACCTACTATGTACTCACAAAAATTAAAAATTAAGAAATTTAAAAACTACAAGCAACCCAAAGGTCCATTAATAAGTAAATGGATAAACAAATCAAGGTATATAAAACAATTAGATACTATACAACTATACAAAGGATCAACATGGATGAATCTCAAAAATATATTAAGTGAAAGATGCCAGACACAGGCCAGGTGTGGTGGCTCATGCCTGTAAACCCAGAAATTTGGGAGACTGAGGCAGGTGGATTACTTGAGGTCAGTAATTCAAGACCAGCCTGACTAACATGGTGAAACCCCATCTCTAAAAAAAAACAAAGCCAGGCACAAACTATATGTGATACTATATGAATACTATATGTGCCATTTATATGAAATTCTAGAAAATGGAAATCTAATCAATAATAGAATGCAGATTAGTGGCTGCTGAGAGCCAGGGGAGGATGGACTGCAAAGGAGGCTTGAAGGAAGTTTTTGCGGTAATGAAAATATTCTACATTTTGATTGTGATGGTTCCTACATGTATTTTAAAATACGTCAAAACTCATTGAACTGTACACTTAAATTGGCACATTTTATTATATGTAAATTAATCCTCAATAAAATTCATTTGAAATAAAATATATTTGTATCTTCTGCCAAAACTTTATTTAACTAACAAACCAATTGCTATCATTTAGTAAGGAGGGCACTGAGCAAAATAGACTCAGGACAGTTTTATTTTGTCAAGGGTTTAGACAGTCTTGAGTATCATCTTGCATTGTAAGCGTCTAGGGAAGCCTGGGACTCTAGAAATCTGATACTTAAAAATATATATCTAAAAGAAACAGTAGAAGGGGAGGAAAAGAAAAGGGTGTTCTACGCCCATGTTTGTGTGTGGGTGTGGTGGGGGCAAGAAGGAGCAAGGGTATCAAAACATGGGCAGGCAACTATTGGTGGTGTCTCAAAGTAAAAAAAATTAAAGATATATTTTGGAGTGAAGATTACCTCAAACTTTAGTGAACATTAAAATCACCTGCACAGTTAGTCAACATGCAGATCCCTGGGCCCCACCACAGAGATTCAGTGGGTTTGGAGAAGAGCTGAGATTATGCATTTCTAGCAAGCTTCTGGGTGATGCTGATGCTGCTGATCAAGAGACCACACTTTGTGTAGATCTGATCTTTAACCCTAATGTTATTCTAAAGCAGAGATGAACCCTCATATTTAATTATTGCTGAAAATTGTTCCGTTGTCATGGCCAAGGCATATTGGTTCAGAAGGTTTTTAGAAGAGAGAATTTATTCAAGAGAACACTGATTTTGTTCCTTGCTCCAAATTTGGTCAGTATTTAATGAGCACTCCTTGGAATTTGTGATAAGAGGAGGTGAATAAGCTTATGAATATAGATCCTAGTTGCTTACCATTTCTTTCTCAGAAAATTCCAAGTATCATCTATAAGTGTGAGCAGGAATCCCTCATCCTGCCATCAAAATGTGAGTGGTGATTGCTTGAACTCCTTCAGTTGGAAGTCAATGGTTTTGTGATCCTCAGAATACGTGATTAATGAGTTTCACTTTACTGACATTTTTAATGTCAACATTACCAACAGCAGATGGGAGATGTCTGCATTGGGTGTCTGTTTCCAATTAAGATCTTTAATTTATGGTAAATGAATATGTATCAATCATGTCTGCCTTACATTCAGTGTATGCTTGGTTGATCAACAATAAAAGCTGCCGGGAATGTTTTGGCACACAAAAAGAGACAGCCCACAGGTAGAAGGCTCACTATTTTAATGGTTCCTTAATTACTTAAATCAGAAAAAGTAAAAAAAAAAAAGGCAACAAATGAGCTTAGTAGTTCTTTTGTTTAATATATGTATGTGAAAATTTGGAAAATTGAAGAGGATAAAGAAATACCTGTAGACATCTCCACCCTAAAACAAACCCTGTTAGCATTTAGGTATCTTATTCCGGTCTTTGGACTAAGCATAGAAGCATTTGGATAAGTATAATTACATATTGATACCTGAGTTTTTCACCTAATATATCCTATGCTTGATTTTCCTTGTTTTTCACAATCTGTTTCTGCTATCTATTGCTTCATAACAAATCACCCCAAAACTTAGTGGCTGAAAACAAGAAGATGAATTTGGCTTAAGAATCTGCAATTTTGGCAAGGCTTGGCAGGGACAGCTGGACTCTGCTACTCTCAGTACCAACTGGGGCATTTCAAAGGCTGGGGGCCGAATTATCTGATGGCTTGGTTGTACACATGTATCTTGGTTGATGCTGGATGTTGGCTGGAGCCTTAGTTTGGCCTGTCAGCAGAAACACCACACGTAACTATTCCTTGTTGCTTCAACTTCCTCAAAATATGGTAGCTCTATTCCAAGGGTGGGCTTCCCAGGAGAGTAAGCCACATGAAAGCTGTATTGGCTTTTATGATCTAGCTTCATAAATCATACAGCATGACTTCCACTACTTTTTTTTTTTTTAGAAATGAGTCACTAAGGCCAGCCAGTATTTAAGGAAAGGGAGATTAGACCCTACCTTTTTATGGCAAGAGCTTCAAAAATTTTGTTGAAATGTTTTATAAATGTTGGCATAATATGCTATCAAGTGAATATAGCAATCTTAACCATTTTGCCTACAGTTACATTTGAGTTGCTTCTGTTCTTAGACTGTGATTAACATCTTCATTTAGCGGGTTTTCTAGAAATAATTATCCCTTGCATCCCACCAATTAGTTTACGAAAAAGGATTTTTGTTATACATATAGGCACTTAGTAAAGGTGATTGTTTCCTTTGCTGTACAGAAGCTCGTTATCTTGAAAGAACTAACATAACCAGATCTTAATTGTAATAAGATCTTTCTAAGAGCTAAGGCTGCCTTAATAGATGACAATCTTAGATAAAGATGGGGGAAGCAGGTAGATGCTCTTACCTTACAAGATCCAAGAAATCCAAATATATCCATAACTGTAAAATTTACACTATGAGTTACAACATTTTCCAATTCAAGATGGACTGTCAGAAACAATGCTTCAAGGTTATTTGGCATTGGTGAGTGTAAACGCTGGAAAGTTGATATGCCCCATAAAATGTGGGGCAGGGGGACAAATGCTGGTGATAAATAAATATACCTAGGGTCTCCCCTAGGGTGTATGGTGTCATCAGTAAATATTTTTGTTGGGTTTCTGTCTATATAAACAGTTTGGTTAAAAATATATGACGAAATTCATAGACCCATCTAATTTAATGATGAATACTCACAATTATGGGTACAGAAGAGGAACTTACATATTTGCTTATTGTCCAATCACAGTATATAAAGATTCTTTAATTACCTAGGCAGCATCTTTTCCCATTAAATCCAAGAACCACCTGTTCATGTACTTTGTGGTCAAATTGCCATTCCTGGATAATTTCATATCCCCCACTAGGAGGAAAAGGCAACAACACTGTGTTTACTCACAAAACTATGACTTTTAATTCTTTATATTGAAATAATCTAGATCTTCTTACATCTGTAGTTCTCTAATATCTTTTATTTAATGAAGGTTAAATGAGTACTTATGATCCTGTCTCCATTGTGCTGCCCATGAATATTGGCTTCCAGTGACTGTCTCAAAGGTTGTTACTGTGCTTTATTGATGATGATTATTCATGTAAATCTTACCCAGCATAGGCAGGAAAATCTGAACAATAATTCATTTTCTGGTCATGATAAACTTACATTTCAGAATTTTATAGAGTAAATATAGAAAAATATGTATTCCAACCATGTATGTTCTCAAACTCTTTACTCCACCATCACTACTTTTCTAGAATATGACTATACCCCTTCCTACAACACACCACCAGAAATGGGAAGGATAGGCAAGGAACACTTGGGCAAAGTGAGAAGAGCAGAAGGAATATCTATTTTCGGTCTGGTCCAATAGTGTCGCTCACAAAGGGGACAGCCCAAGCCAGTTTCAGTGACCAGAAGGACTCTTAGAAATTGTCAAGAAGGCATTCTAAAGCACTGGGCTTTCAGTGTAGCCTTAAGCTGGGGGTCTGGGGCAGAAGCTCAGTTTGCCCAGGTTTAAAGGCAGTATTGAACACAACCACAGATGACAGAAGGAAGTTAATTCTTGCAGATAAATGATTTTAGGGGAGAGTATAATAACAAGTGATACATTACAGAATAGAAGGGTAGCCAGGTTCAGGGAGGTCAGCAGGTGATAGATAATGCTCTGGCAGCAAAAAATAAAAATCCTCATGATAGGTCACATGGAAGTAGACTCCATTAAGAGTCTGAGAATAGAGAATAGTCATTGAATTTTAGTTCAGTAGTTTTAAAACAGTGTTCCAAGCTCCAGGCTCTGTGGTGTTTTCTTGAAAGTTGACTTTCAATTCTCATCTTTCTTGACCCAGTGGTACAGTTTGACACAGTTTATCATTATTTCTACCTGAAATACTTCCTTTACTTCCAGTGCATTAAACTCACTTAGTTTTCCATTTAACTTTCTGGCTGGTAGTTCTCTGTCTCCCATGCTGATTTCTCTTCACCTTATGGACTGCTAAATATCAGTGTCCACATCTTAGTCCTTGGGCTTTATCTTCTCTATTTACCCTCACTCCCTTGATGTTCTCATCTAGTTTCATGGCTTTAAATACAATTTATATGCCCTTGACTCTCATATTCATATTTTCATCCCAAATGTCTTCTGTGAATTTCAGAATCATATGTACTACTATGAACTTGATATCTCCACATGGATGTCCAAGAGACATCTCAAAACAAATGTGTCCAGTTCTAAACTCCCGATATTCAACTTCCCCAACTTGATCAGTCCATAGTGTTCTCCATCTTATTTGATGACCACACTATCTTTCCACTTGCTGAGAACAAAGAAACTTGGAATAATTCTTCACTCTTTGTTTCTGTTATAGCTAATGGTGTCCTGGAGCCAGCTCAAATGGGCAAATAAGAACCAATGATGCACATAACTTCCCAACTCTGTTCAGTAATGTTACATTGGTAGCTTGAAATCAGTCATGGTAGGAACATTTATATCATGTAAATCAGTAGATTTTACATATCAGGCCTCCCTTCCCCCTTCTCACTCCCAATCTGGTTGTTTAGCATTCACCAGCACGTGGCTGCATATACATGTCATCCCCAATCCATCAGCAAATCTTGTTGGTTCTGCCTTCAAAATATACCCAGATCTAATGATTTCCTACTACCTCCATAGATACTACTCTGGGCTATCTGTGTCACATAAATTCTCATGTGGATTTAATGTGTAACATCCTGACAGGTCTCTCTGATTCTGCTCTTGTCTCCTAATAGTATATTTCTCAAATGGTAACCAGAGTGATTTTGTTAAGATGAGTCAAATTCTATCACTGTTCTAGTCAAAATCTCCAGTTGTTTCCCATCTACTTACGAGTAAAAGTCAAAGTTCTAATGATACCCACAAGGCTCTCCATGATCTGGTCTTCTGTTGTCTCTCTGACCTCATTCTCTCTTGCTCTTTCTCTTGTCTACTCAACTTCAGTCATACTGGCCTCCTGGCTGTTTCTTAACAACAGCAGGCATACTTATTCCTCAGGATATTTGCGCTTGCCTCAAATCCACCCCCAAACTCTATATTCTTTCTCCAGATATATCCCTCAGCTTCTTCAGTCTCTAATAAAATGTCACCTTATTGCAGCCTTTCCTGAAACCCTATGTAAAGTTTCAATCCATACCTTCTTCACACACACACAGCACTTCCTTTCTTCCTTCCTTGCATTATTTTTCACTCAGAAATCATAATAATCTACAAATTAAATATTTTATTTTTCTTATTTATTTTATATTTCCTCTACTAGAATGAAAGCACCACTAGGGCAGGGATTTATGTCTATATCATTCCCCAACGGATCTCCAACACCTACAAGAGTTTCTGACACATAGTATGTAGGTTCTCAATACAAATTGTTAAAATTAACATATGAATAGCACATATGGATAAAAGATGAGGTCAAGTGGGCAGTGTTCTGTGACTGCCAGCCCCCACTGAACATTTAACTCAATTTTTTAGATATTGTGTTATAATATGTTTGACATATTGCATTGTGCATATGTAAAACACTTGTGAAGAAGTATTATTGCATAAACAATAATAACAGTTATAGTGAGAAAGTTTGAAATACACTGTTCTAGTCCAATACTCCCAATTTACATATTGCAGAAGCTGAGAATGACTGAGGTGAAGGGTCTTGCCTAAGGTCTCACAATTATGCCCCTACTTCCCAAGTCTGAGTGTGGTAGAGGGAAGAGATATCTTAAAGCTGCTAATTTGGGTATCACTAGAGACTCTGCCATCACCACTGGAATGGAGTAAAAAAGCAATTGTGTGAATGAATTTTTCAAGAAGAGTGTCAATACGATTTACAAATTATAGTAATAGTAATTACATGATTAGAACCATGGAAGTGCACCTATGGCTCATTGCTAATTAGATGAAGAAAGCAGACTCTTCTGATTAAGAACGCAGAGAGGCAATATATGAGAAAACAGAAAACTTTACAAGAAAGTCAAAGTTTAAATATAAATTACACTAAGATGAAGTATGATTTAGAACAAATAATTAAGATATGACAAAGCTACACCTGCAATAATCTGATAATTTAGGAATGAAGAAAGGGCCACTGACTGATTCTCTGAATTCTTATATAATCATTTTGGGGTTACAACAAATTATAGTTCTAGACATTTATGTAGGATGTGTTTGTTTATACTTGAAAGTTATTTTTCATTTTGTGGTGCATTTTGCTTATAAATCAGTTCTTCCCCAGAAACATCTCTGAAAAGATCACCTCAAAAGTAGGTTTTGGTACAAATAGTCCTTAAAAATGAATAGTTATTGCTTGGTTTGGTTTAATTTGGTATCATCCTGGTGCTTTCTGTTAGTAGTATTTGTTTTTATTTTTATAAGACCATTTGCTTTTTACTTCCTATAAACTAATATTTATGCCTATGAACATGCATTAGGGATTTAAAAAATCTAATAATAATCCAACTTCTTCCTGTTGTTCACAATTTTTATCACTACTTAAAAAAAATCACCTTACAAAATAGATCCCTTAATTTTTTTTATTTTCACTACAGTTGATTTCCTTCTGATAATATTCAATTAAAATTAAAGGTAATTTCTATTTTAAATATTAGCAGGGGTTGTTTCTGGATGGTAGATTTGGTAGTGTTTATGACAATTCTTTTTCTATTTCTGAAAATTTCTTTCTAATCAATACATATTAATGTTATAATTAGACATTATTTTTATAACTTTGAATAGCATAATTTTAAACAACAAAAAGCCAACTCAATTAAGTCAAAATATACATGCATATGTTCATATCATTAAGAAATAAAGCTTTATAATGAGGAAAGGAATCCCTATTCAATAAATAGTGCTGGGATAACTGGCTAGCCACATGCAGAAGATTGAAACTAGACTCCTGCCTTATACCATATACAAAAATTAACTCAAGATGGATTAAATACTTAAATGTAAAACCCCAAACTATAAAAATGCTGGAGGACAACTGAAGCAGTACTATTCTGGACATAGGAACAGGCAAAAATTTTATGATGAAGATGCCAAAAGCAATTGCAAGAAAAGCAAAAATTGACAATGAAATCTAATTAAACTTAAGAGCTTCTGCCCAGAAAAGAAACTACCAAGAGTGTAAATAGACAATTTAGAGAATGGGAGAAAATATTTGCAAACTGTCACAATAGCAAAGACATGAAACTAACATAAATGTCCATCAATGATAGACTGAATAAAGAAACTGTGGTACATGTACACCATGAAATACTATGCAGCCATAAAAAGAATGAGAATACACCTGTCAACGTTCTAATATCTAGTATCTATCAGTATCTTAAACAAATTTACAAGAAACAAAAACAAAAAATCTTCACTAGAAAGTGGGCAAAAGACATAAAAAGACACTTTACAGAAGAAGACATAGATGTTGCCAACAAACATATGAAAAAAAGCTCAATATCACTGCTCATTAGAGAAACACAAATCAAAACCACAGTAAGATACCATCTTATACCAGTCAGAATGGCTATTACTAAAAAGCCTAAAAATAGCATGCTGGCAATGTTGTGGAGAAGAGTACACTTACATACTGCTGGTGAGAGTGTAGATTAGTTCAACCATTGTGGAAAGCAGTGTAGTAATTCCTCAAGAAGTTAAAAACAGAAGTACCATTCGATCCAGAAATCCCATTACTGGGTATATGTCCAAGGGGATAAGTTATTTTATCATAAAGATACATGCCTACAAATGTTCATTGCAGCACTATTCACAATAGTAAAGACATGAAACCCACATAAATGTCCATCAATGATAGATTGAATAAAGAAACTGTGGTACATGTACACCATGGAATACTATACAGCCATAAAAAGAATAAGATCATGTCTTTTGTAGGATCGTGAATGGAGCTGAGGTCATTATCCTTAGCAAACTAATGCAGGAACAACCAAATACTGCATGTTCTCACTTATAAGTAGGAGCTAAATTATGAGAACTCATGGACACAAAGAGGGGAATGCAGACATTGGGGCCTACTTGTGGGTGGAGGTTGGAAGGAGGGAGAGCATCCCAAAAGCTAACCATTGGGTACTAGACTTAGTGCCTGGGAGATGAAATAATCTGTACAAAACACCCCCATGACATGAGTTTACCTATATAAGAAACCTGTACAGGTACCTCTGAACTTAAAAGTTAAAACAAACAAACAAACAAAAAAGGGAAATCAAGCTTTAATCTTGTTTGGTATTTCAGGTTTTATCTAACAAAGAGGCTCTTCCTTCACTGATGTTAAGGATAGATAGTAACAGAAAGGCTGGTTTTTGATAAAGAATCCTAGAAATTTCCTTTCTTGCCATTGAAACTAGTAAGAGCCGTAAACTCTCCTGTTTACTGTAACAATATTTACAGTGACCAAAACAGAGGAAGTGGGGCCATGAGTAAAAACAGCAGCAGCTAGTGCTACTGCCACTAATCCTAGAAGGAAGCAGAGCCTTTCTTTAGCCCTTCCCATCTCTCCTTTTGTTTTCTTCAAGGACTCAGACTCAGCCCTACTTGAAGCAAATTCCACTTGGCTTTAAACTCAGCAAATCGAGACTAAATATCTAAGATGTTATGAGTCTCAGAGGTATTCACTTCTTAATATTTCCTTCATTCTCTGTTTATTTATAATTTAGAGACTACTAACTTCAGAAAGAGTACTTAAGATGCAATATTTTAATAAGAACTCTTGGAGGGAGGAGGTGGAACAAGGTGGCCAAATAGAAGACTTCACCAATTGTCCTCCCCACAGTAATACCAAATTGAACCACTATCCATATAAAAAACCATCTTCATAAGAACCAAAAATCAGACAAGTGACTACAATGCCCGATTCCAACTTCATATCAGAAAAAGAGGCACTGAAGAGAGTAGAAAAGGCAGTCTTGAATCGTTCATAGGATCTCTCCCTTATTCCCTGGCAGTGACGTCATGACACAGAGACTCTGTACACTTGGGGGAAGGAGAATACAGTGATTGTGGGAATTTGCATTGGCACTCAGTGCTGCTCTGTCACAGTAGAAACCAACACTGGGCAGAATTCAGCAGGCTCCCATAGAAGGAGCAGTTGGACAAGCCCTGGCCAGAGGGGATTTCTCGACCCAGCAGTTGGAACATGAGTTCAAGCATGCCTTACCACCACAGGATAAAGTGCTCTGGGGTCCTAAAAAGGCAGTCTGGGCAACAAGAACTACAATTCTTTGGAAGTCCCGGTGCTGTGCTGGGCTCAGAGACAGTGAATTTGAGGGGCATGTGACCTAGTGAGACATGAGCCAGGGTGGCCGAGGAAGTGCTTGCACCAGTCTCCCCCAACCCTAGGCAGCAGAGTTCACAGTTCCTTCCTATATTTCTGGAAAGGAGAGAGAAGAGTAAAGCGAACTTTATCTTGCAACTTGGATACCAGCTCAGCCTGGATACAGGGTACCAGGCAGAGTTGTAAGGCCTTCATTCCAGGCCCTAGCTCTCAGATGATATTTCTAGACACAACCTAGGCAAAAAGGCAACTTACTACCTTGAAGGGAAGAGCTCAGTCCTGGTAGGATTCATCACCTGCTGAATAAAGAGCCTTTGGGCTATGAAAAATGGGGAGCAATACCCAGGCAGTACTCACCATGGGCCTTGGGTGAGAGTCAGAGCCATGCTGACTCTCAGGTGAGACCAGCACATTCCCAGCTGTCCTGGCTATGGGGAGAGACACCTGCTTAAGAATAGGAGAAGGAAGAATAAGGGAACTTGTCTTCCAGCTTAAGTGCAAGCTCGGCAACAGTGGGATGTAATAACAAAGGGACTCTTGGGCTTACTGATTCTAGGCCTTAGTTCTTGGAAAGCATTTCTAAACCTTCCCTGGGCCACAGGGGAGCCCACCACACTAAAGGGAGAGTCCCAGGTCTGGCAGCATTCACCACAAGGTGACTGAAGAGCCCTTGGGCTTTCAGTGAACATTGACAATAGCCAGGCAGTACTCTTGGCCACACAGAGAGAGACTCCTCTACCTATGGAAAGGAGAAGGAAGAGTGGGAAGAACTTTGCCTTGTGGCTTAGGTGCCAGCTCAGCCTCAGTAGAATAGAACACTTGGTTGATTCCTAAGGTTTCTGATTCTAGGCCCTGGCATCTAGACAGCATCTCTGGACTCACCCAGGGCAAAAGGGAATTGGCTGCTTAGAAGGGAAGAACACAAGCCTGGCTGGTTTTGCTGCCTGCTGAGTGTAGAGCCCTAGGACCATGAGAAAACATAAGTAGTAGCCAGGCAGTGGTTACCACAATGTGTGAGCAAGATCTAGTATGGTGATGGCTTTAGGTCTGACCCAGAGCAGGCCCAGGGGTGCTTGTGTTACCCCTCCCCGAGTTACAGGCAGTTCATTACAGAGAGAAAAAGAGAGAGAGAGAGACAGAAAGAGAGAGAGAGAGAGAGAGAGAGAGAGAGAGAGAGAGAGACACTCTGGGACATAGTAAGAAAAGAGAACCGTCAAGATCTCATTAAATTTATTCACTATCATGAGAACAGCATGGGAAACCCCTGCCCCATGATTCAGTTACCTCCCACCAGGTCCCTCCTGTAACACATGGGAATTCAAGATGAGATTTGGGTGGGGATGCAGCAAAACTATATCAGGTACTAAGTTCTAACATTTAATTAAGACCATAGCATTACCCAAAGCAATCTCTTGATTCAATGCAATCCCCATCAAAATCCAAATGGCATTTTTGCAGAAATAAAAATAACCATCCTAAAATTCATATGGAACCACAATGAACCCTGAATACCCAAAACAATCTTGAGCAAGATGAACAAAGCTGGAGCCCTCATACTTCCTGACTTCAAAACACATTGCAAAGCTGCAATAGCCAAAATAAAACAATGCTTACATAAAGAAAAACACATAGAACAATGGAACAGAATAGAGAACTCAGAAATAAACCCATGCATACGCAGTCAACTAATTTTTAGCAAGGATGCTAAACTACACAATGAGGAAAGGATAGTCCTTTCAAGAAATGGTGCTGGGAAAACTAAATATTGCATATAGAAGAATGAAATTGGACCCTTATCTATACAAAAAGTCCACTCCAAATGGAAAGAGCTAAACGTAAGACCTGAAGCTTTAAAACTAAAAGAGGAAAACATAAGGGAAAATCTTCATAACATTGGTCTTGGCAATAATTTATTGGATATGGCACCAAAAGTACAGACATCAAAAGCAAAATTAGGCAAGTGGGACTACATTAAACTAAAGACCGTGCACAGCAAAGGAAAAAATCAGCAGAGTAAAAATACAACCTACAGAATGAGAGAGAATATTTGCAAACCTTCTATTTGATAAGTGGTTAATATCCAAAATACCTAAGTCCTATGACTCAATAATAACAAAATAATAATCCAGTTAAACAATAGGAAAAGGACTTGATTAGACATTTCTCCACACAATTCATAAAAACAGACAATAGTTATATAGCCTGTTCTATAACTCAATAGCAGTAAAACAACAACCTAATTAAACAATAGGCAAATTTCTTGATTAGATGTTTCTCCAAAGAAGATATACAAATTGCCAGCACGAAAGTATGTAATTATTCTCAGCATCACTAATTATCTGGGAAATGCAAATCAAAACCACAATAATATATCACCTCATGCCTTTTAGGACAGCCATTATTAAAAAATAAATACATGACCCCTGAAAATAATAAGTTTTGGTGAAATGTGAAGAAATTGGAACCCTTGTGCACTATTGGTGGGAATGTAAAATAGTGCATCCACTATGGAAAACACTATGGAGCTTCCTCAAAATGTTAAAAATATAACTACTATATGATTTAGCAATCCCACTCCTGAGTTTTTAACCAAAACAATTGAAAATAGGCTCTTGAAGAGATGTTAGATTTATACTCACATATTCATTGTAGCATTATTCACAATAGTCAAGAGTTGGAAGTAACATAAATGTCCATCAGTGAATGAATGGATAAAGAAAATATGGCATGTACATATAATAGAATATTGTTCAGCCTTAAAAAGAAGGAAATCCTGTCATGTTCTACATCGTGGATTAATCTTGAGGAGATTATGCAAAGTAAAATTAGTCACAGAAGGAAAAATGCCGCATGATTCAAGTTATATGAGGGACTTAAAATAGATAAACTCATAGAAGCAGAAAGTAAAACAGTGGTTGTCAGGAGCTATTGGGAGAGATGGGGAGTTATTGTCAATGGGTAGAGTTTAGTAAAGCAAGAAGAAAAAGTTCTAGAGATCTACAGGACAGCAATGTGTATGTATTTAAAAGTACTGTATGTACACTAAAAATTTTAAGAGGGTAGATCTCATATTATATGATTTTTGCCACAATAAAAAATACCCCTCAACATTGTAGTACTAAGTTAACAAAATTGTTCATAGAAGAATTTCATACAGACATATTGGCTTGCCACCTTTATTGATGTGAACAAAAAGGGAATAATACAATATTTTTCTCCAACCAGAGAACAAAGCCAGCTCACACTGATTGAACATCTACTGCTATCTTGTTTACAAGTTGTCTTATTTAGTTCTCTAAAGGAATCCTTCAAAATCAATATTATTCATGCATTTATTGATTCATTTAACATACATGTTTTGAGTCTTTGTTATTTGCGTGTCACTGTTTAAGGCACTGGAAATACAGCAGTGTACAAGACAAACAACTTGACTTCATGAAGTTTACATTCTGGTGAAGGAGACAGAAAGTAGATAGTTATACAATTTTTATAAATAGATATAAAAGTATGCTGTAATATGAAGTAAAATAATACAATGTGATACAACATAATGTTAAGTAATTGAAAGTGTTATGACAAGTTATGAAACAGGTTGATAAAATAGGATCAGGAGATATTTTTGAGAGAAAGGTCAGAGAAGGCTACTCTGAGGAGATAACATTTGCATAAATATGAATTAAGTAAACGAAGAAGCCATAAAATATCTGAGAAAAGAGCATTTCTGGCAGAGAGAAGAGCAAAGCAAATGCCAAGAAATAGGAGCGTATTTGATATACTTAAATAATGGTGAGGACGCCAGTGTGGCTGAAGTCCAGAGGAGGAAAGTAAACATCAGAGAAATGGAGGCTTCATTTTTCATCTAGCATAGTGGCCAAGCTAGTATAGCAGCAGGTTGTTCAATTTCAAAACCCATGCCCATTCTATTACACTAAATCATTTGTTGTAAGAACCTGTTCTATCCTTATTGGGATGAAATAAAAACACTGAAAAACATGTTTCTGGAAGTATTTCAGATAGCTATGTTGTCCTCCCACCCCCATTTTTTCACCCTGTCCAAGGGAAAAAAGGACAAAGACTTGAGGTATATATATGACTATTTCTTATTGTTGTTTTCAAGAACAATTTTATTATTATTAAGGGGACTTTATGATTAATGATATAAATATAGCCTTAATTTACAAATAAAATAATAATAATAATAATAAAGAACCAATACCCCTTTTGACTTTAAATTTACTTCTAAATAAAAACCAAGGGTATTTTCTATCCTTATTTCTGGTATCCTGATACGGAGTGAAGAACACCCTTAGCCTAGTCATGTATCATTCACTATCTTCAACAAAAACTGAAAACAGAAATTGTCTCCAAATTTTAGATTTTAAAAGGGTTAGAAATATGTATCAAAATATCACATGTACTTCCAAAATATGTACAACTATGATATATACATTAAAAATAATTAATTTTAAAAAGGAAGAATTAGGAAAAGGTGACACCCACTAGCTAGTGCTTTTTTGCTGCTACAAAACTGATGAGAATGTTTTGCCATCTTTTTTGAGACTCATTACTCACACACACAAAAATGTCATCTGGAGTTAAGGGCAACGTTTTTAACATTCCTTAACCACCCCAAGATATGTATTAATAAAAATAGCATATTTATATTGATTTTAAAGGGTTTCATATACCTTATTGCATTTACATAATAAATATACTAAAGTTCTTTGGTATTTCCTGAGAGTACTATTGAAGATTTTAAGAATTTAGTGACTCCTTGATAAAGTAAATTTTTGAAGAAACAGATTAGAAAATTAATTTTTATGACCAATAGTAGATTTCTACTTTTTAAAATAAATATTTTAATGAAGTTCAGGATCTTAGGGTAAAACTAATCAAGAAATAACTTTTGAGTCATTGGTGATCCATGCTGAGAAAAAAATTTAAAAATATTTGTGTATTCAAAAACCATCAAGATATCTAAGGACTTTTACAATATACAGAATTCCTTAATGAAAACTAGAAATATTTTTATACTATTTATTTTTTCATTTTTAAAATTTTCAAAATTGTTTTCAAATTTTTGTATGGGTACCTATTAGGTGAATATATATATGGAGTACATGGGATATTTTGATACAAGCATGCAATATGAAATAAGTACAGCATAGTGAATGGAGTATGCATTCCCTCAAGCATTTATCCATTGAGTTACAAATAATCCAATTATATTATTTTTAGAAAATACGATTTTCTAAAAATTTCTAAATACAATTTTCTAAAATACAGTTATTTTAGAAAATACAATTAAGTTATTATTGGTTATAGTTGCCCTATTGTGGTATCAAATAATAGGTCTTTTTCATTCTTTCTATTTTTTTAAGCATTAACCATTCCCACTTTCCCCCACTACCCTTCTCAGCCTCTCACAACCATCCTTCTACTCTCTATATCTCTGAGTTCAATTGATTTGAATTTTAGATCCCCAAAAATAAGCTACTGTTATAGTTTTGTATCTTCGATACAAATTCCAGTCCATCAGTGTCAGCCAACTGTTTTTAGCATCTTTATAAGAAACCAATCATTAAAACTCTTAAAACTCATAGTAATGGAGCAAGTTATAAGGGGACCACACAAAGACAGTTTATAATTTTGAAATTACAAATGAGGAAACTAGAGGCAATGCCACTTTAAAAGATGCCTATATGGCTAGATATGAAAACAAACAATTTTCCTAGTGAGAAAAACAGCAAAATTCTGTTTCACACTTTTCCATACATTTTTGGCAAGAAAGTTTTATTTTTTACAAACATTGTTGACACTAATATGAGAAATCAGTTTTACTATACATATTAGTCCATTATCACATTGCTATGAAGAAATACCTGAGACTGGGTAATTCATAAAGAAAAGAGGTTTGATTGGCTCACAGTTCTGCAGGCTATACAAGAACCATGATGCTGGCATATACTTGGCTTCTGGGTAGACATCAGGAAGCTTACAATCATGGCAGAAAGTGAAGTGGGAGCAAGCATGTCACATGGCCAGAGCAGGAGCAAGAGGAAGGAGAAAATACCATTATACTTTTAAATGACTAGATCTCGTGAGAACTCACTCACTATTGTGAGAACAGTATAAGGGCATGGTATTGTCATTTATGAGAAATCTTCCTCCATGACCCAATCACCTCCCACCAGGCCCCATCAGCAACACTGGAGATCACAATTCAACATGAGATTTGGGTGGGGACACAGATCAAAACCATATCACCATAAGAATGTAAAAACTGTATTTACTATAGTAATTACATAATTATCAAAACGATTGAAAAATAAAAACAAAAGAGTTCCTTTTACTAAGATATGTATATACATTTTGGAAATAAAATGATAAACACATTTTAAAACCTTATATCTATTATGGCGAGTATAACATAACCAAAAAGAACTATCTTAAAAAGTGGCCTAGCTTACTTCATTGGCACAAATTCTTAAACTCCTCTGTTACAATATTATTTAAAACTAAATTGAAGGCAATTAATGAATTTACTATCAATGAAATTGTCAATTTGTTTGTTGAAAGCAGTCAAGTTTGTAAAATCTACACTTTAATCTACACTTAACTCAGTTCTCAATTCAAGTTTTACACGAGAGTCTCTGATTGGTGGAGCACAAGTCACATTCCAAATCCTAGCTGCAAGGGAGTTTTTCAGTCTTTGAAGTACAGAAACCCACAATAGAAAAAAGTTGGAATAGAAGAATGAGCCACTCCTTACCATCTCCTACAGTACACCATCAAGCTTAAGCAGTTGCTGAAAGCCTTTCTTTGGCCTCTAAAGGACTAGGAGAAGCACAACTTCAGATTGAGGCTTATAATTAATGGAAGGTACCATAAACTGAAGGAAAAGTATTGATCATGAACCTCAAAACAAGTAACATGAAAAGCATTTCCTTAGCCAGGCGCAGTGGCTTATGCCTGTAATCCCAGCACTTTAAGAGGCCGAGGCAGGCGAATCACAAGGTCAGGAGTTCAAAATCAGCTTGACCAACATGGTGAAACCCTGTCTTTACTAAAACTACAAAAATTAGCTGGGTATGGGGGTGTGTGTCTGTAATTCCAGCTACTCAGGAGGCTGAGGCAGGAAATTTGCTTGAACCTGGGAGGCTGAGGCAGGAAAATTGCTTGAACCTGGGAGGCAGAGGTTGCAGTGAGTCGAGATCACACCACTGCACTCCAGCCTGGGTGACAGAGTGAGACTTTGTCTCACAAAATAAGTAAATAAATAAATAAAGATAATTTCCTTAAAGATATTAAATATAACATTCTTCATGAATGTTATTTCTCTAAACAGTGAAGTCTCTCCAACCATTTGTTTTTTATCAGGTTTATTGAGGTAATTTAACAAAGAAAAAGTGTGTGTGTGTGTGTGTGTGTGTGTGTGTATGCATATATATATATAAGTTGTACAGTGTGATTTTAAATTATTTACTTTTGAAATTGACAAAAATGTTATGTATTTATGGTGTACAACATGATGCTTTGATTTATGTATATATTGTGGAATAGCCAAATTATGATAATTAACATATCCATTATCTCACATATTTATTTTCTGTGAGATCTCTCTTAGCAATTTTCAAAAATCTAATACCTCATTTGAAACTATAGTCATGATGTTGTAGAATAAATCTCTTCAAGTTATTCCTCCTGTCTAACTGAAATTTTGTATCCTTTGACCAATATCTTCCCAATCTCCCCTGTCCCAGCCCTTGGTAACCACTATTCTACTCTTTGCTTCTATGAATTTGACTGTTTTAGATTCCACATATAAGTAAGATCACGAAGTATTTGCCTTTCTATGCCTGGCTTATCTCACTTAGCATAATGTCCTCCATGTTCACACATGTTGTCACAAATGACAGGATTTATTCTCTTTAAATGTTGAATAATATTCCATGTTTGCATATGGATCATATTTTCTTCATTCATTCACTGATCAGCACTTAGTTTGATTCTGTATCTTGGCTATTCTGAATAATGCTGCAATGAACATGGAGGTGCTAATATATCTCTTTGACATACTGTTTCCTTTGGATAAGTAACAAGTAGTGGGATTGCTGGATCATATGGTGGTTCCATTTTTTTTCTTTTTAGGAACCACCGCACTGTTCCCCATAATGGCAGTGGCTGTACTAATTTACATTCCCAACAACAGTGTACAAG
Source organism: Callithrix jacchus (assembly GCF_049354715.1). Classification (NCBI taxonomy): domain Eukaryota; kingdom Metazoa; phylum Chordata; class Mammalia; order Primates; family Cebidae; genus Callithrix; species Callithrix jacchus. Next base: position 21,528,516 of record NC_133524.1, read on the forward strand.
GATTTTCTTTTCTCTACATCCTTGCCAGCACTTGTTACCTTTCATATTCTTGAAAATACCTATTCTGTTAGGTATGAAATGATATTTCATCATGCTTGTAATTTGTATTTTCCTGATGATTACTGATGCTGAGCACCATGTAGCTTGTACTTTCCTCCTCTTAGACACTTCCCTGAGGCCAACATCTAAGAAAAGCAATTTAACCTACTGGAAGATGAGCACCCATGTGGAGGGTGAGAGGCCAGCAATAACCACCAGACATATGACTGAGGCCATCTCAGATCCTATAGCTAAATGCCATTTCAGGAGTTAGCTCAAGCAAGACTAGCAGGACCATTCAATGGGTTAATGAGAGATAATGGGTCAACATTGTTTTATACCAAAAATTTTTAAAAAGATTTTCATTACTTGCCCTCTTAATTTGCTTTTAAGATAAGATCCACACTCATTAATCTGGTTTCTAAGGTTCATCATGACATGATTCCTTATAATATGGACCCCAAAAGTCTCTACTAGGAGTCTGGATTCTAAGTATAGTCATTGGAAATGCTTGCTCATTTTCCTTAAGGAAGAATTAGAAAACATGAAAAGCTATTTAGGCTGCTGTTATCACTTGTGTAATTACAAAATTTAACAGCTGCCAGTGTGCAAACCAGCTGCCAATGTGCAGAATCCGAAAAAGGGATCCTATCACACACAGAATGTATTTAACTAAAGAATTAACAAAGAACTGTGGTGGGGTATGTAGGGCAGTTTTCATAATTATATACTTAGCCAGAATCCATGCCTGCTATAACACCACACACACACACACACACACACACACACACATATGGTAGTGGGGGGAGAGAGAGAGAGAGAGAGAGAGAGAGAGAGAGAGAGAGAGACTTTATTTTTCCACATAGAGAAGCTTTCTTTCCCAGTGAATTGATTTTTGTTTAAAGATTGTCTTAGAAAATGTCCTTAACTTCTTGGAAAGCAGATCACAATGTAAAAGTTCTGTAACTGCTATTCTCTGCCCCCATAAAACATTTTAAACATCCTTTTGGACAGTCATGTTTCCTTGCTGAGCTTTCCTTTTTATACTGTATCAAAGTATGTCCCATCTGAAAAGGAAGAGAAGAGGTGCTCTGAAGAATAGCTAAAGGCCTCATGGCCTGTTGGGTAATACTGCCTTCTCCTGTTTCTTCTCATGCAGTTAAGTTCATATTCAGATGTATGATAGCTGTATACTACTTCTTGCTTTGGGGCTATTGTTGGGAATAGTTTATTGAATGATGAGGGAATTGGAAATAAATACTATAACATGGATTCTCTCAAATTTGCCTCTCTCTCTCTTCTTAGTAATTAAGATCCATCACAAAATTTAGGAGTTTTTCAGAAGATGGATTTATATGGAAAAGTCTGAGGAATGAAGGAAGTGTTTTATATTTCCTATAGTATTTTTGTTTGTTTCCTCAGCTTTATCTCTAGCGCCTCCTTCTTCCTGAAATCCCTGTTTTAGCTTACCTGAATTTCTAGTCCACCTACTGCATTGCACTCTATTGCTTCTTATGTAACCTCAAGAGAAGTGTCATGAATTGGATCAAGACAGCTTGTAGTCATAGACAAAACCTCAACACTGGTTTAAGTTCATCTTGCCACCTATTAAATGCCTGCATCTCAGTTTCTGAAAATAATTGGTAATAAGGTATGCCAGTGGGCTCATTTAAAATTTATGACCATGAGCTACATGTGGACCTTCAGTGCTGCTGGACAGTCTTACTACACTTCCCTAAGGTCAAATAATTCTCCCATTGTCTAAGATGACTATATCATCCAATTGCCTCCTGCTTCAAAATCCTAACACCTTTTCCCTATTCCTCATTTAGCTGATGACCTGACTTATTTCACTGAAAAATCAATCAGATTTAGTTCTAACTTCTATATCCTTCACTATCACATCTTCCACCCTCATTGCATCCACACCCATATATTCTCCCTTCCCTCCAGTTATAAATGACCAACTGTCTGGTTCCTATTTAAGGCCAATTGCCCCCTTTGTGTATTGTCACCCATACATTTCTCACCACCTCGAAACAATGCTCTGTAATGATCCCTCTTTTCTCTGAAGCATCAATTTTACTATCATTCTTATCTGCAAACAAACATGCTTTAATATCTCCAGCCATGAACAGCTTCCTTGTTTCAAAATTCCCACAACCAAAGTCTTTGAAAGTGTTGACCATAAAACCTTCACTTCTTTCCTTCCAACTTTACCTTAAATCCACTGCAATGTGGCTTGTGTCATCAGCACTTCACTGAAATCTGTCTCATTAAGTCCCCTTCACATTGCCAAATTCAGTGTCAATCCTCAATTTTCATATTCCTGGAGCTCTCTGCATCATTCATTAAAGTTGCTCATTCTCTCTTTCATAAAATACTTTTTTCACTTGACTTGTAGGGCTGGTTTTCCTTCTTTGCTGGCTTCCCCTTTGGATTCTCGTTTACTGTTGTTTTTGTTGTTGTTCCCTATTTTCATAGGTTGTAATACCCTAGTATGAATCTTCAGACACCTATACCTCTCTATCTGCACTCTCTCCCTAGGTGATTTCATTGCTTTAAATACAATTTATAAACTGACATCTCCCAAATGTTGCCTGCTTCAACCTTCCCCTGAATTCCAGTCTCATGTCTGCCACCTGATCTTGGATTTCTCATAGAGATTGTCTCAAGATTAACATTTCCAAAAATGAATCCTGTATTTCCTCCTCTCCTGCAAATGTACTTCTTCTTCAGTGTTTCCCTTCTCAGTAAACGATGTCACTGCTCATACATTTGCTAAAGTCATGAAACTTAGTCATCTCTTTCATACCACATCTAATCCATTAGCAAATATTACAGGTTCTACTCTCACTCATCTCACTACTTCCACTGGCACACTCCAGGTTTCAGAAACATGATCTCTCACCTGGATTGTAGACACAAGACTGCAATAGCCTCCTACTCTGTTTCCCCCCTTTCACTCTTACCCCTCTACAGTTGATTCTTCTGGAGTTTCCAAGATGACCCTTTAAAAAATATGTCAGTGTATGTTACTTCCATGTTCAAAATCTTCCAGTGGTTTCCCATTGCAATTAAAATAGTATCTACACTTTTTATTGTGGACTATGAATCCCTTCACTTTCTAGACTCTAGCTATTTATCCTACCTCATCTCCTGCTACTAGCTCTTGTTTTTTCTTAGCTCAAGCCACACACTGGCCTTCTGCTCTTGCTTTAGCACAGCAAACATGTTCCAACCTCAGATTTTTGGCATTTGGCATTCTCTCATCTGTCATGGACTGTGTTCTCCAACATCTTGATAGTTCTCATTTCATTCAGGTCTCTGCTCAAATGTCACCTCCTAGTTGAGGTCTTTCTTGACCACTCTGTCTTACATGTCATCAACCACCATTCTATTCTCATATGCTGATTAATTTCCTTTTCATAACATCACTAACATACTACACATTCATTATCAACTTTGGTTACTGCTCTATCTCCGGTGTCCAGAACAGTGATGTAACCTAGAAGGTACTCAATAAATATTATCGAATTAATAAATCCATAACTTTCTGAACAACCTTGGGAAAGATGACTGCCTGTTCTTATCTTAATAGGGCCTAAACAGTCTGTAGAGAAAAGGTGGATGGAAACATCTATTTTCTTTGAACACTATCTCTCTCTATATATAAATATATGTATATATATATGTGTGTGTGTGTGTGTGTGTGTGTGTGTGTGTGTATATATATATATATATATTTACTACATTTATCCCCTTAAGTCATAATGGGAAAAGTCTGGGCACCAGCAAGACTTTATTTACAAGTATCTTTTTTTTTTTTTTTTTTTTGAGATGGAGTTTTCGCTCTTGTTACCAGGCTGGAGTGCAATGGCGTGATCTCGGCTCACCGCAACCTCTGCCTCCTGGGTTCAGGCAATTCTCCTGCCTCAGCCTCCTGAGTAGCTGGGATTACAGATGCGCGCCACCATGTCCAGCTAATTTTGTTATATTTTTAGTAGAGACGGGGTTTCACCGTGTTGACCAGAATGGTCTCGAGCTCTTGACCTCGTGATCCACCTGCCTCGGCCTCCCAAAGTGCTGGGATTACAGGCTTGAGCCACCGCGCCCGGCCTACAAGTATCTTTAATTAAAGTTTATACACAATGAAATCTACAATGTCTGAGCATTCTAAATTCCTACATTAAGGAGCAGTTTCTCTGATTCCCACTTGATACAATTCACTATCTAAATTACTTTTGTTGATAATCCTTTTAAACTTAGCTTAGAAGATGCAAGCTAGTTCATCCTTGACCAACACAGAGATCAGGGCCACCAACCCTCTATATAGTTGAAATCTGCATATAACTTTTTACTCTTTTAAAATTTAAGTACTAATAGCCCACTGTTCATCAGAAGCCTCACTGAAAACACAAAGTTGATTAACACACATTTTGCAAGTTGTGTTATATACTGTTTTCTTACAATCAAGTAAGCAAGAGAAAAGAAAATGTTATCAAGAAAGTAACATTTACCATTTGATAAGTAGAAGGGAATCATCATAAAAGTCTTTATCTTCATTATCTTCATGTTGAATAGGCTGAGGAGTAGGAAGAGGAGGGGTTGATCTTACTGTCTTAGGGGTGGCAGAAGAAAAAGAAAATCTACATATAAGTAGACACTTGCAGTTCAAGTCTGTGTTGTTCAAGAATCAAGTGTATTTCAAACAGTTCCTGATTTGGATTTTGGAACAGCAGTTTTGTCCTCAAATGAAGGAATGTTTGACCTAATACCTGATAGTAAAGAAATTCTCACCAAAAAACAAGAGATCTTAAACAAAAATTTTTTTAAATTTTACTTTAAGTTCTGGGATACATGTCATGGTTGTTTGCTGCACCTATCAACCCATCATGTAGGTTTTAAGCCCTGCATGCATTAGGTATTCATCCTAATGCTCTCCCTCTCCTTGCACTCCACCCACTGACAGGCCCCAGAGTGTATTGTTCCCCTCCCTATGTACATGTGTCCTCACTGGTCAACTCCCACTTATGATTGAGAACATGTGGTGTTTGCTTTTCTGTTCCTGTGTTAGTTTGCTGAGAATAATGGTTTTCAGCTTCATCTATGATCTGCAAAGCTCATGATCTCATTCTTTTTTATGCTGCATAGTATTCCATGGTGTATATGTGCCACATTTTCTTTGTTCATGCTAGTTTCCTCTGCTATGCAGAAGCTCTTTTGTTTAATTAGATCCCACTTGTCAATTTTGGTTTTTGTTGAAATTGCTTTTGGTGTGTTTAGTCATGAAGTCTTTGGCCATGCCTATGTCTTGAATGGTATTGCGTAGGTTTTTTTCTGGAGTTTTTATGGTTTTTGAGTTTTACATTTAAATCTTTAATCCATCTTGAGTTAATTTTTGTATACAATGTAAGGAAGGGGTCCAGTCTCAGTTTTCTGCATATAGCTAGCCAGTTTTCCCAGCATTATTTATTAAATAGGGAATTCTTGCCCTGTTGCTTGTTTTTGTCAAGTTTCTCAAAGATCAGATAGTTGTAGATGGGTTGTGTTATTAATGAGGTCTCTGTTCTGTTCCACTGCTCTATATATCTGTTTTGGTACCAGTATCATGCTGTTTTGGTTACTGTAGGCTTTTAGTACAGTTTGAAAAGTCAGGTAGTGTGCTTCCTCCAGCTTTGTTCTTTTTGTTTAGGATTGTCTTGGCCATGAGGGCCGTTTTTTGGTTCCATATGAAATTTAAAGTAGTTTTTTCTTACTCCGTGAAGAAAGTCAATGGTAGCTTGATGGGAATTCAATGCTATCATTGAATCTATAAATTACTTTGGGCAATATGGCCATTTTCACAATATTAATTATTCCTATCCATGAGCATGGATTGTTTTTCCATTTGTTTGTGTCCTCTTTTATTTCCTTGAGCAGTGGTTTGTAGTTCTTGAAAAGTTCCTTCACTTCGCGTGTAAGTTGTATTCTTAGGTATTTTATTCTCTTTGTAGCAATTGTGAATGGTAGTTCATTCATTATTTGTCTGTGTACTTGTCTATTGTTAGTGTATAGGAATGCTTGTGGTTTTTGCATATTGATTCTGTATCCTGAGACTTTGCTGAAGCTGCTTATCAACTTAAGGAGATTTTGGGCTGAGATGACGGGGATTTCTAAATACAGAATCATGTCATCTCTAAACAGAGACAATTTGATTTCCTCTCTTCCTATTTGAATACCCTTTATTTCTCTCTCTTACCTGATTTTCCTGGCCAGAACTTCCAATACTGTGTTGAATAGGGGTGGTGAGAGAGGGCATCCTTGTCTTTTGCAGGCTTTCAAAGGGAATGCTTCCAGCTTTTGCTCATTCAGTATGATATTGGCTATGGGTTTGTCATAAATAGCTCTTAATATTTTGAGGTATATTCCATCAATACCTAGTATATTGAGAGTTTTTAGCATGAAGTGTGTTGAATTTTATTGAAAGTCTTTCTGTATCTATTGAGGTAATTGTGGCTTTTGTCATTGGTTCTGTTTATGTGATGGGTTAAATTTATTGATTTGCATATGTTGAACAAGCCTTGCATCTCAGGGATGAAGCCGACTTGATCGTGGTAGATAAGCTTTTCGATGTGCTGCTAGATTCAGTTTGCCAGCATTTTATTGAGGATTTTCACATTGATGTTCATCAGGCATATTGGCCTGAAATTTTCTTTTTTGTTGTGTCTCTGCCAGATTTTGGAATCAGGATAATGCTGGTCTCATAAAATGAGTTAGGGAGGTATCCCTCCTTTTCTATTGTTTGGAATAGTTTCAGAAGGAATGGTACCAGCTCCTCTATGTGCCTCCAGCAGAATTTGGCTGTGAATCTGTCTGGTCCTGAGCTTTTTTTGGTTGGTAGGCTATTAATTACTGCCTGAATTTTCAGAACTTGTTATTGGTCTATTCAGAGATTCAACTTCCTCATGGTTTAGTTTTGAGAGGGTGTATATGCCCAGGAATTTATCCATTTCTTCTAGATTTTCTAGTTTATTTGCATAAAGGTGTTTATAGTATTCTCTGATGGTAGTTTCTATTTCTGTGGGATCAGTGATGATTTCCCCTTCATCATTTTTTATTGTGTCTATTTGATTCTTCTCTCTTTTCTTCTTTATTAGTCTAGCTAGTGGTCTATCTATTTTGTTAATTTTTTTTAAAAAACCAGCTCCTGGATTCATTGATTTTTTTGAAGGGTTTTTCATGTCTCTGTTTTCTTCAGTTCTTCTTTGATCTTAGTTATTTCTTGTCTTCTGCTAACATTTGAATTTGTTTGCTCTTGCTTCTCTAGTTCTTTTAATTGTATTGTTAAGGTATCAATTTGAGATATTTTCCACTTTCTGATGAGAGCATTTAGTGCTGCAAATTTCCCTCTTAACACTGCTTTAGCATTGTCTCAGAGATTCTGGTACATTGTCTCTTTGTTCTCATTGGTTCCAAAAAACTTCTTGATTTCTGCCTTAATTTCATTATTTACCCAGTAGTCATTCAGGAGCAGGTTGTTCAATTTCCATGTAGTTGTGTAATTTTCATTGAGTCTCTTCATCCTGAGTTCTCATTGATTGCTCTGTGGTCTGCAAGACTATTTGCTATGATTCCTGTTATTTTGCATTTGCTGAGGAGTGTTTAACTTCCAATTATGTGGTCAATTTTAGAATATATAAGTGCCATGTAGCACTGAGAAGAATATATGTTCTGTTGATTTGGGGTGGAGAGTTCTGTAGATATCTATCAGGTCCACTTAATCCAGAGTTGAATTCAAGTCCTGAATATCCTTTCCAATTTTCTGTATCATTGATCTGTCTAATATTGACAGTGGGGTGTTAAAGTTTCCCACTATTATTGTGTGGCAGTCTATGTCTCTTTGTACGTCTCTAAGGACTTGTTTTGTGAATCTGGTTGCTCCTATATTGGGTGCATATATATTTAGGATCAGTAGCTCTTCTTGTTGCATTGACCCCCTTACCATTATGCAATGCCTGTCTTTGTCTTTTTTTATCTTTGATGGTTTAAAGTATGTTTTATTAGAGACTAGTATTGCATCCCCTGATTTTTTTTTTTTTTTTGCTTTTTATTTGCTTGGGAAATATTCCTCCATCCCTTTATTTTGAGCCTATGTGTGTATTCACACATGAGATGGGTCTCCTGAATACAGCACACCATTTTTAAAATGCCCTAATTAAAAAAAAAACAGACTCTTTAACCAGTTTGCCAGTCTGTTTTTTTTTAAATTAGGGCATTTAACCCATTTATAGTAAAAGCTAATATTGTTATACGTGAATTTGATCCTGTCATTATGATGCTAGCTGGTTATTTTGCACATTAGTTGATGCAGTTTCTTCATAATGTCTTTGGTCTTCACAATTTGGTATGTTTTTGCAGTGGCTGGTACTGGTTGTTCCTCTCCATGTTTAGTGCTTCCTTCAGGAGCTCTTGTAAGGCAAGCCTGGTGGTGACAAAAGTCCCTCAGCATTTCCTTGTCTGGAAAGCATTTAATTTCCTCTTTGCTTATACTGCTTAGTTTGGCTGGATATGAAATTCTGGTTTGAAAATTCTTTCCTTTAGGAATGTTGAATATGGGCCCCCACTCTCTTCTGGCTTGTAGGGTTTCCACAGAGAGATCTATTGTTGGTTTGATGGGCTTCCCTTTGTAAATGACCCAACCTTTCTCTCTGGCTGCCTTTAACATTTTTTCCTTCATTTTAACCTTGGAGAATCTGATAATTATGTCTTCAGGTTGCTCTTCTTGAGAAGTATCTTTGTGGTGTTCTCTGTATTTCCCAAATTTGAATGTTGACCTGTCTTGCTAGGTTGGGAAAGTTCTCCTGGATAATATTCTGAAGTGTATTTCCCAACTTTGTTCCCTTCTCCCCGTTACTTTCAGGTACACCAATCAATTGTAGGTTTGGTCTTTTCACATAGTCCCATACTTCTTTGAGGCTTTGTTCATTCCTTTTCATTATTTTTTCTCTAATCTTGTCTTCATGCCTTATTTCAGCAAGATGGTCTTCAATCTCTGATATCCTTTCTCCCAGTTGATCAGGGAAGCTATTGATACTTGTGTATGCTTTATGAAGTTCTTGTGCTGTGTTTTTCAGCTCCACCAAGACATTTATATTCCTCTCTAAACTGGTTATTCTAGTTAGCAGTTTCTGTAACCTTTTATCAAGGTTCTTAGCTTCCTTGCATTTGGTTAGGACATGCTTTTTTAGCTCAGAGGAGTTTGTTATTATCCACCTTCTGAAGCCTACTTCGGTCAATTTGTCCATCTCATTCTCTGTCCAGTTTTGCATCCTCACTGCAGAGGTGTTGTGATCATTTGGAAGAGAGGAGACATTCTGTTTTTTTTTTTTTAATTTTTAGCATTTTTGCACTGTTTTTTCCTCATCTTCATAGATTTATCTACCTTTTATCTTTGAGGCTGATGACCTTTGGATGGGATTTTTGTGTCAGGTCTTTTTTGCTGTTGTTGTTGTTGCTTTCTGTTTGTTAGTTTTTTTTCTAACTGTTAGGCCCCTCTTCTTCAGGTCTGCTCCAGTTTGCTGGAGGTCCACTCCAGACCCCATTTACGAGGCTGTCAACAGTGGAGGCTGCAGAACAGCAAAGATTGCTGCCTGCTCCTTCATAAGCTTTGTCTCAGAGGGGCACTGGCCTGATGCCAGCTAGAGCTCTCCTGCATGAGGTGTCTGTCAACCACTGTTGGGAGTTCTCTCCCAGTCAGGAGGCACAGGGGTCAGGGACTCATTTGAGAAGGCAATCTGTCCCTTAGCAGATCTCAAGCACTATCCTGGGAGAATCTCCCTTGTCAGGATCAGCTGCTCTCTTCAAAGCTGGCAAGCAGTAAAGATTAAGTCCACTGAAGCTACACTCATGGCCGTCCCTCCCCACAGGTGCTCTGTTCCAGGGAGATGAGAGTTTTATCTGTAAGCCCCTGACTGACCTGTCTAGTGAGGAGGAATCTAGAGAAGGAGTTTGGCCACAGCTGCTTTGCAAGGCTGTGGGGAATTCTGTCCAGGTCAAACCTCCCAATCTCCTTAGCACTATCAGAAGAATACCGCCTACTAAAGCCTCAGTAAGGGCTGATGCCCCTCCCCCAACCAAGCTTGATCCTCCCAGATCAACTCCAGACTGTTTTGCTGGCAGTGATAATTTCAAGCCAGTGGTTCTTAGCTTGCTGGGCTCTGTCAGAGTGGGACCCAATGACCAAGACCAGTTGGCTTTCTGGCTTTAGCCCTCTTTTGAGGGCAGTGGATGGCTCTGTCTTGCTGGGCTTCCAGGCACCACTGGGTGCAAAAAGAATCCTGCAGCTAGGTCAGTGCCTGCCCAAACAGCCACCCAGTTTTGTGCTTGAAACTCAGGGCCCTGGTGGTACAGGCTCACAAGGGAATCTCCTGACCTGTAGATTGCAAAAATCTGTGGGAAAAGCATAGTACCCGGGGCAGGTAGCACAGTCCCTCACTGCTTCCTTTGGCTAGGGGAGGGAAGTCTCCCAGCTCCTTGTACTTCCTAGGTGACACAATGCCCCACGCTGCTTCTGCTCACTCTCCATGGGTTGTATCCACTGCCTAACCAGTCCCAATGAGACGAACTGGGTACCTCAGTTGGAAATGCAGAAATCAACTGCCTTCTGCATTGGTCTCACTGGGAGCAGCAGACCAGAGCTGTTTCTATTCAGTCAACTTGGGCCCTCCTCAAGAAATCTATTAAAGAAAGATTTGATAAGTTGATTAAACAGATAGGTATGTTTATAGATGTTTTCATTCTGCTGAGCAGAGCCACTAGGTCTTCCTCTTCAATGGATTGTTTGCTTTGCATTCCAGGGCTTTTTCTCCCTACACAAGACCAATAGAGGGATTTTCAACTAAACTCCAATACTGGTGCTTTTTCTCAATTCACAGGGAGGAAACATTAGGCTAATATACAGGAACTTTTCAATCTTATAATTACATCTATAATTTTTTTTTCACACTGGTTGCTAAGAGTGCTAGAGATGACAAAAATGACTGAAGTGGCAGCAATGCAGAGAAGTAGAGTAATTTAGAAACTTTCTATGCACATATGTGCTTGTCATTGTATATTGCATACTTGTGCCATATTCAGTTTGCATAAAATTGTCCCTAGTTTCCAAGATTCAGTTAAATATGTCAGAATTTCATGGTGTTTCTTAAAGAGTACTGAATCCCAGATGCCTCTATCAGAATGAGATTGATGATCTCTCCTTATAGAAACAAACTAAAATTTACTGTGAGCATAATTTGTCCTATTCTTTAAAAATGTTTTTTAGAAATTTTGAATTCTGTAGTACATTTCATAAATGTGAAAATGGAGGATTTAGGAGAATAAATGACCTGGTTTAATTCACACAGAAGTAAGAAATAGAGAAACCAGTGTGAAATGCACATAGATATGAATCTATACTAAATTAGCAGTTAGCAGTTACTTTGTGAGTCTGGCTTGTAGACACCAGTAAAATGCCAAAGTCATATACTGAGTACTCCTCTTTTAAACATAATATTTCAGAAAGATAAAAGAAAAGAATATAATTAACAGCTGTGTAACAACTACCTAGATTAAGAATAATAAAATACAAAACAGGAGGAATGATCCAAGACAGCTGATCGCTAACATCTCAGGATTTCCAGGTTCACTGGAAAGTGCAGAGAACGAGAGGACGCCACACTTTCAGACAAATTTTGGTCGCTCATGGAGCAGAAGATTCCCAGTGGAGGAGTGCACGGGTCGCCAGCGCAACTCTTGTGGCCGGTGCAGCAGTTTTGCCAGCACCTTGGCGTGGCAGCTCTTGGTGCAGAGTAAACAGGACGGTTTCCCCTTCTGACCGAGGTTTGGAGGAGCTGCACGGGTTGCCAGCATGATTCCTGTGGCCGGTGCAGCGGTTTTGCTGGCACCTTGGCACAGCAGCTCTTGGTGCAAAGTAAATGAGACTGGTTCCCCTTCTGACCAAGGTTTGGAGCTCCGGGAAGGCAGAGTAGCCTATTACAGACTCAAGAAGGAAGCCAGACTGGAGATTTCCAGGCAGAAAAGCACCAACAGTCTTAACTCCGCTGTTTTGGCTGGCGCAGTGGGTTGCTCATATTTCGGCCCTGGGAATTAACAACTTGGACGTCCACTCAGAGACCTAATTTGAAAGTTGGTAATTACAAAGACGACAGGTAGATAAATTTACAATGATGGGAAGAAACCAGCATAAAAAGGCTGAGAATACTCAAAATCAGAATGCCTCTCCCTCTGCAGAGGATCACAGTTCCTAATTAACCAGGGAACGAGGCTTAACGGAGAATGAGCACATCCCATTAACAGAATCAGGCTTCAGAAGATGGATAATAAGAAACTTCTGTGAGTTAAAAGAACATGTTGTAGCCCAATGTATAGAAACTAAGAACTTTGAAAAAAAGTTTGACGAAATCCTAATGAGAATAGACAACTTAGAGAGGATTATAAGTGATTTAATGAAAATGAAGAATACAATACAGGAACTCCGAGAAGTATGCACAGGTTTAAACACTCGAATTGTTCAAGCAGAAGAAACGATATCAGAGGTCGAAGTCCAACTTAATGAAATAAAATGAGAAAACAAGATTAGAGAAAAAAGGATAAAAAGGAATGAGCAAAGTCTCCAAGAAATGTGGGACTATGTGAAAAGACCAAATTTACGTTTGATAGGTGGACCTGAATGCGATGGAGAGAATGAATCCAAGCTGGAAAATATCCTTCAGGATATTATTCAGGAAAATTTTCCTAAACTAGCAAAGCAGGTCAATATTCAACCCCAGGTAATACAGAGAACACCACAAAGATATTCCTCAAGAAGAGAAACCCCAAGGCACATAATTGTTAGATTCACCAGGGTTGAAATGAAGGAGAAAATACTAAGGGCAGCCAGAGAGAAAGGTCAGGTTAATTACAAAGGGAAGCCTATCAGACTTACAGCAGATCTCTCAGCAGAAACTCTACAAGCCAGAAAAGAGTGGGGGCCAATATTCAACATCCTTAAAGAACAGAACTTTCAGCCCAGAATTTCATATCCAGCCAAACTAAGCTTCACAACTGAAGGAAAAATAAAATCTTTTATGAACAAGCAAGTACTCAGAGATTTTTATTACCACCAGGCCTGCTTTACGAGAGCTTCTGAAAGAAGCATTACACATAGAAAGAAACAACCAGTATTAGCCTTTCTAAAAATATACCAAAAAGTAAAGAGCATCAGCATAAAGAAGCATTTACACTAACGAATGGATAAAACAGCCAGTTAACATCAAATGGCAGTAATCCTAAATTTAAATCAACTAAATCCCCCAATCAAAAGATACAGCCAAAACCCAACGGTATGCTACATCCAGACCCACTTCACATGCAAGGATACACAAAGACTCAAAACAAAGGGATGGAGAAAGATTTACCAACCAAATGGAGAGCAAAAATAAACAAATAAATAAAAGGCAGGAGCTGCAATTCTCGTAGCTGATAAAATAGATTTTAAAGCAACAAAGATACAGTGGTAAAAGGATCAATGCAACAACAAGAGCTAATGATCCTAACATCCAGATACATTGAGACTTAGACTGAATGAGACAGAAAATTAATAAGAATATCAAGGACTCGAACTCAGATCTGGAACAAGTAAACTTAATAAATATTTATAGAGCTCTCCACTTTAAATACACAAAATATACATTCTTGTCAATACCACATCCTACCTACTCATAGATTTAAATGAAATATTGATTGGCCATTATTAATACCCATTTTTTTTAAGAATAAAGCAACATTTCTGTTCTCTCTCCCTCTTCTTCTTCCTCTTTCTTCCTCTCCTTCACTCATTTTTTTTCTTTCCTTCTCTCAAAAAAAGAAATCAACTTGTAGACCTCTAGATCCAGTTCGGCAATGTCTCTCTCATTGCCTGATTTCCTTCCTTCTCTTCTCTCCCTCTCTCCCTCCCTTCCTTCCTCCCTCCCTCCCTTCCTACTTTCCTCCCTTCCTGCCTTCCTCCCTTCCTCCCTTTCTTAAAAAAAAAAATACAAAACAATAGAAAGCTTTTATGTCCCTTCTCACATTTCCCCCACTCTAGAATTTGGGTTTATTATTTTTATGAATGTTTTTTAATTGAAATTATATTAAATTCTTAGGTTAATTTTGGGGCAATTAACATTAATAATCATTAAGTCTTCCTCTCCATAAACATTTTTCACAATTACTTTGCGTTTTATTTAAAGTATTGTAATAACAGTTTGTAATTCTCCCCCATAAAAGTTGTATACATGTTTTGTTAGATCCATTACTTTGTGTCTTTTAAAATTTCTGTTGAAAATGGCACCTTTTAAAAATTACACTTTCTAGAACTAGAGAAGCAAGAGTAAACAAACCCCAAACCTAGCAGAAGACAATACATAATCAAAATCAGAGCTGAATTAGGAGACTGAGACACAAAAAAACATTCAAAAGATCAATGAGGCCAGTAGATGCTTTCTTTAAAAAAATTAATAAGATATTAGTACCATTAGTTAAACTACTGAAGAATAAAAGAGAGAAGATCGAAATAAACACAATCAGAAACAACAAAGGAGTTATTACTGCTGATCCCACAGAAATAAAAATAACAATCAGAAGGTATTATGAACACCTCTATGCACACAAACTAGAAAATCTATAAGATATGGATAAATTCCCAGACAAATACATCCTGCCAAGACTGAACCAGGAAGAAATTGAATCCCTGAACAGACCAATAATGAGCTCAGAAATGGATTCAGTAATTAATAGCCTACCAATACAAAAAAGGCCCTGGACCAAATGGATTCACAGCCAAATTCTACCAGATTTACAAAGAAGAACTGGTACCATTCCTATTGAAACTATTCCAAAAAAATTGAGGAGGAGGGACTCCTCCAGAACTCCTTTTAAGAGGCCAGCATCATCCTGATACCAAAACCTGGCAGAGACACAATAAGAAAAAAAAAAACTTCAGGTCAACTCCTTGATGAACATTGATGCAAAAATCCTCAACAAAATACTAGCAAACCAAATCCAGCAGCATATTAGAAAGCTAATCCACCAAGATTAAGTAGGCTTTATCCCTGGCATGCAAGCTTGGTTTAACATATGCAAATCAATAAATGTTATTCATCATATGAACAGGACTAAAGACAAAAGCCACATGATAATCTCAATAGATGCAGAAAAGGCTTTTGATAAAATTCAACACCTGTTCATGTTAAAAACTCTCAATAAACTAGGTGTAGAAGAAACATATCTCAAAATAACAAGATTCATCTGTGACAAACCCACAACCAAAATCATACCATATGGGCAAAAGCTGTAAGTATTTCCCTTGAAAACTGGCACAAGACAAGAATGCCCTCTCTCACCACTCCTATTCAACATAGTATTGTAAGTCCTGGACAGAGAAATCAGGCAAGAGAAAGAAGTAAAGCACATCCAAATGGAAAGAGAGGAGGTCAAAGTATCCCTATTTGCAGATGACATGATTCTATATCTAGAAAAACTCATAGTCTTGGCCAAATATCTTTAAGCCGATAAACAACTTCAGCAACATTTCAGGATACAAAATCAATATGCAAAGATCACTAGCATTTCTATACACCAACAACAGCCAAGTCAAAAGCCAAATCAGGAAAACGATCCCATTCACAATTGCCATAAAACAAAACAAAACAAAACAAACATGGAATACAGCTGAAAGATTTCCACAATGGAAATTACAAAACAATGCTGAACGAAATCAGAGTCAATATAAAGAAATGGAAAAATATTCCATGCTCATGGGTAGAAAGAATCAATATTGTTAAAATGGCCATACTGGCCAAAGCAACATAGATTCAGTGCTATTCCTATCAAACTACCAATGAACTTCTTCAGAGAACTATGAAAACATTTTAAAAATCATATGGAATCAAAAAAGCTGAATAGTCAAGGTGATCCAAGCAAAAAGAACAAGGCAGGAGGCATCATGCTACGTGACTTCAAGCTATACTATAGGGCTACAGTAACCAAAACAGCATGGGACTGGTACAAAAGCAGACACATAGACCAATAGAACAGAATAGAGAGCACAGAAATACGGTCTCACACCTATAACATCTGATCTGTGACAAAGCTAGCATAAATAAGCAATGGGAAAAGGACTCTCTATCCAATAAATGGTGTTGGGATAACTGACTAGTCATATGCAGAATACTGAACATGGACCCCTTCCTTACACCACATGCAAAAATCAACTCAAGATGGACTAAAGACTTAAATGTAAAATCCAGAACTACAAAACCGCTAGAAGACAACCTAGGCAATATCATTCTGGAAATAGAAAC
Source organism: Callithrix jacchus (assembly GCF_049354715.1). Taxonomy (NCBI): domain Eukaryota; kingdom Metazoa; phylum Chordata; class Mammalia; order Primates; family Cebidae; genus Callithrix; species Callithrix jacchus. Next base: position 21,544,916 of record NC_133524.1, read on the forward strand.
TGTCAAAGATGTCATGACAAAGATGCCAAAAGCAATTGCAACAATAGAAAAAAGTGACAAATTGGATCTAATTAAACTAAAGAGCTTCTGCAGCAACAGAAGTAAAAAGATGTCCTACAGAATGAGAGAAAATGTTTTAATATTTCAGAAAGTGGTACATATATACCATGGAGTGTAAATTAGTTCAACTAATGTGGAAAGCACTATGATGATTCCTGAAAGGGCTAAAAACAAAACTACAGTTCAACCCAGCAATCCCATTGCTGGGTATATACCTAATGAAATATAAAACATTCTACCATAAAGATACATGGACATGTATGTTAATTGCAGCACTATTCACAATAGCAAACACATTAAATCAACCTAAATACCCATCAATGGTATACTATACTGTAAAACATGGTATATATACTATACAGCATGGAATACTATGGAGCTCTGAAAAAGAACAATATCATGTCCTTTGCTGGAACATAGATGAAGCTAGAGGCCATTATGCTTAGCAAACAAACAAAGGAACAGAAAACCAAAGACTACATGTTCTCACTTGTGGGAGCTGAATGATGAGAACACATGGACAAAAACAGGAACAGAGCAGACACTGGGGTCTAAGAGAGGGTGGAGGGTGGGAGGAGTAAGAGTATCAGAAAAATAACAATTGGGTACTAGACTTAGTTCCTGGGTGATGAAATAATCTGTACATCCAACCCTGGTGACATGAAGTTACTTAGATAACAGACCTGCATTTGTACCCCTGAGTCTAAAATAGAAGCTTTAAAATAAATAAATGATAAATAAAATAAAATAAAAATTATGTTTTCTAAATATAATAGATTTTAATGTATATATCTTATTTTTAATGAATTTGCTGAAATTTCTAATCAATCCTAGTAATATTTCTATAAGTTTTTTCAGATCTTCAGTGTAGACAGTTGTATGTTCTATTTCTTACTTTTGTAATCTAATAATTTCTATTCCCTTTTTAAAAATTCTTCCTTACCATGATGGATAGAATCACCACAAAAATATTGAAATGAAGTAAAGATAACAGTATATTTGTCTTAATCCTTCTTTAAAAAATAAGGCTGCAAAATAATTGAATATGAATTTTAAGGTAAGATATGGCTTCTGGCTTTATTACTAACTCAAAGTAGATACCCAAATAGTAAAATTATTATATTTCTTGGTTTAGATAAGAGCCAGGAATTGCAGGACTCTTTCATGTTAAAAGTTGGGGGAAATTTTTAACAATAAGAAATTATAATCACTTTTATCTTTTACATGCAGCTATCATTTATTAGAAAGCTAAAATGACTAAATAATACTCAGAAATAAACTAATATTCTAAAGGGAATGAGTAAATGTACGCTGAAATCACAAAGTGCAGTTTAAAATTTGCCATTTAAAGTTGAATTAGTGGAAAAGATTTGCATCACAAAAAGGACAATTATCCCAAAATGATAGAGTACCACAAGCATAAACTTAGAGAAATAAATTAATGCATGTCATTATTAAAGTTTTTATGGAAACAAATACAATTTCTCTAGTGTGAAAAAAATAAGGCTCCTAAATGTCATTATTGACATTTAAAAATGTTAAAACTGATAAGTAAATTTGGTAACGATGTGGTATAAAAAAATATGCAAAAATCAGTACCATTTTTATACACCAATAATAAACTTTCTGAACAGAAAACAATACCACTTATAATAGCCACAAAAAATACAATATTTCTGAGTAAATTTAACCAAGGATGTGAGTGATCTGTACACTGAAAACTATAAAACATATATGAAAGAAACTGAACAAAAAAATAAATGGAAAGACAGCCTGTGTTCTTGAATTAAAAGAATTAGTAGTGTTAAATGTCCATACTACTCAAGGTGATATATAGATTCAATGACATTACCATAAAAATTCCAATGACATTTTTCACAGAAATAGAAAAAAAAATTGTAAAATTCACATGGAACTCAAAAGACCTTGAATAGCCAAAACAATTGAGCAAAAAGAATAAACCTGGAGGCATCATAGGACCTGATTGCAAAATACACTTCTAAGCAATGAAAACAGCATGGTACTGGTGTAAAAACAAACACACAGGCCAATTAAGTGGAATAGAAATCCAAGAAGTAAATCCAGGCATTTATGATCAATTGATATTTGACAAAGGTGCAAAGAACACACACTAAGGAAAGGACAGTCTCTTCACTAAATGGCGTGGGGAACACTTGACATGCAGAAGAATAAAATTGGACCTTCATCTCACTCCATACACAAAAATCAAGTCAAAAACTTAACCACAAAACCTGAAAGTTTAAAACTCCTAGAAGATAACAGAGGAAAAGTTGCCTGAGATTGATTTAGGCAATGATTTGTTTTTGATGTGACCCCAAAGCACAAGCAACCAAAGCAAAGGAAGAGAAATGGGATTACATCAAACTAAACAGCTGCTGCATAGGAAAAGAAACAAGCAGCAGCGTTAAGAGATGACTACTCCATTGGAGAAATTGGGTGAAGGGTCTATAGGATCTCTGTATATTATTTCTCAAAACTATTTTTCAGCTTAGGGGTTAATATTTAAAGCATGTAAGGTGTTCAAACAACTCAATGGCAAAAAAAAAAAAAAAAAAAAAAGCCCTAATCAGATTAATCAAAAAATAGGCAAAAGACCTACATAGGCATTTCTCTCCAAAGGAGACATACATATCTCTAACAAGTATATGAAAAAACGATTAACACTCCTAATCATCAGGAAAATGCAGTTTAAAATCACAAAGAAATATCAACTCACCTTGTTAGAATAGCTATTGTCAAAAAGACAAAAGAGCAAGTGTTGGTGAGAAGTTGTAAAAAAGGGAATCCTCATACACTGTTGGTGGGAATGTAAATTAGTACAGTCATGATAGAAAACAGTGTGGCGGTTTCTAAAACAATTAAAAATGGAACTGCCATATGATTCAGCAATCTCACTACTGGGTATATGTCTGAAGGAAATAACATTCATATATCAAAAAGATATCTACACTTCCATGTTCATAGCAGCATTACTCACAATAGCCAAGATATGGAATTAACTGAAGTGCCTATCAGTGGATGAATGGATTAAGAAAATGAGCTAATCATAAAAAAAGAAATATACAATTTGCAAATATACAATAAATTGTATAACAATTTATAATAAAATAATTTATTATATACTTAAAATTGTAGAAAGTAGGTTTTAAGTATTCTCATCATGAATAAATGATAAGAATGTGAGGTAATGAAAAAAATAGCACTTGGTTAATAAGAAAATTATAAAGTGGTGATGTATAATATGAAACACTTTTTCAACATTTCATTTTAACCTGAAATGTCTAAGTATACATTATATTGGCCAGTTCTTTGATGTAGGGTCAAAGGATTTCCTTTGATGATAAGTCACTGATTGGTATACTACATTTTTTAAACAAGCCATATCCATAACACTGAAAATAAAAATAAGCCTGCTAGCACTTCATCATTAAATATAATGTTTATTATGGAAGTTTTTGATAGATGCTCTTTATCAGATTATAAAATTCTTTTCTATTGCTAGGTTGTAAGAATTTTTAAGAGTAATAAATATTGAATATCAAATTATTATTCTTATTCTATTGAGATAATAATACTTTTTTCTCCTTTGTTTATTATGCCGAATTACACTAATGGATTTTCCTAATGGCAAACCAACCTTGTGAAACAGGATTTTAAATGTAAGATGTGAGACCACGATGCTGGTCTTGTGAAGGAGGTAATTGCAAACCGGTTTTGTGACCCTTTGCTGAACACTGATCTCCAAATGTAAAATAAGCTGTAAAGGCTGACGAGAAAAGGCTTAAAAATTAGGAAGAAGTTTGAAGAAAGCTGTAGGTTTTCTGTGAGTCTGAAGTTCTCCCAAGGCTCAGGGGCAAAGCTCACATTCACCTTAAACCTAGGGAAAGGAGCTTCAGAGGAACCACTTGAAGGCTGGGTATTGTCACCTGGATCTCAGGAGACATAATACACTGTTTTTCTACTCTATCTGACAAATATAAAGAACAGGAAGGTCTCAGAAAAACCTACAGCAATGTCCCATAAGAAAATAAATTTTCTTATTAGCTGTGATAAGACATCATAAGATATTAGCTATGTCCAGACAATGTTGATGCTGGTTCCTAATAGTATTAATCAAGAAAGAACTTATTCTTCCTTTTCCTGTCACCTATCCCCTTCTCTGCTACAATTCTAGAGGCAGGCATCAGAAACATTTGTATGGCAGAAGAGGGTGAGAAATAATCTATGGCGAAAGTGTTGAAGGACATCTGTGTTGTTTCCAGTTCTTGGCTATTATAAAAAAAATTGCTATGAAGATTTGTGTACAGGTTTCTGGGGAAAATAGATTTCCACTTCTCTAGGATAATTACCTAAGAGTATAATTTCTGGGATGTATGATATAAGTATGTTTAGTTTTTTATAAAACTATCAAACAACTTTCTAGATTGGATGTACCACATCATATGATGTATTCATATTGAATTGTATTGTATTGTATTGAAGCAACAGATGAATAATTCAGTTTCTTCTAATGCCCACCAACATTTGGTGTTGTCACTTTTTTTTAGCCATTTTAATATCGTGCAGTAATCTCTCTCTGTGATTTTAATTTCCATTTCTTTAATGGTTAATAAAGTTGAACATATTTTCATATATTTGTTTGCCACCTGTATATTTTATTAAGTAAAATGTCTTTTACCCATTTTCTAATTGTCTTGTTTTTTACTATTGAGTTTTGAGCATCATTTACATATTCTAGACAATAGTCCTATTTATTGGTTCTCTATCTTGTTCCTTTGATCTATGTGCCTATCCTTTTGCCAGTACCACACTGTCTTGCTTACTGTAGCTATATGGTAAGCCTTAAGTTGAATAGAATGATTTCTCCCACTTTATTCATTTTTAAAGATTCTTGTAGCTATTCCAGGGCTTGTGCCTTTCCATATAAATTTTACAATAACGCTTTTCTATTTTTACAAAAATCCTTGCTGGAATTTTTTTTCCAAATTAATTTAAAAAAAATTTGTATTGGTGCGTGCTGGGAAGTGAGTGGAGGCGCAAGGACAAGTGCGAGGTGTTCACAATATCTGCAGACCCCACTTTGTTCTCAGTCAAACTACTGGTTTGGTTTGAAATGCCACTTCTCCCACAACTACCACCCTGTCTTCAGGAGCCAGCTTAAATGCTACTGCCTACCACAAGTCTTCCCCAATCCTTGCCAGCCCCTACCACCTACCAGAATTTTCCTCCCTCCTCTGCCTCTTAAAGCATTTCACTCCTCTGCTCAGAAAATATTTTAGAGTCAGATCGAAAAGGAGAAGATGGTGCTGTAGGACCAACTCAGGATTGTAGCTCCCAGTGAATCCACAGATGGTGAGTGGATGCCGCATTTCCAGATGGATCTTTATTGCCCACAGACCAGGAGATTCCCAGATGTAGGAGCCACATGGGCCGCCAGCCCGGCTGTTTGACCAGCGTGGCTGTTTGGGCAGGGGCCGCAGCGCAGCGGCACTCTGTACAAAGTACACTGGTTTGGTTGCCCTGTTAAACCGGCAATTGGAGATTTTGGAAGGCAGATTAGCACATTCATCTGATTAAACGGGACTTAAACAGAAAGCCAGGTCAGGAGATTACCGGGCAGCAATGTGATTCCAGCCGGCGCACTCGGTCGCTGCATGGGAAATCACACAGATCCCGGTGCCCTTTCAGCAGGTGACTGGAACACCTGGGAGAGAGTCAACGGTTCAACTTAAAAAAAAAAGGGCTCTGAGGCAGGGAGCCAGGTGATCAGGCATGGTGGGTCCCACCCCCACAAAAACAAACAAAACAGCAATTGGAAACGCTCGGGGTTGAGAGTTTCATGGCAAGCACAGCTGAACCCATGATGGTGCAGCTCAGAGAGGGAAGGGCGTCCGCCATTACCGAGGCACTCAACCCCTATGGAGGTACACAGCCATTGCTGACACAGCCTGCCATTGCTGAGGCAACCTGCCATAACAGAGAGAGTCTGCCACTACAGAGGCAAGCCATCATCACCATGGCAGCTCTAACCACACCCATATAAACAGGACTACAGGGAATTACACATGGCAGCAGGGTGGAGCCAACAGCAACAGGGTGGAACCAACGACAGCAGGGTGGAGCCCATGGCAGCAGGACAGAGCCCATGGCAACAGGGTAGAGCCAACGGCAGCTCAGCATAGCCACTACATGCAAGCAGTAATTAGACTGCCTCCTTGCTGGGCAGGACAGTGCAATGGATACTCATAAATAAAGCCCTAACTCCCCGGGAAAGAGCACCTGAGAAAAAAAAGGTGGCTTTATGAGGTCTTCTGCAGCAGACTTAAAAGTACCTGCCTAGCAGCCCTGAATGAACAAAGGAAATCACAGCTCAGCACTTGAGCTCCTATAAAGTACAGACTGTCTCCTCAAGCAGCTCCCTGATCCCCGTATATCCAAAAAGGCACCTCACATAGGACTAATTAGACTGACATTTGGTGGGCATCATTCAGGGACAAAGATAGCAGAAGAAGAAACGGGTAGCAACCCTCACAGTTCCACAGTTGCTACAGGTGTACCCCAGGCAAGCAGGGCCTGGAGTGGACCTCAGTAGTCCTACAGCAGAGGGGCCAGACAGTTAGAAGAAAAACTAAGAAACAGAAATACTTCATCATCAACAATCTGGACGTCCACTCAGAGACCCAATCAGAGAATCAGCAACCACTCAGATGCCAGGTGGATAAATCTGCAAAGATGGGAAGAAACCAGAGCAAAAAGGAAGAAAACACCCGAAACCAGAACACCTCGCCTCCTACAATGGACCATAACTCCTCACCAGCAAGGGAACAAAGCTGGATGGAGAAAGTGTGATAAAATGACAGAATCAGACTTTAGAAGGCGGGTAATGAGAAACTTCCATGAGCTAAAAAACACGTTCTAACTCAATGCAAAGAAACTAAGAACCTTGAAAAAAGATTTGATGAAATGATAACAAGAACAAACAACTTAGAGAGAAATATGAGTGAATTGAAGGAGCTGAGAAACAGAACATGAGAACTTCGCAAAGCATGCACAAGTTTCAACAGCCGAATTGACCAAGCAGAAGAAAGGATATCAGAAGTCAAAGATAAACTCAATGAAATAAAATGAGAAGCCAAGATTAGAGAAAAAAGTGCAAAAAGGGATGAACAAAGTCTCCAAGAAATGTGGGACTATGTGAAGAGACCTAATCTACATTTGATAGGTATACCTGAATGTGACAAAGCGAATGAATCCAAGCTGGAAAATACTCTTCAGAATATTATTCAGGAAAATTTCCCCAACCTAGCAAGGAAGCCCAATATTCAAGTCCAGGAAATACAGAGAACACCACAAAGATATTCTGCAGGAAGAGCAATCCCAAGGCACATAATCATCAGATTCACCAGGGTTGAAATAAATAAGAAAATGCTAAGGGCAACCAGAGAGAAAGGTTGGGTCACCCACAAAGGAAAGTCCATCACACTCACAGCAGATCTCTTGGCAGAAACCCTACAAGCCAGAAGAGAGTGAGGGCCAATATTCAACATCCTTAAAGAAAAGAACTTTCAACCCAGAATTTCATATCCAGCCAAATTGAGCTTTATAAGTCAAGGAAAAATAAAATCCTTTGCGAACAAGCAAGTACTCAGAGATTTTTGTCATCACAAGGCCTGCTTTACAAGAGCTCCTGAAACAGGCATACACATAGAAAGGAACAACCAGTACCAGCCATTAAAAAAACATACAAAATGCTAAAGAGCATCAACAAAATGAAGAATCTGCATCAGCTAATGGGCAAAACAGCCAGCTAGCATCAAAATGGGAGTATCAAATTCACACATAACAATATTAACCCTAAATGTAAATGGGCTAAATGTACCAATCAAAAGACACACACTGGCAAATTGGATAAAAAGCCAAAACCCATCGGTGTGCTGTATCCAGGAAACCCATCTCACATGCAAGTATAAACAAAGGCTCAAAATAAAGGGATGGAGGAAGATTTACCAAGCAAATGGAGAGCAAATAAAAAGCAGGAGTTGCAATTCTCATCTCAGATAAAATAGACTTTAAAGCAACAAAGATCAAAAGAGACAAAGAAGGTCATTACACAATGATAAAAGGATCAATACAACAAGAAGAGCTAATGATCCTAAATATATATGGACTCAATACAGGAGCACCCAGATATATAAGGCAAGTTCTTAATGACTTACAAAGAGACTTAGACACCCACACAGTAAGAGTGGGAGACTTTAACACTCCACTGTCAATACTAGAAAGATCAACCAGACAGAAAATTAACAAGGATATCCAGGACTTGAACTCAGACCTGGAACAAGCAAACCTGATAGACCTTTACAGAACTCTCCACCCAGAATCCACAGAATATACATTCCTCTCAGCACCACATGAAACCTATTCTAAAATTGACCACATAATTCGAAGTAAAGCACTCATCAGCAAATATAAAACAACGGAAATCATAACAAACAGTCTCTCAGACCACAGTGCAATCAAGTTAGAACTCAGAATTCAGAAACTAACTCAAAACCACACAGCTTCATGGAAACTGAAAAACTGGCTCTTGAATGTTGACTGGGTAAACAATGAAATGAAGGCAGAAATAAGAAAGTTATTCAAAACCAACAAGAATGAAGACACAACATATCAGAATCTCTGGGACACATTTAAAGCAGTCTCTAGAGGAAAATATATAGCTATAAGTGCCCATATGAGAAAAGTGGAGAGATCCAAAATTGACACCCTCACATCAAAATTGAAAGAGTTGGAGGAGCAAGATCAAAAAAACTCAAAACCTAGCAGAAGACAAGAAATAACTAAGATCAGAGCAGAACTGAAGGAGATAGAGACACAAAAACCCTTCAAAAAATCAATAAACCCAAGAGCTGGTTTTTTGAAAAAATCAGCAAAACAGACCACTAGCCAGACTGATAGAAAAGAGAGAATAACCAAATGGTTGCAATAAAAAACAATAAAGGGGAAATCACTACAGATTCCACAGAAATTCAAACCATCATCAGAGAATATTAAAAACAACTCTATGCACATAAACTAGTAAACCTGGAAAAAATGGATAAATTCCTGGACACTTGTGTCCTCCCAAGCCTAAACCAGTAGGAAGCCGAAACTGTGAATAGACCAATAACAAGGTCTGAAGTTGAAGCAGCAATTAAGAGCCTACCACACAAAAAAATCCCAGGTCCAGATGGGTTCACAGCCGAATTCTACCAGACACACAAAGAGAAACTGTTACCATTCCTTCTGAAACTCTTCCAAATAATCCAAAACGAGGGAATCCTTCCCAAATCATTTTATGAGACCAACATCATCCTGATACCAAAACCCAGCAGAGACTCAACAAAAAAAGAAAACTTCAGGCCAATATCCGTGATGAACGTAGACGCAAAAATCCTCAATAAAATATTGGCAGGCCAATTGCAACAGCAGATTAAAAAGCTTATCCACCATGATCAAGTAGGATTCATCCCGGGGATGCAAGGCTGGTTCAACATACGCAAGTCTATAAATGTAATTCACCACATAAACAGAACCAAAGATAAAAACCACATGATTATCTCAACTGATGCAGAGAAAGCCTTTGACAAAATGACAAGCATTCCTATACACCAATAACAGGCTTAAAGAGAGCCAAATCAAGAATGAACTGTCGTTTGCAGCTGCTACAAAGAGAATAAAATACCTAGGAATACAACTAACAAGGAAAGCAAAGTACCTCTTCAAGGAGAATTACAAACCACTGCTCAATGAAATAAGACCGGACACAAACAGATGGAGAAACATTCCATGTTCATGGTTAGGAAAAATCAATATCATGAAAATGGCCATACTGCCCAAAGTAATTTACAGACTCAACGCTATCCCCATCAAGCTACCATTGACTTTCTTCACTGGAAAAAAACACCTTGAACTTCATATGGAACCAAAAGAGAGCCTGCATAGCCAAGTCAATTCTAAGCAAAAAGAGCACAGCGGGAGGTATCACACTACCAAACTTCAAACTATACTACAAGGCTACAGTAATTAAAACAGCATGGTACTGGTACCAAAGCAGAGATATAGACCAATGGAACAGAACAGAGGCATCGGAGCCAACACAACATATCTACAACCATACAATCTTTGATAAACCTGACAAAAACAAGCAATGGGGAAAGAATTCCCTGTTTAATAAATGGTGCTGGGAAAACTGGCTAGCCATGTGCAGAAAGCAGAAACTGAACTGCTTCCTGACACCTTACACTAAAATTAACTCCAGATGGATTAAAGACTTAAACATAAGACCTGGCACCATAAAAACCCTAGAAGGAAATCTAGGCAAAACCATTCAGGACATAGGAGTAGGCAAGGACTTCATGACCAAAACACCAAAAGCATTGGCAACAAAAGCCAAAATAGACAAATGGGACCTAATGAAACTCCACAGCTTCTGCATGGCAAAAGAAACAGTCACTAGAGTTAATCAGCAACCAACAGAATGGGAAAAAATTTTTGCAGTTTACCCATCTGACAAAGGGCTGATATCCAGAATTTACAAAAACTAAAACAGATTAACAAGAAAAAAACAAGCCCATTCAAAACTGGGCAAAGGATATGAACAGACACTTTACGAAAGAAGACATACATGAGGCCAACAAACATGAAAAAGTGCTCATCATCACTGGTCATCAGAGAAATGCAAATCAAAACTACATTGAGATACCATCTCATGCCGGTTAGAATGGCGATCATTAAAAAATCTGGAGACAACAGATGCTGGAGAGGATGTGGAGAAAAAGGAACACTTTTACACTGTTGGTGGGAGTGTAAATTAGTTCAACCATTGTGGAAGACAGTGTGGCGATTCCTCAAGGCCTTAGAAATAGAAATTCCATTTGACCCAGCAATCCCATTACTGGGTATATATCCAAAAGACTATAAGTCGTTCTACTATAAGGACACATGTACACGAATGTTCATTGCAGCACTGTTTACAATAGCAAAGACTTGGAATCAACCCAAATGCCCATTGATGATAGACTGGATTGGGAAAATGTGGCACATATACACCATGGAATATTATGCAGCAATCAGAAATGATGAGTTTGTGTCATTTGTAGAGACATGGATGAATCTGGAGAACATCATCCTCAGCAAACTGACACAAGAACAGAAAATGAAACACCGCATATTCTCACTCATAAGTGGATGATGAAAAATGAGAACACATGGACACAGAAGAGTACTAAACACTGGGGTCTATTGGGGGGAAATGGGGAGGGCCCGTGGGAGGGGGAGGTGGGGAGGGATAGCCTGGGGAGAAATGCCAAATGTGGGTGAAGGGGGGAACGGAAGCAAAACACACTGCCATCTGTGTACCTATGCAACTGTCTTGCATGTTCTGCACATGTACCCCAAAACCTAAAATGCAATAAAAAATAAAAAAAAAAATCTGGAGACAACAGATGCTAAAGAGGATGTGGAGAAATAGGAATACTTTTACATTGCTGGTGGGAGTGTAAATTAGTTCAACCATTGTGGAAGACAGTGTGGTGATTCCTCACGGACCTAGAAATAGAAATTCCATTTGACCCAGCAATCCCATTACTGGGTATATATCCAAAGGATTATAAATCGTTCTACTATAAGGACACATGCACATGAATGTTCATTGCAGCACAGTTTACAATAGCAAAGACCTGGAACAAACCCAAATGCCGATCAATGATAGACTGGACTGGAAAAATGTGGCACATATACACCATGGAATATTATGCAGCCATCAAAAACGATGAGTTTGTGTCCTTTGTAGGGACATGGATGAATCTGGAGAACATCATTCTCAGCAAACTGACACAACAACAGAAAATGAAATACCGCATATTCTCACTCATAGGTGCGTGATGAACAATGAGAACACATGGACACAGGGAGGGGAGCACTACATTCCGGGGTCTATTGGGGGGAATAGGGGAGGGACAGTGGGGGCAGAGCTGGAAAGGGATAGCATGGGGAGAAATGCCAGATGTGGGTTAAAAGGAGGAAGACAGCAAATCACACTGCCACGTGTGTACCTATGCAACTATCTTGCATGTTCTGCACATGTACCCCAAAACCTAAAATGCAATAAAAATAAATAAATACATAAATACATAATAATTTGTATTGTGTATTATTAAAGTATAAACCATGATGGTTGTGAGATACATATAGCAAAAAATGTTTACTATAGTGAAGCAAACTAACATTCGTCATCTCACATCATCAACAAAAAAGGTGCTGATTTTTTGTTTTTGTCTTTTGGCAACAGCAGCTAAAATCTATTCATCTAGCATGAATCTTAAATACAGTACATTTTTGTTACCTATAGTTCTCATGTTGTACATTACATCTCTAGACTTACTCATCATAATGTATCTGCTATCTGCTACTCTATATCCTCTAACATATATCTTCTGATTTCCTCCTTACCTGCCCATCCTTGCCCTTGGTAACCACTGTTCTCTAGTCTCTGTATATTTAATTTTTAAAAAACATTTCATATATAAGTGAGATTATGTAATTTTTTTTCTTCTGCGTCTGGCTTATTTCACTTAGCATTATGTCCTTCAGGCTCATCCATGTTGTGGTAAATGGCATGATCTCATTCTTTTTTAGGGTGGAATAATACTCCATCGTGTATTTATACTACATTTTCTTTATCCACTCATCTGTTGATGGACACTTAGGTTGTTTCCCTATCTTTGCTATTGTGAATAATGATGCAAGAAACATGTATATGCAGATATCTTTAAAAGGTGTTGATTTCAATTCCTTTGGGCATATGTCTACAAGAAGGATTGCTGAATCATATGGTAGCTCTATTTTTAATTTCTTTATAAACCTCCATATTGTTTTCCACAATGGCTGTACCAATCTACATTTCCACCAATAGTGCATAAGAGTTCTCTTTTCTCCCCACCCCCACAAACATTTAACTTCTGGCTTTTTTATTATAGCCATCCTAATGGGTGTTAGGTAATATTTCATAGTGCATTTGATTTGCATTTCCATGATCATCGATGATATTTGGCACTTTTTCATATTCCTGTTGGTAGTTTTTATGTCTTTGGAAAAAAGTTCTTTTTTTCATCTTTTAATTGTTTTTTTTTTACTATGATTAATTTACATGAGATATTCATATTCATAAATTTTAGATATTAAACTATTATCAGATATATGATTTGTAATGTTTTCTGGTATATAGGCTTCTGCTTCATTTTGTTTACTGTTTCATTTGCTCTGCAGAAGCTTTTTAGTTTTATGTAGTCCCATTTATTTATTTTTGCTTATGTAAAATTAACCTTTGGGGTTATATCCAAAAAAATCACTGCCAGGGCAATGTCAAGGAGCTTTTCCTCTATGTTCTCTTCTAGAAGTTTTACAGTTTTATGTTATATTTAGGTCTCTTCACCATTTAGACTTGATTATTGTGTATGGGGTAAGATAAGAGTCTGATTCAGTCTTTTGCATGTGAAAATCTAGTTTTTGTAGCACCGTTTATTGAAGAGGCTATCCTTTCCTTGTGTGTCTTCTGGTTTACCTTATTGAAAATTAGGTGACCATATATGTTTAGTTTTATTTCTGGGCTCTCCATTCTTTTTCTACTGGATGATAATGTATACTCTTTCTGATAAGTTGCTGAATTCAGTTTGCTAATATTTTATTGAGAATTTTTGCATCAATACTTACCAGAGAGAGACTGACCTGTAGTTTTACTTTCCTATGATATCATTGTCTGACTTAGTTATCAAGGTAATGGTGACTTCATAAAATGTTTCTTTAACTCGATTTTGGAAGAGTTTAAGAAACATTATCATTAATTATTTGAATGTTTGATAGAATTCAGCTGTGAAGCTATGTAGTCCTGAGATTTTCATTTTTGGAAGATTTTCTTTATTACTTCTTTCATGTGTTTATTTTTTATTGGTCTGCCTACACTTTCTATTTCTTCCTGAAGCAATCTTGGTAGGCTCTATTTTCTAAGAATTTGTTCATTTCCTATAGGTTATCCAATCTGTTGGCATAATCTTTTGCATAATAGGATGTTATGATCCTTTTTATTTCTGAGGCATTTGTTGTAATTTCTTCACTTTCTTTTTGCTTTATTTCAGTCTTCTGTCTTTATTTTAGACTAGCTAAGGGTGTGTTGATTTTGTTTATTTTTTCAAAAAGCCAACTTTTAGTTTTATTAATGTTTCTATGTTTTTACTTTTCTCTATTTGATTTCTTTCTATTCAGATTTTTACTACTTCTTTCTGCTAACTTTGGGATAATTCTTTTTCTTGTTCCTTGAGGTAAAACTGTTGAGTGGACAATTATGTATATGTCTGTTAAGGTCCATTTGGTTTAAGTGCATTTCAGTCCAATATTTTCTTATTAATTATTTTTCTGGTTGATCTACCCAGTATTCAAAGTGAAGTATTTAAATGTATTGCTATTCTTCCTCCATGTACATTAATATTTGATTTATGTATCTAGATGCTCCAATGTTGGGTGCATATATCTTTATAATTGTTAATCATTTGCATGGAACATCTTCTTCCATCCCTTCATTTTCGGCTAATGTGCATCCTTAAATTTGAAGTGGGTATCTTGTAGGAATAGTCTATTTTTATACATTCAGCCACTCCATGTCTTTTGATTGGAGAGTTAACCAACTTACATTCAAGGTTATTATTGATAGGTAAGAGTTACTATTGCCAATTTGTTCATTGTTTTTTGGTTGTTTTGCAGATCTCTTTTTCCTTTCTTGTTGTCTACCATTGTAGTTTGATAAGTTTTTGTAGTGCAAATCTTTGTTTCCTTTCTCATTATCACTTGTATATCTGCTATAGTGTTTTGTTTTGTGGTCAACATAAGGCTTACATAAAACATCTTAGAGTTATAATGAAGCTGACAACAATCTAAATTCTATTGAATATAAAAATGCCAGACTTTTACACCCCAGTCACAGAACTGTTTTTTCGTTTTAGAGATGTAGTCCCTCTCTGTTGCTCAGGCTGGAGTTCAGCGGCAGGATTATAGAGTCATAGCTCGCCAAAGCCTCAAACTTCTGGGTTCGAGCAATTTTTTCGCCTCAGCCTCCTGAGTAGCTGAGACTACAGGCATGTACTGTGATGCCTGGATAATTAAAAAAAAATTGTAGAGACAGGTTGCGCAGGCTGGCACAATTTATGTTTTTGATATCACAATTTGTATCTTTTTATATTGTGTATTTCTTAAACTTACTGTAGCTTTGGTTATTTTTTACCCTTTCTGATTTTAACCTTCATACTAGAGATATTTATATGCTACCATTACAGTATTGGAATATTTTGGATTTGACTATGTATTTACCTCTTACAATGAATTTTATACTTTCATATCTATTCATGACAGTAATTATTGCCCTTTCATTTCCACTTGAAGAAATACCTTAAGTATTTCTTTTAGGGAAGGTCTACTGATGATGAAATCTTAAAGCCTTTTGCTTGTCTGAAAAATTATTTCTACCTCATTTCTGAAAGATAGCTCAGCTAGATATAATATTAGTTAGCAGGGTTTTTTCTCTTTCATCACTTTGAATATATCATACCATTCTCTAACGGTTTACAATGTTTCTGCTGAGAAATTAACTTACAGTCTAATGGGTATTCACCTATATCTGACTTGACTTTTTTCTTGCTACTTTAAAAATTCTGTCTTTGACTTTTTAGAGTTTGCTATACTATGCCTTGGAGAAGATCTTGTTGGATTTTATCTGTTTGGGGAATTTTATAGTTCATGGATCTGGATGTCTAAATCTGTCCCAACACTTGAGAGTTTTTCAGCAATTATTTCATTAAACAAGCTTTCTTTCCATTTCTCTGTCTCCTCTCCTTCTGTAAGTCCCATAATGTAAAACTATGTTCATTTAATAGCATCCTATATGTCCTATAAGCTCTCTTCACTCTCTTTTGTTCTTTCTTTTCCACTCCAAGTCATTTTAAAAGACCTATCTTCACAATTTTTTTCTTCTTCTTTCTCCAGTCTGCTATTGAAGCTCTCTATTTCATTTTAATTTCATTGAATGAGTTCTTCTGCTTCAAGATTTGTTTACTTTTAACCTTCATACTAGAGATATTTTTACACTACTATCATATCTATCTCTTTGTTGAATTTCTTATTTAGATCCTAAGTTGTTTTCCTAATTTCACTGTATTGTCCATTTGTGTTCTCTTATATATTACTCAGTTTCCTTAAGATCATTATTTTGAATTCATTTTCAGGCAATCCATAGATTTCCATGGGGGAAGAGGTCACTTACTGGCAAACTATTGTGTTCCTTTGGTAGTGGCATGTTCCCTAGCATTTTAAATGTTTCCTGTATCACTGTGTTGATATATCTGCACATCTGGTGGCACAGTCACCTCTTCCAGACTCTACAGAGTGGCTTTCATAGGGAAAGATTTTCACCTGCAGACAAGCCTAAGGGTGCTGATTAGGAAAGGTGCAGTGGTTCTGATTATGTTTAAATGCAGTGGTGTTGTTTCTATGCAGTTTCTTTGGCTGTGATCAATGTCATCAATAAATGCAGGTGACTTAGTGGTCTAAGCCACATAGGTTTGTAGCAGTGATAGTGGCTGTATAGGTTATTAAGGCAAGGGTTTTAGGGATCCTTCTGTTCTTATATTCCTCACAGTGGGAAGTCTTAGCTGAGATAATCTCTCTTGGTCTTAGGTCTGACACAGTCCAAAGGCAGCCACAGTGGCAAGGAAATCCAGAGCACAGGGGCTTGAAGCAGCTATGGAAATGGATTCCTGGGCTTGTGAAACTACTGTATCACTTGGGACCTGAGGCACAGGTTTACTTTCCAAGGCATAAATGGATGTAACTAAGCTGGAGTCTGTTCCTCAGAGACACACCCCAACAGTTCAGGCATAGGAGGCTGGAATATAGCTGTGGTGTTGACCCTGCAGGGTACAGCACTGTCAAAGCTCTAGGGATAAAAGGGTGCCCCACAGTGTTGTGCCCTGGAGAACAGGGTACCATTGCAATTCAGGACCCAGAATGAACAGGGCATGGTGGCAGCTCACACTCTGGAGGGTAAGGTATCATAAAGTAGTGTCTATGCTTCTGCACAGCAAAAAAAATTGTCAACACAGTAAAAAGACAAACTACACAATGTGAGAAAATATTTGCAAACTGTGCATTCAAATAAAATTATCCAGAATCTAGAAGGAAAGTAAACAATTCAATGAGGAAATAAAAAACACAAATAAATCCATTAAAAAGTGGGCAAAGGACATGAACAGACACTTCTCAGAAAAAGACATACAAGTATTCAACAAATATAAAAAAATGCTCAACATCACTAATCATCTGAGAAATGCAAATCAAAACCACAATGAGATACCATCTCACACCAGTCAGAATGGCTATTAGTAAAATGTAAAAAAATAATAGATGTTGGCAACGTTGTGGAGAAAGAGAATGCTTATACACTGTTGCTGGAAATGTAAATTAGTTCAGCCACTGTGGAAAGCAGATTGGAGATTTCTCAAAAAATTAAAAATAGAACTCCCATTGAATCTAGGAATTCTTTCACTGGGCATATACCCAAAGGAAAATATATTCTTCTACCAGAAAGACACATGTATGTTTATCACAGCACTATTGACAATAGCAAAAACATAGAATCTGGCTGGGTGTGATGGCTCACACCTCTAATCCTAGCACTTTGAGAGGCTGAGGTGGGTAGATCAACTGAGATCAGGAGTTTGAAACCAGCCTGGTCAACATGGCAAAACCCTGTCCTTAATAAAAATAAAAATAAATTGCCTGAGCATGGTGGCACACATCTGTAGTCCCAGGTACTAGGGAGGCTGAGGCAGGAGAATAGCTTAAACCCTGGAGGGAGAGGTTGCAGTGAGCCGAAATTGTGCCACTACACTCCAGCAGAATTTCTGCTGCATCTTTGCTCCTCCCCAGAGCTCTCGTTTAGATACTTTTGGTCAAAATGTAGTTGTTTAACTGTTTTGTGTTTTTTTGTGGGGAAGAGAGTGCTAAGAGCTTCAAGTTGGCTGTCTGGCTAATGTCATTCACTCACATTTCTCTGATTTTCTTCTTTATATTTTTTGTGGATATATTCTGTTATCCTTTTTCTAATATCTTATGTTGGACCCTCATCTAGCTTTCTATTCCATCTTTCTGTCTTTTTCAAATATATCGATTTAACATTATAAATTTTATTTTACATACTTCTTTAGCTGCATCCATTATTTCATCATTTTATTTTAATATAAAATTCTTCCATTTTTAGTTCAATTTTCTAATACTCATTTATGATTTCTCCTTTGTCTATGAGTTGTTTAGATTAGTGTATGTTTATGAATATATCTGTGTGCTTTAATTTACAGAAGTTTGGAGGTATTAATTATCTTGCTTATTTTTAACTTTATGGAATCATGATCAGAGAATGACATCTCTCTAAGATTATTTGAAATGTCTTGAGACTTGCTTTATATCATAGAATATGGCTAATTTTCATAAGTGAAATATTTTATTTAACAATATTTTACACTAGTCTCTTCATTGTAAAATTTGACATAAATTTCTTAGATCATAATTGTTTAATTCTGTTGTTCAAATCATCTATAAGTTTAATGATTTATTTCTACTTATGCTTTATTACTGATAAATGAGTAAAACTCTTCCATCACGATGTTGCAAATTTCAATTTGAATGATTGTCAAGTTTTGCATTATATATTTTGATACTTTTATTTCCTTTGAATAATTTTAAATTTTTAGAAATACTCTTTACTCCTAGTAATAATTTTTACCTTAAATATTATTTAATGGGAAATCATATAGCTATACAAGCTTTCTTTTGATATTATAGGCCAACATACACTTTTCCATATTTTAATTTCAACATTTCTGTACTATTACATTTTAGATATTTATCTCCTAAAGAGTATATAGCTGGATCTTAGTTTTTTATTGAATATGGAAATCTCCATATATTCACTCAAAAACTTACTTCATTCCCATTTACTGTAATTTCTGATGTATCTAGATTTATTTCTACCATTTGTTTTTTGTTTCTCTGTGTTTCTGCTTTTTTCTAGATTGTGCCTTCTTTGGCAAGCAGTAATTTATTTGTAATAATTATTCACTTTATTATTTTTATTTTGGTAAAAAACAAGTAAAATAATAGAAAATTTACACTCTTAAAAAAAGTTTAAGTGTACGGTACTGTATTGTCAGCTAGAAGTACAACGAAATTACAGAATGTTTTTATCCTAAATGACTAAAGTATAAGACAACAAATTTACAGATTGTTTTCATTGTAAATGACTAAACTCAAAAACAGTCAGCAGAGTACAAAGACAACTCAAAGAGTGGGAGGAAATCTTGACAAATTTATACATTCAACAAAGGACTAATATCCAGAATCTACAAGAAAATAAAACAAATTAGCAAGAATAAAACAAACAATCCCATCAAAAAGTGGACTAAAGGCATGAATAGAGAATTCTCAAAAGAAGATATACAAATGGCTAACAAACATATGAAAAAATGCTCAACATCACTAATGTTCAGGGAAATGCAAATCAAAACCACAATGCGATACCACCTTACTCCCACAAGAATGGCCATAATGAAAAAAATAAAAAAATAATAGATATTGGCATGGATGAAACAGGAACACTTCTACATTCCTGGTGGGAATGTAAACTAGTACAACAACTATGGAAAACAGTGTGGAGATTTCTTAAAGAACTAGAAGTAGAACTACTATCTGATCCAGCAATCCCACTACTGAGTATCCACCCAGAGGAAAAGAAATTATATGAAAAAGATCCTTGCACATACAGTTTATAGCAGCACAATTTGCAATTGCAAAAATATGCAATCACAAAAATATGGAACCAACCCAAATGTCCATCAATCAATGAGTGGATTTATAAATATATATATATGAATGATGGGAAACTACTCATCCATAAAAAGGAGCAAATTAATGGCATTTGCAGCAACCTGGATGGAACTGGAGACTATTATTCTAAGTGAAGTAACTGAGGAATGGAAAACCAAACATCATATGTTCTCACTCATAAGTGGGAGCTAAGCTATAAGGATGCAAAGATGTGAGAATGATACAATGGACTTTGGTGAGTCAGGGAAAGGATGGGGTGTGAGGGATACAAGATCACAAATTGGGTTCAATGTATACTGCATAGGTGATGGGTGCACGAAAATCTTACAAATCAACACTAACGAAATTACTCATATAACCAAATATCATGTTCCCCCCAAAACTGTGAAATTATTTTTAACAGCCAAAAAAGAGAAATTATCCTTATTTTTAAACATTAAATCAGACATTCACCATACATTTAGTATAGCTATCCTCTGTCAGAATTACAAAGTTATAGTTTTAGTTTGCTGAAAGCTACTATAATTAATTTTAATTTTTATCAAATGTTTTTCCTTTCACTGAAATTACCATGTAATGTCACTCCTTAAATTTGAATTTATAAAATGATTTTCAAATGTTAAACAGCATTCCTAAATAAACCGAACTTGGTACTTAAAAAAATGAACTCTATATCCACTAAAAAGAAAGTGGCCATTTTCTCTTCCACCCTAACCCCTGGAAACAACTGTTCTATTTTCTGCTTCTGTGAGTTTATTACTTTAGATTTCCCACATAAGTGTAATAAAGTAGTATTTGTCATTCTGTGACTGGCTTATTTCACTTGTCATAATGCCCTTAGGACTCATCTATATTGTAGCATATGACAGGATTTTCTTCTTTGGTAAGGCTGAATAATATTCCACTGTATGTATACATCACATTTTCTTTATTCATTCAACCGCTAATGAAATTTAGGTTGTTTCCACCTCTTGATGATTGTGAATAATGCTAAAGTGAACATGGGAGTGCAAATATTTCTTTGAGATCCTGTTTTCAATTCTTCCGGTTAAATATCCAGAAGTGGGATTGCTGAATCATATAGTAATACTATTTTAAATTTTTTTAGAAACTTCATACTGTTTTCTTTTAGTGAATATACCATTTTGCCTTCCAGCCAATGGTGCACAAGGGTTCCAATTTCTCCATACCTTTGCCAACACGTGGGATTTTCAGATCTCTCTCTCTCTCTCTCTCTTTCTCTCTCACATATGTGTGTGTGTGTGTGTGTGTGTGTGTCTGTGTGTGTGTTTAAATAATAAATAATGACC
This sequence comes from Callithrix jacchus, assembly GCF_049354715.1. Lineage (NCBI taxonomy): Eukaryota > Metazoa > Chordata > Mammalia > Primates > Cebidae > Callithrix > Callithrix jacchus. The sequence continues at coordinate 21,566,272 of NC_133524.1, forward strand.
ACACTAACAGATGTTAGAGGGTATCTCATTGTAGTTTTTAATTGCATCACCTGGATGATTAGTGATGCTGAAAATCTTTCAATATACATGTTGGTTCATTGTATGTCTTATTTGGAGAAGTGTCTAATCAAGTCATTTGCCTATTGTTTAATTGAGTTATTGTTTTGTTGCTACTGAATTATAGGACTTATGTATTTTGTATGTTAACCCCTTATCAGATATATGGTTTTTAAATATTCTCTTCCATTCCATAGGTTGAATTTTTACTTTGTTGATTGTTTCATTTGTTGTGCAGACACTTCTCAGATTGATATTGTCCCACTTATCTATTTTTGCTTTTGTTACCTGTGTTTTTAGTGTTATATCTAATAAATCATTGCTAAGACCAATGTTACAAAGATTCTCCCCTATGTTTTCTTTAGTAGGTTTACAAATTTAGTTCTTGTGTTTGCCTTTAATACATTTGGAATTGATTTTCATGCACAGTGTAAGATAGAGTCCAATTCTATTCTGATACATGAGGATAGTTTTTCCAACACCATTTGTTGAACCTACTCTCCTTTCTCTATCACACAGGTTGGGCTGCCTTGTTAAAGATTAGTTGCCTGTGTATGCATAAGTTTATTTCTGGGTTCTCTATTCGGTTCCATTATTCTGGTTTTGTTGTTGTTGTTGTTGTTGTTGTTTATACTTTACTTTCCGGGATACATATGCAGAACATGCAGGTTTGTTACATAGGTATACATGTTCCACAGTAATTTGCTGCACCCATCAACTGTCATGTACATTAGGTGTTTCTCCTAATGCAATCCCTCCTGCAGCCCCCACAACTAAACAGGCCCCCATATGTAATATTCCCCTCTCTGTGTCCATGTGTTCTCATTGTTCAACATCCACTTATGAGTGTGAATATGTGGCATTTGGTTTTCTGTTCCTGTGTTAGATTGCTGTGAATGATGATTTCCAGCTTCATCCATGTCCCTGAAAGGGACATGAATGCATCCTTTGTTACGGCTGCAGAGTATTCCATGGTGTGTATGTACCACATTTTCTTTACCCAGTATATCATTGATGGCTATTTGGGTTGGTTCCAAGTCTTTGCTATTGTGAATAGCACTGCAATAAATATACATATGCATGTGTCTTTACAGCAGAATGATTTATAATCTTTTGGGTATATAGCCAGTAATGGGATTGCTGGGTTAAATGCTATTTCTGGTTCTAAATCCTGGAGGAATCACTGTCTTCCACAATGGTTGAAGTAATTTACACACCCACCAAAAGTGTAAAACTATTCCTATTTCTTCACATCATCTCCAGCATCTGCTGTTTCCAGACTTTTTAATGATCGCCATTCTAACTCATGTGAAATGGTGTCAGTTTCATGTTGATTTGCATGTTCCTGATGACCAGTAATGAAGAGCTTTTATTCATGTTTGTTGGCCATATAAATGTGTTTTTTTGAGAAGTGTCTTTTCGTATCCTTTGCCCACTTTTTGATGGGGCTGTTTGTTTTCTTCTTGTCAATTTGTTTAAGTTCCTTGTAGATTCTAAATATTAGCCCTTTGTCAGCGGGATAGATCACAATAATTTTCTCCCATCCTATAAGTTACCTGTTCACTCTGACGATAGTTTCTTTTGCTGTGCAGAAGCTCTTTAGTTAAATTAGATCCCATTTGTTAATTTTGGTTTTTGCATTGCTTTTGGTGTTTTAGTCATGAAGTCTTTGCCCATGCCTATGTCCTGAATGTTATTGCCTAGGTTTTCTTCTAGGGTTTTTATGGTTTGAGGTCTTATGTTTAAGTCTTTAACCCATCTTGAGTTAATTTTTACATCATACTATTTAAAGAAGGTATCCAGTTTCACTTTTCTCCATACAGCTAGCCTGTTTTCCCAACACCATTTATTAAATAAGGAATCCTTTCCTCACTGCTTGTTTTTGTCAGGTTTGTCAAAGATCAGATGGTTGCATATGTGTGGTGTTATTTCTGAGGCCTCTTTTCTGTTCCATTGGTCTATACATCTGCTTTGGTACCAGTTCCATGGTGTTTTGGTTACTGTAGCCTTGTAGTATACTTTGAAATCAGGTAGCATGATGCCTCCAGGTTTGTTCTTTTTGCCTAGGATTGTCTTGGTTATACAGGCTCTTTTTTGGTTACATATGAAATTTCAAGTAGTTTTTAAAAATTATGTGAAGAAAGTCAATGGTAGGTTGACAGGGATAGCATTGAATCCTTAAATTACTTAGGACAGTATGGCGATTTTCCTGATATTGATTCTTCCTATCCATGAGCATGGAATGTTTTTCCATTTGTTTGTGTCCTCTCTTGTTTCCTTGAGCAGCAATTTGTAGTTCTCCTTGAAGAGATCCTTCACATCCCTTGTAAATTGTATTCCTAGGTATTATATTCTCTTTGGAGCAATTGAGAATGGGAGTTCACTCATGATTTGGCTCTCTGTTTGCCTATTATTGGTGTATAGGAATGCTTCTGATTTTTGCACATTAATTTTTTTATTATTTTTAAATTAAAAAATATATATTTTATGACACTTTACGTTCTGGGGTACATGTGCAGAACATGCAGGATAGTTGCATAGGTACATACATGGCAATGCAGTTTGCTGCTTCCATCCCCGTCACCTATATCTGGCATTTCTCCCCATGTTATCCCTCCCCAACTCCCTACACCCTGATGTCCCTCCATTGGTTCCCTCCAACAGACCCCAGTGTGTGATGCTCTCCTCCCTGTGTCCCTTTGTTCTCATTGTTCAACACCCACTTACATGGTGTTTGGTTTTCTGTTCTTGTGTCAGTTTGCTGAGAATTATGGTTTCCAGGTTGATCCACGTCCCTACCAAAGACATGAACTCATCATTTTTTATGGCTGCATAGTATTGGATGGTGTATATGTGCTACATTTTCCTTGTCCAGTCTATCATCAATAGGCATTTGGGTTGGTTCCAGGTCTTTGCTACTGTAAACAGTGCCACAATGAACATACATGTGCATGTTTCTTTATAATAGAATGATTTATAATCCTCTGGATATATGCCCAGTGATAGGATTGCTGGACCAAACGGATTTCTATTTCTAGATCCTTGAAAAATTGTCACACTGCTTCCACAATGGTTGAATCAATGTACACTCCCATCAACAGTGTAAAATTGTTCCTGTTTCTCCACATCCTGTCAAGCAACTCTTGTCTCCAGATTTTTTAATGATTGCCATTCTAACTTGCATGAGATGGTATCCCAATGTGGTTTTGATTTGCATTTCTCTAATAACCAGTGACGATGAGCATTTTTTCATGTTTATTTGCCACATATATGTCTTCTTTTGTAAAGTGTCTGTTCATATCCGTCACCCACTTTTGAATGGGTTTTTTTTTTCTTGTAAATCTGTTTTAGTTCTTTGTAGATTGTGGATATTAGCCCTTTGTCAGATGAGTAGATTGCAAACATTTTTATTCCCATTCTGTCAGTTAAATGATTGTTTCTTTTGCTGTACAGAAGGTCTGGAGTTTAATTAGGTCCCAGTTGTCTATTTTGGCTTTTGTTGCCAATGCTTTTGGTGTTTTAGTCATGAAGTTTTTGCCTATGCCTATGTCCTGAATGGTTTTGCCTAGGTTTTCTTCTAGGGTTTTTATGGTGTTAGGTCTTATGTTTAAGTCTTTAATCCATCAGGAGTTAATTTTAATGTAATGTGTCAGGAAGGGGTCCAGTTTCTGCTTTTTTCACACTGCTAGCCAATTGTCCCAACACCATTTATTAAACAAAGGATATCCTTTCCCATTGCTTTTGTCAGATTTGTCAAAGATCAGATGGTTGTAGATGTGTGGCATTGCCTCCAAGGCCTCTGTTCTGTTCCATTGGTCTATATTTCTGTTTTTGGTACCAGTATCATGCTGTTTTGATTACTGTAGCCTTGTAGAATAGTTTGAAGTCAGGTAGCGTGATGCCTCCAGCTTTGTTCTTTTTGCTTAGGAATGTCTTGGCTATGTGGGCTCTTTTATTGGTTCCACATGAAGTTTAAGGTGGTTTTCTCCAGTTCTGTGAAGAGGGTAATTTCTAGCTTCATAGGGATAGTGTTGAATCTATAAATTACTTTGGACAGTATGGCCATTTTCACAATATTGATTCTTTGTAACCATGATCATGGAATGTTTTTCTATCTGTTTGTGTCCTCTTTTATTTCCTTGAGCAGTGGTTTGTAGTTCTGCTCGAAGAGGTCCTTTACATCCTTTGTTAGTTGTATTCCTAGGTATTTTATTTTCGTTGTAGCAACTGTGAAAGGCAGTTCATTCTTGATTTGGCTCTCTTTAAGTCTGTTATTGGTGTATAGGAATGCTTGTGATTTCCACCCATTGATTTTGTATCCTAAAACTTTGCTGAAGTTGCTTATCAGTTTCAGGAGATTTTGGGCTGAGATGATGGGGTCTTCTAAACATACAATCATGTCGTCTGCAAGTAGAGATAATTTGACTTCCTTCTTTTCTAATTGAACACACTTTATTTCTTTTTCTTGCCTGACTGCTCTGGCTAAAACTTCCAACACTGTACTGAATAGGAGCGGTGAGAGAGGGCATCCTTGTCTAGTGCCAGATTTCAAAGGGAATGCTTCCAGTTTTTGCCCATTCAGTGTAATATTGGCTGTGGGAGTGTCATAAATAGCTTTTATTATTTTGATATACATTCCATGAATACCTAGTTTGAGAGTTTTTAGCATAAAGGGCTGTTGAATTTTGTCAAAGGACTTCCCTGTATCTATTTAGATAATCATTTGGTTTTGGTCTTTGGTTGTGTTTACGTGGTGAATTACGTTTATAGACTTGCATATGTTGAACCAGCCTTGCATCCCCGGATGAATTCTACTTGATCGTGAGGGATAACCTTTATGATGTGCTGTTGGAACTGTTTTCCAGTATTTTATTGAAGATTTTGCATTTATATTCATTATGGATATTGGCCTGAAGTTTTCTTTTCTTGTTGAATTTCTCCTGGGTTTTGGTATCAGGATGATGTTGGTTTCATAAAATGATTTGGGAAGGATTCCCTCTTTTTGGATTGTTTGGAATAGTTTCAGAAGGAGTGGAACCAGCTCCTCCTTGTATGTCTGGTAGAATTCAGATGTGAACCCATCTGGACCAGGGCTATTTTGGTTGGTAGGCTATTAATTGTTGCCTCATCTTCAGTCCTTGCTATCGATCTATTCAGGGTTTCAACTTTTTCCTAATTTAGGCTTGGGAGGGTGCAAGTGTCCAGGAATTTATCCATTTTTGCCAGGTTTACTTGTTTATGTGCATAGAGTTGCTTGTAGTAATCTCTGATGGTAGTCTGTATTTCTGTGAAATCTGTGGTGAGATTCCTTTTATCATTTTTATTGCACCTATTTGACTTTTCTCCCTTTTCTTTTTATTAATCTGGCTAGTGGTCTATTTTGTTGATCTTTAAAAAAAACAGCTCCTGGATTTATTGATGTTTTAAAGGGTTTTGTGTCTCAATCTCCTTTAGTTCTGCTCTGATCTTTGTTATTTCTTGTCTTCTGCTAGCTTTGAGTTTTTTTATCTTGCTCCTCTAGCTCTTTCAATTTTGACAATAGGGTGTCAATTTTAGATCTTTCCTTACTTCTCATGTGGGCATTTATTGCTATAAACTTTCCTCTAGACACCATTTAAATGTGCCCCAGAGATTCTGGTATGCTGTGTTTTCATTCTCTTTGGTTTCAAAGAACATCTTTATTTCTGCCTTAATTTCATTGTTTATCCAGTCAATATTCAAGAGCCAGTTCTTCAGTTTCCATAAAGTTGTGCAGTTCTGAGTTAGTTTCTTAATCTTGCATTCTACTTTGATTGCACTGTGGTCTGAGAGACAGTTTGTTATGATTTCCATTCTTTTGTATTTGCTCAGGAGTGATTTACTTCCAATTATGTGGTCAATCTTTGAGTAGATGAGATGTGGTGCTGAGAAGAATGTATATTCTATGGATTTGGTGTGGGAAGTTCTGTAAATGTCTATTATGTTTCCTTGGTCCAGATCTGAGTTCAAGGCCTGCATATCCTTGTTAATTTTCTGTCTCATTGATTTGTCTAATATTGACAGTGGAGTGTTAAAGTCTCCCACTATTATTGTGTGGGAGTCCAAATCTATTTATAGGTCATTCAGAATTTGCTTTATGTATCTGGGCACTCCTGTATGTGGTGTGTATATATTTAGGATTGTTAGCTCTTTTTGTTGCATTGATCCTTTTACCACTATGTTATGCCCTTCTTTGTCTCTTTTGATGTTTGTTGCTTTAAAGTCTATTTTATCAGAGACTAGAATTGCAACTCCTGCTATTTTTTGCTATCCATTTGCTTGGAAAATCTCTTTCCATCCCTCTATTTTGAGCCTATGTGTATCCTTGCACTTGTGAGGGGTTTCCTGGATAGAGCACACCAACGAGTTTTGACTTTTTATCCAATTTGCCAGTCTGTGTCTTTTAATTGGGGAATTTAGCCTATTTATATTTAAGGTTAATATTTTTATGTGTGAATTTGATACTGTCATTGTGATGCTAGCTTGTTGTTTTGCCCATTAGTTGATGCAGCAGGAGTTCTTCTAAGGTAGGCCTGTTGGTGATGAAATCTCTGAGCAATTGCTTGTTCATAAAGGATTTTATTTATCCTTCACTTATGAAGCTTAGTCTGGCTTGATATGAAATTCTAGGTTGAAAGTTGTTTTCTTTAAGGATGTTGAATATTGGCCCCCACTCTCTACTGGCTTGTAGGGTTTCTGCTGAGAGATCTGATGGGCTATCCTTTATGGATAACCTGACCTTTCTCTCTTTCTTCCCTTAGCATTTTTTTCCTTCATTTCAACCCTGATGAATCAGATGATTATGTGCCTTGGGGTTGCTCTTCTTGAGGAATATCTTTGTGGTGTTCTCTGTATTTCCTGGACTTGAATGGTGGCCTGGCTTTCTATGTTGGGGAAGTTCTCCTGGATAGTATCCTCAAGAGTGTTTTCCAGCTTAAATTCATTCTCTCTGTCACATTCAGGTCCACCTATCAAATGTAGATTAGGTCTTTTCATATAATCCCATGTTTCTTGGAGGCTGTGTTCATTTCTTTTTACTCTTTTTTCTCTAATCTTACCTTCTTGCTTTATTTCATTGCATTGATCTTCAATCTCTGATATCCTTTCTTCTGTTTGGTTGATTCAGCTATTGAAACTTGTGTATGCTTCATGAAGTTCCTGTGTTGTGATTTTTCATGTCTATTAAGTCATTTATATTCTTCTCTAAGCTGTTTATTCTCATTAGCATTTCATCAAACCTTTTTTCAAGGTTCTTAGTTCCTTTGCATTGGACATGTTCTTTGAGCTCTGAGAAGTTTGTTGTCACCCACCTTCTGAAACCTGTTTTTATCCATTCACCAGACTCATTCTCCAGCCTTGTTCCCTTCCTGGTGAGGAGTTGTGATCCCTTGGAGGAGGAGAGGTGTTCTAGTTTTTGGTGTTTTTATCCTTTCTGCACTAGTTTCTTCCCATCTTTGTGGATTTATCTAACTGTAGTCTTTGTAGTTGGTGACTTTTGGATGGGGTCTCTGAGTGGACATCCTTTTTGTTGATGACAAAGTTATTTCTTTCTGTTTTTTAATTTTCCTTCTAACAGTCAGGCCCCTCTGTTGTGGGACTGCTGGAGGTCCACTCCAGACCTTGCTTGCCTGGGGATCCCCTGTGGCAGCTACAGAACAGTAAGGGTTACTGCCAGATTTTTTTTCTGTTATCTTTGTCCCAAAAGAATACTTTCCAGATGTCAGCCAGATCTCTCCTTTATGAGGTGTCTCTTTAGATATATGAGGTTCAGGGAGCTGCTTCAGGAGATAGCCTGTCCCTTATAGGAGCTCAAGTGCTGAGCTGTGAGCTCCACTGTTCTCTTCAGAGCTGCTGGGCAAGTATGTTTAAGTCTGCTGCAGCAGAACTCATAACCGCCTTTTTTCCCCAGGTGCTCTGTCATGGGAAGGTAGAGATTTATTTATAAGTTCCTGATGTGCTGCTGCCTTTTTTCAGAGATGCCCTGCCCATAGAGGAGGTAGTCTAGTCACAGTCTGCCAGCAGAGGCATTGCTGAGCTGCTGTGGGCTCTGCCCAGCTGCTGTGTGAACTTCCTTGTGGTTTTGTTTATAGAGGTATAGTTAGACCTGCCTCAGTAATGACGGTATTCCTTAGAAATGGAGGACTGCCTTTGTAATGGTGGACTGCCTCAGTAATGGCAGATTGCCTCGGTAATGGTAGACTGCCTCAGTCATGGTGGACTAACTCAGTAATGATGGACTGCCTTGGTAATGGTGGACTGCATTGGTAATGGCAGACGCCCTTCCTCGCACAGAATTGGACTGTCCTGGGCTCAGCTGTCCTTGCTGTAAAACTCTCAGTCCAGAGTGTTTCAGATTGCTGGCCTTTGTGGGGGTAAGACCCACTAAGCCAGATCACCTGGCTCCCTTTTTCAGCCCTCTGTTTTTCAGTTGAATGGACAACTCTGTCTCCTAGGCATTCCAGGCACCAGTTGAAATGGCCACTCAGATTTGTGTAAGTTTTTGTGCAGAGACCCACTGCACTGGCTGAAATAGCCATGCTGAAGACTCATGGCACTTTTCTGCCCAGGAATCTCCTGTTCTATGGGCAGTAAAAACTCGTTTGGAAATGCAGTGATCACTCACCCTCTGCATTCTCGCTGAGAACTGCACTCCAGAGCTGTTCTTATTCAACCATCTTGGCTGAAAAGCTGCACATTTTTTATCCAGAGATTTTGCAGCAGTTGTTTATCAACTTAAGGAGATTTTGGGATTAGACAATGGGGTTTTCTACATATACAGTCATGTCATCTTCAAACAGAGACAATCTGACTCCCTCTCTTCCTATCTAAATGCCCTTTGTTTCTTTCTCTTGCCTGATTGCCCTGGCCAGAACATCCAATACTATGCTGAATAGAAGTGGTGAGAGATGGCATCCTTCTCTTGTGCAAGTTTTCAAATGGAATGCTTCTAGCTTTTGCCCATTTTCAAATGGAATGCTTCTAGCTGACCGTGGGTTTGCATAAATAGCTCTTATCAATTTGAGATATGTTCCATCAATACTTAGTTTTTTTGAGTTTTTAGTTTGAATCAGTGTTGAATTTTATTGAAGGTCTTTTCTGCATCTATTGAGATAATCATGTGGTTTTTGTCATTGGTTCTGTTTATGTAATGAATTATGTTTATTGATTTGTGTATGTTGAACCAGTCTTGCATACCAGGGATGAAGCCAACTTGATCTGGTTGATAAGATTTTTGATGTGCTGCTGTATTTGGTTTGCCAGTATTTTATTGATGATTTTCACATCAATATTCATCATGGATATTGGCCTGAAATTTTCTTTTTTTGTTGTATCTCTGCCAGGTTTTGTTATCAGGATTATACTGGCCTCATAAAATGAGTTAGGGAGAAGTCTCTCTTCTTCTATTGTTTGGAATAGTTTCAGAAAGAATGGTACCAGCTCCTCTTGTACCCCTGGTAGAAATCAGTGTGAATCCGTCTGGTCCTGGGATTTTTTGGTTGGTAGGCTATTATTTACTGCCTCAGTTTCAGAACTTGTTACTGGTCTATTCAGGGATTCAACTTCTTCCTGGTTTTGTTTTAAGAGGGTGTATGTGTCCAGCAATTTATTCATTTCTTCTAGATTTTCTAGTTTATTTGCATAGAGGTGGTCATAGTATTCTCTCATGGTAGTTTGTATATCTCTTAGATCAGTGGTGATCTCCCCTTCATCATTTTTTATTGTGTCTATTTGATTCTTCTCTCTTTTCTTCTTTATTAGTCTGGCTAGCAGTCTATCTATTTTGTTAATCTTTTCAAGAAACCAGCTTCTGTATTCATGGATTTTTTTGAAGGGTTTTTTGTGTCTTCATCTCCTTCAGTTCTGTTTTGATCTTAGTATTTCTTGTCTTGTGCTAGCTTTTGAATTTGTTTGCTCTTGCTTCTCTGGTTCATTTAATTGTGAGGGTAGGGTGTTAATTTTAGATCTTTCCTGCTTTATCCTGTGGACATGTAGTGCTATAAATTTCCTTCTAAACACTGCTTTAGCTGTGTCCCAGAGACTCTGATACATGGTGTCTTTTTTATAATTGGTTTCAAAGAACTTCTTGATTTCTGCCTTCATTTTTTGTTTACCCAGTAGTCATTCAGGAGAAGGTTGGTCAGCTTCTCTGAGTTTGAGAAAGTTTCATAATCCTGAGTTCTAATTTGATTGCACTGTGGTCTGAGAGACTGTTTATTATGATTTCTGTGATTTTCTTTTGCATTTTCTGAGGAGTGTTTCACTTCCAATTATGTGGTCGATTTTAGAATAAGTGTGATGTGGTGTTAAGAAAAATGTATCTTCTGTTCATTTGGGGTGGAGAGTTTTGTAGATGTCTATTAGTTCTTCTTGGATCAGAGCTGAGCTCAGGTCCTGAATATCCTTGTTAATTTTCTATCTAATTGATCTGTCACATATTGACAGTGGGGTGTTAAAATCTCCCACTATTATTGTGTGGGAGTCTAAGTCTCTTTGTATGTCTTTAAGAACTTGCTTTATGAATCTGGGTGCTCCTGTATTGGGTGCATATATATTTAGGATAGTTAGCTCTTCTTGTTGCATTGATCCCTTTACCATTATGTAATGCCCTTCTTTGTCTTCTTTTTAATCTCTGTAGGTTTAAAGTCTGTTTTATGAGAAATTAGGATTTTAACCCCTGCTCTTTTTTTCTTTCCAATTTTCTGGTAAATATTTTCCATCCCTTTATTTTGAGCCTATGTGTGTCTTCACATATGATATGGGTCTCCTGAATATAGCAGATTAATGGGTCCTGACTCTTTATTACATTTGCCAGTCTGTGTCTATTTATTGGGGTATTTAGCCTGTTTATGTGTAAAGTTAATATTGTTATTGTGAATTTGATTCTGTCATTATAATGCTAGCTGGTTATTTTTCCCATTAGTTGATGAAGTTTCTTCAGTGTCGACGGACTTTACAATTTGGTATGTTTTTACAGTGGCTGGTACTGGTTATTCCTTTTCATATTTAGTGTTTCCTTCAGGAGCTCTTGTAAGGCAGGCCTGGTGGTGATAAAAATCTCTCAGCATGGGGAATGATCCAAGATGGCTGATTGCTAACATCTCAGGTTTGCAGCTCCCAGTGAAACCTCAGAGAACGAGAGGTTGCCACACTTTCAGACAAATTTTGGTCACTCACGAAGCAAAAGATTCCCAGTGGAGGAGCTCCATGGGTCGCCAGCACGACTCTTGTGGCCGGCACAGTGGTTTCGCCGGCACCACAGCGCGGCAGCGCTAAGTGCAGAGTAAATGAAACTGGTTCCCCTTCTGACCAAGGTTTGGAGCTCCGGGAAGGCAGAGTCACCTATTATGGACTCGGGAAGGCAGAGTCGCCTATTATGGATTCAAGAAGGAAGCCATACTGGAGATTCCCAGGCAGAAAAGCACCATCAGTCTTAACGCTGCTGTTTTGGCCAGTGCAGTAAGTTGCTCATATTTCGGCCCTGGGAATTAACAACTTGGACGTCCACTCAGAGACCTAATTTGAAAGTTGGGAAATACAAAAACGACAGGTGGATAAATTTACAATGATGGGAAGAAACCAGCGTAAAAAGGCTGACAATACTCAAAATCAGAATGCCTCTCCCTCCAAAGAGGATCACAGTTCCTCGTCAACAAGGAAACAAGACTTGATGGAGAATGAGCACATCCCAATAACAGAATCAGGTTTCAGAAGATGGATAATAAGAAACTTCTGTGAGTTAAAAGAACATGTTGTAGCCCAATGTAAAGAAACTAAGAACTTTGAAAAAAGGTTTGATGAAATCCTAATGAGAATAGACAACTTAGAGAGGAACATAAGTGAATTAATGGAACTGAAGAATACAATACAGGAACTCCAAGAAGTATGCACAGGTTTAAACACTCGAATTGTTCAAGCAGAAGAAACGATATCAGAGGTCAAAGTCCAACTTAATGAAATAAAATGAGAAAACAAGATTAGAGAAAAAAGGATAAAAAGGAATGAGCAAAGTCTCCAAGAAATGTGGGACTATGTGAAAAGACCAAATTTACGTTTGAGAGGTGAACCTGAATCTGATGGAGAGAATGAATCCAAGCTGGAAAATACCCTTCAGGATATTATTCAGAAAAATTTTACTAAACTAGCAAAGCAGGTCAATATTCAACCCCAGGTAATACAGAGAACACCACAAAGATATTCCTCAAGAAGAGCAACCCCAAGGCACATAATCATTAGATTCACCAGGGTTGAAACGAAGGAGAAAATACTAAGGGCAGCCAGAGAGAAAGGTCAGGTTAATTACAAAGGGAAGCCTATCAGACTTACAGCAGATCTCTCAGCAGAAACTCTACAAGCCAGAAAAGAGTGGGGGCCAATATTCAACATCCTTAAAGAACAGAACTTTCAGCCCAGAATTTCATATCCAGCCAAACTAAGCTTCACAACTGAAGGAAAAATAAAATCTTTTATGAAAAAGCAAGTACTCAGAGATTTTATTACCACCAGGCCTGCTTTACGAGAGCTTCTGAAAGAAGCATTACACATAGAAAGAAACAACCAGTATTAGCCTTTCTAAAAATATACCAAAAAGTAAAGAGCATCAGCATAAAGAAGAATTACATCAACAAATGGATAAAACAGCCAGTTAACATCAAATGGCAGTAATCCTAAATTTAAATCAACTAAATCCCCCAATCAAAAGATACAGTGAAAACCCAATGGCATGTTACATCCAGACACATTTCACATGCAAGGATACACAAAGACTCAAAACAAAGTGATGGAGAAAAATTTACAACCAAATGGAGAACAAAAATAAATAAATAAAAAGCAGGAGTTGCAATTCTCATATCTGATAAATAGATTTTAAAGCAACAAAGATATAGTGGTAAAAGGATCAATGCAACAAAAAGAGCTAATGATCCTAACACCCTGATACATGGAGACTTAAACTCAATGAGACAGAAAATTAATAAGGATATCCAGGACTTGAACTCAGATCTGGAACAAGTAACCTCAATAAATATTTATAGAGCTCTCCACTTTAAAAACACAAAATATACATTCTTGTCAATACCACATCACACCTACTCATAGGTTTAAATGAAACATTGATTGGCCATTATTAATACCCATTTTTTTTAGAATAAAGCAACATTTCTGTTCTCTCTCCCTCTTTTTCTCCCTCTTTCTTCCTCTCCTTCACTCCTTTTTTTTCTTTCCTTCTCTCAAAAAAAAAAAAAAAAAAGAAATCAACTTGTAGACCTCTAGATCCAGTTCGGCAATGTCTCTCTCATTGCTTGATTTCCTTCCTTCCTCTCCCTCCCTCCCTCCCTCTCTCCATCCCTTCCTCCCTCCCTCCCTCCCTTCCTCCCTCCCTCCCTTCTTCCTTTCCTCCCTTCCTAAAAAATAAAAAATAATAATAAAAAAAACTCTCAGCATTTGCTCATCTGTAAAGGATTTTATTTCTCCTTCACTTATGAAGCCTAGTTTGGCTGAATATGAAATTCCAAGTTGAAAATTATTTTCTTTAAGAATGTTGAATATTGGCTCCCACTCTCTTCTGGCTTGTAGAGTTTCTGCAGAGAGATCTGCTGTTAGTCTGATGGACTTTCCTTTGTGAGTAACCCGACCTTTCTCTCTGGCTGCCCTTAACATTTTTTCCTTCATTTGAACCTTGGCGAATCTGATGATTATGTGTCTTCAGGTTGCTCTTCTTGAGGAGTATCGTTGTGGTGTTCTCTGCATTTTCTGAATTTGAATGTTGGCCTCTCTTGCTAGGTTGGGGAAGTTACCCTGAATAATATCCTGAAGAGAATTTTCCAACTTGGTTTCATTCTCACTGTCATTTTCAGTTACACCAATCAATCATAGGTTTGGTCTTTGCACATAGCTCCGTACTTCTTGGAGGCTTTCTTAGTTTCTTTTAATTCTTTTTTCTCTAATCTTGTCTTCATGCTTTATTTCATTACGTTTATCTTCAGTCTCTTATATCCTTTCTTCAGCTTGATAGATTCAGCTATTGATCCTTGTATATGCTTCATAAAGTTCTCATGCTGTGTTTTTCAGCTCCATCAAGTCATTTACACTTTTCTCTAAATCGCTTATTCCAATTAGCAATTTGTCTAACCATTTTTCAACGTTCTTAGCTTCCTTGCATTGAGTTAGAACATGCTCCTTTAGCTTGGAGGAGTTTATTATTTCCCACCTTCTGAAGCCTACTTCTGTCAATTCATCAAACTCATTCTCCATCCAGTTTTGTTCCCTTGCTGGCAAGGAGTTGTGATCCTTTGGGGGAAAAGAAGCATTTGGGTTTTTGGAATTTTCAGACTCTTTGTGCTGATTTTTCCTCATCTTCATGGATTTATCTACCTTTGGTTTTGATGCTGGTGACCTTGGGATGGGGTTTTTGTGTGGCCATCCTTTTTTTTTATGTTGATGCTATTTCTTTCTGTTTCATAGTTTTCCTTCTAACAGGCTCCTCTGAGAAGGTCTGCTGGAGTTTTTTGGAGGTCTACTCCAAACCTTGTTTGCCTGACTATCACAAGTGCTGGCTGCAGAACAATAAAGATTGCTGCCTGTTCTTTCCTCTGGAAGTTTTGTCCCAGAGGGGCACCCACCAGGTGATAGCTGGAGCATTATTGTATGATGTGTCTGGTGACCCCTGCTTGGAGATGTCTCCCAGTCAGGAGGCATGGGGGTTAGGGGACCCATTTGAGGGGCAGTCTGCCCCTTAGCAGAGCTCAAATCCTGTGCTGGGAGATCTGCTGTTGTATTCAGAGCCAGCAGGCAAAAGCCTCTAAGTTTGCTGAAACTATGACCACAGCCGCCCCTTTCCCCAGGTGCTCTGTCCCAGGGAGATGGGAGTTTTATCTATAAGACCCCGACTGGGGCTGCTGCCTTTCTTTCAGAGATGCCCTGGCCAGAGAGGAGAAATCTACAGAGGCAATCTGGCTACAGTAGCTTTGCCAAACTGCAGTGGGCTCCACCCCATTCAAATTTCCTGGCAGCTTTGTTTACACTGTGAAGGGAAAACTCAGTAATGGTGATGCCCTTCCCAAACCAAGCTCCAGCATCCCAGGTTGACTTCAGACTGCTGTGCTGGCAGCAACAATTTCAAGCCACTAAATCTTAGATTGACTTCAGACTGCTGTGCTTGCAGCAACAATTGGATTTTAGCTTTCTGGGCTCCATGGGGGTGAGATCCACTGAGGTAGACTAGTTGGCACCCTGGTTTCAGCTCCTATTCCAGGTCAGTGAATGGTTCTGTCTTGCTGGCATTCCAGGAACCAGTGGGGTATGAAAGAAAAATCTCTGCAGCTAGCTCAGTGTCTGCCCAAATTGCCGCCTAGTTTTGTGCTTCAAACCCAGGGCCCTGGTGGTATAGGCACCCGAGGGAATCTCCTATTCTGTGCATTATCATGACTGAAAAAAGCATAGTATCTGGGCTGAAAGGCACAGTCCCTCATGGCACAGTCCCTCACGGCTTTTCTCGACTAGGGGTGGGAGTTCCCCTACCCCTTGTACTTCCCGGATGAGGTGACACTCCACCCTGCTTTGGCTTGCCCTCTGTGGGCTGCACCCACTGTCTAACCAGTCCCAATGAGATGAGCCAAGTACCTCAGTTGGAAATGCAGAAATCACCTGCCTTCTGTGTGGATCATGCTGGAAGCAGCATACCAGAGCTGTTCCTATTTTCCCATCTTTCCAGCTGCCTCCTATATTTTTCTTTATGTGAGTTCTGTTTTGTTTGATTACTGTAGCTTTGTAATATGTTTTGAAGTCAAGAAGTGTGAGGTCTCCAAGCTTGTTCATCTTGTTCAAGATTGTTTTAAGCATTTAGATTTCTTTGTGGAATAAATTTTAGAATTGTTATTTCTATTTCAGCAAAAAATGTCATTTAGATTGTTGATAGGGATTGAAGTGAACCTATAGATCACTTTGGGTAATATGGGCATTTTAACAATATTGTCTTCTAATCCATGAACTGTCTTTCCATTTATTTGTTTCTTCTTTAATTTCTTTCAGCAGTATTTTTAGTTTTCAATGTACAAGTGTTTCTCCTCTTTAAGATTATTCTTAGGCTTTTTATTAAATTTGATGCTGTTATAAATGGGATTTTTCCCTTAATATCCTTTTGGGGTTATTATTAGTGTATAGAAGCACTGGGATTTCATGTCAATTTTATATTCTGTAAATTTGTAGAATTTATTTATTAGTTCTAACAGTTTTCTGTGAAATATTTTGGATTTTCAAAATATAATACTACATTATCTGTGATCAGAAAGACTTTTTAACTTTTTTCTTTCCAACTTGGACTCCTTTTATTTCTTTTCATTGCCTAACTGTTCTGACTAGTACTATATTGATAAAAGTGGTGAGCGTGAGCATTCTTTTCTTATTCCTGATCTTAGAGGTGATGCTTTATGTTTTTCACCATTAAGTATGATGTTAGCTTTGGCTTTTTATATATGGCCCTTATTTTGTTGAGGTAATTTTCTTCCATTCTTATTTGTTGAGTTTTTTTTTGTGAAAGGCATTGTGTTTGGCCAAGTGCTTTTCGGCATCAATTGTAATGATCATATGTTTTTTATCCTTCATTTTGATAATGTGGCATATAACATTGATTTTTTAATGTTAACCCATTTTGGTATCTCAGGTACAAATCCCACTGGGTCATGCCTTATGATCATTTCAATGCACTGTTGCATTCTGTCTGCCAGTATTTAGTAGACAATTTTTGCATATATCTTTATCAGGAATGTTGGCCTGTAGTTGTTGTTTTGTCACATTTTTTATTGGCTTTGGTGTCAGGGTAATGGTGGCTTCATAAAATGAGGTTGCAAATGTTTTCTACTTTTCACTTTATTGGAAGAAAATGTTGAAAATGATTGGCACTAATTTCTGCTTAAATGTTTGTAGAATTCACCAGGGAGGGCATGTGGTCCTACAATTTTCTGTATTGTTCATCTTGTTCAAGATTGTTTCGAGTATTTAGATTTCTTTGTGGAATAAATTTTAGAATTGTTATTTTGTAGAATTAGGTGTTTGATTACTAATTTAATTTCTGTACTAGTTACACTTCTGTTCAGATATTCTATTTCTTAGTGATATAGTTTTAGTATATGATATGTTTCTAGAAATTATCCATTTCCTCCAGGTTATCCAATTTGTTAACATATAATTGTTCATAGTAGTCTCTTATAATCCTTTTTATTTCTGTGGCATCAGTTGTAGAATGTCTGTTTATTTATTTCTTATTTTATTTATTATAGTATTTTCTCTTTTTTAAAGTTAACTTAGTGAACGGTTTGTCCATTTTTTTCTATTTTTTCAAAATACCAACTCTTACTTTTGTGGGATTTTCCCTATTGTTTTCCTATTTGCTATATTCTTTATTTCTATCTTAATTGTTTTCTTTCTTTGATAATTTTGGGCATAGTTTCTTTGACTTTTTCTAGTTCCTTGATGTGTAAAGTTAGTTTGTTTATTTGAGATGTTTCTTTTTTAAGCAGATATTTATCATTATAAACTTCACTTAGTTCTACTTTTGTTGCATTTCATAAGTTTTGGTAGGTTGTGTTTTCATTTTCATTTGTTTTAAAATAGTTTCTAATTTGTTCTTTGACCCATGATTGTTCAAGTGTATACTGTTGAATTTTCATTAATTTGTAAATATTCCAGTTTTTCTTCTATTATAAATTTCTAGTTTCATTCCATTGTGTTTGGAAAATAGACTTGTTATGACTTCAATCTTCTTACATTATTTTAAGACTTGGTTTTATGACATAACATGTGATCTCTTCTGGAGAATATTCCATTTGTGCTTGAGAAGAAGGTTATATTGCTGCTTCTGGATGGAATGTTCTGTATATGTTTGTTAGGTTCATTGGTCTATAATGATTTCCAAGTACTCTGTTTCCTTATTTTTTGTTTTTCTGCATTCCCTATTATTCAATGTAGGGCGTTGAAATCTCCTATTATTATTGTGTTGCTGTTTATTTGTCCCTTCAGTTATGTCAGTGTTTGTTTCATATTTGGGTGGTTTGATTAAGGGTACATATGCATTTATAATTGTTATACTGTCCTGGTGACTTGACCCTTTTATCATTATATAATTTCCTTTGTCTCTTGTGAAAGTCGATTTTCTCTCATATAAATATGGCCATCCCTGTTCTCTTGTGGTTTCCATTTGCATGGGATATTTATATTTTTCACATATTTTGGGTCTGTGTATGCTTAAATCTAAAATAAATCTCTTAAAGATAACATATAGTTTGATAATTTTGAATCCATTCAGCCACTCTATTTTGATGGGAATTTTAATTCATTTATATTTAAAGTAATTATTGATAGGAAAAGACTTACTACTGATATTTTGTTAAGTGTTCTATCTTTTTAGCTTTTTTTGTTATTCTTTTCCTCTGTTGCAGTTTTCCTTTGTGTTTCTTTGAAATTTTGTAATGACATGCTTTATTCCTTTCTCGTTTTCTTTTGTATATATTCTATAGGTATTTTCTTTGTAGTTACCATGGAGTTTACATAAAATATTCCATGGTATAACAATCTATTTTAAGCTAATAACAGCTTAAATCACATGAAAATATTCCTCCCACTCTGTATGTTATCTGTGTCACAAATTAAATCTTTTTATGACATATCTATTAACATATTTTATAGGTATAGTTATTCTTTATACTTTTGTTATTTAATTTCTATAGCAGAATTAAAGTGATCTGCATGCCACTGCTACAGTATTACAGTATTCTGTAATACTTTATACTTTGTACTTAATGCTTACTTTTCATGTTGCTGTTTAGCTTCCTTTCATTCCAGCTTGAAGGAGTTTCTTTAGCATTTCTTGTTGGGCAGGTCTAGTGACAATGATCTCCCTCAGCTTTTATTTATCCTGGAATATCTTTATTCTTCATTTTTGAAGAATGTCCGGCTAGATATAGTGTTCTTGATTTACAGGTTGTTTTTTCCTTTTCTTTCTTTTAACACATAGACTATATCATCTCACTCTTATTTAGCCTGCAAGGTTTCTCATGAAAAATCTGATAGTCTTACAATGATTCCTTTGTACATGGTGGGTCACTTCTTTACTTGCTGTTTTCAACATTTTCTCTTTGACTTTTGACTGTTGACTATAATGTGTCTTGACATGGATTTCTTTGGATTTAATGTAGTTGAAGTATTTCAGCTTCTTGAATGTAAATGTTCATTTCTGCTCCAGATTTAAGACGTTTTCAGCCATTATTTCTTTAAAAAATCTTTCTGGCCCTTTCTGTCTTTCCTCTCCTTCTGTAACTTCCATATTAAATAAATTAATTGGCTTCATAATATCCTACAAGTCCTTACAGCATTCTTCACTCTTTTTCATTCCTTTTTGTTCTTTGGGTAATTTCAAGTGGACTGACTTCAAGTTCACTAATTCTTTCCTCTGTTTTATTAAAGCTGCTGTTGAATCACTCTAGCGAATTTTTCAATTTGATTATTGGATTCTTCAGCTCCAAAATTTGTTTTTTAATATATTTTCTATCTCTTTGTTGATATTCTCATTTTGTTCATGCATCATTTCCTTGAGCTCATAGAATATCTCCATAATGGTTACTTTGAGTTTTTGACAGATAGTTTATGTATCTTCAGCTCTTTAGGATTGGTTTCTGGAGAATTTTTCTGTTCTTTTTGGGTCACATTTCCCTGTTTTTTGTATTTTATAACTTTTTGTCAGGATCTTCACATTTGAAAAAATGGCCATCTCTCCCAGTGTTTATAGACTGGCTTTGTACAGGGTAAGAATCTCACCAGTCAGTTTGGGTCAAGATGGTGTCTATCTGTGGCACTGAAATTTCTCTATTTCTACAGTGGTAAGTCTTTTTATATTCCTGTTCACATCAGCCACCAGGCAATTGGCCACATCCTGAGTCAGTCAATACAGATATCAGTCCCTCAAATAGCCATCTAGAAAGCCAGAATGCTGAACAATGCTCCATTCCTAGTCTCTCTGTCTCCTGCGAGGTCTCAAGTTTTGCACCTTCTCCAAATTGTGTCAAGCCATGAGCTTTGCAGCAAACTGTCCCTGCTCTTATTGTTCTCAGCAGTCCCTAAGCACCTAAATGATGCCAGTTCTATTAGCACTCCAAATGAGGCAATACAGAAACCAGTACCTTGGGCAGCCCTTCAAAAGCCAAAACACTGGACACACAGTTCTCTCTTCTCTTCCAGGAGCTTGGGCATTCTCTCTCAGGAGTGAGCTGTACTGGCTTAGGGAAGTGTTGGCATTGATAAAATGAAAGGGCTCTTCTTATCTATTTCAATGTGGCTGTTCTTGGTTTTGTGCTTGCATGGAATACTACAGCTTGTTAACTGAATTCTCAAATATTATAAAAGTATTTTAGTCCATAAAGCATTATGAAATTTTTGTTTCTATGAGAGAACAATGTCTTAGACTTCCTATTCTGCAATCTTGCTGACATCACCACTCTGTATATATCTTTTTAATTAATTGAGTTTTAAATCTCTCTTCTTCTCTAGTCAATGAAAAAAATCTTTTTTATCTATACTTTTATTCATATCCTTGCAATTTTATCATACATACCCAACAAATGTAAGTCCTGGTTTATAATTGTTTTTCAGCTTTTATTTTCTGGCCCGTTGACATTTTCATTCATCTATTGTTACGTTTTGTGTGAATATAAAATGTTTTATATACTTACTGAGGGTGTCTAGGTTTTTGTGATACAATATTTTTCAGGATTTTTAGTCAACTGTATTTCCAGAAACAGATACCAAATACCTTTTTAAAGGATTAACTTTTTAAAGATACTTCTTAAATTTTCAGTGCACTTGAAATTTGATTACCACCAGGAAAGATTTAATATCTTTCTGTACTGTTTCCTGTGTATTTATGTACAGAGGTTATTAAATAATTAAAAGGAAAGGAGAAATTGATGGGAAAATTGCTAACCAGATTTTTAACAGAAGGAAAATATACAATAGAAAAAGAGGGGTACTTTTACTTTGAGGAAAGGCCACTAAAACAATGAAAACATTCTCAGTCTGTTTTCTCTAACTCTCAATCTTATTTATAACTCTTGTTTTTCCTTCTCCCCTGTGATTGTTAATTTTATATGTTAGGTTGGCTAGGCTATTATACCTCATTATTTAATCAAGCAATAATCTTAGCTGTTACTGTGAAGGTATTTTGTAGATGTGGTTAACATCTGTAATTAGTTGCCTCTAAATAAAGGAGATTACTCTAGATAATGCAAGTGGAACTCATCTAATTAGTTAAAGCTCTTATGAGTAAAAAATAAGTTTCCTGGAGAAAAGTAATTTCTGCCTCAAGACTACAGCATCAGCTCCAGCCTGAGTTTTCAGTCTCTTGGTTTGCCCTACAGATTTTAGACTTACCAACCCCCATGATCACATGATTATATCCCTATAAATAAATCTGGAGGGTGAGAGGATCCAAGATGGCCAAATAGGAATAGCTCCAAAGTGCAGTTCTCAGCAAGAACAACACCGAGGGTGAGTGCCCACTGCATTTCCAAACAAATTTTCACTGCCCACAGACCAGGAGATTCCAGGCTGAAAAGCACCATGAGTTTTCAGCACAGTGGTTTCAGCTGGTGCTGGGTTGGTACACAGAAATTCACACAAATCTGGGTGGCTGTTTCAACTAGTGTCTGGAATGCCTAGGAGACAGAGCCTCTCATTCACCTGAAAGGGAGGAAGCAGAGAGAGGGAGTCAGGTGATATGGCTCAGTGGGTACCACCCCCACAAAACAAGCTATCTGAAATGCTTTGGACTGAGAGTTTCTCAGCAAGTGCAGCTGGACTCGGGATGGTCCAGCTCAGTGTGGGGAAAAGCAACCACCACTAACAGGGCAGTCCGCCACCACTGAGGTAGTTCACACAGCAGCTGGGCAGAGCCTGCAGCAGCTCAGCAACACCCTGCTGGCAAACCATGACTAGACTACTATGTGGGGGGAAGGGAATCTATTAAAAAAGGAAGTAGCATGACAGGAACTTATAAATAAAGCTGACCTTCATAGGACAGAGCCCCTGGGAAAAGAGGTGGTATGAGTTCCACTGCAGCAGACTTAAAAGTACCTACCCAGCATCTCTGCATGGAACAATGGAGTTCCCAGCACAGCACTTGAGCTCCTATAAAAGACAGACTGTCTCCTCAAGCAGTTTGCCAACACCTGTATACACAAAGAGACACCTGATAAAGGAAAGATCAGGCAGACATGTTGCAGGTACCCTTCTGGGATGAAAATAACAAAAAAAGAAACTGGCAGCAACTCTTACTGTTCTGCAGTCCCTGTGGCTGATTCCCAGGCAAGAAGGGTTTGGAGTGGATCTTCAGCAGTTCTGCAGCAGAGGGGCCTGACTGTTAGAAGGAAAACTAAACAACAGAAAGACATAACTTCATCATCAACAAAAAGGATGTCCACTCAGAGACCCCATCCAAAAGTCACCACCTACAAAGACGACAGGTAGATAAAGTGACTAAGATGGGAAGAAGTCAGAGCAAAAAGGATGAAAACACCAAAAATCAGGATGCCTGTCTTCCTCCAAAAGATCACAGCTCCTCACCAGCTAGAGATCAAAGAGGGATGGAGAATGAATCTGATGAATTGACAGAAACAAGCTTCAGAAGGTGGGTAATAACAAACTTCTCAGAGCTAAAAGAACATGTCCTGACCCAATGCAAAGAAACTAAGAACCTAGAAAAAAGGTTAGATGAGATACTAACTAGCATAAACAGTGCAGAGAAGAATATAAATGACTTGAAGGAGCTGAAAAACTTCACAAAGCATACACAAGTTTCATTAGCCAAATCGACCAAGCGGAAGAAAGGATATCAGAGATTGAAGATCAACTCAATGAAATAAAATGAGAAGGCAAGAATAGAGAAAAAAGAGTGAAAAGAAATCAACACAGCATCCAGGAAATATGGAATTATGTGAAAAGACCTAATCTACGTTTGATAGGTATACCTAAATGTGACAGAGAGAATGAATCCAAGCTGGAAAACACTCTTCAGGATATTATCCAGGAGATCTTCCCCAACCTAGCAAGCCAGGCCAACATTGAAGTCCAGAAAATGCAGAGAGCACCACATAGATGTTCCTCAAAAAGAGCAACCCCAAGGCACATAATCATCTGATAGACCAGGGTCGAAATGAAGAAAAAAGTGCTAAGGGAAGCCAGAGAGAAAGGTTGGGTTACCCACAAAGAAAAGCCCATCAGACTCACAGTGGATCTCTCAGCAGAAACCCTACAAGCCAGTAGAGAGTGGGGCCAATATTTGACATCCTTAAAGAAAAGAACTTTCAACCTAGAATGTCATATGCAGCCAAACTAAGCTTCATAAGCAAAGGAGAAATAAAATCCTTTATGGACAAGAGATTGCTGAGAGATTTCATCATCACCAGGCCTACCTTACAAGAGCTCCAGAAAGAAGTACTAGACAAGGAAAGGAACAACCAGTACCAGCCACTCCAAAAATGTACCAAATGGTAAAGACCATTGACACCATGAAAAAAATGTGTTAACTAATGGGCAAAATATCCAGCTAGTATCAAAATGGCAGAATCAAATTCACACATAACAATATTAACTTTAAATAAATGGGCTAAATACCCCAATCAAAAGACACAGACTGGCAAATTGGGTGAAATATCGAGACCCATCAGTGTGCTGTATTCAGGAAATTCATCTCACGTACAAGGGCATACATACACTAAAAATAAAAAGATAGAGGAAGATTTATTAAGCAAATAGAGAGCAAAAAAAAAGCAGGAGTTGCAATCCTAGTCTCTGATAAAACAGACTTTAAACCAACAAAGATAAAAAAAGACAAGGGCATTACCTAATGGTAACAGAATCAATGCATCAAGAAGAGTTAACAATCCTAAATATATATGCACCCAATACACGAGCACCCAGGTACATAATACAAGTACTTAACGACCTACAAAGAGACTTAGACTCCCACACAATAATAGTGGGAGACTTTAACACTCCACTGTCAATATTAGGCAGATCAACGAGACAGAAAATTAGCAAGGATATCCAGTACTTGAACTCAGATCTGGACCAAGTGGACCTAATAGACATCTACAGAAATCTTCACCCCAAATCCACAGAATATACATTCTTCTCAGTACCACATTGCACCTACTCTAAAATTGACCACATAATTAAAAGCATATCACTCCTGAGAAAATGCAAAAGAACGGAAATCATAACAAACAGTTCCTCAGACCACAGTGCAATCAAATTAGAACTCAGAATTAAGAAACTAACTCAGAACCACATAGCTTCATGGAAACTGAACTGGCTCCTGAATGTCAACTGGGTAAACAATGAAATGAATGCAGAAATAAGGATGTTCTTCGACACCAATGAGAACGAAGACACAACATACCAGAATCTCTGGGACACATTTAAAGCAGTGTCTAGAGGGAAATTTATAGCAAGAAATGCCCACATGAGAAGAAAGAAAAGATCTACAATTGACACCCTATTGTCAAAATTGAAAAAGCTAGAGGAGCAAGGTCAAAAAATCTCAAAGCTATAAGAAGACAAGAAATAACTAAGATGAGAGCAGAGCTGAAGGACATAGAGACATAAAAAACCCTTCAAAAAAATAAATCCAGGAACTGGTTTTTTTTTTAAAGATCAACAAAATAGACCACTAGCCTGATTAATATAGAAAAAAAGGGACAATGATCAAATACATTCAATAAAAAATGGTAAAGGGGATATCACCACTGATTCCACAGAAATATGTACTACAATCAGAGATTGCTAAAAACAACTCTATGCAAATAAACCAGTAAATCTGGAAGAAATGGATAAATTCCTGGACACTTACACCGTCCCAAGCCTAAACCAGGATGATGTTGAAACCTTGAATAGACCAATAAAAAGGGCTGAAGTTGAGGCAGCAATTAATAGCTTACCAACCAAAAAAGTCCAGGTTCAGACAAGTTCACAGCTGAATTCTACCAGACATACAAAGAGGAGCTGGAACCATTCCTTCTCAAACTATTCCAAACAATACAAAAGGAGGGAATCCTTCCCAAATCATTTTATGAGACCAACATCATCCTGCTACCAAAACCCAGCAGAGACTCAACAAAAAAGAAAACTTCAGATCAACATACAGATGAACATAGATGCAAAATTCTTCAATAAAATACTGGCAGACCATTGCAACCACATATCAAAAGGATTAACCATCATGATCAAGTAGGCTTCATTCCAGGGTTGCAAGGCTGGTTCAATAGATACAAGTCTATAAACATAATCCACCACATAAACAGAACCAAAGACAAAAACCACATGATTATCTTAATAGATGCAGAGAAGGCCTTCAACAAAATTCAACAGCCCTTTATGCTAAAAACTCTCAATAAACTAGGTATTAAAGGAACATATCTCAAAACAATAAAAGCTATTAATGACAAACCTGCAGCCAATATCATACTGAATGGGCAAAAACTTGAAGCATTACCTTTGAAATCAGGTACTAGAAAAGGATGCCCTCTCTCACCACTCCTATTCAATATAGTATTGGAAGTTCTAGCCAGAGCAATCAGGCAAGAAAAAAAAATAATGTGTATTCAATTAAGAAAAGAGGAAGTCAAATTGCCTCTATTTGCAGATGACATGATTGTATATTTAGAAGACCCTATCATCTCCGCCAAAAATCTCCTTAAACTGACAAGCAACTTCAGCAAAGTCTCAGGATACAAAATCAATGTGCAGGAATCACAAGCATTCCTATACACCAATATCAGACTAACAGAGAGCCAAATAATGAGCAAACTCCCATTCATAATTGCTACAAAGAGAATAAAATATCTAGGAATACAACTAACAAAGGATTTAAAGGACCTCTTCAAGGAGAACTATAAACCACTGTTCAAGGAAATAAGAGGACACAAACAGATGGAGAGACATTCCATGCTCAAGGTTAGAAAGAATCAATATTGTGAAAATGGCCATACTGCCCAAAGTAATTTATAGATTCAATGCTATTCCCATCAAACTACCTATGACCTCCCTCACAGAACTGAAAAGAAACACCTTCAACTTCATATGGAACCAAAAGAGAGTTGGTGTAGCCATGACAATCCTAAGCAATAAGAACAAAGCCAGAGGCATCATGTTACCTAATTTCAAACTATACTACAAGGCTACAGTAATCAAAACAGCATGGTACTGGTAACAAAACAGAGATATAGACCAATGGAACAGAACAGAGGCCCTGGAGATAACACCACACACCTACAACCATCTGATCTTTGACAAACCTCACAAAAACAAGTAATGGGGTAAGGATTCCCTGTTTAATAAATGGTGTTGGGACAACTGGCTAGGAGTGTGTAGAAAGCAGAAACTGGACCGCTTCCTGACACATTACACTAGAATTAACTCCAGATGGATTAAAGGCTTACACATAAGACCTAACACCATTAAAACCCTAGAAGTAAACCTAGCAAAAACCATTCAGGACATAGGCATAGGCAAGTACTTCATGACTGAAACACCAAAAGCAACAGCAACAAAAGCCGAAATAGACAAATGGCACCTAATTAAACTCCAGAGCTTCTGTACAGCAAAAGAAACAATCCTTAGAGTGTACCAGCAACCAACAGAATGGGAAAAAATGTTTGCAATCTACCCATCTGACAAAGGGCTAATATCCATAATCTACAAAGAACTAAAACAGATTTACAAGAAAAAAACAAGCAAACCCATCCAAAAGTGGGCAAAGGATATGAACAGACACTTTCAAAAGAAGACATATGAGGACAACAAACATATGAAAAAATGCTCATCATCACTGATTATTAGAGAAATTCTAATCAAAGCCACATTGAGTCTCATGCCAGTTAGAATGGTGATTGTTAAAAAATCTGGAGATAACAGATGCTGTGGCAATTCCTCAAGGACCTAGAAATAGAAATTCCATTTGACCCAGCAATTCCATTACTGGGTATATACCCAAAGGATTATAAATCATTCTATTATAAAGACACATGAACAGGTATGTTCACTGTGGTACTGTTTACCATAGCAAAGACCTGGAATCAACCCAAATGCCCATCAATGATAGATTGGACAAGAAAAATGTGGCACATATGCACCATGGAATACTATGCAGCCATAAGAAATGGTGAGTTTGTATCCTTTGTAGGGACATGGATGAATGTGGAAACCGTAATTCTCAGCAAACTGACACAAGAACAGAATTCAAACACTGCATGTTCTCACTCACAGGCCCGTGATGAACAATGAGAACACATGGACACAGGGAGGGGAGCAGCACACAGTGGGATTTGTTGGTGGGGGAAGAGAGGGACAGAGGGGGAATGGGGAAGTTGGGGAGGGATAACATGGGGAGAAATGCCAGATGTAAGTGACGGGGTGATGGAAGCAGTAAACCACTTTGCCATGTGTGTACCTATGCATCAATCCTGCATGATCTGCACATGTACCCCAGAACCTAAAGTACAATAAAAAATAAAAAAGAAAAAGGAAAAGAAAAGAAAAATAAACAAATCTGGAGAAGCCTAACTCTCTGCTACCTCGTTTACAATAAATGTCATAATCTTCCCTTCTCATAAAACCATCTCTTCCTCATCATCACTGTTAACAACTGATTCTTTGAGTATAACGTCCCATGTATTAAGGACTTTGACATCTGGCTCAGCCGTTCTTTCTCAAATCTTGTTATCCTCTTGGGTGACCCCAGAGTCTTTGTGAATGACCCATCCAACAACCTATTCTGTGCATTTTTTGACCCCTCAATTCTAGTGGCTTTTCAACTTCAGACCCATAGACCTAACCTGAAAATTAGTATCCTGGCTTCAAAGAATCAGTGTCACCATGGTAGCCAACTCCATTGCAGTATTGTCAGGTACCAACAGGGTATAGATGCCTGGAATGATGTCAGGGTAAGAACATGAGGGGGCAGTAGCCCTCTTATGCATTTTCCTGTTCCTCAACTTACATCATAGAAACAGATAGATATTCACACCTAAGGAGAATTATTCATACCAGGTAATTTGGAAACCTAACATTTTGGGTAGCACGAAACACTTATTTTATTTTGTTCTTTCTTTTCCAGTTAAAAGAGTTATTCTCTCTGTCCCCTGACTTTGATAGTAGAATTTTCATGTATATATTTTTCTCATTCTAGTCTTTAAATGCTTTCCCATTCATCTAATTGTACATTTCTAAGTGAGATCCCATTTCCTCATTTTTGCAACATTTGCAATTTACATAACACAGTACCCAATTCAACATCATTAAGTTTATAACATCACAAAAATTACATTGAAAATGGGAGGAAAGCACCTTTTTAAAAGTAAGAAAATACAAGGACATAAACTATACAGGGACATTATGTTGCATTTAACATTCTGTTCTATTATAGTTAACAACTAAGACAGAGAAGGAGAAAAATGCTTGATTCTTAGAAGGTTAGAAAAAAAATAAAGGAGCTTAGGGCCTATGATAAACCCTAAAAAAGAGGAAAAATAAATACATACTGCACCAAAGTGTCTATAAAGGATTTAGGACACTGTAAGTAGTCAAATGCAGCCAGGAAAACTTGAAATCATCTAGTTTTAAGCAGAGACAAACTAAAGTAACAGCTTCTTTTATTTTCTACCATATACCCAGAGAGTTAGAAAACTAGCAAAAGTAATTAATTCTTCTTTGCAAAAATTGAGACGGAACATGTGTTTCTAGAAATCTCACAATGAGCATTCTCACAATGAACATGTGTTTCTAGAAATCTCACAATGACAATCTGTAAAATTTCTAGAAACACTTAACAGAAAGTGCAGCCAAATGGATTATCATTTGGACACCAAGAAGCTTATCTCTTGAGATTTGCCTATCATTTTCTGAATGTTCTAACCATTTCTAATAATGCCCTGAATAGAAGAACTATAGCGGTCTCTCATGGCTGCAAACCAGGACATTGTACATGCTTCTAAGAGCTTGTTTAATGTCAGAATTCAGAAGAATTTAGTTTACGTGTCAATATCTGTACCCCTTAGGAGACATCAAAATGTGAAATTATCTATTAACATGTTGCTTCCCAGGGTTATTTGAGGGTGGGAAATGGCAGGACAGTTTCCCAGGCTCTAAATGTCAAAGCCACCTTTGATATCTATCTCTCACCAGGCTCTCTCCAAACATGTCCTTTCACGAGCTTTTTCTTCACATTATCTCTTAGGCCTTGCCCTTCTTTTCCATATTCACTGCCTATGCCCAGCTCTGCAATACACATCATCAAAGTAGGAAAACTGTAATAATAGCGAGGCAGTACCATTCCCACATTTATTCTCTAGTATCCCTTTCAATTTATTACTCACACAGAACAGAGATTCATATTTCTAAAATATACCATGTCAGTCCCATATCCACAAAACTTCAAAGATTGCCCTGTGGCTTTAAGATAAAGTTCAAAATATTGTAAAATGGTTTCTTGGCTAACTTGAGTAATTTATATATTTATAGACAGCATAACATTTCAATTCTCTTTAGCCCTGCCAACAGATCTCTTTAATATCAAGTACTTAAAAGGAGGAGAGGGACTATACATTGTCCTGTCCCTTGAGTAAACAAGACAGGAAAAGAGAAGTGGCATGAAATCCCAGCGCTCTCTGGTTCCAAGTGTGAAGACTCACTTAGACTTTGGCATTCTTCCTTAGGAGGATGGGTGTGGTTTATGTCTTCCAGGGTGATATTGATGGATAAACCCCTATCTCTTCCAGGTTATTGAGAGCCTGAGGTTAGGGCTTTAACTTATGAGCCTAACTTAAAGGTTAAAAAATTTGCTATGACATCTCAGTTTATGATGATGACTCACACATTTTTAGCACTCGGAACTGCAAGGATCCTGTTCAATAGAGCAAAGCTAGCTTTAACTGGTCTCTTTCCCACGGGCTTTTAAAAAGTAGAAGGACTCAAATCTCCTTTGCTTAGTTTATTCTAAGACTCAGTCAGTAGTAGAACTATGGTAAAAGGGGATCTCGACTGCCTATGTTACTTATAGGGACACATATAAGAAATCAAAATATATTTTTCAGAATGTGCATTACTGACCAAATTTATCTTATTAAAGATAATATTTGAGCCAAGCTGATTTACTATCTGAAACCTAAACATTAGTATGGAGTTTGCTATTAATGTTAGTATTGCTCTTTGGCTACAAGATTAAGTTCAAACATATCGTAAAATGGTTTCCTGCTAACGTTCGCAACTTACAAGCAGCCTCATATTTTAATTCTTCCTAGTCATGCCAGCTAAGGAAAATAACTCTAACAATATTCTGTCAAGGAAAATTCTTTTTTTTTTTTAATTTTTTTTTTGGATTTTAGGTTTTGGGGTACATGAGCAGAGCTTGCAAGACCGTTGCGTAGGTACGCACATGGCAGTGTGCTTTGCTTTGCTCCTCCCCTTCACCCACATTTGGCATTTCTCCCCAGGCTATCCCTCCCCACCTCCCCCTCCCACTGGCCCTCCCCTTTTCCCCCCGATCGACCCCAGTGTTTAGTACTCCCCTTTCTGTGTCCATGTGTTCTCAGTTTTCATCACCCGCCTATGAGTGAGAATATGCGGTGTTTCATTTTCTGTTCTTGTGTCAGTTTGCTGAGGATGATGTTCTCCAGATTCATTCATGTCCCTACAAATGACACAAACTCATCATTTCTGATTGCTGCATAATATTCCATGGTGTATATGTGCCACATTTTTCCAATCCAGTCTATTATCAATGGGCATTTGGGTTGATTCCAGGTCTTTGCTATTGTAAACAGTGCTGCAATGAACATTCGGGTACATGTGTCCTTATAGTAGAACGATTTATAGTCTTTTGGATATATACCCAGTAATGGGATTGCTGGGTCAAATGGAATTTCTATTTCTAAGGCCTTGAGGAATCGTCACACTGTCTTCCACAATAGTTGAACTAATTTACACTCCCACCAACAGTGTAAAAGTGTTCCTTTTTCTCCACATCCTCTCCAGCATCTGTTGTCTCCAGATTTTTTAATGATCGCCATTCTAACTGGCAAGAGATGGTATCTCAATGTGGTTTTGATTTGCATCTCTCTGATGACCAGTGACGATGAGCATTTTTTCATATGATAGTTGGCCTCATATATGTCTTCTTTCATAAAGTGTCTGTTAATATCCTTTGCCCACTTTTGAATGGGCTTGTTTGTTTTTTTCCTGTAAATCTGTCTTAGGTCTTTGTAAACTCTGGATATCAGCCCTTTGTCAGATGGGTAAACTGCAAAAATTTTTTCCCATTCTGTTGGTTGCCGATTCACTCTAGTGGCTGTTACTTTTGCTGTGCAGAAGCTGTGGAGTTTCATTAGGTCCCATTTGTCTATTTTGGCTTTTGTTGCCAATGCTTTTGGTGTTTTGGTCATGAAGTCCTTGCCTACTCCTATGTCCTGGATAGTTTTGCCTAGATTTCCTTCTAGGGTTTTTATGGTGCCAGGTATTATGTTTAAGTCTTTAATCCATCTGGAGTTAATTTTAGTGTAAGGTGTCAGGAAGGGGTCCAGTGTCTGCTTTCTGCACATGGCTAGCCAGTTTTCCCAACACCATTTGTTAAACAGGGAATCCTTTCCTCATTGCTGGTTTTTGTCAGGTTTATCAAAGATTGTATAGTTGTAGATATGTTGTGTTGCCTCCGGTGTCTCTGTTTTATTCCATTGGTCTATATCTCTGTTTTGGTACCAGTACCATGCTGTTTTGATTACTGTAGCCTTGTAGTATAGTTTGAAATCCAGTAGTGTGATGCCCCCCTCTGTGTTCTTTCTGCTTAGAATTGACTTGGCTATGCGGGCTCTCTTTTGGTTCTATATGAAGTTCATGGTGGATTTTCCAGTTCTGTGAAGAAAGTCAATGGTAGCTTGATGGGGATAGCATTGATTCTGTAAATTACTTTGGGCAGTATAGCCATTTTCACAATATTAATTTTTCCTAACCATGAACATGAAATGTTTCTCCATCTGTTTGTGTCCTCTCTGATTTCGTTGAGCAGT
This sequence comes from Callithrix jacchus, assembly GCF_049354715.1. NCBI lineage: Eukaryota > Metazoa > Chordata > Mammalia > Primates > Cebidae > Callithrix > Callithrix jacchus. The sequence goes on from NC_133524.1 coordinate 21,598,446, forward strand.
GGTTTGTAGTTCTCCTTGAAGAGGTCCCTTACGTTCCTTGTGAGTTGTATTCCAAGGTATTTTATTCTTTGTGTAGCAATTGAGAATGGCAGTTCGTTCTTGATTTGGCTTTCTTTAAGTCTGTTATTGGTGTAGACGAATGCTTGTGATTTTTCCACATTGATTTTATATCCTGAGACTTAGCTGAAGTTGCATATCAGTTTCAGGAGTTTTTGGGCTGAGGCGATGGGGTCTTCTAGGTATACTATCATGTCGTCTGCAAATAGAGACAATATGGCTTCCTCCTTTCCTATTTGAATACCCTTTATTTCTTTTTCTTGCCTGATTGCTCTGGCTAGAACTTCCAGTACTATATTGAATAGGAGTGGTGAAAGAGGGCATCCTTGTCTAGTGCCATATTTCAAAGGGAATGCTTCCAGTTTTTGCCCATTCAGTATGATATTGGCTGTTGGTTTGTCATAAATAGCTTTTATTACTTTGAGATACGTTCCATCGATACCGAGTTTATTGAGGGTTTTTAGCATAAAGGGCTGTTGTATTTTGTCAAATGCCTTCTCTGCATCAATTGAGACAATCATGTGGTTTTTGTTTTTGGTTCTGTTTATGTGGTGAATTACGTTGATAGACTTGTGTATGTTGAACCAGCCTTGCATCGCCAGGATGAATCCTACTTGATCGTGATGAATAAGTTTTTTGATTTGCTGTTGAAATCGGCTTGCCAATATTTTATTGAAGATTTTTGCATCTATGTTCATCATGGATATTGGCCTGAAGTTTTCTTTTCTTGTTGGGTCTCTGCCGGGTTTTGGTATCAGAATGATGTTGGTCTCGTAAAATGATTTGGGAAGGCTTCCCTCTTTTTGGATTGTTTGAAATAGTTTTAGAAGGAATGGTACCAGCTCCTCTTTGTGTGTCTGGTAGAATTCGGCTGTGAATCCGTCTGGACCTGGGCTTTTTTTTGAGTGGTAGGCTCTTAATTGCTGCCTCGACTTCTGACCTTGTTATTGGTCTATTCATAGTTTCAGCTTCCTCCTGGTTTAGGCTTGGGAGGACACAGGAGTCCAGGAATTTATCCATTTCTTCCAGGTTTACTAGTTTATGTGCATAGAGTTGTTTGTAATATTCTCTGATGATGGTTTGAATTTCTGTGGAGTCTGTGGTGATTTCCCCTTTTTCATTTTTTATTGCATCTATTTGCTTGTTCTCTCTTTTATTTTTAATCAGTCTGGCTAGTGGTCTGTCTATTTTGTTGATCTTTTCAAAAAACCAGCTCTTAGATTTATTGATATTTTGAAGGGTTTTTCGTGTCTCAATCTCCTTCAGTTCAGCTCTGATCTTAGTTATTTCTTGTCTTCTGCTGGGTTTTCAGTTTTTTTGATCTTGCTCCTCTAGCTCTTTCAATTTCGACGATAGGGTGTCAATTTTGGATCTCTCCATTCTCCTCATATGTGCACTTATTGCTATATACTTTCCTCTAGAGACTGCTTTAATTGTGTCCCAGAGGTTCTGGCATGTTGTGTTTTTGTTCTCATTGGTTTCGAGGAACTTCTTTATTTCTGCCTTCATTTCATTGTTTACCCAGTCAACATTCAAGAGCCAGTTGTTCTGTTTCCATGAAGCTGTGCTGTTCTGAGTCGGTTTCTGAATTCTGAGTTCTAACTTGATTGCACTATGGTCTGAGAGACTGTTTGTTATGATTTCAGTTGTTTTGCATTTGTTGAGCAGTGCTTTACTTCCAATTATGTGGTCAATTTTAGAGTAGGTGTGATGTGGTGCTGAGAAGAATGTGTATTCTGTGGATTTGGGGTGGAGAGTTCTGTAAATGTCTATCAGGTTTGCTTGCTCCAGGCCTGAGTTCAAGCCCTGGATATCCTTGTTGATTTTCTGTCTGGTTGATCTGTCTAATATTGACAGTGGAGAGTTAAAGTCTCCCACTATTATTGTGTGGGAGTCTAAGTCTCTTTGTAAGTCATTAAGAACTTGCCTTATGTATCTGGGTGCTCCTGCCTTGGGTCCATATATGTTCAGGATCGTTAGCTCTTCTTGTTTTATCAATCCTTTTACCATTATGTAATGGCCTTCTTTGTCTCTTTTGATCTTTGTTGCTTTAAAGTCTATTTTATCAGAGATGAGAATTGCAACTCCTGCTTTTTTTTGCTCTCCATTTGCTTGGTAAATCTTCCTCCATCCCTTTATTTTGAGCCTTTGTGTATCCTTGCATGTGAGATGGGTTTCCTGGATACAGCACACTGATGGGTTTTGGATTTTTATCCAATTTGCCAGTCTGTGTCTTTTGATTGGTGCATTTAGTCCATTTACATTTAGGGTTAATATTGTTATGTGTGAATTTGATACTGCCATTTTGATGCTAAGTGGCTGTTTTGCCTGTTAGTTGTTGTAGATTCTTCATTATGTTGATGCTCTTTAGCATTTAGTATGATTTTGGAATGGCTGGTACTGGTTGTTTTTTTCTATGTGTAGTGCCTCTTTTAGGAGCTCTTGTAAAGCAGGCCTGGTGGTGACAAAATCTCTGAGTACTTGCTTGTTTGCAAAGGATTTTATTTTTCCTTCACTTCTGAAGCTCAGTTTGGCTGGATATGAGATTCTGGGTTGAAAGTTCTTTTCCTTAAGAATGTTGAATATTGGCCCCCACTCTCTTCTGGCTTGTAGTGTTTCTGCCGAGAGATCTGCTGTGAGTCTGATGGGCTTCCCTTTGTGGGCGACCCATCCTTTCTCTCTGGCTGCCTTTAGTATTTTCTCCTTCATTTCAACCTTGTTGAATCTGATGATTATGTGCCTTGGGGTTGCTCTTCTTGCGGAATATCTTTGTGATGTTCTCTGTATTTCGTGTATTTGAGTGTTGGCCTGTCTTGCTAGGTGGGGGAAATTTTCCTGGATGATGTCCTGAAGAGTATTTTCCAGCTTGGATTCATTCTCTTCGTCCTTTTCTGGTACACCTATCAAACGTAGGTTAGGTCTTTTCACATAGTCCCACATTTCTTGGAGACTTTTTTCATTGCTTTTTGCGCTTTTTTCTCTAATCTCGGTTTCTCGTTTTATTTCATTGAGTTGGTCTTCAACTTCAGATATTCTTTCTTCTGCTTGGTCCATTCAGCTATTGAAACTTGTGCATGCTTCGCAAAGTTCTCGTATTGTGTTTATCAGCTCCTTTAAATCATTCATATTCCTCTCTAAGTTATCCATTCTTGTTATCATTTCCTCATATCTTTTTTCAAGTTCCTTAGTTTCTTTGCATTGATTTAATACATGTTCTTTAGCTCACAAAAGTTTCTCACTATCCACCTTTTGAAGTCTAATTCCGTCATTTCGTCACAGTCATTCTCCGTCCAGCTTTGTTCCCTTGCTGGTGAGGAGTTTTGGTCCTTTCTAGGAGGCGAGGTGTTCTGGTTTCAGGTGTTTTCCTCCTTTTTGCGTTGGTTTCTTCCCATCTTTGTGGATTTATCCACTTGTCATCTGCGTAGTTGCTGACTTTTCGATTGGGTCTCTGAGTGGACACCCAGATTGTTGATGATGAAGTATTTCTGTTACTTGGTTTTTCTTCTACCAGTCTAGCCCCTTTGCTGTACGACTGCTGAGGTCCTCTCCAGGCCCTGCTTGTCTGGGGTGCACCTCTAGCAGCTGTGGCACAGTGAGGGATGTTACCAGTTTCTCTTTCTGCTATCTTTGTCCCAGGATGATGCCTGCCAAATGTCAGTCTTTTGGATATAGAGGGGTCAGGGAGCTGCTTGAGGAGACAGTCTGTACTTTATAGGGAGCTCAGTTGCTGAGCTGTGATCTCTGTTGTTCATTCAGGGCTGTTAGGCTGCTATGTTTGATTTTGCTGCAACAGAGCTCATTTAAAAAAACCCTTTTTTTCTCAAATGCTCTGTGTTGCAGGATTCGGGCTTTATTTTTGGATGTTCGTTGAGGTGTCCTGCCCAGCTAGGAAGCAGACTAGCCACTGTTTGCCTGCCGAGGCTCCGCCCTGCTGTTGTGAGGCTCGCCCTGTTAGGGCAGGTTCTGCTGTTCTGCTGTGGTCTCCGCCACGCCCTGAGGCGGAGTCTCTCTGTTGTATCGGGTTGCCTCAGCAAGGGCAGGCTGCGTTAGCAGTGGGCGTGTATCTCAGTAAGGACGGGTTGCCTCGGCAACGCTGGCTGCCTCAGCAGTGGGCATTTATCTCAGTTGGGGCGGGTTGCCTCAGTAATGGTGGACGCCCCTCCCCCACAGAGCATCTCACACCGACTGCACAGGGATTGCTTGAAATTGTGGTCTTGTTCATCCCACTGGGCTAGCGCAAACGCTCTGTCCCTGCAATCCCCTGGGCGGGCCCACTGTCCACATCTTGCTCAGTCTCAAGTTTAGCCCTCTCAAGTCTCAGGTTGCCGGCTCAACAGGGCACCCGAACAAGCGCGCCCTGTGGGGAGCGATGGGCAGGGCCGGCCGCCACCACCCCAGCTGCTGGCTTTGCCAGGCAGAGGCACTGCCAGGCATCCAGTGTCTCCCCTATACTTGGGAATCTCCCCGCTCCATGGGCAACAAAGATCAGTTTGGAAATGCAGCTCCGACTCACCTCTCCGCGGACTCAAAGAGAGCTCCAATCCTGGGTTGTTCTCACAGCACCATCTTGAGTCCTCCCCCCTGTCAAGGAAAATTCTAATTAACAGACAGATAATGATGATATCTGATTTTTCAATTTTAGGAAACTTACAGAACTTTAAGAAATATGTTTTTTGAATCTTCCTTTTTCAATAAGTCCATAACACACTTTAATTTTTTTCAGCCAGCATTCCTTCAGTGTTATTTGAATAAGCTAATACATGCAAAGAGTTTAGAATTATGCCTGGCATATAACAAGCCATATTCAAGTGTTTACTATGATTAATATATTATTATTATTGGAAGTTGTACAATCTCTGGATGAAGACAGATTTGGATTTGGATTCTATGTCTGGACTTACTAGGCTGGGTGATCTTGGGTGAACCATTTAATCCTTCTGGGCCTTGCCTTTTCCTTTTTTAAAATGAAGTTAATAATAACAACCATGAAGAATTGGAAAATAAAAGATAATGGAGCCAAAATACCTAGTAAAGGAACTGGTGTTGTACATATTAAGTGCTCTATAAAAAAAAAGTTAATATTATTTATTGCTATACTTTACTCTCTCTGCTCCCCAGACTAAAATACTCCTCACTCTCACTTCTATGCTCTCATTTGAATGAGAAATCAGACACAAGGGATTCATCCTTCTTCTTTTCCCTTCTCCTTAGGTTTACCTGTACACCTCATTTGGCAGCATATTGAACAGTAAGAACTCAACTCCAAATCTGCCAGACATCAAAGTCTTCTTTAGAAACAGTGTTATTGTGATAAAATTTACATCCCTTACACTTCACTCATTTAAAGTGTGCAATTCAATGGATCTTAATATGTCAACAGAGTTTATCCATCACCACAATCTTTACGGCATTTTCATTATCCCAAGAAGAAAGCCAGCTTTCCTCAATAATCATTTTTCTGTTCCTCCATCCCACACATCCCCAGCTCTAGGCAACCAATAATCTACTTTCAGTCTCTATGGATCTGCCTATTCTGGTCATTTTATATAAACAGAACTACACAATATGTGGTCTTTTGTGGCTGACTTTTTTCACTTAACATAATGTTTCCAAGGTTTGTTCATGTTGTAGCATGTGTCAATGCATGTCTGCTTATTGCTGAATAATATTCCATTGTATGGATGTAACATCAAAGCCTCTTTAATTGTGCTTTTTAATTCAGTGTGCTACCTCTCAGAACACACTCTCCAGAGCCAAAAGTTTCAATGTGAATGCCTATAGCAGGGGTAGGCAAACTATAGCTCACTGGCTAGTTCCAACCTTTTGCTTAATTTTGTACAGCTCTGGAAATAAGAATAATTGTTACATTTTTAAATGGTTGAAAAATCAAAAGAATTATACTTTTTGACATAGGAAAATTATATAAAATTTAAATTTTAGTGTCCATAAAAAGTCGTATTGAAACATAGCCATGTTCATTCATTTAGGTATCGTATAAGTGCTTTCACACTACAATGACAGAATTGAGTAGGTGTGACAGAGATCATATGGCCCACAGAACCTAAAATATTTACTATCTGCTATTTTATAGAAAACGTTTGTAGACCTCTGGTTTACAAGATCCAGGTGAGGAGTGAAGTTTGCGAAGTCAGTAGGTGTAATACAATAGAGAATAGTGGAAACTCTGGGAAAATAGGTGGATGTCAAGTACACGCCACATATATGAATGTATTCAAATATTGCCTCCCCCCCCACACACACCCCTACTTTCAGGAAAAATTCAGTTATAGCCTATCAGTTTCCTGCCTACTCCAATAGGCATAAAAGGTGTATAAAAACATAATCATGAATTAGTTTAAATGTTTTTTAACACTTTATATCTTACTTTGGGTTCCCTTAGGATTAGTCCTTCAAATAAGAATCAGAGCTCAAATGGTTTATTTGAGAGACATTCCCAGAAAAACTAATAGGGGAGTGGGAAAATGAGATAGGGCAGGGAATAAAAGCTAATACAAGATATACGTTTCAAGAAAGTGGCCCTGTGGGCAACTAGATTTAATTGCACTAAGGAAGTTCACGTAGAACATGCACCTCAGAGTTATATACCTCAGAGTTATATCAAATGAGAGGATGGAGGAAAGCTAAGGTTTTATTTCACCAACTCCCATTAGTCAGCCAGTAGCTGAGGTCTCCACATGGAGAGTATTAATTCTTTGCTTCTTGCCTGTCATGTGCTGCAGAGAAGAGCAGGCTGTGATAGCCAAAGAAATCCCTTAGGTAAAGACATACAAGTGCCGGAAGTTGTAGGTCAGGCTAGTGTTCTCTGAAGAGTAGCCAATGATGGTATGGGGTGGAGCGAGGGCTGACTATGTCTCCTGCACTTTCTGCACTCATACAAAATGAAACAAATATGACAAATATTAATTGATGTTTTCTATGCACGAGACAGTGTTCTAGACACTGAGATTATAGTTGCGAATAAAACACAAAAATCCCTGCTCTCAAGTAATTTATATTCAGGTGAGAGAGAAACAGTAAACAACATAATAAGTCAGAGAGTCTATTGGGAAGAGACCAAGGACTGGAGTGGGAAGTGAGATGAAGAAGGTGGGGAGTGCCCTGCTAAATAAGATTGTCACTGGAAAAGTGATATATGAGCAGAGTTCAGGGTTCTTGTTTTCTCCTCCATTCTCCCCTGAAATATCTTTAAGATAATCACCAAGTTTGAAAATTTTTTAAATCACCTCCAGATCCTACCTTCCAGATCTTTGGTAATATGCAAGGACTCTCAGCAATGTTTCCCATTAATTAAGCTATGAAATAGAGAGAGCTAGGAAAATACTAGAAAGGAAAAGAGAAACCAACTGTGACTGAGTTGCGAAGCTAGGCAGCAAATTCTCCCATTCCCTCATCTCTGCTTCCATTCTTTGTTTGCAGCCATAAACACATCTTTACTGAAGCCTCTCTGCAGACACTGTACTCTTTCCAAAGCTTCTCCTGGCACCAGTAGTAGCAGGTGCCCACTGAAAGAATAACAAGAAGTCACCTCCAAAGAAAGCCTCCTTGAGTGAAGAAATACTGCATATAGAATCAAGAGCAAATCCACTTCTCTTCCCCTTCAAAGAACTCTTTCCAACTAAGGTCATTTCAGATTTCACATGGTGGGTATGTCTGTTCCTGGCCCTGAGGGACACATTCTCCTGGCTCCTAAATCTGCTGTGCCACAATGTATGAGTTTGTACAATGAAATAAACTCCATAGGCTTCTTCCTGCCTCCAGCACCTAACACAACCTCTTTAACACTCTCTTCTGCCTACTTTTTCAGGCTCATCTTTTGCTATTTCCCAAGCAGCTGCTGAGCTAGAGATGGCGGTGTGCAGTGGGGAGAGATGCTGCTGACAGACAGGACTATTTTTGGCTTTTGGAATGCTCCACCTCTGTAAAACCTTCCAAGATTATTCCACCATCCTCAGGCTTCATCTTCTCACGTACTTTTCAAGCAGAGTTAGCCTCTCCCATTATTTGAAAGCATCTTTATAATAGCTCATTGTGTTGAAATTAATTTTCTACTTCTCCTGTAGCAGCTAGGCTGTAACCATTCTTATCCATATTTTGGCAATCAAGGCCTTCTGCAGTCTGTCTTTGCTGCCTTCTAATCCTAGCTCATCACCTATTTCTTTTTTTTTTTTTTTGCCACAAGCTCTCTGACTGACTAGTCTTCTCTCTTCATTGTCTCTTTCACTTCCACCCACCTCAAATATTCTACGTTCATGAATGCCTTATGCTTTGGTACACAAGTGATGATTATTTATAATCTGTCCCTCTGAATTTTGAAACAATTGGTAGAAGTATATAGGAATGGAATAGGGGTCAAAATAGCAGCTTCATTTCTAACTAAAGATGCCTTGGCGAGTTTGGCTAAAATCTAAAGCCAGAATGGACTTTCTATTCTTTACCCCAAATCTAGATCTTGGAACCCACACAAGGGGAACTGGACCTGCAAAGAAGGTGCTCAGCAAGACAGGGAAACTTGGCCTGCCTCCTACTTTGTCAAGCACAGGTGGACCAATTTAAAAAAATGGCACACCGACCTAATAATTTCTAAACTATCAGTGCAGTCCTGTAGAGAAGCATAGATGCAGGGTTGTCATAGTCTAACCATTAACCACTCAGGTAAGTAATTTATGTTCACATGGAGAACATTATGTAAGAAGAATAAGGAAGAATGAACAGATTCTCTTCAATACTCTCACCAGAGTAGAGGTTATCATTTTATGGGCTGTGACAAGCATATGAGAGAGACAAAATGATTCCCCCTCAACTGTACATTTCTCTACTAATTTGCTTCCCTTATCCTGAAATCCTTCCCTCTTTCTTTCTGTTTCTACAAAACTTCCTCATCTATCAGGTCTGAATTTAAGTTCATCTTTTGCCTAAAGCCACATCTAATCACTAAAGCCTACATTTCCTTTCTTTTCTTTGGAATACTGACTTTGTATTCATAAATGATCACTTTGTTTTATGTGACTTTGTGTTATTTACTATTTGTTTCATATGACTGGTCTCTCCAATTGGATCCTATGCTCATTGAAGGTTTTACAATGCCTACTTCACCTTCTAACTCAGAGCATACAACAATGCTTTGTACAGAGTAGATACTCAACAGGTAGTTGTGGAGAGGGGTGGAATGGAATGGGATGGAATAAAATGAAAAATAATGGAATATGATAGGATGGGATGGGATAAAATTGCATGGAGATGGAATGGAAAGCTAGATTGAAACATAAAAAGGCTGAAGGTAAATCAAGTACATATTAAATAAAATGCTTTATTATGAAAATGTGATTAAATAGTCATGGAAAACTGTGATTCTAAGAAGCAGAATGGCCATTTGAAGTTTACCAAGAGTACTTCCTTGTCTTTGAGGAAGGCTGCACTCTATCTTCCCAGAACAGTAAACCCTTCATCCTGATGTCAAAGGTGTTCCACTATTGACAATATTCCTCCTGCCCAAATGTGATTTCTCTCTAGAGAACTGAAGCCACGTCACAAATAATGTCTTATTTCCAAGGGGAAAGTTTAAAGGCAAGTTATTTTGTCCACTTCCCATGACCCTTGAAACCGACTTCAGTCAAAATCGTGAAACTTAATACGTTTATCTTTAGGGAGTTTCCATGACTCTGAAAAGGCTCTCTCATTTTTCCCAAATACCACCTGCATTTCAAGCACCTAGTTGGTGGGATATGTTGAAGTGAAAGGATCGTTCTTGGTATCTCTCATATCACTTCACAAAGGCCTTAGATGGATCTTACAGAAAAATCCAGGAAAGCTGGCTTAACTGAGGTAACAAGAGCTTCAGAGACAAGCATAGAACTGGATCAAAGTGTTTCATAAATGCTATCAGACTCACCTAAAAAATACATACTTCTTCCCTAAGAATATTATATCTACACAGTCCCTGTTTTTAAAAATATATATTGTTTTCAGGTCAATAACTATTTTGCATTTTTCTTCTGTCCTTATAAATGTACAATGCAGTTCCAAATAACAAGTATATAGCTCCAGATTTTTTTTAAATTAGAACAAACTTAAAGCTCAAATGGTGTATTGACAAATCAGTGTCAGCAAAGACTAGAATGAGGTACAAAATAACAATAATGAGAGACCTTCTAGGCAGAGAGAGGCAGACAACTATATTTATGTCCCAAGCAAACTTTGCTTTCTAGATTTTCTAAAAGGGACAGTGATTTCTTGGGCATAACACATATATATACTTCAAAGATAAACCATATATATATATGTGTGTGTGTGTGTGTGTGTGCTTGTGTGTGTGTATATACACACACATTACATTTAAACAAAATAATATATCATAAAACATAATCAACATAAGTTATATGTTTTGATAAAGAAACAATCTAGTGTTACAACACTTGCACACACATACTAACATTTTGGTAAGAGGAAGTGCCAAAGGTAGGTTAGAATTAAAGTTTCCAAAGGTAGGTTAAAGTTTTTTTTTTTCAAAGATGATGATGGTCATATTATGTAAGTACTGCAGATAATGACCCATGTCCCTCCAGAATCTTTCTTCACCAGTTGAGTGGTAGTATATATAGAACTATTTTGCCTTCTAATATAGACATCTGGATACAAACAGTGGCTACTTTTCATTGTCATTTGTTTATGGTTCTGCTAATGTGATGCTCTCTATTAAATGTCTCTGCTTCACTTCTCACTGTCTTCACCTGCTCATTCAATAACATCTGTCAAAGCAGGCAAATAAATGTCAGGAGCTGCATGTACTAGCACATGCTCAGTCTGCGGTAGGACATTTTTTTCATCATATTTTCCAGTAGCCAGCACTGCCAGTGTATATCAAGGAATGACAAATGTATAAATAGTTCTGGAGGAGAAAAAAAACTAGGAAGGGCTTGGGAATTATTCTCAACTAAATGTAGTTCAAGAGAGAGGCCATGAGTTGCTATCAGACCTGCAGAAATTATTTCTAGTTTATAAGGTTTGTGCTGGTCTCTCCCCCAATTTTCCCTGTGAACAGTGCTTCCTCCTAGGAACACTGCTCATGGCCAGCAGTTGTTTATGTCAATGGCCTACAGAAACCACTACAATCACCTGTCCTTCCACATACATACTGTGTTAGTTCCTTTTCACATCACCATAAAGAACTACTTGAGACTTGGTAATTCATGAAGAAACGAGCTTTAATTGACTCCCAGTTTCACATGGCAGGGAAGGTCTCAGAAAACTTTAATCATGGTGGAAGGTGAAGCAAAAGCAAGCACCTCCTTCTTCACAATGTGGCAGGAGAGAGAGAGAGAGAATGAGCAAGGGAAAAAACACCACACTCTAAAATCATAAGATCTCATGAGGACTCACTATGACAAGAACAGCATGGGGGTAACTGCCTCCATGATCCAATCACCTTGTACCAGATCCTTCATTCGACCCACAGGGAATACAATTTGAGATGAGATGTGGGGGGGCTGGGTGGGAACTGAGCCAAACCATATCACATACACATACACATACACATACACACACACATACACATACACATACACATACACATACACATACACATACACATACACATACGACCTCTCCAAATTGCAGTGGTCTTCTACTTACTCAGCAATATATTGGCAAAATCCAGTTAGAGACAGCCATTCGGGCAGAGATGTAGTCTGTAAAAATGTCCCTTTGCCATGGCTATAATGAGAATTTCTATTTCCTCTTCCTTACTGTTTCCTCTAGACTGGAATCAGCAACTTTTTATTTCTATAAAGAACCACACAATAAAATGTTAGGCTTTGCAGGTCCTATAAGGTCTTTGGTGCATATTCTTCTTTGTTTAAACAACCCTTTAAAAATGTAAAAAACACTTATTAGCTCATGAACTATACAAAAGTAGGCCATGAATCGGAGTTGGCTAATGGCATAGTTTGCCAACTTATGCTCTAGACTATAAGCTACCAAGTGAATTAATCAGTTGTTGACATATGTTATTTAACAAACCACCCCAAATTTCAATGATATACAACAATAAGAATTTCTTCTCCCACTTACAGATTTGCAGGTCAGCTATGGGAGTTCTGCTTACTTCTCGGTCTTATAACATACATGTATGTCCTAAGATTATTATACCCATAGAGTAGCTGTTTTTACAAGATTTATTTCATTTTTAACTGATACATAATAAGTATGCATATTTATGTGAAACAGTGTGAGGTTTCAGTATGTATGTAGATCATGTAATGATCAAAGCAGGGTAATTAGCATATCCATCACCTCAAACGCTTGTCATTTTTTTGTGGTGAGAACAATCAAAATCCTCTCTAGCTATTTTGGGGTATACAATACATTATAATTGACTATAATCCGCCTACTGTGCAACAAAACCCCACAGAACCCCAGAGTCTCTGTTTCTAAACGAATTTACACAAGAGAGAATACAGCTGTTTCAGAAAAATGCATTCTTATGTACAACGGTAAGTCATAAAGGTTGAGACATATCTGTGTTAAAAAGAAAACATCAAGCTAGTTGAATTTCTTCCATGCTTGCCATCTGATTTCTTTTAAATGATTAAGGCATTACACGTATTAGCACATACTATGTGCCAGGCACTACTCCAAGCCTTATAAACATATACTACATTTAATCACTGGAACTATTATTTCCAAACCAAGACTATTGCTCAAGGTCATACTTCTAGGACATGGGGGAGTCTGTTAATTGCCAGACTATATTACCTCTGAAGATTCTTTTAAGGCCTATGATAATCCTCATGGCACTCTTGCTGTGTAGAATAATAAGATAAATAAAAATAGGAGCCTGTATTTATATGTTAGGCCTTAGATTTTTAATAAAACTAACTTCTGTGGCTCATGCCTGTAATGACAGCATTTTGGGAGGCTGAGGTGGGTGGATCACAAAGTCAGGAGTTCAAGAATAGCCTGACCAACATGGTGAACGCTCATCTCTACTAAAGATACAATAATTAGCCAGGTGTAGTGGTACATGCCTATAATCCCAACTACTTGGGAGGCTGAGAAAGCAGAATCACTTGAACCTGGGAGGCAGAGGTTGCAATGAGCCAAGATCATGCCACTGCATTCTAGTCTGGGCAACAGAACCAGATTCCAACTTTAAAACAAAAACGAAAACAGAAGATGGCCATGTAGGAACAGCTCAGGTTTGCAGCTCCCAGTGGAAATGCAGAGGGCATAATTCTGGGGGAAAGATAGCAGAAGAAGAAACTGGTAGCAACCCTTACTGTTCTGCAGCTGCTGCAGGTGATCCCCAGGCAAGCAGGACCTGGAGTAGACCTCAGCAGTCCTACAGCAGAGGGGCCAGACTGTTAGAAGAAAAACCAAGAAACAGAAATAACTTAATCATCAACAATCTGGACGTCCACACAGAGACCCAATCTGAAAATCATCAACTACAAAGATGACAGGTGGATGAATCCACAAATATGAAAAGAAACCAGCGCAAAAAGGAGAAAAACACCTGACACCAGAACACCTCTCCTCCTAAAACAAATCACAACTCCTCACCAGCAAGGGTACAAAGCTGGATGGAGAATGAGTGTGATGAAATGACAGAATCAGACTTCAGAAGGTGGGTAATGAGAAACTTCCGTGAGCTAAAAGAACATGTTCTAAATCAATGCAAAGAAACTAAGAACCTTGAAAAAAGATTTGAAAAAAAATTTGAGGAAATTATAACAAGAATGGACAACTTAGATAGGAATATGAGTGAATTGAAGGAGCTGAAAAACACAACACAAGAACTTCATGAAGCATGCACAAGTTTCAACAGCCAAATTGACCAAGCAGAAGAAAAGTTATCAGAGGTCGAAGATCAACTAAATGAAATAAAATGAGAAGGCAAGATTAGAGAAAAAAGCACAAAAAGAATGAACAGTCTCCCAGAAATATGGGACTATGTGAAAAGACCTAATCTACATTTGCTAGGTGTACCTGAATGTGAAGAAGAGAAAGAATCCAAGCCGGAAAACACTCTTCAGGATATTATCCAAGAAAACTTCCCCAACCTAGCAAGGCAGGCCAATATTCAAGTCCAGAAAATACAGAGAACACCACAAAGATATTCCTCAAGGAGAGAAACCCCAAGGCACATAATCATCAGATTCACCAGGGTTGAAATGGAGGAGAAAATGCTAAGGGCAGCCAGAGAGGAAGGTCAGATTTCCCACAAAGGGAAGCCCATCAGACTCACAGCATATCTCTCAGCAGAAACCCTACAAGCCAGAAGAGAGTGGGGGCCTAAATTCAATATCCTTAAAGAAAAGAACTTTCAACCCAGAATTTCATATCCAGCCAAACTGAGCTTCATAACTAAAGGAAAAATAAAATCCTTTGCAAACAAGTGAGTACTCAGAGAGTTTGTCACCACCAGGCCTGCTTTACAAGCGCTCCTGAAAGAGGCACTACACATAGAAAGGAACAACCAGTACCAGCCATTAAAAAAACATACAAAATGATAAAAAACATAAACAAAATGAAGAGTATGCATCAACTAACGGGAAAAACAGCCAGCTAGCATCAAAATGGTGGTATCAAATTCACACATAACAATATTAACCCTAAATGTAAATGGGCTAAATGCACCAATCAAAAGACACAAACTGGCAAATTGGATAAAAAGCCAAAACCCATCAGTGTGCTGTATCCAGGAAACCCATCTCACATGCAAGGATACACAAAGGCTCAAAATAAAGGAATGAAGAAAGAGTTACCAAGCAAAAGGACAGAAAAGAAAAGCAGGCATTGCAATACTAGTCTCTGATAAAATAGACTTTAAAGCAACAAAGATCAAAAGAGACAAAGAAGGCCATTACATAATGGTAAAAGGATCAATACAACAAGAAGAGCTAACGATCCTAAATATATGTGGACCCAATACAGGAGCACCCAGATACATAAGGCAAGTTCTTAAACACTTACAAATAGACTTAGACTCCCACACAATAATGGTGGGAGACTTTAACACTCCACTGTCAATATTAGAGAGATGAAACAGACAGAAAATTAACAAGAATACCCAGTACTAGAACTCAGACCAGGAACAAGCAAACCTGATAGACATTTACAGAACTCTCCACCCCAAATCCAAAGAATATACATTCTCAGCTCTATATCACACCTACTCTAAAATTGACCACATAATTGGAAGTAAATCACTCCTCAGCAAACACAGAAGAACAGAAATCACAGCAAACAGTCTCTCAGACCACAATGCAATCAAGTTAGAACTCAAAATCCAGAAACTAACTCAGAACCACAAAGCTTCATGAAAACTGAGCAAATGGCTCTTGAATGTTGACTGGATAAACAACAAAATGAAGTTAGAAAAAAAGAAGTTCTTTGAAACCAACGAGAATGAAGACACATCATACCAGAATCTCTGGGACACATCTAAAGCAGTCTCTAGAGGAAAATATATAGCAATAAGTGCCTGCATGAGAAGAGTGGAGAGATCCAAAATTGACACCCTATCATCAAAATTGAAAGAGCTAAAAAAGCAAGATAAAAAAAAAAACTCAAAACCTAGCAGAAGACAAGAAATAACTAAGATCAGAGCAGAACTGAAGGAGATAGAGACACATAAAACCCTTCCAAAAATCAATACATCCAGTAGCTGGGTTTTCAAAAAGATCAACAAAATAGAAGACCACTAGCCAGATTAATAAAAAAGAAAAGAGAGAATAACCAAATAGATGCAATAAAAAACAATAAAGGGGAAATCACCACAGACTCCACAGAAATTCACACCATCATCAGAGAATATTACAAACAACTCTATGCACATAAACTAGTAAACCTGGAAAAAATGGATAAATTCCTGGACACTTGCATCCTCCCAAGCCTAAACAAGGAAGAAGTCAAAATCCTGAATAGACCAATAACAAGATCTGAAGTTGAGGCAGCAATTAAGAGCCTACCACACAAAAAAAGCCCAGGTCCAGATGGGTTCACAGCCGAATTCTACCAGACACACAAAGAGGAACTGTTACCATTCCTTCTGAAACTATTCCAAATAATCCAAAAAGAGAAAATCCTTCACAAATCATTTTATGAGACCAACATCATCCTGATGCCAAAACCTGGCAGAGACTCAACAAGAAAAGAAAACTTCAGGCCTATATCCAGGATGGACACAGATGCAAAAATCTTCAACAAAATACTGGCAAGCCGATTGCAACAGCACATCAAAAAGCTTATCCACCATGATCAAGTAGGATGCATCCTGGGGACACAAGGCTGGTTCAACATACGCAAGCCAATAAATGTAATTCACCACATAAACAGAACCAAAGACAAAAACCACATGATTATCTCAATTGATGCAGAGAAGGCCTTTGACAAAATTCAACAGCCCTTTATGCTAAAAACCCTCAATAAACTAGGTATTGATGAACATATTTCAAAATAATAAAAGCTATTTACGACAGACCAACAGCCAATATCATACTGAATGGGCAAAAACTGGAAACATTCCCTTTGAAATCTGACAAGGATGCCCTCTCTCACCACTCCTATTCAATATAGAATTGGAAGTTCTAGCCAGAGCAATCAGGCAAGAAAAAGAAATAAAGTGTATTCCAATAGGAAAGGAGGAAGCCAAATTGCCAGAGCAATCAGGCAAGAAAAAGAAATAAAGTGTATTCAAATAGGAAAGGAGGAAGCCAAATTGTCTCTATTTGCAGATGACATGATAGTATATCTAGAAGACCCCATTGTCTCAGCCCAAATTCTCCTGAAACTGATAAGCAACTTCAGCAAAGTCTCAGGATACAAAATCAATGTGCAAAAATCACAAGCATTCGTCTACACCAATAACAGACTTAAAGAGAGCCAAATCGAGAATGAACTGCCATTCACAATTGCTACAAAGAGAATAAAATACCAAGGAATACAACTAACAAAGAACGTAAAGGACCTCTTCAAGGAGAACTACAAACCACTGCTCAATGAAATAAGAGAGGACACAAACAGATGGAGAAACATTCCATGTTCATGGTTTGGAAGAATCAATATCATGAAAATGGCCATACTGCCTAAAGTAATTTATAGATTCAATGCTATCCCCATCAAGCTACCAATTACCTTCTTCACAGAACTGGAAAAAACCACCTTAAACTTCATATAAAACCAAAAAAGAGCCTGCATAGCCAAGTCAATTCTAAATAAAAAGAACACAGCAGGAGGCATCACACTACCGAACTTCAAACTATACTACAAGGCTACAGTAATCAAAACAGCATAATACTGGTGCCAAAACAGAGAAATAGATCAATGGAAAAAAAACAGAGGCCTCAGAGGCAACACAACATATATACAACCATATGATCTTTGATAAACCTGGCAAAAACAAGTAATGGGGAAAGGATTCCCTGTTTAATAAATGGTGTTGGGAAAACTGGCTTGCTATGTGCAGAAAGCAGAAACTGGACCCCTTCCTGACACCTTACACTAAAAGTAACTCCAGATGGATTAAAGACTTAAACATAAGACCTGGCATCATAAAAACTCCAGAAGAAAATCTAGGCAAAACCATTCAGGATATAGGAGTAGGCAAGGACTTCATGACCAAAACACCAAAAGTATTGGCAACAAAAGCCAAAATAGACAAATGGGACCTAATCAAACTCCACAGCTTCTGCACCGCAAAAGAAACAGTCATTAGAGTGAATCGGCCACCAACAGAATGGGAAAAAATTTTTGCAGTTTACCCATCTGACAAAGGGCTGATATCCAGAATTTAGAAAGAACTAAGACAGATTTACAAGAGAAAAACAAACAAGCCCATTCAAAACTGGGCAAAGGGTATGAACAGACACTTTACAAAAGAAGACATACATGAGGCCAACAAACATATGAAAAAATGCTCATCATCACTGGTCATTAGAGAGATGCAAATCAAAACTACATTGAGATACTATCTCACACCAGTTAGAATGGTGATCATTAAAAAATCTGGAGACAACAGATGCTGGAGAGGATGTGGAGAAATAAGAACACTTTTACACTGCTGGTGGGAGTGAAAATTAGTTCAACCATTGTGGAAGACAGTGTGGTGACTCCTCAAGAACCTAGAAATAGAAATTCCATTTGACCCAGCAATCCCATTACTGGGCATATATCCAAAGGATTATATTTTTCTACTATAAGGGCACATGCAAACGAATGCTCATTGCAGTACTGTTTACAATAGCAAAGACCTGGAATCAACCCAAATGCTCATCGATGATAGACTGGACAGGGAAAATGTGACATATATACACCATGTAATATTATGCAGCAATAGAAAACGATGAGTTCATGTCCTTTGTAGGGACATGGATGAACCTGTAGAACATTATTCTCAGCAAACTGACACAAGAACAGAAAATGAAATACCACATGTTCTCGCTCATAGGCGGGTATTGAACAATGAGAACACAGGGACACAGGGAGGGGAGCACTACACACAGGGGTCAGTTGGGGAAAATCGGGAGGGACAGTGGGGGGGAGTTGGGGAGAGATAGCATGGGGAGAAATGCCAGATACAGGTGAAGGGGAGGAAGGCAGCAAATCACACTGCCACATGTGTACCTATGCAACTATCTTGCATGTTCTTCACATGTACCCCAAAACCTAAAATGCAATAAAATATAAAATAAAAAAAACTTAACTCTTTTGGGATACAAGATAAGAGATTACATGAATTAGACTTACCTTGTTTATAATGCTCTTATTGTGAGATAAGTTTATAAAGTCTTTGAGCTACTTGAACTAAAGAATGACTGTATAATTACCAACAATTTTTGTTATGACAACCAATCATGTCTGTCAAAATTGATCATTTTAGACAAGCACATGTGTTGAACATTGAAACACATCTGGCTTTAGCCATTTTAATATAAATGGCTTAAAGAAAATTGCTTCTGTATTTTTATAACATTTTATTTTAGGGTAATTTTCTTTGAGATATGATAGACATAAATTAAACTAGGTAAAGTGTGCTAATATGTGTTCAGCTTGGTAATTTTTACTGCATACATACACATATCCCCCAACCTTCCTTCTACCCATTCTATAATTACCAGCTAGGTCAAGATATACAATATTGCCACTACCTTGACAAGTTCCCTCCTCCCACTTCCCATTCTATACTCATATCCACTCACCCCCAGATAATGAATATTCTTTCTCTTATCTTCATCAGCTAGTTCCCTTCTTCTTGAATTTGATATAATTGAAATCATACATATGCATTCTTTTGTATCTGGCTTCTTTCACTCAATATAAAATATGTGGGGGTGCATCCATGTTGTTATGTGTACCAGCAGCTTGTTCTTTTTTTTTTTTTTTTTTTTTTGTTGTTGTTTTGTTTTTTTTGAGATGGAGTTTTGCTCTTGTTACCCAGGCTGAAGTGCAATGGCATGATCTCGGCTCACCGCAACCTCCGCTTCCTGGGTTCAGGCAATTCTCCCGCCTCAGCCTCCTGAGTAGCTGGGATTACAGGCCCATGCCACCATGCCCAGCTAATCTTTTGTATTTTTAGTAGAGACAGGGTTTCACCATGTTGACCAGGATGGTCTCAATCTCTTGACCTCGTGATCCACCTGCCTTGGCCTCCCAAAGTGCTGGGATTACAGGTGTGAGCCACCGCGCCCGGCCTCTTTTTGTTATATAGATTTCCATTGTATGTATATGTTACCATTTACTTATCCATTCTTTTGTTGACTAGCATTTGTTTATTTTCAGCATTTCACTATTATGAATAAAGCTTTTATAAATATTCTTATATTTCTGTTTTTGTGGACATATGTGCTCATTTTTATTGAACATAGAAAAGACAATTTCTGGGTCTCATGTGTTTAGTTTTAGTAGGGTTTTCTAAAATGATTATGTGGAGTCATAGGCTGAAATACCTAAGAAAGATCTGTAACATTGCTTAATGGCAATGTTCTGATTCAGCTGTAAATAAAGTTTTTACGCACGCACACACATACACACACACACACACACACAAACCATATAAGGGAGTGCTTGTGCCATCCTTCCCCCCAGACCCAGGCTACATAGCTCATGGGTCAAAAAAGACTCCTTCCTTCTGCTTGAGGACAGGAGAAAGAAAAGTAAAGAAGGATTTGTCTTGGATTCTTGGATACTAGCTCACCCACAGTAGAATAGTGTATTAGTCCATTTTCACACTGCTGATAGACATACCTGAGACTGGGCAATTTATGAAAAAAAGAGGTTTAATAGATTCACAGTTCCACACACCTGGGGAGTCCTCACAATCATGGCAGAAGGCAAGGAGATGCAAGTCATGTCTTATGTGGAAAGCAGCAGGCAAAGAGAGAGAGAGCTTGTGCAGGGATACTCTCATTTTTAAAACCATCAGATGTGATGAGACTTATTCACTATCATGAGAACAGCATGGGAAAGACCCAGTACCATGATTCAATTACCTCCCATTGGGTACCTCCCACAACATGTGGGAATTCAAGATGAGATTTGGGTGGAAACACAGCTAAACCATATCAAATAGGGCACCAGTCACAGATGTGAGGCCTCTTTTATAGGTCTTAGCTCCAAAACATTTCTAGACACACCCTGGGCCAGGTGGAAAACCACTGTCTTAAAGGGAAGGGCCCAGTCTTGGTAGAATACATCACCTACTGTCTAAATAGCCCTTGGGCCCTGGATAACCAGCAGTGATACCCAGATAGTATGCTATGGGCCTTGGGTGAGACTCTGAGATGTGCTGGCTTCAGATGAGACCCAGCACACTCTGAGCTGTGGTGGCTAAGGTGAGACATTCCTTTTGCTTGAGAAAAGAACAGGGAAAAGTAAAGAGAACTTTGTCTGGCACTCTAGGTATGAGCTGAGTCACAGTGGGGTAGAGCACAAAGGGGTACTTTGGGTCCCTGATTCTAGGTCTAGGTCTTGTACAGAATTTCTGAACCTGCCCTAAGACAGAGGGGAGCCCACTGCCTTGAAGGGTGAGTCATAGTCCTAGCAGAATTTACCACAAGCTCAGTGAAGAGCCTTTGGGCCTTAAGTGAACATTGGTAGTAACATGGCAGTACTCCCCATGGGCCTGTGGTGGTGATGGCCACAGAGAAAGACTCCTCTGCTTGTGGAGAGGACAGGGAAGAGTGGAAAAAACTGTGTTTCATGGTCTGAGTGCCCACTCATCTGCAGTAGAATAGAAAATCAGGTAAATTTCTAAAGTATTTGACCCCAGTCCCTGGCTCAAGAATGGCATCCCTGGACCTGCCCGGAGCCTGAAGGCCCTTGCTGCCCTGAAGGAAAGGACACAATCCTGGCTGGCTTTGCCACCTGTGGATCATAGAGCCCCAGGGTCATAGTTAGTTAGTGGTCATAGTGGGCCTTAGGTAAGATCTAATTCTGTGCTGGCTCCAGGTCTGACCCAGCACAGTCCCACTGGTGGCGGCCACAGGCATGCTTGTGTCACCCTATCCCCAGATTCAGGTGGCTCAGCACAGAGAGAAAGAGAGAGCTCAATTATTTGGGAGAAAGTAAGAGAAGATTGCAAGTATCACTACCTATTAATCTAGTTAATTTTTCTAGATCTTATCTAAGACCACCAAGGTGGTACTTCTATTAATCTACAAAAACCACTGCCTTATTGGGATTGGGGCCTAAGTGCCTTTGATTATACCAGAAAAGCCTTCCCAGAAAGGATGGGCACAAAGAAGCCCAAACTATGACGACTACAATAAATACCTAACTCTTCAATGCCCAGACACAGAGAGATATCCACAACCATCAAGACCATCCATGAGAACATGTCTTCACCAAGTGAACCAAATAAGGTACCAGAAAGCAATCCTGTAGAAACAGAGATATGTTACCTTTCAGACAGAGAATTCGAAATCTCTGTGTTGAGAAAACTCAAGGAAATTCAAGATAATACAGAGAAGGAATGCAGAGTTCTATTAGATAAATTTAACCAAGAGACTGAAATAATTAAAAAAGAATCAAGCAGAAATTCTAGAGATGAAAAATGCAATTGGCACACTGAAGAATACATCAGAGTCTCTTAACAGAGAATTGATCAAACAGAAGAATTAGTAAGATTGAAGACATGTTATTTGAAAACAGACATTCAGAGAAGATAAAAGTAAAAAGAACAAAGCACCCCTACAAGATCTAAAAAATGAACTCAAACGATCATGTGTAAGAGTTATTGACCCTAAAGAAGAATTAGAGAATGAGATAGAGATAAAAGTGTATTCAAAGGGATAGTATCAAAGAATTTCTCAAACCTAAAGAAAGATATCAACATTCAAGTATAAGAGAAATATAAGACACTAAGCAGATTGGCCCCAAAGAAGACTACTACAAGGTATTTAATAATCAAACTCCCAAAAGTCAAACATAAAGAAAGAATCCTAAAAACAGAAAAAGAAGGGAAACAAATAACATACAATGGAGCTCCAATATCACTGCAAGCAGACTTCTCACTGGAAACCTTACAGGCCAGCACAGAATGGCATGACATACTTAAAGTGCTGAGGGAAAAAGCTTTTATCCTAGAATGATACATTTTATAAAAATCTCCTTTAAAAATTAAAGAGAAATAAAGCCTTTCTCAGGCAAACAAATGCTGAGAAATTTTATCAACATCAGACCTGTCCTACAAGAAATGCAAAAGGGAGTATTTCAGTCAGAAAGAAAAATCTGTTAATAAGCACTAAGAAATCATCTGAAGATACAAAACTCACTGGTAACAGTAAGTAAACAGAAAAACAGAATATTATAACCCTATAATCGTGGTGCACAAACTACTCACAGAAAGACTAAAAGTTGGACCAATCAAAAATAATAACTACAACAACTTGTCAAGACAGCACAACAGTTATAAATAAAAACAACAAAAGATAAAAAGCAGAGAGACAAAGTTAAGATGTAGAGCTGTTATTAGTATTTTGTTGTTGTTGCTTATTTATTTGTTTGTTTATGCAAGTAGTGTTGTTATCAGCCTAACATAATGGGTGATAAGATAGCATTTGCAAACCTCATGGTAACCTGAAATCAAAAAACATACAACAGATACACACAAAATAAAAAGCAAGAAATTAAATCACACCACCAGAGGAAATCACCTTCACTAAAAGAAAGAAAAGAAGAAAAGAAAGAAAAGACGAAAAGAAAGAATGAAGAGAAGACTACAAAACAACCAGGAAACAAATAGGAAAATGGAGGAAGTAAGTTCTTACTTATCAATAATAACATTGAATGTAAATTTTGTATCTTTGTTCTCATTAATTTCAAAGAACTTCTTGATTTTTGCCTTAATTTCATTATTTAATCAAAAAGTCATACAGGAGCAGGTTACTCAATTTCCATGTAATTGTAATATTTTAAGTAAATTTCTCAGTCTTGATTTCTAATTTGATTGTTCTGTGGTCTGAGAGATTCTTCCTTTATGATTTCAGATTTTTGGCATTTGCTGAGGAATTTTTACTTCTGATTATGTGATCAATATTAGAGTATGTGCCAAATGGCAATGAGAATGTATATTCTGTTGTTTTAGAGTGGAAAGGTCTGTAGATGTACATCAGGTCCACTTGATACAGTGATGAATTCAGGTCCTGAAGACTGGATAAAGAAAATATTGGTACATATACACCATGGAATACTATGCAGCAATAAAAAAGAATGAGATCATATCCTTTGCTGGATGATGAATGGAGATAGAGGCCATTATCCTTAGCAAACTCATGCAGGAACAGAAAATAAAATTCCATTTGTTCTCACTTATAAGTGAGAGCTAAATGATGAGAACACATGGACACATAGGATAGAATAACACTCTGGGTTCTCTCAGAGGTTGGAGAATGGGAAGAGGCAGAAGATTATGAAAAATGACTAATGGGAATCAGGTTTAAAACCTGGGTGACTAAACAATCTGTGCAACAAACCCCTATGGCACAAGTTTACCTATATAACAAACTTGCATGTGTACCCCCGAAATTAAAATAAAAGTTAAATAAAAAAAAAATAAAAGATCATTCATCATGACCAAGTGAATTTATCTTACAGATACAAGGATTGTTCCACATATTCAAATCAATTAATATAATATATCACATCAACAGGAAAAAGAATAAAAACCATATGGTCATTTTAATTCATGCTGTAAAAGCATTTGGTGAATTCAGCATCCCTTGATGATAAAAACCCTCAAAAAACTGGGTATGGAAGGAACTTATCTCAACATAACAAAAGCCATATGTGACAGACACACAGCTAGTATCATGCTGAATAGGGAAAAATTAAAAGCCTTTCCTTTGAGATCTGATACATGACATGGATGCCCATGTTCATCACTGTTATTAAACACGGTACTGAGGGTCTTACCTAGAGCAATCAGATAAGAGGAGGAAACAAAAAGCACCTCAGTTGGAAATAAAGAAGTCAAATTATCCTTGTTTGCAGGTGATATAATCTTATATTTAGAAAATCCTAAAGACTCCATTAAAAAACTACTAGAACTGGTTAATAAATTAAGTAAAGTTGCAGGACACGAAATCAATATACAATAATCAACAACATTTCTGTATACCACCAGCAAACAATCTTAAAAATAAGTTAAGAAAATAATGCCATTTAGAATAGCAACAAATACAATAAAATACGTAGGAATTAACTAAATAAGTGAAAGATCTCTACAATGGAAATTTTAAATCATTGATAAATGAATTTGAAGAGAACACCAAAAATTAAAAAAGGAAAGCCATTCCATGTTCATGGATTGGAAGAATCAATACTGTTAAAATGTCTATACTACCCAAGGCATTTTGCAGATTCAACACAATTCCTATAAAAGTACCAACATGTTGTTCTTCACAGAAATAGAAAAAACAATTCTGAAATGTATATAGCACCATAAGAGATCCAGAATAACTAAAGCTATCCTAAGCTAAAAGAACAAAACTGGAGGAATCACATTACCTGACTTCAAATTATACTATGGAGCAATAGTAACCAAAACTGCATGGCACTTTCATAAAAACAGACACACAGACCAATGGAACAGAATAAGAAACCCAGAAACAAATCCATACAATTACAGTAAAATCAGTTTTGACAAAAAGGTGCCAAGAACATACACTGGGGAAAAAATAGTCTTTTTAATAAATGGTGCTGGAAAAAATGGATATACACATGTAGAAGAATGAAACTAGCCTCCTATCTGTCATCATACTAAAACAGCAAATCAAAATAGATTAAAGACTTAAATTTAAGACCTCAAACTAAGAAACTACTACAAGAAAATATTGGAGAAACTATCTAGGATATTTGTCTGGGTGAAAATTTCTTATGTAGTAACCCACAAGCAGAGGCAGCCAAAGCAAAAATAAACAAATGGTATCACATCAAATATAAAAATTTCTGCATAGAAACAACAACAAAACAATTAAGTGAAGAGAAACCTCATAGAATGGGAGAAAATATTTGCAAACTACCCAGCTGACAAGGGATTAATGACCAGAATATACAAAGAGCTCAAACAACTGTATAGGAAAAAAAATCTAATAATCTGCTTAAAAATAGGCAAAAGATCTGAATAGACATTTCTAAAAAGAAGACATACAAATAACAAACAAAAATATGAAAAGGTCCTCAATGTCATTGATCATCAAAGAAATGCAAATCAAAACTACAATGAGGTATCATCTCACCCCAATAAAAATGACTTTTAGGGGGGAGGAACTCAGGATGGCGCTGTGACAACGACCCAGGATTTAAGCTCTCGGTTAATCCGCGGAGAGGTGAGTCAAAGCTGCATTTTCAGACTGATCTTTGTTGCCCACAGAACGGGGAAATTCCCAAGTATAAAGGAGATGCGGGACACCAGGCAGAGGCTCTGCCTGGAGAAGCCAGCAGCCGGGGTGGCGGCAGCCGGCCCTACCCAGTGATCCCCACAGGGTGCGCTTGTCCGGGTGCCCTGTTGAAATGGCAACCTGAGACTTGAGAGGGCTGAACTGGAGACTGAAAGGGACTTGGGCAGTGGGCCAGCCCAGGGGATTGCAGGGACACAGCGTGTGGGATAGCGCAGTGGGACAGACAAAACAGCGATTCCAAATGCTCGCCGTGGAGACCGTCCCTGAGGCACTCCGTGGGGGAGGGGCGTCCACCATTACCGAGGCAACCCGCCCCGACTGGGACACACGCCCACTGCTGACGCAGCCGGCCATTGCCGAGGCAACCCCCTACAACAGAGAGACTCCGCTGCAGGGCGTAGCCCGTGGTGGAGAACGCAGCAGAAGAGCAAGAGCCTGCAGCAACAGGGCGAGCCTCACAACAGCAGGGCGGAGCCTTGGCAGTCAAATAGTGATTAGACGGCCTCCTAGCTGGGCAGGACACCTCAACAGACATCCAAAAACAAAGCCCCAACCCCCCCCAAGACAGAGCATTTGAGAAAAAAAGGGTTTTTTTAATGAGCTCTGTTGCAGCAGAATCAAACATAGCAGACTAACAGCCCTGAATGAACAACAGAGCTCACAGCTCAGCAATTGAGCTCCTATAAAGTACAGACTGTCTCCTCAAGCAGCTCCCTGACCCCTCTATATCCATAAGACTGACATTTGGCAGGCATCATCCTGGGACAAAGATAGCAGAAAAAGAGACTGGTAGCATCCCTCACTGTTCCGCAGCTGATATAGGTGTACCCCAGACAAGCAGGGCCTGGAGTGGACCTCAGTAGTCGTACAGCGAAGGGGCTAGACTGGTAGAAGGAAAACCAAGTAACAGAAATATTTCATCACCAACAATCTGGGTGTCCACTAAGAGACCCAATCGAAAAGTCAGCAACTACTCAGATGACAAGTGGATAAATCCACAAAGATGGGAAGAAACCAGTGCACAAAGGAGGAAAACACCCGAAACCAGAACACCTCACCTCCTAGAAAGGACCAAAACTCCTCACCAACAAGGGAACAAAGCTGGATGGAGAATGACTGTGACGAAATGACGGAATTAGACTTCAGAAGATGTATAATGAGAAACTTTTGTGAGCTAAAAGAACATGTATTAAATCAATGCAAAGAAACTAAGAACCTTGAAAAAAGATATGGAAAAAGATTTGAGGAAATGATGACAAGAATGGATAACTTAGAGAGGAATATGAATGAACTAAAGGAGCTGAAAAACACAATACGAGAACTTTGCGAAGCATGCACAAGTTTCAATAGCCGAATTGACCAAGCAGAAGAAAGAATATTTGAAGTCGAAGATCAACTCAATGAAATAAAACGAGAAACCAAGATTAGAGAAAAAAGTGCAAAAAGGAATGAACAAAGTCTCCAAGAAATGTGGGACTATGTGAAGAGACCTAACCTACGTTTGATAGGTGTACCAGAAGGGGATGAAGAGAATGAATCCAAGCTGGAAAATACTCTGCAGGACATCATCCAGGAAAATTTTCCCCACCTAGCAAGACAGGTCAACACTCAAATGCAGGAAATACAGAGAACACCACAAAGATAATCCACAAGAAGAGCAACCCCAAGGCACATAATCATCAGATTCAACAAGGTTGAAATGAAGGAGAAAATACTAAAGGCAGCCAGAGAGAAAGGTCGGGTCACCCACAAAGGGAAGCCCATCAGACTCACAGCAGATCTCTCGGCAGAAACACTACAAGCCAGAAGAGAGTGGGGGCCAATATTCAACATTCTTAAAGAAAAGAACTTTCAACCCAGAATCTCATATCCAGCCAAACTGAGCTTCAGAAGTGAAGGAAAAATAAAATCCTTTGCAAACAAGCAAGTACTCAGAGATTTTGTCACCACCAGGCCTGCTTTACAAGAGCTCCTAAAAGAGGCACTACACATAGAAAAAAACAACCAGTACCAGCCATTCCAAAATCATACTAAATGCTAAAGAGCATCAACATAATGAAGAATCTACAACAACTAACAGGCAAAACAGCCACTTAGCATCAAAATGGCAGTATCAAATTCACACATAACAATATTAACCCTAAATGTAAATGGACTAAATGCACCAATCAAAAGACACAGACTGGCAAATTGGATAAAAATCCAAAACCCATCAGTGTGCTGTATTCAGGAAACCCATCTCACATGCAAGGATACACAAAGACTCAAAATAAAGGGATGGAGGAAGATTTACCAAGCAAATGGAGAGCAAAAAAAAGCAGGAGTTGCAATTCTCATCTCTGATAAAATAGACTTTAAAGCAACAAAGATCAAAAGAGACAAAGAAGGCCATTATATAATGGTAAAAGGATCAATACAACAAGAAGAGCTAACGATCCTGAACATATATGGACCCAAGGCAGGAGCACCCAGATACATAAGGCAAGTTCTTAATGACTTACAAAGAGACTTAGACTCCCACACAATAATAGTGGGAGACTTTAACACTCCACTGTCAATATTAGACAGATCAACCAGACAGAAAATCAACAAGGATATCCAGGGCTTGAACTCAGGCCTGGAGCAAGCAAACCTGATAGACATTTACAGAACTCTCCACCCCAAATCCACAGAATATACATTCTTCTCTGCACCACATCACACCTACTCTAAAATTGACCACATAATTGAAAGTAAAGCACTGCTCAACAAATGCAAAACAACTGAAATCATAACAAACAGCCTCTCAGACCATAGTGCAATCAAGTTAGAACTCAGAATTCAGAAACCAACCCAGAACCGCACAGCTTCATGGAAACTGAACAACTGGCTCTTGAATGTTGACTGGGTAAACAATGAAATGAAGGCAGAAATAAAGGAGTTCTTTGAAACCAATGAGAACGAAGACACAACATGCCAGAACCTCTGGGACACATTTAAAGCAGTCTCTAGAGGAAAATATATAGCAATAAGTGCCCATATGAGGAGAATAGAGAGATCCAAAATTGACACCCTATCGTCAAAATTGAAAGAGCTAGAGGAGCAAGATCAAAAAAACTCAAAACCCAGCAGAAGACAAGAAATAACTAAGATCAGAGCAGAACTGAAGGAGATAGAGACACGAAAAACCCTTCAAAAAATCAATAAATCCAATAGCTGGTTTTTTTAAAAGATCAACAAAATAGACAGACCACTAGCCAGATTGATTAAAAATAAAAGAGAGAACAACCAAATAGATGCAATAAAAAATGACAAAGGGGAAATCACCACAGACTCCACAGAAATTCAAACCATCATCAGAGAATATTACAAACAACTCTATGCACATAAACTAGTAAACCTGGAAGAAATAGATAAATTCCTGGACTCCTGTGTCCTCCCAAGCCTAAACCAGGAGGAAGCTGAAACTATGAATAGACCAATAACAAGGTCAGAAGTCGAGGCAGCTATTAAGAGCCTACCACACAGAAAAAGCCCAGGTTCAGACAGGTTTACAGTCAAATTCTACAAGACACACAAAGAACAGCTAGTACCATTCCTTCTAAAACTATTCAAAATAATCCAAAAAGAGGGAATCTTTCCCAAATCATTTTATGAGACCAACATCATCCTGATACCAAAACCTGGCAGAGACCCAACAAGAAAAGAAAAATTCCGACGAATATCCCTGAAGAACATAGATGCAAAAATCTTCAACAAAATATTGGCAAGCTGCTTGCAACAGCAAATCAAAAAACTTATTCATCACGATCAAGTAGGATTCATCCCGGGGATGCAAGGCTGGTTAAACATACACAAGTCTATAAACGTAATTCACCACATAAACAGAACCAAAAACAAAAACCACATGATTATCTCAATTGACGCAGAGAAGGCATTTGACAAAATACAACAGCCCTTTATGCTAAAAACCCTCAATAAACTCGGTATCGATGGAACGTATCTCCAAGTAATAAAAGCTATTTATGACAAACCAACAGCCAATACCATACTGAATGGGCAAAAACTGGAAGCATTCCCTTTGAAATCCAGCACTAGAGAAGGATGCCCTCTCTCACCACTCCTATTCAATATAGTACTGGAAGTTCTAGCCAGAGCAATCAGGCAAGAAAAAGAAATAAAGGGTATTCAAATAGGAAAGGTGGAAGCCAAATTGTCTCTATTTGCAGACGACATGATAGTATACCTAGAAGACCCCATCGCCTCAGCCCAAAAACTCCTGAAACTGATATGCAACTTCAGCTAGGTCTCAGGATATAAAATCAATGTGCAAAAATCACAAGCATTCCTCTACACCAATAACAGACTTAAAGAAAGCCAAATCAAGAATGAACTGCCATTCACAATTGCTACACAAAGAATAAAATACCTTGGAATACAACTCACAAGGAACATAAGAGACCTCTTCAAGGAGAACTACAAGCCACTGCTCAATGAAATCAGAGAGGACACAAACAGATGGAGAAACATTCCATGTTCATGGTTAGGAAGAATTAATATCGTGAAAATGGCTATACTGCCCAAAGTAATTTACAGAATCAATGCTATCCCCATCAAGCTACCATTGACTTTCTTCACAGAACTGGAAAAAACCACCATGAACTTCATATGGAACCAAAAGAGAGCCTGCATAGCCAAATCAATTCTAAGCAAAGGAACACAGCGGGGGGCATCACACTACTGGATTTCAAACTATACTACAAGGCTACAGTAATCAAAACAGCATGGTACTGGTACCAAAACAGAGATATAGACCAATGGAACAAAACAGAGGCACCGGAGGCAACACAACATATCTACAACTATACAATCTTTGATAAACCTGACAAAAACCAGCAATGGGGAAAGGATTCCCTATTTAACAAATGGTGTTGGGAAAACTGGCTAGCCATGTGCAGAAAGCAGACACTGGACCCCTTCCTGACACCTTACACTAAAATTAACTCCAGATGGATTAAAGACTTAAACATAAGACCTAGCACGATAAAAACCCTAGACGGAAATCTAGGCAAAACTATCCAGGACATAGGAGTAGGCAAGGACTTCATGAACAAAACACCAAAAGCATTGGCAACAAAAGCCAAAATAGACAAATGGGACCTAATGAAACTCCACAGCTTCTGCACGACAAAACAAACAGTCACTAGAGTTAATCGGCAACCAACAGAATGGGAAAACATTTTTGCAGTTTACCCATCTGACAAAGGGCTGATATCCAGAATTTACAAAGAACTCAAACAGATTTACAAGAAAAAAACAAACAAGCCCATTCAAAAGTGGGCAAAGGATATGAACCGACACTATACGAAAGAAGACATATATGAGGCCAACAATCATATGAAAAAATGCTCATCGTTACTGGTCATCAGAGAGATGCAAATCAAAACCACATTGAGATACCACCTCACGCCAGTTAGAATGGCGATCATTAAAAAATCTGGAGACAACAGATGCTGGAGAGAGTGTGGAGAAAAAGGAACAGTTTTACACTGTTGGTGGGAGTGTAAATTAGTTCAACCATTGTGGAGGACAGTGTGGCGATTCCTCAAGGCCTGAGAAATAGAAATTCCATTTGACCCAGCAATCCCATTACTGGGTATATACCCAAAGGACTATAAATCATTCTACTATAAGGACACATGCACACGAATGTTTATTGCAGCACTGTTTACAATAGCGAAGACCTGGAATCAACCCAAATGCCCATTGATGATAGACTGGATTGGGAAAATGTGGCACATATACACCATGGAATATTATGCAGCCATCAGAAATGATGAGTTCGTGTCGTTTGTAGGGACATGGATGAATCTGGAGAACATCATTCTCAGCAAACTGACAGAACAGAAAATGAAACACCGCATATTCTCACTCATAGGCGGGTGATGAAAAATGAGAACACATGGACACAGAGAGGGGAGTACTAAACACTGGGGTCTATTGGGGGGAAAAGGGGAGGGCCAGTGGGAGGGGGAGGTGGGGAGGGATAGCCTGGGGAGAAACGCCAAGTGTGAGTGAAGGGGTGAAAGCAAACAGAACACACTGCCATGTGTGTACCTATACAACTGTATTGCATGCTCTGCACATGTACCCCAAAACCTAAAATGCAATATAAAAATAAGAAAAAAAAATGACTTTTATCCAAAAGACAGGCAATAACAAATGCTGGTGAGGATGTGGAGGAAAGGGAACCCTTGTATGCTATTGGTTCGGATGTAAATTAGTACAACCATTATGGAGAGCACTTTGAAGGTTCCTGAAAAAACTAAAAGTAGTGACCCTAAAATAGAGCAATCTCACTGCTGGGTATGAGCCTCAAAGAAAAGAAATCAGGATATTGAAGGAGTATCTGTACTCCTATGTTTATTGCAGCACTATTTGCAATAGCCAAGATTTGGAAGCCTCTTTTGTCCATGAGTAAACAAATGGATAAAGAAAATGCAGTATGAGATAGGGAGTAGAAGGATGCTTATCAGAGGCTGGAAAAAGCAGTGTTGGTGGTGGTGGTAGGAATGGGGGTAGTTAATGGGTACAATAAAGAAGTTAGAATGAGTATGAACTAGCATTTGCTAGCACAACAAGGTGACTATGGTAGAAGATTTGAATTGTGTGTTTTAATTTATGTGTACCTTTTTAAATAGCTAAAAAATGTCTAATTGGATTGTAACACAAAGGATAATGCTTGAGGCGATGAATAGACCATTTATTCTGATGTAATTATTACACATAGCAGCCTGCATCAAAATATCTTATGTACCTCATATATATATACACCTACTATGTACTCACAACAATTGAAAATTTAAAAAAATAAAAGTGATCCCAGGAAACACTGTCATGGAAGAGGGGAAGTGAGAAAGGGAAAGAGAGGAAGTCAATAAATGGTTTATTATTGAGAAATGAGTATCAGCGAACAACTGGGCCTGGGATAACTCAGGAGCTGCCAGTTCTTCCACTTGAGATGCAAGGGAGCTAACGTACTTATACAAAGATGGCAGAGAAGAGAGTGTAGGTCAAGATGGCCGAATAGACACAACTCCAGTGCACAACACCCAGTGAGAGAGACACAGAAATCAAGAAATCTCCTAGTTCCAACTGAGGTACCAGGTGCATTTCAGTGGGTCTGGTCGGACGGTGAGCAAAGCCCAGGCAGGGTAGACCGAGGTGGGGAGGCTGCTGCTTCACCCAGAAAGTGCATCTGACCAGTGAGTCATAGGCTTCTGCTCTTGCTCTCAAGTCCAGATACAGCACTTCTCCCAAAGCCTCACCAAAACACAGAAAAGGGGATCTTTGCCAGTCAAGTGCTGGGAATTACAAGTGCAGAGTTGAATAATAATCCAGGACAGTGTCCTGGATTGGTGCACGAATCTAAGCAAACGCATAAACCCAAAAGCCAGCCAGGAGAGCCTGCAGACCAGGCTATTGCACCCCTCCCCCTGCCCAAAGAAAGAGGGAGCTGAAAGTGGGAAGACAGACAAATCAGCTGGGTGGGCCCCTCCCCCATGACCAGAGAGAGAGGGAGCTGAAAGCGGGGAGACAAACGGTGCAGCTAGGGGGTCCCTACCCTCCCCCCAAAACCCCAGAGGGCTAAAGCACTAACTCTAGTGGGTTACACAGCCAGTGCCTAAGTCAGAGCTGAATCCTGAATAATCCAGCCCTGTGGAGGAAAAACACAACTCACCATTAAAGAGCTGGGACTAGGCTTCATGTTTTAACAAAAAGCACAGGAAGCCTACATAGTAAGGGGACAGTGTTCTTGACCACCCAGCAGTGCCTCCAGGTCAACAGAAGAGGCAGGCCTGACCTCCCAGTGTAAACAAAAAAGACACAGGAAGCCTACCTAGTAACCTGAAGGAGTCCCTAGAAACCCAGTAGTGTCTCAACAGGCAGACAAGGGGCCTCATCAAGCAACCTCCTGAGATCACAGCCAGGTAAATCCACCAAGATAAGAAAAAAACCAGCAAAAAAAAAAGATGAAACCATCAAAGACCAGAACACCTCTTTTCCTTCAAGGGAAGATAACTCTGCAAAAACATGGGAACACAACATGACCAAGAAAGAGTGTGATGAATTGACAGAAATAGGATTTAGAAGGTAGATAATAACAAACTTTTCTGAGCTAAAAGTACATGTTCTTTTTTTTCTTTCTTTCTTTTTTTTTTTGTTAATGAATGAGAGCTTCTTTTTTTTAATTGCATTTTAGGTTTCAAGGTACATGTGAAGAACATGCAAGATAGTTGCATAGGTACACACATGGCAGTGTGTATTGCTGCCTTCCTCCCCTTCACCTATATCTGGCATTTCTCCCCATGCTATCCCTCCCCAGCTCCCCACCCCCCACTGTCCCTCCCCTATTCCTCCCAACAAACCTCAGTGTGTAGTGCTCCCCTCCCTGTGTCCCTGTGTTCTCATTGTTCAACACCCGCCTATGAGTGAGAACATGTGGAATTTCATTTTCTGTTCTTGTGTCAGTGTGCTGAGAATGATGTTCTACAGGTTCATCCACGTCCCTACAAAGGACACGAACTCATCGTTTTTGATTGCTGCATAATATTTAGTGGTGTATATATGCCACATTTACCCTGTCCAGTCTATCATCGATGGGCATTTGGGTTAATTCCAGGTCGTTGCTATTGTAAACTGTGCTGCAATGAACATTCGTTTGCATGTGTCCTTATAGCAGAACAATTTATAGTCCTTTGGATATATACCCAGTAATGAAATTGCTGGGTCAAATGGAATTTCTATTTCTAGGTCCTTGAGGAATCGCCACACTGTCTTCCACAATGGTTGAACTAATTTACACTCCAACCAGAAGTGTAAAAGTGTTCCTATTTCTCCACATCCTCTTTAGCATCTGTTGTCTCCAGATTTTTCTTTTTTTTTTAATTTTTTATTGGAATTTAGGTTTTGGGGTACATGAGCAGAGCATGCAAGACAGTTGCGTAGGAACACACATGGCAGTGTGCTTTTCTTTCCTTCTCCCCTTCACCCACATTTGGCATTTCTCCCCAGGCTATCCCTCCCCACCTCCCCCTCCCACTGGCCCTCCCCTTTTCCCCCCAATAGACCCCAGTGTTTAGTACTCCCCTTTCTGTGTCCATGTGTTCTCAGTTTTCATCACCCGCCTATGAGTGAGAATATGCGGTGTTTCATTTTCTGTTCTTGTGTCAGTTTGCTGAGGATGATGTTCTCCAGATTCATCCATGTCCCTACAAACGACACAAACTCATCATTTCTGATTGCTGCATAATATTCCATGGTTTATATGTGCCATATTTTTCCAATCCAGTCTATTATCAATGGGCATTTTGGTTGATTCCAGGTCTTTGCTATTGTAAACAGTGCTGCAATGAACATTCGGGTACATGTGTCCTTATAGTAGAACGATTTATAGTCTTTTGGATATATACCCAGTAATGGGATTGCTGGGTCAAATGGAATTTCTATTTCTAAGGCCTTGAGGAATCGCCACACTGTCTTCCACAATGGTTGAACTAATTTACACTCCCACCAACAGTGTAAAAGTGTTCCTTTTTCTCCACATCCTCTCCAGCATCTGTTGTCTCCAGATTTTTTAATGATCGCCATTCTAACTGGCATGAGATGGTATCTCAATGTGGTTTTTGATTTGCATCTCTCTGATGACCAGTGACGATGAGCATTTTTTCATATGATAGTTGGCCTCATATATGTCTTCTTTCATAAAGTGTCTGTTCATATCCTTTGCCCACTTTTGAATGGGCTTGTTTGTTTTTTTCCTGTAAATCCGTTTGAGTTCTTTGTAAACTCTGGATATCAAGCCTTTGATTGCCATTCTAACTGGTGTGAGATGGTATCTCAACGTAGTTTTGATAAGCATTTCTCTAATGGACCAGTAATGATGAGCATTTTTTCATATGTTTGTTGGCCTCATGCATGTCTTCTTTTGAAAAGAGTCTGTTCATATCCTTTGCCCACTTTTGAATGGGCTTATGTTTTTCTCTTGTAAATCTGTCTTAGTTCTTTCTGAATTCTGGATATCCGTCCTTTGTCAGATGGGTAAACTGAAAAAATTTTTTCCCATTCTGTTAATTACCGATTCACTCTAATGACTGTTTCTTTTGCGGTGCAGAAGCTGTGGAGTTTGATTAGGTCCCATTTGTCTATTTTGGCTTTTGTTGCCAATGCTTTTGGTGTTTTGGTCATGAAGTCCTTGCCTACTCCTATATCCTGAATGGTTTTGCCTAGATTTTCTTCTAGGGTTTTTATGGTGTTAGGTCTTATGTTTAATCCATCTGGAGTTAATTTTAGCGTAAGGTGTCAGGAAGGGGTCCAGTTTCTGCTTTCTGCACATAGCTAGTCAGTTTTCCCAACACCATTTATTAAACAAGGAATCCTTTCCCAATTGCTTGTTTTTGTTGGGTTTATCAAAGATTGTATGGTTGTAGATATATTGTGTTGCCTCCGATGCTCTGTTCCATTGGTCTATATATCTGTTTTGGTACCAGTACCATGCTGTTTTGATTACTGTACCCTTGTAATATAGTTGAAGTCC
Source organism: Callithrix jacchus (assembly GCF_049354715.1). Classification (NCBI taxonomy): domain Eukaryota; kingdom Metazoa; phylum Chordata; class Mammalia; order Primates; family Cebidae; genus Callithrix; species Callithrix jacchus. Next base: position 21,634,995 of record NC_133524.1, read on the forward strand.
AGTAGTGTTATGCCTCCCACTGTGTTCTTTTTATTTAGAATTGACTTGGCTATGAAGGCTCTCTTTTGGTTTCATACGAAGCTTAAGGTGGTTTTTTCCAGTTCTGTGAAGAAGGTCCTTGATGGGGATAGCATTGAATCTGTAAATTACTTTAGGCAGTATGGCCATTTTCATGCATTGATTATTCCTAACCATGAACATGGAATGTTTCTCCATCTGTGTGTGTCCTCTCTTATTTCATTGAGCAGTGATTTGTAGTTCTCCTTGAAGAGGTCCTTTATGTTCCTTGTTAGTTGTATTCCTAGGTATTTTATTCTCTTTGTAGCAATTGTGAATGGCAGTTCATTCTTGATTTGGCTCGCTTTAAGTCTGTTATTGGTGTAGAGGAAGGCTTGTGATTTTTGCACATTGATTTTGTATCCTGAGACTTTGCTGAAGTTGCATATCAGTTTCAGGAGATTTTGGGCTGAGATGATGGGGTCTTTTGATATACTATCATGTCATCTGCAAATAGAGACAATTTGGCTTCCTCCTTTCCTACTTGAATACACTTTATTTCTTTTTCTTGCCTGATTGCTCTGGCTAGAACTTCCAGTTCTATATTGAATAGGAGTGGTGAGAGAGGGCATCCTTGTCTAGTGCCAGATTTCAAAGGGAATGCTTCCAGTTTTTGCCCATTCAGTATGATATTGGCTGTTGGTTTGTCGTAAATAGTTTTTATTATTTTGAGATACGTTCCATCAATACTGAGTTTATTGAGGGTTTTTAACATAAAGGGCTGTTGAATTTTGTCAAAGGCCTTCTCTGCATCAATTGAGATAATCATGTGGTTTTTGTCTTTGGTTCTGTTTATGTGGTGAATTACGTTTATAGACTTGCATATGTTGAACCAGCCTTGATTCCCTGGGATGAATTCTAATTGATCATGGTGGATAAGCTTTTTGATGCGCTGTTGCAATCGGCTTGCCAGTATTTTATTGAAGATTTTTGCATCTATGTTCATCATGGATATTGGTCTGAAGATTTCTTTTCCTGTTGACTCTCTGCTGGGTTTTGGTATCAGGATGATGTTGGTCTCATAAAATGATTTGGGAAGGATTTTCTCTTTTTGGATTATTTGAAATAGTTTCAGAAGGAATGGTAACAGTTCCTCTTTGTGTGTCTCATAGAATTCGGCCGTTAACCCATCTGGACCTGGGCTTTTTTTGTGTGGTAGGCTCTTAATTGCTGCCTCAACTTCAGATCTTCTTATTGGTTTATTCAGGGTTTCGACGTCTTCCTGGTTTAGGCTTGGGAGGACACAAGTGTCCAGAAATTTATCCATATTTTCCAAGTTTACTAGTTTATGTGCATAGAGTTGTTTGTAATATTCTCTGATGATGGTTTGAATTTCTGTGGGATCTGTGGTGATTTCCCCTTTATTGTTATTTATTGCATCTATTTGGTTATTCTCTCTTTTCTTTTTTATTAATCTGTCTGATGGTCTGCCTATTTTGTTGATCTTTTCGAAAAACCAGCTCCTGGATTTATTGATTTTCTGAAGAGATTTTCTTGTCTCTATCTCCTTCAGTTCTGCTCTGATCTTAGTTATTTCTTGTCTTCTGCTAGGTTTTGAATTTTTTCGATCTTGCTCCTCTAGCTCTTTCAATTTTGATGATAGGGTGTTGATTTTGGATCTCTCCACTCTTCTCATGTGGGCACTTATTGCTATATATTTTCCTCTAGACACTGCTTAAAATGTGTTCCAGAGATTCTGGTATGTTGTGTCTTCGTTCTTGCTGGTTTCGAAGAACTCCTTTGTTTCTGCCTTCATTTCATTGTTTATCCAGTCAACATTCAAGAGCCAGTTGTTCATTTTCCATGAAGCTGTGTGGTTCTGAGTTAGTTTCTGAATTCTGAGTTCTAACTTGATTGCACTGTGGTCTGAGAGACGGTTTGTTATGATTTCCATTTTGTTGCATTTGATGCGGAGTGATTTACTTCAGATTATGTGGTCAATTTGAGAGTAGGTGTGATATAGAGCTGAGAAGAATGTATATTTTGTGGATTTGGGGTGGAGAGTTCTGTAAATGTCTATCAGGTTTGCTTGCTCCAGGTCTGAGTTCTAGTCCTGGATATCCTTATTAATTTTCTGTCTGTTTGATCTGTCTAATATTGAGAGTGGAGTGTAAAAGTCTCTCACTATTATTGTGTGGCAGTCTAAGTTTCTTTGTAAGTCATTAGGAACTTGCCTTATGTATCTGTTTGCTCCTGTATTGTGTCCGTATATATTTAGAATCTTTAGCTCTTCTTGTTGCATAAAACCTTTTACCATTATGTAATGTCCTTCTTTGTCTCTTTTGATCTTTGTTGCTTTAAAGTCTATGTTATCAGAGACTAGTATTGCAACTCCTGCTTTTCTTTGCTCTCCATTTGCTTGGTAACTCCTACTCCATCCCTTTATTTTGAGCCTTGTGTATCCTTGCATGTGACATTGGTTTCCAGGATACAGCACACCGATGGGTTTTGGCTTTTTATCCAATTTGCCAGTCTGTGTCTTTTGATTGGTACATTTAGTCCATTTCCATTTAGGGTTAATATTGTTATGTGTGAATTTGATACTGCCATTTTGATGCTAGTTGTCTGTGTTGCACATTAGTTAATTCAGATTCTTCATTTTGTTGATGCTCTTTACCATTTAGTATGTTTTTCGAGTGGCTGGTGCTGGTTGTTGCTTTCTATGTGTAGTGCCTCTTTCAGGAGCTCTTGTAAAGCAGGCCTGGTGATGACAAAATCTCTGAGTACTTGCTTGTTTGTAAAGGATTTTATTTTTCCTTCACTTATGAAGCTCAGTTTGGCTGGACATAAAATTCTGGTTTGAATGTTCTTTTCTTTAAGGATGTTGAATATTGGCCCCCACTTTCTTCTGGCTTGTAGGGTTTCTGCTGAAAGTTCTGCTGTGAGTGTGATGGGTTTCCCTTTGTGGGTGACCCGGCCTTTCTCTCTGGCTGCCCTTAGCATTTTCTCCTTCATTTCAACCTTGGTGAATCTGACAACTATGTGCCTTGGGGTTGCTCTTCTTGAGGAATATCTTTGGGGTGTTCTCTGTATTTTCTGGACTTGAATATTGGCCTGCCTTACTAGTTGTTCTGGTTTTGGGTGTTTTCTTCCTTTGTGTGCTGGTTTCTTCCCATCTTTGTGAATTTATCCTCCTGTCATCTGTGTAGTTGCTGATTTTCAGATTGGGTCTCTAAGTAGATGTCCAGATTGTTGATGATGAAGTTACTTCTGTTTCTTAGTTTTCCTTCTAACAGTCTGGCCCCGCCACTGTAGGACTGCTGAGGTCCACTTCAGGCCCTGCTTGCCTGTGGATCACCTGCAGAAGCTGCAGAAGAGTAAGGGTTGCTATCAGTTTCTTCTTTTGCTATCTTTGTCCCAGAATGATGCCCACCAAATGTCAGTCTGATCAATCCTTTGTTAGGTGACTCTTTGGATATATGGGGGTCATGGAGCTGCTTGAGAAGACAGTATTTCTTTATAGAAGCTCAAGTGCTGAGCTGTGAGCTTCATTGTTCATTCAGAGCTGCTAAGCAGGTAAGTTTCAGTCTGCTGCAGCAGAACTAATAAACAGCCTTTTTTTTCCCCCAAATGCTCTGTCCCAGGAAGTTATGGCTTTATTTATGAGTATCTGTTGTGCTGCTGCCTTTTTTTTTCTTTTTCTGGGCTGCCCTGCCCAGCAAGAAGGCAACCTAGTCACTGTCTGCCTGCAAAGGCTTTGCTGAGCTGCTTTGGGCTCTGCCCTGCTGCTGTGTGAACTTCCCTGTAATCCTGTTTATAAGGGTTTGGTGAGAGCTGCCTTGGCAATGGTGGCCCACCTCTGTAATGGTGGACTCTCTGTCATTGCAGGTTGACTCAGCAATGGTGGGTTGCCTCAGCAATGGCAGGCTGCCTCAGCAATGGAGGACTACCTCTGTAGGGATGGAGTGCCTCGGTAATGGCAGATGCCACTCCCCCACCGAGCTGCACCATCCTGGGTTCAGCTGTGCTTGCCGTGAAAGTCTCAACTCCGAGCGTTTCCAATTGCTGTTTTTTTGTTTGTTTTTGTGGGGGTGGGATCTGCCGAGCCTGATCACCTGGCTCCCTGCCTCAGAGCCCTTTTTTTTTAAAGTTGAATGGTTGACTCTCTCCCAGGTGTTCCAGTCGCCTGCTGAAAGGGTGCCAGGATAGCTGTGATTTCCCATGTGGTGACCCACTGTGACAGCTGAAACAATGGCACTGCCTTGGAATCTCCTGGCCTGGCTCCCTGTTTCAGACCCGTTTAATCTGATGAATGGGTAAATCTGCCTTCCTGGAGCTCCAATTGCCAGCTTAAAAGGGCAACCAGACCAGCGTATTTTGTATGGAGAGCTGCCCCATCTAGGCACAAGCAAAACAGCTGCACTGGTGACCTCTGGGGCTCCTTTGCCTGAGAATCTCCTGGTCTGTGGGCAATAAAGATCCATCTGGAAATGCAGCATCCACTCACCCTCTGCACTTTCACTGGGAGCTGCAATCCTGAGTTGCTCCTAAAGGGCTATCTTGGCCTCACTCTTTAATGAATGAGAGCTTCTTATGTTGCTCAGGTTGGTTTTGAACTCATAGCCTCGCCTCCTCAAGTGCCAGGACAACTGGCCGAAGCCACCACAGCTCCCAAAAGAACATGTTCTAACTCAATGCAAAAAAACCAAAAACCTTGAGAAAAGGTTAAATGAAATACTAACTAGAATAACCAGCTTAGATTAGAACATAAACTATTTGATGGAGTTGAAAAACATAGCATGAGAACTATGTGAAGCAAACACAAGTTTTAATAGCCAAATCAATCAAACAGAAGTAAGGATATCAGAGATTGAAGATCAACTCAATGAAATAAAAAGAGAAGGCAAGACAAGAGAAAAAAGAGTGAAAAGAAATGAACAAAGCCGCCAAGGAATATGGAATTATGTGAAAAGACCCAATCTACACTTGATCGGTGTACCTGAATGAATCCAAGCTGGAAAACACACTCCAGGATATTATCTAGAAGAACTTCAGAAGCCTTGCAAGGCAGTCAAACATTGAAATACAAGAAATGGAGTGAACTCCACAAAGATATTCCTCAAGAAGAGCAACCCCAAGGAATATAATCGTCAGATTCACCAGAGTTGAAATTAAGGAAAAAATGCTAAGCACAGCAAGAGAGAAAAACCAGGTCACCCACAGAGGGAAACCAATCATACTCACAGCAGATGTCTTCACAGAAACCCCACAAGCCAGAGGAGAGTGGGCGCCAATATTCAACATCCTTAAAGAAAAGAACTTTCATCCCAGAATCTCATATCCAGCCAAACTAAGCTTCATAAGTGAAGGAGAAATAAAATCTTTTATGGACAAGCAATTACTGAGAGACTTCATCACCATGAGACCTGCCCTACAAGAGCTCCTGAAAGAAAAACTAAGCACAGAAAGGAACAAGTACCAGTCACTGCAAAAGCACACCCAGTGGCAAAGACCAAAAATGCAAAGAAGAAAATGAGTCAACTAATGGACAAGAAAACCAGCCAGTAACAAAATGGCAGGATCAAATTCACACATAACAATATTAATGCTAAATGCAAACGGCCTAAACACCCCAATCAAAAGACACAGACTGGCAAATTGGATAAAAAGTAAAGACCCATCAGTGTGCTGTATTCAGGAAAACCATTTCACATACAAAGACACACATAGAATCAAAATAAAGGGATGGAAGAAGATTTACCAAGCAAATGGAGAACAAAAAAAAGCAAAGTTGCAATCCCAGTCTCTGATAAAATGGACTTCAAACCAACAAAGATCAAAAGAGACAAAGAAGGGCATTACATAATGATAAAAGGATCAATCCAGCAAGAAGAGCTAACTATCCTAAATATATACGCACCCAACACAGGAGCACCCAGATACATAAAGCAAGTTCTTTATGACCTAAAACAAGATTTAGACTTTTACACAATAATAGTGGGAGACTTCAACACTCCACTGTCAATATTAGACAAATCAATGAGACAGAAAATTAACAAGGATATCCAGGATTTGAATACAGAGCTGGACCAAGTGAACCTAATAGATGTATACAAAACACTCCACCCCAAATGCACAGGACATACATTTTTCTCAGCACCACATTGCACTTAGTCTAAAATTGATGACACAATTGGAAGCAAACCACTCCTCAGCAAATGCAAAAGAATAGAAATCATAACAAACAGTCTATCAGACCACAGCACAATCACATTAGAACTCAGTATTAAGAAACACACTCAAATCCACACAACTACTTGGAAACTGAACAACTAGCTTCTGAGTGTTGACTGGATAAACAATAAAGGCAGAAATAAAGATGCTCTTCTAAACCAATCAGAATGAAGACACAACTTACCAGAATCTCTGAAACACCTTTAAAGCAGTGTCAAGAGAATAATTTATAGCAATAAATGCCCAAATGGAAAACAAAGGAACATCTAAAATTGATACCCTGTAATCAAAATGGAAAGAGCTACAGAATTAACATCAAAAAAATTCAAAAGCTAGCAGAAGACAAGAAATAACTAAGATAGAGCTGAATTCAAGAAGATAGAGACAAAAAAAAAAAAACCTTCAAAAAAATCAATGATTCTGGAAGCTGTTTTTTTTAAAAGATCAACAAAATAGGCAGACCGCTAGCCAGACTAATAAAAAAGAAAAGAGAGAATAATCAAACATATGCATTAAAAAAAGATAAAGTGGATATCACCACTGGTCCCACAGAAATAAAAACTACCATCAGAGATTACTACAAACAGCTCTATGCACATAAACCAGTAAACCAGGAAGAAATGGAAAAATTCCCGGACACCTGCACTATACCAAGACTGAATCAGAAGGAAGTTGAAACCCTGAGTAGACCAATAACAAGGGCTAAAATTGAGGCAGAAATCAATAGCCTTCTAGGCCAGGCACGGTGGCTCAAGCCTGTAATCCCAGCACTTTGGGAGGCCGAGGCGGGTGGATCATGAGGTCAAGAGATCGAGACCATCCTGGTCAACATGGCGAAACCCTGTCTCCACTCAAAATACAAAAAATTAGCTGGGCATGGTGGCGTGTGCTTGTAATCCCAGCTACTCAGGAGGCTGAGGCAGGAGAATTGCCTGAACCCAGGAGGCAGAGGTTGCGGTGAGTCGAGATCGCGCCATTGCACTCCAGCCTGGGTAACAAGAGCAAAACTTCATCTCAAAAAAAAAAAAAAAGCCTTCCAGCCAAAAAAAGTCCAGGTATAAACAGGTTCACAGCTGAATTCTACCAGACGTAAAAAGAGGAGCTGTTTCCATTCCTTTTGAAACTGTATCAAACAATACAAAAAGAAGGAATCTTCCTTAACTCATTTTATGAGACCAACATCATCCTGATACCAAAAACAGGCAGACACTCATCTAAAAAAGAAAACTTCAGGCCAATATCCATGATGTACATTGATAAAAAATCTTCAATAAAATACTGGCAAACTGAATACAACGGCACATCAAAAAGCTTATACATCATGATCAAGTAGGCTTCATCCTGGGGATTCAAGGCCGATTCAAATTATGCAAGTCTATAAATGTAATCCCTCGGAAAAACAGAACCAAAGACAAAAACCACATAATTAAATATATGCAGAGAAGGCCTTCAACAAAATTCAACAGCCCTTCATGCTAAAAACTCTCAATAAACTATGTATCAATGTAATGTATCATAAAATGATAAAAGCTATTTATGTCAAACCTATAGCCAATATCATACTAAACAGGCAAAAGCTAGAAGAATTCCCTTTGCAATCAGGCACTAGACAAGGATGTCCTCTCTCACCACTCCTATTCAATATAGTATTGAAAGTTCTAGCCAGAGCAATTAGGCAAGAAAAAGAAGTAAAGGGTATTCAATTAGGAAAGGAGGAAGTCAAAATGTTTCTGTTTGCAGATGACATGATTTTATATTTAGAAGACACCATTGTCTCAGCCCAAAATTTTCTCAAACTGATAATCAACTTCAGCAAAGTCTCAGGATACAAAATGAATGTGCAGAAATCACAAGCATTCCTATATACCAATAACAGAAAAATAGAGAGCCAAATCAAGAGCTAAATCCCATTCACAATTGCTACAAAGAGAATAAAATACCTAGGAATACAACTAACAAAGGATGTAAAGGACCCTTCAAGGAAAGCTACAAACCACTGCTCAAGGAAATAAGAGAGGACACAAACAGATGGCAAAACATTCCATATTCATGGTTAGGAAGAATCAATATCATGAAAATGGCCATACTGCCCAAAGTCATTTATAGATTCAACACTATCCCCATCAAGCTACCAATGACCTTCTTCATAGAACTGGAAAAAATCACTTTAAACTTGATATGGAATCACAAGAGAGACCACATATCCAAGACAATCCTAAGAAAAAAGAACAAAGCCAGAGGCATCACACTGCCAGACTTCAAAGTATACTACAAGGCTATAGTAATCAAAACAGCATGGTACTGGTACCAAAACAGAGACATAGACCAATGGAACAGAAGAGAGGCCTCAGAGGGAGCACCATGCATCTACAACCATCTGATCTTTGACAAAACTGACAAAAGCAATGGGGAAAGGGCTCCATGTTTAATAAATAGTGTTGGGAAAACTGGCTAGCAATGGGCAGAAAGCAGAAACTTGCCCCTTCTTGTCACCTTACACTAAAATTAACTCCAGATGGATTACAGATTTAAACATAAAACCTAATAAACCATAAAATCACTAGAACAAAATGTAGACAAAACCATCCAGGACAAAGGCATAGGCAAAAACTTCATGACTAAAACACCAAAAGCAATGTCAACAAAAGCCAAGATAGGACAAATGGGATCTAATTAAAATGCAGAGCTTATGGACAGAAAAAGAAACCATCATTAGAGTGAACTGGCAACTGACAGAATAGGAAAAAATTTTTGCAGTCTACCCATCTGACTAAGAATATCCAGAGTCTACAAAGAACTAAAACAGTTATACAAGAAAAAAAAACAACCCCATTCAAAAGTGGGCAAAGGATATGAACAGACACTTTTCAAAAGAAGACATATATGAAGCCAACAAACATATGAAAAAAATGCTCATCATCATTGGTCAATAGAGAAATGAAATCAAAACCACATTGAGATACCATCTCATGCCAGTTAGAATGGCAATCATTGAAAAATCTGGAGACAACAGTTTCTGGAGAGGATATGGAGAAAAAGGAATACTCTTACACAGTTGGTAGGAGTGTAAACTATTTCAACCATTGTGGAAGACAGTGTGGTGATTCCTCAAGGATATAGAAATAGAAATTCCATTTGATCCAGCCATCCCTTTACTGGGTATATACCAAAACAATTATAAATCATTCTACTATAAAGACACATGCACAAATGTATGTTCATTGTAGCCCTGTGTACAATAGCAAAGACCTGAAACCAATCCAAATGCCCATCAATGATAGACTAGACAAAGAAAATGTGGCACATATACACCAAGGAATACTATGCCATAAAAAACGATGAGTTCGTGTTCTTTCTAGGAACTTGGATGAATCTGGAAACCATCATTCTCAGCAGTCTGACACAAGAACGGAACACCAAATACCACATATAGGCGGGTGTTGAACAATGAGAACACGTGGACTCAGGGAGAGGAGCATCACACACTGGGGGCAGTTGGGGGGTGGCTAGGGGACGAATAGCAGGCGGTGGGGAGGGATAACATAGGGAGAAATGCCAGATACAGTTAAAGGGGGAATAGAGGCAGAAAACCACCTGGTTACATATGTACCTATGCAACAACCCTGCATGACCTGCACATGTACCCCAGAACCTAAAGTTAGAAAAAAAAGACGTCAGAGAGTTATTGGCTGAGAAACATTCATGAGGTATTAATTCTCCAACATTTTCACCTTGCTCTGTACATCTGCAACTTCAGAAATTACATTCAGGTGAGGAATGGAGAGTGGAAGATAATGGTAGCTGAAAACAGGTCAGATCACAAGAGAGAAAAAATTCCATTATACATTCCATTAGAGCAACAATTTACAAATATATTTATAAGATATTCTGTTTTTCACAAAAGATCTTTCTTTAGTGAACTTCCTTCTTTATGGATTGGTTGGGGTAATGGGAGTAAAATTTCTTACTAAGCTCTGAGAGGATGCCTGGAAGTATCTTGGCCCTGATATTAGAATATAGGGATAGATAGCTAACACCTTTGTCCTCAGCTTTGAAACTCTAATGAAAATTCAGACAACAGAAATATTTTTCAACCTAAGTTTCATAGAGCATTTGACATATAAAATTAGTAGGAGGACAAAGTAGACACTGTTTCAAAAAAAAAAAGGTAGAGTCAAAAATATGCATATTTTATGCATATGTGCAATAAAGTAGCATTGTTTGTAATTGTAATGAAAAAAAAAAAAAGAAATAAAAAACCTGAACATCCACCAGAAAGGAAAAGTTAAATAATTATGGGGCCTCCACACATGGTAACATATCAAATATATAATGCTTTCAGAAAATGGAGTTTATATATCTATACTAACTTGGAAAGGCTGCTAAGCAAATCATCAAACATCAAGATAAAGAATATAGAATAAAAGTTACAGAATATAGAATAATTTTATAATATGCATACACACAGGCCTAGACTTTATTATATATTAAAATGTAAATACAAAATCCATTATCCACCACCTCACCCCATAATTCTGTGTCCTTCCTAAGGAGGACTTTTTTTTTATTGTGTCTCTCTGTTCCTCAATCTTTGTAGTGTTGTTTAGAGGTAATAGGTGAAAATTTCAATTAAGGGTAGCTAAGAAACTCTAATTTTATTCTCATATAGGCAGAGTATGGAGCTACCTGAGGAAAGAAGAAACAGGTAGGCTGGAATTTTTTGACAGATGAAAAAAGACAGACATCATAGTGACTTTGAAGGAGAGAATTGTTTAAAGAGGAATTTTTGAAAATTCATGTGTATATAGAGAATAAGGGGATGTTATTCCCTACTCCTCATTCTATGTTCAAAATGTTCCAGTAAAAGCACTAGATATTTAAATTTGGATTTCTTATGGATATGACATTGTGATGAGATTAGTTTAAGGTAGTAGCAAAAGGCCTTGTTTTATTTGTAGGAGATATAGATATAATTTGTAGGATATATATATATGTTAAATGTTATATTGTTTATTATATAGGGTTAGGGTTAATATTGTGTTTTTATTTATTACATATATTTTATAGGCATAGAAAATGTCTTAAAAATATCCAATAAACCATTGACAAACATAACTTGTTACTTCTAGATAATTAGATAATTAGGTTGAGTGGGGATATGGGAGAGGAATGAAGACAAGCTTTTTTATTATATGTTTTTTTCTTTTTTTTTTTTTTTGAGACGGAGTCTGTATCACCCAGGCTGGAGTTCAGTGGTTTGCTCTTGGCTCACTGCAAACTCCGCCTCCCAGGTTTAAGTAACCCTCTGCCTGAGCCTCCCAGGTAGCTGGGATTACAAACATGTGCCACCACATCTGGCTAATTTTTGTATTTTTAGTAGAGATGGGGTTTCACCATCTTGGCCAGGCTGGTCTTGAACTCCTGACCTCTTGATCCACCTGTCTCAGCCTCCCAAAGTGCTGGGATTACAGGTGTGAGGCACTGCACTGGGCCTATTGTGTGTTTCTTCTATATACTGTTACCTGTTAACAGCAAGATTATATTCTTATATAATAAAAAAGAGTAACAAGGAAAAAGGAAAAAGCATAACCTGTGCTGGGGTCAATTAATAGAGAAATGTGTGATGGGATGTTAGATTTTTGAGCTGAAAGAAATGTTTAGAGATGAGACTAAAATAGTAAGCTGCAAAAAGATTATGTACCTTCTTCTGCTTCACCAGGGATTTACAACTTGACCCTGTTGGCAATAGAGGATCTTCAGGGGAATTTTTTTTGCCCTGAAATAACTTGATTAGAGCTGTGGTTTAGATAGAGAACACACATTCTTTTATTGATGTTTTTCTAACATGATTTAACTTACTAGGTTTTTCTTCCCTCTTCTTTACTTCTTTCATTTTTGTTTACTTCTAAATAATAACTTAATGAACACAGTCACTTGAGCATTTGAATAACATATGTAGTAAATTCTTTGAAAACTACAAATAATTATATACATGTTAGTTATTATTATTATAATATTATCCAAATTTCATGGTTTATGTATTTAAATCATTGTTTTCTGATTTATTTCTGAGTTTCCAATTATGGTCTCCTTACATAGTTGCCCCATGAAGCTTTCTGTATTCTTTTTTAGTATCTTTCAGTTTAGTGTTCCATTCCAATTAAAGTCGTATGGAATTTTAAATAACATTTACAGCACCGTTTACTTATTCTTTCAATGTTTGCATATGCCTTCCTTTTCTGCTTTATGTACTACTTACTATTTGACAAAACCCAGTATTTTTCATGATTGTCCACTATTAAACAAGTACTCATTGCATCACAGGGAGAGGGCATACACAAGTATCAGTCAGTGCCATCTGTTATGTGCTATCAGAGACATGTATCAGAAAAAAAAAGGCATTCAGGACAAGAACAGAACTGTGATTAGAGGTTATGTAACTGAAAGACCTATATAATGTGAATATGTATCTCCCAATTAGTTATATCTTAACAAACCTTTCATGACTTTCTGAAACTCAGAGAAAAGAGAATATTTAGCATTAATCAAACAAATTTCTAGCAGATAGCAAACATTAGCCATGTACCTGAAGCAAAAGGAAGAAACAAAAAGGAGAGGTAGTCCAATCTTTGTTTTGAAATATAAATAGACTTCCTTTTTTCCTTATAAGAAGGGTAGACCATTTTAATCAAGACATTAATCAAATTCCCACTAACTCTTTTAAGAAAAGGATCTACAAAAGCCAGCAACTTGAGCTACTGCAGCTGTTTTCCCCTTAAAGGGCTTAATGAGAATTCATTTTTACCTCCAGTTAAGTCCAACCACACTATTCACTGCACGCCAGAGAGAGGCTCATCCTAGATAATAATTTAGATAATCAAACAAATTTACGAGATTCTCCTGGTAAGAAATCTCATTCCATATTAGTCTCCCAGAGAAATCACAGGTAGAATTTTCATAGAGAGATATAAAGGATGGCATTTTGGACCTCATTTACCTTCCCAGAAACAGTGAAGACAGACATTTCTAGTTGCCTCATTCTGTCAACTGTACAAATATGCTCAATTAGCCTGTTTGAAAGCTAGCAAAAATTTTTTAAAATTCAGATTTGCCTGCCATTGAATCTGTTTATATTCATATCAACCTCTTTTAAAAAATATTTTTATAATTTTCACTGTGATATTTTACACATTATCCATTGATATTAATTTCTTTTTTCAAATGAAGTCATCCAGTTTAAGTTTTTAGGGGCACACAATTTGAACAAGGAATAGTTACTATACTGAAGAGAACAAAAGAACTGTTTTGTGACTCCTGGGGTTTTGGGATGGGGGTGGAGGGGTTAGGGTGTGGTGTTTTCTGGAAGGTTTAAGATTACAAAGTACGGTGTTTAAAAACATATGCAAAAAAAGAAAATTTAGCAGACTTCCATTTCAGGCTGTATATCAGAGTATATAGCCTAAAGTACTCTCTCTACTGAAACACTAAAAGTCTTGATAAAATTGAAAGGGCATCATCATTGTTGAGCTCAATAAAAGTAGAAAATCAATGGAGCAAAGAAAAAAAGAAAGAGCTAAACCAAGAACCCAGAGGAGATGGGAGTGGAGTGAGTGCTAAAGGAAATTTTCAACCTTGGGTTTTTGCCAAACTTTGGAGATTTTGAGCTTCTTCCTTTCAGGACTGCAAATGATATAGAGGACAGGACCAGGGCAGTTCAAATGGAGTTTTCTGTAATTCATTCCCCACATATACATAGGGCTAAAACAGACTACACGCACCACACCCATGAAATAAGGGTGAATTGAAAATTAAGCACCACTACAAAAGGAGACAGAAAGAAAACTTGACTATTATTACCCTACTAGTAGATGAAAAGAACATAAAGTATTTCTTAAGGATTCATACTACTTATATTGTCCAAAAACCTCAAGTGAGAAATTAAATTGATCATAGTACAGTTTTGGCTCCACTCCCAACAGATTGCAGAAGCAAACAGAAATTTGTTCTAAAAGAACTCAGCTTCAATCCAGACTTTTAAGCTCAAGATATTAGATTTATCAGGTACAAAGTAGAAAATATTGATGTTTATAGAAATAAAAGAACAAGGTGAAAGCAGACACGAAAACAGCCAACTAGAACTAGACATGAAAAATAAAATATGGATTTTAAAACTTTTCTTTTTAAATAATTATGGATTCACAGAAAGTAGCAAAGGTAGTACAGAGAGGTTCCATATTCCCTCCACCCAATTTCATTAAATATTTACATTTTACATAACTAAATGAAATGTCAAAATCCAGAAATTGATATTGGTATAAAGCATGTACTTCAGGAAGAAGAAAATACACAGTTCTATGTCATTTAATCAAAGACATAGAATCTATAATCATGATGGCAATCAAGATATAGAACTATTTCAACACCATAAAGAACTCCCTTTTATAATCATATGCATCCTCTCATCTTGCCCCTTTTCTAACCCCTAGAAACAACTGATCTGTTCTCCTTTCAATAACATTGTAATTTTAAGAATGTCATAAAAATGAAACCGTACAGTATGTGCACTTTTGTGTTTTGCTTTATTCACTCAGCATAATGCCCTTGAGATCCTTCAAAGTTGCTGTGTGCATCAATAGTTCATTCTTTTTTATTGCTGAATAGCATTCAATGGTATAGATGTACCATAGTTTGCTTAATAATTTAACAAGTATAGTACAATTTGGCAGTTTCTCATTTTTGGCTATTATAAATAAGCTGCCATGAACAATCACATATAGATTTTTCTTTTTGTGTGGATATAGGTTTTTGTTTACCTAGGATCAATGCCAAGGAGTGTGATTGCTGGGTCACATGATAAATATGTTTCTTTTTTTAAAAAGAAATTGCCAAACTCTTTTCTAGGGTGGCTGTACCACTCTGCATACCCATATTTTCCCATCATCCTTTCCAGCATTTCGTGTTGTCACTATTTTCAAATTTAGCTGTTCTAATAGTTGTGTGGTAATATCTCACTGTGGTCTTAATTTACATTTCCTGAATGGCTACTGATACTGAACACATTTTCATGTGCTTATTTGCCATCTGTATATCCTCTTCAGTGAAATGTCCTTTGATGTCTTTGCCTGTTTTCTAATCGGATCATTTGTTATTTAACTGTTGAGTTTTGAGAGTTCTTTATGAATTATAGATATGAGTCCTTTGCTGGATATGTGGTTTGAAAATATTTTCTCCTAGTCTGTAGCTCATCTCTTCATCCTCCTAAAAGGATCTTTTTTTAATGTACTTTGGGCTCTGGGGTACATGTACACATCCTGCATCTTGCAAAATTGTTGCATAGGTATATACATGCCATGGTGGTTTGTGTCTCCATCCCCTCCCGCACATCGTCTACATCAGGCAATTCTCCAGGTGTTATCCCTCTCCATCCTCCCCACCCCCCTCTGCTGTCACCCCTCCCCTCCAGGCCATCCCCCCACCTAGCCCAGTGAGTGTTGTTCTCTTCTCTGTGCCCAAGTGTTCTCAATGTTCATTACCTACTTATGAGTGAAAACCTGTGGTGTTTAGTTTTCTGTTCTTGCGTCAGTTTGCTGAGAATAATGGCTTCTAGATTTATCCATGTCTCTACAAAGGGTACAAACTCATCGTTTTTTACAGCTGCATAGTATTCCATAGTGTATATGTGCCACATTTTCTTTGACCAGTCTATCATTGATGGGCATTTGGGTTGGTTCCAGGTCTTTGCTATTGTAAACAGTGCCACAATGAACATACGAGTGCATGTGTCTTTATAATAGAATGATTTATAATCCTTTGGGTATATGCCCAGTAATGGGATTGCTGGGTCAAATGTAATTTCTATTTCTAGATCCTTGAAGATTCATCAAACTGTCTTCCACAATGGTTGAACTAATTTACACTCCCATGAACAGTGTAAAAGTGTTCTTATTTCTCCACATACTCTCCAGCATCTGTTGTCTCCAGATTTTTTAATGATTGCCATTTTAACTGGTGTGAGATGGTATCTCAATGTAGTTTTGATTTGCATTTTTTTACTGACCTATGATGATTAGCATTTTTCATATGTTTATTGGCCTCATATATGTATTTTTTTAAAAAGTGTCTGTTCATATCCTTGCCAATTTTTGAATGAATATTTTTTCTCATAAATCTGCTTTAGTTCTTTGTAGATTCTCGATATTAGCCCTTTGTCAGATGGGTAGATTGCAAAATTTTTTCCCATTCTGTTGGTTGCTGGTTCACTCTACTAATTGTTTCTTTTTCTGTGCAGAAGCTCTTAAGTTTAATTAGATCTGATTTGTCTATTTTGGCTTTTGTTGCTGTTGCTTTTGGTGTTTTAGTCATGAAGCCCTTGCCTGTGCCTATGTCCTGAATTGTGTTGCCTAGGTTTTCTTCTAGGGTTTTTATGGTGTTAGTTTTTATGTTTAAATCTTTAATCCAGGGGGACCGACTCAAGATGGCGCGGTGAGAACAACCCAGGATTGAAGCTCCCAGCGAATGCACAGAGGCTGAGTCAGGGCCGCATTTCCAGACGTATCTTTGTTGCCCACAGAATGGGGAAATTCCCAGGTATAAAACAGACGCGGGATGCCAGCGCAGCGGTTTTGGCTGGTGCAGCTGGCGGCTGGCACTGCAGTGCAGTGGCGCTCCACAGTGCTCCGCACAAAGCGCACTGGTCTGGCTGCCCTGTTGAACCGGCAATCTGAGACTTGAGAGGGCAGATTGGCATATCCATCTGATTGAACGGGACTTGAGAGTGAGCCAGGCCAGGAGATTCCAGGGAAACGGTGTTTGGGCCAGGGCAGTGGGACAAACAAAATGGCAATTCCAAACGCTCCGGGTGGAGAGTTTCACTGCGGGCACAGTTGAACGCAGGACAATGCAGCTCCGTGGGGGAGGGGCGTTTGCCATTACCGAGGCAACCCACCCCTACTGAGGTACACTCCCATTGCTGATGCAGCCTGCCATTGCCGAGGCAACCTGCCACAACAGAGAGACTCTGCTGCAGGGTGTAGCCCGTGGCAGCAGGGCAGAGCCTGCAGCAATGGGGTGGACCTCACATCAGCAGGGCGGAGCCTCAGCAGGCAAATACTGACTAGACTGCCCCCTAGCTGGGCAGGACAGTGCAATGGACACGCATAAAGAAAACCCAAACCCCCCGAGACAGAGGATCTGAGAAAAAAAAGTTTTTTTATGAGTTCTGCTGCAGCAGAATTAAATGTAGCAGCCTAACAGTCCTGAATGAACAACAGAGCTCACAGATCAGCACTTGAGCTCCTATAAAGTACAGACTGTCTCCTCAAGCAGCCCCCTCACCCCTCTATATCCAAAAGACTGACATTTGGCAGGTATAACTCTGGGACAAAGATAGCAGAAAAAGAAACTGGTAGTATCCCTCACTGTTCCGCAGCTGCTATAGATGCATCCCAGACAAGCAGGGCCTGGAGTGGACCTCAGCAGTCGTACAGTGGAGGGGCTAGACTGGTAGAAGGAAAACCAACTAACAGAAATACTTCATCATCAACAATCTTGGCATCCACTCAGAGACCCAATTAAAAAGTCAGCACCTACTCAGACAACAGGTGGATAAATCCACAAAGATGGGAAGAAACCAGCACAAAAAGGAGGAAAACACCCAAAACTAGAACACCTCGACTCCAACAAAGGACTAAAACTCTTCACCAGCAAGGGAACAAAGCTGGACGGAGAATGACTGTGACAAAATGACAAAAATTAGACTTCAGAAGGTGGATAATGAGAAACTTTTGTGAGCTAAAAGAACATGTTTTAAATCAATGCAAAGAAACTAAGAACCTTGAAAAAAGATTTGAAAAAAGATTCGAGGAAAGATAACAAGAATGGATAACTTAGAGAAAAATATGAATGAATTGAAGGAGCTGAAAAACACAATATGAGAACTTCACGAAGCATACACAAGTTTCAACAGCCGAATTGACCAAGCAGAAAAAAGAATATCAGAAGTCAAAGATCAACTCAATGAAATAAAATGAGAAACCAAGATCAGAGAAAAAAGCACAAAAAGGAATGAAGAAAGTCTCCAAGAAATGTGGGACTATGTGAAGAGACCTAATCTATGTTTCATAGGTGTACCTGCATGTGACGAAGAGAATGAATCCAAGCTGGAAAATACTCTTCAGGATATTATCCGGAAAAATTTCCCCCACCTAGCAAGGCAGGCCAACACTCAAATGCAGAAAATACAGAGAACACCACAAAGATATTCCACAAGAAGAGCAACCTGAAGGCACATAATCGTCAGATTGACCAGGGTTGAAATAAAGGAGAAAATACTAAGGGCAGTCAGAGAGAAAGGTCGGGTCACCCACAAAGGGAAGCCCATCAGACTCACAGCAGATCTCTCGACATAAACCCTACAAGCCAGAAGAGAGTGAGGGCCAATATTCAACATCCTTAAAGATAAGAACTTTCAACCCAGAATTTCATATCCAGCCAAACTGAGCTTCATAAGTGAAGGAAAAATAAAATCCTTTGTGAACAAGCAAGTACTCAGAGAGTTTGTCACTACCAGGCCTGCTTTACAAGAGCTCCTAAAAGAGGCACTACACATAGAAAGGAACAACCAGTACCAGCCATTCCAAAATCAAACTAAATGCTAAAGAGCATCAACATAATGAAGAATCTATATCAACTAATGGGCAAAACAGCCAGCTAGCATCAAAATGGCAGTATCAAATTCACACATAACAATATTAACCCTAAATGTAAATGGACTAAATGTACCAATCAAAAGACACAGACTGGCAAATTGGATAAAAAACCAAAACCCATCAGTGTGCTGTATCCAGGAAACCCATGTCACATGCAAGGATACACAAAGGCTCAAAATAAACAGATGGAGGAAGATTTACCAAGCAAATGGAGAGCAAAAAAAAAGCAGGAGTTGCAATTCTCATCTCTGATAAAATAGACTTTAAAGCAACAAAGATCAAAAGAGACAAAGAAGGACATTACATAATGGTAAAAGGATTGATACAACAAGAAGAGCTAATGATCCTAAACATATATGGACCCAATACTGGAGCACCCAGATACATAAGGCAAGTTCTTAATGACTTACAAGGAGACTTAGACTCCCACACAATAATAGTAGGAGACTTT
The DNA here is from genome assembly GCF_049354715.1 of Callithrix jacchus. Lineage (NCBI taxonomy): Eukaryota > Metazoa > Chordata > Mammalia > Primates > Cebidae > Callithrix > Callithrix jacchus. Next base: position 21,654,384 of record NC_133524.1, read on the forward strand.
AACACTCCACTGTCAATATTAGACAGATCAACCAGACAGAAAATCAACAAGGATATCCAGGGCTGGAACTCAGACCTGGAACAAGCAAACCTGATAGACATTTACAGAACTCTCCACCCCAAATCCACAGAATATACATTCTTCTCAGCAACACATCACACCTACTCTAAAATTGACCACATCATTGGAAGTAAAGCACTCCTCAGCAAATGCAAAACAATGGAAATCATAACAGTCTCTCAGACCATAGTGAAATCAAGTTAGAACTCAGAATTCAGAAACCAACCCAGAACCACCCAGCTTCATGGAAACTGAACAACTGGCTCTTGAATGTTGACTGGATAAACAATGAAATGAAGGCAGAAATAAAGTTTCAAAACCAATGAGAATGAAGACACAACATGCCAGAATCTCTGGGACAAATTTAAAGCAGTCTCTAGAGGAAAATATATAGCAATAAGTGCCCATATAAGGAGAATGGAGAGATCCAAAATTGACACCCTATCATCAAAATTGAAAGAGCTAGAGGAGCAAGATCAAAAAAACCCAAAACCTAGCAGAAGAAAAGAAACAACTAAGATCAGAGCTGAACTGAAGGAGATTGAGACACGAAAAACCCTTCAAAAAATCAATAAATCCAAGAGCTGGTTTTTTGAAAAGATCAACAAAATAGACAAACCACTAGCCAGATTGATAAAAAAGAAAAGAGAGAACAACCAAATAGGTGCAATAAAAAATTATAAAGGGGAAATCACCACAGATTTCACAGAAATTCAAACCATCATCAGAGATTATTACAAACAACTCTATGCACATAAGCTAGTAAACCTGGAAGAAATGGATAAATTCCTGGACTCCTGTGTCCTCCCAAGCCTAAACCAGGAGGAAGCTGAAACTATGAATAGACCAATAACAAGGTCAGAAGTCGAGGCAGCTATTAAGAGCCTACCACACAAAAAAAGCCCAGGTCCAGATGGGTTCACAGCCGAATTCTACCAGACACACAAAGAGGAGCTGGTACCATTCCTTCTAAAACTATTCCAAATAATCCAAAAAGAGGGAATCCTTCCCAAATCATTTTATGAGACCAACATCATCCTGATACCAAAACCTGGAAGAGACCCAACAAGAAAAGAAAACTTCAGGCCAATATCCATGATGAACATAGATGCAAAAATCTTCAATAAAATATTGACAAGCCAATTGCAACAGCAAATCAAAAAACTTATCCATCATGATCAAGTAGGATTCATCCCAGGGATGTAAGGCTGGTTCAACATACGCAAGTCTATCAACGTAATTCACCACATAAACAGAACCGAAAACAAAAACCACATGATTATCTCAATTGATGCAAAGAAGGCATTTGACAAAATTCAACAGCCCTTTATGCTAAAAACCCTCAATAAACTCGGTATTGATGGAACGTATCTCAAAGTAATAAAAGCTATTTATGACAAACCAACAGCCAATATTATACTGAATGGGCAAAAACTGGAAGGATTCCCTTTGAAATCCGGCACTAGACAAGGATACCCTCTCTCACCACTCCTATTCAATATAGTACTGGAAGTTCTAGCCAGAGCAATCAGGCAAAAAAAAAGAAAGAAAGTGCATTCAAATAGGAAAGGTGGAAGCCAAATTGTCTCTATTTGCAGACGACATGATAGTATACCTAGAAAACCCCATCACCTCAGCCCAAAAACTCCTGAAACTGATAAGCCACTTCAGCAAAGTCTCAGGATATAAAATCAATGTGCAAAAATCACAAGCCTTCCTCTACACCAACAACAGACTTAAAGAGAGCCAAGTCAAGAATGAACTGCCATTCACAATTGCTACAAAGAGAATAAAATACTTAGGAATACAACTCACAAGGCATGTAAGGGACCTCTTCAAGGAAAACTACAAACCACTGCTCCACAAAATAAGAGCGGACACAAACAGATGAGGAAACATTCCATGTTCATGGTTAGGAAGAATTAATATTGTGAAAATGGCTATATTCCCCAAAGTAATTTACAGAATCAATGCTATCCCCATCAAGCTACCATTGACTTTCTTCACAGAACTGGAAAAAACCACCATGAACTTCATATGGAACCAAAAGGGAGCCCGCATAGCCAAGTCAGTTCTAAGCAAAAAGAACACAGCAGGAGGCATCACACTACCGAACTTCAAACTATACAAGGCTACAGTAATCAAAACAGCATGGTACTGGTACCAAAACAGAGATATAGACCAATGGAACAGAACAGAGGCATCGGAGGCAACACAGCATATCTACAACCATATAATTTTTGATAAACCTGACAAAAACAAGCAATGGGGAAAGGATTCCCTGTTTAATAAATGGTGTTTGGAAAACTGGCTAGCCATGTGCAGAAAGCAAAAACTGGACCCCTTCCTGACACCTTACACTAAGATTAACTCCAGATGGATTAAAGACTTAAACATAAGACCTAGCACGATAAAAACCCTAGAGGAAAATCTAGGCAAAACCATCCAGGACATAGGAGTAGGCAAGGACTTCATGAACAAAACACCAAAAGCATTGGCAACAAAAGCCAAAATAGACAAATGAGACCTAATCAAACTCCACAGCTCTGCACAGCAAAAGAAACAGTCACTAGAGTTAATCGGCAACCAACAGAATGGGAAAAAATTTTTGCAGTTTACCCATCTGACAAAGGGCTGATATCCAGAATTTACAAAGAACTAAGACAGATTTGCAGAAAAAAAAACCAAACAAGCCCATTCAAAAATGGGCAAAGGATATGAACAGACACTTTACAAAAGAAGACATATATGAGGCCAACAAGCATATGAAAAAATGCTCATTATCACTGGTCATTAGAGAGATGCAAATCAAAACCACATTGAGATACCATCTCACGCCAGTTAGAATGGTGATCATTAAAAAATCTGGAGACAACAGATGCTGGAGAGGATGTGAAGAAAAAGGAACACTTTTACACTGCTGGTGGGAGTGTAAATTAGTTCAACCATTGTGGAAGACAGTGTGGTGATTCCTCAAGGCCTTAAAAATAGAAATTCCATTTGACCCAGCAATCCCATTACTGGGTATATATCCAAGGGACTATAAATCATTCTACTATAAGGACACATGCACACGAATGTTCATTGCAGCACTGTTTACAATAGCAAAGATCTGGAACCAACCCAAATGCCCATTGATGATAGACTGGATTGGGAAAATGTGGCACATATATGCCATGGAATATTATGCAGCAATCAGAAATGATGAGTTCGTGTTGTTTGTAGGGACGTGAATGAATCTGGAGAACATCATTCTCAGCAAACTGACACAAGAACAGAAAATGAAATACTGCATATTCTCACTCATAGGCGGGTGATGATAAATGAGAACACATGGACACAGGGAGGGGAGTGCTAAACACTGGGGTCTATTGGGGGGAAAAGGGGAGGGCCAGTGGGGGGGGAGCTGGGGAGGGATAGCCTGCGGAGAAATGCCAAATGTGGGTGAAGGGGAGGAAGGCAGCAAAACACACTGCCACGTGTGTACCTATGCAACTGTCTTGCATGTTCTGCACATGTACCCCAAAACCTAAAATGCAATAAAAAATTTTTTAAAAAATGAAGTTTTGTACATTCGGGAAAAAAAATAAGTAAAATATGCTCAATTCAAGAATAAAATAATATGGTGAATATGATCTATTTAGAATGAAGATATATAAATCTCCCAAAAAAACCTTTTTCATTTATCACAAAGACATACTTTAAAAATAGTATTTCAGTTCTAATTTACCAGACCTAATTTCATCAAGGTTTCCACATCTTCCTTAAAACAAAATTGAACCTCTGCACATCTATTGTGTCAGTATGACCGATCAAAATGTTCTTGTGTTAAAAAAAAATCATTATTTCCTATGCTATCCTAGGAACTCCCAGAAAGAACAAGCATCTCTTAACTAAAAAATATAGTGTTTCCAATAACATTAATATTTGCATAGTGAACACTCATGTGTATTAATTGAAAAGAAAAAAGGAAGAGAAACTGGGTGTTCCATTTGATTCACCAAATAGAAACAATAGCTATATCCAAACAGTAGGAACCCAAATTATTGGAAATTTTTGTGTTTATGTTTCTACAGTATCCAAACCTCTAAAATAAACATGTACAATTACTAAAAAAAAAATAAAAATCTTTAATCCATCTGGAGTTAATTTTTGTATAAGGAAGGAGTCCAGTTTCTGCTTTCTGCACATGGCTAGCCTGTTTTCCCAACACCATTTATTAAACAGGGAATCCTTTCTGCATTGCTTTTGTCAGGTTTGTCAAAGATCAGATGGTTGTAGATGTGTGGTGTTGCCTCCAAGGCCTCTGTTCCATTCCATTGGTCTGTATCTCTGTTTTGGTACCAGTACCATGCTATTTTGATTACTGTAGCCTTGTAGCATAGTATGAAGTCAGGTAGTGTGATGCCTCCAGCATTGTTCTTTTTGCTTAGGATTGTCTTGGCTATGTGGGCTCTCTTTTGGTTCCATATGAAGTTTAAAGTATTTTTTTCCAGTTCTGTGAAGAAGGTCAATGGTAGGATTTTTACAGAGTATAAGTTTTACTTTTGATGAAGTCAAAACTGTCAAGCTAGAATTGTCTATACTACACAACTCTATTCAAGGAAAGGGGTAAAAATAAAGGCATTTGTATACATATAGAGATACTCAACAATGGAGTACTTTCTGACACCTCTGTGGGGGATTTGTGTAGAAGCATTTGTGGTTGTTAAAATATCCAGAGATTTTGCTTTCAGCATTTTGTTGGTGATAGTAAGGGATGTTAAATATCTTGCAATATGAAGACAGTCTTGAATGACAATGGCTTATTTCACTCAAAATGTCAATAGTACTCCTTTGAAATATACTGACAGAAACAAAAATTAAGAGTTTACTAAAACAGACCTACACCAAATGCACTTCTAAATTACATACCTCAGAAAGAAGGAAAATAATCTTAGAAGGAAAGTTTGGAATGCAGAGTAATCATAAGAGGGGAAAGGGTAAATATGAACCAAATTTAAACAATCATTATTTTATAAAATAACCATAGTCATGTATAATTTGATGAGCTGAAAAAAAACACAGAACTAAAATACTAGATGGTAATAGCAATTAAAGTAGGAAGGGAGATTGTTGAAATTAATCTTCTAAAGTTCCCATTATCATTCATATTGGTTTTTAAATGTAGGTTTCCATTAAATATGCATAGTAAAAAGAATAAGAAATAGAGTTTGAGAATGACAGAAGACAAAGAAAAGTATGAATTCTCTCAACCGTATTTTATCCAAAAACAGGTCAGACAATTTTTAAAAAGACTTTTTTAAAAGTAGTGTTGGAGACAAGAATATCCATCACAAAATGTGTTACTTTGGCAGAAGGATAATTTTTTAGATAAAGGCAATTGAGAAGAAGAAGATACAAGAAAAGCCCTCTGTTCTCCTTTTATTTGTCCAAAATCAGGAAATAAATTTACAAAGGCAAAAGTGTCTTTTCTCTCTAACATAAAGGACAAAGGTTGATCACCAAAGACAACTGTAGACCCTTATCAGCCTGAAGAAGGCACTGGAGGAATCTACATGGCAAACTTATTAATTAGGCTTTACCTAATACATTTGCCTTCCCACCATCTGTCACTCCTAGGGATTAAACTCCTTTTTTTTTGTCTTGTCATTGCTCTAAAAATTGACTATTCTTTGTTAAAGATGCTATATAAACCAGAGTTCTAAGCTACCTCTTTGAGAATTACTTATTCCCTGGCTATCTCCCACATATATATAAAATACACATGTTAATATATTTCTGTTTCTCTCTTGTTAATCTTTCCTTTGTTTAAGGGGCCCAGCGAATGAACTTAGGATGCACAGAAAAAAAACTACTTTTCCTCTACAATGGTAGGATAAATAGAAATCAAAAAGTAAGATTGTGATAACAAGCCCTATATATAAATAATCTCATTAATACAAACATACTAAGTAGCTCGTAAAAAGATAGAGACCCTCAGAGTAACTGAGAAAGAAAAAGCTAGCTATATGCTGCTTGCAAGCTGTGGGCCAGAAACAGAAAATTGTGGAAAGGTTGCAAGTAAAAGGACATAAAAGAAATAAAAGATAGTAACCAAAGCAAACCCAGACTTGTCCTATTAATATTAGTCAAATAGTCTATAACAGAGGTTGTCAAACTAAAACCTAATATAGCCATTGCTTGTTTTTGCAAATAAAGTTTTATTGGAACCCAGCAGTGTCTATTTGTTTATACCTTATCTATGGCTGCTTTCATGCTACAAAGGGAGAGTTGATTAGCTCTGACAATACTATAGGATCCCCAAAGTTGAAAACATTTACTATCTGGTCCTTTATGGAAGAAGTTTACTGATCTCTGCTCTGTAAGATAAAAAGGGAAGTTTATTTCAAATCACTACATTACTACATACGGGCAAAAGCTTTACTTTTTCTTTTCTTTTTTTTTTTTTTTTTATTCTCATGATCCACCAGCCTCGGCCTCCCAAAGTGCTGGGATTACAGGTGTGAGCCACTGTGCCCAGCCTATGGTTGATCTTATTTCAAGCCCTGTTTAGGGGTTGTTTTGAAGGCAAAGATGGCCCTGTTCCCCATCTGGACCCACTTCCTCTATGGTGGCCATCACTTGAACTTTCACAGATTTCTAGGGTAATTTTAGCCTCAGCCCAAGATGAGAACTTCCTGGTATATATCTCCTGGTGTGTTCCTGTCCACAGATTGTTTTTCCTTGTGAGCCTCAGATTCTCTCTACAAAATGGGGCCATACGGGCGGATCACCTGAGGTCGGGAGTTCAAGACCAGCCTGACCAAAATGGTGAAACCCCATCTTTTATAACAAAAAAGCTTGAAAAAGCGTTACTTTTTCAAGAATATATAACAATTTAAAATCTGTACAAGTCTAATAAATTACCATCAAAATACAGCAGTGGACCAACTATAAGTCATAATAAATAGTACAAATACTCCAAACTTGTGTCACATTCACTTTAGGCTGTCTGAGTTTCTCTTTGACTGCCACATCAGCCTGTAGACTGGGGTTGGCCAGGATCTAAACAGATGGTCAAACTGTAATCATAGAGACCTGAACCTCTCCTTTTTTAGAAACCACTTTTATGTGTAAACGAGCTTATAGAAGTGTGCTTTGAAGGAGAGGAGGCTATAAGAGAGGAAGAAACTTGCTTAACAAAGCCAGAACCAAGGTTAACAGGCACCAATAACCAATCAAACAAAGTTTAGTTTTGTGAATGATACTGAGATGAATGAGGCAATAAATAATATCTAGTCCCAATCTTCAAATCGTTTATAATCTATTTAAGAAAACAGGAGCTAATATACACTTGGGGGTAAAATTAAACCACCAATTATGACAAACATAAAACTCTAAATCGAAAACACAAAACATTTCCAAGTTAATCAGTTGAATATCATTCAGTAATGCCAAAGCAATTCCAAGGTTAGAGTGATTGTTGTGTGTTGCACTTCAGTGTGCTTTAGACTTAGGGAGTTTATGGATCCCTTGAGGTACACAAAAAATATCCAAAGAGAATGTCGGCATTGGTAACTTTAAATAAATCAATTTCCAGATCCTCAATTCTTCTATGTATTCTTTCCTAAAGTCAATCTAATGAAGAATATGCCTGCCATAATGCTGCTTTTCTTTTCCAACCTTTGCTTTTTAAATCATACTTTTCCAGTTTTACAAAAATAAAAGCCTATTTCTCAATCATCCTGTACCTGATTATTGGGCATCGATTGCACTGGTTGTGGAAACTTTCCTATTGCCACACAAAGGACAATTCAAAATATTGATTCCATTGTTGTCTAAGTGAATGATTCTAATGAGAAGCTAACAAATCCCTTGCCAAGTCAATTTCTAACTCTGTGCTTTTGACAAAACTGAAAAAAAATTTAAGTTGCTCATTGACAGATCAATAAAAGTAGTTTTTGATGATAAAGCACATGAAAGCTTTGTGGTATAGAATCCAGAAGACATTCAAAGAATGAGTGACATTGCTGTAACTAAACTCCTTTTCTTCTTATCTACCTCTATTTGGTGCATACATACACCACATGTAAAACTGGAAGATGATGCTGGTCCTTCTGTCATTCCATCAATAAGTAATAATCATCTTTAAACACCATTAAGAGATTAATTTTCTTTAAAATTTTGTATTTTATGTTGAATGATTACCAAAATGTGTAACATATTTGTATTATCTTGGTCATATAATAGTATTTGCAAGTCCAGATGTCTGGGAATTTTTAACACCTTAAGAACAATAAAGACCCCTCCCATAAAAACACTTTAAAGCCTCCTACCATGCCTGCATTTTTATCTGTTCCTTTATTTTTTCGTGATTACAGATATAGATTATTGTTAAAAGACTTCAATGTGTTGCAATTAAAATTGTCACCAAAGCAACAGTTATAATGGCTCATCATGCTCAGTGGGCAAGCATGTGGGGTAGCATATGGCATTGGGAAGAGTTAAATATCCAGAGTTGGGAACAGCCAAGCTTTGCAACCATCTAAAATATTTCCTTTAGTTTAGAATTTGGTTTTCATTAGTTAGTGACTCTTCTCCAGTTGATTTGAGATTTTTGTCTTAGAAGTCAGAGTTTATTCTCAAGCCTATATCAGCTATAGTTTAGATAAATAAGGTGCTAAGTATTATGAAATCTTGGCTCAAACTTAGCTAATTTGGATCCTACAAAATGTCCTGAAAGATGGACAGAACGGCAGGGGTATGGAGAATGTGCAGACATGAGACCAGCAAATTGTTTATACACACAGGCACCAAGATAGGTTAATATGGATCAGGTGGTGACAGTGGTTTGGCTAAAGAAACCAACAGTGAAGAGTGACATGACCATCCAAAGAAGAAATAGAAGAAGTCAGGTGTGAGTCATCAGAGTTCCTATGTTGGCACAAGTCAGAGACAGTCAGGAGCTATCATAAACAGGATAGATGCATGGTTTAGTAATAGAAAAGTCCTTCCTTAAAAACAAGGCAGGCCTCAAATTCCCTGGGGAGCAAGGTAGGTCTCAGAAAATAAGTATGTAGCTATTACAAGACAAAATAATTTTATAGTCTTAAGAAAAGTTTGTCAAAGTTTTCATAATAATTTATATTTATTTGTTGGAGTCAGAAAAGGTTTCCTCTGAGATGTGACATTGAGATAGGCAGAATGGCTGTCTATTTTTTAAAAAGTCCTGCAACACATTCACCTCATGTCCATGATCTTTTACCATTAATATTGTGCTTAGAAGCCTGGTGGGAGGTTATGGCTTAGAAAAAAAATGCACAGAAAAAAAATCACCATAACAAAAATTGTAGAAGGATATTAAGACCTGGGATTGCCAGTAGTCAAGTCTTAGTGGTTGGGCAAAATGTGTAATACTACCATCTTGTATTCTCCCCAAACCATAAAGTGTAATACAAACAAAAGCTATAGCTCATGGTTGCTTTGGGAAACGAGGAAGTGGTTCAATGCTCCATGTTACAGTTGGCAGAGTGGGAAGAGGTCCATCATTGGAAATGACATGTGAGGATATAGAGCCTCACTGGCCAACACAACAGACAACTAGCCAAATGTGGATATTGAGCACTTGAATTGTGGTTGGTGCCATACTTTAAAATGATAATATTTTGGACATATTGGGTTTTAAAAAGGTATAATATTAAAATTAATTTCACTCATTAAATTTTACTTAATGTGGGTACCAAAATATTTTCATTATAATGAAACCACAAATGTAATTTAAAATATTTCTATTAGACAGTGTTGAATAGATCAATTTATGACATGTACAAATGTGTACACCTCTGAGAATTCTTAGAAATATTGGGAAATACTATGCCCCACAATATGAGATATGAACTCAGGTAATTTTAGGTATTAAATTCAAGGTAACCTCCAAAATTTGAAGAATTTGATGGTACACAGATACAGGGATTACATACATTATTTTTAATCCTATAATTGTTTTTTATTTTACTAAATGATAAAATTTAAAATTTACTAATGAAGGTTAGAAATATATAAATTATTTCATTACTTTAAAAAATGCCTACATATTCTCATAAATCAAAACAGTATCTTGCTGTTTACAAGAAACTCTGCACTGTATTCTAAATATAAAGATGTTCCCAGTTCTCTCTTAACTGTCATATAAACAGTAAAGTTATTCACTCACAGTGTCTACCACATAGCATCTTTGGTAGGAAAGAAAGGACAAGAGATAGTCAATAAAATAATTTTGTTAGTAGAATTGTTTCTTCTCTTTCCCCTCCCTGCCTGAAGCAAGAAGTATTGGAAGAAACAGCATGATAGGGTTAGCCCTTAGTTCTACAGAAACTAATAAGTATTATGACTGATGTTTGCCTCTCCCCTTCCTTTCCCTTGGTTATATGGTGAGTAATGTTAGTTAAAAACAATGCCATTACACCTGGGAAAATTCTGAAAAAGAGCTTCTGCAATGATGTTCCAACATATTCTCTTCTCAAAATAGCACTGGGTTTTTCTATGTAGAGATGAGGAAAAGAAATAGGGATAAACACTGGAAACAACTTTTATTGTAACACTCCTCAGGAAAGTTAAAAGGAATCAGTATAGAATAGTTGGATTTTAAATATGATGCAAAAGGCTAGTCTTAAATACAATCAATCTATATGGAAACCTATGCCTGGATAATACCTTCAAATTCAGATGGCCTACCTTCCATTCTTCATATAGAACCCAATCTAGGATGAACAACAAGGTTTGCTACTTGGAAAAACATCCCATGGAGATTCTAAAATAACCAGCTTTCACTGTTTGGAAATTGTTTCTCATATCTAACCTTACATTAAGCTAAGGTACAGAATGGGATATTTCTCTCTTTTTTTTTTTGAGCTGTTAAAATTTAAAAAGAAGTATTTTAAATAAAAAGTTATCTGGTTAGCATTGGAAAGTATGCTCAACACTTCCATTAGAGTTCAGAACCAGCTCTTGTTCTATTACATGATTATGATGAAGATCCTACTTACCTCATACATCACTTTATCCCAGCTTCACATTGCATTTTTTTCTGATAATCAATTATTTCTTTATCAACTCCTTTCTCCTACCCCTCCCAGGACCAATTACCCTCTGAATCCTCCCCTTCTCCCTGCACAATCATTCTGGAACATTCTCATCTTCTCTCTGGCAATGAGCAATAAGGGCATCCATGTTAAGAACTATCCTAAATGGCAATGACGTTTGTGTGAGCTCTTCCAATACACTGGTAATTTCTTTTTACACAAGAATGGAAATGTAATATCCAGTTTGGGTTGTCTCTCTAGGAGACTTGTTCCCTCTTCAAGGAGTACATGCTACCCATCTCCTCCACATGGTGCTTCAGTGCTTCAGAGAAGGTTGGCTCCATCCCTAGCCTTAGTGGGTGACCTTTCAGTTGATAAAGCCAAACACAGTGATTTTGGCATCATCTTATTCTAGCCAGTGACTGTCTAGTGAGATGTGAAAGAAAATCTTGTGGTAAAGTGGGGCAGAGGTATATTTGACAAATCTTTTTAACTCTTAAAAAGGAAAAGAAAAAAACATACAAGCACCTTTTCTGCCTCTGAAGTCTGGTGTACCAAAGGTGATGGTGAACCTACTGCAACCATTTTATAATCTTGTTGGGAGCTATCATATATAACTTTAAGAATCTGAGTCCACTGAACAATTGAAATAATAAATCATGGACCAAACTTCTCTCCAGATAATTTGTCATGTGAAATAATAAATGCCCTGAGGCTTAAGTCATTTTGAGTTCAGTTTTCTGTTACTTTCAGCCCAAAACATTCTTTTTTTTTTTTAGATGGAGTTTCACTCTTGTCACCCAGGCTGGAGTGCAATGGCACGATCTTGGCTCACCGCAACCTCCACCTCCTGGGTTCAGGCAATTCTCCTGCCTCAGCCTCCTGAGTACCTGGGATTACAGGCACGCGCCACCATGCCCAGATCATTTTTTCTATCTTTAGTAGAGACGGGGTTTCACCATTTTGACCAGGATGGTCTCGATCATTTGACCTTGTGATCCACCTGCCTTGGCCTCCCAAAGTGCTGGGATTATAGGCTTGAGCCACCACGCCCGGCCAGCCCAAACCATTCTAATGCATGTGACAATGTAGCATGTAACTCTGAAAACTGGTGCTGATTAAACCATTCTATCTGTGCTTATATTACATTATAAAATTAATAATTCTAGTTTTTTTCCATTTTTCAAAATAGCCTTAGGAAAATCTCTAAGTTTGAGTTTAAAATGAATAGGCTAAAAAATAAATAAATAAGAATTTACAGACTTTTAAGTTGGAGAGAACCAATTGTGTGTTATTTTTTTTTCTCTCTCTCTCTCTGTCTCTCTCATCAGTTTGTCATTCTTTTTCTCTGCCCAAATCCCTCCTTTTCCATTTCCCACACAAGATTTTAGGTCCACTTCCTGGCTGCTTCATCTACCAGAGCCCTCTGTTCCATCAGAGATCTACTTGCCTAGACCCCTGATAGTTGCAGCAAATATACCTGGGCAACATAAGTAGCAGTTGTAGCTGCTGCAGATACTTTCCAGGGAATACAATAAAGAATTAAGATTGGTTATTAGGAAAGTTGAAGGGACATTAAAGCATGACTCAGCCAAAGTTATATGTAACATCTGTGCTTTCTCTATGAAAAAGTCATTTTTGCTAATAAAATTTCAGTTAAAAAAATCAAGTACAAACAGGGCTCAAAGAGGCCATTTGAGACTTCTAATTCTTTCAAGCTTGTCCTTAGGGAAACAAGTCATTTGGGTAAAAAAGATATTTATAGGTGGGAGATCCAAGATGGCCAAATAGGAACAGCTCTGGAGTACAGTTCCCAGCAAGAACAATGCAGAGAGTGAGTGATTACTGCATTTCCAAAAGTGTTTTTACTGCCCACAGACCAGGAGATTCCCAGGCTGAGTTTCCAGCCCAGCTGTTTCAGCTGGCACTGGGGGTTTCTACACAAAAATTCACACAAATCTGGGTGGCCATTTCAATTGGTGCCTGGAATGCCTGGGAGACAGAGCCATTCATTCAACTGAAAAAAAGGGAGCTGAAACAGGGAGCCAGGTGATCTGGCTTGGCGGGTCCCACCCCCACAAAGACCAGCAATCTGAAATGCTCTGGATTGAGAGTTTCATAGCAAGTGCAGCTGAGCCCTGGACAGTCCAGCTCAGTGGGGGGAAGGGTGTCCACCATTACTGAGACTGTCCACCACTACTGAGGCAGTCTGTCATTACTGAGGCAGTATGCCATTACAGAGGAAGTCCACCATTACCGAGGCAGTCCACAATTACCTAGGAAATTCACCATTACTGAGGCAGTCCACATTACCGAGGCAGTTCTAACTACCTCTGTAAATAAAACCACAAGGAAGTTTACACAGCAGCTAGGCAGAGCCCATGGTAGCTCAGCAGCACCTCTGCTGGCTGATTGTGACTAGACTACCTCCTTGCTGGGCAAGACATCTCTGAAAAAAGGAAGCCGCATGTCAGGAACTTATAAAAAAAGCCCCACCAGCCCAGGACAGAGCTACTGGAAAAAAAGGTGGTTATGAGTTCCTCTGTAGCAGACTTAAATGTACCTGCCCAGCAGCTCTGAATGAAACAACAGAGCTCCTAGCACAGCCTTTGAGCTCCTATAAGGGACAGACTGTCTCCTCAAGCAGCTCCCAAACCCCTGTATATCCAAAGAGACACCGTATAAAGGAGAGCTCAGGCTGACATCTGACATGCATTCCTCTTGGACAAAGATAGAACTGGCAGTAACCCTTACTGTTCTGCAGTCACAGCAGGGGATCCCCAGGCAACCAGGGTGTGGAGTAGACCTCCAGCAGTCCTGCAGCAGAGGGCCCTGACTGGTAGAAGGAAAATTTAAAAACAGAAAGAAATAACTTCATAATTAAGAAAAAGAACATCCACTCAGAGACTCCATCCACAGGTCACCAACTATAAAGAACACAGGTAGATAAATCCACAAAGATGGGAAGAAATCAGTGTTAAAAAGATAAAAACATCTAAAACAAGAATGCCTCTCCTCCTCTAAGGGATCACAACTCCTCACCAGCAGGGGAACAAGACTGGATGGAGAATGAGTCTGATGAATGGATAGAAACAGAAAGTGGGTAACAACAAACTTCTCAGAGCTAAAATAATATGTCCAATGCAAAGAAAGTAAGAACCTTGAAAAAGGTTTGATGAAAAGCTAATGAGAATAAACAGCTTAGAGAAGAATATAAATGACTTAATGGAGCTGAAAAATCACAACACAAGAATTTTGTGAAGCATACATAAATTTCAATAGCTGCATCAACCTAGCAAAAGGAAGGATATCAGAGATTGAAGATCAACTCAATAAAATAAAATGAGAAGGCAAGATTAAAGAAAAAAGAGTAAAAAGAAATGAACAAAAATCCAAGAAATATGGGATTATGTGAAAAGACCTAATCTACGTTTGATAGGTATATCTGAATGTGATGGAGAGAATGAATCCAAGCTGGAAAATACTCTTCAGGATATTATCCAGGAGAACTTCCTCAACCTAGTAAGCCAGGCCACCATTCAAGTCCAGGAAATACAGAGAACATCACAAAGATAATCCTCAAGAAGAGCAACCCCAAGGCACATAATGATCTAATTCGCCAGGGTTGAAATGAAGGAAAAAATGCTAAGGCAGCCAGAGAAAAAGGTTGAGTTACCCACAAAGGGAAGTCCATCAGACTCACAGCGAATCTCTTGGCAGAAACCGTACAAACAAGAAGAGAGTGGGGGATGATATTCAACAGCCGTAAAGAAAGGAACTTTCAACCTACAATTTCATATCCAGCCAAAGCTAGCTTCATAAGTGAAGGAGAAATAAAATCCTTTATGAACAAGCAATTGCTGAGAGATTTCATCAACACCAGGCCTGCTCTACAGGAACTCCTGAAAGAAGCACTAAACATAGAAAGTAACAACCAGTACCAGCCACTCCAAAACTGTACCAAGTGATAAAGATCATTGACACAAGGAAGAAACTGCATCAACTAACAGGCAAAACAACCAGTTAGCATCAAAATGGCACGATCGAATTCACACATAACAATATTAACCTTAAATGTAAATGGGCTAAATGCCCCAGTCAAAAGACACAGACTGGCAAATTGGATAAAAAGTCAAGACCCATCAGTGTGCTGTATTTAGGAACCCGATCTCACATGCAAGGACACACATAGGCTCAAAATAAAGGGATGAAGGAAGATTTACCAAGAAAATGAAAAAAAGTAGGAGTGGCAATCCCAGTCTCTAATAAAATAGACTGTAAATCAACAAACATCAAAAAAGGGCATTACATAATGGTAAAAGGATCAATGCAACAAGAAGAGCTAATGATCCTAAATATATACACACCCAATACAGGAGCACCCAGATACATAAAGCAAGTTCTTAATGACCTACAAAGAGACTTGGATTCCCACATAATAATAGAGGGAGACTTTAACACTCTACTGTCAATATTAGACAAATTGACGAGACAGCAAATTAACAAGGTTATCCAGGACTTAAACTCAGATCTGGACCAAGAGGACCTAATAGACATTTGCACAACTCTCCACCCCAAATCCACAGAATATACATTCTTCTCAGTGCCACATCGCACCTACTCAAAATTTACCATGTAATTGGAAGTAAATCACTCCTCAGCGAATGCAAAAGAATGGAAATGATAACAGTCTCTCAGACCACAATGCAATCAAATTAGAACTCAGGATTAGGAAACTAACTCAGAACCACACAACTTCATGGAAACTGAACAACTGGCTCCTGAATGTCAACTGGATAAACAATGAAATGAAGGCAGCAATATAGATGCTATTTGAAACCAATGAGAATGAAGACACAATGTACCAGAATCTCTGGGACACATTTAAAGCAGTGGATAGAGGGAAATTTATAGCAATAAATGCCCACATGAGGAGGGAGGAAAGATCTAAAATAGATACCGTATAATCAAAATTGAAAGAGCTAGAGGAACAAGATAAAAAACCTCAAAAGCTAGCAGAAGACAAGAGATAACTAAGATCAGAGCCAAACTGAAGGAGATAGAGCATAAAAAAATCCTTCAAAAAATCAATAAATCCAGGATCTGGTTTTTTAAAAAGATCAATAAAATAGACACACTGCTAGCAAGACTAATAAAAAAGAAAACAGAAAAGAATCAAATAGATGCAATAAAAAATGATAAAGGGAATATCACCACCAATTCCGCAGAAATACAAACTACCATTGGAGAGTACTACATATAACTCTATGTACATAATCAGCAAACCTGGAAGAAATGGATAAATGCCTGGACACTGTACCCTCACAAGTATAAACCAGGAAGAATTTGAAACCCTGAATAAACCAATAGCAAGGGCTGAAGTTGAGGCAGCAATTAATTGGCTACCAACCAAGAACAGTCCAGGTCCAGATAGGTTCACAGCCAAATTCGACCAGACATACAAAGAGGAGTTGGTACCAAGCCTACTGAAACTATTTCAAACAATACAAAAAAACGGGAATCCTTCCCAAATCATTTTATGAAACCAACATCATCCTGATACCAAAACCTGGCAGATACTCAACAAGAAAAGAAAACTTCAGGCCAATATCCACAATCAACGTCTTCAATGTAGATGCAAAAATCTTCAATAAAATACCGGCAACCTGATTGCAACAGCACATCAAAAAGCTTATCCATTATGATCAAGTAGGCTTCATCCTGGGATTCAAGGCTGGTTCAACACATGCAAGTCTATAAACGTAGTCCACCACATAAACACAACCAAAGACAAAACCACACGATTATCTCAATAGATGCAGAGAAGGCCTTCAACAAAATTCAACAGGCCTTTATACTAAAATCTCTCAATTAACTAGGTATCAATGGAAAGTATCTCAAAATAACAAAAATTATTTCTGACAAACCCTCAGCCAATATCATACTTAATGGCCAAAAACTGGAAGCATTCCTTTTGAAATCTGGCACTAGACATGGATGCCCTCTCTCACCACTCCTATTCAATATAGTATTGGAAGTTCTAGCCAGAGCAATCAGGCAACAAAAAGAAACAAAGGGCATTCACTTAGGAAAGAAGGAAGTCAAATTGTCTCTATTTGCAGACAACATGATTGTATATTTAGAAGACCCCATTGTCTTAGCCCAAAATCTCCTGAAACTGATAAACAACTTTAGCAAAGTCTCAAGATACAAAATAAATGTGCAGAAGTCACGAACATTCCTATACACCAATAACAGACTAACAGAGAGCCAAATCAAGAGGTAACTCCCATTCACAATTGCTACAAACAAAATAAAATACCTAGGAATACTTCTAACAAAGGATTTAAAGGACCTCTTCATGGAGAACTACAAACCCCTACTCAAGGAAATAAGAGAGGACACAAACAGATGGAAAATCATTCCATGCTCATGGTTAGGAAGAATCAATATCATAAAAATGGCCATACTGCCCAAAGTAATTTACAGATTCAAAGCTATTCCCATAAAACTACCTATGACCCCCTTCACAGAACTGGAAAAAAACAACCTTAAACTTCACATGGAACCAAAAAAGAGCCCACATAGCCAAGACAATTTTAAGCAAAAAGAACAAAGATGGAGGCATCATGCTACCTGACTTCAAACTATACTACAAGGCTACAATAATAAAAACAGCATGGTACTGGTACCAAAACAGAGATATACACCAATGGAACAGAACAGAGGCCTCAGAGCAAGCACCACACATCTACAACCATCTGATCTTTGACAAACCTCACAAAAACAAGCAATGGGGAAAGGATTCCCTGTTCAATAAATGGTGTTGGGAAAACTGGCTAGCAGTGTGCAAAAAGCAGAAACTGGACCCCTTCCTGACACCTTACACTAAATTTAAATCCAGATGGATTAAAGACTTAAACATAAGACCTAACACCATAAAAAGCCTAGAAGAAAACCTAGGCAAAACCATTCAGGACATAGGCATAAATGGGTGTTGAACAATGAAAACACATGGACACAAGGAGGGGAGCATCACACACTGGGGTCTGTTGTGGGGGCTAGCAGTGGTGAGTGGGGAGGTTGGAGAGGAATAATATGGGGAGAAATGCCAGATATAGGTGATGGGGGGGATGGAGAATGAAAACCACATTGCCGTGTATGTACCTAAGCAATAACCTTGCATGATCTGCACATGTACCCCAGAACCTAAAGTACAATTAAAAAAAAGATATTTGTAATTGAGTAGCTCCTTAACATCAACAGATTTATTTCAATTCAAGAAGCCTTCACTGAATGCCTAGTGTTAGGTCATCCCTGTGCTAGGTGGTTGTTATGGCCTTAGAAGATAAGAAAGAATTGTTCTCTTCTCTCAAGAAGCTCAAACTTGGTCCTGAAAATACCTAAAAAGTGCTAAATTGAAATATAAGTAGGGGCCTGGTGTGGTGGCTCATGCCTGTAATCCCAGCACTTTGGGAGGCCAAGGAGAAAGGAAGGCTTGAGTTGGGGAGTTCAAGACCAGACTAGGCAATATAGTGAGACCCTATCTCCTAAAATAAAAGGTAAAAAGGTATAAGTAAGGTTCTTAGTGAGCAAAAAACAGTGGGTTATCAGTGCTGACTTGAGAACCAAGAGGCATTTCACAAAGGAGGTTATATTTGAACTATATCATAAAGGATGAGTAAGAGCAATAGGGAAGAATGGAACCCAGGTGTGTAGATTTTAGAGGCAAAAAAAAAGATACTACTGGATAGAGATGTAATTAGGTTGTATGGGTTTTATGACTTCATCTTTGGAAGTAAGATAAACAATGAAATTCATTTTCTAATCTTCCTTCCCTGACTTGCTAGATGTTAAGATATCTCTTATCTTTGGCTATTGTTTAGCTCCTCAATTTGAGAGCTGCAATTTCAGTCTTACTGTCTGCTCTTTGTGTAACAGTCCTTGTATAAAATGCATTCACAGTCCTTTTCCTATTACTTATTTTTGATGCAGGGAACATGTGGAAGAACCCAAGGTCATTTCTCTTTATGTATCAACCAAAATGTAGGAGAGGGAGGTGGATGCTATGACATATGAGTATTACATTGTTTTCATTTGAATTATTTTGAAGAAGTAATAGCCATTTTCCTTCATTTATATTTGAACAAGAAAGGGTAAATTAACATCAGTTCTCAGCCTTTTCCTAATTTTTTTCCAGGTTTACATACAATGGGATGATTTAAACTTTTAATATGAAAATAGTACTGATGTGATATTGTTCTTTGGCATTTACTTAGCCGCACTGCCCCAGATTTTGGTCTTGTCAATGTATACCATGCATATTTTAAGTATCTATGCCTGTTTTACCTAAGAAGTACAAAAATGGTACAGGCGGAAATAGATCATTAAACATATTAATGGTCTAGATGTGATTTAGTTTGGGTTTAAAATTGAAATCTGCTATTCAATGGCAATGTGATCTTGCATAAGTCATTGCAGTTCACTTTACCTTAATATCCTCACTTTTGAAACAGGATATCAATATTTAGTTCCTAAAGTTACCATAGAGAGTTCCTAAAATAATGTTATAGCAGGAACTTAGCACAGTGTCAGACATAGAATAAATGGTGACTATGATCATTATATACAGGGTGCTACACTTATAAGATGGCCTGGAAAAGTCAAGAAAAGTCTCACAGAAGAGTCATTATTTACATTAAGAGCAGAAAAACAAATAGGGTTGCCTAGAAGATAGGAGCATAAAGGGTGTTCTGGGCAAAATGAACAACATGTGAAAAGGCAATAAAGACTGTAAGTGGTTTTAGATCATTTGAGGAACTGAAAGTATGTTGATATAGCTTAAACTCAGACTAAATGTGAAAGAATGGGAGTCAGGACAGAGGAGCAGGTTGATGAGGCCAAAGAAATAGGTAGAGGTCCAAACATGAAAGCTTGTGTAGGCCATTTTAAAACATTTATTCTTTAATTTGTGACTGATTAAGAATAACAAGAGTTTTAAATAGAAAAGTGACATGGTGTATTAGTCTGTTGTTATGCTGCTAATAAAGACATCCCCCAGACTGGGTAATTTATAAAGAAAAAGAGGTTTAATGAACTCACAGTTTCCCATGGCTGGGGGGCCTCACATCATGGCAGAAGGTGAAGGAGGAGCAAAGCACATCTTACATGGTGGCAGGTAAGAGAGTGTGTGCATGGGGACTCCCTATTACAAAACCATCAGATCTCATGAGACTTATTCACTATCATGAGAACAGCAGGGGAAAAGCCCACTACCATGATTCAATTATCTCCCACTGGGTTCCTCCCAGGACCCATAGGAATTATGGGAGCTACAATTCAAGATGAGATTTAGGTGGGGACACAGCCAAACCATATCATATGGTCATATTTTCACTTAGGGTCAAGGGCAAGGGGACTAAATATCAAGGAAGGTGATATTAGAAGCACAATTGCCATTAGAATCTGGCTATTGCAATAATCCATTTAAGAAACTATAAGGGACTGAATTGAAGTAATGTAATAGGCACACAGAAGAAGTGGAGGGTATAAGTCAGCAAGTCATCAAAGACAGGCCCTTATAACTAATAGTAAAGAGCAAGGGAGTGGTGAGAAGGGAGAAATATCTAGGATATCTCCCATGTTTCTAATTTAGAAAACTAGGTAAATTGGGAGGTCATTAGCTTAAGTTGGAATAAAAACTCAATTTTGAACATGTTGAACTTGAGGGCTCTGTAGAACATCTAAGTAGAAAGATCAATCTGGTGATTCAAAAGACACAATTGAACTAAGGCTGTGGATTTGAGAATTTATGCATAAGTAGCAGTCAAATCTAAATATGACTTAACTACTACAAGGATATGTTATAAAGATTCTGACTCCGTTTTTGATGTTTGACAGCTGAAAGCTTTAAAACCCCACTACTCCCTCTTTTCCTACATCTGGGCAAGTTGAGAAGAAAGCCTGGATGCTCCCTACTTTGGTGTTAGGGGAAAATTCAAACCATGTAAGCCTCAGTCCATGCAAGGGAATCTTCACTCCAGTCCCATCACTTAACCACAATAAACTCCAAAGCCAGTCACTCTTTCCTGCTCTGCGGAGCCGTTTTGGAAATGTTTGGGAATCCAACCTGCTCTCTCCAGAAAGTCTCATTATATGAGTAATAAATCTCTTCATACCCACTTGGTACACATGTGGTGTTATCAGTCTAAATTTCCAAATCAATTTTAGGTGGAGCAGCCATTCTACCTCTCTTGTACAGTAACAACAGGGTCAAACTGTCTCCACTATGTAAACTAGAATATCTAGCTCAAAAGGTATAGCTTGCTGCCAGAAATCACAGGTTTTTTTCCTGTCCTAAATTCTAGTCTGACTCCCAGTCTTCAGCAGCAGCTTAGGACCCACCTAGACATCATCACTTCTAAAATTCTAGAACCAATAGAACCAGCTCAGCAGCTTTTTACAAGTTAAAATTTCCCATATGATTGGAGCTGCACATCTCCTGTGGATTCATAAGCTCCAATTATATATTATCTGTCAATCTCAATCAATGTCAGTGGTTGCCTGGAGTTCTGGGTTGAGGCAGATTCTAATGTCACAATGACGTTTGGTGCATTTTCTGACTTGAAATTTCTCATAGTGAGCAGAGATTTGTTCTGTTGTCTGCTGAGTGGCCATAACCACATCTTGCAATACCTGTTGCTTTGCCTTACACTTCACACACTTACATTTGTGTGAAATGTAATGCCTTACATTTCACAACTGTAGGATCTATCTCAGTTACATCCCAAGCCAGTATGTGTTTTTGTATAAAGTTCTTTTTAATACACTCCTGAACATCTAAGAAATAGGCAAAATTAGCAAGCACACTCCACACTATGGATTATTATTTTATTCAAAGCACATTCAAAGTTGTCTGTTTTTCTTATTACACACAGGAGTTATTTATTTTTGTGGGTAAGAATCATCGGCTATGAAATCAGAGACTTTTGCTCAAATCCAAGTTTTACCTCCCCTCAGCCATGCAGTTCTGAGTGAGATATTTAACTTTTATTTGCCTGAACCTCAGTCTCTACATATATAAAATGGGGCTAAAAATTTTCTATCTCATACAGTTTTAATAGTGTACATGTATATACACTATATGTATATGTATATGTGTATATACATATACACTATATGTATACGTACGTGTGTGTGTGTCTGTGTGTGTTTATGCGTAGTGCAACACATGGCACAGAGAAAAAGTTTACAAATGACAAATATTATAATCTAAAAAATGTAGGTGGTAGTTGCTATCATTTATTAGACCCATTTTATAGATCAGGAATCTGTAAATCTGTTTGAAGAAGGTAAGTAAACTGTCCAGGGCCATGTAGCCAGAAAGTGGTGGAGTTGAGATTCCCAATGAGATCATTTGATTCCAGGGCACGTAGCAAAACTTCTGTGCATCGTTTGCTCATAGCAACTCATTTCCTACACTGTCTTTGCAGATCCATCCTGAGCAACAGAGTAGCAGAAATCAAGCATTCAACTGTTGTGGACATAACTGATTCATTATCATGTCAATGTTCTGTTTTATTTAACAGATCACTCATTACCTCATCAACTTTGAGGTACTGCTCAAAAAAGAGGGTGGAACTCCCTCATTTAATCACCTGGTTAGGGAAAAAAGGCCTTGGTAGACTGAAGTCTGGTCTTTTATTTTAATTACTTCAAAAGACATCTTCAAATGACATCTTGGGTAGTTATTGGATTGTTGGAGTTTTTCAATATTTACACATTGAAATCCACCTTCTTATGATGATTGTCCATTGTCTTTCTTGGAAAGGGCAACATTAACATTTCTTTACTTGTAGTTACAGCAACTGGCTTCTTAAATATGCATCCACTGAGGGTTAATCCTTTAATAATCCAAGCAAAAAAATAACTAAAAATCACAAGTCTACAAAGTATTTTCAGAAATACAGTGTTTGTCAAATAAATATTCATTTCTTTAAAGTCACTGTGACTCCAATGGCTATATCTTACATCCATATATCATGAATATCAAATACTACATGAGCATAACATTTGACTAAAAGTTTAAATGACTTAAGCACCAGAAATTTTGAATAAAGACTAAACATTTTAGAGGAGTTCCAAATTATTTAGCAAATCATTTTTCTCAATAAAATTGCTACATTCCAAAGCCTCATTTCCCAGTCACCTCTTTTTAAAGACAATATTAGAGCAGTTTTAGTTCACAGCAAAATTGGGAGGAAACTATAAGGATTTCCCATAGGTCCTCTGCCCCTTCACACACACAGCCTCCCCCATTATCAACATCCCCCACCAGTGGGTACACTTGTCATGATTGATGAACCTACATTGACATGTTATAATCACCCAAAGTCCATAGTTTATATTACAGTTCACTCTTTGTGTTGTACATTTTGTGGGCTTGGACAAAGTATAATGAGATGTATCCACCACTATAGCATCATACAGACTATTTTCACTGTCCTAAAAATTAACTATGCTCTGCCTATTTATCCTTCCCTCTACTACCCTCAATCCCTGGCAACAATTGACCTTTTTGTTGCCACTGGTTCAAAATTGTTTAAGCAAATCATTTTTCACAATTAAATTGTTACATTCAAAAACCTCATACTTGGGGTTTCCCAGTTACTTTTATTTTTTAAAATCAATTCCTTATGAGGCTCCACATTCTGATTTTTCATATTATTCTATATTATATAAATGTCAGTGTGCTGCTTCTTTTTCACTTAGTACGAGATTATTTATGTCACAAATTGCTTAAACAATGCATAATGTAAACACCAGAAACTGAGAGCTTGGTGGTAACCTTGGTTCATTTTGTTAGTCCGTTCTCTCACTGCTATGAAGTAATACCCGAGACTAGGTAATTTATAAAGAAAAGAGGTTTAATTGACTCACAGTTCTACAAGGTTGGGGAGGCCTCAGGAAACTTACAACAATGGCAAAAGGCACCTCTTCACAGGGTAGCAGGAGAGAGTGTAAGCAGGGGAAAGGCCACACACATAAAACCATCAGATTGGCTGGCTGTGGTGGCTCATGCCTGTAATCCCAGCACCTTGGGAGGCCGAGGTAAGTGGAAAACTTGAGGCTGGGAGTTCAAGGCCAACCTGGCCAATATGGTGAAACCCTGTCTCTATTAAAAATACAAAAATTGGGTGGGCGCTGTGGCTCACGCCTGTAATCCCAGCCCTTAGGGAGGTAGAGGCAGGAGGATAGCTTGAGCCCAGGAGTTTGAGACCTGCCTGGACAATATAGCAAGACCCTATTTCAAAAAAATACAAAAATTAGCAGGGTGTGGTGGCATGTGGCTGTAGTCCCAGCTACTCAAGAGGCTGAAGCAGGAGAATCACTTGAACCCAGGAGGTGGAGGTTGCAGTGAGCTGAGATTGTGCCACTGCACTCCATCCTTGGTGACAGAGCGAGACCCTGTCTCAAAAAACGAAACAAAACAAAACAAAAACCATCAGATCTCCTGAGACTCACTCATTATCACGAGAACAGCATAGGGGAAACTGCTCCCATTATCCAATTGCGTCCACCTGGTCCCACCCTTGACACATGGGGATTATTACAATTCAGGGTTAAGATTTCATGGGGACACAGAGCCAAACCATATCAGTCATGTTTTAATTACTGGCCAACTTATCAGTAGATGAATTGCTGAGATTTGCCAGTAGAATAATTTTAAATTCTGGACTATCAAACAAACTTTTCTGAAAGGTTTTTCTTACTATTGATTGATTATTAAACAAATAAATGTCAAAAGGCATGGGCCCTTCTGTAATCATGGATCAATCTCTAACTGTGGACCTGCTTGAGTGGCATTCATGTCTGTATGAAGGCAATTTTGGTTGCAAATAAGAGAATACCCAAGCCAAACTGCTATAAGCAAACTAGGAACAAAGTAAACTTACTGGTTTTCATAACTGAAAAATACAGAGGCAGGGCTGGTTACAGGCACAGTTGGATTCAGTCCTCAAAATGAGTCATCGAGACTTGGTTTTTCTTCATGTCTCTACCTCTAACCTCCCTATTTTACTTCCATCAGGTTCAGGTTCTATGTAACAGTATGAGGGCAGTAATACAGGCCCTACATCCTTTTATGTTCAAGTAGAGCAAGAAAGAGTGAATGTCTTTTCCCCAGAGTCCTTAGGGAAAGCCTCAGTGTGTCTCATAGACTCTCAGGAGCATGGGACCATCACTTTACCACTGTGTGCTGGTAAATGCAATATGCTATCTGGCTTAATCTTAGCCATGTATGTTATCTATCCTAGTGCCACCCTCAATCAAGTTCATGTAAATAGGAGATAGGAGAATTCCCAAAGACCCTTATAGATATGATAAATGACCAGGCTACCAAGTAAAAACTTTATCCTTGCTTCTTTACACTTTGTCTTGAGTATCTTTAATGTACCCCTCACCCTACAGGAGGGTCATGAGATAAAGATTTCTATATTTAATTTCTGCTAACAGGTACTCTTTAAGGGAAAAAATGCTCAAGTAGCAGCTCCCAGAATATATATTGTAGAAGTTGGCTAATAGGATTCTTCTGTATTCTTCTGCCACCTGTCATCTTGGGATCTCTCACTATTCATTATCTGGTAGCAGGCCTGCAGTGTACAGATGGAAAAGTCACCCCAGAGGGAAGAGAGCTGTTATACTCTACCCCCCTTCTGGTTCCACTTCTGTGCAATGCTAATTTAATCAGGCACATGATTCACTCACTCACCTTAAGCTCAAACCAGACCTCATTCTATTTTTAATATTTTATTATTCACCCACAAATGTATCCATCTCAGCTTAAGTATTTCTGAACAGTCAGAAATATAAGCTGAAGGATAAGGTCTTTTCTCCTCATTCCTATTCCAGTTCTTTCCAGATCATTCTAAGTGCATTGTTCCAAGCCATGTGTAAGATAAGTGCTTTGGGCCAGACATGGTGTCTCACACCTGTAATCCTAGCACTTTGGGAGGCTGAGGTGGGAAGATTGCTTGAGGCCAGGAATTTGAGATCAGCCTGAGCAACATAGTGAGACCCTATAGCTACAAAAAAATTTAAGAAAGATTAGCCACACTCCCATTTGAGCACAGGAATTGAGGCTGCAGTGAGCCATGATCATGCCACTGCACTGTAGCCTGGGCAACACAGCATGACCCTATTTCTTAAAAAAAAAAAAAAAAAAGATAAGTGCTTTGAAAGCATTAGAAAGTTACCTTGAAACCAGACTTAGGCTCAATAAATAGCATGCTAACTGGAAATCCAAGTCAGTATCCAAAATGGTCCTTTCTAGCAACCCCACTGGAAACAAAGGCCAAACCAATAGGAAAACTTCAGCAGATTCCCAAGGGGCCAGGTTGGCATGTTTGGGTTATTATTCAAAAACTGAAAGCCTTTGGTTTTATTATCAGATTGGTTGTGATCGATCTTAGAGTCTATAGAGGAAAATGTAGGTAAAGAAGTGGAAGCAAGAGAAAGGAAGATGGTAAAAAAACAAAGTAAGTCAGTAAAAGCTGCAATCACTACCTTTGGATAATAGAAAGTCCAAAGCAAAACTTAGGAGGAGGGACTTGGGGAAAAAAAAAGAACTGACTGACAGGTGTGTTTGACTAAGGTCTCACACAGCTAATTAAAATTCCTTTAGCCACAATAGTGACTGTGGGTGGGTGGGGGCTATAATATACTGCTTTTAATTAACCATTAGAACTTGGTCAATAGTACATGAGTCACAGTCTTCATTTAATAATAGCAAACCATATTTGAGTTAGTTATAAGGAAATGCTTAGTTGCACCAGTGAAATCTACACTATATTAACAAACACTTCAATTTGATTTTCAAGTTGAAAGTAGAAATATGGAAAAAAACCGATAAGATTATCTGCTGTCATACATATTCATGGTAAAGTGTGTTCTGGTTATCTTCACAATATTCCGATTTATGGGACTAAGAGAAGAAGGAAGTTAGTAAAATATACAAAATAATAGTCACATCTAACAGCAAATTTCACATGAGACACTACCATGTAGACAACATTCTGAACACATCGCTCTTCAAAGGTAGTCTCCTGCATGATAAACACTTTTATGTAGAATCAGTAAGTTCTTGAAGCACCAAAAACTATTTTAGATATTCTGAGGATATAGGAAAAAACAAAATCAGTTTCTTCTACTATATTCTCCCAGTACGGAACACTTTTGACATCAGATGGGGGGTATGTTTTTTCTTCACACACCAAGCAAGCAAGCAGTTTTACAGTGGACACCAGCTGGATGTCCTCTAACTCAATTTGATTCTGACACTCTCTACCTGGAGAGAGTAACAGATCCTAAAAATTAAGGGCTTAGTCCCACAAGACTGTCCCCACCTCTGATGCCAATCACAAGTAAAAGGTTGTCACCTACACTTCTGTCTGATTAGCTATATACTTGGGTTCCCACTACCCCCTCCTCAGGTTCAACTTTGTTAGAGTGGCTCATGGAACTCAGGGAAACACTTTACTTATATTTACTGGTTTATTATAAAGGATATTACAAAAGATAAAGATGAAGAGATGTATACAGCAAGGTATGGGAGAAAGGGCATGGAGCTTCCATGCCCTCTCCAGGTGTGTTATCCTTCAGGAACCTCCACTTGTTTGGCAATCCAGAAGCTCACTCAAATTCTGTCCTTTTGGAGGCTACATTACTAAATATAATTTATTAAATCATTGGCCATTAGTGATGAACTTAAACTCCATTCCCTCTCTCCAGCCCAGAGGTTTTGGGGTAGGACTAGAAGTCCCACCCTTACAATTACACCTTTCTTTTTCTTGTGAGCAGCCCCTTCATCCTGAAGCTACCTAGAGACTGCCAGTGGGTCAACTGATTAGTATAGAAAAAGACAGTTATCACTTTGAAGATTCCGAGAATTTTAGGAGTTGTATACCAGGCAACAGAACCACATTCACAATATTACAGATAATTTTTTGGGGGGAGAATACAAATTGCAGTTTTACTGAAAGTTAACCAGGTATATTTTAAAACTCCTTGTGTATTTATAATTTATCCTGAAATCAGTCCCCTGAAGTATAGGTATTGTTGTCTCCATTTTACTGTTGAAAAATTGAATACTCAAGATTTTATAGTTAATGAGTGACAGAGCCAGAGTTTGAATGCAGGTATTTTTGACTGCCATGCCAGCGCTCTTTGCCAATAATGGTTCTCTGAGAATAAAAGGTAACCCTTAATCAATTATGAGTTCTACACAGTTATATTCTAAGATTCGATTAGAACCTGTGAAATACAATAATTAAAGTTGTATTTGAATACATTTCAGTGTACTTGTTATATATTAGCTAATGGAGAAAATTATTTCCAGAAGAAAAATAGAATGCTGTGTGGATTTTTAAGTAACTAATATT
Organism: Callithrix jacchus; assembly: GCF_049354715.1. Classification (NCBI taxonomy): domain Eukaryota; kingdom Metazoa; phylum Chordata; class Mammalia; order Primates; family Cebidae; genus Callithrix; species Callithrix jacchus. Next base: position 21,682,945 of record NC_133524.1, read on the forward strand.
TTTAAATGTCTCATTGTAAAGTTTCACATCTACAAATAACAGTTTTTAAGTCTTGGTATCTATTTACAATGAAGATATTAATTCTTTCTGTGAAGTTTTTAATAGTCATGGAATATATAGTTAAAAAGTTTTACCATCTAAAGCTGCTCTTCATATATCTTGAATTTAATGAGAAATATTATTGCACATTTTTTCCCATTCAATTAAACCAACAGTTATTGAATGCCTACTACTGGGGAAGCAAATTACTAGGGGCTGTGGGAGATACAAGAGCTTTCTAGATCCTTAAAAATTACTGTGAGAAAACAGACAATTGTATAAATAACATTTAAAATAAGGCAATGCTATAATAGAAATGCCATTTTAAAAAACTAAAGTATTGAAAATAATATTGCTGCATTTGAAGTAAAAGTAACTTTAAATATTGATTTTTCTAGTTGGCCATTAATATTGTAGTTAATTACAATATTCTTTATTCATATTGTATCTATATTATATTAATGTATAATTATATCTATACTGTATTATAATAATATACTATTATTGATGTCAGGAGTTCAAGATCAGCCTGGCCAATAGGTGAAACCCTGTCTCTATTAAAAATGCAAAAATGAGTCTGGTGTGGTGGCATATGCCTGTAGTCTCAGCTGCTTGGGAGGCTGAAGCAGGAGAATCACTTGAACCCAGGAGGTGGAGGTTGCAGTGTATCTATATTATATTATAATAATACACAATTAATATTGTATCTATATTATATTAATATGCAATATGAATATTGTAGTTGATTACAGTATTCCAGAGGAAAAAGATCTCAGGAGGCCCTTAAATGGAAGGTAGTATGGTATAATGCAATGATGATCAAACACAAATGTGTATCAGAATCAGAGAGGGCTTATTAAAACACAACTTACTGTACCCCACCTCATACTTTCTAATTCAATAGATTTGAGGTGATGTCTAACAGTATGCATTTCTAACAATACAGGTGATGCTGCTGCTGCTGGTCTGGGGGGGTCGAACATTAAGAACCACTAGATCGTGTAGGTTCTAGTGCCAGCCCACCCAAGTCTAAATCATGGCTCTAAATAATGAAAGCATTGTGGCAGAAACTGGTAGACAATTGCCAAACTTTCATTCTCTTATTCCCATCCTCCTTTGATGTTTAGTGTGGATCTGTGATTGACAGCCAAGGAATATGAGCAAAAGTGATGTGCATCACCTTCACGCCTGACTCCTAACAACTCCCACACATATCTTTCATGCTCTTCCCAACAATTCTGGCTTGTGCCAGATAAGTATGATAAACTTGGAAGCTGCAAGTTTCCATAGAAGAGCACAAGACAATAGCAACATGAAGCAACACTTGGAAGGGAGTTGCTTGCCAAATAGTAACATCTATTTGGGCTTTACATGAGGGGGAACTTGACCTGTTCTTGGTATCCCTTGTATCTAGCATGCTGAGACACAGTTGCTCAATGAAAATAATTATTGAGCTCTTAAAGAAAACCTTTTAAACGAATGGATCAGTGTAACAGTGGACACAATTAGATATATTAAACTCCACATCAGTGTAGAGTATTTTAATAAAACTACAAGCTTACAAATGAAGGGTTATATTGAAAGTATTCCTCAATAGGTAAAAGACTAGGAACGATTATCTCTGGGGACTCTTCCAAATGTAATATTCTACGTTATGCCCTAAATTTAAATGACTAGGAGGCAGCTTCTGGAAGCTGTATCTTTTTTCTCAGCTCTATTATGTTTCAATCCTTTTGTTTTCTTCTTTTCCAAATATTTCACCTTTCCTTGTTAATCAATCAGCATTTGTGGAGCATGCAAAATATGACCAGACCTGTCCACATGGTGCTTGCCATCTAGTTGGGGAGAGGGCTTGTGGAACAACATATTTGAAACAGTTAGTAAGCAATATAAAGAGATCATTAAATGCTCCAGTAAATAGTGGTTGAGTGAGTTGCTTCAAATAAGTAATTTGTGCACATTCAAAGCATACAGCCAGCTGGATGGGCAATCAAAAGGATAAAATTCAACTTGCTTTTCTGTTGATAGGCAGTGCAAACGTGGGAAAGTCATTTAGCCTTTCTCTCTTTTATAAGATAAAAACAACAATTCTGCCCAATTAACTAGGGAGCAGAGTGACAAAGAATTTATTCACGAATTAGAAAGCTTGACACCTTAGAATAGAGTACTCTATTTTGGAACCTTATGTTCCAATTAGTCTTTACTTGCATTGCTTATTTTCTTTCTATAAGTAATCAGGATTTTTGAACTGATGGTTCATCTAAGAGTTCTTCATTCCAACTGGGTGCAGCACCCAGAAAACTGGCTGTCTTTGTGTTGAAAAAGCACAATAGGCCTCTGGCCTCCATGGCAAATAATATGATCATAAGTTTGGATTTATGGCCACTTCAGTAGCAGTTGTCACTGCTGCTGTTGACCTGCCACCTGCTTGAGCTCAGGGTAGAGACAGGAGACTCAAAAGCTTCAGCAGGATTTCTTTATCCAGCTGAAGATTACATTTCAGGAGCATTATTTCATATTGTGGTATACTTTCATATTTGAAGAGATAGCAAAGAAAAGTTACAAGAGGCGCATTTAATGTTTTTGAAATAGCATAATATAATAATCATTGATGTTTTGAAATTGGGTAAGTTTGCCATGACTAGCTAAACTTCTTCCCTGCCAGCTGTAAATGCTGCCTCCAGCTGCATTCTTTTCATGAAGAAACTGAGTTTTGTACATTCTATCGGACTCATTTTAAAACCATTTTCAAAATGTTTTCCACTGGTTTTGTTTTGAAGATTTTTGCATCTGTAATATATTTCTTCGATATTTTTCTTCAATTAGACTCTTTGAAAAAGAAATGAATGAAAAGTTCCATTTCAGCTTTTCCAAAAGTTTGACTCTGTTTCAAGTGGCTTCTTCAACCTCTATGAGAGGTTTGACAATCTAACCCACTTTGAACAATGTCTTCAAACCAGGGAATTAGAGGATTCTCATATTAGAGGTAAAAATTCTCAATTAAAAAAATAATTGAAGGCAAATAAAACTTCAAACTTCCTCATCTTGTCTAAAAATTATTTACAAACTATGCCTTACACATTTTTACATTAATGACAGCAGAGCATATGATACACAGTAAAAACTGTTTTAATATTTGACTTAGTGTTGATCAATTAACCAGATTTTGAATGGTGTTTTCTCTTTGAATTTCCCAATCAAGGAAGTAAAATAATATTTCTTCAATTCTTATTATTAATAATCTTTGTATGTTATATGTATTGTGTACTTATTCTATTAATTACTTAGAGAGGTTAAAACATACCTAATTATGCTTCCGGATTTGTTTGTTTCCCTTTCTATCAGTTTTGCTTCATATATTTTTGAAAATCTGTTATTAGGTGTATATGTTTTTTGGATCATTACACATTTTTTGGTGATTGATTCTTTTATCATTATGAAATTACCCTCTACCTCTGGTATTACATCTTACCTTAAAGTCTACTTTGCCATTAATGTAGCAAACCAGATAGTGTAGCTACACTATCTGGTTTACTTAATAATCTTATGCTTAATGATCATATAGTATATCTTTTTCCATCATTTAATTTTCAATCTATCTGTGTCATAGGTAAAGGACATCTTTTATAAATGGCTTACAGTTGTATCTTGCTTTTATAACCAGTCTGATGATTTCTGCCTTTTAGTTGGAGTGTTTGGTCTCTTTACATTTAATGTAATTATTGGTACGTCTGGATTTAAGTCTATCATCTTGCTATTTGATTTTTGTCTCATTTGTTCTTTCATCCTTTGTTTGGTAATTGTCTTTTGAATTACAAACTGAATGCAGTGTTCTTAGCCCAAGAATAGAGATTAGGGGATGAAAATTAAGTATCAAAAAGAAAATTAAGTATCGAACTGTTCTATGTTGTTAACTTAGCTAGAAGAACTTTTTCACAAATATTGTAGTTCAGTGCCCTCGAGACTTTAGTGTGCATATAATTCACCCTTGAATCTTGCTAAAATGCAAATTATGGCTCAGGAGTTCTTGGGTGGAGCCTGAGAGTCTGTATTGCTAACACCTTCATAGGTGATGTTGATGTTGTTGGTCCAAAGCTCTAAATTTGTAGTCAGTTTTCATCTTCTTATTGCCTATCTGTCGTCACTTCCAGTGTCTCAGCAGATCTTGTGGTGAGAACTAGTTGAACCAGTTTTTCAGAACTCTTCACAAAAGTAAGAAGATTGACTTTAAAATAACTTCTAGGAGTTAATAAAAATAAAATTGGGGTAAATACAAAGTAGAAAGATGTCCTCGTAAGAATGGGTCAAAGGTATATGAGATTCAATTAAGGAAAGAAAACCAATCTCTTTTGTATGGCATTCAGAAGTAGAGTAAATAAAATATTATTAGAGCTTGCTTAGTAAAGATCTGTTCACTTTTTCTTGGTGCAACCCCTTGATGAAATCTATTCCCCAGGATACCAATAAATATCCTCCACTCAAGATGTTTTGCTTTTTATTGAATTTAGTTGCTTGCTCAAGAATGTAAACATAAACATTAAGAGTACAACAGTGGTACTCTTAATCTTTGTAATCTAAGAACCTGTCTAGCCCCTGTCTCCCAATTTCAGAATCTCTTTCAGCAAAGTTCTCAGATTGTTAAAGATGAGAGCACTTAGTCTTTTCAAATTATTACATCCACACAGAAAGAAGTGATGTACTCTTCCCCAGTCTGCTATTGGCATCTTTAGATGCCCAGTTTCACAGATACCATCCAGTGCATTGATAACCATTGATCATTTTATAGACAAATTCACGCTTCTTAATTATGGAAATGCATTAAACAGACAATGAAAAAACCTACTGAAGTCCATTAACCCCAGATGGAAGGACAGCCTCCTAACAAAAAAGTAACCAAAATTATAGAAGGGATGTCATACAAAGTTGATAGCAAATTAAGCGAATGGTTGTTTTTCTCATTTACCCTTATACTGTTGAAGGCTACTCATGCACATCTCTCTCTCTTTTTTTTAATCGTATTTTGGGCTCTGGGGTACATGTGCACATCCTGCATCCTGCAAGATTGTTACATAGGTACATACATGCCATGGTGGTTTGTTGTCTCCATCCCTCCACCCTCTTCTTTATCATATTACAGGTATAAAAGGAAAACTGAGAAGTAAATGCTTCTTTCTACCTATTTTTTCTAACCACTACTATTTTTCCTACTATTATTTTATTTTTTCAGAGTTTGTTTTAGCATAATTATTTGATCAGATTCTTTGTTACTACTTATTTTTATAGATCCAATGGGTACTACAGTGCCATGACATAATCTATACTTAATAAATATTTGCTAAATGAATACATGAGTATATTACGTATATGTAATTCATTATTTAAACCTCTTTGCTACTTTTCCTGACTCACTAAGAAAATGGAAAAAATACACATTGACATTTAAACACATACGTACACTGCAAAACTGGAATGAGTAATGTATTTGGTTTTTATTCAGAGTAGGGGATAAAAATGCAATTCTTTTTATTAATTGTATACCAAGACCAGTGAAATGATTTCTTATACTGGGCAGAAACTCTTAAATTTATTTGCCTCAAGAAATAGTTAATCAGGCCAGGAACGGTGGCTCATGCCTGTAATCCCAGCACTTTGGGAAGCCGAGGCAGGTGGATTACCTGAGATCAGGAGTTCGAGACCAGCCTGACCAACATAGTAAATCCGTTTCTCTACTAAAAATGCAAAAATTAGCTGGGTGTGGTGGCATGCACCTGTAATCCCAGCTACTTGGGAGGCTGAGGCAGGATAATCACTTGAACCCAGGAGGCCGAAGTTGCAGTGAGCTGAGATTGCACCATTGCACTCCAGCCTGGGCAACAAGAGTGAACCTCCATCTCAAAACAAACAAACAAAGAAGCAGTTAATCAAATAGAAAGATGTTTTCCTAATCTAAAAATAAAAATTAAATCTTACTTATCTAACTTTGGAGCTCCTGGTACTCTGAAGCCATTACTATTTGTGGTGGACATTGTGATGTGCCACCCTGACTCCCCTTCAGTAAAGGGCTTGTTGCCTCAGCTGATGGCAATACTGTTAGCAGGCAGCATTCAGCTGTCAGCCCTTTCCTGCTTGCCTCAGCCACAAAAAGCCATCTGACCCAATTATCACATCCCTTACCTAATGATCCACATCCAATGAGCAGTCATTGCAAGCATAAAATGACCTGGCCATCTTGACCCAACTTAGGACAACTCCAAAGGGTCATTCTACTTTCCGAGATATCTCTAGGGTCGGCCATGGCTATCATTTGTCCTGCCTTGTACTTCAATTTCTCCCTCTCTCCAAGCTCTGCTTCCTTCCCCTAATGCCCTAAGGGTACTCCCTAATAAATACTTTGCATGTTAAACTTCATGTCAAAGTCTGCTTCCTGAGGAGCTCAACCTAGGATAATATTATTTCCATATTCTTTTTATACAAATAGAAAAAATGTTTAAAGTATCCACTGAGGACAAATTGCTATATTTTTTGGAGTGTACTCTTTGAAAGGGCACTTGTGTTGGGTCAGAGCTGCATGACAAAAATCCATGTTGCCAAGCTTACTGCTACCTAATACATTTTGGTTTCATCATTGTATTGATGGTGCAGGGGAATGGGCTGGGAGTCACATTGCCATAATTCTCCCGCAGTAAGAATCACCATTTGAGTTTTTCTTTGTACAACAGAATTAGGCTTTGTGATGTGGTTACCAAGTTGACTCTTCTCCAATCATGCTGACATAAGCTAAGCTCTGGAAATTTCTCTCATCACTGAAGAAATTATGTGGCATCCAGAAGTGTAACTTTGAAAGATCAACCTTAGAAATTCTCTCTGAATTATTAAGTCACCCCATCGCCAGTCCTAGGGCTCGAGCCTGTTTGCTTTGTGGTCTTCCTTCCCAAAATTATTTCTGTATCTTTTTTTATGATATACTGATAATTTCAGGTAGACAGGGTTGGGGAGAGGTCTCTATGGTGAGTGTTCTTTTGGTTGTCTCCATGATGATACCTGCATAGCTAATAAATCCACAACTTAATTTTATTTCTCTTGAAGGTACTACTGGCTTCAGCTTTAGAATATGTGTGGGAGAAACCACTGGAGCTCATACAGTAATTTATGAAGCAGGTTGTGCCAAGCTTAATTGAAGACTTAGCCTTGCTTTTCCATTTCTTTTTCCTTTCTTCAGAAACCCAATGACATTATGTGTTTTGTACTGTCTCCTCCAGTTCCTTCACTAAAAAAAAAACCTGAAACTAATGAATAAAAAAATGATAAAGTAGTATATTACCACCCACAGCTGATGGCTTTTTAAATGGAAACAAGGTAATGAATCTCTCTAATTATGGAATTTTAGGCATTGAAAAACTATGTGAAAAGGGGAATAATAAGAGGTTGACAAACAAGACCTATGTATTGACTATTCTGTGCCCCATTTTCCCCATCTGTATTATCTACTTCTGAGGGTTGTTGAGTGGGAAAAATGAAATATAACATATAATGTGTTTAAAACAGTGTTTGACTTGTCATTTAGCTACTGGTATTCTTATATTAATATTTATTTTTACTCATTAGGACAATTAAGACAAGTTTCCCTCTGCATCTTTCAGTTGAAGTCTGTTTTTCCCTTTATGGAGAAACTATAAAATCTTTCTATTCAAACAGTGGCTCATAGACCAGAAGCATAAGCCACAGACAGGAGCTTTGTTAGCAGTGTAAAATATCAAGCCCCATTCCAGACCCACTAAAGCAAAATCTGTAGTTTAGCAAGACTCCCAGGTGATTCTTACATGCATTAAAGTTTGAGAAGCCTCGAATAAATGTAGTGGTTCAAAACAGAGGCCTTAGAATCAGACAGCCTAGTTCCAATTTTCTCACTTTAGAATTTTGGGCAAGTTTCTTAAATTCTCTGAGTCTTAAGTCTCTCATGTGTAAAACCTGGGATAATCACATCTATTTAGTAGGGTAGTTGTTAGGATTAAATGGAAAAATATGTAAAGTACTTGATATGCCTTTTGGGCAAATACCAAGTGGGTGATGAATTGTGGCTATAACTGCTCTCAAAAGAATCTTTGAGCTTTCAATACGTGCAATTTCAAGCCCCCAAAGGCAAAGAACTTGACCTCATTCAATGCAGGATTTTTCATACAGTCATATAATTTTAAAGATACACAAGGAATGTTAGGACCATCTTAAATAAATCAAAAGAAAAAAAATGGTTAGGTTTATTTTGCATTGGAATGTTTGGGATGATAGGAAAAAGATTTTCCTTTCTGCCTTTTTGGGCCTTCCACTGCCTTGCTGGGTAAAATACATTCAAGTTAGACACACAAGTGATGTTGGCTATGACATGTGGAGGAAGTACCAGCAGGTCCAGCCAATACAGTTGAGTATTTTAGACATAATTCTCTCTGCCAGTGAGAATGGCCAGCTTTTTTCAGGTCTGTGAACCTGAATGTAGTACTTCCAGAAACTTTGGAAACTGGGTTTTGAAGTTGTTAAACTTGGATTGGCAACTGTAGGCTCTACATCTCAAACTCATTTCACATTAATCTCATGGATAAGAGCAGAAGCTCCGGAGTCAAGTCATCAGAGTTCAGATTGCATCATTTGTGAAATAAGAATCATTATAGCTCCTCTATTTAAGGATGGCTAGGAGAGTTGAATGAGGTAATCTGTGTAAAGAGTTTAGCACAGTACCTGCCTCATAAAAAGCACTCAATAAAAGTAAGCTTTTGCAAAAAGAACAAAGCTGGAGGCATCATGTTACCTGACTTCAAATTATACTACGAGGCTACAGTAACCAAAACAGCATAGTACTGGTACCAAAACAGACATGTAGACCTCAGAGGCCTCAGAAATACATAATACATCTGCGACCATCTGATCTTTGTCAAACCTGACAAAAACAAGCAATAGGGAAAGGATCTCCCATTCAGTAAATGGTGCTGGGAAAACTGGCTAGCCATATGCAGAAAACTAAAACTGGACCTCCTTCCTTACAAATTAAGCAAAAATTAACTCAAGAAGGATTAAAGACTTAAACTGTAAAACCTAAAACCATAAAAATCCTAGAAGAAAATCTAGGCAATACCATTTAGGACATAGGCATGGGCAATGACTTCATGACAAAAACACCAAAAGCAATGACAACAAAAGCCAAAATTGACAAATGGGATCTAATTAAACTAAAGAGCTTCTGCACAGCAGAAGAAACTATCATCAGAGTGAACAGGCAGCCTATAGAATGAGAGATATTTTTTTCAATTTACTCATCTGACAAAAGTCTAATATCCAGAATTTACAAGGAACTTAAACTTATTTACAAGAAAAAAACAACCCCATAAAAAGTGGGCAAAGGATATCAACAGATTCTTCTCTAAAAAGATAGTTACACAGCCAACAAATATTTGAAAAAAAGCTCAACATCACTGATCATCAGAGAAATGCAAATCAAAACCATAATGAGGTACCATCTTATGCCAGTCAGAACAGCAATTATTAAAAAGTGAAGAAACAACAGATGCTGGTGAGGCTATGGAGAAATAGAAACACTTTTACACTGTTGGTGGGAATGTAAACTCTTTCAACCATTGTGGAAGACAGTACAGTGATTCCTCAAGGCTCTAGAAACAGGAATATCATTTGACCCAGCAATCCCATTACTGAGTATATACCCAAAAGATTATAAATCATTCTACTATAAAGATACATGGACGTGTATTTTTATTGCAGCACTATTCACAATAGCAAGGACATGGAACCAATCCAAATGCCCATCAATGATAGATTGGATAAAGAAAATGTAGTACATATACACCATGGAATACTACACAGCCATAAAAAGGGATGAGATCGTGTCCTTTGCAGGGACATGGATGAAGCTGGAAGCCCTCATTGTCAGCAAACTAACACAGGAACAGAAAACCAATTTTCTCACTCATAAGTGGGAGTTGAACATTGAGAACACTTGGACACAGAGAGGGGAATAAAACACACCAAGGCCTATTGAGGGGTGGAGAGTGAGGGGAAGGAGCTTAGAAGATGGGTCAATAGGTGAAGCAAGCCACTATGGCACATGTATACCTATATAACAAACCTGGATTTTCTGTACATGTATCCCAATTTTCTTTTAGAAGAAATAAAGAAAAAATAATAATAAAAGGAAGAAAAAGTAAGCTTTTGTTGTTATTGTTGTTGTAATATCATACTTACCACACATCTGTTTTTCTTCAAATCCTGTCATTTGTTATATCTGACTCCAGCTGATTTTCTTTACCTCGATGCTGATATGAGGGGTAGAATGTCCAGGTTCTAACTAGACCTATCATAAGTTTGGTTGGAATAATTAGAATTAATTTCATGACACAGCAATTAAAAAGGTGAGACAACTTAGTAGATTTCCACATAAAGGCATTTCCTAGATGACTGAACACTTGAAAAACAAATTTTAATGTTGTTGACATGGCATTGTGTCCAGACTCTAAGAGACTCAGCCATTTTCGAGCTTTTAATGAGTTCCCTAGGGAGAAGCAGAAGCTACTATCCCAGTAAGTCTTTTCGCCACACCTGAATTGTTTTTCATTCAGCTTCTAATGTTCTGGAGACTAACACATTGGTCCCCTTTTCTGCAGAACACTGAATTGACAAACTTAAACAAATTCTTGATCAATCAGTGCTGGCAGAGTAGTCCTGTTTGGAAATAGAATGGAGTGGATAACATGGAAACTTGGACTATATACACAGAGGGTATCCTGAAATAGAACACATTAAGGATTTGGGAGCCTTCAGTCACCTGAACTACTCAATCTAAACTGGGAACAATGACAAGGTTTTGCATGAGCTTCTGCAGCCTGATGGAAATATTACTTCAAGCATAATTAGTAGTAGACATCAAAAAAACCTCATCAAACTTTGCCTGGCTTTCCAAATGTTTCCTTAGGATAGATTCTTAGAAGTAGAATGCATCAATCAAAGGGTAGGAATGTATTTCAGATAATCAGTACACTTGCCAAATTGTTTTACAAAAGGATTGTTACCAATATATCCTCCCATGAGCAGTGTGTGAACATGCTCTTTCAAGAGCACCAGTGATTGCTCAGAATGTTATCTTCAGTCATTCTTCCCTAATTTTATGGTTACAATGGCTAACTCATTGTTTTATCATTCTTTTATTTAATGAGGTTTATCATTTCACACATAAATGTATTGATCATTTGTCATTTTTTAATTTCGTAATTTGTTTATGACCATAGTCCATTTTTTCTACCAGACAGTTTTATCTGATAATTTTATTAGTATCTTTATATATTAAAACACATTAGTCCTTGGTTATATTATTCTCACCATATATCTTGCCAATAATTTTAATTTAAGGTGGATTTTTATTGTTAACATTGTATAGAAATTTGGAATTTTTATACAGAAAAATCTATCTAACCTTTCCTTTATGATTATTTTTCACATTGCTTTTATTCTTGTAAATCTTTCCAAATTCGAAGAACAAATGAATATTTACCCACATTTCCTCCTAACAAGCACAAGAAGTTTTATGATGTGTGAGTATGCTTATTTGAAGGTATAACATGATCAGAATGATTTCACTTTACTCACCATAAATAAATGATTCATAAAGTATATGAGTTTTGAGGCACTCATGAATTGAATGTAGGTATAATTATTTCAGGGCATAAACACAATTACCTTTAAAATGATTTTATAGAGTACTTGGCATAAAAGATCAAAAACACATGTGAGAGAAGAACAGTAAAATACCAATCACAACTAGAGCTAGAACAAAACAAAGATGCCTCCTTTTTTTCTATTTTACTTTAAGTTCTGGAATATGTGTGCAGAATGTGCAGGTTTGTTACATAAATATACATGTGCCATGGTGATTTGCTACACCTATCAACTTGTCATCCAGGTTTTAAGCCCCACATGCGTTAGGTATTCATCCTAATGTTCTCCCCACCCCTTGCCCCTCACCCCGCAATAGGCTCTGGTGTGTGATGTTCTCCTCTTTGTGCCTATGTGTTCTCATTGTTCAACTCCCACTTATGAGTGAGAACATGTGGTGTTTGCTTTTCTGTTCCTGTGTTAGTTTGCTGGGAGTAATGGTTTCCAGCTTCATCCATGTCCCTGCAAAGGACATGAACTCACTCTTTTTGGTGGCTACATAGTAATCCATGGTGTATATGTGCCACATTTTTTTTAATCCAGTCTATCATTGATGGGCATTTGGGTTGGTTCCAGTCTTTGCTATTGTGAATAGTGCTGCAATAAACATATGTTTTTATGGCTCCATAGTATTCCATGGTATATATGTGCCACATTTTCTTTATCCAGTCTATCCAAATATGTACCCCATAATTATGTAAAAGTATTTGTTAATAAAAAATGAAATATTGAAAATTTTAAAAATGAACATATGTTTGCATGTGTTTTATAGTAGAATGATTTATAATCCTTTGGACATATATCCAGTAATGGAATTGCTGGGTCAAATGGCATTTCTGGTTCTAGATCCTTGAGGAATTGCCACACTGTCTTCCACAATGATTGAACTAATTTACACTCCCACCAACAGTGTAAAAGCATTCCTATTTCTCCACATCCTTGCCAGTATCTGTTGTTTCCTGACTTTTTAATGATTGCCAATATAACTGGGTGAGATGGTATCTCATTGTGATTTTGATTTGCATTTCTCTAATGATCAGTGATGATGAGCTTTTTTTCATGTTTATGGCCACATAATTGTCTTCCTTTGAGAAGTGTCTGTTCATATGCTTTGCCCACTTTTTGATAAGCCTGTTTGTTTGTTTGTAAATGTGTTTAAGTTCCTTGTACATTCTGGATATGAGCCCTTTGTCAAATGGATAGATGCAAAAATGTTCTCCCATTCTGTAGGTTGTCTGTTTGCTCTGATGATAGTTACTTTTCCTGTGCAGAAGCTCTTTAATTAGATCCATTTGTCATTTTGGCTTTTGTTGCAATTCCTTTTGGTATTTTATACATGAAGTGTTTGCCCACGCCTATGTCCTGAATGGTAATGCCTAGGTTCTCTTCTAAGGTTTTTATGGTTTTAGGTCTTACATTTAAATCTTTAATCCATCTTGAGTTAATTTTTGTATAAGGTATATGGAAGGGATCCAGTTTCAGTTTTCTGCATATGGCTAGCCAGTTTTCCCACCATCTATTAAATAGGGAATCCTTTCCCCATTGCTTGTTTTTGTCAGGTTTGTTAAAGATCAGATGTTTGTAGATGTGTGGTGGTATTTCTGAGGCTGCTGTTCTGTTCCATTGGTCTATATCTTGGTTTTGGTACCAGTACCATGCTGTTTTGATTACTGTAGCCTTGTAGTATAGTTTGAAGTCAGGTAGCATGATTCCTCTAGCTTTGTTCTTTATGCTTAGAATTGTCTTGGCTATACAAGCTCTTTTTTGGTTCCATATGCAATTTAAAGTAGTTTTTTTCTAATTCTGTGAAGAAACTCAATGATACCTTGATGGGAATAGCACTGAATCTCTAAATTACTTTGGCAGTATGGCCATTTCCTTGATATTGATTCTTCCTATCCATGAGCATAGAATGTTTTTCCATTTGTTTGTGTTCTCTCTTATTTCCTTGAGGAGTGGTTTGTAGTTCTCCTTGAAGAAGTCCTCACATCCCTTGTAAGTTATATTCCTAAGTATAGACCACTAGACAGACTAATAAAGAAGAAAAGGGAGAAGAATCCTATAGACACAATAAAAATCATAAAGGGGCTATCACCACTGATCCCACAGAAATACAAACTGCCACCAGAGAATACTATAAACACCTCTACACATATAAACTAGAAAATCTAGAAGAAATGGACAAATTTCTGGACACATACACCTTCCCAAGACTAAACCAGGAAGAAGTCGAATCCCTGAATAGAGCAATAACAAGTTCTGAAATTCAGGCGGTAATTCATAGCCTACAAACCAAAAAAACCCCAGGATCAGACAGATTCATGGCCAAATTCTACCACAGATACAAAGAGGAGCTGGTATCATTCTTTCTAAAACTGTTTCAAACAATAGAAAAAAAGGGACTCCTCCCTAACTCATTTTATGAGGCCAGCATCATCCTGATAGCAAAACCTGGCAGAGACACAACAAAAAAAGAAAATTTCAGGCCAGTATCCCTGATGAACACTGATGCGAAAATCCTGGCAAACCAAATCCAGCAGCACATTAAAAAGCTTATCCACCATGATCAAGTTGGCTTCATCCCTGGGATGCAACATATGCAAATCAATAAACGTAATCCATCACATAAACATTAGTTCTGGTTTTGTCCGGAACTAATGACAAAAACCACATGATTATCTCAATAGATGCAGAAAAGGCCTTCAATAAAATTCAACACCATTTCATGCTAAAAACACTCCATAAACTAGGTATGTATGAAACATATCTCAAAATAATAATAAGAGCTATTTATGACAAACCCACAGCTAATATCATACAGAATGGAAAAAAGCTGGAAACTTCCATTCACAATTGCTATTAATTGAATTCTTTAGTGTCATGATTTTTTGAAAACCAGCACAAGATATGGATGCCCTTTCCCACCAGTCCTATTCAACATAGTATTGGAAGTTCTGGCCAGGGCAATCGGGCAAGAGAAAGAAATAAAGGCTATTTAAATAGGAAGAAAGGAAGTCAAATTATCTCTGATTTCAGATGAAATAATTGTATATTTAGAAAACTGCATTGTCTCAGCCCAAAGACTCCTTAAGCTAATAATCAACTTTGGCAAAGTCTCAGGACACAAAATCAATGTGCAAAAATCCCAAGCATTCCTATAAACCAATAATAGACAAAGAGCCAAATGATGAGCAAACTTCCATTCACAATTGCTATTAATTGAATTCTTTAGTGTCAGGATTTTTGCATTTTATTATATCTATCTCTTTGTTAATTTTCTTATTCAGATTATTCATTGTTATTGTGACTTCTTTGCCTTGTTTATCTGTGCTCTCTTCTATCTCTTTTTTAATATCTCTTTAAATATCTTATTTTGAATTCTTTTTTGAGCATTTTATTTTTTATTATTCTGCTGTTGGAGAATTATTGTGTTCCTTTGGACATGCTTTCCCCTTGCTTTATTAGGGTATTTTTTGTTTGTCCTTACATTGATATCTCCACATCTAGTATAGCTGTTGCTTCTTCTAATTTTATGGACTGACATTTGTAACAATTTTTTTTTCTATAGGTGTATTTATAGGATATGTATTGGTTGGGTAGGGTGTTTTGGCTTTAAGTCTGAATGTGTACAGTGGTGTAGTCTCCATATGATTTGTCATCTGTAATCAGCATCAGTGGTGTCTGTGAGTTCCTTAGTAGCTTAGGCTGTGGTTTTCAGTAGTGAATGTGGTGAGGCTTTGCTGGGGAAAGGGATGTCAGGTGGGCTAATCCTTGGGCTGCAGTAGTGATGGTAGTGGACCAATTATGCTAGTCCTTGAGCCCCCAGGCAGCGTACATGGGCACTCATGGAAGCACGTCCAGGCAGGCTGATCATTGGGCCTCCAGGTGGCTACCTCAGGTGCCAGCAGTTGCTAGGGCATGGGTGGGTCCTAGAGCCTCTGGGTCGTGCATGTGGCACTAGTGATTGTAATAATGGTGATAGGCCAACCCATGGGCCCCCAGGCAGCACATGCTGATATCACCAGTGGTGTCAGTGGGCTGGGTACACCAGTCACCAGACCCTATGTGGTGTATGCAGATGTGTGTCAACAGCAGTGGTGGTGGTGGTCTCTGGCCCCCAGGAGGATTGCACAGATGTTGTGGGCAGGGTGAATCAATCCGCAGGCCCCTGGACAATGTGTGTAGGAACTGGAAGGCTGGGTGGGCCCATCCTCTGGCCTTAGGAGAAATGCATGACCTCCAACAGGGGTAGGTGACGCAAGTTAATCCCCAGGCCCCAGACTGCATGCTTAAGAGCCAGCAGCAAGTGGGCTAGGCCTATTGTTAGGCTGTTTAATGGTGCATGCACACATCAGTGGCAGAAGGCAGGGAAGGCCAATCCTCAAGCCCTTGGACGAGATGTATGGGTACTGGCAAAGGCACTGCTGGATAGGACAGGCCTATCCTAAGGCCCATCAATGGTGCATGCAAGTGGCAGCTGTGTTAAGTGAGGCAGATCAATCCCAAGGCTTTTGGATAGCATACTAAGGTGAGGGCAGTAGTGGTTAGGAATGGTCTGTCCCTGGGACTTTGGATGGTACCCAGGCAGGCCAGTCCCTAGGCCCTCAGAAGGCATGCGCAGGTGCCTGGTGTCTCTGCTGCATGCGGGGAGCAAGATTGTTGTCAATGACAGCAGCATTAGTCAGACAGCTCTCAGGATCTGAAGAGTTCATACTTCAGCTCTCTTTGTCCTAGTGGCAGCCTCCCTGATGCACTGCATCACCCTTTTCCTAGGGAATAGGACATTGCTAGGGACCGGGCCACACTGCTAGGTTTAGCTGGTATTGCAACACCACAACCTTCTGGGTGGACACGGAAGAAATGTCAGTGGGGCTCCAGGGATGTGGAGATGCAGAGTCTGTTGGTCCCAAGGGCAGGATGTAGTTCTGGCAAGGGCTAAACTCTCAAAATGGCATGGTCCTAAAACTGCTTGTGTATAAGGCAGTATGTGTGACCCACTATAAACTTCCTCTCTGGAACAATGCCATTGTATGGACTCCAGGCAGCTTCCATTACTAGTCTGATGGCCTGCTAGGGTCAAGGGACTGTTCCAGGGCTTGGCTTGCCAATGTGTGTTGTAGATGTAGACTGTTGGAGATCTTTCATTTATGTTTTTCTCACACTGGGGAATTTCTTCTGACTCCCAGCCAATCCCAGACAGCCTAGATACTTAACTTCCCTCTGCTATGCCTCAGAGATTTCTTGTGACTTCCCTGCTGAAATTCCACTGTTCTCTATTGGATGCTTTATTCAACATGTGATTACTTACTGTTTTGGTGCCTCTTTGTAGAGTAGGTGATTGATGTGGGCCTCTAGTCTGCCATCTTTCCCAAGGTGACTGGGGAAGGGATAGCTCCCTAACAGTTTCTAGCAGAGTCTTATATGACTCCCTGGTTATGTGACAGAGCCAGATTGTTTACATTAGGTATAAGATGTCAATAAACTGCCCTGGGTACCACCAGAGAAATTTGAAACCTCAAGGTTATAAATCATTAGTTATCCCACTATCTTTGGTCAAGAATAAGTGCTAGACATTCAGGCAACTCTAGACATAAGCATATTCTATCTTTCATAGCTACAAAGGTGGTGGCCTAGAGAAAATGCTGTAGGAGCTAAGCCTTGGAAAAATAGGCATTTAGTTTTACTGTGAATTCAGCAGTGCCAGACATTTACTTGATAGCCAATAAATGTTAAATATTTTTAAATTGCTATATGCAGAAAGAAAAATAAGTTTCAACTAAATATTATGGCAGTCGCATTAGTCTGTTTTCACACTGTTATAAAGATACTATGAGACCGGGTAATTTACAAACACAACAGGTTTAATTGACTCACAGATTTGCATGGCTGGGGAGGCCTCAGGAAACTTACAATCATGGTGGAAGGTGAAGGGGAAGCAGGTTCCTTCTTCACAATGCAGCAAGAGAAAGAGAGTACACAGGGGAAACTGCCACTTTTAAAACCATCTCAGGAGAACTCCCTCATTTCATCAGAAGAGCACTGGGGAAAAGGCCCCCATGATTCAATCACCTCCCACCAGGTCCCTCCTTCAACACACAGCATTATAATTCAAGATGAGATTTGGGTGGGAACACAGAGCCAAACCATATGATTCTGCCCCTTACTCCTCCCAAATCTCATGTCCCTTTCAGATTTCAAACCAATCATGCCTTCCCAACAGTCCCCAAAGTCTTAACTCATTCCAGCATTAACCCAAAAGTCCAAGTCCAAAGTCTCATCTGAGACAAGGCAAGTCCCCTCTACTTGTGAGCCTGTGGAAAGCAAGTTAGTTACTTCCAAGATACAATGGAAGCATAGGCATTGGCTAAATGTTCCCCTTCCAAATGGTAGAAATTGGCCAAAACAAAGGGACCACAGGCCTCATGCAAGTCTGAAACCCAGCAAGGCAGTCATTAAATCTTGAAGCTTTGAAATCCCCTTTGACTTAATGTCTCACATCAAGGGTATGCAGATGCAAGGAGTGGGCTCCCAAGGCCTTGGGTAGCTCTGCTTCTGTGGCTCTGCAAGGTACAGCTCCTGTGGCTGCTTTCACAGGCTGGAGTTTGGTGCCTGTGGCTATTCCAGGAGTATGGTAGAAACTGTTGATGGATCTACCTTTCTTAGGTCTGGAGAATGGTGGCCCTTTTCTCACAGCTCCCCTAGGCAGTGCCGCAGTGGAAACTCTGTGTGTGGGCTCCAACCCCACATCTCCCTTCCACACCACTCTAGCAGAGGCTCTCCATCAGGGCTCCACCCCTGCAACAGACTTCTGCCTGAACATCCAGGCATTTCTATATATCCTCTGAAATCTAGGTGGAGATTCCTCTGGGCCTGTGATGAAAGGAGCTGTTGTGAAGGTCTCTGACATGGAGATACAATTACAACTGTAATCCCCACATGTTGAAGTTCCTCCTTCAATATGTGGGGATTACAATTCAAGATGAGACTTGGCTATTAACATTCAGCTCTTTTTACTTATGCCAATTCCTGCAGCTGGCTTGAATTCTTCTCCAGAAAATGGATTTTTCTCTTCTACCACATGGTCAGGCTGCAAATTTTTCAAACTTTTATGTTCTGCTTCCCTTTTAAACATAAGTTCCAATTTCAAACCATCTCTTTGTGAACACGTGTAACTGAACGCTTTCAGAATAAGCCAGGTCACATCTTGGATGCTTTGCTGCTTAGACATTTCCTCTGCCAAATACCCTAAACCATCTTTCTTTCAAGGTCAAAGTTTCACAGATCTGTAGGGCAGGTGCAAAATGCTACCAGTCTCTTTGCTAAAGAATAGCATGAGTGACCTTTACTCCAGTTCCCAATAAGTTCCTCATCTCCATCTGAGACCACCTCAATCTGGGATTCATTGTTCATATCACTAACAGCATTTTGGTCAAAACTATTCAATGAGTCTCGAGGAAGTTCCAAATGTTCCCACATCTTCCTGCCTTCTTCTGAGCCCTCTAAATTGTTCCAACATCTGTCTGTTATCCTGTTCCAAAGTTGCTTCTATGTTTTCTGGTTATCTTCATAGCAGTACCCCACTCTCGGTGCCAATTCTCTGTATTAGTTTGTTTTCACACTGTTATAAAGATACCACCTCAGACTGGGTAATTTGCAAACAAAAGAGGTTTTATTTGACTCACAGTTTTGCATGACTGGGGAGGCCTCAGAAAACTTACAATCCTGGTGGAAGGTGATGGGGAAGAAGACACCTTCTTTACAAAGCAGCATGAGAGAGAGAGAGTACACAGGGGAAACTGCCACTTTTAGAACCATCAAATCTCATGAGAACACCCTCATGATCA
Source organism: Callithrix jacchus (assembly GCF_049354715.1). Taxonomy (NCBI): domain Eukaryota; kingdom Metazoa; phylum Chordata; class Mammalia; order Primates; family Cebidae; genus Callithrix; species Callithrix jacchus. The sequence continues at coordinate 21,702,537 of NC_133524.1, forward strand.
CAGGAAGACCATGAGGGGAAATGGCCCTCATGATCCAGTCACCTTCTAGCAGGTCCCTCCTTAACATATGTGGATTACAATTCAAAATGAGATTTGGGTGTGGACACAGAGCCAAATTATATCGGCAGCTTAATTTTTTTTCCTTATCATGTGTATTACCTATAAAGTCTTTTGCCAATATTAAAGACTTTATTGTCTTACTGACTTTGGCTTGGGCTCATTTTAGATCTAAGAAGCAATAATTTATTATTTTAATAACAAAAGCTATCTTTTTAGTTTCTCATATGTGTTAGGTTCTTTAACTTAAGCTTATTTAATTTCAACAACTCTGTTAGGTATCTATGTCATCTCTGACTTGCAGATAAGAAAGCAGACCCAGAGAGGGTACTTAAGTTGTCTGAAGACAAGAGGGAGAAGTAAGCCTCAAATCCAGATTAGTCTAACTCCATAGTCAGTGTTCTACAACTATGGCAGATGTTGTTATACCCCCAGGCATATCCCTTTGGCACCTCACCAACTATTCCATGCACACCAGCAGCAATCTCCTGTAAGCACCCATGATTCTCCACCTGCATATGGCAGGCCAGGAATACTGAGGATTTAATGTTACAGAGAGCAGTCCTCAATCAATGCGGGATGAGAGTGGAGAACAGATTCTCCTACTTCGTCACTTCTTGGGTAGAAAACTTCTGAGGGGTGTTCCAGAGATCCCCAGCAAGATTCACATTCCACCTTACTGATACTTCTGGAATCACCTCCTAAAAACACCACTTGCATTTAAATCCTTGCCTGGGAATCTAATTTTGGTGCAACCCAGCCTAAGATAATACCACATTCTGTAACCTTCTCTTCCAGCCATACTTCAGAAGTTATCTGAAAGATCACCCAGTACAGTCTCTTATCCAATGCAGTTTTCTACATAATTGACAGACAACCATCAGAGTCTGCTTATAATTCCAGGAAAATAGTGCTTAATATTAACATGACAATTTATTTTCTTTTCCTTTTTTTTTGAGATGGAGTCTCACTCTGTTGCCCAGGATAAAGTGCAGTGGTGTGATCTTGGCTTACTGCAACCTCTTTCTTCTATGTTGAAACCATCCTCCACCTCAGCCTCCCGAGTATCTGGTATCACAGGTGCAAGCTATCACACCCAGCTAAATTTTGCATTCTTAGTAGAAACAGGTTTCACCATGTTGGCCAAGCTGGTCTCGAACTCCTGACCTCAAGTGATCTACCCACCTCAACCTACCAAAGTGCTGGGATTACAGGCGTGAGCCACTGCACCCAGCCATGACAACCTATTGCAACCAAGGAAATTGCTAACTGTGAGCTAGTTCTTACTTATATTTGATAGAACTATTCTTTCATGTAACTTAAAACTTTGCATTGTAGTTCAATTATCTAGAACTAGTTCAAGATTACGTACTTTTCCATGTGCCAATATTTTGCATATTTGAGGAGCGCTATCCAGTCTTCTCAAAGTCTTCCTTATTCCATTTTTTCAATGTTTGTGTTCCAATGTTCAAATGCTTAAGCCCCTGATTAAGAGAGTACCAAAAACTCTGAAAATGGCTTTTAAGAGTTATATGATAGAGTCCCCCTTCTTGAAGTAAGGCTAGATCTAATCATCAAACACAGATGGTAAAACTGCAAATCTGCACTGAATATCATTTTTGCACTTTTTTTCCTCATGACTGCCCAGGATTTTATTATGTCCCCCTTTCCCCCACCTGCAATGCTATTTCTTAATTACAAAGTAGAAAAAAAGGGCTAATTGGAATTCATCCATGGCACAGCAATTTGAAGTAAAATATTAAAATTCATTTTTATGAGATTTTCAATTTTCAGGTTTGGCCATGATGAAAATCACCCAGATTCTGGGAGAAAAAGAATGTGATTGCTGTCTCATTCTGTGGTCGTACTAAGAGCAGAAAATGTCTTTTTTTCTTTGGGAAAAAACTGTCCAATTTTGAAGAATTCAAAATTAACATAAAACTACTTCTTTTATAAGTGTTGGTATTATCAGATTTCAAGAAAAAATGAACTATTTTCCATCATTATGTACCAATCTATGTCATTATGTAATATCATCTATTCATCTCTAAGCCATTTACAATAAATTCATCTTTTATTCATCTTGTGGCTATGTATTGGGCATTTTGTGCCATATTCAAGACAGTCACTTTGGAAAGGGACATCTTAAAACATTATGTATTTCAGCCTTTTGCTTCCCTGCCTTTCCATTAAGGTCTTGTAAAACTGCTCAGTTTTGCAACTGCAAAGTGTGTTTAGCATTAACGTTTCCAAGTGTGTCTCTTAGGCTTATTCTAACATCCATCCTCTATTTAAAAATAGGCAAATAATCAGCTTTTGGGCAAGCTCAATCCTGATAGGGATTGTGAAGAACGTAACAAAATTAGCCCATTTCCTCTTAGATGTTATGCTCCTTTTCTCTATCACGGCAGACTAGGCAACTTCTTACTCTCTCGCTACTTACATGTTCTTACTAAATTATCTTATATAAATCATTTACACCTTAGATATATTAAAATTTAAAAAAACAAAACCTCTTTACTTAATGTGAACTGAAAAAGTCTTGTCCACTGCCAAATGTATTTTAAAAATAAATCCAAGGATATGGGAGATATGTGGAAATGGAGTGCTCTTCCCTCTGCCCTTGAAATTATCTATATTTACTCAGCCACCAACACAGGAGGCCAGGTCCTGTTTAGAAACATTAGAGGTTTGTATAAGTATGAAGTTGTGAATATACTCTAAGGATGCTCATACGGCCAGGACTGGTCTGACTGCATCAAGATCATGTGGGTGTTTACAAAATCCAAATCCCTGGGATGCACCCCAGAGACTGTTTTGTGGGTCTGGGAAATGTAGGGAGAAAGGAAGAAAGGGAGAGGACAGAAGAAGAAAGAGAAGAAGAAAAGAAAGTGAGCAAATAATTGTGATGATATGATTTGGCTGTGTCCCCACACAAATTTCAGTTGAAATGTAATTCCCAATGTTGGGACAGGGACCTGGTTGGAGGTAATTGAATCGTGGGGGTGGATTTCCCCCTTGCTGTTCTCCTGATAGTGAGTTCTAACTAAATCTGGTTGTTTAAAAGTGTATAGCACATCCCGCTTTGTTCTGTCTCTCCCACTTTGCCATGTGAAGAAGGTGTTTGCTTCCCCTTTTGCCATGATATAAGTTTCCTTAGGTCTCCCCAACCTTGCTTCCTATACAGCCTGTGGAACTATTAGTCAATTAAACCTCTTTTCTTCATAAATTACTCAGTCTCAGGTGGTTTTTATAGCAGTGTGAGAATGAACTAATATATGTGATAAACTTCAGGTTCTATTTTATTTATTTATATACTTTTTTATTGCATTTTAGGTTTTGGGGTACTATTTTTAGTAATGATGTATGAGTCACACTTATGAGATTTCCTCCTGCACAGTATGTTCTAAAAGTTTTTCTGCTCACATACAATGCTGTAACAAGCATTCCTACTTGGGTGTGGAAGGGAAGTAATGATGACAGAGGGGTATGATAATCATCCTGTTTCATAGAAAGCAAAGTATAGTCTTTCCCCAAGTCAGTTATCATTACAAGCCCAGTGGTTTCGTATATAGAACCCAGAATGTTTAACATTAAAATAACATTTAAATAAGGCCCTAAGCATCTGAGCATAGATTTTAATCTTCATTATCTTCTAAATGGTTATTTGTTGAGGTTTCTCTGGAACTCATATCAGATTGACTAGTCATGGCACTTTTGTTTGTACTTTCCAGATACTCTTAGAAATATTTAGAGCCTTGTGAAAAGTTTTTTAATGGGGATCAAGGAAACTCTTTGCCATAATAGGGCTGACACTTCAGGCTTTGTGGGCTTCAGCCCCTTTTCCCTCTTCAGTTCTTTCCAGCCTAATCAGGTGGTCCTGTATAGGAGTACATGAAGATATTCAAATAGAATCTTCTAGTTAGAGACCTGCCATGATGGAAGATCTCTTTGTGTATTTGAAGCACATGTCATCTTTTCTCTGATCCCACAGAAAATGTGCTCCATACTGATTAATAAAATGCTTTCATATTACAATTGTATTCTGTGAGTAAGCTTCATCATTACCTCCTCCTCCTCTACACCCACCTCTTCCCTTGGTGTTTTCCTCTTCACTTTTCTCTTTTTCTCTTTTCCCACTTGTGACTCTGTCGTGTCTTATTTTCTCAATATTGTCACAGCCTAATACTGTTGCCTTATTCTTCATAGACCTCTCATCCTCTACCTCCACAAACATATCTCGTATCTCTACATGAACTCACTCTTTTTCCTTGACCTTTTAGACTTCCCAAAAGAAAGCACTCTGACACTTGGTGTCTGGTTGTTCTCTAATCTTCAGTTTTCCCTCTGAACATCTCACACAAGAGCCTGTTGTAACAACTTTGTTCTGTGTTATTTAGTTTTACTGCATTTTCTTAGGAAATAACACTCAAAAATCCATTATTCTACTTTGTTTCCTTTCTTTTTCTCCCACCTCTTTCATTAAATCATAATGCATTTTAGAGCTTATTTTTATTTTCTAATGTTACAAATACAAGGAAAAAAATGCAATGAGGTTTTTCCTTCCTTCAAAAAGAGCCCAGAGCTGATAGTGTTAGAGATTCAGTCCAATTTAAGTTCTATTGAAAGTACAGTGTAGGCTTGTGGTGCTCTATAAATAACAGCCACATTTCCCAAAGCTGTCCGTGGTTTATACAGAAGACCCCAATTAAACTCAAAACAACTGAAGGAATAAACCTGTCAAAAAATTTATTTATCATGTACCAGTCTGGTTAGACTATGGAATAAGTCAAATTCTAATTTCCTTAAAGTCACTGAGTCTTCATATTTTGATTAAGCTTTTTCTTTTATGGGTCCTTGTTATTATTTGTTTAATTTGGTCACACATTTAGGGCAACCAAATGTAAATGAGATCTTATCTCTCTAACCCTGTAATGCTTTCTGTCATCTCTTCTTTGATATCTAACTCATAGAGGTTGACTCCCTATGTCAACCTTTGTTTCTTATGTTTCAAAATATTATGATAGGGCTTGGGTCAAAAACAGTATGCTAAGTTTCAAACCCCTAGTCCCTAATGATATCTAGGTTAGAGTGTGGGGAAAAATGTAGAAGATGACAGTGCTGAATACAGAGTGACTCTTGACTTTCATGAGCTGGTTTATATTCTGTTGACCAAGAGTAGTTACTCACAAGTTATGAAGAAGAAACATGGTGGCGGTGGCAGTGACAGATTACTGTCAATAGAATCTAGCTAAGGACAAAATTTGCCTTGGCAAGCTGAGGTGTTCCCATGGAATAAAATGCTGTGACCTGAAAGATTTATTTCCAAATAAGCCAGTCTTCTGATAAAACTGTCCCTTTTTATTTCTCTAGTTCTGGTATAAGAAGTTAAATTCTTATGATTTTTAGAGGGGATTGGATATGAACACTGTCTTTGAATTAACAGGACAAGTTTTCCTGAGTGATGTCCTACATAATAAAGACAGAAAGCCAGAATCATTCTTAGACTTCTAAGTGTGAGTTCTAGCTTTAATTTTAAGTGTTCACACAAAAACTTTCTGTTTCCTTTTCAATGCAATCACTTCTTTGTCAGTTTGCTTTCCCAAGTTTATCATCCAAGAATATTGCTAATAAAGAGCTGGAAATATTAAAATTCAGTAGTTTTATTCCCTATGTTTCCATGCACTATGCCATACAGGCTGTCCCTCTCTGTATGCTATCTTTTAAACCAACACTATTCTTTCAGGAAAGAACAGTGGACAACCCTCTAAATTTGGTCTTGGATTTGTTTTAAGAGCAGATTTCCCAACATGACCTCAGAGGCAGCACTGTCAATTCTTCCTGTCCATTAGTATTTGTGTTCAGTGTCCTGAAAAAAACGTCTATTTTGCCAATTAGTTCACACTCATTTGGACACATACCTGACTAAGAGAAAAATGTCTTCTAATCCACTAGAGCTGAAGGACCAAAAAAGTGGAAATGCAATACTGAGTTGGGAATATTTTGGAACTAACTGTGCAAATTATTTCTATGCATTCAACATAGCAGGTTATTCTAACATATTTAGTGGTGAATAGCACAGTGACATCTGAACCTCTAAGCTCACTTAGATTGTTTCAACAATCTATCGCATCCAACTGTGCTTATTCTTTTAATTTTTTTATTGGACTGAGTTTTCCTACATTTTATCTAACTTCCAAGCAACCGGCATTAATCTTTCATCCATTCAAGCTCCTTACTTGGTACTAGGATTATATTCCTGCCTTCAGTTTCCTTTTGAAATATTCATTATTTTTCTGGCTATTTAAAATTGTAAAATATTTCTGATATACACATTTAGCCTCAGGTAGATGAATGCAATTCTATAGAATGAAACAACAGTGTATGACAGTTGTGCAGAAAAAAAAGTCATTTAAAATTAGCTTTCTTAGAAATCTATTAACCCCTCATTTACATCTGCTGAACATTCTATAGAAAACACAATGCACTGCTGATATAATCTCTGTGCTGTTTTATTCTTTAATGAACAAAAACTAAAACTAAAGTAGAGAAATTCCCATGGGGTAATATTTGAGAGCACAGTTAACATTTTAATTTCTTTCCGAGTACTGACAAATTTGCCTGTATATTGGGTAAGTGGTTCTTAATTAATTCATTGATTCAGAATGTTATTAACCCCCAACATGAGCCAGGTATTGTGCTAGGTACTGAGGTATACAGTGTTTAAAGACAACCCCTCACTCAAGTAGCATCTCAGCTAGTAGGTAGAGAGAAAAAAATAATTATAATGCCACATGTTGCTACAAGTTAAGAGCAAGCTAAGAACCAGATGCCAGTTTAGGTGATGAGAAAAGGACTTCTTCAGGACTGAAGGATAAGAGTAAGGCAGGTAAAGAAAGAGAGAGATGGTATATCAGTCAAAGGGAACAGTATAAACAAAGGTGCAGACACTGGAGGATAAATGGTATGTGTGGGAGTGGCTAAAATTCAGGACAGCATCCATTGTCCAGGATGCTTAATATTGGAATTGGTGTGCTTGCCTCAGATGTGCCAAATAATTTATTTGTGATATGGACAAGTGTTAGAATAATGTAAAACAAAACACTAAATGGGCTTTCTACTGTCTGCATATATGGGTGACTTTAAACTTCATGCACTTGACTATTCCACAGTGATACCTGTTTGTGAATGCATGTGACAGGAATAGACAAAAAGTTTATTTACCTGATAAACCAGTTTTAAATTATCGATATGGAGGAATAAGAATATGTTCTTTAGGAAAATCATTCAGGCAAGACCACTGTCTTGGAGCCGTGGTTCTCAACTTTAGGGTACACCAGAATAACTTGTAGGCCTTGTTAAAATACAGATTGCTGGGCTCCATCCCCAGAGTTTTTTATTTATCAGGTATGAGGTAGGGGCTGAGAGTTACATTTCTAACAAGTTTCCAAGTGATGCTGATGCTGCTGATCTTGGGTCATACCTAGAGAAACAATGGTCTACAGAGTTTTTTGAAGATATGGCAGTTACAGAACTGAAAATATCAAATCACACAAACTCTTATGTGTTAACCATAAATCAGAGTTTAATGCTTCCAAAATAACAGATCGCACCCCAGATGTTTTCTAACCGAAACCTAGGGACTTTAATTCTCTAGCCCATTTTAGTCATTCCCCAGCCCCCCACCTTTTTAGTTTTGTCCTCTGGGCATCAAAAAGCAATGTGATTTAAATAATTTATTCCCATACTAAAAGCCTTCTTGTTGACAAACACACTCTCTCCTATACTTTGGTGCTTTCTGAAATATTCTGTTATGTAAGGAACAAATTACTCCCAAATTTAAGCAGATGTCAACAACTATTACCCTTGTGAAAGTTGTTTGTGAAAGTGTAGAGTGGCTTTAGTGTTTTCTCTTTCTGGTTAAGGGGAAGTCAGGCAAAATAAATGTCAGTTTGAGGGATGAGAAACTTATGGCTGAATTTAAGTAATGAAGTAAAATGTCAATATTTTCATGGGGATTTGTCTTTTTAAAAAAGACTTCCTTTTCTTCCCAAAACATGTATGGCATTTTGGCTAAATTAGCTTTAGCTAATATATACACTGAACACATTCATACAAATCCTTCAAGAAAACCAAGTCTCAGAGTAACCTCAGGTTTTTTAAATGACAAAACGGTTATGGCTAAACAAAATGTAAGCAGTGAAACTTCATTTTCACCCAGAAAAGCCTGTTCCCCACTTGCCTTGTTATGAAACCCTGCTGGCTGAGGGAGCCTCTGGGACAATGACTCCACAGTTATTTTAAGTATCAGTGTGGGAGGGATGGGGGATAGAATGGACACAGGGCTAATAAATTCCCTTTCCCCACTCCTGGAGGAGAGGAACTCTGGGCAGGATGCTGCCTTATTTACTCGGTGAAAAGCATTTGTGGAATACATTAGATTTGGCCTATGGTAAAGGGGAAAAAAAGAAAAAAAAAGAACATTAAGTTGAAAATATTTCCATTTGTTCATATTTTTGAAGCAAAACCACACAGCAAGCAATAGGATATATTTTTAAAAACATTTTTAATGAATATATCACCATTCATTCATCTCTTTCCTATTTCAGTGCTCTTGATAAATTGAGCTGAAATAGCTGTGTAGCTCTTATCATCTGTGTGAAATTGGGGCTGTCAGAGGCATGATCAAGAGCAGACTAAGCTAAGCCAAGTTAGAAGCAGCAAATTTCACTCTGGGTAATACTTTCTTTTTACCTAGAAAATAATATATTATTTGCTGATTTCCTGATGAGGTGATTTATCCTAGGAAACTTGTCCGTGCCAGAACTTCTTTTTGTCTAGTCGTTTGCACAGGGACTCCTCTCTTCTTTGCTGCCCAGTATGCCAGGTCAGGAGTCAGGAGCCCTATACTTCTTTCACAAGCCCCTCCCAGAAAATCAGATGAAAGAGGGTCAGAAAAAAAGCAAAAACCAGTATAATAGCCTACCTCTTTAATGTCACAACCCTGACATTTGAATCATGTAATTTAAATGTAGCCTCATTAATTTTAGATGCAAGCTATAATTACCTAAAGAATACCATAATACTTAAAGAAAATCTTTCTGGCAACAGAGAAGACATTTGTCAAATGCATAACCATCAAAAATAAATGAAGCATAAGTGGATTAGTGTGGGTATCCATGCTAGAGTTTGAGAAACCCAACCCATAATAATTTTTTCTATTTTTTAATATAATGTAAATTATTTATAACTAATGGCCTTGTAGAATAAATTGTATTGCTATTAAAACATAGTGATAACTACTGTGTTTCATCAATTCTAAGGTGAAGTTTAGTTTTTTAGAGATTGGGGTCTCACTATGCTGCCCAAGCTGATCTTGAACTCCTGCACTCAAGCATTCCTCCTGCTTCAGCCTAACAAAGTGTTGGGATTACAGACATGAGCCACCACATCTGGCCCAAGGTACACTTTTTAAAAAACATTTTTACATCTCTGAAATCAGGATGCATCTTATAGTCAGTGGTACAATTGTTTTATTGGCATCATTTTTCTTTGTTAGTAGTACACAAAACAACAATGCATCTTATATTTAATGGTGTCTTCTATTTGGTTATATGTGTAATTATCTGTCAGAGGAAAGAATTTAGCATGAAGCACTTCAACTAACAAATCATATTCTGAGTCGCAAGTACAAGGCATTGGGTTGAGATGACAAGGAGGAAAAGATAAATAGAATGTGTCCCTGATTTCAGAATTAACAGTATAGTAAGGAACCAAAAATAAGCTACTAAATAAGTGTAAAATGTAGTGCTAGATTCTGCTCCTTCACAGATGAAGTAGAAAGTCATCCTGAACAGAGAAGGTTCATGGAGGAGGTGGCTTTTGAGATGAATCTTGAAGGATAAGAACACTTCTATCATGTACATTTGGTATGGAGGTATATAGCTACAGAAGGTTGAGGGAGTAGAATCTAGCCTAAGGAAAAAGAGAAGCAAACCTACAGAATATGGAAATTACTCAAGAACTATCAGAAAGTTGTGTTATTTACTGAGTAATGAAACCAACTGGCAAGTTTAGTTTGAGTGGGTAGAGGGGGTTGGAATTTAGATTGGTTGGGGCACATAGTTTGAGATATTGGTAGGATATTATAGTGGACATTTGGATATTTCCCATTTTTGAGCACCCATCTCACACTGAATAATTTCCCCATTGTGTAAGTTTTGTTGGAAGGTAGAGCCCACTTCCCACTTTCCACTATAGAAGTAAGAAAGGCCAAATACTTGCTTTCCCTCCTCTCTTGCTGCTAGAGTACAGTTGGGAGACCTAGCTTTAGTCAAATAGACAAATATGCACAATGAAGATCTGAATCTGGAATTAGTGATGCAAAAATGCAAAGCCAAGGGAGAATTATTTTAAAGACAATGGCAGCATCAGGATTCAATGTCCATTAGAAGCTGTAGTCTTTACTGCAGTCTCAGTAGTGGTAGTTGTGTTGTCTTCACAGCACTGGTTCTGCTGAGTGACTCTGACCAAAGTCCCAGCTATGTAACCTCCCTATAGTTTTGCCTGGTTTTCAACATAAATCTTGTTCTCTAGCATTCCCAGAGATACTGGAAGACAGCCAATATATTTTCAATAGTTTGCTTTTCTGCTTAAGAAAAGAGTCAGTTTCTGTGGTTTGTAAAATAAGAACCCTGGGTGCTACAGACATACACCAGATGTCTGACAAAGACTTGAAAAATGAGCTCACAGCACAAGAGGAAAGTTGGTCTAGATAATTAGAAAGGGGAATCATTTGACTAGGACTGAAAATTAATGCTAAGGGAGAATATACAGGCATAGACAGAGAAAAGAGGAAGGAAGGGAATAGCATCATTTTTGTGGAAGAATGAGGCAAGAACACTTAGCATCTGTGGGAGAAGAGAAAGAGCAGTCAGAAAGCCATAGAAAAACACATATCCTGAGGGCCTACTATGTGCTGAGTATTTTACATAAGCTAATTCATTTAATATTTACAAAAATTGAGTTATATATTGCTATACTGTATTTACACATGACAAAAATTCAATGCATAGATATTAAATAACTTTCTGAAAGTCACATAAATAATAAGTGGTGTGAATAGGATTCAAACTCAGATTTGTCTGATTCCAACATTACACTGCCTCCCTGTCAGAAGCTTTCGAAAATGACACAGATACCAAAGACAAGACCTTAGTTCAGGGGTTCTTAACCCTGGCTACACATTGTAATAACCTAGAAAGATATGGAAACTGCTAATGCCTGAGTCCCACTCCCAAAGTTTCTGTTTTGTTTTGTCTGGGGATTGGGGATTGGGACTTTTAAAAGCTTGCCAAGTGGTTCCAATGTGTACCCAAGGTTAAGAACCACGGTGGTAGGTGGTATTTCAGCATAACAGTGAAATAGCTTGAAGAGTAAGTGGGACGTTAGACTACAGAGGCAGCAAGTGCTAAAGTGGCGTATTGACAGGAAACAGGACGGTGAGTGGGAACACATTTGAGGGACACGAGTTTGATGTGGGTTGAAAAGAGACTTGGAAGTAGACACAGAGAAGGTAAGTATAGACTATTCTCATAGCACCTATGGATATGAAGGGTGCTGCAAGCCACTCAGGAGGTTTGTAGGCTGAGAAAATGCGTACAGGAAAGGTAAAGAACATCTGTAGGCTGAGGGAAAGGGGCCCATGGAAAGTGATAACTGCAAATAAAAGGAAGAGATTGAAGTCCTAGAGGAGACAAAGTCTAGTATTCAAGAATAAAAAAGCTTAACTCTTGGAAAGAAAGAGGTACTTCTTTTAATAAAGGGGGATAAGATATTTTTGTGTCAGAGAGGGCTGAGATATGTAGTGGGAAAGTAATGAGGGGGAACTTGAGGAAAGCAAAAAAGTAGAATTGGAAAAATGTGGGTAAGAAATGAATTAAGTGAGTCAAAACAAAAGAGTAAGACAGTGTTCACTTGAGATCATATGAAAAATTTAAGTGTAATAAATCATCAAGTTTACATGGATTTCTGAAAAAAATCCTTGTAAGTCTTGAGAAAGTGAGAAAATGCATAATGGAGTTGACCCACAGGTGGAGATCATCCAGGCTGATCAAGTGATAGGTAAGGGAGTGAGGAAATTTGAGGTGCCACTGAGATAACATACAAACGTACATTTGAAATCAAAGCAACACTATTTACTTTGACATGAAATTTAGTGTATTAAAATTTAATAAGCTTCCATACCTTATATGGCACTTAAAATACATAAAATCCAACATTTATGTGGAAATTCAAATGCATTCAGTGACAGATAATGATGACTCTAAAGAGGAAGAAGTTGCAGTTTCAAATCAAGAAATAATTAGAAGTGATTAGACTAGTGATCAGAGCCCTAAATAATTAATTTCGTAATTGATCTTTCTTCTTTTCAGACAGGCCACATTTCAGATACTGGCCAAACATAGGGATTACATATAAAATCATTTCATTACAGAATGCTAGTTCTATTGATTATGCCTCTCCTAATTTAATGAAAAAAGAATAGCTCCTTAAACATTGCTCAAGTTGATGCCTCTGTTCACGTCTCCTAATTCAGATCCCTGAAGGCTCTAACTTCCCAACTGTTTCTCAAACCTCATTCTAGCCACAGACCACATCATAAGTTTTACTGGTGACACAATTTTTGGAGAATGTTCCTCCAGACAACTATGGCATTAAGTTTGGTGCTTTCTGTTCTTTGAAGTGCTCTCTTTCAACTCTGAAATTTGGCACAAAAGGTATCCTCTACCTAGAATGTGCTTCCTCCACTCTCATCCCTCACTCCTGCCCCCTTTCTTTGGTCTTTTGATTAGACAACTTGTTCAAGACTCCATTGAAGTATCACTATTCTGGGTAGCTTTTCCTAGACATAGCCTCCCATAATACCCTGATCCTACTTTCTACTCATTCCAAGCAACCCAGCTGTAATTATTTGTCCAGAGTCTGTCTGCTTTGCTAAACTGTAAGATCTGTGAGGCAAAGACCATGGCTTCCCTGTCATAAGTATTCAATAAATATTTGTTGAGTATTTGAATGAGGGAGTAGTTGTGAGTGGAAAATGGATTGTATGGGAGAGAAACTAAGGCAGGAAACCTCACTTAGGAAGCTATCATAGTCAACAGATAAAGCAGACATCTACATTTCTTTCATCTTTTACCATTTTCATACACACCAGCCCCCAATGTGCTTTCCCTCCAAACAACTAGTATCTGCATTTCTGTTGGTCTGAGGGCTTCCAGAGCCCTCTTTTGCCTGTTCCCATGGAAATCAGGAAGTACCCGTGAATCAATGTCCCTTAGGGGCATTCCTTGGCTAATGACTGACAAGTACAAAACTATAAATACTCCAACTCCCTTTTCTAATTCAAAAACAGAACAAAGTAAACAGTAGATTGCTTAGGGATATGTTAAGTTCCAAACTATAAAGAAAAACAAAGGATTAGGACAAAATTCAGGATAGTAGCCATCTCTCTGAGGAAGAGAAGGAGGAGGATATGATTAGGGAGTTATATGTAAGGGATTCTATGATACTGCGACCATTCCATTTCTTGAGCTGGGAATATAATGTTCATTTTATTGCTTTTTTCAACTGTATATATGTTAGAAGAAAAAAGAAAGAAAATGGTCCAGTAGGTTGAAAAGGAGACAGTTAAAGGAAAATTTTTCATACAGGAGGGAGTATTAAGATGGTTGTAGACCAAAAGCAAAGAACAAAAGCCAAGGGAGAGAGGTATGATGAAGAGGTAAGTCTAAAGAGAAGTTAAGGAGATTGTACTAGCCTTGGGAAAATATTGCGAGATATATGATACAGCAATCCCAGTCCTGTGTCCCAACAAAAAACTAATACATGTGTTCACCAAAAGATGCATATGAGGATGCTTATAGTAGAAACGATGCATGCTACAACATTGGTGAATCTTGAAAACATTATCCCAAATGAAATAAGCCAGTCATAAAAGGACAAATATTGTATGATTCCATTTATATAAGGTATATAGAGTACTCAAATTTATAGAGACAGAAAGTATAATAGAGGTTACCAGGGGCTGGGATGAGGAGGAAATGCAGTTATTGTTTAAGGGATACAGAGAGTTTCTGTTTGAGTTGATGAAAAATTTCTGGAAATGAATAGTTGTGATGGTTGTACAACATTGTGAGGGTGCTTAATGTTGCTGAATTGTACACTTAAAATGGTTAAAATGATAAATTTTGTTATGTATATTTTATCACAATTTAAAAACTAACTTTAAAAAAAGTATGCTTGTAGTCACACTAGACCTGATATCCCCAACTTGAAACAATCCTAATGTCCATTATCAGTGTAATGGATAAATATGTTACAATACATTCACACAATAGAATGCTGTATAGCTTTGAAAGTAAGCAAATTAAAACTATACATGGCAACATGGATCTATCTCACTGACATAAGTTTGAGTGAAAGAAGCCAGAGGCAAAAGAGGACATACTGTATGACTCCACCTACATAAGGTTAAAAATAGATAAAACTAATCTTTGATAGGTGAGAGGAAGGGTGCAACTGGAAAGGTACATGGGAGGAAGGTTTCTGTGGTGCAGGTAATGTGTGGGTGTTTCCCTTTGTCATCCCTTCTCCAGGATAAATCTTCTAAATATTTTAAAGGACTATTTATATCACATGCTCTTCAGATCTTTCATAGTCATGGATCTTGCAAAGACAAGGGATCACATCCACCTTGTTCACTATACAGCCAATAGGTAGTTGTTACATATGTCCATCACCTAGCAAAGTGACTGGCACAGAGAAATTACAAACTGAATATATGTTGAATGAATGAAATAAGGAAAGGAAGTAATTTGATGTTATTATTTATGATTAGTGGAAGTTCTGGTGATGAGAAATAGAATAGATGTTAATAAAAGCAGGCTCTGAGAAAAAGTCTTATACTTACCCACTCCTTCTACCACACCAGAATGCCGCAAAAGAGCTCTCCACATTTCTCCTTTGCTAAGATAAAGTTTTAGAAAGGAGGGAAAGGGGAGCTATTTTTTCCTCTTCTTCATTATCATCAACATCATATTAAGGACTTACTATTTTCCAGACTTCATTCCAAGTACATTAAGTAGATTATTTCATTTGATCCTCATAAATATTATTTGAAGCAGATTCTCCTTGGATACATGAGAAAATTGGGACTTGTAGAAGGTTGATAACAAAGCTAACATCACAGTGATAGTAAAAATGAAAATGGGGATTTCACATTAGGTTTAAGTCTTTGCTTTTAACTCAGAACCATGCTCTTAAGCTTTTCATTTCTAATCAACTAGAAGGCAGATACCTCAATGTTGTTCTTCTACTCTTGGAGAACTGGCTCAAGGTCTATATTAGTTTGCTAGGGCTGCCATAACAGAGTGCCACAGTCTGGGTGGCTTAAATGGAAACATATTATTTTTGCTATTCTGGAGGCTAGAAATCTGAGATCAAGGTGTTAGCAGGGTTGACTTCTTCTAAAGACTCTCTCCCTGGCATATAGATGGCCATCTTCTTCCAGTATCTTTGGATGGTCTTCCTTTTGTGTATGCCTATGTCCAAATTTCCTTGTCTTATAAGGACATCAGACATACTGGGTCAGGACCCACCCATATGACCTCATTTTACCTTAATTACCTCTTTAAAGGTCCTGTCTACGAATACAGTCACATTCTGTGGTACTGGGGGTTAGAATTTCAACATATAAATTTTGGGGGAGACCCAACTCAGCCCATAACAGGAGTTTTTGTTGCTTCCATCAAGGAACTAGAAATCTGAGATCACATCTGTACTTACCTGCAAGGATCTGTGGATAAAATTCAAGGGTTTTGTGAACAAAAATGAGAGGAAGTCACATCTTTATTTTCACAAACATTTAAATGAAATTTAGTATTTCCTTTAAACATGAATGCCAGAAACAAACTACACTAGCTGTATCTGTAACTTTATCATCAACAGAAGTCATAGATATTTTCATATCACATTACAGCTGTTGCAGACATCTCAGTGTTTATACTCATCATTATATTGAAATTATGACAGTTTACAGATTCACTATTGGATCTGGATTTTTAACACCTTAATAAATGAACACTATCTCACCATAACATGAAGTTGTTTCATAATTATTTTGATAACTGTATTTCAATATAATTGATTTCCTTTGTAATCCTAAATAATTTATTTTATACATTTAAAAACATTATCCTGAGAAAGGGGTTTATAGACTTCATCACATGCCAAAGGGACTCATAATACAAAAGAACATTTCCTGTCTGATGGATCTGACTACAGATGGCAGCCCAATCAGAGATAAAAATAACAAAAGTCATCCAAGGGAAAATAAGTAACCCATCATGTTGGGTTTGAAGTGTTTAATGCAATGTCTAATTTATTCATAATTTGAGATAAGTGGTCCTCACTGTGTATATTGTGCCTTTCAAAACACTAAACACTAAAATCCATTTTATTTTATGTCAGCTCAATTAGGCTTCAACTGTACCTTCTCTTTCAGGTTCTCAATTTGGGCTCTGCCTTCTCTCTTCCCAACTTGCCCTTAAAGTCCCTGGGTTCTGACTCAGTACTTTGGATTCATCAATTAAGTACTTTGGATTCATCATCTATCCTTGAGGTAGACAATGATCTAGGATTTTTCTGAAGAAAATGATTACCTGTTATTTGAGACAGGGAAGGTACTGAGAGTAATGGGTATGGAGGCCTCTTGTAGACATGACATTACCTGTTTCACAGCATCTTGAAATTTTTAACCATTACCTATCCCAGAACCCCAACAGCTATGTTTAAGCTCTTAGTGTCCTTCTATCTGTGGAGCAGCAGTGGATCTAGGTTTTGTGAGACCCCGAAACCTATATACTTTAGGGGCTCTCTTTAAGAAAAAGGTTATAGAATTACAAATACAATATTAAGCATGGTAACTTGGAAGGGACCAATGCAATTGGTGTCCCTGAAGTTATTTTTGCTTCTTAGTACACCTGCCTTTGTAATAGGGATTGTGGTATAACAGAAAGAATAACTCAAAGAGCATAATTTTTGAAATTAGGTTTCAAGCCTTAATCTATCACTTGCCAGCCTAGAATACTTACATGGTCAGAGAAGCTGGAGATAATTAAGGGTCCAAGCCACTTGGGAGAATGGAAACCCAAGCATCTCCACAAAAACACCATCCTTAGGGTATTCTGAGAATCTACTATGACAATTGATTTGAAGGGGCTTAATAAACTAAAAGCACCAATAAATATGTGAATTGTGGCTTTATTACACTCTAAGAAGTCTTTTAACGGTGATGTTTCTCTTTGTAGCTCTTTGACCACCAGGCATAACCTCAGATGAAGGAAGAGGGCAGTAGAAGTGTTGAGCAATTTCCTTTCTGCCTGGCTGGACCCAGATTAGAGTCAAAGTCACTATATCTTCTACTCTTTTCTTCTTGATTTGCATCCAGAATTGTCTCTATGCTAACCAGATTTTAATTAAATGGAAATAGAATAGTAAGATATAAATTTTCACCTATAAAATTAGCATATAGGTGGGAGTATTACAGTTTTCATGAAAAGCAATTTGAGAGACTGTTAAGAACTTAAAAGATGAACATAGATACCTATCCTAAGGAAATAATTAGAGAGACCAATGAATATATTGGCAGGACTATTTATCATTCCGAATAATTGGAAACCTAAATGTTCAGTGTCCAATATTAGATTAATGAATAAATAAATTATAACATACTAAAATAATTACAGTATATTCAGATAATGAGCTAATATGAATTCATTAAAATAATACCTTAAAATATTCCTTTAAATGAATATATTTATAATATAATGTTATTAAAAATGATGCATAAAGTAAAACCTCTAGGTTGAAAGAAAATATAGTAAAATGTTAATACTAGATATCTGTAGGTATCAGCATTAGGTAATTATTACTTCATTCCTTATTCTTTTGTGTATTTTTATATTTTTCCACAATAGACATGTAATTATTATAAAAATATTAATTTTTAAAAATGAAAGAACTTGATCTGAAAATGTAGATACCTATTGCACATAAGAAGCTTGGTTTCAGATGTACTTTATTATTAGTATTGATTAACAAGAATAAGACTTTGCTGGCAAGTTCCTAGGATCAGGTTTGCTACAATTTTTAAAAGTTCTCTGTCTGGGGGCAGTAGACAGGAACAGTTTAATTTTATAAAGCGGTAAAAGAATGGGCAAATAGAGTCTGATTCTACCATACTGTCTGCCTTTAAAATTGTGTGCTATTTGTGTTAACTGCTAGTGTTTGGTTGACAGATCAAGGGGCACCCTGCAGATCCTCAGATAGCAAGAACTTAGATGGTAATTTCAGTCCACAACAGATGGTAACTTCTGGCACATAAGGTCACTCAAAATCTTAGTTGCTTTATCTCCCTAGAGCTATGAAGAGAGGAAAGAAGTTACAAGCCTGCCTTAAGATAGTGCATTTGGTTCATTCCAGAAAGCTCCTATTAGTATGTTCAATGGGCAAATCACATACAAGTGTAGACTTTTAATTAAATTACTCACAAAAGGACATCAGGACCAAGATGAGAGAATGACAGCCAGGCCAAAAGTAAAGAGAAAGAGTGAATTGGGGTTTCCATGTAGTTATAATACCATGAGGCCCTAATGATACAAAATGCGTATTAGCAAAATCACGCTTTACTGTTTTTCACCTTAGTAATTTTGGACCTTACATGATTCAGGATGCAATTTTAGTAAAATAAAAAGTTTAAAACATTGGTAGTGTAAGACTCAAAGAGTTTGAATTTGTCACTGCAAATTGCTTTAGAGATGGATTTTTCTTTTTAAGACTGAGATGGTGCCAACTTTTATAGGCAAAAAGAAAGAGTATTTTAGTTGTGGGGTTAAAGTATAAAAAATGTTTTTCAGATCTTAATAAGGTGATTAAGTCTACAAATTGAATACTTAAATGAGTAAAAAGAAATAAGTCATGGAATGTGAATTACATTTAGAATACATGAAAATCACTGGGCTCTGAGGATCATGGCTCATTGTTTCCTGCTTTTAGATGAATTTAATAAAGACTTTGGAATTTTCACACCTCCTTTGCAAGTCTTCAAAAATATGTTTAATTATATAAGGATAATACTATCTCAGTCATATAATTAAGAAAAGAAGAATAACAAGCAACATAGAATTGAGAAAAAACAGGAGTTATACAAACAAATCATTTAAAAGTTCATATAGATGCTTTGTTTTAATTTAGGAAGAATCCAGTAACAGTAATCATTTTGCCTTATAAATAGGAAGAATGAGTTATTAAAGAAAAATATGCAACTACATAGAATTAAAAAATGATCAGACTAAATGATTTTCTGCTTAAGCAAATGAGACTGTTACTAGCTTTAAGGAAACTGTACATAAAATTTTGGCTGTATATATACTTTTGGGACTGTACTCCACAGAGAATTTGAAAGTTGGGACTTCCAAACTGTATGGACCACTTCTTTGAAGAAATCCATTATAATGCACTTATAGACTTGGCTTGGGCTTCCTTGATTACTCAGGTAATTTATATGGCATTAGTTTTGAGTGTAACACCAATGCAGAGGCTGGGATGTGTACCTATTCTACAAATGAAAGTAAGGAGATGAAGAACTTCTAGGTATATTTCTCCTTTCAAGTGTCAAATAAATGCAGTAAACATTTGTGTGATGGTTAATTTTATTTGTCAACTTGACTGAGCTAATGGATGCCCAGAGAGCTGGTGAAACATTATTTCTGGGTGTGTCTGTGTTTCTGAAAGAGGTTAGCACTTAAATCAGTAGACTGAGTAAATAAAATCTGTTCTCACTAATGTGGGTGGGCATTAATTAATCTATTAAGGACCCAAATAAAACAAAAAGGCAGAAGAACAGCAAATTCTCTTTCTCTTTCCTTATGCTACAATGTCCATCTTCTCCTGACTGGTTCTTAGACCTTTGACTTTAGACTGGGTTACACCATCAGCTCCCCTGCTCCTCAAGCCTTTGGTCACAAATGAATTACCAGTTTTCCTTGTTCTCAAACTTTAAAACAGCAGATTGTGAGACTTTTTGTCCTCCACAATGGCATGAGCCAATTGCCATAATAAATCTCCTCCTATCTATCTGTCTGTCTGTCTGTCTGTCTGTCTGTCTGTCTGTCTGTCTGTCTACCTACCTATATCCAATTGGTTTTGTTTCTCTGGAGAATTCAGACTAATAGAATCTGTTTGGGTGTCTTCTATTTACCACATACTGGAAGACCATGATGAATAAGACAGAGTTTCTACCCACGTTTCTCATAGCTCATGCCTGCCTCAGCCCCAACCCAGTTGTATAACCAAAATAATGTCTTGTTTTGCTAATCATTGCCTTACTTCTTAATCCTCAACTTAATATGACATATGACTCAAATTCCTGTTCACAAATGATCAGGCCACAGATGGATACCTGACCCAGGCTGGGCTAGTCAAATTCTCCATTGAGCATGGGAATTTTTCCTCTAAGTAGGCACATGAACAGAAAGAATATGTAAAATCATAACTAGAGTCAGCATCTTGGTAACTAAGTCATAACCACATTAAGCTGGTATTCCAGTGCAGCCATAAAGCATTAATTTGTAGAGAACACCAGTCTGCAGACAGAAGCAGGAAAATGGAGTGGCTGTCCATAGGGAAAATTGATACAAATCCTGGGAAGAGATAAATGGAGTGGTCTGGTCCATGTTTTTCAGGTTCCAGTTCCCATAGGATTTAGCTCCTCTTTGTCGCCTGTCCTTGAAGAGTTGGTGATAGGCATGTTGTGTCCTTTCAGAAAACACCCTAATTGCTTGAGTCAGTTTGAGTAAGTGTCTAATTCTTGGAATCAATGAGCCTTGGATAGTTTTCCAGGGCTAGGGCAGTTTTGGATGCCCACAAACCCTTTTGAGGATTCAGAAGTACTAGATCACTCTGGAATGGAATGCCTAGTGTTCCTTCAAAGAACTTACCTCAGAGTGTGGTGGTTAAAAAAAAAAGAGTACTGAATTTTAAAAAGCGAAATAAAGCAAGAACAATAAATCACTCTACAACAATTAAGTTTGAATTCCTCTGCCTGACTTACTGAGTCCTTCAAAGTAAGCCAAAAATTAATGACTTGACATTGCTTCCCACCAAGACATCCTGATTTCTCTAGTCAAGCTGTTCCCAAGAACGCCTATGTCCATTTATATCTATGTGTTTTTACTCACTTTTCTTCTATCACCTTCTCCTTTCCACCATATTTCAAGAACAAGCTTAAGCCATACTTTCGATCATTCCAGACAACCTATTTCTCAGAAACTCCAGTAGTAGTGGTAATGATAAATATAATAACAATGGCAATAATAATAATAACATCCAGCCCTTATTAAACATACACTATGTTTGAGACACTGTTTTAAGCACTACATGTATATCATTTAATTTATAATAACTTTGTGCAGCTGGTACAATTATTATGACTATTTTACATACAAGGAAACTGAGGCAGAAAAGGTGACATAATCTGCCCACTAAGTGATTAAGAAGTACTGAAGACCACACACATTAGATTTTATATAGTGTCATCTTTACCTACATTGTCTCCTTTAATTCTTGCAACAGCACTATTAAGTAGATGTTATTATCCTCATTATGAATATGACAAAACTGAAGCTCAGAGAAGTTAAAGATATTGTTCAAGGTTACACAGAAAGTATGCAGCACATCAAGATTAAACCCTAAATTCTATGCCTGCAATGTCTTGATTCCAAAGCGCTAGACTACAGTGAAGTCCTGAGGTTTGGGGACACATCTTATCCTTTTAGACACAGTGCCCAGAAAAGAATTAAATAGATGGAAACTAAGTTGTTCCAAAAACATTTGTTCTAATAAGGGTCCTAAAAAGAAATACTGGAATAAGTTAGCCAAAACAATAACTTATTATTATTTTTTTTGCTTATGATGAAAATGAAAATTATGCCTTCCTCTGAAGCCATAAAGTTCCTAAAAGTCAATTTGCTTTGTGTTAATATTTTGATGCATATCTACATTTTAAAATCTGACTTCAAATTATTATTACATCAGCCATTCTTTCTCTGGTAAAATGAAGGATAACACAGCCCTCAAGGTTGCTTATTCTTGAAAGCTTTTTAGTTTGATATTTTGCTGTTTGTCTCTTGGCTTATTTCAGTCAGGATAGAAGAAGAATGATTATTGTGTGGGTGTATTTTTGCCTCACTTCCTTAGCATTAGAACTATATTTCACTCACCTATCAAGGGTTGAGAAACCTCAGCTTAGAAAAGTAAGTAAACACAACCAATCTTCAATAAAGAGGAAACAGATCAATTTACACCTGACATTCAAGAAGCCCAAGGGAGTCTAGTCTCCACCAAGTAGAACAAACTGGGGTCTAGTTATTTCTGTAGCTCTTCCAAAGGAAGGCTTGGGGATACAGTTTTCCAAATCTTTTGTCCTACTGATGAATGATGGGGAATCCATCGTTGATATCCAGGGTTAGTGTAAGTGAAAATGAAATTACTTTCAGAGTTGGAAGAAAACTTGGCCTTGTAAGTCATTTATGTTTAAATATCTTCCACAACTTTCCCACCAACTGGTCATTGCCTATGCTTAAAAGCATTCCAGAGAATGTTTGAATTCCAAAGTTGACTTATTCCAGGGTTGGGTAGCTCTTATTATATCAGAGCAAAATATTTCTTCCTCCTCAGTTACTCCAGGGTAGTAAATTATTACCCTAAGATTGACATCACTGGATTTTATCATTATATTTGTTATTGTTTTATACTTATATAAAATAATATCGCAGTGCATATCTACTAACAAGATACTTGATAATTATTTACCACACATATAAAATTATGATAATAGGTACTGTTTATTGAGCCACTATGAACATTAGTTATTTTATTATAATTGAGCATTTAGGGGATCTATGAGGAATAGTGCTAAGCCTTATAGTACACATTACACATTATAGATACTGACTCATAAAATTCTCACAATCATATTATGAGGTAGATGTCATAATCTCTGCATTGCATATGAGAAAACTGAAATTCAAAGAATTTCAATGTCTTGCTCAGAGTCACATAGCTAACTGGTAAAGCCAGGTTTCTTTAGATCCTAAGTTAGTGCTCCAAAAAAACTAATCTGTACCATGTTCTAAATAAGACCCTAGTTCACTCTACATAAACATTTCTGTTTATTGCATTAAATAGGTCAATTCACAAAGCTTTGCACAGTATTGGATAGATTCACTGTGTGTTAGCTTGTGTATATATGTCTGTTTAACAGTAGCTAAATATTTTAAAAGAATAAAACTCTAACTTAGCAGAAGCAGATATCTTGTCAATGCTGCTAAAAATCACTAAAGAAGAGTGGCTTTAGTTAATGCCATATTGGCAAGACAAAAAATATCACAACACTTATGGCCTTAGTGACTATTTTTTGTTTCAGATCAAGTACAGCCTGAATTATTCTTTTCCACTTTCTCTTTGCCAAAAGCCAGATAAACATTGATCCGACATGAAGTAAACCCAATATATCCACCCAGAGTGGAATATACCCTCTGTGTTACAGAGAATAGTATCTAAAGACAAAAAAAAGAGCTCATGTTCCATCTGATATCATAAAAACATACTTTGAACTTTCATGCTAGATTTTGAAATCCTGTTAAATATGTAGTGGATCATTTTGATATTGCTTCAGGTATTCTTCTAGCCTCTATTATCATAAGCTTGTCTCTACAAGAATCATGTATTTTTATGCAGATTTCACAAATCTATACTCAGTGTCTTAAGTCAATTTTTGAAAATGTGATTGCTTATTGTGCTACTATACTGGACTTTATCCGTAAAGCTTGCTTGATTGTCTGCTGTGATTGTTTGCTTGCAAATACATGTAGTCTACTGAAAACCTGACAAATTAGCGCAGTTTCTTGGCAATGCAATTTCTCTCCAAGAATCTTGTAAACACAAGAAAATTATCTTATTTGTATAGATATTACAGGAAAATCCTACTGATAGTCTCTTTGGAACTAAGGATGCAATACAGTTTCCAAAAGTATGATTCTATCTTCATTGTTTGCTGTTTTAATCATACCTCACATTTATGAAAAATCCTGGATTAGAAGGTTACTGCTAAAGAACTTCGCACACATGAGAATGGCTGTCATTTAAAAAAAATGGAAAATAACAAGTGTTAATAAGTTTATGAAAAATTTGAAACTCTCATGCATTGCTGATGGAGATTTAAAATGGTGCATCCACTCCGCAAAGCAGTTTGGCAATTCTTCAAAAAGCTAATCATATAATTACCATGTAACCTAGCAATTCCTCTCCTAGGTACATACCCAAAGAAATTGAAAGTAGGGTCTCAAAGAGATATTTGTGCATCCATGTTCATAGCAGCATAGCAGCACTATTTATAATAGCCAAAAGGCAGGGACAACTCATGTGTTTGTAAACAGATAAATGGATAAACAAGATGTGGTATATTCATACAATGAAATATTATTCAACCATAAAAGTGAATGAAGTTCTGATTCATGCTACAACATGGATGAACCCTGAAAACATTTTTTTAACCTATGGAAACTTTAAATTTATTTATTTATTTAAGTTATTATGGATACATAATAGTTGAACATACTTTGGGGGTCACATGTGATTTTTGATACAAGCATATAATGTATAATGAGCAAATCAGGATAACTGGGATATCCATCATTTCCAGCATTTATCATTTCTTTGTGTTAGGAACATTCCAGTTCCATTCTTTTCATGACAATACATTATTGTTAATTATAATCACCCATTGCGCTACCATGCACAAGATCTTACTCCTTCTATCTAACCGTATTTTTGTATTTTGAAAATATTAAGTTAAATAAGCCAGATAGGAGAGGAGAAACACTGTATGATTCCAGTTTTATGAATGAAATACCTAGAACATGCAAATTTATAGACAGAAAGTAGGTTTAAGGTTAACAGGGGCTGGAGAAAGGAGGGAATGGGAAGTTATTGTGTAATGGTTACAGAGTTTGTTTGAGGTGATAAAAATGTTTTGGAAATAATGGTAATGGTCATACAACATTGTATATATAATTAACAAAACTGAACTGGACACATAAATGATTTAAATATCAAATTTTAAATATCACATATTATGTATATATGTATACATAACCAAAATTTAAAATTATTAATAATGTAATATACCCCAAACTACTGAATGGTTAATTGCATGGTATGTGAATGATATCTTAATAAAGCTGCTAAAAAGGAAAAAAGAAAGTTGTTGCTGAATTAGCAATGATATCTGTGATCATAATGATGATGATGATGATACTAACAAGAGCAGCAACTGCTCACAATAGTTGCTTAAGTTAAATATAGAAGTATTGTCTCATTTTTCACATGGATTACAGAAAACTCAAGTAGCTCCTATAAGTTGCTTAGGGTCACAAAACCAATAAGAAGCAAATCTGGTATTTAAATTCAAGTTTGTCTGAATCCAAACCCCTTTGTAAAACTCTCTCATCAGACCTACAACCCTTAAAATTTGAAGCATTTGCTAAACCAGTTATGTCAACTCTGAGATGAAATGAATACGTTTACTTCATAAGGCTACTACTGTGAGGATTAAAGGCAATAATATCTGTAAAACATTTGGAAGAGCACCAGACATAGTGTCAACACTCAACATATGGTGTTTCTTATTGTTTTGTGTGCAGGATGGAACAGAGACTTTGGTGAGATGGAGCCAAGAGGCTTTAGTGAGGTAAGGCACAGAAATTAGAAAATGAGATAAGGTCAAATTAGCAAAAGAAAACTGTATTTATCTTATAAATGTTCTGCTCTAAAGAAAAAAAAGTTAAAGCCTTTTTCTAGGGATATACAGGACTGGAAGAATCTGAAGTTATTTATTCTTGAAAATGTAATCGAAAACATGGTGAAAGGTAGGTAGGTAGGAAAAACTGAGGGTTCTTAGAAGAGAAGAAAAGGGGCAGAAGCCACAGAAATAAAGGTATTTTTGTGTGGACCCTTGGGACTTCATGGGAACATTTCAAAATTCTATCCAAGCCTCTAGGCTCAGAGTATATTGAAGATAGTTTTATGTCTCTTAGTCTCTCTCTCTTTGGCTCTACTTATTGATCCAGCTACTTTACATGATATATATTGACTTTTCACCATACAGGATAAGAAATTTAGCTTCCACTACTCTTGTCTCCACCACCGTCCTCCATTTCCCAGTCCTCTGTCAGCTATGCCATTACTATAATTAAGTTTACTAGGAAATGATTCTGGTAACCAAATGCCAATAGACATAACTATACTGCTATGATTAAGGTAAACCTTATTTCTCTGTGACTCAAGGAGAATAACTGTACAACAGAGAAGAATATTTACATATATGTCACAAAACCTTTGGCCCTTCAATCCTGTGCTGCTGCTCCAATTGCCAAAATTGAATTGGTTCTCTTTACTTATACTATATCAATTAGGCAAAACCAAATCATGCCTTAGTTTGCTCATATTTGAGGTATGACTTTCTTGTATGTAATTTTTCCTGGAGCCTTTTTTTTCCTTAAAACTAAAAAATATATACCTTCATCATTATGTAATTGGGATCATACAGTTTTTTAACCATACTACTACTTGTTGGATCTGCTGTACCCTGTATCCAAGGGGTTTCTTTTTAGTATAACCTATGTTTTTCCACCGTGTCTAAAACTCCCTCCTCCCAACTTCATGTTACTTGACAATAAACTTAAATATTTCCAGGATAATGAAAAATTATCTGAACTTTGTAGACCTAAACTTATCTTTTCTTTCCTTCAAAAATGATTATTTTAAGTGAGTTTAGAATTCTAGGTTCAAAATAATTATCCAGGACTACATCAAAATTAAAAACTTCTATGCTTCAAAGGATACAATCAACAAAGTAGAAAATACAGTCTACAAAGTGGGAGAAAATATTTGCAGCTCATATATCTAGAATGGAAGTAATATCCAGAATATATAAAGAACTCCTAACAATACAACAACAACAAAAATAACCTGATTAAAAATGAGCAAAGGACTTAAATAGATACTTCATCAAAAAAGATACACAAATAGCAATATGAAAATATATTCAATATCACACTAATCATTAGGGAAATGTCAATTAAAACCACAATGACATATCACATCATATCTATCAGGATGTTTACTAACAAGTACTGATAAGGATATCAAGAAATCAAAACCCTTGCACACTGTTGGTGGGAATGTAAAAGGATTTAGTTTTTGTGGAAAATGGTACAGTAATTCCTCAAAAAATTAGCAATATAGAACTAACATATGATTCAGCAAATTCACTTCCAGATATATATTCAATAGAATTGAAAGCAGGGTCTCAAAGAAATATCTGTACACCCATATTCATACCTGCCTTGTTCACAGTAGCCAAAAGGTAGAAGCAATCCAAGCGTCCTTGGATGGATGGATGAATGAATAAACAAAATGTGATATATACATACATTGGAATATTATTCACCCTTAAGAAGGGGTAAGAGTTCTGACACATGCTGCAGTATGCATGAACCTTAAGAACATTAAGCTAAATGATGTTCTCACTCATAAGTGGATGTTGAACAATGAGAACACATGGACACAGGTAGGTGAACATCACGCACAGGGGCCTGTCGGGGGTTGAGGGGATAGGGAAGGGACAGCAGGGAAAGTGGGGGACTAGGGAGGGATAGCATAAGGAGAAATACCTAATGTAGATGATGGGGTGATGGATGCAGCAAATCACCATGGCATATGCATACCTATGTAAAAACCTGCACATTCGCCCCAGAACTTAAAGTATAATAATAATAATAATAAACACTACTTAAGAATGAAAATAAAACAACATTATGCTAAATAAAATAAGCAGACACAAGAGGACAAATACTATAAGATTCCACTTACATGAGGTACCAGAGTAGTCAAATTCATAGTCACAGAAAGGAGAATGGTTTTCAGGGACTGAGGAGGGAAGAGTGGGGAGGAATGGGGAGTTGTTCAATGAGTTCAATGTTTCAGTTTTCTAAGATGAAAAGAGTTCTGGAGATTGAGTGCACAACAATCTGTATGTCACTACAACTAACAATAGCAAACTGTACACTTAAAAATGGTTGGCCAGGTGTGGTGGCACATGCCTCTAATCCCAGCTACTCAGGAGGCTGAAGCAGGAGAATTGCTTGAACCTGGGGGTCAGAGGCTGCAGTGAGCCAAGATTGTGCCACTGTACTCCAGCCTGGCAACAGAGCAAGACTGTCTCAAAAAAAAAAAGTTAAGATGCTAAATTTTGTTACGTGTAACTTACCACAATTAGAAATAAAAAGTGCTAAAAATATTCTTAATCAGAAATCAAGACATTGCTCCATATTGCCTCCTTAAAACAGATACAATCTTATAGTGATTCTTTTGTAGGTAACATGGTTTTTCCTCACTAAAATAATGTACTTTATTTTATTTATCTTCAGCATTCTGAAATTTCATAAGAATAGGTCTAATTTATCTTGCTGTATACTAGAGAGAAGTCCTTTCAATCTGAACTTTCCAGTTTTTCTTCAGCTCTTGGAAATACTCTTCTTAAACATAATTTTATCCCCTCCATTACTGCTGTCTTACTTCTATGAATTTAGCATGGATCAGTCTTCTTAATCTTTCCTTTTATCATAATTTTGTGTTCTTTTCTCTCTCTTCTATGTTACAGAAGACTTTTTAAATTATTTATTCCAACCTTTTCATGCATGCTCTATTTTGGCAATAATATTTTGAACTTCTACGCTGCTCATATTTGTACTCTGAATGCTTCTTTTCATAGCAGGTGAATTTTATTTTTGTAGATATAACCTCTTCCCAATATCTCTGAAGATATTAATTAGATTTGTTTGAATTTCTCTTTTCTAAATTATCTGACTCCACTGTAGACTTATGTTTTTTGTTTATTCACTTTTGTGCTGTTGGCTTTTCTCAAATAATCACAAAATACCTGCCATACTTAATCATCAGAGTGTGTAGATCTAAATCTATATTTCAAAATCTGTCAAATAATCTTTGAAGTTGACTTCCAGCTAAAACTGTATGGACCATCATTGTATTTAATTCTTCAAGAGCACTTCCATTTTCTTGTTATTCATTTGTGCTTGAATTATTAATACTGTTGTTGTTAGTTCTTCACAGAAATCTTTACGATATTTGGCAATTTTGTGAGGGCCACCTTTATTATAATTAGGCAGTATAATAGAGATTATAATTAGAGCATACTTAAAGTACAAGGTGTCCTAATATTCTGAAAATGAATAGACAAATAAAGGCCTGTCTTAGATTGGGTTTCCTCAGAAGCAGACTTTGAGTTGAGTGTTTGAATACAAGTAGTTAATTGAGAAGTAACTCACGATGCTCCAGTAGGGGAGAGGGAAAACAGGAAAGGGAAGAATGCCAATAAAAGGTACATTATTGAGCAGTTTACCACTGTGAGTGAGTAGGACATAATCCTGCTGGGGAATTCTGGGAGACTGTAGATTATCCTTTAAAATTATATACTATGTACTATATAGTATAGTACCTGCCCACTAATACAGTAGTCCTCCTTATCTGTGCTTTCACTTTTTGTAGTTTTAGTTACCCACAGTCAACTGCAGTCTGAAAATGTTTAATGGAAAATTCCAGAAATAAACAATTCATGAGTTTTAAATTGCATGCCATACTGAGTAGAGTGATGAAATCTTGCACCATCCTACTCCATCCCATCTGGGACATGAATCATCCCTTTGTCCAGTGTATCTACTCTGTATATGCTACCTGCCCATTAGTCACTTAGTTAACTGTCTCAGTCCTCAGATGGACTACCTCAGTATCGCAGTGCTTGTGTTCAAGAACCCTTATTTTATTTAATAATGCTTTACTGATAATTACTTAATTATTAGTTATTGTTAATCTCTTACTGTGCCGAATTTTTAAGTCAAACTTTATTGTAGGTATGTAAATTTTTTTGTCGAAAAATTATTGTAGGAAAAACATAGTACTTATATGGTTCGTTACCATCTGCAGTTTCAGGCATCACTGGTGGGTCTTGAAATGCATTCTTCTGGATAAGGGGAGAGTACTCTACTCTGGTTTTCATTTCTCCTCCATTTTTGATGCCTAAGTGTTCCTTCACTTTCTTGCAAACTCAGCTATGACTCTAAAAGGATATCTGTCATAGTTCATCCATAATTTCTAACTGTTTTGTTGTGGAAAAGTTTTCAGATTATTTAATGTACCATATAGGCTATTTTCCCAAAAATATAAATGTTAGGATTAAAGGAAGAAAAAAATCAACAACTACTTATTATAAGATATGAATGTCTTAGAAAAATACCTGGCACACTCTAAGAGCTTGTTAAATGTTAGCTATTGCTAGTACCAAGATCCTAGTAATAGAAGCTGTAGACATAGAAGAAGAAGGATAGGTGGAAGTATCATTGGAAGAAAAGACAGAAAGACTGATGGGGCTGCTCTTAATGCTTCTGAGGAAGTAAAACAAGAGTATTTGTTCCAGTAGTCTTCTATGCTTATAGCTTCTACCAAAGTTCCATTCTCTACAAAACATGTCTCAGCTTACATCTTTAAACATAAACAACTCATATGAATTACATAGGAAAATATCTTATTAGCAGGTGGTATGAGAACATCTTTGTAGGGAAAGGGACTTTGATAAACTCACTGTGGGGTAGGAATAATTCTCAGATTGCTTAAGTTTCATCAGAAATGAGAAAAGGTCATCCTATATTAAATTAAAACCAGTTTGAGAGTTCCCAGGTGGGATGATCACGGAGATGAGGCCTTTAATTATTGGAATACCTGAAGAAAGATTTTGGGAAGAATCAAAGCTACTGAATGAAGACTTACTTAAGTGTCTGCAGCATGTTGTGGATTAAAAACCCTCTCCTATAAATTCCCTTTGTAATCCTTGATACAACTTTCATTACTCATTTATCATTTTATGTGAATTCAGTTTCAGTTTGGAGGAGCTCAAAAATACCTGCTAAGGGACAGCTGGAAACCTGCATAAGAATAACAATGCTCCTCCTTTTTGGAGGTGGAAACAGTAAGATATTCCATGAGCTGCCCCTCCGAACTGAGGAATCAAGCAGAGGAAAGAATATTGCGGGGAGAAGAAGCAGCATGAACATCTTCCTGAAACTGGAAGCAGATCAGTGACGGTGGATCACAGGCTACAGGGTAGCAGTAAGCCAAGAGGTGGGATTGAAAAAGAAGGCAGGAAACAGATCATGAAGAATATTTACTGCTGGGCCATGGGCATAGAATTTTTAATGTAGAGGATGGGGATCACGGAATGGTTTTCGAGCCTGGAATGTATTGCCATTTAATACTATGGAAAGGTAATTATTGATACAGTTGGAGACAATGCTTTGAAGGAAGGCAAGATCAAAAGCAGAACAGAAAACTAATTCAGGAGCTATTGTAGGGCTTCAGTCTAAGAAGAGTGAGAATCTAGACAAAGAAAGGAGCAGCTGGACTGAAGGTGGTAGGAAAAAATCTGTGAGCTAGCTATAAAACAGAATTGACTAACTTAGGAATATCAGTTAGGTAAGCTAAGCTGCTGTGAAAATAGACCCAAATATATAACATGGTTCCAACAACATAAAAGTCTATTTCTTGTATACATGGTGACTCAAGGAAGGTATTCTTTGTCATCTGGATGCTCTCTTCTGTTTGGCGGTTCAGGAATCTGAGCTCCTTCCATCTTCTGGTCCTACTATCCATTAGAACTTCATGATAGTCTCGAGAGGGAGAAAGAGAGTATGGAGTGGGCATGTCATCATTTTACAACCTTTGGCCAGAAAATGGCTCATAACACTTCCACACATATTTCATTCACTAGTACTTACTACCATGACCACATCTTACTGCAAGGGGCTGGAAAATGCAGTATAGCTCTAGGCGCAGGAAGAAAGAGAAACAGATTTGGTAAACAGCTACAAGTCTTGACACAATATCCCTTGGCACAAGGGAAACAAAGAATCTTATAATAATTCCCAATATTTATATTTGTTAACTGGATGAATGGTGGTAGATTAGGGAATATAGGTTCGGTTGAAGGGAGATGGGGTGAGGAGTTTGGTTGAGTTTGGATATAGCAGATATCTCCATAGGTATTTGCTAGGCACCACTAACTCTACATGCCCCAAATTCCCTTTGGTTGAAGGATATCTGCTATTTCTGTCCCATGTATATCCTTAAGGATTAGAGATATATAACATTGGTCATTATGCTAATTTACTACCAGGTCTTACATAAGCTTTTGATGTGTGCCAAATATATAGAGGATTTACTTGAATTAAATCTTTGAAAACATTTCATTGAATCCTTCAATGGTCTATACTTACAGGCAAGGTGCAGATGGGAAAACACAACTAAATAATATTCCAAAGTTCCATGAAAGCAAATTGTATGTTCCATGGAGATCTAAATTATTAGACAGTGCACAGCCAACCACAATGAAAAGAAAACAGATTGGGAGCATTATCCTGGTGTAGCTGTGCTTGATTTCAAATTATGGGGAACTGCAGAAGTGGGGTTCTTTGCTTATTTTTCAAAGATCTCCTTTGTGAATATCCCTCTGCACCTGATTGGAATTTCTGAGGCTTGAGAGTAGGCTCACTTAAGTTCTGATTCCCTCAAGGTAAATTCCTTCAACATGAAATCAACCCTCAGGCTCTCAAGTAGCCATATTCTCCCTGTCTGGCTAGCTCTTATGACAAATTTGAGTATTCTTAGGATGCCTTGGTAAATCACCAAGATTTTAGGGTTCTTGATGATCACCTTGTGGTCCTAAAGTGGCTTGTCACTTCTAAGACAAAGAGATATTTCGCTTGAAGGATGTAATGAATAGGTGATCAGATGAATTAAAATATTTCCATCATCTTTCTTTACTTTTAAGAAAATAATAAAGTATATATGTTTATTATTCACAAACCTAGATAATAATAATTTAATTTTCTGTACCTTTTGTGTGTCACACTTTGTTTCATTATTGTGTGTGATAGGAGAACAAGGATGGGGATAGAGTAGGGGAATTAAATATCACACTGGAATTGTCAGGAAACAGGAGTTAGATGAGTCTACCTGTTTCAACACATTCAGTCAGGCTCATCTGGGATAATAAAGTTAATTGATAAATGGCTATAAACATGCTTAAGTATTATCCAAAATCTTTTCATATGAAGTATAAAATAATCGAACAGAAAAGCTTAAATATTAAGTAAAAACATTTTGGAAACCTGTATACCACAAAATAGACTCTAAATAGACTCCATCTAAAAGTAGTTTTAGATGGAGATAGAAAGACAGACAGAGCATGTGTATGTATATGTGTATGTGTATACAATGCTTTTTGCTCTTAGGTGAACAAAAACTCTGGGAGTATAATAGTTTGAGTGTTAGAAAAGACCTCAGCACAAACTGCCAAAATGATATAAATGAAAGTCTCTCTTGCTTTTCTTCACAGAGCAAATATTTTTCTATTGTACCAATGGAAACCCCAGATACTGCACAGCCAGCCAATCTGTGTTTACTTCTTGTTATGTAACCTGTCTTTCCCCTGACTCTCATACTCCACAGGAGAGTCAGAGTTCTACAAACAGCCTAAGATGAAATCATCATTATTATGGCTTTTGCATGCCGAGTTGTGGCTTGGTCCCATAATTCTAAAGGCTAAACCCATAGAGACAAAAAAAAAAAGATTAGCAAAGGCTCTTTGCCACTCTAGTTGTGGGAGTCCACTTGGAGGGTTTCTCAACTGACTGACCCCCATGGAAACCCAGAGCCAGATTCTGTATCACTACAAAAGACAGGTTGCATTACACACCTCTTTGCATGACTGCCAGATGGAGCTGCCAGTAGGGGAAAATGACTAGGTCTCGAATCTGTATTTCTTCTAGGTATCAAGGGAAAAAGGAAAACCCATCACATGTCGATTGATAACATGCCTGCAGTCCTTGTTCCTCTCCCTCAATGGGAGCTCATTGCTCCAATTAATTTCCACCTCAATTAATATTCATCAAGTGTCCATAGTGAGCTG
The DNA here is from genome assembly GCF_049354715.1 of Callithrix jacchus. Lineage (NCBI taxonomy): Eukaryota > Metazoa > Chordata > Mammalia > Primates > Cebidae > Callithrix > Callithrix jacchus. The sequence continues at coordinate 21,736,813 of NC_133524.1, forward strand.
GACTCAGCTAGGGTGAAGAGGGACAGGTAAGGACAATCACTTCTTCTGCCCAAATTGCTAATATGGAATGAGTTCATAAATATTGAAATTTTCAGCACACCCACCACTGATCTTGAATAGATTGTCTTCATGAACTCTTCAGAAATAATTATTAAGCCATCTGCCTCATGTAGACATATATGACCCTAGAGGAATTCCAGTGCAGGTAAGAGATATATTTGTCTAATAGATCTGCCTTTGCCTAAGCCAAGGACCTTTTTATAGAGCTCTCTGTAATAAGATATTTAGAGGGTATCAACAAATCACAATCCAAACTGTAGGAAAAGAAATGCACATTTAATTTTCCTTTGCACAATATAAAGAAAAGTAATAATGTCAAAACTTAGAAAGTATTAAGCACCTAGTTTCAGATTACTCTGGTCACCTTCAGAAAGGAAGGCATAACACGATAACCGAGTGTCCTCTCAGTTTTCCAAGGAACAAAGCTGAGTTTAAGGATTTCCAAATGTAAAATTATGATAATTTTCTAAGTTTTTTTGCTCTGAAATTTATTGCCTAATGTTTTTCAGTGGCAGGCACAGTTCCATGTACACTTTGCAGGCTAAAACAGCAAATCTGAATTGGCATTAGTTTGTTAGCTATCAATATATGCAAATAAACAAATTCTTACCTATATTTTCTATATTTAAAAACATGCACATTTATAGATAGACATGTATATTGCCATATAGGTCCACGCCAAGTTTGAGGCATTGTTAAAGCTCTTCTGAACCATTTCTAAATTATTAATTCTGGCTTAAGGGAAGTAATAAAAATTATTCAGGTTCCATAGGAAATTAATTTGTTACCTTTCTCATTAATAAAAGCAAAGCCCTCTGGGGTACAGTGTTTTGCTAGTACTTTCTACAGTGTCCATTGTTTATTATGCTTGCCTTAAATTGAAGGTAAAATGTTTTCATTACCAGCAGCCCTTCTTCACTGTTAATGGGCATCTCAATTAGTCTTATATGGGGATACAATCATATTCCACACTGGGGATACAATCATATTCCACACTGGAGTAGTGCCCACCTTTGCATAATATTTCAGCTTTTATAGCTGATCTATAATTAATTCATTAACTGATATCTGGTGCTTAGAAAGTCAAATGTCCCTTTCTGAGAATTTAGTTTGTACATAGCATAATACAGTAAAAGGTCAATAATGTGTGAATAATCTTATAGTCCACTACAGTGTGGTGTCATTATAGGTTCCTTCATAAAAAGACAGCATACTCACTCTGAGTAATCGAGAAGAATTTGAGAATTGGACCATTTACAAAGGTGTGGGCAGAGTGTAGGAAAAGTAGCAAGGGATATAGCAGCACCACAGGTCTAGGAACATCAGAAAGACTGAGGTCTGAAGAAACAAGAGAATGGAGCCATTACCAGAACCTGGGAGAATATTTATATGGAGACACCTGATAGGAACTGTGGCCTTCAGCTAAAGGGAAGTAGTGAAGCCCAGGTAACAAAGCAGAGAAAGAGCTGGGGATAAACTTTTTCTTCTGTTATTAGTTTGTGATGCAGAAAGGGATAAACCTTCTATTATTCTCACCTTCCTATTTCTTCTTATACCTTCCACATTCCTATTTCTGCATGTGGCTTCCATTGGAAAAACTGGAAGCCAGAGGGCAAGGAAGTCTGCTAAGGTAGTCTGTAGAGGTCAGCTTTCCCCAGCACAGAGCAGCAGGCCGAATGATATAAGGATATGTAAAACAATGATATGTATGACATTCAGCCTAGAAGCCTTGCCTCATTGTTTGATGTTTTTGGACATTGCTCTAATGATAATGCCAAGACCACTTCATGTCACAATGCAGAGGACAAGATTAATACAGCATACACTGTACCATGGATATAATAATTTGAGTGAATTATATAATAAACAGTATACTGTGTTATAAATGCAGTAGTCTATAGTCACGATGCACTGACAAATTGTGAACTGCAAATTTAGCATTCCAGAGCTATACTGTTTCAGTAGGTCACAGATATTTCCTAATAACATACAGGAGATGCATGAAGTAAAATTATCTGCTATAGGAAATCAATGTGCAGTTCTGAGTTGATATTAACAATTTCAGAAACATAAACATAAGTAATATATTTGTAATGCAATCTTTGATTTTTAATTTTCTCAAAATTTCACCATATACATAGTAACTTTACCTAATGCATTGCTCATATCTACAAAACTGTTGTCCTGAATATGAAGAAAAGCCAGTAATTTGACAAAATATTCACTTAAACAACTCTAGATTATGTAGTTACCTGAATAATCAAAGTTTCTACTGGAATCTTTTTCTGATAGAAATGATTACAAACACTATCTAGATTCATTACTTCCTCTGCACTAATGACTTTTGGACCCAACATATTCAACTAAGTCATAATGTTTGGGTTCATTTTCTTCTAGGCCTCTGTTCTCTCTCTTGAGGCATCATTTCTTGAGGCATCTCTGGTTGAATAACATTTTAAATAACTCATTCACCAGTTAGCTCTTCTATTATTGTAATGCCTCCATTAGTATCAGTTGATTCCAGTTTCCTCTTGAAAGACTGAATAAGGGGCTTCCATCTACAAAAACCCCAGCCATCCCTTGAAATCCTGTTCATTGCATTATATCTTTCGGGCTTCTCTGAAGAGTGTTAACTCTTCAAGTATTCCTCAGACAGAATATTTGGCTGCTAATAGGGTGCTACCTAGGGAGTCTTTAATGGCCAGCCAGAAAGCCAGGTCTTCTGACTAACTGCCGATCTACCACCAAAACTCCTCACAGCTATCTGTCTGTGCACTGAAGCAAAGCCTAGATGTTAGGCAACCAAGATTTTTGTAGAGCCCTTAAAAGTGTTTCTCAGCCTTTCTTTTGATTATCACTTGCCCCCTAAGGATTTCTGACATGTTTTTCTAAATAACTGCCCCACTACATGAAATTTTAATACCACAGTTTTACTGTATATCTCTTTATGTACTGTGTGGCCCTTTGGAGGGCTACACAAATCATTGAAATATCTAAGTTTTTTGGCTCTGCCAAGAACTGATTTTTGCCCCTTTGGAGGGGATACTGCCTCCTTGAAAAGGCATGCCTTAAAACGTAAGACCAGTTGGAGTCTTCAAAACTCTAAGATATGGTTTAATAAATTTCTACTCTATCTGCAGAGGAAGAAAGAACAGTGAAGGATAATGGAAAGAAGATAAAGATGAAACTACTGTGACTACCCTGAGGTCATAGTCAATCAATTAATAAGAAACATATTGAGTTCTAACCATCCTGTGTAGGTGTGCACATATAAAATATACAGGGTACAGTGTGTAAAATTAAAAAGGGTTCATTCCTTAAATATCCAGTCTATATGCATAGGCCATCTTCTGATTTTCCTCATATATTTGCCATAAGTTTCAGACAGACATTAACTTCATCCTCTTGAAGGCACTTATGAAAAATACTTTTCTATGTACAGATATGTTTACAAAGATGTTAGAAATCACAAAACTGAAGTGGAAATTGCTTAGTCATTTTACTAAAGAGTCGGGAAGGAATGCAGGATCTGCTTTCTAAATGAGGACCTTTAGATTTGGTGCCAACCCAGGAAAGAGTAATTGTTGCACTGGTAATGCGATTCCCTTCATTTCCAATCTTAGTAATATAAATATTCCTATTAATGCCTGTTCTGTCACCATAGTAACAATGAATTTTTCCTGAACCTGAATTTAAAATTAGTAACTAACAGCACTTAGGCACACAAAGCTATGTCCTGGGAAGGTGATTTCCAAACACAGATCAGTTGACCTCCCACATCAGAATCACCTGTGTAGCTTGTTAAAAGTACAGACGCAAACTCTCCAGCCAAACTTACTGGACAAGAATTTCCAGAAGTGAGCCTAGGGATCAGCAGTGTATTTTTCAAAAGCTTTTTAGTCGATTCTGATTTACAGCCAGGTTTGGAAGGCACTGTGGAATAGTTGAAGGTATTTGTTGCAGAAACAAACAAAAAATCTGAATGGTGCTCTAGTTTAGATTTTGCTAGTCACTAAGTGTGTGAACTTGGGCCAACCAATTGATATTCCACTGGCCTCACCATCCTTATTTCTAGATTCTGCTCATCTATGAACTCCTCATAGTGCAAGTTGCCTAAGGGTCTTTATTATCAATCTTCTTCTTGTATATCTTTCAGCTTCTGCTTTACATACAGTTTTCTTGCTCCTTCCTTTTGTTTTTTATATACTTGAAAGAGATTAAACTGGTTCAATCCATCACTATCATTTCTGATAGACAGTGCTCTCACAGGCCACCTACTAGACCACTAGGCATCCTGTAGTGTGGCTGCTTTGGAGTTAATATTCCCCTTAGTTCAATCAGCTGATGCCAGGCATATAGGATTACATGGTACAGAACAAGGTCATATCTATATCTGGAACCACCTACAGCCATTTTCTTCAGTACACCTTACATTTATGGCTATAGTAGCCAATCTGAGGCATTGTCTAAAATGGCCCCTTCTTTCTTTAAAATTGTATAATTTCATCAATAAATAATATCCCACTCAAGCACACAAATGATAACAAGTAGATACATCTTAATTCAGTGTTAGAATCTTAAATACATCATACTTAAAAGAGCTAAAGAAACCAAGACGTAATCATGTTGGTTTCACACTAACCAAGGCCATCCTTACTGTGTGTCAGTCTAACTTTAATCCTATTCCCAGGTAGAGACCTTAATAAATAAGAAGTTATTATGGTATTACTCATGAAGACATTAAAATAATGGCATTTAATTCTTTTTCTTTCTGCCTCTGAAGAAGGGGATTTTTTTCACCCTCTGAACCTAACTCTTACACATATGCCATGGACTCTAGCCTCTCATCAGCTTCAGGATCTGAACTCACAAATTATCTTTAACTGCCCTTACCTTAAACTTTTCCTTTTCCCCTAGCTCCTTTCTCTATGCCTATACCCATGATCAAAACTTTATTCCCATTTTCAAAAGAAAATTTCTTCAGTCCAAAATCTCAATGTATTGATGAGCTCATATTTTCTTCCTCCATGAGTGATGGGAAAAAAAAGTGGTTTGCTATCATGGTACCCCTTCTCAATTTTACATTGACTCTTTATTGCAATCTGACTTCTGTCCCAATCATTTATCTTAAATGATTCTGTCCAAAGTGACCACTGCCTGCCTACTTTCTGAGCCAGTTGATTATTTTTTGATCCGTTCTTACTTGAAATTTGATATTTCTTATCATTTTTTCCTTCTTAAAACTATCTCTTACTTTGGCTTTCATGATATCATTCTTTGCTCTCCACTTATATCTCTATTCCTATGGATTACCTTTACAGACCATTCATATATAAGGTACCACCCTTTGAATACCCACTCATCTCATGGTCTGATCACTGACGAGATACTTCAAACTGTTTCCCTTAACATTTCTTTAACTTTATGTATATCTTGGCAAGCATTTAAATTTCCACTTTAAAATAATTGGTAAGGGGCAGCAACTGCTTCCCTTCTTTTTTTCCCCTTCCTTCTGAGCACTTGTTCTCTTCAGGTCAAATCCCTCAACCAGATCTGACACAAGCTTGAAGATGTGTTCTTGCATCCATTTGGAGTATAGTAAATACTATGTTGTGAAAACCAGATCCCTCTTCATGACCAAAGAACTCATCCCCTCAGCTGCTGAGTACGCAGCCAACAGAGAGCCCTCAGTTGTAAACCCTTCCCCAAAACTGCTCTTAGTTGGACAGAGCTGCTTTAATATTATGTCTCTTTCCCAGAGGCAACCTGCATCCAGTGAGCATAATGGAGAAATACAAAGACATAGCCCCTTTGCTATAAGGTAGAGCAACCTTGAAGAGTTTTCCCAGTTTCAGGACTCCCTGTGGGGTTGGCTGAAGCTTCTTTGGGAACTGTGTTAACACTCAATTTCTCCCTCTGCCTAGCCTTATTTCCTTCCCTTACTCTCCAGGTATTGATCTGCAGATAACTCCCTAACGAACCTTCTACATATGAATCTCTCTCTCAGAGTCTGTTTTACAGGGATTCCAACCTCCACCTCTGAATTACCTAGGCAGTCAACCTGACTACTGTTCACTATGTTCAGCTTATCACCACCATGTGTATACATACACTTCATATTTCATCATCCACTGTGTTGCCAGGCCTTGTAGAAGCCCACCTCTCATTTGCTTTCCAACAATTAAAAACATGGCTCATAATATTGACTGCAGGGGTAATAAATGTGGAACACTTTGAAAAGACCTAAAAGCAACTTGATGATGCTTTCATAAGTGACTTGGTAAAGCAAAGATCAAAGGTAAGATTCCATACCTTGATTTCATATCTTGGCTATGTGATTAATGTTGCAATAAATATAGGAGTGCATTTATCTCTTCCACATACTTATTTCCTATTTTATTGTTTGGATGTATACCCAGCAGTGAGATTGCTGGATCATTTGGTAGTTCTATTTTTAGATTTTTGAGGGACCTTCATACTATTCTCCACAATGGCTGTACTAATTTATATTCCCACCAATAGCATACCAGGGTTCCCCTTTCTCCACATCCTTGCCAGCATTCAATAGTACCTGTCTTTTGAATTAAAGTAATTTTAACTGGAGTGAGATGAAATCTCATTGTAGTTATTATTTGCATTTCTCTGACAATTAGTGATGTCAAACATTTTTGCATATACCTGTTGGCCATTTGTGTATCTTCTTTTAAAAAATGTCTATTCAGGCCAGGCGGGGTGGTTCACACCTGTAATCCTAGCACTTTGAGAGGCTGAGGTGGGCAGATCATGAGGTCAAGAGATCGAGACCATCCTGGCCAACATGGTGAAACCCCATCTCTACCAAAACTACAAAAATTATCTGGGTGTGGTGGTGCATGCCTATAGTCCCATCTACTCAGGAGGCTGAGGCAGGAGAATCACTTGAACCCAGGAGGCAGAGGTTGCAGTGAGCCAAGAATGTGCCACTGCACTCCAACCTGGTGACAGAATGAGACTCTTGTCTCAAAAAAAAATGTCTATTCAGATATTTTGCCCATTTAAAAGTCAGATCATATAATTTTTTCCTATTGAGTTGTTTGAGCTCCTTATATATTCTGGTTATTAATCCTTTGTCAGATAGATAGTTCTTAAATATTTTCTCCCATTTTGTGGATTGTCTCTTCACTTTGTTGATTCTTTCCTTTTCTGTGCAGAAGCTTTTTAGCTTCAGGTAATACAGTTCGTCCACTTTTCCTTTGGTTGTCTATTATTCAGTCATGAAAAAGAATTAAATGCTGTCATTTATAACAGCATGGATGGAACTGGAAGACATTATGTTAAATGAAATAAGCCAGGCATAGAAACACAAATATCACATTTTCACTAATATGCAAGAGCTAAAAAAAAAATAAACTCATGGATATAAGAAGTAGAATGATGGTAACCAGAGGCTGGAAAGGTATTGGGGAGTGGGAAACAAAGAGAATATGGTTAATGAGTACAAAAATACAGTTAGATAGAAGGAACAAGATATAGTGTTCAATAGCACAATAGGGTGACTATAGATAACAATATTTTATATTTCAAAATAAATAAATGAATGAAATTGGAATGCTTCTAAAACAAAGAAATGATAAATGGTTGAGGCAATGGATATGCCAATTATATCACATGAACCTTATAAATATGTATAACCCTTATGTATCCATAATTTTTTTAAAAACAACAACTTTATGAAAAGAAGAAAAACAAAGTAGCATAAAATTCTGAATTAAATGAAGTTTTAGGAAGTAATAGTCCTCTACAATGTTCTATAAGTAGGATAAGCACATAGTGAATTTCCTGAGAGAGTTCCTCATACTGACAACGCATGAGATAGAAAAGTGTGCACAGAGGAATTGACCTGATTCCTCATTCTTCTTCAAACACTTTAAAATTTGTGAAACCTACCACTACATGAACTGAAAGAAATCCTAGCCTAGCTCTAACAGCCAGGGGACCAAGGCTTGTTCTTTAAGAATTAATCCCTAGGCTTACAAAAGACTCAGTATCAAAATTAAAGAAGGATGAAGAGATAGACAAGTGTTCAAGTAGCTTCCAAATACCCCCTGTTTGTTTTCTCTTTGCACGGTATATGATCCAGTCTTATTCACTCTAGAGAAATCTACTTTTCTAGCTCTCAGTTGCTGCACTTGATTTCTCAGACCATGAGGTTCCTTCTTATAACTTAATGTCACTGAAGACTGATATTTCTGTAAGACGCTTTTTGACCCAGGTCCCAGAATCTTTCTTATGTTTATATGATCCCTCAAGAAAAGTTCTGACTTGTTTTAAGGTGTGCTGTTGTTTACTCAGTTAAAAAGGGGAAACCAAAAATGTGGCTAAGGTTATGCAGAGCCCCACTTTACTAATGAAATATGTGTGATGAACATTAACATCAAAGTATTGATTTAAGCAATGACAACTATCTCTCCTCAGACTCATTTGCATGTGTGTTGGAAAAAATGACCAATATATGAAAAAAATCCAAATGTGAAAATGGCTCTTTAATTTGCAACTGTGACCTGTTTGCAGAGACACTTGGTTCTTTACACTCCCTCCCAGAGACACTGTTATCTTCAAGCCATTGTTCAAACTGGGCTCTTTTACATCCTTAAAATTTTGCCAGCCCTGTCCAACAGCTGCTAGTATTTTCCAGCCATGCCTAGCAATGTAGGCCTCTCTTGCAGTTGTGATACAGGGTGTTTTTTTAAAAGCTCCCTTTGCCTTCTCAGTTTATGGTTACTTCAGTTCTCCATTAAGTAGGGGTTTGAGTGTTGCCTACATCTATTAAGTAGGACTGGGTTAATATGAGCATTTCACCAATGCAGGCAGATTGACTATATTTCAGGGCCTTACATAATTCACTTACATAAGTTCAGGTTGTCTATTGCTGCAAAACAAACCACTCCACACTTAGTGGTGTAAATCAGCAACAATCATGTAATATTATTAGTATTATTATTGCTCATTCCTCTCTCACATTTCTGGGGTTGGCTGGGCTCAGATAGGCAGTCTTGCTCAGAGTTTCTCATTCACCTGCATGCAGGTGGTTTCTGGGGGCTGGATTCATCTCAAAAGTTCCCTCACTCACGTGTCTGGTGATTGACATAGTTGCCTGGAACCCCAGCTGGAACTGTGGTTAACCGTAACTTGTATACGTGGCTTCTCCACGTAACCTAGGATCTCTCATTGCATGGCAGTTAGATTCCAAAAGCAAGCATCCCAGAGAAAGAGAAAACCAGATGAAAGCTCTATCACCTTTTATGATCTAGCCTTAGAAGTAACGTGGCATCATTTCTGTTGTATTTTGTCGATCCATACAGTCATAGAAGTCCACCTAGCTTCAAAGGAAGGAGACACAGACTCCATTTCTTGATAAGGGTGTGTCAAGGTGCATTGTAAGAAGATAATGTACAAATGGGAAATATTGTTATGGCCATCACTGGGAAATGCAGTTTGCCACAATATATAACTTTTTAAAATTACACAAATAATATATATTCATTGTAGAAAATTTAAAAGTTCATGTAGGTAATAGTTACTTTTCAACTTTAAACAGAGATTTCAACCTGCTAAGAAAGGCAGAAGCACAATTAGCTTTTGCTGTTTCATACCTATATGGAAATCATATTTTCTAATCTCAGTGTTAAGATTCATTGACGTTTGTGATGCTTCCAGATACAAAAACAGAATTTGAGAAATAGTTTGATATGTTAAGAAATTTGGACATTTTGAAAGTTAATGGAAGGTCAAGAAGAGAAAATGTATAAAGCCAGAACTGTCTCCCAAAATTCACTTTGTTCTTATCCTACTTCCAGGATGCTATAGAGGACTATTCCTTTCTAAAACTTCGCTTAATTCAGAGCTTTATTCCATTTTGCCTTTCTCACCATTAATATATTTACTTTCCTGGTTCACTTATAAGAACATTTTCAGAGTTGCTTTTGTACCTTTTCAAAGTGTTCCGCATGTATTACCCCTGTTTGATCCTTGGCAATCCTATCAATCATTTGTAATGCCAAGTAAAACAATTAAATAACAACTCTATGTTGTCTTTTAAAATATGCATTTGCACAGCAGAGACTGCAAAAATAGAATATGGCAAATCAATGTCATGGCAAACTACAAGGCCATTAAAATGGTATCTAAGAATATGTATTATAAGAGAAAAGGCACCTAATATATTAATTAAAGAAAATATGATACCAATCTGTATGTATATGTTAATATAACACAATGCCTTTTGTTTCAATTACATACATGTATAGAAAAAATGGCAAGAGGATAGTAAGGTTATAGGTGATTTCATTTGCTCCTTTATGCTATCCTGTATTTTCCACATTTTCCATTGTGAATATATATTAGAATTTTAACTCAAAAATAAAAGTTTATACATTTTAAAGCGAAGTTCAGAAGAAAATAGTAAGTGGAACTCTCAACTGTGTACAGTATCCCATGATGAGGCTCGTATACATTCTTAATTTTCCTAATTTTCTTTATACTTGATGTACATCCAACCATTTAACCAATCACAAAGAACAAAAGATCAGATCAACCATTTCACACCTTATTAGGGATACATTTCAATTGACATGCTTATACCACTTAGATGGACATCACTGAGATATAATGATGCTCACATACTTTTGAGTTCATAGAGTTTTCCAGTTAATCAGAGACATCATTGGCAGCATATTCTAGTTGCCTTGTTGTTTTCTAACAATTGTCAAATATGTGGTAGGACTCAGAAATACTTGCTTGATTGTACATTAAAGTATTACTATATAGAATTCACTGTGTAAGGCAGAGCTATGATCAAGTCCTTGTTTACCCCAAGAGAAATGAAGATTAGGTTGAGATTGAATCCATCTCCTCTAGTGGATCCATCTTCTCTGATAGATCCAATGGTCACTGCTTATTTTACAACTTACAAATCATATCTAGGTAGTCAGAATCAGAGACAAGTTTCAAACTCAAGTCTGGCTGGTTCCACTCCACCATTTCAGCAATATTGTATAATAATTTCCAATGAATTAATCTAATTATGAGTTCTGATATGCTGCTTTTCTTAGGTTAATCTTCATTTGTGCTGGGGAGAGGAGGAAATTTTATATTTTGCCCTATAGGGAAAGCAGCAAGGATCATGTTACATGATGTTATTTAAAGCCTCATTGATATTCCAAAAGTTATGAAGAATATGCATAGAATCTCTTCAATTTATTTAGGGGACTTTGGAAACCTAAAAGAATATATGTCTCAAAAATCCTCACTTCTACTCCCAAGTAATTGTTTTTATACTTTTATATCCTACACAAATATCTACTTGCTAAATCATAATGGTAGAAATGCATTACCATTCCAAACCACTAAGTTTTAAATGTAAACTTCATTCTGCAGTTGCTATATATTTGTAAATGTAAAAGAGTAGACTACATTTCTTTTTGAGAAGTCTTAAACTGTTAAATGAATATTCCTATTTCATATGACTCACTTGGTGAGAGCAGCATTGTCACATGCCAATATGAATAGATAAATGGATTAAATATAAGAATGGAGAAAATGGAAGCAACGTTTTGGACTTTATCAATATACTAAAGCTTACAATTAGAATTTACCTAAAAATAAATGTTGGAAGGATGGTTAGATGTTGTGAATACGTGGTTGATTGAGACAGCAGAGTGTGGGATAGGTACATAAATTATAGTGATGGATCAGCTATTTGGAGTGCGATCAAAGTGTGGCACATCTACTGTCATGTGTAGGTAAAAAAACAGCCCTTGTATTTCACTCGTCTTAAATAGGACTTATTTGATATGTCCATCAGTATATTACATAGAAAAAAATACACATTTTAATTAAATAGACACAAATAATTATACACTGAAAAGAATCCTCAACAAAATACTAACAAACCAAATCCATCAGCACATCAAAAAGATAATATGTCCAGATGAAGTGGGTATCATACCAGGAAGGCAAGGATGGTTCAACATACGCAAATCAATAAATGTGATACATGAGATAAATAGAATTAAAAACAAATACCATATGGTAATCTCAATATATGCATTAAAAGCATTTGATAAAATTCAGCATCCCTTCATGATAAAGAGCCTCCTAGAAGAAATATAGCTCAACATAATAAAGGCCATATACAAGAAACTCACAGCCAACATCATACTGAATAGGGAAAATTTGAAAGCATTCCCTCTAAGAACTGGAAAAAGACACTATGCTCATTTTCACCACTCTTATTCAACATAGCACTGGAAATCCTAGCAAGAGCAATTAGTCAAGAGAAAGAAAGAAAAGCCATCCAAATTGGAAAAGATGAGGTCAAATTATCCCTGTTTACTGATTAAGTGACCTTATATCTAGAAAACCTTAAAGATGTCACCAAAAAACTCTTAGTTTTGATAAATATATTCAGTAAAGTTTCAGGATACAACATAAAATTACAAAAATCAGCAGCATTTCATGCAAATTAGAACCACAATGAGATACCACCTTACCTCAGTCAGAATGGCCTTTCTTTAAGAAGTCAAAAAACAACAGATGTTGGTGCAGATATGATGAAAAGAGAACACTTATACACTATTGTGTGAATATAAATTAGTACAACCTCTATGGAAAACAGTATGGAGATTTCTCAGAAAACTAAAAGTAGATCTACCATTCAATCCAGCAATTCCACTACCAGGTATCTACCCAAAGGAAAATAAATCATTATATAAAAAACACACTTGCATTTTTATGTTTATCAAAGCATAATTCATAATTGCAAAATTCTGGAATCAACCTAAATGCCCATCAATTGTTGAGTGGTTAAAGAAAATGTGGTGTACACAGACACACACACACACACACACACACACACATACACACACACACACCATGGAATACTACTCAGCCATAAAAAGGAACAAAATAATGTATTTCATAGCAACATGGATGAAACTGGAGGCCACTATTTTAAGTGAAGGAACTCAGGAATGGAAAACCAAATACTGCATGGTCTCTCTTATAAGTGGGAGCTAAGCTATGGGTATGCAAGAGTATGTAGTGTAGTATAATGGATATTGGAGACTGAGAAGGTGAAGGATTGGGAGGGGAGTGAGGGATTAAAAAACTACTTATTGGGTACAATGTGCACTATTTGGATGACAAGCACACTAAAAGCACAGGCTTTACCACTATGCAATTCATCCATGTAACCAAAAATGACTCATACTCCTAAAATTATTGAAATAAAAACACAGCAATGTTCAAAAAAATCCCCAAAATCACTAGCATGTCTATATAGAAATAACCATCTAGCTGAGAATTAAATAAAGAAGCCAATCCCATTTACAATAGCTACCTCCCAAAATACCTAGGGAGAATATATTTAATCAAGGAGGGGAAGATCTCTACTCTACAAGGACAACTACAAAACACTGATAAGAGAAATTGCGGATGACATCAGCAAATGGAAAAGAGCATCTCATGCTCTTGGATCAGAAGTATTAACATCATTTAAATGATCATACTGCAATCTACAAAGCAGTCTGCATACTCAATGCAATTCCTATCAAAATACCAATGTTATCTTTCACATAATTAGAATTAGAAAAAATAATCCTAAAATTCATATGTAACACAAACAGCTCAAATAGCCAAAGTAATTCTAAGCTGAAAGAACAAAGCTGGAGACATCATAACACCTGACTCCAATGTATACTACAATCCTAATTAGTAACCAAAACACCATGATGCTTTTAGAAAAACAGATACATAGATCAATGGAACAAAATAGAGAACCCACAAATAAAAGCACACATTTACAGGCAGCTGATCTTTGGCAAAGTCAACAACAGCATACACTGAAGAAAGGACATGGTGCTGGGAAAATTGGGTTGCCATATGCAAAAGAATGAAAGTAGACCCCTATCTCTCACCATATGCAAAAATCAACTCAAGATGGGCTAAATACTTAAATATAAAATATATAGTTTTAAAACTATAAAAATACTAAAAGAAAACATAGGAAAAACCTTTCTAAACATTGGTCTAGGCAAAGAATTCATAACTAAGATCTCAAGAGCACAGACAACAAAAACAAAAAATAGACAAATGGGACTTAATTAAACTAAAAAGCATCTGTAAAGGAAAAAAAACAACAGAGTGAACAGACAACCTGCAGAATTGAAGAAAATAGTATTAGATATCTGACAGGGGACTAATATCCAGAATTTACAAGGAACTCAAACAACTCAGCAACAACAAAAATACAACAAATAACCCCATTAAAAATGGGCAAATAATATGAATATTTTTCAAAAGAAAACATACAAACAAATGGCCAACAAGAATATAAAAATGATCACTATCAAAGAAATGCAAATTAAAACCATAATGAGATATCATCTTACACCAGTCAGGATGACTGTTATTATTATTACTTTTTGACATTCAGTCAACAGATTGATATAATTCAGAGATAGAGAACCTCTTGAATTTTTTCTACTTATCTGGCAACTTTTCAATCTCTTTTACAAGTGCTTCCTTCTTTTCCCTCTCCTTTAGGTTTTCCAGTTCCCAGGAATTCACACTTAATCATCTTCTCCTTTCACTAGGAATAATCTTCGGGGGTGGTCTTACCTTCACCCATGACTTCCACTAATACTATTAGCTCACTTGTCTGTTTCACAAGCGCAGATATTTCTCCTGTGTTTCAGACCCACAAATCAATCCAACAGCCTTTAGACATCTCACTGAGACTCATCTAAAACTGTGTCACCATTTCCCAGACAAACTTGTTGTAACTTTGGCCTCAGGCCTTCCTTTGTTTCCTGATCTGATTATAGAGGAAAAATCCTCTAAACTCTTTCCACTTCCAGTCTTGCCAACTTTCAAGCATTTAATTCACCTTTTGGAGGGAGAGGTTATTTATTTTTTTTAAATTATTCAGTGACTCCCTATCACCTGCAAAATAGGTATTCCAATCCTGCCTAGGTATCCAGTCTTCTCTCGTTTCTTACTTACTTCAACCTGTTAATGAACTACTTGCAGTTACTTGAACACAGGCTTTGTTGACTCTTAAGATTACAGGAAACAGATACTTATTCTAATCATCCAAGGTAGTTAGAAGTTGTAAAAACTTTATAAAATAATTTAGAAAAAAAAAATCTCACACAAAACCAGAAGCAGCTGTCATTCAGTATCTAAGCCATCAAACTCTTTGGTCATCCCTTATGCAGTAAGATTCTATGGGCTTTTCAGGAGTATTTCACCACTATTCTTTTACTCCCTGATTCCCTTTCTATACCTTGTATTTATCTGTCCACTATCAATTGTCAGATACTTTCCAAGATACCTGCCCATTATTTCTGCTTGGATGCCAAAGGTAGAGCCTATGATTGACATAGTTAATTTTCACTGTTCTTTTAGGCATAGTTTTTGGCCACAAATATCATATATTACCAGCCAGTCTATCATAATTGATGGCCCCTGTGCCAAGTGCCAATTTCCAGTCCATTAAGTAGCTACTCTTTGCCAAGATGCTTTCTGTCAGCATGGAGGTTTAAATAGAGTGATCACCCACAAAAAGAGATAATGGGGTGGTCAGGAACCATAACTAGCATGTATATTAGGTAAGCTATTCACAGATTGTAAACTGAAGTAGGAAAAAATATAATTTTTATTTCTTTATAACTGAACTAAATTGCTATATGGAACCCCTTTCCTACCAATAGCAAAAGCTAGGTTTCCTTTATTTAAGGCAAGTCACTCAGTTCAGAATTTTCGCAGTCAAATGAGAGTTCTTCCCTTTCTTATTTTCCACACATCTTAAATTGGGTTACCCTAAAAGCAGTACCTAAGATGAGGAGTTGGGTTTTGGTAGTTTATTTGCAATATAATCTTTGGAAACAGGATTGAGAGAACAAAAACAGACATGGAAGAAGAAAAAGAGAGTAAAGCGTTTGTTACTACTGAGTGGTAGCCAAGTAGGGCTCTACCCAACTAGGGCCTCTTGAGAACTGGACAGAGTGTAATTCATAATTATCTCTGAAAAACAGGATGTTGGAGCAGTTGTCCTTGAACTTCTACTTCTTATCAGTTGAGAATTTCTCCTGGGGGCATTAATTGCCCTGTATTTCTGGACTATCCTGTAGGCAAGCTGAGCAAGGTCTCATACCTTCAGAAAACTCCTAAGATAGTAAAGTTCATGCACTTACTTGGGATAATTTGTTGATAGGATGCACAAGAACTGTCCACCATAGCTGCAGCTAATATTTGAGAGTGGTTAAAAGGATGTGGGATGTGGACACCAGGATTTTTTACTACACTCCAGGAGAATACACTGTATGGACAGGAAAGTAGTATCTGGTATTCAGGTGTCATAATCTATCTACACTGGCATCTATAGAGATATTTAAGGCTCCACTTATCTACCGTTTTTATCTCTGAGCTCTGTTAGTCAATCCTAAGTTATCCACATTTCCCTCTGGCCCCCATTTATAAAGTACATGCAAGGCAATCTGTGCCCTCCTTCCCATGATCACAGGACCCCACAAGTCATCTACTTTCTCTCATCTCAGCTCCTTCTGCTCTCCTTTCACAGGGAGGCTCTAACTGGAAGCTTGAGGACCCATCCTTAAAAGTGAGAGCTTGTGGACCCATTCCAAGAGACACACTTCAAAGTCTAACACGAATATTTGCACCTCCTCACCCTCCTCTCCTTCACGCTAGCCTGTGAGAACGCTACCTAATTTAAGAAGGTGGGAAAACCTGACCTGACTGATATCGTGTGTTTCTATGTCTTTTATTTATCCCATAAAATTTGTGTCCTGAATTCTTTAGGTATCTGACTCTTGACACTATTCTTACAACTCAATTTTTTTTCTCTAAAGTTTTCCAAGAGTTTGGGCTGTTTGAAGCCTGAAAAGCTGAGCCTTGAGTCCTTTATTTACTTCTTTGTATTTCTTTTGAAACAACTGTCCCCGAGAGCAATAAGTATAGAATGTTCTGACATTTTGGGTTTCCAGAAACAACCATGAGATAAGGGTTTGTATGAAAGTGATTTATTAGGACATGTTTCCCACCAAAACATATAGAGAAGTAAGTAAGTAGAATAGGGAAGGGAAGAAAGTCAAAGAAAGATGTAATATCAAACTAAGTCCTGAAGAAGATAACTTTGGCTCTCTCCCAGGATATAACCCTGTACACAATGGAGGGCACTCTTTAGAGTTTTTCCCTGACTGGTCAAGGGAGTTTGAATACTTATCCTCTCATTTCATCAGTAATTGGTTAACAGCTGCCCAAGGGGAGGGTGGAGAAGAAAAGAGGAGTGGAAATTGTGGCACAAATTCCAAGGCACATCTGCAAATTCCATTCTAATAGCATCTTTTAGAAATACCCTGCTATGATTGGAATGCATCTCTCAAAATTCACACATTTAAAAACTTAACCCCCAGTGTAACAGTTTTAGGAGGTGGGGCCTAATGAGAGGTGACTGAAGCATGAGGGTTCTACTGTCACTAATGGATTTAATGTAGTTATAACAGCAATAGGTCAGTTATTGTTAAAGTGGGTTATTATAAAAATGAGCCCAGTCCCTTGTGCTTTATCTTTCACATGTACTCACTTGTCCTTCTACCTTTGCAATGGAATAATGAAGCCCAAAGTCCCTCCCCAGATGCTAATGCATGCTCTTGTACTTCCCAGCATCCAGAACTGTAAGAAATAAACTTATTTTTAACAAACTATCCAGTTTGCGGTATCCTGTTATAGCAAAACAAAATCGACTAAGACAGATAATTGGTACTAAGGAGTAAGTGTATTGTTATGATAAATACCTGAAAATGTAGAAGAGGCTTTGAAACTGGGTAATAGATAGATGCTGGAAGAATTTGGAGGAGCAGGCTAGAAAAAGCCTGTATGTCATAAAAGAAACATTAAGGACAATTCTGATGAGGGCTCAGAAGAAGACTCCAGAAAGAGGCTAAATCTAAATCCTCTTACAGATTATTTAAGTGATTGTGACCAGAATGCTGGTAGAAATATGGACAGTAAAGGCCATTCTGATGAGATCTTAGATGTAAATGAGAAACAAGGTATTGGAAACTGGATGAAAAGCCATCTTTGTTATACAGTTGCAAAGAATTTGGCTGCATTGTGTCCATGCCCTAGGGATTTATGGAAGCCAGAATGTGAGAGCAATGAAATAGGATATTGAGCTTAAGACATATCTAACTAGCAAAGCATTAAAGCTGCTGCATGTCTGCTTTTGGCTGCTTATATTTAGATGCAAGAGGAAGGGTATAATTTTAAAGATATAATTTATAATTAAATTATTATTTAAAGACATAATTTATAATTTATGAAGAACAAAGGAGCTAGAAAACAAGGAACAAAAATGGTAATAGAATGTCATTACCTAGCAATAATTTCCTTGTATGTAAATAGATCAAATTCTCCAATTAAAAGACATAAAGTGACTGAATGAATTTAAAAAAAAAAGATTCAACTATGTGTCACCTACAAGAGACTCACTTCACACCTAAGAGTATACATAGACTGAAAATAAAGTGAGAGAGGAAGGTATTTCATGCAAATGAAAACCAAAAGATTTGGGGTAGCTATTTGTATATCATACAAATAGACTTTAAGTCAAAAACTATAAAGAGACAATAAGTCATTATATAATGATAAAGAAGTCAATTCAGTAAGAGGATATAATGATTTTAAATATACATACACTCAACATTGAAGTACCAAAATATATAAAGCAAATATTAATAGATCTACACGGAGAGATAGACCATAATACAGTAATAGTAGGAAACTTCAAAACCCACTTCCAGCAATGGACAGATCATTCAGAGAGAAAATCAACACAAAAATATTGAATTTAAATTGCTCTCCATACCAAAGGGACCTAATATTCATTTACAGAACATTTCATCCAAAACTCTAAAATACACATTTTTCTCTGATATGGTTTAGTTCTGTGTACCCACCCAAATCTCATGTTGAATTGTAATTCCCAGTGTTAAGAGAGGACCTGGTGGGAGGGGATTGGATGATGGGGGTAGACTTTCCTCATGCTGTTCTCATGATAATGAGTTAGTTCTTATGAAATCTGATGGTTTAAAGAGTGTATAGCACTTCCCCCCTCATTCTCTCTTTCTCCTGCTACCACTAGAAGAAGGTGCTTTCTTCCCCTTCATCTTCCTTGATGATTTTAAGTTTCCTGAGGCCTCTCAATCACGCTTCCTGTTAAGCCTGCAGAACTGTGAGTCAATTAAACCTCTTTTCTTCATAAATTACCTAGTTTCAGGTAGTTCTTTATAGGATTGTCAGAATGGATTTAATACAGAAAATTGGTACCAGGAAGTGGGGCATTGTTAAAAAGACAGCTGAAAATGTGAAAGCAACTTTGGATCTGGGTAATGAATGGGCAGACATTGGAATAGTTTGGAGGGCTCAGAAGAAGATAGGAAGATGTGAGAACATTTGCAACTTCATAGAGACTTGTTGAATGGTTATGACAAAAATGCTGATAGTAATATGAACAATGAAGTCCAGGCTGAGGTGGTCTCAGATGGAGATGAGGAACTTATTGGGGACTAGAACAAAGGTCACTCTTGCTATACTTTAGCAAAGAAACTGGAAACACTGTGCCCCTGCTCTAGGGATCTGTGGAACTTTGAACTTAAGAGATAATTTAGGGTCTCTGGCAGAAGAAATTTCTAAGCAGCAAGGCACTGAAGATGTGGCCTGGCTACTCCTAAAAGCCTATGCTCATTTGCAAAAAGAAAGAGATGGCCTGAAATTGGAACTTATATTTAAAAGGGAAGCAGAGCATTAAAGTTGGAAAATTTGCAACCTGACCATGTGGTGGAAAAGAAAAACCCATTTTTCTGGAGAGACATTCAAGCTGGCTCTGGAAATTTGCATAAAAGGAGCCAAATGTTCATAGCCAAATAATGGGGAAAATGTCTCCAAGGCATTTCAGAGAACGTCACCACAGTTCCTCCTATCACAGGCTCAGAGACCTAGGAGGGAAAAATGGTTTTCTGGGCCAGTCCCAGGGTCCAGTTGCTCTGTGCAACATGGTACCCCATGTCTCAGCTGCTCCAACTCCAGCCATAGCTAAAAGGGGCCAAGGTACTGCTCATTCCATGGCTTCAGAGGGTGCATACCCCAAGCCTTGGCAACTTCCATCTGATGTTGGACCTTCGGATACACAGAAGGCAAGAGTTGAGGTTTCAGATCCTCCACCTAGATTTCAAAGGATGTATGTAAATACCTGAATGTCCAGGCAGAAGTCTGATGCAGGGGCAGGACCCTCAGAGAGAACCTCCACTAGGGCAGTTCAGAAGGAAAATGTGGAGTTGAAGCCCCAACACAGAGTCCCCACTGGGGCACTGCCTAGGGGATCTGTGAGAAGAGGACCACTGTCTTCCAGACCCCAGAATGGTAGATATAATGACAGTTTGCATAGTGCTCCTGGAAATGCCACAGATACTAAATGCCAGCCTAAAAGCAGCCAAAGTGATTGTACCCTTCAGAGCCACAGAAGCAGAGCTGCTCAAACCCTTGGGAGACCACCCCTTGCATCAGCAAGCCCTGCATGTGAGACATAGAGTCAAAGGAGATTATTATGGAGCTTTAAGATTTAATGACTGCCCTGCTGGGTTTCAGACTTGCATGTGGCCTTTACCCTCTTTGTTTTGTTCAATTTCTCTCATTTGGAATGGGAGCATTTACCCAATGCCTGTACCCCCATTATATCTTGGAAGTAACTAACTTGTTTTTTACTTTACAGGCTCATAGGCAGAAGGGACTTGCCTTGTCTCAGATGATACTTTGGACTTGGACTTTTGGGTTAATGATGGAGTAAGTTAAGACTTTGGGAGACTATTGGGAGGGTAAAATTGTGTTTTGTAATGTGAGAAGGACATGAGATTTTGGAGAGGCCAGGGGCAGAATGATATGGTTTGGCCCTCTGTCCCCATTCAAATCTCATGTTGTAATTCCCAATCTAGGGGGGGAATCTGGTGGGAGTTGATTGGATCATGGTCCGCATTTCCCCATGCTGCTCTTGTGACAGTGAGTGAATTCTCACTAGTTCTGATGGTTTATAAAGTGTGTGGCACTTCCCTCCTCACTCTCTCTCTCTCTCCTGTAGTAGAGCAGGAGAGCTTGCTTCCCCTTCACCTTCCACCATGACTGTAAGTTTCCTGAGTCCTCCCTGTCATGATTCCTGTTAAGCATGTGGAACTGTGAGTCATTAAGCCTCTTTTCCTCAAAATGAATGAAAGAGGTAAATGTAAGACTTGAAACAATAAAACTACCAAAAGAAAGCATAAAGGACACACTTTATGATAGTGGTCTGGGTAAGTATTTTTTGGACAAGGCCTCAAAGCCACAGACAATAAAAGCATAAATAGGCCAATAGGATTACATCAAATTAAAAAGGTTCTGCTTGGCAAAGTAAACAATCAATAGAATAAAGAGACCAACTATAGAATGGGAGAAAATATTTGCAAACTGTGCATCTCACAATGGGTCCTGTATATGCACAATATATAAGGAGCTCAAATAACCCAAAACAGAAAAAGAAAATAAATAATTTGATTTAAAAATGGGCAAAATATCTGAACAAGCATTTCTCAAAAGAAGTACATATGGCAAAAATGTATATAAATTGCTCAGCATCACTAATCATCATTGAAATGTAAATCAAAGCCACAAAGTGAGATATTACCTCACCCCAATTAGAATGGCTATTTTTGAAGACAAAAACCACAAATTCTGGGAGAGATATAGACAAAGGGAAACACTCATACATTGTTGATGGGTTTATAAATTAATACAGCTGTTATGGAAAACAGTATGGAGGTTCCTGAAAAAAATTAAAACTAGAACTAACATATGATCCAGCAATCCTACTATTGAGTATATATCAAATGGAAATAAAATCAGTGTCAGTATATTTGAACTTCCATGGTTGTTGCAGTGCTATTCATAATACCCAAGGTATGCAACCAACCTAAGTGTCCATCAATGAATAATTGGAAATAAAATGTATTATATATGTGCAATGAAATATTATTCTGCAAAAAAAGATAAAATCTTGTCATTTGCAAAAACATGGATGAACTGGAGGACATAATGTTATGTGAAATAAGCCAGACACAGAAAGACAAATACCACATGATATCACTCATATGTAGAATTGAAAGAAGTTTATCTCATAGAAGCAGAGAGTGGGATAGTGGTTACCATAGGCTGGGGAATGTGTGTCAGGGGGAAGTGATGGGCGAGATAGGAAGATATTGGCCAGCAGGTACAAAGTTACAGTTAGGAGGAATAAGTTCCGATGTAGTGTTGCATAGTACAATGACTATGGTTAACAATATTTTATTGTGTATTTCAAAATAGCTACAAAGGAGAATTTTAAATTGTGCTCACCACAAAGAAATGAAAAGGTACAAAGTGATGAACATGATAGATACCCAGAACTGGTATTATGCAATGTATACATATATCAAAAGGACATCAATAAGATAATTTGAAGAACCTGAATGAGTATGGAATATAAGATAATGCTATTGTATCTATAATAAACACCCCAAATTGGATAATTATATTGTGTTTATGTAAAAAAAAGTCTATTCTTGGGAGACACATGCTTCAATATTTAGGTGTGAAGACACATAACGTCTATAATGTCTTTGCAAATGACTCAGGAAAAATAATAATTATGAATCAAGATTAATTTAGTCTTATAAGTTTTCTGTATATTTGAAATTTTTAACACAAACAATTTAAAATAATAAGAATAAATAGTTCTTGCTTCAGCAGCACATATACTAAAATTGGAAGGACACACAGAAGATTACCATGGCCCCTGCACAAGGATGACACTCAAATTCATAAAGCATTCCATATTTTTAAACACCTCTATACAAATAAACTAGAAAATCTAGAAGAGATGGATAAATTCATGCACAGACACACCCTCCCAAGACTAAACCAGGAAAAAGCTGAATCCATGAATAGACCAAAAACAAGTTCTGAAATTAAGGCAGTAATTAATAGCCTACCCACCAAGAAAAAGCCCATGAACAGATGGATTTACAGCCAAATTATATCAGAGGTAAAAAAAGAAGCTGGTGCCATTCTTTCTAAAACTATTCCAAGCAATTGAAAAAGAGGGAATCCTCCCTAACTCATTTTATGAGGCCAGCATCATCCTGATATCAAAACCGGGCAAAGATACAACAATAAAATAAAATTTTGGGCCGATATCTCTGATGAACATTCATGTCAAAATCCTCAATAAAATACTGGCAGGCCAGGCGCAGTGGCTTACACCTGTAATCCCAGCACTTTGGGAGTCTGAGGTAGGTGGATCACAAGGTCAAGAGATCGAGACCATCCTGGTCAAAATGGTGAAACCGCGTCTCTACTAAAAATACAAAAAATTAGCTGGGCATGGTGGTACGTGCCTGTAATCCCAGCTACTCAGGAGGCTGAGGCAGGAGAATTGCCTGAACCCAGGAGGCGGAGGTTGCCGTGAGCCAAGATCGCGCCATTGCACTCCAGCCTGGATAACAAGAGTGAAACTCCGTCTCAAAAAAAAGAAAAAAAATACTGGCAAACTGAATTCAGCAGCAAGTCAAAAAGCTTACCCACCATGATCAAGTTGGCTTCATCCTTGAATTCAAGGCTGGCTCAACAAATGCAAATAAATAAATGTAATCCAACATGTAAACAGAACCAATGATAAAAACCACATAACTATCCTAATAGATACAGAAGAGGCCTTTGATAAAATTTTATATCCCTTCATGTTAAAAACTCTCAATAAACTAGGTATTGATGAAACATATCTCAAAATTATAAAGGCTTTTTACGACAAACCCTTGGCCAATATCATAATGAATGGGTAAAGCTGGAAGCATTCCCCTTGAAAACCAGCACAAGACAAGGATGTCTTCTCTCAACACTCCTATTCAACACAGTATTGGAAGTTCTGGCCAGAGAAATCAGGCAAGGAAAAGAAATAAAGTGTATTCAAATAGGAAGACAGGAAGTCAAATCACCTTTGTTTGCAGATGACATAATCCTACATCTAGAAAACCTCATCAGCTCAGCCCCAAAACTCCTTAACCTGATGAGCAAATTCAGCAAAGTCTCAGGATCCAAAAGCAAAGTGCAAAAATCACTAGCATTTTTACACAACAACAACAGGCAAGCAGAGAGCCAAATCATGAATAAACTCATATTCACAATTTATACAAAGAGCATAAAATACCTAGAAATACAAATTACAAGGGATGTGAAGACCTCTTCAAGGAGAATTACAAACCACTGCCCAAGGAAATAAGAGAGGACAAAAACAAATGAAAAAACATTCCATCCCCATAAATAAAAAGAACCAGTATCATGAAAATGGCCAGACTGCCCAAAGTAATTTGTAGGTTCAATGCTATTCCCATCAAACTAACATTGACATTCTTCAGAGAATTAGAAAAACTACCTTAAATTTTGTATGAAACCAAAAAAAGAGCCCATATAGCCAAGGCAATCCTAAGCAAAAAGAACAAAGCTGGAGGCACCACGTTATCTGACTTCAAATTATACTACAAGGCTACAGTAACCAAAACAGCATGGTACTGGTAGCAAAACTGACATATAGACCAATGGAACAGAACAGAGATCTCATAAATAACACCACACATTTACAACCATGTTATCTTTGACAAACCTGACAAAAACAAGTAATAGAGAAAGGATTCTTTATTCAATAAATGGTGCTAGAAAAACTGGCTAGTCATATGCAGAAAACAAACAGGACCCTTTCCTTACACCTTATACAAAAATTAACTCAAGATGGATTAAAGACTTAAATGTAAAACCCAAAACCATAAAAACCCTAGAAGAAAACCTACATAACACCATTCAGGATTTAGGCATGGGCAAAGACTGCACAACAAAAACACCAAAAGCAATTGCAACGAAAGCCAAAATTTACAAATGGGATCTAATTAAACTGAAGAGATTCTGCACAACAAAAGAAACAAACAACAACAAAAAAATCAGAGTGAATAGGCAACTTACAGAATGAGAAAAAAATTTTGCAATCTATCCATCTGACAAAGGCCCAATATCCAGAATCTACAATAAACTTAAACAAATTTACAAGAAAAAAATAATCAACCCCATCAAAAACTAGGCAAAATATATGAACAGACACTTCTCAAAAGAAGACATTTAAGTGGCCAACAAACATATGAAAAAAATCTCAACATCATTGATCATTAGAGAAAGACAAATCAAAACCAAAATGAGATATCATCTTACACCAGTCAGAATGGTGATTACTAAAATATCAAGAAACAATAGATGCTGATGAGGCTGTGAAGAAATAAAAACACTTTTACACTGTTGGTGAGAATGTAAATTAGTTCAACCATTATCGAAGACAATGTGGTGATTCCTCAAGGATCTAGAACCAGAAATATCATTTGACCCAGCAATCCCATTACTGGGTATATACCCAAAGGAATATAAATCATTCTACTGTAAAGACACATGCACATGTGTGTTTACTGCAGAACTATTTACAATAGTGAATAAATGGAACTAACCCAAATGCCCATCAGTGATAGACTGGATAAAGAAAATGTGGTACATGTATACCATAGAATACTAAGCAGCAATAAAAAGGAATGAGATCATGTCCTTTCCCAGGACACGGATGAAGCTGGAAGCCATCATTCTCAGCAAACTAACACAGGAACAGAAAATCAAACATCGTATGCTCTCACTCATAAATGGGAGTTGCACAATGAGAACACACGGACACAGAGAGAGGAACAACACACAATAGGGCTTGTTGGGGTGGGGGCAAGGAGAGGAAGAGCTTAGGACAAATTACTAATGCACATGAGGCTTAAAACATAGATGACGGGTTGATAGGTGCAACAAACCACCATGGCACACATATACCTATGTAACAAACCTACATTTTCTACACTTGTATCCCAGATCTTAAATTAAAATTTTAAAAAAGAATTAATAAAAGGACTATCTAGAGAAATTTAGAGAAATGCTTGCACAAGTGCATCAGGAGGAATATATAAGAATGTACACATTTACAGCAGCAAATACTAAAAAAGTTACAATAAACTAAATGTTCTTGAGTAGTAAAATACATTATATTGTATATATAACATGGAATACCACAGAGCAGTGAAAATGAATCAGCTAGAGTTACATATCACATGAATAAATCTCCAAAACATAATAATGAGAGAATGAAGCAAGTTGTAAAAGGCATTTATAGTATGATTCCACTTATTTAAAGTTCAGAAATAGGCAAAACTAAACAAAATTATCAACACTCTAAAAAATTGAGGGTAAAGGGATCATCAATGTAACACAATACTCTAGCATCTGAAAAAAAATTGGTAACTTCATTTGAATCGAATATTTTGTCCTTTACCATTCATGTTCTATTATAGGACTGTGCTTAGAAAGCTTTATATATTATGGTGTCATCATCACTGGTGTTAGCTCAGCCAAGATTTTTATAGTTATATTATTATTAGTTTTATATTTATAGTCATTCTAATGGGTATCATAATTT
This sequence comes from Callithrix jacchus, assembly GCF_049354715.1. Lineage (NCBI taxonomy): Eukaryota > Metazoa > Chordata > Mammalia > Primates > Cebidae > Callithrix > Callithrix jacchus. Next base: position 21,763,538 of record NC_133524.1, read on the forward strand.
ATGACTCTGGTGACAACTAGAAGAGCTACAAACTATTCTGTTGATAGCTTTGCCTTCTATTCTGAATATATAATCAATATCAGTAGTAGAAATAGCACATACAGTTTTTTATTAGCAATTGGTTCCTATGATATTTAATTATGCATTCATCTTCTCCATTTAGTACTAGTACTACTGCCTTTTCTTCTAGCAGTATCAGGTTACAGTGTCAAATATCTGCCATTCACTGTCAAAACAGCACCTACCCACAACAAAGGATAAAAATAGCAGCCCTCCCACAGCCACAGCTAATCAAGGTTTTATGATGACCAAGATATACACCCATTAATAAGCATGTAGAGTCATGCTTTGAGCTTGGTGATAAAGACAAACTGAGTCTTGAAGTTAAGAGACTCAAAATCACATCACATGTACAACACTTTAAAGAATATGGCTATCAAGCTCTTCTTCTGTGGTGAGAATAAGGAAGACACATTTGATAACTAAGTTAAAATATCTAAAGAGCTGTCACATGGAAGCTGGATTTGACTTGTTCTTTATGATCCCAAGGGATAGAACTTGAATCAATGGGTTAAAGCTTCAGAAAGACAAATTTGATCAATTTAAGGAAGAGACACCCAGAAAAACAATAACCAGTCACAAAGAAAAGTGAACTGCATATTTCAAGAAGCATTCTAAAAGATTTTAGGCAAACAGTAGGATGAGGTCAGAGAACAAAATGATTGAATTCTTAGGGTTCTGAGAGTCTGGGTTCTAGGCATGGAAGAGGATTCTGAGCTAGTAGTCAAGAGGCCTGGGCTATTGCCCTTGCTCATCCACTAACTAGATAGGTGACCACCATTTTGAGACTTTTCTAATACGAGTATTAGGATTAATTGATAGATAGTGTTGTCACTGCCTTGATAGAAATAACAGCTCCATATCAGATTAATTTCATACTGATGTCAACCTTATGACAGCAAATCTTTTTCACTGGAGACAACCTGATTTACTAACACTAGGAATCTGATGTAGACCAACAAGGTTTGGAGCATTTATTCTCTAGGGAAACATCAGTGGAAGTATAATGTACACATCACCACCATGGAGTTAAAAAAAAGGTTTATTGTGAACAGTGCCACAATAAACATACGTGTGCATGTGTCTTTACTATAGAATGATTTATAATCCTTTGGGTATGTACCCAGTAATGGGATTGCTGGGTCAAATGGTATAATGATAGACTGAATAAAGAAAATGTGGCAAATATACACCAAGGAATACTATGCAGCCACAAAAAAAGGGATGATTTCATGTCCTTTGCAGGGAAATGGATGAAACTGAAAACCATCATTCTAAGCAAACCGACACAAAAACAGAAAACCAAACCCTGCATGTTCTCACTCATAAGTGTGTGTTGAACAATGAGAACACATGGACACAGGGAGGGAAACATCACACACTGGGGCCAGGGCGGTGGGGGGCTAGGGGAGGAATAGCAGAGGGTGGGGGATTGGAGAGGGATATCATTAGGAGAAATACCTAATGTAGACAACAGGGCAATGGATGCAGCAAATCACTGCCATGGCACGTGTATACCTCTGTAACAAACCTGCATGATCTGCACATGTACCCCAGAACTTAAAGTATAATAAATTAAAAAAAAAAGTTTAATCAGAGGGAAAGATTCCAGAGGAACTAGGCTTGATGGTCAACAAAACCAATTTGCCTTTGAGAGAAATTATTCCTCCAAGATTAGCTTTACCCTTGGCTTCTATAAAATATTTGCATATTACCTGGAAATAAGCACCACATTTTCCTTTTTATTAGTTTATTATGTTACTGAATAATATATAATAAACAAAATTAGTTGGCCAAATATTGTTCACATTCTGAGTCTATGTAAAGGTATGCAGGAATAGCTTATAGAGTCCTTGATATCCCCTGAACCAAGAAAGTCAGCTGTGTTTATTTTATTATTATACATTTTACAGAGGAGAGAAATCTCTTTTTCTATATTCCAGGGCAATGGAAAGATGCCTAATTTCATTTCATACTGTTTCTACCCCTGTTAGGAATATAGTCACTGTTATCTACTTTTCAACTGTACAGCAATTTTTAGCAATTTCTGGTGGGGAAACATATCAGTAGAGGTCCCTGCAGGAAACAGGTGATTCCACTCAGGTGATTCAATTAGGAGATTTTGTAAATAAATGACTACTTACAGATGTGTGGCTAGGGTGAAGGTTAAACAAGGAAGGATAAGGCCATTATGACCCAAAGATGAGTCGTTGCTGGAAGCCATTACCAATCCCAGGTTTGAAAGAGAACATGGAGGAAATAGTGTTTTAGGAACCAGTGAGAGCTGGAACTATGGAGGAAGGGATACTCAGCAAAAGCTGTAGCAATGGAGAAACTCAACCACAGCCAAAACCAGAACCAATTCAGCCAGGATGAAACAGAGAAAAGATATCTTTACCTTTCTCTTTTTATGTCCTACAGTCTCATGCTGATGACTCCCTTTAGCTGAGTCAACAACGTAAACTCAGAATTTAGTTTGGAATAGTTTGTCCAATGACTATCTCCTAACTTCCATTTCAGATTCTTTTCCATAATATAATACTTTTAAAGGGATATAGTCTAGCAAAGTTTGTTAATGGCTATCAAACCTATAAATAATGGAATCCATATGTCACTTAGAGAGAAAAAAAGATGCATAGGGCTACAGTTATTGTAATTTAATCATCATTCAAAAATTAATTGAGCCACAACTATATAGTGCTGAAGACAGAAATAGTATCAAAATTCATAGATCTTCTACAATATAAAAATGCCTACAGACATGCTCAGTTAAAAAGAAAGAAGATATAGACACTACATGTAGATATGGAAGTTTGCCCATACAGACATCTGTCTGTAGTATGCATGTATGGGTCTATATGTGTATGTGTGCCTATAGTGAGTATGTGCATATCTGTGCTGATATTCTCCATATCCCCTCTCCATGACCCACCCCAAATCCACTCTCCACTCTTCTCCAACTGCTTTGTGCCCTAAATGACTGAACTATATGAATTACATCAATGGGTTTTCTCATACTTTGGCTCCCTGTTGGGTTGAGACAATCATCAGTGGAAAGCCAGAAGAAAATCAGAGGGCAGAAAATGAGAAAGATCAGAGTATGTATTTCTCTGAGTCTCCTTGCAAAGTCACTATGACTCATCATATCCTCAACTAAAAATCACAGTTGCGGAGGAAGATCCAAGATGGCGGTTTAGGAGGCGCTCAGGATTGCAGCTCCCAGTGAAAGCGCAGAGAGTGGACGCCACATTTCCAGACGGATCTTTATTGCCCACAGACCAGGAGATTCCAAGGCAGAGGAGCCCCACAGGTCACCAGCACGATTATTTTGGCCGGTGCGGCTATTTTCCCAGCGCCTTGACATGGTGGTTCTCCGTACAAAATACACTGGTCTGGTTGCCCTTTTAAGCTGGTGATTGGAGCTCCAGGAAGGGAGAGTCACCCATTCATCTGATTAAACAGGGTTGAGAAACAAGGAGCCAGGCCAGGAGATTCCTGGGCAGTGCCATTGTTACAGCTGGCACAGTGGGTCACCACACGGAAAATCACACAGATCCCGGCGCCTTTACAGCAGACGACTGGAACACCTAGGAGAAAGTCAACCATTCAACTTCAAAAAAACAGGGCTCTAAGTCAGGGAGCCAGATGATCAGGCTTGGCGGGTCTCACTGCCACAAAAACAAAAAACAAACAAAAAAACCCAGCAATTGGAAATGCCCTGGGTTGAGAGTTTCACAGCAAGCACAGCTGAACCCGGGATGGTCCAGCTCTGTGGGTGAGGGGCGTCCACCATTACCAAGGCACTCCACCCCTATGGAGATAGTCTGCCGTTGCTGAGGCAGCCCGCCATTGCCAAGGCAACATGCCACTACAGAGAGAGTCTGCCATTACAGAGGTGGGCCACCATTGCCAAGACAGTTCAAACCACACCCATATAAACAGGATTACAGGGAAGTTCACACAGCAGCAGTGTGGAGCCCACAGCAGCTCAGCAAAGCCTCTGCAGGCAGACAGTGACTAAGCTGTCTCCTTGCTAGGCAGGGCAGCCCTGAAAAAAAAGGCAGCAGCACAATGAAAATGCATAAATAAAGCCCTAACTCCCCAGGACAGAGTACTTAGGGAAAAAAAAAGGTTTATGAGTTCTGCTGCAGCAGACTTAAACGCACCTGCCCAGCAGCTCTGAACAACGGAGCTCACAGCTCAGCACTTGAGCTCCTATAAAGGACAGACTGTCTCCTCAAGCAGCTCCCTGACTCTGTATATCCAAAGAGTCACCTCACAAAGGACTGACCAGACTGACATTTGGCGGGCATCATTCTGGGACAAAGATAGCAGAAGAAGAAACTGGTAGCAACCCTTACTGTTCTGCAGCTGCTGCCAGTGATCCCCATGCTAGCAAGGCCTGGAGTGAACCTCAGTAGTCCTACAGCAGAGGGGCCAGACTGTTAGAAAAAAAACTAAGAAAAAGAAATAACTTCATCATCAGTAATCTGGACATCCACTCAGAGACCCAATCTGAAAATCAGCAACTACACAGACGACAGGAGGATAAATCCACAAAGATGGGAAGAAACCTGCGCAAAAAGGAAGAAAACACCCAAAACCAGAACACCTCTCCTCCTGCAAGGGATCACAACTCCTCACCAGCAAGGGAACAAAGCTCCATGGAGAATGAGAGTGATGAAATGACAGAATCAGACTTCAGAAGGTGGGTAATAAGAAACTTCCGTGAGCTAAAAGAACATGTTCTAACTCAATGCAAAGAAACTAAGAACATTGAAAAAAGATTTGATGAAATGATAACAAGAACGGACAACTTAGAGAGGAATATGAGTGACTTGATGGAACTGAAAAACACAACACGAGAACTTCGCGAAGCATGCACAAGTTTCAACAGCCAAATTGACCAAGCAGAAGAAAGGATATCAGAGGTCAAAGATCGACTCAATGAAATAAAATGAGAAGGCAAGATTAGAGAAAAAATTGCAAAAAGGAATGAACAAAGTCTCCAAGAAATGTGGGACTATGTGAAGAGACCTAATCTACGTTTAGTAGGTGTACCTGAATGTGACGAAGAGAATGAATACAAGGTGGAAAATACTCTTCAGGATATTATCCAGGAAAATTTCCCCAACGAAGCAAGGCAGGCCAATATTCAACTCCAGGAAATACAAAGAACACCACAAAGATATTCCACAAGAAGACCAACCCCAAGGCACATAATCGTCAGATTCGCCAGGGTTGAAATGAAGGAGAAAATGCTAAGGGAAGCCAGAGAGAAAGGTTGGGTCACCCACAAAGGGAAGCCCATCAGACACAGCAGATCTCTCGGCAGAAACACTACAAGCCAGAAGAGAGTGGGGACCAATACTCAACATCCTTAAAGAAAAGAACTTTCAACCCAGAATTTCATATCCAGTGAAACTAAGCTTCATAAGTGAAGGAAAAATAAAATCCTTTGCAAACAAGCAAGTACTCAGAGATTTTTGTCATCACAAGGCCTGCTTTACAAGAGCTCCTGAAAGAGGCACTACACCTCTTTCAGGAAGCAACAACCAGTACCAGCCGCTCCAAAAACATACCAAATGCTAAAGAGCATATACAAGATGAAGAATCTGCATCAATGAATGGACAAAACAGCCAGCTAGCATCAAAATGGCAGTATCAAATTCACACATAACAATATTAACCCTAAATGTAAATGGACTAAATGCACTCATCAAAAGACACAGACTGGCAAATTGGATAAAAAGCCAAAACCCATCAGTGTGCTGTATCCAGGAAACCCATCTCACATGCAAGGATACACAAAGGCTCAAAATAAAGGGATGGAGGAAGATTTACCAAGCAAATGGAGAGCAACAAAAAGCAGGAGTTGCAATTCTTATGTCTGATAAAATAGACTTTGAAGCAACAAAGACCAAAAGAGACAAAGAAGGACATTACATAATGGTAAAAGGATCGATGCAACAAGAAGAGCTAATGATCCTAAATATATATGCACCCAATATAGGAGCACCCAGATACATAAGGCAAGTTCTGAATGACTTACAAAGAGACTTAGACTCCCACAGAACAATAGTGGGAGACTTTAACACTCCACTGTCAATATTAGACACATCAACGAGACAGAAAATTAACAAGGATATCCAGGACTTGAACTCACACCTGGAACAAGCAAACCTAATAGACATTTACAGAACTCTCTACCCAAAATCCACAGAATATGCATTCTTCTCAGCACCACATCACACCTACTCTAAAATAGAGCACATAATTGTAAGTAAATCACTCCTCAGTAAATGCAAAAGAACGGAAATCATAGCAAACATTCTCTCAGACCACAGTGCAATCAAGTTAGAACTCAGAATTCAGAAACGAACTCAGAATCGCATAGCTTCATAAAAACTGAACAACTGGCTCTTGAATGTTGACTGTATAAACAATGAAATGAAGGCAGAAATAAAGATGTTCTTCAAAACCAATGAGAATGAAGACACAACACACAAGAATCTCTGGGACACATTTTAAGCAGTGTCTAGAGGAAAATATATAGCAATAAGTGCCCACTTGAGAAGCAAGGAGAGATCCAAAATCTACACCCTATCATCAAAATTGAAAGAGCTAGAGGAGCAAGATCAAAAAAACTCAAAACCTAGCAGAAGACAAGAAATAACTAAGATCAGAGCAGAACTGAAGGAGATAGAGACACAAAAAAACCTTCAAAAAATCAGTACATCCAGGAGCTGGTTTTTCAAAAAGACCAACAAAATAGACCACTAGCCAGATTAATAAAAAAGAAAAGAGAGAATAACCAAATAGATGCAATAAAAAACGATAAAGGGGTATCACCACAGATCCCACAGAAATTCAAACCATCATCAGAGATTATTACAAACAACTCTATGCACATAAACTACTAAAACTGGAAGAAATGGATAAATTCTGGACACTTGCATCCTCCCAAGCCTAAACCAGGAAGAAGTTGAAACCCTGAATAGACCAATAACAAGATCTGAAGTTGAGGCAGCAATTAAGAGCCTACCACACAAAAAAAGCCCAGGTCCAGATGGGTTCACAGCTGAATTCTACCAGACACACAAAGAGGAGCTGGTACAATTCCTTTTGAAACTATTCCAAATAATCCAAAAAGAGAAAATCCTTCACAAATCATTTTATGAGACCAACATCATCCTGATACCAAAACCTAGCAGAGACTCAACAAGAAAATAAAAATTCAGGCCAATATCTATGATGAACATAGACACAAATATCTTCAATAAAATATTGGCAAGCCAATTGCAACAGCACATCAAAAAGCTCATCCACCATGATCAAGTAGGATTCATCCCGGTGATACAAGGCTAGTTCAACATACACAAGTCTATAAACGTAATTCACCACATAAACAGAACCAAAGAAAAAAAGCACATGATTATCTCAACTGATGCAGAGAAGGCTTTGACAAAATTCAACAGAACTTTATGCTAAAAATCCTCATTAAGCTAGGTATTGATGGAGCGTATCTCAAAATATCATACTGAATGGGCAAAAACTGGAAGCATTCCCTTTGAAACCTGGCACTAGACAAGGATGCCCTCTCTCACCACTCCTATTCAATATAGTACTGGAAGTTCTAGCCAGAGCAATCAGGCAAGAAAAAGAAATAAAGTGTATTCAAATAGGAAAGGAGGAAGCCAAATTGTCTCTATTTGCAGACAACATGATTGTATATCTAGAAGATCCCATTGTCTCAGCCCAAAATCGCCTGAAACTGATATGCAACTTCAGCAAAGTCTCAGGATACAAAATCAATGTGTAAAAATCACAAGCATTCCTGTACACCAATAACAGACTTAAAGAGAGCCAAATCAAGAATGAACTGCCATTCACAATTGCTACAAAGAGAATAAAATACCTAAAATACAACTAACAAGGAATGTAAGGACCTCTTCAAGGAGAACTACAAACCACTGCTGAATGAAATAAGAGAGGACACAAACAGATGGCGAAACATTCCATGTTCATGGTTAGGAAGAATCAATATCGTGAAAATGGCCATACTGCCCCAAGTAATTTATAGATTCAATGCTATCCAAATCAAGATACCAATGACCTTCTTTACAGAACTGGAAAAAAACACCTTAAACTTCATATGGAACCAAAACAGAGCCTGCATAACCAAGTCAATTCTAAGTAAAAAGAACACAGGAGGAGGCATCACACTACCGGACTTCCAACTATACTACAAGGCTACAGTAATCAAAACAGCGTGGTACTGGTACCAAAACAGATATAGACCAATGGAACAGAAAAAAGTAAGCAATGGGGAAAGGATTCCCTGTTTAATAAATGGTGTTGGGAAAACTGGCTAGTTATGTGCAGAAAGCAGAAACTGAACCCCTTCCTGACACCTTAGACTAAAATTAAATCCAGATGGATGAAAGACTTAAACATAAGACCTAACACCATAATAACCCTAGAAGACAATCTAGGCAAAACCATTCAGGACATAGAAGTAGGCAAGGACTTCATGACCACAACACCAAAAGTATTGGCAACCAAAGCCAAAATAGACAAATGGGACCTAATCAAACTCCACAGCTTCTGCCCAGCAAAAGAAACAGTCATTAGAGTGAATCGGCAACCAACAAAATCAGAAAACATTTTTGCAGTTTACCCACCTGATAAAGGGCTGATATCCAGAATTTACAAAGAACAAAAACAGATTTACAAGAACAAATCGAAGAAGCCCATTCAAAAGTGAGCAAAGGATATGAAAAGACACTTTACAAAAGAAGACATACATGAGGCCAACAAGCATATGAAAAAGTGCTCATCATCACTGGTCCTTAGAGAAATGCAAATCAAAACTACACTGAGATACCATCTCATGCCAGTTAGAATGGTGATCATTAAATATCTGGAGACAACATATGCTGGAGAGGATGTGGAGAAACAGGAACACTTTTACACTGCTGGTGGGAGTATAAATTAGTTCAACCATTGTGGAAGACAGTGTGGCGATTCCTCAAGGACCTAGAAATAGAAATTCCATTTGACCCAGCAATCGCATTACTGGGTATATATCCAAAGGATTATAAATAGTTCTACTATAAGGACACATGCACACGAATGTTCATTGCAGCACTGTTTACAATAGCAAGGACCTGGAAACAACCCAAATGCCCATCGATGAGAGACTGGACAGGGAAAATGTGGCACATATACACCATGGAATATTATGCAGCCATCAAAAACGATGAGTTCGTGTCCTTTGTAGGGACATGGATGAACCTGGAGACCATCATTCTCAGCAAACTGACACAAGAACAGAAAATGAATTACTGCATGTTCTTACTCATAGGTGAGTGTTGAACAATGAGAACACATGGACACAGGGAGGGGAGCATCACACACTGGGGTCTGTTGAGCGAATAGGGGAGGGACAGCCGGGGGTGGGGAGTTGGGGAGAGATACCATGGGGAGAAATGCCAGATATAGGTGAAGTCGAGGAAGGCAGCAAATCACACTGCCACGTGTATACCTATGCAACTATCTTACATGTTCTTCACATATACCCCAAAACCTAAAATGCAATAAAATTATAATAAAAATCACAGTTTCTATCAAGCAATCTGTCTTTCTCTGCAGGTTTTAGTTGCTGCTCTCTCTCCTTGTCCCTTCAGTAATGACCACACCTTGCTTTGATTACTTCACTAACCCTGTGGTTTCTCTGTACCCTGCCCATATCTTGTAAATTATACCTTTATTAAACTCTTCTCAGGTTACCCAATTTGTGAGTGTCATCTGCTTTCAGCAGGAACCCTAATGGATACATTATGCCTCAACAACTCACAAGGATTAATAGGGTTTCTCCAGTCTTCCTGAAACATTCCAGGCTTTAGAAAAGTATATTTCCTTGGTAATAATCTAGGTCTATTAGACTACAAGGTCTTTGAGAGCAGAGATCATATCATACACACAGTTTTAACATCTACAGGCCTAAATAGCTCCTGCCCACAGTTGGTAATCCACAATTATTCTGAGGAATTGAATTGACCTACAACAAAACATAGCTATTCCCAGGCTATGATCCTGAATGGATAAAATAAACATTATCTTTAATCATGACAGAAAAAATCATGTGATCCTCTGGTCACTAGAGAAATGCAAATCAAAACTACACTGAGATACTATCTCACGGCAGTTAGAATAGCGATCATTAAAAATTCTGGAGACAACAGATGCTAAAGAGGATGTGGAGAAATAAGAACACTTTTACACTGCTGGTGGGAGTGTAAATTAGTTCAACCATTGTGGAAGACAGTGTGGTGATTCCTCAAGGACCTAGAAATAGAAATTCCATTTGACCCAGCAATCCCATTACTGGGTATATATCCAAAGGATTATAAATCATTCTACTATAAGGACACATGCACACGAATGTTCATTGCAGCACTGTTTACCATAGCAAAGACCTGGAAACAACCCAAATGCCCATCGATGATAGACTGGACAGGGAATATGTGACACATATACACCATGGAATATTATGCAGCCATCAAAAACGATGAATTTGTGTCCTTTGTAGGGACATGGATGAACCTGGAAACCATAATTCTCAGCAAACTGATACAAGAACAGAAAATCAAACACCACATATTCCCACTTATAGGTGAGTGTTGAACAATGAGAACACATGGACACAGGGAGGGGTGCATCACACACTGGGGTCTGTTGGGGGGAAATAGGGGAGGGACAGCAGGAGGTGGGGAGCTGGGGAGAGATAGCATGGGGAGAAATGCCAGATATGAGTGAAGGGGAGGAAGGCAGCAAATCACACTACCAAGTGTGTAACTATGCAACTATCTTGCATGTTCTTCACATGTACCCCAAAACCTAAAATGCAATAAAAAAATCATGTGATTCTAAAGAATTTATTGATGTTAACTGACTGAACATAATACCCATTTTAATGTCTTCTTCATGTAGAAATAAATGATTGTTAAAACTACTGTCTGGGCGCGGTGGCTCCCACCTATAATCCCAGCACTTTGGGAAGCTGAGTTGGGCAGATCACTTGAGGTCAGGAGTTTGAGACCAGCCTGGTGAACATGGTGAAGCCCTATTTCTACTAAAAATACAAAAATTAGCAGGGCTGGTGGCAGGCACCTGTAATCGCAGGTACTCAGGAAGCTGAGGCAAGAGAATTGCTTGAACCCAGGGGGTTGGAGTTTGCAGTGAGCTGAGATTGTGCCACCACACTCCACCCTGGGCAACAGAGCAAGACTCCATCTCAAAAGAAAAAAAAAGGAGTATTATACAGCTGGCTGTGTAATTACATTAATCAAAGAGTGCCTCCTCTGTTGGTTTCTTTGCTGTTTCCATAGTAGCAACCACATGTTTGTAAGTAGAGATCACACATAGAACCCATTCATAATTACACATGTAGCACTACATTTCAGAGAACACAATAAATATGGAGGTCATGAGTGCATGGAAAAGAAATATGATGAAAAAATATTTTCTCTCCAGCTTTTCTATCTTTTGATTATTCTTAAACCCTTTCTTAGTATGTTCTGATTCCTTATTACCCCTTTTCATTCACTTCAATAAAAAGGTCTCTGCAGCCACGCACCAAATTACAAACATCTGCTCCTGAAATGACCCAGAACTGTTCTTTAAAAAAAGTCAGTAGGAAATTAAGTCCTGCCATAACAAAAACACAATGGAATGAAAGTATCTGCTGATACGTTTCTAAGAAAATTGACACCACCCTCAGTCTTTTCTCATTTTATGGCAGAGCATCAAAGTCTTTCTTTCTAAGTAGTTTGTATTACTAAGGGTTCTTATTTGTGATTAAATACCTTGCCTAGCTGTGCAATATAGGTTATAGATCTTGCCATTCTCAAGGATATTGCCAAGATTAGCTAATTATTGCCCATTTTGAAAATAAATCAGAATGCATATATCAAGGATAAAACAAATTTTCCAAAGACTTTCATTAAATCAAGACTAAATAATTTCTCTCTTTCTCTCTCTCTCTCTCTCTCTCTCTCTCTCTCTCTCTCTCTCTCTCTCTCTCTTTTCCTGATAGTATTTAAGGAAAGTAATACATTCTTTAGAGAAATAAGAGATGGTCTTTACTTAATTCTAATTGTCTTTCTAAAGGAGATGGATGCCAATCCAATCTACCTGAAAATTATTTCTTTATTTTAAATACTCTCACAGTTTAATAACATATTTTGGCATTACTTTTGTCCAGTACAAAATTAATCTTATATTGGCAATAAATTGTCACTGTACAATAACACATTTGTTTCTGCTTTCTTTGGTGTTGATCTCATCAATGTTGATCATTTGCTTATTTGTCATTTCCATTAGTATTTGCTGACTGCTTATCATGCAGTCGACACTTTCCTAAACTTAAAGAATATACAAACAATGATCCTAACCCTTCAAAAGCTTATGTCTAGGAAATAAGACAGGCATGTAGTAAACTGGAAGGACAGCTGGGGAATACATAGTCTATGAGAGCCTAGCAGAAACCACTTATTTCAGCTTCCTGTGCTTGTTCATCCTCCAGCAGCCTAGAGAAGCAAGAGAACAAATGTGTAAGGCTTCTAAACTTGAAACTGACCCACTGTCACTCCCACTGCACCCTATTGGCCAAAGCAAGTCACAAGGCCAACCGAGATTTAATGGGAAAGGATACAGGCTCCATCTCTTAATGGAAGGAGCAGCAAAATAATGGTGCAAAAGCTGTGAATGCAAGGAGAGACAGAAGATTGGAGACATGTTTGCATAGCACCAAATGCACAGTAAGACAACAGATCTAACCTAGAGGAAACCAGAAAAGGCAAAATACAGTCTTTAAAGATTAGTAAAATTTTTTAATAATAATACACATTAAAAGGCAAATCAAAAGTTAGATTGACAGTATAAAATAAGAAATCCAAAACACATAATTGAGTGATAGACTTGAGTCAGTTATTCTCTTGTTACATTTCTCACTTAGCTAAACCTCTGAAAAGTAAAGTAAGACATTTTTTTCCTTAACTTTGGTTAAATATAAACTTTAATTCCTTTTTCTTTTTAAAAATTTTTCCATATGTTATTGGGGTACAGGTGGTATTTGGTAACATGAGTAAGTTCTTTAGTGGTGATTTGTGAGGTTTTGGTGCATCTATCACCCAAGCAGTATACACTGCACCATGTTTGTATTCTTTTTTTTTTTTGAGACGGAGTTTCACTCTTGTTACCCAGGCTGGAGTGCAATGGCGCGATCTCGGCTCACAGCAACCTCCGCCTCCTGGGTTCAGGCAATTCTCCTGCCTCAGCCTCCCGAGTAGCTGGGATTACAGGCATGCACCACCATGCCCAGCTAATTTTTTGTATTTTTAGTAGAGACGGGGTTTCACCATGTTGACCAGGATGGTCTCAATCTCTTGACCTCGTGATCCACCAGTCTTGGCCTCCCAAAGTGCTGGGATTACAGGCTTGAGCCACCGTGCCCGGCCTATTTGTATTCTTTTATCCCTTGCCTTCTTCTGCTCTTCCCCACAAGACCCCAAAATCCATTGCATTATTCTTATGCCTTTGCATCCTCATACCTTAGCTCCCACATATCAGTGTGAACAAACAATGTTTGTTTTTCCATTCCTGAGTTGCTTCACTTGGAATAACAGTCTCCATTCTCATCCAGGTCATTGCAAATGCTGTTCATTCATTCCTTCTTATGGCTGAGTAGTATTCCATTGTATATATATATACCACAGTTTCTTTTTTCTGTTGTTGTTGTTTTTGTTTTTGTTTTTGAGACGGAGTCTCGCTCTGTCACCCAGGCTGGAGTGCTATGGGGCGATCTCGGCTCACTGCAATCTCTGCCTCCTGGATTTAGGTGATTCTCTGGCCTCAGCCTCCTGAGTAGCTAGGATTATAGGCACACACTACCATGCCCAGCTAATTTTTGTATTTTTAGTAGAGACAGGGTTTCACCATGTTCGTCAGGCTGGTCTGGAACTCCTGACTTTGTGGTCTGCCTGCCTCAGCCTCCCAAAGTGCTGGGGTTAACAGGCATGAGCCACTGCGCCTGGCCTATCTGCAGTTTCTTAATTCACTCATTGATTAATGGGCATTTGGGTTGGTTCCAAAATTTTACAATTGTTAATTGTGCTGCTATAAACATGAGTATGCAAGTATCTTTTTCAAATAACGACTACTTTTCTTTGCAGAATCAAAAGGTAGTTCTACTTTTAGTACCTTAAGGAATCTCCATGCTGTTTTTCATAGTGGCTGTACTAGTTTACATTCCCACCAGCAGTGTAGAAGTGTTCCCTGATCACCACATCCATCCCAACCTCTATTGTTTTTTGATTATGGCCATTCTTGCAGGAGTAAGGTGGTATCACATTGTGGGTTTGATTTGCATTTCCCTGATCATTAGTGATGTTGAGCATTTTTCATATGGAGGTAGTCTGGCAGTACTCCCCATGAGTCTGTAGTGGTGGTGGCCATGGGAAGAAGCTCCTCTGCCTAGAGAAAGGGGAAGAAGGAGTGGGAAGGACATTATTTTGTGACTTGAGTACCAGCATAGCCATAGTATAACCGATTTATGTGGTTGTTTACTCCAGGCCCTGGCTCTCTGAAGGCATCTCTGGACAAACCCATGTCAGGGGGAACTCACTGCCCTAAAGGGGAGAAAACAAGCCTAACTGGCTTTGACACCTGCTGATTGTAGAGCTCTTGGGCTTTGAGTAAACATAGGCAATAGTCAGCTGGTGGTTACAGCAGGCCTGGGCCAAGACCCAGTGCTATACCAGTTCTGAACCAAGGATGGTCCCAGTGGTGGTGGCCACAAAGGTGCTTGTGTCACTCCTTCCCAAGCTCCAGGTGGCTCAGTGAAGAGATACTCTATTTGGAAGAATGCAATTTAAAAAAAAAGAACAAGTCTGTGCCTGGTAATCCAGAGAATTCTTCCAGATCTTATTCAAGACCTCCAAGGTGGTACCTCTCCAAGTCTGCAGGAACCACAGCATTACTGAGGTTGGGATATCCCATTATGCAGACATGACTAAGATTACAATACCCAAGACCCTTTCAATACCTGGAAAGCCTTCCCAAGATAAACAGGTAAAAAAGAACCCAGACTATGAAGTCTAAATTAAATACCTAAGTATGCACTGCTCAGGTGGCAGGTGCACCAAAATCTCAGAAATCACCACCAAAGAACTTTTGCATATAACCAAAAACCACCTATTCTCCAAAAACTATTTAAATAAAATAAAATAAAATTTAAAATAAAATAAAATAAATGCCTAACTCTTCAGTGCCCAGACACCAACAAAAATCTACAAGCATTAAGACCATGCAGGAAAACATGTTCTCATCAGACAAACTAAATCAGGCACCAGGAACCAATCCTGGAGAAACAGAGATATGTTACCTTTCAGACAGAGAATTCAAAATAGCTGTTTTGAGGAAACACAAAGAAATTCAAGATAATACAGAGAAGGAATTCAGAATCTATCTGATCAATTTAACAAAGAGATTGAAATAATTTAAAAGCATCAAGCAGAAATTCTGGAATTGAAAAATGCAATTAACATAACAAAGTATGCATTTGAGTCTCTTTAATAGAATAATTCATCAAGCAGAAGAAACAATTGGTGACCTTGAAAACAGGCTACTTGAAAATACACAGAGGAGACAAAAGAAAAATTAATAGTAAAGAATGAAGCATGCCTACAAGATCTAGAAAATAACCTTAAAAGAGCAAATCTAAGACTTATTGGCCTTAAAGATGAAGTAGAGAAAGAAATGGGGTAGATAGATTATTCAAATGAGTAATAACAAAGACTTTTCAAATCAAGAGAAAGATGTCAATATTCAAGTACAAGAAGGTTACAGAACACCAAGCAGATTTAACCCAAAGAAGACTACCTCAAGGCATTTGATAATCAAACTCCAAAAGATCAAGGATAAACGAAAGATCCTAAAAGCAGCAAGATAAAAGAAACAAATAACATACAAAGGAGTTCCAATATCCCTGGCAGCAGACTTTCCAGCAGAAACTTTACAGGTGAGGAGACAGTGGCATGACACATTTGAAATACTGAGGGAAAAAAAAAACTTTTAGATTAGTATATCCAGTGGAAATATCATTCAAATATGAAGGAGAAATAAAGACATTCCCAGACAAACAAAAACTAAGGCATTTCATCAACACTAGACCTATCCTACAAGAAATGCTAAAGGCAGTTCTTTAATCAGAAAGAAAAGAACTTTAACAAGGAATAAGAAATCACCTAAAGTTACAAAACTCACTGGTAACAGTAAGTAGACAGAAAAACACAGAATATTATAACGCTGTGATTGTGGTGTGCAAACTACTCTTAAGTAGAAACATTAAAAGCTGAGCCAATAAAAAATAATAAGTACAAAAAGCTTTCAAGACATAATACAATAAGATATAAATATTAACAGCAAAATGTTAAAAAGTAGGGCAATGAAGTTAAAGAGTAGAGTTTTTATTAGTTCACTTTTGGCTTGTTTGTTTATTAATGTAATCAGTGCTAAGTGGTCACCAGTTTAAAATAATGAGCTATAAAACAGTATTTACAAGCCTTGTGGTAACCTCAGATTTTAAAAAAAGCATATAAAGGATACACAAAAAATAGCAAGCTATGATTTGGAAGCAACCTAAGTGTGCATCAACAGAAGAATGGATAAAGAAATTGTGGCAAATATAAACAATGGAATACTACTAAGCCATAAAAATGAATAAGATCCAGTCATTTCCAACAGCATGGATGAAATCAGAGGACATTTGTTAAGTGAAGTAAGTCATGCACAGAAAGAGAGACTTCATATGTTCTCAGTTATTTGGGGAGCTAAAATTCAAAATAACTGAACTCATGGAGATTGAGAATAGAAGAATGGCTACCAGAAGCTGAGAAGGATAGTTGGTACATGGGGCATAAGAGGGGATAGTTAATGGATATGAAAATTGTTCAAAAAAATGAATAAGACCTAGTATTTGATAGACCAATAAGGTGACTATAGTCAAGGGTAATTAAATTGTACATTTTAAAATAACTGAAAGAGTATCATTAGATTTTTTTGTAACACAGTCAATGCTTGAGGTGATGGATGTCCTATTTATGCTGATGTGATTATTATACATTGCATATCTATATCAAAATATTTCATATACTCCAGAAATACATATACCAACTATGTAACAACAAAAATTAAAAATGATTTTTTTTTTTTTGAGACGGAGTTTCGCTCTTTGTTACCCAGGCTGGAGGGCAATGGCGCGATCTCGGCTCACCGCAACCTCCGCCTCCTGGGTTCAGGCAATTCTCCTGCCTCAGCCTCCTGAGTAGCTGGGATTACAGGCACGTGCCACGGTGCCCAGCTAATTTTTTGTATTTTTAGTAGAGACGGGGTTTCACCGTGTTGACCAGGATGGTCTTGATTTCTTGACCTCGTGATCCACCCGCCTTGGCCTCCCAAAGTGCTGGGATTACAGGCTTGAACTACCGCGCCCGGCCAAAAATGAAATTTTTAAAAATATTTTTGTACAGCTGTACAGTGTGTTTGTGTTTTAAGTTAAGTATTATTACAAAAGAATCAAAAGTTAAAAAAAATTTAAATGCTTATAAATTAATAAGGTTATAGTCAGCTAAGGTTAATTTATTATAAGAAATAAATTTTTAAAATAAATTTAGTGTAGCCTAATTGTATAATGTTTATAAAGTCTACAGTAGTGTGCAGTAATATCCTAGGCCTTCACATTCACTCACTACTTACTGACTCACCCAGAGCAACTTCCAGTCCTGCAAGCTCCATTTATGGCCAGTGTTCCATACAGGTATACCATTCTGTATCTTTTATACTGTTAGTATACCATTAGATAATACAGTTTGAATATATTAATCCAATATATTTTTACTATACCATTTTACTTAGCATTGTTTTACAATTGCCTACAGTATTCAGTACAGCAATACGCTGTGCAGGTTTGTAGCCTAGTTTTGTAGTAGGCTACAAGAGATTTTGAAGCCATTAGAATGATAGAAAGGAAATAACAGTATTATGAGTTGAATGTTTCTCTCTGCTAAAAGACAAGTCTAAGTCCTAACCTCAGGTTGGTACCTTATTTGGAAATAGAGTATTTACATTGGTAGTCAAGTTAGAATGAAGTCTTTAGAGTTGGCTCTAATCCAATAGGACTAGTGTCCTGATAAAAAGGAGAAATTTGGATACAGGGACAGACATTTATAGAGAGAAGACACTATGAAGAGACACAGGGAGAATGTCATGAAAAAATGGAAACAGATATTGGAATTATGCTGTCACAAGCCAAGGAATATCTAGGGCTACTAGAAACTGAAAGGCAAGGAATGATTCTTTCCCTACAGGTTTCAGAGGGAGCATGGCCTGCTGATACCTTGGTTCTGGAATTCTAGCTTCCAGTAGGAGGCAAAAAATATCTGTTTTTCTTTGTTTTGATTTCAATTCTTATTTTAGATTCGGGGGTACATGTGCATGTTTGTTACAAGAGTATATTGCCTGGTGCTGAGGTTTGGGCTTCTATTGATTCCATCACCCGTATAATGAACATGGTACCCAATAGGAAGTTTTTGACCTTGCCCCTCTCCCTTCCTCCCTCATTTTAGAGTCTCCAGTGTCTATTCTCATCTTTATGTCCATTTGAACCCACGATTTAGCTCTCACTCATAAGTGACAACATGTGTTACTTGGTTTTCTGTGTCTGCGTTAGTTTGCTTAGGGTAAGTGCCTCCAGCTGTCTCAATGTTGGTGCAAAGGACATAATTTCATTCATTTTTCTGGCTTCATTCCATGTTGTATATGTACCAAATTTTCTTTATCTACTTCACCAAGGATGGGCATTCAGGTTGATTCCATGCCTTTGCTATTGTGAATAGTGCTGCCAGAAACATGCAAGTGCATGCATCTTTTTGGTAGAATGATTTGTTTTCCTTTGAGTATGTATCCAGTAATAATAGCATTGCTGGGTCAAATGGTAGTTCTGTTTCTAGTTCTTTGAGAAATCTCCGAAGTGCTTTCCACGTGGGCTGAACTAATTTGCATTCCTACCAACAGTGTATGAGCATTCTCTTTTCTCCACAACCTCAACACCTATTATTTTTTGACTTTTTAATAAAGCTATTCTGACTGGTGTGAGATGGTATCTCATTGCGGTTTTGATTCGCATCTCTCTGATGATCAGTGATGTTGAGTATTTTTTTTCATGTCTTTGTTGGCTGCTTGTATGTCTTCTTTCGATAAGTGTCTATTCATGTTCTTTGCCCACTTTTTAATGAGGTTATTTATTTTTTTCTTAGTGATTCATTTAAGTTCCGTATAGATTCCGGATAACAGTCCTTTGTCAGATACACAGTTTGCAAATATTTTCTTCCATTCTGTGGGTTGTCTGTTTGCTCATTTGGGAGTTTCTTTTGCTATGCAGTAGCTCTTGAGTTTAAGTTTCATCTGTTTATTTTTAATTTTGTTGCACTTGGTTTTGAAGTCTTCATCCTGAAACTTTTGCCTAGGCCAATGTCTAGAAGAATGCTTTCTAGATTTTATTCTACAATTTTTAGAGCTTGCGGTCTTACATTTAAGCTTTTATTCCATCTTGAATTAACTTTTTGTACATGGTGAAAGATAGGGGTACGGTTTCATTCTTCTGCATATGGTTAGCCAATTTTCCCAGCACCATTTATTGAAAAGGGTGTCCTTTCCCCATTGTTTGTTTTTGTTCGCTTTGTCAAAAATAAGTTGGTGGTAGGTGTGTGGCTTTGTTTCAGGGGTCTTTTTTCTGTTTCATTGGCTTATGTGTCTATTTTTCACAGTACCATGCTGTTTTAGTTGCCATATCCTTGGCAACAAAAGGAGTATAGTTTGAAGTCATGTAATGTGATGCCTCTGGTTTTGTTCTTTTTGCTTAGAATCACCTTGGCTATTTGGGCTCTTTTTTTGGTTGCATATGAATTTTAGAATAGTTTTTTCTAATTCATTGAAAAATGATACTACTTTGATAGGAATAGCATCAAATCTGTAGATTGCATTGGGTAGTATGGGTATTTTAAGAATATTGATTCTTCCAACTCATGAGCATGGAATGCTTTTCCATCTATCTGTGTCATTTCTGACTTCTTTGAGCTTATAGTTCTCCTCATAAAGATTGTTTACCTCCTTGATTAGATATATTCCTAAGCTTTTTATTATTTCTGTGACTATTATAAATTGAATGTATTCCTGATTTGGTGCTTGGCTAGAATGTTATTGGTATATAGAAATGCTACTGATTTTTTTCACATTGATTTTTGTATTCTTAGACTTTGCTTAAGTCATTTACCAGGTCTAAGAGATGGATGGCAGAATCTTTACGGTGCCTTATGTACAGAATCATATCATCAGCAAAGAAAGATAATTCGACTTCCTCTTTTCCTATTTGGATGCTTTTTATTTATTTCTCTTGCCTTATTTCTCTACTCTGGCTGAGACTTCCAATATTATGCTGAATAGGAGTGGTGAGAGTGAACATCCTTGTCTTGTTCCAGTTCTTAAAGGGAATGCTTCCAGCTTTTTCCTGTTCAGTATGGTGTTGGCTGTGCATTTGTTGTATATGGCTCTTATTAGTTCTAGGTATGTTCCTTTGATGTGTAGTTTGTTGAGGGTTTTTATCATGAAGGAATATTAGATTTTATCAAACGCTATTTCTGCATATATTGAGATGATCACTGAGTTTTGTTTTTAATTCTGTTGATGTGATGAATCACATTTATCAATTTACATATGTTGAACCATCCTTGCATCCCAGGAATAAAGCCCACTTGTTCATGATGTATTAATATTTTGATGTGCTTGTTTATCAGCATTATTGGCCTGTAGATTTTGTTGTGTCTTTGCCAAAATTTGGTATTAGGATGATACTGGTTTCACATATGAGTTAGGGAGAATAGTTTCAGTAGAATTGGTACCAGCTCTTCTTTGCATGTCTGGAACAATTCAGCTGTGAATTTATCCAGTCCAGGGCTTTTTTGGTTGGTAGGTTTTTTTTTATAACTGATTCAATTTTGATACCCATTATTGGTCTGTTCAGGATTTCTATTTCTTCCTTGTTCAATCTAGGAAGGTTCAATCTAGGAGGTTGTGTGTTTCCAGGAATTTATTCATTTCCTCTAGAAAGAATAATACTTGCTATCACACAAAAGCACACACGCAAACATAATGCATGGACCCTATAAATCAACTACATATTCAGGACTACAAAGCAGCTAGTTAATAACATTATTACTAGGATAATGTCTCACATATCAATATTAACTTTGAACAGAAACAGCCTAAATGTTCCACTTAAAAGACAGGGTGGCAAATTAGATTTAAAAAAAAGAACAAAACTCATCCTTTTGCTATCTGCAGGAGATCCATCTCACAGGTAATGACACCCGTGTGTTCAAAGCAAGGAAATGGAGAAAGATCTACCATGAAAATGGATAACAAAAAAGAGCAGGTGTTGCTATTCTTGTATCAGATAAAATAAATCTTAAACTCACAACAGTAAAAAAGGACAAAGAAAGGCATTGCATAATGGTAAAGGACTCAATTCAACAAGAAGATTTAACTATTCTAAATATATATGCACCCAATATTGGAGTACCCAGATTCATAAAACCATTACTTCTAGACCTAAGAAAATATTTTAACAGCCACACAATAATAGTGGGAAATTTTCACACCCCACTGACAGCATTAGACAGATCATCAAGGCAGAAACTAACAAAGAATTTTTGGACATAAATTAGACACTTGACCAACTAAGCCATCTACAGAGTACTCCACCCAACAACCACAGAATGTACATTCTTCACATCCACACATAGAACATACTTGAAGATCGACCACATGCTCAGCCATAAAGCAAGTCTCAATAAATTAAAAAATAATAATAATACCAAGTATATTCTTGGACCACAATAAAATAAAAACACAAACCAAACCAAGAGGAACTGTCAAAACCACACAAATACATTGAAACTGAACAACTTATTCCTAAACTACTTTTGGGTAAACAATGAAATTAAGGCAGAAATCAAAAGGTTCTTTGAAACAAATGTAAATAAAGACACAACCTACCAAAACCTCTGGGATATGGCAAAAGTAGTGTTAAGAGGAATGTTTTAGCACTAAACACCTAGATCAAAAACATTAAAAAATCTCAAATTAATAACCTAACCTTGAACCTAAAGCAACTAGAAAAACAATAAACTAAACCCAAAGTTATCAGAAGAATAGAAATAACTAAAATAAATACAGAGCTAAATGAAATTGGAACCAAAAATATATATAAAATACAATGAAATTAAAAATTGACTCTTTGAAGGGATTAACAAGAATGATAGACTCCTAACTGGATTAGCAAAGAAAAAGAGAGAGAGGCTCCAAATAAATGCAATTAGAAATAACAAAGATGGTATCACAACTAATCCCACAGAAATTTCTGTTCTAAGTCATCTGGTTTATAGTACTTATTACATAAGCCTTAGGAAATTCATACAAATATTAACAACTTTGTTTATAAATATGACAATTTGAAGGAAAATGGTCAATTTCTACCAAAACTCAACCTGCATGAAATAGATCATCTGAATTATCCTAAAACTATTAACAAAATTGAATATATAATTTAAAAACTCCTGAAAAAGAAAATTCTAAGCCTAGATAGTTGCACAGGAGAATTCTGCAAAACATTAAGGAATAATTAATACCAATATTACACAGTCTGTTCCAGATGAAAGCAGATGAAGAAATATTTCTTAGCTCACTATATAAAGCCAATATTATCCTTACACCAAAATAAAACAGATAATATAAAAAACTATTTAAAAATTACAGAAGAACATCTCCTGTGAATTCAGATATAAAATTCTCAGAAAATAAATATTAGTAAACTGAATTTAAAAATGTATTAGAAATGTACATACCATGACCAGGTGGTATTTATTCCAGGTATGTAAGACTGGTTTAACACTTGAAAATCAGTCAAAGTAATCCACTATATAAACAGGCTAAAGAAGAGAAGTCTTATGATAATGTCAATTAACATGGAAAACGTATTTAGCGCAATACAATACTCATTCATGATGTTTGAAAAACTCTTATCAAGTTTAGAACAGAAAGGAATTGCCCCAACTTGATAAAGAGTATTTATTTTTAAAAAAAGCCCTACAGTTAACATCATATTTCATGAAGAAATGCTGAATGGTTTTTTTTTTTTTTTTCATAAAATTGATAACAATTAGAAGATAGTCATTTTCATCACTTTTTTCAAAATAGTGCTTGAAGTTAGAGCCACTGTAATAAGTCAAGAAAAAAATGACATTCAGTTTTTTAAAATGAGAAAATAGAACTCTTCCTATTTGTAGATGACATGATTATCTATGTCAGAGATCATGAAGAGAATAAAATAAATCATGAGGAATCTCAAAAGAAATGCTAGAACTAATAAATGAGTTTGGCAAGGTCACAGGACACAAAATTAACACACAAAAATCAACCTCATTTTTATATACTAAAAATGAACCCTAGAAAATCAAAATTAAAAATATGATACAATTTACAATCACTTCCAAGGAAATTGAATACTTAGGTATATGTTTACCAAAATATGTATAGGTTATATATGCTGAAGATTTCAAAATGCTTATTAAAAAAATCAAAGTGACCTACATAAATGAAGAGATAGCTCATGCTCATGTATTAGAGGAGTCAACATTGCAAAGATGTCAATTTTCCCCAAATTGATTAATGTAATTCCTATAAAAAACACAATAATATGTTTTCAGATATAAACAATAGTATTATTCTAAAATTGGTATGAAAAGGCACAGTCCCTTAAATATCTAAAACAATCTTGAAAAAGAATAAAAGGGGAAGAATCACTCTACTCAATATTAAGATTTACATATACCTATATAATCAAGAAAATGTGGTATGGACAAACAGATAGGCACATATATCAGTGGAATAGAATACAGAACTTAGAAAAAGACCCAAATTAATACCTTTAATTTTTGACAGAAGTGTACATGCAAAGCAATTTAAAGGAGGAAGAATAGCCTTTTCAATGAACAGTACTGAAACAATTGGACACAAATGGGAAAAAAAAAAACCCTTAAATTAATTCTCACAAATTATACCAAAAAAAACCTCAAATAGATACTATGCTTAAATGTAAGACTTAAAACTAGAAAAAAAATATGAGAAAATCTTCAGGATCTAAGGCTAGGCAAAGAGTTCTTACACTTGACACCAAAATAATTATGCACAAAAGAAGAAACTTGGTAAATGTATCAGGAGACCTGGTAAATCACATCACATCTAGTACATGAAAGGTAATTCAATATCATTAACTATCAGGGGAATGCCAATTGAAGCCATAATGAGATATCACTATGTACCTATTGGAACAGCTAAAATTAACATACAGTGACAACATCAAATGCTAATGAGGATGTGGACAAAGTAGATTACTCATATTGCTGGTAAAATGGTAGAGCCACTTTGGAAAACAGTTTGGCAATTTGAAACTAAACATGTGATTACCATACAACACAATTTCACTCTTGGGCATTTATTTCAGAGAAATAAAACGTTTTTCATACTAATACCTGTGCACTACTGTTTATACAAGCTTTATTCATATAGCCAACAATTGAAAACATCTCAGAAGCCTTTCAACAGGTAAATGATTAAACAATCTATATACAACAGGTGTATCCATATAATGTAACACTACTCAGCAATAAACTAGAACAAACTATTGATACACAAGACAATTTGGATACATTCCTAGGGAATTATGCTGAGTGAAAAAAGCCAATCCCCAAAATTTAAATACTGCTACTCAATTTAAATACTCAAATCTGCTACTATATAATTCCATTATAACATTCTGAAATGACAAAATTATAGAAATGGAGAACAGATTAGTGGTTACCAGTGGTCAGGGACCAGGACAGGGATGGGGAGGGAGGGAGAGGGCAACACAAGGGATTTTTATAATGATAGAACTGTTCTATTTCTCAGCTTTAGTAGCAGATACATGAGCACATTATATAGAACTCAACACACACACACACACACACACACACACACACACACACAAAATACAGATAAAACTGTAAAATTATTTCCTAGATTGGTGGTTGATCGCATCAATGTCCATATCCTTTGTGATATTGTATGATAGGTTTGCAAGATGTTACCATCTGGGGAAACCCAATAAAGGATACACTGGCTCTCTCTGTACTATTCTTACAACTGCATGTGAATATAAACTCACTGAGGACAGTCAGGAAGTAATCTAGGCATTCTTTATCCTCCCTTAAACAGGAACCGATATTTTTATTGGTATATGTCCTCAGTACTTTAAAAGCCTCTCATGGTGCCACTTGTATTTTATCAGCATCTCCTATATGAAATAAAATGTATATAAGGCTTTGAAGTATTAAAATTTCCAAATAATAATAGAAGAAAGAAAAATATCTTCAAATACCTTGTCAGAGTAGAATGTAAAGAAGCTAAGGGTTTAAATCAACTGCCCATATTCTTTTGGCAAAATATCAAACTTTCGATGAACAGATTAGGTAGCAATTTCAAGAGAAATATTTTTCTTTATATTTTACTCTTTTTCTAAGATAATTAGATTCAGTGATTGAAATTTAGAATAAAAAAGACAAAGAACAAAAGACAAAAGGAGGCAGTAGACTCAGGATCCTGGAGTATAGTCTCAAATCTGCTACTATCTATGTGTGAGTTTGGGCAGAACTACTACTCTTTTTGTATCTTGACTTTCTGGTAAAAATAAAAGCATTATATCAAACCCCTAGTTTCCTTCCAGTTTGAAAATAGTCTATGATCATATGAAATTTCAAATGTTGATGAAGGTATAGTTGATAATGTTTCATCCCACTCCTTCATTAGACCTAATTTAATAAAATTCTCCATGGCAACTACAATTGGCAATCCAAGTATTCCCTTCAGCTGTGTAAATAATGTTCCTTATTCCAGTATGGCTGTCCAGGTTTCATTATCAAGTCTGTAAGTGCTAATTAACTTTGAAGCTGCTCTCCAATATGGGCTGCATTACAATTCATAGTAAACTGCTTCTATCTGCCTCGGATTGTTCTCCTCAATTTGTTTTCAGACACATGGAGTGTCATTTTACCGCTATTCTCAACTGTTTCTTTGGAGTTCCTCGTTTTCAGGCATTCCATTGAATGAAATAATTTTTAAATGCAGAGAGACTGAAAAAAGTTTCAATCATATAGCAGCTTCAAGACTTCTTAACTACTAGAGTTTTGGGGGAATCTTGCCCAACATTCTTCTGTGGCTCAGGTATTACTGTTCTCAAGAGTTACCCTTACTACAAACTCTCTGTGGTACTCACCTTCTCATACTACTGATCCCCACCCTCTGCTCAAAACTCTAAGTACCTTTACTGGATTACCAAATCAGAGCCTCTTTCCCAAGGAGCACATCTAGGTATTGTCCATCACTATGAAACTATTCTGCTATATTACTCAGGTTTTCTACATTACTGCTACCTTACAAGGACCCTTCTTCCCCAATTCTCATTGGCTTACAACCACAATATTTATTTCTCTCTCACAGAGCTACAAGTCAGATGTTGGTCAAATGGACTTGACTAGGCTTGCCTGGTTTAGCTCTTGGCTACAATTGACAGCATGTCTATTTTGCATGTCTCTTCATTCTGGAACCAGCAGCTGTTCAACAGTTAATATTCTTCTCATGAAAGAGTATAGATTTGCAAGAGCATTGGCAGAAACTTTCCGTATTTCTTTTAGGTTTTTAACTCAAAACTGTCATACTCTCAATTCTGTCCACAGTCCATTGGCCCAAGTAAATAATATAATCAATCCAAACATCACTTGGATTGGAGAAGTCTATTCTATACATGGAGAATCCATGGCAAAGGCAGAGAGGGAAAGAACAATTGTAAACAAGTAATATCATCTATGTCTGCTTACTGCTATAAAGAAAAAAGTAAAGGCAACTAGAACTACCCCAGTATAGGCTGAAGGAGTTTTATGTTCTCATCTTGCTTTTGGAGAGTGACAATCTGGATCTTGGAAACATGCTCTCAGTTTTAATGATCTCTTCATTCTCTCTCCCTGCCTAGAACTGGAGGGCTTCATCAAATAGCCTGTGCTGACATCCCAGAGCTTCAAGTTGTAAGGTGGGAAAGAGGCTCTGAATTGAAGATGCAGTAAGAATACTTAATGTTTGGGTTAGTGTATGGGGATCAAATAGTATGAAAAGATGAGTACCACAGAAAGTTTTCCTAGCTTTGATTTTCTCAAAGAGCAGGGTGGTTTAATAAAGCAAGAATCACATGAATAAAGAAAATGTTACACTCTATCAAGGGTAACTCTCTCAAAATTGAGAACAGTGAGACCTGAGCCCCAGAGGAGTGCTGGGCAAAGATCCCCCAAAAGCACTAGTAACTAAGTAAGAAGTCTTGAAGCTGCTATATGATTAATACCATCTCCAGTCTCTCCCCACCTTAAAATGAAAAGTAGCCTTCCTCCTGCATTGATAGTCTCTCCCTCTCTCTGTCTCTTCCTTCTCTCCCTCTATCTGTGTCTCTTCCCTTCCCTCCCGCCCCACCAGCTGAAAAAGATTTACTGACTTGCCCAAGGATAGAGAATGTTAGTGTTGGAAGTAATACAACTTTTGACTAAAGACTAATGTTGATTTCCTACATCAGTGGTTGACTCCCACACTCACCGAGGTCAAAACTGCCACTAAGAAGTATTTTGAAAACTCAAGATGAAACATTATTTTGACACTAATTTGGGGGTGGTACTGGCATTTGGTGGGTCGGGGTTGACACATATCCTACAATCAGCGAGACAGTGACATACAAAAAACATTTGATATCCCACATGAATTTCTAATGTCCTAACACAGCCATGTAAATGAAAATCCCATTTATAGGTATTCATACCTAGAATCTAATTCCATGTCACACAAAGTATTCTCTGCAAGGTGTTAATTTGCACTGAATTTTTTAGAACTACAACCACTGTATAAATCAAAGGAAGATTGTATTTTGCTTCATGAGTTTTGCTCTTAACTTTACCAAGTGTTGTATACCATTCAGAAAAACTGTATCTCAAAGGCAATGCTACATGTGTATTAGGGTCACCAATACAACTTACCTGTATCATTCTGCAGTTGCAGTTCTTGTGTCCACACTGATTAGAATAACAGATGCAAGCAATGGACATTATGTCTTAAAGCACTATCATGCCGGAACACATACTGAAACATATTATAAATTACATATTTCCATGTAATTTATTATATGTAATAAACACATAATGAAGAATATTGCCTGTTGTAAAACACATATTATTAAAATATATTTATTATAAATTACTTTCCTTTTATTTCTCTTTTATATTACAATTTGGGTATTCCATTGCTTTTTAAAAACATCATATAAGTTATACATGAATTGTATTTCAAGGTACTAAAATGGTACCAAAATTTTAAAGGGTAACATATTTTACAAAAATTGTGCAAAATATTTTTGTAAAATATTCTAAAAGCATCGAAATATTTACAAAAATGATTATTATAAAAACAGTATTAATTTTGATAGGTTTGAGAACTCCTCTCTATGCCATCCTGCTGTTTCTTTTCCAACTATTTTTCCACCTAAAAATGACACATAGAAGTATCAACCCTTGACTGAGAAATTGTGAACTAATGAAATAAAATTTAATAAAGCATTCTTGATAAATATATAGTTTGTCCTCAATTCACTAATTCAAGTGTCCATAATTTTTCCCTTAAATATGCTTTTTACGGAATGCTTTTTGGCTTCTTTTTTTTTCTTCATGCTTTTCCTTCTCTATGCTACTATTATTATAGTCATATCTTAGCCATACTCATTGTGTGTTAAAAGATCTTTCAGAAAAAACAAGAGGTAATTTGTATTTGGTCCAATAGAGAACATATTCTATATTATTTGATTATGTAATAACATGAGTGCTTAGAGTCAGACTTTCTGCTGTTTTTTTAAAATTTTGTTCCTTCTATTTATCTGTGATTGAATGTTTTTCTGACTTGATTTCCCTATTTTTAAACTAGTCCTATTTTTTCTTACTGGATGTTTATGCTTTGTAATCCTCTGAATTAAGATAATTCCATTGGAAAAAAGCATCCTTATTCTATCTGATTCACCCTATCTGAGTTGCCCCCCAAATTATCTTCCAGTACATCAGCCAAATTTATTAATATGCTATGTCAAATATTAAACACTGGGAGGAGGATAAAAATCAATAATCTTAATTTGTGCTTTCAATTATTTTATTCTCCTGGTTACAGAAATCCATATCCTAGAAATAGGGAGAAGATAATGATATCTGTACACATAGGATTATCGTTGAACACCCATACACAAACACATCAGTTTCTCATGCAGTTTTTCAGTTCTTAGTATCATGGTATGATTTATTTTCAGAAACTTAGTATAACCTTTAAGAAAAAATCTGAAGTGTCTACAGGTATCCAAACCCAGCACTTTAAAATTAAACTACATGCCATGAAGATACTGTCAACCTGAATGAACTGTTTGCATGTCTAGTTCAAATTGCCATTGTTCGTCTGCTTATTTGCTGTTATTATATATAAACCCAGGTTTATTAGCCAGCTTTTGTTATGCTGATAAAGGCATACCCAAGACTGGGAAATTTACAAAATAAAGCAGTTTAATGGACTCACAGTTCCACGTGGCTGTGGAAGCCTCACAATCATGGCAGAAGGTGAAAAGCATGTCTCACATGATGGCAGACAAGAGAAGAGAGTTTGTGGAGGGACACTCCCCTTTATAAAACCATCAGATCTCGTGAGACTTATTCACTATCATGAGAGCAACATGGGAAAGCCCCACCCTATGATTTAATTACCTCCCACTAGGTCCCTCCCGTGACATGTGGGAATTATGGGAGCTACAATTCAAGATGAGATTTGGGTGGGGACACAGCCAAACCATGTCACCAAGTCAAAGACATAAGGTTCAAATAATAATAATTGCCTGAGGGGGTCTCATTTTTAGCATAAAATAAATAATGGGCTTATAAAAGTTACCCATATATTTATATGTCTTTGTCTGGAATTTATGCTTTAGTCCAATTTATAAGCAAGAATTATCCATCTTAGCAGATGGTCCTACATGCAAATAACCAAAAAAACAGGAAGAATTGGAAGTATGTGTTTCAGTGGGGTTTCTATATAATGGAATATAATTCAGGATGTAAAAATAAGAGACAATTATGTAAAGTCAGGAAGAAAAGCATCATCATTCCAGCTGTACATTAGTATCACCTGGAAAGATTTGAAAATATATATCATTGATTCAGACACAGCTAATCTGAGAAGTGGCCTGGATGTTGCGATTTTTAAAAGCTCCCCATATGATTCCAAGACAAAGCCTAGGTTGAGACTTATAGCACTAAACAAAACCTGGAACTCAACTCTGTTACCAAACATATTTAATGGATATTTAAAGTAAATATTTGAAAGAGACTTTTCTCCAAGCAAAAGTGGTTCTGTCAGTATGATAAAATATTTTTCACAGCTGTAGATGATAATATGTGTTTTCTTCCTTATATCAATAATTACTCATTTTATCAAACTAATTTAGGCCAAATAATTATGATATATATTTCTGTCTATCATAGTTTTAAAAAATGACATGTATATATTTAATTAAATGCAATAAAAAGGGGTACTTCAAATTGTCAGTGAATTGCTAACGCTCCATTATTATACAACAACTCTAAGTATGCATGTTTCTAACTGTCAAAAGTTATGGACTTATTTTATGTCGAAAGCTCAGGCAGAGTTAGACACAGCAGATGGTATCATGGCTTTGCTCAAACTGTTTAGATTATAGACACAATAATATAGCATTTTTTTGCTTTTGTATCATTACCTACATCTGTATCAGTTTAAAGATTTACGTATGTTAACAGCCAAGCAAAATCCCCTTTATACAGGATGTCTGAAACAAAAGTCAATGTGGTTGAGGAAGTGAAATATATGTAATGTATACAATTTTAGTTCAGTTAACCCCATTTCAACTCACTGAAAGCTAACTTTGTGTAAATCCATTCCACTCACAATTTGATCCAAAACAAGCAGCATCAATGTCACTTGAGAGCTTGTTAGAAATACAGAATCTCTGGTTCCACTTAGACCTGCAGACTGAGACTCTGCATTTTAACAAAATCCCCAAATGGTGCATGTTAAGGCTTACAAGACTACTCTGGGCAATTTGTATTCACATTAAGGTTTGCATGATCACCTTGCCAAATTTTCTAATTTTATCAAATTACCAAGAGCATATCTTAGAAAACAGTCTTGAATGTGTATAACTAATACATTCAATAACTATATTCTTAGCAGCATTTTAAGGAATATTCAGTCCAAACCTAAGGGTCATAGCATAGCATAGTCTTTTTACAAAACTATTCTGGGATTACAGGCATGAGTCACTGCATTGGGCCTTATTCTTAGTTTTGGAATATAAACTATATTTTTTAGTAAATTCCTATAAATTTGTTCCATTTGATAAAATAGCCATTTGACAAGTTAGCTTTAGGCAAAATGGCATTTGTTAAAATGATTTTTACTGGTCATCTTGTTCCATCAAGCATGGTAAAACTATTCATATTTTTATACTATTCATATTATTATACTTTAAATTTCACTGCAGTTTTAAAACCACTTGAGAAGGCTGGTAAATATTCAGGCAATGTTAAGTTAGGGGTTAAGAGCAGACCCAGACTTGAGTATTAAACCTATTCCTAGTATGGTCTTGATGAAATTATTTAACCCTCTAAGACTCTGTTTCCCTAGACCACATGGCTATTGTGATAATAATACACAAGTCACTAGGACATATTAATCACTAATTTATATTATAATTCTTGTCATTCTATCATCATGATTTTTTACATGTGTTTCCATTCAGATGAAGAAAGTAAAATAAGCAAGAGTCCTTATTAGAACATTTGGCAAGAAATGTTCTAATCCACTTCTCCAGAAAAAAAGTACTGGCAAAAATGATTGATGAAGTGAATATTTTATCATGTTTTTAATTTTCTTGATTCGTATCTATGAACACCTGTTCCAGATACAATATCTCCTTTTCTAGGAGACTGATAGTCATGCTAGAATGCAGACTGAAGACAGTACTGTTTGACTTTAAGTATCCAATGACAAAATTTCCTACAGAATATTAGAAAACAGGAGAATAGGGCCAAATGGATAAATTATTTCAATCTAATGATATGACAGATATAATTAGAGTATAAAAAAATTTCTTGGAAAAATTTAAAGTGTCTAACTCTAGTAAGAGATTATTTTTCCACCTTCCATTTGTTTTTTACAGGGAAGAATTCAAGTAGATAAGACAATTATAAGTAAATTATATTTAACAATTTATAATATAACCAATTTATTATCAATGTTATGTTAGATGGAAAAATGGTAAAATGAGATTTTCTATATTAGGTAAAGAAAATTCTCACCCATCTTCAGATAGCTAATGATATGGTAAGATCAGCTCTGGTGTTGGTTTTGAATTCGAAAGCCCAGTAAACATAACCGCATTCACAAAATTCTTTTATAGTAGGCTGTATCTAGGGCAGGAGAAGGAATTGCCAATTCATGTTTCTCTTTGCTGGATAGTTTACATAAGTTTTATTACTTAATCTTTACAATGGCCCTGAAAGGTAGATGTTATATCATTAATGAAAAATTAAGATTCAGAAATGTTAAAGGAATTGCCCATGAACACACAGCTAGAAAATGCAAAGCTAAGCTCCAAACCCAAGTTTCTCTGCCTCTCAAGTCCATGTTCTTTGTAACACCCTACATAGCTCCCAGGTCCTATGGCATATTGGAAAACAGCTATCTGCTTTGTCATGGAAGGTGGAGAAGTCATTAATAGTTTGGGGCCATCACCAACTAACAGTGTGAATCCAAGACAATTATTTTACTTTTGTTTCTTCATCTACAAAATTAGGAGTTAGACTACAAGATCTTTAAGCTCTTCTGCCACTTCTAAAAGAAATGTGTTATGTGGCCTGTTACACAAAACACAATTCTATACACATGTTTTGCTCATTCATTGCTCAATCATTGACTGGTTGACTCATTCATTTATTCATTCATTTAATAATCCCTCACTCCTTTATTTAAAAATACCCTTAACAATTGTATTTATCAAATACTTGGGATGTTTTACGACATATCTTTCCATACAGATCATTTGTGCTCAAATTTTTTTAAAAACATTTAGAAAAATACCAACATAGATGGAGCCTTCCTTGAGTTAGTTCTTAGTTTCTAACTACCAAGTACGCAAAGAGCCAGATTTGTGAAGTTGAGTTGCTTATTATAATCCTATGGTGCTAATAAGACTGAAATTTCATCTCAGAATGAATCATAATAGTACTAATAATAATAATAATAATAATGACATCAACAACAATTACCAATTATTTAAGGTCTCTTGGGGGAAAATGCTCATCAACCCATTTTAATGGCTTACACATCAAATGTTTTTTGTAATATTTTATAGATACTGCTTCAGCAAAGGAATTTGAAAAAGGTAATAAGATATAGAAGGTAGAAAGTAGTACAGTCTCAAAATGTGCTACAGATTCTGTCCTGTTTAGTGTTCAATCAAGATAGAAGAATTAGCTGTATTATAATGACAAATTATACATCTATTCGGCAATGCTTTACCTCCATTGGCAATTCTCTTCTGATTCAACTGTAAAAATGCTCATGCATTTAAGAGATACAATTTTGCCAACAATATATTAAAAATATTAATAATTTACTTAATGCCCATTCTGCTGAACCACCAAAACTATAGCCTTGAGTAAATTTATTTCTAAGGAACAGACAACCTTGGAGTCAAGTGAAGAGAATTGTTCTTATATCATTTCAATATATTTTAAACTTGAAGTTGCCACTACATTCCCTTGATTAAATAGCAGTCAGCCAGTTTCTGCCACAAAGAAAAAAATTCGTTGCATGCAGCAAACTACCTAGCATTGAACATTGCACATAGTAGAATTGACAAATTTGTTACTCATGGAGTCAGCAGGATGAGCAAGGTACCTGGGTTAACACATTTCAGATTTTCAAAGTAATAATTAGAGCTGATTGAGCATAACAAAAATGGATACTCTGTGAAACCGAAGGCAGATGGAAGAGATGTTTCATTCTCTTTGTAAAAAATAATTCATGAAAAAAAGAACATAATGTAGAAAAGTACCTCTCAGCAAAAGCATATGTTTTCTTCCAACAGAAAATGTCCTATAGCATGCACTTGCTTGCATACCTTGAACATGTTTTTTTGTGTTATTTACCAAAATAATGGTCATATTACAGGGCCAGCTAAATACATAAACAAACGGGCAACCTCTCTGTTACAGACTTAGACCACCCTCCCCAAAACATTGACCACACTAACCTAGCGATGGCTTGAAATCACAGTTCTCTCTTTGAGTTAAAAATTCTCTTCCCTGGAGTGCCTGTGAACATACTAATAATTCTAAGAGGTTGAAATAGTAAATCATCAATAATTTTTAACCCATAAATTCAAATAAATGAATGTGTCACTTCATTACAGTAAGACATAGGACATGAAACAAGTACACTTTGATAGAAAAAGAGCAGACAAGGGATGAGGTCTGGTCCAGTGGCTGCAAGCCCAAATAATGTTATAAAATGGAGAGACTCCAGGCAGACATGGTAAAGTGTTAAGGACCCATTTTCTCAATGACAAGAGAGAGATTTGAAAAGAGGGAGAGAGGAAAGATAGAGACAAATTGTCCCTATATTTCAATTTTGCTCAGGGAAGCATTGGTGATTCTATTTGGATGCCTTCATATCACTATACTCTGCTTTTCATATTTTCCAAAATTTAAACTTCTTCATTTAAAAATTCTGGCCTTTCAAATTTTTCAGAATGATATGCAGAACAAATAGCCCATCCTTGTTATAACAATATGGTTATGAAATTAATTAGAGCTACTGCTCTAGAAGAAAGATGGCATGTGAAATAGCATAGCTGTTGTTTGGAAAGAAGAGCTGAGAGTTCTCATTGGCAGTAGTTTATTTTCTTATGTAATTCAAGGGCACAAATGTGAATGTCTCTTGCTCTTGAGTAACCCTTGTGGCTCTTTGTAAGAAGTTTTCAGTGGTGCACCAATGAGAACCCTGAAAGGAACATCAGACTTAGTCCTTGGCCTTAAAAAGTTCTTCCCACAAAGGACTTTGTTATTAAGGATATTCACAGAACATTTGTCAGTTAATTAGGGTAATTTTAAACTCAATTAAAAGATCTTGTTTGAGGCTGGATACAGTGGCTCATTCCTATAATCCCAACACTTCTGGAAGCAGAGGCAGGAGTATCGAGCCCAGGAGTTCAAGACCAGCCTGGGAAACAAAGGGAGATCATGTCTCTATAAAAAAATTAAAAAACTAGAGTGTGTGGTGGCACACACCTGTGGTCTCGGCCACTTGAGAGGCTGAGGTGGGAGGATTGTTTACGCTCCAGAGTTGGAGGCTGCAGTGAGCCATGATCCCACCACTGTGGAGTGACTTACTCCTCCTGGTCTCAAAAAAATAAAGTTCTTGTTTAATTCTTATGGATATCTTTATTTTGCATGTTTGTGTTTTTGAGTGGCTTTCTACTATGAATCAAACATAAAGTGGCCTGTTTTAGCTATCGTTGCTGCTACTAAAGCATGCTGGCAAAACAGTAAAGGAAGTTGTGCTGGGAAAAAGTATATATGATAGGAAATATATGAATGATGTCAAGCAAGGAACAATCAGAAATGTACCAAGAGTAGAAATGACTATCTTTTCTTTAAAAAAATCCGCAGGTCATGAAGATATGAGCTTTGCAGAATATCTCCTCTATTTGGGAGCAAGTCAACACTGTTAAAGTGTTAATTTAAAAGGCACCTACTAAAAGTGAGGGCCCACAGGCTCAGCAGTCAGTGGTGCACAACTTCTGGCCTCTAGAACAGCAGGTGCTCCACAATGACTACCTCCTCTTTCCCCTTTTTGTCCCCAAAATGTGGGGTTTATTTAGTGTACACAGACTAAGGGTAGGGTATTTGTGAAACACATGAAATTGATAATTATTTTTTTCTGTTAATTGTTTTTCAATAATCTTGAACTAAGAATGTCTTGAACTAGGAATTTAACCACTTCTTTATCTGTTCTGTAGATAGTTTTAGAATACCATATTTGCCAGTATGAAGGAAATTGGCCAAGAGAACTTTGTGAGAAGGGCATTTCATGTACACTTGTTACCATATGCCATTTTATTTACGTTTTAATTTAGAAGAAAAGTGAGTTCTTACTTTCCAACATTGATATTGAAAAACATTGACCAGTCTGCCATTTGAATTCCAGTTGACCAATGTCTTAGATCAGGTTCCCTAGAAGCAGAACCTATATAGAGAGATATAAACTAATGTGTAAGTGACTTACTGTGAGTTTGTTCTCAAAAAGATACTATAAATGAGTAAAGAAATCAAAATAGGTCAGGGGAAGAGCTAAGTGAAGCTGTGGTGTCAACTGGAGAGTAGCTTCAGCCTGATCCCATAGGGAGTTGAAAGCTTGGATTTTACCTTGAGATAAAATAGGCAGGCTTTGGTAATCCACAGTTTCAGTCATTGCCTGCATGCTGCCCCCACCCCTTAGGGTGGGGTGCTGCTCCCCTAGGCAAGGCAGTTCCCCATCCACCAAGATCAATTCCTTCCGTAGAATTGTGTATCTGTAAGCCTTTAGCAACTGACATTCATATAAGTTGGGGAACAGGTGCATCGGTTCAGTGAAGAATATTTAGGTAAGCCCATATCCCTTTAACTATGAAGCCAGACAGCTAGATGGGGCTAAGGGTTTAGAGCAGTAAGGAAAGCCATATTACAGGAATCCTTCTGGACTAGTATTGTTTCCTCATTTCCAGGACTATGATTTGAGTTCTTACTTGGAAAAATTTCTGACCAAATTACAATATGGCATTTTCCTATAGAAGGGATTTGCAATTACAATCCCTCAGGTGTATTCTTAAAATTATGATGTAAGTTTGAATTACTCTCCATAAGCCCTATCAGATAAAAGCTAAATAAGGATTTGGGATTTTGCTTTGAGATCTCTTTTACACTAAGTTATAAGATCAAAAGTTTAATTGAAAGTGATTAATTTATTTTCCATTAAAGCAAACGGTGGTAGGCAAATTCTAAGATGATCCCAAATCATTCATGCCTCTTCCTCTTCGTATCTATATCCTTCCCCTTGAGAGTGGAATAGATCTAATGACTTAATTCTAATGAATAGAATACAGAAAAAGTGATGAGATTTCACTTCTGAAGTCAGATTTAATAAGTATTTCTTCTTTCATCTTGCTCTTCCTTTTTCATTCTCTTGCTTGCTCGCTTTGAGGGAAGACTGCTACCATGCTGTAAACTACTATATTGAGAGGTTCACTTGGCAAGGAAATTAGGGAAGCCTATGGCTAAAAGTCAGTAAAGAACTGAGGCCTTCAGTCCAATGGCCTGTGAGGAGCTAAATCCTTCTAACAACTGCTTGAGTGAGCTTGGAAGCAGGTACTTCCCCAGTTGAGTCTTGAGATGACTGCAGCCCCTGCCAACATCTTGACTGCAGCCTTGTGAGAGGTCATGAGCCAGAGATCACTCAGCTAAGCTATGCCCAGATTCCTGATTCACAGAAACTGTGAAATAATAAATGGTTTAAGACACTAATTTTTGAAGTAATTTGTTATGTAGTGATTAATAACTAATATGTAAGACTTTGAGAATTTTTTTCTGTTGTAAACTTGTTTAAAATCTCTTCTATTTTATATATGTATATATATATATTTTTTTTTTGCAAGAAATTTCCTTATTCTACACCAAAATATCACCCATTCTAATCAAGTGCTATGTTGTTCTAAGGTAAAGACTGCCAATTCTATCCAAAATATATTTGCTTAAATGCTTGATTATTTCTCTCACCATTTATTATATCACAGACTTTCAACTTTTAGGTCATACTTGACAATATTGTGATGGGGATTGAGTCTCATTGGCCTTAAATTTGGCCCAGAGAATAAATAAATTCAAGCTGAGAAATGGAAGACAACAGTTAAAGAGATAAACTAAGTTATATATATATATACTAAGAAATCTATAGTATCTATAGTATATATATACTTAAGTTTCTGGGATACATGTACAGAATGTGCAGGTTTGTTACATAAACATGAGCCATAGTGGTTTGCTGCACCCCTCAACTTGTCATCAACATTAGGTATTTCTCCTATATGCTATCCCTCTCCTTGTCTCCCACCCCCCAATAGGTCCTGATGTGTGATGTTCCCCTCCCTGTGCCCATATATTCTCATTGTTCAACTTCCACTTATGAGTGAGACCCATGTGGTGTTTGGTTTTCTGCTCTTGTGTTAGTTTGCTGAGAATGATGGTTTCCAGTTTCATCCATGTCCCTGCAAAGGTCATGATCTCATTGTTATTTTATGGCTGCATAGTATTCCATGATATATATGTGCCACATTTTTTTTTATCCAGTCTAACGCTGATGGGCATTTGGGTTTGTTTCAAGTCTTTGCTATTCTGAATAGTGCTGCAATAAACATACATGTGCATGTATTTTGTGCATGTAGAATGCTTTAAAATCCTTTGGGTATATACCCATTAATGGGTTTGCTGGGTCAAATGGTATTTCTAGTTCTAGATCCCTGAGGAATCACCACACTGTCTTCCACAATGGTTGAACTAGTTTACACTCCTATCAACAGTATAAAAGCATTCCTATTTCTCCACATCCTCTTCAGCAGCTGTTGTTTCCTTACATTTTAATGATTACTATCGGCAGGCGCGGTGGCTCATACCTATAATCCCAGCACTTTGGGAGGCCGAGGTGGGGTGGATCACAAGGTCAAGAGATCGAGACCATCCTGGTCAACAAGGCGTGCAACATCTCTAGTAAAAATACAAAAATTAGCTGGGCATGGTGTTGCGTGCCTGCAGTCCCAGCTACTCAGGAGGCTGAGGCAGGAGAATTGCCTGAACCCAGGAGGTGGAGGTTGCGGTGAGCCAAGATCGTGCCATTGCACTCCAGTCTGGGTAACAGGAGCGAAACTCTGTCTCAAAAAAAAAAAAAACGATCACTATTCTAACTGGCATGAGATGATATGTCATTGTGGTTTTGATTTGCATTTCTCTAATGACCAGTGATGATGATCCTTTATTCATAATCCAGCAAAGTCTCAGGATACAAAGTCAATGTGCAAAAATCACAAGCACTCCTATCTATACACCAATAATAGACAAACAGAGAGCCAAATCATGAGAAAACTCACATTCACAATTGCTACAAAGAGAATAAAATACCTAGGAATACAATTTACAAGGGATGTGAAGGACCTCTTCAAGGAATACTACAAATGACTGCTGAAGGATAAGAGAGGACACAAGCAAATGGGAAAACATTCCATCCTCATAAATAGGAAGAATCAATATTGTGAAAATGGCCATACTCCCCAAAGTAATTTATAAATTCAACAGTATTCCCATCAAGCTATCATTGACTTGCTTCACAGAATTATAAAAAAGTACTTTAAATTTCATATGGAAACAAAGAGCCTGTATAGCCAAGACAATCCTAAACAAAAAGGACAAAGCTGGAGGTACCATGTTATCTGACTTCAAACTATACTACAAGGCTACAGTAACCAAAACAGCATAGTACTGGTACCAAAACAGATATATAGACCAATGGAACAGAACAGAGGCCTTGGAAATAATACCACACATCTACAATCATCTGATCTTCAACACACCTGACAAAAACAAGCAATGGGGAAAGGATTCCATATTTAATAAATGGTATTGGGAAAACTGGCTATCCATATGCAGAAAACTGAAACTGGACCCCTTCCTTACACCTTACACAAAAATTAACTCAAGGTGAATTAAAGATTTAAACATAAGACCCCAAACCATAAAAATCCTAGAAGAAAATTTAGGCAATATCATTCAGGACATAGGCATGTGCAAAGACTTCATGACTAAAACACCAAAAGCAACTGCAGCAAACGCCAAAATTGACAAATGGGATCTAATTAAACTAAAGAGTTTCTGCACAGCAAAAGAAACTATCATCAGAGTGAACAGGCAACCTACAGAATGAGAGAAAATGTTTGCAATCTATCCTTCTATTCTTAAAATGATGGCGATCAGTGCTTTATAAGAATTTTTGGCAGGTGGTAACATAAATGTTGACAGTGACTGATTACCTGGATTTAAATTTCCATCATTGTGTTCACAGGATGTACAGGAATTTTATGTAAATGTATAAAGAAAGAGCCTAAATTTGATATGTAAAATTCCCAAAACATAAATGGAAAGCTCTTTTGCCTAAAATATAAAGTCACTGTTCTTTAATGCCATCCTTAATTTCAGTGAAATTTGTATTTATTACAACTTCTGAGCATCAGTGATGATATGTTCATTTTTTTATCAAAGACATACTGATGAAGCAGTAAGTATTTTCACAATGGCAAAAAAAAATCAAACATTGTTGAAAAAGAAGAGACAAAAAGAAATCTAAGAAGCTAAAAAGCAGAGTAGTAATAAGAATATTTGCAATTCTTACCAACTATTTTTATGTTATCTGTCACCATGTGGTGGAAAGATATGAGTCCTTGTGATATTTTGAAAATTATTTTGAAGGTACCTTTTAATGCATGATACATAAAAGCTTGATCCTTAACAATAAGGAAAATAGGCTTTTTGAATTACTTTGAAATTTCTCTAATCCTGGATTCAGCCACTCAAGAGTCATATTGTTGTAGTCAACAATAGCATCTAGTTAGAGAGCTCAGACCTAACTACTAGATTATTTCTGCCCGTTCCTGCACATTAATTCCAAAATCAAACTAATGAAAATGCCTAATCTTTAAGAAAAGGATTCCAGAATTGAAAGTGCTCATACATAGGCTATCTCATCCTAGTCCCTTAGGCAATGACTCCACTGGCTTTAAAAGACATTTTTTGTGGCTCTAACCACCATTTAAAAGCCACTTTTTTGTGGCTTGCAAATGGCAAGAAATAGGTTTTATTTGATAACTTTATGATTAATTACTTATGACAGAATATTCTACCATAAAATGAAATAATTAAATAAGCAGGAAATCTAGTACTATGTTCGATATTTTCTACAGACAGAGTGGGTACTTCACTCACTCATTCAACAAGCATTCAATTGAACACCATTGTGTCTAGGCACTGGAATTACAAAGATGAATTAAGATATTTAAACAGATAGCTACAATTTTAAGTTTGCAAAGGCATGCACAAGTACTTATACCAGACTGAAGGCAAAATCTTGTTGAATGAGAAATAATTATGCAAGTAAATATGTGTGTTGGTAAATGTGGGGGTTGAGAGCATTCCATAAAGAGTTGGCAGCATGAGTTAAGATTCAAAAGCAAGAAAAAGTATGCTATATTCCAGGAATCCAGATTAGGAACCCTGGGAAACAATTCTCACCAATGACCAAAAAAAAAAAAAACAAAAATTTTATACCAAAATCTCTCCTTATAGCCCACACAACATTTATACTATATTGTTTATGTTAAAATTTATTATATGAATATACATATAGTCTCATGCAATTCTGAGGATTTAACAATGTGTTTGCTATATCCATAAAGTCTTATCCAAAGTTATAGATGAATGTCTAGATTGAGTCAACCTTATATGAATCTTCTAATGATAAATAGGGAGCCCGTGGATGGCCAAATCAGATAAACATCATCCATTGGAGAATATTTCTTCAGCAAGGATTTGTTATTTTTGTATATGCTGTATGTATCCAGGATTTCTGCAAGATATTTCCTTATTCTACACCAAAGTATCACCCATTCTAATCAAGTGCTATGTTGCTCTAGGGCAAAGACTGCCAATTCTACCCAAAATATATTTGCTTAAATGTTTGATTATTTCTCTCACCATTTATTTTATAACAGACTTTCAACCTTTAGGTCATACTTGACAATATTGTGATGGGTATTGAGTCTCATTGGCCTTAAATTTGGCCCACAGAATAAATTCGTGCTGAGAAATGGAAGACAACTGTTAAAGAGATAAACTAAGTAAAATTAAAATCTCCCAAACATAATGTAGGTTTATAAAAATCTTTCCATTTATCTATTTATTTGTATAAATTTTTAAGGTACAAGAGTAATTCTGATGCATGAATAGTTTGTCTGGTGGTGAAATCAGGGCTTTCAGGACATTGACCACCTGAATAATATACAGTGTACTCATGAAGTAATTTCTCATCATCCACTCCCACTTTCCCCCCCTTCCTAGTCTGCAGGTTGTCTGTCCACTCAGTTGATGATTTCTTTTCTTGTACAGATGCTTTCTAGTTCTAACTCAGAACCGCACAGCTTCATGGAAACTGAACAACTTGCTTTTGAATGTTGACTGGATAAACAATGAAATGAAGGCAGAAATAAAGATGTTCTTCGAAACCAACGAGAATGAAGACACAACATACCAGAATCTCTGGGACACATTTAAATCAGTCTCTAGAGGAAAATATATAGCAATAAATAAATGCCCACATGAAAAGCAAGGAGAGATCTAAAATTCACACCCTATCATCAAAATTGAAAGAGTTAGAGGAGCAAGATAAAAAAAACTCAAAACCTAACAGAAGACAAGAAATAACTAAGATCAGAGCAGAAGTGAAGGAGATAGAGACACATAAAATCCCTCAAAAAATCAATACATCCAGGATCTGGTTTTTCAAAAAGATCAAGAAAATAGACCACTACCCAGATTAATAAGAAAGAAGAGAGAGAATAACCAAATTGAAGCAATAAAAAACAATAAAGGGGGATATCACCACAGATTCCACAGAAATACAAACCATCATCAGAGATTATTACAAACAACTCTATGTACATAAACTAGTAAACCTGGAAGAAATGGATAAATTCCTGGACACTTGCTGCCTCCCAAGCCTAAACCAGGAAGAAGTTGAAACCCTGAATAGACCAATAACAAGGTCTGAAAGTTGAGGCAGCAATTAAGAGCCTACCACACAAAAAAAGCCCAGGTCCAGATGGGTTCACAGCTGGATTCTATCAGACATACAAAGCAGAGCTGATACCATTCCTTCTGAAACTATTTTGAATGATCCAAAAAGAGGGAATCCTTCCCAAATCATTTTATAAGACCAACATCATCCTGATACCAAAACCTGGCAGAGACTCAACAAGAAAAGAAAACTTCGGGCCAATACCCATGATGAACATAGATGCAAAAATCTTCAATAAAATATTGGCAAGCCGATTGCAACAGCACATCAAAAAGCTTATCCACCATGATCAAGTAGGATTCATCCCGGGGATGCAAGGCTGGTTCAACATATGCAAGTCTATAAACGTAATTCACCACATAAACAGAACCAAAGACAAAAACTACATGATTATCTCAATTGATACAGAGAACGCCTTTGACAAAATTCAACAGCCCTTTATGCTAAAAACCCTCAATAAACTAGGTATTGAAGGAATGTATCTCAAAATAATAAAAGCTATTTATGACAAACCAACAGTCAATATCATACTGAATGGGCAAAAACTGGAAGCATTCCCTTTGAAATCTGGCACTAGACAAGGATGCCCTCTCTCACCACTCCTATTCAATATAGTACTGAAAGTTCTAGCCAGAGCAATCAGGCAAGAAAAATAAATAAAAGGTATTCAAATAGGAAAGGAGGAAGTCAAATTGTCTCTATTTGCAGACAACATGATTGTATATCCAGATGCTTTCTAGTTTAACTGAGTTCCATTTGCCTATTTTTGTTTTTGTTGTCTGTCCTTTTGAGGTCTTGGTCATCAATTCTTTGCCTAGGTCAATGTCCAGAAGAGTTTTTCCTAGATTTTCTTCTAGTATTGTTAGAGTTTCAAGTCTTATACTTAAATCTTTAGTGCATTTTTAGTTGATTTTTGCATATGCTGAGAGATAGGGGTCCAGTTTCATTCTTCTGCATATGGCAGCCCAATTCTCCCAGCACCATTTATTGAAAAGGGTGTCCTTTTCTCAGTGTATAGTCTCATTGACTTTGTCAAACATCAGTTAACTGTAAATTTGTGGCTATATTTCTGAGTTCTCGTCTGTTACTTTGATCTATGTGTTTATTTCTATAATATTCTCAGGCTGTTTTGGTTACTAGAGCCTTGTAGCATAATTTGATATCAGGTAATGTGATGCCTCTAGTTTTGTTCTTC
This sequence comes from Callithrix jacchus, assembly GCF_049354715.1. Taxonomy (NCBI): domain Eukaryota; kingdom Metazoa; phylum Chordata; class Mammalia; order Primates; family Cebidae; genus Callithrix; species Callithrix jacchus. The sequence continues at coordinate 21,808,095 of NC_133524.1, forward strand.
TTGCTTCATATGGCTCTGGCTTCTTTGGATCTTTTTTGTTTCATTTGAATTTTAGGATTTTTTTCTAATTTTGTGAAAAATGATGTTGGTATTTTGATAGGGATCGCATTTAATCTGTAGATTGTATTTGGAAGTATGGTCATCAAAACAATATTAATTCTTCCTATTCTACCAAACTTAAACAGAACAATGAATACTAATCATCTTGAAACTGTTCCAGAAGTCTAAAAGGCGGGAATTCTCCCTAATTTATTCTACGAAGCCAGTATCACCCTGATACCAAAACCAGATAATAACAAAACAAAAAAAGAAAACTACAGACCAATACCCCCATGAACATAGATGCAAAAATCCCCAACAAAATTGTAGCAAACCAAATCCAACAGCCCATGGAAAAGACAATATACCACCATAAAGTGGGTTTTTTATCACGCATGCAAGGATGGTTTGACATATGCAAATCAATAGATGTGATACATCACATAAAGAGTGTTGAGGACAAAAACCATATGATTATCTCAATAGATGGATAAAAAGCATTTGCAAAATTTAGCATCACTTCAAGATAAAAACCTCAAAAACCTAGGCATAGAAGAAACATACCTCAAAATGATAAAGGTCATATACAAGAAGCCCACAAGAACATCATACTAAAGGGGAAAAAGTTGAAAGCATTCTCTCTACGAACTGAAACAAGACAGGATGCCTGCTTTCATCATTCTTATTCAATATGATACTGGAAGTCCTAGCCAGAAGAATCACATAAGGGAAAGAAATAAAAGGTATCCAAACTGGAAAAAAGGAAGTAAATTATCCCTGTTCACTGATGATTTTACTTTATATATAGAAAACCCTAAAAGCTCCACCAAAAAAACTCTAAGATTTGATGAGCAAATTCAGTAATGTTGCAGAATATAAAATCAATGTACAATAATCATTAGCATTTCTATATGCCAGTGAGAATCTAGATAAGAAACAAATCAAGAATGCAATCCCATTTGCAATAGCTACAAGTAAATAGGATACCTAGGAATATATTTAATGAAGGAGGTGAAGGATCTCTAAAAAGGAAAACTACCAAACAGTGATGAATGAAATCATAGACAACACAAATAGAAAAACATCCTGCTTTTTTTATCTCTCCAAAAATAGCATTTATAAGCAACTTAGTAAAAAAATGGTTGAATACATTTTATTTTTTGTTTTTCATGAGCTTTCTAGTAACTCACTTTTCTGCTGGATCATATTACTTAGATTCCTTGGATTGGGTTTCAACTTTCTTCTGGATGTCAACGACCTTTGTTTCTATTCATATTCTGAACTCTAGTTCTAGCACTTCAGCCATTTCAGCCTAGTTAAGAACCATTGCTGGGGTGCTACTATGGTCATACAGAGGTAGGAAGACACTGGCTTTTTGAATTGCCAGCGTTTTTGCACTGGTTCACTCTCATCTGTGTAGACTAATATTCCTTCAATTTGAAATTGCTGTCCCTTGGATGCAACTTTTTGCTTTTTTCTTCTTTGATGCTTTTATGGTACAAAGTGAGTTTAGTAGACTGGCTTTGATTCTAGTCCACTCCTAGACCTTGGATGAGTCCCCTCTGATTACTGTCTCTATGCCTGCCTTTCTTTTGTTGGGTGTTCTGCTCCACAGGGCTCCCTGAGGCAGGGACTGCAGTTGGCATACAGGCCATTTCCTTGCTGGGTCAGTCCTAATCTTCCATCTGAGTGCTTCCCAGGGGAACACAGGGTTGCATCTGCCTGCAGAGATCAGGGAGAAATGGGACCTCTAGCAGGTGTGGCTGTCTGGCTATGAGAGGAAGGGTTGGGTGGAGTTGCTCAACCTGCTGTCTGAGTGTTTCCAGGGCAAGAGGAGGCTGTATCCACTGGCTGAGTCCACACACAAGCAAGACCACTGGGCCAGAAGCTGTAGCAGGCATTGCTTGTCTGACTACCAGTGGCAAGGATGGGTGGGGTCACATGCCTTGCCATCTGGGGGTTTCCCAGGATACCTCTATATTTATATTAACAATAGGAAAATTTAAGAAACTTTTTTATTTTTATACTTGAATGCCAAAAGAAGCTTCACAATACATAATATCATATGTATGGTCAGAATTTATCATACTATCTGATGGTTATGAATATGTGTTTTTGTCTGTTAGGATTCAAAACCCATATTCTGTATTTCTGAGGAGATTCCTAATGATATTAACTTCTCCTGTATTTAATTATTGAATAAAAATATGCAAAATAATATCTGTAAGACTAGCCAAGCAGGTTTTATATACTGTGTATATATTTATGCTATAAATCCCTACTTATTGCTGATAATGACCTTTTCCACATCACTCTTCAAATTGTTGGACATTTTTTTGTATTACAGGTAAGGCCTGTGTATCATGGATTAAAATTATTTTATTCTAATACTAACAACCTCTGCAGTGTTCAGAGTTTGTTAATATAATATCGAATTCTCTGATGTTAACTGAAAATGTATAATAGCATGTAGATACTTCACTTTTGAAGATGGTTATAAATCTCTTAGACAACAGAATGAACAAGAGACTTATGTGTTTACTGTGGTGTGTTTCACAATATTTCACCCCTATTAAAGCCCTCTACCAGTGTTAATCCCTTCATAATCCATAATATAACACAAAGTATTCTGTTTTTTTGTGCTGTTCAAGGGGCCTCATAACTGAACTCATAATAGAACTCATAATCCTGGGAGAATTATTTTTTATTTTTCTGTAGATCTGTGTTTTGGGGAAGTGTCACCTAGAGATGTTTTAAAAAGTACCACAAGTGTGAAATGAGAGCTTGCATCTCATCAAGAATTTGGGATTTTATATGAATTATTTCTGACAAATGTTTGGCAGGCAAACATTTCTGCGTTGGTTAGGAGGGGTCACGGAAGGAAAACAGCTGTGCTAGAAAACTCTTAGCTTTAAAGCTTTTATAAAACATAGAAGTATTGAGACTTTCAACAACTCATTTCACAGCTTTATACAGATCAACACTTGTACAATCTAGGGTCAGAAAAAATAGAGCCCCTCCAGAAAGTTTCTCATTTTTTCATGTAACTTTTTCAATCAGAATAAATCTGTTTATATAATTCCCTAATTTTCTTTTTAATTTCTCTCCCGATTTTAATCATGGCTGCATTACCTAATAGGCAAATTAAATATATGCTAAGGCGGCAGTACAGCAACATCATCCAAAAACTGTTTATGAAAGAATGTGATATTTGATACCTGCTCCCCCAACACATTAAAGTAGAATTGGCAGACAAAGTTATAATTTAATGGAATTTCTTCCTTTAACGTTAGCATTTTTTCTTTTTATTTATTCTTGGGAATAGGGCATCATACTTTTCCTTGTTTAGGGATTCTAATCATTGTCTTCTTTTTAAATCTTTTAGAATAGAAATTTTCACACACATACCAAAGTAGAAAGAATAGTAAAATGAATTCCCATGTACCCATCATCCAGCTTCAACAATCTATAACTCTTGATAATTATTTCATCTGTACTTCTACCCGCTCTCACTCCCCACCTGCCATTATTCTGAAGCAAATCTCAGACATCATATTATATTTGTAATAATTTAACTATGAATCTCTAAAATAGATATTTTTGAAAAATTCAAATCGTCAGATAAATTGTAAAAATAATTATCCAATACATATTCCACATTCAAGTTTCTACAATGGTCCCAATAATGTTCATTATACTAATTTTTTTCAATCTAGGATCCAATTAAGAATTGCATTTAGTTATCATATTTTTAAATATCCTTTAATCTAAAATAATTCCTTTTTTTCTATGGTATTGACATTTTGAAAAGTATAGATCAATTGTTTTGAGGTACGTTTGTGGAACATCCCTCAATTGTCCCAGCATAGTCCTGACATCAACCATCTCCACTCCTACCCTCTAGGCCTTCGATTTCTTTAAGGCTCATGGGCACCATAGAGATAGCTGAAGGTGTCTTCACTTAGAATCTCTTTCATTTAAGATAAATTACCTTTGTTTGGATTGGTAGGAAAGCAGAATCGCAATGTGAAGAAGAAAAAAGGAGTGGACACGATCAGTATAGGCTCAAATGAAGTCATTAAGATTCAAACACTTAACATTTCATGACAGGCTTTTTCTTTTTTCTTTTTCTTTCTTTTTTTTTTTTTTGAGACAGGGTCTTGCTCTGTTACCCATGCTGTAGTGTAGTGGTGCGATCTCAGATCACTGCAGCCTCTGCCTCCCAGGCTCCAGCGATCCTCCCTCACCCTCCCAAGTAGCTGGGACCACAGGAATGCACCACCACTCGCCGAACTTTGGGATTTTTTTTTTGTAGAGATGGGGTTTCACCATGTTGCCTAGGCCGGTCCCAAACTCCTCAAGCAATCCACCACCTTGCCCTCCCAAAGTGCTGAGATTACAGACATGGGCCACTGTATTGGGCCCCTACAGTCTTTTTCAATTGCTTCTTTCCAAACTTACTATTTTTGGAACTTCACTTGACAAGTGCTCCAAGTAGAACATCTTAATAAGCAAGCATGTGTATCTGATGAGATTTGGTGAACAAGCTGAGATTATTGTTACAGTACACTAGTTTGTTATCTACTTGCCCTAGGCCCTGTGTTGGTCTCTTAAATCCATCCTCCTGCTGCAGTCAAAGGAACCTATTTAAAAACACAACTCTGACTATGCTATTCCCTGGCAGAAAAAAATCACCAAATGAGATAAAGTTCAAGCTTCATGGCATGGCACAAAATGTCTTTCATGACCTGATGGATCCTAACTAATATTCAAGCTTTCTCACATTGATTTCTGAGCTTTCCAAACAGAAATGTGATGTGCATAGAAATAATGGAGCACTATGCTAGAGGGGTCAGTATAGTGTAGTTTCCTAGAGCTTCAGCTTTACACAGTGATAAGTAATTGTGGAAGACTGTATTTTCCAAAGATAGCTGCCAGAATATTTCCCATGCCACGTACTTTTCTTCAATGTGAAAGTTGATAAGCTTTCTACGGAGGAGTAGGGCTGAGGTTCCCTTCTCTTGAAGGAAGTGTGTGTGTGTGTGTGTGTGCATGCATGTGTGTGTGTGTTGATACTTAGGTCAGTGCTAATCACGGTGTAAAAATATCACTTCATCTTTCAGAATTGTCATACCTAAAAACTTGAAAAATTGTCATTATTCTGGACCACTAGTTTTTAATGTGAGATTTCCACACCCAGGGAATCTGAAAGACCATCCACTGGGATACAGGCAGAAAATATTAAAATTTAGAACTTTTATTTTTTTCTCATACATCTCTAACTTACGTTTTATATATTTTAAAATATATGAAACTGCAGTATTGAATATAGTAGCCATTAGCCATACAAGACTATTGAATACTTAAAACATGGCAAGTCTGAATTGAGATACCAGGAGTTTAAAACGTACAAGAAATTTTAAAGACTTAATATATTTCAAGTGAAATATTTCATAATGATTTTTACATTTTATATATTGGCTTAATTAAAGAGCATTATTAAAGTTAATTCCACTTGTTCCTTTCTTTAAATTTAGCTACTACATATGTATTTTAAATTTTATATATATGGTTCTTATTTGTGGGTCACACTATATTTCTATTGGGCAATGTTAGTAAATAACTATTTTATAGTAATACACTATGTAAGTTTTAAGTTAACAAACAGGAAATGTGTATTGGAGGAATGCATGTTTACACTTGATAGGAGTGGGCAATTACAAATGTTTGGAAAACGCTGATATTGAAAGCCAGTTGGAAAGTATATTTAAAATAATGTAGGACACAAGGTACCAAAAGGGAACATCCTTCGTCATTCTTCCCCCTTTTCTCCTTACAAGTCCTCCAAAAATATTCACTATTCTCCAAATCAGTATTACCCTCCTAAAAGTGCCCAGTCTGTACTGCTTTCTACTCTGGTTTGTTCAGTGTACCCAGCTGGTGAAACTGCTAGCTTGAGTCTTTCTCACTATCCAAGTACCTCATCCAAGTACTACTCTCTCACATGGTCTTGAGTCAGGACTGGCTACATATTTGCAGGGCCCAGAACAAAATAAAAATGTGGAGCCCCTTGTTCAAAAATTAGTAAGCATTCAAAAAAGCAAAAGCAGAACATTAAACCATGTAAAAAAGCAAAAGCAGAACATTAAACCATGTAAAAAAGCAAAAGCAGAACATTAAACCATGTACAGGGCTCTTCTGAGTCCTTGGTCCTGTGCAACTGCACAGCTCTCACTCCCCCAAGAAGCTCACACTGCCTCAGGTCATGTGCCTTCTTGGAGTCTCCAGGTGTTCTTGGTTGTTTGAGACCTCTAGATAATTACTGTGAGGTGCTGAGAATTCCCCATCCTGATTTAGCAGGATAATTGTGGGTCTTCATAATTACAGTTCCTCAAGTAAACGCTCTGCTCTTTCATTAAGCTACTAAAACCACATGTTTTCTTGATTCTTCTCTTGAGTTTCTTGGACATTCCTTGAATAAAGCATTCCTAGCCACAGCAAAGAGGCTATTTTTAGTATCTTCACAAATAAAGAGACACGTCTCATTCCCTTAGCGTTGTCCTAAATAATTGTTTGATTACATTTGAATCACAATGTTTTTCACATTGAGTAAGAGACAGTGTTTTGATGATAATTATTTCTTCACACACTATATGGCCTAAGTGACCTAATAAATGTTAAAAGAAATGTGGAGGGTTGTCATTGTTAATATTTCATTAAAATATAAGAAATACTAACAAATTTAAGTGTCTTACTGCCCTATGAGATGTTCATCCAATTTAGAATATTATGGCTGAGAGCTGCTTAAAGATGATAAAAGGAATGGGTTAATGTTTCTGCTGCATTTTTAAAAGTGAGTTTTTAATTATCAGGATACAAAGAATTGGTCCTAAATCACTTTGTGCAAAGAAATCAGAGTACTGATTTCACTACAATAATAAGCATTGATGATTTTCGTTCATAAACTCACTTACAAAAAAGTGTGCCTTCTGGTTTGTTTTTTAAGACAGAATCAGCTCACTGCAACCTCTGCCTCCCACGTTCAAGCAATTCTCCAGTCTCAGCCTTCTGAATAGCTGGTATTACAGGCGTCCACCACCACATCTGGCTAATTTTTGTACTTTCAGTAGAGACAGGGTTTCATTATGTTGGCTAGGCTGGTCTCGAACTGCTGACCTCAGGTGACCTGCCTGTCTCAGCCTCCCAAATTGCTGGGATTAGAGGAGTGAGCCATCGCACCCAGCCTGAAAGTGTGCCTTCTATATGTAGAGAAAGTTGAAAACTATGCCCCTTATTGTAGAACAAAATAGCAGCTAGTACCTGGGAATAAGCATGAATAATGGAGGTGTGAACATAGAAAAATGAAATGATTCAAAGATAAAATAAGTGGGATTACTTCATGGAACTGACAGCTGCCACAAATCCCATGACCTAATTTCACTGCAATGACAAATAGCTTCCTTTTAAATAACTTATGCCCTATACCATGTTCGCATTCACTTTAATCTTAGATATGTGCCAAATATGAAATTAAATGTAAACTTTTAAACCAAGGTGGAGTCAAATTGATAATTGAAAAATAACTAAATATATTAGATAACCTTCATGAAGCTATCCTGAATTCCTGTACTAAAGTATTTTATATAGCCAACACAAAATTTCTAATATTATGTGTAGTCAGTTAAAATACCAAAAGAGCAGAGTGAAAATTTATTTGCTCATGGTCGTCATCCTTCTACTCAGACATATAGAAAAGAAATTAGTGGAGATCTCTTTATGTTATAATGCAAACATATCAGTAAATGCCAAAGCGAAGTGTGCCCTTACTTTTACTAAGCACTAATTGAGTGTCTATTAAGAGCAATACATTTGTTACATCACCAAAAAAAAAAAACATATGACTGCTCTGTTAACTCCCCAGCTAATGAGATTGCAATGAGAGAATGAATATGAAAGAACCTTAAAATCTTAAAATAATTCTGCAACTATTTCATATTTGTATATATCTTCCTTCTTTCCTTCCCTTCCTTCCTTCCTTTCTTTCTTCCTTCCTTCTTTCCTACCTTTCTTTTTTCTCTTTCTCTCTTTCTTCCTTTTTTTCTTTCATTTATGTATTTGTTTTTTAGAGCTGAGGGGGCCCAGGCAAGAGTGCAGTGGCACAATCATAGCTCACTGCAGCTCTAACTCCTGAGCTAATACAATCGTCCCACCTCAGCCTCCTGAGTAGCTGTGATGACAGGTGTGTGCCACCCAGCTCAGATTTGTATATATCTTATACCCTCAAACTGCTTTAGTTATAGGGCTCATCTAGAGTTTCTTTTCAGGCAATTGTTTCCTCCTTGCAATTTAAGGGTTTGTTTCCAACGATGGCACCTCTGTCTTCCAACTGGTATCATACCATGGTTCCCCACCCTATGGATAAGCATGTGGTAAGTATGATGTCCACCTGAGGCATAACACAAAGCAATTCAAATTTTGTGGTTCTTTGAGTAACATGACTGTTATTTACAGAAAGAAGTAAGATACATCTGCATATGTTGCCTGAGTAAACAATATCACCTTAGTCATTACAGTTCTTAGTAATTTACAACTTCTATGCTAAGATGAGTTTAAGTTAAAGAAAAATGGGTCTTAGCAGCGTGCATTTTCTCTGGATTAATGGCTCATTTCTCACACGGCAGTAGATTTCTCCGTGACACATGGAAGATAGCAGGTGAATGTGAATGAGAAAGGTCACTTTGTTCAAAGTAGGAAAAAGAACTATGATATGAATTTCATAACAATCAATCATATTTATCCATATAAATGTGGATAGTGACAAAGCCAATATTAAAATGAAATATTTCCTGTTAGATATCTAGGGAAAAAGAAAAATACCTTTTCTCTGAGATCAATCCAGTCATCTCCAGTGCTCATTTAGTTCTTATTTCAATAGACAAAGTATTGCAGACTTATTTTAGTTATATACTGTAAATGTTGTGGGTACACTTTTGGGAGAAAAATCTATTTATATAAAGATATTCTATAATAGGTTTGACTCTGTGTGTGTGTGTGTGTGTGTGTGTGTGTGTGTGTGTGTGTTTAGTTTTATTACTTTTGAAAAAAGTTATTAACTTCTTTACTCCTAGTGTTTGGGCTAAAACATTTAGACATTTGACTAAATCGTAAATTCTGGTTTTTTTTCCAAAACTTTTTTCTAGTCCTTATACACTAGGACTATTGTAACAACAACAACAAAAACAGAAAGCTCAGTAATAAATTATTTGATATCCAAGCCTCACCTTGACTCTTTCTTTCTTCAATTGCTCTGGGGTCCATTTCAGTTTAGATTTCCTAACATCATTTCTCTGGAGTCTAATCTGAGAAGAGATAAAAGAAGAAAGCCCTGGTTAGAGAACAATGGGGCCCTATAAACACACCAAGGCATCTCAAGCCTCTCAACAGGACTATGTTCCTGAGAAAAAGCCATCAAATGTTCCGATTTCTTCTATGGTTTATATCAGAGTTGCCTAGGATGTCAATTTAGATTGACTCTTTGGCTATATGGTTGTTATGAGTAGACTACATGGTTTTATTGACAATTGTAAACTATATAATACATGACAGGGGCCCTTTGCCCCTTCTTTTTAGTTCAATATCATTTCTATATGTATCAATCTCTTTCTAACAACAAATATTTAGCAAGTATTTTTTAATATGTTTTATGTGCCAAGTAGTGTGCTAGCACTGAAAATACAGTGATAAGATAAACCAGGTGCCATCACTATGGAGCTAACATCCTAAAATCTGGCATGAGAAGAAACAAACAAAGATAATAACTAGTTGTGATGAAGGGTTTGAGAGAAATTTAAAAGGTGGCTTAAGTAAATAAAGTAAATAAAGGAGTCAAGGAAAACCTTTCTGAGAAGGTAATATTTAGCTGATCCCTAAAAGAACAGGAAACTCATGTGGCTAGCTTGTAGTGTTGTGGCATGAAATGGAAGTAGGAGATACAGGCAGAGCCGATTACATAAAGCCTTATACACCATGGAAGAAAAGTTTGATTTTATTGTTAGCATAGTAGAAAGCCACTGAAGGGTTATGGAGGGATTTACCTTTTTACAATCTCAAAATATAAAACTGGAAGAGACCATAGTGATAATTTCTTTAAATGTCTTATTAAATAGATAAGGACAATAGAGCCTAGAGAACAAAAGTGACCAGTAGAGCAAGTCAATAGCAGAGCGGAGCCTGAACTTCGGTCTCTGAGCTCTAGAGAGAGGCAGGAAAAAAAAGCAAATGTCAGGAACGAGTAAAGGGAAGACTTTTTATTTTTCATCAAGAGTATGGAATACTCATGGAATAAACATGATATGGGTCAGTTATTCCAAATGAAGAAAATGATTAGGCAAAGAAATAGCCAAAGGACTTAGTATCAGGGTCCAGAAAACTGTGCGCTTTCTCTCTGGGACAGGTAACATGGAACATTGGGTATCTTTAGGTCATTATCCTCAAAATATAAGAAACATATTCCCAGTTGATCTTAATTTGCCCTAATAATCCACTATGATTGTAATTAATACATTTTGTGCTATCTATGTACATTTTCAGCCACTACCTCTTATTATTCACTTCTAAAGTTTGCTATATTTTATAATTCAAGTGAAATTAAATAGGACTTTGAATGTTTTCTTTAACTTCTTAAGCTTAGTTATTGTGAAACATGTTTCTGAACACCACAATACATGTGTAACAATGACAATTAGTATTTAATATTTGTTGAAAGCTACAATAAACTATGTGCCAAATGAAATATGTATAAATAGTTGATTGTTTCATACATTCTAAAGAGAATAAGGGTATAGAATGTCATCTATCCAAAAGTCCCTGAGACAGACTAGGATTTCCTGAAGTCAGGAACAACCTTGGTCCTGTGAATGCTGTCTTAACACCCTAAGAAAAGCAAACTTTATACATGTCTGCATGACAATGATTCACAACTTACGACACATCCTTTTCTTGGGAGTAGTCTGGGAAACAGACAATCATTATTCCAGTTAACTTGACAAATCTGTGTGTTTTATTTCTGGTCCAATTAAGTATCTAAATAGGATATGCATAATTTGCATGTTTGTTGGTAAAGTTTATGCCATTACGACAATGAGTTAGTCATGCCATGGCTTATTTGGTCTTTCTCTTTATTTATAAATATTCTCCTGGCTCTTAAGTTGATTCATAACCAATTAAAATTATAACTATTGCAACTGCTTGTTGTGCAATAAGAAATCAGGAATAAGTACAATCCTAATTACAGGAAAAAAGCAATTCTGACGACATCCTAAATAGCAATTAAGGCAGCAAAGTGACTATTAAATTATTATAAAATGTATGCTATAAACTTAAAATCTAGTACTTTATTCACTGACCTCATTATGACAATTCCAGAATATTATCCTACAGTTACAATCACACCAGTGTACACAGATATATATATACAAGAACTTTTTACTGAATATTTTTATATAAATAAAATATAAAAATTTTAAATAGCCTTCAATAAAGGAATAATTAATAGGATATTCATAAAATGGAAATATTGTACAGTCATCTTAAAAATAGAGACTTTGAAAATGTCCAAGATACATTGTTATTGAATTTCAAAATAGTATGCATGCTATTACTAAACAGACACGCACACACTATAATTTTCATAGCAAAATATTAAAAGGGTTTCTCACTAAGTGATAGGATTATAGGAGACTCAGATAAAAATTATTTTTACTCCATAAAAAGAAAGACATTCTATGCCAAAAGCCTACTATCTAAAAATTAGGAGATTCAGAAAGAGAGAAAAAAGAAAACAGAGGAGAAAAAAATGATCAAACAAATAATACCCAAATATTTCCCACAACTGAAGAACACATTTCTAGACTGAAAAGTATCTAACAAGTGCTCAACACAATATATAAGTCCTTTATCAAAGCATGTTATAGAATAACTTCAGAACACTGGGGATAAAAAAGTGATTTCTCAAGCTTCAAAGGGAGAATCAAGTACGCTTACTTACAAAAAAATTCGAATTTAGAATAGCACTGTAGTTCTTAAAACAATACTGGAAGCTAGAAGAAGTTGCTTTCAAAATTCTGAAGAAAAATTATTTCCAACCTTGAATTCTATACATAGCAAATCAAATGTGACAGTTGTATAAAGTTATTTTCAGACAGGTAAGAACTCAAAAAATTAACCTCTCATGTGCCCTTTTTCAAAAAGCTACCAGAGGGTATGCACCACCAAAGCAGAGGAATAAACCAGGAAAGAGAAAGACATGAAGTCCAAGAAATGAATCTGCATAGGACAGAAAATATGAAAATTCCCAGAATAATGGTGAAGATTAACGGGTCTGTTAATTTCTTTAAAAGTTTACTTCAGACTAGACCAATTGTCTTTAGAATTTTTCCCTAATAAGAAAATTCTATCATCAACCAAATGGCATTTACTTTGCTGCCAGATGTATATTTTTTGAATGTTTTATTCTATGGTGAGAGAACTAAGGATTTAAAATGGAAAACAGTTTGTGCTTTGAGTTACCTTCTGCTTTGCTTATTTGAAACTGCAAGTCCCTTACTGGCAAAGCTGAGGATCTTCCTATGCCAGTGCAAATTCATTTCTAGCATTGAAAAATCAGAACTGAGGGTTTTGTCTTGTTTTCTGAACTGAATGATAATCATGCTCATTGTTTTTAAGTGTGTGTGTTGGGGAGGGGGTAGCATTCAGTAAAAAAAAAAACAGTGCTTGATAAAGAGTACTTTCTCTGCCTACAGTCTACAAAAACTGCTCTTCAATTTTCAGTTGTAACAAATGAATTTTAAAATGTGAATAAACATATGGATGCATATTTGTGTGTATATGTAATACACACACACACACACACACACACACACACATATATAAAAATATATACTCAAAACACAGCAATCTGACAGGCAATGAGCTACAGAGAGAATAGTCAATTGCTCTCCCCTCATAGATTTTACAGTCAATGGGAAAAGTGGTAATACATTATTATAAGTTTGATGAATATACTAAAAGAGGAAGAGCAAATAACAAAATGTTTTAACCTAATCTAATCATAAATGCAGAAGCTATTGCTATTCACAGCTGTCTCTTTAACTAACATGTCTACTTATGGAAATGGCGTACCATGAGTCAGCAAAGGGTGCTACAAATTTTATCTACTTTCACTGCCTAGTTTAACTATGCAGTGTGTCTCAAAGTAAACATATTGACCATTCAGAAATACAATATTTGTACTTACTTCTGGGCTACTGTGTTTTTCACTCCATGTAGACATAGCCTAAGATCCATTGCTTTCCTTATGCATGTTTAAAATAATCAAACCTAGATTTCTACCTAGCCAATCAAACAAGCAAGCCAGCACACAAAAACCTTTCCATATGTCTAATTGCACCAACCCAGATTTATCTGTCTCTCTTGATACCTCACATTTCACAGTTATGCTGCCTCATTATTTTAATTTGTGATTGCATAGTTTGATATTCTATTCATTTGACTAATATGTGATAGAATAAACCTTCTTAGTATGACTGACATTAGGTAGAATTATTTATTAAGCCAGATTCTGCTAATTGTTCCATTTAAGAAAGGTGCTCTGAGGGATGTGGCAATTTTATAATAGACGCTATGCAGGCTGACTTACTACAAACAATAAACCAAAGTACTTTTATATATGAGAGATTTAATATAAACAAAAATTGTGATAGTACTGACCATCTCTTCTGTCTCAGAAAATGTTAATTGACCCCAAATGTTAAAATCAGTTATGAAAACCCAAGAGATTATTTGAGAATAAAGGTTTGGGACTGGCTTCATAATTTTTCTACTCAAAAAAATAATTGAAATTTCTTGTCTCAAGATTTTCCATTTCCATCAATGACTTTAATATCCAAGCTAGAACTTAAGAAGGCAAGAAAAAGGCTAAGGTAGTCCTTTAAATTAATGAAATACATGAAACACTTATTTCTCAGAATAGTTAAGGTATCACTATTGTAATTGTATAATGACAGATGCTTTGTTTTCATCCTAAAGCTATCATCCTGAATGAATGAATGAATGAATGAATGAATGAATGCTCAGGGTAGTCATATAGCAGACTAGTTACCCTAATCATTCTCTCAACTGAAAAAGAACACTTTTTTAATGCACTGCTGTGCTGACTCAAAAGGATGAATTCTGCAGAAGTCAAAGTGAAACCTAGGAGATAAGTCAACACCAAAGTCAGCCTCACTCTTAAGACAGTATGCAAAATCCTGGAGATTTAAGCTACAATGATAACTGTAGATAAAGCCTAGCTGCCCAAGGTGTGGAAGAGAAAACTCCTAATAAAGATGAGACTCAAAGGTGTAAGGGTAAATAGGAAAGAAATGTCAAATCAATTCAAAGCAAAACAAAACAAACAACAACATAAAGAAGAAACAGCAAAAAAATAAAAAAATAAATACTTGGTGATCTCAACCTTGATACTAGATAGAAAGGAAAAAATTATCCCCTAAGAATACTCATTTATAACCACAAGCTGGTTCCTCCCAGGAATTTATAGTCCAAATTCATACTACCTGCATGGCCAAAATTATATTTCTTGAACAAAGAATATAATTTGAAGTGCTTCACAGCTGGAAGTGACTCAAGGCAACTGGCAAATCCTCTCTATAAGAAGGCAACATCAACTCAGGTGCAAGGAATTCTCACAGATTTTTTTTAAAAACTCAATGTAAAACTATAAATCTCATCAATTCCAAAACACACATATTTTTAGGTTATACATCTCTGAAATTGAAGTGAATTTCCCAATTCAGGGATTTAATATTGTGTATCAAACTGGCAGTAGTTGTAGTATAGCTGTGACTGCTTATACATGTATGAATGCCAAAAAGTCTAACATCAAATTTTATAGAAAGAGAGTAAGAGATTTGAAAGAAAGTCCTACAGAAAGTCCTGCCATAATGCACTCTTTTAACCCTTCCAAACCAAATGGTTGTACAGGGGAAGTATGGAATAAGAGGATTTCTCAAAATTCCCAAAATAGAAATAAATAGATGAGTTATTCATGAATTACTTCTAGCTAAGTTTAATCTTAACTACTTTATAGCATTTGTTGCTTTTATGAATGATTTCTTATTTCTAATATCAGTCTAAACCTAGCTAACAAGCACAGCAACAATGACTTTTGGTTACTTTATGGATTTTTAAAAATATGACTTTATTAACATTCCTGATGACCAAATTATAATATTGTGTGAGAAAGCATACAATTTTACCACTGTTAGATAAAAAGTTATCAAGAAGAGTTATCATCTTAATATAAAGAATTTTGGAAGACCTTAACCATTTGTGCACCAGGATTTTCTTTGTATTATGCATAAGAGGGATATGTAATAGAAGCCTAAGTCTAACTCTAAATGAATATGCTTTCAATGAAAATGTAAAATAAAAACCCACAGTTTAATTGTGCAGCATTTTTCCTTGGAAGTGGTACATAAAATAAGAATAAATCTTATAGTCAATGAGGTCTTAAACTTCCTCATGAAATGTGATGGTATTAGAGATCCTAATTCACATAATAAAAAAATAGAAAGAAATATGAAGTATATCAGGCAGGAAACAGAGTTCATGTCAGAAAGTTCAAAGTGGGAGTTTACTATCAAGAAAAACAACAAAGGTATTATAATAGCTGACAAGCCAAATAGCAGGCAGGTTTGGGAGGAGGTAAGAGCGGGAAGTTTCTACCACTTCCAGGGCAGAAGGGATCAAGGGAAGAGATGGTGTCACACAGCATTAGGATTTCTTTATAAGATACCTAAATTTATGACCTAGAAATTATGCTCCTATTTATATATACCACCTATGTCCAAGGAATGATTAATTTCAAGGGAATTAATACAAAGGGTTTCCTCTGAAGGGAAATAATATATATATATATATATTCAGGGAGGGTATATGTCAGGCCTATAAGGTACTGGTAATCCTATAATATTTCTTAAGCTGAGTAGTTCATGAGATAAACCGATGTTGGGTAGAAGAATGATTGATTCATTCTCCTTGCTATACGGTATTTCAGTTATAAATGTACCAGAATTTATTCATCTTTTCAACTGTTGATGGACGTTAAGAGAAATATAACCTATTCATACTTAAAGGGCAAAGCATATGGAAATACATATTTCTGTGCTTTTGAAGGTACTGAGATCATCTGACAGGTAAAAATGCCTTAAATATAATTATTGTCTAGAGCAAAGAAAAGCAAATTTTGAGCTCTTCTAAAATCCACATAAATTACAGTATACTTTTGTTTATTTATTACTGTTGTTAAGAGTGACTCAGCTCACAAGCATAGTAAAATCACCTGACTAGTAATTCAAAGAAATTTAAGATAAGGTGAAAGAAAATTTGCAAAACATTGCGAGTGCCATCACTTCACCACTAAATTGACAAATGGCTTTCTAAGTCTAATATTCATTAAGTTTTGGAAGTAAATCTTCTCTAGACAAAATTTTAAACCTCTATGAGGAACTGCTCAAATCTGGGGAGGATTACACACAGAAATGTGAATAAGAGTGAAAGTCAACAGAAAACCTAGTACATCTCCATAGAAAAAGAATGTTTCACTTATTTAAGAGTATTGTTCTTTTTCTTTACAAAAACATGTTAAGGCAAGAGGAATTTACACTATTTTTAAAAAGAAAAATTGAGTTATTTATAAGCCTCTGAATCATGCTGTTATATGATTTCAACTTCAAACACTTCAACTAAGATGTAGAAAAATGCAAATAAAGGTATGTGCATTATTTTTTCTACATCTCAGTTGAAGTGTTTAACTTTTCTTTCTGCTACCTATATAGTGAAATATGAAGAAAGTTAAACAAAATATAAAGAAACACACTATTGATAAGAGAGATTAAATTTTTTGAAAAAATTCTTTATATCATCTTACATAACACTGGATCTTAGCAACTTTTGTTTGGTGGAAAAATAAGTAGTACAATTGGTGTAAATGGCATATATATTCTGAAGATAGTACTAGAAAAGTAATTTCAAGTAAAATTGGAAATGACTTGCTATACAAAGGAGTTTAAACTTAGGTGGATTGTGGGAACGACTGGAATTTAGGAGCAGGGTTATAAAGTCACATGATTAAAGTTGTAGTTTTAGGGGGATACATTGGCAGCAGTGTATAGGGAATTTATGGAAGAGGTACAGGATAGAGGGAAGAATGGAAGAAGGATAGAGAAAGGGTGGTCTGTTAGTTTACCTTACCTAAAACGAGAAGTAGTAAGGCCTGAAATAGGACCGCGGCAGCAGGAATAGAGACAATGAAATATGCCAGTTATATATGTAATCTTATATCATCATTACACATACCATGGACTGGGCAAATATCTAGTTACTATCTTACATGATATGACTTCCTCAAACATTTCCAGGCAATAAGTTATTTTGTCTAAACTCTCCCAAAGTTAATTGAATAAATATTTCCCATAATGGCAAAAATATATGTTAACCAACTTTAAAGATAGTTGAGTAATAATCTGTCTGCTCCTCAGAAGCTGGTACTCTAATGGAAGGAATGTTCTATATACAACTGAATAATAGAAGACAGATGGGAAAAGATGCTATAGCATAATATTTATTACTTCTGAGGCTTATGTTTAAACTTCCATGACATATTTTTATACCTGTATGCTGTACGTGCATTTCTCTGGAAGCAAACACAAATAACTGATAACAGTTATTCTGAAAAAGGAATTTGGTGGCCGGTGAAGGGTTGGAGAAAGACTTGCTTCTCACCATATATTATTTCATGCCATTCAAATTTTGGACCATCTGAATGTATTATTTATTTTTAAATATTTTTAAAATATACGATTCTTTAAAAAAATTTATTATTATACTTTAAGTTCTAGGGTACATGTGCAGATCGGGCAGAATTGTTACATAGGTATACACATGCCATGGTGGTTTGCTGCATCCATCCCCCTGTCATCTACATTAGGTATTTCTCCTAATGTTATCCCTCCCCAAACTCCCACCCTGTGCTATCTCTCCCCTAGCACTCTCATCCCTCAACAGGCCCCGGTGTGTGATATTCCCCTCCCTGCGTCCATGTGTTCTCAATGTTCAACTCCCACTTATGAGTGAGAACATGTTTTCTGTTCTTGTTTGCTGAGAATGATGGTTTCCAGCTTCATCCATGTCCCTGCAAAGGACATGAACTCCTTTTTTTATGGCTGCATAGTATTCCAAGATGCATATATGCCACATTTTCTTTATCCAGTCTATCATTGATGGGCATTTGGGTTGGTTCCAAGTCTTTGCTATTGTAAACAGTGCCACAA
The DNA here is from genome assembly GCF_049354715.1 of Callithrix jacchus. Lineage (NCBI taxonomy): Eukaryota > Metazoa > Chordata > Mammalia > Primates > Cebidae > Callithrix > Callithrix jacchus. Next base: position 21,826,523 of record NC_133524.1, read on the forward strand.
TGAACATATGTGTGCAAGTGTCTTTATAATAGAACATTTTATAATCCTTTGGGTATATACCCAGTAATGGGATTGCTGGGTCGAATGGTATTTCTATTTCTAGATCCTTGAGAAAAATACATGATTCTTTAAATTATTTTTTGTAGAAAATTATGAGCACTTATTTAAAAACATAACACATTCTATAAATGAGAGGTAATTATAATTTTTCATTTAATCATTGAATGTTTTCTTTCAATCTTTATTTCCCATTCATAGTTAAATAGATTTTTTTCAAGGTGAAGCAATGAAGTAGATTTACTGAAAGTTTGAAATTATGCTCAACTCTATGGAATACTTTACAAAAAATTACCAAATTAAGGAGAGTAGAGTAAAATTCCGAGAATCTTAGTGTCTAAGAGTTGGTCTAGTCTCCAGCACTTACAGTTTTATGTCCATGTCATAGTCCTTTACACTCTCCGAGCCACAGATCACCTCTATATATATTGTATAAAATGGGGGAAGTAACACATACCCTGTTTATTTTATAAGATCATGTGTGGCAATATTCATAATAATCCATACAGTGTATATAAAGTGGCTAAGAAATGCACACCCTCACACACTCATAGAACTCAAGTATGTGAACATGGAATTTCATTTACTTTTCTAAAACTAAACAGAACCTAGATATCTAGTTTTCCAGTTTCACTGATGGCATAAAACTTAACCTTGCTAATTCAATTGCTTTCAGATTTTTCTTACCTTCAGTTCTTCATTGTCCCTCTTCCCCTTCTTCTTACATCTGGTTCAGGGTGATTAGAGAAGCTAGTGATGAAAGGACATAATCTAAGTTCTTGGAGAAGGTGAAGAAAGGGACATATATAAATACGATTTTAGTAACAGGGAGCTATGGGACATCTGATCCAAAAACCATCCTCTGTCTTCACCAGCCTCTGCTTAGCTATACCTCATGTCATTTGGTCTTCTTCAAGGGTAGGCTGGTAACTTTGATGTCTGGCAGCTCACCATGACCCCTGATCATTAGGGCTATCCATGTATTCTATGTCCAAGTCTGATATCAGACTCCTCTCAGCACTTTAGCACCCCCAAGAACCCTGCTAACACGCAGAGAAATCCTGGGCAGCTTTCCCACACCAAGCAGGAATGCGTATGACTCAGTAAGGCTGCCTATTCTGCCAAACCCATCAACCAATACTATCTTCCCTATCAGCACCACGCTACACTGATCTCTAGGATAGTTGCCAGAAAATCATGACCCAGATCCCCTGTATTCTGGGCCCAATCAAACTTACCTGTGTTTTTATCAATCCTCTCAACTTGGAGTGGGTGGGATATAAGATTCCCTTATCCTCATTGTGTATAGGAATGCACACCCAAAACAAACTCTCATTTTCATCTCTTTATTCTATCTCAATATCATTTTCATCTTCTCTATCAGTGGTAACAAACTCTTTGCTAAGTTTCATGCTGAGTTCACAGTCTTTTAGACTTTTGACACTCAAACCCTCACCCTCTGCTCCACAAAAATTCCAGGCATCTGCATTGGCCTTCAAGATTACTGTCATAAGTTAAATAAGAAAGTGTAGGTATTTATTAAAACTATACACAAATTTCATTTCTTTTAGAAACTGAACTTTCCCACCCATTTTGAAATTAGGCCTAACATGTGGCCTACTTTGGCCAATGAAATGCAAAAGGAAGTAACACGTCACTTCTGGGCAGGAATTAAGAGCTCGTGTGCATTTTGCTGTACTCCATTTCAACAGCCTTAATTATAGAAGCATGTTGAGATGGAGCCTCCATCAAACTGGATCACTGAGCAGAGCTCCCCATCAGTTCATGTTCAACACCTAGTATCAACAAGAAATAAGCTTTTTTCTGGATTAAACCACTGAGATTTGAGGTATTTTTATTACTGTAGCATAATTTAGACTATTCCAATTACAAAATTCAGTTTAATGTGGATCTATACCTCTACTGAGGCTATAAACACTACTGATAAAGAACCATGTGGGGAAAAAAAGTATAGCAAAAAAAATCTTCAGTTGCTTGGAAATATCACTCATTTGTATGTTTAAGGTATTATGATTAGTCACATTATTTTGGTAGGTATAAACTTCACTTCATAGGAAGAAGGTGTCCATTTACAAAGGAAAGTTGAAATTTGTTCACTAGGTTGAAAACCTAGGCAGGTAGTTAGAGGTGAATAACTAAGGGGAAATTAAGCTGAGCTAAGGAGAAAGAATAAGAGCAGAACTTTCAAAATAAAGTAACAGTAGATGGGGCACAATGCTTGAGTAATGCTAGAGGTACACTATGCTGCATTATCAATCCTCTCTGAAAAATACGGAGAAGAGTCTATGCTTCTCCCTTATTAACATAAGACATTTACATTAATGATGGTTATTTAATTATTGTCAGTCAGTCCCAGATTTATTCCTTTATACACTGTTTTGTGAAAGTGGGGAATGGCTTCCGCAATCTACATTTCCCAGATTCCCATTCCAGCTGACCACTAGCTATGGGATTTGTGATAGTTACTCCTGAATGTCAACTTGATTGGATTGACATATGCAAAGTATTATTCCTGGGTGTGTCTGTGAGGGTGTTGCCAAAGAAGATTAACATTTGAGTAAGTCGGCTGGAAGAGACAAACCCACCCTCAATCTGGGTGGGCACCATCTAATCAGCTGCCAGCATGGGTAAGATAAAAGCAGACAAAGGAACGTGGAAGGACTAGACTGGCTGAGTCTTCCAGCCTTCATCTTTCTCCTGAGCTGGGTGCTTCCTGCCCTAGAATATTGGACTCCACATTCTCCGGCTTTTGAATTCTTGAACCTTTGACCACAGACTGAAGGCTGCACTATCGGCTTCCTTACTTTGGAGCTTTTGGGACTCAGACTGGCTTCCTTGATCCTCAGCTTGCAGATAGCCTATTGTGTCTGTGAGTCAATACTCCTTAATAAACTCACTTTCATATATACATCTATGCTATTAGTCCTGTCCCTCTAGAGAACCCTGACTAATACAGGGCACCTGCCACCAAAGGTCCAAACCCCATCCATAGTTCATCCTACTCAAAAGTCTGGACAACAGCTGCCAGGTGCTCCTGTACAAAGGTTTGAGTGTTAAACTGGAGTGCCGTCCTTAGAAGCTCAAGCACCAATCCTATATGGGCTTGTTCTCTTAGTTTTTAGGGGTCCAGTGGCCTGAGGCATGACAATTTATCGCATCCAAAATGAAACACAAGTTGTTGTACTTAGTACCTTGTATAACAAAGAAAAAGGTACAATGCTTCAGATTTGATACTATATATATATATATATATATATGCCTCTAGCATTACTCAAGCATTGTGCCCCATCTACTGTTACTTTATTTTGAAAGTTCTGCTCTTATTCTTTCTCCTTAGCTCAGCTTAATTTCCCCTTAGTTATTCACCTCTAACTACCTGCCTAGGTTTTCAACCTAGTGAACAAATTTCAACTTTCCTTTGTAAATGAACACCTTCTTCCTATGAAGTGAAGTTTATACCTACCAAAATAATGTGACTAATCATAATATATATATATACCACATTTGAGTGTGTTGCTCCTACCAATTTATTGTGTAACCTGTAAGGCTGTTATTCTGAATAGGGCCTCAAGCAAGAGAAGTCCCTGAGGCAACCATACTGCTGCCCAAGCTTCTCTGCTACTTGAGTCTTACGACCCAGAAGATCCCATGATACTATAAGTGTCTGTAGTAAATAGACCAACAAGATAACTAGAGCCTTGAGAAAAACCAAGTGCCCCATGATAACCCATCTCCTTTCAGGAAACAAATCCTACTTTGCTACTCAGCTCTGAAAGAGACCAAATACCCAACCATGGGCCAAAGAGTAGCCATATGACCTAAGCTGCCCACTATGAAGCTGATGTTATCTGATCCATCAGGTTATAAGTGTGGATATGCAAGGTAGCAATCCATCATCAGGTGAAAATGGTATATGAGTTCCAGCAGGTCCTGAAGGTACAGATAAGCTGCATGAGCAATTGGCTCAGACTCCACTGCATCACCAACTCTCCCTTAACACACACACTATGGCCTCATAGAAAATTCTCTCTTACCAGTTGGCTGAGGAAAATAAATTAGGGGTTGATTTATAGATGATTCTCCATTTTATTCTGTCAAACCAGAAGCAGACTGCTGCAGCATTATGTCCCTAGTTATGGGAGTGTCTCTTGAAAGTCAGAGGTGAAGGGAAATCTTTTCAATGGCCAGAACTTTAATCAGTACTTTAGCTTTTCTACTCTACCTGGATACAGAAGTGACCAGAAGTATTGATCTAAACTGATTTTTGGACAGTGACTAATATTTTGACTTAGATAATCAGGGGTCTGGAAAAAACATGATTGATCTATTGATGATAAGGAGATCTGGAAGATAATTATGTAGATGAAGTTTCCCAATAGTAGATGGCCAAGGTCAAGAGAGTCTGTCTTGAGAGTGGATTTCGGTGTGCCTTTTCACCAGACAACCAGACACTTGTTCAATGAGCTTATGCATATAATGTCCATGGTGGCAGAAACGGAGGTTATGGATAGGTGCAACAACATGGACTTTTTTCTCATCAGTGCTGATCTGGCTACCACTGGTTACTGAGGGCCTAACTTGCCAATAGCAGAAACCAATGCTGAGCTCCCAAGATGGCATCATTCCTCAGTTGAATCAGCAAGCAAGTGATTATATAAAACCATTTCTATCAGGAAAAAAGCAGCAATATTTCTAACTGGAATAGAAACTCTAGATATGGATTTGTCTTCTGTGGTAGGCAGAATTCTAGGAAATCTTCCAAGATCCCTACTTCCTGGTGTACACACCCTGTATAATCTCCAGGACTTTGACTATGATGGATTTCACTCCTATAATTATTTATGTTATATGCCATGGCTGACTTCAAGAAAAAGATATAATCAAGGTGGGCCTGAACTAATTACTCCCTTTAAAAGCAGAAGTTTTCTAACACTGGTAGCAGTAGAGGAAGTCAGAGATTCAATGCATGAGGATTCAACATGCAGTTGCTGACTTGAAGATACAGGTAACCACATAGTGAGGAATTCATGCAGTCCCTATGGACTCAGAACAGCCTCAAGCTCACAGCCAGCAAGGAAATAGAAACCTCAGTTTTATGGCTGCAGAGATTGAAGTCTTCTAACAACAAGAATGGGCTTGGAAGTAGAAATTTCCCCAGAGCCTTCAGATGAGAACTCAGTGCAGCCAACACCTAGATTTCAGTCTGTGATATCATGAACAGAGAACTCAGTCACTCCCTGCCAGCTTTCTGATCTACAGAACTGTGAGCTAATAAATGGGTACTGTTTTAAGCCTCTAAGTTGTGATTATTTGTTTGAAAGCAATAGAAAACTAATATGCTTTACCTGAATGCAATGGCCTACTGAAGACTACAGCGCCAGTTGGAAGTTACAGTGGTAGTTAGACGAAAACACCTGGTGAAATTAGTACCCTATTCTACAAGAAGTGAAACATGCTTTGAACCAGTCACAAATACATGGCATTTTCTTCTATAGCCAAAATACATGGATCCAGGAATCACAACAAATGGCAATTAGAGTAGATCCTATTTTTCTTACATCTAACAACATAACTTTGGGTTCTGCTGGTTTAGAAGTCTAAGATCCCAAGGAAGAAATGCTTCCACTTGAGAAGATAATGATTCTATTTAATTGGAAGCTGAGGTAATTACCTGTTCATTTGGGGATCCTCATACCACTGAGCCAAAAGGCTGATAAGGGTGAAGGTGATAGATCCCTATTACCAAGGGAAATTTTGGTAGCTCCTATAAAATGAGGGGCTATACAGATATCTCAAGGGAGTCTCTGGGGCATCATTTCATATTTGCATACCCAGTAGTAAAGATTAACTTAAAAACGAGAGCAATGCAAATAAGAAATGACTATTAAGAACTCAGATCCTTCAGGAATTAAGTTTGGAATCATCTCACCGTGTAAAGACTCAAGGAACTGATTTTCTGTCTGACAGTAAAGCAAACATGGAAAGGATCGTAGAAGGAAGACATTAGAAAGATCAACTATGGCCTTTTGACCAGTTATAGGAACAAGAATGTAGCAGATATGCAGATTACTTCCTTGATCGTTAAGAATATATTAACTAGTTTATCCTTTGTTCTTCTTTTCTCTATTATTTTAATTAAAAAGTATTTCTATTATCTGAATGTTTATTTCTATATCCCATTGTGCTCTTTCAGCTTTCCAACACTTATGTTATCATTTTTCTATATTAAATCTGCAGTTTAAATATGTAGCATAGTTTCTGTTTAACTCAGTGAACCCCCAGCTGACACATCATTCTTTCCTCTCCTCATCAGACCTCAGTCACTGACTATAGCTTTGCATTATACTTCCACCACCCCTCCCACAACATATGTATCTATTCTGTTAATTTCTTATTAACAATAAAAAATTTGCCATACGTATTGCATGTCAACTTTCAGAAATTCAGAATTTCATGTGGTAGTCCTGCCAGGACTTCAAGAACTATCAGTGATGATAGAAAGATGGTAAGCAAGTGGTGAGGAGCCATAGTTGCTTTGGAGGGTACCTGGGAGGGAAGATGTCACTCTCTGATATACTGGCATAGCTACTTGAACTTGGGCAACAACAAGGGATTTAAATGCTAACCTTCACACATTGGAACTAAGGGATCTGTATGGCTACCAGAATGAAACTTTCTTCCTTATCTTAAAATACACATTTAAAAAGAAATTTAATAAAAATTCCCTTATGCACAGCTGATATAAAAATAGAGGTAAATTTTCAAAAGTTCCAGTAGTTTTATTTAGTACTAATTAAATAAAACATCCAATTGGTTGTTCTAATACATAAATATAAATCAAACTGCCTGTTTGATAGAGACAGATTGTTTGACTTGGCATAAATTATACTTTTAAAGAAATGCATTTTAATGGAAAACAATTGTCTGGTATATAATAACCTTATTTTCTTCAAAATTAAAACAGAGGACTAGAAAATGAAAAGATTATGCAACCGTTCTGCAAGTTTATTGGCAAAATGAATGAATGTGTGTTTTGGTTGTTCTGCAGAGACTTGACCTAATTGAAAGAGAAATGTGATGCCTGGTGACAGAGCTGAATAAATGTCTTTTAGAAAAAGAGAGTCAAATAATTAGTCATCTTCTGTATTTCTTCCACATAGAGTTTATGATGACTGTTTCAACCCTGAGAAATAACTTGTATCCCCCAAAAAAGTACAAACCAGAGACTCTAATATTTGTATTTTAATTTGGTGCTTTCATGAGCAAAACCAGCATTTCTTTGTCACTATAATCTCTGATTAATCAGAAAGTTTCCTTCATCCAAAAAGGTAATATAACTGACTCACTGTCTACAAGACATGAGTTCTAAGGCTGCCGGGGTGGGGAGTTGTTTTTGGTTTTGGTTTGCAGGGAATTTTTGTTTGTTTTTGCAGAAGCAGTTTAAATATTTTTCTGATACATCCACAATCCCTGGCTGTTTTCCTCCTGACCAAAGCATTGATTTATTGTGGTGGTCTATAGCTAGAGACAGATTGATGTTAAACAGGCATACAATAAAGAAAAACTCTCTATCAACATTGCCTCTTACCCCATAGCCAAAATAAGGAAATCTTCAAAATGTGTTCATTTCTCTTTAGTTCCTAGGAAAGTGTGAGCTCCTTTGATAATTAATCTTGTTTATCTTTGTATTTCTAGTTTCTAGATAATGTACTCAATAAATGTTGGTTTGTACAGTGGATCCCCTAAGCTTCAGAATAGACTATTTACTGAACAATACCAGCTACTTGACCAGGCTGCTAGCCCAAGTTCTTAGAAAAATATACAAGGCAAAAATATTTTCTTAATTGAGTTCTTACTCTTATTGCCATTTAGAATAGTAGTGTTCACAACCTCAATTTCAAAACCACTATTTTATGCTTTATATCCCTTAATGTCCAAGATATGAGACCTATTATAGAATAATGAAAATTGTTAAGGGGTCAGTTACTCTTATAAGATCAGCTTCTCAGAAGTAAAGTCAACAACCACTCATTCAATTCATTTGACATTTATTGAATAATGAGTTGTGTGCTAAATGTTGTGGATACAAAGATGAATAAGAGAAAAGTCCAAGTCTTAAAAGACTACACAATTTATTTGATCAAACAGATTCTTGTAATTCAATATAGAGTTATATACTGCAGGATATTATGAGACAGCAAAGAGAGAGCCCCTATTTAAGCACAGAGAGCTCAGGGAAAGTTTCCTAGGTAGAGTCTTAAAGAAAAAAAATAAGAGGTGGTCAGGAAGAAAGAACAGTTTAAGCGAAGACAAAAAGAGCAGAAAGAACATGGTGCGTAGGAGGAAGTACAAACATTTTTGTGTCACTGAAGCATAACAAAGAAAAGAGTAGCAGAAGATGGCAGAAAAGGCATGCAGTAGCTAGATAGTAGAGGCCATATATGCCAGATTTTGGAATTTGGAAGTAAAGGGTGTCTTCAAAGAGTTCAAGGCAAAGCACTGACAGGGTCAGATTTGTATTTTCAGATAGAGCATTTGAATTGTGACTTTGATAGATTGCAGGAGTATAATACTAAAGACAGGGAAAGCAGTATTACAATAATCTAAGTGAAAGTGTGTGATGGCTTGAACTTGGGGGGATGAGATCTCAAAATATTTAGCAGGGTTTGGTGATTGATGGGTTGTGAGCTGTGAGGCAAAAAATTCCAAGGTTTCTACTGGGATAACAAAGTGAATGGCACTGACAGCAAAGAGATACAGAATGCAAAAACAGGGAGATTCAGTAAACAGATAAGAAGAATTTAAATAGACATACCAAATTTGAGATAATGCTGGGCAGTCATCTGATTGGCATTGTATATCAGAGAGTTAGATACCTTAGAATCCCTCAATGATGCTTTGGTAGTGAAAACCACAAGAGCAGAGCTGGGGAGAACGAGAAAGTGTTAAGGACAGTGTCATGGAAGACAACAAAAAAGAAACTTCAAGAAGGGAATTATCAACATGTCAAATGTAGTAAATAGGCCCAATTAGAAAAAAGCTGAAAATGCCCAGTAATATTTGATAATTAAGAACGCTTATAGAACATAATGAGAAAATTTTCAGTAGGGAATAAAAGCAGACAGCAGACTGCATTAACTTCATTGGCAAATGATAGATGAAGAAGTGAGTATAAGTGAGTATAAACGTTTTAGAAGTTTGTGAGAGAAGAGAGATGATGGAAACTCAATTTGTTCTTTTATGAATTATACTTTTGGTATCATATCTAAGTACTCTTTGCCAAATCCAAGTCACAAAATTTTTTTCTTATGCTGTCTTCTGCAAATTATATAGGTTTATGATCAAATTTGAGTTCATTTTGGCATAAGGTGTGAAGTTTAGGTCAAGGTTTATTTTTTGCGCATGGTTGTACAATTGTTCCAATACTATTTGTTGAAAGAACTATCTATCCTGTTTTTGCATCTTTGTCAAAAATCAATTGGTTGTACGTGTGACAGTCTATTTCTGTACTCTATTCTGTTTCATTGATTTATGTGTCTATTCTTTTACCAATACCACACTATCTTGGAGCTATATAATAAGTTTTGAAATCAGGTAACAGTGAGTCCTCCAAAGTTGTTCTTTTTATTTCAAGACTATTTTGGCTATTCTTATTACTTTGTCTTTCAATATATATTTTAGAATCAACTTGCTGATGTCTATAAAAATCCTGCTTGAATTGAGCCTTCCAATCCATGGAGCCTTCCAATCCATGAAAATGGTGTATGTATCCATTTATGTATATGTCTGTATTAGTCTGTTCTCTTATTAGTCTGCTAAACAAGACATACCAGAAACTGGGTAATTTATAAAGGAAAGAGGTTTTATTGACTTATGTTCCACACGGCTAGGGAGACCTCACAATCATAGCAGAAGGCAAATGCATGTCATACATGGCAGCAGATGAGAGAAAATGGGAGCCAAATGGAAAGGGAAACCCCATATAAAGGCATTAGATCTGGTGAGACTTATTCACTACCATAAGAGCAGTATGGGGGAACTGCCTCCATGATTCAATTATCTCCCATCAGGTCCCTCCCACAACCTGTGGGAATTATGGGAGCTACAATTCAAGATGAGATTTGGGCACAGACACAGCCAAACCATATCATTCTGCCCCAGCCCCTCCCAAATCTCATGTCCTCACATTTCAAAACCAATCATGCCTTCCCAACAGCCCCCCGAAGTCTTAACTCATTTCAGCATTAACCCAAAAGTCCAGAGTCCAAAGTCTCATCTGAGACAAGGCAAGTCCTTTCTGCCTATAAGCCTGTAAAATCAAAAGCAAGTTAGTTACTTCCTAGATACAATGGGATACAGTCATTCAAAATGGGATAAATTGGCCAAAACCAAAGGGTTACAGGATCCATGCAAGTCCCAAATTCAATGGGGCAGTCAAATCTTAAAGCTTCAAAATGATCTCCTTTGACTCCTTTTCTCATATCCAGGTCACACTGATGCAAGAGGTGGGCTCCCATGGTCTTGGGCAGCTCCACCCTGTGGCTTTGCAGGGTACAGCCTCCCTTCTGGTTGCTTTCATGGGCTAGCATTGAGTATCTGTGGCTTTTCTAGGTGCATAATGTAAGCTGGATCTACCATTCTGGGGTCAGGAGTATGGTGGCCTTCTTCTCACAGCTCCATTAGGCAGTACCCCAGTGGGGACTTTGTGTAGGGGCTTGTACCCCACATTTCCCTTCTGTCCTGCCGTAGCAGATGTTTTCCATGAACAGCACACCTCTGCCTGGACATACAGGCATTTCCATACATCCTCTAAAATCTAGGCAGAAGATCCCAAATCTCTATTTTTTACTTCTGTGCACCTGCAGGCCCAACACCATCTGTAAACATCCAAAGCTTGGTGCTTGCTCCCTCTGAAACAACACCCTGAGGTCTACATTGGCCCTTTTTAGCCAGGGCTGGGATGCAGCAGGTGGAAGATCAGCAGCCTGCTTGGTCCAATCAATACTACTTCTACAGGGAAATCAGATAACTTCTGCCTGCTACTACTGGGTAGGAGATGGAAGACCAGGTCCCCATTCAGTTTACTGACACTATGTAGTGCAGATATTCGAGTGCCATTCAATTTCTGTGCAGAAACTGGAGTGCCAAGTCCTGAGACTGCACAAAGCAGCAAGGCCCTACCAGCCCACAAAACCACTTTTTCCTTCTAGGCCTCTGGGCCTTTGATGGGTGGGCAATCCGAGAAGACCTCTGACATGCCCTGGAGACATTTTCTCCATTGTCTTGGTAATTAACATTTGGCTCCTCATTATTTATGAAAATTTCTTCAACCAGTTTGAATTTCTCCTCAGAAAATGAGTTTTTCTTTTCTATGCCATCGTTGGGCTGAAATTTTTCCAAACTTATGCTGTGCTTCCCTTTTATTTATTTATTTATTTTTTTTGAGACAGAGTTTCGCTCTTGTTACCCAGGCTGGAGTGCAATGGTGTGATCTCGGCTCACCACAACCTCCGCCTCCTGGGTTGAGGCAATTCTCCTGCCTCAGCCTCCTGAGTAGCTGGGATTACAGGCACGCGCCACCATGCCCAGCTAATTGTGCTTCCCTTTTAACACTGAATGTTTTTAACAGCACCCAAGTCACCTTTTGAATGCTTTGCTGCTTAGAAATTTCTTTTACCAGATACCCTAAATCATCTCCCTCAAGTTCAAAGTTCCATAAATCTCTAGGGCAGGAGCAAAATGCCACCAATCTCTTTGCTAAAACAGCAAGAGTGATCTTCACTCCAGTTCCCAACAAGTTCCTCATCTCCATCTGAGACCACCTCAGCTTAGATTTCATTGTCCATATCATCATCAGCATTTTGGTCAAAGCCATTCAATAAGTCTCTAGGAAGTGCCAAACTTTCCCACATCTTCCTATCTTCTGAGCCTCCAAGTCTCTAGGAAGTTCCAAACTTTTCCTATTTTCTTCTGAGTCCTCCAAACTGTTCTAACCTCTGCCTGTTACCCAGTGCCAAAGTTGCTTTCACATTTTTGGGTATCTTTACAGCAATGTCCACTACCTGGTACCAATTTACTATATTAGTCTGTTCTCATACTGCTAAATAAGGCATACATGAGACTGGATAACTTAGAAAGGAAAAAGGTTTAATTGACTCACAGTTCCATGTGGCTGGGGAGACCTCAATGGTAGAAGGCAAAAGGCATGTCTCACATGGCAGCAGACAAAAGAGAAAATAAGAGCCAAGTGAAAAGGGAAAACTCTTGTAAAACCATTAGATCTTGTGAGACATATTCACTACCATGAGAACAGTACGGGGGAAACAACCCCCATGATTCAATTATCTCCCATGAGGTTCTTCCCACAACATGTTGAATTATGGGAGCTACAATTCAAGATGAGATTTGGGTGGGGACACAGCCAAACAGTATCAATGTCCTTATTTCTTTCTTCAGTGTTTTATAGTTTTTAGCATATAGATTCTGCACACATTCTGTTATATTTAAATCTATACATTTCAGTATTTTGGTACTGTTCTTTCAACATTGTAGTCCAATTATTGATTGCTAATATATAGAAATAAAATTGGCATTTTAGATTTATTGACTTTGTAACCTACAAACTTGCTAAACTCATTTATAATGTCTAGGTGTTTCTTTGTAGACTTCTTGATGATTTCCATAAGACAACCATGTCATTTGAGCATAGAAATAGTTTTGCTTCATTTCCAATATGGATGTCTTTTTTTTCTTCTTTTGGACTTAATTCACAAGGATAAGACTTCCAATAAGCTTTTGAACAAGAGCAGGGGGAGCAAATATCCTTGTCTTGTTCCTCATTGTATAGAGAAGCATTAGTCTTTCATCATTCAGTATGATGTTAGCTGTGGGTAACTCAGGTAAAGGGAGTTGCCTTCTATTCCTAACATGCTAAGATTTTTTTCAAAAAAAGTAATAGATGTGAGATTTTGTCAAATGTGTTTTCTGGTTCTATTAAGATGATATGTCTTCTTTGATCTCCTAATATAGTTAATACTATTAATTACATTGGTTGATTTTTGAATGTTGAACCAGTCTTACATTCCTGCAATAAATCCCACTTGGTAATGATATATGATGCTTTTTATGTACTGCTGGATTCAATTTGCTAACATTTTAGTAGAGGATTTTTGCATCTTTATTCGTAAGGAATACGAGTTTGTGGTTTTGTTTTCCTGTAATGTCTTTCTTTGTTTTCAAGATATATGAGGCCGGGCACTGTGGCTCATGCCTGTAATCCCAGCACTTTGGGAGGCCAAGGCAGGCAGATCACCTGAAGGTGGAAGTTCCTGAGCAATATGGTGAAACCTCATCTATACTAAAAATACAAAAATTAGCCGGCATGGTGGCATGCGCCTGTAATCCTAGCTACTCAGGAGGCTGAGGCAGGAGAATTGCTTGAACCTGGGAGGTTGCAGTGAGCTGAGATCATGCCACTGTACTCCAGCCTGGGTCATAGAGGGAGACCCTGTCTCAAAAAAAAAAAAAAAAAAAGAAAGACACATGTTTGTATGTTCATTGCAGCAATATTCACAATAGCAAAGATGTGAAATCAACCTAAATACCTATCAATGATAGACTGGATAAAGAAAATGTGGTACATATATACCATGGAATACCATGCAGCCATGAAAAGGAACAAGATCATGTCTTTTTCAGGGACATGGATGGAGTTGGAAGTTATTATCCCCAGCAATGCAGGAATTGAAAACCGAACACCACATGTTCTCACTTATAAATGGGAATCGAATGATGAGAACACATGGACACATGATGGGGAATAACATACACTGCAACATGTCAGAGGGTATGTATGGGGAGGGGGAGCATCAGGAAGAATAGTTAAGGGACGTTGGGCTTAATACCTAGATGATGGGATGGTCTGTGCAGCAAACCACCGTAGCACACCTTTACCTATAACAAACCTGCACATCCTGCTCATGTACCCCTGAACTTAAAATTTGAAAAAAACAAAAAAGAGGGAGGCCAATGAATGAAGGCACCAAGGCTAGGATTGTAAATGTGTATGAGCATGGCTCATTGGGGTGGGGCAAAGAAGAGCTGAGTCCTTGACTCTCTTCAGAAAATCGAAATGCATTGACAGTGCAAGTGTGGTATGGGGAGGCAGCTTCACCCCAATCAGGCTTGCTTATAATCAGGCCTGAAAAATAATACATAGGATTTTTCACCTGTAGCTGGACTGCTCAATAAATGATAACTAATTGCCAAAACAAATTTGGCCACTATTATTTTTCGTTATTATTTAAATAATATTTCACCGCCATTATCCCTCTCCTCTTTTTCTAGAACTCTGATGATAGAAATGGTATGTTTTGCTATTCTCCCATCAGCCCCTGGGACTCTTTCATTATTTTTCAATCTGTTTTTTCTTTGCTGTATAGACTGCATAAATTCTATTGATCTATAGTCTAGTTCATTTATTTTGTTTTTTATCTTTTGTACTACTGAGTCATTGAGCAAGTTTTTCATTTTGATTGTTCTAATTTTATATCTATGATTTCCATTTATTTCTCTCATAGCTTTTATTTCTTTGGTAAAAAATAGAAAATTAATTTCTTTCCAACTTTTCATTATTTAAAATAATTTGTAATTTCTTATTGAAACATTTTTATGATAGCTGCTTTAAAAAACTTTGTCAGGTAATTCCAATACTTAATCTCTCTTGGTGTTACATCCATTAATTGTTTTTTCTTGATCATGTTTGATTTTCCTGGTTTGTATTATAATGCATGTTTTTTATTGTATCCTGGACATTCTCGATATTATATTATGAAACTATGCATCCTATTTAATCTTCTTTATTTTAACAGACAGTCCATCTGTTTAGGTGTAGCTGCCATGACAGCTGGGGTGAATGTCCTGCCAATACCACTCAGGCAAAAGTGGGCCACTTACTTACACTGCCTCATGGAAGATGTGGGAATAAAAGCTTCTCCTCAGCCCCCACAGATAGCTTCCTAGTGAAAGTGGGACACAGACAGATGGGTGGAGCAACTCAACTTCCTACTGGACCACTTTGTCATCTTCAGTGAAAGAAGAGAAGAGCTGTCTAGCCTTCTTAATACCACATCATTGAGTCTCATTACTGTTGGGCAAGTTAAGAGGTTCAGCTCTGCACTGGACTTGTCAACACCAGGGGTAGGCAGTGAGTGCTTACTAGTCCTGACTAGCACTGCCTTATTCAGTCTTATTAATCTCAGGTGGGAGTGAAAGTACAGCTGTCACTGTGCCCTGTGACATGGAGAAGGTGGTGAGTAGTGAAGCCTACTGGTGGCAAGCACCACTCCCAACCACCTCATTAAGTCTTATAGCTGTTAGATTCAACTCAAGGTTTAGCTCACCACTGAATACCACTGAAATGACTCTGGTGGGGAGTCTGAACATTACATGCTCCTGCCAGGTGGGGAATGAAAGTTCCTCTCTCCCATCCCAGCAAAACCAATAGTATTCTAGTAAAGGAAACAGAGCACTACATGCTTCTACCATGCAGAGGGTGGAAGATATGCAACCTGCTTGGTCCAATCAATACTACTTCTACAGGTGAATTGGATAACCCCTGCCTGCCACTACTGGGCAAGGGATGGAAGATCAGATCCCCATTCAGCTTATAGACACTATCCAGTGCAGAAATTAGAGTGCCAGTAACTTGCACCAAATGGAATATCACTGAAACTATGGGGGAGTGAGGTGTTGCTTCTCCATTGTTGTTTGTCTTGTATAGTTTAGGTATTGCCAGAAAAAGTTTCTGATGTTAGGCCACACTTTTCCGGATCTTTTGGCTTGCTGGGAGGGGGAGACTGGCTTTTCTTGAAACTTATTTGTCTTTGCCTGTTGGCAGTTCTGGACAGGAGGATTTTGCCTTACTCTGTCCAGGATATACAGGAAGTAATAAGGAAATCCAGGAAACTCACCACTGTGTATTTCCTCAAGTAACAAATTACCTAGCTGTCAACCTACTTCTTTCAATGTTTCAGAGTCTTCCTATGCTTGTTTATATTGTTAGATCTAGGTTACTTAGTTGTGAGTGGGAGGACATAGAAGGAATGAGGCTACTCCATCTTGTCAGAACCAGAAGTTATCCAAACGATTATTTTGAGAAGGCAGTATTTTTTATTATACCTTATTAGCATTTTTAAAATACAGATCAAATATTTAATTATGCCAAATTCATTTTTTGCATATATTTGGAGGCTAACATATGTATTTGACCTTTAATCTACTTATTAGAGTTATGATAGGCATTTAGGAAAACAGTACATGATGGTGTGAGCTTTTTTTATGCAGAAGGAAGAACAGTGATCTATTGACCAGCAATTTTTAAAACTTAAAAATGGATTTAAAAATTTGCCAGTTTGGGGAAAAAGCTGAAATTAGTACTAAAGGTTTTAATATTTAATGTTAACAGAATATATAATTGATGACTAGGAGGTGCTGAAGATACTAGTAAACCTGGAGTACCCCAAACAGAAGTATTGGCAAGCATTATAATGATTATATATGTGATATATTCATATGAGAACAACTGCTCAGGCAAGTGTCTTGCAATATTTTGTTTCAGCTAACATCAACATGCTCTTTTATTTTTAAAATTATTATTATACTTTAAGTTCCGGGATACATTTGCAGAACATGCAGATGTGTTACATAAGTATACATGTCCCATGGTGGTTTGCTGCACCCATCAACCCATTATCTAGTTTTCAGTCTTGCATGCATCAGGTATTTGTCCTAATGTTATCCCTCCCCTTGCACTCCACATGCCAACAGACCCTGAGGTGTGATGTTCCCCTCCCTGTGTCCATGTGTTCTCATTGCTCGACTCCCACTTATGAGTGAGAACATGCAGTGTTTGGTTTTCTGTTCTTGTGTAGTTTGTGGAGAATGATAGTTTCTGGCTTCATCCATGTCCCTGCTAAGGACATGATCTCATTCTTTTTTTATGGCTGCATAGTAATCCATGGTGTATATGTGACACATTTTCTTTATCCAGTCTATCATTGATGGGCATTTGGGTTAGTTCCAAGTCTTTGCTATTATAAATACTGCTGCAATAAACAAACATGTGCATGTATTTTTATAGTAGAATAATTTATAATCCTTCGGTTATATATCCAGTAATAGGATTGCTGGGTCAAATGGTATTTCTGGTTCTAGATCCTTGAGGAATCACCACACTGTCTTCTACAATGGTTGAACTAATTTACACTCCCACCAACAATATAAAAGCATTCAAATTTTTCTGCATCCTCACCAGCATCTGTTGTTTCCAGACTTTTTAATGATCACCAGTCTAACTGGCGTGAGATGATATCTCATTGTGGTGTGATTTGCATTTCTCTAATGACAAGTGATGATGAGCTTTTAAAACATGTTTGTTGGTTGCATAAATGTCTTCTTTTGAGAAGTATCTAATATATCCTTTGCCCACTTTTTCATGGGGTTGATTGTTTTTTTCTTGTAAATTTGCTTAAGTTCCTTGTAGATTCTGGATATTAGATCTTTCTCAGATGGATAGATTGCAAAAATTTTTTCCCATTTAGGTTTCCTGTTCACTCTGATGATAGTTCTTGAACTGACCATGTATTTCAAAAACCCTATTGTCTCAGCCCCAAAACTCCTTAAGCTGATAAGAAACTTCAGTAAAGTCTCAGGATACAAAATCAGTGTGCAAAAATCACAAGCATTCCTATAAACCAATAATAGACAGAGAGCCAAATCAAGTGAACTCCCATTCACAATTGCTACAAGACAATAAAATACTTATAAACACAACTTATAAGGAATGGGAAGGACCTCTTCAAGGAGAATTACAAACCACTTCTCAAGGAAATAAGAGAAGACACAAACAAATGGAAAAACACTCCATCCTAATGGATAGGAAGAATCAATATCATGAAAATGGCCATACTGTCCAAAGTAATTTATAGATTCAGTGCTATTTCCATCAAGCTACCATTGACTTTCTTCACAGAGATAGAAAAAACTACTTTAAAATTCATATGGAAGGAAATAAGAGCCCATATATCCAGGACAATCCTAAGCAAAAAGAACAAAGCTGGAGGCATCACACTACCTGACTTCAAACTATACTACAAGGCTACAGTAACCAAAACAGCATGGGAATGGTACCAAAACAGATATATAGACCAATGGAACAGAACAGAGGCCTCAGAAATACCACCACACATTTACAACCATTTGATCTTTGACAAATCTGACAAAAACAAGCAATGGGGGAAAGATTCCCTATTTAATAAATGGTGCTGAGAAAACTGCCTAGCCCTTGTGCAGAAAACTGAAATTGGACCCCTTCCATATACCTTAAACAAAAATTAACTTAAGATGGATTAAAGACTTAAACATAAGACCTAAAACCATAAAAACCCTAGATTAAAACCTAGGCAACACCACTCAGGACATAGGCATGGCCAAATACTTCATGACTAAAACACCAAAAGCAACTTCAACAAAAGCCAAAATTGACAAATGGGATCTATTTAAACTAAAGAGCTTCTGCACAGCAAATGAATGAATATTTTGATTTCTCATTTTGAAAACAAATATACTTGATTATTTTGTGCTCTACTTTAATTTTTTGTAGAGTAGTATTTCAAACCAAACATAAGACTGAAGATAGAATAATCTAGGAGCATATGTGGAAATATTCCTAAAATGCAGATAAAGAAATTCTTGTGAGAAACAAAACCAAGGAAATATAATCCACTGGTGTTAAGCACTCAAAATTGTCATTTTTGGAATATTCATATAATTCAAAATATTCAGGAACTTTTAAAACATTGCCTTCAGTAATTTAAAGTGACATTATTTTTTAAATGTCTATTTTATAGTTATTCTTTTTTTTCTTTAGCCAAAAACAGTGTTCGCTAGTTGGAGCATCAAATTTACTGGTTAGACTCGGTTTCAAATGAGTTTCAACTACTAAAGTTAACCTTAAAGATTACCTCAAAGAGTATCCAGTCTTGAGGATATTTAGTTATTTTATACTATGAATGGTACACAACTTGCATAACAGCATTACTACATATTTGTATAGCTTATAATGATTATAAATTTTCTCACTTGAGCCTCATGACAATTCTAAGAGATGAGAATCCCCATATTTCCAATGAAAATTGCAAGGGTTATCATTCTCAGCAAACTGACACAAGAACAGAAAATGAAATACCGCATATTCTCACTCATAGGCGGGTGATGAAAAATGAGAACACATGGACACAGGGAGGGGAGTACTAAACACTGAAGTCTATTGGGGGGAAAAGGGGAGGGCCAGCAGGCGGGGGGAGCTGGGGAGGGATAGCCTGGGGAGAAATGCCAAATGTGGGTGAAGGGGAGAAAGGAAGCAAAACACAATGCCATGTGTGTACCTATGCAACTGTCTTGCATGTTCTGCACATGTACCCCAAAACCTAAAATGCAATAAAAAAAAGTACAAAAAAAAAATTGCAAGGGTTAGTGGGGTTATATAATTTACACAATATTATAGAGCCCTAAACTTGAAATTATACATAAATTCTAACTCTTCTCACCCTTAATTCAGCTGTCTCTCTAAGTACGTCATATTGCTTTGCAATTCTACATGTTTTGGTAAAATTGTAATTTATTTTCAGGTAGGTTATAAGAATGTAATTTGTGCAGCTAGCTCTATAAGATAATTTTGATGAGGACATACACTTCAATGAAAATTAAGAAGTTTTGCTACTAAAATCATCCTTAACTTTGCCTTTTAAATTTACACATTCAGATTAATAGCTAGGCAGATATAAAGCCATAAATCTTTATTTCCAAACTGCCAGACATCTGGTACCCTAAGAGTCATCATATCAGAACAACCAATCATTGATAACAATTTAAAAATCGAGACACATTCAAAAGCAAACAAGTAGTAACACACCCCTTCTTGTAATGGCCATAATCTGCCAAAAATAAAACAAAAACAAGGTTGTTTTTGTTGAAAATTAAAAGTAGCCACATGCTAATGGAAAATAGCTTGATAATTTCACTTTCATATAGGATTTTTGCAAAATTATTTGCTTAGAAAGCAAGAAAATGCTGTAAAATTTTCATTATCAACCAATTTGTATTTCTCCTATCAGATTTCAAATCTCATAAAAATTGAATTAATTTATAATTGAATGATATAGGACATTTTCTCTAATGAGAAAAATTGTGCTGCTTCAGACAAGCTTAGAAATAATATATTGTTCTGAAAATAAGGTTTCTGACTTAGGAGACATATGGTGAATTTTCATGAAGTCAGGGAGAAAGGAGAATTTGTCATAAAACGTGATCAATTAGAATTTACAGGGGGACAAACTGTACTTTCCTACTAACAAATATCCCTTTTTAAATGTGGATGTCCCTATATTTTCATATTACATGTACAATTCTTGTGCTTTTTACCTATGAATATGTGAATTTTTTTCTATTTTGAATTCCGAGAGTTCGTGTTCTATTTTACTTCCACTCAAAAACTATACTGTATACCCATTGCATATAAAAATGGAGTGAAAATAAAACATGCTCAAAAGCAGATAAGAATTCTACCCTTGGAAGTGAGCAAGTGGTTGATTTGCAAAAGATTCCATAGAGGAAGATACATTTCAATAGTCTTGATGAGTGAAAATGGTGCTTGAGAAAGAGATAAAGAAGAGAAACAAGATTATGTTTTTCGATGTAGCTGAAACATAAATTGTGCTAAGAGTATGGTTGGAAATAGAGAGGCAAAGGTAGATTGAGGTCATCTTGTAAATGACCACCATGCAATGGACTTCAGTCTTTATGCTCTAGTAAGTCACAGTAGAGACTTCTTATTTTATTTAAAATATTTTTAGGCCAGCATAGTGGCTCATGCTTGTATTCTCAGTGCTTTGCAAGGCTGAGGTGCGAGGATTTCTTAAGGCCAGGAGTTTGAGACCAGCCTGGTCAAAATAGGAAGACCTTTTCTCTACAAAATAGTTTTTAAAAATCAGCTGGGCATGGTACATGCTTGGAATCCTTGCTACTCAAAAGGCTGAGGTGGGAGGATTGTTTGAGCCCAGGGGTTCAAGGTTACACTGAGCTATAATCATGCTGCCTGAGTGACAGAGCGAGACCCTGTGTCTATTAAAAATAAAATATTTAGGAGGAGGGGAAGATGGCGCTGTAGGACCAACTCAGGATTGTAGCTCCCAGTGAAATCGCAGAGGGTGAGTGCATGTCGCATTTCCATACAGATCTTTATTGCCCACAGACCAGGTGTAGGAGCTCCACGGACCGCCAGCATGGCAGTTTGGGCTGGTGTGGCTGTTTGGGGCAGGGCCGCAGCACAGCATCACTCCAAACAAAATACACTGGTTTGGTTGCCCTGTTAAACCGGCAATTGGAGATTTTGGAAGGCAGATTAGCACATTCATCTGATTAAACGGGACTTAAACAGAAAGCCAGGCCAGGAGATTCATGGGCAGCGATGTGGTTTGAGCCGGTGCAGTGGGTAGCTGCATGGGACATCACACAAATCCCAGCGCGCTAGCAGCAGGTGACTGGAACACCTGGGAGAGAGTCAACCATTCAACTTAAAAGAAAAAAGGGCACTGAGGCAGGGAGTCAGGTGATCAGGCTCGGCGGGTCCCACCCCCACAAAAACAAACAAAACAGCAATTGGAAATGCTCAGGGTTGAGAGTTTCACGGCAAGCACAGCTGAACCCAGGAGAGTGCACTTGGTGGAAGAGGGGCGCCCGCCATTACCGAAGCATTCTGCCCCTTCGGAGGTACTCTCCCATTGCTGACACAGCCTGCCGTTGCCGAGGCAACCCGCCATAACAGAGAGAGTCTGCCAATATAGAGGTGGGCCACGATTGCCACAGTAGTTCTAACAACACCCATATAAACAGGACTACAGGGAAATACACATGGCAGCAGGAAGGAGCCCACGACAGCAGGGCGGAGCCCACGGCAACAGGGCAGAGTCCATGGCAGCTCAGAATAGCCACTACAGGCAGGAAGTGACTAGACTGCCTCCTCGCCAGGCAGGAGAGTGCAACGGATACTCATAAATAAAGCCCTAACTCCCCGGGACAGAGCACCTAAGGGGGAAAAAAAGGGGGGCTTTATGAGTTCTGCTACAGCAGACTTAAACGTACCTGCCTAGCAGCCCTGAATGAACAACGGAGCTCACAGCTCAGCACTAGTGCTCCTATAAAGTACAGACTGTCTCCTCAAGCAGCTCCCTGACCCCTGTATATCCAAAGAGTCACCTAACAAAGGACTGATCAGACTGATATTTGGCAGGCATCATTCAGGGACAAAGATAGCAGAAGAAGAATCTGCTAGCAACCCTCACAGTTCCGCAGCTGCTACAGGAGTTCCCCAGGCAAGCAGGGCCCGGAGTGGACCTCAGCAGTCCTACAGCAGTGGGGCCAGACTGTAAGAAGGAAAACTAAGAAAGAGAAATACTTCATCATCAACAATCTGAACGTCCACTCAGAGACCCAATCAGAAAATCAGCAACTACTCAGATGACAGGTGAATAAATCCACAAAGATGGGAAGAAACCAGCGCAAAAAGGAGGAAAACACCCAAAACCAGAGCACCTCACCTCCTACAAAGGACCAAAACTCCTCACCAGCAAGGGAACAAAGCTGGACAGAGAATGAGAGTGATGAAATGACAGAATCAGACTTCAGAAGGTGGGTAATGAGAAACTTCCGTGAGCTAAAAGAACATGTTGTAAATCAATGCAAAGAAACTAAGAACCTTGAAAAAAGATTTGATGAAATGATAACAAGAATGGACAACTTAGAGAGGAATATGAGTGAATTGAAGGAGATGAAAAACACAACACAAGAACTTCATGAAGCATGCACAAATTTCAACAGCCGAATTGACCAAGCAGAAGAAAGGATATCAGAAGTCGAAGATCGACTCAATGAAATAAAACAAGAAGCCAAGATTAGAGAAAAAAGTGCAAAAAGAAATGAAAAAAGTCTACAAGAAATGTGGGACTATGTGAAGAGACCTAATCTATGTTTGATAGGTGTACCTGAATGTGATGAAGAGAATGAATCCAAGCTGGAAAATACTCTTCAGGATATTATCCAAAAAAATTTCCCCAAGCTAGCAAGGCAACCCAATATTCAAGTCCAGAAAATACAGAGAACACACAAAGATTTTCCGCAAGAAGAGCAACCCCAAGGCACATAATCGTCAGATTGACCAGGGTTGAAATGAAGGAGAAAATGCTAAGGGAAGCCAGAGAGAAAGGTCGGGTCACTCACAAAGGGAAGCCCATCAGACTCACAGCAGATCTCTCGGCAGAAACCCTACAAGCCAGAAGAGAGTGGGGGCCAATATTTAACATCCTTAAAGAAAAGAACTTTCAACCCAGAATTTCATATCCAGCCAAACTGAGCTTCATAAGTGAAGGAAAAATAAAATCCTTTGCAAACAAGCAAGTACTCAGAGATTTTTGTCACCACCAGGCCTGCTTTACAAGAGCTCCTGAAAGAGGCACTACACATAGAAAGGAACAACCAGTACCAGCCATTCCAAAAACATACCAAATGCTAAAGAGCATCAACAAAATGAAGAATCTGCATCAACTAATGGGCTAAACAGCCAGCTAGCATCAAAATGGCAGTATCAAATTCACACATAACAATATTAACCCTAAATGTAAATGGACTAAATGCACCCATCAAAAGACACAGACTGGCAAATTGGATAAAAAGCCAAAACCCATCGGTGTGCTGTATCCAGGAAACCCATCTCACATGCAAGTATAAACAAAGGCTCAAAATAAAGGGATGGAGGAAGATTTACCAAGCAAATGGAGAGCAAAAAAAAAAGCAGGAGTTGCAATTCTCATCTCTGATAAAATAGAGTTTAAAGCAACAAAGATCAAAAGAGACAAAGAAGGTCATTACATAATGATAAAAGGATCAATACAACAAGAAGAGCTAATGATCCTAAATATATATGGGCCCAATACAGGAGCACCCAGATATATAAGGCAAGTTCTTAATGACTTACAAAGAGACTTAGACTCCCACACAGTAATAGTGGGAGACTTCAACACTCCACTGTCAATATTAGACAGATCAACCAGACAGAAAATTAACAAGGATATCCAGGACTTGAACTCAGACCTGGTACAAGCAAACCTGATAGACATTTACAGAACTCTCTACCCAAAATCCACAGAATATACATTCTTCTCAGTACCACATCACACCTACTCTAAAATTGACCACATAATTGGAAGTAAAGCACTCCTCAGCAAATGCAAAACAACTGAAATCATAACAAACAGTCTTTCAGACCATAGTGCAATCAAGTTAGAACTCAGAATTCAGAAACTAACTCAGAACCACCCAGCACCATGGAAACTGAACAACTGGCTCTTGAATTGATTGGATAAACAATGAAATGAAGGCAGAAATAAAGAAGTTCTTTGAAACCAATGAGAACGAAGACACAACATGCCAGAATCTCTGGGACACATTTAAAGCAGTCTCTAGAGGAAAATATATAGCAATAAGTGCCCACATGAGAAGAGTGGAGAAATCCAAAATTGACACCCTATTGTCAAAATTGAAAGAGCTAGAGGAGCAAGATCAAAAAAACTCAAAACCTAGCAGAAGACAAGAAATAACTAAGATCAGAGCAGAACTGAAGGAGATAGAGACATGAAAAGCCCTTCAAAAAATCAATAAATCCAAGAGCTGGTTTTTTTGAAAAGATCAACAAAATAGACAGAACACTAGCCAGAATGATAAAAAAGAAAAGAGAGAACAAGCAAATAGATGCAATAAAAAATGATAAAGGGGAAATTACCACAGATTCCACAGAAATTCAAACCATCATCAGAGATTATTACAAACAACTCTATGCACATAAACTAGTAAACCTGGAAGAAATGGATAAATTCCTGGACACTTCTGTCCTCCCAAGCCTAAACAAGGAGGAAGCCAAAACCATGAATACACCAATAACAAGGTCTGAAAGTTGAGGCAGCAGTTAAGAGCCTACCACACAAAAAAGCCCAGATCCAGATGAGTTTACAGCCGAATTCTACCAGACACACAAAGAGGAGCTGGTACCATTCCTTCTAAAACTATTCCAAATAATCCAAAAAGAGGGAATCCTTCCGAAATCATTTTATGAGACCAACATCATCCTGATACCAAAACCTGGTAGAGACTCAACAAGAAAAGAAAACTTCAGGCCAATATCCATGATGAACATAGATGCAAAAATCTTCAGTAAAATACTGGCAAGCCAATTGCAACAGCACATCAAAAAGCTTATCCACCATGATCAAGTAGGATTCATCCCGGGGATGCAAGGCTGGTTCAACATATGCAAGTCTATAAATGTAATTCACCACATAAACAGAACCAAAAACAAAAACCACATGATTATCTCAATTGATGCAGAGAAGACTTTTGACAAAATTCAACAGCACTTTATGCTAAAAACCCTCAATAAACTCGGTATTGATGGAACATATCGCAAAATAATAAAAGCTATTTACGACAAACCAACAGCCAATATCATACTGAATGGGCAAAAACTGGAAGCATTCCCTTTGAAATCTGGCACTAGACAATGATGCCCTCTCTCACCACTCCTATTCAATATAGTACTGGAAGTTCTAGCCAGAGCAATCAGGCAAGAAAAAGAAATAAAGCGTATTCAAATAGGAAAGGAGGAAGCCAAATTGTCTCTATTTGCAGACGACATGATAGTATATCTAGAAGACCCCATTGTCTCAGCCCAAAAGCTCCTGAAACTGACAAGCAACTTCAGCAAAGTCTCAGGATATAAAATCAATGTGCAAAAATCACAAGCCTTCCTCTACACCAATAACAGACTTAAAGAGAGCCAAATCAAGAATGAACTGCCATTCGCAATTGCTACAAAGAGAATAAAATACCTAGGAATACAACTTACAAGGAACGTAATGGACCTCTTCAAGGAAAACTACAAAGCACTGCTCAATGAAACAAGAGAGGACACAAACAGATGGAGAAACATTTCATGTTCATAGTTAGCAAGAATCTATATCGTGAAAATGGTCATACTGCCCAAAGTAATTTACAGAATCAATGCTATCCCCATCAAGCTACCATTGACTTTCTTCATAGAACTGGAAAAAACTACCTTGAACTTCATATGGAACCAAAAGAGAGCCCACAAGCTAAGTCAATTCTAAGCAAAAAGAACACAGCAGGAAGCATCATGCTACCGGACTTCAAACTATACTACAAGGCTACAGTAACTGGTACCAAAACAGAGATATAGACCAATGGAACAGAACAGCGGCATCGGAGCCAGCAGAACATATCTACCACCATACAATCTTTGATAAACCTGACAAAAACAAGCAATGGGGAAAGGATTCCCTGTTTAATAAATGGTGTTGGGAAAACTGGCTTGCCATGTGCAGAAGGCAGAAACTGGACACCTTCCTGACACCTTACACTAAAAGTAACTCCAGATGGATTAAAGACTTAAACATAAGACCTGGCACCATAAAATCTCTAGAAGAAAATCTAGGCAAAACCATTCAGGACATAGGAGTAGTCAAGGACTTCATGACCAAAACACCAAAGGCATTGGCAACAAAAGCCAAAATAGACAAATGGGACCTAATCAAACTCCACAGCTTTTGCACAGCAAAAGCAACAGTCATTAGAGTGAATAGGCAACAAACAAAATCAGAAAAAATTTTTGCAGTTTACCCATCTGACAAAGGGGCTGATATCCAGAATTTACAAAGAACTAAGACAGATTTACAAGAGAAAAACAAACAAGCCCATTCAAAAGTGGGCAAAGGATATGAACAGACACTTTACAGAAGAAGAGATACGTGAGGCCAACAAACATATGAAAAAATGCTCATCATCACTGGTCATTAGAGAGATGCAAATCAAAACCACATTGAGATACCATCTCATGCCAGTTAGAATGGCGATCATTAAAAAATCTGGAGACAACAGATGCTGGAGAGGATGTGGAGAAATAGGAACACTTTTACACTGCTGGTGGGAGTGTAAATTAGTCCAACCATTGTGGAAGACAGTGTGGCGATTCCTCAAGGACCTAGAAATAGAAAATCCATTTGACCTAGCAACCCCATTACTGGGTATATATCCAAAGGACTATAAATCGTTCTACTACAAGGACACATGCACACGAATGTTTATTGTAGCACTGTTCACAATGGCAAAGACCTGGAACCAACCCAAATGCCCATTGATGATAGACTGGAATGGGGAAATGTGGCACATATACACCATGGAATATTATGCAGCAATCAAAAACGATGAGTTCATGTCCTTTGTAGGGATATGGATGAATCTGGAGAACATCATTCTCAGCAAACTGACACAACAACAGAAAATGAAATACCGCATATTCTCACTCATAGGCAGGTGATGAACAATGAGAACACATGGACACAGGGAAGGGAGCATTACACACTGGGGTCTATTGGGGGGAATAGCAGAGGGACAGCGGTGGGGGGGAGCTGGGAAGGGATAGCATGGGGAGAAATGCCAAATGTGGGTGACGTGGAGGAAGGCAGCAAAACACACTGCCACGTGTGTACCTATGCAACTATCTTGCATGTTCTGCACATGTACCCCAAAACCTAAAATGCAATACAAAAAATAAAAAATAAAAATAAAAAATATTTACTTAAGCTATACATATGAAAATGGTTTATAAGTACTTACAATGAAAAAAACCATGGTCCTCTGCCTCATCCTTATGTACTTCCTTTTTACCTCATTTAAGCTGATTTTATTAGTAGATTTGTTAATTTGGGGCATTATCCCAGGACTTTTCATCATGGCATAAGAGTAGCTTATACCTCTACTGTTTCATTCATTTCCCCCGATGTCATTTGTTTTTAAATTTCTAGCCCCTTTATTGCTTACCATTGTAACTTTAAGGAATATATTTAGATGATTTTTTCCACCAACTATGTAAAGTATCCCTTAACTCTCCGCCACATAAAATGAGTATACCAGCCTTCTATTTTGCCACTTTAGTTTTCTTCCCCTTTGAAGTCTACTTCATTTGCACAGTATATCTTTTTCCATCCTTTTACATTCTATCTATATCATTATATTTGAGGTGAGTTACCCATAAAAAACATATAGTTAGGTCATGTTTTTAAATCTACTCTGCACTCTTAATTTGTATACTTAGACCATTTATATTTGAGATAATTATTGATGTGTTGGAGCTTAAGTGTGGCATTTTATTTTTCTCTGTTCTCTGTTTTTCATTTCTGTTTTCTTTCCCCTGCCTTTCTATGGGTTATGTGAATATTTTTAAAGTTTCATTTTATCTACAGTGTTTTTGAGTGCATCTGTTTTATAGTTCTTTAGTGGTTACTCTAGGTATTACATTATATAAACATAACTTATCATAGTCTACTAGTGTCATTATTTTACCAGTTCAAGTGAAGTTTAGAAAGCTCACCTTTCTTTACATGACTTTAATTTCCCTATTTATACTCCCTAGTCATATATACCATCTACATACATTGAAAACCACATTAATGTTATAATTTTTGCTGAAACCATAAAACATAACTTAGAAAACTCAAGCAGAGAAAGTCTATACTTTATCCATATTTTTGCTTCCTATGTTCTTTCTTCCTAAGGTTTCATTATTCCTCCTTTTACGATTTTTTTGCCATGTAGAGAACTTCCTTTACCCATTTTTATGTCATATCTTCTGGCAAAATTTCTTATTTCTCCTTCATCGAGGATATCTTGATTTATCTGTCATTCTTAAGAGAATATGCTGAATATAGAATCCTGGATTGACAGTACTTTTTTTTCAACACTTAAAAAATGTGCCATTTCTTTCTATGGTTTCCTCTTTTTTGCCTTTTCTTGTATTTTTTATTTATTTTTTTATTTTTTTGAGACAGAGTTTCGCTCTTGTTACCCAGGCTGGAGTGCAATGGCGCAATCTCAGCTCACCGCAACCTCCGCCTCCTGGGAACAGGCAATTCTCCTGCCTCGGCCTCCTGAGTAGCTGGGACTACAGGCACGCGCCAACATGCCCAGCTAATTTTTTGTATTTTTAGTAGAGACGGGGTTTCACCATGTTGACCAGGATGGTATTGATCTCTTGACCTCGTGATCCACCCGCCTCGGCCTCCCAAAGTGCTGGGATTACAGGCGTGAGCCACTGCGCCCGGCCTCTTGTATTTTTTTATTTTGGTAAAATATACATAACAAAGTTACCATTTTACATGCAAAATGTAGTGGCATCTCCAATATTCCTTTACAAAACTTACCCATTAGGCAACAACTCCCCATTTGCCTTCCCCCAGCCCCTGGTAACCATCATTTAACTTTTATCTTTGTCAGATAATTCTAATATTTCTGTAATCATGTTGGCCTCTATTGATCATCTTTCATTCAGTTTGAAATTTTCCTGGTTATTGGTCTTACAATTTCAGTTGAAATCTAGATGTTGGGGGTATTATGTTATGAGCCTTTTGATCTTATATAAACCTTTTAATTTCCTTTCTGTGACACAGATCCAGCAGAGGAAGCAAGGCACTGCCTTCTTTCAACCAGGTGTGGTAAAAGTCCAGGCTCCCCATTCAGCCTTCAATGACACCTAAGATGGGGCTTTTCATTGCTACTGAGCTATCTGAACTATGATTGGAGGTCTAACTTTCCTACTGGCTTCCACAAATACCTCCTGGCTAGGATGGATAAGAGTAGTTCATTACTTAAGGTCACTACTTGGTTTCTGCTGACATCATGGGGTGGGAGGTGGCCTAATTACTGCTTGGCAGTGGTCAAAGTCTTAACTCTCCACAAGGTCTCCTCTAACACCATTCCAGTGGAGAGGGGGCTCTCCATTGCTGCTGGATGGAGGTAGAAGTCCAGGTTGTATTGACACTGCAGACGGGTAGGGGGCTCATTACTGCCTGGCAGAAATGAAAGTCCCAGTTCCTACTTGTTCTTCTCTGACTCTGTCCACCATGGCAGGGGGTTTGGGTGCCTTTATACAGCCTGGCAAAGGTGGAAGTCTAGGCTGCCTACTTTTCCTTTGCTGGCATGGGTGGGAGTAGGGTTTTTTCTGTGGTTGGAGTAGAGTGGTTATTTTATGAACATTTCCTATCTTTCTTGGCTGCCCCTTTCCCAGTCACTTTGATAGGGCAGGCTTTTATTAGACCCTTTTTGTCTGCATCTTTGGCATTTCCAGGTTTCTGGCTTCCTCAGCTCAAAGTATGAAATATATGAGGTAAAAAAATTAAAAACCTGAAGAACTCACCACAATGTTATTCCTTGGTTCTGAGTTAACTTCTTGTTCTGCTTTCTTCTCTCCACCTTTCAGTCTTCTTATATTATACATATATATAATGTTCAGGGTTTTTGGGTGTACTTAATAGAGGAAATAGGGAAAGGTATGTCTACTGGATCTTTCTAGAAGTGAATATCCTTATATAATTTTAAAAATAAGTCATATCATGTTTCTGACCTGCTTACAATTCTCAATGGCTTGTCACTGCACTTTAAGATAGTTATCACAGAGATTACAACCCTGTTTTCTCTAACTCCAGTCCACTTATCTAGCCTCTTTTAATGTCCTTTGCCCATTCACTATTTAGCCACACTGATTTCCTTTCTGTTCCTCAATCATCTCAAATTCTTTATGCCTCAGAGATTTCACACATGCTTTTATTTCTCCCTTGAATGAGCTATTTCTGCTCTTTTCATGCCTATATTCTTCTTCTATCTCAAGACTGTGCTGAAAAGTCACCTACTCAGAGAAGTATTTTCTGATCATCTTAGGGAGTTTTCTCTTTCCTTCACTCCAGTTGTTTTCTATCACTATACCTTGTACATTTCATACCAGTGCTTTTCATAATTTGAGTTAATACATATTTTTTTTATTACTAGTATATTGCATGATTTGTAAGCTCCAAAGGGTCAGGAACCACATCCACTATATTCATTGGTTTACCCATGGTGCTTAGCCTAGTACCTGGTACATGGCAACAATTTCATATGGATGAGATGAAGCATTATACATGGTACACAATAACCATTTAATAAATGTTTGCTGAATGTAGACAAAACAAAACATACAAATTATGTTGCCATATTTTTTTCATTTCAACTTTTATTTTAGATACAGGGGATACATGTGCAGGTTTGTTACATGGGTATATCTCATCCAGGTAGTGAGCATAGTACCCAAAAGATAGTATTTCAACCCATGCCTCCTCACCAGTACAGTGATGAGGAGGTGTCTCACTCATCTGCAGTGACTTGCAGTGTCTACTGTTCCCATGTTTATGTCTATGTGTGCTCAATGTTTAGCTCCCACTTATAAGTGAGAGCATGTGGTATTTGGTTTTCTGTTCCTGCATTAACTCCAGATCCAACCATGTTGCTGGAAAGGACATATTTTTTTTGTCGCTGCATAGTATTTCATGGTGTTTTATGTACAATATTTTTTTCTTTATTCATTTCACCAATGATTGGCACCTAGGTTGATTTCATGTTTTTGCTATTGTGAACAGTGCAGCAATGAACATATGAGTGGTCTTTTGGTATAATGATCTATTTTCCTTTGGGTATATACCCAGTAATGAGATTGCTGGGTGGAATGATTGTTTTGTATTAAGGTCTTTGAGAAATCTCTGAACTGTTTTCCACAGTGGCTGAAGCAATTTACTTTCCCACCAATCGCCTATAAGTGTTCCCCTTTCTCTGCAGCCTCACTAGCATCTGCTGTCTTTTGACTCTTTAATAGTAGCCGTTCTGACTGTTGCAAGATGGTATCTCATTATGGTTTTGATTTGCAGTTTCTGATTATTAATGATGATGAGCATTTTTTCATGAGTTTGCTGGGTGTTTATGTCTTCTTTTGGGAAGATTCTGTTCATATCTTCTGTTCATTTTTAATGGGGTTACTTGTTTTTTGCTTATTTAAGCTCCTTATAGATTCTGGATACTAGACCCTTAGGAGATGCATAGTTGGCAAATATTTTTCTCCCATTCTGTAGGTTATCTGTTTACTCTGTGGATCATTTCTTTTGCTGTGAAGAAGCTCTTTAGTTTGTTTAGGTCCCACTTGCCAATTTTTGTTTTTGTTGCAATTGCTTTTGGGGATTGAGCCAAAAATTCTTTGCTAAAGCCAATGTTGAGAAGAATATTTCCCAGGTTTTCTTCTGGGATTTTTTATTGTTTGAGGCCTTACATTTAAATCTTTAATCTTAATTTTTGTATATGGTGAAATGTAAGGGTCCAGTTTTATTCTTCTGCATACAGCTAAGCCAGAACCATTTATTGAATAGAAAGTCCTTTCTCCATTGCTTTTTTTTTTTTTTTGACCTTTTTGTTGTCAAAGATCAGATGGTTGTAAGTGTGTGGCTTTATTTCTGAGTTTTCTATTCTATTCCATTGGTCTGTGCATTTGTTTCTGTACCAGTATCATGCTGTTTTGGGTACTGTAGCATTACAGTATAGTTGGAAGGTGGGTAGTGTGATGCCTCTGGCTTTATTCTTTTGGCTTAGGATTGCTTTGGCTATACAGCCTCTTTTTTTATTCCATACGAATTTTAGAATATCTTTTTCTAATTCTGTGAAAAATGGTGTTCATAGTTTGATAGAAATAGCATTGAATCTGTAAATTGCTTTGGGTAATATGGCCATTTTAACAATATTGATCCTTCTAATCCATGAATGTATAATGTTTTTCCATTTATTTGTGTCATCTCTGATTTCTTTCAGCATGGTTTCTTTGTAGAGATCTTTCATCTTGTTGTTTAGCTGTATTCCTAGGCATTTAGTTTTCTTTGTGGCTATTCTAAATGGGATTATGTTCTTGATTTGACTCTCGGCCTGGACATTATTGGTGTATAGAAATGCTACCAATTTTTGTGCATTGATTTTGTATCCTGAAACCTTGCTAAAATAGTTTATCAGTTCTAGTAATCTTTTGGTGGATTCGTTAGGGTTTTCTAAGTATAGACTCATATTGTTTGTGAAGAGAGATAGTTTGACTCCTCCTTTTCTTATTTGGATAACATTTTTTCTCTTGCCTGATCGATTGCTCTCCATTGCCATCTTCTAATATAGAGAGATGTTTTTTTATTTATTAATTTGGTATGTACTTATATTTTCATACTGTGACATACATCCATAATACTTTTGTATGTCTCTGTCATTTCACTTGCTACATTACATCAAAAAAATATATTTGTATGCTTTTTTGGTTTATAGGTTTTGAGGACAGAAACCATGTTTTACTCATTTTTGTATTGATAGTGCTTAGCACAGGGCCTATACAGAGTACATGCTAACTTGGAAAAATCAATAAATAACAGCTTGCATTGTATTATAAAATATTCAAAATAGTTTCTATGAGTAATTAAACCAAAATATTTTCATTACATTACCAAAATAACTGTTTTCTTTCAAAATCAAGGAAATGTCAAAAGCAATGACACACTTACATGCCTCATTCTCTTTCTGGATACAGTTTCTGACCAGTAGAAATAACTAATTTTGTTCCAACTTGGTATGAGCTTCCTAAATTACCCAATCTTCCTAGAAGTAAATAAGACTATTTGAGAAAAAAAGACAAAAACCTATGGAGAAAAGAAACTATCTTTCCCATTCTCCATCTTTAATACTCTGTAGTCTGTCAATTATTAGCCAAATATTAAACAATTGCTCTCTTACCTTTAGCATTTTTTACATTAAAATTTTTGATCTATCAAGATGTACCAGTTAACCTATAAACAGGACCTTTCAGCTTATCCAGCATGAATTTTGCCAGTTTACATTTTCCACTTCCAAGTAAGACTGCTAAATGTTCAGATGAAAATGGACCTATCATCTTGAATGTGAGAGCATTCCCTAAACTTCTGTGTTTTGTAAATAATATTAAAGCTCATAATAAAGGCTTTAGATCATACTCTTTCGTTTCCTATCCTAAAATATCAACACAGGATTTTTATTAATTATGGGTTATCTTAGGAAGCCCTAATGATTAGGAAAAATGTAGTCTTTTCAAATTTGAAATCGAGTTGTTGCTGCTGCCGCTGCTGCTGCTGATTTACTAGGGCAGGCTAGACTGGCCTAGTTTATCCAGGCAGAGGTTCAGCAGATCTCACTCCTTTTGGGAGTATTTATGGGTTTCCTAGATAAGATCTGTGCCAAGTAGTCAAGCAGTACCTAAGCAGAAGCATGGTGACAGCTGCTAAGTTGGCTTGTGACACTTGCATAGATTTGGCCAGTAAAGAGACAACTCTGAATAGATTAAGAAAGTTTATTATTTACACAGACAGCAGTGCAAAATCAGCATGGTGTCAGCTCCCCATGTCCCTAGTTCCATAGGATGATGCCGAATCCTAAGAGACAGATCATATAAGACACAGATGTTGGGTCACTCTGTTTTTGAAGAGCCAATTCTAAACTACAGCTAAACCATTTTTAGTCTGAAACTGTATCTGAAGTTGGGGTAAGATGGAAAGTCCCGTGCTTCACTGGAACCAGGGTGGCAGATGAAAAACCGACTTGGGATAGTTCTTCACTGGACTGACTGTCTTGCCATGTTTCAGGTAGGATTGTAGAGAATTTAGCTAAAACATGTGTCACAATGTAATTGATGTTTGCCTACATGGCTTATGTGGAGATGTGTAAGATCCCAGGGTGCCATGGCAAAGCTGTTCCCCTGCAACTGATGGAGGGGGGATCTCAAAGCCAGCCCAGTTTAAAGAGTGCCATCTTACTACTAGAAGTGGTAAAGTATAATCAGATAAGAGTAGGTGTCATTAGTAGTGTCTGAGATTTTATCAGAAAACATTAATGCAAGTGGTAGTGGGTAAATTGGAGAAGAACTTCATTCATTCATTGTGGATCTATCTGAATAAA
The DNA here is from genome assembly GCF_049354715.1 of Callithrix jacchus. Classification (NCBI taxonomy): domain Eukaryota; kingdom Metazoa; phylum Chordata; class Mammalia; order Primates; family Cebidae; genus Callithrix; species Callithrix jacchus. The sequence goes on from NC_133524.1 coordinate 21,861,590, forward strand.
ATATACACATAGGTAGGCTATGGAGAAAGATAGAAAGAAAATCAACTTATGAAAATAATAATGTTCTATATACCAAGCCTCCCTATTCTGACATCCAGTTCTTTCACAGACCTTAATAACACCATAAAGGATATAAAAACTGACAAAACTACCATATTCTTTTTTCAGTTCTCATTGGAGCAGCATCATTTTTACACTTCACACAATTTTTCACTTGTTTCTACTTGGAATTCTTTGTTCACTGGGGTATCATGACACTGCATTCTCTTGATTCTTCTTATAATTTGCATATCTTCTCTTTCTCTTCTGTGGACTTCCTCAATGGAGCATCTGACATCCTCTCTGTCTCATCCATATTCTTGTTTTAGTAGTGACTCTTAAACCTGTATCTTTAGCCCATACTCAGCTTCACATTCCTATGTGTGAGCACAGAAGCTACCTACTGGAAATCCCTTCTTGACTGTCCTATAGGTATTTCATCTTTAGAATGTCCAAAACAGAACTAATATCTCAGATCACTTTCCTCTTCCAAGTCTGCTCCTTTTATTTTTTAAGTTATATGGAGGATAATTTACCCATTTACCCAAGCTAGAATCCCAGGAATCATTCTTGATATTGCCGTTTTCGTAATCTCCTATATCTAATCAATAACCAAGTTCTCCTGGATATTTATTAAATATATTTTCTCTTCATCCCCACCTCTACTGCCCTATTTCTGACCCGAGTCATTTGTTCACGTCTATTGCCACATCCTCCTAATTGCATCCTATCTCTTTGGAATCTGTTTTCTCCATGGTTGCCAGAATAGACTATATAAAACATAAATATGTAAATATGACCACGTTACTCCATTTCTTAAAATCCTTAAATGGCTCTATCTTGGACAGTTTGATTTTTTCCATAATCTGGCTATTGCTTATCCCTCCCACCTCATCTCCTGTCACATCTTGCTTTGGTTTTTAATGCCAGCAATCCAGGTACTATGCATAGTGCTATATAACTTTGATTGCACTGTACTTCTGCCTATAAACTTGCTTCTGCACTACTGCCTGGCTGTCATTTTTAAAAATCTAATCCAGGCATTATCCTTTCCATATAGTCTTCCTCATAGCTGCTAGGTACTTCTTTTCACATTATCACTGGACACATCTATCATTGCACATATCCCATTATACTATTAAATTAACTAAATGTTTCTGTTTCTGCTACCAGTCCATGAAAATCTTGGTCATCTTTGCATCCACAAAATCAAGCTAATTTTTCTGATCAAAGTTTACAACTTGAGTAGCACATTGTGCTCAAAGAAATGTTTGTTGAATAGTGAGTTGATATGCTTGTTATTATGGCTGACAACTGCATTGAAAACTTCCCTGGTGGGCTAGGGCTTTATGTGTTAAGAGAGCTAGGTTTCCTAATCTTGGCGGGCTCTGGGATTTTTATTAGATTGTGATTAATGCAGCAGGGAGGAGCCCTGTAAAGAGTCCTATAAAACCCTATTGGGATAACCTCAACTCAAGCCAATTTCTCCTCACCCAGGGAGTATTGCTGTATATCTTGGTCAAGAAAGGACATGACTTGATTTAATACAGTTTACCCTAGAGGCAGAACAGCAAAGAAAGGATTCTACTAATTTAATTATCCTCTCTGGGTGTTCCTCCCTGTTAATCTAGAGGGAGATTTGGCCCAGGGCAGTGCAGTGAAGGCCCATTTACAGTTAAGGTCTCTTTCTACTTGCTTTTCTGATGATTGAAAGCTTAGACAGATTGGTATCTAGTAGTTGGTTATATCAGAGGCTTTGGTTCTTAATTCATAGCTGTTAGTTGGATTACACTGCAAAGAAATTGTTTCAGAAATCTTGCTAAGATTTCCCTGGAGCAAGTTTTACATATTGTTCTTGGGAATAATGTGTTTTGTTTACTAGTCTTACCAGAAATGCTTAATTAATTTCTTCTGATTGAGGGATACAGTTTGGGTGAGCATAGAACACCAGCTTTTGAAATTATATGAAAGGTCTGGGCAAAAATAAGTGGAAAAAGGAGGTTCCTATCCTTTCCTCTATTTTAGGTAATGGACTACCCTCACAGCTGTTCTGTGTTGTCACGTCTAACTACTCATTAAAAGACAACAGATAAAAGAGAGAAAATAGTTTGATACAATATTACTCATTAAAATGGCAAGAATTCTAAAAAATCAAACAGAAAGCTAAAGCAAAAAATACGAAATCTAAGCAAACCAGGAAAACTACCAGAAAGGGCTATGCAAGACATTTTGCCTAAATGTTATTTAAAAAACACTAAAATATGTCTTATATGACAAGTCTGAGGCCTGATGCGGAGCAAGCATCTTCGCAGGAAAAAACACTAAGTGAAAATTACGGCCCCTATAAGATACCCTAGGCTGGACAACGTAGGGGTCAGAGATACTAAGCCTGCAGCTCAAAAAGAAACATTCCTATTTTTTACTCCTTTCCTTGGCCCCAAAGACACAAAGGCTTGAAGGTCCTTCTTCCAGTTGAATGCTCCCTCCCTATCTGACCCAACCTCTAAAAGTCAGATCTTTCGAGTACCCAGTAGACACTGGGTTAGTAGACACTAGTTAGAAAACCATTTGCAAATTCCATATCAAAGCTAATTAAAATCACTACTTTTACTATAAAATCTTAACATAATATTTTGGTCAAGAGACTTGTGAAATCTAGAGGATGAAGATTAGAAAAGACCAAACTATAACAACTAGTGCCATAAATTGACTCGAGATTATTTTTAAAATAAAAAGATCATTTAAAGTGATTCATTTTGATATGGGTGCAAATAGCTCACAAGTTATATTTTCAATTAATTTAATATTTCTACTCTTCTGCTTCCAAAAAGAATCGAAGACTGCTTCCAATGATCAGTTTTTCTTTTATACCTAGACTATTGAAGTAAGTGTGACATCATACTATTTAGTGCATTATGTTTTAGTATGTATTTTATGACAACATACTTTCTCCTAATCTTGAGACTGTATTTTGCATTAGGAGAAGGCAAAAATTAGCTGCTAAAGTCTGTATATAATCACCTTATACTACACTTACAAAAATGGAACGAGACATTAACATTTTGACTAACAAGCAAAAAAAATAAATAAAACCTACTTTATTTGAAAAGTTGCGAAAGGAGAAATGCAGGAAAGTTTAGCTGAGTCATTTGTAGTTAAGAATAAAAGAGTGAAAGCAATGAGGATTTAATCCTTTTATTTTTCTTCCCCCCAAATCAAGAATATTTGAAAAAGCCAGTATGTTCTGAACAAATTAAATGAAGTATTTAGTGCCTATTATATTGTCAAAATCAAAGGCAAATGCTATGTTTTGTAAAGGAAACCTCAGGGAGAGGATTTAGGGCAAATATTTAAGGTGTTGGTAAAATCTATTAGGTAGTATAACTCCACACCTGCATTTTGGTTCAGTCAGTATTAATTCTTAGACATATTTTTTTTAAATAATGTTAGGTGATTAGATCAAATTAATTCCTCACTGTAACATAAATAAGAGGAGAACATATATGACTGAATTTTGACTTAGGGTCTTCCTCAAAATCTTTCTCTGGGATCTTGTTTCCCCCTCTTCCTTGGCACTGGTCTTTTCATGAAATACACATCTATTTTATTTTTACTGCATCTTGGTCTTTGACATTTGTTTTGATATTCCACTCATTAAGCAAGCAATATCTCACTTTGAATCTGCTTGCACAGTATGGTTGCTTGTCCTGCAAGCCCAGCCTCAAGGTGCAGTTTGGTGTTTCAGTCAAATTTAGTCGTTTCCTTCATTCTCAGAGTTGCTGTTTAGATTCTGGTCAGGGAACACTCAGGGTGACTGTCATACCTCTTTGTAGTTACTTCTGATGAGACATACTCTGTTAACACTCAATGGACTTTCCATCACTCATACTGTTTATTTTTTGACACTGATAGAAATCTTTTTGCTTGTTTTAGAAGTTCACATTCTGGAATCACCTTAACTTGGTGCATCATGACCTCAGATAAATTACGTTTTTAAGCCTTATTCATTAATTTATCCAACATTTATTGAATTCTGTGTAATAGGTTTGGAGATAGGAAGTGAATGTGATAGGTAGGGTTTTCTTATCTGTAAAATGTGGCTAATCATGAGCTGTTTAGGAGGATAAAATATATGTAAGAGAGTTAGCACCATGCTCAATATTCATTGTTATTATTAGCAGTATTATTTTGATAAAATTACTTTTAACATCTCCCTATGGCTGAAGCTCCACATGTATCCATTACACTTTTCAAAAAAATATATAAAACTACTCCTTAAATTACTGACACTGAAAACAGTCTTTTCTAGAAATATTGATGTAATGCTCTTAGACTCTATTGGAATGTAAGCACTCTGAAATATAATACCTTTCACACCTGGTCAGCCAAGAAAACATTGTAAGTCACAACCACGATCTGGATTATGAAAGGAAGGTGTTGTTTCTGTGTCCTTTGAGTATAGGCTTGTCTAGATAATTATCTAAACGTCTTTCCAAAATTCTGTGTATACTTTTAAGTTTGGATAGTTAGAAAAATAAAGAAGCCTAAAGGCCATCTTAAATTTTACTTGTTCTCTATCATTAGCATTTAAAACAGCAGTTAAAGATGGCACAGTATTTTAACTACTGTGGTTTTAGCTGTTTGCGTGTGTATGTGGGGAGGGGTGTTGTCAATTCACGCCACTTGAAGAACATGACATTTCTGCATCTTATAAAATGGAACAAGAGAAAATGTATTACCACAAGAACTTGCAAAACCTATTGACATTACTGGAATGCTTATTTTAAAAATGTCTCTTTTACTCAATGGACCTATTTAACAACGATACAGAGAAAACGCCTTTAATGGTGTTAGGGAGTTTGCATCTACACTCTAGGAATATTTGTCTTTTAAAGTGAAGCCTCATTTAGGCAAACTGTATTTTACTAACGGTTGCATAGTAGCCTGTGTATGGTTTTTGAAGAAAATGAGTTTTGAAAAATGTTTACAATTTGTCACTCATTTAAAATCCCAGTGTTACCCTTCGGTTCTTATAAGAATATCGAAGACAAAATGACATCCTCCAAAGCAGGTACTTTAGAGGAGTTGGTCGAAAACCTGAAACAGCCTCTTAAAATGATACATGGGGCAGAATCTGTCTCAGGATCACCACAACCAGCAGCTGGCAGGTGACAGCCTCAACGCTTGACTTCCCAGGACCCGATCTCCACCCCAGGAAGACAGCACTAGCAGCGTTTCTGGATGGCGGAACCCCGTTCTCGTCCATGGGGATCCACGCCGCTGTCTCCGCAGGCGTACGCGGGTCTCGGGAATCACCTCCCGAGCCCACTCAGCAGTGGGGAGGACGAGGGCCAAAGTGAGAGCCAGGAAAGCCCAGGCTCTCGCTGTAACCCCCGCGCTCAGTAGTGTCCCCCTCCCCTCGGTGGTGGGGCCGCAGATACCTCCTCAGCCGCCTCAGCTGTCGAAGTTCAACTGGTGGGCGGCCCGTCCAGCCGTGGCCGCCACCGCCAGGTCCCCTCAGAGGCCTCACAAAGCCTTGCTCAAACGGCCCGCACCTGATTGACTGACTGACCCAGGGCTCTGGCTCTGCCTCACGCAGCCACCGCCTCCGCCGCGCACGCGCACGCGCACCTCGCGCGCCTCTGTTCCCGGACGGCCCGCAGAGTGGGAACGCCAGGCTGCGAGCTGCTGGCACCTGTCTGCCTGCCAGACGGACCCTGGACTCCGGCCCCGTGCCGGCACGCGCACGCGCACGCGCTTCGCGCGCCTGCGGTCGGCCCTGGGGGCGGGACCGCGCGGCAGCGAGCGGGCGGGGGTCTAGTGGCGCGCGCGCCCGGCACCCGAGGGCTGCGGAGAGATATTTTGGGTGGCAGGAGGCCCCTCGTCATTTCCGCCGGGCAGCTAGTCGTGCTGGGGGATTCACTCCCGTGCGTGAGGCGAGCGGGCAAGTTGGCTGAGGGCGTGCGGCAGAGGCTCCTTCCCTCCGCGACGCGACCCCTCAGCAGCTCAAGCTATGAACTGAAGCTCGGTAGGGACGGAGACCCAAGTGGAGTGGAGGAGGCAGCAGCAGCTGCTGCAGCCGCCGCCGCCTTAGCGGGAACTGAGCGGACCCGGCGCGGAGCCACGACTACTGCACGTTTCCCTCCCGGTCGCCGCTCCTGCCAGCTGTTGGCTAAGAGGCATTACAGCCGCGAGACTCGATACACAAAAGCAGCTTTCTCCGCGCCGCCCGCCCAGGGAGGCTGCGGCCAGCAAGGGACCCCACCTGAGGGCGGATCGGGCTGCTGAGTTCGTTTTGTGTCCGAGCTCCGCGCTCCCCACGGAACCGACCGACCCCGTACCCATGGCTCTGATAATGGAACCGGTGAGCAAATGGTCTCCGAGTCAAGTAGTGGACTGGATGAAAGGTAATGCCCGCTGCAGGGAGGGTGAGGCGGCACTGGGGCGCGGGGCACCAGTGCGAGGTTAGGAGAGGACGCCTGCCGCGCCAGAGCCCGCCACCGCGGCTACCAGTGGCTGATCGTCGTACGCGTCGGGGCGGGGGATTAGCGGGGGTCCTCCGGGACTGACAGGGGACTTAGGTCCCGGTCTCCTTTTGTCTCCAGCTAGAGGGGCGCAGAGCGACCGAAGAGCTAGAGGGCAGCGGGCGGCACCCGGTTGGAGGCAGGAAGCCGGGAGACGGAATGCCGGCTCATCTTGCGCACTCCCCGCTCCCCTTAGTGCCCCCGGGCCAGGAGGACGTGGCGACCCATCTCCCAGCTCAGGGTGGACTACCCCAGGACATGCTCCCCTGATCGCCCTTCCCTGGACCCTTTGTTCCTGGGAAAGCTGACGCCCCCTTGGGCGGCCGCCCTTGCCAGGTGCCTTCCCTAGCGCCAACTCTCCCAAGCAACTTTTAGCCCGCATAATGGGGTCAGGACGCGGCCGCCCCCATTTGGAGCCTGACACCCCCCACACCCAGGTTTGACTAAGGATGCTCAGAGCGGGGGTACGTGCTACTTTGGGGGGGAGGAAAACATGCTCCCCCAGGGACAGCATCCTCGCTGGTGTCTGTGGGCTCCCACCAATGCGTCCCCTCGCATCCCTTGCCTTCTCTGCTTTCTCCCTTTCAAGCCAATTGAGGTTTTGGACCGTGCTTTTGGACTTCACGGCTTTTTATTAAGGGCTCAAAGCTAGGTGTGAGGTGATGCGCATTCAAGCACCTTCATATTTCTTCCATCTTGAAGGGTCCCTCCTTTTTACCCCTGGTGATTTATAATAACCACAGTTATAGACACTTGCCCTCGTATTCGCAAACGTGAGCTTTTTCTTTAATCCCTGGGCTTTCCTGCCTCACTACCTCCCTCTGTTGTCTGAATTAAGGGGTTTGTAGAGGACTCCCTCACCCACCAACCCCTTGGATCCCCAGCCTCAACTCTTCCCTAAGATTTTGGGAATTGACAAGGGGATGGATGGGAAGGAATGGAATAAAGGATCCGTGGCCACACTTGGGAAATGTTAGCGATTTGCTCGAGGTCGTACCTGAGCAAACTCTAGGTAGATCAGTCAGGGACCTAAGACTTATCTCCGAAAATGCCCGTTCCTACGATGAAAGAGCCCCTTCTTGGGCTTGCTTAACAGTCAGACTTTTAAAGCTCCATATAATTTAGAACAAAAGGTGAGGTGATTGGGAGGGATTGAGAGTGACAGGGAGAAACTGAATTTTTTTGCCCATTCTTTTCCCCAGCCTTTTCTGCCGCTTGCTTATTGTGGATTTTTCTTTATTTTGCTTTCCTTTTATTCCCTTACTTGCCCCTTTATTCCTCATTGACTTTTCTTTTCTAATATATGGAAACTGCTTTGTAACTGCGAAGCGCAGTACAAATGTAAGTGAATTGAATTAAACCTAATTCATTATTTATCGACTGCCCCCCCCACCCCGTTTGCAGTGCATTGGGCTAAGGTGCCATAGGGGATATAAAGATGACTAAGACAAAGTCCTGCAGTGGCTCATCTTTTCTGCTGCTTTTTCTCTTTATATATATATCTGCTATTGAAATTCCAGTATCTTAGATTCCCACCAATTCTCCTCACTCTCCACCTTCTCTGTTTCTCAGTAAGGGAAGAAAGAGCCAGAGCATATGCAGGAAGCAACAATGCTTAATTAAAAACCCTTTCTTTGAATTTCTCTAAAAGGTTACTTTAGTTTGAGTCTGTTGCTGAAATATTAAAAGACAAGCTATCTTGGCTCTATGGGAGTCTGATTACCTTCATAGACTACCTTTCAAAAATTCCCGTGATGCCTGTAGTGAATGCTGCACTCAATCTCCACCTCCCACCCTCCCAGTTACATTCTTGCAGTTTCTCGTCTCTCCATAGTTTAGGTCCACTGGAGCGAGTACAATATATGATGCACATATTCTGACACACATTATTAATTGTTCAGTATACCAGTCCTTTAAAAATCTTTCTAGCCTAAAATGCAGCTTCTTTGAAGTTACATTAACATTATTAGCTGTAATTTGAAACATTTTTTATATGTAAGTCGAATACCTTGTTTTCATACCTGTTGGTGATGCATTTTTGAGCTATTTGAAAAGATCAGTTGGTGCCAGGAGAGAGTTTGTGTATCTGTGTACACATATGAGATTTTTTAAAAAGTTGGATGAACCGAACATTTCCTCAACTTGTAACTTACAGTTACCTTAATTTTTCTCTTTGCCCTTTTCCCCAAATAAAGTTTAACAAGGAACATTTAAAAAATATTTTTCATCCTGCAGTAATGCAGTAATGCTTAGAAGTCAGCTGCTAATTTAGGCTGTAGCTTTGAGATGGCTAAACCTCATTTAGTGTTATATAATATATAGTGTTGTAAAGGCAGTACCAAAGAATGAACGAGACTCTTGAACAACTGCAACACTGTGAGGGTTGTTCAGAGGATGCTCTTAATGAGACAGTTTCATCATCCTTAACATTGAAAGCATATAGCATATGCTTTCAGCTGGTCACCATGTAACTCTGTTTAGTAAGGTACATTCTAGGGTATTTTTTCTCTTCACTAAACGGAAGAAGAATCACTAAGTGTATAAGAATAGGAATGACCATATATTTTTGATTGTAGACAATTTATAGAAGTGGTATAGAAATTAGTCCCAGTGAGGGAAATGAAGGGGAAAAAAAGCTGACAAAATTATTAAGCTTTAGTGGCATATATTCAAAATTATTTATGAGGGACAATTTATAAATTGCAATTTTGATGCAATGTATAAATGGATTCATTTTGATTAATTTTTATTAAAATATTTGAGGGAGATGGAAATATAAAATTTATATATTATTATTTGTAAAGATATAAGAAAATCCTTACATTCTTTTGCTCACCAACTTCATTATTTGTAAAATCAAATGCCGAATTTTCTATTGACAATAAAAATTGGATATGACACAGTGTCAATGTTATTTCCAGTAAATACATGAACCCCTTAATAGATAGCTATATACAAAATTATCCTGACAGTACTTCTGGCTATTTGGAGATACCTTATAGAACTTCAAATTAATTTTTAAAATTAATTTTATAAAAAATATTTTTGGAGAAAATCAAATACTCATAATTTAGCATTTGAAACTAACCTTCTTCAATTGGAAATTGTATCCAATCCTCTTGTAGTTTTTGTATTTTAAAGCATAAACTCTCTTCAAGGTAAATAAAGGCAAATTAGTTATTAGAAAAAGCCATAGGCAGAAAAGTAGGCCAATAATTGTTCTAATTTTTTGCTCAGTCTGTTACTCTAAAATAAATTATTTCTCAGCTCCTATCTGTTCACTTGCAGGGCCTGGAAATATTTCATAATCTGCAGTTGCTTGAGTCACCAGACGTCTACTTTTTGCCCACTGAAATATAACAAAAACCTCTGAATGTTTTAGGGCCCCTGCTATTAACTTTATTATTAATTTTCCTATTCCATGTCACACCCAGTCATTCCAGTTTTTTTTCTTACAGCTTTTCCAACTCTGAAACTCATTTAAAATATCCACATGACTAAGATAGTTATTTTTCCAGGGCTTAGCTCCCTACATTACATTCTTCCAGTGATCTTTAATCTCTCTGGGTCAAATGAAATGATTATGATTTTTCAGAGTTAACCAATAGGCCCCATTTTGCTGGTCTTCTCTTACCATCTCTGTGATTTAGCTTCAGCCAATTTTGTATTATTATGATTGCTAAAATAATCTAAATTTTTAAGATAGCCTTTTCTCAACCCATTCCACAATTAACTGCTGTATTCTTTCCTGTTTACTATAAATTATTTCTTCAAGAGGCATCCTCTGACTTCTAATTTCAGTCCTGATGACTCAGCCATCTTGAGGAAAGAAAATAAAATACATTCTTTTAGGTATCAAAACCAAAGCCAGTGTTTTGTATACAACCCTCTAATAGAGGAAAATGTAGTGATTATATAAAATCTAGTCAGTATAATAGTTAAATGCTGTAAAGGAGGATATATCTGTTAAGGCAAAGATGTTTTGACAGGTACAATGTTCTTTAGTAATTCTTTTTTCCTCTCGTAGGACCCAGAGCTGAGGCTGAAATTTGTCTTTATTAAATAAAGGAAAATGTCAAAATTTTGAGTTAAGCTGTCTTGAGAGGGAGATTGGAAATAATTTTCTGGCAGGAACTACAAATAAACTTAAGTGATCAAATTGGTTGTATCAATTCCTTTTGAAAAACTAGGGTATTTTTTTCAATTGAAAAGTGGCTACATTGGCAACAACAGTCGTCTACTTTGGATTTGACTTTTTTTGGGGAACAGGGATTCTTGTCATTTTATGTAAAGAAGAAATTTATCTTTCCCATGTGGGGAATTTAGTTTCCAAGAAATGCCATTTTTCTTATAGTGTCATTAACATTTGCTCCTTAAGGTGACACTCAGGATTTAGTGCAGATTAGGAATAAGGTGTATATTTATGTGGATATATTTGCTCCATAGATATTATTTTCTCAGTGCTTCTGCTTGGAAGGTGCTTTAATGGATTGTTTTAAATTAATTATTCTCTGCTTTGGGAAAATTAGCCTCTGTAAGGTATGGTAATTACATTGAAAAACTTAGGCCAGCACAGAGACAGGAACCAACTAGCACATGTGGTAATTTTTTAAAGGCTACATCATGTATATAAGCACTATTGGAAAGAGAAGATGATAATTTTATTGAATCAGCAAGGGGTCTGTGGGGAGGGTGGGGTTCTAGGAACTACTTAAGCTACTTATTTAATTCAGACATAATCTAAGAGGTATGTATACTAAATGTAGCTGCACAGTAAGCAAACTCTAGAGTTGAGATGGGGTTATTATCTAGAGGGGGGCTGTATCTAGGTTTGTCTGGATGAAGAAGAGAGGTGGGCAGTAGAGGGAAAATGAGGGAGGATCATGAGTAGGTGGCACAGAAGTACAAGAACAAATCTGCATTTCACAAAGACAAAACTCTCATCATGTCCTGAGTTTAAATAAATGCCACATTATAAAACTTTAGCTGCCAAAAATAAGCCCACAAAGAATGTGTATTGAATTGGTACAGCTGTTTCAAATCTGTTTCTTAGGAATAATTTCAAAATAATGTTAAAATGAATTATTTTTAAGATTCATTAAATCATTAACATTATGTTAGATATTTAGAATTTTACTGATCCAAGTTCCTATATGAAGAATGGAAATAGACTTTTAAATATTAATACTGTTCTTAAAGCAATGATAAATTATCATTTTTATTTAGAACAGAGAAACCCTAGATTAGGGCTCAATTTGTTCTTTTTCTTTTTCTTTTCTTCTTTTTTTTTTTTTTTTTTTGAGACAATCTAACTCTGTCACCTAGGCTGGAGTGCAGTGGCGAGACCTTGGCTCACTGCAACCTCTGCCTCCTGGGTTCAAGTGATTCTCATGCTTCAACCTCCCGAGTAGCTGGGATTATAGGCACCCACCACCATCCCTGGCTAATTTTTGTATTTTTTAGTAGAGATGGGGTTTCACCATCTTAGCCCGGCTGGTCTTGAACTTCTGACCTCAAGTGATTCACCTGCCTCGGCCTCCTAAAGTGCTGGGATTACAGGTGTGAGCCACCGCACTCGGCCTCACTTTGTTCTTAATGACTTTTAGATTTCTATGTGTCTTCCCTGCAATACCTCATATGTAAGGCTTATTGTGAAGAATAATTATTAGCTTCTATAAAGAGTACTAAAAGAATGGATCATTTGTACTAATTTTAGAAAAGGGAGGGGGGAAGGGAGGATCAAGTAATTTGAAAAAAGTGGAGTCAAAAACTTTTGTTTATAGCTTTTTTATTGTTTAGTGTCTGATTAAAGAACAGCAAGTATAGTCTTCAATATGGAATCATTGTGTTGAATAACATTCATTGAGTGAATTCACAGTTTTCATGAATAGCATAGGCCTGTGTTCCTCAAAACGGTATATTTTTGTGTTTGTGGAAGCCAAATGATCAAAAGAAGCCAGAAGCCAAAGAGTTTTTTTTTTCTTTGCTAAGCACTTTTAAACATTATATTAAAACAAACATGGATATTATATTCATGATATAGAAAGCTAAATTGACATTATTTCAAAGATGAGACCAGAGACTTAACCAGAATTTTAGGCTTGCAGCAGGCTGTTTAAAACTGTATTCTCCAGTCCTCCCAGGGTTATGAGTACTCTCTTTTGAGCAATTACAGATCAGTGGAAAAAGTTGGAGAAGTGATGGTTGAGTTTAGAAAAGGTAAAATTAATGTACTCTGTTTCCCTTTTTTCCTGTTACTGCAAGGCACAAAATAATGACCTTTTTCAGTCAAGGTCATGTTAATTATAGCATCTTAATTTTGTTTATTTTTTTTGATCCATACACCTGCAGTCAGGATGAATTCCTTGAAAATGAATCTCATTCGATCTCATTCTCTCACGTCTTACCCTCATCAGTTGAAAACAATTTAAGACTTATCATTGTTTCTAGGATAAAGGTCAAAGTCCTTAGCATGGCCAATAAGACCCTTGAAGGTTTGGTTATTGCCTATGAGGTAAGCGTCATGCCCAGCACCAAGTATATAGGCTGCCTCACCGTCCTTACTGTTTGCCCACCACTGGGCATTTGCACTTAATATGTTCCCTCATACCTCTTCAGCTAGTTAAGTCCTACTCATCCTTCAGGTCTTAGGCTTTTTCTCATCCACCTTAGGAAAGCCTTTCAGATTTGTTAAATCACATCAAATCCTCAGTTATATGCTGTCCTTGTACCATGTGTATCTCCTGTGTTCCATTCACCAGTTTTATTTTTGGTTATTTGGATGGTTATTTGATTGATGTCTAACTCCCCCACTAGATGAGGGCAGGGACCCCATCTGTTTCTTGTACCAATATGTAAAAAAGCACCTGGTATAAAATAGGCACTTTGAAAATATTTGTCAGGGAAAGAATAAATTAATTTAGGCCAACACAGAGACAGGTACAGATTACTGGTCTGTCAGCAAATCTGCTTTCCTAAATGACAATGCACATAAAGTCCCTTATAATGCTGAAATGGATACTTCAGTGCCGACTTGCATATTGTGTGCCAGAATACAGTGGAAGTGTGGTTGATTTATCTGTGTCTCATCGTTGTAGTGCTCTAGCCAATTCAAGGATACAAATCATGGTTTAAACTCATTTTGTTATAAAATATTAATAATTTCAGTAAATTAATAACACTTTTTAATTTATGCCATAAGTAATATAAATATGGTATAAATATTATTTACTAATGTCACTTAATAAGACAACATGATAAGCAAATAGTTATTAAAACATTAAAACATACTCCTCCTAAACATTTATTTCCCTTCATTCAAATTTTCTAATTGTTTCTTCATTTTGGTATTTTTAAAAGAATTCTCTGTATTTTAGAATGCATGATAGAGTGAAATTTACAAAATGTCTTAGGTTCATCTTATAAAAATAAAAACAAAAAGCTCATATAAAAATTTAAAATGTATTTTTCTGTTGTTAGAAAATCCTTTATTTGTTAATTAGGAAGATAAAATGGAAAAACACCTCTTGAGCTTAATGAAACCATTATCTTATTTATTATATTTAGTGTTCAGTTTGCATTTTTATTAATAAGAATACAATTAAGATAGTTAAAGGTATATCTTAAATCAACATTTTCTTGTGTAATTTTTCATTCTTCCCTCTGATTTTGAAAAACAGAAAGCTTTAAAAACTACATGTAAGTTTATTATTACTAATTTTTGAAGGCCCCTTGTTAAGAACATATGTCCAGAATTATTGTAAAGCATACTTTGCTAAATACAGGTGCCTCAAGTGGATATTCTGTGAATTACATGCTGCTAGATAATCACTAGTAGGCAAATTACCTAGATTTTTCTAATAAAGCCTGCCTCCTCCCAATTTAGAATCATTAAAATACAAATTAGTATAAGTGAAATTGTAGAAGTCTTACTAGGCATGCCAGTTTGTTAATTCTTTCTAAAACATCGGCAGGCTTAAATGCTCTAGCTAATACTGCAAAATAGTGGGTTGCAATTGTGCCCCTATTTGACTTACAAACACCTATTCTACAAGATAGAATTTCTGAACTTTACAGATGTATTTATTGTTTGATTTCAATTTTAATTACAATCATTAATTCTAATGGAAGTTTTCATTATCTTACTCTTGCAATTTTAGGGAAAAACGTACATTGCTATTTGTATAAATTAATTGAATTTTAAATTTTACTAAAGTACAGTAATAACTGTTTTAGCTTTCTTTGCTCACCTGTTGACTATTTTACCACAACATAAAATTATTTTGAAAACCAAGATTTATTTAATAAACCAAAACTTGCATGGACATCAATATACCATAACTTGCCATGACAAAAATATTGTTACATAACTAATATCAAGTATAACATACATGGCTGTTACATGTTTACTTGACATTAATGTTCTTAGAAATTAGATAAATTGGATATTGTTTAGATACAGTGGTAGATAAGAAGAAACCTTATTAAATTAGCTGCCTTTTAAAATGTTACCCAATATCATTGCTTTGGTGTTTGTTTGAACTTGTTGTTTTGTTCTTGACACAGCTGCTATTTTTTTTTTTTTTTTTTTTGAGACGGAGTTTCGCTCCTGTTACCCAGGCTGGAGTGCAATGGCGCGATCTCGGCTCACCGCAATCTCCGCCTCCTGGGTTCAGGCAATTCTCCTGCCTCAGCCTCCCGTCAGCTGCTATTTTTAAAACAGACTTGTAACATGTTTTCTTAAGTAATAACTACAACAAATCAATGGAAGTCTGGCTTAAATCCTGGATTTTACTTTTTTCAACTTGTTTACCAAAGATTATAAAATAATCCATTTTCTAGTAAGTTAGTTATACTTAACAATGTAATTTATTAGTAAAAACCTTTAAAATCCTGGTGTTATAATACTGCTGAATGATTAGTTTTAACAACACTAGGTGAATTTTTGTTTTAATTTTGGTGTGTTTTATATATATATATAAAACTGCTAAATATAGCAGTTTAGTATATTTTTTTGGAAAATTGATATTTTAATTTTTTGAAAATCATTTATATTTTGGTTTTCAAAACAGGCCATTGGGGTATTAAATACATATAAACAGAGAAAGTGTAGAGATTTTGCTCATGATGCTCAAAACAGACATGTAGTAGTCCAGTTACTAGTTTCCCTCCCTGCCTGCTGGAACTTACATAGAAACCAAATTTGATGTGATACAGGGCTAGCATGATATGGCAGGGCTAGGTGCTCCTTCCCCATTTCCCTTTATATTGGTGCCAGGATGAGCTTTGTGGCAGTCTCTATTGGCACCAATGTTGCATTAAATCAAAGAAACAAGGCTTCCTTATCCAGAAGCCTGATCTGTTGCCTTCTAGCTGTCAGACCAGAGCTTTTCAGTTTGATGTTGAATTGACACACACAGAGTAGTTAGTTCTGTGGATTATTTGGGTTAGATGATTTTTCTTTCCAGTGTCCCTAGATATAATGCTTTGAGTTTATTTATGGTAAAAATCTGTTAATTCATATTCTGTTTGTTTGGGATTTGTGATAATTTTAATGTGCTCCTATTGAAGATTACTCTTAATATGTGAAGGAAGGGTTTGCTGATCAATCTAATAATGCAAACAGCATTGGAAAGGAATTGTTTGACCTTGGAGAATATAATGCTCTTTGCCAGGAGCCACTTACATGCTGAAAATATGCTAATTAGAAAGGAATTGTATTTTTAGTTAGAATTGCTGTATACTTAGAATCATCAGTTTTTATTTTTTGGAGTATTTTTGCAAACATTATTTAATACAGCTTGGTTCTTCTTCTCATTCACCCAAATTGGAAAGGTATCATGTACTTCACATTGCATTAATACTAGTAATCTTTAAAAGTGAGATAAGGGAGAGTTATTAACACCTTTTTGTAGGTGAAGCACAGAGAAGTTAAGCAGCTCAACAGAGATTGAACTGCTGTTCAGTGAAATTAGGTTTGACGTCAGCCTTTCCCCTACTGAATTGGATCTACAATTTAATGGGTAAAGGACACCATTCAGATATGTACACGATTATTTTCAGATTTGACCTTTTACAAAATTTTCTGAATTTTCTACCCCTTAAAAATTGGCATAATATATAATATAGTACAGGTAAGAGCATTTTGGAATCGAGATACATGGGTTTATATCCGACTTTATAACTTCTTAGCTTGTGTGATCTTAGGGAGAGTTTAAGTAACTTTCCCAAGTTTTCTCCTTTTTATAAAATGGGAATGCTGGTATTACCTATAATTACCAATCTAAAATGTGTTTCTGCCTTTTACCACATTTTTCTGTTGTGGCATACTTAAAACAATGCCTGTTATATAGTAAGCACATATAAATGCCAACTTTTTTAGAGGAAGAAATTATATTCTGTTGGCAATATTCAGAGGCAGAACTAATAATAGATAATATTTTTTAAGTGCTTACTACATACTCTGTCCCGTGCTAGGTGCTTTCCCTACATTACATTTAATGGCTATCTTAGCCCTGAAAGGTTGGACTTAATCCATATTTTATAGATGAAGAACTTTGGCTTAGAGAGATTTTTACTTAGAAATAAATGTTGAATGACTTGTGCTATATACCTGTGTATATATTAAGCAGGTGCTTAAGTATTGATTTCTGATTGGTTCCAAAATACCTAATATTTCCACCCTGCCTTTCTAGCAGAGGTAGACGTGACATGACAGGAATCCTGGAAATACTTTCAAAGATGTGTGTGTCCTCTCCATCAGACCTAGCTTCTCTAGTATCTGGTAAGGTGGGCTATAATTTTTGTGTCCTTTGGGTTTCTGGTAAGATGTGTGCGTGCATATGTGTCTGCACCATGAGTTGTTTCTACTTCTTAGGATAGGTCTTTCATTAGTGACAAAGATGCCACACATCTTTGTGTCACCAGGACTACAAAGTCTTTTCTATTTTGAAGTGACTCCTAGAGTTTGATGCTCCCCTCTGCTGAGTCTGGACCTAGGCAAAAAAACAACAACAGCAACAACAACAAAACAAAACCTACTCTGACCACTACTGTCATGAACCCAGTGCTGAGATGTTTTGTTCTCAAAGGATTGCTAATAAAAACATGTGATACCTGATAATAGACATTAATAAGTACATCACATTTTACCAGAAATAATGTTATTTTGTTCAGATTTACTCAGCAGTGGTTAGCCTCGCTACCTGCATTTCACTAGTGTTTCTTTGAATAGCAGACTTTTTTTTTCATGCGTTCCTGTAGCTCTGAAACCCTTAAATACCTACAAAATGTTAATTCATCCCTCAAATTGTTTTGTTTGGAAACATTTATCATAGACCAAATTGTCTATGTCATATGATAGGAAAGCTTAGCAAATCACGAAAGCAGTTTAAATGCTAGAGGAAATTTAATCATAATTAGTTAAAGAACTATTGTGAAATAAATGCAAAATATGGAGTGGTCAAGTTGAATTAGAGATGTTTGACCAGTGGAGAGATTGTAAAATCGTAATGAAAAGTGCAGTTCCATCTACATTATATATTAAAGTGATATTCATAATTTCGCATATGTTTTAAAAATATATATTCTAGTATATATGCAGGAACTTAAAGTAGGATTTGTTCAAAGTTATGCAAAGATGATATTTTCTGTTTCTCCTTGCTGTCTTTTAATAGAAAGAATTAAGGTGACTGCTTTAGACTGAAAGTGTTAAAATAATTGAAAATAACTTAAATTGTTCTTTACTGGTGGGGAGAGAATGGTTTGAAGTTTCTCACTTTTTATAAAAGCTATTACAATACCCAGGACAATAGAACCTTAAAAAAATTGTGAACTGTGGTATACTACCAAATATTTTAAAGTTACCCTAGTCTTGTCTCTCTGACTATATAAAACACCCTCTTCTCCTAAATTGCTCATTATCCTTTAAAATTCATATAAATTAAAATTAATTATTTTGGGGTATGTTTTTGAGAATTTCATCACTTTCTTTGAAATCATTGTTGACATCTTGTGTTAAAAAACAGTCTGGTTTAAATATGGTAATACTATGAATCTCCATCTACATTATTTTTAAGAAGTATCTGATTTAATGTTTAAAGACAGTGGTTTCTTATGTTTTAGATTTTCAAATTAAGCTACTTATTCTTAAACATATTCATACTGGAAGCGAAGGCACACACACACATAGAAAATAAATACAGCAACAGGCTGGGTGCAGTGTCTCATGCCTGTAATTCTAGCACTTTGGGAGGTTAAGGTGGGCAGATCACTTGGGCCCAGGAGGTTGAGATCAGTCTGGGCAACATGATGAAACTCTGTCTCTACAGAAAATACAAAAATTAGCCAGGCCTGGTCGGGCATGCCTGTAGTCCCAGCAACTCAGGTGACAGAGGTGGGAGGATCACCAGAGCCAGGGAGGTCGGGGCTGCAGTGGGCTGTGATCACAGCACTGCACTCCAGCCTGGTGATGGAGTGAGGAGACCTTGTCTCAAAAAAAAAAAAAGAAAAGAAATACAGCAGAATAATAGCTGAGGAACTATAACACTATCATACCACAGTCCATTCATTCCTTAATATCAATATCTATTTGTGCAAATTTCTAGTTTTACAATGTCAAACACTTTTCGTTTTTTTTCTTTGATCAGTATCCAAATCAGTTGCACACATTGTAGTCTAGTTTATTCTTTTTTCCTATGTCAATCTTTTTGGAGATTTTACGTAACAGATGTTATATAATATCCCCTGAAATAAAATTCATAGGTAACATAACCTACCTACTTATGTAATGTTTAAGAACTCACTATGATATCTTTATTGTAATAAAAAGATAAATATATAATAAAATAATATGGGTTCCTACATGTACATACTCAATATGACTATACAATAAGAATATAATATATATTTTCCTACTTGTAATGAACATATCTGGATTTAAAAGAAGCATTAAGATTAGAAGTTGTTCCATAGAGTGTATACAAGAAAATGGAAGAACAGGTGATCTGATAGACCATGAAGTAAAAACAAATATTAGAAGAAGTGTTAATGGACAAGACTCATTTGATATGCCATTCTAGTAATTCCTATTGACCAGTTGAAAGCCATGAGTGAAGGAAACAGATTTTTGGCAAATGGTATATTCTAGGTCTGGGGTAGAGAATATGCAAGAAGAGGCTGGAGCATCCCGTAGTGTGATAAAGTAAGGAAATGTTCAAAAACCACAATGATGAGGGCATGTAAAAGACTCAAAAGCCAATCTGAAAGAGCTCCCAATAGCTAAAGCTGGAACAATTTGAGCAATAAAGTACTATAATATTGAATTGTAACCCAGCATATAAAATAAATATACTTATGGGTCGATACTGATAAAAATAAATGTCTGGATAATTAAAGAAATGGAAGAGAAGAGACAAATCTTCCATGTAGAGAATTACAAATAATTTATATAAGTACTCCCTAACCACCACCACAAGGAGGTGGCACTTAATTCCCCACTCCTTCATTGTGGGTTGCACTTAGTGACTTGTTTCCACAGAGTAGAGTGTAAAAAAAGGGAAGCATATAACTTTACAGTGAAGGAACCTGGCAGTTGCTACCTTGGCCAAGTGATCAAAGTTAACGTCATCAGTGATAAGTCATGTTGACAGCATGTACCCATGATATAATATGATATGATTGATATGATGAGAATGGTTCTTTATCTCTGTAGTCTTTCTTTTCTCCCCACAAAACCCATTACCCCATTTCTAACCATGAGAAAAACATTAGAAAAGCCCACATTTAAGGACATTTTTCAAAATACCCAACCAATACTTCTCAAAACTGTCAAGATCATCAATAACAAGGAAAATGTGAGAAACTGAAAAACCAGAAAAGGCTAAGGAGACATGATGATTAGTTATATTATGGCATCTTAGATAGAATCTTGTAATAGAAAAGTACATTAGGAAAAAACTAATGAAATCAAAAAAATAGTGTGGAGTTTAGTTTATTAGTAATACACCATGGTTGGTTCCTTAGTTGTACTAAATGTACCATAGGAATGTGAGCTGTTACTAATAGGAGAATATGGGTGAGGGGTATACAGGAACTCTTTATACTATTTTTTTTTGCAACTTTTCTGTACATGTAAAATGATTCTGAAATTTTTTAAAAGTTGTTCAAATAAAAAAATTACAGTATTTTTCAAATTTGGTAATACCAAAAGGTAAGCTATATCTCATATATTAATTTTTTTTTGCCTCTCTGGAAGTATTAATAATAAATTCTTTCAAATATAAAAGGACACTTGGGATATTGAGTAGTTCTCCACTATATGGGATTGTTCCATCCATGGATCTAGTCATCATTCAGTAACCTAATCATTGTGATAACCCAGTACTCCCCATAATTCTCAAAATGATCCCAGGAAACAATATTGGCCCTGGCCCAGCATCACGAACCCTGGACTTCTTTTTTTTGTAAATCTTATACTTTTCCACATGTGAACATTTTAAAAAAAATTTATGAATATATATTGTTGTGATTTGAAAAATAATTTTATCAAATGAATGTTATACTTTGTTTTCATTCTACTAAATTTACTCTTTTGATTAGCATTTTTTACCTTTTGCTAATTAGAAATATGTTTAAGAAAAAGAAACTAAATGTACATGGATAGGTTGGAGACCACCAAAAGTTAGCTCCATCTTCTCATTTGACCTTAATGCCAAACAATTTGCAATTAAATTCTCAGACATGAGAGTGTACTATTCTAAATGCTGTTAACAAAGCTTGACTCCCAGTGTTCCATATAATTGTAGTTTCTGTTTCCTGTAGGTAATTTATGTCAGAATGTTAAACAAGGCATAATTTTTAAGTAAATAAATCTTATTGTTTCTAATTGATAATCAACTGTATATATAAATGTGTGTATAAATATGCACACACATTTACTTAGGGTAGATATTTACCTAAGGCAGTGTATTAGTCTGTTCTTGCATTACTTATATGAAGACCCACCTGAGACTGCATAATTTATAATGAAAAGAGATTTATTTGGCTCACAGTTCCACAGACTATACAGGAAACATGGCTGGGGAAGCCTCAGAAAACTTTCAATCATGGCAGAAGGCAAAGGGGAAGCAGGCACATTTTACATGGCTAGAGAGGAGGAAGAGAGCAAAGGGGAGGGTGCCACACACTTTTAAACAACCAGGTCTCGTGAGCACTCACTATCATGAGAACACCAAGGGGGAAATCCACCCCCATGATCTAGTCACCTCCCACCAGGGCCCTCCTCCAACATTGGGGATTACAATTGGATAGGACATTTGGATGGGGACACATATCCAAATCATATTATGCTGCTTCTTGCCTCTCCCAAATCTCATGTCCTTCTCACTTTGCAAAATATGATCATCCCTTCTCCATAATCTCCCAAGTCTTAACTCATTTCAGCGTTAACTCAGAAGTCTACAGTACAAAGTCTCATCTGAGACAAGGCAAGTTTCTTCCATCTGTGAGACTGCAAAATCAAAATCAAGATACAATGGAGGTACAGACATTGGGTAAATACACCTATTCCAAAAGGGAGAAATCAGCCAAAAGAAAGGAGCTACAGGAACACAAAATTCTGAAACCCAGCAGGGCAGTCATTAAATCTTAAAGCTCCAAAATTACCTCCCTTGACTCCATTTCTCACATCCAGGCACACTAATGCAAAGGGTGGGCTCCCGAGGCCATGGGCAGCTTTGCCCCTGTGTCTATGAAGAGTTCACCCCCCACCCTCAGCTACTTTCACAGGCTAGCACTGAGTGCCTACGTCTTTTCAAGTGTATGGTGCAAGCTGTTGGTAGATCTACCATTCTGGGGTCTGGAAGATGGTGAACCTCTTCTAACAGCTCCACTAGGCAATGCCCCAGTGGGGACTCTGTGTGTGAACCCCACATTTGCCCTCTGCACTGCCCTAGTGGCGGTTATCCATGAGAGCTTCTTCCCTGCAGTAGACTTCTGCCTGGACATCCAGACAGTTCCATACATCCTCTGAAATGTAGGCAAAGGCTCCCAAGCCTCAACTCTTTCCCTCTGTGCACCCACAGGCTCAACACCATGTGGAAGCTGCCAGGGTGTATAGCTTGTACCCTCTGGAGCAGCAGCCTGAGATGTTTCTGGGATCCTTTTAGCCACAGCTGGAGCTGGAGTGGCTGAGGATGCAGGAAGCAGTGTCTTGAGGTTGCACAGGGCAGCCAGGCTCTGGGCCCAGCTCACAAAACCATTTTTCCCTTCTAGGCCTCTGGGCCTGTGACAGGAGGGGCTGGTTTGAAGGTTTCTGAAATGGCTTCTAGGCCTTTTACTCATCGTCTAGGCAATTAACTTTCAGCTCCTCTTTACTTATGCAAATATCCACAGCTGGCTTGAATTCCTCCCCTGAAAATGGGTTTTTCTTTTCCACCACATAGTCAGACTGCAAATTTTCTAAACTTTTATACCCTGCTTCCATTTGAAATATAAGTTCTGGTTTCATATCATCTGTTTGCTCATATATGTGATCATATACTGTTAGAAGCTACTAGGCCACTTCTTGAATGCTTTGTTGTTTTGAAATTTCTTCCTCCAGATACCCTAAATCATCACTCTGAAGTTCAAAGTTCCACAGATCCCTACAGCAGAGGCATAATGCTGCCAGTCTCCTTGCTAAAGTATAGCAAGGGTGACCTTTACTCCAATTCCCAATAATCTCCTCATTTCCATATGAGGTCTCCTCGGCCTGGCCTTGACTGTCCACATCACTATCAGCATTTTGGTTACAGTTATTCAACAAGTCTATAGGAAGTTCCAAAACTTTCCCTCATCTTCCTGTCTTCTTCTGAGCCCTCCAGACTGTTCCAACCAATGCCAATTACCAAGTTCCAAAACTGCATCCACATTTTTAGGTGTTTTTATAGTAACGCCCCACTCCTAGGTACCAATTTTTTGTGTTAGTTTGTTCTCACATTACTTTATAGGACTACCTGAGACTGGGTAATATATAAGGAAAAGAAGTTTAAGTGGCTCACAGTTCCACAGGCTGTACAGGAAGCATCACTGGGGAGGCCAGGAAACTTTCAGTCATGGCAGAAGGCAAAGGAGAAGCAGGCACTTCTTACATGGCTGGAGCAGGAAGAAGAGAGCAAAGGGAAATATACCACATACTTTTGAACAATCAAGTCTTGTGAGCACTCAGTATGACAACAACAGCAAGGGAGGAAAATCTGCCTCCCTGATGCAATCACCTCCCACCAGGCCTCTCCTCCAACACTGGGGATTACAGTTCAGCATGAGATTTGGGTGGGGACAGAAATCCAAACCGTATCAAGCAGTTTTGCTGAAATTGAATATAACTTGAAGACCTTTTTGGATTGTTTTTCTGCAAGGAAATTGAGTTATTCTTCTTGTCATTAAATGTGGTACTTTATTTTCATCTTATAATGAGTTCGTGTAGTGCATTTAGCAGATGAGTTTGTGTTATGAAGAGTTGTAATTTAAGACCTCCTTTGGTCACATCTCCAAAAATTACATTAAGTCTCAAAACAGAGCTGCTTTAATACTTGCCCTTAGTTCTTGTGCCTTCCTTATTAAGATCTTCCTTGTTTTTTGGTTTACTGGTGTGAAAATTCTAAAACTCTCAGTCTCTGGTAATCAGTAGATAAAGAAACTGACAGAAAACTTAATACATTTACCTGTTACTTTTCTTCTTGCCACAAACATTGAAATGTTATAACTGTCACAATTTCAACTTATTTGATTCTTTATATTAATCCGTCTCTGTAAAAATGTGAAGTTTTGTTGATGTTGTTGATGTGAATGCCTTAAAAGTGTTGCCCTGATTTTCTGCTAAATGTCTTTCTCTGACTTTATGCTCTGTGAGTACCAGCCTAGCTATACACTAATGTGCTCTCTGTGAAATGCTTCTGCTTTTTGTACAAAATATTCTTTAGCTATGCTCACAGGAATGAAGGATAGGTTGTTTTGTTTCAGTAAGGTAAGAATACTTTACATTTAAAGAATGCTTCAAAAAACAACCTGTGTATATTATACATTAAATACCAAGGGTTTGAAACTAGTTTTGAATATGTGACCAGAAAGGATGGTTTGACTTTTCAAACGAATTTCCAGTATCTTAAAACTTTAGAATTTATTTCAGGTTAGGTGGGCAATGTTTAGACTAAAGTTGTTTCAATGCTTTCCAATAATACTTTTCATAAAATTTCACAGATTTAGGGTGGCTAGCTATTGCAGTATTACATACAGCCTTATAATAATTAACAACAGAATGTTAGAAGCAAATTGTGTGATTTGCATGACTTATGAAATCCAGATGGTGAGAAGTAGACTTGGAAGCTTTGTCAGGGTGCAGATGGACATGAGTTCTTCAGTGAAGTTAATTAAAAGTAATCATTGTATGGTAACTACTGTCTTGTAGGCTGCTATGAAATCAGTATTCTACTTTCCCAAATGAAAATGCCAGATGATGCCTTTCCAGGCTATGGGAAATATCTTTATTACCTGTAGTTATTCAGAAGACCCATTCCTCTTTCCCTCTCTTCCTCCATCTCTATATTTCATATAGATGAATAAAATGAAAGGGACAAATGCTAGTAGGAAGCACTGTATATAAAAGACAATATAAATTATCTGTAGCACTAAGTTGGGATTGGAAGTTGTGATCCATCCCACATTCTGTTCTATATTTGTATGTGTGTTTAATTCATGTCTTTACTTCTGAAACTCTTGGTATCTTTATTTTAAAATGGAAATAATTAAAATGTGTTTTATAGAGAGCGCTTAGGCATAATGTACAGTCCAGGCAGAAATGGAGTAACATTCTGAAACTGGCAAAAAAAGAGTTTATTCCTGTATAGGATTTAAAAATGATCTTCATGGAAAAGAATTTTTAAGTATTCCAGTTTAGAAATAAATTGCTAGATATAGCTCACATGTGTTTGCTTTATGATATGACATGAAAATAAGATTGTACTGATTTAAAAATGTATCTAGGGTATAGATTCCAGGTGGCTGGCTTTGTTTTGGGGACTCTTTCCCTTTTACTAACTTCTGTCATGTAACCACTTCTTTTTCTAATGGCTGTATTGGAATGTTTCTCTCCAAATCAATGCTTTTACTTATTTGAGTCAAAAGATGACTTAACTAATTTAACCCAGTTATTAGAATGGTATATTCCATTTTTCCTGCCAGGGAACTCAATACAAAGGTCCTAAGGCATTGTTGACAGCTCCACTAAACCTGGCTAGGTCCTGAATCAGTATAGGCCTCATCTCAGTAATAAACCCTGTATATCACAGTCCCCTAATACTTCTCAGCATTATTTTATCACAAGGTTTATGATTATTTAAATTTTATTTCTCAGATATTGTCAGAAGATTGTAATATAAGTTTTATTATCACAGGTTGTATACACTGTGTTCAAAATTATTATTAAATACTGAATCTGTGCAATGAAAATGATAGGTACTTATAGCACTAGAGCTCCATTTAAGTGATAGAAATGTATTGACTTTTTGTAGGAGAAACTGTCAATTGTAAGAAACAAATGAACCAATTCATTTCGGCTTGGATCACTGAAAACAAGAGAGAATCACAGGCCAAACAATGCCTTTTCTCATTCATGTGTCACAAGTGGTATTTGGATTGAGGACAATTGAGAAGCATTAAGACTGCAAATTAGTTCCCAAATTGTGTAGAATAGTTGTCTGAAAGTGTACTTTCCCAAAGCTCCTATGGCAGCTTTTAATTTTTTTATTACCAGCAGTTTTTTGGTTTTTTTTTTAGGTTTTACATTTTGGTCTGCATTTGTGTTTTCCTTCTAAAAATGCTCTATATATATATCTATCCAACTAGCACATCTTCTGTAAATGATGTCAACTCACATATAAGACTTCACTTTGAGGAATTTAAAAAATACACAAATTTATTAAGAGCTTTCTTTTAATCAGTATAATAGTGTAATAATGTTGACCTTTAAGCTTTTCAGAAATTCACTGTGATTTTGTTATTCTGTTTCTTCAATCTTTTTGATATTGTTATGTTTCTAAATGACAGTGGATAATAAGATGTCAGATTTTATACTTTCATTCAAACTTTGAAGACCATTTGGATTTTTTGGAATGATTGGCTCTGAGCTATTCATAACTCATTTGTTAAAAACATGTAAGTCTTCAAGAAAATGAATGCCTTAGGAAAAAAAAAAGATCTTGTGGTTGAGACAACTCTGCTTCTGTCAGAGTTACCTAGGGTAAATAATTTGGATTTCTGGTTTTCCTTCCTATAAAAGAAAGTTGGATTATATGTTCCTAAAAACTGTAATATTTGGTGATTCTAAGCTTTAAATTCATGTTCCTGTTTGGTTTATAAGTGATGAATATTAAGCATTCTTGGTTTTCTTTACATACTTCTATGACCACCAGTGACAGTTGGGCCCTCAGAATTTTTCAGTTTAATTTTTTTCTACCTGGTAATTAAATGCCAAATACAAAACTACATGTGCTTTACACAAAGACTTGCTATGTAACAAAAGTGGAAGATGTATTTTTGTTTTTTTAGGTAGATTTGAATTCCCCCAAGTTTAGGCCACCAATGCCAGGTTACCTTCACAAATTCTGTTTGGCCAATTCATAAGACATTACGTTACAAATCTTTCTCCTTTCTCCTTTCTCATTTCTCTTTCTTTTTTTTCCTTTTCTATTATTTTTCACCACTGAAAACTCTTAATAGTTACAGGTTAGCAAGCAGGTCATGGAGCAAATGCCCTCTAGCCTCTTGGAGAGTCTAACACTTCACACTGTCTTCTCTTCCTGCCCCTTGGTATTATACATAAAAGTTTCAGGTGGCTGCAGCCCTAGTATATTAAAAACAAAAACTTGAATTCCAGATACTCCTGTAAGACCAAGAAAAACATAAATTAGACTATATGGTATATGTAAATTGATATGGAGTATGTGAAAAAAATACTTTTTGTTCTTGGTGGTTATATTTAAATCATACTTTTAAAATCAAAAGTCTGTAATATGATAGTTCTATAAGTTATATCTAGATGTGTATGAATGCATCAAACAGATTTGTTTTATGCATGGAGTACAAGTACAACCCTTAAGTTCTTCGTAAATTTATACCTATTTTTATCAAACTTTAATATTTATGGTTTTAATTATAGTTAATGGGCAAATTTGAAACACAAATCAAATACAGTTCTTGTGTCCATTATTGAAACACATCATCATTTAAAACAGTTTGTAACATTTTCTTTTATAAAGTAACATGCTATACACACTGACACTCTTGTTCTTTGCACAATCTATGAGATTAATCAATAGCTAGAATGAGAATGAACTTTTAGAAATCCCTTAGTCCTATGCCCTCATATTACTTGTAAGCGACTGAGCTCAGAGAGGTTAAAGGACTTGTCTAAATTCATATATCTTTCTAGTCCCAAAATTAGTATGACAAAGAACCCAGTCTGAAAGCTCAGAAGTAGTCTGTTGTACAGATGTTTTCATTGTTATGAGGACATCCTCTGTTAGAAACAAGAGAATGAGTTCTTTTGATCACTGGTGTCAAAGTTAGAGTGTGTCTTTATTAACACATGCAACAAACCTACTTCATAGAATAACCCCCTCATTAAAAATGTTTGTTTTAGATTTCATTTTGTCATAATTGATTGAAACCCCATTTATAGTTAAAATGCTATTAACTGCTAGAAAATCTTCTCCTGGTGGTCTTCTAATCTCTGTGGGCTGTGACTCAATGATTTTAAATCTCATTTTCTAAAGCTTTGTAGATTGTTAACGTAGCCCAGTGCAGCAGGATTAAACACAAATCTGAACACACAGTACTTTTTGAGGTCCGTTTAGAGCTGAATAAGTGGTTTGCTCTGCTGAATAATTTATTGTAATTCACTTTAATAATTTTCTGTTTTTATTATGAGCAGTATACATGCATCTAAAGCTCTAAATGTGAATTTTTTGACTCTTTAACCCTTAGCTGTCTATATTTAAATAACCTCATTCACACTACTGGAATTAGTATGTTAGAATAAATTGATCCCTTGTATTTTATAATATAAGTGTCTCTTTGATACACCAAAAAAGTATATTTGATACCACATGTTCTCACTCATATGTGGGAGCTAAAAAAAATTGAGTGCATAGAAGTAGAGTGTGGAATTGTGGTTACTAAAGGATAGGAAGGGGAGTGGAGAGGGGGAATTGGGATGGGGTTTGGGAGAGGTTGGTTAATGGATACAAAATTACAGCCAGATAGGAGGAATAAGTTCTAGTGTTCTTTAGTATGGTAGGGTAACTATAGTTAACAGTAATTTATGTTTTCAAATAGCTAGAAGAGAGGATTTTGAATGGTCCCAACACAAAGAAATGATAAATGTTTAAGGTGATAAATATGCTAATTACCCTGATTTGATCATTACATTGTATACGTGTATCAAAATATCACTCTGTACCCCATAAATATGCACAATTATTACATGTCAATTTAAAAAGTGCATATTGAAAGATCAAGGCTGCTGAATTATTTTAAAATTTATTCAGAAAGCGTATTGATTTTGATGTTCTCCCTTGTACCTATTGTACATATTACTTACTTCTATAGAGTGGACTTTATATCATTTAAACTGTTCTCATTTCTGTCTCTTTTCAACATTCCAACATCCTAGTGTTAGTTAAAGCCTCAACAACTGGAATCTCAGATTTTAAAAATGCTTGTTTATTTAAAATGAGAATAACTATAGCAGTGTAATATCTGCATTTATCAGTGGTTTGATAAGGTATGTAAATTATACAGACCATAGTGAGATTTCTGGTAAATTATTTTAATAGCTGAGTAAAAGTCTTTAACAAAATGGAAATAAAAACATTAATAGATTTTTCAAGTTTAATAGGTATATAGGTCTCTTGTACTATGTGTGCTATCAAGTATTCAATATGTGAAAATATAAAATACTTTTTTCACCACTATAATGCCATTGTATGATTTTTATTCTACATATCTTCTCTAATGGCACTTACTGTCTTTTACAAACTACTTTCTGTTGTATGTTAATTTTTAGGTATTGCATTTTTCAAGATTTTTCATCCTTTAAGGAGGCAAAAATATGTAACTTAATCACTTGAAAATGAACTGTGTCATTATGCATATTTTCTGATAGCTGCTGTCAAAGATAAAATAATAACACTTCCTGCCACCATAAGAAGTGTGGTCACTTCAGGACAGCACTGAGTCATACTTCTGGGGGCAGTAGGAAAAGTTTTCATCATTGGCAGCCACCTGGGCTCTTCATGTTCCATGGCAAATGGCAAACTGGCACATAGTGTAACTTAAATATTTCTCAAATGTCTAAGTCCTTGGAAAAATTAATGCTAAGTAGTATAAAAACTGAAATCTGTGACTTTATATTGAACAAGTGGTTTTGAATTCTTAGTTATGCCTATTTCACATATTTGTAATTCTAATTTAGTTGAACTAAATTTAAATTATAACTTGAAACGTTAAAATGAAAGCACTTTGTACAGTGAGAAACTCAAGAATTGAGTCTCCTTATTGTATTTTTTTAATGTGTTACGCACACTCAACCCAAGTAGCGCTGGAATATGACCCTTAATGTTTTTTCCTATCTGTCTTTGTAAGATACTGCTGTTAATTTAACCTAGATCTCTGCTTGACTTGTAATCTACATGTATATCTAAAGTATTTATGCAATTATACAGAACATTAATACAATATTTGAAAACTTGGTTGATTACCCTTCATAAATACCAATAAAACTTGGAACTACAGAAACTGCCAACCTCATCCACTCAGATAAATAACTTGAAAGCATAAATGCTGTTTAAAAATGTTTTATTAATATGATTCAACACACTTATAAGTACCTTATAAAAACAAAATCTTTAATCAAATGGTTAGTTTCTGAGTATATATCCTCAAATTATGCCTTATATGTATTTTTTATATAGAAGTAACTTGCATATCCTTCAAATGAAAGGAAATTTATTTTAAAGACATTAGTCCCTCTATCTTTGGAGTCTTACTTGAAACAAACACATAGTTTGCTAATTATAACAGAACTAATTTTGTATGTTTGGATAATATTTTTATTTGTATGTGAGTTAGTTTTTAATAATAAAATATAACATGTTGCTACCTACTTAGATATTTTAAAATTTTCTCTAGACATTTGAATCCATTATAAAAACCTCTTAGGATAATAGACTTATTCCTTTCCTTAGGGGATCAGAATAGGCCCATTCTAAGTTTTGTCAGATATTTAAGTCACATTAACCTGTGCTCCCAAAGAATGGGCCTGTCAGGCTGTCCACTATGACTATTGTATAAATAACTACCACCAGCATAAATAGTCACTATATTACATTGTGGAAAAGTGTGACCTTTGAAGCTAAATTCACCTCGATTTAAATGCCAGCTTTGCTATGTATTGGCTGTATGAATTTGGATACATAATAACTTCTTGGAGTTACGCAGTTTTCTAATTTTTAAAGGAAGGAAATGAAAACACTTAAAGAGTATTGAGGTTTAAATGAAGTAGTCTGTGTAAAAGATGTACTAAGTCACTGGCACTTAGTACATTCTAATTTAATGTTGGCTACTTTTAGTACCACTACCATCTATAAAGAAGGGTTATAGTAAGGGGTTGATAATATATGCAAAGATCACAGTAGAAGGTAATTATCATTACAACCAGGCATCATGCCAGTAATCTGCAATTAATTAATGCTGTAATTGAAGTTCAATGTAAAAAATACATTTTTTGAGCCATTCCAATTTAATTTCACTGAAATTACATAATGAAATTAGAGAAAAATAAAAAAATACCGAGAAATTGTACATAGAAATAAAGAGTCCAAGAATTGGCAGCTCGACTCAACATGGCTTGCTCATATAAAAATTTCTGATTATAGAATGTTTTGCCTTAATATATTTAGATGCCTCTGTTCTGATCATTTTAAAAAGTCATACTTCTGAAATGTAGAACTCTATATAATTTCCATTTGGTTTTACATGGTATTTTATTAGGACTTAGCAATGTCTGAGTTTCTGAAGACTTTAAGAATAGTTTTTGGCACATGGGTACAATAAATATTTCTCAAATAAATGAATGGAATCACACTAGTTAATAAAACTTTATCTCAATAAACTACTACTACTCTTAAACTTTTATGTCATTTGTCAGTTTAGGGGCAGGGCCAGAAATATTGTAGGTCTCCTTTTTCTTCTCTTCCTCCTTTTCAATACCTAAGGAAGATACATTTTATTTAAGATCAGAGATTTCCTTTTTATATGTTTCTGTAGAACATTTTTATTGAAAGCTGTTCTGTAAGCGAAAAGTTCAAACGTTGTTGCCTGAATGAAAAACCAGATCAAAATATGTAGAGAAAATAGTTTTCAATGAATACAATGTCTTAATTCTTTTTGGACAAACTTGCCTAAATTTAGAAGGTTCATTATGGATGGGATGAAAGGGCAGATGAAAGAACACATTTAAAAATTTTATGTTTCAATGACTCCTTTCTTTCCTACTTCCTTACAAGTGTTTTGCAGTACTAGAAGTATTCAAGTAGAGTTTTAAAAGATTTCAGTCTTTTTAGCTTTTAAGTCCAAGAATATAAAAATACAGATATACCTTGTTCAAGCTTGTTCCTTTTGGCCAAGATTTATCTTTTCTGAACAATGATTTGTTAAATTAAGAATTCTATTATAAGCCAGGATGTCAACAATACTAAGAGTATTAGAATGAATGGGCTTAGAAAACTGGGTTAAGAAATGATCAGGAAGAAAGTCAGGAGGTTGGATAGTCCACTGTAAAGAATCTTAAAATAGGTAAAAATTTTCTGTAAGGGTGGATAGCAACCTTTTGGCTTTTTAATGTTATGTGGTAAAAAAAAAATAGTGGATTTAAAAATTGGAAATAATATGGGTTTATATTTCTTCATCATTATCTAAATCTATAGACACTTTCATTATTAGAATAAATTATTAATATTTTTAAATGGTTTTTACATTTTCTTTTTTTTTTTTTTTTTTTTAATTTTTTATTGGATTATAGGTTTTGGGGTTCATGAGCAGAGCATGCAAGACAGTTGCGTAGGTACACACATGGCAGTGTGCTTTGCTTTTCTTCTCCCCTTCACCCACATTTGGCATTTCTCCCCAGGCTATCCCTCCCCACCTCCCCCTCCCACTGGCCCTCCCCTTTTCCCCCCAATAGACCCCAGTGTTTAGTACTCCCCTTTCTGTGTCCATGTGTTCTCATTTTTCATCACCCACCTATGAGTGAGAATATGCGGTGTTTCGTTTTCTGTTCTTGTGTCAGTTTGCTGAGGATGATGTTTTCCAGATTCATCCATGTCCCTACAAACGACACGAACTCATCATTTCTGATTGCTGCATAATATTCCATGGTGTATATGTGCCACATTTTCCCAATCCAGTCTATTATCAATGGGCATTTGGGTTGATTCCAGGTCTTTACTATTGTAAACAGTGCTGCAATGAACATTCGTGTACATGTGTCCTTCTAGTAGAACGATTTATAGTCTTTTGGATATATACCCAGTAATGGGATTGCTGGGTCAAATGGAATTTCTATTTCTAAGGTCTTGAGGAATCGCCACACTGTCTTCCACAATGGTTGAACTAATTTACACTCCCACCAACAGTGTAAAAGTGTTCCTTTTTCTCCACATCCTCTCCAGCATCTGTTGTCTCCAGATTTTTTAATGATCGCCATTCTAACTGGCGTGAGATGGTATCTCAATGTGGTTTTGATTTGCATCTCTCTGATGACCAGTGACGATGAGCATTTTTTCATATGATTGTTGGCCTCATATATGTCTTCTTTCATAAAGTATCTGTTCATATCCTTTGCCCACTTTTGAATGGGCTTGTTTGGTTTTTTCCTGTAAATCTGCTTGAGTTGTTTGTAAATTCTGGATATCAGCCCTTTGTCAGATGGGTAGACTGCGAAAATTTTTTCCCATCCTGTTGGTTGCCGATCCACTCTAGTGACTGTTTCTTTTGCCGTGCAGAAGCTGTGGAGTTTCTACATTTTCATATTTAGTTTTAGCCAAACAAATATTGCTCGTGGGTTCGTGGCACATCATTTTTTAGTGGTCCATTTTTCCCCTTTTCTTTCATAATTATGTAGTCCTGGAGTGGAGTGAGAGTGTGTATGTGTATACATATGCCTCTTTCAGTAATGTATTAAGTCCTGTCTAGAGTAGAGACACCTATATAACATATAGCAATCCCTATCTTTTGATTAATTTCATTTTAAGAATCGATCAGACAGACATTTTGTTTTTTACCACCTGTGTTTTTAGATCACTGCATGGCTCATTCTGGAAGAAACAAACAGAAATGGCATAGTCTTTGACCCTTGGAAACTTCTAATGTACAATAAATGTAAAACTTGATACTTGTACAAATAATCACTATTCACAATGTGCCTACTAAGTTTCAGCCACTTTTCATACTGACTTGATTTGCACATTGCAGCAGCATCTCTAGGGTAGATGTTATTAACCAATATTAAAAATGAAACAGGTTAAATGACTTACTAGTAAATGACAGATTCAAAAATCAGAGCCCAGGGTCCTCTGATGCCATAGACCACGCATTTTCTCTCAAACATATGGTCTCCCAAATTAAATAAGAACACCTACCCAATAGTGACCCTTATTTTTCTCTAGTTCATCTTAACGTGAGTTCGAAGTGTTTTTCTGCTGATCAGAAAATGATAGATACAGGGCTGCCACATCCATACATGGTTGTGTAGGTTAGTAGTGGATAACCTGCACAACTCTATACTGTCATTGGATAAGTAAAGACATAGAGTTGCTAACTGAGGCCAAGTAAAAGGAACCTTCATAACCCCTATTTTTGTTTATTCAATAGAATTTAGACAATTAAAATAAATTATTAATATTTTTCAATGATTTTTACATTTTCATATTTAGTTTTAGGTAATGCAAATGTTTATGCTGAAGGCTATATTTGAAGTTATGATTAACTTAGCAGGCTTAATATTTTAAAACAGTATGTATGTGATTTTTTCTTTTTTAATCTAGTAACTAATATGAAATTTTAGTGGCAAATGAGCACATAGACTATATTACAACATTTTACAAATAAAAATACATTTTAGTATCTTTGAACATGAAACTAGTTGACATTTAGTTAGCTCCTAAGTATGCTAAAAGAGAGGATAATGCTAAAGTAGTAAATAATGATGTTTTTATATTTATTTGAACGTAATTTCTTGTGCTTGGTTTACCATCTTAATTATGTTTAGGACATAATTCTTAAATTGATCTGTTGAATCCTTAAACTCATGATTGAGTCAATCCTGTAAACAAGTACATCAAGCCTATTAACAGGAAGAGCCAGAAAAACACTGGAAAACTATAAGGGAAGATTAGCTTTACCAGCCATTAAAACCTCTATAATAAAAACAGTATGGATAAGTAAGGACATAGATTTGCTAACCTAGGGCAAGTAAAAGGAACCTTTTAAATTTCCTTTGCTGGCGCATACATTGAAAGATATACCAGTGGAACAGCATAGAAAACCTAGAACTAGATCCTGGCATATAGATGCTGGAGAGGATGTGGGAAATAGGAACACTTTTACACTGTTGGTGGGAGTGTAAATTAGTTCAATCATTGTGGAAGACAGTGTGGTGATTCCTCAAGGACCTAGAAATAGAAATTCCATTTGACCCAGCAATCCCATTACTGGATATATATCCAAAGGATTATAAATCATTCTATTATAAGGACACATGCACACGAATGTTCAGTGCTGCACTGTTTACAATAGCAAAGACTTGGAACCAACCCAAATGCCCATTGATGATAGACTGGACAGGGAAAATGTGACACATATACACCAGGAAATACTATGCAGCCATCAAAAATGATGAGTTCGTGTCCTTTGTAGGGACATGGATGAATCTGGAAACCATCATTCTCAGCAAACTGACACAAGAACAGAAAATCAGACACCACATGTTCTCACTCATAGGAAGGTGTTGAACAATGAGAACACATGGACACAGGGAGGGGAGCATCACACACTGGGATCTGTGGGTGGAAACTAGAGGAGGGACAGCAGGGGGTGGGGACTTGGGGAGGGATAACATGGGGAGAAATGCCAGATATAGGTGATGGGGAGGAAGGCAGCAAACCACATTGCCATGTATGTACCTATGCAACAATCTTGCATGTTCTTCCCATGTACCCCAAAACCTAAAATGCAATAAAAAATATAAATATATATAAATTTCATATAAATATATTTTATATATTATATGTATTTTATATATATAAAAGAAATGTATTATGACAAAGGTTGCATCTCAAATCATTGGGGAAAAGATGATTGTCCATTGGCATTTGGAAAGAGATATGATTAATACCTTGCAGCATACACAAGAATAACCTCCATGTGGATTAGGAATCTAAGTTTGAAAATTAAAGCCACAAAAGTACTAAAAAACTCAAGATTTTAACACTGGTAAATATTTCTAGGGAAAATTTCACATACAATAGGAAAATTTCCTTCTGACATGGCAGGCTCTCCCCACTGATTTTGCAGATGTGAGTAATTGTAGGTAACAGGCATAGGGGAAATCAGTTCTCCATCAGAATTCTCAATCTTGTCATTAGCTATCTGTATTCTCTTTAAAACATCACTGGCAAAATTATAAATTTATACTGTTATTTTTAAGAGTAGACTCACTCTTAGTTGACAGAACCAGTGTACCTAATCACTTACCTTTCACAGAATTTGCTTTGAAGAAAAAAAAATTGCCTATTCTGGGATATATGTAAGAGAGATGCAACATACTTCTAAAAGAAACAGTGGCTCACTAAAGCACAACTTCTTAAGGGGTAAAGGCGGAGAAATGGGGATGATGAGATTTTATCAGAAGCTAGGGTTTATCTGTATAGTTTTTAAAAGGTCCCCTAGGGGTTTTTTAACAGGAAAATATTTAAATTTTAATGTTCTGTCATTTTTCCCTTTTATGGCTACTCATTGTTGTATCTTGCTTAGGAAAACACTTTCCATCCCTATATTACATAAATCTTTTCCTATATATTGTTCCAGTATATTCATTTCTTAAAAACTTTAGTTAGCATTTTATTATGTAATTTTGAAAAATGTACAGTATATGCTGGCAAAATGTGGTGGTTCATTCCTGTGTAGACTTTGGGAGGCCAAGGCGGGCGGATCATTTGAGGTCAGGAGTTTGAGACCAGCCTGGTCAACATGGTGAAACCCCATCTCTACTAAAAATACAGAAATTAGCTGGGTGTTGTAATGCGTGTTGTAATCACAGCTACTTGGGAGACTAAGGCAGGCGAATCGCTTTAACCTGGGAGGCAGAGGCTGGAGTGAGCCAAGATTGTGCAACTTTACTCCAGCCTGGGCAACAAGAGTGAAACTCCATCTCAAAAAAAAAAAATGTACAATATAAAATAGAGGATCTGACTTTACTGTTTTTCCAGATGGAGAGCCAGGCGTTCTAACACAACTTATGGGGTAATTTTCCCCTCACTTATTTTAAATGCTAACTTTATAAAAAATCAAAATGATAAACCTCAATTATGTAAACTAACATACACATGGATAGGTCTGTTTCTGGATTCTTCCTTTTTAGATGCATTTATCCATTTTCTGTTTCAGTGCAGTTTTGAATTATTGTTGCTTTATAGATGTTTGCTATCTGAATGGCAAGTTTCCCCACCCCTATGTTTTGCTTTTTCAAATATTTCTTGATTACTGCCTATTTTTCCTTTCATGTGGAACTTAGGTTCAGTTTGTCAAGGCCCACACAAAAATAATCTCATTAAGATATTGACTAGGATTGCACTGAATTTATAGGTTAATTTAGAGAAAATTAATATCCATATGCTATTGGGCATTCTTATCCAGGAATGTGCTATACTTTCTTACTTATTTGGATCTTCTTTTATATTCTTCAGTGGAATTTGATAGACTTTAAAAAAAAATAAATGTCATCTATATTTCTCTTTAGATTTATTCCTAGTTTATTGTTTGTTTGTTTGTTTTTTACCAATTGTGAATGGAATTTTTTTCATTACATTTTCTAATTGACTTTGCTGTATATGGGGGAAGTTACTGTATATGGCTCTTGTATTTGACTACCTTAATAAACTTGCTTATTGGTCTTTCAGTTGATTTTCTTGGTAAATTTTCTTTGATTGATTTTCTTGATATTTCTAAGTAAATATTATGCGTATGTTGATAAACTTTTTATCATCTAATATTCATAACTCTTCTTTTTGTTTCCTGTCTGCTTTTGCTAGGACCACTGCTTAATGTTGAATATTCTTGACCTTTAGTTATAAGAATTCTGCTTGAGTTTCACTGTTATATTGATCATGATGATTCTGAATTGCTCTAAATTTGCTCTGCATTTGACAAGTTCTGGTTAATTGATATATTAACTTTCAAATTTGTAATTGAATTTTGTAATTAAAAATAAATATATAAAATTCTAACAGTTGGTTTAGAAAAGTTAGTTTAAGGAAATGATCATTCATGGTTCCTGAGGCTTAAGTGTTTAGCTTGCTATGTAGATTCTACATAGCAGAGTACCAAAGTAGCATGTAGACTCTACATAGTAGGCCCAGGGTCCCCAGCCCTTGGGCCATGGACCGGTACTTGTTCACAGCCTGTTAGGAACCTGGGCCACACAGCAA
Source organism: Callithrix jacchus (assembly GCF_049354715.1). NCBI lineage: Eukaryota > Metazoa > Chordata > Mammalia > Primates > Cebidae > Callithrix > Callithrix jacchus. The sequence goes on from NC_133524.1 coordinate 21,899,952, forward strand.
GAGGTAAGTGACTGATGAATGAGCATTACAGTCTGAGCTTTGCCTCCTGTCAGATGACCAGTGGCATTTTAGATTCTCATAGAAATGCACACCCTATTGTGCACTGAACATTTGAGGGATCCAGGTTGGATGCTCCTTATAAGAATCTAATGCCCGATGATCTGAGATGGAACAGTTTCATCTCGAAACCATCCCCCCATTGTCCATGGAAAGATTATCTTTCACAAAACCAGTCCCTGATGCCAAAAAGGTTGGGGACTACTGATGTAAGGGATGGATTTTCATCTTTTATTTGAACTTGGTCACTTAGTTTATCAAGTAACTTGCTTTCAGATCTTGTAATAAAAATGTAGTTTTAGCCATAAAACATCTAATTCTATTATGAACTGATATCAATTTATGTATATGTATTGATGATATGATTAACATTTTTATTATTGAACTATTAAGGAGTAAAACTATGTGTCCCCATTATTTAGAAATTTTCTGAAAACTGTTTCATGCATTCCTTTGGAAATTCATAAAGCAAGCTTCTGAGAATAAAGAAGTTGACAGATGTGACCACTGAACCACTCCTAGCTGGGCCAAAGCATATTCCACAAAGTTTATGATCTCCCCTCTCCATTGCTATGTGTCAAGATAAGAAGAGGTGGGTTTAGGGGAGTCAGTATCATGTCTCTTTAGTTTATAGAAATCATGATTTGAAATATATGCTATGCTTTTTATTATTCTCTAGTTTCTTTTTCTTTTTCTATTGTGTTCTCACAAGACTATTTAGAACCCCTCGTCCCCTTCCTGTTCAGGAAGTCATTTTGGTGGGTTTTTTTTCTCCTTCTTGGCAAGATTTGAGATTGTCATGAAAAGTAATGAAATCTGCTATTTTATATATAAAATTTTCCATGGATGACATGACTCAGTTTTGAATAGAAATGCAAGGTTCCATTTTGAATTCTTTACCTGTTTTGGATTATAGCATTGGTAGGTCAAGATCAGAGTTCTTTGTTCATAACTAAGGGGTATAAAACTTAACAGGAATTGAAAGTTGTTTTTATCATTATTGAACGAATCACACACTTCTTAAATGACTTTTAATCTGTGATGCTGTAACCAAAGGAACATGGTTCCTGGGAGGCTGCTGACAATAAAAGTAATTGTAGATTTTCTTGTATTGTTACATATTTTAGTATATTTCTTTTCTTTTTTAAAATACAAAGTTATTATTCACTCTAGGATCCTTATACATTTTTTTCCATTTCTGGAAAAATACCTTGAATCAGTAGCCTGCTATTTAAAGTTATCATGCCTATTGCCTTTGGCAAAAAAGCAGTTTGATCCAACTTTACGGTTAAAATAGAAAGATAATATTCATCTCTCCCATATACGTTAATTTAGAAATGTCTACCAATATTTTCTATACACTTCACCGTGATTATTTGCAATTCTTATCAACATTAGCTTTTACTTTTTATATTTATAACATTTGCAAAATAGTGCAAGAAATTCCCTTTAATATGTGGCTACTCAGGATGACTCTTGGTAGGTTGATGGTTTCTTTCACAGGTTGACTTACAGCTGTCTTGAATATAATCCTGTGTAGCAGGCAATGGTAGTGTATTTATATGTATACAAAGCTTGCATCCATCAGGTTCTTCTCATTGAAATACACCAGTGGAGAGCTTGCTAAAAGATTGTTTGCACAGCTGCTTTCAGGCAGTGACCAAAGTCTCATAGGAAAGTGAATGAATATATTCTTGTTGAGCCAAGCTCAGAAGTTTCTTGGATAGTGCTTTACAAAATATAAAGTCATTGCATGTGTTGGATCTTTGCCCTTACCTAACTTCCCCCAGCCTCCACTCCACATTCTTTCTTTTCTTGCTTAGTCTCTTTTCACTAGAAGAGCTTTTGTTTACCCTTTTATGTCTTGTGAAGGTATTAAAAAAATTTGTCTTCTCATATGACATCATTATCTAAGGATCTTAAATTACATATCACGTTAGTTATTTTAAATCCTGGGACCTAAGTGAAGATGATGTCCATATATTTTTCTCTTCTTATAGACTCCTATCTATGAAACTAGGTTTTTGAGCAGTAATGTAATCACAGGAGAATCATAAGAATATTAAGTAAGCTCTTTTAACTGTTGGGTTGCCAACAATATGAATGTGGTATTAAATCATGACTTGGACTTTGCAAATGTCATCTAAAAGTTCTTAAATTCCTGGCAAGCAATATTACACTGTGCTAAGAAACAGATGTCATGGAGGTTAATTTGTGACTGGAGAAGCAATGTTGTCTCTGTGGTAAGAAGAGATGAGTTCAGGATTTAAAAATATATATTTTTATATATGCATAAAATAATATATATAATAATTATATAGTATATTTTAATTATGTATATCTGTCATACTGTTTCTTAGTCACAGTATTAGTCAAGGAACTGATAGACACTCTCCCCACCATCCTGATTCAAATGCATCTGCAGAACTTGTTATTCCTTCCTTTCTGACTTTCAGCTATTTCTTCTGATTCCTATCCACTTGTAAAATTTGGAGTCTGGAGGGAACCAAGGGAAAGCAGTGATTACAACTGACATCTTCCAGTTTGACTGGTGAAAGGAGAAACCCACTTCCTCAGTAAACATTGATCATAGTAAAATGCTGTCATAATTCAGGAGAATTTTGCTGAGCAGAGAGGAATTATAAAAAACATTAGAAGACATTTTCAGAGTTCTTTGAGAAATGTTTGATAAGGAACATGAGCTTATATTGTTTGTGGTTTCTTTCCTTTTTTGAAGAACTTCTGCCACATTCTTAGAGAATTAGTAGCAGTATTGTGCAGGTTGAGACTAATTTTTCATTTAGCCTGGTGAATTTCTCCACAGGCCTCACTTTTGGGAAAATTAGGAAGTTTTCTAAGTATCCCTAAAACAAGAAATTAGGGATTTATTTAAATAAGGATAATTAAAATTAGTTTGGAATAGACTTTTTCTCTCCATTTAGTTATAATAATCTGCCTAGCTTACAGTTCCTTTGTTGTGTATTGATTTCTGAGAAATAGTTATTAGTTCTTGAGTATCATTATTTTCTAATTGGGACTAATTCCAAAAAGGGCATGGCTAGATAATCTAGAAACATAAGCCTAATTGTGTCTATGTGTGTATATATATTACCAGTCATCATTATTGTCCTATTTGATGACTTTATCACTTATTGAAAAAAAATCGAGTCTCTTTTTGCCTTGACAAGTGCTGCTCTAGTAATGTTGGTTATTATTTTAGAGCTTGTTGGAAATACAAAATCTCAGGCCGCACTCCAGACCAACTCTAAATCAAAATTTACTACAGTTTAATCAGATTCCCAGATGTTTTATATGCACAGAAAATTTGAGAAACAGTAGAAAACTGACATTGTTTTGAGAAGCAATTAGAAATTTGCAATTAATTTATAATGTTAAAATAAAAGTGGAATTATTTTGAGAAAATCTTAGCAATTTTAGGAGGAAAAAGCAGGCCTTCAAAATAGGCTATTTTCCTGGGTCAAGTAAAATTTACTTCATAGGTGAAAAGAAATTATTTGGCTTTTAATTTCATTATGTTATGCTACAAATTGATTCTGATATATAAAACAAAACAAATAATTGAATGTCACCACTTTATGTTATTTTTAGGAAACATCAGAAATGGCTGTGATATAAATGTAGGATTCTTTTTATTCTGACAATAAATCTTTACTTGTGATAAGAGATCAAAATTCATAGCTTTATTTTAACTTTAATATTCAATAAAAGTAATGACAGTTTAGTGATTAGATGTAAAGCACATGTTGACTAAGTATTTAAATTGGCCCAGAATTTTATAACTTTTTTTTTTTTTGAGATGGAGTTTCACTCTTGTTACCCAGGCTGGAGTGCAATGGCGCGATCTCGGCTCACAGCAACCTCCGCCTCCTGGGTTCAGGCAGTTCTCCTGCCTCGGCCTCCTGAGTAGCTGGAATTAAAGGCACACGCCACCATGCCCAGCTAATTTTTTGTATTTTTAGTAGAGAGGGGGTTTCACCATGTTGACCAGGATGGTCTCGATCCCTTGACCTCGTGATCCACCCTCCTCGGCCTCCCAAAGTGCTGGGATTACAGGCGTGAGCCACCGCGCCCAGCCCTAGAACATTTTTTTTTTTTTTTGAGACAGAGTCTCACTCTGTCACTCAGGCTGAAGTGCAGTGACTAGATCTTGGCTCTCTGTAACTGCCACCTCCTGGGTTCAAGCAATTCTCCTGTCTCAGCCTCCCAAGTAGCTGGGACTACAGGTATGTGCCACCACGCCTGGCTAACTTTTTGTATTTTTAGTAGAGGCAGGGTTTCACCATGTTATCCAGGCTGGTCTCGATCTCCTGACCTTGTGATCTGCCTGCCTTGGGCTTCCAGAGTGCTGGGATTACAGGCATGAGCCACGCTCCTGGCCAGAACGTTTTAAGACAAAAAATTCTAAAGCACCAAAGGATTGTGTGTGTGTGTGTGTGTGTGTGTGTGTGTGTGTGTGTGTGTGTGTTTGACCCTGTAAACTTATTGAGTAGTTAATAATGCTGACATTAATTTATAGTGGGCAAGTGTGTGTGTGTGTGTGTGTGTGTGTGTGTATTTGAAATGATGAATAAGATTTGTTTTGTATTAGGGAAGGATCACAGGGGATATACTGAGATTAGGTTTAATAGTAGATGGTGCCCTTTCTTTGTGCAGTTACTTTTATGCTAGAATTTTCTTTTGTGGAAATTACTTCAGTCATATTTAATAAGATGCGTATGTCTCAATATGACTGGCTCTAACTTCTAAAGGCAGTTTTTTACCTCTATATTACTATAAAGTTTTTCTAGAATTACCCTTTTTGAAGGTAATTTACCTTTTACCACATTTTTCTGTTGATTTTTATTTCTTATTCAGGAGACAATGGATACAGTTCTAAATAATGTATGAAGTAAGTTCTACTTGTAGAATTTTTTTTTAGCTTCCCTTAATAAGAGGAGAGTAAGAGGAATTTTAGACAGGAACAGAGAAATAAAATGGCCAAAGAAAGAACATATGTAGAAAAGCTTCAACTTGCATAGCTAAAATAGTCAACCAAGTGAAGGTGCCAAGCAGGAAGTTTAACTCCTACCAAAGATGATCCTTTCTATGGCAAAAGGCAAATTGGCCACAAGTCACTGTTCTACATGTTGAAACCAGAGAGAGTTTTTTTGAACACAGCCTTCAGTCATGGTGGCCTTCTTTCAGTGCCTCATATTCTCCCTCCTGTCTCCAAGCTGTTTAGTCCTTGCTCTTTTTAGGGTCTAATACTCTTTCCTCCTGCTGCTGCTAGTTAACTCCCAGTCATCTCTAGATCTCAGTTCTTGCCACACTTCTCCCAGGAAATCTACCCCTGATCTCTCTGATGTGGTCAGATCACATTATGGGCTGTCAGAGCACCATGCCACTTTCCTTTCCTTCAATTACTTGTTAGGGTTGTTTGTGTAATTACTTAACATGATTCTCTCTCAATTTACTATTACTTTAGTAAAAAGGGGCCATGTCCGTTTCTGCTCACTTTTCTTCTTTACTCCTTAGAATAATGCCTGGCTCAAAAATAGGCATTCAACAAATATTTGTTCAAATAATAAATGAAAGTTAGTATCAGGAATTAGAAAAGCAGTGAGGTGAGCATCCTGATACTAGGGACAGGAAGGGAGGCGTTCCTTAGGAAATTATATAGAAGTCTGCGTTGTAGAATAAAGAACAGGCAGTCATTGACTTTGGAACCTAGTTTAAATCTAAAAATATCAGGAGCATTAGGGAAGCCTGGGACTGAGATAAGCCAAGATTAAATGTGTCCTCAGAAGTAAAGTTGAATCAGCAAGTTTTGCCCTTTACAATAGCAAGTCTCCAGCATTGTTCTCATTACTACTTCCTCTTACCTCCCACCTGGAAGACTGTTTCCTCTTACCCTTGGGCAAGTCCTCCCTGGAAAAGATATTCTCTCCCAGCACGTTGACAAAGATGACTGACTAATTCTTCGTGAAGCTAATTCTTTTAAAATTCATCTAGATGTCATTTAGGTACAAAATTCTTTTTTTTCCCTTGATATGTCTAGTGTACAGTTTTCAGCGTGTCCTCACACTCAATATTGCTTAGATATTAAGTGAAAATATTTAAAAAGGTAACTGTTTTAAATCCCATCATGATTAGGCAAATTATTTTTTCATGATGAATTAGCATTGGGCAAGACATCATACTGATGACTTCCATGTAGAATATACTAAATTTAGCAAATCATTACCACCAGTGGTTTCTTTGTATTCAATAGAAAATAAGATTGTATTTCTGTTAGAGAAGTTTGATTACGCATAGATAGACGTAACATTCATAATCAGATATAAAATAGTAACTCGCAGGTGTGACTTTCACATATCCATATGCCTCCCAAAATGCTTAGGTTTAATTAAAATTTGAAAGGAGCAAATTTGAGCTACTTAAGGTTAATCTGTTGGTTAATTTGTACTTTTTTTTAGGTAAAATATAGATAACATAAAATTTGCCATTTTAACCATTGCATTTTTAAGTGTAAAATACACACATCATCAAATGTACTGTCTTAGCCATATTTAAGTGTGCAGTTCACTGGCATTAAGTACATTCACATTTTTGTGCTACTGTCCTCAGCATCCATTCACAGAATTCTTTTCATTCTTGCAAAACTGAAACTCTTTACTCATTAATCAACAATCCTTATTATCCCTCCCCTCAGCCTCTGGCAGCCCCATTCTACTTTCTGACTCTGAATTTGGTGATTCCATGCCTCATATAAGTGAAATCATACAGTATCTGTCCTTTTGTGAATGACTTATTTCACTTAGCATAATGTCTTCAGGGTTGATCCATGCAGTACCATGCATCAGCACTTTCTTTTTAAGGCTGAATGAAAATGTATATACATTTAAAAACATGTATACAACATTTTAAAAAATATTTTTAATTTTTATGGGTACATAGTAGGTGTGTATATATGGGGTACATGAGATGTTTTGATATAGACATCCAATGTGGAAGAATCACATCATGGAAAATGGGGTATCCATCCTCTCAAGCATTTATCCTTTATGTTACGAACAATATAACTATATTCTTTTAGTTATATTAAAATATACAATTTAATTACTGACTATAGTCACTTGGTTGTGCTGTCAAATTGTAGAACTTATTCATTCTTTCTAAATATATTTTTGTATGTATTAACCTTCCCCACCTGCCCTTCGCCTACCCAACCACTACCCTTCTCAGCCTTTGGTAACTATCCTACTCTGTCTCCATGAGTTCAATTGTTTTAATTTTTAGATCTCACAAATAAGTGAGAACATTTGACGTTTGTCTTTCTGTGCCTAGCTTATTTCACTTGACATAATGATCTCCAGTTCCAACCTTGTTGTTGCAAATGACAGGATCTCATTCCTTTTTATGTCTGAATATTACTCCATTATATATGTACTACATTTTCTTTATTCATCTGTTGATAGACACAGGTTGCTTCAAAATCTTGGCTATTGTGAACAGAACTGCAGCAAACATGGGAATGCAGATATCTCTTTGATATCCTGATTTCCTTTCTTTGGGGTATATACCCAGCAGTAGGATTGCTGGACCATGTGGTAGCTCTATTTTTTAGTTTTTTTTGAGGAACCACTATCCTCCATAGTGGTTGTACTAATTTGTATTCCCAACTGTGTATGAGGGTTCCCTTTTCTCCACATCCTCACAAGGATTTGTTATTTCATGTCTTTTGGATATAAGCCATTTTACAGGGGTGAGATGCTATCTTGCTTTAGTTTTTCTTGCATTTTTCTGATGATCAGTGATGTTGAATACCTTTTCATATGCCTTATGGCCATTTGTATGTCTTTTGAGAACTGTCTATTCAAATCTTTTGCCCATTTTTTAACCAGACTGTTAGATTTTTTCCTATAGAGTTGTTTGAGCTTCTTACATATTCTGGTTATTAATCCCTTGTCAGATGAGTAGCTTGCAAATATTTTCTCCCATTTTGTGGGTTGTCTCTTCACTTAGTTGACGGTTTTCTTTGCTGTGCAGAAGCTTTTTAACTTGATGTGATCCCATTTGTTCACTTTTGCTTTGGTTGCCTGCGATTGTGGGGTATTACTCAAGAAATCTTTGCCAAGACTGGTGTCCTGGGCAGTTTCTGCAATGTTTTCTGGTAGTAGTAATTTCATAGTTTGAGGTCTTAGATTTAAGTCTTTAATAGATTTCTATTTGAATTTTGTATATATCAGGAGATATGGATCTAGTTTCATTCTTCTGCCCATGGATATCCAGTTTTCCCAGTATCATTTATTAAAGAGACTGGCCTTCCCCAGTGTATGTCCTTGGCATTTTTGTCGAAAATGAGTACACGTGGGTGTGTGGATTTGTTTCTGTGTTCTCTGTTCTGTTCCATTGGTCTCTGTGTCTGTTTTTATGCCAATACCATGCTGTCTTATTTACTGTATCTTGGTATAATTTGAAGTCAAGTGTTGTGATTCTTCCAGTTGTGTTCTTTTTGCTTAGGATAGCTTTGACTATTCTGGGTCTTTTGTGGCTCCATATAAATTTTAGGATTTTTTTTCTATTTCTGTGAAGAATGACATTGGTATTTTGATAGGAATTGCATTGAATCTGTAGATTGTTTTGGGTAGTATGGATATTTTAACAATATTGATTCTTCTAATCCATGAACATGAAATACCTTTTTAATTTTTGGTGGCCTCTTCCATTTCTTGCATTAATGTTTTACAGTTTTCATTGTAGAGATCTTTCACTTCTTTAAGTTGATTCCTAGGTGTTTAATTTTATGTGGGACTATTATAAATAAAATTACTTTTTTTCCCCTTTCAGATTGTTGACTGTTGGCATGTAGAAATGCTACTTATTTTTGTGTGTTAATTTTGTATCCTGCAACTTTACTGGATTCTTTAGGTTTTTTTCAAATATAAGATCATCTTGTCAGCAAATAAGAAAAATTTAACTTCTTCCTTTCCAATTTGGATGTCATTTATTTATTTCTCTTGCCTGGCTGCTCTAGCTAGGACTAGGACTTCCAGTACTATGTTGAATAATGGTGGTGACAGTGGGCATCCTTGTCATGTTCTAGATCTTGAAGGAACGGCTTTCAGTTTTTCTCTATTCAGTATGATACTAGCTGTGGGACTGCCATATATGGCTTTGATTATGTTGTTATGTTCCTTCTATACTCAATTTTTTGAGGGTTTTTATCATGAAGGGATGTTGAATTTTATCAAATGCTTTTTCAGCATTAATTGAAATGATCAGATGTTTTTGTTCATTATTCTGTGTATATATCACATTGATTGATTTGCATATGTTAAACCATTCTAGCATCTCAGGCATAAATACTTGGTCATGATGAATGAACATTTTAAAGTATTTAATATTACTGTATTTGGCTTTCTAGTATTTTGTTGAGGATTTTTGCATTAATATTCATCAGATATATTGGTCTGTAGTTTTCTTTTTGCAATGTGTCTTCATCTGGTTTTGATATCAGGGTAATAGTACCCTCATGGAATGAGTTTGGAAGTATTCCCTTCTTTGCTATTTTTCAGAATAGTTTGGGTCAGATTGGTATTAGTTCTCCTTTAAATGTTTGGTAGAATTCACCTGTGAAGCCCTCAGCTCCCAGGCTTTTCTTTACTGGGATACTTTATTATGGTTTCAATCTCATTACTTGTTATTGGTCTATTCAAGTTTTGGATTTCTTTATGGTTCAATCTTGGTAGGTTGTTTTTGTCTAGAAATTTGCTCATTTCTTCAAGATTTTCCAATTTATTGGCATGTAGTTGCTCATAGTAGCCACTAATGATCCTTTGAATTTCTGCAATATCTAGTGTAATGTGTCCTTTTTCACCTCTGATTTTATTTATTTGGGTCTTCTTTCTTACTTTCTTAGTCTAGCCAAAGGTTTGTCAATTTTGTTTACCTTTTCAAAATGCCAGTTTTTTGTTTTGTTGCTCCTTTGTATGGCTTTATTTCAATTTCATTTATTTATGATCTTATCTTTATTATTTATTTTCTTCTAGTATTTTAGGTTTGGTTTGCTCTTGCTTTTCTGGTTATTTAAGATGCATTGTTAGGTTGTTTATTTGAAGTTTTTCTTCTTTTTTAATGTAAGCACTTATAGCTATACATTTCCCTTTTAGTATAGCTTTTGCCATATCCCATAGATTTTGTTATGTTGTGTTTCCATTACCATTTGTTTCAAGAGATTTTTCAATTTCCTTTCTAATTTCTTCATTGATCTACTGCTCATTTGGGAATGTGGTGTTTAATTTTCATTAATTTGTATATTTTCCAAGTTACCCTTGTTATTTAAGACTTGTTTTGTAATCTAACATGGTCCATCCTTGAGAATGATCCATTCGCTGAGGAAAAGAATGTGTATTCAGCAGTCTTTGGATGAAATGTTCTGTACATACCTGTTAGGTCCATTTATTCTATAGTGTAGGTAAAGTCCAATGATTCTTGGTTAATTTCTACCTAGAATATCTGTCAAATGCTGAAAGTGGGCTGTTGAATTCTCCATCTATTATTGTATTGGGGGATTGCTCTCTCTCTCTTTAGCTTCATTGATATTTGCTTTATAGATCTAGGATCTCTAGTGCTTGTTGTGTATATATTTGAAATTCTTATATTCTCTTGCTGAATCGACCCCTTTATCATTCTATTATTTTGCCTCCTTTTATAGATTTTGTCTTGAAATCTATTTTTTTCTGATACAATTATAGCTACTCCTGTTCTTTTTGGTTTTCCATTGGCATGGAGTATCTTTTCCAATCCTTTCTTTTTGGTCTATGTGGGTCTTCATAGGTGAAGTGTGTTTCTTATAGGCAACAGTTACCTGTCTTGTTGTTTTTTTTTTTTATGCAGCCATTCTACGACTTTTTAATGAAGAGTTTAGTCCATTTATAATCAGTGTTACTGTTGGTAAGTAAAGACTTCCTCCTGCCATTTTGTTATTTGTTTTCTGGTTGTTTTGTGGTCTTTTCTTCCTTCTTTCTTTCTGTTCTATCTTCCTTTTACTGAAAGCGATTTTCTCTGTTGATATGATTTAGTTTCTTGGTTTGAGGTTCCCATGAGCCTTGCAAATACTATCTTAATAACTATTATTTTAAGAACTTAACACTGTTTGCATAAACAAACAACAAAAATAAAACTAATAAAAACTCTACACCTCAACTTCATATTCTCACTATTTAACTTTTTGTTGTTTCTATTTAGATCTTATTATACTGTCTGTGTCTTGCAAAGCTCTTGTAGTTATTATTTTTTATTGGTTCATTGTTTAGTCTTTCAACTTACGATAAAAGGAGTTTGCATATCGCAGTTACAGTGTTGTTACAATATTCTGTGTTTTTTTGTGTATTTGTGTGGTTACTATTGCCAGTGACTTTTATACCTTTAAATGACTAGTTATTGCTGATAAATGTCCTTTTCTTTCTGATTGAAGTACTTGCTTTGGCATCTCTTGCAGGACAGGTCTCATGTTGATGAAATACCACAGCTTTTGTTTGGGAAAGTCTTTATTTCTGCCTCATGTTTCAAGAATATTTTTGCTGTTTATACTCTTTTAGGGTAAAAGTTTTTTCCTTCAGTACTTTAAATATGTCATGCCACTTTCTGCTAGCCTGAGTTTTCCACTGAAAACTCTGTCACCAGATGTATTGGAGCTCCATTGTATGTTATTTGTTTCTGTTCTCTTGTTGCTTTGAGGATCCTTTACCCTTGACTTTTGGAGTTTGATTTTTAAGTGCCTTGAGGTGGTCTTTGGGTTAAATCTGCTTGGTGTTCTGTAACCTTCTTGTACTTAGGTATTGATATATTTCTCTAGGTTTAGGAAGCTCTCTGTAATTATCCCTTTGAATAAACTTTTACCCCTGACTTTTTCCTCTACCTCCTGATTAAGGGTAATAACTCTCAGATATTCCATTTTGAGGTGCCTATAGGCATGGTTAATTGTTTTTTATTCTTTTTTTAAAATCCTCTGACTGTGTATTTTCAAATAGCCAATCTTCAACCTCACAAATTCTCTCTTCTACTTGATCAAATCTGCTGTTAAGACTCTGATACATTTTTCAGTATGACAATTGCATTTTTCAGCTCCAGTATTTCTGCTTGATTCTTTTTAATTATTTCAATCTCTTTGTTAAATTTATCTGATAGAATTCTGAATTCCTTCTCTGTGTTATCTTGGAATTTCTTTAAGTTTCCTCAAAATAGCTATTTTGAATTCTCTATCTGAAATGTCACATATCTCTGTTTCTCCAGGATTGGTCCCTGGTGCCTTATTTCATTTATTCAATGAGGTTATATTTTCCTGAATTGTCTTAATACTTGTAGATGTTCATCTGTTGCTAGGCATTGAAAAATTAGGAATTTATTATAGTCTTTGCAGTCAAGGCTTGTTTGTGCCCATCCTACTTGGGAAGGCTTTCCAGATATTCTAAAGGACTTAGGTGTTGTGATGTAAGCTGTATCTCTTTGGGGAGCACCCCAAGCCCAGTAAAGCTGTGATTCTTATAGACTCGTAGAGGCCTCCTTGATGGTCTTGGACAAGATCTGGGATAATTCTCTGGATTACCTGGCAGAGACTTTTGTTCTCTTCCCTTACTATCTCCCAAACAAACAGTCTCTCACTCTGTTGTGAGCCACTTGAAGCTGTGGGTGGAGTCAGACAAGCACCCTTGTGGCCACCACAACTGTGACTGCTGGGTCATACCTGAAGCCAACACAGTGCTACATCTTTCTCAAGGCCTGCTTTAACCCCTCCCTGGGTACTGCCTGTGTTCTCTGAAGGCCCTGGAGCTGTACAGCAAATGCCAAAGCCAACGGTCTTGGATTTTTCCCTTTAGAGTGGCAATTTCCCCTGGGCCCTGGGTGGGTCCAGAGGTGCTTTCTGGGAGCCATGGACTAGCATTAAAAACCTTAGAAGTGTACCTGGTATTCTGTTATACTGCCACTGATCTGACACTCAAACCACAAGATGTAGTTCTTCCCACTCTTCTCTCCCCCTTTCCAAAGGCAGAGGAGCCCCACCCCATGGCCACTGTCACCACAGAACCACGGTGAGTACTGCCAAACTACCACTGCTATTTCCTTAAGGCCCAAGGTATCTTCAGTCAGCTTGTAGTGAATGCTGCCTGGCCAGGGCCTCACCCTTCAAGGACAGTGGTCTCCCCTTTGGCCCAGGGCAGGTCCAAAATGCCATCCATCCAAGAGCCAAGCCCTAGAATTATGGACCCCAAGAGCCTGCTTTGTTCTCTACCCACCTATGCATGAGCTGGTACCTAAGGTGTAAGACAAAGTCCCCTTTCCTTTTCCCTCTGCTTTTTTCAAGGAGAAGGAATTGTGCCCCATAGTCAACCACAGCTGCAAATATGCTTGGTCTCACCTGAAGCCAGCAAGTCTCACAGTCTCATACAGGGCCCTTGATGTAGTACTTGGGTATCATTGCTGCTTATTCAGGGGCCAAGGACTCTTTAGTTAGCTGGTGATGAATCATGCCAGGATGGGGTCATTCTTTTCTGGCCCAAGGTATGTCTAAGGAATGTCATTCAGGAGCTTGGGCCTGGAAAGGGGGGCCTCATGACTCTGACCAGTGCCCTGTCCTGCTGTGGCTCAGCTACTGTTCAAGATGCAAGATAAAATCTTCCCTACTCTTCCCTTTTTTCTCCTCAAGTGGAAGGAAGGGGAGTTTCTTTTGGAGCCATGAGCTATAAATAAAGCCTGGGGTTAGGGAAGGGGTAATATGAGTACTCTCTTGGCCACCCTGGCTGGTGTTTCAGTATGTTGTGTGTCACCCCCATCCACTATATCTGAGCCGTGTTAAGCATTAGGACTCTCCTAGGATTTGCAGTCCTTGTGGCCTAGACTATGTTACAAGGTTATTTATTTAAATCCTCAGAGCACTGTAGCCCATGGTAGTGAGATTTGCAGGAACTCAAGTTCCAGCTGTGGGGATTGGCGACTCCCCTCTGGCTAGGGCTGGTTTAAATACTCTCTCTGTGATACCATCTCACGCCAGTTAGAATGGCAATCATTAAAAAATCTGGAGACAACAGATGCTGGAGAGGATGTGGAGAAATAGGAATACTTTTACACTGTTGGTGGGAGTGTAAATTAGTTCAACCATCGTGGAAGACAGTGTGGAAATTCCTCAAGGACCTAGAAATAGAAATTCCATTTGACCCAGCAATCCCATTACTGGGTATATATCCAAGGGACTATAAATCGTTCTACTATAAGGACACATGCACACGAATGTTCATTGCAGCACTGTTTACAATAGCAAAGACCTGGAACCAACCCAAATGCCCATCGATGACAGACTGGATTGGGAAAATGTGGCATATATACACCATGGAATATTATGCAGCAACAGAAAACAATGAGTTCGTGTCCTTTGTAGGGACATGGTTGAATCTGGAGAACATCATTCTCAGCAAACTGACACAAGAACAGAAAATGAAATACTGCATATTCTCACTCATAGGCGGGTGAGGAAAAATGAGAACACATGGACACAGGGAAGGGAGTACTACACACTGGGGTCTGTTGGGGGGAATAGGGGAGGGACAGCGGTAGGGGGAGCTGGGGAGGGATAGCCTGGGGAGAAATGCCAAATGTGGGTGAAGGGGAGGAAGGCAGCAAAACACACTGCCATGTGTGTACCTATGCAACTATCTTGCACGTTCTGCACATGTACCCCAAAACCTAAAATGCAATTAAAAAAAATACTCTCTCTGTGGGTGGGCATCAGCTGAGTTTGGTCTGGTTTTCCCTTCTGCTCTATCAGGACAGCAGTAAGTTTAATGCCTCACAAATTGCTGTGCTCTCCCTCCAGCACACAGAAACACTCTAGTCACCACACTACTGATTTAAGGCTTTTTAAAAAAAATGTTTTCAGTGCCTTTAGTGATAGGAAGTTAAAACCGGATACTATGAATGTTCACCTGATTTTTGGTTCTTATGAAGGTGCTTTTTTATGTAGATAGTTAAATTGGTGTCCTTTCGGGTGGGCTAGGGAAGGCAATCAGGGAAGCCTTCTATTCTACCATTGTGCTCCACCTCCTCCAACATTTTGTTTATCTGTTTATACATCAGTGGACATTAGGGTTGCTTCCACATTTTACCTATTGTGAATAATGCTTTTATGAACATAGGTCTACAACTATCTCTTCAAATCTCTGCTTTCATTTTATTTGAGTATATAGCCAGAAGTGGAATTGCTGAATCCTATGGTAATCTTTTTTTCTAAATTTTATATTTTTTTATTTGTTTTTTGGAGAGTAGTTTTATTAGCTCAGGATATAATGGGATCATCTAGGAGGGCAGGGTTTTCCACTGGTTACCACCTGCAACTTTCTGGGGAGCAGGATGAAATTCAGTCCAGGGTTCTGTGCTGGAGAGCAGAGCCTTAAAAAGAAAGCAAATTGTCCAGGGAAGTAGTGACTGTGAGGGTCGTGGCTGGCCTGCTCCACTCTACTGCACTGGATCTCCTGGTGCTTTTCAGGCACGTGTCAATCCTGCTTCTGTATGGGGTAATGGACCATCTGACCCAAAACTTTATCCTCAAGTTTTATGAAGGCCAGGCATTTCTGCTTCTTTCCACTGAACTTGACTTTGCACTCAGGATTCTTTGATTACGTCTTCCAGAAGCTTGTATACTAGACCTTAAATTCTAGCCTCACAAAAGTTCCTGCTGGGAAGAGTGTATCCATAAAACTGCTCATTTTGGTCTCCCTGAAGGCTCACTGAGTAAGTGGATGCTTATGGAATTTCTCCAGGACACCTGCAGGCCCTGCTGCTAGGCCCGTAGGAGCTCAACCCTCCCTAATCCCATGGCGCCCAGCCATAGGGCCAGCAGGAACAGCAGCTGCTGCATAGGTTTCCCTCAGTCACCCTGGACCTTCTTTCCTGCAGCTTCAAGAAATCTCCTAACCTTCACTGTGGCTAAATCTTGGCCTCGGCTGTCAACCTCTTCCTGGTCTTCTCTTCCCCACATCCCTGTCACTGATGCTCTTTCCTACTGTGGGGGCCTATTTTCACTTATGTATTTATTTTTTGAGGAACTGCCAAACATTTTACACAGTGGCTCCACCATTTTACATTCCCATCACAGTGTACAGATGTTTCAATTCCTCCACCTCCTTTCTCACCTCTGTGTGTTTGTTTTGATAGTGGCCATCATAATGGGTATACCTTAATGTGATTTTTATTTGCATTTTCCTGATGATTACTGATGCTGAGGACTTTTTGTATGCTTATTGGCCATCTGTATATATGTTTTGGAGAGATATTTAAGACCTTTGCTCATTTATCAGTCAAGTTGCTTTTTTGTTGTTGAGTTTATATATTCTATATATGAATATTTATCAAATATATGATTTTCAAACATTTTCTTCCATGCTATCAGTTGCTTTTTTGCTGTTTATAGTGTCTTTTGGTGCACAAAGTTTTTAATTTTGGTGCAGTCTAATTTATCTATTTTTTCTTTTCTTGCCTGTGACTTAAACTTTTTAAAAATCAACATCTGTAAATATGCTTTTTAAGATAAGAAGTATGAAAAGGGGAGTAATTTTATGGGAAACTATCATAATATTAAATGAATATATACTGTGTATCCCCAAAATACTTTAGGAACCAGTTGACAAACTTAATTTTCAGAAGATTATTCAAATAGAGCTTACTTTTGTCTGTTTTCATTATAAAAAAGAAACCCTACTACTTATTTTCTCCCTGGTATTATAAACTCTGTTGATAGGTTGTAACTTCCTTAAAGCCAGTGAAGATAAATATGTTTCTGTCTTCATGATAACCAGCTATTATTTGGTCTAAAATACAATATGATATTTTTTTAAATTTATTTCAGCCTTGCTATAAAAAAACAGTCCAATAGGAATTTAGAGTTGTGTGTATCAAAAGGGCTTATTTTATTGTAAGTGGTGTTTATTATATTACACAAGGATTCCTTCCCACAAGAAATCCTTTTTGCTGACTTTAGTGTCAAAAAAGGATGGGCATGTTTGAGGTGATGGATATTCCAGCTACCCTGATTTGATCATTATACTTTTCATGAATGTATCAGAATATCACATGTACTTCATAAACATATACAACTATTATGTACCAATTTAAGAAAAGACTAGATGGGCTTCTCTGAGAAACTGGCTTGCTGTTATCTAATGAATGTTTTAAGCTATTAGTATTTTTCATTTTTATGAATTTTTTTCAATTGCATTATTTTGGTTCCCACTTTATAACTAATCATATTTTCCTCTAACCATATTTTTCTCATCTACTTTTAATTTGTATTGCCCTCCTGAATTGTGTGTGTGTAAACAATATACTTAAATGCCTTTTGATACAAAGCATAATTTAAATAAATATATATTAAAGACCTTAAAGTTTTAAATGGAAAATAGAAAAATATTTTTGGCATAATGACTTTTGGTATAGTACAAACAAACAGTTTAGAGCTTTGAAAACTATCCTTTCCATTCTTCCCTCACTCCTAATTCCACGTAGTCTTTAAAAGCATGGATTTAGACTCAGACGAACTTGGGTTTAGACTTTGCCTTACCAATTATAAGGTGTGGGATCCCAGGCATAGTTCCTAAATTTCAATTTTCTTATCTGTAAAATTAAGATAATGATATACAATTCATAAATAACTGGAATGTATTACTATTATTCAGCATCAATTTTTCTATATAGTAATTATACAAAACTATTGAAAGTGTAGCCTTTAACAAAATAAATTAGGACAGAACGAATAAGAACAGTCCCAGAAGCAAATTATCCTTTCTTTTTCTATTTTATTTGGTTTTCTTGAGAATCCTTGTGAAAACGAATCATATACTGCTTGTTATAGAGTGACTACTTGCTTGTAGGAGGATAATCATTAAGGATGGCTTTGAAGAACATATAGTACAGGGGTTTCTCAGGTCAACATATATTGGTTTCTATGATATCTAAAAACTATTTGCAATGTTTTACCTTTCATTCATTCAAATGCAACTTCAGATTGAATGCCATCAGGGTACTCTACACAGTATTTAATTCATCAAAAATATGATAGCATGGATTTTAGTCCTTGGTAGTTTTAGTTTCTTTTCTTGTGAGTCTAGAAGAGTGTGATTTCATTAGCCACTGTTTTATGTTATTATCCTTTATTTTAATAACTGTATATCTCTATCTCCATTTACCCATTTACTGTTGCAAGGGTATGAATCCATTTTATTGTTAAGATGTGTTTTTTCAGTCTTTAGATCGTCTGATATAGTCAAAGTAGATTAGATTTTGGATCCTCTGAGACCAGGTTTTAATTCTTGGTTTGCCTGTCAGTTACTTACCATGTACACTTAGAGAGTTACCTAATCTCACTGAGCTTTAGTTTCTTTGCTTCTGAAATTGGTATAACAATGGTCTCTTTGACACTTCTTGGCATCTCTCTGTTTACTTCCCATCCTCACCATTATCCCATAATCTTCTAAAGGAATATTCTACATGCAAGGCGTTCACTCTCTCATTTCCCAGTCACTCCTCAATCCCATAGTCTGTCTGGCTTCTCTTTGCACTATTCTGATACTGTTCTGGCTATAATCTCTTCATTCTGAGAGTACTTTAGTCCTTATCTTACTATAATGCTGTGCTACATTTAACATTTGTCTGTCATGCCTTCCTTATTATTACCTTGTCCTCTCTGATCCATTTTTGTTTTGATTCTTAGATCCCCTTTGTCTGGCCATCCCTCAAGTATTGTACACCACTATAACTTTCACCCTATACAGTTGAGGGGGATTGGTTCCAGGAACCCCCACAGATACCAAACTCTGCAAATGCTCAAGTCCCTTATATAAAATGGTATGGTATTTAGATATAACCTATGAAATTCTCCTTTATACTTTAAATCCTGTATACTTTATATGTAACTATATACTATATACTCCTGTATACTTTATATGTAACTAGGTTACATATAATAACTAATACAAGTACTGTATTCCTTGATGTCTGTGTCTTCTTTACTCTTTTATCTCCAGCATTCATGGGAGTGTCTGACAAATAATTCTTTTATTTTTTTCCTTGTTTCTGATTTTAGAGTCTTCCCTTTAAAAAATTATTATGTTTAGCTCTGGGACACTGTAATTAGTACCAACTCCATTTGGGTATTCAGCACATATTTGTAATGGTATCAATTTACATGTTTATTTTATTTACAAGTATTTCACTGAACTCTCACACAGATCCATAATGTTGTCTTAAAGTCATTAGGCAGGGAGTCCCTCATCTTACTCACAGGCTGTAAATCTATCTGCATCTACACCCATCTTTTCCTCCTTCCCTACTTTTTCAATAGAGACATACAGTTCTTATCCACATTTAAATATCTTCAAGTCTCTAACATCTTTAAGAAAGAAAAACAATCTCTCTCTCTCAATCCCATATTCTTTAGATATCCTCTTATTTTTCTCTTCTCTTATGTAGCCTGACTGCTTTGAAGCCTCCTTAACTCAATCAGTGCTGGCTTATTGTCATCACTGTGAAAACAACTCTCAGGAATGTCATTGGTGACTTTCATGTTGCTAGATCCAGTGAGAACGTATCAGCCCTCATCAGTATACACATAATAATGGAGAATGAAAGAAAAAGCTTGTTTAGAGAGGCTACAGAGTTACTCTAGTTACTTTAAGGAAGTTTGAGAACATAGTAAAGACATCTGTGGCCTTATACTAGACCCTGTCAGGAATCACAATACTGACTCTTTTTCTTTCTCAGTGGCTACATAATCTCTGTTAGGAAACTTGGCTACCTTTTGCACATCTGTTCTAATTTTATCTCTGTTTTTTCTATTATACTTTCTGCTTCTTCATAATTTCAGCTGGAATATAGCCCATTATAGCCTCTGGTCTCCTTCATTGATACATTGAGGACCTCTTAGTTTCAGCTAATTGCTTCATTTTCTTGGTATTCTTTACTAAAATTTCTAGAACATTAGTTTTATTAGTCTAGTTCATCATTTGTATCAGGCCACTTCACAGGTGATTGAAACTAACTCAGTCTATAGCTGAGCCAATCACTTATGAATTGCCCTGGATAATCCTGTGGATTTCTACTTTTAGATTTGAGTAAAATTCAAATGATAATGGATTAAGGAGTGCATCACAGATGAGGAAATAAAGATAAGGGCTTGAATCCAAAGAGGATGACAGACTATTGGGGAGCACACAGAATAAATGAAATCAAAAAAAGGGTTTTGTTTTTTGTTTCAGATGGCAGAAATTTGAACATAGAACAAATCAATTAATAGGAAATAGTTGAAACAAAGAGAGCGTTTAATTTTTTAGTCACCGAAGTAGTGTTAAGGCGGCAGAAGATGGGACTACAGAGTACAGAAAGATAGATTAGCTTTAAATGGAAGGATAATTCTTTCTGTGAAGTGGGGTTTAAATAAGAGAGTAAGAATGTGATGCAGAAAAATTTGAAAATAGGGGAAACTGCCTGTTGGCATACTTTATTAAATAGTCAGCAAGGAGAACTGCAAAGAAGAAAGATAAAGATTTCCAGTACTTGCTGAGGAAAATTGAAATACGTACCTAACAACTATAAGTATGATGAAGTGATTTTCTTTTTCACTGTAGTCCATATGTAGGTTAATAAAGGGCGAAGGATTTAGCTAGTTCACAGTTAAAATGGACTTAATTTGTGATATGGTGGCATTAATGCTTGCTTCTCCCATCCTTCATATTTGTTTTGTTTGACCTTGTTTTCATTCTGATCTTTCATACTTTTATTTTGTAGGTCTTGATGACTGTTTGCAGCAGTATATTAAGAACTTTGAGAGGGAGAAGATCAGTGGGGACCAGCTGCTGCGCATTACACATCAGGAGCTAGAGGATCTGGGGGTCAGCCGCATTGGCCATCAGGAACTGATCTTGGAAGCAGTTGACCTTCTGTGTGCATTGGTAAGGACATAAAACTGGTAAAGAGGAAAACTTCTCTTTTTCTTCTTTTTTATTCTTTCATTGCATTCCCCTTTTTTCTTCTCTTCCTTTGATAATTGAAATGCAAATAGAAGAAAAAAAATCCTAATTCTCAACCAATTGGACATGATATTTTCTTCCTTCCTTAAATTTGTTATATTAGTGCCAAATAACAGTTCCCTGCTTGTTAACATCTTCTATAAGAGTAAGGCTGGGCATATCAGAACCTTAAGTCCACAGTGTATGTCCCATAAGCAGGGCTCTTCCTAGATGAGCTACTCATGTGCTAGGCTCTCACACTGCCAGTTTGAGGAAGGAAAGATTATTGATGATTGACAGTGTTGCATATATATAGTCTAGATGTTCAAAATTTGATCCATGAACAAGGATCTGCTGACCTAACTCTACTTAAAAGGAGGACATCAGAAATAGATGTCTAGACCACTTCTAAATTTGAACTGTGTAGCTGTGGTGAATCCTTTCAGATGCTGAGCTTTTTAATCCCTGTACAGTTCTGGGGTTAATCACCAGGTTTAAGTCATATCATTTGGATACTTCATTATGTGATTAAGCTTTAACGCAGAAAATAAATTTAAACACCAATTTTTTTTTCTTTTTATTTGGCAATTCCTTGATCATAGTCCCTACAGAGGTCAAATATCAAACTTCCTTTTTACCCCTTCCTAATGTAATGGATACACATCAACAAGTCAGAAGTACAGATAATTTCAGTTTATGCAACAGATGATTTCTGAGGAATATAAAGCAAATTTGAGGAGTGAATTCTGATTTTCTTCTACGTGCAATTATGAAATCAGGAGGTGAGATTCCTTATCAGCAGGTTAAGTTGATTAGTCCAGGAAGTTGTGCTATTGGGATTGGGACTGTATCTTTACCTTCTTCCCCTCTGCCCGCAAACTGCTCTTTGAATTTCAGTTTACCCTGCTATTTGTCTCTCTGACCTTTACTGGCCTTTACATTTTCCTTATGTCTACTGTATTCATTTCTTTTTCAACAATTACATATGCTCAAACAGTGCTATCACTGGGAATGCAAAGATGAAAAAGACACATTCTGTATTCCAAAAATATATACAGTTCATTAAGAAAGACAATAGCCGTTAAAAGACAACATAGACATTTTTTTAAATTCCAGGGGAATGTGGAAAGAAATGAACACTTCTGAGGGATTCAGGTAGTGTAGGTAGAATTTGTATTGGGTCTTGCATGATGGTTAGATGTTTGTCAGACAAGAAGTTGGAGAAAAGTTGTCTAGGCAGAAGAAATATCATGTGTGAGATAGAATTGTGAAAGAATATGAAATATTCAGAGAAAATTGAGAATTTTCATTTAGCTTGCAGAGTGGGAATTGATGAGAAAAAAAGGTAACTTAACACTTTGTATCACATTACAATTATTTATTTAGGTTATTTTATTCTTTAATTCATGGTGGACTCCTCAAAGGAAGATACCTTTTTTTAATTCATATTTTTTATTCAGCTTTCTGCCCAGCGCTTAACTCAAAAAAGATGTTAAATTAATGTTACCTTACTGAATTAAACTCTGCCTTTCTTCAGAGAACCAAAATTTTTCTCTTACCTACACACTACACAGCCTTTGACTCTGAAGTTTCTGTTCCTCATATAAGGGAGACATAGAGAAATTTACAGATTCCTTTCATTTCTTTTAAGCTATACTATACTATATTTTCGTCTACCTTGTCTTGAAGTTATTCCTTATGTGAATAAATGTTTATGGTAGCTGATGAGAATCAAAGGTTTATTTAGTCACTTGTTTATTCATGCAACATGTATTTGTTAAGCATCAGATAAATTTTGTATCATGTTATTCTAGAAAGAAGTAAGCTGTTCATGATTTGGAAGTGTAATAATATTTCAAGCTATTAAGCTATCATTTAGTATGCTTCAATAGAGAGCAAGGAATATTAACTGAAAGAGTAAAAACATAAATAAAATATATATATGGCTTAATGTATGGTCCTTAATTTGTGTTCTGACAATACACTTTTTATTAGGAACTGTGAATGAATCATTTATGACAAGATAAAAACAGTTTTCATTTCACTTTTTATGTACTTATAATTTCAGGCATTTTGCATGGAAGATTTGATGTTTGCAATTGCTAGGATTTGTTTCTTTGCAACATAATTGCTTGGTTCATTCATCTTAAAATAATTTATTTTCTGAAAAAATTCATTAAAGTAAGCCTTTTAGAACTCACTTATATTTATAAAGCAATGTATTATAAACCTAAAAACCTGCTACATGACGCATTTAAATTAAGAACTGTGAATAAAATGGCATTGACATTGTATAATATGTGATGCCAATATTAAGTATTTCTAGTTAAGTGTTTAGTGAAAATTTGCCACTATTGAGGATATACCCGACATTGTTTTTCTAAAATGTTAAATATGTTCTTAATGTTTTTGCATGCATATGATTGAAAGAGAAGGCTGATATGAACTTAGCACAAATTCGTTAAGACTTAAATGGCTGTGTTGAATCAGTTCTAAGTCATTACTGGTTCTGGCACATGGTAACGGCCAAGTATATGAACAAATAAGTAATATATAGGACAAAGACAGCAGCTAAGTACATTTCATGTCTAAGTTTTTGTTTTGTTGAGGTAGTCCTTTTTATACTAATAATAATACCAAGTTTCCCCCTGCATATCCAATGAAAAGCAAATCTGTGGTGAATAAACCTGCATTTTTAAAATTGAGGCCATACCCTCCATACCCCTGGCCTAGTAAAAGGGGCTTGATTTACTTGTTGATTCTTTAAATGATAGGTCAGGGTGTGTGGTTTACTGGTGACTTACCAAGTCACAACAAACCATCCACTTTCATGAAAGAACTAGCCAGAAAGTATCTGTATTGGTAGTAATAGAGAATTTTGATAATAAAAATTATATGGTGGCATGCCTATAAATTAGATGGTGGCATGCCTATAATCCCAACACTTTGGGAGCCGGAGGACAGATCACTTGAGCCCAGGAGTTCAAGACCAGCCTTAGCAACATAGGAAGACTCCCATCTCTACAAAAAATTTAAAAATTAGCCAGGTGTGCTGGCACACACCTGTAGTCCCTGCTACTCTGAAGGTTGAGGTGGGAGGATCGCTTGAGCCTGGGAAGTCCAGGCTGTGGTGAGCCATGATAATACCACTGCACTCCAGCCTGGGTGACAGAGGGAGACCCTATGTCAAAAAATAATAATAAAATAAAATTTAAAAGTTAACTTGGGAGGCCGAGGCAGGTGGATCATGAGGTCAACAGATCGAGACCATCCTGGTCAACATGGTGAAACCCCGTCTCTACTAAAAATACAAAAAATTAGCTGGGCATGGTGGCGCGTGCCTGTAATCCCAGCTACTTGGGAGGCTGAGGCAGGAGAATTGCCTGAACCCAGGAGGCAGAGGTTACCGTGAGCTGAGATTGCGCCATTGCACTCCAGCCTCGGTAACAAGAGCGAAACTCTGTCTCAAAAAAAAAAAAAAAAAAAGTTAACTTGGTAAATCAGTTAGTCTCTTTTGTTAAAATAGTGGCACATAAATCTGGTTACATACAGATGAGCTTCTAACCTATTATACTCTTCTACATTTTTTAAAAATGTTATTGGATTATCAGTGTAACTAGTTATGTTCATTAACTAGAACAAATTTTAAGAATTTCCTTCCCCATCCTCTACTACATATCTTTTGATTCTTTTTGCCTCTGTATTTCTCTGTCCTCCATATTTTTCACCTCTATTCTGCATAGGATTTATTTTTAGGAGTTTTCCAAGTTATACCTTCTGAGAGTATCCTTTCAGGTTTTGTCCAGATGACCATTATATTCCCTAATTCTTGAGTCATATGAAAAATAATAATTTTAGTTTCTTAGATTTTGAAGACTCTGAAATATTTTTAACTTTGCCTTTGGATTTTTATTTATATAAAGACTAATATTGTTTTACCTTTCCTAATAAATCATTTGAGATGCTAATGTTATATAGAAAGAAATAATTTAAATCAATTCATCTTTTATGGAGGCTGTCTACCGAGTGAAAGATTTCTCAGTCAACCAGGTTGATTCAGTAGGCTTCTCTCTAATAAACTGTTATAATTTGAACTTTTTAAAAAAATTACTATAATTTGTTGGCAAACAAATGTTTTCTCATTAAACACATTTATACACAAAAATGAAAAATACAATCATTTTTTACTCCAGGAAAATGCTTTAACACAGGGAAAACTTCTAAAAATACTTTTCAGTATTTTCATTTAGTTACATTTACAGAAGAAGTATCATTTACAGTTAGTTTGTATAGTTACAAATTGTTCTTATCTAGTCATTACAGAGCATCTTTTATAAACATAAGAGGATTTGTTTCATACTCTAGGGATGAGTTGGACAAAGTCTCCCACATTTCACAGATAATTCATTCTCAGATGCAATAGAATTTGAATAGGATGTTGTTTTATTTGCATAAGCCAAATCTTTTGAGAGAAGAATATTACAGTTCAAATTAAGCAGTGAATATTTAACATATTAATGCTGTGTTATTTTAGAGAACAGATTTATAATTTCAGAAGAAAGTTTTCTTTTAATAAACATGTAAATTCTCACTAAAGGACAAGCAGACTTTTATCACAATTAAGTCTTTAGTGGTAACATGTATAACTTGATATATACTGTTTATGCATCAAAACCTTCCTCTTCCCTAATTTTTCTCCACTAAGTTTTCTCTTGTCTTAAATTGCAGTAGGAAACAAAAACACTTAAATGTTATACAAAGTAGGTACCCACTGGTTGTTGACTTAATAATATAGTTTAATTTATTGTATGACTTACTTTCCTTTTCACTCATCTTTTACTTTGCTTTAATTATTGTTACCATGTTTCTGAGAATAGGAGTAGAATATTGATGCTAAAGAAAGTGGTAGACATACCCCTCACAGATGGCCTGGTTACTTGTAGTTCTATTCTGAACTCTGTCTAGTCTAAGTATTGAGCTTTTTAAGCAAACTATTAAAAAAGAAATCTTCCCATACCTCAGTTTCCCCAACTGTGAAAAGGTAAGTTAAACTAAGCCTCGAAGGCCTAAGCGAATTCTTACATTCTTTGGGTTTTACCATTTTCGATAAGGTGGTAATAATTTTAACTTTATACACAACATTAATGTGCATCCTGCTAAGTGGTTTGATAAAGGTTTCCCTTGGATAATATTAACCAGCCTTTTTTTTTTGTGAGACGAGTCTCGCCCTGTCACCCAGGCTGGAGTGCAATGGTGCCATCTTGGCTCACTGCAATCTCCGCCTCCCAGGTTCAAGAGAATCTCCTGCCTCAGCCTCCTAAGTAGCTGGGACCACAGGCATCTGCCACCATGCTCAGCTAATTTTTTGTTATCTTTAGTGGAGATGGGGTTTCACCATGTTGGCCAGGCTTAACTAGCCTTTTTTTGGGGGTGTTTTACAACTCACAATTAGCTGCTTTACATTTTAATTGTAACTTACGAAAACTTTCCCCAAAGTTTGAAGGGATTCTACAATCTTTTTCTATTTGAAGATAGTAAAAAGTTTTATTATACTTATTCATATAACCCCTTTCTGCTATAAGGTATAATAGATAAGATATTTAGGACAAATTAATAAATATTAATTGAAATGTGAGAACAAGGAAAAGAAGAAAACAAATACACTTACCAAAAAGTCATTATGATTGCTTTTGGTGTGCCTCATATTTAGTTGTGAGTCAGGACAAAAACAAAAATAATTTTAGTTTCATAATTTGTATTACAAAAAGGAGAAGATGTATTAGTTCCCCTGAGGAAGCAGAGTTTTTCCTGATACCATATTATAAAAGAAATTTCTTAAGCATCATTATGTAGAGTACATATATGTTTTTTCATCTGATTTATTTAACCTGATTTATTTCTTGCTTTTCCATTTTATTATTGCTGGTTGTGTTTATTTTCCTAACTTTGGGGAAGCAGAATTGTTCCTAGTACCTACATTCATGACCATGCATATTGTTAATTGAATATATAATCAAAAATGATTGTTGATAATAATTAATTTCACAAATAAAGGAGCTTAGGTTTTGGTTTTAAGAAACACATATATTATTTCTTACAATCTTGCTATCTTGGGTAGCATAGTTCCAAGATACAATGCCCTCATCTTTCCATGTTCATATTAGTACTTAACACATTTTGTTATAATTTCTTTGTATGACATCTCCCCAAGTAGTCACTTAACTGTGGGCTCCACTAGGTCAGGAATCCTATCTTATTCATTTGTAACTCTAATGCTGCCCCATTACCTATATATAATAAACTATTCAGTAAATATTATCATGAATGAATAAAATATTGACCTTAAGTATATATTTTCCCTCTCTTTTTTATAATTCAGAATTATGGCTTGGAAACAGAAAATCTAAAAACCCTTTCTCACAAGTTGAATGCATCTGCCAAAAATCTACAGAATTTTATAACAGGAAGGAGAAGGAGTGGCCATTATGATGGGAGGACCAGCCGAAAATTGCCAAATGACTTTCTGACCTCGGTTGTGGATCTGATTGGAGCAGCCAAGAGTCTGCTTGCTTGGTTGGACAGGTAAAGTCTTCCACATGTTTCATAAGTAGCCTCTCCTCAGATGCCAGTTTGAATATAACATTATTTTGCATTTTCTTGTGAAAGGATTAGACAGGTAGAGGAGTACCAAGTAATAAATGTCTAATGATGATTTACTACAATATTGGGTATTATCAAACAGATATTAATCTTTTGCAAAATTTGATGTCCAACTAAGTAGACAATCAAAAATTAGTCTCTGACAACTGTAAAATACTTTTGCTGCTCTATTTAAAAATTTTTTTTTAATTTTTATTAATTTATTTTTTTGAGATGGAGTTTTGCTCTTCTTGCCCAGGCAGGAGTGCAATGGCGAGATCTCAGCTCACTGTACCCTCCACCTTCTGGGTTCAAGCAATTCTCCTGCTTCAGCCTCCTGACTAGCTGGAATTACAGGCATGTGCCACCATGCCCAGCTTATATTGTATTTTTAGTAGAGATAGGGTTTCTCCATGTTGGTCAGGCTGGTCTTGAACTCCTGACCTCAGGTGATCCACCTGCCTCAGCCTCCCAAAGTACTGGGATTACAGGCATGAGCCACCGTACCCAGCACACCTTTGCTGCTTTATAAGCAAAATCATTATTTAGCTGTCATAATACAATTTTTAAATTTTTGTTTATTATAATACTGCTCTGTCTCCTGATTTTCTTTATTTGTATTAGTTGGTTTTAATTAAAGAAATGACCATTGGGATGCTATAAACTGTTTTAAATAGGTAATTAGACACTGACACCTTTATAACATGCCTTGTATGTCTCCTTAGCCTCGCCTCATTCATTCTCTGTTATTAATTTAATTGTACTGTTTTAGATATCATAAACATACTTTTAGACTTTTTAAGTTTAGGTGACTTATATTTGTTTTGGAACACATAAAATAGTTTAAAGTCTTGTGATATGAAATGAAAAGGTTAGATTTAAATTATATACTGTACGTGGTTAAATGTTATAATGATAAAACATTACAATGATTTATAAAGAAACTAAACAAGTTATCTGCTTTCAGTACTGGAAGTTTTGGTAAGGGATATGTACTATGTTTAATGGCTAAATAATGGAATTTTTAAAATGCTCTTTGTCTTTCATAAGAAACTCTGATAATATACATTACCAGAATTCTTTCTTGAATGTCAGTAGGATATTCATGTGTACACACACACACACACACACACACACACACACACACACATATATACACACCAGTATAACATTTTGGCATTTTAAAAACATGAGACCTTATATTAAAAGTAAAGCATTTGTATTTTTAAGGTGAAAATTGAGATAATTTTTCTTAATTTTATATTGTCTAATATTATATATACTTTTATATAATATAAAGTGTTACTAAATCAAAATATGAAGCACTAAACTATATGCTACTAGCTTTTAATAATTAGTTTATGGACAGAATGTTTCTTTTGCATTATAACATTATTAAAACTTAATTTTCATAATTGTCAAAACCTCATTATCAAGTGTTTAATTGCATTTTAAATATATCCATTCCAAAAGTTATGAATGGTCAGCAAGTAAAATATGGCTTAGTCCTTAAGTACTATTAATATAATACATTTGTTTTGGTAGGCTTCACAGTAATTAGAAGAATTAAAGAACACATCCTTGATTGTAATTATATCTTCTTTTACTCTCACTTTCCCCGTAATTATAAATTTGCTCAGCCTTGATATTTGCATTTAGTAAATTTATTTATATATATTTTTTACCTTAGTATAGTTAGATGAATAGATAAAAATTATTAGCATGAATAGAGAATGTTTTTACTTCTTTATGACAGATATGGCTATTTATAAAATCGCACATTTCCCACACCATAGTTGTCCTTGAGATTTTGTTGTATCAATTTTTTATGGTGGCATACATTCATTATCTAATAAGATGCTTTTGGTAAGTGCCAATTCACCTACAAAACACATATGTGCATACATACCTACAAAAATATGTAAAAACACACATAACAGTCCATGAAGTCAATCCATGTTTTGTGTTCATTTCATAGGAAGAGAAAATATGACAAAAAGCCCAAAGGAAATAGCTTAAGTCATCTATTAGGCTTCCATTTCTGCAAAGTTTCTCACAATGCTTATTTGGTGTTATATCATACTATGGTGATCAATTAAATCAAAGGTCATTTAACATTTTGATCATGAAAATGAAATAAAGACTTAAAAGGGAACAGAATAAAGGAACAGATAACTAAAATCTTCAATTGAGACTCTTGTAAATTGACAGAAAAAACTGAAGTTTATATTTTGAAACTCTTTGATGCAAAAGTTCAGCTTTAGGCTGGTGCTTTAATTAAAATGCTTTAACATCTTAGATTTTGAAAAGAAAAGCAAAAGGAGAAGAATAAAAAAAAGACAAGATTATTTGCAATGCTAATGCATTTAGACTTTATATTGAAGGCTGTGGGGAGGTGCTTAGGGTCATGCTTGTGTTCAGATTTGTGAACTTGGAAGATTATTTGGGCTACAGTGTTGGGAAAGATTAGAGAAGAGTAAGGCTAGAAGAAGGGAAACCAGTTAGGAGGTTCTTGTAGGAATTAATTATGCTGCTACTACTGGTGGTGATTCTGATGCTAAAATTGATGATGATGTCATCTCTTGGGTACTGATGCCTCCAGACACTCTCATTTAATCAAAACAACCCTAGAAGGATTGTCTTCATTTTACAGGTAGGAAAACTGGGAATGAAGGAGATTAAGTTCAAAACCAGGTGGCACATAAGTAGTGGAGCCAGGATTTAGTCTTGACAGTCTAACTATAGAACTTAATGTCCCCTCTTCTTTTTGTTGATATTTTAAATTAATGAAGCAGCAATAAGGATAGAAGAATGTTAGAGTTATTTATGTAAATTAATAAGACTTGGTAACAGGTAAGATCTCTAGAGAGTAAGGAAAAGGAAGGCATTTGGGGTGATACCACCAGTCGTGATGGTAAGCCTTATGAAAATAGGTAGCTGAAGGAGAATTTTAGAATAAATCATTCTTATCCTACTCTATTTTCCATAACATTTAGACCCTTCCAATATGCTGTATAATTTACTTATGTATTATGCATATTACTTTTATCTGACTGTTCTTTATATGATGTCCACTTCGAAAGAGCAGGTAGTTTTCATCTACTTTGTACACTGATACCACAGTTATCTAAGTAAGTTCTAGTCAATAATGGCTGCTCAACAAATATTTTTGAATGATTGGAAAAAAGTGGGATAAGGAATGAGGCCTGTGCACCACCACCAATTGAAGAATGGTTAGAAGTTCAGCTTACAGAAAAAAAAATAAGAAGGCATAACCAGAGAGGCAGGAGGAAATTAACTGAGAGTGATTTGATGGAAACAAAGTGAGTAAAGAGTTTTAGGGAAAGAAGGTAATGGTCAGTAGGGTCAAACGCTGCTGAGAGATTAGGCAGAGTAAGGACAAAGTGGTAGGTAGTCAGGGTATCTGTGACTTTAGTTAGTTGTAAGTTAATGATAACTAAGAACTCTTCTTTGAAATAAAATTTAACTGAGATTGTTTATAGTTCAGGATAGTTTTGTGTAATGTTTATTTCCCCTTTTCACAGATTTTAAATCTTTTGCCAATAGTAGGAAAGAGGAAAGTTAAATGATGAGTGCTACTAATATATTTGGGAACTTGACTTTGCTTCCTCCTCTGCCATGGCTTGTATGAGTATCTTAACTGCTCCTTGGCCTATATAAATTTCAGAAAGTCCTGAGATCAATTTAAATCTAATAGGATTTTATCTATAACTGTGCCAGGTGAAATGTTTAGGCTGTTTGATTACCTGACAAGTAGTCCAGGCTTTTATTAGAGATTGTTAGTGGGTGTATGTTTAAGTTATAATTCCTTTTAAAGAAAAAAAATGTTTTCTAGGTAGCCGCAGGAGTACAAACCAGCACTCCACATGCCCTCTTGTTTGATTGTGTCCTACATACTTTACACATTAATCAAATGCTAGAAAAGCCAAAAGAACAGCATTCTCCATGACCATTACTGTGAATTCCCACCAAAATGCATGGTAATGTAGCATAAGAGAGCATAGGGCTGAGAGTTGAGTCTCAGCTCCACTCTAACCCTCCATAACTTGAACCTTAACCTCAATTTTAATTTTCCTTTAGAATAAGGATGTAAGACCTGCAGAATTTAAAGTTGTTTTCTAAGCACTAATATTCTATGATATAATGCATTGATCTTGACTAAAACCATATGAGGAATATTTCCAACTTATTTCCCTGTATATAATATCAAAGATAGACACCAACAAAATTTCATAGTGACTTTTGGATGAATGATTTTTAATTCCTATCCTTTTTCTAAATAAATTTAATTAATATTTTTGTTTGTTTCATGTTAACTTTTTAAAAACTTTAATTCTTCTCTATGTTTTGCTTATATAAAGTAAGAATGTGTCATCTTTTTTGTTTGCTTTTCAAGAATTTAGAAATTAAATACTTAATTATGAAAGCATTGACAACAAAAGCCAAAATAGACAAATGGGACCTAATCAAACTCCACAGCTTCTGCACCGCAAAAGAAACAGTCATTAGAGTGAATCAGCAACCAACAGAATGGGAAAAAATGTTTGCAGTTTACCCATCTGACAAAGGGCTAATATCCAGAATTTACAAAGAACTAAAACAGATTTA
Source organism: Callithrix jacchus (assembly GCF_049354715.1). Lineage (NCBI taxonomy): Eukaryota > Metazoa > Chordata > Mammalia > Primates > Cebidae > Callithrix > Callithrix jacchus. The sequence goes on from NC_133524.1 coordinate 21,932,330, forward strand.
CAAGAAAAAAACAAACAAGCCTATTCAAAAGTGGGTGAAGGATATGAACAGACACTTTACAAAAGAAGACATACATGAGGCCAACAAACGTATGAAAAAATGCTCATCATCACTGGTCATTAGAGAAATGCAAATCAAAACTACATTGAGATACCATCTCATGCCAGTTAGAATGGTGATCATTAAAAAAACTGGAGACAACAGATGCTGGAGAGGATGTGGAGAAATAGGAACACTTTTACACTGCTGCTGGCGGTGTAAATTAGTTCAACCATTGTGGAAGACAGTGTGGCAATTCCTCAAGGACCTAGAAATAGAAATTTCACTTGACCCAGCAATCCCATTACTGGGTATATATCCAAAGGATTATAATAAATCGTTCTACTATAAGGACACATGCACACAAATGTTCATTGCAGCACAGTTTACAATAGCAAAGACCTGGAACCAACCCAAATGCCCATCGATGATAGACTGGACAGGGAAAATGTGGCACATATACACCATGGAATATTATGCAGTCATCAAAAATGATGAGTTTGTGTCCTTTGTAGGGACATGGATGAAACTGGAAACCATCATTCTCAGCAAACTGACACAAGAACAGAAAATCAAACACCACATGTTCTCACTCATAGGCAGATGTTAAACAATGCGAACACATAGACACAGGGAGGGGAGCACTACACACTGGGGTCTGTTGAGGGGAAATACGGGAGGGACAGTGGGGGTTGGGGAGTTGGGGAGAGATAGCATGGGGAGAAAAGCCAGATATAGGTGAAGGGGAGGAAGGCAGCAAATCACACTGCCACCTGTGTACCTATGCAACAGTCTTGCATGTTCTTCACATGTACCCCAAAACCTAAAATGCAGTAAATAAATAAATAATAGAAAAAATAAATAAATAAAAAATTATGAAATTCACTATGGATGAATGTGAAACTATGGCAGCAGTTCAACATCTCATCACTTCTTCCTTTTTTTAAGTGATGAAACAGAGATAAGGGGGGACTTAGGAACAGGACAAATGGGACAAATGGGCAAAGTCTTCTATGTTCCAAAGCTGTTCTTTCATTTTATGCTAAAACTGCTATTAACAAAGCCAGTCATTATTGATCTGTAAGTCAAATAATCAAGGTTAGCTGCTGAATAATCAAAAATTAATTCAGATAATGAAACTCTCTAGAAATTTTCCAATTCACTTGTTTAAAAGGCTTTGATTAAATACCTTCTCTAGCAACAACAGAAATTGCTTTCATAATACATGGCCACATACCTAGAATAATTTGCAGTGTAGTTGAAATGACTCAATAACAGCAAGCACAAATGCAGGTACCAATTTACGAGTTACTACATACCAGGAACTGAACTAGGTATGTTACAGTACCTTACCTGCATATTCACAGCAACCCCATTTTCTCCGTGTTTTACAGATATGTAAGCTGAGGTTAAGAGTTTAAACAACTTGCCTACTATCACAAACCCTGGGATGACCTACATCAGCTATTTCCAAACTCATTTGTCTCAGGATTTCTTTATAACTCAAAATTATTAAGACTCCAAAAAGCTATGGTTTATATGGATTCTATCTTTGAAATTTATCAAATTGGAAATTAAAACTAAGAAATTTTAATTTTTCTTTTTTCATTTTAAAAATAACACGTTCATTTATGTTATAATAAACCCTATTTCTACAAAAAAAAGTTCCACAGAAACAATTTTGACCAAAAATTTTTAATGTTTCATTGCATCAGTGTATATTTGCTTTAATTTGGGGGTGTTTAAAATGAACACTATAGATGAATACTGCCAAGTATATGATCTTTAACTTTAGTTTATTCCTTCAATATGTAATATTTTACTTGAAGAATACATTTTTTTCAGTTAAGTAGGATTAATTTGATGTTAAACAACTTTTCATTTTTAACAGGTATAAGTTTTTTGGCATTACAAAATTTTTATTATATTTTGGAGAAAACTTGCATGCACAGCAATATGATTTGGGTTTACTACAATTTTTATTTTATGTTACTTGAAAGAGGAGAAAGAAAAAGAGTAGGTGACAAATCTTTAATTTGTTCTAGATGCTGAACTAGATGCTTTATGCACACACACACACACACACACAGTCTCAGCTCATTGAATTCTCACAAAGCAGATATCCTCATCTCCATTTTACATATGAAATGTGAAATAACTTGCCTAAACTCATTCATCTAGTATGAAAATTATACTTTGTGTCTATATTTGTCTGACACTGAAGTCCTGTTGTTTTTTCCTTTATATTCCTTTGTCATGCTACCTCATTTTGCATGCTAATTATTGAGGATTTCGAAGAAGGTATCTGTGGTATCTAAACCTTTATTTACATTTTGCTATTTCTCTTCAAAAACTAAATAAGACTACCACTTTTCTGTTTTAGGCCTCAGTATCTGAAATTGCTGTATAGAACTTCATTTATAGAAAATTTTAAGTTCACTGTATGATAAAGGTTTACTATTTTATTTTTATTTATTTATTTAGAGACAGAGTCTCACTCTGTTGCCAGGCGCCAGGCTGGAGTGCAGTGGCACAATCTCAGCTCACTGCAACCTCCGCCTCCTGGGTTCAAACAATTCTCCTGCTTCAGCCTCCCGAATAGCTGGGACTACAGGCATGCACCACCATGCCCAGCTAATTTTTGTATTTTTAGTAGAGACAGGGTTTCACCATGTTGGCCAGGATTGTCTCAATCTCTTCACCTCGCGATCCGCCTGCCTCGGCCTCCCAAAGTGCTGGGATTACAGGCTTGAGCCACGGCGCCCGGCTCTACTATTTGATTTTTAACATTAATAAAATTTAATTCTAATTGTTTCTAAAACACCTTTCAAGATTATTATGCTTTAAAGGGATCAATGAGATACTTTTTTAAATCACTGAAAAACCTTTTAATGTTTAAGGCATAACAGTTAGTGTTCTAGGAAAATAACATTTATGACTCAGAAAAATTCCTATTTCAACGGAGCTTCCATTTAAATGAGATGCACTTTCAAAGACCAGCTCCTTACATTTCCTAAATAAGATAAAATCTAAAGTTAATAAAATTCCATTTTTTCTCCTATTTAAAATATTGGTTCCAATGAAACAGCAGACTTTTCCAGAGGAATAGCCTCAGAGGTAAATCACAGTTGGTAGCTTTACTGTTTATTTTCCATGCATGGTTTACTTGTCTATTTTTAACCTACATCCTACTGTTTTTGACACCTTATATTTCCTGCAGTTTTCTGTGGCTTTGCCAAATTGATCTATACTCAGAAGTTTACAGATCACTACAAGTGTTATGTTGTACAGTAACATCAGTAAAAATGTTCAAAATTACTATTTAACAAAGTTTATTTTGCCTTCAGTAGTGACAGTTTTTTTCCTTCATTTTTAGCAGTAATATCCAATTCTGGTAGTTTACAAAATACCTTTTAATGCCATCCTGTTTTTGATGGGATCAATGAGATCTCTTAATATCATGAAAACCTTTTACATATTTAAGGCATAAGAGTTTAAGGTACTAGGGAATTTTTGTTAAGATTTCTTTGAAATTTTTTGCCTTATGTAAGAAAATGATTAAACTAATTTCTTCTTCCATGATAAGAAACTTTTGGACAAATTAATTCTATACCAGGAAAAATATTACAGAGACCAAGAAAACCACATCAAACACTACCAGATAATGTTTGGTCTTATTTTCTCTCATGTGCTCATTGCTTGTAACTTGACACTAATTATTCCGGGGAAGAGCAGTGATGTTAGCACTACCATTATTTATGGACTACCCTAAGGCTTCAGCTTTGCCAACCTGAGAAATAGTAAGGTGTTCCAGATTTTCCTTATTAGCATCTTAGCTTTCCTTATTAGTTTCTAATTTGTTTAGGATTTCTGAACCATTAGTAACCTTTTAATAAATGTAATGCTTTTGTTTAGAAATAATGTACAAAGAATAATTTCTTATAGGGTCATAACTTTTGCACCAGAGAGAAATATAAATATCATATTATCTATATGGTGATTTAAGGGGGACAGTTGCTTACTTTTTTTTTCTTTTTGATTTCTAGAAACTTCCATTTGTTTACTCAATTTTTAAATTTTTATTGTACTTTAGGTTCTGGGGTACATGTGCAGATCATGCAGGTTTGTTGCATAGGTACACATATGGCAATGTGGTTTGCTGCCTCCATCCCCCCGTCTACCTATATCTGGCATTTCCCCCCATGTTATCCCTACCCGACCTTCCCACCCCCTCACTGTCCCTCCCTTGGCCCCCCTGATAGACCCCAGTGTGTGATGCTCCCCTCCCTGCAGTGTTTGATTTTCTGTTCTTGTGTCTGTTTGCTGAGAATGATGGTTTCCAGATTCATCTGTGTCACTACAAATGACATGAACTCATCATTTTTTATGGCTGCATAGTATTCCATGGTGTATATGGGCCCCATTTTCCTTGTCCAGTCTATCGTCAATGGGCATTTGGTTTGGTTCTAGGTCTTTGCTATTGTAAACAGTGCCACTATGAACATATGTGTGTGTGTGTCTTTATAGTAGAATGATGTATAATCCATTGGGTGTATACCCAGTAATGGGATTGGTGCTGGGTCAAATGAAATTTCTATTTCTAGGTCCTTGAGGAAATGCCACACTGTCTTCAACAATGGTTGAACTTAATTACACTCCCACCAACAGTGTAAAAGTGTTCCTATTTCTCCACATCCTCTCGAGCATCTGTTGTCTCCAGATTTTTTTTTTTTTTGAGACAGAGTTTCGCTCTTGTTACCCAAGCTGGAGTGCAATGGTGCAATCTCAGCTGACCACAATCTCCACCTCCTGGGTTCAAGCAATTCTACTGCCTCAGCCTCCCTAGTAGCTGGGACTACAGGCCTGTACCACCATGCCCAGCTAATTTTTATATTTTTGGTAGAGACGGGGTTTCACCATGTTGACCAGGATGGTCTCGATCTCTTGACCTCGTGATCCACCCGCCTCGGCCACCCAAAGTGCTGGGATTATAGGCATGAGCCACTAAGCCCAGCTGTCTCCAGATTTTTTAATGATCACCATTCTAACTGGCATGAGGTGGTGTCTCAATATGGTTTTGATTTGCTTTTCTCTAATAATCAGTGATGATGAGCATTTTTCATATGTTTCTTAGGCTCATACATGTCTTCTTTTGAAAAGTGTCTGTTCATATCCTTCGCCCACTTTTGGGTGGCTTTGTTTGTTTTTTTCCTGTAAATCTGTTTTAGTTCTTTGTAGATTCTGGATATTAACCCTTTGCAAGATGGGTAGATTGCAAACATTTTTTCCCATTCTGTTGGTTGCTGTTCACTCTAATGATGGTTTCTTTTGCTGTACAGAAGCTTGGGAGTTTAATTAGTTCCCATTGGTCTATTTTGGCTTTTGTTGCCAATGCTTTTGGTGTTTTAGTCATGAAGTCCATACCTATGCCTATGTCCTCAATGGTTTTGCCTAGGTTTTCTTCTAGGGTTTTTATGATGTTAGGTCTTATGGTTAAGTCTTTATTCCATGTGGAGTTAATTTTAGTGTAAGATGTCAGAAAGGGGTCCAGTTTCTGCTTTCTGCACATGGCTAGCCAGTTTTCTCAACACCATTTATAACCCCATTACTTGTTTTTGCCAGGTTTGTCAAAGATTGGACGGTTGTGACATTGCCTCCAAGGCCTCTGTTCTATTCCATTGGTGTATATCTCTGTTTTGGTACCAGTACCATGCTGTTTGATTACTGTATCCTTGTAGTATAGTTTGAAATCAGGTAACATGATACCTCCAGCTTTGTTCCTTTTGCTTAGTATTGTCTTGGCTATGCAGGTTCTCTTTTGGTTCCATATGAAGTTTGAGGTGGTTTTTTACCAGTTCTGTGAAGAAGGTCATTGGTAGCTTGATGGGGATAGCGTTGATTTTATAAATTACTTTGGGCAGTATGGCCATTTTCACGATATTGATTCTTTCTAACCATGAGCATGGAATGTTTCACCATCTGTTTGTGTCCTCTCTTATTTCCTTGAGCAGGGGTTTGTAGTTCTTCGTGAAGAGGTCCTTTACATTTTTTGTTAGTTGTATTCCTAGGTATTTTATTCTCTTTGTAGCAATTCTGAATGGGAGTTCGCTCATGATTTGGCTCTCTGTTAGTCTGCTATTGGTGTATAGCAATGCTCGTGATTTATGCACATTGATTTTGTATCCTGAGACTTTGCTGAAGTTGCTTATCAGTTTAAAGAGATTTTGACCTGAGATGATGGGGTCTTCTAAATATGCAATCATGTCATCCGCAAATAGAGACAATTTGACTTCCTCCTTTCCTAATTGAGTACCCTTTGTTTTTCTTGCCTGATTGCTCTGGCTAGAACTTCCAATACTATATTGAATAGAAGTGGTGAGAGAGTGCATCCTTGTCTAGTGCAAGATTTAAAAGGGAATGCTTCCAGTTTTTGCCCATTCAGTATGATATTGGCTGTAGGTTTGTCATAAATAGCTTTTGTTATTTTGAGATATGTTCCTCTGTACTTAGCTTATTCAGAGTTTTGAACATAAAGTGGTGTTGAATTTTGTTGAAGGCCTTCTCTGCATCTATTGAGATAATTGTGTGGTTTTTGTCTTTGGTTCTGTTTATGTGGTGGATTACATTTATAGACTTGCATATTTTGAACCGGCCTTGCATCCCTGGGATGAAGCCTACTTGATTGTGATGGATAAGGTTTTTCATGTGCTGTTGCAATCGGTTTGCCAGTATTTTATTGAAGGCTTTTTCGTCTATGTTCATCATGGATATTGGCCTGAAGTTTTCTTTTTTTGTTAAGTCTCTGCCGGATTTTGGTATCAGGATGATGTTGGTCTCATAAAATGATTGGGCGAGGATTCCCTCTTTTTGGATTGTTTTGAATAGTTTCAGAAGGAATCATACCTGCTCCTCTTTTTACATCTGGTAGAATTTGGCTGTGAATCCATCTGGACCTGGGCTTTTTTTGGTTGGTAGGCTATTAATTGCTGCCTCAGCTTCAGCCCTTGTTATTGGTCTGTTCAAGGTTTCAACTTCTTCCTGGTTTAGGCTTGGGAGGATGCAAGTATTCAGGAATTTACCCATTTCTTCCAAGTTTACTGGTTTATATGCATACAGTTGTTTGTAGTAATCTCTGATGGTAGTTTGTATTTCTGTGGAATCGGTGGTGATATCCTCTTTTTCATTTTTTATTGCATCTATTTGTTTCTTCTCCCTTTTCTTTTTTATTAATCTGGCTAGTGGTCTATTTTGTTGATCTTTTAAAAAAACCAGCTCCTATATTTATTGATTTTTTGAAGCTTTTTTTATGTCTATCTCCTTCAGTTCTTCTCTGATCTTAGTTATTTCTTGTCTTCTGCTAGCTTTTGAGTTTTTTTGATCTTGCTCCTCTAGCTCTTTCAATTTAATGATAGAGTGTCATTTTTAGATCTTTCCTCATTTGTCTGGTGAGCATTAATTGCTATAAATTTCCCTCTAGACACTGCTTAAATGTGTCCCAGATATTCTGGTACGTTGTGTCTTCATTCTCATTGGTTTCAAAGAACATCTTTATTTCTGCCTTGATTTCATTGTTTATCCAGTCGACTTTCAGGAACAGGTTGTTTAGTTTCCATGAAGTTATGTGGTTCTGAGTTAGTTTCCTAATTCTGATTTCTAATTTGATTGCTCTATGGTCTGAGAGACTGTTTGTTATGATTTCCTTTCTTTTGCATTTGCTAAGGAGTGATTTATTTCCAATTATATGGTCAGTTTTAGAGTAGGTGTAGTGTGGTACTGAGAAGAATGTATATTCTGTGGATTTGGGGTGGAGATTTCTGTAGATGTCTTTTAGGTCTGCTTGGTCTAGTTCTGAGTTCAAGTCCTGGATATCCTTGTTAATTTTTTGTTTTGTTGATCTGTCTAATATTGTCAGTGGAGTGTTAAAGTCTCCCACTATTATTGTGTGGGAGTCTAAGTCTCTTTGTAGGTCATTAAGAACTTGCTTTATGTACCTGGGTGCTCCTGTATTAGGTGTGTATATACTTAGGATTGTTAGCTCTTCTCGATGCATTGATCCTTTTACCAGTAATGCCCTTCTTTGTCTCTTTTGATCTTTGTTGGTTTAAAGTCTATTTTATCAGAGAATAGGATTGTACCTCCTGCTTTTTTTGTTTTGCTCTCCATTTGCTTGATAAATCTTCCTCCATCCCTTTGTTTTTAGCCTGTGTGTGTCCTTGCATGTGAGATGGGTTTCCTGAATACAGCACACCAATGGGTCTTGGCTTTTTATCCAATTTGCCAGTCTATGTCTTTTGATTGGGACATTTAGCCCATTTACATTTAAGGTTAATATTGTTATGTGTGAATTTGATCTTGCTGTTTTGATGCTAGCTTGATGTTTTGCCCATTAGTTGACGCATTTTCCTCATTATTTTGTTGGTCTTTACCATTTGGTACATTTTTGGAGTGGCTGGTACTGGTTGTTCCTTTCCTTGTTTAGTGCTTTTTTCAGGAGTTTTTGTAAGGCAGGCCTGGTGGTGATGAAATCTCTGAGCAATTGCTTGTCTGTAAAGGATTTTATTTCTACTTCACTTATGAAGCTTAGTTTGGCTGTATATGAAATTCTAGGTTGAAACTTCTTTTCTTTAAGGGTGTTGAATATTGACCCCCACTCTCCTAGTTTGTAGGTTTTCTGCTGAGAAATCTGCTGTGAGTCTGATGGGCTTCCTTTTGTGGGTAACCTGATCTTTCTCTCTGGCTCTCTTTAGCATTTTTTCTTTCATTTCAACTCTGGTGAATCTGATGATTATGTGCCTTAGTGTTGCTCTTCTTGAGGAATATCTCTGTGTTGTTCTCTGTATATCCTGGACTTGTATGGTGGCCTACCTTGCTAAGTTGGGGAAGTTCTCCTAGATAATATCCTGAAGAATGTTTTCTAGCTACGGTTGATTCTCTCCGTCACATTCAGGTTCACCTATCAAATGTAGATTAGGTCTTTTCACATAATCCCATATTTCTTGGAAGCTTTGTTCATTTCTTTTCACTCTTTTTTCTCTATTCTTGTCTTCTCATTTTATTTCATTGAATTGATCTTCAATGTCTGATACCTTTTCTTTTGCTTGGTCGATTTGGCTATTGAACCTTGTGTATGCTTCGTGAAGTTCTCATGCTGTGTTTTTCAGCTCCATCAAGTCATTTATTTTCTTCTCTAAGCTCTTTATTCTAGTTAGCATCTCATCTAACCTTTTTTCTAAGTTCTTAGTTTCTTTGCATTGGGTTAGCACATGGTCTTTTATCTCTGAGAAGTTTGTTATTACCCACCTCTGAAGCCTGTTTCTGTCAATTCATCAGATTTGTTCTCTATCCATCTTTGATACCTAGCTGGTGAGGAGTTGTGATCCCTTGTAGGAGGAGAAGCATTTTGGGTTTTGGTGTTTTCATCCTTTTTACACTGGTTTCTTCCTATCTTAGTAGCTTTATCTACCTGTGGTCTTTGTAGTTGGTGACTTTCAGATGGGGTCTCTGAATGGATGTCCTTTTTGTTGATGTTGAAGCTATTTCTTTCTGTTTCTTAGTTTCCCTTCTAACCATCAGGTCCCTCTGCTTCAGGACTGCCGGAGGTCTACTCCAAACCCTGCTTGCCTGGGGATCACCCACGGAGGCTGCAGACCAGTAAGGTTTGCTGCTGGTTTCTTATTCTGTTATCTTCATCCCAGAAGGGTACCTACCAGATGTCAGCCTGAGCTCTCCTTTATGAGGTGGCTCTTTGGATATATGGGGGTCTGGGAGCTGCTTGAGGAGACAGTCTGTTTCTTATAGGAGGCCAAGTGCTGTGCTAGGAGCTCAGTTGTTCCATGCAGAGCTGCTGGGCAGGTACCTTTATGTCTGCTGCAGCAGAATTTATAACTGCCTCTTTTCCTAGGTGCTCTGACCTAGGAAGGTCGACTTTATTTATAAGTTTCTGATGTGCTGCTGCCTTTTTTCTGAGATGCCCTGCCCCACATGGAGTAGTCTAGTCACAGTCTGCCAGAAGAGGTGTTGCTGAGCTGCTGAAGGCTCTGCCCAGCTGCTGTGTGAACTGCCTGGATATTGGGGGACTGCCTCATTAGAGGTGGATGCCCTTCCCCTCACTGAGCTGGACCATCCTGGGTCCAGCTGCACTTGCTGCGAAACTCTCAATCCAGAGCGTTTCAGATTGCTTGTTTTTTTGGGGTGGTACCTGCCAAACCAGATCACCTGGCTCCCTGTCTCAGCCCCCTCACTTTCAGTTGAATGGGCAGCTCTGTCTCTCAGGCATTCCAGGTGCCAGTTGAAATGGCTGCCCAGATTTGTGTGAGTTTCTCTGTGCCAACCCATGGCCCCATCTGTGCTGAAAACTCGTGGTGCTTTTCAGCCAAGCCATCTCCTGGTCTGTGGGCAGTGAAAACTTGTTTGTAAATGCAATGAGCACTCACCCTGTGCGTTGTTCTTGCTAAGAACTGCACTCTGGAGCTGTTCCTATTTGGCCATCTTGGATCCTCCCCAGTTGCTTACTTCTTATGATCTAAATAGGATAATTCCTGTAATGGCCACTTATAGATAATCCACGGATTTTGTCTGTTTTTCTCTTTCTGGCATCAAAAAGGTTTCTTGCTATGAATTTGATTTCCTTTACTTAGAGTTATTGTGTTTTTCTTGTAAGTACCCTGATCTCCACTTGAGGGTTTCTTCAGACGTAAGAGCAGTTTCTTTATTTTTGGTTTTGTTTTTGTTTTGTTTGTTTGTGTGTGTGTGTGTGTGTATGCATGGGTGCTGATTATATTGATTTATTCTACAGAGATCTATTGTTTTTACTCCCATAAATGATCATTAACTCATGACTGAGTGGTAATTTTGGTAACCCACAAAGATTGGAACCCCACCTGACCTTTTACCTTTATTTATATGTAGATATAGCCCAAATCATCATATCAAACATTAAAATCTGCTGGCTAAGAATGGCTCTTAGTACAGTTGTATATCATTTGTCTCAGATTAAAACTTTAGGGTAATTCTTAATCACTACAAAATAAAATCATTTCCTTGGTATGTGTTTAGATTTTTTTTTCATTTTTTCTTGAAATTTAATCTTGAGTGAGAAGATTGTCCTACTTAAAATATCAGTGGTCAGGAAAGTGGAAGACATGCCTTAGAATTCAGTTTGCTACAGGCATTTCATGATCAAATAGATTTTTTTTTTCTATATTTTGAAAATCAAATGAGATTCTTTTAAATACTTATGGTAAAAAAAATGCTGTGCATCACCTCATCACTTCTCAATGAAATTTTAAGATTTTATAAACAGACTCTGACCTTTTCAAACCTAGGAATCTGAACCCTTCTGTAATCATGCCAGAAGCGTTTTTGAATTTTTAGTTTAAAATGCCACTTTTTATGCTTCAATGCAGCAAACGTGGACTTTACATGTTTTTTTGTTGTTGTTGTTGAGACAGAGTCTTACTCTGTTGCCCAGCCTGCAGTGCAGTGGTGTGATCTTGGCTCACTGCAACCTCTGCCACCCAGGTTCAAGTGATTCTCCCGCCTCAGCCTCCCAAGTAGCTGAGATTACAGACATCTGCTAGCACACCTGGCTAGTTGTTATAGTTTTAGTAGAGATAGGGTTTCACCATCTTGGCCAGGCTGGTCTTGAACTCCTGACCTCATGATCCACCTGCCTCAGCCTCCCAAAGTAATTTTTTAAATAAATGATTTTCTCCTTGAAGTGCTTACATTTTTCATCTTTAAAAATAGTTTTATTGAGGCCTAATTTATATTATATAAATTAACCTATTTTAAGTATACAGTTTGATGGGGTTTAGTAAATTTCAGTAACACTTATATGACCACCTTTACAATCCAGTCTTAGAAAACTTCCATCGGGCTGGATTTTTAAAAGCTTGTTTCTGCTTACAATTAAAGAGGTTAATTTTTTTAAACTGAGAATTTCGATTAATCACATTATTTTTTCTAATTCAGTTTTTTGAATTCTTATGTCTCCTTCCATTTAAGTAAATTATGTTGAAAAAATATACTGGGTTTTAGAGTAGGAATAGATAAGTTCATGAGAGAGAGCCTATATTACACTGTGATATAGTCATACATTGCTGTTGATGAGGATTGGTAATTTTTTTGTTGTGCAGACATCATATAATATGCTTACATAACCTAGATGGTACAGCCTACTACACACCTAAGCTATGTGGTATAGCCTGTTGCTCCTAGGCTACAAACCTGTATAGCATGTGACTGTACTGAATACTATGGACAATTTTAACACAATGGTAAGTATTTGTTTCATACTTAAACCTAGAAAAGGTACAGTAAGAATATGGTATTATAATCTTACAGGACCACTATGGTATATGTGGTCTATTGTTGACCAAAACATCATTTTATGCAGCACATGACTGTATATAGAATCATTTAGAAAACAACATGTTAAAACCACTGGAAAAAGGAAGGGCCATTTAGTAAATTGCCCTCATTTAGAAAACAACATGTTAAAACCACTGGAAAATAAATAATGATAGAGCACTATCGGTTTTTCTTCACTAAAATAAATTTTAGATGTATCAGCTATCTAAGAAGGAAATATAAATTTATAAGAAAACTAGAAAACATATAGGCAAAAATGATTTCTAGATGTGGAGAGACTTTCTAAGTATTTTTAAAGTGGAATAAAATGCAAAGGAATGTACTGTTTGACTACATAAAAAAGAAAAAACATGTAACAAAATATAAGATAGATGACAAGCTGGAAAACATATTTGCAACAAACATGAAAAGTAGAGGGTTAAGGAATAATGTGTAATATTCACATATGTGAATATTCATATTGATAAAATATATGTGAATATTCATATTGATAAAAAACACCAAAAAGTGACAGATGAGCATTTAAGTAGGTAAATCAAAAAACAACAAACAGAAATCACTCATAAGATGTGTATATGAAACAAAAGAACTTTAAAGTGCATGAAGCAAAAACTGACAGAATCAAAGAGGAAATAGACAAATCCACTGTTGTAGACTTCACCTCTTTCTCAAGAATAGACAGAATTAAACAGGAAGTCAGTAAAGATTAAAGGAGCTAAGCACCACCACCTAACAACAGGATGTAATTGACATTTTTAGAGCACTTCATCCAACAACAGGAGAATAAAAATTATTTTCAAGTGTCCATGGAACATTCCCCCAGGTAGACTATATCTGTATCATAAAACGAAACTAGTCACTCATATAGCACACTTTTAAGTAATCCAATGGACAAAGAAGTCTCATGAAAACTAAAAAGTAATACATTGAACAGAATGAAAAAAGACCAAATCATAATTTGTGGCACACAGCTAAAACAGTGCTGAAAAGGAAGTGTATAGCACTGAATGCTTATATATATCAGAAATATATATATTCAAGATATATCAGAAATATATGTAAATATATACATATCAGAAATACTGAATGCTTTATATCAGAAAAGAAGAAACATCATAATCAATCATCTAAGTTCCCATCTCAACAAAATAGAAAAAATAAGAACAAAATAAGCAAAAAGCAATGATAAGATGCTCTTAATGATAAGAGCAGAAATTAGTGAAATTGAAAACAGAAACAGTAAAAAAAAGTCAATATAAATGTAAAAGTTAGAAAAGGAATATTACAAATAACTTCATACATAAATTTGACAGCTTAGATGAAATAGACCACTTCCTTGGAAAATAGTACTAGAACACAACCCAAGATGAAATAGATACTCTGAATAATCCTATAACTATTAAAGAAATTAAATATTACCTAGAAACACCTCAGGGTGTGGAAAAAAATTTCCAGGCCCAAATTATTTTACTGGTGAATTCTATGTATTTAAAGAAGAAATAACACCGTTTCTACACCATCTCTTCCAGGAAATAAAGGCAGAAACATTTCCCATAGCATTATATGAGGAAATCATTATCCTGATACAAAAAAAAAAAAACCCAAACAAAAAACAACTACAGACCAATATTTCTCAGGAACTTAGATGTTAAACTCTCGCCAAAATATTAGCAAACTAACGCCAAACATGTATAAAAAGAATTATACCTATGACTAAATGAACTGCTTCAAACACTTGAAAATATTCAGTGTACAGGTCCACCACTTACTAGACGTGTGACCTTAGATAAGTCACTTAATCTTTCTCTACCTTATGTTTCTCATATGTAAAACAGGAATAATAATGGCACCTATCATAATGGTTGTGAAGATTAAATTATCTAATACACGTAAAGCATTTAGAATTGTAACTGGCACATAGTAAGCCCTCAGTAAACCTTAGCAGTTGTTATTACTAGCTCTTAATTGTGAATATTCTAAGTAGATACTATACTCAGAATCTTAGGTTCTTGTGAAAATAAACTAACATGTTATCTTTGCCTAAAGTATTCCATTTTTGTTTTAAATATAGTGAATATAGCTTGTAAAAGCCAAAAAACTTCTAAATAATTAAGAACTTTAAAAAGAGAGAAATTTGGTAGAAAGCAAACATTATATTTCCCAAATTTAATTCTCTTCCAATTATTTTCTTCAAATCTTTTGTTAAAATAAGTCCTGAATATTTTTATCAATATGCAAATTTCAGAACATTTATTTTATAATATTATATAATCTATTTCATATTATTGAAAAATGCATTTTAGGCTACTGTGTTTTGGGACTTTTCAAAAGCTGTTCCTAGTAATCACAATTTTCCTTTTCCCTTTATAGGTCACCATTTGCTGCTGTGACAGACTATTCAGTTACAAGAAATAATGTCATACAACTCTGCCTGGAGTTGACAACAATTGTGCAACAGGTATTAGCTGACAAACTTTCTTTCTGTTAATTTATTGGCAACTTCATATTCCAATAATGGGAAGTATCCTGTGTACCAAGAGTTTGTAAGATACTGGTTTAAAAGTTTCTCAAAGACAAATCATTCTAAAGAAATCAAATGTTTAATATTTATTGGGAAACTATGCATATACCTCAGTTAACTTACTAGACAATATAAAAGGAACCCACCTGACCTATAAATAAACAATTATAATAAAATAATATCTGTTAGTCTCACACTTTCAGTGGGGATGACTAAGGTATATTGCCTTTCAAAAAATTACCCCATTCAGATAACAATCTCAGATTTTTGCTCTAAGACACTATTAGTTTTACTTACTTTTGTACACATACAAGCAAATGTGCCTAACAGATTTTAACAATGATCTAATTACCCAAACTGATTTTTCACTTCCATGTTATCTAAGCCAGGAATTCCCAAATCAGATGCCTTCAGGGTCCAGCACCTGATATAAATGGTTGAATTAAGTCTGATATAAGGCATGGAGAAATGCAAGAGACTTGGGTGATTTGACTAGAACATATTCAAACATGTCTTTTAGAGGAAATGTAATTATAGGCATGATATATTAGTGCTTTTAAATTACCGTTTAAATAATTTGTTCTTTTTCTACTGTTATGTGATGATATCTCTCTTCAGTACCAAGTTTTTTGGGCTCTGTGGTATTTTGCTACCTGTAGTAGAAATAAGAATAAGGATTAATAGGTAAAATAAT
Organism: Callithrix jacchus; assembly: GCF_049354715.1. NCBI lineage: Eukaryota > Metazoa > Chordata > Mammalia > Primates > Cebidae > Callithrix > Callithrix jacchus. The sequence goes on from NC_133524.1 coordinate 21,947,956, forward strand.
GAAATAAAATAGTTAAGCATTTATTTCTTTATGGTGAAACTATGGGTAATTTTATTTAGACTCTACTTTTCTGTATTTTTCCAAATTTTTATTTTCTAAAATGATTTTGAGTTATAAAAAAAAATGTTAAGTACGTTGAAGAAATACTGCTTTAAGTTTGCCAGAGGAACACAACTTAAACAAATATTTAAATATACTTTACAATAAATTACATGCTTACGAACAGTTAATGTTCATCTAATCATCTAATTCAGCCATTATATACATATTAATCACTGCATTTGATTGGAATTGTATGAAGTATCTGAAGACAGGAATTAAACTTAAGCTTCCAGTAAAAGAGGCCAATTTGAATAAGCAAGGGGTAGACTTTAAAGAAAAACTAGGGCATGCATTTATTACCAGTCTTTCAAGAAATCTCATCTGAACAGTTATGATGATGGTTATGCTTTGAAATATGCTGTGCTTCAAATTATTTTTCACTCAGCTTTAATTATTTTTATTCCCTTTGCAGCAAGATGAGATAATCAATATCTAAAAATAAACTGTCACAAATGCCTTTTTTCCCCTTCCTAATAACACAAAGTGGTGCTACTGTGAAGTAAGAGGAAAGTGTTTCTTGATATTGGCCACTTATATTTAAAATAATACTAAAATTAGTGGAGAAATTTAATGTCAGTTTCTTTTTAAAACCTTCATTTGTAAGAATTTATTTAATATACTAAATTTATTTTACTTATTCCCAGTTGTGATGGGTTTGGATTATTGTATTTGAAGCCTTTTAAAGGTATTTCCGCCCCCCCCCCCCACACACACACACAACACTTTCCTCATCTCGTAAGATTGGTTAGGATGACACTTTTGAAAAAAAAAAGAGAAACTGGTTTTAAAATCTTAAATAGAATTCTCACAAAGAACTGAAACTTCATTTAGAACACTGTCAGCAACTGAAGCAGAGCAATGAGACAGGTACCCACACACTACTTGTCAGCATTGAAATAATTGCCATGATGCCTTCCTTAATGGATATCAGCTTAACCTAAAATTATTGTACTGTACCATTTTTTTGTTCTCTACTTCAAACACAAAAATGATGATTTAAATTGTCACTATTTAAGAAATGAGCACAAAAGTCTTGGTTTGCAAGATGAAACTTTGGTGAAGCTTAAAATACATGGGGCAAGGGAGGGGGTTGTAATCTTGGAAGATTTGAGATTCAGCCCTGTTAATTCATGATGATTCCACATTGGACAGACTGTATCATTGTTTTCATTGTCTATAAACAGAATTAATCACATCTACCTCAGAGTTATTGTGAGAATCAAATGAGATTTATTTAAAAATAGTTAAGACTTGGAAACAACCTAAATGCCCATCAGTAGTAGACTAGATAAAGAAAATGTATATGTACACCATGGAATACTATGCAGCCATAAAAAAGAATGAGATCATGTCCCTTGCTGTAACACGGATGGAGCTGGAGGTCATTATCCTAAGTAAACTAACATAGGAACAGAAAACGAAGTACCATATCTTCTCACTTATAAGAGGGAGCTAAACACTGAGTTCATATATGTACAAGGGAACAACAGGTACTGGGGCCTACTTGAGGGTGGAGAGTCAGAGGAGGGTGAGGATCAAAAAACTATCTTTTCAGTACTATGCTGATTACTTAGGTGATGAAATCTGTACACCAAACCCCCATGACACTCAGTTTACTTACATAACAAACCTGCACATGTACTCCTGAACCTAAAATAAAAGTTAAAAAAGTAAAATAAAATAAAAATAGTCAATGAATGTAAAGTGAAAAACAAAGATGAAAGTAATATTGTTAACAAAAATGGGTAAGGAATAACAAGACTTGATAAAAAGAAGTAACAAAAGTTTTGAAAAATAAATGGAAGAGATGTTTTTTCTCCATTTGGTGTTAGTTTTATTGAGCTGCATTAACAGTGAAATCTGATTTAGGTGCTGAGGGAAAATTCAAACATGTTGAAGAACATTTTAAATCAGATTTTGAAATGTTAAATACAGAGTGAAAAATTCCTCTTAAAACTCAAATTTTGACAATATGCTTTTTACCTGAACTGGTCCTCTCTAAACTGTATTTACTGAAAATCTTTTTCTGCTTTTTTATGGGTCTGTCCATTTCCAACCTTTTTTTTTTTTTTGAGACAGAGCCTTACTCTGTCACCAGGCACCAGGCTGGAGTGCAGTGGCACAATCTTGGCTCATTGCAACCTCCTCCTCCTGGGTTCAAGCAATTCTCCTGCCTCAGCCTCCTGAGTAGCTGGAGCTACAGGCACACGCCACCATGCCCAGCTAATTTTTGTGTTTTTAGTAGTGACAGGATTTCACCATGTTGGCCAGGATGGTCTCCATCTCTTGACCTTGTGATCTGCTTGCCTCGGCCTCCTAAAGTGCTGGGATTACAGGCTTGAGCCACTGCGCCCAGCCATTTCCAACCTTTTAAAATCCATTTTCCATGTTCTTGGTTATCACTGGTTATCTGAATAGTGTTAAAAACATTTTACAGAAAACTATAATGAAGAATATTTATAATAATATAATCCTAATTACACAGAAATAGTTAGTGCTGTTGCTTTGGTCTTTCCTGTAATAAATGTCTTTACTTAAGTTGCTACTATGACTTTCTGACAGTTGATTTGTTTTACTTTGTTCCATATTTACCTGTCAGATGTATTTTGTTTTCTAAACCTTTATTCAAGTAAATGGAAAAATATTCTTTAAAGATCAGTATTAAAAATGTTTCTTTTTGATGGGCAGCCTCCTTTAAATTATGTGTAGGTGCTTTCTATTCACTTGTGTTATCTATATAATATTTTAAATGCAGAAAATAAAAATAAATAATTTATGAAACGCTCTCTAAATCTGCATCTTAAAATAAAGATATAAATGAGCATATTGAGTATATAGCCCTCTTTAAATATATTCCTGCTCAACCATTTTATCTTAATCAAGTTGTTTGTTGCTCAAGGTAAATACTTGAGAAAATAAGAGTTTTTCTGGGACTTATTGAATTGCGATTTGTGTTTTAAATGCTTATAGCACATATTTGTAAATACTGTTTGGAAAGATTACAAAATTTTGTTAAAATAAATAGCCCAGATGTAATTTTTAGTTTCATTAAGAATGTATTCAAGGAAATTTGGCCTGTAGTTTTATTGATTATAGATATTTTATTTTACTTAATTACATTTATGTATATGAATAGTACTTCCTTTACCTTCTTAGTTGACATTTCATGTCATTTACCCTCATAATTTCTGGCAAAATAATGTAGCGGGCTTTGACATGAAGTTGATCCAAGTTCATCATCTTGGCTTTGCTTTTCAACAAACGTATAAACTTGGACAAATTATTTCATAGCTCTGATATTATTTTTCTTTATCTGTAAAAGTGGATCCCTACCATTTTTAGATTATTGTAGGGCTGTTGTAAAGATTAGCAACTGATTTAGCCCACCATCTGGCATATAGTGGGAGCTTAATAAATGGCTAGTCGAGTTATTTTGTGTAGCAAAAACGCCTTTGGAAATGCTAAACTCAGCTAGTTTCTTTCTTCACAGAAAATTTCGAGGAGTGATGCTCTGCTTACTTTTGGTATTGAGTGGCAATGAGGAAAGACCTTATTTCTAAAATGAGTGATTAAAAAAAAAGATATTGGTATAATTTAGAATATTCCTTAAATTTTAATGCAAATTCATTACTGTGCTTCATTTTCTGCAAGATACATTGAAACATTCATGTTCAAATATAATACAGAAATTAATTTTGATCATCCCTATCCACATATTCAAATAAACTGGAGTTATAAGTGGAAAACTCAAAACATATAAAGGTGAAGGAGACTATATGTGTTAATATATATTGTAGTACAGATGTATGTTTTAAAAAGAGATATTAAGTTCAAGTTATAGTTAAATACATGTAAAGATGTAAAATGGGGATAGAAATTATGCTGGTGTAGGCAGGGTATATATTCTATGGTTCATGTGGCAATTGTTGAAAGCGTATGAAAAGTCTGTCCAGGATGGTCTCATAGTTGTTTAAAACACAACTTTAAATACTACTTTTACTATGTACTCAGAGTTAGTGTTTAAACCCTCCTGAATCAGACATTCTAGGTGACCTGAAAATTGTATTGGGGCTCTTGAGATTGAAACTGGGACATTTGAGACCAAAAAACAGGACAAGCTTTATATGCATTTTTAAAAACAGTATGGATTATATTAGCATACTCATTGAAGGCAATATAAAATGTGATTCTGTTTTTTCACTTTTTCCTTTTATTTTAGTTGATGCATAATTGTAGATATTTATGGAGTACAGAGTCATATTTCGGTACATGTATACAATCTATAATAATCAAATCAGGGTAGTTAACATATCCATCATCTCAAATATTTATCAATTCTTTATGGTGGGAACATTCAAAATCCTCTTTTCCAGCTTTTTGAAAATATAAGGTAAATTGTTGGTAACTGTATTCATTCTACAGTGCTATAGAACACTAGAATTTGTTCCTCCTATCTAGATGTAATTTTGTATCTATTAACCGATCTCTCCATATCCCTTCCTTTCTTCTACCCTTCCCAGCCTCTCATAACTACAGTCTACTCTCTACTTCTATGAGCTCAGTTTTTTTAGCTTTCACATATGAGTGAAAACATGCGATATTTATCATTCTGGGCCTGACTTATTTCACTTAACATAATGTCCTTTAAACTCATCCATGTTGCTTTGAATTATAGGATTTAATTCTTTTTAGGACTGAATAGTTTTCCATTGTGTATATATACCACATTTTCTTCGTCTATTCATCTGTTAATTAACATTTAGGTTGATTCCTTATCTTGGCTGTTGTCAATAGTGCTGTAATAAACATGGAGATGCTGATATCTCTTGGAAATACTGATTTCCTTTCCATTGAATAAATATCCAGTAGTGGGATTGCTGGATCATGTATTTTGTGAAATCTATATTCTGTTTTCCATAATGGCTCTGCTAATTTACATTCAACCAACAGTATTTTTTTACTTCCTTTCTGTTTGAACAAATAATACTTTTAATTCAGTGCAATTATGCTTCACCCTTTAATTTTTCTTCAGCCTTTTACATTAATTATAAAGAAGCAATATCTTTTCAAATTTTTCATATAATGCTAATACAGCTAAGTCAGAAGTTATAGAACCATCAGAGATAATACCCAGATAACTTAAAGACTTTTTTCTGAAGAAAAATGTAAAAACTAAAAATAGAAATTCTCAAAACTGAACGTATGTTACATATGTGTACCTGTATCTTCTCAAAGGCATATGTATAATGAGAATATGATCAAAATAGATATAAATATGCATACAAGAAATTCTCATTCATGTTATTAAATACACCTAATTATTGGCAGCTGCATATTTTCTGAAGGCTCAGAATGAAGAGTAAGGGTGATGAAATCATTGCATACTAATACTTAACAAAGCACTCTCTAGAAGAGTGGGGTATAATAATTTATTCTTCTAGCTTTCTGACACTGGCCTGGCTTGTGAGCAAAAACTTAAAGATGTACTGTGTATCATATTAATATGGATGCTGAAATAGATTGTTTTCATAAGTTTATTCTTTTATAAACCAAGACCATTGCATGTTATCAGAGTACCCCTGCCAAAGTGCTTTTAAAGACAGTATCACCATCAGTAATACCAGAAGGAGAATAGATGGGGATGTACTAAACTAATCAGTTCCTTTTAGATAGCAAATGGTAGATCCTATTTCTCAGACATCTTTCTTCACTGTGTTACATTTTGAAATTTATGAAACTTACATACATGCAAAGGAATATATCTAATATATGTATGTTGTGAAGAATAATAATACTCATGAATCTGCCATCTAATTTAATAACTACAACATTACCAATATTGTTTAAGTTACTTTTGAGCTCCTCCCCCATTTCATCAGCTTGCCTTCTCAAGGGTTAATCATTTTATTTTTTCTTAAAATAGTTTCATATACTTTTCTAAATGTATCATTTGATTATGCTTGTCTTTTCAATTGATGTATTTCTGAATTCATGCATGTTTTCTTCTGTAGCTGTAGTTCATTTTTACTGCTTATAATGTTGAATTCTGTGCATTATGTGCATGTCCAAGTATGATTATCCATTCTTCTGATTATGGACATTTTGTTATATATTTACATTTAAGTATATACCTAGGAGTATAATTATTAGGTTATACAGTTTACACATGCTCACCTTTATAATTGTGAATATAATGTTCTCAAAATTTTATTGCTTATTATGTCTTGTACTTTCATTATCTTTCTACTCTCTGAATTACTTTATTTGAGTCTTACTTTGCAGTTCACCTTTGAAGAGGCATTTATAGTTTTCTCACAAAGACCCTAAAAAGAGGTAACTTTTACCCTTATTCATATTATGTATAGGGACACAGATGTAGAAAGGTGAGTTAGGCTATTTTTGACCCTCATGAGTGATGAAATAAACTTCAAGGGAGAGTCCCTGATATGCTACCATTTGTGATGTACTGTGACTATTCTTTTTAAAGAACCAAGCCAACAGTAATAGTTCATTTAAGAAAAGATTTGCTGTGAGACTTGGAAGCAGGAGTAGACCCCATGCACTTCTGTGTCTCCAGTGCCTGGCAAATAAGTGTTTGTTGAAAGAACAATATAATTATTTTTCCCTTAAAAGTTCACCAAAAGTGATTACAGAAATTTAGAAACGTTAGGAGTTTAGAATCAAGTAAAGAACTGTTTCAAAACATTGATGCCTGAGCCCCATCCAGGCCTCATTAAATTAGACTCTTTGTAATGGGGTTAGGCATCAGTATTTTTAAAGTGATGCCTCAAGTGATTCTAATATGGAGCCAAAGTTAATAACAATTGTGCTGTACTCATACTTTAGAAGGAGACAAATATGAGGTGGGAAGGAAATGCATGTAATTAAGAACAGTGTTTCCTTTGTGGACCATGTTTCCATGGACCATGATTCATCTGAGAAAGCATATTAAAAATGTAGATTCTCTAGATTTTACCACAGGCTGAATGATTGAGAAGTGTGGGATCAGGAGGTTCAACTATTTATAGGTAATAACAGCCCAGAGCCTATACATTTATAAAGGAGTCTGGTTAAAGTTTTCAACTTATAACTGTAGTTATTAGTGGATTATAGTCCCTCTGTAGTAAATACATATCCAAAAGGATTAGGCTTGTTCTTTGAAATGCCAGTTATGAGTTATCAATTAAAAAGTGGTTATTGCACACTTGTAATAAGAAAGGAAGAGCCAGTGCTAGAAACTGGTATAGTGGTAGTAGACATAGGAGGGCACTAAAGTTAGTAAAACAAGAAGTAGCAATAATCATTATTGACATCTTAAGCATTTATTACATCATACTGTGCCTTACATGAATTACATGACACAGATTTTCATACCTACATAAGATAAAAGCAGCAAACCAAATACATTTTAGTTACTATTAAGTTGGTGCACAAGTAATCACGGGTTTTGCCATTACTTTTAATCCTTATTATGTCTTGTACTTCCATTATCTTCCTACTCTCTGAATTACCATATTTTTGTCATATATCGTAATATTAATATTACTTTTAATGGCAGAAACTGCAATTACTTTTGCATCAACCTAACAGTTATAGGCACTAATTTATTAAGGCATTTTGCCTCTGCTGAAGAAGTAGTTTTTAACATCCCAGTCTGCTTGGGTTGGGTCAGAAAAACTACCAACATCAAATAGGTAATTCAAATAAAATTAGGCCCTAACACAAGTAAAATAATGGATTGAAATTATAAATGACAGTGATAGGTTGAAGAACTGGTCAGAATCAAGTAATTAGGATAAGTGAACACAAATCAAACTTATAAAATGAGTCAAAATTTATTTGTAAAACGCAGATTGGGCTAGGCATGGTGACTCACACCTGTAATCCCAGCACTTTGGGAGGCCGGGACAGGTGGATCTCCTGAGGTCAGGAGTGCTAGACCAGCCTGGCTAACATGGGGAAACCCTGTCTCTACTAAAAATACAAAAGTTAGCCAGGCATGGGGGTGCATGCCTGTAATCCCAGCTACTCAGGAGGCCGAGATGGGAGAATCACTTGAACCCAGGAGTTGGAGATTGCAGTGAGCTGAGATTGCACCATTGCACTCCAGCCTGGGCAACAGTGAGACTGCATCTCAAAAAAAGAAAAAGAAAACAGACTCGAAAATACAAGATTTGCGAGAAGGTAGCAGAATGTAACCTGAGGTTGATTGTGGGTAACCATCTGTGAGGCTTGACGTAGAACCTCTAAAAAATAACTCTTATAGCCCATGAAATGAAGAGATACAGCCTGGAAAACTAATGAAATGGTTATTGCATTAAACTCTGCATTGGTTATGTCTTCATATGCATGTCTGTCTTATGCTTCCCTTTGATTGGTGCAGAGTTGTATCAGTCAAGGTAAACTAGATTAAGCTGCAATGACAAACAACCTGAAAATATTAGTGGCTTTTAATAACGCTCATATCCAATGCTCATGCTCCATGTGCATCCTTTGTTGCTATAGCACTACTCTATATACTGTTCACTTCAAAGCCCACACTGATAGAATAGCCTCTTCTAGAACATTGCTGGTCATTATGGCAGAGGGAAAAGAGGACATATTGAACCATGCACTGGTTCTTAAAGGTTCTACATGAAAATGAGACCTAGCCCATCTACTCACAATTCATTGGTCAAAACAAGTCACATAGCCATGATTGACTTCAATGGTTCAAGGAAGTTTACTATTCCCTTTTAAAAAAAATGGCAGTATATGTTTGGAAATCATAATACATATTCTGCCACAGCAACGAATCTATGAAGAATTCCGGAATAGCGTTATACTAGAATTTTGAGGACAACAATATTGGTTTATTTGAATGTAACATCTCTCTCCTCAATACTGTAGTGTGTTTGGTGTGTGTGTGTGTGTGTGTGTGTGTGTGTGTGTGTGTGTGTGTGTCAGAGAGAGAGTTGGTATTTTAAGTATAATCTGCTGGAATATGACTGGTAGGTTTGGGTGGGGGGCAATAAATGACCTGTTGGATTTTGTCCAAGCACAAAATTCTGGTTAATAATCACTCAGTACTCAGTGTTAGTACTAGGAAACTTAAATGGATATGGATTCTATGGAATATCTCTTTTCAAGGTGTACCAAATTAAGATAATACTATTACTTGGACAATTTAGTATTTATTAGGATTTTAATATCTTATCATCATCAATGATCTAAAACTTTTTTGCATACCTGGATATAATTGACACTTTTTCAAATACTGCACACAATTAATGAAAAGAAATGGTTCCATTTTGTACAAGAAAATACAACCTAAATAGATAAAAGAGACAAACATATAGGGCCTGAGGAATTTTTTAAAACTAATATTGGAAATTATATACCATACCATCTCTATTTTCTGACAGTCAAGTGAATAATCTTGAATTAAAGAATTAATGTTTCATTTATATTTTTATTTATGATAGTGTTTGATTTTAGTTTCCCTTGTACCCTTTATTTGAGTTTGTTAGAAGGGAAAAAGTGCCTCCCATTACTTAGACCCTATAGAATTTCCTTTCCTTGGGATATAGTAGGTGGTCATTACCATAAGCAACTTGAATATCTGGAAGCTAGAGAAGCTTTCTATTACAAAGAAATATTAGCTTCATTCTATAACTGTAAAGTTCTTGATATCTTTTCTGTGATACAAATTTTGCAGTAAAGGCTCAACTATTTTAGTTAAAAATATCTTCTGAGATCATGCGGATTAAAGTTTAAAACCAAACTCACATGTAAAATGTTTTTAAAACTCTGAAATTCGGTCTGTTTTTGTATAAAATAGAAGTGTGAAAAAACTAAGTGTACTGTACTAGTTTTGCAATTAGAAATTTTATTTCCAACAATATGGCTTTATGAGTTGCATTTTTGTATCTCCTATGTAAAACCAATATATAATATTTATTATGGAAAGTGAAAATAGTGAATCAGTGCAATAAAATACTGATAACAGATAAATTCAAATTATATTTATAGGGTATACAGAGAACCTTGAGAAAGTAAAAAGACAATGAAGTTGAATATAGGGTTCCTTCTTTGGAAATATTAACAATCTAATGGGACAGACTAAGAGTAGCAAATAAATAACTGATGAAAACATAAAATATGTAAAACTAGTAGAGTTAACTGGTAGGTCATTCAAACCCATTTAGGCCTTGTCTCAAGACATGCAAAATAAACAAACTTAGTTCATGATGGTAATTAACTCACTGCCTCTTCAGGCTGTCAAAACACAGCTATTAAAGTTACAGAACAGCTATTAAAGTTACAGGGATTACAGTCTCACTCTAATGAATTTTTTTTTCCCAAGGTGGAGACTGTGTCTCCCAGGCTGGAGTGCAGTGACACGATCTCGGCTCACTGCAACCTCTACCTCCTGAGTTCAAGCAATTCTCCTTCCTCAGCCTCCAAAGTAGCTGGAATTACAGGCATATGCCACCATGCCAGGCTAAATTTTTTTTGAATTTTTAGTAGAGATGGGGTTTCACCGTGTTGGCCAGGCTGGTCTCAAAGTCCTGACCTCATGATCTGCCTACTTTGTCCTCCCAAAGTGCTGGGATTACAGGCGTGAGCCACCATGCTCAGCCCACTTTAATGAGTTTTCTGATATTTGAACACCTTGACATTTTTGCTTCAGTCTTGAAATTTTAATTTTTTGATTTGTTAAAGATTCATATGAATGCTGAAAAAATGTTTAGCCTCTCTTTTGCCTATACCCTCACAATCCTATATGCTAAAAAAATCATTTTACACACTCATTCAATTATTAGGACATTAGTTTTTCATTGTGAAGTGAAAGACTAGAGTAGTTGGAGCTAACTTTAGATGACCACGTGGGAGAGACCTCAAATAGAATTTTGTAGAGGAATATTATACAAGATATGGAAGAATTAGCCATCTTCACTGACAGAAGAAAATGTAGTTATCAGCCATTTTACAAGCATGACTATTTTATTTTATAGACCTCATGTGTCAAAAAATTTAAGGCTTTTGAACTATATTTCTGTATAACAATTTCTCTAAATTTTTGTTATGTTTTACTAGTCTGCAAGAGACAACCAGTGTTACCAAAGTCAGTTTGTGCAATATATGGTTTCTGTTGCCCTTTTTGAATTACCCATAGTGGTTCTCAGGCCCACTTCTCCAGAGCTGTCTTTATATACTATCCTGGAAAATGTGAGATTTAATAAGATCTTTCTCTTTTATTTTATAATTTGGAAAAAATTGAATGACAGAAAGAAATGTAGAACAGTGTAACAAGCATACATGGACCAGCATTACAAGTTGGTAAATATTAAGATTTGGTCATATTTGCATCAGAACTTTTTATAAAGTTGTTTGTATTTCTGCTCAGGCCCCTTCCTCAGAGGCATGCGTGAGCATTGGCATGCATCCTTTTAGTTGATATTTATATACTTTGCTACATATATATGCAGAAACAATATATTCTACTTCTCAATTTTAGTCAATAATAAAACATCATGGAATTTAAACAGAAGGATATGGGATTATGATAGGATAATTAAAGTGGTTCAGAAGTTTGATGTGGTAGTCATATCAGACCCTGATTGAAACTCTTTGATGGCTTACTCATCAGCCTCAGGATAAAACTCATATTTTATCCTGATAGAAAAAAAACATAAAACTGACATTCAAGGCAACATATTATTAGATTTCTTAAGTTTTCCCTCTTCAGTTCATTTTACTATTTCTCTTTCATATCTCAAGACTTGTTGCTCTGTATGCCTCAGTCATAGTGCCTTTTAAGCTTTTTTTAAAATTTCCATTTCTAAAGCTGTATTAGTCCATTCTTGCATTGCTATTAAAGAGCTACATGAGACTGGGTGAGTTATAAAGAAAAGAGGTTTAATTGACTCAAAGTTCTGCAGGCTATACAAGAATCATGGCTGGGAAGCCTGAGGAAACTTAAAATAGTGGCAGAGGGTGAAAAAGAAGCAGGCACATCTTACATGGCCAGAGATGGAGAAAGAGCAAGGGGAGGTACTACACTCCTTTCAACAACCAGAGCTTGTGAGAACTCACTCGCTATCACAAGAACAACAAGGGGGAAATCCACCCCCATGATCCATTCATCAGTTATTTATTCTCAGTATTATTGAGGATGAGAGGAACTGAAGAATTGTATTGGGGAAAATATGTGGAAAGGCTTTGGATATGGTTTGGATTTGTGTCCCCACCCAAATCTCATGTCAAATTTGTGATCCTGAATGTTGGAGGAGAGAGTTATTATTTGCTACTCTTAATCTGTCCCATTAGATTGTTAATGTAACCTCAATTTACACATCATTTCCTCTAGGAAGTTGCCTCTGATCTTTCCAAAATATGACACCAGAGCCCAAACTAAGACATTTTAGAATCCTCAAATACTAAAGGTCATATAAGATATATGGCTGTTGCCCTACCACCATGTTATTCACAATAAACACAATATTAAGTGCAATGAAGTCTAAAATTTTGGTTTCCTAATAGTAACTATTTTGATTATTTTATTCTTTGAAGTATTGAGTGTCATGTTTATTTCACAAAATCAAGTTTTTTGTTTGCCTGGTGGGTAGTTTAGCATTGCACAGCAATCTGTTCTTAACTAGTTTAGCACTGCACAGCAATCTGTTCTTAACCCATCATGGTGCTTATTAAACAATCTGATTATTTTTCTGCACATTTCACTAGACTGTAAGCAATTTGATGATAGGAATTATGTATTGTTCAACATCTTATCTCCAGAACAAGGACAGTGCCTGAAACATGGATATTCATCAATAAATGTTTGTTAAATAACGAAACTAATGGTAAGCTAGTTTCTCATGGTATACAATTACTGAATCAAAAGCCGTGCCTTCTCTAAGTTTGTACTTAGAGATGATCAATTCCAACCTAAAAGGACACTAGGATCAAGTTCTTGCTGTGTGTTGCACTCACTCTATAACAGAGTAGATCTTCAAATGAGAAAAAACATGAATATAAACTATGTCTAAAGGTACATCTGTTTTTATGTCATTTTACAATTTATGAAGTATTTCCAAATATACCATCTCATTTGGCCCCTATAATAAACTTGGGAGGCAGATATTTTTGTCTAAGTTTCAGATATGAGGCAACAGGTTGGGACAGGTTAAATAACCTGCAAAGTTATATGGCAGTAAGGCAGGCCTAGAACTCAAGTCCACATCTTTTGACTAAATAACCTCTCTACTTGGAAATTTGTTGATCAATTTATCTCTGGATATAGAGCAATACAGTTCTTTCTGTTGTTGAAAATTCCTAACCTGAATGTGTATTCATGATGATCAAAGTAAAACAATAGTGCAATTAGAATATATCTTCCACCTGACTGGTAAATCAATGGATTTTATATTTCAAAAGAAAAAAGGTAAGCTTAGGATTTTTCTCTTACATCTCTTCTAGAGCCTTTATAAACCTGAGAGTCTCTATATACTAAGTCTTACTACTTTCTCAGTTTTTGTCATCAATAATGTTCTACGTTTTTAATAGTGAGATAAAATGTTGAAGTATTGAACTTTAGTCTCAGAAAACATGAAAATCCAACTATTTTTAATTTATTAATGATTAAACCAACAAAATTATATTAATGATTTTATGTGACATTTTTGCATAAATCTTCAACGGTCTTCTTTCTACAGTTTCAGTTCATAACCAATAAGTCATTTTTATGTAAAGATGTTTGCTTTACCCAAGAGATTGTAAATGAAACTTTTATACCCAAGGCCATTCTATAATGAAGATTACCTTATATAACAGATTGAATGAAGGCAAGTCAGAAATAAATCTTTCTAGAAAATCTTATTGGCAGAATTCTCCATCACTCTTTTTGATTCCCCTTAAATCATATTGCCACCAGAGAGATTGATGTCAGTGGCACATTTGATCATAACACTCTTCTGCTTATATCACTTCAGGGAGCCCCCCCCTTCATGTACAAGATAAATTTTAAACTCTTTCAAAATGGTCAAGTGCTAGCCTATTTCATCAGCCTCATTTCACTTCTTCTTGCTTTACAATTCATATTCCAGTAAAAACAAACTATGTTTAGCTCCCTGCATACAGCTTGTTCTCAGCCCTGTGCCTTTTTAAACATGCTAGTCCCCTTACCTTGACTATTTCTCAGCCTTTATCTGGATAACTCCTTTTTATTCCTCCCAATTCTACTCATGCTTCTCTTTCACTAAAATGCCTTTCTCAGAGTGCTTACCTAGGTGGTGGTATTTGCTACCTTAACACCCTCTACCCATGTCTCTCTTTACAGCTGCCAATTTATGTATTTTCAGCTTTATTGAGGTATTATTGACACATTAAAATTGTACGTGTTTAAGATATACAGCATGATGCTTTGATGTATATACAAATTGTGAAATAATTGCCACAAACAAGCTAATTAACATATTCATCACCTCACATAGTTACCTATGTGTGTGTGTCCTTGTGAGGTAAGAGCACTTGAAATCTACTCTCTTAGCAAATTTTAAGTATGCAATACATTATTATTGACTACTATTACCATGCTGTAGGTTAGGTTTCCAGAACTATTCACCTTATGACTGAAAGTTTGTGTCCTTTGACCATTATCTCTTCCCATCCTGTCTATTGTAACCACCATTCTACTCTTTTAGTATGAGTTTGACTTTGTTTTTTGGATTTTGTATATAAATGAGATCATGCAGTATTTGTCTTTCTGTTTGGCTTATTTCATTGAGCATGAGGTTCTTCCATGTTGTTGCAAGTGGGAGAATATCCTTGTTTTTAAAGGGTGATTAATATTCCAGTGTGTGTGTGTGTGTGTGTGTGTGTGTGTGTGTGTGTATCACATTTTCTGTATCAATTTATCTCATGTAGTATACTTAGATTGTTCTATATCTTCGCTACTGTGAGTAATGCTGCAGTGGGAAGGCAGATAGCTTTTCAACATAGTGATTTTATTTCCTTTGGATATATACTCAGAAGTGGCTAGATAATATAGTCATTCTATTTTTAATTTTTGGAGAAACCTTCATGCTATTTTCTATAATGACTATACCGATTTACATTTCCACCAACAGCAGACAAGAATTTTCTTCTCTACATTTTTGCCAATACTTCTTTTGAGATTTTGGTAATAGCCATTCTAACAGGAGTGAGATGATATCTCATTGTGGTTTTGATTTGCATTTTTCTGATGATTAGTGATTTTGAGCATTTTTTCATATACCTATTGGCCATTTGTATGTTGTCTTTGGGAAAATATCTAGTCAGGTCCTCTGCCCAGTTTTTAATCAGTTTATTTGTTTCTATTTTTGCTGTTGAATTGTATGGGTTCCTTATATATTTTGGAAATTAACCCCTTATTGGATATATGGTTTGCAAATATTTTCTTCTATTCTGTAGGTTGCCTTTTCATTTTGTTGACTGTTTCTTTTGTTGTACAGAAACTTTTTGGGTTGATATAGTCCTGATTGTTTATTTTTGCTTTTGTTGCCTGTGACTACCAATTTATATTGTACTATATAGACATTTACGTGATTTTTCTTTCCTGCTACCCTTTGAGCTCTTTGCATCTTCTTCCCTTAAGAATATTATTTGGATATTTTTCTATCCTTGTACCTTTTAGATGGTCTGTGCACATTTTTCTATAGACTGCTAAGTAAAATAACACATAATTTGGCATGATGCATTATTAAGAAGTAAATAATAAATTAATGCCATGCCAAGAATAAAACATTTCACTACTCTGTTGTATTTAGGTAAGAGGCATTGATATTTTTTGTTAAACATCATTGCATGAAACATCATGGTATTGATTAATGTATTATAGCGATTCAAGCAGATAACACATTTCAAAGGTAATGATGATCTATAAATGTATGCAGATACAGAGTATATCAGTATATGTGGCAGGTGGAAAATTATGACAGTTGTGCATATGGAGATACTGCAAGTACAGAATTATGGAATCAGGGCCTTGTTCAGTTGGAAGGGACCTTAGGAATCATCTTATTTCAACTGCTTTTGAAATTTGTGTGTGGATAATGATAATAACAGCTAACATTTGCATGTTATGTAATTTACAAAACATTTCCATATCACTTGACATTCATAGGCAGGTCAACAGAGTTGTTGTTGTTATGATGCTCATGGCAACTCTACAGAGAGAATTGGTTTCATTGTACTGTGCTATTATAGATGTCATAATAGACTGGAATCTGCTGTTTGCTGAAGGATTAATAAGGGATGCATCTTGTTAATACCAAGAACTAGCATCCCTTTTAATACCTGAGAACTAGCTCACTTCTAGTTTCTCTAGACCTACAATACATCTAACACCACAGTAACCACTAGCTGCATTTGGATATTGAAATGTAAATTTAAATCAGTTAAAATTAAGTAAATTCAGTTCCTCATTTGCATGAGCCACATTTCAAATGCTCAATAGCCACATGTGTCTAACTGTTATCAAATTGAACAGAATAGACATAGAACATTTTTGCTGTCCCAGAAAGTTTTATTGGACAGTGCTATTCTAGAACATTGGTGTATGTATGCATTTTGATGAAGTTGTCATCTGTCAGTACTTAACTTGGGATGTTATAAGGCAGAAATCTGTAAAAGTAATCAGACTGAGAATAAGTGGTAAATGAATGAGATTTATTCTAGCTTGTTACTAAAAATAGAATAGTCCCTCCCCGCTGTGGAAAGGTTGTTAGAAACTTTTTTCAATGTAAAAGACTATAAAATGACTTAAAACTAGTAAAAAACTGAGGATTTTGCTTTCATCTTTAACTTTTAAGTTCAGGGGTGCAAGTACAGGTTTGTTACATAGGTAAACTCATGTGGTGGTGTTTTTTTGTACAGATTATTTCATCACCCAGGTATTAAGCCTAGTACCCATTAGTTATTATTTCTGATCCTCTCCCTCCTCCTACCCTCTACCCTCCGATAGGCCCCAGTGTGTATTGATCCCCTCTATGTGTTCATGTGTTCTCATCATTTAGCTCCCACTTAAAGTGAAAACATGGTATTTGGTATTATTTTGTGTTTTCTTTTTGCTTTTGTTCTCCAGCTCATTAATTGTGGTCAATACCATATCATAGAATCCTTTTTTTTTCCTGAGGAATAAGAAGCTGATCTAAATATTTTCTGTTCCTGACATATTCTTCGTGTGTGTGTGTGTGTGTCAGAGTTTCGCTTTTGTTCACGAAGCTGGAGTGCAATGGCGCGATCTCAGCTCACTGCAACCTCCACCTCCTGGGTTCAAGCAGTTCTCCTGTGTCACCCTCACGAGTAGCTGGGATTACACGTGTGCACCACCACGCCCGGCTAGTTTTTGTATTTTTAGTAGAGATGGGGTTTTACTGTGTTTGTGACTCAAACTCCTGACCTCAAGTGATCTGTCCACTTTGGCCTTTCAGAGTGCTGGGATTATGGGCATGAGCCACTGCACCTGGCCATCCTTTTTAAGCCGCACCAGATTTTTGCCTCCTTGCCCCGATTGATAAATTTGACACATTTATTATACTGTTTTAAGAAGATGGAATGTATTATATATATTCTTTGTTCATTTGTTTTTCCCTTTGATATCACACTTAATCAACTATTCTCCTTTCTTCGTATTTGTCATGTCAACTCCTCTAATGATGCATTCTGCTTGGTGTGAATATAGTACTAGATCTTCCATCTCCTAATACAATCTCCTAACAAAAATGACAAGAATTATGTTATATAGAGCATATTTGTGTACTCTTTCCATTTATAATCTTTATATTGGCTGAGTTATATAAATATATTTATCTGGATTTTTGTAAATTAACATATGATAAATGCTAAACTGCCTCTATACTATTTTTCATTACATTGACCCTGCTTCTCAAGAAACTAGACTTAATTCCTTTTCTACTCTGAAATATTTCGTAGAAGAACAGTTTATATTAGTGCTGTTGCTTGTACCTCTGAACTCCTTACATTGTCTTTTTCATCTACTCCATCTCCATTATTATATTAAAACTGATTTTTAAAGGTTCTTGCTGTCATTTTTCTCAGACTCTTACTTAAATTAGACACTATTTATCTCTTTTCCCTTTCTAAAACTCTTTCCTTTATCTATAATATCACTTTCTTCATTTAATCCTGGCCAGGGGATTAATTCTTCCTCTGGCTCCTAAACAAGCATTGTCTGAGGTTTTATCCTCAGCTGTCTTTCCACATACATACTCCATTCTGGTGAAGTCATCATTGTTGTTTTCTTAACTTTAACTCTCACATCAATGTCAGTATCTCCAAGATCTGGCTCTATTTCCATTCTAATTCAGTTTTTTTAATGCTTACTGGACAGTTGTATGTAACACGTTCTGTTTAGAGCAGCTTCTAATTTTATCTGCACAAAATAAAATTGTTTGAATCTCCTCACATTCCTTTCTCCATCTCTACTATATCATTCATACATCCATTTTCTCAGGCTTGAATGCTTGGAGTAATGTTTAACTTTTCCTCCTCATTATTTCTTGTTTACTAATTTGCATATTTGAAAATTGTTGTGGATACATAGTAAGTGTATATATTTATGGAATACATGAGATGTTTTGATGCAGGCATGCAGTGCATTAATAATCACATCATGGAAAGTGAGGTATGCATCCCCTCAATAATTTATCTTTCATGTTACAAACAGTCCAATTACATTTTTAACTTATTTTAAAATGTACAGTTAAATTATTATTGACTATAGTCACACTGTTGTGCTATCCAATACTAGGTCTTATTAATTCTTTCTAACTATATATTTTTTGTATCCATTACCCATCCCCACTTCTCCACCACCCTACTATATTTCCCAGCCTCTGGCAACCATCTTTCTACTCTCTATCTTTATAGGTTCAATTATTTTGATTTTTAGATCCCATAAATGAGTGAGAACATAATGATATTTGTCTATAGATGCCTGGATTGTTTCACTTTACATAATGATCTCCAAATCCATTAGTGCTGTTGCAAATTTCTGAATCTCATTTTTTTTCCTTTTTATTGCATTTTAGGTTTTGGGGTACATGTGCAGGACATGCAAGATAGTTGCATAGGTACACACACGGTAGTGTGATTTGCTGTCTTCCTCCCCTTCAGCCACATCTGGCATTTCTCCCCCTGCTATCCCTCCCCAGCTCCCCCCCACTGCTGTCCCTCCCCCATTTCCCCGAATAGACCCCAGTGTGTAGTGCTTCCCTCCCTGTGTCCATGTGTTCTCACTGTTCATCACCCGCCCATGAGTGAGAATATGCGGTATTTCATTTTCTGTTCTTGTGTCAATTTGCTGACAATGATGTTATCCAGATTCATCCATGCCCCTACAGAGGACACGAACTCATCGTTTTTGATTGCTGCATAATATTCCATGGTGTGTATGTGCAACATTTTCCCTGTCCAGTCTATCATCGATGGGCATTTGGGTTGGTTCCAGGTCTTTGCTATTGTAAACAGTGCTGCAATGAACATTCGTGTGCATGTGTCCTTATAGTAGAACGATTTATAGTCCTTTGGATATATACCCAGTAATGGGATTGCTGGGTCAAATGGAATTGCTATTTCTAGGTCCTTGAGGAATCACCACACTGTCTTCCACAATGGTTGAACTAATTTACACTCCCACCAGCAGTGTAAAAGTGTTCCTATTTCTTCACATCCTCTCCAGCATCTGTTGTCTCCAGATTTGTTAATGATCGCCATTCTAACTGGCATGAGATGGTATCTCAATGTAGTTTTGATTTGCATTTCTCTGATGACCAGTGATGGTGAGCATTTTTCATGTTTCTTGGCCTCATGTATGTCTTCTTTTGAAAAGTGTCTGTTCATATCCTTTGCCCATTTTTGGATGGGCTTGTTTTTTCCTTGTAAATCTGTTTGAGTTCTTTGTAAATTCTGGATATCAGCCTTTTGTCAGATGGGTAAACTGCAAAAATTTTTTCCCATTCTGTTGGTTGCTGATTCACCCTAATGACAGTTTTTCTTGCCATGCAGAAGCTGTGGGGTTTGATTAGGTCCCATTTGTCTATTTTGGCTTTTGTTGCCAATGCTTTTGGTGTTTTGTTCATGAAGTCCTTGCCTACTCCTATGTCCTGAATGGTTTTGCCTAGATTTTCTTCTAGGGTTTTTATGGTGCCAGGTCTTATATTTAAGTCTTTAATCATCTGGAGTTAATATTAGTGTAAGGTGTCAGGAAGGGGTCCAGTTTCTGCTTTCTGCACATGGCTAGCCAGTTTTCACAACACCATTTATTAAACAGGGAATCCTTTCCCCATTGCTTGTTTTTGTCAGGTTTATCAAAGATTGTATGGTAGTAGATATGTTGTGTTGCCTCTGATGCCTCTGTTCTGTTCCATTGGTCTATATCTCTGTTTTGGTACCAGTACCATGCTGTTTTGATTACTGTAGCCTTGTATAGTTTGAAGTTCGGTAGTGTGATGCCTCCTGCTGTGTTCTTTTTGCTTAGAATTGACTTGGCTATGCGGGCTCTCTTTTGGTTCCATATGAAGTTTAAGGTGGTTTTTTCCAGTTCTGTGAGGAAGGTCATTGGTAGCTTGATGGGGGTAGTGTTGAGTCTGTAAGTAACTTTGGGCAGTATGGCCATTTTCAAGATATTGATTCTTGCTAACCATGAACATGGAATGTTTCTCCATCTGTTTGTGTTCTCTCTTATTTTGTTGAGCAGTGGTTTGTAGTTCTCCTTGAAGAGGTCCTTTACATTCCTTGTTAGTTGTATTCCTAGGTATTTTATTCTCTTTGTAGCAATTGTGAATGGCAGTTCATTCTTGATTTGGCTCTCTTTAAGTCTGTTATTGGTGTATAGGAATGCTTGTGATTTTTGTACATTGATTTTGTATCCTGAGACTTTGCTGAAGTTGCTTATCAGTTTCAGGAGTTTTGGGGCTGAGACGATGGGGTCTTCTACATATACAATCATGTCATCTGCAAATAGACACAATTTGACTTCCCCCTTTCCTATTTGAATACACTTTATTTCTTTTTCTTGCCTGATTGCTCTAGTTAGGATTTCCAGTACTATATTGAATAGGAGAGGTGAGAGAGGGCACCCTTGTCTACTGCCAGATTTCAAAGGGAATGCTTCCAGTTTTTGCCCATTCAGTATGATATTGGCTGTTGGTTTGTCATAAATAGCTTTCATTATTTTGCGATACGTTCCATCGATACTGAGTTTATTGAGGGTTTTTAGCATAAACAGCTGTTGAATTTTGTCAAAGGCCTTCTCTGCATCAATTGAGATAATCATGTGGTTTTTGTTTTTGGTTCTGTTTATGTGGTGAATTACGTTTATAGACTTGCGTATGTTGAACCAGCCTTGCATCCCCGTGATGAATCCTACTTGATCATGGTGGATAAGCTTTTTGATGTGCTGTTGCAATCGGCCTGCCAGTATTTTATTGAAGATTTTTGCGTCTATGTTCATCATGGATATTGGCCCGAAGTTTTCTTTTTTTGTTGAGTCTCTGCTGGGTTTTGGTATCAGGATGATGTTGGTCTCATAAAATGATTTGGGAATGATCCCCTCTTTTTGAATTATTTGGAATAGTTTCAGAAGGAATGCTAACAGTTCCTCTTTGTGTGTCTGGTAGAATTCAGCTGTGAACCAATCTGGACCTGGACTTTTTTTGTGTGGTAGGCTCTTAATTGCTGCCTCAACTTTCAGACCTTGTTATTGGTCTATTCATAGTTTTGGCTTCCTCCTGGTTTAGGCTTGGGAGGACACAAGTGTCCAGGAATTTATCCATTTCTTCCAGGTTTACTAGTTTATGTGCATAGAGTTGTTTGTAATATTCTCTGAGGATGGTTTGAATTTCTGTGGAATCTGTGGTAATTTCCCCTTTATCGTTTTTTATTGCGTCTATTTGATTATTCTCTCTTCTTTTTTATCAATCTGACTAGTGGTCTATTTTGTTGATCTTTTCAAAAAACCATCTTTTGGATTCATTGATTATTTGAACGGTTTTTCATGTCTCTATCTCCTTCAGTTCTGCTCTGATCTTGGTTATTTCTTGTCTTCTGCTAGGTTTTGAGTTTTTTTGATCTTGCTCCTCTAGCTTTCAATTTTGACGATAGGGTGTCAATTTTGGATCTCTCCACTCTTCTCATGTGGGCACTTATTGCTATATATTTTCCTCTAGACACTGCTTTAAATGTGTCCCAGAGATTCTGGTATGTTGTGTCTTCGTTCTCATTGGTTTCAAAGAACTTGTTTATTTTTGCCTTTATTTCATTGTTTATCCAGTCAACATTCAAGAACCAGTTGTTCAGTTTCCATGAAGCTATGCAGGTCTGAGTTAGTTTCTGAATTCTGAGTTCTAACTTGATTGCACTATGGTCTGAGAGACTGTGTGTTATGATTTCCATTGTTTTGCATTTGCTGAGGAGTGATTTACTTCCAATTATGTGGTCAGTTTTAGAGTAGGTGTGATGTGGTGCTGAGAAGAATGTATATTCTGTGGATTCTGGGTGGAGAGTTCTGTAAATGTCTATCAGGTTTGCTTGTTCCAGGTCTGAGTTCAAGTCCTGGATATCCTTGTTAATTTCTGTCTGGTTGATCTGTCTAATATTGACAGTGGAGTGTTAAAATCTCCCACTATTATTGTGTGGGAGTCTAAGTCTCTTTGTAAGTCTTTAAGAACCTACCTTATTTATCTGGGTGCTCCTGTATTGGGTCCATATATATTTAGCGTCGTTAGCTCTTCTTGTTGTATCGATCATTTTACCATTATGTAATGTCCTTCTTTGTCTCTTTTGATCTTTGTTGCTTTAAAGTCTATTTTATCAGAAATGAGAATTGCAACTCCTGCTTTTCTTTGCTCTCCATTTACTTGGTAAATCTTCCTCCATCCCTTTATTGTGAGCCTTTGTGTATCTTTGGCATGTGAGATGGGTTTCCTGGATACAGCACACTGATGCGTTTTGGCTTTTAATCCAATTTGCCAGTCTGTGTCTTTTGATTGGTTCATTTAGCCCATTTACATTTAGGGTTATTATTGTTATGTGTGAATTTGATACTGCCATTTTGATGCTAGCTGGCTGTTTTGCCCATTAGTTGATGCAGATTCTTCATTTTGTTGATGCTCTTTAGCATTTGGTATGTTTTTGGAATGGCTGGTACTGGTTGTTCTTTTGTATGTGTAGTGCCTCTTTCAGGAGCTCTTGTAAAGCAGGCCTAGTGGTAACAAAATCTCTGAGTACTTGTTTGTTTGCAATGGATTTTATTTTTCCTTCACTTATAAAGCTCAATTTGGCTGGATATGAAATTCTGGGTTGAAAGTTTTTTTCTTTAAGGATGCTGAATATTGGCCCCCACTCTCTTCTGGCTTGTAGGGTTTCTGCTGAGAGATCTGCTGTGAGTCTGATGGGCTTCCCTTTGTGGGTGACCCGACCTTTCTCTCTGGCTGCCCTTAGCATTTTCTCCTTTATTTCAGCCCTGGTGAATCTGACGATTATGTGCCTTGGGGTTGCTCTTCTTGCAGAATATCTTTGTGGTGTTCTCTGTATTTTCTGGACTTGAATATTGGCCTGCCTTGCTAGGTTGGGGAAATTTTCCTGGATAATATCTTGAAGAGTATTTTTCAACTTGGATTCATTCTCTTCGTCACATTCAGGTACACCTATCAAACGTAGATTAGGTCTCTTCACGTAGTCCCAAATTTCTTGGAGACTTTGTTCATTCTTTGTTGCGCTTTTTTCTCTAATCTTGCCTTCTCGTTGTATTTCATTGAGTTGATGTTCGATCTCTGATATCCTTTCTTCTGCTTGGTCAATTCAGCTGTTGAGACTTGTGCATGCTTCACAAAGTTCTCATGTTGTGTTTTTCAGCTCCATCAATTCACTCATATTCCTGTCTAAGTTGTCCATTCTTGTTATCATTTCATCAAATCTTTTTTCAAGGTTCTTAGTTTCTTTGCATTGATTTAGAACATGTTCTTTTAGCTCACGGAAGTTTCTCATTTCCCACCTTCTGAAGTCTGATTCTGTCATTTCATCACACTCATTCTCCATCCAGCTTTGTTCCCTTGCCGGTGAGGGATTGTGGTCCCTTGTAGGAGGTGAGCTGTTTCAGTTTCAGGTGTTTTCCTCCTATTTGCGCTGGTTTCTTCCCATCTTTGTGGATTTACCCACCTGTCATCTGAGTAGTTGCTGATTTTTCGATTCGGTCTCTGAGTGGACACCCAGATTGTTGATGATGAAATATTTCTGTTTCTTAGTTTTCCTTCTAACAATCTACCCCTCTGCTGTAGGACTACTGAGGTCCACTCCAGGCCCTGCTTGCCTGGGGTACACCTGTAGCAGCTGCGGATCAGTGAGGGATGCTACCAGTTTCTTCTTCTGCTATCTTTGTCCCAGAACGATGCCCACCAAATGTCAGTCTGATCAGTCCTTTGTGAGGTGACTCTTTGGGTATACAGGGGTCAGGGAGCTGCTTGAGGAGACAGTCTGTACTTTATAAGAGCTCAAGTGCTGAGCTGTGAGCTCTGTTGTTCATTCAGGGCTGCTAGGCAGGTCTGTTTAAATCTGCTGCAGCAGAACTCAAGAAGCCCTTTTTTTTCTTCAGGTGCTCTGTCTCAGGGAGTTAGGGCTTTATTTATGAGTATCTGTTGCACTGTCCTGCCCAGCAAGGAGGCAGTCTAGTCACTACCTGCCTGCTGAGTCTCCGCCCTGCTGTCGTGGCCCTGTTGCCATGGGCTCCGTCCTGCTGCCCAGTGTAATTCCCTGTAGGTCTCTTTATATGGGTATTGTTAGAACTACCGTGGCGATGGTGGCCCACCTCTGTATTGGCGGACTCTCTCTGTTATGGTGGGTTGCCTCGGCAACGGCAGGCTGCGTCAGCAATGGGAGAGTACCTCCATAGGGGCAGAATGCCTCAGTAATGGCGGACGCCCCTCTTCCACCGAGTGCACTCTCCTGGGTTCAGCTGTGCTTGCCGTGAAACTCTCAACCCTGAGCATTTCCAATTGCTGTTTTGTTTGTTTTTGTGGGGGTGGGACCCACCAAGCCTGATCACCTGGCTCCCTGCCTCAGAGCCCTTTTGTTTTTTTTAAGTTGTACGGTTGACTCTCTCCCTGTGTTTCAGTCGCCTGCTGAAAGGGCACCAGGATCCGTGTGATTTCCCGTGCAGCAACCCACTGCACAGGCTCAAATGTCACTGCCCGGGAATCTCCTGGCCTGGCTTACTGTTTAAGTCTCATTTAATCGGATGATTGTGCTAAACTGCCTTCCCAAATCTCAAATTGCCAGTTTAACAGGGCAACCAGACCAGTGCATTTTTTACGGAGTGCCGTTGCGCTGTGGCTCCAGCTGAAATGGCTGCGCCAGCCAAAACAGCTGAGCTGGCATCCCTTGTGGTTCCTACACCTGGGAATTTCCCGGTTTGTGGGCAATAAAGATTCATCTGTAAATGTGGCGTCCACTCACCCTCTGCACTTTCACTGAGAGCTGCAATCCTGAGTTGCTCCTATATGCCGTCTTCCCCCTTCTCCTGAATCTTATTTTTTATGGCTGAATAGTATTCCATTGTGTATATGTACTACATTTTCTTTCTTTTTATTTTTACTGTTTTTTTGAGACAGAGCCCCATTCTGTCACCCAGGCTGAAGTGCAGTGGCACAATCTGGCTCCACCTTTGACTCCCAGGTTCAAGCATTTCTTTTTCCTCAGCCTCTCGAGTAGCTGGGATTACAGGCGACCGCCACAATGCTTGGCCAATTTTTTTTTGTATTTTTAGTAGAGACAGGGTTTCACCATGTTGGCCAGGCTAATCTCAAACTCCTGACCTCAGGTGATCCTCCCACTGTGGCCTCCCAAAGTGCTGGGATTATGGGCATGAGCAGCCATACCCAGCAACTACATTTGCTTTATCCATTTATCTGTTGATAGACACAGATTGCTTAAAAATCTTGGCTATTGTAAACAAAGCTGCAAAAAACATGAGAGTTCAGATATCTTTTTAATATCCTGATTTCCTTGCCTTGGAGTATATACCCAGATGTCAGATTGATGGATTATGTGGCAGCTGTATTTTTAGTTTTTTAAGGAACCTCGAAACTGTACTCCATCATGATTGCATGAATGTACATTCCCACCAACAGTGTATGAAGTTCTCTTTTCTCCACATGCTCCCCAGCATTTGTTAGTGCCTGTCTTTTGGATATAAAACATTTTAACTGGGGTGAGATGCTATCTCATTTTAATTTTGCTTTACATTTCTTTGATGATCAATGATATTGAATACCTTTTCATATCCTAATGGCCATTTGTATGTCTTCTTTTGAGAACTGTATATTCACGTTTTGCCCTTTCTAAAATCAGATTATTATATTTTTTTCCTATAGTATTGTTTTTGCCTCTT
Source organism: Callithrix jacchus (assembly GCF_049354715.1). Lineage (NCBI taxonomy): Eukaryota > Metazoa > Chordata > Mammalia > Primates > Cebidae > Callithrix > Callithrix jacchus. Next base: position 21,974,489 of record NC_133524.1, read on the forward strand.
ACATATTCTGGTTTTTAATCACTTGTCAGATGAGTAGTTTGCAAATATTTTCCCATTTTGTGGGTTGTCTCTTCACTTTGTTGACTGTTTCCTTGGCTGTGCAGAAGCTTTTTAACTTGATGTGATCCCATTTGTCCAGTTTTGCTTTGGTTGCATATGATTGTGAAGTATTAAGAAATCTTTGCCAACACCAATGTCCTGGAGAGTTTCTGTGATGTTGTTTGGCAGCAGTTTCATAGTTTGAAGTGTTAGATTTAAGTCTTAAATTCATTTTTATTTGAATTTTGTATATGGCGAGAGATACAGGTCTAGTTTCATTCTTCTGCCCATGGATATCCAGTTTTCCCAGCACCATTTATTAAAGAGACTATACTTTCCGCAGTGTATATCCTTGACGCCCATTGTTGAAAATGAGTTCACTGTGGGTGTGTGTATTTGTTTCTGTGTTCTCTACTCTGTTCTGCTGGTGTCTGTGTCTGTTTTCATGCCAGTACCATGCTGTTTAAGTTACTCTGTCTCAGTAGTATAATTTGAAGTCTGGTGTTACGATTCTTCCAGTTGTGTTCTTTTTGCTTAGGATAGCTTTGGCTATTGTTTTGTAGTTCCATATAAATTTTAGGATTTTTTCTTTCTATTTCTGTGACAAATGTCATTGATATTTTGATAGGGATTGCATTGAATCTGTAGATTGCTTTGGTGGTGTGGACATTTTTAACAATATTGATTCTTCGAATCTAAAAGCATGCAATATTTTTTCATTTTTTGGTGGCCTCTTCCATTTCTTTTATCAGTGTTTTATGGTTTTCATTATAGAGATCTTTCACTTCTTTGATTATATTAATTTCTAGATACTTAATTTTGTTTGTGGCTATTGGAAACGGGATTATTTTTGTCTTCTTTTTCAAATTTTTCACTATTGGCATGTAGAAATGCTACTGATTTTTGATTTTGTATCCTGCAACTTCACTAAACTTGATCATCAATTCTAATAGTTTTTTCTTGGAGTCTTTAGATTTTTCCCAATTTAAGATCATTGTCATCTGCAAACAATGGTAATTTGACTTCTTCCTTTCCAATTTGGATACACTTTATTTATTTCTGTTGCCTAATTGCTCTGGATAGGACTTCCAGGACTATCTTGAATAGCAGTGGTGAAAGTGGGCATCCTTGTGTTCCAGATCTCAGAAGAATGGCTTTCAGTTTTTCCCCTATTCAGTATGATACTAGCTGTGGGTCTATCATGTATGGCATTTATTATGTTGAGGTATATTCCTTCTGTACCCAGTCTTTTGAGGGTTTTCATTATGAAGGGGCATTGAATTTTATCATATTCTTTTTCAGCATCAATTGAAATGATCCTACGGCTTTTGTCCATCATTCTTTTGGTATGATGTATCACACTGATTGATTTTTGTATGTTGAACCATCCTTGCAACCCAGGAATAAATGCCACTTGGTCATGATGAATTACCTTTTTAATATATTGTTGAATTCAGTTTGCTAATACTTTGTTGAGGATTTTTACATCAATAGTCATCAAAAATATTGGCCTGTAGTTTTCTTTCTTTGGTGTGTCTTTATCTAGTTTTGGTACCAGGGTAATACTGGCCTTGTAGAATGAGTTTGAGTGTTCCCTCCTCCTCTATTTTTTTGAAATAGATTGAGTAGGACTGGTATTAGTTCTTCTTTAATGTTTGGTAGAATTCAGCAGTGAAGCCTTTACATCCCCAGCTTTCCTTTTTGGGAGACTTTTTTATTATGGCTTTGATCTCATAGCTTGTTATTGGCCTCCTCAGGTTTTAGATTTCTTCATGTTTCAATCTTGGTAAGTTGTATGTGTCTAAGAATTTGTGTAGGATTTTCCAATGTATTGCCATATAGTTGCTCATTATAGTCACTAATGATCCTTTGAATTTCTACTGTATCAGTTGCAGTGTCTCATTTTTCATCTCTGATTTTATTTATTTGGATCTGTTCTCTTATTTTTCTTAGTTTGGCTAAAGGTTTGTTAATTTTGTTTTTTTTTTTTAATATACCAACTTTCTGTTTCATTCATTATTTCCATTGTTTTCTTCATTTCACTTTTATTTATTTCTGCTCTGGTATTCATTATTTTCATCTACTAATTTTGGGTTTGGTTTGCTCTTGCTTATCTAGTTCTTTAACATGCATTGTTGGGTTGTTTATTTGAAGTTTTTTTTTCTCTTTTGATACAGATACATATAGCTGCAGACTCCTCTCTTAGTACTTCTTTTGCTGTATCCCACAAGTTTTGGTATGTTGTGTTTCCATTATCATTTGTTCCAAGAAATTTTTATATTTTCTTCTTAATTTCTTCATTGATCCACTGGTCATTCAGGAGCATATTGTTTAGTTTCCAAGTATTTACATAATTTCCAAACTTCCTCTTGTTATTGTTTTCTAGTTTTATTCCATTGTGATCAGAGAAGATGCTTGATATGAGTTCAATTTTTTTAATGTTTTAAACTTGTTTTGCAACCTAACATATAGTCTGTCCTTGAGAATGATTCATGTGCTGAGGAAAAGAATGTATATTCTGAAGCTCTTAGATGAAATGTTCTGTAAATTATCTATTAGATCCATTTCGTCTATAGTGTAGATTAAGTTTGATGTTTCTTTGTTGACTTTCTGTCTGGAAGGTCTGTCCATTGCTAAAAGTGGGGTGTTTAAGTCTCCAGCTATTATTTTGGGGGCTTTCTCTTTATTTCCCATAATGTTTGCTTTATGTATTTGGGTGCTCCAGTGTTGGGTGCATATATATTTAAAATTATTATATTGCTGAATTGGCCCCTTCATCATTATATAGTGTCTCTTCTCATAGCTTTTGTTTTGAAGTCTATTTTTCTGATATGAATATAGCTACTCCTCATCTTTTTTGGTTTTCATTGGCATGGAATATCTTTTCTTATCCCTTATTTTCAGTTCATGTGTTCTTTATTGGTGAAGTGTGTTTCTTATAGACAGTGGATCATTGAGTCTTATTTTTTTAATCTGTTCAGCCATATTATGTCTTTTGGAGAATTTAGTCCATTTACATTGAATGTTATTATTGGTAAGGACTTTCTCCTGTCCTTTGTTATTTGTTTTCCAGTTATTTTATGAACTTCTCTTCCTTCTTTATTTCCTTCCTGTCTTCTCTTAGTGGAGGTAATTTTCCTTGGTGATATAAGTTAGTTTCTTGATTTTTATTTTTTGCATACTCATTGTATGTTTTTTTGGTTTGAGGTTACCAAGAGGCTTGCAAATACTATCCTATAAACTGTTATTTTAAGCTGATAGCAACTTTAACACTATCTGCATAAGCAAGCAAGCAAAAAAAAAAAAAACCAATAAAGACTCTACACCTTAAGTTTATCCCTCTGCTTTTTCACTTTTTGTTTTTGCTATTACTATCTTTTTGTAGGGTCTATGTCTTTAAAAGCCATTTTAGTTATTATTTTTATTGGTTTATCATTTAGTCTTTCTACTTAAGAGTAGTTTACATACCACAGTTACAGTGTTATAATATTGTTTTTCTGGTACTTACTGTTACCAGTGACTTTTGTACCTTTAGATGATTTCTTATTGCTCATTAACACCTTTTTCTTTCTCACTGATGTACTTCCTTTAGCATTTCTTATAGGACAGGTCTGATGTTGATGAAATCCCTTAGCTTATATTTGTCTGAGAAAGTCCTTCATATTTGAAGGATATTTTCACTAGATAATCTATTCTAGGGTAAAAGTTTTTTTCCCTCAGTACTTTCAATATGTCATGCCACTCTCTCCTGACCTGTAAGGTTTCTCCTGAAAAGTCTGCTACCAGACATATTGGCACTCCATTGTATGTTATTTGTGTTCTTTTGTTGTTTTAAGGATCATTTATCCTTGACTTTTGGGAGTTTGATTATTAAATGCCTTGAGGTAGCCTCCTTTAGGTTAAATCTGCTTACTGTTCTATAACCTTCTTGTGCTTGGATATTAATATCTTTCTCTTGGTTTGGGAAGTTCTCTTTTATTATCACTTTGAGTAAACTTTATACCCCTGTCTCTTTCTCTGACTTCTCCTTAAGACCAATAACTCTTAGATCTGTCCTTCTGAGGCTATCTTTTACATCCTGTAGGTGTACTTCATTATTTTTTATTCTTTTTCTCTCTCCTCTGTGTATTTTCAAACAGCCTGTCTTCAAACTCAGTAGTTCTTTCTTTGCTTGATAAAATCTGCTATTAAGACTGTGATACATTCTTTAGTATATCAATTGCATTTTTCAACACTAGAATTTCTGCTTGATTTTTTTTCTTTATTTCAATCATTTTGTCAAATTTATCTGATACAATTCTGAATTCCTTTTTTTTTTTTTGTTATCTTGGATTTGTTTGAGTTTCCTCAAAACAGCTATTTTGAATTCTGTGTCACATATCTTTGTTTCTCCAGGATTGACCCTTAGCGCCTTATTGAGCTCATTTGGTGAGGTCACGTTCTCCTGGATTGTCTTAATATTTGTAGATATTCATCTTTTTCTGGGCATTGAAAAGTTAGATATTTAATTGTAGTCATCACAGTCTAGGCTTGTTTGTACCCATCCTTCTTGGGAAGTCTTTCAGGAAATTTGAAAGGACATAGGTGTTGTGATCTAAGTTGTATCTGCTTTAGGGGACACAATAAGCCTGGTAATGCTGTGGTTCTCGTAGACTTGTAGAGGTACCACCTTGATGGTCTTGGACATGATCCGGAAGCATCATCTGGATTCCCAGGCAGAAAGCCTATTCTCTTCCCTTACTTTCTCCCAAACAAATGTAGTCTCTGTCTCTCTGTTATGAGCCACCTGTCATGACATAAGTAGCCCTTTGGCCACCACCACTAGGACTATGCTACATTTGGACCTGAGGTCAGCACAGCACTGGATCTGGCTCAAGGCCTGCTATAACCATTCCGTGGCTACCACCTATAGTTGCTCAAAGTCCTAAGGCTCTATAATCAGCAGATAGCAAAGCCAGCCAGACCTATGTTCATCCCTTCAGGGCGTTGAGTTTTCCCTGGCACCAGGCAGATCCAGAGGTGCCATCCAGGAGCCAGGGACTAGAGTCAAAAACCTTGGAAGTCTATCTGGTGTTCCATTTTACTACAGCTAAGCTAGCACTCAAATCACAAGATGTAGCCCTTCCTACTCTTCCCTCTCCTTTCCAAAGGCAGAGAAACCTCCCCCTGTGGCCACATTCACCTCAGGCCCTGGAGTAGTGCTAGATAGACTATAGCCAATGTTCCCTTAAGGCCCAAGGGCTCTTCAGTCAGTTCCTGTTGAATACAGCATGGCCTGGGCCTCACCCTTCAGGGCAGTGGGTTCCTCTCTCGCCCAGGGCAGGTCCAGAAATGCAATCTAAGAGCCAAGTTTTGGAATTAGGTATACCATGAGTCTACTTGGTGCTCTACTTCCCTGTGGCCAAGCTGATACCTAAGGTGCAAGACAAAATCCCCTTTACTTTCCCCATGCAGAAGGTGTCTCACCCATAGTCACCACAACTGGGAATGTGCTGAGTCTTACTGGAAGCCAAGAGGTCTCAGCATCTCACCCAAGGCTCTCACATAGTACCTGGATGTCACTGCTGCTAGTTATTCAGGGCCCAGGGGCTTTTCAGTTAGCAGGTGATGCATGCTGCCTGGACTGGGTCCTTTCCTTTAAGACAGCAGGTTCCCTTTTGGCCCTGAATGTGTCTAGAAGTTTCTTTTATGAGCGGGGGCCTGGAAAGGGGACCTCAGGACTCTGACTGGTACCCTATCCTGCTGTGGCTAAGCTGGTATCCAAGACACAAACTAAGTCTTCCCTACTTTTCCATTTCCTCCTCTGAAAGAAAGGGGTCTTTTTTGAAGCCACAAGTTATGCAACCTGGGGTTACAGTAGGGATGATGCCAGCACTCCCTTAGCCATCCCAGCTGGTATCTCAGTAAGTTGTAAGCCGCCCCCCCCGAGTCCACTTGTCTCTGGGCTCAGCTCAGCACTAGGACTGGTCTAAGAGTTGTTCTCCTTGTGGCCTAGACTGCTTTTACATTTTATTTGGGGCCCCACATCACTGTAGCCCATGGTGGCAAATCTCGTCGAAACTCAAGTTCAGATTACTGGGATTAGTGATAGATTCCCCTCTTGCTAGGACTTGTTTAAATGCTCCCTCCGTGGGTGAACATCAACTGAGTTTGGTTCAGTTTTGTTTTCTGCTATAACAAGGTCAGCACTGAGTTTAATGCCTCAGAATTACTGGCTCTCTTTCTCCCAGTACCCAGAAATACAATCATTAACAGGCAGCTGACTTTAAATTTACTGTATCGTGAAATCACAAAATGTTAAACGTGTATTTTGCATGTATGTACATATACATACATGCACACACAGACCATCCTATCTTATTCCAGTGAGAGTTTGAGGCAGTTTACAAAAATGCAATAGGATAAAAATAAATAAGTTAGTCCTAGAAGGCAAAGCTCTGCAGGGCCTGCTGGAGATTTATTCCCCATGCCTGTCAGTTTCTGTTTCCACAAAGACTCCTTTCTCTGTTAGCACTGAAGAGCAGCATTAGTAAACTCAACACTGAAACTTTTTCTTTCTCTGCCCAAACTCCCTCACTAGAGTGGTGGGACAGGGCAGGTAAGAAGAGATGGAAGCCCTTAAAGTCAAAGCAGTGGAGGGTTGGGGACTGATCGGATCGCACTTCCGCCTTCTAGGCTTGGGAAGATGGTGCGCATGCGCTTTAAAGTGCACGTTACTGGCACATGACTCCCGGTCCCTTGTGTTCCGAACTTGGATCCTAATGACGCTGATAATGGGTTGCTAGGCACTCATACTTATGGATCGTTGGGTGGCCTTGATGTTAGCAGAAGAATTCATATAAAGGATGTTTGTGAGGAAGTAGACAAACCTAAATTTGTGTCTCCAAGGAATGTCAACAAGATGCCTGCTGGTGGACAAGAACGTAAATATAATGAAGGGAAGTACTACTCTAAACGAGGTAAACTGTTAAGGAAAGAGAAAAAAATTCCTGGTTACCTTTGGGGGGACATTAAGGTCAACATCATAGGTAAAAAGGATGATTTACCAATTCATTTCTGTGACAAATGTGATTTGCCTATTAAAATCTATGGGCGAATAATTCCATGCAAGCATGCTTTTTGCTATGACTGTGCTAATTTATATGACAAAAACGGATGTAAATTATGTCCAGGCTGTAGTTATCCTGTGCGTTGGGGAAAGGGGACATTGACAATTCAAGACTGTTTTTCCTACCTCTTCAGTGCCTCTTTCAATGACATGAAGTTAAAACTAGGTATTGTGGGTGCTCACCTGGTTTTTGGTCCTTTCGAAGGTGTTGGTTTTTTTTTTCTGTGGAGATACTTGTTAAATTGATGTCCTTGTTTGGGGCCAGGGAGGACAACCTGTGGAGCCTTCTATTCTACCATCTTGCTCTGTCCCTTTCCCCCACTCATCATTCTTTGTATCTGATCAATCAGTTACCTAATATGACCTAATATGAAAAAATTAGGTAACTGATTGTTCATACCCTGGCTATCTGCATGGCATCCACCCTTTTTCATCTCTCCTTCCACTAACATAACCTCAGTTCAAGCCCTGATTATATATCACATTTCCTAATGAAAACTGTTCTTTCTAACTCCGGTTTATCTCCCTTCCAAATTCCTAACTTCTTCTAATCATTTTCATAAATTTAATCACATGCTTCTCATATTAAAATATTTGCGAACACGCCCTTGTATCCAAATAAAGTTCACACTCTTCCATCCTTTCTAGAGATAAAACATCCACTTTAGTATGTCTTGGAAGATACACAGCTTTGCAGAGATTCCCGTATCTGAGATATGGCAGCAAAGTTACTCTTGTAACTTAAGGGGCTATGAAGAATCGAACAAGAGATGGCTATTGGAGTTGTTAGCTGGACAAGAACATTTCATCTCCACAGACCCCTTAACTCTCACTCACAGCTTACCTTGCTGTGTAACGTCAACTATTATATTAAGTAGGCTACCTTGACTTCAAATCTTCCCCAAGGAAAGTCAAGAGAAATTATAAACTGAGTTAAGTTTTTGAAGGAACTTCAAAATGGAAATTAGATTGTTATAGAAAAATTGAAATTGTTTTTCTTTTAAAACAAAAACAAAAATTTTCTTCAGCCTAGCTTTGGTAGCTCTCCATAATATGCTCCATATTATTTTCTCTGCTTTCTTTCCCACTGTATTTTCCCCACATAGGTTAAACTTTACCCAAATCAATCTGCTTACTTCTTATTGATTGTACATTTATTCAATGTGTTCACACAATTTGAAATGTTCTTTTTCCCTAAACCTTCAAATTTCCAGATTTGAAAGCCATTTAGGGCCAGGTAAAATATCATCTCCTCCACATAGTTAATCTAGGATTTTCAGAATTTATCCCCTTTTTAATGGAATCTTTTGTTAGCATTTATCTTGTCTACCTTCTATTTTTATTTGAATGTTTTCTCCCCACCCCACCCCCCAAATTAATGAAATTATGATGGCCAAATACCAAGGGTAATTTATCTCTGATCACATAATAGTATCTGGAATTGAATTGCATTTAGGAGATGACAAAAAAATATGTTGATGAACTGAATTGTGACTTCAATAAATAAATGAATGCAAGAAAGGGAGAAAGGAAGAGAGGGAGGAAGAAGAAAAGAAAAAAATGGATAAGTATAATACTCATTGCTTGAATTAAACCTTTAGGCATGTAAAGACGTTTTGATAATAATAGAATATGCTGAAGTATTGAATATGAAGGTACCATTATCAAAGTTTTACATAGATGGATTATTTATATATTACTTCTAAGCAAAACAATATTTTTATATTATTTGTAAAAGTATACAATATATACACGAAAATAAGACATGTGGAAATTTATGGCATTTCTAAAGCTCCATGAAATATAATTGTATTCTTATTAGAGATATATACTGTTTCCCTTCACTATCTCTCTTTACATATTTGCTATTAATAACATATGCACTATTCTTATGATTGTAATATACAATTGATGAAAAATATTACCTGTTCTGAGCATTGTGACCCACCAGGTGCTTAAAACTTGTTGACAAAGTGTGGAACATCAGTGGTAATATGTAGGAGAAAAAACAATTCTGTTATTCTGCTCAGTAGAGCGTTGCATCATTGTTTCACAGAAAGGATAACATTATGATCCTGTATGGGTGTATAGCTCATCTATGGGAGGATGTTTCTGTGCATACTTAGTGATCAAAATTCAAGAAACATGCCTCATTTTTATGAATTTTTTCTCATTAGGAATTTGGCTCATGTAAATATGTCACATAGTTTGTAGAAGCATTATATGGAAAGGATAAAGAAGTAATGAAAATTTTATTTTGCATATACAAAAAGCTTGAGCCACTGAAGAGAATTCCTGGGAGTATATAGTATCATTGCTGTAAACCCAGTCTTTAAAATCTAAATTTAATTCTGACCTAAAAAATAATGGGAACATCAGAGGTGTACCTTTCCATAGCATGAATAGGTTTGTAAAGTATAGATTTCTCCATATGCAATGCTGTTTTCTTTTTAAAACTTGAAATATCTTTTAGGAAAAGATTTGGCCCCAAGTATTAATAAAACCCATACCTGAGAAGAAAATATTTTAAAATCACCTGTTAATGAAATTAAAATAACTTACTAATAAATAAACCCCCTAAAGTACTTCAAGCTATTTAAATATTTAGCGTGATAAAATGAATGCCATAAAATTATAGCTTAAAAATATAGTCATTTAGCTTCTATTCTTCTCCCTAATATAAAGTTATAAAGTAGTATGTTAATATGCGCTGTGTGTGTGTGTGTGTGTGTGTGTGTGTGTGTGTGTGTGTTTTGAGGTGGAGTCTCGCTCTGTTGCCCAGACTGGAGTGCAGTGGTGCAGTCTTGGCTCACTGCAACCTCCACCTCCCAGGTTCAAGCAATTCTGCCTCAGCCTCCCGAGTAGCTGGGATTACAGGCATGTGCTACCACACCCAGTTAATTTTTGTATTTTTAGTAAAGATGGGGTTTCACCATGTTGACCAGTCTGGTCTTGAACACCTGGCCTCAAGCGATCCACCTAGGCCTCCCAAAGTGCTGCAATTACAGGCAGGAGCCACCTTGCCTGGCGTCTATTTTAATATGGTGCATCCTCACCCTTTGTGAAAGCCTCTGGCTTTCAATAACTAGCAAGGCAATCTTGCTGAAAAAAGGTATAGATGCAAACAAGTAGAAGCAAGTGTTCTACGTAGTAAGCTATTAAAGAAGGAAATAAGTTTAATGAGAGAAAAATAATCAGTAAATTGGGGGCACTCAAATTGTTTCATGTTTGGTCAGTGGGAATCTCTTCATGTTGAATCCTGAGTCCTACTGACACAGGAGTCAACTCCTGTGTAGTAGTAGTCTTAATAGACTACTCCTAGTAGACTTTGATAACTTCCTTCTGTCTTATATCACAGTATAATCCAAGCTCATCTTGTATATTTCCTATATGAGATCTTGAATCAGCCATTTTCCAAGAAGGCTTTGGAAATGTGGTTTTAAGACTATAAACTGTGGGAAGTTTATCATTACTAGGTTGGTCATTGTTCCTTTGCCTTTTCAGGGTGCAGAGCTAAGAAATACATGCCTACATAGATGTACATAGATAATACTTAAAGAGACTCCAGCATATTATTTAACTTCTTTAATCTTATATATGTGTCTGCTTTCTCCCATACTAAAAATGCTTATCAATGACACTGGAGTGATAGAAAGACAGTCACATAATTGTTTAGTTATTCATCTTATAAAGCACACGCAACAGATTCTGCATGACAATAATAATCACAACACTACCATCAAACATCATATGATTACTGAAAACAGTTTAAGATTATTTTAACAGTCCTTTTTGTTGGATCACACGAGGAATGTGCTAGTAAATTTTTATATTTTAAAGATACTTAAAATAGTTACCTTCTGTATGATTATTATCTACTACTAGAGTATATATTCACGTCATATTTACTTTTTTCTTTGAGGAGAATCTCTTCGAAGTTTGAATGTTTAGTTGTACCCTCTGATTCTGTGAAGGTATGCAAATAATGGAATTTGCATACATTACAGCTGAAGTAAGCTATAGAAACAGCAAGCAGAAACTGGGCAACTTCCCAACTTTTCCCACATTATCTCTGCTTTGGCATATGAGTCCCTCAGAAAGGCAAGACCCAATTCTTAAATATTTCTATTAATTTGTAAAATATACCTAAGTTTTATTTTTAAAAATTTGCCCCTATCTGAATACCTACTTCTTCTGACAAGGCATTGTGGTAAAGCTGCATTATCAAAAATTGTGTTGAGCAACATTCCTATTTGTTAAAATTAAATTTAGGAAAAACTGAAACAAAATATTACTTCCTAAAATATTCAGTACTGTGGAAATGTTTTTCTTTTTTTCAAAATTAGCCAAATAATAATTACTTAATTTTATTTTTTGAAGTTAATTAATTTTTAAAATTAAAATAGTGATGAAGACTAACACTAATACATTGTTAAAATGTATTTATCACTTAATATATGTCAGATTCAATAGATTTATCTCATTTTGTCACTTAATTCTCACAACATTCTTATTGGGTTACTACCAATATGCCCATTTTATAAATTCTCTGAGGAAACTGCACCGTAGAAGCATTAAGTCTCTAAGCAAAGATCAGTTTGTTGTATTGCTGCTTATTGTATATCAAGTACTTGCAGGTTAAAAAAAAAAAAAACATGGTGGTTTTTGAAAGCATTTTTTTTTTGTAATTTCTGGGAATTAAATTTAGGTGAGAACTGTGAACTTGGTAATTATTATTAGTAGATGTATTAATTTTAAGTGTATAATGTAAAAGTATATGTAATAGCTTGCCATAGTTGAAAATATAAAAGTATTTGAGATTTTGATAGGACTATTGAAATAAATGTTAGTGTGTTTTTTAATGTTCTAATCCATTATAAGTTAGTATTTGTAATGTTGGGAATATTTTAACAAAATACATTTATTACATGTAAAAGCTTAGGAATGGTTACAATATTTTTTTAATTTTTGTCTTTAAAAGTCTACTTAATGTATATTGTCATTTAGTATGTGTTTAAAAGTAGTAAAATTAGAATATACAGTTAAGCAAAAATAAGGATATCCTCTGCTACTGACCATCAGAACTAACCATTATTAATATTTTGGTGTATAGCATCCCAGATTTTTCCTACTCTTATTATTGCTTTTACTTGAATTGTTAAAACTTTTCAAATTATAGTATAATTTCTAAGAAATTTTTTTTTAAGGAATGCTTGATGTTTTTAATCTAATGTATATGGTTCTTTTTTCCAGGATTGTACTGTATATGAAACAGAGAATAAAATTCTTCACGTGGTGAGTATACTTGGATTTATTTTATCTTTATTAGAGAATATTTTCTTGTTCAGCTAGAAGAAGTAAACCATAAGAAAAAAAATCTACTAACCATATCGGTTAAGCATATTTGTATAGGAAATCTACAAAAGAATCAAAGCATAACAAGTTACGTTAGTTATAACCATTCTATTGTACCTAATAGGAAAAGAACTTGATATAGTATTTTAAGATTGTAATATGTAGCAAGGTTGGAATATAATTAAAAAATTAATAATGTAGAGCAAGGAGAATTTGAAATGAGAATTTCTTTTACTGTTCATCTATTACAAAAAGAAGATCAGAGAAAGGAATTCTGTAATAGGTAATTCATCTCTCGTCATTTAGATGAAAGACTTTATAAAAAATCAAATTTCCTTTGCTCCAATTCTATACTCACCAGATGACTTTTCAAATGGTAATATGGCAATATTTGTTGAATCAATTATTGACTTTACATATTATTTTATTACTAGAAATGGACTATGAGTACATTATACTTGGTGGGAAGGCCATTTCCTGTTTTCTTAATGAACAGTTGGCCACTTTTGTTTGTAAATACATTTCTTGATCAATCCTGGTTTGTCCTAATAACTTCTTTACCTCTGGTGTGTGTGAAATCATGTCATTTCTACATCTGCCAGGTACTAGATATTGAAGATCCATGTGTCTTGTAAAAGGACATTTGTCTCATTTATTCCTATTTTCAGTTTTATGTTTCTGAAATGTTTGAATATTTATAAAAGAATACTATTTTGTATTTAGAAAAGTAAGCACTTTAAAAACATCTAAATGTACGGAGGGAAAATATTCAGAGTATCAGCAGCACAGCATTCCTATTTCTTTTTTGTTATCTACTATAGAAATGATACTGAATAATCCTCTGCTAATCCTCTTCCCCTCATTGTGCAGTAGTGATGCCCTTTATGGTTTGTAAGGATAGTCTCAGGAGTAGATAATTAATGTACTTTTCTCCTTATTAGTCCAGGAGGGAAAATAATTATAACTCCCTCATGTTGATCTACCTGTAGGGCATGGAGAATAAAAAGATACTAATATTTATTTAGGACCCATATATTTCAAGTATTAGTTTAGTTTCTATAAGCATATTCTCTCATTTAATCGTATTTTTGCAGATGGTAGAACTAAGGTTCACAAATAATTAAGCTGTTCAACTATTCAGTTTGAACACAGAATCTGATACTAAAGCCCATACTCTTTCCAGATCTGGCAGTTGCTACCAATTCTAGTTACCTAAGATTTTAAAAATTATGCTATCTTTTTTCCAGCAGAACCCAGGGCTACTGTCTAGCTGTGCCTATTATGTCAATAACCAAGGAGCATGAACAGACCCTTTCCCCCCTATATTTTATTTCCTGTGAGTGACTGTTTCTTTGACATTGAATTTTCTATGACAATGACTGTTCTTCCTGAAGTATTGAATTTACTGAATCCAACTTTGGTACGCTGCTGTGGGTTCTTCACTGTTTACTTCAAGGCTGTTATTGAGGTCAATGTGTATTAACCTTTTTTTCTTCAAAGTTTCTCGGGAGTAATCTCTCCCTGATGTTAGTATCAAACAGAGCTGTACTTTTCTTTATGCATTGGCTGCTACGAACTTCAGATTAAAATTTGTGGCCCATAATTGGCAAGTGCATCTCATGGTATTTGTTTTTGTATTTAGCTTTATTTTTGGCTCTAATTTATATACATGATTTCTTTTTGCCTTATTTTCTCAATTAATTTATGTATGCTATATATTTTTACATTTGTTGATGTAATCTTTTCTATGGACGAATAGTTCCAGTTACAAGTGCACATTTGTGATCAGTATTCAAATATCAACAAAGGAAATGTAAATAATTTATGGAAAAAGAATCTCTAGAGAAGTGTAAAAAATATGCAATTTTATTCCACCGTATGACAGAATAACACAAATCAATTTAAATGATGAAAGAAATACCGTGGGTTACCTCTTGTACAAAAGACCTTAAATATAATTTTAATTAATTAGACTAAGGAAATAAGCTCTTCTGGCTTATAAAATAATGATTGAAATTTTACTAAGTAAAAATCATAGTAATAGCCAAATTTTAAACTTTCTTATTCACTAAATATTTTTAATTTTAAATAATTTTAAAATAATAAGTAATTTTTAGTTTCTTAAATAAATTCCTGATAATTGACTCGTATTGACTTACCTTTCTCAAAACCCAGATTTTGGGCTACTTGCTATTAGAAATAAGTGACAGCGTAAATAGTACTGAAGGAGTTTAGAAATGAATACCGTATATTTACCTTGGCAATTTTGCATTCCAGCTAGTGAGAATTTAAAAATCCTGTCTGATAATGATGGAAATAGTGAATGGCATTAACCAAATCGGTTCATCTCAGAAAGCACTTGTCTTTTCATGTTATCATTCTACTTCTCATCCTGGCCTTTTTATACAAAGATTACCCAGCCTTTACTAGAAGGCTGTATGTATACTTATATATTACTTTTCTCACAAGAATAATTAATTTTTTTGAATAATGAAATTGTATATGGTACCACTTAGTATATGATGCTAAAATAGTTTCTTTAAAACAAAATTTCTAATACAAGTATCTTTCCAGATCTATACCACAGAAAAAATAACTTTGAGTCTAAAAAACTGTCTGAATCCTAATTCTATTATTTTCTATCTTGGTGACCTGAATCAAGTGATGTTTTTGAGAGTTTGTTCTTATTATGTAAAATCGGTATGTTAATATATTTCATGAATGATTGTTGCTGGGATAAAATAAATCAGTAAGTTTTCTAGATAGAGCTTTATAATCTGGTAGTCTTCTTTCCAGTATTTATTTAGTTAGGTTATATTTTATTATTTAGGGTTTTTAATTTCCTCTTTATCTCCTTTTTATATGTATCAGAAAATCAAAAGCCTGAGTTTTTATATAGCTTGTTTAGGATGAAATTGTGAGCTAGTTTTAATGTTTTACTTGTTTCTATGATACTTGAATATTCTAAGTGCAATTATATGTACTCTCTATGAGCATCTTAGCCTGGGTTCTTTCTGAAAAACAGAGACTACAACAAAGGCTTGAATGGGTAGTTTATGTTGATTAGTGATCCCAAGGCACAGAAGCAGTACTGAGAAGGAGAATCCATGTGGGTTCTAGAGTTGTTAACCACTACAGGGAACTGAAGTTTGATCCCATCAGGACTTTCTGAGAAGCCCTGCAGAATTTGCCTCGGAATTGTCCAACCTGCCTGACAAAGATTGAAGAGGGAGAATTTATCTGCTTGCTCTAATCCAGTTATCTCATTGGTCAAAGACTGCTCCTTGGGATGTTAACTCTCTCACATTACCAGGTTTTTGGAGGTACCAGAGAGCTGTAGGATAGAAAGCAAAGGTAGTACAACTGAGGTGAAGCAGATTGCCACAGCAGTAGCTGGAGAAAAAAGTGGGCTGAGTGGATATGAGATGGAGCTTAAGGGGTGTCTAGTACAATAAAACGCCTCTAAGTGGCAATCCAAATTTTAAAGTATTTTGGATCACATAAAATATCCTGATAGTGATTGAAATCAAGATTTGCATAACTCACAAAAGCAAGCTTCAAACAGTAGATATGGCATAACATTTGTGTAAAAAAGCAGTATATTTATAGTGAAGAAAATAATTTGAAGAACTATGCAACAGACTTAATGTTGGTTGTCTTTGTGAGAAATAGGATCAATTTTAGGGGTATTAATTTTGAGTTATGTGTTTGTATAATGGTTAAATATAGCATAACAAATATGTGTTAATTAGAAAAATAAACTACTAAACTATACATAGAAATGCCTGAATAGCAACCCAAAATCTAGATTAAAATGAATATTTTATAGTTAGATACAGTGAATTAGATCTACTACTTTCTAAAACAGCAGAGTGACTACAGTCAGAAATAATTTGTTGTACATTTTAGAGTAACTGAGGGAGTATTATTGGAATGTTCATAACACAAAGAAATGATAAATGCTTTAGGTGATGGATACCCCATTTACTCTGATGTAATTTTTACACATTGTATATCTGTGTCCAAATATCTAATGTACTCCATAAATACCTAACGTATACCTACTATATACCCAGAAATTGTTTCTAAAAAATAAGTATTTTTAACAAATGAGTAAGAATTCCAAATGGATAAGGAGTGAAAACAGTGCTAGTAGCCAACCATTGACTGACCTAAAGAGCATGGCTGAAATCTTTCTAGAGCCAGGCAGATTTAGAATCCTATGTAATATACTAATAGTTCTTAGGAAACTCTTTACTTTTTAGCACACTGCACTGTGAGTTAAATAGGTTTTTAGAACATCCCCAGTGATGGCTGCCTTTTAGAAGGAAAAAAGAGGAAACCTCACGTGACTGAATAGAGATTATAGTAGCTTGAGATAGGCACAAGAACATCAACTTTCTTAGCCTAAACATTACCCCTAAATCTTTATTTTGTACAGAGGATAGGGAAGGCAATTTTCAAGAGGAAGGAGAACTTACCACTTATGAAAACTTGCTATATCCTAGGAATTCCACAAGGCAATACAGGTTGAATGTACCTCATCTGAAATGCCTGAGATTAGAAGTGTCTCTGATTTCAGATTTGGCGGGGGAGGTGGGGATTTGGGAATGTTTGCATAATATACTTACCAGTTGAGCATCACTAATCTGAAAATACCAAACCAAAATGCTCCAATGAATGTTTTCTTTGAGCATCATGTCAGTGCTTAAAAAGTTTCTGATTTTTGGATTAGGGATACTCAACCTGTACCAGCATCAGAGAGCCATTCAGCACATGGGCAAACTGAGATAGAGATCTGAGATTGTGAGCTCTTGTGTCTTTTCCTGAAATAGATCTGCATTGAAGGATGAATAAATAAAAAGAATGGGAAAGAGTGGAGGAAGTATACTCCAATGTATTAGAAGAAAATCCTTCCACATGAAGCAGGTTAAGAACACTTTTTTAACGTTTGTTTTCAGTGTAAGTCAAGAGATATTACATGTATTAAAAAAGAATACCATGCTGTAAAGAAGGTAAGACCACTATAAACTGAGAGCAAAATGAACTAAGAACATAGTTCATTAAATAACATGGGAGCAGAAATTAAACCATGGCGAAAGCATGTGTTTCCCAATTTTTTTCAATTAATTTGCATTGCTTTCATAATGAAAAAGTATCAAAGTATATATTTATTCTATATATTTAGAATTCTGATTGCTTTTAAAGGACGATTTCATAGTACATATATTGAACTATTCAGAATGGAGTTGGACACTCCTTAGGCTAGATTTTCTGTTCACTTTTCTCACCTCTAAAATTAGAGAGAGTATTTCTGCTTAAAATCAGAAGAAGTAGGCTGTGAATACCAAAATCCCTCGTGGGAAGGGAGATTGGTTACAGTGTTGGGCAGGGATGTCTGTTAATTTGAAGTGTGAGAATGAATAAAAGGAGACTGAACAGCTTGGATTTCCTTGGATTTTGCCATTAAATACAATGGAACAGACAATAGAGTGCAACCATAAAGGACAAAAGGCAATACAGATAATCAGTGTAGTTATATATCGATTATCGACTCAAGATAAATAGTATTATGTTTCACTTTTATTGATCTGATCTTTTCCTTCCAGTTAGGTTTTGTTCTGGATTACACATTCTCTGGCATGTTGGAGCCCATCTGTTTTACTCAGTGCAGATTCTTGTTTTATATAATAAATTAGTTACAGAGAATCTGGAGTTTTCAGTTCTATACTTTCTCCTCACTCCTACCTTTCAGTACAGCCTTTGAGTCTGGAGTGATAAGCTCTCCTGAGAAGTCATTTCAGAGCTTGTGGTTTTGCAGACTTCCTCTGCTTGTCCCTGCCCTGCTGCTCTCATTGGTGAGCCTGAAACACTTGTCGGCTTTGATTAGACTTGTGGAAATCCCAGTATAGCCATAATCATTAAGGTCGCTCTGTTTAAATCAGATTGTTCTGAGCACAAAAACATCTTTTACATTGGCCAAAGGTGTGGCCTTGTATATGGAAGTTTGTATTTTAGCATTTTACCCATTATTTGGGTAAAGATAATAAATATAGCAAATAGCTGCTTATTATTTTAGTGTTAATTTTATCTTAATAGTTACATAGTATTTTACAGTTTATGGAACGTAACTCAGGAATGTTTTCTTCTCTTCTCTCTCTCTCTCTCTTTCTTTCTCTCTCTCTCTCTCTCTCTTTTTCTCCAAGCTATATTTTTCTTTAGTTATTTAGGTTTTTTAATGAATTAGGCTTATTTTGGCATCTTAAGTATTGTTTTATTTCATAAACATTCTGTGTAATTTATTCCCTTTCTTTAAATTTATGAATTCCTTGCCCTTAAACTCCATCTGGGGTGAGATTATTATGTCTTCTGTGCTATCCAGACTAGAAATAGCTTAAACTGCATAGAGCCAACAGATGTAAGAAAGGAGCCTGGAGGAGAAAGTAAAGGGCTCATTTGAGTCTTTGCCCTGACATCTATCTATATGATATTGGTTATAGATGTATAGCTTTCCTCCTCTGATGGATCAAAACCCTGAGGATGTGTTTAAATACTAGGGTTGCAGCATGCCTCACAATGAAATAGAAGTGATCATATTAATATTAATACCTTATCTTTAGAGATTTCTTGAAAACAATGGTACTCTAGTGACTTAAAAATAATTTTAACTGGTCTTCAGGAGGTCTCTGATGCTGCGATGAGGCAGCTTTTGCCAATTGTAGCCCAGTCTCTTCTAAAAGCTATGATCTTGATCCAAACGCAAACTGTTTTTTTTCCCATTATGGTTGAGATTTTGGCAGTAACTATAGCATTTGAACATATAAATTATGGTCAATCTCACTAAAACATGAACTCTGATACTGAGTTTTATAGATGAAAAGCCTAAGGTGCTTCTTTATGTTTTTGAAGTTAAGGTGACTGTTCTCTCAGCCCCCTTTACTATCTTTGTGGTCAGCCTGAAGAAATGTGCTAAAAATATTGCTGAAATCGGCATTTGATTCTTTAGCGTTATATTACATTATTTTCAGATTTTGACACTTTGGTGGTTAATTGCATTGTAAATTGTTTTAACTATAAATTCTCCACAACTGATGCCTCACGTAAGAAATGAAAAAGGAAAAATCCAGATATAACATGATGGAGGTGGAAGATGTTTGTAGAAGATGTCTTTCCTGGGACAAAAAGAAAATGTGTGTGGCCTATGTAAAGAATTAACACAATCTGGTTTTAGTGTTTCTGATTGTGATTTATAGATAGGTATTTTATAAGGCAGTATATTTATTTATATAGGTGTTCTTGCTAACATTGCATTTGCTGAACACATTATGCATTGCAAAATGTTTTTATATGCATACTGACTCTGAGAGTACAGTCCTTGTCCTCATGGTAGTATTAATTTTTGTTGCGGAGTCAAGTGAGGTAGAATACTATAGTAGAAAGAGCACCAGTCTGAGGGTTAAAAGGTTAGGCGTCCTGACCCTGTTATGGCATTTACTAGCTGTAGACAAGTGAAATCAGCCTTTCTGACTAAATTGGGAGCTTGGAGTATGTGTTACTTTTAAGGTCTAAATGCCATAATTAATTGGTGACAAATGCACAAGATCATTAGAAAGCAGTATGGCCACATAAAGTGATAAACTGAAGGACTGTCTTTATTTAAGACCACCCTACATATGACCAAGGACACTACATATTTTAAAAATAAATTTAGAGCACACTTGTTCAGTTTTGATACATGGATATATTGCATAGTGGTGACATCTGGGCTTTTAGTGTAGCCGTCACCGGAATGGTGTGCATTGTACCCATTAAGTCATTTCTCACCCCTTACCCCCTCCCACCCTTCCACTCTTCTAAGTCCCCAGTGTTTATCATTCCACAGTCTATGTCCACATATATACATTTTTTAGCTCCCACTTATAAGTGAGAACATGTGGTATATGACTTTCTCTTTCTGAGTTATTTCATTTAAAATTATGGCCTCCAGTTCCATCCATGTTGCTGCAGAAGACATGATTTTATATTCTTATGGCTGAGTAGTATTCCATGGTGTGTGTATACATACACACACACACACACACACACACACACAGAGACATATACATACACACATATATATCACATTTTAATACAGTCTGTTGGTGGACACTTAGCTTGTTTAGTTCCATACCTTTGCTATTCTTAATAGTGCTTCAATAAACAAAAAAGTGCAAGTATTTTTTGATATAATGATTTATTTTCCTTTGATACTCAGTAGCAAGATAGCTGGATCAATGCTATGCATTTTTTAAAGTGCAGTTATAGTGACTGTCAGTGTAAAAATTTTTTCGACAAGATAATTGAATCAGTCTGGAAACAGAAGCCACACAGTAACTTAAAGGAAGTTTGATATAAATAATTATAAACTTTGATAAGAAATACCTGCAAACATGTAAAGAGCACCCTATACCATGCCCTACAACTGAGGACTAGTACCCAAGGAAGGATATCTTGTAAATGGAACACCCTTACCAAGGCTAAGAAGGTGTGGCTGCAGCTTCATTGGGTTGCCTAGATCAGAGCTCATCCACAGTTACCAGGCAAGTGGAAGACAGCCTTCCAGGGTGTAGACAAGTGATGCTGCTGGGAAGGCTCATAGCAAGAGTTAGGATGATGCTGTAACAGGTCTGGAGAGCAGGTTGATCATGGAGCCTAGGCCGAGGCTTCAAGGTCACTTGGGGAACTGCGTGATCTGGACATGCAGCTGGGGCACAGCACTACCGATATCCCCACAAATATGCAATGCTAGTGGACCCTGCAGCAGGAACAAGAAAATATAAAAGAAAGCCCATGGGGAACCTAGAAACCTTCTTCTCCTTGCTGTGTCCCTCCACTGCCCTCTATTGACAAAAACTTAACAGTGTGCTTATGTAAAAATAAATGCTTAGAGTCCAATCCATTATCACAGAGCAAGCACTGAAGATGAATTTAGAGCTGAGAGCCACAAAACTCATAACTGGCAGTGTGGTTAGTTGTTACCTCCATAAAACTACATATGGCAACTTCACATTTCTTGACTGTAAGTGAAAACATCGCTCCCAGATCTCTGCCGTTTGTTCCCCATATTTACCCATAAAGTGTATATATAGTGCCTTAAATTTCCGGAAGCTCATCTAATTATTATGAACTGCTTCATTCTTATTTGAATATAAAATCCAAACAAAAATCAAAACATTTTTCTAATAACCCACATCTTAGTTGAGCTACCAATATGTCCAGACTATTCTTTTTCTTGAGCCTGAAAGTTGTGTGTCCTCTAATGAGTGATTTCTCATCTTCTTGGGAACCTGCCACAAGCCCGCTTGTCTCTGTTTCCTGCCTGTGAAACAGCAGATAAATAGAATTGAGATGGTCCCAGATCCAATTCTGGTTCAGCGTACTCTATTTCCCTATCAGAAGTGAGAGTGGTGGTGAAGCCTCTTATCCAACTCTTAATTCATACCAGATTGTTTCAGGTAAGTAGCTGAAAGTAGGTTGGAAGTGCCATGGGTCTACTTCTTGCTCATCAAAGGAGGTATATATTTGGGACTGACATTTTCTCACTGTTTTGGCATTGACATTATCATTCTTAGATGATGATTATTTTAAAGTGTAATTTTTAGGCTGTATTATTATCTCAATGTTGGGCTCACTAGGCATTAAAATATGTGATAGTTACGTGCCAAGCAGTGTTCAAAGCACAGTGGTTAAGCCAGCAGGAACTGAAGCAAAATTGCCTGGTTGTAACTTGGCTCTGCCATTTAAAAGTTGTGTGACCTCGAGCAAGTTTTTAACAACTTTGTGCCTCCGTTTCTACATCTGTACAATAGAGAGAATAGCAGTATTCTCTTCTTAGGGAGATTGTGGGAGTTAAATTTGTTAATACATGTAAATGACTTAGAATAATACTTAAAATATAGTAAGCTCTCAATAAATATCAGTTATTGTTTCATTTAGTCCTCCTCACAATACCGTAAAATTGGTATTATTTTTATCCCAATTGTATAGATAAGGAAACTGAGGCACACGAAGGGATTAAACAACTTTCCTCAGATCATGGAGCTAGTAAGTGGTGAAGTTACTATTCAGTTTGAGGCTTTTAATCACTATACTATAGCTGTCTCTATAGATGACTTTGAAATCTCATTCTAAGGTCATAAATTATAGGCATTTAATTTCAGTGACTTTCTTTTATGTCTTTCTGTTGATGATTTTCCTTTAACATCTATGGTAGACAGGATTCTAAGATGGCCCCCAGGACCCCTGCCCCCCCCCCCCCGGTGTATAATTGCCCTTTTTCTTCAGTGTGGTTGAGACCAAGGAATATGATGAATTTCACTCTCATGATTAGGTTTTGATGTATGGCAAAGGTGAATGGATTTCAAGGATGTATTTAAGGTCTCTTGTCAGTTGACTTTAATATAATTAAAAGGGAGATTATCTTGGTGGGCCTGACCTAATCATGTGAGCCCTTTAAAACAAGATTCAAAGGAGGTAGATATTATCTTGCTGGCCTTGAAGAAATCAGCTGCCATGTTGTGAGAGGGCCTGTGGGAGGGGGTCACGCAGTGAGGGCCTGAGGACAGCCTCTGGGAGCTGAGAACAATCTCCAGATGTCAGCCAACAGGAAAGTGGGAACCTCAGTCAAACAACCACAAATAAATTAATTCTGCTAACAACCTGAATGAACTTGAAAGCAGATTCTTCCCTACTTATACCTCCCTGTAGGAGTGTAGCCAAGTTGACACCTTGGTTTCAGCCTTGTGAGACCTGGGACTGGTTCCAGTACCTGGACTCCTGAGCCATGGAAACTGAGAGAGCATGTATTTCTTTAAGCCTCCAATCTTGTATAATTTGTTAAACAGCTATAGATAACTAATACAGTATCATTAATTTAAATTTTAACTCAAAAAGAATAAAAACAAAAAATATATTTTAAAAAATACAACCAAAAAGAGACTAGTAGCCAACAGAGAATAAATATTAAAACAATTCTTTTGAGATTTTAAATATAAGATACTATATTACCTCCTAACTTATTAGATTTATGTCTTATTTATTATAAAGACTTTTTGGATTAAAGGCAACAGCATGTCATTGTGAAAAGAGCATTTGACTAAGCATCAATACTTCTGGGTTTTAGTCCTGACTTTTCCATTAATTTTATTGTGTGACTTGTACATGTCACTAAACCTCTCAGGGATCCCCAAGTGTCATTCAGGAAGATTGAACAAAATGATTTTAAATCATCTGTCTCAAAATTCTATGAATATAAGGATTTGAGTAATTAGAAGCTTGTAGTAACAGGACTAACACTGTCAATAAACTTTAGGACCTTTAAGTTTTAATGTGGGAAAATATAAGAAATTAGAAGGAAATGTTGCTTTTAAGATCATGAATTTTGACTTACTAGTTTTAATGCATAATAGGCTCTTAGGGGTCATTGCTTGTTTTCTGTTATCAGGAACACAAGGGCAGCATACTCAATGTCAGTGATATTAAGCATGAAACCAAATACATTAGCAGAAACACCGTCCGAGGCTATGAAATCCTTGAGTGTAGTAGTTGCCATTTGAATCATGTAACAGACACTTAGTGATCCCTGAAGGCATGAATGGCTTAATGAAAGCTGGTGGTTTTTGTTGTGTTTTTCCCACCTCGAGAGTTTAAAATGTAAAGGGATTGTAGAAGTTTTCCAGGCCTTATTGGGATGAAGCTCAAATGACCTTTATTTACTTGCGACTATTTGCTTCCTGAAGGTATTTGACAATCTTAATCTTTGCTGTATATAAATATAATTTTAACATTGGATTAAAATTGGAGTTTTATTCTATTATGTTAGTTTTTCAAGTTTACAAAGTTGTTTCTCCTTCAATTCTCTTTACTCATATGAACAAGAAATTCTTCCTGTTTTGGAGAATATGTATATAGAATAATAATTTTAAATGCTAATTTAAATTCTGTTTCTGAATTTTACTTTCAAAGTTACCTATGATTGTTCAATACTTGTGTCTTGTTAGGGAACCATCATAAGAGTGCAGAATTTCTAGCTCAACGGAGATCTGTTAAGTACTAGGATACTAAACATACTACATTTAGTGAGGCATATACTTAGAGTTCTCATGATTTAATATCAGAATAAATATATGATATTTTATAAAAAAAACAAAGCTTCCCTTGTTCCCCCAGTACAATGCACATGCCATCCTACATTGGCACAGAGTTGCAGAACTTATCATACTGAATTATACTAATATTCAAATAAAACAATAAAATAAAAACATTTTTTCTCTAGACATTTTAATTGAAATATTTATACCAATAAATATTTAAACATGTACACACTATCAAAATTAATTTTCATTACTATTTTCCATGCTGTTGATAATAAACCTGAATTGTTTAAACTGTACTTAAATTGTAACTTTCACATCATTATTGCTATCTTAAAATGTATATCCATTTGTTGCTTCCTTATTTTATCTTGGTTTTATATTTTGTGCCCCTCTTCCTTGTATATACATATATACTCAAAAAGTATAAATTTCCTTTTGTAAAGCTTTGTGTTAACCATATCAGCCTCAAGTTCTTTGCTGCATCAAATGATTTTTCTGATATTTTAATTTGAAGATATTTTTATTTATTCATTTCAGTATACTTGGAAGAATAATTGACCAGTACGTCACTTGTTTAGAAAAGCAATAAAATACTTTAAGTAGCTCAATAATGCCTGAGTGTCCTTCCAGACTGACGTAAGACTTTTTTTCTGTTCCTTAGCTTTTTACAACTGTTTGCACTTAGAACAGTTTCTGCATTTCTTTTTTAAAAAAACAATAGCTAAAACTTCATGTATTAATCTTTAAAGTATCTGATAAATACAGAGATAATGAAAGAAAGCTATCCAGACATAATGGAAGAATGCTATCTTATTATTGGTTAATATATTAATGTGGATTTATTGTTTTTTGAATCTCCACATTAACTAAAATGTTGCTTTTACAGCTATTTTGAAACCATTATTTCTTTTATCCTAAGTATGTTCTGCTTAGATCATTTTTCCTTTTAAAATTTATATTTAGGTAAACCAGTGTGTGTGTGTAAGTGTATATATGTGTATATATATATACATATATTATATATGCATATATATACATATATATGTATATATACATATATATGCATATATAATATATGTATGTGTGTGTATGTAGATAGTATAGAACAGAATACAAAAACTTACCATTTCAGCATGAGAATATGATGTATTAATTATATTAATTCACATTTGAAATTAATATAAACTACCTGAGGAAAGAAATCACACAATATAATAAAAGTCAGCATATGGCACTCATTCATTTTAAAAGATTACATCACGGCTACCCTTGTCTGTTAACTGTTATTCAGTCATTAATCCTTTGTCATCTTGGGTAGTTTATAACAGAATCCAGAGAGTCAGTTAAACATTTATTTCCACTTTATGTTCTCTTTAGCTTTATTTAAGGCATATCATTTACTAGTCTTTAATTATAGGCACACATTTTTCTTCTATTTTTAGAAATAAAGATAAATAGAATTTGGGGCCAGGTGTGGTGGCTCCAGCCTGCAATCCCAGCATTTTGGGAGGTCAAGGTGGGTGGATCACCTGAGGTCAGGAGTTGAAGACCAGCCTGACCAATATGGTAAAACCCCATCTCTACTAAAAATACAAAAATTAGCTGGGCATGGTGGCATGGGCCTGTAGTCCCAGTTACTCAGGAGGCTGAGATGAGAATCGCTTGAACCTGGGAGACGGAGGTTGCACTGAGCCGAGATCTTATTACTGCACTCCAGTCTGGGTGACAGAGCAAGACTCCATCTCAAAAACAAAATCCTTTGGTATAAATATTGCAAAAATAGCAAATAATCCCTTTTAAACAGTGGTTACTAGTCTTCTTCTAGCTAGTATAGAGTTGTCCTTTTGCTGGTAAAATTGCATTAACTTTTTCCAGAGAGCCATTTCTTTCACAGTCTCAGTTCTTTTCCTTATCTAAACTACATTCCAAATTGTTATACTACTAGTTTAAACATATTATATAAATCCATCTAATGCAGACATTGATTTTAAACAATACAAAATGAAATTGATCAAAAAAAGAAGTCCAGAGTTAAGCATAGCAACAAAATTAGCACAATAATGATTAGGAATTCAGTTCCTTCTGCTATGATAATGACCTTGGTCTATTTATTTAGCCTCCTCCTTGCATCTGTTAAACTGGCTATAATAAGACCTACTTTAGGAAGTTGTTATTAGGATTAACGAGATAATAAATATGAAGTATTTAGCATTGTGCCAGACACATGGTAGGTGATCTTCAAATGATATCTAATAATAATGTTGTTGAATTATAATAAAAATGTATTTTTCTGGCTATTTTATAATTTTCTTTTTCTAGAATCTGCTTGGGTAGTAATGGATAATATTGTGTTTCAAATATAAATTGTAATAATATAATATCTCACATGATTTCACTTAATAAATAGCATTGACCAAATTCAGGTTTTATAAAAGTATGTTAAATAACTCCCAGGAACTTTCCTATAGTACTGCTAATGTGGTTTCCTGCAGTAACTTGATGTATGATGCAGTAATGAGTATAGAATTAGCATGTAAAGCAAGGCCATTTTATACCCCTTTTAATTGGCTTATTTGGTTAAGTGCCAAATGCTGCAATATAAAGGTTCTAGTATATTATCCCTAAAACACAAAGCAAAGTTCTAATGGAGTTTCTTTTCTAATTCTATTTTTTAAGGTCTTTAATCTGTTAAATCCTGATAGCTGCTGGTAAAGTCAGTGTGTTTACCCGCCTTTTGTATTCCTCATTAACACCTAGCACTTATCAAGTATTTGCCAAACAAAATCACCCGAGAGGAATCTGAGGAAAAATTTTTGCAAATTAATATGATGAATCTAATTGGTATTTTATTTTCCCTAAAATGTCTACAGTCTGTTATTTCTGCCTTTCCTTTTTCCACCCCACCTCTATGAACTACCAGTGCCTGAATAGGAGAGCTACTATTGTTCATTACAAGAGTGTTGTATGAGGCCTTGAATGTTGTAAGAAATGTATATATTTGAGCTTTTTATATACATCTATACTTTTCTATTTATATATTGGACTCTTTTGAAATATGCTTCAACTTGTAGAAACCACAACAGTTCTTTTTAACATACTGACTTCATACCCTTCAGATTAGCATTCTATCCAAGTATCCTGTATAGAAGTCTTTCAGCATTAACAATGTTATCTTCCCCACTTGAAATAAAGATCAAATAAGAATGAAAATATAGCCACATAGGGAAGGAAAGGAATAGTTAAAAGATTTAATACTATCATAGTATTTTTATTCCTGTCAAACATACAGTTTGAACTGCAGCATTTTGAACTGCAGCCAGTTTTTATATGTTAAGCACTGCCATTCTGTCTTTTCTCTATGGATGCTGATGGATATTTTTAAAACAAATTTTTAAAAATACAGAGAATGGGATTCCAGGACGGGCCACATAATTTGTAAGACCTAGTGCAAAATGAAAATGCCAAGCCCCTTGTTCAAAAACAATTAAGAATTCCAGGATAGCAACAGCAGAGCATAAAACCAAACGTAGGCCCATGTGCAACTGCACAAGTCACCCTCCCATAGGGCTGGCCCTGAAGGATTCCCTATTTCAGAGGGATGATCTTCCTGTTGGTTTGCCTAGCAACTTTTCAGAGTAAATACCTTCATTGTATCTAAGAGCATTGAAACCTAAAACATCAGAGAGAGTAAAGAGATGTGCCATCATGGCCATGCAGCTAGACTAACCAGTGTAATTATTGATCATTTTAAGATGCTCAGCAAGGTAATTAAATTAAGAATAACGAGATAATTCATACCATGAGAAGAATTTTAGCATTTTGGGGGTTGACAAAGCAACACAGGAGAAAAAAGCATTTATTGGGTGTCTTTTTTGGATAGGAGCCATATTGGACTCTTTTTAATGCATTATGTCTTAGCATGTCAGCCATATAAAGTAATCTTTATACATTTCATTTTCTATCTGGGGAAAGTGAATCTCAAGGATATAAAATAACTTGCTTATAGTCACACAGCAGTCATTGGCAGTGTGGTGATTGCCCACATCTGTCTTTGGATCAAGCCCATGTTCTTTCCATGGGTATTGGTACAATGAGGCTGTCTGTCTATGTTTAGGAGCTGAGAAACACAATAAAAGTACAGACTTGAGAAGCAGATGCAAAAAGCACTAGCACTATGAGGGAAATTTAGCATGACAGTTTCTTTTTTTTCTTTTTTGAGACGGAGTTTCGCTCTCATTACCCAGGCTGGAGTGCAATGGCGCAATCTCGGCTCACCGCTACCTCCGCCTCCTGGGTTCACGCAGTTCTCCTGCCTCAGCCTCACGAGTAGCTGGGATTACAGGCGCGCGCCACAATGCCCAGCTAATTTTTTTTGTATTTTTAGTAGAGACGTGGTTTCACCATGTTGACCAGGATGGTCTCGATCTCTTGACCTCGTGATCCACCCGCCTCGGCCTCCCAAAGTGCTGGGATTACAGGCTTGAGCCACTGCGCCCGGCCGACAGTTTCTTTAGTATAAGGAAGCTGAGCCCAGCACAAAGTGCAGCCATGGGCCAAGGACAGAACACAGTAAATAAAAAGAGAATTTTTATTATCTTGACCAGACAGGAGAAACTGTTGTGAAGGGAAAATAAATCTCAGGATCCCCAAATCACTAAGCTAAGGGAAAAGTCAGGCTGGGAACAATGTCAGGCAAACCTGTCTCCCATTTTATTTCTAAATAAGATACCTACAAAGATAAGAAGCTACATGCCTCCCTCACAATTTGCCAACAAGGAAATACCTTGTGGACAAAGGACAGACAGAACTCAAAGTCATTCCTCTGAGGCTCACCTGAGACAAATGCATATCTGATTGCTTCCTCTGCCCTATTTATTTATGTAAAAATGCAGATTCACTGAGCCAGACTTAATTGTATATTCAGTGGAAGGCTGATCAGAGACTCAAAAGAATGCAACCTTTTGTCTCTTATCTACTTCCAACCTGGAAGCCCCCACTTTGAGTTTTCCTGCCTTACATGACTGAAGCAATGTACATCTTATACGTATTGATTGATGTCTCATGTCTCTCTAAAATGTGTAAAAGCAATCTGTACTCCAGCCACCATGGGAGCATGTCATCAGGACCTACTGAAGCTGTGTCATGGGCATATCCTTACCTTGGCAAAATAAACTTCCTAAATTGACTGAGACTTGTCTCAGATATTTTGGCTTAACACTGTCTACCTACCTCACAGTAGACTAATAATAGTGGCTACAGAACAAATGTAACATGTTGGATATGGATAGAAGATAATACCTTGATTGCAAAATAATAGTTCCTCCTACAGTTAAAGCAAAAAATCGGTTTCAAATGATGAAAACCAGACTTCAGTAATGAGAGTCTGTGAAGCATCTGACGACCAGCATATTTTAGGGAGATATATTTCAAGCTTTATCACTTATATTCCACTTCTTTTTTTCGGTTTGTTTCTTTTTGAGATGGAGTCTTGCTCTGTCGCCCACGCTGGAGTGCAATGGCGCAATCTTGCCTCACTGCAACCTCCGCCTCCCAGGTTCAAGCTATTCTGCCTCAGCCTCCCAAGTAGCTGGGATTACAGGCATCTGCCACCACACCTGGCTAATTTTTATATTTTAGTAGAGACGAGGTTTCACCATGTTTGCCAGGCTGGTCTCAAACTCCTGGCCTCCTGTGATCCACCTGCCTCAGCCTCCCAAAGTGCTGAGATTACAGGCATGAGCCATGCCCAGCTCATATTCCACTTTCTTCATGATTTTGTCATGTGTAAATCTTAAAATACTATAATGGCTATAACACATATTTTACATTTATTATTTCATACAGTTAGCATGAATGGATTTATTCTGACAAAAGTACTAGCTTTCTGACCTTCATAAAGCCACTCTACTAATTGTTTAAGCTCATTTGCTCTTCAGTTCATTTAACTAATATTTATTGAGTGTTTTGTATTTTCTAGGATTTGTCTACCTGATGTGGGTTGTAGGCGGGGGTGGAGGGAAAAAGGTAAGACAGAGACGAATAGAGCATGGTACATACCTCAGAGGGATTCAGGATAAAATAGTTACGCAGTTTCAGACTGATGATAGAACGCTGAGAAAGCAGGATTGAGACTTTGGAGGAGATGTGAAACTATACAAAGTTGAGCAGGAAAGGCTAGATAAATAAGTAGGAAGAGTTTGTTAAGCATATTTCAGAGATTCATCTTTCCTGGATCTTGGCCAGATTTTTTTTTTTTAACTTTTCTGACCATGAATTAAAAGTCATCGAGATTTTTTTATAATGTTTGATTCAGTCTGATGGTTGTAATCAAGAGGTTCTCAGATTAAGATTGTTTAGAAACTATCAATTTTTTGTAGGTATGGTAAATCAATAATAGAAACAGTATAACCATAACTTTAATGAATATTTTGGCATATAGTTCTTATATGGAATATAGGTGTGTTGTGTATAAATGTGTTTTCATTTCACCTGAATTTCTTTGTACAGATTTTGCAGAATAAAATGCCAGTTACTTTCTTCTACTGTTTCTTTTTCCTTTTAAAAAAGTTATTACAAAAGGTGATTTGTATGTTACTTACAACACGTATTTACCACAACTATTTTTCTTTTTTTGCTTCCAGTGTAAAACTCTTTCTGGAGTCTGTGACCACATCATATCCCTGTCATCCGATCCTCTGGTTTCACAGTCTGCTCACCTGGAAGTGATTCAGCTGGCAAACATCAAACCAAGCGAAGGGCTGGTAAGAGATACCATGTTTATCAAAACCACTATCCATCAGTAGACAGCTAATGATGTGGCCAAAGCAGCCTCTAAATGTGGGAATCTATGAATTTCAACAGACACTGAACATTTTGGTATTTTTTTTCCTAGAGGAGTTATGGTAGTGGAAGTTTGTGATGCATGATAAGAAGTTTTATGAAGATAAATGAAAATGAAGGAGAATTGAAAATGGTGACTTCTGAATTAATTTAATTTGGTAATCATTTAGCTTTGATTACATTCTTTCACCCCCTCACCAAAGTTCCTTAGGTTTAAAGGAAATTTAAGAGTTTTATAATAAACACCACAATGTTACCTGCTCATGAAAGTAGATGTTTTATTTGTTTACTTTGGTTTTTTCTGGTTTTAATAGTTATTCCTTTTCCTAGGGTGGGTTAGCTAAACAAAACTGATATTCTTTATAACTCACATTCATTCTTAGAAGGGTAAGTAAGCCAGTGGATATTGCCAGCACTAGATATCTATGAGTTATATTTTTTAATTATATAATAATAAATATAATCATGTTTTATATTTTGTTCACCTGATTAAAAAATGTACTGGTTCTAGATATAACCCAAGAGAGAGATTTTTAAAAAAATAAGTCTGTAGAAAGAAAGCATATAAAACTTGATATTGAGACAAAAAAAAAACAAGAAACTGGCTACAGAATATCTTAACTACTACACAGCTATTCCATGTTAGTTTGGTGCTATAGTGTTTCCACTTTTTTCCTGTATATGAATTTACCAATTAATGGTATTTTGAAAAATAGAAATCTTGGCAACTAGCATTAATAATTGAATTCAGATAATATATTCTGTAAGACCTCTAAGCAAGTTTAACTTTTCCTGTGGCTTTTCTTTTTCATACATCTATATAACTGTTCAGAAGGCAAAGCCTTTATTGACTACCACTGATTTTTCAGTTTGAGGCCATCTATCCTAGAGAGTAAGTTTTCTCTGAATATGTGGCAAATTAATTCCGGTTATCTATAGTTCCTAGTGCTGTTGTGGCTTTTATGGGTGTTTACCTGGGAAGAAATATGATGAAAATCAGCATATCAGACATAGCATGCCATCATTGTAACCTGTAAGTGTTATATCTAACATTGATTACATTTATGAACTTCTTTTAAGTAATACTTATAATCTAAAATTATTTTATTCCTTTTAGTTACCTCTACAAAGTCCAGTTTTATTTTCTAAAAAACTTCAATCTATAGCATTAAAGATTGTCATTTCTATTATGTCCCCTTTTAGTAGTTATAAGGTAAAGGAAGTCCCCTAAGCATGATTTTTTCGAGTGAAAAATAATGAACTAATACAACATCATATTAAACTAGAAGTCAGAACACCCAGATACAAATCACTTACATAAAATATAACTAAGAGAGTGATCTTAAAGAGGTGGGAAAGTAAATTTAACCACCTTGGCCTTGATCTAGTCATGTGGGTGGGGGAGAGGAGTAGATCTTCTTTAAAGCTACTTCTGGCTCTTAGTCTATGGTTCTAAAAAGAAAAAAAGGCCTGATTTTTTTTTTCCTCTAATTTCCACTGAAATCATTGGGTGAAATCACCTTGTGAAGTAAGTCAAAACAATGCTAATTAATGGACTTTATGAAATCTTGATTTTTTTTTTTTTTTGAGATGCAGTCTTGCTCTGTTGCCAAGGCTGGAGTGCAGTGGTGCAATCTTGGCTCCCTGCAACTTCCGCCTCCTGGGTTCAAGTGATTCTCCTGCCTCAGCCTCCTGAGTAGCTGGGACTATAGGCACGTGCCACCATGCCTGGCTACTTTTTTGCATTTTTAGTAGAGATGGAGTTTCACCCTGATAGCCAAGATGGTCTGGATCTCCTTACCTCGTGATCCGCCTGCCTTGGCCTCCCAAAGCGCTGGGATCACAGGTGTGAGCTACCTCGCCTAGCCAAAATCTTGATTTTTTTAAAGGAAGTTATAGCCCTGGACAGGTCCTTTATTGTTTTCATTTGAAAGAGTTAGATCTGGGAACTTAAAATGCTAAGAACCAGATTCAGTTAAATAATCTGGGAAAGAGCTAGAAGAGAAAAGAAACGAGTGCCCACTATTTGCCAGGTATTTTCCTCACAACTCTATAGAGTAGGTATTAATTTTCTCATTTTGCAACTGAGAAAATAAAATGCACATATTCACCAGTTTGCTCTATATCACATATAGGTAATAAATAATAGAGGCAGGGTTTAAGTCCAGGTAAATCTAAATGAAGTGCATCTGAACAAAGCTTTTTTTATTATTCTACATACAAATTTTGAATTGCTAAAGAAAGGCATGAGAAGCTTAGGAGGATGACTTTAAAACTGGAATTATTTAGAGAAATTTGTTTTTCAAGGACAATGGGCAGCACTTCACTGAGAAGTGAAATAAAGGAAAAAAAAACCTAAAATGTTGAATATTAATACAAAGAGTTAAGTATAAAACTATTTTTTGTGATTCATATCAAAGGGGATGTACTAAACAGAATTTACATGGCTTATTCAAGGTATCATTTTAAAATTCAAGTCATGTTTAAGTAAGTTTAGTCAGTCACATTTGAAGTTATCCAATTTTAAGATTTTGATTTAGGATTTTGGTAATTGGCCATTGTAAATGTCCAAATGGTAAATGAAGGAAAGAAATAGGAAGAGATGGGAGAATACCAAGATTTAATAAAATTTAATTAGCTTAGAAATATCTGCAGAAGGTGTTCTGCCAATTTTATGACAGAATATCTCTCATAGGCAAAATTTGATTTGTTCACCTGCTGATAAACTGTATACATCATTTGTCATCTTTTCATTAATCAAGTCTCCTAGAGTTTCTTAGGTTTGATAGTGCTAAAGTTTTGTAAGGACTGGTGAGAAATAACCTTAGTTATTATTGAACCCTATGAAACTTTCTTTTAAAATGATTTTAAATAACAATAATTAGCAGAAAATTAAAGGAAGGAAAATGAGAGCTATTGAAACAACAAAGCTGGATCAGACCCAAAACACAAGCTCTGATGTGTGTTTTGAGAAGAAGAGACTGGGGTCATCCTTGAGGAAACCTCTTGGCCTCAAGGAGTTCTTTTTCTACTTAGGTACTTGGACCATCACCAAGTATGCCTTATTCCACCAACTTAACTGAGAGGTTGCTTTGGCTTCTGTTTGTTAACCAACATTTGGAGACAGAGAGAAGCAAATGTCATTTTGGCAACCTGAGCAGGAAAGAGGGAGCTGTGCAAGTCAGCTCTAGAATTAATTAATGGGTTTTTAAAAAGAGAGAGAAAAGGAGGAATGAAGTTTTTGATGAAATGGAAAGCCATATTTGTCACAATTCCAGAAAAGAAGGCATTTGAATGACATGTCCTCCTGCTGTTTGGCCCTTTCTCAGAGGTGAACAACAAATCAGATGTATCTCTGTGGACCCTTTCTTATTCAGAAGATGATTAGTTTGAAAGTCATCCAAGCAACCTATTTCTTGTCTTCCTTTTGGTGCCTGACTTTTGGCCATTATTCTCATTACTACTATGAGAGGGAGATTTAAAAAAATGAAGAAGTCAGTTTTGATTACTAAAAGCAGTTACAACATGGTTTATTGAATTTAGAAATGAAAATATTACATAAAACAAAATATCTTTATTCTTGTGGCATTTTAAAATGTGTTTTATTTCTATCCTGTTGCTTATGACTATGAAAAGTTTCTAGAATTAAACTTTATGTCTGTGTCTAGATCCATCTCTAAGCATTTGCATTTTTATTCATCTGAAAAAAATTAGCTTTAATATGAATTCTATAATGTCATGATGAGATCCTCTTCCTATAACTACTAGATACTGTCTTTAGCTTACAATTGTCAGTTAGGTTCCTGGTATATGTAATAATTTTATACAGATAAATTTAGAGTCATAGCTATGCTATTTCCATGATTTTTTATTATCCCAATAACTACAGTGTCTTTTCTAAACATTTTTCTTTAAATATTAGGCTTTCTTTATGACCTTCTCATTTATAGAATCATTTAGAACTCCTGTCAAACACCTTTAATTCATTGTCAATAGTGCACAGTATTGAAAGATAAGTGGAGAAAAATATAATCAACTACCACTTACAGTTGTCAAGATGTTTACGGCTGTTATGAGACCTCAGTTCTTAGTTTAAAAGAACTTAGGAGATGTAGCATAAGCAATTTATTGCAAAGTAAAAAGAATATTGTGAAAGTTAGGCGCAGAATAGACAGTACACCCTGAGAGAGATTCAGGATGGGCTGCTCCTAAGGAGGAGACCACCAAGACTAGCACTAGGGAGACTCCCTTTATGGGAGTCTTACATGATTATTTATAAGGGGGTGGGAAGAGCTGTTACTAGTAAGCATGTTCTGGGTGGTCCTCTGGGTGCACGTGTGCAGTAGCTAAACATATGCCTGTTCATATGTTGCATGTCTCATTAGCATCTTAAATCTCCACCCAGGGGTATTTAAGGGTCAAATACTCAGGGGTATTTGAGCAAAGGGTCAGTTTGCGGATAGGTAAAATCAAAATGCACATGCTCCCTTCAGGGGAAATCTCCTAGCTGTGCTTGAATGAGCTTGATTACGATGTGTATGCTGGGGCTGATTGTGTTCACCATACATTCTCCACAGTTGCCAAATTCCAAGGACATGTTAATTCCTTGACTACCTATCCTGTCTCAAAGACAGATGATGGGTAATTGAAATGAATTTGTAAAATAGTAATCCCAGTTATTCTTTTAACTACATTTCACATACTGCATGTTTGCTAAAGTGGTCTTAGTCTTTTAGAACAGATGTTAAAAAGTGAATGTTTGACTTTAATATCTACAGTCATGAAATATTCTAATAAGAAAAGTTAAGATGTATAACTCTCCTCACTGTAAATAAATCCATAAATCAGGAGCCTAGTTGTTGAAAGTGTGGACTCTGGAGTCGGACTGCCTGAGCTTAAAACCTGGTTTCACCACCTTGGGCAGACTCCTCAGCCTCTCTCTGCCTCATTTTCCTTATCTCTAAAATAGACAATGATAGTTTCCATCTCATAGACTATTGTGAAAGACACTTAAAACAATCCCTGACACAATGTAACAAGTAGATATTAATGATGGTGATAGATAATGATGGATGATAATTTTTTCTGTGTCCAAACAGTATATGTTGTTTTGTTCACTTTTTCTACTTTATCTTCTCACAACCCTTATATGTCAAAAACTAAAAACTGGCTGGGTGCGGTGGCTCATGTCCATAATCCCAGCAGTGTGAGAGGCTGAGGTGGGCGGATCACTAGAGGTCAGGAGTTCTAGACCAGCCTCGGTAACATGATGAAACCCTGTCTCCTCTAAAAATACAAAAATTTGCTGGGCACTGTGGCAAGTGCCTGTAATCCCAGCTACTCGGGAGGCTGAGACAGGAAACTCACTTGAACCTGGGAGGCGAAAGTTGCAGTGAGCCGAGATCATGCCACTGCCCTCCAGCCTGGGTGACAAGAGTGAAACTGTCTCAAACAAACAAACAAACAAACAAAAACTAAAAATGTACTCTCTAGCTCTTACAAATATGCAGTCATGCTTCATTTAATGATGGGATTCCATTCTGAGAAATGTGTCCTTAGGTGATTTCATTCTTATGTGACCATCATAGAGTGTACTTACACAAATCTAGATATTATAGCCTACTATACACCTAGGCTAGATGATAGAGCCTATTGCTCCTAGTCTACAAACCTGTATAGCATGTTTTTGTACTGATACTGTAGGCAATTGTAACACAGTAGTAAGTATCTGTATATCTAGACATAATCTAAACATGGAAAAGGTACAAAAAATACCATTATATAATCACATGGGACCACCATCGTATATATGGTTCATTATTAACCAAAATGTTATTATGTGGTACATAACTGTATTTTAAGATCCTTTATGAATCTTATATGATCTTGCTAATTCCTGAATGAAAAATATTTGCAAATATCTTGTCCTCTTCTAAGTTCTAAAATAATACCATCATATTTACCTCCCAGTAGATAATGGGGTAGATGTAAGCTTCAAAGTAAGTATGTTATATGCCTGTCACCAGTATAAGGCTGAATATTACCATGTTGTCATAGCCAAGACCTACTGGCCAATCCATTAATTAAATTATATCTGTACTTTTGTTAAGGTTATTTATTTTATATAAAGTGATAAGCATTCATATTAGAGATCCAGGCTCAGCCACTTTTGGAACTGATAACATTTTAGACATATGGTATTACTGAAATGACTTTTTAGAATTAAAACCTACACAGTGATTTCTCAGTAGTTCCATACCATGAAATTTACTACTTATTTTTCTAATCTCTTTTCAGTGAAAGCACATGTATTTTCAGGTATCTAAATATATAATTAACAAAGGTACAGGAAATTAACATTGTAGCAGTTGCTTCATACAAGTACTAAATGTATGCTTTTTCTGAAATGGTATTGTTAATTATTATTAAATCTATATTTAAGATATGAAGTTCATTAAAATTAGTATTTTTATTTATGAAGTCAATATTTTGAAATGGAAGCACTTTTATAGGTAAAATTTGGGTAGTTTTTCCCAAAAAATGAATTTAAAGTAACAGAATCTTCCTTGAAGGGGACAAAAATTCATTAACTGAATCATCTAGTTTGTTCCGATTTACTTATTTAATATTTAAAATATGAATCTTTTATTGTGATATTTTTTCTTTAAAGATCCATCACTATCCGTAATTTAAAGTTTCCATTTGCTCTTCAAGCTTGTACAATTTCAGGATTTCTGTATAATTTTTAAACTTTAATGAAGCTTTTTCTAAAAATGGTTCTATTTAATTGGAAAATGAAATCTTGTTCTTTTTACTGGGGGAAGGGATTGCTGCAGATACATACTACCTTTTAATTATTGATGTAGAGATGATTGGATATAATTATTAAAATTTTATGAATAAGAAAGGTGGAAAATACAGGATACTACAAAATAGATGGAGAAAATTTATGTAAATTATATTTTATCACTCTTCTCGTTCCAGTTATAATTGAAGTATCTCATTAGAAAACTACTTTCTATTGTATAATGTATATCAAATATAATAAGTTAATAACATACCAATATTTAATTTCCCACTGTAACTTTTATTTTGCCACATAATATGTAGTGTGGGTTTTTGTAGGGAGTAAGAGATGTTCTTTCTTGGGAATATTGAATTACCATGCTGCATTTTGAGTCTCATAGGCAATTCATTTAGCAAGTAGTTATTTAATTGAGTATAGGCTTCTTCAGAAAAACTTTAGAAACCAGAATGTTCAGATAGTAATTTCTTACCAGTTTAAAGATAGCATCTGTCTTCATGGATTTATTTCTGGGGCATGTGGCAGTTTTAATTTGATAGAGTAATTTTTTTATATAAACAAGATTATAACGTACTTGAAAATTCTCCAATTGCTTCACTTTCTTTTCTGATGCTGTCTTTTTCTTAGGGTATGTATATTAAATCGACATATGATGGCCTCCATGTAATTACTGGAACCACAGAAAATGTAAGTATTTTAATCTTTCAAATTTTTATGTGTGTTTTTCCTTTTTATTGCTAACAACTTACATATCTCACATGATTGAGGCTAACAGCTAAGGATAAGGACATAAACAGATAGTAGATACAATTTAAAAGAGATACTGAATTAGTTGCATTGGTTCTGTTCGAATTTAATTCTTTTGTTATTTAGAATAGCTATTTACTTAAAGTAAATCAGGTGTTTTCAGCCAGAGATTTGTCTATGTTCTGATTCATGACAAGTTATTGTGACTTCTGAAACAATTCATTTCCATCTGTCAAATGATTTGGTTATTTTAAGAAACTAAACTCATGTGAGAAATAAATTTAGATAAGTCAGGTTTTCTGAATACTTCCAGTATAATTCAGCTTAATTCATTGGAGGGGCAGCATGGTATAGCTGAGTGGTTTTCACAGTGTTATTCCTGGACAGCAGCATTAGCCTCCCTTGACAACTTGATGTATATGCAGACTGTCAGGCCCCACCCTAGACCTACTAAATCAGAAATTCTGGACACCAGCCTATTTCTTAGTAAGAGATTCTATTTTAACAAGTGATTCTGAGGCATAGTTGCGAACTACCATAAGCAGTGGGGTCAGAAGTCCACATGCCCATGTCCGGCAACCAGTTCTGCATCTTAATGGCAGTGTAATTTTGGGCAAGACATTTAACCTCTCATTGTTTCAGTTTCTTTGACTATAATTGGAAACAAATTATCTGCACTACATACCTCACTAGGTTGTAATGAAAATTAAATAAGCTAAGAAAAGCCATGCTGTAGAGAATTATCTGTGTTATGGAGAGAGAAGTATGAAGTGATCATGCTGGATATTATTAACATTATCGGTGTGATAGAGTTGAACAGCATAATACATCATTATTTTTGCATTTGGTTATTTCAAATTTCCATTCTATTCTTACACAAGCAGATACTGAGCTTTGAATGTATTATTTTTTTTCTTTTAGACATTCTGACAATTACATGTTTATGCTGTGCTTCTTTAAAGAAGACTTAGATGGAATTAGTTTAATCTCAAATTATTATGATCTGAACATTTTACCAGCATTTAATTTTTAAAAATCACCATTCTTTTCCTTTAATTCACCTGTTACTTTAATCACTTACTGATATTTTGCCCTGCTTCTCTTGGTTTCCTGCAAAAGGTGAAACACATAATATATATTTGCAGTTGGATTACAGTAGCAGCTTCACATTTGGTATTAAATATAAGTGTCGTAAGGGATCAAGAATATCAGTAACATCCATATTATGAAGATTTTAACAATTTTAAATGCAGTTAAGGTGCTACAAACTATACTCTTGTCATTGATTGTCCGTTCTGATGTGTGTATTCATTCATTTATTCATTTGTTCATTTATCCTCTGCTTCACG
Organism: Callithrix jacchus; assembly: GCF_049354715.1. Classification (NCBI taxonomy): domain Eukaryota; kingdom Metazoa; phylum Chordata; class Mammalia; order Primates; family Cebidae; genus Callithrix; species Callithrix jacchus. The sequence goes on from NC_133524.1 coordinate 22,014,866, forward strand.
TCTGCTACGTTTCAGGCATGGTGCTAGGTATTAGAAGAATCTTAAAGTAGTTTGGTGCCACCAAGGTGTGGAGAGCATGTGGGGGTTCATCTTTATAAACAGTAGTGTAATTTGCACGGATGGACAAAGGGAAGAATAGTAAATGCTGCCAAGTGAAATCAGAGAAGGAATCACAGAAATGGTTATTTTGAACTGTATCTTGAAGAATTGGTAGGAATGGATCTCCCTATATTGTCTGAGGTCTGTTAAAAATTGTTGAGGACTATGCCTTGCTCATATTAGTAATATTTGTTAAATAGATAAGTGATCAAAAGAAAGATTGAGTCTGGGAGTAGTTCAGATATGAACCATATATTAATAGTTCATCTTCTGATTTTTTTTCTTAAAAATATTTAAGTATTTTTGGTAACCTCAGTCATTTATAATTAGGAGAGCTGTATTGAGTCTTAGTAAAGCTGCTCATTAAAGTAGGTAAGTTATTTTACTTTTCTGTGCCCTAGTTTCTTAGTTTTCTTATACGTGAAATGAGGGGTTTGAACAAAATCCTATCTCTAGGATCTCTTTTATAATTTATATGACTTCTTTACTTACCTGTGCAAAATATTGTTTCAGTTTCTTTGAGTTTTGTGTACTATCATTTTCTTCTACATAATGAGTAGAGCCATTTGCTTGATATTTTTTCCATACTTTTTTAAAAAAAGATCAGGTGGGAACCAAATACCACAGGAACCAACTATAGTTACAAATATATTAATGATTAACAGTTTTCAGAATTGTTACATGGTACTTGTCTGACTTGGTAATATGTCCCCCTCCTAAAGGTGCTGTGAGACAAACATGTTATATTATTGTTATAACGCTATTCTTAGAGTTTGTATTGTAGATTAATCTATACCCTTAATAATGTACTTGTGTTATTACTTCAGCAACTAGAACTCCCTGGTATGGTGTCTTATCTTGAATTACAGCCTATGACAAATAATTTTATTGTGAATTTTGAAAATGTGTTGAATGGAGGTTTTGTTTCAAGAGTTATATGTTTTCAAAATTATTGGAAATGAATAAAAAGTAAACTAACTGGAAATCACTTTTAAAGTACGTCCTACTCCAGGGTCTCAAAAGTAGCATTTTACTTTGCAGATTATATTGCCGTATTATTCTTTAGCTTTCGGTGGATAATAATGAATAGTATCACAGCATTAACGGTTGTGTTTGAAAGATAAACAAATACATTTTTTATATAGACAAATACACTCTTACAAAAATATATTTTCTATATATTCAAAAGTTCAAAAGCATATTAAAATGCAGTAATCTAACAGAAGAAAATATAGTATCTTAATTTCATTACTCAGACCTACAATAGAAAATTTCTATCTTAAATCTCATTTTAGTTTCATAAAAATTTCTTAAAACTTGTCAGTATTAGCTTACCAAGTTGTTTTTTGTTTGTTTGTTTTTGTTTTAAATCCCTTATGGGAATAAAGGGAAAAAGTGATAGATTGTTAACATTCTATAAAAATATTGCCATTTTAGTTCATTTAGTTTGGTTTTATTATACAGTGTATTACATTATACATTACAAGAAGTAGTATCCTCTTATAACTAGATACTTAGAATGTTATGTAATATGATTTGAACTAATTGCTGTCCATCTTTTATTTTGCTAGATTATTCAGAATTGGTATTGTTGATGAAATAAATTAGCAGTTTAATTATCAAAGCTTTGATGCTGATCACATTCATGTACTGGAAAATATTGATTTGCCAAAGTTAGTGTTAGTTATTTATATTAAATGAAAAAGATCAAAATTACAAAAAGATATAATTTTTTGAAATGTAGTTTTGAAGCAGTTACCCACTAAAGCCTAGGAGAGTTGCCTGTATAAAATTTACAAAGGTTAATACCAATTATCATTTTTTCATAATGCTCTCAGAAATGTGTTATTCTTTTATAAAAACTATCTGTATATTATTTTGCATTTCTGTTTGTTGTCATTAGCTATACAAAAAATGCAAACTATTTTTTTATTTTTTCTTTATGTATTAACGTGCTCAAAAGGTAAAAACAATGTATTAAATACTAGTAACCATTTTATTAGTTTAATTCCTTGAAAATTTTAATTAATTTTTAAATCTAATTTATGGAGATGAACTTTTTGTGGTGTTTCCAGAGAGAGGAAATGACTGATAAAATTTATACTCTTTATCATTTCTTTTATGTTAAATTCAGTCACCTGCAGATCGGTGTAAGAAAATCCATGCTGGGGATGAAGTGATTCAAGTTAATCATCAGACTGTGGTATGTATAATTACCTTAAGAGTCAGTGGGAGCAACTAATTTTGATTTGCTAAGGCTTTAGAAGAATGCCAATGAAATGAAATTCCTGTTTACAATATATTGAACAGCCTTTTGAAAAAATAACTGAATATTTATTCTTCTTAATTATTTGATGGAATGTAAAGCATTGTTTTAAAAGAACATGAAGAGTATTGGTGGTTGAGGTAGAAATACATTTCTATATGGACAAGTACTGGATAATAGTACATATTCCGTGAGCTGGAATAACAATTTTGGAATAGTAATTAAAGTGACAGTGTGTATAAATTCAACTTTTCTTTGTACAGCTTTTAAAAGTTCCATTTTATAAATTATTGCAATACCTAATAGATGTTTTATAACAGCATACATGCATTTATCTACTTTAACATTGATTTGTTCGTTAAAGTGTCTGGTGGTCTTGAGGGGAGTATTTAAATGTAGATCTTTGAAAAGTTTTAGATTTTTAGTAGCTGAATTAGCTTTTTTTCCTAAAAGAGGACAACAGTTTTAGTTTTAGAAAATGTTCTTGCCCTATGAACCTCACAAATCCCTTTGTTATCGGCCCTTAAAAATCTACAGTAGGCACAGAATCCCACTGTTATAAAAAAATGACAGTGGGATTCTGTGCCTACTGTAGATTTTTAAGGGTTATTTTTCTTAATCTTATATTTAGAAAATAAAAATTATATGCTTTTCATTTTGGACTATTTTATATGTCTCAGTTAATTCACTTCGTTCCACTCTCTCTGCCAAAATAAAGTGTATTTGTTATCTTAAAAAGTTAAAATAATCTAAAATTATTGATATCATAACTTTCATTTGAAAAAAATGCAGATTTTTATTAGTATTCTACTCCTATCTCACTAACTCATCGGAGTGAGTAATTATTTCCTATTACGCAATTTAACTAAATTTGCTTTTGTATGTCCTAGTGATGGAAGATATTTTGTGAAAAGCCTGATTTTTCTCAGTGATTCTGATCATAAGGCAAATGACATTTCAATTTTGGTTTTGAATAATTTGAGAAGTTTGTGATATTTTGGAAAGGTTCTTAAACACTGATAATTAAAGCCATGATGTCTCTTCAGTTAGTTCATTATCTAAGTGAAGTAAATGTCTGTAAAAGTTTTCAAAATTAAATGCATAAGTGTACATTTGACACTGAATAATCGAGTGTTGGTAGTAGACAAAGCCTTTCCACACTATGACAGTTTTGACGGCTTTCTTTTCTGATTACTAGAAACTGTACAAAGTGGTTGTACTGACTGAAGTTTCATGTCCCATAGATAAGGATTTGGACAGTGGGATAAAGCAGCTGCTTCAGTAGACTAGCAGCTTTTTCCTCTTCTAATGTTCATTCTGCTTCCATTTCTGCAATGTGACCTTAACAAACATGGCATCTGTTGAATAATTTCAGCATGCATTTCCAGATGGTCAACTCTAAGAAGATAGAAATTAGTATCTAATAAAAATAAACTTATTTAAAGGATCTCATTTGTACAACAAAGATACTGATGTTTATAAAATGAATATGAAAGCCTTTAAAAGTCTACAAATAAACTAATCAAATCTATGTGGATTGGTGACCTTTAAATACACCTAGAATGTGTAAATGCATCTTTACATCACAGGAATATTCTAAAATATTGAAAACTACACAGAATGATGTTTGGTGAAACTTGGTTCCAGCTCTTGCTCTGAAATTGACTTATGGCTTTAAGTGAGTCATGGTAACTGTGCATCTATTTACCTTTTTATAAGGATAATAACCACAGCTAACACTTATTGTGTTCTTACAGTGTGCCAAGCATCATGTTCAGTATTTTATTTCATTTAGTCCCTACAATAATCCTGCAAATAAAGTATATGTAGAAATTGAGACTCAGAATAATGATTCAGCTCACCCAAAACTCAAAGCTGTTTGACTCTAAGGCCCATGTTCTTACTTCAATTTTATTATACTGCCTCCCAAAACTCAAAAATTATGTAACTGTCCAACGAAAGCGGAAGAATCCTAGGCAAATCTCAGGATTCAATGAAAGATTAAGTAGGATCAAGGGTAAGAGAAAAAGAAAGGAAGTGAGAATTTATATAACTGGGCGAGTCAGCTGAACTGAAATAGGGTTAAAACTTAACTTTACTGCCACTTCCTCACTCTGCTTCTTTCACTCAGATAAGTAAGATATGTGAAACACCTATCATAATGCCAGGCACACATTAGGAGCTCAATAACAATTAACTTTCCTACCTTCGTTCTTCTCTTTTACCTGCTACAACAGTTGGACCAATTGGAATCCTCTTTCTTGACAAACTGCTACTACAGCCAACAAATTGATTTTGGGATATAATAGAGACAGGATAATATGTTGAATTTCATGAAAGTAGCCTTGTTTAATAATGTGATCAGTTGCCAGATTTTTTTGTGTATATTCAAGTAGAGGCATATTTGGGAAAAATGGATGCATTTCACTAAATGTAGCTGACTCTGCCCTCTTTCTTGCTGTTGCCTGTATTGTGATCTGTACAGTGCTTTTAATCTCTTATTAGACAATATACAGAGGTGGTGAAATAGAAATTCTCTTAATTGAAACAAGTATAAATTATTTATAGTCTGCAATTATCCCTTCTCTCTACATTATCATAGGGTATGCTTATGATATAATAGTTACATTAAAGTATGGCCTAATAAATTTGAAATACATAATTAATATTCTCTAATCCATTAATTGACTAGAATAGTGAGATTGCTAGTATTGTTCTATACCAATTTAGACTCAATAATGAAAAGAACATGTTAAATCTTAAATATTTTGGATGATTCTAACCCAGTTAGTATCTGTCTGTAATTCTAAAATTTCCTATGAGTATATAGGTAGTAATGTAAAATACAAAATCTGATATTTTTTCTTTATTTAAGATAAATAAAAAATTATTTTAAATATTTCCCTAAGAGTCTGAGAAAGTTGAATAAATCAGAAGAATTCAAATGCTATTTTTTAAATTGCTAGTATGGTATATCTTCAAGATGTCTAATTAGATGTCTATGTTTCTAGTTTGCTCATTTTTTTAAAAAAAGTACTTTCTTATGTGAAATGAAACTGGAAGTTTTATGTCCTTTTTCGTGTTGCTATATTCGTTATTATAAGTGGCTTTTAAATTTTTCAAACCAACATAACTTCTGTGGCTGAGAAACTGTGGCTGCCAGGTAGGAAGAAGAAAAAATTATGAACATCCAAGCAAAGCAGACTGAGTCTTATTACATGTCTTCCCCACCATTGAAGACCCAACTCCTCAAAGGCTGCTGGAATCTCCCAAGATTTTTTCTACTTCATCTTCCACTACATCCCTCTCTCTGGGAGATACCTCGGCATAGTTTGAAGCAGCAACTTTGCCCTCATGATGCACTTTTAACACATTTTTTTAAGCTGATGAAACTATTTATAGTTATTAAAAATATTGGGGCATTTTTATAATCTGTTCAATTTCATGTTAATACTGTTTTTGGTGTGCAAGATTTCTAAAGATTCTATCCATACTAAAAACAGTCTCTTAGGAATATCACTTGAAAAGAGTGGCATATATGATGGTTGAATCTATTAATAACATTTGGAAATTTTTCCTCTTATTTGTGTAAATATTAAAACATATTCACTGTTATTTTGAAAGGTATTCTGGAGCCTGACAACTACATTATGGCAATAAATGATTCAGTAGATGAGGCTATAAAGGATACTGGAATGGAAAATAACCAGGTTGGGTTAGTCAAGAAGAAGATAGACTGCAGCAAATAGGATATTCTACATTTATTAGTGAGAGATGGAAGATAAGTACTATAAGCTAGTGGTTTTTGTTACCCCCAAAATGATAAACATTGTTGAGAAAGACTAGGGATGGCAGAGAGGGTGGGAGGAGGGAACAGACTGAAGGACTATCTCAAAACTTCATCTAATTTCATTTATGTGTCTCCCTTACTCTCACTCTTATATCTCGTTTTGGACTCTGTCCTCACTCTGTTGTTCCTTCAACCCCAGAACAACAGGAGAGTATTGTTCAAAGGAGAAGCCAACATAATCAGAACGGATGGACAGTGTGGTAACTCCTTAAAGTTCATCACTCCTTTTCCCTCTCTCTCACTTTACCTCCTTCCCTGGACTTCAGCAGAAATGAATGAGTCATTGAGTGGAATCAATACCATGATGTTGTCTAACAGCAGATGTGCTTTCACTTTTTAAATTTGCTAAATTGTTGTCTTTATTTTTTTGTTTTCTTCTAATTCCATTTTATTTTCTTTAGCATTCTCATCTCTTCTCATTTAACTATTTCTCCTCTACTCTTCATCTCATTAAGTTTTCTTTATTCTTGCCTATTTTCTTCCATGCTGCTTTCTCAAGGAGAAAGTATTTATCATATAATTCCATATACCTAAGATATTGAAAACTGAAACCACAAGGGGCAGTGTTTCTGGTGTACCCCACGTCTTATTCCTGTAAACACACATTTTGCTGGACTACAGAGATTAATTATGTTAGCATGATATTTAACTATTGCCTAATAAATAATGGGTTCCTATAAGAGTCTAAAATAACTATGTTCGGATTCTAAGAAATTGGTTTTCTAAAATAGAACAAATGAATCATTCTCTTTTGGAAGGGGGAAAAATTATGAAGAGACCTTTACCACAAATTAAAGGAAACAAAGCATCAATGATTTCAGTTACTCATAAGAATATTTTATTTCAGATTCTACCTTATATAGTAGTTTATGAGAACTTCATAGATTGTTTCTCTTTTATTTCACATTGAACATTATGGATTTGATGAGAATGTGTGGAAACTGGTTTAGAAGTTATGCATATTGATATAAACTGTATTTTTATTTTGTACAGAGAAATCAATTTATTACTTTATCATTCAACATAACTCATAATTTTACTATTAAACTAAAATTTATCTGAAGTTCTTATATAAAGGAGATAAAACATATGATACCTCAATAATAGTTACTTCCTGTTAATCAATTTATTTTCTCTGCAGATCTCTGCATCCTGACTTGTTTCTTTCTAATTTGTGCAGTTCTTAAGGGCTCCACCAGAAGAGTAATTGCTTTTTTAAAATGGTTACTGTTTCATTTTTATGAAGAAACTTTATCTTTCAGTGTCAACATGTGGTTTCTATGTTCTAGTTATTTTACATGGAATTTTTAGTTTCCTTATAAGTTTATTTTATATGTTTAAAATATATCTATTGGCTGAAGTTCTCACCTACTCTGACTTATCAATTTATTAAGTGTGTGACTCATTCACAAATCAGTATCAGCCTCATTCCCCTACTCCCCTTTTTTTAACCTCTTTCAGAAAAGCAAGAGTCTGCCAGTCACAATTGCCCAATCCACTTACTTCCTTTTCATAGCAGTAGGCAATCAGTGGATAACTTAACTGCCTGATAAAAGATTATCATATGAAAGGGAAACACTGTAGAACCACCATATAATAAGAAATTCAATGTTTCTTAATTTCTGAAATTCAAAATTTCAGAATTTCTTAATTCTATTGAATTAAGCATTAATCTTAAGTTCTTTTTAGGTTATTTAGCCCTAAGTCTCAAGGATAGGTTTCATCTGCTAAATAAAAATTCTGATTGGTATGGTAGCTCAAATTGCAGATAATATAGCCACTCCTTACTTTTATATTTCCTCTCACACTGTCCCTTCTACATCTTATTATTATCCTAATAATGGACAATAAAGGATTTAAAAGTTGGAAAAGTGGTATATAGAGTTCACTATGGTCCCATTTGGAGCTGACATAGAGTTCCCTTTTTTGTCTGGGTTGCTGGAGTTTTGGTAAAGTGATTTTTAAAGATAACTTCCACAGTGAAAATACTTACAGCCATTACAGAAGTTTTTTTTTATACTAAAAATTCTATTAATAAAGATTTAGGATGATGCTTTTAGATACATATATATATATATATATATATACACACACACACACACACATATATGTCCTTTAGTTTTGAGTTTTGATAAACATATACATATATTTTAGTATTTGCTAATATTTTCAAATAAGCATTACTTTCGTTACATGTCTGCTAGTAAATGGCATTGTAAAAATCATTTATAGCAACTTTGTACATTTTTAAGCATATTACTTTTTGAATACTAGGGTTTGAGTTGCTTTTAATTAATTACTTTTGTCATTTAGGTTCCTGAATTAAATTTAAGCATGAATTTTTTATAAGTATAGATTTTCCCCAAAATTTTTATAAGTGGGAGTTTTGACATTTTAGATAAGGATGCTTCATTTTACCCTTTAGCTTTGGTGACTGGGAGTCTTTTCTTTTTATTTCAAAATACATGTATTTCCAGTGTCTTTGTAAGCAGAACAGAAATGAAATATAGGAAGGAATGGCTAAAATTTAATAACTTAATAACCTATGCAAATATCTTCATAAAAAAATTAGTTAGAAGCCTGTATCGTGGCTGAGGGCAGTGGCTCATGACTGTAATTCCAGCACTTTGGGAGGCCAAGGCAAGCCTCAAGATTGCTTGAGGCTACAAGTTCAAGACCAGCCTGAGCAACACAGCAAGACCACGTCTCTACAGAAAATTTTAAAAAATTAGCCAGTTGTGGCAGCATGTGTTGGTAGTTCAAGCTACTCAGGAGGCTGAGGCAGAAGGATCACTTGAACCCAGAAGTTCAAGGTTGCAGAGTGCTATGATGTGCCACTGTACTCCAGCCTGGGCAACAGAGTGAGACCCTGTCTCAAAAAAGGAAAAACCTGTATTATTATGGTTATTTTAAAATATGTTACTGCTCTTTTGGGGACTAAGGTTCTGCAGTATGATCAGAGGTTTGCAGTGCGATCAGAAGTTTACATTACAGATTTACCTTTCACTACAATGTGATTGTCTTCCTCCTTTATTCTCTTTAGCAAAAGCTTTCAGACCCATTCAGTTCTATGTTTTGGTGAAGTAAAAGAACATTGTGAATAATGCTGAAATAAAAACAAAATTAGCTTTGATTTAGTTTTCTTTAGTGTATATGAATGAAAACCATGAAGCCTCCAAAACAAACCTTTAGTTTTGAAAGACCACATTACCAAATGCCATATTGGAAGGGGAGAAGGGAAAGAGAGCTGTATGTTCAAGATGCTGAACCATACCTACAGCTTTAGAATCAGGTTATCACCAAAGTCAAGACGCCAACTATACAAAGTCCACGGTTAACTTAAGTGAAAGGTTAATGGAGACAATGCAAGTAGCAGGGTATGAAAAGTCACCACCTTTGTTGAAAACTACATGGGTGATTCATAAAACTTACATGAAAACTTAATATCAGTATTTTTATTCTTCCATGAACTTCATTATAATATCACTACTTTCTTTCTCCCATGAACTTCATTATGAGTCAATCAAGAAACTTTGATTTAGCTCTCAGAACTTCCTGATTATGGGGGAAAAAGATTCCCAGGGAGAAAAAGGTACTAGGTTCTTGTAGTGTTTGAGTTGGCTCTCTCTTGCACTCCCTATCCATCTTTAGCTGCAAGAAACTATGTTATCTGTTAGTGCTTTATTTTTAAATACTATATATTTATACATACACATTATATATGCACACATACTACATTCATAACTATGAAATTTACATGAAAATATTAAGTATTAAAACAAATAAATGTAAATTCAGATTTTGAGCAACTCAATATGGTCTAAGTTTTACATTGAAATTAAGCCACGTTAAAAAGCCAAATGCCTTGACATACTCTTATTCCACTGGACAAATGCCATTTAAAGTTCAGGAGGATGTGGGATGAAGAATGGCTCACTCAATGATTAAGATATAAAATTGCGGGCTTTTTTTGCTCTAATGAAAATAAAATCTTTCCCGTATTTCTTCTTTTTAAATGTTTGCTCCTTTTATCTTTTCCCAAGATTCTCTCTCCTAATCGTGTTTATTAAAATATCAGTACTAAAGTTTTAAACTTTGGAACATTTCTAAATACTCTGAGTTACCTATTTAAGTTATTCTAAGTTAGGGTTAAAAATCACTTATTTTGCATAGTTTCTTAACCACGGCATACACATTAGCTTAAATTCCTTTGTACCAGAACCATGAGTAATTCTTTATTTCTATTTAGTGAATGAATAACTGTGAAAGAGCAAAATTAAGATATCTCCAAATGTAGTAAACTTTAATATTGTAAGACTTTTATTAATATTTCATGGAAGAAAATTAGGTGAATATGGATTTTGTAGATTGGTAGTCATTACTTAATAGTTTTAGGATCTTTGGAAGGCATTGTATGTCAAAATTCATTATTTCTGAAATGTTTATAACAGTATGCTATTTCCTTCACATAGATTGTTTTGCTGGAGAAAGAGGTAGTCATTGGTATAAAATGCTTAATTTATTAGATACTTCAGTATCTTTTTAGTAACACAAAGAAACAGAACATTATAATAAATAAGTCAACACCAAAACATTTGGCAAAGACAGAGCATCACTAGCTGCAGCATGATGGCTTGTGTATTGAATTAAGTCTCTTCAGTGCTCTTAAAAAGAGCAGGAGGATGTTTGGATTTAGCATCACTCATATTATCAGACATTTATATAGGCATATTTCTAGTCTCTAAAATTTTCTTTGGGAAAAGGTATCATTTCTACATTACAACCTGTGAATAATAGTGTGTGTATACACGAGTGTGTGTAAACGTTGATAATGAATCTGTTTCTTTGTCTTGTGTAGGGTAATAACTTTGAAAATATTTTAAGAAATGTTCTATTTTCCTACCTGTGGGTATAAAGATGCTCTTTTGCAACTTCAAATATAGCCATGAAAAAGGTAAAGAAGGTCTGGGTTGATAGGCTTAAATTCTGACCTTTATGTTTTTTTGTAACTGGCTACTTGGGACCATAGAGTAGAAATTATATTTTCATATGTTAGTCAAATAATTCACCAGCTGTTATTTGGAAAGCAGACCAGGGCAAGTTCTAAAAGGGCCAGAGACAACTTCTTCCCTCTGTGTACTGAGGGGAAAAGAAGCCTATCATCTCTTCAGCACCAACCCCAAAGCCTCTTGTGCACCTAATCCAGGCAACCAATTTTCCAGGACCTGCCCACTTATGTTGTCCTTCACAAAGGAACACCTGCTGTCTGCTTCAGCCTGATCAAAACAATTACAAGCCCCATCCACAAGAAAGCAGAACCTCTGGCTTTTAGCACTTGGGATTCCTTAATGACCTACTTGGAAAATTTTACTCCTGTTTGTGTTGTACATAAAATATATTTTAATGTACATGTTGGGGATTATAGATAAATTAGTAAGCTATATTACTTGCCATTGCTTGTAGACACTGACTTCTGCTACCTTGGATAATGAGGAAGATAATAGTAGTTCAGTGTATGTGAAAAACATTAGCTAATAAGATATTTTATGTAAAAATGCATATGGTGGTTTTTTTAAAGGTTCATTTTAGCCCATGAAATTAATGTGAATGAATTACTCTATTAAAATATTGATAACGCACTACAAAATATTTTTCTGGAAAAAACACCTTCATAACAGTGTTTATATAATACGTATGATAAAGTAAAATTTTTCTAGGACAAATAGAATCTATACCCATGGTTCCATTTCTTGTCTTAATCATTATGACTTTAGGTCTGGAATATTCAAGATAGCAATATTATTTTTTTCAAATGTTCATTTATAAGGAGAAAGTTTATTTGAAAATTTGGGGTACAGGATGTCTATTACAGCTTAATATCAAGTATTTTACTTTTTAGGATGAGAGGTCATTTAATCTTTTATATGATAAATTTTAAGTATATTACATTTAAAGGATATTTTAATACTACATCTTGGTTTTATGTACAAAACTAAACCCTCCTTTGGAGTTTTAAGGCCCTTTATTGTCTCTGAAACATTTACATCATTGTGTCACCATATCAGCTCACTAGTCAAGTTATACAGTGTACTGTGAGATTGACATGAGAAAAATATGGTGTCAGCTGTAAGAGGCTTTAGGATGGGTACTACATGTAAGATGAACCTTTATAGGTAGTTAAGATTTTATAAGTGAGGAAAATTATGAGAGGGAAGAGTGCTTTTGCAGAGATATAGCTAAACAGAAAAGCACAGTGTTGGAGAGAAATGTATATTACTCAACCAAATCTTTTAATTACCTACTTTTTAAAAGCCTTTCATAATCATCTGAACTCTGTATGTTTCTCCTGCCTCATTACTCCTTCCCTTGTTCTGTCATCTACGTATACTGAACTACAGAAAGTTGCTCAACTAGTGATAATTTGCCTCAGAGCTTTGTTTACCCCTTCAGCCTCCACATCTTCTTCACCTGTCCAACTCTTAAGGAATTTGGCTTAAACTTATTGGAAACCTTCCTTAGACCCTCAAAAATGGTGTAGGTACCCCTGTTGGGGGCTCCTGTTGTACCCTGTATTCACCCTATTGAGGTACTTATCTTACTTTATTGTAAATGTTCCTTAATGAGGCACAGTCTGCTCTGTGTTCACCATTGTATTCATACTGCATGGAATACACACAATGAATACTTATGAGTTATATCTAATGTTAAAACCATATGAAGCACCTAAACTGATGTAGGCATGGGCAAGTCATTGCCTTCAAGGAGCTCATAATCTATTACAGAAGTTCTCGAATTGTGGTTCTTAGATCAGTAACATCAGCCTCCTTCAAGATGATTCTAACACATGCTAAAGTTTGAGAACCACATTGAAGAAAAGTAATCCAAGAAAAAGCTATAATCAACCATATTGACAAAGAACCTGTTTGGGAATTGGTTATTGGTTCCTTAGTTGGGCCTTTGGAGAGCTATTAAAGGTTTTGAATCATAGAAAACTTTTACACTCTAGCAGCATTTTGGAGCTGCAAAAGACTAGAAGCAGAAAGACAGATTAGGATTCTGGTTTAAGTCTAGCGGTAGGTATCCAAGCCAGAACTAAGGCAGTGAGAAGAGGCATTAGTTGCCAGGATCTATTGGTCAGGACACATAAATGGATTAAAAAGAGGAGAAAAGTCATAGGTGAGTCCAAACTCTAAACTTTAGAGGATGATAGGGAACTTTGTTTTCTGGTGAATGAAAGTAAAGAGACAATGAGTTTGATTTTTAAACTGTTCCGTTCATGTGAGCTCCCAGTGGATATTCCGGGGAAGATACTGTGCTTTAGAATTGAAAAGACTTTAATGTAAGTTCTGGCTTCACTACTTGTTTTGTAATCTTGGCAGAGAAAACAATCTCTTTTTGCTTCAGTTTCAACACACGTAAATTGGGCTTAATAGTTTATCTCATTAGTCTTTTGTAAGAATGAAAATATAAATAAAAAGAATATAACATAGATGTGAAGAATCTAGCACAGTGAATTGTTGATGCTTGCAATTATTCAGTAGCTATTAACGTGGATGAGCTAAACAGTTGAGAATATGACTAGAGTTCTTGATAGGAAGCAGGAATGGTAGAAAGATTTGGGAATCCTGCAGGAAGTTGTTAGTGAAAGCTTTTGAAAGAGAAGAGATTATTGTAAGAAGACAGCATGAAATATTGAAAAGGTGTATAACACTTAGCCTAGAGGAAACAGGTACACTTTTTGGCAGGGAAAAGGAAGAAAAGATGGAAGACAGATAGGCAGAGATGTAACATGACCATGTTATTTTACTCAAGCTAATCTTTATCATCTATATTTATGTCCCTACCCACTCTGAGTTTTAGAGTTGGAATATATTGTGACTGAAAGTTATCTAATCATTTGGCCTATGCAAGATATTGAAACATTTCTTGATATTGGTCTATTTCACAAGTCAGCCAATTTCTTTTTTGGATATCTTTGACTATTAGAATATTTTTCTTCTCTGGACAAGGTGGCTCATGCCTATAATCTCGGCACTTTGGGAGTCCAAGAAGGAAAGATTGCTTGAACCCAAGAGTTAGAGCCCAGCCCTGGCAACATAGTGAGACCCTCATCGCTATAAAAATAAAGATTAGCCAGTCATAGTAGTATGTACCTGTAGTTCCAGCTACTCTGGAGACTGAGGTGGGAAGATTGCTTGAGCCTGGGAGGTCAAGGCTGCAGTGAGCCATGGTGGTGCCACTGCACTCCAGCCTGGGCAACAGAATAAAACCCTGTCTCCAAAAATAAAAAGTTTTTCTTTAAATTTTTCACCTTATTTAATTTCCTCCCATATTAGCAGCTTACACTCATATTAGTAACCACTAGGACCTCTACTTCTTTCAAAACTCTTTCTACTATCTAGTACATAACGTTCATTGCAGCCAGTGGAGAGTACTTTACAACCATTCTACATATTACTGTTATATCTTTACATGGTTTCTAATTTAAGCTTCACACATTGAATATTTTTAAACTGTAACCAGAAACTTAAATGAAAAAATGGAAAACTAACCTAGAAAAATGATTAACAGTGGGACACAGTGGCTGACGCCTGTAATCCCAGCACTTTGGGAAACCAAGGTGGATGGATCATCTGAGGTCAAGAGTTTGAGACCAGACCGACCAACATGGACAAATCCCGTCTCTATTGAAAATACAAAACTAGCTGGGTGTGGTGATGCCTGCCTGTAATCCCAGCTACTCAGGAGGCTGAGACAGGAGAATTGCTTGTACTCGGTAGGCGGAAGTTGCAGTGAGCTGCGATCGCGCCATTGCACTCTAGCCTGGGCATCAAGAGTGAAACTCCCATCTCAAAAAAGAAAGAAAGAAAGAAAAATGATTAACACATATTTACATATTTTCTATGGCTGAAGGTATGTTAGATTATCACAAAACAAGAGCTTGGAATTATTTTTACTAGAGCTCTACCATGATGTCATATTTACTTCTGGTAGAACATGACCAAAACCAGTAAATGGGGGAAAAGTGTTAAGAACTATATGTAGTAAAGAAGACAGAAATTATCCAAATTAAGGAGTTTGAGAAAGGACTAAGCAAAAAAAGGACTATTCAAATGAGAAAGTCACAGCTCTAGTTGCTGTTTATGTGTATACAAGTACTAAGATAGAACTGATGTAGCTAAAACCTACATGTTATAAAGAAAAATGTTACACAGACTGTAAATTACTCAGTGGGCCTTATTCCCATTTAATAATTTCTGGGTGAAACTGACTTGATGCTTAAGTGGAGTATCTATTGAGATAATTCACTGAATCAAAAATCAGTGGTTAGTATAGTTCTTGACTTATTGAGTACAACTGAGTAATGAATTTGTATTCTCTCTTGCCAGTCATCAAGGTATAATGCATAGAGCAGATTTTTATTTCTCCATCATCACCTTTTAGTGTTTAAAATAGTAGTGTTGTCTTTCTGGTTCTACAATTTTGGTGGAAATTTTCCATCCATAACAAACAGTCCTGATTAGGTAATTTATAAAATTTATTGTTTTCTCATTTGAATATTGCTATTCATAGACTAGTTTCATGTATTTTGTTGATTTTATTTGCTTGTTTAGAAGAGTAACTCGTGCTTATTGCCAAAAGTTTAGGAAATAAAAGTATAAAGAAGAAAGTATGTATTGCAAGTCCTTACTCTCTTTAATATAACCACCGTTAATGTTGTTTCCTATATTTATATACATTCTTTAACAAAAATTAAATTAAATCATATTTGCTATTTTGGAACTCACTTTTTCCACACAGCAATTTTTATATCCCTTACTAATGGATCCATTTACATAATGTACAGTTTTGGGTTGATTTAAGCACTACTGTGACATATATGTTGCACATTTATTTGGATGCTTTTATCCAATCATTTCCTTATGGTAGTGGAAGTAGAATTTGGGAGCCAAAGACATATATGATACAGTCTTGATGTAAATGTTTCTTTGCTTTTCTTTAAAACATTTTTAATATTATGCCAATAATAAAAGGCTGATTTTAAAGTAGTAAAATTAGATACCCAAATTTTCTGCCATTAAATAACATTCAGCTGTAAAATTAAAATGCACCCAAATGAATTTTCTTGTCAGAAACGAATTCTACTTTCTGATAGAAAAGCAATTCTGTTTTTTGGAATTGTTACTTTAAAAGAGCATGTAGAAAATGTAAAAGAATAGGATGAATCAAATTGCACTGAAAATTTCACAGGAAAATACCATCTAACCTTAAACATCTTCAAATTTTATAATAAGTAAAATGAAAAGAAATTGGTGGGTTGAAATTAATGTGTAAATTATTGAGAATAGACACACTGGAAGACAGATTGTGGCCATCACATTGACCACTTTAGTATAGTTAGCAATTATTTAAGTGAATAAAGTAAATAATAAAATGTGGTTATCAGTAATAAGTTGTTCCTAAACTCTACATATAAGTAGTATGTTTTTCTCCCTCCAAACTTATAATTCAAAATGTGCATTTATATTTTTTGGGGCAAGCAAAGTGAACCCTTGGATTTCTTGGCTGTAGGGATACTACATAGCTATCAGATGAATCAGAACCAATGTAATATAACTTTGGGCACATAACAGCCCCCACTTACATGTAAGGTGAGGCACTTGACCAGTTCCATTACTGTGGTTGATCTACATTAACGTGATTTTTTTTTCATTCAGGTTATCCAAGTATCATAATGATCATTTTGATACATATCTGAGACCCCTGAGATTTTAAGCATTATAACATCTCACTTCTCGTTTCTTCTAATTTCACCAACACTCAATTCAGCTATAGTTGAGGTTATAATTTAGATGAATGCTTATTAAATATACCAAAGTCCCCATTATTCTATAATAGCTGCATTCCAGATTACCTCTTCTTCATAGACTAGGGGTGTGTGCTGCTTTCAGTGGAAGTGCTCATTCTCTCCAGCTTGACAAATATCTTCCAGGCAAAAGCATGATGATGATTAGACAAAAGGCACCAGTGCTCTTTAACTTGATGCCTAGGAAGAAACTATCACTTTTCAGACCATTTGCTAAATCGTACATGCAATACAGGATAAATTTTGACCTAGTGTATTTATATAACACATCCTGGAAAAACATAATTCGTTAGGGTTTGGGATTAAAAAGTTCTCTCTTTTAAATGTGAAATGCTTTTTTAAAAAAAACTTTGGAATAATAGATATTTTAATGTGTTTCTTTAAAGCATAGTTTCTAGGATTTCAGTTGCCTGGTACTGCATCACTAGTCCATTTTGAAAGGAAAGTAACAAAAATTATTCTGTGTTCAGAATTTTAAAAGGATGAAGAGTGAAGTAATTTAACAGGGGTAATAGTTGAGCCAGATTTCAAGACATTTATCAAGTACTTTGGTTTAATTACACGATATGTTTTTAGGTATATTCAAATAGAATGGCTTCATTAAATTTAGTACATTATATTTTAAGTTTATAGGGTTCTTTGGAATATGTTTCCAATAGCTGCTTCGTTGGAGTAGTATTATCTTGTTATTTTTGTTCTGTCTTTATAGCATGGTAAAAGGTTTTTTGTATTGCTGCTATTGTCCATGCATAAAAATGTTGCCTTGGTGTGTCAGTACCAGCTGTTGGTAGTAAAATATCTGTCTAATTTAGAGACACTTGTACCACTTATCTCTAAAAGATGGTGATGAGAAAGCATGTGGTTTAGTTTGTAAGCTCAGGACATTGCCAAATCCTTGTTTTCAGGCATGTAGATTTTTAAATCGTACTTGTGAACAGAGCTTGGATCTAGACCTAGCAGCTGAGCAACACTAATGGTGACATAATTTTGTTACATTCTGAATTACTCCATTGGTAGGATACCATTTCAGTCTTTGCTTTGACATGGTAAATGTCCATTTTGTTTTCTCATAATGATATGGACTAATGCAATAACATGGTTAATCAATTCAAAGATAAAATTTCTTTCTTGAGTATGTATCTCCTGAAAATTGATAGGATGGTACACCAATTATGTGATTTTTTTAACTAATCTTATTAAAGGGGGAGAACATTAAATCTTTGAATACTGTACCTCAATTTTATTGTAATGATTTTGCTGGTTACCAGGTGGGGTGGCAGTTGAAAAATTTGGTGAATGCACTACGAGAGGACCCGAGTGGTGTTATCTTAACTTTGAAAAAGCGACCTCAGAGCATGCTTACCTCAGCACCAGCTTTACTGAAAAATATGAGATGGAAGCCCCTTGCTCTGCAGGTAATGAAGCTTAATCATAAGTCATACACCATCATTTTAGCCATAGATTATCTCAGTAATGCTTCTTTATTGTGCCTCATCTCAGCAGCATATGGATTAATCTTGTATGCTTTTGAAAAGTTGTTTGTGACATGATCTCTTCACAGCTATTCTAGTAGGGTTAATTGTGACGAAATCTGAGAGTATCTAAAACCCAAATGAAAAACAACTCTGCCTTAATTTGTAAACATTTAAAGCATAATTCCAAAAGGTCACAATTTATTTCATGCCAAAATATTGATATAATGAAAATGAGATGTTTCATTTTTATGATGTGATCTATTTTATGTTATACCCACATACTCTTTTAGAAGCTAAATGATAGTTTATAGAATTTTTTGAAATCAATTTATAAAATAATAGTAATTTATAAACAGTAGGAAAATGAAATTTTATATTAGTAATTAAAATGTATCTAGTACAAGCTAGGCGCAGTGACTCACACCTGTAATCCCAGCACTTTTGGAGGCTGAGGTGGGTAAATCGCTTGAGGCCAGGAGTTCAAGACCAGCCTGGGCAACATAGCAAAACCCCCACTCTACAAAAAATTTAAAAATTAGCCGGGCATGGTGGTATGTGCCTGTACTCCCAGCTACTTGGGAGGCTGAGGTGGGAGGATCACGTGAGCCCAGGAATTTGAGGCTACAGTGAGCTATGATCATGCTACTGCACTCCAGCCTGGGAAACAGAGACTCCATCTCTTTAAAAAAATGTACCTTGTACATTCCTCATGACTGATCATTTTTCTCTTTCTGCCATGTAAGGTGGCATTAAATAGGGAAATTGTTGCATTAGACTTTTTGCATTTTTCTTCAGCAGGAAACATTACTCTTAACATTGATAACATATTTATTAAGAGTTATCTTGAAAGCCATAAAAATATGATTCTTATTGATGAAAGGCAAGAATATAATGCATTTTCTTCTATTTCAGTCAGGATATAATCTTTAAACTTAGGAAGTTTTTGTCCTTTACAAAACTTACATTTTTAAATAACAGACTATTACCTTCTCTTAGAAGTTAATTTTTAAAAAAATTAGATTGCCCATTGAACTGGAATATGGCCCATTGTTCATATTATAAAGGAAAGCAGTATATGAAATGCATTGTTGTCATGGCTGTGTAAAATGTTATTAAGCTCTATGTTAGTACCTTTTGTTATTCACAGATTTTTTTTCCTAAGAATCAAATTCTTCGTTATACATGAATAGCTTTATAGATTATAATGATTTCTCATTGTTTAAAACATTACTACTTACTGGCTGTTGGCATTATACTTAAGTAATACAAAAATGCTTATATATGTCAACATTAAGGCCTTTAAAATTTTAATATGAGTCTTTTTCTAATTAATATATGTAAAACTGTATTAATATGTCAAATCCATTTGACTCGCATATATGTTTATTATCAAAGATATTTGATGATCATTACAGTTCAGAGATCAGTATTAGCCTCATTATCTAAGTCATAGATGAGGAGATCAGACTTTCCCATTACATCATTTTTTTTCTCACTGCATTATAATTTGCTTTGGTGTTCCCCTCTGGAGTTTCCTACTGCCATGTCTTCCCCAAAGATCCTTCTTCAAAGTGTAAGGGTGTGGGAACCCTGAAAAAGAAGCCTGAACTTTCAGCTATTAGGTTTTCTTCTCTGTATATGTGAGGTGAAATTTAATAACTCTTCTTTAGTCCCTCATATTTCACATTAAACACCAAAAATATTCTAGTTTCTTGTTGCTCCATGCACTCTGTTTGAGGGAGTATCTCTAGCACAGGCATTTATAATCTATTCCCCTGTTATATTATTTTATGCAAACTGAAGTGGAGAGTTAAGGTAATGGTAGTACCCAGTTAAGAATCATTTTTATATAAAATGCTGAAATAATTGAAAGATCCACTTTTTTGTTACATATACATTTGATGTATGTATTCAGACCTAGAGTAAAAGGACTTTAATTTTAAAAATTACTTCAGACCATTTCTTACACTGTAAGTACCTTACTCTTAAGGCACTATTTCTAGATTCATTCCAAATTCTGAGAAATGTGCCTCATCAGATCACTAATTATTTGTATTCCTCATTGCTTATGCTGCTATGCTGCGTGTATTTGTAAATTTACTTTTTCAAAATGCTGAAATCTGAAAAAGAGGAAATCAGCATTATATAAGTGCTATATATATTGACATTTTGTAAATTTGTCGTTTCAGTTGAATTTGCTTTACCTAAAATCTATTGGCCAAAGTCAACCACCAATAGATAAATAATACTATTGGTTGGGGGAGGGGATATGGCTTCTAACATTTTGAGAATTGCTTCAGTTGTTGCCTTTTTACAGAGCAGAGGAAAGAGTATTGGTGTTAATTAAATACTTTCTAGTGGCTAAAACAAGGTCTTAGGAGTAAGGAAAATGGATACCTCTAACATGCCACACCACCACCAAATCTCCCTGAAGCCTGTTTTGAAGATCTGAAATTGAATCATTACAAAATTCTTCATTGATCTTAAAGTTCTGGCTTATGCTAAAATGCAAAGACACTTGAAAGCATAATGAAAACTAGTCAAAATTTTTATAAATTATAGATTTTGGTACAAAAATGGATAAAATCTCAAGGTACCAGGATCTGGAGGTTGAAGGTACACTGCCTCCAGTGGGGAAAAACTTAAAGGTCTTAAAGTGCAATGAGAAGGTCTTAAAGTCAGTTTTGCATAACATCATAACTTTATCTGAAGTCACATTTTCTTCCTAGTACCTAAGGAACTACCTCAGATATGAAACATAACAGCTAAACGTAGTTTAGTAATCCTCTGTGTAGACACAAGTGCCATTCTTATGGTATTCCTGCTTCTGGTATGTGCAGAAATACCCTGGAACCAAAATGTCCATCAACTAATCCAAATATAAATCTTCAGCATTCAAACTTGAAAAAAATGGAAATTCGATTATTTCTTTTTTCATAGGGTATACCAGTAGTCTACCAAGAATTATTTAAAATACAGGATACAAAAGGAAAGAATCTGTGGCATTTAACTCAATATGTCTATGTAATCTTTTTGAAAATACTATCCCAGGCTTAATTTACCTGACAGCATTTTTAGATAAAATATGGAAAAGTTTGTGTAGTATGGAGGTAGGCACTAATACATGTATCTTTTTAATAAACAATTTTATCCTAACATAAGGAATAATTATTTTTTAAACTTATAAGGAATTGTTTTTATCTA
Organism: Callithrix jacchus; assembly: GCF_049354715.1. Lineage (NCBI taxonomy): Eukaryota > Metazoa > Chordata > Mammalia > Primates > Cebidae > Callithrix > Callithrix jacchus. The sequence continues at coordinate 22,036,627 of NC_133524.1, forward strand.
CACAAATAAAACAACCTTATCTACCCTAAGGTAGGAAACTGTCAAAGAATATCACGTTGTAATTAAAGTAGTAGTTTTATTTCTAAAAATACTAAAATGTATAGTGACTTCCAATATTGATAGTTAACTACAATGATGAATTTTGATTTGGATTTTCTTTTGAAATTCACTCACTAATTTATAGCCAGTTAAACCAAAGCATACAATTCAACTTCATACTCACAGAGCAATTTCATTAGTACATTTCGTTAAATTGGCAGCTCTTTTGATGAATTCCTGATTTCTCAAATACTTTGTGATAGAAGGGAAGGATTAAACATTTCCTAGTCAAACACTACAGGCAGATTTAATAATATCTGTAAGCTTTAATTCTATCATCATTTTCACCCATTTGTAAAAAGCGAAGATGTCTCATCTGAGATAGAAACTTTTATTCTAAGAAAAAGCAAACCAGGGATTCCTTGCTTTCTGAAAGCTGCTTTTCAAAACATCTTTTTAGTGACACTCTACTAATTTCCTGCATTTTGATAAGCATGGTGATTGTCTATCATCAAGTTCTTCTAATTCAGTGAAAAAAAAACTCGGAGAACTGTGGATAAACCTCAAGGTATATTTTTAGATGTTTGTGGTTTTAAATTAATATGTGTAGGCCACCAGCATAGATGGGTGGTGGTCTTTTCTTCTTGTGAGATGTGTATAGGAGAAGTATCTGGACACTGCCAAGAATGTTCCTTGAAATCATCACTGGGAATCAATGAATTTTAAAACATTTAAGAACCCAGCTTTTTTATTTATTTATTTATTTATTTATTTATTTATTTGTTTATTTATTTTGGTTAGAATGCATCTCAGAAATGATCACTAAAATCAGTGCTGGAATTCTCAACATAATAACATATATTGTTCAAGACATTTTTATATAAAATAACATCAAGCTGTAACATTATAATTAGGTTCCTAAACTGTAGTAACTTGTATGATTTTGTGATTTTGTGCTTTTCCATTTAAATTTTATTGTTTAGCATTACCTTGACGCCATTTTTACAGCATATATAAATAACTTTGAGCAGAAAATAAATAGAAAAGAGTTATAGCAGTGGATTTTGTCTATCAACTGGTGTAACAACTGGAGAATATTGATTGCGTTAGATTGCAAATATATACAGATATGAATGGTTAAAGTCATTCTGGAAAAATCAAAATACATAAGTTTAACAATAAAATTTAATATTTAAGTTGCAGGTAGATGTGACTAAAAAATTTAGTGATGAAAAATCTATGTTTCTGAGAGTTTTGTTTTAAAAGTATGTTTTAAAGAGAGCAAGAAATAGTATTAGGTATGGCACTAGAGAAGAAAATAAATTTTTAACTAAAAATGTAATTTTGCTGACTGGGAGCCAGAAACAACTGTATGTTTTACATACTCGAATGAGTAAATAGCTGCAAGTAATTGTCAAATTTTAGTTCACCAATGTTTAAGCAAATCAGTCAAAGGATCTAAGTCACATTTTTATTTTTGAGCCAAATGCTTTCAAGATTTTAATACTGGCTACAGATCATCACCTATGATATAAAAATTGTCCATTCTTTCTTTAGTTAACATCCTCGAAATGATGTTTACTATAATTTGAAAAAATGTAAGTCCAGCATTAATGTTGTACTTTAATTATGCCCATAAGACTGGACAATGCAGAATTAAAGACACTAGTGTTAGCCTCAATACAATGTACAGTATTTCATGATTTGACGAAAAAAGCCATTTTATGTGTGACTCTTAAGTCTTTATTAGTTATATGCTGTATAAGTAATACATATTTTAGGCATTTAGATCTGTATTTTTTAAACTAAGTAGATATGGTCAGAAAAAAAACACTTGTTTTCTTGGTTTTCTGACAGGACAGAAAAAGTATATGCTTATAAAATGAGACTCAAACCTTTTGTATTTATAAATTTGCATTCTGGAAAAAGCTGTGAAAGAACTGAGAGTGGGAGAATTTTGAATATATGCATTTCCCTTGCTTCAGTTCTTTTCAAATAATTTACTACTTATGAAAAGCTTGGCCAGAAAAAAAGTATTCCCAGTAATTTACCAAATTAGATCTAACCTTCTTTACATGGTCAAGGAACTACAAAAAATTATATGTGAATTCTTGCCACCCAGAATTCAGAATACATTTTCTCTGAAGCATTTGCTTAGATTATTAAGAGTCAATATAAAACAATATTCTTCTACTAGCGTTGGGAATTAAAAATGTGTTTGAACTGAGTAAGGACTTATGTGAATGTTCTGTGCTAGAATGATGGGGTATTGTGATCCATTTGAGTCTGTGCTTATTCCCAAGAGTGAGTAAAATAAATGGCCAGGTTTTATACTTGATGCAATTATTTGTGTTTCAGTGGGTATTTGCCCCCTGGAAGGCAAAGCAAGTTCTGTTTGATCTTGGCATTAGTGAACTTTAGAGATAACTACATAAATGTGTAATGCACTATTTTAATATTTAACATTGGAGTTTTCCTTATGTCATTGGTTTCATTCAAGCACTATCAAAGCTGGGTCACTTACTAGAAAGAGGGACAACTAAATTAAGATATGCTTGACCAGAGATGTTAAGTGTAAAATGTTTTGAGTAAAACCTCAGCATCAAATGTAGTTTCTTAAGTACAGAAGTCTTTTCTCATGGTCTTTAAGACTATAGAGATTTCAGAGGTACATGAATACCTTCCATATGTGCACACAAAGAAAAGATCTCAGCAATCAGGGCTTTAAAGTGAGACCTGAGCCATCAGAGGATTTAAAACTTTAGCTTACAAAATTTTATTTTAAAACCATCAAAATCTTCCAATGACGTTTGAGCTGGATAAGTAGGATATTATTGCTAAAGTTATCATTCATAATTAAGAGGAAAGTTTGTGCCATACCCTATTTTGGGGTACAGTTTAAAAGTATGTATTGAAACCGACAGTATGAAAAAATATATGTATAAGTTTTACGTAGAACATTTCTAACAGTAACAAATTAACAGTAGTACATTATCATTAATTGACCTAAGGTTATCATGTGTGTTTGAAGAGATACATATGATCATTTTATTTAGGATTTGGACATTTTAAGGGATGCATGCCTGTGCCCTCAGAAATCTATCATAGACTTGTTTTTACAAGAGCCACAACATACATGCAAATGTGTCTTCCCTGTTGGAGCCTCATTGATTATGTGAAAGGAGAGCTTCATCTCACAAGGACCGTTGAAATGAAAGCTAAATCGTATGACAAGATCCTTCCAGAAAATAAACCCCCTTCGATGGGATCAAAACGGATCTGTGTCATACTTGATTACATACCACAGAAGATCAAATTATACTGAAGCTTCATGTTTACTTTCAATAACAAGATGCAATCCTAAAGCAATCACCTTGTATTTTATACATAATTGTTGATAGTTACTAATTTTCTTCCCATTCAAATTTTGCCAATATAGGAGAAGGTCAAAATGTAATTCTACCTTTTTTCTTAAATTGAAATTTCTTTGTAGTACAATGGTAACTATACTTTTCTTATACTGTATTATAAACAAATATAAGTAAATGTTGCCAGGATAGGAGAAGCTGTCTTTTTGTATTATATCCTCCTCATTAGATTTTTTTCAATCTAAGAAATATGCCTATTAAAACTTGAATGCTGAAAGAATTCTGTGTTTTGAGTTGAGGGAAGCTAAATTTGTTACTTCCTGTTCATTTTTACAAACTTAAATGCCTATTGGTGGTAGATGTATTTTTAATGTTATTTGTTACAACTAGGAATTTCTCACTGATAATTTTAGCTAATTATATCATTTATTCTGTATGTGATTTAGTCAAATTTCACCTGTCTTTCTAATGTCCTTTAATGCCTTTTACATTCATTTAGTCATTTGATTTTTTACTCTTTCAATTTTTGTTTAAAGTTAGAAATGTTTTTAAGAGACTATAATCTTAAATTTTCACAAAGACCCCTTTGGGTTAAGTAGTTATTTTTATTTTTCCATGAAGGTTGTACTTTACTAAGCTTTATTTTTCTATTGCTTAATGTCTAGTTTTTTAAATGTGATTCTCAAAAAGAATGTTTATTTTTTAGCTTGGATTAGCTTGTTAAAATAGCACAATTAGTAGAGAGAAATATACTGAATATATTGAATATTTACAATGGGCTTTACTTGGTACAAGGCATACTGATGAGCCAGATGGTGTTTCCATGATAAACCAGTTGAAATATTTTCTGTGACTTACCAGTCAGTAAAATAACAAGCCAGATACGTTAAGCAACAGGATTGACTAATTCCCTTTTTCTCTGAAGTAATATGTTAGGTTTTTTTTCCAACCAATTCAATTAATTGAACCAGCTTGCTGTAATCAAACCTGTTATATATTTAAGTATATTTAAGAGTCTTTTCCCTTTATGTATGTGCTAATTTCACTAATAACATTAACTGATGACATTAATAGCAACTGTTTGCTAAAAATAGAAACCTAGAGAAATAGCAGTTTGAAGGACATTGAGGGCTAATAATTACATTAATTAGAAGGGGAAAGATACAAGTACCCTAGGTTGACAATCCTGGTAATAATTCAGGCAGAATAAAATATTTCCTTGGTCTTTACCTCACACTTCAGGTGTATCTATTTTAAAATATGCTTCTAACCATTGACTACTACTATTTTCTTCCTTCCTTCCTTCCTTCCTTCCTTCCTTCCTTCCTTCCTTCCTTCCTTCCTTCCCTCCTTCCCTCTTCCCTCCTTTCTTCCTACCCTCCCTCCCTCCCTCCCTTCCTTCCTTCCTTCCTTCCTTCCTTCCTTCCTTCCTTCCTTCCCGCCTTCCCTCCTTCCCTCCTTCCCTCCTTCCCTCCTTCCCTCCTTCCCTCCCTTCTTTTTTGTTTAGGGAGAAGAAGGGTACATACTAACCAGGAAAAATTATCTTTAGTTCTGTAGATGGTAAAAGTAAGAAGAGAAGTCCTCAAATTAGAAATAGTGACTCCAAGAGAGAGGAAAGACAATAAAAATTTAAGTTTTATTATTTTTAACTGCTTACGTTTTTAGAACTTGATTTTAAGTTCATTTGCAGTGTTAGGATGTTTTAAAGTAAGAAAGCTATTAGAGCATTTAAAAAGCATACTGATATTAGTTTTTCTCTCACAGTGTATCTGTTTAAAAGAATTTAGAAAATAATATTCTGTTAAATGAATGTTTTCTTTTCTACATTTCTATTATGATGAAATTTTGGTCAGATTTATTGTTTAGCATCATCTGTATTTAAAACCAAGATGTCCTGACAGAGAGGAAAACAGTTATAAACAGAGTCACATCGCAGTGACTGCGTGTATGTATTGTTGAACCTGCCATTCAAGGATTTGTTGTAGAGGTATGAAATACATCCTTAGAAAGAAAATAGTTATTTATTTCCTTGGGATTTATGGTATTCATCAGTACAGGTGACTCCTCTGATTACCTATATAATCTCAGGGTTTTCCATTGCCTCAAATTTTGTTTCTAAAAGACAGGCATAGTTGAACTGGACCCTATTCCAAATTAGCATAGTAAAACATAATAGTCTTTATTGTGTAATTTTATGATATCTTACAATTCTTCAATTAACATGTAAAACTTCTGACCTTTTTAAAAATACCATCTAAAATAGAATATTGTAAACGCCCAAATTACATTATCATTCTTTTTCCCTTTTTCTCTCTTTCTTTAATTTCTCCTTCACTACATTAAAATTTAACTGTCATTTGGTAGGATGTGTGATTTCAAGCTATTAAGGTGAGCTGTGTAACAGGGAAGGTCAAAACTGTGAACTGAGTCCTAAATTATGTAGCCTACCCCAGTGATGTACAATGTATTCTCTATTGTATTTATGCTTGACTTTTTGAACACATTTATCTGTACAAAAGTATTGTCACAATATAAAATAGTTGTAATATGCCACTTTTTGAGTGTCTAGCTATGCATATTAAAATAATAGAACTGTGAGTCTATATAAATATGCTAAGAGAGTTTTCATACTGGCTAAAATGGCAACATCTTTTCATGTGAAGATACAGTTCATTTGTGATCATTATTTTTGTGTTTGTGATTGCATTAAAATATTTATTTTCAAAATGTTAATTGTATACATAGCTAATCAGTAAGATCTGTAAGATAAACATCAAAATTTGTGACTTTTAGTTTCACCTTGGGGTAATTTCACAAACCACTAGATTATTTTCAAATGCTGTGAAGCTTGGAATTGGGAGTGCTCTTCAGTTAATGCATCCTCATGTACTGCTTAATTCAGTATATATATTACATTAACTTTAAGAAAACAATCTTCTATTTAATATTTAAATACAGGCCTGAAAATGAGAACTATATATGCAACTAAAGATTATTTTAAATGATAGATAAATGTATGTGCCTGTGAAAGGTGAAATGATTATGTTATATAATTAATTACCATACCTTTGATGATGTACCATAAAATGGCTTTGAGAAGACAGCTATGCTTATATTGACAGAAAGAAAGTACATTTTTTCTAGCAAAAACTCTCGTATTGGCCTCTCATACTCCCACTTTTGTAACCTTTTCTGAGCATCTGTAACATTTTACTAATGTAGAAATATGGTTTGTCTTTTTTTGGGAGAAGATATGAAATAGCTTTCTCATATTTCAGAGTTACTCATCATTATTGTTCTTTCAAAGGTGGGATTCTGACAATGTTAATTTAATTTAAATAAGTTTCTAACTGTGAGATACATCTTCGCATTATGAAACCCTACATGGTATTTTTGCTTTATAAATAGCATTTAGGTGGTTATACCATAGAATAAGGTGAGTTGGAAGTGAAGTGGAAACCTTTAACATACTTTTGTTTTTGAAGATTGGAAGGAATATCCATGTACTAAATAACATGCTTCTTTATTTCAGCCAAGTTCAAAAACTTTGCAGAAATAGATAACTTTAAAATGATAACTATGTGTCATTGTTGTTGTTGTTGTTGTTTTGTGTGTTGTTTGTGTGTGTATGTATTTTCTTTTTCATTTTAACCAGCCTCTTATACCTAGAAGTCCCACAAGCAGTGTTGCTACGCCTTCCAGCACCATCAGTACACCCACCAAAAGAGACAGTTCTGCCCTCCAGGATCTCTACATTCCTCCTCCTCCTGCAGAACCATATATTCCCAGGTATAAAACTATCTATCACATTTTCCTAGGCAGCTTCTAGCTAATGGTAAACCTAACAGCATATAAACTGCAAAGTCAATTCGCAAGGAACACCTTGAATATTTTCTCAGTTTGAAATTCTGAATACATTCTGCAGAATCATTCCCATTAGAGAGAATTAATGTTGGCTAATAATAATAACTGATTTGTATATAAATACTTGCTGTGTATTAAGTATCTTATACTATCTCATATAATAGGAAAGAAAAAGTAATATTAAATAACAATTAGGATTATTTTAATAAATAAATAATAAGTGAGGCTGTTTCGCTAAAAAGCCCCAGAAAATTTCAGGTTACTTTGAAGCATTTCATACATTTTTTTAAAAATATAGAAAGCTATAGATAACTTTTATGCTTTCTTAAGTGTAGGTAATCAGGAAGATATTATTTGATAATGATGACAAGGGAGAATGTCTTTTTTCCCCTAATAATCCTGTATCTGAAATTTTTATTTCATTAATTCATTAATGTTTCTTTCAGGGGGTAGAGTTTACAAGGCAATGAATTACACTTCAAGTCTATTTTTTATATTTCTTGAGATTCTATCTCTATTTCATTTATCGATACTTATTTGAAATTCCTTGCAGATGTGGAAGAATACAGCTTTATGCCATAATGCATTCTTTCTAAAAGCATTCTGATATCTAGCCTTGTGAAATACAAAAATTATGGAAAAGGACTAGCACTAAATGGGGATCATTAATACTAACCAAAAAACTTGATTCAGTTTTTAAATTAGTTCTACATTCAAAAACAATAATTTAAGTTCTCTTGTTTTCAAGCCATAATTAGTATTAAATTTTTTCATATATAAAAGAACTACACTCCTTGTATTTAATTTTCATTGTTCTTTAGTATACTTACTGTTTCAGAAATCTGTATTCTATTAGATATGATGGTTTACTAACATTATATGATCTAAATGCTACCTGGCAATATGGTTTCTCTGGAAATACTGTGTTGTCATCTAGTAACAAAACTATAGTCAATTTTATATACATTTTAGTTCTTATTTTTGAGAATTAAATATAGCTATTAGAATATGGCTTATAAGATATAGTTTGCTAAGCTGGCATTTCATAAATGTAATTTATAATTTACAGTCTTGTGTTCAATTTACAAGCAAATATACAAATTGATCGAATATCCAAGTAAAATGCAAGTTGCCGTTTAATTTTTGCTTGAGAACCAATGAAGGTATGTGTGTTCCAAACAGGAAGTGACGTTTTATGGTTTACATTTTAATTAGAAAGATTTTTATTTCAGTGCAAATAATTATTTAAGAGGCCTTATACTTCAGATGACTACATGTACAGACAGACATCAAGAGATTATTTTTATCAGATCTCTGTAGTTTTAAAATATTCTTTTCTTTCCTCTTGGGTAGGAACTTGTAACAAAGAAAGTGTCTCCTCTACAGAAAATATTTAAAATACACTTAAGAGGACAAAAGAGTAGAATGATCCAGTTCCGTCTTCTGAGTGTGGTGAACATATTATAAGGGCTATATACTGAAGTCAATAAAAAGCTTGAAGATGCTATTTAAAAATACTAGAGAATGTGAAATTGAAATATTGACATAGGGACGCTTGTTTTATCAGTATTGCTTGAAAGCTCCATACTTTTCTGTAAAATTCATAGTGTTTATCACTATAATGATTCTTGGTTGGTCGGTATATAATTTAACAGAATATTCTAAATACATTTTGAGTCAAATTATTACTTACTCAGTCATAAAATCTTTCAATATAGGAGTCAGAAGAATGCATGCATCAAAGCCCCTTTGAACCACAGCCTTATGTAAATGTCTGCATTTTCTGGCTTGATGTTAACAGTCAAAACTTTTTTGTAGTCGCGATTATTTTTATAGATACAGCGTTGGCATTTTTTTTTCCCATTTCCTCATTTTGAAGATGAATTTGGTGGACCTAGTTTAATTCTTCTGAACATTTTTTCCCATATTAAAAAACTTCATTTATACAGGATAGGCATTTTGGTAGTATTTGAACATATATTATTTTATGTTTGATTTTGATTGTAAGTGATAAAAGCTCTCTAGTCTCAAAAAATAAATGGACTTGAAAAATGATAGGACTAGTTTTCAAGTTAGGCAGAATTTTTTTCATATGGTTACAATTTTTTGAACACATTTATTCTAGGGGAAAAAGGGTATTCTAAGTGCCTTTTTCTCTAACAGAGAAAACACTCATGTATATAAAGTGAGTAAAATTTGGTTGGCATTTTATTTTATGTCTTATGACTATACACAGTTTCATTATCATTATATATAGTACATTTCTATACTTAACCAAATTTCCTTTTCTGTGATGAAAATGAAGAATTTATAGGTATTCGAACAACTATGACATTTAAGTACTAATAGCTGTTATTAACTGTACTGTGTGCCATTAAATATAAAGTTCAGTAAAGCAACGCTCTTGTAATGCTTCCTTAAATCATTTCTAGAGCAAAGGCACAGAGTTACTATTTATGTGCATAAACTTACAACATTAAGGTGTAAAAACTCTTGACATCAGAATGAATTAACACATTGAGTTCTCCAGGGACTCATGACATGAATATATACATTAACACATACACACTTACACACATTTACATACACAATGCGTGTATCAACTCATTCTACTGAAAAGTTTGTTTTTGCTTGGTACTTTCCTTAATTCAGCAGTATTTTACTGCATTCTATATAGATTTGTTTAAAAAAATCTACCCTGTTGATATAAGGTCCCTCCTTCATATTATTATAGAGTAGGAAATACCATCCCTTTCAATTTTCTGCCTCAAGATGTTTCCATATAAATATAGCCTGGTGTATTAATAGGGCTGAATCACCCTCTGATTTCAGCTGTATTAACATTGATGTCACAAGCCTCACAGTGCAAGGTCTGTCCATTTACAGATAGGCATAACCTTACTCCAGTGCCACAAATTTGTTAGGGCTGCTTCCAAGGTAGTTGCAGTATCAATTTCTTTTTGATCGTGGACTAGCAGGAAGAGAAAGTACCAGGCAATTTGTTCAGGAAAAGTTTTCAGCAAGCCAAAATAAAATTCTGTCTGGATTTTATATTTATTTCCTTTATGTTGCCTAAGAACTGTCTATATAGTTTTATTTTGGTAATAAGCAGTACTTTTATTTTAGAAAATAAAAGAGTAAATGGTAATGTAAATGGCAACATCACCTTGTGATGGGTTACACAGATAAGAAAACTCACTGATTGTCAGTCTGGAGAATTATGTTTACTACTTTCTACATAATTCAAATACTGGGTATATAGTTTTCTACATTTGGATAAATCTAATCTAAACATTTACACACAGAAATGCAGGTTTTTGCTGGGCTGAGGCTCATATTTTAGAATTCACGTTACTTTTATAAGCTCATCACCATTTTACAAGGTGTAATAGGAATTAATTTAAAATTTGTTCTTTTTATCTGTCTTGTTATAATTTAGTTTATTCTATAAATTTAAGTATTTAGTCTTATCACAACATAAAATTAAATTTTTTTCTGGTTTGACAGCATTTATTCATGGCACTGTTTAGGGTAAGCAGAAACAAACAATGAGGAAGAAATATAACTAATGGTCCACAAGAGAAGAAATGTTGCATTTACATTCATAGTCATGTTCTAGAACACAGGCTTTTGTTCATAGGTAATCAGTGAAACATTTCATAAAATAAACAAGATTCGATTTAATGAATCACAAATGGAGTATTTCTATCAAAATGGGCTTAATTTGGGCTTAATTACCTATTATAGTATATGAGTAATAGGTTTTAGCAAGCCCATAAATTATTAGAGATGTTTTTCTCTAGACTCTTATAGAAGAAAAAAATCAACTTGCCATCACCCTAAATGCCATTCTTAAACTCCATATTTTAAAAAATTATTTTATTTTATCTCCTCAAGAAACATTAATGAGTAATGACATTTCTATATATCCATTTAGAATGAGTTCTAGGAACATGTCTTTTTACTCTTAAATGAGATATATAGAGTGTGAATACCTAGAATAATTCTTTTTATTAAGTTTTATTTTAAATTAATAACATGTTGTTTGAATTTCTTATAATACCAGTTTATATCATGCTAATTTGATTCCTAAGGCCGCAGTGCTCCTTATGGTAGTTCTTAGACACATTTTTGTTTTTAAGCAGTGCAATTTTCTACCAAGAATCAATTAAGTAAACTGGCAGAAGAAAATATTATACTTAAGTTCACATTACTACCATTATACCCACTGTCTTAAAACACTAAAAGCAATTTATGTGCTAAGGTAAACTGGCAGAAGAAAGCTATATACTTAAGTTAACTTTACTAGCATTATACATACTGTTTTGAATACTGAAAGCAATTAATGTATGACATGGTACAGTAAAAAATGGACTTGGGTGACAGTTAAAAGATTCATGGCCCATTTCAAATTCTGTCAGTTATGAGCTGTGTAACATTGAGGCAAGTCGTTTAGCCTTTCTGAGACTCACCTTTTGTTTTCAGCAAAATAAGAATAATTACAAATTGTCCTATAAATCTCAAAGAAAGTTTGGAAAGAGCAGGAGATATATTCTTTGGGAATAAATTATTAGTATTTTAGACCCTCTGCCATTTACTACCCTAACATGTTTCTACATCCTTCTCCTTTAACCTTTCTTTAGGGATGAAAAAGGAAACCTTCCTTGTGAAGACCTTAGAGGACATATGGTAGGCAAGCCAGTACATAAAGGATCGGAATCACCAAATTCATTTCTGGATCAGGAATATCGAAAGAGGTTTAATATTGTTGAAGAAGATACTGTCTTATATTGCTATGAATATGAAAAAGGAAGATCAAGTAGTCAAGGAAGACGAGAAAGCACCCCGACTTACGGTAAGAATTCTTCTATGTTTATATAAGAATATATGTCTAGCATGGGAATCTCAACTTCCTTTAATAGGTTTTTGGGTTATGAGAGCTACTTAGGAGCTTTTTAAACTTTATAATTGATCTGTGTCTGTCATGTGCTTCTAAGTGGAATCTCCATAATATGAGACATGATACTAAAAATTTTTCTAGGTTTTCAAAAGATAAGAAAGAACAGTCAGTAACATTTTAGCTCATAATGATTTACAAAAATCCTTTTAGCATCATATGTACTTCTTGTATGTTAGATGTTGCCAGTCTGGAAATATTCAAGAGTTAGTTTTTCTTTTCTGTTTTTTAAATGAATATTCACTGTTAACATAACATTTAAAATAGAATTATCTCCTTATTCCTCAGGGATTTTAAGAAATAGAATTTTCTGGGAAAATTCTCACCTCAGTTTTTTTTTAAGAAGCTGTAAAATTTATTTGACATTAGAGTGGAGGTGGACTTTAAATAGAATGGATGAACATAATGTATTTAAGGCAAAAATGGACCTAGAGTTATGATGGGCCTAGGATTGTTTTAATCTTTGATTCATGACTGAAGAAGTAACCCAGTCACAAATACTTAAAAGTATTACAGTATATCTGAAAGATTTGCAGATAAAGTTGCTTAAAGTAGTAAAGCTTGTGGTTCTTTTGCAAGAATTAATGGATTTAATTGAAAGTCTCTGCCCTCCCTTTCCAGTTTTCAAATTTATAATTTTTAGTGAGGGTCTTATACTTTGAGGAAGGGCAGCATCCCTGCTAATTAGTTCAATGGGAACTAAGTAGAAGCAAAGTTGTTTTTAACTCCCTCTTTCTATCCATACTCCTCACTTGTGGCCATCTGCCTCCCTCCTTTGGTCTGAAAAGAGCAGTTATCACATGTCTTCATATACATGTCTTATTACCTTTCAGGTCTTTGGTAATAAGTATAAAAGAAAAATTTTCCCCAAAATGATCCTAAAGAATGGGAACCATACTTATTTTACTTTGTGTTATTCTCTATACATGTGCTTTTTAATCATAAGAATAAATAATACATTTTAACAAACTCCTCAACTACACTACTCTAGTGGCAATTAACTGTTAAGTATTGAAGATATTTGAACCTTTACTTTTCTCCGCTACTATATTGTAAACTTGCAATATAGAGTATAGAGGCCTGTAATCTTTACCATCCCTACCCTTGCCCCATAAAATAATATGAAGTTTTTATTCTTATTCATTCATTCCACAAGTATTAATTGAATACCTATTACTGGATAGACAGTAATGTATATCAATTCTTCTTTATTTGTGTCCCAGTATTATCTGGCTATTTTCCACTTAGGTTTAAGTAGATAATTAATGTTTAATTTAAGAGAAATTATAGTCACCAAATAAAAGTAATTGGTTACTGATGACTTTATTTTTAAAAATGTTTACTAAGTTCTTACTTGAATGGCTATAAACTGGTAGGCCCTGCAGACTACAGTTTCAAGCACCTAATGCCATCATGTGTGACAAATCTCCCCCAGTAGAATAGAATACTGTTTAAATATTAGAAAATTTATATAGCCTATAAATACTTGATATCTTTTTGTAAACAACTTAGGGGAAAAGAACTACATATATACTTGAGAGAGAAGGAAGCAAGCAGCATTATTTGTCTCAGTATCAATTTTAACTTAAGCTTTTTAAAACTGATACGTAATTGTAAATATTTATGGGATACAGAGTGATATTTTGATATATGTATACAATTTGTAATTATCAAATCAGGGTAAGCATATTTTTCACCTTAAACATTTATCACTTCTTTGTGTTGGGAACATTTGAAATCTTCTCTTCTAGCTATTAGAAATTATATAATAAATTATTGTTAACTATAATACTAGAACTTCTCTCATGTAGCTGTAATTTTATATCCATTAACCAATTTCTTCCAAATCCCCCTCCTACTCACCCTCCTCTTCTCAGCCTCTAGTAACCACAGTTCTAGACTCTGTGAGCTTAATGTTTTTAGCTCCCACTTGCAAATGCAAACACGCAGTGTTTATCTTTCTGGGCCTAATGTATTTTACTTAACATAACGTCTTCCAGGCTCATTCATGTTGCTGCAACTGACAAGATTTCATTCTTTTTTAGAGCTGAATAATATTCTTTATATATATTCTATATATAATATTCATATATATATCACATTTTCTTTATCCATTAATCTGTTGATAGACACATAGGTTAATTTTCATATCTTAGCTATTGTGAATAGTGCTGCAATACACATGGGAGTACAGATATCTCTTTGACATACTGATTTCCTTTCCTTTGGACATATACCCAATAATGTGAATGCTGAATTGTGTGGTAGTATTAGCCAACAATTTTTTTTGAGCACTTTAAATATATCATCCTGTTCTTTCTTTGTCTGTAAAGTTTCTGCTGAGAAATCCACTGTTATTCTGATGGAGGTTCTTTTTACGTTTTTCTTACTGTTTTTAGAATTTTTTCTGTGTCTTTGATTTTTGACAGTTTGAATATAAGATTTGGAGAAGACTTTTTTGGGGTTGAGTCTGTTTGAGGTTCTTTGAGCTTCCTGTGTGTTTGTATGGCCTATATCACTTACAAAACTTGGGAAGATTTTAGCTCTTATTTCATTAAATAGTGTATTAGTCAAGGTTCTCCAGAGGGACAGAACTAATCGGATATACGTATACATGAAAGGGACTTTATGAAGCAGAATTGGCTCACACAATCACAAGGTGAACTCCCACAATAGGCTGTCTGCGAGCTGAGGAGTAAGGAAGCCAGTAGTGGCTCAGTCCAGGTGCCAAAGCCTCAAAAATAGAGAAGCCAACAGTGCATCCTTCAGTCTGTGGCTGAAGGCCTGAGAACCTCTGGCCAACCACTGATATAAGTCCAAGAATCCAAAGGCCAAAGAACCTGGAGTCTGATGTTCAAGGGCAGGAACCACCTGGCATGGGAGAAAAATGAAAGCCAAAAGACTTAGCAAGCCAGCTTATTCCACCTCCTTCTGCCTGCTTTTTCTAGCCATGCTGGCAGCAAATTGGATAGTGCCTACCTACATTGAGGGTGGATCTTCCTGTCCCAGTTCACTGACTCAAATATTAATCTCCTCTGGCAACACCCTTACAGACATACCCAGAAACAACACTTTGCATCCTTCAATCCAATCAAGTTGACACTTAATATTAACTATCACCAATAGGTTTTCTATGTCTTTTCCCAATTAATTTACTACTGGAACACTCAAATTCAAATGTTTGGTCACATTATGGTGTCCCATTTGTCATGTAGGCTTTCTTTATTCTTTTTTCTTTCTTTTTTTCTGACTGGATTATTTCAAAAGACCTGTCCTTATATTCAGAAATACCTTCTTCACCATGAGGTAGTCTGTTGTTGAAGTTCTCAGTTGCGTGTTTTTATTTCATTCACTGAATTCTTCAGTTCTAAGATTTTTGTTTGGTTCTTTTTTTTGTTTGTTTGTTTTTGAGACAAAGTCTTGCTCTGTCACCAGGCTGGAGTGCAGTGGTGCAGTCTTGGCTCACTGCAACTTCCGATTCCCTGGTTCAAGCAATTCTCCTGCCTCAGCCTCCTGAGTAGCTGGAATACAGGCATATGCCACTACACTCAGCTAATTTTTGCATTTTCAGCAGAGATGGGATTTCACCATGTTGGCCAGGATGGTCTCAATCTCCTGACCTCGTGATCTGCCCACCTTGGCCTCCCAGAGTGTTGGGATTACAGGCGTGAGCTACCCACCCTGTTTGGTTCTTTTTTATGATTTCTATTTTTTGTTGAATTTCTCATTCAGATCATGAATTGTTTTCCTTATTTTGATGAATTGTCTGTATTCTCTTCTATCTCTCTGATTTTCCTTAAGATCATTATTTTGAATTGCTTTTCAGGTCATTTCATACATTTTCCTTTCCTTTGAGGTATATTGCTAGAGAGTTGTGTTCCTTTTAAGTGTCATATTTCCTTGCTTTTTCATGTTTCTTGTGTCCTTACATTGATATCTGTACAACTGGTGAATCAGTCACTTCTTTTAATTTTATGGGTTTGCTTTCATAGGGAAAGACTTATTTTTGCATATGCATTCTATAGTGTCAATTGGGTAGGGTGCTTTGTTTTTGGTTGCATTTGTGCATAGTAGTGTAGTCTCCATGTGATTTTTTTGGCTGTAGTCACTCTTGTATTCTCCAAAGTTTTTTTTTTTTTACTTTTGAAACTGAAACAAATATAACCTTAATGTAGATACTTGTAGATACATCATTGGCGATTCCTCAGTACAACTTGAAGATAGTTTCAAGTAAATAACTGTCTAATGTATTTACCTTTTAAAAATTAAATGTTAAATAATAAAACCTATATGTCAGGCAAAGGACTATGTGGCCATAATTTTCCCAACAATTAATTCATTTGTTAAGTCATTCAACTAATACTTGTTGTATACATAAAGTCAGCCAGCCACTGGGACACAAAAATGAATAAATCCATGAATTCTAATTACCCAAAGGGAAGAAACAAATAAGTAGATGCATCACAGTCATGTCAGGTCAATTGGAAGGTATGCACCAAGTGCTGTAGTAGCCCAGGAAGTAAAGCCTCATAGTTTGCCTTGGGAGTCAAATAAGTACACATGACATTTATGCTGGGTTTTAAATGATGGATAATCCTTTCATCCAGGGTTTTTAAATGCTAGTCATCCCACCAAATAACTGGTACCTTCTCAAATGTAGATCAGAGATCTGAAGGTTTGTCTCAGTATCTCAGGCCAGACCTTAAAGGCCCCAACAGAAATTACTTCAAACCTTCATAAGCAATAATCAATGACAACTTCTTTATTTAACCTATAAAATAATGCCATTACCTGGACTCCCAAGTACAATAACATTATCTTGTTTTTGGAAATGATGATAATGAAAGTACATAATCGTGCTGAAATATATTGTTAAAAACAACCCCTAAAATATGAAAAAGTTCATACTTGACATTTTCTGGAAATAATGGTAATTTAACCTCTTAGCACTTGTGTGATACCTTAAAATACACAATGTAAGTCTTTTATCCTAGAGTGTTCAATTTCTGTTCTTAGTGAGAAAAAAACCCTAACCTTGAAGTATGTGATTTTAGCCACCATTTCTCTCCTATTCACTTCCCAGATTGTCTGTTTACTCAAAGAGAGTTTAGAGTTAAGATAAGAAGAATATGGGTAGGATTTTGAGAAGCAAAAGAGATATGACACAGTTCTTTATATGTGCTTTCAGTTGAATATGTTGTAGTTGCTGTATTTTCCTTGTACATTCATATTCTAAATTTAGACATATAAGAGAAAAATAGGGAAGCTCTGCTATTAAACAGTGACAAAGAAGCATAGACATAAAGAAAAATATTTGAAAATATCTTAATAATGGCTTTTAAAGTATGTTGTTTAACCAAGGTTCTCGTGTTATACCATGGACCCTCTAGTTGTTAAGAATGAGTTAAAAGAAGCACGTACAGGTATTTACCCTAAGCAATTACACAAAAACATTATGGCCCCTCTAGAAAATAAGTAAATATAGTAAGTCTTCATTTAACATCATCCACAGGTTCTTAGAAACTGGGACTTTAAGCAAAGTGATTTACAGCTGATCCCAATACCATTTCCTTCAATGTCATTTTGTTATAACAATAAGGAATAAGATGGTTTTGTAATCTGTGGTTTCACTTTAAGTCCCAGTCTCCAAGAACCTAGAGACTACATTAAGTGAGGACTTACTGTAATACCTGTTGAGCTTTCAGATATGCCAAAGTGTTCTAAGCATTTAAAAGGCATTAATCCATTTAATCCTCACAACAACCCTATGAGGTATGTACTAATAAATTCTTTGTTTTACAGATGAGAAATCTAAAAAACAGAAAGATTAAATAACTTACTCACTAGTAAGTGATTGAGCTAGGATTTAAGTACTCATGGATATTTTTTTGACCCTTACCAGTGGTAATGCTAGCTAAATGTGATGAAAATAATTCTTTAATTGTAGGTAAATAATTTCCAAAAATTACAATACTCATTCTAAATTCAAGAATTTGACTCCAGCAAAGCAGAACTAGGTCTGATTTTATATGTTCTTGTGTATGTTGTTTTAAATTTACTAACACTATAATGAGCATGCATTTACATAGATATGAACCTGACAGGCCTTAGGAAAAGACTGCTAAATTGAGATGTAAAATAAGCAATAGTGTGTTGTGCCCTTTATAAATCAAAAAGCATGAAATATGTTTACTTTCCTAAAAAGATAGAAAAGAATAATTTCTGGAAACATGGATACCAGTAGCAGAAGAAATCTAGATTAGTAGTTACTAGCATTGGCTGTAGCATCAGCCATAGTTGGTAATTTTGTTTGCCATCTAATTTTTCCAGTGTGTCCTTGAGGATGTTACTCTAGGCTTCAGTTTTCTAATTAAATTAATATGATAATATCTGCCTTGTAGAGTTTTTGTGAGAGTTTAATGATAAGATGTGTAACTTGCCTCAGTGTCCAGTATGTTGGGTGTTTCTTTTCATTATTGTCATTATGACATAGAAACTTTAATGTGAAAATAGAAGCAGGGAAAAGATGGCATTAAATTATTTTAACTATTATAGAGTCTCATTGCTCAGGCCTCAAAGGCAAAGGCTCAAATTTGATGAGATCAGTTGCTTGGCAACTTTCAAAATGGTAATATTTCCCATCAGCTTTTCCATTTTGCTTTACATGGACTTCTTGCCCTTGCTATTTCATCATAACACATTTCTATGCATGGAAACCTGCTAAAAGGTAGACACAGTTGGCTGAGTCCCTTTGTGGCCATGAATGGTCATCTTTTTTAAGAATAGGAGGAAAACATACCTTTTAGCAATAATATCACCAAATAGTATTGACTTGAAGATAGGAATTCCGACCTTTTCTGATTTATTGAAAATCCGGGACCTCACAAAAAGCACAGGAATGAATGCAAACTTGATATTTTAGAAATTATTCTCATAAATGTTATTCATACACATTGTACATTAAGGAAAATTCTTTTCTGTAACATTATACTTGAACATTTTCTACATGAATAGTTGTGACAAGAAAAAATCAAATACCATGTTCTTTTTATCCACATAAATGGCAAATGGCTTGAATGACCTATAGTAGCATGATAAAGGCCCTATGAACAATGACATCATAAACTGAGTTTTATCAATGTGAAGTTAGGATAGCGTCCATAGGTTCCAGGGTCTCTTATCATGCTTCAACAGACCCTTTCTCCTTGTCTTACAAATTCACTTTATTTTCAGGGCAGTTAAATTATAATCAGTAGCATTATTTCAAACTTTTCTTAAAGGATCAAACACTTAAAATGCATTCAGGCTTTTTATTTCCAAATACAAGTCTCCTCTCTGTCCTGTGATTTTAAAATGTAAATAATCTTCCTTATCAGGTAAAAGTTTAGCTGTCATTAATCAGCTATTTTGGAGACAAAAGAAAATAGGATTCTATCCGTGAGAAATTTCTGTGTTCAAGTAAAATGTACCATTTCCAAAGAAGAAATAACTATAGAAATAGAAATTAATGATTCAAAAATGAAGAAATATGGGATCTGTACTCTATTCATGGGAATTCTTATTCTTTTAGACTTACTAAATAAATTTCATAAAGATGACATGTTGGTTAGCCTCACAAAACAATTTTGAGCATCTAGTTTATGGTGGTTAGGAACCATGTAATTGATGGAAAAGCAGTTCGACAATATTTTGACATAGAAATAGAAAGTAGTCTGTTTATAATGTAAACATTAGAGTAATCATCTAGGGAAGGCATTCTTCCTTAAATTGTACAATTTTACTGATGGAAATAGAAGATCATGAATTATGAGGTGAAACAGACTTGAATTTGTTATAACAGCTTGGCTTTTAATAGCTAATTGATCTTGATCTTGAGACTTAACCTCCCTGTATTTTTGTTTCCTTATCTGTAAGATGGAATAGTAATACTACTCATAGTGTTTGTGTGAGGATTAAATGAGAGTATATATGTCAAGTACTTAGCAGAGTTCTTGCCTCACAAAAACTACTTAAGAAATATGGTGCCTTAGATGGTATAATAAATGCTTGCTGTTCATAAATAAAAGTGTCCCAAAGATTTTTGAAGTCTCCTGTGGAAGGACTTACTTAGTAAAAGACAAATTGGCTAGAAATCTTTCCACATGTTTGGTCCCTCTACCAAGCCAATAACTGGCCAGTTATAGGAGTTAAAAGAAATATGAGTAGAGCTTTTTGATTTCTTTTGGTTTGATTTTGCAAACCAAAGTAGAAGGAAGAATGGTCAAATAGTTAATAACACTGCAAACTGCCCTTATCCAAATCCTTTTAAGCTCTAGTATAAAAATCATCAGCACATATGCTGGATTAGAAGGGCCCAGTTACAACCTCCCATCATCAGGAATCTGAAAACAGTTCAGCCCTCCCATCTTTTTAAAGTTTTTGATTAGTTGCTTAAAAAATGGAAGAAGAGGCCAGGTGTGGTGGCTCAAGCCTGTAAATCCCAGCACTTTGGGAGGCCGAGGCAGGTGGATCACGAGGTCAAGAGATCGAGACCATCCTGGTCAACATGGTGAAACCCCGTCTCTACTAAAAATACAAAAAAAGTTAGCTGGACATGGTGGCACGTGCCTGTAATCCCAGCTACTTAGGAGGCTGAGGCAGGAGAATTGCTTGAACCCAGGAGGCGGAGGTTGTGGTGAGCCGAGATTGTGCCATTGCACTCCAGCCTGGGTAACAAGAGCGAAACTCTGTCTCAAAAAAAAAAAAATGAAAGAAGAATGTAATATATAAAACTAATAAAAGAGTTGGAGAACCTTAAAGAAATTAAACTGAGGAAGAAAAGATCATTCTGAAAGAACTCAAGGTACTAGGTAATAGATAAAACAGTAAGATTAAGAAAAAGAACTATTGGTGACTGGCGAGATGGCCCGATAGGAACAGCTCCAATCTGCAGCTCCCAGAGAGATCAATGCAGAAGGTGGGTAATTTCTGCATTTCCAACTGAGGTACCTGGCTCATCTCATTAGGACTGGTTAGGCAATAGGTGCAGCCCATAGAGGGAGAGCAAAAGCAGGGTGGGACATTGCCTCACCTTGGAAGCACAAGGGGTCGGGAAATTCCCTCCCCTAGCCAAGGGAAACCATGAGGGACTGTATCATGAGAAATGGTACATTCTGGCCCAGATACTGTGCTTTTCCCATGATCTTTGCAACCAACAGACCAGGAGATTCCCTTGGGTGCCTACACCACCTGGGCCCAGGGTTTCAAGCACAAAACTAGGTGGCCTTGTGGGCAAACACTGAGCTAGCTACAGGAGTTTTTTTTTTTATTTCATATCCCAGTGGTGTCTGGAACACCAGCAAGACAGAACTGTTCACTCCCCTGGAAAGGTGGGGGAGGGGTTGAAGGCAAGGAGCCAAGTGGTCTTGCTCAGCAGATCACACCCCCAGGGAGCCCAGCAAGCTAAGCTACACTGGCTTGGAATTCTTGCTGCCAGCACAGCAGTCTAAAGTCAACCTGGGACACTCGACCTTGGTGGGAGGAGGGGCATCTACCATTACTGAGGCTTGAGTTGGTGATTTTCCCCCTTATGTTGTAAACATA
Source organism: Callithrix jacchus (assembly GCF_049354715.1). Lineage (NCBI taxonomy): Eukaryota > Metazoa > Chordata > Mammalia > Primates > Cebidae > Callithrix > Callithrix jacchus. Next base: position 22,058,437 of record NC_133524.1, read on the forward strand.
GCCACCAGAAAGTTTGAACTGGGTGTAGCCCATCATGGCTTGGCAAAGCAGCTGTAGCCAGACTCTCTGTAGAGTCTTCCTCTCTTGGTAGGGCATCTCTGAAAGAAAGGCAGCAGCCCTAGTCAGAGGCTTATAGATAAAACTCCCACCTACCTGGGACAGAGCACCTGGGGGAAAGGGGGCACTGTGGGTGCTGCTTCAGCAGACTTAAATGTTCCTGCCTGTCAGCTCTGAAGAGAACAATAGATCTCTCAACGCAGTGCTCAAGCTCTGCTAAGGGACAGACTGCCTTCTCAAGTGAGTCTCTGACCCCTGTGCCTCTTGACTGGGAGACACCTCCCAGCAGGGGTTGACAGACACTTCATACAGGAGGTCTCCAGCTAGCATCTGGCAGGTGCCCCTCTGGGACGAAGCTCCCAGAGGAAGGAACAGGCAGCAAGCTTTACTGTTCCGCAACCTCCACTAGTGATACCCAAGCAAACAGGATCTGGAGTGGACCTCCAGCAAACTCCAGCAGACCTGCAGCAGAAGGGCCTGTTAGAAGTAAAACTAACAAACAGAAAGGAATAGCATCAAAATCAACAAAAAAAATCCACACAAAACCCATCTGAGGTTCACCAACATCACAGACCAAAGGTAGATAAATCCACAAAAATGTGGAAAAACGAGTGCAAAAAGGCTCAAAATTCCAAAAACCAGTTGCTTCTTTTCCTCCAAAGGATCACAACTCCTCGCCAACAAGGTAACAAAACTGGATGGAGAATGAGTTTGATAAATTGATGGAAGTAAACTTCAGAAAGTGGGTAATAACAAACTTTTCAGAGTTAAAGGAGCATGTTCTAACCCAATGCAAGGAAGTTAAGAACCTTGAAAAAAGGTTAAACAAATTCCTAACTAGAATAACCAGTTTAGAGAAGAACATAAATGATCTGATGGAGCTGAAAAACACAGCACAAGAACTTTGTGAAGCATACACAAGTATCAATAGCCGAATTGATCAAGCAGAAAAAAGGATATCAGAGATTGAAGATCAACTTAATGAAATAAAGCATGAAGACAAGATTAGAGAAAAAAGAATGAAAAGGAATAAACAAAGCCTGCAAGAAATATGGGACTATGTGAAAAGACCAAACCTACATTTAATTGGTGTCCCTGAAAGTGACCGAGAGAATGGAACCAAATTGCAAAACACTCTTCAGGATATTATCTAGGAGAACTTCCCCAACCCAGCAAGGCAGGCCAACATCAAATTTAGGAAATACAGAGAACACCACAAGGATACTCTTTGAGAAGAGCAACTCCAGGACACATAATTATCAGATTCACCAAGGTTGAAATGAAGGAAAAATGTTAAGGGCAGCCAGAGAGAAAGGTCAGGTTACCCACAAAGGGAAGCCCTTCAGACTAACAATGGATCTCTCTTTGGAAACCCTACAAGCCTAAAGAGAGTGGGGGCCAATATTCAACATTCTTAAAGAAAATAATTTTGAACTGAGAATTTCATATCCAGCCAACCTAAGCTTCATAAGTGAAGGAGAAATTAAATCCTTTACAGACAAGCAATGCTGAGATTTTGTTAACACTAGGCCTGCCTTACAAGAGCTTCTGAAGGAAGCAGTAAATATGGAAAGGAAAAACTGAAACCAGCCACTGCAAAAACATACCAAATTGTAAAGACCATCGATGCTATGAAGAAACTGCATCAACGAATGGGCAAAATAACCAGCTAGCATCATAATGATAGGATCAAATTCACACATAACAATATGTAAATGTTCAATGTAAACAGGCTAAATGCCCCAATTAAAAGACACAGACTGGCAAATTGGATAGAGTCAAGACCCATCAGTGTGCTGTATTCAGAAGACCCATCTCACGTGCAAAGACACACATAGGCTCAAACTAAAGGGATGGAAGAATGTTTACCAAGCAAATGGAAAGCAAAAAAAAAAAAAGCAGGGATTGCAATCCTAGTCTCTTAAAACAGACTTTAACAAAGATCAAAAAAGACAAAGAAGGGCATGACAATGGTAAAGGAATCAATGCAACAAGAAGAGATAACTATCCCAAATATCTATGTACACAATACAGGAGCACCCAGTTTCATAAAGCAAGTTCTTGGAGACCTACAAAGAGACTTAGACTCCCACACAATAATAATGAGAGACTGTAATACCCCACTATCAGGATTAGATCAATGAGACAGAAAATTAGCAAGGATATTCAGGGCTTGAACTCAGCTCTGTACCAAGTGGACCTAATAAACATCTACAGAACTCTCCACCCCAAATCAACAGAATATACATTCTTCTCAGCACTACATCACACTTATTCTAAAATCGACCACATAATTGGAAGTAAAACACTCCTCAGCAAATACAAAAGGATGGAAACCATAACAAACAGTCTCTCAGACCACAGTGCAATCAAATTATAACTCAGGATTAAGAAACTCACTCAAAATTGCACAACTACATGGAAACTAAACAACCTGCTCTTGAATGACTACTGGGTAAATAACAAAATTAAGGCAGAAATAAATAAGTTATTTGAAACCAGTGAAAACAAAGACATAGCATACCAGAAACTCTGGGACACAGCTAAAGAAATGACCACAGGAGAAAGCAGGAAACATTGAAAATTGACACCCTGACCTCACAATTAAATGAACTAGAGAAGCAAGAGCAAACAAATTCAAAAGCTAGCGGAAGACAAGAAATAACTAAGATCAGAGCAGAACTGAAGGAGCTAGAGACATGAAAAACCTTTCAAAAAAAATCAATGAATCCGGGAGCTGGTTTTTTGAAAAAATTAACAAAATAGATAGACCATCAGCCAGACTAATAAAGAATAAAAGAGAGAAGAATCAAATAGATACAATAAAAAAGTGATAAGGAGGAGATCACCACAGATCGCACAGGAATACTAACTGCCATCAGAGAATACTATAAACACCTCTACGCAAATAAACCAGAAAATCTAAAAGAAGTGGATAAATTCCTGGACATGTACACCCTCCCAAGACTAAACCAAGAAGAAGTTGAATTCCTGAATAGACAAACAACAACTTATGAAATTGAGGCAGTAATTAATAGCCTACCAACCAAAAAATAAAAATAAAAAAAAACTCAGGACCAAATGGTTCACAGCTGAATTGTACCAGAGGCACAAAGAGGAGCTGGTACCATTCCTTCTGAAATTATTCCAAACAATAGAAAAGGTGACTTCTCCCTAACTCATTTTATGAGGCCAGCACCATCTTGATAGTAAAACCTGGCAGAGAACAACAAAAAAAAAGAAAATGTCAGGACAATATCCCTGATGAACATTGATGCAAAAATCCTCAGTAAAATACTGAAAAATTGAATCCAGCAGCCCATCAAAAAGCTGATCTACCACAATCAGGTTGGCTTCATCCTTCAACATGCACAAATTAATAAACATAATCCATCATATAAATGGAACCAATGACAAAAACCATGATTATCTCAATAGATGCAGAAAAGGCCCTCAATAAAATTCAGCACCCCTTCATCTGATCTTTTCATGCTAAAAACTCTCAATAAACTAGGTATTGATGGAATGTATCACAAAATAATAAGAGCTATTTATGATACCCACAGCCAATATCATACTGAATGGGCAAAAGCTGGAAGCATTCCCTTTGCAAACTGGCACAAGACAAAGATGCCCTCTCTCACCACTCCTATTCAACATAGTATTAGAAGTTCTAGCCAGGGCAATCAGGCGAGAGAAATAAATAAAGGGTATTCAAATAGGAAGAGAGGAAGTCAACTTGTCTCTGTTTGCAGATGACATAATTGTATATTTAGAAAACCCCATCATCTCAGCCCAAAATCTCCTTAAACTAATAAGCAACTTCAGCAAAGTCTCAGGATACAATTTTAATGTGCAAAACTTACAAGCATTCCTATACACCAATAATAGAGAAACGGACTAAATCATGAGTGACCTCCCATTCACAATTGCTACAAAAAGAATAAAATACCTAGGAGTACAAATTATAAGGGATGTGAAAGACCTCTTCAATGAGAACTACAAACCACTTCTCAAGGAAATAAGAGAGGACACAAACAAATGGAAAAACATTCCATGCTCATGGATAAGAAGAATCAATATCATTAAAATGGCCATACTGCCCAAAGTAATTCACAGATTCATTGCTACCTCCATCAAGCTACCATTGACTGTCTTCATAGAATTAGAAAAAATGCTTTAAATCTCATATGGAACCAAAAAGAGCCCATATAGCCAAGACAATCCTAAGCAAAAAGAACAAAGCTAGAGGCATCATGCTACTAGACTTCAAACTATACTACAAGGCTACAGTAACCAAAACAGCATGCTACTGATACCAAAACAGACATGTAGACCAATGGAACAGAACAGAGGCCTCAAAAATAATGCCACACATGTACAACCATCTGATCTTTGACAAACTTGACTAAAACAAGCAATGGGGAAAGGATTCTCTACTTAATAAATGGTATTGGGAAAACTGGCTAACCATATGCAGAAAACTGAAACTGGACCCCTTCTTTACACCTTATATAAAAATTAACTCAAGATGGATTAAAGACTTAAACATAAGACTTAAAACCATAAAAACCCTAGTAAAATAAAATAAAATAAAAACAAAAACCCTAGAAGAAAACCTAGGCAATACCATTCAGGACATAGGCATGGGCAAAAACTTCATGATTAAAACACCAAAAGCCAAAATTGACAAATGGGATCTCATTAAACTAAAGAGCTTCTGCACAGTGAAATAAACTATCATCAGAGTGAACAGGCAACCTACAGAATGGGAGAAAATCTTTGCAATCTATCCAGCTGACAAAGGGCTGATATCCAGAATCTACAAGGAACTTAAACAAATTTACAAGAAAAAAACAACCCCATCAAAAAGTTGACAAAGGATATAAACAGACACTTCTCAGAAGAAGACATTTATGCAGCCAACAAACATATGAAACAAAGCTCATCATCACTGGTTATAAGAGACGCAAATCAAAACCACAATGAGATACCATCTCACACCAGTTAGAATGGCAGTCATTAAAAAGGAAACAACAAATGGTGGAGAGGATGTGGAGGAATAGGAACACTTTTACACTGTTGGTGGGTGTATAAATTAGTTCAACCATTGTGGAAGACAGTGTGGCGATTCCTCAAGGATCTAGAACCAGAAATACCATTTGACCCTGCAATCCCATTACTGGGTATATACCCAAAGGATTATAAATCATTCTGTTATAAAGACACATGCACACATATTGCAGCACTATTCACATTAGTAAATGGAACTAATCTAAATGCCAATCAATGATAGACTGGATAAAAAAAAATGTGGCACATGTACACCATGGAATACTATGCAGCCATAAAAAAGGATGAGTTCATGTCCTTTGCAGGGACATGAATGAAGCTGGAAACCATCATTCTCAGCAAAGTAACACAGGAGCAGAAAACCAAACACTGCTTATTCTCACTTATAAGTGGGAGTTGAACAATGAAAACACATGGAGCAGCGAGGGGAACATCACACCTCAGGGTCTATCATGGGGTGGGGGGCTAGGGGAAGGATAGCATTAGGAGAAATACCTAATGTAGATGTCGGGTTGATCTACATGGCACATATATACCTAGGTAACAAACCTGCATGTTCTGCACATCTATCCCAAAATATAAAGTATAATAAAAAAGAAAAATAATATAAAAGTGTCAGGCTATTAATACGTAGATAAAATACAAAGATTATGAAACCAAATCAACAAAGCTAATACAACTATTAGAGGGAAAAATATACTCTTCAAATGAATTAATCAAAAAGATATGAACTAGATGAAACGATATTCTCTTATGAGTAGAATAGGAAAGCTAAGAAGAGAAACAGTCTGACTCAGAGATTCTCATCTGGGTTTAGTATTGCCCCCCAGGAGACATTTGGCTATTTCCAGGGACGATTTTGTTGTCACATTTGTGGGGAAAGGTTGCAGACCAAGGATGCCACTAAACATCCTGCAGTGCTCAGGACAGCATCCAACAAGAATGATCTGGCCTGAAATGTCTGAGAAACCCTAGCCAGGGTTTCTTAAGAAGAATTTTAATTTTACTTAAGAAGAATTAATTTACAAATAAATTGAATACAGAGCAGATACTAGAAAATCAAAGTTAGAGGCCTTATATGGCACAGAGCTGATTGCCTTATATTTTTTTGATTCAAACAACCTGGGAAGTTATTGCCCTGGAGAGATATACTTACATTTATTCACACTTAGCATATTCTCTGGGCAGAAGTATTTGTTTAAGGTTGTTAGTGTCTGGGATTACCTAACCTATTCTAAATAGAAAATCTAATCATAACATCTCCTGGAGCAGGAGATAATACATTTATCCCTAGTCAAAATCAGAATACATTTTTCCCCATGGGGAAAATAACTGTAATAAATGGTAGCTAGGTAAAATTTAAATAGGGCTATTTATATTAGCCTTCAGATCACAAAATGACTTAAATAATCCAGCAATTTCCTAATTTCCTTAAATAATCTAGCTATTTCTTTTACAGGCTATCTTTCAGAGCTAGTGATCTCCAGATCTCCAGATCACTAGCTCTGAAAGATAGCCTGTAAAACAAAAAGGTTATATGGTTAAATAAGAAGGAGAAGTTTTTCATAATTTAGGCCCCTCTTGGAGATTAATAAATGCACATTCACATACTACGTATTTGAAAGTTTTGTTGCATTTGGGTTAATTTACTGTTTCCCAAATATATTTGTACATTAAATCCCTTTTTTGATCACACAGCATTTTTCAGCTTCCCAATGGAACTAATGTTTTATGGAGTATATTTTGGAAATCATTGTAAAAAACTTTCGCAGCTGCTCTTAAAGACCCAAATACCAGTGATACGATTTCTATGTGTCTTAAGTTCCAAACAGCTGACTTACAAATAAGCATTTGGAAAAACATGTATTCTTGATGTTTAAGCCTGCCCAGCAGTTGGATTGTTGAATGTCATCTTTGTTCTTCATTCTTATCTTGCAGAAAAGCCATATGTAAACTACTTTCTAGAGTAAATCTTATTTGTGATAAAAGTTCAAACTAAAGTAAAAAAAAACTACCTAGAAAGATCATTACATGGTACTTCAAGCCATTTGTGGAATTACTGCTATCACTGCAAAACAGTTTTCTAGAAATCATGGAAGAAATAGATCCTTGGGAATAGAAAATGTCAGGTGTAATATTAAGTGTTAAAAAAAGAGATAAGTAGGGCCGGGCGCGGTGGTTCACGCCTGTAATCCCAGCACTTTGGGAGGCCAAGGAGGGTGGATCACGAGGTCAAGAGATCGAGACCATCCTGGTCAACATGGTGAAACCCCGTCTCTACTAAAAATACAAAAAATTAGCTGGGCACGGTGGCACGTGCCTGTAATCCCAGCTACTCAGGAGGCTGAAGTAGGAGAATTGCCTGAACCCAGGAGGCGGAGGTTGCGGTGAGCCGAGATTGCGCCATTGCACTCCAGCCTGGGTAACAAAAGCAAAACTCCGTTTCAAAAAAAAAAAAAGAGAGAGATAAGTAAAAATTATGCACTGATTAATGACTAGAGACATTAGAACAAATAAAACAGTATACAGCCATTTAAAAATATACATATGACAACTTAGCATTGTTTTATAAGCAATACATCATGTCAAACCAGTTTATTTGCCATCATTGTTAAGGTATTGGACCACAAACAAAAAGTTGCATCCGTGGTTTATGTGCTAATCCTCCATTAGTTCTTCACATAGCCTTAGTATTTTGCAAGAGTTGCAGACTGGCTGGGAGGACACTTAAACAAACAAACAAAAAACTAGGAATCATACATGCCATTAGATTTTTTTAAGAAAAATTAATTGGATTTTTGTCTAATGTAATGACTTAGAATGATACATCACCAAGGTTATTTGATGTGGTGAAAACAGGTGTGGGATAGGAACTTGAACGTCTATTCATGGACTGACTCCAACTGTTTATTACGCTGAAACTTCTTTACATTTTTTTTTTCACTGATTATCTGTGAAATCCTGAGAAACTAACTTTGGTCTGTCTTATGTTGTCATCTCTACCTTTCTTGCTGGCTTCACTAACAAGTAATGGTCTCAGAAAAATAAGTGAAAGGAATTGTAAAGTTATTACAGGATGTCATTTATTTTCAAATAAGAATGTTCAACTAGTTTACCTTATCTTTTTTACTTTTCATGAGAAAAAGTGTCTTCCATATGCTAATAGGATTTACAAGACACCCTGCTTTACTAATGTTTTTTAAAACTAGACTGCTTTAATTTGCAGTTTTTTAACTTGAGAACTGCATGCTTTTAACCAATAATATTTACATGCCTGTGTCATCTTTCTTGTTCACATTTGTATTAATGCTGATCACAGCAAAGAGCCAAGTATTTTAGCATAGCTCATTTTATACCAACCAGAGCCTTCAGAGGACCCAGAACTCTTTTGCCACTTAAACAGTATTTAAATCATCTAAATATTTTCTCATTCCTCCCATACCCCTCTAATGTAGAGAAATTGTCAGTATGCACAGAGACAACATTTCAACTAAGAAAATCCCGTCTTTCTAAAATCCAGTGTGTATGTATAATTTGTTCGCTCTCTTGGTAGAATATTCACAAAAGGTGTAATTTGGTTCAAAATATAATTAGCCTTGAAATTAAGTGTTAAAAGTGCCACATAATTTTTTGATGCAGTTCAGTATTTTCTCTTGGTACAATATTTACAAAAGATAATTTGGTTCAAAATATAATTAGCCTTGAAATTAAGTGTTAAAAGTGCCACATAATTTTTTGATGCAGTTCAGTATTTTCTCCTTTAGCAATTCTTTCATGTTACTTCCCATTTAAAGTATATATCACTTTTAGAAAACAGTAGGAAAATACACAACCACAATGGAGCTTATTCTTGGAAATTAGTTTTTTTAACTTTTAAGTTCAGGGGTACAAGTGCTAGATTTTTACATAGGTAAACTTGTGTCATGGGGTTAGTTATACAGATTATTTTATTACTGAGGTATTTAGACTAGTACCCATCAGTTGTTTTTCTTGATCCTCTCCCTCCTCCCACCTTCCGCCCTCCAAGAGGCCTCAGTGTGTGTTGTTCCTCTCTGTGTCTATGTGTTCTCATCATTTAGCTCCTCCTTATAAGTGAGAACATGCGGTATTTGGTTTTCTCTTCCTGTGTTAGTTTGCTAAAGATAATGGCCTCCAGCTCCATCCATGTCCCTGCAAAGGACATGATCTTGTTGGGTTTAATTTTTTATTTTTTTGAGACAGAATCTTCCTGTGTCGCCAGGCCTAGGCTGGAGTGCAGTAGCACAATCTTGACTCACTGCTTCAATCAATTCTCCTGCCTTAGCCTCCCAAGTAGCTGGGACTATAGGTGCACGCCACCATGCCCACCTAATTTTTGTATTTTAGTAGAGACAAGGTTTCACCATGTTGACCATGATGGTCTTGATCTCTTGACCTCATGATCCGCCCACCCTGGCCTCTCAAAGTTCTAGGATTACAGGCATGAGCCACCGTGCCCAGCCGATTTTGTTCTTTTTTATGACTACATAGTATTCCATGGGTTATATATGCCACATTTTCTTCATCTAGTCTATCATTGATGGACATTTATGTTGATTCCATGTCTTTGCTATTGTGAATAGTGCTGCAGTGAACATACAAATGCATGTGTCTTTATAACCGGATGACTTCTATTTCTGTGGGTATATACCCAGTAATAGGATTGCTGTGTTGAATAGTATTTCTGTCTTTAGGTCTTTGAGGGATTGTCACACTATCTTCCACAATGGCTGAACTAATTTACACTCCACTAACAGTGTATAAGAGTTCCTTTTTCTCCACAGCCTCACCAGCATCTAACTTTTTTTTTTAACTTTTTAGTAATAGCCATTTTGACAGGTGTGAAATGATGTATCATTGTGGTTTTGATTGGCATTTCCCTAATGATCAGCAGTGTTGAGCTTTGTTCCATATGATTGTTGGCGGAGTGTATGTCTTCTTCTGAAAAGTGTCTGTTCATGTCCTTTGCCCACGTTTTTATGGGGTTATTTTGGAAATGAGATTTTAACTGGTTTTGTTCTGCATCAATGAAACTGAAAAGATTTTTAAGTTAATCAATACAAAGCTTATATTTGATTTGTATTATTTATAAGTCATTAAAGTTAATCCTTAAATAATTGTATTGAAATGTTTACAAACCAATTTTTTCAATCTCTTTTATCCAAAAATAAAATTTTAAAAATACAGCTATAAAGATCAAATTGTTCATTCTTATTTTACTGGATCCCGATATGTTACCATTATCCTTTAAAAATTACTGACTTTTCATTTAATTCCATTTTACTTCCTCTTTAAAAGTGTGATTCTCTACCTTAAGTAACCCCAGGATGTTTTCCTAGAAATTCAGTCAGCCATCTGAAAGTAATTTTTTTGTCTGGTATTTGGGGTTTTTGATGGGTGTATGTGGCAAGCATATAGCTTAACTAGACTTACTATACTCATTTTCATCAAAATATTGGCTAAAATATTCAGAACACATGTGTATATGTGTATACTTTTTTTGAGACTCTCAAGAAAGCTTTTTTGTGAGCATTAAAGGGCATGTCAGACTTATGAAGAAATTTCTTTGCAATTTTTTTTAAACTTTTGACAACTGTAAGAGAGGATTGCTTCTAAGGTGCTGCTTATTACTCTGAAACTTAATAATTTTAGCATGATTTTAGAGAGTTTTTAAAAGTGATACAAATGAAAAAGGCAGCAATTCAGTGGTGTTTCAATAGACAACTTAATATGGGAATGTTTTTGGATAAGAAATAAAGAGACAAATTAGTTCTGACTTGATTGCCAAGCAGTTTTGTAAAGCTAAATTTGTCAGAAAAATGAAGAGGGTTGGTGAGGGTAACATATTTGCCTTAGAACGAAGGAAGAGGGAGGAAAAGAAGGAAATGGAAAATTAAAAGGAAAGAAATGGAAAGTATGAAAATAGAAACTAATGATATAGCTTGGATCCTTTTCTGTCTAGTGTCTTAGGAAAGTCCCCTATTTACTTTCTTAACAAGCAATCAGTTAAAAATTGAGCAGTTACTGTGTTTAAGGTACTGTGCTAAGTGTGGGAGATAGCACTAAGTAGACAGTAGAAAAGTCTGTCTTTCCTCATGAAACTTAGTCTAGAAGCATGACAGAATTCAAGTAACTAAATTAATAAATACTTATGTGACTGTAATTGGCATGCTACAAAGAAGAACTTTGAGAGGAAATGAGACAAACAGAGAACCCTGACCTAGAATGAGAGGCCAAGGATTGTGTCCCTAGGGAAATGACATTTTTGCTTAGCTCTGAAGGATGCATGTGAATTTATGATGAGAAGAGGTGAGGAAAACCAGAGGACAGAGTCCTACGGTGCTGGGTGAGGGAAGTGTTTCAAGGAGGGAGTAATACTCAGTGTTAATGCCTTATATACATCAGAAAAGTCAAGGACTCTGAGTATTGTCTATTGAATTTAGCAACATGGAAACCTTAGCATCCTTGACTATAGCAGTTTTGGTGGGATAGGGGTGGCAAGAGCTTAATCAGAGAAGATTTAAGAGAGAAGAGGAGGAGAAGAATTGGGGACTGCACATATAAAGAAGCTTTCTACAAGGTTTTCTGTAAAGGGGAACAAAAAATAAGGTGGTAGCTGGGTAGGGGTTTGTGGAGTAAGGAGGGCTACTTTTTTAAAAATGATTGGAGAAATTATAGCATGTTTATGTGCTGATGGGAATGACTGAGTAGAAAGAGAAAAGTTGATGATGCAGAAGAAAGAAGGGAGGATTGCTCAAGGAATGCCCTTGAGTAGGTCAGAGGGAATAGGACCCAAGGAGCAACCCAGTAATTTGAGATCTCCCTAATGTCACAGTACAGCATCATAAGTATTGTATATAAGCTAAAGGCACCAGGAAAAAGCTTAGGGAGCCCAGAAAGAGAGCAGTTAACTCTGCCAAAGGGGATTGTAGCATTTGTGATATTGCCTGAAAATGCTTTATTATCTAAGGTAAAAATTAGTTTAGTTTTGAGCAATATTGCACACTAGCATTAAAGCATAGCAATTTTGTATTAAAATACAGTAATTTGGATATATTATTATAAAGCACTCCATCATTGTCAGTATTCTTAAAAATGTATTTTGTGTTCCATTTACTTAATTGCAGCTGGATATAGGCCATAATTTTTAAAAGCTATCTGCCATCAATTTCATAATAAAATTCAGAAAATCCAAAAAATTTTTTTTCTGTGTGCCTCTATAAAAAGTTATTTTTTTACCTTTACCATATTTATTAGAATACAGTAAGAAATACAGTGCAAAATTCCTGCCTCTATGGAGATGCCAGTTTAAAAACTCTAGATTTGCAACAGATATTAAAGGCCAAATAAAATAATGTTTGTATTATGAGGCACTAGTACAGTGGTATCACAAGGCTTATGATAGGGTGCCAAAGGAACTCTGTAATTAACAAATGTTTTATACTTAAAGGAATAAGAAGAAGTAGTCAGCAAAAAAAAATTTTTTTTTTTTGGAGATGGATTTTCGCTCTTGTTACCCAGGCTGGAGTGCAATGGCGCGATCTCGGCTCATTGCAACCTCTGCCTCCTGGGTTCAGGCAATTCTCCTCCCTCAGCCTCCTGAGTAGCTGGTACTACAGGCACGTACCACCATGCCCAGCTGATTTTTTGTATTTTTAGTAGAGACGGGGTTTCACCATGTTGACCAGGATGGTCTCAATCTCTTGACCTCATGATCCACCCGCCTCGGCCTCCCAAAGTGCTGAGATTACAGCAAAATTTTTTAAATAGGCTCTAATCCTCGTTTTCTTGATTATATTCTTTACTTTTACTACTAATTCTTACCATGAATTAGTAATCTTAACTTTTCCACCTCAAAAACCAATATATTACCGTGTAAAGACATGTCTTAAACTTTTCCAAATTACTTTTCAGACGTTTATGTTTTATTTATGTACATTTACACAGGAATGGGTCAGATGTATTTAATTTTATTAAACCAATCAATTTGTATTAAAGCCTTAAACAGTAATATGAATATAAACATGCTTTGCATGTATTAATAATAGTGTATATTTGATTTGAGTCTAACTATAATACTTATTAGTACTCTTAGCTTTGTGTTTTGTTTCACTGGTGTTTTACCAGCAGCACTAAAACATCGAATCATAAAGTTCTCTTTCCATTTGAACTTTGCTGTCTTGTGAAATGAAAATGCTGCTATGTGCAGGTAGTAGCAAACATATTTTCAAGCTGTAATCAATGATCTGTATATTTGGAATTAGAAATAATTTAAGCCATGGTCTATTTCTCAATCTGCCATGAACGGCTATTTATGCAAAAATGTTACCTTATGTTATTAGTTTAACTGCTTTATTAAGTCTACTTCAGAATTTTAGCACAATTAAAAATCAGTACTTATAAGCAGTATTATTTGTTCTACCTAAATCAATAGTATACTTTATTTTTTAAAATACTTATTTTTATTTGTTGCTGTCTATAGTTTTTTTTATAACTAATAAAAGCAAAACCTGATGTTCTCCAAAAGTAAATTTTAGTAAAGCTTTTTCTCCCAGTTTTTTTTCTAATTTAATATATTTTCCTTCAATTGTGTGCTAGTGATACACAGTATAATTCTGTTTAAAAAGTCACTCCCGGAAAAGTCAGTGTTAAAAACCTTCTACGTAATTGTTTCTATGGCTAATTATACAACCAGACATATCAAGGGCTTAATTACATGCTTCAGTGACTTAGCTCCATTAGAATTTCAGAGATGGCACAAAATACAATGAAAACAATTATGTATTTCATACTCTGTGTGTGAAGTATGTTTCTTCTTGTTTTTGTGCACATGTTTGACTCCAAACAACCAATTTTCAAAAAGTATCTAAGTAACTTTTTAATATATATATAATATAGAGAGCAAGTAAAATAATTAACTATTTATTGGATTTTCACTTTTCAAAAGATTTTTTTGGTAACATGTAAAAACAGTGCTAGAGCTGTTAATTGCTTCAATTTCAGTGCCCGTGCTGAAGTAGAGTTTATTTTTAAAACCAGATCCTAAAGAAATAAATTGTAGATATTTTGAAAACCAGCATTCATAACATTGAAAATCTGGAGGACTGGCTGTGCAAAATGGTAGAAATAGACATAACAAAAAGAGACCTTCCCTCAAACCCTTACCGTACCTTTGTTAGGCACAATATTGACCTGGATCTATAGATGGCTATTGTGAGACCTAGGTTCTTCTTAGCTTAAAATAATTTCAACAAGAGACACACAGCAAAGGAGGTGTAGCGTAGAGCAATTTATTACAAAGGACAAAAAATATGAAAGTTAGGTGCAGAATAGATAGTGCATGCTAAGAGAAGATTCAGGGAAGACTGCTCCTAAGGATGAGACCACCATGACTGGCACTAGGGAGACTCCCTTTATGGGAGTCTACATGATTATTCATAAAGGGATGGGAAGAAGTGTTGCTAGTAAGCATGTTCTTGGTGGTCCTCTGGGTGCACATGCACAGTAGCCGTACATGCTTGTTCATACATTGCAAGTCTCATTAGCATCTTAAATCTCTACCCAGGGGTTTGTTATTTACTATTATAATAAACAAAGGGTCAGTCTGAGAGCAGATGTAATCAAAATGCATATGCTCCCTGGGGGGGAAATTCCCTACTATAGATAGCTGTGTTTGAATGAGCTGGACTACAATGTGAATGCTGGGGCTTATTGTGTTAACTGTATGGTCACCATGTGAGGACATGTTTACTTCCTTGACTACCTATCCTGCCTCAGATCATCTCACTCAAATTCCCTCTATAAAAGAGCAGAGAAATACTGTTAGATAATTTGGAATATTAGGTGATCATTTATAAAGTTGTTTGCATACCTTGAAAAGAAGCCATTAAATAAATACTACATTTTTGGCTCATTAGTAATTTTATCATGTCCAGTTAATTCCTCAGACTTTAAAAGAGCTTAGCAAAACAGACTAAACTGTATCAGTGTTCACAATAAAAAGCCGTAAGATTGATACATTTTCCTTAAGAACAGAATTAGAATTCTCCTAATAGAATTTTTTAAAACACAATTGAGTGACTGTAATAATCAAAATTTAGCTGTGCAAGGAGGGAAGTTGCAGGGACAGAAGGTGATAGATACTGAAAAGTGGTGCATTCGGTATTAATAGATTAAAGGAGGAAGAATTGTTGGACTTGGAGTACTGTAGGGAGTATGCTAGAAATAAAAAAGGTAGTAGTTGGTAAGTGGGATATTTAAAGGGATTGCAGCCTTTGCAGATGAGATTAAGCATATGACTACAAGAATGAGTGTAGGAGAGAACCTCAAGAAACTGAAAGGCCAGAATCTCAGAGGGTGAATATTGAAGTCACCAAGAATTATGACAGAAGTAATATTTGAGTCCCTGGGTTTAAATCCTGATACAATGCAGTTACCAGGTATGTGTCCTTGAGCACGTTACATAACCTGTTTCCTCATCAGTGAAAATGAGGATAATGTAGCATATTTCTCTTAATTAACATGAGTATATAATTTGATACTTATAAAACTCTTAGTATGTGATATATGGCAAATGATATATACATTTTCTATTATCATAATGATAATAACCATCATTATTTGTATGATCCAGTCCTGTGTGAGTCTCTGCTTTTCATTCACTAGAAATTTATTAATCAACTATTTCATACCAGGCATTGTGCTAGGTATCCTGTTAAAGCTTTCGAATTATTTTCTTTGGCTGTTTTAGGCTTCAGGAATTTCAAGTGGAACAAAAATAATACACTGCAACCTCACCAAAATAAAAGTTATTATTGAAGTCTTTGCCATGAGTTCTCCATGATGAAGTGAAATTTAGTAAGGATACAGACCCAGGGGGAAATGGGACAGACCAAAGCAGTGATTACTTGGATCTGCAAACGGGGCAGGCTCACTGTAGCAAAAGAGATGCTTAGAAACAGATTTAGCTATAGGACATGAAAGAGAATCTAACCATATTTTTGAGGCATGGTGGTGTCCAATATGTATGTTGATAGGAGTTAGGAAGCAGCAAAGATAAAAAGTTATCCTTGTGGTGTTCCAACATGAAGCAGTGGATGGTACCAATGGATGGTCTGATAGGTTAAACACAGAGAGCTACCATCTTGGAGGTTGGCTATCAAGATATAGACACTTGGGCATTAGGAAATAATATAGAGATCCAGTTACTGAAAATAAAATAAAATCACTTATTTGATTATTCTCTTTGAAAAAAAAGCGACAGTCTTAAAGTCTGGTGTTCCTAAGAGAGCTAACCTAGGCTATTTTCATTATTATTTATAAAAAGTACTTTAAGTTTGTTTTATCACCTGGCCATAGGCAGTTTCACCTTCTGGCTCAAAACACATTTTCTCCATCTACACAAATGCCAACCGTAATGTTGCATAAGAGTGAGTGTGTTTGGTAGACTTTAGCTGAAAATCAGTGTAAGTTTAAGCAGACATGGGGAAGAAAAACAATGTGATATGAACTTTGTTCTCTGTGTTTAGGCAAGCTACGACCTATATCTATGCCAGTGGAATATAATTGGGTGGGGGACTATGAAGATCCAAATAAGATGAAGAGAGATAGTAGAAGAGGTAAGTGTTATAGAATTTCAGTGTAGGCTGGGTTGTTTCAACAGTAAGCAGATTTAAATGTTCTGTAAATAGATTGTTATGGCTTCAGTGGAAAACTTGATTCTATCATTGATTTTTTGTACAACAAAACCAAGTCAGACCAACATTTGACTATCTTGACCCAGTATTAAATAGATATTGTCTCTGAATGACTTCTAAGGGGTTCAGGGTAGATAAGTACAGTGTTAAAAGTGAATATCTAATTGTTATTTGAAAGTTAATATTTGGAACACAAGGTCAGAAGTGTGAAACTGCATAAAATAATAAGTTCAGGGAATAGGAAGAGTTTATCATCAATCCTCATCGGTCCGCAATGGAACCTCACCACTTTTGTATGGAAGCAACCTCAAAATGAACATTGAAGCACATGTGTTAAAAGCTAATGGAAACTGGGCCAGTGACTTCTAACAAAAACCATGTAGAAATAGAAAAAGACTTTTGCTTTTTTTTCCTGTTCTGTTTGCTGTTCAGAGTTGTCTTCTTATATGGGGGTGGGCTACTCTTGAAATATCTACCAAAAGTAAGTTTTTATGTTCACTTATCCTGCTATAGAGATGAGCAATAAAGAGAGCAACTGAAAGTTTCCCTACTGAATAGGATTTAATCAAGTGTGGGTATGGTGGGCCCAGTGGGTCATGCTGCTACTTCCACTTTCTGAAGTAGAAAGCCGTAAGGTCATAGTTGAGAAATAAATCAAAACAAAAAACTATTTATAGAATGTAATTTCACTAAGCTTCCTTCATGATATATTTGACCCATTTTCTTGTTATTTCTAGCCAGTATACAGAATTTATTTTATTACCACACGGATCCACAGACCATATGGACAAGCAGACATGAATATCTGATTCATTAGTCTTCTTAATACTTTTTATGGAGTGAGCATTTCTGAAAATGTTGATAAATACAGGAATGTTGACATACTCCTTTACATCTATGTATTTATTCCGTTTTCCAATCTTCAATTTCTAATTTCATTTGTTCTATAGAATAAATCAAGAAAAATATAAAAGAGAAATGCTTATCATATGCTATCTCAGAGTCACTGTTTTGGGACTTCATATTATAGTGACTTTTGTTGGTGGGGATGGGGGACCATGTGAAGTACCAAGTGCTGACTACCATTTTAAGCATAGAATTCCTGAATAAATTTCCTTACTATGGGTTCTTAACGTGGGCTTTAGCTTCTCCAAGCATGCTACTTTGCATGCCAGGAGCCAGTGTTTGTTATTGGGCTTTGGCAAAATCCCCCTGAGGGAGCTTGTTACAGATTTTCTAAACCACACACCTAGAACTTCTGATTCAGGTTCCACAGGTGATTCTAATGTAGTTAGTCTAAAGATAAAACTTGGAGAAATAATCTATTGGCTATTTTTAATTGTCTTATCCCAAATAATTAAGATATACTGTATTTCACTACATATTTTATGAGTTAAATCAAGTTAAAGTTCTGAAATGAAATATAGTAGGTTGGTGCAAAAGTAATTGCAGTTCTTGTGATTAAAAGTAATGGCAAAAACCGCAATTACTTTTGTGCCAACCTAATAATAGCACAATTGAGAAAGCATAATAAATTTGGGGTGTTTGTATATTTATATTGGTGTATTTATCTCTTTTTCAATAGAAAACTCTTTACTTCGGTATATGAGCAATGAAAAGATTGCTCAAGAAGAATACATATTTCAGAGAAATAGCAAAAAGGACACAGGGAAGAAGTCAAAAAAGAAGGGTGATAAGAGTAATAGCCCAACTCACTATTCATTGCTACCTAGTTTACAAATGGATGCACTGAGACAAGACATCATGGGAACTCCTGTGCCAGAGACCACACTATACCATGTAAGTAAAATTTCAAAGACTTTTGATACAGCTTTTATTGAGCAACTAGCAAGTGACTCTTTTAAGTAAAGTCCAGATTATTTTTTTCCTTTTACTAGATTTTCACAAAAGAGCCTAACTTCAAAGTTTATGCTCTTAAAAAATGATGGGTAATTGATTTTTTTCTTAAGTTTATGTGTTCAACGAGTTCATAGTTTGTGGCAAGATGGATTTTTAATGGGATAACAATATGTACAAAATTGATGGAGAACGATAATAAATAGCTGATTAATCATCAGTGTGATACTGTGCAATGCACAGTATCATGACTGTATTAAAATTACCTCTTTAATGTTGAATTTTACATTTTACATTCAACATTAAAAAGGTAATTTTAATACAGTCATGATTCCATTTAAAAATGAGCATCTATTATTTGCTAGACATGGAGAGTAGAGCTAGAGGTAAAATGGGAAGACGTGACACATCATTATATGGGGAGAAAGACATGATGAGAGTCCCAATATAACTTAACTGTTGTTATGGGTGGGTGCAGAAAGTATAAGAGGAACTTAGGAGAAAGAAAGCCTTAGTCTTTAGGGAAAGTGAGAAAAGGCTTCAGAGTGGGGAGCATTTGAATGAAGAATAAAATATGAATAGCAATAGTTTAGTGCAAAGGCACATGCAGGTGCACCACAAGTGTGTGAGAATGTGGCACATTTCAAGGATTTCATGTGGCTTATAATTGCTGGTTTATTAACAATAGAAGGAAATGACATGAAAAAGGGAAAGTAGATGGGCCTGGAGGCACAGGTAAAGGTTAGATCATGAATTGTATGATAAAGTACTTAGGTTCTTTCCTGCAGTAATAAAGAGCTATTGAATAATTTTGAGCTGGAGACTTGCATGATCAAATTGGCCTGTTTGATCTCTCTAGTGCAGAGCATCATTTGAGAGATCAAAAGCAGGACCTTTAAATCCAAGCCATATGGATGATGAGAAACTAGGATAATGGCCATGGGGAAGCTGAGAATCGTGTTAGCAAGAACATTCAATCCACAAAATTACGCATTTTAAACCATTTTGGTTAAAAGGAGTTTGTTGTGTCACTAGAACTATAGCTTCTTTTTAGGAGCCCTTGAAAAACATGGACTACAAGTTTTAAGTAATTTGAATGACTGTGCTTAATGCTTAAAATAGATGAAATTTTTAATCTGCTCCTGCAATAGAAGGTATACCATCTAGGCATACAAAATGTGAAAGATTAAATAACTTATTCTTGAATTGTTTCCCTGAGTAAATCTCTTAAGTCATCTACTTATTCTATAGCTCTTTCATAAAATTAGAGTATAGAAAAATATTTTTATTTGGACTATAGTGTCATTAGCACTCCTAGGTGCCTCATTCTCTACCCTCCCTTTTCCCCAGTTACATACTCTCAAGTCTCTTTCCAAGACACTAGTGCCCATATCAAAATCTGCTCCATTAAATGATTGATTTGTTGAATTATTATTTTTTCGATAGACATTCAGAGTCAGCCTGAAATCAGCACTCTTAGCTGTTTGAAGGGGACTTTTGTTATTACCACGACTCAGAAGAGCTGTATGAGCACTGAGCTTCCTCTAGAATCTGGTGTTCCAGTCATAAGTAATACCCTGAACAAAAGTTTGAAGATGAGGGACAGATGTCCTATTCAAGAAGGAAGTTGCTAGTGAGAGATGACCCTAGAGAAGGAAGAAGAGACCATCACTTTGACTCAGAGTGTATAAATTATTAAAAGTTTGGATTTATCCTGAGAGGAGTAGTGAGCCATTGAAGGCACATTTAAATACTCAGCCTGTTCCATTCTGTCATGCATATCCTGATAGTTGTTATACTGTGTGGGGAAGGAAAGTAGTTGAGTCTTGTTAACTATGAGGTATTAAATTAGGGAAAACAGTAAAAGGTGAGTCAAACTTGTAATCAGGAATATTTTGAATATTTTTGAAGAGTGTAAATCTTTACCACCTTTCAGAAGGACATTATTTAGTTATGTATATCGAGAATCTGGTCTACTAACTTCACTTCTAGAAATTTACTCTAAGAAAGGAATTGGAGTCCAGTTTTGCCTCCTGTTTTTATTATATATGTCTTAAATCTGTAACGTGGTATTTCCCAAGTAGATGACATCTATCTCAACTAATTTTTGATAGAGCACCAGCATAGAGCAAGGAATATTGTTAACTTTGGGGGAAATCTTCCCCTGTAACTCTGATATACCAATTCCAGAGTAGAAGGCTGGGTATTTCCTAACTCTGTTCTCAGGTTTAGAAGAAGCAAAATAATTGTTAACCCCCAAGTGCATGTTGGATATCTATAATCAATGTTCTAAAAGAGAGAACTTTAATTGGTGAGGTTTTTACTAGACTCTTGAGTTCCCTTGAAGAGCTCACCTTGCACTTGTTTAGTGCTTTCACAGTTAGCAAGGGAGTTTTCACATATGATATATCTTCTGAACCTCACAACCATATTTGCAAAGAACAAAACTCAAAATCAGAAATGATTTACACAAAGTTGTGTTGCAAACAAAGTGTAAGTGCTGTTGTCAGGACTATAACCCAAATCACCTACTCCAGGGGTCTTTCCACAGTCTACCCTATTGCTTCATGCATGGTACACATTCCATATGCAGAGGAATTTGTGCTTTAATGAATAAATGAGTGCATTTTCAAAAGGCTTGGCTTGAAAAAGTATGTGCCCTCGTATGTTGATGTTAATAATGTTTTCAGTGCTTGGATTGATTTCTATCCAAAATTGTCTTTTGCTTTATGTTATTATTAAGTTAGGGAAAACATACAGAGCTGCTGCTGTTATAAAACACAAGTAGTTATTTAGCTTGATCTATTGCTGGGACAACAGAATATTATAGTTAAAAATGCTTGGACCTTGGAGACAAAGCAACATATGCTTAAATAATAGCTTTTTATACTTCACATGAATTTCTGTTTTATCTGTTTATACACACTTACTTAAAAATGAAAGGCTTTTTCCTTATGTTAAATTTTCCTAAAAACACAATATCAGTATCAATCTGTAATCTAATCACTTTCATGATGAACCACTAATCTTTATTTTTGCCAGTTACTCCTTTGGATTACATGGCCATGCTTAATGGAATAGGACTAAGTGGAAGAGTACTATGAAGATTGAGAATTGCATTTCATAGGCTTCTCTCTCTGTTGTAATACTAGCTCTATGTAATTGAAAGATGTTGAGTTAAAAGTTAAAGAAAATTGGTCGGGCACGTGGCTCACGCCTGTAATCCCAGTGCTTTGGGAGGCTGAGGCAGGTGAATCACAAGGTCAGGAGATCAAGGCCATTCTGGCTAACATGATGAAACCCCATCTCTACTAAAAATAGAAAAATTTAGCCAGGTGTGGTGGCGCACACCTGTAGTCCTAGCTAGTTGGGAGGCTGAGGCAGGAGATGTGCTTGAACCCAGGAGGCAGAGGTTGCAGTGAGCCACACCACTGCACTCCAGCCTGGGTGACAGAGCAAGACTCCGTGTCAAAAAAAAAAAGGGGGGGGGGAATTTAGTGTGAACTTAATAGCAAGATTATATCATTATTAAATCTGCTTAAACAGCAAAGTAAAGGGGTGTGTGCATGCATGCATATAGTATTCCTTATATGCACACCTAGAGTATAATCTTCACTGTTCTGTTGTGGAAAGCAGCCTAATAAAAATACATGAAGCGAGGCAAATATCGTTTGGCTTCAGAGTTCAATTCATTATCTTATAATGAAGATTTAGAAGTTTATGGGATTATAAATTTTTTTATTAATTCCACATATCCGATATTCTATATATTTTTTCCTCAAACTTTTTTAAAAGGAAATCATTCACTCTGTTCTAGCTACCCTAAGCATTGACCAGCTCTTTGCCACCACTTTCCTTTTCAACATGCTATTCTTGCTACTGAGAATGCTTTTATATCTTCTTTCTCCCAAGAATGCCTGCCTGTCTAAACCTGAAATCACAAGGAGATCTTCCCCGACCACTACCCTCTGGACTAAATCAGTTCTTCTATGTTCTCTTGTCATCCAGTAGTTTTTCTTCAAAACCTTCCTTGGGATTTTTAATTATATGTTTATGTGAATGTCTGCTTAGTGTTTTTCTCTCCTGTATATGGCAGGACAGGTATGCCCATGTTCATAATGATAAGCAGGGACAATTTTTCCATTTTGTTCAGTACTGTATTTCAGCACTAGTACAAATGTAGTACCTTATAAGCTCTCAATAAAAATGTTAGGAGTAAGTGAATTAACGAGTGAGTAAATGTGACAGGAACTTTAGTGGCTTTCTTAGTATCTTCAACCTGCAAACAAAGTCCCCTCCATCTTCCTAGGCCAGCCCCACAGGGGCCGATAATGCACAGGATTAGCTGCCTCACATCCCCTGCCCTATCTCCTTCATTCCAGCTGAAAAACTTCAGTTCCACCTAGTTCTTGCTTGCTTCCTTTCCCTGCCATCTCATTACAAAGGTCCTAATATGCCCATCAGCCAAGCAAGTTATAGCATTTTTCAAAAGAGCATAACTTTATTTTACCTACTCACTGATTCTGTCTGAAAATGTGGAAGCGGTTAGCTTCTAAACCCTCATCTAACCTGAAAGTACATGAAGAAAAGGCAGACAGCAGTTTTATTTGTGGTATGTGTGTATATATGTGTGAAAATCAGATGTGGTAAGAAAAGTCTTGAAAGAATAAATGAATTATTCTGAATCTCATCTTTAAGTCTTGTAGAACTTATTTTTCCCTAATATGATGTGCATATGACAACTTGCTCTCACATTAAAGCTGCTAAACTGAATTCTCATGCAAAATAATTAATTAGGCCGAGCGCAGTGGCTCATGCCTGTAATCCCAGCACTTTGGGAGGCCAAGGCAGGTGGATTGCCTGAACTCAGGAGTTTGAGACCAGCCTAGTCAACATGACAAAACCCCATCTATACACAAAATACAAAAATAAGCTGTATGTGGTGGCATGCACCTTTAGTCCCAGCTACTTGGGGGGCTAAGGCAGGAGAATTGCTGGAGCCTAGGAGGTCAAGGCTGCAGTAAGCCATGTTCATACCACTGCACTCTAGCCTGGGTGACAGATTGAGACCCTGTCCCTAAAATTAATAATGATAATAATAATAGTCATTTATTTTAAGTCTGCATGCTGAGATGCCAGAAAAAGTAAAATTGGATTATAGATTCAAGCAGTATGTAGGTATACTTTCGTAAACTGAATACTGGTATAATTTTGGATGATTAAAAACAGACTTTTAATAGGTGTTCAAAAATCTGGATAATTCCTTTCATGACATTCAGACATTAGGGTGGCCTGTCTTTGTTTTTTATCATATGACTGCAAATATTCAATTGTTTTATGTCTAATAAGTACTTTCAGCCATTCTGGCCAATTTGTGAGGTTTTGTGGCTTTTTTGATGGAGGGAAGAGAGGGGTAGAACTGTTAAAAACATTTTTATTTTTTAAAATTTAGCAAATAAATAAACACTAGGAAAATGCTATTCTGATAAAAATATTATTTGATATTCTTATCTGATTAAGATTAAATACTATCTTATTTGTACTATGTTATTTTATTTTCATAATGCTGTGAGGAAGCTCAGTTGCTGGTTTTATCCTCATTTTACATACTAGAAAGTTGAGGGACATGGATTAATTAGGTAGTTATGTAGTAGAGCTAGGATTTAAACAATTGCAGTATGGATTTTAGCATAATATATTGCCCTTAAAAAATAGCATAATTTAACAGAAACCTAACAACAATTGTAGTAGTGGCAACCATGTATAAAGCCCAGTCTAAGTACAATGGAATATACAAAGACTAACACAGGCATATCTCAGAGATAATGCATGTTCAGTTCCAGACAACCACAATAAAGTGAATATTACAATAAAGCAAGTCACACAATATTTTTTAGGTTCCCAGTGCATATAATAGTTATGTTTATGCTATACTGTAGTCTGCTAAGTGCACAATAGCATGATGTCTAAAAAACAATGTACATAATTAGAAAATATTGCTAAAATATGCTAATGATCATGTGAGCCTTCAATAAGTTACTGTTATTATTATTATAATTTTTCTTTTTGCTGGTGGAGGGTTTTCCCTCAATGTTGTTGTCTGCTAACTAATCAGGGTGGTGGTAGCTGAAAATTGGGGTGGTTTTAACAATTTCTTAAAATAAAATGACAAAGTTTGCTCTATCAATTTATTCTTCCTTTCACAAAAGATTTATTAGCTGCATGATTTAATAGCATTATACCCACAGTAGAACTTCATTCAAAATTAGGGTCAAGCTCTACTTCCAATTTTAGTTCTCTTATTATTTCCACAACACTTGCAGTGAATTCCTCCACTAAAGTTTTGAACCCCTCAAAGCCATCCACGAGGGCTGGATTCAATTTCTTCTAAATTCTTGTTAATCTTGATATTTTGACTTCCTCCTGTGAATCACAGACGTGTTTAATGGCACTTAGAATAGTGAATTCTTTTGACAACGTTTTCAGTTTACTTTTCCCAGATCCATCAGAGGAATCACTATCTGTCACAGCTATAGCCTTACAAAATGTATTTCTTAAATAATAAGACTTGAAATTTTAAATTAATTGTTCCATGTGCAGCTGAATGGCTGGTATATTAGCAAACATGAAAACAACATTAATCTTTACATCTCCAAAAGACTTCTTGGGTGACCAGGTATATTGTCAATAAGAAGTAATATTTTGAAAGGAATCTTTTTTTTCTAAGGAGTAGGTTCCAATGATAGGCTTAAAATATTCAGAAAACCATGCTATAAATAGATGTACTATTGTTCAGGCTTTGTTGTTTCCTTTATAAAGCACAGGCAGAGTTAATTGAGCATCATTCTCAAGGGCCCTAGGATTTTAAGAATGGTAAATGAGCATTGGCTTCAAGTTAAAGTCATCAGCTCTTTTAGCCCCCAACAACAAAGTCGGCCTGTTTTATGGTTTGAAGCTAGGCATTGACTTGTTTCTAGCTCTGAAAGTCTACTGTAAGGCATTTCATCTGTAATGAAATTGAAAAATCTATCGTTTAGTGTAGCCACCTTCATCAATCATCTTAGCTAGATCTTCTGCATAGCTTGCTGTAGCTTCTCCATCAGCACTTACTGCTTCACCTTGCACTTTTATGTTATGGAGATAGCTTCTTTCCTTAAACCTCAGAAACCAGCCTCTGCTAGCTTCCAACTTTTCTTCTGTGGCTTCTTTAGCTCTCTCAACCTTCGCAGAATTGAAGAGAGTTAGGACCTTAATCTGGATTAGGCTTTGGTTTAAGGGAATTTTATGGCTGGTTTGATCTTCTGTCCAGACCACTCAAACTTTTTTCCGTATCAGCAATAAGGCTGTTTCACTTTCTTATCATTTTTGTGTTGAAAGCCTTACTTTCAGTGTATCTTAGCTTTTGACATGCCTTCCTCACTAAGCTTAATCATTTCTTGCTTTGATTTAAAGTGAGAGACATGTGACTCTTCCTTTCACTTGAACACTTAGAGGCCATTGTAGGATTAATTAATTGGCCCAATTATAATAATACTGTTGTTTCTCAGGAAATAGAGAAGCCTGAGGAGAGGAAAAGAGATGGGTCTGCTAGCTTCCAACTTTATTTCTGCAGCTTCCTTACCTCTCTCAGCTCTCATAGAATTGAAGAGAGTTGGGGCCTTGCTCTGGATTAGGCTTTAGCATAAGGGAATGTTGTGGCTGGTTTCATCTTCTATCCAGACCACTTAAACTTTCCTGTTTTCTCCTGTGTCAGCCTGTCTTTTGAAGCTTTGAAACCAAGCATTGACTTCTCTCTCTAGCTCTATCAGTGCTAGATGGCATCTTCTTCCACTATAAGGCTGTTTCATCTACATTGAAAATTTGTTATTTAGTGTACTGTTGTTCTTGGCTCCCCAAAATAATTACAGTGGTAATATCAATGATCATTGATCACAGATCACCATAACAGATATAATAATAATGAAAAAGTTTTAAATATTGTGAGAATTACCAAAATAGGACAAAAAGACACGAAGTGAGCACATGCTGCTGTTGGAAAGATGATACCAATAGACTCATTCAGCCCAGGGTTGCCAGAACCTTCCATTTGTAACAATTGTAATCTTCAAAGAATAAATTGAAGCATTCCTATAATATTCCACTGCTAATATTTACTGATTACTTACTAAGCTCCTATGCTAAGAACTTAAATACCGTATCTCTTAGAATCTTCAAAATGATCCTATGAGTTTAATATCATTATTTCTATTCTGCGGAACTGAAAGGAACTGGAACACAGAGTTTACCTTAAAGAACTAGAAAATAGAGTTGAGAAATGAGTCTAAGCAGCCTGACTTTAAAATTCACATCTTTTTGTGACTAAAGCCATTACTGCTTATAAGGATTTTACCATCTATTAGGGAAGATACAGCTATTATTATCACAATGATGGAAAATTTGTGATATTATTAACATATAAACATTTATAATTAAATTTACCTGAAGTTATAAAGGTTGGTTTGTCTAACAACTGCCTGACTTAGCTGCATTCTTTCAGGATTAAAGTAAGTAAAATAAGAGATCAGTTTATTTTAGTGGCAAGGAAGCCATATCTGAGTCAATACTTATTTATAACAACCAATTTCTCTCTGTATTGTCTTTATTCACACAGAAGACAGATGTAGTACAGAATGACATATTTTTCCCAATCAAGGTACTTGTAAACATGTTAGAGATCCATTGTAAATATTAGCGTATTCATTTTGTGTATATTCTCTGATTCCTGTGGATGACTTTGCTATTTCTAAAGTGTTTCATAGTGGCATTGGCAAAGCCCTACATGGTAACAGTCTATACTATGAAAAGTGTTCCCCAGTGGGCTGCTTCCCTACCACAGTGATTCTCAAAGTATGGGCCATCGTTGGCAAAGGGCTCTGATGACTGAGGTCTGACCAAGAAGTGACGGTTCTTTCTTTGATTCTTATGGGCAAATAATACATAAATTCACAGACTTCCATTTTCACTTGTGACTAGATATTGCTTACTAGTAACCTAATAAATGAGTTTAAAAGGTTACAAATTGAATAATCATAAAATAATGCATTCATAGAATTTATTGAATATTCTAATTTAGTTTTTTTTCAGTATGTCTGTGTTTTAATTCATTCTCACATTGCTGTAAGGACATACCCAAGACTGGGTAATTTATAAAGGAAAGAGGTTTAATTGACTCACAATTCCACAGGGCTGGGGAGGCCTCAGGAAACTTACAATCATGACAGAAGAGGGAGTAAACTTATCCTTATTCACATGAGGGCAGCAAGGAAAAGTGCAGAACAAATAGGGAGAGGGGAAGCTCCTTATAAAGCCATCAGATCTCATGAGAAATCACTATCATGAGAACAACATGGAGGTAACTGCCCTCATGATTCAATTACCTCCCACTGGGTTCATCCCATACTACATGGGGATTGTGGGAACTATAATTCAAGATGAGATTTGGGTGGGAACACAGCCAAACCATATCATTATGCCCTTGTCACCTCCCAAATTTCATGCCCTCACATTTCAAAACAAAATCATGACTTCCCGAGAGTCCCCCAAAGTCTTAACTCATTCCAGCATTAACTCAAAAGTCCAAGTCCAAAGTCTTATCTGAGACAAGGCAAGGGTCTTCCACCTATGACCCCGTGGAATCAAAAGCAAGTTAGTTACTGCCTGGATACAGTAGGGTACAGGCATTGGGTAGATACACCCATTCCAAGTTGGAGACATTGGCCAAAACAAAGGAGCAACAGGCCCCATGCAAGTCTGAAATCCAACAGGGCAGTCAAATCTTAAAGCTCCAAAATGATCTCCTTTGACTCCTTGTCTCACATCCAGGTCACACTGATGCAAGAGGTGGGGTCCCATAGACTTGGGCAACTCTGCCCCTACAGCTTTGCAGGGTACAGCCTCCCTCCTTCCTGCTTTCATGGGCTGGCATTGCAGCTTTTCCAGGAGCACAGTGCAAGCTGTCAGTAGATCTACCATTCTGGGGTCTGGAGGATGGTGGCCCTCTTCTCATAGCTCCACTAGGCAGTGCCCCAGTGAGGACTCTGTGTGGGGGCTCTGAACCCACATTTCCCCTATACACTGCCCTAGCAGAGGTTCTCAATGAAGGCTCCACCCATGCAGCAAACTTCTGCCTAGAGATCCAGGCATTTCCATACATCCTCTGAAATATAGGCAGAAGTTCCCAAACCTCAATTCTTGACTTCTGTGCACCTACAGGCTTAATACCATGTTGAAGCTACCAAGGCTTGGGCCTTACACCTTCTGAAGCCATGGCCCAAGCTATACCTTGGCCCCTTATAGCATGGCTGGGGTGGCTGGGATGCAGGGTATCAAGTCCGTAGGCTGCACACAGCAGGGGGATCCTGGACCTGGCCCACAAAACTGTATTTTCCTCCTAAGCCTCCTGGCCTGTGATATGAAGGGCTGCCATGAAGATCTCTGACATGGCCTGGAGGCATTTTCCCCATTGTCTTGGTGATTAACATTCGGCTCCTGGTTATTCATGCACATTTCTGCAGCAGGCTTGAATTTCTCCCCAGAAAATGGATTTTTCTTTTCTACTGCATTGTCAGGCTGTACATTCTCCAAACTTTTATGTTCTGCTTCATCTTGAATGCTTTGCTGCTTAGAAATTTCCTCTACCAGATACCCTAAATCATCTCTCTCAAATTCAAAGTTCCACAGATCTCTAGGTCAGGGGGAAAATGCCACCAGTCTCTTTGCTAAAGCACAGCAAGAGTCACCTTTGCTCCAGTTCCCCACAAGTTTGTCATCTCCATCTGAGACCACCTCAGCCTGGACTTCATTGTCCTTATCACTATCAGCATTTTGCTCAAAGCCATTCAACAGGTCTCTAGGAAGTTCCAAACTTTCCCACATTTCCCTCTCTTCTGAGTCCCCCAAGTCTCTAGGAAGTTCCAAACTTTCTCACATCTTCCTGTCTTCTTCTGAGTCTTGTAAACTGTTCCAAACTCTGCCTGTTACCTAATTCCAAAGTGGCTTCCACATTTTTGGGTATCCTTATAGAAGCACCCCACTCTACTGGTACCAATTTAGTGTATTAGTTCATTCTCACACTGCTAATAAAGACATACCCAAGACTTATTAATTATAAATGAAAGAGGTTTAATTGACTCACAGTTACACAGGGCTGGGAAGGCCTCAGGAAACTTAGAATCTTGGCAGAAGGGGAAGCAAACATGTAATTCTTTATATGGCAACAGCAAGGAGAAGTTCGGAGTAAAGGGGAGAGGAAAGCCCCTTATAAAACCATCAGATCTCATGAGAACTCACTATCATGAGAATATCATGCAGATAATAGCCCCCATGCTTCAGTTACCCCCCACTGGGTTCCTCCCACAATATGTGGGGATTATGGGAACTACAGTTCAAGATGAGATTTGGGTGGGTCGCCGCCAAACCATATCAACCTGGTACCCGTGCAGCCCTGACAATGCAGTCATGTTCATATTGCAAGCACAAGTGTAGATTCTCCAGTTTTTCATGGTTTTCAGGAGGAATGCTATATCGATACATCACTGGGATTTTTTTACAAAGTAACTATAGTTTTTAACTACTGTTCATTTTCATTATAAGTTATTATTAGATTTCATCACTATCAATTTTAGTTTGTTTTAGGTTGCTTGCTTTACCCTCTAGTATGTAGTGATTCATATTTACCTATAATTTTTCAAGACTGATACTATGAATCATCTATACCCAACAGCACTTATAGAGTAACAGTCTATTGATATCACCTAATTATTTTATCCATTGGAAAGTAGGGATAAAGAGACCACCCAAGGGATCTATTGGTCTGTCTTAGGGAGCCACAGTCAAAAACTGTGGAAACCCACTGCCTTAGATACAGATATATGATTAAAAGAAGAAGAAAAAAAATATTGGCTTTACTTGTTTATAAATATGAAACTGATTTGGTGAATGCTAGTCCATAAAAAATTAGCTCACTTGTACTTCCTGACTCATTTATACTAATAGTTCTTTTTGCTTATATATTTAGGAAGGTTTTTTTAAAAAAAATCGACTATCAGTACTCCTCCCATCCTCCCATTTTCTCATTCACCACAGACTGGTGTACTTATAACTGAACTGGCCAAACTAGAGGATTTAATAATAGAAATACTCTTTGAAGGTTTAAAGATTCACAAATACAAACTTTCAGTCCCAGATAAGATGGAGTACACACATTTTATTTTATTTTTCCTACTGCTCACAACTGAAAAATACCTGGATAAGATACATTAACTCATCTACCAGAAGACTCTGAAAGGTACAAAAAAATAAAGAAGACAGGCTAGGGACCTTCAGACCCAAGGAAGCGCTGTGAGTTTCCAGGCTTTTTTATTTGCCTCCTGTATACCTTGCCTGGGTGCTATAAAAGCCTTCAACCTGAAAACATCAATAGGTACAGACAAAATACAGCCCCCAAAAAGCCTGCTCTCTTTAGCCAGTGGACTCTCTTTAACCCAACGTGACAGAAATGTTTTAACAATACTTGCCTGTTCTCAAAACAGAAACCATGAAAAAAGTCATGTTTCTCTTCCTCCACCACAACTGGCATAAAGAGGTTCAATTCACTAAGAAGATATGACAGTCTTAAACATGTAAGCACCAAACAACAGAGATTCAAACACTAGAAGCAAAATCTGCCAGAACTAATAGGACAAATTGAAAGAGTTACAATTAAGATTGGGGTCTTCAACATCCCTCTTTTGGTAATTGATAGAGCCACTAAAGAAAACACCAGCAAGGGTACAGAAGTACTGAATGACTGTCTACCTGCAGTTTCTAACTGACAGCCAACAACAGCAGACTGCACATTGTTTTCAAACGTGCATGAGACAGTCATCAGAATACAAGATATCTTGAGTCATAAAACAAACCTTAACTTTAAAAGAACTTGAAATACTACAAAGTATGTTCTCTGATTATAATGAAATCAAACTAGACACCAATAACAAAAAGGTAACAAGTAAATCTCCAGCCACTTGGAAATTAAAGAACATACTTCTAAATAATCCACAGATTAAAAAGCAGTATAAAGGAAAATGAAACTGAGTGAAAATAAAAAGACAGCATATACTTAAAGGAAATTTATAGCACTAAATGCTTATATGAGAAGAAAAGAAAGATGTCCATAATCTGAGCCCCTACCTCAAAAAAATTAGAAAAAGAACCAAATAAAAGCAGAAGGAAGGTTTAATAAAGATCATGAAATTCAATGAAGTTGAAAACAGAAAAACAATAGGGAAAATCAAACCAAAAACTATGGGTTTTTTTAATTTAAAAAATTGACTAACATCTAGCAAGACTGATAAAAGGAAAAGGGAGAGAAGACTCAAATTACCAATATCAAGAATAAAAGAGAGAATATCACTACAACCCTCATAGACATTAAAAGAATACTAAATAAATACAACTCTGTGCATGTAAGTCTACCAGTTCAGATGAAATGGACCAATTCCTCAAAACATACAAACTGCGAGAACTCACCCAAAATGAAATATATCTGAATAGTTACATAACTATTAAAGAAATTTAATTATTTCTTTATTAGTTTAATGATTTAATAGTTACATAACTATTCACATATATATAACATATTTAAATTTCCAAAATATCAATACAGAAATACTTTAAAGAAGCAAATCCACAGTACTAATATTTTTGTATTGATTGAGTGTGGGAATAACCAATTTTGCTTTTATTGTTATGTTCCATGCTGCATTTAAAGTGTCAGAAGCCTATAAGAGATTTGAGGTACAAGACTTGTAATTTAATGGAATTCCTAAGATACTGATTAAATTCATCAATTTTATTAATTTTGAAAATATTGTTTAAATGTTTAGAAATTTTTATTTCATCAATTTTTAAGTTTTAAAATTTTAACATTAAAAAAACAAAAAGGGCAGACTGCACTGGGTTGCCGCCGCAGCTGCCGCTGCCACTGCCGCCATCGTGCCAGCCCCTTGGGTCTCTGTGAGGCTGGGTGATGCTCCAGAATGGGAGACAAGCCAATTTGGGAGCAGATTGGATCCACCTTCATTCAACATTATTACCAGTTATTTGATAATGATAGAACCCAACTAGGCGCAATTTACATTGACGCGTCATGCCTTACGTGGGAAGGACAACAGTTCCAGGGGAAAGCTGCCATTGTGGAGAAGTTATAGCCTTCCATTCCAGAAAATCCAGCACAGCATCGCGGCGCAGGACCATCAGCCCATGCCAGATAGCTGCATCATCAGCATGGTTGTGGGCCAGCTTAAAGCGGATGAAGACCCCATTACGGGGTTCCACCAGATGTTCCTATTAAAGAACATCAACGATGCTTGGGTTTACACCAATGACATGTTCAGGCTCGCCCTGCACAACTTCGACTGACCTCTCAGCCAGGCACTCGCACTGTTTCCTCCTCCCTCCTCTTCCCAATACTATTACCACTCCTCCAGATGCTACAAATATCATGCACAAATGAGCAGGGCTGCGGCGGGAGTGGGCGCAGTGCGCTGCTGCCACCAAGGTGTTGTGCATGATGTTTGGACGCTAGACTAGTTGCATCTGACGGGAGAAGTTTGTGTTGTACCAGCGCATGCTTGGAAAGACTTAAGTAATGCAAAAGGTTGTCCTTTTTTTTTTTTTTTTTAATCTACTGACAAGTTGCTCTAGTAACCCAAAGATGTGAAGGAGAAAGCAGCTGCCTCACCGCCCAGAAGTTGCTTTGTTCAGATGTTTCAATGCCTCATGATACAATAAAACCACAAAAATTTTCTTAAAAAAAAAAAAAGATTCACTAATATGCCCTCACTCTTGAGAAAGATTTTTGGTCCCTCATTGTATAAAACAATATTGTTGATGAAATGAAGCCAGCCCTTTCAGCTTCACATTTGAACAAATGTGGATCTTTCTGCTAGTTCCTGGGTAGAAAATGACTGCCAGGAAGCAAAACACAAAATTTGGCTTAATTAATGAGGCACCATGTAAAACATGATGCAGAAGAATTGAATTATAAATTTATTAAATTTTAGTCTTATTT
Source organism: Callithrix jacchus (assembly GCF_049354715.1). Lineage (NCBI taxonomy): Eukaryota > Metazoa > Chordata > Mammalia > Primates > Cebidae > Callithrix > Callithrix jacchus. Next base: position 22,092,229 of record NC_133524.1, read on the forward strand.
TTAATTCCTTTTTGCCTTTAGGGAGAAAAATAAATAAATTCCAATGACAGGCCCTTGGCTTGGTTGGTAAGGTCAGTAATTACATACTTGCCTTTAGTTGCTTTGATCAGAGAGCATAAAGAAGCCCCATTCCCTTGTATATTGTAGATGTTTGTCTCCTAGCTTTATAGACTCAGAAAACATTGTCAAATTTTGTAGGCAATTGGCTTTTTTAGCTCCCATAATCACCCTACTCATATTACCTTGCCACCATAACTCATTTAATCAAACATCTCAAGTTTAATAAAACTATAGGTAGAATTATTTTACCCCTAGAATTCTTTAAAGTCTATTCTGATTGAAGGTTCATAGCCTGTACCAAATTATTTTCTTCACTTAAATCCCACAGTATATTAATATTACCCCCCTGATGGTTTCAGCACTCTCAACTTCCACAAAACTATAAGATTTAACAATTTGCTGTATATACTAAAATAACCCAGTTTCCTCTTAATAAATGACATTAAGGTACAATAATTGACTCCTGTTAGATTCTAGTTTCTTAAAGATAAATTTTCTAAGAACTATGTTAAACTGTTTGCAGACACTAGGATTTTTCACTGGTTTTGACTCTGACAGCAATTGGCAATGGGCCAAAGTGTATAAGCTCAGCCTAGAGTCTCAGTTCTAAATGATATTGCTAAATCTGTCTCTTAACATCTCTACAAATATCAGGGTAATTTAAGATCAGGATCCTAATAGACTTCAATCCAAAACAACCTGGAATGTTGAGAAATAGATCAGTGTTTCAAACCCATGTTCTTTATATGTGTTAGGTAAATTAGTATAAACTTTTCTGCCCTAGTAAACCGGAGAACAAGTTGTCTTCCCATGTCTTTTTTTTATTTTCATAAATCTGGAGTGTCCCAAGACGTAATGGGTCTTGTGTCTGATAGTCTCCAGATAAGAATTCAGCATTAAGAAGAGAATTGCCTTTTTTAAAATTCAGATGCCCAAGGATATTGTTGTAGTTATAAAACATGAGCCATATGTTTAAGTCAGCTATATATTTAAATCAGCTATAAGAACCTAGACACATTTCTGAACCTCAGTTTCTCATAGGTAAAAAGAGGATAAGACTACTTATCTGGTTTTTTTTTCAAAATTAAATTATACATTGTATATAAAATTCTTTCCATTGTGCTGAGCAAATAATAACTATTCTTTGCTCTATATAGAAAGAAAATTTGTTAATTTGCCTGTAAGGGAATCTCTCTCCTGATGAGCAAATCAGGAAGCCTTTTAGGACTAAAATAGATTGCATTTCTTTTGGGCATTAATGAGTATATCCGTTGAAGTTCAACCAGGGAACTAGAATCTCAAAGTGACATGCAATAAAGGACTAGATCTTATTCAGTTGAGGAGCTGGTGAAGATGCCTCAGCAGAGCCAGCGGTTGGGAGGAAAATCTGGACATGAAGTGAGGGAGAACAAGACAAACTAGAATCCATCAGCACAAATCAGTGTTTCCTTTAACTTCAGCACGAAGCTGGTGCCCTTCTCCATGGAGATTCACAAGTTCATTGTCCAATCAATACTCAGGAGCTGAAGGAGGGGATCTGATTGGAACTGGAAGAGTTGTAGGCCTGGCTGCTGGCTCAAACCAATAAGGCAAACCAACATAAAACAATTTGTATCAGCTGCAACAGTGACTGACAGCCTGCCCTGACTTTTCGGAGCATAAGGGCTGCTTTACTTGTATTCTCCAAAATTGACACAAATTTACGTAGTGGCCAACCCTAACGCAGAACCATATAGATAAAGGAATTCTAAAATATATAGTTCCTTCCAGCTTAGCTAAATCAATGCAATAGGAAACTACCAAACTGAGATTTCCCTCTCTTTTTTTTTTTTTTTTCTTTGAGACGGAGTTTCGCTCTTGTTACCCAGGCTGGAGTGCAGTGGCATGATCTTGGCTCACCACAACCTCCGCCCCCTGGGTTCAGGCAATTCTCCTGCCTCAGCCTCCTGAGTAGCTGGGATTACAGGCATGCGCCACCGTGCCCAGCTAATTTTTTGTAATTTTTAGTAGAGACGGGGTTTCACCATGTTGACCAGGATGATCTCGATCTGTTCACCTTGTGACCCACCCACCTCGGCCTCCCAAAGTGCTGGGATTACAGGCTTGAGCCACCGCGCCTGGCCTGAGATTTCCCTCTCTGTGGCCATTATCAGTGTTTACTGTGTAAAACCTGCTTTGAAAATTTCTCTATTGACAGTATGTATGAGGTTTGTGGTAAAATAAAAATCCTAAATTATCATAAAATCTAGAGTGGATTCAAGAGTGTAGACTACCTCTATGAGAGTATCATCCCTACAACCTACTTGTTTAATTTACCAAAGCATATATTGGGAAATATATCTTAGCCAAATGTTGAAGCGTCTTCACTTAGGTGCATTTTAAAATAATGTCCTCAATTTTTATCATATGGCTATTACAAGAAACAGCCATATAAAATATACTTCTTCATTTGCTATAAAATGTTTTTGGATATTGTATTTTCTGTTTCTTTGTATCTTCCCTCATATACATTTTTATAATTGGGTAAAAGCTTTGGCTCTGTGTGGTGACAGTATATGTAAAGATCTGATTCAGTATCTGGCGCTATGATAGTGCACAAATAGTGTACCCTTCCTCCAACAGTACTACCAAAATGTCTTCACCAGTGGGTTGAGAATAAGCAAAATGTAATATAAGTGCATTTGAGGTAACCAGTTCTGAAGAAGTGGCAGCAAACATCAAGCCCTCTAGTAATTTAATTTTTTATATCTGAGATTGCATAAGTTGCTTTCTTTATCTTACTCAGTTTTCTCATTTACAAGATGAGTGTAGCACTGCAGAGAGGACTGAAGAATGCTGTCTAAATTGACAGCAAAATAATGATTTGATTCCTGCTGCAAGCACAGAAGTTAAAATATCTACCCATCAAGTTCTTTTTTCCCTTCTGTTAGATAAAACCAATTTTCCTTTTCTTAGTCTTAAAATAATGTTTTACTATGTAGTTCAGTATGAAAAGGAACAGTCTGAATTATATATCTCAATTATTTTATTGTCAAATGAATTGCATACAGTGACTTCTGAAACTTTTTAACTTATATTTTTATCTAGTACTCTGAAAAATATTTCAGTTATGAAAAAAAGTCTCTAAATCAAGGAAACTCCATTTAAACTACCAGATGTGAAAACATTTGAAGTAGTTGTGTCGGAGAGCTTGTCTATTATATAAGAGCAAAAATCTTGGATTAAAAGTGACATAAGCATAGTCTTAATATGATAAAGATATTTAGATAAAAGCTAGCATTCTCAGAACAAATTATACTGACACAGGATTTCATAATGAGAAAATATGTACATTGTATCAGAGAAATCAACATAAAAAATAGAGTTAAAGTAATAAATTAACATAAAAAATAGAGTTAAAGTAATCAGAAAAAAACTGTTTGATTTCAGTTCCTTTTACAAATAAAACCATTAAGTCCACACCAAAAAAGTTTTTCAGTAAATATGATTCAGTCACATCATTGCTGACAGAATCAGCAATCATACCGTAATTGTGACTCCATTTGAGATTCTTAGGTTTCATGCATCTCTATTAGAGGTGATTCTTTCTATATTATTTATTTATCTTTTTTTTTTACATACAGTTTATTTCCTTGTCATTCACTAGCCTGCAGGTAGCAAATCTGGTTCTCTCCATTTTTTCTGGTCATAAAAATTTCTTTGTCACAAAAGACAGGCAAGCCTACTCTGATTTCTCTGACACCTAGATTTCGACATTTTCTGTCAAACAGAAGTGTCAGGAGTAGGAGCTGCCCTAGTTCTGCTTTTCATCTGTTAGAATTTTCTGGCTCTGTCTGAAGTGCAAATCTATGTTAATTGTACATATCAGTCAGGCACCCCAAAATAGCTGTATCTAAACTGGCTGGTGATAAGTTCTTTCCATACGTGGTGGAATTCAAATATAAACTAAGTGCTTTTCAATGAATAATCTAGCACTCAGTATTAAGACTGACACCGATTACATGTATACATATAATAATTCCAAAAACATCAATAAGTAGGTCTCCACTGGTAATAATCAGCTGGTTTTCCATTCATTTTTAAATTATGACCATGGAAAGTTATTGTTCTATGAGACATACTAAGAACATATGGTCCAAATCCCTGATCTTGCAGATGAGGAAATTGAGGTCAAGAGTAATTCAGTAGCTTGATCAAAGTAATAGAGCTGGAATATAGACTAAAATATGGAAAACTAGAAGTCAGATCTCCTGATTCCTACCACAGTGTTGCTTCATTGGTAATGTGTGTTCCATTCTTGCTAAAAAATAAGCATTCTAAGTGTATCACTCCAACTGGTTTGTTGAAATTAGACTGAAAGGGCCAGGGGTAAGTGTGGAAGCAGGGAGACAAGATAAAATCTGGTCCATTCAAGTGAGAGATGAGAGTGGCTTAACCCTGAGTGCTAAAGTGGAAGTGGGGAGAAGGGGTTGGACTCTGGATGTGTTTTGAAGGTAACTGGACAGAATGTGCTGACAGGTTGCATATAAGAAGCCACGACTCATAGCCCATACCTCAGTGTCCCACACATAGATGGTAACTATTCAATTCATGCCTTCAACAGAAAATTGTATGTCACATCCTGTGCTAGGAGCTGAGTATAGAATGGTGACCCAAACAAATGGTTTCTTCCTTCATAGAAACTAATGCAGTAGGTAAAAACCATGCCTTCAGAAAGTGAGCCAAGTAATTTCAAAGCATTCCATACTATTCAGGAGTGTATTGGGTGGAGAATGGTGTAACACAATGAATCAGCTCAAGCAAGTAAAGAATTAGTCAAAAGGCCAGCTGGATCCATGATTTTCTCATCAGTATTGACACAGGGTTTTCTAATTGAACTGAGTTCTGCTAATAGGCTGGTATTAAAATAATGATTGTAGTCTCATCTCTGTCTACTTAGACTGGGCCTTATAATATTATTGTACCTTGATTTCTGTCTTATTTGCAAAATTGAGATGTTAACATGAGCCTTCCTGTCATGCAGATATTATTATAAGAGGTTGCCCAGAAACTCCTGTAAATCTTTTCTAACCCACAGAGCAATATAACTTGCTAATTAAAATAAAATTGACAAAGCATGAAAATTAGAGATTGATAAGATGTTATTGGTTTGAATTACCTCCATTGATATAAAAGTGTTTTTTCACTGATATCTTTCTGTTTTGGAGAATCCTTTCTTTCACATAGCAGTGTACTTGCATCACCTGTCATGGGGAGTTTTTCACAAATGGATGTTTTAGTTCCAGAACCACTTTTTCTCTCTCTTTAATTGTTACTGTGACTACAGAATACTTACTTGGGAGGCAGTAATGCATGTACTAGTTAGGAGTATAGGTTTTGGGGTTGACAGACCTGCGTTGAATTTTGGCTCTACCCCTACCTATGAGATCCTGAGCAACTTATTTATGCATTGTGTCTCAGTTTTCTCTTCCTTAATATGGGGTTAATGATAAACACTTTATAGATATAAGGATTAAAATTGATGATTTATATCACTTACAAGCACTTATAAGTGCTTACTATTGTGCCTGACACAAAATAAGCTCTCAGTAAAAGATTATTTTGAGCTCTTATTATGGCAGTTCTTATTTCCCAAGGGTAGTGGCTAATGTTAGCCTTCCTAAATATTCTCCAAGTAATCACTCCCCTTCTTCCTGCTTTACCACTGTACAGGAACAGGAGGACTCATCTTATGAGATCCTGCATAAGAGTCAATTACCTCCTTCCTTCAGAATGTGATACATGTGACATTCTTTTTGATGGAACAGTGACTCTGCCCAACCTAACCAGTTTGACTGACCTTCTCCAGATTCTTTCCAATTACTGTATTTTTGTTCTTAATTGACTGCTAATTTACTAGTATATGTTTATAAAGCATGCTTTTTTTTAGTAAGTGTGGAGCTATTTTCAGTTATACATGTACCCCAACCCTAAAATCAAAGTTTAAAAAAAATCAAGTCGACTTGACTGACAGAATCCAGAGCTACCTCATCCTACTCTAATGAAAGACCTACTGTGTGTACAGTGCTACATTCTCCACCCTGCTTGACTCCAAGTTTTCTTTCATGCACCAGAATGAGCAAGGCCACCACCAACAGCAGACATTAACTTCTATGCTGTTATTTCTCATAAATGGAAAATTTTCGACTTAATATTTAGTTATATTGGCATCTTACCCCACTTCCATTTATTTACATTTTTCTTCCTACATACAATAGACAGTTAAGAGAAAACATGTTTTGTAAAATATTTAGAATCTCAAAAAATTTTGTTTATTTAAATAAATTAAATATGTGGAAGCAGCTATCATCCATCCCAAGTGTTTCAAATTGTTAAGCACCTTCTTTTCTTATGTATACTAAATAAGCTATTGATTTGACTAGTCACTAAAGAAGTCTTGGAAGTTTGGAGAAAGTTACAGTAAGAGGAAATTGCTATTATTGCAACAAGAGAGTATTTTGATTGCAAATTTTTCCATAAGTGTGTCAATTTGCAACTTGAGAAGAATTTAATAGTAGCTGAGATTTCAAAATGTAACACAGAAACTCATTTTTTTCGCAATTAAAATAAGTTCTTCTGATAATCTGAGGATAAGAATGACCCAAATTACCCTCCCCCAACACTTCTCTATCCAAAGGAGTAGGGAATGGAGTTTGAACAGAACATCTGTGGACAGAATGAAAGACAAATGGTCTTTTCAGGCAAATGTCTGAAAAAAGGATCTTTTATAGCCAAACAGAATACTGTTGCATGCATCGCCATGGTTAAGAAGATCAAAAATACTTTCATAATGGCCTTTTATTTTAGCACATTCTATTTTTATGGAAAGAATTATGATTTCAACACATTCATTCATAATTCATATAATTATTAGCATAAATATCTTTTGACACAGATTTAATGTACTTTTGCCAGGCATATTGTGAATTTAAATTTAAACTGTTAAATGCACTAAGACAATTTCAGTGCAAGTACTGCTAAAGCAGATTAGATAAAATGAAATTTTTCTTATCTATCAAAAGGAATGTCCTATTAAAGAACAGAACTTTAAATAATGTATTATACATGAATTCATAGACTTCTTCAAGTTAAAACAATCAGCTAATTAAGATTACAACCTGTATTCTTTACTGATGGTTTGTTCAACATCCATTCACATAACTAGTATTTATTGAGTGCCTACTGTGCTAAGTCTTAATCTAGTCAGAGGACAAAGCAATACATAAAACAGGCAGAATTGCCCTTTTTAATGGAGTTTATATTTGGAGGAAGTCCAAGTGATAAACAAGAAATATAAGTACTTTAGATAATGCTAAGTGCTCAGAGGGGAAACAAAGCTGGGAAACAGAACAACAGAAAGTATTGAGAGCAATTGGGATAACATTTTAGATAGGGAAGCTTGGGAAGAATTTACTAAAAAGAAAGCCTTTGTGTAATTACCTGAAGGAGGTAAGGAGTGAGCCATGACAACATCTGGGCAAAAAAAGTTTCAGACAGAAGAAACAGCAAGGGTGAGGGTCTCGAGATGGGACTGTACTTGGCATGGTCTAGGAACAACAACTGTAGCTGGAGCAAAATTAGCAAGGGGGAGAGCAGTAGGCAAAGGTAACAGAAGACCAGATCATATAAGGCCTTCAAGTCATTGAAAGAATATAGGCATTTATTCAGAGTGATATGAGAAATCATTGAAGAGTTTTACATATAGCAATGACATGATTTAAATCATATTTTAACCAGATCACTCTGGCTCTGTGTTAAAAATTAGAGGGGTCTGGACACAGTGGCTCATACCTGTAATACCAGCACTATGGGAGGCTGAGGCAGACAGATCACTTGAGCCCAGGACTTCAAGACCAGTCGGTGCAACAAGGCAAAAACCCATCTCCAGTAAAAATACAAAAATTAGCTGGGCATGGTGGTATGTACCTGTAGTCCCAGCTACTCAGAAGGCCGAGGTGGGAGGATGACTTGAGCCCGGGAGGCGGAGGTTGCAGTGAGCCAAGATCGCGCCACTTCACTCCAGCCTGGGTGACACAACACCTCGTCTCAAGATATAGATATAGATAGATATAGATATAGATATAGATATATACAGATATAGATATATAGATACACACACACACACATACATACACACACACACACACACACACACACACACACACACACACATATATATATATATATATATATATATTCTAATGTATTACCTATATTAGAGAGGGTAAGAGCAGAAGCAGGAAGAACTGTGAGGGTATTTCAGTAATCCAGGTGAGAGATTGTGGTGGCTTAGACCAGGGTGGTAATAGTAGAGCTAGGGAGAAAAAGTCATATTATAAATACATTGAAAGATAAAGCTGACAAAACCTGCTGATGGATTTGCTATGGGGTATAAGAGAAAGAAAAGAGTTAAAGTTGACTCCAAGATTTTGTACCTGAGCCACTAGGGAGGGAAAAATTATAATTACTATTCAATGAGGTATAGATGAGTAGGAAAGGAGCAGATTTGGCCGATGGGTGATAGGCATCATGGGCTCAGTTTTGTACATATTAAATCTGCTCAGTTAGGCAGGCTTTAGCTCAGTCAAGAAGTCCTGGCTAGTGATATGAATTCTTAAGTTGCTAAAGATCAGAATTTATTGAACATTCTTAGAAATTTCAAATAACTTTCATCCAGTTGCTCACTATAATAAACAGAAAGTGCTAGTGAGGCATTAGAAAGATTTTAATAAATGATGGTTTAGAAAATAATGAAGTTAGGGTTTTTTAGAGAATTGGTCTTTAAAAATGCTAACAAGAGAAATCCATTTCTGGTAATGAATAAGCATTACAAGCTTGTGCTTTAAATTCACATACACCCTTGCACTTACCCTACCCTAAACACATAGCAATAAAATGAAATAAAACATATGGTCATGGTCAAATCTAAGCTTCAGGTGCCAAAAGGAACAAAAATGCTCAGTGATAATTGGGAACTAAAGCCACATATCTTAGGCACTGAGTCCAGAAAAAGATAGAGATGACTGAGAGTCTTCTCTAATGAGAATCAGAGAACCAGTGGATCTCAGCTATGTCAAGTATCTATCACCAGGTGTAACCAACTGGAAAGGCAAGCAGAGCCTCTCCCACTTGGATTTCAAGGATGGGACTGCAACCCATTGCCACTGAATGGAGGCAGAGACAGCCAAATGCTTAGACAAAAGGGATGAGTGCAAAAAGAAACATCCCTGCAGGAAGAATCTTGCACTCAAAATAAAATTCCAAAGCATCTAAAGAAAATTAATACTTTTTTAAAAATGGCAATGAACTAAACAATGAAATGATTCTTTCCTTGCTAAAAATGCAAATTACAAGAAAGTCACAAAAGCCCTTAAAATAAATTTTGGAAAAAAAAAAACAGGAAGTTTAAAACAGTAGATACTCAAAAGAGCCACTACCAACTTGATATCCTGTAAATGTAAAATATGTGAAATAAACTCTCTACAGATAAGATAAACTTTAGATTAGATACAATCAGAGAAAGAATTAAGAAATTGGAAGACAGTAAAATGAATTCCCCTAAAAGGCATTGCAGAAATATGAAAGGATACAAAATATGAAAGACACATGGAAGGTAAATTGAGAGGTACCAACATACGTCTAGACTAAAAAAGGGTCTAGTAAAGAAGACCATTTGAAGAGATTTTCGGAATTTAATAACACTTTCAATAAAAATTGACCCACAAAAAAATGCCAAATATGATTGAATTAGATAAATGATAACTGAGACACATAATAGTGAAACTACAGAATATTAGGGATAAAGAGAAAAATGTTTTAAAAGCTACAGAGAGAATAAAGACAGATTACAACAAGCAAGTGACTGTGTGGCTACAGATGGCTTAAGAGAAAAAACAGATGCCCAAAGAAAATAAAGTAGTATATTCAAGTTGCTGAGGGAAATTATTTTCAACTCAGAATTCTATACCCAGCCAAGCTATTATTCAAGAGGAAGGATTTTCAAACACTAAAACTGGAAGAGTTTGACACTCACAGACTGCTATGAAAGAACTTCTAAAGAATATACTTACTTGAGCATAAACTTGGAAGAGGGATGATCTGAAGCTATTATGAAATATACACAAATGAGATATTTTATGAATACCTCATGAGAAATACACTTATCCTGAATGCAAGGATTCTAGGCTTCTTTCATTTTTAGTTGTTGTAGTACCTTACATAATCAGTTGTGTTATGAATTACAGTCATGTGTCTGTTTTTAATGTCTTGCTCTTATTAAATTTTCATCTTAAAAACTGGAAAAAAAATGTACCAATTAAATTTCTGTCACTGATAATTCCATGAGTTCTACTAAAAAAGATAATACAGGATGATAAATTTGCACCTCAGAGGTGCTTAATAACACTGTAGTTGATGACATAGGGAAAACATTTTCAGGAGATTGTTTATGTTCATTATTTATGAATAATGAACAGTTTCTAATATAAGTTTGTAAGGGATCTTTTTGAATGTCAGGCTGTTTTGGAGGTCCCCAAGACCACCGACATGTTCAGTAATTTGCTAGAAGAACTCATAGGACACAACATACAGTTGAAGTCACGGCTAAGATTTATTACAGTGAAACAGCAGGAATATACAGGCAGATCAGTAAGGAAAAAAGACACCTATGGAACCTGGAGAAATCTGTCTGTAGGTTTCCTGTGCTCTCTCCCCCACAAGATAGGTCACACAGAGCATACTCTCCTCCCAGTAGCTAAAATGCAATCACATGTGTGCTTTGTTTCTGTCCAGGGAAGTCCGTTAGAGACTCAGTACCCAAAGATACTGAATTGGGCATTTAGACATCCTCTGCCTAGTAACTACCAAAATTCCAGACTCCCAGAAGGCAAGTGGGTATTCAGTGCCCCATGTGGGCAAATGAATCTTATCATTTAGGGAAGCTTCTTAGTATAGGGAACTGTTTACCAGCCAAGTTCCTAGATGCCAGTCAAAGGCAAATACTGCAAGTAGGCCTTTCTAAGACAGCAACCTCAGGCCTGCTATGTTAACTCTTTTCTGCACAAAGACCTAACTGTATAGTTTTAATAGATTTTTCAATCACTTCCAAAAGCATATAATGCAATTAACTTTTTCACTTAAAAAAATGCCAAGTCACTTGGAAAAATAATAAAATCTCTCTTAAGAGAACTTTATTTTAATATTTATAATATCCACAAAAGACATCTAAGGCTTTGCTTCTTTGAATGATGGATAAATCTGTATTTAATGTCTAGGAGTTCTCAGGTTTCCAGTAGACTGATTATACTCTGCAATCATGATCTTTATGTAAGTATATTTATAGGAAAAGAAAAGATAATCTTGTTAAAAAGAAAACCTGAAGAGTGTAAAATATGTTTGGTGTAGATTTTTAGAGTAAATATTCAGGTTCTAAGGAATAGCATGCAAAAAGCATAGGAGGTACATTATATATCCCAATTATTTCAGGCTGTCTGTTATCTATGTAGCTTTCTAAAAACAACCCACCTCCATCTTTGTCATTTTTCAAAACAATGAGCTGTAAAACTGTAATGATTACTTGCAGAAATACAAAAGAAAAAAAACCAATCCATAATTTTACCATGAAACAATTTAGGGAAAATAACTATCTGTAAATTAACTATACTTAAGCACACTAGCCTGAGTTATTATTTGAGTTATTATTTTGAAGCAAAGTGCATTGAAGAAAATCAACATAGCATAATGGGTTTTGTCTTTTATGCTTTCTCTCAAAATTTGATGGTGAATTTCTGTAACCATGGGTGCTGCAAAGTTTTATGTGTGTGTGTGTGTGTGTGTGTGTATACACATATATATACACATATACTACATACATACGTATTTATATTGCTTTAACACTTGGGTGATTATTTCTGGAAAACTTTGTACGTTAGTAAATTATCTGACCCTTATCTTTAGGACTGATACTCATCTGTAATATTATGTCATTAGACTTGTATAAATCATATACAGAATGAAAATTATATAAGTAGAATGTTATTTAATTAGCAATGATATTAAATAATAAAGTATCACAAAACACGAATTTATTTTTTTAAAACAGCAAATTTTAAATTAAAAAATCCAGTTGCCTCTTATATCTCCATAAAGAAAAAGAAGAATCTATAACCTGAATTTCATTTTGAAGGAATATCTGTGAATTAAAAGCACATATGCTATCTTTGTTTCCTCTTAGCTAGCTAATCATATGAATGTAATTAATCTTGTTATACCAGTGAACAGTCTGGCTTAGTAGACTAACTGGAGCCAGTGATGTATAGTCGTTAATTGAAAGTTAGACTGATCAGTATAGTTGTGGGTTTTTCTCTAGATATATCAAGCTGTCCAGGTACTTAGCATGGAGTGAACAGACAGGTTTAACTGGGATAGATGTTTAGCTCGGCAAGTATGATGCAGAGAGCATGGTCAAGGGAATGATTATAATGGTATCCCATGGAAACTAAGGAAAGAAAGAAATACAGGCACAAGACAGTAGTAAGGCCAATGAACTGGATGCCTCACAGTTTTTTTTTTAAGTGAGGACATGAGGGTATTAGACTGTGTAAGCCATGTATATTAGATACAGTGGCTGGTGTGTGCTTAAGATATTAAACATATGATCATGGGGATGCGTAGCTGAGGAGTTGGGAGGTAAAGGTCATTGGAACTGAGGAACCAGGGTACTGACATCATCATCTACATAAAGATTAGTCACCAATAATAGTGACAGAAGTAGGCATGAGAAGAAAATATTGTTTCAAGTGCTGAAATATTTAGGGACTAAGGAAGTAGGAGATCAGTAGGTGATGGTGGCTTATGTAATAAAATGAACTTCATGTGAACAAGTCATATTTGCCTGCTTACTTCATTAGATTTTAGGAGAATCAAATGAGATATTGTCTGACAAAGTACAGTATACCCCTAAAAAAGGTACAAAGTAGTATGTATGTAAAAGCCTTTAGTTTTACCAAATACTTTGTGCCCTGATTTCTCTGCCTACAAAATATAGGTAAAGATAATATCCTTTCCTGCTTCACAGGAGATTAGAAAGTTAAGTGACATGATGTATATGAATTTGTTTTGAGACTTTAGGGGGAAAAGCCTAACAGGGTTTAGAGTCACCATTTAGCTCTTGAGAGTTCTGTGTAGCATGCTGGTCTTCTGGATCACACCCTGAGTATCAGATATAACATTCTTTTTATCTTTGATTTCAGACATTTCAGCAGTCCTCACTGCAGCACAAATCAAAGAAGAAAAACAAAGGTAAGAAAAGGAATGAAACCTTTTACCTGCTTATTTTGCTCTTTGATAATCACCAGCACACTTTATCCATGTCCTCTTTCCTGAGCCCAGTGTGGATTAGAAGAGCACAACCCCCTAGTGCAAAAGCTGCCAGCTTCTTCAGTTCCATTATAATACAAGGTACCTTTTACAAAAAAAATAACTCGGTAAGTTTTGAGACTGGGGTTACATATTTCTGATTAAGATGTGTCACTTATGTGAGGGAAAAATATTAAAGATTTTTCTATTTTTCCAGTCTAATACAATATAAAAATAATTTTTAAGATTGTGAATTACTCATACTTCTTTTTGGTATCTGTGGACTAATACTTTCCTTTCACACCTTTTACAAAATTGAAAGAGCATTTCTACCCTTTAGGTCCTATAGCAGGCAAGAGCAAAAGACGAATTTCTTGCAAAGATCTTGGTCGTGGTGATTGTGAAGGCTGGCTTTGGAAAAAGAAAGATGCGAAGAGTTATTTTTCACAGAAATGGAAGAAATATTGGTTTGTCCTAAAGGATGCATCCCTGTATTGGTATATTAATGAGGAGGTAAGGTAAAGCACATTTTGTTGTCTCATCCATTCTCTATCTTTAATCAAAAGAACCACCATTTTGAGACTTATGTTTTAAAATCATATAATCACCTTAAGACCAGTTCAGTAGACTTAGGCTAGTTATTTTTCAATTCACTCTCTTAAAATGATTGCATGTTGGGGTTCTAGAAAGATAGATGTGTCAATTATTTTTATGTAGCAACATATCTGAAACACAGATAAAGTTTAGTAAAATTCTGTATATCTAAATAAAAATGTTAAGCTAATCTAAGCAGTAGCTTAACTAAAAGGATTATATGTAGATATTTAACAATTTTTAATGTCTTCCTTTTGTTAAAAGTTTTACACTTTTTTCTGTTTTTTTTTTTTAAGGGGAGGAGAAGCCCTTTACTAATTTAAGTAAATTAATATCCTGAATTTATTTCCATTTTTCTTTAAAAATGATCTAGTAGACTAGTTTTGAAAATCTGCAAGTATTCATTTCGCTTGGCCCAATGAGGGTATATAGATATAGAGATATAATACACTTAAATTATTCTTACGATTTTCTGGGGGGTTTTAGTGTAACAGATTTATATATCCAGAGTAGTCATGTCAAAACTTATCACATATCTTGGCAGATATACCAAAAGCATTTGTTGATATTCCCTTTACTCTGTATCTGCCTTTAATCCTTTGCTATAGCCACCTACTAGTTTCCTTTATTAGTTTTTTAAAACAATGATTTCTGCTGTATTTTATAAAAGATGTCCCTGGTTTAATGTAGTATGCTGGGTGAATAGTTCAATACTATTATGTTAAGACATTCATCGATTTGTAGTTGAATATTGTTGAAATATAACTTAACACCATTATTATGCCTATGATTATAACATATAATATCTAGATAATTTTATGTTCCCTAGACAGGTTATAATGTAATGTTGTTATGTTTAAGAGTAGACTTAGAAATCACACCACCTGAGTTACTGTGCCTTAGTTTCTTCATCTAAAAATGGGAGCAATAATAATACTTAACATGGGGGTATCATGTGGATGAAGTGAATCGATGCCTGACACATACTAAGTGTTCAATAAACATATGGTAGGCCAGGCCCAGTGGCTCATACCTATAATACCACTACTTTGGAAGGTTGAGGCGGAAGGATCATTTGAGCTCAGGATGTTGAGACCAGCCTGGGTAACATAGTGAGACCCTGTCTCTACAGAAAATTTAAAAATTAGCCAAGGGTTGTGGTGCACAGCTGTAGTCCCAGCTACTTGAGAGGCTGAAACAGGAGGATTGCTTGGGCCAGGGAGGTTGAGGCTGCAGTGAGCCGTGATTGAATCACTGGTCTCTAGCCTGGGCAACAGAGCAAGACCCCGTCTCAAAAAAATATGTGTGCTATTAGTAACATTTTTCAAAGGAACCTCTCATTTTATTTGTAAAATCTTGAGTTAATATTTTTCTATTTAATGTAAATTGTCTTTGTCACCTATATCAATATATTTGGTTGTTTTTTGTACTGTTGACATTTTTGTGGCAAATCACACACTTACCTAAAATATAGTCTGCTTTGCTAAGTATGTCTTATTTTAGATATAGAAAACAAACCATAATTTTACCTATATTTTCATTTAACAGATATATATTAAATACTTTTTTATACGCCAATCAAGTATTAGCAACATATAGTATCCTATGTTTCTCTTTATTGTAAGGTCACTTGCAGATTTCTCTGCCATATACTAGATTATATCCTATCTTTCAGAGTTTAAATGATGAAAACTATGGCCCCTTTTTGTTGAACTAAGTTTCAATCAGCAACTTATTGTTACTGTTAGCCTTGTGGGAGATGAATGAGGAATTCTACAGTATACGTTGCAAGAAATACCTTTAATGTGATAATATTTTTAGGAGAAATATAAAAATCCCTCATTACATCATGATGGGGAGATAGTAACTACCTCAAAATATTTTAAATTGTTCAAAATTTTAAACGTTTACATTATGGGTGTCACGGGTAATGTAACATAGAAATTAAAGTTGGGAAAAAAATTTTAAAATATTGTCCTTACTCTAAGATTTGAAGAAAAAATACTCAAATATTTAAAAAGTTTAATACTGCTCTTTTTCATAACACACATTCAGTCACTATCAGTAGCATCAGATTTTTGTTTTGCTTAGAAACTTAGCAATGAAAGTGAACATACACTGTAAAAGAATTGAGTCTCTTTTTTTTTCCCTGTGATAGTGGATGGGAGTGTAATCTCACTTAAACTTGATATCTAAGGAGCTATGGATATAGCACAGATCAAATGAAGGTTAGAGATAGTAAAACTCTGAGAACTTTGCTCATGAGCAGGAGAAGGGATACAATGATAAACTATTTAGCAAAAGATAGTTTTAGCTTAGTTGGGATAACTTGTATCTAACATAATATTTTGGATAATTCTTCTATCTTGTTTTTCCATCCAGCATTAGAGAGAGGAGTGTTTTACAGATTTCATTCGATTTTTCAGGTGAAAAATGACCTTTATATATATAGCACATACCCCAAGCCAGATATTTGAAAATCAAATTGATGTATTTCATTTGTAAACTCTTGAATACACAAAATAATTGTTATAAGATGCTGACAAGCTTGCAGAGAAGACAGGAACACTCATACACTGTTGGTGGGAGTATAAATTAGTTCAGCCATTGTGGAAAGCAGTATAGTGATTCCTCAAAGAGCTAAAAGCAGAACTACTATTCAATCCAGCAGTCCCATTACTGGGTATATACCCCGAGGAATATAAATCTTTCTACCATAAAGACACAAACACGTGAATGTTCATTGCAGCACTATTCATGATAGCAAAGGCATGAATTGACCTAAATGCATATCAGTGACAGATTGGATAAAGAAAATGTAGTACATATACACCATGGAATACTATGCAGACCTAAAAGAATGAGATTATGTCTTTTGCAGGAACGTGGATGGAGCTGAAGGCATTATCCTTTGCAAATAAACGCAGGAACAGAAAACCAAATACCTCATGTTCTCACTTATATGTGAGAGCTGAATGATGAGAACTCATGTACACAAAGAAGGGAACAACAGACACTGGGGTCTGCTTGAGGGGGGTTGGTGGGAGGAGGGAAAGGAACAGAAAAAAATAACTGTTGGGTACTAGGATTAGTGCCTTGGTGATGAAATAATCTATACAACACACTCCTGTGACACGCATTTACCTGTATAACAAACCTTCACATGTACCCTTAACCTAAAATGGAAGTTAAAAATAATTAAATAAAAGATAATTGGTATATAATAAGAGAAAATCAGGTTTGATAAAAGATTTGTTGGAGGGAAATCCAGTCAGTAAATATTGCTATATTTTACATCTGAACATTAAGAAAAATAGAAAATTGTGAATTACAAAAGTGGACTACATTTATTTTATATATTATAAAAGTGTATATATATATTCTGACCAGAAAGTTAGTTATAAAACACATTCCACTTTGAGAATTAAATAATTTTTTATTCTCATTTTATTATGAAAAATACTTTTTAAAAGTTCTATACATATTTTAGTAGTATTGTAAGTGTTCAAAATATATCTTCAATTTATGGAATACAACAGGTAAACATGGACTCCTGATCTCTAAAATGTCAAATTTAAGGAATTAAAGGAACATATTTATTAGTACAGATATCTAAGACATAGTTTTAGAGTATCATTACTTTCATACCTTTCTATATAATAATCTAACCAAGAGTGTTGCCTCTTTAGGATGAAAAAGCAGAAGGATTCATCAGTCTGCCTGAATTTAAAATTGATAGAGCCAGTGAATGCCGCAAAAAATAGTAAGTTGATTTTATTTTGGAAGAGGAAAAGATAGGGGTTTTTTTTTATTTCCAGATTTTAAATTATAGGTTTTTCATTTAATGCTTTCACATTGAGGTAATAAGAAAGTAGTTTTGTGGGCAGAAAATTGAACTTTTTACTGATTTCTGTCATGATGATAGAAGCATTATATATGTGAACTCGGGTCAGATGTTGCAGTAATTTTGCACATCAGAATTATTTGGCTCAAACTTAGTTCCCAATCTGTAATAAATGTACTTTGTTCCTTTTTGCAGTGCATTCAAAGCCTGTCATCCTAAAATCAAAAGCTTTTATTTTGCTGCTGAACATCTTGATGATATGAACAGGTAAAGTATTTCAGAAGAGTATGTAGAAGGTCAGTGAGGCCTAGAATTCTAAATTTTCTACAGTAATGCTTAGAGAATAATGTCACTGAAGTTTCTAGATCAATCAATTTAAAATAAAATAGGACCAGCTATAGCTCCATGCAGCCATATCTAATTTTAAAGCACATCATTTAAAAAGTCAAAATAAACTCATTAAATATTTTTGTCAAGTTTACCAAAAAGATGATAGAGACCATATACAGACCCAAAAAATCTACCACCAAAAAATGGGATTTTTTTAAGTTAATTTCAATAAAATGTCTTAAAATTTACTCTCAGATGGGGGAAAAAGAGATGTCTACCAAAAAAGCTGACTTTTTCCAAGTACTGAATATTTTTGACAGAATTTTCATCTCAAAAATTCAGGCCTAAGAAAAATTAGTATTTACTTCTGTCATTTTTCATCTTTGACCTGACAGAACCATACAACCAACAAATCAGATGGCTCAGTGGTTACTTAGTGGCTCGGGGAAAACCTATATGTATTTTTTATCTTTTCTCATCACCTGCCACATTCTGCTTCATGTTTATACTTTGGCTTTTATGAATTTTATGCTTTCTTCCTTTCTCTTTCCTTTCCCATCTTCCTTTTCTAGAATTATAGAAATTGAGTTTAAGATTCAAAATTTTCCCCCTTTCTATAAGTTTACTAGCAATAACATATTATAAATATAACCTGCCTACACTTAGAGAGAGGCAGCATAGCATCATGATCAGGACCATGGACTTTGCAACCAGACTCTCCAAATCCCAGCTCTACCACTTACTAGCTGTACAATCTTGGACAAATAACTTGACCTCTTCATTCCTAATATTGTCCAATCTATATAAGAGGTGGGTGGGGATAATAACTGTCTCAATCTCAGCTCTACACTGATTAGCTGTGAGACCTTGGGCAAGAAACTTAACCTCTCTATGCTGAGGTATTGACCCTTTTATAAAGTGAAAATAACAATGACCCCTATGAGTAAGACTTTTATAAGGAGTAAATAAGCATACAGAAAGGACTTAGAAGAGTGCCTACTAAGTTATAAGTGTTATGTAAGTGTTTACAATTAATATATATTTCTTTTACATACTTTGGGTTCTAACTACATTTACCTTTCTTTGTGTATATCTAAAACAATTGTACCTAGGCATTTTTAAGCACAAAATTGTGTAGCTGCATAAATTTGCTTGAACATACTACATGAACACTTAATGTCCTTTTATAAATAATCTTCTTCTTTGACACTTGGGAGTACAAGCATGTTTTTTTTTTTCAAACCAAAGATATGAATACAAGGAAATGGCAAAGAAAGTGTTGAGAAACTTGATTAAATCTTTTATTACTAATAAGGGAACTGAGCCTTTAATATAGTTTCCATAATCTTCTCTAAATTCATATAACTTGTCATTCTTGAAATTTCATACCAGGCTATAAAAATTTAAATAGTTTTTTCTCCTTGTTCTCAAAATGAAAATGTTTATTCACATGCACATGGAGAGGAAGAGATGTGATACTCCATTTTGTGTTTTAATTATTTTGCAATTCCACTTTTCTAGTACTTACTATCCATTTTAACTCAATGCCCTTGGGATAAATATGAAGGATTTTCATCATGACCAAACTGAAATTAAGTGGTATACATAAGCATATCCTATCTTACAAGATGGATGCACTAGAATCTAGCCAACTCCAAGAATTAACACAATGTAAACATTCATGTTACATGCTAATCAGGATCTTTTTAAGCTTAAAAGTTGCCTGTTTAAAAGTAGATTTTTATGAGATATAAAATCCTTTTTGGCCTTCATTATCCACTCCAAGTTATCAAGAGCTTCAAAAGGATGCTGATGTCACTACTCCTTCCTAATATTTTGTGGATGTATCTGATTTGGGGTATCACAAACACTAAACCAGTTTTATGTGGTTCATTTTGTTGGTTTTCTAAGCAGTAAGTCAAAGAAAGAAAGTGAAACATAAAAAAGGGCATCTTTACATTACACATTTAAAAGCACTGTTTTAGGTAAAGCCTGTCATGGTGCACTACAACATTAAGAATTTAATTGTCCTGAAATATTGAATTGTTTTTTAACTTTAATTAAAATGGAGGGAGACAATCCAAGAAGGCCAAATAGGAACAGCTCTGGATTTCAGTTCCCATTGAAAACGCAGAGAGTGACTGATTACCACATTCCCAAACAAATTTTTACTGCCCACAGACCAGGAGATTCCCAGCAGAAAAGCACCATGAGCCACCAGCATGGCTGTTTCAGCCAGCACAGAGGGTCTCCACACAAAAACTCACACAAATCCGGGCGCATTTTCAACCGGTGACCAGAACGCCTGGGAGACAGAGTCACCCATTCAACTAAAAAAAAAAGAGGACCAGCACAGCTGTTGCAGCTGGCACAGTGGGTCTCCACACAAAAACGGGCACCTTTTCAACTGGCAACTAGAACACCTGGGAGACAGAGTTGCCCATGCAACTGAAAAAAAAGGGGACTGAAAATAGGAGCCAGGTGATCTGACTTGGCTGGTCCCATGCTCACAAAGACCAGCAGTCTGAAACGCTCTGGATTGAGAGTTTCACAGCAAGCACAGCTGGACCTGGGATGGTCCCGCTTTGTGGGGGAAGGGCATATGCCATTACTGAGGCAGTCCACCACTATCGAGGCAGTCCACCACTACTGAGGCAGTCCGCCATTACAGAGGCAGACTGCCATTACATAGGCAGTTCTAACTATACCCCTATAAACAAAACTGTGAGGAAGTTCACACAGCATCTGGGCAGAGCCCACGTTAGCTCAGCAACACCTCTACTGGCAGACTGTGAATAGGCTACCTCCTTGCTGGGCAGGGCATCTCTGAAAAAAGGCAGCAGCATGACAGAAACTTATAAATAAAGCCCCACCTTCCCGGGACAGAGCACCTGGGAAAAAAAGGCGATCATGAGCTCTGTTGCAGCAGACTTAAACGTACCTGCCCAGCATCTCTGAACAGAACAACGTAACTCACACCTCAGGACTTGAGCTCCTATAAAGGACAGACTGTCACGTGAAGCAGCTCCCTGAACCCAGTATATCCAAAGAGTCACCTCATAAACGAGAGTTCTGGCAGACATCTGGCAGGTATCCTTCTGGGACAAAGATAGCAGAAGAAGAAACTGCCAACCACCCTTACTGTTCTGCAGCCACTGCAGGTGATCCCCAGGCAAGCAGGGTCTGGAGTGGACCTCCAGCAGTCCTACAGCAGAGGGGCCTGACTGTTAGAAGGAAAACTAAGAAACAGAAAGAAATAACTTCATCATGAACAAAGAGGATGTCCACTCAGACCCCATCTGAAAGTTACCAACTACAAAGACCACAAGGACATAAATCCACAAAGATGGGAAGAAACCAGCATAAAAAGGATGAAAACACCCAAAACCAGACGCCTCTCCTCCTGCAAGGGATCACAACTCCTCACCAGCAAGGGAACAAGATTGGATGGAGAATGAGTCTAATGAATTGACAGAAACAGGCTTCAGAAGGTGGGTAATAAGAAACTTCTCTGAGCTAAAAGAACATGTTCTAACCCAATGCAAAGAAACTAAGAACCTTGAAAAAAGGTTTGACGAAATGCTAGCAAGAATAAACAGATTAGAGAGGAATATAAATTAACTGATGGAGCTGAAAAACACATCACGAGAACTTTGCAAAGCATACACAAGTTTCAATAGCTGAATTGACTAGGCAGAAAAAAGGATATTAGAGATTGAAGATCAACTCAATGAAATAAAATGAGAAGGAAAGATTAGAGAAAAAAGAATAAAAAGAAATGAACAAAGCCTCCAAGAAATATGGCATTATGTGAAAAGACCTAATCTATGATAGGTGTACCTGATTGTGACAGAGAGAATGAATCCAAGCTGGAAAACACTCTTCAGGATATAATCCAGGAGAACTTCCCCAACCTAGCAAGGCAGGCCACCATTCAAGTCCAGGAAATACAGAAAACACCACAAAGATATTCCTCAAGAAAGACCAACCCCAAGGCACATAATTGTCAGATTCATCAGGGTTGAAATGAAGGCAAAAATGCTAAGGACAGCCAGAGAGAAAGGTCGGGTTACCCACAAAGGGAAGCCCAACAGACTCACAGCGGGTCTTTCAGCAGAAACCCTACAAGCCAGAAGACAGTGGGGACCAATATTCAACATCCTTAAAGAAAAGAACTTTCAACCTAGAATTTCATATACAGCCAAACTAACTTTCATAAGCGAAAGAGAATTAAAATCCTTTACAGACAAGCAATTGCTCAGAGATTTCATCACCACTAGGCCTGCTTTACAAGAGCTCCTGAAAGAAGCACTAAACAGAAAGGAACAACTAGTACCAGCCACGCCAAAAACATACCAAATGGTAAAGAGCATCGACACAATGAAGAAACTACATCAACTAATGGGCAAAACAACCAGCTAGCATCAAAATGGCAGTATCAAATTCACACATAACAATATTAACCTTAAATTTAAATGGGCTAAATGCCCCAATCAAAAGACACAGACTGGCAAATTGGATAAAAAGTCAAAACCCATCAGTGCGCTGTATCCAGGAAACCCATCTCACATGCAAAGATACACATAGGCTCAAAATAACGGAATGGAGGAAGATTTACCAAGCAAATGAAGAGCAAAAAAAAGCAGCAGTTATAATCCTAGTCTATGATAAAATAGACTTTAAAGCAACAAAGATCAAAAGAGACAAAGAAGGATATTATATAATGATAAAACTATCAATGCAATAAGAAGAGCTAACGATCCTAAATATATACGTACCCAATTCAGGAGCACCCAGTTACATAAAGCAAGTTCTTAATGACTTACAATGAGACTTAGACTCCCACACAATAATAGTGGGAGACTTTAACACTCCACTGTCAATATTAGACAATATCAACAAGACAGAAAATTAACAAGGACACAGAGGACTTGAACTCAGACCTGGACCAAGCAAACCTAATAGACATCTACAGAACTGTCCAACCCAAATCCACAGAATATACATTCTTCTCAGCACCACACCACACCTACTCTAAAATTGACCATGTAATTGGAAGTAAATCACTCCTCAGCAAATGCAAAAGAATGGAAATCATAACAAACAGTCTCTCATACCACAGTGCAATCAAGATAGAATTCAGAACTCAGAAACTAACTCAGTACCACAAAACTTCATGGAAACTGAACAACTGGCTTTTGAATGTTGACTGGATAAACAGTGAAATGAAGGCAGAAATAAAGTTGTTCTTTGAAACCAACAAGAATGAAGACATAACATACCAGAATCTCTGGGACACATTTAAAGCAATGTCTAGAGGAAAATATATAGCAATAAATGCCCACATGAGAAGCAAGGAAAGATCTAAAATCGACACCCTATCATCAAAATTGAAAGAGCTAGAGAAACAAGATCAAAAAAACTCAAAACCTAGCAGAAGACAAGTAATAACTAACATCAGAGCAGAACTGAAGGAGAAAGAGACTCAAGAAACCCTTCAAAAAATCAGTCCAGGAGCTGGTTTTTTTAAAAGATCATCAAATTGGACCACTAGTCAGATTAATAAAAAAGAAGAGAGAGAATATCAAATAGATGCAATAAAAAAACTATAAAGGGGCTATCATCACAGATTCTACAGAAATACAAACCACCATCAGAGATTACTACAAACAACTCTATGCACATAAACCAGTAAACCTGGAAGAAATGGATAAATTCCTGAACACTTGCATCCTCCCAAACCTAAATCAGGAAGAAGTTGAAACCCTGAATAGACCAATAACAAGGTTTGAAGTTGAGGCAGCAATTAAGTGCATACCACCCAAAAAAAGCCCAGCTCTAGATGGGTTCACAGCCGAATTCTACCAGACAATAAAAAGAGGAGCTGGTACCACTCATGAAACTATTCCAAACAATCCAGAAAGGGGGAATCCTTCCCAAATCATTTTATGAGACCAACATCATCCTGATACAAAAACCCAGCAGAGACTCAACAAAAAAAGAAAACTTCAGGCCAATATCCATGATGAACATAGATGCAAAAATCTTCAATAAAATACTGGCAATCCGATTGCAACAGCATATCAAAAAGCTTATCCATCACGGTCAAGTAGACTTCATCCTGGGGATGCAAGGCTGGTTCAACATATGCAAGTCTATAAATGTAATTCACCACATAAACAACCAAAAACAAAAACCACATGATTATCTCAATTGATGCAGAGAAGGCCTTTGACAAAATTCAACAGCGCTTTATGCTAAAAACTCTCAGTAAACTAGATATTGACAGAACATATCTCAAAACAACAAAAACTATTAATGACAAACCCACAACCAGTATCACACTGAATGGGCAAAAACTGGAAGCATTTTCTTTGAATTCTGGTACTAGGCAAGGATGCCCTCTCTCACCACTCCTATTCAATATAGTATTGGAAGTTCTAGCCAGATCAATCAGGCAAGAAAAAGAAACAAAGTGTATTAAATTGGGAAAGGAGGATATCAAACTATCTCTATTTGCAGACGACATGATTGTATATTTAAAAGACCCCATTTTCTCAGCCCAAAATCTTCTGAAACTGATAAGCAACTTCAGCAAAGTCTCAGGATGTCAAATTGATATGCAAAAATCACAAGCATTCCTATACACCAATAACAGACTTAAAGAGAACCAAATCAAGAATCAACTGCCGTTCATAATTGCTACAAAGAGAATAAAATACCTAGGAATACAACTAACAAAGGATGTAAAGGACCTCTTCAAGGAGAACTACAAAGCACTGCTCAACAAAATTCAAGAGAGGACACAAACAGATGGAGAAATATTCCATGCTCATGGTTAGGAAGAATCAATATTGTGAAAATGGCCATACTGCCCAAAATAATTTATAGATTCAATGCTATTCCCATCAGTCTACCAATGACCTTCACAGATCTGTAAAAAACCACCTTAAACTTCATATGGAACCAAAACAGAGCCCACAGAGCCAAGACAATTCTAAGCAAAAAGAACAAAGCTGGAAGCATCATGCTACCTGACTTGAAACTATACTACAGGGCTACAGTAATCAAAACAGCATGGTACTGGTACCAAAACAGAGATATAGACCAATGGAATGGAACGGAGGCCTTGGAGGCAATGCCAGACGTCTACAACTATCTGATCTTTGACAAACCTGACAAAATCAATGGGGAAAGGATTCCCTGTTTAATAAACGGTGTTGGGAAAACTGGCTAACCATGTGCAGAAAGCAGAAACTTGACACCTTACACTAAAATTAACTCCAGATGGATTAAAGACTTAAACATAAAACTTAACACCATAAAAACCCTGGAAAAAAACCTAGGCAAAAGCATTCAAGACATAGGCATAGGCAAGGACTTCATGACTAAAACACCAAAAGCATTGGCAACAAAAGACAAAATAGACAAATGAGACCTAATTAAACTCCAGAGCTTCTGTACAGCAAAAGAAACAATCCTCAGAGTGAACTGGCAGCCAACAGAATGGGAAAAAATGTTTGCAATCTACCCATCTGACAAAGGGCTAATATCCAGAATCTACAAAGAACTAAAACACATTCACAAGAAAAAAACAAACAAACCCATTCAAAACTAGGCGAAGGATATGAACAGACACTTTTCAAAAGAAGTGAGACCAACAAACATATGAAGACCAACAAACATATGAAAAAATGCTCATCATCACTGGTCATTAGAGAAATGCAAATCAAAACTACATTGAGATACCATCTCACATCAGCTAGAATGGCGATCATAAAAAATCTGGAGACAACAGATGCTGGAGAGGATGTGGAAAAATAGGAACATTTTTACACTGTTGGTGGGAGTGTAAATTATTTCAACCATTGTGGAAGACAGTGTGGCAATTCCTCAAGGACCTACAAATAGACATTCCTTTTGACTTAGCAATCCTATTACTGGGTATATGTCCAAAGGATTATAAATCATTCTATTATAAGGACATATGCAAATGAATGTTTATTACAGCATAGTTTACAATAGCAAAGACCTGGAACCAACCCAAATGCCCATCGATGATAGACTGAACAGGGAAAATGTGACACATATACACCCTGGAATACTATGCAGCCATAAAAAAAGACTAGTTCATGTCCTTTGTAGGGACATGGATGAACCTGGAAACCATCATTCTCAACAAACTGACACAAGAACAGAAAACCAAACACCACATGTTCTCACTCACGGGCAGATGTTGAACAATGAGAACACATGGACACAGGGAGGGGAGCATCACACACTGGGGTCTGTGGTGGGAGGGAACTAGGGAAGGGACAGCAGGGGGTGGGGAGTTGGGCAGGGATAACATGAGGAGAAATGCCAGATATAGGAAATGGGGAGGAAGGCAGCAAACCACATTGCCATGTATGTATCCTGCATGTTCTTCACATGTACCCCAAAACCTAAAATGCAATAAAATATTGAAAAACAAAACTATGAATGCAAACTAGGACAAAATTTAAATCTAAATGACTAGTATGTAGACAAATGTGAGATTCAAATACAGCAGCTCTAAATTTGGTAACATATGCAATTTGAATAAAATATGTTTTCTTCAAAATTAAAGGCAAAAAAATAAAATTAAAATAGAGTTTTATTGTTTTGCATTCAATTTTCCTTTCTAAAAAATAACCCTATTCCTAAAGTAGTTTCAATGGGAAGATTTTTTTAATTGTTTGTTAATAGAAAGGGGAAAGAGTCAGTGCTAAAAATATTCAGAGGATTAATGATGGGAAGAAACACCCACCTTTAGCTTTGTCAAGTAACTTGATTGTTACATAACAGCAAGATGATCTGGATGTTGGTTTGTTCTATATGTAATTTTTTAAAAAGCATGTCAAGTCTTCAAAAGATTATATATTTATAAAAGTAATTATAAATATATAATTTATGTGATTATTTGATATATTTTAGATGTCATATCTACTTCTTATGAAAATACACCATGTTTCAGAGAAATATATTTTTCTGTTACTCATTTTAAAAAACAAATGTAATGCTGGTGGTGACAGGGCCTAGTAATTGGTGTTAAAAAGTAATCCTTACATTTAATTTTCTTCTGTAAAATTATATACACATATATACACACAGTAAATGTGCATATATGTGCATAAATATACACACACATAGAATATTAAAATTATCATCTATTTTGAGAAGCAATAAGTTTTATTGTGAGGTAATTTGCAAAAACACTTTTAGGCACCCCACTATTCATCTGTTTCATCAGAAATAAGCATTGAAACATTAAAAAATGATTTTTTTCTGGTTTTTGTAAAATCTATGGGGATAAAACAAAATATCATGTTACTCAAGTATTCTGAAGACTTATTTACTGAATTTGTTTGGTCTATATATTCCTTACCATGTCAGTACATATGTTCTTGTAATTGTGATGACCCACCAGTTCCTATTTGGTAATTATTATTTATACATTTTTCCCATGGTTCTTTCTCTTATTTCCCTCTAAATACATTATTCTTTGTCAGTTGTGAATATCTCCTTTGAATGTTTGCTATAGGTTCAATATCCCCTTACTTATATGTTCCTATTTTAAAGCATTGGTGATACAATAAGGTACTGAATTTAGACCTGTTATTAAAGAACTTCCTCATAAAATCTGTTCTGTTGAACAGATTCTAAATTCAATATTGTATCTCTGATCATCTTACCTAAAGTAGCCTTCCCTCATCCCCAGCATCTTTGACATTCTAATTTTCTCACTTGCTTGCTTGTTTGTGTTTAAATAGCATTTGCTACGATTTCATATATGTTTATTTGTATCCCTGTTTATTGTTTGTCTCCCTCACAAAGATATGGAAATCATGAAGGCAGGCACTTTGTTTTAGCTCTGTATCCCAGGTACCTGGCACATATAGGCTCTTAATAAATATTGCTTGAATCAGTTAATGCATATGTGTTTGCTTTCATAATAACCTAAAATACCAAATCATGACCGTAGCAAGTAAATCAGTAAGTATCTTGTAGTTGAAGCCTAAAGGATAAGTTTATCTAAGATAGCACCAACAGCTGTTTAGTATTTAGCCTCTTGTGGCTCTGGGCAGTGGCCTGGTATATCCACACACTTTCTTAACAATCTCTCTTTAATTAACAAAATTTTTCTTCTTAAGAATAGTTTAAACTTTCAGTTTTCTTGTGAAACAGTAAATCTAGAGTTAACTGAAGGCAAAAATTATGTCTTATTTATTTCTGTATCCCTAACACATAGCTCATTGTTCAGCACATAGCAAACACTTAACAAATACTGTTGAGGTAAAAAATTGAGCAAGCCCCTTTTTAGTTTCCTGATTTATTTCATAAGGACCTCATTGTTATTCACATTTCTGATAAAAGGAAATTTCATTGATATTTTTAAAGTAGTAAATACAAGGCACTGGATTAAAATTGAGTAATAAATTTTTCATTCATGGTATTACCATCATTTTCACCCAAAAGCACCAGGCCAGCCTTTCCTAAGGGTGGTAAGATTTGCCTTGTAGTACAGATTTAACCCCCTTTTCACTGCAAATCAACTAAGACTAAATTTTAACTTTGAACTTTTACTAATGATTAGAGTCATTTTTAAAATATAGTCATGAAGTTTGCTTCTTGATTTATAGTTTATAATTTTCTGGAGTGTGTGTGTGTGTATATACACACACACACACACATATGCACACACACACTCCAGAAACATTATTAATATATATATATATATATAATGCTACTGAATTCATTTGATAATCTTTATTTTATTCCAGTTCTACCTCAGTCCTTTCTTCCCTTCCTAAATGTACCTGTGATGATAATTACATTGCAGGTTTTGCTAAAATAAAGGTAGGCTCTAATTGACCTCTTCTTACAATTAAAGCTTAAGTTTCCATAGATGCGATTTTGTGTATTAGAGACACAACTTTACTCACTTTTCAAGATATTCTAAGTATTTGATGCACAGTTAACACCGCTTGGCATGAATGATGAAATATATGAGTCACTTCAAACAATGTGTTCTTCCACTTGACAGGGAAGATAAAGATCTTAGGAGAAAAAGTTCTCAACAACGAATTTTCTTAAAAACATATCTAGATCAGATTATTCCACAACTTAATGACATTAGCCATACTAGTGATTCTGGACATACTCAAGCTAGCTTGAAAGGTAGTTTTTTCCTCAGTTTCCGATTTGGGAAGGTATACGGATTATGGCTCAGGATTGACCAAGGGGAAATTTTCATGTTGTTTAAGATATGTGATTTGATAATCTGAGGGATAACATGGGGAGAAATGCCAAATATAGTATGCACCTAAAGTAAAATAAATAAATTTTTAAAAAACCTTCAAGGCATGTATCAATAAAAATATTTTTAGATGAAAAAAAAAATTAACACAAGGAGAGCCCTGGTGGGACAAAAGAAAGATGTTAAAACTTTGCTTTGCTTTAGGCAGTCCCTAAATTGGCAATAGCAGCACTACAGAAAGAGGAAAGAATTGAGATTTATTTTTGGCTTACTATTGTTCATGAAAATACATTTTCAAGATCTAAACAGATGTTAAAATTGTATATGTTCATTGTGTCTTTGGAAAACCCCATACTCTTGTATTTAGAGACAAGTGTCTGAAGTACTCCAAGATGTATTTCCTGTTAGAATGTTAAACAAGCTTAATCAAAACTATTATTTCACAATAAAACTATTATTTTGATGGGCAAGGTCCATAACTTTTTTTCCTCATCAGGATAAATTAAACCTGATACTGTTTAAGTATCTCTAAAGGAGCATTTGTTCTGAAGAAACAGAACAGCAGAAATATTTGGAGTACTTCTACATTTGGAACAATAGAATTAATATGGCTTTTGTCAACTCCAAACTCATTATGTTACAGATATTAACAACTTTGCCCAAGACTTTTCTATTGAAATAGCATCTTTGGTATGGGAGCAATTCGTACTATGGCAAATTGTATCTCATTTAAGATTCCATGCATCAGTACTTGCAAACACATCTTATATGTAGGATTATTCCATATATTCTTAGATATTTTAAAATGTATGTTTCTAGGAAGTAAAATATAAGAAGTTAGGTTACAATGTTATTGATTATATTTGTTTTTTTCAGGTGGCTTAACAGAATTAATATGCTGACTGCAGGTTATGCAGAAAGAGAGAGGATTAAGCAAGAACAAGGTAAAGGAATACTTTTTTTAAATGTTATATTTTTTCCTGCAATAATCCTATATAGACATTCATTGCTATCACTTAAGAGAAAATGCATATGCCAATTTGTGGTTA
Organism: Callithrix jacchus; assembly: GCF_049354715.1. Classification (NCBI taxonomy): domain Eukaryota; kingdom Metazoa; phylum Chordata; class Mammalia; order Primates; family Cebidae; genus Callithrix; species Callithrix jacchus. The sequence continues at coordinate 22,122,779 of NC_133524.1, forward strand.
TTTGTCTTCAGGGCACTTAAGTGAGGTTTAACAACTTGAATACATAGGGACTGAACGCTCAAATTTTTGGAGCAGCTAATGTGGAGTTCTCTCCTATTCATTACCCCCTCCTCCTATCTTTTTCCTGTGAAGAAACAAAATCTTAAAAATGGAAAAAGTTTGACTGAACCAAGTCCAGATCCTTAGCAGTGAGCACTTTTTACTATTTAGCAGTTTTGTAGACATTTAAGTGGCCTTTTATGCAAAGAAATGGGATGATTGATCTTTTCTTTCATAAATTTTCTCATTTGGTTATGTTCTTCAATTCTGTTACTATGCAATTCTCCGATCTTTTGGAATTTGCCTTGGTATGGACCTCAGATTTATGAAACAATGTTATGGTTCTTCAGCTTTGTTACTATGTAACTCTGTGATTATATGGAATTTGCCTTGGTATCAACCTCAGATTTATGAAACACAATGTTATTATGCAGAATTGAAATCTTAAGAACAAAAGCTATTGTCATCGTTCTGAGGTGGCTTCACATTTCCCAAAGGGTGTTTGTCGTACATCCCTTGGAAGCATAAATAGGTTTTTGAAATTATCTGTTAAAATAATCCATAGATTGACACACACATAAACACAAACCTATTCATAGTTGTCTCTTCACAATAAACTGGTCATAACCAGTTTATTGATGTGGATATTCCAAAAGCCTTCTATTTTCTTTTAGACTTAGAGTAAAATCTCAGCCAAGTCTTTTTTGTTTGTTTGTTTTTTGTTTTGTTTTGAGATAGGGTCTCACTCTGATGCCCAGCCTAAAGTGCAGTGGCATGATCTTGGCTCACTGCAGCCTCGACCTCCCGGGCTCAACGATCCTCCCACCTCAGCCTCCTGAGTAGCTGGGATCACAGGCTTACACCACCACACCTGACTAATTTTCGTTTTTGTTTTTACTTGTTGTTTTTTTGTAGAGACGGGTTTTTGTCATATTGCCTATGCTGGTCCCGAACCCCTGGGCTCAAGCAATCCATCCATCTTCCAAAGGGCTGCGATTACAGGCATGAGTTCTCGTGCCCAGCCTTCAGCCAACTCTTTTTTAAAAACATCTGAAAACTAAAGTTTTTAAAAATCTAAAGAAGACAACCTGATCCCAAAACCAGTATGTCAGCAAATGTTTAGGTACAGATTAGTAAATTTTTTCTGTAAGGAAGCTAATGATATTTTTGGCTTTGCAGGCTATGCAGTAGAGACTATATGTTTGCAAGAGCACTGAAAAAAAATTAGTCTTCCTTTTCAAATTTCTTTAAAAGGAATAAAACAGATCTCTAAAAGTGTTTATAGATTTTTTTTTCTGATTTGTTAAAGACACAAGAATTAGAAGTATGGGCATTGTACTGATAGAAAAATGAATCTTCGAATCAATTTGCATAAATTTAAGGAAGCTTGGATCTTAAGCTTAATTTCTGTATTTTATTACTTGGCATTACTATGAACCTGAGCTTGGTCTTGATTTTAGTGAATTTCCTTTGTAGTTGGTATTATATAGCCAAATTTTATTATGGATAAAATATCTGATAAGTTATATAGTTATATTGGACATATGGGTTCCAAAAAGTATTTGGTCTGTAGATTCATGATGTACTTACATTCTATCATGTAAGTAGAAAAATCATAGGCAGAAGCTAGTAGTTACACTTTAATACAACAAGAATCTTGCTAATGCAATACAACCAGAATCTCTGAAATAATTTTGATTTCCACATAGGATGCATGTTCCTCAGGCACTTTAGCATAGGTCAGAAACATATTAGACTTCCTACTTCCTGCATCATTGGGTTCCATAGTATTCCATGTAGAAAACTACTAGGATGCACATGTCTACTCCACAATTCTGTAGAGTTATATCTTGAGTACCATTCTAAGTAATGAAGTTAAGCTTAATATAAAATATAGCTCTTTAAGGATTGGGAATGTTTCTTCAAGATGCAAGGACATAGCTGCCAGATACTGTTTCCATCTAAATAACTAATACAACTTAGAAGTGACTCTTCGATTGATTTAAATAAAAATTTAGTGAATTGCTATCTTTGGTTACAGAAGTATAAAAGATGTGGGGTTCTCTTTCAGTGTCCATTGTTGTACTTACAGAAAACAGGGTTACACTAAATTCAGCCAAGATAACAAGTTGTCTAATTGTCTGCTGATCATTTTTATATTTTTTCCAGCTTCAAGACAGACATTCATGACATTATTTTCAATCGCATGCCAGGTCTTATAAAAGACTTAATCACACAAAAAATGAATGAAATATATTGTATTTCTTTGACAGTTCTAAATGAAAAAAGTCATTTTTTTCTAATTATTCTTTTGTATCAGCATGAGAAAATAAAGTAGAAATTTTTCTCTTCTAGTGATGGCAGTTTTTTCATGATTGCTTATAAAATTGTGTATCATTGCAAGGGACATTAAAAGTATCCATTTAATTTGTGCTATGCAGAAAACTAAAAAAATAAATTAATTTACCATTGGAATAAAAATCAGACTAGTTTTCATCCTCTAAGCAACAGTGTGTCTCTAATTTTCCACACAAACCCAAAAGATCCTAATTAAAATTTCTATGTAGCCTCTTTGTCATTGCTCTCTCAAAGACACACAGCTTAGTAAAAAAAACAAAATTAATTTGCAAAGTAGTATTTCAGCCTTTTTTTAGGCCACCCAAGAAAACTTTGGATTGACAATGCTTTTTAATAAACCAAGAATTTCATCAAACAGTGGGACTAAAATTCTTCCTAATTTAACTGGAAGGAAAAAGTAGAGAGGGAGCCTCCCAAAATCTGTCACTTGTAGTAACAGCTATGGAACCCTTGATAAAATCATGATCATCTCCTTCTCAGTGTGCTAATAAGGACCACTTGAGGTATTAACACCTTGAAGGTATCAGTGCAAACGTCAAGGAGATACTCTGTACAGGTGCCACAGTTTCTGGAAAGAATGGAAAGGTGCACAGGTGCTACAGTTCCTGGAAATAGTGGGAAGAATACTGGCAGGGTGGTCTTTGCTTCGCAGGGGTGGTTTGCTTATTCCATTTACCTACAGAGTGATTTTCCAGTAGTATTTCAAGCTCTCACAAAGCTACTCAACCCAGGCCCCAGGGCTCCAGATTTTACTTTTTATTGCTGGGCCTTGCTACAAGAAAAACTTTATGTCTAAGAAGATGAATACCAGGCATTTATTGCACATGTGATCTGGGTCACACTCTCTTGGCATGCTACTACAAATAACACCCAAGAAGCTAAGGGGTTCTAATATTTATTGAGTGCTATCTAGATACAAGGCACTTGAAAACATGTTACCTTATTTAGTGCCCACACACACACAACTCTGAAAGCGGTTATTAGATCCCTTTTACAGATAACAAAACAAACTCAGAGAGGTTAAATAACCACCACAAGATCACCAAGATGGTAAGTGGTCTAGCTAAGATTTGAACCTACACCTGTTTGACTATATAGTTAATGTGTTTTCCACCAGCATATGCTCAGTGCATTTCTGGGCAACTGTGCCAACTCATATTTGAGGGAAGACTTGGTATACTAGCTATCACTGGCATGAACCAATGGAACAAAACAGATATCAAATTAAGATTAGCTAGTCTTTGCTTACCTTTTACTCAAAGGGAATAATTAAAACAGCCATAGAATTTGCAGAGTCTTTGTATTTTGAAGCCTAGAATATAATTGAAAATGTATTTTATTTCCAACTTCTGTTGATGAAAGAAATAGGGGGTAAAATAATCATCAATATACTTCACATCAAATTCTCCTGCTATCCTTTTACAGAAGAGTCCCAGCAACTTAGTCTCCAGAGCTTTAGGGTATGGCAGTTTCTTAGTTCAAATCCCAGCTCTATGACTTTCTATTTGATATGTAGTAATTTCTTAATGTATGTTAGCTGTAATTATCAGTAATATTAATCACACTGCAGGGAAACCGTATAAAAATATTACAATATGGGAATTCATGGGTGGAGAGGGTTTCCTGTGAATATACATGCCATGATTGTTCACCTAAATCCAAATATTAGTTAAGCCTTATGATGGTTCTTTTAGGATTTAAATTTTCATAAGAATAAGGAGACTTTTGTTTTAATAGGTTTTCTATTATAATCTGAAATTGATGGATAATACTTCAGGTTTTTTTTTGTAAATCATATAAAGAATAAACTCAGCAGTTACAGGGTAGTTGGGATATTACTGGAACAGATTCCAATTATTGGCCCTTTTGCTGCATTTGACATACTCTCGTAATCTGAACCTATCTCTCAGAGTTCTTTCCCGTCCCTCCTGCCTGAGGTCTGCTAAATCACTTTGCCTAGCTGCTTACATTTACTACCCTTTTAGGTAGTTCTGGAAGTTTGGAACTTGCAGCCCACATCAGCAGATTTGCCCTTTTGCATTTGGCAAGAACCAGAGTTTGCCATGTGTTTCCAAGGAGAGGTGGGAGTATGGTGTTATAGAGATTCATGTCAGCATGAGTCTGGAAACAGTGATTGTTAGATAATCACTGAACTGAAGCCAGAGAAGAGAATTGAGAGCATTATTTTTAGAGCTGTTTATATCTGTAGAGATCTACAGCAATGTATGTATTGCTTTTCTTTGAGTATCTTTAGGATAAAATGATATACCTTTAAGAAGTATCATATGATATCATTCATTAATTGAAGCTTCAGAATAATTGGATCTGAAATCTGAGGTACCCTAAACCTGATTGGGCTTATGCAGTACGTTTTTCTTAACTTTCTAAAATTATGGCTGCATGTAACTGCTTGCTTTAAAAGGAAGTTAAAATTAGGTGATTATATACTTACTTTCTCCTCAAAACTCAACTGAAAATAAAAGTTGATAGACCAGGGGTAAGGTGGTGCTGGGGAAATGATGTAGGGACAGAATTTAAATTTCCTTTTCTTAAATGCTAACTTATGTTCATGAAAATATGACTAGAAACATTTAGTAGAATGTTGATGTATCCATGTCTATGAATTTTTCAGATTACTGGAGTGAAAGTGACAAGGAAGAAGCAGATACTCCATCAACGCCAAAACAAGATAGCCCTCCACCCCCATATGATACATACCCACGACCTCCCTCGGTATGTTAGCAACAAAAATACTACTTCCACCAGCTTCTGTGACCTGAAACATCCTTTTCTGTGTTAAAAATATATGTAGTAGATTGCATATCAAACTTTAGGTTTCTTAGGGGAAAAGAAAACTGGGAGTCTAAAATCAGTAAGGAAATTTTTTTAAGCATACAAAGAATATTTAAGCAGGAGAAACAGTCACTATAGATTCCAGGCAGAATAAGTATGTCGTCAGTTTTATTAACAAAATATACTACTTGTGTTAAGGTAGCCCTCATGGAGATGATCAACAACAATAGATAAGATCATTTTATATATCCTTTTCTAAGAAAAAGATACATAAAATGACCTTGTCTATTCCACATTAATAAAATTTATTCCTATGTCCTTTAGAATGAACTTATAAAAATTAATACTCTATACTGAAGATGTTTTGAAGGTAGCTTTCTCAGCAGCCATGGGATCTGGTTTAATGTATATGTTTATATGGTGTGTCAGACAAATCTCTGTAAATTACTCTGAGTCTAGACTGTACTTTGATCTTTCAATAGGGTAAGCAGTTGGTTTACTTGGAACTATCCCACTTTATTTCCCTTTCCCATCAGAATTACCAAGAGTGTCTCAGTAGTGTTCCAGTTTAGATAATAATATTCCATGGTCAGGCTGGGCACGGTAGCTCACATCTCTAATCCCAGCACTTTGGGAGGCCAAGGTGGGTGGATCACTTGAGGTTAGGAGTTCGAGAGCAGCCTGACCAACATGGTGAAACCCCATCTCTACTAAAAATACAAAAATTAGCCAGATATGATGGCAGGCACCTGTAATCCCAGCTACTCGGGAGGCTGAGGCACAAGAATCATTTGAACTCAGGAGGTGGAGGTTGCAGTGAGACGAGAGAGCATGCCACTGCACTCCAGCCTGGGTGACAGAGTGAGACTATGTGTCAAAATAATAATAATAATAATATTCCATGGTCACGTTACCATAACAATCAATTCTGCCTATCTTGGGACTAAGTCTTCCACATAGGAAATAGAAGCTAGATTTCAGTGACAACAATAGCCAACCTAATTCCATCTCAGTATTACTCCAGGGTGATAATTTATATTTTCCCTCTTTTTCTAAAACATCAGGATCTGAATAATTTCTTTGAAATATCTATAAAAGAGGAAGGATAGGAAACAGCATCTTCACTGAACAGCTCCTTAAACATGGCAATTTGTGAATTTCAAGAAGAAAACTATTCATATTATTATTAACATATGGGAAGGTAACTGACTTCCCACAGAGGATGACAAGTAACTTCTCCTCCTTTACCAGGAGGAATGGCGTGCACCTTCGCCTCAGTCAGGCATGTCCTGGCTACCAACTCAGCCTGGTTTGTGATATCACATTTCACAAATCAGGCTCAGCCTGGGATGCTGTGTTTGTTAGTCCCCAGAGCTAGAGTAGGGCTTGTGGCAGTAGAGGTGCCTGCAACTATTTTACAGTGTTCACTTGATGCCAATCCTTTTTCTGGTTGTACTTTGTGCTGTAACATATAGTCCCAAACTTTAAATTCCAGGGATAAAAATACTCCATTTTCACTTATATTTATGTGCCCTGCAGTATCTGTGCGCAAGGCTAATGGTAATCCCCAGCAAGGTATAATCTCATCATGGAAAGTAAAATCATCAGACAGCTTTTATCTGGCACCCATAGGAGCAGAAATTCACCTATAAAGAAAAGGAAGGGTTCTGTCTGTTTATAGGCAACTTGTTCTCATATTCAAAAGACTCTCTCCTTGTCTCCAACTTCAAGCTATATGAAATCAGGAATATGAATCCAGAGACAATACTTCAGGATCTCAAAATACGTAGAGTTTTTAAACTTTGAGATTTTTGTAGTGGAACATATTTCTTATGAAAGCACTAACATTTTCTCATACTTTCATTGTTGTAAAATTTTGCATTAATATGTCAGATTTTTCATGAGAGCTTGGTGTAGCCGCATTTCAATACATTCATGTCTCTGTCTCTTACAATGTAAGCTGGGGACTAACTTTGAGATGTCTGCAAATTTGTCTAGTCATTAAATTGACTACCTAAGCATTCATCTACTTAAATATTACCTGGTGGAAACCAAATGTGTTCCTTGAAATAGAAGTGGTCTTTTATTTTGTCAGAGACTAATCAGAGGCTCCTTTCTACAGATGAGTTGTGCCAGTCCTTATGTGGAAGCAAAACATAGCCGACTTTCCTCCACAGAGACTTCTCAGTCTCAGTCTTCTCATGAGGAGTTTCGCCAGGAAGTAACTGGGAGCAGTGCAGTGTCTCCCATTCGCAAGACAGCCAGTCAGCGCCGCTCCTGGCAGGATTTAATTGAGACGCCACTGACAAGCTCAGGCTTACACTATCTTCAGACTCTGCCTCTGGAGGATTCTGTCTTCTCTGACTCTGCGGCCATCTCCCCAGAGCACAGGCGGCAGTCCACCCTGCCAACTCAGAAGTGCCACCTGCAGGATCACTACGGGCCATACCCGTTAGCTGAGAGTGAGAGGATGCAAGTGCTAAATGGAAATGGGGGCAAGCCTCGAAGTTTTACTCTGCCTCGAGATAGCGGGTTCAACCATTGCTGCCTGAATGCTCCAGTTAGTGCCTGTGACCCACAGGATGACGTGCAACCCCCAGAGGTGGAGGAAGAGGAGGAGGATGAGGAGGAGGAGGAGGAGGAGGAAGAGGAGGAGGAGGAGGAGGAGGAGGAGGAAGGGGAGGCAGCAGGGGAAAACATAGGAGAAAAAAGTAAGTATGTTTCTGGAGTTTCTTAGCTTGTGTACACAAAGGCCTAATCTTTTCAAACTTCTTATTTGAAGAAAGTAGAATTTTGCTTCCCTTTTTTCTTAAAATAGTGGTATGGCTATATAGTAAATTAGGTCTCTCTTGATGTCCTACTTTCAGAACTTCAGTAACTTGGGAAAACATGAGTAATGAAGCTTATATCCCAAGATACCCACAGCTGGAGCAAATAATTTTTTTCTCCAACTATCCATTTGCCTTTTAAGGTTAATGGTGGTTTTTTTTTTCTTCCTTCTCTTACCCACTTTATTCTCACTGGCATGCACCATCTGATTGGCCCACAGTAGTTGTCCCCTGAGTTGGGTTAAGAAACTATAAATGTTTCAGGCAGGTTGTTAGCAGAGCCTTGGTTGAATAAATGAGCACACATACACACACTCACTCACATCTATACATATTCATATTTATCTTCCCTTTTTATTGTCAGAAGATTTAAAGGAAAAATCCAAAAGATAATTTTTCCAAGGAGAAATTCCACATAGCATTTCTTTCAACTCGAAATAGCTGAACTTGTTTCTAGAAACCAATTTTCCAAAAGCATCCATCTACTTTCTTGGTATGTATGTTGATTGCAAAGTTCATTTTGTGTGAATCAACTCTTAAGAGACAAGTCAATGAAGTAACCCTCTGCCTTGTTGACATTAAGAATATCTTCACTAGTTATTAAGTTCTTTATTCAACACGCCATACCAAGCATGTATTTATTACTAACATGACACATCAGTCCAGAAACCCAAGCTGGTTTGAGGGAAAGGCTACAACTTAGTTATTTTGGTAAGAAAGAAAATCTAGGTTTGGCTATAAGTCTGAACATAAAATGTACAAAACAAAATATATAGAAGAAATAGTATAAAACTGTTCACATCTCTTTATTCAAAATGCAGTGTGGGCTAATTAGTGCAGATATAACCCAAGCCAGTGGTGATGAAATCAGTTACTTGTTTGGTACCCCTAGGGCATTAGACTTCTCTTTTTAAAAGATGAAAGCAGAATGTAGCCTTCAGCCCATTTTATAAATATATGGGACTTTGATTACAGGATATATTAGTGTAAGTTCTTCATCACAACTGGAAAAAATATCTCAAAGTTCACAGGTTACCAACAGGTCAGGAGCCCCATGTCCATGTCAAGCTTGGCTCATTTAAAATGATAGTCTCTTTGGAAATTATTGACAAGAAAATACAGTGGACCTTCCTTATGGTACGGATCTTCATTGCATTGTTTAATATTATCTCTTCTACCAACAAAATATAAGAATTGCTTGCAATAAAATTCATATGCTGGGGAAGTTTCCATGTGAAGTATATTTTAGCCATAATCTCCATGAAAAACATTATAAAAGGTATGCTGTTAGTGTAGGAAAAGTAACTATCATTCATTACTTGCCAAGCCCTTTCAACATTCACATCTATCAGAGTTTATGGAAGACTCTTATGGAAGAAATATTTAGGAGCCATGTTAGGCCTCTGTAGGAGTTCTGGCAAGCATAATAATAATGTTTATATTCTAAAGATTACCAAAATTAATAAATTCTAAAATTTAACTAAAGATAGAAACTTCATTTCAACTGTCATTCAGCTGCTACACAAATGCTGTGACTAAGTATGTCAGACTTATTTATTCTTTTACAAACATATTGGATGAAATACTTTATCTCAGCCATTTTAAGATAAACTGTGTTGAAATTAGGCACAGCCCTCTGAAGTAGATAATTCTGTTCAGAAAACATTTCGTCATTCCTACAGGTTCAGTCACAAATGTTGCCTTGTTTTGAATAAGCTGGGCACTTAACAGTTCATCCTGGTCATTGTATAAGGGAACACTAGAAATGAGCAAGTGTGTCCTAAGACATGCAGGAAAAATATGGCACCATGATTGCTCATTCTTCAGGTTTCCAGTAGTCCACAGAGCACTTCTAGTTAGATAGCTTTCTTTTTTTTTCTAGACTCCCTTTTTTGTTTTTCAGTAGATCAGATTTTTTAGCCAAATAGATGCACTCCTAAGTTGGTTGGGTTTCTTTCTTCACATTTCAGATGAGTTAAGTGGGTAGTTATTCAGTACTTTCCATCTTTTTCAATGGACTCTCTGTAGAATGTTATAAGACAGAACAGATCTAGTAAGTGTGTCAGTAAATTTGGTATTGTACTCTTTGTCTTTATGGTTCAATATTGTGGGACATTTCATGCTATTTCAGTCAGATCTGCTTCACTGAAGGTGGCCTTGCCCTATCTTCCAGACCCCGTTTCTTTCTGGGTATTTTTCCATAAATCTTGCCACTTGATTTGTTAGTGTACTTTAAACTGTTCATAACAGAATAGTGCATTTCATACTTGCCTGAAGATGCTTATTATTCAATGAAACGTATGTTTGTTCTAATGATGGTTTTCTGCATTGCTATTTCTAATATTTAGGAGTGTGCAATTTGATTAACATCTTATTTAGGAAATATCAGCTTTAAAAACCAGTGTTTTCAAAATAATCTTTAAGGTCTAGTTATGGGATGTCATGTTCATAGCTTCCTTGGATTGACCATTAGGAGTAAGTACTCAGGCTGCTTGTTCAAATCAAGCTGTTTGATGTTATGTCAACAGAGCAAAAATTATATACAGGAACAAATCTGTGGCCATTACATCAGCCTTAGCCTCCTGTACATGTCCTCCAACACAGAGTGCTCACCATGCTGCCACACAGTTCAGCAGGCAACCTGTGCTTATAAAAATCAAAGTCTAACAGCAGTGTTTTACTAACTGTCCTGCTCCAGGCCAGCATTCAGTTTGACCTCCTGAAGTGAGTTTGTAGTAATCAAGTACAGAACTGCAAAGGAAATAAGTTTAATGTCTAGTTCTAAACATTTTTCTCAGTTTATCAAGAAATTAAAAACAGAAAGTATAAGACAAGTGGGCAAAAGAAATAATGGAAGAAAACATGAAAATATAATGTCATATGTTTAATGGTGAAGAATTATGTCATCAATCAAACCTCTTTCTTATCGTTTATATTTTACCTTACCTTATATTACAATATATGTTATATAGTGTTTATGAGCTTACAGAGCAATCTAAGAAGCAAGATATACCTAAATGCATGCCTTAGCTGTTTTTCATTTTCCTTATGCATGTGGAATTTGGCCCTGCTTATGAAGTGTATATTTAGCCTTCCTTAGAACAGACTTCAATTTGTGTTCTCATGGATGAACTACCTTTTGCCTTATTTTGAAATTCAATTATTTAACTGAGTCATACTGTGATTTTCTTAGGCTGAACTCATTTTAGTCTGAAATGGATGGTACTAAAAGTACACAAATGAGACCTGTTTTGTTTTCCTTTGACTGAAAAGTCAGCTTGCATATTAATTATCTTGACCTACTTCACTGACATTTGAGAAAAGACAAATGACTTTCTATTATCCCAATTAGCAGTTTCAAACCTTACTAGATATGGACCTTATAAGACATCAGCTAAATTAAATTATAAATTATATCATTCTATGCAACTTTAAAGAAATATAAATCATGACAGTATGGGACAAAATATGAAGGTATACTTCATTCAGAAATAATCTGCTGTAACATTAAAATAGTATTTTGGCTAATACAGCTTGAAGTCAGCTTAGAAAATCTCTCTTTTCTTTGCCATATGTACTAGCCAATTCAGATAAGGTTTTCAAAAATGTTGTCCCTTAATCCCAGTGATTTTCCCCTAAGCAATTCTAAGGGAACTCTCCTGGACATACGTTCTTCATGCCTTCATTTACTCAGTGAAGTCGTAATGTCCTTTATCATTGTCTTGAAGATTACCTACCAGAATTATCACTTAATTTACACATATATTTAGCTTGGTCTTAGAAATCTAAAGCAAAACCTAGGTCTTTAAAGGGGGAATACAATCTATTACCTTGAAGCCATTGGACACATTAGATTATCAGGCTAAAATATTGTTGACACTTTCAAAATGAGATCTGCTGAGAAATATATTTTAAGGTTACTTTTAAAAATCTAGACTGAGTGTGGTGGCTCACACCTGTAATCCCAGCACTTTGGGAGACCGAGGTGGTGGATCACTTGAGATCAGGAATTGGAGACCAGCCTGGCCAATATGGTAAAACCCTGTCTCTAAGAAGAATACAAAATTTAGCCAGGCGTGGTGGCATGTACCTGTAATCCCAGGTACTGAATTGGCTGAGACAGGAGAATTGCTTGAACCCGGGAGGTGGAGGTTGCAGTGAGCCTAGATTGTGCCACTGCACTCCAGCCTAGTGGACAGATCAAGACTCTGACTCAAAAAAAAAAAAAAACAAAAATTAGCCAGTCTCATAACCCACTCTATAAATAAACAAATTAAATAAATAAATAAATAGATTTAAATTTACAGAATAAATAAATAAAAATCTAACATTCTTTGTATTCTATTAATAACTTAGGAGCTGTGGAGAATATGCCACTCAGTAGCCTAATATCTTAAATTATTGAGGCACAAAGGCTGGATTATGAATACAAATATAGAATAGAAGATACATTAGTTCCTGTCAGTCATTTTAAGGATCCTAGCTTAATTTCCTGAACATTTTCTAAAGGCCAAGAATTTAATTTTTATAACAGTAAGGTAGGAGATACGTGGAAAAGAAGAAGGTATTCCCAGAATATGAAATTCTGTTGAAGGAAGGAAAGGAACAAGTTGAAAATAAAGAAAAATATTGCAGCACCTCTCACTTTTTTTTATTATCAAGATACATTATGTACACACACAAAGAATTTAAAAGAGCATAATCATTAATATCTGAAGTTATAGTTCATGTCTAAAGGGAGTAGATGGAAAAGGATATATGCAATGTGAATAAAAAGACATGATAAAGTCAGAGAAAGAATGGCAGTGTACCTTAACTATGTCACTTTTGCAAAGTTTAGCACACCATCCTTCGCTGATTATGTAACAAGTATGTATTAAAAAGAACAAAAAAATCTAGAAAGTAGTGAGCAAATTCTTTTAATATATTATTTTGAAGAAATACTGTTACTATTAGGAAGATATAAAACACTGAAGATTAGTTATAATTCTCATATTGGTTATAGGTTGGATTTTTAATAACACCTTCATTCTTTGGCTTAAATAATGAGGGAAAATTAGTAACTTACAGGAAGTTCAGAGGTGGCATTGTTCCGGGGTTAATTTCATGGCTTACCAATGTCAGGACTCCATTCATTTTTCTGTAATGCAACAGCTCCAAGCACCACTCCTCATAAGACAGCATCCAAAAAGCCAAAGACTAGGCCCTATCTTAGTCCTTTCTATAAGACCAAGGGCAACTTTCTATGGATCCTTCTAGCAGACTTATACCCAGATTTCATTGGCCAAGGTTGCATCACATGTTTTAGACACATCCGGGTCTAAAACAAAAAAGGGAAATGGAATGACATGAACAGTTTAAACTAACCTTGATTTGTTTTTAAGGTGATGAGGAAAAGAAATGTGCAAAATTGCTTATCATTGCTTTCTGCATGAGCAGCCCTATTTCTGTGTGTGTTTTGTCTTCAAATTATATTTGTTCAAGCAGTGTTTCACTTTTTAAATATATATATGCACATGCATACCCCAGATCACATCACTTCAATTAAAAATTTTGGCCCTATTGAAATGTTAGATATATAAATGAAGTATTAAGTATTATGTAACCCTGAAAATGTAGCAACTTTGATATTTTTGTTCACAAAATGAATAAGCATGTTTTCCTATATAGACAATAAGTAACCCTAGCTTAGAGTACAGTCTCTGGAGATATTCCTCAGTTCAAATCCTTGCTTTGTCACTGTCGCACTTACAACTGGTATGATTGATCAAGTTCTTTTAACACCTCTAGACCTCAATGTCTTCATTGTCAAATCATATGGTAATAATTCCTAGATTTGATGTTGTGTGAGTATTCAATGAAGTGATATCGTAAAGCACCTTAAATCCATGTATGACACATTATAAGTCTGTGCAGTAAATGTTACATAGATTTTATATAATTTTATAGATTTTATATTTATTTATAGATTTATATTAAGGCAAAGAGGGCAATTACAATACTTAAATAGTGAATTAGGCCTGGCAAACTTCATTAAGTAATGTTTACTACATGATCTATCTTTGTTCAGTTCTAGCCACTGAGTCGAACCATATGAAATGTTGCTTTTGTAGGTCAAAATGATGAAATATCAGCAATTTTGTATGTTTCAACCTAACATATTAGCTATGTCCTAGGAGCTAAAATAGAAATGTTCCTCATTTCCCATTCTTATCACTCGCTGCTCTTTTCCTTTTTGACTTTGGACATTTGGGAACTCAAAAGGAACCTTGCATTCCAAATAGCAATAATCATATCAGATATATTTACTGAAATATTTATGTATAGATCTTGTCATTTGGGTCTCATTTCAAATATTTTCCCCTCAGAGACCCTTTCCTGACAACCCAATCAGACCCAGATGCCCCACCAGCACCATTCATCCTCTTGTATGGTTACCCTGTTTTATATTTTTCCTGGCTTTATCACTATGAGTGTAATATTAAATATTGTTCACAGATTTATTTTCCATCTCTACCCCCCAGAATATAAGCTTCTTAATAGTAGGTGTTTTATTCCTGTCTTATACACCTAGCACCTAAAACAGTATATAGCCCATAGTAGGCCAGGTACTATTGAATAAATGAATGAATGAGTGAATGAATGAATAATAGCTAACCCTTTTTGTTACCAACTTCCTTTCAATTTTATTATTTATAGAGCCAAAGTTATTTTATCCATCATATGACATAAAACAAATCAAAATATTGCAGAATTCCTCAGTTTAGGTGTTTTGTGAAGGGAAAGCCAGGACTGCATTATGTTCAGTGTACCCTCTACATGCTGGAGACCACAAAGCTGCAATGCTAATAACTAGAATTACTGTTCTTCGCATTATGGCTCTCTTATGATCACATTCTCTGTGTTGAAATCATTTCCTCCTGTTTCACTGCCATTACAAAGATGAAGGCCACAAGAATATGACATCTGAAATAACTAGTTCATTGTCATAAATCAGTTAGAAACCAGATCTTCCAACTCTCTTAGGCAGTTGTTCTTCCTGCCAAAATCCACTGCCTGTAGAAGGAAGGAAGACTCAAATCACTACCAGTGCTTGGTTCACAGCCCTAGTCATCCATCACTTAGCTTTATTAATTTGTAAAAAGCGTTGAAACTGCAACTTGTACTTTTTCAAATAACCAATAGTCCTGCATCAGCCAGGAAAATAATCTCAAAAGTGTTAATAGGTAACAACATCAGATATAAATGGCAAAACAAGGAATTCTAGATGCTGTCAAGTCACAATAGCAGAAGATATGGCCAGAAGAGAATTAAAGCAGACACAAAAGAATCTCAACCCCTCACTAGCATAGGTAAGACAAGTTATGATTTATGTTAATTTTTTTACCAAAAGAGATTATTACATTCAGCTACACTGCTACTATTATCTGCTACTATTTTCACACATCAAAAAAGCAAATCACTTCTCTTCAGCTCAAAAATAGCGTATCGTTCATTTCTCCATGGAGTATCTTCTAGCTTTTTGGATAAGAACCTATCGGTCTCTTTTTACTTTGTTCACCCTTGCCAGAGAGGGCTGAAGGTCATAAATGCCTCATTTTTGTCCCTCAGCATACACAGTTTACCTCCTATGGTTGGTTACCAACTACTAGAAGATGGTAAGTTAAGATTTAATAGGGTGGCACCATAAAACATGTCTGGAAGATTTTTTAATTTCCCTATTTTTTGTTGTGTAATCCAAAGTAATAACTTGCTTATTGCAAAACAAATAGTACAGTGATGAAAATGCAAAGCCACCTTCTCTTTCCTTTACTCTCCAAAGGTAACTACTGTTGAAAGTTACAGTTTGAAAAAATCAATTCTGGCATGAATTTATTTTCCTTATATATCTCTACCTTGTAACTCAGAGTAGGGATATGAAGGATGGTTTATTTGATTATCAGAGTTCCTCTAAAACTTTTTGATACATTGTTAGTTTATAATGTAAGCAACAGTCCTGTGAAATAACTTACCTAGCACCTTAGAGCCCAGCCCAATCCCAATGTTTATTATTCTAGAAAATGTAGCAGTTGACCTTTTCAAAAACAAAAGGAGAAATGTGAGAAGAAAGAAATGGCAATGGCTGTACATGCACACTAATACACTGCCCCCCACAGACACACCCCCCACATACGCCCTTACTCATATATCAGAAGTTCTTTTGCCTACTTGCTTAATGCCTTAATGCCTTATGAATTTTGCTCAGCTTTCTTTATGGAGATCTTCCAGTACTTTCAGTTTATCTCAAAGCTCTGTAATGGAAAGAGCCAAGCAAGAGCCAGTTTGAAAAAAACTTAGCAAGTCTAGCCTTCAAAAGCCAGAAAGCAGAACTTGGATATGGGCTTCATAACCACTGAGTCTGATGACCAGTTTACCTATGGATTTTAGCTTCAAGTTATAAAACACTGAAACTTTTGTCAAACAATCTCTCCTATTTCCAGTGTTCTCACTAGTTTCATACTACTAGCCCCTCAGACTTTCTCATGCTATTCCATAGGCACATCTTGGCCTAATATTTGGTCTTAGTAGCATAATCTATTACACTCTAAAATTTTTCCTTTAATGGGAAAATGCTTCCACTACTATGTCATTCAATAAAGAAAAAGTACCCATTATTATGTTTTTTCGTGGAAAATTTGATCTTAAAAACATTAATAGTTAAACCTCATACTTGAGAACTTCCAGCAGTTTCTTGTCTCAGGAATGACAATTTCATATATTTTTGTTTTTATTGCAAACACAAAATATACCAATAAAATAAACTTTCTGGATTATTTCACAGAAATTTTACAATACTTGAAAATAGCAGTTATAGTTATGTAACTCACTGATTGATTTCAGAGCTTTCAGAGCTACAAACTCTATACATTCTTACTCATTTATTTCCCAACATTTCAATATCTGGATTTGGCCAGCTAAAATGCAAACTAAATCTCTGTATTTTACATATGGTTTGCTGTATCAATATATTAGTTCCAAGCATGCATTCATGCATTCAACATGCATTTATTGTTTATTTTTCTAAATGCACGAAACTGTTAAGAGCCTGTCTAGCTTTTCCATACATATGTCTATTTAAAACATAAATTTGTAACTTATTTTTAAGAAACAAGAGATTTTCTTCTTTCTGGTAACATGAAACATAGCAAATAATTCAAAATATGCAACATCTGTGTTACCTTATACCAATATGTTTCCCTAGTAACCAGTTTATGATTTTATAAAAATGATTCGTTGAGAGATGGTGTAAGACATTTTATTTTTATGTTAAGGTACTTGTCACTTATGCAGAATTTATAAGACTAGTTAAAATCAGATGAGATCACTTAAAGAGCTATTTTGATTCAGTTTATTCCTTTAGCATCATGGCTGGGGAATATGCATTCTAGTTACTCAGTTGTACTGATTAACACAAATTAAATGTCTAAAAATCAATGAACTGAACTTCATTTTTTCCTGACCATACATTAATATTGTTTTGATAATTGAGAAGGCACTTCTTAATTTTATACTATAACCATTGTGGAATTTGATTATCGGAAAAACCTATTAATATAGGGAATATTAGCAGAATGTTAAATATAGAAAATTATATTGTATTTTGAATGTCTGTTTTAGGGAAATTTGAACCTTAAAATTTTAAACAGTTTGTCATTTCCTTCCACATTTGAAATCCCTAATCTTCCATGATTTTGAATCTGTTACTTTTACTGTGCTGTTTCTTTTTTGACAAACCATCCGTACAATATATTTACTTAATGCCTAAGATCGGTTCACTTAAGATCTCCGAATTTTTTCATCTATGACTTTATTGGCTCTTTTCATTATAATTTTTTTTAAATTTTTGTTGTTGTGGCTGCTCCACTGCTCCATGACTGAATTTAGAGTTTATTCTGTAACTTATGAAATGGACATCGTAAAGCATACACATTGAGATTCTTGGTGAGAGAAAATAGCCCATAACTTTGATGTCATTAAACTTAAACTTTTCACATTTTTTTCTATCATCTCTGCTGTATTCTCCTGTTCCTTAACAATGCCAGCATACAGGGGTTCACATGTCCTTTTCTTAAACACACACACACACACACGCACACACACACACACACACAAGGAGGAGGGACAGCTTGGAATCAGTGTGGCTTTAATACAATCCTTAAGCAAACTCTGACATTAAGCCCACCCCTCACTTTTTATTCTGCTGTTTTTTATAAATCCTGTGTAGCTGCTGGGAAGCCTTCTCTTATTTAGCATCTCAGGTTCTAAGATTCATCATCGGCTTTTATTAACTTAATTAGAAGGATTTTGCCTTAGCACTAGAGGTAGGCAAGATGTGTATCATTACAAAAATAGTTCTGTAGAAATACTGAATAGCTTTGCTAACTAAGTAACTGAAAAGTTGCCTTATCTTTGAATGCTTCTATAAATTCGTAAGCATTTTTTTGATGTGTTACTGTCAGTGGTATGTACCTATTTTAAAATGCTTTATGTTAAAGAAAAGTGTTCATTTAATAGATGAATTGTTTTTAATTGGGGTGGGCATGTAACATTAGTCATGCTGTATGTAAATATGCATATAGCTCTCTCACCATAGAACTCAGAGTTTTGAGGCACTTATCTTTACCTCCTACCCAAAGCAGAAACTTTTGTATATTTTAAAAATTGTTATTGAGCCTCTGCTTGAATATTTTAGAGACTCAGAACTCCTGCCTCCAAAAGCAGAGCATTTCATGTTGAAGAGCCTTAGTTACAGAGTTATTCCTTGTATTGATACAAAAACAAACTTATGCTAAATTTTCTACTCATTGTGTATCTTAAAATTGCAAATTAGAAAAATACATGACAAGCATTTGAAAGCCTGCCTTGTGGAAAGATGGATAAGATAGTCTTTGAAGTTCTAGAGAACATAATAAGTAAAGGGCACAAGGAGGCAGATTTTAGATTGATATGAAAAACCAATTTTTTCAGGTTTATAATCGATCTTAAAAGTTTAGTGGCTTCCTCATTACTTGAAGTGTTTAGGAAGAGGCTGAATAACCAGTTACCAGCCAGGAATTCCCAAGTTAGCTGAAAAGTTGAACCTGATGGTTTCTTTCAATTCTAAAGTTTTATAGTTCTCTTCAGCATAATGGTCTTGCCCTTTGCTCTCACCATATGCCTTGCACATTGTATATCTCCAAAACTCTAAAATGGAATTGTGTTATCAAACATAATTTGTGTTGTCTGTTCTTGAGGTGAATGCATATAGTCATCTTTATGCCTTTGACACATGAGTTCTAGTTAACTCATCATCCTGGATACCCTCATCTGGACTCGTTTTTTTAAAGAGTCCCCGTGCTAAATGTATTGGAACTATTACAGTGATCTAGACAGTATGCTTTTGTTAACACGAGTACATTAGTTTTAACCTGCTCACTGTTGGCCCATATAATCTTTAATGTTATCAAGTGGTAAGCATTCCACACTTACTTTATTTTTTAATCTAAGTGCAGCTATTTATATTCATTTCTGTTAAAATTTTAACTTACCATGTTTCACCCAAAGTATTTTACTGTGTTACAAAGTTTAGAATCTCAGTTTCATCATCTATAATATTATTCATTTCTCCTATCATTGAATAATCCTCCAAAATTCTCAGCACCCTTTCTATGTTTCTAGCTGATTTATCAAAGAAAATACATTTTTAAGAAAACATTTTAAAGAAGAAAGGACCAAGGACAGAGATTTACAGCACTAAATTTTAAACTTTAGGTGTTAATTTTATTCAGTCATTCACAGTCCTTATATGGATCCACCTAATAGTAATATCATTCAGCCCATATTACAGTATCATCATTCATAAGGGTATCAGGCAAAAATTTTGTCTTATGTAAGATACATTGCCTAGGATTTTCCTCTTACCTTCTAACTTAAAGATACTGTTCCCAGTAAAAGTCATTTTAAAGTGCTTCATTTTTTATTAAATTCATGTTGCTTTGTCAATTGAAATGAAAAAACAAAACTCCTCCCACTCATAGTCTATTTTTAAAACTTTACTGTATATTTATATCAAGTTTATCAATATGTTCGTCAGAGAACCCATGCTTTTTTTGTTTGTTTGGGTAAGAGGTCTCTTACAATTTAAGCATTAAGTCTCATGGTGGAATGCTAACAGTAGCCCTAAGATAATTTCCAAAAAGTTTATTCACTTGCTAAGATTATAACCTTCTAGTTTAAAGGAACCACAAAGTGGTTCTTAGTAATCCCTTGTCTCCAGAAGCATTTAAGTTTTAATGCCCTAGTTTGAAGACTTTTTTCTTGCAGGAAAAGCCTAAAATGTCATTGAAGCCATTATGGTTCTACTTTTTATCATTAATTTTTTCTTAATTTTCTTTACAAAAGCTTTGTATCTTCAGTTTTTTTCATACACTTCAGCTGAACATTTGCCTTTGTGGTGCCCTTCTTACAAACAATTAGTATTATTTTCTACTTGTTCATTTCTTGTATCTTCTCATTCCATACTTCATATAAATCCTCCTTAAACTAAAGCTCGTTCTTAAAGAATCTCCTTGTAACTACCTTGACTTCATCTGCATCTCCTTTCCCTCTCTCATTGGGACAGTTTACATTTTTATTATTATCCTTTAATTTTTTTAAGTACTGATCATTAAAAATTTCCATTTGTCTTTGTAAAGTTTTAAAATCATATCTTTAATAATCTAGGGTCTATTTCCAGCTATGTGTTCTTTCTCCTCACTGCTAGAAAAAAGTAACAAAAACAAAAGAGCAAAATTACAGAATATATTTTTTTCCGTTCTCTTTGTGCCATAAAAGTTCTTCCATGTTGTTCAGCATTAGATCCCAAATAGGTTTCACTTATTTCTTTGTATTTCTGAAACATGAAATCATCATGGTTTAAATCTGTGCACTAATTACTTATATGTATTGATCTCATTTTCAGTGCATTAAATCCTATAATTGGTGGTTTGAGGAGAAAATATTGAAGCTTAGGTAATATTGTTTTATGGTTTTTCATCTTCAGAAGATTTTATAGAAATGGATCCACCTTTTAGTCTACAAATAATAGGAAATGTGCCACTATAAAAATTATGGGACTTCATTAGGACAATTTACAATATTTTTAAGCCTGTGCTCTTGCATGCCTCAGTCAATACCAGAATATGCCTGTATAGAGAATTGGAACCCTACAGACCTGGTTAGACTTTTACATATCTAGTAAGAGTAAGAAAATAAGAGTATCAAAGATTTCTAGCAGTTTTTTTTTGTTAGATCCAAGTCCTAACCCTGATCAGCCATATTCTTTAGTCAACTGTATTCAGTAACACCTAAGAATTATCATTTCTATACTGTGCCCCAGTTTACATCCCCTATAAATAATACCTTCAAATTACAGAAACAAGTTACATTCAGACTTCTTCATTTTAAGCCCTTTTAACTGAAGTAATAATGACTTGGTAATATAAAACTATACTACCAATTTCTGCTCTAAAGAGCTTATAGAAATTGAGGTGATATTTGAGTATTTGTTTATTAGATTATCTTGCTGTAATTTATCTAGTGCAAGATACTTGCTTCCTGTCTGTAAAAGAAAAGGATGTTTGTTGAAGGTAATCTCTTCCATTATATTTTTAGAAAATACATAGTAACATTTCAGGATGTATGATTTAATGAAGAGTAGTGTTCCACCATGTTGTCAATGCTCCTTGATATTTTCACACATACTCAGTGATATACCTCTCCCAACTGAATAATTAACATTGTAAAAATAAACAAACAAACTAATTCACTGAGTTTATCTGTATTAAACAAAACATATGATAGGTACTTCATTGTAATGGAACCCAAACCAAATAAATATTAAATAAAACTATTTTATGGATTTATAGCTTACAAAATACTGTATATTGTTAGAAGAAGAAAGGTATAGGTGTCCAAAAATTGGTTTCTAATTAATTGTAATATGGAGAATTTTTTAAAGAATGGAATAACTTTTTTACAATTCCAGCTAAAATTTAGCATGTCCTCCATTATATGGAGCACCAAATTTTAAAATTACTTTTATGTTTTTAGAGTTTGAGACAGCCAAATTATACAAATGATTCTCTGTTTAAATATCAATAATATTTCCACTGGTGGCATAAAATCAGGCTTCAATTTCTGAAATGTGTAATGAAATCCTATGCATTACTGATATTTAGAACTAACTTTTTAGAATACAAAGATGATTGACATTGATCAGGAGCCTTAAGTCAGTTGATAAACTATTTTCACAAAATGCAAAGATAATTCTATTTTACTTTGTATCTTAAATTTTAAAGAAAACAGAAAACAAAGAAAAATACATAATTTAGTTTGTTTTAGTTGACAGCAAAAATCTGCTAAGCAGGGTGTGGCTATCATCCCAAAGGTGAATAATAAAAGAAATCATAAACTGGACAGGCCATATATCTGAACAGTGCCTAAAATCTCAGTAACAATTTCTTGTACTTTCAATTGAGTTTAGTGTTTAAAATGATGAGAATTTTGCCTATAAAGTCTCAATTCCTATGGACAATGAATGGATACAATCTGTTCTCATTTTCTAATATGAAAAGAAATAGGATGCCTCTGTTTTGGGGATTAAGTCTTACTCTGTTGCCCAGGCTGGAGTGCAGTGGCACAATCCTCAGCTCACTGCTACCTCTGCCTTCCAGGTTCAAGCGATTTCTGGCTAATTTTTATATTTTTAGTAGAGATTGGGTTTCACCATGTTGGCCATGCTGGTCTCAAACTCCTGACCTCAAGTGATCCTCCCACCTCGGCCTCTCAAAATGTTAGGATTACAGGTGTGAGCCACTGTACCAGGCCACCCCTAAGTTTTCCATCGTGACTTGTTCCAAAAGGTACAATTATGATGTATTAATTTATCTACCTTACCAAACTTGTATCCTGTTCATTGCACAATTTCTAAAATCAGAGATGATCTTAAATTTATGATATCTGACTATTTCTATAGTATCCCCAATAGCTCATAATTCAAGTGGTTGTAACCCAATTAAATGAGGTTTGATTGAGTAAGGTAAAATACTAATTCTTATGTTTTCATTGTCTCTAATGAAATGACTGACTTTTTAGAAAAGCTATTTACTTTGTCCAGTAAGATTATAAGAAATCAGATATTTTTAGTGTTAAGAATGCTTTCTTTGAGTTTAAACTAACTCAGTTTTCAAAAAAAGGTTACTCAAATAAATATATATCATATTCTAAAAGTAAAAATGGAATGAACAGATAAGGAAATAATTCAACTATTTGGGTAAAATTTGGTTACTCTTTTTATTAAATTTCAACATTTTATGGAAATGCACATGTAATACATGTAACGTGGCATTTTAAAATGTTAGAACAGTAACTAACAGTTATGTCACAATCGTATGCCTGATCCATGTAGTACAGAAACCTAGCCATTCAAAATTTGTTTAAAAGACTAAGTTTTACACGTAACAATGAAGCTGTATCAAGCAATTTGGCTGCAACCCCTTTCAGCATCTCCCCAGAGTAGCAGGGTGGTGAGGTTTTTTTTTATAGTAGTTCCATCAATCTGCTTCTATCAACAGAGAGAGACCTTTAGAGAGCATATTTATAAGTTATATTTATGATTAAAATTTCATCCTAAGTAAGATTTTGTCTCACCTCATCTACTCCTAACATTAATGACATATGAATATCTTGACAATCTAGGTCATTCAAAGAAAACACCCTTTAGCAGTGGTTACACTATCACTTCATATAAGGTCAAAATCATTGTTCCTTGACATAGCAGTGCTAGAAATAGCATTCTTTGACCACAGTGACTTATATTCCTAAGATTTCCCCCTCTGCTACATAGTTCACCTCAAAGACTTTAAGTAGATCTTCTCACTTCAGTTGAAAATCTAGTGAGGTATAAAGCATTTTACATAGTTGTTTAATAGAAGTCTATTCATTGTTCAGTTTATAACTGCAAATATTGAGATTTTGAAGTAAACTGTATTTTGGTGATTTAATTAATTCAAATCATATTTATGGAGGCACCAGTGTCCTGAATACCCACTCTGCTAAGTACTGGAAAAACCAAAACTTTAAAAATTACAGAATTAATAAATGCATCATTTAATGGGAGAGAAAAACATACAAATGTAACAGTATAGTATATTAGATGTTCTGAGAAATTAACACATTAAGTTCTGTGAAAGCAGTTAAGAGGTCTTCATTATCTCCACTTTGTGAAATAAGGCAAGACTTCACAGAGGATGTGACATTCAAGCTGGATGAGTAAGGAAGGCTTCACCAAGAAAAAAAGAAAAGTAGGGTACATTCTAGGTGTTTTTTAAAAAATGGCATCAGCAAAGGTAGACAGAAAAAGAATAATTTAGAGAAATATAGTATTTAGTGTAGATGAGTACAGATGAGACAAAGATTTATATTAGAAATAAATTTAAAAGGTCCTAATATACCATGTTCAGAGGTGTGGGCTGTATCCCAAAGAACATGATGGAGAGCTTCAGTAGGTCACTCTGGCCAATATATATGTTTTGATGTGGGATACATCAAATACAGGTGATAGGGAAAATTAGAAAATTATTTCAACAATCCAAATGAAAGATATGATACTCTCCCTCGACAAATTTGGAAGCAAATGTTACCTTCTCAGAGGAAGATCCAACAGATAGAAAATAGGTCTTGAAGGGTATAATGGAAACTTGGAGCACTCCTAATGAAGAATTGGATATTGGGCTAACCAGGCACTAATAAGAGGTCTGCCTAGTAGCCCTGAATGGCCTGAAGTCAGAAAACACAAATTTAGAATGGTGACAATCAGTGTGCATATAATTTTTTCTAGCAATGAATGCCCAGTGGCCAGACAGGAGTAAAAAAGCACATGTTTGAACAAGTACATGTAATACATATCCAGGAGGGAATTGAGGGATCTAGTCAGAGAGATTCAAATTGGATAAGGAAATAAATTCAGGAGGGAGCTGGTTATAATAAGATAAAAGACTATACATCATATCTTGAAAGAGATGGAAAGAGAGAAAGCTATAATCAGGGAAAGCTGTAATATTTAGGAAGTGACATGGCTTACCATGATGATAGGCTCAAATGTATGATGATTTTGTATTAGACAGCAAGAATTCAATACAGAGGGCACTTATTACAAAGCAACTCTTCAATATGCCTCTTTTGTGTTTGTGTCTTGAAGAAAAAATAATTGGAAAACTTTGCACATGAGTGTCTATTAGTCTGCTTTCACACTGCTAATAAAGACATACCTGAGACTGGGAAGAAAAAGAGGTTTAATGGACTTACAGTGCCACATGGCTGGGGAGGCCTCACAATCATGGTGGAAGGCAAGGAGGAGCAAGTCACATCTTACATGGATGGTGGTGGCAGGCAAAAAGAGAGAGTTTGTGCAGGAAACTCCTGTTTTTAAAACCATCAGCTCTCGTGAGACTAAATCACTATCACAAGAACAGTATGGGAAAGACTCACCCCTATGATTCATCTGGGTCCCTCCCACAACCTGTGGTAATTATGGGTGCTACAAGATGAGATTTGGTTGGGGACACAGAGCCAAACCATATCAGTACGTAAAGTAAGTTATCTAATGGCAAGAGGGAACCACCCGTTGATAGGGAAAATAAATCCCATTTATATTAGCAGGATTTATTTATTATATTTCAATTGTTAAGTGAAATATATATTCCATGAACATATAATGAATTATGAAGAAGTGAAAACTGAAGCTATTTTAACCTGCTACTTCCATTCTAAAGCAAATCTCAACTCATTTCAGTCAGATTTACATCATTAACTGATCAGTCTTTGAATAAAATAAATTTCATGTCAAGGGCATTCTGAATAGAATGACTGAATTATATGTATTTGTCCTTTTACTTTCACTGCTGTCTCAGGAAGACTCTTTTTATGTTTTCTATAGATGATACCTCTCTGTTAAAGTCAAAGAATTTTAGTGATTTATCTTTTCTATAAAGATATGCTACATAGTCTGGATTTGAAATGCAATCTGCAAAGCCAGGCATGCCCATAAATCTGAATCTTTCATTCTTTTCTTATATAGAAAAAGAAGATATTTGTACATATGGATAAAAATACTAAAGTAGAATTACTTTTCCCAAGGTACAGACAAAACACCTATAGTATGATGCATTTTGTTTAAATTTTATAGGTTTGTTGAACACATTAATCTATTAAAAATAATAGCTAACATTTTTAATGAGTACTTACTATGTGTCAGGCACTATTCTAAGGTCTTTACATAATATAATTCATTTAATCTTTATAACAACCCTATGAGGCAAATACTATTATTATCCTTATCTTCTAGATGAGGAAACTGAGTTTAAATAGCATAATCCAGGACTCCCAGCTATTTAATAATAGACCTAAGATTCAAAGACATTCTGACAGCAGAGTGAATGCTCTTAATTGTATATTGCCCTGAGACTTACAAATTTAATACAGATTAAAATTTAGCAAAATATTTCTTTTCACTATATATATTAGACCTACATAAAAGGAATTTAAATTTTTGGGTTTTATCACATCAGCACCATTAATATGGTTAATCAAGTAAACCAAAAACGTTGTTCTGATCTTTCAATCACATTTACACCAATGTACCTTTTATTGGTAGAAATTGTAATTAGTGTACTTTCCAGTTCTAACTAGTGTCCAAAACTCATGTACTGTGATATGTATAAACAGTGAAATGAGTTCACCACTTGAGTCAAAACCCTTTCTTAGTATTTTAAGCTTTGACATGATTCCTTTTATAGCTAATTTTTAGTATTGGGATTTTTTTTAAAAAAAGAAAGAAAAACTGGCCAGGCACAGTGGCTCACACCTGGCACTTTGGGAGGCCAAGGCAGGAGGATTGCTTGAGCCCAGGAATTCAAGACCAGCCTGGGCAACATGTCCAAACCCCGTGTCTGCAAAAAATACGAAAGTTAGCCAGACATGATGGCATGCACCTGTAGTGCCAGCTACCCAGGAGGTGAGGTAGGAGAATCGTTTGAGGCTGGGAGGTTGAGCCTCCTGGGAGCTGTGATCACATTACTGCACTCCAGCCTGGGTGACAGAACAAGACCCTGTCTCAGATAAATAAATAATAAGAAGAATTCCCAAGAATTAAGTGTGGCTACCAATATGGTGACTCATCAGAAGTTATTTCAATATTTTTTTTATTTTTTATTTTTTATTGCATTTTAGGTTTTGGGGTACATGTGCAGAGCATGCAATACAGTTGCATAGGTACACACATGGCAGTGTGTTTTGTTTGCTTTCTCCCCTTCACCCACATTTGGCGTTTCTCCCAGGCTATCCCTCCCCACCTCCCCCTCCCACTGGCCCTCCCCTTTTCCCCCCAATAGACCCCAGTGTTTAGTACTCCCCTCTCTGTGTCCATGTGTTCTCATTTTTCAACACCCGCCTATGAGTGAGAATATGCGGTGTTTCATTTTCTGTTCTTGTGTCAGTTTGCTGAGAATGATGTTCTCCAGATTCATCCATGTCCCTACAAACGACACGAACTCATCATTTCTGATTGCTGCATAATACACCATGGAAAGTTATTTCAATTTTTCCTTCAAAGTTCTACTTTATACATTTTTACAGAAACAGTCCAAATATTTCTACCTATTTGTTTATCTATCATTTGGTAGAGATACAAAAGCAACAGATTTATGAGTAAAATTCAGAGATACCATTGATCTTACAAGTTCCTACTCACAGATGCCAAATCTAATATATTGTATGTTTCTTTATATTCTCTCATGATGAAACATTACTTCTTATCACCTCTTACAGATCTAAAGAGTCAATTCATGTGACCTGAAAAGAACTATTAAAGAATGCAACATTAACACTTTAATCTATTTCTAACTTTTAATCTCTCATGTAGTATGAGAATAAAGTAAAAACTCAATTACTAAAGTGAACTTTATTGAAATTCTCACATATCCTGCATCTTCTTTCAAGATACTGCTATAAAAGTACCTTATAAAGTATAAAGTAAAATACAAATGTTAGTACCATAATTATTATTACTGAGCTAACATGCTGAATCAGTTAGCCTTCAAAATGTTAACACCAAATTGAAGAGTAAAAGTTTTTCAGTGCTAATTCTTAGGATTCCGTGAAAAAGAATACTCATTAGAATATGATATTTTGCAAAAACAGCAATGTCTCCATTAAATTCCTAGCTCCTCTTTAAGTAAACCAAATTCAGAACTAGTGAATAACTTCTTACTTTTATCCCATATGTTCTGGCTTTTGATTTTACATCTTAGTAATAAGTTGATGTGGGTATCTGTAACCCACCCTTCTTAGCAGGTTGCCATGACAACTCCTGAGGTAAGTACCAGTTCACTGGAGCTTCAGACGTTGTCCATGCTAAATACAAAAGCTGCATTTGATTTCAGCTTGGCCATTTCTATTGGGAGCAATGTACCACAGTTCTTTCCACTTCCCCAGCTGACTTTTTCATCACCATGGAGACCAGATCTGCCCACATAACTAAGATGTGAAACCATTCCTCATATGGCTAAAACTAAGGACTTGGGAACCAAGACCTTTTATAAAGTATATAACTTTCTTAAAGAAGAGTTCCTGCTTCTGCTTTTAAAGTATTTATTGATTTTCCACAAAGAGAAAACAAATTTTCTGGTGCTGAATTAAAGCTTCAAATCTTTCTCCTTATTAAAAAATAAGGAGAAAGAAAATGACATTTTCCATGGTCAGGTTCTGGTTTTGTGTGTACTATATTCATGGTGTATATTCTGCATAGTCAGTTACTAAGGAATAATGTTTCATTTCTAATTATGTGACAATATTCCTAAATAGTATTACATACATTTAATGTTTACTTGATGGTGGGCTTAAATGTAACTTTTAGTTTGGGATTTTCTAAATTTGTCTCACTAAATCCAGTATTAGCATCTTTTAGATTAGTTCTACACTTCCAATAAAATTAATATGAGAAGTTATTCTAGAACCTTGATCATAAGTATACATGGACTTAAGGAAGAACTGATGTAATTTATCAGTACAAATTCAGTTATAGCATATCCATATAGATCTGACGAATTGTGGATAGAAGATCATATAGTCCAGCTTTTAATATATTCTTATATATGTAAATTTGTAATGTTAGTATGTGTATATATGTGTTTGTATACACACATATACACACAAACACACACACTTATACAGACTAGTACCACAAATAGGGTTAAAGTTCCACAGAGTTCTTTGAAGATGGCATTTGTTAGGAAGTCTTAAGTGGTGGTGGGAATCCTAAATTTACCCCTTGATTTGCACATTCCTCAAAGTGACTTAAGATGACATCTCTACTTTCATGATTGTGTTTTTTACCCTAGAGAAGGCAACATGGTCCTTGCTTAATAAAATAGTTATAGGAATTCCAAAAGATTCTGACTTTAATAAAATATAGAATTGTTCTTATTTTTTAATATATTATGAATAAGCTAGCACCATAAAGGTACCATAAATTTAGAGTTGGGAAACAGATTTATTAACATAAATGAATTTTTGGTTTTGTTTGCTAGCAAGAAGTTAGCAATCCATTGCAATATTTGAATGCAAATTAAGTTATAGGATACAGAAAACTTTTTGACATTTCAAACATTTGAATTTTGCAAGAGAAACTCTCACTCCAATGAAGTTCCTGTATCATTCTAGTTTTCTGTAATTATACTGGTGAGTGTGAAGTTCAACACGCGATACTAAATGTGAAACACAGATATAGCTGTGAACCTTTTGCAATGGCTATGAGGTCATTTGTATTTTTCCATAAGAACATTGAGAGTCAGCATATCTCTATTTACTGAAACTTTCCTTAAAAGCGTAGTGCCATATAATTTTATCAGAAGGGAAAAATGAAAATTCATATATAATAGGACATTTTTAAAAAGCATATTCTTCATATGTTTTTAGATTCAGTAGCATTCCATCCCAAATGTAGGATGACTTTGCTGGTCCAAAATTTAATAACCAACAATTTCCAAGATAGCCAAGATTGAATATGAAAACTCATTACTTGGTTTTTAGTTAAGATGAACATTAATGCTAATTTGTTTACATCTATGCTGTATTTCTTACAAACATGATTTTATAGTGATTTTTACCAAACTAATGTTTTTTTTTCTTGTCATGTACACAATAGATTTTGAATGCCTAAAAATAAAATAATTTGTATGTTGGAATATGCAGATGACTTAACAATGGGGATTTTTGAGAATTGTTTATGATATAATTATTGTGGATTAGAAAATAAAAGAGAATGTAAAAATACCATGGATTAAGGTGAGAGATTAGATTTATAACAAATTCGACATAAAGAAAAAATCTTAATGATAACTGTCAATATACAATTTTAGATTTTTACAAATGTTTCTTGAATTTTCTTCGGCACTTACTTTGCTGAGGAAGGTATCTTTCATTGTCCTTAAATTCAATTGGCAGTGCCCCTAAAGCAGCTCCTTTTTGCCAGTTGTTAATGAGCAAATGATCCCAAATGTCAGACTGGTATGCCAATGAGGTTATTAATAAGGCATTAACATTTAGAAGTCATTGAAGGAGGAAAATCAATATCGCCATTTTTATAATACTGCAAGCTTCAGTTAGAAAGTATAAGCAGTTTATTTCAAGCTTCTACAATCATAAAGAATGTTACAGTATGAGAGGAAATAATGTCTTTAGATTTTTAGCATAAGAATCAATTATTTTCTTATTCTGCTCTCAGCCCCCCCCCACACACACATAAACAGAACCATCTGTTGTATTTTTGTTGAAAAGAATTTAGTATTTCATTTACTTTTGCAAATTAGTACCTCTTTTATTCCTTAATTTAATCATGAGGAGTGACGTGATATTGGAGCTAATAGTGAAGATATTCTTCTAATCAAAATAATAATATTCCTACCAAAATCAAGATGGCAGTACTTTCAGGATAGAATATGAATTTAGTATAAGAGTAAGAATAGAATGGACTAGACCTGTAGGACGAAAGTTCACAAAGATCTATGTTACTGTTATTTATATAGCTATATATTCATGTATTTTAGAATATGAATATATATACATATATTTTAGATCAAATTTTCCAAACTTAGGAAGCTGTGCCATTGGTTGCTTCCTAAAGAAGCTGAGCAGTAAAAGCACAATTTGCATTAAAATTTAGTCACCACAGATTAAGTTAGCTGATCAGCATCATGGCAGAAGTACATAAGGGCAAAGTCCTTTGTTTACTTTGAGTGGGTTCTCATGAAGTGAGCATACCAAATGTATCTCCATAACCCCAGCTCCCCAGGTACACATACCCTTACCTGTTACTCCACCAGAATATCCAATTTGGAAAATTCAAGTCGAATGTGATGGACAAATTAAATAGCTTGGGTCATAGACGTATAATCAATGTGCTGAACACATTCTTACCACCCAGTCACATAAGTGAACCAAGGTTCATATAAGGTTGAAACTACTTTTCATAGTACTTAATATGTAGGAAAGAGAATGTCCTAATAGGGTTTGAAGGACCAAAAAGAACCTATTAAAGGAAATAGGCAAGAAAACTACGTTGAGAGCGTTCATCCCAGTTTGCCTTTCCATTTTGGCAGACCAGCTACAGTCACAAATGAAATGTTGAATTATTTACTTGTTCACCGGATTGGCAGTTCTCATCACTGAGCTAATTCACATTGATTATCATCCAGGCTGAATATGATCTAATTATATTCTTTTAATACAAATATACAAGGTAGTGGTAGAAAATCCACAACAATTTAAAACCTGCACGGTTCACCTCTAAGTATTTGGGGCTTTAAAAAAAGTCTACTGTTTTCTGTAGGGGGTTCATTTCTCAGACTTCAGCTATGTTTTCTCTGTAGGTATTTCAACTGGAACTGAGAACTTTAAGGCAATTATTTTAAATTAAGTCATTATTCATCATAAAATGGATTTCAAAAGCAACCCAATCTGCCAATAGCTTGCTGTCCACCTACATTGCTAAAAGAAAACCTTACCGAGGAATGATTATTTTTACTAAAGTTATCTCATTGGAATTCAACATTATTTTATTAATAACCTCAAAATAACATTATCATGGGTGAAGGGGAGGAAGGCAGCAAATTATGCTGCCATGTGTGTATCTATGCAGCAACTTTGCATGTTCTTCACATGTACCCCAAAACCTAAAATGCAATAAATAAAATAAAATAAAAATAAAAATAACATTATCTACTGAAATATTTTAAAATATGGGTGGATTAGGATGGAGAAGTTAAATATTAAGTTAAATAAAGTAGATAATTCCTGTTTTGTTTTGTTTTGAGACGACTCTGTCACCCAGGCTGGAGTGCAGTGGCACGATCTCAGCTCACTACAACCTCCGCCTCCCAGGTTTAGGCAATTCTCCTGCCTCAGCCTCCTGAGTAGCTGGGATTACAGGTGCCACCACGCCCAGCTATTTTTTTAGTAGAGACAGGGTTTCACCATGTTGGTCAGGTTGGTCTTGAACTCCTGACCTCGTGACCCACCTGTCTGGGCCTCCCAAAGTGCTAGGATTACAGGCATGAGCCACCACGCCTGGCCAATAGATAATTCTTAACTATAAAATTTTAAGATAGAAGTGGGAAAGAGAAATACAACTATATCATAATCTTTTTGAGATGAGGCTGTCATCTTTGTATATTTATTCCTAACATTTGATGTAGTATATATATGCATCCATAGGCACCTATTAAACCCTTACTGAACAATATGTCTATAAAAATTATTCCCATTTTCCATTTTAAAATCTGAATGGTGACATTTGCAATCACAGTATCATGTGTCAAAATTCCATAGTACATTTTTCTGAAATATCTGTAGACACTTCATTGAAAATAAACTGGTTGTAAATTTAAATAACATATTAAGTACTTCTGTGACTATTAAATGTGAAAGATGTCTTCAGTTGTTTCCAATATATAAACTTCATTTAAAGGGTACTTTAGATCTGCCTTAATTTCAGATAGTGGTTTTTAATGCAGATTTTTAAAAGTCTGCATGTGTGATAGACTCATGAATAGGTAATTAAGTCAGAAATGCACTCTAAGTTCATAATATAACAGTATGTACATTAAGATGAAATACTACTGTCATCAGGAAATATTCTATATCTTGTGATTTATACACACAGGATGGAATTGTGGTTTGGGAATTTAGAGGAATGCTCAAATTATCTGAAAACAGTATTTTCTTATCTGTTTTGCCTGTGGCTTAGGTTCATCAAATATTTTATTTTACCTGAAATTGCAAATTAAAGAATTCTATAGTGCTGTAAGTATAAGCACAAACTATATTACCTTTCACTATTAATCACTTTATTTTGAAAAAGAATATCATGAAAATTTTGCTCCACATTCATAAACTAAAAATATTTTCCAACTCCTTCTCCCTGTGGTATTAAAAACTAGGAAGATAAAATTTTTAATCTAATATCCTGTCTTTTTGAAGTCAACCTTTTATGAGAAAATAGGCCTTCAAAATTTAGACAGATAATACTCAAACCACAATGAACAAGTCTCTGTTTTGGTCTGAACATTCTGAACCAAGGTATGAGCCCACTCTCTCCAATCCTTACATAGAGAAAAGCAATTATCACTGTCATTTCATGGTGTTAGATATCCTTGTTTTTGAAAAAGAAACTTAAATCTAAACACATACATTTAGAAGAAGGAGAGGCTCCAGATAACTATGGTAAGTAAATAAAATAAGCACAGAACAATTCTAGTCTTCCAGGAGTAGAATTGTGTTACTGATAGACTTGAATATCTGCTATTGGTGACCTTTATGATCTGCAAATAGCTTGAGACTGGTAGTCTTTGGCTTTGCACTTAAATTTGCCCACAAGCATGCTGATTATGGAACTGAGTAAAATGGAACTGAGTTCTGTCTTAGAACTCAAACAGAAGTAGGAATCTTTGTTAGTGCTCATCTGGCTTAAATACTTCTTTCATTTTAAAATATTTTCTTCTCTTTCATCCATTAAACAAAATATTTCTTTTTACGTGTCTTGTATTCACCCTTAATCATTTTCTTGCAGATATTTGTACCTCTACCCTTATCCCCTCTATAATCTAATCCTTGAGCATTTAATTGAAGTATCATCAGCTATATTTAGCAAGTCACTAATAGAGTCAGATTACATTTCTAAAACGTATGTTTCCAAAATTTCTATTTATGCATATTATTTGGGTGGTCAAGTTTTATTTGGGGCAATGTTTAAATTCATAGAGCAAAAAGGAAAAGAAACATCTTCCTCAAGATTTCCTATTCAATCTGCATCTTAAGGAACTTGCATGGAAATGGAATCTCACTGGAATAAGTCATTCTACACCTGATTCAACATGGCATTACATCTAAGTTCATCATTCAGATCTCCAGGAGTATAGTAACAGGGAAACAAGATCTGTTTCTTCTTAACCTAAGCTGGTGGCCTCACAATTGGAGGTTTCAGTGATGAATAGAAGCTTAATAAATATTTATTAAATAATATGCCAAACAGAAGCATTACTGATTTTCTTTGTGGTATCATAGATATGCTGCTATAATTTCAAAATGTAGTTGGCTAAATGCTTGGTAAACAGTGAAGTTTATTTTAACATCAGGAGTAGGAAATATTTTTATGGGTAGAATATTAGCCAAAAGAAAACAAAATAATCAAGAGTTCTATCATTTATGTTTTTTCTGCCTTTTATTTTTTTCATAGAGATGGGGTCTCGCTATGTTGCCCAGGCTGGTCTCAAACTCCTGGCCTCAAGTGATCCTCCCATCTTGGCCTTCCAAAGTGCTGAGATTACAGGCATGAGCCACTGTGCCCAGCATGTCTTTTCCTAAAAAACATGCAATTTCCATTTGTTCTTTTAGAAAAAAGGAATAAAATTAGTCTGCATAATAATTTTAACTGGTTTGACTATTTTGACTATTTGTGTCAGGATAAATGAAGTTGTCCACTACAAAGGAGAAGGGTGGTAATCAGGGATTGAACACAAAGAAAAAAAGAGAAAGCCCAGTGAAAACATAAAGGGAGAGAAAAGGAAAGAGTGTTGAGAATCAGAACAAGACTTGCAAAAAGTTAAAGACACATAAACATGAGATTCACAGAAGTTCAAGATAGAAGGGCAGTATCATAAAGTAGGTTTTTGTGTTTTAGAGAGTTCATCTAGATTAGCCATATACTGGCAGCCCTTCCTGCACTTGCTTCTGACCCACCTGGCTCACCAGTGCATTTATACTTAAGATTCATAATGCACATGCCAAGACATATAGTGGAGTTGAGTGCAGGAGTGCCTTTGTAGTTGTTTGCCTCAAAAATAAATAGGCAATATTTTACACGACATAAAAAGTGTAGCTTTAAAAATTTTATTTAAAGTTTACCAAGGCCTCTTTCATTTTGCCATAATCTCAGTAAACCAAGATATTTCCATCAGATTCCTCAGCAAAAATCTTGAAATTGTTTAAGTTTTATGATACAATGTCAGACTGGTGATGGGATTAAAAATAAAATGCTATGTGAAGTCCCCAACCTTAGGGCTTCTGACTTAGAAACTACTTGTATATGCAGTACAAAATTTGGTGTTACTCCAACCAGCCCTAGCCAATGCGATTGACCTATAACAAGAAGTCTAAAACTGCAGTGGGCATAAGAATCACCAGGATTTCTTGTTTAACATGCAGATTCCTGAGTCCATACCCAGAAATTCTGATTCAGTAGATGAGGTGTACGGCCCAGAAATCTGTGTTTAACAAGTACCTCCACTGCCACCCTGCTCTAGGGAGTTATCTTCTCTTATGCTAACATACATTAACTGGTAACTAGTTATATCCATTTTGAAATAGTCCTCCCACCGCCATCCTGTAGGAGCTAAACTGAGGAGATGTTTCTAGTCTCTTGCAGTAGAATTCAGCAATTGGGTTTACCAGGGCTCTAGTTCAGTTTAGTATGGGTTAAATGGGTATTAGGGAATGTGTACTAGAAATTAAAAGGTTCATGTAACCTTATCGCTGTGTGGAAACAAAGGATGTGTTCAAAATAATTGTAAAATGTTTGAATTGTGTAGATAAATTAAGAACAGTTTAAACTTAGAAATGACCTTGTGCCCAAGATTGGATTCCCTCTGATTTTGCTGTTTGAAATTTCATGACTTTGTGAAACGAAGTGGTAGATGCTAAAGCTAGCATTCCAGTATTATAATATTCTACAAACTGAGGTATTACGTTTTGTTTTACTTGACCTATATGAAGATTATTCAGTTCCCACCCCCATTTCTAAAGAAAGAGTATAATATTACAGACAAAAATTAGTTCTGCTGATTTCTGAACTATGCTGTATCTTGTTTTCTGTATATGAGTGTTACAGGCAAGATGTGTCCCTCCCCATTTTCTAAGGGAGGACGTAGTGAACAACATGCTTTCTCTATTCTCTCTCCCAACTTGTTCCTCCTTTTCTCAATATAACTCAAGATACTACAGGATGTTACAGATAAAAATCTGCACTAGGCTAGAGATTTAAAATGTTGCTAGTTTGTTTCTGCTGACGATATTTATTGGACTCCTTAAGATCCAAAATAAAGTGACCTAAATTGGAGTACAGTTTATTTTCTCCAGATTGTTCTTAGTTTCTCAGGTCATTCAGAAACATCCATCTTTTCCAGTTTCTTAACCTTAGCATGTGGCTTATGCTCAGGTGTAAAGCCACCCTTTCATCATATTCACTCTGTTTCGGCTTTTCATTTCTTGGCATTTTATATTGTTAAGCATGCGGCCTCCTCATTGGAGCCATACTAGCTAGGCTATTCCACTGTCTCACTGATTAGGACATTGTAGTATATATATATCAGGTTACTCCAATACCCTTCTGATCAGAAAACTAGAAAAGTTTGCTTCATGCTTCTTGATTGGATGAAATTGAGGAAAGATCTTGTATAGAAACACATTTTAATTTTCTCAGAAGAAATGGTCATTTTACATGTGTATGGAGAATATTTTTAACATAAACTTTACTGATTAAAACTATAGATGTACATATACAAGTGTAGTCGTGGGAAAAGATTTTTCTTCACTGTGTGTTATTATGTATATTTGGGAGATTAACATTTCCAGAAAACCAAGCTTAAAGCAAAAGGTATCCCATTTATGGCCAGGTAGATATGCATGCCAACAGAAAGACATTGTATTAAAACCATATGCAATTCTAGCCATATTTTTCTACTTTCTCTTCATGGGTATTGCATGATGGTATTTCTAATACAAATACTAATATGCTTTGGAAATAATGGCACTCGCAGGTCTTTCATCATATTGTATCACTGCTTTATCATATTAGGCTAATACACTGCGAGAGTTGGTAGAACCTCTCCATGCCAAATCGGATCCACTTCTGTTGGCACTCAACCCATTGGACTCACAGATTGATAAGCTAATGTTTAGAGAATTTAGATCGGAGAGAGTCGGCACGTCGCAGACTCAACATCAACCTCTTGCAAGCAACTAAAATGGCCTCGTCCTTGCTGTTTATAACAGAAAACAGACTTGTAAAAAGCTTAGATCATCAAGTATTTTGGATTGGGGGCCTCCCAAAGGGATATAAGAGGGGCAGGCCACTCTTAAGAAGAATTCGAGCTTTCTACATTGGGACTAGCATAAGACCAAAGCCAATCAAGATGGAGCACAGTAACAGAAAACTGCGGTTTCTATGGGAGAACAGAAGGGGAAAGGGTCTTAACTGAGAAAGGGCTCTGTGTGGTGACACCTCAGTTGTGTTCTCCTTACACCAGGAAAAGAGAGGGATCAGCTTCAATAACTAGAAAATCCTGGCTGTTTAATGGACTCTTTGGTGGCCTCTTTTAAGGCAAAACAGAGAAAGCAAATTATGTATTCAGTGTATTTTGCATTTTTAAAACTTGACGTGCTGTATTGTACTAAATTAAGTGTAATCTATTAAGGCAAGGTATACACAATGTGCTCTGAAACTTAATATGTTTATTCTATTATAAAGTGTATTCAGGTACAACACAGAGACTGCTTTTGGTGACATTAATGAAGAAAATTTCTCATGCCAGGCTTTATTATAGAATCCTCAGCTAAAATCCTAACTTTCTCCTTATTTCTTGGCACTTGTACACAAGTGGTGTTGCCTCTTAGGGCAGGCATGAGCTATTCTTTTCTGTAAAATATTTCAAATCTATAGGCTGTGGGTTTCATTTTTGAAAAAGTATTTTGTCTGGATGTCTTTCAAACTAGCTTCAGATATTATTTAATACTATGTAACTGGGTCCCCTATGGCTCAATCAGTATTGCTTATTTTTCTTCTGTAGTGGATGTGAAATTTTTTTTAGTTGGATAAGATACACTGTAATAATTTTAATGCTAATTAATGGATATTTCATACTGTGCAATGAACAGTTAATTTAACACTGTATTTTGAAATGTTTTTTTCTTCCTGTCACCTCAGTGTGTGGTATTGCATAATGTGAATACCTGTAAAAATATAAATTACTTAAAAATAAAAATATGACCAATTGGTATCAGATCATTTCAGATAGCTAAATAATTTGCTAAGTATGCTTGACAGTAAATATCTTTCTAAAAAGAAGTAATCAATGCTTCTTTCTCACAAATGGAATTTGTGTCTGTGAATAAAATCACATTGATCTGCCTTACAATTGCCTCTGTGCTCTAACCATTTTAATGTGTTTTTTAAAAATACACACATATATATATATATTATATATATATATAAAATAGTTCTGGTATATAGACATCTATCAAAAAGCATTTTATTGGCATTTAATATTTATGGGATTGCCTTGAGTCATTCTCCCTGTTTAAGTCAGTAAAATTTTGTGATCCAAAGAATTTTTTTTCTCATTAAGGAATATAGTGACTCCACATTAATTTTCAAATATAATCATCTCTTAGCTTTGGTTTTAAACTGTCTCCTTTATGAGTTCCTGTCTGAGAGCCAAGCACTTTTACTTCCATATTCCTAGTGGTTAAATTTTCTAAATTCTACAGGTAAAACTAAACTCTGTCATTTATATTTTTGATTGTCCTTCAAAGAACCTTCCCTTCTTTGGGGCAATAAATCAATGCTAAGAACACCAAAATGTTGCCATCTGGACTACTTGTCATAAAAACTACCGTAGTGCCCTGAAAATTCAACCACTGTCATGTATTTTTATCATTAAACCACATACTTTTGCAGAAATTATATGTTTAGAGACATATAGAATAAACTTTAGCTATATTTCTTTTGTCACATCTTTATGGAGCAAGATTTAGTGTTGTAAGGAAGAAATTGACAGACACAAGTACTTGATTTCAGTGAAGCACGTTATCATTCTTACACGGATGGGCTTTACATGTTCTTTAAAGATACACTTAGCAAATGTTGGTGAAGTCACTCAAACTGGCCTTTTAACAGAAAGGGTTTTTTCTCACTAAAATAGCTTTCTTTCATTAGAGGAATTATTGCCCAATAGTAATGTTTGTGTAAATATGAAACAAGTAGTTGATTACAAAGGGAGGACTAAAAGCCAGCTTTTAAAATCTTATGCTTTTCTCTGATATAACAAACTACCCTCCCCAACCCCAGTTTTATAATTGACTTATATAAAAGCATTAAGAGAGCTAGTATTTAATTACAAACATTCAAATTATAGTATAAACCCCTGAATACTTAATCATCTTTGTCATAAAACCTGCAAAGACATTAAGTCCATTAAAAGTTTGTCACCTTACATATAAATAAGTTATTCATTATGGCATGCTAGTAAATTCATATTCATAGAAAATATTTGGGTGTTCTCAGTACAAATGTTAATTGCTTTCTGTGACAAGAATAGTGTTTCACATACTTGGTATCATTAGCCTGGAAGCCTTAAAGCGCTCTGCAGCCATACAAGAATGAATGTCTCTCAAATCTGACTATGTCCAGCCTCCTCTCCCATTTTTGATTTAATCTTTCCCAACCTTCTGGGCTCATTACACAGCTGTATTGCAGAAGGAACAACTGTTTTCACAAGGACATCATTGTCCAATTTTACAAGATCACAGATCCCTTCCAAAATATGTACCAGAACTCATTATCCATCATTGGTTTCATTCTTCAAGAGCCCAATCGGTTTACTTATTTGTTTTGTTTTCATTTTTTATGCTCCTTCAACATTGTCATTGCAGGGATGGGAAAATGGGGAGGATAATAGAGTAAAATTTTAGGTTGCCAAGTTTCATGAACAATATTATACAATAGACTGTCCTAATAATTACACAGTCACCTGTTAGGGAACACTCTTTGGAGTCGTTCGTGTATAAATTAAAGAAAACCATCACTCTGTTTGAATGTGTTGGGTTGCATGAGGCACTGTGCCAGGTAGAAGAATAAGAAATGCAAATGAGTGGGACGAATTCCACTCGTGGAAAAGTCACAGTCTAAGTCTCTGAAGTAGGGCACACAAGGGTCCGTTAAGGTACAGGAAGAAAAAACATTGGAATTTTTCCTTGGGTTTTATCTCTCATCCTTTTGAATTTCTTTCTATGTATGTTTTATAACATCTATCTATCTATTACTATAAAGTAATACATATATATAAGTTTCTGTTCTATAAAACAGAAGTGTTTTAGCTAAGAGTGTACAATCAGAAAAAGCTTGGAAACCACTGAGCCTGAATGTAAGAAATACATCAACCAAAGACTTTTTGGCATTTGAGAAATGCATTATTATCTTCTAATAAGATATTTGCAAAAGAGTCCATCAAACTGATATTTTTCATTAGCTATTATTTTCTTTGAGCTTTCATTTGTCACTTACTACCTAGAGGTCATAAGCAACCTGAAAAAAAGGCAATGATGCCCACTACATCCCTAGATTCACAATATTTCATAATGGAGCAGAATATAAAAGGGACAATAAAGAGGATCTTTCATCCCGTCAAGTATGACACAGCCATAAATGATACTCCGTTGGCACAGAATACAAGTTAATTCATCAATAACTTAACTATGATCCTCAAATCCATCAGTCAGTGAAATTTTATGTAGGAAAGAAAATTTTATGTGCACTATTTGCTTCAATAAAATTGGAATTTAAAAGTATGTAATCTGACACAGGACTAATTTACATGTTGTAAACCTAAATATAATTTGGGGAAGTTTATTTCTGCATAGGTCCAGATTTCCTGAATAAATTGGATACAGATTAAAATTTCATTACAGCAGTGATACAGTTCCTCATTAGGAATCACAGAAGGTTCCTATATATGTCCTGAGATTTGAATGTGGTCTCTACACTTTGCCAACTTTCAGAAAACATTCATTCAAATTGCAAAAGAGCTGGTTTTCAGCCAGTGTTCCAATGGCTGTACTGGCACATTGAAAGAAAGTCAATCAGGAAGCAGACATCACCAAGTGCTTGCCTCCTCTTCCAAAGCAAGCCTCTTCTAAAAGAAGAAAAAGCAAGGGTTGAAAAAAGAGAGAAGCCTGAAGAGAAGTGAGAAGCAGATGAAGAAGAGGGCAAAAAAAGAAGAAAATAAAGGTGCTTTCATATTTTCAGTTGCAACAGTAGTCCCAATTGACTTAATTTTATTCATCTGAGAAAAATCAAGGAAACCAATTGAAAATTATAAAAGAAAATAAAGGTCTGTTTTTGTCTTGAATGTTGAGTTCTGTGTTGTTTTGACTGTTGAGCACACTGAATCAGATTTATAATGTGACTCTGCCCCTCACCAACCCCCACTCCGCTTTGAAAATAAAAAGACTCTTTGTCTAGTCTTAAAATGTTAAGTAATTGGTGGCATTTCGTGGTAGCCTGGCATCTCAGTCCCTTGTCCTTATTCATCGCACTACTCTGTCTTGTGTAGTGTATGTGTATGATGTGTAGGGGATGGGGGGAGGGGGTGGCTTACTTATCTCTGATAGGAGCCACACTATCCCATTACTATACTTGGAAATGTTTCTGTGTTCTGTCTCATTGTGATTGCTTGTTCAAGTGTGCTGCCCAGAGATAAATCCATACTCAATTCTTTTTACAGCTGTCAAACCACATTCTTTGTAGAATTATGTTGTCTTTTGATTGAATGCTTTTCTCCCCTGTAAGAGCAAGAAGGGGGGGAAAACTTTCACTTTTTATTGTTTAATACCTATATATGTCGCTTTATATATTGAATTTTCACTCATTCTTCTTAAAGTAGAACTACATTGAAATTTTATAAAATCAGTCTTCTGCCCCAGTATTTCACAAACTTTAAGAACTCATGGAAAACTGGGTCAAAATGTTTTTTTAAACAAAATATATACACCCTTCTATAATGTTAGGTAATATGGAGGAAGGTTCTTTTAAAATAAAAATTTACTATATAAAAATTCTTCTGCCTCCCTTAAATCCTAAAACTAAAATCTGAATCCCTTTTTTCCTTCACCTTCTTTCGAGAACCAGAAAACTAATAATACATTGGGCCACCTGATACCTTAACTACCATAATTCACATCTGTTAGTCCTCCCATTTTCTACCCCCCCTCTGCTCTATGAAATTACATCTGGCTTTAGATGCAGTATTGCCTTGAGGAAAAAAAAGAATGTGATAATTACTATATAATTCCTCGGGGTTCTTTCCTGGTCTATGATTTTCTGAAATAGACTTATACTGTTTAAATGTGTCCTTGTTTTTACAACTCCATTTAGTTATTCTAAATGGTCGTATGATTTTGTGCCTTCCTTGTTCCAAATCATTCTCAGTTAAGATTCCCTATCTTGCTTCCATTTTCTTCATAACCCACAAAGAAGTTTCTCCTTTTTACAGTCTTCCATCCCCCATCCCGCAA
Organism: Callithrix jacchus; assembly: GCF_049354715.1. Lineage (NCBI taxonomy): Eukaryota > Metazoa > Chordata > Mammalia > Primates > Cebidae > Callithrix > Callithrix jacchus. Next base: position 22,165,756 of record NC_133524.1, read on the forward strand.
AATCCCCTAGGTGTTGAATATATTCAGTGATGGGCCAACAGAGAATTTAAAAGGTGTTATTTAAAGAGATTTTTGTATTTTTAGATCATAATTCTAACTTAGATATATGGTTAAGAAATTAAAATTCATCACAGAGAACTTAGTGATAGCATGTGCTCATGAAAACAAGAAATTTTCTAATAGAAGGACTCGATGACTATACCTAGCATTAGTTTGTAACTTCAGTAGCAGAGCCAAAAGTTGAATGTGTAATGTAAATAAAGCTAATTTTTAATCCTAAAAATGATCTTTTTAGGTTAAGGTACATTTTGAGCTTTGTTGACAGTTTTAGATACAGTCATTTTTAAAATTTTTTTGCATGCTGCATTTTAAGGAAGTCTCACATTCTTTGGCATCTACCGCTAAATACACATTTCAAATGATAACTGAAAAGAATTGGCAGTATAGAATTCTTGTTAAAATTGTGGGTTCTGGGGTCAGACTGCCCACATGTAAGTCTAGCTCCACCACTTTCTAAGTATGACTTTGAACAAGATACTGCCCTGCTATAAATGAAGACCAGATAGATCTGCTCTTAGTATTGTTGTGAGGATTAAATGAGATCATAAAGATTAAGCATTTACTCTGCTGTCTGGCACATCTAAATGTTAAATGGTATCAGTACCAATTAGGGAATCTTTTTTTGAAACTATGTCAGAAAGCCTAAAATGTTCGCATGGACCATGGTGGAAAGGAACAACGTTTCAGAGTCACTCTTTGGGCCAATATAATTACTTAAATATGTCTTCTTGAGGACATGATATTAGTGTTCAGGCAATTAAAAAACAAGCTGGGAGTTTTATTTGTTCGGCTATGTCTAAGATCCTTATTGAGCCAGCTCTCATTTTTTTCTCAAAAATATTTAACTGAAATATTTTCTCCTCAGGTCTTACAAATACTAAGTAGCTTCTCTTAGCATATGCCAGATTTTCCCTCTATATTTGCATATAAACATATTCCCATATTTCATTTTAATTAAAATATAGGTAATTTATGATCAATTACTATATTTACAATGTACAAGGCATTACTATGGCAGTCACATGAAACCTAATAATCCTCTGTGGCACAACTGGAAGATTTTTATAATCAAATATACTCTATTGAATGCCATTCAATCTTCTGAGGTCTGGAAAAATGTAAAAACCAGTTTATTCAGTATTGCTAAACCAGGTGGGCTCTATTAATCAGCATTTCTATGCTTACCAGCATAATGAAAGGGATATTCATTAATGTTTTAAAATGTAATGTGCAGGATTGTTTCCATGTTGTGTGCCTTTTGTATTCTAATTCTTTGAACTTGCTGGACTCAAGATATGTATGGTGATTTGCTATCAAGAGAATATTTGGTTAATCAAAGAATCCTATTTGATCATTCTAAAACAATTAGCTGCCTGTAGCTAATGTCACACAATATAACTAGCAGCTGTGTGTTTTTGTTGTTGTTTTTTTATATAATAGTGTTTTCACATTCATTATACTGTTTTTTAATAGTTTTAATTTTTTAATAAATTTTCGGGGTGTCAAATAACTTTATTACAATGAATTCATTTCTCTGTCTCTTTTTTTTGGACATTGCAGGTGAAAGTAGAGAAGAAAAGTTAGGAGACTCATTGCAAGATTTATACAGGGCACTGGAGCAAGCCAGTCTGTCACCACTAGGAGAACGTCGTATTTCAACCAAGATGGAATACAAGCTATCATTTATAAAAAGATGTAATGATCCTGTAATGAATGAAAAACTACACAGGCTGAGAATTCTCAAAAGCACTTTAAAGGTAAGACAAGAAATAGACGGACAAATTTCTTTGAAGAGATTCATTCTTAAAATGGATTACCAGATACTGTAGGTTAAGAAATACAAATTGTGGTATGGGGAGAGGAAGAGTTAAACAGTTAAAACCTGAGTCTGAGCTGTTTCTATGTCATAATAAGTATATTGGTAAAGAGGAGATCATCTTAACTTTTCATTAATGTCTCAAAGCACTGACTAAATGTTATGTTACTCAGTTCTAGGAGAAAACAGGATGTAATTAAAATTGTTTTCCAAAAATGCAGGGCTGGTGTTATTCCTCAGTCTATAGATTTTCTAGCATAAAAATACCATGTAGTGTAATTATTAGCATTACTAAAAGAACACAGCATGCATGCAGAATGCAACAGTGGGTACTAAAAGAGTTTGAGGTATTCCGTGATTATTTCCTCCATGAACTACAGTGCATTTGGGGTGATTTGTGCTCTATGTAGAAATTTTATAATTCTTCCGTTTACATTATCAATTCCCAACTTACATGTTACCTTCCTGTTATACATTTCTGTAAGTGCTTACATTGTCTCTAGTGTCCTTATTGTGTACCCCCAAGTTGGGGAGGAGGTGGTGAGGACAGGAGAGCAGAGAGGCAGGAAGTTGGAGAGGGAGGCAGACAAGTGAGCCCTGCTCATTGTGTGTGGGGAAGGTTGAAGAGAAGACCCAATCGCATAAGCCATCTGAGCAGGCCCTGTGCCTTTAAAATACAAAAACAGAAAATAACTATCATATATACTATGTGCTGTAGTAATTTCAGGAACCAAAAGGTCAAAGGGCTCCTTTGGGAAATACTTCAGATCCATAGCATGCTGCTGAGGTTTTGTAATTTTGAAATATAGGTGAGTACGAAAGAGATAGACAAACTAGAAAATGATCTGAAAAAAAAATTCAGATAGCAAGCAGCAAAGTTTTCAGAGTCCATTAGCTTTTAATTGGTAGTCATGCAAATATTACTGCAAATCCAGGGGACAATTTAATGGACTTTTAGGAAGAGCAGAATTTTGGAAAGTGCTATAATAGTCATAAGAATAGTTCCAGTGACTAATCCTACTCCAAAGATATCATCACCCTCCCACCTTTTATAGAGCCTCTCCACTTCCCCCATTCAGTTCTAAACTGCCTAGTTTAGAAGGCAGGCAGGCATTTTGAAGCAGGCTAGATTCATGGATCTTAAAGACCTCTTTTTCTCCTTCTGACAGCCCCCTTTCCCCTGTCTTTTATGCTCTGTAGAGTCCCCCAAGGTATTTTCTTCCAGTCACAAAATATATGGCTACTGCCGATGTTCATTTCAGTAAGTATTGATGAATCACCAGCTACATGAACACTGTGCTCAGTTCTCTGGGGCCAAGAATGATCATGAAAAGTCACTGTAAAACGATGTCCCTCATTGGTAGAAATGAACTGCAGAACCCTATGCTTTTTGGCATGGAAAATTAATAGGGAAGGACCAAGCAACCCTGGATGTGTCTAGTTCCTGGAATTTTAACAGGCCCCCTCACCAAGCACACATCTAAATCTCACCACAGGCAACTCACAACATCCGCAGTCCCAGCCCTCTTCCGTATTCTGGTCTGTGAGTCCAGACCAACAAGCATCTTGCTGTCTTTGCCTCCCAACTCTGGCTGGCCCAGAGGTGTGTGCCTTACTTCCTGCAAAACATCTTCTACACTTCCCTAAGCTTTGCTTGGGTCCCTAAAAGGTAGGACTGAGCTGCTCAGACTGTTTTAACCCCTACCCCGCCATCCCACCTTCCACCTGGGAGATTCTCATCTTCCCCAGGTGATAGCTTTAACTTAGTGAGTTATACCAAAATGAAGCTTAGTCTTCAGCTGAGACCCAGCTTCCATTACAGGCCCCCAGTGCTATAGAAAGAGAGCCATAACATTCACACAACAAGAATTATGTATTTCCAGTAACAGGGGGCCATGTTCACTCTCATTCAAGTATGAGAAGCTTACCATACAGCAGGAGAGATAGAACACATGCCAAAGTAACTCAAGAGATACAATGTGACAAATGTACTCAGTGGCAGTGATGGAGTAGTAAAGGGGCATAAATGAGGGCGAAAACTTTCCAGGTGTTTAAGGATAGCTTGAAGAAATGAGAGGCTTTTGAACTGGATCTTAAAAAATGAAAAAGATTTCCATAGGAGAGAGGCCAAAAGGACAGGCAAAGAGAAAAAGCAAACCATACAGTGACCAAAAGGAGGCATTTCTCAGGTATAGAGGAAAGTACACTAGGAAGTGAGTCTAAAGAGCTGGGCGTGAGTATCCAAAGCCATCTCTTATGGGCTTCTTAAATGTTCTATTAACTTTTTATTATAAACCTGAATAAAACTTTGTCCCAGTCTTAACTGTTGAATCCTTTTTCTTTTCAGGCCAGAGAAGGGGAAGTAGCCATTATCGACAAAGTCCTAGACAATCCAGACTTGACATCTAAAGAATTCCAACAATGGAAGCAGATGTACCTTGACCTTTTCTTGGATATCTGTCAAAATACCACCTCAAATGACCCACTGAGTATTTCTTCTGAAGTAGATGTAATCACTTCCTCTCTAACACACACTCATTCATACATTGAAACGCATGTCTAAGTGTATTCTGCCTTCAGGCTGTCTAGTACCTGCTGGTACTCTGAACAAGTATATAAGGTAGCTTTTATATCAATGTGTGGAACACTTGACAAGCTATACTTTAATGTTATCAAACTATATGAAACAAACCATATATGGTCACAATACCACTATCTTTAATGAGCATTTGTATGTTTTATATGCAATCAGTGCTCAGCTTATGTTTACCATGTGCAAAATCAACTGTCTTTAATGACTTAAAATTAACTTTTGCAAACAATTCTAAATACAGGTGGTCTTCAAGTAGTAAAACCACAAAAGGCAGTTTTCTATCTATGGTCATCTTTTCTCCCTTTAAGTTAATTTTATATAAACAAGACTTCAAAAGTAAATCACATTTTTTGAGGTGCAGACATCCTTGTGGGTGGGAAAGAATTTAAACCTTTTTTATATTTATTAAAATGTTCTAAGAGTTTTCTTAAACATTGCACAACATTTAATGCTGTAGTTTTATTTTTGTGAAATGTAGATGCACATACAAGAGCTAAGCAAAATAGAAGAGCATCAACATAAGAAAAGTTCAGGTATCTAATATTCGTCTTAATAGTCTATTAACTTGTGAAAGCTAGTTAATGGAAATATTATTCCAAATCTATGAGAACACTTGGTGTATCAGGGCAAAGCTTTGTAAGATGTTTTTGTAACTAAGACCAAAATTGAAGATAGAGCTGCTTTATTTTCTTGGTTTAAATCTTCCTTTATTTTTGTAGTGATGAGATGCTGATTGTGTACAGAAGAATTTGAGAGGGGATTTTTAAAAACTGACTTAACTCACCTAGAAAGGCAGCTAACAGCTATATATATATATATACTTTCAGCCCAAACTCATCTGTTTAAACTCCAACTCTTAAAAGACAACAAGGTATAAACTGAAATGAAAGTTGATAACTTTCCACTTAGTTTCCAATTTTCCCCAGTCCACTAATTAAACTTATATAATTATACTTCAGGCAGGGAAGTACAATATGTTTAGTTACAGGCTGATGTGTGTGATAAAAAACAACATTGAAAAAGAAAAATGTATTTCCCTACTAAGGAGCAAGAGGGTGATGGTCATTCAGAGAGATGTCACATTGAATTATGAGAGAAATAATTTACAGGTTTTTTCCTAGCTTCATGTTCTATAGAGTGGATGAAGTCTAAGAAAAAGTCCTCTTTATATATTTCCATTTTTAAGCGTCTTGTTTTTGAAAGTGATCACAGCATGAAAATGACTGTGCTGCTTTTTAGTGTCTGGCTGCATAACGTACAAGTCACAGTTTGCTGTTTCTTCAGGAGGAGAAAGGGAACCTCCTTTACTATCTATATCCTAAAATCTACTTCTAATCAGCTTTATACTGTTGCCTGTACAGCTCAGTGAATGTATTTTCATCCTTAAGAGTTCAGATATATGCCAGTGAATATTTTTGCTGTAGAGGAGAAAGTAAAAACTCCACAGCGGGGATCTTTTTCTTTGCTTTTGAAACCACCATTGAATCACTATAGTTTTGCAGACTTTGCACAACTGTACAGGAGAGTGGCCTTTCTACAGCACATTTTCAGTATCCTATATTTAGTCAAAATGGATGAGAAATCATGTATTAATGTTTGTATGGAATTTTGGGTCCAGTGTAATATTTTTATCATTTAAAAAGAACTCTATTTGTAAAAACATTTATTTACTGCATGGATATTGATGCACATTAAATTTGTGGAATTTTGTATATGTAAAAAAAAAAAAAAAAAACCTCTTGTCCTAAAATGAAGTGTGCTTGTTACAGGTGTTTAGACTTATTGATGTTTACTAGACCAAATGTGTATGTTCACTTAAAAATTTATGTACCTGATGGATGTGTCATGAATACAGTGGCCAGGTTGTGGCCTGTAAACAGCAAGCTGTTGATGGGAAGACTAGCTCTGTTGCTACTAAGCAGCTTTCACTTTTGTAAAGTCAGCTCTGTTGTTTTACATGGTAAAAATTAAACTAATGAATTTGACAAGACTCGTGGCTAGCCTAGCATGAAAGAGACCTTTTAACACTATATAATATCTGTACATTTTATTGCATTCATTTCAAATCTAGGAGAGAGGCAGCACTGTAAACTGAAGTCAAATAAATTCAGCTCTTAATGAATCCTTATAAAGCACCTACTTTATTCATGCAAAGTCCTTACCACATTTCTTTGTGACCTAATTACACAGCCACCAACCTCCACCTTAATTCCGAGTTCTAACTTTGCTGCCTCATTTGTGATACAAGCCAAAAGCAGCACCTGTTCAGTGTATACAAGTATCTTATCTAAGACCCTGAAAAATCAAGCTGGTTTCCCATTTACCTGACACAAACTTGAAAACTACCTATTCCTCTTTCCTTTCTCTGTGATTCTTTTAGAGGAAGTGGGGGTAACCACCAAAACGTAGTTATTTTTTACAAATGTAATCTACAGTATGTCTGCAGAATGAACATTTAAAAGAGTATAAATCAGTTTTTGTTTTGTTTTCGTTAGACATTCGACTTTACCAGAGGAGCCTAATTATTATGACTAAGGGTTGATGAGATGTGACTTAAAACCAGCGAGCTGTCTAAAGTCAAGGCAAAGGCAGCCTAGGGTAGGCACTGGAGGCAGAAAAATTTAAGGATACTTTCTAGAAAAAAAATGCTTAGAGGTTTTTTGCCTCTCAGTTCCATATTTATATCAAACCATCAAAGCAGAACTTTAACCATGGCTCCGGATCATAAAATCATAGTTCCCCTTACAATGATTTCATGGTATTTAACCAAGGCACTCTCCTTTCACTATTTATTCAGATAATGCCATCTCCTAGGACTTAATTACAGCCTTTATAGCCAACAATTTTCTGAGTTTTGTATAAACTTCCTGTCGCACATTTTTTGGCCTTTTTTTGCGGGGGGGCACAGAAGTAATCACTGTTTTGCACCTAGGGAAACACTTTAACTGTAAGAGGTAAAATAAGGTCATATTTTATTTGTGAAAGTTCTCTAGCCTTGCGTGAGCCTTTCTAAAAATTTTCTTTCACCAGCTCACTGAAGCTGATTCATATAGCCTTCTATTTGACCCCTCCTGTCTCCCATTCTCAGCTCCAGGAGAAACGTTTCTCTTTGCTCAAGGCCTTGTTTGCCTCGTTAACCTTCAGAAGCCACTCTGCTCCCAGAGTCCCTTTCTTAGAAAAAGCCCATCCGTTGCTCTGTAAGACTAGCCAAGCGCGACTTTCTCTTCCATTGCGGAAGGAAACTGGACTGACCCATTCAGCCCAGCACTAAATCTAGCGCCCCTCCAGGCTCTCCCTCCCTCTCCTCGTCCACACCCTCAGCCAGCTGCAGCACTGCGCACTGCAAGCCGCTCCAAGCCCAGGGCAGCGCACAGCCAATGTCCTCCCAACGGTCCAGGTCGAGGTCGTAGCCCACCACGTTACGGGTAGGCACCTGGCGCGAGTCCCGCCACTTGAGGCCGCCCAGCAGCAACGCTGTCTCCTCCACCACCGCCAGCCCATAGCAGAAGCGGTCGTAGGGTAGCGGCTGCAACCGAGTCCACTGGTCGGCGCCGGGGTCGTAGCGCTCGATCTCAGAGAAGGGCTCGTATCTCCCCAGAAAAGCAAACACCGCGCCGCGCAGCACTGCCATATGGTGCCCGAAACGTGCGGTGCCCATGGGCGCCCTCTTGCTCCAAGCCTGTTCATCAGGGCCAAGGACGTATAAGTCCCGGAGGCTGCTCCCGCCGCCCTCGCCTCTCCCTGCCTTGCCCCCGGAGATGTACACAACACCGCGGTCCCCGACGGCCCCCGCGTGACCGTGCAGAGCCCGCGGCAGTGCCCAAGCCGCCATCCAGCGGTCCCGACGCAGGTCGTACATCTCCACCGAGGCCAGTGCTTCACCGCCCGTGCCCAGACCCCCGACAGCCAAGAGCCTCTCGCCCACCGCGCCGCACCAGAAGTGGGCCCGCGCTTCCCGCATAGCGGGCACTTTCGTCCAAGCGTGGAAGCGAGGGTCGTAACGGTGCACTTGGGCCGTGACCACTCGTGGGCCATCGGTCAGAGTAGAGGATGCAGTGCCGGAAGGGCTCTCTCCGCCCAGGACAAACAGAAAGTTGCCTGCGGTGCACACACTGTGCCCCAGTAGCGGTGTGGGTAGATGCGTAAGGCTGCGCCATCGGTGATTGTACACATCGAAGGCCACCACGTTCTGGGTGAGCTCCCACTCCTCCTCCTCCTCCTCCTCCTCCAACTCTTCCTCTTCTTCCTCCTCAGGCTCTGGGGCAGCGACTCGGCCCCTAGCTGCCCCCTGAGGAACCACGACCTCCTCAATCACCACCTCCCGTGCCCTACGTCCCCCCACCAACAAGATGCGGGTCTGGGGGCTTCGGATGCTGGTCTGCTCGCCCTGCATGAGCGGTTGGCGGGAGGGTGCCGTGTGGTAGTTGAGGGCCTGGATGATGAGGCTCTTGACCCGGGCGGGTAGCACGAGGCCGGAACCCGAGTACACGCGCCGCAGTACCTCAGCCGGAACTAGGCCAAAGCGGACACGCTCCAGCAACTCTGTGCAGTGCGCCAGGCGCTCAGCTGCGGGGTCCTGCCGCAGCCAAGCCAACGCCAGGCCCAGCAGCCGGGCCTCGGGCACCCGTGCCACGTCGGGGGCACCCAGTACAGCCCTCAGCGATGTAGGGTTGAGTTCCAACAGTCCCGCGGGGCCCGCCCCCCGCTCCAGCAGCTCCCGCAAGTGGCGCACGATGCAGCGCTCAGCCGCGTCCAGTGTGTGAGCCAGGCCAAAGCGTGCCGCCACGTTGGCTGCAAAGCAGCAGTTCTCTGGAGCCAGCTGGCGCTCCAGGTAGCGCCCACAAAGCCCCAGGGCCTCAGTGACCTGCAGGTAGCTGGCGGCCTCCAGAGTGTCCTCTACAGTGTCCATGGAGAGCGACAGCCAGGCAGTGTAGATGAAGTCCAGCAGGCGCTGTAGGCCAGTTGCTGATGGCACGTGCAGGTGGATCACGCGCGCCCGAGATTCCTGGGTGTGGCTCTTGAACAGGGCCCTGAAGTAGTCACTGGAGCACGCCAGGAGCGACCTGTGCGCCGGGAATTCGCTGCCCTCAGTCTCCAGTGTCACGTCGCACAGGAAGCCCTCGGCGCGCAGGGCCTGGTAGCCGGTGAGCAGCGCGCCGCCATGAGATTTGCAGTAAGACAGGAAATAACTCATTCTGCCCAGGGCGGGAAGCGGCCTGGCGGGACCTGAGGTCTGCTGGGCGGGGCCGGAGGCATCCCGGTGCAAGACACTCCCGGGACCCCCGCGTGAGCCACAGAGCCCCTAGCAGGGGCCCATTTCTGCCTGTTCAGTTTAAAGCACAGGCTCCTTCATCCAGACCTGCAGATCGCCCGGTGCCCCTCTCAGAGTAAATCCAATCTGGAAACAGTTTCCGGAGGCCCTTAGTAACGGAGGGCGCGGAATTTGGAGGCTTCCGGGGAGTGTGAGGCTTGGTTTCCACGACCGCCGAGGCTTCCAGCGCGTTGCCCAAAGTCGCCTCCCCGGCCCAGTGTGGAGAACCAACACCTGCAGGCCAGGGGCGGCGGTGGCCGCACACCATCACTCGGAAGAACCGAGCTGCCTGTGGATTCCGGGGGAGCGGGATCGCCGACGGCGCAAATGCAGCGTCCCGGGAGTGCAGGGCGAGGACTCTGACCTCTGGGGGGTGGACGAGGAAGACCGGTTCTGCGGGCAACCGCAAAGGCCGGGGACAACTGGTTACGGGGCAGTGGGGGGGCGGGATGAGCTTGTTCCGCGCGGAGGATCAAATCAAAGCCTGGGGGATTAGGGAGGGGAGGGCGCAGGTCAGAGCGGCGGGTCAGAGGCGTGATTGCGCGCCGCACATAACATGCCGGTAGCTCACAGAGACAGGAATAGCGTGCCGCCTCGGCCTCCCGGGCGCGCCCCGCCCGGCGCCCCGAATGCTGGCCGCGAACCGAGGACACCGGCGCGGGTGAAGCGGCCCGGGCCAAGGGCTTGACTCCAGTGACCCTACTGGCCACCAGTGTAAGTAACCAGAGGGTCCCAGGAACCCGGCTGATATTGCGGGGGCCGGAGTTCACTGCAGCCTCTTGGCCGGGTAATGTCCTCGGAGGGGCGCCCGGCTAGGCAGGAGTGTCGACCTCCCGGTGCCCCTGTGTCTGGGAAAGAAGCCCTGGCTCAACTTTCTGCTTTGAAGAGGCCCTAATTAATCCAGCGGGAGAGAGGATTAAGATGAGACTTCGCGCGCTGACACCCAGTAGGCCGCTGCGGGCTGAGGAGGCGCTAGCGGGAACCACGCCTGGGCGAATCCCAGGCTCCTTGCCAGCGGCGCTAGGTAACATGTCCCTCACCTGGACTCACCCTTGTACGATGCCGGGCCTACTTTAAGCCCTTCCTGAAGAGCTCGAGTCTCCCAGGCTGGCTTATTTCACGTTCGTTCTGATGCCCGCTCCCCGACCCCAACTGAATTCTCCCTTCCTATTCTTGGACCCTGCCCGGATCCCATCTGTTTGCAACATGAACAAAATTGTGGTTGACTTGGATTTTCTGCCTCTTAGTGACCACTTCCTTTTTTAAAAAAGTGATTCCTTCCAATTTCTCTCCCTGATTTTCCACGCTCTGATCTAATTACTGGCTGCTACATCCCCGGTGTTTTGCAGGTATAATGGGCAGTACCGATGCAAAGCTTGGTAAAGCTGGAATTTCGTAGGGCCCTTACTCGTAAAGTTATTTTTATAAGAAACACCCAGCACGGAAATGATTAAAACCACCCTGATCTTGAGGCATTATGAAAGCATCTCTCCGTCTCCATCCTGTTCTTAAATAACTAAATGATTAATATAACTGTTCTTTTTTTCTTTCTTTTTTATTTTTGCCAATTTGGAGACTTCTGTCTTTTGCATTCATCTAGGATTGATTTTTCTATTTTCTAGTGCAACCCCACTGGCAGTTTTTTTTTTTTTTTAAAAGGTGAGCCTTTTGAGGGCATCTGTAATAACTCGTACTTCTGACAGCTGGAGTTGTATTTCATCTGGAAAAACAGTTCAAGGAAGGATAAAATTCTGTCATTTACTACCTGGCATGCCATTAGTACTTACAAGGTCTCCAATTAGAAGTAATTCTTTAAATGCATAAAACTATTAGTAAAATGATTTTGCTGTCAAAGATGAAACTGTATTATAACTTAAATTAGCCAAATTATAAAGTGCAGGCAGGGGCTCCAATTGGGCTTCCTTAAACTCCAGAGGCTAAAAATACTCCAATTTGAATTCCTAATGTTAGAGCTAAAGCTGGGTTAGGGAGGCAGGTGCTGGTTTGTGGGGATTTGGGGGTTTTAGCATTAAAATTATTGATGCACAAGTAAAATACCAGTTTGGTTCACTTTGCACAGATCTACATCTTGAATTTAAATGGCCTTTACCCAACCCAATAGAATTTTGCTAGAAGGGATTTTTGAGATCATTTAGTCCAACTTTGTCCCTTTTCTCTGAAATCTTGTTTTTCCTTTTAAACAAATGTGACAAACCAGTCCCTGTGAGAGTACAGTTTGTCTGGGTGACTTGGATATTAAGTTACCAAGTTTGCACTAGAATCAAGGTCTCCCTCCCCACCGTATTATGTGACCTTATATATAATAAAAATAAAATAGTGCAACACACAGTTTATTTAAGCCAAATAGGGTAATGAAATATACTTAACTCCTTATCAACTTAAAGCTGTTTAAGTAGATTTTTTAAATAGCATATATTTAATCCAGAAATTGGATTCTATCTCATTTGATCTGTCCATCACCATGCTTCCAGACTGAATCCAAAATGTCACACTTACTTGAGAATAAAGATGCCATGAGAGACTTTAAACTCTTAACATCAAAAATCCAGTTTTACATACAAGTATGTGTTTATTGCAGGCCCAACATGCTACCTTAACATGTTTTGCCATTGAGGATTTGATGAACAGTGTTAACTAAAAATGTTTATATATTAGGCGTGTTTATAAGGCCTTCTTTAGAAAATGTAACTGTCAGTCTATCTAAAAAAATCATTGTCCTTTGAGTAATACATATGAAAAATACCATTTTGATTTCTGTGCAATTTTTAATTTTTGTGGGTACATGTTAGGTGTATATATTTATGGAGTACATGAGATGTTTTGATACAGGCATGCAATGTGAAATAAACACATCATGAAGAATGGGGTATCCATCTCTCAAGCATTTATCCATTGAGTTGCCAACAATCCAATTACACTCTTTATTTTAAAATGTACACTTATTATTGACTATAGTCACCCTGTTGTGCTATCAAATAGTAGGTCTTACTCATTCTTTCTATTTTTTTCTTGCATCCATTAACCATCCTCACCTCCCCAGCCCCTACTACCCTTCCCAGCCTCTGGTAACCATACTTCTACTCTCTGTATCCATGAGTTCAATTGTTTTGGTTTGTGCAATATTAACAATGCTAAATACAATTTCAGTGTGTGCTATTTAAAGTTGTTGTAGATGTGTATCTTAAGTTGGTGTCAGTCTGTTTCAGATGCCACTACAAAACACCTTGGTCTGGGTAATTTATAAACAATAGAAATTTATTGCTTAAAGTTCTAGAGGCTGATAAGTCCAATATCAAGCTGCCAACAGATTTAGTGTCTAGTGAAGGCTCTCTTCTTCATAGGTGGTGCCTTCTGACTGTGTACTCACACAGCAGAGGGGTGCGGGGCTAACAGACTCTTTTGTAATGACACTCCTCACCTCCCAAAGGTCACACTTCTTAATACTATCATATTGGAGATTAAGTTTCAACATATGAATTTCAGGAGGATGTATACATTCAGACCATAGCGATTTTGGTTCCCTAGAAGCATGCTTTGTGACCCAACCTGAAGGAATGGTGATGGACAGATCTAACAGGGTGAGGTCATTATGTGGAAAATGATCTGTTTATGAATTGCCCTCCCTTTTAGACTATAAATTCCTGAGGTCAGGGGCTGTCTCTTGGTCTTTGTATCTGCAGCCTCTGTCATGGTCTTTGGCATAAGTAATGTTGAATTGAACAGATACAGGGAATGAGTAAAGAGTTATTACAAGGAACTTGACAGGGACAATTACTTCCTTATCTCCTTTCCCTTACACAGCTGGGATTTAGGACACATCCTGGTAAGGCCATGAGCTTACATCCTTAGGAATCAAGTAGATGAACATGGGTGGCCCCTGACTAAGGAGTCCAGGTGGACTCAACTCCTTTGAGAAAGCCTTACTACCTCGTATAGCCCTGTAACTCCAGTCTAATCCCACATGGCTCTCAGCATCCAGTCACACATGCTGCTACTCCTCCTACCCAAATGCAGGGCCCCAGATGCCCCAGGGGCCCGTCTTGCCCCAGTACGCCCTTCATGCCCCAATTTATGTGGTTGGGCTTCTGTTGAAGGCCCAACTCCTCATCCCAGAATACCTGTTGAGACCTTGCAGTTTGCCCTGAATCCCCTACCCCTCTTCAGGACAATGAATTTCTGTCACTGATCCCTTCATGCATCTTCACATCCTGTAACAGACCCTAGAACGAAAGTCTTCCAAGCACCCACCTCACTCCCCACATCAAGGTGGCAATGCTCATCAGCCATAGCACTCCACTTTTCTCCAATTGGCCCTCTAAATCTAAATTACAGAGTTCTCACCACCTCTAAAATAATTTTATGTGTTTATGGAAATCCAAAATTAGGAACTTCCACGTATAATGGCCATTTTAATTTTTTTACAAATTTAAAGTGTTCTTTTTGGTAATAGTGTTATCAAGATATAATTCCATATTATACAATTCATTCATTTAAATTGAACTGTGGTTCTTTAGTATATTCAGAGTTGTGCAGCCATCACCACAGCCTAATTTTAGAATATTTTCATCACTTGAAAAAGAAACCTCATACCCTTTATGTGTCACCTCCCTGTATCACCAATCCCTGAAGCTCTAAGCAACTGCTAATCTACTTTTTATCTCTATAGAGTCTCAATATCTCATATAAATGAAATCATACAAATATGGTCTTTTGTGACTGCTTTCACTTAGCATAATGTTTTCCAGGTACATTCATTGTAATGTACTTTTGAGGAAGAAAAAGACTTTGTATAAGGATAATATTGGAAACCTTTTCTCAAAACCGTAAAACTCTAAAATTCGTCTGTTTAGTATTTAGGATACAGTGTTTCAGCAGGTTAATGCTTTCTCCTCTGTCACTACTAGCTCCTTTCAATCCACCTATGCTTCCTTCCAACACATGGCTTCTGGCAACCTCTATGGAGAGCCTATTATTAGAAATTGACACATTAAGTTTATTGTGAGAACATGATTACAAACAATAATAGGCATGCAGTAGAAATAAAAATTCTGTTATCTGTACCTCCTTCTGAGACCATTTTTTGAGTATGTGAATGTATTTATCTTTGTGTTTTGCAATTAAAGTGAAAGGATTTCAAGGGGTGGAGTGTGTGTATGTGTGTGCGCGTGCACGCACGTGCGTGTGTGTGTGTGTTTTTATTATGAGTGATTTTGACATTCTGGCTCAGCTGATAGTTTAAGGGGCAGTATGGTGAGTGGGGAAGAACTGGGCTTTGGAGTCAAACAGACTTGGGCTCCAATTCCA
Organism: Callithrix jacchus; assembly: GCF_049354715.1. Lineage (NCBI taxonomy): Eukaryota > Metazoa > Chordata > Mammalia > Primates > Cebidae > Callithrix > Callithrix jacchus. Next base: position 22,180,861 of record NC_133524.1, read on the forward strand.
GATCTACCCTCACATGACCTTAAAACAAGTAACTTAAATTCTGTGTCATTTTATTATTTTTAAAAGGAGAATACATTCATAGCACCTACATTCATAGCACTGTTAAAATAAGATTATAATACATTTGACTGCTCCTGGCACACAGTATACACAAGAGATACGAGTTTTTCCTTTTCCTTCCCTTGACTAAGGCCTTCTGACAACTCATATCAGAGCCCAAGCAGTCAGGAATTGTAATAGAGGAGTGGGTTGTCAGTGATCTTCTTATAGCATCACCTGGAAACCTGCTATGAAATAAAGATTCTCAGCCTCATCTCAAACTGGCCAAATCAGAAACTCTGAAAGTGGGACCCAGTAATCTGCTCTAACGAGCACTCCCTATGATTCTGAAGCATGAGAAAGTTTGAAAACCACTGTCATAGGGGATTATTAATAATTTCTGCTGCATTCTAAATTCACCATTCTCAGTGACAACTTGTTCTGACTGTGATGTCAATGTTTTTCATAAACAGAAGGGAGTCTACTAGTTCCAAAAGATCAGAAGTCAGAGACCTGGAGGGGAAAAATTAGTGGCTGCTGCCCCTTGTTATATGACTTAACAATAGACTGTGGTCTCTTTTGCCGTTCTTACCCCACTGTCAGATGACAGTAGATCACTGAGGCATGAGGTGATGGCTTGGTAAGCAACACATTTCCCCAAACAAGATCTGATTGAATATTCAAATCGGAAGGTATCTGTATTCCCCATTTTCCATCTGTATGCCACATTTTCAGAGGCTCTTAGATGAATAGGGGAATACCCAAAGAGGCCAGCCAAAGGAGGTAGGGGCTGGAAACATTCTTCCTCAAATAGGGAGGAGGTAAAGAATCTGGAGATTATAGGCTAAAAGAAAAGACCCCCCCCAGGGGGGTTAAATGATCATTATATTTTCTACTTTCTGAAGGGCAAGAAGAAGCAGAGGTGATCTTGTGGCTACAGAGGGCAGACCTGGGACCAGTTAATAGAAGTTACAAAGAGAAATGTTGTCACAGGATTAATAAGGATCACTTGCCAATTTAGAATCTTGGAAGAAAAGGTACAAGTAGAAGAAATAGAACCTGACTGGCCATAAGAGGAATTACCTAAGGTTTGGAAAAGAGAGAGCACTTGTCCAAAGTGCAATGGTTTAGCAAACCTTGGGGCCCCGCCCATAACCCTTCGATCCATCTGTCATTTGGGGGCCCACAGATCTCAGTGGCTTTTGCTCCCAGCAGCCAGAACATGCATCGCTTTGTGGGCAGACCCCCTGTGCTGCTGGAGTCCACCTTGCCTGTGTATGTGAAGAGAAGCAAAAGCGCCTGCAAATGTACTTCTCCCATGTGACCACCATTAACCAACAATTGACAGGCAGGGTGACAGCAGGTATACAAACACCCCAGCTCCCTTTCCAGGTCTGATTCACACTATTTCCAGAGCTCCCCTATGGGACTGAGCCAAAGTTATCTTCTGTTGAACATGCTTGGAGTCATACATTGGCTTTATCCCCTCCCCTCTCCTCCCCTCCCCTGTCTCATATTGCCACCCGCTTCCTATCAATCTTTTCCAGGAACACTTCCTACTAAGTCACTTTCACATGAACTCTCATCTCAGAAGGAACCTCTGCCTTGAGAAATACCACCCAAGCCTCTCAGCTGGCAGTTTCAGGTGGATGGTGGGGCATGGGGTGGGCATGACACATACTACATCCACAAAGAGTCATCTGTCATTTGGTTGCAGACATGCATAAAACACAATTGATATATTATGTAGGTAGACATGTAAACCCAGTGGCACACCTGGTCCTGGAAATCAAGACAAGACTGGGTATCTTGACCTTCACCCCTCTGGTCTTTCAGGACTGCTATGGAAGCCAAAATGAACTCCAGAGTCCTCTCAAACCCAACATGTCACAGTTGAGAGCCACTGCCCCCTTAAGTCTCATATGGAACTAGCATCTAAATGTGAGCTTTACCTGAAGTCTTTGCTTTATGGGATTGACTGTGTTCTTTGTTACCACCTCCTCTGCCTGTCCACTAGGCTGATCACTGCCCACTACACCCAGCCACCCCAACCCCCTGCTTTCCTCCACACCTCACATGGCTTGAAGCTGTGCTTACCTGTTTTCTTCTAATATTTCTCTCTCCTTCCTGTATGAGATGACCTCATGTTCATTTCTTCTTCACTCTACAGCAGCTCACATGCTCAGTTCTACTTTAATGTGTTTTCATGCATGTAGCTTGCCAGGGCTTGGCTGCCACTGAGCTTTGTACCTGACAGTTTCCAAAGGGCCAGTCAGTGACTTTAATAACATTCTTAATAAAAGAGATGCAAACCATTTGCCAGTTCCCTGTGGATGTCTGTTTCTGACTGGGAACCACCAGCATTTCAATCGGTAGAACTTGTTAAGATGCAGGTTCCTGGGCCCCACCCTAGACCAACTGGATCAGAATCTCCAGATGTGGCAGGAGTGGGAGGTGACAGATTTTTTAACAAGCTTCCCAGGTGTTTGTCACTACAAAGTAGGGCTACTCAGTGTGTGTGGTCAGCCAACCAGCAGCATCAGCATCACCTGAGAACTTTTGAGAAGTGCAAACTCTCAGCCCTCATCCCAAACCTCCTGAATAAGAAACACTGGGGATGGGGTCCAGTCATTTGTATTTTATCAAGCCCTCCAGAGGATTGTGATGTACACTACGGTTTGAGAAACATTGCTCTAAGGTTTAAGAACCATTTATGTAGAATTTCATTCATTAAAAAAAGTCTATTGTGTTCCAAGTGCCATGGTTTAGGAGACCTCGTTCCGCTAGGCACTGAGGGTACCATGATGAGCACATCAGTCAGAGGGCCTGCCCTTGAAGTGCTTAAGCTTTAATGGATTCCATATCATGTTGCTGCTTCAGCATGTCTGCTGGGTTCTCAAGACAATGCAGCCTTTATGGTTCCTTTCATGAGGTCTTTGCTGCTTCTACTTCAGTAGACAATAAACTGTCAAAGTAGAAGAATCCAATGCCAGTTCCCAAATGACTACTGTTAAGTTCCAGACCTCAGACCTGGCTGATGGGTTTCTCAGAAAGGGGTGGAACATATGACGTCAGCCAATCTCACCCTGCACCAGTTCCCCAGATGAGCTCACAATGAAGTAGCTTGGCTGTTAGTATCATATCCCCCAAAGAGTCAGCTGTGATCCACTTACAGATGTATACAACAAACCAAGCCTGTGACTTTTGATAGTTGGACTTTCTTTGGAAAGACAATACTTTGACATCACTATCAGAGTCTCTTATGCATCTTTCAAATGGTTGCATAGTACAAACAAAGTCATACAATGGGAAATGGCTTGGATATGTCATCTGAACACAGAAATATAATCATGGAGCAGCCTTGGAGTGTTAGTAAATGTCTTCAGTCACCCACACCTGTTTAAGGAGTTGCAGAGGCTGGGACTTCAAATGCTTTTTTTTAAACCAACACTCTTCAATAGAAATTATACTCCTTCCTGAACTGTCGCTGTGTCTGACACATGACCAACATGTCAACTGTGCCAATTGCTTCTGCTATTTTCAGAACCTCTTTCTAATGACGCTGGTCAATGACTAATAGGGAAAAATTCTACACAAAGTCTTGCCAACAGGGGAGAGATTATGGAATAGTTTGCTCTCAACTGCTTATAGAATTCTTAAAGATATTCATTATATTAACAGCCTCAAAATCTTGTACCACTTGTCCAGAGTTTTATTTCTTAAGAAAGATTCTTCAAAAGTGTCTATTAAGAGTTACCTGTACAATCATGAGCAAGAAATGGTCGTTAAACAATAACAGCCCAAGTGACTGTTTTCTGATCAATATTTCATATCACTTAGGAAGTCTCAGTTTGAACTCCAAGCAGGAGACACTTCCCACTGAAGCAGCCAGATCTGCCCTGCCCTGTCACCCTACAAATAGCATTTTGCCACCAGAATATGAGGACACTGGGAAACAGAAGTACTTCCAAAGCCTGTCCATTACAGAAGGACCACTCACCACAGTTTCAAGAGTCAATGAATGTAACAGCCACCTGGCTGGCCCCAAACGCTCCAGCTTCCTTTAGTAGTTCAGTAAAAATGGCACCAACTCCCTTCTCTAAGATGGCAGGAAAACACAGTATTGCCCCAAGAATGCTGAGGAAACTTGAGGGACTTACATTTTTTCTGATAACTCCCTGCTCTAATTCTGGCTTCTTGAGGTTATTTGCTACTCTTCACTCTGCACTTAGCCACCCATGGAACACAGTCCCAAGCCTTTACTCTCCCCCTTGATTTCTCATACAACCTGCAAAGGACTAAGAAAGATTTTACTGAAGATTTGGGTGGGACGGGCACAGTAAAGCATCTAAGTGTAGAGTAGCAGAGAAAACCAATAACCAATAATTCCTGTTCTAAAACTTGTCAGCTTGTCCTCCCCAGGGCCACTGTGTCATGCTGCTGGCCCTGGACCTGTCTCCTTCCTTTCTCCTCTTTTGCCCTGCCCACCACTACTACTCCCAGACTGGTCCCACAGAAATCCAAAATACATACCATTTCATTGTTCAGAGCACTTCAGCTTCTTCTCTTCCTCAGCAATTTTGCCTGGCCAGTCCTGACTGTGTATGAGAGAGAGAGAGAGAAATACATAAAAAATAACATTTAAAAATTTGTGGATGTACATTGGCATTAAGTACATTCGCACTGTTGTATAATCATCACCATCATTTATCTGCAGAACGTTTTCATCCCAAACTGAAATGCTGTGTCTATTAAACAATGACTCCCATTCCCTCTCCCCCTAGCCCTTGTAACCATTATTCTACTTTTTGTTTCTATGAATTTGACTATTCTAGTTACCTCATATAAGTGGAAACATATTATACTTGTCTTTTTATGTCTGGCTTATTTCATTATTTCACTCAGCATAATGTCTCAAGAGACATCCTTTTTTTTTTTTTTTGAGACATAGTCTTGCTCTATCACCCAGACTAGAGTGCAGTGACATGATCTCAGCTCACTGCAACCTCCGCCTCCTAGGTTCAAGCATTTCTCCTGCCTCGGCCTCCCAAGTAGCTGGGACTACAGGCACATGCCATCATGCCTAGCTAATTTTTTGTATTTTTAGTAGAGATGGGGTTTCACCATGTTAGCCAGGATGATCTCGATCTCCTGACCGTGTGATCCACCTGCCTCTGTCTTCCAAAGTACTGGGATTACAGGCATGACCCATGGCACCCAGCAACCCCATTACTGAGTGTATATCCAAAGGATTATAAATCATTCCACTATAAAGACACATGCATATGTATATTTATTGCAGCACTGTTCACAATAACAAAGACTTGGAACCAACCCAAACGCCCATCAATGATAGCTATCATAATGGGTGTGAGGTAGTATCTCATTGTTTCAGTTTGATTAGTGATATGATCATTTCATGTGCTCAGTGACCATTTGTGTATCTTCTCTAGAGAAATGTTTATTCAAGTACTTTGCCCATATTTTGAATTGGATTGCTTGGTTCTTTTGTGGTTGAGTTGTAGGAGTTCTTTATATTTTCTTGGTATTAATCCCTTATCGATTATGTGATTAGCAAAGATTTTCTTCCATTCTGTGGGTTGACCTTTCACTATATCGGTAGTATCCTTTGAAAAACACAAGTTTTTGATATTGATGAATTCCAATTTATTAATTCTTATGTTGCTGGTGCTTTGGGTGTCATATCCAAGAATTCATTGCCAAATCTAATGTCATTAACGTTTTCCCCTGTTTTCTTGTAAGAGTTGTATAGTTTTAACTCTTATGCTAATTAAGTCTTTGATCCATTTTGGATAAATTTTTTTTGTTTTTGAGACTGGCTTACTGTGTTACCCAAGCTGGAGAGCAATGGCGCAATCATAGTTCGCTGCATCCTTGACCTCCTAGGCTCAAGTGATCCTCCTGCCTCAGCCCCCAAAGTACTGGGATTTACAGGAGTGAGCCATCCTGCCCAGCCTTGAGTTAATTTTTGTATATGGTGTAAGGTAAGAGTTTAACTTCAGGCCGTGCGCAGTGGTTCACGCCTGTAATCCCAGCACTTTGGGAGGCCGAGGCGGGTGGATCACGAGGTCAAGAGATTGAGACCAACCTGGTCAACATGGTGAAACCCCGTCTCTACTAAAAACACAAAAAAATTAGCTGGGCATGGTGGCATGTGCCTGTAATCCCAGCTACTTGGGAGCCTGAGGCAGGAGAATTGCCTGAACCCGGGAGGCGGAGGTTGCAGTGAGCCGAGATCACGCCATTGCACTCCAGCCTGGGTAACAAGAGTGAAACTCCGTCTGAAAAAAAAAAAAAGAGTTCAACTTCATTCTTTTGCAAGTTGATATCCAGTTTTCTCAGTACCATTTGTGGAAAATAGTGTCCTTTCTCCCATTGAATGATCTTGGCACTCTTGTCAAAGATCATTTGACAAGTATCTGAAAGTTTACTTCTGGGCTGTCTATTCCAATCATCTGTATGTCTGTCTTTATGCCAGTACCACACTGTTCGGATTACTGTAGCTTTGTAGTAAGTTTTGAAATCAGGAAGTGTGAGTCCTCCAACTTTCTTCTTCTTCAAAATTGTTTGACCTATTAGAGGTCCCTAGATTCCTATGAATTTTAAGACACTGTTTTCTATATCTGAAAACAAATATCATTAGGATTTTAGTAGGGATTACCTTGAATTTGTTGATTGTTTTGGGTAGTATAGACATCTTAACAATATTAAATCTTCTAATTTATAAACATGGGATTCCTTTCCATTTATTTATGTCTTTAATTTCTTATTTTTTCACACATAGTTTTTAATATACATCTGAGCTGAAGACCAAACACTAACAGTAGGAGAAAAACAAATAAGTTTTTTAGCATGCACTTAAACCTGAAACAAAGGAGATGACTTTTTGTTTCTCTAACAAGTTCTGCATTGATTACACACCATAAGTAACAGTATATAAAAACAAATTTGTATTTAGTGAGAATATTTTGTTTCTTGGGCCATATATTTCAACTAGGTGGTCTAGCATAGTTGGTACTTTTGAAGTTTATTAGATGAAAGTATGGTGTGAAATATAAGTACACTGTCGTTGGAACTGAACTATAAAGCCAAAAGTAAAAGAAGTTGCTTCATGAGTTGCTTTATGAGTTTGCAATTCCTAAGTCTATCTTATTTTATTTTAAGTTATGTTTTATTTTATATTCAGGAGGCATATGTGCTTAGTTGTTGCATGGATATATTGAATATTGGTGGGGATTGGGCTTCTAGTGTATCCATTACCCATATACTGAACATTGTACCGGATACGTTATTTTTCAACCCTCACCCCCCCTTTCACCTTCCCCTCTTTTGGAGTCCCTAGTGTCTATCATTTCCATCTTCATGTCCCTGTGTACCCATTGTTTAGCTCTGACTTATAAGTGAGAGCATGTTGTATTTGGTTTTCTGTTCCTACATTAGTTTGCTTAGGAGAATGGCCTCCAGCTCCATCCATGTTGCTTCATAAGACATGATTTCATGCTTTTTATGACTGCCTAGTATTCTGTGGCACATTTTCTTTACCCAGTCAACTGTTGATGGATACTTAGGTTGGTTCCCTGACTTGGTTATTTTGAATATATTAAGTGCAGATGTCTTTTTTATAAAGATTTCTGTTTCTTTGAGTAGATACCCGGTAGTGAGATCGTTGGGTCGCCTGGTATTTCTAATGAATTATTTGGGAAATCACCACACTATTTTCCACAGAGGTAGAATTAATTTACATTCCCACCAACATTTTCTATGCATCCACACCAATATTTGTTGTTTTCTGACTTTTTAATAATAGCATTTCTGTATTTATGTCTTTAATTTTTTTTAGCAGTGTTTCTTAGTTTTCAGTGAGCAAGTCTTTTGTCTCCTTGGATAAGTTAATTCCTAAGTATTTTATTATTTTTGATGCTATCATAAATTGAATTATTTTAATTTCCTTTTGGGATTGTTCATTGTTGGTATATAGAAATAAAACTGATTTTTGCCTGCTGATTTTGTAATGATTTGTAACCATTAATTGGAGGGTGCACCCAAAGCTATGGTAGCCTGGTAATAACACTTTTGTTTCGGTGTTCACACTAAGAATTGTGCAAGAGATCAAACTTTTTCCTGTCTTTATTGGTTTGGAACCACATTTCTTATAATTATTATTTCTTATTTCTTATGCTCATTGCATAAAAATATGTAATAAAAATTGATAGCATTTTTCTAACATATACATATTTTCATTGTAAATAAGCTATATTGTTAGTTTTCCCAATTTCTTATCAAGTATATAGAAATTTCAAAATTTTGACTAAAACACAAAAGAATAACAAAGAAAGCAAAACTACCTGAAGTCTTTCCATGTCTGTATCAACCACCATTAACACCATAGTAAGCTACATATTTATATAGGTTTATGATAAGTAATTTTGCAAGGGTGGGATCATACCACATGTGCTATTTTTAAGCCAAATTCTTCATTTAACTATATCTTATGGTGGTATTTCCAAATAAATGAATATGGATATATAATACATATCCTTTCTTATATTTGTATAATGCTTTTATAGAGATATAATGAAGTTAACAAATCCTCTTCTAATATATATTCAGATTACTTCCACATTTTCACTTCTATAAACCAAGGTACAGTGGACATCATTGTACAAACCTCTTTGCCTTACTGTGTGATCAGCACCTGAGGAGATATATATATGTAGTTGGATATGCAAATAAAAATCTGCAAGGAAATGAAGCTGAATATTATCAGTAATCGTAGCTGGGTGAACTGTGGGTAATTTTGTTCTCATCTATATTTTCCATTTTCATAGAACTTACTTTCTTTTGCATATATTTTAATGTTTATAGAGTTATAGGTAATGTTATCATCACAATTTTTTCATTGAAATATTATTAAAATAAAAGGTTTTTAGAAGCAAAAACACTGGGTACACAGAAACGAAACCAATTAATCACTTATAAAAGAAATACATTTTATTAGGGTTTATTGGGATTATGCCAACTATTGAAAAATTGAAGAAAATAGTCATGTTTCTGATAGATTAAAGTGTTTTACAAAACTTTTGTTTTTGCTGTTGAATACACTTGGAAAAACAACAGAAACACATATATTTCTGTTTCCTAATATTAAATACTTTGATATTTATATACTTAAAACATTGGTGGCCGAAAACTGATGGTCAACAATCTTCAAATGCCATACTGTTGCATTAGCCGTACCCTAGGACTCTTTACTATAACCCCTAATGTGAAGAAAGTAGAATGACCTGCCTTGTTTTTTTGCCTGAAACTGAGTAGAGTGGAAATGAATGCTGGGAAGAAATGAGAGAATTGGGGAAAGTGACTATTGGGGTTCACTGGTTCTCTGATAGAAATAATGACTCAATGGTCATATGCCGAATTAAGGGACACAATAGGAAACTCAAGGATATCCTCCGTAAGAACATACTCCCAGCATGGTAATTGATCCAGTGTACTCCATGCAATTAAAACAAGAATTTCACTTAATAGAAAACATAGCACAAATAATAGAAGGAAATTCTTCACAATTGCTTCAGGCTATAGAAAACAAGAGCATGGATTTAATAAGATAAGAGCTCAAAGATGAGATGATGAAACAGCAGAATGGAATGAAATGAGAGATTGCAGCTTTAAGGGAAGCATTAAGGGTCGAACTAATATCATTTCAATACTAATACCTAAAGTAGAAACAGCAATGAACAAATGGACCCCTAAAATTCTAATTATGGCTATAAGAGAAATACTTGAGATAATCACAGAAATATAGAATTAAGGATAAGAGATGAAGACAATTTTTAAAAAGTGAATGTATGTGGAAGACAGATAATGATGATCCAAGATAAAGATGACTAATGTCTCTGAAATGAAGCAGCCCACTAATAACAGAAGGTATTTTTATCAGTATTATATAAGGAAATCCCCTGGAAATGAATAAATTTGCCGATTGCAAGGTTATACTTCACTCTGGGAAAATATGATATGGAACATTCGATGTTGAGACATAATCTCTTTTTAAGTTTTTCAATTTTAAAATAAAGAAAAAAATTAATTATCCAGGAAGACAACAAAAAGCATCTATGGGGGGAAATAATAAGGCTACCTCAGACTTGCTCATACTCATTAACCAACAATTCTATATCTAGGAATTTAATCTAAGTAAATAATCAGCTGGGTATATAAGATTTATATACAATGATATTTATTATAATATTATTTATAAACACTTTTTCCAATATTATGTGATATTCAAGAAAGATCCAATTAGTAGAATACTAGATAACCTTTAAAATTGGTTTTAGAGGAATTTTTAGTGACAAATGAAACTGTTCATAATATATTATTGTCAAGTGAAAGAATCACATTACAAAAGAGTAATTGCAATATTATTCTAGGGAAATCTGCACACATATAGAAAAACTAGGGGGAAAAATACTGAAAAGATATGCATTAAAATGAGACAATGGTTATATCTGGGGGGAGCATTCAAGGGATATGTTTTTCTTTGTGCTTTTTTACATATAACATATTCTTTACAATGACGTATTATTTTTATATGATAGAAAAATGACAAGCACTATTTAAAATATAATAAATAATAACAAAGAATCTTACCTTGATATTACTGTAACAAAACAGAAAGGTTTACAGTATAGAATTATGAGATTTGGGAACAGTTACTTTGACTACACTTTTAGAAAAGTTAGCTGATCATATTTATGAACAACTAGCCCTGGGAATGTGCTGATTAAAAAAAAAAGAAAGAAAGAAAGCTCTGAAAGCCTCAGGTCCTGTGGCTGCTCATGGTCATCGTTAACCAGCTTTATTTGTACTATGTCTCAGATGAAACGTTAGTATGATTGTAAATTTGAGCATGGAACATCACTGTATACTTGTATAAGCAAAATTATGAACCTCCAAAAAAATCAAGATTCTGACCATCGTGTAAAGAGGTCAGCACACTAGTGACACATGGTGCATGTAATAAATAGCATCTATTGAGGGGTCAATACGCAGATGAATGATGAAGCAAATGCAATTCCCACAAACTCGCATTATCCCACTGCTGGCTGTAGACAGCATTCCAATAGAGAAAGCATGCCCTTTACCTCCCTATCATCCTCTGCGTACTGTAGTTCTAGGGTTAGGAGGTCACAGAACATTGATGCCAGTATGTAACATAGTGAACGCTTCCTGGTTGGAAGAATGGCCTTGTTAGAAAGGAGAAGTCTTTAGACCCACTAGCTGGTATCAGCCCATCTGTTCCTCGGGCTAACTCAGACACATTGAGCCAGATTTTTCCCAAGCTCCCAAAAGATTTTTCCCAAGTTCTGGGAGGAAATCAGCTCCCAGAGGTGTCCAATGGGTGTTGCATCCAGTTTTTGATTCATTTAGCACAGAGACCAAATTTCTCAAAATTGCTAAATATCTGGATTGTTCCAATAAGATTCCACCACCAAATAGGAAATAAGAGCTATTCCCCATTTTGGAAACTCATCACTCAAGATTTCCCACAGGACCTTGCCGAAATGACAGCTTGTTCAAGTCCTCCCTTCCATTTGCATCTGGATGCAACTCCTCATCCTCTAGTATCCAGCTAGAGGCTTTTCCAGCTCCAACAATCTGATTGGATGGCACCAATGATGGCTTCTGAGACTTCCCCCAGCTCCTTGGTGGCCTCTCCTTTTAATATATCCTGGCAATATATTAAAATTTCAAACCATTTTATTCTTGGTTATCATTGCTAAGCCACAACCTTTGATCTGCTATCATGAATTTGCTGTTTCTTTGATTTGGGTGCTGAGATTTTACGAAATAATTTTCTATTTGTTTAATTCAGCTCATGTATTTGTTAACTGATTTACTCTTCCATAGGGAAGCAATGTGTTAAACTGGAAATATGCATAAGGGGTTCTTTATCAAGATCTTCATGCTCTAAAATATATTTAACACAAAAGCCCTATCACAGATCTCAGTGGTCTTCCAAAAATAGCACAGACTTGGGTTTTCTCTTCTCACAAGAATTCCTTTTATGATAAGCTTAACATTTCTTCAAAGAAAATGTTACAATACCAGAAACTTCCCAGTTGACATTTACTTGGTTTTTACAAGAAGAATATTTAAAATTTACACAAGGCTTACATCTGAACATCTTCAAGTTTTGTCAGTATAAACCACAAAGGGTGACTAAAAACAAAACTTAAGGCCACTGCATTTTCACATGTAAATAGGAGTGTGTCCATATGACTGGTTCTAAGTCAATATGCTCATATCCTTGGAGCTTTCCAGGGCTCTCACCCCAGGTGGCCATCTGCTTTCCAAGGGAAGCATATTCAGCAAGGATGTGATTCATCAATGAGAAGTGACACATGTTAGCAATCAATTATTTACACCCTTGTCCCATAAAACTTACCTATAGACTCCCTTGGGAATTTTGCATGAGTAGTTTAAAACAGGCTGTGCCATACACTCATTCTCAACCATTTTCATTATAAGGATCATTTTACAAAGTAAAAATATTGAACAGCCTCTCCTTTAATAGTGGTTCTACTCTTCATAATTGTCCTGTAGGAGAAAAAGTTCCAAAAAGACCAAAAACTTCTATATCTTTGGTAACAGAGATAACTGGTTTTGAAAATTAAGCACACACACACACATCCACGCAGGAAACTATAAAGGATAAAATAAAAATTGCCCACATGTACACATCCAGAACAAAGAACTGTTAATATCCTGGCATATTTGCTTCCAGGATTTTCTCTTCTCTTCTTCTCTTCTCTTCTCTTCTCTTCTCTTCTCTTCTCTTCTCTTCTCTTCTCTCTCTTCTCTTCTCATCTCATCTCTTCTCTATCTTTTCTTTTCCTTTCTTTCCTCTCTCATCTTTCCCTCTCTTTTTTGTTTTCTTTTTTATAGAAAAATTAGTCTTATCAGCATATTACATGCTTATTTAAGAAAGTCAAATAGTTTAGAAAAGTACAAAGAAAGCTGACAATCATCCATAAAATACCATCCAGAAGCAATTATCACTGACATTAAGAGATATCAAGACAACTGCATAGACTTACGCAACAAGATAAGTAGATAAACACACAGATACAGATAGGAAGACTTTTAAGAAAATCCTATTTCTTAAATTAAAATTAGGAATAAGATAGCTAAATCTTATTTATTTACAATGTTACTTTTAATTGTACTTTAATATCACAGGAAAAAAGTGAAAGGGAAGAATTCCTAATCAATATGTCTTCACCATAGATATTATTTTCTAAAAGATTCTTCTAAAAAATTATTGCCCAGGCAAGGTGGCCCACGCCTGTAATCCCAGCACTTTGGGAGGCTGAGGTAGGCAGATCACAAGGTCAGGAGATAGAGACCATCCTGGCTAACACAGTGAAACCCTGTCTCTACTAAAAATACAAACAATTAGCCGAGTGTGGTGGTAGGCACCTGTAATCCCAGCTACTCAGGAGGCTGAGGCAGGAGAATCGCTTGAACCTGAGAGGCAGAGATTGCGGTGAGCTGAGATTGCACCACTGCACTCCAGTCTGGATGACAGAGCGAGGCTCCATCTCAAAAGAAAAAAGTTATTAAGTGGTTGGAGTTGGAATTATTTAACTGCCCATTCCAGTTTTAGACAATATTGACTCCCTGCTATGAGCAATGAGGACATTAATACTTTCACACGGAGAACTCAAGATGGCGCTGTGAGAACAAACCAGGATCGAAGCTCACGGTCAATGCGCGGAGAGGGGGAGTCAGGGCCGCATTTCCAGACAGATCTTTGTTGCCCACAGAACGGGGAAATTCCCAGGTATAAAAGAGATGTGGGACGCCAGGCAGAGGTTTTGGCTGGTGCAGCCGGCAGCCGGTGCGGCAGCGGCCTGCACGGTAGCGCAGCGGCGCCACACAGCGCTCCGCACAAAGCGCACTGGCCCAGGTGCCCTGTTGAACCGGCAACCTGAGACTTGAGAGGGCTGAACTTGAGACTGAACGGGACTTGGACAGTCAGCCAGCCCAGGAGATCCCAGGGACACAGCGTTTGGGGTAGCGCAGTGGGACAAACAAACGGCGATTCCAAATGCTCCCGGTGGGGAGGTTCCTTAAGGGCGCAGCTCTGTGGGGGAGGGGCGTCTGCCATTACTGAGGCAAACCACCCCTACTGAGGTACACGCCCATTGTTGACACAGCCTGACGTTGGCGAGGCAACCCACTACAACAGAGAGACTCTGCCGCAGGGCGTAGCCTGTGGCAGCAGGGCGAAGACCACAGCAGAAGGGCAGAGCCTGCAGCAACAGGGCGAACCTCACACCAGCAGGGCGGGCGGAGCCTTGGCAGGCAAATAGTGACTAGACTGCCTCCTAGCTGGGCAGGACAGCACAGCGGACACTCAAAAATAAAGCCCCAACCCCCCCAGACAGAGCATCTGAGAAAAAAAGGGTTTTTTTTATGAGTTCTGTTGCAGGAGAACTAAACATAGCAGCCTAACATCCCTGAATGAACAACAGAGCTCACAGCTCAGCAACTGAGCTCCTATAAACTACAGACTGTCTCCTCAAGCAGCTCCCTGACCCCTCTATATACAAAAGACTGACATTTGGCAGGCATCATCCTGGGACAAAGACAGCAGAAAAAGAAACTGGTAGCATCCCTCACTGTTCCACAGCTGCTATAGGTGCAACCCAGACAAGCAGGGCCTGGAGTGGACCTCAGCAGTCCTACAGCGAAGGGGCTAGACTGGTAGAAGGAAAACCAAGTAACAGAAATACTTCATCATCAACAATTTGGGGGTCCACTCAGAGACCCAAACAAAAAGTCAGCAACTACACAGACGACAGGTGGATAAATCCACAAAGATGGGAAGAAACCAGCGAAAAAAGGAGGAAAACACCCGAAACCAGAACACCTCGCCTCCTAGAAAGGACCAAAACTCCTCACCAGCAAGGGAACAAAGCTGGACGGAGAATGACTGTGAAGGAATGACGGAATTAGACTTCAGAAGGTGGATAATGAGAAACTTTTGTGAGCTAAAAGAACATGTTTTAAATCAATGCAAAGAAACTAGGAACCTTGAAAAAATATATGAAAAAAGATTCGAGGAATTGATAACAAGAATGGATAAATTAGAGAGGAATATGAATGAATTAAAGGAGCTGAAAAACACGATATGAGAACTTCGCGAAGCAAGCACAAGTTTCAATAGCCGAATTGACCAAGCAGAAGAAAGAATATTAGTAGTCGAAGATCAACTCAATGAAATAAAACGAGAAACCAAGATCAGAGAAAAAAAGCGCAAAAAGCAATGAACAAAGTCTCCAAGAAATGTGGGACTATGTGAAGAGACCTAACCTACGTTTGATATGCGTACCAGAATGTGACGAAGAGAATGAATCCAAGCTGGAAAATACTCTTCAGGACATTATCCAGGAAAATTTCCCCCACCTAGCAAGACAGGCCAACACTCAAATGCAGGAAATACAGAGAACATCACAAAGATATTCCGCAAGAAGAGCAACCCCAAGGCACATAATCATCAGATTCAACAAGGTTGAAATAAAGGAGAAAATACTAAGGGCAGCCAGAGAGAAAGGTCGGGTCACCCACAAAGGGAAGCCCATCAGACTCACAGCAGATCTCTCGGCAGAAACACTACAAGCCAGAAGAGAGTGGGGGCCAATATTCAACATCCTTAAAGAAAAGAACTTTCAACCCAGAATTTCATATCCAGCCAAACTGAGCTTCATAAGTGAAGGAAAAATAAAATCCTTTGTGAACAAGCAAGTACTCAGAGATTTTGTCACCACCAGGCCTGCTTTACAAGAGCTCCTGAAAGAGGCACTACACATAGAAAGGAACAACCAGTACCAGCCATTCCAAAATCACACTAAATGCTAAAGAGCATCAACATAATGAAGAATCTACAACAACTAACGGGCAAAACAGCCAGCTAGCATCAAAATGGCAGTATCAAATTCACACATAACAATATTAACCCTAAAAGTTAATGGACTAAATGCACCAGTCAAAAGACACAGACTGGCAAATTGGATAAAAAACCAAAACCCATCAGTGTGCTGTATCCAGGAAACCCATCTCACATGCAAGGATACACAAAGGCTCAAAATAAAGGGATGGAGGAAGATTTACCAAGCAAATGGAGAGGAAAAAAAAGCAGGAGTTGCAATTCTCATCTCTGATAAAATAGACTTTAAAGCAACAAAGATCAAAAGAGACAAAGAAGGCCATTACATAATGGTAAAAGGATTGATACAACAAGAAGAGCTAACGATCCTAAACATATATGGACCCAATACAGGAGCACCCAGATACATAAGGCAAGTTCTTAATGACTTACAAAGAGACTTAGACTCCCACACAATAATAGTGGGAGACTTTAACACTCCACTGTCAATATTAGACAGATCAACCAGACAGAAAATCAACAAGGATATCCAGGGCTTGAACTCAGACCTGGAGCAAGCAAACCTGATAGACATTTACAGAACTCTCCACCCCAAATCCACAGAATATACATTCTTCTCAGCACCACATCACACCTACTCTAAAATTGACCACATAATTGGAAGTAAATCACTGCTCAGCAAATGCAAAACAACTGGAATCATAACAAACAGCCTCTCAGACCATAATGCAATCAAGTTAGAACTCAGAATTCAGAAACCAACCCAGAACCACACAGCTTCATGGAAACTGAACAACTGGCTCTTGAATGTGGACTGGATAAACAATGAAATGAAGGCAGAAATAAAGAAGTTCTTCGAAACCAATGAGAACGAAGACACAACATGCCAGAATCTCTGGGACACATTTAAAGCAGTCTCTAGAGGAAAGTATATAGCAATAAGTGCCCATATGAGAAGAATGGAGAGATCCAAACTTGACACCCTATCGTCAAAATTGAAAGAGCTAGAGGAGCAAGATCAACAAAACTCAAAACCCAGCAGAAGACAAGAAATAACTAAGATCAGAGCTGAACTGAAGGAGATTGAGACATGAAAAACCCTTCAAAAAATCAATAAATCCAAGAGCTGGTTTTTTGAAAAGATCAACAAAATAGGCCACTAGCCAGATTGATTAAAAAGAAAAGAGAGAACAACCAAATAGATGCAATAAAAAATGATAAAGGGGAAATCACCACAGATTCCACAGAAATTCAAACCATCCCCAGAGAATATTACAAACAACTCTATGCACATAAACTAGTAAACCTGGAAGAAATGGATAAATTCCTGGATTCCTGTGTCCTCCCAAGCCTAAACCAGGAGGAAGCTGAAACTATGAATAGACCAATAACAAGGGCAGAAGTCGAGGCAGCAATTAAGAGCCTACCACACAAAAAAAGCCCAGGTCCAGACGGGTTCACAGCCGAATTCTACCAGACACACAAAGAGGAGCTGGTACCATTCCTTCTGAAACTATTCCAAATAATCCAAAAAGAAGGAATCCTTCCCAAATCATTCTATGAGACCAATATCATCCTGATACCAAAACCCGGCAGAGACCCAACAAGAAAAGAAAACTTCAGGCCAATATCCATGATGAACATAGATGCAAAAATCTTCAATAAAATATTGGCAAGCCGATTGCAAGAGCAAATCAAAAAACTTATCCATCATGATCAAGTAGGATTCATCCCAGGGATGCAAGGCTGGTTCAACATACGCAAGTCTATCAACGTAATTCACCACATAAACAGAACCAAAAACAAAACCCACATGATTATCTCAATTGATGCAGAGAAGGCATTTGACAAAATTCAACAGCCCTTTATGCTAAAAACCCTCAATAAACTCGGTATCGATGGAACGTATCTCAAAGTAATAAAAGCTATTTATGACAAACCAACAGCCAATATCATACTGAATGGGCAAAAACTGGAAGCATTCCCTTTGAAATCCGGCACTAGACAAGGATGCCCTCTTTCACCACTCCTATTCAATATAGTACTGGAAGTTCTAGCCAGAGCAATCAGGCAAGAAAAAGAAATAAAGGGTATTCAAATAGGAATGGTGGAAGCCAAATTGTCTCTATTTGCAGAAGACATGATAGTATACCTGGAAGACTCCATCGCCTCAGCCCAAAAACTCCTGAAACTGATAAGCAACTTCAGCAAAGTCTCAGGATATAAAATCAATGTGCAAAAATCACAAGCCTTCCTCTACACCAATAACAGACTTAAAGAAAGCCAAATCAAGAACGAACTGCCGTTCACAATTGCTACAAAAAGAATAAAATACCTTGGAATACATCTCACAAGGAACGTAAGGGACCTCTTCAAGGAAAACCACAAACCACTGCTCAACGAAATCAGAGAGGACACAAACAGATGGAGAAACATTCCATGATCATGGTTAGGAAGAATCAATATCGTGAAAATGGCTATACTGCCCAAAGTAATTTACAGAATCAATGCTATCCCCATCAAGCTACCATTGACTTTCTTCACAGAACTGGAAAAAACCACCATGAACTTCATATGGAACCAAAAGAGAGCCCGCATAGCCAAGTCAATTCTAAGCAAAAAGAACACAGCGGGGGGCATCACACTACTGGATTTCAAACTATACTACAAGGGTACAGTAATCAAAACAGCATGGTACTGGTACCAAAACAGAGATAGAGACCAATGGAACAGAACAGAGGCATCAGAGGCAACACAACATATCTACAACCATACAATCTTTGATAAACCTGACAAAAACAAGCAATGGGGAAAGGATTCCATGTTTAACAAATGGTGTTGGGAAAACTGGCTAGCCAGGTGCAGAAAGCAGCAACTGGACCCCTTCCTGACACCTTACACTAAAATTAACTCCAGATGGATTAAAGACTTAAACATAAGACTTGCCACCATAAAAACCCTAGAAGAAAATCTAGGCAAAACCATCCAAGACATAGGAGTAGGCAAGGACTTCATGAACAAAACACCAAAAGCATTGGCAACAAAAGCCAAAATAGACAAATGGGACCTAATGAAACTCCACAGCTTCTGCACGGCAAAAGAAACAGTCACTAGAGTGGATCGGCAACCAACAGAATGGGAAAAAATTTTTGCAGTTTACCTATCTGACAAAGGGCTGATATCCAGAATTTATAAAGAACTCAAACAGATTTACAGGAAAAAAACAAACAAGCCCATTCAAAAGTAGGCAAAGGATATGAACAGACACTTTACGAAAGAAGACATATATGAGGTCAACAATCATATGAAAAAATGCTCATCGTCACTGGTCATCAGAGAGATGCAAATCAAAATCACATTGAGATACCACCTCACGCCAGTTAGAATGGCAATCATTAAAAAATCTGGAGACAGCAGATGCTGGAGAGGATGTGGAGAAAAAGGAACACTTTTACACTGTTGGTGGGAGTGTAAATTAGTTCAACCATTGTGGAAGACAGTGTGGCGATTCCTCAAGGCCTTAGAAATAGAAATTCCATTTGACCCAGCAATCCCATATATCCAAAGGACTATAAATCGTTCTACTATAAGGACACATGCACACGAATGTTCATTGCAGCACTGTTTACAATAGCAAAGACCTGGAATCAACCCAAATGCCCATTGATGATATTCTGGATTGGGAAAATGTGGCACATATACACCATGGAATATTATGCAGCAATCAGAAATGATGAGTTTGTGTCGTTTGTAGGGACATGGATGAATCTGGGGACCATCATTCTCAGCAAACTGACACAAGAACAGAAAATGAAACACTGCATATTCTCACTCATAGGCGGGTGATGAAAAATGAGAACACATGGACACAGTGAGGGGAGTACTAAACACTGGGGTCTATTGGGGGGAAAAGGGGAGGGCCAGTGGGAGGGGGAGGTGGGGAGGGATAGCCTGGGGAGAAATGCCAAATGTGGGTGAAGGGGAGAAAGGAAGCAAAACACACTGCCATGTGTGTACCTATGCAACTGTCTTGCATGTTCTGCACATGTACCCCAAAACCCAAAATGCAATAAAAAATTTAAAAAAAAAATACTTTCACACTACCTCACACCTCTCTTTCCCCCGTTTTCCAATGTTTGATGGTTGTATTCTTCTCTTCTCATTGGCTGTTCAGAGCCTTTGTGTTCTAACCTATAGTGACTGGATAGGTGAGAAGTCTTGCAGCTGACCCTTCCTGATGTTTTGGTGTTCCTGCCCCTAGGCCTCCATCTCACCCCTTCTCCAGTGTGTCACTGCAGCCCCCAGTACCAGTCACCTCAGCATTACTTTACTAGTCCCTCATGTGCTGGTGGTAGACTGAGACAGCCTCTAGATTTCTGGCGGCCAGAAATAGCCTCTTTTTTAGGCAAGCCATAGCCTCTTTCTCTTCTGTCATCTTTCATAACTCACAGCTGTGGGGTTTGTCTCTTTAAAGAAAAATAGGATCATAAGAGAAGGAAAACATGGCTTAGGAAAAGAAAGTAGAATATTTCAGAGGGTAGAAGTAAGCAGTTTACCTAAGAAAGAAAATTCCTGATAAAGTACAAAGCCCTCCATCGGGACATTATTGGTAAGTGCTAGTTAACAGGAAAATATGTAAATTTCTAATGCAGCAGAGGGTAGTGGAAAGATGGTGGGAAGATCAGTGACAATACTTTTAAACTTCATGTTTTATATTTACATACAGCAAAAACTAAAATAGGACATCCTTCTATCCTGCCCCATGCTTCCCTGCACATATGATCCTAGGCTAAATAAAATCGAGTCCTTAACCTAGTGTCTTTTTTGGGGATGATTGGCTTATTGAAATGTATGTTTAAGAAATATCCGCCCTCAAAATATTTGGCAATCAGCATTTCTTCAAAGCACTCTCTTTTTAGGTCAAGTAAGAATGATCTAGAGATACCTTGAATCACAGTAAGCCCAAGATTTGTTTTTCATCTCACCAGGAATAGCCCATTTTCGGACTGCCCCTGACACTCCATCAGAGCAATGTCCTTGGTGTAGTTGGCTGCCTTCTAAGATGCCACCAATAATTCCTGCTTCTTGGTGGTCACACCCTTGGGCAGTCCCCTCCCTTTGAGTGTAGGTGGATCTAGTTATTTACTTCTAACTGATAAAATATGGCAAAGGTGAAGAGATGTCACTATCATGATTAGTTACAAATGATTGTGAACTCTGTCTTGCCAGCAGCCTTTATTTATTGACTTTCAGCTTGCATGTTTTAATGAAGCAAGCAGCTTTGTGGGAGAGGTCCACATGGCATAGAACTAAGAGCAGCCTCAGCCAACAGCCAGGAGGGAAGGAAATGCTGCCAACAACCACAGAGTGAGCTTTAGATATGTTCTTCCCCTGTCAAACATTCAGATGAGATGGCAGACCCTGGCCCAACACCTTGATTGCAGCCTCATCAAAGACCATTAAGCAGAGAACCCATTTGAGCCATGTATAGATTTCTGATCCATAGAAACTGTGAGATAATAAATGTGTGTTGTTTAAAGCCACTAAGATGTGGGGTAATTTGTTACTCAGCAAGCAATAACTTGAACAGATAACTAATATACTGTGCTGGCTTTACTGATTTTGAGAATTGCCAAGTAGTTCACCAAACAAGGTTGAATGACCATCTACCTGTCTAGATTTTAGAAGTAATGCTCCATAAATTTTATAGACTACACCTAAGAGTTCAAGAGCCTCCTTATTTCTCAAAGCTCCCTGGATTGGGAGATGGGGAAAGTCTTCCAGTTGAGGGAAGTCCTCTAGTTACTATTGCTGTGTGAAAGATTACTTCAAAACTTCACATCTCAATACAGTCACTTAATTGTGGATTCTGTGATCAGGTATGCTAGAAGTACACAGCTGGAATTGCTTGTCTCTGTTCCACAATGCCTGGGGCATCAGCTGAGAAAACTCTATGGCTGGTGGTAGCTTGATGGCTGGAAACTGGAGGCATCTGGAGGCTTCTTTGCTGACATGTCTAGTGCTTAGTGTTTATTGGCTTCCTGCTGGGACCTTAGTTGAAGTTGCCAAGTGGAGTACTTAAGGTGGCTTCTCCATGGGGTGGGCCTCCTCAAAGCATAGCCATCTCGAGGTAGTTACGCTTTTTATAATGTCAGCCCACAGCTCCAAAAGCAAGTGTCTCAATAGCAGGGCCTGACCTAGCCTCAGAAGTCACTCATCATCACTTTCACCACATTCAATTGTTTATAAGTGAGTCACAAGCCTGTGGGATATGGGTTATTGTGAGGCCATCTTTGGAAAATTCAACCTGAAAAAGGAAGTAAGAATGTTTCATAAAAGAAGCCAAAACCAAGGAATCCTTACCTCTGTAAACAACATGAGAGACCTTAAAGCAGAGGACAGTTAAGGCAGGCCAAGATTTCCAGCTCACAGAAACTGAGATAATCAGTGTTGTTTTAAGCCACTAAGCTGTGGGGTAATTTATTTGCAGTGAACAATAGCTAATGTTAATACTTGGATTTGTGTGCACTAATACATGCCACCTTTAGGCAGTTCACCTTCATGGAGAATCACTGAGCCAAGACAAAGCATATGAAAATGTCAACAGTAGTTATGAGTTTACAAAAAGAAAGTGAAGTTAATGTGGATCAGATTTTCAATTCAATGGACTGTGACAAACCACCACCATTTAAAATTAATGCTCTACCTCAGTAATTTATATCCTATTTCTTTTTACTCCAGACTCTTCTTACTGTATTCTTAGTACAGTCCTTTTGGTTATTGCTGGCATATCTTCATGAATTCAGTGTAAAATTCTTTGCAGATAAATGACCAGTCAAGGACAATTAGCTTTAGATAGTCACATTTGGATGCTCTTAATGCTTTAAGTTATTGAAATGATTGCCAAAAAACACCATATTTTGGTATATTTTTCTACTTTTTTTGGATTTCAGTTTTCACTGCATCTTTTATCTTCAAACAATTCAGTTCTAATATATGTTCTTACAACATTTATTTCAAATTCCTATTTTTCAAATGAGGAAAAAATAATACATCTCTCAAACATGTCAAGGGTATTAAAGATGATGCTTAAGGTACCAGAGAACTGAAAAGTGCTATTAAATTGATTTTTATCAAGTTTGCTCTTGTGAGCCATTATCACATCACACTTTTATACAGGCTCGGGATTATCTACTGCCACCCAAAGAACAGGAAGTTCAGGCTTATTATGTGAATCATATGGTGCCCATATCAATCAGAGTCTTTGGCTGCAAGCAACAGACACTTTGGCTCACCTAATGTGCAAGGAATGATTAAATGATATCAGCTAGCTCATAAAATCCCCAGCAGAGCCAGAAAATAAGGCATGGGAGGCTAAGAAGCCAGAAAAAAAATGCCCCAAATCACACCCCGGCACTGAAACCACATAGCCATCATTAGTGCTGCCACTGGGCATGGACACATTGTATCACTGGCTGCTGGACACAACCATGAAGACCACCACACTTCTTAAAAAGAAATGGCTCATTCTAGGGGGTGGAGCAGGGAAAGATCAAGGTGGGCCTGGAGCACCCTGTGAGTTAGAAAGCAAGGAAGTGCTCAAAGAACAATGGGGATACATCAAAAGGACTGGAGGTCTGCTGGAAGGGCCTCCTGCTGTCCGAATTTAGGACGATTTTTGAATATAATGACTAATGATAGTAACAGATTTTGGCGAAAGGAAATCAATGAGTTCTCAGTAATACTATATAAAAATGGGAAGAGAGAAAGCACTTCTTTACAAAAGAATGTCAGCTTAGACATAGAAGGAATGACAGAATTTGAAAATCTTCTTTTTCACAATGCAATCATTGATTCAGGTAAGAATCCTCAATGATTACACCAATGAGTAAGAGGTTGTTGTGGAACAAGGTATTCACACAATTTCAAAGTATCACCCTCACAGGTTACTTATTAATTACAAAGGGGAAAAGATACCTTACACTGGAAGGATCTGGTGGACCTCATCTTAAGCAAGTGATCAAACTTAATATGTCCAGTAATGGGACAAACTCATAGCATGTGCCTCCTGATATGATGCAGTGGGAAGAACAGAGTATCACTTAAGTAGTATGCATGCACCAAAACTGTTTAGCCTAAATCTAATAGTGAAGGAATAATTAGACAAAACTAAAATGTCAATGATCGTGAAAGACTAATAAAGCTGGAGAGACTGTTCAAAATTGAAAGAGCCGTAAAACCCCATGACAGTCATATACAATTTGTAATCCTAGATTTCATCCTAAAATTTTAAGAAGAATTAAATGATATTTTGCTGAAAATTGAGGAAATTTGAATAGGAAATGTTTGATTCATTTTTGAATATTATCAAAATGTTTGATAATATTATTGTAGCAACATTAAATTTCTTGGATTTGGCTATGGTCTTATGCATATATAGGAGAACGTCTGTTTTTAACATGCTGAGGCATTGAGATATAATATGCCATGATGTTTTCTGCAAAAACAAAACAAAATGTGTGTGTGTGTGTGTGTGTGTGTGTGTGTGAGAGAGAGAGAGAGAGAGAGAGAGGTGGTGTGGTATGGGGAGGGGAGGGGCAAAGATTAAGCAAATGTGGCAAAATGTTAAAGAATTTGTGAATATATACACCATGGAATATTATGCAGCAATCAGAAATGATGAGTTCGTGTCGTTTGTAGGCACATGGATGAATCTGGAGAACATCATTCTCAGCAAACTGACACAAGAACAGAAAATGAAACACCGCATATTCTCACTCATAGGCGGGTGATGAAAAATGAGAACACATGGACACAGAAAGGGGAGTACTAAACACTGGGGTCTATTGGGGGGAAAAGGGGAGGGCCAGTGGGAGGGGGAGGTGGGGAGGGATAGCCTGGGGAGAAACGCCAAATGTGGGTGAAGGGGTGAAAGCAAACAGAACACACTGCCATGTGTGTACCTATGCAACTGTATTGCACCCTCTGCACATGTACCCCAAAACCTAAAATGCAATAAAAAAAATAAGAAAAAATAAAAATAAATAAAAAATAAAAAAAGAATTTGTGAATATAGGTATAATATATATGGCAATTTAGACTATTTAACAGTGACTCACATATTCTGTGTTCTATTCTTTTTTTATTAAATAGAATTCCACAGAGGAAAGAATTATTCCTAGGTGAGCAGAGATCAGTAACTGCTTTCCTTCTTCCTCTCAGGAAGTATTTCAAAAGTGTGAGCAAGGACTGAAGATTAGGCTTGTGTTATGCAGAGAGACATTGTGTGGTGATAAAAAGAAATCAGAGGAGCTTCTAATTGTGTGGTCTGTGTGGGCTGGCATGACTGACTGGTATCAAGAGGGGCCCCCAAAATATAGCCAGTTTTCACTACCAGTTTTCTCTAAGGGGCCTTTTGGTGAGTTCTGGGATAATGAGGGAGACTGTGGATGGAGACAACTTGGTAGATTTAAACCCAACTATATAATAATTACATCAATTTAAATAAACCAGGCATTCCAATGAAATTCAAAAGGCAGACTAGATGAGAAAAACAACATCTACTTATGTGCTATTTATTAAAGATAAACTTTAAATAGAAAGGCAAAGGAAACTTTAAAATGAAAGGCTGAGAAGATACACTGAAATGGTAAACTCTCTGGCTGTATCAATGCCAAACACAGTAGACTTTAAGGGAAGATATAAGAGATAGAGGACAATCTATAAGGATAAAAGGGTCAACTCAATAAGAAGGCCTAAGGATTCTAAATGTGAATGCACCTCTAATAACATAGCTTCAAGGAATATAAAGGAAAACTTGACAGCACTGAAAGTAGAGTTATATCCACAATCTTAGTTGGACAGATTTAAACTTCTCTCATTAACTGACAGAACAAGTACAAAAAAGTCAGTAGAGATATAAAAATTTTAAATATACCACTATTTTTTTTTAGACAGAGTCTCGCACTGTTTCCCAGGCTGTAGTGCAGTGGCACGATCTTGGCTCATTGCAATCTCTGCCTCCTGGGTTCAAGCAATTCTCCTGCCTCGGCCTCCTGAGTAGCTGGGTCTACAGGCATGAGCCACCACGCCCAGCTAATTTTTATTTTTTATTTTTTAGTAGAGGCGGGGTTTCTCCATGTTGACCAGGATGGTCTCAATCTCCTCACCTCGTGATCCCCCAGCCTCAGCTTCCAAAGTGCTCGGATTACAGGCGTGAGCCACTGCACCCGGCCAAATATACTACTATTAACTAGCATGACCTAACTGGCATTTATAGAACACATTTATAGAAATCACATGAAATATTAAACAAAATAGACCAATGTGCTGGGACATAAACGAGTCTCAATAAATGAAGGGCAGAAATCATACAGAGTAAATTCTCTGACTACAATAGATTAAGTGAGAAATTGGTAACAGAAATTTAACTAGGAAAAATAAGCAAAAGCTTACAGTTGATGAAAAGCATTTGGATCCCTGATGATTCTGCCATGGGCCAGAATAGGGCTGAAGCTGGCTGAGTGATACATGTGGGTCATCATTCTTCCTGCCTGTAAAATAAAAGTGGAGTTCCTGAGATGAGACTTGTGGGTAGCATAAGGAGATATTTGCTCTCAGAGCTACCTGCAAAGAGCAGACTCCCTACCTGGCACCATTAGGTAGCTTTCTGTTTTTACTCTCTGGAGAGAAGTGGGAGGAAAGTGATGAATTTCTTACCCAAATAAAAGAGCCCTCTACATTCTGAAATATTTACAAATGAAGTGAGGTTTACTTCAAAACTTGATGGGAAGGAGGTCTAAATGGGGACATAGATGAAACAAGATAGGCCATGAGTTGGTAATGATGAAACTGAGTGTTGGGTGTGCAGGGAATCATTATGATCCTCTATTTGGTACATGTTTTAAGTTTTTCCATAATAAAAAGATTTTTTAAAGAAGAGGAAAAAAGCAAAGAATTAATATGGCTACCTGTTTTGAACCATGGAGATGATATGCATCTTTTAAAAACTATCCTGGGAAGAAGACAAATGAGAAGGGACAGTTCTCTTCTTCCCTTTTCCACATCCAGAAACATAATCCATGGGAGGATGATTGGAGAACAATGGAAAGATATCCTGCTGGTTCTAGATGAGAATGTATGAGTTGCTCTGTGGATGAGATTGGTTTCTAATTGACTTAGAAATTGATTCCAGGGTCAGGAGCTTTAGAGGATGCACCAGAAATAACTTGCATAGTGGAGCTTTGTGTAATAATCACTCTTTTGACATTTTCTCCTTTCCAGTTTTTATTTTTAAGTGTATATAAAATTTCTCAGCCATAGGCCTAATTTTTTTTTCTTCCTGCATCTGGTGCTCATGGTATTTAAAAGGCCAATTTTCTATTTTTAGCTTTTGTGGGTTTGAGCAGTACTTCTAAGTTCAAAGGATAAAGATTGCTCATTAACATTTGTTTAGAGGATGAGGTAATTTCACAAACCAGGCTATAAAGATCAGCAAAGTATGGAATCTGATGAAACTGAATATCAACTCTAGTGAGGGGGAACAATTCAACAGAATTATGCAGAATTGTGGTGACATTGATATGATATATTTTATTAATCTCTTATGAACTACGTGAACTATTAGAGCATGTATATAACATATGGGCCATGCCTTAATAAGCACTGTGTTGGAGGAATTATTCAAAACCAAAGTAATAGAGATTTCCCCACTTATATTTGTGAAACGAAGAGATGCATTAGGCTTAGTGGCTGTATTGAAACAGTCTTCTATTTATTCATGCTCTCATCCATTTGATAAATGTTCATGAAGTCTCCATTAGTAGACCGGCCACTGTATTTTTCATATTAATGTCCAATTTGCAAATGTCTCTGATAAGCTTCCTTGAACCCTAAAAATATTAGTAAGGGGAGTAAAATTTCACCCACGAAAAAAATAATATTAATATTCAACTTAGGAGTGAAGCAATCTACTGCATTTGCTGCCTGCTGTCCCAACTGAACTCCATGGTAGGTTCACTGGAAAGGATATATTGTAGCCTTGCCCTTACAGAAATCATGACCTAAAGGTTCCCCAAACTCTTAAATATGGCTAACAAGTCCCTTCAGGATGTGTTTCTGGTGCATCATCTCTCGAAACTACCCACACCCACCATCTGTAGCTTTCTATACTTCACTCAGATCACAGAATGTACCATTCTCTTCCTCAACCCCTAGACTTCACACATATTGCTTGCAAAACTTTTCCCACTTTCTTCTTCTCATCTTCCCCTCCTCATCCTTCCACTGGCTACTACTATTCATCTTTTGGGTCTCAGTTAACTTGTTTATCAGCCAGGATATGCTAGGTCATGTAACAGTAAAAAACAATTCTCAACCTCAGTAGCTTAAAATAATGAGGGTTTGTTTCTCTTTCTCACAGAGTCCTTTGCAGTCCCAGAAAACTCTCCGGGGCAGCTTTCTCACTCAGGATAGCCCAGGATGATACCTCCATATCAGCATGTGCTTCCACAGTCACTGTGGCAGTGGAAAAGAAGAGCTGAGTCTCATATTGACCAGTGATTTTTCTGACCTAGAAGCAACACATGTCACTTGCAGAATAGTCGCAAGGCCAAGGCCCTACCCAACATTAAGGAGGCAGAAACATAATGTATTTCCATGTGCCAAGACTATGAAAACTAGAAATACCAATTAGCAGCACTAACATTTATTACAAGGTACCACTTCTAGTGAGAAGCCTTCTCTTGCCCTTTAAGTAGATAGAACTAGTTTATTGAGGGGTCTCAATTTGTTGGAGTTTGTTTTTGTTTGTTTTATCCAATTGCTATCTACCCCTTCTTCCCCACTGGGCAGCAGACCCTTAAAAACACGTTGACTCATCGCTTTTGATTATCAGAATAATTTCCACTCAGCTTAAATATTCAGCCCTCTTCATTCTAGAATTTCAGTCTCAAGGTCAATTTAAAACTCATTCCTCTGTCCCCAGTGCAAGCTTGGAATGAAGGATGGCCCATGGTCTGCTTTTTATACACATGCTCTTTCTTTTGTAGGGACTAACTTCTCCATGTGTTAGGGCAGATGAAGAGTGAAGAAAAACAGTAAATGTCCCTTTTCTTTAGTGATGAAGTTGGCATTCCCTATTAGATTTCCCCGGCTTCTCTTGCTAACACCGGCAGACCAATAACAGATGCCCTGTTTCATGAGGCTTCTGATACCTGCGTCTCATGAAGCACATACGTGGGTCCTTCAGAGGACCAGAGTGGGTTTTCTCCACTGTGTTTCTTTCCTGCTCTTGGCTACTAGTCTTCACCTGGACCATGTTCACTCCCACCTCTCACCACCAGACAGTCTACCCTTTAGCTTCTTTTTTCAGGGTACCCCTTTGGGGAGGGCTCAAGCCCTCTTACTTTCCCTGGTGCCCATTCCATCCACAGGAAGCTCTCAGATCTTCCTCACTCCTAACAGTGGGTAGACAGCTGCTGCCAGCTCCTTGCTTAGCCCTGTCTCCTTTTGCCTGTTCTCATTGCCCTTGTTCAGGGAAGCCAGGGACAAGTTGACTAGTTCAATGCGTAAACCAAAATCCAACGGGAAGATAAAAGGTAAGTTCATTTTTATTGTCAACACTTGTATACAAGTGATTCTCTTGGCTTTGACACACAAAGAGGAGAGAAACTAGCCCCTCCTTCTGACCACTGCACTAGCCCAAAAGGCCTCCAACGTCTCCCACTCTTGGTCATCTTATGCAGACTTAGAGGGCAGGGTGGTTGTGAGCTGAAGCTCTTCAGCAAGCCCTGAGGTGGCTGTCCCTAACCTATGAAAATTCCTTGACTTTAGAATGTGGGGTACTTGATGTCATGTCTTCAAAATGGATACTGGCAAGAATCTGTGCTATCAGGAAAAATCTCCCTGGACTTCATGGAAATAATTGCCCTTCACAAGTGCTCCCAGAGCTCCTGTGCTGCTTGGATCTGAGCCCCATTATATTGTGTGGCTCTTGCTTGCTGGATTATCCATTGCCACGTGCTTTAGCCACTCTTGGGCTTTCTGGCCCATTCTGAAGTCCAACTCAGTGTCCACCACATGGTGAATGCTAAAGAAGTATTTTTTGACAAGATCAGCCAGGGAAGTTTAGTGTGGGAAGGTTTTAAGAAAAAGAAAATAGTTTTAAAAGATTTGAAAGAGAAAATGTATCTGTTTTCATGAAGAGAATGGATGATATTCCAAATAAGGGAAATAACTTGAGAGGTAGGTATACAGTAGGAAAATGCTGTGCCTATGAACAGAGTTATATTGATTTAAATGAAACAAAATGGTGATCACATACTGTATCAAGAAATGAAAAGTTGCTTTATAGGCAATGTAGTTTCACATATTAACGTGATTTTGTAGAATTATCTGCCTTTATTGCACATTTCCAGTGAACATATAGTAAGCTGTCAATATCAAGACATATGGCCTCAATTGTTACAGTGGGACTAATTTCAGCTCACCTCCAGAATTTTTAGAACAGAGTCTTCAGGCAGAGATAGAAAAAGAGTATTGCCCCATGTCATCTCATTCCTTGCAGCTATTGATGCAATCAAAGTTTACCGAACAATACAATCTCTTCTTTAAAGTTACTACTGATTCCTTTCAGTAACTCAATATGTGCTGAGCAAATTCTGAAATAATTTAAGGGCTATGAAGATGGTCATGGAGTAAACAAAGTTTGAATGCCCTGACCATGGTTTATAAATGCCTAATTAAAAGCAATACTGTTGTTGCTCTGTCCAGTGTTACAAGTCTAGGGTCCTTTTGTAAGTGCTCCAGACCAAATGTAACTTACCTGTAGTGGATAAGCATTTGTAAGTTACTTTTACAGAGATTTTCCCAGAGTTAAGAAAAATGTGTATGTTTTGAACTACATATAATTGAAACAGAAGGGTAAAGCTGATTTTCTGGATCACCTGTCACCACAACAATTTCTCTTCTTTGATCACAATGCTGTTTGACTCTTTTTGAACTTTATGTAATCAGTGGACTGTTTCATGATTGTTCTGAGAAATGGCAAGGCTTGAGTGTAGCCTTGTTGGATTAATGGTGTCTGCTCTTGGAAGGTTGCCAAGCGGTGTTCCACTAGGAACAGAGTTTTCTGTTAGACCTGTTCTTGACTGGTTGTGGTTGATGGTGACCTGAAGAAATTGGGTTAATTGAAGAATCTGGCTCACACCATTTCTGTTTTCAAACTGCCATTCTCTCTATAATACTTTTGGAGTGAGAATTTGAGCTAACATTCCATATAGCCTTGAGTTTTCCCTTGGTGTTTCCTTCAATCCTTTTTTCCTAAAATCCTAAAAAACTTTTACATAATTTTCCCAAGTATTTCATATCACCACTGCATAGGTTTTCCCATCTGGCCTATGCACACATTCTGTCAGGAGGCAATTACACATGAGGAAAAGATGGGGCAGCTTTTCAACCACGCAGGCTCTTCATGCTGTGAAGGACTTATTGACTGCTGCATTTTAATCTCTTAACATTCATGCTATCTGAATCTAATACATCTCTGAAAACACGTTGAATAGCAAATTTTCATATAGAGGAAGCTTATATTTTATTATTTTAAATGGCAAAAATAATGTATTCTCAGCTCATCCAAAAGCCACAACAAATTTTCTCAAATATTACTAAAATATTCTTAAACCCACACATAACCATCCACCAAGGATTTAAACATAATGAGAAACATTTAAAACACCTACTGCTGTACCTAATTATTTGTGTGCAGTACTCCATTATGGTGGAACAGTGCTTTTCAAATTTTGGCATACATCAGAATCAATTGAGGAGTTTATTAAAGCACAGATCCTGGGACCCAGAGTTTCAGAGAAAGTAAGTCTGGAGTAAGGACCTACTTACTCCAGATGTTAGAGTTAGCATCTCTAACACACTCCTGCTGTTGCTGATCCTGCTAGTTAAGGACACTGAGAGATGGACTGTTGTAGAGTATATGAATTTCATCTTTCTTTACATTCAGTGAGTATTACAAAACATAAATAACCATAGTGGAAATAATATGTTCAAGATACTACAAAGGATGAATGCAAATTACCCTCAGAAGAATAAAATGAAATACTATGGCAATTTTTAAATAATGGTTATTGACTAATGGGAGAGTTGCCTGAGCAGAGTCCGGTGACCAGTGGAAGCTTCAGTCACAGTTGGAATTCGAGGGTAAGTAAAAGAATGAGCGGAACAGTAGATGCCTCACATCCTCCAAGTCCAAATGCAAAGAACTGACAGGCAGCTTTATTGGCATGCAAGACTCTGGAAGTGGTGTGGCCCTGAACCATTGTCTGAAGCTATAGATGAAACAGCATGAGGAGTGTGGTTTTTCCTTTGGAATGTGGTTTTTCCTTTGATGTCATGATCATACTCACTTGCTATAGCAATGGTTTTTGTGGGAATGATGCACAATTTCTTCTGAAATTTCTGCATTGAGTATTCATGGCATCTCTTCTTCCCTTTCCCCTAAGTGATGATGAACGTAAAGCTGAATGAGTTCTACTTACTTTTTTTATTTAATTTTTTTTTTTTTTTGAGACAGGGTCTTGCTCTGTGGCCCAGGCTGGAGTTCAATGGAGCAATCTCGGCTCACTATATCCTCCACCTCCCACACTCAGGTCATCCTCCCACCTCAGCCTCTCAAGTAGCTGGGACTACAGGCATGTGCCACCACGCCCGTATTTTTTTTTTTTTTATTATTTTTTGTAGAGATGGGGCTTTGCCAAGTTGCCCAGGCTGGTCTTGAACTCCTAGCCTCAAGTGATTCGTCCACCTTGGCCTCCCAAAGTGCTGGGATTACAGGCATGAGCCACTGCACTTGGTTCAGTTCTACTTTGTGAGAAGACATTTTCACTTAACAATTGGGAGTGCTAATCTGGATGTTGATGATGTACATCTAGACAACATGTATCCCTATCAGGCAGTAGCTGAGATGGGCCTGCAACATAATCTGCATCCTCTTACCTGGGTTCACTTGCAACTTAAACAGATTTTCTGGCATTCACTTGCTGATTTGCAATAGCAGATTTGTATTTCAAATATTAAGTCTGGAACAAAAATACTTGCAAGTTGTTATAATGAGCAGTTAGGGAGTGAGAGTTCAGATAATGAAGGACACCTGGATAAATAAAAACTTCACTGTCTGGCAGACATAGGGCTGGGTACCTGGGCATACAGTGATTACCATAATAAGTATGAAGCTGCTTTCATGAACCTGCAGCTAGTGAGAGAGAGACAATAAACAGGCAAATGAATGAAATTAGTACAGCATATGATACAGACTGAGAAAGGAAAGTAAGATGCTGTTAGAGACAATAAAATAGGAATGTAGAATGAGACAGGAGCCCCTCTGAGAAGGCAACATTTTGTCTCTGTCTCTTTGCAGAATATTTGTTTTGAGTTTTTTATGGAAATGTTCAAAGTACAAACAAGTACCAAGAAGAAAATAATTACCACCCACATTTCCACCTTCTGGAAATAACCTGTTAACACCTTGGCATTGTTTCTTCCAATCAAAGTTGTAAAATATCTATTTCACTGCTGTAAGGAGCCGTGGAGTTAATGGATACCTCAGAGTGGCCTGGCTCAATCTAGTTACTGTAGCTATGGAGTAAAGGGAAGTGAGAGTATTTTTTTAAAATACCTATTCTCAGGCCCCACTCTACACCAATTGAAACAGAACCTCTGCGCATGGGTGCTTTTTTAACATGCCCAGGTGATTCCAAAGCACGATGTTGTTGAAGCACTGCCTTAAGGACTTTCCCTTCCACTCACTTGATCTGCTGAGGGCTGAGGAAGGTCACCTCTTATGTCTATCGAAACCCGAACCCTTCAGAGCTAGTGGAAAGAGCCTCCAAAGTACAAAGGACTTCCATAGAGAATGTGGGAAGAGCCATCCAGAGACAAATATCTCCAAATAGGGATGGAATCTCAGCTGCAGCTGCCTTCACTGGTGATACCGTGCTGCAGGTCATCTGGAAGATAGAAGGTGCCACAGTTTAGAAGGCAGACGCTTTACTCTTTCGTTCATAAGCTTTATTAAAGATGCCCAATTTTTTAGCTAAGCAAGAAAAATTTATTGATTCTACTTTCACAATGCAGCAGACAAAATGCTACCTATATATCTTAGTGAGCTCAGGCTACTGTAACAAAATACCATAGACTAAGTGGCTTAAACGATAGACATTTATTTTTCAAAGTTCTGGAGGCTGCGAGTGTGAGATCAAGGTGCCAGCAGACTCAGTTCCTGGTGAGAGCCCACTTCCTGGCTTGCAGATGGCTATCTTCTTGCTATATCCTCACATGGCAGAGAGAGGAAACTCAGGAGTCTCTTCCTCTTCTTGTAAGGGTTCTAACCCCATCATGGGTGCCCCACCCTCATGACCTCATCTAAACTTAATTCCCTCCCAAAGGTATTAACACTATCACATTGGGGTTTAGGGCTTGAATACATAGATTTGGAGGAAGGGCACAGTCAGTCCATGGCACCCTACAATGTCCTGAGAATCTGAATTGAAATTATTAGAAGTGGTAGGAAACCTTATTTTGGGCATCTTTGGCTAAAAATTACAGGGGATTGCTATGATAAGGGGAATGTCTCCCCAAAGATGCCCATGCCCTAATCCCTAGAACCTGTGAATACATTACATTGCATGTCAAAAGGGACTGTTCGGATTTGTTTGAGGCTATGAGTCTTAAAATAGAGAGATTAACCTAGATTATCTGGGGTCAGGATGAGGTGGCAATCTAATCACATGAGTCCTTAAAAGCAGAAAGCCTTCTCTGGCTGGGGGTAGAAAAGATGTAATGTGACAAAAGGGGAAGTCAGAGATGCTAGAAGCATGAAAACTGCTCTGTGCACCATCACCAGTATGAAGATGAAGGAGGCAACATGATGAGGAATGCAGACAGCTTCAAGGACATGAGAGAGGTTAGTAGATTAGAGCTTGGGGGGAAAAAACTACAAAAAGAAACCCATCTACAACTGCAAAAAACTGAGTTCTAACAACAACCTCAGTGATCTTGGAAGTGGCTTTTTTTCCCAGAGCCCCCAAAAAAGAGCTCAAGCCAGCTGCCACCTTGATTTCAGCCTTGTAAGGCCTAGAACAGTGGAGCCCACCTGGACTTCTCACCTACAGAACTATGAGATGATAAACTTGTCTTGTTTTAAACTGCCCCAATTTGTGGTGATTTTTAAGGTAGCAATAAAAAACGAATATAAGTGCCAAGGCAATTTTCAGCTATTACCCCATTGATAAGCAATTTTAGTGACATTCACTTTGATTGTTAAACACAAACCAAAAGCTGAGAGATGAGTGACCTGGCAAGTTTTGGCGGTCAATTTGCTCCTGGAACATTTAGCCTGATTTGGATAATGTTGTTTTCTAAAAGGTTCTGAAACACTATAAAGGAAAATGGTGATGGATATCAGAAATTATTGTGTCTGGCCAGCCATGTTTTAAAAATATGACAAAGCTATGACTATTGCAAAAAAAAAAAGGTTGAAAGGAAATGCATGAATTTAGAAAAGAGATTTTACCATCATCAAGATAATTTTCTCCTAAAATATAAACCTAAAAGAACAGTAGGAACTTTTGGGCAATTTACATTCCTTCTTGCCCATGGATGTTATGCTAAGCAGCTGGACACGTCCCAGCCTTTATGGTCTTCTCAATTTTCCAGCATCATATTTCCAGCTGCTAGCCAGGGGTCCCATTAGGAAATGCCTACATTCTGAAATCACAGCATGATGCTTTCAAAGACTTCCTTCTGGGCATATTTTATTAGCTCCAACAACAGAAACCAATTCTACTTACCTTAGAGAGAAAATGAATTTATGGCAATTTATCGAATAGCTCATAGAATTAACAGGAAGGTTAGGAAATGAAGCCAGGCAGTTGTATCCACTGCCAAAATTACATCATAGAAAGGGTCTATTAAAGAAGCTGCCTCTGAGCCGTGGATGCTACCCTTGGCTCTGTCACCTTTGGATGCTGGCTACTGTGGATAAAGCTGCAAAGAATTCTGAACTGTTCCCTATTTCTGTCTCCGGATGTGAAATCCTAAGCGAAAGGATGCAATTTTTCTCAGCTTATATAATATGCAAAGAAAAAAAAATCTAGGCCCGCAAGTTTGGGAAAAATCACATATTTCAGTTTCCCTAGTAGGCGGCAGGACTCTTCTCACCTCTGAAACTTACACTGTGGATCATTCCCAGACACAGAAAAAGGTGCAAGGTTTACTGAACTCTCTACCCCTTTGGCTGGTTAACATCCCGGAAGACTTATCTTCTCATATCTGCAATGTTCCCACTTCAAATAATGCAAACTACCCTATTCCCAAAGAAAGTAATCCAAAATTTCATCAGTTACTTTTTGTAGCTCCTCATCCAAGATGTCTGAGGGATACTATTTCTGTCACCATCCCTTCTCAACCACCAGCTCACTTATATACAATAGTGGCATAAAGGAAAATGAAACAGAAATCACTCAAAATTTGAAAATATGTACATGGCACAGCAAGGAAGAAAATCTGAGTAGAGCCTACAAGTCCTAGTTTCTACTCCTGATGATGAGTTAATTCTGACTTAGTTTCTTTTCACCGATTTCATTGCAGTTACCTTCAGCCCCATTTTGGTTGACAGTGGTGATATGCTACTAAATGTTTAATGATTCTCTAGAAAAAAAGATTATATTCATTATGAGTTTTACTAATGTAAAGGATATTTAGTGCAAAATTTACATCATAAAAACATTTATGTTCTTTATTACAAATTCCATAGATCCAAGTGAATGTCAAAGATCGCTTCTGGGCTGGGCGTGCTGGCTCACGCCTGTAATCCCAGCACTTTGGGAGGCCGAGGTGGGTGGATCACTTCAGGTGAAGAGATCAAGACCATCCTGGCCAACATGGTGAAACCCCATCTCTACTAAAAATACAAAAAATTAGCTGGGTGTGGTGGCGCGCACCTGTATTCCCAGCTACTCGGGAGGCTGAGGCAGGAGAATCGCTTGAACCCAGGAGGCGGAGGTTGTAGCCAGCCAAGATTGCACCACTGTACTCCAGCCTGGTGACAGAGTGAGATGCCATCTCAAAAAAAAAAAAAAAAAAAAAAAAAAGAATCACTTCTGTTAATTTTTTTTCTCTCAACCCATGGTTGCAATTCAACAATGATGTGACAAAACCAGATAGCAAATGAAGCCTTGCTTACTGCCCAGTTTGACAAGAAGTTACTCATATTAACTAATGAATATAGTTCTGACAAGGATATTGGTTGATAGTTTTGTTTGCATTTACAAGTAAGATGAACGTAAAGAAATGAAGATATATGATGGAACTTCATTTGTTCATCAATGATATAAGTAAGTGCTTTACAGAATCAGAAGAGTTTTCAAATATTGAAAGAATTTTTCCTCAAATTTTTGTGCTATCCACAATTTAATGGCTAGAGCTAGAACCTGGTTTTAAGTTTAATCCGCATTATGAACATTTTCTCCATCATTTTCTTTAGACAATCAACAAAACATAACATGATTTAGTTAATTTAAAAATTTTTTAAATTTTTTTAGGTAACAAAAAACAAGCCTTTTTTTTTTTTTTTTTTTTGAGACGGAGTCTCACTGTGTCACCCAGGCTGGAGTGCAGTGGCATGATCTCGGCTCGCTGCAAAGTTCACCTCCCAGGTTCAAGCGATACTCCTGCCTCAGCCTCCTGAGTAGCTAGGATTATAGGCACCCACCACTGCACCTGGTTAATTTTTGTATTTTTAGTGGAGACGGGGTTTCACCATGTTGGCCATGGTTGGCCAGACTGGTCTCGAACTCCTGACCTCAGGTGATCCACCCACCTCAGCCTCCCAAAGTGCTGGGGCATGAGGCACCACTCTCAGCCTAAAACAAGCTTTCTGTGTTAAAGCCTTACATCTTTTTCTTGTTGGACTTGAATTTTTAAAGAATTTTATGTTAATAAGTATATAATTTTTACAGTTTTATTTGTACTCTATCACTTCTCAGTGTGTGTGTTTATATATAAATATCAACTGGAATATTTTTCTTTGTTGTTTCCAGGTTTATTGAGGTATAGTTAACAAATAAAAATTGTATATATATGGTGTACATGTTTTGATAAACAGTGTGAAATGGTCATCACAATCAAGCAAATTAACATATCCATCATCTGACATAATTACCATCATATCATATACTGGAATTTTACATTTCATCTGTAAGTGTTAAAAATATTCCTCTGAGTTATCACTACAGTTATTATTTGCACACAATAGTCAAAGTGTGCAAAAGTATAAATGTTGATAAATAATCATTAAACATAAAAAGCAAATCGAAATTATTTCTTAGTAATATGGATGGGCTGATTTTTAAAAATTAGCTCATGTATTCATGGATGAATAGGACTTATTGCTGGAATGAAATAATTCAGCAACAATTCAACAATTTATTCCTGTTTGTATTGTGCCAGTTCCAGGAATAACCCTTAATTGGCTAGGCAGTTCCTGCTTCCAGACTCTTGGAAGGCAGGCGCCTTATTTATATATTTTTTTAATATGATTTTGATATTACTAGCACATTATTATAGACATAAGCACCGAGAAACCTTGCTTGTACAAGCATATATATTATATATATATATGTATATATATGAAAGGAGGAGTTTTGCTATGCAAGTGTCACTCAATTTGTTGAACTCTTGCTAAGTATATGCTAAATGTTACCTAATGTTCTATCAACCAAAAATTATTTTTAATGATGTTTCAGCTCCCAGTTTATAGGTTTTTCAATTTTGTTGAAAGCAAAGACCTAGAATTACATGACTTGAGATATTCTTTGCATCATTTAGTTTCTCCATTTCTGAAGCACACCAAAAAGACATTTACTTAACATAAAACCGTTAATTTTACTTGTTCTTCTTTCTCCAGCAGACACCATTTTTCTTTTTTCTTTTTTTTTTGTTTTGTTTTGTAGAGACAGGGCCTCACTATGTTGACCAGGCTGGTTTTGAGCTTCTGGCCTCAAGCAATGTTCCTGCTTTGGCATCCCAAACTGCTGGGATTATAGGCATGAGCCACCATGCTTGGTCACTCAACAGTCATCTTGTTTGTACTTAGAGAAATTAGCACATTCTTTTTCATTAGGTATCTTTCACTACAATATTATTTCTAAAGTACTTTCATTTCAACACATGCTTTAATTCTATTTTCATCAATAGCTTGTAAGTGCAGCTTTAGCTCATTCAAGATGCCTGCCGTATGCTGCAATCTATATGGGAAAGCCCATCCTCATTGTCAAACGAATTAGTCAAATAAGAATTGCCTCTCTGTCATATGACATCTTATATTCTAGAGCTTCTTCTTGAGACTTGGGCTTCTCACAACATGGTGGTCTCAGAGCAGTTTCTCTTCTTGTAGGGTGGCGGTTTTCGACGAGTCAGGAAACAGGAACTGCAAGGCCAGTTAAGCGTTACACGTGGAACTGACGCAGTGTCATTTCTATCCTGTTCTATTGATCAAAGCAATCACAGGGCCCTCTCAGATTCAAGGGGATGGAGAAATAGACTCCACTATTTAGACCAAGGGGGGGGAAGTCTCTGAGGGAGTCTCAAAGTCACATTCAGAACACGATTGGGATGGTAGATATCATTGCCACCGTCTTTGGAAAATACAATCTGCTATAAACAGTTTCTGAGATTGTTTCAGTAATATTTAGAAACTGAGGAAATAACCTCAGACGGGTTCAGTGTCCTACAGACTCTACCATTAGGTGGACTCCTGTCCAAACTCCATTTATCTTCTGTCCATCTGATTAATGGGTCACAGTAACTTTCTGGGTCCTCAGGAATTAGTGTGATCTCAGAGCCAGTGTCCAATAATCCCCCAAAGATGTACATTTTTCCCTTTCCCAGTGCACATTTACTAAGGCAAAATGAGTCTCTCAGTGGAGTCTAACTAATGAGGGCTAGAAGGGAGACCCGGAAAGAACTGAGGAAGTCTTTGCAGTGTTATTTCTTGGCACGCACAGCTTCCCTTTCACTCAAGGAGCCCTGGTCTGAAAGTTAAGGGGCCAGGTTTTAAAAGTAGGTGAGAGGTCCCAACTTGGTATTTTTATTTTTTGGCGCATGTCTATCCTCTGTTCATCAGATATGGAATGGTAGTGGTGGTATTATAGATGCCAAATTAGGGCCTAATAGACTATCTAGGATCCTCACACCCGGAGATCTCATGATCAATCTATTCCTGCCACAGACCCTATGGCTTAGACTCATAATTTTCAGTCTAGGAACCATGATCATCTTGCTTCTGGAATTAAGTACTGCTTCCTGGTCTCCGTCATGCCAAAATACTCATAACACACTAACATCATGTAGCCTGTTTCTACATATTATCTCCTTTCAGTAATTCTGGTTGACAGAGGAGAGGCACTCCCCTCACCAATTTATTCCTCAAGGCCATGAGGGAAGGAATTGTCTTTTGGAGGTTCTCAAATAACATCATCAGTGTAAATGTGGAAATGAATCAACTCAAATATTACTATGTTCATAAGTCTTTAGAGTTCTTGCAATTGAATTTCTTGGATCTCAACTTAATTTATCATAAGCCACAACTGATTCCAGGTTTTAGCCAACCAACCAAGTAAACTATTAGAACTATTTTCAGCTTCAAGTTAACCTACGGGATCAAGAATATCTGTTAAGTGGACCCATATTGATTAATTCAGCCCAATATAGAGTTGTGGGTTGTTGTGGTTTTTTTTCCTATTTTTGGTCTAGCACCCTCAGAATCCATTTCCATACATATTTCCCCAATTTTTTACAGATTGTAAATCGCAAACCTGCAATTATTTTGGCTTGTAAGCCTTCTTCTTCTGTGGAGACTTGGTGATTGGCCCCCCGCCCAGAACATGCTGATATGACTCTAGAGGTGGGAGTGTAAGAATTGGCTTTCTGTTGAGTTGCTCCTTTTGGTAAGAGGTCAGTTAAAATTCAGGGGTTTTATTATGGAGGAAGAAGTGGAGAATGCATACTGCGAGACACCTAGATTTTTCTGCCACTTTTAAGATATTTTTTACATTTTACAGTGGTGAAACTGCCTTCTACCTTTTCTATGTCCCCATCACCCCCAAACTACCATGGTATGGAAGCTGCTCAACTGACAAGACTTGCTCACTCCCCTTCAAGCCCAGGGCTTCCTAGGACATCATATAACAATCTATTCAACCACATTTCCATTGCTGATAGTTTTATTTCCTAATTCTCTCTTGATGCTATTACCTCATTTGCCCTTATCACTGCAGAGCCTAGCAGGCGACCAAGTCATTGATATTGATTACATGTTCTGTTCAAGTCCTCTTTCTCTTTTGCTCTTTTCATCAATTTATTCAAGGATGCTTTCTTATTGAACTAATACTTAAGCCCCAAGTCGTGTACAGTTTTGCAATGACTTACATAAGTAAGAGTGAGGGAAAGTCTTGGATGCTTTTGAACCATGGGGTTTAACCATGAGGATATTTTCCTGAAGGCTTTAAAAACATCCTAAAAGATGAAAACATGCTGCTTTTACAAAGAGACATTTGGGTCTGATCAACTGTTTTCTTGGGGACATATCTATCTTTAAAAAAAAAACAAGCCTTCGTAATAATAGTAATCTTGTATGATAATAGTATATGAAGAGCTAGTAATGCCACCATGTAATGTTATTATATACAGAGACATTAGATTGGATGGATATAGATACATGGATAGATAAATATATGCCTCCCTGTCTTTATCTCTACATCATTATGATGAAAATGTAGTTTGGAAAATATCCAAGGGGGAAAGATATTTGTGGAATTATATGACATAGGATGTTCTGTAGAATTTTTATTTTATAAGTTATTTTCATCATCAATACTGTTTCCAAAATGGGAGCCCTTGTAGGAAAAAACAAGTATGCCACTTCCCTATCCAGCAGGTATTAAACCTCTCACCAATTTTTAGTGGGAAAATACCAGGAATAATTCACGTTGATTCACTTCCTGAATTAAAATGATGATGTATGCTTAGCTAGCATCTTCAGTAGAAAATGTGTCCTGTGGTCTGCTACAATAAATATTTTATTTTGCCATTTATACATAGAAGCTGTATTGGGCCCTGTGCTTCACCATATCCTCCTGGCTACTACGTGTCAGTGCACATGACCCAGCTTCCAAACTGCCAATCATTGCATTCCTTTGTTAAGGGCTTTCTGTGTCCTGCAAAGCACACATTGCCTGCCCTGTGTAACAGGTAGTCCTCAATCAAAGAAGGATAGAAGTGGGCACATAAATACCTCAACTTTCTCACTCCTCACCCGAGCTCACTCTGAGGTATATGGTCTATTCAGTCTCCCAGAGCTTCCCTGGTGAGATTAAGACTGTAACCCATAGACACATCTGACTTCACAGCCCCTCTCTTCAGTTGTCTTCCCTGCTTCATCTCACCTCCCCAGTTCCCTACTGGTGTTTCCTTTCCTGCCAAAACAAGCTACCCTTTACTTGAACCCTTGTCTCAGACTCTGGTGCTGGGGAAAGCAAACTATGACAGAGCCAAAAAGAAAAGAAAAGCTTCTTGATGTGCTTACTACCCTGGACTTTGGCCTGAATCTTAACTTCTGATTTAGATAAAG
Organism: Callithrix jacchus; assembly: GCF_049354715.1. Classification (NCBI taxonomy): domain Eukaryota; kingdom Metazoa; phylum Chordata; class Mammalia; order Primates; family Cebidae; genus Callithrix; species Callithrix jacchus. Next base: position 22,223,574 of record NC_133524.1, read on the forward strand.
AAGTTTGGATTATGGAAGATACTGAAATTAAGTCAAAATGATTTGAATTATGACTTCAATAACTATATAGTATAGGTATATTTTTAAACAATTGTTGGGTCATTTTTAAAAATAAAATAGTCCTCTGTATACTCATAAAGTATAGTCCTCAATATAGCCCTAAAAAATGCTTATCAAAACTCCAGTAGACTAGTTTGGAAGTGTCTGGGCAAAGACAAGTGTAGTATCCTTTCCTCCAGTGGCACCTGGCCATGTGCTGGATCAGGGTTGATGGCCTACTGATTTTGCTGTGAGTTTAGTTTTGAAAACACATGCAGCCATTTAAAGTGATTATTGCTCTTTCTAATATGGCAGCCAGGGTTAAAATGCAGATCAGTCTGAGAGAGAGAGATCAAGCCCTGGCCCATAAGAAGCTGCAAGCAGGCAGGAGCACTGTGGCTATGCTAGTATCACTGAAGGAAGGAGAGCAAATGGGGATTAAGGAAAGGCTAGTGCCCAAGTCACTCCAGGGCAGTTCCAGGTCACATGTGCATCAAGACTGTGTGACATTTAGATGTCTCGGGTCACCCTTCTCTTCTAGTCCTCGCTATACCTGGAAATTCCCGAACATACTCCTTACACATCAGAAGAAAATAGATGATGAGTGTTCGATTGTGCATGAAGCAGATAGGTTTCCTCTACTCTGCTAGACTGCAAAGAAGCCACCAAACCTTTGGTGACCCACCAAAGGGCTTAGGAGTAAATCGTTCTCCCTTCCTCTCTCCTTCTTCTCTCTTTTTCTCATCCTATTTCTCTCCCTCCCTCTTTTTCCCCCTTGCCCTCCTACATGTCTTCCTCTTTACTATGTCTTGCACAGCAAGAAAGTTCTCAAGTTTAAAAAAACAGATGTTCTTTTACATGTCTTTGTTTTGGTAAAGTCTTGTGACACCAGGCTGCCCCTGAGTCATTCTTCATAGCTCCTGCCTCCCTGTGACCCATCCACCTCGTATTTGGGTGTCTGCAAAGTTCCTAGTACATCTGTAATCAGATAGAATGCATCAGGCCTCCCGAGGAAGAGTCTGTTGTCCTAAAAATCTGATTTCCAGACCATAGCAAGTGATTTCAGCTTATTTACTGGGATCAGAAGTTGGCAAATAACCATGATGTTTGAGGACCAGAGACTGTTACATAATCATCCTTCGGCAGAGACAATGAGGTCACATGTTTACCCATCTAATCGCTGATCAGGGACATGTTTCATTGCAGATAATGTGCTCACTGGCCCACAACTTAATTACTGAGTGTCTGAATCAACAAAGCTTTCAGATGTAGGTCTTGCCTAATGGTGCATCTGTTAAAGATCATTGCCTCTGTTTGGCCTCTAAAAGAAAGGTCTGGGGGATGCAACGGGCTATTGCCAGTGTTGTTCTCAATGACCTCTCATTGAAAAACATGCCAGTTCCCATGGTTTATTTTCTAGCCAGCAACAGACATTATTGTTTATATGCAGGGCCAAATAGAACCAGTGATTCCAGGGTGGCAGATATTGGTAAATCCTCTGGTGAAAGCATGCTCTCTGAGGAAATTAATGCCACGCAACACAGAGAGGGTGGCTCCCCTCCCAAGCTAGGAAAGAAAATAAGTCAGGAAAAATCTGGGGAAATAAGCAAGTAATAAGCAAAGTAGGACCAAAATGTTGAGTCTATTGGTTGGAATCCTTTAAGTAGACCAGGATCTAACTACAGAGTTTGGAGACCAGTGGTGTCTCTTGAAGGGGTCATTTTTCCTGGTTAATTCCCCCTTCTGAATTCCCTACCCTGTGTGATTTGCCTGGATTCCAAATACAGATCCCACCCTCCCGCTACTGGGCCATTACTATCACAACCATGATGCCTAACACTGAATTCAAAATTTGGGACAAAGAAGTTTGGGGTTTTCGTTTGTTTGTTTGTTTTCAAGATTTAGAGTCTTGGCGAGGCACAGTGACTCATGCCTATAATCCCAGCACTTTGGGAGGTCTAGGCTGGCAGATCACTTGAGGTTAGGAGTTTGAGACCAGCCTGGCCAACATGGGGAAACCCTGTCTCTACTAAAAATACAAAAATTAGCCTGGCGTGCTGGCACGTGCCTGTACTTCCAGCTGCTCAGGAGGCTGAGGCACAAGAATCACTTGAACCCGGGAGGCAGAGGTTTCAGTGAGCCCTGATCACACTACTGCACTCTAGCCTGGGAGCCTGGGTGACAGAGAAAGACTCTGTCTCAAACAAAAAAATTTAAAGAGATATAGACCAATGGAACAGAACAGAGGCCTCGGAGGCAATGCCACACATCTACAACCATCTAATCTTTGACAAACCTGACAAAAACAAACAATGGGGAAAGGATTTCCTATTTAATAAATGGTGTTGGGAAAACTGGCTAGCCATGTGCAGAAAGCAGAAACTGGACCCCTTCCTGACACCTTACACTAAAATTAACTCCAGATGGATTAAAGACTTAAACATAAGACCTAACACCATTAAAATCCTAGAAGAAAACCTAGGCAAAACCATTCAGGACATAGGCATAGGCAAGGACTTCATGATTAAAATACCCAAAGCATTGGCAACAAAAGCCAAAATAGATAAATGGGATCTAATTAAACTCCAGGGCTTCTGTACAGCAGAAGAAACAATCATTAGAGTGAACCAGCAACCAACAGAATGGGGAAAAAATTTTGCAATCTACCCATCTGACAAAGGGCTAATACCAGAATCTACAAGAACTAAAACAGATTTACAAGAAAAAAACAAACAAACCCACCCAAAAGTGGGTGAAGGATATGAACAGACACTTTTCAAAAGAAGACATATATGAGGCCAACAAACATATGAAAAAATGCTCATCATCACTGATTATTAGAGAAATGCAAATCAAAACCACATTGAGATACCATCTCATGCCAGTTAGAATAGTGATCATTAAAAAATCTGGAGACAACAGATGCTAGAGAGGATGTGGAGAAATAGAAACACTTTTACACTGTTGGTGGGAGTGTAAATTAATTCAACCATTGAGGAAGACAGTGTGGCAATTCCTCAAGGACCTAGAAAAAAAATTTCATTTGACCCGGAAATCCCATTACTGGGTATATATCCAAAGGATTATAAATCATTCTGTTATAAAGACACATGCACACATATGCCCATTGTGGCACTGTTTACAACAGCAAAGACCTGGAACCAACCCAAATTCCCATTGATGATAGACTGGACAAGGAAAATGTGGCATATATACACCATGGAATACTATGCAGCCATAAAAAATGACTAGTTCATGTCCTTTGTAGGGACATGGATGAATCTGGAAACCATCATTCTCAGCAAACTGATACAAGAACAGAAAATCAAATACTGCATGTTCTCACTCATAGGCAGGTGTTGGGAGCGTCACACACTGGGGTCTGTTGGGAGGGAGTAGGGGAGGGACATCGGAGAGTAGGGAGGTTGGGGAGGGATAACATGGGGAGAAAAGTCAGATATAGGTGATGGAGGGATGGAGGCAGCAAACCACATTGCCATATATGTACCTAGGCAACAGTCCTGCATGTTCTGCACATGTACCCCAGAACCTAAAGTATTATATATATATATAATGAGTCTTAGTACATGTACTATTATTTTTTAATCACTGGAAGCAGCTCTGTTATCTCTTATTTCCTCATCTGCAAATTTAAATAAATGAAACACGCCATTTTAAGGAAATTATATTGGATCCACTAGATGATTTTAAAATGCTAAGCAATACTTAGCGGAAGTCCCATGCCCTCATGGGTGTCTGGCATTCTAGAAGTTGAGATGTCCCCTTTGGCTTCTTCTGATGCTCCTCTTCTCCCACTGAATGTGGGAAAACTCACCTCCATCAGAGAAAGGAGGGTAAAGATTGCCTGAGATCAGGAATCTGTGTTGTCAGGGCCAGAAGACACAGTATGAAACAAAGCAAAACAAAATCATAAATCAAGAACAAAGCCTTTCCTGTTTTTTTGTTTTTGTTTTTTTTCCTAAAGCTTGCCATCAGCCATAACACAGCATAGCTTGCGTGGGTGGATTGGATGTTGGCGTGTTCCAAATACTTCAGAAAAGAAATTCCCCCAGGCTCCTGTCTTGTCTAGTGTGCCATTGATGCATGAACAATATTAAGCAGCATGAATGCTGTCCAGAGAAGTCTAGCCCCCTACTCTGTATGTCTAGAAACCATGAGCTACCCCCACACTGGGGTAAAACCTGTCTGCACACCTCCTCTAACCATGGCCCTCCCAACTAACAATCAAATTTAAAGAATTGAATTTGAGAGTGCAGACCTGCCTTGGCTTTGCAGCTAGTGTGCAGACATTTGAAGCCCAAGGGGAAAGCCTCCTTCCCTCTGGAATCTGCATCTTAATATATCCTCACTGAACCAGGGAAAGAGCTGGTCATAAAAAAGAGCCTTGTTATTTGATAGCATGGTTTCTCCTAGTCGGTGGTGTCACTGAATTGTTTTGCTCAGAAGTCAAATGTTAAGGGATTGATTTTCCTCCTTTAATAAACAAGCACAGGGGTGAAGGATGTGAGCCCAAGTGCATTCCACATTCTGAAAATCATTGCTTAATTGAAGTTGTTTTTCTTTCTCTGAAGAACACCTTTAGGTGATTATATTGTTAAGGCTACAATCTTATTTTACGGCTGAATCCCCTCTTTTAACAATCAGCATATACATTTCTTTGACAGTGTGATTTGCCTTCAGTGTAGGATCTAAACAAGTTTGGTCATTTGCATAGAGAAAAAAAATGAACTCAATACATGAGCGCTAAGTATTTTCTTAGCCTGACAACATCCTGGTGGGTTGCTTCCTCCCTTCCTGAATGCTCTTTGTATGGCTTGTTGAATGAATACATGATTGCATGTGAACATTATGATAATGTATCCTCTCCTTTGGAGAAGCACAGAAATTTAATTAATGGTATGTGAGGCAAAGAGCTAGTGATGGGCCACAGATGCAGCATCAGGTTAAAATCCCAAGAGAGCATCAATTATCAAGTTAAATGCAGTTTCTATTTCAAGCTAGATTGCAAAGCAATGGGATAATGCCAGAGGCTCTCAAAGGGTACTAATTTTAATTGATCAACCCATAGTCCTTGAATCCTACTGAGTCCTGTTCTCATTGCCAAAGGGGGAACCCTAATTCTAGGGCAGCTCAAGAATGTAGTAGTGTTCTTTACATCAGAATGTGAGGCTTTTTGTAAATCCTCTAACTGCTCTAGTTAAAAATGAGGGATTCATTTGGGTAATTACCATCTGCCATGCCCTCGGCCTAGCTTAGAATACTACTGTGTCATTCAGCTATTCAGTAAGTAACCTTGGAAACAAAGCTAATTACCTTTCAGTCTGTGCTGTTGAAATGTAAAGATCATACAAAATGAGTGCTTGAGATAATTCTGGAGAGGCTTATGTGTTCCTAATGGCTTCTGCTCCAAAGAGAGAAGCTTTCCAAGTGTCCAGTGAGGTCCTGGACCGAGTGGGGCCTTCTTTCACTTATGCCTCAAGCACAGTATAGGAAAATCCCATACATGGGGGAGGGGGAAGACAGACACATGAGGGGTTGTTTTAAGTAAGGTGATTTTCCTGGATGAATGTGCTCTGTGTTCCCCCAGCACTTAGCATAGAGCCTGACACATAGTAGGCATCCAGAAAATGTGGGTGGAGTGATTGTTGTATTGTACTCAAAGATTCTCAGCTTGTAGTAGAACATGATTATCACTCCGTTTACAGCATGCACACTAAAAACTGAGTATGGTGCCTTATGCTCACTCACACCGGAGTTGTTTCTCTCTCCTAATGAATATTCATCAGTTTGTACTTTGTTTCTTTTTCATGGAAAAGTTGCATAATGATTGGTTGTTTATAAATCTATAAGATAAATAAGGCTGTTTCAGTGAGACATATAGGTTTTCAAGGAGCCATTTAGCATGAAATGTGTGAGTTTTAAAAATTATAACTTCATTGAAAGCAAAGACTATGTCTTTTCCTATATTATATTATATTATATTATATTATATGCTATCCAATGAATGATAGAATGTGGAAGTTCCTAAATCCTATACATAGTGAATTTGAGCCTTAACAAAATACATTACAGATTAAATTTAAAATTCAAAAAAAAATCCATAGAATTTGTCTAATGACTTTGGTATGTATTGTGCTGCAAATTTGCCTTGGAAGACTACATTAAAATATGAAGACAAAACATTATACCAGAACTTAATTTTGAAACTGAACATAATTTACTTTAAAACAAAGTGAGCACAGAGGCAAATTTGGTAACCCTACCCAACTACTCTAATCAGTATGGAGTGCGACAACCTGAGGCAACCTAACACCTATTTAGAACCTGTTCACCTTGTCTTCTGACAGATTATTAGGCTGGTATATTTTGGTTTGATTGATAATCCCCAGGCCAAATGTATATATTAGATGTAGATGACCAAATAAACCACAGTCTGGTGAAACACATAGTACCTATGACCAGACAGGCACCTTTTCGGGAAAACTTAAACTTATCAGGCACTGCTGACTCTGTGGCCAGTCACATGTGTAGGCAATGATAGTCCTGCTTTTGGAAACCGATCTCTATGAAACAGAAAAGCAGGAGAGTAATTTATACTTGGGATGTTTCAAAGTACATCTGATTTTTTACAATGGTTGACTCTGAAGCAAGGATCAAAGTCATTCAGCCTGAGAAATGGTGTTGAGGTCTCTGCATACCAGGTAGGTGACATGCTTGCTTTTCAAACTGTGTGATCTTGATAACCTGGTCCCTCAAATCTTCACACTGTGAAGTTGCCCGAGCATTTCAGAAGATCATAGGACTCTAGAGGAGCACAGATGATTCTTTTTGGTCTATGATAGTGTTGGACATTGATTCAGTTGACATAGATACTCTCCATTTTAGCAGCAGGAGACACATTTCATCTTTGGATGGCTCTTCTCCTCTTGTTCTGTTTGCTCAGCTTTACTTTATTGAGCCTTATAATGAACTCTATTCCATCTGGATGAGGGAAGTTTCTAACTTATAATGAACTCTATTCCATCTAGGTGAGGGGAGTTTCTAAGCCTCTATAGATGTAAAATGCACTCACTGTAAAACTCCTCATCCTTGGTGAAAGAGTATCAATGATATCCAATTCCTCAGGTGATATTTAACTTCATATGAGTGATCAGTCGGCCACAGTTTTACCCGTGGCACTCAATAATTCAGAATGAGAGGCCCCCACTTAGGCAATATGGGATTGGACCGACTCATATCTCATTTCTCTCCAGGTTAGGTAATGTGTAGCTATCTGAAATATAAAAATTTAGTCTAGATTCACATTTTACATTTACTCAAATATTTATTTGAACTCATAAAAAGTTTATTGACATAATTTAAAAGGTGAAGAACTAAAACACTTTCCAAATATTGACTAAAATACTGTAGGAAGTAGCTTGGAAACTTTTCATTGAAATCATTAGGCACATTGCCATATCACTCTCCATAAAATCATATCCTTCCTCAAAACCACACCCTCCAGGTGGTGGATTTATGGGCTCATTTGTTTTGTTAGATGCCAAAAGTGAAGATAAATTAAAGTAAGAAATACAGCCAACTAGAAGGAAGATATATAAATGTACAAACAGGACATTTCTGCTAGAATCTCAAGCATTCAGGAGGTTTTTAATCATCATACAAATATATAAAATTTTAGTGAGCTATATTCATTTGAATCCATCCTCTTCCTCTTTAATTCTTCACATCAAGCCTGCAAAAGAAAAAATAAAGGAACCATGAGTTTTTTCTCTCCAATGTCATTAAGGCATAATTGACAAAAATGGTGCATATTTATAGTGTACAATGCAATGTTTTGATATATGCATATACTGTGAAATGATTAAGTCAACATAATTATCATGTCCATCACCTCACATACTTGTTTTTGTGGTGAGGGCATTTAAGATCTCTTAGCAATTTTCAAGGATACATTATTAACTACAGTCATGATGCTGTACAACAGATATGATATGGTTTGGCTGTGTCCCACCCAAAATCTCATTTTGAATTGTAATAATCCCCACATGTCAAGGGTAGGACTAAGTGGAGATAATTTAAGCATGGGGGCGGTTTCCCCCATACTATTCTCATGATAGTGAGTTCTCATGGTATCTGATGGTTTTGTAATGGCTTCCCCCTCTTTTGCTCTGCACTTCTCTTTGCTGCTGCCACATGAAGAAGGACGTGTTTGCTTCCTCTTCTGCCATGATTGTAAGTTTCCTGAAGCCTCCCCAGCCCTGCAGAATTGTGAGTCAGCTAAACCTCTTTCCTTTATAAATTACCCAGTCTCAGGCATTTCTTCATAGCAGCATGAGAATGGACTAATATGAGATCTCCAGAATATATTTGTTTTGTGTAACTGAAATTCTGTGTTCTTTAACCATCATCTCCCCATCCACACCACCCCCCAGGCTCCTGGCAACCACCATTTGACTCTCTGCCTGTATGAGTTCAATGTTTTTAGATTCTATGCCATATTTGTCTTTCTATGTCTGGCTTATTTGACTTAGCATAATGTCCTCCAGGTTCATCATTAGTTTAATTTTCATGAGATATGTTAGTGACAGATTATAAATCAATATGATAGGAACAAGTCAAAATTGAAGACCCCATTTTCACTTGAAAACTTCATCTCTCTGTTCCATGAATGTAAATGAACTGTGGGTAGATGCTGTGGCCATCAACTTTGGCTCTAGTGATTTAAGTAATTCTAAAATAAATTAGGATAGCTTCTACTGAAGGATTATAGTGTTAGTTTTATGATTATGGCTTGTAAGACCATTGGTGCCTGAGGCAAATTTGCATTCATGTCTCCAGTTCTTTACCTCTCCCTACTGCCATGTAACTTTGTAGTTTTCTACCACTGTGGGCGGGGTATAATTCCTCATGCCTGAGTTTGGCCACATGTCTTGCTTTGGCCAACGGAATGAGGCAGAAATGATGGTGTGCCTGTTTTGAGCCTATGCCTCAAGAGGTATCACATGTTTTTGCATACTCTTGTATTTCTTTCTGCTATTGCCATAACAAGGGTATGCCCAGGCTAGCCTTCTAATCCCAGAAGAAAGACAAGAAATATGTGGAGAAGAGTCACCCCTTCTAAAGCACCCTAACCAGGCCCCATGCAGAGCAGAGTCCCCAGATGACCTGCAGGCACAACAGTGAGGACAGCCAAGATCAGCTGAGCCCAACCTATATCAGCAGAGCCCAAAACATGTGAGCTACAATAAGAAATGATTTCGTTTTAAACATTGAATTTGGGGGTGGTTTGGTATGCAACAATAGCTAATTGATATGCTGCCACTTCTTTACAAACCTCTTGTAATGCAGGGACTCTTGGATACTATTTACACATTTATTTTTCATTAGTCTTTGGTGTCATTCCTAGGGCGTTTTCCTTATGTGAATGGGCTAAATCTTTTCTTAAAAATTGAATGCTCACCTTTTTTATTGTCAATGGTTGGAGAAAGAAAACTCCATGGACAATGATATCCCCCCTGCTGGGGCAGAAACTCTGGTTCGGCACCCTCCATAACCCTTGTTTTTCTCTACTACAAAGGCAGGTGAGCCAAATACTATACTTTATTTCTCAGTCTCTCTTACAGCTAGGGGGAGCCATGGGACCCAATTCTGGCCATTGAGCCCTGAGAAGTCTACATCAGAGATCTATCTATAAGAAAGCTTCTCTTTCTTTTTTTTGAGACGGAGTTTCGCTCTTGTTACCCAGGCTGGAGTGCAATGGCGCGATCTCGGCTCACTGCAACCTCCGCCTCCTGGGTTCAGGCAATTCTCCTGCCTCAGCCTCCTGAGTAGCTGGGATTACAGGCACACGCCACCGTGCCCAGCTAATTTTTTGTATTTTTAGTAGAGACAGGGTTTCACCATGTTGACCAGGATGGTCTCGATCTCTTGACCTTGTGATCCACCCGCCTTGGCCTCCCAAAGTGCTGGGATTACAGGCTTGAGCCACCGCACCCGGCCCTCATTCTTGTATATTTCTTTAGAGATCACAAAGCCCATTGTGTCATTGAACATTTCTAGCATTACTGTGATGTAGGTTGTGTTGTTTGTACTCACCATTAGATGAAATACATGGAGGTTCAAAAAACAAAGTAGCTAGCTCAAAGTCTCATGGCTGCTAGATCGAAAAACTGGGAATTTAACACAGTTGTCCTGACTTTGGGGCTCTTTCCACTCCACTAACAGGATGGACGGTTTGTGAACCAGAGGAAAAGGTAGGAAGTTACTAATGATTGCAGAACTGAAAATGCTATCAACAGCAGTCAGCATAGGTTCTTGTACTTCCCCAGCATTTTATCTCATTATCAAAAGAACAAAATATGAGATCTACTCTCTTAATACATTTTTAAGTGTGTAATACATCATTGTTGACCTTAAATACAATGTTGTACAGCAGATCTCTAGAGCTTACTCATCTTGCTTGACTGAAACTTTATGCCTATTGATTTGTAATTCCCCATTTCCCCCTGCCCTCCAGCAAGCACCACTTAACTCTTTGATTCTATGTGGTTAACTATTTTAGTTATAAATATGAAGTATATAAATATGTCCTATTCATTTTTACATCCCATTGCCTATCATGGCACCTGACATATAGCAGGGGTCCAGCAATTGATGAGCCGGACTACTGGGGAAATGAAGATAGAAAAGAACTGGAGTTGCAGTTATAGCCAGACCCACATTCTTCAATGTGGGGCAGCAGTAATGAGTGAAGACCCATAGATGCAGAAATCCAGGAGTGTTGGTTTGACGTGCTATGTCCCCACTATGCTGCCAATTCTGCCCTAGGTCCCAGCTCTAGCTCCATGATGGCAAGGGTATGTCCTAGCCACTTTACTGCTGTGGTCACTGTGCTGGGTGACATATGGCCAGTCTCTCTAAGTGAGAGGCCCATGACAAGCTTCCCTTGAAGCCGAGGCATTCCTTGGGCTTCTCTGAACAGCATGGAATGGGCAATGACCCACAGGTAATTGTCGCTGAAGCATGTTTTATGAGGTGTGGTTTCTCTCCAAGATGTGTCCAGACTGAGAAGCACCATCTGCAACCCAGAAATGGGTGCCATTTATATGGCAGGTTTAATATGGACTCTGATAATGCTTAATCTGTCCCAGATAGATAAGTGAAATTATGGCTATACTCAGAAACACAGGATGAGCCATCTGTATTTGAAAGCCATAAGATGCCCTTCACAACTGGGTTCAGTTTATAGGCCTCTCTGACTTTGAGACACTTTTGTAAACATAGAGAACTAATGGGTTGATAAAGACAATGTGGTAGATACACCCCATGAAATGCTACCCATCCATAAAAAGGAATTAAATAATGTCTTCTGCAGCAACTTGAATGGAGCTGGAGGCCATATTCTAAGTGAAGTAATACAGGAGTGGAAAACCAAAAACGGTATGTTCTCATAAGTGAAGCTAAACTATGAGTATGCAAAGGCATACAGAGTGATATAATGGACTTTAGAGACTCAGAAAGGGAAGGGTGGGAGGGAGGCTAGGGATAAAAACAATGTATTAGGTACAATGTACACTATTAGGGTGACAGGTGTCAGAATTCATCACTATATAATTAATTTATGTAACAAAAAACCACTTGTACCACAAAAACTATGAAAATAAAAATTTTTTTAAACTGAAAAATCTTGATCCAGTTTTCCCAGACCACCATGACCACTGTGAGATGACCATATTATTTAGAAAAACGAATACATGGAATTCTTAATGTAACACTAGCCCCAGGGGAACTGTGCTCTTTCTTTTTACTTACTGCAGCTGAGAGCCAAAGGAAGCCCCCAAAAAAAACTGTGAAAAGGGAGAAGCTGGGCCAGTGCTATCAGCCTGTGTTCGTGTGGGAGTGGAAAAACAGCTGATAGTGGCTGTGCCAATTTTGAGCACCTACTAGGTGCCAGGCACTCCACCAACTGACTACACATCTACCTTGTTCAGCTTACAAAATAAACCTCATACTTCTTTGCAGAAAGAGCCAGGCCTGAGGTGACAGATGAAACAGAGGAACCATTGCAGGTGTCCTGCAGATCACCCTGTCCCTCAGCTTCCCACACTCCTGGGTCCCAGTAGAATTCAAGAGGGCCCAACAAGCCTGGAAACAGGACTGCACGATGGATAAAGTCAGATATAGTCCTTCCCAGAGTACAAAGTCCCCAGAGGGCCAGAGTCTCCATCCCTGGCTTTTGGAGACTCAGCGTGTGCTCGGGATGCCGGCATGATACAAGAATACAAAAATTTGGGAATCCAGAGACCTGAGCTCCCTGCTCTTCGTCAGGGCTCAAATTTAGAAATGAGAAACAATGGGAAGGGATCCAGAGCTAAAATTGCCCATGCTGTAAAGCACACTTGTTTGTCAGGGTGTTGGAATGCAAGTGTTTTGCACTGTCTCCAGGGCCACACTGCTTTGCTGCCAGCTATTCTCCTGTGCCCTGTTCTCCCGTAGAGAACATTTGTGAGAAGGATGGGAAAGGTAAGGCAACCAGCTGAAAAGTTATTCTCTAGATACCCCACATACCTTTTGTTCCCAAACCAAAAATGACATGGAAGCACAACCTCTAGTTTACATTTGGGAAGGGCATATCTTGGCTGGTGTGGGGATGATACACCAACTATCTCCCTCGTGTCACCCTAAGTCCAGACATGTGATGTTTATGCCTTGCTGTGACCCATTTATAGCTGTGTTACTCATAGTTGCCATGGCCCCACATACATCATGTGGGAAATGGAGTCCACTCAACACTTGTCTGCATTTGGTCCTTTAACCAGACACTCAGGGCAGTGCAATGATTACTTCCTCCTGTGTGGTGCTAAATTATAGAGCCATAAACACAGTGACACTCAAAAGTACTTGAGAGAAGGCAGTGCCTCATGGTCTGGTTCCATATGCAATAGCCAACTGTGCACCCAGAGCAAACTTGGTAAAACTTTGGAGTTACTTAAAGGGCATCAGAAATAAAACAAACGCCTGGAATTTGTAAAGTCTTCTACAGTTTACAGAGCACATTCACACATATTGTCTTTTGTACTCATCAGGACCACACCCTAAGGTAAGTGGTACAAGCTACAACTAAGGCTTGTAAGGAACAACACACACCCAAGGTCAGAGAGGTAAGCAGCCTGGAATTGCACCCAAACAACTCAAAACCCAGAACTCTTTTTTTGTCCCAAACAGGTACTCGTAGAGTCAGAGAAACAAAACTCTAAGTAAAACTTAGAAACATTTTTTTCTAAATTGTGAAACATCCACCAAATTTTCCTTTGCAACCCATTAAGCCTTTGGTAGTTAAAGTGAAAACTGAAATATTTCTACCAATAACTATATAAAAACAGGGAAGAAGAGGAAGGCACAAAGACCAGAACATTTGTCTTGGTCAAATTCTACAACCGAAATCCAGATTAAAGAAGTGCTATGTGCAGTTCCTGGAGAATCTGAGTGACCGTAAAGTAAAGGCAAATTGTACATCCAGGTCAAATCTCATTAAAATATTTTTTATTAATCCTATTGTATTGAGAGTTTGTTGTATTGGATATCAACTCAGAGTTAGGGGCTGGCAACTAAGATACATTTGTTTGGTGAGATCTTGGTGGAGAAAAGGGCATATTAAAGACCAGTCACCATAGGCAGCTCCAGATTTTGTGGGAAATTTCTCTTCATCCATCAGAACATTCATTGTCCTCCTTGTCTCTAAAGGGGCCACCAACTTCATTGGAGAAATATTGACCCAAGATTTCCCTACCAAGGCAGAGTTTAATAAGGTCTAGAAGTAGATAAAGTGATAAATAAGTCAAAGAGACTGATGTCTTAACCAAGAGGTTCTCAGCATTTCCAAAGATGACAAAAATCTTTCTACATTGTTTATGCCTTGGCATTCAAGGCCTAGAGACAATGGTGATTATATCAGAAGTGCACAGAATCTTCCTACAACTGTCCAGCAATGATCTGTGGCAGCCAGGGTTTCTGGAGCAACCAAACAGAAAACTAATTTTTGACATTTAACTAACAGAATGTGTGAAACAAATGGAGGCCTCCCTGCCTTCTTCCCATAATGCATTCCTGGAAAGCACATAGTCATAGAAATCACCTTAAAGCTGAACGATTGATTGTTTTCACAGTCACAATGATGGTAATGAGTGGTCCAAAGACTGAGTAGTGAGATAAAAAGATGGCTTTTGACGTATTATTAGGCAAAGATATAACTATAATATTTTAAAATAGTAAAACTTTTTCAAAGGCGAATGGAACTAGAATTTTGGTATTGATCCTCATTTTAGAAATTAGGAAATTAAGATCCAGAGGGGTTGAGTCACTTGTCCAGGATCACACAGCTAGCTATTGGCTGATCCAGGATGAGGTTTGGAGCTCTTTCTGCTACACTAAATTATTTTGTAAAACTTGTAAAAATTACCATAGGTGTATTAATCTGTTCTCACACTGCTAATAAAGACATACTCAAGACTGGGTAATTTATAAAGAAAAACAGGTTTAATGGACTCACAGTTCCACATGGCTGGGGAGGCCTCATAATCATGGTGGAAGGCAAAGGAGGAGCAAAATCACATCTTACATGGCATCAAGCAAGCAAGAGAGGACATGTGCAAGGGAACTCCCCTTTATCAAATCATCAGTAAGTCTCGGAGACTTACTCACTCTCCGAGAACAGCATGGGAAAGACCTGCCCCTGTGATTTGATTACCTCACACTGGGTCCCTCCCATGACACATGGGAATTATGGGAGCTACAATTCAAGATTTGGGTAGGGACACAGCCAAACCATATCATTAAGTAGTCAGTACATATTGGAAGTACATTAGAGGGACACATTAGCAACTGATACACAGAAATATATCTGTAGTGTGCCTAAAAGTTGACTTATCAAATATTCGTGCGTTTGTTCTAATGAACAGCTAAATTCAACTTAAAAATATTTCTCGCCTTCTCAGAATCTAGGAATGTTTCTAAAAATAAAGTAAAATGCATAAATCTTAAGTGAACTTGATGAATTTTTTACCATGTATACACCCATGTATGGCCTTTATTTTTACATAGCTCTTAAATACTACTGTATATGCCAGCAAATCTTTGAGGTTTTGTTCATTTGAGAAATAATAATTCCAAGAGATGATAAAACAAGTTTTCATTTTGAAAGAAAGGAAGGGGAAAAGAAAAGCATCAGTCATCAGATAAACTAAGAAGTACGGGGTTAAGCAAAGATAAACCATTTTCTTAGTTTAAGGGCTCCTTGAAACCTTAAATATACAAATATATATTGTATGTGTTGGGTGTGGGGACCATTAAATCACCATTGTAGCATTTTCAAAATTGACTCAATCACTGAAGCATTTTTCCACTTTTATACTGTATCAATTATTTATCATTCATTATATCACAAATAGTATCCATAGTATTTCATCAGGTGGCTGCACCAGAGTTTGCTTAATTGGAATCCTATTATTGGACACTTAGGTTCTTAATCAACTTTGCTACCATAAATGAACACAACTTTTTCCATGTGAACATTTTCTTTAGAATGGACTTCCATCAAGACATAACTAGGTTGGAAGAGATATAAATCCACAATGACGGGGAATTTCTCCATTTATTAACCCCCCCACACACTCATCATTTATGCTACTGTGTGCCTGCTATACAGAAGATACTCAATATTTGTTGAGAATGAGTATATATCTTTTTCACGATTACTTTCCTATTCATATTTGTGGATTTCTTAAAGGAAAAATGGTAACTGTTTTCTTGAGCATTCCTTTGATTTCTAGTGAGGCTGCACATTTTCTTAGGCTTCTCTACTAATTATACATTCACTTTTGTGAATTGCGAGTTCATTTCCTATGTCTATTAAGGTGCTAGCATTTTGCTTTCCAATTTACACGGGCTCTTTATATAATTATACATTTCATGCAAAACAATTTTCTTGATAGAGTTTGCTATTTAATGTTTGTTATTTTTTTCAGGTACTTTTTTTTAAATTATGGAGAATTTGAGGGATGATTTTGATGGCTCTTCCTTAAAAAGCTATCCAGGGAAGTTTAAATCAATGCCTTCATTTTTTCCTCTAAATCATTCCAACCATTATTTTAAAAGCTACTTATATCCAAATCTTACCTTTTGACACTAACATCAAATGACTTAATTTTATAATCTTAAAAGCGATAAGAGGTCATAAAAAGGATGTTTCTGGAAAGGAAGAAAGCATCATGAATTTGGAGATTTGAGATCTTGTTTATAGGCTGTTGGAACTCTGCTGTGTGTGTGTGTGTGTGTGTGTGTGTGTGTGTGTGTGTGTGTGTCTGCGCGCGCGCGCGCACATGCTGGTAGGGGGTGGGGGTTAAACCACCTAGAATGAGAGTTCAAACATGGCTACACATTAAATCACCTGGGGGGAGAGTTTTTATAACCATCCCAAAGCCCAGGCTGTCCCAAACCAATTACATCAGAGTCTCTGGAAGTGCAATCAGTAATTTGTAAAGCTCCTCAGGTGCCCTGATGTGCAGACAAGTTTGAGAATCACAGCCTAGGAGGGCGTCTCAGTCTTCAACATCCATATGAATCCCTGGGGATCCTTTAAAACTGCAGATTCTGACTCAGAAGATCTGGGGAGAGGCCTGAGACCACACCCAAGGGATGCTGTTGCTATTGTTCCATGGACCACTTGAAAATGAAGGTTCTAAAGCACTAGTTTTCAATAGAGGGAGAGAATGATTTTTGCCCCCTACCAGAGTGGGCATTTTGCACCATGTGAAGACATTTTTTGGTTATTACAATCAGGAAGGGGAGGGTACTACTGGCATTTGGTGGGTAGAGGCCAGGGATGCTACTAACCATCCTAGAATGCACAGAACAGCCCCAACAACAGAGTTATCTAGCCCAATTGTCAATAGTGCTGAGGTGGAAAAGAGCAGGCTTAAAGAGAGCTGTTTCTGATGAAAGACAATGATTACAAACCTGAGCTAGAACACAGCTTTGTGCAGTGGCGTGTTAAGTGATCCCTTCTGGGAAGCACTGCTGATAAAACATATTAGTAATTTTCTAATCAACTTTAATGAGATTAAGAGCCCCTTCTGAGAGATTTTATATACCTGTCTAACTGAAGTCACCTTGTAACAGAGTTTACTGATCACTTGTACCTCGTCTCACAGTGTTATCTAACCACATGTTTTCCTACTCCAAGTTTTAGAACTGGAGTTTCTAAGCCTCTTTAAGCAGCTTTAAAATAAAGCTTTGACATGTGTTTGCAGTCAATTCATCACAGAAATTGCTTTTATACTCTTTGCCTTGCAGTTTCCAAGTTGGTTCCCAGGTGGGACCCTGTCTGAGCAGTCAACTAATGTTTCCTGAGTGCCTACTGTGGAGACATTTTCACAGCCCACTCTGCCTTCAAACCCAGCTTTCCTGCTTTCTTCCTATACTACCTTGGGCAACTTACCCAACAACGAAAGCTCCAGTGTTCCAAAGGATAGGGAATTCATGATGTCAAATTCACAGGGTGGTTGTGAGGATAACATAGTAAAGCATTTAGCAGAGTGCCTCCGACACAGTCAGCATGTACTATTAGTATTATTCAGGGACAAAGATCCACAAAAAGCTTATAAATGAAAACATCCCTTCCTCCCCTTCTATCTTCCAAACAAAATTCAATCTTTGTCATTTTGGCTTCAAGCTCTTTGTGGTGCTGATGGTTGGGGAGATCTAAATGTGTAGAGAAGAAAACTGAAAAAAGTGAATTGAGTATAAATTACATGGAAAAGGAACTTGGGGACTCAGTGGAAAATAGAATTTGTTGGAAAGAGATTTGAGGTTAAATGTCTCCAGGATGAGGGAATCCTGGTCCAATGAGAAGATTTTTAGGTAGTTTTACAGTGTGTTTTACAATGTAAATCTTTTTTTTTCTTTTTCCTTATATTTTACATTTAAGGAGTACAAATGCAGTTTTGTTACATGGATACATTGCATAGAAGTGAAGTCTGGGCTCTCAGTGTAACCATCGCCCAGTGTTCATTGTACTCGTTTACAATGTAAATCTTTCTTAGGTGAAGATTTACATTCCTTTTGGGGGCTGATATGGTTTGGCTGTGTTCCCACCCAAATCTAATCTTTAATTGTAGTTCCCATAATCCCCACAAGTCATGGGAGAGACCCGGTGGGAGGTATTTTAATCATGGTAACTGTTCTCGTGATAGTGAGTTCTCACGAGATCTGATGGTTTTATAAGGGGCTTTTTCTCCTTTTGTTTGACACTTCTCCTTCCTGCATCAGGTGAAGAAGGGTGTGTTTGCTTGCCCTTCCTCCATAATTGAAAGTTTCCTGAGGCCACCACAGCCATGCTGAACTGTGAGTCAATTAAACCTCTTTCCTTTATAAATTACCCAGTCTTAACTATGTCTTTATTAGCAGCATGAGAACGGACTAATACAGGGGCCATTTTTAGAAAACAATGTATGTTTCTTTTGTACACAGCTCTGTGCTTAAAGATGCTTAAATGGTCTTAAAAGTGAAAAGCAGAATTCCTGGTTTTATTTGGGCTACGTTATATACTACAAAACATATTAGGCACTGTGGATACACTAGAGGACAAATCAGACAAGTTATCCCCCTTCATTGAACTTAAGATCTAGAAGGAAAATCAGACAAATAAACAGTGACAATCCAGTCCTCCATTGTGATGAGTGCTGCTATCCTGGGACAAACACAGGAAGCTATAGATGCTTTATTCAGATTAAGAGGCAACGGACAAGTTTTTCAAAAATAGTATTTAAGTGAGACTTGAATAATGGGTAGGAGTTAGCCAGCTAATGAGTACAGGAGGAAACAAAGATCAAAAAAGAATATCATGAGCATGTGTAAAGGCCTGGAATCAGCATGGCACATCCATCGACTGGGAGAAGTTCACTAGGGTTGGAGCGAGGAATGTCCTGCGCAGGCAGAAATGCAAGATGAAAAAGGCCTGCTGAGTCTGAGACAGTTAACACAGGCCCTAAGGGTCACGGGAGCCGCTGAAGGATGTGCAGCAGGGCAGTGACTTGATCCATTTTGTGGGGTTTGGTTTTGTACTTTTTGAAAGATCCACTGACTGCGGGGCTCTGGCAACTGAAAACAAGTGAGAAAAGGCTTTAAGTAGTGAAGTGCACAGGTCACTTTAACAGCTGTGGCCATTAATGCTCCAATTGTTCAGCGAGGTCACCTGTGTGATAGCAACAAAAATACATAGTGGATGAATGAAGTTTGCAAACCTTATTTCAAGGTGAAGAGAGGGGTCAAACATATGAGAATATCACAGCACTTGTCCAATGGCTTGTGCCTGAGGATTGAGAAGGGAGTCCCTTGTCCATTAGCAAAGGCCCAGGGGCTCCTCACTGAAGCATTTCAGTTCCAGATCTCGAACTTCCATAGAGGGCTGAGGAAAATTCCCACAGGCTACACAAACATTACTTTGAGCAGTAAATCCAAAACAACTTGCAAGTGACCACATACTGTTGGGCAAGCAGTGGGAACTCATACTGAGCTCTTCTGTCAATTTGCAGTATTTTGTGGGCTGTGAGGAATCTGAGCTCAAATAAAGCAGAAATGGGCAGTCTCTCAGATCCCTTGGCTTAATTTATTGAACAGGGAAAATAAGCCTTGTGAGGGAGACAGTTCCATTCCTAACGATTTAACCATTAATAAAGTCCTGCTATAAATGGAACTCTGGAGAGAAGGTAGCTTGTCAGAGGGCAGAGGAGTGGGCCCCATTAGACAAAATAGGTCAGGCAGGAAGAAAGTTGTCATTTCCTGACTAGTTAAGCTGATCAGACATGACAAGCCATGTCGTTTTTGGACTGATTGAAAAAGGATAGAAAATATACAAGAGGTTTCTTTCTTCTTGTTTCCTTTCATGGAAGATGGCTATTTCAAAGAGGATCCTGAAAAGAACTTGATAATAGCACAATTTTCAGTTTTGTGATTTAAAATGTATGTTTTGTGCTTTAAAGTGTATGTTGGCCTGAGTGTGTGTGTTTGTGTTTTCAGAAACATAAGTTTTCACAGAAAAAAAAATCTGTGCTTCTCTTACAAAGTTACTTGGGCTTCATTCAGTTTCATCTCAGATTAATGGAATTCTCACTCCTGAGGAGAGTTTTCCTTCCCATTGGTTAGATTTTTCATGATATCCTCTGCTTTTTTCTTGTTGTTCTGGTTTTGACCCTCAGAAATCAAAAGAGAGGCCAGGAGCGGTGGCTCACGCCTATAATCCCAGCACTTTGGGATCCAAGGCAAGCAGATCACCTGAGGTCAGGAGTTCGAGATCTCTTTTTAGTAGAGATGGTGAAACCCCATCTCTACTAAAAATACAAAAATTAGCTGGGCTTGGTGGCGCACACCTGTAATCCCAGCTACTCAGGAGCCTGAAGCATGAGAATCACTTGAACCTGGTAGGCAGCAGTTGCAGTGAGCCGAGATTGTGCCAGAGCCCCTGCAGCCTGAGCAATAGAGTCAGATTCCATCTCAAAAAAACAAAAAAAAAAAACAGAAAGAAGTCAAAAGAGAGAGCAGGAAAAGCATTGCATATGGGAGCAAGCTAAGGAGAGGGAACAGTGTACAAAAGCTAAGATGTATCCCTCAAACAACGGATTTTTAGTTCACTTCTGGATTTGCCTCCCTGTAGAGGTTCTGCCTTCCTCTCCCTCCTTTTGGACCCCTCCCCACTAATGACTCAAGGAAGTTAAGAAAAGACTTTCCTCAGTGCTCACACTATGCACTGTGCTTGTGCACTGTCTGGTTTACAAAGGCTTTCTCTGTTAGAAGCGTCAGAGAAACTGGCTTCACATTTGGAAATAATCTTTCTAATCTCCCCAATGATAAATGTTTGATGGTTTAAATAAATATAAGAAATTGTTGGGTGGTGAGGATCAGGAGAGGTGAAAGAAAAGCAAATACTGAAATGTCACAGCTACATGAGTTTGAGAATCTCACTTTTCTGGACCTTGGGGTCCAGAAAAATGAAAGGGGTAGGTGGCTATGGTAGGCAGCCTTCAAGATGGCTCCCAGTGACCCTTGAATCCTGGTATTCATATCCTTGTGTAGTCCTCTTCAACACACAATAGGGCTGACTTGTGTAATCAGTAGCATGTTATGAAAATGACAAAGTATGAATTCTAAAACTAGGCCATAAAAGACTTTGCTCCTTCTGCCCTGATTTTTCTTGGATCACTCACTTCAGGGAGAGTTGGCTCCCATGTTGTGAGGGGACTCAAGCAGCCCAATGGGTGAGTCCACATGGAAAGGCTCCAAGGCCTCCTGATAACAGTCATCACCAATTAGCCAGTGATGTGAGTGAGCCATCCTGGAAGTAGATCCTTCAATCCTAGTCAACATCTCACTACAACCTCATGAGGGACCCTAGGTTAGAACCACCCAGCTAAGCCACTCTAAATTAGTGATCCACAGAAACTGTGAGACAATATTTATTGTTCTTTAAAGTTTTGAGTAATTTATTACACAGCCAAAGATAACCAATACAGGTGCCTTAGCCCAAGTTCAGCTTTTGTATTTTATGTGTCAAGGAATAGGTGAATTGGTGGGAATTATGAAAAGTTCATGTTTAGTGTGACATGTCAAAAACTGGATCCTAGCTACAGGGTAGGACCATATTGCTTTGGGCATTTAATGAAATGGGGAAGAAAGATAAGTAGCCAGAATCTAGAGAGCTGGCATCCTGAGAACTTATGGATTCAGTTTTATGGGAATGGGCCAACACAGCTGGCTGACCTTGAACCAAAGTTTACAGTGCAACTGCTCAGCACCCAGTGATTAGTCCTTAGGACACGATACCAAAAACATAACCCACTTATGTTTATACATGCAGAGACAGAACTTGTTAAAAGAAACTCCAGTGGAATGGGGACTTACTTGGATTCTCCCTATAATGAGTCATTCCCAAAGGGTTCAAGTGGGATTATCTGAAGGGAATGGTGGCCCTGGCAGTTTTTAGAGGGAGATGAATTAGATAGGGGTTAAAAATTGCTGAGTTCACAGTTAAACCCATGTGATTCTCCAGGGTATGGTACACATCTGGAGAGCAGTGAGTATAGAGCAATCTCTGCATTGGGCTGGGTCTCGGTTGGACTAAGTGACATTGATGGTCCCCTAACCTGTGAGAATATGACTCCACATATTGCTGGGTAGACACAAGTCACAACACTGACAAGACAGCACATTTATTAGTGGGAGCTAGAGTATCTTCAGCCCCTTCTAGGCCTGATATGGCTATTGTTAGGACTTATATGACAGTCCTGAACTTAGTATCTCTTTTCTATGTCCTATCTCAAATAGAGACTATGGCTCACCAGTGAGTCACCCTGTAAATAAATGCACATCTCTGCTGCATGACTTTCCAAGAATGCTTGGCTCTTTTCCACCATTGGATACTTTCATTTCAGCAACCTGTACATTCAGCCAAAGAAATACTTTCCCAAGCAAGAAAGATTTCAGTCTAGTTCATCAAAAGATGGTCTAAGAAATACTTTCTCAGTCCTTCTCAGACCAAGACACACATCAGGATCACCTGAAGATTCTGCGAAACATATAGATTCCCAGGCCTATCCTGCCACCCTCCAACAATTAACTGATAGCAAGTGGCACTCAAGCAAGTCCAGGTGATTCTAATGTGCAATCAGTGCTGAGGACCACAGATATAACTGTATCCAACGTTTTGTTGCTGCCTGACTCTGTAACTTGTAACTAAGATAATTAGAATAAAAACAATGGTTCTCACCCAAAGCCCAAGGCTGGACAACTGAGTTGCTCAGAAACCAGCTTCAGTTCTTCTGTCATAGTATTTGAGAAAAGCTATAAAGCTGTCTATCAGGCTGGGTGCAATGGCTCACACCTGTCATTCTAGCACTTTGCGAGGCTAAAGCAGGAGGATCCTTTAAACTCACGAGTTTGGGACTAGCCTGGACAGCATAGTGAAACCCCATCTCATACTATGCAGCCATAAAAAACAATGAGTTCCTGTCCTTTGTAGGGACATGGATAAACCTGAAAACCAACATTCTCAGCAAACTGACACAAGAACAGAAAATCAAACACCGCATGTTCAAACTCATAGGTGGGTGTTGAACAAGGAGAACACATGGACACAGGGAGGGGAGCATCACACGCTGAGGTCTGTGGGGGAATCTAGGGTAGGGAAAGCAGGGGGTGGGGAGTTGGGGAGGGATAACATGAGGAGAACTGCCAGATATAGGTGATGGGGATGGTGGTAGCAAACCACATTGCCGTGTATGTACCTATGCAACAATCCTGCATGTTCTTCACATGTACCCCAGAACCTAAAATGCAATAAAATATATATATGTGTGTGTGTGTGTGTGTGTGTGTGTGTATTTACAAGCCAAGTGTGGTGGTATGTGCACCTGTTGTCCCAGCTACTTGAGAGGCTGAGGTGGGAGAATTGCTGGAACCCAGGTGGTCAAGGCTGCAGTGAGCCATGATCATACCACTGAACTCCAGTCTGGGGAACAGAGTGAGATCCTGTCTCTGAAAAAAAAAAAGATAATGCCCCATAACAGTCTGCCAAGTAGCTGTGATCCTTTGGTCCTGTCTTTTCTTGGACTTGAAAAGTGTTCAAATTTAGAAACTCTTTTGTGTTTTACTTCCACTACCTGGACATCCACAAAAGCATACTTGAATGAAAATTATCAAACCCAGCCTTTTTGTCTCAGCATATATTTGAACCATGGCAAGGCCTTATTTAGAAATACTTTCATTTTGGGAAAATGACTTCATTATTCCCAATCATTCCATCCAGGCATGTCTCAGTATTATTTCTTACAAATGCATGTAAATCTAGAATGATCTCAAAATAAAAAGTTAAGGAAAAAACAGATGATGGGCTGGATTTGGCCTGTGGGCTCTGGTTTGCCAACCCTTGAACTGTAACAATGTCAGCACTTAATAAACTAGCTACAGAAATTAACATTGCTTCAGTGAGATTAAGTAACTGTTAGATAAATTGATGTAGAATTTCCTATCCTTTAGATTAGGATTGTTCCTCATAATTTACCCAGCTCATTTCACCCCCATGGACCTGTCTGCCACATGGATAGTCAGACTGGGGTAATGATGAAAAGTCAGACAGCCTGGATTTGACTCCTGGCTGCCCCACTGTCTAGTTGTGTGACCTTATGGAAATTCATGTAACTTCTCTGTGCCTCAGTTTTCTCACCTGTAAAATGGAGCTCTTATGTGTACTAACTCATTGACGTCTCACAAAGTTAAGGGCTTGCAACAGTGCCTGACCATTGGAAGCACTATTACAAGCATTTGTGATTATTGCTTCATTGATAAATATTATATATGGATTTCAGCAAAGAATCTGACCAAGCTTCTCACTGTACTCATGGAAACTAGCCTGAAAACTGTGGAGCAAGTGATGGGATAGTTAGGGGATTTCTGAATGTCCAGATCTAAACAATCTGATTGATGGCTCTAGGTCAGCGGTTCTAACAGTGTGATCCCAAACCACCACAACAGCAGCAGCATTCCCTAAGAACTTGTCAGAAATGCAAACTCTGGAACCCATCCCAGAACTACTGAATCTAAAACCCTAGGGCTTTGGCCTAGCAACCTAAGTTTCAGCAAGTAATCTAGATGATTCTGACTCGTGCGAAAGTTTGAGAACCACAGCACTAGGCCAATCTGAAAGGGTTTCCTTTGCAGCCACCCACAGGGTGCTGTCCTTGGTGCTGCCCTATCCCCATGCTCCTCAAGTCTCAGTTAAAGATAAGAAAAAGCTGGCTTCTCAAATTGGCAGATCATCCATGCAAAGCCAGCCTGGAGGAATAATGACACTATTTGATGCTAGAGTGTGGACCTCAAATGAACTCCATAGGTTGGAAGTGCCAGCCAAAATTGTTTTGATTTTTAATAGAGATAGCTTTTTTTTTTTGGAACCTAAGTTTCTAACTCAAGTTCTTGGCATTTTAACTCCTACATGTTCAGTGAGGTTGTCATTGGTGCTGTGGGTATCCAGGCACTGTGACCCCAGTTAGCACCATGGCATAGGCTGCAGGAATCCAGCCAGTAATGGAAGGTTGGCCCTGAGTATAGGAGCAAAGTCTGGCCTACCACCTCTTGGTATTTCAGAATTTGATCACATAGAATGAAAGGGTGCCACACAGGAGAGAAAACTGAATCTGGACTCAGTTATGAAGGGATGGCAGTGGGGGTAGTGAGGAGGATCGGAAACCATTCTAATGTAGTTGCATTTGCCATCTGTACTGGCCTAGATCATTATTGGCTGTTCTGTCTTATCTGGGGCATGAGCTCCTCTTCCTATGTGCTGGGAATCCCTGCAAGCCAGGGGCTCTGACACCAGCTGGGTTTCTGGGGTGGCCTGCTCCTGGCAGTGAAAGCAGGTCTATAATTGGCCCATAATTGGATTGGATTTGGCTCAGAATGACTCCCAGGCTCTCTCTCTCCTGACGGATAACAAAGCAGTAAACTTTGTAATATGACCCCGCAAGGAGTCTGGGACACCATTTCTTAGCTGTCAGTGAAAATGGAGAGCTTTCCAGAAGAGTTGACCTTTAGGATAATGGTTTGGGGGCATCTTGAAGTGAAGTTTTCCCCAGAACCATTTGTTTGCCACCTGGTCTTTCTGAAATTCAGACATTTCAACCCAATTTCCAAATCCTGGATCAAATCTGTCCTGTACCATGTGTGTGCATATATGTGCATGTGTGTGTGTGTTGTGGGGGGTTGTATAAAGATTACAGTATGACTTTTTAGAATTAGGTAAGAAAATAGTAAACAGAAGTAGAAATTGAGATAATACATTTCCTTTGAAATATATCTATAGATAGAGGAGGGTAGATTAACCTTGAATTTCTTTTCATGTCAGTGACAAAAGTCCTTCTGGGTATAAGCAGGGGCATTATCTGTTCAATTCTGGCCCATGCAATGCATTGTAACTAATCCCCTTTCTTTGCACCTGTTGCAGACGACATGGTGATCCTACTTTTCTGATTAAAAGGGATTACACCCATTTTCTACAGATGGACTTCAATAGGCTTAATTAATAATTAGTCTTAAAATTAGCCTTCTCTGGAGGGAGACGACAATACATCCCACAGTCTTCCACCCTTTGTGAAGTTGGAAGTCATATAAGAATGAACTGAAAAGTCAATTCCTGCCCTAATTATTTCACAGGACTATTATGAGGTTCGAAAGAGAGCACGGACATGGAAGTACTTTGGAATTCTTAAAATCCAGTGCAAGGATTTGTTAATATTATTGCTGCTATTATTCCCTAGTTAAAAGATGTGACTTTGCGTATGTTATAAAACTTCCAAATAAACCTGTTTCCTCATTGCCGGCCTGTGATGCCCCTTAAGCATCCATTTCACAAAATCTCCAGGCTTCCTTGTTTTCTGGCACCTGTGTGTACTAGTGACTGCCTACCTATTATTGCAAGGTAGACATAACTTGATTATCAAATTAAGTAATGTCAGAGGAAGAAAACACTTCTGTAAGGTAATCATAGCTGGAAATTGAATGTAAATGGTGTATAAGCCAGGACAGGGTGTCATAGAGAAGACATCCAGGGCACTTCAGGACATTGAGATTGACATGGCTCTCATTTTGTTTTCTGGACCAGACTCCAATAGTATATAGCCTATGTATGAAAGATTACTAAAAATATGAGATGCCTATTTCTGGCCATAAAACCCATTCAAAATGCTCAGGAAAGTGCTATATAAAAGTCCGTTGTTTGACTTTTCCTTGAGAGTAGGGCAATGGCAGCTCAACTCTCCAAATATTTCTTAAACTTACTCTCTTCAGAGAAAAATCCAAAATTACAAATCAGATACACTTGCTAGTGACAAATTAGGGTGAGAGGAGGAAAATTCTTTGATGTCTCTAAAACAAAATGAAAATGCTAAAGCGAAATGTTTATAATTTTGCTGTCTTCAGACAAAGGCCTTGGAAACATGAGCTGCTGCAGGTTTTGAAAACTGGAACTGCAATGCCTCCTCCAGGAGAAAGAGGACAGTTGCAGGTTAGGAATCATCTCATTAACTGGCTCAAGCTCAAAGGATTCCAGGTGGGTGGTGATTGAGAAAGAAATCCTCCCAGATGTTTGCAGGTGCTTCAGTGAGCTCATATTAGTCACAGATAAGATAATTAATGGATTTTAATTTTCAGTGAGCTTTCTTCATATTATCTGGGGAAAAGTGCAGACCTACTTTTCAGATAGTATTTCACTTAAGAAAAACAACCAATCAACTCCTAGCCTTGGAAGCAAGGAGCAGAGGGCAGAAGGTATGGGCAGAGTGTGAGGGCAGCAAAGGGAATGAAGTCTTCCTGGATGCTGCTGTGTACCAGAAGCTCTATCTGAGTCATTTCACTATCTTCATTGTCCCCTCTCAAGACTTGCATTATTATTCCTATTTATAGATATGGCTCAGAGTGGTCAGAAAGTTGCCCAAGGTCACTGAATTACTATGTGTCAGAGCTGCACGTGGAGCACAGGTGTGTCCCACTCTTTCCAGCACATCTAGTGTGCAATGGCTGCTGTAAGGTGGGCAAATGCACTCCAAAAAGCCTGTTCATGCCACCTGACACAGCCACAGCCACCTCTGCTATCATCACCCCACTTCTTCCTGCAGAATTCAAGCTCCCAACCCTTCTCAACAGTCAGTACCAATGAAACAGACACAGCACTCCAAATGAAAACTGTTTGTGTTTCCTATAAAGTAGGAGCACAAAACTGGGAAATAGGACACTGAGGTTTTAGACTGGTACTGACCTTGATTCCATTGCTCCTGGGACTCAGTTTCTATCACTAATATATGGGGGATCTTAAATTAAGTTCCCTCCGATGGTAACATTTTGTAGTTAATAACAGTAATAGCTCCAAACAGAACTTTAGGTATACCCACTATGCGATTCAGTGCTTCTGAACCTGGGAAGTATTGGTGCCTGTTGTTGGGACTGTCCTGTGTGTTGTAGGGTGTTTAGTACCATCCCTGGTCTCAAGCCCCTGAATGCCAGGAGTACCCACTCTGAGGTGTGACAGTGAAAAACACCTTCAAACATTGCTAAATGCTCCTCAGGGCAGACAGCAGAATTGTCTCTGGGAGTTAGGTATTTTTCTTATTTTTCAGATGAAGAAACTGAGGCAGATCAATTATATAAAATCACAAAACAAGGGAATAGCAAAGCCAGGGTATAAACCTATCCTTGAATCACCTCTCTTCAACATTTCCTTCAGTGGAACGACTTTTTTCCAACATCCTGTGTAGAATCTGTATTTGTCACCTGTATTCAAAGGCTGTGCCTTGTCATTTCTTCTTCATTCCTTCTGCAACCATTATGTGCTAATATCTCCTCTCACATCCTCACCCAACTAGACTGTGAGTCCCTTGAGGGATGTTGTCTTGTATCACTTATTTCTAATGTAGTGGTGTCTGAAACAGTCAGTGAATAGGTGTTCATTTCATAAATGAGTGAATTTATGCCAGCACTTTAATTTTTCCCACTTAAATCCAGTTCATGCTGTTAATTTGCATTATGAAGAAGGTTAATTTGGCCAAGGTAAATTCCAACAAGCCCATGTACAAAATGATCAGGCAATAAAAACAGTCTGAATAGATGGATGATTGAACACTCAGAATTTAGTAAACCTGTTGGGGTAGTTTTCAGGATTTAATTATTGCCTCTGGAACTAAAATGCAGTCATGATTTTTATCATTTGTATCCAAAATTGGGGGATCAGGTAAGAGCTAGGCAGTAAAATATGTATTACTTGTTAAGGACTCTATAACATCTATGACAGGTGGAAGGAAGTGCCACTATCTTCTAGGGTGGAAGGAAGTGCCACTGTCCTTCCTATAGAAGGTATCCAATGACTTTCTGGCAATAGGACATACTTGTTTTCTGCTGTTTATCCAGCAGTCCAGATGAATTGTTATGAGCAGTCTTTGTGCCACCTGCCTGGACGAAAGAGACTCCAATCTGTCGACTGCTTAATAGAAATTTCCTTCAGTAAGAAGCCAATTGTCTGATCCTGCCTTGGATTAAACCAGCCACCCCCTCCCCGTCTACATAATGTCCTAAACCAGAGGGTATAGAATGATCAGTTCACAGGCAGGGAGCGGTGGCAAGGAAGTACAAGTTAAATTTGCAAGTCTTGATTTGTTCCTCGTGATTCCTTCTCCTTCTCAAATGCCACAGCATGTGCAGGGAGTTAAAACGAGCAGCATTGTCACGATGCAGCCAACCCTGATTAGACAGCCTGGAATTCACTTCCCCAGTTTTCTGCGTGGGCTGCACACAGCGTGAGAGGGAATGAGAGAAAAGGCTTCATGGGTCGGAGACTGCTGCACCGTGAATGACACAGACTCCTGGCAAGCCCTTGCTCATCTCCGGAGCAAAGGCAGGTGGGCTCTGCAGCAGTCTGGTATTTCTCTGCTGCAGTTTTGTCAGCACTAGGGAAAGCCCCCATCACCCCCAGCATTGCCATAATCGGTGTTTTTCTGTCTCCTCTCTTCTCCTCTCTTCTCCTCTCTTCTCCTCTCTTCTCCTCTCTTCTCCTCTCCCCTCCCCTCCCCTCCCCTCCCCTCCCCTCCCCTCCCCTCCCCTCCCCTCCCCTCCCCTCCCCTCCCCTCCCCTCCCCTCCTCTTCTCTCCTCTCCTCTCCTCTCCTCTCCTCTCCCTTCCCCTCCTTTCCTTCTCTCTCTTTCTCACTTTCTCTGATATTTATGGGCATTAACTCTTCCTTTTTTCAACATCCTTAAAAAGAAATTATCTGTGCTTCCATACAATGTTTTGCCCATTTCACAGGATAGATGCTCTGCATATTTGAATCCCTAATGCCTGATATACTCAGCACCTGGTACATCTTTTGTGTTTGGTAAATGCTGACTAACTAAAAGAATGAATATGTGAATGAATAAACAAATGAGCAAACAAAGGAACACATCAACCAACATGCCAGGATTGTGCTTCAGTGTTCCTCTTTGTGGCAGTGACAGTTTCTGCAGTCTCTTTAGCCTTTGCTTGCTTTGCTCTGACCCAACATGGTGAAATATTATTTGCAAAGGCTATAACTAAAAGAACATTTTTGAAGAATGCAGTGGGTGATAGTGATTAAAAGGACCGGCTGTTTAGTGTGACAGATGATGGTTTGTACCCCACCTCTGTGACTTACAATCTGGGTGACCTTGGTCAAGTTGCATAAACTCTCTTAGCCTTCACTCTCCCATAAACAAAATGAGCATTGTAGTATGTACTCCATACAGTCAGCACAGGAATAAATGAAATAATGCATGTGAGGTGCAAGATACGGTATCAGGCATATCACAAGCATATAAAAATAGTAATGCTCATAATGACAATAAAGGTGCTGGTGACTCCACTACTAATGCTTTACATTAATACTTTAGAAGACTTGATGAGCTGCTGAGCTAACCTGCTTTCTGATACTTTTGAGATGAAAAGATAACCTACCAAAATAGTTGCGTTTGAGGCAATTTCACATAGACCATATGTCATAAATATGTTTAATTTGCAAATTGACCAAAGAATTATATTTAAGAGTACTTTATTCCTAAGCCTTAATTACTGTGAAGAGATTATAAATATTGGGAAATTAATTACTGTTTTTGTTACTGTCTTAATTTCTGTGAAACGCAATGCACTGATTGCTTGGAAAGAAAAGTCCACAGCAAGCTAGACCTGACATCAACCTTTCAAGCAGATAAATCAGGGTTACTCACTCTCAGCAGGACTGACATTTGGGGCTGGATCATTCTTTGTTGTAGGAGGCCATCCTGGTCATTATGGGACGTTTAATAGCATCCCTGGCCTCTCTTCACTAGAGGACAGTAGCAGTCTGCCCCAAGTTGTGACAATTCAAACTGTCTGCAGACATTGCCAAATGTCCCCTGGGAGGAAAAATCTACACCCTCCCCCATTGAGAACAACTGAGATAGAGTAATGAGTTCCATTACATTGAGAATAGAGCAGGTTCCAGGTGTAACTGCCCTTTGGCTCATGGAGATGTATGTTCCAGTATAGTAGGATCAAGATGATTGGGTTCTGAGTCACCTCTGCTTTCCACCAAGCTGGCTGAAGCAAATGTGCTTCTCTTGTCTCAAGTCTATTCCCTAAAAGCTCTCGCACTAATTCCAACTTCTTCCTGATAATTCATACACTAGACCCTCCAAATCTCTGTTTTAGTAGAAACTACACTAGTAGCTTCTGCGCGTTAAATGTTGAGAGGCTCTTAAAGCATCTTCCACAATCAACTCAAAGCCTTCTTGCATTCACTCTCAAGAGTTCTTTACACCCACACAGGCTGCAACCAGGGTCTAAAACAAGAGTTTTGCCAGCCAGGAAAACAAATGAACAAAACCTTGATACAGTTCGGAACTACTGCAGAACGTTTCTTTATCCTAACCAAGTAAAGATCAGGAAAAAATTTAAAAAGAGCATCACAAATTAAAAGAAATGTAGCTTCACTAGAGAATGAAAAATTTCATAATAAAACCATTTCCTTCAGAGAAAGTGAATAGAGCTATGTAATTGGGTCAAAGCAGGGAGCATTTCAAAAATGAGGACAAAAAATTTCCACAAACCACAGAGAAGACATTTGGAGAAGTGTTTATTCTTTTTAAGTCTAGCTCTATGTAAAATAATAAATCAGTCCTCTGTCTTCTGGCAAAAGGAAAAGGTTATGAAATCATGGTCAGTCAAAGACTATGAGAAATAAATCATCTTAATTCTGAAGGATGCAAAGCAACATGAAAAATAATCTTGTGATAAAATGTAAAGTGGCAAAAGCAAGATACAATACTATACAAGTGCTATAAATGATGCTATGTAAGAAAAATGTGTAAGAACCAGTTCCTATTTACTGAGGAATTACCAATCCATCCCAGGTACTGTGCCTGGAGATACTTAAAAAAATACATCTTCCTAATCCTTCACAACTGCTCACTGAGAAAGGTGCCATTTTCTGCTTTTATCAAACAAGAAAATAAAGACATATAGCGCAAAGTTGCAAAGGTGGAAGGAAATGAGACCAAGTCCTCACAACCCCAAATCAACATATTGTTAGCAACTTGGTTGTATTGCATCCCAGAGGTAAACCTAGAGGAAAAGACTGGAAGGGGAAATATCAAAGTCAGTACTATGCTAAAATGGTGATCTACTGGGCAATCATTTTTTCTATCCCAGCCTCTGTTACATTGTTATAGTATTTATACAAATAGATTTATTACATTTATTATGCCTTACCATTTGAAAGGAATGATATTTCCATTGTTGCATCAATTTAATCATAAGTTTACTCTAAGAAGATAAAGGGCATTTTCCCAAATATGGAATAGGTGCTAATAAGGATTTGATTGATTGATCTTCTTTTTTAATGTAGTTATTTATAACTATAAACTTTCCTCTAAGTACTGCTTCCATTGCATCTTATAAATTTTGGTATTCTGTATTTTCATTTTCATTCATCTCAAAGTATTAAATTTTTCCAATTTACATTGTGATTTCTTCTTTGACTCTTTGGTTATTTAGAAGCATGTTGTTTATGTTCCACAAGTTGTGAATTTCCCAAACTTCCTTCTGTTACTGATTTCTAATTTCATTCCATTATGGTCATAGAACATACTTTGTATGATTTCAATCCTTTTAAATTTGAGACTTATTTGATGGCCTAACATAGGATCTGCCCTGGACAATGTTCCATGTACACTTGAGAAGAATGTGTACGCATTACTTTGCTGTTGTTAGGCAATGTATTATATGTTGTATATATACATAAACACACACTATATATAATATATATACACATATATGTATCTAGAATGTGAATATGTATACATAGGATGTATATCTACATATACAGATATGTGTATACAGATACATTATATATGTGTGTGTTAAGTCTAATTAGTTTATGGTGTTCTTCATGTCTTATATTTCCTTGTTGATCTTCTGTGTAGTTATTCTAGCCATTATGGAAAATAAGGTATTGAAGTCCCCAATTATTATCATTAGATTGTCTGTTTCTCCCTTCATTTCTGTCGATTTTTGCTTCATGTATTTTGGGGGTCTGTTGTTATGTACTAAATGTACTTTTTATCAAGTATCTGAGTACATCAATTTGCCCTCCTGCCAACACTCTCAGAATTAGCCCTTGAATCAGTAGGAAGGATGTGATGCATAATGCTTAACATTTCAGAGTAATGAGTGCCTTATGTTCTCCCCTATCAGAGATGACAACTCTTTGGATGACTGGTTGGTAAATATGTCTCATCTAGACATAGATGTTATTTGAAAAATAAAGCCAAAGAATTCTTGAATACTAAGTTTTCTTCTGGTCTTACACATCTTTCACCTCTTTTGAAGAAAATGAGACAAACTTGACATTTTCCTTAATTTCTTAATTTCCCAGAGGAATACAATTAATTAAAGTCAAATTTCTGGGCCCATTACGGATTATGATCATCATTGTAAACTATGGACATTGTGATAGAAGTTAGTCTTTTCCTTTAAAGTGGTAAGCTCCCTTAGATTACAAGGACTTGGAATGTGTACAGTTCTAAGGGATCTCAGACTTGCTGTGGTCAGGGCACTGGTAACATCCTCCAGACTTGCCCTGTGTGCCTAATATGTATCATGTGAATTGCAGCCTTTAAAGGAGCTATATGATAGCATCATAAAGAAGATGTAAACAAGAAAACCAGTATATTACAATTTGGTAAGTTTGTGACAGGATAAACAGAAGATGCTAGGGATGGGCACAGTGCTGGAGGAAGAGGACCATTATGGACTGAAATGTTTGTGTCCTTCCCCTAAATTCATATGTTGAAGCCTTAATCCCCAAAGTGATGGTATTAGGAGATGAGGCCTTTGAGAGGTAATTAGGTTTAGATGAGGTCATGACTGTGGGCCCCCCATGATGGAATTAGCACCCTTATAAGAAAAAGAAGAGACATCAAACAACACAGCAAGAATATGGCCATCTGCAAACCAGGAAGAGAACCCTCACCAAAACCCAACAACACTGACACTCTCATCTCTGACTTTCAGCTCCAGAACTGTGAGAAATAAATGTCTGTTGTTTTAGCTGCCCAGTCTATGGTATTATTTTGTTATTACAGCCCGAGCAGACTAAGATAAGGGCATACCTCCCCAATCATAATCACAGGCCATTATGATGATTCTTTTCAAACCTGCAAAATCCAAATTGGTTGGCTAGCTGATGTGAGGTATGAGATAGAGACTAGCTTGAGATTATGAGGCTGTGTATGGGTACAAAGGAGCTGCAGATTATTCCATCTCACTTTCATTTACTGCCCTACAGCAATGTTTCTTAAAGTATGTTCCAAGGCCCACTGGTTGACCTCAAAAGACTTCTCAATGCAAAAACACAAGTGCTTTCCTTAGTTCATAATGGCAAATGGGGATTGATTCCATAGATTTTCACTTCTATATGAACCCTAGGTTAGTATATAATCGTGAAGCCCGATTGCCACACATGTGTACATGCTGCAATGTCCAACACAAAGAGAAGGGATTCCTGAAACTTCAGAATGAGAATTTCTTTAAGAGCTTCATCAGTCCCAAGGCTTTCAATTGTGACTTTCTTGATGCTCATTAACATCATTGTAGAATTATTCTTAGGTTTTGCCTTTGTTAATCCTTTCTTTTTCTTGTAATTGCTGCATCACCACTTTGATACTTACTTCGTTCCTCTTCAATTATTTGATATCACTGAGTTCTTTTCCACTGGAAAGAGATGAGATGGTATAGGCAGGCTATAGGGTTTTATTATGTTATGCCCCAAAAGTTTAAGATGTAGTGCATAGAGGAACTCTTTGGTCTCACTAGGCCGGTCTAATTATTAATGATACCCTGGATGCTCCATATGTCCAGAGGATCTCTGAGCCTGTTTAAACCATTCCATTCCCACTGCCTCTCTGAAATTATCCTTGACCCCAAATCATCATACCTTACCACCTCAAAAGTCATAACATTATCTCTACTGCCTAGTTGTTAGTGGATCATAAACAGCCTTGGTATATCTTTAATAATTAAGCTGCTATCTAATTGTTAGCTACCTTTTAAAGTATTTTATTTTTCCATCAAGAATTAAGTATCCTGAGAGTGGGGACCAAGTTTCATATCTATAAATTTTACTACAGAAAGAAGAAAGTACCCATGGTATAGAAGTTAGTTTCAGGAGTTCTTTACTGATCACCTATGCTCTGATCTAAGTGTTGGGAGCAAACAGAAATGGGCACAGATTCTGTTTGGACAACAGCCCAGAGCAGTTCTGCAGGTTCCCCAGGCCTTTGTCCATGAAGCCTGCTACAATTACAAGCAAACAAGCTGACAGTGGCTTCTGGTAGTGGCCCTGCAGGATTCCTGATAAGGCAGCAAACAAGCAGGATTAGAAGTGTTGGAAGACACCTGGTTTCTAGATTGTGCCACTGGTCCTGCCTCTTCATCTGATTCTTGGACTTTCTTAAGTCACCATCTGGCTACCTTAAATCACAGCCAGGAGGATTCCAAAATGTATATGGCTGACCATCCTACCTTCCCTGTCCCATGTCAGTTCCAGCCTTGACTGCGGCCCCATTTGGGACACTCCTGTGTCTTTTGGCTTTGTCTTGGTATTGGCTGTCTCTATATTTCCTGGTCTGGTTCTGGGTTTGGTCTAGGCCTCAAGTCCTTTTCCATAAGCCATGATTTCTGATGCCCAACAGAGTAGTCATTGGCCTTTCTGATTCTTATTCTGTAATGTTTTTAACTGATTTCTGTGAACAATTTCCAGGGTATGGAAAGAATCTGAAATCCCACTTGAAAGGAGGCACTGATCTTGGCTGGAATGAGGTGCTAACCTGTCTTATATGTCTGAAGTACTGCAATAGTTATAGTACTATGTGGACCTTAGGCCTTGTGGTTTTCACTGTGTTTACACTATG
Organism: Callithrix jacchus; assembly: GCF_049354715.1. Classification (NCBI taxonomy): domain Eukaryota; kingdom Metazoa; phylum Chordata; class Mammalia; order Primates; family Cebidae; genus Callithrix; species Callithrix jacchus. Next base: position 22,259,683 of record NC_133524.1, read on the forward strand.
GGCATGATGGATTTATTCAATCTTCAAACCAATGATCTGTTTGATCTAATAACTGGACAACACAGGATGAGGGTGGGTGACAAAGTGGTGACCCAAGAAGAAAAAAATCAATCCAACCAGTGAAGGGGTAAGTGATGGCTGGTCCAAGGTATTTACTGCTTATGCATTCACTGAATCAATCAATGTTAAGAAATGTTCTCCTTCTATGACAGACTATGACTACTGAAGTCTTGAAATCTCAGACATATCTGTAGGAGAAAAACAAGTCAAAAGCAAAACAGCTTGCTACAAAAAAACCAAAGATCATTCCTTGGCTTAAAACAATGACTGTACTCATTTGGAATTCAGATCAATTACCCATTCAACTTAGATTTTCACATTACTGTAAGAATAAGGAAAAATAAGTCTCTCTGAGTAGTTTTGCATTAGAATTTGTTGAGGAGAGAAGCATCATTAAAGTCTTTTCTGAGAAAATAAAGTAACAAAAATGTGTTCTGGATGTTCTGGTACATTTTCAATATTTGAATGAGTTGGTATTCTTCCTTGTTCCCTGTAATCACACAGCCGAGGCTACTGAATCAACTCCACTGCTGGGTAACACAGCAAGATCCTCTCTAAGCTCATTTTAAAACAGCATTCCTCCAAATCTTCAAAACCAAATTATTCTGAAACTGGAACTGAGGTTAAATTGAGGTCAACATGGATTTCATAAAAGTAAAAACCTTTAAAGTTTGCATTAAAAATTCATGTCTCCAACTGAACAGCCCCGGTTGGGTGATGATATTAAATATTACAAAAAGTTAAGTTCCCCTCTCCAGGCTTTCTAACAAGGAAGTTCTGAAGCTTCATCCCTACCATATTGAAAGATTTCACCTCTACTTGGCAATACAAGCAGGGCTGAGTGTGATAGTCATCAATATGTTCCATTCTGTCATCAATAGTAACAAGTGCATGTAGACAGGAGTCAGGTTAGTTCCTGCTCACATCAGTTTGTCCTCATCCAAGGTCCTGGGATTCAGTCTGTGGTAATAGATCTACTCTGTATAACTCTTGCTCCTTTGTTCTTTTATGTAACTATGCTGAAAACACCAGATACTTACTGTTCTTTTATTTTAACTCAAAACAGCTCCTGTGTTTCTCTAGACTATAAAGAAATCTTTTCGGCAGAACTAACTTGCAAACATCCTAGTAAGTCAGTGTAAGTGTAACACAGATAACATTGCCACAACTGTGTGCATTGGACTGTCGCACAGAACATTCTGTTTCTCATTCCCTCTAGAGGAGAAGACACAGCAGGGACCTATCTGCCCCACTGCCTGCCTCTGCCATCCAGTCAGAAGATTTCACCCCAACACCAACAGTAAGTGTGCAACCCATCTGTCAGGTGTGGTGGGAGGAAGGAATTGAAGCAATATAACAAGCAGGTGATAGCACTGACTTTGAAGTCAGATCCATTTTTAGAATACATGATAGATGGGGAAACTCAGTCTCCCTAAGACTCATCTCAAGAATGAGAGCAATAATTGGGTATCATGAGGCTTAAAAGAAACAATAGACGTAATGCTCTTCACACCGTATCTTGCTCATGGTAAGTGATGAATAAATGTTTCTAGTGTTCAGCACATAATGAATGCTCAATAAATACTGATTGAATAAATGGGTGAGTGACCAAATGAGTGAATTGACAATCAAACAAACAAAAACCTGTTTTATGTTCTCAATACAGATTCCTCTCCTCTAGACTTAAATTTCTGCTTAAGAAATTGAATAGATTCTACATTGTGGACTTTAGTAATATTAGATAAAGGGTAGCTTTGCTCCCAGGGTCTCCTAGGAGAAAGAGTGATGACTTGGGCCATTTCCATACTGCCCCTGCTGGCAGAGTTCCCACACCAGTCCACAGGAGCCAGGTGGAAGGTTGTCTGAACCCTCACCAGGGGATCGTTATTGAATGGATGCAATTAAAATGAAACTAAGTTCACAAGCCCTGCTTGCAGTGCCTTGTTAGGCAGCATGCAAGTTTTGAGCCTACACTTAACCTCATCCACACCTAGAGTTGTTATGGCATCCTCTTGGTCTGCCTTACACACATCTGGGTTACTTGATTAAAGGCCTGAACTCCTGAGTCTCTGCCTCTTTATATACCCAAACTTGTTCAGCTCCTTGATCCTCTGATCTTCTAGCTCATGAATAGGTTGTTGCTTTTTGTGATACTTGGGTGAGGAAACTGAGGCATGGAGTAAGGGAGGGTTCCCTGGACCTCAAGATCAAAACCTCCTCAAGGCCTCTTCCCAAGCATCTTCCCTCTCCCAATTTCATCCTTCCCCAACTAGGAAGGATGATCAGAAACAGAATAGCAGGCTAACATCCTCAATGGATCTCTGACTGGTGACGGAGTAAGGCCCAAAAGCTTGGCTTTACCAGAAAACTGCACCTGAAATACTGACTTAAATTGAAGGTTCCTGGTATTTAAGAACTCTTGTATAATTCCAGATTCCTTCTGTGGAAGGTTCCTTAAACCATTTTTACTGAGGCCTTTTGAGACAAAGAAGATCGTTTTTCACTCACCTTTTTTCTTCCAACTACTGTTCAGCTTTGGGAACATATTTTAGTTCACTTTTAATATTCTGGATCTCCGATAGGTTGACTGCAGGTCCTGGAAGTTTCTTTGCTCCTGGAATTGGCTTCTTCTCCTCCTCCGAGATGGGAGGAACACCCTGAAGAGAAAGAAGAAATCAACTCATCAAAAAAGACATTTGATCTCTCTGAGCCATGACATGAATCAGAAAAAAAAAAAATTAAAGCAAGAATGACGTCAAAGTATGATTCTAGCAGAGTGACTGTCCCTTGTGTTGTTGAGACAGGCTTAGAGTTTCAATAAGATCTCCTAAAGTTTGTAGTGAAGCGTGAAGTAAAGTTGGAAGAAGAAAACAAGTAATTTCTACATAACTTAGAAAACACTAGAGTACAGTTCAACTTCTGATAACTAATGAAAATTACTACCAGTTTGAAGAATTTGTGTTTCCAAGAGGAGCATCTTACAAGATTGACTTTAATTTGTAATCATACAATTATATGACCGACAGCAAAGATTTATACAATGTTAGAGCATGGCAGGCTCTAACAATAATTTAGTCCAGGAGTTTCCTGTTCTGGTCTGGGGAGTAGTGGCTGCCAGCCTTTGTTCAAGTGACATCTTTGGGATGCATAAACAAACAGGTGAATGTAAGCAAAACCTCTTTGAATATGGACACGACAGGAGAGGGTGGAAAAGGAAGCCCAGTTCTTTCCTGCTTCGGGAAGTATTTTAAATTTCCTTTCATTGAATGTTATATTTTTGTGCAGCTTTAGGGCAGGACCCACATCCTATCCTTTTTTGTGGCATTTCCAACGTCTGGCACAGAGGTGCCCACGCATACTTGTTGACTGTTGTTTAATTGGATCAATCCCAAGAATGTACCGTAACAAAAATCTACACCCCTATGTACATACACCAAACACACATATAACGGTAACTATAAAACAAGATAAGTTTCTGTGTGTGGCTCCGAGGACTTCAACTCATTACTATAGAAAAACAGCTGATTATTAGTCCATTCCTTCTATTTGCTAGAGGTGGCTGGTAGGGGAGGATATGTTCTCCGTGGCCCTAGGGAAAGGTGTTGGAGGAACATTTGATCACTGTGGCAGCCATGAGAATACGCCTCTCAGATCAGTTTACTGAAGAGAGGATAATTGAATGACGGCTCCAGCTGCTTGACACTGAAATCCAGCCATCCATCACCACGCTGAGGTCACATTTCCCACGGCTGCTTGCAGCCAATGACTGAATGCAACAGGAAATCTAAGGCAGGCCCATTCCTGGGAGACTTGGGACTCCTCTGTGGAGCGACTTCACCTGGAGAACTGGCCTCAGTACAGCCCTGAAGTCTGAGATGCTTCCACCCAACCCTCTATCCCTCTCTCCCTCACAGCCTCATGCAACTCCCTACCATTTTCCATTACAAGTGCACATTTCCCACGGCTGCTTGCAGCCAATGACTGAATGCAACAGGAAATCTAAGGCAGGCCCATTCCTGGGAGACTTGGGACTCCTCTGTGGAGTGACTTCACCTGGAGAACTGGCCTCAGTACAGCCCTGAAGTCTGAGATGCTTCCACCCAACCCTCTATCCCTCTCTCCCTCACAGCCTCATGCAACTCCCTACCATTTTCCATTACAAGTGCTTTCCCCAGTAAATATCACTGGGTCACTTTCCCGAAGGACCCAGACTAACACAGACTGGCACAGAGCTCCATCTGCTTGGCCAACAACTAGGTGAACCAATACAGTTCCCAGGAAGAGAAATAAGTAACTGGATGTTTGCCTCTCACCAGAGCGGGTGGACCCTAAGCCCTTTGCCTCGCCTCCACCCAACCCTTACCCTCTACTGCCACCAGCAGCCCTGTAATTCAGGTATTAAAGCTGATGGTTTGTGTTAATCCCTGTCTGGATCCTATGTGTAGTTCTGAAATTGGTTAGAACCTAAAGGAAAAAGTATTCAAGCTTCTCCAAACTTTAACAAATTACTCAGTAGACAAGTGCTTTAGAGAAATGTTTTTAAATTGCTTATAGGAGGGGATGAGTAGACATAAAATATTGAGGTGCTGTTCTTCTACTAAGGGCTAATGGTTTTTCCTATAGGCATTTTCTTTGAATCTGGTACAGTGCTGATGAAATAGCTAACGTTTTACTGAAACAAAATGATAAAGTATTTCAATGTAGACTATACCTGCTATAAATATCTAGAAAATATTATTTCCCTGGGTCAGTGTACAGAGCCATAGAATCAGTTGTTTTTTGTCAAGCACACACATTTATCACTTATAAATGTAGATTTAGAAGCAATAATTAAAACTGTAAAGCTTCCACTTGGAGGACTAGATATTCCAAAAGGTTCTTTACTATGCTTTCAGAAAGAATTTTTTAACAAGGCTATAAAGTGGTGTGTGTGTGTGTGTGTGTGTGTGTGTGTGTGTGTAATACATATAGTGGTGAAATGAAAAATGTTTCCTCACTTATAAATGTTCCCACGGCTGTTAGGTGGGTAGATCTTAATAAAGAAGCATGAAGGAGAAAAATGTTTCCAATTCCTTCTGTTAAGTTCCTGGGTAAGTCACATTTACTAACTTTGTAACATCAAAATATTCTATATTGGCACATTGAACACATTTAAGCCAATGTCTGTACTTAACATGTTCATATGCAAAAATTTATGATGTGAACATATGAAGATTAATATTTAATACTAGGCACCTTCCTCTCAAGTTATTAAAACCTCACTGCATTGTGTTTTTTATTTATCAACATAAGACTTACCACTTGATTTGGTAAAGTCACATATAATGGGAAATTATAAGTCAATATATTTAGTAATTAGACATGATATTGACTCAGGAAGAGGGATGTTAATGGTGCATTTTCTTAACTGAACCTTCTCTCATCTTTTAAAAACATAACAGGAATCAGATTCCATTTACTTAATGAATTTGTGATTGCAAGAATTATTGTAAGTTAAGGCATAAGCAAACAGTGTTCCAGATGGCCCCATCTGGCTAATAAATAAGTCCCTTTTTATTTTGTAGGTGGATATTTGAATGAAGAAGGGACATGAAAGACATTCTTTGGCCTAGATAAAGAGAGTGTAAAAGAAGCCTTGTCAGTTACAGCAGCATTCTCAATTTCAGGAATGGCTGTTGTTTCCTTTTGGGGGGTCACAGAGTATTTGTAAAACTTGGCAAAACAGTCAGACATATTCAAGTGATCTCACTTTCATCTCCCTCATTATTGCCGGATATCCTACTGAGTTTTTCCCTAAACTCTCCTGTATGGGACAATACAATCTGACCTGCTCATTCAGGCTCAAACACCAAAGACTTAATAATAATAGCAAACACTGTTAACTGCTCTAAATTACATGTACTAACTCATTTAATTCTCACCTCAACCATATAAATCTGGTACTATTATTATCCCTATCTTACAGTTGAAGAGACTCAGGCACAGAAGGGCTAAGAAGCTTGCCACAAGGCCACACAGCTAGGAAGTGGCTAGACCAGAATTAAATGTTTGTATCTGGTAAAGGAGCCAGTTGGAGAGGGAAATAATTAACAGAAAATCCCAACGTGCTATTTTGTGGCTTAACAATGATAGTATTTCAGTCAAAAGAGAGATCTGGGGAGCTTAGTAGAGGCTTGTCAATACCCTTCAAATCACTTCAAGCAAGCAGCTGATTGTCTTACGCAAAAGACCAGCCCTGTTTATTAGAATTTGGCTGTACGGCCTGTGTTGGGCACATGCCCATCTGTGGCTGGGCAAGCATATAGAGGGTGTACTCCAGCTCTGTAAGCAGGGCAGAGGTCTTACCAGAGACCATACATAGGTGGGCCAAAGACAGGGTCACTGCTCACCGGCCTTAGCAGACAGCCAAAGACTCGTTCTAGCTTCATACCTGAGAGGGCGTCAGGATCAAAAATCCTTCTGAGTTTAAATGGGGAATCTAGTGAATGTGATAGAGGTAATCCATTCATAGATGGTACATTATGATCTCTACACAGTAATTATCTTCATGCAAGGCTAGGCAACGAATCTTAAGTCTACAAAATTAAGCAGTTCCAAGTTTGCAAACTAGATGATAATAAATGTGGATGTATATGTTATTTCAAATCCACATTCCATTTTCCCATTCAAACTATGCCTTAAAATGTGGCTGGGGCCTCAAGCTAATTGACAAAATCCTACTTAACCCACTCTGTGGCCAAGCCAAGCTGTCTACTCCCCTCACAATGTTATCTTCATGAGCAACTTAATCTGAGGTCCAGGCCAGAGACTGAGTCATTAGATCCCACTCCCTCCCCAAGACCCCACAAATCCTGAGAGTCTATTTCTGTTTTTATAGTAAAGAAATACCATCTGTAGCTCCACCCTCCTGCTCAATGAGCTCTATGAGAAAGGTATGGTACAGTTCAAGAAACATCCATCTGTTGGACAACAGGTTGTTAGAAGAAGGAGGGGGGAAGGAGGGAAGAAAGGAATGAAGGAGAAAGAAAGAGAAAGGAAAGAAGGAAAGAAAGAAAAGAAAGAAGAAATACCCCTGGGGTCTTTGTATCTTTGTGGATATATCACTCCCTCCATCCTACAAAAAATACTAGTTGGCCATTTGTATATATGGCTAATTGTAAAGTAGCTGTTCACAAACCAAGCTGTATCAGTTCTTGTCTATTTTAGAGTGCTGCAACCCTTAGATTAGATACAAGGCAAGAGAGAGCAAAGTGCTTCCCCAGTCCCCTAAGACACTTGTGTGGAGGAAAGTACCAGTTGTACAAAGAAGAAACAGGGGCCATCTGTACCACAGGTGGAAAATGAAATGTGAGCCTCCAAAACAGCTGTTACATTAGTCAATTTACTGAAAAAAAGTGGGTCAAACTATCTTCTGACTGATTGCCATGGTAGTGACACAGTTGAAGAGGAACCACAGGAAACAAAGAAAAATCTAATTACAGATAAATGAAGGTATAGAAGGATTCCACCGCCATCCCTTCTACCTCCCTGTGCCTTTTCCTGACAACATTCAAAAACAATAGGCCCAGGAGTGCTTCATGAAAATTGGATAATTACATCAATTGATGAAAAATCGTTTAGGGAATACCTACTGGCTATGCCATGTCTATTATATCATGCCTCTTCCCTCACAGTGGCCCTCTGAGGAATGGAGGGGATCCTATTTTGCAGACACAGATTCTAAAATACTTGGCCAAAGTCCCAGATGGAGACCTCATGAACATTAGTTAACCAGATGGCAAGATGGCAAAGTTAACAGCACAAGAACTTGAGATTTTGTAACCATAAAAGCAGGGTACAGCCAAGTCTTTTCAACTTATACATTCAAAATTTGTATTCATCAAGGGTGACTTAGTGGCTGAAATTCCAGCACTTGGTGATATCACTCAAATACTCTATCTCCTCCTTTCAAAAATTATCTTTCTACTGATAGGAGATGGGAACCACTAATTCAGGACCACATCAGGAATATTCACAGGAAAAAAAAAAAAAAAGGTTACAGGCAGGACAAAATTTTATTAGGAACCTTTGAAATGGTAATAGATATTCTTTTGGGGCAAATACCAAAAATGTCCCTTGGTAGAGTTTAATAGCCTTTTTACCTTTTAAAAAAGATGAAATACAGTTTGCTATGCCTTGTGGCTTTATTTGATTCCATTTTCCATGTCTTGTGCTAATAAAATGTTCCAAAACCTTCACTATCTTTTTTCAGAGTCAGACCTTCCAGGTGTTGCCAGCAAAGTCACAATTGGGTAAGAAATATAAACATCTGAGGAAGAAATTCTTCCCTATTTATGGCATTCATTATTAATTTTAGCCTCCAATTTAGCAGACCAGGTACTTGAATTTGGAGGAGAAATAAAGAATTAGAGGAAAAAATACAGAAGTGGAGGCTTGACAGACTCCCTTGCAAAGTCCCCTTTTCAAAGAAAACATTTAGACATTGAATTTTTGTTTATTTGTTATTTGATGCACCAAATAATTGAATGTGCTTACTTACACCATTCCCACTCATCAGAAGGTGTACCAAATAGTAACACATCGTGCTCAGTTGAATAAAAGATCCCAAGTGAAAACTTTCCAATCTAGTGACTATTGCTAGGCCAAAAACATCTCAGAGGCTTTATCCTCCCCACCACACACACACACAGAGTCAATCAATCAGTCAGTCAGTCAACAGACTGAAAGTTAAACTCTGTACCTTCAAGTAATGGTGCCAGGTACAGTACTTAAATTTGGCTGAAGGGAAGGGAGGAGGCAGTGCGTTTCATGGCTGACTGAGCAAGACAACTAAAGAAATATACATACTGTACTTGATTCCTTGACATGTAGCCATTTGGCCCCTCCCTTGTCTTGAAGAGCCAGCGCTTGCCTTGGCTCTGCCCCCTCTGGTGAGGATTTTAGAAGGGAAAAACTTTGCTCTGTTCTGCTAGCTGAGTTTTCCTCACCTCTTCCACTTCAGGAGTACATTCTTTTCTTCTGGGAGGTTGACCTGCTCCTGGCCGAAAGGCTCCCATTGGAATATTAATATTTGCCTAAAAGAGAAAACGGTAGATTTAACACAAGAAAAGTAAGAAATTGCAATGACATTCTGAGACAGTAAGCATTGTGAAGAAAGAAGCATCTGAAAAGCACATCTCCAAAGCCTTTTATCTCAGGAAAATTGCTGTAATAGCATAAAAATATTCAAAGGAAAATTTGACTTCCATTTATTACAGATTTCATTTATTATACATCCTTAGGTCTGTGCAGTGATTTTACAGTTTCCTGTTGGATGGAAGAATTGGAAGACAGTTTGTTCTGGCTGTTGCCCTCCTGTGGTGCATATTATTTTTCTCTCTCAGGATAAAGAAGTAACACTTAATGATAGGAAAGGAGAAAAAGCATCTGCATAAGTTATTCCACTCTTTAGCCCTCCTTCCGTTCCCTTCAAATTTACCACGTGGGAGGGGAGATATTTACACGTCCTGAAGTACCTCTTCCTTTCCATAACGCCCTTCACTTTATTGCCTTAGTCTCTGAAATTGACACTCTTCTGCCTTATTCCCAACATGTGCTTGTGTGAGTCAGTAAGGAGAAAAGAGGGTGCTTGAAAAGTCAAGGTCCCTTTTTATCACCATTCATTGGTTCTTGTCCTTTATGATAGCATACTAATCTCCATCAGTGTAAACATAAAATACCTTCGTGACATCCTCTAAACATTAAATTAGGTAAGAATATATTGACACTGTAATTTGAACTTGGTGAGATAATATGTAAATTTGGATTTTGCCCATAATTATCTGATGTCAAAAGGTGAAAATATGTAATGCAGATAAAAAATGTCTTCAACCAGTATTGCTCACATATGACAACCATTAAATACTATTTTAAAGTAGAATACAATATTTTTCTACTGAAGATAAAGTGTTGCCTTATGAGTAATTGGATATGTGGGCTTGAAAAGTTGAAATTTCGTTTTGATGTTATGCATGTAAATGATGCCTGAACAAAGGGAGCAAAAGTGTTTTTATCTTATGACATGGATTGTATGATTTTGGCACCACACCAAAGGAAGTTATTAGGAAGTGTGGTACGTCCCATTTGGAACTGTCTGGTATAAGCTCTGTTGCCAGGGGAATGATTAGCCCCATGATACAGGAAGCATCCAGTGTCCATGTTGATGCAACGTGGAGGGTCTGTGCTGTGCTCCCTTTAGGAGCAGGACATGACTTTTCCTACTCATGGGCTATAAAGCTCCCTGTCCTTACTAGAATAATGCTGATACCACAGAAAGAAACAGATCCAAAGTATTTGTGGGAAATAACCAGAAAGGTACATCATTGTGGAGCCATTCCTAGTACCAACAAGTCAAGGAGTTTTAATCAGTATGTACCACACATGTTAAAATATAAATGCAACACAACTTTAGAGGAAAGCATTTTAGAAACCTACGGCTGAGCTTTCTATGCTATTCTTATGTGTAATGGAAATACCAGGTGGCCTAGAGTGGGAGGAAGAGGGGGCATAAGAGAGGCAAAAGATTTGTCTTATGGTGGCAAATATGGAGCCATACTTCATGAATTCCAAGATGCATCTCTTTTAATATATCTGGTCAGAATGTGTCTTACAACCAATAGAGTCCTACAATTTTAGTGGGTACATTTGCTTTAGTTTGGCAGGACATAAAATAATGGTATTTTACTATTGACGATGTCTTAGATTGGATGAAATATCATAGGGGCCTGAATAAAGAAGATCAAAACGATGTAAATAATACTCACAGAAGATAATCTATATTGGACCAATAGGCTATTCTCATCACTACAGTCTGGATGAAAGAGGGGAAAAATCAATATAGGGACTATCTGGGGAAAAGTTAACCAGTTAAAAGTTTAGTTAAATTGTCCCTACCCCAACCCATTTATTAAGCATCTACAGGGGGCATCTTCCTAATGGTGAGTTCAAGTTATATTGTTTCTGGAAGACTTAATTGCTAAATTAACTTGTTTAATCAAGTATATATGCTCTGTAGTAGATTGTAGTTTTTAGTAAGGGGACATGTAAAGGTCATCCAGAATAATATAATATTGTGAACCACGTGTTGTGGGATGACTACTTTTCCTGTTTGGAGATTACTTTTAGTGATGCACCCCCATGCGACCTCTCCATGTTTCATGGGTGGTTACTGTAGTGAAAATTGCCTAGTGCTAGCAGTTGCTAGAAGTTCTCTGTACTTAACAATTGCTCTGGGTCTCATTGTCCCCATTTGTAATACAAATGTTAGGCTGTGTCAATGGTTTTCAAACCTCTTAGCCAGGGAACACTTCCTTCAAGTGAAGTACTGTAAGAATGTCTACAATGCAAAGCAAGCAGAGGTGGAGGGTTTACACACCTGCATCCTCACAACAAACTTTTGAGGTTAGTATTATCTTCATTTTATTGATTAAGAAATGTATCCTTAAAAAGGTTAATTCTCTCAAGGTCATACATACAGTTCCAGGAGAAGGGAAGATTCCAAACTGAAACTGCCTGACTTTAGGGACAGACCTTTTCACTCTATCAAACCCATCTAAAAAGAGCTCTTTTCACGTGGCCAAAAATAGCTCTAACCAGCTCTAAAATTCTCTAAAGCAGCTCTGATATTGGAAACTTATACTTTGAGAGTGGCCTTTGAAAAGGGGCACATAAAATGGATAATTTCATAATAGGTGCCAAAGAAAAGCCATATTGAAAAATGAGCCATTAACTCACTGACTTGACACTTTTTCTTCTTTAAAAGCATCACTCAAGAATCAGGAACCTAAATGGTTTTTTTTTTTTTTTTTTTTGACAGCAGATATTGACAGGAACCAAAGCAGCCTGAAAATATGTCGAGCATTCAATCATAATGTGCACCAATAAGGGAGTATAAGAGGCATGCTTTGTCAACTGTGGCATGCATTATACTATTAACAAGACGATTACAGATGTTTCATTAGCATAATTGTAGGGCAGTAATCTCTGAGTGACAAATCGAAGACTAAATTATAGCCATAAGAAAAATTCCTTACAATTTGAATTTGATAAAAACATGTAGACCTGTAGTCTCTGCTTTTATTCCATTGGCCAGAAAATTGGGTCATATTTTTGTCTCTTTTACTGACTTGCTCTGTGTTTAAACACAAATGAAATACTTTCTCAGCAACTAATTTTTCTACCTACAAATCGAGTATGGTATTTGCTACTCAAAATAGGCTTAAAATACAAGCAAAACTTTTATGAAAGAATAAACAAAAAGAAAAGGTTTAACATCAATGACCTAGAGTTGATATTAAGTTAGACTTCCTTCTCTCCATAGATTCTATATAAATGCAAAGGAAGCAGTCTCTTATTTTGTTCTTTTGTAATGCAATCCTTTGTATTTCTTTTCCCTCCTTGAGGTTTATTCATTTTAGAGATTTAAAAATATGCCCCAATGCAGCAGACCTGGTGCATCACTTTCCCAAGCAATATATAATTTGTTACATCCTCCAAGTTGGAAATGGAAAAAAATCTAGTAGATCATGTTTTACCAGAATAGGATACAGTTCCCTGATAGAAGACCTATCTGATGTGAAATTAATACTACACTTGATCTCACTAGGTGAAGAAAAGTAGAAAGAATTCCCTGTAAGTTAATTCCACTACTCCCTTAATTATTTGTATTGTTCTCTTTACTTGGCTCTGGGCTTTGAGCCCAGAGGATTCTGGAAACAGTATTTCTTCCACAGCCCCTTCTATGTAGCTTACAATGGAATGACATCTTCTTTCCCCGGTGGGTTGGATTCTGATAGCTGCCAGCCGGCTGGGTACTGACAATTCCTATTGAACTTTGCTTTCCACAGCCATTGTTCTCTTATCTCCCCCTCCCTTTTTGTCCCCACTCTGTCTCTCCTTTTCTGAACCCACTGTGAGTTTTCTGAACAGTTCAGAGGCTTCTGGAGTTTCCTCCCATTGCATTATTTGTTTCAGATGACCCCCTACTGATTCGATCTTTACTTTTCAAAGGTCCCCAGCAGCTCCTGCCAGAATCTATAGCCTCCCCCATGCCATTCTTCTGTAGCATGGGCAGAGGAAATTCTACAGAGTTCCATTTTACATTATTTCTTTCTGCTTTTTCTATTCTCACAGTCTTAGTCATTCTCTGAATGGAGCAGGATATGACATTTTGAGATTTATAGCATCTTTACAGAAGACTTCAGGAAGAGGTTTGCTTTTTCATAGCAGATTAGAAAACAAGATTCTTGTTTGATATATTAACGTAAAATGAGAGACACACATATATCTACCAACTAAAATATAGTCAACTTGTTTTAAAATTCTGTATCACTGGAAGGCATAAGTGCTTAGGGATATTTGAAATGTGGAGTGGATTCAAAGCACGGGAAACTTTCCCACTCAACATAATTTTGAGAAAATTGTACTTTGCTACTGTTCTTCACCCATGACATTTCATATTGAAAATGTTTTTATTTTTGCTCTGTTTTCAATACTTCTTTGTTCTCTTCAATAATTTCCTGAATGACTCAACTGAAGTCTCATCATCCAGGAAAAAGCAGATTTCAAGAATGTACTGTACAGCTATTAAGATAATGTGCACAACGGGTCGGGGGCAGGTTGTATTTCTGAAGTGCTTTGGGTGTCAACATCAAAAAACATGACATCTTTTTGCTAGTATATGACTGCTTTGCCTCATGTCACAAAAATAGAGCTAGGCAGAGCAGCAGTGATGCTTAGCTGGAAGTAATACTGAACCCACTTGAGAGTAACACTCCGACATTCCAGTTCTTTATATGCTTAAAAGAAACCAGCATTGGAAACCATAATCAATGTATTATAGTGGTTTATGTAAAAATACAAAACAAAACGGTAGATCCATGACCAAAGAAAAGGCCTTGGCTCTACATTAAAACAAATGGCAAATGAAATTTAATTTTTAATGTTTTAAATTTAAACAAAATGTTGAAGGAAGGCATGTATCATCTTTATGATTTTTAGCTTTAGTCAATCTATCAGATTAACTGAAGAACCATGGTGATAGGCTATTCCTCTATATCAATGATTGTCATATATTTTGAACCATTTTTAAACTGGAAATCCTACACAGGAAATATTTAGAGTCTCTAAAGCTTAGCTGTAAATATTTTCATCTTCCATGGAGACTGCTTTCTTCTTCCACATTATGCCCTAGATAATGGAGAGTGGAAGAACAATGACAACTAGTGGGGAAGGGAAAGAAGTATTGACACATGGAGCATGAAAATATTCTCTTCTACACATAGATTGGGTAGCAACGGAAAACTTCCCATGCTAAGAAGTTACATACTCACTAATGATGCAAGATTCATATAATCTTTTTAAATGTATGATAAAGAAGTTAGATTTAGTTTCACAAACAGCTTAAGTTGATTTAGCCATGGCTGTTTGTATTTCAAGACCATGTTTGTCATTGAGTCTCTTTACTTTGCACTCCAAACCAACTATTAAAGTTGACTTTAATCAGTATAGACTATCAGCTTCTTCACTGAAATGCTGACAGTTTCTAAATGTCTGTTGAGTTCTTTAAAAGGGAGGTAGTCACCCAGCATCCAGAAAGCAATAATTGCCCCTCAAATAGCCTTGGTGCTTATGATTACCCTTGAGATGGTCTACACCCATTCCTCCAGCCTTACTCTCTGTGCCAAGGGTGGGGACAGTAAGTAAAGACAGCTTTGCAGAGTGGTTCCAAACACGGGCTTTGGGATCAGACTGAATAACTGATTTTAGGGGTTGACTATCCTACTTACAAACTGTATAATCCCGGGTGAGTTACTTCACTTTTCCAAACCTAACATTATGATCCACGGAAATCCCACTGCACTGGGCCAGGTATATGGTAAACCTTGAATAAATTGAAACTAGTATTGTCATCCTGATAATAAACCTTAGAAGTTATTTTCAAGAAGTTCACAGACTTACAAGCTGGACGGAGACTTAGAGGTCATTTAACTGAAGCCCCTCCCTTTGAATATCACAAGGACCAGGGGGGTAAATTTATATAAAATAGAGCTAAGACCGGGGCACAGGACTCTTTTATGGTCAGCCATGAAGCTCTCAGATCTCATGGGAGAGGAGCCATTATAGATACTCAACTTAATTTGATTAATATTGGAGAGTAGGGAGCAGTGACAACCCAGAAAAGACTGGCTCTGTGAATTGAGGCCCTGAGGAGGCCTGTGGTGGTTCCCAAAGTATGTGTGTTCAGGAGGAAGAAGGACAAGCAGGTGCTGCCAGTGACCCGTGTCACTTGGTCTCATTAGAGAGTCACCAAACAGATCACTGATGGGATTAGATTTCCCCACCACCTGTCATGTCAAATTCTTTCATCTGGAGGGATTGGACCCAATATGCAGAGTGTATTGATGTTACCTTGGTTGCAACTCAATTCCCACCAACAGTGGGGTTGTAAGAAGCAGCCTGGAGAGACCAGAACCAGAGATGGCAAACTATAGCCCACAGGCCAAATCCAACCCACTACCTGATTTTGTAAATAAAGTTTCACTGGGACATGGCCACATTCATTCATTTACTTACTGCCTATGGCTGCTTTTGTGGTATAACAGCAGAGCTGACTAGTGGGAACAGACCAAACAACTTGCAAAGCCTAAAATATTTATTATCTGATCCTTTATAGAAAAGGTCTACCAACCTCTGGCATAGAACTTTATCAGCTGCTTAAAGGACAAAGGCCTTCTCCAGGCTACGAAAGAATCAACTGATTCTTTCAGGATGTTTTTATGCCCCTAGCAGAGATTTAACTAATACAACTAACAAGAAGTGTAGGATTAGAATGCCTTTACAATTCAAAAGCCATCTCTTCTTGAGTGTGGATGTGAAAGACTAGTGTCTGCCTCCTCTAAGGATGGTTCTAGTTCTGGTCTCCCTCTTATTCTGCTGCATAGAGGAGATAGAACCCATTGAAGAGAAAGCCAAGACCATTCCATGCATTACCTGGATAGTTAGAAGGCCCATCTCTTAAGGAATTTGTATACTATAAACCAGGCACTTACCATAGGTTATTTTGTCTATTCATTATAACAACCCTATTAAATAGTATGATTGTCCCCATTTTACAGAAAGGTAGACTAAAGGTGAATAGCATTGCAGACATTTGTAACTGCTTGACTCCATGTTGTCTAACACACAGAGATGCCAGCAATTCAACTCCTGAAATGCCTGATTGTTAGAACTATGCTCAAAAGCAACTTAAATTTACCCAAGCCAGACAAACTAGAAATCTAAGTCATTGTTTCTAGAAGTTCACACTGCAAAACGCTATCTTGTAAAATAGTCACTGAAAAGGTCCAATGTGTTTAGAAAACATTGCATGTCTCTGCCTTCTTGGAAATAACATGATGCCATTAGGAAGTTGTGGACTCTGAGAAAATTTTTCAAACATTACACCATATTAACCTGTAATCTAATTAACAACATCCCATAAAACTAGTATTCCAAAAAGCATACTTTGGGAGCTTTTGAAGTAGATGATGATGGTGGCGAATGATGATGATAGCTAATATTTATTAAGTAATTACAGTGAGCCAGGCACTGACCTCAGTATTGACATGTATTATATTAATTTAGCCTTCATAGTAACCCATGAGATAAAGACTAATTCCTCTCTTGATAGATGAGGAAACTGAGGCACAAAGAGGCTAAATAACTTTCTCAAAGTCACGCACCTAGTAAGTACTGGAGACCTTGAGTGCCTCAAACACAGGAATCAGGCATTCATTTATCTTTGCATATACCCTGCACCTAGCACAGTGCCTGGCACATATTATGCACTCAGGAAATGACAAATGAACTGAATTGGAGATAAAAGCCTAGCAAAAAATAAGTGACTAGAGAGTATGAGTAGAACATTTCAGGGCTTTCGAGAATATTTACACAATGAGGAGAGTTCCTTATTAATCGGGGCTTCTATTTGTTCCAGACAAGACTAACCTAGATGATGTTCCTACTATAAATCATTTTGTATGGTGTAACCATGTTTGTATTTTATTTAATGTATCCTAATTAAGGCTAATGCAAAGATAACAGGAAAATATCAGATAGTGCTGATCCTATTTAGCCACAAGAAATAATATTTCATTTGAAGGTGCATTATCTTGGGCCTTTCCTGTGGCATAAAATACATTGAAAGAGCCAATACTACATCTATAAGGAACCGCTGTATTGCCTTTGTTGGCAGAATCGATGGATTCTTTTGTAATGCGGTATAGTAACAGCTGCTGAAAATAGTCAATTGCAGCTTTAAAATGTTATGAATCTAAAGATATATCAAGGTCAAAATTAGTAAATAAAATACTAGTGAATTTTCAGTGTAGCTTTGAGGGAGGCCAGGGACCAATACGGAAGAAAAACCAACACACTTTCAGTTTTAAAAGGAAGAGGAAAAAAGGCAGCCTGAAAGAAGACTGTTTTTGTGTCCTGCAAAATAAAAAGGAATTTTTATGTTAAGCACTTGCAGAGGTTCAAATGCAGTGATTAAGTGATATTACTTCTCACAACTTTAACACAGAGCATTCCTGAATGATAATAATTCTAATAACGGTTGGCATTCAATGTGTGCTTACTATGCTGTTTTAAGCATTTTATACATGTAGCCCTGGGAAGTGAATACTATTCGTTTATCTCCATTTTACAGATATGGAAATGGAGGCACAGAGAGGTCAAGTAGGGAGAGTAATTTTCCCGTGATCCTACACCAGTGCAGGACGGGTTAAGGACCCCTGTAATATGGTTTCAGACCCCATGCTACTAACTGCTTGTACACTGGATAAAAGAGAAGAATCAAAGGCTCAAGGATGCCCACAGGTCTGGGATACAAAATATAATTCCACTACCACTGTCAGGGAAGTCAGAGACTCACTAGGTGGACACCAGAGGGCTGGATGTGACAGTGCAGAGTGGAATCCTTGCCACATGCCTAGGCCCTTCCTCAGTGATTTGTTTAATGACACATTTCCAGAGGTCACTCTATATCCTGCCACTTAAGAACCCCTTCAATTTAAGAATCTGTGTTAGTCATGACAGGTAAAGATCTGTCCCTCCACCCACCTCCACCCACGGTGTGTGCTAGGATTTCTAAACCCCTTGATGACGTGTTTACAACCCGTCCACAAGCACACCCCTCCACAATACAGTCAACTATTTATGACTGAGTTTCTGTTGTGATGGTGCATCAGGCCTAAAATATTCAGGAACTTTTGCTGTATTCAGAAAAGTCCAAGAAAAAAATTTCTTTGGAGAAAGCACAGACGGGCTCCATGTTGATGGAAAGATGGAATTTTACAATAAAGCATTGTCCCAGAGTTTCAGGGTGGAAGCCATTTGACAGTCAAATACAGAGCCCTTAGGAGAAATAACAAATTAAGTATTGAGTAAAAACAAATACTGAAAGTTATTTTCATAATTGTATTTTTGTTTCCAAATGCCTGCTTCCTCCTTCCCTTTTTGTGGGTGACACTTAAGTCAGTTTAAACAACCAAGGAGTTTGTTTGCTGAGAGGGCATGAGGAGAAGTAATAACATCTGAATTTTAAAAGATAAATACCCAAGCCCTGGGAAGAATACTTAACTACAAAAGGATATTATTTCAAGAAAGATGTATTTCAAACAGATGAGTCAACAAACTATGACTCATCTGTTTTGCACATATCAATTGGAAATTAAAAATAAAATCAAATATATCCTCTATCGATGAACACATCAAAAACATATCAAAAAATACATACTACATTTTTGTAGAAGATAATTTCATTCTCATTTCTAGACTTTGCTTGTCTTATAATCCAGAACAATTAAACAAAAATGGCTTGCTTCTCCTGTCTCAGTTGAACCTAACTAGTTTTATATCCTTTCTCAACTGTGCCTTACAAATCTTATGAAGAACTTTCCTTCTTGAAGTTCATCATCAGCTAGGGGTGAACAATCACCAGAAATATGACTTATTCAGCAATCAGGCATGAAGTTGCAGAATTGATGTTAAAGTTCAGATATACCTACTTACCTGGATGGCTCTAACATTGGAAACTGGCTGTTTCGACATATTCATTCAGTCTTATCCCTAAAAAAACAAGTAAGAAACTGTTAGAGGTAGCAGCGTTCAGATTCTCAGTCTTGATAAATTAGAATTTAACTCATGATTCAACTGGGCAGTCACCCCTTTCCTAGCCATATATTCTTTCAGTCTCAGTTTCCAAAGTTTCTAAGAGACTCTCCTTCCTAATGCCTTGGGTGAGGAAACACTAGAGCGCCAGGATAAATCATTCAGGAGGAGTAATGGTGAGAAGCCTTGCCCCTGATGCTAATGATATACAATCAGAAACTTGAAAGCTGCTATCATCTCCTTCCCTGCCCTCCTGACCTTCTGCCAAGAGCAGCAAAGCAAAGAGGTTGTGGGAATAAAACACTTTGTTCGGGGCCTCTGAAGTTCTTGGCTTGAAACTGAACTTTTGATCTGAATTCATCATTGCCAGGGATGCTAGAATCCATTGGGAGTGCCTCTTCTTTGTTGGACACCCAAAAAGAAATGGCCTGTACCACTTCCTTAACTGCTGTGATGCTCTCTACTTGCTGTGCATGTGTCTGTTCTGCCCAGTGACCTGGGAGATGCTCTGAGGACGTAGGTGCCATCTCCTGTTCTGTGTGCCCTTACCCTACGCTTTGGACAAGGTGCCTCATACAGAGCCCAGGCTCTGTAAACACAGGCGGACAGCAAGCCTCGCCTGTATACTTTTCTTTCAAAGAGGCAAAGAATGCTTACACGTGACCATGTCAAATCCTCAAGATGTAGAAGTGCTTCCTTCCCAAAGGACTTTTGCTTTCCTTAAGCATGTGAGACCTGACTTAGAGCACAGTGACTGGAGCACATTAGGGGATGTGGGATGCAATTTACCGAGGAGAGGGGAGAAGGGAATGGCCCAGCTCTGGTCTATTTTTGTGGCCTGGTCTATTAAATGTCAGCAGGACCCATTGAAAAATTAAAAATTCATTGAATTCAAAACATGCTGTGTTTTAAACCCAAACTATAAAACAGGCTGATCGAAGTCTCTCTACTGACTGGTATAAGTGATGTGTTCACTTGTGAGTAAAAGAATGCAGACAGCAGTGTTGGCATTTGCCACACGTCTTGTGTATCCCGGGCAATGTCACTCAATATTTCTAAGCCCATTTCCTCTTCTTTAAATTTTACCTGCTTCGCAGGTTGTGGTAAGAATCCATATGACATACATGCTCCTGAAAAGGCCTTGTGAATTGTAAAGCATGATACAAATATTTATTGTTTATTACCATCATCCATAGCTAATGACCTTGGAGTATAGCAGCTTTAAGTATAGAGTAATAATTTATATAGGTATGTTCCCCAACACCTGTCGAGATAAAAGATCTGAAAAGAACTCTGTGAAAAAAAAAGGTTTTTGAAATCTCCAAAGTCTTAAGCTCTATTATGTGAAGTTAAAACAATTGTATATTTTTTAAAAACCTCTATACTCAGTGTATCCAAATATATAGTTTTTGGAGCCACATACATGAAAACAGTAGGACTCTTTTTTTTAAAGTTTCAACTGAATGTCTTTGTAATATATAGATTTAGCCTCCATGCATAAGAGTCTAGGTAGAATTATTTTTAATATGGTTACAAAATTATTTTTAATATGGTTACAAAAACAACAACAAATAGAACAGCCAAGGATACATTTTTCTCTATGATATGTTTCAAATAGATTGCTCTCTTTCCTGCAGTGTCATAAAGAAATGAAGGATTTTTAATTTGTGGATCTAGGACACACAGCTTAATTCCAAAAAGAAAAGCTTGGTGGCTTAATTTTTAATGTTTTTATTCCTCAAAAGCTGTTACGAGTCGTGCAAAGCAATAATTTTCATAGAACGTTAAATATCTCAGCATATGATATTCTCTGTGTGTGTACAACTAAAGTTTAATATCACTTGAGAACTTGTAAAAAAGTTATTGTACATCAATTTGAAACAGGGATTAGAAAATTTCTTTATGTTATGACAATACCAGGTTGAAATGATTTTTTTTAATTGGTCAATGAATGACTATACTGTACTTTTTTAAAACCAATTTTATTTTTTCAATGGACTGATTAACTTACTACTGGATTGCTGTCTTTGTGTGAACCTTTGAGCTTCAGGGATAGATAGGCCTTGTCTCCTGTACAGTTTTGGTATATTCTAATTTGCATACAAATTTCTTCTTAACATACATGTCAATCTTTGAAAGAGTCATCTATAGAAAGCTGGTCAGATCCCAACTCTCATTCCTCACAAACAGTCTGAATAACATTTGTGTAAATCAGTTCAGCAGCAGTTCCTGCTGTCCTCATTATTTTCAGAGAAATCAGGGCAAAGCATACTGATGAATAAAAATAGACAGTGTTCCCTGTTTCCCTGGCCCTGCAATCACCTCCATCAGGGATGTAGAGTGCAGAACGCACCTTCCTTCTTCATCTGCATGCTTCGTCCTGGGACCAAAAAAAGAAAACTATGCCTTAGATACACTCTCCTCTCCGACCGGAACCACTGCTTTTCATCCAGAGGTACTATTTGCAGCACTTGATTACTATGTCTCCTGGTTCTGGCTAAAGTTTTGAAACATGGAAAGTTTGACAAGGCATATATTGACTTTTACAAAGCCTAGAGCATAATGAAAATGCTTGCCAGCTGAGCACCACTGAGTTTTCCTGGCAGTTCTGCAAGTCAGTGGGGACCATTAATGGTCTGTATGCTGAGGCACCTATGATCTATCCCCGCTTGTTTTTGATTGGGCAGCACCTAATATCTGACTTCTAAATAGAACTCTTTGACTTACTAAAAATTCGTCAACAGTAGTATCGCCAATTTAATAAGGAGGGATTCAGAGGAAAATCAATCAATATTCAGAGATAAAACCTTTGTTTGTTCTTTTTAAAGGTCGAATAAGTAGATAAAGCTCCATCTCAAAGGGAATTATCTTCTGTCCTGTAGCTAAAAATAATTCCTGAGAAGGGTGTAGAAAGATGTTCAGCTGTCTGAACTGACTAACTCCTTATTCACTCTGCTTTAAATATGCTGAGAGGAAAGAGGTACTCTTAGCGTTCTCATGCTTCAGAACCTGGTGCCCATATAGAAAGGGACAGTGAGTGCTGCCCTCTACCCTGCTACATATGGGAATACTATGACCAAAGGGAAGATTGAAAAAGATGGTTCTATCACTGATAGAATTTCTCGTTGGGACCAAGCCTGTTGCTTAGGGAAAGAAGAAAAGCATTTTAAACTTGTCCTGTATAACAACTCTGGCAATAATTTGCATTTTGGTAAATCAAAGAACTAGCATTATAGCTTTTCTCTGGCACAAATTCTGATGATTTCTCAGCTTAGGGCTTGAATCAATCTGCAGCTGACCAACTGTAATCTTGGCCAGCACAGCTTCAAGGTCACAGTTATTATATCTAGACCGTGGACATTTTATTGTTCTCACTATTGATGAAAACCGCCTTTCAGTCTTTGCCTAGCTCAATATTCTTTCAGCACCCTCACCCCTCACACTTTATAAACAGAATCAGCAATACCACCGGAAAAAATGAATTTACAAGGAAGCTACACCCACTGGTTACCAACCTTCAAAGTTATAAGTAGTCACTTCAAATTAGGTATTAAGGAAATTTCCTTTAGAAAACCCAGCCGCCAGAGCTGGGTCCTTCTGCTTACCTGTTTTATGTACTTGTTTACTGCCTAAGGAAAAGTCCCAGGCAGCCAGGTGCAAGAAAACAAAGCTCCTTGGAAGGTGGAAGGGGTGCCCGGTGTCCTCTGAGCTGCGATCTCAATTCCGATGCTTTTCATGTGGCTGAAATAGCTCGAGTGCTCTGTGCCTCTCCCGGTATTGAGAGCTGCTCCTGGCTCGGGGCTGGAGGGGAACTTAAACCGTTAAGGCTAAGTGTTAAAGAGAATTCCTGTCATAGCTCACAGTTGTTCTTCCTAAATATAGAGTTTGATACAAGCCATACGCTGGCTGCCTCCGAAAGGCTTGACCGTGCAGAAAGCAGGGCTCAAATGTCAGCCGGGAGGTGGTTATGGTATCTTACTTGCCCTCCTAATCTTCCAGAAGATGCTGGCTGCATTTTTCTTACATATTCTGAGGGGGTATAGCAAAGTTTGAAAAGTAGGAAAAGTCTACCTTTAGCTTTATTATGTGGATGCCAGAAGATGAGCTTTCAATAAAAATTAGGGGGTGTCATCATGGTACCATGCCTCTCAACAGGGGTAATGACATTAAACAGGGTTTGAATCCTAGCTTGGTCATTTGGGAGCTGTTAAAGTTATTTAACAATCAGTACTCAACAAATAGTCATCAAATAATGGTAATTATCCTATAGTTGAACTATATGACATTGCACTTTTTGTAGGTTAAAAATGATCCGAAATCAACAGGCTGGTGAGGTTCCAGGGCCAGAGCCCTGCCCACTCTGCTCTACCGCCTCTACTGGTGACAAAGATTTTGACCCTAGAGCATATGAGACAACAGAGGAAGAAATGTCTATTTTAAATATGGCAAGGGCCAGAAGCAGTACAAGGCAAAACATTTTTTAGACGAAAAACATCCAAATTCTAAGATACATGCTCACTATTTTTAACACTACTTTTAATTTTTTTTAATTTCTCTAGTCTCTGAAATTACCTTTACATAGAACTTTACTTCAGTAGAAGTATTAAACAGAATGGAGAAACTGAAACCCATCCACTGTGGAAGTGAGCCCCATGTCTGAGTTCTTAACAGCATGGTGAAGCCACTGAACTATATTACCAGCAACCATCTCTTGCCAGTCTTCTTGTTACATGAGTAAAAGAAGTTCCAATTTGTAGAAGCCGTAGACATCAGGCTTCTGTTCCCTATAGCTGAATGCATTACAGATGGAAGTAGTTGACTTTATTCAGAACTGTAAAAGGAAAAACAAGTTTCCGGGAGTTTAGGGGATCAGTAGATAATTGTGGTTCATTCTAGATTGGGGTTCACCATTAAGTTCTGTTTATGTACTGTTCAAAAAAATTGTATCTTTAAAAA
Source organism: Callithrix jacchus (assembly GCF_049354715.1). Lineage (NCBI taxonomy): Eukaryota > Metazoa > Chordata > Mammalia > Primates > Cebidae > Callithrix > Callithrix jacchus. Next base: position 22,283,890 of record NC_133524.1, read on the forward strand.
TCAGTTTAGACATCATGCTTTGAGATCGCATGTTACCAAAAGTGACTTATTTATACACTGGAGAAGAGAATACGGTGAGCACATTAATATTTCTCCAGGTGTTAGGCTACTCCTATGTGTTCAGAGCTCTTCCCCAGATAAAAGATGGCATCACTCCATGGACCAACAATGAGCCATTTCGACCACTTTTTCTGAAGTTAGCCCATACATTTTGCCACAGTGCTTTTGCCCCAGTGGCCCCTCAGTAGCTACTGATGGTGTATATGTTGAGAAAACTGCTCCTGGAAGAAATGTCTTATACACAGGGCTGGCTCAATATGAGTGTGGCTGCCTCTTTGGGAAAAACTAAGGTGGGCTGCATAAACAGGGCTCTATTGGTCATAAGCGACAGTAACCCGAAGGGAACTAGTTTAAGCCAGGAAGGGTGTGGCAGATAGTCAATGCCTTTCTCAGTATCACTTCTGCCCACCTGAGTTATGAAGCTGTAGGCAGTTTCCAGTATACTGTCAGCTTCACACCTCTCTCTTTTTCTCTTCGCTGGGGCTCTCCACATCATCCAGAAGCAGGAGACATCACCCATAAGTGCCAGGGAACAACACCCCTAGGGATAAGCCTCAACCAATGGGAATGGAAGTTGATTGATAGATGTCCCCACCTCCTCATCCTGTGGTTGGATGATTCTGAGGTGTGATCTACAGTTTCCCAGAAATCCCCAGCAGGACTGAGCCCCAGTTGCCCACCATGAGGATTTGCTCATTAATAAACCCTTATTGGCTTTCTCTTTTCCCTTTATCATTTCCCCTACTCCCTAGCTTGCATTCTCTGGGATCAGCCCCAAAGTAAATCACCAGCAACCAAGTCCTTGTCTCAGCTTCTGAAATGGAGACAACCCAAACTAAGACAAAGGAGTTCATTAGGAAGTTTTCATGTAGCAAGGGGAAGGGCAGGGGTGCAGGTGAACCTCATCAACAACCAGAACTAAGAACTCTGACCTCACTAGAGAGCAATGAATCTGTTTCTACAACTCCAGTTTTAAAGAACTCAAGGCTCTGTTTGCCCCAGCCTGAGTCAATACCCCACTCCAGGTTAGTGTCAAGGTTATCTAACAGAGGAGACCATTGGGGTACATACTTGTGTATTAGGTCCTTCCCAGAAAGGGGAATAGTTGTGAGCTGAGCATCTCTCCTAATTGGGTCTCCAAGAGGCACCAAGAAGCCAATTGCTTTTCCTCAACTTCTTGCAATAGCCTGAAATTTCTATTCCTGTTGTCAGGTTATTGGTTTAAGACTCCACACATATGTAAAAAACATACACGCTGGCTGGTCGCAGTGGTTCACGCCTGTAATCCCAGCACTTCGATAGGCCAAGGCAGGAAGATCACTTGAGGTCAGGAGTTCAAGATCAGCCGGGCTAACATGGTAAAACCCCATATCTACTAAAAAAAAAAAAAAAATACAAAAATTTGCCAAGTATGGTGGCATACACCTGTAATCCCAGCTACTTGGGAGGCTGAGGCAGGAGAATCACTTGAACCCAGGAGGTAGAGGATGCAGTGAGCTGAGATCGTACCACCACTGTACTCCAGCCTGGGCAACAGAGTGAGACTACATCTCCACACACACACACACACACACACACACACACACACACACGTTGTTTGAAAAGGGTAACAGAAGAAGTCTCTGACAAACAACTACACATACCAGGTTGGTGAGTGACACTTAACTGGGCCTGAAGGGATGGGGCACAAGATGAGTTCATTTCTTTTTGAGAGAATTGAGATAGGAGAAGTTGGAAAAACATAGCCTTAAAATATGGAAAATGGAAAGCTGTAAGGTACTGGACATTGAGGGGGTAGCTTGAGTCCTTTGGGCCTTTGGGCATATTTCAGTGGAGATCACAAAGAGGGGTATGATTGGGGGCGTTGCTGACAAAATCAAAATGCACTTAAGTCATTTCTAACTGCATGCCTTCACCCCTCCTCCACTATGGTCAAAGAGCAGTAGGATATCTAACAACATCTTACATCTATACAACCCTTGCTCAGTTGCAAAGTGCTTTCATTTGTATCATTTTATTTAGTTCTCCCAACAGCCCTATGGGTTCAGTGGCATTCTTCCAATTGTGTAGATCAGTAAGCCAAGGCTCGGACTGTTACTGCAGAGCTAGTTATCCCTAGCTTTTGACTCTCAAAGTTAGTGCTCTTTCCTGTTATACCACAGTGCCCTCAAGGAACCACACTAACCTGTATGCCCCACAGAAGCACATACAAGTATGGTAACAGGATGCATCTGCTTACAAGTAACAGAAAACCTAAGTAGCAGTGGCTCAATCAACAGTTATTTAATCATCTCACAAATCTAGGAACTTAAAGGAAGATAGTTATGAGCTGGTTCAGAAATTCTATGAAGTCAAAAACTCTTAGGCTCTTCCCATATCCTCTTTGGGAAGGAGAATTTACTCTGCCACTCTCAACAAGTCAACTTTTCATCCTCATGCTTCTTACCTTATGTTCCCAAGATGGCTGCCTCAGATCCAAGTATCAGGACATTTTACAAGCATCCAAACAAGAAGAAATAGCAGTGACAGTGGGAAAAGGGGCTTTTCTTCTCAAGAAGGAAACTTACCCAGAAGCCCCAAGCTGACTTCTCCTTATATCTCTTTGGCTGGAACTGGGTCTCACGGCTGCAAAGGAGGCTAAGAAAAGAAATAAATGTCAGCAGTTAAATGGAATAGAAATGATTAGCTAAGATCAAATGTCCCATATACAATTGGGATGCTTTTAATGAAGAAAAAAGGAAACAGCAGTGACACAAATAAAACGTGCACACACATACAGAGCTTTAATGGAAAATGTGCTTTCACACATATAATCTCATTTAATTCCCATGACCTTATGAAGCAGGTGTTGTTTGTTTATCTCCATTTTATAAATGACAAAACACGGTGGAAAAGGTCAAGTCCCATCCCTCAGAGGTGGCTGAGTCAAAAAACTAATCTAGGTCTGCAGGCTCCAAATTCCATGTGTTTTCCCTGTTCCTCCATGTACAAATCAGCAGGAGGAGCCAGGCTGCTCATACCGCTGTCCCATCTGTGAATGCCCTCATGGCATGTGCCCTAAATTACAGGCTTATTTTGGGTTCCTCTTTGCTTGGTTCTACTCGGTCCTAGGCCTGCCCACAATTGGGGCAAAGAGTAAAATAAACCTTATTATGGAATTTTGTAAGTGAATTAATAGATAACTCTTTGTACCATTATGTATAAACATGAAAACACCAAAAAAATTATAGGCAAAGAGAAGAAAAAATAACAAATGAAGAATGATTAGCTACAAAGAAAGAATTCTGAAAAAGAAACTAGCTATACCTAATGAAAAAACTTTTCCCATAATATTTACTTCTACATTCAATTTTAATTTTTAACAGCATGACTATGATCAAATCAATGTCTGCTTTTAATCCAGGAGAGCAAGTGACAAGGTTTGTCCCCTGGAATGGATGCTGTGTGATGACATCTTTCCTTCCCCAGCAGATGCCAGCACCTTTTAAAAGTGCAAGGTAGGAAAAAAAATTGTTGTCATTATGTTTAAAGAAACTGATACTCTTATGCATTGACAATGGAAGTGTATACTCATACAACTACTTCAGAGGATAATTTCTCAATATTTTATGAAGCTAAAACTGTGCATATCTTTTGATCAGTTTCATGATTTGGCCAATATTTGTCATTTTTTGGCAAGTGTGTATAAAAAGAAAGATAACAGAATGTTCATTTCAGTATTGCTTATAATAGTGAAAAAATCTGAAAACAATCTAAATGCCTATCAACAGAGAATAAATAAATAATGATTTGTTCATTTGATTGAATACAAATAATCAAAAGAGGAAACCAGAGCAACATGCATCAAAAAAGATTCAATTATACATTTCAAAATCAAACTGAATTTAAAACATACATACACTGAATTTGAAAAGAGTTAACAATGTAAAAACTTACAAGAAACTAATCACAATATTTTAAAAGTGATCATCTCTGAGAAAGAAGAGGGAGCAAGAGGATTTCATAAATAGCTTTAGTAGTTTCCATTATATGTAATATCCTTAAAATAATTTCAACTAAGACAAAATGTTAGACTTTGAAGGACTAGGTTGTGAGTATAGGGGTGCCATTTTGTTATTTTGTTTGTAATTTTCTGTATGTTTGAAGTATTTCATCACAAAAATGGAATCAAGGATTCCCACGTGGCCCATAGCTTTGGTTGGCCAATCCAGATCTTCAGCTTTGGCAGAAGGTAATTCAAAATTTTCTATAACATCTATCAGAGCCAAAATTTCATAATACATAATCAGTTGATAACAATAAAAATAAAACACTTTGCAATATTGGTAAGACCCAACTAATGCGATAGATGGTCTCTCACTGAGGAATTGGTTGCAGTTCTCTATAATATAGCATCAAGTAATTTACTCACCCTCCCAAGGCCAGTAGCTTTTAGGAACAAGAACATTAGAGAGGATGTTGATTTCAGTAAATTTACTATCAGAGAAAATATGGGTGATGAAAATATGCTCATTAGAATGATAATGACCAAGGATAATTTTATCCTTTGTTTTTTACCAATATTGTTGCTTCCTGTTTTTCTCTTACTCATGCCCAAATCCCCATATCTCTATGCAATATTATTACCTTGAATCAATTGTAACTGCAATGGGCTCTTTGTATTAGGAATGAGTACATTTGGTATTATGGATTATAAATAGATTATATATATATTTTTTTTTTTGACACAGAATTGCACTCTTGTTGCCCAGGCTGGAGTGCAGTGGCGCAATCTCAGCTCACTGCAACCTCCGCCCCTAGAGTTCAACGGATTCTCCTGCCTCAGCCTCCCAAGTAACTGGGATTACAGGCATGCGCCCCCATGCCCGGCTAATTTTGTATTTTTAGTAGATACTGGGTTTCTCCATGTTGGTCGGAGTAACCTTGAACTCCCAACCTCAGGTGATCCACCTGCATCAGCCTCCCAAAGTGCTGGGATTATAGGCATGAGCCACTGTGCCCAGCTGGATTATCGTTGTCACTAAAGGCATGTTTCCCAGTCATTTTACAACTAGATGATTTATTTTTATTTGTTCTGGCATTCTTAACTATGGTTGGAGCTAAATAATATGACTTAAATGCCTCCTAGGCACCACAATTTTGTGGCACCTGTACGAGTCACTTCAAAGGGTTGTCTCCAAGTGGGTGATTCACTATCCCTCCATGAGCCAAATGGCAGACTTCCACTCTCCTTCCTTATATCTCACTAGGGATCCCCAAAGAGAAATGTGTCTCATAGATCATCCACAGTACTGCTCTGCTATTCCACATCCCCTTAATCCCCAGCGCCTCAGAAGCTACCTCTCTCGTTATCACTACATAGAATAATTTGTTATGGCCTTTGGGTCCCAGCTTCTTATTTATTCTTTGGGATGTGAGGAGGTACCTTTTACATCTTGAGACTCACTGCTGCTTTAAAAAAATAAAATATGCATACTAAAAAAGTCACCCTTAGAAAGTATAAAGTATACAGCTCAGTGGTTTTCAGTACATTCACAAAGGTGTGCACTATCTAATTCTAGAACGTTTTCATCATCTCCCAAAGAATCCCCATATCCATTAGTAGTACTTCCCATTTCCTCCTTCCTCTGGCAACAACTCATCTGTGTTCTCTTTATGGAATTGCCTATTCTGGACGTTTCATATAAATGGAATCCTACAATATGTAGCCTTTTGTGCTTGGCTTCTTTTATTTAGCACAATATTTTCAAGGTTCATCCATGTGGCAGCATGTATCAGGACTTCATTCCCTTTCATGGCTGAATAATATTCCATTTTGTGGTATGCTACATTCTGTTTATCCATTCATCAGTTGAGAGATATGTGAGTTGTATCTACTTTTTGGCAAACAAGAATAATGCTGCTATGAGTTTTTGTGTGAACATGTTTTCAGTTCTCTTAGGTAAATTCCTGGGAGTAGAATGGCTGGGTAATATGGTAACTCTAATCTTTTCAGAAACTACCAGAACTTTTTCCAAAGCAGCTGCATCATTTTACATTCCTACTAGCAGTGTTTGAGGGTTCCATACTTCTCTATATCCTCATCAACACTTGTTATTGTCTGTCTTTTTTGTTATAGCCAACCAGTAGGCATAAAGTAGTATCTCGTTGTGGTTCTCACATACATTTCTCTGATAACTAATGATATCAAGCATATTTTCATGTGCTTATTGTTCAGTGGTATATCTTCTTTGGAGAACTGTCTATTCAGGTCATTTTCCCATTTTTATATTTGGCTATTTGTCATTTTTATTATTGAGTTGTAAAAGCATTCTTCATGTAGTCTGGATACAAGTCCCTATCAGATATATGACTTGCAAATATTTTCTCCCATTCTGGTGTTTTAGACTGTTATCATGCTGCTAATAAAGACACACTCAAGACTGGGTAATTTATAAAGGAAAGAGGTTTAATTGACTTACAGTTCCATTTGGTTAGGGAGGTCTCACAATCCTGGCAGAAGACAAATGAGGAGCAAAGTCACATCTTACATGGCAGCAGGCAAGAGAGTGTGTGTGGGGGAATTCCCCTTTATAAAACCATCAAATCTCATGAAACTTATTCACTATCATGAGAACAGCACAGGAAAGACCTGTCTCCATGATTCAATTACCTCCCACCAGGTCCCTCTCACGACATGTGGGAATTATGCGAGCTACAATTCAAGATGAGATTTGGGTGAGAACACAGCCAACCCATATCACCTGGGTGGTCTTTCACTTCCTTGATGGTGTCCTTTGAAGTACAAAAGCTTTTTTAAATTTAAATAATAACTAAATAAAACTTAGTTTTTCTTGGGTTGCTTGTGCTTTTGGTGTCACAGCTAAGAAGCCATTGCCTAATCCAAGGTCACAATGAATTGCACCAATGTGTTTTCTAAGAGTTGTATAGTGTTAGCTCCTACATTTAGATCTTTGATCCACTTTGAGTTCATTTCTCTGTATGGTCTGAGGTAAAGGTCTAGCTTTGTTCTTCTACATGTGGATATCCAGTTGTCCCACCACCATTTGTGGAATCAGGAAATGTGAGTCCTCCAATTTTTTTTTCAAGCTTGTTTTGGCTATTCTAGGTCCCTTGCATTTCCATATGAATTTTAGGATCAGCTGATTTATTTCAGCAAAAAAGAAAAACCAAGCTGGAATTTTTAATAGGGTTTGCACTGAATCTGCAGATTGATTGGGGCATATCGCTATGCATAAAAGTGGGATGTCCTTCCATTTATTTAGGTCTTCTTTAATTTATGTTAATAATGTGTTATAGTTTTTTATACAAGTATACTTCTTTTGTTAAATTTATTCCTAAGTATTTTGTTCTTTTTGATGCTATTATAAATGAAATTACTTTCTTAATTCCACTTTTGTATTGTCCATTGTTAGTACACAAAAATACAACTGATCTTTTTGTACATTGATCTTATATCCTGTAACCTTGCTGAACTCATTTATCAATTCTAATTGTTCTCTCTTGCTCTCTCTCTCTCTCTCTCCCCCTCTCCCTCACTCTCTCTCTCTCGTGTGTGTGTGTGTGTGTGCCATCCTTAGGGTTTTCTTTACGTAAGAGCATATCATCTGTCTATAAAGATACCTTACTTTCTTCTTTCCAATCTGAAAGAACCTTTCTCGCTTTCTTTCTTTCTCTCTCTTTCTTTCTTTCTTTCTTTCTTTCTTTCTTTCTTTCTTTCCTCTCTCTCTTTCTCTCTTTCCTTCCTTCCTTCCCTCCCTCCTTCCTTCCTTCCTTCCTTCCTTCCTTCCTTCCTTCCTTCCTTCCTTCCTTCCTTATTCCCAGATTTTGTCAGATTCCCATTTTCAAGCATTTCTCAGAATCCCCAAGAATTAAGGCTCATCTCTTCCACAAATCCAGCCCACTGGCCACATGCCTCCTTGCTAATGCCCTGGCTTCATACCATTGCTCCTACTGGCTTGAAGCCTGCTTCTCCCAAACTACCATTCTTCCTTGTCCAAAATGTAAATCCGGGTCCCTCCCTTCATTACTAAGAGCACAACCCAGACAAGATTCTAATATTCAGTAAAACTTCATTAAATATTTGGACTTACCAAATAATGGTAAGTCCAAAACAAACAAAAAATCAAAACTGGATTATTATCTGTGATTACATGAGCCAAGCCACTTCTCCCCTTAGCCCCTGGTCCTATGCCATGATGCAGTAACCATGTGTATGTCTCTCTCCTTGGAATTTAGATTATTTCCATGAGTACTCACAGAACGAAAACATACTTTTTCTAAACAGAAGCAATGTGCAGAGTTATAATTCTAGTTACAGAGGAAAAACTCTTTACGTTATTGTACAGAATGGTTTAGCATCTCCTTATCTCCAAACATTTCATTTTAAAAGAGAACTTTTTTTTACTTTTTTTTTTTTTTTTTTTTTTTTTTTTGAGATGAAGTTTCACTCTTGTATCCAGGCTGGAGTGCAATGGCACGATCTCAGCTCACTGCAACCTCCACCTCCTGGGTTCAGGCAATTTTCCTGCCTCAGCCTCCTGAGTAGCTGGGACTACAGGCATGCGCCACCATGCCCAGCTAATTTTTTGTATTTTTAGTAGAGATGGGGTTTCACCATGTTGACCAGGTTGGTCTCGATCTCTTGACCTCGTGATCCACCCGCCTTGGCCTCCCAAAGTGCTGGGATTTTTTTTACATTTGTATAGCTCAATAGCTATTCCTTCCCCCACCCCAAAGTATTTTCCTTCCAAAAATAAAGGAACTATCTAGCCTCAGAAGTGAATTCAGACCTCCATCTCCAAAAACATTCTAATTGTTCCTCTGTCTTCAGAAAAAAAGCTGGCATCCACCTTTCAGTTATGCCCTGCTTTTAGCTAAGTCATTGTTTCTCATGAGAATAACATTTCATTCATTCATCACATATTTTATCAAGTGCCTACTGTGATTCAGGCACTGTGCTAGACGCTGAGGGTTTAAAAATGAGAAAAATATAGTTCTGTGCTCTATGAGCCTATTCACTACAGTCTGGTGGAGGAGACAAACAAGTAAACAACAATGTAGTTATTAGTTTTATGTGCTGTGGGAAAAGTAACTATAAAAACTGCTATAGGACTCCAGAAGACATCTCTAACTCTCCCATGGTGCTGAGGGCTTCACAGAGAAGGAAATGTTTGAGTTGAATCCTGAGCATCTATGTGCCAGCACTGTTCCATCCCCACTGTCACTGCAGAGAAAACAATAAGACTAACTGTGTCCCTGCCCTCAGAGCCTATCATGGGCATGGGAGGAGACAAAGCCAAATAAATAAACAAGATAGTTATAAATCCTCTTAAGTGATATAAACATTTTTTAAAACACTGAAAAAGAGAGTAATAGGGAAAGGAGTGGCAGAAGAAGCATCTGTCTAAGAAAAACTGAGATTGATAGGGTAAGAAGGAACCAAGGAAAAGGACATTTCAGGTACAGAGCGCTGTGAGATGGAAAAGTATATTCTCAGGACTCAAAAACAATATGGCCTGAGCATAAAGTAGAGTAGCATAAGATGAGGTAAAAAGACTAGAGAGAGGCTAGCAGGGCTTTCGTAGGCCATTTTGGCAAGAGGTACTGATTTTGTACTAAGTATAGTGGGAATCCTTGAAAGGTTTTAAGCAGTGGAGGTGCTTGGCTTGAGCTTTAATGATCTCACTATTGCTACTATATAGAAAATGGACTGTATTAGAACAAGCAGGAAAAAAGAATGATGAAAAGGCTAGCAATGATGGTGACCTGAACAAAGTTGTTGGTAGTAGAGATAAAGAGATGAACGGAGGTTCAAAATGTACTTTAGTAATAAAGTCAAAATATCCTTGCTAATGAATAAGATATGGTAGGACAGAAAAGAAGACTGGTGGGTATCTTAAATTTCAGGCTTGGATAATGAGATTTAAAGGAATGTGGTACACTAGGGGAGGAGTGGAAGTACCAATGACAATCCAAAACACAACTTAAGTGCTTGACATTGGGCCTGGCACATAGCAAGCTCTTAAGGCGGAGCATGAAGAATTAAAAAGTCATTGTTGACCTCAGAGAGAAGAGTTTCAATAGATTGTGGGGCTGTTCAAAAACCAGGTCACTGCAGGTTGCGGTGTGAATGAAGGGTTGAGGCAGCAAGTGGATTCATCTCTCCTGAGACCCTTGCCTGAGAATTAAAAAGGACAGTAGCTGGGTTTGGAGACCTCCAAAATTGAAGAGAGAGTTTTTTGGCTGTATTTTATTTCAGTCTGACCAATAGTTATACATGTCTATAAGCCAGGGTGAAGAGAATGATAAAGGCCAAGAGGAGGTCATTGATGGGCAAGGCCCAGAGGAGGAAATGAAATCCAGCCCCCAGAGGCAGGTAGATACCTTATTTCCTCTGAGAAGGAGCTAAAGTAGAAGGCTGATACCAAAATGTTTGTAAGAGGGTCTGTAGGGCTGGGGTAGGTGGAACAGGGAAAATTAAGGCCTCCTGATGGCCTGCCTCAACTTTCAAAGAGTCTTGAAGAGGAAATCAGGTATAGGGAATGGAGAAACACCAAAGGGATTTCCCAGCAGTGGTTGACAGTCTAGCTGAGGGTGGAAGCTTTGCTACCTTGGAGATAGCTGTTCTATCAGCATGGTGACTCTTTTGCTGAGGCACCGGTTCTTTTATGTATGTATGTGTGTGTATGTATATATACATATACATATATACATATATTTTTTTTTCTTAATGGCATTTTATGTTTTGGAGTACATGTGAAGAACATGCAGGATTGTTGCATAGGTACATACATGGCAATGTGGTTTGCTGCCTTCCTCCCCATCACCTATATCTGGCATTTCTCATGTTATCCCTCCCCAACTCCCCATCCCCTGCTGTCCCTCCCCTAGTTCTCCCCCCACAGACCCCAGTGTGTGATGCTCCCTTCCCTGTGTCCATGTGTTCTCATTGTTCAACATCCGCCTATGAGTCAGAACATGCGGTGTTTGATTTTCTGTTCTTGTGTCAGTTTGCTGAGAATGATGGTTTCCAGGTTCATCCATGTCCCTACAAAGGACACTAACTCATTGCTTTTTATGGCTGCATAGTATTCCATGGTGTATATGTACCACATTTTCCCTGTCCAGTCTATCATCGATGGGCATTTGGGTTGGTTCCAAGTCTTTGCTATTGTAAACAGTGCTGCAATGAACATTGGTATGCATGTGTCATTCTAAAGACCACATATCTTCAGTTGGATTCCCCAGAAGCAGATCTGGAAGTGAGGATTTATGTGTAAGTGATTTATTTTAAAAGTACTTCCAGGAAAAAACAGGAAACAAGAGTGTGATCTCAAGTCCCACATAAGATATATTCTGTCTGATCCCACAGCTCTGGAGTATAAATTATGCCATAAAGTTGTCCCAACCCAAGCAAAGGAGTGGAAGATACCATACTCCTGTACCCATTAGTCATTGGTTAAGTGCTGCCCAGGGGAATAAATTCCCAGAGCCTCTGGTTCTCTTTACCAGCTGGAAAGATAGCTCCGGAGGCCATTGGGCAAACCTCCAAAAGAGAGCTAACAGATTAGAAGCAAATGCACAATGAAGCCAGGAGCAGATCACAAACAGGGGAAGAAGAACTGGGCAGGTTGTAGTCATTATCTGCCCCAGCCCAGCTGTCCATTATGGCATATGGGCCTCAGCAAAGTTGTTCTTAACTACATTGATATCTCACTTTGAAAAAGCCCAACTTATTTGTATCAGTCTTCTAAAGTTATATCGTTGCAATGCTGAGATCTGTTTCTTGTGGGTCATTTTCTAATGAGTGTTGAAATGGACAATCTTTATGGGATTTGGGCATCCTATAAATATATTTAGAGTTACATTTTCCTGCTTTGTTACTTGAGACCTCTATAATCTGGCTCTTTTTCAAAAACGAGGTAATTCTATTCCCTTTGGTGACACATGGTAGATGGTATAAGGTGGGATCCTCCTCCACGGACTGAAGCAGAAACAGTAGCTACCCTGGCACATGTACCAGAGATCTGTAATGTCACAGAATCATCATTGCAGCCTATGTGCCCTTGAATAAGATTTTTACCCAACTGGAATTTTACCCAAGGTCAGGATCTGTAAGACTGCAGAGAATCACAATGGTACCATACAGTATATAGGGCAATTTCCTCAGTGTCCTTTCCCTCCTGCCCTGCAAAGGCTTTAAAAAAATCTCTAGATTTGGCCAGGCATGGTGGATCACACCTGTAATCCCAGGCCTTAAGAGGCCTAGGTGGGCAAATCACCTGAGATCAAGAATTCAAGACCAACCTAGCCAAGATGGCAAAACTTTGTCTCTACTAAAACTACAAAAATTAGCCGGGCATGGTGGTGGGCAGCTGTAATCCCAGCTACTCAGGAGGCTGATGCAGGAGAATCATTTGAACCTGGGAGGCAGAGGTTGCAGTGAGCTGGGATTGTGTGCCATGGCACTCCAGCCTAGGCAACAGAGTAAGAATGTATCTCAAAAACAAAAAACAAAAAAACTAGATCTGTGAACACAAATGAGACGACGAACCTGTAAAAACTGGGTCCTCGGCCGGGCGCAGTGGCTCACTCCTATAATCCCAGCACTTTGGGAGGCCGAGGCAGGTGGATCACGAGGTCAAGAGATCGAGACCATCCTGGTCAACATGGTGAAACCCCGTCTCTACTAAAAAAATACAAAAATTAGCTGAACATGGTGGTGCACGCCTGTAGTCACAGCTACTCGGGAGGCTGAGGCAGGAAAATTGCTTGAACCCAGGAGGCAGAGGTTGTGGTGAGCCAAAATCACGCCATTGCACTCCAGCCTGGGTAACAAGAGTGAAACACCGTCTCAAAAAAAAAAAAAAAAAAAAAACCTGGGCCCTCACAGAGAAAAAAAAGGAATAAAACCTAAACTTAAAGCATATCACCGAGACAATGCAGTGAATTCAGCACATGGCTCCTCTTCCTGGTACCCAGAGCACTATATTTTCCAGGCTCACTCTCAGTTGGATTGGGGACATGTGATTGAGTTCTAACCAAAAAGATGGAGGCCTAATTACTGTAAGCCAATGCAGCTCAAAGTGTGGTCCATGCACCAGTGCCCATTTACAAACTGTTTGCTACCAGTTTGCAGTGAACTAAATACAGAAATTTAAAAGTAAGCGATTAGGTATTCTTATAGCTATTTGATATTGCCACTACATTCAAGCAGAATTTTCTTTTTCTAATAATTAGTTTTTGTTGCATTTTACAAAAGCATGTGTCTGTGATGAATTAAAAATTTTTAAAATCTTGTCCTTGAATTGTTTAAGCGCTGCTTGTTAGTCATTCCAGGCCCAGCCCTTAAAAACATACTATGCAATCCAGACCTTTCTTCCCCATCTGCAGCAACTTAGCAGCCACTGGTCCTAGATATCATAGTTACAAGTTGGTGAAGGATCACCCAAACCACATGAGACTCCAACATGAGTGGGAATTGAACTTTCACTATTAAAAGCCACAGAAATTTAGGTTTATTAACTGAAGTACAGCCTAGGATTATTTGACTTATACATGGAATTATTGCCCTTATTCTGGGAGCTGGATCAGCTGGGGCTGGAGGATCTACTTCAGAGATGGCTGCCTCACTCATGTGTTTGGCCCCCCTTTGCAGGGGTGGCTAGAAGGCTCGACTTGGCTGGGACTATCAACCAGAGTGCCTACGTGTGGCTTCTCCAGGATGGTGGCCTCAGGAATGTTGACTTCTTACATGGAGGTTCAGGGCTCTGAGAACAAATGATCCAGTATAAAACCAGAAGCTGCATGGCCCTTTACGCTGTCCTTGCAAATCATATAGCACCACCTCTGCTGTACTCTATTGGTTCAGGCAGTCACAAGCCTGCACAGATTTAAGAGGAATGAAGCTCCCTCTCTCTGGGAGAAGAGTCACAAAATTTCTGGCCATGTTTTATATCCACCTCCACCATGATTTTAATTTGGGATTCTGGTTCTTACATTCCTTTCAAACCACAAACCCAGAGCCTTATCCATAGTGGGTATACACTGTGTGTATTGATGAGAAGGAGGAGGACGAGACAGGAATACTGCTTCTGTTTTAAAGATAACTGAATCTGTGGTCATGGGAATTTGAGTATGCAACAATTTATGGATTCTAAGATGCACATTTTTCACATTTTAACATGTCTGTAATTAACACTTATTAAAATGCATGGGCCTTGAAATTATATTTACAGTGTTTTCTTTCTTAGGGGTACATAAGATAACTATGTATCATCCTACTAGTAGCTTATTAAATAAATACAGGAAATGCCAGGGAGCCTATAGCTACTAGATAAATCCTTAGTTAATGAGAAGCAATGAAAAGAAACTAAAGAATATAAAATTTCCTGCTACCTCTGAGCTAAAACTGATGAGCACCCTAAGGAGGCTAGATGGAGAACCTGCAGTCACCACCATCAGTGAATAATATCTTCAAGAACCTGAAAGGACAGCAATTCTGAAAGGACCCACAGACCCTCTGAAGGAAGCAGACTGTGCCTGCAGGACCCAGGAGACTCCCCCAAAAACTGTGAATGCCCCAACTGTGGAAGTGGGAAAGGGAGACCCTCCTCTCCCTGACACACACCCCCACTGGAGAAGCTGAAGGATGGTTTGCAGGAGAAATTTCCAACTTTACCTGGAGCTGAGTCAATCTGGAGAGCCGAGTGAAATACAGGGGTAGAAGCAGCAGCAGAAAGGCCCTGGGAGTTCGCTGGGTCCCCTAGCAGGCCATTCCTGCCTCGCGCCACAGGGATCCAATGGGAGAGAAGCAGGGGGTAAAACTCCACAGGAGGAAGCAAATCTCTAGCTGAACCTTGTAACAATTTGAACAGGATGAGACGCCTCTTGGCCAGAACTCTGGGGAGGGCACAAATCCTGTGTGCAGACTCCACAAATGGGGAAAGAACCAAGTCCTTTTCTTTCACAGCTGGGTGGCAGAAAGCCTTGGGCAGGTTTTCAAGCCTGTATCACTCTCTGCCTGGAAATGGTGTGGGGGCTGTTGGTAAGGGGAACAGTGGGAGTGAGGCAGGCCCTTCAGATTGCATGGGAATTGGGTCATGCCTGTGACTGCAGCTTTCCTCCACTTCCCTGACAACCCACATGACTCAGCAGAGGCAGCCGTAATCCTCCTAGGTGCACAACTCTAGTGACCTGGGAAATCCCACTCCCATTCCCCACAGCAGCCACAGCAAGACTTGCCCAAGAAGAGTCTGAGATCAGGCACACCTAGCCCCGCCCCCACCTGATGGTCCTTCCCACCTTGGTAATGAAAAACAAAGGGCATATAATCTTGGAAGTTCTAGGGCCCAACCCACCACCAGTTCCTCCCCATAATACCACAGCTGATGCTCTCTGGAAAGCGCCACCTCCTGGTAGGCTGTGTAGGAGGCCAACCAGCATAAAAATAGAACATTAAACCACCAAAACTAAGAACCCTCAGGAAGTCCATTGCACCCCAGCCACCTCCATCAGAACAGGCACTGGTATCCACGGCTGAGAGACCCATAGACAGTTCACATCACGGAGCTCTGTGCAGACAACTCCCAGTACCAGCTTGGAGCCGGGTAGACTTACTATGTGACTGACCCAGAAGAGTGACAAGAATCACTATAGTTCAGCTCACAGGAATCCACACCCATAGGAAAAGGGGGAAAGTAGTATGTCAATAGAATACCCCCGGGACAAAAGAATCTGAAGAACAGCCTTCAGCCTTAGACCTTCCCTCTGACAGAGCATAATCAAATGAGAAGCAACCAGAAAACTAAACCTGGTAATATGACAAAACAAGGCCCTTCAGCATCCTCAAAAAAATTACACCAGCAATTGATCCAAACCAAGAAGAAATGCCTGATTTACCTGAAAAATAATTCAGGAGGTTCATTATTAAGCTAATCAGGGAAGGATCAGAGAAAGGCAAAGTCCAATGCAAGAAAATCCAAAAGCTGGTACAAGAAATGAAATGAGAAATATTCAAGGAAACATAGCTTAAAGAAAAAATAATCAAAAATTCGGGAAACTTTGGACACACCTTTAGAAATGTGAAATGCTCTGGAAAGTCTCAGCAATAGAATTGAGCATGTAGAAGAAATAAATTCAGAGCTCAAAGACAAGGCCTTCAAATTAACACAATCCAATAAAGACAAAGAAACAAGAATAAGAAAATATGAAAAAAGCCTCCAAGAAGTCTGGGATTATGTTAAATGACCAAACCTAGGAATAATCAGTGTTCCTGAGGAAGAAGGGAATTCTAAAAGCCTGGGAAACATATCTGGGGAAATAATCAAGGAAAACTTCCCTCCCTTGCTAGAGACCTAGACATTCAAATACAAGAAGCACAAAAAACACCTGGGAAATTCATTGCAAAAAGATCTTCACCTAGGCACATTTTCATCAGGTTATCCAAAGTTAAGACAAAGGAAAGAATCTTAAGAGCTGTGAGACAGAAGCACGAGGTAACCTATAAAAAAAAACCTATCAAATTGACAGCAGATTTCTCAGAAAAAAACCTACAGGTTAGAAGGGATGGGGGCCCTATCTTCAGCCTCCTCAAACTAAACAATTATCAGCCAAGAATTTTGTATCCAGCAAAACTAAGCATCATATATGAAGGAAACAGGTGGTCTTTTTCAGAAAAATAAATACTGAGAGAATTTGCCATTACCAAGCCACCACTACAAGAACTGTTAAAAGGAGCTCTAAATCTTGAAATAAATCCTGGAAACACATCAAAACAGAACCTCCTTAAAGCATAAATCACACAGGACCTATAAAACAAAAATACAAGTTAAAAAGAAAAAAAAAGTACACAGGCAACGAAGAGCACAATGAATGCAAGGGGACCTCACACTGCAATACTAACATTGAATGTAAATGGCCTAAATGCTTCACTTAAAAGATACAGAACCACGGAATGGATAAGAACTCACCAACCAGCCATCTGCTGCCTTCAGGAGACTCACCTAGCATGTATAGACTCACATAAATTTAAAGTAAAGGCATGGAAAAAGGCATTTCATGCAAATGGACACCAAAAGCGAGCAGGGGTAGCTATTCTTATATCAGACAAAACAAACTTTAAACCAACAGCAGTTAAAAGGGACTAAGAGGGACATTATGTAATGTTAGAAAGCCTGTCCAACAGGAAAATATCACAGTTCTAAACATATATTCACCTAACACTGGAGCTCCCAAATTTGTAAATAGATACATAATCTATATATAGATTATAAATAAAAAATAAATTTATGATAGACCTAAGAAATTAGATAGACCACAACACAATAATAGTGGGGGATTTCAATACTCCACTGACAGCACTAGAAATGTCATCAAGATAGAAAGTCAACAAAGAAAAAATGGATTTAAACTGTACCTTGGAACAAATGGACTTAACAGATATATACAGAACATTTCATCCAACAACCACAGAATACACATTCTATTCAACAGTGCATGGAACTTTCTCTAAGAGAGACCATATGATAGGCCATAAAATGAGCTGCAGTAAATTTAAGAAAATTGAAATTATATCAAGCATTCTCTCAGACCACAGTGGAATAAAACTGGTAGTCAACTCCAAAAGGAACCTTCAAACGAGCATTGGTTCAAAAATGAAATCAAGATGGAAATTAAAAATTATTTGAACTGAATGACAAAAATGAGACAACCTATTCTGGGATACAGCAAAGGAGATGCTAAAAGGAAAGTTCATAGTGCTAAATGTCTGCATCAAAAAGACTGAAAGAGCACAAACAGACAACCTAAGGTTACCCCTCAAGGAACTAGAGAAACAAGAATAAACCTAACTCAAACCCAGCAGAAGAAAGAAAATAACCAAGATTGGAGCAGAACTAAATGAAATTGAAACAAAAAGCTGGTTCTTTGAAAAGATAATTGATAGACCATTGGCAAGATTAACCAAGAAAAAAGAGAGAAAATCCAGATAACCTCACTAAGAAATGAAACAGGAGATATTACAGCTGACACCACTGAAATACAAAATATCATTCAAGGCTACTATGAACACCTTTAGGTACATAAACTAAGAAACCTAGAAGAGAGGAATAAATTCCTGGAAAAGAAAACCCTCCTAGCTTAAATCAGGAAGAATTAGATACCCTGAACAGACCAATAACAAGTAGTGAGATTGAAATGGTAAATAAAACATTACCAACAACAATAAAAAAAGTCCAGGACAAGATGGATTCACAATAGAGTTCTACCAGACATTCAAAGAATTGGTACCAATCCTTTTGACACATTCCACAAGATAGAGAAAGAAGGAACCCTCCCTAATTCATTCTATGAAGCCAGCATCACCCTAATACAAAAAGAAGGAAAAAACATTACCAAAAAAGAAAACTACAGACTGATATTCTTGATGAACATAGATGCTAAAATCCTTAACAAAATACTTGCTAACCAAATCCAACAATGTGTCAAAAAGATAATCAAGCATGATCAAGTGGGTTCCATACAAGGGATGCCGGGATGGTTTAATATATGCATGCCAGTGAATGTGATACACCACATAAACAGAATTAAAAACAAAAATGACATTATCATTTCAATAGATGCAAAAAAGCATTTAAGAAAATCTAGCATCCTTTTATGATTAAAACTCTCAGCAAAATTGGCATACAAGGGACATGCCTTAAGGTAATAAAAGCCATCTATGACAAACCCACAGCCAACATAATACTGAATGGGGGAAAGTTGAAAGCATTCTATCTGAGAACTGGAACAAGACAAGGATGCCCACTCTCACCGCTCCTCTTCAACATAGTACTGCAAGTCCTAGCCAGAGCAATCAGACAAAAGAAAGAAATAAAGGGCACCCAAATTGGTAAAGAGGAGTCACACTGTCACTGTTTGCTGACAATATGATCGTTTACCTTGAAAACCCTAAGGACCTGTCTGAAAGCTCCTAGAACTGATGAAAAAACAATTTAGCAAAATTTCCAGATACAAGATTAATGTACACAAATAAGTAGCTCTTCTATACACCAACAGCAACCAAGGGGAGAATCAAATCAACAACTCAACACCTTTTATAATAGCTGCAAAAAAAATAAAATACTTAGGAATATACCTAACCAAGGAGTCAAAATACCTCTATCTATGAGAAAAACCATAAAACACTGCTGAAAGAAATAATAGACAACATGAACAAATGGAAACACATCCCATGCTCATGGATGGGTAGAATCAATATTGTGAAAATAACCACACTACCAAAAGTAATCTACAAATTCAATGCAATCTCCATCAAAATACCACCATCATTCTTCACAGAACTAGAAAAAAAAAATTCTAAAATTCATACAGAACCAAAAAAGAGCTCATATAGCCAAAGCAAAACTAAGCAAAAAGAATAAATCTGGAGGCATCATACTACCTGATTTCAAACTATACTATAAGGTCATAGTCACCAAAACAGCATGGTACTGGTACAAAACTAGGCCATAGACCAATGGAACAGAATAGAGAACCCATAAAGTAACCCAAACACTTACAGCCAACTGACATTCGACAAAGCAAACAAAAACATAAAGGGAAAGGACAGCATTTTCAACAAATGGTGCTGGGATAATTGTCAAGCCACATATAGGAGAATGAAACTGGATCCTCATCTCTCACCTTATATTAAAATTAACTCAACATGGATTAAGGACTTAAAATTAAGACCTGAAACTATAAAAATTCTAGAAAATAACATTGGAAAAACCCTTCTAGACATTGGCTTAGGCAAGGGTTTCATGACCAAGAAGCCAAAAGCAAATGCAATAAAAACAAAGATAAATAGCTAGGACGTAATTAAACTCAAGAGCTTTTGCATAGCAAAAGGACCAGTCAGCAGAGTAAACAGACATCTCACAGAGTGGGAGAAATTCTTCACAATCTATACATCTGACAAAGGACTAATATCCAGAATCTACAACAAAAACAAATCAGTAAGAAAAAAAACAAAGAATCCCATCAAAATGTGGGCTAAAATATGAATAGACAATTATCAGAAGAAGATATACAAATGGCCAACAGATTTTAAAAAATGCTCAACATCACTAATGATCGGGAAAATGCAAATCAAAACCACAATACAATACCACCTTACTCCTGCAAGAATGGCCATAATCAAAAAATCAAAAAACAGCCAGCAAGTGTTGGCATGGCTGCAGTGATCAGGGAACACTTCTACACTGCTGGTGGGAATGTAAACTAGTACAGCCGCTATGGGAAACAGTGTGGAGATTCCTTAAAAAACTAAAAGTAGAACTACCATTTGATCCAGCAATCCCACTACTGGGTATCTACCCAGAGGGAAAGAAGCCATTATTGGAAAAAGACACTTGCACACACATGCTCATAGCAGCACAATTCACACCTGCAAAATCATGGAATCAATCCAAATGCCCATCAATCAATGAGTAGATAAAGAAACTGTGATATACACACACACACACACACATACATAGACACACACACAATGGAATACTACACAGCCATAAAAAGGAATGAATGAACAGCATTTGCAATGACCTGGATGAGATTGGAGACTATTATTCTAAGTGAAGTAACTCAGGAATGGAAAATCAGACATCGTATATTCTCACTAGCATGTGCGAGCTAAGCTATGAGGACACAAAGGCATAAGAATGATGCGATAGACTTTGTGGACTTGCGGGGATGAGTGGGAGAGGGACAAAGGCTTGAAGATTACAAATATGGTGCAGTGTATACTGCTTGGGTGATGAGTGCATGAAAAACTCACAAATCTCCACTAAAGAACTTACTCATGTAACCAAATACCACCCCAATAACTCATGGGAAAAAAAACCTTTATAAATAAATAAATAATAAAAAGAACCTGAAAGGGCATTGTGTCCAAATCCTCACCCAGTGGCCATCCCCCACCACCACCACACTTGCCCCAAATCTATGTAGTCTCTGGGCACCTCCCCACCACCACCCTCTACTGTAATAGAAAATACCGTGAGCCTTGGAGAGGGGCCAGTCAAGGTTCAAATTTGGGCTCTGCCATTTTCCATCTCTAAATTTCAATGTCTTCATCTGCAAAATGGGTATTATAATACCTAACTCCAAGTGAGCTAACAGAACTAAAGCACAGGGCAAGGCATATAGGAGATGCTGCACAATGTTATTTTTCTTTCCTTTTCCTTCACTAAAATCTCCTATTGTTTCCAACTTTTCTATTTCCTGTGAGTCTTGAGATAATACTCTTTATTATGCTTTAGGCCTTGAGTCTGTGATAAACAAATCTATTGTGAATGTTCTCACACTATTTAATATTCCAAGATCCTACCCCTGAGTCTGAGGATTCTGACAAGATGGCCCCCCCTTTAGCCCAAAGAATATTGCCATCAATTCACCCAAGGCCTGCCCACCCACTCTTTCTGGAAGTTTTCCTGTTGTCTCCTTAAGCCATTCAAGCAAAGGGATAGGCACACATCAAAGGGGCTACAAATTCGAAGGAAGAAAACAGCCTAAATTCACTCCTGTATTTATTCAGTCACTCAACAAACTTTTCTGATCACTTACCATGTGCCAGAAACTGCACTAGGCCACAAAAACATAGCACTGAACACAACAGGCATAGAAACTGTCCTTAGAGTCCACAGTCTATGCAGGAGGCCAACAATGAAGAAGCAGTCACTTCAAAGAGAGAGAGAGGAGCACTCAAGGTGAAGAAACCTGATACACCTAGGGATCCAGTAAAGCTTCTGTCTTAGTCTGGGTGCCTCTAAATGTAGACCATAAGAGGAAGACTTGAGTGCAAGTAGTTGATTTAGGAGGTGACCCTCAAAAGCAGGAGTGAGGAAATGGAGAGAGTAAGAAGGAAAGATGTTTTTGAAAGCCAGCAAAAGGTACTGGGTGCAGTGGCTCATGCCTGTAATCCTAGCACTTTGGGAGGCCACGGTGGGAGGATTGCTTGAGCCCAGGAGTTCAAGACCAACCTGGACAACATGGCAAAACCCTGTCTCTACAGAAAATCAAAACATCAGCTGGGTGTGGTGGTACACACCTGTGGTCCCAGCTACTTGGGAGACTGAGGTGGGAGGATCACCTGAGCCCAGAGAGGTCAAAACTTCAATAAGTTTGCACCACTACACTCCAGCCTGTGTGACAGAGCAAGATCCTATCTCAAAAAAAAAAACAACCAATGAAAGGAGCAACTGCCTTTGTGGGCAACTGAGGCTCAGTCCTACAGGGGACCCTTTGGGAAACTGTGGAACACAGCTTAGAATTATTTCACTAGAGGCCGAGGAGCTTCGGGTATCTATCCACTGGCTCTGTTCCTCATTCCTTGAGGGCTGTCTCCTGGGAGCATTAACACCCCCCTCAACATATACATACACTTGGTATACCTACATCAGGGTTTCTCCACCTCAGCACTATTGACATTTGGAGCCAGGTGATCCTTTGTTTGGGGACTGTCCTGTGCATTATTAGGATATTTAGCAACATCCCTGGCCTCTACTCACTAGATGCCAATGGCAACAACCCTGCTCCTCTGAAGTATAACAACCAAAAAATATTCCCAGACACTGCCAAATGTCCCCTCTGTCTGCAGCTCAGCAAGGATCCACAAAGCCAGAAAATGCAGCCCTGCCACAGGCCCCACTCTGCAAATCACCACTACTTCCTTCATACCGCCAAATCACCATGTACAAAACTCTGTCGTGGGTAGATTTGGGAAGAATGGAGGAGGATCATAGCACTGTGTGGCTCAGTAAACAACTTTCAGTTGCTGTCCTGAATGTCCTTGGCTCTTCCTGCTACGAGCACTTTGTCACTGGCTTCCTTTCTCCTCTGGCTCTGCTCTCCGCCACGTTGCTCTGTCTGACATTCACTCCTGCTATCGTAGTTGTCTCTGTCTGTGGCTCTGTCTGCACCTGCCTGTCTTTATCACTCTCTCTCTCTCCCTGTCTGATTGTCTGTGTCCCCTTCCCTGACCCTTTCACTCTTTCTTTCAATTTCCTTGTCTCCCCCATGACAGCCTACCTCAGGGATTTTGTCGCTGCATTAAAACATTTGGGGTTGCAACTGTAATCCCTGGGACAAGCTCATTTGCTCGGTCTCTTTCACCTTGTTTCCTCCTGCACAGGTGGAAAGCTGTGGCCTTCCTCAGTTAGGAGGGCCAAGACTAAACTTAGGTTTGGCCTTAGAAAAGAAGACTAGTATTTTAGGCGAGGCTGGCCCAGGCAAAGGAATATTCCATGATGTCCATAAGTTTGCAGTGTAGTCTGGACCGAATGCCCCAGGAAGTAATAAGCCTAGTTTTCCTCTTGTATGCATCTATTTACCTTTAGGACCATATTTGGCAGGGTACAGAGAGGGGGACAGTGAAGACTAGTAAAAGATTTATTTGGATATTCCTGCATCTCCTCAAGAATTTTCTCTTAGATTCATCCTCTTAATATCACCGCAAAACCAGGTTGAATTATACTAACTGCAAAGGTTCTAAGTGCTTGGCACACTAAACCATGTAGTTTTAGTACAGCAAGCCAGAGGGTAGAAAGAAAGATGTAGCCAAAGTTAGACCACATAGAGTTTTAAAGAACTGTCTATGTGCCAGGTAAATTTCTAGGTGCTAGAGGTGCCTCAGAAGACAAAACAAGAATTCCTATTCTCTTTTATCTTATATTCTAGGCCTTTATCTTATATTCTAAGCTTTAGGCCAAGCAAGTCAGTGAATGGTGAAGTGAGGACTGCTGGAGTGGTGAATGCTAATAGAGAAGCAGGTTTGGGAACGAAAAACAAAGTTTGGTTTGGATAGTGTTAAATTTGTGCTGCCTCTTAGATCTCTACATGGAGATAACAAAGATGGATATCCCAATATAGAGTTCAAGGAAGAAGATCAGGCCATATCCAAATTTGGGAGGTCACCCCTGTAGAGGTAGTATTTAAAACCAGGGTTCTAGATGAGATCACTTAGAGAAACAGTGGAACTAAGGCAGAGATGGAGTCAAACGGCTGAGCCCTGGAGCAGGACATTTAGAAGTCAAAGAGAGACTGAGGAGTAGCAGTGAGGGGAGCAGTGTTTCATAGGTACAGAATTTCAGTTGTTCAAGATAAAAAGATTTCTGTAAATGGATTATAGTGATGGTAGCACAGCAATGTGGATATGCTTAACACCACTTAACTGTATCATTAAAAATGGTTAAATGGTATCTTAGTCCACTCTCTGTTACTATAACAGGATACTACAGACAAGGTAATTGATAAAGAAAATAAATTTATTTCTCACAGTTCTGGAAGCTGGGAAGTCCAATATCAAGGTGCTGGCATCTTGTGAGAGCCTTCTTACTGCATCGTAACACAGCAAGAACATGACAGCTCAGGTCTTTCTCCCATTTCTTATAAAGCCACTAGTCCCATCATGGGGTCCCCGCCCTCATGATCTTATCTAATCTTAGTTACCTCCCAAAGGCCTCCCAAATACCGTCAACATACAAGTTTTGTGATTAAGTTTCCAGTACATGAAATTTTGGGAATACATTCAAACCATAGCAGATGGTACATTTTATGTTAGGTGTATTTTTCCAGAACTTAAATAAAGAGAGAGAGACTGAGGAATAAATGGGGAATAAGAACCCAAATGAAGGAAGTGTTTCCAGAAGGTAGAGAGATCAACCAAATCAAATACTGCTGAGAAATCAATAAAACGTTAACTGTTGGTTTTGGCAATGTGGCAAGCAGTGGTGCCCTTGAGAGCAGAGTAGGTGTTGGAAACACTTGCTTAAAGTGCTCTCCAAGATACAGTGGGAGATGAAGAGGGCAAGATGAAAAAAGTAGCTAACACTTAGGTTAGCAGGAAAATAGGGCAGTGGCTACAAGTGGTCACAGGAGGAATCTTACTTTAAGAGGAAAAATAATGCATCACCTTTGAGGGCTGAGGTTGGAATGACCCCAGAGAGAGGGAAACACTGATGAGGCCAGAGAGAGAGGAAATATTTGTCACAGCCATACTCAGTTCCTGAGCAGAGCACTGGGCATCCAACTGGGGATGGCAGGCTGGCCTCCATAGGAGAAAGCACATGCAGCTGACCCATTGTGTAAGGAAGGAATCGAGGTATGTGGATGCAGAGGCAAGCAGGTGGGTCTGTTTGCAAGGGGACAGTAAGGACTTGCTCTTCTGATTGATTGAGTTTTTCAGTGAAACAAAAAGCAAGGTGGATGACTGAAAGTGAGAAGTGAGGAAGAGATTTGGGGGTTTCGAGAAGGTTTAAAATAGCCCTCTTTGGGGGAGGGAATTGCCATGGGAAATGAAGTAGGACTATGAGGCAGCTCGTGGGACCTAATTAACATTTGTGATCAAAAATGTAAAGTGAGATCAGAATAAATTTTCATCTGAATATGTATTATTTTTATCATTAATACCTTCTTAATAGTACATAATTTTAGTTTGTATTTCCTCTTTGATTCACTTATTTTAGTCAAGAATTTTTTAAATATTTCTAAGAAGGTAGGAAGTTTCTTAAAGAAAATACAAGCCACCAAAATGTATCAATCATAAATCTCTAAGTAATGACAACATTTTGTCAAAATATACAGAGCAGAGACTATTATAAACACAAAAGAAAAAGTTTTGATAAAACACCTCTTCTAAATTTGGAAAAATCTAGCTATTAAAGATTTTATTTAATACTACAATTATAAAACTTGATTGAATTTATATATACACACATATGTGATTATACATTATTTTATGTATATAGATGTCTTAGTACATTTTCTATTACTATAACAGAATACCCCAAACTGGGAAATTTATAAAGAAAAGAGGCTTATTATGGTTCTGGAAGATGCAAAGTGTAAGATCAGGCAGCCACATGTGCTGAGGGCCTCATGCTGCTTCACAGCACAGCAGAAAAGTAAATGGGAGAGAGAGAGTACATGTGCACAAGAGAAAAGGGGGCCAAACTCCCACAATAGCTAAACCAGTCCTGAGAGAAAGACATCAATCCCTTCAGGAAAGCAGAGTCTCCCCATGACCCAAACATCTCTTAATGGTCCCACCATCTCTCAACACTGGGGACCAAATTTCAACATGAGTTTTGAAGGGGACAAACCACATCCAAACTGTAGCAATGTGTATATGTATATATGTATTATTATGTTATATATACATGTATGTAGACATGTATGTATATATACACACATACATTTTTAATTAAATATTCATCTTTTACTGCTGTGAAATATAATGCAAGAGTGTTTAAGGTATTGTGAGACCAAGAAAATCTCAAATTTCCAAATTCAGAAGTTGCATACTCCACAGTCTCTGACCTGGATGGTTAAAAAAAACCTAGAAATTAATAACAAAAAGAAAGAAATCAAACTATTAGGAAAACTCTAAAATATTCTTCCAAATAACTCAGGGGCTGAAGAAAAAATAGAAAATGAAATTACAACATAATTATAAATTAACAACAGTGGAAACAATGCACGCTCAGAAGAAAATTAATAGCTCTAAAGCTCTAACCATTAATGGGAGGAGCTGTAAAATATCATGGCCATGTTTTTCAATTAAACACAGACAAAATTAGGAAGGCTTAGTAAAGTAACGAGAAACCATTGAAATGTATATATTCTTGCTTAGATGATGTTTTGAGACCCAGTTTAGCAACCTTAAGTACTTCGTGCTTAGAAATAAATGACTAGGAGTGGGGACCAGCAGAAGTCACAACTAGGTCCAAAAGCACTCACTAGCACCTGATCCCCTCCAGCCACTCCCATCTCAGGGAGGTGGCCAGACAGAAAGAGCATCCTGCCTTGATTCCAAATTAGGGGAGTAGAGGAATAAGGGATTTTGTCTTTTCCTTTTTTGTCCCCTGTGCCTGTATAAATAGTTCTTTTCCTTTTGAAGTGCCTGATGATAGATGCTCAATGAGCTTGATCCACATAGGCCAGTTAGATATGAGGGAGAAAAGCCACTGACTCCACCCTAATTCTTTAGGTCAACTGAAATATATTTAGGAATACATATAGATGCTCAGCATAAATATGGAAGATTCCAAATGTGTACAGGGTCAAGGGAACAGCTGCTGGGGAGATTGAAATGCATCACTGAGACAGGAAAAGGCAAGGAAATACAATAAGTACATGGAGTTTATAAGAAATGCACTGATTCAATTCAATAAACATTGCCAGGTACTGGAAAATAAGATATGAAACATTTCTTCAAGGAACTCATGGTTTGGTAGAGGCTCTCCTACAATGTTCATTAAAGATTTTTCCCTCAGTGATGGGAAAAGGGTTGAAATCTAGAGTGCTCCAATGAAAAAATACATGAAATTATTTAAAAGGTTATAAAGCACCAAATTCTGTATAATTTTCACTATTTATTCCTTGATCATAAAGCTCTTCCTAATAATATATAGCAAGGGCTGGCAAAACACAGACCGCTGCCTGCATTTGTAAAAAAAAGTTTTACTGGACCATAGCCTTGTCCACTCATTTACCTGTTACCTATAGCTGCTTTCACCCCTACAAAAGCAGAGTAGACTAGTTGCAACCAAAATGGCATGGTCCATGAATCCTAAAATATGTACTATATTCCCTTTACGGTTGAAGATTGCCAACATCTGATATATAGAGTCATTCAAGTGTTCTCTGGGTCACTTAATTCTCCTGAACCTTCTTTCTTTTCCTGTGGGGAATGGCTGTTTTTTTCACATGTGAAAAAAAAAATCATTCAAAAGAATTCTTTGTAATTGCATGAAAAACACAGGATGGTAGGTTTTCAACTCTTTCAATAATAAAATAACACCAAATCATAATTATTATTTATTACTTTCTATTTTACTAAATTATTGAAAGTAAAATTTTGCTTTAGAGATTAAAAAATTCATTCTGCCATGTGGTAACTTGTGTTTTTCAAGTTTTTTTTTTTTTAATGAAAGCTTTTCTCCTTAAATTTTGACAGTCTGTCTTGTAGAAGACATAATTGCTTTGCATTAAGGTGACTTGCTTTATTCTGTGTTATTATTGCCAAGCAACCTCATCTTAAATCCCAAAGTTCTAACTTCTTTTAATAGACATAGAGGTATTATCTGAGTTCCAAGAATTTATATTAAGCTCTTACAAAGTGTATTATGAATGTAGCCCACACAAATACTGAAACATAACTCCAGGACAGCTGCATTAGACCCAAGGCTGGTTTCAGTTACCATTTACTCTTTGAATATAGCAAATATCCAGAAGTAAAAAAAATAAAAAACCCTTTGAGAAACCAAGATATGAGTTGGCATTGGATTAATCCCACACCTGCATTTGTGATCATCAAAAAACTGGAGTCACAGCCATGTGGCCTAAACCAGATGGCAGCATGAACTTTCTTCTTCCCTGCCAAGTATTATTTCATGTGTATTTTTAAAATCATCACGACACATACAACCAACAGGTTTGCTGTCCTTTAACATTTGAATTAAGTTTTAGGGGAGAAAAAAACCTGGGTTTGTGTTTGAGCTAGACCTTAGAAAATCACTCCTGAGGCCCTGAAGAAATAAGAACCAGGTAAACCTCAGCTTTGAAAACCTGAAAGATAGTAATTCTTGATATACACAGTTTATTTCATTATTGCCATTTGGACACATCACTTGCCTAGTTCCTGACTTTTCTTCTAATGCTTTCTCCTAGTCACTATGCACTAAGTGGTTCTGGCAGTGTTAGGTCACCTGCTGCCAAGGCCAAAATTATCCCAAAATAGAAGCAAAGAAGCAGCACAGGCCAAGGAAGGCCTTAGAGAGAAGCATATGCATTGACATAAGAAGATTCTGGAAAGTAGATCAAAGGGATGTCTTCAGGCCAAAGAGAAGAATCCAATTTGGTTAAAGAAAGTGGCTAAAAAGATTCTTGCTAATTCTGAATACATTTTATGTCCACGCTTTATCTAAGAGAAGAGTTTATCCATTAGCACCCTGCATCTGGGCACAGCCAACCTTTAAAACTATAATCGTTATCTTTCCCATTAGTAAATATTATGAATTGAATCATTGTTTCCTCCCCCTCCAAAATTATATGTTGAAGCCCTAACCCTCAGTACCTCAGAATGTGACCTTATTTGGAAATAGGGTCATTGCAGGTGCAATTAGTTAAGATGAGGTCATAGAGTGGGACCTAATCCAACACAACTGGTGTCCTTATGAAAAGGACATGTAGACATGTAGACAAGTAACCAGAATACTCATTGAATGGCATCTACATGTCTACATCAGCATCATTCTAGGTCACAGGGCATGCCCCCACTCCAGGTTCATTCTTTCTACAGACCACTCTGGAGAACTCTAGTCTACCATATATAGATTGGTGTTCCTATATATGGTACTGGTTAGTTCACTCTTTGATTCCTCTGTTGTATGTACTTATGCAGCAACCCTACATGATCTGTACATGTACCCCAGAACCTAAAGTACAATAAAAAAAGAAGAAAAAAAAGTTATTTCCCAGCTTGAAATTTTTCACTTCTTTTTAGTTTCCAAACTACACTTTTTTAGCAAATACAAATGCATATATTATTTCCTTATCCCTATTTGATTTAGAATGAAAGCAATGTCTTTTTAAAAATGCATTAGTTTCAAAATACAAGTAACCAGAATACTCATTGAATGCTTTTATAAATCAACATATGCACGATTACCTCTAGTATATGGTCTCAATTCCTACTTCATTATTATTTATCTCCTGACAGTAAATATGCAAAACTCTCCTATATTTGAAGTTTTGTTTCACCCAGCCAAAAAACCCTCAAACATTAATTCTTCAAATTCTCTTTTAAAAAGTAAAATTAAGGCAGTAAAATAATCCAAACAAAAGGATAATAGTCAAAGTTGTGAGAGAAAAGGGTTTACAGACTTTAAGCTATGATGAAATCCATGAGATGTGAATAAACTGGAAAAGAATTGTAGACATAATAAGGCTAAGACATAGCTAACATTTTCTATATTGAATGTGGTAAGTGTTTTAGTGACATCAATTATTCCATTAAAAATTGTATAAATTAGGTAGTACTATTATTTTCACCATTTTATAAATGTAGAAACTGAGACACCAAGAAATTCTGTGAATGCCCAAGGTCACAGAGCTAGTCATTGATGGAGTAGAAGTGACCCCCAGGAAGCCTGACTCCACAGTTAACATGCTAACCCCTCGGTAACACAACTTCTCAACATTGTGGCCCATCACCAACATTCATAAGTGAAATAAATACTAAATTTCAGTTATAGGATAATGAAAAGAAACATTTAAGTCCTTAAGCGTCCTGAATTAATTCTAGGTTAAGGAGCCATGGTATAGATAGACTTTAGAAAGCAGGTATCATGTCAATCTTACAAACTATTAAGTAGCTAGTACAAACCCTCAAACATACATGCACAATAGAAAAGACAGATTCATGCCGCATTCCATCAGGTTGAATGCCATGATCCATGATTTGGCTCCCACAAAGCCCCAGTGGCCCCTGCCTCTTTTGGTACCCAAGGTCATCCCATAGTCCTTGGGAACAAGGTCAGACATTACAGATACCTAGAATCTCCATGAAAAGTTAAAGTATTATCATAAACATTTAACCTGAAAAGGCCCAGAAATTTGGAAGATGAAAGTTCAGCAGTAGAAAATGACTTGCCAACACAGTGTGAACTATGTATTTTGCCAGATGTTAATTGCAATTGGCACTTCTGAGGCTGGTGTGAGACGTGTTGTCCTTCATCTCCAAAGAGCTGTTTCTGACCTACTTTCTTCCTCACCACCCCATTAGGAAAAAGGGGGAAAAAACTTTGAATTTGATTCTAAGTGCTTTACTGAGTTATTTTAATTAAAATATTTTGAAGGATAATGTGCTTTCATAAAACTTGAAATAGCAGTTTTCCTTAGAGCTCACACTTTATGTCAGCAAGCAATTATGGCCTAGATTGAACGCATTTGGACCTGACTCATTTTTCTATTAATATAGTAATAATCCCTCATGAATATTCATAATTCCTTCATTTGTACTGTATTTACACATCTCCCTCAGATGAAACATCTTAAAATTTCCATTTTATCATGGAAAAAATAGGCATAGCAAATTTCAAATAAGTAACGTACATTTTTACCAAAATTGGGTTAGTTTTCTTCACTGATTTTGGTATAGACATATTTAATTCTCAAATGAAACTCAAGTTGATTCAGGCCCAGTCCTTGAAGACTAACACATCAAATTCTTTCTTCCCACTCCCACACCATAAGGTCTCTCTACCCCCTAGTAAAAGCATTGTTTATTCAATTCTTAGCTGTTTCAATGTTCTAAACTTCCATTCATTTGTTCAACAAATATTTACTGAGAGCCTGCTCTATGATAGGTGATGAACTAGACCTGGCAATGCAATGATAAATAAGAAGTGTCCTGAACCCTGAGCGTCTCATAGTGAGGAAGACAGATAAACCTAACCAGACTATAAGCTGACTAGTGGCGTAAGAGAGGCAGGAACTGAATGCAGTGTAAGTACCAGGGAACTTACTGTTAATCTTCCTAGAGTATTAAAGAAAGGTTTCAAAGAGATAATCACCTAGGGAGCTTCAGGAGGGGGCTGGTCACCAGAAAGACCAAGGCATGTTTAGATGTTTGGGACTTTCAGTCCCACTCCCTGACCTCTGGGAGGTGAACATGTGGAGCTTTCTGGAGGGTGACCCACTAGGAAAGGCATGGAAGCTCTACACCCCTTCTCACATGTTTTGCCACATGTATCTCTTCATCTGTATCCTTTGTAGATCCTTTATGATAAACTGGTAAACATAAGTAAGTGCTTCCTTGAATTCTGTGACCTGCTCTAGCAAATTAATTGAACCCAAGAAGAGGGTCATGGGATCCCTGATTTATAGCCGATCGGTCAGAAGGACAGGTAAAACAAACTGGGGCTTGCAACTGGCATCAGAAGTGGGGGCAGTCTTGTGGGAGTGATCTCTTAACCTGGGAGATCTGATGCTATCTCCAGTAATGTCAGAATTGAATTAGAGGACACAAAACTGGTGTCTGCTGCAGAATTGATTGCTTACTTGCTGGTAAGGGAAAAAACCCCGTACATTTGGTCACAGAAGTCTTCATGTTGATTGTTGTTGAGTAAGAGAAAAGAAAAAGAACTTTGAGTTTGAGTGTGTTTTTTCCACCCACAGCTTAAGTAAAATGACATCCTGGGGAGGAAAAGTAGGATGTTAAATTGCTAATGAGTTGATTAAATCAGTGAGGTCAAATGCCACAGGCAAAATTATAGGATAAGACTGCAATGGAAAAAAAGGCTTCATTTCAATGGAGAATTTGCCTCAAATTCTTTTGGGGAGTTATTTTACGCCATTCTTTCAGGCAAAGTCCTCCAATACTTATCTCTGCCATCTCCACCTTGTATTGTGGAAAGCTGTTATGACTAATGTACTTGAATTTTTACAACATCCAGTACACTGGTGTTTCTTTGATTGATAGATTAATGTTTATCATGCAAATAACAGTTAACTGTGACAATTACTTTAACACAATAAATATTCCAATTATTTGTCCTCCAAGGTGTGGTTTGGCTATATATAATTATATTTTCTTAAGTTTCAGTCACTTTTCAACTTTCATTGTCACTTTTCAGGTTTCGGGCCAATTTAATTTCAAATTAAAGCTTTTCTTACTAGATCCATTAGGTTTATCTTCCCTAAATGTGTTTGTTAGCATGCTTGAAAAACAATGCTCATATTCCAAAACCAACTTCAACTCAATATGACTTTGATGTAACCCTACCAACATTTTTGGAACACATACTTTCATGGCACATTCCACTTGGAGAGAGAATACAAAGACAAATAACTTGTCTTCCCAAAGTTCATGTTCTGTGTGAGGCAACCAGCATATAAATGAATACTTAGTATGTTTTGTGATGAGCACTACAATGTAATTGAGGTTTGCACACAACATTATGACAACATTGAGGAAAGGGGGATTAATTTGGCTTTGCATGGTAACTTAACAAAGAGGTGATATTTGAGCTGGATATCAAAGGATGAGTTAGCCATGTGCAAAATATAGTAAAGGCATAAAGAGAATAAAGGCTAGGTCTTAGGCTCAGAGAGTTGGGAAAGTGAATTGGCCAGATATGTGTTTTGGAAACACACTGGAGCTTAGATCTGGAAGTAATGTGGATCATGCCCATTCACTCATTCTTTACTGTCACACTAATTAACCACCAGTGCTTTATGCAGACTTGCCCAGGAGAGAGGGGACTGTAGCCTTAAACATAAAAGGGGAGTGCTAGAAAGAGAAAATGAGGAAAGATGAAGTATGAGGCATCATGGTATGAAATAAGATAATGAAAAAAATTGAAAAAGCTGAGGGAAAACAGAGTAGAGGCAAAGGTGCGGAACCTGAATCTGTTTACTAGTGATTGAGAACAAGAGTATAATGTAGCTTACCTCTGCTGTGTACTGGCTGGACTTTCAACTGTCAGCAACTGCAGCCCTTTGTTTGAGGGCTCTTTTTGGCTGCTACCACCCACTCTCCCTGCACACACAACAGGCTAGAAGGGGCAGAGAATTCAGGGCTCCTGGGAAGAGTCCTCAACCAATGACTGGCAGGAACTGTTAGATGAATCTCCCAGCTCCTGTGCCCCTTGGATGGGATAACTCTCAGGTATCTGTTTTATCTTTCAAAGCAGACTAAGCTCTCGTTGCCCAGAGTGGGCACCCTTGATAACACATCCTTATTGGCTGCCTTCTCTGTGCTTGCTTTCTTCCACACTCCACTACTGGCATCTCCTAGGATCACCTCACAAAGAAACAACTTGTATCTGAGTTCTCATCCCATCTGTTGATTAGAAAGGAAGTAGGTGTGAGGAAACAAATGAGAATGGAAAAGTGAAAGACTGAAAAGTAAATATGAAAAACAAAACAGAGGCAGGAAAGACAAAAAGGAAAGTTGCCACATCCTTGAAGAAATGAAACAGAAGAATCCAACTATGTATCCCTTAAAGCAGGGGTTTTTAAATTTTTTTAAGTTGGACTGTGCATTAAAATCACCTATGATTAATAAAATAAAAACAAACCAACAATACTCAGGTCCCGCGCCCATAACAATTATAAATGTACAACGTCTGTCTCCTGCATCTCCTGCCCTCCAGTCCCTGCTTTGGTAGTTGGTACTGTATTGTTGTGATCAAGGGAATAGATAGAAACATATGCCTGTAAGAGGAAGTGGCTGGAAATGAATGAAAAAGGAAGGAGAAAGAAAAGAAAAGGTAGCTAAGTATTGAAAAAATATCTGCATCACTCTTGAAGGCTTTGGAATTAGAATAGGTTTCTCTATTTCTTTTTCTTTTTGAGACAAGATCTTGCTCTGTTGCCTAGGCTGGAGTCCAGTGGCACGATCATAGCTCACTGCAGCTTCCATCTTCCAAGCTCAGGCAGCCCTCCCACCTCAGCCTCTTGAGTAGCTGGGACTACAGGCATGTACCACCAAGTCAAGGCTTTTTTGTTTGTTTTCTTTAGTAGAGACAACGTCTTGCCTTGTTGCTCAGGTTGGACTTGAACTCCTGAGCTCAAGCTATCCTCCCACCTCAGCCTCCCAAAGTGCTGGGATTACAAGCATGAGCCACTGCACCTGTTCTAGGTTATTCTTTTAAATGTACCACCACACTGAGGCTGGCCTCAAGGTGGTCCAGTTTCTCCACATTCAAAACAAGAATTTTTCTAATAAGCATTTAATCTACAAAATCTGCAAGAGGAATGAACAAAGATGCCTAAGAGAGAAAGCATGGTTTGGCTCAGGAGTTCCTTTTACTTCACTTGAGACAAATCCAACAGTCTAGAAGACTCTGATTAATGATCTCTATTGTCTTGATTTGGGGGTAAAAAATAATTTCTGATTTGATTTTGAATAAGCTTTTAAGGAAAACAATCAGACTGGTCAATGTTTGTTAAGCATTAGATTGGCAGGAAGTCCCAGGTGGGGAATAGATTAAGGATCAGCCCCAGGGATTATTATTGAGTGAACCATTAATCTTAGTTTAATGAACAGGATGAAAATAAACACTGCAACACATGCAAGTCCCCAAAATTTTATCTCCTCAAAAAGGAGGATGAGGCCAGGTGCAATGGCTCAAGCCTGTAATCCCAGCACTTTGGAAGGCCGAGGTGGGTGGATCACGAGGTCAAGAGATCGAGACCATCCTGGTCAACATGGTGAAATCCCATCTCTACTAAAAATACAAAAAAATTAGCTGGGCATGGTGGCACGTGCCTGTAATCCCAGCTACTCGGGAGGGTGAGGCAGGAGAATTGCCTGAACCCAGGAGGTGGAAGTTGGGGTGAGCCAAGATCACGCCATTGCACTCTGGCCTGGGTAACAAGAGCGAAACTCCATTGCAAAAAAAAAAAAAAAAAAAAAAACAAAAAACAAAAAAAGGAGGATGAAAATTAGTGACACGGGGGAATGATCCAAGATGACTAAACACTAACATCTCAGGATTGCAGCTCCCAGTGAAAGCTCAGAGAACAAGAGGACGCCACAGTTTCAGACAAATTTTGGTCGCTCACAGAGCAGAAGATTCCCAGTGGAGGAGCCCCACGGGTCGCCAGCATGACTCTTGTGGCCGGCACAGTGGTTCTGCCGGCACCTCGGCACAGCAGCTCTCGGTGCAGAGTAAATGACACTGGTTCCCCTTCTGACCGAGGTTCGGAGGAGCTGCATGGGTCGCCAGCGTGACTCTTGTGGCTGGCACAGCGGTTTCACCGGCACCTCGGCACGGCAGCTCTCGGTGCAGAGTAAACAGGACTGGTTCCCCTTCTGACCAAGGTTTGGAGGAGTCGCATGGGTCGCCAGCGCAACTCCTGTGGCCGGCGCAGCGGTTGTGCCGGCACCTTGGCGCGGCAGCTTTTGGTGCAGAGTATACTGGACTGGTTCCCCTTCTGACCGAGGTTTGGAGCTCCGGGAAGGCAGAGTTGCCTATTACAGACTCAAGAAGGAAGCCAGACTGGAGATTCCTGGGCAGAAAAGCACCATCAGTCTTAACGCCGCTGTTTTGGCTGGCGCAGTGGGTTGCTCATATTTCGGCCCTGGGAATTAACAACTTGGACGTCCACTCAGAGACCTAATTTGAAAGTTGGTAATTACAAAGACGACAGGTGGATAAATTTACAATGATGGGAAGAAACCAGTGTAAAAACGCTGACAGTACTCAAAATCAGAACACCTCTCCCTCTAAAGAGGATCACATACTTACCTGGCAGGGGAGATACCATGATCACGAAGGTGGTTTTCCCAGGGCGAGGCTTATCCATTGCACTCCGGATGTGCTGACCCCTGAGATTTCCCCAAATGTGGGAAACTCGACTGCATAATTTGTGGTAGTGGGGGACTGCGTTCGCGCTTAAAAAAAAAAAAAAAAAAGAGGATCACAGTTCCTCATCAACAAGGGAACAAGACTTGATGGAGAAGGAGCACATCCCATTAACAGAATCAGGCTTCAGAAGATGGATAATAAGAAACTTCTGTGAGTTAAAATAACATGTTGTAGCCCAATGTAAAGAAACTAAGAACTTTGAAAAAAGGTTTGATGAAATCCTAATGAGAATAGACAACTTAGAGGAACATAAGTGAATTAATGGAACTGAAGAATACAATGCAGGAACTCCGAGAAGTATGCACAGGTTTAAACACTCGAATTGTTCAAGCAGAAGAAAGGATATCAGAGGTCGAAGTCCAACTTAATGAAATAAAACGAGAAGACAAGATTAGAGAAAAAAGGATAAAACGGAATGAACAAAGTCTCCAAGAAATGTGGGACTATGTGAAAAGACCAAATTTACGTTTGATAGGTGTACCTGAATGCGACAGACAGAATGAATCCAAGCTGGAAAATATTCCTAAACTAGCAAAGCAGGACAATATTCAGCCCCAGGTAATACAGAGAACACCACAAAGATATTCCTCAAGAAGAGCAACCCCAAGGCACATAATCATTAGATTCACCAGGGTTGAAACAAAGGAGAAAATACTAAGGGCAGCCAGAGAGAAAGGTCAGGTTAATTACAAAGGCAAGCCTATCAGACTTACAGCAGATCTCTCAGCAGAAACTCTACAAGCCAGAAGAGAGTGGGGGCCAATATTCAACATCCTTAAAGAACAGAACTTTCAGCCCAGAATTTCATATCCAGCCAAACTAAGCTTCACAACTGAAGGAAAAATAAAATCTTTTATGAACAAGCAAGTACTCAGAGATTTTCTTACCACCAGGCCTGCTTTACAAGAGCTTCTGAAAGAAGCATTACACATAGAAAGAAACAACCAGTATTAGCCTTTCTAAAAATATACCAAAAAGTAAAGAGCATCAACATAAAGAAGAATTTACATCAGTGAATGGATAAAACAGCCAGTTAACATCAAATGGCAGTAATCCTAAATTTAAACAGACTAAATCCCCCAATCAAAAGATACAGCCAAAACCCAACGGCATGTTACATCCAGACCCAT
Source organism: Callithrix jacchus (assembly GCF_049354715.1). Classification (NCBI taxonomy): domain Eukaryota; kingdom Metazoa; phylum Chordata; class Mammalia; order Primates; family Cebidae; genus Callithrix; species Callithrix jacchus. Next base: position 22,321,499 of record NC_133524.1, read on the forward strand.
TTCACATGCAAGGATACAAAAAGACTCAAAACAAAGGGACAGAGAAAGATTTACCAACCAAATGGAGAGCAAAAATAAATAAATAAAAAGCAGGAGTTGCAATTCTCGTATCTGATAAAATAGATTTTAAAGCAACAAAGATACAGTGGTAAAAGGATCAATGTAACAACAAGAGCTAACAATCCTAACACCCAGATACATAGAGACTTAGACTCAATGAGACAGAAAATTAATAAGGATATCAAGGACTCAAACTCAGATCTGGAACAAGTAAACTTAATAAATATTTATAGAGCTCTCCACTTTAAATACACAAAATATACATTCTTGTCAATACCACATCACACCTACTCATAGGTTTAAATGAAACATTAATTGGCCATTATTAATACCCATTTTTTTTTAGAATAAAGCAACATTTCCCTTCTCTCTCCCTCTTTTTCTTCCTCTTTCTTCCTCTCCTTCACTCCTTTTCTTTTCTTTCCTTCTCTCAAAAAAAGAAAAAAAAGAAATCAACTTGTAGACCTCTAGATCCAGGTCGGCAATGTCTCTATCATTGCTTGATTTCCTTCCTTCCCTTCTCTCCCTCCCTCCCTTCCTTCCTCCCTCCCTTCCTCCTTTCCGCCCTTCCTGCCTTCCTCCCTTCCTCCCTTCCTAAAAAATAAAAAAATAAAAAATAATTATGAAGAAAAAGAAAGAAAATTAGTGACACATATATTAGCAACACCCCCCACAAAAACATCTATAGCAAATTTAGAACTGGAAGAAAAATCAACTTAACTTTCATTCTTCAGTTACTCTTCATTGGTATCAGTATACTACCATGTTAAAGATGATTGGTGGCAGATGACATTGTAGGTGTGCAATAGAAAGAGTTGAACTTTGAAGTAAACATAAACACAATTGGATATGAATCTTTGATCACTAGGTATATGTTCTGGTGAATACTTCATTGTGTTGTTGCCAGGATTAAATGAGAAAGAAATACAGAGCATGTGCTTAGTGCATAGCAATTGCTCAATAAAATTGACCAGTAGTCACAAGAGTAGCATTAGTAGTAATAGTGTTAATATTATGTAATAACTTTTCTAAACTTCATTTTCTTCACCTATAAAGTGAAACAAATAAGACCTACTTTGTAAAAGTTCTGAGAATAAATTTGCAAATGAAGTAACTTATTTAAAATGCCTAGAGCAGTGTCTGATTCAAAGTAGGCATTCAATTAGTGCAGCAGCTATTGTTATTGGCTTGTTTTTGTTTGTCTAGGACCTCATGACCTTTCCTCACTAGACCTTGTCCCCATTCACTGGACATTTCTTCAAAACCCCTGGAGGTCATTTATGTGGCAGGGATCCATAATTATCTGTCCACCATGGTGCACACAACATGCAAGTACAAATGTCTGTTATCTTCATTAAAACAATAGCTAGGAAAGAAAAGCTGGTTTGGGTTTGGTTGTTATTCTAAGTTCTTCCCTGATTCCTTTGGCATTCTTTCCTGCACTGGCACTCTTCAACTGCTACCAACCTCCTTTTAGTCACTGTTTAAATGCAAGTATTTTTTATCTGAGGGAAGGAAGCTGAATTATTGCTTAAGATAGTCCTCAGGGCAGTCACATTTGAAGACCTCTACTCCAGACAGTTTGTGATACAGTGAAATTTCCGTTCTAAACAACCCTGTGCAATTTTTCGCTTGGACAATGGAAGGAGCAGCCCAAAGAACAGGTAAAATGGGAGAGAACCAAAATCCTACTCATATGAAACACAGAATGAGTCAAATGGTATCAAGTGGATGATGAAAAATGAAGGCTGCTTCTTTTTTGTAACTTATTTATAAGCCTCAAGTAATCTCCATTTTGTTGAAAGGGACCTTTAGTCTTTGAAATAGGTGAAATCCAAGCTTTGATTAAACACCTTTATTGTGAATTTCTGAAGCATCTGAATTTACAAAATGTGGCTCCTGAGAAAGTGAACTGTGCAGGGAAATCTGGCTCATGATGACAAACCCAGCACAGAAGAAACGATTTTCTCCTGTTCCACTCACGTTGCTGAGGTTGCTATCCTTTTCATTTTAAAAAATTTTCCTTTTGATTTATTGTTAATTGTTTCAAACAAGCAATGACTATAGAGTAAACATGGTTTAAATTTTTATTAACTACTAAATCCTATAGGACTGGCATTCCTGTTTTCCATTTCCACTCCTCTGTCCCAATTCAATGAAATTATGAAATGAAATATAGACTGATTGTTTATTTATTTATTTTGTTTTTCTGAGACGGAATTTCGCTCTTGTTACCCAGGCTGGAGTGCAATGGCGCGATCTCAGCTCACCGCAACCTCCGCCTCCTGGGATCAGGAAATTCTCCTGTCTCAGCCTCGTGAGTAGCTGGAATTACAGGTGTGCACCACCATGCCCAGCTAATTTTTTGTATTTTGAGTAGAGATGGGGTTTCACCATGTTGACCAGGATGGTCTGGATCTCTTGACCTCGTGATCCACCCACCTTGGCCTCCCAAAGTACTGGGATTACAGGCTTGAGCCACCGCGTCCGGCCGATTCTGTTTATTTTTTTCAAAAAAATATTAATTTTTAACTAGTAAATTAATAGATGTTCATTGTAAAAGATATGTAGAAATTTCACAAAGGCCAAAGGAGAGAAAAAAATTACACCACCAGAAAAATAAACACTTTTAACATGTTGGTGAAGATTGCGCTTATACTTTTCCATGCATTTATATGTTTATTCCATCAGAATCATAGTACACATATTGCTTTTGTGATCATAAAGTCATTCAATATCTCTCTTAAGATGATTTTAAATGGCTGCGTAGTATTCCATCAGATAGACAATTTAGATAGCCAATCCCAAATTGTTGAATATTTGGTGGTTTCTAGGTATTTTTGCTATTTTGACACTTCAGGGAACATTCTTGTACATATGTCTTTGGGCACATCCATGAATATTTCTCTAAGATAAATTCCTAAGAGGGAAGTTTTTGTACAAATGGCATGCTCGTTTTAAGAGTGTTTTAAGGATTGTTTTACTTTGGAGAACCGACTACAATTTCAACTAAATGACTATTCCTGTAATTATTTTTCTAGTGACTGACTTTCCAAGTCATTAATAAATTCCAACAGTTTGGCTCCCAATCTATATCTTCCTCACTGTCTTTCATGCCTGAAAAAAAGGATAAAAATCATTTGTCAAGAACATGTGTCTATGTTTTTAGCTTGGGAAACATGGTAGCCATAACCATATGCCATGAAGGCAAAATATTCAGTAAAGTTTCAGACATTTGCACACCTAACGCTGACTTGTTCCTTATATCCAGTAACTTCTAGAAGGGCAGGCATCTCATATCTGTTTACCTCTGTGTCTGCAGATATGGTGTAGCAGCTGGTATACAATAGAAGCTCAAAAACCATTTCCTGAATGAATAAACGAATGAATGGTCACCTTGTAAGGAATATATCAATTTACATTCCCACCAATGAGAGGAGTCTCTCTCTCATAGCCTCAGTCAGCTAACATTTAGGCAAAAATTCTACATATCCCACAAGTGCTCAATTGTTTAAGAAAATATATTTTAATAGCTTAAGCAAATAAAACTATTTAAAGGAGTCACTCAGTCACACCAAATTTAAAAGCATATATTTATTTACCCAAATTATATGTAATATGATGATCACTCTAGAGGAATAGTGTCTAATAGAAATATGATATAAGCCACACATGTAATTTTAAACTTTCTAGTAGCCACATTTTAAAAAATAATAATGACCGAATGAAATAATTTTTAAATATATGTTATTTAATCCAATATTTCTAAAATATAATTCCAACATGGACTAAATATTGATAATAAAAATTATCAATAGTTCATATTCTTCTTCTCATACTAAGTCTTCAAAATCCAGTGTGTTTTACACTTACAGCACAACACAACTCAGACACAAAATTTCCATCAGAAATACTTGACCTGTATTTAGATTTCATGACATCTATAGTTGTTCCATACTGAAGGCGTTCCAAATATTCATACTTAAATTGTTCCAAATATACCTCAGTTTTTCAATAACTGAATCAATATTCACTTTTTAAGTTTTAATTCAAATAAAATTAAATTCCTCAGTCACACTCATCATATTTCAAATGCTCAATAGCTACACATAGCTAATGACTAGTCTATTGAACAGTGTTGCAGAGGCCAACCCTTTAACTAGATGTCTTTTGTGTAGTCCATTAGCATTTAATGAGTTATCACACAGATTAGTTTGTCATACCTGTTTTCAGATGAGGACATAGAAGCTTTGAGAAATTGTCATACGTGTAAGACCATACAGCTAGAGATTAGTTAAGACTCACATCTAGGCATGTGGCCTCCAGATACTGAATCCTTTCCTTTGTCCCATTAGCTGAAAGAACAGCAAAATGAAACATCTGTGTTAGGTATGCAAATATCTGAAAGTTTCCTAGATACTTTGCTTTCATGGCATATGGTTATGGCTACCATGTTGCCCAAATTGAAAACATAGACACATGGTTTTGACAAAAGATTTTTGCACTTCTTTCAGGTGTAAAAGACAGTGAGAGAGAAAGAGTTTGGAAACTAAAATGCTAGAATTTGAGGACATTTCGATAGTTTATGGCAGTGGTTTCCAACTTCTTTTAAGCAGCAGAACCTGTTTGTCAATGAGATCTTAGACAGAACCCCAGTATATAAAATCAACAAAGCTGCTCTATGAAATCACAGGGGCTCCCAGAGTATTGCCAGTTGACATCCTCATCTGCAAAATCCTCTCCTCACCATGGCAGCCCCTGAGGTAAGACACCAGAACCCCAAAGTGCCATTAAACAGCATTTTTTTAAATTTTTTATTGGATTATAGGTTTTGGGGTACATGAGCAGAGCATGCAAGACAGTTGCGTAGGTACACACATGGCAGTGTGCTTTGCTTTTCTTCTCCCCTTCACCCACATTTGGCATTTCTCCCCAGGCTATCCCTCCCCACCTCCCCATCCCACTGGCCCTCCCCTTTTCCCCCCAATATACCCCAGTGTTTAGTACTCCCCTTTCTGTGTCCATGTGTTCTCATTTTTCATCACCCACCTATGAGTGAGAATATGCGGTGTTTCATTTTCTGTTCTTGTGTCAGTTTGCTGAGGATGACGTTCTCCAGATTCATCCATGTCCCTACAAACGACACAAACTCATCATTTCTGATTGCTGCATAAAATTCCATGGTGTATATGTGCCACATTTTTCCAATCCAGTCTATTATCAATGGGCATTTTGGTTGATTCCAGGTCTTTGCTATTGTAAACAGTGCTGCAATGAACATTCGTGTACATGTGTCCTTATAGTAGAACGATTTATAGTGTTTTGGATATATACCCAGTAATGGGATTGCTGGGTCAAATGGAATTTCTATTTCTAAGGCCTTGAGGTATCGCCACACTGTCTTCCACAATGGTTGAACTAATCTACACTCCCACCAACAGTGTAAAAGTGTTCCTTTTTCTCCACATCCTCTCCAGCATCTGTTGTCTCCAGATTTTTTAATGATCGCCATTCTAACTAACAGCATTTTAAAACCACCCTTCAGAAAGGACCTCTGCTTTCAGAAAGATAAAATAGATGTATTTTTCCCTATTTCAACAACTAAGTACAGCTAAAACCCCCTGGATATTATATATAAAACAAATATAGAAGACCCAGAAAGGGAGAAAGGAGAAGGTAGATGAACCAAGGGCCTTGGGGCCCAAAGAACAACACAGTGGTAAATTCCTTCTTTTTTTGTTTGATTTTTGTCTTGGCCGCAAACATCCCAGCCTGGATGCTGGAGAAATCAGCAAACTGGAAAGTCCATTGGGTGCACACAAGAAAAGCCTACCCTCTTTAGCCAGAGAACCAGGAAAGGGACAACCTAGAAAGACAGAAAACTTTTATACAATAACTGCTCTACTCCAGCTAAACACAATAGAGAATAGTACAGCCCCCATCCCCATCTTCATCAGCAAAGGCTGAATGGGAAGCCTGTACTTCCACACTTGCCAGCCTGTAACAAGGCAACACAAAAGCTCCCTCACCCACCAGGATGTTATCAGAGAAGGTTACATAAGGAGCCAGGACTTTCATTTCTCACCCATCTCCTGGTGTCGGTGGAGACTATGTGGGGAACCTGGACTTTCATTCCCATTTGGCAGTAACAAGGCACCACTCGTGCAGCTGGAGTGGTGTCAGAGGAGGCCTGATGAAGAGTCAAGACTTTCACCATCACCCAGTGGTGATGAGGCCTGCCACCCATGGTGTCAATGGAGGCTACGTGGGGAGCAGTAAAGTATTCCTGTTTCTTCCAACCACAGCTGTATGGGCAGAAGCCTAACAAGGAAGGAGCCTGAATTCCCACGTCAACCTAGCAGTCATCGGAAGCCCCTCCTCCACCCCAGGTATCAATGGAAGCCAATAGAGAGCCTGAATTTGTAGTGCCACCTGGAAGTAACAAGGCAGCACCTCTCATTCTCTCTGCCAGAGTGATGTCAAGAGATGCTATCTAAAACAGAACATTCAAGTAAACCCCAGCATCTCATAACATAATAACAAAGATGTTCATCTTTCAACCAAAAATTATCCTTCATGCCAAGAGCCAGGAAGGTCTCAACTTGAACAAGAAAAGACAATTAATAGATATGGTCACTGAGATGACACAGATGTTACAATTATCTGACAAGCATTTTAAAGAAACCATCATAAAAATGCTTCATGAAGCATTTATGAACATGCTTTAAATGAATAAAAATCAGGAAGTCTCAGCAGAGAATAAGAAAATACAAAGAAAAACCAAGTATAAATTTTAGAACTGAAAAATACAATAATCAAAATTTTTTAAAAACTCCATAGATGAGCTTGACAGCAAAATATAGAGGTCACATGAGAGATAATCAGTGAATTTGAAGACAGAACAATAGAAATTACCCAATCTGAACAAGAGAGAAAAGATCAGCTGGAAGAAAAATGAATAGAACCTCAGAGACCTCTGGAACTATAACAAATGATCTAACATCTGTATCATCAGAGTCTCAAGATGAAAGGAGAAAGAGGGTCAGGCTAAAAAAGTGTTTCAAGAAATAATGGCTAAAAATCTTCCAAATTTGGAAAAAGACATAAACATATCCAAGAAACTAAGCTAACCCCAAACAGGATAAACCCAAGGAATTTCACAGAAAGATACATTAGAGTCAAACTTCTGAAAATTAAAGACAAAGTAAAAATCTTGAAAGCAGTGAGAGAGAAATGACACCTAACACATAGGGTAAAAACAATTCAAATAGCAGACTTCTCACAAGAAACCAGAAGAGTCCAGAAAGACATGTCACAAGATTTCTCAATTCCTGAAGAAAGAAAAGATAACTGCCAATCCAGAATTTTTTATCAAGTGAAGATATCCTTTGAGAATAAAGGGAGAAGCAAAGACATTCCCAGATAAAGGAAGAATAAGAAATCTGTCACCAGCAGACCTGTGCTGAAATAATGGCTACTGGAAATTCTCTAGACAGAAAAAAAATGATTAAAAAAAGGAAATCTTGGAGCATTAGAGAGGAAGAAAGAATAATAGAATAAAAACATGGGTAAATACAGTAGACCTTCCTTCTCTTCTTGAGTTTTCTAAATAATGTTTGACAGTTGAAGCAAAAATTATAACACTGACTGGTTGATATTATAAACCTCACCTAAATCTCATCTTGAATTATAGCTCCCACAATTCCCATGTGTCATGGGAGGGACCCAGTGGGAGGTAATTGAATCATGGGAACAGGTCATTCTCATGCTGTTCTCATGATAGTCAATAAGTCTCATGAGATCTGATGGGTGTGTTTGTCTGCTTGTTTGTTTGTTTTATTTGAGACAGTCTCACTCTGTCATCCAAGCTGGAGTGCAGTGGCGTGATCTCAGCTGACTGCAACCTCTGCCTCCTGGGTTCAAGTGATTCTCCTGCCTCAGCCTCCCAAGTAGCTGGGATTACAGGCACCTGCCACTACACTCAGCTAATTTTTGTATTTTTAGGAGAGATGGAGTTTCACCATGTTAGCCAGGCTGGTCTTGAACTCCTGACCTCATGATTCGCCCATCTCAGCCTCGTAAAGTGCTGGGACTACAGGCGTGAGCCACCATGCCCGGCTGATCTGATTATTTTATAAAGGGGAGCTCTCCTGCACAAGCCCTGTCTTGCCTGCTACCATGTAAGACGTGACTTTGCTCCTCACTCACCCTCTGCCTGATTGTGAGGCCTCCCCAGCCACGTGGAACTGTGAATCAATTAAACCTCTTTCCTTTAATTACCCAGTCTTGGGTATGTCTTTATCAGCAGCATGAGAGCAGACAAATCCACTGGTGTAGTTCTCAATGTATGTAGAGGAAATATTTAAGACAATTACAAATGGGGGAGGGCAATGAGACACAAAGTAAGTAAGTAAGGTTTTCACATTTCACTTGGACTGATAAAATGTTGACACTAGTAGACATAGTAAGTTATATATACACAATATAGTAAAGTTATTCAAAGAGGTACACTCCATGATGTAATAAATCAAATAAACACAAATAAATTACAAAAAAAATGAAATTTTAAAGAATATTCAAGTAACCTACAGGAGGAAAAAAACAGGAGAAAAAGCAGAGAAATGAAAAACAGAAAGAACAAACAGAAAATAAAAAATAAACTGGCAGACTCAAGCAATAGCATACCAATAATTACATTAAATGTAAAAAGTCTAAATACACCAAGTAAGAAGTTGGCAAAATGAATTTTTAAAAAGTAACCTAACTATCCACTGTCTACAAGAAAACTCACTTCAAATCTAATCATACAGGTAAGCTAAAAGTAAAAGGATGAAAAAGATATACCATGCAAACATTAATCAAAAGAAAGTAAGATTTGTTATGTTAATTTAAGATAGTGAAGTTCAGAGCAAAGAAAATGACCAGGGACAGAGAGGGACATTAGATAACAAAAGAGCTAATTAGCCAAGAAGACAAAGTAATCCTATTGCATAAAACAACAGAGCTCCAAAATATGTGAAACAAAAACTGACAGAATTAAAATGAGAAATCGAAAAATCCTCAACAATGGATAGAACAACAACTAGAAAAAAACCTGCAAGCATATAGAAAAGAACAACCCCATTGGCCAACACAATCTAATCGCCATTGATAGACCACTCCACCAAAGAACAGTAGAATATACATTATTTTCTTCTTTGTTTTTGTCTTGTTGTTTTGGGGAGGAGTCTCCATTGTTTTTTTACTTTTAAGTTCCAGGTACATGTACAGGTTTGTTACATTGATAAACTTGTGCCATGCAGGTTTGTTTTACGGATTATTTTGTCACCCACATGTTAAGCCTAGTACCCATTATTTGTTTTTCCTAATCTTCTCCCTTATCCCACCCTCCACCTTCTGATATGCCCCAGTGTGTGTTGTTCCCATCTATGTATCCATGTGTTCTCATCCTTTAGCTCCCACTTATAGGTGAGAACATGTGGTATTTGGTTTTCTCTTCCTCCATTAGTTTGCTAAGAATAACAGCCTCCAGCTCCATCCATGTCCCTGCAAAGGACATAATCTTGTTCTTTTTTTATGGCTGCATAGTATCTCATGGTGTATATGTACCACCTTTTCTTTTTCTTTTTTTCTTTTTTTTTTTTTTTTGAGATGGAGTCTTGCTCTGTCTCCCAGGCTGGAGGGCAGTGGCACGATCTTCACTCACGGCAACCCCCACGTCCTGGGTTCAAGCAGCCCTTATGCCTCAGCCACCCAAGTAGCTGGGATTACAGGCATGTGCCACCACGCCTGGCTAATTTTTGCATTTTTAGTAGAGACAAGGTTTCACCATGTTGGTCAGGCTGGTCTCAAACTCTTGACCTCAAACAATCCACCCACCTCCACCTCCCACAGTGCTGGGATTACAGGCGTGAACCACCACACCCAGCCCCACATTTTCTTTATCTAGTCTATCATTGATGGGCATTTAGGTGGATTCCATGTCTTTGCTATTGTGAATAGTGCTGCAATGAACATATGCAAGCATGTGTCTTTAAAATAGAATGATGTATATTCCTTTGGGTTTATATTCAGTAATGGGATTACTGGATTGAATAGTATTTTTGTCTTTAGGTCTTTGAGGAATTGCCACACTGTCTTCCACAATGGTTGAACTAATTTACACTGCCACCAACAGTGGAATACACATTACTTTCAAGTGCCCACAGAAAATATACCAAGATAGAGATATTCTGGGCCACAAAACAAACCTCAACATATTCAACAGAAGTGAAATCTCACAGAATGTATTCTCTTTCCACCATGGAATCAAATTAGAAATCAATAACAGAAAGCTAACCAAAAAATCCCCAAACATGTGAAACATAAATAACACACTTCTAAGTATTCCAGTGGTCAAAGAGGAAGTCTCTAGAGAAATTATAACAAATACATTAAAGGAAATGAAAGTGAAAACAAAGACTATCAAAGCTTGTGGAACACAGCTAAAGCAGTGCTGAAAGGTAAATTTATAGCATATATTAGAAAAGAAGAAAGGCCTCAAATGAATAATCTACGCTCCTAACTTGAGAACCTAGAAAAAGAGCAAAATAAACCCGAAGCAAACAGAAGGAAGGAAATAATAAAGATAAAAGCAGTGGTCAGTGAAAATGAAAACAAAAATAATAAATAAAATTGGCGAAAAACAGCAATCTCAAAAGGTTGCAGACTGTATGATTCCAATTATGTAACATTCTCTAAATGACAAAAACATAGATGGAGAACAAATCAGTGATTGCCAAGGGTTCAAAGGATGGGGGAAATGATCGGTATAACTGTATAGGGGTGGCATGAGGGAAGTCTTTGTGGTGATGGAACAGTTCTACATCTTAATTGTGGTTCCTTGAATCTGTAACTATTTCAAAATTAAAAGTTTTTTTTAAATGGTAAGACTGAACCATATCAAATGTTGCTAAGAATGTGAAGTAACTGAAACATTTATACAATGCTGGAAGGTATGTACAGTGATACAATCACTTTGGGAAATAGTCTGGCCACACCTACTAAAGCTATGAGCGTGTGTGTGTGTGTGTGTGTACACACACATATACATACATATATCTTTTCGTTTGACAGTTCAACTCCTTGGTATATACTCAAGTAAAATGAGAGCATATATGGACCAAAAGATATGTCAAATAATGCTCACAGTACTTTTATTTATAATATCCAAAGACTAGAAACAACTCAAATGCCCATAAACATTAAAAAAAACATGAGTAATTAAGGTATATTCATACAACAGAAATGAGACAGCCCTGAAAAGAAGTGACTACTGCTGTACGAAACCACATTGAGACATTTTGTTGAGAGAAAGAAACTAGACACAAAAGAATACATATTTTATGATTCTTCTTAAGCAAAAATAAAAAACTGGTGAAGGCAACCAATAGAGGTGATGGAAGTCAGAACACTGATTATCTCAGGCAAGGAGTATGAGTATGGACTGGGAAGGGGCATGAAGGAAACTTCTGAGGCTGTGGAAATATTCTACATCTTCCCCTGAGTGGGGTTTATATGGGTGTATACCTAAGTAAAACTTCATTAAGCTTATACTTAAGATTAGTGCACTTTATTAAATGTAACTAAAAATAAAAAGGAAAAAAAGAAATGAAAAGCCAAACCATTCTTGTTGGGAGACTGATCTGCAATGCTGGGCTATTATATCACTTTGAATAAGATCAAAGTGAAAACTGTGCATGATGGACACAGATATATCCTCCTGCTCTTTGGAGGCCTGCTCCATGCAATGCTTTTCTCACTTTTGCACCTCCCTTGGTGGCATTATTTAAACTCTATATCTGGTGTCCCTGACCACTTGACCCAAGCAATGGTTCAGTTACCTTATGCATTTACTTACCTCTATGAAAAACATTATCACACCTTGAGTGAGTATCTGTTTACAAATATTTTCAGGGAGTAAGACAGCACAGTGGTTAGGGGTGTGGGCTGGGGAATCAGATTGCATGGGTTTGGATTCCCACTTTGTCACCTACTAACCCAACTCTGGGCAAGATCCTAAGCTCCAGAGCTCTGCAGTTTGCACTTCACAGGAGGACTATTTATTGAACTCTAAATGAAAGGTAGGTAAGAGACAAGGTAATATACCAGTCTCTCTGGAGGACAAGGAGCAAATCTGATTGATTCTTATGCCCCTAGCATTTAATACAGTGCTTGGCGCAACACAACTGATAGAGCCTAATGGTTAAAAGCAAGGGTTTTGATGCTACACAGACCTGGGTTCAAAACCCAGCTCCACCACTTACCAATTGCATGGCTTTGTGTACACACACACACTTCTCTGATATCAATCTCCTTGTTATAAAATGAGAAAATTAAATGACATAATTTATGGAAAGTACCTAGTACAGTGTCTGATACCTAGTAGAAGCTCAAAAATATTCATCTAAAAATTCAGTTGAATGGAACTGAACTGCCAAAGGATTGTAGTTGATTCTACAAAATGGACATTGTACCTCTCTGAGGAATCTGGAAAAGTCTGGTTGGTGTTTAGAAAAAAATGTTGCCCTTAGAGTGTCCATCACAGCTGAAATGTATAACGTGTGTTCGTAGGAGGTGAACTTCTTTTACCTCAGACTCAAGGGGAGAGAGATGGGAAGTGCTCCCACTGGGGCAAAATGCCAATGGGAGGGGAAAGAAAAGCAAATCTTTCCACCTCTCCTTTTGGATAAAGGCAAAGTACTGTGCAGAGGCTGGTATGTGGCACTGGGCCCACTGAAGGGTATTGATTTGTTCTTTCCAGGAAGAAATGCACATTACTCATTTTTAAATAGGCTGTCTTGTTCTGGACAGTAACTCTTGTGACTTTGAAATAACGCACTTGTGTGTTTTAGGTATAGGCTGCTTTTGGAGGGAAGGTGTGCTGTTTTGATTAAGTGGATACACAGGAGAGCTCTGTACCATGATTAATGGGAGAAATTTCTTTAGCCTTGCTCTCCGCCTGTTCCTCACTCAACTCTCGAGTCACATGACCTCTCTAGAGCTCATTATGACTAAGAACTTGTCCTATGGTGCTGTCTTCTCCCATGCAGTCAAATGTGTCATTCTAACAGTGGTTTGAAAAGTTCCTAGTCCGGCATCACTTTGCCTTGCACTTATCACTTTTCCAAACATTTCTGCAGCTCTGTATTATTCAGTCCTCACAGCACCTACCCAGTGAGCTAACATACCAACCTATTTCACAGCTGAAAAAACTAAGGCGCAGAGATAGAAATGGAGGGCAAAAAGAATGGGAGTTAGCCAGCTCGAAGAAGGAGGAGCTGCAGAGACACTTAGGACCTCATTAATCATTTAATTAGTTAAATAAATATGCAGCAGATGGTGCTTTTTCTACTACGAAAAAGTCTGGGAAAAAATTGATACATTGAAATATTGGGAATTTAAATCAGATACTTAGGAATGCAATCCCAAAATACACTGGCATACCCTACTTTATGGAATAGGGATTCCAAAAAGTTGTACTAAATATAATTTGCTTCTATATTCATGAGTTTATTCATTGATTATTTCTATAAATATCTACTGCATGTCTCTCCAGTACAGTACATGCTGGAGAAATGAGAAAAGGAAGAAAAACATGTGTCATGAAGAAGTTTACCATCTAGGAGAGGAGATTTGAAGATACCCAGATAAAACTGAATACGGAAGTGTCATTAGGTTTTCAGAGGAGGAAGGGGCCTCTGGGAGCAGCAAGCAATCCCAGGGAGGGTTTCGTAAAAGACGTCTTTGAACCTCAAGAAGTTCTGATTTGCACAAATGGAGAGGGCGGGAGAACTCACCAGAGACCAGGGCTGGCATAAATAAACACATTAGAAGCTGGAAAGCACAGGATTTTGTCACCGAGTCTGAGTTACTACCGTTGGACCTATTACTACAGAGGCCTATTTATAATGCTTGGGGGAAGGGAATTTCTAAAGAACATGAACTGATTTCTCTCACAATGTGGATTCTCCTTCCTTAGATTCTTCTTTTCGCAAGTTCAAAGCAATGTCTGTGTGCTTTCTGGATAGTAATTGTATTAATTCAGTCTGGCAGGGATATGGCAGAGGACAGAACCTTTCCTAATTATATCTAGGTGTTATTTTTAGTACAAATCAGTCCCAATGAAGTCTCACAAATTAGGCCAGATTGTGCTTTGCAAATTCTCACCCCAGAGAAATTGGTCTAGGAGGCCCATTGAAAAATACCTGGGATTTCCAGCTAAGCAGGTTTTGTACCATCCAAGATTTGTATAGCCTTACTTGGTAAGCGTGAAAGTATACAGCTGTATCATCCTGGGCTTCGTGCTCACCTACCATGAATGTGTCCCAGGCAGCTGTTCTCCTGGCTGTCTTCAGTACATGACCTTTAGGGAGTAACCTAAAAATGAGGTGGAAAGTCCCTTCCCAGCAGGCCGTAGGTCAGGGGGATTAGGACGCCACCTGGTTTGTACCCTCATGGAATTACTAAGCTCAATGGCCTGGAATGGCCTTTGCAGTTATTTTTAAGCCAAGTAGTTGGGAATTAGTCATCACCTAGAATTTAATATGTGTGTTTCTTGGCCTTATAACAGAAAACTTTGCCCATCATATATTTACCCTCAAGTGTAACATGTAATAAAACTGTGCTGTTCTGTAGCAGTTGTTCATATTATAGCTTGAGATGATGGATCATCTTGAGCCTTTAGCTGCTCATCTTGGTCTCCAAAAGGGAATTTCTTCAGTAATTCTTTCCCACAAGTAGGGCTGGGTCAGGATCTGCCCTTATTTTGATACCCTCCCTCGAAAACCAAGAGCCATCAGGGATTTTCTCCCTATATCAGCAGAAGGGGTAAAAGAGACTTTCTAATCTGGGGATAATTCCCTCAAGATCAAGGCTCTCTGGTTTCCAGGGCCCCTATTGTTTCCTGGATGTACCACATTTGGCCATCAACTTGGTCCTCCTGCAATGTCCACCAGGCTCACTGGGCCTCACCCTCTGCCTGTTGCCTTCCTGGCTGCCCAGTCTCCCTATCAGTCTTCTCTGCCCCACTTTCTCTGGAGCACCTGCAGTCTTTCTACAGAGAAACAATTCACCAGGCTCCTTAAGCTTCTGCCTTCACCATGGGCCTAACTGAACTGCAGCATCTTATAGGAAAACTGCACGGTCCATCTTTTCCAACCCTTTCTCTTCCTTGCTCTTGGCTCTGACCCTTCTCTCGACCCTTGCCTCATCTATGTGGACATGGCTACATGTCCTGTCTTTGCAAATCCCTATGGCCTGTGTTGGTACTACTGATACCATGTCTATATGTAAAAACCATCCAGCAATTCCACTCCTAGGTATACATATGCCCAAAAGAATGCAGGAAATCTAACAGATCTCTGTACACCAATGTTCACAGCAGCATTATTTACAATAGCCAGAAGATGGAAACAACCACATGTCTATCAACTAACTAATGGATAAACAAAATGTGGTATATCCATACAATGGAACATTATTCAGCCATAAAAAGAATGAAATTCTAATAAATGATACAACATGGATAAATCTTTAGGACATTACACTAAATGAAATAAACCAGATACAAAAGGACAAATATTATATGATTCCACCTATGTGAAATATCTAGAATAGGCAAATTCACAGACATAGAAAGCAGATTAGAGATGACCAGAGGCTAAGGGGAAGGGGAGTGAGGAGTTGTTTAATGGGTACAGAGTTTATATTGGGGTGACAGAAAAGTTCTGAGTATAGGCAGTAGTGATTCACAGCTTTATAATGTAGTTAATGCCCTGGACTTATACACTCACAAAGGGTTGAAATGATAAATATTATGTTACGTATATTTTACCACCATTTTTTAAAAACAGATTTTTAAAAGTCCCTTTTTTCAATTAAAAAAAAAACTTTTTATACAGTTTTCTTTTTTCAGTGCCCTCCACCCACCTTGACTCTCAGTATATCTGTGGACAGTAGTTGGCACATAGATAAGTTCACATATGGAAAATGGAGGAGCTTACATAAGGATAGACGTGTGTATACGCCTCACCATGATGAGCAGAGTTTATTCAGCAAGACTGCTGAAGCCTTGCGGAGTTACAAAGACAGACACACTACTCAGGAATATAGTCAGGGCCTGCATTTCCTAAGACAGCAGAGAGAAGCAGCAGAGGCAACTGAAAAGGAGGGAAGCACTGTCTTATGCCAGAAGGTGGTAAGTCACACTGAGCTCATTCCCCCACCCCACCCCTATTTCTCAAGCTTCTTTCTTGGATCAGCACAACTTCAGGAGAAACCTCAGCTCTGAACAGCCTTTCTGTCCCTGGCACCATTGCTTCCTGAAGAAGGCAGCATCTCTGGAATCTGTCCAAGAGCAAAATGGATTTTTAGGGATCAAAGACTTAATTCACATGAAAAGCAAGGTTACAGCTGGGCAGAATTACTGTTTAGTGCTTTTTTTTTCTCCTTTCTGTAATTTATATCTGCTGTGTTAGAAAACCCTGGGGGAAAATGAATGTGATTTTTTTTTCAATTAAGACTGACTCCAGCAAAATTTTCATTATACTCCTCAAACCTCAAAATTAAAAAGACACCATGAGTGTCAATGTTCTAAATAATTTCTTTAAGATGTACTCTATAATTTTTATTGTGTCTCTGTATTTAAAATGCACTTCTATAATAGGTAAATGTCAGTGTCAGGCAAAGATTGACACTCCCTTTTATACACAGAAAATAAAAGCACAGAGAAGAACAGTAGCAGCCTACTTTGGTTTGTTTGTAGGAGAGACAGGACTAGAGCCAAAACCTCCTGACACTAAAAATCCAGGCCTCTTTTCCAAAATACCATTTTGAACAGATGCAAAGCAAGGATCAAGATCAGGTTTCTTGACCAGGGTCAAAGTGACAAGTTAGCAGTATGAGAAATTCTGAGGAGTGAGGGATAAAGCAACAAGAACTCAAAATCTTCAGGACTGAGAGGGGCAGTTTCCAGGCCTTAACCTTTCAAGATTCATGGGTTCTGTCCAGCATGGACCCACCTGCCAGACATGCTGGAATGATGCCTTTGCTGAAGGTCTACCAGGGAGGCATGAGTAGGCGGAACTCAGTAGGCCTGGGATTAAGGGCGTTGCCCTTGCCTTGGGTGGCCTGTAGTTCAAATCAAAATGTTCAAAATTATAGGGAAGCCTTGGGTCTGGAAGGAAATCAACACAGAAGGGGGTTCAAAATGGAACGCCATGGGCAGCATTTCTGGCCAGATTCTGCATCTTAGAGCAGGGAAGCAGGGTATCCTGACTCTCAGCCGATAGTTGAGGATAATCAACTCAAGCACCATGAAGAAAAAGAGAAATACAAGAGTTGGGAAGGCTATCAAAACCTGCTCATACAAGGGCCTGATTCAGGAGAAAAACAACAGCAGTTCAGCTACACAAGTTAGATAAACAGGTTGAGAGTTTAAGTATCATTTGGGAATGCTTCAGGCTGTAAATAACAGCTACTACACAGTATTAGAAGCAACTAATAGTGACTTAAGCCTTAAGTGCATTGATTGTTTACTGAATAAAGAGTCCAGGGATAAGCAGTCCTAGGATTTGTACACCAGTTCAGTGATAACATCAAAACTTTAGGCTTTTTTCATCCTTCCCCTCTACCATTCTTCAGCATATTCACTTTTTGCCCTTAAATGTGTCACCTAATGATCACAAAATTGTTGCCACAGCTATAAGCATCAGATCCTCACATAATTGGCCCCAAAGGCAAAAAGTAGGGGAAAATATATTTTTGTATTTTTTGAGACGGAATTTTGCTCTTGTCACCCATGCTGGAGTGCAATGGCACGGTCTTGGCTCACCACAACCTCCACCTCCCGGGTTCAAGCAATTCTCCCGCCTCAGCCTCCCAAGTAGCTGGGATTACAGGCGTGCACCACCTCGCCCAGCTAATTTGTATTTTTTTTAGTAGAGGTGGGGTTTCTTCATGTTGGTAAGGCTGGTCTCAAACTCCTGACCTCAGGTGTTCCACCTGTCTCAGCCTCCCAAAGTGCTGGGATTACAGGCGTGAGCCACCGTGCCCAGCCAGGAAAATATTTTTAAAAAGAGTTCTCCCTATAGTTAATTGGCAAGAGATGTGTCACATGACTACCCGTAAGAGCAAGTAGCATTTGACCTTTTCGTCTCTCTTGTGTGAGAAAGACAAGGGAAGAAGAGGAATGGTTATTGAATAACCAGGTAACAGCGTCTGCTGCAGTGCGGCAGGGAGGTTGCTGCTTCATGGGAAATGCTGGAGCCCAGGGTCTCCCCATCAAGCATCCCAGATACAAGGCTTGGACAGCTAGAATAATTCCAGAACCCCTTTCCCTGGTGAGAACGCAACTTCTAATACTCTTGTTCAGATGGCTCAGGAGGATCTTTAGCATGACATACATTTTTGGAAAAAAAAATCCTCTTAACCTAAAACTGCTTGCATGCTCTCTTCATATAAGAAATAACACCAGTCCAGGCACGGTGGCTCATGCTTGTAATCCCAGCACTTTGGGAGGCCAAGTTGAGCAGAACACTTGAAGTCGGGAATTTGAGACCAGCCTGGCCAACATGACAAAACCCCATCTCTACTAAAAATACAAAAATTAGTCAGGCATGGTGGCACACACTGCAATTCCAGCTATTCAGGAGGCTGAAGCACCAGAGGCAGAGGTTGCAGTGAACCAAGATCACAACACTGCACTCTAGCCTGAGTGACGGAGTAAGACTCTATCTCAAAAAAAAAGGAAAGAAAGAAAGGAAGGAAGGAAGGGAAAAGAAAAGAAAAGAAAAAAGAACAGAAAAAAAATGTCAAAATCCTCCTTACGCCCTTCCTGGAGACTGGCTGCTGCCATCACTTAGCTTCCCATCTTTGCTTCCATGTCAGGAACTTCCAGACCTGCCCTGGACCCACTCGACATCCACATGTTTCCTACTGCCTCTGAGCTGTACTTTTTTGTTCTATGTTTGAGCAAAGCACAATAAAGTTTATTTGGATAAGAGGCAGTGTAGTGGGTAAGAGCATGAACGCCGTGGCTACTCAGCTTCAAATCCTGGCTCTGCCACTTATTAATTAGAAATAATGCCAAAGTCCTCCAGAAGTTTTCCAGGAGCTCTTGTTCCAGGAGGCTGGGAGGGGATAGGGAGGACTTTGACATTATTTCTAATATGAAGAGAGCATGCATGCAGTTTTAGGTTAAGAGAATTTTTTTCCAAAAACTTATGTCATGCTAAAGACCTTCCTGAGCCATCTGAACAAGACTATTAGATGCTGCATTCTCACTAGGGAATGGGGGTCTGGAATTGGTCTGGCTGACCAAGCCTTGTATCTGTGATGCTTAATGGGGAGACCCTGGGCCCCAGCATTTCCCATTAGAAAGGAGACATTACAATCCTGGAGCTGTCCATGCCCCTCCCAGTGAACAAGTTTAATGAAATTTTTCCCTAAGACTCTGGCTCTCTTGGGTGCCCCTTGGGAGGCCAGGGCCTCAAATTAGTCCGTATGGTGGACTTTCTAGGTATCTTGGCAACTGAGTGCCCTGATAAAACAGATAAACCCTCTCCTGACAAATGCAATTCCAAATTACAGTAACTGTAACCAGAGGCAATACTCACAGCTAACACTTATATAGCATTTACCATAAGGCAGAAACAACATGTTCCATACCATTTATATGCCCAACTCATTTAGTCTCACAGCAACCCTGTTATTAGATGCTGTTATTGAGGCAATGTATTCTCTTCCCACAAGGGGGCGTGGTTTCAAAGGCAAGAACTTCCCAGTTCCATACCTCCACCTACCTCTCCATCCAGGAGACTAGAGGTCTTTGTTTAACTTTCGCGTGCAGGAAGATAGACCACCCAGGTGAGCTCCGTTTGTCTAGAAAGCCCACAAAAACCTATGGGAGGACTGTGGGCCAAACAACAAATCAGATGTCAGAAATCAAAGATCAATCACTCCAGTGGAAGTTTAAAGGAACTCCTTTCATAGGACACGAAACTTGAATAGGGTGGGAAGAACTCCCAGGTTAAAAGTCCCCTTCTTCAATATCTGGGTGGGCTCCATTTCTGGATCCCCTCTCATGACAGTGTGGGATCTCTCTCTCTCTCTCTCTCTCTCTCTCTCTCTCTCTCTCTCTCTCGCTCTCTCGCTCTCTCGCTCTCTCTCTCTCTATTTCTTTCTCCTTTTTCTCTCTCTCTGCCTAAATAAATCACTTTCTGCAAAACCCTTTGGGGTCTGATATTTACTTAAAAGAGCTCACTGCGCCTGGTGGGGTCCTCTCTCCCATTCTTGGGGTGAGTGAGGGACCAAGGGCCTAGAAGAACACATCCTATCAGGGAATGACCTGAGTTTATCATCCACAATTCAGTCACATTATCATCACCCCTATTTTATGGATGAGGAAACTGAGGTACAGAGAATTAAGGAATCTGCCAAGGACACATAACTAATAAGTGGCTGAGTTGGGATTTGAAGCTGAGTAGCCTGGCCCCAGAATTCATGCTCCTAACCACAACACTGCCTCTTATCCAAGTAAATTTTGCAGTGCTTTGACAAAACACAGAAAAAAAAAGTACAGCTCACAGGCAGTAGGAAGCATGTGGATGAAGAAGGAATGAATGGTGGGCACTGTTATTCATTCATCAGCCCCCAGGGTCGAGTTCCTTACTCAGTTCTGTAGTGGTAGGGTGTGGTGGTACCCATTGGGCTGTGAGGAATGCTCCATCTGAACAGTGATATGCTGTGTTAATAAGATGCCTAAATATTTGCATCTAATCTAAATAATTTGTGAAAAGAGCAGTCCCTATAGCTAGGCTGCTCTGGGCCAGGCAAGATCAGAGGCATATGTTAGGATAGAATTGTCACTTGGGTTACATTTAACACTCCCACATAATGGAGTCTTTGTGAACTTTTCAAAAGATATAAACAAAACATCTTGTTTCTCATGCAGTTACTGCAGAGAGATTTTATGGCTGCCTGCCTAATGTTAACATGAAGTAGTTTTTGTCTTGACTATTGGAGTCCTTAGGTATCAATACAAAAGATAGTCCTGTTGGTTTTAATTACTTGTGTATTTTTTTGTCCCTGAAGTACCAAATATAAAATTTATTTTAAGAAGGCTTTTATACATGTAAATTTTATTCAGAGCTCCTTTTAAAGGTTACTCAGTATTTTATAAAACATACAAAATTTGGGTTAAGAGATGAGGAATGTTTAATGATGTTTTGAAGTTATAATGTTGAAAATGAATCTCCCTCTGGGTTTGGCAATACCCTTAGGTATCTCTGACTCTGTCAAGGGAAATACAAAAATTCCAAAAGTTCAAAGTAACATTTAAAGCCTGGAGCAATGATGTGTACCTGTAGTCCCAGCTACTCAGAAGGTTGAGTCGGTAAGATTGCTTGAGTTCAAGAGTTCAAGGCCAGCCTGGACAACATAGCAAGACTCCATCTCTAAAAATAAGAAGAAGGGGGCCGGGTGTGGTGGCTCATGCCTGTAATCCCAGCATTTTGGGAGGCTGAGGTGGGCAGATCACAACCTCAGGAGATCAAGAACATCCTGGCCAACATGGTGAAACCCTATCTTACTAAAATAGAAAAAATTAGCCAGCATGGTAGCACATGCCTGTAGTCCCAGCTACTTGGGAGGCTGAGGCAGGGGAGTCGCGGAACCCAGGAGGCAGAGGTTGCAGTGAGCTGAGATTGTGCCACTGCAGTCCAGTCTGGCAACAGAGCAAGACTGGAAGAAGGAGAAGGAGGAGTAGCAAAAGGAGGAGGAGGGGGAGGAGGAGGAGGAGGAGGGGAAGGAGAAGGAGGGAAAGGGGAAGTGGAAGAGGAAGGGGAAGGGGAAGGAGAAGGGGGAGAAGAAGGAGGGAAGAGGGAGGAGCGGAAGAAGACTTGACCTAAGTCAGGTACTTAGAATTTGCTTCTAGGAAGTGTGTGAATCACAGGGCATATATGATACCTTCAACCAAAGGGTGACTCTTTGATGATATAATCCAATTCTGGGACTGCCATTACCTCACCTCAGGCTGACTCACTTTAATGACATACAATTTGTGACATTAATGACATGTGATAAACAATCACCAGTGATTAGCTAATAAAACCTCTTCACTCATTTAACACTTGATTGTGGAAAAAAATAGAAATAAAGAATGAAGACCTTGTTTTGCACTACTAAGATGAAGAACTGAAATTTAGCATTTAGGATACAATCCAAAAGCTACCAACTTAGCAATTCCTTCTGGCTGTGATTGAGGAATGGCCTCCTGTGAGAGGGTGGGTCAGATGAATGACACTGGGTAAGGAAGAACTAATTCTCAAGATTGGTCCTACACAAAAATATGAAGTCAGGAAGTTTTGTTCATCTTCAATCCCTCATATCCCTTTCTTGGCCTAGCCCCCTTCCTCTCACCCTCCCACTTCTCTCCCTTGTGTCCTCTCTATTGGAGAAAGGGATGGTCAGGGAAGGCTTCATGGTCACTGTCTTTTCTGAACTCCTGGCTGTGATGTTGCGGTTATCCAGTTTGATTAAATCCATTCAGACACTGCTCATGCAACCCAGACTTAGAGAGAAGGTATTCATAGCAACAGTCCAAATTAATAGCTATAACAGAAATGTAGTTTCTAGGTAGACCAATGGATAATACATTCCTTCACTTGCAAGACAGCCTGCTTATAATGCAGAAGAAAAATGCAATAATTGGGATAGGCTAAGTTAGCCTGTGGCAACAAAAACCCCCATAACTTTAGTGGCTCACAACAGAGAAGAGTATTTCTTGTTCATACTACCTGTCTATCACAGTGTTGCTCCATGCTGCATTCACTCAGACCATTGAGGCAAAAGGAAAAGAAAGATTACGAACTGCAGAGGAGGCACACTGAAAGGAGTTGGGAGAAAGAATATTTGGGGGAACAGTAATACAATCTGCCAGAACAATTAATGGAATTCTCTCTCTGAAAAGTCCCATGCTGAGAGTCCAAAAACCAGGTTCCACTTCTCTCTCTGCTGCCTAACCAACTCTCACCCTTAGAAAAATTAACCTTGAATCTGTCTGAGCTTCATTTTCACAAACAAGTAAACAAGAGAATGGGGTCCCAGCACTCTCAAGGTACCTTCCAGGTTGGAAGCTGTGTGACCAGAGGCTCCTGATGGCTAAAATGGGAACCCTTTCACCATCCAGGACCTGGAGCACATCACCAAGTTTTTCTCTAAAAACTCTTCTGAAAGACAAATATCACATGTTCTCACTTTTCCTGAAAGCTAAAAAAGAAATTGAACTCATGAAGATAAAAGTAGAATGATGGGGACGGGCGCGGTGGCTCATGCCTATAATCCCAGCACTTTGGGAGCCCTAGGCAGGTGGATCACGAGGTCAAGAGATCAAGACCATCCTGGCCAACATGGTGAAACCCCATCTCTACTAAAAAATATTTAAAAATGAGCTGGGCATGGTGGCGTGCACCTGTAGTTCCAGCTACTCGGGAGGCTGAGACAGGAGAATTGCTTGAACACAGGAGGCGGAGATTGCAGTGAGCCAAGATTACACCACTGCACTCAAGCCTCGCGCCTGGCGACAGACCAAGACTCCATCTCAAAAAAAAAAAAAAAAAGAAGTAGAATGATGGTTACCAGAAGCTGGGAAGGGGAGCAGCGAGGGGGTGTAAAGTGGGGATTGCTGATAGGTACAAGAAATGCAGTTAAATAGAATGAATAAGATCCAGTATTAGGTAGCACAATAGGGTGACTCTAGTTAACAATAATTTACTGTCTATTTTAAAATAGCTAAAAGGTTGGAATTGGTAAAAACGAAGAAATGATAAATGCTTGAGGTGATGGATGCCCCAATTATCCTGATGTGAGCATTAAACATTGTATGCCTATATCAAAATGTCTCATGTATCTCATAAATATATAATTATAGACCCAAAATAATTCAACATTTTCTAAAAGGAAAAAAACTAAAAATAAAAACTCTTCTGACTCTGTCAGAAGGTACCTCACAGCATGGTGACTGGGATACAAAAAGGAAGGTGAAGAACAAACACTCCAAGAGAAGAAAGCATAAGCTGCCAGTCCTCTTAATGACAAGGCCCAGAAATCCCAAATGTCAGCATAAAGCTGGTCAAAAGACCAGCTCAGATTCACAGGGAGGGAAAATAAGTTCTACTCTAGATGTAAAGAGTGGCATGTGTATAGAAGAAGGGAATGAACTGTGGGGCCATCTTTAGAAACTAGCTAGCACACTGTCCGTAACTCCCAAGCACTCAGTGCAGGCTTCCCCAGTACCTGCTGTCAGCTAACTGTGAAGACTAGATTTGAACAATCTTCTGTTACCTGCATAAACCAAAAAAGGTATCTGAGACGGGTCTCAATCAAGATACAGGTTTATTTTGCGAGTGTTGGCAACGTGCCCAGGAAGAAGAGACACAAGTCACAGTAGAATCCATGACCTGCACCTTTTCTGAAGAGAGTTTGGAGTGCTTCATATATAAAGGGGGAAAAGTGGGCAGGAGAGGAAATAAGAAAAGGAAAAAAAGAGGGAGGGTATGTAGTGAGGTGAGTGGTCACATTTTTTTCTTTTTCAGACAGAGTCTCGCTCTGTCGCCAGGTGCCAGGCTGGAGTGCAGTGGCATGGACTCGGCTCACTGCAACCCCCACCTCCCGGTTTCAAGCAATTCTCCTGCCTCAGCCTCCCAACTAGCTAGGACTACAGGCGCATGCTACCACACCCAGCTAATTTTTGCATTTTTTAGTAGAGACAGGGTTTTACCATGTTGGCCAGGATGGTGTTGATCTCTTGGCCTCGTGATCCGCCCGCCTAGGCCTCCCAAAGTGCTGGGATTACAGGTGTGAGCCACCGTGCCAGGCGGAGTGGTCACATTCTTATGAAGCTTTGATGAGCAATCACTGAATCCACAGGTTGCAAGTGAAAGAAGGGAGTAGAGGAACAGTCAATTATGTTCGTTTTGTGCTCAGTAAATCTGCATTTCATATGAGGCAAAGTAAATATAGAATAAGGGAAAAAGTCAAATATTTGTCTTTGGGTGGTGGAGGAAAAATTTCTAGTCTTGTCTTTGTCCCCCACTTGTGAAGATAAGCTGTTAATGTATGTTTTCAGCATGAAGGGGTCCACCTGGGGAGATATGTGGCCTTCTATCTTGCAGCTATCTGTTTAAGAACAAAAGTCAAGGGAGTTTTTTTTTCTGTGATTCAGTTTCCAAGCTTAACTGTTCCCTTTGGTTTAGTGAGTTTGGGATCTTGAGATTATATTTTCTTTTCACACCTGAAACAGGCTTGCCATAGTGACATTTTGGATCCTGACTATCCGAAGACAGTCATATCCTCTTAGTCCTTTCCTTGTACACCACCAACCTTTTAGGTTGAGAATCTATTGGTTGAAAATACCTGCAATTTTTTTCTGCTTCTATTCTTATTTTTAGGCTCTGACACTATCCTTTTTTTTTTTTTTTTTTTGAGACGGAGTCTCACTCTGTCGCCCAGGCTAGAGTGCAGTGGTGTGACCTTGGCTAACTGCAACCTTCACCTCCGGGATTCAAGCAGTTCTCTGCCTCAGCCTCCCAAATATCTGGTATAACAGGCACTATCCCGAGTATCTGGGATAAGCATGCCCAGCTAATTTTTGTATTTTCAGTAGAGACGAAGTTTCACCATCTTGGCCAAGCTGGTCTTGAACTCCTGACCTCATGATCCACCTGCCTCAGCCTCCCGAAGTGCTGGGTTTACAGGCGTGAGCCACCATACCTGGCCCCAGTAGTTTTAACAGAGAAAACTGAATATAGGGATTTACTAAAGCAGCTGTTGATGGGCTGAAAAAGCAAAAAAAAAGAACACTGAAGTAACACAAAGACAGTTAACTGCAGGAATCAGCTACCAACCCTGGGGCTAGGGAAACAAAGGGGAGAAGTTAGAGCTGGGTGGTTCTCTTGCTCCCAGCTCTTTGAGAAGCTTAAATGAGGGGCCCTGTGGAGCTGGGTCCCAGACCTCTGAGGATGGGGAGCTGCCTGGCTGAGGCTGGTGTCTCAGAAGCTAAGAAGAGGGTCTTATGAAACTGGGACACAGGCCTCTGAGGGGAGCATCAGAGGCCGGCTCCAGGAGTGCTAAAAACCACCTGGGAAGTGGGGCCAATTTCCTGGAATCAACTGCTGCTGACAAAGCAAAGTTCGGTTGGGCTGATGCTGAAAGACACAGGAAGCAGACAGGAAGGAGCAGTCTCTTCTCCTCTGACCAGCTTTGCAGTCTCTCTCTAGTGTCCCTCCGGACAAAACCTAACAGGGACATCTGGCAAAGCAGAAAATGTCCTTTGCAGAGTCCCATCCCCAGCATCACAAAGAAGAGTTTGGAATTGGGAAACAATAGCTTGATAACCTGCACACTGCTTTATCCTGAGTGGCAAGGATTTTGTTAAATTATTTTATTTCCATGAATAATGTTAATAATGTTGTTTATGGGGGCTGGCTGTGGGGAGAAGAGCACAGGAACTGCTAAGTCTGTGAGTGAAATGTACTTTCACCTACACCCCAGGGGCAAGCTAGTTAAGGCATTGAAGGGCTCTAGCCAGTAATCCGCATTCCGGGGTGGCTATGCAAACATGGCCATCTGAATCTGCCCTGGGGTTTTTACATTAATTTATGGGATGTTAGAAACAATGTCTCACTGATAGAATGAGTGGTGTTCCAGGTTTATTATGGGCCAGAAAGACTCATAGGCCTCATAGCTCTTGCTTACATGAAAAATGAGAATCCAGCAGACTCAGCAGCCTACCAACATCTAGGCCCAGCATTGCGTTTGATCTTATCTTCCATTCCCTTCATAAAGGACAGTGGGGCCTGATCTAACTAAAAAACCTTGCTTACCTGTCTTCAGAATATTGCAGAGTCTGCCTGAGATTAAATAAACATTTGGTGCTTGTTGGAATGCCTAAAGAACTGAGAGTGAGGATATTGAGCTCACACAAACAGGTTGCTGTTTTGTGACTGTTCATGCTAAGTATTTGCATGTTTAGCAGAATTTGGTCTATGGCCTACTTTTACAGTTAAATCCCACCTGGTTGTGGGGTAGAACATACAGAACATTCACCTATCTCTGGTAGTATTTCCCTATGTTAACCAAAGAACCTGGCAATTAGTAAGTAGTCATACAGGCTTAGGTTCGCTTACAAGAGCTCTAACAGTGCTGCTGGTGGTGGCAGCATCACCAATGAGAGAACCCCAAGAAGAAAAGAATATTTAGGGGGATTGAGTCAGAACAGCATGGTCAGCAGATCACGCATCCATGAAAATTCCCCTTCCATGGCTTCTCCCCGGAACTTTGGAAATGTGTGTGTTGAGACACCACTTCTTCACCTTCAAGTTCACTGTCCTCCAGTACTCCAGATCCTGCTACCACCCCTCCCTCCACTCTCATCTCACTCTCCCTCACCTCCACTCCTCACCGGGGCCCTGCCCTGCTGGGGCTCCTCCCTCTGGATATTGAACAATTCCCACCTGGACTTTGGGAGATTCACTCTCAAAGTGGGTGAGAAAATGGGCAGATGGGGAAGTCCCCAAGACCATTTTTAAGTTCAAGCAGCTGTGCTGAGAATTCCATGGCAACTTTTGAAATAATTGGGAGATAAAAGGTCACAACACAAAGGATGGAAGATATTATACATTTTGAAAGAGACAAATCATGCTAACTAGAGTTCCCAACATCCCTGCTTGAGTGTTTAAAATGTGGTTCCCTGAGGCTGAGGCAGGTGGATCACTTGAGGTCAGGAGTTCGAGACCAGTCTGGCCAATATGACAAAACTCCATCTCCACTAAAAACACAAAAAAGTTAGATAGGCGTGGTGGCACATGCCTGTAATCCCAGCTACTCAGGAGGCTGAGGCACAAGAATTGCTTGAACCTGGGAGGTGGGGTTTACAGAGAGCCAAGATCACACCACTGCACTTCAGCCTGGGAGACAGAGCAAGACTCCATCTCAAAACAACAAAATGTAGTTTCCAAGGTCTCACACACACACACACACACACACTCTCTCTCTCTCTCTCTCTCTCTCTCTCTCTCTCTCTCTCTCTCTCTCTCTCTATCTCTCTCCCCCCAATGGGATTACTGATATCATTTGAGAAACAATCTATTTACTGCTGACAATCATGCTCTTAAGTTGGCCAAGAAAGTCAGGACAGATTTTTAAAGGATCAGGCTTTACACAAGAAGAAATTTAGGAAATAAAAAAGTAAATAAATGTACAAGACCTATATACTGTAACCTAGGATGATTTGGGCCTTTAGGGGAAATGGAAACCATTTGGCACCTTCAACTGTAATTTCTGTTCTAATGTGTTTGGCTAGGATGGGATTTTCTAGAGCATTCGTGCAGTTCATTAAATATATTATTATTTTGGCTATGTTTCTCTTTCAATTTAAGAACCCGACTCCTAGAAAATATTTGCCTGAAATGAGTCCAAATAGTTTAGGCCTCAGAAGCAAATCCATTTTGACTAATAAAAGACTAATTTTCTAAATAAAGCAATATGGCTTTTCTTAATTGAGAATCTAATTGTGAAATCCTATATCCTTAAAGCTAGCAAATTACTAGCATAGACACTTCTAAGCCTATGTAACTTGAATCAGATTTCTCATCATCAAAAAAAGGAATAATTTCTCTATCATCAAAATTCAACATGAGCTGCAAGAACATGGGCCTCAGCTGGCAATTACCCCTTGAAGTAAACAAGTCCGTATGCTGGGACCCTGGAAGATTTGGGTCTCTTCCATTACTTTTCATTCTCCCTACATCCCCTTGCCCTCCCACTCCACACCACCCACCAGCCAATCACTTTCAAATCCTTAATTAGCCTTCTTGTCTGCCCTTTATTGGGGACTAGAAATGGCTTCTGTCTTAAATGAGATTTTCTTCCTCAAATTTCAGAGACAAAACATTATTGCTCATATTTTCATGCAGAGCAGCTAGTCAGGTGTGACTGATCGAATCTCCAAGCCCTCCAGCCAGTGTTGCATAAATTGACACACACTAAAAACAAAAATTAGCATGTAACATCTGGATCTCTTTGCTCAGAAATACATCAATTAAGAATTAGTCTTCTGGTTATAAACAAATAACTTGGAGCACTGTGTCTTACAAGGGCAGATCCTACCACTCTGTCCTGGAGGAGATGCCTTTATCCTTTGGCATTGAAACAGCCATAAGAGCTGATCATTATTCAGGCTGCATCCTTTGAATTGTTGCAAACATTGTCAGCCTGGTTCTGTCTTTTTTATTATAGCCACAGGACACAGTATCTCTTCAAACCACTAGGGTCACCTGTAGGCAATCCTGCAATGTAGTGTGTGAATGACAAAATTCTAACAAAGGGGAGATTTTGTGTAATAAACAGCAGAGGGTAGAAAGGACTTTGAAAAATGCAAAGACTGAGCACATATTTCATTGCCATAAGTCTCAAGGACATGTCAATACGTTGGACTTCTTAAAATAAATTCCTTTAAGCAGATCCTGAAACCAAACTATATTCTCAGTTGTTTGTTCTGGCTCATGTATACATTCATTAAATAAAAACAAAATGAGTACTTCTTATATGTCAGACACTATATTAGCTGCTGGGGACAAGATGGCAAAATAGAGTCACTGTCCCAACCTCAGGAAAGTCTCAGTCTAGCAGGAGAAACAGTCAATGAAATAAGAAAAAACAATGCCTGTGATAAAGGCTCTGATATTATAAAATCAAGTGCTAGAGCTTTGGCAATGCAGACAAGGAGCAACTAATTCATTCCTACCAGAGATAATATTCATACTGCTGACGAGGAAGGGTAGACACCCGAGGGTGAGTGGGAGTGGGAATAGAGGGTGGGGAAGATGAGAAACGAATGATTCAGGACAAGGCAACAGCATGTATGAAGGCTTGAAAGTGAGAGACAGCATGCTCCATCATGGGAACTGAAAGATGACAACAAGAATGGAGTTAAGAGGATACAGAGAAAAGGAAAAGTTTCAAGGGAAGAAAATGGAAAAACAAGAAAAAAGTAGATTGTGAAGTGTTTTGGACTTGGCTCTAAGATCAAGGAAAAGTGGGGTTGACTGGATTATTGTGCTCAATTCTTCACTCCCTTCATGTTACAGAGCTGTCATTCTTTGCCTTTGCCATGGCTTCATGGTGGTCTGTGTATTTCTCTACCCCTTGACTTTGGGTTTAGCAATGTGACTCTGATATTGTTTGGATGTTTGTCCCTGCCCATATCTCATGTTGAAATGTAATCCCCAGTGTTGGAGGTGGGGGCCTGATAGGAGGTGTTTGGGTTATGGGGGAGGATCCCTCATGTCCTGGTGCTGTTCTGGAGATAGTAAGTTCTCATGAGATTTGGTTGTTTAAAAGTGTGGCACCTCTCTCCCTTCTCTTGCTCCTGCTTTCGCCATATAACATGCCTGCTCCCTGTTCACCTTCCACCATGATTGTAAGCTTCTGGAGGCCTCCCCAGAAGCAGATGCTAGTGCTATGCCTCCTGTCCAGCCTGCAAAAGTGTGAGCCAATTAAACCTCTTTTCTTTATAAATTACCCAGTCTCAGGTATTTCGTTACCGCAAAACAAGAATGGCCTAACACAGACTCACTTTGTCCAGTGGAATGTTAACATTCAGAGAAGGCTGGCAGAAGCTATGAATGAGCCTGCATAGTCTGGCTTACCTTTTCATACCCCTGCAATTTTCTATACCCAGCATATGCTTTAGGTTAGCCGCTGCCCCTTCTGCCTGGAGTCCAGTCTAACTGAACCTAGCCTTAGTGAGCCAAACGGCTACCAACCTACACACCTGAAAACACAAAAATGGGTATTTGTGTAAACCACTGAGATTTGGGGATGTTATATGACAGAAATTGACTAAAATATAAAAGCATGGCAAAATTTTCAAGAGGGGGGTGACAAGGCCATAGTTGTATTTCAAAATGCTCCCTGGCTCCATTATAGAGAACAGACTAAAGAAGAGAAGACCCACTGGAGGAGTTGCAGAGACCAATTGGGAGAAGGCTTTGTTAATCCAGACAGAGAGAATGATGGCCTTGCTTAGGGTGTCAGTGGTAGGGGACGGAAAGTAGCACTGATTCCTGTTTAGTATTCCTTTAGTGCAGTGTTCATTATTGTGGATTTTTTCTTTTTAATATAAAACCTATTTTCCTCTAAGACCAATATAAGCACAGTATCTCTAAGTCATTAGAGCTCAACAACTCCTTTAGCAGTTCAGCTTCATTTATTCATTCATATATTCATTCTACTGACATTTATTGAATGCCTGCCATGTATTAGAATACTAAGTTATGGCATCCCTACCATCCAAAAGCCCACAGTTCAAGAAAGAGAGACAGACACGTAAATAAATAATTACAATAATATGTTATGAGTATTGTAATATACCATGATAAAAGTGAGAATCAAGCCTAGACGGATGTAAAGGAGAACATGATCCTTTATTAATGTTCCTGGAGACATTTATATTCACTCATGTGCGCAGAGGTCTTTGATTTATTCAGATACATCCCAGGTGCCTAAGAGAAAATGTGTAACACCCAGTAGTTATCTGATAAATATTTTCGTTTTGTGCTTAGTTTTCTGATTTTCAGCTCAGATTCACCCTTCTGTCTCTTTCTGGTCTGAATCACCTCAGATAGGACATTGAACTGAGACGATCCATAGTTTCACATACCAAAGAGAATGTAGGATGGAGCCTGAGAAGATACTGCATTGGGCTTTTTTTTATTTATTTATTTATTTATTTTTAAGAGACAGAGTATCACTATATTGCCCAGGCTGGCCTCGAACTCCTGGGCTCAAGAGATCATCCTGCCTCGGCATCTAGAGTAGCTGGGACTAAAGGCGCATGACACCACACCTGGCTGCTACTGACTTTTAAGGGCAGTTCTGATAGAGTGCTAGGTTTGGAAACCACACTATTAGCAAAAGCTTCCTCATTGTGCTTCTTTGGGTTTTAAATTCTACATCAGTGAGGATTAGACTATGAAATGGTTTGGATCTGTGTCCCACCCAAATCTCAGGTTCAATTGTAATCCCCAATATAGGAGGTGGGGCCTGGTGGGAGCAGATCACAGATGTGGGCTTCTCATGAATTGTTTAGCACCACCACCCTTAGTACTGTCCTCACAATAGTGAGTTCTCATGAGATTTGGTCATTTAAAAGTATGTGGCACCTCCCCGCTTACTGTCTCTTGCTCCTGCTCCTGCCATGTAAGGAGCTGGCTCCTCCTTTGCCTTCTACCTTGACTGGAAGCTTCCTGAGGCCTTCCCAGAAGCAGAAGCCACTGTGCTTCCTGTATAGCCTGCAGAACCATGAGCTAATTAAACATCTTTTCATTTATTTATATTTATTTTTTATTTTTTAAGTTCTGGGATACG
This sequence comes from Callithrix jacchus, assembly GCF_049354715.1. Taxonomy (NCBI): domain Eukaryota; kingdom Metazoa; phylum Chordata; class Mammalia; order Primates; family Cebidae; genus Callithrix; species Callithrix jacchus. The sequence goes on from NC_133524.1 coordinate 22,354,025, forward strand.
TGTGCAGAATGTGCAGGTTTGTTACATAGGTATACATGTGCCATGGTGGTTGGCTGCACCATCAACCCGTCAACCCGTCATCTAGGTTTTAAGCACCGCATGCATTAGATATTTGTCCCAATGCTCTCCCTCCCCTTCCACCCTTCCACAGCCCCTAGCGTGTGATGTTCCCCTCCCTGTGTCCATGTGTTCTCATTGTTCAACTCCCACTTATGAGTGAGAACATGCAGTGTTTGGTTTTCTGTTCCTATGTTAGTTTGCTGAGAATGATGGTTTCCAGCTTCATCATGTCCCTGCAAAGGACATGAACTCATTCTTTTATTATGGCTACATAGTATTCCATGGTGTATATGTGCCACATTTTCTTTATCCAGTCTAACATTGATGGGTATTTGGGTTGGTTCCAAGTTAACATCTTTTCTTTATAAATTACCTGCTCTCAGGTATTTCTTTATAGCAATGTGAGCATGAACTAATACAGAATGTTTGCCATATGCACTGTAGATGTGGGAAGGAAGGCACACAGCCAACAAGGACTAGCAGGATGCACAGCCAACAAGGACTAGCAGGATGCTACTACCCTTATAGAGTTTAACTTAATAAATTTATCCTGTTCTAAGTCTGGCTCTCAGTTGCCAAAATCTATGAGCTTTATTTCAGAGAGCCTGATTCACACTAACTCACAAGGGACTAAAACACACCAATATGCTTCATGATTAATTTTTTATTGCAAAATATAACTATCATGCAGACATTTTATGCTTACCTGTTTAACCAGTACATTTTTTTTCCTTTAGACATGCTATAGGGGATGCCAATCTGAAGACAGTTTGAGGTTTATGGGCTTAGAGCAAAGAAAGAGGACTTGAATGTTAAAATGGAGTCAGGTTTATTATCCTGACATAATTGCAGGGCTTGAAGTGTCAGATATTTTGGATATTTATCAAGATTCAAGGGGACCACCTCCGCAGCACAGTGTGTAGAAAGGCACTACCCATGTTTACTTGGCTCACTCTACTTTTTTCTAGGGCTTTGCTGCTGGCCAATACTTGTTTCTGACTGACACTAGGGTTTCCAAGAAGCCTCTGTAGGTAATTGCCTGCATCGAGGCCATGGTAACTTTGCATGTGGAATGTTTCAATACAGAAGGGCTGGTTAGGCAATGCAATTTGTAAAAATATCAGCAAGTAAAGTAGTGCTAAATTAAAATTTGGCTGGCTCTTTTTACAAAGTTGATTGTATCACTACACTGCTGGCACACCAATTTTATTTTGGAGTTATACCTCTAAGAAAAGGGATTAAGGAAAATTTCACAACTATTTGAACATCCATGGTCTTCCATTGAACCACAAGGCAATAAATCCTTCTGTCAGTGTTGTATTTACCTTTATATCTCCCCCAACTAATCCTTAATTGTCTAAGCAGTTTCAAGATAAAATTATACACACTAAATAAAATGTAAGCACAAGCATATAGATAATATCACCATAGGCCGGGCACAGTGGCTCAAGCCTGTAATCCCAGCACTTTGGGACGCTGAGGCGGGTGGATCACAAGGTCAAGAGATCGAGACCATCCTGGCCAACATGGTGAAACCCCGTCTCTATTAAAAATACAAAAATTAGCTGGGCATGGTGGCGTGTGCCTGTAGTCCCAGCTATTTGGGAGGCTAAGGCAGGAGAATTGCTTGAACCCGGGAGGCGGAGGTTGCAGCGAGCCGAGATTGTGCCACTGCACTGCAGCCTGGTATCTGGTGACAAAGTGAGACTCTGTCTCAAAAAAATAATAAATAATAAAAAAATAATATTACCATGGACCACCATTCTTCTCAAATTCAGCCTGTGTACATTTATCCATATGCATTTATTGCTGTCCAGGTTACTGGAACAAAGTAGCAGTTTTCAATGGGGTGTTGCTTCAGAATCACCTGCTAGGGTGAGAATAGCAGCCTCTTGCAATTTTTTACATCCTAACCAGAAGAGGAAGTTCTCTCATATTTATTTAAAATTCCTAGTTTGTTTGTTAGTATTTCTACATGGTTTCTACCAGTTAGTAAACTGGTACATGGTTTCCAGTTTCTTCTTTTTCTTTTGACGTATCTGTCCTCTTTAGATGCCTGGTTATTGGGGCCTATGAACTCACATCCCCATGGAGGTACTGGCTCCTCTGCCTCATAACATCTACAGATAGTGGCTGAAGGCCAGGCCAGACCCTAATCTGGGTCAACTCCAAAGTTCAAGGAGAGCAAAAAGGAGTCTAGGTCTGAGTACCACAGAAACCAGAGTTAATCACTCCTGTTTGTTCTCATCCCATCAAACAAATTCCCAAGTCAGGAACATACCTTTGAAGCCTCAGAGAGAGTAGCACTTGAAGAAGGAGGTCCTCATAGGTGGCATTCCATCAGCTTGGTGGGTTTGCAAGGGCAGGAATGATTGCCTGAGGCCAGGCAGTCTACCCTGTTTTCAGTCACTTCTCACCCCAAGAGACCCTGTGCTCTGCTTAACATCACTCCCATGTCTCCATACAACCTCAGTTGCATCTGGCTTGATTGTGTCCCTCAAGAGAAGTCATGTATTTGGTTTTGCCAGGAGCCCTAAAAATGTCCCAGCCTGGGACCATTTTTTATACTAATATCTCATCCAGGAGTATCTCAACCAATTTTTTATACTAATATCTCAGGACTGCCAGACCACATAGGTAATATAAATTCAGACTGCAACCCACCTGAGAAAAGGCAGTGATTATTAATTCTCACAGAGACATGGTTTTTTCACTCAAAGCTCAGGCAAAGGCAAACAAATTTCTCTGTTTTCTATCAAAAGTCAGCTGATGGATGACTTTTCTTTCTACCCAGCTGTAGCCCTTCCAGGATCCCAAGTCTAAACAAGATTCTTAGTTGCATTCCCCAACTTGTCTTTCCACAACCTTGTCTCCTGACCCCCAAAGCTATTAAAACCCAAGCTCCTTTATTACAAAACTCAGGATACAATAAGTCCTCACTTAACATCATCCGTAGATTCCAGGTCTCTGTAGAAAACCAGGTCTCTAAGCAAAAACAATGTAATATATTGAAATCAGTTTTACCATAGGCTAACTGAAAAACAGTTAAGTTCCTACAGCATATTTCTGGTCACAAAAACATCATCAAACTTCTAAATAAGGATCAAAGCACTTCTAATACGAAACACTGAAATATGTGTGAGCTATACATACATTTAAGAAAGATGAATAGAAATAAATAAGATAATCACTTACCCAGTGATTCCAATTCAAGGTCGTAAGTGGCTGGAGGATGTCCCAGCAGCTTAGCACACCAAGTGGGAGCCAGTCCTGACCAGGACGCCATTCCATCACAGAACCACTCACACACATCACACTCACTCAGATTGGTACCTTTTAAACACACCAGTAAACTTCAGGTGCACAGCTTTGGGATGTGGGAAGTACCCAGAGAAAACCCATATAGACGTGGGGAAGACATGTAGACTCCACATAGACGATGACCCAGCCTAGAATCCATTTTTTTCCTCTCATCAAGGTTATTATAGTAAAAGGATGTTGGATGAAACAATGATATTCAAGGACCTGCTGCACTCTCTTCTACTGCCAGGGAAAGCAAACTATCAGCACCTGCTTATTAATGTGGAATTGTAACTCCAGCTCTCATTTTGGCCCTAAACTATTTCCCTTACAATTTTAACTATGCATTTAAAAAGATATTTCCCTTATTTTTTCCAATACTTCTAGGTGTTCTGTAGCAGAAGGGTTTTCAGATTATTCAGTTTGCCATGTGGCCCAAAATAGAAGACCTATTGAAGTCTAGGAAGTATGTAAATGTAAACATAAACATGTCCATGCTCCGGCCTTAGAATTCCAGCCTTGCATCTAGTGATTTTAATGTGCATCTGTGCTTAAGACTCACTGTAAGAGAAAATAATAAGCTTGGATCATTATATCATTTAAGGAGACTGTTTATATTTTGCTGGAAAATAATCTTAGCTATTTTTCAAAAGAAATGAAACCTTTCTTGGCATCTACAAAGATAAAATGCTTTTGCTACAAGTGATTGCCTTTTGGTGGTTAGTTCTTTTTATAGCTAATTGTATGCAGAAGATTTTGTTGAAATTATGTATTATTATATAGTGGACAATTAAATTTTCTGAAAGGGTAAGAAAAAAATAGATGTTTACATCATGTTTCCTGCATGAAAAATTTCTTTGGCCAAAATTTTGCTGAGCTCTGAAAACATTAAAAAATATTTTTTTATCATTTGCTTTGGCCTGTCAGTATGCTATGAGCCAGTATCACAACATTTGAACTTCGGCAGTTTTTTAGCTGAGTGAATAATAATTCAGCAATTTTTAATTATGTCACTGATAACTAAACAAGTAGATGAAAAATTTCTTAATTTACATCCAGTGCTTTATTAAATATAAACAGCCTCATAAGAGGAGAAGTAAATGTGTTCACAGGCCAACAGAGAGTGCATGTGTATGAGAAAGAGTTGAGTGAGGTCCTTGATCTATACTCTGAGGGGGTGGTCAGTCAGGCAGGGCCTGGGCCAATCACCAAGGCAGATGAGGGTCCTTGTCCTGGGGGACTCACTGCTCCTGGGCACCCCAGCAGATGTAGTCTGGTCGTGTGGCCACATGGCACTCATCAATGAACTGCTGCACAATCTCCCTGGACATGTCCATCTCATCAAAGTCCTGGAACATGTCCTCCTTGCGGAACTGCTCCAGGAAGGCCTCCTGCTTCCACAGCTTGTCATATTGGTGACATGTTCTCTTGAAGAGCAAGGAGATGCTGGTGTGGTTGGCCATCATGAGCTCGCTGACCCGGTGGCTGAAGGCAGGTAGGGAGACTTCCTCAACAGGGCCAGCTGGATGCTGGCAGGGCCCCATGAGATGAAGTTGGCCAACTTCGGTTCCTGGATGCTCTGCAGGCTCTTGTGGACCTGCGTGGGGTCCACCTGTCCGTGGATGATGCTGAGGATGGTGATGGAGCAGTGGTTGGTCTGGTAGTCTTGGCCTGTGGATACCATCATGTTCTTGGGCTGCAGTAGCCATCTCATGACATCCAGGACTGTGGTCTTCCTCATGCTGGCCATTGACTGGTCCTTGGTGAGTGGGGTGTAGCTGGTCATGAGGAATTGGAGCCATGGAGTGGGAATGAGCAAGAAGATGAGGCCGATGAGGTCACTGTTCATGTGGTCGGGGTAGTGTAGGGTGGTGCTGCTGGTTGACATGATGGTGGACACCAGTTGGTTGATCTGGTAGAAGGATGGATTCTGGATGTGCAGGTGGTCTGTGGCAATCCAGTTCAGGGCTGTGTCATCCAGCACCACAACACAGTCTGTGTTCTGCATCAGCCTCTTGAGTGTGAAGAGTGAAATGTAAGGCTGGACCACCACATCGCTCATCTCATCCTGGTTGGGAAACATTGACTATGTCTGCACCAGCTTCTTAGGATAACTGCCATTCAGTCATTCTAAGAGGTAGGCACCCAGGCCAGAGCCTGCTCCCCAGCAATGGAGTGACACAGCACAAAGCCTTCTAGACTGTAACTACCATCTGCCTCCTAGTCAATGATGTCAAAAATGTCCTCATGGATCTTCTCTCCCTGGGAAAATCTGCTGGCCTAGTTATTGCCAGCTCCTCCTCCCTGCTTCGACAGGTAGATGTTCTCTGGGTTACAGAACTTGGCATAGGGGGGAGTTGAGGATGGAGTGGATCACCCAGGGCTCCAGGTCCAGCAGTATGGCCCAGGTGATGTAGTGCTCATTGTCTGCCTGGTAGACAAAGACATCCTTGTGGTCAGTGCCCTCAGTGGTGAACTCTCCCATGATGCCCTTGGAGCTGATACCATGCTCGGTGCACAGCTGTTTCCAGAACTCGAACCCAATCTGATTGCCACACTGGCCCAACTGTAGGGTGATGATTTCCCTGAGCATCGCTCCTCAGGCACCAATGTTGCAAAAAAAATTTTAAGTACCAAGTACAGCTACTATCTCATTTGCAATTTTTACTAAAACCCATTGTCTTAGTCCATTTTGTGTTGTTATAAAGGAATGCCTGAGGCTGAGTAATTTATAAAGAAAAGAGATTTATTTGGCTCACAATGCTGCACGCTATACAAGAAGCATGGCATTGACATCTGCTTCTAGTAAAAATCTTAGGAAGTTTCTACTCGTGGCGGAAGGTGAAGGGGGAGCAGATGTGTCACATGGCAAGAGAGGAAGCAACAGAGAGATAGGAGGGGTGCCCATACTCTTTTAAACAATCAGCTCTTACATGAACTAATAAAGTAAGAACTTACTCATTATTGATAAGACAACACCAAGCCATTCATGAGGGATCCACCCCTATGATCCAAACTCCTCCCACCAGGCCCCATTTCCAACATTGAAAATCAAATTTCAACATCAGATTTGGAGAGGACAAATGGCCAAACTGTATCACCCATTTAATCCAAATGAATAAAATGCCATTGTAAATATTGTACAGAATTTGCACAGAAGGTATGCTATGGTTTGAATGCTTTTTTCACCTCCAAAACTGATGTTGAAATTTGGTTGCCATCGTGGCAGTGTTGGGAGGTGGGATTTTGGGGAGATGATTAGGCCATAAGGGCTCCACCCTCATGAGTGGGATTAATGCTATTTTAAAAGGGTGAGTTTGGTCCCCTCTTGCTCTCTTGCCCTTCCACCTTTCATCATGTGAGGATATAACAAGAAGGTCCTCACAAGATGCTGGCATCTTGATCTTGATTTCCTAGCCTCTAGAAGTGTAAGAAAGTAAATTTCTGTTCTTTGTAAATTATCCAGTCTGTGATATTCTGTTATAGCATAACAAATAAGACTAAGACAGGCTGGGCGCAGTGGCTCATGCCTGTAATCCCAGCACTTTGAGAGGCCGAGGTGGGCAGATCATGAGGTCAAGAGATTGAAACCATCATGGCCAACATGGTGAAACCCCATCTCTACTAAAAAAAAATACAAAAATTAGCCAGGCATGGTGGCATGCACCTGTGGTCCCAGCTACTCGGGAGGCTGAGACAGAAGAATCGCTTGAACCCAGGAGACAGAGGTTGCAGTGAGCCAAGATCGTGCCACTGCACTCCAGCCTGGTGACAGAGCAAGACTCCGTCTCAAAAAAAAAAAAAAGACTAAGACAAAGTACAAGTTACATTTTTCAAGTGATCTATCAGAATAACTGTTGACACAATTTATGCTTTATATAAAAGTAATAAAAGTCAAATTTTTAAAATGAGCTTCAGCTGGACACATTGGCTCATGCCTGTAATCCCAGCACTTTGGGAGGCAGAGGCAGGTGGATCACCTGAGGTGAGGAGTTTGAGACCAGCCTAATAAACATGGCAAAACCCCGTCTCTACTAAAAAAAAAAAAAATTCAAAAATTAGCCAGGTGTGGTGGCACATGCTTGTAGTCCCAGCTACTCAGCAGGCTGAGACGAGAATCACTTGAACCTGGGAGGTAGAAGTTGCAGTGAGCTGAGATTGTACCACTACACTCCAGCCTGGACAACAGAGTGAGACTCTGTCTCAAAAATAAAAAGTAAACAATAAAATAAAATTAGCTTTCTGAAAATTCTTTTACTTACCAGATAATATTAGAAAATAAATGTAAAATTTTCTTTTCTGTTATTTTGTTTTGACAGTTCTTACTATCATATCAAAAGAATATGTTCTTGCTCCAAATTGAATCAATTAAAAATCCATATTCCATGCACCCTGAGAAGTGTTTTACAGTAGGTATCTCATTTATTCCTTACAAGAAATACCTGCTAATACTATCCACATTTTACAAGTGAGAGATGAAATAACCTGCAAGATCACACAACCAATATGTAGTAGAGTTGCAATTTGAACCCAGGCCATCCAACTCCAGAGCCCATATGTTTAACAACAAAGCTGTACTGCGAGTTACATTTTAAAAATTAAAAAACAAAAGCATGCAAATAAGAAATCTACCTCAGAGGCCAGGTGCAATAGCTCATGCTTACAATCCCAGCACTTTGAGAGGCTGAGGCGGATGAATTGCTTGAGCCCAAGAGTTAGCGACCAGCCTGGGCAACATGCAAAGCCCTGTCTCTACAAAAAAATTTAAAAATTAGCCAGGCATGGTGGCTCACTTCTGTAGTTCTAACTACTTGGAAGGCTGAGGTGGGAGGATCACTTGAGCCCAGGAGGCAGAGACTGCAGTGAGCTGAGGTCACACCACTGCACTTCAGCTTGGATGAGAGAGCAAGACCCTGTCTCAAAAAAAGGGGGAAAAAAAGAAAAGTAATCTACCTAGAGAACATTCTAGGATCACAATATTTCAAAACAAGTTTTATTGGCTGTATGTCTCCAAAGAGCTCCCAAATCCAACTACTTCTCACCTCCTTCAATACTGCCTCTCACTGAGACTATTGCAATAGGTGATCTCAGTGGCTCTCACAGTGTGGTCCTGGGACCAGCCGGAGTGGGATTACCTAGGAAGTTTTTAAAAATACAGATTATTTAGCTCCAGACCCACTGAATCAGAAATTCTGAGAGTGGGGCTGACAAGTCATGTCTTAACAAACCTTCCAAGTGATTTTGATGCACAATTATTTAACAACTAGCCAATAATAAGATGCATTCACTTAGTCTTCTGGTAGCTTTACCAACTTTATACAGTCTCTACAGAATCATCTTTCTTTTAGGAGCCACTCTTCTATCTTTACAGAATAAAGTCTCACCTTCAAAAACACAGAGAGAGCCAGGCATTGTGGCACACACTTGTAATTCCAACTACTCAGGAGGCTGAAGTGAAGGAGGATCACTTGAGGCCAGGAGTTCAAGACTAGCCTGGGCAGCATAGCAAGACCCCATGTCTATAAAAAAAAATTGAAAATTAGTTAGGCATGATGGTGGCATATGACTGTAGTCCTCGCTACTCAGGAGGCTGAAATGAGAGGATCCTTTGAGCCCAGGAGTTTGAGGCTGCAGTGAGCCATGATTGTGCCACTGCACTTCATCCTGGGTGACAGATGGGTGACAGAATGAGGCCCTGCCTCAAAAAAAAAGGAGGCGGGGAGCAAAAATATCCCAGCTCAGCTGAACTAGATGAGAACAATTCCAAATCCTTGGGATTTCCTAAGTAAGTTCCAAAGCTTCATGTACCCAGATTGTGTATAGAATCCTTTACACTAAAACAGAATTTAAGAACTAAAATAATTTAAAAGGATTTCTAATCCCTGCTTATGCCCCTGCAGAAAACATTAAAAGTGACTCAAATTAAGGGACTGAAAATGTCAAGTCCAGGTAAGGATAAGTGTAACTGGAACTGTCTCACATTGCTGGTGGGAGTGTACTCTGGTACATCCACTTTAGAAAACTGCCTGACAGAAAATACTAAAGCAACAGATATGTCCACTTTATGACCCAGCAATTCCACACCTGAACAGACACTCAACGTAAATGAGTGTTTTACATCCTCCAGCAAATACAGACAAGAATATTCATAGCACTGTTATTCATAATAACCAAATGCTCTAACAAACAAATATCCATCAACTATAGAACATATGAATAATTTATGAACTACAATGCAGTGCTTTTAAAAACTTATTTTGCTATATAAAACAATATCAATCAATCTTGTAGATATAATGCTGAGTGAAGGAAATCAGACTAAAGCCACGCAGCAGCCCATGCCTGTTATCCCAGCACTTTGGGAGGCCAAGTCGGGAGGATTGCTTGAGTCTAGGAGTTTAAGATGAGCCCAGACAACATGGTGAGACTCTGCCTCTATAAAAAATAAAATAATTAGGTGTAGTGGCACATGCCTGTGGTCCCAGCTACTCCGGTGGCTAAGGTGGGAGGATTACTTGTGCCCAGGAGGTTGAGGCTGCAGTGAGCCATGTTCACACCTCTGCACTCCAGCCTGGGCAACAGAGTAAGACCCTGTCTCAAAAAAACACTTAAGGAATTAGACACAAAAGAGTGCACACTGTATGATTCCATTTATTTATTTATGTATTTATTTAGAGACAGAGTCTCACTCTGTTGCCCAGGCTAGAGTGCAGTGGTGCGATCTTGGCTCACTGCAACCTCCACCTCCTGGGTTCAAGCAATTCTCCTGCCTCAGCCCCTTGAGTAGCATCCACCACCATGCCTGGCTAATTTTTGTATTTTTAGTAGAGACGGGGTTTCACCCAGTTGGTCAGGCTGATCTCGAACTCCTGACCTCAAGTGATCTGCCTGCCTTGGCCTCCCAAAGTGCTGGGATTACAGGCATGAGCCACTGTGCCCGGTGTACGATTCCATTTTTATGAGGTTAAAAAACGGACAAAAATTAATCTATGGTGCTAGAAACCAGAAAAGTGATTATTTCTTGGTTGGGTGAGTACTGGGAAGGGGATGAGGAAGAAGGCATGTGAGGTTCTGCTCTATTCTGTATTTCGATCTGGGTGGCGGTGACACAGGTGTAGACACATGTAAAAACTCATTGAGTTCAGCCCTTAAGGTTGTGCACCTGACTGTACATGAGCAACACCTCAAAAGAAAAGAAAAAAGTGAAAACAACAAAGAACATCAAAGGCCGTCCAAATCATAACTGACAACACCCATCCTAAAGCCAGCTTTTTTCTCCTCCCCCATTCTGCTACAGTATCCTTCACTGTCCAAACCCTAAAACTCACTGTGGCATCCAGCAAGTACTTTTCTTTCATCTCTCTTTTCTTTTAATTTTAATCCCAGGCATGACTTGGCTTTTTACTAAATCTTTTCCTCTTACACACCCCTTCTTAGGGCCACGTCTTTCTAAGTCCATCTCATTCTCCCAATTCCACGTCATAAAAGATGCAGAATAGAATAGCAAAGACAAAATTCTCTTTACTAGATAGTTACGGAGAGAGAATGAAAGAATGCTTAGCCAGTGACGTATCTTGTTCTCTCATATATCCTCAGTTATAAAGTTAACTGAACTTTCCTAGAGAAAAGGTACCACTGAGTGGCTATTTCCTTTTAGTGACTGTGTACCAGTACAAACATTTGACCAATCTGTCACCTAAAATGTAGTAGTAAGCTTTTGTCTTACTCCTCTTAGCCATATCTACCAGCCTATATCAGATATTTCCTGCAGGAGGTTTTTTTGGTTTTTATGAATTTGTCTTTTGCTGAAAATTGTAAAGGTAAAATTAGGAAGCAGCATGGCATCTGGAGAATGGTAGAAGAAACAAATTGCAATTTCTTAAATATGAATATTGGCAGCACATTTCAACTTTAAAAGGCACTGGTTATGGGCCCAGAGCACATCAGTAATCAACAGCACTTTCCTGGTGTGATTCCACAATGTTAAATATATAGTCTTTGGGCCATGCACAGTGGCTCATGTGTATAATCCCTGCACTTTGGGAGGCCAGGGTGGGAGGATCACTTAAGGCTAGGAGTTTGAGACCAGCCTGTGCAATAAAGCGAGACCCCATCTCCACAAGAAGTTTAAAAATTAGCCAGACATCGCGGTGTGCCCCTGTGGTCCCAGCTACTTAGGAGGCTGAGGCAGGAGGATTGCTTGAGCCTGGGAGGTCAAGGTTATAGTGAGCTATGACCATGCCACTTCACTGCAACCTAGATGCCAGAGACCTTATCTCAAAAAATAAAAATGTATGGTCTTTGACCATTTTTTCTTAATTTAGGGTCTGAGAATATCTGGAGTTCTGCAGATGTATTCTCAAAATCTGCAATAACTTTTCATTTTAAAACAGGTCCATAGGAAGTTATCAGGGGCTATACAGGAAGCAAAATGGGGAGTCATTGTTTAATGGGTTAAAATATTCTGTTTTTTGGGAAGATGAAAAAGTTCTGGAAACAGATAATGGTGACTGTTATACAATGTTGTAAATATACATAATGCCACTGAATTGTATACCTAAAAATAGTTAAAATGCAAATTGTTATATTATGTACGTTTTACAACATTTAAAAAGAAAAGTTCATAGGCACTTCCATTCCCAGCAATATAGCCTATTAGCCATCCTGAAAAAACCATCCTAGTACAAAAAGACCCAAAATATAGAATAACAAATTTAAAACATTTCATAAATGCATAGTTGCAATAGTAGAAAATAAGGGAAATCCTTAGAGTTTAAAAAAAATACAGGATGTAAAAACACAAATCCAGAGAGGTAAGAGAGCTCTAAAGCTAAAGCTCTAAAGCTGGTGGCTTTCCTGATGTCATCTGCTGATCTTAGGTGCTCCAGAGGTGTCACTATAACAGGCCATCTTTGGGGACAGAATATAAAGCTCAGAGACTTAGAAATTGGACCCTCAGAGGGTGAAGCAGAACAAATTAACCATCCCAGAGCAAACCTTAAAGAAATTTCCTGCTCTTGGCCTCAGATGGAGAAGAGAAAAGTCTCCCATGAAATCTTCTGTTTATAAATTGGGCTCCAGGAGGTTTTGGGTTTCTAAGTCTTAGTGATTTCTATTGCTCCTAGTTCCAGCTTCTTTTCCACTGTCTTTTTTAAACTTAAAAAAACATTATAGATCAATTTTCAGGTATAACACACCCAATTCATTCACCTGTTCTTCAATGACATATTTCCCAGATCTTTTACCACCCCTCCCCACCTCAGTAGTCTTCTTTTGGGTACCTTCTGGTTTGTCTCAGTATTCCTCTTAAGGAATCATGGCCATAAATGGAAACAGTGATGCAGATATGGCTAAATATATGCAAAATAAATTGGGATTATTGCTATTCTCGATTGGAGTATTAGTTATCCACTGTTGAATAGCAAATTACTCCCAAAACTTAGTGGCTTGAAATAACAATATTTATGATCTTACCATTTCTGTGGGTCAAGAATCTGTGTGGCATAGCTGGGTCTTCTGGCTCAGGGCCTCTCACAAGGTGGAAGTCAAGGTGTTGGCTACAGTGGCAGTCATCTCAAGGTTCAACTGGGGAAGGACCTACCTCTAAGTTCATTCATGTGGTTGTGAGCCGGATTCCATTTATCACAGGCTATTGGTCTGGGGGCCTCAGTTCGTCACTGGCTGTTGGCCAGAAGATGCCTTCAAGTCCTTGCCACATGGGACTCTATAGAGAACAACTCACAACATAGTAGCTTGCTTCACCAGAGCAAGCAAAGAAAGCCAGAGAGAGAGAGAGCAAGCAAGACAGAAGTCACATTCTTTTATAACCAAATCACAGAAGTAGTAGCCTATCACTTTTGCCATATTCAATTTGTTAGAAGCACATCACTTGGTCCAGCCCACACACACAGAGTGGATTACATAAGGCATGAATAACAAGAAGCTAGGATCAGGAGGAGCCATTTCAGAAGCAGCCTGTCACAACTGGACACCATGCTTCTAATCCTGAACCTAAAACTGTGACCTAAAAAGAGACCCCACATTAATGATTTACTTTAAGTGACCTTAGGTTACTGAGGCCCTTAAGTATTTGCAAAATCAAATAATAATCATTGCTGGAGGAACTTACCTTAAGCCCAAGCATCAAGAGCTTGCACCACCATATGAAGTTCCAACAAACATAGTTCACAATGGAAAAGAAAAAAACACAAGTCACTAAGAGCAACAGTTAGCAGAAACAAAGGACCATACCTGCAGATACTACAGACACTGGAATTATCAGATATACAATATATAGTAAGATGTTTAATATGTAGGATTGAAAGTATGACTGAGGAACAAGAGGGTTTTTGAAAATAGCAAATATTTCTGAAATGAAAACAATACTCTTTCTCCATCTTTTGGCTAAGATCAAGTGAAATGAAAACAAATATAATTCCTAGAAATGAAAAATAAAATAGTTGAAATTAGAAATCAATAGCCTGGTGGCCAGGCTCAGTGGCTCATGCCTCTAATCCCAGCACTTTGGGAGGCCAAGGCAGGTGGATCACTTGAGGTCAGGAGTTTGAGACAAGCCGGGTCAACATAGCAAAACTCCATCTCTACTCAAAATATAAAAAATAAGCTGGGTGTGGTGGCACAGGCCTGTAGTTCCAGCTACTCGGGAGGGTGAGACAGGAGAATTACTTGAACCCAGGAGGCAGAGGTTGCAATGAACCAAGATTGCACTCCAGCCTGGGTAACAGAGTGAGACTCCGTCTCCAAAAAAAAAAGGGAAAGAAATCAATATCCTGGTTAAAACAGCACATCAGGACACGGTGGCTCACATCTGTAATCCCAGCACTTTGGGAGGCCGAGGCGGGCGGATCACGAGGTCAGGAGTTTGAGACCAGCCTGGCCAGTGTGGTAAAACCCTGTCTCTACTAAAAATACAAAAATTAGCTTGGCGTGGTGATGGGTGCCTGAACTTAGCTACTCAGGAGGCTGAGGCAGCAGAATCATTTAAACCTCGGAGGCAGATTCTGCCATTGCACTCCAGCCTGGGTGACACTGCAAGACTAGGTCTCAAAAAAAGAAAACAGCAGATTAGTCACAGTTGAAGTGAGAATTAAGAAACTGAAAGACAGATTTCAAGAAATTACTCAGAATGCAGTAAGGGAAAGACATGAAAATTCCAAAGAGAGGGCAAAAGACACAGAAAATAGAGAAGGTATTATATCTAACTGGATTTTCAAAATGAGATTAAACAGCAAGCAAGAGAGAATATTCAAAGAGAATGACAGCTGGACATGGTGGCTAACAACTGTAATCCAAGTACTTTGGGAGGCCAAGACAGGAGAATCACTTGAGACCAGCCTAGGCAACATAGCAAGACTCTGTCTTTACAAAAATAAATAAATAAATAAATAAATCATTTAAAAAAAATTAGCCAGTCATGGTGGCATGTACCTGTACTTCTAGATATTCAGGAGGCCGAGGCAGGAGGATTGCTTGAGCCCTACAATGAGCTATGATTGCACCACTGCACTCCAGCCTGGGTGACAGTGTGAGAGACCCTCTCTCTGAAAAAGAAAAAGAGAGAGAATGGCAGAGAATTTACCATACGTGATGCAGACAACAAATCCTAAAATTCAGAAGCTAAACTGCCCTGGTTATTTACCTATTTTTCAACTCCACACTCATCCTCCTATTTCCTGCAAAATAATGCTAGGATGGAATGTCTTCAAAGCACTTTTCCAGGCTCTGTTAGTGGCTGGCTTCCTCTAAGGTCCCACCAATAACAGGCACTGGTCAGTGATCATAGGTAGAAAAGGGGAATAGCAGCAGTTCTTCCTCTCTCTTTTTTGCTCTTTTTCTTCTGGCTCTAAGCTCTCAGCAATAGCACTTCCTCCAACCATTCAGTCCCAGTAGCCCAACAATTCCAGAGATGGTGGTCCCTCCTCTTCTCTCCTAGATTTTAGATTCTGGTAATGCAACTTACTCTCTTTGATTCCTTGAACACTAGAGATGTTATAACTACTTTCTGTATTTTCTAATCTCTGGCCTACCTCACCTTTGTTCCTCTTTCAACCTTTTGATATATGTGTATCTAATTCCCTTATAAAAATCCTCTCCGTTTAAAAATACCTAGCATGGTTTCTGTTTTCCTGCCTGGACTGTGACTCAAATACCAACAAATTCCAATCAGGAAAAATAAAAAGAAATCCACACCTAGACACATCAAAGTCAAATTTACAACATTAGAAAGAGGACAGATTGCCTAAAAGAAGTGACTGGTGGATTGATGATAGACTGCTTACCCATAACAATGGAAGCCAGAAAATAAGTACCCTTCTCAAAGTGCTGAGTAAAAACAACTGTCAGCCTAGAAGTACATACTCTATGAAACTATCATCTCAAAATAAGAGGGAAATCAAGATATTTTTCAGACAAAACTCAAGTGTTTTCCACAAACTGAGACTCTCCAAAGAAATTCCCAAAAGATATACTTCCAGAAGAAGACAAATTGTCCCAAAAGGAAAGGCCTGAAATGTTACCAGGCAATGGTGAGCAAAAAAAAAAAAAAGGTTAGCATCCAGTTATCTAAAGAAATACTGCCTCTAGGCCGTGCACAGTGGCTGACACCTGTAATCCCAGCACTTTGGGAGGCTGAGGTGGGTGGATCACCTGAGGTTGGGAGTTCAAGACCAGCCTGATCAACATGGAGAAACCCTGTATCTACTAAAAATACAAAAAAAAAAGAGCCAGGTGTGGTGGTGTGTGCCTGTAACCCCAGCTACTTGGGAGGCTGAAGCAGGAGAATCGCTTTAACCTGGGAGACAGGTTGCGGTGAGGGGATATCACGCCATTGCACTCCAGCCTGGGCAACAAGAGTCATCTAAAAAAAAAAAAAAAAAGAAAGAAAGAAAGACACCTCTAATAAACAAAAAGAATATCTAGTTTACATGCTTAAATAACATCAATAGAGAAAAATACCAGAAAAAATGACACAAAAGTCATGCGTAGGGTAATGATCATTAAAGCTTTCGAAGGACCTGATATTATTCAAGAGAATGCTAAGGGTATTGACCAATTTTAGACTATGCTGAGTTACATAACAGACATACACTGAAGTTAAGTCCATCTCTATTATTTAACTCAGCATGGTCTCAAAGACCTGGCCTTGAGATCTAGGGTTTAGTTTCCCCCTCAGCCTTGCCTTTAGAAATCCTATTGGCCAAATGCCTACTTCAACACCATTTCTGGCATCCCTGAAAGTTGCCCAACCAGTTTTCATATGATTGAGTAGGTACTATCATATTTAATTAGTGAAACAATGTCTGTAATATGAATAAGGGCTGTGCGCGGTCCCTCATGCCTGTAGTACCAGCACTTTGGGAGGCTGAGGCAGGCAGATCATGAGGCCAAGAGATCAAGACCATCCTAGCTAACACAGTGAAACCCTGTCTCTACTAAAAATACAAAAAATTAGCCAGGCATGGTGGCACATGCCTGTAGTCCCAGCTACTCGGGAGGCTGAGGCAGGAGAATTGCTTGAACCTGGGAGGTGGAGGTTGCAGTGAGCCAAGATCATGCCATTGCACTCCAGTCTGGGAGACAGAGCAAGACTCTGTCTCAAAAAAAAAAAAACAAATAAAATAAAATAAATGAATAAGGTATGCCACTCAGATGAATTGAAAATACTTTAATATTTACTTTCAAATATACATAAGCATTCTAAGAATAACTTGGAGTAAAATTTTTCTTTATGAGCTTTCTAAGTTGATAGCTATCACTTAAATTACAAAATCTTATTCATTGGTTTACTATACTCAGTACTGAAGAATAAAATTCTGCAATAATTATGATTTTTAAAACTATTGACATAGAAAACCAATCATTAGCAATCTGCATTGTTCACCTTCTGCTATGTTATACTGCAGCAACAAACCCTAAAATAAACAACGGTATCTAATTTTGTGTTTCTTAATTCAACTTAGGCAGTAAGTCTTAGAAGTAAAAGTATTACTAGGGAATTCTTCACATCTTGCAAGAATAAATTTAAAGCAGAATTTTAGCTTTGCCACCTTAAAATTTCACAAGCAGGAAAAACTCAAAAATTCTGCTCAAAGAATCTCAAACTTCTTGAGGCCAGGCACAGTGGCTCATGCCTCTAAGCCCAGCACTTTGGGAGGTTGAGGTGGGTGGATCACTTGAGGTCAGGATTCAAGACCAGCCTGGCCAACATGGTGAAACCCTGCCTCTGTCAAAATACAAAATTTAGCCAGGCTTGGTGGCGCACACCTGTAATCGCAGCCACTCCAGAGGCTGAGGCAGGAGAATCGCTTGAACCCGGCAGGCGGAGGTTGCAGTGAGCGGAGATCGCGCCACTGCACTCCAGTCTGGGTGACAGAGTGACACTCCATCTCAAAAAATAAATAAATAAAAACATCCTTGATGAACCATTTTCAGTTTAGATATAACAAATATAAAATACAAAGAGTCAAATAAAGTGTTAGAGCAAAATGAGGTATCAAAACACAGTTTATTCTCACTTATCAAACTTAAAATGATAAATTTTAGAAAAAGGCTTTGAGAATTCCTTATAGTTATGTCTAAGAAGGTAAAAGTTAAAGAGAAGCCTTATTGATCTTATTACTACAGACCAGGAGTTGGCAAAATTTTTGTTAAAGGCCAGAGAGTAAATATCCTAGGCTTTGCAGGTCATAAGCTCTCTATCACAACTGACCAACTCTGTTGTTGTATAAAGCTGCCATAGATAATATGCAACAAATTAGCATGGCTGTATTCTAATAAAACTTTACTTATAATGGCACATGCCTATAATCTCAACACTTTGAGAGGCTGAGGCAAGAGAATCACTTGAGCCCAGGAGTGTGAGACCAGCCTGGGCAACATAATGAGATTCTGTCTCTACAAAAATATATTTTTTTAATTAGCCAGGCATAGTGGTGAAACAGGAAAGGTGCCCTTGTTCCCATCGCAGGGCATGCAACAGGAGGAGTGGCTCACTTCTTCAGTGCCCCATTGCTCAAACCTCTAGGGGAGCGTACAGTTCGGCAGGTTGTGGGGCTCTGACCCCACAGCAGCATCTAGGGGTGAATGTTTACAGCTCCTGAAGCCCCAGTAGGTGTGTGTTACCATGTGCTCTTTCAGTTTTTTTGTCTGTAGGCAGCTTGTATTTATCAGCTCAATTAGACCCTCTGACTTACCACAAGGACAGAGGGCTTTCTGTATCCCAGGTTCTTACCTTGGTGTACTGGAAAAGTTGGATCATATGTGGGCTTGGAGAATGAGTGCAAGGTTTTATTGAATGGTCGAAGTAGCTCTCAGCAAATGGATGGGAAGCCAGCTGGAACGGGAGTGGGAAGGTGGTTATCCCCTAGATTCGGGCAGCCTGACTCTCCTCCCATTACCTCAGCCAAACTCCACGTTGTTCTGCTGGCCTGCCGGCATCTGCCAATGCCTGTTGGTGTGCTCTTCAAATGCTGTGTTCCTCTTGACACCCAGCCACTTGTGTACCTGCCCGCTAGGGTCTCAGAGCTTTTATATGCACATAATGGGGATATGCCAGGCCAGGGTATTCTAGGAAAACATTTGGACAGAAAAACAGAAATGCCTGTCCTCACCTAGGTTGGTGGTCACAGGCCGGGGGTTGGAGCTCTACCTAGGGACCAGGCCCTTCTCTTCCCAGGACTTCTCTGCCCCGGTCCCATATCAGTGGCATGCACCTGTGGTCCCAGCTACTAGAGAGGCTGAAGTGGGAGGGCTGCTTGAGCCCAGGACTTCAAGCCATGCCACTGTACTCCAGCCTGGGCAACAGAGCAAGACCCTGTCTCAAAAATGAAAAAACAGGCTAGATTTGCCCTCTAGGCAATAGTTTGACAATCCCTACTATAGACCGTGAACTATTTTCAGTAGGTGAAGATGAAAGATTTTTGAGATTTGCTGAAGCTTTGAATCCTACTTAAGGTCCTTCTAGAAAATTTATTATCAAAAAACAGTTTCTTGAATTATATTCTGTTGTGTATAGAATGGCTATGATAGTATTAAATGCACTATCTTGGACATCAAGACATTTGGATATGCTGAAACAACTACATGTCATATTTAAGTTTAACAGCATGGTAGATTAATGATGAATTCAACTCCTGCTTGATTGTTGGGAGATCACTGAGGTCTCAGACAGCTATTAATATAATACATTCTGATTGAAGATCTATTTATAGGACAGCAATCAGTAAAGAAGAGTGTCATTCAATTGTTATCAACAATATAACCAACATGGTGAAGGGGCAGATAGTAAGTATCTTAGGCTGATTTAGGCACCACAAGCATACAATGTTCACATACCCTTCAGTACTGCAATCAGAAAGCAACTATAACTGTCTATACGCAGAAATTTAGTAGGCCACTTAATGATACCTCAGTCAAGACAAAATAAATGATGTCCAGAGATTTTGGAATGGCCTTGTCATATATTTAACAAGATATTTAAACAAAATGGAATAGCAGCTACTACATGTTTAAAAGCCAAGTTGAGGCCGGGCACGGTGGCTCACGCCTATAATCCCAGCACTTTGGGAGGCCGAGGCAGGTGGATCACGAGGTCAAGAGATCGAGACCATCCTGGTCAACATGGTGAAACCCCGTCTCTATTAAAAATACAAAAATTAGCTGGGCATGGTGGTGTGTGCTTGTAGTCCCAGCTACTTGGGAGGCTGAGGCAGGAGAATTGCCTGAACCTAGGAGGCAGAGGTTGCAGTGAGCCGAGATTGCACCATTGCACTCCAGCCTGGGTAACAAGAGCGAAACTCCGTCTCAAAAAAAAAAGCCAAGTTGAGTGAAACAAAACCAATATACTTTTTAGATGAAAATACATTTTAACTTATTAAAAATGCTTGCAGAGAAAGCAGTCTGCTTGCTGAAACCTGAAGAAAAAGTAAATAACCAAGCGAATGCTTTCAGAGTGCAAGTATTTCTTATATGAGAGCTGCTGAAAAATATTCCCGTATTCTACTCCAGTAAGGTGCTTATACTGGTGTACATGATATAAAACTGAAACACAGATAGAAAGCCTGAGATGATTGGTTTCTTGAAAGCCAATTATATTGCTCCATTGCTATTGGTAGAATCAAGTTTTAAGGACAGATTTTTTCAAGTGACTGTGTAAAAGCACCATGTACAGATAAAAAAAATAGAAAGTGAAAACAATACTTTCTGAAAAGTTTTAGAAAATATTTTCTCCGATTGATACTCAAAGCTTGCATTTGTGGGACTACTCCAATCAAACTGCACCATCACTGACAATCACAACAAGACTAAGATTTTAACAGAGATGAATCTTCACCTTAGTTGGTTCCTATTAAACAGAAAGAAAGCTTAATAACTTTATGGCAACATTGACACTAGTATCCCATAATGGCAGAGCTAACCAAACATCTGCTACTCTACCCTCCTTAGGTGAAAGTGAACATCTATTTCTGTGGTGCATAACACTAGTATTAAGGTGAGGCACAGTGCCTCACACCTCTAAATCCCAGCATTTTGGGAGGCCAAGGTGGGAGGATTGCTTGAGTCCAGGAGTTTGAGACCAGCCTGGGCAACAACGCGAGGCCTTCATCTCTACAAAAAAAAATTTTTTTTTTTAATTAGCCAGATATGGTGGCACATACCTGTTGTCCCAGATACTTCAGAAGCTGAGTTGGGAGGATTACTTGCCCAGAAAGTTGAGGCTGAAGTGAGCTGTGATGGTACTTGAGCCTGGGGAACAAAGCAAGACTCTGCCTTACAAAAAAAAAACAAAAAACAAAAAACTGTGTGAAAGAAAAATGAATCTTGGGACCCCAAAATCACTAAGCCAAAGGGAAAAGGCAAGCAGGGAAATGCATCAGGCAAACCTGCCTCCCATTTTAGTCCCAAATAAGATAGCTACAAAGATATTTTTTAAAAAGCTACATACCTCCCTCACAACTGGCCCACAACGAATTTCCCTAAAACAGTTCTGTTTAATTTTACCCTGGTAATGTAAATTGATAGCTTATCTTCACAGGTACAGGACAAAAAGGACAGAACTCAAAGTCATTCTGCTACTCACCTAGATAAATGCTTATCTGATTGCTTCCTTTGTTTTTGTTTTTTGTTTTAAGACGAATTTCACTCTTTTGCCCAGGCTTGAGTGAAGTGGCATGATCTTAGCTCACTGCAATGTCTGCCTCCCACTCCACCCTCCCTGTCTGGTTCAAGTGATTCTTCTGCCTTAGCCTCCCAAGTAGCTGGGATTATAGGCGCCTGCCACCACGCCCAGCTAATTTTTGTATTTTTAGTAGAGATGGGGTTTCACCATGTTGGCCACCCTGGTCTCGACCTCCTGACCTCAGGTGATCCACCTGCCTTGGCCTCCCAAAGTGCTAGGATTACAGGTGTGAGCCACCGCACCTGGCTGGATTGCTTCCTTTGTTTATGTAAAAATGCAAAGTCACTGAATCAGACTAAGGCATAAATGACTATTTCTCTACTCCCAAAGCATAAGCTAGGTTATCCTGACTACTGCAAGTTAATGTCATAAATATAGACTATAATGATCCCAGAAGCAAACTATCAGCTGACATCGATGAGAAATACATATTTCTGAATGTCATGTCAAACTTTAAAATTTTGAATAGGAGCCGGACACGGTGGCTCATGCCTATAATCTGAGCACTTTGGGAGGCTGAGGCAGATGGATCGTTGGAGGTCAGGAGTTCGAGCGCAGCCTGGCCAATATGGTGAAACCCTGTCTCTACTAAAAACACAAAAATTAGCCAGGTGTGGTGGTGGGCGCCCGTAGTCCCAGCTACTCAGGAGACTGAGGCAGGAGAATTGCTTGAACCCAGGAGGTGGAGGTTGCAGTGAGCCAAGATCGTGCCACTGACTTCAGCCTGGGCAACAGAGCAAGACTCTGTCTCAAAAAAAAAAAAAAAAACTGAAACAACAGGTGCCAGAGAGGATGTGGAGAAATAGGAACACTTTTACACTGTTGGTGGGAGTGTAAATTAGTTCAACCATTGTGGAAGACAGTGTGGCGATTCCTCAAGGACCTAGAAATAGAAATTCCATTTGACCCAGCAATCCCATTACTGGGTATATATCCAAAGGATTATAAATCATTCTATTATAAGGACAGATGGACACAAATGTTCATTGTGGCTCTGTTTACAATAGCTAAGACTTGGAACCAACCCAAATGCCCATTGATGGTAGACTGGACAGGGAAAATGTGGCACATATACACCATGGAATACTATGCAGCCATAAAAAAAGATGAGTTCGTGTCCTTTGTAGGGACATGGATGAACCTGAAAACCATCATTCTCAGCAAACTGACACAAGAACAGAAAATCAAACACCGCATGTTCTCGCTCATAGGCGGGTGTTGAACAATGAGAACACATGGACACAGGGAAGGGAGCATCACACACTGGGGTCTGTGGGGGGGAACTAGGGGAGGGACAGCAGGAGGTAGGAAGTTGGGGAGGGATAACATGGGAGAAATGCCAGATATAGGTGATGGGGAGGAAGGCAACAAACCACATTGCCATGTATGTACCTATGCAACAATCCTGCATGTTCTTCATATGTACCCCAAAACCTAAAATGCAATTTTATGTGTGTGTGTGTGTGTGTGTGTGTGTGTGTGTAAAATGTATCATACTAATATGTTAACAATAGGCGAAACTGGCTGTCAGGTAGGGTATGTGGGAATTCTTTGTTCTAGCTTCTCAATTTTTTTGTAAGTCTAAAACTGTTCTAAAAAAGTAAAATTTATTTAGAAAAAAACTGAATAGCAATACTTTGTCATTGAAAAATATAAGTTGTATATTTTTATCATGTATGTGTTATTTTGAAATATGTATACATTATGTATGACACACTGAATAATATTTTCAATAAGACTAATACTAAAATTTAATTTTTATATTTAACATATATTCTTTTATTGCTGAAGTTTATTATGTAATGGTGATATTCTGCTTCAGCCAAATACTGACTTTTAACATTCAGCTCCTTTGCATTCAGCCAATATATATATTCTGTGCCCCTCTAAAAATAATATACATACAAATGATGTAAATTCAAGCTTGGCTGTGTGTCCTTTATTTAAAATACTTGCTTCACAGAAACCTGAGACAATTTGTAAATTAAGTCATACATTTATTCTAAGGAAGAATACCTTGATCTTCTAGAATTCAGGCATTCTTTGCTGCCACCTTGCATCCTCTATCCTGTCTTTTCTGCTGCCACCAGCTGGCTTCCACTACTGCTAAATTCCAGCAACCAGCAGGATTCAATTCAGTGCTTTGTTTTGACTGCTGAGTCCCTGATGAAAACACGAAGTCAGTTGAATAACTAAATTTTTAGGCTGGAAACAGAAAAGCACAACCAATTCATTTCCTGTGTACTATGGACTATCAGATAGCCACATGGTATCTGGTACTTGTCCCAGTAAGTAGTACAGACAAGGCTGCAGATTAACAAAAGAAAAGATATTTCCATTCTTAAGTCAATATTCTGCTCCCAGAGAAGAATATTGTTAAAAACTACAGAGTCATTATATAAGAACAAACAAAGGTCAGATCAAACACAATAGTGTATGAATAGTCTCAGTATATGGCCCGGCATGATGGCTCATGCCTGTAATCCCAGTACTTTGGGATGTGGAGGCTGGCTGAACATCTGAGGTCAGGAAGTCAAGACCAGCCTGGCCAACATACTGAAACCTCATCTCTATGAAAAATACAAAAATTAGCTGAGAGTGGTGGTAGGTACCTATAATTCAAGCTACTCGGAGGCTGAGGCAGGAGAATCACTTGAACCTGGGAGGCAGAGGTTGCAGTCAGCCAAGATTGTGCCACTGCACTCCAACCTGAGTGACAAAAGCAAGACTCTATCTCAAAAAAAAAAGTCTCAGTATAGTGTTAAGCTTTTAATAACTTCAGGAGGATAAATTCCATGAACTTATACATCATTTGAAAGTAAAATTATTTAACTGTATTTCATGCTTATTTGGTTTGTGATTTTTTGAAAAGTGTTTTTTTTTTTGTTTCAGTCAATGTTTGCCATCTTCTGTTAGAGGGACTAAAAAATTTTAAAATGTTCGAAATTTACAGAATAAAATAAGCATATAAGAAATTTAAATAAACTTTCAAGTGACTTTTTGCAAGTTTGTAGCATTAATGCTTCAGAAAGTATTAAAGCTTAAAACAGCACTAAGACTTTTGGGACACTTGTATATGGAGAAGTACAGGGTGCTTGAATATAAACTTTTATAATTTACACCCAGCTATGTTCAAAGAAAACTGAAATCATTTATAACAACACATACACACACAAATAAGCAAAGATATGTAAAACAGTCATAAGCTATCTTGAGAGACATGTGCCTAAGTGAGTAAAACTTCAGGAAAAGTAGGGAGAATGAGGCAAATTAGTAGTAATATTTGTAATATAGGTTTCTGATATTCTATATTTTCATTTGGAAGGGGGTTGAGAATACATTTTTATTTGGGATACGTGTTCTTGAGATAGTATTATGTTCTCAATATTTTGGTATTAGCATTATTACAGCTAATGAGGCTTTTCCAGAAAAGCTGAAACAAGTAACTTTTAAAGATGCACATTAATAGAATGAAAAAATAAATAAATAGTTTTCTTTCCTCTTAGAGATTATCTAGTTCAGTGGTTCTCAACCTTGGCTGCACAGTGCAATGACTTGAGGAGCTTAAAAAGTATAAATGCTTGTGTCCCACCGAGCATTTGATTTAATTGGTCGAGGATACAGAATGGGCATCAGGAATTTTAAAAGACTCTTGGTGATCCTAAAGTTCAGGTAAGGCTGAGAACCACTGCTTTAGTTCAATATATAATCAGGTATATACATCAACATTAAAATGTATAGGTGTTCAGAGCTCTGATTTTTAACCATAGCCCCATCTCAAATATATTAATGGAAAAGGTTGAAAAAAGAACTTAATTTCTTTTCTTTTTCTTTTTCTTTCTTTTTTTTTTTTTTGAGACGGAGTCTCGCTCTGTCACCAAGGCTGGAGTGCAGTGGCTCGATTTTGGCCCACTGCAACCTCTGCCTCCTGGATTCAAGCGATTCTTCTGCCTCAGCCTCCCGAGTAGCTGGGACTACAGGCATGTGCCATCATGCCCGTATGATTTTTCTGTACTATTAGTAGAGCGGGGGTTCACCGTATTTGCCAGGCTGGTCTCAAACTCCTGACCTCGGGATATGACCTCCTCGGCTTCCCAAAGTGCTGGGATTACAGGCGTGAGCCACCGGGCTTGGCTAAAAGAGCCTAATTTAATCAACATGGATAAATTTCAAAAAATGTGTTGAACGAAATAAGCCAGACATAGAGTACTTATCGCATTCTATTTACATAAAGTTAAAAAAATCAGAACGGGGGAGGGGCTATTAACTAGGAAGGGATGCAAGAAGGAAAATTCCTGAGAGGGAAATTTTCTCTATTTTGATTAGGTACACGGATATAAATATTTATCAAAATTCATAGAAATGGGCAATTGAGAACTGTATGTATGATTTCATTATATGTAAATTACAGTTCAGTAAAAAGGATAAACATAATTAAATCTGGATTATCTATGACAGGGTCGAGGAGGGAGAGACGATTACTTCAGATGACCCCAAATCCTCATAGGTTAAAAGAAACAGCAAACCCCTGTCCAGAACTGGCGAGAATGGAGAGTAGACAGCAGGGAGAGCCAAAGCCTAAGAAGTCGCTAGAGACTAGACACCGAGTTCGAACTACCGCCAGGACGGCGGCGCCCGAGCGCCCACAAAAATAAGCCCCCGCGCCATTTCCGGTACTCGCAAATCCGCCCGTGTGTCCTCACAGGAAGAGTCCGGTGGGAAACTGCAGGGAAGCAGCCGGCGGTAGCTTGGTTCCTGCGCGGATGCTGGGGCTGTAAGGCGCGAGCGGTCAGCTGTTTGCAGTGCAGGGAGGACGCCGGGGCTTGCCTTCTCTCCTCTGCCGCCGCCGCCGCCGCCATGATTCCGGTGTCGCTGGTGGTGGTGGTGGTGGGTGGCTGGACTGTTGTCTACCTGACCGACTTGGTGCTGAAGGTGAGGGCCTTGGGCCTAAAGTCCAAGCCCGCGGTGCCCATGGCCGAAGCGCAAGGCCCTGTGTGTCGCCCAAGGCCTTCTTTTCTCTTCCCCTGCCTCGCGCCTCCCGGGCTGGACGGTGCCCACGTGCGACAGTCCGCGTGACGAATCGGCCCGGTGGAGTAAATAAAGCATTGCCGGCCGCGGGAGGGGTGTGGTGTCCTGCGCGGCTGCCACTGTCGCAATGCGGGGCAGTGCAGGCCCTTCAGCCTTCCGGGTCCTGCCCAGGAGGCGCCAGTGGTGGGATCGGGAGGGCTGGGGCCCTGTCAGACCCAGCAGCTGCAGTGCAGCAGGGAGGAAAAGAAAACGTCTGCTTACTGAAGACAGTGTTTTCCCTTATTGTTTTTCAGGTCAAGACCCTCTAGAGACTCAGATATTGGAATGAATCTAAATCAAGCTGTGATTTAGACCAGTAGTCTCAAATTTTAAAATGCATATGATCATCTGGTGTTGCTGTCAAAATGCAGATTCCGATTCAGGTCTGTGGCACGGGCTAAAATTCTGCATTTCTAACCAGTTCCCAAGTGCTACTGATGTTACCATTTCACAGAGTGTATTTCAAAGTTGCACGCTCAAGTAGCAAGGATTTATGTAACAAGTTTCTGACTCCTTGAATTCTGATTTGCACCCTGCATCCCCCTTCTTCACATTAACCAGATATCCTGTGTGCACGGTTCATTTTTCAGTTATTTGAGAAGGGTAGCAAAAAATCAGAAAGAGTTGTCTGACCACATGCTTCAGGCAAGCTTTCAGAATTGAGCATTGGCGAGTAGGGGATGGGGGAGAGTATATATATGGAATAAGTTCATATAAATTCTTAAATGTTTAATAATTCCAGTTATGAATAGCAAAACCTTCATGTTATGAATACCACTTAAAATAGAAAACCATAGTATTATGTGTTTTAGCTTTAACAATAAAATGAAATGAGACTTTCCTTTCTTTCTATCATTTAAACTTGTAAAGTGCAGGAGGTTATATAGCATAGTCCTTAGATCCAGGGCTGGGCTTCTAGTCAATGAGACCTTGAGCAAATTGCTATCTATCTTGGTTTCTCATCTTTAAATAGAGATAATACTAAGGATCTCCTAAGATTATAGAGAGAATTACATTAGTGTATCCACATAAAGTCTTGCTCCTCAACCTGAGGTTCAAGGACCAGTAGCACTTGCATCATTTGGGAGCTTGTTAGAAATGCAGAATCTCTTGCTTATAGCCATTACTGGAGATAGTGAAAAAGAAAAAAAAAAGAAATGCAGAATCTCTGCCAGGCACAGTGGCTCACGCCTGTAATCCCAGCACTTTGGGAGGCTGAAGCGGGCAGATCACAAAGTCATGAGTTTGTAACCAGCCTGACCAACATGATGAAACCCCGTCTCTACTAAAAATACAAAAATTAGCCGGACTTGGTGGTGCATGCCTGTAATCCCAGCTATTCAGGAGGCTGAGGCAGGAGAATCTCTTGAACCTGGAAGGTGGAGGTTGCAGTGAGCCGAGATTGTGCCACTGCACTCCAGCCTGGGCAACAATAGCAAAACTCTGTCTCAAAAAAAAGAAAGAAATGCAGAATCTCAGGCCTCATTCCTGATCTAGGGAATCAGAATCTGCATCTTAGCAAGATCCCAGGCGATTCTTCTGCAGCTGTTTGTGTTTGAAAAGCATCGATTTAGCTGGTCATAGTGGCTCACACCTGTAATCCCAGCACTTTGCGGGAGGCTAAGGTGGGAGGATTGCCTAAGTCCAGGAGTTTGACACTAGCCTGGGCAATAAGTGAGACTTTATTTCTGCAAAAAAATTTAAAAATTAGCCAACCATGGTGGTGCATGCCTGTAGTCCCAACTACTCTGGAGGCTGAAGTAGGAGGATTGCTTGAGTCTGAGCGTCAGAGGTTACAGTGAACCAAGATCGTACCATTGTACTTCTTGTCTGCCTGGGCAACAGAGCAAGACCTTGTCTCAAAAAAAAAAAAGGAAAAAACACTGATGTAAAGTACTTGGCATAGTGCTTAACATGCCATAAGCAATACAGGCCACAGTGATTTTATTGTTTGAAAAAACCACATGAGCCAGGCATGGTGGTACAGCCTATAGTCCCAGCTACTTGTGAGGAAGAGATGGGAGGATTGCTTGAGGCCAGGAGTTCCAGACCAGCCTGAGCAAGATAGTAAGACCCACACACAAAGTCACATGATTTCTTCATGTTGTGTATGTGAAAAAAAATCGAAAAAATAACTTTTACAGTCTCTAGTCACAAGTGTGTGAGGTGACCAAGATGTCACTGGTTTCAGTGACAGCCTCTAACTCCTTAAGAGAGCACCATCCTCTGAGCAAAAGACCTAACATTCATTCAGAGTATCTGCCTGGGAAATGGAGAGACCTCAACTTTTAGGAGCCTGCAGCTTTAGCTTCTCTGCTTCCAGTGTTCCACCCTTGGTTTTTCTCATATTTCTGCATAGACATTTGTTGGAGAAGTGTGTTACTCCTTTTCCAAGTCTTGGAAAACAAACAGACAAAAAAAACTGCCTGAAGACTGAGAGCAGATAACATTACAGATCTAAAGCAAACAGCTATCTATATTCAGACTGTGGTCAGTTTTTAAGACTATGATAGGGATAAGATTTCCTTCTCGGACAGATAAGTTTCTCACATGGGTGGGCATCAATATAACAATACTTACTGTAACTGTGTCAGGTATATAACACAGCCATATGTCATCCAAAATCCTGTATTAGTTAAGGACTTCAGCCTTCCCTAAAGGTAAAACTCTTGCTGGGGCTGTGTATAAGCAGCTATCCCCACAAACCCAGATAATTTAAGAGGCATTATTGAGACCAAGACGGCTTTAGATAAGTTTTGTACTTTTTACATGATCAAGATTGACCTAACTTCTTAGAGTTGTTGCTCAGAAGAAGAAAGCAAGCACTAATCACAACTGTCCCTTCTCTTGGATTGATCAGGTTTTTTTTTTTTAATGATAACACAACGCTTCTAGACCAGTGCTGCCCAATATGGTAGCTATTAGCTACACGTGGTTATTGAGCCTTTGAATCAGAGCTAGTCCAAATTAAGATGCGCTCTAAGTATAAAGTTGACATTGAAATTCAACGAATTAGCAGCCCCCCCAAAAAATAAAGTATCTCAACAATACTGTATGTTGATTACATGTTAAAATATCTTGGATATTTTGGGGTAAAAGTATATGAAAATTATTTAAAATTTGCCTACTAAGCAATTTAAAGTTATATATGTGGCTTGCATTTGTGGCTCATGTTATATTTCTATTGGACCACACTGTTCTAAGCAGGGGTCAGCAAACTTTTTGTAAAGGACTTGGTAATAAGTATTTTAGGTTTTGTGGGTCACACAGGGACTCTGTCACATATTTTTGGGTTTTGTTGACTTTTTATAATCCCTTAAGAAGGTGAAAAGTATTCTTAGCTCACAAGTTGTATGCAAACAGTCTGTAGTTTGGATTTGGCCTGTGGCCCATAGTTTACCAGACCCTAATCTCAGTAGACCAGTTAGGTCTGTGACCTTTAATATTCTGAAGAATAAACATAAAGCTTTAAGATTATAAGCATTTTTGCAGTCAGCATCTTGATTTCCTCTAGGAAATACTTTATTTTCTTACAAATTATAAATTGTTCTTCAAAATTGAGTGATGTAGAACTTTTCTTTCTCCTTAGTCATCTGTCTATTTTAAACATTCTTACGAAGACTGGCTGGAAAACAATGGATTGAGCATCTCCCCTTTCCACATAAGATGGCAAACTGCTGTTTTCAATCGTGCCTTTTACAGTTGGGGACGGCGGAAAGCGAGGATGCTTTACCAATGGTATTCTTCATCTTTTTTTTTGGTTTAAGTTAATTATTAAGTGATCATGATGGATAGCTTGTAAATTAACTATTTTCATCATTTTACAGTCTTCTGAGTTTTAAAATATTGACAGTTTTAACTTTCTGGTTTTATATAACCTTATTGGATGTATCATTGTGGTTTACATACATTAAAAATTGAGGTATTTATGGCAATTTATGGTTAGGGCTTTACACTGATCTCTGAGATACCCAATATACTGGCAGGTTCTGTAGATGAGAGAATGTGAGGATCAGGGGTAGCATGGTCTAAATTCATTTTTGTTAAAAATTTAGCCCCAAATGGATTAGAGATAAATATAAACTATCAAATTATCAGAGTTAGCGGAAAATGCAATAGCAGATCAAAGCATACAAAGTAGAAAGAAGGATATAATAAAAATAAGAACAGAAATCAGTGAAATAGAAAATATACAATAGAGAAAATCAGCAAAGCCAAAAGTTGGTTCTTTGAAAATATTATTTGGGCCGGGCTTGGTGGCTCATGCCTGTAATCCCAGCACTTTGGGAGGCCGAGGCAGGTGGATTGCTTGAGGCCAGGAGTTCCAGACCAGACTGGCCAACATGGTGAAATTCTGTCTCTACTACAAATACAAATATTAGCTGGGCATGGTGGCGCCCATCTGTGGTCCCAGCTACTTGGGAGGCTAAGGCACGAGAATCACTTGAACCCAAGAGGCGGAGGTTGCAGTGAGCCAGTATCACAGCCCTGCACTGCAGCCTGGATGACAGAGCAAGACCCTGTCTCAAATAAATGAGTAAATAGAAAATATTAATTGATAAATCCCTACCATGACTGATCAAGGGAAAAGAGACATAAGTAATTAAAAATGAGAATTGAGGCCAGGCACGTGGCCGATGCCTATAATCCCAGCAGTTTAGGAGATCGAGATGGGCGGATTGCTTCACCCCAGGAGTTCGAGACCAGCCTGGGTAACATGGTAAAACACCATATCTACAAAAAATATAAAACTTAGCCAGACTTGGTAGCATGGGTGTGTAGTCCCAGCTACTCGGGAGGCTGAAGTGGGAGGACCACTTGAGCCTGGAAGGTCATGGCTGCAGTGAGCTATGACTGTGCCACTGCACTCCAGCCTAGGTGACATAGTGAGACCCTGTTTCAAAAAGAAAAATGGGAATTGAAAAGAGGACATTACTACTGATTCTGTAGACATTAAAAAACTAGTAAGACTATTAAGAACAATTCTATGCCTATAAATTTGGCAGTTTTAATGAAATGAACAAGTTCCTTGAAAAGCACAACTTATCAAAGTTAGAAAACGTAGCAGATTATCTCTACTATAGAAGGGTAGCTTCTAATGATTAAAACAATAGAAGAAAGAAACTATCACTAAATTGTACCATGTTAATATTTAAGCTCATTTTATCACAAAATAAAGCTGAAATACAATGCAGACACTAGAAGAGGTAGATGAAAAGATAGATGTCTTTGATGACAAAAGGGCTTTCGTAACAACATAAGGATAAGATAAAAACAATGTTATGTAAATGAGCAAATGCATGAAAAGAAACAAACTTTTTTATTGGGAATGATATTCAGATTCTTTAGTTATCAGAAAATTATAAATTATTGAACTGCTTAAACTAGTGCTCATGCTTCAGTCAAATATTTGAAGTTTATGTAGGAAAAAGAGACAGTTATTGAAATTTTTTAGCCATTATTTTGAAGCTATGAAATGTGGCTGGTCAGTGAATTTGCTAGTCCATGAATTGAGAGAAATTGTAAATTTACATGATTTTTTTTTTCCTTTTGACAGGTTCAATTTTGGAATGGTGTTTGGTGTAATTGCCATGTTTAGCTCATTTTTTCTCCTTGGAAAAACGCTGATGCAGACTCTGGCGCAAATGATGGCTGACTCTCCCTCTTCTTATTCTTCCTCCTCTTCTTCATCCTCTTCCTCTTCGCTTCACAATGAACAGGTGTTACAAGTTGTGGTAAGCATCATCTTTTTGCTTTAAATAATTACCGAAATAGAGATAGAAGATATCAGTTCTGATCTAGTATAACTCCTATCCATAATATAAATATGAAATGAATTAAAAGTCTCATAATTTTCAAATTACCTGCTTACACAAAAAAACAATAATAAGAATACAGCAAGGAATTGTTGAAATATTCAGTAGTAGTGGTAGCATTAATGGTAACAGAGAACAAGTGAACCACCATTAAGACTGTCAGCAATTACACAGATATGTGACTGAATTCACATCTTTTTAAGATGTTAAATGATTGTTACTTTCAAGGAATAAGCATGCTAATTTAAGATCTCTATAATATGTAAGTAAATTGCATTCCAATTCTATGCAAAGTGTTTCCTTTTTATGGCCCTCAGAGTCTAACCAATAATATCCTTTTAATTAAAGATGTAAGACCTTTCTGAATGGCCACTGTGATTTCTTTCTTTTTTTTTTTTTTTTTTGAGACAGAGTTTCGCTCTCGTTACCCAGGCTCGAGTGCAATGGCGCCATCTCGGCTCACTGCAACCTCCGCCTCCTGGGTTCAGGCAATTCTCCTGCCTCAGCCTCCTGAGTAGCTGGGATTACAGGCACGCGCCACCATGCCCAGCTAATTTTTTGTATTTTTAGTAGAGATGGGGTTTCACCATGTTGACCAGGATGGTCTCGATCTCTTGACCTCGTGATCCACCTGCCTCGGCCTCTCAAAGTGCTGGGTGTGATTTCTTTATGTGAAGAATAATGTGCTGAGTTGTACTCCTTTGAGTATAAGCTAAATTTAATTATTCTCACTTTAAAATTCATGAGTAGACCTTATCATTTTATGTCTCCAAAGTTTGGAAGAGGGCTTTATGTTGGCTCACTTTTATTTCACATTTTTACGTTTATAGTTCCCATTTCCATGAATCATGGATGTTGTTTTTAATCATGTTCTCATTAATATAGTAGACTAAGGATCAGTAACAGATTGGTTTTTTCTTTTTCTTGGCTCTTTGTGGCCTCTGCTAGGCTGGGTCACTGGGAAGATTTAGAAATCACTTATAGAGAACAATAATCTCTCCTATACTCATAGCTCTTTCTTAGAGATTAAAAAGATTCACCAGGTGAGGCCTCAGAAGAAATTATTTATTTCTTCAGCAAACATTTCCTGGCTTACAGATGAGAAAATCAAGGTACAGACACATCAGGTCACTTGCCTGTGGTCACAACTCATAACTACTAAATCCATCATCACTGATCTTAGAGCCTATGGACATTATGCTTTACTTTTAAGAAAGACAACTAATTCTTCAAGGAACTATAAGTAACTTTACTTATAGTTTTATACTTCTAGGTATATGGTGGGAGGATAGGTAGGACTAGAGGCAAGAGAACAGGATAGTGCAGGAAATAAGGTGGGAGCTACAGGTAGGGTCTAGGTTATGAAGTTTTTATTTTACCTACAGATAGCAAGTCTGTACAAAATGGACCGAAGTCATTAGACTAAAGATAGGGAGATCATTTAAGAGCAGTAATTTATGTTAGAGGTAATAAAAATCTAAAATTAGTGACAAGGAGAATGAAGGGTTGGATTCAAGTGACCTTTTGGAGTGAAATTATCAGACCTTGGTGAGTAATTGAATTTGAGGCTGGAGGGAGAAGGAAAAGCTTACCAAGAAAGAGGACAGGAGAGAAAGAAGCCAGTTGGAGAAAATAAGATCATTGGCTTATCTGCCTGCTGGAATTAGAATGGCAAAATGTTGTTTAAAGAAGAAATTATTTCTTCTCTTTGCCTCCCAGTTTATTCATGGTGCTCCCAAAAATATCAGCTCTATTAGGAGAGCCATGCTTTGGAAGCATTAAGAAGTCAGCTGCCCTCTGGAACCCACCATGCATATTTATGTATAAGTTTACTAATGTTATGAATCCTGACTTTGATATGAGCTCTTGTAGCTTAAGTAACATACTTTCTGTTTACTCTATAATTCCCAACAGCC
Source organism: Callithrix jacchus (assembly GCF_049354715.1). NCBI lineage: Eukaryota > Metazoa > Chordata > Mammalia > Primates > Cebidae > Callithrix > Callithrix jacchus. The sequence goes on from NC_133524.1 coordinate 22,388,380, forward strand.
TTGTTCAGTATTAATTCTCCAAACCGTAGCACTCTGTGTTGTTGAAAGTATTCTGTATTCAGTATTCTGGTACATCTAATACCCTGTGTGAATCATGGCAGAGACAGATGGGCAGTCATGTACTGTTGCCAGCAAATAAGACCTACCATCTGTTGGTGTTGTCACACATTCAAATTCTTACTTTATCTCACTCACTAGTACATGCAGAAAATAATAAAGAGAAGGAAAAAATATCTTATTAGATCAAGCTTACTGATTTATTTGGAATAAAAGTAAGGTAACCAGGATATTTTATGATATACAGGGTATGAATGACAGTCTTAAGTATATAAATTTAGAGAGGCATCAAAGAAAAGTAAAACATTGGAAAGAGGTCCCAAACAATTGGAAATGGAGCAGGTATATAAAAAGGGAGGTAGAGCCGGGCACAGTGGCTCACGCCTGTAATTCCAGCACTTTGGGAGGCCGAGGCGGGTGGATCACGAGGTCAAGAGATCGAGACCATCCTGGTCAACTTGTGAAACCCCGTCTCTACTAAAAATACAAAACATTAGCTGGGCATGGTGGCACATACCTGTAATCCCAGCTACTCAGGAGGCTGAGGCAGGAGAATTGCCTGAACCCAGGAGGCAGAGGTTGCGGTGAGCCGAGATGGCGCCATTGCACTCCAGCCTGGGTAACAAGAGCGAAACCCTGTCTCAAAAAAAAACGGAAGTAGAATTTCTTGAAAAATTTGCTTCATAGGGTCCAAGTAAAGAGAATTTCAGGTAATGAACATTCAAAACATATCCATTTCCTTTGACCCTTTACTTCCACATCTGGGGCTCTAGCTTAAGGAAACACTTTTGAATACAGAAGAAAATAGTAGTCATCAAGCTCTTTAGCCTAACATTACTTATTATTATGAAGAATTAAAAGCAACCAAAATATCTAATTGAGGAATGGTTAAATTACTGGATTGTCATTCAATGAGATATTATGCACATATTAAAAATGATTATAACTAGTTTCGGCCAGGTGTGGTGGTTCATGCCTGTAGTCCCAGCACTTTGAGAAACTGAGGTGGGTGGATCACTTGAGGTCAGGAGGTTGAGACCAGTCTGGGCAACATAGTGAAACCCCGTCTCTACTAAAAATACAAAATTAGCCGGGCATAGTGGCTCTTGCCTGTAGTCCCAGCTATTTAGGAGACTGAGGCAGGAGAATACTTGAACCCAGGAGGCGGATGTTGCAGTAAGCCGAGATCACTCCATTGCACTCCAGCTTGGGCAACAAGAGTGAAACTCCATCTCAAATAAAAAATAAGATTATAACTAGTTTCATAACTAAAGAAAGGACACTTGGAATTAATGGAATTTAGAAAACGATTCAAGCAGCATTGTTTGACTCTTCAGTTATTAAAGGAGGCTTTTTAGGTGAGAGTTCTCTGTGTGCACAAAAATAAATTCCAGTTGAATAAAAAGTAAAACTTGAAATCATAAAAGGCCTTGAAAGACAAGACCCAGGTTATCATTTTTATGAATACAGAATGAGGAAGACATAGAGTGAATAGTAGAAACCATAAATATTTTTTATTTAATAGTAACACCTTTATTTTTCATTTTTTAAAATACTTTATTAGAGCAGTTTAAGATTCACGGCAAAATTGAGAAGGCACAGAGGTTTCCTCCTTACAATGATGAAACTATATGAATATGTCATTACCACCCATAGTTTACATTAGGGTTCACTCTTGGTGTTGTAGGAAATCATGAATACTAATAGATTTGACTACCTAAATTTTACATATCAAAAACTAAAAGCAAAGTAAAATTAAAAGGGAAACAAACTGGAATACATTTATGTCATGTATTACAAAGGACCAATGCTGATATTTGAAGTGATCTTACTGATCAGTAAGAAAAAGATGAATACTTTGGGAGAAAAAAAGTTAGGTCATCAGTAGGAAACTCACAGAAGGACCAAAAAATGGTCAAAAGTATGGGGAAAGTTCAGCTTTACAAATGTAAGTCACATTGCAGATTTGAATAAAATGAGCTTGCCCAAGGTTATGGAAAGGTCTGATTTTAGAGTGCAGTTTGATGATATGTATCAAAATCGTTTAAACTTTGTGTAATAATAGGATTTACTATCCTCTCTGTGAGGCATAATGTTAAACATTGGACAAAGATTAGCTCATTTAATCCTCCAAATTACCCTTTTGTGGAAATGTGGTTATTTCCATTTTAATGATGAGAAAATCGGAATGTTGGGGAAATAATGCCAACTTTCCCAAGGTTATTTAGCTAGTTAGAGATAGAGACCAGACCTCAAACCCATAATATGTCTCAAGAACCCAATCCCTTAACAAGTATGCTCATCTAAGAATTTCTTCCCCTAAAATATTTAGGTGTGCGTGTCCAAATATCTTTTTTATTATTATTATTTTTGAGACAGAGTCTTGTTCTGTTGCCCAGGCTGGAGTGCAGTGGTGCAATCTCAGCTCACTGCAGCCTCTTCCCCCTGGCTTCCAGTGATTCTCCTGCCTCAGCCTCCTGGGTATCTGGGATTACAGCTGTACGTCACCACGCCCGGCTAATTTTTGTATTTTTAGTAGAGATGGGTTTCGCCATGTTGGCCAGGCTCGTCTGGAACTCCTAACCTCACGTGATCCGCCCGTCTCTGCCTCCCAGTGCTGGGATTACAGGCATGAGCCACTGCACCCGGCCTGTCCAAGTATCTTTATTATATTATTTATGAGCAGAAACTTTTAAAACAATTAAATGCCCAACAATTTATTCCATAGAATACAGTGTAGCTATTAAAAATCATATTGAGATAGAAAATACTCATGGGAAGATGTCTGTCACACTGTTAAGTGAAAGAGCAGATTTCAAAACCAGATTTATAGGCCGGGCGCGGTGGCTCAAGCCTGTAATCCCAGCACTTTGGGAGGCCAAGACAGGTGGATCACGAGATCGAGAGATCGAGACCATCCTGGTCAACATGGTGAAACCCCGTCTCTACTAAAAATACAAAAAAAATTAGCTGGGCATGGTAGTGCGTGCCTGTAATCCCAGCTACTCAGGAGGCTGAGGCAGGAGAATTGCCTGAACCCAGGAGGCGGCAGCCGAGATCACGCCATTGCACTCCAGCCTGGGTAACAAGAGCGAAACTCCGTCTCGAAAAAAAAAAAAACAAAAAAAAACCAGATTTATAATAAAAGTATAGTTTTTAAAAATACGTGTACATGAAAAGACTAAAAGGACATATATCAGATGGTTGAGAATGGTTTTGTATGTGTGTGTATGTATGTTTGGGGAGCAGTATTTTAGGCTTCTGTTTTGCTTTGAGTTTTCCAGTTTTCCTGCTTTAAACATATTTTTTATAATTAACATAATACTTATAAAAGAAAGTAGGAATTTCTTCCAGAAGGATACCTTTCGGATCCCAACTCCTGACTGTAAGAAATAGATTCTCAGTATGTAAATTGTATTCCTAAGCCTGGTGTGTCCCACTTTAATTTATTGTCTCCCTTTAACAGATGACATAATTTGGGAGTGATTACTTATGAGAAAGTATCTTTGTCATCTAAAAGAAATTTACTGTGCACCTCTTATTTTCCCTTGTGTATGCAGTAACATATACATGTACATTTTGTCTTGCACATGATTTCAAGACAACTTCATCATATGTTTATAACTTGTCTATATGTTGCAAATGCCTTAATTTCTACATTAAATTTCCATTTTAATGTACTTGTGTATCGCTTTCACACTATTTTTCTGACCAGTGTAATGGATAAACTGATGGAATAGAAGGGTATGGTGCTCCCACACTGATCAGGATCCCTATTAGACTAGCTTTCATTACCAACTCGCCTGTAATTTGAGGATATTAAAATGAAACTCACCGATTAATAATATGGGGTTCCTATATTAATCAACACAAGTACTTGGAACCTTGCCATAACAATTCAGAGGAAGGTCTAGGAATTTTAACAAGGATTCCTAAATCAGGCATCCAGCCCTTGAGGGTGGGTCAACTGCTGCCTGCTTCACTGTCACCCTGCATTCCCTGGCACTTTGCTGGGCTCCCTTATTCTTTCCCATGGTGAAGACTCCAGGGAGCTAAAGTTTCAATTGTTTAACCTGGTGTTTCCCATTCTCTTTAGATTCTTGTCGTGCTTGTTCCAGAGAAACTGACTAGTTCGAAAAATGAACTGGTGTTTTTGTTTTTTATTACGATAGAAATTGAGAAGTAAACCAATTATTACTTTTAGTTTGCAGAACATTCAGCTTCAAGGTTTAATACAGGATGAACATCATGTATCAAGTGGGACTCCCCTGCACCTCCACTGATGATTATTGCCATATTGTGTCTATGAACAGGTTCCTGGTATAAATTTACCCGTCAATCAACTGACTTATTTCTTCGCTGCAGTTCTCGTCAGTGGTGTTGTACATGAAATTGGACATGGGATAGCAGCTATTAGGTAATCATATTTACCTTTTTCTTTGTGCTACTTGCAAAAAAAGCTTTTCATTTAGGAGGGTTTATTACTAAAATCTGCTACATTTGATACTTCACTATTTTTATTTCCGTGGCTATTGCCCAGTGTATAGCCCTCATTTGTTACTTTGAGGAAGCTTCTCTTTTATAGAGAAAATTAATATCTTGGTGAATATGCTCAGTTAACCATGGGCATATCTGTAATCTGAGTCTTTCTATCCTTTGCCTCTGCCAGTGTGATTATCCTTATGATGACTCACAGTTTTTACCCAATCCTGAAAGCCAATCTTTCTATTCATCATTGGGTCAGAATGATAACCACTCTACTCAAAACCCACACCGTAGAACTTTATTTGACTTAGCAGCTGAAATAATTTCCTGCTTCTGCTTATGTCCTCTGCTGGCTACTGAAAACTGAAAAGCACTGGGTTTAACAAATACCATAGTCTATCTAGAAACCCAAGTGGAAGATAAGAAGATGAGACCTGGGACTAGCTTTGAGTATCATGCCCTGTTCTTGGTCTTGACTAACCAAATGTATCATTGTAACTATACCTAAGCATTTAAAAGCCTATAAAACATATAAAATCATGATGGGAGAGGGCCATGTCACAACTCCCCTGCTACCTCCAGTGATAATTACTGCCATAATTAGTAAGCATGCTGATAGGAATGTGTTTTATCATTTCGGTGTGTGCACCAGAGAAAAGGTTAAAAACCTCTGTTTTGGAAGAGAAGATGTAATCATTTCTTATTACTTTCCAGTTGCTTATGAACAAGAGTCTATTGACACTAAATTCTCATCTTATCAGAGCATATACTGTTACACATGCATCCACAATAGTGGTTTAAGGTGGCAGCTGCTGGGTTTTTTTTGTCTTTTTAAACCTCCTTCACTTTTGCTTCCATGGTTTTAGCTTTGCAGCCTTTAGGATTTTACCTGTGGACACATCATTAATTACAGCTTAATAATTTACAGTATATTTGTAAAATAACTTGGGTAATTTTTTTTCAATGCCAACTGCCAAGAGAAAAATGAACTGGACAGTTGTCTTACATATTTAGTATTAAGCAACAGCATATATTTGAGTGATGCTTTTTTCTAGGGGGGCTGTTTAGTTTTATGAGACTTAAATGTAATATTAACTTTTGGAAAATTAAGTGAGAAAAAATGTTTCTCTCTTTTTTTAATATGGAGATCAAAACCTGAAAAAACAGGTTCTCTTAAGGACAATCTGAGCATTATGCATGTTTAAACACACTTATTTAACATTAGCTCAATAGGAATACACTTAGATAAATCTTCACCATTATTTATAATTGCCAAGACAATATAAGTTACTAGGTAATTTACTTGAATTATATAGTCTCCTGTGTCTATCTCTGAAAATAGTTCAGAGTAAACCATAAAAATGTTTTTCATTTAGTTTCTCATAGAAGCCATTTCTGTATATATGTGACTGATTTCAATTATTTGCTCAACACATTGGTTTCTAAAAATTTTGAAGTCTATTTCAGTATGCCCTATTTTACAAAATTCAGTTTCACAGGTAACCAAATCTGTACATTATTATAAAATTAAGCTTATAGGCCAGGTGCGGTGGCTCACGCCTTGTAATCCCAGCACTTTGGGAGGCCGAGGCTGGCGGATCATGAGGTCAGGAGATTGAAACCATCCTGGAAAATGTAGTGAACCCCCATCTCCACTAAAAATACAAAAATTAGCTGGGTGGCGCATGCCTGTAATCCCAGCTACTTGGGTGGCTGAGGCAGGAGAATCCCTTGAACCAGGGAGTCAGAGGTTGCATTGAGTCGAGATCACGCCACTGCAATCCAGCCTGGTGACAGAGCGAGACTCTGTCTCAAAAAAAAAGATCATATATAGTATAGATACAATTTTTTTGGCTGTTCAGAGAGACTTTTTGTTTCTTAAGCAAGAATTCTAATTACAGTGAAAAGTTTTAAGATTATGTACGCTATTAATTTGACAAATACAATAGTATTAGTAAACTCCTTTTTCTTATGTGGTTTCTTAGGGAACAAGTTCGATTTAATGGCTTTGGGATTTTTCTCTTCATTATTTATCCTGGAGCATTTGTTGATTTGTTCACCACTCATTTGCAACTTATATCGCCAGTCCAGCAGCTAAGGATATTTTGTGCAGGTAACAGACTTAATTTTATTTTAATATATATCTGTGGTTTGGGTTTTGATTTTCTATGGTTAAATTTTTGGAAAATATGTCACAAATAGCAATATCTTATCTTTTGGTTAATAACTTCAGTTTATAAGGCCCCTCAAGAGAAGAAGGGTAAAATAATTTACATTCCAGTTTCTTCCATAAAACCAACTAAAAACAACATAAATGATTTCTTTAAAAATTTAAAAACAAAGGAAAACTTTGTTTTATCCACAACATGAAATCGCAAACTATAATGAATGTCAACTCAGCTGAAATTAGAATGAAATTTGCATCAAATCAAGGGAGAACATGAAGAATTAACTAACAGATAAATCAAAAGTATCCAGGAATGGAGACGAAGTGTTAAGAAAGGATGGTTAGTGAACTCTGGCACTGTCAAAGTTCAGTCAGAGAAACAGAATCCCTTGGAGATATATAACTATGTAGGGAAGAAATTCTGGGAACCACAGTTCCATCTGCGTGAAATTGACATAAGACATCCATCACACCCTTCTGTCACTTTTAACGGAATAACAGGCTTAAGCAAGTGTGGAGTTAGAATTCTCAAACTAATAAATAAAAATTGAAGGTGGAAAAAACAAAAACAGGAAATAGAAATACTAATTTCCTCAACTTCTTAGTGGAGAGAACATCTGCCTGAATTTGATAAATCAAGAAATAGAGGCTTGAGTATATCACTTAAGATTATAAATGTAAATACTATAAGATCTAAAAACACAAGCTTTTTAGTTATCACAGTGAAAGCATGAAACACACACCAAAGAAAACAGACACTATATCAAAATAGAAACCATGGTTTTGGTAAGACCAAAACACATTTATTTTTGTCAATAAACATAAATGAAATAAGCTCACCTGCTGAAAGAAAGATACCCTTAGTTTGTATTTAAAATATGTCCCAAATGTGTGATGTACAAAAGAAATCCGTCTAACTAATTACTCAAAAATATGGAAAGTAAAATGAGTAGAACATAACATGCAAATGGGAACAGAAAATAAAACCAAAAGCATTCTGTCAGACATTAGGGGCCATTTAACAATAATAAGGATTATAAGCCACAATGAAAACGTAACAGTTGTGAATCTTACCGTATCAAGTAACAAATCATCAAAGCAAAACTAAAAAGGGAAAAGTACAAGAAGAAACAGAAAGGTAATTTAAAAAACTCACCTTTTTACACATGGCAGATAAGTATAAAAAGGTCAGGCTAAGGCAAAAATAGGTATGTTAAATTCTATGCCATGAACACAGAAGACAATCAATATCTTTTCAAGTGCCCATGGGAGTTAAAAGAAAGCTTCAATAAATTCCCAAGAGAAGACTAGCAGCCTAAGTAAAAACTACCTGAAATTTCAAAATTTATATTAATCGCACCTTGGATTAATTTAATTCAAACTTGTGATTTCAGTGTATCTAAAAATGATGATGATGAAATCATTGTACTGAGATAATGTTTAAAGTTTTGCTAAAAGAAAAATGCACTGACTTAGGCAGTTATGCTATTAGAAATGGTAATAGATCAGTTAAGCATTCAACTTAAGTGAGAAAACTGTAAAATAATTAAGAAATGATGTAATTAGTAAGGATATAGGCAGAAATAATAAATTAGAAAAAACAAAACTAGATCTGCTAAATTGAAGAGTTCTTAAAAAAAGATTAGTTGAACAATGAAAAGAAGCATCTAAAGACAATTAGCTATCAGACTGGGGAATGACGATTGATAACAGAGAAAATAAAAACAATTATAAGTGTTCTTTACTCATCTCTGCAAAAAAGTTTCAAAAACCTGGATAAATCTAAGAAAATAAAAATAGCTGCAATTAACTCGAGAGGCAATCAAAAAAATCTAAATAGACAAATAATTACAACAGGAGAAATTAAGAAAGTTGATGAAGAATGCCCTTTCTTTTTATTTTGAGACTGAGTCTGACTGTGTCACCCAGGCTGGAGTACTGTGATCTTGGCTCACTGCAACCTCTGCCTTCTGGGTTCAAGTGATTCTCTTGCCTCAGCCACCTTAGTAGCTAGGATTACAGGCACTTGCCACCATGCCTGCTAATTTTTGTATTTTTAGTAGAGACAGGGTTTCGCCACTCTGGCCAGACTGGTCTCAAACTCCTGACCTCAAATGATCCTCCTGCCTTGGCTTCCCAAAGTGCTGGGATTACAGGCATGGGATTATTGCACCTAGCTAAGAATGCCCTTTCCTATGTGGAATTCCTTCATACCTTGAATGAAAAACTTTTCTTTTAAATTCCAGTTTAGTATAAACTTTCCAGATCACATAGAGAAGAAAACTAAGATTTTTTTCTTAAAGCCAAGTACAACAGTGATAAAACATCTGGTGAATACAACATCTGGTGAAGCACAAAACAACCTAACAGACTCATGGCCTATTAAGAATACAAGAGAGGTTGTAGATTAGGAAATCATTTGAATGTGATAAATATTTGCCATAGGGAAAAATTTATCTCAGAAGATATTGAGACAGTATTTAACAAAATTCAACATCCATTAATACTTTTAAAAAATCCTTAGTACAAGTAGGAATAGCTGCATATGTAATAATGGCATAACACTTAGCATTCCTATTAAAGGACAAGACAAGCAATTTTACTATCTACTATTACTGATATTAAATGTCATGTTAGTACAATTAAAGAAGAGAAAAAAGCATAAATATTAGGAGTAGGCTTTTTTTTGGCAGATACTGTCATATGGGATGGAAAGGAGGGGAAGACATGAAAATCAACTGAAATGAAATACATTAAAAAATCAGTAAAGAACCTGTTTACGAAGTATTTGAACAACAATAGCTGGACGGGGCCACAGGGTGACGCACCTGAGCACTTTGGCATGTGCGTGGGTGCGTGGGTACGTGGGCATGTACGTGAGTACGTGGGCACGTGCACGTGCTTTCACGGAAGCGCACTGTATGCACAGGCGCATGCGCGTGGCTATCCCAGAAGCACCTGGGCCTTCCGCCTCAACGCTCGCTCGTGCCTTCTTCAGACTGGCTCCTTCCTCAGACTCGCGGGTTTTTCTCAGACTCGCGCCTTCCTCAGACTCCTGCTTTCCTCAGACTCGCGCCTTTCTCGGCAGCTCGCGCAGCTTTTCTCAGCAGTTGGCACCTCCTCGGCAGCTCGTGCCACCTTTCTCGGCAGTTTGCGCCTCACTCCCTTCAGCATTCTGTTTCCCACGGTCTTCTAGTTGACTACAAACTGCGGAGGAGCCAGTAGCTAAGGCTGCTACCTAACTCTCAACCATGGCCTCAAACGAAGATTTCTGCATCCCAGAAGACTCGGACATCCCGGTAGATCTCAAGGACATCATTGTGGAGCCCCTTTCTCTGGAGGACATTCCGATGGAGAGCATTGAGTACGAGGATATCACTGGCAGTTGGGTCCACGGTGGCCACAACCACCCGCCTCTGCTCGCGATGCAGCCGCTCTTCGGGAACACTGGCTATGGCAACCACGACCAGGAAATGATCATGGTGCAGACACAAGAGGAAGTGGTGAGCTACCGCAGTTCAGGCAGCGGGCCAGGCGACGACTCCAAGGACCAGTTGGTCATGCCGGCTAGCAGTGAAGATGGGCACTTCCAGCAGACCCTGACCTCTCTGGCAACCTCGGCGGCATTGACATCAACCCAGAGCCTCAGCAGAAAGCGCAGCAGAAAGCCCAGCAACAGCAGTGCCAACAGCACTGAGGCCACGCCGCCAGGCAGCCCCCCCGACGAGAGCAGCAATAAGTGGGAGCAGAAGCAAGTGCAGATCAAAACGCTCGGGGGTGAGTTTTCCCTGAATATGTGGTCCGCTAATGATAACGATGACAAAGGGAGGGTGGGGGAAGGCCGGCCCGATAACTCACCGGATTATTCCGAGTACTTGAAAGGGAAGAAACTTCCTCCCGAGGGATTACCAGGAATCGATCTCTCAGATCCCAAACAGCTGGCAGAATTTACTAAAATGAAGCCCAAAAGGTCCAAAGACGACCCCCCCAGAACAGTCCCTTGCGCTCATATTGGCTGCGGAAAGATGTTCAGGGATTATGGCGCCATGAGAAAACATCTCCACATCCACGGGCCCAGAGTCCACGTATGTGCAGAATGTGGCAAAGCTTTTATTGAGAGCTCAAAGCTGAAACGACATCAGCTGGTTCACACGGGCGAGAAACCCTTTCAGTGCACATTCGAAGGTTGCGGGAAACGCTTTTCCCTTGATTTCAATTTGCGCACACATGTGCGCATCCACACCGGCGACAAGCCCTTCGTGTGCCCTTTCGATATTTGCAATAGGAAATTCGCCCAGTCAACCAACCTGAAGACGCATATGTTAACACATGTGAAGAACAAAAGCAGCCAGTGAAAAAGAGCCCTCTCAGACTTGGGAGTCATCTTCCAGGCTTCCAGGACTGTGGTAGGGAATAAATATGCCTCTCAAAAAGTTTTATATGTTTTTCTAATAGTTTTTAAAAAACGAATGCTACACGTCAAGGTTTGTGTTTTCTTAGAGTAGTAAAAATGCAACTTAAAAGTTTTAAAAAAAAAAGTAAACTAAAAATGCAACTTAAAAGTTTAAAAAAAAAAGTAAACTTTGCCATAAGATAATATTGCCGGTCGGGCTCAGTGGCTCACGCCTGTAATCCCAGCACTTTGGGAGGCCGAGGCGGGTGGATCACGAGGTCAAAAGATCGAGACCATCCTGGTCAACAAGGTGAAACCCCGTCTCTACTAAAAATACAAAAATTAGCTGGGTGTGGTGGTGCGCACCTGTAATCCCAGTTACTCGGGAGGCTGAGGCAGGAGAATTGCTTGAACCCAGAAGGCGGAGGTTGCGGTGAGCCGAGATCTCGCCATTGCCCTCCAGTCTGGGTAACAAGAGTGAAACTCCGTCTCAAAAAAAAAAAAAGATAATATTGCTAAGATGCCGTAGCTTGTTCTGTAACAGTGTTTTTGTAAAGTTTGGTCCCAACAGGAGAAAAATTTGTGGACTTCACATCAAGAGACACTTCTTACAAACTGTTTAAAATGGGACTTTTCACATTCTTAGAAATAGGAAGTTCATTTATTGTTTACAATGTTTTAAAAATTTTTTTTTAATTTAAAATGTTCATGTTTATACTTTTAGGAATATGCTTAATGAGTCTGGTTTTTCTGGAGGTTGATAACTTTGGGAAAGATTTACATTAAAGGAGTGAACAATTATATGTATACACGAAATATTTTCCTGCTTAAAAAAGTTATATAGGTGTCGCTGGTTTTAATTTTGGTTGTATTCTTGGATGTTAACATTTTGCATTTTAGCTGTATTGGGTTATGTAGTATTGATATTAAGTGATTTAGTAGTACTACTTTAAATCTATTTTAGTCATTTTATTTTCCCCCAAATAGTACCAGATGTTGTTGTCTGCCTCTTCAATTAAAGTAGTGCCTAGTTGTAGAATATATTGTTTGTATATCCTGTCTAATAGAAAGAGCAAAATAAAATACCTTTTCTAAAGAAGGAAAAAAGTAGTTTGCCTGTATCGATATAGAAGCTAGAACTAAAGAAAAGGGGGAGGGTGCTACTGGTGGGTGGAGGGAGATCAGGAATTGCACTAAACATCCTATAATGCACAGACAGCCCCACAAAGTAAATAATTATTTGGCCAAAATGCCAATAGTGCCAGGTGCAGGGGCTCACGCCTGTAATCTCAGCACTTTGGGACGCTGAGGTAGGTGGATCGCTCGAGCTCAGGAGTTGGACATCAGCCTGGGCAACATGCCAAAACCCCATCTTTACCAAAAATATAAAAACTAGCTGGGTGTGGGGTACACACCTGTGGTCCTAGCTACTCAGGAATCTGAGGTGGGAGGATCACTGGAGCTGGGGAAGTCGAGACTGCAGTGAGCCGTAATTGAGCCACTGTACTCCAGCCTGAGTGACAGCAAGACCTTGTCTCAAAAAAAAAAAAAAAAAAAGGGCAGGGGATGCCAGCCACAGGGCTCCCGCCTGTAATCCCAGCACTGAGAGGCCGAGGTGGGTGGATCACTTGAGGTCAGGTATTCAAGACCAGCCTGTCCAACATAATGAAACCACTCCCTACTACTGAAAATTAGCCAGAGATGGTGGCATAGCACCTGTATTCCCAGCTACTTGGGAGGCTGAGGCAGGAGAATCACTTAAACCTGGGAGGCGGAGGTTGCAGTGAGCTAAGATAATGCCACTGTACACCAGCCTGGGTGACAGAGTGAGACTCCGTCTCAAAAAAAAAAAAAAAATGCCAATAGGGTCCCTGTTAAGAAACCTTGCTGTAAAAAAAGTACAAGTTTTTAACAAAGATTCCAGAGGTATGCAGTACTTATAAACAAATCATTAATGGACAAGAGGTTGTTTACATGAAGGAAATGTGTGTGCTCCACCACCCTCATTTCCACTTAACCAGCATGGATAAATCCAGAATCAGAGGGGTGATCTGGTACTAGCTACATGCCTGACAACAGATAAGAGACTACACAGGGAGTCAAGGAATCAGTGTTGCTGAGTATCTCGGCTTTTATTCATTTGTTCATGTCTTGTTTCTGTGGCTAGCAACTGGGCTGGGGTTGGGTGGGGTGGGGGGAATTCATAGTGGTATCCTAAATAAGTTTCCCCAGAGTAAATTCCTGTGCATCAAAGGATTAGGTTTTTTGTTTGTTTTAATTTTGTTAATGAAGCTATGAAAGTTGTCACCAGGCTGGACAGGCTGGAGTGTAGTGGCACGATCTGGGCCCACTGCAACCTTCGCCTCCTGGGTTCAAGCAATTCCCCTGCCTCAGCCTCCTGAGTAGCTGGAAGTACAGGCACATGCCCCCATGCCCAGCTAATTTTTTGTATTTTAGTAGAGATGAGGTTTCACCATGTTGGCCAGGATGGTCTCAATCTGACCTCATGATCCACCCGCCTTGGCCTCCCGAAGTGCTTGGGATTACAGGTGTGAGCCACTGCGCCCGGCCAAATATCTTCTATAATCCTTAAGTGGGAAACGCTTAATACAAGGAAATATTTGATCACACAAAAATTTAAAGTATCTAAGTCAGGTGCAGTGGCTCACGCCTATAATCCCAGCACTTTGGGAGGCTGACGCCGGTGGATCACTAGGTCAACAGATCGAGACCATCCTGGTCAACAAGATGAAACCCCATCTCTACTAAAAATGCAAAAATTAGCTGGGCATGGCAGTGTGCGCCTGTAGTCCCAGCTACTCGGGAGGCTGAGGCAGGAGAATTGCTTGAACCCAGGAGGCGGAGGTTGCGGTGAGCCGAGGTCGCGCCATTGCACTCCAGTCTGGGTAACAAGAGCGAAACTCCGTCTCAAAAAAAAAATAAAATAAAATTTAAAGTATCTATACAGGCAAAATGACAAACCACACCAAACAACAAACCGGGAAGATATAATTATAATACTTGTTACGAAGGACCAAATTCCTCAATGTATGGATTATAAATAATACCATACTTATTTACAAATTAGTAAATAAGACAATCAAAAAATAAGCAAAGATGTAAACAGGCAATGGAGAGGAATAAGTAGCTCTCAAGAAAATGGGCTTTCATTTTTCACCCAGAAGACTGGCAAAGAGTAAAATTATAATAGCATCCAGTGTCATTCAGAGAGTGGAAAAATGTCAATTATGAAAGTATAAATTAATGCAAACTCATTGGAGGTCAACTTTAACATACATATTTTTGACCCAACATTTCCATTTCTAGGTAATTTTTCATACCCTTGAGATGCATACTTAACTAGATGACTAACAATGTAAGCAAAGCTGTGTATTGCAGTATTATATGAAAAGGTTAAAACAACCTAAGTAATTAATGGTAAGAAACCTTATAAATAAATTGATACTTTAATAAAAATTGATTACTCTGTAGCAGTTATAATGGGATTGATATGAATAAACTGATATGAAAAAAGTCCAAAATATATAAATTAAAAGGCAAAATAGGGTGTGATGGCTCACACCTGTAATCCCAGAATTTTAGGAGGCTGAGGTGGGAGTTTAAGGCTGCCATGAGCTGTGATTGCAGCACTGCACTCCAACCTGGGCAACAGAGCAAGACTGTCTCTTTTTTTTTAAATCCGCAAAAAAGCAAAATATAGTATAATAATTTGATACCATTGGTGTTTTTAAATGATGTATCTGTATATAATAGAAAAGATCATTTACCTAATAAGTTCTAGACCATACTTTGTCTGGGTATTTCTAGAAGTTAACAATTTACAACACTTCAAAAATTTAAAGCTGGGCGTAGTGGCTCATACCTGTAATCCCAGCACTTTGGGAGGCCAAAGCAGGCAGATCACAAGGTCAAGAGATTGAGACCATCCTGGCCAACATGGTGAAACCCCATCTCTACTAAAAATACAAAAATTAGCTGGGTGTGGTGATGCTCACCTGTCATCCCAGCTACTCGGGAAGCTGAGGCAGGAGAATCACTTGAACCCAGAAGGCGGAAGTTGCAGTGAGCCGAGATCGTGCCACTGCACTCCAGCCTGGTTACAGAACAAGACTTCATCTCAAAAAAAAAAAAAAAAAAATTAAAAAGGAACATTTTACAGTATGTATACGTTACATGGAACATGTGTTATCTAGGTATCTGGCTGCTCTAATAGCTAAAAATAAGTGGCATAAACTCTCAAAACATTCCAAATGTAAGTATTTCAGTGCTGATGGAATAACTCTGTGATTTGGGGACACAGGCTCTGTCTTGTTAGCTCTGCTATTCCTAACATGCAGCTTCTGTGTCATGGACTTAAATCCAGCTCCATCTCAGCTGTATTACAGCCCACAGGACAGGGTTGTCTTTATCACATCCTGGTGCTAGTAGTGCCCATACCCTGCCCCGTAAGAAAAACTGCAGTAGAAAAAAGAAAGACTAGGTATGGGGGAAGGAGTTACTAGTGGTGTGTGAAGTGAATGTTTAACATCTGGCTCTGGAGGACTAGGATGGGGAGCTCTGATGATAGCATTTGCCGGTTTTTGTGGTGTTAAGTAGTCCCACTATGGTCAGTTTCAAGCTGCAAACCTATACTTCCTGAAGGAGGAATTAGGAAGAAATGCACAGTTAGCTCTGGCAAGCTGGTAAGAGCAGACTTCAGCAAACCACAGAGTTCATATAGCCATCTCTGCCATAGGTTAGGATATAAGATGCTAAGGGGAAAAAAAGAGTTTAAAAAATATAAAACCGGGCCAGGTGCGGTGGCTAACGCCTGTAATCCCAGCACTTTGGGAGGCCAAGGCAGGTGGATCACCTGAGGTCAGGAGTTCGAGACCAGCCTGGCCAACATGGAGAAACCCTGTCTCATTAATAAAATATATATATGCATGTGTGTGTGTGTGTGTGTGTGTGTATGTATATAAAACCGGCTGATGCGATGGCTCACCCCTGTAATCTCAGCACTTTAGAAGGTGGAGGCAAGAGGATGTCTTGAGCAAAACAGTGAAACACCCGTCTCTCCAAAAAAAAAAAAAAAAACTCCCAAGCATGGTGGCACACACCTGTAGTCCCAGCTACTTAGAACGCTGAGGCAGGAGAATTGTGTGAGCCCAGGAGGTGGAGGTTGCAGTGAGCTGAGATCACACCATTGCACACCATCATGGGCAACAGAGTGAGACTGTCTCAATAATAAAAATTTAAATTAAAAAACATTTAAAAACTATAAAAGTGTCTTGAAAAAAGTTATTAGAAAACTTGCTGATTTGTACTCTTGAATAAATTATTACACATGTATACTCATGCATGCTGGTGTAGGCAGAGAAAATCTGAGTAATAAATGGAAAATGGTAACAGTATGTTTACTGTGAGTCATGGGGCTGGTGGTTGAGAAATGGTATTTAGGAAAGATAACTTTTACTTTTTATTACGTCTATATCATTTGGAATTTTTATAGTCAGCTTGTATTTTTTAGTAATTTTTTAAAAGCCAATTAAATACTTTTAAATTAATTTCATATTAGGGTTAAAATGTACTGAGACTTCTTTTTTCTTAAAATTGGTGCCTAATGTACAAAACTAAGACTAAAGGAAGCTATATATCCCCACCAAGGGTCCACACACCTCTTTCCTTTTTTTTGAGATGGAATTTCACTCTTGTTGCCCAGTCTGGAGCGTGATCTCGGCTCACTGCAACATCCACCTCCCAGGTGCAAGCAGTTCTCCTGCCTCAGCCTCCCCAATAGCTGGGATTACAGGCATGTGTCACCAACCCAGCTAATTTTATATTTTTAGTAGAAATGGGGTTTCTCCATTGTTGGTCAGGCTGGGCTCAAACTCCCAACCTCAAGTGATCCACCCACCTTGGCCTCCCAAAGTGCTGGGATTACAGGCATGAACCACCACACCCAGCCCCACCTATTTCAGAGCTTATTAACTGATATAGAACTAACTAGTCCTGCTATTCCAAACATCATGTAGCCCATCAACCTCTCATTCCCAATTGTGAGTTGTCAGCCTAGTAGACAACTAAACAGCTCTGCCCTGCTTTCTTTCCCAAGCAAGAAGGCAAGGTTAGGGGTGGGAAGAAGATGCTTATCTTGCCTTGAAGTCAAGATGGACAAATTCAAAGATTTGGACTTGTATGTAATAAGAAGAGTTTAGTATCTTATTCCCTGCTAAATGTTTGTTGAGCTGTAAGCTCACCCTGGTGTAGCCATCAAAGTGGAAGACAACATGGGAAACCTGTGTGTTCTCCAAAGTTTAGGGATGTACATAAATTATGTATTTAGAGGTAGAGAGAAATACATGTATGCCCTCTTCCTACTTTATTGGCTTTTTTTTTTTTTTGAGACGGAGTCTCACTCTGTTGCCCAGGCTAGAGTGCAATGACGTGATCTCAGCCCCCTGGGTTCAAGTGATTCTCCTGCCTCAGCCTCCCAAGTGGCCAGGGTTACAGGCACCCACCACTGTGCCTGGCTAATTTTTTGTTTTTAGTAGAGACGGGGTTTCACTATGTTGGCCAGGCTGGTCTCGAACTGACCTCATGATCCGCCCGTTTTGGCCTCCTAGGGTGCTGAGATTACAGGCGTGAGCCACCACGCCCAGCCCTACTTTGTTGGTTTTAAATTTAGGAATATAATTTCATTGCTTCTAAAATGTCTTCCCACTTCCATGTAAAAAGTCCAGGGCGTTACTTAAATTTTGTTTTTTTGTTTTGTTTGTTTGTTTGTTTGTTTTGTTTTTTTGAGATGGAATTTTTCTCTTGTTGCCCTGGCTGGAGTGCAATGGCATGATCTTGGCTTACTGTAACCTCCGCTTCCTGGGTTCAAGTGATTCTTCTGCCTCAGCCTCCCAAGTAGCTGGGTTTACAGGTGCTTGCCATCACACCCAGCTAATTTTTTTTTGTATTTTTAGTAGAGACAGGGTTTCACCACGTTGGCCAGGCTAGTCTCGAACTCCTGACCTCAGGTGATCCACCGCCTCGGCCTCCCAATAAATCTAGTTTTATAATGCTGCTTTTAAAGAGTTGCCTATATGTAGGCCAGGTGCAGTGACTCACGCTTGTAATCCTGTAGGGTCCAGCCCTACAGGATCCTGTGAGCCCCTCTCTACAGGTGTGGAGATGAGAAACTGTGGAAATAAAAGACGTAAGACACCAAGAAAGAGAAAACAGAGTTTGGGCATGGAGTCCGGCTGTGGCCCCGAGTGCCTGGACACTCTGACTTTTATTGAGTACAAAGCAGGGGGCAGGGTAAGTAGGGTGAGATAATGGTGGTCACTGATAGGGTCAGGTAAATCGCGTGTCTTGGGGATAGGGGGCCCAGGTCTTTCAAGTAGCCGAAGCAAGGAGAAAACTTAATGTATCAGCACTTTTCTCATACTTGTCAAGAAAGAACAAAGACATTAAGATTTAAGTAACTATGACTGATTCTTATCTTTTAAGAAAAAGAGTAACCAGGTGCAGAAGCGGAGCGTGAGAGTGGACATGGAACATGACCACTGAAGCACATCATCACATAGAGACAGTTAAGCCCCTGGATGTCAGCAGACATCCAACAGCTGTCGCACCTACCACAAGAGCATGGGGAAGCGGAGTTTTCTCCTAACACCTACCACAAGAGCATGGAGAAGCAGAGTTTTCTCCTAACTCCCCCGAGGAAGGAGACGTCTCGGACATTTTGGACGTCTCCTTCCCTAGCTGGCTAAGCAGCGGGCGCTTTCCCAGGTCTGGCGCTGCTACACAGCTGAGGGGCCTTCCAGCAGCCTTTATGCGGGAGTGACAGAGGGCTTAGAGCATCTTGCCTTAGGATCACTTTGTTCACGTTGTCACCTCAGTTCCGTGCTTCATAACCCAATAATCATTGGTAAGATTAAAAGATTATATTGAGTATATATATATATATATATATATATATATATATATATTTCTGTGATTACATATGAATATGTGATTATTCATGATTATATATATAGGAATAACTAGGTAACTATATCTAGTTCTTTTTTAGTGCTATATTCATATGGGAACAGGCTGAGGCTTCAGACCCTTGCCTCGGCACTTGTAGGGTCTCCCACAGGATCTACCCCCGGCATAATCCCAACACTTTGGGAGGCTGAGGCAGGCTGGTCACTTGAACTCAGGAGTTTGAGACCAGTCAAGGCATCATAGCAAGACTCTGTCTCTACTAAAAATACAAAAACTTAGCTAGGCATGGTGGTGCACGCCTGTGGTCTCAGCCTCTCAGGAAGCTGAGGTGGGAGGATGGCTTGAGCCTGGGGTTAGAGGTTGCAGTGAGCCAAGATCGCACCACTGCAGTCCAGCCTGGCGGGATGACAAAGTGAGAACCCTGTCTCAAAAATAAAATAAGTTGCATATGTAATAGTTTTTTACTTTTTTCTTTTCTTTCTTTTTTTTTTTTTTTTTTCTGAGACAGGTATCACCCTGTCACCCAGGCTGGAGGGCAGTGGTACAACCACAGCTCACTGTAGCTTTGACCTCCTGAGTTCAAGTGATCCTCCCACATCTCAGTCTCCCAAGTAGCTGGCACCACAGGCGTGCACCATCACACCCAGCTAATTTTTGCATTTTTTATAGAGAGGCAGGTCTTGCCATGTTGCCCAGTCTGGTCTCGAACTCCTGGGTTCAAGCAATCCACCTGCCTACACCTCCCAAAGTGCTGGCATTACAGGCATGAGCTACCACACCGGGCTATTTCTTTTTTAAAAAAACAATGAAATACACACTGATTTTGAAAAGAAAAAGCCACTAAACATATGTCTGAGATTTGGTGGCGAAAAAGAGAGATGAGATTGGATACTAAATGAAAGTGTTTAAATTTTGAATTTTGGTATAAAGCATTTTTAGAAGAGGGATTAAACAATACCTGCTGTCTGGTCCCAAGTGAAGAGTAGATTGCTTAAAAAAAAAATTATCAGCCGGGCGCAGTGGCTCATGCTTGTAATCCATAGCTCTCTGGGAGGCTGAGGAGGGCAGATCACAAGGTCGGGAGTTGGAGACCAGCCTGACCAACACAGTGAAACCCCATCTTTATTAAAAATATAAAAATTAGCTGGGGGTAATGGTGGGCGCCTATAATCCTAGCTACTCGGGAGGCTGAGGCATGAGAATTGCTTGAACCCAGGAGGCAGAGGTTGCAGTGAGTCGAGATTGCACCACTGTACTCGAGCCTGGGTAACAAGGGTGAGACTCTGTGTCAAAAAAAAAAAAATATATATATATATATATGCTTTGTTGCTAAAAATCCCTGGAAGTAAAATTTGACCTTTCTGGTTCCATGCTTAAATGTTTTTAAATCCTTCTTAAATATTGAAAACTCTGTTCTTATTTATATAAGCCTGTTGTAAGTTTATTTGAGGGCAAAGTAAAAAACATTGGTGACTGTAAAAGTGATGCTGTGATTACAGTAAGCTGGAATTTAAACTTAGAACACAGTGTAAGCCTTGCCAAGTTGATAGTTTACATTCTTTCAGCTATAACTACTCTGGGTTATTCAAGGAATAATGAGTTGTTATTTTACTTATTCAGTCATCTGGTGACCTGTAAATCATTTCTGTGTGTTAGAGAATTAAGGTAGTAGTGTTTTCTTTTTAATTGCAAACCACATTAAGCATAAGTAGGGCTCAATTGAGGTAACCGTTAGCCCCACTTAATAATAATCACTATGGGTACCTTGCTGCCTTGATCACAACCATAGATTTCCTCTCCCTTGACCCATGATATATATATATTTTTGAGACAGAGTTTTGCTCTGTCACCTAGGCTGGTCTCAAACTCCTGGTCTCAAGTGATCTTCCCACCTTGGCCTCCCAAAGTGCTAGGATTACAGGCGTGAGCCGCTGTACCCAGCCCCATATTTTTAAAACCTGAGTCACCCGTATTCTGACTTTTCTACTGTTGCCCCAGTCTCACTGCTTAGTATATAAACCAGAATAAAGGTGGTCCTCACTTCTATCTAAGCCCTACTGTTGTGGATTTAGAGAAAATACAAATCTGTACTGAGAGATGTAGAAGTTTTGAATAAACAGAGATGCCATGTTCCTATGTCGGAAATGTAAAAGTGTGGATTTATCCCTAGTTATTGCAGTCTTTGTATTGACATTAGAAATCCTAATTTGGGACGCTCACACCTGTAATCCTAGCACTTTGGGAGGCTGAGGCGGGCAGATTACCTGAGGTCAGGAGTTTAGGACCAGCCTGGCCAACATGGTGAAACCCTGTCTCTACTAAAAATACAACAAAATTAGCCAGGCGTGGTGGCAGGCGCCTGCAGTCCCAGCTACTCAGGAGGCTGAGGCAGAGGTTACAGGGAACTGAGATTCTGCCATTGGGCAACAGAGCGAGACTCTGTTTCAAAAAAAAAAGAACGAAAGAAAGAAAGAAATCCTAATTTGAATAATATTTGGTGGTTGTCAAAATGATGCTCAAATTTATCAGAAAGGTTAAGAGGGAAGTAATGAAAATAAACCAATTGGAAGTATTTATTTACTAAACACTGAAATATTAACCACTAGCGGCAGCTTTATTGTCACGGGAATAGTGGAAAAGAATGGAAAATGCAGAAGCAAGCCAAAGAACAGATGAAAATGTAGTGTAAATTAAAAGTTGCATTTAATTTAGTAGAGAAAGAATGCATTACTCAGTAATTATTAGCTAAACATTTGAATAAAATTAATTACATTTATCAGTCACACCATACAGAAAAATAAATTCCAAATGGTAAAATATTTAAATGTAAAAATAAAACTATTTAAAACCATCCTTTCCCACAAAAACAGTGATTACTTACATAATGTTAGGAGTGAGAAAGTCTTCCTTTGCATAGCTGCAAAGGTCAAATATATGATGGAAAAGATTTGTGAATTTGACTATGTAAATTTTAGGGTTTTTTAAAAAAAAATAACATCAGTTTTCTTATGATTTGTTGCTTTCTACTCCGTGATATGATGTAAAATACATGCTCGGTTTGTTCCACCAGTATTATTCTGCATAACAGTTTCTTAAAACAACCTCCTTTTGCCAAATGCCGTTTGAGTTTCTGTACCCCTGTTAAGCAAGAATTTTTTTAATTTGAATGTATTAGAGATTTCTTTCAAAGATCACAAATATGTTTCAAGTAGTGATATATACATTTTCTGAAAAGACGGTATAGTTAATTCTGTCAGTATGAAATCATATCAGCATGTGGTCTTCCTAGTGTGGTATTAACATGCCTGTTTTAGATTTCAGTGTCTGAAATGAAAGTGACTTCTAATTGAACATCTGTCTGCTCTACTAATAAGCAGATATTTTTGCCTCATTGCTTCTTCTGATCACTTTCTTAATTTATCAGAATGCCCAAGTGTTGTGAGGTCGAGCTACTTACATCATTCCTGCCCCTGGTTGAGCTTACTGCTTTTTTCTTTCTCTTTCCAGGTATCTGGCATAATTTTGTCCTTGCACTCTTGGGTATTTTAGCTCTTGTTCTCCTTCCAGTAATTCTCTTACCATTTTACTACACTGGAGTTGGGGTGCTCATCACTGAAGTTGCTGAGGTAAATAATGGATTACTCAGGGCATTCTTTCATCAGATGTTGTGGTGTAATACTTAGCATTTAATCAGGAAATTTTATTCAAGATCTCTTCATATATAAAATACTCAGTTTCTTCTGAAGAACTTACTGTAATCCTTTCAAATCTAACAAATAATGTTGGGAAACACATTGCATTTTTAAAGTTTCATGAAAATTGTTTTTGTCCTGATGCTATACTTACAAAGATCGTATCAAGATTTTCTACCTGTAGTTTATTAGTAAAATGCATCATTTACCTTTACCATTTATTTTTATATCTCTGCTTTTGAGTCAAATGTCTTTACGCCTCCTAAGTAGTAAGAAAGATGAAACCCAGGTCATCCAGCTGTAACATTTCATAGGGGTTTAAGTTAATCTCTTCAACTCTGTATTTCAGTCTCTTAGACAGTAACTGCTATGATGGTATCAAATCTTCTATTCAGACATTAGGAAGAGGAAAATTACCTTTGTGAGCAATTGGCTTATATATACCTTTTACTGATGGTATTGTCTGCATATTCGGGATATGTAAGGACTTGTCTTATTGTTTTATGTGTTAAGGATATAGGAAAGGAAAGGCAGTCTAATGATAATTTCACCAAAAAAATTTTAATTACAGTTTTGGAAAAAATTTTATCATTTTAGTCTTAACAGTCAGCAAGCAAGTCAGTTTTTTTTTTCAGTTGTAAAAAAAATCAAGATCTTAGAGAATTTGGGAAAAGCAACTATAATTATTGGGTTTTATTTAATTTTCTAGGACTGTGTCTTGAATTCAAAGCTAGATTATTTTCTGCATTTAAAATATTCTACTTAATTAACTCAGGGTCTTTATCATTTGCTCAGATTAATCATAGCTTATCTTCATGTATTATCTGATTTGGTTTTACCCTCTTCCCAAGGACTCTCCTGCCATTGGACCCAGAGGCCTTTTTGTGGGAGACCTTGTCACCCATCTACAGGATTGTCCTGTTACTAATGTGCAAGATTGGAATGAATGTTTAGATACCATCGCCTATGAGCCCCAAATTGGTTACTGTATAAGTGCATCAACTTTACAGCAGTTAAGTTTCCCAGTTAGAGGTGTGTATATTTCCTCAATATAATATAATGCTTCAATTACCCGTACCTGCCATTCACTAATCCTTAGACCATGTCTATAGATTTATTCTCTTCTAATCTTTTTAAAGCAAATCAGTTAAGTAAATAGGTTCAAACTAATAGACATTTTTCTTGGTAAGTTGGATGCTAATATGTATGTTTCCTTTATGTATTGTTGTTGAACTTCTATTTTCATAATATCATATTTGACTTTTAGGACTCTAATACTTTCTGCTTTCAAAACACTTAAATTAATTCATAGCCGGGTACAATAGCTCATGCCTTTAATCCCAACACTTTGGGAGGCTGAGGTGGGCGGATCACTTGAGGTCAAGAGTTCATGACCAGCCTGGCCCACATGGTGAAACCCCATCTCTACTAAAAATACAAAAATTAGTGGGACATGGTGACGGGCACCTGTAATCCCAGCTACTCGGGAATCTGAGGCAGGATAATTGCTTGACCCTGGGAGGTGGAGATTACAGTGAGCCAAGATCGGGACACAGAGTGAGACTCTGTCTCAAAAAAAAAAACAATTCAGCATTGAAGGTCAATCATAACTAATTAGCTAATTCCAAAAATTAAATATCCCCAATATAATATTATCTTTATGTATGTCTATAGATATATTATAGTACTTTAATTTATACTTTTATAACTGAAAAGGGGAATATAAGTAATAAGAACCAGTTCTACTTTGCATAAGCTTATGTCAGAACAGATAAACAACTGTTAGTTAACAACTAAATGTATAAAAATCAAAGCATAAACATTCTGTATTCATATATTGTTAGCCCACCACAGGCATACAATAAGGAAGGATTAAAAGAAATAAAAGGAACTTGGCAAACAAAAAACCTATCTGGGATTTAGAAAAATTTCCCTTACTTCTTAAAAATTCCCTTAATACCTAAACTTAAACAGTTCTACTGGTAGCTGTGTGGATGTTGGCATGTCTGAATCTATCTAGAGTTATTTTATGTATTTTATGTGGCATGCATCCTAAGGAAGTTATCTTGGCTTCCAGAAATACCCTGTGAAGTCAGATATGTTGCTCTGTGCAGCAGATGACAGAGCTGAAGCAAATTTCTTCTCAAATCCTGCCAAACTTATTTTGAGTTCTTTCAGTTCTGAAAAATCAGCTTCCCAATTCTTTATGCAAAATCAGTTTCCTAATTCTTTATACAAAATCAGTTTCCCAATTCTTTATATAAAATCAGTTTCCCAATTCTTTATACAAAATCAGCTTCCAAATTCTTTATACAAAGTTGAAGGTGTTAGAAAATAGAAATTATGCTCACAAACTATATCCTGATACTTGTCCACATCTATTGCTGTAGGGAAATAAGACCAATAATCAAGAATAGTTTTACTAAAGTACTGTGTGCAACACAAAGTAGTAAGAACTGATTTTTTAAAAAACTTTTTAAGATTTACTCTTCCATGTATAACCCATTTGTAAGAACTTTTTTATTATCAAAAATGTTTAGATATACATAAAAGTCCCGAGAATAGTATAAACAAGCCTACATGTATCCTTCTGCCAGCTTTGGCAATTATTAACATTTTGCCAATTTTTTCATCTAAGCAGCCCACTTTTAGGGGAAGTATTTTAAAGTACATCCCAGGCAACCTATCATTTCATCCATAAACTTTCAGCCTGCCTTTAACAGATGATGACTTATTAAACATGAACACAATACTGTTATCATTCCTAACATAGTAACAGTAATTCCTGATATCTAGTTGGTATTCGGTTGTTTCTAATACTTTTTATTTTAGTTGATTTAAGTTAGGATGTCTTGTAAGACTCTTTTAATTTGTAACAATTCCCCTTGACCAGTTTTTGAAATGTCATTTTTGTTTTGAAGAAACTGAGTCATTTGTTTTGTTGAATTCCCTATATTCTGGTTTCTTTCTGGTTATATCTTATCCTCATCATGTCATTAACTTGTTCAGATGTCTTCCAGTTTTCTATAAACTGTTAATTAGGTCCATGGCCTTGATTAGATTCAGAATTCTTTTTTTTTTTTTTTTGGCAAACACACTTCATAAGTGGCACTTGGTACTTCCTGTGGCATCATATTGCATCTGGTATCTATTGTTCTCTGTTTTAATGATGTTAAGATTGTTCAGTGGACCAATCTGATTCTTTAAGGTTGAAATATTTATAAATTTTCCCCATTCTCAAGAGCCTCTTACCATCTTCCAAAACTTTTAAGATGACAGAAGTTCAATATATAATCCACAATGTGTTTTCCTTTAAAGAAATGATTCATTATTTCCTACTTCTTAAGTCCTTTATCATTATCTTCTGGTTTCTCTAAATTTGTAACGTAATATGTATTGAATTACAAAAACCAAAGTGACACCCTAGTTAAAGTTCTCTGCAGTAGGATTGTTTTACTTAAGATATCTGCATTTTCAGATGTTTAGGGTTTTATCTTTTTCCTGTCAGACAGACTGTAAATAAAAATTTTCCCTGAAATACTCAGAAACTTTCTTCTTATTAACTTTATTTCTCTGTTATGGATCATGTGCTATATTTTGGAGGTATTTGTTTAAATACCTAAAGCAGATATTACTCTTTCTACACTAAAATAAATCCAGAAGTAATTCTTTTTTTTATTTTGCCAAGCCTCCCAGCTCGAGAATAATTCTTCAATATGTATTTTGTCTCAGTATACATGTTAACTTTACATGATTACTATATCTGATAAATCTGTGCCTCTAAACTTTTGAAAATGGAGCATGTATACTTAGCCAGTTTAAAGGACTATTAATGTCTGTAAATGTCACTTAAAATATATACTAGGGCTGGTCTAAATGCAGTTGTGGTTACAATCAATTGATCACAACCAGTTACAGAATTATTTGTTCCGTCTCTACTCCCACAGCATCACTTGACTGGCCTTATAAAAAACATACTAGATTAATTTTGGTGGCCGGCTTAGCCATTAGGGCCATGGACATTTAAGAAAGCTATGGATTGATGGTATTTTAAATGTTTCTAGATAATTTTGTTATCCTTCATTATAAATAGGAATAAAAGTTATGGTCAGATATAGCAGTACAATGTGTCCAGTGATCCAAAAGTTATTTATGTTCAGTTTACAGTAGAGTTCAGTACATATAACTAAATGCTAAGAATTTATACCCCTTCAGAGCAATAAAGCCACCTTGGAAAGATAATACCCTGGAAGTGCTTGTAAACTGTCTCCACCAATAATCTCTAGCCTCTTATTTCATACCCTGTCTCGCCTAGATGCAGTATTAGATTTAAACTCTTTGAAGATTAAACGGCCTTTTGGGGAAACTCCAAGAAGAACACTGAGTGAGGGCTTAGAGCCCTTTGCACCTGGTATAGATCTCTGGTCTTACTCTGGGTCAGAATAGAAAACATGCACTCTTCCCCCATTCATACTGAAGCCTCTGCTTTTAGGATTGCTGATTGTTCATAGGCTACTCTGTGATTTAAATAGAACTGAAAGTTACAGACAATAACTAGCATGGATCTTTTGGGGGACTATTTTCCTAACAAGTACTTTGCATCTTCTCTCTTTATTTTGAGGGAGGTACTCCTCATTTCATGTATGCATAAAGCTAAATTCCTTTTTGATAAAAGCATTGAGTAAGAAAAGCTGTCCTTAGCAAGTCCAGCGTTTGAACTACATTTTAAGGTACACAAAACAGAATGCTAAGGCAACTGCTGCTTAAAATGAGGCTGTGAGCCCAGACTCAGGCATCTACCCTGAACAGTTTACATTCCTATTCAAAGGAGGTGAGGGTTTATTTCCTTACCTGCCTGGCAACAGAAATATTAAACTGTCTTACATATCTTTAACTGAAGTGAGAGAAGACCCTCCTTGACCCAGTTTAAGATAATAAAAGGAAAACTCTGGGAATCTTTTCAACAAACTTTGAGTAGTCAGATTGTTTTTATGTCCAAATTGCCCTAATATTTGAAAATTTAAAAAGGCTTTTTTTTGTCATTATGGGCATCAAATGATGGTTCAAGGTTTCTTTGCTGTCCTAAATTGAAGAGTAAGAGTTGTGTGTGTGTGTGTGTGTGTGTGTGTGTGTGTGTCCGTGTCCATGTGTATATTTTTTTAATTTTTATTTGTTTATTTATTTTTGAGACAAAGTCTGTCTCTGTCACCCAGGCTGGAATGCAGTGCTGTGATCTCGGCTCACAGCAACCTTTGCCTCCTAGGTTCATGTGATTCTCATGTTTCAGCCTCCCAAGTAGCTGGGATTACAGGAGCACCACCACACCTGGCTAATTTTTTTTGTATTTTTTAGTAGAGACAGGGTTTCACCATGTTGGCCAGGCTGTTCTCGAACTCCTAACCTCAGGTGATCCTCCTGCCTCAGCCTTCCAAAGTGCTAGGATTACAGGTACGAGCCACTGCACCTAGCCCTGTGTGTGTGTGTGTGTGTTTAACTACTTGTTACTAGGCAATGATGGCATAAAGTGAGCAATAGAAATAAGAATAAATAGGCTTGGTTCCCTGCCTTGGAGCCCTAGCTCTGTGTTATATATTTAACAAGCTAGGGTAAGAAAATTGTTCAGTTCATATTAGAGATATAGAGAGTGGTAGGCACTGGGAACTAGAGATTGAAAAAATCTCTTCTCTCCAGCTTTATTCCACAGTCACCTCTGGTCTAGACCATTGTTTGTAGACAGGACTATTTCTGTGATTATCCTAGGGCTCATCTTAGGGTACATTCACAATATACTGTACAAGTTCTCCCTGTAGTAAAATTATGAAACTCTTCTGGCCTTAAATTTTTCTGATTGTCTTCCCTACTGGGGATATTTAAGGGACAATTCTAATCTAGAGTTAAATTGAACCCAAAAATTCCCCTGGGGACACCCTATTGCAATCCTGAATACTCCTTCCAAAGTAGAATTGTAACTGTATTGGCCTCTCGTAACTGATAAAAGTACATGAAAGTAAAATTTATCTGCGTCGCACCCCCCCATCTTATAGATTAAGAATCAAGTCACAGAAACTGGTTAAGTAACTTGTTCTTTATGTGACACAGTAGAAAAG
This sequence comes from Callithrix jacchus, assembly GCF_049354715.1. Taxonomy (NCBI): domain Eukaryota; kingdom Metazoa; phylum Chordata; class Mammalia; order Primates; family Cebidae; genus Callithrix; species Callithrix jacchus. Next base: position 22,417,264 of record NC_133524.1, read on the forward strand.
ATTCTAAAATTAAATATGTTTAAGCCTACAACTTTTTTAAATGTCAATAGAGAAATATCAAGTGCACTTCTCACATGAAAACAAAATATTTAACTCTTTATTGGAAAATTCTGTATGTCAGAAGGTACTTAATCTTGTCAGGGAGGCCACCGCCATGGATTTCTATTTTGCTTAGAATAAATGCCACAAGAAGAAGCCCTAAACCAGAGTTTGCAAATTGGTGGTAGCCTCCAGGCCAAATCCAGTCTTAGCAGATGTATTTGCTTTGGCTGGCTCAGTGTTTTTTATTTTTTCATTGGCTGCCAGTGTTTAAACTTCAACGGACTTCACAGGAAGGTCCAGATTTCTGGTTTCTGTTGGAACAAAATGGAAGATCTATCGAATCTGGGCCCCAGATTGAGTGGCCTGACTGCTAATCCCCCTAGAACAGAAATGTGTTTTCGAGTTCATCACAGTCCCCACCACTTTTCGTTTTTTTTGTTTTTTTGTTTTTTTCATATGATCCACTTATTTATTTGGTACCTGCTTGGCCCATTTAAGCATTTATATTACCAAACATGCTGTACCGATAGCGATAATAAATTCTTGACTTCCAATTCCGTATTATACCCAGTCCTCTAAGAAAAGTTAGTAATTAAGCATCAGCTGTAAACATTTTAAGATCATTACTGGTACAAAGGCAAGTGGCATAGAACATCATTTAGGTATTCAATGTATATTGAGTAATCCACCTTATATACAACACTGAGAAACCTTTCCCTCAAGGAGCTCACAGTTTAGTTAGAAAAACAGACCATACCCACATTATTACAGTACAAGATGAAGTTGAAGTAATGACAGGCAATATTGGGAAATGACAGTCTTGACTGAGAAGATGAAGGCAGGTTTCACAGCATTAGCCCTTGAACTGGCTGTCAACAGTGAGTTTACTTTTAGGAGGTCAAGATGGACATGGACTTCAGCACCATCGAATAGAAGGTGGTCAAGGAACTGCCAGTAATTCAGTTTAGCAAGAGAATCATAAGAGATAAGGTAGTAAAAAAAAAAAAGTAGCCTAAATTTTAAGCTATGAATTTTAGACTTTATTTGGGAACAACACAGAGTCTAAAGCTTTGAATTAAAGAAATTACATTCTTGGAGTTATATATTGGAAGTTTAATCTGAAGCATTTAGCATGTAGGACACATTTGCATATGATAGCTAGGTAGAGAGCAAACAGACTTGTACAGGTCTGTTTAGATGGGTTAGGTAAGAAGTAATTGGTCTGTACTCAAGTGGGAATAGATAAGGAGAAAAATGAGGAGGAGGTAAAATTCCATGGGACTTGGCAATCTGATCAAAGAGAACACTGAGGGTTTTAGCTTGGATTGATTTTTCTAAAAAAAATTCCTAAACAACTGTTTACCTTATACTTTACCATTAGGGCTGACAAATGATTATTTGCTGTGGTTTGTCTGTGCCATTAGATGCTCATGGTCTGCTTTAATATTTTAAATACTCCTCACTCAAAATTAAATACCCATTCAGTTATGATAAGAAAACAGAACAGGCCAGGTGTAGTGACTCATGCCTGTAATCACAGTACTTTGGGAAGCCAAGGTAGGTGGATCACTTGAGACTAGGAGTTCAAGACCAGCCTAGCTAACATGGTGAAACCCCACTGCTACTAAAAATACAAAAAAATTAGCTGGACGTGGTGGCGCGTGCCTGTAATCCCAGCTACTCAGGAGGCTGAGGTGGAAGAATCACTTAAGAGGCAGAGGTTGCAGTGAGCCAAGGACACGCCACTGTATTCCAGACTGGGCGACAGAGTGAGACTCTGTCTCAAAAAAAGAAAGAAAACAAAATTACCCATGCAGCCAATCATCAGTTAGTTTCTTTTGCCTCTGTTTGGTTCTTTGCTATGTTTTGGCCAAGGAGCAAGAGTGACAGCATATTGCTAGAGGAAATCCAGTATAACCAATACAAAGATGTCTTCCTCAAACAATGGAGTAAAACAAAAAACTATTTTAAAATAAGCAAAAACTTTTGGCTGAAATACAAAATCTTTATAAAATTAAAATAACGTTGCATATCAACTAACATTTTCACGCTAAAGTGGTCCTGAAGGCACTCTTGTAATAGAAAAGCTTTTTGTAGTACTGAGAAACAGGGATAATTTGACTCAGAGTCTATTTTCATCAGCACATCTGAGTATGGCAGTTTATATTCAAGTTTCAAATTTAATTGGTCCTTGCCACCCATCAATTTATACTTTACCAGTTTGATGTGTTGGAATGCAGGTCAACAAATAAATACATGTCACCTGGGCGACAGAGCGAGACTCTATCTCAATTACTCACTTGTCAATCAATAAATAAATAGAACAGTGGCGACAGAGCGAGACTCTGTCTCAGTAAATAAATAAAGGGAATGAACAGTTGCCCCATTGCTGTTGTCTTCCAAAAATGGTAACTGGATTACTGGTGTACAGGCAGATATGTGTATATCTGTGGATCACATTGGGCATCCCTGGTTCTCTAGGGGGAGCCCCAAAGTAAGCCTGGGGATAAAATCGGTATTTCAATAGAATGGGGATGTCTTAGGCATCCTCTGGCCCTCCCTGTTTACCACTACCACAATGCAGGGCTTCCAAGGTAATGTTGGATTATCAGCATTCAGGCACATAATAGCAGTTCGTTAAATGTTTGTGCCTGACCAGCGGGACTTACTATTGTGAAACCTACTGAGACACTGCAACTCCAGCTTTATGGGTAGGCCAGTTTATATGAGGACAACTAGCCTAGGGTAACTGCTGCTTCTTGATTTAAAATTGAATGGATCTCTTTTGTTAATATAAAATCAAACTGCAGCAAGTAACCCTCAAGCTGAACTCTGAATTGTCCAGTTGCTTCTAAATTCATATGCCATTTTACTTATTATTTTTGTCTTAAAGGCATTTTTTGTTACAAAGGTACTTTTATGTAAGAGACTCTAATAAACAGTATATTTCTCTTTAGCATACAAACGGCTAGATGGTTCAACCGAATGCTGTAACAATCACAGCCTCACAGATGTGTGCTTCTCCTACAGAAATAATTTTAATAAGCGTTTGGTAAGTTGTCCCTGAAACAGTCTTACTTGTCTGATATAATTACTACAAAATAAGCGTATACAGCTAAAATGGAATCTGGAAGCTTCTCTCTTTTGCTCTATTTGTATCATTCTATTAAAATCTCTACATTTCACATGTCATTTCATCTGAAAATCTTTAAAAATTTATAGTGATAATATATTATTTTGCCCAAGTGGGGTACTTGAATCTATTTTATAGTAAGTGCACATAGATGGCATTTCTTTTATATGAACCTAATTCCTGATATACTAGGTGCATGAAAGACATTTAAAGAATGTAACTTAGGTTTTTCTTAATAAATCATTTCAAATATTGACTGATTAATATTTTATTTATAGCATACATGTCTTCCTGCCCGGAAAGCAGTTGAAGCGACCCAAGTTTGTAGAACCAACAAAGACTGTGAAAAAAGCTCAAGTTCAAATTTCTGTATAATACCTTCTTTGGAAACTCACACCCGCTTAATAAAAGTAAAACACCCACCTCAAATTGATATGTTATATGTAGGACATCCTCTGCATCTTCACTACACAGGTGAGTATTTTTGTGGTAGACCCTTAGAAAATTATTAAGATCACATAGTCTCAGTGGTAGAAACTCAGTACCAATCCTTGTATTAACTCATTTATTATAAATTTGATCATTTATCAAAGTCTTGTTAACTTGCTCTTAAGTATTAAGTGAAAATTTTGCAGTAGGAAGATAATCTGAACTTATAAAGTAAGATGGAGCTGAATCCATGCCTGCCTATGGAGAGTGACATATTTTTCCTTCCTTACCATTTATGCCCAGGTCAAATAGGTGATCTCTCAGGTGTCCTCTGAGAGTTTATTAAATTTATCCAAGCTCCCCAAAACAGTGGCAAAAGCAACATACCATAGAGAATGCCAGGATGCATGGGATGTAACTATAAAGTAATTTATGTGTGACACGTGACTCATATGAATATACTTTAAAAACTGGGCCAGCATAATCATCTTAATAGTGGCAGCTTTATTGGACTAAGTATTGGACTAAGTTCTTTATGGCTAAGGATCATGTAGTCTAACTCATTTTGTTGTACAAGACTTTTAAAATAGTTTACCATGCAATTTACCCATTAAAGTGTACAATTCAGTGGGGTTTTGTTTGTTTGTTTTTGTTTTGTTTTGTTTTGAGACAGAGTCTCACTCTGTTGCCCAGGCTGGAATGCAGTGGTGCAGTCTCGGCTCACTGAGACGTCCACCCCTGGTGCTCAAGTGATCTTTCCACCTCAGCCTCCCAAGTTGCTGGGACCACAGATGGGTGCCACCATGCTGGGCTAATTTTTGCTTTTTGTAGATACAGTCTCACTGTGTTATCCAGGCTAGTCTCAACTCCTGAGCTCAAGCATTTCTCCCTCCTCAGCTTCCAAAAGTGCTTGGATTATAGGCATGAGCCACTGTGCCTGGCCCAGTGGTTTTTAATATATTAAGTTGTGCAATCATCACCACAAGCTAGCGCAGAATATTTTTGTCACCACAAAAAGAAACCCCATACCCATTAAGTAGTCACTCCCTGTATCTCTCCAACACCCCCCAGCCCTTGGCAATCTCTAATCTACTTTGTTTCTATAAATGTGCCTGTTCTGGACATTTCATATAAATGGAATATTTTATGACTGGCTTCTTTGATGTAGCTTAATGTTTTCAAGGTTTATCTGTGTTGTGGCATTAATTAGTACTTGTTTCTTTTTAAAGCCAAATGATATTCCTTTGTGTGGGTAGACCACATTTTCTTTATTCATTCATAGTTAATGGATATGTGGGTTTTATATTACCCTTTAAAAGACTCTCTCATTGGCCGGGCGCGGTGGCTCACGCCTGTAATCCCAGCACTTTGGGAGGCCGAGGGGGGTGGATCACGAGGTCAACAGATCGAGACCATCCTGGTCAACATGGTGAAACCCTGTCTCTACTAAAAATGCAAAAAATTAGCTGGGCATGGTGGCGCTTGCCTGTAATCCCAGCTACTCAGGAGGCTGAGGCAGGAGAATTGCCTGAACCCAGGAGGCGGAGGTTGCGGTGACCCGAGATCACGCCATTAAACTCCAGACTGGGTAACAAGAGCAAAACTCTGTCTCAAAAAAAAAAAAAATTTGTACTATGAGTTCTACCTAATTACATGATAGTTTTAAAATGTTTTAAACAAAAACAGGATTATGGAATCCACAGAGTAGATGAGACTTTAAATCCTCTCGTCTTAATCCTTGTTTTGGCAATGAAGAAAAAAAAAAGTCACAGACCTGAAAGAGGTTAAGTAGCCTAATAGTAAGAGTAAATATGATTTTAAGGTTATACCCCTTTGAAAGGATAAGGACTCTTAATGTAAATTTCTTATTCTTGCCTCAAAATAGAAGTACAAACTGGGACATATTTTTTCATTCTGCTGTTTTTATTAGATGTTCTAGAAGTATTATTTGCTTTTATGTGTGAAGTATATGGCCTGCATATGTTTAGGAAGGGCTTTCTCAGTTTAATCTGCTAGCCCAATTTTCAACCATATGGTTAAATTCATAATGCTATTGCTTCTCTGGTATTAATAATATTTATTATTCCTTCTTTTTCAGTGAGCATCACTAGTTTTATCCCACGTTTCAACTTTCTAAGCATAGATCTGCCAGTGGTTGTGGAGACATTTGTCAAGTATCCTTTGTGGTGTGAAACATGTTTTAAAAGAGTGTTACTTGGAGCTTGATCAAGTTTACCTTGAAAAGAGCATTGCAAGTATAGATTTCACAAGTATCACTTAATTGCTAACAACTAAAAAAGAGTCTTGAAAGTTGAAAAAGATCAGATTGTACCCAGGAGGGAAGAAGTCAGAGGAGAAAGATTATAATCAGAGTGAGAAAGGTTAAAGACGTAAAAGGGAAAGAACCCAGAATACAAATTGAGAATTAAATTTACAGGTCTAAAACATTTTCATAAGTTTATAAAGAATGGAAGCTTCAGTTACTAGTGAGGTGATGAATTCTGCCCCATCTGAGCCTATTAGTTCTGACCAAATAGAGGGTGTAAATTGCATAACCAGGAATTATATAAATCCGTTCCATAGATCCCAGGGAGGAATGCACAAGAAAGATCAAGCTGGTTTCAACTATTAAGATAGCAATTCAGAAGGCCAAATCTCACGTGGTCTTTAGCATATTATCATAGTACATAAAAGATGAATTTTTTCATATTAATTATTATACAGAATTGAATTACTGGAAAGTTGTGGAAGGGTTCTTTATTTTTGTTGCTTTTAAATTTTTTAATGTTTTTCCTCAATTATTTACAAAAGAAATGGAAAACATATGAGCAGTTACTGAAAAAAAACATGTATAATCAAGATTGTGACTGGGCACAGTGGCTCATGCCTGTAATACCAGCACTTTGGGAGACAGGTGGGTGGATCACCTGAGGTCAGGAGTTCGAGACCAGCCTGACCAATACGGTGAAACCCTGTCCCTACTAAAAATACAAGAATTAGCCAGCCATCATGGCGTGCACCTGTAGTCCCAGCTACTTGGGAGGCTGAGATAGGAGAATCGCTTGAACCCAGGAGGCGGAGTTTGCAGTGAGTCAAGATCGTGCCACTGTACTTCAGCCTGGGTGACAGAGCAAGACTCTGTCTCAAAAAAAAAAAAAAGAAAAGATTGTACCTTATAGACTGTGCAGCTTTGTCACAAAGAGACTTAGGCTATAACCTTATAGATGGTAATAAAATAAAGTAGGCTTCAAAGGCCAAAATCTTTGTTTCCTAATTTAAAGTAATACATTGTAAGGCCCAAAGAGTAATTTTCCCCTTATTTCTTATTCCTTCCACATTCCTTTCCCTGTTGTATCATTAAAGGATTAGAAAGCCTTAGTCTTCCTACAAGTTCATTATAGATTGGCTTAGTTTATAAGTGGTTGGTCTTTATTTTTCTAGTCATGGTTTTTAAACTTTGAAATAATATAAACTCATTTGTTTTAAGCAGTAGAGATCTAAGAAGGAATGGCAGAGATTTAAAGAAAGTAGAGAAGTAGTGTAATCTCAAATTCAGTCACAGCAAAATATCTTCTGACTCATAGAAATGTGGTTGCTACTCAGACCTCACACGCTTGGTTCCTTAACTGATTTTAACCCAGGTACCTGATTTCCCTCTCAGGAGCTCTGGCTATTGTTAATGCAGTACCCTGCTTTGCTTTGGATGGACAATGGATTTTAAACTCTTTCCTGGATGCCACCCTTACCTCAATGATTGGAGACAATGATGTCAAAGATCTAATAGGGTTTTTCATCTTGCTGGGTGGCAGTGTACTTTTGGCTGCCAATGTGACCCTGGGACTCTGGATGGTTACAGCACGGTAATGTTTGCACTCATATGGCAGAATCCCTGAGTTACAGTATATAGTATGTGGTAATGTCCATTGCCATTGAAATTCTTGGCATGAAATATAAAGTGTTTCCTTAAAATTACATCTTTGCCAACAACCCTGAGCTCCTCCCATATCCAGAGTACTCAAACTCTGCGGTGGAAGATAAGCAGAAGAAATGAAAGGCATAGTCCCTGACTACATTCTAATTTAGAGACTGAATGTACCCAGTTGCTTGTGGAATAATATCTGAACAGGTGCAAATTCATGCAATACCATTTTGTGTGATTATGTATTGTGTTGAAATAGTATAAAGGAGAATAGAACTGGGTGGAATTAATAGGGAAACACTTCTTACAAAAGCATCATTAATCAAAATTTGAAGGAAATTAGACTTTGGCCAAGTGGAAGGATGACCATTTTCTTGGCCTCAATATCTTGTCCTTTGTCTTGTTTGAAAAGTATTTTAAAATTTAATGGTGTATTATTTTGTTCTCTGAAAACTGAGGTCTGATTATAATTAGTAAAATTCTATAGAAGAATCTGCTGATGTGAAAGGGAAAAATCTTTGTTAAATGATACCAAATAAATGAACAAAATAGGAAGTAGGACCTATGATATCATGAGACATGTTTTGCCCCACAAGAATTGCATCTTTGATAAGGTGTCTCTGCCCCCTCACAAAGCATACTAGCTTTGACATCCACAGTGAGCTGCAGGAAGTGTCTCACACCAGCAGCATGTGAGCTGAGGGAGGCAGTTAGGGTTGAACCTCAGAACTAGACCAGGTCTCCTGACAGATCACAAGACACCCCAGAGGCTCTTCAGTAGTCCTGCTTCCCATTCTCTATAGAGCTTTGAAGCTTGGACCCCTTCCAGGGTAAACATTTTCTCTTGTGCTGCTAAGGCCATTTGGGGCCTAGGTCCTGGGTTCCTGTCTCCAAGAAGCAATGACCTTAAACTCTGAGCCATACTCTGTCCTCACCAGCGACTCCCATGTTTCTCTGTGTCAGGTTATTAAGTACCTAGTCCTTGCTTTCTGTCTCTCCCCTAAGCTACCTCTCTGGGTCCACAGAAGACTTAGTAGTATAGTGAGAATGGCTATACATGAGTACAGATGTGGATTTGCCAGAGCCTGGCAAATGTAAGAAGACTTAGTAGTATAGTGAGAATGGCTATATATGAGTACAGACGTGGATTTGCCAGAGCCTGGGAACTGACTCTTGAGCCCAGAGGAGCCACACCTGGTTCGAGGGCTTTTGGAGTGGAGATGCAGCCCTGGGAAATTTGGGAAGTCAGCAGGCTAGTGTGAAGCTATTGGTTTCAGAAGTATTTGAGCTTGCTGTTTCTTTGATGAAAAATACATGCTTCTCTCATATACTCAGAAGTGATTAAGGGCAATAACTCATTAATAGCCAGGTATCCAACTTCTTTACTGAGGTATTCCATGAGGTTACCTTTTACAGATCATTGAGTTATTCTTTAAGCACTAAAATTTTTTAATCATTTTTAAGAAACTTTTTAGATTGTATTACAAATTTGCCTTCTTAATAGAAATTGTATATTGAGTATAATTTTAACATTTTATTAATGACTTGAGTCATCAGTTAATATCAGTACTAAAGCCATGTGAATTATTGGTTTATTCCAGAAAATATGGCGTTTGTTCTATTTTTAGGTAGACAGTCGTTTGGGATCAGAGTATATTAGCATAGTAATGCTCAGACCTGTTCAAGTAGTAGAGCTTGGAGAATGCCAGGAAATACTTATATAACTAATTTAATTGCATGTACTAAGCAGTTTACTAATGAAAAGGTTGTATATGTGCAAGCCTGTTTTTTTTAAATGGTGAAAAAATTTTAATAGAAGAAATCTTATTCATTAATTTATTTTTCTGAGTAGAAAAACAAAACCCAAATATCATTTTATTTCAGCTGTTAAACACTTTGGTCTGTTGATCCGTAGGATCAGGGTTTGGGAACCACTTTACTAGGAAAGAGCAGATCAGTCAGTACCATTTGTATAAAACTGGCCTCATTAAGAAAGAAAATGTTATGTGTTGTCTTGTTTAGCTTAGTTGTGGGTACTTCTACAACAAGGACCATATCATATTCATCTTTGCATCCCTGGCACAGTGCATGAGATATAAGTACTTAATAAATGCAGTTGAGTGAATAATGATTAGTGTTATTTATGGATTAGAAAAAGCATGTTTCTATTTAAGTAAGCTGTAAAAAGTATTATCGAATATTTACTGTAAATATATGTTAACATAAAAAAAACTTTGAAGGCCTTTGTGTCCCTGGCAGAATATCATCTTTATGGAAAGAATGTACTTTGGTTTCTGTGGAGTGATTGGAAAAATGAGTTATTTTGAGGATTGAAGAAAGTGTTCTTTCTGTGTTGTAACTTTGTTCAACAGTAAAACTTTATTCTCAGTGTTCCTACTCTGCATTGTTTACATTTTTGAGAGTTTTTTTAAAATCACCTACAATCTGTAAAGAATGTATATATTCTTTTCAGCATCTCAGTTTGAAAAGACATGCAGTTAAACTTGACCTTTTGATAATCGCTCTTACAGGTCATTGTCTTTTCTAACAGCAAATTATAAACATGTGCTTCATAGATATTGTGGCTCTCAGTCATCATTTTGTCCTATGGTATTTATTGAATGTTCACATACTAATGGTGCACAGGTATTTTTTTCTACAAATCTTCTGACTGTTCTGTAATTCATTCTTAAACTTTAACTTGAAGATATCGTAATATCCAGCGTTGGATGTTTAGCAATAAAAGAATAAATGTGTACTAGCATTTTATGTTTATCATCATCTATGTGTTGTCTTTTTTTAACTCTTTTCTATCAAAATTGTTCCTATTACATAAAGCAAGACCTTAATTGTCTTTAAATTCTTGATTCTAAAAGCAGCCTTCAGTTTTCATTCATATAATCTATACCTGAAAGTCATTGCAGGCCTTGAAAAGAAGTCTTTTAAATGAGGCTCCTGTGCACTTGCTACTGTCTTGGTAATGGCTGGTTTATGGATGAAGAAAGAGGACTATCATGTTTCCTTTCATTACTGTCTGACAGAAAAGTCTGCCGTAAGTTAGGAATTCTTGGAAGGAATGTTTTAACTGAGATTTGGTTCTTCTTGACCTTTTGCCTTAGTGCTTTCTCCCATGTTTGTTCTCTCTCTCTCTCTCTCTCTCTCATACTAAGGGCCAGATAAAATAGGCTTGGAATTTAGCCCAGTTTTTCACTGGTTAGCCTCATTCCACTACTTCTTGCCTCTGATCCCATTACACTACAGTTAAAAGCCACAAGACTAGATGACTAATTATCTAAGCCACTTTTTTAACAGCTGTATTGAGATATAATTAAATGCCATAAGGTTCCCTCTTAATGTGTGAACTTTAAAGTGTTCAATTCCATGTAAACTATTTTTCTCTTAATGTCCGAGCAAACAATAGCATGCATATGCTTTTGTGTAATCCAACCTTTTAAGTAAATGTACACATGATAAAAGACTGGAGGGAAAAATGTGTTTTAGTTATTTCACAACTATTTTAATTCTGGAATGGTTTTCAGAAACGTAATAAAGCTGAATAACAGTTCTTTTTGAGCATGTAAATATACTTTCTTTGAGACAATAAGCCTTTTAAATCAGTACATTTGCAAGCTACTCTTGCTATTGGGACCATACTAATTTGAATAATCCATTGTATATTTTATTGGACCATGACATATGAATTCAATGAAAGGAAACCCTCTGTTGCAGAACTCAGTGCTACAATAGGTTATACTCAGGGTGGAGGTAAGGAAAAATGGCTACTTACGAAGCAGGTTATATTGTATAATTTAATTTTCCATTAAAGAAAAAGAGGAAAAAACACCCATATATGTTAGTTTTATTTAGCTGAAGATTGATAGTTAGTCAATAATTGTCCCTTCTTATTAACTGAATGCTTCTCAAACTTTTCTACTGATATGCTCCTGGACACTGTAGAGGAGGGAAAACCTAGCGGGATCTAAGAGTGGAACCCTGTAATTGGCTCTCCACAGTATAAGATTGAACTCTCACTATATCTTCAGTTTTATGTAGATTTTGCATCTCATTAATCTAGTCATGCATCTTAAAGCCAATTCTCTTAAAGATATGTAATTCTAAACTGTAAAAGAATTAGACTATAAGAATATTAAGAATTTCTTCACTTCTAAAACACATTCTGGTCTGTAGACTAGTGACAGTCTATGGTGGTATTTTTTGTCCATCCAAAGTGAAATGAGAAAAATAAAGATCATGTATATTGTCTTTAATTAAAAAGTAAGTATAATATATGTGTAATGTTATAAGGCTGTCTGCTGCCCTTTATCAAAGAGCTCCCCTTTATTTGGAGTATGGAAACGCATACTTGATTTCCCTTAGCACTGCTAGATTGCCCTCCAAAAATGTCTTTTTATAACTGATCCTCTTATTGGCAAGACATGAGGGTTCCATGTTTGCCCACCCCCTTACCTCCACCTGAATTATCTGACTTCCATGTTCTGACAAATCTGTTGGGTTTAAAATGACATTTCAAAAAGAAAAAAACATTTCATTTTAATTTGTATTTCTTAGATTACTAACCAAGTTGCACATTCATATAGTTGTGTACCCCTTTGGATTTTTCATTCTGCCACTTGCTTATTGATATCCTTTGCCTAGTTTTCTATTGTGTGTCCTAACTTTTTTTATTGATCCATAGAAATTTCTTTGGATCAATAAAAAAAGTATTCTAGATTTTCTAGATTGGAGGTCAGCAAATTATAGCCTGTAGGCCAAATCTTGCTCACTGCCAATTTAATCAACTTTTATTGTATTTTATTGGAACACATTCATTCATGTATTTGATGACTGCTTTTGTGCTACAATGGCTGAGTTGAGCAGGTGCAACAGAGATCATATAGCCAAAAGCCTAAAATATTTGCTTTGTTTTACAAATATTCAGAACAACCCATGTTCCAGATATCATTCTGCTTACAGAACAACCCAAGTCCTAGGTATCAATCTCTTATACATTTTAGATGCTGCAAATAATTTTTCTCAGTCTGTCACTCATCTGTAAATTTTGTTTATGAGGTCATTTGTTGAACAACAATCTTTAGTTTAATATAGCAAGATCCGTCAATTTCCTGAGTTGTTATTCATGTTTTGTGGGTCTTACTGAAAAAGTCCTGTCCTGTCACAATAATATTCTCTTACATTTTCTTCTATTTGCTTTAAAGTTGTACTTTCATGATGAGATCTTTAATTTCTGGAATATATGATATGAGGTAGGGAATCCAGGTTTATTTTTCTATATAGATTTAACTATCCTTAAAATAATAGTATTTTTCTTTTTAAGACTATTATATGAAACAGCTTATATAAAGTAGTTAATATGGTGCCTAGGATGCTCATGTCATTACTGGTATTATGAACTTAAAAAGTACTTATTTTCAGAATGTAGGATTAGGACTTAATTTGCCCTGAAATCTCAGTCTGTACTGGTGTTAGATGTTGTCTCTTTTTGATATGCCTTCTAGGCTTCCAGTGCCTTCAAGCTGGTTCTGATTGTCTTGCAGGCCTGGGCTCTTTTAAGCATTTCTTCCCCCAATCAAAATGGACCAACAATAGCAGTCTTTAAGTGAAGGGCTAAGGATTTTGCCTTCTGTAACTAGTCAAAATAACCTGTGTTCATGAGTATGTTTATTGATAGTAACATAGACTGACATTTATATCTAGTCTTATGAAAACAGTATATTAAATCAGAAGGAAGTACTATGACAAACCAATATAGGATAGAATTTAGGATAGGATGGCCTTTGAAGCCACCAAATTGAACAATAAAAAGCGTTCTACTCTGCACATGGTCTGGGGTATTATATTTCACAATGATATTTTTACATGTTCTTTTTTTTATTATACTTTAAGTTCTGGGGTACATGTGCAGAACGTGCAGGTTTGTTACATGCCATGGTGGTTTGCTCTATCCATCACCCTGTCATCTACATTAGGTGCTATCCCTCCCGTAGCCCCCCACCCCCTCCTATCTATCTCCTAGCCCCCACCCCCCGACAGGCCCCAGTGTGTGATGTTCCCCTCCCTGTGTCCATGTGTTCTCATTGTTCAACACCCACTATGAGTGAGAACATTACCTGTTAATATTAATTTGCCTTTTGTTGTTGTTAGAAAAGAGGCTAAAGTTTTTATTTTTTATTTTATTTTTTTTTTTTTTGAGAGTCAGGGTCTTGTTCTGTCACCCAGACTGGAGTGCAGTGGCATGATCATAGCTCATTACAGCCTTGACCTCCTGGGCTCATGCAATCCTCCCACCTCAGCCTCCTGAGTAGCTGGGATCGCATGCAAGCACCACCATGCCCAGCTAGTTTTTTTGTTTGTTTTTGGTGGAGGTCTTGCTATGTTGCTCAGGCTGGTCTCAAACTCCTGAGCACAATCGATCCTCCTGCCTTGGCCACCCAAAGTGCTGGGATTATAGGCGCGAGCAACCATGCCCAGCTTAAACTTCTTTGTTAAAATGTGTGTGCTTTGGTAGATTCCTTATCCATATCCTTTGCCCATTATTTTCCTTCAGTGGTTGTCACCTTCTTATTCCTTTCCATTGTTGAGGAATCACATTTTTACAAAGGCTTTACAAACATATTTGACCATACCTTACGTTCTTTGACAGGTCCTTAGCTTTCACACTTTATTCCTAGCATTCTTTTCTTACCTTTGAACCACTTTGTTTCCATCTTTTAATGGCTTCTACTGTTTTTCTAGCCTTTATATATTACCAGAAATCTATAATGTGAGGTAGCACTTTACAATTTATAGAACATTTCCTTCTCCAGTGTAGGGTACCCCTTTTCTGTCATGGGAATACCTAGAAAAAAGAAGTTAGAACAGAAGGAGATCGATAATGTAATTTTTTGGCTTTTATAGAAAAATAATTTCTTATCAGAAAAGAAACACTTTAATCACAGAAAACATGTTAATGAAAATACATTGTGATTTATTGAAAACAGAATTGCATTATGCATAAACTGGTAAACCAATGTTTAGACTTGACAATGTATTACAAACACTTTTTTCGTTATTAATATTCTAATGTTATTTCAGTGGCCATATATAATATTGCAGTGTTAAATATGCTGTAATTTAATAAACCCCTATTATTTCTGATTTTGCAATATTATGAATAAAACTGTTAGGAATATCCTTACAACTAAATCTTTTTGCATTCTATGATTTTTTTAGACAATTCTAGAAACTCTTAGGAAAATCCTAAAGATGACTTTCTTGAAGTATGAACAGTTATACATACAGTATACATTTAAATTTTTTTCTGTTAATTGGCTATCCAAAGATGGCATCTTGTTTTAATTTGTACGTTTTGTTTTTTTTAAAAAAAGTTGAATATTTTAAAATGTGTTTATTCGACATTGTGTTCTTTTTCTTAATCCACATCCTTTGCCCAGTTTTTGTGTGAGGGATTATCTTTTTACTGCTTTTCCTTGTAAGCTCAGCTCTACCATTCGACTTGTTACATGTAAATATAACAAGTTATAACTCCATTTAAGTATAATGCTCTTTTTTGTTTTCAATATTTCATGGTTTGTCTTTGTTTTGTTTACTATCTTTGGTGATATGTTTTGAAAGTCTTCCCCACTCCAAGATTTTATGAATATTCACATTTTCTTGTAATAATTTTGTGATCTAATTTTTTTTTAAAAATTTAACTCTTTTTTTTTTTGAGACAGAGTTTCGCTCTTGTTACCCAGGCTGGAGTGCAATGGCGCGATCTCTCCCCCACAACCTCCCCCTCCTGGGTTCAAGCAATTCTCCCACCTCAGCCTCCTGAGTAGCTGGGATTACAGGCACGTGCCACCATGCCCAGCTAATTTGTTGTATTTTTAGTAGAGACGGGGTTACACCATGTTGACCAGGATGGTCTCAATCTCTTGACCTTGTGATCCACCCGCCTCGGCCTCCCAAAGTGCTGGGATTACAGGCTTGAGCCACTGTGCCCGGCCAAAAATATCTAACTCTTTAATGCACGTGGAATGTATTTTCATGTTGGTGCAAAGTAGGGATATAATCTTATGTTTTGTTTTCCTCAAATGATTGGCTAGCCATCCAAAAGAGATGGCTAGTCTTGAAAGATACTTCATATGAGCCAATAAGCGGCATAAATTTACATTTTTTGTAAAGAATAAGTATAATGAGTAAAATTACCTCTCATTTGAAAATGAATTACTATTTATATGAGAGACAACTATTTATTAATTTACTTTTACAATTCAGTAATACAATGAAATGAGTATATATCTCATGTTTTCATTAGAATAGAGTTACTTAAATCATTTTTTCTTTTAGGTGGCTTTATTTTTTATGGAAATAGCATTTCTTATTCCTAAACAATATAGACTAGCAATCTGGAGATTACCCTTAATCTATATCATTATCTAAAGGTACTGTTTTTACCACCTTCTTAATTAAAATATTGTTTGCTTCATAGATTTTCAAGCTTTAATTCTATCTATGAATCATTTAATATTCATTTTTAAACATTAAAAAGGCAATCTGTCTTTGGAACAGATATCCTGATTTTAAAGTAAGTATTTTATCTTCATCTGTTTTAGTTATATGATTAAGTATGGAACATTGCATTTCTTGATTACTTGTTCAAATACATGCATTAATTTTTATTGTCATAATTTAAGTCATGATAATTAGGGGTAATGCAGATACTATGAATTTGTATTTTATTATAAGATTTAAACCATGTTTCTATTTATAATAAATGACCAGTTTAAAAGAAGTTGGTTAGCTGTGCTTTTTCCCTCTTTGAAATGTTTTTCTTCTGAGCTCACTGTAGTTACTTTTTAAGCTTGCCAAATTTTAGAATATGACTCTTACAAATATGTTACACTAAGAGATGCCTGTTGGTTAAAAAAAAGTTCCATTTGTTATGCTCATCTCCATTCTTTAATCACTGGAATCAGTACATAAAGTCTTTGATTCATTTAACAAATGTTGTTACACACTTATTATGTGCCAGGCTCTGGGGATACAGCAGTAAATAATAAAATTATGCTTTTTTGTATTTTGTAAGAAAAAAATGCCATTTGTTTTTAAACCAATAGATATATGCTGAGAACTCCTATGTGTTACACGCACATGGTGGCAAAAAATTAAGCTACAAAAGTTAGCAGAGCCCAAGTCTTAGAAATATGTTAGGAAGAATGTGCACTTAAGCATCATTGCAAATAGGAAGTCATTGAAAATTTCAAGCAAGATTTGCCTTTTGGATGGATCATCTCAGCTAAAGGTAAAGCATGGGTGGGAGAGTAGCAAGTCTGGCAGCAAATAAATCAGCTAGAAGACTATTTCATGGCCTGGCATGGTGGCCCACACCTGTAATAATCTCAGCACTTTGGGAGGCTGAGGCGGGCGGATCACCTGAGGTCAGGAGTTCGAGAGTAGCCTGGGCAACATGATGAAACCCTGTCTCTACTAAAAATATGAAAATTAGCTGGGCATGGTGGCAGATACCTATAATCCCAACTACTTGGGAAGCTGAGGCACGAGATTTGCTTGAACCTGGGAGGTGAAGGTTGCAGTGAGCCAAGATTATGCCATTGCACTCTAGCCTGGGTGACAGGAGTGAAACTCCTCAAAAAAAAAAAAAGACTATTTTAGTTATCTTCAACAAGAGATGATAGTGATGGAGAATACAGTGGTGGCAGTAGAGATTGGAAAGGAGAAGAGAACAAACCAAAAGTAGACTCCACTGTATTTGATGGTTAGGTGTGTATTAGGTTCAAGAAGGAGTCAAGAAGGCAATGAAATGATGGAAATGCCATTGACAGAGCTAGGGAACATCAGAAAAGCTCTCCAATTTGGAACTCCCTTTTTTTGGGGGGGCGGGGCGGGGATGGAGTCTCACTCTGTCACCCAGGCTGGAGTACAGTGGCTTCATCTCAGCTCACTGCAACCTTAACCTCCCGGGTGAAGGGACTCTCCTGCCTCAGCCTCCCAAGTAGCTGGGATTACAGGTGTGTACCACCACGCCCAGCTAATTTTTGTGTTTTTAGTAGAGACTGGGTTTCACCATATTGGACAGGCTGGTCTTGAACTCCTGTCCTCAGGTGATCGACCCCCTTTAGTCTCCCAAAGTGCTGGGATTATAGGTGTGAGCCACCGAGTCAGCCTCAATTTGGAACTCTTGAGTTTGAATGCCTGAGAGACTTCCAAGTGGAGATGGCAAGTAGGCAGTTGTATATACAGATCTAGAACTTAGGAGAAATTAGTTGGAGATGCCATTTGTGAACTGCTGCCCCCAAATACTTGGAAGTGCATTTTGTCCAGCAAAAATATGGAAGAATGAAAATAAAAGGGAAAGTGTCCTAGGATAAAGATCTCAGGAACACTAGCGTTTAAGTTAAAAAAAAAAGTACAGGAAGAGGAAACAAAGAAGCTTCAGAAAATTAGAAGGAAAACCATAAGAGTTTAGCATTATAGAAAGGGAAGAGAATGTGTCAAGAAGAGGGGGATGTTCATAATATGAGGTGTTGCTGAAAGAGAAATGATGTAGGATGAGGACTGAAAATATATCTGTGGATTCTAGTAGAACAGCAGTCCCCAACCTTTTTGGCATCAAGGACTGGTTTCCTGGAAGACAATTTTTCCATGGACCAGAGGTAGGGGATGGTTTTGGGATGATTCAAGTGCATTACATTTGTTGTGCACTTTATTTATATCATTATGACATTGTAATATATAATGAAATAATTATACAACTCACCATAATGTAGAATCAGTGGGAGTCCTGAGCTTGTTTTCCTGCAACTAGCCGGTCCCCCGGCTAGGGGGTGATGGGAGACAGTGACAGGTTATCAAGCGTTAGATGCTCATAGGAGCATGCAACCTAGGTCCCTTGCATGCACAGTTCCCAATTGTGTTCACACTCCTATGAGAATCTAATGCTGCCGCTGACTTGATAGGGGGCAGAGCTCAGGTGGTAATGTAAGAAGTGAGGAGCAGCTGTAAACACAGATGAAGCTTCTCTGGCTCACCCGCCGCTCACGTCCTGCTGTGCATCCCAGTTCCTAACAGGCCATGGACCTGTACCAGTCTGTGGCCTGGGGGTTGGGGATCTCTGTAGTAGAAGAGTTAAGAGATCATCTTGAGAGAGCAGCTCTAGTGTGTCAGAAGTTGAGCCAGGTTGGAGTGGATGGTGGAGTGGGTGGGGTGTGTGCAGGTAGAGACTGCAAATACAGAAAATGCCATCAAGAATTTCAATATGGAAGGGAAGGAGAGAAAAACTGGGATCTAGTGAAGGATGTAGGAGAAAGTTATTATTTTAGCAGTAGGAGAGTCATGTGCATGTTTGGTGCTAATGGAAAGGACTCAAGATAAAATTGTTGAGGGAACAGATGGGAGCCAGGGCACGAGAGCCTTCAATAAGAGGGGTGCCCTTTCTAAAAGGGGTGTAGAAATTGATGCAAGCTTAGTTTTCTGTTTTTGATGGAGAACCTCATGTGGCTCTCCATCAAACATCACTTGAGTAGTAAGTGTCTAGAACACTATTTTGCACCTTAGAAATATTTGAGGGCCGGGTGCGGTGGCTTAAGCCTGTAATCCCAGCACTTTGGGAGGCCGAGGTGGTTGGATCACGAAGTCAAGAGATCGAGACCATCCTGGTCAACATGGTGAAACCCCGTCTCTACTAAAAATACAAAAAAAAATAGTGGGCATGGTGGCACGTGCCTGTAATTCCAGCTACTCAGGAGGCTGAGGCAGGAGAATTGCCTGAACCCAGGAGGCGGAGGTCGCGGTGAGCCGAGATCATGCCATTGCACTCCAGCCTGGGTAATGAGCAAAACTCCGTCTCAAAAAAAAAAAAAAGAAATATTTGAGTAGACACCTTAGAAATCTTAACTAAGTAAGACAGAGTCCTCTCATAGTTGCAAGAAGCTTAGCCAACCTCATTTCTAGATTAAAATTGCCAGCAAAGAGGTACTAGAGGAACAGGCACAGAGTGCTCAACTCTGGGCTAATAGCATTGAAATTCCTGATTTAGAGAATGTTCTTTGTTTACTTAAGTTCTCAGGCAACACAGGCTGAAGAACAGGAGTTGAACGGATTGAGAATGAGTCATTGTGTCGTTAAAAATTATTTTGGGCTGAAGGAGAAATAAGATTTGGGTGGGGACACACCTAAATCGTATCATATACCATCTTAATTGGGGATGATTTTTTTTTTATTTTGAGACAGAGTCTCGCTCTGTTACCCAGGCTGGGGTGCAATGGCATGATTTTGGCTCACTGTGACTTCTGCTCCCAGGTGCAAGTGATTCTCCTGCCTCACCCTCCTGAATAGCTGGAATTACAGGCATGCGCCACCATGCCCAGTTAATTTCTGGGCTGGAGTTTAGTAGAGCTGGAGTTTCACCATGTTGGTCAGGCTGGTCTCAAACTCCTGGCCTCAAGTAATCCACCCGCCTTGGTCTCCCAAAGTTCTGGGATTACAGGCGTGAGCCACCGTGCCCAGCCAAGTTCCTGAAACCTCTTATCTGTCTAGAAGCAGAATCTACCAAAAAAAAACCCAAAAAACAAAAAAAAAACTCAATTGCTCTAAACCCCTCCCTGAGAGCAACTCAGATGGAGATGAGAAGTTGGCACCACACCCAAACAGACATTGTCACAAACTCATATCTCCCATCTATTCTCCTAAGGGTTCATTTATCTTTAAAAAGGAAAAATCATTTTTTTCTATAAGTGCCCTTCCCCAAACCCCTTCTAAGAAGTCATTTGTTCTCCCAGAAGTGTCCTCTGACCCTCCCCATCCCCAATTAAGGTGGTATGCAATATGGTTTAGCTGTGTCCCCATGTAAATCTCATCTTGAATTGTAGCTCCCATAATTCCCATGTGTGATGGGAGGGACCCAGTGGGAGGTAATTGGATCATGGAGCAGGTCTTTCTCATGCTGTTCTCATGATAATGAATAAGTCTCACGAGATCTGATGGTTTTATAAAGGGGACTTCCCCTGCACATGGTCTCTTGCCTGCCACCATGTAAAATGTGTCTTTGCTCTTCCTTCGCATTCTGCCATGATTGTGAGACCTTCCCCAGCCATGTGGAACTGTGAGTCCATTAAACCTCTTTCCTCTATAAATTACCCAATCTCAGGTATGTCTTTATTAGCAGCGTGAGAATGGACTAATATAGTATATAAGCCCCAAATTCTAACCACCTCCTTGAGTCACATTTCCTTGTGAATTTCCATGCCTATCAACATAATCAAATGTTGCTTTTTCTTGTGAATATGTCTTTTATCAGTTTAATTTGCAGGGCTCCAAGGAAATAACCAAAGAGGGTAGAGGAACAGTTTTTCCTCTCTGACAGAATAAAGGGGCATGATGTTTGAAGCTTACTTCCAGATGGTTCTGACAGAATGAGATAATAGAGCAAATGTGGCAAAACATTAACAATTATTGAATCTGGGTGAGGGATTTGAGGGAGTTCTTTGTATTCTTCTTGGAACTTTTTTTGAGATTATTTCCAAATAAAATTCTCTTTAAAAAAGAACAAGCTTCTGCATTTATTCACCATCTCTGCCTTTTTATTTTTTTATTCTATTTCCACTTTTAACACTTTTTATTTCACAACTTCCTATGAGTGGAAAGGATGAAGAATTTGAAAGACAGAGCTACCTTTTGGGTTTGTGCAAAATCTCTGTGTCTTAATTCATATCTCCGTAAAATCAGGATAATATCTTCAAACATTTGCTACATTAACTGAGATGGGGATACAGTAGACCCTCAATAAATAATATTTCCTATCCTTCTAAAACCAGTTCAAGTCCTGTTTCCTTTATGAAGTCTTGCCTTATCGTTCCCATGATAACTTATTTTATCTCATACCATACATTTAGCTAAATGACTTTCTCATACATTACCTCACTGAATTATCCCAATAACCTTACAAGTTAGGTTATCATTTTCTCTATGTCACAGGTGAGGACACTTAATGAAGTTAAAAGATTTGGCTAAAATCACACAGTCAACAGAAATAACAGAATGAAAACTCAGGTTCTTTTAGCCCTAAGTTTTATTCTTTATGTTACACCACAATTTGATATTTGTCCTTCTCAAGTGTTTTAAGTGTGGCAAAAATATACATAACACAAAATTTACTATCTTAACAATTTTAAAATGCACCGTTTAGTGGTATTAAGTGCATTCACATTGTTATGCAACCATTCCCACTATTCATCACTAAAACTTTTTCATTTTGAAAAACTGAAATTCTGTACTTTTTCAACACTAACTCCCCACTTCTCCCTTCCTCCTAAGCCCTGACAACCACCATTCTACTTTCTGTCTCTATAAATTTAACTGCTGTAGATACTTCATAATAAGTGGAATCAGGATAGGCGTGGTGGCTCTCGCTAGTCCCAGCACTTTGGGAGTCCAAAGAAGGCGGATTGCTTGAGCCCAGGAGTTTGAGACCAGGCTGAGCAACAGAGTGAGACCTGTTGTCTACAAAAAAAATCAAAAAAATTAGCTGAGAGTGGTGGTGCACACCTGTAGTCCCAGCTGCTTAGGAGGCTAAGTCAGGAGCATCATTTGAGCCCAGGAGGTCAAGGCTGCAGTGAGCTGTGATGGTACCACTGCACTCCAGTCTGAGTGGCAGAGCAAGATCCTGCCTCAAAATAGAATAAAATAGGCTGGGTGCAGTGGCTCATGCCTGTAATCCCAGCACTTTGGGAGGCTGAGACGAGTGGATCACCTGAGGTCAGATGTTCAAGACCAGCCTGGCCAACATGGTGAAACCCCATCTCTATTAAGAATACAAGGCTGGGTGCGGTGGCTCAAGCCTGTAATCCCAGCACTTTGGGAGGCCGAGGCGGGTGGATAACGAGGTCAAGAGATCGAGACCATCCTGGTCAACATGGTGAAACCCCGTCTCTACTAAAAATACAAAAATTAGCTGGGCATGGTGGCGCGTGCCTGTAATCCCAGCTACTCAGGAGGCTGAGGCAGGAGAATTGCCTGAATTCAGGAGGTGGAGGTTGCGGTGAGCCGAGATCGTGCCATTGCACTCCAGCCTGGGTAACAAGAGCGAAACTCCGTCTCAAAAAAAAAGAATACCAAAAAAAAAAGTTAGCCTGGTGTGGTGGCAGAAGCCTGTAGTCCCAGCTACTCAGGAGGATGAGGCAGGAGAATCACTTGAACCCGAGAGGTGAAGGTTGCAGTGAGCCGAGATCAGGCCACTGCACTCCAGCCTAGGCAACAAGAGCAAAACTCCATCTCAAAAAAAAAAAAGTAAAAATTTAGAACTAAAAAATAATTCTAAGAAAAGAGAATCATACAGTAATTGTCCTTTTGTGATTGGCTTATTTCACTTAGTATAATGTCCTCAACGTTCATTTATGTTGTAGCACGTGTCTTAAGTTTTATAAATACTTGTGTTCATGGCACTCATGTACAACCTAATGTGTCCTTATTTCCTTTCCTGGTTTATAAACTTTTGGGGACTGAAATCCCATGCTTTCTCTTGGTATTGCCACCCTCATAGTACCTCGTTCTTTACAGTGCCCAATGAAATCTCTTGAATGGATGGATACAGGCCACTCTAAAGTGGAAAATGATCCTCCTCCTATACTTGTACACTCCAGTTTCATCCCTGCTCTCAGCTATTGGAGACAAGGAACTGGACAAGCATAGTTGTTCTCTCTACTACTGAAAAGGGAGCCAGGCCAGGTGCAGTGGCTCACGCCTGTAATCTTGGCACTGGCCATGGCGGGTGGATTGAGCTCAGGAGTTCGAGACCAGCCTGGGCAACATGGTGAAACCCCATCTCTACTAGAATACAAAAAATTAGCCAGGCATGGTGGCGTGCGCCTATAATCCCAGCAACTCGGAAGGCTGAGACAGGAGAATCACTCGAACCTGGGAGGCGGAGGTTGCAGTGAGCCAAGATTGTGCCATTACACTCCAGCCTGGGTGACAGAGCGAAACTCCATCTCAAAAAAAAAGAGAAACGGGAGCCAGACAAATTAATAAGATTCCCCAGGTTAGAATTATGGCAGGCAGGTGAACTTTGATCAAGTAGAATTAGTCCCCTGCCCAGGGTAAAAACATATATGCAGTATTCTTCAAAGAGGGAAAAAAAATCTCATCTTTTAGTCGTATGAAACGAGAGAGAATTTGGTCATGGATTTTTTTTTTTCCTCCTCTGAGAAAAAGAAAAGAGGTCTGTCAAAACTAAACTTCTCAGGAGATCGATCATTAACCCTTGGTGTCATCTGAGTGCACTGGAAACGCATTTGCCTTGTCTTGCGGTTTGATTGTTGTGTAATCCCTGTAAACATTGAAGGATAAAAAGAGGAGAAATGGAACAAGAAATATGTGGGATCCAGGTTTTAGCTGTGCTGCCCACTGGTGACTTTCAGATGTGAAGCTTTCAGGTCCCTTCTCCCTAGCATGCCAGTGCCTCCACCTCTATTAAACAGCAGAACTTCAAGGGCAAATCTGGCCTCAGAGGCCAGAGGGGAATATGGTCTCGTCAGAGGCCACCCAGGAAACTCAAAGGCCTGCATCTCTGTCTTGCAGGAGTTGCCGCTGGACCACATGACACCAGTCCCATTCTTGAAGCAGAACATTCAAGGAGTGTGTACAAAATGCAGAAACCACCCATATTCAGGAAAAATGGCTATGCTTCAACCAGCCTAAGTCTACTGCAAGCAAGTGCACCCATAAGAAATGCACCTTGAGGGATTCAACCTAACTGTGAGTAAACACGTCTTGCACATTTTGGAGAGTAGTGGTATGAAACAGATTCCAAATAAACTAACTGGAGGCAGGCTGGGTGCAGTGGTTCATGCCCATAATCCCAGCTTTTAGGGAGGCAGAGGCAGGAGGATAATTTGAGCCCAGGAGTTCAAGACCTGCCTGGGCAATGTGACAAGACCCCATTGTCTACCAAAACAAAAAAAAAAGAAAAAAAAAAAAACAAGAAATAACTGGAGGCAGCCTGGAAAGAAAAGTTGTTTAACATACTGAATTGTTTCCCATTAGCACATAAACACCATTAGTGCATCTTTTTAAACAGGCAAGGTCTGTAAAGACTACACACAGGATCTCAAAGGATCTGCCTTACTAAGGGGGAAATCAAGTTGGCTTTTATCCTAGCAACTTACTTATCACCCCAACATACTGACAGTTGTTTTACATAGGATGTAACATTTCCCATACTTGATTGTGTTTCTTAAGTTTCATTTTTAATTTTCAAATCAAAACAGGAAATACAGGTTGGGCACAGTGGCCCACACTCAGCTATAATTCCAGCACTTTGGGAGGATAGCTTTGAGGCCAAGAGTTCAAGACCAGCCTGGGCAACATAGCAAGACTCTGCCTCTCCAAAAAAAAATTTTTTTTAATTAGCCAAGCATAGTGGCATGCATCTGTAGTTCCAGCTACTTGGGAAGCTGAGGCAGGAAGGTTGCCTGAGCCCTGGAGTTCAATACTGCAGTGAGCTATGATCACACCGATATAGTCCAGCCTGAGTGAGAGAGGAGGACCCCGTCTCGAAAAAACAAACAATAAAAACCGGGAGCCGCAATGGCTCCGGCCAGTTGTCCTGGCGCTTGAGGAGGCGAGGCTGAGTTCAAGGCCAACCTGAGCAACATAACAAGCTCTCACTGATTAATAACAACAACAAAAAAACACAATAAAAAACCCAGAAAATATAGAGAAGAGGTAGCTATTTAGAATGCTTGTTTATAACATTATTATTTTTAGATTAAGGAGCAGTCTCCAAAAGTATGATTTTGCACACACTTTTGATTACCTACCCAAAAGGATTTCTCTCTTTCCCTTCTGCCAGAGCCTGCTTCCCACTAGAGGGGCTAAAAATGCCAGACACTCTCTTTCAGCCTCTTTGGCAGGTAGGGGTGACAAAGTGACCCATCTGGTCAAATTAACCTTTCAGCCACACTCTTCCAAAAGGCTTTTAGAAAGATTTTTTTCATGGTAACGAAAGCAAGAGATAGTCAAGAAGAGCTTGCTTTCACCACCTCTTCCTTCCTGCCATTTCATAGGCATTTCATTTCATGGGAGCTGTGGAAGCTATTATTGCAGCCATTAGGCAGTAGACAAAGTGAATGTGCTGAAGATGGTAACATACAGGGATGGAAAGAAACTGGATCACTGATGACACTCTTTAGCTTGAGACCATCACCTTCTGTTTTAGTCAGGGTTCTCTAGAGGGAGAGAACTAATAGGTCTCTATTAACAATACAAAAAATTAGCTGGGCGTGGTGGCGCGTGCCTGTAATCCCAGCTACTCAGGAGGCTGAGGCAGGAGAATCACTTGCACCTGGGAGCAGAAGTCACAGTGAGCCAAAATCATGCCATTGCACCCCAGGCAGGAGAATTACCTGAATCCAGGAGGCGGAGGTTGTGGTGAGCCGAGATCGCACCATTGCACTCCAGCCTGGGTAACAAGAGCGAAACTCCATCTCTAAAAAAAAAAGAAAGAAATGAGGTGTCCCTATGTTGCCCAGGCTGGTCTTGAACTCCTGAGCTCAAGTGATCTCCTGCCTCTGTCTTTCAAAGTTCTGGGATTACGGGTGTGAGCTACCACGCCCAGCCTGTTACAGGGAAATTAATCACCATGCAAAAAAGTAGAAACAACTTAAATTTTTTTAGTAAAAATGTGGAAACAACTCAAATATCCAACAACTCAAATAATAAGGGATTCGTAAAAATCAGTTATGGTACAACAATACAGTGGAAATTTGAGCACCCAATAAAATGATGTTGAAACACGTTTATTAACAAGACAACATGTTCATAATATATTAAGTGAAATTTCAGGTTTAAAAGGGTAGACACATTAAAAATCCCTTAAGAGTAGGAAGAGGT
This sequence comes from Callithrix jacchus, assembly GCF_049354715.1. Lineage (NCBI taxonomy): Eukaryota > Metazoa > Chordata > Mammalia > Primates > Cebidae > Callithrix > Callithrix jacchus. The sequence goes on from NC_133524.1 coordinate 22,443,696, forward strand.
AAGAATGTGTATGATAATATATAAATAGAAATCCAAAAGAATATTTTCTGCAAAAGTAGTTGGTTGTCCTTGAGTGGTAGAATTATAAGGAGAGAGGCTGGGCATGGTGACTCAAGCCTGTAATCCCAGCACTTTGGGAGGCCGAGGCAGGTGGATCACGAGGTCAAGAGATTGAGACCATCCTGGTCAACATGGTGAAACCCCATCTCTACTAAAAATACAAAAAAAGTTAGCTGAGCATGGTGGTGTGTGCCTGTAATCCCAGCTACTCAGGAGGCCGAGGCAGGAGAATTGCCTGAACCCAGGAGGCGGAGGTTGTGGTGAGCCGAGATTGCGCCATTGCACTCCAGCCTGGGTAACAAGAGCGAAATTCCATCTCAAAAAAAAAAAAAAAGAATTATAAGCAGATTTCTTTTTCATTTTGCTTGTCTGTATTTTTTCATATTTCTATAGTAAGCATGAACTATCTACATAAAAAAGAAATACATCAAATGTTAGCAATGCCTACAGAATAGAACTGTGGATCTTTTATTACATTTTGTTTCCTATATTTTCCCAATCGTCTCTACTTATTTCTTTCTTTTTTTTTTTAATTGCATTTTAGGTTTTGGAGTACATGTGCAGAACATGCAAGATAGTTGCATAGGTACCCACATGGCAGTGTGTTTTGCTGCCTTCCTCCCCTTCACCCACATTTGGCATTTCTCCCCAGGCTATACCTCCCCAGCTCCCCCCCCGCTGTCCCTCCCCTGTTCCCCTCAATAGACCCCAGTGTGTAGTACTCCCTTCCCTGTGTCCATGTGTTCTCATTTTTCATCACCTGCCTATGAGTGAGAATATGCGGTATTGCATTTTCTGTTCTTGTGTCAGTTTGCTGAGAATGATGTTCTCCAGATTCATCCATGTCCCTACAAAGGACATGAACTCAACATTTTTCATTGCTGCATAATATTCCATGGTGTATATGTGCCACATTTTCCCAGTCCAGTCTATCATCGATGGGCATTTGGGTTGGTTCCAGGTCTTTGCTATTGTAAACAGTGATGCAATGAACATTCGTGTGCATGTGTTCTTATAGTAGAATGATTTATAGTCCTTTGGATATATACCCAATAATGGGATTGCTGGGTCAAATGGAATTTCTATTTCTAAGGCCTTGAGGAATTGCCACACTGTCTTCCACAATGGTTGAACTAATTTACACTCCCACCAACAGTGTAAAAGTGTTCTTATTTCTCCACATCCTCTCCAGCATCTGTTGTCTCCAAATTTTTTAATGATCGCCATTCTAACTGGCGTGAGATGGTATCTCAATGTGGTTTTGATTTGCATCTCTCTAATGACCAGTGATGATGAGCATTTTTTCATATGATTGTTGGCCTCATATATGTCTTCTTTTGTAAAGTGTCTGTTCATATCCTTTGCCCATTTTTGAATGGGCTTGTTTGTTTTTTTTCTGCAAATCTGTCTTAGTTCTTTGTAAATTCTGGATATCAGCCCTTTGTCAGATGGGTAAACTGCAAAAATTTTTTCCCATTCTGTTGGTTGCCGATTCACTCTAGTGACTGTTTCTTTTGCTGTGCAGAGCTGTGGAGTTTGATTAGGTCCCATTTGTCTATTTTGGCTTTTGTTGCCAATGCTTTTGGTGTTTTGTTCATGAAGTCCTTGCCTACTCCTATGTCCTGGATGGTTTTGCCTAGATTTTCCTCTAGGGTTTTTATGGTGCCAGGTCTTATGTTTAAGTCTTTAATCCATCTGGAGTGACTTTTAGTGTAAGGTGTCAGGAAGGGGTCCAGTTTCTGCTTTCTGCACATGGCTAGCCAGTTTTCCCAACACCATTTATTAAACAGGGAATCCTTTCCCCATTGCTTGTTTTTGTCAGGTTTATCAAAGATTGTATGGTTGTAGATATGTTGTGTTGCCTCTGATGCCTCTGTTCTGTTCCATTGGTCTATATCTCTGTTTTGGTGCCAGTACCATGCTGTTTTGATTACTGTACCCTTGTAGTATAGTTTGAAATCCGGTAGTGTGATGCCCCCCGCTGTGTTCTTTTTGCTTAGAATTGACTTGGCTATGCGGGCTCTCTTTTGGTTCCATATGAAGTTCATGGTGGTTTTTTCCAGTTCTGTGAAGAAAGTCAGTGGTAGCTTGATGGGGATAGCGTTGATTCTGTAAATTACTTTGGGCAGTATAGCCATTTTTACGATATTGATTCTTCCTAACCATGAACATGGAATGTTTCTCCATCTGTTTGTGTCCTCTCTGATTTCGTTGAGCAGTGGTTTGTAGTTTTCCTTGAAGAGGTCCTTTACATTCCTTGTAAGTTGTATTCCTAGGTATTTTATTGTTTTTGTAGCAATTGTGAATGGCAGTTCATTCTTGATTTGGCTCTCTTTAAGTCTGTTATTGGTGTATAGGAATGCTTGTGAGTTTTGCACATTGATTTTATATCCTGAGACTTTGCTGAAGTTGCTTATCAGTTTCAGGAGTTTTTGGGCTGAGGCAATGGGGTCTCCTAGGTATACTATCATGTCGTCTGTAAATAGACACAATTTGGCTTCCACCTTTCCTATTTGAATACCCTTTATTTATTTTTCTTGCCTGATTGCTCTGGCTAGAACTTCCAGTTCTATATTGAATAGGAGTGGTGAGAGAGGGCATCCTTGTCTAGTGCCAGATTTCAAAGGGAATGCTTCCAGTTTTTGCCCATTAAGTATGATATTGGCTGTTGGTTTGTCGTAAATAGCTTTTATCACTTTGAGATACGTTCCATCAATATCGAGTTTATTGAGGGTTTTTAGCATAAAGGGCTGTTGAATTTTGTCAAATGCCTTCTCTGCGTCAGTTGAGAAAATCATGTGGTTTTTGTTTTGGGTTCTGTTTATGTGGTGAATTACGTTTATAGACTTGTGTATGTTGAACCAGCCTTGCATCCCGGGGATGAATCCTACTTGATCATGATGGATAAGTTTTTTGATGTGCTGTTGCAATTGGCTTGCCAGTATTTTATTGAAGATTTTTGCGTCTATGTTCATCATGGGTATTGGCCTGAAGTTTTCTTTTCTTGTTGAGTCTCTGCCGGGTTTTGGTATCAGGATGATGTTGGTCTCATAAAATGATTTGGGAAGGATTCCCTCTTTTTGGATTATTTGGAATAGTTTTAGAAGGAATGGTACCAGCTCCTCTTTGTGTGTCTGGTAGAATTCGGCTGCGAACCCATCTGGACCTTGGCTTTTTTAGTGTGGTAAGCTCTTAATTGCTGCCTCGACTTCAGACCTTGTTATTGGTCTATTCATAGTTTCGGCTTCCTCCTGGTTTAGGCTTGGGAGGACACAGGTGTCCAGGAATTTATCCATTTCTTCCAGGTTTACTAGTTTATGTGCATAGAGTTGTTTGTAATATTCTCTGATGATGGTTTGAATTTCTGTGGAATCTGTGGTGATTTCCCCTTTATCATTTTTTATTGCATCGATTTGGTTGTTCTCTCTTTTCTTTTTTATCAGTCTGGCTAGTGGTCTATTTTGTTGATCTTTTCAAAAAACCAGCTCTTGGATTTATTGATTTTTTGAAGGGTTTTTCATATCTCTATCTCCTTCAGTTCTGCTCTGATCTTAGTTATTTCTTGTCTTCTGCTAGGTTTTGAGTTTTTTTGATCTTGCTCCTCTAGCTCTTTCAGTTTTGACGATAGGGTGTCAATTTTGGATCTCTTCACTCTTCTCATATGGGCACTTATTGCTATATATTTTCCTCTGGAGACTGCTTTAAATGTGTCCCTGAGATTCTGGTATGTTGTGTCTTCGTTCTCGTTGGTTTCAAAGAACTTCTTTATTTCTGCCTTCATTTCATTGTTTATCCAGTCAACATTCAAGAGCCAGTTGTTCGGTTTCCATGAAGCTGTGCGGTTCTGAGTTAGTTTCTGAATTCTGAGTTCTAGCTTGATTGCACTATGGTCTGAGAGACTGTTTGTTATTATGTCAGTTGTTTTGCATTTGCTGAGGAGTGCTTTATTTCCAATTATGTGGTCATTTTTAGAGTAGGTGTGATGTGGTGCTGAGAAGAATGTATATTCTGTGGATTTGGGGTGGAGAGTTCTGTAAATGTCTATCAGGTTTTCTTGTTCCAGGTCTGAGTTCAAGTCCTGGATATCCTTGTTAATTTTCTGTCTGGATGATCTGTCTAATATTGACAGTGGAGTGTTAAAGTCTCCCACTATTATTGTGTGGGAGTCTAAGTCTCTTTGTAAGTCATTAAGAACTTACCTTATATATCTGGGTGCTCCTGTATTGGGTCCACATATATTTAGGATCGTTAGCTCTTCTTGTTGTATCGATCCTTTTACCATTATGTAATGACGTTCTTTGTCTCTTTTGATCTTTGTTGCTTTAAAGTCTATTTTATCAGAGATGAGAATTGCAACTCCTGCTTTTTTTTTTGCTCTCCATTTGCTTGGTAAATCTTCCTCCATCCCTTTATTTTGAGCCTTTGTGTATCCTTGCATGTGAGATGGGTTTCCTGGATACAACACACGAATGGGTTTTGTTTTTTTATCCAATTTGCCAGTCTGTATCTTTTGATTGGTGCATTTAGCCCATTTACATTTAGGGTTAATATTGTTATGTGTGAATTTGCTACTGCCATTTTGATGCTAGCTGGCTGTTTTGCCCGTTAGTTGATGCAGATTCTTCATTATGTTGATGCTCTTTAGCATTTTGGATGTTTTTGGAATGGCTGGTACTGGTTGTTCCTTTCTATGTGTAGTGCCTCTTTCAGGAGCTCTTGTAAAGCAGGCCTGGTGATGACAAAATCTCTGAGTACTTGCTTGTTTGCAAAGGATTTTAGTTTTCCTTCACTTATGAAGTTCAATTTGGCTGGATATGAAATTCTGGGTTGAAAGTTCTTTTCTTTAAGGATGTTAAATATTGGCCTTCACTCTCTTTTGACTTGTAGTGTTTCTGCTGAGAGATCTGCTGTGAGTCTGATGGGCTTCCCTTTGTGGGTGACCCGACTTTTCTCTCTGGCTGCCTTTAGCATTTTCTCCTTCATTTCAACCCTGGTGAATCTGACGATTATGTGCCTTGGGGTTGTTCTTCTTGTGGAATATCTTTGAGGTGTTCTCTGTATTTCCTGGACTTGAATATTGGCCTGCCTTGCTCGGTTGGGGAAATTTTCCTGGATAATATCCTGAAGAATATTTTCCAGCTTGGATTCATTCTCTTCATCACATTCTGGTACACCTAGCAAACGTAGGTTAGGTCTCTTCACATAGTCCCACATTTCTTGGAGACTTTGTTCATTCCTTTTTATGCTTTTTTCCCTAATCTTGTTTCTCGTTTTATTTGATTGAGTTGATCTTCGACTTCTGATATCCTTTCTTCTGCTTGGTCAATTCGGCTGCTGAGACTTGTGCAGGCTTCGCGAAGTTCTCGTGTTGTGTTTTTCAGCTCCTTTAATTCATTCATATTCCTCTCTAAGTTGCCCATTCTTTTTATCATTTCCTTGAATCTTTTTTCAAAGCTTTTTTCAAGGTTCTTAGTTTCTTTGCATTGATTTAGAACATGTTCTTTTAGCTCACAGAAGTTTCTCATTACCCACCTTCTGAAGTCTGATTTAGTCATTTCATCACACTCATTCTCCATCCAGCTTTGTTCCCTTGCTGGTGAGGAGTTTTGATCCTTTGTAGGAGGTGAGGTGTTATGGTTTCAGGTGTTTTCCTCCTTTTTGCACTGGTTTCTTCCCATCTTTGTGGGTTTATCCACCTGTCGTCTGAGTAGTTGCTGACTTTTCGATTGGGTCTCTGAGTGGACGCCCAGATTGTTGATGATGAAGTATTTCTGTTTCTTAGTTTTCCTTCTAACAGTCTAGCTTCTCCACTGTACAACTGCTGAGGTCCACTCCAGGCCCTGCTTGTCTGGGGTGCACCTGTAGCAGCTGCAGAACAGTGAGGGATGCTACCAGTTTCTTCTTCTGCTATCTTTGTCCCAGAATGATGCCCACCAAATGTCAGTCTGATCAGTCCTTATTGAGGTGACTCTTTGGATATCCAGGGGTCAGGGAGCTGCTTGAGGAGGCAGTCTGTACTTTATAGGAGCTCAAGTGCTGAGCTGTGAGCTCCATTGATCATTCAGGGCTGTTAGGCTGGTACGTTTAAGTCTGCTGCAGCAGAACTCATAAAACCCCTTTTTTTCCTCAGATGCTCTGTCTTGGGGAGTTCGGGCTTTCTTTATAAGTATCTGTTGCACTGTCCTGCCCAGCTAGGAGGCAGTCCGGTCACTATTTGCCTGCTGAGGCTCCGCCCTGCTGCCATGGAGTCCGCCCTGTTGCTGTGGGCTCCACCCTGCTGCCGTGGGCTCTGCCCTGCTGGTGTGGGCTCCGCCCTGTTGCCATGGGCTCTGCCGTGCTGTTGTGGGCTCCGCCCTCTTGGCGGAGTGTCTCTGTTATGGCGTGTTGCCTTGGCAATGGCAGGCTGCGTCAGCAATGGGAGTGTACCTCAGTAGGGGTGGAATGCCTCGGTAATGGCTGACGCCCCCCGCCATCGAGCTGCACCTTCCTGGGTTCAGCTGTGCCTGTAGTGAAACTCTCAACCCCAAGCATTTCAAATTGCCATTTTGTTTGTCCCTGTGGGGGTGGGACCCGCCGAGCCTAATCACCTGGCTCCCTGCCTCAGAGTCCTTTTTTTTTTTGTTTTAAGTTGAACGGTTGACTCTCTCCCAGGTGTTTTAGTCACCTGCTGATAGGGCAGCAGGATCTGTGTGATTTCCCATGCAGTGACCCACTGCGCCGGCTCAAATGTCGCTTCCCGGGAATCTCCTAGTCTGGCTCACTGTCCAAGTCCTGTTTAATCAGATGGATATGCTAATCTGCCCTCCCAAATCTCAGATTGCTGGTTTAACAGGGCACCCAGACCAGTACGTTTTGTGCGGAGTGCTGCTGCGCTGTGGCGCCAGCCGAAACAGCCGGCAAGCCGAAACAGCTGCACTGGCATCCCGTGTCTCTCCCACACCTGGGAATTTCCCCGTTCTGTGGGCAACAAAGATTTGTCTGGAAATGCCGATTGGACTCACCCTCTACGTCTTCACTGAGAGCTGCAATCCTGATTTGCTCCTACTGCGCCATCTTCTTTTTCCCCCTCAGCACAATGGTCCATCTTTACTTATTTCACTTGAGAAGAGGTGAACCATTAGAAGAGAGAACTATCCGGTGTCCTCTTAAGGAGAAATATCTTGGGTCAGTCACTTTCCTTCTTTGAAATACCTGTCTCAAATGGGATAGAGTAGGTTATGTTGTTGTAACAAACAACCCCAAACAGCAAAGATGTATTTCCCACTCATGCTACATGTCCATCACAGGTTGTCTGGCAGCTCTGCCCACCATAGTGACTCAGAACCTTAGTCTATGGATCAGCTACTATATCAGACTGTGCCAGTTGCCACACTAGAGGGAAAAGGAGGTCTGGAAAGTCACATACCAGCAACAAGTTGCCCCAGCCTCAAAGTTATTCTTCTTACCCAATGGCCACAATTAGTCACATGGCCCTATCCAATTCATAGGAGGCCAGGACCTGGGTAGAACAGGTTATATTTGGTGAATAGCACCTAATTAACCAGCTCAGAACATTGTAAGCAAATATTCAAAGAACTATAAGAAGACATCAACAAATTTATAATCACAGTGGTCATATTCCTGGCACCTGCTACTTTAGTCTGTGGCCAACTTTATCTTGTTAGATGCAAACATTGGAGAAAGCACACCACTGTGTCAGCTAGAGACCAGATACCACAAGCAAAACAGGACAAGCTTTTTGTGAAATCAAAAACTAACAATGCATTTGTTGATTGTATATGGCAAAAAGAGGATAAAAGAGCATGTAATACATACATAGGTGACAGTGTTTCACATTTGCTTGGGATATGCTCAGCTGGGCAAAGAAAATTGTAACTTTCATCACTTCTTGGCCTTTGGCTAAGATCAAGTGAAAATTGTAGCTTTCTTCTTTGTCTCTGACTGCTCTGATTTGCCTTACCAGCCTCCACCCTCTAGGTAGAAGTAGGGAGGGGAGACAAGGTTGAATTCAATTTATTACCTCAATTCAATCCCTAACTTAAAATGTCTTTGTAGGTAAATAGTCTCTACTTGGGTGACTCAGTTAAGTGCTCAACAAGTAAGAGTTCCACCCCTTCCTCTGCTCCTCTCTAAGATGGCATCAGGTGTGTGAGATAAGGGGTGTATCTTTCGAGACCTCTTAGTGGCAAAGGGCAGATATTAATCCTTAAAAAGAAAAGCAAGATCCAGACCTCCCCATTTACAGTACTCTGCCTTCTCAGCAACCTAGCTAACATACTTCCTGCTCTAGGACTTCAACCTAGAAGGCCATCAGAACAATTGTGTCTTGTGACCTGCCTCCCAGACTGGGAAGTGGGAAGAGGTTGGGGAGGGAAGTATTTTTCTCTCTGCTCTTTACAGCCTGACCAGGCCTCCCTTCTATCCTGCACACAGGCCTGTGTATTGAAAAGGAAGCTTTGTTATTTAGAAATCCCTTTCTCCAAAAAGCCTGGGTTTTATATATATTGTTTTACTCAAAAGAGGTCAAGAAAATCAGCTTTGAAATTCAAAGCTGATGAATGGACTCTCTTCTAGACAACGCCTGATGTTCATCTTTTCTTTCCTGGGACAATAACCTGGATGACTCTATCAAAAGGCTAGCAGGAAATGGGATTTAAAGGGGAAAATCAAAATGCATGGGTTTAATTATTACAAAAGGTGTTCCTCAGAGGTGAGAACTAAAGTAATGAAGTATCTAGTTTCTTGGGTGCTTTGTGAGATTTATCTCTTTTCTTAACAGAGACAAAGTAAAATTTTCAAAAATAGAACCCTAATGAAAATATAAAATGAACACCTCACTGGTTTTATGCATTAATGAGGGAAGCAGCAGGATGGTAAATCTGGTACAAAGGAGAATTCAAAAGATATGTTTAAAAAGAAAAAGCATACCCAAATAAGCTTGCTAAGTTAGAGGCAAAACAGGGCAATAAAACCATAACTTTTGAGGTCATCCCTTCCTGCTGCAAAGAAATCATTTGCATCTCTACTGGACAAAAACCTCCAAGTTAACATGCCTGGACTTTAATCAAGCAACAGTGCATTCTCTCAGAGAACTGAATAATCCTTGGGTGGGCCCTTTAAATGGAAGCCTTTTGATAAAGCTTCAGTCTGGAAATTGAAAGGACAAGCAGTCATTCTGTCGCCTTGTTTCCAAGTGTTAGGTAATTTTTCTTAACATACTCAAACATTGCATACATCCCACCCACCTTAATACACACAAAACTGATCTGCTGAGAGCTGATGGAAGGAAGAGCTATGAATGGATTAAAGAGCCTATAGGAATAAAAGATGGGGATTTAAAGCAAGCACAGGTTTCTGCTTCAGACACAAGTGAATGGGTACCTTTAAAAGCCTAAATATGTGATTTTGTTCTAAACGTACATATTTTAAAGATGTTTAAATAATGCTTTCCTTTTAAAATTACCTTTTCTTTTTCAAAAATCTAGACAGACTTAACTAGGCCTGAGTGATTCCATTACCAAAGCAGATTCATCTGGTTAAATGAAACCATAAGAGCATGTGATAATTATTTTTCAGTCCTCGCAGGTTACATAGGTTACCACAGCCCATTAATATGTGCTAGCCTATTAAGTCACTGAAATGGCAAATACTACCGCATCGATAAGGCATATCCAGTCCAATTTAGATGTAAAGCATTCTCCAACTGATAGTAGTTTCCAAAACAAATCTATTTTAAAAAATCTCATAACAGCTCATTTGTAATACAGCTCGCTGCTCAGATGGTTTCTGAAAAGTATCTTCTTAGAGAGAAATCAAAACATCTCATGTACTCCATAAATATACACACCTATTATATATGCATAAAAATTAAAATTTGAAATTTAAAAATTTATAAAAACAAAACAGAAAAAAAGGAAACAAATATTATAATAAGACAAAGCCTACTCTGAATAGCAGGTTCCCCATGGAATTTTGTTTTCTGAGTAGGGAGCAAGATCATCTGATTAAAAGGCTCAAATTCTCTGAAACTTTCTGTTGACGGCTATGATGTGTAACATGAGCACATTTCCATATTAAGGTTATTCAGCTGTGGAAAACACCAGAACCCACACAAAAGTTTTCCTTTAAAAGCTAAATAAAATCTAAGACACTGCATGTTGGTGCAGAAATGAGAACTCTAAGTTGTTGTTTACTGACTGCTTGGCTGTGTTTTTTTTTCCTGCAAGAAAGCAGACACACATTTGAGAAAGCGTTGTAACTCAAAAGCATGACCACAGCTAAGAAATTTAAGTAACCATGTCATAGAAACACAGGAATATAGATTCTGTTGGCTAATCCAAATAGACAATTAATCATGTTCCTGACAGTGTGGAATGCAGATTTGTATGCTATTCACAGAAACTTTGGCAGGCAGGTTGAGAGCTTTCTGGAATATTGGAATCTGGAGTGTCTTGAGGAGCTGTTAAGTCATTCATTCTGAGATCTACAGATTTCTTGGATCAGTAACATTTAAAAATAATGTTGAAGACCAACATGGTATTAACGACTTCTTATTTTGGCAAATAATAATGTCGTAAAAAATACTTGCTATTTATAAGTGCCATTATTTCATAAAAGATACGGTTTTACAGACTCTATTTTATTAGGCTAGTTTATAATTTGATTCACTGCTGGATTTGGGGTCAAGATACCTTTAAGGCACTTAACTTCTTTCTCAAACCTTTCATTAGTGACTAAAAGGCACATTGAAGTACCTGCCATGTCCAGTCAAAATGAATGTTACTTCTGAGACAGGTGAATGTTACGGGACTAGACTTTGGCTCTAGATAGGAGCTTGGTTCTTGAGAGTTCTTCTGTGGGATCGTCTTATCTTAAGGAGGATTTTTTTCAAATGGTGGAGAGATAGGAGATTTAAACATTGACTGATTCCCAACTGTGGCATGTTGGCTTTCTTCTGCCCTCTCTCCCAGCTTTCTTCTGCCCTCACTGACCTGTAAATAAGAATCAAATCAAGTAATACTCCCCAAATGCCTATTACTAAGAGTGCAGGGTTAAGCTTTGGGGCAAAATTTCTCAAACTTAAGTCTTTGTAAGAGTAGTCTGAGAACCTATCAAAAGGCAGATTTCTGGGTCTTAGTGTCATAGGTTCTGAATGAAGTCTGAGATGGAAACCCTGGAATCTCAATTTTTAACAAGCATAGCATGATTTTGGTGGAAATGGTTAATGGGCCCCATCTGTAGAAACATAGCCTAGAAGCTATAAAAAAATAACACTTCCAATTTCTGTAATGACATACTAGGTCATTCAGACCAACGTTCCTGTAATGACATGCTAGGTCCTTCGGACCAACGCCCCTGTAATGACATGCTAGGTCCTTCGGACCAACGCCCCTGTAATGACATGCTAGGTCATTCGGACCAACGCCCCTGTAATGACATGCTAGGTCATTCGGACCAACGCCCCTGTAATGACATGCTAGGTCCTTCGGACCAACGCCCCTGTAATGACATGCTAGGTCCTTCGGACCAACGCCCCTGTAATGACATGCTAGGTCCTTCGGACCAACGCCCCTGTAATGACATGCTAGGTCCTTCGGACCAACGCCCCTGTAATGACATGCTAGGTCCTTCGGACCAACGCCCCTGTAATGACATGCTAGGTCATTGGGACCAACGCCCCTGTAATGACATGCTAGGTCCTTCGGACCAACGCCCCTGTAATGACATGCTAGGTCCTTCGGACCAACGCCCCTGTAATGACATGCTAGGTCATTCGGACCAACGCCCCTGTAATGGCATGCTAGGTCCTTCGGACCAACGCCCCTGTAATGGCATGCTAGGTCCTTCGGACCAACGCCCCTGTAATGGCATGCTAGGTCCTTCGGACCAACGCCCCTGTAATGGCATGCTAGGTCCTTCGGACCAACGCCCCTGTAATGGCATGCTAGGTCATTCGGACCAACGCCCCTGTAATGACATGCTAGGTCATTCAGAACAATGCCCCTGTAATGAAATGCTAGGTCATTCAGACCAACGTTCCTGCTGAATATAATGTATTAAACATCTTCTTCAAAGCATCAAAAAGGTAACAAAATAGTGATTAGTTACTGGGATGTGATTCGAAAAAGAATGAAGAATGGAAATCTGGTCAGTCACCGTGGCTCATGCATGTAATCCCAGCACTTTGGGAGGCCAAGGTGAGCAAATCACCTGAGGTCGGGAGTTCGAGACCAGCCTGGCCAACGTGGCGAAACCCCATCTCTACTAAAATCACAACATTCAGCTGGGCATGGTGGCGCATGCCTGTAATCCCAGCTGCTTGGAAGACTGAGGCAGGAGAATCGCTTAAACCCAAGAGGTAGAGGCTGCAGTGAGCTGAGATCACGCCATTGCACTCCAGCCTGGGCAATAAGAGTGAAACTCCATCTCAAAAAAAAAAAAAAAAATGGAAATCCACAGAAGTGAGCCTGACAATCTGAACCATTTTACCTTCTGATTACTAGCATATTCTGAAGAGATAACTGAGAGGGTGAGCTGTCTTTTTAGCAAGCTCATGGGAATAGGGAGGCAAAAGTCAGAGAACAGGACCTGCCAAGGGTGGACACATGGTAAATCAGTCCTCATCCCATACACACACATACACATTTTAGGAGGAAGGGTGAACTGGAAGTGGCTTACTCAGAGAATCTCACATCTTGAACCTGGACTAGGGTGATCCTGGACTAGGGTGATCTCTAGAGATCACATCAACCTGGGCTTCAAATTATTTTGACAAGTAATTTTTCATATGTATTGCCCAGCACACAATCAAAGATAACCAAGCCTAATTGGAACAAAAAACCTTGAGCAAGAACCACTAGGAAAAATGAACAACAAAATGGATTTAGAATGACTCCAGATACTGAGTAAATCTAAACGAGTATTAACTATGTGAAACAATTAGTATAGTCCCCTGTGAGAATAGCTAGCTAGCTAGCTAGACAGACAGACAGATAATTTATTTTAGATCATGACAATCATAGTATAAAGGCTTGAGAGGAAAATCAATGAAGATAAATGTTCTAAATTCCTCACATTATCCAAAAGTAGAGGAAAGGTATCAATTAAAGTTAGATATTTGGGTGGGTGTGGTAACTCATGCCTATAATCCCAGCACTTTGGGAAGCCGAGGCAGGAGAATTGCTTAAGCCCAGGAGTCTGAGATGAGCCTAGGCAACATGGTGGGACTCTGTCTCTATCTGGGCATGGTGGTGCACACCTGTAGTCCCAGCTACTCAGGAGGCTGAGGCAGAAGGATTGCTTGACTCCAGGAGGTTGAGGTTGCAGTAAGCTATGATTGTACCACTGTACTTCAGCCTGATGACAGCAAAAGACCTTGTCTCAAAAAAATGAGATATTTAGTCCAGGCATGGTGGCTCACACCTGTAATCCCAGCACTTGGGGAGGTTGAGGTGGGCGGATCACCTGGGGTCAGGAGTTCGAGACCAGCCTGGCCAACACGGCCAAACCCCATCTCTACTAAAAGTACAAAACTAAGCTGAGATCATGCCACTGTACTCCAGCCTGGGGAACAGAAGTGAAACTCTATCTCAAAAAAAAAAAGAGAGAGATATTTATAAGTGAAGCATACATGCTGTAATGCTAGGGTAACCATCAAAAGAATAAAAGAAGAGTATATGATATTTAAACTGAAAGAAATTTTTAAAAACTGAATATAAAAGTCATCAGTTTAAAAGAGAGTGAGGACAGAAAGAAAAAGAAACACAAAATAGACAAGAAAAGAAAAAGTAGATAATAAGATTTTAACAAAAATATGTCCCAACTACATTGAATATAAATGGACTACATTTTCCACTGAGAAAACAAAGATGATAAAATAGAAAATAAACAAGTAGTACTACTATGTGTTGCAAAGAGACACATTTAAAACATAAAAAATAAAGGTAGAAAGTAAATAAATGACAATAATTTACTCCACAATTAGTAGCTAAAAGAAAGCTGATATAGCTATATTAATATCACACAGAATAGACTTCAAGCAAAAAACATTATTAGAAATAAAGCAAGTCACTTCTTAAGAAAAGTTCAATTCACTAGGAAGACAGAAAAATTTTAAATTTGTACATGACTAATCACATGGCCTGAAAATATATAAGATAAAAATTGAGGCCGGGCATGGTGCCTCACACCTGTAATCCCAGCACTTTGGGAAGCTAAGGTGGGAGGTCAGGAGTTCGAGACCAACCTGGCCAACATGGTGAAACCCCTGTTTCTACTAAAAATACAAAAATTATTCTAATGTGGTGATGCATGCCTATAGTCCCAACTATTAGGGAGGCTGAGGCCGGAGGATCACTTGAACCCAGGAGACAGAGGTTGCAATGAGCTGAGATCACGCCACTGCACTCCAGCCTAGGCAGCAACAGAGTGAGACTCCATCTTAAAAAAAAAAAGAAGTTAAGATTCATACTTGTAATTCTAGCACTTTGGGAGGCAAAGAAGGGAGAATCAATTGAGTACAGGAGTTTGAGACCAGCCTGGGCAATATTAGCAAAACCTTGTCTCTACAACAAAATTTTTAAATAGCTGGATGTAGTGGCATGTGCCTTTAGTCCCAGTTACTCGGGAGGGTGTGGTGGGAGGATCAGTTGAGCCTGGCAGCTCGAGGCTGCAGTAAGCTATAATGGTGCACTGCACTGCAGCCTGGGTGACAGAGTGAGACACTGTCTCAAAAATTAATTAATTTAATTAAAAGTAAAAACTGATAAAAGAAAATAAAAAGTACATCAAGGAGAAGAAAGAAAATCCTCAGTCATTGTGAGTGACAGTAATACAACTTTATTAGTAACTGGTAAAACCAATAACAAACTAAGAAAAATCAAAACACATTGGTGTACTCTCCACAGCCACTACAGGTAGGACCATGGAAAATAACAGACAAGGCCAAAGTCCAGGGAGGATCATGAACAAGGGAATTCCTCCCAGAGGGCAGAATCAAGGTCTGACAGAACTTCCTTTATTACTAGGGAGTCTTCACAAACACGATTTCATCATTTGTATGCACCAGTGACTGATGAGTGCTTTCCATTCTACCTTTTCCCAAATGGGAGTTTCTCTATGTCTATCCTGTTCTTGCTCTATATGATATGCTAAATGTTGAGTAGTGCTGGGGGAGTAATGTTCTATTATTATATAGGTTTCTGGATCATGAGACAGTAGATCTAGACTTGATAGAAAGGACTGCACATCACACAGAGATGTCAGACTTTATTTTGTACTCAGGAAGTGGATTGTACTTTGAGGGATGAGTATTCTATGTGTGTATGGATATTCAGATTCCCAGGGGGTTGAAAGCGTCCGAATTTGCTAATTGTTCCCCGTGTCCATTTTTCCTTTCTACTTTTTGGCAACAGAGCCCCCCTGCATGTGAACTCACCACCTGGCTGCCCAGCTTGATACTACATTTTTCAGTCTCCCATGAGGATAGATGTAGTCACATGACTGAGTCCAGGCCAATGGGACGTGTGTAGATGTGAGATATATTTATATCCATAAAGATGAAGCTGCTTGCCCTGAATATTCTGTCCATTAATTGGGAAATGGCAATGAATGAAACAATCCCTTGGGCCCCAAGAGGGATCCTGAGTATGGCAGAGCTGCCCACCAGCCTAGGTTCCTATACATTGTCATGGGGCAGAGCTGCCTTGCAGACCCTGGACTTTTATATTAATATAAAAAAGAAATAAACTTCTATCTTATATAAGCTATTATACTTTAGGATTCCTTTGCTACAACATTGCCTGTACCCTAACTAATACACACATGTTATAGAGTGACAAAGGTCAGTTGGGAAGGTGGGGGTGAAGAGGAAACACTTCTTGTTAGCCTTAATAGTAAGCTCAGGAGTCAAGAATTGACAGGCTGGGTAATGTGAAGCATTGCCAAGGGACAGGGCAGATGGTGGTGCCATTAATGGTGATGAGGTAGCTGATGAAATAGCTTCAGCTACCTTTTGTGTGATGTTTATAATTCCATTTCTCTGGGCAATTCTCTCCAGAATATCATGTCCATATCTCTCTTGAGATCAAACAGCCTCCTCAAACTCAACATTTCAAAGCTTAGCTTTCTTCTCCCCAAAGCCTTTCCTTCTTCCTGTGTTTTCTATACAGGTTAATAACTGTACCTTTCAATATCACCCTTCACTCCCTTGTCAGTAGAAACTAGAATCACCCTCGATTCCTCCTTCATCACCATACAGTTTCTCATAAAGATCGCCTACTTCTGTTCTTTTTCCTCCATTCTCATCGCCAGTGCCTTAATTCAGGCCTTTATTATCTGTTACTTCAAATGTTACAGTAGTCCTTTTTTTCATTTCTTTTTCTTCTTCTTTTTTTCAGCATTCTTTCTAGCTGATCTCTGATTTCAGTCTCCCCCATGCCTCATACTGCTCTCAGGGCTCTTTTTCCAAATAACAAATTTGACCATGTCACTTACCCTGTTTAGACATCTTCTCCAATTTCTCTCTTTTATTTTTTTGAGATGGAGGAGTCTCACTCTGTCACTCAGGCTAGAATGCAAGGGTGCCATCTCGGCTCACTGCAGCCTTAACTTCCCAGGCTCAAGTGATCCTCCCACCTCAGCCTCCTGAGTAGCTGGGACCACAGGCACACACCACCATGCCCAACTAATTTTTGTGTTTTTGGTAGAGATGGGGTTTTGCCATGTTGCCCCAGGCTAGTCTCAAACTTCTGAGCTCAGGCGATCTGCCTGCGTCAGCCTCCCAAAGTGCTGGGATTACAGGTATGAGCCATTGCACCCAGCCATCTTCTCCAATTTCTTTTAAGCTAAGGAGCCTGGACTGGTCCCCTTTGAACCCTTATCAAGCCCCTCAGTATACTGTGGGCCCTAGGTACAATGAGCCTTTATAGGCAATGTCCTCTCTACCTGGAACACTTTTATCCTGTCTTCATTTAACAGACTCCTACTCTGCCTTCAAAACCCAGTTTAAACATGACTCAATAAAATATCTTCTCAGGCCAGGCATGGTGGCACACTCCTGTGATCCCAGCATTTTTGGAGGCCAAGGCGGAAGGGTTGCTTAAGCCCAGGAGTTTGAGACCAGCCTAGGCAACATAGTGGGACCCCATCTCTATAAAAAATAAAAAAAAAATAGCTAGGCATGGGGGGTGCACGCTTGTAGTCTCAGCTACTGGAGAGGCTGAGGCAGGAGGATTGCTTGAGCCCAGGAGATGGAAGCCGAGGTAAGCTGTGAGTATGCCACTGCACTCCAGCCTGGTCAACAGAATGAGACCCTGTCTCAAAAAGAAAGAAAAGGGAAGGGAAGGGAAGGAAGGGGGGGAGGGGAGGGGAGTGGGGAAGGGGAGGGGAGGAGAGGGGGGTGGGGGAAGGGAAGGGGATGGGAGGGGAGAGGAGGGGAGGGGAGTGGGGGAAGGGAAGGGGAGTGGGGGAAGGGAAGGGGAGGGGAGAGGAGGGGAAGGGGAGTGGGGGAAGGGAAGGGGAGGGGGAGGGGAGGGAAGGGGAGTGGGGGAAGGGAAGGGGAGGGGAGGGGAGTGGGAGAAGGGAAGAGAAGGGGAGGGGAAGGAAGAAAGATAGAGAGAGAGAAAGAAAGAAAAAGAAAGAAAAGATCGTCCCAGAATCCCCTGGCTTAGTTGCCTAGCTATTCCCACCTCAATATTTGATATATGAATGAATTAATTAAAGATACAACATTAAGAATCGAATCCCAAAGAACACACCCAACAGAAAGACAGAACATTTCAAAAGTATAGAAATTTACCACTGGAAAGGGAGCTTACAGATTCTAAAGATCATCTAAATGTGTTTAGCTGAGGTTCAGAGATATTACATGACTATCTCAGGATCAGACAGGGTCTCACTATGCTGCCCAGGCTGAAATGCAGTGGCTACTCACAGGCACACAGCACACTACAGCCTCAAGCTCTTGGGCTCAAGCAATGCTTCCTAGTAGCTGGTGCTGCAGGTGCACACCACTGTCTCTGGCTCTTCTGGTACTATTTTTTTTTCTGTATTTTGTTGTGAATGCATTAGAGAATAATTTTAACAGAAGGATTTGTTTGAAAAGCTGAGTTTAAAGGTTTCAATGCTTCAGCTTGCCAACAAGGTTGCACTTCAAGCCAAATATTAAATAATTAAAATGTCAGTGTGATCTTATCACAAAGATAATAGATAATATCTAAGTTATAAGCCATTCTCCCAGAGAGACTAATAGAAACCCTGCGTACCCACCAATGTAGACATTGAAAACCAGAGATCATCCAGTCCAAGGATTCTAAAAATTTTTTTTTACCTAGGGGCCCTTTGGCAGGCTGGTTTCTCAGAATAATGCTTTTGAATGCATAAAACATCACACATAGGAATACAAAAGAAATCAGTTATATTGAAAATACACCTATCAAAATAGTAAATATTATAAAGTTGTGATATAATATTATATATGGTCCTTCATCTAATCTATTAACAAGATTTATCAGGAGTCTAATTTTGAAGAGGTAATAAGTGTAAATGATATTTTAAGATATATGCAACAATCATCATGTGATACAAAAATATTTGTGATTTCTATTAATGACAAAGCACAGGTTCTGCTAGCATGATTCTGGTTTAATACTTGCATTTGCAGTTAAATAAAATACATGCTTTTGTTAGAGATTGCTGAAAATAAAAAGAAAATGTTTTTCTCTTTCAAGTTCACTGATATGTTAAACCCCAAGTTAAGAATTCCTGGTTAGCCCTCATTTAAAAAGTGAGAGATCTTTTGTCTGAGATATGTAAAATGAGATTAAATGAAATTTATTCAGAGAAAACCATTGATGGGTCTATGAAGTTCGCCTTTTTCAACTCAGCACAGTTCCCTTAAGAAGCTTGAGTTTAAAAACAAACAAAAAGACTTGAAAAGGGAAGTTGTTTTTATACAATTTCTGCTTTCTGCTCAGTGTTCCTGGTCCCTAAGTCCTGTTTGGTACAAAGGCCCTTGAACTAGGGGAAAGGACATGTAAGAAACTAAACTCAAATTAGTATCTCAGGCTGGGTGCGTTGGCTCATGCCTGTAATCCCAGCACTTTGGGAGGCCAAGATGGGTGGATCACAGGTCAGGAGTTCAAGACCAGCTTGGCCAACATGATGAAACCCTATCTCTAGTAAAAATACAAAAATTAGCTGGGGGTGGTGGCGGGTGCCTGTAGTCCCAGCTACTCGGGAGGCCGAGGCAGGAGAATCACTTGAACCCAGGAGGCAGAGGTCGCAGTGAGCCAAGATTGCGCCACTGCACTCCAGCCTAGGCAACAGAGCCAGATTCCATCTCAAAAAAAAAGTTTAGTATCTCAATGTATTGTCCTGCCACCATACTAAGAACAACAAGAAAGATGACACAATTAATTCTGAATGAATGTCAACAATAAGAAGTGTCCAAGAATGCCCTATTAAAGAACAGAACGCCCAGCCTTGAAATGAACTGATATTGTACAGGGGTTTGGGGAAGCTGGATCTTTCAAACCTTTGTGACTGAAGCTCACAGTAAAAAATAGACTTTTCAGTGAGACTCATCACACACATGCATGTATACACATACATGTGAGTCAAACAAAAGTTTCCCCAAACAGACTTACCTTAATAAGTGATGAGACCCACTAATATTTTTTGTTTTATTCCTTTCTTTTTCATTCAAACAATACTGGTTAGTGACTCACTATTCATGAGCAAGGATCGGGTCACAACCCATAGTTTCATAAACATTGGACTGGATGAACTTCAAGGACTCTCAAATTTTAAGATTCTATGAGGTATGAGTGGTTCATATAAACAAGTACAATATGACAGAGGGGGTGGTAAATGTTTTTAAGAAATGCTATTCTTGTTTTATTTTTTTATTTCCAACTCTTTATTTTGAAAAAATTAAAAACTACAGGAAAATCTGAAGATTGGCAAAATAAATGCCCTGTATAGTTCACTAAGATTGACATGCATTTTATCACACTTGCTTTTTCTCACTGAACACACACATACACACACGTAGGTATTTAAGTCTATTCTTTTTTTTTCTTTTTCTTTTTTTTTTTTTTTTTTTGAGACAAAGTCTCGCTTTTCACCTGGGCTGGAGTGCAGTGGCAGTTTCAGCTCACTGCAACTTCCACCTCCAGAGTTCAAGCACTTCTCCTGCCTCAGCCTCCTGAGTATCTGGGATTACAGGCATGTGCCACAACACACAGTTAATTTTTGCATTTTCAGTAGAGATAGGGTTTCACCATATTGGCTAGGCTGGTCTCGAACTTCTAGTCTCAAGTGATCCACACACCTCTGCCTCCCAAAGTGCTGGGATTACAGGCGTGAGCCACCGCGCCTGGCTGGTATTTAAGTCTATTTTTGTTGCTAAACCGTTTGAAAATAAGTTGCAGCATTATGAGACTGAATCTTGAAATGTAATACTTTATCCTGTTCTTCTTGAAAACAGGGATACTTTCCTACAAAGCCACAATATTATTGTCATATCCAAGAAATTTAGCATTAATGCAACAATATTATCTAGTATGCAAATCACATTCACATTTTCCCAACTGTCCTCAAATTTCCTTTATTGCTATTTTTCTATCCAATCAAGGACTATACAGTACATTTGTTGTTATTTCTCATTAGTATCCTTTCATCTTAGTCTTCATGACACTGGGTTGTTTTTTTTTTTTTTCCAATAGGTTTTTTGGGAACAGGTGGTGTTTGGTTAAATGGATAAGTCCTTTAGTGGTGATTTCTGAAATTTTGGTGTACCCATCACCCCAGCAGTGTACACTGTACGCAATATGTAGTCTTTTATCCATCACCCCCCTCCCACTTCCCCCACCCCGAGTTCCCAGAGTCCACTCTTCTTATTCCTTTGTGTTCTCATAAGTTACCTCCTACTTGTGAGTGAGAGCATACCATGTTTGGTTTTCCATTCCTGAGTTACTTCACTACTACTCAGCCATAAAAAGGAATGAAATAATGGCACTCACAGCAACCTGAATGGAATTGGAGACCATTATTCTATTATATATATAACATTTTTCTTATCCACTCCTTGGTTGATGGGCATTTTGGGCTGGTTCCATATTTTTGCAATTACGAATTGTGCTTCTATAAACGTGTGTGCAAGTATCTTTTTTGTATAATGACTTTTCCCTCTGGGTACTCAGTAGTGGGATTGCTGAATCAATGGTAGATCTACTTTTAGTTCTTTAAGGAATCTCCACACTGTTTTCCATAATGGTTGTACTAGTTTACATTCCCACCAGCAGTGTAGAAGTGTTCCCTATTCACCACATCCATGCCAAAATCATTATTTTTTTTTATTTTTGATTATGGCCATTCTTGCAGGAGTGAGATGGTATCACTTTGTGGTTTTGATTTGCATTTCCCTGATCATTAGTGATGTTGAGCATTTTTCATATGTTTGTTGGCCATTTGTATATCTTCTTTTGAGAATTGTCTATTCATGTCCTAAGCCCACTTTTTATGGGATTGTATGTTTTTTTCTTGCTGATTTGTTTGAGTTATTTGTACATTCTGGATATTAGTCCATTGTCAGATGTATAGATTGTAAAGATTTTCTCCCACTCTCCAGTTTGTCTGTTTATTCTGCTGATTATTTCTTTTGCCGTGCAGAAGCATTTTAGTTTAATTAAGTACCATCTATTTATTTTTGTTTTTGTTGCATTTGCTTTTGGGTTCTTGGTCATGAAATCTTTGCCTAAGCCAATGTCTAGAATGGTTTTTCTGATGTTATCTTCTATAATTTTTATGGTTTCAGATCTTAGATTTAAGTATTTGATTCATCTTGAGTTGATTTTTTCTAAGGTGAGAGATGAGGATCCAGCTTCATTCTTCTACATGTGTCTTGCCAATTATCCCAGCACCATTTGTTGAATAGGGTGTCCTTTCCCAACTTTATATTTTTGCTTGCTTTGTCAAAGATCAGTTGGAGGCCAGGCACAGTGGCTCATACTAGCCCTTTGGGAGGCTGAGGCAGGTGCATCACTTGAGGTCAGGAGTTTGTGACCAGCCTGGCTAACATAATGAAACACCTTCTCTACTAAAAAATACAAAAATTAGCTAGGCATGATGGCAGGTGCCTGTAATCCCAGCTACTTGGGAGGCTGAGGCAGGAGAATCACTTGAACCTGGGAGACGAAGGTTTCAGTGAACTGAGATTGAGCCACTGCACTTCAGACTGGGCAGACAGAGTGAGACTCTGTCTCAAAAAAAAAAAAAAAAAAAAACCCACAAAAAAAAGATCAGTTGGCTGTAAGTATTTGGCTTTATTTAGGAATTCTCTCTTCTGTTCCACTGGTTTATGTGCCTGTTTTTATACCAGTACCGTGCTCTTTTGGTGACTATGGTTTTAGTCACCAAAATGTCTTTTATATCAAAACAAAAAACAAAAACTTCCAAAATATGTGTTGCCTTCACTTACCATGTCTCTTTGGTCTCCTTTCATCTGAAACAATTCCTGTGTCTTTCTTTGTATTTCATTACATTGATATTTTTTGAAGCATGCAGTCCAGTTACGGTGTAGATTGTCCTTCACTTTCAGTTTCTCTGATGTGCCTTGTGACTAGATTTAGATTATGCATTTTGGGCAGGAATACCACAGAATTGATGCAGAGTTCTTTTTAGTGCCTCTTATCAGGAGGCACACGCTGTCAATTAGCTCCATTACTAACAGTGTTAACTTTGATCATTTGGTTTAGCTGGTAATTGTCAGTGACTGTAAAATTACAGCTTTTTACAGCTTTTCCCTTTGTAAGTAGTAAATGCTTTCTGGACAGATACTTTGTGACTCTGTAAATGTCTTCTTACTACTCAGACTTTCACCCACTGGCTTTAGCATCCATTCATGATCCTTGCTTGAATCAATTATTATTGTAAGGGCCACCAAATAGTGATTGTCATATTCCCATCATTCCTTCTACATTTATAATTTGGCTTTCTACTGTAAGGAAGATCTTTGCCTTCTTATTTATTTGTTTGTTTGTTCATTTAAGTGTGGACTCATGGATTCTAACTTTATTCAATAAATTATAACTCTGAATACTAGTATTTGCTTTCATGCTCAAATTGTTTCAGAGTTGACCGGTGGGAGTTCTTCAAGCTGTCTCCTGTGACCTTTTAACATGTCCCCATTGTTTCTTGGGCGCTCTTCTAGTTTTTAACACGAGATGATCCAGGCTCATCTTGTATTTTCCTTGCTCCGCTGTGATTCCTTTTAGTGGGGAATGTTATGTAGAATGCAAGATCTGCGTGCTGGCTGTGTTTATCATTAGAGTTATCATTGCTCCTAGAGCCTCTCAACAGACAGAGCTAGGAAAGAGATGTCTGTATGTACATATTTACACATACATATATGTATACACATACATGCATTTACATACATATTCAATACATATATATACATATCTATATTCGTTTCTATATCTAGCTATCTGTATCTATCTATGCATATATAAAGTCATGACTTCCCAATAGTACCTCCAGCTCCAATCAACAGAGTGACATTCAATCTATTCTTCCCACTTTCCATAATTGTAACTGCCTTCTCCAGTAATGAAAAAACTGGATCCCATTATCTATAACATATTACTTACGTGCTTAACCCTAGAACATATTGAAAGTAGTTTCAGAATTGTGAATTTATGCCTATGCCAAAAAGAAGCTTTCTGACTGGAGTTCATTATTTGTTTTAAGTTCTTTGAGGGCATGTGGTCCAAATTCTAAAAGTTACTTGGATTAATGCCCCCTTTCTAATGTGATTATGTTTTGATTTTAAAAATGCATCAGTTCACTTGTTTTGTTTGGGTTCAATTTTAAGGTACCTCTGATTGTTATTTTAAGCCACTAATGGCTTATAATGCAGCAGTGGATAACCGCAACACTGTTGCATCACATCAGGAGGCATACAATGTCAGTTATTAGTGATGGAAGTTGGATCGTATAGATAAGTTCTTATCTAGCCAGACCTCTCCATTATAATTAATAAGTAATCTTTGGGGTGTCTTACTCTATTTTTAAAGCAATTCTTGCTGTATCAACTTAAAACCACCATAACTACTACGATTGAGGGACCCCTACATCAGATTTACATTTTTCTCTATGGAAATGCCTGCCTTGATGCCATAGGAATACAGACAGAAGAAAGCATCTATTGACGGATTACCCAGTGGGTAGGCTCCACAGCTGGCAGAGAAGATGGATATCCAGCTGTGATGAAAACACTGGATTCTACTTGTAGTTCAACAGCACTTAAAACAGAATGCTACACACTCTGTGTAGGTTTGCCAACTTGTGATTTTGATCCCAAGTCATGAGATTTGAAGAAAGAAAGGAAGGAAGAAAGGAGGGAGGGAGGGAGGGAGGAAGGAAGGAAGGAAGGAAGGAAGGAAGGAAGGAAGGAAGGAAAGAAAAAGAAAGAAAGAAAGAAAAGACTTTTTAAATTTTTCATTTGGCGTTAGAATTTGGTGCCTGCTAAGAAAGAAGTCTGCAAAGAATGCTGCTTCTCTTTTTAATAATAATGTAATGATTTTCTAATTATACATCCTACTGTATAAAACTAGTCGAGTCTATGTTGCCCCCTTGGTTCCATGTCTTTTAATTTCTGCCTTTAAATATATTATTTGATCATATTCAAGCGATTGAATTACAGTCCTCTTGTATTCCGAATGTACAGATGTGCATGTTTATATTCCCAGTGCCTAGGATGGCACAAAGTGTGACTGAATGGGAATTCCTTTTTTTTTTTTTTTGAGATAAGGTCTCACTCTGTAGCCCAGACTGGAGTGGTGCAGTGACATGATCACAGCTCCCTGCAGCCTCAAACTCCCATGATCAAGTGAGCCTCCCATCTCAGCCTCCTGAGTATCTGGGACCAGAGGAGCACACTACCATGCTCAGCTAATTTCTTAAATTTTTTGTAGAGCGGGGGTCTTGCTATGTTGTCCAGCCCGATCTCAAACTCTGGAGCTCAAGCAATCCTCCTGCCTCGGCCTCCCAAAGTGCTGGAATTACAGGCATGAGCGTCCATTTCTGGCCAAATTCTCATTCTTTCATCGACACAAGGAGGCAAAGTTATTTGGGGAAAATATGCCCAGGTTACCCATAGTCCTGAAAACAATGGATATATAAATGCACCCTTACCGGTTTGACAGCAATTTCCTTTATAATTATTAAGAACTACATACCAATTGGAAAAACTGCCATTACTATAATGTTTCTAAATACTACCAGTCATACATGTCCACAATCATCAAGAGATTTATTAAATTGTAAACATTAAAATGACAAAATTATTAAAATCTGTGGGGCCTGGGGAGAGGAACAGGCACTGACAGAAATATTCACTGGGTTTTTGTAATATTTGTAAGGTGTTCTCAATTTATTCACAATTTAGGCACATGAGGTATTATTCACAGGAAAATGCTTTACAAAAAGCACAGCATCTCAGTAAGTAGTTGAAAGAACACGGCATAGTTATAGAATAGACAGGTAGAGGACTGTAAAGTCTTGTATACATATTTATCATCATCATCATCATTTTCTAAAAGTAATATTTGAGTTAGCTGACAAGTACCTAGGATTATCACTGTTGCTAAATGTTTTAACAGTAAGGCCGAGGTTTTACAGGAACAGAGAAGAGGGAATGAGAAAATCTTTGTTTATATCCTTCCTATTTTTCCAGAATAGAAATATAATTAAAAGCATATAAAAATGTAATCAATCTCCCGGGCGCGGTGGCTCACGCCTGTAATCCCAGCACTTTGGGAGGCCGAGGCAGGTGGATCATGAGGTCAAGAGATCGAGACCATCCTGGTCAACATGGTGAAACCACGTCTCTACTAAAGATACAAAAAATTAGCTGGGCATGGTGGCGCGTGCCTGTAACCCCAGCTACTCAGGAGGCTGAGGCAGGAGAATTGCTTGAACCCAGGAGGCGGAGGTTGCGGTGAGCCGAGATCGCGCCATTGCACTCCAACCTGGGTAACAAGAGCGAAACTCTGTCTCAAAAAGAAAAAATATATATATATAACCCATCTGTATTTTTTCTTTTGCAATCTGCTTTTCTCACTTAATAATACTTTGTGAATATCTTTATACATCATCAAATATTCTTCTACCATATCAAATTTAAGGGCAGCATTATATGGAAAGAAAGAATGCTGAAATAAGATTGCTGAGAGTAAGATATAAAGTTATATACAAATGCAGCTATTGTTGTGATCATTTTTATCTGGCAGAAATCATTTGCGTTTCTGCTGAAACAAATAAAAATTACTTATAATCTTATCAATCTTTTCTGCAAGTTAATATGCAAATATGTAATTTTGCAGAATTCAGGCCCTAATCAGTAGTCATTAGTAAGTTAAACAAAGTTACATTTCTCTGGAACTGTGCTTTACAATATGGTAGCCTCTAGCCACATGTGGCTACAGAGTACTTGAAAGGCTAGTGCACCTGAGGAACTGACTTGTTTATTTTATTTAATTTTACTTAAGTTTAATTTAGAAATAGAAATAGTGTCAAAATAGTTTTGCATTAAATTCAACTTTATTGTTTAGGCAGGACAATATTTCACTTTAACCGTGGCATCTTGGCCTATGTTAAGATATTGCTGCTTTGGCCAGGCACAGTGGCTCATGCCTGTAATCCCAGCACTTTGGGAGGCCTAGGTAGGCGGATCACTTGAGGCCAGTAGTTAGAGACCAGCCTGGACAACATGGTGAAACCCCATGTCTATTAAAAATACAAAAATTAGCTAGACGTGGTGGTGAGCACCTGTAATCCCAGCTACTCGGGAGGCTGAGGCAGGAGAATGGAACCCGGGAGGCAGAGGTTCCAGTGAGCTGAGATCACAGCACTGCACTCCAGCCTAGGCAGCAGAGCAAGACTCCATCTTAAAAAAAAAAAGGATATGCTGCATTGTACTGTGTGTGTCCAGTGCATGAGTCATTTTCAGTATTACACTTAAACATATTGTTACTCTAGTCAGTGTCTGATTGACATTGATTCAATTTAAATGATTTTTTTCTCTTCACTGATGTAATACTGAAATGTGTTCATTTGAACATTTTATACAGACAGCACTAATTACAATGATACTTATGTAAATCAAAATCAGTAGCTAAACTGAAGTATTTATGCCTTCAATTATGATATAATTAAACTGCTTTTTAAAAAATTTTAAAAAGTGTGAACTGTTTTAAATGTAAAACGAAGGCAGAATTGGGCAGAGAGGTAGAGATATTACTCTTATGACTGGAATAGAAAAACAGAAATGGCAAGAAGATATGTTACAAATTTTAGGCAATTTGCTGAGGCAAAGCAAAACAAAAAAGCTGTTTATTGTATAAAAATTGTTCAAAGATAACAAAGTGAACCTATATTGAGACATTGCGAGCAAATACCGAGTGAATTTGATAACAAAAGTGAAAAGAGAATCAATAAAAGTAGTTGCCAGAATTCAAAATTGAATGTCCAATAAAAATCATTTAAAAAGTGGTAACAGGCTCTGAGCTTGGAACTTTGGCTAGCTTTATACTGGCTTGGATTCTTGCACAAAAAACCAGTTTTAGATGGCAATAGTAAAAGAAATTATTTCAGTTATAGAAATCTTGTTTAAAAGCTGTGAAGACTTTAAAACATATTTTACAAACAATGAAAGATCTTCCATTAAACCACAGAATAATTGCCTGTAGAATATGAGACCAGTATACAAGATTAATTAATTCAAAATTTGAAAAATTCCAAGTACTTTAGCTTTAGATGATTCATGTGATCTATGACACTGACCAGTTAATTCTTTGGGTATGTTTTGACTCAAAGGACTCCCATATTAACAAAGAAATGTTGACTCATAGCTTTAAAAACTTATAGCAAAATTTTTTTAATCTTTTACATCTCTTAAATAAGAACTTCAGTTAGATATGAAAAAAAAATTGCAAAGAATACTGCTCCAGCCATATTAGGTCAAGATTGCAGATGTATTGGAATTTTAAAATAGGAAATTGATGTTTTTCTGGTGACTTCATATCACTGTATGACACATACTGAAAATATTTGGGCTCCCTTCTCTGAAACAGACTCTGCGAAAGGAGTCATGAACACTGTTGTTAAAATTGTTCAGCATATATGTGCAAATGCTGTGTGTGACTCATTACCAGTTTAAAGAACTGTTGAAAGAAATTAAAGACAATGAATTTACTCTTGTATTCATTGCCAGTGCTCGTTGGTTAAGCCATAGAGTTTTACCAAGCTGTTAACTCCAATTCAAGATTTGCTTGAAACAAAAGGAATGCTCGCCAAAAATTCAGCAATCAAAGAAAAATAATAGCAACGTGATTTATGTGTTTTCTCATGGATATCACACTGCATAGGAACAAGATAAATTTAAAACTCCAAGAAAAGGAAAAGCTTATTTGTGAGTTAGCTAGACAGTTAAAGGATTAATGTTGAAATTGAATTTTTTATGATGCAAGTGAATAATAATGATTTTATACCTTTTTCTAACATGAATCAAATATGCACAAGACTTTAGTAGACAGTTATGTAAATTGGCTGCAAAAACTATCGAAAATTTTGAAGAATGCTTTGTTTATATTGATAAACCTAGAATTGCTTCTCAAATTATACAATACCCCTTTGAATTCAATGTTAATAATGTGGCATTGACACAAATTAGTGAATTTACTTAACTTGGACAGACATGATTTTGAAACTGACATCCTTTTGCTTCAAAGTGAAATCACTTCTTCTAAAACAATAAGCTAGTTTTGTCAATGAGGATGCAAATACTAAAGGAAAACAATTTTTGCTATTCAATTCAGTTACAGGAAAACTTTTAGGTATGTTGAAAAAACTTGGATATATAAATCCACCTTTCTTCCTAATGTAGATTTTATGCAACCTAAATAGAGATGAAGCACTTCCAGTGAAAATGTAGCACCTGAAGATGTGCTGTGAATGTAAAATACTCATTGTATTTCAAAGGCTTAGGATGAAAAAGAGACTCTAAAACATCTCAGTAATAATGTTTTTACATATTGACAGGCTAATATTTTGGATACATTAGGCATTAATATGTTAGGCATTATTAACAGCAATCTATCTGTTTTTTTTTTTTTTTTTGGAGACAGAGTTTTGCTGTTGTTACCCAGACTAGAGTGCAAGGGCACGATCTCGGCTCACTGCAACCTCCGCCTTCTGGGTTCAAGCAATTCTCCTGCCTCAGCCTCCCGAGTAGCTGGGACTACACGGCGCACCACCATGCCCAGCTAATTTTTGTATTTTTAGTAGAGATGGGGTTTCACCTCATTGACCAGGATGGTCTCTATCTCTTGACCTCGTGATCCACCCGCCTCCCAAAGTGCTGGGATTATAGATAGGCGTGAGCCACCGCGTCTGGCCCATTTTTTTTTGTTGTTTTTTTTTTTGAGATGGACTCTCGCTGTCACCTAGGCTGGAGTGCAGTGGCAGAATCTCAACTCACTGCAACCTCTGCCTCCCGGGTTCAAGTGATTCTCCTGTCTCAGTCTCTTGAGTAGCTGGGATCACAGGCGTGCACCATCATACCCAGCTAATTTCTGTGTTTTTAGTAGAGATGGGGTTTTACCATGTTGTCAGGGCTGGTCTGAAACTCCTGACCTCAAGTGATCCACCTGCCTCAGCCTCTCAAAGTGCTGGGATTACAGGTGAGAGCTACAGTGCCTGGCCTTATCTGGTTTCTTTCTACTTCTTTTTTAATGTGGCTACTAGAAAACTTAAAATTGTATCTGTGGCTCATTTGGACAGCACTGCTCTGCATTAGGCAGCATAGATTTACTTTTTAAATAATACTCCAGTAGGACACAGAAAGAGCAGAGAGTAATCTTTTTATTACTTAATATTTAATCTTATTTCCAAATTTTGGGTAATTTTTCTTAATATTATTAACATGAAAGACCATGCTGACCTGGTGCCGTGGCTCACACCTGTAATCCCAGCACTTGGGAGGCCAAGGCAGGCAGATCACGAGGTCAGGAGTTTGAGACCAGCCTGGCCAACATGGTGAAACCCCATCTCTACTAAAAATACAAACAGTTAGCCGGTCCTGGTGGCAGGCGCCTATAATCCCAGCTACTCGGGAGGCTGAGACAGGAGAATCACTTGAACCCAGGGGGCAGAGGTTGCAGTGAGCTGAGGCAGCGCCACTGCACTCCAACCTGGGCAACAGAGCGAGACTCCGTCTCAAAAAAAAAAGAAAGAAAAGAAAAAAGAAAGACCATGCTATGTCTGAGACTTGCCGCAACTTAGCAAGTTTAGAGTCCTGTGTCTTTGGAGGAATAATAGGAGTTGAATGGCAAAGGCAGGCTAAAGCCAGATCATGAATTATCTTTAAGCCACATGTAGCATTTGATCTTTATTCTGTAGGTAAATGGCAGCCGTTGGAGAGTTTTGGCAAGGGGATGATTGCATCATTAGATTTGTATTCCGGAAAGGTAACTATTGAAGAGGGTGAGGCATGAATTGCAAGGAGCTAATTATTATTGTACAGGATAGAAAGAATAAAGGCTCAAATTAAGACAATAGAAAGAGGGCATGGGGGAAATGATGAGATGAATTTAAGGAAGATTTGGTGTGGGAAAGGAAGATTTGGTGATAGGGAGTGGGAAGTGAAGGGAAGGAATCAAGAATGTGTCTGATGTGGTCAGCTCCGTGGGCTGTGATACAGAGTCTGTTTTTATTCACTTTTTATGAGCATGTAAATGTCTCAAGTTTGAGATTGCACAAGAAAGACCAAGCGGTGGAAGAAAGTAAAGAGTTCAATTTGGTCATTTGACTTTGAAATTGTAGAGGGTGAAGAGAATCAATAACTAGGTCCAAAGAGAATCAATAAATAGGTCCAAAGCTCAGGGGACGAAGTAGGGGCCAGGGATGGAGATTTGGGTATCTTCTGCATACAGGTGGCTAGAACTATAGGCATAGATGTGATCACCTGGAGAAAGAGGTTCTCCACCTTGCCTGCACCTTAGAATCGCTTGGAAGGATTTAAAAAGAACCCAATGTCTGGGCCATACCACAGACAATTAAATCAGGGATGAGACCCAAGCATGACAATCTTTTAAAGCTTTCCAGTTGATTCTAATATGCAGCCAGATTTGAGACCCACTGGTATAGGGAAAGAAGAGAAGACATACCAAGGATGGAACCTGTGAGAAGCTCAACATTTACATAAAAAACATGGAGACAGGAAGAAGTTGGTGAAGGCACCGTAAAATCAAAGAAGCCGGGGGAACCAGAAGGTAGTGATGTCATGGAAACCACGGGAAGAGGAGGGTTCAACAATCTATTTAAAAAAAAAAAGATCAGTCCCGGCACAGTGGCTCATGCCTATAATCCCAGCACTTTGGGATGCCGGGATGGGTGGATCACCTGAGGACAGAAGTTAGAGACCAGCCTGACCAACATAGTGAAACCCCGTCTCTACTAAAAATACAAAAACATTACCTGAGCGTGGTGGCGCATACCTGTAATCTCAGCCACTTGGGAGGCTGAAGCAGGAGAATTGCTTGAACCCAGAAGGTGGAGGTTACAGTGAGCCAAGATTGCAGCACTCCAGCCTGGGCAACAATAGCGAAATTCCATTTCAAAAAGAAAAAAAAAAATCAAGTAATGAAAGAACTGAGAAAAGGTCAACAAGGATTGCTGAATGGGAAGAAAGCCCAGTCGCATTGAAGAAAATACACACACACACTGTATATGTCAGTCAGCACCAGTGTGAGGTTTTCCATTATCATGAACAATTAAGAAGGACGGGAGAAGGCAAAAGGCTGGATTGGTTCAGGGTTGGGAGTTTGCAGTGTCAAAGGATGAGGGATTGAAGAGCTGAAGACATGATGCAGCTGATGTGACTCACCATGGGGAGAGAACTAAAATGAGGAGGTGAGGGATCAAGTGATGAGGAAATGGGGTGGTCAGGAGACTGGATGTCTTGATAGTGGTCACAGAATGGGTATAGCACACATATTCTGAGTGGCCTCATTTCCTTTACACCAGCTGCCTCCTCCCCCTAACTTCTCCACTTACTCCCTCCCACCCTCGATCCCTTCACCCAAAGTGTATCTAGAATGATTGGTACTAAGCAGGTCAAAGAATTGAGATGGGGCATTGGCTGCTTCATGCACAGAGAAGCCAAAACTCCACCCAGGATGAGGGAGGCTTTGAGATAACACCTGCATCAAGGTTATCAGTGAAGTTGGGAGGGTGACCTAGAGGCCTGCTAGAGCAGCTTAATGGGGCATGAATCTCCCAAGGCAGGAATGTGTTCGTTTTTTTATAAAATTGAGTTTGTGAACAATGGGCTGAAAGTATAAAAAAGGCAACCTTTTTTTTTTCTCACCCCTGCACTTTAAAGTGCAGAATGTTTCTCTTAAATCAAGCTTGTCCGTTAACAAAAGATTTAAACATGCCTTAGACTCTGCTGTGTCATATACATTTCAGGAGCATTGCTTTGTTTTCCTTTTTCTTTTGTAATATTCTTTTATCTTGATAACCTTTAATTTTGATACAGTTTTAAATGCATGCACAAAAAGTTGTAAAAATAATACAAGAAATTTTGTATACATACCTTTACCCAGCTTTGACAATTATTGACATTTTGCTCCATTTGCATTATCAGTCTCTTTCTCTTTTTATTTGTACATGCATATTTTCCCCCCAAACCATGTGAAAGTAAATTGGAAACATATTGCCCCTTTATACAAAATGCTTCGGTGTGTAATTCCTAAGAACCGGGATATTCTCTTACATAACCACAGTACACTGATCAAAGACAAGAAATTGAATATTGACACAATGCTCTTGTCTGATCCACAGTCCTTGCTCCGCTTTAGTCAATTGTTCCAATAATGGCTTTTATGGCTGTTTTTTTTTTCTTGGTCTAGGACATTGTGATTTAGTTGTCACATCTCTTTAATCTCTTTTCATCTAGGACAGTTCCTTACCCTTTCTTTGTATTGTTTTACCTTGACATTTTGTGAAGAGTTTAGGCCATTAATTTTGTGGAATTTTCCCTAGTTTGAATTTGTCTGATGTTTTGCCATGATTAGATGCAGGTTATGCATTTCTGGCAAGAAGATTACAGAAAGGATGTTGAGTTCCCATTGCATCACAGCAGAAGGCACATGATGTCTGTTTGGCTCAACTGGTGATCATCGCACCATTGCTTTGTCATAGCCAAAGAAAATTCTTTTAGCTTCATTTTTTCAATTTGGCAGGCATCTTGTATTGCAGAAATTTTTTTTACACAAACATAACTAGAGGCTTTTAAATTATTTTTGATTAATTGCAAATAACCAAAGAGCAATTACCTAGGTTTTTTTTTTTTTTGCATAAGTAAGTTTAAAATGATATACATTCATGTTTACTTGTGGAGTTTTACTATCAACAAGTATACTTATGCTGAAACAAAATCTGTTACTTTCAGACAAAAATGAGACAACTATACATTTGCAAATAAGCTTGATAAAATGTAATTTAAGATTATTAAAGGATGTGGCCTGTCCTGGTGGCTCATGCCTGTAATTCCATCATTTTGGGAGGCCAAGGTGGGTGGATCATCTGAGGTTGGGAGTTCAAGACCAGCCTGACCAACATGGAGAAACACCGTCTCTACTAAAAATACAAAATTAGCTGAGTGTGGCGGCACATGCCTGTAATCCCAGCTACTCAGGAGGCTGAGGCAGGAGAATCTCTTGAACCCGCCAGGCGGAGGTTGCAGTGAGCTGAGATAGCACCATTGCACTCCAGCCTGGGTAACAAGAGTGAAACTCGGTCTCAAAAAAAAAAAAAGATTATTATATTCTTAAAGGACAAAGTTCCAGACACAACATACGTGTGTGTGTGTGTGTGTGTGTGTGTGTGTGTGTATCTTGAGGCAGGGTCTTACTTTGTCACCCAGGCTGAAGTGCAGTCACACAGTCATGGCTCACTGGATCTTCCTAGGCTCAAGCAATCCTCCCACTTCAGCCTCCCAAGTGTCTGGGACTAGAGCCATGTGCCACCACACCTGGCTACTTTTTGTGTTTTTTGTCCATACTAGGTTTTTCTATGTTCCCCAGGCTGATCTCAAACTCCTGGCCTCAAGCAATCCATCCACCTTAGCCTAAATTGCTGGGCATGAGCCCTGTGCCAGTCCAAATGAACATATTTTAAAAATGAATGTGTACTTTAAGAATATATGAATATATATATCCTTAAATACATATATATGAATATACATATTCATATATCCTTAAAGTACAAGACCTTTATAATTAAAATTGTAACTTGCCAGGCAATATACACTATAACCAGAAGAGACCTATGGCTTAGTAGAGAGGAGTGAATCCTAGCAGTGATTGCTGTGTAATGATTTTAGGCAGATACTCAAGAGTCTGACAGAGGAGAGTCATGGGGCTGGTTGTGCCAAGGGGAAGAAGTTGAAAATGGAGTTTAAAAGATTTGAAAATAAGAGTTGGGTCAACACACATAAATTTACTTGCTTTGAAGAATTTGAAATGGGATCCAAGAACAGGAAAAAAGAATATTTATTGTTTCACTTCTGCATGCCAAAATGTAATATCTCTTTTTCTTCTAGACTTTCCTTAAAATAACAATTGTCTGCATGTAGAACGAGTGTGTTTTAAAAGAGCCATTCAGGGCTTTTTTCAGTGCTCATTTCCTGTACTGAGTAGTAACACGACAACAGACTAGAAATTTTACTGACTTTGAGTCAGACTGATCCACAAGCCACAGACTGGCATAAGGCCTTGAGCAAGTCACTTGACCTCGATGTCTCAATACAGCATTTGAATGAGAATGAAACTTGCTGGGTTCAAAAGGTTAGAAATAACACATATAAAGAACTCATAATACTTTACAAATACTGTGGTCCATCCTAGGCATTCAATAATGAAAGTTAGACAAAAGGACAATTTTGTTTTTGAGATGGAGTCTTATTCTGTTGCCCAGGCTGGAGTGCAGTAGCACTATCTCGGCTCACTACAACCTCCGCCTCCCTGGTTCAAGTGATTCTCTTGCCTCAGCCTCCCAAGTAGCTGGGACTACAGGTGCTCACCACCACACCCTGCTAATTTTTTATTTTTGGTAGAGATGGGTTTTCACCATGTTGGCCAGGCTGGTCTCAAACTCCTGACCTCAGGTGATCATCTGCCTCTGCCTCCCAAAGTGCTGGGATTACAGGTGTGAGCCACCGCACCCTGTCAACATAAGGACAATTTCATGAAAGGTTTAATTTAATGAAAAGAGTTCTGGTCTGGGAACCAGGACACTAGGGTTCTGGTCCCTTACTAGTTTATTTAACTAGTAAGTTCCTGACCTTGGGCTGGTCCCTCAAACATTTTCGATTGTAGTCCCGTGAAGGAAAGAGTGTTGCCGCATGTTCTCACTTATAAGTGGGTGTTGAATCATGAGAACACATGGACACAGGGAGAAGAACATCACTCACCAGGGCCTGTCAAGGGCTGGAGGGTTAGGGGAAGGATAGCAGGGCGTGGGGGGATGGGGAGGGACAGCATTAGGAGAAATACCTAATGTAGATGACAGGGTGATGGATGCAGCAAACCATGGCATGTGTATACCTATATAACAAACCTGAACGTTCTGCACATGTACCCAGAACTTAAATTATAATAATAAAAAAAAGGAGTGTTGGTGAGAAACAGGTCAAGTTCTTGGGAATCTTGCAGGGAGCTAACATGGTTAATACAAGTTGGTCTGTTTTCCACTGGCAGGCTGAACACTGTGCTGTGGAAATACAGAGGTAAGTGAATGAGTGTGCAACTTTGCCTGGGCCAGGGGGTACCACTTGAACTAGGCTTTGAATGCTCCTATATGGAATTTTCCACTGGAGAAAGTAGGGTGTTCCAGGCAAGGCCAAACACCCAAGATTTAGTAGGTGAAAAGACAGGGTGCTGCCACCATGCAAAATGGTGCTTCACATCAAATGCCACTTCAAGCAGCTTCTGAGACTGCCCCTGACTATTAGGTTGTATCAAATACATGTTAAGATAAGTAGGCCAGGTGCGGTGGCTCACGCCTGTAATCCCAGCACTTTGGGAGGCCAAGACAGTCAGATCACTTGAAGTCAGGAGTTCAAGACCAGTCTGGTCAACATGGCGAAACCTGTCTCTATCTAAAATACAAAAAGTAGCCAGGCATGGTGGTGTGCATCTGTAATCCCAGCTACTCTGGGGCCTGATGCCAGAGAATTGCTTGAACTCAGGCGGTGAAGGTTGCAGTGAGCCAAGATCATGCCACTGCACTCTAGCCTGGGTGACAGAGAGACTGTCTCAAAAAACAAACAAACAAACAAAAAGAAATAAAAATAAGTAAAAAGTAAGGAGTCCTGAAGGAATGTGACACCTTCATAACAAAATCAATGTCCTCTTCAATGGAGCTACTATTTATTGAATACTCGTCATATGTCAGACACTGCCCTCACTGTTTGCCAGATATCTATCATTAAATTCTCACAGCAACTCGATGAGGTGTTTATTACTCTGATGAGGTAATTATTAGCTCCATTTTAGAGAGAGGGAAGGAAGCACAGAGAGGTTGATGAACCTGTACACTGTCACACAGCTAGTAAGAGGTAGGGGTAGGAATTTCACCCCAGAAATTGTTTGGTAGAGTTACAGAACAGTTCCAGGGAGCAGGGAGAGAGGACACCCACTTCCAATTGCAGACACCCTGATGGGGATGGGGATACCTACGGGTGGGAGGTAAGCACATCTGAGGTTTTCAGAGTCCTAAGAAAAGTGGGGACACTTTGGGACAGCTAGGCAGGGTGATCAGAGTTATCATGGTGAGGGGGGTAAACAGCCAGACCCTGAACCACCTGCCTGGGTTCAAGTC
Source organism: Callithrix jacchus (assembly GCF_049354715.1). Taxonomy (NCBI): domain Eukaryota; kingdom Metazoa; phylum Chordata; class Mammalia; order Primates; family Cebidae; genus Callithrix; species Callithrix jacchus. The sequence continues at coordinate 22,480,704 of NC_133524.1, forward strand.
CTGGCTCTCCCACTTTCTAGCTACCTAGCCTCTTTGTGCCTCAGTTAACTCATTTGTTAAATGAGGATAATTTCACCTACCTCTTAGAACTATTCTAAGCATGAAATAATTTTGTATTTGAAGCTGAAGAAGCTATCAAAGCAGGTAAGCGTTAGAGGAGCTGACCTCACCTTCCTACCCGGCCAGGCATGGTGGCTCTCACCAGTAACCCCCGGCACTTTGGGAGGCTGAGGCGGGCAGATCACGAGGTAAGGAGTTTGAGAACAGCGTGACCAACATGGTAAAACCCCATCTCTACTAGAAGTACAACAAATTAGCTGGTGTGGTGGCATATGCCTGTAGTCCCAGCTACTCAGGAGGCTGAGGCAGGAGAGTCGCTTGAACCTGGTATTTGGAGGTTGCAGTGAGCCAAGATCACACCATTGCACTCCAGCTTGGGCGACAGAGTGAGACTCAGTCTCAAAAAAAAAAAAAAAAAAAAGGAAAGAAAGAAAGAAAGATATTTACCCTAGGATTTACCCCAGGGCATTCTATAGGCTTCACTGGCAAGATGTTTTTCCTCTTACTTAGGCCTTAAAATATTTACAATTTTTTGACTTGCCCAGGCATGATGGCTCACAGCTGTAATCCCAGCAATTTGGGAGGCCAAGGCAGGAAGATCTCGAGCCCAGGAGTTCCAGACCAGCCTGGGCAAGACAGTGAGACCTTATCTCTATAGAAAATGAACAGAATTAGCCTGGCATGGTAGTGCGTGCTTGTAGTCCCAGCTACTTGGGAGGCTGAGGTGGGAGGATTGATTGAGCTCAGGAGTTTGATTGAGGCTGCAGTAAGCCAAGATTGCACCACTGCACTGCAGCCTGGGTGACAGAGCACAACTGTCTCAAGAAAGGAAAAAACAAAAAAACTCTTTCTTGTTGTTCTTAGTGTGGTGGCAGGATAATACATTGAGATACTAATTATTTTTTTTTGAGATGGAGTTTGCTGTGTCTCCAGGCTAGAGTCCAGTGGTGGGTTCTTGGCTCACTGCAACCTCCGACTCCCTGGTTCAAGCGATTCTCCTGCCTCAGCCTCCCGAGTAGCTGGGATTACAGGCACATGCCACCACCCTCAGCTAATTTTTGTATTTTTAGTAGAGACAGGGTTTCACCATGTTGTCCAGGAGGGTCTTGATCTGACCTCGTGATCTGCCTGCCTCAGCCTCCCAAAGTGCTGGGATGACGTGCGTGAGCCACTGCACCTGGCAAAAAAAAAAAAGTTCTTTGTTTAAACTTTATAGTGAAGTGGGAGAAGACCTGAAGTTAGGAGTAGTGGTAGTGTTGGGGCCGAGACAGAGTAAAACCTCTGTTTCAGTTTCTGTAGACATTTGTAACACTTGTAAAGTGCTGGGCTTCTGTGTTATAGGATTGTCCCCACCCGTCTGCACATGTCTGGGAAAACCACAACCAGGTAGCTGGTTTCCCAGCAGCCTTCATTTTTGCTCTTGCTTTTTTTTTTTTCTTTTTACCAACATCTCACTTCAATTCCCTCCCATTAGGCATTTACCTGAAATTTTTAGGTGATGAAGTTTGCTTATTAAAAATTTCCATACAGCTTTACCTTTCAAAATTGGTGTGGCTATAAGCTGCTTTTTAAAAATTGAGGTAACATGTAAAAACATAGAATTAGCCATTTGAAAATGAAAAATTCAGTGGCAGTTAGCACACTTATAATGTTGTGCAATTATTACATCTAGTTCTGAGACATTATCATCACACCAAAAGTAAACCCGTACCTACTAAGCAGTCATTTCCTCCGTCCCCCTCACTTCCTGTCTCTATGGATTTACCTATTCTGGATATCTCATATTAATGGAATCATACAACAGATGGTCTTTTGCGACTGGCATAATGTTTTTGAGGTTCGTCCATGTTGTAGTATACATCAGGACTCTATTCTTTTCATGGCTAAATGATATTCCATTGTATGGCTATACTACATTTGGTTTATCCATTCATCTACTGATAGACATTTGGGTTGTTTCCACCTTCGGATATTGTGAATAATTGAATAACGCTGCTATAAACATTTATGTTTTTGTTTGAACACCTGTTTTCAATTTTTTTGTGTATACACCCGAGTGGAGTTGCTTGATCATACAGTTATTCTGTTTAACCTTTTGATGAACCGCCAAACTATTGTCCACAGCAGCTACACCATTTAACATTCCTGCCAGCTAAGTACAAGGGATCCAATTTCCCCGCATCCTTACTGACACTTATTTTCTGTTTTTTAAAATATACTTATTTATTTACTTACATATAGCCATTCTTGTGCATGTGGAGTGGGATCTGTAGTGATACAAACCGGCTTTTTGATTTGGCAGTGGTACTCTTGGCTTTACATTGGAATCTCCCAGGTTTTTATTTACCTTTTTTTTTTAACAATCCCAATGCCCAGGCTGCACCTGGGGCCAATTCCATCACACACTAGGGCTAGGCTCAGGCAGTGGCAGTATGTTTAAAGTGTCAAGGTGATTCCAGTGTGCAGCTGAAATCGAAAATCACTGTAAAGACCTTAGCCCCCTCTCGCTTACATAGTTTTTTTTTTTTTTTTTTTTTTTGAGATAGAGTCTCACTCTGTCACCCATGCTGGAGTGGTGTCATGATCTCAGCTCACTGCAACCTCCGTCTCCCAGTTGAAGTGATCCTCCCATTTCAACCTTCTGAGTAAATGGGATTACAGGCACCTGCTACCATGCCTGGCTAATTTTTGTATTTTTAGTAGAGATGAAGTTTTACCATGTTGGCCAGGCTGGTCTTGAACCCCTGACCTCAGGTGACCTGCCCACCTTGGCCTCTCAAAGTGCCTGGCCTTACATACTCTTTTTAGTTCACATTTTAGTGTTTAAATAGCTGGGTGAGTCTCACATTCATCTGAAAAAATGGCAGGGGAATGATCCAGAACTTTGTCAGCCACTCTAACCCTAATAGCTAATGCCAAGTTTTTAAGAGAGGAAGTGATTTCACCACAGCTGTACACAGAGGGCAGGCAGGTGGAATGTCTCCAAGGGTCCTAAATGAACTGGTAATAAATAAATAAAAATAAAAACAATGAAATAAAAGACTACTGGCTTTGATGGCTAGGGCAGCTGTAAAAGACTGCCAGCCCCCATCAGCTCCCTCACCCGCCCTTCAAGGAAACTTTGGGACAGCAGCATAATGGGTGGCTTTATAGTGCAGGCCAGTAACTTCTGGTTATTTCCAATTAGCACCTCCATATTCATCACTGCCACCACCACCACCTTTTTGACAGAGGGCTCTTTCCTGCTTTTGACTTTCTTCTTCCCAGTAGGAACTTTTGGTCACTGTGTAGGGCAGTGTGGCTCTTTCTCTGAATTTATAGAAACTCCGTTGCTGATGTCCAGCTTGGCCTGTCTGGTCAGAAGCAAGTGGGCCCATTTGAAAGGGAGGCTGGGATAGGAGTAATACCCTAACGCTAGCATTTTGCTAAGTGGGTCACCAAAGCTTTCACCCTAAGCCTGGACTTCATCTTGTTGTCTATATTGTCACTGCACTGTAGCCACACACTCCCAAGAACACACCTGGAGTTGAACAAGTAGTTTTCTTCTTTTTGCAGGCAGGGGAAACACATACTATGGGAACAGAGGCGGTGGTAGGGCGAGGGCTCTTAGTAAGAGAGTGCGAGAAAGGATGACTCAGAAGATTTGCACCTGGGTATGTTAGAGGCACCCAACAGTGATGACCTGTCAGGCAAGAATGACCCTGTGTGTAAGTGCACCTGATTGTGTGTTTGGAGTTCCCAGCATGGCCAACCAGAGAGTTCCTCTTTATCTTTGGGGAAAATCTGAGCCTCCAGCCTGGCCAAAGGAGTGTGGGCCCTGAAGGGGATTGAGGCCCTTTGTTTGGAGTAAATGAAGGTTGCCAGGTTGTTAGCGGGAGGGCATTCTCCTGCTGAGCCTGCTGCTACTGGATCATTCCCGTAAGTGAGTTACCAATAAACTCTATGTCTCTGAGTCCCTTCTTTGGCCCTTGAACCTGGTGCCATCCCTATTGAAGTTAATAGGTGTCTGGCACAACACTGTGTCAGGTGGTTTTGGAGAGTGTTTAGGGAAGCCAGCTGTTGCCCTGGATTGGAAGGTCATGGTGGGGGGATTCTATGATTGGATGTTTTAACAAATAATCTCTCCGGAAACAGAGAAAATTAGAGCCAGGCTATAGCTGTGGTTAGTAAAGAAGCAGCAGTCACTCATATTAGCCAGGATTGGGGGTGAGGTAGTGTTTGGTCACATTTCTGGTTTGGACTATGTTTTCTGTGTGTTCACGCATGATTACAGAGTGGTCTTGTTTGTGTTTTGTCCCACCCTGGTCATAGAGTGGCCTTGCCTGATGTTGGTGTTCTCGGGAGTTGTTTCTGTTCAACAGGACACTCAGGCACAGCTGTGAGTGCCTGGCCAGCTCCGTGAAGGCAGGACAGCTTTAATGTTTCTCAGTCTTCCTTTTAGGTCAAGAGCAGTCAGTGACAGGCTGCAGGACATGAATCCACGATATCCACATTTTCACCATGGGCAAGACTGTTTCAAGAATGCAGGCTCGGCCAGGCGCAGTGGCTCATGACTATAATCCCAGCACTTTGGGAGGCTCAGGCAGGTGGATCACCTGAGCTCAGAAGTTTGAGACCAGCGTGGCCAACATGGTGAAACCCCATCTCTACTAAACACACACACACACACACACACACACACACTCTCTCACACACACGGAGTAGTGGTGGCACACTCCTGTACTCCCAGCTACTCAGGAGGCTGAGGTAGGAGAATCGCTTGAACCAGGGAGGCGGAGGCTACAGTGAGTGGAGATTGGGCCACTGCACTCCAGCCTGGGTGAGACAGAGCAAGACTCCTTCTCAAAAAAAAAAAAAAAAAAAAAAAAAAATGCAGGCTCTAGTCAGACTAGGGTAAACCTTGTCTCTGCTGTGTCTTTTGTTACAGGACGAGCTGCTGAAGTGCCTGATAATAGCTGTGAGTTGTGCAGTATTTAAGACTCTGCACAGGATCCACTGATCACTGTAACACAATTACCACAAACAAAATGATTATTAGTGCTGAAACAGGCCTGGAAGCCAAAGGCCGAGATTATAAAATGCAGGTAATGAGAACATGTTCCCGAATCCAAATAGATACTCACAGCTCATTTAGAAGTATTTAAAACAGGCCTTGAGCCTTTGATTTCTGTCCGTGTCCTACCTCTGACAGTCCTGCCAGGATTATGATACTGGTAAGTAGGACGTGCACTGGGAACATCCTTACAGTAACTCCTAATGCTACCCCAACAATGTGGATTCCATATTGAGGCCAATTTATCTCTGATGTTGTGCTAACATCATGAAGCATTTGTTGTGGGTTTTATTTGTTTTTTGTTTTTTGAGACACAGTAAAGACACAGTCTCAGAAAAAACAAAAAAACAAAAAAACAAAAAACAAAAACCAGAGTCTGTCTCCCAGGCTGGAATGCAGTGGCACGATCTTGGCTCACTGCACCCTCCACTTCCTAGGTTCAAATGATTCTCATGCCTCAGCCTCCTGAGTAATTGGGATTACAGGCGTGCGCCCCCAAGCCTGGCTGATTTTTGTGTTTTAGGTAGAGATGGAGTTTTGTCATGTTGACCAGGCCAGTCTCCAACTCCTGGCCTCAAGTGATCCACCTGCCTCGGTCTCCCAAAGTGTTGGGATTACAGGCATGAGCCGCCATGCCCAGCCAATGTAGCATCTGTTAAACTCCACTTTTGTTATGGCTGTCTGATGAGTTAATGGCAAAGCATGTCAGGTTTTTCCTCTCTACTTTGTACCTTGCAGGAAACAATGTGAGGCACAAGTGCTGGGGACGAGAATTCAAGACTGAGCCAGAAGGCCAACTGTGCTGCCAGACACAAGCTGCAGAGGATAACCAGCTACACAGTTTGCAGGCCAAGGGCAAAATAAAAACACAGGGCCTCTTGTTTAAGAATTAAGAATTTCAAGATGGCAACAGTAGAATTAAAGTAAGTGAGGGACCCTTTTGATGTGAGGCCCGACTCAGCACTCACACTGGTGCTGACCTGGAAAAGGTACACCTGAGGCCCATGGAGCTCTACTGTCTTTGCAACACGCAGGACAAAGACAACTCTATAGTCAGTGACCTAACTCCAGAGGAATGGCAAGAAGTGGAGAACATCCCAGGAAGAAAAAGAGGAGCTACAGACTGATGTAGATAACTGAAGACTGAGAATTGTAATAGCTAACAAAATTGAGAACCTAGGATCCACAGAAGAAAGGAAGATACACAGAGTAACAAACAGGTGGCATGGGTAGGCAAAAATTAATGCAAGCGCTAGAAAAAGATAGTTCTTAACAGAGAAAGGTCTGTTCAACAGACCCTTGTTGAACACTTGTAGACACTGCCCGGAATGTCTTGTAGACACTGCCCAGTTTTTGTAGAAAGGTGAAGAACTCAACAAAACAGCCGTTGCCTGGGGGAAGAGATGAATTTAACATCCAGGTTCTTCGCTGCTTTTGTGGAGGCACACGAGTTCATTGATTCACATTTTGTCTAACCATTACAGCAATTCCTGTGGCCGTGAGAGGCACAAAAGCCTGGCAGGATGATGGAGGCATTTGTGCAGGGATATTGTCAGTACAATGAAGAATAATTTTAGTTCGGACGCTCATGCTCTCTCCCTTTTGCCATCATTTTGTTGAGCACCAGCCATAACCCTAGTGTCAAAAATAAGCCCACCGCAAAAAGGTCTATTGCCGTGAATAGAGGCGCCAGTGATGGAGGAGTCCTGGTAGAGAAGCAACTCCGGAGCCTGCAGTTTCCTAATTCAATATTAACAACAATGCTGTCCTCTTACTGTATTCTCTCTCATTCCTATTTTGCGTGAAAATGTAAATAACGTAAGTGCCCAAGCGCTTTCTATTCAGTCCCCAAAAGCAAAGCAGACCTTGGCTAATGGTAACAATAATCCGAATGGGTTTAACTGCAACATTGCAAGAAAAGGCAGGCAGTACTCTTAGACTACAGGGGTGGCTCTCATCATTTGATTTTCCCAACTCCGCCAGGAAATAAGAGGGGCCGTGGCTTGGGAGAGGTGTGTAGGGGGTGGGCCTCCCGGAAGTCCTGCTGCGCTGTTTAAATCTAAGGTGACCTAACGGATGGCGGGAGCGGCCGCGCTAGCCTGGGCGCAGGGCGCGGCCATTGGTGACGCACGCCGGGGAGCACGGCGCCCACGTTTCCACCATTAGCGAGTCCTCACACCCGGCGCTCGAAGTTCGGGGCTGGAGGCGTCCCGGCTTCCTCCCTCCCGGAGGCGGGCCCGGCCCCGCCCCCGCGCCCCGGGTCGCTGCTGGCGGCCCCTCCCACCTCCTAGTCCTGGCCTCCCCTGGCGCAGCGCACTCCCCGCCGGCCGCAGCCTGACACGCCGCGCGGCCCCCCAGTCTCCCACGGCCGCTCTCCCAGGCATGGCACAGGGCCTCGCCTCACTATGGCAGCAGCACGGCACAGCACGCTCGACTTCATGCTCGGCGCCAAAGGTGAGGGCTTTCGCCGCCACCTGCGAGGCCATCCCCACCGCTCCCGCCGCCTGGCGGGCTGGGGCCGGGGTCGGGCGGGGCGTGCGCCGCGGGCCGAACAATGCGGGCGGCCCGCCTGGCGCCGCAGTCTCCCGGGCTGCAGCGCATCGCGCTGCGGGGTCGCGTGCACCGGCGGCCGGGCGGAGGCCGCGCTCTGGTTCCCGCGGCGCTGCGTCCCGGCCGCAGCTCGGGGCCTGGAGGGGCCGTCCTGGGTGCCCGCTGGCCGGGCCGCCCTTCCGGGCCCGGGCCGTCCACCCGCGCTCCCACGCGGGCTCGCTGCTTTCGTGCTCCCGCTCGGGGAGTCCCCGGGCTGCCGGGCGCGGGCAGACCCCTCATGGGACGAGGGTTGCAGGGACTGCGGCAGAGCGAGGCGTGACCCGCGCGGCGAGCCCGGGCTGGGGGCGTGCGCCGCGCCAGGCTGGCCGCGCGACCTTTTCCTGTTCTTGCAGGCGGGTAAATTTCCCTCTTAGGGGCGGGGGGTTTCCCCTCTTAGGGAGCTGGGGCTGGGGAAAGGTCTGTGGACGAGAGGCGCTTGCAGAATTCGCCGCCGACTGCGTAGGAGACAGATCCCCCGGAAAGGAACGGGGGGACGGGAAAAGGAAATGATTATTATTATTGAGGGTGGGGAGGGATGAGATCTGGGCACGGGAGTCGTTTACACCCCGAATTGGGGAGGTATTAAAAGACAGGCCGGCACGGCGAGGTGGCTCACGCCTGTTTGTAATCCCAGCACTTTGGGAGGCCGAGGCGGGCGGATCACGAGGTCAGGAGTTCCAGATCAGCCAACATGGTGAAACCCCCATCTCTACTGAAAATACAAAAAATAACTGGGCGAGGTGGCACACGCTTGAGTCCCAGCTACTTGGGAGGTTGAGGCAGGAGAATCTCTTGAACCTGAGAGGCAGAGGTTGCAGTGAGGCCGGATCGCGCCATTGCGCTCCAGCCTGGGGGACAGAGCAAGACCCTGTCTCCAAAAAAAAAAAAAAAAAAAAAAAAAGCCGACCAGAATAGACAGGTCTGGTAAAGTTGGAACTGTGTGCGTGCAGGAAATTTGAAGGGAGGGATACTTAGCAGGCTTCTTTTCTCGGGGTGCCCCTGTGGTGGGGCACGGGAGTCTCAGGAAGAATAGAACTGCCCTTTCTTTTTCTGGCCGCTTTTAAACCTGTGACTACGGCAGACTTGAATCTGCACTTTCCATAGGTTCCACTTGGAGTGGCTGGCTCATACTTTGCTTTTCCCACTGTTTTCCTCGAATTAGATGGAGCAGCCTTTGCTCTTACCATTTTTAACACTGACTCTTTCTTTCTCTCTCTCTTTTCTTCTTTCCTCCCTTCTTTCTTTTCCACGGAGTTTTGCTCTTGTTGCCCAGGCTGGAGTACAATGGCGCGATCTCACGCGAACCTCCCCGTCCCCCCCCATTTCAAGCGATTCTTCTGCCTCAGCCTCCCGAGTAGCTAGGATAGCTAGCATTATAAGCACCTGCCCTCATGCCTGACTAATTTTTATATTTTTAGTAGAGACAGAGTTTCACCATCTTGGTCAGGCTGGTCTTGAACTCCATACCTCGTGATCCACCGTCTCTGCCTCTGAAAGTGTTGGGATTTGGGATTACAGGCGTGAGCCACCGCCCCTGGCCGACTTTTTCTTTCTTTCTGAATTTCTGAGTACTTTGCATTTTCTCTCCCAAGTTTAGAGGATCTCTGAAGGTACAAGATTTCATAAAGATTTTAGTAAAGATTGGAGCAATATCTGGGTTTGACTCTAGCTTCTTCCTGATTGGCTCTGCGTGTGACCTTGGGTTTATGTTAACCTTTCTGAGCCTTCCCTGTCCATTAAAAAGAAAAAAAAAACCGTACACCTCTTCCAGCTTTTACTCTTAAGCGGGTAGCTGTGGAGCACACTGTGTAGGGTTGTTAAGCAGTGTCAGTGTATTTGGGTGGTCTGAAGTGACTTGGAGAAAACAAAGCATGTTAATTTTAGTTCCCACATTTCCTAGGTGAGGATGGAGGGCAGGGAGACTGCTAGAGATGAAATTATGTTTGAGGGGTAGAGCTGAAGAGCCAAGGTTTCATTGAGTAATTACCCTGCCAACCCTAGGGCTGAATGGTTGATGAGAGTTCTAGCATACTGAATTTACAAGTGAGGAGAAATAGCGTATTAGGGTCATCCAGCTAGTAAGGGTGAGCCTGGGAAGTGTCCCTGGTGTAAGTACCTTGTGTACACTCACCTGTATTTTTCATCCATGGGTTTTCTTAACTTTTTTTTTTTGAGACAGTCTAGCTCTGTCGCTCAGGGTGGAGTTCAGTGGCACTATCTCGGCTCACTGCAACCTCCACCTCAGGAGTTCAAGCAATTCTCATGCCTCAGCCTCCCAAGTAGCCAGGGATTACAGGCTCAGCCCACCACGCCCAGCTAATTTTTGAGTGTGTGTGTGTGTGTGTGTGTGTGTGTGTGTGTGTATTTTTGTTTGTTTGTTTGTTTTTTGTTTTAGTAGAGACGGGGTTTCACCATGTTGGACAGGCTGGTCTCAAACTACTGGCCTCAAGTGATCGGCCTGCCTCACCCTCCCAAAGGGCTGGGATTACAAGCATGAGCCACCATGCCCGGCCTGTCCATGGGTTTTCTTCTAGGTTTTTTTTTTTTTTTGTTGTTGTTGTTTTTCAAGACAGGGTTTTACCATGTTGCCCAGGCTGGTCTCGAACTCCTGACCTCAGGTGATCTACCCATCTTGGCCTCCCAAAGTGCTAGGATTACAGGCCTGAGCCATCTTCAAGGTTTTAAGGAGGGCGATCTCAGCATGGAGCCCAAAGACTTTGGCACTTCCCTTTGTCCTTAAACCTCCTTGGCCAAATTTAGATTAGCCTCTTGAAGTGCTGGTTCACAATGGGATGTTTTTGTCGTTTTGTTAAAGTGGGGAAAGACTTTATGAAGAAAAAGCAGGAGAATTTTAACACTTTGGGCTGACACTGTCCAGGAGAACCATGGATCCCCAGTGTGGGAAGGAGGAGGAGAAACTGGCGTTTTCTAAGTTAGAAAGGTGTAAAAGTGGCATCTTAACAATTTAGTTGTGCAAAGAGGAAGTAAAAAGATTGATGATAAAGAGATAGGTGTATAGAGCAGAATAGAATGTTCTTAAAAGGGAAAGGTGAAACTGTTAATATTTTAATTCCCAGTATATTCTTAAAGATGAGAAAGCTTTGATGGCAAGGTGAACCTTCTAGAAAGAAATATTATGTGGCGGGGGTGATATGTGTATTTATGCATCTGTCAGACCTTGAGTCATTGCAAGTATTCTGGGTGTAAGAAGTCCGATTTGTTTTGTATTCTCTTCCATCACTTTAGTTGGGGTGAAGCATATTGCCCTTACTGTCAGTATCTACATTTGAAAAATAAAGAGATCATGACTAGATTGGGATCCAAGTTCTTTTAGTCTTTAGTAAGGGGCACTTGGTGAAAAATCCACTTGTGAGGTCTCCAAAAACATTTAATTGATAATGAGTCAAAAGGCATTACTCTTGGCATGTGAATATTGGATGTGACTCAAGGGTGAGTCAAATGCCTGTGGAGCCTGGATTCATGTTCTTTTCCCCGTTTGTCAGTAATCCTTCCTAATGTTTCAGTTCCATGATGTGATTTTAGTGGAATTAAACTTGAACCACTTAGTTATTATGTTGTTACTGCGTTGGGAGCACAGCAGCCACCAGACCACCAAGAGCAACTGTAGGTTGGGCTTGGTGGTGCTGGTTTAGTGCTCTGGCTGGTGAGGTGTAACCCAGGAAATTTTTATTTTGGCTTTTAAAAAAAACAGCTCATCTGTGGTCATCTTGTAAGTGAAGTATTGGACTCTAAGGACTCTTGAGCCCAGAAAACATTTTGTGACTTAAATCCTGAGGCTAACAGGAATAAACTTGTCCCATGTTTGGATAGTTTAGACGTCTCTGAGCTAGTGGAGGAAAGGTGGTCTGTTCCTAGCCCTATGTGCTAGGCAGGATGCTTGGGTATCCAGAGGGTGAGTGAGAGGCGGGGTGCAATACCTCATGCCTGTAATCCCAGAACTCTGGGAGGCTGAGATGGCCAAAGTGCTTGAGCCCAAGCGTTCAAGACCAGCCTGGGCAACATGGGAAAAACCCATCTCTACAAAAAAAAAATAAAAAAAATTGCCAGGTATGGTGGGTTTTTTATGCACCTGTAGTCCCAGCTAGTTGGGAGGCTGAGGCGAGAGGATCCCCTGAGCCCAGGAAGTCGAGACTACAGTGAGCCATGATTGCACCACTGCACTCCAGCCTGGACAATGGCGTTAAACCCTGTTTCAAAAACAAAACCAAAAAAGGGCCAGGTGTGGTGGCTCATGCCTGTAATCCCAGCACTTTGGGAGGTGGAGGTGGGCGGATCACCTGAGGTCAGGAATTTGAGGCCAGCCTGGCCAGCATGGTGAAACCCCATCTCTACTAAAAATACAAAAATCAGCCAGGCATGGTGGCACACGCCTGTAGTCCCAGCTACTCTGGAGGCTGAGGCAAGAGAATCTCTTGAACCTGGGAGGCAAAGGTTGCAGTGAGCCGAGATCGAGCCTGGGTGACAGAGAGACTCTTGTGTCCACAAAAAACCCCCAAAAAACAAAAAACAAGAAAAGCAGTGGTGAGTGGCGTGCTATAGCCTCTCCTTGCCATGTTGGAATGGAAGGTCTCTAGCAGGCCAGTCAGCCCTGAAAAGGTCTAGCAAACCTATCCCCTGGGCTGGGTATATCTTTTGAAGGCAGACCTCCAGGGTGTGTATCCTGGAGACATTTCTGGTACATGGTAGATGTTTGGTACATGCTGATTAAACAGACTAAATTTATGGTACGTTAAAGGTGGAATGCTGGTTCACGTCCATTATGGGAAAGTGAGACACTCATTTTTACCCTGTAGAATTATGAGGATGGCCCTGAATTCAGAAACATGGCAGATGCTGTTAGATCTGTCATTTGGACCATTGCTATATGTTTGTGTAGGGAAACCAATGTGTCGCTCAAATTCACAAATTTTATAACAAATGGAAAACAGAAGAACACTTGGGAACTCTGGGCTTAGCAGAGAAGGTTTGGGGTAGGGGATTCTATTGTGCCTTTGACCCTCATCAGGGATGCCTATGGAGTAAGAGTAAGACTTTTAAATGCATAAAATAACCCAATTAAAAATACCATCTTCAAAATGCAAAACCTCTAAATGTGTGGTATGGTAACGTGCTGCAGGCATTTCTCCTGCCTCAACCTCCTGAGTAGCTGGGATGACAGGCGAACGACACCATGCCCGGCTAATTTCTGTGTTTTTAGTAGAGACGGGATTTCACCATGTTGGCCAGGCTGGTCTCTGACTCCTATCCACAGGTGATCTGTCTGCTTCAGCCTCGCAAAGTGCTGGGATTATAGGCGTGAGCCACCGTGGCCAGCCCGTGTGCTTTTTTATTAACACATCAAATAACAAGATGTAGCAGCAAGGCTAATAACTTAGATAATCTCAAAGTAGAGCTGAGAAAAATTGATACTTAACAAATCTTTAGGCAAGGAGAAAAACCTGATTTTTTTGTGACAGTAACTAGGTATAGTTGACAATGTGTGATTTTTGGCCTCAAAGCATAAGTGAAGAAAGTGCGAAATTTCAATTACAGAAAATAAGTCTGTGTATATTTTTCCATTCAAGTTCACAGGCCCCCCTCCTTGGACCCCAGGTTCAGACCCGCAAGCTGGGGAGGGCGAGGCCTGAGACTACAGGTTCTGTATATCGTCTCTTCCTTTTAGAGGGTGTAGGTTTCCACCCAAGGGCAATGCTGGAGGCACATTTCCTAGTTTGTCTTCAAAAACAAAAGCAGCTCTTTGAAATCTTTGAAAATAGAAAAGTAGCACTTAGCATTTGCCACAGGGGCTACTGTTGCCCTGAGTGCTTTGTGCATTATTTTAAATAAATCCTCACAGTAACACTACTAGGTCTTGTTATCCCCATGTTAAAGATAAATAAATAGACCCAGTTGAGGTTTTTTACTTTTTGAATGACAGAATTCAAAGCCATGTCTATTTGATTAGAAGGCTGGTTCTGCTTCCACAATTCTGAAGCTGCTTCGTTTAAGGAGGTGATTCTCCTTGTGGGTGCTTCCCTCCGTGGGTGACGTCTCAGTTTCTGGAGACATTTTTGGTTGTCACAACTGGGGAGATGCTACTAGCATCTAGTACATCCTGAAGTGCACAGGACAACTCCCCCACAGCATTGACAGCCCAAAATGTCCACAGTGCCCAGAGAAACCCTGGTTTAAATTCAACGTAGACCATTTCAGTAATTTGGATGACAGATCATCAGCAAAATTTCCTTGGTCCTTTTTGGAAGTGTTCAGTTATGCACACAAATTGTTAGGCAGGGAAGGTGGATGGGCCCTATCTAAGTTTGGCAGCAGGGTCTGTTAGGAGTTTGGTCATTGCTTCCTACTCAACTAAGCGTGTGGTTTGAGGTGACCTTCCCTCCATGATTTCCTGAACCATCGCCCTTTTTAACCAGCTCCCACGCTCCCCTGTATTTGAGCTGCCTTCTGGTGGAAGTATGTCTTCTTTGTGTGTTTTAAATAGCTATAACTGCCTAAATAATACAACCTAAACAATGTAGTTCAGATTGCTTCTAGCCTTCTCAAGAGTAGAGAAAGCTTCCTTCCTCCCCCTCCTCCAGCATTATTATCCTGTCCCACTACACTTTAATCCCCCATTGTGATAACACCGCAGGGCAGACTCTGTTGCTTTAACAATGAAGCCTTTGGGGCTGATGACTGGGAGGGGAATGCTTGCTTGGGCCCCACTCTACAGGGACTGAATCACAGTTGGTGGAGGGGGGTGAGTTCCTGGATTTTGCATTTTTTATCTTCTCCCTCACAGTAATTCTGTTGCTGATTAAAGAATGAAAACTCTTCTAGTAGGTTCCTTATTTAAAATAACAACAAAAACTTGTCAGAAACCTTTGGCACACCTATGTCAGCCCAACCAGTCAGCCTAGTCTGTCATTAAATCCTGTGGCTTCTGCCTGCCAATATTCTCAAATTTGTTGCTCACCACCTGTTCCTTACTTTAGTTTCCTGGCTACAATCTCCCCATTTGTCTCCATTTGGGGTTAGGCTCGATCATTAGGAACTCAGCGGGATCCCTGTCCCCTTTTCCATTTAAAAACCCTTCCGTGGGTCCCTATTACCCCATGGATAAAGTCTAAACTCTGTATCAACACACCGTCAATTTCTACCTGGTTTTTCCTCTTCCTCCAACATACTCCATGTGCTTCCCAGTAGCCAGGAAGCACCTGGACTCAGAATTTGACAGCTTTGGAGACTTTTTTATATGTTTTACGTAGGTATTCTCATGCCTTGATTGTTTGAAAATATTTTATGGACTGCTTCTGGGAGATCCCTTGTTGGCATTGCCATCCTTTGGCATGCTCTTTTGCTTTGTGATTTTTTTTTTTAATGCTCTTTTCCCGACTCTGCAAAAGATTCTTGATTGCACTGATTATGCTCCATATGACTCCAGGCTGAATAACCTCATGTTGCCTGGAGTTAGTATTGTAGGCTTGCCATTAAAAAATTGAGTAAACCATAATGATTCTTTTTAGATTGTAGTTTCCAAGTCAGACTGATTTCCTTAAACCTATAGAGGTAGCATATGGTAAGATTTTAGTTTCTGCGTTGTCTATCTATAATCCTCATCTAGTTCTCATTGGGTAGTTCACTATTGTTTAAAATGCTTTGAAAGGGATGACAGCTGTTTAAGAAATTGACTCCATAATCAAAGCACTAGGAGCGACCCCTATCCTGTCTAACAAGGGAGGGGTACTTTTTCAAGTAATCTGAAGCCCTGCATGAGACTTTCTAATTTAATAACTGGTAATTGGTCAATCTGTCTTTTTTTTTTTTTTTGAGAAAATCACTTTTGTGTTTGCAGTGGAGTTAACGAATCTTCTCATCCCTTTAGGATATAATTTACTCCGTTGTATTTGAATTGGCAGTTTCCGTCCTTAGCTACCATCTCAGGAGATAAGGGTTAAAATGCTGTGTTCTCCAATAGCTTTAAAAAGTTAGAGCTTTTGATTTTGGACATGGTACCTGGAAGATTTGGAATCACGGGCTTTAAAATTTTTTTTTTTTTTTTTTTGAGACAAAGTCTCAGTACTGTCACCTGGGCTGGAGTGCAGTGGTGCAATCTTGGCTCACTGCAACCTCTGCTGCCCAGGTTCAAGAGAGTCTCCTGCCTCAGCCTGGGTTCAAGGGATTCTCCTGACTCAGCCTCTGGAGTAGCTGGGATTATGGGCACACACTACCGCACCCGCTCAAGTTTTTGTATTTTCACTATGTTGGCCGGGCTGTCATTGAACTCCTGACCTTGTGATCCACCCGCCTCTGCCTCCCAAAGTGTTGGGCTTTACAATTTTAATTTCAATCACCATGGTTATGCTAGTCTTTCACAGATAAGGATTAGTTATAAAGTTACGTGGTATCTGTTTAAAAACGTCGGTAAAGTTATTACTGAGTTTAGTTTTTGGAATCTCTGCATTTCTGGGTGTTTGAATTCACTATTTCACTGCACTTGTAACCTAAGCCTGCTGGTGTGTGCTGTGGCTCCGACCACCATTTCGTGGTAGTTAATTATAGAGTCAGTTCTTTTGAAAAGTCAGGAAAACTCCTCAATTGAATCTGCAAACCAAGTATGTAAACCCTGCACAAATGCTATTTACAACCCTTACAGCTAGGCACTTTTCCAGACCCTAGGAAAAACAGCCCTGAGGCCCTGAGGTGTGGTGGGCCTGGATTTCATTAAATTGACACAGTCATCTGTGTTCCGGAAGGAGCTACCAAGCTAGCTAGTGGCGATACTGATGATAAATGTGTTTACGTGCTAAGCCGCAAACTCAAAAGGGGCTGGTAAGAGCCAATAGCATGTTCTAGATTCCTGAACTGACTTGACTCTGGGTAGTTTTACACACACCTTAATTTTCCCCTCTCCATGAAGGTGATAATGATACCAAAATCCCACACACTGTGTCGTTGGGTGGAATGTCTAATAAAGTGTTTGGAAGAGTGTCAAATGATACATCAAATACCTAACACTAATTGCAATACTTAGGACCCAGTACTTTGAAATTGTGCCAGTGGATAGAGATGCTCAGTTATAAAGAGGTGTGAATTTAACTTACTTGAAGGGTAACGAAAGCTCTGCTGGCAAGAGAAGAGGCAGAAAATAATGGGTTGGCCTGTGTTTTGAAGGCTGGTCTACTTTATTTGAAGGGCGCCTCCTCCCTAAGTTATTAAAGCAGAATTTTAAAAGGACACTGATGTAAGATATCAATTACTTGTGTTGCATGACTCCATTTTTTTTTTTTCCTCAAATGAAAATTTCTCCAGTGACAATCCTGAGCAATTCCTAGGACATTGCTATATTTAATACTGAATTCTTCTTTTTTTTTTTTTTCAAGACGGAGTTTCGCTCTTGTTACCCAGGCTGGAGTGCAATGGTGCGATCTCGGCTCACCGCAACCTCCGCCTCCTGGGTTCAAGCAATTCTCCTGCCTCAGACTCCTGAGGAGCTGGGATTACAGGCACGTGCCACCATGCCCAGCCAGTTTCCTTCTAGAAGGACTGTAGATGACAGTGTTCAAACAAGACAGATGTGCCTGTGGGCATTCCAGATTTCTTTGCTGTCCTTAGGGTGTAGAGGTGAATATAGAATGTTTCTCAATCCTTCTCCTTAGAATACAGGTTGAGCATCCCTGATCAAAATGCTCCAAAATCTGAAACTTTGAGAACCGACATAACACTTGAAAAAATGCCAATTTGGGATTTTCAGATTAGGGATTTACAGTCAGTGAGTACCAGGCACACATTCCAAAAAAAAAAAAAAATCCAAAATACTTTTGGTCCCAAGCATTTTGAATAAAAGGAATTCAACCTGTATTTTCAGGGCCAGTGCCTTGGATCATGTTTTGGAAAACAGTAGTGACATAGTTTTTTGTTTTTGTTTTTCAAAGATGGGGTCTTGCCATGCTGCCCAGGCTGATTCCGAGCTCCTGGACTCAAGGGATCCTCCAGCCTCAGACTCCTGAGTCACTGGTGTGACATTGAATCTTTTAGCTGTATAATGCTATAGCTAAGGGGCCCAGGTGTTTGTGGGGTTTTGAGGAAGATGGTCATGGATTTGTCAGTCCAAGTGTTTGTTCTACATGGGGGTTTGTCTAATTTGGAGCTGGTGACTTGGTGTTGAGAGAGAGGAAAGAGCTTACTATTACTCCCTTTGGTATGAGATGCAAGAATATGACAGGACATTAAAAAATATATATTTAACTTCTGGGATACATGGGCAGAACGTGCAGTTTCGTTACATAGGTATACGTGTGCCATGGTGGTTTGCTGCACCTATGTACTGGTCACCTAGGTTTTAAGCCCTGCATAAATTTGTCCTAATGCTATCCCTCCCCTTGCCCTCCATCCTCTGCAAGGCCCCTGTGTCCATGTGTTCTCATTGTTCAGCTCCCACTTAGGAGTGATAACATGTGGTGGTTGGTTTTCTGTTGTGTTAGTTTGCTGAGAATGATGGCTTCCATCTTCATCCATGTCCCTGCAAAGGACATGAATGAGTCTGTTTTTATGGCTACATAGTGTTCCATGGTGTCTATATGCCACATTTTCTTTATCCAGTCTGTCACTGATGAGCATTTGGGTTGGTTCCAAGTCTTTGGTATTGTAAATAGTGCTGCAGTGTGTGTGTGTGTGTGTGTGTGTGTGTGTGTGTGTGTGTGTGCATGTGTCTTTATAGTAGAATGATCTATAATCCTTTGGGTATAGACCCAGTAATAGGACTGCTGGGTCAAATGGTATTTCTGGTCTAGATCCTTGAGGAATCACCACAGCGTCTTCCACAATGGTTGAACTAATTTACACTCCCACCAACAGTGTAAAAGTGTTCTTATTTCTCCACATCCTCTCCAGCATCTGTTGTTTCCTGACCTTTTAATGATCACCATTCTAACTGGCATGAGATGCTATCTCATTGTGGTTTTGATTTGCATTTCTCTAATGACCAGTGATGATGAGCTTTTTTTCCATATTTTTTTTGGCCACATAAATGTCTTCTTTTGAGAAGTATCTGTTCATATCCTTCACCTACTTTTTGATGTTTTTTTTTCTTGTAAATTTGTTTAAGTTCTTTTTTTTTTTTGAGACAGAGTTTCACTCTGTTGCCAGGCGCCAGGTTGGAGTGTAGTGGCACACTCTTGGCTCACTGCAACCTCCGCCTCCCGGGTTCAAGCAATTCTCCTGCCTCAGCCTCCCAAGTAGCTGGGACTACAGGCACATGCCACCATGCCCAGCTAATTTTTGTATTTTTAGTAAAGACGGGGTTTCACTATGTTGACCAGGATGGTCTCGATCTCTTGACCCCGTGATCCTCCCGCCTCGGCCTCCCAAAGTGCTGGGATTACAGGCTTGAGCCACCGCACCCGGCCTGTTTAAGTTCTTCATAGATTCTGGATATTAGACTTTTGTCAGCTGGATAGATTGCAAAAATTTTCTCCCATTTTGTAGGTTGCCTGTTCACTCTGATTATAGTTTTTTTTTTTTTTTTTGAGGAGTTTCGCTGTTGTTACCCAGACTGGAGTGCAATGGCACGATCTCGGCTCACTGCAACCTCCACCTTCTGGGTTAAAGCAATTCTCCTGCCTCAACCTCCCGAGTAGCTGGGACTACAGGCGTGCATCACCATGCCCAGCTAATTTTTGTATTTTTAGTAGAGATGGGGTTTCACCATGTTGACCAGGATGGTCTCAATCTCTTGACCTCGTGATCCACCCGCCTCGGCCTCCCAAAGTGCTGGGATTATAGGCGTGAGCCACTGCGCCAGGCCTTACAGTTTCTTTCACTGCGCAGAAGCTCTTTAGTTTAATTAGATCCCATTTGTCGACTTTGCCTTTTGTTGCAATTGCTTTTGGTGTTTTTGTCATGAAGTCTTTGCCCATGCCTAACTCCTGAATGGTGTTGCCTAGGTTTTCTTCTAGGGTTTTTATGGTTTTGGGTTTTACATTTAAGTTGTTAATTCATCTCGAGTTAATTTTTGTATCAGGTGTAAGAAAGGGGTCCATTTTCTGTTTTCTGCATATGGGTAGCCAGTTTTTCTAGCACCATTTATTAAATAGGGAATCCTCTCCCCATTGCTTGTTTTTGTCAGGTTTAGGACTTTCTTTTTTTTTAAAGCATTTTGTGACTATTAAATTTTTAATGCAGTTCCTATAATTTATTTCTTTGAACAAAGGGCCTGGCTTTGCTTCTGGAGGCTGTAGGAACTGTTCACGTAGTGGTTTGTGGATTTGTCTTTTTACACCATTTGCTCATTTTAAACTATGGGGTTAGGGAAATATAAAGAAAGGGGGGATACAACCCTGATACTTTCGCAAGTAGATAACCACTTTGATGTATGCTACAGATGCCTTGCTTATTCTTGTTGCATATATAACAATGTTGTGAGTAAAAGCGCTGGATTTTGGAGCTCAACTGCTGCAGTTTGAATCCTGGCTCTACCACTTACTAGTGGTTTGTGACCTTGGGCAAGTTGTTAATGTGTGTGCCTTACTGAGCTGGCTCTACTTTGGTTACCCTTGAATAGCAGCTGTCAGATCAGACATCCTTATCTTGTTTGGACCTCAGGGGGAAAGCAGTCTTTTACCATTTTGAGTACTATGTTAGCTGAAGGGTTTTTGTAGTTAACCCTTTATCAAGTTGAGAAAGCTCTCCTCTATTCCTATTTTTGTGTGTTTATTTTGAATGAGTGTTGGATTTTGTCTGGTTCTTTTTTGCATCAATTAATATAAAATGTGTTATTTTTCTTTAGCCTATTAATATGGTGGATCACATTGATTTTGATTTTTTTGAAGGCTGAACTGCCTTATATACCTGGAATAAATCTCACTTGGTCATGGCATATAATTTTTCTATGTTGCTGAATCCTATTTGCTGATGATTTTGTTCAGGATTTTTGAATCTATACTCATAAGGTATATTGGTCCATAGATTTTTTTTTTTTTTTTGGACTGTCTTGGTCTGGTTTTGGTATTAGGATAATAATACCGGTTTCATAAAATAGGGAAGCCTTCCCTTCTGGAAGAGATAGTGTAGAATTGGTGTTAATTCTTCTTTAAGTGTTTAATAGAATTCTCCAGGCGGGGCGCGGTGGCACATGCCTGTAATCCAAGCACTTTGGAGGCCAATGCGGGCGGATTACCTGAGGTCGGGAGTTCAAGACCAGCCTGACCAACATGGTGAAACCCCATCTTTAAAAAAAAAGAACTCTCCAGTGAAACCATCTGGGTCTCAAGATCTCTTTCTGTTTTTTTTTTTTTTTTTTTTTTTTTTGAGAGAGGTTCTTGCTGTGTCACCCAGGCTGGAATGCAGTGGCGCTATCTCAGCTCACTTCATTCTTGACCTCCAGGGCTCAAGCAGTTTTCCTGCCTCAGCCTCCCAACCCCACCCCCCAGGTAGCAGGTGTGCACCATCTTGCCTGGCTAATTTTTGTAGAGGCAGGATTTCCTCTTGTTGCCCATGCTGGTCTCAAACTCCTGACTTAAAGCAGTCGTCGTGCCTTGGCCTCCCAAAGTGCTGGGATTACAGGCATGAGTCACCACGCTTAGCCTCTTTCTGAAGTTTTTAAGCTACAAATTTAGTTTCCTTAATAGTTAAAGTACTGTTCAGGTTGTTTGATGTTGGGTGAGTTGTGATAGTTTGTGTTTTTAGAGAAATTGCCTCATTTCATTCTTAAGTTGCCACATTTATGTGTGTAGATTTGCAGTATTCCCTTATCCTGTTGGTGCTTGCAGGGTATCGGTAGTGCTGTCTCCTGTATCCCTAATACTGGCAAACTTTGTCTTTTTCCTAAGTCTTGCTAGAGTTCACCTTAATAATCTTTTCAAAGAAATAGTTTTTTGCTTCATTTTTTTCCCTCTAGTTTTTGTTATCAATTTTAATTGAGTTTTTTTGCTATTACCCTTTCCTTCTACTTGCTTTGGGCGTTTCTCTTTTTCTAGGTTCTTGAATTACTAGCATGGATTAGGGATTTGAGATTGTAAAGTGGAAACCGGTACTCTTAAGTATTCCCATTCTCTGTTACATGGTTTCTGTTAATCCTAGTTGATAATGTTACTCCTCGTATTCGTTAAAAAGCAAGAGTCTTAGTTATGTTGGTTGTTAGCTGTTCTTTTTTCAGTACTTAATAGATTGCTAACTTGAACGTAGGAAATATTCCTCGGATGATTCTACTTTCAGATGCTAAGAATGAGGCCAGACGCGGTGGCTCATGCCTATAATTACAGCACTTTGGGAGGCCAAGGTGGGTGGATCACGAGGTCAAGAGTTCGAGACCATCCTGGTCAACATGGTGAAACCCCGTGTCTACTAAAAATACAAAAATTAGCTGGGCATGGTGGCGTGCGCCTGTAGTCCCAGCTACTTGGGAGGCTGAGGCAGGAGAATTGCTTGAACTCAGGAGGAGGAGGTTGCTGTGGGCCGAGATCGCGCCATTGCACTCCAGCCTGGGTAACAAGAGCGAAACTCCGTCTAAAAAAAAAAAAAAGGTAAGAATGTTACTTCTGGCAATTCAGGCAGTAGAATTAACAGCCAAGTGTCCTTGTTAGAAATTCAGAGCTGGAAAAGACCTTAGACTAGGAAGCAGCAAACTGAAGCTCTTGGACCAGATTCTGTTCATCTGGCCTGTTTTTGTGTGACCCTCCAGCTAAGAATTATCTCTTAAAAGGGTTATAAAGCACACACACAGAGGAAAATGTGACAGAAACCTGATTTAGCCCGTATGCTTTACCATGTGGCCCTTTACAGAAAAAGCTTCCCCGCCCCTGCCTGTAGATTATCTAGGTGTAGTGATGCTGGTTGCCTAAAAAATTACGAAGTACAGGTTTCCTAGCCCCCCCATATGGCTGCCTTCTCATCTGGAATATATCACAGTACATGGCCCTCTCCATGTTTGGGTGGTTTTGACTTGTGTCCTTTGTCTTTCATCTTTATTCTCCAGTAGCACTTACTTTTCTAATCTTAGGTGCTGAGTTGAATGTGGACTTGGCTAATAGTGCTCTGGTAAAGCCATGGAAAGGGAAGGCAGAGGGACCTCCCAAGGGACATCTGTATCAAGGACAGTTCTAATATAAATGTGTTTTTTTTTTTGACATCACACAATTCCCAAAGTCCAAACTGTTTCATCTTTGGAAATGCTATTTCATTGTTGATTCACAGCCTGGCCTAGATGCTCAGACAGAACCCTTGAATTATTCTTTTTTCAGTTTTATTTTTAAAGAGTCTTGCTGTGTTGCCCAGGCTGGAGTACAGTGGTGCGATCTTGGCTCACTGCAACTTCTGCCTCCTGAGTTCAAGGGATTCTCCTGCCTCAGCCTCCGGAGTAGCTGGGATTATAGGCACCTGCCACTGCACTCGGCTAATTTTTGTATTTTAGTAGAGATGGGTTTTCCCCATGTGGGCCAGGCTGGTCTTGAACTCCTGACCTCAAATGGCCCAACTGCTTTGGCCTCCCAAGGTGCTGGGACTACAGGCATGAGCCACTGCGCCCAGCCTTGGATTATTTTTAAACACACAAATGGTATGACCTGTGAGGGATTCTGCCCAACTAAAGTTACTGAGAAGAAAGCTGGATGTTCGTGATACTGATGAAGTGCTCAAAAAGCATATTTCATCCTTTCCAGACAGTAAAAGTGGCAATCCCATGGTTTCTACTTTGGCAAAGAAATCTTGTTCCCCTTCTGGACTGAGCTAAAGGAAACCATTGTCATTTGACTGGGGCCGTCTCCACACCTCCCATGCCAATTTTGAACTATAAAAGTAAGCTGGTCACTTTACCTGGTCCAGATGCATTTCTAAGTCATTTCCTGTTCCCTAACCTCAAACACTGCAAGTCCGCTCTCAAAACCTTCTTCTTGTTACTTCTCTGACTTCTCCTTTCTGTTGAGTTGTAGCATGACCCCTACCCCCTGCTTTTCTGTGGGTTCTGATCTCTTTTCCTAATCCTCTGCCTTGGTTCTCTTCCACAGCTCTGGGCCAGAGTTTATTCCTTCCTCTTCCCAAAAAACATGGTCCTTAAGCTGACGGGGCCCACTGAAGAGCATTGTAGGACACTGTTTGTTGCTTGCATGATTCCTTCCAGGAGAGGTCAAGTGGCCTGATTATTCAGTGTCTCATAAGCCACAAACTAATAGATAATATTCCTCCCAGATGAAAGGCAGGCTTTTAGTATACTGTCTCTTGTCTGTGCCTTATTTTCTAAGTCTTGGCTAGACTCCCATATGGGTTAAATCAGAAGGGTGAGGATGGGTAAGTTTGAATCACTCCCCATTGCCACTGTCTGTGGGAAATGCTCTCCCTTGCAGTGGGAATGACGAGGCAGGGCAGTGAAATAATTAGTGACACATTTAAGTTATGCTGTAACTTAGTGCATTGAGTTTTAAGAAATAGTCATTGTGGCTGGTACTCTGTAAACATGCCCATATGGCTTTCCTTAATGCATGTTTGCATGAAAAGAGCTTGGGTGTCATTTCTGTGTTGGTGTGTTTTCCTTCTGTAGTTAATTTTTCTTGTCTGGTTACTCTTCTCTATGATCATCAGAAACCATGCTGTAAAAATTAAAGTCCTGTAAATTTTTCATTTTCATGCCATTGTCCTTGTCTGCTCTGTCTGTATTTTTTTTTTTTTTTTTGAGACGTGGTCTTGCTCTGTCACCCAGGCAGTGCAGTGGCGAGATCTCAGCTCACTGCAACCTCTGCCTCCTGGGCTCAAGCTATTCTCCTGCCTCAGCCTCCCAAGAAGCTGGGACTACAGGCATGCACCACTGCACCTGGCTAATTTTTTGTATTTTTATTTTTGTATTTTTATTTTTTTCTGAGACAGAGTTTCGCTGTTGTTATCCAGACTGGAGTGCAATGGCATGATCTCGGCTCACCGCAACCTCCGCCTCCTGGGTTCAAGCAATTCTCCTGCCTCAGCCTCCCGAGGAGCTGGGACTACAGGCGCGCACCATCATGCCTAGCTAATTTTTGTATTTTTTGTTTTTGTTTTTTAGTAGAGACGGGGTTTCACCTTGTTGACCAGGATGGTCTCGATCTGTTGACCTCGTGATCCACCTGCCTTGGCCTCCCAAAGTGCTGGGATTATAGGCGTGAGCCACTGTGCCTGGACATTTTTTGTATTTTTAGTAGAGATGGAGTTTTACCATGTTGCCTAGGCCGGTCTCCAGTGATCCTCCAGCCTCAGCCTCCCAAAGTACTGGGATTACAGGCGTGAACCACCACGCCTGGCTCCAGTCTGTATTTTGCAGCCATACCTCATACAGAGGCCTGAGACTGTCTCCAGGCACTTGAGTGTTAGGAGAGCAGTGTGGGAACTGGACACCAGCCACCTCACTGTGCAATGACAGTGCCTACACACAGCAGTCACTCAGCCACTTGGTAGTCTATGATGAGTGGGGACAGGTAAAGAAGACCACTCCTTGCAGACTCCTTGTGTTGCATCTGAGCCTGTGCCTGGTGGTCAGCTTGTGGTGAAGGAGGATGATAAACCAACTACTTTTTTCATATATGAAAGTATGTATTAGTTTTCTACTGCTGCACAATAAATTGCCACAAATTTAGTCACTTAACACATAATCTCACAGTTTATAAGGATTAATAATCTGAAAATGGCCCAGCTGGGTCCACTTCTAAGGATATCAAAAGGATGTACTCCTGGCAAAAGCTGGGCTGTGTTTCATCTGGAAGCTCTGCTGGGGAAGAATCTTTTTCCACATTCATTAAGATTATTAGCAGAATCCACTTTCTTGCAGCTGAAAGACTAAAGAAACCAGATTTTTACTGAATCTTGGTTGTAGGCTTTTCTCAGGTCCTAGAGACTCCCCACAGCCCTTAGCCATCTGGTCCTCCACTTGGCATTTCATAGTATCACTGTTTGCTTTTTCAAGGCAAGAGAAAAAACTTTCACTCCACTGTGCTGAACAGAGTCTGTCGTATCATAACCATGGGGTGAAATCTCATCACCTTTGCCAGACTCTATTGATTAGAAGGAAGTAGTCCTACCCACACTCAAGGGGAGGAGATTATTCAAGGAGCTGACTCATTGGGACTCACCTTGGGTATGTATGCCTTAGTGAGTGATTGCATATGAGCCCAAACAGAGAAGCAATATGGTACAATTAAATGTCATCTCAATAAGAGATCAAGAATATATGATTTTTTTAGGTAAAATTATTAAATTTTAGAAAAAAATTTGAATATAGGTCAGGTTTTTTATATCTTTGCCACCTTAGATGTTTCCCAAGAAGACAGAAAAAATCTAGTTGTATATGAGCTATAATATAACTGTTTGCAGAAGCACCTGTTAAGCACTGACAACCCCAAAATATATCCGTGTTTGTCCTATAGTTTGTTTTTTTTTTTGTTTCTTGTGAGAGAGTCTTGCTGCGTTGCCCGGGCAGTGCAGTGGAACAATCTTGGTTCACTGCAACCTCTACCTCCTGGGTTCAAGTGATTCTCCTGCCTCAGCCTCCTGGAATATCTGGGATTACAGGTGCTCACCACCATGCCCAACTAATTTTTTTTTTTTTTTGTATTTTTGGTAGAGACAGGGTTTCACTATATGTTGGCCAGGCTGTTCTCGAGCTCCTGAGTTCAAGTGATCACCTGCCTTGGCCTCCCAAAGGGCTAGGATTACAGGCATGAGCCACCACACCTGGCCCTTATACTCTTTTAAAAAAAAAAATTAAAAATTTTTATTTCAGTAGTTTTTGGAGTACAGGTGGTTTTTGGTTACATGGATAATAAGTTCTTTAGTGATGATTTCTGACATGTTGGTGCACCTGTCACCTGAGCAGTCTACACTGTACCGAATATGTAGTCTTTTATCTTACACCCCCTTTCCACCCTTCCCCTGTAGCTCCCAAAGTCCATTATATCATTCTTATGTCTTTGCGTCCTCATTGCTTAGCACTCACTTCTAAGTTGAGGATGTATGATATATGGTTTTCCATTCTTGAGTTACTTCACTTAGAGTAATGGCCTCCAGCTCCATTCAAGTTGCTGCAAAACACTTCATTTGTTTTTATGGCTGAGTGGTATTCCATGATATATCTTTTATTTAATTTTTTTGTTTTGAGACAGAGTCTTGCTCTGTTGCCTAGGCTGGAGTGCAGTGGCGTGATGTCCACTCACTGTCTCCTGTGTTCAAGCAATTCTCCTGCCTCAGCCTCCCGAATAGCTGGGATTATAGATATGTGCCACCAAGTCCAGGTAATTTTTGTATTTTTAGTATAGACGCAGTTTCACCATGTTGGCCATGCTGGTCTTGAACTCCTCACCTCAAGTGATCCACCCACCTTGGCCTCCCAAAGTGCTGGGATTATAGGCATGAGCCACCACGTCTGGCCAATAAACAACATTTTCTTTATCCACTCGTTGATCAGTGGGCATGTAGGTTGGTTCCATATTTTTGAAATTGCAAATTGTGCTGCCATAAATGTGTGTGTGTATGACTTTTTCATGTAATGATTTCTTTTCCTTTCTTTTCTTTTCTTTTTTTTTTTTTTTTTGAGGCAGAGTCTCACTCTGTTGCCTAGCCTGGAGTGCAGTGGCCTGATCTCTGCTCGCTGCAGCCTCCACCTCCTGGGTTCAAGTGATTCTTCTGCCTCAGCCTCCTGAGTAGCTGAGACTAGAGGCGCCCACCACCGTGCCCAGCTAACTTTTATATTTTTAGTAGAGACCAGGTTTCACCATGTTGGCCAGGCTGGTCTTGAACTCCTGATCTCAAGTGATCTGCCCGCCTTGGCTTCCCAAAGTGCTGGGATTACAGGCGTGAGCCACCACGCCTGGCCTTCTTTTTCAAATAATGGATTTTTTTTCCTCTGGGTATATACCCACTAATGGGATTGCTAGATGCAATGGTAATTCTACTTTTAGTTCTTTAAGGAATCTCAATGCTGTTTTCCATAGTGGTTGTACTAGTTTGTATCCCTACCAGTAGTGTTAAAGTATTCCGCTTTCACCACATCCACACCAACATCTATTATTTTTTGACTTTTTAATTATAGTCATTCTTGCAGGAGTAAGGTGGTATCTCATTGTGGTTCTAATTTGTATTTTCTTGATAACTAGTGATGTTGAGCATTTTTTCATGCTTGTTGGCTGTTTATGTTCTTTTAAGAATCGTCTATTGCCCATGTCCTTGGCCCACTTTTTGATGGGATTATCTGTTTTTATCTTGCTGATTTGTTTGAGTTCCCTGTAGATTCTGGATGTTAGTCCTTTGGATGAATAGTTTGTAAATATTTTCTCCTACTCTGTGGGTTATCTGTTTGATGATTATTATTTCTTTGGCTGTGCAGAAGATTTTTAGTTTAATTAGATCCTATTTATTTATTTTTATTTTGTTGCATTTGCTTTTGGGTTCTTGGTCATGAATTCTTTGCCTAAGCCAATGTGTAGAAGAGGTTTTCTGATGTTACCATTATCTTCTAGAATTTTTATGGTTTCAGTTCTTAGATTTACGTCTTCGATCCACCTTAAATTGATTTTTGTATAAGGTGAGAAATAAGGATGCAGTTTCTTTCTTCTACATGTGGCTTGCCAGTGGAGAAACCAGCTTCTGAGACTTCTCCATTGCCTTGGCAACCTTGAGGTAAGTGAGATTCTGAAGGCTCAGCTTGTTACTTTGGCATTTTGGGGTGGAGGGGGACAACTTTTTTGAGATGAGATTCATATGCCAATACAACTCCTTTATTGAATATGTAAAATTCAGTAGGTTTCAGTGTATTTGCAGAGTTGTGTGACCATCATGACAATCAACTTTAGAACATTTTCATCACCTCAGAAAGAAACCCTGTGCCTCTTAGCCATCACCCTTATTCCTACCCTCATTCTTCCCAGCCTCTGGAACCACTAATCTGCTTTACATTTCTATGGATTTGCCTTTTCTGGACAAAGCAAATAGAATCACTTCTTTCACTTAGCTTAGTGAAAGCTTCTTTTTCACTTAGCATAGTGTTTTTAAGGTCCAACCATGTTGTATGTAGCATATATCAGTATTTTATTCCTTTTATGCCTGAATAACCGCATGAATAAAGCACAGTTTACTTACCCATCTATAACCTGATGGAAGTTTGGGTCGTTTCTACTTTCTGGCTATTGCATACCACGCTGCTGTGAACATCTGTGTCAGCTTCATTTTATCATCATGCAGCTGTTGTAAAAAGGACTAGACTTGGGGCTAGAAAGCCAAGCTGTTAAATAAGTCTCACCAAAGAACTACCTGCTTGACCTAGAAATTCATTAGGCTTCTGAATATCTTAGAAGTCTAATAAGCAGATCCTTTTTGAAAATTAAAAAGTTCAACTTTTAATTTCAAATTAGAATTTTCTTTTGTGAAATCGAAGGATTTTTTGCATATCACTTGATTTCTGTAATCTGGACTTGCTACCTGTCAGTCTTCATGCTTTTGATGGACCTCGCACATTCTGAGTGATCTGAAAAGATGCTCTCAGACCCTTAGGCAGTGCTTAGCTATGGACTTGGGTGAAAAGAAGACTTGAGGGATGCCATTGTCTTTGTCATCCTTTTCAGAGGGGTTGTGTCAGTGGTGTTGGTGACTCCTGAACAGATACTTCTTTAACTTGGTATAGTTTATGTAAATTTTAGTATACCAGTTCTGAGTTTTGAACAATGCATACAGATGTGTAACCACCAGTGTTACCAAGATTAGAACAGCTGAACGGGCTTTTAAAGCAGCTTCCTGAATGATTTCAAATTGGATAGGAATCCGGTTTCCTTTCCTCTTTTAGGTAGAGAAGTTCGTCAAGAAAAACCAGAAAGGTGCTTTATGTGTGAAGGGAAATTGCACACAACCTGAGCCTGGCTCTCAGGTTATCTGACATTGGGGTCTGGGGTTTAGGGGGAAGGATGCTTGCGTTTGTACTTCCCCTGTAGGGAGTTGCAGACTGGCTCTGTTGCCAGCCAGCTCGCAGGCCATCTTCCCATGGAGAGAGTACAGATCCCTGAACTGAGCAGGCAGGAAGGGGCTGGGTGTAAGCCTGACCAAAGGTGGGCCCTTGGACTTGGGTGGTAAGTGGGAAGGCATGAGTGAGTGTGTGTGTGTCTGTCTGTCTGTGTGAGTGTAGGGGCATGGAGCTCTGGAACTCTTGGCAGTTCTGTGGTAGCTGGGGCTGCAGTTGCTGGAGCGTTAGGTGAGCTGGAGCTTCAGCTTTGGGTCTTATCACTTGGCATGATGCGGGGATGGGGATGACCGACCACCCCTTGGAGCCAGTTCTGGGAGAGACCTAGGGGAGAAAGGGGCTTGATAGTGAGGTAGAAAATTTTCAGCCTTCATAACTAAAAATATGCTTGGCGAGAATAGAAATTCATCTCCCAGTTTCACAAGCCAGGTGCTCCTTGACCGTGAGAGAGCTGAAAGGAATGTGAATGTAAATCTTCTGTTCCAACCCCCTCATTTTGCAGAGGAGGATGTCAAGTCTCTGGCCTGTGGAGTCTAATGACCTTGTGTCAGGGGTGGTGCGCGCGCGCACACACACACACACACCACACAGACACACACACACACACACACACACACACACACACACACACACACACACGGTAGTCGAGGTTGTGTAGCCTTCAGAAAGTCCCCAGGGTGCTCAAAACTCAGCCTGAGTTTTCTTAGCTAAAGTTTTTGAAGCTGAAAAATAGCCACAAGCCAAGGTCACAAATAGAGGTTTTTTGTTGTTTTTTGTCTTTCTGGATGTGTGAGAATTGTACATTTCCTTAGGGCAGCCTCTAATGGAATTTAGTTTGTTAAGGAATATATTAGATTCTCAAAGCTGAAGGAGGAGCAGGAATATAACATGCATGTCTTTGTTTTGGGGAGGGGCGGGGGAGCAGGTTTGATTTTTGATTCAGAGTGACTCCCTGGGCTAGTAAGGTTGACTAGTACAGCTGATCTCCTTTATGCACACGGGGCTGCATGCCATATGGATCAAATAGCGGTACAAGATTAAATAGCGGTACGGATTAAATAGCGGTACAAGACCACGAGGGAAGGAAGGAACTGACGTTGATTCTGGGTTCTATACAGGAACCCTACAAAGTAGTGTTTCAGCTTTTTTTAGGTCTGTAAGTGAAAAGTCCTGGCCAGTGAGTTGGGGTGGGGTAGAGAGACTGGTGAGAGGCTTGGTGGGGCCTGTTATGGGGAATGTTAAGTGGCTGGTGATGTAATAACCATTGATGAGAGTAGCGAAGTAACAAGCCTGATATTGATCCCAGACTTGTGATTGGAACAGTGCTGGGAGCAGTTGCACAGCAAGCAAAGTTCCAGCTAGATACACAGATTTGGGCTTCGGCCATCCAGAGCTGATGCTCAGGGTCAGAAGAATGAGGCTCTCCAAGACGGGCCTATAAATGGTTCCCTGGTAGAAAATGAGGCAGGAGGGTAAAGCGTAGGTCTTGATTCTTTTTTTCCCCTTCCTTTAGTAGTGGTGTATTTTAATTTGGACCAGTTTATTCATTTTAAATTACTGTTGAACACACATACACAAAGTAGGCAGTGGGCTGGAAATGGGGACATTGTGTTGTTCAGTAGACAAAGGACACCTTTTGCCTTGGGAGAGGTCACTGTTTCTGAGTACTTTGGAAGGCTGACTGATCTACTAGTTGTAATGTATTGTTTTTGCCTGGCCACTGAAGTGAATTTTCTAAGAGCTGCCAAAGAAGAACATTTCGTTGGCCTAGTTTGGTGGATGACTATGTCTCCTTGAAAGTAGTGTGATGAGCTCTTTTAGCATTTGAATCTTTGTTCACATTTTCTTCTAATTTGTGGACACTTAGGACCTTGGTATCCTGTGTTCTCAAGTTTGAGTATATTCTGACCTCAGGCTCATTTTTACCCATGTTTAGAACATCTAGTAGTTCTCAAGGGATTGTACTGCCCCTGTCCTGCCCTTGGGGCAGTTAGGGTATGGGGTCTTTATTGACAAGCAAGGACATTCCTGACATTTAGTGGGTATGGCTGGGTTGCCAAAGTCTTGTGAAAGACAGGATAGTCTTTCTTACCACATCGTTAACCTTGACCCTGATATCCAGGAACCCTGATAAGAGCAAGTATGATTTGTTTCGTCATTTTTACAAGTTCCATACTAGACAGGCATACAGGTTGTAATTTGGAATAATTGCAAGGCATTTTCTGGGGCATGTGACAGGTTACCCGTGGCTTCAGTTACTAAAGAGTTCTAACTTTTTTCAGCCCTTCTGTTTCGTTGCGCATTTTTTTATAACTTTTTGGTGACGAGTATAACTGGTACGGAAATTGTAAGGGGTTTCTTTTTTTTTTTTTCTATTGGGTGATTTACGTTAGTGGTTCTTAACTGTGGCTGCATGTTGGAATTGCCCAGGGAGCTTTTGAAAATATTGATGCTTGGGTCCCACCCCCAGATTTCTACTTAACTGGGTTAATGTATGGCATTGGAATTTTTTAATACTCCCCAGGTGATTAGTATTTTTTTGAGACAGGGTCTCACTATTGCCCAGGCTGAAGAACAGTGGTGCAATCATGGGTCGTTGTGTAGCAGGAGCGGCCGCGGGAAACGGATCTCTCAGACATGGAATACAGGAGGAAGGAGTTATTCGGCCGGGAGCAAGGTGGCATAGTTGCCTAACATCCAAGCTCCCCTAACAAAGGAAGGTTCCATCTTCATATAGGCTTATACTTTAGATGTTACATGTGGAAGAATCTTAGGTTTATAGCTTAACATATGAAAAGGATCTTGGTTTACAGTCTCAGGAATTACGTATGAAAAGGGCTTCGGTTTACAGTCTTAGGAATGAAAAGGGGAGGTTTACAGTCTTAGGAAAACGGGGAAGTTGATCTGAGATGCCTGGGTCTCCCTCTTCACTCCCCCATATGAGACCCTTACCACTTTATAATATTAGTGAGAGGTCTCACTTTCATTCTTACTTTCCAGATTTTCTGAAGAAACCGACTGATAATGTTTCATATAGTACACTTATGATGTCATTTTTTGGCTAACTACAGTGGTGATGAATCCCCTAATCATCTGAAGGAACAAGAGGAGTAGACAAGAGAGCAGTAAACAAACACCTATTATTATTATAACACTTATGTTGAGGGTTTTGAATCCTCCCAAGGATGAGAACCAACCTCCAAATAAGGACTCAGGGTTAAATCTGTGCCACACCTGTACAGGCACGTATGCCAGTTTGGTCATGTCTCGCACAGTATCCTCTACTGCTTGCCCCTGGTCATGTATGTGCAGACGGCAGTTGGTTAGATTGAATTTTCCACAGACTCCCCCTTCGGCTGCTAGCACATAATCTAGGGCCAGCCGGTTCTGATAAATTGCGTTTCTTATTTGAGTTTCTTGTCGGACCAAGAGGGACAGAGCTTTGCCCGTTTCATTAGTGAGTATTTCCAAAATAGCCTGCGACCGGATGATCCGGTTGAGCATGTAAATAGGGGTTCGGTATCCCCATGAGCCATCTTCAGCCCATGTGGCTGGCCCATAGTACTCAATTCTCTCCGGTGGCCACTCATCATCTGTCCAATTCCCTAGTGTTAGGTCTCTCTTCTCTCTAGCGGAGTAAACTGGACGTCCTAACAGCTCACCTATCTTAACAGATAATAGGAAGAAAGAGGGCTTAATGATGCCTACGACACAGCTGCCTGTCCATCTCATGGATCACACACCTTATATTGAATACCATTATACAAACAGGTTCCCTTCTGTGTCCCTGTACATTTATAAGAACTGCAGGACAAAAGAATGGCAGTAACTTTTACGTCCTACCTGGTGTACATACTGAGGGCATTCTTCAAAATTAGTTAATGTTCCTACTGTGCAAGTCCAAATATTAAGAAGAACAAGTCCCACGATGAATCTCATGCTTCAGCCGGGTGTGGACCAGCCAGCTTCCAGGATGTGGCTGGAGCAAGGCTTGTTGTCCTTTAAGGTGATTCTGCAGTCCTTGCCTTGGTCTAAGTCTCAGCTGTTGCTGGTCTTTACACAGCTGTGGTGGATTCAGGCTAGGATTCCCTCTACCTTCACGGCTGTGGGATTGGTCAGGATCAGGTCTGAGGTCCTTTCCATTGTGGCTTTAGAGGAGCTGTACTCCCATCCTTTATCCACACGTGATTACCTAGTGAGAAAGGGTGAACTGGGGAGAAAAAGGCTTACAGGACATTTTTTTTTTTAACCAGTTGTTAAATGACCTTTATTGAAATATTTTCCTTTGTGCTTCTTAACTAGCTGGGCATTCCACAGCACCACTGTTGATGTCATCTATGATGTCATGAGGGTGGCGGCCATCTACATTACAGCCCACAGACTGGGCAGTCCCCAGGATCTCTTTAATGGTTCCAGAGAGTTCTCTGGCTAAAGATCGGTGCTGCATCTGTTGAGCAATGCTGACAATCTCATCGAAAGTGATATTCCCGCTGTGTTTAATGCTTTTCTGTTTCTTTCTGTCTCTTGATGGTTCCTTAAGGGCTTTGATGATCAGGGCAGAGGCAGAAGGCACCACCTCAATCTCGGCCTGTCTGTTCTGAATGGTCAGTTTCACTGTAATCCTCAGGCCCTTCCAGTCACCCGTTGCCTTGGCAATGTCATTACCAACCTTTTTTGGAGACGACTTTGATCTCGTTGGGGTCGAACTTCGGTGGCATGGTGGAGGTGGCTGGTGTTGGATGAACCCGGATTCGGGATGACTGAAGAAAGTTGCACCTTGGCCTCCTCTGAGCCGAAAGCTGAAAAGGAGGACATTTGTTATTTACTTAGGTTGAAGTATCCTAAGCGATTCTCCTTAGAACTGGTAACTAGCATCCTAACTAAATCTCTCCCCACTCCTGAGGAGTTCCTAGGAGTGCCCAAAGTAGGGGAGGGGCCCTATGGTATAAGACTTTATAGGGGAATATCCTGTTTTTCCTAAAGGGGGTGCCTCTAATTTTGAATAACCCCAAGGGAAGTGCCTGCACCTACTCTAATCTTGTTTCCTGACACACTTTCCCTAAGCTGTTTTTGATGGTCCGGTTCATCTTTTCCACTTTTCCGGAACTCTGAGTTCGGTAAGCAGCGTGCAGTTTCCAGGTGATACCCAAGGCCGTTGCTGTTTTCCAGACTAAATCTGCCACAAACGCTGGTCCGCTGTCTGCTCCGATGTGCAGTAGCAGTCCAAACCTAGGGATAAGATCTCGAAGCTGCAATGGGCTCTTTCAGTCCCATCCAGAGTATGTGCACACCAGGACCAACAAATAATTATGTCTCCCACACTTGGACATTTCAATAAAGTCTATCTGGCGATCTTCAAACGGTGCTGCTTCATAAGCTTGAATTCCAGGGGGAATAGTTGGACCCTGCCTCGTGTTGTGTTGCCGACATGTAATGTATTGCTGTGCCACAGTTTTGGTCAAGGCTGCTAGGTGTGAGATGTAAAAGTACCGGCCCAACATCCTTTCAAGCGACTCTTGACCTAAATGAGTGGTCTCATGTACGGCTTGTACACCTGCTACCCCCAGCAGCTGTGGTACTGCTATTTTTCCATCTGGCAGTTGGATCCATCCTTCTTTAATCAGTTGCCCCCTTCTGTCTGGAGAAAGTCTCTTTCCTCAGAGTAAGTAGGTATTAGATCAGGGATCTGAGGAATCAGCAGGGCTGTAACTGCTATTCAGTAGGGGGCAGATGCTGCCTTCTGAGCTGCTGAATCCACTCGGGAATTTCCCAGGGCCACGGAGGTGTGGGCCCACTGACGTCCTCGGCAATGCATGACCGCCACCCTCCGGGGCTTCTAGACTGATTCTAGCAGCTGCAAAATTTCATGCTGATATTTTATTTCTTTCCCCCCGAAGTTAACAGGCCTCTCTCTTTGTACAGTGCTCAGTGTGCTTGGAGAGTCGGGAAGGCTTATGGAGAGTCAGTGTAAATGTTTACAACCTCATCTTTACTCAGCTCTAGGGCTTGACTTAAAGCAGTGAGTTCAGCCTTCTGAGCTGAGGTGCCCTGAGGCAGGGATCTGGCCTCAGTTACAGTGTCCAGCATTACCACGGCGTAGCCTGCACATCTTTCCCCTCGTGGATTGACAAAGCTGCTCCCATCCACATACAACTCCCAGTCTACTACTGTCCATGGCTGATTCCGAAGATCAGGCCTGCTGGAATAGACTGTGCCCAGGACTTCAGCACAGTTGTGTTCAACGTGACCCTCTGACATTGGGATCAAAGTGGCGGGGTTTAAGGTGTTGCAGACTTCAATGGTGATACGGGGATTTTCACATAGCAGGCCCTGGTATTTGGTCAGCCTAACATCTGATAACCAGTGGTGCCCTCTGGTATTCATTAGAGTCACTACTGCGTGAGGTGCCTTGATATTTAGGTTCTGTCCCAGAGTTAGCTTATCTGCTTCTTGTGCTCGCAGAGCAGTTGCTGCCAGGGCCCTTAAGCATGGGGGCCATCCTTTGGAAACTCCATCCAGCTGCTTGGAGAGGTAAGCTACAGGCCTGGGCCCAAGGTCCTACTATTTGGACTAGGACCCCAACTGCCACTTTTTCTCTTTCTGCCACATATAATGTGAAGGGCTTTGTTAAATCAGGCAGCCCCAAAGCTGGAGCCGACATCAGTTGTTTTCAGTTCCTGATAGGCCTGATGCTGCTGGGATCCCCATTCAGAGGGATCCTTGTCTCTCCACTTTGTCACATCATAGAGGGGTTTGGCTAGTACTGCGAAGTTTGGAAATGCACAATTTACAAAACCCACGGCTCCCAGGAGCTCTCTCGCCTGCCTTTTAGTCTCAGATTTTGTCACTTGGCAAGTGGCTTGCTTCCTCTGCTTCTAGACTGCGTTCCCCCTTCCAGATGGCGAGCCTCAGATATTGTATTTGCTTTTTGGCAAATCTGGGCTTTCCTTTTAGACACTTTATACCCACAGCCCTCCAGGTGCCGAAGTAAGGCATTTGTTTGGGCACCTGACTGTCGTGGGGTGTCCCAATAGAAGGTTATCAGCATACGGGGCAGCGTGCAAGCAAGAAGCTTCTGGGGGGCAGTAACAGGCTGAAGCCTCCCCAAGGATGATGAGAGTTTTTGAGCCCCTGGGAAGCTGGGTTCAGGTGTATTGAGTTGGTTACACCTTTTTCTGGGTTTCTGCCATTGAAATGCAAATAGTTTTTGACCCTTTGGGTGCAAAGCCACGCAAGCCCTGCAGGGGCCTGGATGATAATATCAGTCTTCTGCTTCTGGCTAGGAGGGCTCCACCGTCCTTCCCAAGGGACAATGAGAGGCTGGATGACCCCTGCCTGAGGCATTTTTAGCTGCAGGGAGTCTTTTTTTTTTTTTTTTTTAATGGGATAGTGGCCCTCAATTTGCACAACAGGTTTTGCGGGAGAAAGAGGGCAGGGGCAGTCTGTTAAGTACAAGAAAGTCTGTTCTCTTAACCCCTTAATAGCTTTAACAATATTGGTTCTGTTTATTCCATGGGGGGTTACAGGGCTGTCGTCCGGACTGTGGGCTCTTTGGGGGTGTATGAGTCCGGCCTCCTCTCTTTTAGTCCAGTGGCCCCTCCATTAGATTGAACAGAGCCCCTTCACTTTTTATCTGGATCCTCGTGCTTAGGATCACCCTGTTCTCCCATTAACTGTGGGCATTTTTTTTCCAATCTCCTATTTCTTGACAAAATGCACACTGATCGTGTTGCAGGCGCAGGCGGGCAGACTATGGGGCTTTTTTAGGAACCCCCCTTTTTCCATGCTCTTAGGGGCGTTCCTTTCATAGCAGTAGCTATCAAGTCCGCCTTCCGTTGAGCCTGACGTTCCCTTTCCCTATGATTTTCCCTCTGGCTTACTGCCTCTTGGTTTACAAATGCCTGGTTAGCTACTTCCAATAACTGAAGTATTCACGCATGCAAATCCTGCCTGTTTCTGCCACTGAATTTGCCTGGATTTGGGAGTCCGAGTTTCTCGGCGGCGAGGGGGATGGTGGTTTCTAGCAGTCTATCCCTTGGCTACTAAAACAGTCGTTGCCTGCTCTCTTAGCCACTTTGGAGGGTTTAACACTAACTGCAACCACGAGTCTATGTATGGAAATTGATCAGGGTGTTCTAGCTCGTCGTATATAACTTCATGCCTTACTTTGGAGACAAGGGGCCTGTCTAGGGTCCCCTCTGGGGGCCAACCTACCCTAAAAGCTGGCCAATCTTCCCTACATAAAGCCCTTAATTTCTTCTTTTTTTTTTGAGATGGCGTTTCGCTGTTGTTACCCAGACTGGAGTGCAATGGCGTGATCTCGGCTCACCGCAACCTCCGCCTTCTGGGTTCAAGCAATTCTCCTGCCTCAGCCTCCCGAGTAGCTGGGACTACAGGCACGCACCACCATGCCCAGCTAATTTTTGTATTTTTAGTAGAGATGGGGTTTCACCTTGTTGACCAGGATGGTCTCGATTTCTTGACCTCGTGATCCACCCGCCTTGGCCTCCCAAAGTGCTGGGATTATAGGCGTGAGCCAATGAGCCGGGCCAACCCTTAATTTCTCTGGTGTCTTAGTTACTTTATAATTCCCACTAAATCCCTTCTTGAAATTTTTCAGCACGGTTTCTAAAGGGGTGGGCTTGCTATGGGAGTGAGCCATATTAACACTTCAAAGAAACAATTCCCAGAGTTAGGAGAGTGTTAGTTCACTCACAGCAGTTCCTGCCTAGCAAGATGCAGCACAGAGCATTTTCCGATTTACATTCACTTCAATCCTTTTACAACGCCCAGAGGCTTCTTCACTCAGCCTTCTGTGGCTGTCTCTAATTTCTTACAAATTGCTCGAAGCATGAGACCCTTCCTAACGGCCCGATACCTTTTATGACGGATAAGTAAGGCTGGACACATCTACACACAGACACAGATCTGATTGCTCTACTTCCAATTCAAAACCATAAGCAAAAGCTTCCAAGGTTACAGAGAGCTACCTTCCAAAGTGCCGATCTGGCACCCGTGGGTGATCAGGCAACGCTTCTACCCAAAATGGGGTGGGCTACCTTCCCGGGTTCAATCTTTTCTTACAAATTGCTCGACGACACAGACACACATCCACACACAGACACACATCCGATTGCTCTCCTTCCAATTCAAAACCATAAGCAAAAGCTTCCAAGGTTACAGAAAGTTACCTTCCAGTGTGCCAATCTGGCACCCGTGGGTGATCAGGCCACGCTTCCACCCAAAATGGGGTGGGCTACTTTCCCGGGTTCAATCTTTCCAAATTCAGTGAGCTGGACTTCCCCAAATGCTCGTTCCTCCTCAGTGTTCAGCCACTGGGTGGATCCGCACTGCAAGGCCTCCCTGCTCCGCTCTGGCGAGGGCAAATACGTGCCCAGGTGTGCTCTCAGGATGTATCACCCCAGTGAGCAGGAGTTCCCCTGCAGGGATGCTCCACAGGGCTAGGCAAACCACCTAAGAGACTTTTTCCTGCCGACGGGAAAAAGAGACTCACTTCCCAGCCAACGCACCAAAATGTAGCAGGAGTGGCCGCGGGAAACGGATCTCTTGGACACCGAATACAGGAGGAAGGAGTTTATTCAGCTGGGAGCAAGGTGGAATAGCCGCCTAACATCCAAGCTCCCCTAACAAAGGAAGGTTCCATCTTTATATAGGCTTATACTTTAGATGTTACACATGGAAGAATCTTAGGTTTATAGCTTAACATATGAAAAGGGTCTCGGTTTACAGTCTCAGGAATTACATATGAAAAGGGCTTTGGTTTACAGTCTTAGGAATGAAAAGGGGAGGTTTACAGTCTTAGGAAAAAGGGGAAGTTGATCTGAGATGCCTGGGTCTCCCTCTTCAGTTGCAGCCTTCACCTCTCAGGATAAAGTGTTCTCCCATCTCAGCCTTCTGGGTAGATGGGACTATAGGGGAATACCACCATGTCTGGCTAATTTTTGTAGTTTTTGTAGAGACAGATTTTCACCACATTGCCCAGGCTGGTCTCAACCTTCTGGGCTCAAGTGATCCTCCTGCTTTGACCTCCTAAAGTGTTGGGATTACACACATGAGCCACCATGCCTGGCCTCCCTGGGTGAATTGTAATACACAGCTAGGATTGTAAACCACTGATCTAGATGTTCTTGAACCTCTGCAAAGATATAGAAACAAAGGATGATGAATTCAGTCTTTATTACTGAAAAATGAAAAAAATTACTGATGATGAAAAAAAGTACTTTTTTATTTGCCCACAAAACATTTATTGAACACCTGGGATCAAGATGACTTAAGTGAACCACCTCGTGCTTTGCTTTGTTTTCTCTTAAAACCCTGATTTGGGGCCGGGTGCGATGGCTCACGTGTGTAATCCCAGCACTTTGGGAAGCCGAGGTGGGTAGATCACCTGAGGTCGAGAGTTTGAGACCAGCCTGATCAACATGGTGAAACCCTGTCTCTACTAAAAATACAAAATTAGCCGGGTGTGGCGGCACATGCCTGTAATCTTAGCTACTCTGGAGGCTGAAGCAGGAGAATCTCTTGAACCCAGGAGGCGGAGGTTGCAGAGAGCCAAGATTGCACCATTGCACTCCAGCCTGGGCAACAAGAGTGAAATTTCATTTTAAAGAAAATAAAAATCCTCTGATTTGGAAAAAGATTACTTCAGAGTCTTCAGCTCTAGTTCCCCTTCCTAGAGTGTCACTGGGTGACAGGGAGTGGCCTCAATCAGGAGGTAGGTGAGGATGAAGGGAGATGGATGGTAGGCAAAACGGTGGTGTTCCCATAACACCTTCCAGGCAAGACTAGCGTGCTAAGATGCCCACAGGGACCAGGCAGCCACACAAATGAACAGGGCTTGTGGGTAAATGAGCTTCCAAAAATATGTTCAGCCTTGGCCTGTTTTTACTGAACTTGGTGGGTAAGTCTGTAGTGTGGAAACAAGTAATACTCCAAATTGGATTTCTTGTGTAGTTTTTCCTTCTGTTTGAAACCTGGCTGGAGGGCTTTCTTTAGCCCACATGGTGCCATTCCTCTA
Organism: Callithrix jacchus; assembly: GCF_049354715.1. Taxonomy (NCBI): domain Eukaryota; kingdom Metazoa; phylum Chordata; class Mammalia; order Primates; family Cebidae; genus Callithrix; species Callithrix jacchus. The sequence continues at coordinate 22,521,399 of NC_133524.1, forward strand.
ATTGTGCCAGTTAGAAAAGGGGATAGCCATTACATTGGGCTTGGCCAACAGTCAAGGCCTTTGCGTAGATCAGACAAAGACACTCCCTTTCCTTGGACTAAGGGACGAAGTTCACCCCAGCTCACCCAGGCCAGAGTCCTCGTTCACTGCACAGCCTGGTCAGTTATACACAGGGTGGCCTTGCCTAGATTGTTCATTCACCAGCATGGGGGTTCGGGTTCTATTTCGTAATGTGCCAACAGAATCGTCTTGAGGCCATTTACCAGGAGTGATGATTTATTTTATATGCTTTCAAACCAGAAAACATCTGTTCTAGCCAAGGAGAGATTGCTTAGTTTCAAAATGGCTCGTCAGATTCAGGGAAAGTTCTGCCTGGCTCGGTACACTCAAGCCACCTCCATTTTCAGTGACAGACACAAACTGCTGAATTATCTTATCAAGTTTGAAATTAGATTTTTTTTTTAATTTTAGTGAGACAGAATTAAGTCTTAATGCTGCAGTTCTGGGAAAACAATTCAGACCTTCACTTTTAAATTCCTGAAACCAATTTCAGAATAGCAAAGCAAGCTAGATTATTTTCTGCCAAACAACTTTCCCAAAGGCATAGTTTTGCTAGGAACGAATGAGAACTTAATGTTTCATTGGGCCACCACTGCTCGGTGTTCATAGATGCTTGTGCCGTGGGAGTGTGTCGTGGATTTTGTTCTGGTAGTCTCTCCCTGATATGGGGCTTTTTCCTGGAGGTTCTTTCATTTTGGCCATCATTAGGGCTTGACCACCCTGACATCCAGCCCTACCCAAGTCCTTTCAGGTTTCAGCTGCATCCTCTTTGGCTAGCCAGACCTTGCATTCTAAGGGGGAGGAAACCACTTTTTGGGGGTGAACACCTGTTGGTGACTTTTGGAAGAGGTTCCTTTAGTACTCAGGACTGTCCAAAGCCCCTTTGCTTTTTCTCTTCTTCCTCTCTCAATTGCTGATACCCCACAGGTCTCAGGGCTGTGGCCCATTTGTTTCTACCTATACCTGTTTGGGGATTTAGGGTTACACTGTCATCTAGTTTTGTTCCAAATGTTGTCTGTGAGTTTTGGTTGGACGATCAACTGCTCTGTTTGGCAATTCTGAATATGATATTTTCACTGCCACTTTACTATTCCTTTTGCTATTGTTAAAGTTGAAAACGAATTTTGGGTAGGTGTATTAGCTTGTTAGGGCTGCTATAACAAAGTACCGCAAATTGGATAGGTAACGATGGCAGAAATTTATTCTCTCACAGTTCTGGAGGCCAGAAATTTGAGATCAAATTGTGTCAGGCCCATGCTTCCCCAGAACGCTCTAGGGGAGAATTCATCCTTGCCTCTTCAGCTTTTGGTGCACTTCTGACTGTGCTGGGCTTGGCGTGTGGCTCTTAACCACTCTAATCTCGGCCTCGTCTTACGTCACCTGCTCTCTTTTCTCCCCGCATCTTCTCTTCTCTTGAAAGGGCACTTGTCCTTGGGTTTAGGGTCTGGGTACCTGGATAATGCAGATGCTTTCATCTTGAGATCCTTTACTTAATTACATCTACAAAGACCCTTTTCCAAAGAAAGTCACATCCCCAGGTTCTGGAGATTAGGATGTGGGTATATCTTTTTGGTGCCACCATTATACCCACTACAGTAGGAGAGAGTGAAATCTTCTGATTTTTAAGTGGCAGCTAATTTATACTTTTTTTTTTTTTGAGATGGAGTCTTTGTCACCCAGGCTGGAGTGCAATGGCATGATCTGGGCTCACTGCAACCTCTGCCTCCCAGGTTCAAGTGATTTGCCTGACTCAGCCTCCTGAGTAGCTGGGATTACAGACACATGCCACCACGCCCAGCTAATATTTGTATTTTTAGTAGAGATGGGGGTTCACCATGTTGGCCAGGCTGGTCTTGAACTCCAGATCTCTTGATCCTCCTGCCTTTGCCTCCCAAAGTGCTGGGATTACAGGTGTGAGCCACCGTGCCCAGCCCTAATTTACACTTTAAAAAAATTTGTTCAGGTGCTGGGTGTGGTGGCTCACACCTGTAATCCCAGCACTTTGGGAGGCTGAGGCGGGTGGATCGCTTGAGCTCAGGAGTTTGAGAACAGCCTGGGCAACATGGTAAAACTCCGTGTCTACAAAAGAAGTACAAAAATTAGTTGGGCGTGGTGGTTCACACCTGTAGTCCCAGCTACTTGGGAGGCTGAAGCAAGAGGATCACTTGAGCCGGGGAGGCAGAAGTTGCAGTTAGTCGAGATCATGCCACTGCACTTCAGCCTGGGTGACAGAGAGACATCCTGTCTCAAAAAATAAAAAAAGCCTGTGCAGGCCAGAATAAGACATATCTGTCCAATTTGGCTTCTAAACTCCCCATTTGTAGCCTTCATTCAGTGGTCATGGGAACACAGTTCTGAGTCACTAGAGATAGAGTCTTTATGCATAGTGAAAAAATGCTTAACTTCCCAGTTCTAATTTCGGTACTACTTAGTTTATGGCAGGAATTCTAATGTAATTTTCCTGGCAAACCACACTGTGATCAGCTGTGACTGCTTGCTTTTTCTTTTACATCTATTCAGGTCACAGAGATGCTTCATTTTGATACTTTTACAGGCTGTTTTTCCCCTCACAGGAGCCAGCCTTCACAGGGCTGGTGGGACGATAAAGAGTACTTTCTTGGCCGGGCACGGTGGCTCACGTCTGAAATCTCAGCACTTTGGGAGGCCCGAGGCAGGCGGATCATGAGGTCAGGAGATCAAGATCATCCTGGCCAACATGGTGAAACCCCGTCTCTCCTAAAAATACAAAAATTAGCTGGGTATGGTGGTGTGTGTGTCTAGAGGCTGAGGCAGGAGAATTGTTTGAACCTGGGAGGTGGAGGTTGCAGTGAGCAACCACTGCACTCCAGCGTGGTGACAAACTGAGAGTCCATCTTAAAAAAAAAAAGCAATTCCTCTTGTTATATCTTGGTTCTTTGTTTTACCTTTATTAGGGAATGCCTGCTTTGTAGATGGAACTACAGAAGAACGAATTACATTTACCCCTTTTTCTAAGTATTGTAATATTGGATGTTCTTGAAGATCCTGGCTTCAAGTGAACCTGCAGAGATTAATATACTTTCCGTAAGGTTGGCCTTAGTTCTACCTGGGAACACTGATGGCACTTTTGGGATTAGGACAGTGGGCAGGATGGGAGATAGGAGGATTGGCTTCTGGCACCATGGGGGTGGGGTGGGGTGGGGTGGGGAGACCGACATGCCAGCAGATTGTCCCATATAGAATCATTGTCCAGTTTCTACCATTTAGAACTATGTTACTGAGCACTGAGCATTACTGTTGAATATTTTTTTCCAGTTATAAAAGCACATTCTTGGCTGGGCGCGGTGGCCCACGCCTGTAATCCCAGCACTTTGGCAGGCTGAGGTGGGCAGATCACGAGGTCAAGAGATCGAGACTGTCCTGGCCAACATGGTGAAACCCTTCCTCTACTAAAAAAAATACAAAAATTAGCTGGGCATGGTGGCACACGCCTGTAGTCCCAGCTACTCACGAGGCTGAGGCAGGAGAATTGCTTGAATCCAGGAGGTGGGGGTTGCAGTGAGCCGAGATCGAGCTACTGCACTCCAGCCTGGCCCCTGATGACAAAGTGAGACTCTGTCTCAAACAAAAACAAAAACAAAAGCACATCCTTGTTGTAAAAATATGAATTAAAAAAAGCTTGTCATTTTTATGACAGCTCATCAGCAGCGGACAGGTATCCCTTTTCTAGTACCTTGTGTCCTTACTAATTTTTTTAACCTAAACTGGAACCTCATTTGTTGTACTTGCGTTATTTGCATTTCTTTAATTTCTGCTTCGTGTGAATATTTTGTTACGCTGTCTCTAGGCTGAGTATGTCTACATCCTTGGTACAGCTATTTGTGATCGGTTTTTGTCTTCTTACCATCATGTAACCTGGCGGTCTACATCGCCTTTCCTTGCAGGGTGCAGAATGTTTATAGCTCATGACAAGGGATATGTGACACTGACAACTTTGTTGAGGATTTTTGTTCGTTTGTCCTCAAACTGTGCCTCCTTGTCTTTCTTTCTGAACTTTTCTTCCTGACCATTTTGCCTTCTTCCCCTTGTTCTCCAGCTGATGGTGAGACCATTCTAAAAGGCCTCCAGTCCATTTTCCAGGAGCAGGGGATGGCGGAGTCAGTGCACACCTGGCAGGACCATGGCTACTTAGCAACCTACACAAACAAGAATGGCAGGTGAGCAGTCTCCAGTGCTGTTCTTCAGATCTGGTTACTTACGAGCAGAGACGTGACAGAGTGGAGGGTGGGGGTGGGGGTGGTGTCTGTCGTTTTTTTTTCTCCTTTGACATCTTTCAGGATGAGGCTGGGACTTGGTGCTTCTCAACCCTAGCTGCACATCAAAATCTCCTGGGAGTGTTACCTACTACAGGTTCTTAAGGTCAGAGATTGACAGGAGGCTAAGCGTGTTTCCCAGACAAGTGTTTTGTTAAGACTTACGCCCAGAGTGGGCATAAGGGAGACAGCCCAGGAAAAGTTCTGTGGCTGACTCCTCCAAGGGTAGCCACAGATAAGGTTCTGAAGGGAGTAACAGGAATAATTCATGAGGTAGGTGAGTGTCATTACAGGTCCGCACCTGGGGAGTATGAGGCCTCCTGCTAATGTATGCACCCTGAAGTGGCCGGTGAGCCCTGCTCTTGGTGGGGACTTTAGCATAATAGTAAGACAGGAGCAGACAGGGACAGGGTCGCTCACTGGGCTCATGGCAAGCGGTAGGTCAACTCCCTCAAGTAAAAAGTTTATGGTGGAACTCAGCCTCTTAAGTCCCTGGAGTAAGATTTTTACCATAGGATGCTGCTTAACTTAGTGTTTCCCAGGTCTCTCTGTCAGAGGGATATCAGAGTGGGTGGGGATGGATATCAGATGGGGTGAGGTCCAGATGGTTGGATTGGTTGGGGTGCCTGCCACCTGTGAGTCCCCACTAGTTGGCAGCAGAAGCCCCGTAGGGGGCACACCAGGGCCTTCTTGCTGCAGGATGATGAGCTGCAGGTGTCCTTGCTCAGGTTGAAGTAGGGTGGGTGCAGGCTGCAGGTGTCTGTGCTAGGGTGGCCAGCAGGAGCACTGCAGGGCCTCAGGGGCAGCCCGCACAGAGCCTCAAGCAGTGCTTTGCCATCTTCCTGGCTCCTAGAGCCTGGTATTTCTGGAAATAAATGTGTTAATTGGGGTTGGGGGATCCCAAGTCCCTTCTCTGTTTCTGGAGAGCTTTCGTGAAACACTCATGCCCAGGCATTTTCCCCAGAAATTGAGGCCCCAGGGCCTGGATATTTGGATTTTTCCAAAGCCCCAGTGGTTCTATGGGGCCAGGACTAAGAACCCCTGGTGGCATGAGCAGTTTGCAATGGCAGGCAATGATTCAGACTTGGTTAAGACATGGGTTCCTGGGCCCCTACTGCAAGAGTTTCTGATACAGTAAGTGGATCTGGGGCAGGGAAATATTACATTTCCAGGAAGCTCCCAGGGGATGCTGATACTGCTGGACAGTTGACCACACTTTGAGTAGCACTATTATGATTGATTATCAGCTACTACAGACCATGGTAAAATGCAGAAGAAAACCTAAACTAAGAAATGACTGATAACAAGAAACCAGTGCGTTGAGCTCTTGGTATTTTCTTAAATCTTGGTTTGTATTATATCTGGACTGGCTTAGTATGTAAAACTACTAGTTAATATTCTTAATAATTTGCACTATTAATTAAAAAATGTAATAGGGGGCAGTGTATAGTGCTTAGGTGATGAGTGCACTGAAATCTCACAGATCACCACTAAAGAATTTGCTTATGTAACCAACACCACCGATTCCCCAAATAACCTTTAAAAATAAAAATAAAATAAATAAAAATGTGAGCTCCAGGATGGGGTATTTTCAATGGCTTTTATTCTATAACCTCAGTGGTTACCCAGTACTAGAATTCCACTGGCTTCCTTAATGTCCCACTTTCTCTTCCTTTGTTTCTCCACTAAAGAAAAAAGTAGCAACCACCATGATGTTCCAGAGACGTAGAGGGCAGTGCTGTGAGATGAGGGAAACCTGTACTTTTTGAGCTTGCTACCCCTTTCATTATTCTCTCTATAAGTCTCCATGGCCCACCTCTGTTGCATTAATTGCTGTTCTCTATCTTGATAACCCTCAAAGACATCCTTACGCCTTCTCCCCCAAGCCCAGACTAGTATTTCTATGTAACAAACCTCCCTGTGTGTTTAGAAGGTACCTCAGTTGTATCTAAGATGATGATTTCTTCCTCAGGGGTGACCCATCTGAGCACCACCACCAAACCCTCCTCTCTCCTGTATCCTTCTTTACCCTGGTCTGACCCAGTTGATGGATGGTTTCCTGGAAGCAGAGGCTGCAGCTGCCCTAGAGCCTTCTGACTCTTGCAGGATTACACTCAGCCCCTCTGTTAGAGATAGAATGCTTGTTCCTAGGTACTGCAAGGAAAAATTAGCATTCAGACAAAAAGTTTTCTCAGCAAGGCAATTTTACTTTCTGCAGAAAGGATGCTGTTCATCAGCTATCTTGCTACAAAAGCACAATGAACAAAGGAAAGGCAAGCATATTTATTTTTTATGCATTGGAACTTTACTGCTGTGTCTGCTATCTGTTGGTTGGAACCAGACTTCACAATCGAAATTGAACCTGTTTGGCTAACAGCTTACAACTTTTCTAAATAGGTAAAGGCAATGGAGAACAAAGGAAAAGAAGAAGTTGCTTGCAAGAGGACTTAGAAAAGGAATAACCTTCCTAAATAAGGAAAGGGCATAGGCTGCGAGCTGGGAGATGCCTGTGAGCACATCTAGCACAAATATTTTAGTTAAAGTACAAGGACATAGAATGTACTATGTGTCTGAGCATGTCTCGCACAAATATCTTGGTTAAAGTACAAGGACATAGAATGTACTTATTCTTTTATTTCTGACAGCTACATAAGATAGGGCTTAACAGAGTTATTAGCAAAAAGCAAGAAAGCAAGAAGGCTGTGAAGAAAGTTAGTATTTGAAAAAAACTTATTATTTCTAACATTTATTATTATTCTTTAAAAAGAAGGGAAACTTTGAAGAGGAGCTTTTAACTTTCTACACCTTCCCTGTACCTGCCGCCTCTCACTGTTCTTACTGTGTGGTCCATCCTTTGGGGACCACAGCAAATTGGAACTCATCACTCCACAACCTCTGGTGGTGGCAGGCTCCCAGCCAGTCCCAGGTGAAAAATTTTGCTTTTTCTTATCTCGTAAACGCCTTTGCAGCTGGGCCCTGCCTACTTCTCTATGACAATTATTGAAGTTTCTACCATAGACACTAATTCCAGTTGTACAGAAGGCATAGAATTCTTCCCAGGAAGGGTTTTTGAGTGACGAGCTGTTTGGAAACTGCTTTGAAAAGCAATAAACAAAAAGAAAAAACCCCACCAAATGAACATGCTTACGTTTTTGTTGTTTTTGAGACCAAGTCTTGCTCTGATGCCCCGGCTAGAGTGCAGTGGCGCAATCTTGGCTCACTGCAACCTCTGCCTCCTGGGTTCAAGCAATTCTCCTGCCTCGGCCTTCTGAGTAGCTGGCATTACAGGCATGTACCACCACATCTAGCTAATTTTTGTGTTTTTAGTAGAGACGGGGTTTCATGATGTTGCCCAGGCTGGTCTCAAACTCCTAGGCTCAACCCATTCACCCGCCTCAGCCTCCCAAAGTGCTGGGATTACAGGCATGAGCCACTGTGCCTGGCCAGCTTAGTTTTTAAGAGTTTTCTCCATTGGTCTTCCTCTGTCACTTGGTAAACCTAGTACTCACCCCGAGGTGCCTGTCCTGAAACCTCACCTTTCCTACCCACACATGGGCTTGAGGGAAGGACCTGAGCCACCTTTATTTAGCTTCTCTATTCTCACCCCAGCATATTTTTCCTCCTCTATTTCTGGTTTTATCCTTAGAAGCACCTTAATCCTTGACTCTGCCTTCCAGCATTCTCTGGGTTCATGCTAGAACCACCCAAGTGGATAAAGGGGATGCTATTTCTCTATTATTTCTTCCCTCTCTCCTCTCTGCTGCTGGTAAAGGACGGGGAAGGAAAGATGATCCTCTCATTCTGGTGTAGAAGAATTTGTGGAGACTGGGCATGTACTTGATTTTTGAGGTCACTTAAGGACTGAAGGTGAACAATTAAGTAGTTTTGTGATTTTTATTTTTTTTTATTATTTTTTTCAAGATGGAGTTTCGCTGTTGTTACCCAGACTGGAGTGCAATGGCACGATCTTGGCTCACCGCAGCCTCCGCCTTCTGGGTTCAAGCAGTTCTCCTGCCTCTGCCTCCCAACTAGCTGGGACTACAGGTGCTCACCACCATGCCCAGCTAATTTTTGTATTTGTAGTAGAGACGGGGTTTCACCTTGTTGACCAGGATGGTCTCGATCTCTTGACCTTGTGATCCACCCACCTCAGCCTCCCAAAGTGCTGGGATTATAGGCATGAGCCACCACGCCCGGCCCGATTTTTATTTTTTATAGAGACAGGGTCTCACTCTGTCACCCAGGCTGGAGTGCAGTGGTGCGATAATGGCTCACTGCACCCTCAAACTCCCAGGCTTAAGGAATCCTCCTGCCTCATCTTCCCAAGTAGTTGGAACTACAGGTGTGTGCCACCATGTCTAGCTTGTTATTTTTAGTTTTATTTTTTCATCCAAGCATACTGTCTGTATTCTCTGAACAGAATTCATCTTTGAATATAGTAGTTTTCAAACATTTCTTTACCTGTTTATAGGAGGAGGTAGTCATAACCTTGGAAATACACGTCTGTGTAAATGCAGTACAAATACATGCATAGGCCGGGTGCGGTGGCTCACGCCTGTAATCCTAGTACTTTGGAAGGCAAAGGTGGGCAGATCACCAGAGGTCAGGAGTTTGAGACCAGCCTGGCCAACATGGTGAAACCCTGTCTCTACTAAAAATACAAAATTAGGTGTGGTGGCACATGCCTGTGGTCCCAGCTGCTCGGGAAGCCAAGACAGGAGAATCACTTGAACCCAGGAGGTGGAGGCTGCAGTGAGCCAAGATCATGTCACTACACTGCAGCCTGGGCAAGACAGAGTGAGAATCCATCTCAAAAAAAAAAAAAAAAAATCAAATACATGTGTATAACTGAAGCAAAAGTTTATCAAATACATCTTAGTGCATGTGATACACTCAAATATGTTTATTTCAATTTAAAAATAACAGGGCTGGTCCGAACACTTTCTGTAAAGATATGTGTAAAGGTTCCTGTCACATTTAAAAAAAAACTCTTTAAAAATGTAAACCATTCTTACTTAGCCTGCAGGCTTTACAAAAACATACTGTGGGATGGATTAGGTTTGCAGGCAGTTGGTCTGGATTTTGCAGAGTGCCTACTAAATTAATTTACTACCACTAGCCTGCAGTTAGGAAAAAATGGGTCTGGTTTGAACTCTGAAGGTTAATTGAGAGAAACTAGTTTATCCTTCTCCATACTCCTTTCCTCTTAAAGCAGTAGTTACTAAACCTGCAAAATTACCTAGAGAACCTTTTTAAAAACTAGATTCACAGAACTGCTACTGAATCACTTTCTGGGCCCAGGAACCAGTTTTGAAAACCTTAGCATTTGGTAATGTCCTCTAAATCTTCCACAAATGATTGGTAGCTTCTCCCCCCAAGAAGAAGCCCTAGTAAGAAAATAAGAAGGTTAACTCTATACTTCTAGGGAAATAAAGAGCAGTGGTCTTTTCTCCTAATTGGGTGACATCTGGTTTTTCGTTTTTTTGTTTTTTTTGGGACTGCACTGATATAATTCTTAACCTTAAAATTATATTTTCCTTTGTAGCTTTGCCAATTTGAGAATTTACCCACATGGATTGGTGTTGCTGGACCTTCAGAGTTACGACGGTGACGCGCAAGGCAAAGAAGAGATCGACAGTGTTGGTTTTTCACTTGCATTTACTCAGTGTTTAAGATCATACTATCTGCTTAGCTTAGTATTAAAATGATTTTCTCTTCATTGCTTACTTTCCAGTTAACTTAATTTTAAACTTTCCTCCCTCCACATGAGTGATTTCAGAATAGAAGTAGTTGTTTAGTTGTTTTTAGGAACCTGGTGTCAGTGTCCCTTTTAACTGCCTGATTATGAGTAATCTTACTTTCCACCGGAGGGAATAGAAAACCTTTAACCAGGATTTTATAGTCGCAGTACCCTTTAGCCTTCCTCTTCCATATTATTTTGTTGCAACCTTATGCTAAGGTTAGGTTAGCAACATGAAGGGGGATAGTTGATATGGGAAAGTGGAATTGGGCCAGGCCTTTGGGCTGCTGGAGGGTAGGAGGAGGGACAGATCAGTATTGCACAGCTCTGTCAACACGGCCTCAGTCATTAGGTCTGTAATTTAGCTGTTCCATGAAGCTTATTCTACAAGTCCATTGATTTTTCTTTTAATTGTAGATTTTGAACAAAGTAGAAGAAAGAATGAAAGAATTGAGTCAGGATAGTACTGGACGGGTGAAACGGTGAGTGCACTCTTGAATATCCTTTTATATTTAATCAATTGAAACAATCAGAGGTGGCTGGGCGTGTTGACTCACACCTGTAATCCTGGCACTTTGGGAGGCCGAGGTGGGTAGATCACTTGAGGTCAGGAGTTCAAAACCAGCCTGGCCAACATGGCGAAACATCATCTCTACTAAATATACAAAAATTAGCCGGGTGTGGTGGCACATGCCTGTAATTCCAGCTACTTGGGAGGCTGAGGCATGAGAATGGCTTGAACCCAGGAGGCAGAGGTTGCAGTGAGCCAAGATCATACCACTGTACTCCGGCCTGGGTGACACAGCGAGACTGTCTCCAAAAAAAAAAAAAAATTTCAGAATGGCAGTGTTGTCCTGGGTAGTGTCTGCTTAAGATATGGAAAAGATCAAAATCAGCACCTGCTTCTGGCAACATGGTGAACCGAACTGCTGGGCCCCTCACACCAAAAGCAGTGTATGAACACACATGTGCATGGGTGCACACACACAAATGCTGGGTAAAATGAAATAAAGGCAGAAAGGATATATGGACCAACTGAAAGGAGTCGGAACTACATAGAGTGGAGATCCAGGTAGAGCTGCCGCCTCATCAAAGGGAGCTAGAAAACTCCTGACTTCCAGGAAAGAGAAAAGGTCACTTTTTCTGCTTCAGGTTTTAGTCCCCAGAGTAAAGTTAGGCAATTTTAGGAGACTTCTGACAGGGTGGGGTGATAAGAAAATTTGCCACAAGGCTATCAAAGAGGAAAGCTTTCCAAGATACTAAGAATTGATAGACCACCAATCTTAAGCTGCCATAGGCGTTATTTTCAAGTGATCATGAGGGAAATGAATCTCCCTATCCAGTGAGATGGGCACTAGCCCCACATGGCTAAAGTTAATTAAAATACACAATTCAGTTCCTTAGTCACAGTAGGTAGTAGTTAGTTGTACCATGTTGGACGGTACAACTACGGAACATTTTCATTATCAAAATTTCTGTTGGACAGTGTTAAAAACGTTTGCCAGTGGCGTCAGATTTTCAAAGAATGCAGTTTTGACATTTCTGGGAAGGAACTAGGGTCTGGTTCATCATGGGAATTAAGAAGTGCTTTGAATACACAGCATGTAACTAACTGCAGGACAGTTTACTCTTACCCTCCCTTGATGGCTCATCAGGTCTTAAGGCATAGAAGGCCTGTCCCTTGCTCATAAAATTAACCTCATAGTTGCAGAGACAGACACAAAGGGACTTGCTCACTGATGACCAACTGGAATATAGGTTTCTCCAGAAGAGGGAATTCTTACTGGCAAGTGTTAAGATCTTTAAGTACCTAATTATTCACCATGCTAAGTTCGATCAGCCCATAAGAAAGCTCCAGAGCAGGTATAAGATAACTAGGTAATTGTTATTGTAAGATAAGATATTGTAAGATAACTAGGTAATTGTAACCTGTAGTTAGAGAGGAAAGCAGGAAACTGAAAATGAAGAGGACACAGTACAGAACTTGTCTACTTCTTTGAGATCTGTTAGAGGACTCAGACTCTTTTATCTCGTTCAGGCTCAGTTGAGGGTCCCCAGCCATGTCTCCCACCCTTCCCCTTCCTTTAAAAACACATCCACACCCGTATACCCATACCACTTTTTGGACATTTCTTTCATCTTTTCCTGTTTGCAGGGTTTTCCTTATCTGTACCCATTTGCAATGAAGAGGTTCCCCACTGTCAGAGTCTTAACTTGATGATAATGAATTGGTCCACATCAAAATATGGTCTGATTTTTATTAGTTACCTCTAGGAGTGAGTAAACAATACATTTATGGGCTTCATCATGAGAAGTTTGATTGTTTCCTTTTTTTGGTATAGGAATTTTCTAAGTCAGAGTGGAGTTAAGCTTTAGATCTTCAAAATACCTTGCTTATACTTGTCACAGTTTTAATTATCTTCATAAAATAAGGTTGAAGAGAGCTAGAAACTGGGAATACCTTTGCTATTGGTCTCAAGAGGACAAGGATTGCTATACTTTATAATTCTAATTTGGAGAATGAAGATCAGAGGTTAAATGTTAGAGATTAACTCATTAGCAAATAACCCGGTAACATGATCTGAAATTATTCCCCTTTGATGAGTGAAATCTGAATTTTTGACTAAGAAGCTGTGGGATGTACTTGAATTCATTTTTGTTTTCTACTTTCAAATGAAAAGGAACAAGAAAACAAGATCACATAAATTAACTTTCATTTTAAAAGATCCTTGCAATTTACACAGTATACCTGAGGCCTGGGCTATAATCTACCTGAATTGGTATAATCCAGTTTCAATTTTCAGCAGTGAAGGTTGAAAGGAGTTTGGCAGGGGCTCCATAGTACCTCCTGGTAGCCCATTATAGGGAGATGCACTTTAATGCTAGGTTGAGCACCTCATCAAGGTAATGGCTTTCACATCCTGTTAAAATCCTTCTTTCTTTGCCAGTCTTTAAAAACCATAATGTTCCAATGTAGAAAAGAACTCTTCACCTTAACCAAGGCACTATTGACCCAACTTCACCTTAGCCAAGGCACAGTTTATTTTTAATGGGTTTGTCTATAGTGAGGTAATTGCCTGTAGCTGACTGGCTGTCAAGCAGAGAGGGTAGTCTTCCTACCCTGAAAGTGAGTGACTTCGGCACCTTCGTCCAGTGCCATGGGTGGTTCACTCTCACCTCACTCCCCACCGGCAGCCAGGGGTGGAAAAGGCTTCCTCCAAGTCCTGTTTGTCTGCTCTCTAGGGGTTGTCCTGATTGTGCTTCACATTTTACAACTTAAAAACCCTCTGGAATTCCTCAGTCCGAAAGCTGAATTTGTTAACATGGAAGGTGAAGAAGTGGTTAAATCAAGAGTTGTTAGGATTACATGAATTTATGGGAGTGTGCCTTTTCAATCTCAGTGTTTTTTATAGATATTAGTATTTCCTCATAGAAAGCCTCCTTCACTTGTAACAGGTTTAGACTGTACTCTTGGAAGCTGGTGAGCAGGGAAGGGAAAGAGACTCATAAGATTGTAGGTCAGGCTGCATATCCCAGCATTCTAGGTGTCTATAGCTGTACTTCATGCCATTTTAATGTTGAACACTAACGTGTTTGAGAGCACATGACTCACATGGTTATGTTATGTATGCAGTGAGTTCTCATTTTCTTTGTGTTTAGGTTAGATTTGCCAAGCTCCTTTTCCAGGTCTTTTTTTCCCTGTCATTTAGTGTCCTCTGCTGGTACCTTCTAGTACATTCATCCTGTCAAAAATACTGGGTGTTTACAAAAGAATGAATGAGAAAATCATCATTTTGCAGCTACTCCAGTAGTAACTAGATCAGGCCAGAATTTTCTAGGTGCTAAAGCCACTGGTAAAAGTTTGTTGTGGGGTCGTCGGGACTTTTACCCAGTTTCAGAGGACCACCCCACAGTCTGCTTAGTAATTTTAAAGGGTGAAAAGATACCTTTGCAAATGGAGAGATCCCGTGAATACCGCTTTAACCAAGTGATCACAGACTTAGCATCACCAATAATAGGACAAGTACACATCTGTGTTCCTGATGTGATGCTTGTGTAATATATGTCAACCTGACTCTAACCATGAAGGGTGAGAGATTATCAGGTAAATCCACATAAGTCATTTTTCTCCAGAATACCTGGTCTGTACTTTGAGATATCGTCATGAAACATACTAGGGAAAAAAAATTCTATGTTACATGAGGATAAAAAAGGAAAAAAAAGGGAAATGCAGTGTATGAACCTTTATTCAAGAGCAGAACATCTATAAAGGACATAACTGGGATAACGGGACATTTGAAGATGGACTCTGTACTAGATAACCATATCATACCTGTGTGAACCTGTGTGAATATGGTTATGTAGATAGTCGAAGAGACAGATACTGCTGGAGCATTTGAAGTATGAAGTGTGCAGTGACCATCTTCTCCTTCAGCTTTTTATTAGAGAAAATCTGAAGCGTGACAGGATTTTTAAAAAAGTAAACTGTACAATAGTTGTCAACATTTGGTGGTGGCCATGATTATATAAAATTAAAAGTCCAAGCTTTGGATTCGTTTTGTGCTTGTCAAGAGTCTGCAGTCATGTGGCTTTCTTTCGCACTCTCTTCATCCCAGGTCCACTCGCAAGGCAGTGTTCTAGTAAGGTACATTTCTGGTTTTCTCTTTTTCTAGATTACCACCCATAGTTCGAGGAGGAGCCATTGACAGATATTGGCCCACCGCAGATGGTCGCCTGGTTGAATATGACATAGATGAAGTGGTGTATGACGAAGACTCGCCTTATCAAAACATAAAAATTCTACACTCAAAACAGTTTGGAAATATTCTCATCCTCAGTGGGGATGTTAGTAAGTATTCCATCCCTGCCCCGATTGCATGACAAAGTGGTGATGTGTTGCATGATGGTGTTTTCCTGACAGTTACTGCTATTGTGGATTTGTTCAAGTTTGTTTTTGACACTGCTGGTTTTTGAGATGCACATTTATGTCGTTAATCTGGGGATGGTCTGCGCTTTCACATAAACTTTGTCTTGACATTGCTTCCTTAGTGATGAGTATTGGGATTGTATTCCAAAAGAAAATGCATTTGGTTATTTAAAAAACAAAAACCAGCTGGGCACAGTCACTCACGTCTGTAATCCCAACACTTTGGGAAGCTGAGGCGGGCAGATAATGAGCAGGAGATCGAGACCATCCTGGCTAACATGGTGAAACCCCATCTCTACTAAAATATAAAAAATTAGCCAGGCATGGTGGTACGCACCTGTAGTCCCAGCTACTCAGGAGGCTGAGGCAGGGGAATTGCTTGAACCCAGGAGTCGGAGGTTGCAGTGAGCAGAGATCGCGCCACTGCACTCCAGTCTGGCGACAGAGCAAGACTCCATCTCAAAAAAAAAAAAACCCAGAAAACAAAAAAAGCCTTTTTCCCCCCCAGAAAAATTCAAACCTAAGTAGTGTGATGAACCCACATGTACTCACCATCGAGCGTGAATAATTATCAGCTCCTAGCCAGTCTTCTTTTACCTAAACCCCAGTCCACTTTGTCCCTGTCATATTATTTTGAAGCAGCTCACAGACATCATTATTACATTTATAAAGATGTAATTGCTTTTAATTATTCAGTATATTGGCACATTTCCAAGGCTGGATTTTCTTCTTACTGACTAATGTCCATTTGTATTAGGTGTCAAATGATGAGCATTGATGGAAAAAGTCCTCAGTGGGAAAAAAAGCTTATATATTGTTCACAGTTTTTAAAGATTGAAAAATTTACATTTTGGGCTAGATCCCAGCACTTTCTAGTGTGGTAAGGCCAAGTGGTTTGTGTGTTTAGGTAGACTCAGCATTTGGATTTCTGTTTCTCCTCCCTAGATTTGGCAGAGAGTGATTTGGCGTATACCCGGGCCATCATGGGCAGCGGCAAAGAAGATTACACTGGCAAAGATGTACTCATTCTGGGAGGCGGAGATGGGGGCATATTGTGTGAAATAGTCAAACTAAAACCAAAGATGGTCACTATGGTAGAGATATCCTTTGTCAAATAAGAGAGCAAGTTCAGTGGGCTTCTTTTGTTTCCTTCCTTCCTTTAGGGTCTCAACTCAAATTAATGTTATCACGTACTAGAGGCAGATGTATTACCTAGACTGCCTTGAACAGGCATCTTAGTAACAGTACCCTTTTATGTGGCCATCAACAAAGAAATAATCGGCCAGGCACAGTAGCTCATGCCTATAATCCTAGTACTTTGGGAGGCCAAGGCGGGTGGATCAC
This sequence comes from Callithrix jacchus, assembly GCF_049354715.1. Classification (NCBI taxonomy): domain Eukaryota; kingdom Metazoa; phylum Chordata; class Mammalia; order Primates; family Cebidae; genus Callithrix; species Callithrix jacchus. Next base: position 22,537,762 of record NC_133524.1, read on the forward strand.
CTGAGGTCAGGAGTTCGAGACCAACCTGACCAACATGGAGAAACCCCGTCTCTACTAAAAAATAGAAAATTAGCCGGGTGTGGTGGCAGCTACCTGTAATCCCAACTACTTGGGAGGCTGAGACAGGAGAATCGCTTGAATCCGAGGTGGTGGAGGTTGTAGTGAGCCAAGATTGTGCCACTTCACTCCAGCCTGGGCGACAGAGTGAGACTCCACCTCAAAAAAACAAATAATCTCCCTAGTTGAGGATTAAAGAGCAAGTGACTTTGATACTGTGTCTGCTGCTCAGCAGTTTCCGAAATGGCTTCCATAAAGCCATCTCATAAGGAGAAAAGAAGATTGAGCCCGAGTGTCCTTGGTGTGAAAATAAAATCACTGCCTTAATTCATCGTTTTGTTAAATTTGTAATACCCGAGTTAGTATTTGTAAAACCTTTGTTTGTCTTAACCCTTTCTTTAAAGTGTTACTCTTTCAGAATTCTTTGATATACCCAAATTCTCCTTAACCTGTTTCGGACATTGACCAAATGGTGATTGATGGATGTAAGAAATATATGCGAAAAACGTGTGGTGATGTCTTAGACAATCTTAAAGGAGACTGTTATCAGGTAATTATGTTTTCTGGATAATGTAGTTTTAAGTCAACTGATAATATAATTGATTTAAGTTGATCAGAATTATAATACATCAAAATTGTGCCTTCTTAAAACAGCTTTTAATACAATTGGTTGAGAAGATAAGTACATCACCTGTCTCTTTGTGCGAGATACACGTATATTTGTATTTAGGGTGCATGTGTACCCATGATGGGAAAGCACCAACTCCAGATTCTCTGAATTGAATAAAATGAATTCTTATAGAAGATGTCATGTGACCAGGCATGGTGGTTCACAGCTGTAGTCCCAGCACTTGAGGAGGCTGAGGTGTGCAGATCACTTGAGCCCAGGAGTTCAAAACCAGCTTGGGCAACATGGCAAAACCCCATCTCTACAGAAAAAATTAGCTGTGTGGTGGTATGTACCTATTGTCCCAGCTACTCTTGAGGCTAAGTGGGGAGGATCACTTGAGCCGGGGAGGTTGAGGCTGCAGTGAACCATGATTGCCCCACTGCACTCCAGCCTGGATGACAGAAAGAGACCTGTCTCAAGAAAGGGGGGAAAAAAAAACCCAGATGTCGTGTACCTTTTTATCTCTCTATTCTGAATGATGTCTTTGAGCCTGGGTCTTTCAGAGGGTCTAGATCTACCAAGTGTCTAATTGGTAGATCTAGATGATTAAAATGTTTGAGGTAGGAACAGTTGCTTCTTTTTTGTTCTAAATTCTACTGTACTTAAAAGGTGACTCATGATTTATAGGATACCTTTTGGGCTGCATTTTGAGGATGCATATGTTCACTGGCCATAAATGCAGTACTTGTTAGGGCAGGATATCCAAGCCAATACCATATTTTAACAGGATTTGTTTTTTCTTTTTTGTCGTGATCTCAGCTCACTGCAACCTCTGCCTCTCCCAGTTCAAGTGATCCTCCCAACTTAGCCTTCTGAGTAGCTGGGACCACAGACACATGCCACCACACCTGGCTAATTTTTTTGTGTATTTGGTAGAGGTGGGGTTTTGCCATGTTGCCCAGGCTGGTCTCAAAAGTCTGAGCTCAAGAGGTCTACTCACTTTGGCCTCCCAAATTGCTGGGATTATAGGCATGAGCTACTGCTCCTGGCCAAAGGGATCCTAAATGTATGTCTCCAGACTTATAAGCAATTTAGGCAAGTTCTTTAATATGTAAATTACACCCCCACCCCCCATCTTACCTAAATTTATTTGCATGGCATGCAGATGTTACTTTTTAAGTGGAGAAAGGAAGTATATCCACATCAAATGCAATTGTGATTGTGTTGACAAAACAGGAAGATATAATTAAGGTTGTACTATTTGAAAGCTTAAAAGGGGAGGGAGAATTAGGTTCTTCTGAGCTATGGCAGAATTATTTCACAATGGGCTCAAAGTTACTGTTTACCAATAATGGGACAGACCCTCTGCCTGCAGTGCTTAATCCTCACACCTGTACCCAGTGGGCAATATTTCTATTCCATGGATGAAGAGCTTAGGGGTGTAAATGGAATTTATTCAAGGTTATAGGGTAACTTAGAGGAATCTATCTCCATATATATCTTTTTTTATTTCCTTATATGTTTTACATAAATGTAAGTTAAAAAAAAAAAAAAAAAAAAAGCACTGCAAACCCTAAACAGCAATACAGTGGAGTTGTTGACTTTTGTAACTAGAGGCCAAATATAAGTGGGAAGATTTGCTAATGGCCTCTGAAAAGAAGCTCTTGGCCTGAGAGCCGACCCAAAAACAGAGCACCAAAGGCATATGGTGTCCAAGTCATTTGGACCCTTGAGGCAAGGGAAAAGCAGTCTTCTTATTTGAAGCAGAACTTGGGGGAAGTTGGTACCTGTGCATCCTCTTTCCTCATCTACCTTCTCTCTGGAACAGCACAACCACCAAGAGGAACCTAGAATATTCCTGAGGCTAAGAGTTATCTTAAAGATAGGCGGGTGGAAAAAGTCAGACACAGTGGCTCATGCCTGTAATCCCAGCACTTTGGGAGGCAGAGGCGGGTGGATTACCTGATGTCAGGAGTTCAGGACCAGCCTGGCCAACATGGTGAAACCGTGTCTCTACTAAAAAATACAAAAGTTAGCTGGGCACACTGATGGGCACCTGTAATCCCAGCTACTCGGAAGGCTGTGGCAGGAAAATTGCTTGAACCCAGGAGGTGGAGGTTGCAGTGAGCCGAGATTGCGCCATTGCATTTCAGCCTAGGTGACCAAAGCGACACTCTGTCTCAAAACCAAAAAGATAGGTGGGTAGGGTTCTTTTGCCTGTGGGGTTGGGTGAGAAGAGAGGTCAGCCGCCACCTTCCCTTCCTGGTTGGGAAGCCCCTTGGCCATTAAATGCTACTGTAAATTATATCTTGATTTATGAATAGTGCAATAAGCACGTGGGTGCAGGTGTACCTTTGATATACTAATTTTCTTTCCTTTGAATACCTAGTAGTGGGATTGCCTGATCCTATGGTAGTTCTATTTTTAGTTTTTCGAGAAACTTCCATACTGTTTTCCATGATGGCTGTATTGACTTACATTCCCACCAACAGTGTCTAAGAGTTACCTTTTCACTGCATCCATGTAAAGCTTTGTTATTTTTTGTCTTTTTAGTAATAGCCATTCTTACTGGAGTGAGATGATGTCTCATGGTGGTTTTGAGTTGCATTTCCCTGATGATTAGTAATGTTGAACATTTTTTCACATGCCTATTGGCATATATATGTCTTTGGAGAAATGTTTATTCTATTTTTTTGTTCCCCTCTGCCCCTTTTTATAAAATGAAGTCTCCTAATTACATTATGTAGAGATGGGGAGGGGGTCTCACCATGTTGTCCAGGCTGTCCTCGAATTCCTGGGCTCAAGCAGTCCTCCCACCTCAGCCTCTTGAGCAGCTGGGACAACAGCCATCACCATACTTGGCTCCTTTGCCTACATTTTCATAGGATGGTTTTTTTTTTTTTTTTTGAGACAGAGTTTCACTCTTGTTCCCAGGCTGGAGTGCAATGGTGTGATCTCGGCTCACTGCAACCTCTGCCTCCTGGGTTCAAGCAATTCTCCTGCCTCAGCCTCTTTAAGTAGCTGGGATTACAGGCACCTGCCACCACACCCAGCTAATTTTTATATTTTTAGTAGAGATGGGGTTTCACCACATTGGCCAGGTTGGTGTCGAACTCATGACTTGAGGTGATCCGCTCACCTCAGCCTCCCAAAGTGCTGGCATTACAGGCTTGGGCCACCACACCCGGCTGATTTTTTTTTCCCTTTTGCTGTAAGTTCTTTGTATATTCTGGATACTAGTCTCTTGTCAGACGACTAGTTTGCAAATCGTCGTCCCTTCATATACATGGGGAAATGTGTAAGTTTGTGCATACTCCAGTCCCACAGTTGGCCCTTGGAACCCACCTAGGTGAAAAGTTGTCTCTCTGTATACGGGTTTCACATTCCGAGAATAATGTATTTTCCATCCGTTTGGTAAAAACAAAAAAAATCCTCACATTAGTGGGCCCTCTCAGTTTAAACCCATGTTGTTCAAGGGTAAACTATCTTCTCCCATCTGTGGATTGTCTCCTCTGATTTTTTTCCTTTGCTGTGCAGAAGCTCTTCAATTTAATGTAGTCCCATTTTGTCTTTTTTGTTTGTTTGTTTGCCTATGCTTTCAAAGTCTGACCCATAAAATCTTTGTGGAGCCCAACATCCCGAAGCATTTCATTTCCTTCTAGTAGTTTTGGATCTTAAATTTAAGTGTTTAATCCTTATATGTGATGACAGATGGGGATCTAGTTTCTTCTGTGTAGGGATATCCAGTTTTCCCAGCACCATTTGAGGAGCAGGGTCCAGGTGGTCTACCCATGGACCCAGAGGGTCCTTGGCAATTTCAGTAATCTGTCTTCTGACTCTGCAGTAATGGGCAACCCCAAGGTCAAGGCTTATGGCAAGAAGGCACTGATCCCCTTCAGAAACACTGTCATGCACATGGATGACTTTTGCTAAGCTGAGTGAGCTGCACTGTGACAAACGACATGTGGCTCCTGAGAATTTCCTGCTCCTAAACAGCACAATACTAAGTACTTTGACAACCCACATCAGCAAGGACACCCCACAATGCAGGCTTCCTGCCGGAAGCTGTGGCTAATGCTCTGACCTGCAAGTACCACTGAGTTCTCTGTCCACTCGCTTCGTGCCTACTGGTTGGCCCTGTGTCTGAATAATTCATCTTGAGGAAATGGGGCCTGGGCTGGGCGTGGTAGCTCACGCCTGTAATCCCAGCACTTTGGGAGGCCACAGTGGGCGGATCACTTGAGGTCAGGAGTTTAAGACCAGCTTGAGAAACCCGTCTCTACTAAAAATGCAAAGTTAGCTGGGTGTGGTGCATGACTGTAATCCCAGCTACTGGGCCATTGCACTCCAGCCTGACCAACAAGAGCGAAACTATCTCAAAAGGAACAAAAAGATATGGGGCCTAAATGGGTTGGGGGAGTGTCCTGTCAGCCGACTTACAATAAAAAAATTCTGCTCTATAAGAAAAAGAGAAATGCTACCTTTAAAAAGATACCAAGTCTTTGCAGCTGTGTATTTGAAAAACACAGTTACGGGGTCCAAAGTGGCTCCCGCTGGAGGTCATGGTGCTCATGAAGGCGAGGTCATCAGTTCAAGGCTAACCTCATAAGCTCAAACTGATTGGCAAAAAAAAAAAAAAAAAGAAAAACACAGTTACAGGTTAATATTAAAAAAATATATTCTAAAGCCCCCTGTTACTTTTATAATGATAGAATACCTTAAAAGTAAGGTCAGGCGTGGTGTCTCAGCCTGTAATCCCAGCGCTTTGGGATGCCAAGGCGGGTGGATCACTTGAGGTCAGGAGTTTGAGACCAGACTGGCCAATGTGGTGAAACCCTGTCTTTACTTAAAATACAAAAATTAGCTGGGTGTGGTGGTGGGCATCTGTAATCCCATCTACTCTGGAGGCTGAGGCAGGAGAATTGCTTAGAATCCGGGAGGCGGAGGTTGCAGTGAGCTGAGATCATGCCACTGCACTCCAGCCCAGGCCACAGAGCGAGACTGTCTCAGGAAAAAAAAAGGAAAAGAAATCCTTAATAGGAAAATCAAGTAGTACACAAAACTGAAGATTGCTTTTACATATGTACAAAATTTCCAAGTAAAATAATAAGCGAAATCTGGCAACTTAAAGAATTCTATATTATGCTCAAGTAGGATTCACTTAGAAGTGTAAAGATTTGAATTTTAAGAAATCTGTCAAGTTAATTCACTACATGAATAATTTAAAGGAGGAAAATAACAGATGACAAAGAATTTGAGAATATTTAGCAGTCATTTTTGATAAAAACTCGTGCAATATACCCATGTAAAATTAGCCGGGCATGGTGGCATATGCCTGTAATCCCAGCTACATGGGAGGCCAAGGCAGGAGAATCGCTTGAACTTGGGAGGTGGAGGTTGCAGGTAAGCAGGGATCCAGCCATTGCACTCCAGAGCGAGACTCTTGTCTCAAAATAAATAAATATATGTGTATGTGTGTGTGTGTGTGTATATATATATTTATGTATATATTTATATTTATAAATATATATATACACACATACACACACACACATATATACATATATATGTATATCCATGTACCAAACCTGTACATGTACTCCCTGAATCTAAAATAAAAGTAAAAAAATTACTTGAATAAAATGAAATTGCAATAGCTGTGAAACTACCTGAAGATAATAGAAACTTAGGTTATGGTAAATGGAAAAATAGAAAATATAATAGATAGCAAAAGCTGTTTCCACTGAAAATAGGAACAAGATGAGGATGCCTATTATCTTTTTCAACATTGTTTTTTTTGAGGCAGCTGAGAGTAAAGTAGAAAGATGAAAACACTATAAATAATCTATTTACAGATGATATGAATACTAGAAAATCCAGAAAACATATATAGAAAATTATTTGAATTAATGAGAATTTGGTAAAATGGATAAAGCCAGCCTAGATCTTTTTCTCTATACTAAATGCTAAATCGTTTAAATAGGATTTCTTTCCCACCCCTTTCCTTTCAAAGTAATCAAGTGTTAAATTCCTAGGAATATGTTTAACAAGAATGGTATTGTGAGACTGGTATGAATTATGTTAAGATCTCATTGAAAGATGTCAAAGTCTGAATATGTGGAGAGGCATGCTATATTTCTTGTATTGAAAGAACAGAACAGGCTGGGTGTGGTGGTTCACACCCATAATCCCAGCACTTTGGAAGGCCAAGGTGGGCAGATCATTTGAAGTCAGGAGTTAGAGACCAGCCTGGTCAACATGGTGAAATCTTGTTTCTACTAAAAATACGAAATTAGTCAGACATGGTGGTAGGTGCCTGAGGCAGGAGAATTGCTTGAACCCGGGAGGCGGAGATTAGTTAGTTGAGATTGCACCACTGCATTCCAGCCTGGGTGACAGAGCAAGACTCTGTCTCCAAAAAAAAAGTAACAGAACAATGTCTATTTCTTCCCAATTAATTATGAGTAATCCCAAGGAGTGGGGAGGGGTTTAAAATTAGACCGACTGATTTTAAAGTTTATTTGTAAAAATATCTAAGAATAGGCTGGGTGCAGTGGCTCACCCCTGTAATCAGCACTTTGAGAGGCTGAGGCAGGCAGATCACAAGGTCAGGAATTCGAGACCAGCCTGGCCAACATGGTGTGAAACCTTTCCTTTACTAAAAATTCAAAAATTAGCTGGACATGGTGGCACAAGTCTGTAGTCCCAACTACGCAGGAGGCTGAGGCAAGAGAATCACTTGAACCCGGGAGGCGGAGGTTGCAGTTAGCCGAGATTGTGTCACTGCACAACAGAGTGAGACTCCATCTCAAAAAAAAAAAAAAAGGGCCGGGCACAGTGGCTCAAGCCTGTAATCCTAGCACTTTGGAGAAGAGGCGGGTGGATCACGAGGTTAAGAGATCGAGACCATCCTGGTCAACATGGTGAAACTCCGTGTCTACTAAAAATACAAAAAATTAGCTGGGCATGGTGGCACGTTCCTGTAATCCCAGCTACTTGGGAGGCTGAGGCAGGAGAATTGCCTGAACCCAGGAGGCAGAGGTTGTGGTGAGCCGGGATCGCGCCATTGCACTCCAGCCTGGGTAACAAGAGTGAAACTCCGTCTCAAAAAAAAAAAAAAAAAAAAAATCTAAGAATAGCCAAGAAAACTTAAAAAAAGAATCATAGCGTGAAGCAAAATACATTCTATTTGTTGTTAATATACTGTAAGGCATAGTAATCAAATAGGAAGTATGAAAGGAATACCCAAGGAGCTGGGAATGTCACAGGAACTTGAACATATCTGAGTATGTATTCCTACACACTACTAATATGGTCTAAGATGCATTTCAGTTGACTTGGGAAAAGGTTTAGTTGAGTTAATGTGCGATGCTGGTATAGAGTTATCCATCTGCATGAGAACCAAGTTAGCCAACCATAGAAGTAGGAATTTTGGTGACTTAGGCTCTAAGTGTAAAAACTAATACATTTAAGACAATTTAGAGTACTTAACCTTGGAGTTGGGAAATCTCTTAAAGATAGGACACTCAAATTGTTGATGGTATTATTTCATTACCAAGCCAATGTCAGACTGGAAGAAAGACTGGTAACAAACATGACTGGGAGTTGATCCCTTGAATAATGCAAAGAGTCCCTACAGCTTAGAAGTGAAGTTAGCTAAATTTAAAAAGGTATAAAGGATATGAACTGGTATTTCTCAGAAGATGGAAGGCAAATAACCTCTAAAAAGTACCACAAGACAGTCACCCATGTCAGTGTCCTAGGAAGTTCTTGTGAAAACGTCAGCAACAGACTTGGCAAAATTTACTAGATGGGTGATATCCCATGCTGGGGAGGGCATGAGGAGGAGACAGGTGCCCATGTGCATTGCTTCGTGGAGTGTGAATTGCTGTCAAAACCAAAACACATGGCTTCTACCCTGTGTTTGAGTACCAAGCCCACAGTTATAAAGGTGTCACTACAAGGTTTATTATAGCTGTGCTTGTAGTGGCCAAGGCTTGGCAATGACGACAGAAATAACGTTTTTAGTGGAATGCTTTATTTTTTAAAATGTGTGTTATCATTACCTGGAGAGATGTTAGGTGAAAATGTTCAAGTTGCAAATGATGTGTTTGCGTTTGTGTATAAGTATTTGTAAGAATCTGTGTGAACATATGGAAATATGAGATTATCAAACAGGATTAATATGTGGATTGAAGGTAGCTGTGGTGTTGGTACCTCCTGTGTCTTTCCATAGTTGGATGTGTATAATGCATTAAGCGAGGCAAGTTATAAAACAATAGGACAAAAAAAATCCCAGTGTTTTAATATTATAATTTTGAGTCTTTAGGAAGAAGCATGAGAAATAACATGGGATAGGTTATCTAAGGGAATTGTGGTGAAGTTTTTTTTTGAGACAAGGTGTTGCTCTGTCACTCAGACTGGAGCGCAGTGGTGTGACAATCATGGCTCACTGCAGCCTCAGACTCCTAGGCTCAAGCAACCCTTGCACCTCAGCTTCCTCAGTAGCTGGGACTACAGGCACATAGCACTAGGCCCAGCTGATTTTTGTATTTTTTCTAGAGATGGGCTTTCACCATGTTGCTCAAGCTGGTCTTGGACTCCTGGGCTCAAGTATTCCACGCCCCTCAACTTCCCAAACTACTGGGATTACAGGTGTTGGACTCCTGCACCTGGCCTGGCAAACTCTTAAACTATTGATTTCTGACTATTCTTTGTGATTTTTCTTTTACTTGAACATGTTTTTTTTTGGACTTAGAAAATTAAAAGATAACAGAAACTCCTGTTTAGTTCAGGGTGTTGCTTATATCCAGACGTGTCCCCAGCATAGAGCCTCAGTACTTCAAAGATACGGCAGACCTCAAACTTCTTACCTGTATTAACTGTATATGATCCGTATAGGAATTCCAGGTGGAGTCTTTATTGACTCTGATGGTGGAAGCTGTTACATATAGCTTTATAAACAGTAGCCCAAGCGTTAGAGAAAATTGAGAAACAACATGTTAATAGTTTGAGTAAGATATAAAAATAAATCCATAAACCATGAAGTCATTTCAGTGCTTAGTGTAAAAGAAAAATCAGGCTGGGTATGGTGGCTCATGCCTGTAACCCCAGCACTATGAGAGGCTGAGACAGGCAGATTGCTTGATCCCAGGAGTTCAAGGCCAGTGTGGGCAACATAGTGAGATCTTATCCCTACAGAAAGTTTTAAAAAAATAGTTTATTCATTTAAAAAATAAAAAAAATTAAAATGATACAGATAGCGGTAGCAGAGGCAGTATAGATTAGAGATGAAAGGATGAAGTTGGCTTCCAGGTATACTTCGTGGAGCTGTTGCTTATTGGGAGCCCATGGCTGAGCTGGATAACACCTCAAGTTTGTTTCTGCATTGGTAAGATGGGGATGATAATAGTACCTCTAGGGTTGTTGCTTCATTGAAATGAGAAGGCGTATAAAGCATATATGGTAAGCACTTAATTTTTGCTATTAACAGACATAGATGAAAGTTTTTTGGTTCCTGTAGCAGATGCTGTGGGTATAAACCCCCACTCAGCATTTTTTTCTCCTTCCTTTACTAGCGTTTTTTGTTTTAACTACATCCACATGTTGATTCACTCATCTATTCCTGTTCTTTCTGGAAGGTTCTAATAGAAGACTGTATTCCGGTACTGAAGAGGTACGCCAAAGAAGGGAGAGAATTTGATTATGTGATTAATGATTTGACAGCTGTTCCAATATCCACGTCTCCAGAAGAAGGTAGATTTATATTTTTTTAAAACCAAGATATCTGTCATGGAAATGTTTTGCTTGGCACCATGTGAGAGTGAAAGGATCTTCAAGATTGTCTAGTTCTCTCACATTTTTAAAAAAGGGAGTTAAATTAATATCCATGGTGGAAAGATGACTGGATTTGACTTCAGTTCCTGTTCTGCCACTAAATGAGTGAACTAACTCAGTGATTTGAAAGAAAAATGAAGTAAAATGACTCATTACATCGAGACAGTAAATCGTTTGATAATATATTTACTTATGTGATTTCCAGCCTGTATTGGGACGAACTGGTCACTTACCTAAGCAACAGCAGAGATTATTCCTTTTCTCAAACCTTATGCTCCAAATCACAGCTAGTTCATGTTTTTTCTATAAACTCAAGTTCCTGCTGAGTTTGCAGACTCTTTGAATCTCTCTCAAGATGTTGCTGCTTTCCCCCTGACTTAAAGCAGTTTTCTTTCGGGTTTCAGCCACTGCCTTTGTGTCGAATCTGTTGGTATCGTGAGAGCAGTGCTAGGTGGATGCACATTGATTTTGGCAGCCAAAATCAGTTACACTATTGTTCATGAACAAACTCTTTGAATAGTGAGTCTTAGACCCGTGGCTCTTTTTCTTCTTCTTTTGGTATTGAGTATTTGAATATTTTACTTCAGATGTTGTTGATACATACAAACCCATATTTATGAAACTTGTTTTTTTAAACATTCAGATTCCACATGGGAGTTTCTCAGACTGATTCTTGACCTCTCAATGAAAGTATTGAAACAGGATGGGAAATATTTTACACAGGTAAGTTACTGAACAGTTTTTTCTTCAAAACTCTCTAAAATTTGCATATTTTGAAATCTGAACGCACATTGTTGAAATGTGAATCTATTAAGGATAGCGTGGCATCATTGGATTATGTTCTTTCAAGCAGTAAGCTTCTAAGTTGACCTGTCATCTGTTGGGAATGAATGAGTTATCAGCCCTGGTCTTTTGCTGTACTATGAGCTGCTGCCACCAGATGGAGACACAGACTGGTTATTTCCCCGCCTCTCCCCCCAGCATCAACTTAAAGTTGATGAAATAGTTCTGGCTGCACTGTGCACTCCTGCCACCAGATGGAAGCAGATTATGGTGATTTTCTTGTTCTCTAGGGGATTCTAAACTTACTACATTTCCTGGTGTTAAAACTATAAATACATATCTCCTATTGAAATCCTTAACAAAATTTTGAAAATGACAACAAAGAAAGCTAATTGGTAATCCAGTCTTTTGCTACAAAATTCCTTGATTCATAAACATAAGCACTTAGGTAGCATCACACTCTGGATTTCGGAATTCTTCTGAGTTTACAGGAAAATCCCCTCCTCCATTGTTTAAAAAAAGTATTAACAGCTGGAGCAACACAGTAAGACCCTAGCTCTACAAAAAAATTTTAAAAATTAGCTGGGTGTGGTGGTACGTGCCTGTAGTCCTAACTCTAGAGGCTGAGGTGGGAGGATTGTTTGAGCCTGGGAGGTCGAAGCTGAGCTGTAATCATGCCACTGCCCTCCAGCCTTGGTGACAGAGTGAGACTTTTACTGAAAAATAAACACAGTCTTACTATACTGTATTTAAGTGCCAGGAACAGGCCAGGTGAGGTGGCTCACACCTGTAAACCCAGTACTTTGGGAGGCTGAGATCAAGAGTTTGAGACCAGCCTGGCCAACATGGTGAAACCCCATCTCTACTAAAAATAAAAAAATTAGCCACGCATGGTGGTAGGTGCCTGTAATCCCAGCTACTCATGAGGCTAAGGCAGGAGAATTGCTTTAACCTGGAAGGCAGAGGTTGCAGCAAGCCGAGATCATACCACTGCACTCTATCCTGGACCACAGAGCGAGACTTCATCTCAAAATAAAAAAAGGTCAGGAATACGTAGAATTTTTAACTTTACCCTCCTGAGGAGGTGTTTGCAAGCCATCCTGGACATTTTATGGAATCTGAGATTAATAATGTTGAAAACAACTTAGCAACTCTAAGAGACACCTTGACTTAGGCTCCAGCCTATCCTGTTGTTCCCCTCTTTCCTCTGTGTGCAAGACCTGCAGGCACATTGTGCTTAATCTTAGACTTTGCACTTGGCAAAATTGTTGGGAAACTTTGAGGAGAGCAAAGCACTATCTATCAATGGAGTGTTCTCCCCCACCATTTAGAAATGATTTTTACAAACATATTGTAGATGGATATAACTATTCAAAACAGGAGTCTGCAAACATTGGGCCAAGTCTGGCTTCCTGCTTACTTGTTTGTAAAGATTCTTGGCACATAGCCACACTCATTTATTACATAGTGTCTGTGGCTGCTTTTGTACTGAGTAGTTGTGGTAGACACTGTATGATCTGCAGAGCCTAAAATATTTTCTATCTGACTCTTTACAGATAGAAGTTTGCAGACCCCTGTTAATAGAAACCTGCAGTGAAACCTGCTCAAATGAACCTTTCTTACTGTAAAGAACCAAGTTGGACTTTCTTATGATAGGTATTTTTTAAGCAGAGCATATCTATAGGATTTTTTTCTTTTCCTTTTTTTGAGCTAGTATCTTGGCCTGTAGCCCAACTGGAGTGCAGTGGTACAGTCATGTCTCACTGCAGCCTCAACCTCCTAGGATGAAGTGATCCTCCTGCTTTGGCCTCCCGGAGTGCTGGAATTATAGGCATCCATTGCCATGCCTGGCTAATTTTTAACATTTTTGTAGAGATCAGGTCTTACTGTGTTGCCCAGGTTGGCCTTGAACTCCGGGACTCGAGTAACCCTCCTACCTTGGCCTCCTGAAGTGTTGCGATGACAGGAATGAGTGACTCTGCCCAGCCAGAATTTTTTGTTTTTGCAAATACATAGAAGGAAATCTCATGCAGCTTAAATCAAGGAAAAATGTGAGGCTCTGGGATCTTGAACAAAAAGAGACTGAAAAAAATTTGGATCCGCTACAGACTGACTTGTCTGTGGTACAAAAGAAGACAGCCACACCAACTCCACCTGTTGTCTACTACAACCATGCAGTTGTTCTTCTTTTGTTCTGAAGATTGGCATGGCAAGCTGCCTCCTATGGAGAGCTGTTATCTTAGTATGAAGGGCTAATAGAAATGCTTGCTTAGAATACTACTCCAGCCCATTTGTAAATATTAATGACCCAGGCTTTGATATCTTGCCTTTGCCAATAGACTTTTCACCAAAATCACAAGGATTTTATGCCCTTGCCAATAGACTTTTCACCAAAATCACAAGGATTTTATGCCCAGGGCTGTCCTGGTTTCTAAGAATCGTCCAAAAGACATATTATGACATGTTTTCTGTCCCCATGTTTATTACAGTTGGAACCACAAAACAATCTCATTGTATAACACCTGGGGTTCATTCAGTATATTTGGTGGTTGACATTGTCATATGGTAAGATTCATGTGGACCGGGGTGGATAGGTCTTTCAAGAAGCAGTAATTAAGTCAAAAAGCAGATGATTTGACTCAGGATGTATTGATGTAGTTGCCACAGTGTAATTTTTTCTTAACTGCCAGGTGACATGCTCAAGAGATAACCCAGATTCCTGCCATGCCCACCCCCTTTGCCCAAGTGTGCAGCTTAGAACTGGAGTCAGGTTAAGGGTGGGTTGAAACTGTGGTGTTTTACAAAAGCCAAATGCTCCCACCCAAACTAGCATCACAGTGGTGAGTTCGTGATGTCATTGGTGTTACTATGGCTGCCTGGTTACTATGGTTACCCAGAAAGCCTGGGGATGCATCATGGAGGAGTGTGAGAATCAAAGTGGGCCAGTAGAATTCGAACTGGGGAAGAAGTGTTTTCATGGAACCTAGGAGGCAGATCCTGGGGCTTGGCCTTCCTGTATTCTCTCTCCCCAGCCCCATTTTTAAAACAGTGTAAGTTATTTGATACACTTGTGGCTCATGCCTGTAATCCTAGCACTTTGGGAGGCTGAGGTGGGTGGATCATCTGAGGTCAGGAGTTTGAGACCAGTCTGACCAACATGGCAAAAACCTCTCTCTACTGAAATTAGAGAAATTAGTCGGGTGTGGTGATACACCCCTGCAATCCCAGCTACTTGGGAGGCTGAGGCAGGAGAATTGCTTGAACCTGGGAGGCAGGCATTGCAGTGAGCCAAGATTGTGCCACTGCACTCCAGCCTGAGTGACGGAGCAAGACTCTGTCTCAAGAAAAAAAACAAAAAAAAACCCACCTTTTTGTTATGTATCAGCTAAGTTTTGTACATGTGAGACTTGATGCAAAATATTAGCAACCCTCTGCGTCCTCCACCCAAGTTGAGAACTGGACATTGTCAGTACCTTTAACACATCTGTATTCCTCCCTCGTTCCCGCTTGCCTTCTAGAAGTAACCCATCGTTGGTCTCCCTTTTTTCCATTTCTGTATTTTATAGATGCTTCTTGCATGTATAATTTCCTAAATCATTATACTATTTAATTTTACTTGCTTTTGAACTTGATAAAAGTTGCTAAGGATGTATTCTTCTGTACCTGTTACTGAGGTATCATGTGCCTGTAATCCTAACTACGCAGGAGGATTGCTTGAGCCCAGGAGTTCGAGGACAGCCTGGGCAACACAGTGAAGGAGGACCCCACCTCTAAAATAAACACAAGCCAGTGTGAACTGTCCACACGTAACATGGGGAAAAGAACTTTCTAGAACTGAAGCTATAGAATTTGGATTTAATGCCCTAGTGAAACTCTGTCATAAAAGGTTAAAGAAACCAGTGACTACTAAAATCCTGAGTTTGCAGGATCGCAGGTAAAAAAGAAACCACTTGGTGAAACACTGAAACTCCCTCCACTCAAGAGAGAAAATAACTGGCTAAAGTCTGTTAAAACCAATATGGCCAACTAGAATTTGCACAGAACAAGCTTACTGATGTCACAGCCTAAATTTTCTTTTTCTTTTTCTTTTCTTTTCATTTGTGAGATGGAGTCTCGCTCTGTCACCAGGCTGGAGTGCAGTGGCATGATCTTGGCTCACTGTAACCTCCACCTCCTGGATTCAGGTGAATCTCTTGCCTCAGCCTCCTGAGTAGCTGGGAATTGGGATTATAGGCACCTGCCACCACACCCAGCCAATTTTTTTGTATTTTTATTAGAGACAAGGTTTTACCATGTTGGCCAGGATGGTCTTCATCTCCTGACTTCATGATCCACCCACCTCGGCCTCCCAAAGTGCTGGGATTACAGGCTTGAGCCAACACAGCCTGAGTTTTCATCACTTGCTTCATACTAACCACTTCCCTGCCCACAAGTTTGCACATGATACCCATGAGTTCGCATAAAGAGTTAACTACACATGCCTGAGGATTTTCCAGATCTACTCTTTCCTTTCTGTCCACCAATAAATCACCTGCAAATCTCAGAACCTACCCCTTAAACTTTTTTTGTTTTTTTGAGATGGAGATGGAGTCTCACTCTGTGGCCCAGGCTGG
The DNA here is from genome assembly GCF_049354715.1 of Callithrix jacchus. NCBI lineage: Eukaryota > Metazoa > Chordata > Mammalia > Primates > Cebidae > Callithrix > Callithrix jacchus. The sequence goes on from NC_133524.1 coordinate 22,553,662, forward strand.
AGTACAGTGGTGCAATCATGGCTCATTGCAACCTCTGCCTCCTGGGTTCAAGCAATTCTGCTGCCTCAGCCTCCTGAGTAGCTGGGATTACAGGTGTGTGCCACCACATCCAGCTAACTTTTATATTTTTAGAAAAGATCAGATTTCCCCATGTTGGCCAGGCTGGTCTCGAACTGCTGAAATGATCTGCCCACCTCAGCCTCCCAAACCGTTGGGATTACAGGTGTGAGCCACTACACCCAACCCCTTAAAGCTTTTCTAATAAAAGGACTGCCTTTAAGCCCAACACAGGGAGACAGATTTGAGCTGGACTTCTGTCTCCTTGTTAGCTGACTTACAATAAAAAGCTTTTCTTAGGCCAGGCACAGTGGCTCATGCCTGTAATCCCAGCATTTGGGGAGGCTAAGGCAGGAGGATTGCTTGAGGCCAGGAGTTTGATGCTGCTATGATCACAGCACTGTACTTCAGCCTGGGCAACCCAGCAAGACCCTTTCTCTGAAAAGAAAGTAAAATAAGCTTTGCTTTTCTTAAAACCCAGTGTCCTAGTGTTGACTTCTAGCACATTGGACAGAGAGCCCCTTTTTCTTTGATAATGCCAGGTGTGACCCTACCCCTTGTCCCATTCCTCTTTCTTATCCTTAATAGGTACTTAACTCTTTGCTATTAGACTTTTACTCTTCTTCTCCCATTTGTTTCTCTTAAAAAGAAAAAAAAAAGTCATTCCATTTAAGTAGACAGGAAAGTGAAATGTATCATGTTACTTTTTTGGGGTAGGTCTCTATTTGTGTTTTTTTCTTTTTTGAAACTTCTTGACAATCTTGGGAAAGAACAAATTGAAACTTTCTTAGTTTCTTCCCACAGTCTGTGTAAGGAAGTCTTCCCATATAACCTCTATAAAGGGAGAGTGTGGTGTCAATTTTAAGATGGCAAAGCCATTTACTGTGCACCTTGGTGGCATTTTCATTCTATAGCTTCCCCAGTGGTGATGTGTTCTAAAAACAACTGGGCAAGGTTTTCTATTTGTGAATCTTAAATTACATGAGTGGTGTTTATATGCTCTCATGGTGAACTTGATGTTGAAACCAAATTACATGCTGGCAAAGGTCACTTTGGCCATATCCCACTACAGGACCCTAGATGATGGGGTACTAAACAGGCTGGCACTGAGGAGCATGTCATGCTGAGTGAATGTGCTAAGTTAAAACCACCCAGGCCAGCTCTCAGAATAGTTCTAACCTCTTGCCCGTGACTAGCTGGGTGGTTGGTTTTGAAAGCCATTCTCAGGAGTTCTTACATCACAGGCTGTCTTTATTTGTAAATAATTTTCATCTCGCATTATACTTGGCTATTTTGAGGCAAATTAAGAGTAACCATTTTTTAAAAATATTTTTATTTATTTACTTTTGAGGTGAAGTTTTGCTCTTGTTGCCCAGGCTGGAGTGCAGTGGTACGATCTCGGCTCACTGCAACCTCCGCCTCCCAAGTTCATGCAATTCTCCTGCCTCAGCCACCCGAGTAGCTAGGATTACAGGTGCCTGTTAACCACGCCCAGCTGATTTTTGTGTATTCAGTAGAGACAGAGTTTTACTACGTTGGCCAGGCTGATCTCAAAACTCCTGACCTCAGGTGATCGACCCACCTCAGCCTCCCAAAATGCTGGGATTACAGGCGTGAGCCAACGTGCCCGGCCAAGAGTAACTTTCTTAAGAAATGGAATCACTACCTGGATTCAGTAGTCTTGTGAATATCAGCTTCAGAGGCTAAAAGGAAACAGGTGGTATTAACTACCAGTTTTGTTTCCTAAATACATAATGAAAAGCATTTGGGGAAAATTATGCTAAAAGGATGATAAATGCTTCCCCAGACTTAATCCAAATCTGCATTTTAACAAGAATCCCCTATGATATCATAAGTACACTAAGGAGTAAGGAGCATTGCTCTAGAGTTAGGCACATACTGTATCCATTCAGCAGCTCTGCTACTGGCTGGCATCTCTTGATTCTCTTCATCTTTTTTACCTTATGGTTTCAGGATGGCTGCTGCAGCTCCAAATAACACATCTAGGTTATAGCCTGGAAGAAAGTTGAAGAGGCGGGTGGCTCTCTCTTTGTTCAGAATCAAAAGCTTTTTCAGCAGCTACTAGCAGACTTTCAGTATATCTCAAGTGACTACCCCTAGCTGCTGGAGATGCTGGAAATGTGATGACTGGAAAGGGAGAAATGTTAGAATAATGATGTCGAGAGAATGTCTTTGATAAGGTGTGCAACTGAGGAATATCCGTAGCAAATATATCTTGAATAAACTTTTGTTCTTTTATACACAGATTCTAGGAAAAACAGGGAGAATATAGTTCTGTGTCAACATTTTAGACTCTTAGGAGAATTGTAGTTTAAACCATTGTGGAAATCAAGAACACTATCTTTTTCATACTTCATTTGTAATATAATGGTGACCATTATTGAGAAAATTTACTTTGAATGAGTTATTTGTATGACTCTTTGCAAATTGCATGGTTTTAATTCAGTGACTGTGTCACTACTAAGAAATTGGCTTCACTGCTTTCTGTCACTTCGTACTCTAATAATTTGAAATGGCTTAGTAAATGAGGTGGAAGGATAATGAGTTAATGGGTCTATAAATAGAATGCAGTGTAATTTGCGAAAATACAGAAGCCTTATCTGGTTTTTTAAAGATGAACTTTTATCTACAGCTAGAATTGTTCTCCTTTATTAAAGACCTTCAGGTGAGTGAGGCCCTTGTAAAGGACTCAGGAATCCCATTTGCTTATCTCTCTTTGATTTAGGGGAACTGTGTCAATCTGACGGAAGCGCTGTCGCTCTATGAAGAACAGCTGGGGCGCCTGTATTGTCCTGTGGAATTCTCAAAGGAGATCGTCTGTGTCCCTTCATACTTGGAATTGTATCCTTTGACCATGACTGACACTGTGTTGCCAGATCAAAGCACCCAGTTAAATCTTATGCCAATTAAAAAATTTAAATCCCAATAATAAACAATCAGCTTAGCTGTAGGCTATGTGAAGCCTTGTTTCTCAAGCTTTAGGTGCACATTGGAATCCTTCAAGAAGCTTTAAATAAAGTTTAAGATACTAGACTCCCACCTAAAAGTTTTGGGGTGCGGCTTGCCACAGCTTTCTGGGTGCTTTTAATGATCACCACTGGTCTGAAGCATTCGTTCTCAAAGGTGTTGCCAGACCTGCAGCATCACCCAAGAACTAGTTAAGATGGACATTCTCAAGCCCCACCCCAACCTGCTGCCCAGTCAGGCATTCTGGAAGTGGAGGCCCAGTGACCTGTTCTACCAGCCCTCCCGGGGATTTATGTGCACCTGAAAAGTTTGAGAAGCCAGAGCCTAAAATAACCACCCTACCTATGTCAGGTAAAATCACTCATTCTCTTATATTAAAATTAGCTGACGTTAATACTAGTTTCTACACTTGATGCTAATTTGCAGTGGAAATCGAGAACTAGAATGATGTTGGGGACTGCACAGTTAACATTGGTGTTCTCTGTTAGTTCCACTTAGTAAAGTTAGTCTAGAGAAATAAAACACAGAGAAAAAAGGAAATGAGAGCATTATCATTTGAAATTAGTGCGGTGACACAGCTATGGGCTGTAGTCTGCAGAGGATAGCTTCCTTATCTGCTGTTGCTAAGTCCAGGTTCCTGTGACAGCAGTTTTTTGTTTTTTGTTTTTTTTTTCCTATCAAGGGAGCTCAGTGGCCGCTGTTGACTTGCAACAAGGCCTGGTTGCATCAGGCTGGGACAGAACCCAACAGCGCAGACTGCCTGCTGAGACCAGATGACCAGCAAGAGGCAATGAGAACCCTCTAAAGCCCCATGTGAGGAGGGGAGTACTCTGCCTGCTGGGTGGCCGTGTCCCTCCACAGCCTGTACAGAGCTTTAGCATCTCCTCCTACCAACTGTCCACCTTTGTTTAGGGTTCCCGTCAGCATTTTGGCCAGGCCTGTGTTTGCATGTTTGGAGATTTGAGAAATCAGTTGATAACATTTGGAGCAAAGGCTTTCACCTGCTAGTTCTTCTCTCGCCCTCCTTCCTTCCCTCTCCTTTCTTCCTCCCGTCGTTTTCCCCTCTCCTCCTCCTTCCCTCTCTTCCCTCCGCCTTCTCTCCCTTCCTTGCATCTCTTGCTACCCCAGCTTTCCCTCTCTCCCTCCTTTCCTCCTTCCTTCCTTTCCTTCTCCTATTAATTCCCTAAAACTTGGGAGACTTTGGAAGCAGTAGTATTACCTGAGAGAATATTTGTGTTCCTTTAGCCTTCTGATGTCCACCCAGTTCCTTCAGACATCCCAGGTGGTGGGGGTGTCCCCAGGCTGCAGAGTGGCCTTATTCAATGGCCTTCATTCTCATTCCCACAGTGCTCTAAGCCATGAAGCTTTTCATCCATCTTCTAATGTGTAGGCCAGCAAAGGAATTACAAGTGATGCCTTTTCTTCCTTGAATTACCTGCTTTGATTCCTTGACTCCCTGTCCAGGTGGGTATTTTACACTGTTTGGAAGAAAGCTAAACCTTGAAGCTGAATATCCCCTAATCACACGTGCTGCAAATAGCCTTCCTGACCTCCGTATGCTGTACATGACATCGAAATGAGTCAGGCAATTGATTGTGAATTCCTTAAAGTTTTCCTTTTTTTTAAAAAAATTATTATTTTTAATTTAAAAAAGCAAATGGAAAATGTATATTTTGATGAAGTTAGGGTGTTATTTTTTTGGAAGTCAGCTGAAGGATGGTTAGACAGCACAGTGAAGATTGCTAAATGCACTGACCCCCCCCCACCCCCAGAATGTGATTTTTGTTCCTTTTTATTTCTCTATGGGCTTTTTTTCATTTTTGTTTTGGTAGATCATCAATTTGGATGTTTGGAGGAATGAACATCATTGTTTTGTGCTGGAGGGAAGATCTTGATGGTGTTTCTTTCCCCAAAAATTGACTGAGATATTAAAATTTGGTGCTTATAAGAGAGTTAAAAAAATGAATAGGAATTGCTTCAATTAAAATTACAAAAGAGTCATTTCATGTGTTCTGTTGTTTTATTTCAGCCCAGTCCCCTCTTTCTGACTTGTGATCTCATAGAGCCAACGGTATCTCCTGGTCTGTTTTTAGTTCTACCAGTGGATGTCATTTATCTCTTTATAACAGGATGGCCTTAGGGCCTTTTTTGAACACTAGTAATGACTTCATTTGCCACCGTGCTAAATGATACACAGCCTATTACATTTACCAGTCCTTCATTATACCATTGACCTGAGGCTAGCAAGAGATTTTGTCTGACTGTAAAGTTGAAAGTCAAAAGCTTATTTTTATTCTCTCTTACCAGTGTATTAGATGTGGAAATAAAAGTCATTTTGGGTAGCTGCTATGAAACTTTCTGAGCAGATTGTTAGCTGCACAGATGTATGACAATTTGTGGAGAGGCCTGCGGCAATATGAGCGACTTGAAGACTCCTAAGGAAGTGCAGGTAGCTAACAGCTTGGTGGTGTTTGTGGGTAATGATCCACATCAAAAGTGAGCTTACATTGACTTGAATTGTTAGACGCCAGTGGGTTATTCTGTTGTTTTTATAAAAGGTGTATACTATATCAGTGGAATGAGTTCATTTATGGTGAATTTGCAATAAGCACAGCTTTAAAAATGAAATATTCAGTGTCCATTTTGAGATAGAATTGGTGTCAACACAGAGCATTTTTCTTCCCAAGATAGGAATCAATAGTATAGTATGAAAATATACAGTTTTTTGATATACTTGGTCTGTCACCCAGACTAGTGTGCAGTGGGTGTGATCACGGATCACTGCAACCTCTGCCTCATGGGTTCAAGAGATTCTCCAGTCGTAGCCTCCCAAGGAACTGGGATTACAAGCATGTACCGCCATGCCCAGCTAATTTTTATATTCTTAGTAGAGATGGGGGTTTCACTGTATTGGCCAGGTTGGTCTTGAACTCCTGGTCTATGCCTTGGCCTCCCAAAATGTTGGGATTACAGGCATGAGCCACTGTGCTTGGCCTGAAAAATTTTTTGTTTTTTTGAGACAGGGTCTTGCTCTGTCTTGACCAGGCTCCAGGCTGTAGTGCAGTGGCACAATCTCAGCTCACCGCAATCTCCGCCTCCTGGGCTCAAGCAGTTCTCCTGCCTCAGCCTCCTGAGTAGCTGGGACTACAGGCATGTGCCACCACGCCCAGCTAGTTTCTGTATTTTTTTTTTTGGTAGAGATGGGGTTTCACCATGTTGGCCTGGATGGTCTTGATCTCTTGACCTCGTGATCTACCTGCCTCGGCCTCCCAAAGTGCTGGGATTACAGGCGTGAGCCACCGCGCCCCACCACCTGAAATTTTTTAAATGAGTGAATGCCTACTTTTTCTTTTTCTTTCTTGCTTTTGAGACAGAGTCTAGCTCTTTCTCCCAGGCTGGAGTGCAGTGGCATGATCTTGGCTCACTCCAGCCTCTGCCTCCTGGGTTCAAGCAATTCTGCCTCAGCCTCCCAAGTAGCTGGGATCCTGCCCCAGCCTCTCAAGTAGCTGGGATTACAGGTGCCCACCACCACACTCAGATAATTGTTGTGTTTTTAGTAGAGACAGGGTTTCACTGTGTTGGCCGGGCTGGTCTTGAACTCCTGACCTTGTGATCTGCCCACCTCAGCCTCCCAAAGTGCTGGGATTACAAGTGTGAGCCACCGTGCCTGGCCAGATTTTTTTCTACTTTGTAAAAGAAACCAGGTATATCTGCCTGCTGTCTGGATATAATGTTTTTAATAACTGGACATGACTTTGTACTTGAAGACTAGCTTGAGGCTGGGGCAGAGATCCACTGATAAATCTGTTGACACAAATCCTGTGAAGACCTGAGAGGTGGAAATGAAGTGGATCAGGTTGCACCAGGCCCTGGAAGATACATTCAGGAGAGAACAAGGGACGTGGAATGGAAAAGAAAGGAATGGAAATCTCTTTCTTTTCATTTTGGGTGATAATAGTGAATTCTGACCCAACTGCATTATATTGGGGAAAGGATGATGTATGATTGTTTTGAACATCTTAGTTAGTGCTTTAAAACAAAAGCATGCAAACTGAACTCTGGTAACTACAAATCCCCTCTGCTTTTGCTGACTTTAAAAACATGTTATAAGATCTAGCATTGTTGTTTTATTTTAATGGCTGTGGTGTTATACGGTATTACAGTCTCCTTTATAACTTAAACTGGACTATACTGTAGTATCCTAGAGCTGCTTTATAATTAGAGACAAGACAAATATGACTGTTTGAAATTCCATTTAACACATCAGCAGATGTCAATAATTTATTTAAAAATGAAAAGCTGCTTTCTCTTAGCAGTGTGATTGATTGACTATTTTAGAGATTTGACTAATGGTGATCCAGCGGGGCTGAAGGAAGGCTGGGTTGACAGTGTCTTTAATGGGCTGGAGCAGTGCTGATGTTGAAATGAAAATGTGCTACTACTTCCTATACAGTCTGCACAGTCACTTCCCTGCTTGCGTTAACTACTGCAGGCTCAAGACTTTGCGTTTATTTCTACCATCTGTCTCAATAGATTAATCAGTTTCATTCTGGTCCCATGACTCCTGAGATGGGGTGGGGGTGTGGGTTTTGTGTTATATATCATTGACCTGTGTTCAAGGCTCTAGAGCAGGACCACTCAGAAGTGTGGTTTGTCAGAAGTGTGGTTGGTCTACCCGCTCTTTGTTTTCTAAGCACTGCACTTCAGCTGACCTGTTTTTCACAGCAAGACTCTCTCATTGAAGGAAGCAGTGTGCTGATTTTTTTTCTGTGGCACAAGCTCCTTACCACATCTTGGAGCAGCAATTTCTTTTTTTTATTTCTTCTCTTTTGAGGCCGAGTTTCACTCTGTTGCCCAGCCTGGAGTTCAGTGGCACGAGCTCAGCTCAGTGTAACCTCCACCAGGGTTCAAGCAATTCTCATGCCTCAGCCTCCCAAGTAGCTGGGACTACAGGTATGTGCTACCATGCCCGGCTAATTTTTGTATTTTTGGTAGAGTTGGGGTTTCACCATGTTGGTCAGGCTGATCTCCACCTCCTGGCCTCAAGTGATCCACACGCCTCCACCTCCCAAAATGCTGGGCTTACAGGCATGAGCCACCCGGCCTTGGAGCAGTATTTTGAGTAGTGCTCTTCCAGAGGCCAGTTGGACTACATTATTGAACATCTATTTCCTAGATAAGAGGTGTTATGTGACCTTGAAGAAGTACTCTTATCCTTCAGGTACCCTCTCGCTGAGTAACCTTTAACATTGCTGTGCTTTTGGCTGATAAATCACTTTCATTTATGTTATCCTGGTCTGTCTTAAAACAGCTTTATGAATGATATGTTCGTAACACTAGGCAGGCCAACAGTCCAAGTTTGAAATGTGCCTAAGGGTCCTATGAATCTGGGTGCCAGCATTCTTCATTTCTCATGTGGATGCTTCCATCAGAGGTGCTTAACTTTTGTACCTTGGACTCCTTCAGCAGCTGCCTGGTGAAACCTGTGAACGCCTTCTCAGAAACATTTTAAATATATAAAATAAGAATACAAGGAAACAAGTTATATTTTCCAAAAACTTATGATAGAATATTTGGGCTGCTTTGTTATCTAGGCGGATCAAGTGGTAGGTCAGATACCGTAATTGTGAAGTAGTAATAAGTATAAGATCTGTAGCAACTGAAATGTGATGAGAACACATTTGATTTCTCTTGTTGACAAAGTCATAGGAACTGCTGTGTACTAACATGGTTTGTCACCCATGTTCATGCTTAAAGGAAATGCTAAACTTCAGTAGGAGTTGGTAAAGATAAAGATAGAAGCGTTTTCCCATCCAAGTTTATGGGGTCACAGAATTCTGTCCATAGGCCCAGGTTAAGAACTCCTGACCTACAGTGTTTGCTTCCATTGTGTTTATTGTATTTGAGTGGTGGGGAAGGGTAGGTGGGATCCCTTCACTCTTCTGTCAGAACTTCGTATCAACACTGTCAGATCAGTTCTCCTCAGCCAGAACCATTTAAAATCTCAATTACCTCATGTAGTCATTCTGCTGATTTCTGCTTTACTCATTATTTCAAAAATGAGAAATAGAACATGGGCAAGAAATAACCCAGTGCTTTTGGAAAGCTATTTGAATCTGCTTGGCTGTGATTTCCCTAGGAAACTGGATGATAAATGTGACTGGACAGGTAGACGTAGCTCCTGTATCTGGGGGTCCTGGGATGCTCAGGCCGACTAATGAATGCAGACAGTTTTCCCGTGCACCAGCCAACCATGTAGTGATTGTTTCAGTGAGCAATTTTTGTATGATGAAGCATTAGGGAATAGGCCCCTCTCTGTGCATCTTTGCACAGAAATGTAACAGTAAGTGAAGCAGGCAGTTCTCCTAGGAAAGAAGCAGGCCAGGTATATTTTGATGGAAGGCCTCCGATATTCAGAGAAGGAAGGGTTGGGGGTTGCTCCACCCAGTTTCCTAAAAACGACTGGTAGGGGGTAGGTCTCTGTAACTCTTGACCATAAAGATACTTATTGGAGATTGTTCCTAGTTCCGCCTATTAGAGAATACTTTTTTCTTGACTTTGTTCTAAAATAGTCTTACATCTTCGTAAATGATTGCGATGGTAGCTTAGGTTCTTGCTAAGTGATTCAGACTGTTCTGTCTGTTCATTGCTAGGGGACAGAAACACTCCTTGGACTTGGTCACACACACAGCTCTGCATTACATTGCACGTCCTCTTATACTTTGTAGATGTTCTTTCTCCAATTTAAATTTTGTACCTGAAATTTCCCTGCTATCCATCCTCCCAATGCGAAGGGGGAGCTTTTGTCAACATGTCCTACGCATTGCATGGTCCCTTCAGTGTTTCTATTTTATAATCCTCATCCCATCTGTATTGAACATACATGTTTAATTTTTTTTATGTCTGAAGAAGACTGTGTCTGGGTGGGAAAGAATACAGATACCTGGGTTTGGGTTCTGATAGCCACTTAAGAACTGGAAGTTTTGGCTGGGTGCGTTGGCTGACGCCTATAATCCCAGCACTTTGGGAGGCAGAGGCGGGTGGATCAAGAGGCCAGGAGTTTGAGACCATCCTGACCAACATGGTGAAACCCTGTCTCTATGAAAAATACAAAAGTTAGCCAGGCATGGTGACGTGCACCTGTAATCCCAGCTACTCAGGAGGCTGAGGCAGGAGAATCGCTTGAATCCGGGAGGCGGAGGTTGCAATGAGCTGAGATCAGGCCACTGCACTCCAGCCTGGGTGGTAGAATGAGACTCTATCCGAAAAAAAAAATAACAACAAAAAACAAAACTAGAGGTTTTTAACTTAAATGTAGTGGGGGCAGGGGCAGGAAGAACTTCAGCCCAAGTCCAGTTGGCATGAGCTAAAATGGAAGCTCTGAAAGCCCCTGGGTACCTCTTTTGCCTTGTAGTAGGCACTTAGTATTTCCAGCCTTGGAAGATTGAAGTGTACTGTAAAAGGGAATTCTTAGAATTGCATTTTCCATGTAGAACATGGAGGAAACGTTCCAGGTTGACTGGAAGAAGTTACCCGTAGTTGGGCTTGCTCAAGAAGAAAAGCAGGCTATGATGATAAAGGGAGAAGTCCCTGCAAATTTGTTTTGCTCAAAGGAGCAAAAATGTCTACTTGGCACTAGCAAAGATGCAGTCCCAGTAATGGTGAAAGTGCTGTGTTGACAAAAGGGGTCCTAAAAGTCTAGGGCTTGACTCTCCATTCCTTCCTGGTTTTAAGGGCTGGAGAGGAGCAGAAACTTGAAGATGTACAATGGTCAGACTGGAAAACGGACAAAGTGGAGGATCTGCAGCCATTTTGACTGTCAGCCATTTCTGTGACTGAGTCTTCTCTCTTTTCTCCTTGTTTGCTCTCCATTGACCTGAGTTTGAATATCTTAATTCCCCATCCATTTGGAGTTTCTGCACCAGGCCTCCACTTTGGTCCGGCCAGCCCAGCCCACAGGGGACTGTCTTTAGCTCAGGTGCTGATACCAGTCTGCAGAGGCCAGGGTTCAAGGCCACACAACTCTGATTCTGGTTGCTTGTGTTTAGTTTGAGCCTGGCTCTTTGCTCTCACTTGATGAATCTACTAAGGGTTTGTGCATCAAAAAAATTAGGCATAGTGATGAATTATAAATAAAAAAATTGGCCGGGCGCGGTGGCTCAAGCCTGTAATCCCAGCACTTTGGGAGGCCGAGGCAGGTGGATCACGAGGTCAAGAGATCGAGACCATCCTGGTCAACATGGTGAAACTCCGTCTCTACTAAAAATACAAAAAATTAGCTGGGCATGGTGGCGCACGCCTGTAATCCCAGCTACTCAGGAGGCTGAGGCAGGAGAATTGCCTGAATCCAGGAGGCGGAGGTTGCGGTGAGCCGAGATTGCGCCATTGCACTCCAGCCTGGGTAACAAGAGCGAAACTCCATCTCAAAAAAAAAAAAAAAAATTGGAAATCATGGCGGGACACAGGGGCTTCTGCCTATAATCCCAGCACTTTGAGAGGCTGAAGTGGGTGGATCATGAAGTCAGGAGATCAAGACCATCCTGGCTAGCATGGTGAAACCCTGTCTCTACTAAAAAAAGTTAGCTGGGCATGGTGGTGCACACCTGTAATCCCAGCTACTCTGGAGGCTGTGGCAGAAGAATTGCTTGAACTGAAGAGGTGGAGGTTGTAGTGAGCTGAGATTGTGCCAGTGCACTCCAGCCTGGGCTACAGGGCAAGATTCCGTTTCAAAAAAAAAAAAAATTTGAAATCGTGAGTATGTATAGATAATAAATAGGGAACACAAAGGAGGCTCTTTTTTTTCCCCCCACACAAATAGGACTTTTTATTTGCCACTATTGTAAGTCTGAGCTTTAAACAGATTCTTGGACTGGTGGAGGCCCAGGCGGGCGGATCACAAGATCAGGAGATCAAGGAGGCTCTTTTTTACTGTTCAGTGCCAAGTGGTCATGGGAAAGGGAATGCTGGAGTTGAAAAACTAGTATTTGGTAATCATAGCGATAACTGAAGCAGGCAAGAATCATCCATTGGTGTTAGATCTGAAGGGAAATCTCAGCGAGGATCATATTTACGTGGCTTTAAAGTATTTCCCACAGATTGCTTGAGTTGTGTATTAGTTCCCTATTGTTCCTTTAACAAATTACCAAACACTTAGTTCCTTAAAGTAACACGGATTTATCTTACAGTTCTGGAGAGTCAGAAGTTCAAAATGAGCCTTAGCGGGCGAAAATCAAGGTGTTGGCAGGGCCGATTCCTTCTGGAGGCTCCTGGGAAAAATCTGTTTTCTTTCATTTCAGTCTCAAAGCCAGCAGTGGAACAGCTTCAAGTCTCTTTGCTCCTGTTGTCACATTGCCTTCTATCTCTCACTCCTGTGTCCCTCTTGTAAGGCCCTTGTGATTACTACATGGGTCCTACCTAGATGATCCAGGATCCTCTTCTTGCTTCAAGATCCTTAACCACTTTGCAAACATCCTTTTGCCATACAAAGTAACATTCTTATAAGGCTCTGGTGAGGCTGTGAATATGATTTGGGAGGGGGAGGCGTTTATTTCACCTACTGTTATGTTGCAAGATAAAAGTAACTTCACAGTGCAAAAATTGGACACCACCTTGACCAGGTTAATCAAAATCAACATCCATAAGGGCAGGTGGACATCCTGTGCCTCCAGAGGTGATACTTTGAGAAGAGTCTGTCACCACCTATGCAGTATTTGGTTAAGGATCCATTATCTGAATCAAATCGTGAAACCTGAGATCCCCAAAGGAGGAATTTTCTGTTAAGAAAAAGGCCTGGTACAAAAGTATTAATGTCAAAAAAGACAAAGGCTGTGAAAAGATTCCAGATTAAAGGAGGCTAAAGAGATAATGGCAACTAAACGTAATGTCTGATCGTATCCTAGATACCGTATTGGAGGGAAAAAATGCTGTAAAGGACATTGTGAACTGACAAGTTGGAGTGTACTTCAATACAAGTATTGTATCCTGTTTACTGAAGTTCTTATACAACCCTGAGCTTGAAGTTATTTCCAAGTAAAATGTTAAATATTTTAAAATAGGAGTAGGAATTCTTTTGGCACAGTTTATCTCCCATCTTCCTGTGGGGCATGCTAGCAAAACTTCTGGACACAGAATTGAAAACTGAACAGCAATAAGGCTCAGGGGACCCATGTAACTCCCAAAGGAGCGTTCTGCTTTACAGGGTAGCCCAGGAGACAGTAAGATGGCAAGTTCCTGAGGCAGCAGAAGTCCTAGTGGTTAAATTATGTCTTTGAGGTTTTCTGTCTGCTACACAAGAAACCAAAGCTGCATGGGCTCCCACCAGAGACCACAGAAGCCAGAGGAGCAGGGTCTGCCCATGATGTCTGCCATAGGAGAAACAAAAAAGGGAGATGGCAGCAAGAGGATGGTGTGACAGCTGGCTGTACAGCTGCACTCGGGTCCTTCTGGCTTAGAAATAAAAGGCCCCAGGGAAAGAGACTGCTTTAAAGACTTCCTGAGCCCAAGCTGCTGCTAAGACACTGCAGAGGTTGAAGGGTTTTTTTCTTTCCCTGATGTGTGTGGCAGAAGGGAGGGATGAGTGGGTTCAAAGACTTAAGGCAAAGAGCTCCATGTTGTAATATTTCAAATTTGAAAATAGGATCTGATGAAAAAGGTGTCCGGTTAGTTTTACAAGGAAAGTGGTCAAGAACTTAGAGATTCTGCTGGAATAGTAGTTGTCCCACTGTCTATAAGTAGGACTTGGCCAGGCCTGGTTGCTCATGCCTGTAATCACAGCACTTTGGGAAGCCAAAGTGGGTGGATCACTTGAGATCAGGAATTTGAGACCAGCCTGACCAACATGGTGAAACCCTATCTCTACTAAAAATACAAAAAATTAGCCTGGCTTGGTGGCGGGTGCCTGTAATCCCAGCTACTCAGGAGGCTGAGGCAGGAGAATTGTTTGAACCCGGGAGGCAGAGGTTGCAGTGAACTGAAATAGTGCCACTGCACTCCATCCTGGATGACAGAGTTAGACTCCGTCTCAAAAGAAAAAGAAGTAGGGCTAGAAAAACTAGGGCAGTGCTTCTGAAACTTGAGTGCACATGAAAATTAGTTGAGGATCTTCTTAAAATAGAGTCTGATTCAGTAGTTCTGGAGTAGGGCCCAAGAGGCAGCATTTCTTGCAATCTAATTAGTAGATGTTGATGCTGCCAGTATGTGGACCACACTTTCAGTAGTACTGAGCTAGTGTCATGGTCAATGGAAAATTGGATGGGTCACATTGCAGAGAAATGAAGACAGCTGTTGCAGGAACCACTGCTGAATTTAAATGTAAATGTCAATGTGCTGCTCTAAGTGGCCTTTGAAAGCAATAGGTGTTGCCATAGTAATTGCTAAAATGAGAGTTTGTTTGATTTCCAAGGGTTAGAAATGTTCTTATGGATATGATTAAAAAGCCAGTTTGATACCACCCAAAGCAGTGTACAGATTCAATCCAATCACTACCAAAATACCAATGACATTCTCAACAGAAATGGGAAAAACAATCTTAAAATTTATGTGGAACCACAAAGACCTCAAAGAGCCAAAGTAATCATGAGCAAAAAGAACAAAGCTGGAGGCGTCATGCTACTTGAGTTCAAAATATACTACAAAGTTGTAGTAGCCAAAACAACATGGTACTGACATAAAAACAGAGACATCAACCAATGGGACAATAGAGAACCCAGATAGAAATCCACACACACCACACTCATTTTCAACCAAGTTCCCAAGAACATGTGATAGGAAAAGGACAGTTTCTTCAATACACGGTGCTGGGAAAACTGGATAAACACATGCAAAAGAATGAAATAGACCTCTATATCCAATTCAAATCAAAACGGGTTGCAGACTTAAATATAAGATCTGAAACTATGAAACATCTAGAAGAAAATGTTGGGGAAATGCTCAGGATGTTAGTCTGGGTAAAGATTTTTTTGTGTAAGACTTCAAAAGCACAGGCAACCAAAGCAAAAATAGACAAATGGGATTACATCAAACTAAAAAGCTTCACAGCAAAGGAAAAAAGCGAAGAGGCAACGTACAGAATGGGAGAACATATTTGAAAACTAATGATCTGACAAAGGATGAATAACTAGACTAGGGCTCAAACAATTCAATAGCAAAAAAAAAAAAACAACACTCAAAAGTGGGCAAAGGACATATCCTCGAAAGAAGACATACAGATGGCCAACAGGCATATGAAAAAATGCTCAATGGCACTAATCAGAGAAATGCAAATCAAAACCAGTGCGATACCATCTCACCCTGGTTAAAATGGCTTTCATAAAAACGACAGGGAATAATGGGTGCTGGTGAGGATATGGAGAAAAGGGAACCCTCCTACACTGTTGGTGGGAATGTAAATTAGAACAGCTGCAGTGGAACACACACACACAGTATATATTCAAAAGTAAGGAAATCAATATATTTGAGATATTTGCACTACCACGTTTATGGCAGCACTATTCACAATAGCCAAAATATGAAATCAACCTCAGCTCCCAGTAGATGAATGAATTAAATGTATTTGTACACAGTGGATTTTTCAGCCATAAAAAGAAGGAAATCCTGTCATTTGCAGAAATGTGGTTGGAACTGGAGGTCACGATACATGAAACAAGTCAAGCACAGTAAGAAATATCAGAGTGGGAGCTAAAAAGGTAGATCTCTTGGAGGTAGAGAGTAGATTGGTGGTTACTGAAGGTCAGGAAGGGTGAGGGAGGAGATAGAGGTTGATTAATGGGTACAAATACACAGTGTGACAGAAGAAATGAAAACTGATCAGTAGAGTGGCTGGTTTATAATATTGTATATTTCAAAATAGAAGAAAATAATTCTAATGTTTCTAGCATAAATAAAAGATAGGCCAGGCTCCTGACCTTGTGATCTGCCCGCCTCGGCCTCCCAAAGTTCTAATCCCAGAACTTTGGGAGGCCGAGGCGGGCAGATCACAAGGTCAGGAGATCGAGACCATCCTGGCTAACACGGTGAAACTCCATCTCTGCTAAAGAATTACAAAACAAATTAGCTGGGCATGGTGGTGTGCGCCTGTAGTCCCAGTTACTCAGGAGGCTGAGGCAGGAGAATCACTTGAACCTGGGAGGCGGAGGTTGCAGTGAGCCAAGATCACACCACTGCACTCCAGCCTGGGTGACAGAGCGAGACTCCATCTCAAAAATAAGTAAAAAATAAAAGATAAATATTTAAGGTGATGGATATACCAATGACAGTGATTTAATCTTTACAAGTCATATGGAGTTACTAAATTATCACATGTACCCCCAAAATAAGTACAACTAATATGTATCAATAAAAGTAAGTACTAAAGAAGTGTAATTTGATTAACCATTAATCTGGGGCTTTCTTTTAAGCTCTCTACTCCCTAAAAGGCATGGATACCCCTAGCACTTGAAAAATTACAAAACAGTGCTGGTGGATAGAAGCCCATTAGGAGAGACTTTGAAGCAACATAACAGTGTGGAAATGATCAAGGATTCTAAAAGGATGTGGATTCTGTTCATTTTGCAGACACTGCCCTGACAGCTAGAAGGTACTAAACAGTGATAAGGGATTATACCCTTCATTCACCTAAGCATGCAACTTACTGAAGCCTGGATTGTGCTTTGATTTCATGGCTTTAGGTAAGTTTATTTCTGTGGAGAGTAAAACTGGAACAGACTTCAATTTGTGCTTGAGTCTTTTGCAGGTTTATTGAAAATACAAAGAATAAGAAGGGGAAGAATTAGAGGTTATACGATTCTGTCCTGATGCTGTACTAGAACAGCTTTCGGCAGCACTTACAGACCACTTTTGCTGTAGCCTCTGTGTAAAGGGTCATAGACAATGTGTGGGATATATCCACGGCACTGTGTAGAGGAAAGAACATGTGGGCAGCCTCTTCAGCAGCAAAGGAAAATAAGCCACAGGGCACTAGGAGGGCTGCTGGAAACAGAAGCATGAAGGGGAAGTTAAGACTTAATAAGGTGAAGGCGGTAAAGAAAGTGCACACGTTTTAGTTTAAGGGAGGGCAGCGCTGGAGGTGATTTATTTCAAGTACTTTATAAAACACTGAACATTTAGGAGACACTTCAAAACCTAATATTATTTAGCCCTGCTGTAGCTATATAAAAAATAAACTCAGCTTTGTCCGTAACCAAAAAGCTATCAGGCCCTTCCAATCTTATTCCTTCCCCTAACCCCTCCAGCTAGAAAGATACCTGGGCTGGTGTTATGGATTGGATTGTGTTCCTCAAAAAGATGCTGAAGTCCTAATACTGGGGTACCTATGAATGTGACCTTATTTGGAAATAGGGTCTGTGCAGATGGTAAGATAGGGTCCTTAGGATGAGCCTTTATCCAGTGACTGATGTCCTTATATTAATGGCAAAACCAGCAGTTACTTTTGCACCAATCTGATAAAGGAAATTTGGACACAGAGACATGTACAGAGGGAAGATGAAATGAAGACACCGGGAGAATACCATCTACAAGCCAAAGAACACCTGGGGCTACCAGAAGCTAGGAGAGAGGGATGAAACTTATTCTCCCCCACAGCCCTCACAAGAAACCAGCCTTGCTGATGCCTTCATCTGGGGCTTTCTAGCCTTTAGAACTGAGACAGTTTCTGTTGTTTAAGCCACCCAGTTTATGGTACTTTGTTACAGCTTCACAGGAAACTGGTACAAATGGTCTACAAAATAGGATGGGAGTGGTGGCTCACACCTGCAATCCCAGCACTTCGGGAGGCCGAGACAGGCAGATCACACGGTTAGGAGATCAAGACCATCCTGGCTAATATGGTGAAACCCCATCTCTACTAAAAATATATATATATAAAAGCCGGGTATGGTGGCATGTGCCTGTGTACCCAGCTACTCCGGAGGCTGAGGCAGAGGTTGCAGTGAGCCGAGATTGCGCGACTGCACTCCAGCCTGGGTGACAGAGCAAGACTCCATCTCAAAAATAAAAATAAAAAAACAAAAATCAAATGGTCTACAAAATAAACAGCAGATGGAGGAAGGTTCGTGTATCACTCAGCTGTCACTGCAATAATACTGCATAGCAAGCAAACTTGAAATTTCAACAGCTTCTAGCAACAAGTGTTGATTTTTCTTTTCAGCCATCTGCATGTTGGCTGGGGTTCAGCTGATGTAGGCTGGGCCCTATTTCAAGCTGTGTGTTGGGTCTAGGTTTGCTGCACATGTCTCTCATCCTCCATGGATCATTGGCTACCTGAGACATGTTCTTACAGAAGAACGCATGGAGCACAAGAGGACAGGCACAATGACACAAGCACATGTCAAGCCTCTGTGTGTGCCATGTCTGTGAATATTTCATTGGCCATAACACACTGCATGGCCAAACCCAGGGCCAAGAGACAGGGCAGTGCCCTCTGCTAAGCGTGAAGCAAGGAGATGGATGATAAGGGAGTGAATCATTGGCAAAAAGATTTCAATCTACCACATTTGACTCCTGAATTTATTGTAAGAGGCCAGGAGTTCAAGACTAGCCTGGCCAACATGGTGAAACCCCGTCTCTACTAAAAATACAAAAATTAGCCAGGTGGGTTGCAGCACTCCTGTAATCCAAGCTACTCAGGAGGATGAGGCATGAGAATCACTTGAACCCAGGAAGCAGAGGGTGCAGTGAGCTGAGATCCCACCACTGCACTCCAGCCTGGTCAGCAGAGTGACACGCCAACTCAAAAAAAAAAAAATAAAAAGGTGTTTTAGGAACTAGGAAGATTTCTCAGGGATAGGAACAGTCTAGCTTGACACGGACAAACGTGGTGAAGACTAAATCCTATAGCCTTGTATCATACTTTAAGTGAAGCATTCAACAGATGACCTTTTATTAGCAGAGATATTAAAACCATTGCGGGAAATAACCAAAAACACGAACAGGCATCTTATGTGTAAAATAATACTGTGAAGTGCACAGACATCCTACATTGAATGAGATGCTAGCGTTTGTTGTTTCCTGGAAGGAACATTGTTCTGAGAAATGAGGAAAGGTGCTATTTGATGAACATATTCTTTTGGTAGTTAGAGAATTTCAAACGCAGACTAAATTGTATTCATCTTCTGACATGGAAGTCGAGGGTTACAAGGCAGCCTTGTTCCTTCTCCCCACTCCTTGCCTTTAGTAGTAGAATCAAGACCAACTTGAGAAATCATCCTAAATTTCCAGGCATAAAAGTCAGTAGTGTTGTCTGTTTACTCTGTTGATTGTCTTGTGTGTGTGTGTGTGTGTGTGTGTGTGTGTGAGAGAGAGAGAGAGAGAGAGAGAGAGAGAGAGAGAGAGAGATGGAGTTTCACTCTGTTGCCCAGGCTGGAGTGCAATGGCATGATCTCAGTTCACTGCAGCCTCTGCTTCCCAGGTTCAAGTGATTCTCCTGCCTCATTCTCCCAAGTAGCTGGGATTACAGACATGTGCCACCATGCCCAGCTAATTTTGTATTTTTAGTAGAGACAGGATTTCACCATGTTGGTCAGGTTGATCTTGAAATTCTGACCTCAGGTGATCCACTTGCCTCGGCCTCCCAGAGTGTTGGGATTATAGACGTGAGCCACCATGCCCAACCCTGTTTATTATTTCTTTTGCTGTGCAGAGGCTCTTTGATTTAATTAGGTCACATTTGTCAATTTTGTTGTAATTGCTTTTGATGTCTTCATCATGAAATCTTAGTCTAGAATAGTATTTCCTATGTTATCTTCCAGGGTTTTTATAGTTTTCAGTTTTATAATACATTTAAGTTTTTAATCTACCTTGAGTTGATTTTTATATATAGTGAAAGAAAGGCATCTGGTTTCAATCTTCTACATATGGCTAGCCAGTTATCCCAGGATTGCAAACTATGCATCTGACAAAGGTCTAATATCCAGAATCTATAAGGATTTTAAACAAATTTATAAGCAAAAAACCCCATTAAAAAATGGGCAAAGGACATGAACAGACACTTTTCAAAAGATATACCTGTGGCTACCAAACATGAAAAAATGTTTGACATCACTGATCATTAGAGAAATGCAAATCAGAACCATAATGTGATACCATCTCATACCAGTCAGAATGGCTATTAAGAAGTCAAAAATAACAGATGCTGGCAATATTTGTGGAGAAAAGAGAACGCTTATATACTGCTGTGAGAGTGTAAATTAATTCAGCCATTGTGGAAGGCAGTGTGGTGATTCCACAAAGAATCTAAAACAGAAATACCATTTGACCCAGCAATCCTATTCCTGGGTATATACCCAAAGGAATATAAATCATTCTACTATAAAGACACATGCATGCATATGTTCATTGCAGCACTATTCACAATAGCAAAGACATGGAATCCACCCAAATGCCCATCAATGATAGACTAGATAAAGAAAATGTAGTACATATGCACCATGGAATACTATGCACCCATAAAAAAGAAGTGAGATCATATATTTTGCAGAAATATGGATGGAGGCAGAGGCTAGCATTCCTAAGCAAACTAATGCAGGAACAGAAAAGCAAATACCACATGTTCTCACTTATAAGTGGGAGTGAAACGACAAGAACACATGGACACATAGAGGGGAACAATGGACACTGGGGCCTGCTAGAGGGTGGAGGGTGGGAGGAGGGAGAGGAGCAGAAAAAATAACTATGGGGTACTAGGCTTAATACCTGGATGATGAAATAATCTGTACAGCAAACCTCTGTGACATGAGTTTACCTATATAACAAACCTGTACACATACCTCTGAACCTAAAATAAAAGTTTAAGAAAATGTAGGGCTTCACATATACACACATAGTGATATTACAATATACTCATCACACTAAAGACAAACAATACCGACCCCTAGAAAAGACTGTTTATTCATGCAATACATAATGTAAAAGTGGTTTTGAGAGGCTCTTGGCTCAGACCACTAACTTCAAATCTTGACTCTACCATTTTTTGGCTCTAGGACTTCGGCCCTGTGTTTGTGCAGCTAGCTGTAAGATAGGGATCATAGGCTGGGCACGGTGGCTCACACCTTTAATCCCAGCACTTTGGG
The DNA here is from genome assembly GCF_049354715.1 of Callithrix jacchus. Classification (NCBI taxonomy): domain Eukaryota; kingdom Metazoa; phylum Chordata; class Mammalia; order Primates; family Cebidae; genus Callithrix; species Callithrix jacchus. The sequence goes on from NC_133524.1 coordinate 22,574,769, forward strand.
AGGCCAAGGCGGATGGATCACCTGAGGTTGGGAGTTCGAGACCAGCCTGACGAACATGGAGAAACCCTGTCTCTACTAAAAATACACAATTAGCTTGGCCCCTGGGCTTGAAATTTGTAATTCCTTTAGGAATGGTACCACATTGTACACTCATTAAAAAAAAAGAAAACCACAGTTCTTCCAGTACCTTCCATCTTCCCACCTGTCGCATCTCCCGGCCTCAAATTGATTATATGTTATTAAATTGCTTTCCAAAGTGGTGTACTAGTTTACACTCATGATTAGGGTATGAGGGTTGAAAGTGCTCCATTGCCAATACTTGACATTGTAGACTTTTAAATTTTTGCCAGTCTCTGCTGGGTGTGGTGGCTCCTGCCTGTAATCCTAGCATTTTGGGAGGCCAAGGCGGAAGGATTGCTTGAGTTTAGGAGTTCAAGACCAGCTTGGGCAACTTGACAAAACTCCATCACTACAAAATACACAAAAATTAGCCCAGCATGGTGGTGGGCGCCTATAATCCCAACTACTTGGAAGGCTGAGGCATGAGAATCACTGGAACCCAGGAGGTGGAGGTTGCAGTGAGCCGAGATTGCACCACTACACTCCAGCCTGGGTGACAGAGTGAGACTCTGTCTCAAAAATAATAAGAATAAATAAAATAATAAACTTTTGCTAATCTGGAGATGTGAAATGTTCATTCCTTGTAGTTTAAATTTTCATTTACCTGAGTATTAATGAGGCTGGGCACATTTTTGTAAGTTGATTGGCCAGTCAGTGTTTCTCATGGGAAAAAATGCCTGCCTTTTGTCCATTTGGCTATTGGGCTTTGATTTTCTTATAGATCAGTTGTACTTTAAATTTTCAGGATAATAATCCATTGTTGCTTGTATTGTTACAAGTATCTACTCTCAATCTGTAGTGTGTTTTTTTCATTTCTAGTAGTATTTTTGGATGCACAGAAGTTTTTTATTTTGATGGAGTCAAATTTGTCAGTCTGTTTCCTTTATGATATGTGTTTGTGTCCTGTTTTAGAAACCTTTCCCTAACCTAATTTTTTGTATATATTCTAGTGTTTTAAACTTTTACTTCTCATAATGAGTGCTGTCATTTGTCTGGTACTCCTTTTTGGTGGGGGGCTTTTAAAAGAAGTTAGCTGAAAATAGAAGGGAAAAAAGGCAGTAGCTGACATATTGCATTGATCGCTTATTCCAACCCCATTCAAAATGATTCCCTTCTAAGTATTTCCAGAATCGGAGGTATTTTCATTTTCACTGTAAAAAAAATAACTGTGGTGAGCAGAGGTGGCGCCACTGCACTCCAGCCTGGGTGAAAGAGCAAGACTCCGTCTCAAAACAAAACAAAACAAACTTGGATTTAGTGCACTGTTGTACCATTTTTCAAAGCATAGCCAAAGCTAGTGTTCTGATATTAGAATATGTTATTAAGACAAAATGCATTTTAAAAACCCAACATTTCACAAGGGTGTGCCTTGTCGGTCTTGTCTTTGCCATTAAATGCTGGGAGTTCTTTGTGTGTCTTTCTCTGCCTACCCAGTGGGATTTGGAAGGAATTATCTGGGATCTTACATATGGACTTTCTGATTCTCAGATTTCAAAATTGATAAAGGTAACACACTGGGTTAATCCACTTTCATGGAGAATGGACTCTAATTTTTTTTTTTTTTTTTTAGTCAGTCTGGCTCTGTTGCCTAGGTTGGAGGGCAGGGGCGTGATCCTGGCTCACTGCAACCTCTGCCTTTTGGGTTCAGGTGATTCTCCTGCCTCTGACTCCCAAGTAGCTGGGATTATAGGCATGTGCCACCATGCCTGGCTAATTTTTTGTATTTTTTTTGTAGAGACAGGGTTTCACCATGCTGGCCAGGCTGGTCTCGAACTCCTGACCTCAGGTGATAGGCCCGCCTCGTGGGCCACCGTGCCCAGCCTACAATTCTGATATTCTTTATGCCAGAATAACTCTCAATGTTACATAGTTCCTGAGGACAATAAGGTGATCACTTATTTACTTAATACATTATGGGTACTTCCTATATTTCAGGCCTTGGCATGGGTATCCATGAAGCAAGATAATGAAAGGCCCTCAATGTCCTCCAAGTCTGAGGAGACTAACTCACAGGCATAAAACAGTGTGCTGCTGTCTCCTGATCGTGCATGGTGTGCCCCATGGACATTTAAAACAATACAAGTAACAATCTAAAATGGCCAAAAAGGGGCTGGGTGTGGTGGCTCACTCCTGTAATCCCAGCACTTTGGGAGGCAGAGGCAGGCGGATCGCTTGAGCCCAGGAGTTTGAGACCAGCCTGGGTAACATAGTGAAACCCCCAAATCTAAAAAAAAAATAAAAAAATTTCCTGGGTGTAATAGCACATACCTGTAGTTCCAGCTACTCAGGAGGCTGAAGCAAGAGGATTGCTTGAGTCTGGGAGGTCAAGGCTGCAATGAGCCATGATCGCGCCACTGCACTCCAGCCTGGGCGACAGTGAGAACCTGTCTCAAAATAAAATAAAATGGCCAAAAAGGGACAGAGGAAGGAGAGAGTGAGTGCTTTTAAGCACTCGAACAGAAACTCGGATGGTTAGGTGGAAGATACAGTCAAGGGATAGCCGTATATTTCCCAGGTTTTCTTTTTTCCTTTTTTTATTCATCATCCTTTCAGATAGAAATGTTTAGGGGAAATGGCAGGGAAGGGCTGCCAGGAACATAGCAATTTGGTTTACCAAGATCATTATATTTAGTACTTTAATGTCTAGCTTTTGAGTTGGGGGTGAGGGGTATTGGATTTAAGAAAAAGTAAACAGTTTTTCCTAATTATACCATACTATGAAACTTGGTGTGCTAGCTTCAAACAAAAATAATCATCTTTTCACCCTTACAGGAACATCAGTGATTAAACAGAATCGATCATCTGAGTGGTAATGATTGGAAGTGATTGCAGTTAAATAATGCTAAGCCTTTGCGACAAGCAGTAGACTCCAAATGGAATTCATGGCTAATATCAGTGAGGCAGTCTACTGTGTAACATAGTATTTATCACTTCCTTAGGAAGACAAATGGTCTTTTCGGTTTGCATAAAGTATTACATTTTTGAAATTCATATATCATCTGTGTTTTCTGTAATAATAATACAATAAAACGTTCCTAGAATTTGACATGTTGTAAAACATTGTCTTCTTAAACAAATGAACATGCATGAATTATTTAAGAACCCATAACTGGGCCGGGCGTGGTGGCTCACGCCGGTAATCCCAGCACTTTGGGAAGCCGAGGCAGGCAGATCAGTAGGTCAGGAGATCAAGACCATCCTGGCTAACACAGTGAAACCCCATCTCTACTAAAAATGCACAAATTAGCCAGGCATGGTGGCATGTGCCTGTAGTCTTAGATACTCAAGAGTCTGAGGCAGGAGAATCGCTTGAACCTGGGAGGCAGAAGTTGCGGTGAGCTGAGATCGAGCCACAGTACTCCAGCCTAGGCAACAAAGTCATACTGTCTCAAAAAGAAAAAAGAAAAGAAAAAGGATCCCATAACTGAGGTCTTTTCCTTTTTGCTTTAGCTGTGAAGGCCCTCATTTGCAGTGGGTAGCTCATCCTCACTCTCCTTTCCACCTATCTATATTTCTCTGCTTTAAAATACATCTTGTAATTTAAATCTATTTGAGTATTTTCATTGGGAAAGGATTTAATATTGTAAGCTATGGGATAAGGAGGTACAGTTTTGCCCTTAGCCCTGGGCAAGACGGGCTGCCCTGGGTTCTGGCTTCAAGAGGGCTCCACTCTGGCTCTCCTTGGGCTATGCCCTTTGCCATGGAGTGAATGATCTGCAGTGCCAAGAGATGTGCCTGTGTCCCCTTCTAAAACATAGTTTGTGTCTCTGAGACTTGCAATTTCCTGTTTAAACTTACTCAGAGGCCGGGGTGGCTCACTCCTGTAATCCCAGCACTTTGGGAGGCCGAGATGGGCAGATCACATGAGGTCGGGAGTTCAAGACCGGCCTGACCAACATGAAGAAAACGTCTCTACTAAAAATACAAAATTAGCCGGGCATGGTGGCACATGCCTGTAATCCTAGCTACTTGGGAGGCTGAGGCAGGATAATCAGTTGAACTCGGGAGGCAGAGGTTGCGGTTAACCCAAGATTGCACCATTGCACTCAGCCTGGGCAACAAGAATGAAACTCCATCTCAAAAAAGAAATTGCTCAGAGCTCACATCCAGGGCCCATGGGGGTCTCTTTCTCAGCTTGTCATCCCATCGTCCTGAGGAAAGACTGTGCCTGGGCTCCCATAGGTTGTCAAGGTGCTGCTGGGATAAGGGATGTGAACAGAGAAAGCAGGTGGGCCAAGGACTGGGGCCCACTCTCCAACATGTTTCTATCTGATACTCCCAGGAGTCTGAAAATTCCGAATTGGAATCTGGCCTTCCAGGTGGGTATGAAGTGTATTTCCAAGGTAAGAGGAGAAAATGTATTTGATTGAATTTGTAGCCTGATTTACAGCTTAAATGGTATGTGGCTGCCTCTCCATCTGTACTCTTCGCTCAGACCCATGTAGTGGTGAGCATGGGGAACTATATTATAGTTTTTTAGAAATAGGTACAATGGGCCAGGCACAGTTGCCCACGCCTGTAATCCCAGCACTTTGGGAGGTCGAGGTGGGCGGGTCATGAGGTCAGTTCGAGACCAGCCTGCCTAACATGGTGAAACCCCGTCTCTACTAAAAATACAAAAATTAGCCAGGCATGGTGGCAGGCACCTGTAATCCCAACTACTTGGGAGGCTGAGGCAGGAAATTGCTTGAACCCAGGAGGCTGAGGTTGCAGTGAGCCGAGTTCACAACATTACACTCCGGCCTGGGCGACAGAGCAAGACTCTGTCTCAAAAAAAAAAGAAAAGAAAAAAAATAAATAGGGACCATGAGTACTCATTAAGCTGCGTTTGGAAGAATAATGACAAATTTATTATGTCATACAAGCTCTTTTAGAGTCTTTGAGGTCTTTCAAATGCATTACAAAACTGAAAGTAACCAGTCAAAATTTGAAAATCATGTCTTAGTTCCCGTCCCGCATTTGTAGAGGATGCCCTATTTTATGTCCATCCATCCTTTTTTTTTTTCCACTGAGTATGCTATTGGCAGAAAGTTCTAGAGAAGTGAGATATGTCTTGATTTGAATAAAACCAGACTTGGTGAACCCAGAGAACACTTGACATCAAGGAATTCGATAGTAAGTTTTTAAGGCAACCCATCAGAGGAAGTGTGAACCACACTCAGTAACCACTATCTTGAAAGAAAGGATTTCCCTCTCATCTTTGACCATGACTACTAACTTCAGACTCTGCTATTGCTTCTCTCTTTTCCTTTCTCTTCATTCTGGCTACACAAATCATATATTGAACCTAGCCTTTTCAGGCTGACTTCTGTAATCTCATTGTGATTTCAGTTGCATTCATCCTGCCATGTTAAATGCCTTCACGGTCAGGTCCCAGAGGTATAAAGCTGTCCAAATCGTGGTCCCAACCATCAGGTGGCTGAAAGACTGGACACCTGCTGTCCTTATTACCAATAGGAACACAACCAAGTAGGGTTAGAGGTTAACCAGAGTCTTCAGTGAAGAGCAGGAGACCAAAGAATACGTGATCTTTTCTTTTATCTTTTCTTTTTTTTTTTTTTTTTTGAGACAGAGTCTCACTTTGTTGCCCAGACTGGAGTGCAGTGGCACAGTCTTGGCTCATCCCAACCTCCACCTCCTGGGTTCAAGCGATTCTCCTGCTTCAGCCTCTGTAGTAGCTGGGATTGCAGGTGCGTGCCACTACTACCCGGCTATTTTTTGTATTTTTACTAGAGATGGGGTTTCACCATGTTGGCCAGGCTGGTCTTGAACTCCTGACCTCAAATGATCCACCAGCCTTGCCCCCCCCCCCAGATGATGTTTTTCTTAAATTGTGGTAAAGAACACTTCCCCTCCCTACCTCTTCTCTCCTCTTCTCCCCTCCACTCCACTCTTCTCCCCTCCCTTCTCCTTTCATTTCTTCTTCTTTCCATTATTTTTTCTTCATCCCTTCCTCTTTCGTCCTCCAGTAAGTCTGGACTGAATACCTCCCATACCCATAGACAGCCCTGAATAAGAATTTTAAAAACAAACAATAGGAGACATCTATAGGCATATCTATGGGTGACCAAATGCATGCAATATTAAGAAATAGAACAATAATGATGCCTGCCACTTCTTCAGGGCTCATTTTAAGCACTTCATAACTCATTATCATACTGTATTACTGTCTCCTGTTGCCAGATGACAAAATTGAGACCCTGAGAGATTAGGTGATTTTTTTCAAGGTCACATAGCAGTAAGTAGCAATGCTAGGAATCCAATCCAGGGAGTTTGTTCCCAAATACCAGATGTTTAACCACTGTCACACTGCACTATCCTGCCTGGCAGCCTGGAAACATATCAATGTGAATGGTGCAGTTAGATGTTACATGAAGAAGAGAAGGGAACTCAGTGTTATGTGAGGAAAGCAGAAGCCACTCTAGGTATTTCCAACAGAAGTGTATTTTTCATGCGGGGAATTGGTTTCAAAGGTAGTGAAAGAGCGGGAGGAAGAAAAGAGAGGATGTTACCCAGAGTTCAGTGACTGACTGCAAAAGGCTGCTGCTGCCCTTAAGGCTAGAGAAGCAAACAGGGAAAAGGAATGGGGCCTAACGTCCACATCACATTCACCTGGGAGGCTGCTGCTGCTGTTGAGTGGGACTCCAGGAGCCACAATCCCATTGATGCTACCATGTGCCCCTGCCGCTGTCACATTTGCGGTCTTTATGTGGAGGCCTGGAGTTTCTTGCTGGAGCCCTGGATAAACCCAGGAGCAGTCAAGAGAAAAAAAACCAGGCTTCTACATTCCTCTTGTTTTTGAATCTCCTATTAACGCCTTCCCTTGACAGAGTCTAACAGGCACTCAGCTGGCAAGGGAGCCTGGAAAATGTAGTTTGTGGGCTTCCAGCTGCTACCCATACATTGAACACACTAGAAGATCACAGCAGGGCTAAAAGCCAAAGCATATTCTATAGGCTCAGTGTTGCATAAGGAAACATGGATACAGGGAAGAAAAAAGCATATTTCATTGAATCTAAGATTCAATCGACTATAAAATGTACCATTATACCACCATAATAATACCATCGAGGAAGAAAAATACCATCAAATTATGCCACATCACCACTTACGAGGTACATTCTACTTCCAGAAATGTTAAAGCTTGAAAAAAAGTCCCTCTTAAAATCGATGAGATATAGTAAATGTCTGATCTCAACTTACATGTAGTTTAATGGGGCAACCTTCTGCAGAGACTATTCTAATACAATCTGATATCCTGTGACCCTGTGACCTTACTAAGAAGAGGGGTCTGGGAAGATTTTCTCGAGCAGGTAAAATCTGAGCTGAGTCGTAAAAGATGAACCTGATTTTCCTAAGGAAATGGTTTTCCAGACAGAAGGAGAAATGTTATCAAAGCGCAAAAGGCTGGGTAAAGTTTAGTGCATTTGAGAACTTGAAGAGGTTTAGAATGACTGGTATGTAGGGTGTAAATTGAGAAGCCCTGCACAGGTGAGCTTGGAGGATTGCGTGGGCTCAATCACGCAGGAACTCCATGTGAAGCATTTTGACATTTTCCTAAAAATTGACAGCAGCCACTGAAGGATTTTAAGAACCATGAGAGGTCCATTTGAAATTTGACTCAGGACTGCAATTCAGTTGGTTCATTCCAGTGTGGCTGCTGCTGTTGTGAAATAGTGAAATATCTCCTTACTAGCTATGGATGGCTGCCCCTTGGGGGCTCCTGCAGCCTCATCCAATCCACCCCTTCTCGTAGAACCCTCCAGATCCAGCAACTAAGATAGTACCTGGCACAGCAGGAGCCTCTGAAACTGGCTCTAGTCCCCTGGTCAGTGCCATGCCATGGTAGTTGTTAAATATTTTGAATGGCATCACTGGTTTGATCACATAAGTTTAATGTTTAGTTTGGTTGCTTCTTCAGTCCACTTTACTACATTGAGAAGAGATTTAATGCTTGCCCTACACCAGTGGTTCTCAAAACGTGGTCCCCAGACTAGCAGCATCAGCATCACCCCACAGCTGGTTAGAAATTCAAATTTCAGGCTGGGCCCGGTGGCTCACGCCTGCAATCCCAGCACTTTGGGAGGCTGAGGCGAGCAGATGACCTGAGGTCAGGGATTTGAAACCAACCTGGCCAACATGGTGAAACCCCATCTCTATTAAAAATGCAAAAATTACCTGGGAGTGATGGTGGGTGCCTGTAATCCCAGCTACTCAGGAGGCTGAGGCAGGAGAATTGCTTGAATCCGGGAGGCTGAGGCTGCAGTGAGCCAAGATCATACCACTGCACTCCAGCCTAGGCGACAGAGCGAGACTCCATCTTAGACCTACGGAATCAGAAATCTAGGAATGGAGCCTAGCAATCTGTTTTTTAATTTAATTTAATTTTGAGACAGGGTCTGACTCTGTCACCTATGCTGGAGTATAGTGGTACAATCATGGTTCATTGCAGCATCGACCTCCTGGGCTCAGGCAATCCTTCTACCTCAACCTGCTGAGTAAGTGGGACTACAGGTACTCACCACCACACCCAGCTGATTTTTGTATTTATTGTAGAGACAGGGTTTCATCATATTGCCCAGGCTACTCTCAAACTCTTGGTCTCAAGCCATCCGCCCACCTCAGCCTCCAAAAGTGCTAGGATTACAGGTGTGAGCCACCACACCTGGATGCAATCTGTGTTTTAACCAGCCATCCAGGATATTCTGGTGCCCACTCAAATTTGAGACCCACTTCTCTAAGCCCTTTGTCCTCATAAACATCTGAGTAAGCCATCTTGCACAATTGGTTGGTATTCATCAAGGGCATACAAACTTCTATAGGGTAACAGTCTAACCAAGGGGTAAGGGTGGTTATGACCAGTTCGAGGATACAGCAAATAAGCACTAGTTGGATGAAGAGTTATTACATTTTAAAAAGTGTTACGCAGTGGAGTGCTTTGGAAAAGGTATTCATATTATGGGTTTGGGAGCTGTATCAATCATGTGTTTTTTATGTTCTGTATTTTATGATGTGTTGACATCTTGGTGCCTTGCAGACCCAGGGAAGGTCTGTCCCTCCCAGGGTTAGCTAATTCCTAGAGATAGTAAATAACTTGCCTGTGAGCATGCCTTTTATTTGCAAATCCACCAATCCACGTTCATACACTCCCCACTTCCTTTTACCAACCTCCTACAGTTGAGGACACTACACCCCCCACCTGAAATCACCCCAAGGGCTAGGTACCAGAGCACCAGAGACCACCTCCAGAGACCAGAGCCTGCTGAAATTATACGTGCTATCCGCCCAATCCTAAACCTGTGCAGCTGCTTACCCTGCCTCGCCGATTCCTTTCCTTGAAAACTGCAATAAAGTGCCTATGGTTTCCCCTTGCTCCTTCCGCTCCCTGATGCTCCCACATGTGGCCCTGTGTGGCATGGCGTTGAAATGGGAGAGTTCCCTGATTCCCGTTGCAGGATATGAGACAGGGGTGTGCTCGCCTGTTTGGTCCCCCCAGCAGCTCAAACCCCTTACGGGAGGGGAAGCATGCATATGGGCAGGTGCAGGAACCGGGGTGAGCACTTTTGGGCTCCTGCCCCACGGGAGCATCTATTGGTGGGTATTTGTGACTCCCGAAGCCCAAGTGGGCATGTGTTCCCGTGTGCTCCTTTAACTTTGCCATTTGCAGACGGCTTGTGAGTTAATCAGCTCAGTGGACCCTCTGCCTTATCACAAGGGCAGGGGGCGAGTATGACAGCCTTCTATATCCTGCGCTCTTGCCCAGTGTCCCAAAAGAATTGGATCACATGTGGGCTTGATGGATGAGTGCAGGGTTTTATTGAGTGGTGGAGGTGGCTCTCAGCGAGATGGATGGGGAGCCAAAAGTGGGGTTAGAGTGGAAAGGTGGTCTTCCCCTGGAGTTGGGCGGCCTAGCAGCCAGACTCTTTTCTGACTGTCCCAGTCTGAACTCCCCTCGGCGTCCAGACGTCCCTCCCCTTCTCTCTTTCTCTGCTGCGTTGTTTTGCTGTCACTGGTTGGCTGGTCTGCTTGCCTCTTCCTTTCTTCACTTGGGGGGGTCTCATCTGGAGCTTGGGGTTCAGGGTTTATTTGGGGCCAGGATAGCGGATGTGGTGGGCCAAATGACAACTTTTTGGACGTGAAAACAGAAATGTCTGTCCTCATTAGGGCCTCTGGTCTTCATGCTTGAGGGTGGGGCCTTTGCCAGGGAACCCACTCTCTTCTACCCAGTATTTCCCTGTCTCCTATCTGTATCGGCGTGCCTGCTCATCTTCAAAACTATGAGCAATAAACCCTTTTCAAGGGCTGTCTCCATGTTTGTCATCTTTTTTTTTTATTGCATTTTAGATTTTGGGGTACATGTGAAGAACATGCAAGATAGTTGCATAGGTACACACATGGCAGTGTGATTTGCTGCCTTCCTCCCCTTCACCTATATCTGGCATTTCTCCTCATGCTATCTCTCCCCAACTCCCCACCCACCGCTGTCCCTCCCCTATTCCCCCCAACAGACCCCAGTGTGTAGTGCTCCCCTCCCTGTGTCCATGTGTTCTCATTGTTCAACACCCGCCTATGAGTGAGAACATGCGGTATTTCATTTTATGTTCTTGTGTCAGTTTGCTGAGAATGATGTTCTCCAGTTTCATCCACGTCCCTACAAAGGACACGAACTCATAGTTTTTGATTGCTGCATAATATTCCATGGTGTATATGTGCCACGTTTTCTCTGTCCAGTCTATCATCGATGGGCATTTGGGTTGGTTCCAGGTCTTTGCTATTGTAAACAGTGCTGCAATGAACATTTGTGTGAATGTGTCCTTCTAGTAGAATGATTTATAGTCCTTTGGATATATACCCAGTAATGGGATTGCTGGGTCAAATGGAATTTCTATTTCTAGGTCCTTGAGGAATCTCCACACTGTCTTCCATAATGGTTGAACTAATTTACATTCCTTGTTTGTCATCTTAACACTACCAGATTAAAAGAAATTCCAGCAGACACAGTGGCTCACGTCTGTAATCCCAGCACTTTGGGAAGCTGAGGCCGGTGGATCACAAGGTCAGGTGTTCGAAACCAGCCTGGCCAATATGGTGAAACCCTGTCTCTACTAAATATACAAAAAAATTAGCCGGGCATGGTGGCACATGTCTGTAATCCCAGCTACTCGGGAGGCTGAGGCAGAAGAATTGCTTGAACCCAGGAGGCGGAGGTGGCAGTGAGCCGAGATCACACCATTGCACTCCAGCCTGGGAGATAGAGTAAGACTCTATCTCAAAAAAAAAAAAAAAAAAATTCCAAGTACATTTCAACACAGGAGCCACATAGATTTGAGTTCCAACTGGGCTCTGTCATTTACCCATCATGTAACCTTCAGAATATTACTTATCCTCAGCTGGCTCCAGTGTCCTTACCTGCAAAAGATTCCTATATTGTAGGACTGCTATAAGGACTGATGATAATACACACAAAGTGAGCAGGCGCTGAGGAAATAGTAGCTGTGTGGCAAGGAGGTGAGAAAATCAATGGATAAAATCCCCCTTAAGGCTCAGAAATGAACAAGTACAACACATGGATAGATGGCCTCTCAGATTTATATATCCTTCTGAACGTTCAATTATTAGCAGGAGATATTTCATGTATTGCTATTTTTGTTCCTCAACTGAAAAACATTTTCCCCCTCCATATTAAATGATGGCTGCTGTTCCTATTAAGGAAATAAAACCTGATAATTATTCTTTTAAACCAGAGAATTAAAGGAAGTATAGTTTATCACTTTGCCTCTGCTCCAATGTCACTTTGAGATGCTACACCTACCTTCACTAATTCCCTGATAAGCAAACTTATCAAGAACTACAGCAGAGAGACAAGCGGTTGGAATTTGAAACGTTCTGGCCTTAAGACAAATACTGGCCCTGTGACCTTCCGCAAATTACTTAATAGCTTCAAACTGCAGTTTCCTTATCTGTAAAAGGAGATAAGAACACCTACCTAAGGAAGATGTTAAAAAGATCAGATACAGGGTAAGTAATGTATCTCATTAGTGAAAGGCCTGGGATTTGAACTCCTCTAGTCTGAAGGACCTGCCAAGAAATAACAGAGCCCACCCCAATCCCCAGATCTGAGCTTTCACTATTTATTTTAATAGCTCTTCTCTCCCTCTCCTCACTTTCCTCTTCCCTCTTCCCTCCTCCTTCCAATGGATGGATGAAAACATTTTTCAGAATTTGAATCATTTCTTTCTTTCTCACTAAAATTATGGCCCACATGGGATTTCACTGCTTGAAACAGAGGACCCTGAGCATCCAAATAATGACCAGATGCACTCATGTCTAGCATAAAGACAGCTTCAGCTGTCATGCCAGCCAGTTAGCAGCTTGGGCCGTTGTTGCAGGATTCGGTTACCTTGGGATAAATCATTGTACCTGTGAGTCCTGCAGGGAGAGTGGTAATGCCCAGGCAAGTCCCGTCTTTGGGGGAGTGGGCTAGGCCCATTTGGAAGCCTTCCTTTTGTCCTGCAAGCTGCCCATTCTTGCAAGTGCTCCTTCTGGAAGTCTTTCCAACAAATGCACTGCTGACTACCCTTAATGGCCAGGCCTGCATGCTTTAGGGGTATGTGGCCAAGTCGGGTTTCACATACAGTATTTTCATCCCTGCGTCCAGTTGACCAGTCCAGAACCTCCAGCATGGCTTCTTGGTATTGCTTTGCAAGGGTCTGCACAGGGCTAGGCACCTGAGAAATGCTCAAGAAACTTCTGTTGATTCATCAGTTGATCCAGTGAATGGCCAAGGTGGTCCTGAATGTTCTTAACTGAAACAATTGGGTGTAGAGCAGACTGTTAACAGACTTACCTTGCATAATAACTTTTTGCTTAACTAATTTTCTCTCTCTCTTTTTTTTTTTTTATGAGATGGAGTTTCGCTCTTGTTGCCCAGGCTGGAGTGCAATGGCACGATGTCGGCTTACTGCAACCTCTGCCTCCCAGGCTCAAGCGATCCTCCGGCTTCAACCTCCCGAGTTGCTGGGACTACAGGCATGCGCCACCATGCCCGGCTAATTTTGTATTTTTAATAGAGACAGGGTTTTTCCATGTAGGTCAGGCTGGTCTCAAACTCCCCACCTCAGGTGATTCCCCCCACCTCAGCCTCCCAAAGTGCTGGGATTACAGGCTTGAGCCACCACGCCTGACCCACTTAACTAATTTTCACAGCTCTAGAGAAGTAAAAATTAAAATAACGCCCCTCCTCTTTCTTCCAGAATAAAGACTTTTCACTCCCAAGCACACTAAATCGTATGCTAAATCATAATATTGAAATCATAGTTTCAATATTACAGTTTCAGGCAAAGACACATTCACCAATTTCCCTGACACAACAGTTTCTGTTCAGAGAATCTGAAATGGAACAGTTTTGAGTCACAGGTCAAGTGTGGATAAACAGTTTCTTTTGTGTATATGTGCCATATAGATGGGGTGAAGCGGTGGCATCTCTTGCTACTCTTCAGTGCAGAGGTTGGTAAACATTTCTTGTCAAGAGCCAGAGAGTAAATATTCTAAGCTTTGAAGGCCAAAATGTCTCTGTTGCAAAACTACTTAAGTTTGCTCTTGTAGCATGAAAGCAGTTATGTACAATCTACAAACAAATAGATGTGACCTTGTTCCATTAAAACTTTATTTACAGGCCAGGCATGATGGTTCATGCTTGTAATCCCAGCACTTTGGGAGGCTGAGGCTGATGGATCACTTGAGGCCAGGAGTTCGAGACCAGCTTGGACAACCTGAGAAAATTGCATCTTTACTAAAAATACAAAAATTAGCTGGGTGTGGTGGCATGCCACCTTTAGTCCCAGCTATTCGGGAGGATGACGCAGGAGGATGGCTTGAACCTGGGAGGTGGAGTTTGCAGTGAGTCGAGATCATGCCACTGCACTCCCTGGGCAAAAGAGCAAGACCCTGTCTCAAAAAAAAAAAAATAATAATAAGTTGAAAAATAAAAAAACTTTATTTACAAAGACAGGCAGTGGGCCAAATTTGGCCCATGTACTCTTGTTTGCAGACCCCTGCGTTAGTCCTGTGAGCACCGATTATTTCCCTGTGCTGTGAACTTCTTTATTTTGCCCTAAAGGGTTTGTTTGGTTTTTTTACTGTGCTACTTTAAGTGTGGTTTATTTTGAGGGCAAGAAAATCATCATCTCCTAAAAGGATTTAAAAAGTGATGCAGAAAATGGCACAGAATGAACAATGTACCTTATAATGACTGATTCTCCCACAGCCCTTCCTGTCAGTTCCAGCCACTCTCACATTTTCCTTCATTCATTTGGTGAGTAAAAGAAACCTTCATTACATTATGTTACGCAAAATATGTTTATTTTTAGTATTTTGACAATATATTACTTTTGTAGACTTGTTTTCATTGTTCAAGTAATACATTTTAAAATTACTGATTTTAATTTTTTTACTTTTTAATTTTTGTGGGTACATAGTAGGTGTATATATTTGTGGGTACCTGAGATGTTTCCATACAGGCATGCAGTGTGAAATAATCATTTGGTGAATGTGGTATCCTTCTCCTCAAGCATTCATCCTTTGTGTTACAAACAATCCAATGGCAGTCTTTCAGTTATTTGAAAATGCACAATTAAGTTCAATGAGTACATTTTCCTATCTGTGTTTGCTTATCTTAGTTTGGGATAGAATGCATCATAATTTTCCTATTACAATGAATGGAAGTATTTTTTGGTTTAATGGCTTTTCGCTCAGCAGTTGACCATTCAGCAATGAATTCCTGTTGGTAAGTGATGGGTAGGTATGACTTCAGAGGAAGCTCCACATTGCCCTCACCTCCGGGGGAACTGCAAGTTCAAGGCAGGTGACGGCTACTCCAGCTGGCAACACATGGCCACCATTCAATGTCAGTGGGGACCCTGAAAGTTGTGAGGAGATTGGGAGGAGGAACAAAAGAGGAAAGAAGTGGGTCCTGGTGTCGTGCTTGGGTGATTGTCGTCTCTGCTATGCACAGGAAGCGTTGTCAAGCTGCAGACATGCCATGTATGGCAACGATTCCATCCCCCATCTATCCATTTGTGATTTTCCCATGCCAACTGAGGCCATTCCTTGGTCTCAGTGTCCTTATTTGTAAATCAGAGTTAAAATGCCTTTGCTATCAAGTATGTAGATTTAACATGAGGTTAAAGTGAATGTGCTATGCCTATGTGAAGTATCATTGTCAGCTGAGCATTTAGAAGGAATAATTAGGACTTTGAAAGATGACACTCTTCTTCCTCCTCCCCCTGCAGATTAGCATGTGAGGTTCCTGAAGCTGAAGCTGGTTGGTTGTTGTTATTGTTGTTTTTGTATTTTTTTTTTCAGATGGAGTCTTGTTCCGTTGCCCAGGCTGGAGTGCAGTAGCACCATCTTGGCTCACTGCAACCTTGCCTTTCAGCGATTCTCTTGCCTCAGCCTCCTGAGTAGCAGGGATTACAGGCACCCACCACCATGCCTGGCTAATTTTTGTATTTTTAGTAGAGACAGGGTTTCACCATGTTGGCCAGGCTGGTCTCGAACTCCTGACCTCAGGTGATACACCCGTGTCTTCTTTTTGGTTTTTTTGAGACACAGTTTCATTCTGTCACTCAGGCTGGACGACACGATCTCAGCTCACTGCAACCTCCACCTCCCAGGTCCAAGCAATTTTTGTGCTTCAGCCTCCCTGAGTAGCTGGGATTACAGTTGTGCACCACTACGCCCAGCTAACTTTTGTATGAGTAGAGACAGGGTTTCACCACGTTGGCCAGACTGATCTTGAACTCCTGACTTAGAGTGATCTGTCCACCTCAGCCTTCCAAAGTGCTGGGATTACAGGTATGAGCCAGCACTCCTGACCCTGAAGCTGGTTTTTAATAGTAAGCGGCCAGGGCTAATTTGGATGATTTTTATTGCTCTTATTTCTCCCTTTCACTGTGAAGGGCCAGGAAATGTCAGTGTTGGAACTGCAACATTGAACATGGCAGACTTGATTCCTGACCTTGTGGAGCTCACGGTCTAAGATGTATTCTAGAGTCAAGTCCAAAAACTCTTGGGAGAATCCTATACTAGGAGCCAAAGGCCTGCTAGAATGTGTTATGGAATAACAGCAACAAAATAACATCAACAGCCAATGAGCATGGGATATCAACACACGATGACCTCATAACTTGGGCAAAGGCTTATGATCATCTGACTTTGCCACAACATGAAATGAGCAGAAAGTAAGATATGTTATGGAATAAGCCCCAAAACTTGAGAGAATCCCATGCTAAGGGCTTAAGCCCTGACCAAGACAAGCCAAACAGGACCATGAACTAGTGGCCATGTTATATTGAGCTCATCAGCACCTGCTGAGCGCCTATGTCACCTCTAAAGCCATGTGCCCAAGTTTTGCATTGAGATAATTGCTCTACTGGTTTTTAGATATAGTTGAGTTCTCTACCCCCACTCCCACTGCCCTATGACCTCTGGTAAAACAAAAGCAGGTAGGTAGTAATTGTGTTGTGAATTAACGGTATCTGTATCTGTGGATAATAAAGTCTATATCATTTCCGTGGTAGCATTGGAATATCAGTTGCCCTTCCCCATGAAGAAAGCACATTTTTATCATTTAAACCATTATCATGATAAAAAAAAATCAAAGACCCAGTCATTCATCGGTCTTTCCAGTGAAATTAATTGCCTTTGTTTTTGTTTGTTTATTTTTGAGACAGGGTCTCTCTCTTTCTCTCTGTCGCCGAGGCTGGAGTGCAGTGGCACGATCTCGACTCACTGCAACCTCACCTCCCAGGCTTCAGCGATTCTCCCACCTCTGCCTCCTGAGTAGCTGGGACTACAGGTGCTCGGCAACACGCCTGGCTAATTTTTGTATTTTTAGTACGAACGGGGTTTCGCCTTGTTGGCCAGGCTGGTCTCGAACTCCTGGCCTCAAGCAATCTGCCTGCCTCAGCCTCCCAAAGTGCTGGAATTACAGGTGTGGGCCACCGTGCCCGGCCTGAAACCAATTGCCTTTGAATTCATTCTGGGGAATCTGCTGAAGTGGACACTTCATGTAAACACAAAAACATCCTAATGAATGGCTGCCTCAGTGGGAGTGGCAGACAAAACGCCTGGGTGCATTTTTCATCAAAACCATGCAAGGAAAAAAAATCTCTCATCATATCTTTTGTAGTTCCTAATAAACTTAATTCACGCACTTGTATGTGTGTGTGTGTGTACAATTCTCAGTACCACAAAGAGGAAGTGCTTTTTCTCCTTGCTTTAACAAAAAGTTCCAGTTCAAACCATCAGCCTCTGTAGGTTGTCTTAATTGCTACTTTGCTCTGCACTGGACTATGACTGATTTTTGGCACATGCTGTCATACACAAAGTTCCTAAAATAAAATGCTCCAGGATATCCTAGGAACTCTTAGAAGGCTTTAAAAAGGGACTCACACACTGAAAGAATATCTTTGATGAAGACAATTCAGGCAAGCAGAATGATTCTTGCAACAGAATTACATGATTAATTGAGATCTTGAAGTGGGTCCGGTGAATCCTGGCCACCTAACTTATCGTGATTTGGGGAAGTTTCAGGAGAATCCAGTTTTGGTAAAACAATTGTTTTATTCCTCCCCAAGTGACTATACATTTAAATAGCTAAAACATCTGTTCAGCAACATACTAAAACATGTATACTCTGAACGCTTGAGAGAAGAGCCTGCCAAACAATCGGTTGAGAGGGACTTTGCTGAGGGAGAGCACCAAGATAAAGCAACACTGTTTGTTTTGTCTAGTCAGGGGGAAAGCCAAGGCAACCAATATTTTGGATTTTATAATTTTCATTTGTGAAGAATTATTTGAGAAAGGGTGGCAAGGGGAGATTTCCAGACGGGAGTTTTTTAAGCTGTCCATTAGTAGAAGAGCAAAAGAGCCTTGGATGTCAACACCTCGGTCTTGAGACCAGCCACCAAACCACGAAAAGTGACTTTCTTCTCGTGTGTTCTCTGCGGCCCTTCTGATGGAAGCAGAAACAGGGAGCAGCGTGGAGACTGGAAAGAAGGCCAACAGAGGCGTTCGAATTGCCCTGGCCGTGTTTGTCGGTGGCACCCTTGTTCTGGGTACGATCCTCTTTCTAGGTAAGTGGAGTGCAGGAGGCCGGGGGAACTGGGTGTGTGCTGAGACGTTTCCTTGTGCTTTATTGTAGCAAAAGTTGTCATAACACGGGTACATGGCTGTTTGCCTGTGTTCGTAGGTGGTGCATCTTTAGTTTCTATCAAATATGCAAATGAAAAAGAAGCCTTTTTTAAGGAGCCTAAATATATAAATACACCCAAGTACCAAATGTATAGTCCAGAAGGCAAAGTGGGTGTATGGCTTCGAGTGGCTGGCTGATTCTGTTGCATTAGGCAGAAAAATTTTTATGTGGTACATTTAGCAAAATTAGTGTTTATGAATTCATAGTCACATAGTTTCATTTATATTTTGATGAAAACTATGCTGGAGTTTCTTTCCATTTGACTTTTATTAATGTTTGCCTGAACGAATCATGAAATGTAATTCACAAAACACAAATCAGTCCTTTAAAGTACACTTTTAATGATATTCTTTCTTATCCAGTGACTCTGATGAGATGCGGTTTGATTTATAAATGAATATGAAGGAAAACAGAGGTTTCCCCCCAAGATTTTAAAGATATTGTGATTCAATTATTTTAATGACTCTTGGTGAGAATGATGTACCCAGAGAGTATATAGGATGATAGAAATGTATTCCTATGAAAAAGAATCAAATATCTTGGGAAGGAGGGAGGGATTTTCTAAAACTCCAGGCTTTCTGAACCCTTGACTATTACCATTTTAATTTTTCTCATACAGCCCAGAATACTTCATTAGCCTGAATGTTATGTAGGAATGAGGAGATTCGAGGTGCAGTTTGAAATGTAGCAAACCTGGAAACATTCCTTGACATATACAGGATTGCAGGAGGACATGTTTATTTTGGCAGGGGTAAACCAGTAATTAAACTTTAAAACAGTTAGGGTTGTTTGGTCGAAAACTCTGCTAAAATGAGCAAATCATCTTTCCATGTTTTCTGTGGCTGAAGATGTAGGAAATCAGATGGATTTATTGCTTTCTGGTAAACCTAAATCTCATACTCCTGCAACTGAATCTGTGGCTCTTGAAAACTCTTGAGATTTCTCAGCACTTAGGGTGTAGACAAATGTCCTCTGCTGAAATTCAAAATGAGAGGAAAAATCCTGTGGGCAAGCTGAAAGACTATGTGCTATCTGGAACGTGACTGCAAGGTTAGGTTTTGCAAACCCTCCCAAACTTAAAAATCCAAATAATTATTGTTTATGTAAAAATATGTACTCTTTCTAATGGTATTACCACTACATGAAACTTTTACAAAACTCCGCTTTTATGATTATATCCCAAGGCCATGGCATATTCATTGAAAGATTCTCCATGGCAGCAAATCTTTGTTCTATCAGAGAAAATTATTCTTAGGAAACAGTGCCAGTGTTTTTAGAGCAAAGTAAAATTCATCAAGCCAGGCACTGCTATTATGGATAAGGAGGACTGCGTAAAATATGAAAGAGAACTTCCCAGCATGCCCTGTAACCTGGCTCTCACCTTGACTCTCTAAGAGGAGCTCAAATGATGTTACAGAATAAGGGCAGATGAAGGCTGTGGCCTCAACATCTTTGCTTCTCAAAATGGGGTCTGTGGACCGGCAGCATCACTATCACTGGGGAGCTTGAGCGACACCCTAGACCTGCTGATTCACAGTCTGCATTTTCACAAGACCCCCAAGGATTGTTTGCAAATACAGGTTTAAGAAGCATTGCTTCAGGTGGCCACATCTATTACGATGTATACATTCAGGGACACTTCTTTTTGTCAAATATTTCTGCACTATTTTAGAATCCCCCCTTCACCCCATCCCCGTCCCTCCCCTTGGCTCTGCCACCCACCTCCACTCTGTACCTAGTCAAAGTGCTTGTCTGAAAGACTCCAGGAGCCTACTCGGCAATGCTCTTCGTGACAATATTTTAG
This sequence comes from Callithrix jacchus, assembly GCF_049354715.1. Taxonomy (NCBI): domain Eukaryota; kingdom Metazoa; phylum Chordata; class Mammalia; order Primates; family Cebidae; genus Callithrix; species Callithrix jacchus. The sequence goes on from NC_133524.1 coordinate 22,594,949, forward strand.
TTAGGGTCGTTTTCTCTTCAAGGGCTTCCTGGTTGACTTTGTGGTATGTTTCTCTGCGGGTCCTCGTTCACTTACATGCCTACAATTTCCAGCATCCCATCTTACTAACTCTTCTTTTATCTGAGGCTCCAGGATAGTCTGTCTTCGAAACCTTATTGCTTCTACAGTAAGAGTGGTTGCCAGTGGCCTTGCGGTGGCTTCAGAGAAGCTACAGAGCACTAGAATGGAAAACATATTTGCCTGCAACCAGTTTATTTATTTTCAAGTGTCCTTTCTTCTTCTCCTTCCCTTCTCCTTCCTCCCCACAATCTGTTTCTTAGATGCAGTGGCCGGCAAACTTTCTGTCAAGGGCCAGATAGTAAATATTTTCGACTCTGTGGGCCATACGGCCTCTGTTGCAACGACTCAGTTCTGTTGTCATTGCACGAAAGCAGCCATAGACAATATGTACACAAATGGGCATGGCTGTGTGCCAAGCAAATCTGATTTCTAGACACTGAAATTGCAATTTTATATACTTTTCATGTATCATGAAATATTATTTTTCTTTTTCTTCTTCCCAACCATGAAAAAAATGTAAAAGCCATGCATAGCTCAATGGGCCGTACAGAAACAGGCAGTGGATTTGGCCTATGGGCCATAGTTGGCTGACCCCTGCTTTCTGGCCATTCTTATGCTCTTGATCTGTGGATGACTCCCCTGTATCCTGAGGGCATTTCCTCTGGTTATGGAGAAATCTACGATGAGAAACCAAACTGCGATTTACATGTACCTTTTAAAGCTCCTAACCATTCAAAAGTAACATCTTAACTTTTATATCAAAAATATTTTCTTGGCCGGGCACGGTGGCTCATGCCTGTAATCCCAGCACTTTGGGAGGCCGAGATGGGAGGCTCAAGATCACCTGAGGTTTGGAGGTTCAAGACCAGCCTGACTAACATGGAAAAACCCCGTCTCTACTAAAAATACAAAATTAGCAGGGCATGGTGGGGTATGCCTATAATCCCAGCTACTCGGGAGGCTGAGGCAGGAGAACTGATTGAACTCAGGAGGCAGAGATTGCAGTGAGCTGAGATTGTGCCATTGCACTGCAGCCTGGGCAATAAGAGCGAAACTCCATTGCAAAAAGAAAAAATTACTTTATTGTCTCTATTTCATTCACTTACACCTTCACATTATCTGGGCTTGTTGATTCTCATTTATTTGCTGGATTTTAAAATAATCCCATCCATGGAGATAATGGTCTTCCTTGAAGAAGGGTTAGGTCTCTCAGTGTCCCAATTTATTATATATATATATATATATGTATTTGTTTTGTTTTGTTTTTTTGAGATGGAGTCTCACTCTGTCACCCAGGCTGGAGTGCAATGGTGCAATCTTGGCTTACTACAACCTCTGCCTCCTGGGTTCAAGCAATTCTCCTGCCTCAGCCTCCTGAGTAGCTGAGATTATGGGCATGCACCACCACGCCCAGCTAATTTTTGTATTTTTAAGTAGAGATGGGGTTTCACCATGTTGGCCAGACTGGTCTCGAACTCCTGACCTCAGGTGATCTTCCTGCCTTGGCCTCCCAAAGTGGTGAGAATACAGGCCTGAGCCACCACGCCCAGCCTAATTAATTATATTTAAAACATTCATTCTATTCATTGTTAGATAAAGATACTTGATTTTATTTCTTCCTTTGAGGTTTTGGGTCAAGAATTACTTCTCATGAAAGGAATAAGTCTTTCAATAATGATTTTATTAGCTCTTTTGTTTTTTAAAATAAGGCTAGGATCAAGAAGGTATTGTCCAGAATTATAAAAATATTATTGTTTACAATAAAGCTTATTTTACATAATAAAAAAGAACACATGCTCACTAAAGAACATTAGGTCAACATATGAAAACTGACTGATGGGGAAAATTCCCCCGTGGTTCTTTTTGCTAAGGTGTGTTTTCTTAACAATAGGCCTGAGATGTTCCGTAGGCAGTTTTTTTGAATCTATAATGTAACACATGCAAAGAGGCTAGAGGACGGCAGCAGAGAAAAGAACAAAGAAAAAGCAGGCTCCATTTAGAGCGTGGGTTAATAAATACTAAAAACTCGCTACACTGGCTAGTCATCTACAGGTCTTCCATCTCTAGCAGAAATAATAGGTACTGCCAAGCTTTCTGATCCTGCCACAAAGAGCCTTGGTCCCCATTCGCCTCCCACCATCCCTTTCACCGTGGCCATATCTCCAGATGATTTGTTGTTTCTGCTCACGGAGGACAGCAAGAATGAACTCCCCAGAATTTCCTCAGCTACCACAGATATTTCTGAAATCTTAAATTCACATCTGCTAATGCCCAGGTGCTACCTGGAGTTGACAAATTGGGCACCCTTCTGTACTTCAGCAGAAATCTATTTAGATAATGTTGCCAGCCAGATGGGGACAATAAACCACTGGTGAAAAGCTATTTCAATTTTAGACTTTTTTGGGGGGAGGGGGAAGGAAGAAGTAGCTGGAAGCTTGGTCCACAAAGTTGCAAATGTCTGGTAGCTAAGCTGGGCCTGGTGGCTGGAGGGTTTGTGGGGCTGAGAGCAGGCGGACAATAACGGTTGCTATAACAGGTGATTGAGATGTGTTCAGTACGTTCCTTACCCCTACCCCTTTTTTGGTCCGTGTCTGTGTGGATGGTTTAGATAAGATCCAGAACTCTAAAAGCCAGACATGCTAGCTTTCTATTTCCACTCTGATTGGCTCCAAATGACGTAGTTTAAAAGTTTCAGTTTTCCCATCTTGAATATGGGCATGGAGTTACAACCAGTAGAGTGAAAGTATGAGACTTAAACCACAGATAATAGGACGTTGAAGTGACTTTAGAGATTATCTGGACCAGTGGTGCTCGTGTTTGAGCATGTATCCGAGTCACCTGGGGGGCTTGTTAAACCGCAGATGGCTGGGCCCCAATCCCAGCGTTTCTGAGTCAAGATTTGGAGTGGCTTTCTAACAAGCTCCCAGGTGCAGCAGCAGCAGCAGCTGCTGCTCTAGAGACCATGCTCTTAGGCGCACTGATCTGGTTATGCTTACTTATCTTACAGAGGAGAGAAACTGAGTTTCAAAGCAACCCACAGTCTTAGCAAAGTTAGTTATTGAGCTAGCAACTAGAGTTTGGTTTTGTGACATTGAACCAACTGGGCTTTTGAATACTGCATCAACACTGAGAAGGATGAACTGATATCAAATGTCTTGCGTATGTCTCCAAGGGTGGTTTACTCGATGGTGGTCTGCTACGAGTCAGCCATTTATTTTGGTCTGTTTTTTCAGTGAGTCAAGGATTCTTAAGTCTCCACGCTAAACAGGAGTACTGCCTGAAGCCAGAATGCGTCGAAGCTGGTAAGTCACAGTTTTCCATCCTGTGTCAAGTTATAATTATGGTACCTTGGGGAGTGGAAGAGAAAACAGGTGGTATTTTTAGTATTCTGTTTGCTTGAGGTTTACCAAGCACGAAATGCAATTTTGAAGAAATTTTAAGTTTACTTTCAAGTTTTGGTGTGAAATAGTGGAGCTTAGGTTTCCTGTTTTCTTTTTCCTTGCAAAAAACAGCTGTAGTATTCTAAGCGTTGTTACAAGGAAATCAGAAAGAGGCTTGGAAGGCTGAATGGCTTATCTTAAGACCCACAGGCAGAGAACACTGGTCTTTCTATGGCTCCGCTGGCTATAGATTCCTCCTTACCTTAAGCCATTGTATAATTTCTGGTCTGTGGGTCAGACTTGCCTGCCTCTAAGCAAGGCTCCTTTGTAAATAAATCATGCTTCCATTGTCAGTGGGAATTTTTTTTTTCTTTTTCTAAATTGAGATGCAGTCTCACTCTGTTGCCCAGGCTGGTGCCATCTCAGTTCACTGCAACCTTCGCCTCCCAGTGATTCTTGTGCCTCAGCCTCCCAAGTAGCTGGGCTTACAGGTGCCTGTCATCACACCCGGCTAAGTTTTGTGTTTTTAGTGGAGATGGAGTTTCACGATGTTGGCCAGGCTGGTCTTAAACTCCCGACCTCGTGATCCGCCCGCCTCTGCCTGCCAAACTGCTGGCATTACAAGTGTGAGCCACTGTGCCAGCCGGGAATCCCTTTTTTTTCTGTTCCACATTGCAAGTCAAACTTCTCTTGAAGTGACCAGTCTGTGTTATCAGTGGGTACCCCAAGGTGAAGATGAGGGCTTGAAGTTGCCTCAGTTTTTCCACACTGTCTTACCCCATCGAACTTGTGGCTGGAGTTGCCCCAAAAGCAGCGACAGAAACTTCCCAGGAGGGAGTACCCCAAACCATCCCAAGATGGGGTCAGTTAGGATTCTAAAGAAAGAAGCATTACGAGAGACAGTGGGGGGTGGGGAGGGATAACACGGGGAGAAATGCCAGATATAGTATGCACCTAAAGGAAAATAAATAAATTAAAAAGAAGCATTAAATCCAGGGTGGCCAGTCAGTCCAAAGCATTTATTATGGCAATTTACATAGAAAGTGCTGCAGTGTATCCTCAAGACAGTGAGAGAAAATGAGTGTTCTAGTTAGGTATATCTGCAGTCAGGGCGTTAGGGTGTGGAGACTTCGAGGGTTAAAGGAATTTGGATCAGAGCCAGCACTGGTTTCTTTGAAAGTTTTGTGCATCAACCTAGATACCTTTACCAGTGCCTGGGAATGTTCAAGGGTCCAGTTTGGGCCTAAGCCTGCTGGGAAAAACTTGTAGCTGGAATTATCCAGGCGTAGTGGCTCATGCTTATAATCTCAGCTACTCGGGAGGCGGAGGCATGAGAATTGCTTGAGCCCAGGAGGTGGAGGTTGCGGTGAGCCGAGATCACGCCACTGCACTCCAGCCTGGGTGACAGAGGGAACCTCTTTCAAAAAATAAAACAAACTTGCAGCTTACTGGGTCACAGAATGGTCAAAGTACTCTGTAATTTTTGGTTAGGACACCGAAAGTGGGGCCACCTAGGGGTCTCACACACAGCTATTAGATTTCCCTCTTACATCATTGTTAGGGCCTAGATTTGAGGGAGCAAGATTTTAGCCCTCACCTTCACTCTTTAAGTGGGCAGGGACACTGTTTTCCTTTTTCCAAAATGAAAGTCATCAAACAAGTTGAGCATGTGGCCCTTTGACCTTCTTCTTGGCCTTAAGAGAAGAGGTTAATGAACAAATTCACCAAATATTTATTGAATACCAGATACGGAGTTAAGTTTTGGAAACAGAGCAGTGAATCAGATATGGGAAGAAAGACAATAAGGCAATTTATGCAACAAGAAAATTATCAAACTGGGCGTGGTGACACGAACCTTTAGTTCTAGCCACTTGGGAGGCTGAGGCTTGAGCCCTGGAGTTGGAGGCCAGCCTGGGCAAATTAGTGAGATCCCCATCTCTAAAAGAGAAAACTATCAGTCAGTGGAACATGTTATAGAGAAAATTGAAATATTAAAATAGAATAATGTGATAGCAAGGGACAGGAGGCTAGAATGAAAAGCTGGGGGCCATGACCTTGAAGGTGACCTTTGAATGATGAGAAGGGAACTGCTGTGTGAAGACTGAGGCAGGGGCTTTCTGGGTGGGGGAAACAGGTGGGGCAAAAAGCACACAGAAGCTTGAACTTGGTGGACTTGAGGAACAGGAAGAGCTTGCTAGGTGAGGTGCTAGTGATGGGGAGTCAATGGGGGTCCCAAGTGCTGGTGAGTTTGGGCTTTCCTTAAGTGGGCTAAAAAGCCTCTGGAGGCTTTTATGAAAGGGAGTACATTTTATGAGCATTTTAAAAGCTGTGTCTTGGTGGAGAGCTCCATTAGAGGGAGCTTTTCTTAATGGAGAAGAGACTATAGTGAGCAAGAATAGAAGAAGGTGGCCCAGGTAGACGGGTTATTTCCATACGCCAGGTAACAGGCGATGCTGTCTTGAATTCAAGAGATGTAGAGGGAGAATGGGGGAAGGTTTAGGAGATAGAGGGTCTAATGAGGGATTCGATGTGGGCTGTGAGCAAAAGCAGACAATTGGGGATGATGCTTATATTTTTGGTGATGGTTGGGTGGTGGTGTTTATTGAGATGGGAAAGTGAAAGAGCTTGTAAACTCTGAGACCTTATACAAGGGTAGTGAGTTAGGTAATAACATTAGTAGAATTCTTTTTTTTTTTTTTTTTTTTCTTTTTTTTTTGAGATGGAGTTTTGCTCTTGCTGCCCAGGCTGGAGTGCAATGGCAGGATCTCAGCTCATCACAACCTCCGCCTCCTGGGTTCAAGTGATTCTCCTGCCTCAGCCTCCTGAGTAGATGGGATTACAGGCACCTGCCACCATACCGGGCTAATTTTTGTATTTTTAGTAGAGACGGGGTTTCACCATGTTGGTCAAACTGTTCTCGAACTCCTGACCTTGTGATCCACATGCCTCGACCTCCCAAAGTGCTGGGATTACAGGCGTGAGCCACGGTGCCTGGCCTTTTGTTCCATTCTTGAGTGATCAATATTATGTGTATTTTTTAACTAGGCTGTATGTTAGGTGACTTATAGGCACCATCTCATAAAACCTTCATGAGACCCCCTATGAAGTTGGTGTTATCACCAGCCTCACTTGCCGACGAGGAAATGGAGGCTTCTAGAGGCTAAACAACTGCCCAGGGTCACGTCCTGAGTTAGCAGAGCTGGGCTTCATGTCTATGTCTGGCTCCTTTCCATCTTTTCCTTGGTGATATGGGGCCATGCCAGGCAAGACCCTGAAACAATTTGGGAACTCCCAGGCCCTTTCCTCTTCCAGGATTGAGTTGTTGACCTGGGGTTTTCTCCAGTGGTGAGAGGATGTCGTGGAGTAGGGTGGATCCATTAGGGGAGGTTTTAGAGTTGATGTCACCTGGTGCTTTGGCTGTGGTAGGGTTCTTGCAGATGTGTGAAATGGGAATTTTTGAGCTCATAAATTTTCAACTTGAGTTTAGAACACTTTTTGGTATGGAGGGCCACTTATTTTGTGAGTTGTAGTGCAGGATTATGAATCATAATGCCAGACTAAAACCTATAGACTGACATTCAAAGAGGTTGCCTCCTGCCGGCGAGTGTGTTTTCCCTCGCTGTCCTGTTTTTAATTTTCACATTTTGTTGGAAAAACAAAAACATTGATTTTGCCGTTTCTGTAGTGAAAGACTCACAAAAGACAGTTTTCTTGAGTGTAATGTGAGCCTCAGTGTGCTCAGGGGTCTGCAGAACAGCTGCTGAGTATATGTGTCAGGAGAATTGTGGCCAAGTCAGGGCCTTGAACAAGAGGCTGTGTGTGGGCATGCATGCTGAAAGTTCGGAAGAGGTGAGTGTTTGATCGCCTTCTGGACCATTTCTGAGCAGGTGCCAACCATTTCTGAGATGCCTCCTCTCCATAACTCTCCTCTCCTCTGTGTCCTCTTATTGTAATCCCTCTTTCAAAATAAGAGCCGTACAAAGTATGCAAAGAAACAAGGAAAGGGCATGCATGCTTATATCACCGACAAGGGCAGACAGGCTAACTAGGTTTGAAGCATGATCTAACTATTTACAAGCCACATGATCCTGGGCAAAATAAATAGCCTCTCTAAGCCTCAGTCTCACCATGTGTAAAATGGGAATAACAGTTTTTACTTATACTTAAGTGTGAGAATAAAAGAAAATAATAATGGGCTGGGCATGGTGGCTCACGCCTGCAATCCCAGCATTTTGGGAGGCCGAGGCAGGCCGGATCACTTGAGGCCAGGAATTTAAGATCAGTCTGGCCAACATGGTGAAACCCTGTCTCTACTAAAATTACAAAAATTAGCTGGGAGTGGTGGCACATGCCTATAATCCCAACTACTTGGGAGGTGGAGGTTGAAGTAAGCTGAGATTGCAGGTTGAACATGCGCTTGAGCCCTGAGGTGGAGGTTGCAGTTCGGCCTGGGCGACAGAGTGAGACTGCATCTCAAAAATAAATAAATAAATAAAATAAAGAGAAAGAAGAAAATAATAATGGTAGTGGCAGTATTCTAAGTTCACAATGCTGATTTTTGTTTTGTTTTTAAGACGAAGTTTCGCTCTTATTGCCCAGGCTGGAGTGCAGTGGCGCCATCTCCACTCACCGCAATCTCTGCCTCCCAGCTTCAAGCAATTCTGCCTCAGCCTCCTGAGTAGCTGGGATTACAGGCATGCGCCACCACACCCAGCTAATTTTGTATTTTTAGTAGACACGAGATTTTTCCATGTTGGTCAGGCTGGTCTTAAACTCCTAACCTCAGGTGATCCACCTGCCTTGGCCTTCCAAAGTGCTGGGATTACAGGCGTGAGCCACCGTGCCCAGCCCACAATGCTGATTCGTAGCCCCAAACCCAGAAAACATTGTAACTCTCAGTTGGCAAGATGGGGCCTGATCTCAATTTCTTTGAGGGTGAAATTGGATCTTAACTCAGGGGAGGCTGCTTCAGACTTGGTTTATCCTACTTAAAAGAATATGCATATGTTTCCCTATAGAACTACTAATGCACTTGCTTCAGGCCTGCCCCTCTTGCTGTTGCTGAAATATTATGTGATCTGTGGTTATATGCAATGTATTTCTTTTCTAAAATCTGAAAAATCTATGAGGTCTGAAACATATCTAGCCTCAAGAGTTTCAGATGGAATTATAGTTCACAGATTTAGCTAAATACATACGTATGTGATGCTCAGTGAAATTTGAATTGCAGATATGGAATGACTACTTTTGGTGTATGTCCCATGCAATATTTGCTACATACTTATTCTAAAAGGTGGTTGTTTATCAGTAATTCAAACTTCACTGGGCATCCTCCATTTATATGGTAATGTGCCCAACCACTGTTCTAAGCACTTTACATTTACTCATTTAATTTGCATAATGACTCTATGGGGTGCTATTATTATCCCCATTTTCAGGTGAGGAAACTGAGACACAGGTTAAATAACCTGCCTAAGGTGACTTAGCAAGGGCAAGGGTGTTTCTCTTATTCAAACAGAAGCGTTCTGACTCTAGAGTTTGTGCGATGCCATATTGCTTAAAAAGGGCTTAGCATAGTCCCCGGCAAAAAGGAAATACTTAGTATTGGTGATTTTATTATTATTTATTCTTTGAGACAGAGTTTCACTCTTGTTACCCAGGCTGGAGTGTAATGGTGTGAACTTCGCTCACCACAACCTCCGCCTCCTGGGTTCAATCAATTCTCCTGCCTCAACCTCCCCAGTAGCTGGGATTACAGGCATGTGCCACCATGCCTGGCTAATTTTTATTTTTATTAGAGATGAGGTTTCTCCATGTTGATCAGGCTGGTCTCGAATTCCTGACCTCAAGTGATCCGCCCGCCTTGGCCTCCGAAAGTGTTGGATTATAGGCGTGAGCCACCTCGCCCAGCCCGTGTTATTGTTAATTATTTTAATTACTACTTTCTGCCTTCATCCTTGATTAAATCTAAAAACAGAGGCTGGTATTTGGGTAGAGTGCCTCCACTTGTGTCACATAAACACCAGCTGAAGACTGTGACAACTAACCTTATATACGATGACTTGGAAGAGTATGTAGCCTGAGCTTTCACAGATTTTCTTAATCTTCATAATTTTTTTATTAAAACAAGACTCTGGGTTTTCTCCATGGAGCTGAGTAGGGGGAAAAGGAGTTTTTGTGTCTTGACAACTATGGTCCCTTGCAATTTGAAGTCACAGTTCCCCTGCAGAAAGTGTAGCCCTGTGCCCCGGCTGTGAATTGTGAATGATGAATTGGGAGGCTGAAGCTAGAGTTTTCTCACTCAGCAAGCTTCTTTCCAAATTCAGTGTGAGTGATGTATTCCCCAACTTTTGTATCAGAGCCAAGGTCAGAGCTGACCTTGCAGTTTTTCTAGTTACCTGCAAGAATACTGGCGAGATGGAGAGGATACATTTGAGGGTTGCGGGCAGGGAAAGTTTGAGAAGGAGGCTAGAAAACAGTGCACTTATGTGAGTAAAAATGCGTGTGAGGGCTCCCCTGTGTGACTGTAAATGTGTGGGACTGAGACGTGTGATTCATGTCTCTGAGGTGTCACATAGCAGATTCATTCTGTGGCTGCATGCAGTAACTATAAATACCAACCAAAAGAAAGATTTCGTTATGTCCTAGCACATTAGATATTAATGATGAAATAGTTGCAGGAAGTAAAAATATAATTAGAGGCAACTGATGCTAGTTCTGAATCACAAAAATGTTAAGCAAATTTGAAATTTATCAAACTTCTAAGCCCTCTTTTTTTTTTTTTTTTTTTTTTGTAGAGGCTGGGTTTTGCCATGTTACCCAGGCTGGTCTCGAACTCCTGGGCTCAAGCAATCTGCCCGCCTCAGACTCCCAATGCTGGGATTACAGGCGTGAGCGACAGTGTTTGGCCTCTAAACCAAGTTTTTGCTAGTATTTTTTTTTCTTTTGTGTTGTGAGTGAGGTTGGGGGAGGTTTGAAAATGGTGGGGATTTTGAGGGCCTATAGAAATTAGAATATTTTTATATTCATTTAATGGAGACAAAAAGCTGTTTGAAATTTTTGTAGAAAATATAGACTGGGCGCAGTGGCTCACGCCTGTAATCCCAGCACTTTAGGAGGCCGAGGCAGGCAGATCATGAGGTCAAGAGATCGAGAGCATCCTGGCCAACATAGTGAAACTCGTCTCTACTAAAAAAATACAAAAATTAACTGGGCGTGGTGGCATGCGCCTGTAGTCGCAGCTACTTGGGAGGCTGAGGCAGGAGAATTGCTTGAACTCGGGAGGTGGAGGTTGCAATGAGCCCAGATTGTGCCACTGCACTCCAGCCTGGTACTTGGTGACAAAGCAAGACTCTGTCTCAAAAAAAAAAGTATAGCCTAGAGAAATATCTAGTCTTATTTTTAAACCTGGAGGAGCTACACATGTAACCAAACTGTAAGGTATGTATCTAAATTTACACAGATTATACTTTTTGGGGGCAGTTCATTCATATTTAGCTGAAATCTCATTGGGTTTTCATTACTTCAAACAAAAATATGTACTGGCGTTATTTAAAGTATGAAAATTGCTCAGAATGTCATCTTTCTAATGTCATTAAAATATTGACTGCTTTTTAAAAAAATCAGTTGGTGCGTATCTTTGTGCTAGAGTGGTAGCCGGCAATTGCATGGCTGTTGGAAGAGCGTTGTTCAGTATTGGGAATTTTGGAAACTTCTCATTTTGTAATGAAGGGTTTTCTTTTAAAGCTCACGATTACATATTTATGCACATGTCTCCTACCTATGGGCTGTCTTCTGTATGTAATTGTGTATGGGTTTATGAAAGAGGGAAAAAATGGTAGATCAGTTGATTGTGTCTTTCTATTAACTTATACACATACTCAGTTCTACCCCTAGACCTGGATCCCTCATTTAGAATACCCTACTTTGGCCCTCCTCTGGCCGTGCATCTCCTCCAGTCAAGGGGTTTGTGGAGCCAAGTAGGCAGCTCTCTCCTTCTACACCTCAGAATTCCCTGCCTGATGGCCCCAAGCTTCCTTCCAGGGTCTGTGTGGGCCTCTTCCAGGGCTTTATTTCTCTGAGAGCTACACTGAATATCAAGGAGCTCAAGAGTTTGAAAGTATATTATAAATATAACTTTTAAATATTTACATATGGACCTCTGTTTCCATTAGCCTTCACTGTGAGGTAAACCACCGAGACCATAGCAGCCTGGAACAGAAATGATTTAATATTTCTCATGATTTGCTGGGTTTGGTGGATGGTTTCTCTGCTGATTTTTGCCTCAGCTCATTTGTGCAGCTGCATTCAGCTAGAGGGGTGCCTGGACTGGAAGGTGAATGATGGCCTTGGTCAATGTCTGGCAAATGTTCTGGTTTGGTTCTTCTCTATGTGGCCTCTTGTCCTCCAGGAGGCTGCTTCAAAGAGCGGCTTCAGGGTTTCATTTAAAGGGAGTTAATATAGAAGTTGCAAGGCCTCTTAAGGCTTAGCTTTGAAACTCACAGAAAGTTCTGCCAATTCTGTTGGTCAAAGCAAATGACAAGGTCAGTCCAAATTCAAGGCAGGGGAAATAGACTCTACCACTTGATGGGAAGAGCAGCAAGTCACTTTGCAGAAGGACAAGCAGGATGGAAGAAAGAGTCAGTTATCTTTGCAAGTGATTGACCACACACTCAATTTGTATCCTTGTCCTATACCCCACAGATGTTAGGGATGATCCTGCAAAAACTGGTAACAATAATACCACCAAACTTTTATCCATTCATTTTATTTTTGAGAGACAGTTCACTTTGTCACCCCAAGCTGGACTGCAGTGGTACGATATTGGCTCCCTGCAACCTCCATCTCCTGGGTTAAAGCGATTCTCTTGCCTCAGCCTCCGAGTACCTGGGATTACAGGTGTGCACCACCATATCTGGCTAATTTCTATATTTTTAGTAGAGATGGGATGTCACCATGTTGGCCAGGCTGGTCTTGAACTCCTCCTCATCTCAGGTGATCCACCTGCCTCAGCCTCCCAAAGTGCTGGGATTACAGGTGTGAGCCACCATGCCTGGCCTATCCATTCACTTTGAATATAGTCATTTCATATAGTGAGGTAGATTCAAAGAGTTATTTAAGGGAATATATAAATGCCAAGGCTTGGAAACTGGTTGATATGAAATCATTGTTTAATTTGGAAAAGAACAGTACACAACGTTCAGTGCTTATTAATTCTGTGTATTTTCTTTCTAAATAGCTGCTGCCATCTTAAGTAAAGTAAATCTGTCTGTGGATCCTTGTGATAATTTCTTCCGGTTTGCTTGTGATGGCTGGATAAGCAATAATCCAATTCCCGAAGATATGCCAAGCTATGGGGTTTATCCTTGGCTAAGACATAATGTTGACCTCAAGTTGAAGGGTAAGTTTCTACTGGGGTTTGGTGATACACTTTACAGAGTGCAATATTTGACAGGCAAAACATAGTTTGGGATTTGAAGCATGACTTCCCAACTTTTAGCTATGCTTAATTCATTTCCAAGAATTTTGAAAATGAAAGGTTGAAAGGAAAGTCTGCAGAATTCTGGTCTCCCAGATCTCAACATAAGACTAATGTAGGTTGTTATGTTCATGTTTGCTAATTGTAAATTCCACTACCAAAGGATAAAGAGCATTTGGCTGAGATTGGAAGCAAAGGAATAGTTAATAAACAATTATATCAATATACTCATTTGTCTGTTGTATTCAGAGCAAACTTCATTTCTTGCTTATTGTGTCCTGGATTTTCATGGCTTACAAAATGTACTTAACACCTCATCATCTTTTGACATCACTTTTGAGAACTCTGGATGACCTTGTGGTGGTCATATCGTTCCTATTAACTTCTAAGTTGGCTCTAGGGAGATTCTTTTCTCCCATGGCCACTCTAGCAATGACAAGCTCACACACACAGACTCACACGTGCATGCGCACACGCATATGTGCTCAAATGCATCCCCCTGCCCCCCACCCCCCGCCAGAGTTGGAAATGTCTGTTACTGGAGGATATTCTGTTTGTATTGGATCTAATTTTTACACTAGGTTATTGGTGAAGACCACTTCAGGAGGGAAGTAGGAGGATTTCAAAGCCAGGTAAGGTAATTGTTTTGAGAAGGCAAAAATAGTATTTTGGGGGGCGCTATTTTTGACAACTGTGTTAGTTACACCATGTAACTTGCATTCAGTAGCACCTCCAAAAATTCCTGAGAAGTTATAATTTTTCCTTCCCATTTACATTTTCCCAAGATTTTAAGTACATGAAACTTAAATATGTATCATTTTACAAGTGATGCCCTCGGCAAAATAAATAGATACCTGCTGTCAATTGTAAGGAAAAATGTGCTTAAATTTCACAACTAGATATAAATCACATGGACTTAAATTTTCTATTAGGAGACCTAAATTTAGTCTTGGTAAATTATAAATGAGAATTTACAGGAATGTCAGGGTTTTCTCCTAACCCAACAGGCAAGATTCTCATACTATAAAATCATTAATAAGGCCGTGAAGAGTGAGTTTACTCATACTTATTTCCCTGTAGGACATTAATTCATGTTGGTCTTTCATTTACCATTTCTGTCCATTTCCTGTTTCCCTTCTCTGGCTTTCCTTACTCAGTAGACAGTAGACAGATGTGCACACATATGTGTATGCACACACATGCATAGTCATGCATGCAGAAACATTACTGAAGGAAAAGAAAATACAAGATTTCCAGACATATGCTCCTTTTACCTTAGTTATAACCCCAAGATTTTTATCTTCAGAACGTGTAGTGGTTAACGATAACTTAAATAACTTTCCAGGGATGTCTGGAACTTTAGTGTGAACATTAAAATCAGTATCAATGTGCTTTGTTTGAGGAGGATACTGTCTACAGGCTCCTTCAAAATTAATAGAAAAGTGAGTGAATTATTTAGCACAGGGTTTTTGTATTTTCTAACTTCCTTTTAAAAACTGAAAATTTTATTTACCAGCTCCATTGAAGAAATAATAAAAGAGCAAAAATTAGAAGAAAAGTTGCTCATAAATCCACCCCAGGAAATAACTGCTAATAAAGCGATTGTGGATATTTCTTTCCAAGTTTTGTTGCATGTGTGGGCCCATGTGTGTAACTTCATATATACACCTATATTTTTAAAAAATTAGCTGATATTATGCATGCTACTCTGTAACTTGTTTTCAGAAACTATGCATTCCTTATAGACATAGATTATGTGAGTAGTAAATAATTTGTTTTCTTTCTTTTTTGAGACAGAATTTCGCTGCTCTTGTCACCCAGGTTGGAGTGCAATGGGACTATCTCCACTCACTGCAACCTCCACCTCCTGGGTTCAAGCAATTCTCCTGCCTCAGCCTCCTGAGTACCTGGGATTATAGGCACCTGCCACCATGCCTGGCTAATTTTTGTATTTTTAGTAAAGATGGGGTTTCACCATGTTGATCAGGCTAGTCTCAAACTCCTGACCTCAAGTGATCCGCCCACCTCAGTCTCCCAAACTGGGATTACAGGCGTGAGCCACCATGCCTGACCAACTTTTCTTAATATAAGTAACACTGTTATAAACATCCTTGTGTACACATCTTTGTGTCTTTGTCTAAATGTATCCTTAGGGATATATTCCCAGAAATGGAATTATTGGGTTGAAAAAGTACTCTAAATTTCATTCTTAATGCATATAGCCAAATTGCCTTTTAGAAAGTTTATTTTAGCTGGGCACGATGACTCATGCCTGTAATCCTAGCACTTTGGGAGGCTGAGGCAGGTGGATCACCTGAGGTCAGGAGTTCAAGACCAGCCATGGCTAATATAGTGAAACCCTGCCTCTACTAAAAATACAAAAATTAACCGGGCATGGTGGTGCCTGTAATTCCCAGCTACTCAACAGGCAAAGCAGGATAATCACTTGAACTGGGAGACAGAGATTGCAGTGAGCTGAGATCGAGCCATTGCATTCCAGCCTGGGCAACAAGAGCGAAACTCTGTCTCAAAAAAAAAAAAAAAAAAGTTTGTTTCTAGGTCTTTATATTTTTTTTTGATGTTTTAAAGGATAACTTTTTCCCATCGACTGCTTTCTGTGGTATAAAGTATGGTCAGTAAACCATGGCCAGTAGGTGAAACCCAGTCCACTGCCTGAAGTTTTATTGGCACACAGCCACATCCTTTGACTTATGCATTATCAATGACTGCTTTTGCACTCCAGTGGCACAGTCAAATAGTTGCCATGGAAACTGGATGGCCCCAAAGGCTAAAATATTTACTCTTTGACTTTTATAGGCAGTTTGCTAATCCCTAATGCCTAGTATAATATACTAAGCTTTGAATGTGTATTGGATTCGATTAGAACTGTCTTATTAGTTATTCTTTGGCTTTCCTAGATAGTTAATAATAAAGTTAAGAAATACCAGAAGAGGCTGAGCGTGGTGGCTCACACCTGTAACCCCAGCACTTTGGGAAGACGAGTCAGGTGGATCACCTTGAAGTTAGGAGTTCGAGACAAGCTTGACCAACATGGTAAAGCCCCGTCTCTACTAAAAATAAAAAAAATTAGGGGTGGTGGTTCATGCCTGTAATCCCAGCTACTCAGGAGGCTGAGACAGGAGAATTGCTTGAACCTAGGAGGTGGAGGTTTCAGTGAACCAGGAACGTGCCACTGCACTTCAGTCTGGGCAAAAGAGTGAGACTTCATCATTAAAAAAAAAAAAAGAAAGAAAGAAATACCAGAACAGTGTTGAATAATAGCAGTCACAATGGGTGTAATTTTATTATTTCTTGCTTCGGTGGTAATGCCTCGAGTATTTCCCTTGAAAACATATAGTTTTTTTTTTTTTGGACAGCCATACTTTATTGTGTTCTGTTGTTCCTAGTTTGCAAAAGGTACTGCCCAAGAAAAAAAATGCCTCTTTGCCATTTATCAAGAGACTCAGATGGAGTATCTCTTTTAACTTACCTTGATTTACCCATGCTGAACTAAACTTATAATTTTGAAATAAATCCTACCTATGAATGGTTTGTTTTTTTAAGACTTTACCAGAATTGAAGAAGCTAGCATTTTGTTTCACGCATTTGTATCTATATTTATAATTCATATTGGTCTGTGATTTTTTTTTGTGTGCTAGGTTTGTCAAATTCTGTTACTGAGATTGTGCTGGTCTTGTCAAACGAAGTGGGAGGCTTCCTATGTATTTCTGTGCTCTGGGAAAGACACAATAAATCTTAAGTTACTCTAGGATAAGCACTTTAAAGGTCAAATTCACAAACTGATTGTGGGGTTCTTGCTTCAAGTGTCAAGGAGAGCAAATGGTGAAAGAGGGTCTCTTAAAATTAGCATCCTGTAACAAAAGTAGGTAAACTGTAAAATAGCTGGATGTGGTGGCTCTCACTTGTAATCCCAGCACTTTGGGAGACTGAAGCAGGAGAATAGCAATTCAGGTCAGGAGTTCGAGACTAGCCTGGCCAACATGGCGAAACCCTGTCTACTCAAAATACAAAAATTAGCCAGGCGTGGTGGTAGGCACCTGTAATCCCAGCTACTCGGGAGGCTGAGTCAGGAGAATTGCTTGAATCCAGGAGGTGGAAGTTGCATTGAGCCAAGATTGTGCCAATGCACTGCAGCCTGAGTGACAATGTAAAACTCTATCTCAAAAAAAAAAAAACCCATAAAATATCTATATCTATTAGATTTAAAAATCTTTTTATTTTTAGACAATTCAAACTTAGAGAACTTGAACAAATAGCACAAGGAGCTTCTATGTACCCTTTACCCAGATTTCCTGAATATTATCATTTACTACATTTGTTCTGTTATATATATTTTTTTTCATTGTCTATCTTTAAATGTATACATATTATATCATCCTCCGTGTATACATTTATATACTTTTATACATATGGGTAGATGGTGCATGATAAATTACTTATCTATACATTTATAGATATATTATCAGTATAGATACAGACAATATAGATTTTTTTCTGAACTCTAAGTATGTTACAGACGATTAGATATTCTTAAAGTATATAGAGCTTTTCAAATATCAAATGTGCTGAAAATCTTTCTTTTCCTGAAACACTGAATCTTTATATTCTATCTTTATCTTCCTATATATTCTGTATATATTTATGTGTCTATCAGTTTATCTACTTAGTTATCCAACCATCTATTCATTTATCATTCCATCCAGGTAATACAGGCTCATTGTAGACCAACCAGAAATAAACAAAAGAAGCACACTCATCACACCACCCAGCAATAACAACTTTCTAAATGCAAATATAGATATAAAATTATATATCTCTTCTAAGGGATCATATAATACATTCTATTTAATTAATTCTTTTACTTATTTATGACAGAGTCTTGCTCTGTTGCCAAGGCTGGAGTACAGCAGCACCATCTCAGCTCACTGCAACCTCTGCCTTTTGAATTCAAGTGGTTCTCATGCTTCAGCCTCCCAAGTAGCTGGGATTACAGGTGTGTGCCACCATGCCCAGATAATTTTTATAGTTTTAATAGAGACAGGATTTTGCTGTGTTGGCAACGCTAGTCTCAAACTGCTGGCCTCAGGTGATCCTCCCTCCTTGGCCTCCCCAGGTGCTGGGATTATAGGTGTGAGCCACCGTGCCCAGCTGGATATACTGTAATTTACTTAATCAATGCCTGTGTTACCATTTAGGTTATTTCTTGTGTTTTCCTCATTGTAAGCCAGTCAAGGCACGAGTTTAGAAACTTCAGGAGCTGGATTTGAATCCCGATTCCCTTTCATTTACCCTCTATATCACTTTGGGCCAATTACTGATCTCACCTAGTTCAGTTTTCTTACCTTTAAAATGGAGATGAGAACATGTGTCACAGTGCACAGAGGCATACAGAGCGGTGTAATAGACTTTGGACTCAAAAGTGGGAGGGTGGGAGAAAGATGAGGGACAAAAAAACTACACTACTTGGTGACAGGTGCACTCAAATCTGAAACTTCACCACTATCCAATTAATCTACATAACCAAAAGCTACTTGTACCCTAAAAGCTATTGAAATAAAATATATATCTATACATTTTGAAAAAAGGGAAAAAGAATACCACCCAAATCATAGGGGTTTTGTGAGGATGAAAGGAGATGATTTATATAAATTACCCAGTCCCATTCCTGGCACATAGCAGACCTTCCCTAAATATTTGTCCTTTGTTCCTCTGCTTTTTTTCAAAGATAGTTCTAAGGTTCATGAAGTAATGTCTATCAAATGCTTTAAGTTTTATTCTGGTTTTATCCTTTGTGTAAATATCATGTGCCTTCAGAAATATTGAATACTGTCAAGATATTTTTCCTCACTCTTGATAAAGAGAGAGAACATCCCAAAATAAAACCCAATACTACCAATGAAAAGAATACCATTTTTTTAAGGCTGATAGAAAACACACAGATACGGCTGTCCAATTTGTGAAATAAAATGGACTTGACAGACCTGGCTGATGAAAAATTGCCCTCTATTGAAGTGAGCAACCTGGCTTTGTGAATTTTTTTCTTTAAATAACATATAAGACTCAGATTTCTACTTGGAAAATAAAATTATTTCTTATTCTCTCCAAGAAGTGAGATTTTTAAAAAAGTTGAATATCATCATATGTTTGTTAAGATCCACATTCTGTAAAACCCCCCAAATTTGTCTTCATGTGACCATGAAGAAGACAGCATGCATTGCTTGTGAATGAGCAGATGGAAATTTAGCAAATGAACACTTATGAAACATGAGGCAATGAATGAGATAGAACAGTTATGTCACATAGAAGACAGATGACTCAAGGTACAGCCAGATCATCTCTGTTAGGGAATAGCTATCTTTGCCAATATTTTGTGAAGAAATGCAATATATTATTTTCAAACACAGCTTCAGCAGAACAATAAGATGAAGGAGGGACTCTGCATTAATGAACAGATAGAGATGATTGTGATTCATAGACCATTTATTTGTAAATACCTTCTGGCTGAGATTCAAATAGTTCTCGTAATTAGATACCCCTCCCCCTCTCCCAAATACTCTTTTTTTTCTATAAGTGATCCTAGCCAAATCATCTTTTGCAGACAATGGAAACTTGAACACCTCAGATCCTATGAAGTCATTTAGTAATTAGGAAGTTCAGATTATTGAAGACAGTTAATTATCTTTTTCCTCATGTTGTATACATAGTATAATGATATATCAAACTGAGCTTTGACTTCATAAAGTTATTTTTTATTTTTTAATTATTTTATTTTTTGAGACACAGTGCAGTGGTGCCATCTCAGCTTACTGCAACCTCCACCTCCCGGATTCAAGTGATTCTCCTGCCTCAGCCTCCCTAGTAGCTGGGATTACAGGCACCTGCCATCAAGCCTGGCTAATTTTTGTATTTTTCTTAGAGACAGGGTTTCACCATGTTGGTCAGGCTGGTTTTGAACTCCTGACCTCAGGTGATCTGCTTCCCTCAGCCTCCCAAAGTGCTGGGATTACAGGTGTGAGCCATCGTGCCTGGCCACTTCATAAAGTTCTTTGAAACAAATAACATCAGATGTGTAAACACGGGGATGCAGTGCAGAAGTGCCGAGGACCAACCATCCATTGTGGTGGGCTTTTTATTACTAGTGAAATCTCAGCCTCTGTAATTTTGAGTGAGTCTCCTATGTTATCTGGGTAGACCCCCTCAGAGAAGGTTCCCGTTTTTCTCAGACCATGCTGGCTCTTTTTCATGTGGCCACACAGGAAGCAACCAATTGCCAAGTTACAAATACATCACTACAGTCCTATATGTGCAAAGGGGTGCTGCATGAAGATTTGGGCCTGTATCGAAGACTTTTGGAATGTGAGATGGAATAATTGTACTTGAAAAGTTTGTTGTTGTTCATGGTTTTCCTGCTATCATACACCATTTGAGTATGTGTGGGTGTCCGTGGTGCATGGAGTGTCGGGAGAAGCTAAGAAGTTGTCAGATTAGGGCCAGGATGGTGGATGACGCCTGTAGTCCCGGCACTCTGGGAAGCCGAGGCAGGTGGATCACTTGAGGTCAGGAGTTCAAGACCAGCCTGGCCCAGCTAATTTTTAGTAGAGACGGGATTTCACCATGTTGGCTAGGCTGATCTCAAACTACTGACCTCAGGTGATCCACATACCTTGGCCTCCCAAAGTGCTGGAATTACAAGCATGAGCCACCACATCCGACCAGGTTTTCTTTTTCTAGAGCTGGAGTCTTGCTCTTTCACACAGGCTGGAAAGCATTGGCATGATTTCAGCTCACCGCAACCTCTGCCTCCCAAGTTGAAGCAGTTCTCCTGCCTCAGCCTCCCTCGAAGCTGGGATTATAGGCACATGCCATATGCCTGGCTAATTTTTGTATTTTTAGTAGTGATGGGGTTTCGCCCTGTTGACCAGGCTGATCTCAAACGTCTGACCTCAGGTGATCCCCTTGCCTTGGCCTCCCAAAGTGCTGGGATTATAGGCGTGAGCCCCCGCGCCTGGCCAGGTTTTCTTCTTATGTGTGCTTTTCCACCCTCAGTACGTGTTCTTGTCTTACTTTTTGACTCTCGTCTGCTGTAAGCCTTCTATTTTAAGATCTGATCTCTTCCCTTATTGCTTTAACATAGCTCCTCTGTCATTGGTGTTTTTCAGTAAGTTGAGTATGCTTGATAAGAACCATCTCTGTTCATTACATAAATTCTATGTTGTATGATATTCCACTGGGAGGCAATGCAGTGCTTCAAACAGATTGAAATGCACAGCATTTTGATTGTACCGATTCGTGAAAATAGTCTTATTTACCGAGCATTTACTTTCATTCCTGTTACTAGTTGCTTTTGGTCATAAGCAACAGAAACCCCAACTCAAACTAGCTTAAACAATAAAATATGCTAACTCAGGAAACCAAAATATCTAGTAACTATGTAGACTTCAGGTAAGGGTTGATCCAGCAGCTGAACCATGTCATTAAGGATCACATTATTTTTTTCCTCTCTACTCTGACATCCACTGTGTCATATTTCCTTTGAAGTCTGTTTAGTCATGAGATTGTTGCTAATAACCAGAATTTATAGTTCCTCATTCATATCTAGCAATAGGCATTGTTTTAGATGTAGGAGATACAGAAGTACAAGGATTAATAAGGTGCCCTAGGCTGGGTGCAGTGGCTTATGCCTGTAATGCCAGCACTTTGAGAGGCCGAGGCGGGTAGATCACCTGAGGTCAGTAACTCAAGACCAGCCTCAACAATATGGTGAAACCCCGTCTCTACTAAAAGTACAAAAATTAGCTGGGTGTGATGGCAGAAGCCTGTAATCGCAGCTACTTGGAGGTTTCAGTAAGCTGAGATGACGCCATTGCACTCCAGTCTCGGTGACAGAGTGAGACTCTGTCTCAATAATAATAATAATAATAATAATAATGATGTCCCTTAGACTGTCCTCATGGAAATTACAATCTGCACATCATGAAGTGTTCCTGGAGGTACTATAATCAATATTCTAGAGCTGTACTGCTCAGCATGGTAGCCACTAGCCACCATGACTTTTGAGTACTTGAAAATATGACTAGGTGGAATTGAGGTGTGATGTAAACTACACGCCAAATTTCAAAAACTTCATTTTTAATAATGAAAGCACTCTCATTAATAAATTGATGACTTCATTTATAATCAGCAATTGCTTGTAGAAATAATATTCTCAGTTATAGTAAGGCAAATGAGATATACTATTAAACATAATCTCACCTGTTTCTTTTGACTTATTTAAATTTAGCTACAAGAAAATTAAAAATTACCTATGTGGTTTGGGTAATATTTCTACCAGGCAGCATTGCTCTAGAGCCCTGAACAGGCTGTTAGCAAGGTGAACTATCTGGGATTAACTCAAATGAATTTCAGTGCTAGAGAAAGATCAGAGAACACCTTTATTAAAAGTAGTCCCCTGGCTGGGTGCAGTGGCTCACAGCTGTAATCCTAGCATTTTGAGAGTCCAAGGTTGGCAGATGACTTGAAGCTAGGAGTTTGAGACCAGCCTGGCCAACAGAAAAAAACACACACATAAAAAACCCCTGACAAACTAGCTGGACCTGATGGCACGTGTCTGTAGTCCCAGCTACTCAGGAGCTGAGGTGGGAGAATCACTTGAGTCAGGGAGGCGAAGGTTGCAGGGAGCCGACTCCATCTCGGGGGGAAAAAAAAAAAAAAAAAAGGTGGGCGCAGTGGCTTATGCTTGTTATCTCAACACTTTGGGAGGCCGAGGCAGGTGGATCACGAGGTCAGGAGTTCAAGACCAGCCTGGCCAACATGGTGAAACCCTGTCTCTACTAAAAACTACAAAAATTAGCTGGGCGTGGTGGCAGGTGCCAGTAATCCCAGCTACGCAGGAGGCTGAGGCAGGAGAATGGCTTGAACCTGGGCAGCAGCGGTTGCAGTGAGCAGAGATTGGCCCACTGCACTCCAGCCTGGGCGACAGAGTGAGACTCCATTTTGAAAAGAAAAAAAAAAAAGTCACCTACCTGATCTCCAGTCCCTTTGTAATTGTGTCTTTTGTGGTCCTTAAAACCAATGGAAGTGATCTCATTTGTGTACATGCTTGCTGCTGTTCTCACTTAGGCCCAGTCCCGCTCCTGTAGATGTTAAACTCCATGAGAACCAGCCCCATGTTCATTTTGGGTGTCACTGTGACTGCAGCACCAAGCATAGTGCTTGCCATAGAAGGTGCTCAGTAAATACTTGCTAAAGAAAAAAGAAAAGAATGTGCCCTCTGTGGTTGGCTGAGTGCAGTGGTGGGGGCAGCTGACTGGGTAGGAAGGAGTGGCTTTTTCTTCTCCCTTTTACTCCATCTCCTCCTGTGCCCGGGGTTCTGCCCACAGACCCAGAACAGTCTTGAGATGCAACGGGGGCTTGTCCCTGAAAGGAGGGGAAGCAGAATCATCAGTCATTCTTCATTTGTGTTCTGGGCCTCAGGAAGGCAGGACAGGGACCTGGGCAATGAGACAGGCCTGAGCCCTTCTATGACTCCCTGTTGGTGGGATCTGATGCAAGTTACAGACAAGAAAAATAACTTGCAGGATGTAGTTCAAGTTTGGGTTCTGAAAAAAGAAATGAGGGGGGCTCTGCCACTTATCAGCCAGGTGGCCATGGGCAAACTACTACTTTGAGTCTCAGTTTCTTATCTGGTGATACTGTTGGACAAATCCAGTAAGATGCATAGAAAGTCTTCCATACGAGGTTCAGCAAATGGAATCTGTTACTACTATTAATTTCACAATGATTAAATTAATGTTTTAAAAGTACTTGACACATAGTAGATGCTTAAGAAATATCCAGCCAAATAAAAATAACTTATAAGAAAACCTTGATATCACTATTAAAATACTGGGATCTATTTTTTTTTTTTCCTCAAACTCCCAACATGCCTATAAATAAGCTGATTCTGAAGGTGGCAAGGCTAGAGAAAAAAAAACCAGCACATGAGTACATTTGTACATATTCCCAACTTTTATTGCCAGATCCTGGACAGTTTTGATTATCTAATTGTCAAATAACACGTTCATTGGAGGCCATGTGATTTTTAAATCACTCCTACAGGAAGAGAAAGAAGAGGAAAAGGGAACTGGTAAAAATAAGAACAAGTATCCTCTTATTGCTGCTCTAGAGCCTCTCTGGATGCCACTTAAAAAAAATTTCTACCAATTTCTACCCCCCCCCCTTTATTTTTTGAGACGGAGTGTCACTCTGTCACCCAGGCTGGAGTGCAGTGGTGCAATCTCCGCTCACTGCAACCTCTGCTTCCCGGATTCAAGTGATTCTTCTGCCTCAGCCTTCCGACTAGCTGGGATTACAGGCATCCGCCACCATGCCTGGCTAATTTTTTTATTTTTAGTAGAGATGGGGTTTCAACATGTTGGCCAGGTTGGTATAGAACACCTGACCTAAGGTGATCCACCTGCCTTGGCCTCCTAAAGTGCTGGGAGTACAGGCGTGAGCCAGCATGCCCAGCCCCAATTTCGCTTTCTTCTTTCTCACATCCCTAGGGGATCCTTAACTTGAGTCCACAGTCTTCCCACAAGAGGGCTGTCAATACAATTCATGTACTTGGATGGGGAAAACACCTTTATTTTCATCAAAATCTGACAGAATTTCAGAACTTTCTGTATTCCTGAATGTAGGCAGCGAACCCTGGTACTGTTAGCAGTGCCTGTGACTTTGTTACCAACAGCAGTCATGGTTATTTTTCTACCTTATTGCAGATGTTGCAGGTGTCTTGAAATATTATGTACATGTATCACTACTTCAAAACTATAATAGTTGTCAGACTCAAAGTTAGGTCTTGGCATTTAATGGATTAATCAAAAAATGTTTTATAGATGTATAATAATTTCACACAGTAAAAACAACCTGTTTTGCTGTGTTTTGAAATACGTGTTTTCCTTTGTAAGCCTACGTTTCTTATTTTATGCTCTTATAAACATTATTCTCAGAGTGGTTCATAGGTTTCAACAGACTGCCCAAGAGATGTAGGCAGAAAAAACATTAAGAGCCCCAGTGTATGTAAGGATTGCTGGAGCAAGATTCAAGAAGCATAGTTTTATTTAGCTCCAGCTTGTTGATCCATCTTAATTCAGGTGCTTGGAGTGGAGTTGGCTATTACACGGCCTCATGGGTCCATTCATGCCCAAATCTTTGAGTAGTTCACTGTCTAGACTTCCTGGGTAATGAGCATGTTACTGACAGTTAACATGTGTTTATGAAGATATTAGATGAAACTGGAGTTTGTGCCAGTACCAACCCTTGAACTGATTAATTGAAGGCTTTGTGATTGTCTATGCCATGGAACCTGTATATTTTCAGGCGAAATTACTAAGGCTTGCCATGTGCTTATCATGAAAGCAGGGCATTAAAGGTCAATTCTGGGCATGGTGGTGTACATCTGTAGTCTCAGCTACTCAGGAAGTTAGAGAGGGAGGAGCACTTGAGCCTAGGAATTCAAGGCTGCAGTGAGCTATGATTGCACCACTGCACTCCAGCCTGGGTGACAGAGTGTGACCCTGTCTCAAAAAAAAGAAAAAAGGTTTTCTGTGAAAGACATGAAGCTGAGTGACTGAGGCTGCGAGCGAGGTGAGATGCCAGTGGCCATGGGTCCCTATGGACAGTCCCAGCCAAGCTGCTTCGACCATGTCAAGATGGACTTAGTGATGGGTTGTGCCATGGGCATGGCAGCCGAGGTGCTATTTGGCACCTTTTCCTGTCTCAGGATCGGAATGTAAGGTTGGGAGCTGATGGGCAGCACTGAGAAAACCATGATGCAGAGTGGCCGCACCTTTGGCACATTTATGGCCATCAGGATGGGCATCCTATGCTAATCATGGTTGCCCACTACATCCACCCTTTCCCATCAATCCCAGCCCATGTCCTATTAAAAGAAAGTCTTTGAGGAAGAAAAAAGGTCAATTATACTTAGAAATGATAGCTTTTGTTGTGGTGTAGTTAAGAATATTTGTAAACAGGGCAAATGATTGAATATAGTAATAAGCCAAGTAGAGTGTTTAGGCATGAGTAGATACTACATGGTGTACAAAAGAGCTAGCCTGTTATTCAGCGTTGAGAACGGGAGCTCTTGATTGAACTTAGAAGGGTTGGGAGTAAGGGAGTGGGGGAACTGCAAACCTGGAGGGTGCTGGGAGCAAAGTTCTAAGGGTCAGACCCAATATATATAGCTTGGCTTTGTTGAAAGGAAGGAAGGAACAGGGCCCTTGGTGAGAGATGACAGGAGATGAAAGATGTTGAAATCCATTGGCAAGATCTTTGACTTGCAGCAGGGAATGCTAAGCTTTCTGAGAAGTGGAGCAACAGCCTGCAAAATGCTATGCATGGGAATATTGGCTGAAAAAAATGAATGGGAAAGCAGACAAGGGACATTTTTGTGGCATAAATATTGCCACACATTATGAAAAGTTTCCTGTGAGTTAGCTTGAATGTTGTAGGAGGAAAGAAACATTTCACTTTAGAAGATGGTGGACTAAATTTAGTCGTTTCACTAAATATAAGTTCCTCGGCATGACTAATAACACAGGATATGTGCATCCTGAGAAAGACGTATACACCCACAGTGACACTTTTCCACCTGCCCACACCCAGGTCCTGTTTTGCAAGGTTGGTATGTTTAAGTGTATTTTACTTTGCAGTTGTTCAGAAGGATTGCATATTTTTGAAAAACTGCTTCCTAAAAGAGGATGGCTGTTTGGAAAGGAAAGAAAAATCCTAGCTGGTTTTGGTGGTAACAGTTGGGAGGCATACCCACGTGAGCTTTGGTGGTAACAATTCCTGAAGTTTCTCCAAGGGTCCACGTGTTCCTGCTGTTGGTTTCCAGAAGCCAGAATAATAATGGAGCTGAAAATATAGGATATTTGTGAGAACTTCAGGGGCATCCAGATTTCACAGCAGAAGCAGATGACTCAGATGTCCTGTGCCTTAAAGAGATGGGTGAATCCCTTACCTTTACCATACTCTGAATTGGTCAATGGCAGAATGGAAGCCCTAGAAAAATTTGAAAGTTGGTTGCATGCTAAAATTCATAGGGGAACTGAGTTGAAAATCTTATCCTTTCATTTCCAGACTCTCTGATTAGATGGTTTCAGTGTGCTCTCACCCTCAATTCTGAGAACTTTTCAACTGTGACTGAGGTGTGGAGGGGTCAAACATCTTTACAATGTGACAAAATCCCCATTTCTCCTCTGATTTACTACTAATGGGGAGATACTTCAATTCATTACTGTGAAGTAAGCCTTTAATAGATTAAAAAAATTGTAAGAGTATACCATATAGGGAAGGACCTAACAGGGCTGGACACTTCACTGAGGTGACCTTCTTTGATAATATCATTTGTTATCATTTATTAGACTCTGAACTGAGCTCCCAACACTTAAGATGTAAGATTTATCTGCGTTTTACAGATAAAAAATAACAGTATAACTCTCCCAAGGTCACACAGCTGATATGCAATGGAGACAGGATTAGATTTGGGCCATTTGACCTGCCTGGTAAAAGCCCCGATAACTAGGAGGATGATATTATTCCTATTTTACAGTTATGCACACTATGGCTTAGTCTGTTTTCACACTGCTCTAAAGAAATACCTGAGACTGGGTAATTTATAAAGGAAAGAGGTTTAATTAACTCACAGTTCTGCATGGCTGGGGAGGCCTCAGGAAACTTACAATCATGGTGGAAGGGGAAGCAGGCATGTCTTACATGGCAGCAGGTGAGAGAGAGTATCAAGAGCAGGGAAAATTGCCTTATAAAACCATCAAATCTCACAAGAACTCACTCACTATCACGAGAACAGCATGGGGCAAAATGCCCCCATGATCTAATCACCTCCCATGAGATCCCTCCTTCAACACGTAGGGATTATGGGGATTAGAATTTGAGATGAGATTTGGGTGGAGACACAGAGCCAAACCATAACAAGAGGTTAAGTAATTCATCCATATTCACACAGCTAGTGACCTAAAAGGTACCTTCCAGAGTAGCAGTGTCCAATAGAAATATAATATTTCTATTATATAAAAAAATTTATGAGTCACAAATGCAAGTCACATGTGATTTTATGTTTTCTAGGGGCCACATTTTAAAAAGTAAAAATAGTAGCAGTTGGAATGACATATCTTATCTAACCTATCTAAAATATTATTTCTACATGTAATCAATGTAAAAAACTTATCCATGAGGCATTTTTTCTGTTTTCTTTCCTACTAAGTCTTTGAAATGTGGTGCATATGTTACACTTGCAACAATTTTCAACTTGGACCAATCACATTGCAAGTACCTAGTAGCTCATGGGACTACTGAAGAGAACAGTTCTGGAGTGGTGCTTCTCAATCCTGGCTGTGCAGTGGAATCACTAGGGAGCTTAAAAAACACAGAGGCCTGAGACCCATTCTCAGACATTCCCATGGAATTGATTTGGGGTACTGCTTGGGTGTTTTTATGTTTGTTTTTTGAGTCTCACTCTGTTGCCCAGACTGGAGCTCAGTGGTGCGATCTCGGCTCCTGCAACCTTCACCTCCTAGGTTCAAGTGATTCCCCTGCCTCAGCCTCCTGAGTACCTGGGATTACAGGTGCGTGCAACCGTGCCCAGCCAATTTTTGTATTTTTAGTAAAGATGGGGTTTTACCATGTTGACAAGGCTGGTCTCAAACTCCTGACCTCAAGTGATCTGCCTACCTTGGCCTCCCAAAGTGTTGGGATTATAGGCGTGAGCCACTGCGCCCAGCCAGATGTCAGGATTTTAACCAGTTCCCTTCCCACCAGGCAGTGTCCAAACTGAGTACAACACTGTAGCCTTTATACATTGGGGAAGTTTCTGTGAGTTTTCTGAGATGAGAACCATTCAAAATGACCACTCTGGCAGTATGCTTTTCTAGATGACATTAATGAATGCCAAGCAATGCCCTAGCTAATTTATTAATTTATCTCAATTTACGTTTCCCAACATGTTGGCCAAGTCCCCAGAATAATGTAAGACAAGAAAAGAGATTTTTTTTCTCCTGCTGATTTACACATTGGTCTGGATACACAGCAGTGAAAGTAAATTCAGACATAAAATTCTACTCATTTAATTGAGGTGAAAGGTGTTGGTGTCAGCCTGGAATCTCTGAGCTGTGGAGAAAAGGAAGTTGGGGTTTGAAAGCTGCAGGTGGCTTCCAGAATGAGACAAGTCTAGTGGGGGAAGATGTGGGAGGTGCTGGGTGAAGAAAGGAGGCAATTGTGGTTCACCTGAGGTCTGAAGGCTGCACAGCCCACTGTGTCTCAGGACGTTCACAAAGCTGCCCTCACCAAACGCCTCGCGTCCGCCTTCCCACTGGACCAAACTTTTGATTCTGCCCCTGAACCCTGGATGTAAAACCCAGTACTCGGGAATTAAAATGTTTCATCTCACCCGGAGGTTCATTTGTCCTTAAAATGCTTTTGGAGTCACTTGGAATAATTTCTATATTGGCTTCTTTCATTTAAATCCAAATACAGCTTCAATACTTCTGACATATTTATTACTTTCCAGAGCGGAAATACTAAGTCTTCTGAAGTGGTAGCTATTTAGTTATATTCAATTTTGTTAGTTATGTTTATTTGACTTCAAATGAAGCCAGAGAATACACAAGCACTGCAGAGTCTTCCACAGCCTTACCAAAATGAATACCATATTTCATCAAATCAAAAATACTGTCAAAAGATGCGCCATTGTTTCACATGTGCTAAAAAAGAGTAAGCTATTACATGATATTTTTTATCACTTGGAATTTTATTTTGTGTTAATTGAAGTTCTTTTAGCCTTACTTAGACATTAATTTAAAAAAAGATTTTAACTTTTATTATAGGTTCAGCGATACATGTGCGGATTTGTTATATAGGTAAACTTGTGACTTGGGGGTTTGTTGTATAGTTCGTCACCCAGACACTAAGCATATTACCCTATAGTTGTTTTTTTTCCTGAACCTCTCCCTCCTCACACCCTCCACCCTCACGTAGGCCCCAGTATCTGCTGTTCCCCTGTTTCTGTCCATGTGTTCTCATTATTTAGCTCCCATTTGTAAGTGAGAACATGTAATATTTGATATTCTGCTTCTGGATTAATTTGCTGAGAATAATGGCCTCCAGCTTCATCTATGTCCCTGCAAAGGACATGATCTCATTCTTTTTAATAGCTGCATAATATTCTGTGGTATGTGTACCACATTTTCTCTAACTAGTCTATGATGGGTATTTAGGTTGATTCCATGTGTTTGCTATTGTGAATAGCATTAGACGTTAATATTTATCATTGTTTTGCATCCATTAAAAAGGAGAGCAAAAGTAAAAGGATTGCTTGAAGCATTTCTGAAACTTTCCAGAGTCTCTTTGATTTAAAATCATCAATGTTTTTGTTTTTTCACAAAATATTGTGCTCTCTCTCTCTTCAAGAACGTTGGCAATTCAACATTTCTTGAAAAAGTACTCCCTAATTGTCTCAGGGACTTTTGTCCAAGATGGCCTTTTTGGATATGCAGTAAGTTTTTATTTCATTGTTAAGTCATGGTGAAATTTTTCTGAAGACATTTTAAGTGGCAGTTTACCAGCCATGTGCCCAACTCATTTGAAATGCCGGTACTAAGAATGGCTATGATCAAGTTCCTGTATGGACGGGCAGTGGTAACTACGTTGTGACTATGCCTGGTGGACAGTTTGAAAATGGATTCCAAATTCAGAGATGTTAAGATGTGAAATAAATGTGCATCTTAGAACTGATGAAATATGACATGTAAATGATATTTCTGAGAATCCAGGCTTTCCAACTACTTGTCGCATTCACCATGCTTATTTGCTTTAAACAATTTCACTGAGACTTGTAGGAGTCCCAGCATGCCCTGGCTTCGGCGCTCAGTGGTGTATAAACAGCGTTCTCTCACTTCCTGCTTCCACTTACTCCAATTTGGAGCTCCAAAGCTGTACTTTTGGACAGTTCATCTCAACCTTTAATGTGCACATGAACTACCTGAGAATTTTGCTAGAATGCAGATTCTGATTCACTAGGTCTGAGAAGGGACATGAGAGACTATAGTTCCAGAAAATTCTCAGGTAATGGCCATGCTGCTAGTTTGGGGACCACACATTGAATCACTAGGCTTTAGTATGTCTAAGGACATGAAGTATGTCACTTCAGTGACGAAACTCAGTACCTCTCCAGGGTACATGGAGACTTTAATTTTTCCTTTGTTTGTATTATTATTTTGATAAAAACTTATATATTGTAAATTTGCTGGCCTTGCATTGGGTAAATACAAAGATTTCTTAGGATTAAAAAAAAAGCAAGAATTTTGTATGTCTGATCTTATGGTACAGGGAGAGAGATTTTTTTCCCCTTAATTTGTTTTCTGAAAGAGTTGTTCATTTCCTTTTCCTTTGCTTTCTTTCTCAAACTTGGGAAACGTGGATTTATTAGGAAATCTGCATGTAATTGCAGATTAATAACCTACCCATTAATACCACATTAGTTCATCATGATTAATAGCATCTATGTGAATTCTTAATGAATTTGTAATGATGGACTATTTACTTTAAAGTGTCAAGAGAACATTCCATGTAAAAAGGCACTACCCGTAACAGGAAAATTAATTATATGCTGGTTGGATAATAGCTTGTCACAAACAAGATATGTTTGTTTGGAAAGCCTCATTGGTATTGATATTTGCACAGTGAGAGGTACTTTTTTAAAACATTCATGAACCTTTTAATTTGTAAAATGAGAAGGAAATTTTATTTTCATGAACAGTTAAAATAGGTGCAGGGACTGATATTTTTAACAGAGGCAGCACAAACACAAATATGTGCTAATATCCTGACAAGTTTGCCTATGTCACTAGGCAGAGACACTTCCTATAGTGGCCATTGAGATTAATATTCGAATTGAACTGCTTCTACTACCCGCTGGTCTATTCTAAATTCATAAGTTCACTTCCTCAAGGCCCAAGCATTTCTTGATACTAATTTTATTTCTTTACAGAATTATTTGTTTTCTCTATTGTCTTCACTCTAATTCTGTGATGTCAGCAGCCATCATTGTTTATTTCTGTCTTTGCCCTATATCTGAGGAAGTGAAGGTCAAGAAGATTATGTGACTTGCCCAAACCAATCCAGCCATATAATTTGTCTCCCACAGATTATGGGTCTCTCATTTCAAATGTCTCCAATTTTAACCCCAGTGGAAAGAGTTGCAGGCACAGAGGCTCTGTCCAGCTGGTGCCTTTGAGGAAACCCAGGAAGCCCAGTGTGATTGGAGCTCTGAGTTGGAAGGGAAGAGGGACAAATGACAAAACTGAAGAGAGAGGTGGTGGCCAGAGTGCGCAGGCTTGGTTGGCCATGTAAAGATTTTAGACTCTATCCTAGGGCAATGGGAAGGCATTTGTAAATGTCATGTCGAGGGATGTCATGAGCGATGTATTTTGCCAGAGCATGCTGCTGTCTGTGGAGAATGGCCGGGAGGAGGTAGCTGACATATGACAACCAGTTCATGGTTTACTGGCCCCATCATGTTGATCTGTTTTCTAGCTTGGTATCCAAATGAAGGTAGAGTTTGTCTTCCTTGCTACAGAAAATACCAAGGCATGATTGTTTATCCTTTTCTCTATTTTCTCCTTAGGTCAACATGAAAGGATATTGCTGCTGCTTTGTTGCCCTTGATTTCTTTGAACTTAGGAAGGTATTTCATCAAGTACCCCCGGTCATGGGGCAAAATCCGCCAGGGAAGCCATGGCAGCTACTGGTGGGCATGGTAGTTAGCACTAATTGTACCAGCCCTTTTGCCCCTTTGGGTCCACTGCTTGTGCCGAAGGTGCTGTTGCTTTCCCCTTTTGGGGTAAGAGGATTCTGGATAAAGAAGGAAAGAAAGCCTCACCCCTAATCTCTCACTGTCGGAAACCCAGTTATAGAGGAAGAACACACATTGCGGTTTGCACAGCCAGGAATAGAACCCCTCCTTCTCTCACCTCCTCATAGAAGGTGGGAGTGAAAACAGGGGTTAGTTGGGAAGTGGCTTTTTAAACCTATGTTTACAGTGTTTTGATGCCACTTTCATAGACGAGGGAGGAATTGTCTGGAGCTCAGATTTTTCAGAATTTCAGGGATGTGATGTTTATCTCACTCTTCCTCTCTTGAGGGTGTGGTATGAACTGGAATTGAAAATAGATGCCTGGCTGGGCGTGGTGGCTCATGCCTGTAATTCCGACACTTTGGGATGTTAAGGCAGGTAGATTGCTTGAGCCCAGGAGTTCAAGACCAGCCTGGGCAGCATGGCAAAACCTCATCTCTACTAAAAATAAAAATTAACCAGGCACAGGGGCACATGGCTGTGGTCCCAGCTACTCGGAAGGCTAAGGTGGGAGAATTGCTTGAGCCCAGGTGGTAGAGGTTGCAGTGAGCTGAGATTGTGCCACTGCACTCCAGCCTGGGCAGCAGAGTGAGACCCTGTCTCAAAAAAAAAAAAAAAAGAAATACTCTGTATTGTACGGTGTTCTTTCTTTCACTTTGAGAGTTTTTCTGGCATAGTGCTGATAATTTTCCCCTCTTGAATCTGCAAAATCAACCGTCACATCAAACCCCTATTGCATTTTATGTTTAAGAAAGGAACTTTTTAGGGCCTCCATGTTTGGATCCCCTTCCACACACTCTCTCTCTCGTGGAAGCTTTCTCTCACGTTTCTCTTTCTCTACCTAAATAAATCACTTTCTGCAAACAACAACAACAACAACAACAACAAAAGGAACTTTTTAAAGCTGTGGTTTTTAGAACTGAGAAACTAACTTAGACCTAAGTGGGCCAATGCAAAGACAGTGTTTCCAAAACAAAGTGTTTAGTGTCCTCCTTGAATGTTGACACTGAATTAAAATGGAGCTGCAGAGCGAGGAAATCAGTAAAAGCAGGACAAAAGCTCCTTTTGTGATTTGCGGTAGGGTAGGAATGGCAGAGGTGGGAATGTGGGCTGGTGATGTTTCCTGGAATTGCAGGCGTCAGGAAAGACTGGCGAGTACTGTTCGTTTAAAGTAGTGGTTCTCATAGTGTGAATACACTTCCAGACCTGTAGCATCAACATTACCTGGCAATTTGTTAGTCATACAAAATCCTGGTCCCCACCCCAGACCTACTGAATTAGACACTCAGGTTAAAACACAGCCATTTGTGTTTTAACAAACTTTTTTTTTTGAGATAGAATTTCGCTCTTGTTGCCCAGTCTGGAGTGCAGTGGTGTGATCTCGGCTCACTGCAACCTTCACCTCCAGGGTTCAAGTGATTCTCCTGCCTCTGTCTCCCAAGTAGCTGAGATTACAGGCACCCACCACCAAGCCCAGCTAATTTTTTTGTAATTTTAATAGAGACGGGTTTTTACCATGTTTGCCAGGCTGGTCTTGAACTCCTGACCTGAGGTGATCTGCCGGCCTCGGCCTCCCAAAGTGCTGGGATTACAGGTGTGAGTCACAGTGCCTTGAGTATACATTATTCCAATGTACACTCAAGTTTAGAAACCACTGGCTTAGGCTAGAGCAAAATGTGAGGTCAAGCCTGGAGGACCAGTCAACTTTGTTCTAATCTCACCAAGCCTCCTGCCTCTGATTAGGTGCCTCAGAAGTCTGTGTCCCTGGTCAAAAATAGGGTGACAGGGCAAAGGGAATAGATGGCTCAGCACAAAGTCATTCCGTCACTGCAAAAAGAAGTTATGATGTAACCAGGGAAGGTCTTTCCTCTAGTTCTGGTGGAGAGATCTGTCGGGGAATTCCGCGAGGGCATAGCTGCCTCTGGTTGAGCCACTGGAGGCCCATTCTCTCGAAGGAAGGCAACTTGCAGAATTTTTCTGCGTATCTCATGGTTGAATTAACAGGAGTCAGAGACCTGAGTTCAAATCCAAGCTTTAACCTTTACTGAGTCTCCTTGAACAGGTTCTTACAGTTTTCTTGCCTGTAGGATGGAGTTACGATATGTGTTTCTTAGGATTGCTGGGGAGGTTAATTGAGGTTAGGTATTAATACAGTACACCTGGCACAGAGCAGGTGCTTAAAAAATGAACACACTCATTACTGTGCTTGGATGTCTTAGGATTGCTTAGGAAGGGCCATTGCAGGGTAAAGATAAACACACCGGCTTTTTCCTTGTAATGTTAAGATGGATCAAATAGGAGGCAGGGACCAGGTGTGGTAGGTCTCATCTGTAATCCCAGCATTTTGGGAGGCCGAGGCAGGCAGATCGCTTGAGGCCAGGAGTTCGAGACCAGCCTGGCTAACATGGTGAAACCCTGACTCCACTAAAAACATGAAAAAATTAGCTGGGCGTGGTGGTGCATGCCTGTAATCCCAGCTATTTGTGAGGTTGAGGCAAATAATTGGTTGAACCCAGGAGGCAGAGGTTGCAGTGAGCTGAAATCATGCCACTGCACTCCAGCCTGGGAGACAGAGTGAGACTCTGTCTCAAAAGAAATAGGAGGCAGAAAAAAAATATATAATTAGAGTTAGTAGTCAAAATGCTATATGAAAAAACTGAGGATAGATTTATCTTAAATCTCAAGTTTGGCACAGACCATACATGGAATTATGTGCTAAGACACAAATTATCTAAATAGGAAAGCTATTTATATTGAGTTCAAACATCAGATTGGCAGATTCATTGAAATGTTATGCTATCAAAGAGTAATGTTAAAATTGAAATTATTTTGAAGTATAACCTTGATAAGTGTAATTCTTATAAAAATCACTTATAAGTGAACATAAAGAGTTACCTTCTGTTAGAGTTTTATAGCATCTGGCAATTTTATATAATTAATTTCATTATGGACAAAGATGTCTTTTGTGTTAAAAGGGGACATATTTGTGTTCTTTTGGTAACCCATGGTTTAGATTGATTTAGAGGATTTTAATCCCCTTAAAATCATCTCTGCCCCTTTCTCTTTAAGTGGATGCTAACCCACAATTATTATTTATAAGATGATCATGAAAATGAACAGACACAATAATTCTGACAGCTTCTATCCCTGTATTTCAGTGGGAGTTTCCTAGAGGAATGAGAACTATCAGCTCTTACTGGCTTTTCAGTATGTCAAACAGACTCAGTTAATCCCATGCTCGACTGGCTGTGGGGCTGAGGAACTGCCAAGCTGAGTGTCACACAATTCGTGTGAAAATATCGGAGTTATGGGATCTGTGGACCATGACTTAGTTAGCTTGAATTTTATTTTTTAAATGAGAATAACAACAAGCTTTGCAAGCTGATTTAGGATCTGCAGGTTTAACTGCATAAGGGCTTAATACCTTTTATACCCATGCAGTGTGAGTTAGAAAAATGAAAATTTTCAGTATGGTAAATAAACTGAGGAGCTGGAAACCAAATTGAAATCTGTAGCCTAGAAAATCAACATGGGCTAAAAATAGTAGGATTAGTGGCAACTCAAGCATAGACCATCCGAAGGTAGTTTTTAAGTACCACCAAAGGAGAAAGAAGACCATTATATAATAGGTTTAAAAAATATATAGGTCTAGAGAACATTCTGTTCATTATGTAGGTGCAGAAGCTTAAAGTATAGATTTGGTTTTCCAGAGTTTTAATTTTTCGTGTTCTTTCTCACCAGAATCAGAGAACACTATCTCTGATTTCCAAAAGAGAAATGTTACCATAATCTGCATGAAATTGAGAATTTACCTTGGTGACATTGATGTGAAGAATTTAGAATGCAATTGCTAGCCAGGTGTAGTGGCTCATTCCTGTAATCCCAGCACTATGGGAGGCTGAGTTGGGAGGATCACTTGAGGCCAGGAGTTAAAGACCAGGGTGGGCAACACAGTGAGACCCCATCTCTCAAAAATAAAAATAAAACAATTAGCCACGGCCTAGTGGTGTGTACCTGTAGTCCTAGCTAGCTACTTAGGAGGTTGAAGTGAGAGGATGGCTTGAGTCCGGGAGGTTGAGGCTGCGGTGAGCTATGATCATGCCTCTGTTCTCCTGCCTGGGTGACAGCACAAGACCCTGTCTCTAAAAGTACCCATTAAGCAAATCAAGCAAACAACTCCAGGATTCATAGCAAATAGCCAGAGGATAGAGTAGGGACATAGAAATATTGCTGGGTCAGGAGAAAGAACACAAAGGAGGATGCTTTGTAAGAGTCCCTGTGCTCTTGAGCCACTTCATTCAAATGTCAGCTCAACATCAAGGTTCTTGGTAGGTTTTTGCTCACATAAAACTTTGAATGTGTGGAGTTTTTGAAAAATGTATTAGGTGGATGTGTCTTAGATATGGTAGAAACTTTAAATGACTGGCCTGAGTGGCAGATGACTGTTGCGAATTCTTGACTAACTAGAGTACTATAAAATCCTCAAGGGCCTCATTCTTCCTTTTTGTATTCTAGAGCACTCAATAAATGTCCTGTCTGAGCAGCAGAACTGAATTGAGTGAGGACTGATAGGCCTTTCTCAGCTTCCGAGCATAACTAAGTATTTTTTTTCTCCCCAGTATAGAAGAGCAGGGCTTTGGGAATGGATGATATAGCTGAGACAATTGGTAAAAATAAAACTTAGATACCCTGAAAACTGGCATTCGTGAAAACAAATGAATGAAGTCTTGGATTTCATTGTATGATACAGGAACTGAGATGTGAAAAAAAGAGATGATGGTGTTAGTATGATCAGGGCATTGCTGACTGTAAAAAGAAATAATAAAAGTAGTCAGTCCAGTTTCTCATATTTTTCAATTGGATGAAAGTTTCTCTGAGACTTTGTCAGGAATTCAGCCTGGCAAACATTCACTAAGCACCAGCCATGCCAATCTCTGGGTCCTGGGTGTTCAAAGATGAATGTGACCTAGTCCCTGCCCAAAAGAGTACTCAATCTAATGCAGTATAGCCATCGTTAATGCCAGTGTTTTATACCAAAAGTATTTCTTGGTGATATTTTTTGAGGCCAAATGACAAAAAATATCTTTATTATTAAAATTTTCACATGATTCATCCCCTTTGAGGCTAGGCTTGTGTTACTAAGGTGTGGTTGTCCACACCATGGCCAAAACCAAATTTTAGATGGACTGTAGATCTAAATGTGGAGCAATAAAGGTTTTAGAAGAAAATGTAGACTATCGCCGGGCACTGTGGCTCATGCCTGTAATTCCTGTACTTTGAGAGGCAAAGGCAGGTAGATCCCCTGAGGTCAGGAGTTTGAGACCAGCCTGACCAACATGTTGAAACCCTGTCTCTACTAAAAATACAGGTGGGCATGGTGGCTCACACCTGTAATCCTAGCACTTTGGGAGGCTGAGGCGGGTGGATCTTCACTTGAAGTCAGGAGTTCAAGACTAGCCTGGTCAACATGGTGAAACCCCATCTCTACTAAAAATACAAACAAATTAGCTGGGCATGGTGGCATGTGTCTAATCCCAGCTACTCGGGAGGCTGAAGCAGGAGAATCACGTGAACCTGGGAGGTGGAGATTACAGTGAGCCAAGATCGTGCCACTGCACTCCAGCCTGGGAGAGGTAGCAAGATGCTATGTCAAAAAAAAAAAAAAAAAAAAATTGTAGACTATCTTCATAAGTTTGGGATAGGCAAAGATTTCTTGAACAAGACGCTAAATATTGTAACCATGTAGGAGAAAAATGGACAAACTGGGCTAAATTAAATAATTTCAGTTCATTATGAGATGCCATTAAGAATAAAGTCTATGTAATAGAGGATATTTTATAATATATTCAAAAAGGACTTGTATGTAGAATATAGAAAGCACTTCTACAAATCAGTAACAAAAAGGTAGATTACTCTATAAATATATGACATAGACTTGAATAAGTATTTTACCATAGAGGATGTTAGTTTTCTTGGTTGGGGGTAGTGACTGGAAGGAAGCACCAGGGGTTTCTGAGGTTCCAGTAATAATGTTGGTTACTTGAGTGTGTTATCTTTGTGAACATTCTTCAAATTATGATCTGTGTACTTTTCTATATGTTGTATTTGTGTACTTTTCTGTACTTTCATTGAAAAAGTTTACATAAAAAAGAAAATGCTTTGTTGTCCAGGATGAAGAATGTGAGCAAAATATTTTTGGAGGTTAACACTGCAAAATATGTCTCCCCACTTAGAATTGCCTCTACTCTAGAAGCAGAGGAAGTTTGAGAGCATGAGGCTTTGCAAGGTGGCTAGAGCAGGTCCAGTTTGTGAAATCGTCCTACGCACAGCTTGGCAGTATCTTGGGTTAGCATAAATCCTTTGGCCACCAATATCCTGAGAAGGCAAGCAGGAGAACAAAAACAGTTACGGAGGAAGCACTAGAAACAAGCTTGATTACTTGACAATTTTGTGTATGGCTAATTCCACCTGTAATCCTGTTTAAGTTACCACTTACTGATCCCCTTATCATGTGCCCATGCACTGAGATGGGGCTTTCTGTGCATTAAAAATTTTAAATCCTCAGCACAATCCTGGGAGACATGTACGATTGTTATTTGACTTTATAGATAAAGAAACAGGGGCTTAGAGACATTAAATAAATTGCTGGAATTCCAGCTATCAATTTGCAGCAAGCTGCAACTGGAACCCATGTCTATTTGATTCTAAAGCACCCCCTCCCACATGTCTGTTATGTTGCCTTTAAAAACAAACAAACAAAAACCAATTTGATGGAGCATAGTAAGAAGAAAAATAGTTAACGTGTACTTAATGTTCGAATTAGATGATCAGAAGGACTTCTCAAGCCAATTTTAGAGTCGGAGGTCTGCTGTGCCAAAAGTTTCTCTTTTTTTTGGACAGAGTCTCACTCTGTCGCCCAGGCTGGGGTACAGTGGTGTGCTCTTGGCTCACTGCAACCTCTGCCTCCCGGGTTCAACCAATCCTTTTGCCTCAGCCTCCTGAGTAGCTGGGACTACAGGCGCATGCCACCACACCCGTTTAATTTTTGTATTATTGGTAGAGCTGGGGTTTCACCATATTGGCCAGGCTGGTCTCGAACTTCTGACCTCGTGATCTGCCTGCCTCAGCTTCCCAAAGTGCTGGGATTATAGGCATGAGCCACTGCACCCGGTCTGCTATAGGTTTTTATGAACTGTAGTTGTTCTTTTTGGTTGTAAGGTGGTAAGAAATACCTGGAAGGGGTGGGGTGGAGATTGAGAAATCTTCCAAGAAACAACACAGGCTGTAATTGGAATGCCCCTGTATGGGAGACCCATGAGCCCTTTTCAACGCTTTGGGGACATTTTAATAACCTGAGTAATTACCTGTGATAGGCAGGCTTTGTTTTCTACTCATTAATAACTCTCCAGGCTACATTTTATTCCTCTTACTGCTAATTTACATGCAGAGATACACAAAATAAATGCCGTCAACTGATTGCCACATCACTGTCTGCATATCAATGCTCTCCTGTCTGCTTGGGCCCTGAGAAAAGGAAAGAGGAGAAGGAAAAGGGAATGACAAGGAACCTGCGATAGCTGAATTTATTTTAAAAGCAAAATTCTGGTACAGAAACCAGAATTTGGACAGTTACTGATTTTATATGAATTATTGATATTTGTACATGGTTAGTGTTTTGGGATTGCGCTATTTAGTATATGCTGGTCCTCTTTTTCCTCCTTGTGATAGATAGCATGCCTTGGGAGCACACACAGGTAAATATTTAATGCTTTTTGTTCGTTTTGCTCTTGTGGCTTGTTTGGCCCTCAGGGTGTTCATGTTTTGTAGCCTGTGTGTGTAGTGTTTATAGCATCAGAACATCATTACAACCCTAAATGAAATTTGGATTATTTACTTCTAAGTATGTTTCCAAAACAGTCTAATGACTGTGTTAGCAATATGACGTAAGGGCACAGGAGCCAATTTGAATGGAAATATGTGTGAATATGGCTTTAGAGCTTTCTTTTTTTTTTTTATTGCATTTTAGGTTTTGGGGTATATGTGCAGAGCATGCAATACAGTTGCGTAGGTACACACATGGCAGTGTGTTTTGTTTGCTTTCTCCCCTTCACCCACATTTGGCATTTCTCCCCAGGCTATCCCTCCCCACCTCCCCCTCCCGCTGGCCCTCCCCTTTCCCCCCCAATAGACCCCAGTGTTTAGTACTCCCCTCTCTGTGTCCATGTGTTCTCATTTTTCATCACCCGCCTATGAGTGAGAATATGCGGAGTTTCATTTTCTGTTCTTGTGTCAGTTTGCTGAGAATGATGTTCTCCAGATTCTTCCATGTCCCTACAAATGACACGAACTCATCATTTCTGATTGCTGCATAATATTCCATGATGTGTATGTGCCCCATTTTCCCAATCCAGTCTATCATCAATGGGAATTTGGGTTGATTCCAGGTCTTTGCTATTGTAAACAGTGCTGCAATGAACATTCGTGTGCATGTGTCCTTATAGTAGAACGATTTATAGTCCTTTGGATATATACCCAGTAATGGGATTGCTGGGTCAAATGGAATTTCTATTTCTAAGGCCTTGAGGAATCACCACACTGTCTTCCACAATGGTTGAACTAATTTACACTCCCACCAACAGTGTAAAAGTGTTCCTATTTCTCCACATCCTCTCCAGCATCTGTTGTCTCCAGATTTTTTAATGATCGCCATTCTAACTGGCGTGAGATGGTATCTCAATGTGGTTTTGATTTGCATCTCTCTGATGACCAGTGACGATGAGCGTTTTTTCATATGATTGTTGGCCTCATATATGTCTTCTTTCGTAAAGTGTCTGTTCATATCCTTTGCCTACTTTTGAATGGGCTTGTTTGTTTTTTTCCTGTAAATCTGTTTGAGTTCTTTGTAAATTCTGGATATCAGCCCATTGTCAGATAGGTAAACTGCAAAAATTTTTTCTCATTCTGTTGGTTGCCGATTCACACTAGAGACTGTTTCTTTTGCTGTGCAGAAGCTGTGGAGTTTCATTAGGTCCCATTTGTCTATTTTGGCTTTTGTTGCCAATGCTTTTGGTGTTTTGTTCATGAAGTCCTTGCCTACTCCTATGTCCTGGATGGTTTTGCCTAGATTTCCTTCTAGGGTTTTTATGGTGGCAGGTCTTATGTTTAATTCTTTAATCCATCTGGAGTTAATTTTAGTGTAAGGTGTCAGGAAGGGGTCCAGTTTCTGCTTTCTGCACATGGCTAGCCAGTTTTCCCAACACCATTTGTTGAACAGGGAATCCTTTCCCCATTGCTTGTTTTTGTCAGATTTATCTGATTGTATGGTTGTAGATATGTTGTGTTACCTCTGACGCCTCTGTTCTGTTCCATTGGTCTATATCTCTGTTTTGGTACCAGTACCATGCTGTTTTGATTACTGTAGCCTTGTAGTATAGTTTGAAATCCGGTAGTGTGATGCCCCCTGCTGTGTTCTTTTTGCTTAGAATTGACTTGGCTATGCAGGCTCTCTTTTGGTTCCATATGAAGTTCATGGTGGTTTTTTCCAGTTCTGTGAAGAAAGTCAATGGTAGCTTGATGGGTATAGCATTGATTCTGTAAATTACTTTGGGCAGTATAGCCATTTTCACAATATTAATTCTTCCTAACCATGAACATGGAATGTTTCTCCATCTGTTTGTGTCCTCTCTGATTTCGTTGAGCAGTGGTTTGTAGTTTTCCTTGAAGAGGTCCCTTACGTTCCTTGTGAGTTGTATTCCAAGGTATTTTATTCTTTTCTATTTAAAAAAATCTTTTAAAAAAATCCTTGGGGACCTGGCTGGGGTTTCATGCCTGCAATCTCAGTGCTTTTGGAGGTCAACCTGGGCGAATCACCTGAGGTCAGGAGTTCAAGACCAGCCTGGCCAATATGGTGAAATCTTGTCTTTACTAAAACTGCAAAAACCAGCCAGGTATGATGGTGGGTGACTGTAATCTCAGCTACTTGGGAGGCTGAGGCCGGAGAATTGCTTGAATCCAGGAGGTGGAGGCTGCAGTGAGAGATAGCACCACTGCACTCCAGCCTTGGTGACAGAGTTACTGGCAATCAGTTGACAGTAATACTCTGTCTCAAAAAAAAAAAAAATCCTTGGGGCTAGTTATCTTGGTTTTATTATGATGATGATACACAAGAAAGAAATACCAAACAGGCTGAAATAATTGAAAATACATCCAACCTAACTTAATTTATTTCACTGGAATCTTTCTAGTTATATAAACTCATTTTAGCCACAGGTGCTTATTTTTTAAAAACTAGACTGGAGCTCTGGGTGGCATTTTTTTTTTTCCTTGAACTGTAGAATTTCTAGTTTAGAAGTAGATTCCTCCTCAGGGGATATATAATTATTTATTAATTTAATCAGTGCCATACACTTTGTCTTGAAGCTATTCAGAGTGTTATAGAAACATCTGTTATATTGTGATTATGATGGCTGCGAGGCTGTTTCCCCAAATGCCTTGACAAGAGCAGTTTGACGTAGTTTGGTGAAGGCGGTGCCCTGGTGCTGCAGTCACCATAGGGATTTTTCATCTTGGCTTCATGTTGGTAGATTGATACTCTCAAGTACGTTCAAGATTCTCTTTTTCGGGGGAGGGTTGTTTTCATTGAGACCTGGCTTTCTTCTTTCCTTATTTAATGAAATAGAGACAACTATCATTTTCTGCCTTTAAACGTTATTATTAGTGATTTTATAAATAGAACATTATTTTTCAGGTGGGCCTATGTCTATACTGGCAACCATTTTATACACATGGACTCATTTAGATGTTTAGGACTGTGGATATATAAATGGGCAAGTTTTCAGGCAATTCGGGTAGGTTTTTCAATCTCGCCTCTCCATT
Source organism: Callithrix jacchus (assembly GCF_049354715.1). Taxonomy (NCBI): domain Eukaryota; kingdom Metazoa; phylum Chordata; class Mammalia; order Primates; family Cebidae; genus Callithrix; species Callithrix jacchus. The sequence goes on from NC_133524.1 coordinate 22,638,675, forward strand.
TCCTGTCTAAAGGACTTCTTCCATGTCCACAACATGTTAATTCAACATTCGATAAAACTTCTAATGGGAAATTTCTTCCAGGTGACCTCCCTGAGAGGCTGGGCTATGGTGAAATCTTAAACACAACTGTGATGAAATTGGCTCTGTTGAGACTATTACTTGGTCCAGGAACAAGGAACAGAATTCAGTTATTTTTGATTCTTGAATAAATGAATTCTGTTCCTTTTGTGTAGGTGGCAGAAGAAATTAACCCCTGTAGAAGATCCAGTCTCAGTTTGAAATTGACCTTTTGGTTTCTTTTAAGAGTGCTGAATAAGAGAATGTAAAATTGTTTTAATTTGAACCTCAAACAACTTGGAATCTGTTCTGCTGTCTGCATATCTTTGATAGATCTGTCCTTTCCAGGGTTGCCTGTCTTTATATTTAATTTTGTGGAGGTTGGAATTGTGATTATCAAATGACTTCCAACTTGGGACCACGTGTGGGTGGATACTAATGAATTCTTTCTTAACCTTCCCAGCACTTTTGGAGAAATCAATCAGTAGAAGGCGGGACACCGAAGCCATACAGAAAGCCAAAATCCTTTATTCATCCTGCATGAATGAGAGTGAGTGATCAAGAAAGCTAAATAAAATATTTATCATCCCTATTGTTTAGAGTTCTATTAATGTTTTAATATATTGTTTGAGGATGAAGAGAACTAAGAATTCTATTAATGGTTAAAGGTGTTTAAGGAAAGGAATGATTCTCAAAGACTGGATTTTGACTAGTCCCATCTTAGTTAATGTTGTTACTGGCTTGCTTGGTAGAGAAAATAATCTTATTTATGTGGGTTGGATTCTTTGGGTAATATTTACTCCTCGAAAAAGTTGGACATAGTCACCAGGGCAAACTCACTGTATCTGGTATAGAAACCAGAATCTAGGAGCCAGGGCAAATCTGGCCTGAGAAAGAGACTGGGAGGGAGTGTACCTAATGGAGCTTAGAGAAATCCAGATTCCCAGGTGTGCCAGGTTCCTGTGTCAGCCTAACAGGCATCTTATCTTGTTGGGTCCTTAGCGCTGTCTCAATATCTTCGTTCTGATTGAAATCAGAACAGATAGTGGCCATTTTACCTGATCTGCCTTCTCAAGGCCATTGCTGGAAGAAGCCAGTGCATATGGGAAGTGTGTCAACTGGTCTAGGATTTGGGGTATCATGTGGTGAGCTAGAAAAGAGCAATAAAAGACAAGAATCTGAAGCACCACTTCATCTTCATTGGGTAGTGATTGACTTTGTTGAGGCATTCCTTTAGTTAGGGTTGTACCTTAGTCCAAACAAGTATTATCATTCATTGGCTGGGATCCATGTAGAGAGTCCATGTTTATTGTAGTGAATATCCAGCAGTTTCCCTGGTCATCTCTCCTGGCAAGAACACTAGATGTAGACAGGCCCATTGAAGCATGGATCATAGGTAGTTCTGTCTCTGTGATTATGCTCATCCCACCTCACCTCTCCTGCTTACTCCCTAACAGCTGAAATTTTAAGTTGGAGCCTTATGGAAATTTTGTCTTGAGAAGATGCACTCGAATTCTAGTGTGCTGATCCAGTTTGCAATTCTAACTCTCTCTTCATATCTGCTCCCTTTCAGAAGCCATTGAAAAAGCAGATGCCAAGCCACTGCTACACATCCTACGGCATTCACCTTTCCGCTGGCCCGTGCTTGAATCTAATATTGGTCCTGAAGGGGTTTGGTCAGAGAGAAAGTTCAGCCTTCTACAGACACTTGCAACATTTCGTGGTCAATACAGCAATTCCGTGTTCATCCGTTTGTATGTGTCCCCTGATGACAAGGCATCCAATGAACATATCTTGAAGGTATAGCAAGGACCCATTCATCTTCTTTGTTCAGTCCAAGATTAGCCTTTTGGGGTGCCATCCTGGTGAAGGAAACTCATGCTGCCTTAGCAGTGGCTCAGGCTTGTATGTAATCCCAGCACTTTGGGAGACTGAGGCGGGTGGATCATCCTGGTCAAATGGTGAAACCCTGTCTCTACTAAAGATACAAAAAATTAGCTGGGCATGGTGGTGCGTGCCTGTAATCCCAGTTACTCAGGAGGCTGAGGCAGGAGAATTGCCTGAACCCAGGAGGCAGAGGTTGCGGGGAGCCGAGATCGCACCATTGCACTCCAGCCTGGGTAACAAGAGCGAAACTCTGTCTCAAAAAAAAAAAAAAAAAAAAAAAAAAGAAATAATAACATAAACATTTTTATTGAATAGATCCTGCAATCTAGAATATTCCCGTCTCCTGATCTGCAGAATGTAGACCATTACCAGACAAGTTTTGTAACCCTTTCAGGAAGCTAGGGAATTAATTTCAGGTGATCTGTGATCTGGCTCTTATATGCCTACTTAGAGCAAGTCTAGGGTCCCTAAATTCCAGTGGGGAGAGGACTGCAGGTCTCCTGTTGTTAGCAAAGACTTTTTGAGCCCTGTTCTTGCCCTTGCCTCCTCATTCCCTTGACAGAGGAGAAAACATGTGCCATGATTTTTTTGTTTCTCTTTCACTAACGTTTTCTTGTGCTCACATCTAAATTTTAGTTATCAAATCCACTCTGAATCTCTCTTCCCTCCTTTCCAAAGATATAGCAAAACTTGTTCTTTTCCAAGTGCTTGGTTGCATTTTCTGTTGGAAGAGTAACCATCTCTTCCATAAAGCAGTGGGCCACCTGGACATGCACTGAGGCAGATCACATTGGTAAAATCAGGAGACTTTCAGAAAACTATCAACAGCTAAATACTCACCAATGAAAGAGCTATGCAAGAATTCAAATAACATCTGTCAAATAGTTTTGTGCTTTGATCCTGCTGGGGTTTTTCTTTTTCTTTTTTTGCTTCCACAGTTACTTTGACTGATAATGAAAATGTTATTGCATGATTGATTTTCTCCCCAATTCTGTCTTTAGCCAAACCAGAAAATATGACTGATATATTGATGTTCAAATTGTAGACTTGTGTTGTCTTCACCTCATGTATTTCAACCTTCTGAAATCCAAATCTTAAAGTTCATCTTTTGATTTAGACCAGGGATTGGCACATGTTTTGGGTAAATGACCAGATAATACCTATTAAGGCTTTGCAGGCCATCTGGTCTCTGATGCAACTACTTAATTCTGCCATTGTGTCTGGGAAAGCAACTGTAGACAACAAATGGGTATGGCTGTGTGGTACGCTGGCCCATTTTATTATGTTTTCCACCTATTTCTAGATCTACAACCTTCTGCTGTAGTTTTCTCACATCTAGATTAGACAATGGAAGACTCAATAAAAATCTTTGGTCGTTGGAAGGACTTTCATCTACTCAGGAGGAAATTCTGAGTTCCAGAGACAACCGTGTTTCTACGTTTGGTGATGAAATGAGTCATCTTTTAACGTTATCAGGATAAGATGTGCTGTGTAAGACACAATGATGACCGAACTGATCTCTGTACTGTGTGGATGGATACATTACTCATTTTTTGAAACTAGGTTTTAAGACTATCGTTGTCAGTTCCAGAACTATTATGATGTTCTTTCAAACACTTTAAGTGGTGTTTTGAAGTAAGCTGAAGATTGTTTTTCAAATTTAAGTTTAAGCTTATGTATTCTATTGAGTGATAGAAGATCTTGATTCATACACCGATGAATAATTGCAAGTGGTAGCCATTTTATTATTCTTTTCACCTGTTTCTGGATCTATTCAATTGAATTTATTTCTTCAAACATTTTGTTATGAAAAAATGACACAAAATTAAAGAATAGAATAGTAAACTCCCATGTATCCATCAACCCAGCTTCAACAGCTCTCAACCTTCTGCTGTTATGTTCCTTTCTGTGGTGATGTTTTAATCTAGACCCCTCCTTTTTTTTGGGAGGTGGCTAGAAAATTTTATAACAAATTAAAAATATATCATTGCATTAATAAATACTTCAGTGCATAGCTAATGGAAAGGACTATTATCAAAACCAAAAGATAACCATAATTCCATAATTAACATCAAATACCCAGTTAATTTTCCATTTTTCTGATTATCTTAAACATGTCCTTTGAAAAAAACCCAACAGTTGGTCTTTGATTCAGGCTCCAAATAAGAATCACAGATGAACTTCGTTGATGTGTCTGTTTTACTCCACAAGGGATCCCCCTATTTTATTAAAGGCACATTTATTTGTTGAAGAGATTGGAGTATTTGTCCTGTAAACTGTCTTACATTCTGAATTTGACTGTTTTCAGGGTAATCTAATAGCAGATGAAAGTTCTTGTTTATAGGAGAACCACAGCTTAAAAATGCAGAATAAATAATGGGAAGCTACCTATTTAAAAAAAATCCCTAATGAAAGGATGGATCTAGGTGATTATTGTCAATAGCTGCTAAAACCATTAGGTAAATGGTTGATTGGGAAATTAATGATAGAGAGATCAGACCAATATCATCTGAACCCTAATATCAATATCATTGCTAAAAGTGAGGCAACCAGAGATTGAGTGCCTCCTGGTATCAGTAGGAAGTACACACTATCAACAGTGATGTGCCCCCCACACAATCGAGCCTCTAGTTTTAATATGAGCTTATAGAAAACATGGGGAATAGAGAAACATCATAACCAATTTTTAATAGCTTGCCTTGTACATGTAATATTCAGTTAAACTGATTCAACAGACACTAAAATATCAGTGATAGAATACTTTCCAAATGTAAGGAGGCACCCATTTACTTATGATTGCTCTCTTTTGGCAAGATGCCAGCTTGTTCCAAACTGCTGTTTGAACATTGTTTGGCATTTGAGCACAGCAGACGTTTGCTTAAGTTCTTTTCCGATTTGTACCATTTTACGTGACTGAATATTCACACGTCTGAACTAATTGCCTTCCCTCAGATATAACTACAGTCTTCTGGATGACACATTTACAAGAGTTCAAGTATGTATCTAGAGGTGGTAGGAGAAGCTTGATTCTGAGAGCTGCGTGAAACCTAATGAACCTGATAATAAAAATGACCATATTGAAAAATGAGCATATTGGTGGCTGCCAAAGTTGTAGAATTTGCAAGTGTTGCTTTTTTATTCATTTAAAAATAGTTAAAACTATAAAAGACAAAATCTAATTGGATGAACATTTGGAGCCCCACCTTCTAGGTTTTGTGGAACACAGTTTGAAAACTAATGATATAGTTAAAAAAAAGAATAGGGTTTTTTTGTTTGTTTGTTTTTTGTTTTTTTGTTTTTTGTTTTTTTGAGATGGAATTTCGCTCTTGTTACCCAGGCTGGAGTGCAATGGCACGATAAGAATAGGTTTTTGTATTGAAAAGATTGAGGTTCACAGTTTACCTTTGTGATTTACTCACTGATTATTTCACTTCCCTGATCTCACTTTCCCTCTGTGTACAAAAGGGTGAATTATAATTTAATTGTCATTGAGGTTCAAATGAATTGACTTTTATAACAGTTTTCATGATAGATACTGGTCCACAGTAGCACATGACACAAGGTTTCCTTCTCTTCAAGCATGACCCAGCAACTGGCCAGGACCATTTGGAGAATGTTTTTCTTTAACATGTATACCCAATATGCCTCTGAGTTCTCAAACTCAGTTGTGCAAGGAATAGGCATTTTCTTTACTTGACCTAATTGGGAAACTGAATTTTAGTCTAGTCATTTACCTCCCCTCTTGGTGACCCCATTTCTCAGTCTTCCCCTAGGGTACTGGGAAACTCTATAATCAGTTATCTGGTTTCTGAGAAGAAACCCACTATGGAACCCATGTAGCCCCTTCAAATGAGCCCCTCTGATGCTGAGATCTTGCAACTCCCATTCCTTCTCAGATCCTGCCATGTTCTGGGGGCACTGATCATTTCCTCTGCTCATGAGAATCTTTGACTCCTTTTGCTGCTTGAAAGATCCTCTTTCTGCTCTGGAAGAAATCCCTCTTACCTGAAACTCTTCCCTCAATGTCCTTAGGCTTCCTTTTCCATCAAATTCAATTTTCCTTGGTGTACTTAGCTTTTCTAATCCCACAAACCCACAGGAAGAAGAGAAGGGTCTCTGGGCAGGCACAACACTGTGGGCATCCTTTTGGGTGAACAGATGGTGCCTTTGGGTGAAGATAAAGGCACCCTTTCTAAGGGGTAGATATATTCCCATGCCAAAGACATGCAGTTTGGCCAGTAGGGGTTACTCCAAAACAACGTGCCTCTGCAAAGCCCCCCTGTTTGCTACATGCTTAAATGAGATAAAGGAATTCCAAACAACAGAAAACAACAGAAGTTAGTGACCAGAAACATTGTCTTGCTACACATGTTTGGATTTATTCTATGTCAGGAGATAGGAAATATGAGGATTTAAGGGACAATAAAAGATGTGAGTGTATATGATCCTGACAAAGTATTTGGAAGGCCAGGGTTGTCCCAGTATGTGTTACTAGTTAATGAAGACAACAATTTAAAGTCATGTCTCAACAGCCTGCATTTTTTCTGGCTCTCAGCAAAAGTCGTAAAAAATGGCAAGGAGAAACTCTAAGAAATGAAATGTTTCTAAGTTTATTTTCTTTCCTTCTCCTCCAGGAACTGACAGAACATAGAAGTTTATTGTATTATTGTTAATTAAGTTAATTAATTAATTACTTAATTTTTTGACATGGAGTTTCACTCTCGTTGCCCAGGCTAGAGTACAGTGGTGCGATCTTGGCTCACCGCAACCTCTGCCTCCCAGGTTCAAGTGATTCTCCTGTCTCGGCCTCCTGAGTAGCTGGGACTACAGGCATGTGCCACCATGCCAGTCTAATTTTGTATTTTTAGTAGGATGGAGTTTCTCTATGTTGATCAGGCTGGTCTCAAACTCCGACCTCAGGTGATCCACCTGCCTCAGCCTCCCAAAGTGCTGGGATTATAGGAGATGAGCCACCATGCCCGGCCTTTATTTATTTATTTTGATACTTAACTACACATTTCCATGGTACCTGTGATAATCTGATACATTAATATAATCAAATCAGGGTAACTGGGATATATCCAGTAATGGGATTGCTAAGTCAAATGGTAGTTCTGTTTTAAGTTTTTTGAGAAATCACCAAACTGCTTTCCACAGTGGCTGAACTAATTTCTATTCCCACCAGCATTTTCTTTTCCCTACATCCATGCCAACATCTCTTATTTTCTGACTTTTTCATAGTAGCCATGCTGACTGGTGTGAGATGGTATCTCACTGTGACTTTGATTTCCAGTTCTCTACCGATTAGTGATGTTGAACTTTTTTTTCATATGCTTGTGATCACATGTGTATCTTCTTTTAAAAAGTGTTCATGTTCTTTGCCTGCTTTTTAATGGGGTTGTTTGGGTTTTGCTTGTAAATTTGTTTATGTTCCTTGTAAATTCTGGATATTAGACCTTTGCTGGATGCATAGTTTGCAAATATTTTCTACCATCCTGTGGGTTGTCTGTTTACTCTGTTGATAGCTTCTTTTGCTGTGCAGAGGCTCTTTGGTTTAATTAGGTTCCATTTGTCATTTTTTGTTTTTGTTGTAATCGCTTTTGGCGTCTTCGTCATGAAATCTTGCCCAGAGCAATTTACAGATTCAATGCTATTTCTATCAACCACCAATGACATTGTTCACAGAATTTGAAAAAAGCTATTCTAAAATTCATATGACATTGAAAAAGAGCTCGAACAGCCAAAGAAACCCTAAGCAAAAAGAAGAAAGCTGGAGGTATCACATTATTACCTGATTTCAAACTATAGTAAAAGGCTGTAGTAACCAAAGCAGTGTGACTGGTACATAAACAGACACATAGATTGATGGAAACAGATAGAGAGCCCAGAAGTAAAGCCACACACCAACAACCATCCAATCTTTGATTATGAGAACAAGCAATGGGGAAGGACTGTGGTGCTGGGATAACTAGCTTACCATATGCAGAAGATTGAAACTGGACCCCCCTCCCTTTTATCATATACAAAAATCAACCCAAGATGGATTAAAGATATAAATGTAAACCTAAAACTATGAAAACCCATGAAGAAAATCTAGGAAATACCATTCTAGACATAGGCCCTGTACTGTATTTTGAAGTCAGATAATGCAATTCCTCCGGCTTTGTTCTTTTTGCCTAGGATTGCTTTGGCTGTTTGAGGTCTTTTGTGGTTCCATATAAAATTTAGGATTTGCTTTCCCTATTTTGTGAAGAATGTCAATGGCATTTTGATAGAGATTGTGTTGAATGGTAAACTGCTTTCAGTGGTATTGTCATTTTAACAATATTCTAATTCATAAGCATGGAATATCCTTTCATTTTTGTGTTCTTTTCAATTTCTTTCATTTTATAGTTTTCTTTATATAAATCTTTTATTTAATGGGTTAAATTGATTCCTAGGTGTTTTATACTGTAAATGGGATTGTTTATTGATTTTTTTCAGATTATTTGCGTTTGATGTATATAAATGCTGTTCATTTTTTGTATGTTGATTTTGTATACTCCAGCTTTACTACATTTGTTTATCAGTTCTAATAGTTTTTTGGTAGAGCCTTTAGGTTTATCTAAATATAAGATCATGTTATTGGTGTACAAGGCTAATTTGACTTCTTCCTTTCCAGTTTGGATGCCCTTTATTTCTTTCTCTTGCCTGATTGCTTTGGCCAGGACTTCTAGTATTGTGTTTAGTAAAAGTGGGCAAAAGAGGCATCCTTGTATTGTTCCACATCTTAAAAGAAAGGCTTTTAATTTTTCACCATTCTGTATGATGTTTATTATGTGTTTGTCAGATTTGGCTTTTTTTTTTTTTTTTTTTTGAGGTTTGTTCCTTCCACACCCAGTTTGTTGAGGGTTTTTGTATTAAAGGGATGTTGAATTTTATTGAATACTTTTACAAAATATATTAAAATCATTATGTGATTTTTGTTCTTGGTTCTCTTAATGTGATATGTTTATATTTATTTATTTGAATTTGGATTTTCCATTTCATACTTTTGAGATGGGATCTCACTGTTCTGCCCAGGCTGGACTTGGGTTGAAGTGATCGTCTTGCCTCAGCCTCCTGAGTGGCTAGTACTACAGGTGCATGCTACTGCACTCAGTGTATCATGTCTATTGGTTTGTGTATGGTGAACCATCTTTGCATCCTTGGAATAATTCCACTTGATCATAGTGAATAATCTTTTTCATGTATTGTTGAATTAGGTTAGCTAGTACTTTGTTGATAATTTTTACATCTATGTTCATAAGTCATATCGAGCTGTAGTTTTCTTTTCTCCTTGTGTCCTTGTGCAGTTTTGGTATCAGGGTAATGCTGGCCTCATAAAATGAGTTTGGAAGTATTCCCTTCTTTTCATTTTTTTTTTTTTGAAGAGTTTTGAGTAGAATTTGTATTACTTCTTTAAATGTTTTGTAGAATTTGGTAGTGAAGACATCAGGTCCTGGGCTTTTCTTTCATGGGGACCATCCGTTATGGCTTCAGTCTTGTTACTAGGTATTAGTTTGCTGAGGTTTTCTGCTTCTTCATGGTTCAATCTTGGTAGGTTGCATATGTCCTGGAATTTATTAATTTCTTCTAGGTGTTCCAATTTGTCGGCATATAGTTATTCATAATAGTCTATAATTCTTTGTATTTCTCTGGTCTCAGTTGTTATGTCTTCTTTTTCATTTCAAATTTTGTGTCTTCTCTCTTTTATTCTTAGTCTAGATAAAGGTTTGTTGATTTTCAAAAAAAACCTTTTTGTTTCATTGATTTGTGTGTGTGTGTTTTTATAGTCTAAATTTCATTTTTGTTCTAATCTTTATTATCTCTTCTAATTTTGGGTTTGGTTTGTTCTTATTTTTCTAGTTTCTTGAATTGTTCATTAGATTGTTTATGAATCTTTATTTGAAGTCTTTCAGCCTTTTTGATGTAGGCTTTTATTGCTATAAAATTATGTTTCAGTACATTTTTGGCTGTATTTCATAAATTTTAGTATGTTGAATTTTCATACTCATTTGTTTAAAGATTTTTTAAATTTCACTTTAATGTTTTTCATTGTCCCATTGGTTATTCAGGAGCATATTGTTTAATTTCCGTATGTTTGGCTGGGCTTGTGGTGGCTTATGCCTGTAATCCCAGCACTTTGGGAGGTTGAGACGGATGGATCACCTGAGGTTAGGAGTTAGAGACTAGCCTTACCAACATGGTGAAATCTACTACAAATATAAAAATTAGCCTGGCATGGTGGTGGGTATCTATAATCCCAGCTACCTGGGAGGCTGAAGTAGGAGAATTGCTTGATCTTGGAAGGTGGAGGTTGCAGTGAGCTGAGATCGTGCCACTGCTCTGTAGCCTGGGCAACAAAGTGGGACTCTTATTTAAAAAAAAAAAATGTTCCATGTGTTTGTGTATTTTCCAAGTTCCTCTTATTATTGATTTCTAGTTTCATTGTGGTCAGAAAAGATAACTGACATGATTTCTACTTCTCTGAATTTGTGGAAACTTATTTTGTGGCTTAAAATATGATCTATTCTAGAGAATGTTCCATGTGGCAATAAGAAGAATATGTATTCTGCAGCAATTGGGTGAAACGTTCTGTAAATGTCAGTTAGGCCTATTTGGCTTAGTGACTAGTTGAACTCCGAGGTTTCTTTGTTGATTGTCTAGATGATCTGTCCGTTACTGAGAGTGGAGTGTTGAAGTTCCCTGTCATTATTGTACTGCAGCCCCCCTCTCCCTTTAGATACTTACGTGCTCCAGTGTTGGCTGCATAGGTATTTATAATTGTGATAGGTGATATATTGCTATTTCTTCATGAGGTCCTTGCCTTTTTTTCTGTTACTAAACGGTACCTTAAGCCTACGTTTGCTTTGACTCTAGCCAAATATCAGAGCAGTCCCAGTCCAGATATAGGGGAGGTCCCAAAGAGGATATCCTCCTGGCAGTGTGGAAAAACTGGCTAGGGGTTAGCATGTAGGGGACCTGTGGAATGAACCTCCTATAGCATAATGCTGCTGAACAGCCACTCTGACTTCATGTCTCCTTTGGCCAAGTTAAGGAGCAGAGTTCCAGGACCGAGTCTGGTAGTCCCACTTCCCTTCTTTGTCTCTTGCTGTCTTCAGGAATATATCTCCCTTCAGGCACTCATGATGCCTTCTGTGGGTTAAGGCATGGGCAGGTCTTCTGTCAAAGAACCCAAGATGATGGGGAAGCTGGTTGTCCACCTTGATCTCACTTTCTAGTGTAGAAACTATGAGTCAGAGAAAATTTCTGCATGCTTGCTGCTGGACAGATTAGTCAGAAGGGCATCATAGAGAATTTGATTCTCTTATGTCTGCTTGGAGTTTTTTGACTTCTCTGTGGCCTCAGAGAAGTGAAATCATCCTTATATTTGAATTCTGGGTTATTGCTGGTGAGAATCTTAGTGCTGTGTATGTGTTTTTAGTTTCTCATATATATATTGGAGAGGGGAGGGAAGCCAGTTTGTGTCTATGTCACTATTTTGAAACCTGAAGTCCAGACTCCATTTCCTACCTCATAATTTGTAAGATGTTTCTTTTCGTATTACTACTTTGTCTTCTAACTTGAGGTTTATTATAATTGGAATGCCAGTTGCAATTGGAGAAAAAATTCGTATTTTCAGTTAAGTGTATTGAATTTCCTAAGAACATATTTTATTTTCTACTTACAATATTCAGATCAGTTGTAAATGCAAGGATTTAAAAAATCTCAAGTGACACAGTGTTCTGATGGCTTCATGAGAAAGTCTTTTTGCCTCAAGAGTTTGTATGTTTCTAATGAGATTTATTTGAACTTATTCAGTTTGTTGGTTGGTGTGTTTAAAATGTTCCCTAGAAACCATAACAATCTGAAAGTTTATAAAAGGTCTGGTAACCTCACTTGAATTATTAAAACTTTTATAATAAGTGGCTTTAACTTTATTTCATGAGAGGGAAAATTTGGCTTTCTTGATAATGTCTACACAGTTTCCTTTCCTATGAGACTCAAGCTCAAAAGATTCTTCAAGTGGTCCAGATTTAATTGAAAGCCAAAGTGTCTTAATCATAATATTATGTTTCATGATTGTGGTTTGCTTAATTTTTGGAAGAAACAGGGGCAGATTGGGAATTGCAGTAGGGTGAAGCCAGGAAGGCTTGTGACTTCATTGTTTCAGGCCAATTAGGGAAGGTTGAACAAAATAATTTGAGGATTTTAGCAGTGTACACAGACAAGATGGATGTTTTGAAAGTGCGTTTTTTTCCCCCTGAAACGAGCTATGTTTTTCCTGGAATTTTTCATAATATCACTAATTCTTATCGTGGCCTTTGAAAAATTTGTTGTATATTAAGGGGAGTTTCATGGAAAACGATAATCGTATATGAATTTATGTATTTTAGAATAAAATAAGATTATGGTAAGATGAAAAAGAAAATGGAGGAGATGTATCAAAACAATTTAAAGTCATATACACTAATGGTATGGGCATGTAGGATTCAGTTTTTATTCAGGTGTTACTAATTTATAATTTGTTAGAATTGTGTCTTATTATTTTGGCTTAATGTTTAATGTGCGAATTAGAGCTTTAATTTGGAAAAATCTAGTGCTCCTGAGATCCATTTTATTTAGTCTTTAGTCAGTTACTGATATTCGGGAAAGAAAAAACTATAGATTTAGCGAAGGTGCTGGAAATTTTTTTTTTAAAATGTAATTAATTTCCGGGGAAATTTTTTTTAAGTATCTTAAAATTTACATAAATTTATTTTTTGTGATGTACGTGTTTGAGTTTTGACAAATGCGTAGAGTCATGTAACCACCGCTGTAATCAAGAAATAGTCTCATCACCCACCTCCAGATACCTCATGTTACCGCTTTGCTAAGTCAAGCCCTCTCCTCATGCCCAAACCCTGTCAGCCATCACTTTGTTCTCTGTTCCTGTAAAGTTTTTTTTTTCAGGATGTAAGTAAGATTTACCCATGTTGTATCAGTTTGTTCCCTTTTATTGTTGAGTAATATTCCATTGTATGCCACAGTTTATGCTTTCATTAGATAGAGGACATTTGGGTTGTTTTCAGTTTTGGGTGATTATGAATAAAATTACATACAGGTTTTTGTGTGACTTTTAACATTTTTTTCCTGGGTAAATACCTAGAAGTAGGGTTGCTGGTTCTTATGTAAATGTATGTTTAACTTGATAAGAAACTGTAAAATTGGTTCCATTCCAAAGTGGCTGTGCGATTTTGCATTCCTTTTCCACATCTCCACTGGCAGTCGTCAGATTTTTTTTTCCATTTTAACAGATCTATAGTAGTGTTTTATTGCTGGTTTAATTTACATTTTCCTAATGATTAATAATGTTGGGCATATTTTCATGTGCTTATTTCTCTCTTCATATATCATTTGATGAAGTGTCTGTTAGAATTGTTTGCTCAATTTTAAATTGAGTTGTTTTCTTATGGTTGAGTTTTGAGGAATCTGTGTGTGTTCTAGATACATGTCCTTTGTCATATATGTGATTTTCAGATATTTTCCCTATTCTGTGGCTTGTCTTCTTCTTCTGTTTCTTTGAAGAGCAATTTTTTTCAATGTTGATAAAGTCTGATTTATTTTTTTGTCCTTTAAGGATTGTGATTTTATTGTCATGTCTAAAAACTCTTAGTCTGATCCCAAGTAACAGAAATTTTTCCCAGTGTTTTCTTGTAGAAATTTTATAGTTTTAGGTTTTACATTTAGGGCTATGATTCATTTTCAGTTAATTTTTGAATAAGATGTGAGGTATGAGTAAAGGCTTATTTTGTTTTTGTTTATGGATGCCCAGTTTTTCTTTTCTTTCTTTGAGACAGAGTCACACTCTGTCACCCAGGCTAGAGTGCAATGGCACCATCTCAGCTCACTGCAACCTTTGCCTCCTGGGTTCGAGCAATTCTCCTGCCTCAGCCTCCCAAGTAGTTAGAATTAGAGGTACGTGACACCACGCCTGGCTCATTTTTGTATTTTTGTATTTTTAGTAGAGATGGGATTTCACCATGTTGGCCAGGCTGGTCCTGAACTCCTGACCTCAAGTGATCTACCTGCCTTGGTCTCCCAAAGTGCTGGGATTATAGGCGTGAGCCACCGCACCTGGCCTGGATGTCCAGATTTTCTAACATGCTCTTTGGAAAGACTGCTTTATTTCGTTTACCTTCAAGTTGCTGAAATTTTTTATTTTTTATTTTTTTTCGAGACAGTTTTGTTCTCTTGCCCAGGCTGGAGTGTGACCTTGGCTCACTGCAGCCCTACCTCCTGGGTTCAAGTAATTCTCCTGCCTCAGCCTCCTGAGTAGCTGGGATTACAGGAGCACACCATCACACCTAGCTAATTTTTGTATTTTTAGTAGAGACGGGGTTTCACCATGTTGGCTAGCCTGGTCTTGAATGCCTGACCTCAAGTGATCTGCCTGCCTTGGCCTCCCAAAGTGCTGGGATTACAGGTGTGAGCCACCGTACCTGGCCTAAGGTGCTGAAAATTTTAATTCAAGAATTTATACTATACTTTTCTATCACCATAATTCTACTTAGTTGTCTGGTTATTCTTTGTGTTTTCATCAGTTATCCTAAACCTTCTAGAGAGGGTTCTAACATTTGCAAAGGTTTCTCAAGACAAAATTATGATTTGATTCCATTCAAATAAAAAAATCAATGCTATATGTTATTTTAGAGATAAGGAGTTGGAAAGTCTAATCAACTCTATCTAGATTGGCATTTTGCAAAATCCTGTGATGAGAAAAATACTCAATCTGGTGATAGGAGACAACGATTTTAGTGTGAGCTCTGCCCAACCATGTTACCTTAGGAGAGTCACATCAGTTATCTGGCTTTTGTTTCTCTTCCCATTGAATAAGGGGGAATAGCTAATAATCTCTAAGGTCTATTCTAACTGAAATAGCCTTGTTGCTATTCAGTGTTGAAAGGACCTCAAAAGCTTTAGAAAACATAAATTAGAAAAGCAGGGGCAGGTCTCTGATACTTTATTACATCTGTCATTGCCAAAGTGCCTATTTGCATGTAGTTCTGAGTGTAGTGAATTCTTTTTGTAATGGTGACATGAGTTCAAAATATGCTGAGATGCAGATGATCTCATGACTCTTGTTAACATGGTGCACAGGAATTTACAGTGCTAGCAGAATGCTTTCTGTTTTTCTTCTTACAGCTGGACCAAGCGACACTCTCCCTAGCTGTGAGGGAAGACTACCTTGATAACAGTACAGAAGCCAAGTCTGTAAGTTTTACTCATATTCAACTATGTGCCTTATCAAGGCTGCTGTCAGGTCCATCAGTTGTTCTAAGGTCACTGCTTCTTTACTGGAAATTAGCAGTGTGGCTATTCAATGACCATATTTCGAATGCAGGAATTCTTTTATTCAGGCAGATAAATTCTACTCCCTGTCTTTCCAGAAGTCTGCACATCAAGGCTGTACAAGTCTCCATACTCAATGCCCTTATTATCTAGCTTGGGAGACAGCACACCCAAATGAAGTAACAAAGAAATGAGCTTGCAGTCATTCATTCCTCAGAAGTGCAGAGAGCTCACTATCAATTACAGAAATAAAGCATCAGAAGGGATACCCAGGAGACAAATGTTTCCCACGTTGTACTCCTTTAGAATCACTTGGGAGGCTTCCATTAAATATTGCTCCTTGGGTCACAGACCTGGACAGTCTGACTTAGTATACTTTAGGCAGGGTCTGAGAATCTGTATTTTTAACAGGTGCTCCAGGTTAATGGAGGTTTAGTAAGAATCAGAAAGGATCAATCAAGTTAGGCTTTTTGGTTGGCATGGAAGTCTAGCAGTTTCCTAGATTTGGAAAGAGCTGGTTCATTTCTGACAGATTCAGTTCATTTTGGAGGCTTTATTGAACTTCCAAAGGAGCCTCAGACCTAGGTCCCCTGGGTCTGTGCTGATACTAACTTCTATATATAGAAGACTCTGGAGGGAAGCTAGCTAAGATGCTAGGCAGCTTTCTTGCTGAGGATACTCATCAAAGAGGGTTGGCAAGTTTTCCTTCCTAAAAGTGGACAGAATGAACATTTGCCAGTGTGGAGGGAGGGTATACCTCCGGTTTTGATGGAGCCTCAGCAAGTAGGCTCAAAATCATCTCCCCTGTAACCTATCAGTCAAGTCCTAGTGATTCCACTTTAAAAATATCTCTTCCATCCAGTTGGTCCCTCTTTTCTATCTTGACTGCTATAGGTCAGATTCTTGTTAACTCCTTGCCTTGACTATAGCAAGCGGCCTTTTAACCGTTACTGCCGCTCCTTCATCACATTGCCTCCTTAGCTCCTTGACAAGTTCTGTTCTTAAAGCACTGCTCTCAGCATGCCTTTGCTTCCAAGACAGGGTCTAAATTCTTTAGAGGGCTTTCAAGACCTCCTCATGACTTTACCCCAAGTAATCTTTCCTGTCTCATCTGGATTTGTTCTTCCCCCAACAAAAGCAGTTTGCCCCCTGTATTAGTTCATTCTCACTTTCCTAATAAAGACATACCTGAGACTGGGTAATTTATAAAGAAAAGAAGTTTAATTGACTCACACTTTCACATAGCTGGGGAGGCCTTCAAAGTCATGTCTCACATGGTGGCACACAAGAGAGCTTGTGCAGGGGAACTCCCATTTATAAAACCATCAGATCTCATTAGACTTATTCACTACAATGAAAACAGTATAGGCGAAACCACCCCTATGACTCAGTTATGTCCACTTGGCCCTACCCTTGACATGTGGGAATTACTACAATTCAAGGTGAGATTTGAGAGGGGACACAGCCAAACTGTATCACCCACCTCACAGGATTTTCACTGCATCTGAACCAGTCTCCCTCAAATGCTATGTCCCCAATTTCTCCAGGCAAGATTTTATCTCCAGCTCTTGAGTTTCTAAGCAGGTAGCAGCTTTAAGGTTGTTATATTGATGTCTTTAATGTTACAGTTAGTAACTATGTGTTTATCTCCCTCACGGGATCATGTACTGTTTGGGAACCAGGCACAGCATTTTTTTTTTTGTCTGTACCACCATCTCCTAACATATGCACAGAGGGCCTATCAAGCCACCTTGCACATTTGAGTAGGTATTCAATAAATACGTGTGTTTTTTCTTTTTAGATAGAGTCTTGCTGTGTTTCCCAGGCTGGAGTGCAGTGGCATGATCTTGACTCACTGCGACGTCTGCCTCCTGGGTTCAAGCGATTCTCCCGCCTCAGCCTCCCAAGTAGCTGCAATTACAGGCGCATGCCACCACGCTGGGCTTATTTTTGTATTTTTAGTAGAGACAGGGTTTCACCTTGTTGGCCAGGCTGGTCTCAAACTCCTGGCCTCAAGTGATCCGCCCACCTCTGCCTCCCAAAGTGTTGGAGTTACAAGCATGAGCCCCCATGCCTGGTCAATAAATATGTTTTGAATTGAACTGGGAATAGCAAAATATTATTTCTATTTAAGACTATTTTTAAAGCTTGCTTACTGATTGATCAAAGATTTATTAAAGGCCTGCTGTATGCTAAGCACCGTATAGGCCCTGAGGTCACACACATAGTAAGAATAGCTTACAGAGTCAAGATACACATTAGTAAGTCTTATTCCCAAAGCATGAGAAGGAGGTCATTTGATACCTGGTGTGTTGAGATCTCACAAATACATCCGAAATGAGAGGTGGGCCTAATGCAATTCTTTAATTCCCATGAAGTAAGGTCACCCCCACCCCATGCAATGGCATATGAGTAGCTCCAAAATGGGTTTATGAATATGTAGGAAGGAAATTCTATATTTGCTATTTGTTAGGTTTCTCATCATCATTCCTCTCTTTTCTCCTTTTATTTATTTATTTATTTTTTTCCTGAGCTAGGGAACAGAACTTTGTGAAAACTGTAAAAAACTGAAAAGACATAGGGCTGCTGTCACTGGTCTTTTATTTCTTAGTGTGAAGGTGGGTAAATTGAGTTGTAGGAGAATAAATCACACCTCCCACCATTCTTTATGGATCAGGCCTCCTGCTTTTAGAAACAGCTCTTTCCCATTATTTCATTAATGCCTCATTTGTCTGGGAAAAGGACATCTGACCTTTAACTTTCTATTCTTGTCTCATTTGGAGTCATTTCATGTATCCATAATATCGACAGTTGCCAGAAAACTAATTCTCTTGATGCTTGATGGCTGGACATCTCTGTCTGTCATGGAAACAGTAAGCAAGTAGCCATCACTCTTTTTTTCTGCCAGAGTGATATGTGGGTGGCTGGTACTGCATAATGCCTGCACCATCCTTTGAGTACAGAGTGGAAATAAAAGATGTTTACTTCCACCTGCTGTTTCTGCTTTTCCATGTCTCTGAAACATATTTCCTAATAGGCTATGGTCATGGTCACTTTCTTCTTTATTTCCTACAGTATCGGGATGCCCTTTACAAGTTCATGGTGGACACTGCTGTGCTTTTAGGAGCTAACAGTTCCAGAGCAGAGCATGACATGAAGTCAGTGCTTAGATTGGAAATTAAGATAGCTGAGGTAAGTCTTCACTGAAAATCTTTCTTTACTTCATTTTCCCCCCTTATTTTAAAGGCAGTATGTCCTGAATGAAAATATAAATTGCAACCAAATAATAGCATTTTGTGTCATTGCCCTTTGAGTTCAAGGTAGAACTAATAGCATCCCCTCTAGGAAGTAACAAGAAGGACTGTGACAGAAGAGCTCTTCGTTCCTTCCACCTCCCTGGTTTAAGCCCATTCAGTGTCCATATGTTGCTCAACTGGGACCAAAGAATAGCAGCAGAGAGATCCTCTGACCACTTTTCTTGAAGAAACTCATGTTTGGCTTAAATAGAAGATAGATGTTTAATAAATCCTTAGTAATTTGGCTTGAATGGAAGGTTGCTAAATCCAGCCCATGTTTTATGCTATCCCCATTCAGAGTCACTCTGGCTTAAGTTCTGGGCTCAGGGAAGCCTGTTTGCCAATACTGGATATAAAAGTTGATATAGAAGTAGTTAGGGCATGCTGGTAAGCATTTATAAATGACCTTTCTGGTATTACTTTGTACCTGCCCCTGTTTTTCATTCTTTTCTCGCCCTACTTTAAGGCATATAATTGTGTCATATACATGAAACACAACTACATGTCTGTGTAAATCACCTTAACTTCTTTTTGGCTCATTGTGGAGACAAAAAGATGTCAAAACAAACATGTGGGCAAATAATGGGAACTCCTAAATGGTTAGCTTTGTTTATGGAGAAACTTTTTTTCTAGAAGAAACAAAATGTAGAAATCTCTCTATGTGTTCCTAGGCCAAGAGGGAACAAATGTGGTAAAATCTGCTTCTGGGGAAACCCTGTAGTGAAAAACAATGATACTTTTTACCAAGAAACTTTTGCATATATGTTGGGAATCTTTTACAAGAGAAGTTGGTAAAAATCTCGAACTGAGTAAAAGTCCAGTGTTGATCGGTTTTGTGTTGGGTTAGGTGGGGCGGTGATGGGCTATGGAGTAGGGTGAAGGATGAGGGGAAGGAGGAATCGGTCCCTCTCTTTGCTGTGATGATGTTCGTGTATACCTCTCTCCAAACTCCTTGCAGTGCAAAAAGTTCATTCCTGCATGTCACCTTTGAAGACTGTGAAGACGGCTGCAGATGTTTTGAAGTCCAGGGCTGTGCCTCTGAGCCATGTCTAGAGTCTGTCTGAATTCTCTTTCCAGGCAAATAGGAGGCCCAGGGTTCTTATTTGGACCAAAAGTCTGAAACAGCAGGAAAAGCCTTGCCCTGAGCCAGAGATTTGGACCAGAAAGGGAACTAAAAACAGTTGGGTTGAGGCAAGACTGGGACTTGTCAAGAGGCAAAATGAAGTGACAAATCTATTGTGTGGCGGGGAGTGGCTGGCAGAGAGCTGAAAACAGCTCTGAGGCCAAAGGGCTCCAACTTTGGGCTGTGAGACTCCAAGGTCGGAGGGGTTGGTGAAGAGGAGTGTGGATATTCTCTGAGGCAGTGATTCACACAGAGCCAGGAGGCTGTTTGTAAATTACGTGTGGTCTCTCCTGTGGAAGGTGAGCAAAGGGAAGCTAAGGGCACTGACACATTTAGCAAAGATCAGATTTGGTGTTGGTCAAATGGCCAAGAGCATGAGTATTGGGAATGGAAAGCGTATAAAGTCAGGGCTAGAGAGAGGCAGATTTTGAAATGTGTGTCTAGGCGGTAACTGAATCCATACCCCCAGCAATGGGGCTAGAGGAATCTCAAGGCCAAAGAAACAACAGGGGAAGTGAGGGAATGAGCTGTTGACAAAATGATCACAGGGAGCAGTGGCATCCAGTCTTGTGTTCATCAGTGAAAATTTGCCCCGGACGTGGAGGGATGGTCTGTGCTTAATGAAATATTGAGATCATTATCTGGAGGCCACAGGTGACAGTGGGATGTTTACCTCAATTGTCCAACTTAAGTTTGATGATCAAAATTGAGCCAGCAATAGATTTTGCCCATCCACGTTATAGCTTGGGAGGGAGACTTTGGGTAGTTCTGTTTGTACTGGGGACAATATTTCACACAGAGGTTGATGTGAAAGTTCATTTTCTTAGTCCTGCCTAAAGGGATGTCTTTCTTTCTCTCCCCCCAAGTTGGGCACCACACCAAAGTCTTGAAAAACTTTATAATACTATGCAGATGTTTTGGCACATGTAGGAAATAGTCATACCGTAAGAAATGGTTCACTTGAAAAAAAAAATAACCCAAATCTCTTTCCAACAGATAATGATTCCACATGAAAACCGAACTAGTGAGGCCATGTACAACAAAATGAACATTTCTGAACTGAGTGCTATGATTCCCCAGGTTGGTGAAAGCTATCCAGAAAACTTGCTCTCAACTGGTCATTTTAGAAGGGATTGGATTTCATCTGTGTGTAAATTACTGTCTTGTAAAACCTACTCTCAGTCTTTGTGGTTATCATCATCTTTGTCAACAATCACATAAAATATCCCTTGTCTGTGTATTGGGATACCTTCTGTTATAGGGAACAGAAAATTTTTCCAATAGTGGCTTCGAAACTGAAAGTCTATTTCTCATATGACAAAAGTCCAGATATAGGCAGTTGTTGGCACTGGCTCAGCTGTTTAATAGTGTTGTCAAAGGCCAAAGTTCTGTCTTTCCATCCTACACTGTTTAGTGTGTTGGCTTTTTGACTTCATGTCTGATGAGTCACGGTTGCAAGGTATCCATCACAGCTCCATCTATCACATCTGCTGTCAGAGCAGGAAGAAGGGGAAAGGGCCAGTGATGTGTCTAAGTATTTTACTAGGAAAAACAAAAAAGAGTTTCCAGAACATCTCCAGATGTCTTCCCTTTATTTCTTGTTGAGTAGGATTGGGTCACATGGCCACCCCTAACCGCAGGGGAGGTTGGGCAAGTGAGAAACTGGCTTTCCATTTTAACCGTGGACACAGGCAAGGGAGAAAAGGTTGGGAAATGACTTTTAGGGTAGCCAATCTAAAAAACACCTGCTGTTTTTTTTTTTTTTTAAAGGCTGTGTCAGAGAGACTAGTTACGTACTGGGGCATCTGTTTCTGTATGTAAGTAGAATGTAAAGTGAGGGAGAGTACAGGACAGAGAGGGAGGGAGGGAGAGAGAAAATGTACAGTATAGAGGAAGAATTCAGAAGGAGGAAGGGAAATGCAGGAGAGAAGGAGGGAACAGTATGGGAGGGAGGAAAAGGGAGAGTATGGGAGGAAGAAAGATGAAAAGTATAGAACAGAGGAAGAGTATAGGAAGGGGAGAGAGCAGAATGGAGAGAGAAAGACAGTGGGGAGAGTTCAGGAAGGAGGTGGAGTTTTGGAAGGGGCTGAGGGAGTGAGAGTACATATTACTGTCAGTGTGTGGCTGAGTGTTATCCGGATGCAGATGGTACACAACACGTTTCCATTTGTGATTAAGACAATGGGTCTGGCTGGGCACGGTGGCTCACACCTGTAATCCCAACACTTTGGGACGCCAAGGTGGGTGGATCACTTGAAGTCAGGAGTTCAAGACCAGCCTGGCCAACATGGTGAAATTCCGTCTCTACTAAAAATACAAAAAAAAAATTAGCTGGGTGTAGTGGTGGGTCTTTAATTCCAGCTACCCAGGAGGCTGAGGCAGGAGAATCACTTGAGCCTGGGAGGCAGAGCTGAGATCACGCCACTGCACTCCAGCCTGGGTGACAGAGTGAGACACTGTCTCAAAAAAAAAAAAAAAAAAAAAAAAAAAAGACAATAGGTCTGGATGGCAATGATCAGGAGTTTTTTTCTAGACTTGAATAGTTGCATCTTGAATTATTGAGTGTGAAATCACAAGAAATGAATGATGCTCAATCTACTCTATCTGCTTTTCTTACTTGCTACCTAACAGACATTCTCTCATTCTGTTTTGTTCTCTCTCCCCTCAGTTCGACTGGCTGGGCTACATCAAGAAGGTCATTGACACCAGACTCTACCCCCACCTGAAAGACATCGGCCCCTCAGAGAACGTGGTGGTTCGCGTCCCTCAGTACTTTAAAGATTTGTTTAGGATATTAGGGTCTGAGAGGAAGAAGTAAGAACTTTCATGTGAATTTTACTGTGACTTTTATGTTTTCTTTAAATTTTAAGGGCCTCCATTCTCACATCCTTTGGAAACTGTTTTTAAAGAATGCTACATCATAAGAGTCATAGGGAAAATCCTGATATCCTTTGTGATGAATTGGCCAAAACCATTGTCTTGTGTAATTTACACTGCGATAATAACATATTATTTTTGCCCTTTATTTGTGGTCTTTCTCAATGTTGTTCTCTTTGACATCCTAAATTGTTTATGAGCTTATGAGCTTGGGGAACTAGTTATTTAATGATGTTATTTTCTGAAATTTCTACGTGAACGTCTTTTTTTTTTCCCCCAGTTCATTCTCAATCTTTTGCTGCTTTTTTATCTTCCTGGTTCTTTTTTAACCACGAAGTCACTTTCTGGCAATAAACTAAAGTATCTATATTGAAAAGACATAAGACCACTTTGAGAGCCGTAGAAAAATTGCACTGATAAAATAACTTTAGGAACTGTCATTTTTTTTCTTAAAAAGAACGTTTTAGAATTTGTTGCTTTGCTAGTTTAGTACTACAAAAAAAAAAAAAATCTTAATGATGTCCAGGAAGGAGAATTTTACAGGTTCGTTAAGGCATTCAGCTTTGACTACAGAAAACAAATGAGAGTTTACAAAATGAATCAACACGTTTACAAAACACTTTACTGAGTTAATTGCTGGGCCATGATTAAAATCATATTTTCTTATTTGGACTCAGACGAGGCTATGTTGCCAGAAGTTATGTTTTTAACAAAGGCACTTAAAACAGTCCTAGGGGCTGGGCGCGGTGGCTAATCCCAGCACTTTGGGAGGCCGAGGTGGGTGGATCACGAGGTCAAGAGATCAAGACCATCCTGGTCAACATGGTGAAACCCCGTCTCTACTAAAAATACAAAACATTAGCTGGGCGTGGTGGTGCGTGCCTGTAATCCCAGCTACTCAGGAGGTTGAGGCAGGAGAATTGCCTGAACCCAGGAGGCGTAGATTGCAGTGAGCCGAGATCGCACCATTGCACTCCAGCCTGGGTAAACAAGAGCGAAACTCCGTCTCAAAAAAAAAAAAAAAAAGCAGTCCTAGGAATAAAATGCCCCTACAGAAACCCTTAGACACTCGAGAAGAGCTGCTTTTAAGATACCTTCTGATGAGAAAAGTAATCTGTGTTCATTGAGGAAAACACACAGAAAAGGGAGAGAAGAAACAATTAATTTACTTAAAATTCCATCATTTAGGATTCTCTGAAAAATTTTCCAGATGAACATGGAATCTAGAGGTAAGTAATTTATTGTCGGGTAGAGCCTTGCTATTTGGTGTGTGCTTCATGGGCTAGGAATGTCAGCAGCATCACCTTGGGTGCTTGCTAAAAATACAGATTCCAAAGCCCTCCTCTGTTGAGTCTGATACAGTAGAGCTGAAGGGGAGGCCAAGTAATCTGTATTTATCTTTTTTTTTTTTTTTAACTTCATCTGACTGGAAGTAATCTATATTTTAAACAAGCACCTCAGGAGGATCTTTTTTTTGGGGGGGGCGGTCAGAGTTTCCCTCTTGTTGGCCAGGCTGGAGTGCAATGGCGTGATCTCGGCTCACTGCAACCTACACCTCCTGGGTTCGAGCGATTCTTCTGCTTCAGCCTCCCAAGTAGTTGGGATTACAGGCATGTGCCACCACACATGGCTAATTTTTTTTGTATTTTTAGTAGAGATGGGGTTTCTCCATGTTGGTTAGGCTGGTCTTGAACTCCTGATCTCAGGTGATCCACCCACCTTGGCCTCCCAAAGTACTGGAATTACAGGCGTGAGCCACCGTGCCTGGCCAGGAGAATCTTATGATTAACTTTTCTTAGGGGGGCAGGAGGGTATCACTGTATTAGAAAATTTCTTCGTAAGTACTTCCTAGCTCTCAAATACTATAAAATATGATCCAAATGATTTTCTACTCATATGCCATTGAGTTACGGAGCACATTTTAAATTTTGGTGGTAATTTCCATGGAAAGGTGGAGTTTGGCCTGCTATAGATTCATCCTTCACCTCATGAGTCAGTTTCTTCTAGTATCCATGTTAAAAGAGTAGGTACTTCTGAACACTGATTAATTTTACTTCCAAAAATGCCTAATTTACAATCAGGGGTTAGACTGGGACTTGGTTTACTGTATAAGAAAAAGCATCTCTCTCGTGATGATTTTAATTGGTAAATGCAGGACCTTTCATAACAATGGAAAAGGCCACGTTTGGACGGAGATTTTACTCTGATTCTTGTCTAAAGAACAATAACTTGGACAAATGTAAACATAGTGAACAACAGTAGAATAAACATAGATGGAAAAACCACCTCAGCTGTTATGTACATATAAAGCTTCATTTAAAAATAAAGACAGAAATTTGCCAGGTGTAGTGGTTCACACCTGTGATCCCAGCACTTTGGGAGGTGTAGGTGGGTGGATCACTTGAGGCCAGGAGTTCAAGACCAGCCTGGCCAACATAATGAAACCCCATCTCTACTAAAAAACAAAAATTAGTTGGGCATGGTGGATGACGCCTGTAATCCCAGCTACTTGGGAGGCTGAGGCAGGAGAATTGCTTGAACCCAGGAGATGGAGGTTTCAGTGAGCCAAGGTCACACACACCACTGCACTCCAGCTTGGGTGACAGAGAGATTCTGTCTTAAAAAATAAATAAAAATAAAGCCAAAACCCAAATCTCTTTCACATGATTTATCCCTCAACAATCAATTCATAAAAAACTTGTATTCTGCATATTCTTGTGAGATTTCAAGATAATATACACATCATGAGAAGTCTGACAGCATTTTATTTGCAGACTATGGTGATGTTTTTCCATTGACGATCATGCTTGATCACCACTCATGTAGCATTATAAGGCTACTTGAGGAAAAGTCTTCTTGGGTTCCCATAGTTGCCATATTAGTTAGGATATGCCAGTTGCTATAACCAGCACCTCTAAACACTCATTGGCTAAATTGTATCCTCTGCTCATGGAAGAGTCTGAACATAGGTGTCCCTGTAAGGAAGCTTTCTTCTAAGTAGTGACTCAGCAACCCAGACTCCTTCCATCTTGTGGCTCTGCCCTCCCTTGGATGTTTGGCATCCTCTGTATTCAGCTGGAGGATGGAGAAACAGAGAGGGTGGAGGATTGTATAGGTTTTGGTGGGAAGGCCTAGAAGTGGGATATGTCACTTCTACCCATATTCCATAAGCCAGAACTCAGTTTTGTGACTCATCTAGCTGTAGGGAAGACCAGGAAATGCAGTTTAGCTGTATGCTGAGGAGGAAAAGGAGTTTCTCTAGACATGCCTTTATCAAAGAGCATATCTCATTTTCTTGAAATGACTACTTTTTTCTCAATGGCAAATGCTTCCCTGCTTCCTACCTCTATGACACAGTGAGCACCTGATGGCAGGCACTCTTTTTTTTTAGTTTTTATTTTTTGTGGGTACATGACATTTTGATACCGGCATGCAATGCATAATAACCACATCAAGGTAAATGGGGTATCTATCCCCTCAAGCATTTGTCCTTTGTGTTACAAACAATCCAATTATACTGTTTTATTTATTTTAAAATGTACAGTTACATTATTTTTGACTATAGTTACCCTGTTGCACTAGCAAATACTAGGTTTTATTCATTCTTTTGATTTTTTTGTACCCGTTAACCATCCCTACTTCCCTCCCTCCCCTCCACTACCCTTCCCACCCTCCAGTAACCACCCTTCTATTCTCTATATGAGTTCAATTATTTTAATTGTTAGCTCCCACAAGTAAGTGAGAACATGTGAAGTTTGGTTATTTCATTTAACATTATGATCTCCAGTTCCATTCATGTTGCTGGAAATGACAGGCTCTCATTCTTTTTTATGGCTGAGTAGTACTCCATTGTGTATATGTACCATTTTTAAAATCCATTCATCTGTTGATGGACACTTAGGTTGCTTCTGGCAGGCTCTCTTGTGATTGCTTTCTTAAGTGTTGAGGCCTGGCACAGTGCTTCTCACGTAGTAGACACTTTAAAAATGCTAGAAGTTAACCAGTTACCCCATCACAACCACAAGGAGGTGACATATGAATGGAACCCCAAAGGATAAAGGGGAGTTTTCTAGGTAGGGGAGAATGGAGAAAAGGGGCTGGTGAGCATCTTGAATGGTGGAGCCAGTGTGAACCTGGGTGTTGCCTACAAGGCAGGGGGCTAGAGAGCTGAGGGGCCAGTTTGGATTCAGGATATGTAGAGGAAAACCATCAGATTAATGTTCTGAGGATCCTCCCACCTCCTACCTTTCCCCTGGATGCACCATTGAAGAAAGAGCCAGCCAAGCCTTCTCACATTGGGCATCTCTGCAGTGCCTGTGTTTTTAGAATCTGCCTATGAAAGTAATATACAGGTAAAATGATGAAGTTAACCGCCATTATGGTTAAACATTATCTTTGATCTTTACAGCAGTTCTATGGGTTGTTCCCATTTTACAGATGAGAAAGTGAGGTTAAGCAACTTGGCCAATATCATATCTAAGAGGAAGCACAGCAGATTCTAAATGGGGTCCCCCTCATTTGTGTGTCATATCTCATTTTTTCCATAAATGTCTCTGTGTGGAAAAGAGATACTTTTCAGGTGCTTCTCTGCTTATTTTGGAAATACTAGCATTTTGTACCCTCAGCAAGTTAGATATTGCTAGCTTTGGCAATTCTGCAATTTTCAGGGTTTCAAAGCTATCCCGTGTTGGTATCAGCTGTTCATTTCTTATTTTTTAATTTTAATTTTAGGGGAGCAAGTGACGTTTAGTTGCATGGAAAAGTTCTTTATTGGTGATTTCTGAGATTTTGGTGCAGCCATCACCTGAGCAGTGTACACTGTACCCAGTGTGTAGTCTTCTATCACTTACCATCCCCCCACCCTTCTCCCTGAGTCCCCAAAGTCCATTATATCATTCTTATGCCTTTGCATTCTCATAGCTTACCTCCTGCTTGTAAATGACAACATATAATATATGGTTTTCCATTCCTGAGTTACTTCACTTAGAATGCTCATCTTCACCTGTATCCAGGCTGCGGTGAATGCCATTATTTTGTTCCTGTTTATGGCTGAGTAGTATTCCATGGTGTATATATACCACATTTTCTTTATCCATTCATTGGTTGATGGGCATTTATGTTGGTTCTATATTTCTGCAATTGCAAATTATGCTGCTATAAACACAGATGTGCAAGTGTCTTTTTTGTATAATGACTTTGTTTCCTTAGTAGATACCTGGTAGTGGGATTACTGGATCAAACGGTAGTTCTACTTTTAGTTCTTTAAGAAATCTCCATACTGTTTTCTCTAGTGGTTGTACTAGTTTACATTGCTAGCAGCAGTGTAATGCATCCACACCAACATCTGTTTTTGATTTTTGATTATGGCCATTCTCACAGGAGTGAGATGATATCTCATTGTGGTTTTGCACTTCCCTGATAATTAGTGATGTTGAGCATTTTTTCATGTTTGTTGGTCCTTTGTGTATCTTCTTTTGAGAATTATCTGTTCTGTCCTTTGTCCACTTTTTGATGGGATTGTTATTTTCTTTCAGCTGCTTGCTTCTCAATTGCTGCTTCTCTCCTTTTATATCACTCCCACTGCCAGTCTAGGGGACTAGGCCTCTCTTTCTGAGTGGCTGTGGGGACAGTGGCACTGACTCTTTGGTAGGTGGTATGTGATACAGAATTAGAGCAATGAGATTCTCCAGTGATGGTGGTGTTAAAGACCACATCAGCCCTTGCACTCCAAGGGAGTAGGTGGCCAGGGAGGGACCCTTGGAGGAATGAGCTGGAGGCTGCCTGGGGGGACCAAGAGCTGTTGTTGGAGGTGGAAAGAGGGTAAGGAGGGAGTGATGATCCCTCATGTTATATGCATCTCCTCCTAACTACATGTTCAGTGATCTCATGTTGGTAGTTTGAATTCAACTATGGGGGATTTTGACACCATGGAAATTGGCAAATGCAACAAATTATTTTTTTTCTGGACAAGGCAGTTAGTAGCATTTACTAGCGCATCACTGGGTGAGGAGCACTATAGACTTCCCTCCCTTTCTGTCTCCCTCAGTTCTCCTCCTCACTCCTGATTTGAGGCTGCCTCAGACCCTTCCCGTCTACTTTTATCTGAGGAGTAAGAGTGGGAGGAGGAGAGGCTGAGGAAGGATGGCAGCAGGAGGAGTTGACGTGGTCTCTTCTTCCAGGCCAGACCTGGTCCCACCCCATGGAGATCATCTGCACCAGGACTGTTTTATTTTTGTTGTTGTTTTGTTTTTTAGAAGACTGGCCTAGAGAAAACTCTTGGAGTTTTGCCAAGGCCCTGCAATTATTCCTGTCTTTAGTTTTATTTTCATATAAAACAAGTACAGTGTACATTAAAGTAAGATGATTCTTATTGCATGTTGCCAAAGGATGACCTGGAAAATGTGCTGTTAGGTGGACATCTCCTGGGGGCCAGCTTTTCTGAGAGTGATCTAGGGCCTTGCTAGTTAAACAATGGCCTACAGATGAGCAGCAGAGACATTACCAAGGAGTTTGTCAGAAATGCAGACTCTCAGGCTCTGCCCCATACCTACTGAATCAGAGTCTGAAATTGAATAAGATCCCCAGGAGTTTTATAAATGTTCAAGTTTAAGAAGGACTGATGTGGGATTTAGGAAGTCCTGGTTGAGCTGTGTGTGCAGAAAGATGAGATGGAGTTTTCCTAGACCAGCTGTTCTCAAACCTGACACATGTCAGAATCCCTCAGAGGGCTTGCTTAAATACAGGCTGCTGGCCCCCAGCCCCACAAATTCTGATTCAGCAGTTCTGGGGTGAAGCCTAGGAATTTTTTTAACAAGTTCTCAGATGATGTTGAAGCTGCTGACTCAGGGACACACTTTCAGAATCACTGCCTTAGATATACCTTTGGGCAGCCTGTAGGATTTAGGAAGATCTCTGGCTTTGAGAGCCTTTAGGAAGAACCCCTGTGGCTCACTTCAGATAGTAAGACGGAGAGGAGCAAATGCAAGCTCTGGAATCTGAAAACCCAGATATGAGTCCTGGATTTGATGCATTCTTGGAAGTCCCTTGACCTCTTACGATTGTTTAATTCATCTGAAAATGAATATAATAATAATAATAATCATCATCATCACCTCACAGCACTGTTATAAAGATCAAAGAAGGTATTTTATGATCTCTTAAATGAAATACAAGTAGAAGCTGCTACTACAGGTTGAGTATCCCTTATCCAAATACTTGGGATCAGAAGTGTTTCCGATTTTGGATTTATTCAGATTTTGGAATATTTGCATTATACTTACCAATTGAACATCCTAAATCTAAAAATTAAAAAAAAAAATCTTCCAAGTCAGAGGCTTTAGCAAATGATTTCATGTTGCTCTCTTTGTGGTAGGTTCTCTTCTGAGATGCTTTGCCTTTCTCTGTTTTATTTATTGCCACTTGGGGAAATTACCATATGGCTGAAAATGTGTTCTTTTTGGAAAAAAAGGATATTATGTGTTATTTTCAAGGACTGTTGCTGAGGCTGATTTTTGCTTTTTGATGTATCTGAACATTAGGTGAAAGTGATTCAGTCATTATGGTTATATCTGTTCCTGGCGTGGTAATATTAGCACTCCAGAACTATGCTCCATAGCATTCTGTCAGTGTATTTATAACAGACTGAAGAAACTCATCAGTGCCATCATCTCACTGTGTGAACTCCTCAGCATTCCAGCTTCCGGCTCGCAGAGGTCTAGTTGTTATGCTATCACCTTTGTAATGCCTTGGCCAGGAAGTCCTCATTATTCTTTTTGTGCCCATAGATTTCTGTGAAGCATCTCTGTTGGACTGTGTTGGGGTTTCTGTGACTGGCCAGGAAATCTTAGCTAAATCTTAGCTAAATTAGAGGCTTTGGCCAGGTGTGGTGGCTCATGACTGTAATCCCAGCAACTTGGGAGGCTGAGTTGGGCGGATCGCTTGAGTGCAGGAGCTTGAGACCAGCCTGGCAAAATAGTGAAACCTATCTCTACCAAAAATACAAAAAAAATTTAGCTGGGCACAGTGGCGCATGCCTGTAATCCTAGCTACTTGGGAGGCTGAGGCAGGAGGATCCCTTGAGCCCAGGAGGTTGAGGCTGCAGTGAGTCGAGATCATGCCATTGCACTCCAGCCTGGGTGACAGGAGTCAGTGAAACTCTGTCTCAAAAAAAAAAAAAAAAATTAGAGGCTTTAATTTATCACTGTGTGGCATAGGGAAAAGCGTGCAGGCTTTAGAGTTAGACACACCTGGGTCTGGTCCGGCATCCGTTCCTTATTGCAGTGGTTCTTCAACTTGGCCTCATATTGGGCTTAGCTGAGGAGATTTATAAGCAATATTTATGCTGGGTCCCACTTTAGAGATTGTGACTTAATTGGCCTGGGGTCACCTAGGCATGTGGTCTTTTAAAAACTTCCCCAGGTGATTGTACTAGTTTGAGACTCTCCAAATATGTGATTGTGAGTTTACTTAATGATTCTAAGCCTGGAGTTTCCTCATATATAAAATGGGTGTAATAACATCTCTCTTATAGCAGCACTGTGAAGATCATAGTTAATGTGAGATCCCTAAAAGGGATGATTTCAGGTGAGCTGGAAGGGTTCCTATGTCTCAAACCCCAGTGTCCTTTGCCATACTGCCTTTTCCACCACCACCATCGGGCCCCCAACAACTTCCCCAGTTATTCAGGCTCATCACCACCTTGAGGGAATATCTTTTGAATTCATGAAAGGACATCTGCTGGCTGGTGACCTCCTCATCTCCACCTATGGATCCAGCATGGTTCACACACCTGGCAAGCGATATTTTAGAAAGAAAGAACTTACAGTCCTTGCACTAGGACCAGGATTGGCTCATTGATGTGCTAGACACCATACCCTGGTTGCTGTCTGCATCTTCCCAGTGTGGCTGGCCTTTCTTCCCACATCTTGAGTGATAATCTTGCTCACCATCCTCTCCAACACGTCAGCTGATTCCACCATTGTTTAGCCTGTCTAGAGTTCACGTTCCTGTTTGCAACATCATAGCATTTTAACCTCTCAGCATGCTCCTCTCATGTAGCTTGCTCTTAGCCCTCAGTCTGAAGTGTGCTGTCCTTACAGTGAAGTGTCTGGCACGTACTTTTGGGCATTAGGGTCTACCAAATCATTATATACTTGCCTCATGTCCCCTGCTCAGCAAAAAGTTTCAGGAAATCAGGAACTCTCCATCTCCCCATCACGTAGTATATATGTGGGTGCTCAGGATGTATTGATTGAGTGAATGAAAGAAAGATCAGTTATATACTTACAGTGTGTCCCTTCAATTAAACAACTGATTGCATGAACAAGCTGACGTCTAAAGTCGTGTGTTCCCAGCTGGATTTTGAGTTCTCTAACTGTAGGTGCTGGGTTCTTATTTCTTTACATTCCTCATGGCATCTGGAACAATACTTGGCCAACACTGAGTGCTCAGTGAGCACTCTTGTCCTATTAAGGAGTAGAGATGTAGGCAAAGGAGCCAAAGGAATGACCCCAAACTGCATTTATTATAGTGGCCTCAGCAGAGATGGGCAAGGGCTAGACTTTGCTGATTAGGGTGGTGGTATCTTAGGGGAATATGCATACCCTAACAAGATCTATTGGGTCTGAGAAGATCATTTTAGAACTTGTATATCTTTATTTTTTAAATTTAAAAGAGTGGTATAATGGTCTTTGGAGACTCAGAATCAGGAAGGTTGGGAAGGGGTTGAGGGATAAAAAACTACGGATTGGGTCCAGTGTATATCACTTGGGTGACAGGTGCACTAAATCTCAGACTTCATCACTATACAGTGTATCCATATAACCCCAAACCACTTATATCCCAAAAGCTATTGAAATAAAACCCTATAAAGAAAAAAAATTAGGCTTTGTTGAGTTCTATATTACTGGCTGTGGACCCTTAATGTGATCCATATGGAACATGTGAGAGGGGCACTGTCATCCTCACAGGCTTGTTTTCATTCAGTATGTTAAAAATAATCTTGGCCAGTGCAGTGGCTCACACCTGTAATCCCAGCACTTTGGGAGGCTGAGGAGGGCAGATAACCTGAGGTCAGGAGTTTGAAACCAACCTGACCAACATGGTGAAACCCATCTCTACAAAAAATACAAAAATTAGCCACGTGTGGTGGCAGGTGTCTGTAAATCCACCTACTCAGGAGGCTGAGGCAGGAGAAATGCTTGAACCCAGGAGGCGGAGTTTGCAGTGAGTGGAGATGGTGCCATTGCGCTCCAGCCTGGGTAACAAAATGAGCCTCCATCTCAAAAACAAAAAAAATTCTTAAGCTGTTTGCATATACCTATAGATTTATTAATTTTATTATGTAATTTATCTAGTTTACTACTTACAATGTAGCTAAGTCACTTAAAACATTCTTGCAGAGAAACAAGAATTGATATTGCTGCTGTTGATGTAAGCACAAGAGAACAGTTAGAAACTGGCAGAAGTGCCCCTTCTCTGAGGCTGTTACGGGATGTTGGTTAGCCAGATGACAAGAGAAATACAATGGTGGCCTAACAGTAAGAAGGACAATGGCAATTTGACAACGACATGTCATAAATTTTTGAAATAGTCAAGAAGACTCTAAGAAATGTGCATTTATATTCATTGTCACCGTTGTATTAACCAAATCCTATATGGA
The DNA here is from genome assembly GCF_049354715.1 of Callithrix jacchus. Lineage (NCBI taxonomy): Eukaryota > Metazoa > Chordata > Mammalia > Primates > Cebidae > Callithrix > Callithrix jacchus. The sequence continues at coordinate 22,671,928 of NC_133524.1, forward strand.
CTCCATGTCTTGAAGAATTAACCCAATGGTGTTTGAAGGATTAATTAATGACTTTTGAAGATTTTTTAAGTTAATTTTACCTCATCTTTGGAAATTTCTGTTTTTGTATTTGTTAAAAGTATTCCTATTAGTCTATTAGTATATCTCTATAGAAATTAAACATCTGTGTATTGGGTGTGTATGCTGGAAAGCCTTTTACTAGTAGGAGGGCATGTCCACTGTGTCAGAATGCCATACAAATGAGAGAGTGGTTTGTTCTTGATGGGCTTTTAGCGTCATGTTATACTGCTCTCATGTGATTGGCTGACCGGAAAGCCATTTCAGGATTGTGTGTGATTAGTTACCATGGTAATGGCACAGCTGGGAGGGGAATGGATCATTAAAAATCAATCATCACTATTGAGTTAGGAATTAACTCAGATCAAACATTCTTTTGAGGTTGGTCATCTTTTGCTCATAGAAAAAGGCAACCCTTAAAATGTAACAGATTTAAAAAAAATATGTATCTTTAGCTTATGAGGTTGCTCATATATTTGGAAGTGAAAGACAATAAATCCTAGAAATTTACTCTTTATCAAGCATTTTGTTATTTATTTGAATCCTACAACAACCTTATAAGGAAGGGTCAACCCCATTGTATGGTAAGGAAAGATAAAATCAGAGACCTTAAGTGACTTGTCCAAACTCACGTATTTAGTAAGCATAGGATTAGGGTGCGAAATTAGATACTTGGCATTATTTTGCTGTAGTTTCCAAAGGCAAAGAATACATAGGCATTTTATCAAGTCACCTAATCCAGTAAGTCCTCACTTAACATCATTGATAGGTTCTTGGAAATTGTGACTTTAAGTAAAATGACGGATAATGAAAGCAATTTTGACCATAGGCTAATTGATGTAAACAGGAGTTAAGTTCCTATGGCATATTCTTGCTCACAAAAACATCACCAAGCATCTAAATGAAGACCAAAACACTTCCAGTATTAAACATTGAATACATGCTAGCTATACATACATTTAAGAAAGACAAATAAAAGCAAGTAAGATAATGATTAACCCAGTTATTCCAGTTCAGGGTTGCAGGTGCTGGAACCTATTTAGGCAGCTCAGGGCACCAGGCGGGAACCATCCCTGGCTCGGACTCCGTCCCTTTGCAGGGTGCAGTCACTCATACAATGGGAACATGTAGACATGCCGATTAAGCTAGCAGGAATATCTTTGAGATGTGGGAGGAAACCAGAGTACCCAGACAAAACCTGTGCAGACCTGGGGAGAATGTGCGAACTCCACACAGACAGTGACCCTGGCCCAGAATTGATTTTTTTTTCTTATCAACTGTAAAACAAAAGGATGTTGAATGAAATGATGCTACTTGAGGATCTGCTGTAATGTGAAGGTACTCACAATTTCCAGACCTGAAAGGCTATGTAACAGTGGACTCTATACCCTGAGAGTGAAAGCAAAATGTTCACTCTGAGGGCCGGGGCTGGAACCTTTCCTTCATCTATCTCTGTTCGGTGGTGAAAAGCAAGACAATTTTGGTCGTGCTTATTGACGTTGTAGCATCTTATGTAGTTTCTCAAATGAAAGTTCAGCGTTTCTGTATGAGCAAGAGGCCTCTCAGTGGAGCTTTGCCAACTGTTTTTGTTAAGGTGCTCTGCAGAGTATCAGATATTGACCTAAAATACAATAAATGGGCATCTCTCTCTGTTAACAGGACCATTGCCAACTATTTGGTGTGGAGAATGGTTTATTCCAGAATTCCAAACCTTAGCAGGCGCTTTCAGTATAGATGGCTGGAATTCTCAAGGGTAAGTTTAAGAAGGTTGCAATGTTCCATCACTGGATAACTTTATGCTGGAATAGTCCATATATTAACTGATCCAATAAAAATCACCTTTAGGGATTAGACAGAGTTTGTAGCCCCAGCTCTATTGTGTGTGTGTGTGTGTATGTGTGTGTGTATGTGCCTTATTTATTTTTATTTAGGTATAAATTACATATGGCCAGGAACACTCAAGCTCTACTCTGATGGTTTCTATAAAGGTATTTAGGGAAATACGTGAGGCCACACATTGTTTTCAAACTTCTCCGTCTTATCAGTGTATTCCCATTTTCCCCAGAGTTTTTAACTGGGTCACTGTAATTATAATTTTAACATTTCTTTGTGATGTATTTGTAACTATCTTTTATTTTCAGTATTCTGAATATTTAAAATGTGCACGATCATGGTATTAGATGGCAGAGTTTCATTTTCAATTTGGAAATAATTTGGTCTTAAACTTTACCTGTACCTTCCGTCTTTGAATCTATCCTTTGCTAGGTCCAAGAGGCTCCAATTTAGTTTTCTCTGAGACCTCACTGAACCATCTGAGATGGTTTTCCTCTCCCTGCTCTTTTTCTCTCCCTGGCTCTTTGTTTGTTTTTATTAGAGATGGGGTCTCGCCATGTTGCCCAGGTGTGTATTGAACTCCAGAGCTCAAGTGATCCTCCCACCTCAGCCTCCCAAAGTGCTGGGATTAAAGGCATGAGCCACTGTTCCAGGCCTCACCTGGCTTTTTAATCTTTGCTTCTCTCCCACCCTTGCTTGCCTCCCAGTTTATACCTATGTTCTCATCTTTGTTTTTGAGGCTTATGTCTGACTAATTCTCCTACCACTAGAGGCCGTAAGGGTTTTGTATCTTTAAAACAGTTTTTATTTTTTTATCAGTTTAAAGTTAAGTGAATGGTGAATCTTATAAGTGATGATTTCATTCAAGAGAAATTTTAGTTATTAGAGGAACTAGTAAGTATAGAAAGTCTTAGTGGGCCATTCTCTGTAGTGCAGTTATTTTGGATATGCTTTGACCCTATAAAGTCACTAGCACATAAAGTTACTTTAGGGCTGGATGCAGTGGCTTATGCCTGTAATCCCAGCACTTTGGGAGGCCCAGGTGGGCAAATTGTTTGAGTTCAGGAGTTCAAGACCAGCCTGGCCAACATGGTGAAAACCCATCTCTATGAAAAATACATCAATTAGCCGGGCATGGTGGCACATGCCTGTAGTCCCAGCTACTCGAGAGGCTGAGGAAGGAGAATTGCTTGAATACAGGAGGCAGAAGCTGCAGTGAGCCGAGACGATACCACTGCACTCCAGCCTGGACAACAGAAGGAGACTCTGTCTCAAAAAAAAAAAAAAAAGTATTTTTACAGAGAACAGCATAAAACACACACATACACACACACACACACATATATATATATATTTAGGTCATAACAATGGATTAAGATACAAAACAAGTAGATTGTGTGTGTGTGTGTGTGTGTGCATGTGCATGTGTGTATTTTTAACTCCCATGAATCACATAAAAGATGATGCCCAGCTGCTTTCCACCCCTACTGTGAAGACAATGAGAGAGAGGTGTAAGAAGCAGTGTGTGAACATTTAAGGTTAGGTATGAGGGGATGTTTCTTGAGCACGAAGTGCTAAATATAATTGATGAAGAAGGTTATAGGATCTCTTTCTCTACAGATTTTAAAAATAGATTCACCCCTTACCTCTGAGAGAGGTTATCAGAAATCAGAGGAAGAATAGATGAAATTAAGCCTTAATCCCATTCCTCGAAACAACTTGGCTCTAACATTGTTTAAAAGACACTTCTGGCCACCATTTTCAGGGCTTCCCTTCCTCCCTGCCTTCACTCCAACTTCCAAGGGAAACTTTATATTTATGTCTCTGCTTTTATCCCCAAGAATAAACCTCTGAGCCTTCCAGATCCTGCTTGGGAACCTTCTTACCTGTTTGTAAATGTTTTATTGTAATGGTATAATCGCAACAGATGGGCAAAGCATTTACATCTGTATTTTACTTGTTTACCAGAGGTTTTTTTTGCTGTGACACAATGTAAATATGCTCCCTGTGTTCATGGTGGGTCATGTTCTCCTGCTCTGCCTTGTTGAGTTGCTACTCAGCAAGGAAACCCTCGTTGGGCAGGAACTTTGATCACCCATTGATTCTAGACCTTCTTAGTGGAACTTCAGTTCTCAGTAGATATTAACTATTATCTGGACACTTGAATAACATCCTCTCATTTCCCTGCTGACTGCAGAAAAGTGATACCATTGTCCAGATTCTTTTTTTAATGGGTAAAATTGGGAAGAAAGGAGAAATGTATTATTTTAACTGTTAAAACATTTCTTTCTTTCCTTCCTTCTTTCTTTCTCTCTCTCTCTCTCTCTTTCTTCTTTTTTTTTTTTTTTGAGACAGTCTGACTGCATTGTCCAGGCTGGAGTGCAGTGGCCTGATCTCAGCTCATTGCAACCTCTGCCTCCTGGGTTCACGCAGTGCTCCACCTCCGCCTCCTAAGTAGCTGGGATTACAGACATATGCCACTATGCCTGGCTAATTGTTGTATTTTTAGTAGACATGTGGTTTCACCATGTTGGCCAGGCTGGTCTCCAACTCCTGACCTCAGGTGATCTGCCCACCTGGGCTTCTCAAAGCGCTGGGATTACAGACATGAGCCACTGCACCTGGCCTAAAACATTTTCATTTAATTTTAAAAATAATGGGTACAAGCATTTTTTTTTCTTCTTCTTCAGTTATTTTATCTTTGCCTCTACTATCTGACACATATGTATGGGTTAGGGTATGCAATGTTTTGTAGACTGTTTTCTTCAGGTTGTTTGAATTTTTTTCAGCCATGGGTTTTATCCAAATGAAGTTTAATCTGGATCAATTATCTTCCACAGGTAATCCAGGGGACCACAACTTTGCTGCCTCAATGGGACAAATGTGTTAACTTTATTGAAAGTGCCCTCCCTTATGTTGTTGGAAAGATGTTTGTAGATGTGCACTTCCAGAAAGATAAGAAGGAGATGGTAAGTGGGGCTCCCCAGCTAGTAAAAAACAATGCAGTTTACTCAGATCCGACAAGGGTATGTTCAGCAGGCTAATGGCAGCCTTCCAAGTGTTAGGGGCTTGTGGATAGTCTTCAGATTCCTTCAACTTCTCAGTGAAATAGGAAGAAAGGTCATCAAATGAGAGTGAGGATGAGTGAGCAAGTATTGAAGATTAGAGGAGAGAGAAGGTATGTAGTTGTACAGGGGAGAGGCAGAGTGAATAAACTGAGAATATGGTATAGCTGCTTGAAGGCAGGCATGTCCAGGTGTAGGTGAGGTTTCAGGTCATGAGTTTAAAGAGAGACTCATCACTGTGGCAGTGTGTTCTTCCCCATCTGTTTTAACTGCATTGGAAGGGTTTTTTTTTTCTTTTAGCTTTATTGAGGTGCATTTGACTAACAACAATTGTATATATTCAAAGTATACGGTAGGGCACAGTGGCTCATGCCTGTAATCCTAGCACTTTGGGAGGCCAAGGTGGGCAGATCACTTGAGGTCAGGAGTTCAAGGTCAGCCTGGCCAACATGGTAAAACCTCATCTCTACTAAAAAGAATACAAAAATTAGCTGGGCATGGTGGCAGGTGCCTGTAATCCCATCCACTTGGGAGGCTGAGGCAGGAGAATCGCTTGAACCTGGGAGGATGGAGGTTGTAGTGAGCTGAGATCATGCCGCTGTACTCCAGCTTGGGTGACAGAGTGAGACTCTGTCTCAAAACAAACACAAAGCATACAACATGATGATTTGACACATCTGTCGCCACACTTATTTACCACTGTTTGTGTGTGTGTGTGTGTGGGGGGGTGAGGACACTTAAGATTTACTCTCTTAGCAAATTCAAGTATGTAATACATTATTAGTAACTATAGTCACCATGCCATATTTTAGATTCCCAGAACTTATTCATCTTAGAACTATAGGTTTGTATCCTTTGATCAACATCTCCCTATTTCCCTGCCTCTAGCCCCTGGCAACTCCTGCTTCTATATTTTAACGTTTATATAAATATTCTACATATATTGTCTTTCTGTGTCTGGCTTATTTCACTTAGCGTAATGTCCTTCAGCTTTATCTGTGTTGTTGCAAAAGGCAGGATTTTCTTCATATAAGGCTGAATATTAATCCATTGTGTGTCACACACACATATATACACACATACCACATTTTTCTTATCTGTTCATCTATTGAAGAATATTTAGGTTTATTCCTTAACTTGGCTATTATGAATAATGCTGCAATAAACATGAGGGTGCAGATCTTTCTTCCATATACTGATTTTACTTCCTTTGGATATATACCCAGTAGTGGGATGGCTGGATTGAATGGTAGTCCTATTCTTAATTTTTTGAAGATTTGCCATGCCATTTTCCATAATGGGAGTTTACATTCTTACCAACAGCACAGAGCATTCCCTTTTTATCCCGGGAATACCTTGCCAACGCTCACCTCTTAAATTTTTGATCACAGCCATCCTAAGAGGTAGTGAAGTGATATTTCATTATGGTTTGATTTGCATTTCCCTGATGATTAGTGATGAAAACCTTTTCATATACCTGCTGTTTATATGTCTTCTTTAAAAAACTGTCCATTCAGGTCTTTTGTCTATTTTTTTTTAAATCAGGTTATTTGTTTTTTCACTACTGAGAGGGTGTATTTTGAATTAGAAATTTGGATTTGGCCAGGTTTTTTTTGTCTGCATCTCTTTTTTGATGAATTATATTTTACAAATGTCATGAAGGAAAAGATCCAGGTATGATTAATAACAATCCATGTAGTCAATCAGATAAAAATATATGAGCAGCTTGGATGCAGGTGGTCAATCGCTGAATTTAAGGTCAAAGGCATTATTATGTCATGATTGTTCAAATGATTGGTATCATGTAGTGATACACAATAATACCAAATGGTTAGTATTATGTATCAGTACATAGTCATTACTGATACATAATATACATGATTATATATTATGCACTCAAATTTGCTTTGTAATACCATATCTAAGTACATTTGTGGTAGGCCAGATCTCACTAATGCAGGGCTCCATCACAACTGTCCCACACTGACTGAGTAGCCAGGTTAAACATTAGAAGCTGATTGACCCGTGCTCTTATACAAAGGCTGGAAGATAACAAAGAGCCCACCAAGAGTTTTGCGTAGGCTTTTCCTGCTCCTTGAAGCATGACAAGATAACGAATGAATTCTTAACAGGACCCTTTTAGGATTAAACATGTTTTATTGGGGATCTGAAGAAACTCCCTAGGCCTCTGCAAACAAGTTTATTGGGGTCTAAAGGAACTCCCCAAACCTTTATGATTTAGCAGGAGACAGATAAGGTTAATCACCTCAGCACCTAGACCCATTTATTTAGATTAGATAAACTTACCGAGGCTCCAGAAGAAGGTCTTCAGGACTCAGACCTAGTTGTAGATTAAAAGAAGTTTTCATTTATGTCTTTAGATGAATGCCCACTTACATGTAGACATATAGCTTTGAAGGTATATAAGCTCTGGAAAACTTTGTAATTTGGAATTGTTCTGGCGATAATTTCCAGGCTTTCTCCCGGTAACCAGTTACAGAAAATAAAACTCTCTTCCTCCCCAGTTCATCTGCATCTTGTTATTGGGCCACAAGAAATAGCAGCCTGACCCTCAGTTTGGTCTGGGAACCTGTTTTTACAGTCTTTGAGTATGAGACTTTATGTGTGAACCTCGCAGCTTCCTTGCAGACAATTTCACTGAAGAATTAATGTCTTCAAAATACTCAATATTCTCATTGTGTGTTTTCTTTTGCTCCTTGGTCAGAGTAAACAGAATGAGATCTTATCAGATAATCACAGTGGTAATATTATAAGCTCTGGGAAGGCTATAAAAACAATTAAAGGATAATGGAAGATTTAAAAAAAATTTACAGCAGGAGGTTTTTTGGCAGTAGAAGAATTTTAACTAATATGAAAAGTATGCAGATTGAACTTGTTTTTCTCAAATAAAGTTGATTTTGGCAATCTCCCCCCTTATTTTGATGTCCTTTGATGTATATGGGGGCAGGGTGGTAGTTACACACGTACTCATCTCTTTAAGGTAAAATTATTTGCCTCCCTTGTGCAGGAGCTGTTTTCCTCAGGGAATACTTGAGTTGGAAACTTATAAGAGAAATATGTGGCCTTTTATAGCCTTTTTTTTTTACAGGGCTCCTATCCAAGAACCACCTGGAACCACTGATTTACTTGAAAAACATTCTGTATAATTAGCTACAGTCTACAGAAAAAGAAAAATAGAAAGATCCCCAAAGGGGCAAATGCCAGAGACTCTAACTCAGATGAAAGGCTGTCTGCCATTGTTTACTTACCAAAAAAGTTAGTTAAGTGAATGAATATAGTCAGAAGGTTAAACTTCAGGTACTTCTCAAAGTTACATGGGTAAATGAATCACATGAGCATCTTCTTGTTAAAATGCAGATTCTCATTGCATTTTAACAAGGGTTTTGTTTGTTTTGTTGTTTTAAGTTGTGTTTGGGGTAGGATCCATGAATTTGCCTAACAAGCTTCCAGGTGTGACTGCTCTGCTGGTCCAGGACCACACTTTGGTCAGCAAGGTCTTCTCATGATTCATTTGTTTGTAAACAGTTACCACCAAAAAGCAGGCCCTGGTGACTCACAAGAGCAGGCCAGGCCAGTTGACACGAATAGCAATACTTTATTTACCAAAAGTGGTTGCATTAGTGCGAGTAACCGCTTTAATTTTTAGATAAAAATTTCTGTGATTCAGATTGGTTTAAATGGACTGTGAAAAGCCCTGCGTTACCACCTCCAGGCTTGGTTCCCCACCCACCAACTTTTTAGTTATCTTTGGAAAACGGATACCTAGGTTTTACTAAGAGACTCCTGCCCCACTTCTCCTCAGTGTCTCTGTTCTAGAACCTCTGGATGACAGAGTTGGCCCAACTGCCTGTGGTTGGCACCGTCTGTTTTAGAAAGTGAGTAGGAGATAGCAGATCACATTGAGGTTTCCTACCTATCAGAGTTCTCTTCTTTTTCACTGGGGAAAACACATAATTCCACGTTAGTGTTTCGTTAAGACTTCCCGCACGCAAGTGTGCATTTGGACACACCAAAACACCAACACTCTCATACTCATTCACACACATAGCCATGGGAATTTAGCAAATTTAATTAGAAATGAAGAATAGCATGTAGAAAAGGAGAGTCCTTCAACAGAAAGCCACCCAAAGAGGTGGTATAGTACAATCCCTTGCCTTCCAGCTAGTGGGACAGAGCCTTAACTCGTGTGGGATTGGCTGCAAGTGTTGCTTTGTCTCTGCAGTCCAAAGTAGCACTATCCAATTGAACTAGAAGATGAGCCATATGTGTATGTAATTTTATATACATATATACATATGTAATTTTATATATATATACACATAAGTAATTTAAAATTTTCTAGTAGCCACAATAAAATGAAAGGACACAGGTGAAATTAACTATAGTTTAATCCAATTTATCTAAAATATTCTCATTTCAACACATAATTAACATAAATTTACTAATATGAGGCCAGGTATGGTGCTCACACCTGTAATCTCAGCACTTTGGGAGGCTGAGGTGGGAGGATCCCTTGAGACTGGGAGTTCGAGACCAACCTAGGCCACAGAGTGAGAGCCCATCTCTACAAAAAAATAAAAAGCCAGATAAGATGACACATGCCTGTAGTGTCAGCTACTCAGGAGGCTGAGGCGGGAGGATCACTTGAGCCTGGGAGGTTGAGGCTGCAGTGAGCCAAAATTATGGCACTGCACTCCAGCCTGGGTAATAGAGTGAGACCCTGCCTCAAAAAAATAAAGTAAGATTACTAATATAATAGTTTATAGGCCTTATTTTATACTGTCTCTGAAACTCCATGTGTATTTTATATTTACAGCATATCTTATTTGGGACTAGGCACATTTCAATGTTGCTAAGTGACTACCATATTAAACCTTGCTGGTCTAAATAGGAAGGATCCCTTGAGCTCAATATGGCAGGATTCATTTTCTAGGTGAGAGGTTACTAGTAGCCAGCACTGGGAGGGCGGCGTTTATTTCCCTGGCCAACTGTTTCAAGTGGGGCTTTAATATCAGAGAGGCAGGACTCACTTAAGCAACACCAGGATTCATGGCCTGGGAACAGGGTGGGAATCAGTCAAGGTGCTAGCTGGTGAGGATATTTCACATTTTCTGGAATACTATCTTAGAGGCAGAAACAAGTTCCTGACCCTACTCTGAGGCAAGCACCTCAGAGGCATAGTTCTCATTGGCTCAGGGACTGCATGAACTGTAATATGCAAATTAAAGATGTTCAGTGCCTGGAGGTGTAAAGGACTCTATCAAGCCGAAGCCAGGGGTTCCAAGCTCAAATACCCTCATGGTCAGTGAGTACCATTAAATAATATGCACGAATAACGCCGACTGGGTGTAGGCAAAAGCCAGGGCAAGTATAATAATAAATGGTAATCGCCATTGACCTTGGTGTTGGGGATACAGTAGTAGTGAAGTGGGCTTGTGGAGTGGTGAATGGGCTATCCAGGATTCAGCCAAGACTTGTCTCCAGCCAATTGTTTTCATGCAGAAATGCAGGGCTCAAGGTGCTAGACAGATTTCGGGTTTTTGTTTTCTGAGAGAAGTAAAATATCTGGATATTTATATGGAATCTTATATTTTAAATCTTTGCCAGTATTCTGGAGGCCAAATTAAATATGTCCTGGGGATACCATTGCCTCCCCCCCACCCCAAGATGGAGTCTCCTTCTTTTGCCCAGGCTGTAGTGCAGTGGCATGATCTTAGCTCACTGCAACTTCTGCCTCCCAGGTTCAAGCAATTCTCCTGCCTCAGATTCCCAAGTACCTGAGATTACAGGCACATGCCACCATGCCTGGCTAATTTTTTATATTTTTAGTAGAGATGGAATTTCACCATGTTGGAACTCCTGACCTCGTGATCCACTTGCCTTGGCCTCTCAAAGTGCTGGAATTACATGCGTGAGCCACTGCCCCCGGCCTCCATTGTGTTTTATATTAACATTTTCTCCCTCCTTACCTCCCTTTCTTCCCCCTTTCTCCCCTCTAATCTTCAGAAAAAACAATCATAACCATGTCTGTCAGAGGACTTTTCAAATTTTTTATCTTACTTAGATGAAGATTATGTATAATTTAGAAATATATTCCATTAGGTAAGCATTTAATATTACTTTTGTGTAAAGTTACATGAAAGTGGGACTCCTCCAGAGAACTGATGACGTATCAGCACTGTAAATAGAGATGATGCACTCATTCCACTGTGACAAGCCCTGATCCATATGCTCATGACCTAAACAGCAGGAGAGAGAATGAGTTGCGTTCAGGGAGGATGTCTAAAGTTATCACTTGCTAATTTTCTCTTTTATTTATTTTTATTTTTTTAATAGTCTCATTTTTTCCTTCTCTTTTCTTTCTTTTTTTTTTTTTGAGGCAGAGTCTCACTCTGTTACCCAGGCTGAAGTGCAATAGCATGATCTTGGCTCATTGCAACCTTTGTCTCCTGGGTTCAAGCCATTCTTGTGCCTCAGCTTCTTGAGTAGCTGGGATTACAGGTGTGCGCTAACACACCTGGCTAATTTTTGTATTTTTTTTTTTTTTTTTTTTGGTATAGACTGGGTTTTGTCATATTGGTCAAGCTGGTCTTAAACTCCTGACTTCAAGTGATCTGCCTGCCTCGCCCTGCCAAAGTACTGGGATTACAGGTGTGAGCTACCGTACCTGGCCTCATTTTTTTTTTTTTTTATTAAACTATATATCTGTAATGTATATCTGCAAGTGCCCCAGATAGATACTCATGTCCATGGAGGGCAGATGAAGATTCCAATGAAGACCAGAGAATGAAGGGATTGTCACCATGGGCCTAGTTGTGACCATGATGGTCAGGATATATTGGTTTTAAAATCTGGTGATGATAATAACAGTAGCAGTTAGCTTTCACTGAGGTTTAACTAGGTGTCTTGTATTCTTCTAAGTGCTTTCAGTGTGCGAACTCACTTATCCTCACGATGACCCTGTTACTGCTATTAGTGCTCTCATTTTCCAGATGAGGAAACAGGCTCAGAGAGTTGAAATAAGTTCTCTGGATTCATATAGCTTGAAAATGGCTTAGGTGGGGTTCAAGCCCAGACCATCTACATGGAAACCACTGTTCCATTTCCTTGTTTCTCTCTGAAAACACTTGAATCTTTGCCAATTGTATGAATGTGAGGAGACCAGAACCTTCTTAGTGGCTTATCTTATAATTACCCTTATTAGCAAATTCTTTATTCTAATACTAAGATCCTAAAAAGGCACACATTTCATATTTTTTAACATTTCAGGGTAGGAAACGGTTGGAATAGGTTTGGCTTCTGGTATTTCAATATTTTAAATACAAATATAGTGGAAACCTAATTCAAATCCAAACAGTTGACATCACATTTTTGTATTCATATCATTCTCAGGAGAAAGACGGAAATGATAAGAAGCAAGCTATTGACTAAGAACATATGCAGGTTTATCTTTGGCTCAGTCTACACACTGAGCTCAATTTCTAGTATTTTCTACATACATCATTCTAAGGAGTGATCCATGATGTTTGTAGTGGTAACCCAAAGGCTCTGTAAGATTCCTTGTCACAAAAGTTTTTAAAAAAATATTTACCATTCTCTAGTTACTAAGGCAGAAATGTGAATATATATATCAAAGACAAATTTTTCTATTGTGTTGATGGGAAAAAAGGCCTTGTTGCTTTAACTCTAGTTTCTAGAAAATTCAGGGAAGTCGAAGTTCCCATTTGAACATTTTGGCTGAGCTAAGTTCTTCCGTATAAACTGTATCTTGGTTTGTTTCATTGTAGACACTATGTCCCCAAACTACTTATCTTTATTCATATATCTCGTCTCTGCCAGTACGCATTTTTTGCTGCTCCCTGAAATTTTCTGAGTTTTTGTTATAAAGTAAACTCTGTTAAAAAAATAATAATTTTGGCCCTTGTTAAAATAGTAATGAAGACTTTACTGAGGACCATTGCAATAGGTGTCAAGTCTGTCACAACAGGAGAGAAAGATTAGGCTCAACTCTAAATACAGCAAAGACAGCTGGAGATTTATAGCCAGTAAGGAGAATGAGGGGGTCAGTGGATGGCAAATTACAAAGAGGAGACATCAAGAGCAGGGAAATTCTTGCTAAACCAACTTAACAGGATTCTTGTGGAAGGCAGGCCAAGGTGATCAGGTATCAAGGCTGGGTATGCTTTCTAAAGTGACTTAGCAGGATTCTTCCTACAACTGCACTAGGTAGGCTTGACGAGGACAGAGTGTGGGTGGGAGGAGGGTAAGGGCAAGATGTACTTGAGAAGAGGGCGCAAAGGAGCCCGACTAAACTTTGGTCAAGGAGAGAGTCTTTGTCAGACTTCAGATCAAAGTTAAAGTCACTGATCTCTATTACATATTAGAACATTCTATATGCAGAAGGTTAATCTAGTTTAAGCAGAGCAAATCTATTACACTTCGAATTTAGACTTTATTAAGTGAAGAACTAAAACTTTACTCCCTATGTAAAGTAATTCACTAATTTCTCCTGCACTCTAGCAGCCTATTCTTTTTCTCTTTTACTGTAAAGACTTTGTTCATGTCCCCAAGTAATGCCGTAGATGACCTACAGTATCTTCCATTTTTTTCTGAGCTGCTCTCTGCCTGAGCAATTCCAGTAGTAATTCCTATCCTAAGAAAAGAATTTTCCTCCCACCCCATACTGCTACAGCTGGTGTCGAAGACTTAAATACCCACGTGGGTCCTATTGTGGTGGTGGAGTTTGAACTTGCAACCTCAGTACACTAGGAGTTCACCTCATTAGTGAGCTAAGATAATTGAATTGATGTACTGCCATTAATATTCTTTAAGTTCTCCAATTCCCTCGTTCACTGTTTCTCTCAGTGGTTGAGTAAATGAGATGTAACTATAATGTTGATGGCAGAAGTCACATGAAAGTCAGTGTCATGCATTATAGCATTGCCCTTATACTGAGGAGTTTCTCTTTCCTTGCAAATTCAGCTGCTCACTAGGGTTGCTCTCGGTAAGGCCGTTGTACAGATAAAGACAATGGTCTCTTCATCACAAATTGTGCAAAGAAAGGATATTCTCTTTGGCTACCAAATGTCTCTGTTTCTGTTTGTCTAGTAAGTGGTGTTGGTTATCATTATCTAGATCACTTTCCAGAGAAACTTTGCTGAAGACCTGTCTGAATGAAGGCAAACCATAATAATTTCTTTTTTAGGGGCTTTTAAGTATATTTATAAAATATTGACCTAATGTAGAAATTACATCTGATTTTCTGCAAAGTTGCATTGATAGGTCATAGCCCAGCTCTGCTCTTCCCAACATGGGCAGATCACTTAACTTCTTTGAGCTTGTTTTACTGTTTGTAAATGGCCTAGGCGTTTCTGTTGCTATGGTAATGCTGCGTAATGATCAGTCACAAAGCCTCACTGGCATTTGACAATAAGCAGTTACTGCTGATGCATCTGGAGTCAGTGGTGGGCCCCCATGCAGCTCTGCTGATTTTGGCTGGGCTGGCTTGAATTTCTGGGGGTTGGCTGATCTAGGTTGGCTTTGGCAGAGGTGATTGGAATGACTCTGGTTGAATGATCAACTCTGGTTCATGTGTCTTCCTTCAGCCAGCTAGCCTGTGCATGCTCTCATGGTGATGGCAGAAGTTCAAGTGAGCAAGTAGAAACATGTGAAGTCTCCTGAGACCTAGGCTCAGAACAGGCATAATGTAATATCTGCGTTTTGTTGGCCAAAGCAAGTCACAAGGCCAGTCCAGATTTACAGAGTAGGGAAATAGACACTGCTCTTTTTTTTTTTTTTTTTTAAGACAAGGCCTGGTTCTGTCACCTAGGTGACCCAGGTGTCACTCTAGGCTCTGTCACCTAAAGTGCAGTGTTGCCATCTCTGCTCACTGTAACCTCTGCCTCCCAGGATCAAGCCATCTGCCCACTTTAGCCTCCCGAGTAGCTGGGATTATAGGTGTGCACCATGATGCCCGGCTAATTTTTGTATTTTTTGTAGAGATGGGGTTTTGTTGTGTTGTCCAGGCTGGTCTTGGACTCATGGGCTCAAGTGATCTGCCCACCTTGGCTTCCCAAAGTGTTGGAATTACAGGTGTGAGCCACCCAGCCTGGCCAACTCTGTTTTTAATGAGAGGACCTGCAAAGTCACACAGTAAGGGATGTGTATAAATGAAGGGGTATGGTATTACAGCCATCAGTGCTGTGTATAATGAATAGGG
This sequence comes from Callithrix jacchus, assembly GCF_049354715.1. Lineage (NCBI taxonomy): Eukaryota > Metazoa > Chordata > Mammalia > Primates > Cebidae > Callithrix > Callithrix jacchus. The sequence goes on from NC_133524.1 coordinate 22,687,123, forward strand.
ATAAAATTAGTATCTACCTCTTTCATTTGTGGTGAGAATTGAATGCGATAATCCATGTGGAGGGCCTAGCACAATATGTGGTACACAACAAATGCTCAGTGAATGTCAGCTATTCTTATTGCTAACATTGCCATGTCTGATGTTAATAATTAAGATAGAATTTATAACATCAACTTCCTGGCATGGGCTGTGGCAACTTCTGCATTCAGATTTCCTCTTTTTAATTTGTTGTGGAAAGAGTAAGAGTGAGGGAGGTGCCTGGGGGGTTTTGCTGTTGCTGCTCCTCCATACATGCCTAGTGTAGTAACTTTCACTGGAATAAAGATCCTTTTCATGCTAGTGCCTGGCCACATTCCAGAACCCACCCTATCATTTAATGACAAGTTTGGCTCACACACAAGTCTTAATGAAATTACTTCAAGAGCCAAATATAATTTTTTAATTTCTTTTTTTGGGGGTGGTGGGGACTGAGTCTTGCCCTGTTGCCACCAGGGTGGAGTGCAGTGGCATGATCTCTGCTCACTGCAACCTCTGACTCCTGGGCTCAAGTGATTCTCTTGCCTCAGCCTCCCAGTAGCTGGGACTACAGGCATGTGCCACCATGCCTGGCTAATTTTTTTAGTAGAGACAGGGTTTCGTTGTGTGAGCCAGGATGGTCTTGATCTCCTGACCTCATGATCTGCCCACCTCGACCTTCCAAAGTGCCAGGATTACAGGCATGAACCACTGTGCCTGGCTGTATAACTTCTATAATAGGTCCAGATTTCATAACTCTCTACAGCCTAAATCTTGTTGCAACAAATATCAGGTTCCAATTGTGACAGCTCATTTATGCAATCTTTGGTCAAGTGGCATCCAGCAAAACAAGTAATTTAGATCGCTCATTGGGAATTCTTTTGAAATAAATGTGGACGCTTACTCTTGTCCTTGTCTTGAGTGTGCTGCCATGATGATGACATGTTGGCTCACCTTTCTTGTTTGTTTTCTCCATTTCTGGTAACACATTGGACAGTGTTGCCTTTGCCACATATTATCAGACAGTCTTGTCAAGCAGATCTGGTCAGACCTATGGAATGCGAAGACCCTGTATTAGAAATTCATTTACCTAAAGAAAACATTTATGCCTTCCAACAGATCTGAATGTTGGAAGTGACTAGGCATAGTTACTTGCTGGGGAGAATTGACCCACAGCCAAAGGCTAGAGTATTTGAGACTGATGGACTTGTAAATATTATTCTGGTTTCTCATTCGTTCTCTCTTCAAGTTGGAAAGTGGAAAACAGGAAAAGATGAGTTATAAAATTAGAATACAACCTATATCTTTATATACAACATCCACCTCAGTCTTATGAATATATGGCTTTAGGTAAAAGGACATGAGAAATTCCTCCTATACCACTGGAATAACACACTTTATAGCATCATTTGGGCCCAGATAATTTGATTTTTTCTTCTTTTGCCAAAATGTTTAATAGCTATATAAGATTGCTAATCCTGGCAAACTGGTATGATTTATTCACTTACTTGGCTGCCAGAAACCTCAGCATTTTCTAACTATTCTTAGTTTTTCTGGTTTACCCACATGTCCCACTTCAATATAGGTCAGTTTTTACCTATTGTGTTGCCATTATTTTTTATCAGGAGCCAATTCAAGGTCATTTTTATAAATAGTTACAGTATACATAATGAATTAATGAATATTTAATATTTATTGGTGCATTGACTTATTTAATGTCTGTGTTTCCAGTAAAGTGACAACTGCCAGAAAGAAAAGTTTTAAGAGTTCCCTGAGATTAAAGCTTATTTCTTCAGGGTTACCCACATAAATTATTAACAATAATTTCCATTTTTCACATTCAGTAATCAAATGGTTACAACTCAAGAAAACTTGCCCTGCTCTAGGCCAGTAGGAAGACTGGAAACATTTTAATTTCATGTTATTTTCCCAGATATTATAACTTAAGTATATTGAAGAGGAAACCCTCAACATTACGCCTTTTAATTAAGAGTTTTATTAACATTATATTACTTTAAGGGTAATATACATAATCAACCTTACTGATTTTTTTTGTTTCTCTTTTCTTTTTAAGAACACCTAGCCTGTAACGATTCCTACTAGATATGTACTATGTTTTTAAACCATTCCTAGCTGTTTGTCATGTGCCATGCTGACATCACCTATCTTAGAATGGGCTAGGCTCACTTACTGAGTCATTTGATTTCCAGTCAAGTTTGTGCTTGGTAGTGGGCTACAGTCATTCCAGAGACATTTGCTGTGAACATTGTCCCCTAACGTAAAGACGGATTTGCTACTCACAGATGAGTTCTATTCATGGATCAGGCTTTGAGTTACTAAATCAGAGCAGGTCTCTCTCTTCAAAAATGACTTCATCTAAAAAGGGTACCATGCACTTTTTTTTTCCTTTTTCAACTTTTAGGTTGTTAAATCTTCTGATCATATCTGAACAACAATGTATTTTCTATGAGTGAGTTTGTTAATAGTTTCTCTTTGTATGACTGGAATGACTGTTACCCGTTAGCATGTATGAAAGATATTTGATTCAATTTCAGCTCTGCTAGATACCAATTGAAGGTTTCAAAAAGCACATGTTGATTGACTTGTATTTACTGAACATATTTTCATAGTAGATATGAATGTGAGATGGAATCATATCATTTGAAAAATCATATCACATGCGATACGAAATCATAAAACTAACAAAATTTTAAATTTGTGGAATAGTTTTTGGTTTCCTTACATATTCATGATCTCATTTGATCTAAAGCATGGTTCCTGTTCTCAAAGCTTATGGGTCTTGTTGGGGAGACCAAGTAAATATAAATGAAAGGACAGCAGTTAAACACACACATCTGTATTATTCAGATTTTAAGCCTAACAGGAAGTCAGAGAAGGAATTGAAATTGTGGGTGTAAGTGTTTGGGATTCATGGGTGTGAGGTAGGATTTGAATTGCCTTGTGGGATTTCTTTATTGTCAGGGACAAAGCTTTGAAGGAAACAACAACTGACGGTGGGGCAAACTCACCCTTCTTAAAGCAGTGTTGGCGTATGTCCCTTTAAATGTATTAATACAACCATTATGACTCATTTATGCAAAATACAGAATTCTTATGTCCATGCGATGGGAGAAAGGGCAAGGGGAGGGCAAGAGAGGAGCAGCAGAGACAGTTTATAATTTGCTAAGGTAGGAGCATCTCATTAAAGGAAAGCCCTGGATGGAAGGGTAGCAAGTGCCTCTGCATATGTAACTCACCAATGTCTGGTGTCTGATGTAGAACACTATGGGCAAAATCCTGGGGTGCAAACAATGGAAAAGGAAGAACCTATTTTTAGATAACACTGGTTGAGGAAAAGAACTAAGAACTGCCCATAGATAAATGAAATGAATCATATTTTTATAGTATCCAAAATAAATAGTTTTTTTTCGAGATGGAGTCTCGCTCTATCGCCCAGGCTGGAGTGCAGTGGCATGATCTCAGCTCATTGCAACCTCTATCTCCCAGGTTCAGGCAATTCTTGTGACTCAGCCTCTTGAGTAGCAGGAATTACAGTTGCCCGCCACTACACCTGGCTAATTTTTGTATTTTTAGTAGAGACAGCGTTTCACCATGTTGGCCAGGCTGGTCTTGAACTCCTGACCTCAGGTGATCTGCCTGCCTCAGCTTTCCAAAGTGCTGGGATTATAGGCGTGAGCCATCTCACCTGGCCCCTGAAATAAATAGAGATTTAATAAAACGTTGCTTTTCCTAGAGGGTTCTTACCCTGAATATGGCAGATTTTACCATAATAACATTTGAGTTAATTTTTATATGTTATATTTTGATGTTTGGCTCTAAATAAATATTTCCTATGGATAACTTCACCTTGAGACTTCCACTTTAAGGGATTTCTATTAATGTTATATGCTGCCTGGTTGAGGTGTAAGGTCAAAGTTTGGTGAAGAACTACTATTTCTCTCTTTTTTCCTTATTTTAAAATGATGGCAGGTTTTTGACTTGACTGAAGGCAATGTTATTATGTGATACTGTAAAGTAGTCTAAAGATAAAAATCAGAAGTGTTCAGCGATTTATCTTCCTAGTTCCAGCATGCTAAAATAATTATTTCTCCTATTTGCATTGACATGTCAACCAATGAAATTAATCACCTTCAAAGATTTTCCTTGCTCTTGAAGTCAACTGGGGTAGTTCAACACCATTTCATGGAAAATGTTATACAATAAATTTGTAAAGTCTGCAAAAAAAAAAAAAAATTGAGAACCTGAGATGGGGGATGGTGTGGGGATTAGCGATGCCAGAGAGAACAAGAGCGAAGAGCAGCTGAGGCTCATGGGAAAACAAAAAGTGATTTACCTGCGTTTTGACAAATGTGAGAGGACCACAAAGAGAGTGAGTTACCAAAGTGTAGATTTAGGGAAGACAGAGGTGGTGGGGCAGGGGAGGAGGTGGAAGAAAAGGCAGAGGAGGAAGTGGCATGTGAGTAAACTACTTGTCATTTTCCACTCTGGCAGTGGGCTGTAAACTTTGTTTCTTTTTATTTTCATTTAGAATGCCAATCAACAGCTTACACACAAAGAGCTTTGAAAACCTTTCTTATTTATTTATTTATTTAGAGATGGAGTTTTGCTCTGTCGTCACCCAGGCTGAAGTGCAGTGGTGCAATCTTGGCTCGCTGCAATCTCCGCCTCCCAGGTTCAAGCGATTCTCCTGCCCAAGCCTCCCAAGTAGCTGGGATTACAGGCATGCACCACCATGCCTGGCTAATTTTTTTTTTTTGTATTTAGTAGAGATGGGGGTTTTACCATGTTGGTCAGGCTGGTCTTTAACTCCTGACCTCAGTTGATCTACCTGCCTCAGCCTCCCAAAGTGCTGAGATTACAGGCGTGAGCTACTGCGCCCTGCCTGAAAACCTTTTCAAAATGCGTTAAACTTTAGTGAATTTGATAGTCATTTTAATATCTAGGAGATACTGGAGGGTCCTATGAAACCAAGCTGCTTAGAGGGAAGTATCTGGAAACACTTAGCCCCATTTTAATAATAAGCACGTACTCCATAAAAATGCCCCAAAGAGAACAGGAGCAAAATGATCTTAAGATTCATCATAGGAATCCAAAAATTCTAAAATTTGCCAAAGATCTCTTTAGGTTGGAGAGTGCTTATTTTGTTTTTAAATGAATTAATTTATTTTAAAGCATAGTAAAATGTTTTACTTTTGTACACTTTATCCCAAATAAATATTTTCTTTGGACATGTTCAAATTTTTATTATTACTTGGATACTTTCTATTATTGCTACATCCTGGCCAGGATATTGAGAGGGAACCTTTTATTGTCGTCTTCGTTCCTATCTCTAAATACAGTAATGCCCCCTTATCTGACAGAGAGACTTTCCAAGACCACGCCCAACCAGTGGATGAAACTGCAGATAGTACCAAAACCTGTATATACTATGTTTTTCTTATACATATATAACTGTCATAAGGTTTAATTTATAAAGTAGGCCCAGTAAGAGATTAACAACAATAACTAATAATAAAATGGAATCGTTATAACAATATACTGTAATAAAAGTTATGTGAATGTGAACTCTCTATCTAGAAGTATCTTGTGGTACTGAATTCATGCTTGTACTTCTTATGATCTGTCTGCTAACCAAGATAGCTAATAAGTGACTGTTGGGTGGGCATATACAGGGTGGAGATACTGGACAAGTGGAGGGGTGATTGACGTCCCGGGCCAGAAAGATTGGGATGGCGTGAAACTTCGCCACACTAATCAGAATGGTGTGCAATTGAAAACATGTGAATTATTTATTTCTGCAATTTTCTATTTAGTATTTTCAGACCACAGTTGCCCACAGGTAACTGAAACTATGGAAAGCAAAATCCTGAATAAGGGGGTACTACTGTACCTCTCTTCTTAGTAATATGTTCATGCTGCCAGGATGCATATAGCCATGTGTGAAGAAATATCACTTTTTAGAGAAATGTCCCTTTTAGCAGAAGGTCTCAATCCTATTTCATGGAAAAAAGACCCACCTTTATACTAGGACTCTCTCAACCGTCTACTTCTAATCTGTAGCTCCTCTTGCATGCCTGCCTATCATTTTAGCCTTCTCTCTGCTCCTGAGTCTGTCTCATATCTAAGGCGAATCCTTCCGTATATTCTCTGGATCCCATTGCCTCCTTTGCCCTCTTAGACCCCACTCATGGCTTTCTGTGTCCGATATTTTCAGTCTCTTCCTTTTCAGTGGATCCTTTCTACTGGTATTTAAACGTCGTCAAATCTCTCAGCTGTTCAACAACAGCAACAAAAATAGTAGGAGTAGTATTAGCAAGCATATGCATGAAACCCAGACTCCAAACCCTCAGACCCTTCTCTCAACCCTACATCTTCTTCTCTGTTTGCTTTTTCTCCTACATTGACACACTCAATTACTTTGTCCAGACTTGCTGTCTTCACTTCCCATATACTCTTCATCCCAGTAGTTTGGTTTCTGTTCCCATCCCTCTTTCTCTTCTGACTTTCTTAGACTTATTGAATGGTGGTGGTTGCCCATTCCTTTCTGAAGCCTAGGAATTAATCTGACTCTCCCCACTTTCTCACGTAGAATGAATCACCTGTTTCCATTGGTTTGGTCCATAACTCTCTCCTTTCAGTCCATCCACTTCTTTCCCTCCCCATTGTCCCTCCCTAATTTGGGAAGACCTTATTTCTTTTTCCCTGTGAAGGTGATGGGCCAGCCAATGCATAATGCTACATGAAGTCCTAAAGACTTAGGGCCAGGTGTGGTGCCTCATGCCTGTAATCTCAGCACTTTGGGAGGCCGAGGTAGGTGGATCACCTGAGTTTGAAAGTTTGAGATCAGCCTGAGCAACATGGTGAAATCCCATTGCTACTAAAAATACACAAAAATTAGCTGGACGTGGTGGTGTGCATTAGTGATCCCAGCTACTCAGGAGGCTGAGGCAGGAGAATCGCTTGAACCCAGGAGGTGGAGGTTGCAGTGAGCAGTGAGCCGAGATTGCACCACTGCACTCTAGCCTGGGTGACAGAGCGAGACTCCATCTCAAAAACAAAAACAAAAATAAAAACCAGTGAAACATGCTCACAGGCAAAAAATCTAAGTCCCCAGAGATTTCCTTGTCGTTTTAACATCCTCCTGATGTGGGTTTTCTGTTTGAAGTGGTGACTTCTGCATCTCTAAGTTGACTCCCTTTCACCCCCTGGCATTTTCCTCTGATTTTGTGGGTGATCCTCTGTTGCTACGAAAGGCTCTGAGCTCTCTGTTATTTTAGCTCTTTGCTCAGGTCCTGGTTCTGGTCCACCTTATAGCTGCATGAGCTTGAGCAGATCACAGACTCCTTGACCCTTAATTTCCTTATCTGTCAAATAAGTGGTTTCCCCTGGTCCAGTGGGTTGCATGTTAGAATGACCTGGGGAACTTTTTAAACCCTCCCAATGCCCAGGCTGGACCTTAGAACAATGACACTAGCATCCCAATGCCCAGGCCTCAGGACTTCTAATTTTATTTAGAAATATTTTATCAGTATTTTTTAAAGTTCCTCCAGAGATCCTAATGGGCAGACAAGGTTAAGAACCACTGACTTAATGATTTTTTTTTTTTTTTTTTTGAGACAGAGTCTCGCTCTGTCACCAGGCTGGAGTGGAGTGCAGTTGCGTGATCTCCGCTCACTGCAGCCTCCGCCTCCCGGGTTCAAGCAGTTCTCCTGCTTCAGCCTCCTGAGTATCTGGGCCTACAGGCACCTGCCACCACACCTGGCTAATTTTTGTATTTTTAGTAGAGATGGGGTTTTACCATGTTGGCCAGGCTGATCTCGATCTCTTGACCTCATGATCTGCCTGCCTCAGCCTCCCAAAGGGCTGGGATTACAGGTGTGAGCCACTGCACCCGGCCCTTGACTTAATGATTTTTAAAGGACGCTTTGCTCTTCTAACAGTTTGTGTTTTATCCCAAGTCGAAGTTTCTCTTCTTTTAATGTTTTTACCAAGTTGGAAAGAAATAGCTGTGAAGCTCCCCGACCCCCTTCCATCTGCTGTTTGTTCTTATTTACGTATGATGGAACCCAGCCCACTGATTTACAGCTCTGGTTCCCTCACAACTGTTATTGAACTGGAAACATAGCTGAAAACTTATTAAACAGAATAAAAATTATTTTGAGCTTCATGCTGACAATTTATTATAGAACCAAGGAAACATTTCAATGTCTTTTCTTCTAGAATTAATGTTCACATTGATTTACAACCCCATACTCTCAAATGAAAAGTTCGTTCTGGGGCCAAACCCAGTATTTTTTCTTTCCTGGGTGTCCCATTGAGAAAGCCAACGCATCTCTGCAGGAGAACTAGATTTCCAGGGGTTTGTATCCATGAACAGGCAGGGCCTCGTCACATTGCTGCAGGTGGCCTCTAATGTGACATGTCAGCAGCTCCTTTCCTCCAGTCCTCTCTTCTGGTCTCCAGGCACTGGTAGCAAAGCCAAGGCGCACACATCCTAACTATGGGTGTGGCCTCACTGTTGAAATGCTTTGCGATAGATCTTTCGGAAGACCACCTTTCTATAGCAGCCCCCTTTAGACCCACCATTTTATTTTATTACATTTTTAGAGACAAGGTCTCACTCCGTCACCCAGGCCGAAGTACAGTGGTGTGATCGTAGCTCACTGCAACCTCAAATCCTGAGCTCAAGCGATCTTTCTGCCTCAACCTCCTGAGTAGCTGGGACTACAGGTGCAGGCACTACCATGCCTGGCCTTTTAAAAAAATATATGTGGCTGGGCACGGTGGCCAGTAATCCCAGCACTTTGGGAGGCCGAGGCGGGTGGATTACGAGGTCAAGAGATCAAGACAATAGTGAAGCCCCATCTCTACTAAAAAATACAAAAATTAGCTGGGCATGGTAATGCACACCTGTGGTCCCAGCTACTCGGGAAGCTGAGGCAGGAGAATTGCTTGAAACCAGGAGGCAGAGGTTGCAGTGAGCCGAGATTGTGCCACTGCACTCCAGCCTGGTGCCTGGCAACAGAGCAAGACTCTGTCTCGAAATGTGTGTGTGTGTGTGTGTGTGTGTGTAATTTTTTGAGATGGAGTTTCACTTTTGTTGCCCAGTCTGGAGTGCAATGACACGATCTTGGCTCACCGCAACCTCCGCCTCCCAGGTTCAAGCAATTCTCCTGCCTCAGCCTCCCAAGTAGCTGGGATTATAGGCATGTGCCACCATGTACAGCTAATTTTGTATTTTTAGTAGAGTGTGGTTTCTCCATGTTGGTCAGGCTGGTCTTGAACTCCCGACCTCAGGTGATCCACCCAACTTGGCCTCCCAAAGTTCTGGGATTACAGGCGTGAGCTACTGCACTTGGTCTATAATTTTGTTTTTATAGAGATGAGGTCTCCTTGTGTTGCCCAGGCTGGTCTTGAACTCCTGGCCTCAAGCGATCCTCTCACTTTGGCCTCCCAAATTCCTGAGATTACAGGGGTGAGCCACTGCCCCTGGCCTAGACCTACCCTTTTAGATTTCAAATAATAAGACTTTTCTGAGCTGCCAAGAAGGAGAGAGTAGGAAGATGACAGGCAGATGATATAGAACAGTTGAACATTTGGTGTCACCCATGGGACTACATTTGGAAAGAACTGGGATCCTGACATACTGGTGATTCATACTGGTGAAGTGTCCTTTGGGGTGCTGACTCTCCTTGCCTGTTTCTCTGTTAAGTTATCTCTTTCAACCGTTTGTTCACTTTCTTCTGCAATACCTGTCTGAAATGCACAGCCCACGCCTTTGCCTGTCTGTCTCAGTCCTTTATGAAATGATTAAAATTAGTTGGTACTTTGATAAGGATGAACTAATTGAGTAGCTACAGACAGGTAAGTTATCAGTTTGTCATCATCTGTGGTGAATTCCTATCATTTTACAGCTGGGCCATCACATTGTTCTCATGGAAAGAAATAGTTATCCTTTTTTTGTTTTTTTTTTTTTTGGAGACAGGGTCTTGGTGTGTTTCCCAGGCTGGAATGCAGTGGTGTAGTCATGGCTCACTGCAGCCTCCACCTCCTGGGCTCAAGCAATCCTTCCACCTCAGCTTCCTGAGTAGCTGAGACTACAGGCATTCACCACCACACGCAGCTAATTTTTATATTTGTTGCACAGGTGGGGTTTTGCCATGTTGCCCATGTTGGTCTTGAACTCCTGGGCTCAAGCGATCTGCTCACCTCAGCCTCCCAAAGTCCTGGGGTTGCAGGAGTGAGCCACCATGCCCAGCTATTTTTTATATTTTTTGTAGGGATGGCGTTTCACCATGTTGCCCATTCTGGTCTCAAACTCCTGGGCTCAAGCGACCCGCCTGCCTTGGCCTCCCAAAGTGTTGGGATTACAGGCATGAGCCACCATGCTGGGCCTGGCTAGTCATCTTTTAGTGGTGGAAAAAAGGGAATTTTCCTGGAAAAAGAAGTATTGCCAGAGTGTGGAGTCAAGCTGAAAGAACCCCTTACTTACCATGTTGAGTATTGAGTCATTTCTCATGCAAGCTGATTTTTCTTCCAGAAAACATTGGCTGAAGCTTCTTGGCTTTGATGTTTCCCTCTTTGGGTATTTTTTTGTAGATGGAGGAACTGATTGAGGGCGTTCGCTGGGCCTTTATTGACATGCTAGAGAAAGAAAATGAGTGGATGGATGCAGGGACGAAAAGGAAAGCCAAAGAAAAGGTAAGGATTCCTTTTGATGAAAAAATAAGACTTTTAGCTTAATGGATTTTCATGCTTGACATTGACTGTCTGGTTGGTTTTTATATTGACTGAACTGTTGACTCGGAATGACCCCACAGTTAGCTGTCTGCTTTTTGATGACTACATAGATTGTTTTTTTTTTTTTCACCAGGAGGTAAGAGAAAATAAGATCTGAATTTCTCTAACTGCATTTCCAAATACCTTGCATTTTGGCCTTCTCTCCTAACTGCTGTCTGTAAGAGGCACATGGCTTGCTGCCTGGTGAATTGTGTTATAAACCTTCACTGGATATGGCAGAATGCAGAGCAGTGGGGAGTCACAGGGAGCAGCTGGAAGAAGAGCCCCTAAGACACCAAGAAGAAGAAAACCCATATTGGCCACATATCCTTCTGTTCTGTGCATGATGCATGCAAATGTCCTGGGGCAAATCCTTTCCTGTAACCAAGCAGATTTCCTTCCTGACCCATCATTTGCCATAAATGACCCAAATAGTGTACTTATAAATCACAGACCAGTGTTCTACCATTGCTTAGGACTGCAAAAGTATTTCCTAATAGAAGTAGACACTTGCTGGGCCTTGTTAAATGTTCTCATGCTATGCAACATGATAAGGGAATAAAGGAGAAAAGTATTGACAGCCATGCTGTTTAAAAGTAAAAAATGGGCTGGGTGTGGTGGGTCACGCCTATAATCCCAGCACTTTGGGAGGCTGAAGCAGGTAGGCAGATAACTTGAGGTCAGGAGTTTGAGACCAGCCTGGCCAACATAGTGAAACCCCATCTTTACTAAAGATACAAAAAAAAATTAGATGGACATGGTGGCACGTGTCTGTAGTCCCAGCTAATCAGGAAGCTGAGGCAGGAGAATCGCTTGAACCCAGGAGGCAGATGTTGTAGTGAGCTGAGACTGGGTCACTGCACTCCAGTCTGGGTGACAGAGCGAGACTCAGTTTAAAAAAATAAGAAATAATAATAAATTAAAAAATGAAATAAAGGGACCCATCTTATATTTGAGAGATTCTGATAGAGCTGGAGCTCAAGTGGGTAGGGTGCACCTGCTAGACTCTTGACGGATGCTACTCTGCAGCTGAGAGATTCTGAAATTAGGAGCATTTCTTGTATCTAGAGAGATGTTTGAAAGCTTCCTGATTATAGCAATGACCTGGGTTGCCTGGATGCTCTGGCTTTCTGGGCCCCTTCCCAGCAAGGCCTGGGTTAATGGATCACGGATGCAGGCTAAACGTGTCACTTTAGCCAGTCTCCGGGTGGGTGATTGTTATCACCAGGCAGGTTTGGGGAAACACTGCTTAGAGTCATATCGAGTCACACTGAGCACAAATATTTTTGAGTTATGGTCAGGAAACAAAGCGGGGCAGCGTTCTGGGAATGCTTAACCTTGTTGAAATGAGAACATGCAGAGGTTTAGCGAGGATATTTTCTAGCGCTTTAAACTGATGGTACTGGAGATGGATAAACATCACCATAGATACTTTTGTCAATAGATGTGAAAAGGCTGTTTGTTCAGTGTTTATGCTGAAGCAAGAACGGGATGGTGGGTGGCAAAGCAGCGTGGAAGGAAGACAAAGGGTAAGTCTGATTTCTTTCCCTGTCAAAAATCTGTCAAAGCTGTCTTCAGTCACGTAAGGCACAAGCTGATGAAGGCAAGAGCACATGGGCTGTGATGGGAAACTCTCCAGATGGTAGACAACTTTCAACACCAACATATTGTCGTTTTATGAAGGCTTCATTTATTTGCTGAGCTAGCTTGTGATATGTGGAACAGGATGCGTCTTGCCCTGGGCAATCGAGCGCTTAGCGTATTAAGGGCTTTATCCTAGCCTGACCCCACATGGACTGAAGAGATGCTTGCATGAATTAGTACAGGACCACCAAGGTGGAGGGTGGGGTGGAGGGTGCGTATGTATGCGTGTTGGGGGTAATGTGTTATGAATAGCTGGAAGCCAGGGGAATGTTCTGGGAAGTGCAGTCAGTTCTTTGAGCAGTGTGGATTGCAGTTGCCTCAGGGAGCTTTTCTGAGTTGCATAAGGGAGTGGGTGCCTCACAGTTGGGCCTTCTAGGCAAGTGGCCCATGGGTCCTTCTTGAAGCAGGACTATTCTCAGTCCTTCTAATATTAGACATGTTCCTGTTTGCCTCCCGAGTTGCTCTCCAGTCTTCTATTTTATTTCAATGAGAGCTGTCAGTTTTTCTTCTAAAAGTGCTCTTTGAACACGCTGCTTTCTTTGAGCTGAGTTCAACCTGCCAGGAACTCTGCTAGTTCTACGACAGGTACAAATATCAAAGGCAAATTGGCTCTCACAAGGTTCCCCCACTATATCTTGCATTTCAGAGTTCAGAGAAGTTTCTTTAATGAAAGGCAAGAACGAGGAATGTTGTCCAAGTGATTTCAGCAGTTCTCTGAAGTGAGTCCTTCCCTGGACCCCAGAAGATGTAAATTTTCTTCAACATTAAATGAACATGCAGTTCTGAAAATGACCTCTGGGTGGAGCTCGTGCTACTCAAAGAACACTTGCGGCATTGAAAGCTTTTATGCAGCTTTCTACTCCGGGGTTGTTTTTGAAAAAAATTTTTTTCTTGCCCTTTTCCTCTGCTGTCCTCGATTTGATTGCCTTTTAATAGTCAACAAGAAAGGAGAGGCTCTGCCTAATAATTCCTTGAATCTTAGTTGGAAATCTTTCCCTATCTTAGGGCTTCGTCTTTCTGATACGAAGTAGCCCCTGCATTAAGAAAGGATTTGCCTGCATTTGAAGTGGAGGTGAATAACTCGCCTGCTCTTTCTGGTATGACTTGGCACTGTTCTCTGGGCATGTGTTGTATACACTATATCACCCAGGCGGAAGATTTCTCATCAATAATAGTGCCCACACTGGGCCAGTGCTGAGTCACTTGGCAACCCATTGGGAAAGCTGGAAAAATGTTCTGATTTGTGAAAGGGAGAAGCTCTTCTTTACCTCACCACGAAGCTCTGAACTGCAGATAATTACAGAGCCTCCTAAGAAGTGTTAACCTCAACATTCCGTAGTGACTGACCTCCTGAACCGGGCAGGTACAGAAAGCTGCAGTGCTCCGAGGCCTAATACCTTGGCTTTTGTGGCTGTGACCTCGTCTCAAAATGGAAGTGTGTGGCTGTGGCTTTGTCGTACTCTTTGCTAGGGGTGATTGCTGTAAAAGATAAATGAGGATGCCTCTGCTCCCGTGAAGGGTAAATTTGTTATCTCTGTCTTCCTGCCTTTTCCAGCTAATCTCTTAAGAGGTCACGAGTGGTTTTTGTATTGTGAAACCGATGGTGTAGGTTTCAAGTGGAAATTTAGTATTGTGACATAAGCATCACTTTCTGTTTAGGATTCCCTATTTCCTGCAAGCATGTGCTTTTATTGTAAATAAACAGCAAAGGACGGAATCTGTTGTTTTTCCGATGACCACAAAACTGAATGAGTGTCAGGTGATAAAAGAATGGTTTTAGGGGTATCTTCTAGAGGATTTGCCCTTGCCAGATTAGAAGAGGAAGATCTCAAGGTCGCTACATCAGGATTCTGACTGAGGCCTGGCAGGAGAGCCATCAGATCAGGAGGAGCAACTTCCTGAGCTTGGCTTATCTATAGCTGGATTTGACTTGGATAGCCAAAAGCTGGATCCCTTCAGAATTATTTGTTTGTTTGTGCTCTTTGCCCCAAGGACCTAAGTTTGTCAGGTCATATCCAAAGAAAAATAGCAGAATGGGTCTCACAGGATGGGACTTGGCCATAGAAAGTGCAGAGAAGTCCGATGCATGGTGCAAAGTCTATTGCCATGTGACTCTCTCACACAGGCTTTGAGTGGGAGAGTTTTCTTGCAGAGGGCAAAGCAGAAGTGTAGCTCACTTCTTTGGCTTTGTCTCTAAGCTCCACCAGTGCTAGGTACTGGATTTCCCCCAGGTATAAGGTCAGTGCCCTACTTATATCCTGAGCCTAGTGGTTCTCAAGGAATGGCTCCAGACCAGTAGCAGCAGTGGCACCTGGAAACTCATTAGAGATGCAAATTCTTGCACCCCACCTGCTGAGCTCTGGGAGTAGGGCTCAGGGCTTTGTGTGTTACCTGGTGATTCTGCTGCACAAAAAAGGTTGGGAACCCCTGCCTTGTCCTTACCGCTTCACGGCACGCCTGCCTGACGTCCAACTGCAGCCTCCTGCATTTTGGCCAGGAGCATCCTCTCCCTGCTACTGCCTGCTTTGCTACTCATAAAGAGGGCCCACAGGATGGGAAATGACCACAGCTGTTTCAGAAGTCCTCACCCAGCAGTTGATGGGAGTGGCTGTGTGCGGCCCCGCTCCCTCATCCCTCGAGTGTGTGTTCCACGTGGGCTCTGGGAGCTTTTCCAGCGGGCTAGAGCTGTTATACTAGCTAAGATAATCTTTGCTGACTGCCTTTCTTTCTCTACTTGCTTCCTCTTTCTCCTACCAGTGTTTCTTTTGCTGCCCAAGTCAACTGCTTGCACTTGGATCCTTGTCTTGGAGTCTATCCATGCTGGTCTATCAGTCAGTGTCCCTGGTGAGCCCTGGAGTGGTTGCCAGAAGCAGGGTGACTGCATTCTTGAGCATTAATGCAAGTATGCAAGACTCTGTAACTGGGAAGGGCAGGAGACAGTTTGATGAAAGCCCTTCCCTTTCTTTTCTACAGAACAACTGAAAATGAACAGTGAGGTCAAGCAGGAGTGAAGGTACCAAGGGGAAGTGACAGCCAGATGCAGAGTTGGGATTAGTAAGAAAGGAGCCCCTTCTCTCTGGCTCCATGTCTCTCAGTGCCTCTCACACACATGCAGGCCAAGATGGCGGCCTTCGTACTTGGATCTCTTTCCTCTCACTGGCCTCAACAGGAAGTACAGTATAGAGGTCAGGAGTATAGACAGGAGAGACTGCCTAGTTTCCAAGCCAATTTCTACACAGAAACAGACCCCAACAGATTCCCAACTAGGACACAATCCCTGGGGGTATGCGCTTTCCCAACGCTTCCTTGCCCGTAAGGCCACATTACATTTCACTGAGTCTGGCTCAGTTAACTCAATGCCACAAACATTTCTAGCACACCAACAGCGGGCCAGATGCAGAGCCAGGATTCGGACTCAGAGATGAGTAACCGCAGTCCCTTTTCTGCAGGGACCTTCAGGCTCCTAGGAGAGCACAGGAGGCCATGGATGCAGGGCAGGGGAAGTGTTGGGTAATGTGATGGAGACACAAAGTGGTCCTGGGAGTTAAGGGTGGAGGCTTTTGTGGAGCCCAAACACAACACAGGAGGGCACCTTACTTGGGAAGTCCCTACTCTGCCCCTTTCTCTCTTCCTCTGTGGTGTTCCCACACCCTGTCACTGCCTGTATCTTGCAGCCTTGTGGCAGGTCTCCCTCTTCCTTCCTTACTAATCCCAAATCTGCATCTGGCTGTCACTTCCCCTTGGTACCTTCACTCCTGCTTGACCTCACTGTTCATTTTCAATTGTTTTATAGGAGAAAAGAAGGGGAAGGGCTTTCATCAAACTGTCTCCTGCTCTTTCCAGTTACAGATTCTAGCTTATTTGCATAACTGCTCAAGAATGCAGTCACCCTGCTTCTGGCTTCCACTCCAGGACTCACCAGGGACACTGACTAATAGACCAGCATGGAAACTGTGGACTGTGGCTCCCTCCCATGTGCCACCTTCCTGAGCTTTCCCCTTTTCTTTGGCTTCATGTCTCTCAGTCCCTCTCACACACATGCAGGCCAAGATGGCAGCCTTCATACTTGGATCTCTTTCCTCTCACTGGTCTCAACAGGAAGAACAGTATAGAGGTCAGGAGTATAGACAGGAGAGAGAGTGCCTAGTTTCCAAGCCAATTTCTACAACTTAGTGGCTGTATGACCCTTTGGAAATTACTTAACCACTTCCACCCTCAGTTTTCACCTCTGTACACTGGGGACATTGGTCCCTATTTCAGAAGATTTTTTTATGAGGATTAAAAGAGCCAGTGTGCCTAAAGTTCTTAGAAGAATGCCTGGAGTGTGAGAAAGGCTCCCCAAGTTGTCAGCCATTCGGTCCAAACTGCTGTGCCTCTGGGAGGGGGAGGCTTTGGCTGGACCAGCTGGTGAGAGGAGGAGTCATTGTGAGCAGCCCCACTGAGAGGGTATTGACGGGGTGCATTGCTTTTCTCTGGATTTTGTGGTTTTGAACAAATTCAGAATTGTCATTGTGATATGTATTTTAAACACAAAAGCAAGTATCTGGAGTAAGTGGGAGTTTGATGCATATGTTTATTGATATTTTTCAAGGTAAGGCCTCGCTCTGTTGCCCAGGCTGGAGTACAGTGTCACAATCATAGCTCACTGCAGCCTTAAACTCCTAGGCTCACGCAATCCACCCACCTTAGCCTCCTGAATACCTGGAACTAGAGGTGTATGCTCCCACATCCAGCTAAGTGGTTTTTTAAAAACATGCTTTTTCTTGTGTAGAGATGGGGTCTCACTGTGTTGTCCAGGCTGGTCTCAAACTCTTGGCCTCAAGTGATCTGCCAGCTGCAGCCTCCTAAAGTTCTGGGATTACAGTGGGAGCCACTGCCACATCCAGCCAACATATGTTTATTAAAGGCACAGTACATGTGATTTCTTACTGGAGTGAGTTTCCATGCTCTAGAGTCTCAGGTAAATGTCATTTAGGGGGATACTTTAGGTCATTCATTCTCAAACTTGAGCATGCGTCAGTACATCTGAAGGGCTTGTTAAAACACCAATTGCCAGCCCTACCCCTAGAGTTTCTGATTTAGTAGGGCTGAGGTGGAACCTGGATATTCGCATTTCTGACAAGTTCTCAGGCGATGCTGATGCTGCTGGTCTGGGGCGGATGCTTTGAGAACCCTAGGTGATTGCAAGTGAAAATTCCCTTATGCCAAGCCTGTATTAATAGAAGGGTCTAATGTTTGTTAAGTGGCTGTCTTAGCTCTTACTGGAGTCCCCTTTTCACCATTTCTCACAGGTGGGTCCCCTGAGTGAGTACTAGGACACCCAGAACCCAGCCAGGCCACCTACTCTACTGTTGCTCTCTCTGCTAAAGAGCCCTTTTTGAGAAAGATCCAAAGGCTCTTTCTTGGTCATTTCTGCCCCTTGACTCCACATCTGTCCCTGGGAACTACCCAGGTTAAGTCTTCCACATAAAAGCCCTTCCAACATTTGAAGATGTTTAAATGTCTCCCTCCCTCCCTCCCTCCTTTTCTCTTTCCTTTCTTTCTTTCCTTGCTTGCTTGCCGGAGTCTGGCGCTATGGCCCAGGCTGGAGTGCAGTGGTGCAATCTCAGCTCACTGCAACCTCCGCCTCCCAAGTTTAGGAGATTCTTCTGCCTGAGCCTCCTGGGTAGCTGGGACCGCAGGCACGCGCCACCATGCCCGGCCAATTTGTGTATTTTTAGTAGAGATGGGGTATTGCTATGTTGGCCAGTCTGGTCTTGAGCTCCTGAACTTAAGTGATCTACCTGCCTCAGCCTTCCAAAGTGCTGGGATTATAGGCATGAGCTACTGTGCCTGGCTGCTTTTCTATTTCAGATAAAACACCTTTAGTGTTTCTCATATTAAATTAACATTACATACAGTCAGACTGGATGTTCTAAATGCTTCACAAACATTAGCTACTTCAGTGCCATGGTATCTATAGAAGGTAGGTACATTTTTTTTTTTTTAAATACAGATGAGGAAACTGAAGCACAGAGAGGGTGAGCAAACTTACCCAAGGTCACACAGCTGGTAGGTGGAAGAGCTGGGATTCCTCCCTAGCAGTCTTGTTTTACAGTCTGTGCTTTTATACGCAATGCCAGTGGGTCTCAAAGTGTGATCCCCAGCCCAGAAGCATCACCATCACCTAGGACTAGCTAGAAATGCAGTTCTTGGCTCTAGCTCATCAGCTCTGGGAGAAGCCCCAGAAACCTGCATTTTAACAAGTCCTCCTGGTGATTCTGAGTCAGCCCAAGGATGAGAACCACTGCTCTAAGCACAGCACAATAGGAATATTATTACTGCCCTTGTTTTGCATACAAATTATATTAAGAAATCTAAAGTTTATATTATGGCTATCTTTTCCCCTCTGCCATTCACTGTTGGTTCATAACGAACTTTTAGACAGTTAATTTCTAGGTCTTTTTCCCCATCACAGGAACAGTTGTTAAGCCCTGTTGCTCTAGTCCTAAATTTGGCATTAAAAAAAAATGCTCATCCCAGAACTTCACATTTATTCTCATTAAAATCTGTTGAGTTGTTTTGGTTCATGGCTCTGGCTTTCAAAAAATATATTTCTGGACCTTCTACATGTTTATTATTGTTTTAAAAATCTATGCTTGTTAAAAAATCTGGAAACTAAAGGGCAACAGTAGAAAGAGAAAAGATGCTCTAGTTTCATCATCCAGACATAACCGCTGCTAGCATTTTGATGTATTACTTTGATGTACTACCCATACGTAGGCTGTGAAAGGCATTCTTGCACAATGCTGTGTATATAAATTTGAGTTCTTTTTTCTCTTAACATTTACTATAAGCATTTCTTGTATTACTGCATATTCTTCATGAAAGAATATTCACTATTGGCTGGGCGTGGTGGCTCACACTTGTAATCCCAGCACTTTGGGAGGCTGAGGTGGACGGATCACTTGAGGTCAGGAGTTTGAGACTAGCCTGGCCAACATGGTGAAACCCCGTGTCTACTAAAAATACAAAATATTGGCTGGGCATGGTGGCGGGCGCCTGTAATCCCAGCTACTCGGGAGGCTGAGGCAGGAGAGTTGGTTGAACCCAGGAGGTGGAGGTTGCAGTGATCTGAGATTGCGCCATTGTACTCTGGCCTGGGCGACAGAATGAGATTATCTCAGAAAAAAAACCAGAATATTCACTATTATTACATATTCTTCTAGTGGTGGCACAGGAGATACTACTTCAATATTTCTCTATAGTTGCATATTTAGGTTGTGCTGTTATAGATATTATTATGGTAAGTATCTTTTGCATAACACCTGCTCCTAGATTTAGGATTAATTCCTTAGAATGGCATCTCAGACAACCTTTAAAAATGTCAACTCCTTCCTTCAACTACTGTCAACTACTGTTATCCTATCAACTACTGTTTCTACCTCTATGTCATTCATAATTTGTTAAGTTTGTTTTTTGGTTTTATTATTTTGGGAAGATTGTTAATGGGCATGCTCAAAAAATGGAACTGGAATCAGCCAATTTGCTCATCCTTTGGAGATGCTCTTCCAGATTCATCTGTGGAACAAAAATATTCACGGAGAAACCTCCCAGTGCTGAGTCTTTTGTTAGGTGCCAATCAATTCACTAACTAATAGATTTTTGGTCTAGTCATTCTATTTTGGATAAACTCCATGAAACTATCTTTTAAATTCTCCATTTTGCCTGCAAGGAGACCATGAGATATTTAGCAATGCCTTGATATCATCCAGTTATACTGTATTTAGGGAATTAATTTACCAATGTATTGTTCTATTTAAAATATGAAAACCTGAGGAAATGAACAAAGCTTCACTGGGTTCTCATTTTTCTGAAGTTCCATGTTACCTAAGTGTGGATTATATCATTCTGTGAAAACAGTCAGCTGTTCAGACCAGCAAATCAGAAATCTCAGTCTTTCCTCTTAGCCAACTTGGAAGCATAAATCCTGTTGCCTCTTTCTACAAGCTTTCAAATTTATAACATTTCTGTTTTAGTTATTCTCCCTTAGCTTCTCATCCTTAAACATTTTTTAAGTGGAGGTGAAATTCACCTAATGTAAAACTAACTATTTTAAATGGAACCGTTCTCAGTTGGAAGAAATAAGCTCTCATGCTCAGTAGCAGATGATAGTGACTACAGTTAGCAACAGGATCTTGTATATTCCAAAGCAGCTGGAAGAAAGGACTTGACATGTTACCAACACATAGAAATAATAAATACTCAAAGTGATGGGCACTCCAAATACCCTTGACTTGATCATTACACATTCTGTGCATGTAAAAAATACTCATATGTTCCCTGTATGTACAAATATTATGTATCAATAAAAGAAAAAAATAAAGTGAGCCGTTCAGGGGCACTTAGAACATTCACAGTGTTATATGATCACCACCTCTATCCAGTTCCAAAACATTTTCATCACTCCCAAAGGAAACTTTGTACCCATTAAGCAGTCATTTCCCATTCTCCACTCTCCCAGCCCCTGGCAACTACCAATCTGCTTTTTGTTTCTATGGATTCATACATGTTGGGTATTTCCCATGAATGAGATCGTGCAACAGTGCAATCTTTTGTGAGTGGCTTTTTTCACTTAGCATAATGTCTGTGAGACTCATCCACTTCCTAGCATGTGTCTTCTCGTTTGGTTTAATCAGCTTCCATTAATAGTCTTGGAAGAAGAAGAGCAGAATAAACCCTTGTAGCATTTCTGATAGTGAGGTCTTTCCTCTCTTCTCTGAACTTTTTGCAGTAGCATCATAGTGTTTGCTCATAGCTGAAAAACTATCCCCCAGGTATATATTACTAAATTGAGGCAACCACTGTAATGGAAAGAAGCATGTCTTACTGCTTCCTTTTTGCATTTTCAGAACCTAATGTGGTTCTGACACTCCATTCTTTGACAACTGGCCAGACCTTAGTAAGAACCATGGCTCTACTGAACACTAGCTATGGGACCATAGGCAAGATGCACGATTTTGGGGTCCTCAGTTTCCTCACTCATGAAATGGGGACAAATACTTTGTCCCCATGTTTACTGAGTGGGACAATTAAACAATATATGTGCAGTAGCTAGCAGAGAGAACGTGCTCAGTATTAGTAAGGTGACACGTTCGTTTCTTTCCTAGTTTTCTCTTACTACCTCCCACACTAAATAAGGTGCTCTATTATGCTCTCTTAAAATTGGGAATGAAAAAGTGATGCCAGTTACGTTGTTTTCTTTGGGGCAGAGGTACAAAATAGAATTTTATTAGCTTTGACTCTAATATTTATAAATACTTTTATGGAAATTTAAAAATGTACACAAAAATGTATATAACAAATCTCCATATACTTATCACCCAGACTCAACAGTTAGTAATATTTTATCATGCTGATTTCATCTATTCTCCACCCCATCTGTTTTTATGCTTGAGAATTTTAAAGCTATTTCCATCTATGACATCATTTTACTATGATTCCATCTATGACATCATTTTTCTATAAATATTTAATTATGTATGTCCAACAGGTAAGGAATTTACAAAACCTAACTATAATACCATTAACATACTTGACAATATTAACAAAAATTTCTTATTAATTAGTATCTGATCTATGTGCAGTTTTCTATAATTATCTCAAAATTATTTTCTTTTTTAAAAAAATGGTTTATTTGAATCAGCATCCAGACAAGATCTACATATTGCAGTTAATAGATACATCTTTTAAAGCTTTAAAAATGTTAAGAGTACCCCATCTCCACCCGTGAAATTTATTTATTTAAGAAATTGGGTCATTTGTCTGGTAGAATTTTTAGCAATCTTTTTTTTTTTTTTTTTTAATTTTTTATTGGATTATAGGTTTTGGGGTACATGAGCAGAGCATGCAAGACAGTTGCGTAGGTACACACATGGCAGTGTGCTCTGCTTTTCTTCTCCCCTTCACCCACATTTGGCATTTCTCCCCAGGCTATCCCTCCCCACCTCCCCCTCCCACTGGCCCTCCCCTTTTCCCCCCAATAGACCCCAGTGTTTAGTACTCCCCCTTCTGTGTCCATGTGTTCTCATTTTTCTTGTTTTGCTGTTTATTTCCTAATGTTGTCTTTTAACATGTTGTTCTGTCCTTTACATTTTCTGTAACTTGGCAATTCTATCTAGAGGTTTGATTAGATTCAGGTTCAATTTTCTTTGTGCAAGAAGACTTCATAGGCAGTCCTGTGAGCTCCCTGTTGCATCTATTGAGAAGCTCACAGTGCCATGTTGTCCCACTTCCAAAGTAAAGGGCAATCTGTGTTTTCAGGTGTTGTCAGCCTGATCCTTTCCTTTGAACTTTCTTGCTAACCCTCCTGCAGCCATCCTCTTTCTTGACTGCATATTAGAATCACCTGGGAAGTTTTTTTTTAAAAATCCTGAGGCTCAGGCGACACCCCATATGAACATCAGACTCTGGGAGTTGGACACAGGCATTTTCTAAAGTTACCCAGGAGGGGCTGGGTGCAGAGGCTCATGCCTGTAATCCCAGCACTTTGGAAGGCCGACGTGAGCAGATCACTTGAAGTCAGGAGTTTGAGACCAGATTGGCCAACATGGTGAAACCCCATCTCTACTAAAAATACAAAAATTAGCTGGGCATGGTGTCATGCACCTGTAATCCCAGCTACTCAGGAGGTTTGAGACAGGATACTTGCTTGAATCTGCGAGGTAGAGGTTCAGTGAGCCAAGATCATGCCACTGCACTGCAGCCTGGGTGATAGAGCAAGACTCTGTCTCCTAAAAAAAAAAAAAAAAAAAAAGTTACCCAGGAGGTACAAATGTGCAGCCAGGGTTGAAACCACTGACTTAATTGTTTTAGTGGTCATTGATAATATTTCATTGATTCATGATTCCTTTTGGTGTTACAATATTTGATTTTCACATTCTATCATTCTTTTTGCATTTGTTAGATAGGCACTTGCTATAAAAAAGAATTTTCTCTCATCAACCACTTGAATACTCTGACATATAGCTTATACAGGAAAGAGCATAAATGGCTATCTTTCTCTTGATTAATTTTCACAAGTTGGTGCCTTAAGCACCTGCAAGGTCCCAAAACAGTTTTCTTTGTGGTATCACGAATTCAGGGAATCTTGTATATTTGATGTGTTTAAATTTATCATGATCATCATTCTTTGAATCTCAAATTGTTCCATCTTGGCCAATGCGGGGTTCTTACTTTAGTGAATTTTGACATGACCCTAGTTGTTTGTGAAAGCATCTTTGCTTCCTTGCACAAGATATCCACTTTAATGTTTAACTTCTATTTAATCATAAGCTGTTTTGAGCAATTTATAAATCAGTGCCTAAATCAGTTCTCCCACCAGTGAGCAACATATTGATTTTTTTCTGATGGGGAAAGGGTGGCACCTTACCAACTTGAAACGCAGCATTTCATTAATGAGCAAATTTGCAGAAATACCTGTTAGAGACTGATGTAAATTTTCTCTTGTAAGGGGCACTAGCTTATATCAATAGAAACACATGTAATACATACTCTATGCATTTTGAAAACCCCTGCAATGTTGCATTTTCAGTGTTGATCATCAAGAATACAAATATGTATATAAATAATATATAACCATGTCATAAATCTTGAAAACAAATAATGCTAGTGTCAAGAATATAACTAATTTCAAATTTGTGGAACAGTGGGACTGTATTAAAAGATGCGGCTGGGCATGGTGGCTCATATCTGTAATCTCAGCATTTTGGGAGGCTGAGGCAGGTGGATCACTTGAGGCCAGGAGTTTGGCCAACATGGTGAAATCCCGTATCTACTAAAAATACAAAAATTAGCCGGGCATGGTGACGCATGCCTGTAATCCCAGCTACTCAGGAGGCTGAGGCAGGAGAATTGCTTGAACCCAGGAGGCAGAGGTTGCAGTTTGCTGAGATCGTGCCACTGCACTCCTGCCTGGGCGACAGAGTGAGACTCCATCTCCAAAATAAATAAATAAAATAAAAAAGATGAAACTTGGAATAGTAAATAATTAAAAATTCTAACAATATCAGCAAGTGGTAATAGTTTATGCACTGTAAAAGTCTTTCTTTTATTTTTTGTTTTATTTATTTTACTTTAGGTGCATACTATATCTGGTATTCCTCCCCATGTTTAAGGGTATGTTAGGGATTATTTTGGGTTAAGAGACTGTTTGTCTGTGGGACTTTGAAAGCAGTTGGGAAATGCGACAATAGGCTCAGGATAAAATTCTAGAGACCCAAAGCAGAGAGATGCTTGTTAAGAATTATGGAGATATTTATTTTATTCATGGCATGAGTGGTGGTGATTTAATAACTGTCTCTTGTTGTTTTTTTAATCCAAATCCAAATCCAAATTGAGTATGTAAGGAATTCACTTAAAAATACATGTTTAGTTTGGTTTAAGAAAAATAACCAGTTTTGATATATTGATTTTTAATTGTATGGGGAAAGAGTCCATTATGAATGTTCAAGTTTTCTGTTTATATTTTGTGTTGCTCATTCTCTTTGGCCCAAGATGAAACTAATAGCCACAATGTGTCTGCTTCTGTGCTATCTCTGGGGTTGCGTCTGCTGCTGTCAGCTGCTCCCTTGTTATCTGGCTGCTGGTCCTGCTCAGTCAGTTGTATAGGAATGTCAGTTCCATTAATAACCCCAGGGCCAGACAGGCAGATAGTGGAAAATGGGTGAAGAGAGAGAAATTGTATTTAACCCAGTGTTCTGAGTTGTCATTTTTGAGACCCTAACATAGCTGGGTAAAGGCAAGCTGAGGGCGTGACAGCAAATCCATTTCTGACAGAATCTCACATACAAACTGGAGAAACAGCCCAATACCAAGAGAAGAAAAGGTGAAATAAGCTGGGAAAAAAAGGTAAAGATTTGGGGTTGGAAAAGTCAGAGGAAGCAGTGTTAGGAAGAAATGGCATGACCAAGTATTCTGATAGAGGTGCTGTCAGCTTTGCAAAATAAATTTAATTTTGATTTTAAATACCATTATTCTTGGTGTTTCAAATGAAAAAAATTCATTTGTAAAAAATGAAGTTTATGTAAGGATTGCTCATAGAAGATTTTGGAGTTTTGTGCTATTTTTTTTTGTTGTTGTTGTTGTTCTGGATCAGTGAAAAACCCAAAGAACAGAGTCGGTTTTACTTTTTTTCATGTAGGTAGAATGACTCAGTTACTGTAGTTGTCTGTGTTTTGGTTATCTATTGCTGCATAACAAATCACCCCAAAGCTTACTGGCTTAAAACAAGTATTTTATTATTTCCTATGATTCTGTGGCTTGGCTGGGCTCAGCTGGGTGGCTCTTCTGCTGGTTTCACCTGGAGTCCCTTATGCAGTTACAGTCAGATGGTGGCTGTGGCTGGATGTCCAAGGTGCTTCTTCACACATGTGTCTGGCACCTCAGTGTTCCTCATGTGGCTTTCTCAGCAGGATGTGGTGGTACTCCTATAAGGTAGCTAAGGGTGCTGAGAGGAGAAAGCAGAGGCTGCTGGTCCTCTTGAGGTCTGTTCTCTGAAGTCCCAGAATATTTCTTGGGCAGTATTTTCTTGGTCAAAGCCAGGGTCAGGGTCAGTTTTTATCCAAGGTCAGGAGAAATAGGTTTTGTCTGTTGATGTGAGATGCAGTATGTGCACACAGGGAGGGGAGGAGTTGTTTGCTGCCATCTTTGGAAACTACCTACGTACAATCAGCACCCTTCAGCTCTCTCATCTGTGTTTAGTTTTTTCTTTGAATACATTAGATAAGTTTTAACTATCTTCACCTCCTCCTTCAGCATCTCACCACTGAATGTCATTACATTTTAAAATTATTTTTAATTGACAAATAATAATTGTATATATATTTTTGGGGTATAATGTGATGTTTTGATGCATGTATGCATTATAGAAAGATTGAGTCAAGCTACTTAACATGTCCATCACCTTACCAACTTATTTTTTTTGGCGAAAACATTAAAATCTATTATTTTAGATTGAAATATATAGCACATTATTATTAACTGTGGTCACCATGCAGTACAATTGTTTACTAAAACTTATTCTTCTAGTCTGACTGAAATTTTGTGCCCTTTGATCAAAATCTCCCCTTTCCCTATCTCACCCCCTCCCCTCAGCCTTTGGTAACCACCTTTCTTCTCTCTTTCTGTGAGAACAACTTTTTAAGATTCCACATATAAGTGAGATTATATAGTATTTGTCTTTCTGTGCTTTGCTTACTTCACTTAGCATAATTTTTTTCTCTTTTTCTGTTTGGTTGATGAAGTTATTTTTCATTATTGACTGAATTATTTTTTCTGCTTAGCTCAAGACCATTGTATACATCGACTCACAGAAGTATTTGAGTAAGCCTAATCATTGTTGAACTGTGATGGGGAAAGGATTCAGCCTTGGGACATGGGACCTTTCTGTACAGGTGTAAGAAATTCCTACTAGGTTTTAGGGCCAAGAACTGGACTAGGTCATGAGGGACCCTAGTAGGCAAATCATTTTCCAGTTTTATATTTGAGTTTCTGAGTAAATTTTACTTTCCAATATAGACACCCCCTCCACTGACTTAGGCGGTCCTGTACACCATAACCAAAGATGCAGCATCAGAAAGGCAATGCTTCACTCTTTGCTTAGCTAAGGTGAAGGGAACAGATCTGCCACCCTGGCATATTCTGGTGTTCTGGCATTGGTAGTCATAGTGAAGGCTCATGAGAGCTTCCTCACAGAGGGTTTGTAAGGATTAGAACTCAGTGGAATGGACCTGTTCCAGAGCAGAGTGGAGCCGAGGACAATAGTGAGATTGCATTCTTTAGGGTCACAGAACAGAAACTTTACTCAACTCTGATGTTAAGCTATGAAGCTAGTTTATAAGTTTATGGAACAATTCAGCTTGTTCTTCCAGGCTTTTGAAAATGAAAGTTAAGGCTGGGCGTGATGGCTCATGCTTGTAATCCCAGCACTTTGGGAGGCTGAGGCGGGTGGATCACTGGAAGTCAGGAGTTCAAGACCAGCCTGGCCAACATGGCAAAACCCCGTCTCTACTAAAAATACAAAAATTATCCAGGCATGGTGGCGCCTGTCTGTAATTCCAGCTACTTGGGAGGCTGAGGCAGGAGAATTGCTTGAACCAGGGAAGAGGAGGCTGCAGGGAGCTGAGATTGCGCCATCACACTCCAGTCTGGGTGACAAGAGTTGAGAGTCCATCTCAAAAAAAAAAAAAGGAAAAGAAAATGAAGGTTAAGTTTTTTTGGCAAAGTGATTTGTATAGATCTGTAATATATGTTCTAATGAGGTCCAATGATTTGTTCTAAGTAATTTCTAATTTCCATTAAAAATGATTCATGAAAAAATAAGCTTATCAGAGAGAGAGAGAGAGAGAGAGAGAAAGATTACTTTTGAAATGAGAAAAATTGACAGGATAGAAAAGGAGAAAGTCTCTTTTCTCTCTTCTTCCCAATCCCCCATCCCCATCATTGGTTACTTATTTGAGTATACTCTATCAGCATCTAATGAGAATGAGAGCATTGTGGGATGCCATGTAACCTTTTGAGTAGGAGTTGGAAGCTCTGACAAAGTTGCCAGCCTGGTGTCACCTCAGATTCAGGTCATTAATAGAAAAAAAAAACAACAACAAATAAACTCTTACTCATATGATTCAAATGAGCAGCCAAATTTGAGAAGCAGAGCCCTACTGGAGCAGTACTTCTGCAACTTGAACGTACATGCAGATCTCCTGGGGACCTGGTTAAAAATGTGATTCTTAATAAGTTTGGACTGGAGCCTGAAAGTCTACATTTCTAACAAGCTCCCACTCGAGGCTCATGCTGCTGGACCATTGACTATGGACCATACTTTGATATTGTAGAGCAGGGGGCAGCAAACTTTTCACATATGAAGGCCTGAGAGTGAATATATTGGGCTTTGCAGGTCATGTGGTCTCTGTTGCAGCAACCCAAATACACCTGTAGTACGGGTCAGTGATAGGCAATAGGCAAACAAATGAGTGTGACTGTGTGCCAATAAAACTTTGTTTACAACATCAGGCAGTATCCTGAATTTGTCTTATGGGCCCTGAGCCAATAAAACTTTATTTATAACACCAGGCAATATCCTGAATTATTTTTACAGGCTGTAATTTGCCAACTTGGTCTAGAGCTTTCTTTATCTCAAGTTTTTGACCAATATCTTGCTTCTCCCCTATTTTGTTGGGCTGAATCTCAGGTAAGAATTAAATGGTTTTGTAAGTGGTTACTCAATGGCTTTGTTGAACTGATGAATAATTGACGATGACATTTAGGCTCCTATTTACAAACAGCCCCAATTGTCCCTTGATTGTGGCTCATTGCTTTGCCTTGACTATGGGTGGCCTTTCTGATTTCTCTCCCTAGACTGCCTCTTCAGAGGTGGACCAAAACAGAGCTAGGGTTTATTCTAAAATGTGGCCCATGACATATCAGAATAAATAACTAGGTCTGAACTGTGTAGGCAGAGGGTGGCTTCAGGTCACTTTTCCTTGACCTGCATTTTACAACTTATCTCTGGAGTTTAGTCTAATTGGACAGAGGCTGGTATTCTGGCTATCTGAGAGGTAGAGAGCAGAGAGGTACCTGGAGGTGAACAATTCATGTTGAGTTAGGTCATGCCCCAGATGTGGCTATTAATGGTAGCAGAGAGTTAAATGTTGCTGATAATATATTCCAATAAGTAGATAATACAGAACCAAGTTGTCAGAGTTTTGGGCAAACCCAAATTTGGAACCAAGGATTCAAATCTCAGAAGGATTCTATCTTCTGGGCTTTGGGAGTAAGGTGCAAGATTCCTGGTCTTATGGGCCTGTCTTATGGGCCCTGAGCCAATAAAGTACCTGCTCATGGTAATTTCCTACATTTCAAGCCCCAAAGTCAGTTAGGCCTAAGCTTCAGGAAAGTTTTCAGTTTAATTGGTTCAAAACTGAAATAGACTCTCATCTATGTTTATGACAGTGCTAGGATTCCTAAGGGAGAGGTGTTACTCCTCTTCTGAAATGGGAGGATGTGGGCCAGGAATCGTTGGTCCAGGGATGCTCATGGTAGACTCCATTTCTCAGCATGGTTTTGGCTAGGCATTTCCTCCATGAGGTTGACCCTTCTCTCCTCAAGGTGCCATTTTCTGGAATACCACCTTCTCTCTGCTGGCAAAATCTAATTTACCTTAGTGCTTTGACTGGAATGCAAAATAAATGTTCTGATATTTCCCAGTAGGAGAGCCTGTCCTCTCTTTTCTCTGCTTCTTTATCATTCTTGTACTTTCTTGACTTTCCTTTTCTGTTTTGACCTTCCCCCTTGGCCAAGTCTTGTCTTCCAGGGGCTTTCAGTCAAAGTTGAGTCCCACTGATGTCTAGAACTGAAAGCTCTGTGGTATGATTTTTAGGGCGGGATGGAGAACCTCTTAAAAGCATACTTAAAATTCTATCTGTGTGTGTCTTTTCATCCTTACATCTGAGAATATTACTTGTCTTGGCATGTTGAATATGGTTAGCGATACAGACCTGGTCTGTGCCTTACATGTTACTCAGTTTGTTATGATTTATAAAAAATGAATAATAGAATATATTTTTTAATCCCTCAGAAGATAATATATTTTGGGAAAACATAAACTTTGAAGTCAGATTAAGGCTAAATTAATGTGGATGAGAAGCTGGTTTTGGCCCTCATTGCCTGTGTAGACTTGGGGTGAGTTACACTCATTTTCTGAGTCTCAGCTTATCAGCTGTGGAATGGGAATGATCTGTACCTACCTTGTACAGTGAGGGTAGGATGATGAAGTAAAGCACTTAGCATAGTACTTGGTATATAGCAGGAGTTTAATGAAAAGCATTCCCTTTATTATTTAAAAAATTATGTGTATTGTTACTATTTCTGTTTAGTTCTGAGATCTCCTCCTCTTTGAAAATGTCCTTTCCACAAGGCCTTTCCCTTCCCATCCATTCCATCTCATCCTCTACCTTCTTTTGTTTTTTCTCTTGCATCCCATTCCCTACATATGACCAACTAGGAACTCCTGAAGGAAAGAGATAGTTTATTAAACTGTGTGTCTTCACTCCTAAACCCAACAACATGGATAAATTTCACAGATGTATTATTGAGTGAAAGAAGCCAAACACAAAAGAGTACACACTTTTTATGAAGTTCAAGAACAGGAAGAAGTAATTTATGGAGACAGAGGTGAGGATAGTGGCTCTTTTGAAGGTGGAAGGGTTATTCACTGGGGAGGTATGCAGGGGAATCTTCAGGATGCTATAAATATTTTAAATCTTGCCTCAGAGCTACTAACACAGATGTGTGTGTGTTTTAAAAAATATTTGATTGGTATACTTAGTATTTGTGCTCTCTGTATGTTATAGCACAATAAAAATTTTAAAAGATGTTTCCCAGTATGCAGGGCTTATTTACCCTTTAATTATCATTCAGTAAAAGGTTGAATAGTCAGTGGATGTCATGATGAAGTAAATGATCAACTTTTTTTTCTTTTGAGACAGGGTCTTGCTCTGTCACCCAGGCTGGAGTGCAGTGGCACCATCATAGCTCACTGCAGCCTTGATCTCCTGGGCTCAAGAGATCCTCCTGTCTCCGCCTTCTGAGTAGCTGGGACTACAGGCATGCACCACCATGCCAAACTAATTCATTTTTTTGTAAAGATGGTGTCTCCCTATGTTGCTCAGGCTGGTCTTGCACTCCTGGGCTCAAGAGATCCTTCCGCCTTGGCCTCCAAAATACTGGGATTACAGGTGTGAGCCACTGCACCTGGCCCTACGTGGTTAATCTTAATCACTATTGGACCAAGACCAAATTTTAAGGAAGATATAGCATACATTTTGGAAAACATGGTGGCTATAATTCATAATTTATAGCTAGAATTCACCTGCTATTCACAGCACTACTTGAATCTTCACATAGCTGTTTTGGAAAATCTTGTAAATGCAAATGGAAGGACTTGCAATTTCAGACAGTTTGTGCAGGTGACAGAGCAGGAAACACAGAGCGGGGATACAGTCTCTTCACATTGGTGGAAAACCTCATTTTTAATTGATTGTCCATTGCATCTACCCCACTCTTTTCCCTCCCTGTCTTTGTCATTTTATCAATTCTACTTGGAAATAAAATCTGCAGCTGTAATAGATGCTACCGACACTTGTGCGGCAATTCTACCAGATGGTATTTGAATCTTGGGTGTTTTATGAAAAATGAAAAGACCAAACACATGCACAAATAAATGAAGGTTGAATTAATCTTTATAATTAAATGGAATATTAGCCTTCTATGACTGATTTTTGCTTTCAAACTGGATTGCGTGCTAATTTTTCAGAGAACTGTAATTGTATTAACGTGGCTTTTTAGATGCCTGAAAGTATTTAAAAATAGATTTTGCGAAGTTACTGAGAGAAAAGTTATTAGAATTTTTAATCTGAACGTCTCTGAGATCTTGAGGTATATTTATATCATGACTTACAGCTGCAAAGCATTTTCCAATAGTTTTTTATTCTTTGTCCCTTATCATCCTGGGATTTAGGTGGCATTGGCCAGAAATTGGGTTGAATTACAAGTGCCTGAGGCACATTAGAAAGTCAATGTCGTATGTACCCACAAAAATTAAAAATTAAAATTAAATGAGTGGGAGGGAAAGTGGTGGTGTTTTCTTCATAAAGTACACCTACTAGCTTAGTAGTGATGACTATTAGTGAAATCCCTAAGGATTAATGAAGCAGAAGATGAGTCCTCTATGAACTGATAACACAGTGTTGGGGATTCTCAGAAGTGGGTCCAGAAGCCTTGGTACCATGGCAGGTACCATGATCTAGAGCAGAGAGTATCTCAAATTTGAGCATGCATGAGAATCCCCTATAGTAGTGATTTTCAACCCAGGGTGATATTACATACCCAGAGACATTTGGCAATGTCTGGAGATATTTTTGATCACAACTGTGGGGGACAGAGGGTGTTACTGGCATTTAGTGGGTAGAGGCCAGGAATGCTGCTAAATATCCTACAATCCACAGAACAGCCCCCATAGATAAGAATGATTCTTTCCCAAATTTCAGTAGTGCCATGGTTGAGAAACCCTGCCTTATTATAAGGCTCACTATAATGCAGACTCCTGGCATTATAGGAATGCTCGGAGACATTCTAAGTCAAAAGATCTGGGCTTGTCCCACAAATCTGAGTTTTCAACATGCTCCCACGCAACGCAGATCCTGCCAGTCTGGAGACGAAGCTTTGGGAAGCCCTAAACTAGAGGATGCCACTGTCAAAGGAACAAGCCGTTTGTTGGCTCTATGACATTCCTGTCTTTTAGAAAAATGATAGGAAAATTCTCACTTGCATTGATTGATTGATTGAGATGGAGTCTTGCTCTGTTGCCCAGGCTGGAGTGCAGTGGCATGATCTCAGCTCACTGCAACCTCCGCCTCCCGGGTTCAAGTGATTCTCCTGTCTCAGCTTCCCAAGTAGTTGGGATTACAGGTGCATGCCACCACGCCTAGCTAATTTTCGTATGTTTAGTAGAGACAAGGTTTCACCATATTAGCCAGGCTTGGTCTCGAACTCCTGACATCAGGTGATCCACCTGCCTCCCTCCCAAAGTGCTGGGATTACAGGTGTGAGCTGCCACGCCCATCCTACGTTTGCCTAATTTAATAATTCTCCAAAGTTACCTCATTTGATCTCTCCCCACAACTTTATGAGGGAGGTGCTTCACAAGGTTTTTAGGTGGTAAGGAATTGTTCATATAAGAGCTAGCCTTAAAGGAAAGAATGGCAACAATTCCCACTGGAACTGTTTATGAGAAAAGGGGTTATGTTTATCTAAGCTAATCTTGAAACTGCCTCCTGTTTAAATAAGTAATTTAACAATTGGAGGAGGATTAAGTAACTGATTAAATTTCTCTGAGAAACGTTAGGTGTTAGGGCCTTGGTATTGCAGGTATATTTCTAAGCCCTTTGAACCTTGACATTTGAAAATATTTTAAAATAACTTGTAAGTATTTTTTCCCATTCCCCAAAAAGTGCATTGATTTATTTCACAGTATTCCCAGTTTGGTTAGTAGTTCTTTATTGGCTGTGTTTTAAATGCAGATATTTACCTCAACAAAATATGAATGGGTATTACAGCTAATTACGTAATTATTTAAATAGTATTATTTAATCATATATTTCTGTCTTGATGAAACTTTCCAAAAGATGAACCTTTGTGCCTTATTTTTCCCTTGCTTTCTTTACTATTGGTTTTGAAAAATGGGGAAACTTCTTAGTAGAAGAGGGATTGGCAAACTATTTCTGTAAAGAGACAAATAGTAAACATCTTAGGCATTGTGTGGGCTATATGACTTCTGTTGGAACTACTCAGACTCTGCTCTCGTTGCACGAAAGTGGCTGTAAACAGTACTTACCTGAATGTGGCTGTGTCAGAGAGAAAAAAAACTTTTCCTTTACCACTTTAGGTTTAATGTTAGGGCCCATGAATTAAACTACAAAAGATGGATTAAGGAGAGAAAAACAGAGTTTATTCACTAATCTGCTTGTGAATTTGCAGAAAACATAGCCCAAAGAAACAGAATTGGGGACCTGTATATTATCTTAAGAAGGGGTAAAGCTAGGATTTCAAGGGACAATAAATGGTGGGAAATGACTGAGAAATATATGAGGGGACCTAACAGACAGTAAGGTTTGTTATAAGATCTGTTTATGGAAGTTCTCATCCTGGCACCAACTTTTTATCCCCGTGAGAGGAGTTGTTATTTCCCCCAGGGTACAGGAAGTCTCTTCTTTTGGAAGGCTCTGCTTGTAGTCGGATAAAGGAAGCATGGAGAAAGCCTCTTTCTGCTTGTCTTGATTCTCAGATACCTTCAGCTCAAAATAATCCTTTGCTGCAGTAGCGTATTCTGGACCAGTAAAACTTTCTTGACAAAAAACAGGTGGTACACTGCCTTGGGCTTCTGCACTGTAGTTTGCTGACCCCTGATATAGAGCCCTGTGAGTGAGACAAAGAAAAACATAATATATTTTGGCTCATATAAAAGCCTAAATGTGATACAGGATTGTTCCCACTCTTGGGCTGTTACCATTTTGGTTATGTCTGGACAAATGGGCTTAGCTAATTGAGGCTTGGGGTATTCATTTGAGTAGGTCTAGCAGCTGTTCTATTTGCAAACTTTGTGAACAATTAACCACATGTAATTGAAACTAATAAAAACACTGATTTAAAAATGTATGATTTGGTCCCTCTCCTGCGCAGTTTCTTTTCACCTTTTTTTTTTTTAATTAAACTTAATTTTTATCTTTTGGGACAGGGTCTCACTCTGTTGCCCAGGCTGAAGTACAGTGGCACAATCTTGACTCACTGCAACCTCTACCCTCCCAGATTTAAGTGATCCTTCTGCCTCAGCCTCCCAAGTAGCTGGGATTTCAGGTCAAGCCACCATGCCTGGCTAATTTTTGTATTTTTAGTAGAGATGTGGTTTCACCATGTTGACAAGGCTGGTCTGGAATGCCTGATCTCCAGTGATCTGCCTGCCTTAGCCTCCCAAAGTGCTGGAAAAACAAGCATGAGCCATGGCATCTAGCTCCTGCCCAGTTTTAAAGGAAATAAATGGACCAGGCATGGTGGCTCACATCTGTCATCCCAGCACTTTGGGAGGCAGAGGTGAGCGGATTGCTTGAGTCTAGGAGTTTGAGACCAGCTTGGACAACATGGCGAAACCCTGTCTTTATTAAACAAATAAAGGAAATAAATGAGAGTTGCCTCTATTTATCAGGTAATGTTGCTACCACTCTCAGGAAGATGGGTGTGTTGATTTATTAATGAATCATAAGGTGGTTTTGGGTTCTAAAGTCTATTACTACCTGCTCCATCTATTTAACAAGATAACTCAAATATTAATTTCTTTCTTTAACTCTGTTAGGTACAGGGCCAACCCAAGTAAGAGGAGCATGACAAAGACACCAGGGAAATGTTTAGTTCCAGTATGGCAAAATTAAGATTTACGTGTACCAGAGTAGTTTCCTTTTGCAGACTGAAGAAACTGCCCACCTCCAAGATACACTGAGTTGGTGTTTTAGGAGAAAGCATGGTTGGTCCTGGTTTATAATTTGGAACATGGCTTCCTCGAATGTTGTCTGTCTCAGAGAGTAATGAGGATTGTCTGTTATACTGAGGTATTACTCACAGAGGGTTGAGGGTGGATGACCTGAAATCTGATCTTTCCTCTCTTCTAGTTCTTGTAAAATTAGAAACTGCAATTTGCACTCAATAGAGCCCTCTGATTCATGGAAGTGCTTATCTGTCTTCTGTCCCTGGATGATGCATCTGCTTGTGGACCACATCCAAAAGCAGTTTGCAGAATTAAGGTTTCGAAGAGTGATAATAAATCAGTGCCATTTTTATCAAGAGAATAAAATTTGATTCATCAGATAACTGCACTGTTATTATTTGTGGGATTCTGATAGACCCAGAGGATATTAAAGCCTGTTCTCCTGACTAATTTTCCTCAATACCATTAGCTCTGCTTAGGGTAATATCTTCAGCTAAGGCATCTATACTAGTCACTCATTTGTTTGGCATTATGGAAACTGCCATTGTTTTGAATGATAGTGTAATTCTTGTAGAGTCTCCTGAACTTCTGACTGCTTAAAGCTCAGAATTTTGATTGATGTTTAATAGTTACTACAGAACTCATCAGAGAAAATGAGGCCTTGGCATGATTGAGCCTGACAGAAGCTTTCAAAACCACTGCAAGCTTAGGAAAGTTGCCCTATAAAGTTTTTGTGAAAGGGCAGTGATCAGTTCCATTTTTTTTCTTATGCTGGTTAAATTAATAAAAAAGAAACAAATATGCAATGAGACTTAACCATGTATACTAAACATATAACTATTTATTTAAGTGATTAAAGTGATCTGT
The DNA here is from genome assembly GCF_049354715.1 of Callithrix jacchus. Taxonomy (NCBI): domain Eukaryota; kingdom Metazoa; phylum Chordata; class Mammalia; order Primates; family Cebidae; genus Callithrix; species Callithrix jacchus. The sequence continues at coordinate 22,723,520 of NC_133524.1, forward strand.
TTGATGTGATAAATGTAAGACATTTGAGAATTTACCTGACTTTCCTAAATAGCCAAGTCAGTGGGGATTAAAATAAATGAGCTTTCTGTCTTCCTTTCTGTAGATTAGCTTAATACCAAGTGGCTTTGAAAATTCAGGAGTAAAGCAGTCAACCTAGCCAATCTTTAAATCAGTACAGTCACATGTATAAAAAGTGTATGCCATTTCAGAGCTCACAGCTAAATTAAGTGGAATTATGCCTGATTCTCTTCTTTCACCAGCATTATCAAATGGTAGTGTACTGTACTGAAAATTCTGGGAAGGTGGGGGTGACTCGAGAGTTAAAATCATGTTGTATATTAGGTTTTCAGTGTTCCTCATTTTTTAGTTCATCTGTGATAGCTACTGTCTCTCACTTCAAATAATAATCTTTACGAATTCTCTGTTGTCTCCACGGAAATTAGTTGTGATTTTTAAAGCTCTGGCCCTAAGACTTTGGGGCAGGGCGTCAACTCCCAAGCAACTGAGATCCGTTGCATGTAAATGGTAGTAATAGCAAAGAGCAAAACAATAACAAATGAAAATCTTGATAGCTAAGCCATGTATGCACTTGCACACACATGCACACAAATGATGCTGTTGAGCATGGATCAGTTTGCAAACATTGTTAAGCACTTATTGTGTGCTAGCCCTTGTGTCATGAATTGAGGCAACTCAATGAACAACCTAGTCTTATTTAATTATCTGTGTTGGCTTAGTAAGCTATGGCCCTTGGGGCATATTTGGCATTCTGCCTGTTTTTGTGTGAACCACAAGTTATGAATGGATTTCAAATTTTCAAATAGTTTTTAAAAATCAGCCAGGTACCGTGGCTCATGACTGGAATCCGAGTACTTAGGGAGGTAGAGGCAGGAGGATTGCTTGAGCCCAGGATTTTGACACCTGCCTGGGGAACGTAGTGAGTCCTCATTCTCCACAAAAAGGAAAAAAAAAAGACAACTAAAAAAGACAAAAAAACCCCACAAAACTGCACCAATTACAAACAATCAAAGGAGGAATATATTATGATATGTGAAAGCTGTATGAGCTTCAGTTTCTGTGTCTATAAAGTTTTATTGAAACAGAGTTACAGCCATTCATTTATGTGTTGTTCTAGGTTGTCTGCTTTCCCAGGTACAGTGACAGAGCTGAGTAGTTGTGCAGAGGACATATGGGCTGCGAAGCCTAAAGTATTTACTATCTGGCCCTTTACAGAAAAAGTTTGCTTACTCCTGATATGGGTAAGGCAAACGTCATAATTCCTTTATTATCTGAATACTACTTCTCAACTCTCTATTTCACTTTATTGGTATTAGAACTAAATGTATCCATATTCTACAGTTGAGGAAACTGAGGAACAGAGAGATTCGGAAAATTCAGGCATTGCTAGTACCTTATATTAGTGATGAGGATAACTTGTTATAGAATGGTTTTCCTCAGTTTTTTTTTTTTTTTTTTTTTTTTTTTTTTTTTTTTTTTTGAGACGGAGTTTCGCTCTTGTTACCCAGGCTGGAGTGCAATGGCGCAATCTCGGCTCACCGCAACCTCCGCCCCCTGGGTTCAGGCAATTCTCCTGCCTCAGCCTCCTGAGTAGCTGGGATTACAGGCACACGCCACCATGCCCAGCTAATTTTTTGTAATTTTTAGTAGAGACGGGGTTTCACCATGTTGACCAGGATGGTCTCGATCTCTTGACCTCGTGATCCACCCGCCTCGGCCTCCCAAAGTGCTGGGATTACAGGCTTGAGCCACCGCGCCCGGCCGGTTTTCCTCAGTTTTTTAAAGAAAAATGAGGTGGAGTAATGGATAATATTATGTTTGCATATTCTTTTATCTCTAAAGAGAATCCTGAGCCTAGATTTTAAGTTCAGTAAGTGTATTAGTCTGTTCTCATGCTGCTAATAAAGACATACCGGAGACTGGGTAATTTATAAAGGAAAGAGGTTTAACTGACTCACACTTCCACATGGCTAGGGAGTCCTCACAATCATGGTGGAAAGCAAAGGAAGAGCAAAGTCACATCTTTCATGGCAGCAGGCAACCAAAAGAAAGCACACGCAGGCTGGGCGCAGTGGCTCACGCCTGTAATCCCAGCACTTTGGGAGAATGAGGTGGGTGGATCACCTGAGGTCAGGAGTTCAAGACCAGCCTGGCCAACATGGTGAAACCCCGTTTCCACTAAAAATACAAAAAGTTAGCCAGGTGTGGTGGCAGGCACCTGTAATCCCAGCTACTCAGGAGGCTGAGGCAGAAGACGCTTGTACCTGGGAGGCATAAGTTGCAGTGAGTTGAGATTATGCCACTACACTCCAGCCTGGGTGATAGAGTAAGATGTCTCAAAAAAAATTAATTACAATGGATTCATTGCTTCATTTTCCAGAAGGTTTTCTATGTTCTCACAAAATCTCTCATTTCCCCCCCATTTTTTTCTTCTGTGGTAAGATCAGTTAATATTGACATATACCTTGATGTTAGCTGAGCACTGTGGCACATGCCTGTGACCTCAGCTACTTGGTAGGCTGAGGCATAAGAATTGCTTGAACATGGGAGGCAGAGGTTGCAATGAGCTGAGATTGTGCCACTGCACTCCAGCCTGAATTGCATTATGAGACTCTGTCTCAAGACAGCAACAACAAAAACCCCAGGGAAACATACCTTGGTGTGAACAGCATTGTGATGTTTATGATCATGTTAATCCTCTTATATTAAAAGGTTAAAGGTAAAATACAGCCTTTTATATTTCCTGATACTATTAATGACATTGATCAGAGTGGGTTTGTCAAATTATTCATTATATGAATTAATATTTATTGAGTATTGATCACTTGCTATGTTACCTGTGGAGAATGCAATGGTGATTAGGTGGAATAGGCTATTGGTTTAATTTGAATAGTATTAAAGATTTTCTCAGCTACAAAACCTCTCATTTGATTGTATTTATTCCTTTGGCTAAGAAACTACTCTTTTAAATAAAAGTATTTCTCCAGAGTAAATATATTAGATTGCTATTAGTCACTTACATTCTATGATAAACTAGTTTGAGGCCCCAGTGGCAGCCAGTGGATTAGCTGCCTTGAAAGATTAATAGGTTTGATGGATGAGAAGGTAAGGGGGAGATATCTCTGGAGCACAGAGTATTGCTAAGGAAAGGCCAATTAGAGTATGATGGTATTGCAAGTGGTATGAACACATAGGACCTGTTAGGTGTTGAAAGGAACCGATACAAAAAAGGGAAAGAAGAGGAAGGCAGAAACTAAGATGGCAAGTGCTAAAGGCAACCCATATCTTTGATCTTCTGTTTGTTTGTTTCTTTTCTTTTCTTTCTTTCTCCTCCCTCCCTCCCTCCCTCCCTCCCTCTCTTGTTACCTAGGCTGGAGTGCAATGGTGCAGTCTGGCTCACTGCAACCTCTGCCTCCTGGGTTCAAGCGATTCTCCTGTCTCAGCCTCCCAAGTAGCTGGGATTATAGGCATGAGCCACCATGCCTGGCTAATTTCATATTTTTAGTAGAGATGGGGTGTGTCCATGTTGGTCAGGCTGGTCTCGAACTCCTGACCTAAGGTGATGGACCTGCCTCGGCTTCCCAAAGCGCTGGGATTACAGGCATGAGCAAATGCGCCCAGCTGATCTTTTCTAGGGTTAGATTTGGTAATGTTTCTTGTGTCTGTTTTCAGAGGCGTGCCAATAGTGGCTCTCAAAAGAGTCCTCCAACTTTTGTGGGAGCTATGAATAGCCTGGATTCTTCTGACTCATATGCAGAGTCTGGCTTTGCTAGGAAAATCTCCCACCATGCTCCAAGAAGCTTGTACATGTGTCTTCCATTGATAAGAGGGTTGTCTCAATAGTTTTTCTCTCTAAGCATTTCTTTTCTCATTATTTTTTCTCTCATCACAAGTGTGGCCTTCTGAAACTGGACCTATGACTAAAGAGAGTCACATTATTCCTCAGGGGTTTCAGGTATTTGGTTGGGGGGTGTAAGATGACCTGGACTCCTCTGGAAGACCCTCCAAACAGACACACAGCAGTTACTCTAAATCCTTGAAAGAAGTCATGTTTCTACTTTCTTCGTGTAGTCTACAACTAACATTTGCTCATCGTGTACTCTGGACCAAGGGATAAAAAAGTGTTTACATGCAGTGTCATTCTGAACTCTTGCAGACAACGCTATGAAGTGGGTATTAATTTTTAGTAATTTTTTCTGAAACAACATCTGATGTAAAAGAGAGTGTGTTAGGATTATATTAGTTAATGGAAAACATGACACATAATGCCTCAAACAAATAAGAAGTTTATTTTCTGTATGTCATAAAGGGGAAAGAGGGAGGCAGTCCGGGTCTAACATGCTGGGCTTCAAATGCCATCAGCTTTTTAATCCCACCATCTTTAGTATGTAGATTTTTTCCTTATATTTGTTGCCTTGTGACTACTAGATGGCTGCTCTGCCTCTGGCATTGCATCAGCATTCCAGAAAGGAAGCAGAGGAAAAGCTAAAGGAGTAGTTCTCAACTGGAGGTGATTTTGACACCAGGGTACATTTGGAAACACATGAGATCTTTTTGTTGTCACAACTTGGGTGGAGGTTTGCTCCTGGTATCTAATTTGTAGAAGCCAAAGATGCTGCTAAACATCCTGCACTTTACAGGGCAACCCCCACAACAAAAATCATTCGGCCCAAAGTGCTGAGAAACCCTGGACTAAAGGCAGAAAGCACATGCTGTTCCGTCTGTCCCCCTTTAAAATGGGTTATTGCAAGTGCAACAAGAAATTTTTCTTATATGTCGTTGGCCCAAATCTCATCCCGTAGTTGTAAAGGAAGCTGGGCAGCACAGCTGTTTTGTTGTTGTTGAGTCCATTGTCATCCTGAGCAGAATTAGAGTCCTGATCGTAAGAGAAGAAAGGGAGAATAGATGTTAGGTAGACATTGGGCAGTGTTTATTTCAAAAAGTTAGGTATTCTGTCGAAAGTCACAGAGGTAGTGAAGATCAGCAGCTGCTTAAACCACCTCTAATAAGGAAGGATGTCCAGCTGTCAGGTGCAGCTTCTCTCCAGATATCTGTATGAATAAAGCATGAAAATGCATGCACTGGGTATGGAAAGCCCTGGAGTTTTTGATCAGCCACAAGCAGCCTAGGAAATATTTCTTGCAGGATATAATATGCAATCTGTTAAATATTTATATCACTGCTCTCTCAGCATTTATAGTGAGACTTGCCTTTCCTTTTTGTCCATGTAACCATAGGGTAATTAATTTCAGACCTGACTAGGTAATACTTTGCCTTTCAAGCCATCAAACTATTGGTGCTTCACTTCTCTCATTCTGAAAAATTTAAAGTATTGTGATCACTGTTTGCCTTACTTAGAGTTCATTCTGGAATACAGACACTCTTCCAAGTATATCAACCAGCAAGACATTTTTTAATACAGAGAATTGGAGGCTTAGGCAACCATTCAAAGGGCTAGGGGGTGAAGGTCAGAGTCTGCCAATGATCTCTGCTGCCTGTCCAACAAAGAGGTCTTTCTCAGGAGAATGCCTGGCAGTTGCTGGCTAGGGGCTGTATGCCCACATGTCTGCATATGGCCACCAACAGCAAATAAATGGTATCTTCTTTTCTACCTTTGGAATTGTCTATGAGTGTTTCTCATTGGCAGTCTAACCTGGACCCATGGGATATTGCAAGACGTAGTTCTGAAGCTTCTCAGGGAAAAATGTAGAATGGGGTGGAGTATGATGATGAGAAATTGACAACAAAGTCTGTGGCAGAAAAAAACATTTGAGTGTGAATAGAGGCATATGTATATAGCAATTTTGGGAAGGAGAACCCTCTATTCAGATGTTGGTAATGTTGCTACTAGTATTATTGCCTTATTCTAGTTATATATCTTTGGGAGGTAAATAGGGATTCTTTGTATCTGTCCTTATTTTCTTAAGTCATGGTGATGCTAAATAAATATTAATAAGGATTCAATAACCTGCATAGATGGTGCAGAAGGTAATATATTCTGTGAGGCTCTGTAGTGCAGTGGGGGGTCCCAGAAATGAGACGAGGTTTAAAAAACAGTGCATAATTCACCAGCATGCTCTGGAAACACCAGTCTTCAGAAAACAATCGTGGATGACTCAGCTTGTATATCTATGTCTCGCCTGCCTGCCTTTGCCCTTGCCCTTGCCTTTCCCTTTCCCTTTCTCTTCCTCCACACCACAACGTCTTTCTTTCTACAAAACTATCTGGAATTCTTTACTTGCTATAGTTATGCATATGACTTACGGTGAGCTGATAAAATATAGTGCAAAATTAAATACAATGCAGGAAATAATAGAATAATTTCAGAATGAGGTAACCTACAGACATATCACATGGTCTGGTGTTGGAGGTAGAGCTATAACCTCTAGTTATCTGCTGTCTGGGTCACATCAGGCTTTTAGTGTGTGTAACTCACAGGGTTTTGAAGGTATAATTCGATCTGTGCTATATCTGAGTCTCTGAAATAGCAAAACCCATTATGACTATGTCCTATGGCCCTTGTAAAATCCTAAGTCTTGAGTTTCAGGATTCTGCTAATATTTAATATTTGAATTATCTCAAGGAAGATAAGGAAAGTGTACTACCTTATTCTGTTTATTTCTTGAGTGAGGAAAACTGAAAGGGACTAAAGGAAAGAACTCGTTACCAAGAACAGTGTCCAAAGGTCACTGGTTTTGCGTGTGGCTTTGCTGGAATAAAACCAACCTTTTTGGGGTTGCCTTGGTCTTAGGTTGGGTCATCTGGAGGCAGATCTGGAAATGAGAATTCCTGTGTAAGTGATTTATTAAATGAGTACTCCCAAGAGAAACCAGTAAAGGAATGGGAGAAGCAAGACAGAAAGGGGTGGCCTTCAAAAAGTTTCAGGTTTTGGCCATTAGAAAAGAAAAAACATAGATGCTAGAGGGATGTACAGAAGTTATGAAAGGGATCCCAGGGGATCTAATCAAATCCCTGACAATGTACTTAAAATGTACCTGTAACCTTCTCTTTTGCTTTTATGAAACCCAGAATCTGGGGAAGGGAAAGAGAAATTTTCACACAGAACTTTAAAGTTTCTCTAAAACAAGGGTTGACAAACTTTTTCTAGAAACGGCCAGGTAAAATATTTGAGGCTTTGTGGGCCCCAAGGTGTCTGACCCAATTATTCAGCTCCACAATTGTAATGCAGAACTAGCCATAGATGACAGATTAATGAATGAGTATGGCTATGTTCCAATGAAACCTTATTTATAAAAACAGGGGTAGGGTGGCTGGATTTGGCCCGGGGAACATATTTTGCCAATCCCTGCTCTTGAGGTTCTTTATATGTGCCTAAGTTTAGTTTTCCTTTATTTATTCCCTATCTTCTATAAAGCATACAGGATAATTTGTACCATTGTCTATCTAAGTGATGGTTATGACATTATGCTGGATCTTGAATTATTCTAGACCACTGCCTCCCATCTTTCTGGCATCCTGGCCATCTTTCACAATGTTGCAAAGATAATCTTCCTGAGGCATGACTCATCTCCTTTTATTCCCATGCTAAACATATTTAGCTCTCTCTTAGCTGTAAAATAAAATATACGTTTGTTGCATGGCATTCAGAAACCCCTGTGATCTGACCCCAGGCCAGTTTTCTGGCATTATTTTCTCTTCTCTATCCTCATGTACTTATAATCCAGCTACATTAAATTACTCGCCCTCTCGCCAATATGCCATATCATGTGTGTTTCCTGTCTCCTTGTAGTTTTCTTTTTCATTTTAATGTATTTAAACTGACAAAATTATATACACATATATATACTGACAAAATTATATGATGTACAACATGATGTTTTGATACATGTATACATTAGAGAATGGGCCAATAACATATCCATCACCTCATATGTTTATCATGTTTGTGCTAAGAACATTTAAAATCTACTCCCTTAGCCATTTTTAAATGTGCAGTACATTGTTATTAAGTGTAGTCACTATGTTGTGCAATACACCTCCTAAACTTATTCCTCTTATCTAACTGAAATTTTGTTATCTTTTGACCAACTCCCCGGCCCCATTCCTCCACCCCTGGTAACCACCATCCTACTCTCTCCTTCTATGAGTTTGACTGTTTAAAATTCCACATGAATGGGATCACGTAGTATTTGCCTTTCTGTGCCTGGCTTATTTCACTTGGCATGAAGTCCTTCAGTTTCATCCACGTTGTCACAAATGACAGGAGTTTCTTCTTTTTAAGAGCTGAATAGTATTCCATTGTGTATAGATACTACATTTTTAATCCATTCCTCTGTTGACAGACACTTGGGTTAATTCCATATCTTGGCTATTTTGAATAGTGCTTCCATGAATATGGAGGCACAGATATCTCTTTAGCATACTGATTTCATTTCCTTTGGATATATACCCAGAAGTAGGATTACTGCTTCATATGGTAGTTATATTTTTAATTTTTAGAGGAACCTCCATAATGTTTTTCATATTGGCTGTACCAAATTATATTGCTATCAGCAGTGCACAAGAGTTCCCTTTTCTCCACATCCTTGCCAACACTTGTTATCTCTTGTCTTGTTGATAATAGCCATTCCAACTGGTCATAGGTAATATCTCATTGTGTTTTTAATTTTTATTTCCCTGATGAGTAATGATGTGGATCATTAAAAAAATGCCTGTTGACCATTTGTGTATCTTCTTTTGAGAAATTTCAAAAGAATTTCTCATTATTTTCCCTTTTTAATTTTTTTTTTTTGAGACAGGGTCTTGTTCTGTCACCCAGGCTGCAGTGCAGTGGCGTGATCTTAGTTCACTGCAGCCTCTACCTCCCAGGCTCAAGTGATCCTCCTGCCTTAGCCTCTCAAGTAATTGGAACTACAGGCACATGCCACATGCCTAGCTTATTTTTTTTTAAATTTTTATTTTTGTAGAGACAGAGTCCCGCCGTGTTGCTCAGGCTGGTCTTGAATTCCTGGCTTCAAGCAGTCCTCCTGCTTCAGCCTCCCAAAGCTCTGGGATTACAGGCACGAACCAATGTGTCCAATCTCCTTTCCCCATTTTTTAACCAGGTTATATGCTTGCTTGTTATTGAGTTCAGTTTTATTTGGATATTAACCCTTTATCAGCTGTATGGTTTGCATATATATTTGCCCCTGTCTTTGCCCCATTTCTTCTCCTGGAATGTTCTTCTAGCTCTACATTTAGAAATCCTAACCATTCTCTAAGACATGATTCAGTCACCTTCTCCATTAAGTATTTTCTCCGTGAAGAAATAGTCTCTGCTTTGGACGTTGATAACAATATTGTCTAGTTCTATTAAAATTTATATTTTGTTTACATTGTACTACACAGTTATTTGCTACAGTCACTACATTTTTAGTATACTGAGGTCTCTCAATATATATCTGTGTATTTTTGCCCTTCACGGTGGCTTGCATATAGTATATATTCAGTAAATGGAGTTTTCAGATGAAGGGTGCATTCCTACATCTTGTGATTATTAATGATTTAAGTGCTGAAACTCTGACATTATTTTTCTTTTTCCTTTTTATAGGCGAGAGCTGTTTTGGCAAAAGTTGGCTATCCAGAGTTTATAATGAATGATACTCATGTTAATGAAGACCTCAAAGCAGTAAGTGCTAAATTTACTGTGCTTTTTTTTTCTGGCAAGTTTTACTGGCCTTGTGCCTTTCAACTAAACCAAGTCCAAGCAATTAAAACTGGTGATGCCAGAAAACAACAACTTTTGGTTAATAAGTTGGTGCTATATAGAAGCCTGGCTCCTTGGCTAGATAGGAGCCTGAATATGCCAGAAAGATCACAAGATTTAGGGCAGATTCAAAATAAAGGAAGTGGCAGAAATGACGTGTAGCTGAGTGGGTACCATAAAACAAATTGGACTTGAGTTTGGCCTAATTTGATCATAAAAGAAAGAATTAAGCAATTTGAGTATTTCACAATTAATGGCAAATGCATCATGTTTGTTGTTAAACACTTTATATTTACTTCATTCGTATTAAATGAATAACAGTAAATCTGCCTGCTGGGAGTTAACTTCATTAAACTGTATGAGTGTTTTGGCAAATTAAGTGCATATACATATGACTCTATACTTAATTGTGAATTGGACTGTGTATTTGCACTAAGTTACTGATGAAAAATAGCCATAATTCTTTTTTATTCCAATGTTTTGGGACATGTATTTTCCAGTAGGTCTATTAATTACAGGCCTTTCTAATCACAACCACTGTTATTTCCTCTCCTACGAATAATTCTGATAAATGATTTTTTCTTCCTCATTAGAAATCCTGTTTTTATCATTCACTAGATTTTCTTGAAAACATAGTCTTTTGTAATTCTTTAAGTAACTATAGTTCTGAGATATAGCTCTTTCCTGAAATTGTGGTTCATCAAGTGGCATATCTGAAAGCAATCCCAGCTTTGTAGATGACCATCAGAATTTTACAAGACCATTCAAAAGTGAGAGAAAGCATTAATCAGAGTCTTTCTCCATTGGGCTCTAAGATACAGCCTTCCAAAATATTGATCCAGTTGCTCTGGAAGAAAATAATTATGCTTCATAGCATCCTAAAACCCAGACAGTTTGTCTTATTATGCACTGTTTTGATGATGCTGAAAACCCCATTTTTATTATCATAACTGAAAATATTGAAGCACTTGACAGATTCATGTACATTATCTTTTAATTCCTTCAGTGATTCTGTGAAATAGATGATGTTCATTCCCATTTTGCAGAAAAGGATAGAGAGACTCAAATAATTTAAGTTACCTCCTCAGTTCCACACAGAGTTTCAGAGTCAGGACTGAAATCTGGGCTCAGGAAGCTCTGCCTGTAATCAGAAAAGGGGTCCTTAAGGGTCCTTTTCAGGCAGCTGTGCTGGAGGAACAGAGGAGTCAGGGTGGAGACTTGGTGGCGGCAATGTGACGAGAGGAAGAAGAGCAGAGGGAAGGCCATGCTATCAAATAGTTAAGGGCACAGGTTCTAGTGTCATGGGCCTGGGTTTGAATTCTGCTTCTTTCACTTACTAGTTGTTTCATCCTGTGTAGGTTACTTAACTTCAGTTAGCCTCCCGTTACTTATCTGGCTACTGGAAATAATAACCAAGTCTTAGTATTGCTGGGAAGATTAGATGAGCTTATATACATGTAAAAACACCTGACATAATACTCTGGCACAGATTATAGCCTACTCCCTATAACAGGTAGCTTTGCAGATCAATATGGTCATTTGTGGTCCGTTTTCAAATCTGCCTTATAAAATACTCTATTTCATTGATCCTTAATGGAAATAGATTCAAGCGTGAATTTCTGCCAATTTTGGAAATATCACTATATCAGCCAGGAGGTAAAAAGCACACTAGGTATTCTAAACAGGAAATTTAATACAGGAAATAGGTTGGAAGGCAAGAAAAAGGAAAATGAGGTAAACCACAGGTTAAACGGGTTTTGCTACTAAGAAGAGCATCACCAGGGCACAAAGTAGCTTACCAGGAGAACACGGATAACTCCATATGAGAGACACTTTGGTGTAGAGGTTACATATAAGGACCCTGAAGTCAAAGTGCCTGGAGTAAAAACCCCAGTCTACCATGTACTACAGTGTTACCTAGGGTAGGTTATGTATCCTCTCTGTGCCTTTCTTTATCTGAAGAATGAAGGTGATACTAATGCCTCCCATATAGGATTTCTGGGAGGATCAAATAAATTAACATATTTAAAGTGTTTAGAACCATCCCTAGCATACAGTCAGCACAAATATAAGTGTTAGCTGTGACATCTTCAATTCACACTTATGATAGTGGACTATTTTGGTTTAGAAAAGTCCTCATGAATTAACTCATGCAGTGTCCAGGTCCCTCAAATTAATTTAAAAGGCTATACAGATGGAGCAGTCTGAAGCTTTAATGGAATAAGGTGGCACTTAAGGTTTAGTCACAGTGTTTAGTTGATCAAGTTTTGTTAGCAGTCTGTTGCTGGCTAAGTTCAGAGCCCCGCATTGAATGCAGGACCCATTGAATGCAGTATCTTTTGTGAAAAGAAACCAGATGCCAAACAGGATGCCATATTAGGTATGCTTCTTTGTTTCTCTGGGGCCCCAACTGAAGCCATTACATGCCAAGATTTTTAATCACTTCTGTGAAGAAATGGCTTTCACCTGACTCATTGCCAAAGCAGACACAATTACACCCAAGAGTTATAAAATTTTAAAAAACTGGCAGTGAATAAATTCCAGGTTACATGAAATAAAAAGACATTTGTATTCAGAAACTGATTGTATCAGTCCATTTTCATGCTGCTATAAAGAAATACCTGAGACTGGATAATTTATAGAGGAAAGAGGTTTAATTGGCTCATAGTTCCACATGGCTAGGGAGGCCTCAGGAAACTTACAATCATGGTGGAAAGCAAAGGGGAAACAGGCACCTTCTTCACAAGGTGGCAGGAGGAAAGAGTGAGAGTTCAGGAAAAAACTGCTACTTTTAAAACCATCAGATCTCATGAGAACTCACTATCATGAGAACAGCATGGGGGAAACTGTCCCCATGATTCAATCACCTTCCTCCCTTGACATGTGGGAATTACAGATCCCTCCCTCGACACGTAGGGATTGTAATTCAAGATGAGATTTGGGTATTGTGTTTCCGCTCTCTCACTTTCCTTCTCTTTCTACCCATGCCCTTTTCTTTTTCTGAGTGGTAGTTCTTCTCTGCTCTCCTAAGTGATGGTACTATCACCTCCTCCCTTCTGTGACCCTAGGCACAGGAGTAGCAGTGTGCTACTCCTGTGACTCCCACAGAGCCAAATCATACCACTGATAGAGAAAATGAATAAAACCCACCCTAAAAATAGGTAAAGGATGATGTGATTGTAATATTGTCACTGAAGGCAACAGCAAAAGGACTAAAGTATCCCTGGTACACAATGGGACTGTTTTTTCAGTTTTAAGAAACATGTAGATAAGGACTGCTATAGGACCTATGAGAAATTTCTGGTAATACGACCTCTAAGCATGAGAGGCTGTTACAAATGAAAAACAGCATGATGCACTTGAGACAGGTGGAGATATGATTCATCAGGCACAAATGTAAAAGCAAAGAGGAGCGAGATTAGGTGATGGATCAGATGAAGGTCAAGGAGAAATGTTGAAAATTGAAGTTGGGCTTGTGGAACTACAAGCACATGAGATAGAATTAAGAGGTACATTTGCAAAAGAATCAGATTTTTTTCTCTTTAGGGATGACAAGATAAGCTGAGGCACTCAGCAAAGCATTTCTGAACAACAATCCTGTAGTTTTGGAAAAGAACAAGAAAAAATAAAATGCCCATTATTTGAACCCCCATCAACATGCGGGAAAGCCTATTGGTTAGGCATGAGACCATTTTCAAATCAGCCTACTAAAGTATTCCACTTCATTGACTCAGTAGAAATAGATTCAAGCAGTGAGTTTATACCAATTTTGGAAATACTGCAATATTAGCCAGGAAAGCAAAAGCACACTAGATAGTTGAAACAGTGACTTTAATACAGGAAATATGTTGGAGGGCAAGAAGAGGGAAAAATGAGATAAACCACAGATTATTAACTTTAGAAAGCAGCTGCTGCTCCTGTGCCTACGGTCACAGAAGGGAGGAGGTGATGGTACTGTCACTTAGGAGAGTAGAGGAGAACTGCCACTCCAGAGCTGAGCTTCAGAGGAGAGACTGAAGATTCTTCCAGAGTCATTGTCAGAAAAAGAAAAGGGAGGGAGTGGAGGGGGAGAGAGAATGAGAGGCGGCAACACAGCGCCCTTCCCTTCCTGCAACCCACTGATTTCCTCTAGTGCCTCCTATTTGCAGGAAGCTAATTGGCAAAGGAGTTTGGGAAACAGTTTTCAGATTTCCAGTCTCCAGCATTACGGAACAGAGTGAAAGGGTCGGCATGCAGCTGAAAGACTATGGGAGAATAACCAGCACAATTCAGGACATTACTTATTCTTGTGAAAGCCAATGGAGAATTGCAGTAAGGACTAAAGTCAGAATCATGGCTGGCCTCCCTTTACTTAGGAGAATTGGAAATGAGAAATTTTTCAGAGGCCAAAGCTTCCGGTGAGTGATACACACATAAGTACATATAAATGTGCATATAGGGATATGTAGATATGTGAACCTATGTAAGATTCTCTAGGGTGGGTCTGGTTTGCTTTGGCCAGTGAAACACTTGTGTGCGTGTGTGTATTTGTGTGTGTGTGTGTGTACATGGCTGAGAGTGCCACTATGCAAGAGTAAGGTGATATTCAGGTGGAATGCTGGAATGCTGCAGAAAAATGTTGTTAAAATACTAAAATAATTCTTTACTATTTTTTTTTTTGAGACGGAGTCTTGCTCTGTCACCCAGGCTGGAGTAGTGCAATCTCGGCTCATTGCAACCTCCGTCTCTTGGGTTCAAGCAATTCTCCTGCCTCAGCCTCCCGAGCAGCTGGGACTACAGGCTCATGCTACTCTGCCCAGCTAATTGTTTTGTATTTTTAGTAGAGATGGGGATTCACCATATTAGCCAGACTGGTCTTGAACTGCTGGCCTCATGATCCACCTGCCTCAGCCTCCCAAAGTGCTGGGATTATAGGCATGAGCCAGCATGCCCGGCCTCTTTCTATTTGTTAAAAAACACAAAACACTGCACTGAAGTCTCTCAGGGGACCCCGGGCCATCATGGTACTAGAGAGGTAAGAGTGAGCATTGGAGGTGGGGCACCCTGGTGCGCCCCAACCTTCCAGCCAGGCCTCTGTAATTCTCTCACACTGGCCTTCATTCTGACTGCTCCACTCACCGGAGCAGACCAAGACCATGCCCAGTGTGGAGATGGGACATCTGGTTCCAGTGCTAGTGTGCTGGCTTTAACTCCCTCACACTCACCTTCACATAGCTGTCTGTGGGAATTGCATCTTCCATGGTACACTGTATACGTGGATTATTAAACATTTTGAACATCACCCCTGTATATTAGGTTGGTGCAGAAGTAATTGTGTTTTTTGCCATTATTTTTAATGCCAAAAGCCGCAGTTACTTTTACTCCAATTTATAAGTATGCCTACATGTATATACACACATTACTTTTGGGCAAAGCCATCTAAACACACCAATCTTGCATATTGCTTTGCTGTTTGAAGAAGGGAAGATGTAGATACAAAATATGGATTCCATTAGCTATTCAGAAAAACCTTTGGGTGCCTAACATAAAATCTTTCTAATAGATATTTGGCTATATCTCTGAGTATCTTTAAATGGATTTAAATTAAATAAAGGGTGTCCTAGAATTGGCACTTCCTACTGGCACAGTAAGGAAAGTATCACAATTAGTGCTTCAGTATTTTTCATCTGCTTATTTTTACATGTAGCCTGAGGCCTATACTATGAATCATTTGCATTCCTATGTAGTGTTTTATAAATATGTACTTGTCCTACAGAGAAGCAGAACACATTTCTCTGTTCTGCCTTATGATAGGTTCCCCATCTTTGGAGTGGTGGTGGTGGTAATAACTTTGTTCTTCCATTTAGTCTGTGGATCTGGAATAGGATATTCAAGAAGAGAAATGTAGGTCCTCCTGAATTTTATGATTGGGACAGCTGTAGCTAGGAAATGACACGAGTCCCAATTAATTCCCCAAAGGTCACACAATTGAAAGTCAGGAGATGGAATTGATTGAAAGTCATCATCAACTTGACCTAGACTTTTTCCAGTAATTGAAAGGACAAGAGGCTTTTGAGCCAAGTATTGTCCCTTGCTGAATTTAATTTTTTTCATTTTGGAGATTACAAGAGGCTTGAAAATACTCATGTGAATTCCTTCTTGTTTCAACTTCTACAACAAACAGAACTTCCCCAATAGTTGCTGGGCTTCAATTCTTTTTCTTATTCAAGGGCCTTTTGAAATATTTAGAATTATCAAAATATTATTACAATTAGCGAGTCTTCTAAAAGTAAAAACTGGTATCATTGATACTATTTTTTGAAGGTTAATATTTTTGAAGAAAATTCCTCTGAGAAAATTTCCCAGAAAGTGTTCTGAGCCCAAGAACATACCTGAATTTTCTATCAGTTACAATCATACTCTGAAGGTTTTGGCAGAAAATGTGGGAAACAGAGAAAATGCACTCATAATATTGCTACATAATACATACTTCTGTTATAGTTTGTTAATTTGTTTTTCTCTATTTCTATACAGCTGTACTTGATGTTCATATATAATTTCGTATGCCGATCTTTACAGTTAACATATTGTTGTTACTGTCTTTTATAGCCTGTTACCATTATTTTAACATCTGTATAGCGTTTCAAGTAAGTTGTATCATGATTTATTTAATCGCTGCATCTACTCCCATCCACAGTCTTACTTTGTCCTTGAATCGTTGGTTCACTTTTTTAAGACCAATGAAAGTAACATTGAAGTCAGAGCCAAATGACAGTGTAGCTTTGCCAGATTTCATAATCTCTTTAGCCCTGTTTCCCATCTATCATATGTGAATAACAGTGACTGGCCCCTGCCTACCCCCAAACACTTAACCTGTCTCAAGGAAAAAAGTAAGACCTGTCCTCTATTACTTGTGATTTCCATTAAATAAATGGAATAGATTAATTAAACCAGGCTAAGAAAGAGGAAATATTATCAACTCAATAATGAAAACAGTTTTAAAATTATCTTTCTAAACATAGATCAGCTATGGCAAATTGTAATAGTTACCTCTGAGTTTTGCTCCCCACAGTTATTTTCAGGGTTCAAGTAGGTCCTTATTTTTTTTTGAGACGGAGTTTCGCTCTTGTTACCCAGGCTGGAGTGCAATGGCGTGATCTCGGCTCACCGCAACCTCCGCCTCCTGGGTTCAGGCAATTCTCCTGCCTCGGCCTCCCGAGTAGCTGGGATTACAGGCACGCTCCACCATGCCCAGCTAATGTTTTGTATTTTTAGTAGAGATGGGGCTTCACCATGTTGACCAGGATGGTCTCGATCTCTCGACCTCGTGATCCACCCGTCTTGGCCTCCCAAAGTGCTGGGATTACAGGCTTGAACCACCGCGCTTGGCCGGTAGGTCCTTATTTAAAGTATTTTTAGACTTGGATCCTTTTCTTCTTTAAAATATTTTTTTTTTTTTTTGAGACAGAGTTTTGCTCTGTCACCCAGGGACTGGAGTGCAGTGACGCGATCTTGGTTCACTGCAATTTCTGCCTCCCAGGTCCAGGCGATTCTCCTGCCTCTGCCTCCCAAGTAGCTAGGATTACAGGCACCTGCCACCACGACTGGCTAATTTTTTGTATTTTAAGTAGAGACAGGGTTTCACCATGTTGGCCAGGCTGGCCTTGAACTGCTGACCTCAAGTGATCCGCCAGCCTTGGCCTCCCAAAGTGTTGGAATTACAGGTGTGAGTCACTGCACCTGGCCCTTAAGAAAGTTTTGAGATGATTTTCTGTTTAATGTCTGTAGACTAACCTGAATGTCAAGGGATTATTTTTTCAGATGAAACAGTAATGAAAGTATCACAATTAGCAAGTTTTCTAAAAGTAGAAACTGATCCCACTGATATTATTTTTAAAAAGTTAATATTTTTGAAGGAAATTCCTCTGAGAGAATTTTCCAGAATGTGTTCTGAACCCAAGAACATACCTGAATTTTCTATCAGTTACAATCATATTCTGAAGGTTTTGGCAGAGCTGTCGTGGGAACAAAAGCTGAAAAAGGCAAAGGATTGAACACTGGACACATCTTTTAACCATATGATCTGGGAGTGCCTTAGGATTGCTAGTTAGGGTTGCTCTCTATAACAAGGTGCTTACTCTGTTTCTTCTGAGGCTAAAAGAAAATTTTTATCTTTTTTTTTTTTTTTTTTTGAGACAGCATTTTGCTCTTGTTACCCAGGCTGGAATGCAGTGGCAGCATCTTAGCTCACTGCGACCTCTGCCTCCTGGGTTCAAGCAATTCTCCTGCGTCAGCTTCCCGAGTAGCTGGGATTGTAGGTGTGTACCACCGTGGCCGGGTAATTCTGTATTTTTGGTAGAGATGGGATTTCTCCATGTTGGTCAGGCTGGTCTTGAACTCTCGACCTCAGGTGATCTGCCCACCTTGGCCTCCCAAAATGCTGGGATTACAGGCATGAGCCACTGCCCCCCGCTGAAAACCCTTATCTTAAAATACAATCAATTATAAGATTTTGGCCAGCACGGTGGCCCACATCTGTAATCCCAGCACTTTTGGAAGCCAAGGTGGGTAGATCACTTGAGTCCAGGAATTCGAGGCCAGCCTGGCCAACATGGCAGGACCCTATCTCTACTAAAAATATAAAAATTAGCTGGGCATGGTGGTGCATGTCTGTAATCCTAGCTACTCAGGAGGCTGAGGCACGAGAATCGCCTGAACCTGAGAGGTAGAGGTTACAGTGAGCTGAGATTGCACCACTGCACTCTAACCTGGGTGACAGAGCAAGACTCTGTGTAAAAAAAAAATTAAAAGATTTCTTTTCATTACAAAGCATTTCAAATATCGGAACATGATGTAAAATAATAATTTGAACACATCTATTTTTAACATGTGTTAAACATTAGCCATATTAGCTTTGTACACGCATACACGCATTTTAAATGAATAAAACAGATAGATTTGAAATTTTGTCATCTTCCTTGATCTAATCTCCTTCTTTTGTGTCTATCTCCATCCCTGGATATAAACACTACCTTGAGTTCAGTCTTACTATTGTTATTCCTATGCCTTTCTTTATGCTTTTGCTACATAGGTAGGTATCCTTAAACAGCATACAGTATGGCTTTGCATGTTCGAAAACTTTATATTTTCTCATAGCTATAACTTACCTTATTCACTCTGCATAATTTTTAAGATTATTTCATGTTCATGCATACAGAACAATCATTTAAACTGTTATATTGCCTTCCGTTATGTGAATATACCACAATTTGTTTATCAGTCCCACTTCCCCCCACCCAAGCAATTTGAGGAAGGGACAATTTAAAGTCATGGCTTTATAATTTGTTGGCCAAGCAGAACACAGAGGATGCCAGGAATCAATACTTTTATTTCTGCCTTTCTCCATGTGCCTTCGGTTATTTTACTCCTTCCTTTATATTTTGGCCTGGTCTCCTGGAAAGATTGTTAAGATGACTCATTAACAAAAGCTTGTCCACAGACGTGAGTAGCCACTCTGTGTTAGGGAGGAGCTAAATGTGAGCCAGACATTGGCCAACAAATAGGTGACTGTCAAGCCTATAACCATCAAATTGCATATATTCATTCATATCTATAATATAATGCCTGTGGGTTTCATGTACATGCATATTTTAATACATGCTTTTAAAAAAACGATTAAAGTTATAAAAATCACAGTTAATAAGAATTTTGTTACTCTTGGTTATTTCCTTATTCAAATGTGTATTTTTCTTATTTTCCATAGTAATAGATTTAAAAACCAAAGCATCGGAGGTCACTACAAACTACTGCATTAACAGCTCCTCAGATCTTATTTACAATACATAGCTAAGTTGAATATTGCTAGTTTTGTTGATGGAGTGCCTATAATGGAAACTGTCTGCTGTTCTCCTTCCAAAACAAGAAAAGGAAATAAAAGTCAATTATGTCTGTTTCCCTATCTGAATAGACAACACTGTTGTGAGCTGCTACCAATTTCCTGTGTTCCCATGCAAGCTATCATCTATGATTTGCCTCTGTAATTTCATTAATATTTGGTGACCAGAGACGTTTTGAGTGTTAACAGATACATTCTGTTAATAATTAAATTATTCTGGTGACTTCATTGTGTTTACGATAGAAAATAGGTCTCTGAATCACATTCATTTTTTTTCCTTTATGAACGACTACCAATTATTTGACTAAATCATTGTCTATAAGCTAAATGAGGTTTCAAACTGCATGTTGCTGAAAAAACTTATGTGACAAAGTACCCATTTTAGAAAAGATCAAGGGCTTGTGAGCCAAGAAATTTCAAACCGAAGATATGTTTTGTAAAGGTTAAAGTCGATTTTTCAATTAGAAAGGAAACGGAACACATTGTAAATGACTGTAGCTTCTCTTGTTGTGTTTTCACTGTGATCCAGAAATGACCATATTGATTTTTGAACTTCTTGCATTAAAGGAAAATCACTGAGACTAAATTTCATGGTTTTTTGAGTTCCGGGTTAACTGATAACAGCTGAGAGAGGCTGTGAATGCTGCAGCTTCTCTGCTAGTTGCTCCTTCCTGTGCGGAAGGATTTTTTTTAGAGCTATCTTTTATCTTTACTTAGAACAATGATGTTGTGGTTTGTTTTATTCAGATCAAGTTTTCAGAATCCGACTACTTTGGCAATGTCCTTCAAACTCGCAAGTATTTAGCACAGTCTGATTTCTTCTGGCTAAGAAAAGCCGTTCCAAAAACAGAGTGAGTATTAAAAAAAAAGTTAAATGGAGAAATACATTGGTGAGAAGTAGAGTCTCTTTAGATTAAACTTTGTAATTCCCCTCAAGTCAGAGTAGCTGGCTTGCCAGTTATCTTGTTTCAGCAAAATCTGTGTCATGTTTTGCCAACTCTTATTTTATATGTTATGTGATTCAGATCTTCAGTCTAAGTACAAGTCCCCCGTTTCTAGCATCAACACATATCAAGAGAAGGCTTATTAGGATGCAAACATTAGAGTTATTTCTAGATCTAGTTATGAATATATATACAGGGGAACGTTTCTTTGGATTTTTACATTCATGTAGAAACTTTTGACGATCGTAAAAAAGAATTTTTAAAAAGCTATGATTAGAAACGTCAAAGTAAATGTATAGAAGCGACTAGAAAATATTTGTTGGGGTAATGCCTATCAAAGAACTAAGCTATATTGTTTTTATCCAATAGCAGTTATGGTTTATTTGCCTTCCTCTCAGCTGCGTATAGGAGTTTTTCCTACCGGTAGGAGAGCTTCCTTAGGAACTTTTAGGCCCAGGGCCCACCGGCTATGATTTCTTCCCTTAGCAAAATGTCAATGATGGTGACAATGATGATAGTAGCAGCTAACAATTGTTATTTGTTTAGATTGTACCAGAAAGTGCTTTACAATTTTTAATTCATTTTATCTTCATATGAATTCTGTGAGGTATAGGTACTCTTATCCCCATTTTACAGGAAAATAAAAGGCTTACAACCAAGAAATTCTTCAGCTTAGGTTTGGGTCACATTTTGTTCTGTCTGCTGTTGCTTTTGATTCCTGGGACTGGATTCTGTTCTGCTAAGGCCCACTTCTCTAGTGCTTTTTCCCCCTCCTGTTGTCCAGATTGGATAATTTCTATTGATCTGTCTTCAACTCCAGAATTCCTTTTTTATTTTAATTGTGTTATTATTTTTTAACTTACTTTTTATTTTAATAGGTTTTGGGGGAACAAGTGGTGGTTGGTTACACGAGTAAGTTCTTTAGTGGAGATTTCTAAGGTTTCAGCGCACCCATCACCCGAGCACTGTACATGTCCACTGTAGTCTTTTGTTCCTCAACCCCTTCCCCCTCTTTCCCCCGAGTCTCCAAAGTCCGTTGTATCATTCTTTTTTTTTCACATATGTGGCACTTTTAATATCTAATAATGATGACATCTCATATTGCTAGGAAAGAGATGAACTTCTTAAATATTACTGGAAAATGTGGGTACTTTTTTTTTAGAGATGCATTTTTTAAATTGTACTTTAGGTTCTGGGGTACATGTGCAGATCATGCAGGATTCCTGCATAGGTACATACGTGGCAAGGTGGTTTGCTGCCTCCATCCCCCTGTCACCTATATCTGGCATTTCTCCCCATTTTATCTCTCCCCAACTGCCCCACCCCTTGCTATCTCTCCCATAGCCCCCGCCCAACAGACCCTAGAGTTTCATGCCTCCCTCCCCGTGTCCATGTGTTCTCATTGTTCAACACTCGCCTATGAGTGAGAACATGTGGTGTTTGATTTTCTGTTCTTGTGTCAGTTTGCTGAGAATGATGGTTTCCAGATTCATCCATGTTCCTGTAAAGGACACGAACTCATTTTTTATGGCTGCATAGTATTCCATGGTGTACATCATTCTTATGCCTTTGTGTCCTCATCGCTTAGCTCCCTCTTATGAGTGAGAACATAGGATGTTTGGTTTTCCATTCCTGAGTTACTTCACTTAGAATAGTGGTCTCCAATTCCATCCAGGTTGCTGTGAGTGCCATTATTTCATCCCTTTTTATGGCTGACAACTCCAGAATTTCCATTTATTTCTTATAGTTTGTATTTCTTTGTTGTGATTCTTTATTGAGCCATTGTCACTGTATTTTCTGTTAATTCTTTAAATATAGTTTATTTTAATTCTTTGAAGTCCTCTACAGTAGCCACTTTCAAGTCTTTGCTAAATCCAATATCTGGGCTCAAACTAACTAGAGTTAGTTTTATTCATTTCTCTCTCTCTGTCTCTCTCTCTCTCTCTTTTTTTTTTTTTTTACAGTTTTTCCTTTGCATAACATTTTTTTGTTGTTGTGAATGACAGTTTAGATCATATGTTATAGCAACTCTGGATTCTGATTTATTTTTCTGAGGTTTTTTTTTTTAAGAACAAAAGTAACTGTCCTAACTCATACTGCAGAATAGACCTTCCCTGTAGCATCCAGCTGTCTGTGTCTCCGTTCAGTTTTTTAACTATTATTTTTAGTTTGTAGCCTCACTTCTTGATGAGTGTCCCTGTGTCTACGTAGCTTAGTGCTCTGTCAGTGATCAGGTCAGAGCTTGTGCTCAAACACCTTGAGACTATAGGGCTTCCACCCTCTGCCAGTTGTTCTGTGTGTGTGGGTTAGGAGCACCTTCCAAGTTATAGCCAGTTTTCAGTCCACCTTCAATTTCACCTTGCACCAGGCCCTCACTGGTCTTCCCTGCACATGTGCCTAGTTTCCCCATCAGCCAGGGACGTGTGGAGTGCTTATTTAGCCCTTCTATTACTACTTCAGTTACAGGATATCTCTTTTAAATTTCTGGCTGGGTTTTCCTCATTAGTTTTCTATTAAGTTAGCCATTCAAAAATTTTAAAAAATATTTTGTGGGTACATAGTAGGTGTATATATTTATGAGGTACGTAAGATATTTCAACACAGGCACAGAATGTGTAATAATGACATCAGGGTAAATGGGGTATCCATAGTCTTAAGCATTTATCCTTTCTTTATGTTACAAACAATCCAGTTATACACTTTTAGTTATTTTTACATCTGTAATAAATTGTTGACTGTAGTCACCCTGTTATGCTATCAAATACTGGATACTATTCATTCTATCTAACTATATTTTTGTACCCATTAACTAATCATCCCCACTTACCTTGACCCGGTACCCTTCATAGCCCCATTCTACTCTCTATCTCCATGAGTTCAGTTCTTTTAATTTTTAGCTCCCACAAATAAGTGAGAACATCTGAGGTTTGTCTTTCTGTGCCTGGCTTATTTCACTTAATATCTTCTAGTTTCATCCATGTTGTTGTAAATGACAGGATTTCATTCTTTTTTATAGCTTAATAATACTCCATTATATATATGTACCACATTTTGTTTATCCATTTGTCTGTTGATGAACACACAGGTTGCTTCCAAATCTTGGCTATTATTAACAGTTCTGCAGTAAACATGGGAGTGCAGATGTCTCTTCGATGTACTGATTTTCTTTCTTTTAGGTGTATACCCAGCAGTGGGATTGCTGGACTGTAAGGTAGCTCTATTTTTAGTTGTTTGAGGAACCTCCAAACTCTTCTCCATAGTGGTTGTATTAATTTACATTTGCATATACAGAGTACGAGGGTTCTCTTTTTTCAACAACCTCACCAGAATTTGTTTTTGCCTCTTTTGAGTAAAAGCCACTTTGACTGGAGTAAGATGATATCTCACTGTAATTTTTGATTTGCATTTCTATGATAATCATTGATGTTGTGCACCTTTTCAAATACCTGCCTGCCATTTGTATGTCTTCATTTGAGAAATGTCTATTCAGATCTTTGTGTCTGTCTGTTTTTATGCCAATATCATTCTATTTTGGTTACTATAGCTCTGTAGTGTAATCTGAAGTCAAGTAATGTGATTCCTCCAGTTTTATTGTTTTTGCTCAGGATAACATGGGCTATTCTGGATCTCTTTTGGTTCCATAAAAATTTTAGGATTTTTTTTCTATTTCTGTGAAGAATGTCATTGATATTTTGATGGAGACTACAGTGAATCTGTAGATTGCTTTGGGTAGTATGGGCATTTTCACAGTATTGATTCTTCTGATCCATTAACATGGAATATCTTTACTTTTTTGTGTCCTCTTCAATTTCTTGCATCAGTGTCGATAGTTTTCATTGTAGAGATCTTTTGTTTCTTTGGTTGTTTATTCCTAGGTATTTTATTTGTAGCTATTGTAAATGAGATTATTTTCTTTACTTCTTTTACAGATTGCTTTCTGTTGGAATATAGAAATGCTACTGAATTTTGTGTTGACTTTGTATCCTGCAACTTTACTCAATTTGTTTATCATTTTAATAGTTTTTTTTGTGTAGTCTTCAGGTTTTTCCAAATATAAGATCATATTGTCTGCAAAGAAAGGTAATTTGACTTCTTTCTTTCTAACTTGGATGCCCTTTATTTCTTTTTATAAAAAAAATATATTATACTTTAATTTCTGGGGTACATGTGCAGATTTTGCAGGATTGTTACATAGGTATACACTTCCCATGGGGGTTTGTTGCCTCCATCCCCCGTCCCCTTCATTAGGTATTTCTCCCAATGTTATCCCTCCCCAATCTCCCCATCCCCCACTATCCCTCCCCTAGCCCCCCACCTCCCAACAGACCCCATTGTGTGATGCTCCCCTCCCTGCGTCCATGTGTTCTTATTGTTCAACATCTGCCTGAGTGAGAACATGCGGTGCTGGGTTTTCTGTTCTTATGTCAGTTTGCTGAGAATGATGGTTTCCAGATTCATTCATGTCCCTGCAAAGGATATGAACTCATCCGTTTTTATGGGATGCCCTTTATTTCTTTTTTGTTGTCTGATTGCTCTAGCTAGGACTTCTAATACTATGTTGAATAATAGTGGTAAAAGTAGGCTTGTATTAAAAAAAGTAAGATCCTTGTCTAGATCTTAAAGGAAAGGCTTTCAGTTTTCCCCCCATTCAGTGTGATACTAGCTGTGGCTCTGTCATATATGGCTATTATTGTGTTGAGGCATATTCCCTCTATACCAGGTTTTTTGAGGGTTTTTATCTTGAAACGATGTTGAATTTTATTAAATGCTTTTTAGCATCAATTTAAATGATCATATGTTTTTTGTTCTTCATTCTGTTGGTACGATGCATCACATTGATTGATTTGTGTATGCTGAGCCATTCTTACATCCCTGGGATAAATTCCACTTAGTCATGATAAATGATTTTTTACTGTGTTATTGAATTCACTTTACTGGTACTTCATTGAGAATTTTTGCATCAGTGTTCATCAGGGAATATCAGCCTTTAATTTTCTTTTCTTTTTTTTTTGGCTGTGTCTTTGCTTTGTTTTGGTATCAGGTTAATACTGGCCTCGTAGAATGAGTTTGAAAGTATTCCCTTCTCTATATCTTTTGAATAGTTTGAGTAGTATTGGTTATTAGTTCTTCTTTAAATGTTTGGTAGATTTCAGAGGTAAAGCTACTGGGTTTCAGGGATTTTTTTTTTTCTGGGAGACTTTTTACGATGGCTTCAATCTCATTACTTGTTACTGACCTATTCAGGTTTTCAATTTCTTCATTGTTCAGTCTTGGTAGTTTGCATGCATCTGGGAATTTATCCATTTCTTCTGTGTTTTCCAATTTATTGGTACATAGTGGCTCATAGCAGCCTCTAACAATCTTTCAAATTTCTATGGTATTATTTGTAATATTTACCTTTTCATATTTGATTTTATTTATTTGGGTCTTCTCTCTCTCTTTCTTAGTCTGGTGTAAGGTTTGTTGATTTTTATCTTAAAAAAACAACTTTTTGTTTTGTTAAGTTTTCATATTGTCATTTTTCATTCAATTTTATTTATTTCTGCTTTGTTCTTTATTATTTTGTTGTACTCATTTTGGGTTTGATTAACTCTTTGTTTTCTAGTTCTTTAAGATATATTGTTTATTTGATGTTTTTTACTTTTTGATGTAGGCGCTTACTGCTGTAAAGCTTCCTCCTGGTATTGCTTTCACTGTATCCCATAGGTTTTGGTATGTTGTGTTTCCATTTCCATTTGTTTCAAGAAATGTTAAAATTCCTTGTTAGTTTCTTTCTTGTCCCACTCATCATTCAGGAGCATATTGTTTAATTTCCATGTGTTTGTACAGTTTCCCAAATACCTTGTTACTGATTTGTAGTTTTATTCCATTGTGGTCAGAACAGATACTTGATATAATTTCAGTTAAAAAAATTAGGACTTGTTTTGTGGCCTAACATACGGTCTATCTTTGAGAATGATCTATGCTGAGGAGAAGAATGGGTGTTCTTTAGCCATTGGATGAAATGTTTTGTAAATATCTATTAGGTCCATTTGGTCTAAGTGCCAGTGAAATCCAATGTTTCTTTGTTGATTTTCTGTCTGGAAGATCTGTCCAGTGCTGAAAATGGAGTGTTGAAGTCTCCAGCTATTATTGTAGTAAGATATCTTTCTCTCTTCAGCTCTGATATTTCTTTTGTATGTCTGGGTGTTTCACTGTTGGGTACATAAATATTTGAAATTATTATATCCTCTTGTTGAATTGACCCCTTTATCATTATACAATTGTCTTCTTTGTCTCTTTTAATATATAGTCTTTGTCTTGAAATCCCATTTCATTTAATATAAGCATAGCAGTTCCTGCTCTTTTTTGGTTTCCATTGGCATGGAATATCTTTTTCTATACCTTTATTTTCAGTCTATATGTGTGTTTGTAGGTGAAGTGTATTTCTTGTGGCAGCAGATCAGTGTATCTTATTCTTTTAATCCATTCATCCACTCTGTGTCTTTTGATTGGAGAGTGTAGTTTATTTACATTTGGTGCTATCGTTGATAAGTAAGGACTTACTTCTGCCATTTTGTTAATTGTTTTCTGGTTGTTTTATTGTCTTCTCTTCTTCCTTTCCTGTCTTCCTTTTAGTGAAGGTGATTTTCTCTGGTGGCATGTTTTAATTTCTTGCTTTTCATCTTGTGTGTACCCGTTGTATGTTTTTTGACATGAGGTTACCGCGAATGTTGCAAATAACATAACTTATTATTTTAAACTGATGACAACTTAATACTGATTGCATAAACAAACTAACAAGTAGGCAAAGAAAAAAACTAGTAACAACTCTATACATTGACTTCATGCCCCTGCTTTTTGACTTTTGGTTGTTTCTATTTATATCTATTCATACTGTCTATATCTTGACCAGTGTTTGTAGTTATTACTTTTTATAGGTTCAGCTTTAAGTCTTTCTACTCAGGATATGAGTAGTTTCTATACCATAATTACAGCATTATAATACTCTGTGTTTTTCTGTGTACTTACCATTACCAGTGAGTTTTGTACCTTCAAATGTTTCTTATTGCTCATTAACATCCTTTTCTTTCTGATTGAAGAACTCCCTTTAGCATTTCTTGTCGGACAAGTTGGGTTTTGAATTTCCTCCGATTTTATTTGTCTGGAAAAGTCTTTATTTCTCCTTTGTTTTTGAAGGATATTTTTGCTGTATGTACTATTCTAGGATAAAAGTTTCTTTCCTTCAGCACTTTGAATGTGTCTACTAGTTTCTCCTCACCTGTAGTGTTTCCACTGTGACGTGTGCTGTCAGATGTATTGGAGCTCCATTGTACTTAGTTTCTTTTCTCTTGCTGCTTGTAGGATCCTTTCTTTATCCTTGACTTTTGGGAGGTTGATTATTAAATGCCTTGAGGTAGTCTTCTTTGGCTCAAATCTGCTTGGTGTTCTATAACCTTCTTGTGCTTGAATATTGATATCTTTCTCTAGGTTTGGGAAGTTTTCTGTTATTTTCCCTTTGAATAAACTTTCTACTGCATGCGCAGGCTCGCTCTCTCTCTCTCTCCCTCACCCCTCCCCCTTTCAAAGTTCAGTAATTCTTACATTTGCCCTTTGAGGCTATTTTCCAGATCTTGCAGTTGTGCTTTATTCTTTCTTATTCTTTTTTTTTCTCTTCAGATTGTGTATTTTCAAATAGTCTGTCTTCAAGCATACTAGTTCTTTCTGCTGCTTGATCAATTCTGCTGTTAAGAGATTTGGATGCATTTTTTCAGTATGTCAGGTACATGTTTCAGCTTCAGATGATGTTCTTGCTTCTTTTTGATTATTTAAATATGTTCGTTAAAATTATCTGATAAGATTCTGAATTCCTTCTCTGTTACCATAAGTTTTGTTGAATTTCTGCAAAACACGATTTTGAATTCTCTCTCTGAAAAGTCACATATCTCTGTCTCTCTGTAGTTGGTCACTGGTGCCTTACTTAGCTCATTTGGTGAGGTAATGTTTTCCTGGATGGTGTCAATGCTTGTGGATGTTTGTGGTGTCTGGGCATTGAAGAGTTAGGTATTTGTTTTAGTCTTCGCAATCTGGACTTGTTAGTACTCATCCTTCCTTGAAGGCTTTCCATGTATTCAGCGGGACTCAGGTATTGTGATCTAAATCTTTCATTACTGCAATCATGTCTGTATCAGGAGGCATCCTAAGCCCAGTAATGTTGTGGCTTTGGCAAACTCGCACAGGTACTGCCTTGGTGGTCTTTCTTAGGTAAGTTTCTGGAGAATTCCCCGGATTACCAGGCAGAGACTCTTGTTCTCTTCCCTTACTTTCCCCCAAACAATGGAGTCTCTCTCTCTGTTCTGAGCTGCTTGGAGCTGGGGGAGGGGTGACACAAGCACCCCTGTGGCCATCACTACTGGGACTGTGCTTGGTCATCCTTAGAGCCAGCATAGCACTGGTTCTCTCCCAAAGTCTGTGGTGACCACTGACCTGGCTACTGCCTGTATTTACTCAAGGGCCAAGGGCTCTAAAATAAGCAAGTGGGAAATCCATCCAGGCATGCATCCTTGCAATCAGGGTGTGAGTTAGCCCAGTCTTGAGCAGGTCCAGAGATACCATCCTGGAGCCGGCGCCTGGTGTCAGGAAACTTAGGAATCTACCTGGCGTTCTATTCTCCTGCAGCTGAGCTGGCACCCAAGCCACAAGACAAGGTCCTACCTACTCTTCCATCCCCTTCCCTCAGGCAGAGGAATCTCTCTCCAAGGCTACCACTACCCCAGGCCCATGGCATGTCCTGCCTGACTGCCACTGATGTTCACTCAAGATGCAAGGGCTTTTCAGTCAGGTGAATGCTGTTAGGCCTGGGTCTCTCGCTTTAGGCCAGTGGTCTCCCCTCTTACCCAGGACAGGCCCAGAACTACTGTCCAGGAGCCAAGGCCTGGAACCGGGGTCCCCAAATCCCACTTGTTGCTCTACCCCACTGTGGCCAAGCTGGCAGCCATGCTATAAGACAAAGTCCCCTTTACTCTTCCTTTTCCTTTCCTCAAGCAGAAGGAATCCCTGTAGCCACCGTAGCTAGGAATGTGCTGGGTTGCACATGAGATAGCGCAGCTCTGAGTCTTACCTAAGGCCCACAGCAAGTGCCACCTGGCTCCCACTGCTGATTATTCAGTGCTCAAGGGCTCTTAAGTCAGCAAGGTGATGAAATCTCACAGCACTGGGT
The DNA here is from genome assembly GCF_049354715.1 of Callithrix jacchus. Classification (NCBI taxonomy): domain Eukaryota; kingdom Metazoa; phylum Chordata; class Mammalia; order Primates; family Cebidae; genus Callithrix; species Callithrix jacchus. Next base: position 22,753,261 of record NC_133524.1, read on the forward strand.
CCTTCTCTTCAAAGCAGTGAGTTTCCTTTTGGTCTAAGGTGTGTCTAGAAATGTCCAGGAGCTAGTACCAGGAATGGGGGCCTCAGTACTCTGCCCAGTGCCCTATCCTACTGTGGCTCATCTGGTATCCAAGTTTCAAGACGAAGTCCTCTTTACTCCCCTCTCCTGTCTTCAAGCAGAAGGAAGGAGTGTGTTCCAGAGTTGCAAGCTGTGCTGGTTGGGGTTGGGGTAGGGGTTACACAGTCACTCCCTTTGCTTCTCTGGCTGGTATCTCACTAGGTTGCAGGCACCCCAAGTCTACTGGTTCCAAGTCCAGCACAGCACCAGGACTTGCTCAGGAGTTACAGACCTTGCGGCCTAGATTGCCTTTTAAGTTTATTTAGGACCCCGAAGAGCTTTAGCTCACAGTGGTGGGGCTAGCCAGAACAGGGGCTCCAGCTGTTGAGATGGATGATTTGCCTCTGGCTAGGGCTGCTGTGAGTGCTCCCTCTATGGGTGCTGGCTGAGTTCTGCCCCATATTTCTTTCCACTGTGGTAGGACAGCAAGGAGTTCCAGTGCAAAGTCCCACAATCACTGTACTCTCCTTCCCACAAGAACACAGGGTTTTCTTTCTGTGCCCATATGGCTGCTGCCGGGGAATGGGGGAAGGCTGGCACAAGCAATTCGAGACTGCCTTTCCTACCCTCTTTAGTGCTTCTTTCCTTGATGTGATGTTAAAACCAGGTGTTCTGATTGTTCACCTGGATTTTGGTTCTTATGAAGATGCTTTTTTTTATGTGGCTAGTTGTTCAATTTGGTGTTCCCGCAGGGATGACACTTGCTGGAGGTTTCTATTCAGCCTTCTTGCTCTACTTCATCCTCTATGTTGGCCATTTTTATCTGACAAAGCTGTGGCTTTTCACTCCCACCCCCAATTGAGTCCACCCACTGGGACAGCAAAGCTGCTGATTTTCCAGCCAGTCTTTTCCTGATAAAACTAAGGTCTCACTGAGCTAGGAGGGACAGAAGTAGTCTCAGGCAAAAAGGCCGTAGTCTGCTCTACTTAGTGCCAAGCTCTATCGGTTTTTAAATATTAAATTTTGTTTAATTTATTACTTCACTTTGATCATTTCCCAGATTCCTAAAATGGTTGTTTGTTGACAATTTTGTCCAGTTTTATACTTGAGTTTTGCAGAAATGATTTGTAACCCGTTATACCTGCAAGCCTGGCTTCTATCGGTTACAGCTTTTTTTCATGGTTCGCTTTTTAACCTTGGCTAGTATTCTGATTTCTAGATCTTTGACTGGCTCTTTTTATGTTCCCTAGTCTCTTGCCACTGCCCCTTTCAAGTCCCTGTTCTGGTCCTGGCTTCTAGAAACTCTGGGTCCCTGTGCTTTCCCTTGGCTTAAGTGGCGATGACCACTTCTCCCTCTTAGGTTTCCATCTGACCATCCCTGCTCTTTGCCCTTGAAACCTTCCTGTAATATGCACCTGCAAAAATCACTGGAGGTTACCAACTTTAAGGGGTAGGCCTAAAGCTGAATCTCTCCCCTACCTATTCATGACTCCAGTCAAAAGCACAAAGGAAGAAAGCAGAAGGTTTTAGAACCGCTTTGAAAAATGATAGATAATGGCTTAAAGCCATTTGCTCCATTGTCTTTGGTTCTGTCCTCTTATCACATTATTTCTCAGTCCACCTATCCTATTTCATTCCCAATCTACATTATTCAATATTTTTAGATTTAGGCTTCTTAAATCCAGGGACTCAAATCTGATGACTTTGGCAAATAATTTCCAGTATCCCTATGACCATCTACATGTAATATGGTAGTCACAGATCTATGTAATCTTTAATATTTAATATTTGCTTCAGATCAATTCAACTCTTTTTTTTTAAAAGAAATCTGTAGAAAATTCAGGGTTTCACCAGTTTTTTGGTGACTTTTCAGGGTCTTCTCAGGGGCTCCTGTATATATTGGCAATCTAGCCAGTCTAATTCTTTGATTTCAAAATATCATTATTCTTTTTTTTTTTTTTTGAGATGGAGTCTTGCTGTGTCGCCAGGCTGGAGTGCAGTGGCACAATCGTGGCTCACTGCGCAACCTCCGCCTCCTAGGTTCAAGTGATTCTCCCGCCTCATCCTCCCAAGTAGCTGGGACCACAGGCGAGTGACACCACACCCAGCTAATTTTTGTATTTTTAGTAGAGACAGAGTTTCACCATGTTGGCCAGGGTGGTCTCCATCTCTTGACCTTGTGATCCGCCCGCCTTGGCCTCCAAGAGTGCTGGGATTACAGACATGAGCCACCGCGTCCAGTCCGTCATTATTCATTTAGGTTTGTAGGAAGGCCTGGGTTAGTAATTGAAAAACTCCTAAATGTGTTATCTTTAACATCATCCTAGGATACTGATTTACTCTCACATTCTAATAGTCTTAACTATTTCTAATATTTTATTCATGACTTAGAAATATACTGGCGTTGTGGGCTTAGGCAAACTGAAATTTGTATACTTTTCTTCTCTATCATTGAAAAACAAATACCTCTTTAACAAGGGTATTACATTGCTTAATTTCGAGGGAAAATTCTCCAGAAATGAAAATCAGTACAGTGCTTGTAATTCTTGTTTCCTCAGACTACATGTCTATTTCAGGGAAATAACATTTAGAAATTTAAGGTCGTCTTTGCATAGTAAAGTGATATGAGTCAATTCCTTTTCTTTTTTTTAAAGGAAACATCTGGCTTGTCCTTTTCAGGCATTGTAGAGAATTTTAGCCTCGTAATACTCATTGGCTTTAATTGACATCTTTTAGGTCTGAGAATTCATGAGTTAATCGAGCGGGGGTGATTCTGGAGTAGCTCCACTATACTAGTTTACTTTGAACAGCACGTCATGATTTTATTTTTCACAAAGCCCTGAAATAACATTTTGCTTCTTTGTGGGTATAGGAGATAAATACCCTTTATCTTTCATTCTCATGGAATCCATTTTAGTTGCACTAATGTGCATTAAGAAGTTTCTAAGGCAGTGGGAAATGTCAGCAAGAATGAAATTAATTGGGTGGTCATCCCTGAAGGTACATATTTAGGGTTTGGTTCCCAGAATTGTCACTTCATCAGCTTGCTTAAAAATAGAGGATTTACTTACCGGCTTGAGTTGGAAGTAATTTCTTTCCCTCAGGATCACCTTCTTTGACAGAAATTATTTGAAGCCAGTTTCACAATTAATTCACTCTCATTCTACTGTGACCAAACATGTCTGAATTCCCTATCTTTGAAAAAATATGTAAAAATACATTAAATGTCTTTATAAATTATGTTCCTGCCCAGAATTTTGCAGAAGCATTATCTATAGCATGGAATGGGAGTGATATAATCTGCAGGATATTGGTAAGAAAGTAATAAATATGCTATGGCTTTTCCATTCCACATACCCTAGACTAACTGTAAGAGTTGATAAGAAAAATGTAAAACTTTACCCTGATGTATATCTATTTTATATGGTCCAAAGAAATAGGGATACCAATGTTTTTGCCTTAAGAGTATTCTATTTTGTATTATATTCCTTTTATGTATCTCATTCTCCAGTATAATTTCATCCCCATTATTTTGGGATTTTAATTTTCTATGAGATCTCTCCCTACCTTATCCACTAAATCCCTTCTCAAACGCAGACTGCAGAAGCACCCTAAAGGCATAGTATGAAGAATTTAAAGCACTTGAATGATATTCTCTGTTGATTCAAGTGGATGTATACATAGCAAGAAATTCATTTCAAAGGATTTAGCGATCTTCTGCTCAGCACATAGCATTTGGACAACAGTCAAAGCCCATAAGCAACTTAAAATCTTGTTGGGAGATCAGTTATGCAAACTCAGATGCCTTCAGGGGCCAGTCAGGTAACAAATGGTTGACCTACATGGGTGTAAACAACAGGGAGTAGTGGGGACTGTGGAAAACTAAGGACACACACCACTTAAAGGAATTCCAATTCAATAATTTGTTAAGCCATTGTGTTGGGCAAGCAAAACAGTTTCCTTGGAAGATTCAGCCTATCGGGTTGGACTTAGTCTGTGGATAGCCAGCTTTTCAGCATTCCATTTTTGTATGGCTATGTGACAAATTTCCCCCAAATTTGGAGTACTGAAACAACAGTATTTATTTTTATCTCTCATCGTTCTGGGGGTCACTAGGCTAAGTTGCATGGTTCTTGTGTGGGGTCTTTCTTTTCTGTTTTTTTTTTTTTTTTTCAAGAGAGAGTCGTGCTGTCACCCAGGCTGGAGTGCATTGGCGTGATCTCTGCTCACCGAAACCTCCATCTCCCAGGTTCAAGTGATTCTCCTACCTCAGCCTCCTGAGTAGCTGAGATTATAGGTGCCACCACCACACTTGGCTAATTTTTGTAGTTTTTGTAGAGATGCAGTTTCACCATGTTGACCAGGCTGGTTTTGAACTCCTGACTTTAGGTGATCTGCCCACCTCAGCCTCCGAGAACGCTGGGATTACAGGTGTGAGCCACTGCACCTGGCCATTTGTAGTCTTTCATGTAGTTACAGTCAGATAGTGGCTGAGGCTGGAGTCATATGGAAGGCTACCTCTCTTACATGTCTAGTGGTTGATGCTGACTGTTGACTAGAATATCTATATACGTCCTCTTCATGTATGTTTGGTTTCTTTACAACATGTTGACGGATAAAGAAACTTCAAAGAGCAGCTTTCCTGAGAAAGAGAGAGGGAGGGAGAGAGGGTGTGCTTTTCTGCATCAGGGGGTGGTTGTATCACCTTTAATTACCTAGCCTTGGAAGTCACATTGTCATTTCTGCTGCATGTGATTCTTTAGAGGTGAGTCATTAAGGCTAACCCATAATCAAGGGGAGAGGATTTTAGATTCCATCTCTTAATGGGAGGAGTGTAGAAAAGTTTGCAAACACATATTAAAACTAGCATATGTAGCCTTACATTAGAGAATAGTGAAACTAAATATATAATAAGCTTGGATGTAATAAGGGAGATACACAAAATGTTTAACAGCTGGTTTGGCATGGGCCCTGAGCAAATAGAAGAAATAACAGCATCAACAACTGGTGGGATCTACTGGTGCAGCTGCTTCATGTCAGCGCAGGGTATTATCAAGGCCCCAAACATGCCCTAGAGTCAGTAAGAGCCCTAGGAGGTCAGGAAAGGTAAGATCACGTTTCTGAAATAAGATGTTTTATTTATTCTTGTTGAAGCTTCAGAAGCCCCATTAAGGTCTAGTTTCAGAGATTGGTTGTTTGATTGGTTTGATTTGTCTACCTTTGTCTACCAGCAGTTAGGAACATTTTCCCTGCATGGCCCTTACCTGAATGTTTAGTTATTTTAAAGAGAGGGGAGTTCGGAAGGACAGAAAGAGAAGGGACAAGCTCTAGGAATACACATTATCTTTTGTATATATTATGATTAAGTCCAATGTTATTTAGTAGCCAGGGCACCTGGATTTTCCCCTGTTGACCTACAAATTTTGGGTTCTTTGGGTAGTATACTAGTTTCCTGTTGCTATGTAACAAACTCCTACAAATTTAGCAGCTTAAAACAACACAGATTTATTATCTCAGTTCTCTACGTCGGAAATCTAGGTGTTTTCTCTGCTTTGGATTTCATAAGGCTAAAATTACAGTGACAGCTGGCTGGGCTTTTATGGGGAGACTCTGGGAAGAATCTCCTTCCAAGAGGATTCAGGTTGTTGGTAGAATCCCGTTCTTTCTGGTTGTAGGGCTAAGGGCTTTACTTCCTTGCTGGCTATCGCCTGGAAGCCAGTCTTTGCTCTCAGAGGCCTTTATCCAGTCTTCACACATTGCACCTACATCTTAGAGCCAGCAGCGTGTCACATCCTTCTCACCCTGGATTTGCCCTGACTTCCTACTCTTCAGTATCTGCTCTGACTTCCTCCTCTGTTGCATCTCTCTGATTCCAGCCAAACAAGGTTGTCTGCTTTGAAGGGCTTGTGATTAGATTGAGCCTACCTGAATATCCAGGATAATCTCTCTATTTTAAGGTCCTTAAGCTTAATTATACCTGCAAAGTCGTTCTTACTATGTAATGTAACATATTCATAGGATCCAGGGATTAGGACTTGGCCATCATTCTACCTACTACAGGCAGCAAAGTTAGGGTCAATAGAGGTGCTTTCCCCTCACTTGTTTCCTCAGGAAACTAGGCCAACCAGCAAGTTTATGTTAAACACTAGGGCTTCATTGAAATACCTTAAATTTGAAGGAAAAGAATATGCATTTTATGTAAATATGTCTAGGTTTCAGTTTTGAAAAGACAGGAGGTGCTCTTTCTTGATTTCCAGTAACTTCAGTATAATATAATGCTTAGGAGAACTAGTTTAAAGTTAGACCTTGTACAAGTACATAATGCTCCTAAGTCTCGTTATCCTCATCTGTGAAATGGGCTCATAATTCCTCTGTTGCTGTGGGGAAAAAGTGATGAATAGAATGTGCTTAGTATATAGTAAGTGCTCAATGAATGTTAGTTAATAATGATGATGACAGAATGACATATCATAGACTTCTTAATAGCTGGGAAGAAGGTATGAGTTTACCAACTAGTATTAACAATTGTGTTTCCTATTAGTTTCATATTAACCCGATATAAATTAATTTGTTAGTCTGACATAATTACCCTGTTAGACATAAATGAGTAAAACAATTGTTCTAGAAAGGGATTTATAGAAGTTTTTTTTTTTTCTTTCTCTCCTTTTTTATTTTTTTTACAGACAGAGTCTCACTATGTTGCCCAGGTTGGACTCGAACTTCTGGGCTCAGACAGTCCTCTTGCCTCAGCCTCCCAAGTAGCTGGAACTATATTTGCATGCCACTGCTGGACTTGAGTTTATTTTTAGCAGTTTAGCTTAAGATGAATCACTTGGTTTTACTCATAACAAGCAGTTACTGACACTCACAACCATCTAAGTTAGGGGTTGGCCACAGTGGCCTGTGGGCTAAATCTCACCTGCTGCCTGTTTTTGTATGGGCCATGAACTAAGAATGAGTTTTAGAGATAAATGTTTGCAGTTGGTTTGATGATGGTGAAGCACTTCGTTTTTTGTTTTTGTTTTTTAATTAAACTAATTTTTGTGGGTACGTGGTGGTTGTAAATATTTATGGGGCGCATGAAATATTTTGATTCAGGCCTGCCTAATCATTACATCATGAAAGATGGGAACATCCATCCTGTCAAGCACTTGTCCTTTGTGTTACAAGCAACGCACTTATACGATTTTAGTTATTTTAAAATGCACAATTAAATTATTGACTATATTCACCCTGTTGTGCTATCAAATACTAGGTCTTATTCATTCTTTCTAACTATATATTTTTTGTACCCAATACCCATCCCCTCTTCTTCCCCATTCCCCTACTGCCCTTCCCAGCCTCTGGTAACCATCCTTCTACTCTCTATGTCCATGAGTTCAATTGTTTTGGTTTTTAGATCCCACAAATATGTGAGAACATGCAATGTTTGTTTTTCTGTGCCTGACTTATTTCACTTAACATAATGACCTCCAGTTCCATCCACGTTGTTGCAAATGACAGAATCTCATTCATTTTATGGCTGAAGAGTACTGCATCGTGTGTAAGTGCCACATTGTCTTTATTCATCTGTTGATGGACACTTAGGTTGCCTCCAAATCTTGGCTATTGTGACCAGTGTTGCAACAAACATGGGAGTGCAGATATCTCTTCAGTTATTTTCTTCCCTTTGGGTATATACCCAGCAGTGGGATTCTGGATCATATGGTAGCTCCAGTTTTAGTTTTTGGAGGAACCTCCAAATTGGAGAAGCATAATTTTCAACCCCAATTAAGCAAAATGTTATCTCACCCCAAAATAATTTCATTATTCTCATTAATAGGCCTGTATTAGAAATCACTGTACTCAACTGGGTGCAGTGGCTCACGGCTGTAATCCCAGAACTTTGGGAGGCTGAGGTGGGTGGATCACTTGAGGTCAGGAGTTCGAGACCAGCCTGGCCAACATACCGAAACCCTGTCTCTAAAAGAAAAAAAAAAAAGAAATAATTGTACTTGATCACTATTATATTTTTTAAATTTCATAAATAAAATTAATGAACACTTTGCTCTTAAGTGCCTACATAATATCCTTGATTCTGCCTCTTTGCCTGCAAAGGCTGAAATATTTATGATCTTACTCTTTACAGAGAAAAATTTGCTGACTGCTGATCCAAGTAAACTATTGTGCATTTAAGATTTGGGTGTAGACTCCTGTTAGATAGAAAATATCCTTAAGATGTCCTAATGCAGTGCCTTAATTTTGTAGCTAAAACCAAACCCCAGGAAGGTAGATGACTCTTCCCACACAACTCAGCTAGTTAGTGATAGAGGCAGTACACTTTCCACTGGAGCAGGCAGACCCTCTGGGTAGCGTAGTTGACCTTTATTCACCTTTCTTTAAATGGACCTCTGTGTTGTCACCAATCCAAAACTTTTTGATGGACAGGTCAGAGGTGATGCAGCGTGGAAACACATTTGTCCAATCAACTCATTGAATAGTGCCTGGAAAATACATAATTGCTGTGTTTCCCTTTGCAGGATGAGCCCTTTAGGTTTTAGAATTTCTCATTAAAACTTTTTCAAAAGCACTGGTGTGCTGACTTTTTTTCTGTTAAGTTAGTAACAATAAATAACTGGGTATGTTAATACATCTTCATTGAGCCATGTTCAGGTTAGAGCAGTACAGTAACCCTAAACTGAGGGAATAATTTCCCCTCGTGTGCAGCCTTCCCATTGTTCCATGGTTATCTGCTAATAAACCCAGCCACGCTCTGTTTGTCTCTGCTTCCCTCCTGCCTGTATAATGATGATTACTCTCTGGCATTTGTTTCTTTTTCCACAGGTGGTTTACAAATCCGACGACTGTCAACGCCTTCTACAGCGCATCCACCAACCAGATCCGTGAGTACTGGCTCCTTGCCTTCTTGGTAATGTGGTATAAAATGGAAGGAACTCTTCCATGACTGTGATGGAGGGTAAGGCATTCTTTATTTCCCCCAAAAGTGGCAGGGTATGCTGGTGAAGGAAGGTTGTTTTCCTACCTATATGCCAAATTTTCCTCACTCTCTTCAGCTTACTGGTTTTTTTTTTTTTAAGTTTTATGTCACCATTGATTAAAAAAAATCAACTACAGTAAATTAAACCGTAATGAAATTTGCCATGAAAAGGAGCAGGTTTCCACTTTCCTCTCATAACGGCCTTACTGATTTTGTCCATACCATTTTGTTCATTCGCAGGATTGGTGGAAAACAGGTAACTGAGAAGGTTGTAGACCTTAAGAGGACCATCTGTATGTAAGAAAGAAGCTTGGAAATATCCTTATTAATGCTAGGATGTTATGTCTTGAAGTTTTCTACTTATATGTATCAGATACATGCAATTAAAAATGCCATGATAAATTAAAAACTTTATTATTTTTTCAAGACAGAGTCTCCCTCTGTCACCTAGGCAGGAGTTCAGTGGTGTGATCCTGGCTCACTGCAACCTCTGCCTCCCGGGTTCAAGTGATTCTTGTGCCTTAGTCTCCTGAGTAGCTGGGACTATAGGTGTGCACCACCATGCCCAGCTAACTGAGTTTTTTAATTTTTTGTATTGTTAGTAGAGATGGGGTTTTGCCATGTTGGCCAGGCTGGTCTTAAACTCCTGGCTTCAAGTGATCTTCCAACCTTGGCCTTCCAAATGTTGGGATTACAGGCATGAGCCACTGCACCTGGCCTTAAAAATTATTAAGATTTGATTGGCATAAATTAAAAGTCTGACGGCACCCAGCCTTGGCAATAAGGACACATACTGGCTGGTGGAAAGATAGATTGGCTCATCCACTTTATAGGGAAATTTGACACTATCTCAAAAAACAACTGAAGATGTGCATGCATACCTATGGCCATCATCTGTGCTCCTGGAATGTGCTCTAGTGCTGTGATTCTTGAAATGTGGTCATTGAACCTACAGTAATAGCATCATGGGGGATCTTGTTAGAAATGCAAATTCTCAGGCCCCACCTTAGATCTGTTGATCACACTTTGGTGTTGGAGCTCAGAAATCTGTTGCAATAAAAACTGCAGGTGATTGTAATATGTGCTACAGTTTGGTAACAGCTGCCCTAGAAAACTCTTGCCCAAGGCATAAAGAGGCCCATGTGAAAATGCTCATAACAGTATTATTTACAATAGTAGAAAAGGCAAAATAACCTACCTGTTCCTCTGCAGGAAGATGAATCAAATGTAGCATATGCCCACAAAGGAATACCACACAGCAGTGAAAAATGAGCAACATATATTAAAATGGATGAATTTCACAAGTATTAGGTTGTGCAGAAAAAAACACCTTGGGAAAATATATCATGTATGATACTATAGGAATGAAGTAGAATATCATGCAGAACAGTTCTATACATTGTTTGGAGGTCCATCCGTTTGTAGTTTAAGTGTAAAAACATTCATGAGAATGACAAACACCAAATTCCGGTTAGTGGTGGCTTGTCTTGAGGAGGGTGGGCCACTCCTGCTCCAATCCCCACTGGTTTCTCCTCATCTCCCATATCTCTTAATGGTAGCAGGCCCCAAGCCTCAGTCCTTGCACCTTTTCTGTTCTCTTCTCTCCATCTTTGCTCATTTGCTTGGTGATAACATCTGATCTCATGGTTTTGATCACAGTTCTACAGTGTTGAATGCAGGGGATGGAATTTACCACCCTTGTTCATACCACTACCATTTCCCACCTGGATTATGATGATAGCCCCCTCATTGGCCTCCCTGCTTTTGTTTTACCCACCTTCAGTCTATTCTAAATATATTGTAGTGATTTTAAGATGTTTTACAATCACATTGTGTCACTCTTTTGCATCCCATCTCACTCAGAGGAAGAGCCACTTTTTTTTGAGACAGAGTTTCACTCTTGTTGCCCAGGCTGGAGTGCAATGGCTTGATCTTGGCTCACTGCAAACTCTGCCTCCTGGGTTCAAGCAATTCTCGTGCCTCAGCCTCCCGAGTACCTGGGATTACGGGCATGTGCCACAACACCTGGCTAATTTTGTATTTTTAGTAGAGATGGGGTTTCTCCATGTTGGTCAGGCTGGTCTCGAACTCCCAACCTCAGGTGATCTGCCTGCCTTGGCCTCCCAAAGTGCTGGGATTACAGGCTTGAGCCACTGCACCTGGCCGAGCCAAATTATTTATAATGGCCTTGAGGCTTGTGATCTTTCTGCCTGTGCCTCCTCCTACTTTCCCCCTTCCTTCCTCCTCCTCTTCCAGCCACGCTGGCCTCCTTTGTGTTTATAGAGCACATCTGACACACGCTGCTCTTGGGTTTATACCTGGGGTTCGCTTTCTCTTGGAAAACTTCCCCAAGTGACCTGCTAGGTTTATGCTCTCATTTCCTTCAAATCTTTATTCAAAGTCCAGGCCACCTTCTCAGTGAGGCATCCTGCTTTCCTTCTGGCCAGTCGGCCAGTCTGTCATGGGTCCACCATACTGGCTGTTGTCACTTCAGGACTCTGGTCAGATGGGACAGCCGGAAGGCTGTGGCGGCTCACTACCAGCTGGCACATCTTCTTAGAGCCGCCCTCGTGTGGCCACTATTAGGAATGGCAGTCTCTGCCCGACAACAGAAAGGAGGAAGACAAGCAGATGGTGGGAATTTTTTATTTATACATTAATTTACATAACCAAGTAAGTTGTTAAATATTTTGAATGTCACTTCTTACTATATAAATATTCATTATAATGAAAGTATCATTGCTTTCTTAAGGTCCTAAATGCCAACTTGAGAACCAAGTTGCATATCTTATATGGGATCTTATGATATGTGAGTTATTAATTATAAGTAATACTTACAATAATTAATTTAATATGTTATCAATTATAATAACATTTAGAATATTGGGTAATAGAAATTGTTTAGATTTTTCACCTAAAATATTTTATTGTCTAATATTTGGTACATGCGAAAGAACATATGTAGCATTTTGGCACATGTAAGTTATAAAGAATTTATGAAAACATGACAAAATCAGTATGTGCCTATGAGGCCCTCGCCCAATCAGGAACCATCCCTCCTCTCATCACAGACGTAACACTCTTGTGATATGAGTGTCGATTTTTTTAAAACAAAACTTTATTTATATAGGTATCCCTAAACAACATGTTGTTTATTTTTACTTGTTTCTTAGTATAATAAAAATGGCATCTTACTGTATGCAATTTAACTGTGTTTTCAGTCAACATGTCTTTAGGATTTGCCCATGTAGCATGTGGTGGTAGGTGGTTTTCATGTTCACTGCTGTATAATATTTCATTTCATGACTGTACCCCCAGATTGTTTATTCTTCTATTGTCTGACCTATGTGTCCCCACACCCAGGCTTTTGCTTATGAACAGTGCTGCTCTGCATATTCTTATGAATATTTATTGAAACAAGTATCTGAGGGTATACACCCAGGACTGGCATTCTTGGCTGGTAGGAAGAAGTTATCTACCAGATAACATCAGATGTTTTCCAAAGCTGGTGTTCTAAAGTCCAGAAGTGTTTCTGTTGCTCCTCATTTTTAACAGCTCTCAGCATCGGTGACTTAATTTTCACCAGTCTAGTGAGTGTAAGAGATCAGCTCTTATGCAAGAAAAGCCATTGTTTCTACATTCACTTTAAAATGTCAGCGAAGGCTTACTTCTCCTTGGGGGACTTAAGTGTGTCTAATAATAGTTCCATCTCCAGGGTTCACCCCTGCTCAGCCTTTTTCTTGTCTAGGAAGGACTAATCCTATCAGAGGTTTACTGAGGAAGAAGCCATTTCAGGGTAACGCAGTGGTTTCGTGAAAGTTTATGGGCAGAGGAGTTTTTAAAACGAACAATTTGAAACAGTATTTTAATTAAGAGATTCAAGCAAGCTGTTTCTGTTTTCCTAATGACCACTGCTTGCTCTCATTGTAAATTATATTCCCAGGCAAGATGACAAGGAATCCTTTGGGTGACCTTTTTTTTCCGTCTCTCCTTTCTGATTTTCTGGACTAAAAATTAAGACAGGTGGAGTTTCTTCTTGCACATTTCCCCACTGGGTTTCCTGGGACTTCCCCCACCCTACAACTGCCTTCTTTTTGCTTCACTGAAGAAGTGAAAAATTGAGGTGATTCTCTAAAATGAACATCTTTATTGATTAGGGGCTGATTCTGACAGCATGTGGCCATCTGTTTAATTGGGTTTTACATCTCAGATGTAACTATACTTAGTAACGTGATTTATGACAATTTCATTCAGTTCTCATTATCATTTTCTGATTTATGCCACTTAAATCTGTTTCTGCACACAACAGAGATTTAAGCAGAAAATAGAAAAACCTGTAGTTTATTTTATTTCTTTCAAATCCGTGCCTTTGTGTGGAACCCTGTGATTTGTGACCATCTTTCAATGTTAGATTTTTACAGGGTGGTTATAGCTTCTTATGTTTCTTCCCTTGTCAAGCTGGGTAGCAACGTCTCCAGACATGGAGCATAGTGTGAAATTATAATGATTTAAATCTGCTGTATAAGTAGTTATACTCAGTAGCTGTCATAGAATTTAATTATATTTGAATTAACAAGGTGGTTAAAGAGGAAAATAAGGATCTGTGATGACTGGTGCCTAACCCTAATTTTGTGATAACTGTGACGCTGATCTCACTGCTTCTCAGAGGGGCAAGGTAAGAACATGGATCGGAGATCCAGTTTGTATGGCCCGAGTTGAGGTTTTTATCCTTCCAGACAACTATTGTCCTGTCTGTCACATGTTGAGGCTATCTAGCCCTAGGGTTTTAGGGGAGGATTTAATGATATGAATTTGTAAGGTGCCAGCACATTGCCAGGCTCAGGGCTTGTATATTTAAACCTGGCATGCCAGGAATCCCTGTGATAACCATTGTGTCACAGCAAAATATAAAGATTGGCAGGGGGAATTATTTTAAACTTTTGCCCTCAAGAGATTTTAGGGTGGGCGTGCTGGCTTATGCCTGTAATCTGAGCACTTTGGGAAGGCTGAGGCAGGTGGATCAGCTGAGGTTGGGAATTCGAGACCAGCCTGGCCAACATGGGGAGGCTAAGGCAGGAGAATCACTTGAACCCAAAAGGTGGAGGTTGCAGTGAGCTGAGATTGTGCAACTGCAGCCTGGGTGACAGAGTAAGACTCTGTCTCAAAAGAGAGAGAGAGAGAGAGAGAGAGAGAGAGAGAGAGAGAGAGAGATTGATTTTATATATTAAAACAATATTTTTGAATAAAGCACAACCAATTTGGAAAAGTGTTTGACAGTTTGCTGATATCTCCTATTATCCAGAAATTCCACTCCCAATAAAATAAGCAGATTTTTATGCCCAGTAGAAGAAGAGGTAAATGATTGAATCTTACACAACCATGAAAGAATGAACTACTCCACATTTTAATATGTATGTGTGCCACTGAGTAAATGCTGAGTAATAGAAGCCAGGTATAAGACCAAATACTATTCTGTTTCATGTGTATAAAGTTCAGGAACAGGCAAATAAATCTATATGATAGAAGTTAAAATAATGATTACCTTTGTTGGGGGTATTGACTGAGATGGGGCCTGTGACACATTCTTTATCTTGATCTGAGAGATGGTTACACAGGTGATGCGAGAGTAAAAGCTCACTGTGTTCTATCATTAAGATTTGTGTCTGGGTGGGTATAATGGCTCACGCTTGTAATCCCAGCATTGTGGGAGTCCAAGGTGGGAGGATCACTTTAACTCAGGAGTTCGAGACCAGCCTGGGTGATATAGGAAGACCCCGTCTCTACAAAAACAAACAAAGAATTAGCCAGGTGTGGTGGTGTGCGCTTGTAGTCCCAGCTACTCTGGAGGCTAAAGTGGGAGGATTGCTTGAGCCCAGGGGTTTGAGGCTGCAGTGAGCTATGATTATGCCACTGTACTCCTTCCTGGGTGACAGAGCAAGATCCTGTCTTTAACAACAAGAAAAATTTTCTCTCTTTGCTGTATGTTAAGTAACACCTCAAAATAAATAGGAACACCTCTCCTTTTCTCCATAAAAATATTTGGAACAGCATATAGTATGCATGGACATCTTGAGCTAATAATAGCTTGCCTCAGGCTAAGTCTCTAGAGGGGTAGACCAGGGATTAGCAAACTTTTTCTGTGTATTGCCAGATAGCAATATTTTTGGCTTTGCAAGCCATACTGTCTTTGTTGCGATTTCTCAACTTTGTCATGGCAGTCATAGATAATTCATAAACCAATAAGCCTGGGTGTGCTCCAGTGAAACTTTATTTACAAAACAGGTGGCAAGGCTGCAGTTTGCCAGCCCCTAGAGCAGAGTGCTTTGAGAGAATGGGCTCCAGTGTGCCATTGAGGTGAGTTCTCACTCAGCTTCCATGGTTCTTTGGATCCATTCAGGTAGTGGTAGTGGTGGGAAGAGTGAATAGCTCATATTCCATTTTAATTTCTACTTACATGGATTGGTCTTTAGAATAAAATTCAATTTAAGTATTCAGTATCAAAGCATATTTGAAAAGTGCCTCATTTAAGTATTTAGTTCTTATTTTCATACATCTCAAATCAAATTAAAGAAGTATTTTAAACAGATAAAATCTTGGCTTGAAAACAAGCATGGCCTAAGGGCTAAAACCAGTGATTTTATTATCTTTGCTGTTATACACAAGGGATTTTGTTTCCTCAGTTTAATCACAGATATTCTGCTAAAGAAGATAAGCCTTTGTCCAGAGGCTGGGCTTATGCTGGCATTGAATTATGGAATTAATCTGGAAATCAAACATAGATTTGTCTTGCTGTTAAGGAAATAACGGTGTTTCAAACTGGGAGAATTTCTAATACTTCATTAGCTCTGCCTGAAACCATAAAGTAAAAAACCATAAATTAAAAGCTAAGGTAGCAAAAACTCACCTGTGGCTTCTCTTGGAATTTAATGAAATTAAATCTTTGAATTCATTTGATGTTCCACTTGGGGACATGGGAAAATAAGGCTAATATATAGAATTTGGGAATAGTCTTCCATCGTTTTAGAGCTAGAAATAAACTTAAGTGGTCACCTCATCCAAATTTTTCATTACCTAAAAGAGATCCTGATACTCAGACCAATTCTTAGTAACTTTTTTCCACTTATTCACTTGATCCGGCCCCAGTGATTCTCACTTTCTGCTATTCATGCCCCTGTCTAGTTCCCTCCCACAGAGTAAGGCTTATCACTGTAACTAATAGGATGCTATGGAAATTCTAGACTAGGACTTCTGAGGCTGGGTCATAAAAACATTGTGGATTTTGTTTTGTGGATTGTTCACTCTGGAGGAAGCCAGCCACCACACTGTGAGTGCACTCAGGCAGCTCACAGGTCCACATGTGAAGGAACTGAGGCCCCCTGCCCATTAGGAGCACCATGTGAGTGCACCATCTCAGAAGTAGATTCCCCAGTGCAGCCAAGCCTTCCGGTGACTGTGGCCCAGGCTGACATCTTGGCTGCAACCTCACAAGACACTCTGATACAGAACCACCTAAATAAGCTGTTTCCAAAATGCCTGACCCAGAGAAATGGGGAGATAGTAACTATGTCTGGGGATGATTTGTTATACAGCAAGAGGTAACTAGTAGAGCTATTATAGCATGCTCAGGTACTAACTGAGTTTGGTAGGAGGGTATATAACATAACATTGTGTTGTATAGTGGTTAAGGGTGTGAGCTCCGAAGTATGACAGTTTGATTTTGAATCCTGGCTTGGCCGCTAATAACTTGCACCCTTGGGCAAGTTACTTAACATCTTTAAGTCTCAGTTTAATTATCTGTAAAATGGAGATAATAGTAGTAACCATCCTATAGGGTTGTTGTGATGATTAAATGATATTATATATATAATATCTAATGTTATCTAATATATATAATCTAATAGATATTACACAATATGTTACTATAATGCATAAATCATATATAATATATTAATATACATTTATAGCTTATTATAAATTATGCATATGCTATTAATGGATAGTATATATTTATGTGTTATGTATCATAAAAATTATATAAAATCTATATTAATTATATATATATAATATTTAATCTTCACAACAACCCTATAGGATGGTGACTACTATTACATACATATAATGCTTGGCAGAGATTATAGTTCATAGTAGGCACTCAATAACTATTAGCTGTTAGTCCTTGCTTTTGAGGAGTTGGGAGAGACAAACCTGTTACCAGGTCATTTAGAGGACATCATGTTGAGTGTGCAACAGAAGGGTTTGCAGTGCATTCTGGGAGCCACAGTGGAGGATTAATTAAACCTAGGGGAGTCATGATTGGATTCCCAATGAAAGTGATGTTTCAGTGGATTTTGAAAAGAAAGAAATTTCTCTGGGGAGGGAAGGCTTTGAGGGTTAGGGCATGCAGGAAGAGGCACTGTTTGGTGCAAAGGCAGCAGATAACGCAGAACATAGCACAGTAACAGACTGTGAGATGGCCACAATTGCTGTGGGACAGCTTGCACTGGTGGAAGAGAGAGCAAAGGGAATGATGGGAGATGATATGTGGAAGGAGGGCTTTGTGGGTCATGTCAAAGAACAGGCCCACAAAGGGGCTAGTATACTTTTTATGGGAGGAGGCAAACAATTTAAGTTTTAATTTCTGTATTAGTCTGTTTTCAGGCTGCTAATAATAACTTACCTGAGATTGGGTAATTTATAAAGGAAAGAGATTTAATGGACTCATAGTTCCACATGGCTGGGGAGGCATCACAATCATGGTGAAAGGTGAAGGGGGAGCAAAGGCATGTCTTACATGGTGGCAGGCAAGACAGTGTGTGCAGGGGAACTCTCCTTTATGAAACCATCATATCTTGTGAGATGTATTCACTATCATGAGAACAGCATGGGAACCTGCACCCATGGTTTAATTACTTTCCACCGGGTCCCTCCCACAACATGTGGGAATTATGAGAGCTACAATTCAAGATGAGATTTGGGTGGGGACACAGCCAAACTATATCAGCTTCCTCAATCCTAGTATGAAAGATCAGGCCTGGAAAGGGACAGATTGCAGCCACTAAGACCAGTTAGGAGTTTTGCAAATGGCTCAAGAGAAGGATGGGGAGGGCCTAAACTTAGGCAGTGACAAGTGTGAGGAGGAGTAGGAAGTAGATAAATCAAATCCCAGGAGATCATTCTCTTATAACTGCATAGTGGTAATACAGATAGCACAGTGATCCTCCCTTACCCATGGTTTTGCTTTTCATTGTTTCTGTTACCCATGGTCAACCAAGATCTGAAAATATTCAGTGGAAAATGCCAGAAGTAAACAATTTCTAAGTTTTAAAATATGTGGCCTTCTGAGTAGCACGATGAAATCTCTTGCCGTCTAGCTCTGTCCCGCCTGGGACATGAATCATCTCTTTGTCCAGTGTATCCACACTGTATACGCTACTTGCCTGTTAGTCACTTAGTAGCTGTCTCAGTTATCAGATCAACTGTCACAGTGCTTGTGCTCAAGTAACTCTATGTTACTTAATAATGGCCCCAAAGCAAAAGAGTAGTGATGCTGGCAATTCAGGAATACCAGAGAAAAGCTTCCTTTCTGTGCTAAGGTGAAAGTTCTCCACTTAAGGAAATTAAAAGAAAGTCATATATTGAGATTGCTAAAATCTACAGTAAGAACAAATCTTCTATACCTGAACCTGTAGAGGAAAAAGAAATTTGTGCATTGCATGCATGTGTATATATTAGTTTGGTACTATCTGAGGTCTCAGGTGTCCACCAGGGGTCTTGGAACATATCCCCCAAGGACAAGGGGGAAGTACTGTAATTTTCTAACTTTTCCACTAAGGCTTTAAAGGACTTCCATCAAATGGAGATTAAAATTCTTCTTTGCAGCTACCTTTTGCTGAGGAACCATTGATGTGCCAAGCATTATGCCAGGTATTTTAATGTATGTTATCTCTAATCCTCACAAGAGTTCTATAAACTTGGTATTATGGGCTCAGAAAAAGGAAACTGAAGCTCAGACAGGTGAAGTAACTTGCCAAAGACTGCACTAGCAAATTGCAGAGCTCGGAGTATAACCCAGCTTATCTGATTGCATCCCATTTATTGTCACACTACACTGTTCAAAACTGGATAGGAAATGTGAGAATTACAGTCATGCGATAGGCTGGGTGCAGTGGCTCACACCTGTAATCCTAGCAATTTGGGAGACCGAGGTAGGCAGATCACTTGAGGCCAGGAGTTCAAGACCAGCCTGGCCAACATGGGGAAACCCTGTCTCTACTAAAAATACAAAAAGTAGCTGAGCATGGTGGCTGGTGCCTATAGTCCCAGCTACTCGGGAGGCTGAGGCTTGAGAATCACTTGAACATGGGAGGCGTGGGTTGCAGTGAGCTGAGATTGCACCACTGTACTCCAGTCTGAGTGACAGAGCAAGACTCTGTCTCAAACAAACAAACAAACAAACAAATAAATAAGCCAGCCGCCAGCCAGCCAGCCAGCCAGCCAGCCATGAGATGATATACATGAACACACTCAGAAAAGTTTAAACGTATGATATAAATGTGTTAGTCATGATTATATAATCTCACCTATGTCGCCCTTTCACTAGTTGGGGGATTGTTTCTATTCTGGTATGGAAACAAGATACTGTAGAATGTAGGGCAGCCAAGAGGTAAGGGTGAGAAGGTTAGATGGTCCCTGTGTTCTGCTGATTTCATGCCCAAAAGGGTGATGGCATCGAGCAGTTCATTATTCCCTCTTCTAAGAGTGCTGTTCTTTGTAAGACTTTTGGCTAAGCCTATGATCTCCTTGGGTCTTTAGCTTATGGGAAGAGTAGAGGCAGTGTTATTACATAAGCGAGTTTAAAAAGCGTATTTAGATATACTCCCTCAAAAGGTTTACTTTCCAAAATTTACACTGAGATTTTAAAACTTTTGTTAAGTTAGATGAAGTTAAGTCATGAACAAACTTCGAATAGTTTGCAAAACTGACAGTTGATGAACTTAGCAAGGTTTTGGAACACCTGCTACAACTTTTGTTTTTTTTGCAGCACGGAGTGGGATGGAGTCTCACTCTGTCACCCAGGCTGGAGTGCAATGGCCCAATCTTGGCTCACTGCAACCTCCGCCTCCCAGGTTCAAGTGATTCCCCTGCCTTAGCCTCCTGAGTAGCTGGGACTATAGGCGCTTGCCACCATGACTGGCTATTTTAAAAAATATATTTTTAGTAGAAACAGGGTTTCACCATGTTGGCCAGGCTGGTCTCCTGACCTCAAGTGATCCCCTGCCTCGGCCTCCCAAAGTGCTGGGATTACAGATGTGAGCCAGCACGCCCGGCCCTGCTACACCTATTTTAAGGCATTCTTGTCCTGGTTTAGTTGAGGAATTTGGAGGTCCTGATACAGCCCCCCAGTTTCTGAAGCCTAACGAAGGAGGCATCTGAGAATGGTGTGCTGGGTAGTATCATGGGAAGACAAAGGTAGCCTCATCTGGAAAGCTCTGCAGTGTCTTGGGATTCCTGTTATCATAGTAAGTCCCAGAACGAATGCCTATAAGGATGCATTTACCACTTGCAGGGTATTTCTAAACGCTGTTTGCAGACCTAGTGCATGGGGCAGGCTGGTTGCAGGGCTGGTAGTAGGAAAGCATGAAACGATGATCAGAGTCAACCTGATTAAAGACAGGGTGTGAGTGTTGAGTGGGGTGCTCACTGGCAACTACCTGGATGTAAGTAAGCCAGGATGAAGTGAGCATAGGAACCTAAAACCAGCCATGGGAACAGGAGACAGGAAGTCAGGGAGGAATCTCATTAATTTACCTCGATGGTCACAGTCTCATTTGTCTTCTCTTTAAAAAATCAATTGTCTTTTACTGTTATTACAAAAGTAGTTCGTATTTATTGTAGGAAATCTAAAAAAAAGTTAGGTGAGCTAAAAACTGTATACCATTTAAAGATAGTCATGGTTAATACTTTTGTTGAATACCACTCAAATGTACGCTTATCTACAAATATTTTACAATTTACAGATTCATCCAATAGTACTACTTTTTCCCCAATGAACATTGGAACATGCATATTTTTCCATGTGTTGCACATTCTTCTAAGTCATTGAGTATAGTGTTCAAGAAAACACCTTAATTTATTTAATTACTTCCCAACGGACATTTAGGCTGTTTCACTATTGTTAACCCTCTGTGTTAAGTTTTGTGGCTAAGTTTTTTTTTTGTTTTGTTTTTTTTTTTGAGATGGGGTTTCACTCTTGTTACCCAGGCTGGAGTGCAATGGTGCTATCTCGGCTCACCGCAGCCTCTGCCTCCTGGGTTCAGGCAATTCTCCTACCTCAGCCTCCTGAGTAGCTGGGATTACAGCCACCATGCCCAGCTAATTTTTTGTATTTTTAGTAGAGATGGGGTTTCACCATGTTGACTGGGAGGTCTCGATCTCTTGACCTCATGATCCACCCGCCTCGGCCTCCCAAAGTGCTGGGATTACAGGCTTGAGCCACCGTGCCCGGCCCAGTTTAACCTTTAATGAGTTGCATCTTAAAGATGCTGTTGGAGGAAATGAATAGACTCAGTTTTTTTGTCTAATTGATATAGGGAAAATGTTAGTCACATTTCATTTTTGAGATCATTATTGCATAACCAGATACAGTTCAGTGGACCCACATAAGCATTTGTTGAGTACCTACCATGCTCCTAGGCCTGGGCTGAATATCCCTGCTGCTAGTATCAGTTTCAGATACCTAGTACAGTAATTGACAAATGAAAAGACCTGTTGGAATATGAGTAGAATGTGAGACACTGAGCTTCATAGTGGAAGGAAGTTAGTGTTGTATCTGCCAGATGCTGAACTGTAGCAGTGGTTCTCAAAGTCTGGTCCCTGGATCATCAGCATCCCTTATGATAGATGGGCATTATCTAGACCTACCTGCTGAATCAGACTCTGGGATTTGGGTCCAGCAATTTATGTTTTAACAAGATCTTAGCTACCAAACTTCTGTAAGATGCCAAAGATTGAGAACCACTGAGCTATAAAAATGCAGCAAATGCAAAAGAGGTTAGACTTGTTGGGTAAAGGTGGGGTTACTACTAACTTCTCCTGGTTTGCCTGGGACCATCCCAGTTTTAGTGCAGAAAGTCCCGCATCCCAGGAGCCCCTTCTGTCCCAGCTAGACAGGGATGGTTGGTCACCCTGGTAAAGGGTGAAGGGGTGAAGGGACGTTCCTTCGTTGCAGACTAAAGATAATTATGGCAGAAAAAACATAGAAGGGCCAGCAGAGAAGGTTTCAAGATGGAGGGCAGATTTCAGAAGCTGCTTTCTGCTTGTCAGCTCTAGGCTGATAGATGTGGTGGCAGGAGGTTACCTGCAGGAAGCCAGCAGATGGCTAAGGCATCTTGCTGAATCCCTTGACAGGAGTCACAGCTGTTAGAACTTGATACTTTCTGGAAAGGGGAAGGTTGGCATTCACCAAACTACTGCAAGATGCCAACTAGAAAAAAAAAGCCATGATTAATCTTAGCAGTGATGACAATGAGATCATTTTACAGCAGAAAACATAACCAAAAATGCTTTGTAATTGCAGCGATTTTCATATCCTGACTGATGGCCCCCTAGATTCTAGAATGGTGTCCAGCTTATCTGATTACAAGAACTAATCCTGAATAAGATGTAACATTTATTCTTAGAGGAAGCATTCATCCTGGATTTTCTAAAGCAGGTGCAATTTAAACTTTTTTTTTGTTTTTTACTACAGTCATAATGTATAAGGCATGTAAAATTTCAGTTTTGAAAGTATAGTGTACAAATTTGTAATACAGGTCATCATATGTTACATTTTTATATGCATGGTGTTGATGACAGAAAGACTGGATGACCAATTTATAGATCAGTTAAACATAAGAAGTTCCTTATTTTTCCTAAACCAACAGTTCTGAACCTGTTTGCATAGTCAGATCACCTGGGGAGCTTTTAAAAAATGCTTATGTGTTCAGGGTTCCATCCCAGCGATTGTGACTTAATAGGTCTGAGGCAGGGGCTTGGACGTGTGTGTGTGTGTGTAACACACACACACACACACACACATTTTAAAAAAAGCTCCCCAGGTGATATGCATTTGGGGTTGAGAATACTGTACTTACCCTGACATAAACCAATGAGTCCCAAATTTAGCGTGTACCAGAATAGCCTGAGGGGCTATTCAGTAGGTCTGGGGAGGTGGGGGTGCAAACATTTCCATCTCTAAGGAGTGCTCTGGTGATGCGGATGCTGCTGGTCTGCAGACCAATCTTGGAGCGCCAGTTTCCTAAACCATTCCTACTCGAACCCCCAAATGACCTTACAAACCACATCTGTCACCCATTAGCTAGACACGTGAATAAATAACTCCCTCTCAAAACACTTCTGCACATCTACTCCCACTTATCCAGTATTTCTTTTCTCTACTGAGTTAAAAACATATTTAAACTAAAAAGCATATTTTAGAGAGCTTGGTATACGTTTACCTTCCTCTTTAGGTCTTGCAAATAGGATTATTTGTCTAGTGGTATCCTTTCTCCCTCACTAGATTGTAGGTTCTTTGAGGATATTTGTATGTTCAAAGCTTACCCATGGGGCTTGGAACATCATAGGTGCCAAGTAAATGTTACTAGTCAGTGGTTATGCATAGAAATGGCATCATCACAACCATACCCATCTATTCCCAATCGTTGTTGTAGTAGGATCTAAAAGACTGACACTCCAAGATTGGGGTCAAAATATGTTCACATAGTGAACTAGAAGCTATTGCACAGAACAAGTAAAATAAAGAAGTGACCAGAAGGTAACTACAAGTGAATTTCACCAAGAAGTACAATAATGTAGATATGATACATCAATAGACCTGAAATATAGACTATACATAGTTTAGTAATATAAGCACACACCTAAGGCTTTTGAAAAAAATTTACTGTCACAACTTGTACTAGAGTAAAGCCATATTAATACGCATCAAAAAATCTATGCAAAGGACCAAATATCCCATTGTTTGACAAAACTAATAATGCGATAGAATGTATTGACATAGCCCCTTAACAAAAATATCACAAACATCCACACTGAAAGAAAACAGACACAAGTACACACTTAATGAGAAACCCGAGTATATTTCTGGAGAAAGCAGCTACAGCAAATATGGACACAGATTTAGTTCAATAAACAGCTGATTGTGCATGCTGGCCACACATCCTCAAGCCCATTGAATTCTCCTTTGGAATTTTCCCTTGGTCACCTTTTTGTTGGACTGAATTTACTTTGTCATTTGCCCCTGGCTCTCACTTCTGTCCCAGAGGCTGCTGGAGGTATCCTAAATGAACAAATTCAATAAGCTGATTCCTTCAGAGGAATCAAAAGAGATGTTAAATTTATGAATGAAATCCTCCTGAATGTAGATGAGGTGATTCAAGTTGTCTTGCATTGTGTTACTACATTTATAAAAGTTTGCTGTAGAGAAAGGGAAAAAGCACATGGTCTGGGTTTCTTTAGACTGGCAATGAAAGTTGGGGCTTCCTGTTTTGTAAAACTCTGACCAAACATAGAAATAACAGGAAAATATGTCTGAGTCTGGTTCATAGTTGTTTCAAAACTATTCACATTTGTAAGTGTTAATACTAAAAGAAATAACATTTCCAAATAACGTAAAGTTTTGGAAGGTAGTGTTTTAAAAATATTTTTCGTATAAATTTTCTGAACCATACACTTATGAATATGGAACTTAAAATTAATGCTGCAGCAAAGTGAAAGCAACAATGAATGTAGGGAAAATGGATTAAATTAGTTCAATATTCTCTAGGCCAAAGGCCTTTGATCAATATTTTGTCTAATTTTCTCTTTTCCACATATGTCACAAACATAAAAAATAATTCCACTTTTATTGGAGGTCAGCAGGGTGGACTAGAGGATACAGGAGTGGTGGAATTTGCATAAAACTGTGCAGGACTTTTTAGCTTGTTAAGATCTGTATTCTGATTGAAAGTTTATTGGAAAATGTGCTGATCTCAAAAGTACACTAGTTCTGCCATGGTAGCAAGAGAATGGAACCAACAAATCCTAGGGAAGGTATTAATGAAAAGATGATCTTAGAGTAAATATCTGAAGCAAGCCATACAGATAGTGGTGGAAAGTAGGTTCTAGGTTAGGGAGAGAGGGGTAGGGCAAAAGGAAAATTCTTCCTTTTCTTCATGTCTCTCTATACAGTGTGACTTTTCTAGGCCTGAATATATTTATTTATTTGTTTTCTTGAGGTCTGAGCTGTAGAAGAATGGGCTAATTTTGTTTTTTTTCTCTATACTTGTTTGTACTAAAAAAAAATCTCTAATTAATGCAACTTACAAAAATGTGTACTGAAAGCCAGACACATTGAGGCATTTAAGTTTTCTGGGAAAGCTGTAGCTACTATCAGGGTATGATTTATGACTATAAAAGTCAAATAGTTGAACCTGGGGTAATCACCCATTGAATGTGATTGTTTCTTTGGCAACTGTGTCCTAAACAAAAGCAATCTGTCTTTTATGATTAGTATTTTGCTAAGCTCCAACTAGGTTACTCCATATTTACTGATAGGAGAATTATAATGAGAAACACCAGTAAAAATGAGAGGTTGACCCTAGTAAAAAAAACCCAAAGCAGGCTCCTGTGGCTTTCCCTGGTGCAGATTTGAAAGAGACACTAGTACTGATAAATAATTAGGTTATTACAAAGACCAGTATTTTCTTTTGACAGAATTTCGATCATTGAAATGGTATAATCACAATTTGTATATTTGCCTGAAATAGGAGTGGAATTTGCTAGTGTTAACAAATGCAAGAGCAAAATAATACTATGTAAGGTTAGTTAACTGTTAACTGTTTTTCAGTAGCCTTTAGAATAATTTTCTATAATATACACAAACTTATTTCTAAAAGAATTTTTATTACACAAGTTGATGATCTTTGGATAATCAAAATTTAAAACATTACATTTATGTGTAGAGCCATTTTTATCAGCCACTACCCCAAATCCTGATTTTCTCCAAAAGGCAACCACTATGATCACTTTGATATGTATTTGACAGACTTTTAAATAATTTACATGCATACAGACATACACATAAGACATATACACACATATATGTATATGCGCACACTGGTAGGATAGTTATGTAAGAAAATAAATTGTATTTATATATCTATATTTGTACCTTGCCTTATGCCAACAACATGTCTTGGGGATTATTTCCCATGCTGGAATGTTAAGACCTACCTCCTTCTTTTCACTTACTGCACAGCATTCCACAATATGGTGATACCATAATTAAGTCATTGTCCTCTTATTTGGACATTTAGCTTGCTGCACACTTCTCAACTACAAGCCATGCAGCAATGAACTCTAGTGCACTTGTGCAAGTAATTGGGTAGTGGTTCTCACTGTGGCACCCAGACCAGCAAAATCTGCATCACCTGGGAACTTGTCAGATGCAAATTCTTAGCCCTACCCTAGACTTACTGACTCATAAACTGAGGTGGTGGTGGGGGGGCGGTGCCCAGCAATCTGTAATTTAACAAGCCCTCCTGTGATTCTGGTGCATTACAAAATTTGAAAACCACTGGCAGGTATGTATGTATACAGTCAGTCCTACTATATGTGTTCTTTTTTTCTTTTTTGAGACAAGAGTCTTGTTACGTCACCAAGCGCCAGGCTGGAGTGCAGTGGTGTGATCTTGGCTCACTGCAACCTCTGCCTCCCGGGTTCAAGCAATTCTCCTGCCTCAGCCTCCCGAGTAGCTGGGACTACAGGCGTGCGCCACCACGCCCAGCTAATTTTTGTATTTTTAGTAGAGACGGGCTTTCACCATGTTGGTCAGGATGGTCTTGATCTCTTGACCTTGTGATCTGCCCGCCTCGGCCTCCCAAAGTGCTGGGATTACAGGTGTGAGCCACCGTACCCGGCCATATATGTATTCTTAGACACCACTGTGCTATGCAAAAGTATGTAATAAAAGGCCACATGGCTTATGCGAAAAATGAGGTTGGGGCACAACACTTAAAACCTTTATCAGTGACACATTACAAACAAAAGCTGGGAACCCAGTAAAAATGATAGCACGGTTTTATACATGTTAAATGGGTAAACACACAAATGCTACAGTAAATATGGCACCTTCCCTTGAAAAGACTTGCTTGTATAAGTTGACATTGGAGGGGGTGTTCCTTGTGAGCTTTTGGGTAGTGGTGGAAGGAGGGTTACATGAAATTGGAAGGA
Organism: Callithrix jacchus; assembly: GCF_049354715.1. Lineage (NCBI taxonomy): Eukaryota > Metazoa > Chordata > Mammalia > Primates > Cebidae > Callithrix > Callithrix jacchus. The sequence continues at coordinate 22,780,562 of NC_133524.1, forward strand.
AAGTTTTAACACCAGATGTGGTGAGTGTGGCTCCTACCCCACGTCGCGAACTGAGGCAGTTAGTTATGTTGAGGTGTATGCATTGTTTGTATTCCTATATGGCTCAGTCCATTTGGGTGCAGTTTTCTGCTTTTTCCTAGCATTTCTTGTGGATAAGCAAATGTGAAATGGGAGTTATGTCCAAATTTCCCCCTAATGTATCAATTTCCTTGGAATAAATTTGCCTTTTCAATACAGGTATCATAGCAGAACTGACTGTACATATGGGTGCTTACTCTTACACATTGATTACACAAAAAGAATTCCATATACTGTACTGAATGGTGTTTTTCACTTAATATTTTTTAGAGCTTTTGCCATATCACTACTCATTTTTTTTTAAAAAGGCATTTAAAGCATTAAGAGATGATTTAATTGATCTCTAAAATGCAACAACTTACACTCCCATCAATGTGTTTCCTACACCTTGGCCAATATTACCTGTTATCACATGTATTACTTTTTGCCTACCAGTAGTTAAATGTCCCCCTCTCTCTCCTTCTCCCTCTCTCTCCCTCTCCTCTCCCACCTCCACAGAGACATTTACACTGTGAGGAACAGCTCCCATAAGTACACTGATAGAAAAAGGAACTGTAAGAGTGTGAAATAGGTGGCAAGGTGGTGTTGAAATGGCAAAGAATAAAAAAAAGAAATGGATATGAAAGAAAACATAAGAACCACCTATTAAAAAGGGAGAGAAAAGGAATTCCCTTTCTACTTGTTTTTCACTTCTACCTTTGCTAAATAAAACTTATCTGCTTTATAAGATAAGATACTGAGTCGACCCTGTAGGGATTCCATCTCTCACTCTAGCTGGTTGACTTCTCCAAAAATGCAGCTTACACTATTAATCCATTCACTTCAGCAAAACATGCCTAAGGGCACTAGATTCTTCTGTTTATCAGTATTGGGTTCCATGGCCCCAACAAGCTCAGCAGATACAGCTGAACAGAGTGATGTGATGGCTTCACCTTTTGAGTCTGGGGCCTCTAATGGCAAAAATGGCAGAAATAGAGGCTCATGTAGGTTTCAGATGTTTTCCTGTAAAGGGGTTGGCAATGGATGTAAATGCTTCCAGCTGGGCACATTACCAGCCAGGGAAGCCATAATGATTTAACAATGAAATCACATTGGTTTATGATCATTGTTGTTATTAGGAAATATCATTGCTTTTCGATGATTTACTATGTGAAACTGAGTTTTCATATAAACACTCTGATTTGCATTTATATGTAATACATATTTACGTATGTATATATATCCAAGTCAGAATGAGGATGGAATAGTGATATAAAGATGCCAAAAATAATTAAAGGAAATGTAGAAATTATGAAGATTATTATGATGTTTCCCTTTCAAAATCATATTAGATGCATTTTCCTTTATGTGAAAATGACACAGAGAGAACGACTAGCTGGAGCCATCTCTGTTTTGCAATTAGGCTTTTGTACCTTGAAATTGCAAACTATGATATTAATAAAATATAAAGAATATATATAAGGGTTATATAGAACCACCATTTCCCTTCTAAATTAAGGACTTGCTTTCCCATCCTCATTTCTCCTCATGTGTTCTGACATGGAGAAAAGAGAGAAAAAAAAGAGGGAGGAAGAACATTTTGACTTATAAAACAGCTTTCAGTCTCATGGGACCTAGAACCGTTGCTCTGGAGTAGTGAAGGACACTACAGGAGGCTTCTCTCTCTCTTTTTGGTTATGATTCTTTGCTCTATCAGCTATGATGACTTGTAAGTACAGTTCCTAGGATCAACCCAGGGTGCAAAATTTAGTGGTGAGTTGCAAGGGCAAAGCAAAGCATGTCTCCCACTCATCTGCACTCAAAGGCAGGTACATAATTTGGGAAGCCCAGTGCAAAATAAAAATGTGGGGCCTTTTGTTCCAAAAGCAGGAAAAAATACCATTGAGGGTGCTAAAATATACAGCCTTGCTCTATCTTTTGTGATCTTTCTCTTTCAACTTGTCATGTTATTTTTTTTATTTGCTATTCAACGCTATTATAAGAAAAATGAAAGATTTAAGTTGGCCGGGCGTGGTGGCTCAAGCCTGTAATCCCAGCACTTTGGGAGGCCGAGGCGGGTGGATCACGAGGTCAACAGATCGAGACCATCCTGGTCAACATGGTGAAACCCCGTCTCTACTAAAGATACAAAAAATTAGCTGGGCATGGTGGCGCGTGTCTGTAATCCCAGCTACTCAGGAGGCTGAGGCAGGAGAATTGCCTGAACCCAGGAGGCGGAGGTTGCGGTGAGCCCAGCCTGGGTAACAAGAGCGAAACTCCGTCTCAAAAAAAAAAAAAAAAAAAAAGATTTAAGTCATTGCATGAGTGTTATTTTTCATCTCTATATTGTGGAATGATAGTTTTAAATGCAAATATAAGAGCATTTAACTTGTATGTGGAATCACCAAAATTACACAGTTTGTATTTTGTAGCTTGTATGTGCATATGTATTTTGTTCTTACTAGCATGGAGGAAATGCTGAGCAAAACTCACACTGTTTTTATTTCACTTCTTAATACATGTACATTCTAACAATACTCTCTACCTTTGGTTTACTGATGAGTAAGGAAGGACTAAAAGGAAAAGAAACTGTAGGTCATTGTATTAGTCTGTTCTCACACTGCTAATAAAGAGATACCGAGCCTGAGTAATTTATAAAGGAAAGTGTTTTAATTGACTCACAGTTCACATGGCTGAGGAGGCCTCACAATTATTGTGGAAGGTGAAAGAGGAGCAAAGGCACATTTTACATGGCAGCAGGCAAGAAAGCCTGTGCAGGGGAACTCCCCTTTAAAAAACCATTAGATCTGGTGAGATTTATTCACTACCATGAGAACAGTATGGGGGAACCGCCCCCATGATTCAGTTATCTCCACCTGGCCCCCTCTCTTGACATGTAGGTATTATTACAATTCAAGGTGAGATTTGAGTGGGGACACAGCCAACCCACATAATTCACCCTATCTTTCTCTGTCCTTCTATGTTATCATTTTCAGTGTAGGTGTTTGGCCAATACAGGGAAGTAACAGGTATAAGAAAGGTTATGACAGGATTCCTTGGTCATTCATGTTTCTTAGACTTCCACTACCTTCTTTTGGTGGTTTAAGCAAATTCTGGCTTGAATGAAAGATATGGCCTCTTAGGGCTATCAGAGCTTACTCAGTTCCAGATGTATCATGTTTACCTTGTACTTGTTTGGCATCTTGCTGAACTCCCATGCATTGTGGGCCTGATGGAGTCCTGTGCTCCTAGGGCATTGTGAATGCTGTGTGTGAATGGGGCTCCTAGGAACAGCAGACACATACTGTGCACATCTTCTCTGCTTACACACACACGTTCCATTGTCCTCTCAGGCTCCACTCACAAAATACAAGTTCAAAGATAAAATCATTAAGAATTTTGAGATGGTGGCAGGAGAGCATTAAACTAAGTGCAGGACCCTTCTTTGTGGGGTCTGTGTGATGACACAGGCTGCACACCCATGAAGCCAGCCCTTTCTGTATCAGGCAAAGCTGCTGGACAGCCTGAAGCCTCATGGGCATGCCATGTATGAAGGAGCCCAGCTCACAGCAAGCTGGACGTTGCTAATAGTGTACCAGTGCAAAATGGTTTCCCTGAAACCATTTAATTAACTTATTTCAAACTCAGTTGACTTGATATCATTGAGACAGCTAGATCTCTTAGAGGGCTCCCAGTGCCACAAGGAATGCCTTTCAGATGGGTCTTTGAAACCTCAGTATTATAGCTAGAACTGGGTACTCATCATTGAATCAATCTCTCTATATCTCTTAATATTTTTTCGGTCTTTCTCATAGGATTTCCAGCAGGAGAGCTCCAGAAGCCTTTCTTTTGGGGAACAGAATATCCTCGGTGAGTAAATGAGTAAAGAAACCAGTTACCAGTTAGGAAGAAAGAACATGTTGCTTTCCTGGAGGACAAAAGAAACAAAATCAGTGGTTATTCAGCAGAAAGAAGTCATAGAATCTGGCATGGGTTGGCTGTACTCTTATCATTTTAGGTACTCGTTTTCCAATCCTTGTTGCCAGGGTATATGACTGGACAGGAAGCCCAACTTACACATAGGTGGCTTTCATTTTTATGTATTTATTCTCTTACCCATTAACTCTTACTACCAATATTAGGACTTTGAAGGATTGTTGGGATTTGAATTGATGGTGATGGGTCTCAAACCATTCCAGGTAGAAGAAACAATGTGAGATAAGGAGGGAAAAGTGTTTCTTTTCTTTTTTTTTTTTAATTTTTTATTGGATTATAGGTTTTGGGGTACATGAGCAGAGTATGCAAGACAGTTGCGTAGGTACACACATGGCAGTGTGCTTTGCTTTTCTTCTCCCCTTCACCCACATTTGGCATTTCTCCCCAGGCTATCCCTCCCCACCTCCCCCTCCCACTGGCCCTCCCCTTTTCCCCCCAATAGACCCCAGTGTTTAGTACTCCCCTTTCTGTGTCCATGTGTTCTCATTTTTCATCACCCACCTATGAGTGAGAATATGCGGTGTTTCATTTTCTGTTCTTGTGTCAGTTTGCTGAGGATGATGTTTTCCAGATTCATCCATGTCCCTACAAACGACACGAACTCATCATTTCTGATTGCTGCATAATATTCCATGGTGTATATGTGCCACATTTTTCCAATCCAGTCTATTATCAATGGGCATTTGGGTTGATTCCAGGTCTTTGCTATTGTAAACAGTGCTGCAATGAACATTCGTGTACATGTGTCCTTATAGTAGAACGATTTATAGCCTTTTGGATATATACCCAGTAATGGGATTGCTGGGTCAAATGGAACTTCTATTTCTAAGGCCTTGAGGAATCGCCACACTGTCTTCCACAATGGTTGAACTAATTTACACTCCCACCAACAGTGTAAAAGTGTTCCTTTTTCTCCACATCCTCTCCAGCATCTGTTGTCTCCAGATTTTTTAATGATTGCCATTCTAACTGGCGTGAGATGGTATCTCAATGTGGTTTTGATTTGCATCTCTCTGATGACCAGTGACGATGAGCATTTTTTCATATGATTGTTGGCCTCATATATGTCTTCTTTCGTAAAGTATCTGTTCATATCCTTTGCCCACTTTTGAATGGGCTTGTTTGTTTTTTTTCCTGTAAATCTGCTTGAGTTCTTTGTAAATTCTGGATATCAGCCCTTTGTCAGATGGGTAGACTGCGAAAATTTTTTCCCATTCTGTTGGTTGCCGATCCACTCTAGTGACTGTTTCTTTTGCCGTGCAGAAGCTGTGGAGTTTCATTAGGTCCCATTTGTCTATTTTGGCTTTTGTTGCCAATGCTCTTGGTGTTTTGTTCATGAAGTCCTTGCCTACTCCTATGTCCTGGATAGTTTTGCCTAGATTTCCTTCTAGGGTTTTTATGGTGCCAGGTCTTATGTTTAAGTCTTTAATCCATCTGGAGTTAATTTTAGTGTAAGGTGTCAGGAAGGGGTCCAGTTTCTGCTTTCTGCACATGGCTAGCCAGTTTTCCCAACACCATTTGTTAAACATGGAATCCTTGCCCCGTTGCTTGTTTTTGTCAGGTTTATCAAAGATTGTATAGTTGTATGTATGTTGTGTTGCCTCCGGTGCCTCTGTTTTGTTCCATTGGTCTATATCTCTGTTTTGGTACCAGTACCATGCTGTTTTGATTACTGTAGCCTTGTAGTATAGTTTGAAATCCGGTAGTGTGATGCCCCCCGCTGTGTTCTTTTTGCTTAGAATTGACTTGGCTATGCGGGCTCTCTTTTGGTTCCATATGAAGTTCATGGTGTTTTTTTCCAGTTCTGTGAAGAAAGTCAATGGTAGCTTGATGGGGATAGCGTTGATTCTGTAAATTACTTTGGGCAGTATAGCCATTTTCACGATATTAATTCTTCCTAACCATGAACATGGAATGTTTCTCCATCTGTTTGTGTCCTCTCTGATTTCGTTGAGCAGTGGTTTGTAGTTCTCCTTGAAGAGGTCTCTTACGTTCCTTGTGAGTTGTATTCCAAGGTATTTTATTCTTTTTGTAGCAATTGCGAATGGCAGTTCGCTCTTGATTTGGCTTTCTTTAAGTCTGTTATTGGTGTAGACGAATGCTTGTGATTTTTGCACATTGATTTTATATCCTGAGACTTTGCTGAAGTTGCTTATCAGTTTCAGGAGTTTTTGGGCTGAGGCGATGGGGTCTTCTAGGTATACTATCATGTCGTCTGCAAATAGAGACAATTTGGCTTCCACCTTTCCTATTTGAATACCCTTTATTTCTTTTTCTTGCCTGATTGCTCTGGCTAGAACTTCCAGTACTATATTGAATAGGAGTGGTGAGAGAGGGCATCCTTGTCTAGTGCCAGATTTCAAAGGGAATGCTTCCAGTTTTTGCCCATTCAGTATGATATTGGCTGTTGGTTTGTCATAAATAGCTTTTATTACTTTGAGGTACGTTCCATCGATACCGAGTTTATTGAGGGTTTTTAGCATAAAGGGCTGTTGAATTTTGTCAAATGCCTTCTCTGCGTCAATTGAGATAATCATGTGGTTTTTGTTTTTGGTTCTGTTTATGTGGTGAATTACGTTGATAGACTTGCGTATGTTGAACCAGCCTTGCATCCCAGGGATGAATCCTACTTGATCATGATGAATAAGTTTTTTGATTTGCTGTTGCAATCGGCTTGCCAACATTTTATTGAAGATTTTTGCATCTATGTTCATCATGGATATTGGCCTGAAGTTTTCTTTTCTCGTTGGGTCTCTGCCGGGTTTTGGTATCAGAATGATGTTGGTCTCATAAAATGATTTGGGAAGGATTCCCTCTTTTTGGATTGTTTGAAATAGTTTTAGAAGGAATGGTACCAGCTCCTCCTTGTGTGTCTGGTAGAATTCGGCTGTGAACCCGTCTGGACCTGGGCTTTTTTTGTGAGGTAGGCTCTTAATTGCTGCCTCAACTTCAGACCTTGTTATTGGTCTATTCATAGTTTCAGCTTCCTCCTGTTTTAGGCTTGGGAGGACACAGGAGTCCAGGAATTTATCCATTTCTTCCAGGTTTACTAGTTTATGTGCATAGAGTTGTTTGTAATATTCTCTGATGATGGTTTAAATTTCTGTGGAATCTGTGGTGATTTCCCCTTTATCATTTTTATTGCATCTATTTGGTTGTTCTCTCTTTTATTTTTAATCAATCTGGCTAGTGGTCTGTCTATTTTGTTGATCTTTTCAAAAAACCAGCTCTTGGATTTATTTATTTTTTGAAGGGTTTTTCATGTCTCAATCTCCTTCAGCTCAGCTCTGATCTTAGTAATTTCTTGTCTTCTGTTGGGTTTTGAGTTTTTTTGATCTTGCTCCTCTAGCTCTTTCAATTTTGACGATAGGGTGTCAATTTTGGATCTCTCCATTCTCCTCATATGGGCACTTATTGCTATATACTTTCCTCTAGAGACTGCTTTAAATGTATCCCAGAGGTTCTGGCACGTTGTGTCTTCGTTCTCATTGGTTTCGAAGAACTTCTTTATTTCTGCCTTCATTTCGTTGTTTACCCAGTCAACATTCAAGAGCCAGTTGTTCAGTTTCCATGAAGCTGTGCGGTTCTGGGTCGGTTTCTGAATTCTGAGTTCTAACTTGATTGCACTATGGTCTGAGAGGCTGTTTGTTATGATTTCAGTTGTTTTGCATTTGTTGAGCAGTGCTTTACTTCCAATTATGTGGTCAATTTTAGAGTAGGTGTGATGTGGTGCTGAGAAGAATGTGTATTCTGTGGATTTGGGGTGGAGAGTTCTGTAAATGTCCACCAGGTTTGCTTGCTCCAGGTCTGAGTTCAAGCCCTGGGTATCCTTGTTGATTTTTTGTCTGGTTGATCTGTCTAGTATTGACAGTGGAGTGTTAAAGTCTCCCACTATTATTGTGTGGGAGTCTAAGTCCTTCTGTAAGTCATTAAGAACTTGCCTTATGTATCTTGGTGCTCCTGTGTTGGGTCCATATATGTTTAGGATCGTTAGCTCTTCTTGTTGTATCGATCCTTTTACCATTATGTAATGGCCTTCTTTGTCTCTTTTGATCTTTGTTGCTTTAAAGTCTATTTTATCAGAGATGAGAATTGCAACTCCTGCTTTTTTTTGCTTTCCATTAGCTTGGTAAATCTTCCTCCATCCCTTTATTTTGAGCCTTTGTGTATCCTTGCATGTGAGATGGGTTTCCTGGATACAGCACACTGATGGGTTTTGGATTTTTATCCAATTTGCCAGTCTGTGTCTTTTGATTGGTGCATTTAGTCCATTTACATTTAGGGTTAATATTGTTATGTGTGAATTTGATACTGCCATTTTGATGCTAAGTGGCTGTTTTGCCTGTTAGTTGTTGTAGATTCTTCATTATGTTGAAGCTCTTTAGCATTCAGTGTGATTTTGGAATGGCTGGTACTGATTGATCCTTTCTATGTGTAGTGCCTCTTTTAGGAGCTCTTGTAAAGCAGGCCTGGTGGTGACAAAATCTCTGAGTACTTGCTTGTTCACAAAGGATTTTATTCTTCCTTCACTTCTGAAGCTCAGTTTGGCTGGATATGAAATTCTGGGTTGAAAGTTCTTTTCTTTAAGAATGTTGAATATTGGCCCCCACTCTCTTCTGGCTTGTAGTGTTTCTGCCGAGAGATCTGCTGTGAGTCTGATGGGCTTCCCTTTGTGGGTGACCCGACCTTTCTCTCTGGCTGCCCTTAGTATTCTCTCCTTTATTTCAACCCTGTTGAATCTGACGATTATGTGCCTTGGGGTTGCTCTTCTTGCAGAATATCTTTGTGGTGTTCTCTGTATTTCCTGCAATTGAGTGTTGGCTTGTCTTGCTAGGTGGGGGAAATTTTCCTGGATGATGTCCTGAAGAGTATTTTCCAGCTGGGATTCATTCTCTTCGTCCCCTTCTGGTACACCTATCAAACGTAGGTTAGGTCTTTTCACATAGTCCCACATTTCTTGGAGACTTTGTTCATTCCTTTTTGCGCTTTTTTCTCTGATCTTGGTTTCTCGTTTCATTTCATTGAGTTGGTCTTCGACTTCAGATATTCTTTCTTCTGCTTGGTCAATTCGGCTATTGAAACTTGCGTTTGCTTCGCGAAGTTCTCGTATTGTGTTTTTCAGCTCCTTTAATTCATTCATATTCCTCTCTAAGGTATCCATTCTTGTTATCATTTCCTCGAATCTTTTTTCAAATCTTTTTTCAAGGTTCTTAGTTTCTTTGCATTGATTTAATACATGATCTTTTAGCTCACAAAAGTTTCTCATTATCCATCTTCTGAAGTCTAATTCCGTCATTTCGTCACAGTCATTCTCCGTCCAGCTTTGTTCCCTTGCTGGTGAGGAGTTTTGGTCCTTTCTAGGAGGTGATGTGTTCTGGTTTCGGGTGTTTTCCTCCTTTTTGCGCTGGTTTCTTCCCATCTTTGTGGATTTGTCCACTGGTCGTCTGCGTAGTTGCTGACTTTTCGTTTGGGTCTCTGAGTGGACACCCAGAATGTTGATGATGAAGTATTTCTGTTGCTTGGTTTTCCTTCTACCAGTCTAGCCCCTTCGCTGTACGACTGTTGAGGTCCGCTCCAGACCCTGCTTGTCTGGGATGCACCTCTAGTAGCCGTGGCACAGCGAGGGATGCTACCAGTTTCTTTTTCTGCTCTCTTTGTCCCAGGATGATGCCTGCCTAATGACAGTCTTTTGGATATAGAGGGGTCAGGGAGCTGCTTGAGGAGACAGTTTGTACTTTATAGGGGTTTAATTGCTGAGCTGTGCACTCTGTTGTTCATTCAGGGCTGTTAGGCTGCTATGTTTGATTCTGCTGCAACACAGCTCATTAAACAACCCTTTTTTTTTTCTCAAATGCTCTGTGTTGAGGGGTTTGGGCTTTATTTTTGGATGTCCGATCAGGTGTCCTGCCCAGCTCGAAGGCAGACTAGCCACTGTTTGGCTGCCGAGGCTCCGCCCTGCTGTTGTGTGATTCGCGCTGTTCCTGCCGGCTCTGCTGTGGTCTCCGCCACGCCGTGCGGCGGAGTCTCCTCGTTGTAGCGTGTTGCCTCAGCAACGGCAGGCTGCGTCAGCAGTGGGCGTGTATCTCAGTAGGGACGGGTTGCCTCGGCAACGGCTGGCTGCGTCAGCAGTGGGCGTGTATCTCAGTTGGGGCGGGTTGCCTCGGCAACGGCTGGCTGCCTCAGCAGTGGGCGTGTATATCAGTTGGGGCAGGTTGCCTCTGTAGTGGTGGACGCCCCTCCCCCACAGAGCGTCTCGGACCGTCTGCCCGGGATAGTTTGAAATCGCGGTTTTGTTCGTCCCACTGGGTTTCCCAAACGATCTGTCCCTGCAATCCCCTGGGCTGGGCTACTGTGCAAGTCTCGTTCAGTCTCAAGTCCAGCCCTCTCAAGTCTCAGGTTGCCGGTTCAACAAGGCACCCGGAAAGCGCGCCCTGTGGGGATTGCTGGGTAGGGCCGGCCGCCGCCGCCCCGGCTGCCGGCTTCGCCAGGCAGACCTACTGCCTGGCATCCCGTGTCTTTTTATACTTGGGAGTTTCCCCGTTCTGTGGGCAACAAAGATCAGTCTGGAAATGCAGCACTGACTCACCGTTTGCGGATTCAACGCGGGCTCCAATCCTGGGTTGTTCTCACAGCGCCATCTTGAGTCCCCTCCCGGAAAAGTGTTTCTATAATGGCAGAGTCTAGTTTGGCTAGCCCAAATGGTATATGAAGGGAAGGTGTGGAAAAGAAGACTGAGATTTGATATTGGAGGGCTCTGCATGGCAGGTAAGGAGCTCGGATAGTAATAGGCAATAGAAAATATTGAAGTTTTTGAGCAAGTTAGTAAGATAATCAAATTTATCTTTAGAAACATAACCTGTGAAGCTACAGAATAAGTCAAAATTGGTAATGTAGGAAGTTAGAGATACCAGTTTAAAAGTCATTTTAATACCAACAGATTGTAGACTCATGTAATTCACAATTTCCATACATAGTGGAGATTCTGATAATATTCAATGTCAGTATCAACACTTTTATTTTATGCTTTTTACTTGCTGTGTTTTAATGCATGGAAAATTTTAGTCTTGATTTTATAAGTTGAGTCTCTTGTGTTTTGGTTTGGATATATGACAATTTAAAAATATAGAGGTTTAAAAGATACAGATTCCCATAAATATATCAATAAGAGAAATTGGCCTTTCCCAGAAGCTGACCTTGTGATAAGTATTCAAGTGCAATTAGTTCTTTTGAGAGGTGGTACAAGGTAACACCAACAGGAAAGTGGAGAATTGAGATAGTAAGGGAAACAAGCCAAATAAATTGTGTCCTGTGAGTCTTTTATGGCTGCCAAAATGAATTACTACAAACTTAGTGGCTTTAAATTACATAAACTTATAGTTCTGTAGGTCAGAAGTACAACTTGGTTCTCACTGGGCTAAAATCAAGGCATCAGCAGGGCTACATTTCTTTCTGGAAGCTCTAGAGTTGAATCCGTTTTCTTGCCTTTTCTAGCTTCTAGAGGGGGCCCACATTCCTTGGCTCATGACCTCTTCTTCCATCTTTAAAGTTCCGTAGTCGCCTCTCCTTCAGACTCTCATCTTCTGTCTCTCCCATCTACTTACAAGGACCCTTGTGATTACATTGGGACCATTCAGATACTTCAGGATAATCTTCCTGTTTTAAGGTTAACTGATTAGCAACCTGAATTCTATTTGCAGCTTTAATTGCCCTTTGCTGTGTAACATATTTACAGGTTCCAAAGAGTAGCATGTGGATATATTTTGTAGGCCAATATTCCACCTACCACATGTGTGTTACAAAGCCAGTTATCACTGTGGGCAACTGGAGCTCAATCTTGATGGGGAACTGTAAAACATGCTTCAGAGTGATCACACCTCAGAGACATGGCAGCTGGGGTATTTATCCTCCCACTCACCTTCTATCATTGATTGAGGGGGTACCTGGCAGGTACGGCTGTTTTAATGCATGGAAAATTTTAGTCTTGATTTAGATACAGATTCCCATAAATATATAAATAAGAGAAATTGGCATTTCCCAGAAGCTGACCATTGTGATAATGGCTGCTACGAGGGGTACCTGGCAGTGCCCATCCTAGGCCAACAGGGCTCTAGTGGCCAGAGAAAGTCCTTAGGCAACTAGCTTCAGGTGCTGACATTTGAAGGGTGTCAGATTGGTGTGCTCAAAAATGGTGACTGATAAGAGGACATGGGCAGCCATTGATAAAGCTTACTACAGGGAAGCACCATTGTTAGAATAAATAAAAATTCTAGGTTTATATTTAACCAAATTCATTAATATCATCCCAGGCCTCTGCTGCATAGTTTGTTTTCTTTTTCAATTTTTTTATTGCATTTTAGGTTTTGGGGTACATCTGCAGAACATGCAAGACAGTTGCATAGGTACACACATGGCAGTGTGTTTTGCTTCCTTTCTCCCCTTCACCCACATTTGGCATTTCTCCCCAGGCTATCCCTCCCCAGCTCCCCCCCACTGGCCCTCCCCCTTTCCCCCCAATAGACCCCAGTGTTTAGTACTCCCCTCCCTGTGTCCATGTGTTCTCATTTTTCATCACCCGCCTATGAGTGAGAATATGTGGTATTTCATTTTCTGTTCTTGTGTCAGTTTGCTGAGAATGATGTTCTCCAGATTCATCCATGTCCCTACAAACGACACGAACTCATCATTTCTGATTGCTGCATAATATTCCATGGTGTATATATGCCACATTTTCCCAGTCCAGTCTATCATCGATGGGCATTTGGGTTGGTTCCAGGTCTTTGCTATTGTAAACAGTGCTGCAATGAACATTCGTGTGCATGTGTCCTTACAGTAGAACGATTTATACTCCTTTGGATATATACCCAGTAATGGGATTGCTGGGTCAAATGGAATTTCTATTTCTAAGGCCTTGAGGAATCGCCACACTCTCTTCCACAATGGTTGAACTAATTTATACTCCCACCAACAGTGTAAAAGTGTTCCTTTTTCTCCACATCCTCTCCAGCATCTGTTGTCTCCAGATTTTTAAATGATCGCCATTCTAACTGGCGTGAGATGGTATCTCAATGTGGTTTTGATTTGCATCTCTCTAATGACCAGTGATGATGAGCATTTTTTCATATGATTGTTGGCTTCATATATGTCTTCTTTTGTAAAGTGTCTGTTCATATCCTTTGCCCATTTTTGAATGGGCTTGTTTGTTTTTTCTTCCTGTAAATCTGTTTGAGTTCTTTGTAAATTCTGGATATCAGCCCTTTGTCAGATGGGTAAACTGCAAAAATTTTTTCCCATTCTGTTGGTTGCCGATCCACTCTAGTGACTGTTTCTTTTGCCATGCAGAAGCTGTGGATTTTGATTAGGTCCCATTTGTCTATTTTGGCTTTTGTTGCCAATGCTTTTGGTGTTTTCTTCATGAAGTCCTTGCCTACTCCTATGTCCTGGATGGTTTTGCCTAGATTTTCTTCTGGGATTTTTATGGTGTTAGGTCTTATGTTTAAGTCTTTAATCCATCTGGAGTTAATTTTAGTGTAAGGTGTCAGGAAGGGGTCCAGTTTCTGCTTTCTGCACATGGCTAGCCAGTTTTCCCAACACCATTTATTAAACAGGGAATCCTTTCCCCATTGCTTGTTTTTGTCAGGTTTATCAAAGATTATATGGTTGTAGATATGTTGTGTTGCCTCCGATGCCTCTGTTTTGGTCCATTGGTCTCTATCTCTGTTTTGGTACCAGTACCATGCTGTTTTGATTACTGTAGCCTTGTAGTATAGTTTGAAATCCGGTAGTGTGATGCCCCCCGCTGTGTTCTTTTTGCTTAGAATTGACTTGGCTATGCGTGCTCTCTTTTGGTTCCATATGAAGTTCGAAGTGGTTTTTTCCAGTTCTGTGAAGGAAGTCAATGGTAGCTTGATGGGGATAGCGTTGATTCTGTAAATTACTTTGGGCAGTATAGCCATTTTCACAATATTGATTCTTCCTAACCATGCACATGGAATGTTTCTCCATCTGTTTGTGTCCTCTCTGATTTTGTTGAGCAGTGGTTTGTAGTTCTCCTTGAAGAGGTCCCTTACGTTCCTTGTGATTGTATTCCAAGGTATTTTATTCTTTTTGTAGCAATTGTGAATGGCAGTTCATTCTTGATTTGGCTTTCTTTAAGTCTGTTATTGGTGTAGAGGAATTGTTGTGATTTTTACGCATTGATTTTATATCCTGAGACTTTGCTGAAGTTGCTTATCAGTTTCAGGAGTTTTTGGGCTGAGGTGATGGGGTCTTCTATGTATACTATCATGTTGTCTGCAAATAGAGACAATTTGGCTTCCACCTTTCCTATTTGAATACCCTTTATTTCTTTTTCTTGCCTGATTGCTATGGCTAGAACTTCCAGTACTATATTGCATAGGAGTGGTGAAAGAGGGCATCCTTGTCTAGTGCCAGATTTCAAAGCGAATGCTTCCAGTTTTTGCCCATTCAGTATGATATTGGCTGTTGGTTTGTTGTAAATAGGTTTTATTACTTTGAGATGCATTCCATCAATACCAAGTTTATTGAGGATTTTAGCATAAAGGGCTGTTGAATTTTGTCGAATGCCTTCTCTGCATCAATTGAGATAATCATGTGGTTTTTGTTTTTGGTTCTGTTTATGTGGTGAATTACGTTTATAGACTTTCATATGTTGAACCAGACTTGCATCCCCGGGATGAATCCTACTTCATCATGATGGATAAGTTTTTTGATTTGCTGTTGCAATTGGCTTGCCAATATTTTATTGAAGATTTTTGCATCTATGTTCATCATGGGTATTGGCCTGAAGTTTTCTTTTCTTGTTGGGTCTCTGCCGGGTTTTGGTACCAGGATGATGTTGGTCTCATAAAATGATTTGGGAAGTATTCCCTCTTTTTGGATTATTTGGAAAAGTTTCAGAAGGAATGGTATTAGGTCCTCTTTGTGTGTCTGGTAGAATTTGGCTGTGAATCCACCTGGACCTGGGCTTTTTTTGTGTGGTAGGCTCTCAATTGCTGCCTCGACTTCTGACGTTGTTATTGGTCTATTCATAGTTTCAGCTTCCTCCTGGTTTAGGCTTGGGAGGACACAGGAGTCCAGGAATTTATCCATTTCTTCCAGGTTTACTAGTTTATGTGCATAGAGTTGTTTGTAATATTCTCTGATGATGGTTTGAATTTCTGTGGAATCTGTGGTGATTTCCCCTTTGTCATTTTTTATTGCATCGATTTGGTTGTTCTCTCTTTTCTTTTTTATCAATCTGGCTAGTGGTCTATTTTGTTGATCTTTTCAAAAAACCAGCTCTTGGATTTATTGATCTTTTGAAGGGTTTTTCGTGTCTATATCTCCTTCAGTTCTGCTCTGATCTTAGTTATTTCTTTTCTTCTGCTAGGTTTTGAGTTTTTTTGATCTTGCTCCTCTAGCTCTTTCAATTTTGACGATAGGGTGTCAATCTTGGATCTCTCCATTCTCCTCCTATGGGCACTTATTGCTATATATTTTCCTCTAGAGACTGCTTTAAATGTGTCCCAGAGATTCTGGCATGTTGTGTCTTTGTTCTCATTGGTTTCGAAGAACTTCTTTATTTCTGCCTTCATTTTATTTTTTATCCAGTCAACATTCAAGAGCCAGTTGTTCAGTTTCCGTGAAGCTGTGCGGATCTGAGTTGGTTTCTGAATTCTGAGTTCTAACTTGATTGCATTATGGTCTGAGAGACTGTTTGTTATGATTTCAGTTGTTTTGCATTTGCTGAGGAGTGCTTTACTTCCAATTATGAGGTCAATTTTAGAGTAGGTGTGATGTGGTGCTGAGAAGAATGTATATTCTGTGGATTTGGGGTGGAGAGTTCTGTAAATGTCTATCAGGTTTGCTTGCTCCAGGTCTGAGTTCAAGCCGTGGATATCCTTGTTGATTTTCTGTCTGGTTGATCTGTCTAATATTGACAGTGGGGTGTTAAAGTCTCCCACTGTTATTGTGTGGGAGTCTAAGTCTCTTTGTAAGTCATTAAGAACTTGCCTCATGTATCTGAGTGCTCCTGTATTGGGTCCATATATGTTTAGGATCATTAGCTCTTCTTGTTGTATCATTCCTTTTACCATTATGTAATGGCCTTCTTTGTCTCTTTTGATCTTTGTTGCTTTAAAGTCTATTTTATCAGAGATGAGAATTGCAACTCCTGCTTTTTTCTGCTCTCCATTTGCTTGGTAAATCTTCCTCCATCCCTTTATTTTGAGCCTTTGTGTATCCTTGCATGTGAGATGGGTTTCCTGGATACAGCACACTGATGGGTTTTGGTTTTTTATCCAATTTGCCAGTCTGTGTCTTTTGATTGGTGCATTTATTCCATTTACATTTAGGGTTAATATTGTTTTTTAATTTTTTATTGGATTTTAGGTTTTGGGGTACATGAGCAGAGCATGTAAGACAGTTGTGTAGGAACACACATGGCAGTGTGCTTTTCTTTCCTTCTCCCCTTCACCCACATTTGGCATTTCTCCCCAGGCTATCCCTCCCCACCTCCCCCTCCCACTGGCCCTCCCCTTTTCCCCCAATAGACCCCAGTGTTTAGTACTCCCCTTTCTGTGTCCATGTGTTCTCATTTTTCATCACCCGCCTATGAGTGAGAATATGCGGTGTTTCATTTTCTGTTCTTGTGTCAGTTTGCTGAGGATGACGGGGTTAATATTGTTATGTGTGAATTTGATCCTGCCATTTTGATGCTAGCTGGCTGTTTTGCCCGTTAGTTGATGTAGATTCTTCATTATGTTGATGCTCATTAGCATTTAGTGTGATTTTGGAATGGCTGGTACTGGTTGTTCCTTTCTATGTGTAGTGCCTCTTTCAGGAACTCTTGTAAAGCAGGCCTGGTGGTGACAAAATCTCTGAGTACTTGCTTGTTCGCAAAGGATTTTATGTTTTCTTCACTTCTGAAGCTCAGTTTGGCTGGATATGAAATTCTGGGTTGAAAGTTCTTTTCTTTAAGGATGTTGAATATTGGCCCCCACTCTCTTCTGGCTTGTAGAGTTTCAGCTGAGAGATCTGCTGTGAGTCTGATGGGCTTCCCTTTGTGGGTGACCCGACCTTTCTCTCTGGCTGCCCTCAGTATTTTCTCCTTTATTTCAACCCTGGTGAATCTGACGATTATGTGCCTTGGGGTTGCTCTTCTTGTGGAATATCTTTGTGGTGTTCTCTGTATTTCCTGCATTTGAGTGTTGGCCTGCCTTGCTAGGTGGGGGAAATTTTCCTGGATAATATCCTGAAGAGTATTTTCCAGCTTGGATTCATTCTCTTCGTCACATTCTGGTACACCTATCAAACGTAGGTTAGTTCTTTTCACATAGTCCCACATTTCTTGGAGACTTTGTTCATTCCGTTTTGTGCTTTTTTCTCTAATCTTGGTTTCTCATTTTATTTCATTGAGTTGATCTTCGACTTCTGATATTCTTTCTTCTGCTTGGTCAATTCGGCTATTGAAACTTGTGCATGCTTCGCGAAGTTCTCATATTGTGTTTTTCAGCTCCTTCAATTCTTTCATATTCCTCTCTAAGTTATCCATTCTTGTTATCATTTCCTCGAATCTTTTTTCAAGGTTCTTAGTTTCTTTGCATTGATTTAAAACATGTTCTTTTAGCTCACAAAAGTTTCTCATTATCCACCTTCTGAAGTCTAATTCCATCATTTCATCACAGTCATTCTTTCTCCAGCTTTGTTCCCTTGCTGGTGAGGAGTTTTGGTCCTTTGTAGGAGGCGAGGTGTTCTGGTTTTGGGTGTTTTCCTTCTTTTTGCACTGGTTTCTTCCCATCTTTGTGGATTTATCCACCTGTCGTCTGAGTAGTTGCTGACTTTTCGATTGGGTCTCTGTGTGGACACCCAGATTGTTGATGATGAAGTATTTCTGTTACTTGGTTTTCCTTCTACCCGTCTAGCCCCTCCACTGTACGACTGCTGAGGTCCACTCCAGGCCCTGCTTGTCTGGGGTGCACCTATAGCAGCTGCGGAACTGTGAGGGATGCTACCAGTTTCTTTTTCTGCTATCTTTGTCCCAGAATGATGCCTGCCAAATGTCAGTCTTCTGGATATAGAGGAGTCAGGGAGCCTCTTGAGGAGACAGTCTGTACTTTATAGGAGCTCAAGTGCTGAGCTGTGAGCTCTGTTTTTCATTCAGGGCTGTTAGGCTGCTACGTTTAATTCTGCTGCAGCAGAACTCAAAAAAAAAACCGTTTTTTTCTCAGATGTCTCGGGGGGTTGGGGCTTTCTTTACGAGTGTCCATTGCGCTGTCCTGCCCAGCTAGGAGGCAGTCTAGTCACTATTTGCCTGCCGAGGCTCTGCCCTGCTGGTGTGAGGTCCGCCCTGTTGCTGCAGGTTCTGTCCTGCTGCTGTGGTCTCTGCCCTGCTGCCACAGGCTATGCCCTGTGGGAGAGTTTCTCTGTTGTGGCGGGTTGCCTTGGCAATGGCAGGCTGCATCAGCAATGGGAGTATAACCTCAGTAGGGGTGGATTGCCTCGGTAATGGTGGATGCCCCTCTCCTACCGAGCTGCACCGTCCTGGGTTCAGCTGTGCCCGCAGTGAAACTCTCCACATGGAGCATTTGGAATCGCCGTTTTGTCCCACTGCGCTGGCCCAAATGCCGTTTCCCTGAAATCTCCTGGCCTGGCTCACTGTCCAAGTCCCGTTCAATCAGATGGATATGCCAATCTGCCCTCTCAAGTCTCAGATTGCCGGTTAAACAGGGCACCCAGACCAGTGCGCTTTGTGCGGAGTGCTGTGGCGCGCCGCTGCTCTGTAGTGCCAGCTGCCAGCTTCACCAGCCGCTGGCTGCACCAGCCAAAACTGCTGCGCTGGCGTCCCACGTCTCTTTTATACCTGGGAATTTCCCCATTCTGTGGGCAACAGATCCATCTGGAAATGTGGCCCTGACTCACCCTCTGTGCGTTCACCGAAAGCTTCAATCCTGTGTTGTTCTCACCACGCCATCTCGAGTTGGTCCCTCTGCATAGTTTTCTTAAGTGTTCAGATGTTTGGAATCAATTTGCCCTACTTTTAACATTAGAAATATGTACATATTTCTAAAAAAAAAAAAGGTTTAGGCTAAATATTCTTTAAGCTGCCTTCAAACTAGAAAAGTCCTAGAATTCTTTGATTCTGCTTATTGTTAACAATTTAACTGAGTTTCTATTATTGTGGTTAGGAAATAGTCTGGTTAGATTTGAAAGTTATTAGGTGATTTGTTTCTTGGGTCTGTTAGCATGATTTTCTGACATAAAAGCTAAGGTCATAGAAACCTAGGAGTTGATGTTAGTGTCTATTTGTTTGTACCTTAGGCTAAGTCATAGTGAATACTTGAGTGTGAAAGAGAATTTTTTTCCTAAAGACTTCTATGTCCTTATCCACTGAATGAATAGCTATTAAGTATCATTCAGGTATTTGGCATTGGGAATATAAGTATGCTAAAGACATGGGAGTCACGGTCCAGTGTGATGGCTTCCCATAAGTTCATCTATTCTGTATTAGTAGATGGAGAGCCTCTAGAATCAAGGGAGTTAGTATCCTTTCTGCTCACACTGGTCACCTTAGTCCTCATCTGAGTGTTAAGTCTAATTATGGGGCATGAACAAGCTGAATTATTTCCAGAGGAGAGAATCAGGACTGTAAATGGTTGAAGACAACATTTCCCAAAGTGTCTGTTCCATGAAATAGTAATAGAGGTAAGTCATCCTCTACTTCCCTCAGTTTTGGAGAATCACAATAGTTATCAGCATAAAAGTTCTGTAGAATTTCTGCAAGAAAGAAACCTATTTGGATGTGTTTAACATAGCTATCTTTTTTGTACCATTAACCATCCCCACTTCTGTCCTCAGCCCCCCACCACCCTTCATAGACTCTGGTAACCATCCTTCGAAACCTAGAGGTTCCCAAACTCCCCTATGTTTTGGGAAATGCTGATCTAGAATTCATGACTGAAGAATAAGAGTTGAAAGAACTTAACACCTGAGAGGGAACCTCATAACTGTCAGCATATTTTTGAAGGAAAGTTAAGGTGGGAGAATGACTTACTATATTCAGGAGATTCAGCAGGTGTTCAATTAGAGGCTGCACTAGACCAATAGATGGAAGCCATAGAAAAGACATTTCAGATCAGCATTATGGAGAGCTATTATGTTTAGACTTGTCCAAAGAGGGAATGGGTTACTTTAGAAGGGGATGAGCTCTTGGTCATTGGAAATACCCAAGCAGAGTCTTATAACCATTTGAAGGGGTTTTTCTAGGGGGGTTCCATTCTGGAACTTGGATTAGATGACCTGTAAGGCACTTCTAACTCAGAAATGTTTCTGTTTTTATGATTCAGGCATAGGGCAGTCCTTACTTGACAACAGTGTGAGATCATGGTTAGTCCAGACAGCAGTAGAGTAGTTTTGTTGTTGACAGCAAATTCTGTGTACATGTTAAACCCATTGAGTAATAAGAACAAAAGAGAAACTGAGTAGGTAGTGAAATTGGTGTTTTCCCCATTTCATTTTTGGAAGACTAGATCTTCAGTGCAAGAAATCTTACAGTTTCTGACCAGCCAGCCAAAGTTGCATTTTAAAAGGGAGAGTTTATTTATTTTTAATATGACATGTGAATGTAAATACTCTTCATTAATAAAATAGAGGATGTGAATCTAATATTATGAAATATTATTGTCAGGCTTAGTCATATAAAATTACTTTTTCTTTGTCTCTTGTCCAAAGGATTGTCATTATATAACTGAGAATTGAAACTTACAATGATTCAATCACTTTCTGAATTCTCTATTACCTTTTGCAAATAGGAAGCTTGTTGGAGCAGCCCCTCTCTTAAGGGACATTTATTGCACAGCAATTTCTATAAGTTTCCACTGTTCATGCCTTCAATCCATCCAGTCCACAGCATTGACAGAGGATTGTAGAGGACCAAGTACTTATTCTCAGAGCTGTGAGACCTGGAAAAACTAAATGCTGCACTCTACACACTGATAGCTACTGCCGCAAAAATTAACACCATGTAAAATTGCAAGTTTGTCCCACACTACTATGATAGTTCTACGATTGAAATGCATAATTTCACTCTTCTTTAATGAAGGTTTGCAGTGATGGAAAAACAGTAGGAAGCATTTTTTCAAATGCAAATTACCTTACAGGAAAGAAATAATAAGGGAAAGAATTGCCACCAAGGGGAAAAATTAAATCATACAACACTTCCTTGGGTATAGTTGAGACAAACAATTAGTATGGTAAGGATCATTATGTCTTGTAATAACATGTTGCTTCAAAAATTTCCATTCCTTCCAGTTATGGGTGCTATCTATTTGCTGGGTGACTTTGATGTTGCATGTCAGGAGCTAACTGTGAGATATTTTTAGCATAACTGCAAATCTCATGGAGATTCTTCACAATAAGGATTCTAAGTGGTCTGTAATTCTCATCCATAGGTTCAATGACTAAATTCAGATAAATATAGATCAGTCACTTGCATGAGATGGTAAAGTTAACTCATCAATTAGTTGAATCATTGTTAGTTTCTTAATCTGTACTAGGTAAAGAGGATTTAGCAATTAACAAGTAGATAAGGGATTGGCCTCAATAGAATTTATATTGAGAGAGAAAATCCCAGACACACATATGGAAACCCCATTATTGATTTCTTCGTATATTTTTTTTATTGCATTTTCGGTTTTGAGGTACATATGAAGAACATGCAAGATAGTTGCATAGGTACACATGGTGGCAGTGTGATTTGCTGCCTTCCTCTCCTTCACCTATATCTGGCATTTCTCCCCATGCTATCTCTCCCCAACTCCCCACCCCCCTGGTGTTTCCCCCTATTCCCCCCAAGAGACCCCAGTGTGTAGTGCTCCCCTCCCTGTGTCCATGTGTCCATGTGTTCTCATTGTTCAACACCCACCTATGAGTAAGAACATGCGGTATTTCATTTTCTATTGTGTCAGTTTGCTGAGAATGATGGTCTCCAGGTTCATCCATGTTCCTACAAAGGACATGAACTCATCGTTTTTGATTGCTGCATAATATTCCATGATGTATATGTGCCACATTTTCCCTGTCCAGTCTATCATCGATGGGCATTTGGGTTGGTTCCATGTCTTTGCTATTGTAAACAGTGCTGCAATGAACATTCGTGTACATGTGTCCTTATAGTAGAACGATTTATAATCCTTTGGATATATACCCAGTAATGGGATTGCTGGGTCAAATAGAATTTCTATTTCTAGGTCCTTGAGGAATCACCACACTGTCTTCCACAATGTTGAACTAATTTATACTCCCACCAGCAGTGTAAAAGTGTTCCTATTTCTCCACATCCTCTCCAGCATCTGTTGTCTCCAAATTTTTTAATGATTGCCATTCTAACTGGCGTGAGATGGTATCTCAATGTAGTTTTGATTTGCATTTTCGTATATTCTTAATATGCTTTGCTATGTAACAAAGCACCATCAAGCAACCATTTATTGGCTTATTATTCTTTAGTTTGGGCAGGACTGAGCTGAGACAGCTGGTCTCTGGTCTGTATGGTGCTGGCCAGGGTCACCCAAGTAGGGCTGGAGGACCTAACGTGACTTTACTCACCAGTCTGTGCCCCAGTTGGGCTGGCTCTCATGGCGGGGCCTGCCAGGACCTCTCTATTTTCCTTCAGAGTCTCTCAACTTCTGGGGTTTCTTGTTTGCCTCATTTGGCCTCATTCTCTCTAGCTAGATAGTTAACTTCTTTGCAAGTGACTTGCAAGAAGGTGGAAAATGGAAGCTACTAAGTTTCTTAAAGCCTGGAAGTTATACCTGACTCCTTCCACTACATTCTGGTGGTCATAGCAAGTCTCAAGGCCAGTCCAGATTTAAGCAGAGCGCAATTGATTGCCTCTTGATGGGAGGGGGGTATATGTGCATTCAGGGGTGGGTAGAATTGTGGTTGGCCCCTTTTATAGATAATCTACCACATGCTTCTTCAGAGGTGAAGAGAAATAATGTGGCACCTTTTTCAAATGCTTGCTATTCAGTTGTCATCTTATCTATAACAGAAAGAGGAACGTGACTGCCTTTGAAAACAGAGTGATCCCTTTTAATCTCTGCTCTATTTCTTTTTTATGACTACATTTGGGAAACAATTTAACTTCTAAAATTATAATGACTTTTCAACAAGTTTCCATTTGGAAAACAATTTAACTTCTAAGATTATAGTGACTTTTCAACAAGTTTCCAGATAAAAAAATAAATGATATGTTCACTGACAGGATATTTTCAAGCCCTGTTTTAGGTGTTCATACATACATAGCTACAGCAGATATAAAATCATAGAAATCTTAGGGCTGAAAGGGACTTTAGAAATCATCTCTTTCACATCCCTAATTTCACAGAGCAGGATGCTAAGGTTCATATGTGGTCATAGTGACAATGTTAGAATTTATATTTTCTTTGTCTATTTCAATTGGAAGGTATGTTTAGTTTTTTGTAGCTTTATGTGTTTGGTTATTAGATTATTATTACCATGGTTACTATAGAAAGCATTTTATCTTGGCTTTCCATTGAAAAAAAATTAAAGGATTATGCTCTAAGATTCATGCTTGTAATTGTCTCCAATTTATGTATTTATGCCATAGATCTCTGAGTTATGGTGCTATAGGAGTAATTGTTGGACATGAATTTACACATGGATTTGATAATAATGGTAAGTACTGGTTCATTTCACAAGCTGCTGCTTTTATAATAATGTTGACTATGTGGATGTTAATTGTCATGATTATCTTTGCATAACAGCAGCATCATAGCTTGAAGATTATCCAAAGCAGTATGATGGCTGATGGAAAACTTTTCCCCATGTCTTGCTATGATAGCTTGCAATAAATAAACAATTGTTCCCATTGGTGATCAGGGTAGACTTTAAAAAGCGGCCTTGTAATTTCAATAAAATTAGCTTTGCATTTAGATCAGGATTGCTGTAGCTGCCACAGTAGTTTCAGGGATTGATTTATAGTGTCTCCCTTTGTCATTTCTATATTCATTGTCTTGAGATATTCTCCCTGGGGGAGGAAGCTTTGCTCCAATGATGATTATACATGCTGCCAAGTTAGGACTTGTTGAGTTAGGACTCTGCAGCTTGGCTGACTGTTTCCCTTTTATGATTTCGAAGATTATGCAATGCTTAGTCTTTTTTTTTCTCGATACTGGCTTATATTCTGATTTTTTTTTTTTGAGACGCAGTCTAACTCTGTCGCCAGGATGGAGTGCAGTGGCACTATCTCGGCTCACTGCAACTTTGGCCTCCTGGGTTCAAGCAATTCTCTTGCCTCAACCTCCTGAATAGCTGGGATTACAGGCATGTGCTGCCACACCCAGCTAATTTTTGTATTTTTAGTAGAGATGGGGTTTCACCACGTTGGCCAGGATGGTCTTGATCTCTTGACCTCGTGATCTGCCCACGTTGGCCTCCCAAAGTTCTGGGATTATAGGCATGAGCCACTGCCCCTGGCCTATTCTATTTGTTCCTAATAATCTATGTAATAGGATATGCTTTGTATCCCAATGACATTTAAGAAAAAGGAAAAAGCAGAATACGACATAAACTCAAGAAATGACTGCCTTTGAGAGTCTTCATCAGCGTTAATCAGCACTCTTTTCTCCTTTAACTTTGGAGTATTATGGGAAGGCCACATGAAATCTCAGTAATTTGCTGCTAATCCATAAGTTTCAATCACATCCATACCCATACAATGATTTACAGGCAGTCTCAGGCACCAGTTGCCCCAAGGCAACGCTATATACAGGGGGACCGCTTTCTTCTTTCCCTGTAGTATCTCTAACATCTTTTCCTGGATACCTACCCTAGGGCCAGAGACCCTTTGGCTCCTCTAGAAAAGTTTTCCTGTACTCCCACCAGACCTTCCTTAATCACATAGATTTTTTTTTGTTCCCCTGGTCTTCGTTTCTCTGTTAAAATGTGGCTGACTTGTACTCATCTGACTCTCCAGAGTTAGACTTTCTGTCTTTGGGTGTTTGGTTTATCTGAGATGAGATGAGAGTCTTAGCTAAGAAACAACAGCTAGTAGTTTTTTCCTAGGAAATTTAAGTACAGTTCCTCCCCAGAACCTTCTGAAGAACTTGTGAAGTCTCTCTCAAAGGAATGAATCTAATGGTGGCAATTTCACTCTGTAACTAACGCTTAGGACAGTGCATTGCCCATATAAGTACATGTCTGGTACCTATTTAATGAATGGTTAGTGAGGACAGTGACTCCATACTATCCCAGGGGGTGGTGTTAGTAGCATACAGCCTTGCTGAAGAGTTTTGGGTTGTTCCAATTAACAACTTTACTTAGGGGACTTTCTTGTAAACTGTCTGTACAATTAAATGATTGCCTCTGATTCTCATAGTAACCTTGAATATAGAAGACAGTCTAGCAGCATTCAAATTTTGTTTCAAAGGATGTAGAGAAAAATGAAGAGTGAGCACATAGCAAGAAAGCATGTTTAATCTTTCTTCCCATTATGATTTGGAGATTTTCATTCTTGTACCAAGTTTTCTTTTTAGAGCAATCTTTCTCGTCTAAGCAGGACACTAGTGGCTGTAGAATGATTCATAACAGAGGTTTTATGTGTCTTTCAGCTCCTGGCAACTTGGAGGAAACTGGTTCTTATAGGGCTGAGTCAGGGTCTATGATCGCACAGTATGGATGAGTCACTGGGGCTATTCCTATGGATCATTTGGAAATTAACTGGTAGTAATGCTCTGATTTCTTCCATGGGCTTTCTAAATTAGGCATCTTATTTCATAATCCAGTGAACATTTTGGGTCAAATCAGGTGAAGACACAGAATGCAAGATTGGGTAAGACTAGTATATGTAATAAATTGTTGAATCTCATTTTTAAGATGCTCTGTGTTCCTTAGAAGGAAAGAACTTTCTCAATTCTCTTTATCCTTTTCACTTTTTACAATTAACCTGTGACATCGGAGAGAAGGCAGGAGCTGATCTCAGGAAGAGTGTTCCCTGCTGTTATGACTGCTTTTTGAAGGCTTGTCGAGGTGAGGGAAAGGAAAGATGAATTTAGTTTCCATAAATAACATAAATGTCTTTGAACATTTCTTTTTGCTAGGTAGAAAATATGATAAAAATGGAAACCTGGATCCTTGGTGGTCTACTGAATCAGAAGAGAAGTTTAAGGAAAAAACAAAGTGTATGATTAACCAGTATAGCAACTATTACTGGAAGAAAGCTGGCTTAAATGTGAGTACAACTGTGGCTAAGGGGAAACCTTGTGTTTCATTTTTCCTCATTTGGACATTAGCTTGCTTTAAACCTTTGGTTTTCAAAGCGTATTTACAAGATCAACAACATCTGTCTTCCCTGGGAACCTGCTGAATCAGAATCTTTGGGACGGGGGCCTTGTCATCCCTTAACCAGGTAGGAACTTTGTCCTGATGTATTACTGGGGCTGGAAAAATACCTAAATCCTTGCTATGCCTCAGATCTATTATACTTGCAGATGAACTTAGGTAAAAATCCATATGCTTCTTTTAAAGGGAATGTTTATAAACACTGACTTGGTTCTCCTGGTTCTTAAACCATGCTCAGCCCAAGTGAGACCACTGCTCATTCAGGCAGAGAAACCGGTCGGTATCCTTGAATGGTGTCTAGCTATTTTATCAGTGTCCTGGAAAGCTTTTTCTCTGCCTATATATTTTGGAATATCTACAACTGTGACCTGAAAAGACCTAAAATGGGTGCTTCTGTGTATCTATATTACAGTGCAGGGGTTTTCACACTGTGAAGAGTCATCTGAAGTATATGTTGCTTCAAGAAAAGCACAGCAGAAAGGGGTTCTAGAGTCAGACATGGGTCCAAATCTAGATTCAACTAGTTTTTACGAACTTGGGCAAGTTACTTAATATTCCTGAGTCTCAGCATCTTCATCTGTGAAATGGGTGTTTCTGAACTCATTTTTTTGTTGTAAGAATTAAATGAACAAAGCAATGTGAAGCATTAGCACAATGCCTGACCTACAGTAAGTGTTCAATACAAGACAGTTAGTGTTCCTGATCCTTTGTGACATACTCATTAGTACCCTATCCCAGGAAAAATCAAAGCCAAAGATTTTTTGGGTTAAAAAAACCCCCAAAAATAATAGAACAGTTTTCTTGGAGGAAGGGAATTTATATTTCCTGGTGATTATCATATGCAGGCATGAGAGTGAAACTTTTGACTTAATTGAAACAAATGTGTCCTCATACTGGTCCTGAGAGGTGTAGTTATTACTAAGTGTACAGGTTTTATGTATGAGGTTCAAAGGGATTAAACTGAGGTTCAAAGAGATTAAAACCCATGGTAGAGTCTAAATAAGAGTTTATGTCTGTACGACTCCAAAGTCCATACTCCTTCCCCTATATCATGCTCAGGTTCTTATTTTAAATTCATTTTATATCTGGGTGATGTGTGGCTGGACTGCTCTTCACCATTTATTTTGGCCCAAGTGTCAGAGAGATTGAAACTTAATTCTGACAAATGTGTACCTTTGTCACCAGGACGATAGAAAGGCCATGCCTGTCTTAGCATAAATCCACTTAACCATAAGAAAACAGCTTCAGTTTCATTCCCACAGGAGAGTGGGTGGCTTCCTTTGTGGATATAGGGGCCGTGCTTCATTTTTCTGGCTTCGTTTATAGGAGCTATTCCTTTGGGCTTTAATGTTTCTTTGTTGTGAATTTGGCAGAGCTCAGATGGGGCACCACAGATGCAGGCTATCAGCAGCTGTTGAGCCTTTTGGTTGTTGTGGAAACCTAGGGCCATGTGGTCTACTGAGGCAGACCAGAGTTCAAGGAGCCAGAGGGGAGAGGCTTCTCCAAAAGGCTTGCTTTTAGATATAAAGCTTAGAGTGAATGGCTAGGCATGGTGGTTCATGCCTGTATTCTCAACAGTTTAGAAGGGCAAGGTGGGGGGATGACTTGAACCTAGGAGTTCAATACCAGCCTGGGCAACATACGGAGACCCTGTCTCTATAAAAACAGTTTTTAAAAAATTAGCTGGGTGTAGTGGTGCAAGCCCGTACTCCTAGCTACTCAGGAGGCTGAGACGGAAGAAGTGTTTGAACACTAGTGAGATAGGATCACACCACTGTGCTCTAGTCTGGGTGACACAGACCATGTCTCAAAAAAAAAAAAAACTCAGTAAAAAGGAAGGGGATAAAATTTAAGCAGAACTGGAAAATATGATCAAAATATGATCATGGTCTTTAAGAGCCAAGAGGAGTTGGCACTTGAGAAGGTAGCACAGTAGGAAGCAAAGGCTCTGGAGACAGAAGACTGCTTGTGTTTGAATCCTAGTGAAAATGTGAGCAGTTTACTTTGTCATTCTGTCTTCTGTTCACTAGAAGCAGAGCCCAAGAAGGGGTTCGTTAGGTCATGCTTTTTTTTTTTTTTTTTTTGAGATAGCATCTCACTGTGTCTCCCAGGCTGGAGAGCAGTGGTGTGATCTTGGCTCATTGCAACCTCTGCCTCCTGGGTTCCAGCGATTCTCCTGCCTCAGCTTCCCGAAGAGCTGGAATTAAAGGCACCTTCCACCATGCCCAGCTAATTTTTATATTTTTAGTAGAAACAGGGTTTCTCCATGTTGGCCAGGCTGGTTTTGAACTCCTTACCTCAGGTGGTCTGCCCGCCTTGGCCTCCCAAAGTGCTGGGATTACAGGCCTGAGCGACCACACCCTGCCTAGGTCAGTGATTTATATGAGAAAGTAGTTTCAGGAGAAGCCTATAATAAAATGAAGGATACCTGTTGGTTTCGGGAGATATTTAGCCTCATCCTGATTCCACAAAGGATTCTGAAGCATGAATTATACCACAGAAATTGTTAAGCCCAGGGGCAAGTGACTGGGCTGTTTGATCTGCATGTCAGTCAATTACTGGAAGTCTCCAAATGTGGTGACTCCTATAAACTAAGGTTGGTCTGAGCTGTTAGCAGCTGCAGGAATGGGTGCACAGTTTAGGTAGAAAAGGGGATCTGGTGGGGTATCAACATCTGCTACACACACTGAGCTTTAGATCCTCAATTGTTGAACAAGGATGGTGATAATTAGCACTTGCCTCATAGGATTATGGATAACAAAGAATATATGTAAAGCAGGAATGGTAGCCTTTGTATACTGAAGCTAGGAGGGTCCTGCATGATTTCAGTGAATAATATTTTCTAAAGATTTGTTTTTATGCCTTGATATTGCTTGATGCCTGGGTGATTGGGCTAGCTTAAAAGTAAAGAGTTGGTAAGATCCGTGGTTTGAAAGTTTCAAGCAAGGTATATTGGTTTTCTGTGGCTTGCTCTAACAAGTTACTATAAACTTAGTCGCTTAAAAGAACATAAATGTATTAGCATGTAGTTTTGTATGGCAGAAGTCTGACATGGATCTCAGTGGCCTAAAATCAAAGTGTCAGCTGGGCCACATTCCCTTCTAGAGGTTCTAGGGGAGGATTGGTTTCCTTGCCTTTTCTAGCTTTTAGAGGCTGGCCACATTCCTTAGCTCATGGCCCCTTCCCTTTTTCAAAGCCAGCAATGACCAGTGGAGTCTTCTCACGTTGCATCACTGTGACACTCTCCTGCCTCCCTTTTCCTCTTGTAAGGACTTTTGTAACTACACTGGATCCACCTGGACAATCCAGGATAAAGTCTGTGTCTCAAGATCCTTAACATAATCACATAATAAAAGGCTCCTTTGCTATACTTTTTTTTTCCAGCTTCATTTTGTAGGGGCCATTCCTCTGTGCCCGAATCTTCTTTGCAGTGAATAAGATAACATATTTGCAGGTTCCAGGGATTAGGACACAGACATCTCTGGCCTCCTTGGCCTATTACACAAAGCTTTAAAGACTTTTCTATAAACAGCCAGATAGTAAATAATTTAGGCTTTGTGGGGCATGTGGTCTCTGTTGCAATATTTAATTTTGCCATTGTAGCAACAGAGCGACTACAGATAATAAGTATATGAATGGGCATGGCTGTGTCCCAATAAAACTTGATTTATGAACACTAAAATTTGAATTTCACATAATTTTCATGTGCCATCAAATATTCTTTTGATTTTCCCCAGTTGTTGAAATATGTAAAATCTGGTCTTATACCTTGCAGCATGTACGAAAACAAGCAGCAGGTAGGATTTGGCTTGTGTGCTGTATTGGTTTAGAATATTTTTGTCCGAGCTCATTTAAAGTTTTAAGAAACAATCTCGAATATTGGGAAGAATTATTGGGAAGAATTTCTTTACGATGCTTGGCTGGTTATCATACATATTGCAAACCTCGACCTTGTGATCTGCACTACTTCTATTTGATTTTTGTTCCCTAGGAGAGCTACTTTCCTTTTAATTTTTCATAGAAATCACTGAAGGTAAAATGATGATAGTTGGTCTTGAAATCTTGTTCCTGTGTGGATGGTAAATTTTTGGAAAGACAGGTGCAATGAGAAGAATACTCAAATTCTGTGAGTTAATCAGAGAAAGTAACCTGTATATTGACATTCCTATTTTTTTCCCATTAAACCACAGTCTCTCAGAATATTGTTAACATTTTATTGGAGCTGGCTAATTATGACTATCTTTGATTTCCTGAATGTAATTTTCTCTTTAAAATTTGATACTTTTTTTGCTATAATATTTATGCCCCTTGCTGAATGATAGTTGACCACAAAACACTCATTTTTCTTTTTTCTTTTGGTTAGGTAAAGGGGAAGAGGACCCTGGGAGAAAATATTGCCGATAATGGAGGCCTGCGGGAAGCTTTTAGGGTATGCGCTGCTATGTTTGCTGTGGTTCTAAAAATCAAGCCATAAAACACCATATGGGTGTACCTCACTTCATACCACAGTTATGTTCTTGAGGCATTAGATATTATGGAATTTCTGTAAATAGAAGTGTATCTCCCTGCTGACCCTATTATATAAATAGAACTACATTTCTTTTTCTTTTTGGGGTGTAAAGTCACTCTAAAGAATAATGTTTGTTATTGAGAATCATGTATTTTAAGGATAGGTTTCAGAAAATACATTCACAATCAGATGGAAGCATGCTACAGAACACTCCTTGGGGCTAGGTTCATTTGTTTTCATTGAGTACATACCATATCAAACTTCTCAGTTATGGCCAGAGGGTAGTGGTTCTCATATACTGGGCAAGGTTCATTATAACGTTTTCATCATTCGCTAGTTTGTGGTCAAATAACAAGCATAAGGGGAATGCAGAAAGATTTCATAAAGCTAAATGCATTCAATTTAACGACTGGACTGTTACTCCCGGTTATGTCTTTTCTATATCCTAGTTGAAATATACTTTATTTTATAAAAGGAGGGCACTACTTTTAAGTGGCAAAATAAAAACAACGGCAATATGTGGACCCCAAAATTATTGCCATAGGGGTCTTGCCATTGTATTAGTTTGTTCCCTGCTAGGAATAGAAAGAACAGCTTTTTTTCCCAAGTGTTATTTAACATCTGAATGCTTTGGTCCAGCTGCTTTGGTATACATTGAGTGTAAGGCCTTTCTACAGGTGTACCTGCAGTACTGGTAAGTGATAGGACATGGACTTGCATTTCCAGGTGTTTGTTTTCGTAAAGAAAATTTTGACATGATGCATTTTGCATGTGGCAGGAGTAACTGTTGAGAAAAGAGAAAAACTCACCATTGCAAAGACTCACCTCTTCTTGTTCTCTCACTAGGCTTACAGGAAATGGATAAATGACAGAAGGCAGGGAGTTGAGGAGCCTCTTCTACCAGGCATCACTTTCACCAACAACCAGCTCTTCTTCCTGAGTTATGCTCATGTGAGTAGACGGAGGAAAGGGGATCAAAGATTTCAAACAAAAGTTTTATGGCATGAATTTGATTTTGCTGATTACAAAATTAATTAGCTGATTGAATCAAGGTATATTTGTATTTTTAAAATCAAGTGGGTTACCAGCCCTATGGTAATTCATTTGGTAGTTCCTCAACGTATCTTGACTTCTTAATGTGTTTGATACTATTTGTAACCATTTCTATCTAGTAAGTTGTTCTTTGGCTTTCATGAGCCTGCCCTTTCCTATATTTCTCCTCCTCTGCTGACTTTATCCCACCACTCTCAGCCTGTGGAGGACCCTCAGGGTCACCTTCCCAACTCTTAAATGCATATGCACAGACCCCTAAAGCTGAAAAACAACAAAGGCAACTAGAGTCATGTCACTCTTTTTTGAGTTTAACAGGCTCTTAGAGCATAAATTGAAAGGAAGCTGTGCAGTAACTGAAGCACAGTTCTGAGTTTAAGTCCCTGGCTAATGAGGCAAGTGCCAAGTCTTTATTAGTTATTACACAGGCTTATGTCATAAACATCTAGGCAACCTTTTTAAAGAATCATGGACAGCTCAATAAAAGTTCTAGTGACTGGCCTCACAGTGGGCAAATGTATGTATATGCTCAAATCATCAGTACAGCCTTTTGTTGCTAAGTCTTTGCTTTCACTGCTAAATAAGCTCATTCAGTTACAAGTCTTCTATAATTGACTCTTGTCAAAGGATTCTTGCTTGCCTGGGGTCTTCTATTTCTTAAAGCTCATATAAAAACATGAAATAAATTATTATTTAGCAACCTGATGTCAACAAAACTCTAGTCATCAACAAAATGACTTGCCTTTTAGTTTTCCAGTCTTTGGATTGTCCTGGTTAGAAAGCCTGGATTCTTAGGATAAATGCATCACATAAGACCTCATTTTTGTAACTTGTGTTCCAGAAGCTAGATGTCTCATACTTTTAAATGCTTTTCAGATTTGATATTTTCTCTCCTGTTTTAGGCAGTTTGGGCTGCTATAACAAAGTGTCATACACTATGTGGCTTATAAACAGCAGAAATTTATCACAGTTCTGGAGGCTGGAAGTCTGAGATTAGGGTGCTAGCAGGATTGAGTTCTGGTGAGGGCTTTTTTTTCTGGGTTGCACACTGCCAACTTCTGTGTCCTCACAAGGTGGAAAGAGCTAGCTAGCTCTTCTGGCCTCTTCTTATAAGTGTACTAATCCCATTCATGAGGGCTTCACCCTCATGATTTACTTACCTCCCAAAGGCCTATCTCCTAATACCATAGCATTGATTTGAGGGGACAGAAACATTTAGTCCATAGCATCCCCATTACCCTATCTCATCATATATAGTCATAATCTTAATATCCTCTACTCTGGATCATCCCAACAGCCTTACAGAATGTTAATCTGACTTCAGCACTTTTTTTTTTAAACCACTGTTTCACTTACCTCAGAAATGCCACTTTTATTTCATTACCAACCTGCTGAGAGAACTCCAGTGGCTCTCAAATGCCTACCACATTGAAGCCAAACACCTCCATCTGGCTTCCCAGATTTTCAGTATGATCCGACTCCACCCAACCCATTTCAACTTCCCATAACTCCACTGGGTGAGAAAAAAACTCAGCCTTAGCTAGGCAAGTATCCTCACTTCCACCCTGCAATGTCATGCCCATTACTGTCTCTTTGGCTTTGCTTCTGATTCTCCTTCTATAATACAACCTTTCCTACTTTTGTCCCCCTCAGATGGCTATTCAATCTGAGCTTCATCCTTCAGGATCCATCTTCAGTAAACTCTTCCCTAAAGACTCCTCCAGTCCTTATTATTTTCTTTTATCTTCAATTCCTTTTACACTTACTTTCATTACCATGCAGTTGAGTACTTAACTGCTCTCTAAATGTTCAAGAATTTTAGTTTTATTTCCACAGCTAATCTTTTGGATCTTTACACTTCCTATGTATCTCCACAGCACCCAGCAAAGATGCTGGGCATTTTGAAGACACTTGATATTTTTAGATCAATTGCTTGAAAGGAATAAGACTAATAGTTCAACTAAGGAGACTCCCTTTTGGGTCAGTACTGGGTCAGATATCTAAAATAAGTATACAAAAAAATAGAATTTTCTAGAGTTGGGTTGGCAAACTATAGGGCCAAATGAGGCCTCCTGCCTGTTTTTGTAAATAATGTTTTATTGGAAAGCAGCCACTGATCTGTGGCTGGTTTCGTGCTACAGTGGCATGGTTGAATAGTTGAAACAGGGACTTTATAGTCTTCAAAGCCTAAAATTTTTGCCATCTGTCTCTTTCCAGAAAAAGTTTGCTGACCCCTGCTCTAGAGGACAAAGTACAGTGATCTATCAGTTC
Source organism: Callithrix jacchus (assembly GCF_049354715.1). Classification (NCBI taxonomy): domain Eukaryota; kingdom Metazoa; phylum Chordata; class Mammalia; order Primates; family Cebidae; genus Callithrix; species Callithrix jacchus. The sequence goes on from NC_133524.1 coordinate 22,814,802, forward strand.
TTACCATTTACATCTTAGTCCACAATATTTCTTTGTAGATAAAATAAACTAATTGATAGCGATGTTACTTATAATTTTGAAATGTTTCCAGATATAATACCAAACTATTTCTGATTTATTTTAAACTGAAGAGAAAGTGGAAAGCTATTTTATGTCACTAGTGAGAAATTTATCTTGGAGTTTTTCCCACTGACAGAATGAGGAGATTTTCAATCTTTTACACTTTAAAGTAAGTCTGCTTCTAAGGAGTAAAATTACTTTCCCTCCTGGGAAGGTACTAAGAAAACAGTAGCAGCTATAATGTGTTTTCAGAAGTCTCTTAAGTGATATATGAAGCAAAGACAATACTATATTATAATGTAAGACTATAAGAAGAAATGACATAAGAAATGAGGTAAAATCAAATGCCAGAAACTACTTCACATTAGCTAGCTTCTGAGGAAATTAAGGAATCACATTACAAAACACCTTTAAAGTCAAATTCAGAACCACTGTGACTGGTGGTTTATCTTCATCAAAAGCAACAGCATTGTATGACCTTTCCTGCTTTCCATATTCCTGTAGTTGCTGTGACCTGTCATTTTTCTCAGATATTCTTCTAATCCTTCTCTTCTTTCCATTCTATTTTCTACTTATTAAGTGGATATCCACTAAGAAACTTCCTGGTATCTATAAATAATCTAACTAGTCTCTAATTTCTTCCTCCTACTATACACCCCTACCAGATAAATCTTTTAAAAATCTGGATTTTATTATGTCCCTGCTCAAGAATGACTTTTAACTATAGTTTAAACACTCTGGCCAATTGCTCAGGACTTCAGAAATCTGACACTGTCCTTCCTCTCCCCCTGCAGCCTGTTACGCACCATATATGCCGCCTAGCTGAATGTCTTGTTCTGTTTCCTCTCAACCAAATCTTTGTTCCCATTTCCCCCTCCACTTAGAATATTTTTTCCATATTTATGTGTTCTGGTACAATTCATCCTTTAAGACCATATCGTATCTCAAGTCACATGGCAAGTCAGGATAAAATAGGTTACGTTGCAGAAGCAACACAACAGAAGTTTATTTCTTGTTTACTCTCCGTGTCTAACATGAATCAGCAGTGTGGCTCTTTTAGTTTTTAACTCAAGAACTTGGGTTTTGGGCTAGGGGTGGTGGCTCATGCCTGTAATCCCAGCACTTTGGGAGGCCAAGGTGGGTGGATCACCTGAGGTCAGGAGTTCGAGACCACCCTGGCTAACATGGTAAAACCCCGACTCTACTAAAAAAATACAAAAACTAGCTGGGCGTAGTTGCATGCACATGTAATCCCAGCTGCTTGGGAGGCTGAGGCAGGAGAACTGCTTGAAGCCAGGAGTTGGAGGTTTCAGTGAGCTGCGATTGCACTCCAACCTGAGTTAGAGCCAGACTCTGGTTTTAGAGTCTATTTCTTGACATGTGGTTCCACGGATACCACAGGAGTGGAAAAGAAATGTGCACTGGCCATTTATGTAGCATCTTAAGTCTCTTAAAACTTCGGTTAGGTTTTTAACGCTTCTGCTCATACTTCACAGGCCAGAGGCAAGCATTCTAGCCATGCCCAACTTCAAAGGAGATGGAGAATCCGAGGCCTAGACTAGGGTGAAGCAAGCAAGGCGCTTAGGGGGGCAGACTACTAATTCTCATCACCATCCTCAATAATGGGTGGCTGGTTCATTTTATTGATTTGAATGACTATGGTGAAATTTGAGGAGGACTATTTCAAACATTAAATTCATTGAATGACTACACTGATCAATTCCTAGGCACATATACAATTCTCTTCATTTAAAGCACTTGTCTGGAAACCTTTCTAATGTACTCAAATAGTGAAATTATTCACACTGATAAAACCTTCTTCTACTCTGGGGATCAGAATAATAGATGTTGTTACTGATGACGATTTTATTTGATCTACTAAAACTGTTTGTCATCCATTGAATCTAAAATTATTCTTTAGTATAATTTGGAGCAGTTAAGACAGTAGAAAATACATAATTGGAATGGAAGTTCATTTGTTGCCATGCGTTTCTCTTCTAGGTGAGGTGCAATTCCTACAGACCAGAAGCTGCCCGAGAACAAGTCCAAATTGGTGCTCACAGCCCCCCTCAGTTTAGGTAAATGGGTGACGGCAGTTATTACCTGTGCATCTCCCCACTTCCTCCCCCACCCAGCCATCCAAGGGCTCTACCAGATAGGTGAGCTAAAAAAATCCCATGTTGTGAACTGTATGATTTCCATTTTGCAGCCAAAAACTTATCTGGCCACACAGAAACTAAGTATCTTTTCTTTCATTAGTAGTAAGCTGGTTTAGTCAGCAGTCTCTCAACTGAATTTCTGCAGGTGGGTACTTGTACATATCTCTAGTCTGCTGCTACATCAGGGGCCCATGAGACTGTACAGCACTCCAAAGGTAATTTGGAATCCAAATCATAGCTTTAGTATTAAATCCCATTTGTTATCCTATAGTTTTTGAAAGAATCTCAGTAAACTGAAGTATTCAAATGGTTGCTTTTTTGGTCCAAAAAAAATAGCCTTTATTGTCTTAGGAAAGGATGATATCTGATGTACTCTGCCTTAAAACCACCTAGAGCTCTGGTTTATTTTGTTTTAAAGAATATCCCCTTTAATACCTCTTGTTCTTTCACACAGTCAACCATCAAACATGAATGAATGCCCTCTTTCTAATAGCTCTGAACACAAAGGAGGATATATGGTATTGTTTAGCAATTATAATTTGTATCTAGAGTTACAGAGTCTACATTTTGACTTTCAGTTTGGATCATATTTTGAAACAGTTGCTTATATAAAAAGGGAAAAGGATTATAAATTACAGTCTTGTCAGAATGTATAAAACATTGAGTACAAATAAAATTTAATATTACGCACTCTGTAGTAGCTCCTGTAGGTTGAGAGAAATTTTCTATATTAGGGGAAAGAGAAGTGTCATTAGAAATCCAAGAAACCATAATAATTTATGTGTATTCACTCTTTGTTTAGGACATTATATCTGGATATCTTTATATTTAATGTTTAAATAAGTCATTAGCATACTGCAAGAAAGCCATCTAAAATTTCTCTTAAAATCTTATTCCTAAGATTTTGCCTTAGAATTGCTTCAGAAATTGACTATAAATTACCCACTAGCATAAAAATCTAATCATTGTGTTGGAAATTTCTCCCCCACTGGGCTAAACTGTCATGAAGGCTGACGGTCTCTAATGGACTAAAATGTGTTTCCACTGACAAATGGTGTAGATGAAACCACACAGTAGATTAATTACTCAACAGATAGTTAAAGGAAATAAGTTTCTGAAAACTTAACTAGTTGCCTCTAATGTTGAATTTCACAGTGTATGCTTACTAATTATCAGCTATATTCTATCTTTAACACTTGCCTAGGGTGAATCACACTATGAAATATGCATCCCTACCCATATATTCAGCTAAAACACAAGAGGTTATAAGGATTTTTTGGATACAGTCCATTACATTTATTCAAATGCCCGTAGATAACAAAGTCATTAGGGAAGAAATAGTCATAGACTGAGAATGCTAAGTCAACCCTTTGAACATGAAGCTGAGTAAGAAATAGATGAAGGGGGAGTTTTTTTTTTTTTTTTGCTGGCTTGTTACTGATGTCTGCAGTAACTGTAAATTTTGAGTGCAGCAGAAATCACACAATGATAATACCACTTCCAAAAGGCAGCTACAGGCAAAGTGCTGAGTAGGAATCCACTCTTCACTGTAGTTGGAAACCTATAAGAATGTGTTATATTGGAACTAACTCCAGTGAAGAATTACTTGTCAGTAATAACTAGATACCATGCATTAATCAAATTCTGGGCAACTATGAGTCTCCATACCTAACACTAATTCTGAGAAAATGTTTTTGTAGAGCGAATGAATTTTTAAAAAATAGCTGGAAATGCAACATCATGGATGACTCTTACAGACATTTACATTTGGTGAAAAAAGTCAAAGACCAAACAGTACATACTATGGATTCCATTCACATGAAGTTCAAAATCAGGCAAGGCTATGGCAATAGAGGTCAGAATATTGGTTATCTTTGGAGATGCTGTTGGTCTGGGACAGGTGGGAGCCTTCTGGGTGCTGGAATGTCTTGATCTGGCAGAAAGTAATATGGGCATATACACACAAAAACCCCACAAGTTCTACATTTAATATTTTGTGTACTTTATGTCATACTTTCCATAAAGAATTAAAGTTTTTTAAAAGTTAGTTAGAAAAACTAAGTATTGGTGATGATACAGTTTTATAAGAATTTGAAGACTGTTGGAAGAGTAATAGGAGCATTTGCTTGGCATTCAGGAGATGCTGGTTCTAGTCTGTTAATCTTTTTGGAAATGTACTTAATTATTTTGGGCTTCAGTTCTCTGCCTGTAAACAGATCGCAAGAATGCCAGCATTCTTTTTAGCAATATTCTGCTACAGTTTTATACAGAACCTGTTCATGTGCAAGAATCACATGACACATGCTTTGACGTATCTTTTTTCAGGGTGAATGGTGCAATTAGTAACTTCGAAGAATTCCAGAAAGCTTTTAACTGTCCACCCAATTCAACAATGAACAGAGACATGGACTCCTGCCGACTCTGGTAGCTGTGACACTGGTTTATGGCATCCTGAGACAGTTGCACAGTGCCAGCGGAGGCTGCACTGAGCCGTCATCGCCCATTGCTTTAGGCCTGAAGACTTTCAGTTGCAGTGCATTTTCATTATTGGGTAGATGACCTGCTTGGATCTAGACAGTATCTGTTCAAAGCTGTAGGGCTTATAAAATGGAATACAAGAATGAACCATGTATGTTTCTTTAGAAAACCAAACCAACAAAAATCTCTAGGCTACTTTTGTTAAAATGCTATCTGCTTAATTGTTGCTATTGTCCATTTTAATGTGTTAGCCACAGTTATGGGGTACATACCATTTCAATCTGTAGCTTTGTTTAAAGTTCAATCTATTAAACTTGTAACATCTCAATGATGAAGACATGTGCATGAATACCTGGGAGGTCTTGCTGTTCTGTGGAATGCAGTGCAAGATTTTATGGACAGTAATTATACAACATTTCTCAACTCTAAGGTAGTTAAATGAGAAATATGTTTGATCTCCATTTTGCAATTTTTGATGAAGTTCTTACCTTTAGCTTTGGAGTTTATTGGAACAAAAACGTGTCTTACAGCTTGCATCTGATGTAGCAGATTGCCCCGTTCAAGTTAGCATGAACAAAGCTGGCAGAAAGGCTACTAGGTAAAGGATTTGAGTTTATTAAATAGAAAAAAGGGAATGAAGATGTATCTTTAGGTCCCAGAATAAGTAAAACCTCCTCGTTACATAACAGCAGGGAAACTAGGAGATAAAATTTTGTCTCATCTGTATGAACTGCATTGATTGCCCATGTGCCAGATACTTTTTTAAAAGCCTAATTCTTGTTGGTTTCATAACCTTCCTATGTGTGCATTGTCCTGGTTCTGAAATGAGCAGATTTGAGAAAAGAATTTTCTGATTTCCCCATTAGGAACATATGACTTTCATTTCCCTTTAGTGCAAAAAAACAAACAAACATTGCATTGAGGAGAAAAGAGCCCTTCTGTTTCAGCTTAATGTTACCTCTCTTTCAAAAAAACCTTTTTGAAAAATTTCTAGATGACATTTTAGAATTTATTGATTCAACTTAAAATTACCTGCATAGTCCAAATAAACATAATTGTTACTCTTCAAGTCATATATTATTCTGACAAGTGAACCACTTTGTTTCTTATCAGTGAGCGAGAAAGAGAGAGAGTGTGTGTGTGTAGGATAAAATTGTAATGGCCTTAAAGTTGTTACCTGGCATTTCTGGTTTCTTAAAATAGGCATCCCTGCATTCCCTTTACATTATTCGTTATACATAAGCTACTGGGTTAAGTGGGCCAATTGGAAAATCTCTGAAGCAAAATGACAAATTCAGATTAACCACAGGAAGCCATTGTGTATCCCTGTCATTTGCGATTTTTTAAAAATATATAAGTGTGTGCCATGTCCTTTTGTAGCCATGGGAACATCTGAAGGGAGAAAAATGGAGGGGCACCATCATGAGGAAACAATTATACTGCATTAGTCAGAGGAGAGCAATTTTCACCTTGACTTCTTCCTCTCTGAATGGATAAACTTGTGAAGGGCAGCTACCTTTTCCTCCTCTTAACCTGGCTTCATGTGACCTTAGCTTGTATTTCTAAAAACAAGCAGTATTAGGTTAGGGGTGCTGGAAATGTACGTGTCTTCTCTGGAGGAAGGATTCTGCCTTGGTTTAGACACATGAGATTCTCTTTGTTTTATTCCTGCACTTGGGTGTTTAAAACCAGCTGAGGTTTATTATGCTAATATGAATAGTGTTTCTCTTCTAGATTTCCTTTATAAACTCAAAAAAAAAAAAACAAACACATTCCTGCAGGTCAGAGAAAGTGTTTGATAAAAGCATAGAATTATGGCTTCAGAAATAGACATTAAGTTGTTTGTTGGTTTAGCAAAACTGGTTGGTGATTAGTTGGGGCCCTCACAGTTTCTAGATGAGAAGGTTTTCTTATCCTGATTAACTTTAATTGCTGTAATTCAGTTATACCAAAAATTGCAGATAGGCTGTCCATTACTAAAACAAACTAAAACAAAACAACAAACGAAAAGCAGCAATACCAAATCATCACTACTAGCTAGAACAATTAGAAGGACTGAATTTCCAAATATATGCTTATGTTTAACTCTTCCAATCACATTCTCATTGTCCTTTCTCTTGGATACAGATTGCTAAGATAAACAGACACTGATTAACTGGCAGAAAGAGAAAGGTAAAATGCAACTGGAAGAGAAAGAAAAAAGTAGGAAGAAGCTGGCCTATGGATGTGGCTCTGAAGAGAAGACAGGATTTTGGCAATCCTTGCTAAGCACATTCATTGGAGTAGAGCCATAAAGTTTTACAAAAATAATTATGGTAAATTAAAAGGAAATTAGATGTTGGATCTCAGACTAGGGCTCCAGTTCTCTTATTCACACACCAGATGTTCTGCCAGTGAACTATTGTCTGGGCATTGGAAGGAGTTAGTTAGGTCTTTTTTGTGTGTGTGTGAAAATCTCCTAGATTAGTAAAAAATTTTCTAGGTATAAAGTGATTTTATTTGGGCTCATCACCATTGCCCAAAGTGTACTGAGCCTTTCACCAAGTGCTCGTCATTGGCCTCCTGTTCTCATTTATTCATTTTATGCGATGGACTTGGACATAACTAATGCAAACATAGGATTCATAAATTATCCTGAAGTTTATTTAGTGCCTTGCCTCAATGGAGCTTAAAGCATAGCACATAAATTTTATCTTATTTAGCCCTGGAGCATCACTAAGCAGCAGCTAGGAGCTATGGCTTGCCAGACAGATTATGCTTGTGCCAGAGAAGTGGAGAAGCCTGAAATTTCTTGTCAAGTATCCCACAGGAAGGAAAGGCAGTCTTTGGCCTTTGGTCTACTGACCTGTGGATTAACCTCCATCCCTTAGGTTATCCCATTTCTAAATACATTTATTCAATCAGTATTTCTGTAATCACTTAACATTTGATAGGCTTCTTCCTGGATACATTTAACATAAGGCCTCAGTTGCATATTAAATTATGGAAGAATATACGATTACTTCATACAACAATATTCTCTTCACCAGTGACGGTGTCCCTCTGGTTTGAAGAAGGGTATTCTTGGATTCTGCATTTTATATCTAAATGGTTATTGTGAGACTGGTTGTATTTTCTTCTCCTACTTATGAAACAATGGAACAGTCACTTTAAGTACAATAAAAAGTTGGTTGAAGGCTTTGTTTCTTTTTTAAAAATATTAAAATGTGTTAGATCTATTAACATATTTTGTCCTGTTTTAGACAACATTTGCCAAAAACAGTGTACAATAACTGTACTATACTAGCTTTCTTGGCTTAGAAAAGTGGGATTTGAATGCAGTAATTTTCTTCATAGACAAGAAAGTATTTACGAGGTTGTCATTATATTTTCTTCCAGAATATAAGTCAGCAGATGTGGTTTACTGCCTTTGTAATAATATTTCTATAGAGAAAAAGAGATGCCTCTGAAGAAATTATCAACGATGATAGGGGACAGGGCTGATCTCACAAAAGTGACAGTGAACATCACTGTTACTATCAAATCAAAGAATCTGTGTTATCATTCTTTAATGATCCAGTTAGTTTCTAGTCATTCATTCAGCACACAGTAACTGAGCACCCATTATATTTAAATCACCAAACTAGCTATATTTAGGTGGATAATATACACTGTCTGGGCCTCAGTGAACAGTCTAGTCTAACATGGGAGATGGGAATATATAAACTGTTTCAATTACCCTACTGAGTGATAATGATATATAAATACTTCATGTTGTGATGTGAAACACAGAGAATTATTCAACTTTTGTCTGTTGGATACTACTGGTGTTTTCTCTATGGAGATTCCAGCAAATTCCTTTTACTGGGTGCCCTTACCTCATCTTCGGTCTGCTTTTGTTTCTAATTGGCTGTGCCCTCTAGGATGGCTGCCCTCATGCTACTGGAGCCTCTTTACCCAGTGCACTTTCAGAGAACTAGAAGTGCCTGGTGACCCTTAGACAATGAGTAGTATGGGACTCTGCAAGCCCGACTACCTCCTTGAGTTCAAACAAATCCAGAGGCATATAATATAATTTATATTGATTTCTCTGTGGTGTCTTTTAGGGTTATGCTGAGAGTGCGGATTGAGTCCCCTGTTGATTATTCTGGCACTGATATGTTCAAAGATCTGGAAAAGTACTAGTTTGCAGTATCCTAGGTCAGCCCATCTGTGTAGTAGATCATATCATCATGTACAGGAAATGGACATCAGATGACACAGAGGTTGTGGGTAATAAGTAGCTGATTATGGCCTGTTTGTGCCCCTCTTGGAGAGTTTATTCTACTTTCCCAGCTGATCCACGAAATGAGAATTTTTGTGTATACGGTAGTGGCACAAGGAAAGATGCATATAAATGAGTGTTTATGAGTGATCTTTGGGATGTGGACTGGAAGGAGGAGCTTTGGGACAAAGAAGGCAAGAAGTGTAGAATTTTTCTTGCTGTGGTCTATGTAATTTTATGAGAACCAAGAGGTAATGAGTTTGCTTAGGTTTTAAAATATGTATCTAAGTGGACCTGATCAAAATTTGCAAGAGGCTGTTTCCAGTTAGGTTTAATATATTTGCATGTGCCTCAAGTTCACTTGCTTTCTTTATTAAGATCACACTAGCTGTAGAAACAGATAATCTCAATGGCTTAACCCAGTTTATTTCTTGTTTTCATTACATACATAATGGGTATTAATGATCACTGAGTTTTTCTCCTCTAACCGGTGACTCAGAGACCCAGACTCCTTCCATATTATGGTTCTGCCATTTTCAACACATGATTGAATGTATGGTCATCTGTAAGAAGCCAGTGGAGGGAAAAAGGCCATGGAAGATATTGAGTGGAAGATTTGGGATTGTCCTGAATGTTGTCCGCATTACTTCTGCTCATATTCCATTGGCCAAATCTAAAACTGTAGGGGAGGCTGAGACATGTAGTCTAGCTGTGTGCCCAGAATGAAGAGCAAATGGGTTTAGCTCTCGGGGAGCATTCCCAGCCACACCTTATAAAGTGAAGTATGGGGCAGTAACTTTGAGCTCTTCTCAATTTATAAAATTGCTTTTGAGCACAGGACAATGGAAATTGAAAATGCCATTGGTAACCTGCAGTTTATTCTGTAGGAGTCTTTTTAATTAACAGCTTAATTGGATAATTTAATCCCCTTTAGAATTGGAGATATGAAAATGAAAATGAGATACTCCCTGTGATCTGACAATACTGTGCTTTAATAAACACACCAAAGTGAGCCCGGAAATGAGAACCACAAAAGCATTACCAAGATTTGTGATCAGTGAAAGAAAACCTGATCTATAATTTTAATTATTCCTAAATGGTTCAGATACATGTTTCATTTGAATGTGTATTTTGTTTTGTTAATTGGTTCAATTAGAAAGGTAACTGAACCTAAGAATCTGTGGCAAAGCCATGAATTTATAATACGGTCTAAGCTTTTAAAATATATACCATTGAGAAAGTAACTAAAATATTCTACAAAATACTATTCAAAGTGCAGTATTTTCCTGTGTTTTTGGAGAAATTAGATACAATAGTTTTTACTTCTCCATTGATGAGATGAAAAATAGTATTCACCATATTCTTGTGTTATGCTTTCTCCACTTGAATGAGAAATTGAGGCTCAGAGTCCAAGAAATGAAAATGAGTGTTCATGTACAAGCCACAAAAGTGCTGTTCTAATTCATTCTGGCCAGATACTCCACTTACAGAGAAAGAGAACCTGAGTAAGTCAAGATCCCAGTATAAAAAGCTACCTAAAATAGTATAATTTGCCCTGCCAGTTTGTCTGCAAATGTCCTAGACAAAAAAGAAGTATAGTTTATGATTTAGAAGTATACTGTGTTGAAATAAAAACTATCGCCAGAGAATACTATAAATACCTTTATGCAAATAAACTAGAAAATCTAGAAGAAATGGATAAATTCCTGGACACATAGACCCTCCCAAGACTGAACTAGGAAGAAGTCAAATCCCTGAATAAACCAATAACAAGTTCTAAAATTGAGGCAGTAATTAATAGCCTACCAAACAAAGCAAGCCCAGGACCAGATGGATTTGCAGCCCAATTCTATCAGAGGTACAAAGAGGAGCTGGTAGCATTTCTTCTGAAACTATTTCAAACAATAGAGAAAGAGGGACTCCTCCCTAACTGATTTTATGGGGCCAGCATCATCCTCATACCAAAACCCGGCAGACACACAACAACAACAAAAAAACTCAGGCCAATATCCCTAATGAACATTGATGCGAAAATCCTCAGTAAAATACTGGCAAACCAAATCTAGCAGCACATCAAAAAGCTTATCCATTACGAGCAAGTAGGCCTCATTCCTGGGATGCAAGGCTGGTTCAACATACGGAAATCAATAAACGTAATCCATGACATAAGCAGAACCAATAACAAAACCCACGATTATCTCAATAGATGCAGAAAAGGCCTTTGACAAAATTCAACACAACTTCATGCTAAAAACTCTCAATAAACTAGGTACTGATGGAACGTATCTCAAAATAATAAGAGCTATTTATGACAAACCCACAGCCAATATCATACTGAATGGGCAGAAACAGAAAGCATTCCCTTTGAAAACTGGCACAAGAATGCCCTCTCTCTCCACTCCTAATCAACATAGTATTCAGAATTCTGGCCAGGGCAATCAGGCAAGAGAAAGAAAAAAGAAATAAATAGAAGGTATTAGGAAAAGAGGAAGTCAAACTGTCTCTGTCTACAGATGACATGATTGTATGTTTAGAAAACCACATCATCTCAGCCTAAAATCTCCCTAGGCTGATAAGCAACTTCAGCAAAGTCTCAGGAGACAAAATCAATGTGCAAAAATCACAAGCATTCCTATACACTAACAGAGAGCCAAATCATGAGTGAACTTCCATTCACAATTGCTACAAAGATAATAAAATACCTAGGAATACAATAACAAGGGATGTGAAGGACCTCTTCAAGGAAAACTACAAACCACTGCTCAAGGAAATAAGAGAGGACACAAACAAATGGAGAAACAATCCATGCTCATGGATAGACTCAATATCATCAAAATGGCCATATTGCCCCAAAATAATTTATAGATTCAATGCTATCCCCATCAAGCTACCATTGACCTTCTTCACAGAATTGGAAAAAACTACTTTAAATTTCATATGGAACCAAAAAAGAGCCCACCTAGCCAAGACAATCCTAGGCAAAAAGAACAAAGCTGGAGGCATCACGCTACCTGACTTCAAACTACACTACAAGGCTACAGTAAGAAAAACAGCAGGGTACTGGTACCAAAACAGATATACAGACCAATGGAACAGAATAGAGACCTCAGAAATAACAGCACACATCTACAACCATCTGATCTTTGAAAAACCTGACAAGAACAAGCAATGGGGAAAGGATTACCTATGTAATAAATGGTGTTGGGAAAACTGATGCCATATACAGAAAATTGAAATTGGACCCCTTCCTTACACCTTATACAAAAATTAACTCCAGATGGATTAAAGATTTAAACATAAGATCTAACACCATAAAAACCCTAGCAGAAAACCCAGGCAATACCATTCAGGACATAGGCAAGGGCTTCATGACTAAAACACCAAAAGCAATGGCAACAAAAGCCAAAATAGACAAATGGGATCTAATTAAACTAAAGAGCTTCTGCACAGCAAAACCAAACCAAAACAAAAAAACTATCACTAGAGTGATCAGGCAATCTACAAAGTGGGAGAAAATTTTTGCAATCTATCCCTCTGACTAAAGGCTAATATCTAGAATCCACAAAGAACTTAAAACAAATTTACAGGAAAAAAGCAAACAACCCCATCCAAAAGTGGGCAAAGGATATGAACAGACACCTCTCAAAAGAAGACATTTATGCGGTCAACACACATATATGAAAAAAAGCTTATCACTATTGGTCATAAGAGAAATGCAAATCAAAACCACAATGAGATACCATCTCACACCAGTTAGAATGGTGATCATTAAAAAGTCAGGAAACAACAGATGCTGGAGAGGATGTAGAGAAATAGGAACACTTTTACACTGCTGGTGGGAGTGTAAATTAGTTCAACCATTGTGGAAGACAGTCTGACGATTCCTCTCAAGCATCTACAACTAGAAATACCATTTGACCCAGCAATCCCATTACTGGATATATACCCAACAGATTATAAATCATTGTATTATAAAGACACATGTACACGTATGTTTATTGCAGCACTGTTCACAATAGCAAAGACTTGGAACCAACCCAAATGCTCATTAACAATAGACTGGATAAAGAAAATGTGGCACATACATACCGCAGAATACTATGGAGGGAAAAAAAAAGAAGTTCATCTCCTTTGCAGAGACATGGGTAAAACTAGAAACCATCATTCTCAGCAAACTAACACAAGAACAGAAAACCAAACACCGCATTGTCCATGTGTTGAACAATGAGAACACATGGACACAGGGAAGGAAGCATCACACACGGGGCCTGTCAGGGGGTAGGGGGCGAGGGGAGGGATAGCATTAGGAGAAATACCTAATGTAGATAACAGGTTGATGGGTGCAGCAAACCACCATGGCACATGTTTACCTATGTAACAAACCTGCACATTCTGCACATGTATCCCAGAACTTAAAGCATAACGAAAGTACACTGTGTTAATCTCCAAACGGATTTAGAAGTCAATGGAATTCCAGTACTTGGATAACAGTTAGACAACCCTCCCACCCCAGTGATATTTGATGAATGGCAAAAGTAGCCCAAAGCTGACCAGATTTTCAATTGGCATTTGTAATTTTCTTTGCCTAATAATAATCATAATGAAAATGGCTTCTGTTTGTTGACACCCGCGATGTTCTAGGCACTCTGCTAGGGCATGCCTGCTTTATCGCCAATCCTCACAACAATCTTGCACATAGTTGTTGCTATTCTAACTTCACAGGTACGAAACACATGACTTGTCAAGACCACATAAGTAATTGCAAGAGCCAGAAATAGTCAATTTTGTCTAACTTCAGAACCCATTCTCGAATGTTCTCCTGGGACAATGTTAACAAACATAGTTGTAACCTGTGACTTACTGAAGACTTCAGGTTATACTTCTATACTACTTTGTTAGAAAACAATGTAAAGAAAGGAGTCAGTTTACAAGAATTGGTACTTAATGGTAGTTTCATTTCACGTCCTTCAGAAAAGATTCTAGACCCTGCTTTTTACTCAGAATGCTTGTTACCATTTATTATGTATCATGTGCCAAACATGCACTAAATACCTTATTTAATTATCACAACAACTTAGATACATATTATAATCTCTACTTTACTGGTAAGAGACCTGAGGCTTGGAGAGGTTAATAACTTTGTTCATGATTATTTAGCTAGCAACCAGCAGCATGGATGTGAATCTAGTTTGGTCTAAGTGCTTTCTTAAGCAAACGCAACTATGGCAACTCTATGTCCTGGATGTCCAGGCTGTGGCATCCCCTCAGTTCAGTTGGCAGACCTCCCTGAAATCTACCTGTGTTCAGCCCCATGACTGCCTTCATCCTCTCTGTTCAGTTCCTGAAACCAGAAAGTTTGCAGGTTACTTTCTCCAGGGAACAAAATCTCTGTTTCTCTGCCTGTGGGTAGTTGAGAGACTTTTTAGCAATCACCTTGGTTTTGACCCTATGATGCATTGTTTTTAAACATTTTTAAGATTTGGCAACATTGTGTGTATTTATCATGTACAACACAATGTTTTCAAGCATATATATACCTTATGGAATGGTTAAATCTCACTGATTAACAATTGCATTACCTCATGCAATTATTTTTTTGTGGGGAGAGCACTTAACATTCACTCTCTTTGCATCTTTCAAGAACATAATAAATCATCATTAACTACAGTCACCTTGCTGTACAATAGAGCTTTTGAATTAATTCCTTCCATGTAACTGTAATTATGTATCCTTTGAACAACCCGGCCCTATCTCCCCCACCCCCCAATCTCTGGTAGCCACTATTCTACTCTCTACTTCTATGAGAACAACTTTTGAGATTTCACATGAGTGACATCATGCAGTATTTGTCTCGTGTCTGGCTTATTTCACTTAACATAACGTCCTTCAGGTTCATCCATGTTGTCACACATAACAGAATTTCATTTATTTTATGGCTAAATAATTTTCCCTTGTGTATATATATCACATTATCTATTCATCCCTTGATGGACACTGAGGTTGATTCTATGTCCTGGCTATTGTGAACAGTGCTGCAATAAACAGGGGAGTGGATATATCTCTTCAGCATACTATTTCATTTCCTTTGGGTACATACCCAGTAGTGAGATTGCTGGATCATATGGTAGTTCTAGTTTTAATTTTTAAAGGAACTTCCATGCTGTTTTCCATAATGGCTGTACTAATTTACATTCCCACCAACTGCGTGTAAGGGTTCCCTTTTCTCCGCATCCGTGCCAGCCCCTGTAGCTTTATCATGCATTCTGACATTTACTGTTACCTAGAGCTTCCAAATCCTGAGAACTTCTGATATTCTACAGAGTATTTCAGTTTGCTTCTAGTAAGGGAACCATTATTTTTGTCTATGTGGGCTTATACCTTTCAAAAAATATATTGTAATTTTTTTTTTTTTTTTTTTTTGGTGAGAGGGTGAGCAGATAGATCTACATCCGAGTCCCCTACATTTAACTGGAAGTCTACATTTCATTTTTTAATGGGGAAATTTAGTAAAAATTTATTTTGAAAGAAATGTTGCTATAGATGGAGTTCTATATGGAATTACTGCCTTTCCCCAGTAACCTTTGTAACTAAAGAGTCTAAAGTTTCCTTTAAGTTGCTGAATACTAGGGGGTTTTATTTTACACAGAAACCTATCCTATTTTTTCTTAATAAAATAAACACCCATCAACATTTAATATTTTTCATTACTCCTAAAGATATTGAACTTAGCCTTTGGAGAATTCATTTGAGATTAAAGGAACATATCTCTGTTACCTTCCAAAGTTACTTAGGAATATGTCTAGGAGAATGTTAGAGTGGATTTGTCACAAATGCTCTGGAGGAAGTTTTTACTTATTGACAAGGGCCAAGCTTGCTCCTTGGAGATTCACATTTCAACTCTCATTTGCACACACATAGAGTCTCTGGTGCAGATTGAGTTTGAGTTAATGCACATAGCTTGTTGGGAAGAAATCAATCAAAAACCTTTTTAAGGATAAATGGTTCTTTAGGAACGGAAAGTTCAGTATCTCAATTTTGTTGTAAGCATTGAATAAAAAACATTTTAAAGCATTCGGCATATTAAAACTACAAATGGTGGTAATAATACAGGTATTTATTCCCTCACGTAGGTCAGTTGGTGATATGTACAAAGTGATAAGTAGAATAAGGAAAAAAATCAACTGTCATTTAACATCTGCCTACAACACGAGGCAGAGTGCTAGTTGTCATACTGCAATTTGATTAATCCAGGACTCTGGTGACTTTAGCCCGAAACTTCACAAACAATAGCATAACAGCCTTGTCATTCTTCAGCTTAAAAAACCTTAAGCGAGGTTTTTCCTTGTGTTTACAATAACATCCAAACAACTTAACCTGACTTAAAGGGCCTACAGGATCTGGCTCTCTGCTTATGCTGTCACTTCTTCATAGCCTTTTTCTAGCTCCAATCGGTCTTCTTTCTGTTTCTCTAAATTTACTAAACTTTCTCTTATCTTCTCAGTTTCAGGTCCTTTGATGTTTTGCCTGAAATGCTTTTTGTATGTCTTTTAACTAATTACATTGAAATTAGGTCCATTAACTATATAGTGTATCACCTCACCTGGCTCACACCTTCGTAGATCTTACCACTGTTGCTAATTTTCTCCTTCCTCCCTACCTCCCTTCTTCCCTCCTTCCTTCTCTCTCTTCTTTCCTATTGTTTGTCTTCCTCTACTGTCTTGTAAGTCCCATGCTATTAAAACTTGCTCTTGGCCTAGGTATGTTCGCCTGCACCTATAATCCCAGCACTTTGGGAGACTGAGGTAGGAGAATTGCTTGAGGCTAGGAGCTCCAGACCAGACTAAGCAATATAGTCAGACTCAGTTTCTTAAAAAAAAAAAAAAAAAACAAATTTAGCTGGGCATTGTGGAGCATACCCGTAGTCCTAGCTACTCAGGAAGCTGAAGCTGGAGGATGGCTTCAGATCAGGAGGTTGAAGCCGTAGTGAGCTATGATAGCACCACTGCACTCCAGCCTGGGTGACACAGTGAGACCCTGTCTCTAAAAACAAAACAAGCCTTCCTCTTGTTCATTACTATGTTTCTAGCATCACTACTATATTTTGTTGCCTCAGCCTCCTGAGTAGCTGGGATTATGAGCACCTGCCACCACACCAGGCTAATTTTTGTATTTTTAGTAGAGATGAGGTTTCACCATGTTGGCCAGGCTGTTCTTGAACTCCTGACCTCAAGTGATCCACCCACCTTGGCCTCAGAAAGTGCTGGGATTATAGGCATGAGCCACTGTACCCGGCAAAATCTTCCATTTTTAACGGCAGAATGATATTTAGAGTTTCTGTGACATAATTTGTTCAATTAATTCTATTTAGAAATTAATTTCATTTTTCACTATTGTAAATAATAGACATGAAAATCTTAATGTATACAGTTCTTTTCTTTCTTCTAGATTGTTTCCTTAGAATAAATACTTATGAGTGAATTTACTTCATCAAAGGAGGCATGTATATGCTTTTGTGGCTTTTGAAATGCACTAACGAATTGCATTCTAACAAGTTCTATGCATGAGGGTACCTACCAGTTTTACAACAGAACTGCATCAGAAGTAGGTCCTGCTCACACAGGACCTATTGTGGGAAGAAAATGTGTCCACCATCAGCTATAATAAAAAGCACAATGACGAACAGTATAAGAAGACACCACATTTAGAAAAACCTTATCAGTTTTAAGTGTTATTAATTTCATTTTTAGTAATCTTTGCATCCAGTAAATAAATAAGGCTGAATGCAATGGCTCACACCTGTAATCCCAACATTTTGAGAGGCTGAAGTGGGTGGATTCCTTGAGCCCAGGAGTTCAAGATCAGCCTGGGCAACTTGGTGAAACCCCATCTCTAACAAAGAGTATAAAAATTAGCAGGGCATAGAATGTGCACCTGTAGTTTCAGCTACTGGAGAGGCTGAGGGAGGATTACTTGAGCCCAGAAGACTGAGGTTGCAGTGAGTCATGAATGCACCACTGCACTCCATCCTGGGTGACAGAGTGAGACCCTGAAATACACACATATATACAAACCTACATACATAGAAGTGTGACTGGTTGTTTAATCTTACCAATTTGCTTTTTTGTTTTTACCTCTCTTGATATAAATTACCCACTATCAAGGCCCTTCACCCATTAAGCTATTAAGATTTTAATTTTTTCTCATCCTAATATAAAGGCACAAGCACATGTATGTTTATTGCAGCACTATTCACAATAGCAAAGACTTGAACCAACCCAAATGCCCATCAATGATAGACTGGATAAAGAAAATGTGGCACATATACACCATAGAATACTACGCAGCCATAAAAAAGGATGAGTTCATGTCCTCTTCAGGTAAATGGATGAAGCTGGAAACCATCATTCTCAGCAAACTGACACAAGAACAGAAAATCAAACACCACATGTTCTCATTCATAAGTGAGAGTTGAACGATGAGAACAAATGTATGGGAATACCACACACTGGTGTCTGTAGGGGGGTGAGGGGGCTAGGGGAGGTATAGTATTAGGAGAAATACCTAATGTAGGTGATGGGGTGATGGATGCAGCAAATCACCATGGCACTTGTATACCTATGTAACAGACCTGCACGTTCTGCACATGTAACCCAGAACTTAAAGTACAATAAAAAAGATTTTCATTTTCTGTTATTGAGTCTTTATTGCTTATTATTTGTAGTCACTTGTTTGACTAGAAAACAATTCTGCTACTCTCTGATCCTCATCTTTGTACATTTGCAAGTAGCAGTGTTCCTTTGTAAGGTAATGGAGACAGGCAGAATAATTCACACAATTTGTCTTACTGAAATAAACTTGACACAGAGAAGTACGAAAGAATTAACACAAATTTAGGAGGAATACAATGTTAAGTGTATATCAGTTAATGGAACAAATATTTACTGAAGTAGTTGATAGATATTATTCAAGGGTTGGGAATAAAGTTATATTTTCCAATTATTTAACAATTTGAAAATTACTGAACTCATAAGGGACAGTAGATATATAAATACAATTTCAGAAGTGTAATGTATAATTGAACAGAGGTGAACATAGAGTTCTTTGGAAATAAAACTGGATAAAAGTATTTATAGAGCTAAGCAATGAAAAAATTCTAATGTCCTCAGCTGTGAAAAAAAAAATAAGGCAGACAACTCAATAGAAAATTGGGCAGACAACTAGAACTTATCACAAAAGAGGATATTCCAAATCGCCAACAAATAGATGAAAAGGTGCTTAACTTCACTAGTCATTAAGGAAATGCAAATTAAAGTCACAACGTGTTTCAACTATTTACCCCCTCCCCACTAGGTTGGCTGAAATCAAA
The DNA here is from genome assembly GCF_049354715.1 of Callithrix jacchus. NCBI lineage: Eukaryota > Metazoa > Chordata > Mammalia > Primates > Cebidae > Callithrix > Callithrix jacchus. The sequence continues at coordinate 22,834,108 of NC_133524.1, forward strand.
AAGCATTTAGACAAGCAGAACTCTCATAGACTTCTGGTAGAAGTATACATTTGTATGGCTATCTTGAAAAACTATTTAACAATATCTTCTAAAGCTGAATATACTTGTATCCAATAACCCAGCAATCCACTCCTAGGTATTAAGTTGTCATCTTAGTAGATAATAATGGTTGAATATTGGCAATTTTATACTGTTTAACCTAATGTATACCCAGCAGAAATGCACACCTATGTTCGCCAAAAGACATAGAAGAATTTCACAGAAGCACTATTTATAAGAGTCCAAAAATAGAAAGTATCTGAATACTCAGCAACAATAGAGAAAGTAAATAATTGAATATTGGTCTACAATAACAAGAACAAACAAACTACAACAACATGCAACAAGATGAGTGTTTCTCACAAACATAATGTTGGCTGAAAGAAACCAGACACAAGAGAGAACATACTTTACGATTCTGTTAGAAGTCACAGGAGTGGTTACGCCTTGGGGGTTAGGAACTGGAAGGGTTCACAAGGGGGAGCTTTTAAAGTTCTGGTCATGCTGCATTTCTTAATCTGGATGCTATTTACATTAATGATTTGTGTACTTTTATATATGTATATGCATTGCATCAAACATTTTAAAAATTAACATTAAAATAAATACAAGAAAGTCCAAGAATGTCCTCATTTTTTTCCCCCACAACAATCACTTTGATGCTTTTCTAGGGAAATACTGAATGACGAATTCTTTTCAAAAGCTTTTATCCCCTCATTTTTGGAGTCCTTTTTTCTGGCACTGGTAGGTAGGAACGTAGGTAAGAGACTAAACTGGGTGTGGGGGTCCTGGCTGGGAAGCTTTCCTGGAAGAGATGAAGCTGGACCTGAGTTTTGTAGCAGCCATTAGAGACAGCCAGGGAAGCAAGTGGATGGCAGACTGTTCCAGGGAGAGAGGCCAGGCTGTTAGAAAGCAAAAAGGTGTGGCAGGGAAAGAAAGAGAACCCACTGGGAGGGGCTGGACAGACTTTGTGGAGCTAGAGCTTGAAGAGTAGCTGAGGAGGGGTTATTAATACGCTAGAGAGTTTGGCCAAGGCCAGATAGAGAAAGATCTCAAAGGGTCATGATACTGAGGTTAATCCTGTAGGCATCTGGGAACCACTGACCAATTTAAATCAAAAAGGTGACACAAGTAAGTTTCTACTTAATAAAGAGTAAGATGGTGATGGTGTGAGAAATACTTGAGGAGGGGTAAGAAGACTGAAGCCTGGGGAACCAGTTAGGAGGCCATTGCAGTAATCCATGGGAGATATGACAGGCTGGTGGCATGGGACGAAGAAGTAGGGACAGACGTGAGAGCTACTGAGGAGACAATTGTTCTGACAGGACTCTGTAACTGATGGGTTTGAAATTAATATCTAGGCATGGTTTTTTTTTCTAGTAAAAAAGTGGCAGAACTTTAGTTTTGATAAAACACATGTAGCCTTTGTCCTTATTCCCCACTTTTAACACCTTTCTGCAGGTGGATACATCAAAGAATGTTGCCATGACGAACAAGAGAATGCTTACCAATGATTTCCCATTGCTGCTTGGAACAAAAATCCAATGACACATTTCAGACCTTTGCAGTGGGAAATCATGTGGGTCATCTTATTGCACTACCATACAAACGTATTGATTTTGCCAAATCGGTTGAGAGGAAAAAGGTAATTTATCTGATTAGTCCTGTGCTAATGCCATTCTGGAAACAGAAAAAAAGTATTACCTATATAGGCTGTCATATACTATTGTAAACAAAAAACAATCTGTATATGTGTTTATATGATTATATATGCAAAACTATATACACCTGAATAAACGTACATGTATGTATATACACACTAGAAGCTTAAACAGCTATGTGACACTCTTGAGACTTTATATACAGGCATTAACAAGGTATGCAAAAAATAACATACATTTTTATTTAACTTTCCCTGTCTTTTTAATGGTTACATTTGGGTGGGGGAGGATCCAGACAATTTGTTCCTCACTTTAATTACCTCATTGCATTTCCTTCTTTTCAATTTTGGTTTTTATAAACGGGAACACTGTGTTAATCCATTCTAATTAAAACCTAGCCATGCAACCCTTTGGTTAAAGAAACAATTTTTGAGTCTGCCTAGGATATTCTTTAGTCAGTCAGAAATTGCCTCTATGGCTTTTGAAATAATCACCACTACAGTGCTCTGGTAGCCACTGGGGCAATGTCTTTACAGGCTGATTTTCTAAAAACACCAGGAATTGGCCAAGAGCCCTTGTTCTGGAGAAGGGTTCAGGGCTCTTCCACAGGGGCCTAATAGAGCTCAGAAATGTATATTCCTATAGAAAAAGAAAAGAGTAGGATGGAAGGGGCAACAGGAAATGACCCAAGTTCACCTCCTGCTTGCCCACAGAACATCTCTTTGCCTTCAGGCTACCGGAGGAGCTATGCTATTCTTAGCCATCTCCTTCGAAGGCAATTATGCAAACCCCCTCTGAAACCCATTTCTGCATTTGTTGAAGAAATTCTTTTATCTTACGTAAATCCCCCATGCTGTAACAAAGCCCTTGGTCTGCCCTTGGCCAGATGGGAGGGCAGCCAGGCTTCCTCTCTCCAGCAGAGCCTTTTCTCTACCCAAAGATGACTATCTCATTATTGTGCCATCCTCCCTCCCATTCTCCAGACTGAAAATTTTCATCTTTAGCTTTTTCCTTTTCCTTCTTGTCATTTCTATGATCCCCTCTAACTGTTGCCAAACACTTTTCAGAAGTGAACCTACTACTATGCAAAAACCCTCTGGTTTGTTCTCCAACTGATGGGGACAAGGCAGGTTAAAAAAGGTCTGAGAAAGCAACAGGGAGAGTAGACGTAGGTGATGCTTGCCCACAGCCGTGGAATAATGCTCAGTGCAATTGAGTCCAAAACCAAGGCCCCACTCCAAGGTAGCCTCCTCAAAAAAAGGAAGCCAAGCTCAAAGGCCTTGCCAGTTCAAAAGCCTGGGGAGAATCCAGCGGAATTGTTCTGTAAGGGGAGCAGGCCTGGATGTTGGCTGAGTAGTGAGTGGGCAGCTGCAGCCTTTGAAACAAACCCAGATCTTACAGTCCTGGGATGGGAAGGGGCAGGCTGAAGAACTGAACAGTAGTAAGTTTGGGAGATTGTTCTGAATACTTTGTCAGCCTGTCTAAATTCCTCCACGTCACTAAACATGTGCCTCAGACCTTCTAGTGGACCAGGACCAAACTTAAAAGAGGATGTAGACCAAGCAGATGGGCCCCAACCCAAATGGCCCCTCCTTAGTTGGACCAAGTGATAGTCTCTTGGGCTCGAAAACTTGGAATCCTTTCTTTCCCTCCTCTCTATTGCCTTAATCACCAAACTGTGACTCTCCAATGTCTCTCATGATCATGCCTTCTGGCTTCTTTTTCCTAGTCAAACCAGAACAATCTCAGTCCTGAACTGTAAATTGCTTCCTAATAGGATTTTCGATTCCTATTTTTGTTTGCAATCTATATCACATTCTGCTTTTATATTTTTACTTGATGATTTTGAATTACCCCTAGGGATATGTTTATACTTCTCAGTCCATCCAGACCCTACAACATTTGGCCCTAAACTGGCTTTCCCAACACTGTCTCCCACTGCTTCTTTATGAGTCCTCTATTGAGTCAAGTATATTGCCCTTTCTATGTCTTTGTCCATGTTGTTCCCCAACTTGGAAGGCCAGTGACTCTCTTCTCTGCCTATTTAAACCCTGTCTTGAAAGATACAGATCTGATCTTAGTTCATGCAAGATCACCTTGACCAAAATTCTTTGTGTCCCCTGATTTCTTACAGGACTATCAAGTTTCCCTCATCCAATCCTATACTGCATTGGGCTGTTAGTTGGCTTTAATATGTGTCTGCTGTCTTCCCTGACTAGTGTTTTAAATACTTCAATGGCAAAGGTGGACTTTTAGAGTTAAGGAAATCATTCCAAAGAGCTTAGCATTGTTCTGGAGGCACTGAGTTTGCTGTGGCTCCAGTGTAGTTTACAATGCCACAATGCAGTGCTTGTCAATATCCTTCAGGATGAAGATCTCTTTGTTCCCTTTTCCACTGTCAACAAACAAGTGTGTTGTGGTTCATTGGTTAACTTTTTTTTTTAAAGAATACCATAATGATTAGATGCTTTTATGAATTTGCTAATGCTTTACAATGAAGTTTTATTTAGGTATAGCATCACCAACATGTACTTGAAAATTAGTAGTCCTGTAACTATATTTAAGATGTTTTTATTTATTTGGTCTATTTCTTAGCCAGCATGTGGCTTTACAATGATGTTGGCTCTTTAGGTGTCCTGCTGCCCCACTTTTTGGCTGTATTATTATTACCTCACAGGGCTATTGTCAGGGTTAAATGAGATATGTATTAGGTACATGACATAGTGCTTGCGTTAAAGTAATTTTGATTTTTCTTTCCCTTCCTCATGCCACCATCAGCTAATTTAGATGATGGGAATGTTTCTGGGACCTTCTGGGACAGAGCTTAGGGCAGTGGATGTGGGAAGGGAAGGTGCTGTCTCTGAAAGAGAAGGTGAAAGGGCATTAAAGACTACTTAGAGCAGCAGTTCTCAAATGTTTTACTTGTAAGACTCCGCTATCCTACGCTCTTAAATATTATTGAGGACCCCAAAGAAAGTTTCTATCAAAAAACTTTAAAAAATATTTTACAATTCATTTAAAAATAACAATAACAATCCTATTATGCATTATGTATATAATACATTTTTATGAACAATAACTTTCAAAAAATCAGGAAGAGATTGTTTTAAATTTTTATAAATCTCTTTATTGTCTGATTTAATAGAAGACAGCTGATTCTTGAATCTGTTTCTGCATTCAATCTCTTAATACAGATGGTCCCCAACTTACAATGATACAACTTATGATTTTTGACTTTACAATGGTGGGAAAGTGATACACATTCACTAGAAACCATATTTCAAGGGCCCATACAACCATTCTGCTTTTCACTTTAGTACAGTAGTCAGAAAAGTCCATATAAAGCTTGAGGTGGATTTTCCAGTTCTGTGAAGAAGATCACTGGTAGCTCGATGGGGATAGCATTGAATCTATAAATTACTTTGGGCAGTATGGCCATTTTCATGATATTGATTCTTCCTAACCATGAACATGGAATGTTTCTCCATCTGTTTGTGTCCTCTTTTATTTCATTGAGCAGTGGTTTGTAGTTCTCCTTGAAGAGGTCCTTTACGTTCCTTGTGAGTTGTATTCCTAGGTATTTTATTCTTTTTGTAGCAATTGTGAAGGCAGTTCGTTCTTGATTTGGCTTTCTTTAAGTCTGTTATTGGTGTAGAGGAATGCTTGTGATTTCTGCACATTGATTTTGTATCCTGAGACTTTGCTGAAGTTGCTTATCAGTCTTAGGAGATGCTGAAATGATGGGGTCTTCTAAATATACAATCATGTCATCTGCAAATAGAGACAGTTTGACTTCCTCCTTTCCTAATTGAATATACTTTATTTCTTTTTCTTGCCTGATTTCTCTGGCTAGAACTTCCAATACTATATTGAATAGGAGTGGTGAGAGAGGGCATCCTTGTCTAGTGTCTGATTTCAAAGGGAATGCTTCCAGTTTTTGCCCATTCAGTATGATATCAGCTGCGGGTTTGTCGTAGATAGCTTTTATTATTTTTAGATACATTCCATCAATACCTAGTTTATTGAGAGTTTTTGTCATAAAGGGCTGTTGAATTTTCTCAAAGGCCTTCTCTGCATCTATTGAGATAATCATGTCGTTTTGTCTTTGGTTCTGTTTATGTGGTGAATTACATTTATAGACTTGCATATGGTTAACCAGCCTTGCATCCCCAGGATGAAGCCTTCTTGATCATAATGGATAAGCTTTTTGATGTGTTGTAGCAATAGGTTTGCCAGTATTTTATTGAAGATTTTTGCATCTATGTTCATCACGGATATTGGCCTGAAGTTCTATTTCTTTGTTGAGTCTGTGCCGGGTTTTGCTATCAGGATGATGTTGGTCTCATGAAATGATTTGGGAAGGATTGCCTCTTTTTGTATTGAATTTGGCTGTGAACCCATCTGGACCTGGGCTTTTTTTGGTTGGCAGGCTATTAATTGCTGCCTCAACTTCAGCCCTTGTTATTGGTCTATTCAGGGTTTCCACTTCTTCCTGGTTTAGGCTTGGTAGGGTGCAAGTGTCCAGGAATGTATCCATTTCTTCCAGGTTTACTGATTTATGTGCATAGAGTTGTTTGTAGTAATCTCTGATGGTGGTTGGTATTTCTGTGGAATCTGTGGTGATATCCCCTTTATCGTTTTTTATTGTATCTATTTGATTATTCTCTCTTTTGTATTTTATTAATCTGGCTAGTGGTCTATTTTGTTGATCTTTTAAAAAAAAACAGCTCCTGGATTTATTGATTTTTTTGAAGGGTTTCTTGTGTCTCTATCTCCTTCAGTTCTGCACTGATCTTAGTTATTTCTTGTCTTCTGCCGGCTTTTGAGTTTTTTTTTTTTTATCTTGCTCCTTTAGCTCTTTCAATTTTGACGATAGGGTGTCCATTTTAGACCTTTCCTAGCTTCTCATCTGGGCATCTATTGCTATATATTTTCCTCTAGACACTGCTTTAAATGTGTCCCAGATATTCTGATATGTTGTGTCTTCGTTCTCGTTGGTTTCAAAGAACATCTTTATTTTTGCCTTCATTTCATTGTTTATCCAGTCAACATTCAAGAGCCTGTTGTTCAGTTTCCATGAAGCTGTGTGGTTCTGAGTTAGTTTCTGAATTCTGAGTTCTAACTTGATTGCACTGTGGTCTGAGAGACTGTTTGCTATGATTTCCATTCTTTTGCATTTGCTGAGGAGTGATTTACTTCCAATTATGTGGTCAATTTTAGAGTACGTATGATGTGGTGCAGAGAAGAATGTATATTCTGTGGATTTGGGGTGGAGAGTTCTATAAATATCTGTTAGGTTTGCTTGGTCCAGGTCTGAGTTCAAGTCCTGGGTATCCTTGTTAATTTTCTGTATGGTTGATCTGTCTAATATTGACAATGGGGTGTTAAAGTCTCCCACTCTTATTGTGTGGGAGTCTAAGTCTCTTTGTAGGTCATTGAGAACTTGCTTTATGTACCTGGGTGCTCCTGTATTGGGTGCATATATATTTTTGGATCATTAGCTCTTCTTGATGCATTGATCCTTTTACCATTATGTAATATCCTTCTCTGTCTCTATTGATCTTTGTTGGTTTAAAGACTATCTTTTCAGAGACCAGGATTGCAACTCCTGCTTCTTTTGCTCTCCATTTGCTTGGTAAATATTCCTCCATCCCTTTATTTTGAGCCTATATGTATCCTTGCATGTGAGATGGGTTTCCTGGATATGGCACACCAATGGGTTTTGACTTTTTATCCAATTTACCAGTCTGTGTCTTTTGATTGGGGAATTTACCCTATTCACATTTAGGGTTAATATTGTTATGTGTAATTTTATCCTGCCATTTTGATGCTAGCTGGTTGATGTTCTTTTAGCTCAGAGAAGTTTGTTATTACCCACCTTCTGAAGCCTGTTTCTGTCAATTCATCAGATTCATTCTCCATCCAGTCTTGTTGCCTTGCTGGTGAGGAGTTGTGATCCCTTGGAGGAGGAGAGGTGTTCTGGTTTTGGGTGTTTTCATCCTTTTTGCAGTGGCTTCTTCCCATCTTTGTGGATTTATTTACCTGTCGTCTTTGTAGTTGGTGACTTTCAGATGGGGTCTCTGAGTGGACGTCCTGTTTGTTGATGATGAAGTTATTTGCTTCCATTTCTTAGTTTTCCTTCTAACAGTCAGGCCCCTCTGCTGTAGGACTGCTGGAGGTCCACTCCAGACCCTGCTTGTCTGGGGAATCACCTGCAGTGGCTGTAGAACAGTAAGGGTTGCTGCCAGTTTCTTCTTCTGCTATCTTTGTCCCAGAAGGATACCCACCAGATATCAGTCTAAGCTCTCCTTTATGAGGTGTCTCTTTGAATATACAGGGGTCAGGGAGCTGCTTCAGGAGACAGTCTGTCCTTTACAGGAGCTCAAGTGCAGAGCTGTGAGCTCTGTTGTTTTGTTCAGAGCTGCTGGGAAGGTATGTTTAAATCTGCTGCAGCAGAACTTACAACAGTGTTTTTTTCCCCTAGCTTCTGTGTCCCAGGAAGGTAGGGCTTTATTTATAAGTTTCTGACATGCTGCTGCCTTTTTCAGGGGTGCCCTGCCCAGCAAGGAGGCAGCCTGATCACAGTCTGCCAGTAGAGGCACTGCTAAGCTGCTGTGGGCTCTGCCCAGCTGCCATGTGAACTTCCCTGCAGTCCTCTTTATAGGGGTATAGTTAGAACTGCCTTGGCAATGGTGGGCTGCCTCGATCACAGCGAACTGCCTCAGTAGTAGTGGACTGCCTCAGTAATGGCGGACCCCCCTTCCCCACAGAGCTGGACTGTCCCAGGTTCAGCTGTGCTTGCTGTGAAACTCTCAATCCAGAGCGTTTCAGACTGCTGGTCTTTGTGGGGGTGAGACTGGCCAAGACTGATCACCTGCCTCCCTGCCTCAGACCCCTTTTTTTCAGTTTAACAGGTGACTCTATCTCCCAGGCACTCCAGTCACCAGTTGAAACAGCACCTGGATATGTGTGAGTTCTTGTGCGGAGACCCGCAGCACTGGCTGGAACAGCTGTGCAGGAGACTTGTGGTGCTTTTACACCCAGGAATCCTCTGGCCTGGCTCCCTGTTTCAGTCCTGTTTTTTTCTTTAGTTGAATGGGTGACTCTGTCTCCCAGGCATTCTAGTTGCCAGTTGAAGAGGTGCCCAGATTTGTGTGAGATTTTGTGCGGAGACCTGCTGCGCTGGCTGAAACAACCGCACTGGAGACTTGTGGCACTTTTCCACCTGGGAGTCTCCTGGCCTGGCACCCTGTTTCAGTCCCCTTTTTATCAGTTCAACACGTGACTCTGTCTACCAGCTGCTCCAGTCACCAGCTGAAAGGGTGCCTGGACTCGTGAGTTTTTGTGCAAAGACTCACCTCACCAGACGAAACAGCCATGTTAGAGACCTGTGGCACTCCTTCACCTGGGAATCTCCTGGTGTATGGGCAATAAAACTCTGTCTGGAAATGCAGTGACCACTCAGCCTCCGCACTGCTGTTGCTGGGAGCTGCAATCCAAAGCTGCTCCTACTCGGCCATCTTGGATCCTGCCCTCCCGCCAGGACTTTTTTTTTGAGATGAAGTCTCACTCTGTTGCCCAAGCTGGAGCACAGTGGTGCAATCTTGGCTCACTGCCACTTCCACTTCCCATATTCAAGTGATTCTCCTGCCTCAGCCTCCCAAATCACTGGTACTACAGGCACATGCCACCATGCCCAGCTAAGTTTTTATATTATTTATTTATTTTTATTTTTATTTTTGGAAAGAAAGAATAAAAAGGAGAGAAGAAGAGGAAGAAAGAGGAAGAAAAAGAGGGGGAGAACAGGAATGTAGCTTTATTCTAAAAATGGGTATTAATAATGGCCAATCAATATTTTGTGTATTTAAGGTGGAGAATGTATATTTTGTGTATTTAAAATGGAGAGCTCTATAAATATTTATTGACTTTACTTGTTCTGGATCTGAGTTCAAGTCCTGGATATCCTTATTAATTTTCTGTCTCGTTGAGTCTAAGTCTCTTTATGGGTCTTATGTATCTGGGTGTTAGGATTGTTAGCGCTTATTGTTGCATTGATCCTTTTACCACTATATCTTTGTTGCTTTGAAATCTATTTTATCAGATGTGAGAATTGCAACTCCCACTTTTTATTTATTTATTTTTGCTCTCCATTTAGTTGGTAAATCTTTCTCCATCCCTTTGTTTTGAGTCTTTGTGTATCTTTGGATGTGAAATGGGTCTGGATGTAGCATACCATTAGGTTTTGGATGTATCTTTTGATTAGGGGATTTAGTTGACTTAAATTTAGGGTTACTGCCATTTGATGTTAACTGGCTATTTTATCCATTCATTGATGTAAATTCTTCTTTGTGTTGATGCTCTTTACTTTTTGGTATATTTTTAGAAAGGCTAATACTGGTTGTTCCTTTCTATGTATAATGCTTCTTTCAGAAGCTCTTGTAAAGCAGGCCTGGTGGTAATAAAATCTCTGAGTACTTGCTTGTTCATAAAAGACTTTATTTTTCCTTCAATTGTGAAGCTTAGTTTGGCAGGATATGAAATTCTGGGCTGAAAGCTCTGTTCTTTAGGGATGTTGAATATCGGCCCCCACTCTCTTCTGGCATGTAGGGTTTCTGCTGAGAGATCTGCTGTAAGTCTAATAGGCTTCCCTTTGTGGGTAACCTGACTCTGGCTGCCCTTAGTATTTTCTCCTTCGTTTCAACCCTGGTGAATCTAACAATCATGTGCCTTGGGGTTGCTCTTCTTGAGGAATATCTTTGTAGTGTTCTCTGTATTACGTGGGGTTGAATATTATCCTGCTTTGCTAGATTGGGAAAGTTTTCCTGAATAATATCCTGAAGAGTATTTTCCAGCTTGGATTCATTCTCTTCATCGTATTCGGGTCCACCTATCAAACGTAAATTAGGTCTTTTCACATAGTCCCATATTTCTTGGAGACTTTGCTCATTTCTTTTATCCTTTTTTCTCATATTTTTTAGTAGAGATGAGGTTTCACCATGTTGGCCAGGCTGGTCTCGAACTCCTGACCTCAGGTGATCCACCCGCCTCGGTCTCCCACAGTGCTGGGATTATGGGCATAAGCCACCACGCCTGGCCCACCAAGGACATTTGCAGTGAAACTGACATTTTCTTTTTACTGTGTGGCAGGAAGAAAATGCACTAACTACTAGCATAGTTTGGTCCCATTACCTTGATTCATGCTAAGGTGCCAGCAGTTTTACCCATAATTGCTTTTGCGCTATTGTCACAAATGTCCAATGATGAAAAAGGCGAATAACATCTTTCCAGTATTATGGAAATAGTTTTGATTTCAAGGGCCCTCAGAAAAGGCCCTGAGAATCCCCAGGTGTCTGTGAACTATGTTTTAAGGACCTCTTAAAATTTGCAGAAGGCCAGCCCTCCCCAGGATGCAGAATGTAGCTATTAGTACATTTGGGAGGAGAGGTGAAGTCTCCTTCAAACAGGGCAATTTGCCTTCTTTTTTGGAGCCCAAGATGGACTTTTTATTTCCTTGCAGAACTGAAAGCATCTGGCTTGGGAGCACGATTATTCTCCACTCACCTTTAAACTGCCTCAGCTATTACTAAGTCTCTGGCAGTGATATGTTGATTATGTGAATTTAAAGCCCATAGGAGCCAGAGGAATGACAGATCAGATTCTCTTAAATGAGAAATAAAATCCAGGAGCCTGGCAGCAGGACATACGGCTCTTGCTCCTGCTGACCTTTGATGTCACTCTGGTAGAATGACTGCTTCTAGGCCAGATGGCATGTGGCTTAAACGGAGATGTCTCAACCTGTTTCCTAGTATTAATTGTGCACATTGATACTCCTTTGTTGTATAGTCCATAATTCTTCATTGTCAACCTCATTTATATTTTGAGAGGAAGCTGAATTCCAGCAGGCCTCCATGAATTCAAGCTATTTCAAAAGCTCCAATTTCATTTAAGTCTCCAAACCCAAACCTTTTTCTATCCAATCACTGTTATAGGCTGACAGACACTAAATCTCCCTTCTGTCAATTGAATATAAGTCTAGCAACTTTTAAGAGCAATGAGATTGAAGGAAAGAGTGAGTCTCTATGCCCTAAAGGAGGTGGCTGAATGGAAGCCCATCTAATTTTTTGTTTAAAGGTACTAAATAAGGGTCAATTTGTAAAGGCAGCTTTCAGAGTATAGCAAGATAGCTTCTTAAATTTGATAGAGATAAATGGGAGGTTAATATCCTTTTTCTTATCAACAATTTCACCAAATAATATTTACTAAAAACTTTCAGGTTGGGTTTCTCAGCTATAAACAAGCAAATACTTCAAGCAGAGATACTGGAGGTGCTGAACCAGGGCAGTTTCTGGGTATGGAGGTAGAAGCTAATTGCTTGTCTATGGAAAAGCATGCTTTCATTACTCAAAAGCCGAACTTATAATTTATTTCTAAATTAATTAGAAGCAGGTCCAATGAACAACAAATGCAAATGGAGTCAACTGGGAAAAGGAGCTGACTTTTTTCACTCAAGGTCATTCTGTCACATGAAAAAGTCTCAGTTTTGACAAAAAAACAAAAATAAAACACTGTTTCAAGGAAAGAGAAAACAAGTTGCGGACATTATATCTGAGAGATTTTCCCCTTTGTATTCATGGCATTTGAATTATATGCATAGCACTTAAAAAAATTGAACCTTCAATTAAGAACCTGGTAAGTGACTAATTGTAATTTTAAAACAGGAACATTTGTGTATGTTTTATTGCTCTAAGTTTTAGTTTTTGCTTAGAATTCTGGTTCACTGTTTATAACAGGGCAGATCATCCATGCTTTTTTAAGAACCACTTTGGCTTATAAAAAATACAGTACTCAATCCCCCACTCCCTGACAGGCCCTGGTGTATGATATTCCCCTCCTTGCGTCCATGTGTTCTCATTGTTCGACACCACTTATAAGTGAGAACATGCGGTATTTGGTTTTCTGTTATTGTGTCAGTTTGCTGAGAATGAAGGTTTTCAACTTTATCTATGTCCCTGCAAAGGACATGAACTCATCCTTTTTTATGACTGCATAGTATTCTTTGGGGTATATGTGCCACAGTTTCTTTATCCAGTCTATCATTGATGGGCATTTGGGTTGGTTCCATATACCTATGTAACAAAAGTGTATGTTCTGCACATGTACCCCAGAACTTAAATAAAATTAAAATTAAAACCATTAAAAAAATACAGTACTGGCCAGGTGCAGTGGCTCATGCCTGTAATCCCAGCACTTTGGGAGGCTGAGGCAGGGGGATCACCTGAGGTTGGGAGTTTGAGACCAGGCTGACCAACGTGGAGAAACCCCATCTCCACTAAAAATACAAAATTAGCTGAGCGTGGTGGTGCCTGCCTGTAATCCCAGCTACTTGGGAGGCTGAGGCAGGAGAATCGCTTCAATCTGGGAGGTGGAAGTTGTGGTGAGCTGAGATCACACCATTGCACTCCAGCCTGGGCAGCAAGAGCAAAACTCTCTCAAAAGAAAAAAAAAATACAGTACTGCTTTAAAAGTTTCTAAGCCAACAGAATTTCAAATGATCTAAAACTTAAATCAACATGTAATAGAATCCCTGTTTCTAGAGAAAAACATGTGCCAGCCTTAGTGTTTAGAGGCTAGGTATGTTTGGAGACTCCGTGAGATGAGCACATAAAGAATTCATTTGCACGAGGGATGAAGTTGCTTCCTGTGAATGAACGAACCTAACAGAAAGCAGCATTGCTGGGATACGGAAAAGGTCAAGAACTAGGGGATGGTGTCAGAGGCAAGTGACACTGTTCGTTTAAATTTAGCCACCATCAGCTTATATTACTCAAGTACTTGGCAGAGGAGCAATAACTAAGATCAAGTAAAATCTGAAAGAATGATTTCAGAATAATCTCTTTAAGACATTGGGGAGAATAAGCCTAAAGTGTTTTGTAGGCCATGTAACAGTGTGAAATGAAAGGGAGCACAGAGGTCCATTTATCTTCTTGGACTCAGTGGCACCTTCAGTGAGTATTGTGTGAGTATTGTGACTGCTTATTTGTGAGCATGGTGCCTTTGGTGGTTATTGGGGCATTGTTATGTTTTCATCATTAATGTAGTCAAGAATAAACAACCCAGCCAGGTGCAGTGGCTCATGCCTGTAATTTCAGCACTTTGGGAGGCTGAGGTGAGTGGATCACCTGAGGTCAGGAGTTCAAGACTAGCCTGGCCAACATGCCAAAACCCCGTCTCTACTAAAAATACAAAAATTAGCTGAGTGTGGTGGTGTGTGCCTGTAGTCCCATCTACATGGGAGGTTGAGTGAGGCAGGAGACTCACTTGAACCCAGGAGGTGGAGGTTGCAGTAAGCCGAGATCAGAGATCACACTATTGCACTCCAGGATGGGCGACGGAGTGAGACTCCTCAAACAAACAAACAAAAATCAACAACCCAACAAGCCAGAGCCAGAAAAAAGGAAAATGATCACTGCTGTGTGGTAACTGAGTACTGAAACCAACATAATTCGTTGTTGCTGGGTAAAACAATAATGGACATAATAGTTTTCTGTTCCCATATTAATCCATTTTGAACATAAGCAAATTAGCTACTTATTCCAGCAAATACCTTTTCCTGAAAAATAAAATTGTAAAACAACTACAAGAGTTTACTTAAGAATACTACCTTCCCCATCAAAACTTGCTTCAATATTCTCCCCCTGCTGTGCCCACCAATCTACAGCTATCATGTCACAAAATTTACCCAATCACAATTAGATGCTTGCTTTGCAAGACCTGCCCTGAAACCACCCAGCTTAGTCTCTAATAACCTTCCCTGTCATTTCCCTTGAGACACTGCCTAGACATTGTTAAGGCAGAGCTCTCTCATACTGCAGTAAGTCTCATAAGCTACTTTGCTTTGATTGATCAGTGATTTTTCTTTTTTAGTATTTTGGGGGAGGGCAGGGAGTAGGGGTTGACAGCCAACAAAGCTAAAAGGGTGAATGTCTGCACATTCAGGAGAATAGAAGTGCCACAATTATGGGTGGAGTGGAGACAGAAAAATATGATGTGTTGCTATTTTATGAGCCAGTTTGTACTTAGAGGCAAGGTAAGACTTAAGGAAATGTGGCCTAAATACCCATAACCCTTTTTCAATTTAAGCAAGAATAGCAAATGTCTAAAAAAGGTCTAGCCCGGTGCAGTTACCATCTATTCACTACTTTTATTTTCTTCTTCCTTGTTTTTGAAAGTCTCATTTTGTCATCCAGGCTGGAGTGCAGTGAGGCGGTCTCAGCTCACTGGAACCCCTGCCTCCAAGGCTCAAGTGATTCTCCAGCCTCCTGAGTAGCTGGGATTACAGGCACGTGCCACCATGCCCGGTTAATTCTTGCATTTTTGGTGGAGTTGGGGTTTCACCATGTTGGCCAGGCTGGTCTGCAACTCCTGGCCTCAAACGATCTGCCTGCCTTGGCCTCCCAAAGGGCTGAGATTACAAGCGTGAGCCACAGCACCTGACCGTATTCATTACTTTTTACATGATTTTTTCCTTGTCAAGATAAATGTAATGTTCCCTTCCTCCAGACAAAGGTGACTTTAAATTTACTGTATCGTGAAATCACAAAATGTTAAAGGTGTATTTTGCATGTATGTACATATACATACATGCACACACAGACCATCCTATCTTATTCCAATGAGAGTTTGAGGCAGTTTACAAAAATACAATAGGATAAAAATAAATAAGTTAGTCCTAGAAGGCAAAGCTCTGCAGGGCCTGCCAGAAATTTATTCCCCATGCCTGTCAGTTTCTGTTTCCACAAAGACTCCTTTCTCTGTGAGCACTGAAGAGCAGCGTTAGTAAACTCAACACTGAAACTTTTTCTTTCTCTGCCCAAACTCCCTCACTAGAGTGGTGGGACAGGGCAGGTAAGAAGAGAAGGAAGCCCTTAAATTCAAAGCAGTGGAGGGTTGGGGACTGATCGGATCGCACTTCCGCCTTCTAGGCTTGGGAAGATGGTGCGCATGCGCTTTAAGTGCACGTTACTGGCACGTGACTCCCGGTCCCTTGTGTTCCGAACTTGGATCCTAATGACGCTGATAATGGGTTGCTAGGCACTCATACTTATGGATCCTTGGGTGGCCTTGATGTTAGCAGAAGAATTCATATAAAGGCCGTTTTTGAGGAAGTAGACAAACCTAAATTTGTGTCTCAACTCCAAGGAATGTGAACAAGATGCCTGCTGGTGGACAAGAACGTAAATATAATGAAGGGAAGTACTACTCTAAACGAGGTAAACTGTTAAGGAAAGAGAAAAAAATTCCTGGTTACCTTTGGGGGGACATTAAGATGAACGTGATAGGTAAAAAGGATGATTTACCAATTCATTTCTGTGACAAATGTGATTTGCCTATTAAAATCTATGGGCGAATAATTCCATGCAAGCATGCTTTTTGCTATGACTGTGCTAATTTATATGACAAAAACGGATGTAAAATATGTCCAGGCTGTAGTTATCCTGTGCGTCGAATTGAGAAGCATAAACGAGGTTCTCTCTTCACGTGTAGTGCCATTCACGAATGCAAGAGAACATATTCATCTCAGAAAAGCTTACAGGCTCATATCAAACACTGCAATAAGAGAGCTGGAAAACATGTTAGCTGCACTTCACTTGAAAAAGTTCGTCCCCGTATTGATCCGCCACAAACTGAAATCTCTGAAATCCCTAAAAGACTGCAAGATGAGGGCCATCGAAGCTATATTCCACCAGAGCAGCACACCATGATGCCACCACCGACTGTGCCACATATGCTACACAAGCACTATAATTGGCCACCTAAGGATATTCAGGCTCCCCCCAAAGAATTATCTCCAAGTCCGCCTTTTCCCATCCAGTGGGAAACCGTTAGTATTTTTACAAGAAAAGATGGCAAGATAATAACTGAGCATATTCAGAAGTACTCCAATTCTGGTGCTAAGAAACCATCACCTCCTGACTATTCTCCTGAGTATCAAGGTCAACCAGTGGTATCATACCCTGATCATAATATGCCTCGAAAACAGCATTATGCACAACCTCTATCTCCATCATCAACGGTAAACCATCCAATGCCATATCCTCCTCAGGATGTAGGTACTCCGAATTTGGTTTCTAGCCAAGTGCCAGCTCTGACCACGACCTCTGATCCATCACCTGGATTTGTTATTGTCCAGGGGCCACTTTTTATGAAATTTCTCCTACCACCTATTCTCCAGTCTCAAAATGGGAATCCATCTGAAAGTGAATTCGCTTTTCACCATTATAACCTTAACTTTTTACCTCAGTCCACTGAAAGTCAAGAAACTTTGAGCCCTCGGCTTACACAAAGAGATGCAACGGATCGTACATTATGGCTTGGATGGAAAGTACTGCCACCTCCATCACTGTGGAATCCACCTTCCTCAAACCTACATCGTGAATAACATCATTCAGACCAGAGAAGACAGAGACCATGTTAAGGATGATAATAGTATTTTCAGCTGAAGACCTGATGAGGAAAGAAAAACAACTTCAAGTTCTATACTGTATTGTGGACAAGTGGCTCAGTTCAGCACAGCTGTAGTTTAACAACTTTGTTCCTCTGGGGTGGTAAGTTGACCTAAAGGTGACCTCTGATGATGTCCTGGAATAAATATGTACTGTTACATTTTCAAAAGTATTGCAGTTTTTATTTTTTTGGTGATATGTTTGTTAACTTGTGTAAAAGTATTCAATTTCGATATAGTGGTAAAAATGCTATTTTATGGAATTCAAGCACAGTCACATGCCGTTTTATAAACATGTTTTACCACTAATTTCCCAAACTACAGTAAAAATCCTAGAGGTAAAAATCTACTACAATGTGTAGTTAAAGCAGACAGCTAAATGGTAGAGAATTACTTTACATTTTAGAAACAGAAATTTTGAGGTATAGTAAGTCTATAGTGCATTTCATTTGGATGCCTTTTCATTTTTAGGCAGCCCCAGAAGCACCAAAATACATTGGAATTCCAGTACTATGATAGATTTATGTTTGCAATGTTAAAAGGCCTTACTAAATCATTTGGAAAGATATGGCCAAAGTAATTGAATCCGTAGGCTCCAAGCTGGTGGGGACGATGTTACTTGTTAATGCTTTTTTTAACGGAATGGTTCAAATCACATAATGTAGCACACTTACTAGTCTTAAGTAGCATTGTTTTCTGGCACTGATATAATGGTATCATTTAGATCAAGTGTGTTCTACTTTGCTCATGGTCCTAAAGTAAATATTCAGGGAGGGCTGGAATAACTTTATTATAATTCTTTGTTTCATGGTAGAGTTTGATCCTGTTTTTATGTGTTTTTTGTATATTAAGTTTTAAACTACAGTTTGAATGCCATGGAGGAATTTGGATAATCTATTAATGAGGAGCATTGTTACAGTTACAAACTTGCACTTGCTTGGGTTTTATTATTGTGTGATGAGGGGTTTTCCTCCAACTTGAAATTAAAAACTATTAATTCTGCCCTATTTATTTTATTGGTAAACAGTCTAAACTTGGGACATTTTTGCATGAAGTTAACAGTAAAGACTATCAGATGACTCTGTATTGGAGAAAAGTAATGATTTATATGAATTTCGCTGCTTTATTAAATGTCTTTAGAATGAGCTTTTGCATTTTAGGGGCTTATTACAGTCCAGCTATGATGACCACTTACATTTACACTACCGTACTTTGTACAGAATTCATATGGACGGATTGAAGTTCTTAGGATACTGTATCATTTGAATAAACCCTCACGAAGATTTCTCTCCCTTAAATAGTACAAAATATAAATATGAAATGTTAGTATGCAGATATTATTTATATTATTTACTAGAAGGTTTTTATATATTAATTTAGGAGATATTTCTTTTTGGCAAAGGATGAACTGACTGCTAACTTATCACTTTACTGTGTTGGGTACATGCAAAATAAATTGTCTTGGCTGATCAGATGCTCTCTGAGCTTAGAGCCGAAGTTAGAAATATATAAATGGCCATTTTAACCTTGACCAGCCTAAAATAAGTAATAGACTCTTTTTTAAGTGAGTTATTTTTCATATCTAGCAATTTGAAAGTCTAATGTTAATGCAATATTTCTAGTGAAAAAGCCTTGTTATTATAAGCACGGCATGTGATGATGTGAAATGTTGGTTGGTAAGTGCTTCTATCACATTTATAGGTACTTGGACTGGTACACACTTGATTTCCTTTCTTGCCTCTACTTAGAAGCTGTTAAAATATTACTGTTAAAATCCAATATAATTTTGGTTTCATGTAATAAAAGCCAAATTCACTTTAAGTCTTCTCAACTATCTATGAATAGCTCCTCTGTTTATTGACATTCACTAGGATCGAATGCATTATGAAACCACTTAAACGATGCATTAGGCAAAAATATCAGCACCTTGCTAAAATTTTACATGTTAAAAGAAGACTAAAAATTATTTTGTTAGGTTTAGGCAATATGTTATTTAGCAAAGCAGATCCAATAAATGTATTGTAGCAGACAAAATTTTTAAATGATATTGGTTATGAAATCATCCAGTCATGCCTGAATGATGGTGGTGAGTAGAAAAATCACAAAATTACTGTTAGTGTTTCTTTAAGGGAAACATAACGTGAATCCCTTCCTTATATTCAGAGAAGGCCTTGAAGGTATAATGGGCATAAGTCTAAATTAAATGTATGTATGGTACATTATATTTCTCTGAAGACTACTGAGGTGACAGTTTAAGTCCTAAAAACAAAGACCCATAAATACGAAAAAATAAAAATACCAGGGAGAGGGAAAATGAAGGCTGGATAAATAGTAAAATCGAATCCAAGTTAAAGTTGGAAGCAAAAAATTTGTCCCACTCAATCCTGCACTGTTATTGATAGATGAAATGTGGTTAAAGCAAACAGGCAAGATAAAAGCATGCACATTTCATGGGAAGCGTAAGTCTGATACTGAGCAAAAGTTCCCTTGTCGGTGCTCACAAAATAATCATTAATATAGGGTGCTGATTCCTGATTCTGACAGCATGAAAGAATCTCCTGGAACATCAGCACAAATTAGCATTGTTTGCCTCACTTTTTCTCAAAAGATTCTGAATCAGGTTTTGGAAATGGGTAGGATTTAGTAATCTGTTCTTTCATTAAGTATCCTAGGTGATTCAGAAGCAGCTGACTCAAAAATTTAGTCACTGGACATCCAGTTTCTGGGTCTCTTAGTCTCAGTGGTCTGTCATCCATTCTGTACACAACGACCATGGCAATCATGTAAGAACTGGAACTCAGCCTTCAAATGGTTTTGCATTGTACTTCAAGTCCAATTCCTTTTTCATGACTGTATACAGTTAGACTCCTGGTGAATTTTCAAAACTCATAACCTACCCTTCTCCCTCCATTCCCCCATTCCAGTCACACAAACTAAAAAAAAAAAAAAAAAAATCTTCAGACCACCGCATTCCTTCTTCCCTCACATTTTGAACGTACTGTTTTTTTTCCTTGCCTGGACCATCTTCCTGCAAATCTTTTTAAGGCTGGCTCTCTCACTTCATGTTTCTGTTCAGATGCCTTCCCTGGCTACCCTGTGGAAAATATCACTGCTCTCCATAGCCCCATCTCCTAACCCTGCTTTATTTTCCTTCACGCTCTATCACTGCCTGTTATTACATAACTAATTACTAATTGCTTCTTTTTTTTGTTTCTGCCACAGAAATATTATCTCTGTGGGTCTTTATAGTATTCCATCACAGAAGGATGAATAGTGATATATAATAAAGCAATTTTATTTTTTGTTCTTGCTCTTTTATGTTTTATTCTTTCCATGGTGAAAAGTGGGGTTATCTCTTAACTGTTCTCTACACTCTTGGATAAATGGAAAGCTCTCTGATCAGTTATTAAAATGTCCCATCTGATATGACAGTCAAACTTTAGAACTAATTTAAGGGTGTGTCCTTTTCTTACTCCCTTAGCAGTTAGGGAGAATGTTGTGGTGAACATCTTGCCTTAACCACCTTTGCTTTGATTTCTTCTCCCCTATTTCATTAGATGGAGGTCTTGGCCCTTCAGAATTGGAATGCAAGGGATTGGGGCAGAAGAGGTGAGGGAAGTAGGAAAAGTCTCAACTTGGTTGGTACTATAAGAAACTGGGTTAGTTACTTTCTGGGCCCAACTTCTGGTTTTAAGAATTGATTTTTTTCTCTCACACACACTTCCATGGATAGTAAGAAAGAACTGCTCTCATTGATCCCGATCTCTACTTGTAGTTCCCTTGATGAATATGAATGCTTCTGTCTTCAAATTAGTTCCCTAGTTCTTCTGCAGCCCCCGAGAATCTAGCAATACCTACAGCTTCTCTCAGCTGAGTTGTCTTTATCCCTCCAGCTCTCTGTAGTGAGGGGCAATATCTGGCCCATGAGAAACACATCTCCTTTTCCCTGATACACCCTAGGTGTGCTGGCCAATCTCAATGTTGCCAACTTCCTTTCCCTCAGCTGTCAGATAAATTAGATTGTCTCCTGCACCTTTGATTTTCCAGATACCAGTCCACAGTACCCCTAGTGCTCCAAATATTTAGCCCTTGGAGTGGTCTCATTAAAGCAGCTCTCTCCTGGGAGGTGATGTAGGAGCATCCTTCATCACTTTTCTAAGCGGAATGGTGGTGGTTAGAACTCATAACATAGCAAGATTTAGAGTCAGGCTATGTTTTTATTGGCCAGTGCCCATAACATACTGTTTGTTAAATAATTTTATTATTACTCTAGATCCAACCATGCTTGATTTTCAAATGGCTCAGAAATCCCAGATGGGAAAATGCAATCTGTTTGCATTGCATCTATAAAAACAAAGGAAGAAGTGCACAATTAAATGGATAATTCAGAACAAAAATGCCTTAGGTATTGAAATGTTCTTGGCAAAATTTTAGTATCTGAATCATTCTAAAAAGTGTCAGAATTTGGCACATCTCCTAACAGTTCCAATAACTTTATGCTGAGTAAAACTATACATTTTTTTCCTTTGACAAAATAGTCAATAAATATATTTCATTTCCAATAGGAAGAAGAGAAACATCACAAACTGGAGGGGGGTGTAGGGAAGAGACAGTGAGGGGTGGGGAGGGTGGGGACAAATGACAGATACAGTATGAACCTAAAGTAAAATTAAGGAAAAAAAAAGAACTAAGTCATTTTTAAAGTATCTTTCAAGGTCAGCTCTAGGTAAAAATGTGGTCTAGATGGAGTTCTACTTGGATGGGATCAAGTAGAGGTATAGAACTTTTTCCCTCTATTGAATAAAACTAGTATTTTTCATCACATATCATCACACAATAAAAAAACAGATAGTCTTCTTATTTTACTGACCATCACTCATTTGTGTTTAAACTTTTTTCCTAATATTTGAATGTGTATTCTGTTTGGCTTATGCAAAATTGGCCTCAATTCTTTATCCCTTCTTATATGTCTTCACAGTTTCTCCTATCAAGAGATGGAGTCAATTTTCTCATCTCCTTGATTATGATTTACTTTGGCTAATAGAATGTGGTAGAAGTGTCAGTGTACCAGGTCTGAGGATAGAGGCCTTCTGTCCTTCCACCTTCTTTTAGAGTCCTGCCTCCATGAGAAAAAACTTGGCCTACCTTGCTGAAAGATGAGAAAACACATTGAAAACTTTTTCCCCCATTCAAAGCCATCCTAGATCAATTTAGTCAGCCAACTCCAAAACATGTGAGAATGCCCAACCAAGATTAACATAGTGACCAACCCAACCCAAAGATGACTGCAGGCCCATGCAGGAGCCCAGCTGAGACCAGACGAACTACCCAGATTTTCTGCAGTTTGTGAGCAACAATATAAATGCTTAATGTTTTAAGTAACTGAGTTTTGGGATGATGGATATACAGCAGTAGCTAACCAATACAAGCCATTTTTACTCCCATTTTCCCCCTGTAGAGAATTACACACTGTCCAGTTATATGATAAAATTCACACTAATGTGAGATCTTTGCAAGACATGAATTATAAATATTTGATGTTTAGATGCGAAAAGAACTCACCTTTGAAAGTGTTTATAATAGTAAACATTTTCTTCAGGTTTTGTTATCTTCACCTATTTACTTTTCAATTTTCTCATTAATAATCAAGTTATAAGGATGATTAGCCTTCAATAAACTGCGCAGTAACCTTGAGCAAATTGTGGTGGATTTAACTAAAGCAGGCATTGCATATGTAGCTGGTGTTACCTAGAGGTTTGGTATATATGTGAAGTACCATGCTTATCAGCATATATTCTTATTCCCAATTTTATCTTCTGAATGGGTGTCTTTGATATCCTATGTTTGTGGGAGCTATTTGTGTAATAGCCAAGCTATGGTGGCTTGATCTTAAAGATTTATTCCCTACGCTTTGT
Source organism: Callithrix jacchus (assembly GCF_049354715.1). Classification (NCBI taxonomy): domain Eukaryota; kingdom Metazoa; phylum Chordata; class Mammalia; order Primates; family Cebidae; genus Callithrix; species Callithrix jacchus. The sequence continues at coordinate 22,857,225 of NC_133524.1, forward strand.
GACAGGCCTGCATTCAGGCAGTATATACAGCCACAGTCACTACAGAGCATAGACTTTATCTTTGCATTTAAGGAGGTTGAACTCAGCATGGGCTACCTTGGAGGAAAGACATTTTAACTTCATCCTTTCATGGTTCCCAACAATTTGAAACAGCTTTCCAAATTGATGTCCTAAAACTTTCTCTTCCCTGTTTAGTCCAGCCTTCCCACCTCTATTTTAGTCACGAATGAGCAAGCTATTAGTCTCCTAGGTGTGCATAAGCCCAGATGACTGACATCAAGGCTGACATCACTTTGGATACTATTTGGCTCTGTATTAGTGAGGAGGCAGTTGGGCAAATATCTGTTTTAGGAACCAATGTCTGCAAAAACTCAGGTTTCCAATTTAGAATATACTTAAAAATACTTGTGCTTTTTATTAAGAAAAATAGCTTTAAGATAATTTTCATGTTTTGGTTTATAAGAACACTACATACTCATTATTAAATGCTTATATAATATAGGAAAGGATAAATGCAAATTAAAGCCATCTGTAATTCCACAGGTGATTTTTCTGTATATACTTTTACATGTATTTATATGGTGCTCTGTAAAATTTCCCAGAATGCACCTTTTCTATAATCTCTCTTATTATTTAAATTACAGGGTCAACTTTTATTTTTAACTTCTGAAAGCAAATGACTTATTTGTATTTTAGTACATAATACATCATAGCATTTGATATGCTTTAGTTAGGGCTCAACATGCATAAATTCTTTAATTTCTTATTGCTATGTCTACATGGTCTTTTGAGACAGAGTCTTGCACTGTCATCAAGGACGTAGTGCAGTGGCATGATGTAATCTCTGCCTCATGGGTTCAAGCAATTCTCCTGCCTCAGCCTCTTATGGAGCTGGAACTGCAGGCACGTGCCATCACGCCCAGCTAATTTTTTTAATATTTTTAGTAGAGATGGGGTTTCACTATGTTGGCCAGGATGGTCTTGATCTCTTGACCTCATAATCCACCCGCCTCAGCCTCCCAAAGTGCTGGGATTACAGGTGTGAGACACTGCACCTGGTCCTAAATTTTATTTTGTGCTTTGATATCCTGGTAACATAGCTATTTAAAACTGTCATCTGGCCATATTCCCTTGGGTATAATGTAGGCACTTTATGGGCCATGAATCCTAACTCAATCATCACCTCTCACAGACAGTAGGCTCCTCCTCTAGGCATTCCTCTCTTGGTGCATGGTTCCAATAGCCAACCAAATGTGTGAACCTGAACCCTAGCAGTCATTCTCTAGTCTTCCACAATCCACTTTCACTTTCCATATTTTATTGGTAACAACATGGTCGATAGATTCTATCTTTATGCTTCTCTATGGCCATGCCATCCAAACCAGTGCCTTTACCACGGTGGGGCATTTATTGCTTCTCTGGTGGGCTCCCGGAAAAGCATTCTTATTGCTTTCTCACGTCTGGTCTTATCACCAGGCTTACTCATCCAACACAGCTGCCAAGTATGCCCTCTAATGCATAAGTCTGTTTTTAGACATCAATGGATCACCCTAGCATTTGGGATAATGTCAGATTCCTTCGCTTAGCACAGAAAGGCCTTCTTTTCTGGCCTCATTTCCTATCACCTGCCCATGGGCATCCTTTTCTCCAGTTATGTATTTTCACTGTCCTAAAAACAAAAGTAGTTTCCCCTTTATATCTTCCTATATGGGGTTGCCCTCTGACAGACATATTCTTTTCCTTGTTCCCCTCACCCCCCCGCCCCGCTTTTCTGTGTCTTGTCTGTTTTATTGACTTTTTAAAAAAAATATTTCTCCGGTCAAGCACATAATTTTGATGCCTCTTCACTGTGATTGCTGTACTATTTGTATGCTTACATGCCAGTTGACACACTGTATTTTAATTGTTTACATGCCTTTCTCTTCCACTAGACCAGTGGGCCTCAAAATGACCCACAATATCAGCATCACTGGGGAATTTGTTAGAAACGCAAATTCTCAGGCTGCATCCCAGATCATAAGCTCTGGGGATGAGACCCAGCAATTTGTGTCAAGAGTAAATCATTTAATATTTTGTGATAGGAAAAGACTGGCAGGCCGTGGTGGCATGCCTGGGAATAATTTGGAAGAAGATGCATGAATGCTGCACGAGTACATACCAAGAAGTCATCATCTCCTACTGACATTGAATGACGATCCAAACTCTTAAACTCTAAGCTATAAATTACACTACTTCTCCACAATACTCTTCCCAGCAGCACTATTTGTTACCTGATGTATGGTAGAATTCTCAATATGGTATATAAGTTCAGATCCTAATATTAATCAATTTTTCAAATACTTGTTTTTCTCATCACAATATTAATTCTGGTCACTGCCAACAACCTCTTTCAACTCTTGATCGGATGAGAGGGTGTAGGGATCATGTCTTTTTTATTAATCAGCTGATGATATGGCCAAGCAGATGCTAACACAGCAGCCCTCCAAGCAATCCTGTACAACTGCATTGCCGATAATGGCTTTACCTTGGCTATAGCGTGATTCCTCTTATACTCCAACATGTGAGAATTTCAACAAGCATTTATTTTAAACCCCACCCTCGACTCCTTCCCATTGATTAGTCTTCTATTAGCAGCAGCAGGAAGGTCAGCTTAATTGGGTTTCCATCCCTGACTTCCTTCTGCCATAGAAGGTCCAGCTCCAGTCTCGGCCCTACTCCACTCCAGCACCATAGTCGTAGCAGGAGTCTTCCTACTCATCCACTTCTACCCCTTAATTGAAAATAATCTATCAGTCCAAATCTTCACATTATGTTTAGGGGCTATTACCACGTTATTTACAGCAAACTGTGCTCTAACACAAAATGATATCAAAAAAACTGTAGCAGTCTCCACCTCAAGCCAGCTGGGCCTTATAATAGTTACCATTGGTACGAACCAACCACACCTGGCTTTCCTTCACATCTGCACCCATGTCTTAAGGCTATATTATTTTACGTTCAGGATCCATCACCCATAATCTTAATGATGAACAAGATATTTGAAAAATAGGACTACTCAAAGCTCTGCTCGTCACTTCCTCCTCCCTTATCATTGGTAGCCTTGCACTTACAGGCATGCCTTTCCTCACAGGCTTTTGTTCTAAAGACCTTATTATCGAGACAGCTAATACATCAAATAACAACACCTGAGCCCTTTCTGTTACTCTTATTGCCACCTCCTTAACAGCTGTCTATAGTGTCTGTATTATTTTCTTTGCTCTAATAGGACAACCTCGCTTCACAACCCTAATCACTATATATGAAAATAACCCCTTCCTAATCAACTCAATCAAGCACCTAACAATCGGCAGTGTCTTCGCCAGATTCCTCACCACCACCAATATTAGTCCTGCTTCATCCCCCCCAAACATCTACACCACTTCACCTAAAACTCACAGTCCTAGGTATGACAGCTTTAGGCCTCTCACCAGCAATAGAGCTTAACCTTATAACTAACAATCTTAAACTGAAATACCCATTCCTGATATTCAACTTCTCCAATATATTAGGTTTTTATTTAACCACAGTTCACCTTATTGCCCCTCACTGTGCTGGCTTTTCTTAGACCAACAACATTAAAGAAGTCCAGAATGCCCTGAAGCATTTAAACACTTGTATTCATCTGCTGCTATAGCAAATTACCTCAAATTTCGTTGTTTAAAACAATAAAAATGTATTAACTTACGATTTTGGAGGTCAGAAGCCTGAGGTAGGTCTCACTGGGCTAACATCACGGTGTTGGCAAGGCTGAGTTCCTCCTGGAGGCTCAAGGGGAGGATGTGTTTTTGAGCTTTTTCCAGCTTCTAGAGGCTGCCTTCATTCCTTGGTTCATGGCCTCTTCCTCTATCTTCAAACCTGGCAATGGCTGGTTGAATCTTTCTCCGGGTGCCGTCTCTCTGCTTCTGACTTTCCTGCCGCCTCTTCTGTATTTAAGGACCTGTGTGATTACATTGGCTCCACCTGGATAATCCAAGCTAATCTCCTTATTTGAAGGTCAGCTGACTCGCAAACTTAATTTCATCTTGCTATGTAATATAACATAAACACAGATTCCAGGAACTAGGAGGTGGACTTTTATGGAGGGTGGAGATGAACGTTATTCTGCCAACCACAAAATGTATTCTTGACCTTTGGAGATTTGATTAAAGTTGATACTGCCTTTTGCCTTAACACACAAGCTCTTTGGAGAAATCTAGGATTCGCTTTTGATTGTCTTTCCTTGTGAAGAAAATGGTTTGAAAACTTTGTGGTGATTTAGCACATTTTATTGAGAAGGGGATCCCATCCCCCAGGACTTATGGTTGTGGCTAATAGGAGAGAAGGACCAGTCCAACATGGACAAGTATGGACTTGCATTAGGCAGTACGGAAATGTATTTGTGGATAGTACACCAGTAACACAATGAGAGAAAGTAAATTGCAACCAAACAAGCTTGCTCTTATTTATTATCCTTAAGCAATGGTTTTATCAATTTTCTTGTGAGAAAGGAAGAGTAGTCAAACTAGAATCCCTCTAAACCTGTCTGTGACTATGCATAGTTTCCCTGTTTGTAGAATATGCTTAAGTTTATTCGGTACTGTAAATTCAATACTTAATTTTCAAAATAAGTGCAGGACCACTTATCTCAGGCTGAGGTTATTGTGCATTGTGTATTGTGCATTCGATACTTAATTAAAAAAAATTTACTGGCCGGGTGCGGTGGCTCAAGCCTGTAATCCCAGCCCTTTGGGAGGCCGAGGCAGGTGGATCACGAGGTCAAGAGATCGAGACCACCCTGGTCAACATGGCGGAACTGCCTGAACCCAGGAACATAGATTAGGAGAGTGGTATAAGAGGACATTGATTTTTCACATTCCTACAGTCCTTTCACAAAGGGGATGTGTAGGACATGTCTTCTTTAACAGACCAGCTTTCATTCCCTTTGTTCATGAATCTATCTCAGAGAAGTTCACACTTCTAAGAAATGACTTTACTCACACACTGGGGTCTGTTGGTGGGGGCCAAGGGAGGGACAGCGGGGGTGGGGTGGCGAGGTCCGGGAGGGATAACATGGGGGGAAATGCCAGATGTGGGTGACGGGGTGATGGAGGCAGCAAACCACATTGCCATGTGTGTACCTATGCAACAGTCCTACATGATCTGCATATGTACCCCAGAACCTAAAGTACAATAATAAAAAAAAGAAATGACTTTGTTCCCCCCACCAGGCTCCAAATAGAAACTTTTAAGGCCATATTTGCTGTGAGAGATATTTATCATGGAAGTTAAGTAACTTACGATTTAATTCAAGCGTCTTCTCAGCATTGAGGATAGGTTATTTTCTCCAGGAGGCCGCAGCAGATTCCTGTTTTAAAGAAATTGAAAAGAAATATATTGCCTTCAACAGCCCCCAAATCAATACCACTTCAAATATAGATGGGACCAAGTTTCTTATACTTCTTATGTGGACTGAAGAATGGCGTTGACCTGAAGTCCCGTGTGACCATAATACTTTGACTGAAGCCATTTGTACTCTGTGGTGTGAATGACTGTGGCTTTTCCCTTGCCATTCCTGATTAAGGTGACCAACACTTGTGCACCCCACACAGTAATGATGGTCTCTCATCCATCTATCTTTAGAAACTCCCCTATAGATTGAGGATCAGACCATTTAAACATCAAAATGTATTTTGTTTTCTTCACCTTTTAAAAAGCAACATAGGGAGAATCTTAGCCAGTCAGTGCTTTTTTGACTAAAGTGATACGTGTAATAAACATGGTAATTAGCTGTAAAGTCCTTCATAGCAGAGTACCAATGTTTTATTTATCTTCCTATCTTTCTCAGAATTTCACTGTGGCTTTTACAGAAAAGCTCAATATATGCCTACTAAAAAAATGAATCAATAACTTTATATACCAATGCTACAAAATGTCCACTTGTTTTTGGACTTGACATGTCGATTTTTGGTGCTAGGAGAAGGAACTTGATTCTTTTGTATAGTTTACATTTTTCTACTGCAATTATGAAAAAACTGCTTTTCATCTTTGAATTCAGTGAGCATGTTTAGTGTTTGTCTGGTAACTCCAAAATCCTTTCTTGTTATTCTATTTCTATTGTTTTTTTTCTTCTACTGGTCTTAATTCATGTTATCTTATCTCTGACCTGTCTGCTTCTGTTTGCATGTTGGACCCGGGATTAGAAAAACTGTTGGTAGAAATAATCTGAGCCCAAGATGATGCTATTTTCCTCCTAAGAGGATTCCCATTTGCTTCTGTCAGATACCCAAAGGCACTGGCAATCTTGATCAACTCTGTTCAATTTCAGGGATTGAGGGGATTAGACCTACAATCCCTGTAATAGCTCAGGTACTTTCAGTTCACACTAATCTTAGGATGCAGACTTTTGGAGATCCAAGACAAAGCAAGGAGGGTGAACAGCGCCCCTCCACCACCCACACCCTTGGTAACTTCCAATGCCACTGGCCACTGTCTGTTCCCTTTAGCTTCACCAGGTTGACTGAATTACTGCTTAGCCTCTCAGATGTCCCCTCCAGGACCATTAAAGACCCCTAGAAGTGGAGCATGTAAACACAGGGTTCATTTCTCAGGGCATCCATTCTCCCCTATGTTTTATCCAGGCAATACTTCTCTATCTTATAACATTATAAGGCCCTTAAGCAGATTTTAAAATATCTTGAATACTTTTCTAGTTGTTCTTAGTGAGAAGGGGTAACTAAATTACCTAATCTGTTATTAGAAGTCCACTCATCTTAATTTTTATTATAGTTCATATCTATATATCTATATCTTTAAAACATTAAAACATTCTTCCTTGTTTGGTCCACTTTATTTCCTGTTTCTTTGTGAGTCTATTCTGCTAATTAGAAATGTTCATGTATTTGTTTTGGTGGCTAGCTTCGTAATTATAATTTCATATAATGCTTTTAATCTTCTATTTCTTCAGAAAGTATCTATTAATCTCTTGTTCTGAGAAATGATAAAATCAGTATGCTTCTTTCTTATCCCCATTCTACTACTTGATTTAACCTGATTGTATTTAATTTCGTGGTATTTACCATGAATCACTGTTAAATGTATTTCTATTATTTAATTTGTCAGTTTAAAACGGTATTTGACATATAGCTATTGAAAAGGACAGAGTGGGCCAGGTGCAGTGGCTGATGCCTGTAATCTTAGTACTTCAGGAGGCTGAGGCAGGTGGATCTTGAGGTCAGGAGTTCAAGAACAGCCTGGGCAACACATGGTGAAACCCTGCCTCTACTAAAAATACAAAAATAAGCCAGGCATGTTGGCAGGCACCTGTAATCTCAGCTAGTCAGGAGGCTGAAGCAGAAGAATTGCTGGAACCTGGGAGGCAGAGGTTGCAGTGAGTTGAGATCACACCATTGCAATCCAGCCTGGGTGACAGAGTGAGACTCTCTCTCTCAGAAAAAAAAGAAGAAAGAGAAAAAAAGAAAAGGACAGAATGTGAGTAATACATATATGAAGTAAAAGAAAAACAATGCATTGGGAAAACGATTTAAAGTAAAATATTTTTTTGAAGGTCTTATTTTTATACTACATAAATGGCCAATTATATGTATTCCTTTTACTATGACTATGGGTGTGTCTATTTCTCCTTTCCGTTCTGCCAAATTTTACTTTAAATATTTTGAAGCAACAGTATTGGCTTTAAAAAAAATACCTTCCTGGTGTATTAACTCTTTTATTGTTACAAAATATCTTTCTTGCTTTCAAATATTATTTTTGCCTTAATATCTACTTTTTTGATACTAGAATAAGAGTACTGGCTTTCTTTTGCTTATTGTTTGCATGGTATATCTTTTTTGCATAATTTTAATTTTGACTTTTTGTGTCCTTAAATTCATGTTTCTCTTATAGAAAATGTCATGGCTGGTGTCGTGGGCAGTAAAGGAATTACCAAGACAGCTGTACGTAAAAAAAGGCAAATTTATTAGAGAAGGCATGAAAATATGTTGCAAGGTTGCAACAGGCAGCACAGCAGAGAAGTAGCTGTTTGCAAAGAGGCAGGGGCAGGAGGGAAGTTTCATAGGGAACAAGGTCTTTGCGCCTGTGGTTATTAGGCCCTCAGGTTGTTTGTGATTAGACATCCTTCAGAACAATTGTTCATTGTTCCTCTCCACTTGGGGCCCCTTTCTAGTTGTTGCTTACTTATCAGGACTCCACAGGAAGGATATACTTGGGATTTGATTTTTCAGTCTACTAAGACCAATTGAATTTAATGTAATTACTGATATATTTGATCGACATTACTATCTTTTCGAATTGATCTATCTATATTGTGATTCCTTGTCTTGCCTTCCTTTGGTTAATCAATGTTTTTTATTATTCAATTTTTCCCCTCCATTAGCTTGTTAGTTTGACATCCTTTTACTAGTTACTTAATGCTTATCCTACAGATTATAGCACACTTCCTAAATGTATTCATTTAATACAAGTTTTTACTTTTTGCACTTTTCTGACAATGCTAGGATCTTAGAAGAACTGAACTTTATTTTCTTCCTTTCTGCCTTTTGTAATATTTTGCCATGAAATCTAATTAGACATATATTTTAAACCCCATAAAATATTTCTTTTATGTGTTCAATACTCATTTAGCAACATACCTATTTGTTGTTGTTCATTCTGTCCTGTATTTCCATGTTTCTCTCTGAAATACTTCAATCTTTCCAGAGAAGCTCTTTCAGTGTTTCTTGTATTGCAGGCCTGCTGGTGATGAATTCTTTCAGTTTTTGCCAGAAGACATTTTTGTTTCACTTAGAATTTTGAAGACAATTTTACTGCATGTAGAATTCTAGATTGGCAGTTGCTTTCTTTCAGCACTTCAAATTGTCATTCCCACAGGGAGGGAAACATCACACACCAGGGCCTGTCGGAGGGGGCTAGGGGAGGTACAGCATTAGGAGAAATACCTAATGTAGATGACGGGTTGATGGTGCAGCAAACCACCGTGGCACGTGTATACCTATGTAACAAACCTGCATGTTTTGCACATATATCCCAGAACTTAAAGTATAATAAAAACTTTTTTTAAAGTGTCATTCTATTGCCTTCTGAGTTCTAACACTTACGTTTTTTATTATACTTTAAGTTCTGGGGTACATATACAGAACCTGCAGGATTGTCACATAGGTATACACATGCCATGGTGGTTTCCTGGGAAAAAATTTTTGCGATCTACCCATCTGACTAAGGGCTAATATCCACAATCTACAAAGAACTAAAATAATTTACAAGAAAAAAGCAAACAACCCCATGAAAAAGTGGGCAAAGGATATGAACAGACACTTTTCAAAAGAAGACATTTATGCAGCTAATATTTCTTTAGAAAAGTCAGCTATAGGTATTAATATTTTATCTTCATGTATCTTTTAACCTCTAATTCTAAGGCTTTCTCTTTGTCTTTGATTCTACAAGTTTTACCATTATGTACTTAGCTTTGGTTTTCATTGTCTGCATCTTTCTTGGAGTATACTAAGCGGCCTGAACTTGTGGGTTGTTGCTTTTCATCTATTGGGAAAATTATCAGACATTCTCTCTTCAAATACAGCTTCTGCTCCATTCTCTTGCCTTTACTCTGTGCCTTTAATTACATGTGGTTTAAATATTTTACTTGCTTCTCATATGTCTTATATTCCTCATATTTAGTATCTTCCATTCTTCTCTTTTCTCTGCACTTCAGTCTGTATACCTTCTATTGACCTGTCCTCCAATTCATGAATCCACTTGATTTGCTATGTCATATCTCTTATTAAACACATCTGTTTAGTTTTTAATTTTAAAGACTATTGTTTAATTCTAGATTTTCCATTTGCTTTCTTTTTATAGATGCCATTTCTCTGATAATATTTTCCATCTTTTAATCTATTCTATCCCTTTTCTGCTATTTTCTTGAACATATTAATCTTAGGTATTTCAAATTTTTTGCTTGCTAACTCTAAAATTTGGATAATCTGTGGGGGACCTATGAATATTATCCATTTTGCTCTTGGTTTGGGGGCTCTTTAAATGTCTGGTAGTATTTGGTTAAATGTCAGATATTGTGTATAGAAAGTTTTAGAGGGTTTGGATAATGCCATTTTTGTTCAGCAGAGGGCTTTTGTCTTTTCTTCTTCTAGGCACATTGGGGGAGATGATTACCTTAATTTAAGCCAGGAAGCTGACTCAAGGTTGAGTTGTATTTTCTTAAACATCTGTCCACCTATTGTTTGCTTTATGCTTCTAGCATATAGATCCCCAAGGGTTCCAACTGAGAACCTGGGTTATTCTGAGAGGGTCCTCTACTGTGGCCAGTTCCAAACTCAGTCTCTTCATTGTAGAAAGTCTGCTAAACAACCCTCTACTGTTTATAAGCTTTATGACCAGCCTTAGCTTCTTAGCCTCCTGTCGTATGCAGCTTCAGAATTCAGAAAAGGTTTTGAGGACAAAAGTGGTAAAGTGCAAGACTCAGATCTCTTTGTCCTTTCTCAATGGGATCCTAGACTCTCAAAGCTCTCATTGTTTCTCTGCCTTTTAGTGGCAGTCCTCTCTCTGGGTAAAGCTAGTATTCTCAGCCTATTGCCCATGGGTAGAATTGCCTATTGCCCTCAGGAAAAAGCAGATGCAGAATGCTGTTCAGTTTTCTGCAGTTTTGTCTTCCTAGTGTTCTCCTTTTTTAATGTTCTGCTTGTCTTAGCAGCATTCTGATGCTTCCAAACAGGCCAGTCTTCCTTCCTTCCTTTGTTCCTTCTTTCCCTCCCTCCCTCTCTCCCTCCCTCCCTCCCTCCCTCCCTCCTTCCTTCCTTCCTTCCTTCATCCCTTTTTCTCCTTCCTTCCATCTTTCTTCATGTCTATTCTCTTTCCTTCTGTTTTTGGTGTCATCCATTTTTTTATGTGTTTCTTAACAAAAATTTCATCTGCTGCAAGTTACTCCTTTATACTTGGAAACACATCCAAATTAAAAAACAAAACAAGACCATAGAAGATATATGGTAGAGGATGTAAATTTTCCTTTCATTTACTTATTTATTTATTCATTTATCCAACAAATATTTGATGACACACTAGCAAATACACAACAAACGCAAATAAAAAAATATAAAACCCCTGTTCTCCAGTAGCTCATCTGTGATTATAATTATTAAAACACGAGTATCTGCTACTTTATGCCCTGCATTATTTTTAATTTTATTTATCTTTAAAAAATAGATTCACTTATTTTCCAAAAATGAAGTCTTGAATTAATCAATTCTGTTGTTAATGCTGTTTTCAAGATTGTTTTCTGTATATTTATTTTTACTTTTCCCATCTTTGGTTTTCCTTAGAGTTATTTTTTTGCCTTTTTCTTATGATGAAACCAATCTGGCATGTTTGATTGATTTGTGTTAGTGTGGCTTCCTATATCACAATCACTTTCAGTTCTACTAAATGGTAACAACTAATACAAATGATTATAACAGCTAATACAAACTACTCACTATGAACTATTCTAAGTGCTTTACATACATTAACTCATTTTATTACCACAGCACAATTTTTAATAAATTTTTTATAATAACTGACACTTACAAACTACCCACTGTGAACTATTCTAAGTGCTTTACATACATTAACTCATTTTATTACCACAGCACAATTTTTTATGTAAGTATGATTATCAACTCCATTTGCAAGATGTGGGAACTGAGGCATAGAAACTAAGTTGCCCAAAGTTACATAGCTAATAAGTGGCAGGGTTGGGATTCAACCTCTGACAGTCTGGCTTCAGAGGGTGAGCAATTAACTACTCTGATATCACCTTACCCCTTTCAATGATTCAGACTCTCAAATTTTCCTCTCTGACCTCAATATCTTCACTTATACATCCCTGATATGGTGTGGCTCTGTATTCCCCACCAAAATATAATTTCAAATTGTAATCCTCACCTGTGGAAGGAGCTAGGTGATTGGATCATGGGGGTGGTTTCCCCCATGGTGTTCTCATGATAATGAGTGAGTTCTCATGAAATCTGATGGTGTTATAAGGGGCTCTTCCCTCTTTTCTCATCCAGAATTGTAATCCCCACGTGTCGTGGGAGGGAGATGATTGAATCATGGGGGCAGTTTCCCCCATGGTGCTCTCACAGTAGTAAGTGACTTTTCACAAGATACGATGGTTTTATAAGGGGCTCTTGTGCCTTCATGTGCTCCCTCTCTTTCTCTCTCTCTCTCCCTCCAACCTGCTGCCATGTAAGACATGCCTGCTTCTCCTTCTGCCATGATTATAAGTTTCCTGAGACCCACCGCCATGTGGAACTGTGAGTCAATTAAATCTCTTCCCTTTACAAATTACCCAGTCTCAGGTATGTTTTTATAGCAGTATGAGAACAGACTAATACACCCCCTTACACCAAAATTTGTTCTCAGCCCCTTCCTCAGATATAAATCTGGTAACTTCCTCCAAGATCTTCTCACCTCCTAACCCAGCCTGAATCTGAGGCTATCTTAAATTAAAAATCAATTTTCCAGGTTCCTTGATCATTTGACTGTCTCAAACATCAACTCTTTGCCCAAACTGCCTTTATGTGTATTTTGTCCAAAGCCTAGCCTGCTAAGCCCCATTGGAGACAATCACAAGCCTACCTAGATGAGCCTCCTTACAAATGATGCTTGTCAACCTCATGTAGATTCTCCTTACTCTGACAATTCTTTGTTTTTCTGCTGTTTATTCACTTTCCCACTTCCCCACTGTGACCTTTCTGAACATTTGTCTCTCTCATTAAAATTTCTGCCTAATCCTGCCTCCTACAGCCTTAGCAGAGAACCTCAATTCCTATACACTGAGGACAAAACATTGGAATTGAGTTTTCTAAACTCCCATTTATCCTCCAGAAAACCTATCTGTTGTGTCATTCATTCTTTTCTTCTTTTCTCCCATATTTATCAATTTTCTCCTTCCCTCCCATGCTTGCCCTCTTCTTCCTTCCCTATCTTCCTTCCTTCCTTCCATGAATATTTGTTGAGCATATATATGCAAGGCATAGGTCTAGGTTCTGTGGATATCACAGTGAATATAACAGAATTCCTGTTCTCCTGTAGCTCAAAGTCTAATAGGGAAGACAATTGAGAAACAAATCAATTTATATCATCTAAGGCAAAAATCAAAGCATTGAAAATAAATGAAGTAGAATAAAGGAGATAGAGAATCCTGGGGGAGAGCGCTTCATTTCTTTATTGATAGCCAGGGAAAGTCCCCTCTGAGTAAGCCTTGAAGGTTAGGCAGCCAGATTTAGCAAATAAAAAGATGGGATCCACTTAAAATAAAAAACAAATATAAAAAGTCTGGTTAAATTTGAATACCAGATAATCAGTAATTTTTGGTATAAAATATCTCATGCAATACTGAAAAATTATTATTTATCTGCAATTTGAATTTCACTGGATGTCCTGAATTTTATCTGGCAACCCTCTGAAGGAACTATGGTGATGAACCATTCATAGATCCACAGGATGAGGTTTCAGGCAGAGGGAAAGTTTGGGGATATTAATTTTATGTCTGCAATTGTGGTAGGCACTGTGGATACAGAAAATCAATACTATGGTGTTTTGTTTCCTAACTGGTCTTGCTGTGCCACTCCTCTCTCTCTCCTCTAGTCCATTTTTATACACGGCAGTTAGAGTGAGCTTTTGAAAATACAAATCATGTTTCTTCTCTGTTCAAAACTCTCAATGGCTTCTTGTATCAGAGTAAAAGCTAGAGTCCTTAAAATGGACTTCAAAGACCTAGGTCAGTGGCACTCATGTACATCCATTATCTGGAGCTCTTTAAAAAAATTTCCATGTTTGGATCCCAGATTCTGTTGAAACTTGCTTGTGCTGTAGCATGGAATTCAGGCTTTGTCAGTTCCCCAGGTGATTCTGTACTGTACTGACGTTTGAGAGCCTCTGCCTTACATGATCTTATACTCCTTCTGCCTCCCCAGCTCCAGCTCTGGCAGCTCCCCACTGGCTCTCTCCACTGCAGTCCTGCTGGCTCCACACTCTTCCCCTACACTCTTCAGGGGTGCTGTTGCCTGGAACGCGACTTCCAGAACAGCTACAGGGCCCCGTCTTTCACATTCATGGAGTCTCTGCTCAAACGTCACTTTACCAGCTAAATGTTTCCAGATCTTCCTCACCCTCCACGCTGGTGCCTCATCCTCTTTCTTTCTGCTTAATTATTACCCATAGTTCTCAAGACGACTCTTCCTGTTTATTTTTTTGTGTCTTTATGCCTGTCTCCCCACACTCTAGTGTAAGCCCTGTGAAGGCAGAGTACTTTGTTTAGTTCACTAATTTAGTGCCTATGTACACTGCTTGCTACACAGGTTGAGCTCAGCAAGTATAGGTTCATGAAGGAGTTCAGAGAGTAGAGGGAAATTTAGACCCATCAACAACTAATTGTAACATGACAGGATGCGTCACTATTAGAAAGTTTTAAACAGAATTCCCTAGGGACTAGATTGCTTTTGATTCCTGATTCCACCTCTTCCCCTCCTTCTAGGATGTTGTTTCCCAACCTGACCTTTAAACATCTTACTCTCCACAGCCTCCATTTGCAAACCCAATCAAGCCCTTCACTCCCCCATGACCCTCAAAAGCTACCATTTAGTGAGTATGCCAGGCATTGTATTAAATATATTATGGACATCATCTCATTTAACTAACAACAATTCTGGGGTAGGTATTAGTATTATCCCCTGATATAGTTTGAATATCTGCCCCCACCCAAATGGGTGTTGGAGGTGGGGCCTAGTGGGAGGTAAGTTGATCATGGGGCAGATTTCTCATGAATGGTTTAGCACTATCCCCTTGGTACTGCCCTCACAATAGTGAGTGAGTTTTGCTGAGATTCCCCTTTCTGGCCCCTGGCCATATGACCTGAGTGCTCCCCTTTTGCCTTCTGCTATGACTGTAGGTTTCCTGAGGCTTCCCTGAAGCCAAGCAGACGACAGCACCATGCTTCCCGGATAGCCTGCAGAACCATAAGCCAATTAAACCTCTTTTTTAAAATAAATTACGTAGTCTTACCTATTTATTTATAGCAATGTAAGAACTGACTAATACAGCTTCATTTTACAGACAAAGAAAACGAGGCCCAGAGAAGTCAGGAAACTTGGTGATGTGTCTCACTTCAAAGCCTGTACTCTCAGTCACTGCGCTCTTTACAGTTTCTACACCTGGACTCTCCTTTGTCAGTCCCAGCTTCACTTGACCTGCATGCTGCTCTCCAGGACTCCTTCTGGCTGGATATGTGGGTGTTCTTCTCCCTTCTCCTCACCTTCTTGTCCAAGAGCCCTTGAATGTATAGACCAATCATGCAAGGGGTAAGGTGGGTGAGGACACAGTTGTTAACTGACCTGCTAGGTCAGACATAGCTGCTGGACTCTTCCATTACTCCTTGAGATGCTTCAATGCCACCATGTCCTCTGGTTAGAGGCAAGGCCCCCCAATGCCTTGCTTTCCATGTCTTCCCAACCCATGACATGCTGGCTTTCTCCTTGACATTTTGGGCAACCATCAAACATACACATGTCAGAGCTGATCCCAAGGGAGCAGAGTGGAGGCTTCTGGCTTTCTTACACATGCATTTGGTAAGAGGGAGCTTTTTTGACTTTCTCAATTCCTTTTCAGCACACCAGTTCCTTTCTGTGTGGTGTGAAGACCTCAAATGTGCTATGCCCTTCTCACAACATCACCTTCTGAGGCCACCTTCTTTCTGAGGTGTGTTGTCAGAAAAATCATGATGGTGCAATTAATACTGATCCTGATTAATATTTGGACTTTCATTTTTCTGCCTCATTTCAAATTATGGTATTTTGGCTATGTATTTGAAACTCTTGCAAATTTTATTGATCAGCTTTTGAAATTGGTTTGGAATTTCATTATGTTTCCAGTTGCTTTCAATACCGCAGTAGAGGCTGTGGAGGTTACTGCAGAGAGTTCTGGTATCTACCACTGGGTTTCCGTGTCTCTGTGACAGAGGTGGAGGTGTTCTCTGGCAGCAGGTGTTTCCTCAGCCCTGTGCAGGGCAGGCTGCAAGTGCCTGGGGGTTAATTCATGGGAACCATTTTCAACCTACCAGGGAAAGGAATAGGTGGATCAGTGCCTCAGCTTCCTTGCTGTCAGACAATTCTGAAGTGTGTTCCACATTATTTTTACATGGTCTCCAGTGAACAATTGCCCATGTAACTAACCAGCTTATTAATGCATTGCTGTTTTTCCCCCTTTTCTGTTTCACTCTTCCACCTCCTTAGAATGCTTTCTGGGGTCACTTCTAAGATAAACTATTGGTATCCAAATCCTTGACTCAGTGTTTGCTTCTGGGAGATCCCAGCCTGACACAATTACATTTTGATTTTTCCTCTAAGGAGCAGAAAAAAAAAATCCCCCAATCCACTATCAGCACCACCTTAGTTGTTACTTAAATTGGGCCAAACTAAGGTGGCCTGAAGGCACCTTCTCCTGCTTTGACAACCAACTAAACACCTCCCTGCACAAGCTAACCTTCCTTTTGACCATTGAGGTTCAAGCAATTTTTACAAATTTCTTTTTATAACCGTTTCGAAAGTAAATTTGGGTCTATTTTATTATATTAGCCTCCCATTTGATTCATAAAGATGGATACAATTTTTGGTTTGACCAGTGTGATCGGGGGATGCTGTTGCCTGGGTAACAGCCTGTGTGGGTGTGGAATTAAGGATAATAGGCCTAATGCTACATGTGAAAAGAGAACAGATTGCCTGGTAGAAGGAGGTGCATTAGGTATCTCAAGCAACTTGAGATGCCATTTAGTTCACTGGAAGAGGCCATTTTCTAGGCAGTTAGAGGAGTAAATGACTCAGTAAGAAATGCTGTTTGACAGTTGGGATTTCTCTAAGGGGGTTTTCTGTCATCTTATTCCAAGTTCTTCCAGTTCAATGTAGTTGAGGGGGAAGCTACCGTGTATATACACGCACATATATAGGGAAAATACAGAGAAAGAAAGAAAAACATACCAGTGCCTGCCCTTGTAGGTCATTCCTCCATGTCCCATTGGATAGAAAAGATTTCTATACAAAGGCAAACAGATTTCCATACAAAGGCAAATAGATGAAATCTTAATCCCATCTGTCTTCCCAGGGATAGCAATTGAATCAATATTCTGCACTTCTAGGAGGAAAGAAAAAGCATTTATGCTGTGGACTCAGCTAAATGTGAATATATATCAGGACTTGTTGAGCTTCCTGGCCCTGGTGGCACAAAACAAGCACCATATTGCTTAGTGCTACATGGCCAGCTTGAAATGTGACGATTTGTCCAGCCAGGCTCCACACCCCCGAAAATCTTCCAGCTGTGTCATTTGCTCATTTACCTTGAAAGGTGCTTGTATAACAGCAAGCACCTTACATGGGATTCCATGGCACTGAAACACAGTGGAACTGGATTTTGTAGATTACTGTTTTCCAGAGTCCTCAAAGCATTCCTTGAAATCTGAGGTGTTGGTGTGGCAATCTGAAGATGATATCATAAGCAAACAGCATCAGGGATTAAAATTTCAAAAATAGTATCTCTTCACATCTGATAAGAATTTCGATTATCAGAGCTTGGATAATGTCAGCGTCACTTCAGGGTTTTTGTATCTAAAATGATAATGTTATTCCAACTGTAAATGCTCTTTCGTCTCCTGTCTCATCATTGTTGACCTTCTTCATCATATTCAGCCTCTCCATTAACCTTGCCTGGAGAGTAAACCCTAGACCCCATTTTTGTATTTTCTCCTAATGTCTCAATCTGCATGCCATTGCTTCAAGGTTTTATTATGGTGCATTGCAAGGATTACTCAGGACGATCACCAATAAACATGCTGGCATTATAAAAAAACGGCTTGGTTCAATTAAAAACAATTCCATTCAGAGAAAAGAATGTATGCAATGCATGTCAAGATTTTGCTTATTTTAACTACTTGATGGGAATCTTTAATAATGTATTTTCATCTTCTTTTATTCCTTCATCCCAGAATTCTGAATGTGGTCTAAATGTTTTGGATGATTTAGGATCATTATGGATCATGCGACGATGTTTGTGCTGTCTTCAGGACCTACTGATGTAATCCAGGGGCTTTGCTTCTCTAAATGGCCTGCCACTACTGTATCTTTTGAACACTATTATACTTGCCTTTCTCTTTTTCAGTTTCTGTGTGTTTTCTCTCTCTGTCTAGTCCCCTAGTCAGTGTGCCTGCTTCTGCCAATTATCTCCACCCCCACACCATTTCAAACTTACAGCTGTTAATCTTCTTTTTTAAAAATATGGCAATGAGGCAATTAAGTTTGTTGGAACAGCAGGTAAAGTTAGAACACATGAACTCTTAAGGACCTGAGGCCCCTTGCTGCGAGCAAAGTGTATCAGCTTTGTGCATGAACCTGACATCATTTATTTTGTTTGCTCAGAACTTTGTGTCCTTACAATTTAGTGACTATGTTCTGTTTCTGAATTACCTAAATAGGTAAGTGCACGCCAGAGAACTGTGACCATATTCTTTGTGTGTACTTTTTCTTTTCCAGTACGTCCCTCATAGATTATT
Organism: Callithrix jacchus; assembly: GCF_049354715.1. Taxonomy (NCBI): domain Eukaryota; kingdom Metazoa; phylum Chordata; class Mammalia; order Primates; family Cebidae; genus Callithrix; species Callithrix jacchus. The sequence continues at coordinate 22,875,844 of NC_133524.1, forward strand.
TACTCTGAATTTAGAGACCATGACCCATTTCTTTCCAGTGCATCAGTAGTTGGCTCTCCATTGCATTTCTCTATCTCTCAAGCATCAATGCTCACCAAGCCTTCTATATCTGGTTCACTAAATGGGGCTTCTATGGTTCTGATTGGAAATTTAGAGGGTGGGGCTGACAGAGTACTGTATACCAAGGCAGGCTGATGCTTTGCAGATGTTCTTTGTTGCATTGGCAGACACACCTGAAAGTAGGAATGTCATGAACTTTCTGTTTGTGTTTTAGAACCTCATTTGCCTCGAGGGCTGAAGACTTTTTTGGGATTTCCTGGGCAATGATTAGGCTTATTATTTTGTTGAACAAAGAAAAAGAAAATCTCCATACTTGTTCTTATGTCTATAATTCTACTTCTAAGGGTCTTTGTTCATTCAAGTCAAGTCTATCTTTAGATCTATAGAATTTTATATAAAAGGCTTTGCATGGTTTGCAGATGATGACACAGGAGTTCTCAGGTTAAATGATCCAGTCAAGTTCCATGCCCTAGTTAATTAATGACAGTGACAAGATGGAACTGGGCCCCCTGATTAGTTTTGTTATCTAGTTTTTTTTTTTGTTTTTATTTTATTTAGCATTTTAGTCACACTGACTCTTCCTTGTAAATTTCAAATGTTGTGGAGGTAGAGACATACTTGCAAAGTGCATACTGGCTTTATTGTGCTGAGTGTTCTTCATTAGTTATGGAATGGTGAGAGCACCCACACTCACCAGACTGCAAATTCCTGATTTATTTAATTGAGGATTGGAAACTTCACAGAAGAGAGGGGGCTGCTGGTAGAGAACAGCAGGTGCAGGGAACCACAGCAAAGCAGCCTTTGATACCTCTGATCCTGAGACACATTTGGTCCTGCTTGCCTTGGAGTACTTCCTTTTGTGCTGTGCCTGAGGCTTTTGTAATTGGCTAATGTGACCATCCAGGAAGAATTTCCACAAACAACATGTACCCTTAACGGGAAACAGTGGCAAGTATCCGAGCCCTTCCTGGATCTTGAATCAAACTCAGGGTCAGCAGGCTGCATCCTTAATGTGAAGAGAAAGCAGATTCAGGGTCCAGGTCATGTAGCATTGTGGTTAAGCACATAGAATTGGAGGCTAGACTCCGAGTTTGTTTCTCATCTGCCACTCAGACACTAAGAAACCTGGGGAAAGTTATTTTTAACCTTTCAGCACCTCAGTTTCACCATCTACAAAATGAAGACAATAATAGTACCTACTCAGAAGGTTGTTAGGAGAATTAAATGCATCAATACTGTAAAGTATTTAAAACAGTGCAGAATGACGCTTAGCATAATGTAAGGGCGATATAAGCGTTAGCTATTATGATCATATTTCCCTCTTTTCCAGCATCTCATTTCCTTACAGGCTCTACTTAGGGAAGATGCTCATATTTGAATAAATAATTAGCTTTGGGACTGGATGTATAAATAAAAGTGCAAGTTATGAAGTTGATTAATGCTTTCTTCCATTGTGGATATATATCCAATTTTGTTTCTGTGCAAATATAAAAATAAAATACAAAAAATATATTTCTTGATTCCACTTACATGAGGTTTCTAAAATAGTCCAGCTCATAGACTCAGAGCACAGAATGCTTAAAACGAGGGATGGGGGAAGGGAAAATGGAGAGTTCAATGTGTATAAAGTCTCAGTTGTACAAGATGAATAAGTTCTGGAGATCTGCTTTACAACACTGTGCCTATAGTTAACAATACACTATCATGTACTTAAAAATGTTGCTAAGATGTTAGATCTCATGTTAAATATTCTTAACATATACACATACAAAGAAAGAAGTAGCAAAGATGTAGGAGATAGTGTTGGAGAGTCTATCTCCTTGATGGGCTTCGGATAAATGAAAAATAAATCTGAGCAGTCCAATGTGGTTGCAAATATATATATTTTAGTATACACAATCTAAGAATTTGCTCTCTTTTATCAGAGTATATTTGAATGAGTCAGCCATTGAATATCTACAAAGTGTTATAATTGGTTAACACGCCTTTTAAATGAAAAATTTTGAAACTGGAACTTCATTTTCTAGAAATTAAAAAAATGGTTATTATACATATTCCTATGGTATACCAATATATTTTATTTATAATCTATAGAAAATAATGTTAGAAGGAGAAAATGTGATTATCTAGTCTGGAATTTCTCAGTATTGAATCCATAGTGGTTTATATGTATGCTAATGATATTGGAACAGTCTTAAAAACAAGCAGACTTTTGAAAAATGCAGGACTGCTCAGAGTCTTTGTGGTGACAAAGTTTTGCCTAATATATTTAACTACTTGAAAAAAAGAATTACAGTGACAAATTTCATATTCTACCTAGTCTTTAGAGATAAAAAAACAAAACTAATCAAGGTTATAGGATTTATAATTTCCAAAGTACTCTTGCAAATACTGTTTCATTGTATGCTTACAGCACTTCCCATTTTACAGGGAAGGATTTTGAAGTTCAGAATGTTGAAATGAGTTGTCCTGAAATAAATTGCCAATGAATCTGGACTGAAATCCAGGTTTTCAGTCCCTGAAGCCCATGGAAAGTTCCTCTTCTCCATCCACAGATAAATAATTTTCAAAGAACCCTAATAATATTTCCTTCAAACCAGAAAACTATCTTTCTCTCATAATTCAAAGGATATTGAAAACTGTTGTGAGCATTTATTATTGTGGAACATTACTGCAAAACGGTCTGGCCGTTAGAATTTTCTGGTGGTGTGCATGCTGGATACATGGAAACTTGACCAAGGTAAATAATAATTTGTGATTAGAGACTAGAAACAAAGCTGATTTTCTTGTTTAACCATCCTAGCAAGTTATGAGGGAAAAATGATTGTGTAATAGATGTGTGCATGTGTGTGTGCAGTTCTGTTTGTAAATCTGATGTTAGAACTGACACAGGAGATGTATAGCAGAATGGGTCCCAGAAGGAAATCATATGTCTGTTTAATGGAAAACTTCAAAGTCAGTAAATCTCATTTTTTGCTTCAGAAATTGTCACCGTGAATCCAGTTGCTGACCCACACATAGAAACAGTCTGCAAGCTGTGGCTTTGTAGATGCTTTCAAAATTCCTCCTTATAAGATTACCAGATAAACATAATATGATTTTTGTTTCTATTACAAGATAATTGAAATCCTAATGGTCCCCTTTCATCCTCTCCCTCCTTGATTGCAATAACAAAGCTTACTTTATCTTATTTGAGGCTCTTACAAATGCTTCCTATACCTGTATCCCTTCATATATTCCAGAGAGAGATAAATTTAATTTTTATTAGCTGAGCTCTATGAGTCATTCTGCTAACTGGTACCACAAACCACCTCCCCACCAGACTGGCCTTTGCTGAGGGCTCTAAATTTAGAAACTGAATGAGATTGCCTCTGGGTTACATAAGGAAGCGAGGAGGTTATTTTTAGCACGCCATTATACCTAGAGAGCCCTGTGCTTCTATCTGATTTGTTAAGCACAGGCTGAAAGAAAACGTGATTACTGATTTTCTCCCTGTGCTGTTCGGGTGCAGCATCCCTCAGTACCAAATGACATTTTCAGTTCTGTTTACCTGCAGTCCTTCATGTTTATTTCGTCTGTGCTATAAACACACTGAAAATCAATTGTGTTGAAACACAATGGTGTTATTTTTTACTACCTCCTTCATTTGATTTTTATCCTTTCTCTTTTTTTTCTTTTTCTCCCTCTCTCTTTTAGGAGTGGAAGGAAAACATTTTGGCTGCTCCTTTTCTAAGGCTGCTGTCAGAGCTGGTGATGGCATATGTCTGTCTAGACCAAGGAAACTTTCTGTTTTCTTTGCCAGGCACCTGTTTTTACTTTCTTTTGCAAGGGGACTGCTGCAGCTGATTGGGAAAAATAAAAGTGGCAAGGCAAACATTGGGAGGCCCGCTGTCATCCAGGCAGAAAATTAATGGATGCAGTGGCGGCTAGAGAGAGAATCCGGATAGAGGCAATGTTTTGCTTGTCAGTGTATTCCCATTGTTTTCCAGTTCAACATCAATAGTTAGCATTAGCCCCTTCTGATTCCTCTAGCTTTTATTTTAGCAATCAAATACAGCTACCTTATTGGAATTTTGATGCAGTGATGGCGAATCTCATTTATTTATTTTGATTTATAATTATTTTTTAAGAGACTAGATGGTCATATGGGTAGTTGCCTAGTAAATCTGTTTACTTAGAGTTGCATTTCTTTCTGTAATCAGTGTATGTAGCTGAGGGTTTTAGCTACTGTATGTGTGCAGAGCAAAGAGAATGCTGTAAGAAGTGAATGGTGTACATGAGCATCAGGGCATTCCTGGCAGAAAAGTTAAAAGTGCCCACTGAAACAGTCCACCAAGATATTGCTAAAACATTAGTATTTTGCAGGGTTCTGGGATGCAAGGATCTAGGCTGTACAACAGTGATGCAGGCAGCTCACTCTGGGTGTCCTGGTTAATCAGCTGCCTGGACTGGGGCCCCTAACTTTCTCCCAGCAGGAGTGTCTGGGTGCCCAATCTTTACTTGCTAATCAAATCTCTATTCTTGTTCATAAAATTATTTTTAGAGACATAAATATAATCACGTCATCTCATTTGTTAAAAAGCAAATTGGCTATAATAGTCCTTAAACAATGATGATAACTAAATGGCAACTAAATAAAAAGCAACTTAATGTTTCTCAGTAGCACAATTTACATAAATATGGAAGTAGGTAGTATATTATATAAAATAAGTCATATTTTTCAGAAATGGGGGGAGAGAGTAAGGAGAGAGAGAGAGTGAAAGAGAGAATCTTCAACAGAATATTAAATTACTAAGTATAATACTTGATTCAGCCAAGTCAGTGCTATTTCTCCCAGTGGGAGTATCTGTACCCAAGCTTAGCTTCTCATAGACCCATGGGCCCCAGATGTCGATGAGTTGGTGGTCTCAGGCAACTCCTGCAAACAGATGGGACCCATATCCAGATAGCTTGGTGCCTAGGAGTGTGTTTGTGGACATTTTCTCTCATATTTTCCGTAAGATTAAGGGTGAACAAGGGAGTCTTTTATTCTAGATGCAAATCCATGCCTTGGCCTTGGGATGCCTCTCTTGTGTGTCTAATGGGAAAGTGGGACATTTATGCCCTTGCTTCTCTTATGACCCTGGCCTTGTAAGTTTCTACTTTTTCTATATAGTGTGACATTGTGGAACTTGTGTTAAGTTCTTTAACAAAGGAGGTGATAAGCACAAATGGATCCACCTGACACATCAGGGGCGAGAATCCCTACTGTCCAGTCGGCAAGGATCTAGTAGGCCATCCTGGAAGCAGGAGATAACTCCCCTGAGAGTGAAGACAAGGTATCTGGAGAGGTGGTGATACATACCTTGAATCACCAGAGAATGTGCTCCTGTCATTTGCAACAACATGGATGGAACTGGAGGTCATTATGTTAAGTGAAATAAGCCAGGCACAGAAAGACAAACTGTATGTTCTCACTTATTTGTGGGTACTAAAAATAAAAACAATTGAACTCATGGAGATAGACAGCAGAATGATGGTTACCAGAGGCTGAAAAGGATAGTGTGAAGAGGGGTGGGGAGGAAGAGAGGATGGTTAATGGATACAAAAAAAATAGTTATAAGGAAAAAATAAGATCTAGTATATGATAATACAACAGAGTGACTATAGTCATTAATAATGTAATTGTACACTTAAAAATAACCAAGAATATAATTGCATTGTTTGTAACACAAAGAACAAATACTTGAGCTGGTGGATGCCTTTTTTACTCTAATGTGATTACTGCATATTGTATGCCTGTATCAAAATATCCCACATAACCCACAAATATATACACCTAGTATATACAAAGAACAATTGAACATTTAGAAAAAAGATTACTAAGACTTGGGGTAGCTGGTCATTTGGAAGTCCTTGAGTGGTGGCTCGCTGTGACAGCAGAATGCTAGATGCTGAAGGGTGGCAGCAGGTGACTGAAGCAGTCAACCCTCTTTCTCAAGAGTCAGGAAGTCCTGAACCAAAAAGACAGAGGATGGAAGGGCCCCATCCCAGGATGCTATCTCGGCAGCTAGGGCACCTTGAATGTATCACCTAGTAGCTGTTTGGGAAAAACTTCAGTACAGATAGAAATGGAATGTTACCGGAAGAGAGAATCAGGCTCTCTCCAGGCTAGCACCTCACTCTTGGCCAGAAAAACTCCCAAAAGCTTGATTGCTTGTTTTCAACTGTAAATCTGAATGGTAGGCAGTAGGGAGGGTTTAATGCAGGATCCTCTACTACAAAATAAAATGCTAGATTGAGTGTGTTGGATATATCTAATACCTTGCCTCATATCCTCTTGGCTCTCTTAACTTTCTGTGGTGGCAGCCAGCTATATTGCAGGTAGAAAGTAACACCACCTTACCCTAGCTACACTAGTTATCGATCCAAGACTTCCTGCAGCCTCTGTGTTCTGAGGGTATGTACAAACCCAAAGGGAGTTAACCCACATGGGAAAATCCTTGACCACTGGGAGATGGCAGTCAGAAGATAAGTGTTGCTCCCTAGGGCACAGAATTCTGAGAACATTCATGGTGCTCAGGGGGATCTCCAGAAGGATTGAGCTCCAGTAGTCTGCAGTATTGACAGTTTACCAATGTGCCCTTTAAATTGGCTTTTCATCCTCCCTGTTTCACTCTTCCTAGTACCCCCTTTTCTGTTCCTTTGGATCACTTTCCAAATTAAACAATCTATATGTATGCCGTGTCATGAGAGCCTTGCCTCCGGCTCTGCTTTTGAGGAGAATAAAACCAGGAAAAGGCAATATGCCTACACTGCTGTAGAATTGGATACAAGGGAACAGACAGAGCAGAACTTTAGAAATTCTGAACCCATGTGGAGAGAGATTGTCATATTGGGAAGTCCCTCTAGTGCAAGATTTCTTAATCTAAGCACTGACATTTTGAATGTGATAATTCTTTATCATGGGGGGCTGATCTGACCACTGTAGAACAATTAGTAGCATCTCTGGCCTCTATCCACCAGCTGCTAACAGCACTCCACCCCCAAGTTGTAAAATTCAAGACCGTTTAAAAAAACTGCTAAATGTCTTTGAGGGGCAATTCACTCCTGGTTGAGAACCACTGCTTTAGGGGAACACAAACTCATGCTGCATGTTCAACAGATTGTTCAAATCTCAGTATGTCTCTCTATGGGATAATGGGAGGATGGAAATCTTATGGCTTCCTTTTATCCTGATGCTGGCTTGTAAATTTCCTTTTTCCCAATAAAGCCTATCCTTCATACTATGGCACATTGTGGAATATATACTGAACTCTGGCTGGAACATGACTGACAGTGGTTTAGACAGTGGTTTCAACAGCTTATATGAAAGTGGTGACCATTAATGGATTTGTATGTGTACTTTTCCACCAACCTAATATATATATATATATGCACACATGCATACACACACACACACACACACACACACACACACACACACACACATTTGCATACAGCCTCAGGATATGCATAGAACCCTTGAAGACCATGCATGGATCTAGTAGAGCCCACAAATCACAGGTTAATAATGCACGCGTGGGTAGAGTTTTTTTCCCTAAGAATAGTTAATAATAGACTTGGATCACAAAAATAGTCTGTTTGTTCCCGTTAATCAAATAAATATCTACATCTGGATTTTGAGTCCCTGGATACTCTTCCACTCAAGCAGGAGGTGCTAATCTCCTTCAACAGTTTTAATTTTAATGTCAGTAGGGAAAACATCTTTCTCCCAAAAGAAAACACTTGGCCTGCCCTAAATCACCTGTCATCAAAAGCTTGTCTCAGTGTCAAATCATTCTCCTGCCCTTCCTTTCTATGATCACTATAGGCTTCTATTATCACCATTTCTCACCTTCCCAAGGAAGATAACTGATTTATTCTGAAGTGGCCTAAAAGAATTTTACTTTGATTTTTAAACTCTTAACAAACTATGGAGAATTAAGTTCAGTAATTGAAATTTGGGGTCCAAAGATCATGATGTGTGGAGGTGTAGGGCCATGGGAGGATGGATACCCAACAACAATCTGACATAGCATAAGTGTCTTCATGAGATGGATATTTTTTAGTTTCTGGATCAAGGGAAAAAAAGACACAGTCTTAGCTATTGTGATAATAAGTTATAAAAGCTAACACTTATTGAGCACCATGGTAAATATGCTAGTTGTCCACCAACTATTTGTACTTTTCCTTGTAATAGTGTTGTTGGATAGCAGCTGCCCAGCCAGTTAGTACATTTCTTAGGCCCCTTTGCATCTAGAAAGGACCACTGGCTAGTGGAGTGGAAATGGAATTGATTTATACTATATCTGGGACTAATCCTTAGAAGCCTCTCACCAGATCTTACATTCTCTTTCTTCTTCCATCTGACAGCTAGATGTCAACATCTGAGGTGGCCCCAGAAGCTACTTTTTAAAGAAGGCAGAAGAATCTCCTTTATCCTTGAACCTTTAATGAATACAGGGAGCAGAGCATTATCCTTTCCCACCTTCAACCTCTGATCAGCCTTCTCATGAATTTCTCTTGTGTAAAGCTTCTGAGACTTTGGGACTTTGCTCTGTAAGAGCAACTAGTATTATTTCAACTACATGAAGCACTTAACATAAGCTACACACTCAGTTTTTTTCTGGTTCTTTGGTTGAAAACACACAAAGTTTTTGGTATGCTTATCTGTTTTAATTCTTATAACATCTTTATGATGTGTGTGTGTGTGTGTGTGTGTGTGTGTGTGTGTGTGTATTTCTCAATTTATAGATAGGACAGTAGACATAGTGAAATGTTGTAGTTTTCCTAATGTCATTCAGCAAATAAATGGCTGAACTTGAATTCAAGCCTCAGGGGTACATCTCTAGAACTTGTGTTTCTAGGCACACTATACTACTATCCAAGGGGAAGTCCACCTGCCACTCAGGTTTCTTAACATCATAAGGTGAGTTCACATGTCATTCTGTTTTATATTCCACACGGTTATAATTTTTCCCCTCTCTGGGATGTTGGAACACGAAGTGAGGATTTTATTTTGAGACACTGAAAGATCTCAAAACAGAAGATACAAATTAAAAAAAAATCTCACTATTCAGATGAATGTGATAAAGACTTTTATTTCTGAGTGGAACTTTAAAAGGTGACAAATTTTTAGGAGATGAAATGGATTATATCTCTATTGTGACAAGTTAAATATGGTTATACATTATTTGATATTTTTCCTATTAAGAGGCATGCCCTATGTTCCCTCTCCTTGAATATGAGCATGATATGTGACTATTTTGACCAAAAGAATATTATAGAAGTGACACTATGACAGTTTCAGGACTTAGGCCAGAAGAGAATGGCAAGTTCCAGATCCTGTCCCTAGGAATACCTACTCTTAGAGCCCTGAGCTGCCAGATAAGAAGTCTGGTCACCCTTAGACTGCCACACTGAGAAACACAGCCATACAGGAAACCTTGGAGGATAATACACTATGTGGAAAGAGAGAAAGGGAGACTGACAGAGAGGCAGAGACCACAGTGTCAGACACATGAGTAAAGAAGTATCTTGGAAGCTCATCCTCTGGGCCTCCTCTCTTGATAGCAAATGGATCAGAGATGAACTGCTCTGCCGAGCCTTTCTGGAATTCCTGACCTATAAAACTGTGAGGAAAATAAAATCTTTATTGTGAGCTGCTACGTTTTGGGAAAGATTGTTATGTAGCAATTGATGACTAAAACATCCATTACGATGGCTATAATTTATTTAAGACCAAACTAAGCTTAGGAGTTGATCAGCAAAAGGTAGAAGAGCTTTATCTGTACAAGATTTACCCCACAGAAACTGAAAAGCAAGAAATTTTATCTTACAAAAGTGAGAGACTGAACAGTCATTAATCTAATGCCAGATGGTACCCTGAGAGAGAATAGAAACAAGAGAAAACATAGGCCCCCAAAACCTGTGGAAACAGAATCGATATTCCAGAATTCTAAAGAAAAAAGGGCTGGACTGTGTTTGGTCCAATTTAGTTTGGTCTCCAGGAAAAGATTAAAATACAGAAACAAGGACAAGATGTCACTGTTTCACGTTTTGTGGGTATTTTGTTAATGTAATTCTGTTTTTTAGTGAAGGTTCCCCTAGAGGAGTTTCTTACTCATAAATTCACATTTTCTGCCAAGAGGACTTTGGGATTCTTGATTTAAAAAAAATCTTTGAGATTCCCAACACCTCAGAAATAGTCTGCAGACACCATAAAACTCATTCTGTAATTACCACATTTTCACTTTGAATCTTTATTATCTCATTTGTAATAAATGCAATGATAAATCATTTATATGTAAGAAATATGAAACTTGAACCATTCACACAATAATACAGTGTTATTGGAAGTTTAAAACACCACAATAACAATTAAAATGGAATATTATGCTGCTATTAAGAAACGAGTAAGTTCTCTACGACTTGAAATGGAAAGATCTCTATCCTTTTTTTTTTTTTTACTTCACGATATATCCTGAATTTGTATAGTATGCTATCTGTTGTGTTAAAATGAGAAAATTTTGGTGCTGTATTTCTATCTGCAAAAAATATTCTGGAATTATATTTGGGAAACTAATAAAAGTAATTACTTATGGATTTGAAGGGATAAGGAAGCAGGCTGACTTGGGACAGGGTGGGAGGGAGTACTTTTACTTTACATGTATATGTAAATACATATCACATATATGCATATGTAAATGTTCAATTATAGGAATGCACTATCTTTTTAAAAACCATCTGAATTCCATAGTTTACATTAGGATTCACTCTTAGTGTTATACATATTATGGTTTTGAACAAATATATAATAACATGTATCCATTGTCAGAGTATCATATAGAATATTTTCACAGCTGTAAAAATCTTCTGTGTTCTGCCAGTTTATCTCTTCTCGCTCTACTCCAATCCCAGCAGCCAATGACTTTTTTACTGTCTCCATAGTTTTGCCTTTTCCAGAATGTCATATAGTTGGAATCATACAGTATATAGCCTTTTCAGATTGATTTCACTTATTAACACACACTTAAACTTCCTCCATGTCTTTTTTTGGCTTGGTAGCTGTTTTTTTTAAGTGATGAATAATAATATTGCATTGTCTGGCTGTACCACAGTTTATGTATCTCTTTACCTACTGAAGGACTTCTCGGTTGCTTTCAAGTTTTGACAATTACAAATAAAGCCGTTATAAATATCTGTGGGCAAGTGTCTGTGTGAACACAAGTTTTCAGCTCCTTTGGGTAAATACCAAGGAGAGCAATTGCTGGATTGTATGGTAAGAGTATATCTAGTTTTGAAAGAAACTGCTAAGCTGTCTTACAAAGTGGCTGTACCATTTGGCATTCCCACTAGCAATGAATGAGAATTTCTGTTGCTCCATATCCTCATCAGTATATGATGTCAATTTTCTGGATTTTGTTCATTCAAATGGGTAGGTAGTGGTATCTCATTGTTGTTGTTTTTCCCCTGATGATATGTGATGTAGAACATCTTTTCATATGCTTACTTGCCACTTGTATATCTTTGGTGAGGTGTCTGCTAAGATCTTTGGCCCGGTTTTTCAGGTTGTTTTCTTATTGTTGAGTTTTAAGAGGTTCTTTGTATATTTTGGATAACAGTCCTTTATCAGATATGTCTTTTGCAAATATTTTTCCCAATCTGTGTTTTTCTTCTCATTCTCTTGATGTTGTCTTTTACAGGATAGAAGATTTTAATTCTAATGCAGTTCAGGGTATTGATTCTTTCTTTCATGGATTGTGCCTTTGGTGTTGTATTTAAAAAGTCACTGTCATACCCAGTGGTCATCTAGGCTTTAGCCTATACTATCTTCTAGGATTTGTATAGTTTTACATTTTACATTCAGGTCCATGACCCATTTTGAATTAATTTTTGTGAAAACTACAAGTTCTGTATCTAGATTCCATTTTTTACATGTGGATGTCCAGTTGTTCCAGCTGCATTTATTGAAAAGATGATCTTTGCTCCATTGTATTGACTTTGCTTCTTTGCCAAAGGTTAGTTGACTATATTTATGTGGCTCTATTCTGCTCCATTGATCTATTTGTTTATTCTTTCACCAATACCACACTCTCTTAATTACTGTAGCTCTGTAGTAAGTTTTGAAGTTAGGCAGTATCAGTCTTCCACTTTTTTCTTCTCCTTCAATACTGTGTTGACCATTCTGAGTCCTTTGTTGCTCCATATAAACTTTAGAGTAAGACTGTTGATATTCACAAAATAACGTGCTGGAATTTCCATTAGAATTGCATTACATATTGACAATATTGAGTCTTCCTACTCATGAGCATGGACTAACCATTTATTTAGTTGATTTCTTTTAGCAGAGTTTGATAGTTTTTCTGATGTAGATCTTGTACATATTTTGTTAGATTTGTACCTAAGTATTTTATTTTGGGGTAGTAATGTAAATGGTATTATGTTTTAATTTCTAATTCCATTTGTTCATTGCCATTATACAGGAAAGCGATTGACTTTTGTGTATTAACCTTGTTTAATTGCTTATTAGTTCCAAGATTTTTTTGGTGTGCATTCTTTTGGATTTTTTACATAGACTATCATGTGATTTGCAAACAAAGATCATTTCATTTCTTCCTCCCCAATCTGTATAATTTTTATTCCCTTTCCTTGTCTTACTGTGTTAACTAGGATTTTCAGTACAATGTTAAAAAGAGTGGTCAGGGGGAACATCCTTGCCCTATTCCTGATCTTAGCAAGAAAGCTTCTAGTTTCTCACCATTGAGTATGATATTAGCTGTAGGTTTTTCTGTAGATTTTTCTTTTTGTCAAATTGAGGAAGTTCTCCTCTACTCCTAGTTTACCAAGAGGTTTTTTTTTTTTTTAAAAAACATCATTATTGTGTATTGAATTTTGTTAAATTCTTTTTCTGCATCATTGATACAATTATGCATTTTTTTCTTTTTCAGCCTGTTGATGTAATGAATTATATTAATTGCTTACCTTCCCTCCATTGATGGATTTATATGGATGAAAAAATGCATGACACCAAGGGGTAACACAAGGGCTTTTTTGGACCCCTCCTAATTTTCATTGGCCATCTCCCATCGTTGACATGGAAGACAGCAGACGTTTCTCAATTAAGTGTTATACTAATAGAAACTTAAACTCTCTGTAGCTCAGCACCCTCCTCTCCTGTGCTTATTATCTTCCTAAAGCTCTTTTTATACAGAAGCTCTAGAATCTAGTTAATGTTGAAGAAAATACTGGCATAGGGATATTTTCTCCCTCATAGAACTTTTCTTTCCATTTGGCACTAGTTTAGAGGACCATGAGTCACGTAAGCTATAAGACTAGCTGTGCGAGACTCAGATAATGAATTTATCTGGGTGATTACTTTTCAACACATTCAACCCAATGTTCCCCTTCAGACTATGTAGGTGTATTAATCAGCTGTTTCCTCAGTGAGCTGTTGCCACAATAATGCTGCATAACAAACAACCCCTAACCTCACTGGCTTACAATAACAAGCATCTATCCTGCTCACAGTTCTGTACATTGATTGTGGTTCAGCTGGTTATAGCTGTGTGGCTGTTCTTCAAGCTGCTCATTGGCTAGACTTGGCTCCAGGTTGTGGTTTGGCTTCAGGTATGTTCCACATTTCTCATCGTGGGGACCAGGCTGAGGCAGCAGTGGCCACTGGGGCATGGTCTTCTCATGGATGAATTTTGGAATGAAAGAGCCAAGCCCAATTACTTAACCACATTTAAGACTTTGCTTGCATCATGCATTCTAACATGTCATTGTTCAAAGCAAGTCACATGGTGAAGTCCAACATCAAAGGGGCAAGGAAGTATAGTGCACCCACAGTGAGAGGTGGAAGAGAATAAATATTTGCTGAACAATAATCCAAACTATCACATCAACTTTCCCTATGGATTTCAAGTGGAATAAATAACTTCCTTTACCATTCTTTGTAGATTTTCTGTGTGAATTGAGAACTAGGAGTTTAAAGGAACCATCTTCTATTCCATGCTTGTCTCCAGGAGGCCCACTTTTGCTCTCTGGAATAGAGGTTTTATTTCTTAACATGCTGGTTAGTCCCTCCTCAAACTATTCTTATAATGTTTGTCTACTCATTAAGTTTTTTTTTAAATTCCTAGTTTGTCCATATATTTTCTCCTTTACTATTCCACCCATTACCTTCCCTTTAAGTAAGAAATAAACAATAAACCAACTAGAGTTGTTTATCAGAATCTGACATATGCTTAGCCATATTCTGGTATATTAAATACAGAAAAGTGTTCCTGCAAGTTCTTACCCTTAGGAGCTCATAATTGAGTTTCCAAATTGGATTACTCATTGAACTCTCTGATATTGACTTGGTATGACAGTTCACAGACAAGAGCAATTTTTCAAGGTAGAGATAGTTAAGACAAAGGTGGACCTTGATGAATGGGTAGAATTTTGCGTAGAGGGAAAGGAGGAGAAGAAAGGGTGTTACTAGAGGGTGAAGCAGCACAATCAAAGACCTGGAGGCAGAAATAGGCCTGGAGTGGGCTAAGACTGCACTATTATAGAATCCATGTTGTTTAAAGTTTCAGATTTCATATTTTGAAATCCCCAATCCAGAAGGAAGACAAATGGAAGAAGGCAAAGGCATGGCTTGGATAGTGAACAGACTCTAGTAAAATATGACTTTATTGTCCACTTCTTAGTTGCCAGGGTGCTGACCACCAGGCAGAGAAGCCTGCCCCAGGGCAGCTCTCAGTCACACATGCCTCTGGGGACAACATTAAGTCACTTGAAAAAAATAGTACTCATTCCCATAGGTTCCCAGTGCCACTGCAGTGTTTCCCTGTCTAGAAACCCTTTCGCTGTCCAGGATCCAGAAATCATCTTTGGCTCCTAGATGCCTGATCCATGCTACCCCTTGGGGGCTACTGATCACTACAAGACTGGGCATCTTCTTTCCAAAGTCCCCTTCTAGGTGAAAACTATTAATACATACTTTAGAAGATAAGTAATGTGAGGTAGAACTCTATTGAGGAGACTCTTTAGGGTTATAAGCTGAAGGCAAGAGTACTCTACAGGGGTTGGAGTTGAATCTTAGACATACAAGATAGTCATATGACCTCGAGCAGGTTAATTTAGCTTTCTTGGGCTCACTGTCCTCATATGTAAAATGAGGGGGTTGTGATATCTGTGGTTTTTACCCCTGGCTGCTCATAAGGATAATTGGGCAAGCTTAAAAAAGATCTCAATGCCCAAGCCCCATCCAGATCAATTCAGTCACAATGTCTGGGGCTGGGACTTGGAGAATCAGTATTCAAAACAAAACAAAACAAAACAAAATAACAACAGATTCAAATAGGGAGTCCTTTTTTTTTTTATTTTTTGAGATGGAGTCTCACTCTATCACCAGGCTGGAGTACAGTGGTGTGATCGTGGCTCACCGCAACTTCCTCCCGGGTTCAAGTGACTCTCCTGCCTCAGCCTCCTTATTAGCTCGGACTATTGGCATGCACCACCATGCCCAGATAATTTTTGTATTTTTAGTAGAGATCGGGTTTCACCATGTTGGCCAGGATGATCTCGATCTCCTGACCTCGTGATCTGCCTGCCTTGGCCTCCCAAAGTGCCGGGATTACAGGCATGAGCCACTGTGACTTGCCAGAGCCATTATTTTTAATGCTCCTTAAAATTTCTGCTACCTTTAAGGCTTGACAATTCCAATTATAATTAATAATTATAATAATATACAGCTGTTGTTATTGGTAGACATTCAGTGAGTATTATATGCCACCTTATGATGGTTAGCCATTTTACATGAATTATCCCATTTCTCATAACCATCCCATGACAAAAGTACCAGTCTGATTCCATTTTTCTTTTCTTTTTTTTTTTGAGACAGAGTTTCACTGTTGTTACCCAGACTGGAGTGCAATGGCACCATCTCAGCTCACTGCAACCTCCGCCTTCTGGGTTCAAGCAATTCTCCTGCCTCAGCCTCCAAAGTAGCTGGAACTACAGGCACGCACCACCATGCCCAGCTAATTTTTGTATTTTTAGTAGAGACGGGGTTTAACCATGTTGACCAGGATGGTCTCGATCTCTTGACCTCGTGATGCACCCGCCTCGGCCTCCCAAAGTGCTGGGATTATAGGCGTGAGCCACCGCGCCCAGCCTATTCCATTTTTCAGGTGAAGAAACTGAGTCATAGAGAGGTTAACATTATTTCTTCAAAGATTATATTGCCATAAAGGGAAGGTTTTGGGTGCAAATTTGGAAGTCATCCATCTGACTCAAGATCTTTGATGGTTTGACGAACCATATATAAAAATTACAAAAATAAGCCCATAGGAGATAAAGATGAGGCCAGATATTTCACAGCGGTTGGGGCATGTGTAGTGTGGGAAATGCTAAGTCAGGTTGGAAGGGTATGGTAAGACCAACCTCACTTGTTCCCCTGATTCATATCCAATATTTTGAGTACTTTTAGATTGTACCATTAAATTATGCCAGAGGACATGTCGTTTCTGTGGTAGGTTTCTGCTTTGGCATATTTTGTAACTTCAAAGAACAGGTAAAAGACTCAACGTGAAATGTGACACAGACTGTCTCTAATAAGGGATATTTCTTCCTATGAAACAGGCTTGCCAGTTAGTTTCCAAGGCTCTGATGTGCTGATAATTTGCACTCTCCCTTTTTGGCTTGGCTCCCTAGCCCATCTCTCAGTGCCTGCAAATTTAAAGCCACCCCTGTCAGAAGGGAAATTGCAGGTAAAAGAACTCCACTGCCTGGTAATCTGATGGTCTTTAAAACATGGTCATTGACCAAAACCCTTAATGCACAGAGCTCTTCAGTTGGCTCATGAACACACTTTTGAGAGGATTAACCGCAAAGCGTGTTTAATGGAGGGCAAATCATTCAGTCTCAAGCAACACAAATGGATGCAAGTTTCACATCCTGGAAAGATTTCTTGGGAGAAAATTTGCTTGTCATACTATGCAACAGAGGTTATTCATTGTCATTCAGCATGGGAAATGCCACAATGCCTACATTTGGGCATTTAGTTCTTGTTTAGCAGATTTCTGAAGACACGAAGCGGCGAGAAGAAAACACTGTAAATTAAGCTGTCAAGTCCACGTGTTTAGCTTAACGTAAATATGCATATACTCTCATTAAAAGCTGAGTTATGCTCTTGACCACCAGAGGAGGAGGCTTTTTCTGTGAGTTTCTAACTAAGATTTTCTCTTTTCTAGAGTTTGCTTTTTCAGTTGTAACATACTTTTCCTGCAATTTTAAGAATTCTGTAGCCAGCTTGCTTGAGTGCATTCATTCATTCATGCATGCATGCCTGCATCCATTCATTTATGTATTGGTTCTTTCAGCAATTATTTGTTGAATGCCAACTAAGTGCCAATCCCTAGTCATGTTTCCGTGTGGCTGGGCCAACAGTTTTTCTGAAACTTGGATAGTATTTTCTACCTAAATTTTCTTCCAAAGACGAATAACTGTATTTGTTACACAATAATTATCAAAGGTGCATCTTTTTATTAATCCTGTGTTATAAAACAGACCCAACATTGAAAAAGGCTATTTAATTGCAACTTGTAAGGTAAACCAGCCTAAGTTAAAAAGCTTCTTTTGTTCCTGATTTGATAACTATGGTAATCCCTGGTCTTCCTCTCTCTTAACTTTTACATCTTTAGAGAAGGAAACCTTTGGCTCCTTTTTCTCATCTGCTTGCCTTGGTGCTGAACTCCCTGAGTTCCTCCTGGCTTTACTGTTCTGTGACTTTGCTTTGATTTAAAGTCCTCACAGATTCTTCATTCACAACAAGACTGCAGCTTCTCTTTCAGTTTCTGCCTCCTCCAGAGGAGGAGTCCTGTGCAGGGCGGGGAGGGGAGAGCATGACACAGCATCTCCTCCTCATTTCCTTTCCTTGCAGCTACTTCTCCCTCTCCCTCTCTCTGTCCTCCCACCTCTCCTCCCTCTTCTTTCTCCCTCCCTCTCCCACCTTTCCTCCCCCTCCTTCTTCCTTCTCTCTCTTTCTTCTTTTTTTTTTTCCTACTAGGCAGAAAAATAAGAAGAGGAGGAAAAATGTCTCATGCAAGGTGTTTTAGATGGATAGAGTAATTTTCTCATTTCCTTCCCATACCCTTCTCTCTTTCCTTTCTAAAAGAATAAATGACTTTATTTCTTTTAGCTCACCCACCTCAATCCCTTTCATCTTGATTTACTTGTTGGGGTGGAAGAAGCAGAGCTGGATATAGCTTCACTAACAGGTAATACTTTTCTTGGTAGTCCTAGCAAGAGGTTACCAACACAAAAATTTATAACCTCAATAATAGAGTTATTCAAAAACAGTTTTTTTTTTTACAGACCTTGTATGATTCACACAGAGCAAAAACACCTCACTGACATTTAAACGATATTTTAAAGCAAGGTTTAAGCTGTTTTCCTTACACTCATTATCAATGTTAAGATATTTTCTCAGTACTATTGCAGAATCTGTGCTGATCTATCCACAGGGTGCATCTGAGTTCTCCTTGAAACCAAGGATACATTTTGACAAGGTGGTAAAGATGGAAACCAAGAGGAGCACTTAAAAATCACCTAAAACTTGTAGAATTTTAACTGATTCAGTCAAACAGCTATATTGATACTATTTGGTCATTTGCTTATCATGAAAATATCCCTGAACAACCTGGATGTATAATGCATGATTTAACGTGTCAGCACTCAATTAAAATAATCCAGGGTTGTAAACAATATTTTGACTGTCAACTAAATTTAAATATATCCATTACTGGAATCTTATTCAGTGGTTTTAAACACAGATATATTTTCAATTTAAAGTGGCAATTTTAAAATATGAAATTCCCTTTATGGTCAAATTTTTAAATCCTTGTAAAGTTTAAAATATTACAACTGATTTTGAAGAATCCTCTTAAACCTTTGTGCCTTTTGATTTTCCCTGAGAGAATTAAAAACATGTTTTAATTAAATAGGTAGAAATGCTATGATTACGGTGCTACATTTATTTGGGTCACAATCCTTGGTACAGAGTGGTTGTTTACTAACATTATTTTTATTTAAAAAAAACTCAGTAAAATTATTGATCTGTTTTGGGAAAAAGTATTTCTGAGAAATCTTTAGCTTTTTGTTCAACTTGATAACTCTGTCCATGAAAATGGTGCGGGCAGGGGGAGTCTTTCAACACCAAAAGCCACAAATGCCCCAGAATTTGCAGCGTTCTAGCACAAAAGAGGGAGTAAAAAAGGAGCATTTGAAACTGTCAAAATGTAAATGACACATTTAAGGTACATTCATATGGTACAGTAACACTTTATAATTTTTTTATCACACCTCACATATTCAGTTTCCATCATTTTCAAAATGTGACATTTTAATATAGGATTTTATAGCTTTGAGATTTTGCCCGTTTATAGATATCATCTTGATACTGTACAATAAATTCTGTCTTTTTTTCCTAGACTAGATTTGAAGCCTCAGTTAAGTTTGTATTAAGATCGCCCCTTCCCTGGCTGCCAAGAGGACTGAAGAGAGGCCCTTGGGATTCTCTTCTTGGGGAGCACACTAGAGGTGCTCCCTCCACCTTCTGTCTTGCCCTCCTCACCTCCACAATGTGCCAAAGAGACCAGTACAAAGAAGAAAGCTGTGAATGAAACTGCTCTTCCATTTCCTTCTCAGGACCAAACCCATGATATCTGACATCCTTTAGTTACCACCAAATAGTTAATCTTCCCAGCTCGCCCTTACTGCTTTTCACTCATAAAGTGCTTGTTTGTGTCCTATGTTGACTCAGCTCCTTAAAACTTCTTGATTCCTCAAGCCCTTCCACTGTGCCCAATGGAAAAACCTCCTCCTATGAACATCTCCTTTACCTTCCTGGTCTAACTTAGGATGACTCAACCTTGGCACTACTGACACTTTGGGTTGGATCATTTGTTGTGGGCTGTCCTGTGTGTTGTGGGATGTTTAGGAGCATCCCTGGTCTCTACCTACTAGAAACCACTATGGCACCCCCAGACTCTCACCAGCTGTGATAGCCCAAACTGCTTCCAGATGTTGCCAAATGTCTTCTGACTCAGGGGGAAGGGGATATCACTCCCGGGTGAGAACCACTGATTTAACCCGTCTTACTTCTGGACCTGTTGGGGTTGTGGCCTTCTTGCTCTCCACTCCCCCCTCAAAAACTAAAGCTCCTTTGAAACATATGCCAATGTCCTACTAACCTTTTGTTCTACTGCTGACCTTTTAATGTATCTACTGAGCTCCTGGTCATCTCTTTTCTTTTGATGGAAGTTTTAGCTCATGGCTCTGTCTTTCTGTCCTTTCCTCTCAAATGTTACTCTGGTGATTGCTGTCCTGCAACTTTCATATCCAAAAAGATCTTCTGCTAAAACCTCTGGCCTCTAAGTTACTTGATCCTCTTGATCCAAGTTAAACACAAATCTCTGCCCATTTTACATATAATGTCATTGGAAAAAGAAGTGCAACACTTCTACTGGCCCCACTTCAAACTGATGACTGGAAATTTCACCTTACTTGACTATCCTATAATATTCCCCTGGTCAGTTTGCTCTCCCCCTCTCTCTTAGACTATTTCATATACCTCTTTTTTTCTCTCAAAAACTCCAGTACTGCCTCTTTCTCTTGCTTTTGTTAATAATTTTGTTTCTTAATTCATTGAGAAAAATAGAAGTACTCAGAAAGGGGCTATCTTATTCTGCTACCACTAACTTGACTAACTTACTTGTAGGCATCTGTAACGTTATATTTTCCCTTCTTTCCTGTCACAATGATTCTGTTACCACTCCTCTCTAGGGTCACCCTGTCCCCTTGGGTATCTCTGTTATCTGTTTTCAATGACCCAGGGACCTTGTTCCTTTACTTTTCCCCTTTCCTTGTGCATCATTCATTCTCCCTTCTCTACCATCAACATATATACACGCTGTACTATCTTCCTCCGAAACAACCACAGCCTGATCTCTACATATTGGCATGACTCAATCCTATGCTTTTTTTCCTCTCCTCTCCTCTTCTCCCCTCCGCTCCCCTCTCTTCCTCTTTTTGCCTTCTCTATCAATGTTTACTCTCTAAATGGTCTAAACCAGTTCTGCAACTTTTAATAACATTTATATGCAAATGATTGCAATTTATACCTATACCTTTTATGTTTAGATCCAAGTTTATATATCCAGCTGCCATTTCACTGGATGCCTCACCAGCACCGTCAACTTACTGTGTCCAAATGTGGACTTCTGATTATCCCCTAAAACCTTTACTTTTCTAGTTTTGACACTTCCTGTAACTTTAAAAAGATGCTCTAGCTACAAATCCAGAAGTCATGTTGTCTTCTTTTCTTCCTACCCTATATCCCTCTTCGAGTCTTGTCAGCTCTACCTTCAAAACAGATCACAAATTTGACCTCCATCCATTGTTATTTCCTAGTCTAAGCCACCGTTATCTCCTGGGCTACTGCAACAACCCTCCTAACCGGTTTCTCTGCTTCCACTTTTACTCCCCTAGAGAATCTTCTTCACACATAGCATACAGTAATGTTTTAAATCTTATAAATCAGATTTTGTCACTTTTCTCTTCAAAATTGTTCACCAGACTTCCATCACATTTGGAATAAAAGTCCATGTCCTACTGTGTCCTAGGCAGATCTGGACTCTACCTGTGATGGTTAATTTCATGTGTCAACTCAGCTGATACACACACACACACACACACACACACACACACAAACGTGAATCATGCATCATTTAATAACAAGGTTACATTCTGAGAAATGTATTGTTAGGCAATTTCATCACTGTGCATACATCTTAGAGTGTATTTATGCTAACCTAGATGGTACAGCCTACTACACAACTAGGCTATATGGTCTAGCCTGTTGCTCCTAGGCTACAAACCTGTACAGCATGTGACTGTACTGAACACTATCATAGCACACTGGCAAATATTTGCATACCTAAACATATCTAAACACAGAAACATATCTAAACATATCTGCATAGTAGAAATACAGTATAGTAATCTTATGGGACCACTTTCATATATTCAGCCCATCACTGACTGAAACATTGTTATGCAGCACATGACTCTGTCTGTCCGTCCGTCTGTCCATCTGTCCATCCATCCATCCATCTGTCTCCCATTGGTTCTGTTTCTGTGGTGAACTCTGACTAATTCGCTACCAAGTCTCATTATTTCTTATTGTTCTCCTCCTCCCTCACTTTGCTCTCGCCACATTGGCCTTCTTGCTGTTTATCAAACACACATGGCTCCTTTCAGCTCCTTGGCCTTTGCTCTTGCTGATTTCCCCATCACCTGACATTTGGGCATGTCCGGCCTCCTCGCCAGGCAGTGTTGATGTGTCACCAATGGAAGCAAGCATGGCTCAATCACTATGCCAGTCAAAGAAATGTTTGTGTTCATTGAACTTGCATTACTGATAGCCTGTGTTAGATCATGAGGGCACCTTGAAAAATGCAACTTGGAAGTCACCAGCCATTGCTAGAGATTTTAGAATCCAAGTGGCTGCTATAGGACCCTGCACCTGACAGAATCTCAATGCAACGAATCTTGGGACATTTTGAGAACTTTGCCTGTGTTTTGTGGCACAAATCGAACAATAACTAATACCCAAAGAGACTTTGTAATCCCCTCCCTCACCAATTAAATCATGCCTTTCAGTATCCTGCCTCATTTGACAACACTTCCTTTTTTGACTCCGTCTGGGTCTTCTGCTTGGGAAGACTTTGGGAGACTCACTGAACTCACTTTGGCATGACATGATTTTCCTTTGTCTGGTGAGCAAAACATTCAGCTTTGATTTTTCAGCTCTGCTGCTCTGGCCATTTCAATATGACGGTGTCTTAATGATTTCATTTTCTTCCCTTTTACTGTTTCTGGCCTTCAAAAAAATGTTTTTAGGAGTTTCCGTACTTGCTGTTGGTCTCTTTGTTTTCCTGAATCCCTTTGTGGAAACATGGTAAATTCTCTTCCGAGACAGGAAGGATTTTACTGACCTGGATTAGGGACAATCCCCTAACTGTTTTAGATAGTTTGTTCTCTAATATTATGATATAAAATTTCATTCCTGAAACCCCATCATATCTGAATCCTTTTTAGGCATTCCAGAATTCCCCCCTTCCCCACAAAAAAACCCCAAATCCCCTAAACTTTAATTAATATAGCTATTTATTTTGGTTCCCCTCTGTGGGTGAGATTTACATTAATTAGAGTATAATGAAGCTTGCCCTTTCCAACAAATGTATTCCTTTGTTTGCACTCATTTGGGCAAACCAACTGCACTGTGTGTGATTTCGCAAAAGGGAGGCACTGAAACAGCTCATATCAAACCAGACCCCCAGACCTAACCTTCCCCATCCTTCCCAAGATACCTGCAGCATCACTTACTTGAGATTTGTGAACAGAGACCTGTATATATATATTTTTGTCTTGTTGTTTTCCTACCTGCAGAAGAGACACAATTTTCACGGAAAACATTTCCTTCTCTGCGGCTTTCTGGTTAGTATTCAGGCCACCACCTCTGTTATCAGACGGTGGCAACAAAGCTTTTCCGCCTGAATCTTCTGCGAGGTGGCGGGGGAATGTATTGCACAGTAATGAGCTGTTTTTGCAGACTTCCTTCGGGAGCCTTTTCTTATATCCCTTGGCAAGAGGAACTAATTCAAAACAGCAACCTAACCCTTGGGCATCTAAAATTCACAGAAATTCAGCTGACTTGACAGGAAGAGGGTCTCCCTGAAAATCAGTGCTGTAAATCAGAGCTTCGATCTCTGAGGGAAGGGGTGGTTAGAGGTTTTCTGGCACCTCTTACATAATCTTATATAAGACTTTTATCCCCATTGCTGTTTTAAAGCCAACTGAAGATGGTAGGGAGCGTGCTGGGAGCTGCTTTTCTTTCCTAGGTATGCTGTTTCATCCTCTAAGCAACATGAACTGAGTCTCAGAGCGTTTCCTCCTGGAGAGGCAATCATGGACTGTTTTATTTTCATGAACTTGACCAGATAGACTTAATCTTCTTGAGGGTAGGGCCAGCGATTTTTATTTTATACCTGGGGTAGCTAACACAGAGCCTGGCACTTAGTAGACCCTCAGCGTATACTCAGTGGGTGCTGGATGACTGGTGGGGCTAGCAGTGGCTATGCTGCTTCTGTTTATGTAGCAAGCATTGCTGCTGTCTTGCTGATGTTCTGTGCTCAGGTGTTACCTCTGCACGTGCTCCCATTTCTTCTGGCTCCAGCCTCCAGTTTTTTTTCTCTCCTGTCTCCAGTTGTTAGTTCTCCTTTCCATCAAAATATGATGACTTTCCATCCTTATAGACTTCTCTGTCTCCAAACTGAGAAATCTGTCCCCCACACACACAGGTGCACGCGTGAGCATGTGTTTCCTTATTCTTCTGTAGGTTCTAATTTCCTTCTCCTCCATCCTCATCACATCTTTCCCTTCACCCTCAAGGGTCTCCTCATTCTTTCAACCCAAAGTGAGCCTAATTCATCCCAGGTTCTGCTTTGTTTTCTACCTTTTCTTAGCCTCCATTCTATGCTTTTGATGGGTTTTACCACTTCATCCTCTGGCAACTTCCTTTTATTTACATATTTCTTAACTTGCTGAAGGTTGGAATCTAGAAGGAGTGGTCTTTACCTTTAGGATTTATAGTGCTAACCAGTGAAATACCCCAACAATGGTGGCTTATGAGGACAGTGGTAGAAATTACATATGTTCCCTTTGAATGTGTGGGATAACTATTGAGAGGGCTAGCTAAAAAAATCATAGTGTTTTGTTTGATTTAAACTACTGGTTCTCAACTAGGGACAATTTTGCTGCCAAGGGGACATTTGGCAATGTGTGGAGACATTTTTAGTTGTCACAACTGGGGGCTAGGAGCAGGGATACAGAAGGATGTCACTGGTTTCTAGCGGGTAGAGGCCAGGGATGCTACTCAACTTCTTAAGGCACACAAGACAGCCTCCACTACAAAGGCTTATCGGGGCCAATATGTTAATAGTATCCAGGTTGATAAACCCTGTTTTATACCTTCTCTTCCCTTCTCGGGCCCTCTCTGCCCTGTCTCCTGATGCCCTGGGTCCTCACAACCTAATCCTGTCACTGTGTTTCATGGCCCTAACTGCTGTGTTTTCCCACTGCCTGGAGAGCACCCCATGCTTGGTTTTAATCTCCACAGTGAAAGGTGACCATGAACATGCTTTAGTTTGTGGAATCCTGGCTAGTGGGAGCAGGAAGAGCCTTTAAAAGTTTTTATAATCTGCCTTCTGACTCCTCAGTGGAAAAGAGAGGTGACTTTGCTAAGGTTACACCGCTACTCACAGGCTGGTCTGGGGTTTATGACTCTGGGGTAACCTATTCCCAGCCCTTCTGTTTGGACTCAATGCTTTTGGTCACAAAGGGAAATATAAGCTAACTTCTTGGACAAGGGCAAGCATCAGATTGATTGGTCTCATCCAAACAGGGATATAATCATGCACTTCTCAGTTTGCTGAGTTGCTATGAAAACATGTTTTTTAGAATTTCATCCTTTAGGGCTTTCTCAAGGGTCTCTGCCGGCTACAAGTTATGACTGATACACCTTACTGTCCACTTAGAGAGGATGCTGTGACTTGACCAGGTAAAACACAATTCTAAGCAGGTCATTAGACATGGAAAATCCGGGAGAGGCAGAACTGCCACTTCTCTTTATCTCAGGCCATGTAGTCAGCTGTGTACTAGGTCAAGGAGTACCTGAATCTGGGGTGGAAAAGAATGTAAACCCAAATCTTCTGCAATGAAGAGTGACAATTTGAGACAATTACAAGGCAAACTGGGGCAATTTCCATGTCTTGTTTCTCTCCTTCACCCCTCCCCAAAGAACCACATTTTATCAGTGAGCGAAAGTATTTTTGGAGGAGAGGGAGAAGGGCTGGGCTAATGTTTTTTCCAAGTAAGGTCCTTTGACCTAGAGGCCTCAGAATGGCTTGGAACAAGTATAAAAACTGCATATTCCCAATGCTTCCTAGATCGACATTTACTAGTTCTGGGAAAGGGGAGGTAAACAGTGAAAGTGTTATTAAGCTCCCAGGGCATCCTTGGTAGTCGTAAGTTTAAGAACCACTGACCCAGAATCTTGAATAATTAAGCTTTTTTTCCCTGAAACAATTTCAGAAAGTCAGAAGCTTTTGGACAATGTGTGAATCTCAGAGAGAAAACCTGCTACTAAAAAAAAGAAAAACAAAAGCTCAACAAAAACCTGAATCTTTTTGGTCAGATATTATGGTCATAAGGTTGTCAAGTTGGCTTAGCGCTTTGAAGATGTAAAGGCCACAACTTCCCAGGGAAGCATCAGGCTCTGCTCCTGTTTAAAGTTTTGAAAGAGCTGGAACTGACCTTCTTTTGCTTTCCTGGCACTTTTTGATACCCTTTGAGGATACCTGTGAGTGAAGAGAACATTTTCCTTGGGGGCTGCTTATTACCTACCTCTCCAAGGGCCCTCAAGCTGCCTGCTCATTGATCCACCTTGAACAGTTTTTATTAAGAATGTTTTAATTAAGAATGCTCACAGGCCTTGAGCGTGTTCCTCATTTCAACAGCAATGCTCATTGGTTTTTTACTTTCCCCTAAGTGTGAATCACTTTGCAGGAGTGGGACACTTAATCTATGCAGCTCGCCACATTTTCTAAGTTGACGCTTCTGTTTGTTTACTTGTATTTTGTTGGATCAAGTTTTAAACTCAGCCCTCCTTTTCCTCCTTCCAAAACCATTAGTCATTTGTAGAGGGGAAGCTGCCATGTTCTTTTGTTACCCCACTATCCAATAAGCACAATGTTTCCCCAAGCATAGACCATGTTCTCTTTTCCTTTCAGAAAGAGATGCAGAGCACGAATTCTTCTGTTTTGTCTAAATAAACTGTGTAATTATCTGACCTTAGGTGATCATCACTTTAATTTTTTTTTTAATTTTTGAGTGCAGAGAAGAAAAGTGAAGAGTGACAATACCCAAGCAAGCCTTACAAAATCCTCTGAAACAAACTTCCAAATGTTGAGAACAATCAGATCCACTAGGTAGTCCCTTTTTTTCTGCTGTTGGTCTGCTTCCTTACCCCAGGACCTTTTCACTTGTTCCCATGGCTTCCTATGATTTTCATCAGATATTCACTTGGCTGGCCCTGCTCATTAGCTTCCTTCAGCTCTCTGCCCAAATGTTCCTTCTTCATAGAGGCCTTCCCTAACCATCCATCCCACGGTGCTCCCTCTTCTCCTTTCCCTACTTTAGTTCCCCCAACACATGACAAGTTCTGTACAGTTTTGTGTAGGCATTTCCCCACCATAGGGCACATTCCCTGAGAGTAGGGTTTTGCTGTTCATTGCTGTAGTCTCAGCACCAACACCAGTGCCTGGCATATTGGTAGACACTCCAGCAGTACTGGATGTATGAATGAATGAATAAATGGATGTGTAAATAAGACTAAAATGACTATCTTCTTTGTATACAAATTATTCCCAGAATGAACATGTATGTAAGGAGAGCAGTCATGAGCTACAGGACTCTAAAAAACATGGACCTTCGACCTACCTCTAAGTCTATGCTGATGGTTTCTCTTCACTAGCCACTGCTGTGCCCAGAAACCATGGGAGGCTTCAAACAAATAATAACAGAGAAAAGTCCTTTCACTTTCATTGGTAGAAATCTTCCTGTCAACCAGGCATAGCAGAAGCTGTCTGTTTCTGCCTACTGAATCAATATTCAAATCTCAGTATTCACCATCAAACAGGGAAGATCGGGCAAGATGTAAAACTAAACACATGCATTCTTGGCCTCCATTATTAACATTATTTCCTATAGAATATGCCACATGCATGCATCTTTTTGATAATGCCACTTTTCCACACATAGCAACTAACGAACAGGATTACATGTGTGTGTATTTATAATATATGAAAATATATAGACAGTACAGGGACACATTATTCCTTATTGTGGGTGTAATTGTGCATTTGGAACGTTTAGCAGCATCCCTGGCCTCTGTCTATTAGAAGCCACTAATATCTTCCTGCCAGTAATGACAATCCAAACTGCCTCCAGACACTGCCAAATGTCCTTTCAGGGAGGGGTCAATATCACCCCCAGGTGAAAATCAGTGAGTTAAATGAAGAAGACAGACTCTCAGGACTTCTGTGTCAGTAGGCCTGGGATGGGGCCTGGGAATATGTGCTTTAAAACAGCTCCCCTAGTTAAATGTGATAATCTGCCAGAGTTGAGAACTACTGCCCAATTTATTCTCCTTGGTGATGACAGCATGTTTCTCATTCTAAGGTCCTGGCAAGGATCCACTTTTCAACTAACTGAAAGTGGAGTGTCAGAAAAATATACATCTGAGGAAAAATAGAAGAAAGTAAGTTACTGCTATTTCCCTTTCTCTTTTCCCTCTCCCTGAAGTGAGAGACACTGACTCTGACACAAACTAAATTGTCAAGTGACAAAATCGGAAGCAGTGTCATCTAACACATGAAACAAAGAAATAAATAGAAATGGAAGTGTGTGTCTTTATCAGTCCGTGGACACCTGGGCACTCTGATACCACAAGGAGACCTGGGACTTTTGCTCAGTGTCATAGTGATGGAGTTTAGAGCAGTCTCTAAGAAAGTGGATAATCAACAGTCCATGGAGTTAAGAATCTAAAAGGAAAGTGGCAACACCGAAGATGTGGCTTTAACATTTGACCTCTTAGCCATTCATTTGGATGTGGCTGTTTTTAAGGTCTTCTTTCCATTCCTGCAGCTCTAAATTGTGACCTGGCACACAGTGCCACTTATTTTTCATCTCCAAAGCAGATAATCAGAGATAGCCTTATGGAAATGTAGAGCCCACATATATCTAGCTCATCCTTGTGTATAATGCCTTTCTTTTCTCTCTCTCTCTCTTTCTGTCTTTTCTTGTACAAATGTGGATAATATTTACAGTTAGGAAACCATAGGAAATTGCCGTGTTTGTATATTTAAAAAATGATAGAATATTGACATTTTATATAGATAATCTTAACCTTTCCTATGTCTCCTTCTTCCCGACCCTTTCTCTCTCTGGCTCTCTCTCTCTCGGTGTCTCTTCGTGGCTCCATCCTCTATTTTCCTGCCTTTGCAAGCACATGTATACTACCCAGAATACAAGCTGTGAAGGTCAATAGATGTTACTGGGAAAAATTAAGAAAAAGAAGAGGTTTCCGATTTCAATAACTGTTAATTTGAAAACCTACTGATGCACTTCATATATCTGGAGGGGAGGTCCTGTGGTCCAGCATAACCAATGACATGTGAAATTCTTGATCCTACCAAATGGAACAGTTTTGATGAGAATGTTAATTTGTGTCGCCTTTCCTGCCTTTGCATAGTATTGTTTTTTCTTTTTTCAAGCTCTCAGATTCAAAGGAGTGTTTCCAGATGTGGGGATGTAGTGTTAGAGGAGTTAAAACTCTGTGGAGCAAAAATCTCTATATACGTACTGACCAATGCACAAACCCAGACAAGCGAGCTGTGTTGTACTGCCTGGTATTACAGTTTCCTGACAAAGCTTGCTTACTGGGTTAGAGCTCAGGCTCTTGCAGCATCTTTGTGAGCTTCTATAAGTGGATCTTGTTGACTGTCCTTACTCTGCTTGCCAAACCCACTTCTGCCTTCTGGATCGCAAATGGGATCTGTCACCTTCTCATGGACGTTACACCTCAAGTCACAATTCCTTTGTTCCACTGTGCATAACATACTTACTTTCATGTCTTCATCCTTTATATACATGCATGTGTGCATTCACACATGTTTCATATGGCCACAGTTTTGGTAAGTTACAGGTCAAATATTATGTTTTCCTGTTGTGATTTGGACACCACAGGAAAGAATAGAGAAGAAAATAATAATTGCTCCTACTCCAAAATAAACACCGCTAACATTTTAGTTCATGTTTTCCTAAGGTTTTAACACATATATGTCACATTGGGGTCATACTGTACGTAACATTACAACATCTATTTACTTAAAATAATCTTCAGAGCCTTTTCCCATCATTTGCTATGATTTCAAAGGATGCTTTTTAATATACACATAGTATTCCTTTTATATGGTACATCTATCCTTGTGTTATTAATCATTTATTTTTAATAGTTTGTAAATTATTTATTAACATGATACATTAGTGGACTTTGTTCTATATACCATTTATTGTACCCTTCACTATTTTATTGAAATAAATTTATGGGAATTGTATTACTGGGTTAGAAGGTATGACCTTTGTCAAAGCTCTTGATATATATTTCCAACTTACATCCTAAAAAGTTTGTATCAGTTTACATTTTCACCGTCAACATAACGAGACTCATGTTTCTCTGTATTTTTCCCACTTCGATTGGGAGAGTATATGTTATTTAAATTTGCACTTTGTTGATTTCTAGAACTTGACTCTCATATTACTTGCCCTTTGTGTTTCTTTGTGAATCGTCCATGTCTGGACTTTATCCTAAAGGCAACAAGTGGGAAGACACTAAACATTTTTAATTCTGGGAGCGACAAGATTAGATTAGTATTTTCAGAAACTCATTTTGTTAATAGTAAAGAGAATGGATAAGATTACAAACAGGAAAATGAGCCAGGAGACTGGTAGTGATCTTGGGAAGAGATAATGGGGACCTGCCCTAGAGTGATAGTAATAGGACTGGAGGAAACTGAATGGTTCAAGAAATATCCAGGAGGTAGAATATATGGGACTTTTTACACATAGGTTGTCAGGGTGAGGTACAGGACCACAGTTTCTCAACCCTTGCACTATAGACATGTGAGGGTGAATCATTGTTGTGAGGGAATGTCCTGAGTATTGTAGTATGTTCAGCAACATCCCTGGCCTCTGCCCACTAGAAGCAAATATCACCTCTTCACTCAGTGTGACAACCAGAACTTTCTCTAGACATCAGCAAATGTTTCTAGGTGCCAAAATGGGCCATAGCTGAAAACCACTGGACTAGTGAATGGTGAGTTCTCGGATATGGGCTTGAGTAACCCAGAAAGGGAACACAGAGAGAGGAACATATTTCAGTGGTGAGGAAAGTAGTGATTCACATACAGTTTTGGACATGTTTCTTTTGAATTAATTGTAGAAAAGACAGTAGTAGTAAGCAATTAAAATAGTTTGGACTCTGAAGATCTGGCCTGATGATAGCTTTAGAGCCTCTGGCATACAGATTATGATCAGTGGGAATGAATAAAGAGAGAAGGGAACTGGGCTTAGGGTAGAAAGAACATGGAAGGTGCTCAACATTTAAGAAAGGAAAAAAATTATCAAAGGAACTCAGAAGGAGTTATTAGAGAGGCAGGGGGAAAACCAGAAGAGGGAGATAATCATGGAGATCAAGGTAAGGGACTTAAAAGTAGCAGAAGCCTCTTATTGTGTCACATACTGTTAGAAGTCAATTACAGTAAGGACTGAGGACTATTCACTGGAGCTGGTGGCCAGGAAACGCTTAAGCATCTTGGGAACAGCCATTTCAATTGAGTATTGGGGTAGGAAGCCAGATTGAAGTTGGTAAGTGGTCCCTGGGAGGTCAAGAAGTAAAAGCAGAGAGTATGAACTATTCTTTAGGAAGATTTGCTGACAAAATTTTCTATTCTGTAGCTAGAGAATTAAGTGGGATTGAGGAAAGATTTGTTAATTTTAATTTTTAAAATTAAACTTGTAGTTTTGACATAATGGTAGATTTGCATGCAATTTTAAGAAATAATACTGAGAGATCCGTGGACCCTGTACTTAATTTCTTCCAATGGTAACAACTTTCAAAACCACAGTATAAATATCACAACCAGAATATTGACATTGATACAATCCACCAGTCTTATTTGAAATTTCCCAAATTCACTTGTACTTGTGTGTGTGTGTGTATACTCTATTTAGTTCTATGTAGTTTTATCATGTGTAAAATTGTGTATCCACCGCCAGTCAAGATACAAAACTATTCCCTCACATTGCCCCTTGTAACCACATCTGCTTCCGTCCCCTCCGACTTCAACCTTAACCCCTAGCAAACGCTATTCTGTTTTCTACTTTTATAATTTTATCATTTAAAATGTTATATAAATGGAATAATACAACACACAGCCTTATGGAATGGGCTTTTTACACTCAGCAAAGTTCCCTGGAGATTCATCCAAGTAACTGTGTGTATCAATAGTTCATTCATTTTTATTACTGAATAGGATTCATGGTACAGATATATTATAGTTTGTTAAAACATTCACCCACTGAAGGACATCCAGGTTGTTTCCAGGTGCTATAAACACTAGCTCACAGGGTTCTGTGTTTGCACACGTTTTCATTTGTCTGGAGTAAATGCCCAAGAGTGCAGCTGCTGGATCATACAGTATTTGCACTTTCAGTTTTTTTTTTTAATTTTTTATTGCATTTTAGGTTTGGGGGTACATGTGCAGAACATGCAAGACAGTTGCATAGGTACACACATGGCAGTGTGTTTTGCTTCCTTTCTCCCCTTCACCCACATTTGGCATTTCTCCCCAGGCTATCCCACCCCCTCCCGCTGGCCATCCCCTTTTCCCCCCAATAGACCCCAGTGTTTAGTACTCCCCTCCCTGTGTCCATGTGTTCTCATTTTTCATCACCCGCCTATGAGTGAGAATATGCGGAGTTTCATTTTCTGTTCTTGTGTCAGTTTGCTGAGAATGATGCTCTCCAGATTCATCCATGTCCCTAAAAACGACACATACTCATCATTTCTGATTGCTGCATAATATTCCATAGTGTATATGTGCCACATTTTCCCAATCCAGTCTATCATCGATGGGCATTTTGGTTGATTCCAGGTCTTTGCTATTGTAAACAGTGCTACAATGAACATTCATGTGCATGTGTCCTTATAGTAGAACGATTTATAGTCCTTTGGATATATACCCAGTAATGGGATTGCTGGGTCAAATGGAATTTCTATTTCTAAGGCCTTGAGGAATCGCCACACTGTCTTCCACAATGGTTGAACTAATTTACACTCCCACCAACAGTGTAAAAGTGTTCCTTTTTCTCCACATCCTCTCCAGCATCTGCTGTCTCCAGATTTTTTAATGATCGCCATTCTAATTGGCCTGAGATGGTATCTCAATGTGGTTTTGATTTGCATCTCTCTGATGACCAGAGACAATGAGCATTTTTTCATATGATTGTTGGCCTCATATATGTCTTCCTTTGTAAAGTGTCTGTTCATATCCTTTGCCCAATTTTGAATGGGCTTGTTTGTTTTTTTCCTGTAAATCTGTTTGAGTTCTTTGTAAATTCTGGATATCAGCCCTTTGTCAGATGGGTAAACTGCAAAAATTTTTTCCCATTCTGTTGGTTGCTGATTCACTCTAGTGACTGTTTCTTTTGCCGTGCAGAAGCTGTGGAGTTTCATTAGGTCCCATTTGTCTATTTTGGCCTTTGTTGCCAATGCTTTTGGTGTTTTGTTCATGAAGTCCTTGCCTACTCCTATGTCTTAGACGGTTTTGCCTAGATTTTCCTCCAGGGTTTTTATGGCACCAGGTCTTATGTTTAAGTCTGTAATCCATCTGGAGTTAATTTTGGTGTAAGGTGTCAGGAAGGGGTCCAGTTTCTGCTTTCTGCACATGGCTAGCCAGTTTTCCCAACACCATTTGTTGAAAAGGGAATCCTTTCCCCATTGCTTGTTTTTGTCAGGTTTATCAAAGATTGTATGGTTGTAGATATGTTGTGTTGCCTCCGATGCCTCTGTTCTGTTCCATTGGTCTACATCGCTGTTTTGGTACCAGTACCATGCTGTTTTGATTACTGTAGCCTTGTAGTATAGTTTGAAATCCAGTAGTGTGATGCCCCCCGCTGTGTTCTTTTTGCTTAGAATTGACTTGGCTATGCGGGCTCTCTTTTGGTTCCATATTAAGGTCATGGTGGTTTTTTTCCAGTTCTGTGAAGAAAGTCAATGGCAGCTTGATGGGGATAGCATTGATTCTGTAAATTACTTTGGGCAGTATAGCCATTTTTACAATATTAATTCTTCCTAACCATGAACATGGAATGTTTCTCCATCTGTTTGTGTCCTCTCTGATTTCGTTGAGCAGTGGTTTGTAGTTCTCCTTGAAGAGGTCCCTTACGTTCCTTGTGAGTTGTATTCCAAGGTATTTTATTCTTTTTGTGGCAATTGTGAATGGCAGTTCGTTCTTGATTTGGCTTTCTTTAAGTCTGTTATTGGTGTAGAGGAAGGCTTGTGATTTTTGCACATTGATTTTATATCCTGAGACTTTGCTGAAGTTGCTTATCAGTTTCAGGAGTTTTTGGGCTGAGGCGATGGGGTCTTCTAGGTATACTATCATATCGTTTGCAAATAGAGACAATTTGGCTTCCACCTTTCCTATTTGAATACCCTTTATTTCTTTTTCTTGCCTGATTGCTATGGCTAGAACTTCCAGTACTATATTGAATAGGAGTGGTGAGAGAGGGCATCCTTGTCTAGTGCCAGATTTCAAAGGGAATGCTTCCAGTTTTTGCCCATTCAGTATGATATTGGCTGTTGGTTTGTCATAAATAGCTTTTATTACTTTTAGATACATTCCATCGATACCGAGTTTATTGAGGGTTTTTAGCATAAAGGGCTGTTGAATTTTGTCGAATGCCTTCTCTGCATCAATTGAGATAATCATGTGGTTTTTGTTTTTGGTTCTGTTTATGTGGTGAATTACGTTGATAGACTTGCGTATGTTGAACAAGCCTTGCATCCCCAGGATGAATCCTACTTGATCATGATGAATAAGTTTTTTGATTTGCTGTTGCAATCGGCTTGCCAATCTTTTATTGAAGATTTTTGCATCTATGTTCATCATGGATATTGGCCTGAAGTTTTCTTTTCTTGTTGGGTCTCTGCCGGGTTTTGGTATCAGGATGATATTGGTCCCATAGAATGATTTGGGAAGGATTCTTTCTTTTTGGATTATTTGGAATAGTTTCAGAAGAAATGGTACCAGCTCCTCTTTGTGTGTCTGGTAGAATTCGGCTGTGAACCCGTCTGGACCTGGGCTTTTTTTGTGTGGTAGGCTCTTAATTGCTGCCTCGACTTCAGACCTTGTTATTGGTCTATTCATAGTTTCAGCTTCCTCCTGGTTTAGGCTTGGGAGGACACAGGAGTCCAGGAATTTATCCATTTCTTCCAGGTTTACTAGTTTATGTGCATAGAGTTGTTTGTAATATTCTCTGATGATGGTTTGAATTTCTGTGGAATCTGTGGTGATTTCCCCTTTGTCATTTTTTATTGCATCTATTTCGTTGTTCTCTCTTTTCTTTTTTTATCAATCTGGCTAGTGGTCTGTCTATTTTGTTGATCTTTTCAAAAAACCAGCTCTTGGATTTATTGATTTTTTGAAGGGTTTTTCGTGTCTCAATCTCCTTCAGTTCAGCTCTGATCTTAGTTATTTCTTGTCTTCTGCTGGGTTTTGAGTTTTTTTGATCTTGCTCCTCTAGCTCTTTCAATTTTGACAATAGGGTGTCAATTTTGGATCTCTCCATTCTTCTCATATGGGCACTTATTGCTATATACTTTCCTCTAGAGACTGCTTTAAATGTGTCCCAGAGATTCTGGCACGTTGTGTCTTCATTCTCATTGGTTTTGAAGAACTTCTTTATTTCTGCCTTCATTTCATTGTTTACCCAGTCAACATTTGAGAGCCAGTTGTTCAGTTTCCATGAAGCTGTGCAGTTCTGGGTTGGTTTCTGAATTCTGAGTTCTAACTTGATTGCAGTATGGTCTGAGAGGCTGTTTGTTATGATTTCAGTTGTTTTGCATTTGCTGAGCAGTGCTTTACTTCCAATTATGTGGTCAATTTTAGAGTAGGTGTGATGTGGTGCTGAGAAGAATGTATATTCTGTGGATTTGGGGCGGAGAGTTCTGTAAATGTCTATCAGGTTTGCTTGTTCCAGGTCTGAGTTCAAGCCCTGGATATCCTTGTTGATTTTCTGTCTGGTTGATCTGTCTAATATTGACAGTGGGGTGTTAAAGTTTCCCACTATTATTGTGTGGGAGTCTAGGTCTCTTTGTAAGTCGTTAAGAACTTGCCTTATGTATCTGGGTGCTCCTGTAGTGGGTCCATATATGTTTAGGATCGTTAGCTCTTCTTGTTGTATTGATCCTTTTACCATTATGTAATGGCCTTCTTTGTCTCTTTTGATCTTTGTTGCTTTAAAGTCTATTTTATCAGAGATGAGAATTGCAACTCCTGCTTTTTTTTTGCTCTCCATTTGCTTGGTAAATCTTCCTCCATCCCTTTATTTTGAGACTTTGTGTATCCTTGCATGTGAGATGGGTTTCCTGGATACAGCACACTGATGGGTTTTGGATTTTTATCCAATTTGCCAGTCTGTGTCTTTTGATTGGTGCATTTAGTCCATTTACATTTAGGGTTAATATTGTTATGTGTGAATTTGATACTGCCATTTCGATGCTAGCTGGCTGTTTTGCCTGTTAGTTGATGCAGATTCTTCATTATGTTGATGCTCTTTAGCATTTAGTGTGATTTTGGAATGGGTGGTACTGGTTGTTCTTTTCTATGTGTAGTGCCTCTTTCAGGAGCTCTTGTAAAGCAGGCCTGGTGGTGACAAAATGTCTGAGTACTTGCTTGTTCGCAAAGGATTTTATGTTTCCTTCACTTCTGAAGCTCAGTTTGGCTGGATATGAAATTCTGGGTTGAAAGTTCTTTTTTTTAAGAATGTTGAATATTGGCCCCCACTCTCTTCTGGCTTGTAGAGTTTCTGCCAAGAGATCTGCTGTGAGTCTGATGGGCTTCTCTTTGTGGGTGACCCGACCTTTCTCTCTGGCTGCCCTTAGTATTTTCTCCTTTATTTCAACCTTGTTGAATCTGACAATTATGTGCCTTGGGGTTGCTCTTCTTGCTCAATATCTTTGTGGTCTTCTCTGTATTTCCTACAATTGAGTGTTTGCCTGTCTTGCTAGGTGGGGGAAATTTTCCTGGATAATGTCCTGAAGAGTATTTTCCAGCTTGGATTCATTCTGTTCGTCACATTCTGGTATGCCTATCAGACATAGGTTAGGTCTCTTCACATAGTCCCACATTTCTTGGAGACTTTGTTCATTCCTTTTTGCGCTTTTTTCTCTGATCTTGGTTTCTCATTTTATTTCATTGAGTTGATCTTCGACTTCTGATATTCTTTCTTCTGCTTGGTAAATTCGGCTATTGAAACTTGTGCATGCTTTGCGAAGTTCTTGTATTGTGTTTTTCAGCTCCTTTAATTCATTCATATTCCTCTCTAAGTTATCCATTCTTGTTATCATTTCCTGAAATCTTTTTTCATATCTTTTTTCAAGGTTCTTAGTTTCTTTGCATTGATTTAAAACATCTTCTTTTAGCTCACAAAAGTTTCTCATTATCTACCTTCTGTCATCTAATTCCATCATTTTGTCACAGTCATTCTCCATCCAGCTTTGTTCCCTTGCTATGAGGAGTTTTTGTCCATTCTAGAAGGGAAGGTGTTCTGGTCTCAGGTGTTTTTCTCCTTTTTGCGCTGGTTTCTTCCCATCTTTGTGGATTTATCCACCTGTTTCTGTGTAGTTGCTGACTTTTTGATTGGGTCTCTGAGTGGACACCCAGATTGTTGATGATGAAGTATTTCTGTTACTTGGTTTTCCTTCTACCAGTCTCGCCCCTTCACTGTACGACTGCTGAGGTCCACTCCAGGCCCTGCTTGTCTGGGATGCACCTATAGCAGCTGCGGAACAGTAAGGGATGCTACCAGTTTCTTTTTCTGCTATCTTTGTCCCAGAATGATGCCTGCCAAATGTCAGTGTTTTCGATATAGAGGGGTCAGGGAGCTGCTTGAGGAGACAGTCTGTACTTTATAGGAGCTCAAGTGCTGAGCTGTGAGCTCTGTTGTTCATTCAGGGCTGTTAGACTGCTATGTTAATTCTGCTGCAACATAACTCGTAAAAAAACCCTTTTTTTCTCAGATGCTCTGTCTGGCGGGGGGTTGGGGCTTTCCTTGTGTCTGCCGCGCTATCCTGCCCAGCTAGGAGGCCGTCTAGTCACTATTTGCCTGCCGAGGCTCCACCCTGCTGGTGTGAGGTATGCCTTGTTGCTGCACGCTCTGCCCTTCTGCTGCGGTCTCCGCCCTGCTGCCATGGGCTACGCCCTGCTGCGGAGTCTCTCTGTTGTAGCGGGTTGCCTTGGCAACGGCAGGCTGCATCAGCAATGGGCGTGTACCTCAGTAGGGGCGGTTTGCCTCGGTAATGGCGGACGCCCCTTCCCCACGGAGCTGCGGCCTCAGGGAACCCCTCCACGGGGAGCGTTTGGAATCGCTGTTTTGTTTGTCCCACTGCGCTACCCCAAATGCTGTGACCCTGGAATCTCCTGGGCTGGCTCACTGTCCAAGTCCCATTCAGTCTCAAGTTCAGCCCTCCCAAGTCTCAGGTTGCCGGCCCAACAGGGCACCCGGATGAGCGCGCTTCGTGTGGACTGCTGTGTAGCGCCACCACAGCACGGGCCGCCGCCGCACCGGCTGCCAGCTGCACCAGCCAAAACCTCTGCCTGGTGTCCCACGTCTCCTCTATACCTAGGAATTTCCCCATTCTTTGGGCAACAAAGATCCGTCTGGAAATGCGGCCCTGATTCACCCCCTCCGTGCATTGACCGCGACCTTCAATCCTGGGTTGTTCTCACAGCGCCATCTTGAGTCCTTCTCCTGCACTTTCAGTTTTATAAGAAACTGCCAAAATGTTTTCTAGAGTGGCTGCACCATTTTACATTCTCACTAGCAATGTAGGAGTTTCTCTGTATCTTCATCAGGATTTTATGTAGTTTCTTTTTTTTATTGTTTTAGTCATTCTGATAGATATGTAGTAATATTACATTGTGGTTTTTATTTGCATTTTTCTAATGACTAATGATGTTGAACATCGTTTCACATGATTATCTGCCATCTTCAGTGAAATATTTGTGTATGTCTTTCCCCCATTTGCTAATTGGATTTTCTGGGTTTTTTTTTTGTTTTAACTGTTGACTTTTGAGAGTTCTGTATTCTATATACTTGGCCTTGAGAGTTCCATATTCTATATACTTGTTGGAAATGTAGTTTGCAAATATTTGACCTCAGTAGTCTATAGCTTTTCTTTTCAAAGGTTCTCTGACAGAGTGAAAGTTTTAATTTCAATGAAGTTCAGGTTATTAAATTTTTTCTTTTATGAATCAAGATTTTGTTTTGTTGTCATTGTTGTTTTAGAGACAGAGACTTGCTCTCTCCCCAGGCTTGGGTACGGTAGCATGATCAGAGCTCATTGCAGACTCAAATTCCAAAATCCTGGGCTCAAGTGATCCTCTTGAGTAGCTGGTTCTGCAGGCATGTGCCATCACAGTGGGCTAATTTTTGTTTGTTTTTGTAGAGACAGGGTCTCACTCTGTTGCCCAGGCTGTTCTCAAACTCCCGGGCTCAAGTGATCCTCATGTCTTGGCCTCCCAAAGTGCTAGGATTACAGGCATGAGCCACTGTGCCCAGCCTGGATCATGCTTTTGACATCAATTCTAATAATTCTTCACCCTAGCCCTAGATCCATTTTATCCTGT
This sequence comes from Callithrix jacchus, assembly GCF_049354715.1. Classification (NCBI taxonomy): domain Eukaryota; kingdom Metazoa; phylum Chordata; class Mammalia; order Primates; family Cebidae; genus Callithrix; species Callithrix jacchus. Next base: position 22,915,575 of record NC_133524.1, read on the forward strand.
ATACTTTCTAAAAGTTTTTATAGTTTTATGTTTTACACTTAAGTCCATGACCCATTTAATTTTTGTATAATATATGAAGTTCAGGTCAAAGCTTTTTAGAAAGACGTATGAATGTCCAATTGCTTTAGCACAGTTTATTAAAAAGCCTCTTTAATTTTTTTAAGTTGTAAAAGATTTGAGGACATATAAAGGCTGATGGAACCTAGCTATTACAAAAGTGTGAGGTCAAAGACACAGAAATATAGGAATAATAGTGGCACAGGTCCTTGAGAAGGTTAGAGGGAATGAGGTCCACTGTCAATACTTTAGGCATAATGTGTGACAAGTGCAAAGAAGAGGAAGAATTTCATTGTCACATTTTCGTCTTGTCAGAATCATTTGGGATTATGTGGATTATAGTCAGAACTGCAATTTTGAGAAACTCACAATATATTTGATTCATCTTTCCTTCTCAAATTTCATACTATTGAATTATGCCAATCTTTTACTTAAATCTCATTAAGGGTCAATAAATTCAATCCCATGGTGATTAATTTAGTATATACTTCACGTTCAAAATGTAGTAAGTGACATGGGGAGTTGCCACATAATACCTGATTCTGCTCTTGAGGTGTTTATAAACAAGTTGAGAAAGCTGAAAACAGTTAAAGAAGTAAAAGAAAATGTATAAATATGTTGAAGTGCTGAAGACAGGTCCCCGGTTCCTTATCCAAAACATTTAGAGTCAGACAACCTTCAGGGTTGAGAATTTTTTCTCATTTTAGGAAGGTAACATGGTTTGAAAACTGTATAATAGGAATCAATGCCAGTGGGACAGGGCCACAGCTCCCAATAACCAAACTTTACATTTGTTAAAATATACATAAAATCAAATCTATATATAATAAATGACTATAAATACAATAGGTTTGTTGCCAAATTAATTTGAACTGAAGGGAAAAACAAAAATTTCTGCTTTTACGAAATGTTTGGGTTTCAGAATTGTGAGAAGGCATCGTGGACTTGTTCCATGTGTAGTAACTGATACAGGGAAAGGAAATGAGCATTTACAGCATAGGTAGAAACTTCCCATTTGTTTTCAGCCATAGAATCTGAGACTCAAAACAAGTAGTAATTCAGCATCATCTGGAAACTTGTAGAAAATGCAAATATCAGGGCCTACCCCAGACCTACTTGAGTCAAAAATCCATGGGTTGGGTCCCAGTAACCTCTGTTTTAACAGGGAATTCTGAGGCACATTAAAAATTTTTTATTGTGTATATATAAGGTGTACAGCATAATGCTTTGTCATATACATGCCCAGTGAGCTAGTTACTACAGAAAGCAAATTTGCATATCTGTCCTCTTGCACAACTACCCCTTTTCTGCTGAGAACCACTTACATAACAAGTAGGTGACAGAGAACCAGGATTGAAACTCAGGTGTTTCTGACTCAAAACTGAATGGTTTTATTTTTAATGCTGTTTCCCTTTCTCTCAAAGTAGAATGAAGCAAGAGATATATGTAAGCTCAGATGATAATTGTGACTTTAAAGAAGGTGTATTGAAATACACTTCACTTTAATCCAACAGATAAGAACAAAAGAATTTTGTCATATGCACTCCTAGAAAATGAGTCTGTCTCTTAATTATACATACTTCACTTTAATAGATAAGAACAAAAGAATTTTATAGTATACACCCCTAGAAAATTAGTCTCTCTTAATGATGTCAGGAAAAAAATATGCATTGAAAAGTCCCTGTTTTATTTCCTCCATGTTAACATCTTGAAGATGGTACAATTTATTTTTCTATTTCTATAAGATGAAGGTAGTAATTTAGCTTAATTGTGAATTAAGAGTTAGCAGCTGTGAAAGGAAAAGACGTTCTCAAATACTCCTCAGATGGTTATTGATCTATTATTTGGTATCTTTGATTTGTATCAAAGATATGTATTTTCCTGATAAGTTGATGTGCCTTGCTTTCTAATTTCAGCATAATTCTTAGTGTACACATTGACAAATTTAAGAAAAAATCCAATTGAAAGCCATCACAATATCCTTTTGCCAGTAAATAGTGGTTATTTGTGTGGTTCTAGTTCTACTGGGAAGGCAAGAATCCATATCAATTAGGACACTGCAGGTTTGAACTTAAAGGGTAAGTGAAGACCCAGAGGAAAGGGGGAAATTGAGGACACTGATCATTTTGCTCCTTATTCACTGTCAAACAGGATGACTTAGCTCTGAATGTGAGCAGGTAGACATTAATATGGATGTGCTTAGAATGAGTCGTAGCAAAATACAAACCTAATAGTCCCTTGGGACATGTCCCAATAACTCAGTGTCATATTGATATTCTTCGAAAAGGAATACTGTGCTGGAAAATAAATCACTGTAGAAACAAAATGGCAAGAAATGGTATCAGGCTCATACCGCCTTTGAATTCCTTTTTTACCATGGTGAGTAAAACTTTGTTCAAAGGGATGAAATGAATGTAATCCAGTATCTTCTAATGGCAATTAATCATATCAGTTTAGGGCAGCTGTTGCAGTTATCTTTTGCTGCATAACAAATCACTTCAACACTTAGCGCCTTAAAACAGTAACAACAATAATTATGCTCACAAATCTGCAATTTGGTCAGGGCTCAGTGGAACAGCATGTCTTAACTCTACTCTGTGACTGTTGAGACTGCTTGAAGGCTGTTAGCTAGAATTATCTGAAGGTGTGAACACTCACAGGTCTGGCTGTTGCATCAGTTTTTTTTGTTTTTGCTTTTGTTTTTTGACACAGGATCTCGCTCTGTTGCCCAGGCTATAGTGCAATGTTGCAATCATGGCTCGCTGCAAACTCCGCCTCCCAGGCTCAAGTGATTCTCCTGCCTCAGCCTACTGAGTAGCTGGGATCACAGGTATGTGCCACCAGACCCAGCTAATCTTCCGTATTCTTTTGTAAAGAAAGGGTTTCATCATCTTTCCCAGGCTTACCTTGGCCTCCCAAAGTGCTGGGACTACAGGTGTGAGCCACCACATCCGGCTTGGATCAGATATTAGTTGGCATTTTCAGCTGAAACATGTACATGTGATTTCTTCCTGTGACCTGGGCTTACTCACAAAATCATGATTGGGTTCTAAGGGTGAGTATACACAGGGAGGGAGAGAAAGCCAGGTAGAAGCTGCATCACCTTTTATAACCTAGATTTGGAGGTCATGCACTGTCTGTTCTATACATTGAAGTTGTCATAAAGTCTTGCCCAGGTTTAAAGGGAGGGGAAATAGAGCACACTTCATGATAGGGCAGTGACAAGTTTCTGAGAAGGGCAAATGGGGCTATAGTTGGAAAATATAGTCAGCCACAGGATCTTAAGAATTGTACCTTTGATTTTTAAATTGTTTTTGACTTTTTATTTTGATTTCTTTTATTTCAAAATATTTAGAATTTTTAAAATCAAAATTCTTATTTTGAAATAATTTTATAGTTGAGTTGCAAAAATTGTACTGTTTCCCTATCCAGTTTTCCTTTATGTTACATCATACATAACAACAGTATGACAGTTATAAAAGCTGAACAATTAACCTTGGTACAGTACTATTAACCAAGTTGCAGAACTTAGGTAGATTTCACCAGTTTTTCTCCTAATATTCTTATTCTCTTTCAAGATTGAATTCAGGAGTGCATATTACATTTGCTCATGTTGCCTCAGTCTCCTCCAATCCGTGACACGTTCTCTGTGTTTCCTTGCCTTTCACATTCTTGACACTTTTGAAGACTGCTGGTCAGTTATTTTGTAGAATGTCCCTCCACTGGGTTGTCAGATGTTTTTTCCATGATTGGATATGGCTTATGCATTTTCAGGAAGGATACCACAGAGGTGAGGTGCCCTTTCACATCAAGGAGTCTACAATGTTGATATGTGTTGCTGATGATGTTCATCTTGATCACTTGGTTAATCTGCCAAGTGGTGTCTACCACATTCTTGACTATGACTTTACTATTTTTCTCCTTGTAATTGCTAAATATTTTGGAGTGATACTTTTGAGACTAAACAAATATCTCAGAACGTTTCATTTAAACTTTTGCAAACAAATTTTATCATCTATTGTTGGATCTTGTTTGCGGCAATAACTACTGTGAGGTTTTGGTGCTCTTCTGTTTTCCTCATTCCTTCTGTATTAGTTAATTAGAATTCTTCTCTAAGGCAGAGCTGTCCCTCCACCCCTGTTTGTTTATTTATTCACTTATTTATTTATATCAGCATAGACTCATAGATATTGCTTTCTTTTTAGGTTTATAATTTAATACTAACATTTAAAAATTTTTTGTTGCTCAAGTTATTTCAACTTTGGTTTTTGGAAACTCTTCCAGATTGGCTCCTACGCCCTTTAAACAGGCCCCTATTCTTTGTTTAAAATTTTTTTTGACCACTTCTTTACTTTATGGCATCAAAACATGCTGTGGATTCATCTTATATTTTCCTGGTTCCTTTTATTGAAACATGGTACTTAGAAAGCAAGATTTGAGTGCTTATATATAAGCATTGTTACTAAGCTATCATACATAAACCCACATCAATATTTATATCTATATCTATTTATCTGCATATATATGTATGTTAAAAATCATGTGTCCTTACTGAGACCTCTAACTAATGCAGCACCATTTTCTGTATTTGTAACTGCCTTCTCTGAAGGTGAAAACCCAGCTCTCATTATCTACAATATATTTACTTACTTTGCTCCTGGAATACAAATAATTTTAGAATCATTAAACCACAACCCTGTGAGAAACAAATTTACCACTGTGCTTTTTGCCTTTAGTCTTAATAGTACCTAGTCAAAACATTGCTTTCCAAAGTGATTTAGGTCAGTTCCTTTTTTCCTCACCACCTTCAGGGTGGTTATATGATTCATTTATAATATGGTTAGATTTGTCCCAGGCTGCATTCCTTTTCTCCCACATCCTTGCTGATTTAACAAATTATATACATTAAAATGTACTCTTTATGGTATACAGTTCTATTGATTGCGACAAATTCATAGCGTTGTGTATCCACCACCAAAGTCCCTTACAAAACAGTCTCATCACTACAGAAATTCCCTTCTGCTGTCCCTTCATTGTCACCCCTAACCCCATGCCTCAATCCTTGGGAACCACTGCTCCTGTTTTCCATCCCTATAGTTTTTGTCTTTTGCAGACAAATGGAATCATGTAAAATGTAGCCTTTTGAGTCTGGCTTCTGGTATTCAGCAAAATGCACTTAAGATTCATCCATGTTGTTACACAAATCAATATTTCATTCATTTTTATTGCTGGGCAGTATTGCATTGTATGCATGTACCACAGTTTGTTGATCTATTCTTCAGTTGAAAGACAGTTGTGCTGTTTCCAGTTTTGGCCATTAGGCATAAATCTGCTATAAACATTCATGCACAGACTTTTGTATGAACATCAGTTTTTGTTTTTCTCAAGTAGATATCAAAGAGTATGATTACAGGCACATATGGTAGGTGTTTGTTTAACTTCATTAGAAGCTGTCAAACTCATTTCCAGAGTGGCCATACCAGTTTCCATTCCCACTAACAATATATGAGAGTTCTGGTCTTTCTGTGTCCTTGTCACTGTCATTTGGTTGCTCTGCAATTTCAGTTCTACATGGGATTCAGGAAAAGTCATGAATTTGAAGTCAGTTTGGTTATTTTTTCATCATAAGAATGGGAGGAATGCTCTTTTTAACTTTCTACATCACAAGTAGAAGCCAGGAGTAGAAAAACTTTGATTTTAAGTTTAAGGAGTTAACACAAGTTTAACTGGGAAATTAAGGTCAAAAGGATATACTTACATTATTCTGGGATAAACAGAGCTACATTGCATAGAAACACAATGTATAGGGAGATTTACAGAGATAAACACATCGCTTTCTTTGAGTAGTCTCCTTTAATTTTTTTCATGCCATGTGACTAGCTCTCTTCTGATGTTCCCAGAGAACTTTGCCTATAATTTGCTATGCTGATATTACCCTATTTTGTCACTATTACTTACAGGTTATATATTTGAATTCTTATGAGATCAGAGAGATTATGTAAATAGATCAATCTTGCCGTTTGGCACAGTGGGAGGGGTGGAGTCGGTGCATGCTATGTGCTACTTTAAGGTAGTTAAAGTTAAAATTCATATGTGTATGTGAAACGGAGCTTATGGTCCCTGATTTGATCTGTGTGGTGTTTGGCTATAGCTTCTTGTAAGCAGTGATCAGCATAGTGCCAGCAGCAACACCTAGTAGGTGTTTGACATTTATTGAGTGAATGATTGAATGTCACAGAATCTGGCAGGAGATCCAAAGCAATAACAATGAGATCAAAACAGATTGTTTCCTTTTCTTATAATCTTTGGGAGTGCCAATGGCTTTTTTTTTTTTTTTTTTTTTTTTTTTTTAAATTTTTTATTGGATTATAGGTTTTGGGTTACATGAGCAGAGCATGCAAGACAGTTGCGTAGGTACACACATGGCAGTGTGCTTTGCTTTTCTTCTCCCCTTCACCCACATTTGGCATTTCTCCCCAGGCTATCCCTCCCCACCTCCCCCTCCCACTGGCCCTCCCCTTTTCCCCCCAATAGACCCCAGTGTTTAGTACTCCCCTTTCTGTGTCCATGTGTTCTCATTTTTCATCACCCACCTATGAGTGAGAATATGCGGTGTTTCATTTTCTGTTCTTGTGTCAGTTTGCTGAGGATGATGTTTTCCAGATTCATCCATGTCCCTACAAACGACACGAACTCATCATTTCTGATTGCTGCATAATATTCCATGGTGTATATGTGCCACATTTTTCCAATCCAGTCTATTATCAATGGGCATTTGGGTTGATTCCAGGTCTTTGCTATTGTAAACAGTGCTGCAATGAACATTCGTGTACATGTGTCCTTATAGTAGAACGATTTATAGTCTTTTGGATATATACCCAGTAATGGGATTGCTGGGTCAAATGGAATTTCTATTTCTAAGGCCTTGAGGAATCGCCACACTGTCTTCCACAATGGTTGAACTAATTTACACTCCCACCAACAGTGTAAAAGTGTTCCTTTTTCTCCACATCCTCTCCAGCATCTGTTGTCTCCAGATTTTTTAATGATCGCCATTCTAACTGGCGTGAGATGGTATCTCAATGTGGTTTTGATTTGCATCTCTCTGATGACCAGTGACGATGAGCATTTTTTCATATGATTGTTGGCCTTATATATGTCTTCTTTCGTAAAGTATCTGTTCATATCCTTTGCCCACTTTTGAATGGGCTTGTTTGTTTTTTTCCTGTAAATCTGCTTGAGTTGTTTGTAAATTCTGGATATCAGCCCTTTGTCAGATGGGTAGACTGCGAAAATTTTTTCCCATTCTGTTGGTTGCCGATCCACTCTAGTGACTGTTTCTTTTGCCGTGCAGAAGCTGTGGAGTTTCATTAGGTCCCACTTGTCTATTTTGGCTTTTGTTGCCAATGCTCTTGGTGTTTTGTTCATGAAGTCCTTGCCTACTCCTATGTCCTGGATAGTTTTGCCTAGATTTCCTTCTAGGGTTTTTATGGTGCCAGGTCTTATGTTTAAGTCTTTAATCCATCTGGAGTTAATTTTAGTGTAAGGTGTCAGGAAGGGGTCCAGTTTCTGCTTTCTGCACATGGCTAGCCAGTTTTCCCAACACCATTTGTTAAACATGGAATCCTTGCACCATTGCTTGTTTTTGTCAGGTTTATCAAAGATTGTATAGTTGTATGTATGTTGTGTTGCCTCCGGTGCCTCTGTTTTGTTCCATTGGTCTATATCTCTGTTTTGGTACCAGTACCATGCTGTTTTGATTACTGTAGCCTTGTAGTATAGTTTGAAATCCGGTAGTGTGATGCCCCCCGCTGTGTTCTTTTTGCTTAGAATTGACTTGGCTATGCGGGCTCTCTTTTGGTTCCATATGAAGTTCATGGTGGTTTTTTCCAGTTCTGTGAAGAAAGTCAATGGTAGCTTGATGGGGATAGCGTTGATTCTGTAAATTACTTTGGGCAGTATAGCCATTTTCACGATATTAATTCTTCCTAACCATGAACATGGAATGTTTCTCCATCTGTTTGTGTCCTCTCTGATTTCGTTGAGCAGTGGTTTGTAGTTCTCCTTGAAGAGGTCCCTTACGTTCCTTGTGAGTTGTATTCCAAGGTATTTTATTCTTTTTGTAGCAATTGCGAATGGCAGTTCGCTCTTGATTTGGCTTTCTTTAAGTCTGTTATTGGTGTAGACGAATGCTTGTGATTTTTGCACATTGATTTTATATCCTGAGACTTTGCTGAAGTTGTTTATCAGTTTCAGGAGTTTTTGGGCTGAGGCGATGGGGTCTTCTAGGTATACTATCATGTCGTCTGCAAATAGAGACAATTTGGCTTCCACCTTTCCTATTTGAATACCCTTTATTTCTTTTTCTTGCCTGATTGCTCTGGCTAGAACTTCCAGTACTATATTGAATAGGAGTGGTGAGAGAGGGCATCCTTGTCTAGTACCAGATTTCAAAGGGAATGCTTCCAGTTTTTGCCCATTCAGTATGATATTGGCTGTTGGTTTGTCATAAATAGCTTTTATTACTTTGAGATACGTTCCATCGATACCGAGTTTATTGAGGGTTTTTAGCATAAAGGGCTGTTGAATTTTGTCAAATGCCTTCTCTGCGTCAATTGAGATAATCATGTGGTTTTTGTTTTTGGTTCTGTTTATGTGGTGAATTACGTTGATAGACTTGCGTATGTTGAACCAGCCTTGCATCCCTGGGATGAATCCTACTTGATCATGATGAATAAGTTTTTTGATTTGCTGTTGCAATCGGCTTGCCAATCTTTTATTGAAGATTTTTGCATCTATGTTCATCATGGATATTGGCCTGAAGTTTTCTTTTCTCGTTGGGTCTCTGCCGGGTTTTGGTATCAGGATGATGTTGGTCTCATAAAATGATTTGGGAAGGATTCCCTCTTTTTGGATTGTTTGAAATAGTTTTAGAAGGAATGGTACCAGCTCCTCCTTGTGTGTCTGGTAGAATTCGGCTGTGAACCCATCTGGACCTGGGCTTTTTTTGTGAGGTAGGCTCTTAATTGCTGCCTCAACTTCAGACCTTGTTATTGGTCTATTCATAGTTTCAGCTTCCTCCTGGTTTAGGCTTGGGAGGACACAGGAGTCCAGGAATTTATCCATTTCTTCCAGGTTTACTAGTTTATGTGCATAGAGTTGTTTGTAATATTCTCTGATGATGGTTTGAATTTCTGTGGAATCTGTGGTGATTTCCCCTTTATCATTTTTTATTGCATCTATTTGATTGTTCTCTCTTTTATTTTTAATCAATCTGGCTAGTGGTCTGTCTATTTTGTTGATCTTTTCAAAAAACCAGCTCTTGGATTTATTGATTTTTTGAAGGGTTTTTCGTGTCTCAATCTCCTTCAGCTCAGCTCTGATCTTAGTAATTTCTTGTCTTCTGCTGGGTTTTGAGTTTTTTTGATCTTGCTCCTCTAGCTCTTTCAATTTTGACGATAGGGTGTCAATTTTGGATCTCTCCATTCTCCTCATATGGGCACTTATTGCTATATATTTTCCTCTAGAGACTGCTTTAAATGTGTCCCAGAGGTTCTGGCACGTTGTGTCTTCATTCTCATTGGTTTCGAAGAACTTCTTTATTTCTGCCTTCATTTCGTTGTTTACCCAGTCAACATTCAAGAGCCAGTTGTTCAGTTTCCATGAAGCTGTGCGGTTCTGGGTCGGTTTCTGAATTCTGAGTTCTAACTTGATTGCACTATGGTCTGAGAGGCTGTTTGTTATGATTTCAGTTGTTTTGCATTTGTTGAGCAGTGCTTTACTTCCAATTATGTGGTCAATTTTAGAGTAGGTGTGATGTGGTGCTGAGAAGAATGTGTATTCTGTGGATTTGGGGTGGAGAGTTCTGTAAATGTCCACCAGGTTTGCTTGCTCCAGGTCTGAGTTCAAGCCCTGGGTATCCTTGTTGATTTTCTGTCTGGTTGATCTGTCTAGTATTGACAGTGGAGTGTTAAAGTCTCCCACTATTATTGTGTGGGAGTCTAAGTCCTTTTGTAGGTCATTAAGAACTTGCCTTATGTATCTGGGTGCTCCTGTATTGGGTCCATATATGTTTAGGATCGTTAGCTCTTCTTGTTGTATCGATCCTTTTACCATTATGTAATGGCCTTCTTTGTCTCTTTTGATCTTTGTTGCTTTAAAGTCTATTTTATCAGAGATGAGAATTGCAACTCCTGCTTTTTTTTGCTTTCCATTAGCTTGGTAAATCTTCCTCCATCCCTTTATTTTGAGCCTTTGTGTGTCCTTGCATGTGAGATGGGTTTCCTGGATACAGCACACTGATGGGTTTTGGATTTTTATCCAATTTGCCAGTCTGTGTCTTTTGATTGGTGCATTTAGTCCATTTACATTTAGGGTTAATATTGTTATGTGTGAATTTGATACTGCCATTTTGATTCTAAGTGGCTGTTTTGCCTGTTAGTTGTTGTAGATTCTTCATTATGTTGAAGCTCTTTAGCATTCAGTGTGATTTTGGAATGGCTGGTACTGATTGATCCTTTCTATGTGTAGTGCCTCTTTTAGGAGCTCTTGTAAAGCAGGCCTGGTGGTGACAAAATCTCTGAGTACTTGCTTGTTCGCAAAGGATTTTATTCTTCCTTCACTTCTGAAGCTCAGTTTGGCTGGATATGAAATTCTGGGTTGAAAGTTCTTTTCTTTAAGAATGTTGAATATTGGCCCCCACTCTCTTCTGGCTTGTAGTGTTTCTGCTGAGAGATCTGCTGTGAGTCTGATGGGCTTCCCTTTGTGGGTGACCTGACCTTTCTCTCTGGCTGCCCTTAGTATTCTCTCCTTTATTTCAACCCTGTTGAATCTGACAATTATGTGCCTTGGGGTTGCTCTTCTTGCGGAATATCTTTGTGGTGTTCTCTGTATTTCCTGCAATTGAGTGTTGGCTTGTCTTGCTAGGTGGGGGAAATTTTCCTGGATGATGTCCTGAAGAGTATTTTCCAGCTGGGATTCATTCTCTTCGTCCCCTTCTGGTACACCTATCAAACGTAGGTTAGGTCTTTTCACATAGTCCCACATTTCTTGGAGACTTTGTTCGTTCCTTTTTGCGCTTTTTTCTCTGATCTTGGTTTCTCGTTTTATTTCATTGAGTTGGTCTTCGACTTCAGATATTCTTTCTTCTGCTTGGTCAATTCGGCTATTGAAACTTGCGTTTGCTTCGCGAAGTTCTCGTATTGTGTTTTTCAGCTCCTTTAATTCATTCATATTCCTCTCTAAGGTATCCATTCTTGTTATCATTTCCTCGAATCTTTTTTCAAATCTTTTTTCAAGGTTCTTAGTTTCTTTGCATTGATTTAATACATGATCTTTTAGCTCACAAAAGTTTCTCATTATCCATCTTCTGAAGTCTAATTCCGTCATTTTGTCACAGTCATTCTCCGTCCAGCTTTGTTCCCTTGCTGGTGAGGAGTTTTGGTCCTTTCTAGGAGGCGATGTGTTCTGGTTTCGGGTGTTTTCCTCCTTTTTGCGCTGGTTTCTTCCCATCTTTGTGGATTTGTCCGCTGGTCGTCTGCGTAGTTGCTGACTTTTCGTTTGGGTCTCTGAGTGGACACCCAGAATGTTGATGATGAAGTATTTCTGTTGCTTGGTTTTCCTTCTACCAGTCTAGCCCCTTCGCTGTACGACTGTTGAGGTCTGCTCCAGACCCTGCTTGTCTGGGGTGCACCTCTAGTAGCCGTGGCACAGCGAGGGATGCTACCAGTTTCTTTTTCTGCTCTCTTTGTCCCAGGATGATGCCTGCCTAATGACAGTCTTTTGGATATAGAGGGGTCAGGGAGCTGCTTGAGGAGACAGTTTGTACTTTATAGGGGTTTAATTGCTGAGCTGTGCACTCTGTTGTTCATTCAGGGCTGTTAGGCTGCTATGTTTGATTCTGCTGCAACACAGCTCATTAAACAACCCTTTTTTTTTTCTCAAATGCTCTGTGTTGAGGGGTTTGGGCTTTATTTTTGGATGTCCGATCAGGTGTCCTGCCCAGCTCAAAGGCAGACTAGCCACTGTTTGGCTGCGGAGGCTCCGCCCTGCTGTTGTGTGATTCACGCTGTTCCTGCCGGCTCTGCTGTGGTCTCCGCCACACCCTGCGGCGGAGTCTCTTCGTTGTAGCGTGTTGCCTCAGCAACGGCAGGCTGCGTCAGCAGTGGGCGTGTATCTCAGTAGGGACGGGTTGCCTCGGCAACGGCTGGCTGCGTCAGCAGTGGGCGTGTATCTCAGTTGGGGCGGGTTGCCTCGGCAACGGCTGGCTGCCTGCCTCAGCAGTGGGCGTGTATATCAGTTGCCTCCGTAGTGGAGGACGCCCCTCCCCCACAGAGCGTCTCGGACCGTCTGCCCGGGATAGTTTGAAATCGCGGTTTTGTTCGTCCCACTGGGTATCCCAAGCGATCTGTCCCTGCAATCCCCTGGGCTGGGCTACTGTGCAAGTCTCGTTCAGTCTCAAGTCCAGCCCTCTCAAGTCTCAGGTTGCCGGTTCAACAAGGCACCCGGACAAGCGCGCCCTGTGGGGATTGCTGGGTAGGGCCGGCCGCCGCCGCCCCGGCTGCCGGCTTCGCCAGGCAGACCTACTGCCTGGCGTCCTGTGTCTTTTTATACTTGGGAGTTTCCCCGTTCTGTGGGCAACAAAGATCAGTCTGGAAATGCAGCACTGACTCACCGTTTGCGAATTCAACGCGGGCTCCAATCCTGGGTTGTTCTCACAGCGCCATCTTGAGTCCCCTCCCGCCAATGGCTTTTATAGATCTTATGGAACTTCTTGTCACGTCACAGGTGTTGACAGTTTCTATGTCTACATGTCATGAAGGACTACAATTAAAATAAAATTAAAATAATTGAAAAAATAAAGGACAAGCCTCAATTTCCTAAATTAGCTCATGGACTACTTTTACGTCAAATATCAGGTGTTGAGTCAAATGATGACACAGGAAGATTTATTTTATTTTATTTTTTTGCAATGTAATATACCTAGTTTGGTTTGGTGACTGGCAGAGAGAAATGTATTTAAGATTGAAAATTACCTAAGCACCATTCATCTCCATCTGCATTATCTCACAAATTCTTGTAGGCTATGGGATTATTTCATGGGAGATATTTCAGATAATTGAAAGAGGTAGAATGGCTGTTTTAAGCTGCCATTCATTTCTAAAAGGTGATTTGGAATTTTAGATTAAGATCAATACTTTGAGGTACATGTAGAAATGACAAGGTAGAATCTAAGAAGTGCCCTGGAGTCTAAACTGGGTAAGTGTTTTTAAAATACTGAAGGAACAGCAAGAAATTTCTTTTTTACTTCTCACTTGTCATTTTATCTCTAAAGGATTGAGGAACTTTTCTTGAGGTAGAGTGGGAGCAAAAGGAAAATTATAGGTTAGGAGATAAAAAGCCTTTTGGGCAGAGGAAAGATTGTGGTAATGGAGCCAGCAGATCTGAAGGTGGGAAGGATACACATATACAGAAGAAAAACTCAGCTCTAAGAAAGAATTCCCAGGGGCAGGTAAGACAGAAGAATAAATTAGGTACAAAGCACAGGAATCCCTGAAAAATTGTAATGTGAATGTAACCAGCTGTTTTCTCTGAGCTAGACATTCCATATCCACTTAGCTTACAATCACCCAGAATCGACATGACATTGGCCAAGTTTACATTAGTCAGACAACACTGTGTTTTCTATCTCTGTTACTGATACTTAAAATAAAAATAAGGGCTTCTTGTTTATGCTTCTGTTTACCCTACCATCTGTACTTCTTTTCTCTGGCTCACTTCTTAACATCCAAAAAAACCCCAAATGAAACAAAACAAAACTGGTTTGCAGTAAAATTTATCTGATTCAGTTTCAACCCACTGTTTCAAATACCACACATCCATACCACCAAAGCATTCTTTGGAAATTCTTGATGTAATTAATATATCTCTATGCCAAGTTAATTTGATATCTTGCTTCAATTTTCCCTTCATGTGATTAGGCACTTGAGAATTAGGTTTCACAGGCCAGTTTACATAAATAATGAATAACCTGATTTACCCTTTCCATATTGGTCTTTCCCTTTATTGTGTAAAGAAATGTTGTAATATACATGCAGCCTGCATTGCAAGTCCTTTACCTTTTCTAGCACTTACAAATATTAATACTGAAATACTAAAGAGTTCTGGCTTTCATGGGTACATTGCTGCCACATCTTATCAGTTCACAAAGGAAGAAATATGAATTTCACATGAAAAGGCAGGGTTTGGGAGGATGCTATTTATAAATGACAATGGCTGAAAAGCTAATGTGTTGATCAGACTTCTACAGCTTTGAAAAATAATGGAGGCACTCTCTCTCTGCATTGTTGTCACTGTATAGTCCAGGACATAAATCCACAGCATTTAAGATGACAAGACCTTGTATTTACATAGAGACTTTCTCCAAGGAATTCACATCACTCCTTAGGAATGGCTCCATTAATTCTTATAGCTTAGGGAACTGGAGTGGGAAGATATATTTTTATGGCCAGTTGTCATAAATGAAGAAACCATGCCTGTGGTATATTTGTAACTTTCCTCAAGGTCACTCTAGCCAACCTGAATTACCAGAAGTGTGCAAATCCAGAGTAGTATCAATTTCCCATGTTGCGGGAGGAATGTATGAGTCTCATGGGGTTGATGAGGACCATGGCTTTTCAGAAACTGCCTTCTATCATTTTTACTCCTCTATGTCATCTGTGACTGAGAGATATTATCTACGGTTAGCTTTTCCCAAACCACAATCCTCTGAACACCAGGCTTTGCAAGACGCCAATAGGTCTCCACAAAGAAAAAAAGGCTCCCATGGCCAAATAAGTTTGAGAACTGCTTTGTGCTGTAACCACTCCTTGGTGATTCATAATTCCTATTAGTGCAGTAAAGCTCTGAAAAGCCCTGTAGTGAAGAAGATTACTTAAGTTTGCTTAATACACAGTCCACCAGACTTATTTGACCATGGAAATAAAGTTTTTTTTATATACAGCACCTTTTAATGATTTATAGAACTGCTTTTCAATGGATCACATTCTGGGGAAATAAATTTCTTCGATAAAAGCTCTGGGGAGGAAATGCTGCTCTAAATAACTTTTTGTTCTTTGATATTCCTGGGCCCACCCTCTGTATTGAGGCCTTATTCACGGATGACTTGGGTGGTGTCTGAACCTTTGAGATGCAGCAGATACTCTCAGTGTTGAAAGCTAAGGTTCTATGGGAGGAATGAAATGGTGTTGAAAAACGACTCAGGAGCAATGCAATAGCCTTGTGCTCCAATCTCCTTCCCATTCCTGCCTAGTTCTAGTTTATTATACACCCTGATAAGGGGACATTTGCTTGGAATGATGGCACAGTGAGCTGTGTGCTGGGCACTGAGGGAATGAACAGTCACAGATCAAGTAGCAAATCTGGTACAGACCAAGCACCAAGGAGGAGTCAAAGAACCAATGGGACAAAAACTAACAGGAGTTCAGCACTGTGGCACAGAATAGAGTATGGCTCTGGAAATTCAGGGGACTAACAGAAAATGGGGAGATAGTAAGTATGTCATTCAGACAGAGCAGTAAGAATTTTATGTAGACCAAACCTCAATAGACTACCATCGGGCATCCCAGGTAAGGTTTCAGGGCAAGGGCAGGATTCAAGATGAAATCCTGCCAAGAGATTTCATTCATGTTGCTCTTGCACATTGGTTAGCCATATCAGCAATAGCATGTTTTAGTCATTGTCCTACAGGCTGTGATAAAAATGCTGCTTTGGGAGTTGCTAACTAAAAAGCATTTGGGAAACAGGTGTCTGAGATAGAGACCAATAACCAGCAGAATCTTATTTTTATAGGAAAAAAAACACTAGGTTGAAATGATCAGCTGTCTTAATAAAAAAAGATAGGGTGAGAATGCATAGATGTTGGGTCATGTTCAGATGCTAATTAATCCTTCCCTCCTTCCTTCTAGCCAATCAATGCTGTTCTCTCTCTCCAAACATATAGATCTTATCTCTACCTTGCTCCAGCGAGACAGGAGCTCTTATTCTGCAAATGCCATTTTAAATCTTTTAGAATTAGATAAGAACAGAAGCACCTGGAGGATAGTATTGGAAAGTGACAGGAGGTGGAGTGGGGGGGGGGACTAAGAGGGTAAATTGGGGCCAGTTATGAGGTAGGTTTGTAACTTTCTCAAGGCCACTCTGGCCAAACTGAAATTACCATAAGTGTGGAAACCCAGAGTAATCAATTTCCCATGTGGGGAAGAACTAAGAGGAGGACTTTGGCTCTCATTAGAGAGTTATAAACGATGTCATGAGTTTTTGTTGCCTGGAATTTTGTTTGGATGTTTTCCGTGGGGTTTCTGGTTTGTTTTTGTTTTTGTTTTTTGTCTGGAAATGAGGATTTTGTTGTCTGGAAATGAGGGGCCAACAAAGTTTTGAAGTTGGGTTGTGGCATCATTCAACGTTACCAATCTGCTCAGGTATTTAACCACTTTTGCATTGCCCTAACCCTATCATTCCTACCAAATAAAGGACTCTCTCCTCTGGGAAATAGTCTGAATCATACAGAGAATGAAGTAAATGAGATACGTAATTATATTTAGTGAGTCTTAGGTTATGTTTAAACATGATAAGTAAATGGGATTACCATATGTATTTTCTTTATTATAGTAATATCCAAGAGGTAGGTTATTATTGTTATAATCAATTACGATTCACAATTATAATAAGAAAATGCAGATAATTTAACATTAGGCCAGCCAGAAAATGTGTTGGGTTTACTTAAGGGTAGGTTTTCTTAAGGGCAGAGAGACCATTCTCTTCTAGGCTGGTAGCCCCAAAGATAGATTGTGCTGTCTGATGGCCTTCAATTCCACACATATACTATATATGGGTGTATAAGTCCAACACCCTAAGAAGTAGATGTCAAGACAGGATTAAATGTACATAGCTTTTGGAGCTGAGAAAGGCTGACAGAGCCATTAGGCCACAATGCAAGTGTGACCGAAGTGAAGGGGAGGACAAGAGATTTGGTGAAAGCATTTTAGACTGGTGAGCAGTTAAAAAAAAAAAAGGTTTGACAAGGTTGTCAGGAGGTCCCCCATCCAACCTTGGCCATCAGAGGTATTCCATGTCTCTTACGAACGGGACTACCTTACTTAGTACCCATACTAGACTCAGTCATTGGTTGGGATCAGCCTGTGGGAGGTGTACCCTGCACACATGCAGTAATAAATTTCAAAGTCCAGCAGCTGGGGGCCAGGTTCTTAGTAGCTGGAAGTCTGAAAGGTACATTCTATTGGCTGCAACAATGTATATGATTCCACCTTCCTCTGAGACTGTACTTCTGCTTCTTGCATTCAGAGGGAGTGTTTCACAAAGAAGGAGAGACTTTTGTTTAGAAATGGGAGATGAGGGTAATTCAGAGATGGTTATTTTGGTAACATCTGAACATGCCACTTGGCTGCTTAAGTAGATTAGGCTGATTTGCAGCTCGTTTTAATATATTTTGAAAACTCCATGGCATCTAATGTCTTTTGCTTAAAAGGAAAAGTGATTTTACAGAGAGGGAAAAGGTAAAATACTGTTTTCAATTTCTAGGAGAAGTTGTCAGATTCGGGAGGTTTTTGACACTTCATTATAGGTAGAAGCACTCTGTGTAGTCTCTTTACATTTTATACTCAAGATAACTTTTGGACTGATACAATTGTTCTAAAATAATGCTGCCATCAAATGAGAGGCAAAAACAATTAGACAGAAGACACTTTTGTTTGAAATCAGTAATGACTGCATAAAATGTATTAATAAAACACAGTGAATAATCTTGATCTCTTGATAAATTGCCCCCTCTGGAGAGCATGGGCAGCTCTTGTAGCATCTATTGAGAAAACAAAGAAATCCTGTCAAGATGACATCTGCTTCTTCTGTGGAACATGTTAGGAGTCATGAGGTTTTGAATATGATGCAGTTAGCAGCATCGTGTACTTAATCACCTGGCAAGGAAGAATGTTTGTCTTCCTTTTGGGGCCTCTGTGGATTCTAGAATGCTGCTTGCATTTGGCTTTACCTGAAAATCAGCAAGGCACTTAGCTTAAAGAAGCTGATTAAAAGTGTTATCCCCAACCTGGCATGTCTAAGGGCACTGCTGGCTGTGTGCCAATTAACTGTGGTAAGATGGGACTGGGTTGGTGTATCAGTTATCTATGGCCGCAATAATGTGCATAAAAAATAACCACAGCATCAAACAACAAAACAGCCAACAACATATCAGCAAACAACAAAAAGTGAGTATTTGGCTCACCAATCTGGGGGTTGCCTGGGGTCAGCTGATCTGGGCTGGGTTCAGCTGGGGCAATTTGCTTTTGTTCCATGTGTTTTTCATCTTCCTCCTGGGATCGGTGGGATAGTCTAGGTATATTCTTCTCATTTGCCATCTTGTGATGGCAAGAACCCAAGAGAGAAAGCAGAAACACAAGTTCTTTTATGGCCAAAGCTTGGAACTGACATACTGTCACTTTTGCTGCATTTCATTGGCCAAAGCAAGTCATATGGCCAAAATGACTCTCAAGAGGCAGAGAAGTATATTCTGCCCATAAAGAGGCCATGGCAAGGGCGTGGATGCAGAGAGTTGTGATGAATTGAGGCAAAATAGGCAGCTTACCAGAGGGAGAAACAAGACCTGTCCACTTTGATCTTTTGTTTAATCCAAATTACCTAGGAAAACTGGGTGACTCAGCCCCAAGCAGGGTACAAGTTCTTGACTTTCCTTCTGTGGTAGAAGTTATTAGCCATTCACTAAAATCCATAGCCACTTCTTAGGAACACAGCTTTGCTGCCTTTCATGTGAGGTCATATAACTGAGTTATAGCCAATGGAATTTGAATGAAAATTTTCTGTCTGGCCAATAAACTCGCCTATTCAAGTGTCTCTGTGAGCTTTTTCTCTTCTAGCTAACAAAGATGATGAAACCTCAGGTTATCTTGGAGCCATATGTTGAAAGTGGCAGAGATGTTGTCAACCTAGTTTCCCAAATGATTGTCTGGAATAGAGCAACTCCACCTCATTCTGCTCTAAGCCTGTACTTACTTTGGACTGTAATATGATGAGAGAAATGAACTTCCACTGTGGTGAACCATTATAGTTTTGGATCATTTGTTATAGCAGCTTGCTTAGACTGCCGTAACTAATACATGTGTCATATCTCCATCTTGCTCCTGCCTCCTGTACCTGTTTACTCCTGACCTCTGGCTCACCTCTTCTAAGCTTTAGATTTGAGTTTTCAACATGATAATAAAGTGGTGTCTTCCTTTCGGATTCTTACTGCTTCTTCTTGGACATTTTTTATTTAGAGTCTGTGGCTCTAGTTGCTCTGGGACGCTCTTCAAAACTACCATTCCATCCAGAAAGATGCTAGCTCCCAAGATCCTATCTCTGAATTATCTAGTATAGTTTATCTCTGCTGCTTGTCCTTCACAACAGGGGATCAGACATTTTGTCCCCAAACTAAACATCTGTCATTAGGACCATACTGGTGTGGAAAGAGCATATAGGATTTAAGGTAGAACATGCCTGAGTTTGAATCATGGCCCTGGTACTTTCAAGTGATGTGATTTTGAGCTTAAGGTTTAGTTTCTTGGGGCC
The DNA here is from genome assembly GCF_049354715.1 of Callithrix jacchus. Lineage (NCBI taxonomy): Eukaryota > Metazoa > Chordata > Mammalia > Primates > Cebidae > Callithrix > Callithrix jacchus. The sequence continues at coordinate 22,935,270 of NC_133524.1, forward strand.
TCCATGTCTTCTTTTAGAAATGGAAGTAATAATATCTACCTTATAAAGTTGGTCTTCAGGATCAAATGAGACAATGAATTTATTATTTTTAGCACACAGTACCCAATAAATAGCATAAATTTTAGTACCATCTTTATAATTATTATTATTATGTGATAGACTGTCCTGAATTTTCAGTCCTTTTTTCTTTTGAAGACAGTCTTGCTCTGTCACCCATGCTGGAGTACAGTGGCATGATCTCAGCTCACTGCAATCTCTGCCTCCTGGGTTCAAGCGATCTTCCAGCCTCAACCTCCCGAGTAGCTGGGATTACAGGTGTGCGCTATCACACCTGGCTAATTTTTGTATTTTTAGTAGAGATGGGGTTTCACCATGTTGCCCAAGCTGTTCTTGAACTCCTGACCTCAAGTGAGCCACCTGCCTCAGCCTCCCAGAGTATTGGGATTACAAGCATGAGCCACTGCACCTGGCCAATCCTTTTTGTAACTATGCCCTTTGCCATGTAACTTTGAAGTTCCTCTCTGACTACCTCATTTTGAGTGGAATATTTTCTCTTGTCCTTTGACTTGGGCTTGGCCATGTAACTTTCTTTGGCAAAGCTGTGATGCAGGTACAGATTTTTAATCATTTCACATTGTATTCAAAAATTATAACACCACTTTATATCCCATACATATATACAACTACAATTTGTCAATAATAAATAAATACAATGTGCTTTCTAAGTGGGGTCTATTCTTTTACACCTCCGTTATTTCCATTAGAAACACATATTATGGCCAGCCTTCCAATCCCAGGAGGAGGATGAAAGACATGTGGAGCAGAGCAGCTTTAGCCAGTGCAGACTGAAGCAGAGCCATCACTTATAGCTTATAGATTTGTGAACTGTTTTTGAAAGCTGCTAAGGCTTGGGGTGATTTGTTATACAGTGTTATTGTGATCATATCTGTTACATTTGGAATAGTTAGAAGCCCATGTTAGAAATTTTGATAACCCTGAAAGAACCCAAGGTAACCTCATTTGTCTTGTCTTCGGCCTCCAGAGATATCTGGGGTCATGTCTGAGCTCGGTGGCACAGCTCCCCAAGCAGAGTGCATATGTAGAAGATGGGTAATTATGAAAACTGGAAATCATCCTTACATTCTCCCACTGTGCTAAGCAAACCACTGCAGTGTTTTGTAGGTACTTGATAAATGACAAATTGCTTTAAATTGGTTATGTTTCTACCATTTTTTAAAATGTATATCAGCAATTCTCAAACTAATTAGAATTACCACAAGAGTTGTTAAAAAAAATGTTGCTGCTTGGGTTCCACTCCTGATCTACAAAATCAGAATTTTAGGGGCAGGTAGGAAATTGATGTGTTTAAAAAATTCTCTGAGTAAATGTAATGTAAAGACAAGGTTGAAAAAAACTCATTTTGTTTCAGATCACAATTTTCTTTATTAATTTTGGTGAAATTCAAAAGCATAATCAACCATGGTTAAACTGTATAATTAAGTGGTATTTAGTAGATTCATAATGTTGTGCAATTATCACCTTTATTTAGTCTGAAAACGTTTTCGCCACCCACAAAGGAAGACCTTGTATCCAGTAAGCAGCCATTCTCCAATTCTCCCTATCCCCTGTACCTGTTCACTCCTGACCTCTGACTCACCTATGCTCAGCTTTACATTTGACTTTTCAATGTGATAATAAAGTAGTGTCTTCCTTTTGGACTCTTATTGCTTTTCCCTGAACATTTCTTGTTTAGAGCCTGTGGCTCTAGTTGCTCTGAGATGCTCTTAAAAACTACCATTTCATCCAGAAGGATACTAGCCCCCAAGATTCTATCTCTGAATTATCTATAGCTTACCCCTGACAACCACTAATTTGATTTCTGTCTCTATGTATTAGCCTATTCTGGATGTTTCATATAAATGGAATCATATAAAATGTGACCTTTTGTGTCTGGCTTCTCTCATTAAGCATAATGTTTTCCACATTCATCCACATTGTAGTATGGGTCAGTGCTTCATTTCTTTTTATGGCTGAATAATATTCCATTTTATGGATATACAACATTTTTTTGTTTATCCATTCATTCAGTGATGGACATGGGTTGTTTCTACCTTTTGGCTAGCTACTATGAATATTTGTATATAAGTACTTGTTTGAACACCTGTTTTCAATTCTTTTGGGTATGTTTCTAGGGGTGAAGTTGCTGGGCCATATGATAATTCTATGTTAAATTTTTTGAGGAATCACCAAACTATTTTTCATAGCAGATATACCATTTTACATTTTTACTAGCAAAGTATAAGGGTTTCAATTTCTCCACATCCTGGCCAACACTTGTTTCTTTTAAAAATTATAACCATATGATAATTGTGAGAATTAAAAAAAAAACCTCCAGATACTAGACCCTTATTAGCTAAGTGATATGCAAAATTCTTCCACCATTTTGTGGGTTGTCTTTTCACTTTCTTGATGGTATTCTTTGATTTACTAAAGTTTAATTTTGATGAGGTCAAATGTATCTATTTGTTGTTGTTGTTGCTTGTGTTTTTGGTCATATCTAAGAATCTATTATCATATTCAAGGCCATGAAGATTTACCCCTGTTTTCTTTTAAGAGTTTTTATAGTTTTAGGTTTTATACTTAGGTTTTTTTATCCATATTGAGTTGATTTTTGCAAATGGTATGAGATAAGGGTCCAACTTCATTCTTTTGCATATGGATATCCAGTTGGCCTAACATTCTTTGAGAATCACTGATTTTGATAAGAAATTCTCAGTTGTCACTCAGGGAGACTCCAGTGTAAGGCTTTGTGGGTTTCTTGGTACTGAGTCCTTCACTGGAAGGAAGAGAAATTTCTGTTAAAAACAGAGGGAGCAAAAAGAGGGTCAAGTGGGGAGAATGGAAGTAAAATTGACCCGGAAGTTGGCCTCTTGAGAGATTATAGCAGTCTAGGAACATTGCCAAAGGAATATGGTAATTTCTGACTTCTAGAATTTTTGTTATCAATGAATTCATAGGCATGTATAGATCTGTTAGGAATCCAGATGGCTGTTGAAAACTTGGCAAACAGTTAGCTATTATCCAGCTAATTAGATAGCTACTATATGCAGCAGAACCATTCTTAATTGGCTAAGGGTTTGAAAATAGGGATCAGTTTTGGGGAAGAGACCTACCCAGAGTGAGGCTAGGTAAAGCAAGGCATGGTAGATTGATGATTAAAATAGCTACACTTCTTCACCCATTCATATATATAGGCCTTTTACAATGTGACTTCTGTAATGTGAGCTCCTTCCATCAGGAGGTAAAGCTAATTTCTCAGACTTTGAATCTAGGCTGACCTCATGATTCCCTTTGGCCAATAGAATGCAGCAGAAATGACTTTGTGCTATCTCCAAGCCTAGGCAACAAGATGTGTTGTTTAATTGTGCTTTCTCTGTCTTACAACCTTGACTACCTTTCATGAGAATAAGCCTTTGTTGGAGGGTAAGAGACTTTGTAGAGGTGATCTGAGGCACCCCAGTCAACAACCAGTCAACCTCTGCAAGCAGAGACTATTAGCAACCCGCAGCTAACCAACGTTCCATGAGACAGCCCTTCTGAGACTAGAAGAATTGTCCAACTGAGCCCAGCCCAAGTTGCCAATCCTCAGAATTATGATACAAATAGTTTTTATTTTAAGCCACAAGTTTTGGAGGTGATTTGTTAAACAGCAACAACTAACAATACATAGGGTATCAAGGTCCTGTTAAATGAGCTATGGAGAAGGATGGAATTTTTCAGGTCCAAGGCTAGAGTAAGGCAAGGGGGGTGCCCAGGGAACCTTTAAGGAGGCACTCACTCTCAGGGTCATGCAAGTACAGGTTGGTACCTTTGTGCACCTGAGAGTGAGTGCCTCTTTAAGAGTGAGGTGCTCAGGCACAAAAGTTAAAGAATCACCACTTTCAGGTACTTTGGCCTTTTTCTTCTATTCTAGAGCGGGCAGTGTTGAGAGTAAGGGCTAAGGAAAGCAAGTAAGGCAGACTGGACCACAGAGAATAAGAGTGATGGCAGGGAAGCTGTGGATCAGGTTATAGGTGTTCCCAGCTATTGTTTTGAGTTGGGGTTGTTGGGGAAGATAAAAGATTTCAGGTAAAACTGGTGGTGGTCGAGGAAATCCCAGTTGCAACATAGGAACCCAGCTACTGTGTTTGGAACAATATATTCCAAACTTGTGTATGTGTCCGGAACTAGAAGAGGCCTCATTCTGGGCTGCTAGATGACTCAGTTGAACTATGGAGAGCAAGTGAGGACATGGGAAGGGAGCCAGGCTGTCATCAGCTCCGTACACACCCACTCCTTGGCCTATTGTTCCTTCAACTTGTTAGTCAGAGGACTTGTTTGACTTGTTAGTTAGAACAAAATGGTTAGAATTCAAGAAATAATGGGCCGCTTTTAGAAAAGAACTGTCTCGCAGAAGATACTTCAGATCAAACAATTTTTCATGATGAGCAGCAATAGATTTTTTGCTCCAATTACAGCTGCCACAATTTACACATTGCACTGAGTAGTGACAAGCAATTTCAGAAGTGACAAGGACAGGCCATGCCATGCTTGCAAAACCTGGGTCAGATTAACAAAGATAATTTCTAGACTCTCACATCGTCACCATCTTTATCGTAATAAATAACAATGATGGCTTTTTAGAGTTGGGGAGGGGAGCTTCCTGAACAGTGAAGTAGAAAAATAATAAGGGTATGTATTCCTTGGGCTTAGATGTGAACAGTTTTGAAGATACAATTTACATTGTAAACACTGAAGCTTCTTGGATAATAAAGGCATATTTGAGAAAGTTTTCAACTCTTAGCTTGCCAGTCAGTCTTTCTGGAATATCCTCACCTCTCTATAAATTGGAAAACATAAGTCTTTCCAGACCTGGGTAGTTACTGAGACCAGGAGAAAGGCCATTTGGTAACCTCATGGTTGCATCTCCAGAAACCCTGCCTCTCTTTAAGCAAAGGTGAACTCCCTACTCTTCCATTCTCTTTGGTATTACCTTTATCCAGTCTGAGACTGTCCTGGCCCTCAGCTACCATTCCCCTGCTAGTTTACCTTTTAACATTTCTGTCTTCCTTTCTTTTAATCTAGTTATACAATTTCCCCCTCTCCTCCCCTCCTTGAAACTACAACTGTGTGGATGCTGTTCATTACAACCACTCCTCAGAGACCTGGAACCTAGGGATGACTTGGCATTCTCCCAGAGTAGCCAGGCCATTGCTATTTTGCTCTCACTAGGAAAACATTCTTTCTATAGGGCTCACACAAACCAGTCATTCTTGAGACGTCTTTCTTTGCACTGTCATCTACAGCTTCTTGGAGAGTCATTGAGGACCTTGCCCTTGATTCTTTCTCATCTTTTTCCATTCTATCCAAATGTGACCATTGCACCAGATAATTTGAATGATGGGTGGGATGGCAGAGCCTATTTCAAAGTCATCTCCCTTAGCTTATGTGTCATTGGCATGTTTTGTCTCATACTTCAAATCGCCACAAATTTTAACTGGATAGAATTTGACTCATAGAACTTAAGGAAGCTTGGGCAGCCATCTTCTTTATAACTAAGTTCCTACCTATGAAAATGCTTTCAGAACTCTGGAGAGAGGAATTTCATGCTTCTCCTCAATGTATTGCTACTGTGTTTAAGTTAGTTGCTTTGATGGTAGTCTTCTGAAATTAGAGACTATGTCTTATCACTCTCTATTCTCCAATATGTCTCATCTTCTGCCTGGCACAGAGTAAATTTCTGTTGGTATATTGGTGCAATTTTTAAACTTTGGTGCTAAGGTAGATGGACAGGTTGTCAAACTATCTTTTCCTTTTTTTAAAAAAAATAAAAATTCTTTTTTTTTTTTTGAGAGTAGTTTGAAGGTTTTTTTTTTTAAATTTTTTATTAGATTTTAGGTTTTGGGGTACATGAGCAGAGCATGTAAGACAGTTGCGTAGGAACACACATGGCAGTGTGCTTTTCTTTCCTTCTCCCCTTCACCCACATTTGGCATTTCTCCCCAGGCTATCCCTCCCCACCTCCCCCTCCCACTGGCCCTCCCCTTTCCCCCCCAATAGACCCCAGTGTTTAGTACTCCCCTTTCTGTGTCCATGTGTTCTCATTTTTCATCACCCGCCTATGAGTGAGAATATGCGGTGTTTCATTTTCTGTTCTTGTGTCAGTTTGCTGAGGATAACGTTCTCCATATTCATCCATGTCCCTACAAACGACACAAACTCATCATTTCTGATTGCTGCATAATATTCCATGGTGTATATGTGCCACATTTTTCCAATCCAGTCTATTATCAATGGGCATTTGGGTTGATTCCAGGTCTTTGCTATTGTAAACAGTGCTGCAATGAACATTCGTGTACATGTGTCCTTATAGTAGAACGATTTATAGTCTTTTGGATATATACCCAGTAATGGGATTGCTGGGTCAAATGGAATTTCTATTTCTAAGGCCTTGAGGAATCGCCACACTGTCTTCCACAATGGTTGAACTAATTTACACTCCCACCAACAGTGTAAAAGTGTTCCTTTTTCTCCACATCCTCTCCAGCATCTGTTGTCTCCAGATTTTTTAATGATCGCCATTCTAACTGGCGTGAGATGGTATCTCAATGTGGTTTTGATTTGCATCTCTCTGATGACCAGTGACGATGAGCATTTTTTCATATGATTCTAATGTCCAGGCTACTGCCATTGGCTTGGCCTTCACTCTCTATATAGGAGAGTAAAGAATATGGAAAATAGAGTTCATTATTTTCTTACCCAATTTTGAGCTCAAAAGAATATGATGACTGGTGGAAAGAAAAACCAATGGGAAACTGATGTATAATTTATTTGCTACCCGGTACCCAAAGGAAACATCTGTTGTGATTTTATAAGCCTGTACAAATTCAAAACAAGATAAGTAAAGAAAATGTGTCTATTTAAAAGCGCATAGCAGTCTTCTCTAAGCACATTAAGGAGAGAGATGTCTCCAGCTTTATTTGGCAATTGTATATAATCTCACAGCCAACACAGCTATTTTATTCATTTAATTAAAAATGGAAACTGTATGATAATGAAAAAAGGAAGCTGTGGAAAATGATGAACCACATTCCCTCAGTTCCCAGCCTATTTCTTTTATTTTGTGTGCCTAAGTTTTCCTGGTAATTAAGATGTTTGAAACAATGGAAGGAAAGTACAGAGTTAAGGGATGGCTGGTTAATTTCCTCATAAAGTTATGTCTTTTAAATCCCTTGCCAGTTACTCGGTAAGCAAAAAACTTAAACATCAATGTTAATTACCTTTATTAGTGCTGACAACTGTAGTTTCCTCTAATGATCAGGTTTGTTCTCTGCTCCATTTGCTGAACTAAGTTGTAAATTATCATTGGGGATGAGTGCTACTTTACCACAGATTGAAATGCTTTTATTTTTATTCTTATTTTATTTTTTGAGATGGAGTCTAGCTCTGTCTCCCAGGCTGGAGTGCAGTGGCACCATCTCAGCTCACTGCAACCTCTGCCTCCTGGGTTCAAGCGATTTTCCTGTTTCAGCCTCCTGAGGAGCTGGGATTACAGGTATGTACTACTACGCACGGCTAATATTTGTATTTTTAGTAGAGACAGGTTTCGCCATGTAGGCCAGGCTGATCTTGAACTCCTGACCTCAGGTGATCCTGCGGTCTTGGCCTCCCAAAGAGCTGGGATTACAGGCATGAGCCACCTTACCCAGCCAGATGGAACTACTTTGCAAACTGTTTTTCACAAGATGTGTCAACAAAATCCTCAATGTTCAGACCAGCTTCTCATGCCCAACTATAAATACTATATAAGAAATCCATCTGTCTGTTTACCTATTTACTAATCATTATGCCCATCATCAGTGTGTTTCAGCTAAAGGCAGTATGATTCTGAATAAGATGCTGTATCGGGACTGTGACAGAGTTCCTGCTTGGTGCCGAGTCATTGTGAAACATTGGGCAAGTCACTTTATGTCTTTGGATTACATTTGGCCCATGTGTCAAATAAGAGAGTTGAATTAGATGCTTCTCACCTTGAAATTTGAGCATAATACAAGGCCAGCTATGTTCAGCCCTTAAATAAAAAACTCCCCTGGTCTAGTTAGGTGGGTATCAGGCTGACATAATAAGACCCACCTCTGGTTTGATATTGTAAAGATCATAAAACAGTAGTTTTATGTCTCCATCCAACCCCCCAACTCTAAACAGTACCAGAGTGAGGGTCAGATAAATTACTAATTACTACTCCTGGACCAGTTGTAAGAAGACTTATCAGCCCTTGAATCACTGTGGAAGAGAATCACATGTCTGAACAGCAGCCTGTGTCTGGATATAATAACCGACCATTATATCTGTATAGTGCTTTAAGCTTTTCTAAGTATTTCACATATTTTCTCATTTTACCCAGAATAGAATGAGAATAATGATGAAGATGATCTAGAAGCACATTTTCACGGAACACAAGTTGAGGTTTTCAATCTTAGGCAAAACGAAGGGCTGCATTTTTCCTCAGGGATGAGATTGCACTTATGTTGTTCTTCCTGAATTTCATTAGCTTCTCATTCCTAACTTGAAAGAAGACTGTTCAAGTTGAAAGGCAATGAAGACACTGAGAATGTGGCAGCAAATGCTGAATGTAAAGTTGAAAAAAATGGAAGGCTTCCCTTGGAATAGAAAAAAAATAATGCTCTTGGCACGCTAATCATTGGGTTTGGGTATTGAAACAGCCTGTGGATTGTCAAAACCAGGGAAATTGCATGAATCTGAAACTTAAGGCCAAAACTGCTTGAAAAAAATAGATTCAAGGATGTGGCCAGGCTGCTGAGATGGATTGTACAAATTTAGCAGTGGTAACTTAATTCTTTTTTTCCTACTGTTCTTCAATAACGAAACCTCCAAAACACTAAAAGACTATCAGGGCTCAAAACAGATGGGAAAAGCAGATGCACCTTGAGTCTTCCTTCAGGCAGAGTTCCTGAACACCCTGGGAGATGGGTGAAGAGGGATGTATTTTGGGGATCACTGTGGATTTGTCCATCTCAAAAACAGGGATCTGGCTTGCCTGACCAATGGCAAGATTAATGATTTCACTTAAAAAACTTGGTTACATGATTTCTGCTATAAATATTACAAACAGAAAGCAAATATATATGTATATACTTATGAATGTGTATATATACACAGACACACACAAATATATATGTATATGTATATGTATATGTACATGTACATGCTTTTATCCCCATTAAAGAGGTGGTGATCTAGGTTTTGGATTCAATTTGTCTTATTTTAAACTGTTTCTGTCAGGGTTGTTGGAACTTTCAAAAGCCTTCTGGATTTCCTTTGGCTACAGTAATATTTTAAAGGTCTTGAAAGTGAGCTCTAAGGCTCAGACTGTCTGGGGGTCTTAAGAAGCACAGACCCTATTTAAAAGTAGGCTAAAAATAAAGTAGAAGGAAAGAACCATTTCTTAATTGATTTGATGTGTGTGTGTGGCAGGGGTGGTGGTGTGCACCTCACAATGGAAACATCATCAAGCTACTTGGTTTTTGTGTTTGTGTTTTAAATCCTCTTTCCGAACCACATGGGCTGACATACACACCTTCATGTATTTGGTTCTTACAATTTATTGGTGGGGGGGCAAGGTGAGGGCAGGGTCATTACTATTACTTGGGAATATTTGTTAAAAATGCAAATTATTGACCATACTGCAGACCTACTGAATCAGAAACAATGAGAGTACAGCCCAGCAAGCTGTTTTATCGCGCCCTCCAGATAATTCTGATGCATGCTCCAGTTTAGGTACTGTGGATGTTTGCTAAGAGTTGTCTGAACAGGATAATCATCTGGAGATGTTAACAAAAAATACTGATGTCTGATTCCCACCCTTGGGGATTCTAATTTGATTGGTTTGAGGTAGGAGATGATCATTGAGAGTTTCAAAACTTCTCTATGTGATTCTAATATTCAGACAAGTTTGAGACCCACTAACCTCAACTTACTCTCTTATTAAGGGGCAATTTTCAAAAAAACAAAATTTGCAGAATTTTCTTTCAGAAAAAAAGGAAAAAAATGCAGACAGCATAGTCAGAAAAACAAAGCCAAATTGGAGTTTAGGGGAAAGACAGAGAAAGTGAGTTACACATACAAAATGTTTCTGCTCTATTTGGTGGAATCTGAGTCAGTCTCTAGAACCTTTTCAAAGGATGATTAATTTGGCAGGTAAGAACATTCTTCTCTGTGTGAGAAATCATCTTGCTTTTGCGGTTGTCACACTTCAAGTTTACATCAGAAAGAGTTTCCCATGGGATTTTGAAGACAAATAATATAAAGAAATAGCAAAAATTTTCAAAAAAGTTACTTTGGAACACAAGAATATTGATCAAAAACCCTGCATTGCCCTTATCTTTGAGGTCTTAAAATGGCAAAGTTACATTTTAAGTTTGCCTCTGTTTCATTTCCTTGAATCATATAGTTAAAAGAGACATTGGAGGCCACAGATACCACAGGAATACCCTATTCTGTTTCTGTGAGTTGGTGGCCTTTACTGGAAACTTGCTGGGAAACTTACTGCATTACACTCACACCAACCAATTGTTAGAAAGTTCTTAGATCTTAAAAAGTTCAAAGTAAAATATTTCTGCTTGTAAGTTCCACCCATTCTTCTCAGTTCTGCTTTGGAGAAGCATTCTTCAGAAGCAGGTTGTTTAACCTTGTATCCCAGAATTTAAAATAAAATAAAATACAAATAAAAAAATAAAGAAGCAGGTTCTTTAAAATTCTTTCCAGACTGAGGAAAGATATATAACTCAAAAGTCCGATGTAGCTTTTGAGGGTTGTAATCATGTAGATGATAATTACTCATACCATTTTCATCTTTGGTTTTGAACTAACTGGAATTACCCATAGAGCTTAGCTATCATGGCAAGATCAATGTTACTATGGATAAAGTTGGGGCTTCCACCTGAAACCATCATCTAACTTCAACCACTTCCTTCCAAACTGGACTTTGCTACAGGGCAGAGCCATCATCCCTATGAGTTTATCTATCATGTCCTGTCATGACAGACAGAACTTCCCACCAGCTTTAAAAGAAAGAGCCAGCAAAGTCAGGTCTACACAAGCCCAAGTCTCCTCATTCTCTTCTCTTCTATTGCAGGGGGTGGGGGCAGGATTGTGGGGCATTGATGGAAGGCAGTGGGTATGGATCTTGAAGAGAGAAACCCAAAGAGTTCCTTCCATACTGGAAGAAGAGAGGAAACTGGAGGTGTGTGGTTATAATTTCTCATTCTTCCAAACACTCTGAGCCTTTTGCACCTTTTTATATTTCAAATATTTGAAGGCAATTATCATGTCCCATGTAAATCATCTATTTCATTTTTAAAAAAGTTTAAAATCCCAAGCTGGTTATCCTTATCTGATCATGAATCACTTTATTATTCCTCTTAAGGTGTGATGTTCAGAAGGGGTGTGGGGAGAGGTATTAATTTGTTTTTTTTAATATTTTTATTTTTGGACAACTTTGAGTGGTTAGAAACTTTTGATCTTGTTTAATGAGTTTTTGCTTACCCAAATGACCTAAAGATAAACTCTCATATTTAAAAAAATATTTTAATGTATTACCTTTCACATTTTTTTTTTTGAGATGGAGTTTCACTCTTATTACCCAGGCTGGAATGCAATGGCGCAATCTCGGCTCACCGCAACCTCCACTTCCTGGGTTTAGGCAATTCTCCTGCCTCAGCCTCCTGAGTAGCTGGGATTACAGGCACGTGCCACCATGCCCAGCTAATTTTTGTATTTTTAGTAGAGATGGGGTTTCACCGTGTTGACTAGGATGGTCTCGATCTCTTGACCTTGTGATCCACCCACCTCTGCCTCCCAAAGTGCCGGGATTACAGGCATGAGCCACCATGCCTGGCCCTACCTTTCACATTTAAATCCTACATTATGTAGAGTTGATTTTTATATCAAGAAAGGAATCCAATTTTATTTTTTTCTGTATGGATAACCAGTTGTTTCTAGGATATTTATTGAAAGTCTCCAACCTTTCCCCTAATTTCTAGTGACTCTTTGGTCATGTTTCAAGTCTCCATTTAGTTGTGAGTCTGTTTTTAGGCTCTCTGTTCACTAGTAACACTAGGGTCAATTGACCTATCCCTATGCCAAACTATAATATTTTCATTGTTATAATGTTTAAAGAGTTTTGATATCTCATATGAGTTCCTGTATCTTGTTTTTCTTCAGAAGTGTCTTGACTATTCTTGGTCTGTTGTTCTTTGATATAAACCTTAGAATTAGCTTGTTAAATATCTTAAAAACTTGTTAGATTTTTTTTTAACTAAAATTTCATTGAATCTACAGATGAATTTGGTGAGGAAGGAGAGCCTCATAAAGTCATATTCTTCTTATCCATGAATATATTTCTCCATTTATTTAGCTCTTTGTTAATGTCTTCAAATAGTTTTATTTTATAGTTTTCTCTATTAGGATCTAATGCAACTTGATATGGTTTGGCTCTGTCCCCACCCAAATCTCATCTTGAGTTGTAATCCCCAAAATTGCCACATATTGTGGGAGGAACCTGGTGGGAGGTAACTGAATTACGGGGGTGTGCCTTTCCCATGCTGTTCTCATTATACTGAATAAGTCTCATGAGATCTGACAGCTTTAAAAATGGGAGTTTCCATGAACGAGCTCTTTTCTCTTGTCCTCTGCCACATGAAACATGACTTTCACTTTCTGCTATAATCATAAGGCCTCCCCAGCCATGTGGAACTGTAAGTCCGTTAAACCTCTTTGTTTTGTAAGTTGCCCAGTCTCGGGTATGTCTTTTTCAACAGCCTGAAAACAGACTAATACACAACTTTTGTTTGATTTATTCGTATGTTCCTCACATTCTTTTGTTGCTATTTTAAATGGTATCTTGAAAATCTACATGTGCTGCTTATTACTAGTATATTGTAGTGTGGTTGTAATCTTGCCAAAGTCTCTTATTAAGGCAAATTATTTGCTTGTGGATGATTTTAGGTTTTCTAAACAGACAAAGTATTTCTCAGGTTTATTTCTTCCTTTTGAGTTATTATATCTTTTACTTATTTTTCTTGTCTAATTGTCTGACTAGGATATCCAGGACAATATTAAATTGAAATAGTGACAGTGAGCATTCTTGTTCCCACTTTCAAAGGGTATTCTTTTAACTTTCACAGTATGGTGTTTGCTGTCAGGTTTCTTTGCCTTTCATGTCACTCAGGAGCCCAGAACTTTCTACTAGTTTCTTGTAGCAGGAATCTCTAGGTGGCCATTTCCATGACAGGTTGCTTTAACTTTTTCAGGCATGAGAGACTCACAAATCTTCTGTGTCTTCCAGTTACAGGAAATACATTTAAGTGCTTTGGCTGAAACCATGGCAGTTCCTCTGATTAGACTTAAAGTAGGAAGGTGGACCACCTCACCATTCAACAGCTGTCTCAGATGAAATATCTTCATTGAATCTGGTCCCTCCTCCATTTTGTCCTCTCTTTATATCCTTTATCTGGCTGGGGCTAGATGAGTCATGGGAATGGTTCTTAAACATTCAGTTAGAGACTCAATCTTATACTCACTTTGATATCTGATATCTCTTTATTTGTTTTTCAATTATAAATAAGATGGGAAGAGTCCAACTATACATTGGTTACAGGTGTGTATTTAGCTTGATGAAGCCTGAAGTTCAGCAACAGATGCTTTTTCCTTAAGAATATGAGTAGTGGTTTCAGGGGAATCCAAGATGGCTGAATAGAAACAGCTCTGGAGTGCACTTCCCAGTGAGAACAACACAGAGGGTGAGTGATCACTGTATTTCCAAACGAGTTATTACTGCCCACAGACCAGGAGATTCCCAGGCTGAAAAGCAACACGAGTTTCCAGCATGACTGTTTCAGCTGGCGCAGCAGGTCTCTGCACAAAAACTCACACAAATCTGGGTGGCCATTTCAACTGGCGCCTGGAACACCTGGGAGACAAAGCTGCCCATTCAGCTGAAAAAAAGGGGGCTGAAACAGGGGCCAGGTGATCTGGCTTGGCGGGTCCCACCATCACAAAGACAGCAATGTGAAACAGTATGGATTGAGAGTTTCACAGCAAGCCCAGCTGGACCTGGGACCATCCAGCTCTGCTGGGGAAAGGGCATCTGCCATTACCGAGGCAGTCCATCACTACCAAGGCAGTCTGCCATTACTGAGGCAGTCCACCATTACTGAGGCAGTTCACCATTACTGAGGCAGTCCACCATTACATAGGCAGTCTGCCATTACTGAAGCAGACTGCCATTACCAAGGCAGTTCTAACTATACCTCTACAAACAAAACCATAGGAAGTTCACATAGCAGCTGGGCAGAGCCCATGGCAGCTCAACAATGCCTCTGCTGGCAGACTGTGACTAGGCTACATCCGAGCTGGGCAGGGCATCTCTAAAAAAAGAAAGCAGCACATCAGGAACTTATAAATAAAGTCCCACCTTCCCAGGACAGAGCACCTGGGAAAAAAGGCTGTTATGAGTTCTGCTGCAGCAGACTTAAATGTACCTGCCCAGCAGCTCTGAATGAAACAATCGAGCTCATAGCTCAGCACTTGAGCTGCTATAAGGGTCAGACTGTCTCCTCAAGCAGCTGCCTGACCTCCGTATAGCCAAAGAGACACCTCATAAAGGAGAGCTCAGGTTGACATCTGGCGAGTATTCTTCTGGGACAAAGATAATAGAAGAAACTGGCAGAAACCCTTAATGTTCTGCAGCCACAGCAGGTGATTCCAAGGTAAGCAGGGTCCGGAGTAGCCCTCCAGTAGTCCTACAGCAGAGGGGCCCCACTGTTAGAAGGAAAACTAAAAAACAGAAAGAAATAACTTCATCATCAACAAAAAGGACGTCCACTCAGAGACCCCATCTGAAAGTCACCAACTAAAAAGACCACAGGGAGATTAACCCACAAAGATGGGAATAAACCAGTGCAAAAAGGATGAAAACAACCAAAATTAGAATGCCTCTCCTCCTCCAAGAGATCACAACTCCTTACTAGCAAGGGAACAAAGCTTGATGGAGAATGAGTCTGATGAATTGACAGAAACAGGCTTCAGAAGGTGGTAATAACAAACTTCTCTGAGCTACAAGAACACGTTCTAACTCAATGCAAAGAAACTTAGAACCTTGAAAAAAGGTTTGATGAAATGCTAACGAGAATAAGCAGCTTAGAGAAGAATATAAATGACCTGATGGAGGTGGAAAACACAATACAAGAACTTCACGAAGCATACACAAGTTTCAATAGCTGAATTGACCAAGCAGAAGAAAGGATATCAGAGATTGAAGATCAAGTCAATGAAATAAAATTAGAAGGCAAGATTAGAGAAAAAAGACTGAAAAGAAATGAGCAAACCCTCCAAGAAATATGGGATTATGTGAAAACACTTAATCTATGTTTAACCCCTGAATGGGTTGGAGAGAATGAATCCAAGCTGGAAAACAATCTTCAGGATATTATCCAGGAGAACTTCCCCAACCTATCAAGGCTGGCCAATATTCAAATCCAGGAAATACAGAGAACACCACAAACATATTCCTCAAGAAGAGCAACCCCAAGGCACATAATCGTCAGACTCACCAGGGTTGAAATGAAGGGAAAAATGTTAAGGTCAGCCAGAGAGAAAGGTCAGGTTACCCACAAAGGGAAGCCCATCAGACTCACAGTGGATCTCTTGGCAGAAGAGAGTGGGGGCCAATATTCAACATCCTTAAAGAAAAGAACTTTCAACCTAGAATTTCATATCCTAACTAAGCTTTGTAAGGAAAGGAGAAATAAAGTCCCTTATGAACAAGCAACTGCTGAGAGATTTCATCACCACCAGGCCTGCCTTACAAGAGCTCCTGAAAGAAGCACTAAACATTGAAAGGAACAACCAGTACCAGCCAATAGAAAAATGTACCAAATGGCAAAGAGCATTGACGCAATGAAGAAACTGCATCAACTAATGGGGAAAACAACCAGCTAGCATCAAAATGGCAGGATCAAATTCACACATAACAATATTAACCTTTAATATAAATGGGCTAAATACCCCATTCGAAAGATACAGACTGGCAAATTGGATAAAAAGTCAAAACCCATCCATGTGCTGAATCCAGGAAACCCATCTCACATCACATGCAAGGACACACATAGGCTCAAAACAAAGGAATGGAGAAATATTTATCAAGCAAATGGAGAGCAAAAAAAAAAAAGAAAAAAAAAAAACAAAACAGGAGTTGCAATCCTAGTCTCTAGTCTCTGATAAAATAGACTTTAACCAACAAAGATCAAAGATCAAAAGAGACAAAGAAGGGCATTACATAATGGTAAAAGGATCAATGCAACAAGATGAGTTAATATTCCTAAATATATGTGCACACAATAAAGGAGCACCTAGATACATAAAGTAAGTTCTTAAGGCTCTTCAAAGAGACTTAGACTCCCACACAATAATAGTGGGAGACTTAACACTCCACTGTCAATATTAGACAGATCAATGAGACAGAAAATTAACAAGGATATCCAGGACTTGAACTCAGATCTGGATCAAGCAAACCTAATAGACATTTACAGAACTCTCTACCCCAAATCCACAGAATATACATTCTTCTCAGCACCACATCACGCCTACTCTAAAAGTGACTACATAATTGGAAGTAAATCACTCTTCAGCAAATGCAAAAGAATGGAAATCATAACAAATATTCTCTCAGAACACAGTGCAATCAAATTAGAACTCAGGATTAACAAACTAACTCATAACTGTACAACTTCATGGAAACTGAACAACTGGCTCTTGAATGTAATAAACGATGAAATGAAGGCAGAAATAAAGATGTTCTTCAAAACCAATGAGAATGAAGACACAATGTACCAGAATCTCTAGGACACATTTAAAGCAGTGTCTAGAGGGAAATTTATAGCAATAAATGCCCACCAGGGAAGTGAGGAAAGATCTAAAATCAACACCCTATCATCAAAATTGAAAGAGCTAGAGAGTATGATTAAAAAAAAAACTCAAAAGCTAGCAGAAGACAAGAAATAACTAAGAGCAGAACTGAAAAAGATAGAGACACAAAAAATCCTTCAAAAATCAATAAATCCAGGAGCTGGTTTTTTGAAAAATCAACAAAATAGACCACTAGCCAGATTAATAAAAAAGAAAAGAGAGAATAATCAAATAGATGCAATAAAAAACAATAAAGAGGATATCACCACAGATTCCACAGAAATACAAACCATCATCAGAGATTACTACAAACAACTCTATGCACATAAACCAGTAAACGTGGAAGAAATGGATAAATTCCTGGACACTTGCACCCTCCCAAGCCTAAATCAGGAAGAAGTCGAAACCCTGAATAGATCAATGAAAAAGGCTGAAGTTGAGGCAGCAATTAATAGCCTGTGAACCAAAAAAAGCCCAGGTCCAGATGGGTTCACAGCTGAATTCTACCAGACATACAAAGAAGAGCTGGTACCACTCCTTCTGAAACTATTCCAAACAATCCAAAAAGAGGCAATCCTTCCCAAATCATTTTATGGGACCAACATCATCCTGATACCAAAACCCAGCAGAGACTCAACAAGAAAAGAAAACTTCAGGCCAATATCCATGATGAACATAGATGCAAAAATCTTCAACAAAATACTGGCAAACTGATTGCAACAGCACATCACACAGCTTATCCACATGATCAAGTAGGATTCATCCTGGGGATGCAAGACTGGTTCAACATATGCAAGTCTATAAACATAATTCACCACATAAACAGAACCAAAGACAAAAATCACATGATTATCTCAATAGATACAGAGAAGGCCTTTGACAAAATTCAACAGCCCTTTATGTTAAAAACCTGTAATACTAGGCATCAATGGAACGTATCTCAAAATAATAAAAGCTATTTACAACAAACCCACAGCCAATATCATACTGAATGGGCAAAAACTGGAAGCATTCCCTTTGAAATCTGGCCATAGACAAGGATGCCCTCTATCACCACTCCTATTCAATATAGTATTGCAAGTTCTAGCCAGAGAAATCAGGCAAGAAAAAGAAATAAAGGGTACTCAATTAGGAAAGGAGGAAGTAAATTGTCTCTATTTGCAGATGACATGATTGTATATTTAGAAGACCCCCATTGTTTAAGCCCAAAAATCTGAAACTGATAAGCAACTTCAGCAAAGCCTCAGAATACAAAATCAATGTGCAGAAATCACAAACATTCCTATACACCAATAAGACTTAAAAAGAGCAAAATCAAGAATAGACTGCCATTCACAATTGCTAGAAAGAGAATAAAATACCTAGGAGCACAACTAACAAAGTATGTAAAGGACCTCTGCAAGGAGAACTACAAGCCACTGCTCAAGGAAATGCACGAGGATACAAACAAATGGAAGAACACTCCATGCTCATGGTTAGGAATTATCAATATTGTGAAAATGGCCATACTACCCAAGTAGTTTACAGATTAAATGCTATCTCCAACAAGCTACCTATGACCTGCTTCACACAACTGGAAAAAAACACTTTAAACTTCATATAGAACCAAAAGAAGGTCCACATAGCCAAGACAAATCTAAGCAAAAAGAACAAAGCTGGAGGCATCACGCTACCTGACTTCAAACCATACTACAAGGCTACAGTAATCAAAACATCATGGTACTGGTACCAAAACAGAGAACAGAACAGAGGCCTCAGAGGCAATGCCACACATCTACAACTGTCTCATCGTTGACAAACTAGACAAAAACAAGCAATGGGGAAAGGATTCCCTGTTTAATAAATGGTGTTGGGAAAACTGGCTGGCAGTGTGCAGAAAGCAGAAACTGGACCCCTTCCTCACACCTTACACTAAAATTAACTCCCAACGGATTAAAGACTTAAACATAAGACCTAACACCATAAATACCCTAGAAGAAAACCTACGCAAAACCATTTAGGACATAGGCATAGGCAAGGACTTCATGACTAAAACACCAAAAGCATTGGCAACAAAAGCCAAAATAGACAAATGCGATCTAATTCAACTCCAGAGCTTCTGTACAGCAGAAGAAACAATCAGTAGAGTGAACTGGCAACCAACAGAATGGGAAAAAATGTTTGCAATCTACCCATCTGACAAAGGGCTAATATCCAGAATCTACAAAGAGCTAAAACAGATTTACAAGCAAAAACAAACAAACAAACCAACCCATTCAAAAGTGAGCAAAGGGAATGAGCAGACATTTTTCAAAAGAAGACATTTATGTGGCCAACAAACATGAAAAAATGCTCATCATCACTGGTCATTAGAGAAATGAAAATCAAAACCACAGTGAGATATCACCTCACGCCAGTTAGAATGGTGATCATTAAAAAACCTGGAGACAACAGATGCTGGAGAGGATGTGGAGAAATAGGAAAGCTTTTACAGTGTTGGTGGGAGTGTAACTTAATTCGACCATTGCGGAAGACAGTGTGTCACTTCCTCAAGGACCTAGAAATAGAAATTCCATTTGACCCAGCAATCCCATTACTGGGTATATATCCAAAAGAGTATAAATCATTCTATTATAAAGACACATGCACACGTATGTTCATTTCAGCACTGTTTACAATAGCAAAGACCTGGAATCAACCCAAATGCCCATTGATAATAGACTGGACAGGGAAAATGTGGCACATATACACCATGGAATACTATGCAGCCATAAAAAAGATGAGTTTGTGTCCTTTGTAGGGACATGGATGAATCTGGAAACCATAATTCTCAGCAAACTGACACAAGAACAGATAATCAAACACCACATGCTCTCACTCATAGATGGGTGTTGAAAAATGAGACACATGGATACATGGAGGGGAGTATCACACACTTGGGGTCTGTTGAGGGGGAAATTGGGGAGGGACAGCAGTGGGTAGAGAGGTTGGGGAGGGATAAAATGGAGAGAAATGCCAGATATAGGTGACAGGGGGATGGAGGCTGCAAACCACATTGCCATGTAGGTACCTATGCAACAATCCTGCATGTTCTGCAGATGTACCCCAGAACCTAAAGTGCAATAAAATATATATATATATATATATATATGAATATATTTTATTTTATTTTTTTAAGATAGAGTCTTTGTTACCCAGGCTGGAGTGCAGTGACATAATCTCCTTGGCTCACTGCAACCTCCACCTCCTGGGTTCAAGCAATTCTCCTGCCTCAGCCTCCCAAGAAGCTGGGATTATAGGTGTGCACCAAAACACCTGTCTAATTTTTGTATTTTTTAGTAGAGATGAACTTTCACAATGTTGGCCAGGCTGGTCTCGAACTCCTAACCCCAAGTGATCCATTCACCTTGGCCTCCCAAGGTGCTGAAATTACAGGTGTGTACAGGCTCACCCCACTGCACCCAGCTAATACAAGTACTTTAGAAAGCTTTAACTTTCCTTACCCAATCTTGACTATCCTATTATTACCCACTATTTGAATGACCTCCTATTTTCTAATGCCACAAATTAGAAACCAGTTTGGCTTAAAGTGTTTGTCTACGTTTACTCATAGTTTACCTAGTTTTGACTTGCCATTCTTTCTTGCATCTCAGTCATGCCTTCTGTAATCATCTTCCTCCTTCAAGAAGTGAGTCCTTTAGAATTTCTTTACTGAAGGTCTATTGCTTGCATACTCTCTCAGTGTTTGTCCTGAGGGACTGTTTCCCATGAGCTAAATTAACTGCCTCTCGAGAATGCCATTGGTGGGGATAAAAGATGATTCATCGCCTGGTTTCCACTTCCCATTGGTCTCAGTTTAACCCACAATGCGTTCTCTCTCTCATATGACTAAGTTGTGTCCAATGGAGTCACTGAGTGACGTTAGCAGGGAACCTCAGGAGGGAGATAAGAGGTGTAATGCTTAGGTATGAAATTCGGTGCTGTCAAGTTGCTCCTACTGTCGGGAGCACAGACTTCAAATTTGTTGAAATCTACGCAGAGCACATAGCCTGTACCAGAATCAGGTAAAGCTGAGAGGATATAAAGTGGTACAAACTAAGTGGCCTATTTTTTGTGTGTTTTGTGATTTTCTCCCTTCTGTTTCTTTTTTGGTGAGTAATATTTGCAGAAAACGTGTCTGTGAGAATCCTTTGAAACCTGGACTTAATGTACTTTCCTCCAAAAAGCAATTGTGTTTACTTCTGTGAGATTTCTAGACCTCTTAAGCTCTGCTCATGGATTTTTTTTTCAGTTTTCAGAAGTTTTGTGATTTTTAGATCTAATTTTGCATGAGTACAAGCTTGTGGTTATACATTTTCAGGAGAGACCCTGCCACTCCTACGAAAAAGACAAAAGGCTAGGAAAGCCAAATGTCCTCATCATAACTCTCTATGAGCTGGGGTTTTCCCCATTTTCACAGTGAGTGAGTCGAGCTTCTAAAAGACATAAAGAAAACTACTCTCCAACTTTTCTCTTTGCTTAGGCTCAATCATCGTTCCTTTAAAACCCAAGACAAAACTCTAGGCAGCCAAGGATCTGCAGATAACCTCAGGACAGCTGCTGGCAGTAGCATTTTATCTCTCTGGACTTATGCTTTTGTTTCTTTTTTGGCCACTGAGGACTTCTTTAATTTTCTTGCTACCCATCTATCTGTCCGTCTTTCTGTCTGTAGCATTTTTATGTACATCCCAACCTTTTTTAGGTATTCTGTACTGGGAGTATTTTTCCACAATATTATCTGTTTAGTTAAACCAATATCAAAGTGCTACTGAATTATAAACTAACCATTAAGGCGTTACCTATTTCTACTTTACAATATCTGAAAATTGATAAGCATGTTATTTGTATCTTTCTATTGCTAAGGTCTTAGGATTTCTAGTTATAAGCTTTCTTGGAAGCATCCACCACAATTCCATTTCTTAGTGTTCTTTTTTCCTTAAGGCTGAAGTTCATACTGCCTCATTCCCTACATTCTGTCCTGTTTCTAAAAACAAGTAGATAAGCCCCTGTTATTTTAAAAGGAAACAGGGGATATATCCTGGTTATCATTGTCATATAAAAAAATCAACCCCAAACTTTATGGCTTCAAACAACAACAATCATTTTATGATTATATTATTTTGTATTGGGCAGTTCTCATTTGGGGTTTCTCACACAGTTGTAGTGACTAGTGTTGGAGTAAGCTCAAAGGTTTCTTCACTCACATGTAAGGTTGATGCTGGATGTCTGTTGGAACCTCAGCTGGGCTATGGTTAGAACACATGCCTGGAACAAGTGGTCTCTCTATTTAGCCTGGGCTTCCTCTCAGCGTTGTGGCTGGGTTCCAAGAGAGAGCATCCCAAGGAAGAGAGTGAGTTAGAAGCTGTATTGCCTTTTATGTTCCAAACCTGGAAATTGTCACTTCTGCTGCATTTTATTTGTTAGAAGAGAATTACCAAGACTGGTAAAATTTGTCAGGAGGGGAATTAGGCTCCGTCTTTTTAAAGGAGGATCAAATGACTTCAGGGACAACGATGACAGATTTAAATGGCTGAACATAGGAAAGTATCACATATTTATAAATTCTAACAAAATTTTGTTTATTTCCATGGTCATTGCTCTTCAATTCATGATCCTTGTTGATGGAAATATAAATACCTATCTGCCTTTGCTTTTGTTTCTCACAAGGCTTTGCTCCCTATTTTTTTTCTGAATCTTTATGTACATTCAAAATGTGAAGACATATTCAACCTACAATAATCTTTTAAATGTCTTTAAAGGACTATTTGAATAATCTTTACCTGGTCTTTCGGCCTCTTGTTTTATCCTCCTCCTCTACACTGACATACTTCCAAGCAGTATATCTGATCATGTCTCTCCCATGACTAAAAATCATGAGCTTTACTCCCAGCTCCTCAACATGGCACAAAAGGTCTTCCATGATTGGCCCCTTCCCCTCTTTTATGCCTTGTCTTTCATGCTTCATTTGCCCTTTACACTCTAGCAGAGCTAAATACCACGTGCTTTCACATCTCTGTGCCTTTAAACATGTTGATTCCCTCGCTGGAATACCTGTACCTAATTCATCTACTTGGAAATTGCATGCATTCTTAAGGTACATCCATAGAGATACAGGTGTTCATGTATCAGTAGTACCCATTTTTCAGTGTACTTGCTAGACCTAAACATTATTTTTGTTAACCTCTGAGTTGAAATCTCTTATTCTCTATTTCTTCTTCTTCTTCTTGGCAGAATGCAATAAATATGTAAATCTTTTCCTTCTGACATTAGAAGCAGCACTTATCAAAGTCCTTGGTAAGAGCTCAGAAATTTTTGAGACCCACCAAATCTTCAAAGGACACTGGTAAATTTCCCTCAAGAATGGTCTCACATAATTTTGACTTGGTGACAATCCCCACAGTCATAATCCATGGGGTCTCCAATTGTGAGAATATAGCTTTACAGATTTATCTAAAGTATCAACCAGAACCAAAGCTTCTCTATAAAGGCATGACTTAAAAGAAACAAGTAACTCACCAATATAAAAGGAATGCAGCATTGTTAAAAAAGTAAATAGCATTATAGAATATAGCATATAAAAATTTTAAACCATAAAAACTAGAGAGAAGAAAATTAATAAAATGGTAATTATTGATATATCATAATTTCAACTTTCCTATTGTTGGACATACAAATATCTCCTATTTTTCTTTATAACTATCATAGAAACAAACCTCTGAATGCACGAAAAGTCATATTCTCTTAATTTCTGTTGATATATTTTTGTATACATTCCTTCCCAGGAATAGAACTACCAAGTCAAAGGCTATGAGTTCTTTTAAGCCTCTTGATATACATTTCCAAACTCACCATTTTTCCCAACAATGTAGGAGAGTTCTGTTTAACTGCGCCCCCACCAGCTTTGACATTATTCTTTTTTGAAAAAGACTTGCTAATTTGAAAATTAAAAGGAAAACCTTGTCTTAACTTATAATTCAATAAAATTGAGTGTTTTCCATATTTTTCCAGGATAGAAAATGAACTGGACCTTGAAGGATATGATAGATTTAGGAGGGCTAAGACAAGATGGGTGAGAGGGATTGAATTGAAACAGTTATTTAAAAGGACCCTTTGTAATCCAAATTAATTAATTTCCTCAAGAAGATATTTTGATATTCTGCAGGTTATTTTCAAAGATGGGAAAATTGTTACAGGCTGCCTCACTTTGATTTCAAATATACCACAAACAAGACTTGTAACAGTTAAATCTTTATCATCCTTCAGATTTCCACTTAAAGTATTCTTGTTCAATCTTATCCCTTGTGAGAAGAATAAGGTAGCTTATATTTACAGCATCTAATGGGTTCTACATGGCCTAATTATGGAAGGGAATGAAATTTAAATTTTCATAACTTGGTGCCAATTAAGCTATGGATTATAAATACATGTTTTGTAAAGTTTCTGTTGTTGACTTCATGGCTTTTAATTATTTTCACTGAACTAGCTCTATATCTACTTATATGGAAAGTACCACACAGGGTGTGTTAATAGAATAAACATTTGGCTTCTTTGTTACTACCTCTTTTGAGACTCCTGGGAAATACTCAGACTCTGGTCCCAGAAATTAAGTGAACATACTCAGTGAGCCACTTTTCATATTATTCCCTACCCCCAGACTTGCAAACTGTAATTTTTTAGGTCTCTTGGGAAGTGGTTCATTTAGAAGAAATGTTAGCCACCAACCTCAGCCAGCTGTTTCTTTTCCTAAGGTGTTTTCCTTTCCTATTTCAGTTTAATAACTTGATTTGAATTAGACAGATTCCTTGGTTTGAAGTATTCATGCCATGTCAATGTCATCCGCTTTACTGTCTCTCAGGGAGATGGCCGTTTTGTTCCTTCTATTGGTCATTAAACCACTTTATTAAAGAAAATCCTGTGGCATTAGAAGGATCAGGATTTATAGACTAGGGGAATGATTTTATAAATAGTATCTGTCCATCTTCTATACAGAATGTTCATATCCTTATAAAACATGTTTTTCTGTACCCGGGTCTTCATTTACTGCTATTTTCTACCCACCTACTAATGCATACATTTTGAATTTCTATCTTAGCTAAATATGCCTGTCTTTTTCTCTTCTGTACAAAACAACTTGTTCAAATCCATAGGCCAACACCTTTCACACAGTGTTAGAAAAAGGGTTTGCCCAACCGAAGAGCTATAAGCTATTTATTGTGTTATGGCAAACTAATTTAACTATTCTGGGTCTCAATGTTCTCATAACTAAGTCAGAAGTTTGGAATAGATAACCTTAATGTTCAGTCCTGGTAAGGCATACAGTTTATCCTTATCAATGAGACAACTGATGACCAACCTCCCACAGACCTAGGACATGAACTCAAGGTGCCTGAAATCTTTCAGGTCCAGGATTTCAAGGCTCGTTTCTAACACTTTATTCTGACAAAAATGAGTGACTTTAATTCATCTCATTTAAATGGGGTGGTAGAGGAGAGATGGAGTGATGAGGTGAGTGGTAGAGAAATTATCATGAAGAAAGACCTAAAAGCAGGACAGATGTTGATGAACTAAAAGAGTGTACATGACTGCAGTGTAGAGACTGAGGAGGGTAGAATAAGAGATGTGGCTGGAGAAGTGGTCAGGGGCCAGGGCATGTATGACCTTTTGGTAATGTTAATGAGTTTGGATTCTTTTCAAAGTGGAATGAGAAGCCACTGAAAGGTTTGAAGAAGAAAAGTATCATGATCTGGTATTTGCTTCATCGGGGCTTTATCAATATGTAATCTCCAACATATACCACACTGTCTGGCGCATAGTAGGCCCTCAACACATTTGAGGAATAAATAAGTGAACAGAAGAATAAAATAATCAATGTAGTCATAATGTGAAGAATAAGTCAGAAGCATGGGAGGGGTGCTATTAGAGAGCTATTACAGTATTCCAGCCAGATAAGTCTGTGGTGGAAGCATTAAGAAAGGAAGCAAGCAGATAGATTTCAGAAGTATCCTGTACATAGAACCATCAGAACTTTGTCAGATTGTGGAAGGCATTGAAGATGGCTTCTAGTTTTCTAGCTTGAAAAATATGGTAGCTAGAAGTAGCGTTTCTTAAAATGAGGAATAAAGGAGAACAGATTTGAGAAAAGACCAAGGGCTTGAGTTTGAACATGATGAATTTGGATGCCTAGGAGAAGATAGCCAAGTGGAAATATCAAGTTATCAATCAGATGCATCAGGTTGGAGGTTAGAAAGGAGATTCGGGATAGAGATGTAAATTTGGTCACTGCCTACAAATAAACATTTTTTTTATTGCATTTTAGGTTTTGGGGTACATGTGCAGAACATGCAAGACAGTTGCATAGGTACACACATGGCAGTGTGTTTTGCTGCCTTCCTCCCCTTCACCCACATTTGGCATTTCTCCCCAGGCTCCCCGCCCCCCGCTGTCCCTCCCCTATTCACCCCAATAGCAAATAAACATTTTAAAAATAACTATAGGCAAATGCTTGGAAAAGAGAAGCAGAACCTAGGCCTTAGGAATTCAACATTTAGAGTTTTGGCAGAGAATGAAGGCCCAGGAAAGGAGATAAAAGAACGATGTCTAATAGAAGAGGTGGCAAAGTCAAAAAAGCAAGGCATCCTGGAAGCAATTAAGAGTATTTTAGTAAGGAGGAGAAGCAGCTAACAGTAGAGAATTCTTTAGAGGGGAATACATGATAATATTCTGTGTCAAGGTAAGATTATACATATTATGTTGAATCCTGTTAAACTGATTTTTTGTATTTAAAAAGATGGCCAAATATTGGCAACTTTGTATGGGTCAACATAATACACAGTTTGCTTGAAAAGTATAAAAGTATTTATTTCAGGAGAACTTCTCTTCTATTACACCTGGAACGACAATTGTAACGTCTTCTCTGCAACATCTCTGTCTATTTTTGTTTTTTGCTTAACTTCTTTTGGTAAATGTTTATTTACTTGGTTTTTATTCTAAAGCTTGGGGAAGTCATCAAAACATTTTAAGCTGAGAGTGGCAAGATCTGAATAGGTTTTGTTTCATTTGACCGTAAACTAGTGAACCCATGTCTGTTTTCACCCATAACTCTTTGCTTAGTGTGTAGTTCACAGCAGGAATTTGATATTTTTTATATACCAGAGAGGTTCTTTCCTCAATGTGCAGCACAAGCCCAGTCTGAAAATATTTTCACTAATGTTTTTAAAAATTATTGACATTTAACCCTCACCATATAAATTATAGAGCATCTTCAGCTTACCTATCATTGCTCTTATTATCTAAACCATGACTTTTGCCATTTCAGTGTAGAAATTCCTGAGTTACAGAGTTAAGGCTGGTTTCATTTTGATGTCAAGACAGACATTGGACTGGGAGTTCAGAATCCTGGCACTGTTTGCTGCAATATGAGCAAATTCACATGACCTCTGAAGGCTTCAATTTCTTTACCTTTTTTGGTTATAATTCTTTTAAAAATAACTAGATTGAACTAGATGATTTCTTTTGGTTTTCTTTTACCTCTAACATTTTATGCTTCTATTAATGATTCGACATTTAGATAGAATATTAGTTTCTTTATTTTGGCGTATTTTCCTCAACCCGAAGAAAGCCCCGTGACTAGTGTTCATTTTCCCTAGACACCCTCCCTAGACACCCTCCTAGTGGCTTGCGGAAGCCACTTTCACGGGAACGTGAAAGACTCCTTTGTTGCCTTCTCAGAGTGTCCAGCCAAGACAGAATATGATGGATCCCATTTATTTTTTGTCTTGTAGAAGTTGTAAACTAGCTACCTGCTGGCCAGGGCCTGAGGCCAACGTCAACATGCTTTGTTTATCCCCTCAAGTACTTTTTAATGTGAGCCAATGCTCTAAAATTGGGAGATTTCACATAAAAATGTAGATTTTTAGTTTCTTTAAAAACTCAAGATCTTTGGCCAGATGGGGTTGGCATTCTTTTAGGACAATTGACTGGGTCTGAGTAGCAGTGGCTCCCCTTTTGGACTGGAAGTTCATTCTCTAGTTCATGACTCACCAGTCCGTGCTGCTCTTTTGTGCCCTGCCCTTCTCCCACATTTACTCACTTTACCAATCATTGTAGATATTTGGGTTTGATCCACACAGGATGACCCAAGTTGGAAAGGCATCTCAATGATGGAATTTCAATGCAATATGAGCCCTATCCAGGTATGCAGCTCAGTTTCTCATCTCTTTTTGCTGAGACCTCCAAGAGTCTAAACCACTGGTCAAAATATTATTTAAAAATAGTAAGCAAATTAAGGCAGCAGTACTTTGCTGTGTTTGGTCATGGTTTTCACGAATGCCCCAGATCAGTGTTTCTCAGCCCTGGCTATGTACTGGAGTCATCTGAGGCAGTTTAAAAAAATATCCATATCTAAGTTTTACCCTAGAAAAAACTAGATCAGAATCTCTAGGGAGAGGCCCAAGCATGAGTATATATTTTTTTAAATCAGATGTCCTAATGTGCAGCCAGGGTTGAGAAACAGCACTACAGAAGCTGCAAATCCATGAGTACTGACATCATCAGCCTAGAGAAATCCTCAAAAAGTCTGGGGAGTTATTTGTGGCTGGTTTTGCAGCCTTTATGGTGTCAGTAAAACTGCACCCAAGAATAGCCTCCTCCTCACAAACTGGAATGCCCATCTGGCTGGTGCACTTCCAGCATCGGCCATTTAACCTGCACTACCTCCTTTCATTTATGTGAAAAATGTAGGGTGGAGTAGCGGTGGAAAAAGGCCTAAATCTAGTGTTGACAGGTAAAAATGGGAAGGGAGAGATGGAGGGCTGGTGTCTTACAATCCAAATGGCATTTCATCTGTTATGAAAGCAAAAATAGTTTCGTGATCTTAGCTTTTAAGATGATTGAGAAAAGAGTGAAAAATAAACTGGTGGGAAGACAGACAAAAACATAAGTTAAGAAGAAGTTGTTTCTATTTGAAGTGTTTGTTTTCTTTCAAGCATCCCCATTTGGGTTACTTTGATCTGGAACATCTAAAAGATGACTTCCCTCTTGGAGCGTTGTTAAAAATGTAAAAGAACAGGGAAAAATCCAAAGTAATGCCAAACTAATAATTGTTTCCAAAGTTTCCACAGATACTATTTTTCCAAATGACCCAGAATAATAGGGTGAGAAAAAGTGCTTTAAACAATAGTGATTCAATGACATTTTCCTTGTCTGCCTTCCCTATAACATCAGAACAATAGACTTTGAATCCAAGCCTAATATGGAATTGAAAAATTGCAGACTTAGGGTTTATGATGAACACAACCCAGCTGGAGCATTCAATGAACAATGGCAGGAGGATTTGGTGAAGCCAATCTGGCCTGCTGTGGTTCTGCCACAAGGGAGGATGGGTTTTAAAGGACACAGCCTAATTTCTCTCTGCAGCTGGGTGTCATTGACTAATGAAAATATATTGGCATGCTGCTCATGGGTTATTGTTCTATGTAACTGCACCTCTTAGCTGGGGATTTGTAAGCAGACCATGATTGAAAGCAATATGACTGCTTGGTTATTAAAATATTCCAAATACAGCCTGCCCTATTTATTGGAAACAAAGTTTGACAAGATTATGTTGATGTGAGGAGCAGATAATGAAACATCTCTGTGCATAGGCACTGCCAATGTCAACCTGGCAGAATTACAGTCCTTAAATATATATATAGGAAAATGAAATACAATTATTAATACTTCCAGGAAGTGATACAGTGTGAGAAAAGAAATAGACATGAGGAATAGGATCCTGGTCTACTTCTAACAGGCCAATTTATCATTTTTATAAAATGGCTGCATGTCTCATTTGTGGGAACTCTTCAAAGAATGAGAAAAAGCATAAACGCCTCTAAACCTCTAAAAATCAGGCATGTTTAAACAAACATCTTCAAAAACCTGATGACTAAATTAACGTTTTAGAAAGGCTTCATTTTTTAAGGGTAACTTCTTCTAGGCTAATCTAAGCTCAAGCCTATTTATTTATTTAGTAATTTAAAAGCACACTTGTCTGGGCACAGTGGCTCATGCCTGTAATCCCAGCACTGTAGGAGGCTGAGGCAGGTGGATCACGAAGTCAGGAGTTCAAGACCAGCCTGGCCAGCATGGTGAAACCCTGTCTCTACTGAAAATACAAAAAATTAGCCAGGCATCGTGGTGTGTGCCTGTAGTCCTAGCTACTCAGGAGGCTGAGGCAGGAGAATTGCTTGAACCCGGGAGGCAGAGGTTGCAGCGAGCTGAGATCGCACCACTGTACTTCAGCCTGGGTGACAGAGCGAGACTGTCTCAAAAAACTAAAAAAAAGAAAGCACACTTTATTAACTTGAATAATTTAATTTTGTTTTCTTTTGCTTTGTATTGTTTTTGGGAGAAATGTCTAAAAGCAAACAAAGATAAATGTCCAGACAGGCAATATTCACCTTAAAAAGCACACAAAACAATAGAAAAGGCCTTGGTCTAAGAATCAGAGGATCTGAGTTTTAATCTGAGGTTTGACTCTAGCTGGAATTATAGAAAAGTTGCTTTCATATTTTATGCCTAATTTTCACACCCACTTGTCATATTTACTGTCTGTATTTTGGCATTTGACAATATTTTTCTGTAAATATTTTAGGAATGCATGTCTTATATTCAGCAAATTTATGCATTTCTAGTATCTGATTTCTTATGATTTACATCCGTTTAAACATGGAGGGCTATGAACAGCCAGAACTTTCCTGGTGCTGGGGCCTTTGGGTCCCCCGCCCTTCAGTTTTCCCTCTCTCTGACTTTTACTCTTTCCTCACTGTCACTCATTCCAAAGTGCCATGCTTTCAGCCCTTCATCCTTTCTTGATCCCCTTCTTCTGCCCCTTAGTCTCCTCACTCTTTGCCCTTTAGCAGTCCCCTCTCTGAGGTAGGCAGCCCAGAGGTGCTTTTTGCAGGCTTGAGTTCTCCCCCGTGCCCTTGATGGAGCAAAGTCAGTTGTACTTTGCTTAAAATGCTGTTTTAAAGGCAAAATGAAAACCACTCAACTTAAATTTAAAAGTCTTCAAAAGGCTGTTAAAAGCATCACATTCAATTATAAAATGGTCTGAACTATACCTTTTAGAAAGACATTTTTAAATAAAGCAATAAGTTTGGCTAATTGGCAAACCGCTCATTTGCTGAATTAATTTTCAGCGAATTGCACTGGAGCCAAAACCCGTCTTAGTTTTGCTCTTCTCTTTCCTTCTTTCCATCCTCCAGCCACCTCCTCTTTTTTTCCCACCAGCTTCAGTCAATGTTTAGTTTGCTGATGATGACTTCTGGTATTGAATGGAATAAAGCAGTTGGCAGGAATGTGTAGAAGATAGAAAAAAGGAACATGGCTTGATTGCAACAGTTTCCAGTGTCCCAAGTAGGGTCTTACAAAGCCTCTTTCAAAGTTTGATTCAAGAGCAGAATTTGATCAGGAGCATTCTGGGGTTGCAAGGAGAGGTCTTAAAATGTTTTACCACTTGAAATTACTTTTCTGAGTGAATAAGGATTCTCTCAATATGGTGTAATAAAAAATAAAGAAAAATGTTGAAACTGATGTGTTGACACTCATAACCACCAATTTCAAAAACTTGCAGAAATCTTATATTTCTCTTGGATTAGATGTTGTAAGCAAATGCTGCACACAATACTCATAAAATAATTTTATACGAATAAAGTGCAGCCTTTATCAGTTATATATATTGAGGTTACATAAGATTAGATTCAGGGGAAAATGGTTTTATTGTTAATAAATGCTTAAAAACCACTGATAATATAAAGAAGAGAGCTCCAGACTTGGAAAATGACTGTTTGACACCCATGGTCTACTAGTAACTAGCTCAGTGACCTTGAGCAAATCATTTAAAAGTTTTGGGCTTCAGTTTAAATTTATGTCACAAGAGAGAATTGTGTTAGTATCTTTTTTAGAAAACAAATAAAGATAACCTATATGAGTGATATGGTTTGGATTTCTGTCTCTGCCCAAATCTCAGGTCAAATTGTAATTCCCAGTATTGAAGGATGGGCCTGGTGGGAGGTGACTGGATTCCCCTTTGCTGTTCTGGTGACAGTGAGTTTCCATGAGACTTAGTTGATTAAAAGTGTGTAGCACCTCCCATTTCACTCTCCTCCTTCAACTGCAAAACATGCCTACTTCTTAGCTTTCCACCATGATTGTAAGTTTCCTGAGGCCTCCCCAGGCATGCTTCCTGTACAGCCTGCAGAACTGTGAGCCAATTAAACCTCTTTTCTTTAAAAACTACCCAGACTCAGGTATTTCTTCATAATGTGAGAACGGACTAATACATTCATATATCCAGAAGATATACAAATGTTTAAAAAGAAGCTGGTTGGTGCAAAGAAATGTCTAGTAGGTGACAAATGTGGAGAAATGGACTTTGTCTCAGATTAATTTCATCTGATTTGCCTAATCTCATCTCAGCTAGGTAACACTCACTTGCTCTTTCTTTACCTCAGCTAGTAACTCTACTTACCATGTTGCTCAGAAAAACATAAATGCCAATATGAGCCAGTATAGAGAATTCATGAATATCCAAGGGTACCATTGCAAGGACTATTCTATTCCTGCTTATGAGGACCTTGAAGTTGAGTTTCACTAGATGTCAAAGACACATAACGAGATTCTCTCACATCCCTCATTTGTAAATACCACTCTTCTATAGCATGTAATTTCCTCAGTGAAATTCAGATTCCTCAGAAGAGTTATTGTCTAAGCAATCCTGAGAAGAAAATAATAGCCTCATAAGTGTTCAGGTACTTCCTCAACCTGCCTTCCTTGCTTGGTAGGCAGCCTCGATTCAAATTCCTGCCTTATACAAATTACAAGTTACTAAGTATCCTAGATCTGTAGAAGCATTCTAGCAGTGTCAGAAACTTATATATTAAATCCTAGGCTGCTGAAGGTCTTTGGGCAGTATTAAAGGCTCAGACTCTAAATTTAAATACCTAAATCTGAAAGGTGGCCCTGCACTTACTACCTAGGCATCCTTAGGCAAGCTAGTAAACTTGAGGTTCATCCATAATAAAGTGGGAATAAGAAAAAACTTCTAGGTCCAATATTATATTCTAGTTAAATCACTAAAATCAATTGGCTGAACAGCTGATTTGTTGAATAAGAGTATTTTTCAAGGGACCTATTAGCCTCATTTACCAAATTCATCACTTTGTCAAAAACTTGCTTCCTCATTATTACATCTAAATCACACTGCATGTAATATTGAATAGGATTGTTCTAACAGCTTTTGAAAATTTCTGTGGTTTTTACTTGACTAGTTTTCATTCTGTCTATAGAGCAGCAGTTTTAAGGAATATTCAATTTGTTACAAACTAAGACTGGTAGGGTGGTTTTTGATATTTGTACAAATACATGTAGTAATCAGAAAATGTATTTTTTCTATTATACAACATTTCAGAAGGTCATGTGGGATTTTTAAAAATTTTATATTGAATTCCTTTGGATCTTCTGGAATGTCATTTTCTCATTTACTCTGCTTTTACCATTTTTAGGATTTTTAAATCAGAGTTTCAAGTAGGAAATCAACTTCTATTTAGCCATTTGAAGAGCCAGATACTTGGCAAATGTATTTTCAACACATTGCGCTGCTTCTATTAAGTTCAACATATATTTCTTGTGTGCCTAGAATGTGCCGTCCTTGGTCTGATCATACCATGGGGACAAGACAGACAGGGGCCTGCATGCTCATTTCCCATTCCAGTGAAAGAGATCAGCAATAAATAAAAGGTGATAACTCCTATTAAGGAAACAGAACTGGGTGTCAGAATAGACAGTGCTACAGGGCTGGGGCAGGCAGGGGACTGCTATCTTAAATAATAAGGTAGTTAGACAAAGCTTGTAGGGGGTGAATACCCTGAGCTCAGGAGATGCCTTTGTTGGGAAGGGTAATTACGAGCCATGGGGCAGAAAAATATTGGTGGGGTGAGACAAGAACCAAAAGCAGTGGCCAAAGACAATATTCATTAGCTTTGCTATTGTGGTTGAGGGTTGCCCAGCCTAAATGTATCTCTTTTCATTGTGGTATGTTCGGTTTATGTATGACCATTCATATAAAGACTGGATGTTTGTGTGCCATTTTTCCTTCTTCTGCTATATAAATGTTAGATATTGCCTATATTCAGAAACACAGCAGCACCATGGAAACAAAAGATATATATATATATCTAACAATCAATCAAGTTGGACGTTTTTGGCAAAAGGTTTCCAGTGTACACTTTCATTGATACAGTTTTAAAATGCTGTAGCAGCATTTTAGTGCCTGATTAATGGGTTTATTTACTTCAAAGCCTACTTCAAACTATAATGTCTTTGGAAAAAAATACTGAAAAGATGATTCAGAAAAGCTTATCAGCATTATTTCACTTACCAAACTTTCTTGTGCTACTTTTCACTCTAACAAAAATACCAATGGATACTAATTCTACAGTGGTTTATGTAGGTAAAAGCCTTTTATTTCAGTACAAAATGTATATATATTGCCCACAGAATAAAATGAAAAATAAGATACAAAAAACACATTATAGAGCCACTTTAAAAGATAGGTGGGGGATAACTCAGAATTATATCTGCTCCTTACAGAGTATGTAACTTGGCATCAGAGTAAATCACAACAAGAAGGGTGGAGAGCCACTTGGGAATTTCTCAGACAAAGCAATGTATCACATAGAGGGTCAGTGAAGTCTTGGTGCTGTTTGAGAGTCTATGAGGGGTTTGAATAGCACCACCCTGTAAGCTTTATTTCAGTGGATTGGAGACTTGTCTGTGCATCTGTGTCACCTGGGAAGCTTACTAAATACAGAGATTTCTGAGCCTTATCTCAGACCTGTGGGTCACAAACTTGAGAGCAGAGCAAATTAAAAAACAGAAAACAAAAAACAAATACTTTCCAGCTGATTCTGATGCGTGTACAGGGAGCAGGCTTATATTCAGTAACCATCTCTATATGTTGAGAGAAAAAACCAAATTTATAAAAGAGAATTCTAGAATAGCTTGCAAACTGTGTTTCCAAAGAAGGATGACAGGGTCACCTGAGTTGGTAATGGAGATGACAGTGGTAAGAGGGAGGCCAAACCACAGGGCTTTGAAGTTCTGGCCCTACTTCACAAAGAAAACTCATTTTTATCTGTTTTAATGTTTTTTTTTTTTTTTTCATGTTGAAACATTCTGGTCTTGTACTTAGTAGCATTAAAGTCATATGCATCCAGACATGTGTGGAGGACAGACGGTAGCAGAAAAGCTGTAGGATAGGGAGAGATCTCAGGCTGGATTTGTTTTAACTCTATGCAAACAAAAGGTTTGCGGGCCCTCATTTCCACATCAACATTTCCTTTCTCGTCCAAAGCTCTGATCATTGTTGGAAGGGCCTGACAATAAAACTAAGCTCTTGACAGGAGAGTTGTCCATGGTTGGGTCCAAAAAAGTTCTTGGAATACAGGCACCATGCCATTCTTGCTAGGCTTCCATGAGTGATGTAGAAGCTGCTGTTAACAGGAGGCCCTTGCTGCTTGGTGACAAGCAGGCTAATTCTTATTGCTTATTGGTGCAGGGATGAAGTGTGGGACTCATTAGCACCTGGGTGGATAGTTTTGGGAACTGGCTTAGCTTCCTTATGCTCCCTGGTTCCAGCAATCGGTGGCTATTACTTGAACAGAGACCATGATGTTTCTTGAGTGCTGACCCAGCTCCTCTCTTTGGGGCTACTTCATTTAGTCCTCTCATCTTTGCTCACCAGCCTCTCTTCTGCATGTTTCTCTTTATTTCCACCCCCTGCTTGGGAAGCCCTTGTCTAGACCTGTGATGAATGGTCTGGCCTTTTTTCCATTCTCCTTTGATTAAGGCATAAACTTTAGGTCTTATTCCTTCAAGGTTTGGCCTTTTGGATTCCAAAACTTTTAATCCTTGTTTATCAAACATCTTGGACTTCAAGTGGCCATGGTATGTTTTCATCGGGGGTGAGTGAGGAATGGCAATTATGTGAACAAGAAAGGAATTTCTAAACAACGTATTAATTTCTTTAAATATTATCCTATTGTTGTGATAGGGACCCAATATTGAAGACAGAAGAAATGTTTTGAAAATATAGTAAATAACATTTTTTAAAGCCAGTAATAATAATAATGTTAATAAAACCACAGAAACAAAAGGGTGTGCCCTGTTGTGGAGGAATTTGAAATGAATAGTCATTTTATGAACAGAACTTTGGATAGGCTGAAGGGTAAGGCCAGAGTCATCATGGTAGGTTTGGGTGTCAAACTAA
This sequence comes from Callithrix jacchus, assembly GCF_049354715.1. NCBI lineage: Eukaryota > Metazoa > Chordata > Mammalia > Primates > Cebidae > Callithrix > Callithrix jacchus. The sequence goes on from NC_133524.1 coordinate 22,971,619, forward strand.
TATAGAAAGCCACATATGAAAAAACAGTTCCATGTTTACTCGAGAATTGGCAAGAACTATTACTAATGTATCAACTATGTATGTATATACAATTGTTCATAATATGTATATACAATAGATAGACAATATAATGGCTATTCCCAGACATTAGCTAGTGGCTACAGTAGGAGGAAAGAGAAACAAATCTATTTTATTGCCTTGTCTCTTTGTGGATAAATTTCCTTCCATAGGATATTTGTTGTTTAAGGAAAGCCCTGCAATGAACAGAGGTATTAGCCTAAGAAATGTTTTGAGTAATTTGCCAAGGACTAAACTTTTGAGTCTATGGCAGGCAATTCTGGTCAATAGCTTGCCTGAGAGAAACAATATCTGCAGAAGCATTATTTGAAGGACATGGAATCCATTCATTTCTCTCAGAAATTCTCAATGAAGCGGTGATGTTCATTTAGGATATTGGAAATCTTTATTGTATAAGGTGTAAGGAAGGGGTCCAGTTTCAGTTTTCTGCATATGGGCACAGGGAGGGGAATATCACACAGTGGGGCCTGTCAGGGGGGTGGGGATCAGGGGAGGGATAACAGGAGAAATAGGTAATGTGGATGACTAGTGGATGGGTGCAGCAAACCACCACAGCACATGTATACCTATGTAACAAACCTCCACATTCCGCACATGTATCCAAGAACTTGAAGTATAATTAAAACGTAAGTACATGAGAAAAAAGAGAAATCTTTACTGTATAAGACTGTCCTATGCATTTTAGTATCTTTAAAATTCCCAGAATTTTCCCACTAAACATCAATGATGCTCACCTTATATCACTGTGACAAGTAACAATTTCCCTCTTACAGTTCCAAAGCCAAAGCACCCATGCTTAGGTACCACTGCTACACAACCTAAAATATATTGATGGATACAACCCAATAGACTCATAGCTGGTATTAAACGTTCTGAGTCATAACTCTAAGAAACTTTTCACTATGTTTATCATAAAGATACTTTTGTCAGCACAATTAAACTCTGACCTTTGTGAGACAGAATTGGGAGATGTTTTGTGCCCTGGTCTCAGTAGCAGTGGTGTTTTTCCCGAGTAACTAGTTTACCTTTTCCCATATAGATTTTGCATAATTTGAAAGCATCCATTTTCCTATGGGCATTTGCAAAGCTGAGAAGCCTAAGGTGTTGATCCACCTCTGGCATGAACACTATTGTGTTCCAATCTTACTTCTGGTTCCCTATTAGTTTTCTGACATTATTTGACCTTTGACTCATATTTTTCATATTTTAATGGGTTTTTATTTTGCTATGTTACAGGGATATTGCAAATGGCTTGAAGTTCTTTATGAATCAAGGTAAGATAAAAATGTGTGCATATATTCACATAGATTCATAGGGTTCATGGAGTGTGAAATTTGTGGGATGTAAATGTAAGCGTATTTGTGATAGTCAAATAATTTTACTTTCTCTATAGTAACAACAGTTGGAAATGAAAGTAAAACCTTATAGGAGAACAGCTAAATTAGAGAATTTAATTATTACAACAGCACAATTGTTTAATTTGCTAACTGTATTTTCTTGGTACATAATCCTCGTACATTCTAAAGAGTATAACTTGATGCTTAGCAGGGGGCTTATCAATTATTTTGCCTCCTCTAATTATATAATTTTAGCCGAGTCATAAACTTAAGGGAATAAATCAGGTAATTCATATTATGGCATGTATATGCTAACAATATTAGTTTATTGTTTTTACAAATCATTATTTGTATGTAAAATGAAGTGTTTAATTATTTTCAGCTACTTATAGTTCTAAAATTCTCAACAGCTAAAAAAAGATAGACTAACTTTCCCCTGAAGGTGTTTGTAAACAGCATTTCTATCTAAAAGGTTAGAACATATGTGAGAAGAAGTAAGTGGGTGGAGAGATGGAAAAAATTAGTTCTCATATTCAAAGACCCTCTGACCACAGGAAGTTTTGCTAATGTAATCACTATTGGCATGGACCATGGAACAGGTAAAGTTCAAAATATGAAGATGCAGGCAATAATACAAGATGCTTGTGTGCTTAAATTACATGTTTTGAAGGTCAGAATACCATATCTTAAGTAGGAAAATGTTCAATATTGATCTGAAAATATAATGGCTGGGACACTTATTATTTAGGTCACTGAAAAATAGAAATAACTCAAACCCCAAACTTCTTTTACAGTTCAGGAAATTAGATGCTCAAAAACAGGGGAAAGAGAAACAGAAAATATTTGAGCTAAAATTCAGGGAAATTTCTGACTCGAAGCTGTGTGAGTGTGCGTGTGCATGTGTGTGCCTGAATATGTTTTCTCTTATTTTCTCTCCTACTGATATTGAAACAGTGTTTTTGATTTGGACAGAAAGAACATGGCTGAAAAACACAGCTCTGCAAATCCAAATTACAAGGTACAGACTGTTATTAGGATGTTAGATTAGACAGTGGCAGCAGGACAAGGCAAACAGGTCACAATGAAATTCAAAAATAAAAAGATATGCTGCCAAGAGACAACTCATTGAGCTGCTAGCCTTGTTTTCTCCCCCATAATAAAATGATTTTGGAGAGACTACTCAGCCAGAAAGGTAAGCCATTTGCAAAATTTAAAAGTGCCAGTCATCGGTAAGGCCAGAAGCCAAGACAGAGGAAATTTATGAGGAAGAATAGGATTGTCACTTAGAAGTCAGAAGAAGATAAGAGAAAGACAATGGAGCCTCTATAGCCAAGTTAATTATTTAGGGGCTTGAGTTCAGTTTCTGGACTTTCCCTCTCCTGAAGCTTTTCTCTCTTCCTTCCTTTGGTCTGCCTTTTAACCATTAAACGGACCATTTGAATCAACTGGGGGAAAGGAGAGGGGGAATTATACTAATTAAGTCTGTCTTGCAACAGTGGTTCACCCAAAGCAATGCAATTCAAAGATAGAGCCAAATAGTCAAGTTTTGCTCTTTATCTTTCTATTTCAGTTTTTTTTCAAAATCAGATAATGATCATTTAATGATTTGTCAATCTAAAATATAACTGTGGCACTTGTGTGTGCAGGCGTAGGCACGGAGCTCCTCTGAGAAGTCTGCAAGACTTAAATTGACCTATTTTCTCAGAAATAGGGACAACTGGTGAAGCAGAACCTATCAATGTGGGCTGATACACAAATTGCTCAGTTGGACAAATGTATTTGTATATGTGGACATTACGATGAAGGACTAGGATGAATCATTCTGCCATGTCACTTGCCCTAAAAAAACTTTCAGCATGCTATGTTAATTTTAAAATAATAACTTTAAAAGTAACTTTTTAAACTTTAGAGCAGTGTTGGATTTACAGGATTATTACAAACATAGTACAGAGAGTTCCCATATGCCCCCTATCTAGTTTCACCTATTATTAACAACTTTAGTATGGTTGTTATTTGCCATCATTAGTAAACCAATACTGATACTTGATTATTAACTGAAGTCCATGCATTATTCAGATTTCCTCAAATTTTCCCTAATGTCCACTTTCTGTTCCAGGCTCCCTTCCAGGTTGCCAGATTACATTTAATAGACATGTCTCCTTAGGCACTTCTAGGTTGTAAAAGTTTCTCCAACTTTAATTAATTTTTGACTGTCTTGACAGTTTTGAGAATTACTGGTCTGGTATTTCGTAGAATGTCCCTCAGTTATGATATCCTTCATAAACATCAATTAAACCAATCATCAGCTGGGATTTGTCTGGTGTTTTCTCATGATTAAACTGGGCTTATGGGTTTGTGGGAGGAAGATCACAGAAATAAAATGATATTCTCAACACATTACCTCATGAATACAGGCTATCAATATGACTTTCCACTGTCAATACTGATAATCAACTGACTGGCATGTTTATCAAGTTTCTTCACTGTCGAGTTACTCTTTCTTTCCCCCCTTCCTTTCTATATTATACTCTTTGGAATAAAGTTACTATGTGTAACACACACTAAAGGAGTGAAGAGTTGTGCTGTACCTCCTTAAGGGCAGAGTATCTGTAAATTATCTGGAACTCTTCTGCTTGGGAGACGTGTTTATTATGTCCCATTTATTTAATTATTTAATCACTTATATCAGTTTGGATTCATGGATATTTATATTATAACCCAATATTACTTTATTGCTCAAATTGTTCCAGCTCTTTTAGTTGGCTCCTGTACCCCCATGTTATACCCCCATCATTCGCTGTTCTTTTTCTTTTGCATTTTTTACTTTCTGGAACTATGAGATGCTCTAGGCTCATCTTAATGTGGTAGATTACACTGATCGATTTTTTATATTGAACTACCCTTGCATACCTGGAATAAATCCCACTTGATTAAGATATACAGTTCTTATTTGACATTATTGGATGTGCTAGTATCTTGTGGAGGACTTTTGTGCATTTGTTAGTAGTTAACTAATTTTATTTTATTTTATTTATTTTTTGAGACAGAGTCTTACTCTGTTGCCCAAACTGGAATGCAGTGGTGTGATCTCAGATCACTGCAACCTCTGCCTCCTGGGTTCAGGCAATTGTCCTGCCAAAGCCTCCCAAGTAGCTGGGATTACAGGTGCATGCCACCACACCTGGTTAATTTTTGTATTTTTAGTAGAGATGGGATTTCACCATGTTGGCCAAGCTGGTCTCAAACTCCTGACCTCAGGTGATCCAGCCACCTCAGCCTCCCAAACAGTTGGGATTACAGGTATGTGCCACCGCACCCAGCTGCCTAATTTTATTTTAATTAATTTATTTAATAACCTTTTTCAGCTTTGAGGTATAATTGACAAATAAAAATTTCATATATTCAAGGTATACAATATGATGTTTTCACATACATATACATTGTGAAAACATTATCATAATCAGGCTAATTAACAGGTCCATTACCTCACATAGTTACTTTTTTGTGTTGAAAATACTTAAGATTTTCTCTCTTAACAGTTCAAATATAGGATACATTATTCTTACTTATAGTCCAGGCTGTACATTAGGTCTCCAGAACTTATTTATCTTAACTACAAGTTTGCATGTATGTTGATGAGAGATAGTAGCCTAAGGTTTCCTTTTTGGCAATGTTATCTTGTTTTAGTATTAGGGTAAAGGTACCCTGATAGAATGAGTTAGGAAGCATTCCTTCTGCGTTTCTGCTTTCTGGGAGAGATTGTGGAGCACTGGTATTATTTTTTCCTTAAATGTTTAATAGAATTTACCAGTGAAACGATCTGGGCTTGATCATTTCCTTTTTTGAAAGGCTATTTTATTGATTTGTTTTTTCAAAAATGAATAATAGTCCTATATCTATTTCTTTTGGTGTGTGTTTTAGTGCTTTGTATCATTCAAGAAATTAGTCCATTTCATCTAATTCATCAAATTTGTGGATGTAGAGTTGTTCAGAATACTGTATTCCTGTATTATCTTTTTATATTCATGGAACAGTAGAGATAACCCTTCTTTCATTTTTAGTATTGATAATTTCTTTCTCTCTCTCTCTGTTAGCTTGGTTAGGGTTTTGTTTACTGATTTTTTTTTCAAAGAAATTGCTTTTGGTTTGTTAATTTTCTCTATTGTTTTCCTGTTTTCAATTTCATTGATGTAGGCTCTAATTTTTATTTCTTTTCTTCTGCTTGATTTAGGCTTAAATTACTATTATTTCTCTAGTTTTCTAAGGTGGAAACTTAGGTTACCAATTTTTCAATCTTTATTTTTTCTAATATATGAATTTAATGCTATAAAATTTTCTTTAAGCATTGCTTTTGCTGCATTTCACAAATTTTGATATTTTAGTGTCATTTTCTTTTAGTTCAAAATATTTTAAAAGTTTTAAGATACTTATTTAAGTCATGTGGTATTCACAAGTGTGCTAATTTACAAATATTTGGGAATTTTCCAGGCATCTTTGTGTTACTGGTTTCTAGTTCAATTTCATTGTTGTCTGAGAAAATACTTTACATAATTTTTACTCTTTTAAATTTGTTAAGGTATGTTTTATGGTCCAGAAGATGGTCTGCATTGGTGTATATTCCATGTAAACTGGAGAAGCATGTATATTCTGCTGCTTTTGGATGGAGTCCTTCATAAACATCAATTAAATTAAGTTAATTGATAGTGCCATTTAGGTCAACTGCAGCCTTAATTGATTTTCTGCTTGCTTCATACAACAATTACTGATAGGGGTGACAGAGGATGAAGTCTCCAACTATAATAGTAGACTCCTCATTTTATCCTTTTAGTTCTGTTTTTGTTTCATGCATCTTTAGAGGCATTTATGTTTAGGGATGCTATGTCTTCTTAGAGAATTGACCCCTTTATTATTGTGTAATATCTCCCTTAACCCTGATAAATTTCCATGCTCTGAAGTCTGCCGTGTCTGAAATTAAAAAAGTTACTTCAGCTTTCTTTTGATTAGTGGTAGCATGTTATATTTTCTCTATCACTTTACTTTTAACCTATCAGTTTTCACATTTAAAGTGATGCTCTTGTAGACAATATATAATTAGGTCTTGTTTTACAGCCACTATGACAATCACTGTCTTTTAACTGCTGTATTTAGACCATTCACATTTAAAGTAATTATTTATATATTTGGGTTAATATTAACCATGCTTGTAACTTTTTTCTTATATATTACCGGAAGCTTCCGTTCTGTATTTCCTGGTTTGAGTTGAGCATTTTATTTCATTCAGCTTTGATTTCTTCTTTTAGCATAGAAATTATGCTTATTTAAAAAAGTTTTTTAGTCATTGCCCTAAAGTTTACAAAATATATTTTAAACTAATATAAGTCCATCTTCACACAACAGTATTGCATTTCACGTGTAGTGCAGGTACCTAGTAACAGTGTATTCTCAACATCTTTCTCTCTTCCCTTGGGACATTGTTTATCCATACGCTATAATCATATAGTACATTGTTACAATTGTTATTTGTTATATATAATGAGTATATAACTGTATATAACAATTAAGAATAAGAAAAATAAAATATTTTATTTTACCTTCATTCATTCCTTCTCTGTTGTAGATCCTTTCCTTATGTAGATCCAAGCTTCTGACTTTTACAGTTATCCTTCTGTCTGAAGAAAATCTTTTATCTTTCAACATTTCTTGCAGGGCAGTTCTGCTAGCAATGAATTATCTTACTTGTTTGTCTGAGAAAAAGACATTTGACAAAAAATTTATATATAGAATTCCAACTCAGTGATTTTTCTTTCAGCACTTTAAATACTTCACTCTACTCTTTTTTAAAACTCTACTCTCTTATTTTTTATCTGAGAAACATTCATGAATAATTTCTTTCTGTATAGAATACCAGGCTTGTGATTTTTCTCTTTTAGCACTTTACATATTTCACTCTATTTTCTTGCATGGTTTCTGATTAAAAGTCAGATGTAACTCATATTCTTATTCCTCTACAGGTAAGTTGTTTTTATTCTCTGGCTTCTTTCAAGATTTTCTGCAGTTTGAATATGATATGCCTATGTATATTTTTTGGGATTTAACCTGCTTGGCATTCTCTGAGGTTCCTGGATGTGGTCTGCTGTCTAGCATTCATTTTTGAAAGTTCTCAGTTACTATTACTTCAACATTTTCTCCTGCTTTGTTCTCTCTTTCTTCTCTTTTTGGTATTCCAATTGCACACATGTTATATCTTGTGAAATTGCCCCCCAGTTCTTTAAATATTATGTTCAGTTATTTTTTTAATTTTTTTTTCCTCTTTACATTTTAGGATTTTTTTTCTTCGAACTTATCTTTAAGCTTATTGATTCTTTCCTTAACTGTATTGAGTCTACTGATAAGTCCACTGAAGGCATTCTTCATTACTGTTAAAGCGCTTTTGATTTCTAGTATTTCCTTTTGATTCTTAGAGTTTCCATATCTCTGCTTACTTTACTTATCTGTTCTTGTATGTTGTCTATTTTTTCCATTACAGCTGTATCATATTATTTATTGTAATTTTATATGCCCTGTCTGGTAAGTCCAACATCTGTGTCACACCTGAATCTGGTTCTGATGCTTGGTTTGTCTCTTCAGACTTTTTTTTTTTTTTTGCCTTCTGGCATGGTATTTTTTAATTGAAAGTTGGACATGTACTGGGTAATAGGCACTGAGGTAAATATGCTTCTGGTGTGAGGTTTATGTTAATTTAGCTAGGAGTTGGGCTTTGTTTATGTTTGCTGTAGCTATAGGTACCAGAGGCTTCAAATTCCCAAAGTATTTCTTCTAGGAGAGGATGTGTCTTTCAGCTCTTTCAGCTGTAATTTACTCTTGTTATACTGGAGCCTCCTTTGTATGACGAGAAAGTGTAGAGGAGGTGAAACATTCTACAATCTTCCAATTAAGTCTCTGCCTTTTACCTGACTTGCATCTCTGACCTGTAATCACCAAGAATCAAAAGGGAACTGTTTCTTTTTGTATAGTTTCCCCCTCCCAATCAGGTGAGGAATGCTAGAGGGGGCTAAGGTGAGATATCTGGGACAAGACTCCAGTAAAGTCCTTTCCTCTGAAGACTAGGTCTTTGTTAAGGAGAAGGTTCTGGATTTTTTTTTTTTAACCAAGATTACCCTTCTACTCTCCCTGCCAAAGCTACAAGGGTACTCTTCACCATAGAACCTAGTTAGGATCCTGGAGATAAAGCCAATGAAATTATGATGGCCGCAAGGAGCTTCTCAGTCTCAAGCCAGTCTACACTCAGCCTCCAGCAACTTATCAAAATTACTATGTAAGTGTTCCTACAAGTTTATGGCTCTGGCAGCTTCTATTTTAGGTAAGCAGATTGTGTTTGTGACTCTGGATTTGCCTGTTACCAGATTTCAGCATGGTGATTTGACTTGCAAATTTAGTTCTCTGATGGGTCCAAAACAAGTTGTTGATTTTTAGCTTGTCCAGCTTTTGCTTGCTATAAGAATGGGAGTGACAGCTTCTAAGCTCTACTTGTCTGAGCTGTAACTGGCAATCATAATTATTTTTGAAGATACAATTACCACAACTTTTTATAACACCTCAGAAAGGTAGTTATTCTTCTCTTTATCTTACACATAAACCAGTGGGGCTTCAGTGAGGTGAAATTATGTGTCCAAGATCATGTGTATGTAAGTCTAAATGGTTCTAAATGTTATGCACCTTAGTTTCTTTGAAAATAGCTAAAAATCCTATCAATATATTTTTATGTGCAGATATTTAGACATTGAAATATTTCTTGCTTTCAAGTTCATGCCTACATATTTTGAGACCCTCAGATATGGTGTGTGTGTGTGGGGGGTTTGATTTACTAATAGTACGGGGCAACCTATTATAATTAGTTCAGGCAATTAATTTATTGGTTTATTCCTTTTGCCGCCACTCCATTCTTCCATTGCCCCTTTCCTATCCTCCACCAAGGACAAACATGGAAAAATATTCAATAAGTATTTCATTTCATTTCATTTTAAAGATCTTACTTTTTGAGCAGTTTTAGCTTCATAGTAAAATTGAGAGAAAGGCACAGAAATTTTCCATCTATGCCCCACATCCTCACACATGCATTCATAACCTCCCAAATTATCAACATCCCCCACCAGAGTGGTACATTTGTTACAACTGATGAGTGTACCAGTTAATGTTTATATTTTATGAATAGGCTCTTGCAAAATGTGTCTTGTATTATGTGCATGGGTTTTCAATTTGCATAATTGCTATTTTCTTTTCTTTTTTTTAAATTGGAACAGGGTCTCACTTTGTCATCCAGGCTGGAATGCAGTAGTGCAAACATGGCTCACTGCAGCCTGGACCTCTTTTCTTATTATATATTTCATTCAGCTTATTTCTTTTTATTCCTAGTACTGTGTTTTAAAAATACATCCATACTGCTCTGTGTATACATGGTTGGTTCAAACTACTACATAGTACAGTTTTATAATTTCTGTAAAGATATTACATATTCATTGTAGAACCACTCAGTGCCAAAAAGTGAAAACTAGAAAAAAAAATGATCACTAGAAATCGTATCATGAGAGAGCCATAGTTGTCATTTTGGTGAACCTCCTATAAGATACCTCTCTACACATATATATACATGTATTATGTATATTCAATTTTACTTACATAGGATTGCCCTGCACATGTTATTTTTTGACTGGCCCCTCTTATTCATCACTATTTCATGGACAACATCTCATGCAACAAATATAGATCCACAACATGGCTTTTCAATATTGCTCAGTGCTCTGTTGTATGGTTTTACCACACCTAAATAGTTCAATTTATGGGCATTTTGCTTACATTTATTTTTATTTATTATTATAAACAGTGCCTGCCTCAGCAAACAGCCTTTTGCAGACATCTTTTCCTACTTATGCAATTATCTCTTCAAAGTGAATACTTTTTGCCCACCACATGGGTTGAGCTAGGTTTCGTCCTGCCACCCACAAAATTCATGCTTTTTCCACTGCTTTATGTTGCCCAAAGACTCAAGGGCTAAAATGGCTTCAGCTATTAAATTCTGTGAGTTTATATGTTTATGAACTTTGGCAGTTGGGGAGGAAGTCACAAGACAAAGTGGCTTGCTTTTCAGCTCTGCTCCAGTAAGCAGGACCTTGTTTTCACTTTGTGGCAGAATAAATGCAAATAAATCAACTGTCAGAAATTAGTAGTTTGTATAATTTGATTAAAATTAGACTTCAACACTAACTTTGATGGAATCAGATTCTCTTCTAAGTATTGTTGATTTTGACACTAAATGTGCCAGAATTATTTAGAGGAACATTATTCTCTCAGTATTTACAACTCAGATATATGCCAAGAAACCTCTTCGGTATGTCTGTTTTCCCAAGATATTTTGGGCTGAGATTTGAAAACTCAAGAAATCTAGATACATATGTTTGGGTACATGTTCTTAAATAAACCGAATGTTTCCTTGTTTCAATTTTTAACATGTTTGGTTCTTCTACATAATTTAGGAAAATCTAATTCAGAGTTCTGATAAAGTTTTTCAGGAGGAGTAGGAAACAAAGCTTTTGTTTAATGCCTTAGCAAAGGGCCTTCTGACTGTTTAAACAAAAACTGCCTTGCTTACATGTTGCCCAAAGATTCAAGGGCTAAAGTGGCCTCCACTATTGCATTCTGTGGGTTTATTAGTTTATAAACAAATGTATATCAAGTTGATAAGCAATGTTTTTTGGTCATGGTTTGGATGAGTGTGAGATGTTGAACTAAAAACACCGTTTTACCTGTAACTGAGGTACGAGTGAAAAAAGCATTTTGTTTGGCGATTTGCTATAGGCTTTTATTAGCCAATTTGACTTCCAATATTACATGGAAATAATAAAGCTTCAATTTTTAAAAAGTCAATTAAATATTTTAGTGTTTTTACTATTCTAGTATAAGCCAATTAACAGTTGGAACACTGCTGATTTTGCTATTTACTATAATGGTTTATTTTCCTCCTGGGAAATAATGTCATGAAGTTACATTTATGATGTTATTATGGGACTTAAACTGGACCAGCATCATTTTTCCTCCTCTCCTCCCTCCCACTTCTTAGGTGATTGCTCCACTTCCCCACTGTGATCAGGCCTGCTTGAGGAGGTCTTCTGCTCCCACCATACACTGACCTGTTCAGCTCAGGGATAACTTGAGAGGAAGGAGATTTGCCCTCCCAGTGGGAAGCTTTTTCAGTCAAAATTGCATAATCTGCATAATGATCACTCTTCTTTTTGATCACAAACATTAGTCTTGCTCTTTGAGTTTGGTAGTTTCCCCCCATTAAGGGCCTTCTACCACCTGCCTATGGGACTCGGTTGCCATGGTTATGGGTGTATCAGAACCCCATCATCATTTTCTCTGCTGTTCCTGTATCAGGGCCCGTTTCCTGCATTCCTGCTAGAGGGTTCTACACCATGATATCCCTGGAGCAGGGTCATAGGGGGTTAAAATTCTCTAGGACGTTGGGTCTCTGTCATCAAAACCAGCAGCATAGCATCTTCAAATCTTTCTCTCTCTGACTCTTCTGCCTCCTTCTTTCCTTTATAAAGACCCTTGTGATTACCTTGGCCCAAGCAGATAATCCAGGATAATGTTTCCAGTTCAAGATGCTTAACTTAATCACACTTGCAAAGTCCGTTTTGTAATGTAAGATTACATGTTCACAGCTTCAGGGGATTAAGACATGGACATCTTTGGAGGGGTGCATTATTGTGCCTACCACAGATATGCTCCTGAATAAGACCTTGAATACCATCCAGGCATTTGGCTCTCCCTACCTGGCTTTTATATGAGTTTGCAGATAGGAACTGTGATAAATTCCTATCAGTTATTACGGTCCCTTTCTTTCCTCTCCTCACGAGTCTTTTCATACATTTAAACAAGTCAGATAGCTGTTAGTGTTTACTTAAATGATGAAAATACTCTGGAGTATTGTGGGAAAGGATTTAATGAGGAAGACATCCCACTCTTTGGGTCTGTCTTTGACAGCTGCATGAAGAAAGTAAAACTTGACTCTGAAAGTACATCAGTAAAGAATTACACAATGCCAAAGGATGACATGGGTCTTTGAAGCCATTTGAGAAAATGGATATAATTTGGTCCTTATGATTTTTTGGCGGGGGGGGGGGGAACTTCAGAAATGTGAAAATCTGAATTAGCAAGTTCAAAGAGGGTCAGAGAGAGATCTTGAGGACAAGGCCAGTGGCTTCCCAGGTTCTGCATTTCCAGCCCTGAGCACAGTGTTTCGCAGGTTGGGGACGATTCCTAAATGATTAGTGAATAAATGACTTACTGAAAGTATCTGAGGAACAGCTTAAGCCCTGGGAAAGATCTGGCCTTTGAAATGTGACTTGGAAACAGACAAACAAAATAATGGGTTTGATATCCTCAGAAAAGAGCACACCACTACATTCAGTTTTGTTTCTTACTGCTGACTCACACAGCCATCCCTCATTGATTATTGCTCTGTTGATGTAAAAGAAAATAAACCCCCAGTATCACTCTCCTGTGTTCTTATTTGAAAGATGAAATAGCAGAACTGCTTCTCTGTTTATTTTGCTCACACATTTCTATTGTTTAAAGCACAATTTTCAAACTCATTTCTAGCTTAGTGAATTGATTTTTTATTACTAATGTGAGCAGTTGACAGTAATGATTTATTGCATCTCTGGGATTTTGGCAGCTCCTGACCACTCATGGTTTAATTCACAGTTTTCCCTAATGGCTTTAGTGTCCGTGGTGTTTGCTCCTGTAAAGTGATGCCCCACTAGGAGATGTGTACTCCTGGCCCTGCGCTCTGGCCTTAGTTTTCTTTTCACCTTGCTCTGTGACTGTGTTGACTGGAAGGGGAGAGAGCATTCACGAAACCTGATGCTTTCGCCTGTCCTAAGAACTGCAGCTATTGTAGCTTTGTGCTATGTGCTGGAGGCTGGTCCACTTGAAAGGAAGCCAAGGTGGAGCTGAGAGAAAAGGGTAAGTGCAAGTGTCTTAGAGAGATGGGCTACTTTTTAGGCTTCATAACAATGACAACACACATAGCAACCCATTGTACCAACCATTATAGTATAAGGGGATTAAGACATGGATATCTTTGGAGGGGTACATTACTGTGCCTACCACAGATATGCTCCTGAATAAGATCTTGAATACCATTCAGGCATTTGGCTCTCCCTACCTAGATTTGTATGAGTTTGCAGATAGGAACTATGATACATTCCTACGAGTTATTATGGTTCCTTTCTTTCCTTCTCCTTATAAGTCTTTCCATACATTTAAACACGACAGATACATTATAGTACAACCATATTAGTACAAGCACTGGCGAATTATATCCTGTAGGCCAAATTTGGGCTACTACCTGTTTCTGTAAATAAAGTTTTATTGGAACACAGCCACATCCATTCATTTACCTAATGTCTATGGCTGCTTTTGTGCTATAATGGCAGAGTTGAGTAGTTGCAGAGAGACCATATGACCTATGAAGCAAAAATTATAAGCCCTTATCAGAAAATATTTGCTGACCCTTCATCTTCATGCTATGAAAATGGTTTTGGTAATATCAATGCCAGTTTACAGAAGTGGAAACAGATACACTGAGATGATACATAATATGCCCGAAGTCTTACAGCTAGTATGAGGTGCAGAGACTGAGTTAGAAGTCAGCAAGTCTATAACATACTGCCTTGAATAGTTACTCAGAGAATGTAGTAATTGCTAAACCTGCCATATTAATATGTCTGTCTTATTTCTTTCCACCCTCACAGGGTTTGGCATTATGACATCTTTCCAGATAATCATCAATTATCTAATGGGTTTGTGGGACTTTTAATTTTTTTAATTAAAAATTCGTGGGATTTTAAACTTTTTTAAACCTAGAACTGCTTATTAATTGTTTGAACCATTTGTAAAGACTAGCAGTTCCTACCCTCAGCTACACAGTGGAGTCACTTGAGAAGCTCTACAGGTATTGCTACTGGGTCCCCTTGCTTCCATATCATGATTTCATTCGTTTGGGATGCAGTCTGGGTATGATGCTTTTTCAAAAGCATCAAAAGATTCTGTTGGGCAGCCAGAATTGAGAACCACTAGAATAGACAATTGTTAAGTCTTATCCTAAAAGATATGAGAGATCTTTCCTAGTAAGTCAATAACAAAATGAAGGAAAGGCCGGGTGAAGTGGCTCGTGCCTGTAATCCTAGCATTTAGGCGGCTGAGGCGGGTGGATAACTTGAGGCCAGGAGTTTGATACCAGCCTGGCCAACATGGAGAAACCCCATCTCTACTAAAAATACAAAAATTAGCTGGGCGTGGTGGTGCATGCCTGTAGTCCCAGCTACTCAGGAGTTTGAGGCATAAGAATCACTTGAGCCTGGGAGGCGGAGGTTGCAGTGAGCCAAGATTGCACCACTGCAATCCAGCCTGGGTGACAGCGTGAAACTCCATCTGAAAAAAAAAAAGAAAAAGAAAGGAAAGAAGAAAAAAGGAATAAGTAATTCATTAGAAACGGGGGCCTATTGTAAACATGTTACAAGTTGGTGAGCACAATGCAAGAAATATTCCACAGTGCTAAGAATAAAAAGAAACAAACTGAATAAAAAGATAATAGGAAAAGATGTTAAGACGACAGTGAGCCATGTTTGCACCACTGCACTCCAGCCTAGGTGACAAAGTGAGACTGCTTAAAAAAAAAAAGACAATAGCAATTATGCAAATTAAAAACACATGCACGTAATACAAGACACATTTTGTGATGATAAAGAAAATTGGGCTAAGTTCTAGACTTAATCTTCTTATTCGGGCATAATTACACTGACTTTTTCCTGCCCAGGGTGAGAGGAGAACTCATAAGTGGAAAGAAAGAGTGGAAAAACTGAACATCCTCCTTTAAAAGGCTGCATATGTCTTGTGCATTCATTTAAAAACTGCAGTCTCTTTCTTCTACAAAATATATACTTTGAATTTCTTCCTGTTTTAACCTTTACTGATGGGCAAATTAAATCAGGGCTGATTTAGATTCAAAGAATTTGTTAACTGATGCCTGCCTCGAGGAATGACATCATAATCATTACCAGCAAATTTTTGAGTAAGCCCTCACAGGGGACTCTGTGGCACTGTGCTGGTTCTTCATCTCCCAGAAAGTGCACCTTCATTGCAGTGCCTGGAAAGACATAATCACAGCTGAAATTCCAAATAAATATCTCACTCCTCAGATTCTTTCCACTGTTTCTATTTGCACTGATGATGGAGCCAATGTTGTTAAAACAGCGTGAGACTGAACATTTACCCATGAGCTGAGTTCCACAAGCTGTCTGTACCGGCTGGTACATCATTCCAGTAAGAAGAGTGAAATTATTAAACATCACAGAGAGGTTTACAAGATTTTTCTGAACTACCAAAGGTCACATGTGTTTTCTTGGAGACTTCAAGAGAGAAGTGGGGTATGTACATAAAATATCGAGACATCAAGCAGGTTTATGTCTGTGCAAAAGTGGCTCCCTGTTTTCCTTTCTTAGGCATGACTGTCAAAGGAGCACAAGCATTTCTCTGCGCTCTGGCTAGGGGAAAGGAAATGTATGTTTAAGACTTGGAACATGGGAGATTTATGGGATGTTAATGTGTCAAGTCTTAGTAACCTCTCAAGAAGGCCACTTGTGGAGTTAGACTGTCATCAGTCACAGAAACCAATGCATCTGTCTTCTGAGAAATTCCTCAGAAATGTCTTCCAGAAAGATTATGAAAGATGAAAAATCTCAATACAGTGAAAAGGTGTTCTATAAATGTGAATTTTTGCTGCTTCTGGCAAGTTCTGAGCATTCCCTCAACTGAGAAATGACAAAATGATACATGCATAGAAGCTATTGAAGAAAATGCTGAAACTAATTAAAGGCAGATATACAAGGATCAATTGTTGCATATTTATGAAACTTACCCATCAAAATATGGCTATGCAAAGTACATTTAAAATATACTCACACAACAGCATGATACAGGCTTGTACTCAGCTAAAGTGAGATAATGCTCCCTAAAGTCAAGCCAGAAAAGCAACCTGACTGTAATATCATAATATGAAAGAGTGATTTAATAATGACATCACAGGTAAGTCCATACAAAGTGGATGAAAAAGGATATAATAAAACATTCAGTCTAATAGTAACTGGGGATCTGGGACATTGGCATGTTTTGCATGTCAGGCATAATCAATGTTTAAGGTTGGGACGTGTTTTCTTCTTGTATCGACACAGTAAATGAAATAGATATCGGAGCTCATATGGGCTTCTTTCACTGAATCCGATGACCTATGATCAAAAATTTTATAAGTAACAGAGTAAAAACCCAGAGAAAGTAGAGATCAAATCTTCTGCTGTTGACCATCTGTTGCTCAATTGGATTCCTTTAACCTCAGCAAAAAGTTGTGATTTTGACAGTCACTGGCATTTCCCCACTAAGACTAATGTGCATAATAGGCCTGAACAATATATATCTGCATGGCGTATCAGAAAAATAGGCACATAGACCAATGTAACAGAATAGAGAACCCAGAAATAAACCCAAATATCTATGGCTAACCGGTCTTCAATAAAGAAAACAAAAACATAAAGTAGGTAAAGGACACCCTATTCAACAAATGGTGCTGGGATAATTGGCAAGACACATGTAGAGGAATGAAACTGGATCCTCATTTCTCAACTCAAGATGGATCAAAGACTTAACTTTAAGACCTGAAACCATTAAGATTCTAGAAGGTAACACTGGAAAAACCCTTCTAGACATTGGCTTAGGCAAAGACTTCATGACCAAGAACCTCAAAGCAAATGCAACAAAACCACAGATAAATAGATAGGACTTAATTAAACTAAAATGCTTGCATGGCCAAAGAAACAATCAGCAGGGTGGGCATGGTGGCTCACTCCTGTAATCCCAGCACTTTGGGAGGCAAAGGCAGGTGGATCACCTGAAGTCAGGAGTTCGAGACCAACCTGGCCAACATTGCAAAACCTCTCTCTACTCAAAATATAAAAATTAGCCAGACATGATGGTGGCCACCTGTAATCCCAGCTATTTAGGAGGCTAAGGCAGGAGAATCACTTGAATCCAGAAGACAGTGGTTGCAGTGAGCTGAGGTCACACCATTGTACTCCAACCTGGGTGACAGAGCAAGACTCTGTCTCAGTCAACCAATCAATCAATCAATAGTGTAAATAACCCACATAGTGGAAGAAAATCTTTGCAATCTATACATCAAACAAAGGACTAATATCTAGATTCTACAAGGATCTCAAATCAGCAAGAAAAAACAATCCCATCAAAAGGTAGTCTAAGGACATGAATAGACAATTCTCAAAAGAAGATATACAAATGGCCAACAAACATATGAAAAAAATGTTCAACGTCACTAATGATCAGGGAAATGCAAATCAAAACCACAGTATCATACCACCTTACTCCTGCAAGAATACCTATAATAAAAAAATAAAAAATAATAGATATTGGTAGGGCTGTGGTGAAAAGAGAACACTTTTACAGTGCTGGTGGCAATGTAAACTAATACAGCCACTATGGAAAACAGTGTGGAGATTCCTTAAAGAACTACAAGTAGATCTACCATTTGATCCCGCAATCCCATTACTAGGTATCTACTCAGAGGAAAAGAAGTCATTATACAAAAAAAAGATACTTGCACATGCATGTTTATAGCAGCACAATTTGCGATGGCAAAAATATGGAACCAAACCAAATGCCTATCAAAAAGTGAGTGGCTAAAGAAAAACTGTGGTATATATATACCATGGGAGTCTACTCAGCTATAAGAAGGAAGGAAATAATGGCATTTGCAGCAATGTGAATGGAATTGAAGACCATCATTCTAAATGAAGCAATTCAGGAATGTAAAACCAAGCATCATATGTTCTCACTCATAAGCCGGAGCTAAGCTATGGGGATGCAAAGCCATAGGAATGACACATATAACTTTGAAGACTTAGGGGAAAGGGTAGGAGAAGGGGCAGGGATAAAAGACTACACATTGGGTACAGTACATAGTGCTGTATATACATATATATATATTCATTACTTGGTGACTCTATTTATTGAATCACACTGTGCTGCATACTGCTGTGAGAATACTATGATGTCTTACTGAAAATAAAAATCATGACTTAGAGCAGTGGCTTCCAAATCTATTAGAGAATAAGATGATACTGAAATATATAAGTACATTTGTTTTTAATCTAAAAGAAAGAAATTAATTTTTATGACTTGGCATAATATGTGTAGATAATTTGTAAATAAATCTATACCATCTGGGGTTACGCCAATATTTGTACTTACAGGTGTGCACCATTAAAAAGTCTGGAGATCACCTGCTTAAAGTAAGCAAAGGATAACCAGGGATCACTGCACAGAGTAAGCAGAGCCCAGATTCTCCAATCTCCCCTCTCACATTTTCATTAAGGTCATCTCTTTCATAGCCTAGCTTAGATTCCTCTCTTATAACCAGAGAAACTGCCTTCTCTGATACCATTGACTCATCCTCAGATTTTCATATCCTTGACAGCTTATAGCACTCCCTGTCTGAGTCAAATATTTTGCTATGTTAGTAATACTGCCTTCTATTGCTTTCTGGTGTTTTCATCTGCAGTGGTCCTATCTTTTGAAGAAGATATAAGTTGTTCTGGTGCTAGATTAAATCTAGCTCACTTTTATCTGACCCTAGTGCTGAGAAAATAGAAAGTACTGAGTAAGTACTTATGGACTACATCTTCCAGGACATTGCTATTCAAAGTGTGACCAAAAGCCCAGCAGCATCAGCATCAAAATTGAAGCTTGTTAAAGCACATGAAAATTTGCACTCTCATCTCTCTCTTTCTTCCACAATTCTCCCATTTCTCTGGAAGGCCCATCATATTAAACCAGTGCTGCTTAAACTTTAATGTGCATGAATTATCTGGAGGGATCCTGTTAAAATGCCCATTCTGATTCAGTAGGTCTGGGTGAGACCCAAGATTCTGTATTTTAATAAGTTCCCAGCTTATTCTGGTGCTACTGAATGGTGCTCACACCTTTAGATTTCAGGCTGTAAAACCATGTTGCCTGATATGGTAGCCCTAGCCACATGTAGGGATTGAGCACATGACACGTGGGATTTCAAAGACTGAGTGTGGGAGAAAGAATATAAAATATCTCATTAATAAGTTTAAATATTGATTATATGTTACATGGATAATATTTTGAATAGACTGGGTTAAATAAAATATAGTATCACATTTAATTTTATCTGTTTCTTTTACATTTTGAAGTATTAGAAAATCTAAAATTACATATGTGGCTCACATTATACTTTTATTGGACAATGTGGCTCTAGACACTCCTCTGATACTCTTAAATACAGAATATATGAAGATAGTATTATCTATTGAGAATTCATTGAGCATGAATCTCAAATTTATGCTGCCAAAGTAGCACCAGTTTAGGGATAGCTGAAAAAATTGTAACTATACATTACAAAAATATCCTTAGAAAGATTTTCTTTCTCATGGAAGTATATACACTACAAATAAAACTTCTATTACTCAAAATATTGAGATTTTTGTCAACATTTCAGATTTTTGTGTATATGTGTGAATCATAATGTAGGCCTCCTCCTACATGGATGAATATGCATATAAGCATTAGTCATCTGTAATTAACTTCTTGACAAATATGGATAATGGGTGAGAATGCTGTTATTATATCCAGAGTGTAATGTAATTGTCCCATAGTTCTTCATGTTATGTTCCATTTTTCAGTATTTTTTTTTCTGTTTGCATTTCAGTTTTGGAAGTTTCTATTGACATATTATCAAACTGATTTTTTTCTTGGCTGTGTCTGGTCTACTTATGAACCCATCAAAGGTATTCTTTATTTATATTACAGTCTTTTTCATTTCCAGCAATTTTTAATTTTTTCTTAGAATGCCCATCTGTTTATATTATTCAAGTGCTCCTGAATGTTGTCTACTTCTTCCATTGGAGTCCTTTCATGTTAATCATAGTTACTAAACCCTTGATTCTCTTTATGGGTGGGTATGCATGGGAACAGCAGTGACCCCAGAGTTGCTATTGAGAGGTTACTCTGATCAGAAGAGGATGGAGTAGAAACTTATTTTTAAATATTATTAGCATTGCAAGCCCATTGGTTTTCACTTGTATTGGAGCTGGATAAAATAGTGGGCAAAATGAGACACAAAATATGAATAGGAGGCAGCTAGGCAGGGAAGGGGGAAGAGTATTTGCTAAGTACATGTTTTGGTTATCTATTGCCATATAACAAACCTCACCTCCCCAATACCCCACGGTATAAAGCAGTACTCTTCTATTTACAGTTTTGGATTCTGTGGGTCAAGGATTGGGGCAGGGCATTATAGGGAGGGTGTTTTTTTTTTTTAATTTTGCTTTAAGTTCTGGGGTACATGTGCAGATCGTGCAGGTTTGTTACATAGGTATACACATGCCATGGTGGTTTGCTGCCTCCATCCCCCCATCACCTACATTAGGTATTTCTCCTAATGTTATCCCTCCCCAATCTCCCCACACCCTGCTAGCCCTCCCCTAGTCCCCCACCCCCAACAGACCCCAGTTTGTGATGCTCCCCTCCCTATGTCCATGTGTTCTCATTGTTCAACACCTACTTATGACTGAGAACATGTGGTGTTTGGTTTTCTGTTCTTGTGTCAGCTTGCTGAGAATGATGTTTTCCAGATTCATCCATGTCCCTGCAAAGGACATGAACTCATGCTTTTTTATGGCTGCATGGCATTCCATGGTGTATATGTGACACATTTTCTTTATCCAGTCTATCATTGATGAGCATTTGGGTTGGTTCCAAGTCTTTGCTATTGTAAACAGTGCTGCAATGAACTTGTGTGTGCATGTGTCCTTATAGTAGAACGATTTATAATCCTTTGGGTATATATCCAGTAATGGGATAGCTGGGTCAAATGGAATTTCAATTTCTAGATCCTTGAGGGATCACCACACTGTCTTCCACAATGGTTGAACTAATTTATACTCCCACCAACAGTGTAAAAGCATTCCTATTTCAGGGAGGGTGTTTTTATTCAAACTGTCTGGGTTTTCCTCAGGGAAGACTCAACTGGCTTAAGAACTGGTAGCTGGAATCATCTGGTAGATTCTTGCCTCACATATTTGTGATGACTCAATGGCTGGGCTCAGCAAGACTGTTAAACAGAGATCTTATAAATGGCTTCTTCATCTGGCTTGCACTTCTGACAGAAAAGTGACTGGGTTTGCAAGAGAGAGCATCCCAAGAAAGAGCATTCAGAGAGTGAGCATTTCATAAATTCAAGGAAAAAACTGCAAGGCTGCCTCTGGTCTACCCTTGGAAGTCACACAGTGTTACTTCATCTACATTCTATTATTACAAGAAAGTTACTAAAGAGGACCCATATTCAAGGTGGGAATTAGATTCCATCCCTCAGTGGGGTAGTGGCAATATCATATATCAGAAGAATGTGTAGGATGGAAAATGTTGTAGCCATCTCTGAAAACTTCAGTCTGTCACATCATGCTAACAGAGTGTGGTCTATTTGGGTAACAGAAAGTTAACTCTGATTGGAGCATAATGTTACCCTGAAAGACTTTATTTTACTTTTACTTTTCCAGGGGCTATATTCTAGGGAAAGACATTCCTTTGATTCTATAATAGGCAACCTGGTATACTACAGAGTCCACGGGCTGTAGAATTAAAAAAAAAAAACAAAAACCCTGGGTCAACTTAGTTTCTTTATTTTCTGCATTCATTGCACAACTTTTTATTGTTCCTTCAAATATTATTCTTATGATACTTTTACACAGAGGATAACAACGAGCTTATGGGTTGCATTCAATCCTTGGCTTGACTGGAGCCCATTACCCTTTAGTAAAAGCACCTAGTGGAGAGAGCTACATTTGTGTCTATAGTTACATAAAGTCTGGGCCTCTTTAGGTATTTGTCTTTGTGTGTTTATCCTACTTTTCTCTCGGTGTGTGTTTCTTCACATCTTTCTTATGTCAGTTATATGTAAATGGCTGTATTTCTATGAATCATTTTCTGGATGTGTCCCTCATATGCTCTGTGGTAGGCTGAATTTTCTAAGACGACCAAAAAATATCTCCTATCCTACACCCTTACCTATAATGTGATCTTTGCATTTCTTTCATGGAGAGATGAGGTTTATGGTCTCTTTTTTCAAATCTTAGTGGACTTGTTACTACAGTAAAAGTGCTATTATATGACTTTTTAAGCTTTATTAATAAAGGTGATATGCCCATCTGGCCTTCTTGAGGCACTTGCTCTTGGAAGCCAGTCACAATGCTGTAAAGAATCCCAGCTCACATGGAGAGGCCATGTGCAAGTGTTCCAGCTGATAGCAAGCATCAACAACCAGACAGGTGAGTGAGCAAAGCTTCAGAAGATTCCAGCCTCCAGCTTCTGAATTGTCATCATACTTTCAGCTTTCCCAAATGACAGCGAGTAGAGGAGAGATGAGTTGTCCTTGCTGAGCCCTTCCCAAACTGCAAATTCATGAGTAAAATAAATGATTGCAGTTGATTAGTACCACTACATTTTGGCATGATTTGTCGTGCAGAAATAGATAACATACATTTTCTGATTTTCTCTGTCTGCCTTTCTCTATCTCTATCCCTGTATTTTATTTTCCCACTCTTTTCCTTCTATGTCTCTGGTCCATTTTAAATTCTTCTTCCTATCCTTCTTTAGTTCTTACTCTTAAATTTCTCTTATAATTTCCTGTCTTTTATTTCTTAACCTGTTTTAATATAGAAGAGAGATAGCATTTCATTATAAATTTTATATTTGGATAGTATTTTGTGCTCCATTTTGTTATGTTTTAAAGGACAGGAGTAGAATATGTAATCTTTATTTAATTATAAAACACAATAAAAATAAAGTTACTGTTTCTAATGAAAGATTTTATTTTTATTTTTTGCCTTCTGAGTGTCCACGGCCCTCACAGGAATATTCTCTATCCTATCTCTGGTGCCTCAGGATGGATGAATGTGTGGATAATGCTTTCCTGGTGAATATAGTTTTCATCTTTATAACTTTTTTATTTTTCAGCTCTTGAAAAATGGTATTAATATACTATTTTATGGTGGTGTTGTATTTCTTAAAAATATGTTGCTGAACTCTTCCTTTCTAATTCTGATAGACTAAAAAACCTGTCCTTTGGAAATGATAGAGAGAAATATTTTCTTTCAAGTGTTCCTGAGGTAAACTCTCCTAGCCCTGGGATAAAACTTCAGAGGGCTTATAATAAGTCAACCTCTGACCTAACATCTGCAGGGCTGAGTTGAGAATATTTTGAGTCCTTCCCATGTGTGATGTTTTGGAATTTCTTATTTTCCTATCTTTGTATTATCATCAGTTTTGCAAAAACTATTCAAATGCAAAACTGAAATATGTCACCATATTCATTTTACTTCTTTATAGAAAAAATTAATTACTTCCTACCTCATTTTTTTACTTTTGATTCTATACCATACAAGCATGTACCTTGTTATAATAATCCATCCTCTAGAGTAGAAGCCAGTATCATTGCTGAATGCTCTTTATGACCTGGACACATCCCAGTCATTCATCATATTTGTGAATTCTACTTCCTAAATATCTCCCAAATATAATCTTTCTTACCTTTGTTGGAGGTATCATGGTGTAGTAATGAAAAGAAGAAGGCTTTTGGGACCAGTTAGGCTTGGGCTTAGTCTTGGGTCTGCTCCTGTGACCTGGGGTGAGCTTGACATAGGGTGAAGTTGATTCTCAATTTCTGTATCTATAAATTGGGGATTAATAGTTTCTACCTCATAGTGTTTTTGTGATGAATGAGATAAGAGTGTCAAAGTATTTAGAACACAGTGAATCCTTAATAAATGTTGGTTTCCCTCTTCAGATCCTCATTCTCTCTCTCCAAAACTATTTCATTAAACTCTTATCAGGATTGCTGCTTTATTAATTTCTTTTGTTCATAATTAAGTGCTGACTTCTTGTTATGGCTTTCAAGATCCTTTAGATTTCGGCAACTGTTTTGGTTCTCTATTGTGGTATTATAAGCAAATCCAAAACTTTGTGGCTTTAAAGAACAAGCTTTTAATTATTTCTCACAATTCTGTGGGTTGGATGATTCTGCTGGTTTCTCTTGGGATCTCTCAATTCATATGGCAACTGGGGCTGGAATAACCAATATGACTGAACTCATATATTTGGCATCTTGGCTCAGATGGCTATGCTCAGCAGAGACCCTAGGACTTTAGGGTCTCTCTCTCTCTCTTTTTTTTTTAATTTAATTTTTTAAGGTGTCTCTTTACTCCACCTCTCTATATGGTATCTTCAACAAGTTTACAAAACTTCCTATGTGGTATTTTAGGGCTGCCAAAAGTGTAAAACACAAGAATCTAGGTCTTCTTAAAGTTGAAACCCTGAGCTGCAAAGGTCACTTCCACTGCATTTTACTGGCCACAAAGGAATAATTAAGCTAGCCTATATTCACTGTGGGAGAGGACTACACAAAAGATGGGTTATGGGGAGGAAGGACTGCTGGAATCCATCTTGGGAGACCAGTTACCAAGGGACAAATTCCTTTTATCTTTTCATCTTCTACATTTCTTTTCAGTGTATTCTTTACTCCAAGTATACAAAACCGAGGACTGTGTATGTGTGAGTGTGTGCACATGAATGTGTGTGTGTGTTAAGAGGTGAGGTGGGAGGGATAAGTAATAGGGGTACCATGCTTTGCACATCCCACTGTTTGAAATGCTAATTCTATTCTTATATAGATATAAATCTTCCCCTCATACTTTTTGACGGTGTATTAGTCTGTTTTCATGCTGTTGATAAAGCCATACCTGAGACTGGGCAATTTACAAAAGAAAGAGGTTTAATGGACTTACAGTTCCATGTGGCTGGGGAAGCCTCACAATCATGGCAGAAGGCAAGGAGGAGCAAGTCAAATCTTACATGATGACAGCAGGAAAAGAGAGAGCTTGTGCAGGGAAACTCCCTCTTATAGAACCATCAGACCTTGTGAGACTTATTCACTATCACAAGAACTGCACAAGAAAGACCTGCCTCCATAATTCAATTTACCTCCCACTGGGTCCCTCTCATAATATATAGAATTCAAGATGACATTTGAGTGGGAACACAGCCAAACTATATCAGACAGTTAAAATGTTTACCTCATTTGTAAGGCCCTCCTTAAACTCCCACAAAGACTCATTCCTTCTACTTGTCTGGATATATTTTATATTAGCATATAGCACTTATCAGTTTCTATATTGTTTGAGTCTTTCTCTCAAACTGTATCTGAGCATCTCAAGGGCATGACTGACTTTTCCATTATCCTATATTCAGTGTCTTAGACTGGGTTCTCCCCATAGCAAACAAAGAGACAAAGCTTTGAATACAAGTATGTTATTTGGAAGGGGGTTCCAAGAAGCTCTATGAGGAAGTGGGAACTGAGACAAGGAAGGGAAGGAAGACAAGGCAAAATGTGTTAATAAGCATGTTACTGCTGTGGGCAACTGAAGTTCACTTCTCCTGGGGACTTCTGGGAAACTAGAACTTTCCTCAGACTTGTTTTACCCAGAGGTGAGGAAGCTAGAATGTTTACCTACCATGTCCCATCCTTCATTGATTAAAGGAATTAAGGGCTGCTCTCTGGAGCATTATTTCCTGGCATTTGGGCCTGCTCTGTATTCCAGCTTAGCCTGAAAAAAACCCTAAGGTGGAAAGTCAAGTGGTTTCTGAAGAAAGCCAATATTGTGTAAGGAAGGACATGACAAGAACTAAGGAGGGGGTAGATGGGAGCACTTAAAGCATCTGTAACAGCCAGTGTATACAAATTTTTTTTTTTGAAACGGAGTCTTACCCTGTCATTCAGGTCATCCAGGCTGGAGTGCAGTGGCATGATCTCTGCTCACTGCAACCTCTGCCTCCCAGGCTCGAACGATCCTCCCACCTCAGCCTCCTAAGTTAGTTAGCTGGGATCACAGATGCGTGCCACTATGTCCAGCTAATTCTTTTTGTACTTTTGGTAGAGATGGGGTTTCACTGTGCTGCCTAGGCTGGTCTTGAACTCCTGAGCTCAAGCGATCTGTCCACCTCTGCCACCCAAAATGACTGGATTACAGGCATAAGCCACCATGCTCTGCCAATATTTAATCAATAAATGTTCGTTTAATGACACCAATGAATGAGTGAAGATTGTACATTTTTTGTTTTGTTTTTGTATTTTTGCATAAGGCACAAATCATAAAAAACAGAAATGCCTTTTTTGAAATTAAAAAATTTCATTAGATTGTATGTTTTTATGAATCAGAATTTTTGATAGCTAGGCTAAGTGTGGTGGCTCATGTCTGTAATCCCAACACTTTGGGAAGAAAGCGGGTGGATCACTTGAAGCCAGGAGTTTGAGACTAGCCTGGCCAACATGGCAACCCACCATCTCTACTAAAAAAAAAACCGGCTGTGGTGGCACGCATGCCTGTAATTCCAGCTACTCAGAAGGCTGAGGCACAAGAATTGTTTGAAGCCAGGAGGTAGAGCTTGCAGTGAGCTGAGATCACACACTCCAGCCTGGGCGGCAGGGTAAGACTCTGTCTCAAGGAAAAAAAAAATTGTGATATCTACTAATATATTTAGTATCCTTTTATTATTTTCCTCTCCTGAATACTTTTATCTTTCTTGGTAAAAATATCCCATACACAATTATCAGAATGTTATTCAGTATCTGACTGCAATGCTTTGCTTTTGAACATACTGTGTATAAAATGGGATCCATCTGTCCTACAGGAAGAGGTTTGAGGAATTTGGGCAAGTTGCATTGCATGGGATGAAGATTTTGATTTTGTATGAAGATTTTGGCACAGGTTGCATTAATACATTTCCTGATGCATCATATTTTATGTTAGTTGTAAGTTATTCTTTCATTTATAAATTTAGTTCTGTCATTGACAGACTTCTGCGAAGATTCTATTATGCTTAATTTTACTTTATTTAGAATCATTTGCTTCAAGTCAGTTGTCTAGAACCTGCAAAGTTAATTTAAAATTTAAAACAACAAAAAATCAAAAGTTAATTCAGATACAGTGGAACCCTCAGAAAACAGTGATGCTGAAAAATGAGCATATTTATTAATGTTCAGACAAGTACATCTCTCTGGACTTTTTAACATAGTTGTGATGTGACTTGACATGAATTAATTTGCGCAGTAATGAGGCATCTTTAAAAGAAGTGAGGCTCTCAAACCTGGTTGAATATTAGAATTACCTAGATGCTTGTCATAAATATAGATTTCTGGAACCCATCCTTCTGAAATATATATTTAATATGCAAACAAAATCAGTCTGAAGATCTTCCAGGCTTGAGAAATGCTATCTAAAAGGCATGCCTGAATGATATTGAATCTGCCTAGATTATTAACTCCTTCTACTACGAGGCCATGTTTTATACTGGTTTGGTTTTCCCTGCAGCATCAGTACAATGTTGAGCACACAGTGAACCATCAATAAATACTTGTTGATGACAACTATTTTAAGACCAACCTATTTGTAATTGACTTGATTAGTGGGGAAATGGTGTTTCAGAAAATGGGAGACACTGGATAGATATATAAAGTTTCTATTTCTGTCTTGCTGAATTTGCAATTGGGCATCTCAGTGGAATGTGGAATCTGTTCCTTTGCTCCTCAACAGAATTATTTAAATCATTCAGTCAAGGGTAATGGAAGGGAACTACCATATATTAAGTATGTTCCATTGACAGATACTTTCTGTAGGTTATCTAATTTAATTCTCACAACGATCCTATAAGGAAGTACTTATCCTCATTCTGTAATAAGGATACCGTTTAGGGAAAGATAATGTAACTTACTCAAACTTATATAGCAAGCAAGTGATAGAGTTGGGACTAGAGTCCAAGTTTATCCAATCCCAATGTTCATGCTTTTTTCAAGACATAAAAAGACTTTTCTCTTTTTTTTTTATCATCTTTACACTAACATGTTTACTTTTATATACGTTCAAAAATTTCTAGAATAAAAAACTATATGTGCAAATATATATCCAAAGTGTTTATATTTAGACATATATCTAAAATATCTGCATATCTAATATATATTCAGTCATTATATCTATTGATACATATTTTGTTTTTGACTGAGATCCTATAATTTTTACTATCTGATTCATTTAAATTTAGCAATAAAACAAAAAATCAAATATTTCATTATGCCATTAAATATTATTCTACTACATATTTTAATGCTATGGATGAAACCAATTAGATTTCTTTCTAACATTTTATGATTTAAAGTAATGCTATGGATGAACATATATATGTATAATATTTTATATAGTTTTGATATGGTTTGGCTGTGTCCCCACCCAAATCTCATCTTGAATTTCCATGTGTTGTGGGAGCAACACAGTGGGAGGTAATTGAATCTTGGGGGCAGGTCCTTCCTGTGCTGTTCTCATGATAGTGAATAAGTCTCATGAAATATGATGGTTTTAAAAAGGGGAGTTTTCCTGCACAAGCCCTCTTTTGTCTGCTGCCATGTGGGACGTGCCTTTCACCTCCCAACATGATTGTGAGGCTTCCCCAGCCACATGGAACTGTGAGTTCCATAAACCTCTTTCAGTTGTAAATTGCCCAGTTTCAGATATGCAAAAAGACTCTTTTGAAGTCACCTTCCAAGCAAAAGTCATGTATAAAACATGCTTAATTAGTGGTATGCGAAAGAAGGGAAGCAAAGTTAGGTTCTTCGTTAGCCAGATTTGATTCTGAGCTACAAGGAGAAATACATACTGAATTTAGGAAAAACAACAACAGCTGGGTTTTTAAAAAATGATTAGGAAAACTGTAATAGAGAGTAGTGAGAGGTTTGGGTGGCTACAATAAATAGAATTCTCATGTTCAAGAGGGATTTAGAAAGGTCTTAAGAGGGAGTACTGTAAGAGTTGTCACAAGAAGAGGTCAAGATATATATGGGGATTTCATTTCTATTGGGGGTCAAGGTGAGATATTTTCAAGTAGCATCAAAGGGAACATGAAAAGTAGTCTCAGTGATAAGAGAAATGTGAGAATTGCCAGGCATGGTCTATTCCAAGACTGCTGGCTTAGCAGCCTCTGGGGATAAAAGGAATTAGAACCAGTTATGCTTAAATTCCATCCTGCAAATTGTCCTGAAACGGAGAAGGCTGTCAAAGTCAGGCAGGTCATCCGATAAGAGACCAAAGTACATGCTAAGGGGTGTGCTTGAGTCATACATTATCACAGCAGAGTCACATCCTTAGTTGCTGTTCATAGTGAGAAATCTCAGTGTAAAGTTAGCAAAGAACCAAATGAATTCTTGCTCAAAAGGGTGGGCAGAATGTCTAGAAGCTTTAAAGAATGTCAAAGACATATTCCACTTCATATTCCTCTTACTATTTATAATGACTATCACTCACATTTTATAGCAACATTGGTCCCTTTTTTCCTCTCTCACCTCCTTCCCACCCCATGATTTTTTTTCTTTTTCTCTTATATAAGAGAAAAATCATGTCTAATGACAAATTTTCCTCTAAAGGCTCAAAAGAGCATGTGATTTGTTTTATAAATGAATTAAATAACTTTCATCACAATAATATGATTTCTAAGGGGAAGTTTTAGGTACCTAAAAGTGATATTTTGAGTTATTTTGGATCAGACTTTTGGAGATAATAAAAATTGGCCTTTAATGATTACCTCAGCTGATATATACTACTCTTCAGGAGAAACTAAAAATTCCAGCTTGATACCAATGTTGACTAGTTCATTGGCATCTTACTTGAACAAATGTAGGTTAAATTTGGAAAGGATACATTCTAGTAATAAAACTGTCAGAAGATCAGCTTTTGATGGTGTAAAGCTTCCACAGTTGGTGAAATATTTGTAAGGGTATTGGAAAGATATGACAATTCATTTTCTTAAGGAAAGAATTTAAATCACATCTTTCCTTAGTGCAGACATAGACTGCCATTTCAGGAGGGGATATATTAGGACCTATTAGGTACATGATGTTTTCTGCTTATTCCTAGCTTGTACAAAAACATGTTGTAAATTATTTTACAAGAGGAATGATAGAAGCTGGGCTTGTGTCAAGCAACAGAAGTCAAAACATATGGCAGATCAATACACTATTATCTTGCCTGACTTTATTAGAAGTCAAAGATTACAGATTGCTAGTAATGAAAGGGACCTAGAGATTATTGCATTATGAGGAAGACTTGTGGTGGTTAAGGGTCCCAACTTTGGAACCAGACTACTTCAGTTCCTATCCTGGTTCTACCACTTACTACCTGCTTGACCTCATTCAAATTACTTAACCACCTTGTGCCTAAGTTTTCTTCTCTGTAAAATGGTAAGAGTAATAATAGTCCTCATCTCATTGAGTGTCATGAAGATTACATGAGTTAATATCTGTAAAGCACTCAGAATGGTGCCTTATGTGTAATAAGGCCATATACGTGTTTTCCATTATCATTATCTCAAGACCTCAGTTTGCATTGAAGAATCTGAGAGGTATGAATCACTGTATGTAAGGCCACAGTGTTGGCCAGAAGTCAGCTCTGCTCATTCCAAACTCAGGGATATTATTACTCTGCCATGATGTCTTGCTAGGTAAATAAATCATTTCAGTAAATCCCAAGGAATTGGAATTTCACTGAAGGCAGTATTATTTAGGGTAACAACCAAAAATAATCAGTGATACTTATGACTAGTATCAAGAAGTATATATTAATTCCTTGGCAGTAGGCATTGTTGCCAATATGTTGGTACCCCTATATTCCATTGCTCACTAGATCAGTGCTTTCTATCAGCATCCTTGTGTGGGCACTTTCTGTTCATGGGGGTTTTTTTTTTTTTTGGCCTTTGTGTGGGCAAGGCAAAAATAATCAGGAGTTAATGCTTCCTTTGGGACAGTACCTCCAACCAATGATGGAAGGGATTTATTTGAAGAGTAAACACGCCATCTTCTTGTCCCTCATGTGGGACAACACTGAGGATTATCCTATGTACTCTTTGAGAAGTCCCCAGCAGGATCGAGCTTTAAGGGCTCATGGCAGACACTTGCTTACTGATAATACGCCTTGAATTGGCTGCTGCTTCTTTCAGTTTCACTGCCCTTGTCCTCTACTGCTGTTTCCTGGGATCACCTCTCAAGTAAACTACATGCACTCAAATCCTCATCTCAGGGTCTGCTTGACCTCAGTGAATGACGATTAGAACTCAGTAAAAGATCTAAGTACTCTTTGGTTTGGGGACAGACATATCCAAATTATTGTTTACTATTCTGGAAGATGTAAAAAATAAGCTAGCTGTGAGCCTCTTTAGAAAAAAAATGGATATGTTTTTAGGGTACCTGTTTTCCATACATAACAATCTGGGCCTACTTAGAAATATAAAGTTCTCTGAAACTTTTAAACCCTGAAGGAAACTGGAAATGTTTGAACAAATAAAAATACTTACATAGCTTATATAATTTTTAACACCCTTCACAGATCTAAAGTCACTTTGTTAATTTAGGAACATAAAAATGCATTATGTATAACTTGGTTGGCTCCTAAAAGTATCATGCTTGATATCTTGAGAGATGTGAAGGCCTGAAAAATTTGAGGGGCAAAAAGAATATTTTGTAAAGGAATCTTGAAATGCCATGATTAAATAAAATTCCAAGATTATTCTATAAGCTGGCCAGTTACAGTCTCTTGGTCTAAGTGAGCACATTCCTCCTGCCCTGGAATTGCTATAAGCAGTTTAATTTTCAGGGAAATTTGTGGGCTATATTTGTGGGGTCGAGTCACTGGAGTTCTGGGGTTTAGCAAATGACCTGTAATTTTAATTTGGGGTACTTGGAGACTGAGTTGTCCAATAGTGATGCATTTTCAACCCCCAAAATGTGAGCCCTTGACATTCCCTATGAACCTCAGCACACTTTCAGGCACCCCTAGCATTCATAAATATGAATGCAATGTTGACTAAAGAAAAGACAACCACGTTGAGATGCAGATGCTGAATAGTCTGTTAAACCCAGATGCAGACTAAAGGACTTGGGTCCTCACACCACAGATGGAAGTATACAACCATATTCCTTTGTAAAACCCAGAATGAAATTAACTAACAAATGATACTCCCTGGCCACAGGGATTAGTTTAAATGTGATCTTTTTAGCTCAGTGATCAAAGTTTTTGTTGAATGGTTGAAGGAAGCTTTCTCTCAAATGTAAACAAAAAAACGTGATTCGAATTATTACTTGAAATCACCCTTTGAATCAGCATTAAAAAGAGGATAGGCAGACCTGAAAAATTTGCCTTCAATTTAGGAAAGAAGTAGAGTCATAGGCATGATCAAACTGTATCTGAAACTGACAGTATCTATGGTCTTTTCAGTTACACAAGCCACCAAATTCTCCTTAGTGTTTTAGCCGGTTTGTTTAGGTAAGAATTTATTTCTCCTACCAGAAGGCATCCTTATGGATCCATGTAGACATTACAGGAATGTGAATACTATAATTTATTCTTTTAAAATTATTTAATATCAATTTTGCTATAACTATACTCTAGCTCAATAAGCTGTGCTCTCAGGGTCCATTTTATGGATTTGTCTAGAGTTGACGTTAAGTATGGCTGAGAATTCTGAGCACCATTAGGAATTTAGCAGAGGATAAAATCCAGGGCTCATCTTTTTTAAAAGAAGTAAGTGTTATTGTGTATATTTAATGTATACAGCATGATGTTATGAGATAAATACAGATAGTAAAATTATTACTGGAGTAAAGCAAATTAACATACACATCATCTCACAGTTACCCATTTTTTGTGTGCGTGAGGCAAGACTGCTACAATTTACTCAGCAAAAGTTCTGATTATAATACACTATTATTA
This sequence comes from Callithrix jacchus, assembly GCF_049354715.1. Lineage (NCBI taxonomy): Eukaryota > Metazoa > Chordata > Mammalia > Primates > Cebidae > Callithrix > Callithrix jacchus. Next base: position 23,005,049 of record NC_133524.1, read on the forward strand.
GCTATAGACCTCATGTTACAGGGGCCTTCTTAAAGTGGAGGATAAATATAAGCATCATAGAAGAGGATGTGGTCTTGCAAACATATTTCACAAAACTAACTGGCCACATTCCAATTCGAATAAGCAAATTAGAATAAACAATTCCACCTGGCTTAGATACCTATTTTATTTGGGCAATTGGCTGTTCTTTTGGCATGTAGTAGTAAGCATTAAACAGCTGGTGCTCTCTCACCCATGGGGCCTTTCTTTTCAGAAGATAATTATTTCAGAGATTGACAAAGAACTGAGATCTGAGCTGGGATCATTAAGGGCCAAGAATGTACCACAATCTTAGCATATCACTATTTTAAATAATGATGGGAGTTCATAAAATGAAAGTATTTTCTCTTCAAAACACATTGCAAGCATTTTTCCCTAAGACTGGGGAACACAATATTAAGGATTTTCCCTTTAAATATTAATTTGAGAAAGTACTTAAATGCATTGAGTGTGACGCATGCCCATGAGTCTCCTGTGCCCATGATGGGAATTTTCTCTTGGTGAGATATCAATAATTCACATGGACACGCGGAGGGGACCATCACACACCGGGGCCTGTCGGGGGGAAGGGGGGCAAGGGGAGGGATAGCAGGGTGTGGGGGGATTGGGAAAGGATAACATTAGGAGAAATACCTAATGTAGATGACGGGGGAGGATGGATGCAGCAAACCACCATGGCACGTGTATACCTATGTAACAAACCTGCACAATCTGCACATGTACCTCAGAACTTAAAGTATAATAAAAAACAAAATAAAATAAAATACTTGGGAAAAAAAGTGAAACATGGTTTGGCCATATACATTTTTTTTTAAATGTATGGAGTGTTTTTCATTGTCTCAGGCTCTCTGTCTGGAACACCCACCACGCCCCAGTGCACACATGGCAAACTTGTACACATCTCAGCTTATGGCTCTTCCTCCAGGAAATCTTTAACTACTATCACGCACCCACCCAGTAGAGTTACGTACATAGCATTCTGTACCAGACTGTCGTAGCATTTACTGTGTACTCTTTGGTAAGTGCCTTTTTACTTGTCTTTATCTCCAACTGTGTCAGATAGACTTGAATGTGCCCCCCTGGTCCCCATCTGCCTGTGTTTACACTCCTATATATATTTTTTTCTTGTTGATCGTGGGATCTGTGACTTGCTTCCGGCCAATGGACGATGACAAACATGATGGGATGTCACTCCAATGATCGGGTTGTATAATGTAAAACCCTGTCTTACTACTAGACTCACTCTAGGGACTCTCCTTGCTGGCTTTGAAGAAACCAGATGCCATGACTGCTAAAGCTGCATGAAAATGACTTTTGCCAATGGCCTGAGTGAGCTTGGATGTTGACTCTCAGTTGAGGCTCCAGATGAGAATTCAGCTCTGGCTGACACCTTGATTATAGCCTTGTGAGACCTCAAGGAAGAGACCCACAGAAACTGTGAGACAACAAATGAATCTTGTTTTAAGCCACTGAGTTTGTGGTAATGTGTTATGCAGAACAGAAATCTAATATACCAATTAATGAACAAAGTCATTAAGAATAGGAAAAATATCTGAGTTTTTGAGGCCTTGTCCTTCAAGGCCTAACACAGTAACTGGTACATTGTAGGTAAATATCTGTTGAATATATTATAAACATTTGTTTAATGTATAAATATGTGTTGAAAATAATTTTTGGGCTGGGCACAGTGGCTCACACCTGTAATCCTAGCACTTTGGGAGGCAGAGGCAGAAGAATTGCTTGAGCTCAGGAGTTTGAGACCAGCCTGGGAAACATGGTGAGACCTCATCTCCACTAAAAATACAAAAAATTAGCCAGATATGGTGGCCCACTTCTGTAGTCCCAGCTACTCAGGAGGCTGAGGCAGGAGAATTGTTCGACTCTGGGAAACGGAGGCTGTGGTGGGAGGATCACTTGACTCTGAGAAATAGAGGCTGCAGCAAGCTATGATCATGCCACTGCACTCTAGTCTGTGTGAACCAGACCCTGTTTTAAAAAACAAAAAAGTATATAAATATATATATAGTAATTTTGTGTGCCAAAATAAACTCTGCATTTTGCACTAGAGAATAGGAGTATCTTCTGGGTGGGTTTGCCTCTGTGCTTTGGCATTAGACACTTGTCATTACTTTAGACCTTACTTGATTTTTTTGCCAGCTCACACAGATTCTAGGGCTTCTGAACATCTTATCCTATGATCTAGGACAATTTTAGTTTCAATTTTTAACTTAATTTGCCCCTCTCCCTTCACTCCCTAGCATCTCAAATATCAAAGGAAGATGTCTCAGAATAGGATATAGGATAGAGAATAGAGTACCTTTCTTTGGGTGAAAAGAGATGGAGAAATAACATGAGCAAAAGATGCTGATCAGCTACATCGGTGTGGTGAGGGTAAGTTTCTAATTGCTAAGTGACATCCTAAAAGTACTGGATGCCTAAGAGTATTGGATGCCTTTATCTGGTACTATGCATATTACCTGGGTAACAAATGGGGATTTAGAAGTTGGGGAAGTGGAGATAAAAATTAAAGCATAGTTTGAAGACCAATACTGCTTCTCCAGAACCCTTTCTATCTGCAGATTTGCTGGTCTTCTAGTGATTCTGATTTCCTGTGGACACATCTCTATCACTGAATTTTCACATCACACATATTGTTTATATGCATTTTTCTTCTTCTAAACTGGAAACTCCAAGAGAGCAGGGTCTTGACTTCTTTTATAATTATGCAAACAAACATTCCTTAAGCCTTGTCTTTCCCACAGGTATAATACTAGGTGCTTTATTTGTATAGTTTCATCTTCTCTTTACAATACTTCCATGAGGTAGGTCTTATCCTTGTTCTCCTTTTACAGATGGGAATTTGAGGTTGAAGAAGCTAAGTTTCAAGTCACACTGTCAATAATTGGTAGAACCAGGAAGTGTGTATCCCCAGCATGTAGTGCAGTGACTAGCACTAGGTAGGTATCTACAAGGTGCCTCTTAAGTCACTGTGTGAAGCCCAGACTGGGACCAACTAGAGGGAATGGCTTAACTTGAGCATTTCTGAATCCACCAGTGTTTTCTAAAGCAAGTGTCTTTGTTTGCAGGATTAGAATAGGAAGCCTAATTCTGGTTATGTAGTATGAAGTACCTTGCTTTGAGGTCTAGTGACCTACTATTCCACTGATACTTAACATTTGGAAAACATGAAAGAGAATGGCCTTAGAACTTTCACCTGTAGGGCACTATTCATAAGAGCAAAGACAGAGAATCAACCTAGATGTCATCAATGGTGGACTGGATAAAGAAAATGTGCACACATACAGCATGGAATACTATGCAACCATAAAAATGAACAAAACCATATCCTTTGCAGCAACATGGATGTTGCAGGAGGCCATTATCCTAAGTGAATTAATGTAGGAACAGAAAACCAAATACTGTATGTTCTCACTTAAAGTGGGAGCTAAACACTGAGTATTCATGGACATAAAGATGGGAACAGTAAACACCACAGCCTACTTGAGGATGGAGGGTAAGAGGATGATAAGGATTCAAAAAAACTACCAATCTAGTACTATGCTTATTACCTGGTTAACAAAATAATCTGTATACCAGACCCCCATGACAAGCAATTTACCCATGTAAAAAACCTGCACATGTACCCCCTGAACCTAAAATAAAAGTTGGAAGGGAAAAAATAATTTCTACCTATAGGAATAATTTCTGCTCTCAGTATCCAGTTAAACATTTTCCTGTTAATGTTCATTTTTCTCTAAAAGATGATGTGCTCATCTGGTGGAAAGAGTGCACCGTTGTCTGATTGAGTGACCACACTGAGCTCTTCATGATTAGCTTGGTAATACGAATGGAGACAAGAGTGGTGGAAAGATGGGTGGACAGCACACTTTGCAATTAGGCCTCTTAAGATGGAACACTGGTTATCAGCCATCATAATCTTTCACAATTGTCTCTGCCCTTTAAGATATGAGAATGACATTATTTTTTACATTACTGGCTATTGTGGAATAATTTTGCCCTCTGGAAATGTCTATTGAGCTGCTGCTTGAAATCATTTTATGACAGATTTTTAAATGGAGTACTAAAAATATTAAATTCTTTTTTCCTTTTCCTCTTTCTTCTTTTCCTGCTTTATTTCCACCCTTATTCCTTTTTTCCCTTTTCTTTCCTTCTTGACTCCCTCCATCTTCCTCTTTTTCCTTCTCCAGAAACTTATTGAGCACCTACTAGGTGCTAGGGTTAAAGAATAATACAAGGCTTGCAATATTCCATATCTCATGGAGCTTTCAAAGTATGTGGGGGGTATTTACAGAAATAATTAGGAAAATAAAGTAATAAACAAAAATATACAGTTTTAAATATTATAATAAAGAGAAAATAGGGTGATACGATAGAGATTAGTGAGTGAATTCCATAGATTGGGTGAACTGAAAAGGTCTTTTCATGAGATTTTAAGCTAGGACAAGTCTCAGCCATGCTGATCTGGCAGAGGAGAATTGCAGGCAGAGATAATAGTTAATGCAAAGATTCCAAGATGGGAATAAGCTTTGTGGGTTTAAGGGACAGCAGTGAGGTCACCATCACTATGATGGAGCAGGATGTTATAGATGTGGGCAAGAACCAGATGATGTAGGGCCTTGTAAGCCATGGCCAAGAGTTGGTACTTTACTCAAAGATAGCAATGAAATGGTTTTAAGTAGATGAATGACAATGATCTCATTCATTATTATAAAGAAGTGTTACTGGGTGATAAACATATATGATTATATTAAGCTTTTTTTCTGTTTGCCGTTCTGAAATACTTCAAAGGTTTTGAGACGATTCTTGTTACTGCATGCAAAATTGACTGTTAGAGGGCAAGAATGGAGGTAGAGGGATGAGACAGGAAGCTATTGTATATCAGGTGGCAGATAAAGATGGTTAGAACTAGTGTGATAGTAGGTGGGAAAAAGAAGTAGACAGAATCTGGTTGTGTTTTGAAGGTTGAGTTGATGAAACCTGCTGACAGATGACTAGAGAGCATCAGAGAGAAATAGGAATCAAAGATATATTTTGTTTAAGACATTGCTTGGAAAAATGGTGTCATTTCCTGCGATGGGAAAAAGTTGGGAGGTGGGGCAGGTTTTTGTAGTGGTAGGGTGATGCAAAGTGCTCTTTTGGCTATCTTAAACATGAGATGCCTATCCCATCTTCAAGTGAAGATGTAAGAGTTAGAAAAATAGGCTGGCAATGAAGCCCTGCAGTCATCAACTTGTCAATGGTCTTTAAGACAACGGGTGTGATGGGATACCCTAGTGAGAGGACAGGTAGAGAAGGGAAAGGAGCTCAAGAGTGAGCCACAGGATGCTCCAATATAAAAGTCAAAGAGAAGAGGAGAAACCAGCAGAGAAGATTGGCCAGTGAGACAGAGAGATGATATAGTTTGGATATTTGTTCCCTCCAAATTTCATGTTGAAATCTGAACCTCAGTGTTGGAGGTAGGATCATGGGGGCAGATTCCACATGAAGGGTTTGGTGTCATTCTTGCGAGGAAGTGAGTTCTCATTCTTAGTTCCCACAAGATTTTGTTGTTAAAGAGCCTGGCGCCTCCTCCTCTCTCTTGCTCCCTCTCTTTCCATGTGATGCCAGCTCCCCTTTTCCTTCCCCTTCTGACATGATTGGAAGCTCACTGACGCCCTCACCAGAAGCAGATGCTTGTGCGTGCATTTTGGATAGCCTGCAGAACCAACAGCCAAACAAACCTCCTTGCTTCATAATGTACCCAGCTTCAAGTATTCCTTTATAGCCATACAAAACAGACTAATAAAAGGGACAATCAGGAGAGTGTAATCCTGAGAAAACCAAGAGAGAGAAAGATTTCAAGCAGAAGGCCATAGTCAACCTTATCTAAAGCATCCATTTTTCAACATTTTTGTACTGTAGCATCTTTCATAGGCTATAGAATCCTATGGACCTCTTCTCAAAAAATGTTTTCCAGTAAACAAAATAAAACACATAGGATTACATATGAAACTAATTATGTTGCAATACAAATGTCAAAATATTAAAACACAAATTTGATGTTAGCATTTGTGCTTTTTATTAATATATTTTATAACTAGACCTAGCAGCAGGTCCGAACTATTGAACTCTGTAAGTTGTAATGAGCAGAAATGATATTTTGAGACATGATATATCTGCAACATCTTCAGTATAATATATATGATGTAATATGTAAAAGTAAATGCATAATGTAATACGAAAATAGATATGGTTTTGTGACAAAGTCGCAGGCACTGGCAATACCACTGTGATTTGTTGACTATGTTTAAATCTCAAGGAAATACTAACTTTCAGTTAGTGATTAGTGAAAATAGAGATATTTTTCCTATGCAAGTTGAGACTCTGATTTTAAAACCACTGGTTTAATGTTAAAAGGCAAATCTTTAGAAATGGCACTCAGTGATATGGATTCTCCTACATGGTGACTTATTTTGCTATACTTGCTTAATCTTGAGCAATAACCTTAGGCTTGTCAGCGTTCTACCTCTTACTGTTAGACAATGACATTAAAAGGTCACAGGAGCAATGACAGAGGGAGTGGGTGGAGTGGGGAGGGGAATGCTGGATATTATTTCTGTAGTTACTTATGTTGAAGAGCATTAATATTCATAACGATGTCTAATATTAAGGCAGATTTGGAAATGAATTCATTGTTTGATATTCAGAATACTTTATAGGGAAGGATAGACATTTCTATAAAGGTTCTCCCTTTGCTCTTTTGTTCTGTATATTGCCTCCTTGAAAGTTCTAGAATATCTGTTATATTCCTCTTTCCCTCTAATTACACACTGATATACAAAATATACATAACTTGGAGTCTTTAAAACACAATGCCCAATTTATGAATATGCTGTTAATTTTCAAATTTCAAACACAGATAGATGTTCAAAAATATGTTTGTTGACTGCTAGATAGAAATAGTTTCTTTAATTCTCTGCTCCTTCTCATACTTTCTCACTAGAGTTCTAAAAGTCTGAATATTTGTACATGTATTCAACATACCATCAATTCCATGATAAACAAACTTTCATAGTCATTTAGCTTGCATTATATGCAAGGGTTATAGTGGGGTTGCATTATAGTGCAGGGGTTGGCAAAACTGGTGTGTGGCCTGTTTTTCTCCTTTAAAAATATTTATAAATGAAAAATAAACAAATAAAATACATGAAAAAGAAAACTTGTAAGCATAGTACAAGAAACTCCCATATACTCTTTTCCCAGATTCACCAGTTGTTTATATTGTGCTTCTCTCTCTTTCCGTACACACACGGAATCTCTCTCTCTCTCTCTCTCTCTCTCTCTCTGTCTCTCTCACACACACACACACACACACACACACAGAGTTGGGCCTTCATATCTATGGGTTCACCATCTCTGGATCCAACCAACTGCGGATAAGAATAGTTGCATCTCATTTGAGTTGCATCTCAATAGTTTTCCTTCTCATTCTTCCCAAAACAGTACAGTATGACAACTATTTCAATAGCATTTACACTGGATAAGGTATTATAAGTAAAAGAGATTATTTAAAGTATATGGAAGGAGGTACATAGGTTATATACAAATATTATGCCATTTTATATAAGCGACTTGAGCATCTGTGGATTTTGGTATATGTGGGAGGTCCCTAGAACCCATCCTCTGTGGGTACCAAGAAACGACTGTCTACACAAACACATATTCATGCAGCTACCCCCATACACAGATTATATATAATCTCTCAATCCATCTCATATTAGTTCATACTGATACTCTCAATTCCAATTCAGCTCCACATGGTATATTTTTGTAACCCCTGTTTCCATATTTGCAAGCCCCCCAATAGTAAGACATTTAGCTTCCGTTATCCTTAATATATTTACTCATTTGCTGACGCTGGAAATATACAGAAGGTAGTTTGAAAATTTCTCATCCATGCCATTGTACAAACCTTGTGTGTCCTGTTTTTGTACAGCCAGCAAGCTAAGAACACTTTTTATACTTGAATAGGGTTGTAAAAGCAAAACAAATGAAAAAAATGAAGAGTATGCAACTGAGACCTTATGTGGCCTGCAAAACCTGAACTATTTTCCTTCTGGTCCTTTACAGGAAAAGTTTGCTGATCCCTGCATAGTGGCTCATGGGGGTATGTGTGTGAGCACACACATTTACACAACTAGGCTTAAGGAAGCTTTCTTAGCTCCCTTCTTTAAATCATAGGTTTTGTCCCCTTGACTACTGTAGTGGACAAGGGATCAGACCAGACCAATCCTAGTATGTCAGCCCCTAACAACTATGGTTGGTCCAAGAGGTGAGCATGTGAAACAAGCAGGGTCCTTCAGTGTCCTTCCCATAGAATTTCTATGTAAATATTGGGAAAAAGTTCCTTCTCTTTTCACTGAAGTTGCTAAACTGAGATGAGGTAAGCCTGGACATGCTGTTGAACATCATAGAAGACATCTGCAGGCAGAGAATAGGGTCAACAAACAGAGGAAAGAGGGCCTGATAGATGGAGAGTAAGAAGGCACAGGCCAAAGTACTGAGTCCTGATACTTGAGGCTAGATCCATTCTTTTTTCTGTGTTATCTGGAGTCAGGAATTTCCCTTTGTTGGTTAAACTCATTTGAGTTGTAATTCTGTCACTTGTAAGCAAAATACTTTCATGTAATTCAAATATGTCACAGCTCTTCCAAAAGTTCAATAAAGAAACTCAACTTTTTCTTTCTTGCTTAATTGGAAAGCTACAATAACAACATATATTACTACCAGATATTGAATACTCAACATTCTAAGCACAGGGCTGGTTGTTTTACAAAAGCGTTATGAAATATGTATTATCGAGCCACATTATAGAGGAAGAGGGAGCTCAGAGAGTTTATGTAATTTGATTAAGATTGCTCAGCTAAGTAGGTAGCAGAGCTGAGATACCATTCACATTCTTTGTGACTCCAAATTTCACATAAATTTTATTGTGATCATAGAATTTAAGTGACAGACAAAATAGGACCTTATCATGCTCTTCCCTTTTAACATAGCATAACAATAAGTCTGTACCTATTTCCACATTGGCAGTTTTGGATTTAAATGGAGTGGCATTGTTTTCTCATTGCACGTAAATACAAAAACTTAAAACACATGTTAACAACTTGGCTGTTAAAGATTTAGGGACTCAAAACATCATAATGATGTATACAATGTACTGTGTCCCATTATTTGGCTGAGAAATACATACATTTGAAAATGTAGAGATGGTTTCCAACTAGCCGTCTTAGATCAGCTTCTGCAGAACCTGAGGCATACTTTATTGGGGAGGTATGAACCCAGGGCACTGAGAATGAGGGTAAAGTGGGTAAGGCAGGAAAGAAAGGTAAGGCAGGGAAGCAGTGCCAAGTCATGTGTGATAGTGTATAAGCTGTATGGATAAACTGTGCCTACAAACAATCCATGCAAGGAAGGATGGAGAGAGAATTTATGTGCCTGGTTCTGTCTCATATCCAGTGTGCCATTGGTTAGACTTTGTCTGAAAGGGAGTGAACTCCCTACACTTCTAAGTTGTATCACCTGGACTCTTTGGTATCCAAGATAGTACTCCCTCCCATGTCCTGTGGAGTGGCATTCCATTCTAAATCAGTGTAGGAGGAGTGTGAAATGCCAGGCAAGTGCCTGGTCACCTGGCTGCATAGCAGAGGCCCAAGCAAAGCACAAGCACTCCTGAGACAAGCAACTGATTGTTCTTAGGTGGTAGAACCACACAAGCCTAAGGGGAGATGGCAGGCCATGAAAGTGGCTGAGGTGGAGCAAGGAGCTGTGGACCCAGATGGCGATGGTACAGAGAGATTCAGAGTAGGCAGAAAAAATGTGATGTCATAGGACCATTGCATAATCACTGCAAATTATACATCTTCAAGTTCTAATATATTATGAGAAATGATGATCAACTCCTTAAGGAAATGAGTATTAGCTCACTTTGCATATGCAATAAGATAGCCAACTCAAATTTAGCCTTCATCAGTTATTAAAGAATTTTTCTTCAGGTCCAACAGAAATGATTTATCTAAGTCTGAAAATTTACTAAAGCTTAATTTAGGTTGATGCACTAGACTGGTATTTTTCATTTTTAATGTAGTGTACTATTATGAATTAGATCTTTCATCATGGAAACAGCAGCTTCTAATTCTTGAAGACAACCAGTGGTGAATGGTTATTTAAGTAGTAGCTAATCTGTCAATATAAACTGGATTCAGTGTATACAGGTTGCACACACGCGTGCGTGCACAAACACACACACACCCCAACACACCATATGGTCATACTTTGGTATCCATGGGGGATTTGTTCCAGTACCCCATGTGGATACCAAAATCCATGATGCCAATTCCCTTATATAAAATGGCATAATATTTGCATATAACTTATACATATCCTCCTGTATACTTCAAATAATCTCTAGGTAGCTTATTATGCCTAACACAATGCCTACATGTTTGTGTGGACTCAACATAGTACTTGGCACATGAAAAATCCAAAATTTTGCTTTTTGGAATCTTGTGGAATATTTTTTTCAAATATTTTTGATTTATGGTTGGTTGAATCCACAGATGTGGATACCATGGATATAAATATGGTTATGGACATATATATGGATATTTATGTGTATATATATACACACACATGAATATTTTATGTTTGTGTGTGTGTGTGTGTATATATATATATATATATATATATATATATATTTATATATGTATACATTTTCATCTCTCCACTGGTAATCCACTTGTAATATTGTTGAAAACAGAACTTTCTCTTTTCCACCTCTGGCTTCTCAAGAGGATACCTATAAGGCATTGACACTGTCACACTGGCTTGGCATTTTGTGTCTGGAAAGTTGAAAAAGTCATTGACCATTTCAAATAATGGAAGTATATTCTCCTTCACAGTCTCAGAGGTGAAATCTGAAAAGTGAAACATTTACAGAGACACAAGTTGATCTTTCACATGAAGGAATCTAAAGTTGATAATGCAGTAGGGAATGCAGTCCTATTGTTTGTATTTTCCCCTTCCTGAGCATACATCCAGCTCAGCTGGCGTGGGCAGCTTTGATGCTCCCTGAGCAGGGATTTTAAATGACTCCACTGCAGATTGGTCTCTGACTGAATCGTGTGCAACAAATCTTGGGAATTTTAGTTCATAGCAAGTAAATGGCACTCCTTTAGGGTAAAGACAAATTTTCATATTCACTTGTTAGAATATTTTAATTTCTCTTATAAATCAAGTTGGACCGAAATGGTTTAGGATTATTTTCTGAGGAAATATGTTTTTGTGAACTTTTGGTTTATGGCCTTAATGGTTCCTGCAGAGTCTGACATCTATACCAATATTTTGTGTACCAAAAAAGCAGCCAGTGTTTAGAACCTTGATGACAGAAAATTCAAAGCCATGCATGCTTGTCCTTAAGCAAAGACTGCTGGGTGGGGAGAGGTAAACAGAAGGTAATGAGATATGTGTACCTATCTTAAAATCACTCTATGTTCCCCTTCAAAAATCTCTTTTAAAAGTTTTCATTTTTTCAAAGGTTGAGCTCTAATATAATGCTAACATTCATCACAAAACGTCTAATTGCCTCCTCCTACTGTAAACCCTAGCTTAGTGAAGCCAAATGCTGGGAACTGTTTTGGCCTAGACTTATAAGATACAGAGGCCAATGGCCAGAAAACCAATTGACATCAGGGATTTAGCTAGTAAAACAACTTCCAGGGAATGGTCCTGGGTCAGATCCATTAAGGCTGATTGTTCACATGCTTTATGCCTTTCTGTCTGAAGTATAGTCACCTTTACAACGAGGACTTCAGGGCACTGCACAGCCTTCAGTTGATAAAAAGTAACTCACATTTATGAAGGTTAAAAAGGGGGAAACCAGTTTTAAAACTTTTTACTGAAAATGGTGAAATAAAGTGGGTTTTCAGGTAAAACCTTAATTATTTTCTGGAAGCACCCCATTTCCAGAGAATTTTGGCTAATTAGAGCCTTGCTGTTAGTATTAATAATCATAGGGGTTATTTATGATATTCTACTTGATAAAACTTTCCACTATGACAAATGAGGTCAACCTTCTGATTGACGGACTATTACCAATGTTCTCTCGTAACAGGGTGTTGATGTTCAGCCTCCTAGAAGCTGTATTTGAAACACATTATCCTGCTTTTAAGCCTTAAATTATGGCCTATATGGCCATTAGTGAAGGAATGATGATGATATTACTTACTTTGTAAAGGAAATAATAAGTGGGAAATAGGAGAAGGTAAAAGACACTGCTTATTTACTTTTGGAACACAAACTAAAGGAAGAATGGATTACCAGAGAGTTCCTGCCTCTGCTGTGACAGTTTTGTCCCACCAATTGATATTAACATTCATGAAGAGATACCTATAATTCTCTGGAGCCCAGGAGCAATATCCCTTCCCATTCAGGTAATCCATCACTCTGAAGGGCGGACAGACAATAGGAATGTATGTTTCCTTTATCGCTCCCTGCCAGTAGAGGAAATGACAGTCCTACTGAAACTCTTTAATATCTTGCTTGACATGTAGGAGTGGGCTGATTATTTACCCAGGTTCCTATTATTCGCAGGGTATGGTCAGCATTCATCCTCTCTGAAATGCAGAGCACAAGAATAAGAGTATCCTTAGGTTGGAGCAAAAACGAATCTGTCTAAATCTGTGGTTACCAAGTGACGTATGTATATGAGGTGGAAAGGTGATTGGATGGGAACTTGGTTGTATATTACAGTCTCTGATATGGAGAATGCTGTATATTTTGCAAAATCATTACTACCACCACTGAAGTTGGAAAATACTAGTCAAGTTTGAGCAAGTATTGTTACTAGAAAAAAGGTGATTTGCTCCACGACGTCCTAGCAGTAACAAAACATGAGATGTTCAGGAGTATCCCTCTTTCCACAAAAATCTGCTGCTACATTGAAGACTCAAGAGATTATGCTTTGATTCAACTACATGCACAGAGATAAGCATTTTATACATTGTAGGAGTTTGAAAGTCATATTCTGAATGATTAAATAAAGTTAGAAATGTAATTATGGAACCTCTGAATTATTGTCATTCTTGTTACATGATTAAACTTGCCATGGTCTATTTCTACCATTTCTTTTTATTGCCTTTTTTCTTTTTTCACACTCATTTTTTGGTGTTCTCTGACTGCAGTGTAATCACACTGTTGGAAACTAGCCTTAACCATGTGGTTGTAGAAGAAAATCCTTGGCAGGTAAGGAAGTGGAGACTCAGTGAGGTGAATCCAAGGTGACTCAGTTAATAAGTGTCAGAGCCAGGATTCGACATGAGTTCTTTCTAGACATTGTGACTTTTCTTCTTCCCTACACTACTGCCAGAGGATATTGATATGATCTGTACCAAAAAAGTCATCATCTTTGAATTAATTAATTTATCCACTAAACAGGTATTGAAGAGCTCTTTGTATAATGGTGAGCACTATGGAGAAGGTGAAGAAGACATAATTTTCCTGAGGTTTGGAAAAACCACCTTCCAGTAGAGACTAAACTAAAACATGTAATGTCATAAAGAGCTATGAGGATGGAGCCTTTTTTTCTGCTTGTGGTTTCTGGGAGGCTTCACAGAGGGGGCAGCATTTAAAATTGAACTTGAAAAATAAATAGGAGTTTGTGGTGAAATGGTCTTTGCCATTTAACAATCTGGCATGACCATGGGAAAGCCAATTTAATTTTCTGATACTTAGTTCCCTATCTGTCTCAAGATTGTTATAAAGATGAAATGAGATTTGAAAGAACTTTGAAAACTTGCCAATGATATTATAAGAAGTAGTTTTAAGAACTATGGCTCCTAAAGATAAGAGATGAGGCCTGGTCCATTACAAAAATAGGATGAATGTACTATTTCTAGAAAAAATATACAGGCTTTGATGCTATGGTTTGAAAAATCCATAGTCCTTAGTGCAGCTGATATGGGTGGTTACCAGTTTTCTATAACATACAGATAGGCCTCTAAGCAAGACTCAGATAATGCCTAGGAAGATTGCCTACCAATCAGGGATGGAAATCCATACCAGCATGGAGTAGTTAAGGGCATGCCTTACAAATAGTCTTGGGCATCAGCTACAGGGGAAGGGCTGTGCTTGGGACCTAACTCATAAAATATACATTTTTCAGGATAAACTCAGATCTACCATTTTACCTTCTTTTTTTATCACTCAGGATAACTGATAGGAAAAAAGGTGCAGAAGTACATCCCTGGGCCATATGAGTCAAGGATGTCATAGTGAAGAGAATGTCTTAACAAAAAAATGCAAAGATAGGGGAAGCTAGAGTGGGCTGTTTGGCAATCTCCAGATAATGGAGAATAATGATTTAAAAATTTGTCTTAGTTCTGTCTTAGTCTCTTTGTGTTGCTATAAGGACATATTTGAGGCTGGGCAATTTATAAGTAGAAGAGGTTTATTTGGGTCACAGTTCTGAAGGTTATACAAGAAGCATGGCACCAGTATCTGCATCTGGTGAGGGCCTTACGTTGCTGCCACTCACGACAGAAGACAAAGGGGAGCTGGCATGTGGAGATCACATAGCAGGGAGAGAGGGAGAGGGAGAGACAGAGAGAGAGGGGTGCCAGGCTCTTTTCAACAACTGGTTCTCACAGGAACTAAGAGTGAGAACTCACTTCTTTGAGAGAACAGCACTAAGCCATTCATGAGGGATCTGCTCCCAGGATCCAAATACCTCCCACCAGGCCCTACCACCAACATTGGGAACCAAATTTCAACACGAGACTTGGCAGGGTCAAACAGACTATCCAAACCATGGCACTAATTTTTCATAAATTGTAGGCATTGTCTAAACCATCCTTTTCATGTTGGATGGATCAAATAGTAAAGGAATACACTGTATCCTGGGGTGTGTGTGTGTGTGTGTGTGTGTGTGTGTGTGTGTGTGTGTATTTACATAGTCATACATAGTAAAGACTATCTGTCTTTCTTCTAGGGTACTTCTTTTTGTGTATAAGCTCTGTATAATGTTAGCATACATATGATAAGGTACTAGTCCTGTATCAGTTAGCTATTGCCACATAATAAACCACTCTAAAGCTAAGTTGCTTAAAAAAACCTCCATCTGTTGAGCCATGAAGAGACTCATGTAGATTCCTCATGAGTCTACAGGTTGGTTTTTCTGAACTATGCTGGGCTCTGTGGGATTTATGTTTCTGTGGTCAGCTTTGTGTCATCTAGGACAAAGCTGAGGTTACTTTGATATCCAGAGGGGAGATTAACAGAGATATAGTTCTGTGAGGTAATCATCTGTGCTGAGGTTGTATTTTTTGCATTATGGGAAGGTTAAATTTCTTATTAAAAGGAGTTTATATAGCTCATCAGGTGAACTAGATTATACTTTATGTGGACTGCTTTGTGAAGTTTCAGGAAGCCCCTTTTAGGTTAAGTATTACTTTTTATTTATTAATTTTGGTCTGCTGTAAAAGGCAGTGCCTTTAAGAGAACTCCACAACTTAAGCGATTATCAATCATCAATTCCTCAGGGTACAACCACTCTGGAAACTTGGTGGGAGACAAGGGTGGTACTGAAAGGTTAAGAAGGCACAAGACAGGAAGGTAAAGATGAAATTTAATCTGATTTCACAGTTTTGCCCTAAGGAATACCCTTAATAGACCGAATGACCTCTCATCAACCTTAGTTTAGTCCTTTTTTGAAATTAAAGTTAGGAGGGTGGTTAGGATGTTTAATGAGACAGATTGGATGGATGTAATGGAGACTGGTGGAAAAAGATAGAAGAATCCTAGAGGAAAGCAGAGGCTGGTTAATGCCACAGCTAGAGCACTAAGCTAGGAAACATTCAAAATTCTATTTCCTTTCTCCTCTTTTGAAAGAAAATTGTATGTTTATTAGGATATGTTTTAGTATTATACAAAAAAAAAAAGAAATAGCTGCTTCTTATAACCTCCTACCAACCCCCTCTAATTATAATTTGGTTTCATAATTATATTAAATCAGGTTGTAATCCCTTAAAACTCAGCACCCTTTACCTGTTAATATTGCAATCAGTCTAAATGCCATTTACAGTTAGTCTAGAGCTGAAAACAATATTTAAAACCAATTTTCAGACTCAATTCATGAAAAAAACCTCATCATTCTATCTTATTTATAATAAACTCATTCGAGTAGATCCAGGCACAATATAAACAAGTAATGGAAAATCCCTAGGAGGTTTTGGCTCATACATTCTGAGCAGACATGCTCTGGAAAACACAGAAATTCTCAGAAAACTGTGGTCTGCTGAAAATGCCAGGAGATTGCAGGAGACTAGACTCTTCATTAGGCCTTAGCATCTTTCATGGTTTTTGCATAGGGAATAGTGTCAACACTTTTTATGTGAACATCTGTATGTCCGATTCCTTTTTTCTAATCCTGTTTCAAATGGACAAGATCTTAGGGCACAAGAGAAGATGTATGCTTGGGACAAAGCTATGTGGATACTACAAAGTGATCCAGATTTTGACCCATGGCAGCTGACTCTTGGTGGGTTAAAAAAGGTAGTCACGCAGTTTCTATGGAGGTCAGGCAGCATGTGAATGACAACTCGGTGTGATAGCATAGTGAAAGTACAGAACTTGGGAGCTAGACAGACGTGCTTGTATTTTGGCTCTGCTATTACAAGCTGTGTGACCTAAGCAAACTATGTAACCATTCTGAGTTTCAATTCCTTCATCAGAAAAATGTAGAAAAGTGTACCTATCTCTAAATGTTGCTAGGCTATGTAGCTTAGAGAATATTACACCTTTCCTCCCTTCCTTCTTCCTTCCTACTTTTTTTATCCTTCCTTCCTTGATTTCTTTCATTCAACAACCATTTATTGAACACTGTGCCAGATGCCATCAGTGTGCTATCCATATTCCCTTGGATCCCTTTTTCATTATTGTGCACATGACTCCTGGCATGCTGTTACTCTCAGAAGCCAGCATCTATGTTGTATTGTCAAAGGTTTGCCCTCAAGCTGACAAAGGCGCATTTTGCCTGAACAACTAAAAGTGCCTGGAAATTTATATCCCTCTGTGGGTAACTTTTAAAAAAGGATTGATAGGTGGGAAGAAATAAATGCTTCAGTCACAGTTTCCCCTTATGGGGACCACTCTGAGGTGTGACCTACACTCTCTCCAGAACTCAATCTGATTTCACAATACTATAGGATTGAGTTAAAGTTACCATCCTTGGGAATTAATGTACTATCCCTTCTTGATCTCCTTCCCTTCCAAGTCCCATTTCCCTAGATCCCTACTGGTTTCCTGAGAACACCTTCTAAGAATCCATTTTCACATGAAACCTTATCTCAGAGTTTGTTTCTGACAGGCCCACCCAAGTCACATACCTTTCACATATTCCATATTCTTCTAGGTGCTAGGAATGTATGAATGAGTCAGATATAGTCTTACTCTCATGTTTTATTAACTAGAAACACTGTGGTGAGAAGCCATGTGAAATAGGTTCCCACAATAAAGACGGCATTTTAGACATTCTGCAGAATTCTACATTTATTCTATAGAGGAAAGAGTATAGGTTTCAGAGTTACAACTTCTGAATTTCTGTCCCTACTCATTCACATATTAGCTGAAAAACACTGAGTAGCTGCATTTGACTTACTGAGCCTCAATTTTTCCATTTAAATAAATTTATTAATGTCTGTACTTCCAGACTAATGGGATTTCTATAGGAAGAACTAATATAGAATACACAAAAACCCTTTTGAAATAGGGCACATTTTCCAAAATTTATCACTACCTGGAGATGTTACCTTAATAACAAGCAAGAGCTTTGAAAAATAAAAGTATATTGTGTCATTTTTTAGAACATGCTACATATTTTGTAAGGCATTGCTTTAAAATTAATGGTTCTATCTTTGCTGAATTAAACAAGTGTGATTTGGTAGGGTCAGTACAACATCACAAGCTTGTTATGGTTAAAATGAAGATCAGGCTGATGCATAAAACAGGCAATGCTACGGGTGACAGCAAAATGTAAACACACGTCTTGGAGTTCTGCTGAGTGTAAAGTATTGACAAAGAACAGAGTAACAAAGCCAGTCCCTTGAAGAATCCCTGCCCCTAACATACCCTACTCACCCACCAGTGCCAAGGAATTAATAGCTGCCTCATGTAATTCCATCTTCTGTGGATGGGTTGCCAATCATCCTATCTCCTTCAATCCTCCAGAAAGATTCCCTTTGACATATTCCATCCTGATATTAGAGAACCAGCCTCAACAGTTTTTGGGGAATCCCTGTGTCTACATGATGTTGCTTCTGGAAGCTAAAGCCCTGAGATGCCTGATTTGCATTTTCCAGAGTTAATTATCTCTACAAATAATTTTGATGGTAAAATCCAAAGTGGGTTAAGCAAAAGGGGGTATAATCTGAATAGATATAAGGATATCTCCAAGATCTTAAGGGCGATATCTACAGTAGGGACTGGAAACAGGACCTGGAAAGTCAACATAATTCAAGGCAGACCTCTTCCATCTGTATTCATATCTCTCTTTGGAGTATATAGTCTTTTATATCTTCTAATCTCTCTCTAGTAGTGGCTTCACATTTTTCTTATTCTTCAAGGCTGATTCTTCTGCCATTTTTATATATGGAATGTCATAGCTGCCTCTAAAAGTGGCCTTTAGTCAAGCTCCTATCAGTTTCTACAGGTAGTTATACTGACCTTTCTGTGTCCCACCACCAAATGGCAAAATATTTTTTTTTCTGCCAATATAGACCCTGAATTGGTTTCCCTGAGTCAAGTGTCCACTTTTGGTCCAATTAGCTGTGGTCAACAAGTGGTGGGAACATGGCAGTGACGTGGCTTCAGGGACTCACTTCTCAGCGGGAGAAGGATTGATGAAGTAGAGCTCAGGATGGGCATACACACTGAAACATTTACTTCAGTGATTCACGTGTATTTCTTGGGTTGCTAGCTATGTTTCTACAACTCACATTTATTTAGTTCTCAAAAGAAAAATCCCCACAAACCAAGCAGCTAAAGACAAGTTTGACAGAACCATCTGAACTCCACAAAATTTGACATCATATTGGCTTATCTTAAACCCATTCTTCTGAAACTCATGGTCTTTTGACAGTTGGTTCCCGAGCAAGGAGAACTACATTTATATATAAAAGGGTACTATTAAGACCTTTTCCTAACATAGGCTCTTTGATTTTTCTGGTATATTTTTCAAAGAGATTTCTAAAAACTTTTATTTCATTAGATTCTTGGTATCTCCCTATGAATTCTGGTAGAGCTTCCATTTCAGTGAAGAATAAACAAGGCTGCATTGTTGTCAACTATTTCATCATCACTGAAATTGGCCTCATTAAAGCTGAGATGGGCTTTAATTTCTACAGTCTGAGTCATGTGTTATGGCTAAAGTAAAATAATATGTAAAGGAGAAAAGAAGAAGAAAGAGAATCTGCTTTTGTGGCTCCAACAGATCTTTCCAGTTTGTTTTCTCATAAAGCCCTCTGTGGGGGAAACACTGTTTCTTTCCAGCAAGCTGCACTTGCAAGAAGCTATGGGAAGTCATTGTTCTCCACCATAATGCTGCTGCTTCAAAAGATGAATCCAATCTTAGAAGATGGCCAGTTTCTTTTGTCTTCACAGAAAGGAGCCTATAGATCTGGAACCCAGCAGACGTGGTCATTTTAAAGAGCTTGGAAACTTTCAGGTGGGTTGAGATGTGACTGGGCTGTGGGCAGGACCATGGAATCAGCTACCCACATCATTCACTTTTGTGAGTGGAGAGACTTTCTTACATAAATCAAGGCTTTAAAATACAACATCTCCTACCTCAGGCAAAGCTTGGACATAGTAGAGGTGCTTCTTTGTGACTTTGAAAGGAACATTAAATTACGATAATTTTCTCCTAGGTATGACTCTTACTCTACTCTCATGAGAGCAGACCTGTGGAGAGCAGAGATGAATGCAAGATTTTGTAAACTGGGGGTCAGAACTGGGCTTGTCCTGCCAAAGCTTGCATGGAAGTTGTCATGTTTGTTAGCAAGCTGTTTCAGTTAAAGACTGGATCCTTTCCATCTGCCACTCCAGGTCTGCCTTCTGCTTTTTTTTTCCATCCTGCTCTGTCCTAGCAGGTTGATTTTTATTGTCTGCTCCTATGGGTTCCCTTGCTTTTTAACGCCTAGTTGATTTTGGCCAATGAAGCCCCAGGAAGAGCTAGGTAGGTAGGAGGAGAGGAGAATGAGATCAGGGTTTTTATTTCCTTATCTTCCTCCTCCCTGCCCAGACATTGTGGGTTGGCTGCCTCTTCTGAAGGCTCCAACTCCTGTTAGATTGCCTGTAGCCTTGCCTTTTCAGGCTTAAGATTGGTAACAGCTCCTTTATATGCTGTTCCCAGAGTACCAGATTATCCATTGTTGAGTTCCTTTTAATAGTCCTTTGTTAAGATCACACCATTTGAATGTGCCATCTCTTTACTGTCAGGCTCCTGCTATACAAGTAGGAATAATGCTCACCTCTCAGCGGGAGGAGGATTGATGGATTCCTCTCACCAGATCTGCTTCCAGCACTCTAACCTGCTTCACGTTCAGACAGAAAAAGTCAACCAATGTGATACTTTTTCAGGAATACTGGAAGGATGTTTTTCAAATAATATCCTCTATGCCCCACTTCCCTTGTAATGTCTTTATTAGGAGATTAAATCTTTCATTGTGTTTAGAGATAAGGTTTTAATTGCAAAGATCCTTAGGAGAGGCATCATATCACATTCAATAGTTTAAGAATAATTGAGCAGATTAACATTAGGTTCTAGGCATTGAGAATACAAAGGTTGTCCCTGATCTCAAGGAATTTATACTGTAGGCCAATACTTGATTCTAAATTCTTTCTTGGGGATTCAGTCGAGATTATGGCAGACGGGAGGCAGGACTAGATTGCAGCTCCAGAAAGAGCAGTGTGTGGAGGCTTGCATTGTGAATTTTAGCTCCAGATCCACTGCAAGAACAAACCAGCAATCCTGAGAGGACCCACAGACCCTCTGAAGGAAGCTGACTGCTCCTGCAGGACCCTCAAGACACCCCAAATACTGTGAGTGCCCCAACTGTGGAAGTGGGAAAGGGCGACCCTCCTCTTTTGGACACACACCCCCACTGGAGAAGCTGAAGGTATGTTTGCAGGAGAAGTTTCCAACTTGACCCATAGCTGTGCCTAGTTAGAGAGCTGGGTGAAATACAGGGGTAGAGAAAGCAGCAGAAAGGCCCTGGGAGCTCACTGGGTCCCCATGTAGCCCATTCCTGCCGGGCACCATAGGGATCCATCGGGAGGATGGCCAGAGGAGCAAGAGGTAAAATTCCGCAAGTAGAAGGAATTCTCTAGCTGAACTTTGTAACAATTTGAACTGGATGAGAAGCTTCCTGGCCAGAACTTTGGGGAGGGTGCCAACTGGGCGTGCAGATTTCACAGGGAGAGGAAGAACTAAAGCCCTTTGCTTTCACAGCTGGAAGGTGGATAGCCTCAGGCAAATTTTCAAGCTCATCTTGCCCTCCACTTGAAAACAGACTTGGGGCTGTTGGTGGGGGGTACAGTGGGAGTGAGATGGGCCCTTCAGTTTGCATGGGAGCTGCATGAGGCCTGCGACTGCCTGCTTCCCCCCACTTCCCTGACAACCTGCATGACTCAGCAAAGGCAGCCATAATCCTCCTAGGTACACAACTCCAGTGACCTGGGAATTTCACTCCCATCCCCAACAGCAGCCGCAGCAAGACCCTCCCAAGGAGAGTCTGAACTCAGACACCCTTAGCCCTGCTCCCACATGATGATCCCTCCCTATCCACCCTGGTAGTGAAAAGCAAAGGGCATATAATCTTGGGAGTTCTAGGGCTCCACTCACTGCGGGTTCCTCTCCCACACTACTATAGCTGATGCTTTCTGGAAAGTGCTACCTCCTGGCAGGAGGCCAATCAGCACAAAAATAGAGCATTAAACTAACAAAGCTAGGGACCTTCACAGAGTCCATTGTACCCTCTGTCACCTCCACCATAACAGGCACTGGTATCCAAGGCTGAGAGACCCAGAGATAGTTTACATCACAGGACTGGGTGTGGATAACCCTCAGTACTACCCTAGAGCCAGGTAGGCTCGCTGGGTGGCTAGACCCAGAAGAGTGACAACAACAATCACTGCAGTTTGGTTCATAGGAAGCCACATCTATAGGAAAAGAGGGAGAGTACTACATCAAGGGAACACCCTGTGGGACAAAAGTATCTGAACAACAGCCTTCAACCTAGACCTTCTCTCTGACAGAACCTACCCAAATGAGAAGGAACCAGAAAACAAACCCTGGTAATATGATAAAACAAGGCTCTTCAACACCCCCCAAAAATCACACTAGTTATTAGCAATGGATCCACACCAAGAATAAATCCCTGATTTACCTGAAAAAAGAATTCAGGAGGTTAGTTATTAAGCTAATCAAGGAGGGACCAGAGACAGGTGAAGTCCGAAGCAAGGAAATCCAAAAAGTGATACAAGAAGTGAAGGGAGAAATATTCATGGAAATAGATAGCTTAAGGAAAAAACAATAAAAAATTCAGCAAACTTTTGATACACCTTTAGAAATGTGAAATGTTCTAGAGAGTCTAGAACATTTCAGCAATAGAATTGAACAAGTAGAAGAAAGAAATTAAGAGCTTGAAGACAAGATCTTCAAATTAACACAATCCAACAAAGATAAAGAAGAAAAGAATAAGAAAATATGAACAAAGCCTCCAAGAAGTCTTGGATTATGTTAACCAAACCTAAGAATAATTAGTGTACCTGATAAAGAAGAAAATTCTAAAAGCTGGAAAACATATTTGGGGTAATAATCGATGAAAACTTCCCTGGGCTTGCGAGAGCCCTAGACATCCAAATACAAGAAGCACAAAGAAGACCCGGGAAATTCATTACAAAAAGATCTTAGCCTAGGCACATTGTCATCAGGTTATCCAAAGTTAAGACAAAGGAAAGAACCGAGACAGCAGCACCAGGTAACCTATAAAGGAAATCCTATCAGATTAACAGCTGATTTCTTAGCAGAAACCCTACAAGCAAGAAGGGATTGGGGACCTATGTTTGGCTTCCTAAAACAAAACAAGTATCAGCCAAAAACTCTGTATCTAGCAAAACTAAGCAACATATATGAAGGAAAGATACAGTCGTTCTCAGACAAACAAATACTGAGAGAATTCACCTTTACTAAACCACCACTATAAGAACTGCTAAAAGGAGTTCAGAATCTTGAAACAAATCATGGAAATACAACAAGACAGAACCTCTTTAAAGCATAAATCACACAGGACCTATGAAACTAAAATACAAAATCAAAAACAAAAAACAAACAAAAAACCAAAGTACACAGGCAACAGAGAACACAATGAAAGCAATGGTACATCACATTTCAATACTAACATTGAATGTGAATGGCCTAAATGCTCCACTTAAAAGATACAGAAATACAGAATGGATAACAACTCACCAATAACTCTCTGCTGCCTTCAGGAGACTCACCTAACATGTAAGGACACACATAAACTTAAAGTAAAGGGGTGGAAAAAGGCATTTCATGAAAAGAGAACAGGGGTAGCTATTCTTATCAGACAAAACAAATTTTAAAGTGGGCAAATTCAGGTTCTCCAGCACTGTAGTGGTAGTCACTGGCTCAAGTTAGAGGCCAACTGAGAAGTCTTCGTGCCTCAGATTTGTTGACCTACAGAATGCTTCGGTATCTATATTTTTGTAGAATGTATAAAGAATGTTTTTCATGTTGGTTGGAATCTGGCATACGTAATTTGGGTGTCTGGCCAAAAGGAATACATACTACAGCAGAAAAATATAAAGAATGTGAAACCCAGGGGCAAAAAGATCAAACTCAAGCCCAGCAGTTACACAGATCTCGAGATATTTTGAAACTGTGGCTAAATTACACATTCTCGTAATGCTGGATGAAGCTGTTCATTGTTTGTCACCACAAAATGACAGATTTTTCTAGATATGACATTTGGTTCGGGAAGGTACACAAAAACCACTCTACAGCAGTTAGACATTGTTCTGTATGCCTTAGACAGGGACCCAACAGCTTATGCATTAGGTGAACATCTTTCAGAGTTGTATCCGAAACAAATCTGAGTTATGCTGGGCCAATTCAGCCAGGCAGAAGCCTTATTAATGAAAGTTGGAGTGCAGCCAGGGACTTCAGATGGAGTTCTTATGGATCCTGGGTGTTCCTCCATGCAACCTGATACTCACGAAAGAGTTTTTTCCCTTTGGAAAGATGGCCCCTTGGACATGAGGATGGATGGTGGCAGGTAACCTGATGTGCCCCTGCAGTTAATGTTGTGAATGCTTTAAATCAACAGGCACTTGCATCTACCCTAAGAACATGTGGGAAGGAGAAGCATGCCAAGAAAATTGCTTCAGCAATTGTTCAGACATGCAGCATCTACCACATCACCAGAACCCAGCAGCTTGCCAGCATCGTCACAGGTGCATTTCCTCCCTCTGCTATTTATGCACAAAATGATGTGCTACAGCGATCGACGCATATTGCCACCAAGACTTTCCAGGCTCTTTGCATATTTTTGAACAATGAGCTCAATGAACTCTACACAGGACTAAAGATGGCTTAGAAGTTTCTGAGACCTGGTGGTTGTCTTGTTGCCCTCTCTTTCCATTCACTAGAGGATCGCATTGTCAAAAGGTTTTTGCCTGGAATAAGCATGACAGAAAGGTTTAACCTAAGTGTTAGACAGCAAATGATGAAAACATTGCAATTGGGTTCAGATCATGAAAACATGGAAGAAGTCTCCATGAGAAGAGCTCCTTTAATGTGGGAATTGATATACAAGAAGGTGCTTAGTCCACAAGATCAGGATGTACAAGATAACCCTAGAGGGTGCTCAGCCAAGCTTAGAGCAGCTATCAAATTATAAGTTACCATCATCTTATCCTTCAAATTTTTTTTCTCACAATTTCTCTAATCTTTACTCATGTTATATTCCTGAATGTCTTCGTGTAGGTTTAAGTGTGGGACAGTCTGAAAACTGACAGCATTTAGCATTTATTTTTCCTTAAAAAGAAACTATAGGAAATACTAGCATGACAGAGAAAGTTCCATTCAGGGAGCAGCAGCATCTCAAGACTAGAAAAATGTGTTAATTTTTGCATCGTGTTGGACTCTTGAAACGCAGTTCTTCCTCTGGCCAGGACATTTAAAAAAATACTATGTTGTGTTTATCTAAATACGTAAACTCAAACTGAAAGAGAAAAGAAAGATATTATAATCACACCTGCATGTCCTAAATTTTGAATTTAGATATTCCAATTCGCAACAGTCTTTCTCTGGCTCAAATAATGATGATTATGGAATGAATTTTAATGTCTCTACTTGTGAATAATTACTGTAGCTTTTGCAAATATAGGCTTTTTATAAATTTTAAAATATTAGTTTAAATATGTGTTATATTGATAAAATTTTATTTTTCAAATTATAGTCCATTATTTTAAAGGTATTTTTCAGTATGATATGGGCCATTTTCTTCATATATCACAAAGTAAAAATGTAAAATCTTTACAGAGATTTCACAAAACTTATATTTTGTGTCAATTGTATTTATTTTAATAATAACTCACAATGCCTTTAGTAAGTAATAAAGTCTCTTATTAGAATTTTGTAGTTTTTAGTTGAGCTAATCAAAATAATTCAGCCAAGTCTATTTGAAATAGAAAACTATCTATTTAACATAGTAAAATGAATGCCCCCTTAATGTTGTCACAAAGATATGGTAACTGTTATAAGGGTAAAAGTTTATTCAGGAAAAGAATACTTGGTAGAATATTCTTTAACAAATTGATGAAATTGATCCATAATTCACATATCAACTTTTTATATGTAATATCTACTTTTAACTTATTCAGTTATTCAGCAAGTACTGAACTATTTATCATTAGAAAAGCAAAACTAAGTACAATATACATAACCCACAGTGCATGTCCTATAGAGTTTAGTAGAGGAAAATTATGTTAGTTATAATCACAAAAATCAGTATAAAATGGACACAGTGGTAAATACTACAAACAGGTCGTACATGGTACAATAAGAGCATCTAGTAAGGATTTAATCTGTTGTCAGAAACCAGGTATGAGAACATGATACTTTAACTGTGACCTGAAGGATAAGTTGTAGATAATTAGTCAAAGGACACATGGGGTAGGAAAGGGGGCATATTGATTAATGGTACATATAAATGAATATTCTCTTAGTTATTCTTGAAATCATATTTATACTATTAATTTGCTCAGTAAACTTTTTTCAAGCACAGAAAAAAGATTCTCCATTATGGTTACAAATTTTAAGTTGGTGAATCCAAGTGAATGAAATATCAGCATAACTGTATGGGCAAAATAGATAAGAATTAAATACATGAATTTATCTCAGACGTATTTGATCTACCACTGTAATATTTAACGGTAGTACCCAGGGTCATTTACTACTTCTGCTTTACAGGCTTTATTTAAATCTGAACAATCCTACAGGGATATCAGAATTTAAAAAGAATCTGGAGAACAATATGTTTGAAATAGAAACAAGAGAGTGTACCTAGGTTAATTCCCTGAATTTTACTTGAACAATGTATACATTTCTATTTGCATGTAACACATATTTGTGAATGAGATATATTCCCAAAAAACTCTTAGTCCTGTATGTGATTGGAAAATAAAAGATATTTGTATATTCAACAATCATTCACCTACTTCATAAGTCCTTTTTTCATCCTGTATAGTATAGAAATTATTTTTTATGTTAAATAGGAACTGAATACACTGGGTTGACAGAATGCATGTACTACCTAGAGCCTTGGAATGTGACATTATTTGAAAATACTGTGGTGGTGGTTGTGTGGTTTTAAGTAGCTAAGATGAGGTCGTACTGGAGCAGGGCAGGCCCTTAATCCAACATGACTGGTGTTCCTTATAAGAGAAGATAGGTGGCTGTGGTGGTTTATGCCTGTAATCCCAGCACTTTGGGAGGCCAAGCGAGGCAAATTGCTTGAAGCCCAGGAGTTCAAGATCAGTCTGGACAACATGGTGAAAACCCATCTCTACTAAAAATACAGAAACTACCCAGGCATGGTGGTACGTGCCTGTAATCTCAGCTACCCAGGAGGCTGGGGCAGAAGAATCACTAAAACCTAGGAGGTAGAGGTTGCAGTGAGCTGAGATTGCACCACTGAACTCTAGTCTGAGCAACAGAATGAGACTCTGCCAAAGAAGAAGAAGAGGAGGAGGAGGAGGAGGAGGAGGAGGAGGAGGAGGAGAAGAAGAAGGAGGAGGAGGAGAAGAAAGAAGAAGAAAGAAGAAGAAAAAGAAGGAGGAGGAGGAGGAGGAGGAGGAGGAGGAGGAGACGACATGGGGGAATGCCACATGAAGCTGGAGGCAGATATTGGAGTGATACATCACGGCAACCATCAGAAGACATGAAAAAAGCAGGGAATAGATTCTCCCTCAGAGTTCCAGTAGTTGCCAACCCTGTTAACATAATTTTGTATTTCTAGCCTCCAGAACAGTGAGAGAATATATTTCTGCTGCTTTAAGTTACCCAGTTTGTGGTAATTTGTTATAGCAATCCTAGGAAACTAACACTCTGGGCAGAAAAAAATCGTGGATAGTATGCATGAGAAAAATTCTTAAACACAAAACTGGATTCAAGATGTTTTCCATATTTAGGCTGTGTTTTGTCATCATTCTTGCCTGCTTCTTAGTCTTTGTTGTAGGATGCATAATAAAATATATGAGTGAGTTTTAAATGGTTAACTTTGGAGAATGGTTTTGGGAAGTTCATACAGTACACAGAAATAAAAGCTGATGTTATAATGAATATACATTTCATTTCTTATAAAATATTTCTGAATCTCAAAACAAAACAAAACCAAGAAACAAAAAACCAAAACCAAACTTTAAAGCAACAGTGGTTAAAAGAGACAAAGAAGGACAGGATATAATCACCTTATATAATATGAAGGCCTTGTCCAATAGGAAAATATCATAATTTTAGACATATATGCACCTGACACTGGAGCTCCCAAAGTTATAAAACAATTACCAATAGACCTAAGAAATGAGATAGACAGCAACACAGTAATAGTGGTGGGTTTTAATACTCCACTGAAAGCACTGGACAGGCCATCAAGTCAGAAAGCCAACAAAGAAACAATGGATTTAAACTATACCTTGGAACAAATAGACTTAACAGACACATACAGAGCATTTCATCCAACAACCACAGAATACACATTCTATTCCATAGTGCATGGAACTTTGTCCAAGATAGACCAGAAGATGGGCCCCAAAATGAACCTCAATAAATTTAAGATAACTGAAATTATAACAAGCACTCTCTTAGACCATAGTAGAATAAAACTGGAAATCAACCTTTAAAACCATGCCAATTCATGGAAATTAAATAACCTGCTCCTTAATGAGCTTTGGGTCAAAAATGAAATCAAGATGGAAATTAAAAAATTCTTCAAACTGAATGACAATAATGACATAACTTATCAACACTTCCGAGATACAGAAAAGGCGTTGCTCAGAGGAAAGTTCATAGCCCTAAATGCTTAAATCAAAAAGTCTGAAAGAGCACAAACAGACAATCTAAGGTCATACCTCAAGGAACTAGAGAAAGAAGAACAAATCAAACCCAAACCCAGCGGAAGAAAGGAAATAACCAATATCAGAGCAAAACTAAATGATATTCTAACAAAAATACAAAAGATAAATGAAACAAAAAGCTGGTTCTTTGAAGAGATAAATAAAATTGATAGGCCATTAGCAAGATTAACCAAGAAAAAAGGAGGGAAAATCAAAATAACCTCACTAAGAAATGAAACAGGAGATATTACAACTGACACCACTGAAATAAAAAAGATCATTCAAAGATACTATGAACACCTTTTTTCATATAACCTAGAAAATCTAGAAGAGGTGGATAAATTCCTGGAAAAATACAATCCTCCTAGCTTAAATCAGGAAGAATTAGATACCCTGAACAGACTAATAACAAACAGTGAGATTGAAATGGTAATTTAAAAATTACCAACAAAAAAAGTCCAAGACCAAATGGATTCACAGCAGATTTCTGCCAGATGTTCAAAGAATTAGTAGCAATCCTTTTGACACTATTCCACAAGATAGAGAAAGAAGGAACCCTCCCTAATTCATTCTATGAAGCCAGCATCACCCTAATACCAAAACCAGGAAAGGACATAACCAAAAAAGAAAACTACAGACTGATATCCTTGATTAACATAGATGGTAAAATCCTTAACAAAATACTACCTAACTGAGTCCAAAAACATCAAAAAGATAATCCACCATGATCATGTAGGTTTCATACCAGGGATGCAGGGATGATTTAACACATGCAAGCCAATAAATGTGATACACCACATAAACAGAATTAGAAAGAAAAATCACATGGTTATCTCAATAGATGCAGAAAAAGCATTAGACAAAATCCAGCATCCCTTTATGATTAAAACTCTCAACAAAATCAGAATACAAGGGACATACCTCAATGTAATAAAAGCTATCTATGACAAACCCACAGCCAACATAATAGTGAATGCAGAAAAGTTGAAAGCATTCCCTCTGACAACTGGAAGAAGACAAGGATGCGCACTCTCACCACTCTTCTTCAGCATAGTACTGGAAGTCCTAGCCAGAGCAATCAGACAAGATAAAGAAACAAAGGACATCCAAATCAGTAAAGAGGAAGTCACATTGTCACTATTTGCTGACAATATGATCACTTACCTTGAAAACCCTAAGAACCCCACTAGAAAGCTATTAGAACTGATAAAAGAATTCAGCAAAGTTTCTGGATACAAGATTAATGGACACAAATCAGTAGTTCTTCTACACATCAACAGCAACCAAACAGAGAATCAAATCAAGAACTCAACCCCTTTCATAATAGCTGTCAGATAAATAAACAAATAAATAAATAAGGAATATACCTAACCAAGGAGTCAAAAGACCTCTACAAGGAAAACTACAAAACACTGCTGAAAGGAATCATAGATGACATAAACAAATGGAAACACATCTCATGCTCATGGATGGGTAGAATCAATATTATGAAAATGACCATACTACCAAAAGCAATCTATAAATTCAATGGAATCCCCATCAGATCTACCATAATTCTTCACTAAATTAGAAAAAATAATTCTAAAATTCATATGGTACCATAAAAGAATTCACATAGCCAAAGCAAGACTAAGCAATAAGAACAAATCTGGAGTCATCATCCTACCTGACTTCAAACTATACTATGAGGCCATAGTCACCAAAACAGCATGGTATTGGTATAAAAATTGGCAGATAGACCAATGGAACAGAATAGAGAACCCAGAAATAAACCCAAATACTTACAGCCAACTGATCCTTGATAAAGCAAACAAAAACTTAAAGTGAGAAAAGGATACCCTTTTCAACAAATGGTGCTGGGATAACTGGCTAGCTAGATGTAGGTGAATGAAACTGGATCCTCATCTCTTACCTTATACAAATTCAACTCAAGATGGATTAAGGACTCAATCCTAAGACCTGAAACTATAAAAATTCTAGAAGATAACATTGGAAAAACCCTAATCCTTGGCTTCGGCAAGGATTTCATGACCAAGAACCCAAAGCAAAGGCAATAAGAACAAAGATAAATAGCTGGGACATAATTAAACTAAGGAACGTTTACATGGCAAAAGGAACAGTCAGCAGAGTAAACAGACATCCCACAGAGTGGGAGAAAATCTTCACAATCTATACACCTGATAATGGACTAATATCCAGAATCTGCAATTAACACAAACAAATCAGTAAGCAAAAAATCAAATAGTCTCATCAAAAAGTGGGCTAAGGATATGAAGAGACAATTATGAAAAGAGGATATACAAATGGTCAACAAACACATAAAAAATGCTCAACATCACTAATGATCAGGGAAATGCAAATCAAAACCACAATGTAATACCATCTTACTCCTGCAAGAATGGCCATAATCAAAAAAACACCAGAAGATGTTGGTATGGATGTGATGATCAGGGAACACTTCTTCATTGTTGGTGGGAATGTAAACTGGTACAACCACTATGGTAAACAGTGTGGAGATTCCTTAAAGATCGAAAAGTAAAATTACCATTTGATCCAGCAATCCCACTACTGGCTATCTACCTAGAGGAAAATAAGTCATTATTCAAAAAAGGTACTTGCACACTCATGCTTATATCAGCACAATTCACACCTGCAAAGTTATGGAGCCAGCTCAAATGCGCATCAATCAACAAGTGTGTAAAAAAACTGGCATATATATATATATATATATATATATATATATATATATATATGATGGACTACTATGCAGCCATAAAAAGGAATGCATTAACAGGATTTGCAGTGACCTGGATAAGATTGGAGACTGTCATTCTAAGTGATATAACTCAGGAATGAAAAACCAAACATCCTATGTTCTCAGTGATATGTGGGCGCTCAGCTATGAGGATGCAAAGGCATAAGAATGACATAATTGACTTTGGGGACTTGGGGTAAGAGTGGGAGGGCTAAAAGACTGCAAATATGGTACAGTGTATACTGCTTAGGTGATGGGTGCACCAAAATCTGACAAATCACCACTAAAGAACTTACTCATGTAAGCCGGTGTGGTAGTTCATGCCTATAATCTCAGCACTTTGGGAGGCTGAGGTGGGTGGATAATGAGGTCGGGAGATTGAGACCATCCTGGCCAACATGGTGAAACCTCATCTCTCCAAAAAAAAAAAAAACTTACTCATGTAACCAAATACTCCCTGTACCCCAATAACTTAAAAAAATTAAATTCTTTCTTGATTATATGTTTTGCTAGAGAAATAGGAAGGCTTTGGTCTTTTGATGACAGAAAGCTTAGGGAACTTGGAAAAGTAAGAAAGGGGAAGAAGCTTATAGCTCCAAAGACAGAGAAGCTAATTATTTCTCTCTCCCTCTTCCTCCCTCCTTTCTTCTAGCATCTAGCATCTTTGATTTTTTTTTTCAGAACTTGAAGGAGGTTTGATAACAATTTACCCTAGGTCCCTCCTTAACTAATTGGGAAACTGAGGACATCAGCGTTTAAGTTGCTTGCCCAAATCATACAACTAGATCCTTGGCGGCTTTTTCAAAAGGCCTTGATGAAATTTCATAGCAGAGACTATTGAGGGATTGGGTTTTGTCTGGGGTTGGAGATGCTTGTGAAGGGAGCATCAGGAACGTCTGGTGACGAAGAGAGAACTGGATTGGAAAGAAGGGCATATGTGGGTATTTCTCTGGATGAGTCTGTATGAAGACAGGTTTTTATGTGAGTTTTATTCATGATAAATGATAAAAAGCAGGAATTAGGAAAACAAAGCACTCATGTTTAGTGTCTTGAACATTATATATTGTTCTTTTCAGATTGGAAAAAATTTAATTCAGGATTATATGAACTTAGTTGGTAGTTTCTCCAGTGTAGTTTTACTGACGCATAAGCGACAGAACTGATATTTCACATGCTTGCCAGGTATCCTAGCTATGAAAATATATACAAATTGAATTTTGGTATATGGCTACATTTAGCCACATTGATATAGGCTTCATCAGTTAAATATCTTTATAGCACCTTTATCCCTTCACTTGTCTAACCTCTATATTCATATTATTGGGGAAGGATTGGAGAGATGAGAAGCTGGCATCCTTGAAGTTAGACTCCCAGTAAAAGCCAAATGCTTGCAAAAGGAACATTCCCGGAGCCATGGAACCACACAGTGGGCGGTTAGAAGGTTGGGAAACAGGCCAGGTAAGATAATGTTTTGATTTAAGGCTACACTGATAAGAGAAGGATGAGGCATGGTTTCCAGGTAGTGTGTTTATTGCTTTTAATTTTGTTTAGAGAGGATGTCTGTCCAAGCGAGTTGAGTTTTGGAAGAAGAAATCCCATGTAGTGTACTTTGGTTAGTATTTTCCAGTGCTGAGATCACAATAATCTAATTGGTAGATTTATACCACATGTATTTGTGCATACATACACATATATATGTCACTGCTGTAGAGTTTTGACAGATAATTACAAAAATTGTTTAGGTTCTAGAACTTTATAGGGGCATGATAATTGCAGTCTGAGCACTCAAGAGTGGAGGACTCTTCCACTCTTTGGGAGGCTGCTAATGACAAAGCAAAAACACTTCACTGTGTACCCCAGGACTCCAGGGGCTGCATTGGGATAGGGTAATTATGTCAGATGACCTGGAGAAGGATCCAAAAATTGGGAAATTATTTGACTAGGACATTTTTAGAGGGTACCTACATTGGAGCTTATCAAGGGTATATGATTCTATGTAATGAACCATGCACCTACTAGCAGGCAGAACTTCTGGGAATTCCCATGATTTATATAGAAGACTATTGACACTTCCAAGCTGTGATCTACCCAAGCACTTGGCCCACTTCCTTAGGGACTGCAGGCTGTGAGAGAGAGGCCCACACATCCTCAGGCCCTGGCTTCCCAGCCTTGAGAGATTCTGCCCAAACACCCACAAACAACCGTTCTGTAGAATCATTAACAGATGTCTGATGTTCTTAAAAGTGCATAATTTTCAGATTTTGTGGCTGAATCCTTAAATGGGCTCTTAATCTCCATAGTCCTTCAATTGTGACAAGCTTTTAAAGGAAGAGATCTCCACATCAAGGACTTGAGCACAGTTTGAAAGGAGTGCTTCCTTGCAGCCATTAGTACCCCAGCAGGGAACTAGCAGGCTGCCATCACATGCAGCCCCACATTAGCAGCAAATGTAAGTTCTCAAGGGGAACACTAGGAAGACATTATTGTACACAGGGCCTGGGATTACAGCCTGTGTTTTAATGCATAACAGAATCTATGAAATGAATGCACAGGTCTTAAATCCTTTTATTAAAAAAATAAAATAAAAAACACAGATGCTAATGGAGGCCTTTTCTTTTCTGAGTTGTATCATCATTGTGGCCATGGTTTTCTTCTCTGCCATTACTATTTCATGGTTGTTATAAGTTCCCACCTCTGGTCAAGTGATTCCCTGATACTTGGTGAAAACCAAAACACAATTATAAAAGTAGTGCCTTTCCCCTGATTGATGATAGGCATCCTTTTCATTGAGTTGGACTTCTTGTTTTTCTTTGTTCGCATTTCTCACCTCATCTCTGTTGATTCTGCCTTCTAAATTAATTCTTCTGCCCATATGACTTAGTCTCCTATTGCTAACTCCTCTCTTTACATAACCTCATCTGTTTGAATTCTCTAGTGTCAGTTATTGCTTGGGAAACAAAGGAAATGGAATGGCTTCTTATATTTATTTCTTCTCCCACAGGAGAATTCTGAGAGGGAGCTTTGGCCTATTCAGAAGTATACAGTATTCACAGGTGTGTATGAAGTCTGACCCCTGACATTTAATCTTTAATATTATTCTTAGTAGTCAAGTCAATTTTGGAAATTTCTCAGGCCACTTAAAATGAGGCTAACTCATTCTTGGGATCTGGTGTTTCCAGATGTTTAAGTGTTGCTATTCTTTGGTTGACTCAGTCTCTTCCACTGAAGTTTCAGCAGGAGCTGACACTGCTTTCCCATGCCTTCTCATGGCTCATTACAATCTTGGGAAAGTCACTGCTAGAACATCCCCAAAGTCTAAAGCCCTAGAATCTGAAAAGACACACAGCAGCCACCCACCTGCACTCTAACCTTCTGTGTTATCAGATCTGTAATTTTGCTGAAAAGTCATACTGTGATATGGAGTTGAACTATTCTCATCTTCTACAAAAGGGGAGAGAGCCCTGAGGAGGCTTTGGTTATAGTTTCCACTGATCAGCTGTGTGAGCTTGAACAAACAGCTTTTCTCTATCAGTTTTCTCATCTGTAAAATGAAGTGGTTTGCTGATTGATAAAATTCTGCACAGTTTGAAATTATTCTTTTTCCTGAATTTCTGCATGGACTTTATTTTCCTCGCTTATAAAATAGATGGCATTTCCAAACTGTGGTCCTCATTGTATTCTTTTCCAGTCTTTTTCCTACTCTCCTAATTGTGTTACTTTTTGGATATCATAGCTTCACATTTAACTTGTTAAAACATTTTTATTTTATCTATGATTTATTTATTTATTAATTTTTTTTTTGAGATGGAGTCTCGCTCTGTCACCCAGGCTGGAGTGCAGTGGCACGATCTCAGCTTACTGCAACCTCCACCTCCCGGGTTTTAAGCAGTTCTCTGCCTTAGCCTCCCGAGTAGCTGGGATTACAGATGCGTGCCACCATGCTTGGCTAATTTTTGTATTTTTAGTAGAGATGAGGTTTCACCATCTTAGCCAGGCTGGTCTTGAACTCCTGACCTCGTGATCCACCCATCTTGGCCTCCCAAAGGGCTGGGATTACAGGTGTGAGCCACGATGCCTTTATCTATGATTTATTAATGTATTACTTTTTGTATATAACATTCAAAATATTTTTAATATTGGTGGAAAATTTTAAAATTTCCTTCGTTTTATTATGTTAGTGAATTTTTGTTGCAGTGTAACATATATGCAGAAAAGTAATAGTAAGCATAGGGCTGAATGAGTTGTCACCAAGTAAATCCCATTTGATTATAACCCAGATTAAGAAACAATTTAATAAGCTTCCCAGAATCCCCCTCCATGCCCTATTTTATTTACTCCACTCCCCATCCTCAAGAGTGACCGCTCTGCAGACTTCTAACACTATATATTTGTTTCATCTGTATCTAAACTTTAAATAAATAGAATCATATTGTATATTGTTTGGGGTATAGATTCTTTCACATTATGCTTTTAGATTCACATATGTTATCGGGGAGGAACTATAATTTTTTATTCTCATTGCTGTAGAGCAGTTTAACTTTTCAAATGATTTTCTAAACTAGCATAGGATTTCTTTTCTGTGTTCTTAGAGACCAAATAAATGCTGATGATGTCTCTATGGGGAAAGAGTTTATATGCCAGAAAGTATCACAATGGAATGATATAAGCTGTTTTAACATTTTTCCACCTGTGACCATGTAACTATTGGGAATGCTGGAGAATGTGCTCAAAAGAAGCTACCAGACTGTTTTGTGGGTATTTCAGAGGATCCCAGAGTGTCCTCATAAATTAAGGAAAAGTAGACTCCATCAGGCCTTAATGCATTTCGCTGATCAAAGTACCTACAACATATAAGCTTCACTGCATATTGTGTTATCAATGTTATTTTGGAAATAGATATGAAAGCACATAATCAAAAAACCATGATCAATAGATCAAATAACTCCTGGAGCTCCAGGGTGGGGACAGGCACACAATGAAGAAGAAATAAGAATGTAGTAGTTGCCTCCTCTGGAAGAAAAAAGTCTAATAAGCAAACAGCAAGGCTGGGCTTAATGCATGCACTCAGGGCATTCTGAGTTCAAGTTTGAACTTGTATACCATTCGCCATGCCTTTGAAAAGTAAGTTGGTTAATGCTTCTAAGGAAAGAGTTTTCAATATAATCAAACATTGCTATTTGTCAGGATTATCCATTCTAGTGATACATCTGATGCCCTTCCAAGATGGGAAATATTCATGTGGAAAGTCTGAAAGCTCATAGTAGGGGTATAATCTCAAACTATTTATCCAAAATGCCCAATTTCTCCTATACTTGTTTACAAAGATTTGCCCTAGATTCTTCCATGCTTTTTCACCTTTCTGCTGAGGGACAATTAGTTGTTAATTTCATCCTTTAGTATTTTTTAGCAATCTCCAAAGTGAACCAAAAAGTCAAATTCACTCCCTTTAGATAAAAGAACTTGGACGTTTGTTGTGGGCAAAGATTTTTTTCTTTTATTCATTTTCTTCTACCCATCAGGATTTAGGATAGAGGCAGCATATTTATTTGATGTAGAATAAGTGGATAACTCAGAATCCTTTTAAAATATTATCTCTTTAAAAGGTCAGTAGTTCCATACCCTTCAAGGTTTATCCACCTGGCACTTGGGGGAGGGGGACAGTAAATAAATCTGTTGAGGCTGATATGAGTTGGGGCCATCTATGCCATAGACAAGTAAATGCTGCAGGCTTAGAAAAGGTTTCAACAAACCGATTTTAATTTTTTTTTCTTTTACTGGAAAGATAACTGTGGATTTGATACTCTACAATAGGGTGTGCCCTGAGAGTTGTGAAGTAGGATATGGGTGGAATGATTGATTTATTTGGTAAATAAAAAGTGGGACAAAGGAGAGAAGGCTAGCATTTTTAAAGTTCAGGTTAACGAAGTCAGAAACATAAAAGGAGACATAAATGATACCAGAGAAATATAAGAGATCATCAGAGAATATTATCAATGACTATACACTAACAAACTGGAAAACCTAGGGGAAAAGGATAAATTCCTGGACACATACAACATATAAAGACAAATCAGGAAGAAATAGAAAACCTGAACAGATCAATAATCAATAATAATCAGTAACAAGACTGAATCAGTAATAAAAAGTCTCCTAACAAAATAATGGCCGGGACCAGATGGCTTCACTTCTGAATTCTACTAAGCTTATAGAGAAGAACTAACACCGATTCCCCTCAAATTATTCCAAAAAATTGAATAGAATTCTCCCTAACTCATTGTTCATGGCCAGCATTACGTTGATACCAAAACCAAACAAGAACATGACAGAAAAGAAAAACCACAGGCCTATATTCCTGATGAAAACAGATGCAAAAATACTCAACAAACTACTAGCAAATTGAATCCAACAGCACATCAAAAAGATAATACAAGTTGGCCATGGTGGCTCATGCCTGTAATCCCAGCACTTTGGGAGGGTGAGGTGGAAGAGTGCTTGAGGCCAAGAATTCAAGACCACCCTGGGCAACATAGTAAGACTCTGCTCTAAAAAATAAAAATTAAAAAAATTTTGGTACACACCTATATTCCTAGCTACTCAGGAAGTTGAGGTGGGAAGACTGCTTGAGCCCAGGATTTCAAGGTTACAGTGAGCTATGATCATGCCACTGCACTCTAACCTGCACAATAGAGCAAGATCCTGTCTCTACAAAAATTAAAATAAATAAGAAAACTAACTAAAATACAATATAATACAATCAAGTGAGATTATATCCCCTGAAAGTGTAGTTCAATATTTATAAATCAAGAAACGTAATAGATTGCATTAAGAAAATGAAGCCAAAAACCACATGACCATCTCAATAGATGCAGAAAAAGCATTTGACAAAATCAACACCGCCTCATGATAAAAACTCTCAACAAACTATACATAGAAGGAAAATATCTTAATATAATAAAGGTCATATGTGACAATCCCACAGCTAACATAACACTGAATGAGGGAAAGCTAAAAGCCTTTACTCTAAGAACTGGAATAAGACAAGGATGCCCACTTTTACCACTCATATTCTACATAGTACTGGGAGTTCTAGCCAGAGCAATCAGGCAAGAG
This sequence comes from Callithrix jacchus, assembly GCF_049354715.1. Lineage (NCBI taxonomy): Eukaryota > Metazoa > Chordata > Mammalia > Primates > Cebidae > Callithrix > Callithrix jacchus. The sequence goes on from NC_133524.1 coordinate 23,043,705, forward strand.
AAAGAAAGAAAAAGAAAACTACATCCAAATTGGAAAAGAAGAACTCCAACTGTTTCTATTTGCAAATGACATGGTCTTATATTTAGAAGAACCTAATGACTCTACCAAAAAAACTTAGATCTGATAAGCAAATTCAGTAAAGTTGCAGGATACAAAATCAACATGCAAAAACTTGTATATTTCTGTATACCAATAATGAAATAGCTGAAAAAAAAAAAAACCAAAAAAACAATCTCATTTACAACAGCTAAAAAAAACAAACAAAAATACCTAGGAATAAATTTAACCAAGGGGGTGAAAGACCTCTATAAGGAAAATAACAAAACAGTGTTGAAAGATATTGAAGAGGACACAAACAAATGGAAAGACATCCCATGCTGACATATTGGAAAAATTGATATCATTAAAATGACTATACTACCCCCAAATATCTACAGAGTAAATGCAATCACCATCAAAATACCAACATCATTTTTCACAGAAAAGAAAAAGCAATCCTAAAATTTATGTGGAACCTAAAAAGTTCCTGAGTACCACAGCACTCTTGAGCAAAAGGAACAATCCTGGAGGCATCATACTAATTGACTTCAAAATATATTACAAGGCTACAGTAACCAAAACAGCATGGTACTAGTATAAGACAGACACACATGAACCAATGGAACAGAATTGAGAACATTGAAATAAATTCACATATTTGCAAACAACTGAATTTTGACAAAGGTACCAAGAACTTACATGGGGAATGTACACATTCTTCAATAAGTGGTGCCGGGAAAACTGGATATCTATATGCAGAAGAATGAAACTAGACCCCTATCTCTCACCATAAATACACAAGAAAACCCTTCAAAACTGATTAAAAGCTTAATATAATACCTGAAACTATAAAACCACTGGAAGAAAGTGTAGGGAAAACACTACAGGTTACAGATCTAGGAAAAGATTTTATGGCTAAATCTCAAAAGCATAGGAAACAAAAACAAAAATGGACAAATGGGATCACATTAAGCTAAAAAGCTTCTGCACAGTAAAGGAAACAGAGTGAAATGACAACCTGTGGAATGGGAGAAAATATTTTCAAACTATTCATCTGACAAAGGAGTAATATACAGAATATACAAGGAGCTCAAACAACTCAATAGCAAAAAAGTAATCCCATTAAAACATGGGCAAAGGATATAGACATTTCTTAAAAGAAGACATACAAATGGCCAACCAGTATGTGAAAAATGCTCAATCACTAATCATCAAGAAAATGCAAATCAAAACTATAATGTGATATCATTTCACCCCAGTTAGAGTGGCTATTACTAAAAAGACAAAAATTAATAGATGCTGGCAAGGATTCAGAGAAAAAGGAACTCTTACTATTGGTGGGAATGTAAATTAGTACAGCCATTATGGAAAACAATATGAAGATTTCATTAAAAACTGAAAATAGAACTACCATAGGATCCAGCAATCCTACTACTATATTTGTCCAAAGGAAAGGAAATCAGTATGTCAAAGGGATACCTGCAACCCCATGTTTACTCTATTACTATTCACAATAGCAAAGATATAGAATCTACCTAAGTGACAATCAACAGATTAATGGAGATAAAGAAAATGTGGTATATATACACAATGGAATACTACTTGGCCAAAAAAATGAAATGGTGCCTTTTGCAGCAACATGGATAGAACTGGAGGTAATTATGTTTAGTGACATAAGCCAAGCACAGAAAGACAAATACCAGACGTTCTCACTCATGTGTGGGAAGTACAAAAGTTGATCTCATCGAGGTAAAGAGTAGAATGATAGATATCTGAGGCTAGAAAGGGTGTGTATGCATGGGTGTATAAAGAGAAGTTGGCTAATGGGTACACACATTCAGTTATATAGAAGGAATAAGTACTAATGTTTGATAGCAGAGTAGGGTGACTATAGTTAACATCAATGTATTGTATATTTCAAAACAGCTAGAAGAGAGGACTTGAAATGTTTCAATACATATAAATAATAAAAACCCAAGGTGAAAGATACCCTAAATACCCCAACTTCATCATTGCACATTCTATGCATGTAACAAAATACAATATATACCCTATAATATATACAAATATTATATATCAATAAAAATTCAGTTTAAGGTCTGATTGCAATCAAATCCTGTGTTTATGATTATTACAAATCATTATCTATTTCCCCTTTCAATTTCCCATATTTCCTTTAACATTCGTTTATTCTTTCATTTTATTTACAACTTTTGAGATTTTAAAAAGGCACCGTACTATTTACTACTATTATTACTACTCTTAGTACTACTAACAAATATATATTGAATGCTTACTACATGTCAGGTATAGTGTCAATTGCTTTACATATGTTATTTATATAATCCTGTCAATAATTCAATGAGATAGATATTATATCCAATTTACAGATGAAGAAACTGAGGCTTAGAGTTGTTAAGCAACATGCCCAATACCACCCCACTAGTAAATGCTAGGGATAGGATTCAAACCCCGGAAATCTTACAACAGAACAAATGGCAAAAACTGCAATTACTTTGCATTAACCTAACAATATTACCTACTAACTTTTCCCTATTTCCTAAGTGCAACTTCTGAGGATTTGAAGTGAATACACATTTAATTCCTCTTCTTAATTTTCAGCCTCAAATACACTTCTATGAATTCCATTTATTCATTGGTTCATGCGTCACTGTAAAACCACATCCTAGTTAAGTTTCACATCTACCTAATCTAGATTCCAAGAATCTAAGAAATACCATTATGTGTAAAGCCCCCAAGGGTATTAAAAAGAAGAAATAAATCTGTCCTCTGTTGATCAGGTAGTTATGATATGTACCCCAAATAACTCTAAAGTCAATCTGTTAAGTTCAAAAAGATGTTACAGATAAAAATTATGGGAATGTAGATGGAGGTAGCATTTGGGTCAAAATTTAAGAGTAAGTAGTAATTTGACATAAAAAGAAATAGGGTTCACTCTATTATATATGGAAGGACAGTTACAGGGAATGGAAGGACAGATCCGCAAAGCTGGCTGCAATAAATATATCTGATTGGAATATGGACTGTGTCAGTGGCATACTTGAGCTGTACCTGCACTGAAACTCATCACTCTTTCTCCACCCCAATGTTCCTTTCAATTACTATCTTTACTAAAATGAAACTCATATATAATAATAACTAACTTGGGTCTTTTTAACATAGTAGGATTCAGGCTTTTTTATATCTATATTATAAAAGGACTTATATATGTTTAGAATATCTTTTTTTGAGGCAAGTATATGAATATACTTTAGAACAATTTTTAGCAGAATTTTAAAAATGGTTTAGTTTAATTTTTAGCTAATCAGATTCAATATATTGTATTGGAAAGATGATGCACTTTTCAGTTAGAAGATCTGAGTTTTTGTCAGTTTTAGTTCTACAATCTTAGGCAAACACTGAGCCTCTAGGCCCTAGCTTTGTCATTTGTGAAACTGGGGTAATAATAATGCTTGGCTTGCCTTCCTTGGTAGTTGTGAGGACCAAATAAATAATATATGGACTCTTAAAAAAGTCTATACATTCTAGTTGCTAATTAACCAGTAAAGTAAATTACTTGGTAGATGTTATTCCAGAGTCATTCTGGTTAATTGCTATTTGATTCCACTCATCTGGTCTCTGCTGTTAAGGTCTTCTAGTATCATCATATCTCTGAAGAAATTTAACCATTAGCTTTGTAATCATGCATAATTGCTTATTCATACAAACTTCCTATCTCTATATGATGTATTCTTCTCTGCTTCTATATTTTTATGGTTGTAGTCAGAGTTCATTCTTTCATGCAGTATCTAAAAAAGTCATGAAAGCAAATGAGAGGAGAAAATCTCCTCACAGAGAAGAAAACAGAAACAGCACATGAATGCTACTGAGAATTTCTCTCTGGAAGGCAATACATGTATTCAATATACCTGTATGTATCAGGTACTAGATTAGTCACAAATAAGTTGATAGGTACTCCAGGTTTAGCTTGAGAGGCCACCAGCATGTTTTGTGAGATTTCTAAAATCTCATCTATTTGGATCTTGGAGTTTAAGAAGAGGCAATCATCTTAAAAGCTGTATTGGAACTGACTTAAGCTACTTACTGAGATTGTTTAAGATCTGTGAGTTGTTTTTAAAAAAGTATGTTGGTAAGACCAATGATGTGAATTCAAATTTTCTGAGGCTTTATTCCAACCACCACTCCAGATTAAATCCTGGGAAACTGCTTTGCAAGCATGGAAGAGAGACTAAAACAAAGCATGAAGGGCAAAAAAGAGAAGTATGCAGCCAATTTAGGGTTTTCCTTATAACCTAACTAGGATGGCTCAAGAGAGTCTTACATTTTCTGAATATGAAGGGACACTGAAAATAGAACACCGGGGCGATCATCAAAAAATCCAGTGTAGTAGCTTGAGCCTACGAGAGGAAATTGACAAACAAGAGGAACAACTTCAGTTGTTTCAAATAAGTTGTGGTCCATAGAGAAGGCTGCAAGGTTTACAGAAGGAGACCCAGAAAGAATCACAGCATTTTAGACCTAGAAAGTCCTCATTTTTCAAGTGAGTGAACTAAAAGGGGTTAAATGGTTTACCAGAAACAATGTCCTTGATAATACTGCAGCTGGTACCATTCATGGGATTTTTTCTAATTACAGGTGATGACTTTCCTATAGAATGTTAGAGTTGTTTTCTTTCGTGATTCTCTCTCAAGCTTTATATCAACACAGCCCTGATCATCTCCCTTGTGGTGTCTTCAGGCTACCTTTTAAAATCCAAGGCAACTGAAGTTCCTTTATTCATTTCACAAGTATTTATTGATGGACTCCTTTTTGCCAGGTCCTGTGCTAGCTGCAGGTGATACAATGGTAAAACTTTGTAATGCAACACATGATTGTTAAAGCCTCAACACATGATGATAAAGGCTCAGAAAATTTGAATTCACATCATTGGCCTTACCAACGTAGTTTTTTATGTGACACATGATTGTGTACTCAAAAACTTGTATGTGAATGTTTATAGCATTGCTAATCATAACAGCCAAAAGGTGGAAACAACCCAAATGTGATTAACTGAGTGGATAAACAAAATGTAGTACAATAAATGGCAGGGCCGGGCGCGGTGGCTCAAGTCTGTAATCCCAGCACTTTGAGAGGCCGAGGCGGGTGGATCACAAGGTCAAGAGATCGAGACCATCCTGGTCAACATGGTGAAACCCTATCTCTAGTAAAATTACAAAAAAAAAAAAAATTAGCTGGGCATGGTGGCGCGTGCCTGTAACCCCAGCTACTCTGGAGGCTGAGGCAGGAGAATTGCCTGAACCCAGGGGGCGGTGGTTGCAGTGAGCTGAGATCGTGCCATTGCATTCCAGCCTGGGTAACAAGAGCGAAACTCCATCTCAAAAAAAAAAAATGGCTGCAAAAATACAGTTAGATAGAAGGAATAAGTTCTAGTGTGCAATAACACAGGAGGGCATCCATAGTTAAGAAGAATTTATAGTATACATCAAAATAGCTACAAGAGAAGATTTGGAATGTTACCAGTACAAGGATACAATAAATGTTTGAGGTAAAGGATATCTATTTGCCTTGATTTGATCATTACACATTGTATGCATGTACTCCATAAATTTATGGAGTACATGTGCTATGTGATTTCCATAGACTGAAGGAGGAGGAGGAGAATGGAAAGTGACTACTAATGAGTATGGAGTTTCTTTTTAGGGTAATAAAAAATGCTCTGGAATTAGATAGTGATGAAAGCTGCATAACTTTGCCAATACACTAAAAAACAAATAAATGCTTAAAATGCTAAATTTTATGGTATTTGAATTGCATCTCAATTAAAAAGGCTTATTTTGTGTCATTGTTTTATGCTGGGTATCTAAACATTTCCATATTTGCAATACTAATCTCCCTTTTGCAAAGTGTTTTGACACAATAGTTAGGTTTGAATAATGCATAGTGGATTTAGTGCCTATGGCATACCCATTTGCAAAGGACCATTATATAAAGGTCTTAATGTACTCTGTGTCTTCATAACATTTGTTTCAGATCCATTATAGTGAAGTTGAACTAAAGATGATTTTGTTAAAAGCCTAAATTGAATGTCATCCATAAGCAAGGTGCTTCCCTCAAATTATTCTTAGAATGGTTGTAGACAAAATATTGTAGTACTAGTACTTAGATACAAGTTAGAACATTATATAAATAACTGTCCTTCTTAGATCCTTATAAGGAGTTTGTATTATCTTAGATTGCATAACAAAATAAAAATTTTCCTGTGAGTCTCACATATTCAAATTGCTTAATCATATCAGCCCCTGCTTAAACACTGTTAAGCTCACATTCACACGGATGAAACATATTCTTCAGACTGACACATGAGATCACTCTTTCTGTAATTACCCACCCTCACTACTATCTCTCAATGCACCCTATTTCAGCTCTACTAAACCATATGTTACTGAATATCCATGTGTTTGTACGTTTTGTTCCCTATGCTTAAAATGACACCTATCACCTACACACTCTCCAGCTAATCAATTTCTTCTTATCCTTTAAAGCTTCACTTCTCTAATATGCTTTTGCGGACTTCTCTGCCATCTTCCTAATCAGTGTGAGCTCTGTGTTCCCATCCTGCCCTATTCCCACTATAGTACTCTTCACATTGTATTGTGATTGCTTCTAGGTCTGTGTATTAATTTGGGTATTGTGACTATAATAGAGAATCCTAAATATTTCATAGATGGAACTTATTATTTGTTCATAGAACAGTCCAATGGTCTGGTTAGAACAACTTATTATTTGTTCATATAACAGTCCAACAGCCTAGTTAGTGGGCTTGAGAACATCCGCTCTGAGCAATAATTCAGGGATGCTTTGGCTAATGGATGCTCTGTCATCTTTGAAGCGAAGATCTGCTAGGATGTCAATATCCAGTTTGGCTAAGAGGGCAGAGAGTTAGAAAGACATATATTCTTTATTTAACTGCCTTGGTCCAGAAGTGATACAGGTCACTTATACTTACCTTGCATTGGCAAAAACTTTTCACATGGTCTCACCTTGATACAAGGGAGTTGGCCAATTCTCTACCATGAAAGGAGGAGTATGAATTTTGGTAGAAAGTTAGCTAATCCTGTCAGTCTATTTCTTCCATTAAACACGGAACCTTTGAATGCAGGAGCCATACCTCATTCATCCTGATAGTCTCATTCATCTGCCACAGAAAGCATAGATATGGTAGAATTTGTAAAACATTCATCAACATGCTATTATTTTTTGTGTGCCTGCAATACCTTTATTTGTTTTATCACAATTCCCCAGCCTTCAAACCAGATCTTTACCTCTATGTTCTAAGGAAAGAAGATCATTTCAGTAAAGCAAAACTAGATGGGAGGTGGGAAAAATTCTGAATAAGATTGTATACTCTATTAATTTCAACATCTTGTTGTGATATATTATAGCTTGTGTACTATATCAATTTCAACATCTTATTGTGATATATTATAGCTTTGCCAAGATGTTAAGACTGGGGAAAACTGAATGAAGGGCATATGAGACCTCTTGGTATTATTTCTTACAACTACATGTGAATCTACAATGACCTTATAAATATTTAATTTAAAATATGGCTAAATACTAGGACCTAAAAAAATAAACAATGGATGCTAATTTCTGACTTTTGTGCTTCCCAAAATTAAAGTCCTGGTATAAATAACATGCTTGAAATGATACTCCATGTGATGATATTTAAAATATGTCTATAAATTCTTTGGTGCCTTCCTTAACTTGAGTAGAACCTAATTGCTTTCCCTTTGAATATAGACTAATCTTACTGTCTCACTTCTAATAAATAGAATGCAACGGAATTAACTGCAGTAGGTATAATGTCTTTTGGAAGATGCCCATCCCTTATCTCTGGGATATGTGGATATCTTATGTTACATGTTAAAGGGGTGTTTGCAAATGTAATTAGGGTCACATAGTTTGAAACAGAGAGATTACCCTGATTATCTGAGTAGACCAATCCAATCACAGGAGCCCTCAAAACAGAGAAGTTTCTCCAGCTAGAGGTAGGACAGAAAATGCAGGAGAGGTCAGAGAGATTCAAAGCATGAGAAGGACTTGGCCTGCCATCACTGGCTTGGAAGATGAAGAGGACCATGAGGGAGGATATACGTGTGGCCTCTAGAAGCTGAGAATAACCTCTAGCTGACAGCCAGCAAAGAAATAGAAACCCCAGCCCTACAACTGCAAGGAACTAAAGTTGGCCAACAACCTGCATGAGCTTGAAAGCAGATTTTCCCCTAGAGCTTCCAGCCTTCAGGCTGGCTGACACATTGATGTCAGCCTTAAGGGACAAGGAGTAGAGGAACCAGCCATACCTACCTGGACTTCTGACCTATGGAACTGTGAAATAATAAATTTGTATTGTTTAAGTTACAAAGCATGTGGTAATTAGATATGGTTGCAATATAAAATGATTACAGTAACACAATATGACTTCCAAGGCTAGGTCATAAAAGGCCTGGTAGGTCTCTCTCTCTCTCTCTCTCTCTCTCTCTCTCTCTCTCTCTCTCTCTCTCTCTCTCTCATATCTTTGGAGCCCTGAGCAACCATGTAGGTATGGCTAACCAGAAACCACCATACTGGAGAAACCATCTGGAGAGATCACATAGAGATAGAGATGTCCCAGCTGTTGTATCCCTAAGCTGTTTGCATTTCTAGTTTAGGTACCAGACATCTCAGAGGAAGCTTTTGATACGGCTGTAGCCCCAGCAACCATCAGACTGAGAGACTTCAAGTAGGAATCACCTCGTTTAGCCCAATCAACCATCCTAACTATAAGACATTGATGATGATGATAATGATGGTGATGATGATGATGATAAAATGATTGTTTTACGAAACTAAGTTTGTGGTGGTTCATTACACAGCCATAAAAAATGAACACTTCTTTAGCTTCTTGTTCTTCCACAGAGAGGAGATTAAAGACTTTCTCTGTGTGAATGAAGGAGGAGTTGAATCACAGAGTAGATGGAAAATCATTAGAATGAGGTGCTGATATGGGCCTTCACTCTTTACTTCTCTGGTATGGATGAGGAAAAAATAAGAAGTACTTGTCCCTCACGTTTTAACTAGAGAAGAGTTCGGCAAACTTTTACTTCAAAAGTAAGATAGTAAATACTTTAGGTTTCACAGGATAAGAAGCAAAATCAAGATTATAATGTAGCAACTTATATACCATTTAAAATATAACCATTTCTTTGTATTGGCCAAATTCTATGTACTAGAATTTGCATATTATTTTTTAAAAACTCATACTTGCTTGCTTTCAAATATCTCACTGAAAGCAATTTGCTCTTCAACAAACACCATGTTTCTAAATTATGAAATAGGGGTATATTTGATTGTGTATACAAGAACTGTGTGGTCTGACTTTAGCCAGTCTGTATGAGGCCTGCTTCTCTTTGCAGATGTCTTCTTTGACTTGAAAATTGCCAGATACCTTGACTCAAACTGAGCAGAAAAATAAATTGAATTTGAAAGAGAAAGGGTCAATTTTTCTAGTGCCTTCCCAATTATTTTGCACATGATGTCATTTCTAGTATAGGGGAAAGGAACCTAGGTTTCAAATCATGACGTGTGAGCATAAGGCACTTTCTAGTTGCACTACCATGAGCATGACAGCTAATATGTCTGAGCCTCAACTTCTGTAAACTGATGGGATTAATAACTGCCTGCTCACTTAACATGGGTGGTTGAAATTCAAATGAGATAAAGAATATAAAGGTGAATTGCACCTTCAAAGTGTATGACGCTTGCTAATTGTTATTGATGTGTCTATTACAAAGGATTTGGTCTCCCTGGCCCTCCCTCCCTCTCCCCTGCCCCCTCCCCTCTGCCCCCTGCCTCTCTTCCTCTATTCCTCCCTCTCTTCCTCTCGTCCTCCCTCCCTCCTTCTCTCCTTCCTTCCTCTGTCCATTTTCCCTCCTTCCTTCCTTCTTTCCTTCCTTCCTTGCTTCCTCTGTTCCTCTCTTCCACCTCTGTACTCCCCCTGATTCAACATGGTAGAGATTTGGGATCTGTGGCACATGCTTATGGAAGGTGTTTTGTGTTAGTAGGGCCTTTTGGGACTTATATTAGCCTTTTGTCCATACATGCATTAATTCTCTAATAATTATGAATACCTGTGCTTAGGCACTATATTTGGTGCTGTAGATATAGTAGTGAATGAGACAGATAAGGTTCCTCTCTCATAGATCTTAGGTTCCACTGGGGAGCATTATTAGTTTTCTATGACTGCTGCAACAAAGTACCATGAAATTAATGACTTACAACAGCACAAATGTATTATCTTTTAATTCTGGAGGTGAGAAGTTTAAAACAGATCCACAGGGCTGTGTTCATTCGGGAGACTCTAGGGAAGAATCTGTTCCCCTGTTCTCTACAGTTTTTTGAGGCTGCCTGAATTCCCTGACTGATGGCTTCTTCCTGTATCTTCAAATCCAGGAATGTAGCATGTTCAAATCTCTTTCTCTTTGTTCCTCTGCTTCCACCATCACATCATCCTCTGTTTGACTTCGACACCCCTGCCTCCCTTATAGGAAACTTTGTGACTACACTGGGTGCACTCAGATAATCCAAGATAATCTTCCCAGATTGAGATGCTTAACTTAATCACATGTATAAAGTACCTTTTTTTCATATAAGGTAATATTCACAAGTTCTGGGGATTAGAAGGTACACATTCTAGGGGTTTGTTATTTAGTTCACCCCAGGGAAAGAGAGAAAGTAAACAGGCACACAGATAGATGATTTTAGAGTGTGATTTGTGCCGTGATGGCAATAAATAGGAGCTGCGCAATCCAGTTTGGTAGCTACAAGCAACACGTGGTTATTGGGTACTTAACTGTTTTTTGAAATTTATAGATTTCCTTGATGTTTTTAGTAAGATATAAAAGTTTGTAAGCATCTTCAATACTCTAGCCATCTCTTTGGTTAATTATTTTATTAAACAAATAATCTTTGGTCACTTCCCATATGCAGGGGGTAATTGAGAAAACACACAGCCTCTACTTCCAAAGAAGTTTCCATCAAGGAAAATAAGAAGTTGTTAAAAAAATTATGCTCAAGATATGTAAAGAGTGCTGTGGAGCATATTTAGCAGGCTTTATAAATGAATTTCTTTTATTTAAAAAATTTGACAGATAAAATTGTATTTATTTAACATGTACAACATTTTTTTTTTTTTTTGAGACTGAGTTTAACTTTCTTTGCCCAGGCTGGAGTGCAACGGTGTGATCTCATCGCACTGCAACCTCTGCCTCAAGTGATTTCCTGCCTCAGCCTCCTATGTAGCTGGGATTATAGGAGTGTGCCACCATGCCTGGCTAATTCTGTATTGTTAGTAGAGACAGGGTTTCACCATGTTGGTCAGGCTGGTCTCGAACATCTGACCTCAGGTGATCTACCTTCCTCTGTCTACCTAAGTGCAACATGATGTTTTGAAGTATATATACATTATGGAATGACTGAATCCAGCTAATTAACATATTCATTACCTCACATAGTCAGCATTTTTGTGGTGAGAACACTTACCCACTCTCATCATTTGTCAAGAATACAATACAGTGTTATTAACTATAGTCATATTGTTGTACAATAGATCTTTTGAACTTATTCCTCCTGTTTAACTGAAATTTTGTATCGTTTGACCATCTCCTCAGTGTCACTCCCCAGCCCATTCTACTCTCTAGCTCTATGAAATCAACTTTTTAAGATTACACATATGAGTGAGATCACATGGTATTTGTCTTCTGGGCTTGGCTTATTTCACTAAAGATAATGTCCTCCAGGTTTATCTATGCTGCTGCAAGTGACAGGTTTTCTTCTTTTTAAAGGCTGAATAATATTCTATGTGTGTGTATATATATACATGCTTTATCAGTTCTCTTGTTGATGGACACTTAGCTTGATTCCATATCTTGTCTATTGTGAACAGTGCTGGAATAAACATGGAGTGAAGATATTTCTTTGACATACTGATCTGGATATATACCCAGTAGTGGAATTGGTAGATCATGTGGTAGTTTCATTTTTAATTTTTTGAGGAAACTCCATATTGTTTTTCATAATGGCTGTACAAATTCATATTCCCACTAATAGTGTGCATGGATTCCCTTTTCTTACCTCCTAGCCAAAATCTGTTATCTTTGTCTTTTTGATAATAGCCATTCTAACAGGAAGGAAGTGACATCTCACTGTGATTTTAATTTGCATTTTCCTGATGATTAATGATGTTGAGCATTTTTTTTATATACCAGTTGGCCATTTGCATGTCTTCCTTTGAGAAATGTCTGTTCAGCTCTTTTCCCTATCTTTAAACAGAGTTGTTTACTTGCTATTGAGTTGTTTGAGTTCCTTATAAATTTTGGATATGAATCCCTTATCAGATGTATAGTTTGCAAATATTTTCTCCCATTCTGTAGGTTGTCTCTTCATTCAAATATTTTCTCCCATTCTGTAGGTTGTCTCTTCATTCTGTTGTTTCTTTTGCTGTACTGAGCTTTTTGGTTTGATGTAATTCCATTTGTCTATATTTTACCTGTACTTTGGGTGTCATATCCAAAAAATGTTTCCCCAGACCAATAACGTAGAGCTTTCCCCCATGTTTTCTTCTAGAATTTTCATAGTCTGGAATCTTACTTTTAATTCTTTAATACGTTTTGAGTTTTTTTTATATGGTGTGATATAGGAACTATTTTCATTCTTCTGCATATGGGTATCTGGTTTTCCCAACCCCATTTATTGAGGGACTATCCTTTCTTCAATGAGTATATTTGGCATGTTTGTCAAAAATCAGTTGGCTGTAAATGCATGGATTTACTTCAGGGATCTCTATCCTGTTCCATTGGTTTATATGTCTCATTTTATACCAGTACCATGCTGTTTTGGTTATCATAGCTTTGTAGCACATTTTGAAATCAGGTAGTGTGATGCCTTCAGCTTTGTTCTTTTTGCTCAAGATTGCTTTGGCTATTTGGGATCTTTTGTGGTTTCACAGAAATTTTAGAATTTTTTTTTTCTGTTTTTGTGAAAGATGTCATTGGTTTTTTGATAGAGATTACACTGAATATTGCTTTGGGTAGTATGGACATTTTAAGATTTTAACAATATTAATTCTTCAGATTCGTGAAAACAGATGTCTTTCCATTTATTTGTGTCTTCTTCAATTTCTTTCATCAAAGGTTTATAGTTTTCAGTGTAGAGATCTTTCACCTCCTTGATTAAATTTATTCCTTATTTTATTTTAGCAATTATAAATGAGATTGTTTTGTTGATTTCTTTTTCAGATAGGTTGCTGTTAGTATAGACACGTTACTGATTTTTGTAAGTTAACTTTATATCTTACAATTTTACAGAAGTCATTTAACAGTTTTTTTTCCTAGAGTCTTTATGGTTTTCTATATATAAGATCATGTTATCTACAAACAAGGACAATTTAACTTCTTTTTTTCCAATTTAGAAGGCTTTTATTCTTTCTCTTGCCTAATTTGTTCTGGAAAGACTATTAAGTTCTCTGAACAGAGCTAGTGTGACTGAAGAACTGAATTTTTAATTTTATTTCATTTTAACTAATTTGGATTCAAATTCAGATAGCTACAAGTGGTTACCATAATGGACAGTCTAGCTTTAGGCTTTTTGAAGCCATACAAGAAAATCTTTCCCCTCTTTTTAACTTAGCTGAATTGTATAACTACCCAGGAAAACAGTCAGTGCCCATCAGCCTTAATAAATAGAATGAAGCTAGTCAGGTGAGCAACTAGACACATTTGCCTGCACTGGCCAAAAAGAAATACTCTCTATTAATATAGCAATTATCCAGTTCCAATCAGAGAATATTCCTTCTATTTGGAAGGGAAAGTAGATTGGGATACTCCTTATAATAACGTCATTTCTTTCCTTGTATGCACATACTTTCCCTGTCTTCAAAATTGGCTGAGTGTATTTCCTTAGCTCCTGACTTTGTTTTAGCCAATGGAATGTTAACAGCTGTGACAGATACATGGGCTTTAAATTTGCTTACGTGTCTGTGTTTAGCCTCTTGTAGAACAGGGGTAGAACAGCCTATCCCAGGTAGCCTCTGGTTCAAGGAAAATGTGGCAACATGGGAACACACCTGAATCAAACCTGGAGACTGAAACCTAGAGCCTGGAGTCCATCCTAGCCTAGCTGATGTATAGCCAATCTGCAGACCCGCTTTAAGCCATATAATTTTGGCTCAATTTGAAACTCAGTATGTAGTAGCATAGCTAACTAACACAATGGGCAATATCAGAAGGATTTCTCCTTTCTAGGAGGACTTTACACATTTCTGGGAGAGGCTAACTTGGCCCCCATAATTCTTCAGAGCTCCCTGAGCTTTTTCCATTTAATGTGGGGGAGTTCACATAGGGATTATTTGCTTTCAAAGCAGTTTCTTTCAGTAGTGGTAAGAACAGGGAGACCTTCAAAGTCTAACGATTTGTGTAACAGAAATTGCACAGCTCAGTGAGCAAAGCAACTGAGTGGAACCCTTGTCTCTAACAAGGTCTATTTTTGGCTTCAATGACACTACTTTCTCCATCTTGAACTCCCATCTTGTAGGCTGTTACCAGGAAAGCAAATAAAATATCACTATCTAGCTTTTCTTCCAAAGCAAGTGTGATGAAAAACAAAGATGAAATATCTTTTAGAAGCCCAGAGGACTTTAAATATGTGACTTTAATTTCAGTAGCTAGAGTTGCTAAAAGGAAAGCTGGGAATGCCTCTCAGATGGACCTTCTCCTCTAAGTGAATGAGGCTTAGCCATTTCACCTGTTGTTTCTCTGCATGAACAAAGTTCAGTGAGTTTTTTTCCCTTGTGATTTTTCCACGTTCTGAGCATTAATGATGCTGGAATAGTATTGTACTCTTCCCCCAGGTGCATTGATTTTCCTGCTTGAATTGATGTAGTCCCACAAAGAGAACACCTCACTGTTATTATCCTTTTGGATGCTCTATTTGCTGGCTCAGCCACCATGCTCAGCTTAATGAAAAATAGGCTGTGTCCATGGAAGAAAAACAGCTTTTAAATGTAAAAGACTTCTTGAGCTTGAAGCATGAGAATAGGCATCTACTCAAAAACTAAGGGAGCCAGACTTAAAAAATTTAATATAGCAATCAATAAGATTATCAGTGGAAGAGTGAACTACAGACTAAGATTTAAAACTTTGCTTGCTTATACATATGCAGAAAAACTTGCTTCCTATATGTTTGAGTCTGGAAACAGGCCAAAAACATCATTATTGCCTAATTTTCTCTATTTTGGATGAGGATATTTATTCTCTGAGGAAGGCTTTAAATTGGCTCAGACAATTATCAATAACCACGTATGGAAGTTTGGCTCCTTCCTCTGTGCTCTTGTTGCAATTAATCAACTCACTTATATTATCACGATTTGTAGTATATGTCCAGAACCTTTTCACCAGGTCAGGGGTTAGCCATGCTATCATGGTCCTTTGGGTGTAGGACTAATGAAGGAATCCTTTTCCCTGAAGCCTCTGGGCTGAAATCAAGGGAAGAAGTATAGCTGAGTTGAATAAGAAACTGAGTCCTGTAAGCCAGATAGGTCAAATTAAAGCAGATGGTTGATGCCAAAAGGCCAGAACAGGTAATGGTAGGGGGTTTAGTGACAGGGAGAAGAGAAACCCACTTCAAGAAAGCAAGGTCTTATCCCAGGCAATTCTTGGAACAGGCATGATTGTCAGAAGCTGGCACCTATGTGCCCAAAGGAGAGTATTATCAAAAAGAGCCAGCTACAAAGGTCAGAGATAGGGCCTATCCCCCAATTCTGTCTCCCCCACAAGGCGGTGAGACCCCTGAGGAAGTTCTTATCTAATTCCTCCTTATGCCTCTAGTGCTTATCATATAGAAACTAAATAAATTTTGGCAGCATGAAAAAATAATTGTCTAGATTAAGCAGATATGTAATATTTCTGCTAATGTAACTATTCACACAAATCAAGTTATACAAAGAGATTATTACATGATGTGAGTAAAGTTTCATTTATATAATTGCATTTTGTGTAATGGAAGAACAGAAAACACATAAATTAAAAAGAGAAATGCATCATTTTTGAAAGAAAAACGCTGATCATAGCCAGAGATTTCTGGTAGCAAACTCAGTATATGCTTTTAAAAAGACTACTGCTATTATCTGGAGTTACTAAAATTTTTGGTTCCTACTGATGTGAAAAGAAGATGGACTTAAAATGTACCCTTTAGTTTCTTCTTAGAGAGAAGCACTTTGAAAGGAGAAAACACGATATAAGTGCCAAATCTTATTATTATCACCACTTCTGTGAATACCTCCAAGTCACAGAAAGCATGTTCATAAAGGGAGTCTGCTTTAGAGTTAGGCTGTTGAGGGAAGTTCATTTGAGATATTCCACGCACAAGCTGGCTGCATTTAGTGCCATCTCCCTGAAATCCCAAATTACTACTGTCACCACTATGTGTAGTAAAACTTTCAGGTAAATAAAGAGCACAGTGGGAAGAAAATATTAAATGCTTTTACAGTAGACTAATGATAACAATCCCAGAGCATTAGTTAATTTCATGGTAAATCATAGTGTGAAAAAAATATATACATTCCCGTTACTGACCACTGTCACTAATCACCATGGAACATTGGCTCTTTTTATTCTCTCCCTGTAATTACAGAAAGACTAAAATAAATCTTTCTCATATGAATGTCAGTTCTACTTTTGGCCTCCAGGTTTTCTAGAACTGCTCAAATTCTCATGCCCATATTCCTATATATATTCCTGATATGTTTATATACACATATTTAAAGCAGGGGTTGGCAAACTACAGCCTGTGGGCCAAATCTGGTGCACTGCCTGTTTTCATACATCCCATGAGCTGAGTAGTTGCTATATTTTAAAATGGATTCTGAAAAGTACAAAAAGGAATAATATTTTATGACAAGTGAAAATTATATGAAATTTAAATGCCAATGTCCATGCATAATGTTTTACTGGAACACAGTCAGGCTCATGAGTTCATGTATCATTCATGGCTGCTTTGTGCTAAAAATGAAGAGCTGTGATAGAGATCCTATCCGTCAAATCCAAAAATATTTACTCTCTGGCCCTTTACAGAAAAATTTTGCCAACTCCTGTTCTAAAGCTTACCTACTGCTCCTTTTTAAAAATTCTTTTTTGTTGAAGTATAATGTGATACTTCAATAAAGGGTAAAGAGTACAAATTCTGAAGTTTTACACAGGTATTTACCTGTGTAATCCCCACCCAAATGAAAATAAAGAACATTCCCAGCATCCCAAAAGTTTCCCTCTCAGCTGACGTTATCCATTTTTCTAAGATCTATCACTCATGAATTGATTCTACTCTGTATCAGTTGAAATCATAATTATTATATTTCATATCAGTTGAAATCATAATTATTAAAAAGCCAAAAAACAAGATATGCTGGCAAGGCTGCAGAGAAATGGGAATGCTCATACACTGTTGGTGGGAATGCAAATGAGTTCAGCCACTGTGGAAAACAGTTTGGAGATTTCACAAAGAACTTAAAAGAGAGCTACCATTTGACCTAGCAATCCCATTACTGAGTATATACTCCAAGGAAAATAAATTGTTCTACCAAAAAGACACATGCACTTGTATATTCCTCTATGAGCCATTCAATATAGCAAAAACATAGAATCATGGGGCAACCCAGGTGCCCATCAATGTTGGATTGAATAAAGAAAATGTGGTACATATACACCATGGAATACTACACAGCCATTAAAAAAGAGATCATGTCCTTTGCAGCAACATGGATGCAGCTGGAGGCCAATATTCTAAGCAAATTAAAGCAGAAACAGAAAACCAAATACATGAAGTTTTCACTTAACAACTGGAAGCTAAACATTGGACATAAAGATGGGAACAATGGACACTGGGGACTACTGGAGGGGTCAGGGAAGGAGAGGGATGTGGGCTGAAAGAGTACCTATTGGGTACCATGCTCACTGTCTGGGTAAAGGGGCCATCCACACCCCAAACCTCAGTATCACACAATATACTTATATAGTAAACCTGCACATATATCCCCTGAATCCAGAATTTAAAAAAGGGAAAGATTGAAACTACGTGACAGGTCCGTTAGAGTTCATTTCATTGTACTAAATTCTTTAGTGCATTTGGAAACTTTCCCAATAAAAACTGAAAACAATAAGAAACAGGTTGTAGTAAATAATGAAGCAAATCTACTATTATACCACTCAACTAGAATGCTAGACATTGGGGAAAGTTACAGCTTCAGTAACTGTAACCATTCCTGTATTTTCTAGCATGTGAACTTGTTTTATTTATCATGAAAATAATGGTGATATCCAGCATAAGTTGCAGGGACAAAAACAGAATTAAAAGTGCGAAGTTTCACATCTAGAATTTGCTACATATACATTGTTAGGTAACGTATTTACTTGTATGTACAAAATGAGAATTCCTGTACCCAGAATTACTTTGGGGATTATATGGAGCCAGACAGGTATGAGTCTTTTATTTAGCTGCTAACACTTGAGACTCAATAAATGTTATTTATAACTATGTCTATCATTTATAGGCTGAAAGGGAGTTCAATTTCTGGCAAAGTAATGACACTCTCACTGAAAACAATTATAAAACCTGAAAAAATGTTAAAAGGCTCTATTTGAAGGCATGGGAGAGCCACGAAGATGCAAAGATTAGTCGCACTAAGACTCTATGGAGAAGAAAAGCCAGAGAAGTGAGCCTGGTGTTTGGTGCTTCTTTTTGCCTCAAGGCATTTGACAATTCCAAAAGCGGTGGCTGAGAGACTGAGAGCTTTCAATCAACTCAGAGGGATCCTCAGTCAAAAGTTTGAGTTCTTAAAGTATAATAATAATAAAAAAAGTTTGAGTTCTATTTGGGAGTCGGGAGGCTGGGGTGGGAGGATTACTTAAGCCTGGGAAGTCAAGGCTGCAGTGAGCCATCCAGCCTGGGCAACAGAGTGAGACTCTGTCTCAAACAAACAAACAAAAAGTTTGAGCTCAAAATCACGAATAAGAATGGGTCCTGCCATATAATATACTCCAGGATTTCTGCTAGAATTCTAAAGGAGTATACTGTAAGTGTGAAATGGAAGGTGCCAGCTCTCAGAGATACTAAAACCTAGTTTTGGATAATATCATTCTCTGATTGAATTAAGTTATTCTGGGATTCCTAGTTCCCCTAAAGTACCTGCCCGATGGAGGAAAAATAAAAATAAATGCACTCTGGAGGGATTACATCATCCAGATCCACAAATTATCTCTTCATTTTGTCCACAACATGCTGAACACTCAATTTAAAAACAACCAGACATATAAGAAGGAAAGTTTTAATCAAAAACCAATAGAGAAAGCGGACAATAAAAACAGACTCACCAGAGGTCCACATAATGGACATATTGTTCAAGGATTTCAAATATACCATTGTTAATATATTTAAAGAATTTTAAGAAAATATGGGTAATTTTGGTGATAATTAAAAACTTAAAAAGTCAAATGGGAATTACAGACATGGAAATAATTAAGATTAAGAAGAGCTCAATGGATTATTTTAATGAAAAATTGGATGCAAAGCATAGGTAATTACTTAACTGGAGTTTAGATCAAAATAAAAACATTCAGACTGAATCAAGGAAAAATAAAATGTAGGAATATACAGAAAAGAGCATTAGAGACTTTAGGGAAACAATAAAAAGTTTTCCCAAAAAGAAAGGAGAGGAAAAATGGTCAGAGATTGTTATAGAGATAATGACCTAAAATTTCCAAAAAGTGATGAAAGATGTCACACCATAAGCTGAATACATAGCAAGAAAACAATACCTAAATACTTCATAGTATATCAGTTAACAAAAGGAAGCAGAAATTAAAAGAAAAATGATACATCTCTATAGACTTCTTTTTTTTAAATTATTTATTTCAATAGGTTTTTTGGGGGAACAGGTGGTGATTGATTACAAGAATAAGTTCTTCAGTGGTGATTTCTGAGATTTTGATGCACCTTTCACCCTAGCAGTATACACTGTACCCAATGTGTAGTCTTTTATTCCTTACCACCCTCCACCCTTTCCCCCAAGTCCCCAAAGTCCAATGTATCATTCTTATGCATTTGCATCCTCGTAGATTAGCTCCCACATATTAATGAGAACACATGATGTTTGGTTTTCTATTCCTGAGTTACTTCACTTAGGATAATAGCCTCCAATTCCATACAGGTTGCTGTGAATGCTATTATTTCATTTCTTTTTAGGGCTGAGAAGTATTCCATGGTATATATATCCCACATTTTCTTTATTCACTCATTGATTGATGGGCATTGGAGCTGGTTCCATATTTTTGCAATTGCAAATTGCACTGCTGTAAACATGTATGTGCAAGTGTGTTTTTCATATGACTTCTTTTCCTCTGGGTAGAAACCTAGTAGTGTGATTGCTGCATCAAATGGTAGATCTACTTTTAGTTCTTTAAGGAATCTCCACACTGTTTTCCATTGTGGTTGTACTAGTTTACATTCCCACCAGCAGTGTAAAATTGTTCCTTTTTCACAGCATCCATGCCAACATCTACTGTTTTTTGATTTTTTGATTATGGCCATTCTTGCAGAAGTGAGGTTGTATCACACTGTGGTTTTGATTTGCATTTCCATTAGGATTAGTAATGTTGGGCATTTTTCCATATACTCGTTGGCCATTTGTATATCTTCTTTTAATAATTGTCTATTGATGTCCTTTGGTAGGATTGTTCATTTTTTTCTTGCTGATTTGTTTGAATTCATTGTAGATTCCAGATATTAGTCTTTCATTGGATATATAGATGGGGAAGATTTTCTCCCACTCTGTGAGTTGTCGGATTATTTCTTTTGCTGTGCAGAAGCTTTTCAGTTTAATTAAGTCCCATCTATTTATCTTTGTTTTTGTTGTATTTGCTTTTGGGTTGTTGGTCAGGAAGTCCTTGCCTAAGTCAATGTCTAGAAGGGTTTTTCTGATGTTATCTTTTAGAATCTTTATGGCTTCAGGTCTTAGATTTAAGTCCTTGATGTATCTTCAAGGATTTGATTTTTGTATAAAGTGAGAGATGAGGATCCAGTTTCATTCTTCTGCATGTGGCTTGCCAATTATCCCAGCACCATTTGTTGAACAGGATGTCCTTGTCCCACTTTATGTTTTTGTTTGCTTTGTCAAACACCAGTTGGCTGTAAGTATTTGGGTTTATTTCTGGGTTTTTCTATTCTGTCCCATTGGTTTATGTGCCTATTTTTATACCAGTACCATGCTGTTTTGGTGACCATGGCATTATAGTATAGTTTGAAATCAGATAGTGTGATGCCTCCAGATTTGTTATTCTTGCTTGGTCTGATTTGGCTATGTGGGCTCTTTTTTGGTTTCATATGAATTTTAAGATTTTTTTTTTTAGTTCTGTGAAAAATAATGGCAGTATTTTGATGGGAATTGCATTGAATGTATAGATTGCTTTTGGCAGTATGGCCATTTTCACAATATTGATTCTACCCATCCATGAGTATGGGATGTGTTGCTAGTTGTTTGTATTGTCTATGATTTCTTTCAGCAGTATTTTGTACTTTTCCTTGTAGAGGTCTATCATCTCATGGTATATCCCTAAATATTTTATTTTATTTTTTCTTGCAGCTATTGTGAAAGGGGTTGAGTTCTTGATTTGATTCTCAGCTTGGTTGCTGTTGTTTCCAAGGAAGTTGGGGAAAGCTGGCAGTCACAGGTCTCACACAGCCCACAGTCCTAAAGGCCAATCTCACTCCCACCATGCCCCCACAACAGTATCAAAGACTATTTTTAGACAGACAGTCACCATGGCTGAAGATCTTGCCTGCTGCAGTGATCCAGTTCCTTCAAAGCATCTGTGAATTCTCTTAGCTTTCCTGGTATGTTCCTGTGGTAGCTTTTGGAGCAAAAGTTCACAATGTGAGTCTCCACATTCTGCTCTTGTCCACCTGAGTGAGTGCTGCAAGCTAATCCTGCCTCATATCTGCCATCTTAATCCCTACTAGTGCTCCTCTACAATACTAAAATGACTAAAATTCAAAACACTAACACCACCAAATGTTGGTGTGGATGTGGAGCAAAAAGAACTTCATTCTTTGCTGATGAGAATGCGAAATGATACACCCACTTTGGAAGACAGTCTGACAGTTTCTTAAAAGCCAAACATAGTATTATCAGACAATCCAGTGATTATGCTCCCTAGTATTTACCCAAATGAAATGAAAACTCATGCCTATACAAAAACCTGCAATGAATGTTTATAGCAGCTTTATTAATCATTGCTAAGATTTGGAAGACCAAGATGTCCTTCAATAGGTATATGGATAAACAAACAGTGGTGCATCCTTACAATGGAATATTATTCAGCACTAAAATGAAATGAGCCATGAAACGACACAGAGAAATCTTAAATGCATGCCGGTAAGTGACAGAAGTCCATCTGGAAAGGCTACATACTGTATGACTCCAACTCTGTGACATCTTGGAACAGTTATAACTATAGAGATGGTAAAAATATCAGTGGTTGCCAGGAATTTGGGTAGAGCGAAGGAGGGACAAATAGGTAAAACAGGGAATTTTTAGGGCAAAGAAACTGTTCTGTATTATCTATACTAAAAAACCAAACTACACTTTAAAATAAAAACTATGTGATGATGTTAGTAGATGCAAAGAAAACATTTAATAAATCCAATATTCATTACTGATTTAAAAAACTGCACAGCAAAATAGAAATAGAGGAGAACTTTCTCAATATTATACAAGGCATCTATTTAAAAAACCCTACAGCTAGCATCATAGTTAATTGCAAAACCATGAATATTTTATTCCAAGATCAGGAACAAAACAAGGATGTCCATTCTGCATTCAATATTATACTGGAGTTTCCAGCCAATGCAATCAGGCAAGAAAATTAAATAAAAGGCCTCCAGATTGTAAAAATGAAACTGTATTTCTTCATAGAAGATGTCATTGTTAATGTAGAAAAGCTGATGAAATTTATTTTACAAAAAGCTATTAGAATTAAAAAGTGAGTTTAGCAAGTTTGCTGATACAAGATCAATATACAAAATAAAATGTTTTGTGTATTTATAATAAAAAGTCAGAAATTAAAATAAAAATAGTACCATTTAAAATAGCATGAAAATATGAAATATTTTAGAATTGTGATGAAATATGTGAAAGATCAGTATATTGAAAACTACAAAACACTGTTGAGAGAAATTAAACAAGACCTAAATAAATTGAGACATTATACTACCTTTATGAGTCATAAGACTTATTCTGACACCAATTCTCTCCAATGGAGCTACAGATTTAGCACAACTCCATCCAAAACTCCAGCATGCCCTTTGGTGCAAATTAAAAAGCTGATTCTAAAACGCATATAGAAATAGAAAAGATCCTGAGTCAGCGAAACAATTTTAAAAAGGAAAACAAAGTTAAAGTGCTCCCTGATTTCAAGACTTATGGTAAAGGTATAATTAGTCAGACTGTGTAACATTACCGCAAAGATAGACAAACAAGTAAGTGAAATAAAGTCCAGAAAGAAACTCCCACACACAAATGACTGATTTTTGACAAAGTTACATAGGCAATTCATTGTAGAAAAAATTGTTTTTTCAACAAAACATGTTGGAGCAAATAGACATCCATATGCAAAAATATAAAATTTTATACATGTCTTATATTGTATATAAATATTAACTCAAAATAAATCATAGATCTAAATGTCAAACCTAAAACTTTAAAAGAACACATAGGAGAAAAACTTTGTGTTCCTGGGTTAGGCAAAGACTTCTTACATTGACAATAAAGGCATGATCCATTAAAGAACAAACTGATACAGTGGACTTCATATGCATATAAGTACATACAACAGTTTATCAAAGTACATACCACAGTTTTTCAACTCACCCATTGATGGACATTTATGTTGCTTTCACAGCTGGATTACTGTGTGTAATACTGCAATGAATATGGGAGTTCAAATATCCCCTCTTTGAAATCCTGATTTCAATTCTTTTGGATAAATATTCAGTAGTTGGATTGCTGGATCATATGGTAGTTCCATTTAAATTTTTTTGAGAAATCTTTATACTGTTTTCCATAGCAGGTATACTATATTATATTCCCACCAACAATATATAAGTGTTCCAATTTATCCACATCCTCTCCAACACTTGTTGTTATTGTTTTTAAAAATAATGTTCATTCTTTATTTTTAAAATTCAAAAAAATAACAGATGTTGCCAAGGCTGTGGAGAAAGGGGAATGCTTATATACTGCTGGTGGGAAGGCAAATTAGTTCAGCCCTGGTGAAATAGTTTGGAGATTTTTCAAAGAACTAAAAATAGAACGACTATTCAACTCAGTAATCCCATTGCTCTCTTTTTCCCATTTACACATTAGCATCAGGCAATGTATCACAAAACACTATATACTTTCCACTGCAGGTGTGTTATTAATTGACAGAAAATTCTGCAATAAGACAGTGAATAAAATCACTCCATGGTGATTAGGAAAAGTTTTTCTAGTTTCAGAGTACATACCCAAGGGAAAAGAAAAGTTCTACCAAAAAGACACTTGCACTTGTACATTCATCATTGTACTATTCACAATAGCAAAATCATGGAATCAGCCCAGGTACTCATCAACAGTGGATTGAATAAAGAAAATGTGGTTGCCTGAGCTCATGAGTTTAAGACCAGCCTGGGCAACACAACAAAACCTCATCTCTACTTAAATACAAAAAATTAGCCGGGCATGGTGGCATGCACCTGTAATCTCAGTTACTCGGGAGGCTGAGACAGGAGAATCACTTGAACCTGGGAAGCAGAGGTTGCAGTGAGCTGCAGAGATAGCGCCATTGTACTCCAGACTGGGTGACAAAGTGAGACTCCTTCTAAAAAAAAGGAAGAAAATGTGGCACCTATACACCATGGAAGACTATGCAGTTATATAAAAGAATGAAATCATGTCTTTTGCAGCAACATGAATGCAGCTGGAAGCCATTATTCTAAGTGAATTAATGGAGAAACAGAAAACCAAATACTGCATGTTCTCACTTATATGTGAAAGCTAATCACTGGGTACATATGGACATAAAGATGGGAACAATAAACACCAGGGTTTCCAAAAGGTGGGAAGGAAGTAAGGGGGCAAGGATTGAAAAGCTCCCTGTCAAGTACTATGCTTACTGCATACAATAGGATTATTAGAATTCAAACCTCAGCATCAGACGGTATACCTATTTAACAAATCTATTTAACAAATTCTAACAAGTCTATATAAGTTATACACTTATATGCTCACAGGGATATGTACCCCCAGAATCTAGAATAAAAATATTTTAACAAAGAAAAAAAATGGCTATCCTACGAGGTGTGAGGTGATAGCTTATTGCAGTTGTATCTTCCTGATGAAAAGTGATGTTGAGCATATTTTCATATGATAGTTGACCATTTGTATGTCTTCTTTGGAGAAATGGCTACTCAGGTCCATTGCCTATTTTTAAATTGGAGTATTTGGTTTTTCTCCCATTGAGTTGTAGAATATCCTTATAAGTTAGATCTTGCCTACTTATCAGGTAAGTGTTTTCAAAATATTTTTTTCTATTGTGTCAGTTGCTTTTTCACTGTTATTTCCTCAATATCATTTGTTTAGTGTCTAAAAATGATAATGCCAAATTAGTTTAATTTGCCTTTTGTTTTCCTGCAATTAAACACAGAATGAATTTTCAGTTTATGACTCATAGTTGCTGAAGAATTCCTTTGACAGAATAAATCTGTAATTTAGTTTTTCTGTTTTCTATGAATGCATTTGACTACTTGATCTTTAGAAGTTCCAGCTCAGATGTGGTTGGATACCTCAATGCACTTCTGACTGAGACACAACACAGTCTAATTACAAAGCATCCTATAACTCAGACACAGAGATAAAACCAGATATATAGAATATACTTTCATTGTAGATTCATGTGTGCAATTTGGGCAAAATCAGCAAAATCACTGAACATTGTCTGAATTTCAGATTCCCAATTTCTAAAGGTGAATTTTATTATAATTCTTTGACTCTTTTATTTTCCCACTGTTTGTGGTCTATTCTAGGTGAAATGATTTCTTCTGGTGGGACTGGCAATGCTGAAAACTTATATTACTCTACATTCACCTCTGCTTATAGGTTTAATAATAGATATTAAGTATCATTCATTCTGGGCTCACTAGAACCAGTCAGATGGTTCTGGACCTGCATGGTCACATCTTTGCTTGAATTATTTATATGCAATTATTTTGCTTTTAAAAATAAGAGATGCAATTGGTGAAGCTGTTAAAATGACTGTAATTAAAGCAATGCATGAGAAAATGATCCAATTTTGTGGATAGTTGTTTATTCTGCATTTTACCTTTCAAAACAATTAAATTGTTGTTATACACTTATATGCTCACAGGGAATATTTGCAATAAAATTTTAAACTGGGGAAAATTAGTATTTTATACAAGCCCATTAGAAAAATAAGCAAAGAACCTAATCAGCCTACATTAGGTTGAGACAAATGCTGGTCTCAGGAGATGGTTATTTGATTATTTTCCCTAGTAAATAAGAAAATATGGGGGGAACTTCCCTCTATCATTCTCAGGCCTGTAAGGCCACCAGGATTTGTAGTTAAAGGGCCATAATTTGGTAAGAGTTTCTATGGCCCATTGAGTTATCCAATGAGAATGGCTTAAACTATAGTTTAACCCTACTCCTGCCTCAACTGATTCCCCATTCTTCCTCAGATTAGAAAATTGCTATGCCCTGGAGGTATGTGTATTTTGGTGTCTGGGTAGAGTTGATCCTTCTGCCATTTTTCAATATAATGAAAATTCACAATGGAATTACATTATAAATGTCTTTCAGAAAGTATGAACAATTATTCATTACTCCATCTGAGTAGCTCAGTAGCCTTTAGTTTTCATCTGAATTTTAACCTAATTGATAATGACCTTCAGCCAACTTCCTTCTCTTTCAAATTCCCTAATCACATTTTACAACGGTACCATCAGACGGTCCTGAAATAGCCACATGTGGAGGTGCCAAGGAAATCTATGTAGACTTGAAACACTTAAAAAGAACTGGAGTGAACAAGAAAAGAAAAATCATCCAAATTCTTTAAGTTTACAAAGTGTAATATCTGGTAATGCACCTCATTTAATGGTCCAAAATAATTTTCAAATTATTTTCTAAAAATAACACAGACTGTATATTTCAGGAAACTCAAGTTCAGCGTGGTATTATAGTGTTCCATATCATTTCAGAATAGTTATAAAGCCTTGTTTTTAACATTTCTTTATCTTGAAATGAGCCTAGCATTATTTCCCTAATGATCAATAAATGTAGACATGTAACAGTCAAGATCTATGCCAATTAATCTGGAAATGTTGGAAAAGTAACTTGAAGAGAGCATTGTTCCTCAGAAATAAAGGCAACAATTTGAGAGAATCAGTGGGGTTCCACGGCTTTCCTGCCACCAAGCCCAGTCACAAGACCAAATGTAAAAACAACATAATTAAGCATTTAAATGATTTATCTGAATGCTGGATGCTTGGTTTAATAAAGCTGGGACAACTTGCCTAACTTCCTGAGTGTTTCATATTTCATGGGTTTTTATGGGATTGTGTACATACTAACTAGAAGACTGTATGATCAATTTTTATTAAATAAAAATCGTGTGGCTGGGCACAGTGGCTCACACCTGTAATCCCAGCACTTTGGGAGGCCAAGGCAGGCAGATCACTTGAGGCCAGTTCAAGACCAGCCTGGCCAACATGGTGAAACCCCATCTCTACCAAAAGTACAAAAATTAGCTGGGTGTGGTGGCAGGATCATATAGTCCCAGCTACTCTGGAGGCTGAAGCAGGAGAACTGCTTGAACCTGGGAGGAGGAGGTTGCAGTGAGCCGAGATTGTGCCACTGTACTCTAGCATGGGTGACAGAGTACACTGTCTCTCAAAAAAAAAAAAAAAAAAAAGTAAGAGGAAAGCAAGATAGAAGAAAAAGCATCATCCTAGCTGGGCGTGGTCATTCCTGCCTGTAATCACAGCACTTTGGGAGGCCAAGGTGGGTGGATCACCTGATGTCAGGAGTTTGAGACAAGCCTGGCCAACATGGTGAAACCCTGTCTCTACAAAAAATACAAAATCAGCTAGGCGTGGTGGCTCACACCTGTAATCCCAGCTACACGGGAGGCTGAGGCAGGAGAATCGCTTGAACCTGGGAGGCGGAGCTTGCAGTGAGCTGAGATCTGAGATCGTGCCATTGCACTCCAGCCTGGGCAACAAGAGCGAGACTCTGTCTCAAACAAACAAACAAACAAACAAGCTGAAAAAGCATCATCCTAAAAGAAACAAAATAAACATAATTAAGCCAAATAGAATGGGCCTATTAACTTCATCTAAAATAAAAATCTGATCTCAAAAGCATACAGATGGGAGTGAATGTGTTTTTAATATTTTATCTTACTTTTTTATGCTACATGATTTCAGTGTCGGTTCTGTTTCTGTTTAATTCCAAAAAAGCTGCATATTTAAGGATTTTTTTCAACTCTGCGACAAGAAACATTAAGGATACATTTGAAGAGATAAGCTCTTCAGAGACTAAAGAACAGTTTTTAAAGTTTATCTTCTGAAAGCACATTAATATTTTTATTTAGAAGTCTTTGTGGTTTTAGGGTAGACCAAACAGTGCTGACAACAACTTAGTAATGATTGTAGTAACCATGGCACCTCCTTTACCTCTTAGTTGGTGTATAATTAACAGTTTAAAAGTTTTCCTGAGTAGGAAATAGTTGTCCAGTATTATTGCCTCTGCACATTTTGATCAGCTGCCAATTGAGGAACGTCTGTGGCAAAACTTTATAAGCTTATCTCTTGGTTCATTTGGATTACTGGGGGGAGAAAGAAAGGGCAGTCTTCAAGTTGCTGCTAATTAAAATGATTGCTATGACTCCTCTCCAAGGACTACTCTTTCAGTTATAAAGTGCATGTGTAAATGAAGCACCCCAGGCATCTGCAAATTCAGAAAAGCAAGTCATAGCCACTGAGACTTTTTTTTTTTTTTAAATGGAGTTAGCATACAACAGGCTCAGCAGGAAAATAAAATGGTGGGGGAATCTGTTTACAAGAGCTCTTTAGATTTTCTTGTATGATAACATGTTTTGAGGAACATTGGGAAAATATTAGTTCTTTTCTTCTTTTTCAAGGGCAGTTAATGGAAGTTGGATTTCACATTTATGGGCCAAAGTTCTGACCTGGCATTTAAATTTTTCATAAGGGGGGCTTCTGATGTTTTGGGGGATATTAGTGCCATCACAGCTACTGTCACTGTCCACTCATGAGCCAAGGGCATCTTACGATAAGCACTGTGTCTCTCTACCAGAGGCCAGTCTCCAGCCATAGGAGCTTGTTCAAGCTGTGCAGAGGGCAGGCCCATTCTGGGGAGTTAGGCTTCCTGGAGCAGCCATCCAGAAATCAAAACAGGAATTGATAGATAAATACCACAAGCTTCCTTGGCTCTTAGGTGGGACAGGTTGAGATGTCCCCTCCTTTGTCTCATAGAATTCCCAGTGGGATCGTACCTGTGTTACCTTCACGTGGTAACTGCTTACTATGCAGCTTCTACTGGCTTCCTTCCCTTTTAAGTCCTATTTCCTCATTTTCCTTTCAGTAATTGTTGGGATCACCTACCAAACAAGCTGTGTATACTCAAATCCTTGATTCAGGATCTGCTTTGGAACAATGCAACCCAGGACAAGTGCTATTGCTAAGATGGAGGTACAGAGATATTCTAGTTTGTACGGATCCAATTAAATCACGTCTGATTTTATTTATCTCCTTAATTTCCTTAATCACAACCCCAAAAAGGAGCCCCAGTAGAATATGAAACCTTGGCAACACCTAAGCAATGCACAGGATTATCACATATCTGATACCAAAACATTAATAAATGTTCATGGGATTTTGGTAAACAAATCTAATTTTAAAAGAACTCACTTTAAGCATTTCATATCACTTGTGATACTATCATAAAGTCACAAGGATTATCTAGAAGTTTAGGCTAGACACTTACTAACTAGAAACATGACTACTTCATCGAATATTAAAAATAGCACAAATCATTGTCTCCATGATATATTTCAGCTGAAAATGGAAAATTTGAACATAAAACAATAATATTTACTATATTCACTCCAAATAATACATACTCTATATTTAACTATTTGGGGGAATTATCACTTTTTTTTCTGCTTTCAACTAGGTGTTTGCTATGCCTTTTCCAATATTGGGCTTTGTATTGTTATTAAACAATGCCTACAAGGCTCTTGCCTCAACCCTCTTGATTTGTTGAAACATGCACATATTCTATTGACATGTATAATAAAATAGAAAACAGAAGCTTTGAATAGCACAAATCAAGCCACCGCTCTCATTCCCCAAATTTGTCCTGATTGTCTGCATACTACAAGAACATGCAGCATTTTAGTTCAAACCATTCAATTGTTGAGGTTACTTTGAATGTGACTACACATGTAAACCAGATAAAGAAAGCAAACTGAATTCAATAAGCTCACAGGTTATTTACAAAATATTAACCAGTTAAATAGTTACAGCTGGTCAGAGAAAAGGGCTGATGAAACTGTGCCATGGACTCAGCCTCCCAGTATTTGAAGGAATTGTTTCATATTATAGCTGCAGATTTCACAATTAATTTAGCCAAACACAAGTGCGTTATTTTCATCACCCTTAAGAAAACCCTTATAATCCTGAAGTAATTCAGTAGATGTCCCTCTGTAGTTTGTGGTCCACAGTTGTAATATTATTCTCTTGCTTTTTTAACATTCTCCAAAACACTTTGACACTCATTTGAGGGAATCTGTGGGGATCGCTCCCGTGTGAGGCCCCTGGGAAATGGGCCTCGCCATACGGTGAGCTTGAGCCCAGACACAGATCCCTGGTTGGGGGAGTCGAGCTGAGGGAAAGCAGGAACTGAGAGAGGAACTATGTTATTCTAAATAATTAACAGACATTACTTTATGGATATTAGGACTTGGGAGGCAATGTGTCCACTTTTGGCTTCTTATGGTTTATTGCTTGATTGTGTTCATTTTGGACCCTTGTTACGTTCATTGTAAAATATTAACTTAAGTATTTACACTTGGTAACTTACTTACTGTAACTTACAGGGCGTAACTGTAAC
Source organism: Callithrix jacchus (assembly GCF_049354715.1). Taxonomy (NCBI): domain Eukaryota; kingdom Metazoa; phylum Chordata; class Mammalia; order Primates; family Cebidae; genus Callithrix; species Callithrix jacchus. The sequence continues at coordinate 23,075,095 of NC_133524.1, forward strand.
TTACTTCCCATAGCTTACTGGGCGTGACTATAACTTACTTACATTGATCTATTGGGCATAACCTAATTACTGAAAGTAACCTACTTATTGGGTGTAACCTACTTAATGGGATTAACTTACTTACTGGGCGTAACTTAGTGGGTGTAACTTGCTTACTGTAACTTAAGTACGTTGATCTGTGTAAACAACTTTGACTTCAGAAAAGTATATAAGGAAATATATTGCAAAAATAAAATTGCTGCTTGGACATAGCCTAAGCCAGCCCTCCAGACTCTGCTTTTCTATTTTCTTTCACTTCCGTGCACTCTCTCCCTCAGGTTGAACGAGACATCTACTTTGGTGGTCTCGGGGACTCCTGCAGGTCGGTAGTCCCCTGGCAGATGTGCCGGACCCCGACACTCATTCTGCTACAAACTGGAGTGTTTAACTCAGAAAGATTGACTGTGGCTGCCAGAGGGAGAGTTGAGAATGACTCCAATTTTTGTTGTCTGTTTAGCTTTTTCTGGATTGCTTAGAATGTCAGATTTTAAAACATGGACTAAGTACCATCTCACGCCAGTTAGAATGGAGCTCATTAAAAAGTCAGGAGACAACAGATGCTGGAGAGGATGTAGAGAAATAGGAAGGCTTTTACACTATTGGTGGGAGTGTAAATTAGTCCAACCATTGTGGAAGATGGTGTGGTGATTCCTCAAGGATCTAGAATCAGAAATACCGTTTGACCCAGCTATTCAATTACTGGGTATATGCCCAAAGGATTATAAATCATTCTGCCATAAAAACACATGCACATGTATGCATATTGCAGCACTGTTCATAATAGTGAAGACTTGGAACCAACCCAAATGCCCATCAATGACAGACTGGATAAAGAAAATGTGGCACATATACACCATGGAACACTATGCAGCTGTAAAAAAGAATGAGTTCCTTTACAGGGCGTGGTTGAAGCTGGAAGCCATCATTCTCCGCAAACTAACAGAGGGACAGAAAACCAAACACCACATGTTCTCACTCATAAGTGGGAGTTGAACAATAAGAACCCACGGACACAGGGAGGGGAACATCCCACACCAGGGCCTTTTGGTGGGTGGGGGGCTAGGGGAGAGATAGAATTAGGAGAAATACCTAATGCATGCAAGGCTTGAAACCTAGATGATGGGTTGATGGGTGCGGCAAACACCATAGCACATGTATACCTATGTAACAAACCTGCACATTCTGCACATGTATCCCAGAGCTTAAAATGATAATAATAATAATAATAATAATAATAATAATGAGATGGATGAAGAAAAGAAAAATGTGAAAGAAAATACCAATTTTTGCCCTTCTTTTCTCCTGAAAGCATATGACCATTGCTGAAGTCTAAATCAGATCATCACTGCAACTAATAGACAAGTAAGTATAAACAAGTACCTTAAGCACTGGTATAAACCATGTATTTCATATTCTTCATTTTTGTTGATTGAAGCTAAATTCAAATTGCATTTTGTGGTATTGTGACTCTTCCTAAGGCATGTGCTTCTATGAAATGAGGGAATCCAGGCTCTTTCTATGACTGTTGATGATACTGTCACACTGTGTATCTATTCTTTATCCTTTTCCTCTGACTCTCCTCAGCACCTACTCCTATCTTTGTGGAAAATTAGGATTCTATGAATTAGATGGAATGAATGCATTATATACCAGCAAGAATCCAAATAGAGAGAAAGATATTTTGGAAAGAGACCTGTAGTAAGAATATGTCATTTGGAATACTAAATATTTTACTGATATAACAGAGAAAATGTGTATTAATGAAATTTGTGTATTAGGCAAAGCTAAGAGAGATCCCAAATATTTTAGAAGTCAGAATTGAAACAAAACGAACTCCTGATAAATCAGATAAGCCATCCTGGTTTCAAAGAAGACAATGAAAAAATACTGAATAATAAATAATACAAAGACTCCTCATACAGACATTGATAAAGCTGAAGAATGTAAAACTTCTCATCTATGTAAAGGGATTTAAAAAATTCAGATGGAATAAAAATAAATGTGTAAAAAAATTCTATAATGCTATTCAGCTTGAATGGGCTAAAATATATTAAAGTGAAACTAACAGGATGAACATACTATTACTGAAGTAAGGTTGTTCAGACAGTAGTAAAATCATAACTTTAAAGTCAGAAGAGGGATTCAAATCTTGGCTCCCCCATTTTCTAGCTGCATAACTGTAGATTAATTACGTATCCTATTTTAGCCTTTTATTTAGATAGTAACGTTAGTTTCAAAGGATGCCGTAAGGGTTAAATGAGTTAATATAAGTCAGGAGTTCTTGAAGGGGCAATTTTTTTCCCCCAGGGGGCGTTTGCCAATGTCCGTAGATATTTTTTTGTGTGTTGCACTGCGGTGGGTGGTGTAGTATAAGTACTACTGGAATCTAGTGAGTAGAGGCCAGGGATGCTATAATATTATACTCAACATTCTACAATGCACAGGACAGCCCCGTATTAAGGTAGGGAGAGCCCTTGTGAAGTACACAGCCATTACCTGGTGTGTAGTAAACAAGAGCGATCTACAGATACTATCTGAATTATTGAACTTGAATAAGAATACATAGAATCAAGTTAATTTTTCTCAGAAGAGACAAGAGAAGAAAGTGGTAACATTAAGTTGCGTCAAACATGCTGATAGTGATCCTGGGTATAACCACTGAAAGCCTTTGTGGGACAAACTAAGATGCCCATTGTAAACTTTTTACTTTAAACACTGAAAACTAAAGGTAAAATGTGAGCAATTAAAAAGTGATGAGACCAATAAAAAGTTCTTTTTGCTGGGGTGATGAGAAGCCTATGAAAAATGTTAAACTATACAAACAAATAAGACTGGATTAAACACATCTCCAGGTATTAAAGCTATTAAGATTACTAAACTGTGAAATATGCTACCGAGGAAGTGCAGATCTACCACCACTTGAGACACTTAAAACTCAACTAAAACATTACAAAGTATATTTCTGGGAAGAGGGAACTAGCGCAGAAGGGGATCAAACTGCTAATTCAAGAGGTTTTTTTTTTCCTTCTGATATTTGGGTTTCAGCAACTGTTTTTAAAGTGGTAGAGGCTACGGAGGTTGCGGTGAGCCGAGATTGCGCCATTGCACTCCAGCCTGGGTAACAAGAGCAAAACTCCGTCTCAAGAAAAAAAGAAAAAAGGTAGGAGGCAAAGTATCAAATTGGAAACATGATTCATGAGATGACCCATAAAATTAGTTACTTGATCACTTTGGCAAAGACCATGGAAATTGACAACAGCCTATTATCGTAAAAAAAAAAAAAACTAAGGCTGTTAAAGAGTTTCCTCTTAGATATTATAATCAAATTAGCTTTAATATCTACAAAGTAGACAGTGAACTTGACTTTGAGCCAAAATTTTTTTCAGACATTAACAACCTAGAAATAGTTACATAAAAGATAATGATAAAATTCCTTGTGATAATTTTTAAATTGAATGCCTATCCCATCTAAGCTGCAGTTTCTTACCTCATGAATGGCATAACAATTCACAACTCTTTTAAAATATTTAAGGATTGTCTGAGAAGTACTTTGTAAACTATGTACTAGCTTACTATGCTTCATCCTCTTTAATAAGAAAGCCATTTGACAAGAATCATCTGAACTGATTAAAACAAAACAAAATGTATACAAATTCATGAGGTAAGCAAAACATAGAAAATGCAGACAAGTCAGGCGATGTGACTTGCTGAAGGCCACTTGGTATATGTATAAGGCAGAGGTAGTGACAAAACTAGATTTTCCTGATAACTGGTCTACTATACTTTCTGCTGTTCTGACTGCCCTCCTTCCAGTCCTTTCAAGTGAGTGCTAATAAATGAAAGAAAAAAATGCTTATGGCTTATATTATTCAGGCATCTAAATGTTTATTTCCCTAAATTTTAAGCTTCTGGCTCATGTTTGAGTCCCCATGTACCAGTTGGGAATTTGATAAATATGCTGAATTAATAAATAAAATTTGAGATTTTGCCAGATTCAATAGATAGACTACTGAAATCTGGAGATGGATATATTTTCTTAAGAATATCCATTAGTCTTAGTTATTTCTTGTCTTCTGCTAGCTTTTGAGTTTTTTGCTCTTGCTCCTCTAGCTCTTTCGATTGTGATGATAGGGTGTTGATTTTAGTTCTTTCCTCGCTTTGCATGTGGGCATTTATTGCTATATATTTCCCTCTAGACACTGCTTTAAATGTGTCCTAGAGATTCTGGTACTTTGTGTCTTCGTTTTCATTGGTTTCAAAGAACATCTTTATTTCTGCCTTCATTTCATTGTTTATCCAGTCGACATTCAGGAGCCAGTTGTTCAGTTTCCATAAAGCTGTGTGGTTCTCAGTTAGTTTCTTAATTCTGAGTTCTAATTTGATTGCCCTGTGGTCTGAGAGATTGTTTGTTATGATTTCTGTTCTTTTGCATTTGCTGAGGAGTGAGAACAGACACTTTTCAAAAGAATACATATATGAGGCCAACAAACATATGAAAAAATGCTCATCATCACTGATTATTAGAGAAATGCAGATCAAAACCACATTGAGATACCATCTCACACCAGTTAGAATGGCAATCATTTAAAAACCTGGAGACAACAAATGCTGGATAGGATATGGAGAAATAGGAACAGTTTTACACTGTTGGTGGGAGTGTAAACTAATTCAACCATTGTGGAAGACAGTGTGGTGATTTCTCAAGGATCTACAAATAGAAATTCCATTTGACCCAGCAATCCCATTACTGGGTATATATCCAAAGGATTATAAATTGTTCTACTATAAGGACACATGCACACGAATGTTCATTGCAACACTGTTTAAAATAGTAAAGACTTGGAACCAACCCAAATGCCCATAGACGATAGACTGGACAAGGAAAATGTGGCACATCTATACCATGGAATACTTTGCAGCCATAAAAAATGATGAGTTTGTGTCCTTTGTAGGGACATGGATGAATCTGGAAACCATCATTCTCAGCTAACTGACACAAGAACAGAAAATCCAACACTGCATGTTCTCACTCATAGGAGGGTGATGAACAATGAGAACACATGGACACAGGGAGGGGAGCATTACACACTGGGGTCTGTTGGCAGGGGCCAAGGGAGGGACAGTGTGGGGTGGGGAGGTCAGGGAGGGATAACATGGGGAGAAAGGCCAGGTGTAGGCGATGAGGGGATGGAGGCAGCAAACCACATTGCCATGTGTGTACCTATGCAACAATCCTGCATGTTCTGCACATGTACCCTGGAAACTAAAGTACAATTAAAAAAAAAACCCCAATATCCATTAGTCAAGACAATTTCCGTTCTTGGTTAAGTCTTTTTGAATTAGCAATTATGAATTGTCAAGTATTATCTAAATTAAGATGTGTAATATATGAAAGTGTTTTGAAGTAGAAGAAATTTATAATAATTTGTTCTATTTTCATCACCATTAACTGAAAGCTGGAATAAGCTAATTAAATGAAAATATTTCTGAACACACAATAGAGATAACATGAAGGAAACACCTTAGTTACTTTCCACTACTGGAAAGTTGTCACGTAAAGAAGCATTAGGTTTATGCTATATGGTCCAAGAAGGCAGAACTAAAACCAAATGATTTTGGTTTTGGATTAGCAAAGACTACTTCAAAATGGGAATGGCTTCCTTTGGAAGAAATGATTGTCTTATTTTTGGAAGTGTTCGAAAGGGGATGGGGCAATCATTCACTGGGGAAACTGTGAGAGGGATTTGGATACTGAGTAGAAGCTGGGTTTAACAAACTCAAAAATTCCATATTTGAGATTCTATTATCATAATGGATAAAGGGATATAGGTTAGTGAAATTGCTACCCAACTCTTTACCTGAAAAACTAGTACTACCTAAAAAAAGTTGTAATTAAAAGAAAATTTCACAGACTTTATTATCAATGGGGGTCACCCTTTATTAAACAGTGCAGTCAAAATGCACTCAGGTTTAGCCAGACTTTTCCTATTTGGGCATATTGTTTCTAATTGAAAGTAAGATAGATGGGGTACTGAAATCTAAACAGCACCAGTAATGGCTTCTAATTATTTTGTTGTAAAAACATAGGCATTCTCTCTCTTTTAATGGCTGTGTTTTCCTGCTGTTTCCAATTGCAACAGCTTCTTTGAGAAACTATGTGAAATATTTCCTAGGTAATCATTTGGCTAGCCCCAAGTGACCAATTTATGACAGCTATGCTAAATAACATTACTGAAATTCCATGGTACAGCCCAGTCACAGAAGTGAGTGTAAAATACATTGCAATTTAACTCTCCCTGCAGGATCATGGTTATAATATCACTGATGGAGAAACAGCTTACTTCCCGAATGGGTTTGCAAAACACCAAATGACCAAAAAGTGATAAATTCAATTAGTCAAATTAAGATGTACTCACAAAGTACAAGGCACTGGGATGGGCTAGAAATAATTATTTTTCCGAAAAGGCATTAAAAAATAGTATGGATAAGCATAGCTAGTGGATTCATTAAAATACTCAGTCATGGGTTCCACTCTGAATTTTTAGATTCTGCAATGCTGGATTAAGGCATAGAAATCTATATTTTTAACAAGCAATGCAGGGGAAACCAAAGGAAGTGGCAAATGGACTATATTTTGAGAAACACTGCCAATATTTCTATATATTATGCTTTAGTCTTTTCCAGATTATAACATGGTTGCTTTCCATGTGTAAAGATTTTTATTCAGAATTATGCTACTTAGGACACTTAAATATTATTTGATAACCCTTCCTTTGGAATTGATCATTATTTTTATATACACTTTTTTGGAGGAGAAAACAGATACAGAGAATTCATCTCAATTTTCAACATCTCCACAAGAACACTGAATTACCTTTGGTTAGCAGGTAAGCTTGGCTTTTGTACTGCTGAGACCCTAGAGAAGCCCTCTCCAGTAGAACTTTCTGTGATGATGGATATGGTCTGTGACATCAAAGATAGCTAATAGCTAATAACTCTACATGGTTATTGAGAATGTGCAATGGGGCCAGTGTGACTGCAAAACTAAATTTCTAATTTTAGCTAATTAAAATTTATATAGGCACATGGAGCTAGTGGCTACTGTTTAGGGTATCATGGCTCTAGACAGGACTTTTGGAAGATGTAATTTTTGGGGGCAAACTCTTAGAACTGTCTCCTGAAACAGGGTGAACAATGGAAAAGAATGAGGAAGACATTAGGAAGATGCTGGAAGTTAATGTAGTACACCAGGAAATGTATTTTTTTGTTGCTGTTATTGTTGTTTTGCCCACCAGACAACAGGCCACGTGTCCAGTATTTTGTTGGACTAAGTTACCATGCTTTCAACAACCTTATGTAATAAAACAGATACTTTTACCTTCTCTCTGACTAAACTCAATCTGTTGACCTGTGTTTCTCTCTCGCTCGCGCTCTCTCTCTCTCTCTCTTACAGATGCTGGCCTTTTTGCAGTGAGTAACCTTTAATATACACTTACTGAAAGCACACATCTTCACAGCTGAAAATTAAAATAAAATATATTCCATTATAATGTTGGTGATACCTCTCCTAGTAGATCTTGTAAGCTGTATTTCCCAAGCAATACCACTTTTGATCACTTTCTCAATTCTTCACATGAAATATTCATTGGTAGTGAAATGTCTTAGTAGGGCAGGTTTAAGAGAGAAGAGGGAAAACAAATACTGAACCACGATCAAAGAATATGGTAAAAACAAAAGAAGCAAAAGAAAGATGGAAAAAAGTAATATGAAATTTCAATTAAAGTATAAAAATGTTACTGATTTTTATCCCACTCATTTTTTTCTGGAAAGACTTTATTCTTTATTTTCTCCTTCTTTCTCATACCATGTAAAATCACACCATAGCAGGTTCTTAAAGTCTAACTGTTAGCAACTCTGGCTGCATATTAGAATCACCTGGGAATATTGAAAATGACTGATATCCACATTTCACTCTTGGAGATTGTCATTTAGTTGGTTTGAGGAGCAGCTCTGGGATAGCATGTTTTATTTATTTATGTTTTTTGGATTTTAGACATTACAAGATTTTAGAAGAGGAGGGAAGTTAGAAATCAATGAATGGCCTTCTCATTTTGCAGATGAGGTAAATGTGGTCCAGAGAAGGGCTCATGTAGTTAGTTATTTGTTTCTGAGCTAAGACCAGAGTTAAAGATCTGATTCCTAGTCTAATTCTTCTAGAACAGTACAATGCCACCACTGGTGTGTTTTCAAGGTATGGGTTCAACCTACCTTTATCTTGACATGTTTCTTAGTGGTCCTACTCTTCTTAACACAACACCACTTTCACTTTCCCTGTGGCATCTATTTCAAATATTCTTAGGTTGTATGATGCATTTGTACTGATTGGCCACTCGAGCAGGTGGTTACATTTACCTTTGGGCAGATTGTCTCTACCTAGAATATCTCAAATAAGGTGGTATATATTAGGTCAGAGTAGTATTTCTCAATCTTGGCTGCAAAGTAGAATCGAATGAGGGATTAAAAAAAAATACTGATGTCTGGGTTTCCTCTCAAACCAAGTAAATCAGCATCTCTATAGATGGGCCCTTGGCATTGGCATTTTATAAGTTTCCCAGGGGCTTCTAATGTCCAGCCAAGGTTGAGAATGTCTGGATGGAGGAAGATGTAAAGGAAGATTCTTAATTATTAAATGCTGGATGGTCAGATGACATAAATGGTTATGCTGACTATATCTCCCCTTGTGTGTCTCCTCCAACTAATTTAATATGAATTTGCCATGTTGGCTTTACCAAGACCTCACAACTTGGGTAGTTGCCATGGTTACCACAAATGCGCGGTCATGGTTGGGAATACAGTAAATCAATATTTTTTTCACAGTAAAATGTGAGCTATGCTGAACTCAAAAACCAAGTGACTTTTTCAGTAGCTTTGAGAGGCCTGTTTTATGTTTGGTTTCTTTTTAGAGGTATTGTTCAGACTCAAGGGCCAAACCTAGGAAATTATTTTTTATTTTTCTTTTGAAAAGTTTTCTTTAAAAGAAAAATGCTTTAATAAGACCTTGATGAATGTATTTTATGTAACATGAGCTGGTTCAAGATGGAGTGCAACAATCAAGAAGTATACACTAAAGAAAGAAAGGTGGGGAAGGGAGAGAAAAAGAAAGGGAAGGAGAAGGAAGAAAATGAGAAGAAAGATGAGTAATGAGAGGAAGGGAAATATAAAAAACAGATTCAATACTATGAACTCTTACAGTTTGAAAGCATTATCTCATTCAATGCTAAAACAACCCTTGAGCTAGGTGCTATTATATTTGTCATTATTTAGTTGGAAAGACTAATCCTCAGAGAAATCAACTTGCTTAAAGTTACCAGATTCATAAGAAGATATTTAAATCTTTGTCAGGGTTACTAGTTGGCTCTGTGCTTTTAATAACTTCAATATCTTCTGTTTCCGATTTCGTTGTTGGCTTCTGAATCAGGGTGGGAATTTTTACTAATTGGACTTCTCCATTTGTATTACATGTGTTATGCATAGAAAAATGCAAGAGGTATGTGCTAGTTGTCATTGGTTCTAGTTCTTCACTGTTCCCTTCTTGTATCCATGCCCTTTAACATGTGACTTTGCACCTCTTCCCTCTATAGAGTTGTGTATTAGCCTATTCTCACACCGCTATGAAGAATACCTGAGACTGGGTAAGTTATAAAGGAAAGAGGTTTAATTGATTCACAGTTCCACATGTCTGGGGAGGCCTCAGGGAACTTACAATATGGCAGAAGGCAAAGCAGACACCTTCTTCACAAGTCAGCAGAAAGAAGTGAGTGCAAGCAGGGGAAAAGCCAGATGCTTTTAAAACTATTAGATCTTGTGAGACTCACTCACTTCCATGAGAACAGCACAGGGGAAACCTCCCCTATGATTGAATTATCTCCACCTGGTCTCCCCCTTGACACATAGGGATTATAGGGATTACAATTCAAGATGAGATTTGGGTCGGGACACAAAGCCTAACAATATCAAGTTGTATTCTATTTCCTCATCTCTTGAGTTTGAGATTGGCTATATGACTTGCTTTGGCCAACAGAATGAGATGGAAATGGTGGTGCGACATTCCCAATCTAGACAAAAGTCTTTTGTGCCTCCACCATGCCATAAAGAGGTCAGACCCTCAGTAATCCAAGGAAGAGAATGAGGAATATTTGGAACCAACTCACACCTGTAGTGTGAAGAAGAGCTACCCCCAGATCACCTTTGATTAAAGTCCAGCTGACCTGTTGAGCAATCTCAGACACATGAGCTTACCCAGCTGAGTTCAGTAAGCCATCCAGTCCAACCACAGACGTGTGATTTGTGAACAAGCCCAGCTGGAGTCAGGAGAACTGCAGTTGTATAAGTGAACCAAATACCATATATATATATATATATATATATATATGTTACTGAGATTTTGTGATTGTTATGCCCAGTAGCTCATATTACAGGATGAGAGAGAGCTAATATCACTGTACTTCTGAATATGTGGACACATAAAAACACACAAAGGGCAGTCTACATGTGCTAGGGTCAAATATTTGTACAACATGACTGCTGGGAAGAAAAAACACCCTGTGGCTTATTTCTCCTGGTCACACAATTTGAAGTAGTACTGAGCCACAGGGATATTTCTTTCCTCCATGGTAACTGATCTGTAGCACAGTACTTGTTAAAAAGGACATTGAGTCAGAGGGAGAAGACAAAGAGAACCTTACAGTCATAAGGTTGACGTGTGGCTCCAGAAATGTTATTCTGAAATATCCTATGGGCTGAAGGTGCAGAAATAGCTGGTGGGCTCTCCCTTCTTTATAAAGATATCACATATTGCTGATCTTTGCTTCTACTGAGCACTATTCTTAACAGCTATTCATAACCTTTAGGGACTAGAGACTAAGAACAGTGGCGACTCTCAAGGTTAGGTAAGTAGGAAAGGAAGATGAGACTGGAAAGAGTAATAAAGGGAGAAAGTTTTTATAATACACATGCCTATCTTATCAGAATTACTGGTGGGAAGTCATATGCATATTTTATAAAATAAAATTACCCAACATACTCTGGTACTTACGAGGTTCCAGTTGAGAAATACTTCACTAAAAGCAGTCTTTTCAACTTTTTCAGTCTATGGCTCATCTTTACTATGAAATCCCACTTTACAAATGAAAAAAGAATTCTACAATAACCAAGAATTATAGAGAAGAAAAATAAACAATTTGTAGTAAAAATTTTTTGTTGGCAATGTATGTGAATCACATTATTAACTTTCAGAAGTCTGAGTTTTTAAATAAGATTCTGAGAGTCCTTTTACATTTCTGAAATTTAGGAATCCAACTGCCCAAGAAATGAAGGAACAATGAGTTCATATTTGAACTATAATGCATATACATCTTAACTTCTAGTTATTAGAAAATTATACATAAAAATATTGTTGATGCAAATATGTATCCCTACTCACTATAAGATGAACAAACAACCATTCCCAAGCTAAATTAATAATGATGAAGCTAAATTAGCAGCATTTATAATTAAAATTCAAGGATTAGAGTAATTGAAAACCACAATCAAATGAAGACAGCACTGATGATAAACTTGCTGATTACAAATTGCCCTTTCTGGAATTTGGTGGTATTCCAACTGCATATATACTTAGAATCATATGTGGCAGCCCCATTTCTAGAATGCAAATGAAAATCTTTAGTAGACTCTAGAAATTTACTAGAAAGAACAAAGCTGCGTCTTGATTATTTTGTTATAAGAATGCAAGGATGCTTTCAAAAGTTTTGGAGTAGTATCAAAGGGAACCAACCTAAAGGGGCTCCCAGTGGTCAAATTGTGGCATTGGAGCATAAAAAGAAAATAATAATTGTGGTCAATGTTTCTGAACACGAGATCTATAATCAATAGACAAATTAATATTAATAGGTATAAGATTTTTTGCTGCAATGCAGTGGCCATCTGTGTGGAAAATATTCATGTATTACATGATACTTTATACACTATTACAAATATTAATGACTGCAACAAAGCATTCAATTCATGGCTGCAAAAATAGATGTCATTGGGCTAGCTACAGCCTAGAGACTGGATATACTAATATTTCAAAATTCAGCAGAAAGGACACTTCAATTGCACTGGATGGGACCATACAAAGTCCTTCTAACTGCTCTCCAAATGACAAGGTCTCATGCTATCTGGTCCTGAATCTTCATGTCCTCCTGTGAGTTGTCTGCTGCATTCACTAAGAGCTCCTTACTCTTAGTTTCATGTATCACTTTATAGCCATAGAAGTAAATTGTATGTATTTTCTACTGGCCCAAAATTTGTTCTTTAGAATGTTCACCTTGTAGATAAAAATTAAGATCACAACCACAGACTTTTCCTTGCCTTTGGAGAGCAACCAACCCTCAGAAAAACCATGCTTCCTTGAATTCCCCCACAAAATCACCAAAATCCCCATATCCTATAACAAGAACTTTCTCACGCCCTCTTACTAAGCTGCCTCATGGTTTCCTATCATATACTGTCTTCCTCATTACAATGGGCCGATAAGGCCAACTCTGTTCAACCATAACTATGTCTCTGATGGTCTTTGGCTGGAAGGCACCAATATCACAAATAAGATTTGATCTGGACCACTTCAAGAACAAAATGAAGGGTTAACTTTAAAGCATATACTACAAGTAAGTGTCTTCTGCTGAGAAGGAGAAAGAAGGGAGAGGAGAGAGGGGAAGAGGGGAGAGGGGAAAGGGAATAATAACCACTAAAGTAATTAAACCTAAAAAAAATCACCATAAGTTACTATGTTGATCTCCCTGGATTTGCTAATATAATTACTACTTTTCAATTCTAAGGTACAAGATTTTGTCATTCCAGATTGGAGGCAAATGTCAAAGAATGATTAACTAAGATCAAAATGATATACATTTTGCTACTCAGTATTCATTGTACAAATGGTTTCAAATATTGGGTGTGTGCCTTTAATATTCAGGGCTTTAAAAAAGAGTTCCGTAATTGAAAAAAATTATGCATACTTTTCAAATAGTACAGAAAGTATTCATGGTTTAATTATCTGCAGGTTCACTGCAGAATCAAATTCAAAGCAAGAAAGTATTTAAAGCCAAGAGGTATCTGTGGTAGGAAGGGCATGTAGAAATGCCCCTTTTAAGAAAATAAAAATAGAAAAATAGAAATGTCTCTCTTTAATAAAAGAATCAGTTTTAATTAGAGAAAAAATAAAGCTAATCACTTTGACTTAAATTACAGAGTCTCAATTATTCAGATGGGGTCTGAAATAACTTAGACTGTGATGTGAAGAGTGGTGAATTCATAATCTGGTAAACGAAGAAGTTGTTTTGAAAAGGTAATTGATCAGGATGAAGTAAATATCTGAAGATTATGATGTACTCTGCCATCTGTCTTAACTCATAAACTTCTCTGTTGAGCTTTTCTTCATTTATTGGTAAATAGATTCTCTTGCTGTCAAACTGGTTTGCCATGAGAACCTGTCATACCCACCTGATCTTCAAACATGCAGCATTCTGTAGGCATCATGTTTGGTGAGAAAAAGTTCTAAATAATTTAGGAATGTCATAAAATATGGTTAATGTGGGAAACAGTGATAGTTAATGTCATTAATTACTTTTAAAAACATCGGTTGTATTAAAACCTAAGACAAACATATTGCTTATATTTTAGGTTTTTTTTTTTCTGCCCTAACCTGAATTCTTCATAACAATATCTCTAAAAAGGTTACTGTCTTCCACAGTGTAAACATATAACAAAACATCACATTTTACCGCATAAATACATAATACAGTTGTCCCTTGTTATCCGTGGGAAGTTAGTTCCAGGACAGCCCCATTGCCACCAACCCACTCTAATGGATGTCAAAATCTGAGGATTCTCAAGTCCTTTATATAAAATGGTGTAATATTTGTATATAACCTACACACATCCTCCCATATACTTTAAAGCATCTCTAGAGTGCTTATAATACTTAATAGGATGTAAATTCCATGTAAATAGCTGTTATGCTGTATTGGTTTTTTAATTTGTATTTTTAAATATTTATCTATTTGAGAGGGAATCTCCCTCTGTCACCCAGTCTGAAGTGCAGTGGCACAATCTCCACTCACTGCAACCTCTACTTCCCAGGTTCAAGCGATTCTCCTGCCTCAGCCTCCAAAGTAGTTGGGACTACAGGCGTGTGCCACTACACCTGGCTAATTTTTTGTATTTTTAGTAGAGACGGGGTTTAATAGAGATGCAGTGTTGTGTATGCATAGAAGACACTACAAAGAGAAGCAAATCAGCCATCCTGCCAAACCAGAAATTTAGTGTCTGGATTATGATAATTTTCTCTGGGAGGGATTAGATAGACTTGAAGAGTCACAAAGAATTAAAATCTGTATGCTTAGAAAGAAAATTAACTTTAGTTATTTGGTCTTCTGAGACCATTATCGTTATGAACTTCATTAGCTCCACTTAGAAAGTTTCTTTATAGGGAAGTTTGGTGTGTATATGCGGAGGGAAGGGTTTGGGAAGGGGTTCTGCTTATTTTCTATATTTGTTTTTATGACAACAAGAATTAATAAGCTCTTCGTGGTGATTTCAACTCCTTCTAAAAACAAAGTGGAAACAAGCACCATATAATAGAGAAGGGGGGAATATATTTGCTTCAGGCTTCCTAAGTACAGAGATGATGGATATTTACTTTTATATATGTTAAAACAGGTATACTTGACTTGAAAAAGCTAAAGTTGGTATTTCTAACCAACTTTCACTGTCTGGTGTATAATCCCTGTTACTGTCTCTTATTTTCATTTTGTCAACATTTCTGAAAATACAGTGTACATACTGGAAATATCACACGTAAGTGTAATGAATTTTCACTAAGTAAACACACTCATGTAACTACCTAGATACAAAATTGAACACTGTCAAACAGTTGTTCAAATTATCCTCTCATATCTGAAACTGCTGTAGTCACATCCCCTTGTATATTTCTTATTTGTTTCACATTTTTTTCTTCATTTCCTTTGCCAGGGGTTTATCTATATCATTTGTCTTTTCAAAGAACCACTTTATGTATTTTTTCTTCATTATTGAACATTTACTTTGATTTCAATATTTTCTGCTTTTTGTTATTTCCTTGCTTTTTTTCTTTGAATTTAATCTGATGTTCATTTTTACTAATAACTGAAGAAGAATACTTATATGGGTGATTGGGAGTTTTGCTTTTTTTCTAATAACAATGTTATAGGCTATACATTTACTCTATGGCTTTAGTTTTATACGTAGTATTTTCATTATCTTTCAAACAATTTTCTAATATCCATTGTAATTCCTTCAATGATCCATGTGTTACTTAGCATTATATTGCTTTATTTCCAAACATATGAGCCATTTTTTGGTTATACTTTTTCTTATAGATTTCTAGCTTAATTATATTAGGTTGAGAGAATATACTCTGTGCCATTTCAGCCTCTTGAGATTTGTTGAGACTTACTTTATGCCCAAGTATATGGTTAATGTTGCACATGAAAAGAATGTGTATTCTGTAATTGTTGGGTGCCGAATTCTTTACATGCCAATTAAGTCAAGTTGTGAATCATGTGTTCTAATTTTCCATGTTACCTGATTTTCTTTCAGTTTCTTCTATCAGTTAGTTAACAGAGATGTGTTTAAATTCTCTGCCATGATTGTAGATTTGTTTATTGCTCCTAGTATTTGTCTCAGTGCTTTTAAAAAATCATATTATATTAGATGCACACAAATATGAAATTGTTTAATCCTCAAGGTAGACTAAATATTTTACCACTGTGAACCGTTCTTCATTTTCTCTAGTTATATTAGCAAAATTATTTTACCTTTCTTTTGGTTAGTGTTTAAAATGTTCCCTTTCAATCTTTTATGTCCAACCTATCTGTATCTTTGATTTAAACTCTATCTCTTATAAGTAGATTAGTGATTGTTTTCTTTTAATTGAAGTATTTGGTACATAGAACTTAATGTGATTACTGATATGCTTAGTATCAAGTTACTATTTTATTCTATTTGTCATTGATGTCTGTCCCCTTTGCTCTTCTCTCATGCTTCTTTTGGGTTTTTTTAATATTTCATTTTTTACCCTCTGTTAGTTTATTAGTATGCCTTCCTTTAGTGTCACTTTACAATTTACTCCAGGAATTATAACCTGCATCTATAACTTTTCAAACTCTAAAATAAATTAGTAATTTTTTAGCTTCCTGAATTTTATAGCTTCCTCTCCTGCTTTTGTGCTATTCTTTTCTGAATTTTAATTCTGTTTATATTTAAAATAGTCCAAGGCATTACTATTGTGTTATGCAGTCAGATTTACTGAGGTTTACCCACATATTTACTCTTTCCACTGGTTTTCATTCCTTATTGCATCTCTGTCCTTCTCTGTGGAATTTATTTATATTCTCTTTGAAGATTTTCCTTTTGTAGTTTCCAAAGTGTATATCTGCATTTAGTTTTACTGTGAAGAACATCTTGATTAGATATTGATTTCTAGGTGGCAATTATTTTTCTTTGGCACTTTGAGGATATATTTTATTTTGTTATAAAGTTAGTTATGAGACTTATTTTTGGTCTTTGAAGGAAGCACATCTAATTTCCTTCCATGGTTGTTTCAGATTTAAGATTTTCTTTTTGAGTTTCATTTTTAGCAGTTTTATTATGATGTGCTCAGATGTTGTTTTATTTCTAAATAATAATATGGTTATCTTTGCATATAAGTTGCTAGGAGTTTGTAATGCTTGTTTTGAATCTGTGACTTCATAGCTTTAATCAATTTTGTAAATTCTGTGCCTTTGTGTCTTTAAGCATGGCCTTTTCCATATTTGGCTCTTTCCTCTCCTGGGGTTCCAGCTGAATGCAGGTACCACCTTTTCACTATTATGTTATTATGCTATTTTCGTATTTTCCATCGTTTGTCTCTTCGTGATTCAGTCTGGATGTTTACTCTTGTCCTGTATTACATACAGTTAACAAATTCTCTCTTCAGCTGTGTCTAATCTCTTAATAAGCCTAACCAGTGGGTTTTTATTTCACTTATTTTAATTCCTACTAGTTCATATTTTATTTTCATTCAATTGTTTGAACATAGTAAACAAAGTAATTATAAAGTTTGTGTTAAGTAACTTAACTAGGTCTCAGATTAGTTTTTTTTTTTTTTTTTTTGCAGAATCTTGCTTTGTTGCCCAGGCTGGAGTGGAGTGGTGCGGTCTCCCCTCACTGTAACCTCTGCCTCCAGGATTCAAGTGATTCTCCTGCCTCAGCCTTCCAAGCAGCTGGGATTATAGGCACACATCACTATGCCCGGCTAATATTTTGTACTTTTAGTAGAGATGGGGTTTCACTGTGTTAGCCAGGATGGTCTAGATCTCTTGTCCTTGTGATCCACCCACCTCAGCCTCTCAAAGTGTTGGGATTACAGGTGTGAGCCACTGCGCCTGGGCTAGTTTGTTTTTATTGTTCAGGTTTTCCCTTGAATTTTGGTGAATTCTGGTCTTTTGTAAGCTACTTGGCATTGATTAAAGGCCAGGTATTATATATGAATAACTGTAGATATAATCTGACTTTTGGGATGATGTTACTGTTCCTAAAAAAAAAAAATACGCTTTTTCTCCCCACTGGCATGCAAGTTAGGCAGTAACAGCTAACATTAATGCAATTAGGAGTCAAGTTGATTCAAGGCTGAATTTGTACAGCTGTAAGAGCTCCTCTCATTTTCATTTTATTCTCAATCCTAGGGTATACCCTTTGAGAACCCCAACTAAATTCTTGCATATTTACCAGGGCATCTTTACCTTGGTGGGCTCTGAACTGCAATTTTTTTTCCTCTCCATCTTCATGAGACAGCAGTAGTTATGCATAGCTTCTCAGTCTGTCCCAGTTTAGAATTGGAAAACATCTCAAGAAGAAAAGTGGCACCAATTATAAGACTTCTCTATGGGCTTCTTTTCTGTCTGGGTTATTGATTCCTTATTTCTTTCTGCCTTGGCAGCTCTCTAATACCTTTAAACAGATCTTAAAACATTTTTATGCACTGTTTCTTTCCCATAGTTTTGCTTGCTTGTACTATTGGAGTTACAGGCTAGCTAGCCTGCTATTTTGTTTTAACCATGTCTTAAATTATTCATTTTTTTCAGTCAGTGCTTATTATAATTACCTATGTGGGTGCCCATAACTTTGCACACCCTTGCCATTTAAAACACAAATTTGATGTTATAGTTATACCATCCCAAATCTTGGACCTTGAATATGGGACCATGTCCATTTGTCTAAAGTATATGCTTTGAATTTTACTTTTTTATTTTTATTTTTGAAATTAATTTCAATATTTTACTTAACCCAGCATATCTAAAATATTACCATTTTAACATAAATTTTATTTTAAATAGGGTCTTTTTAAAGTAAACTCCGTCAGTCCTATTTGAAAATGTTTTCATTTGGTTGTTGTTCCTGAAATAGATATTTGTTTGGTACAGTTGTTTTTTCACTTAGCAGATTGACAATATTATTCCAGTGTCTTCTAGCTTACATTGTTGCTACTGAGGTGGTAGCTACCTGTCTAATTACTCTTGTTTTGTAGGTTATCTGTCTTTCCTGTCTGGTTGATTTTAAGGTTTTCCCCCCTTTATGGTGTTCTACAGCTTCACTGTGATGTGTCTAGATACATGTTCAATTATATATATTCAGTACAGCTTCCTTGGGCTTTCTGGTTTAGAGAATTGGTGTTCTCTTATTAACCACATTTTGACCATTTTCAGGCACTGTGTTTTTGAATACTGCATTTTCTACTTTCTACTATCTCCTTCTGAATTGCCAATGAGATCTCTTATTCAAACTTTTCACCCTTTCAGTATTTTGACCTGTCACACTTTCCAACTCTGATCATTTTAGGCCACATTTTGTGCCATTTGCTTAGATCCATATATTACTTATTCATTTATATTTTACTGATATATAATAGTTGTATATATTTTGGGGGTGCATGTGGTATTTTGATAGCTGTAGACATGATGTAATGATCAAATCCAGGTAAGTGGAATATGCATCACCTCAAATATTTATCTTTTCTTTGTGTTGGAAAAATAACAAATCTTCTAGCTATTTTGAAACATACAACAAATTACTGTTTACTATAATTTTCCTACTATACTATTTAATACTATAACTTAGTCCTTTTATCTAAATATATTTTTGCACTCCTTAAGTTCTCTTCATCCTTTTCTATCCCTTTCCCTTCACAGCATTTGGCAACTACCATTCTACTTCTACTCTTCATCTGCATGAGATTCACTCTTTCAGCTCTCATATATGAGTGAGAACATGTGATATCCATGTGATATTTGTCCTTCTGTGACTAGTTTATTTCACTTAAACTAATGACATACTGTTCCATCTATGTTGCTCTAAATGTCAAAACTTCATTTTTATGGCTAATATTCCATGATGCATACACACCACATTTTCATTACCTACTCATCTGTAAATGGGCA
Source organism: Callithrix jacchus (assembly GCF_049354715.1). Lineage (NCBI taxonomy): Eukaryota > Metazoa > Chordata > Mammalia > Primates > Cebidae > Callithrix > Callithrix jacchus. Next base: position 23,094,690 of record NC_133524.1, read on the forward strand.
TTTAGGTTGATTCTACATCTTGGCTATTGTGTAGTGTTGCAGTAAACATGGGAGTACAGATATCTCCTTGATATACTGATTTCCTTTCTTTTTATATATACCCATCAGTTGGATTGCTGGATCATATGGTAGTTCAATTTTTAGTTTTTTTGACGAAACTCCATACTGTTTTCCACAATGGCTATACTTAGGTCTATGTTTTTATTCACTATCTTTTATTTTCATTTAGTTCATATCTGTTGTTTTTCCAAATACTGAATTCAATTTTTAATTATTTTACTTAAAAATTCTATTTGAATCTTGGTCAAATTTGCTTTGTTTTTTTTTTTTTTTTTTTTAAACAAGGCCTTGTTCTGTTACCCAGACTGGAGTGCAGTGGTCTGATCATAGCTCACTGAAGCTTCAGTCTCCCAGATTCAAATGATCCTTCCACCTCAGCCTCCCAAGTGTCTGGGACTACAGATATGTGACACCATGCCAGGCTAATTTTAAAAATTTTTAGTAGAGATGGGGTCTCACTATGTTGCCCAGGCTGGTCTCAAACTTCAGGTGCAAGTGATCCTCCAGTCTTGGCATCCCAAAGTGCTGGGGTTATAGGCATGAACCACTGTGCCTGACTGCTCAATTTTTTTCATCATCTTGCATATTGCTCATGTTCTGACCTTCTTTTTTCTTTAATAAGACTAAATATTGCTCTTCTATATTTTGTATTGATAATTTCAAAATCTCAAAGTGTTTTAGATCTGTTTCTATTGCTTGTATTTTGTTGGTTCTCATCCATTATTCCGTGTTTTCTCACGGATTTTGTAATTTATTTTAACTGTGAGTTCTTCTTTTTTCTTTGGAACTTTATTTATGTGAATTCTTTGGAGTAGGTTGAAGTTGGTCTTTTCCAAAGTAGATTAAATATACGTAAATTATATAAACAGAAGTATAATACTAACTTATGCTTTCCCTGGAAGTATATGAATGCTTCTATTCTCCACATCTCAGATGCTTGGCATTATTTGATAGTTTTTATAATTGCTCATCTGGTAATTAAGGAGTTATATCTCATTTTTGTTTTATTTGGAATTCTGCTGATGGTCAGTGAGGCTAAGTATTCTTTCATATATTAAATGGTCATACAGATTTCTTCACTTGTGAATTTTCTGTCCAATTCTCTATTAGGTTTTTAACTTATTCTGTAATGAAGTTAGGAATTTTAAAAAGATATTCTTGAAAATATGTATATACTGGCCATATGTACTGCAAATATCATCTCCTGGTTTTAAATTTTATGAATTCTTTTGTCATTAAAAAGTTATTTTAACATGAATTTATCCAATTTTTTTATTTGTAGGATATGGCATTTTGTATCTTAAATAATTCTTCATTGCCATGTTATAACATTTTGCCTTTCTTGTTTAGGACTGGAAAATATTTTATGATGGGAGCTATAGTGACCTGATTTTATTTACATGAAGATATGAAAGCATATTCTACATAAGCATTTGTTTGAAAGCTATCTATATGAATCATTAATCTCTCTCCCTCTCTCTCTGTGTGTGTGTGTGTGTGTGTGTATGCTTTTTATTCTAGCTCATTAACTTTTTCCTAGCACTTTGTCACTATCATTGAGTTTTGATTAATACATGTTTATGTAATTGGCCTTGATACATGGCAAGGGAGGAAGGAATCTGTCCTTACTCTTACTGTTTTATTTTTCCAAAAATTTTTTTTGAGTCCTTTCCTTTTCCACATAAATTTCAGCTAACTTGCAAAATTCTCAGGGGTTTGTTAAAATTGCAAAGAATTTATAGATAACCCTGAGGCAAAAAACATAAATTCAATATTGAATTTTACCACCATAAAACATGGTATAGGTTTCCACTCAATCATATCATCCTTTATATTGTTGAATTAGATTTTTAAAGAATCTAGAAACATTGTTAAACAAAATTTGGTAGAGTTTTTTCTTGTCTTTTTAAAAATGTAATTGTTATCATGGATGAGGTATTTATTCTGATATTTTCTATTTAAATGAACTATGGGGATGCCATAGATTTTTGTGGTTAATCTTATACACAACACAAATTTTGTCATTAATCGTGTACACAATCTTATATACAACAGCCTTGCTGTTGGCTTTAAGAGTTTAGAAATGTCTTAAATTTTCATGTAGCCAATCATATTATTTATGATAAACAACAATTCTGCCTTTTATTTCCAGTGTTTATCCCTCTTCTACAGCAATTGATTAGCTAGATCTTCATTACAATGTTATGTGTTAAGGATCATAGTAGAAATAGTTAAGGCAATTGTAAAATTTTAATGTTAAATATGATATTTACTGTAAGAGTTACATAAAATTTACAACAAAGGATTTTGAATATTATTGAATTATTTTTCCCTACATTTATTGAGACGATTGTCTTTTCTACTTTAATCTTTTTTTAAAAGATATTTCATTATAGTCAATACTTTTGTAGGGATGTGGATGAATCTGGAGAACATCATTCTCAGCAAACTGACACAAGAACAGAAAATGAAATACCACATGTTCTCACTCACAGGCGGGTGATGAACAATGAGAACACATGGACACAGGGAGGGGAGTACTACACACTGGGGTCTATTGGGGGGAATAGGGGAGGGACAGTGGAGGGGGGAGTTGGGGAGAGATAGCATGGGGAGAAATGCCAGATATGGGTGAAGGGGAGGAAGGCAGCAAATCACACTGCCACGTGTGTACCTATGCAACTATCTTGTATGTTCTGCACATGTACCCCAAAACCTAAAATGCAATTAAAAAAAACCCTGAACTATTCTTGAATTTGGGTAATACACACTACTTTACCTGTTCATTAAAAATTAATACATAGAAATTTATAGCTGAATTATATTTGTAGTAAATTATCTGTATTTTTGCTTTTATCTTAAGTTGTGTTTTATTATAATTTCCTTAAATTGTATGGATATGTTCTAGTTTAATATCATATTTTATTAGCTACATAAAAATAACTGAATATATATACCTCCTTTTATATTTTTACAAGTGCTTGTATGAGGTGGATATCTTTTCCTGTTAAACAGCAACTGATAGCTTGGATGGGATAGTTTTGATTTCTTATTTAATTTTTAAAAAATTATTGTTGATTTGATTAGGTTTTCTTTGTCTTCATTAACCGATTTTGTAGTGTGCTTTTTAAGAAAATGGTTTGGTTCTAAGTTTAAAAATGTATTGGAATGAAATTGTTTATGTGATTCTCGTTTTTAAAATCTCCACTCTAACTATAGTTGTATCCCCCTGTAAGAATCTATAAAAATTATTTCTTAATTTGTTAAAATTTCAGGCTTATTTTTCTTTATTTTTCTTTAATAAGCTTGCTATTGGTTTGTCCATCTCATTCAGTTTTTAAAAGTACGAAGTCTGGGTTACATTATTTCTCTTTTTATCCCTATTCTATTTTAAATGTATTTTTTTGCTTCTTTTGTTATCCCTATTCTATTTTAAATATATTAATTTCCTTCCTATTTCTTCCTTTAAGTTTGCTACACATTTTTCTCTTTTTAAGTTTGGATTCTTATTCTTAAAATCTTAAAAAGTCCGCCATATGGGTGTTGAACAATGAGAACACATGGACACAGGGAGGGGAGCATCACACACTGAGATCTGTGGGGGTAGGGAATAGGGGAGGGACAGCAGGGGGTGGGGAGTTGGGAAGGGATACCATGGGGAGAAATGCCAGATATAAGTGATGGGGATGGAGGCAGCAAACCACATTGCCATATATGTACCTATGCAACAATCCTGCATGTTCTTCACATGTACCCCAAAACCTAAAACACAATAAAATAAATATTTTTTAAAAATCAGCCATAAGAAAGAATGAGTTCATGTCCTTTGCAGGGACATGGATGAAGCTGGAAACCATCATTCTCGCAATGTAAGCCAGGAACAAAAAACCAGACACGGCATGTTCTCACTCTTAAGTGGGAGCTGAACAGTGAGAACGCATGGACACAGGGAAAGGAACATCACACACTGGGGCCTGTCGGAGGGTAGGGGGAAACGTGGGGGAGAACATTAATACAAATACCAAATGCAAGCAGGGCTTAAAAACTAGATGACGGGTTGATGGGTGCAGCAAACCACCACGGCACATGTTTACCTATGTAACAAGCCTGCATGTTCTGTGCATGTATCAAATAACTTAAATAATAAAAATATATAAGTACATATAATGCTATAATTTTACCTCTGAGTATTGTTTTGCTTGCCTTTTACAAGTGTTACTATGGAGGATTTTCACTGTATCTTCTGTATATATGTATAGTTTTTGAAAAAATTTGAACTCACTCAATTCAGATGATTACTTAAAAGTGCACATTTTAGTTTCCAAATTTGTAAGTCTTTTGTGTTACTATTTTTTTCTTGTTAGTTTAAATTTAAGTGACTTGCTGTCAAATAATTTTGTCTTATACAATTTGGGGGGATTTCTTTATTTTGTCTTCAGATGTTTAATGTGTTTTGGTAACAATTTACAGCCCTTTATATTGGATGCAGGGTGTTTTTTATATATATGTGTGTGTGTATATATATATATATATATATATATATATATATACACACACACACACACACACATATACATATATTGCATCAAGCTTGAAATTTTCATTTAAATATGTTTATTCATTTTGTTGTTTGTCACCTGTTCATTTCTGATAGTTATGTTAAATATTCTGATATGATTGCAGATTTATTATACTTTACATTCTATTCAGAATTTCTGTGTTTTTAGTTGAGGGGTGAATATTAGCTTAATGCCATGTTACTGAATCTGAACAAGGTGATTTATTCTTTCAGGAGATACAGAAATGAAGATCTCATTAATCCTTAGAAATCACAAATTCTATTAGGTAAAAAGAGAGATGTTAACACTTGGTCCTAGACTCTAGTTGTTATAGATGGAAATGATCTTATAGATTCTTCAATTTCCAGTTATCTTCTATTTGCTCTGTCTTAAAGTACTGCTCCTCTCAAACTAATAATAGATTCAAATTTTGGCTCTTTGACTTACTTTTATGCAAGATATTGAGACAAGGAGATATTTTCCTTAGGAACTAAAATATTACTGTTTTTATTAATTTAAAAATACCATAAAGACATTTTCAAATAATGGTATGTTTTATAATCCATTAGAAAAACTAAACGGGAAGGAGAATAAAGCAAGCTTATATCAGAGATTTAGTTAAGAGAGGAAGAGAGGCAGAGAGAGAGCAGGAGACAGACAGATACAGGGAATGTGCTCACCTAGTAGTCCTAGGGTAGAAACAAAGTTAGTACTCATTTAAAGCTGCCTGTTTTACCTACCTCTACTGTTTTAGCGTATGAAAATCGATTTTCCTAATGACCCTAGTGAAAATCCTAAATGATCAATGATTCAATTATATTCCTTTTACTCAACTTACTAAGCTAAGAAAATAAGATATCTGACAATTAGAGTAAGGGGAGACTAGATTTAAATTTTAATTAGTAGGAAAATTAAATTAACTAAATCCTCCATTCTCCAGGTACTGTGAAAATTCAGATTTTACTGCAGTAAATAAAATTCTGGCTGCATTTTTACCGAATAGGAAAATTCTCCTTGTGCTTTCATTCAAAGCTTGGTATAAATGCTATTTAGCATCTGTTTTTAATTTTTCAAAGACCTGTTTAATAAAAAGTAGCTATGAAGAATACCTTTGCTTCATCTTTTTATCAAGTGATTTTGTCCAAGAAATTCTGTGTATTTAGTGTTCCTCTAGGGTACACCCACATTTACATATATGTGTATATGTAGAAAATATACACATAGATTCAATAATCTTAAACTGTGCAAAGTCAAAATCTAAAATACTTAGCCTGATAGCAACTGGCTTCAGCATTTGTATGTCATTTAAAACCATAGGTTTCAAAAGAAGTTTTTGCCTCCATAGGGAAAAATCAAAACAATAATGACAAAAGAAACATGAAATATTTTGTAGACTGAGTTGCAACATTAAAAAGCATTCCTGTCTTATCATTTATTTTCAAAAAGTGCTTTTCAAGTGTTTCCTTTCCAGAGCTACAGATGGTCTTCGCCATTTAGCATCCTCATCTGTGTTAGAAGAAGCCAATTAATATCATATCCCTATACTTCTAATCAAGACTGCCCTATTAGAGTTCTGTTGAGTGAACTGTTGCTGATTAAACGAAAATTAGTCAGCGAAGCTAACGATTTTCTCTCTAGACCCTGTGGGCCCATAAAATGTTTATTTGAATTAAGGACGGTTAATTATGGTGTATGATTTGCCAGCAGACTGAACTTACTGAGTCAGTGTGAGGAGCCCAGGTTGGGGTGGTTGATTTGATGCAGGCTGGCAGATCTCTCTTTAAAAGTTTGCTGTTTTCCTCTTAGCTCATGTCTTTTCCAGGCATTTCCAGGAGATGATGTCTGGCAGCTTGTTCACTCAGCTTACAAGAAAAAAACTCCCCAGTGTATCACGAGGGGAAGAGCAAAATAAGACTCTTTCGTCACTGGTAAAGTATTCCTTGGTGAGGAGCACAATTTCTAGGGGTTGACAAAGACCATTTTAATTTTAATGTGCTTTTAAGCTGCTGAAACATATTGCAATCAACATGGATATGATGTATACAAGTATGCCACCCAGGTTATGCTGCAGCTGTCACTGAGTGATCAACAGATGTGAAGAAGATGCACTTTTAGACTGTTGGTCTTTCAGCCCCCAAGAGAAACAAAGATGGTTAGGAAGAATGTTTGAGTAAAAGCAGTAAGGAGAATCGCTAATTCAGGAGACAAAACATGGCTGTGTAGTGAAATGTCAAAGAGAGAAAATGCAAACCTACTGAATGTGAGATATTGAAATTCAGGCTGTCTTTTCCCTCAGGTTTCAAACTACAGTTTTACACATGGTATTGTTTCGTAGTCATGTCATTTTGGTATTTCAGTAATTAAGCCCCCGGAGTAAAATGTAACATGGACTTGCCTTTTACTATAAGGTATAACGGCTGGCATACTTAAAATATATCTTAGATTTATTTAGCGTGTTTTAAAACAGACTGCCTAGGCTTTTCTCACATAAAATATTCATGTGTATGGTAAAACAGGAGGGAAATATAATTTATAAGCCTAAAATCAATAGTCTCTTGTTAGGACTTTGGTAGAGTTCCATTTCTATTAACTAAACATACATTTTCTAGACATAGATGGTCTTAGGGACCCAGTGAAGTTTCCCAAAGATCGTCCCTCTCGTTATGTTAGAGTTCAGTGCTTTGTACTAAAGAGACTGCCTATTTCATAGATACAAGAGTGAAACATCAGAAATTTGTTGTGAGCTGAGGGAGAAAGAGTGGTTTTTGGTAGTTAAAGAATGTAGGAGGTAGAGAGAAGAAATTCCAAGAGCATTTCAGAAGGGGCGTTATATTTAGGAGCCTTGTTCTTCCACAATCAATCAAGGTAATAAGAGGGAGAATTGCATGAGGTGAAGGTGTGAACTAGGGCGTAACATTCTTTTGTTTTTTGAGACAGAGTCTTGCTCTGTCACCAGGCACCAGGCTGGAGTGCAATGGTGCAATCTCGGCTCACTGCAACATCAGCCTCCTGTGTTCAAGCAATTCTCCTGCCTCAGCCTCCTGAGTAGCTGGGATTACAGGCACGCGCCACCATGCCCAGCTAATTTTTGTATTTTTAATAGAGACGGGGTTTCACCATGTTGGCCAGGATGGTCTCGATCTCCTGACCTTGTGATCCGCCCCCCCTGGGCCTCCCAAAACATTCTAGAAGTGTTTGTAAGAAGCTGATTGGTATCTGTTGTATTAGTGATTTTACTAATACCATCAAACCCAAACCTTTTTATTTAAAAATAATTTACTAGTCTATTTCTATTTGCTTTTAGCAAGAAAAAGAGTAATAGTAGATTTTATTACATAAGTAAATTCAAAATCTTGGGACCTGGATTCAGCTAAAGTTGAAGTTACTTTTGATCGTTTTGTACCAGCTATTATAAAAACAAACTTTTAATATCCCATATTTTGAGATTTATGGAGGTGACTTTCCTTTTCTTTGGGGATGATGAATGTGTGCTGACTGGTACTGCTGTTTAATTATAGATGGCTAGCTGTGAGGAATGTGGAAATGATCTCAGCCATTTAAACCTCAAGGCAATCTCCCGATGTGACCTAAAAGGTGTGCATTTTATTTATGTGGCTATTTTACCTACTCACTCAGATTTCCATTTCACTTAGAAGTTCCCAAGTGAAATGTCTACAGTTATCTTGTAAAAGTCTTGAAATAATATTCCTTTCCTTCTCATTCTTGCTCCAGGAAATTTTTGCTTCAAGCTACATTTGTGAAATAACACATGTGAGGTGTCATGGCATAGGCGAAAGAGAACAGGCTTTAGACTCAGTCATACCTGGAAGGCCCTTTGAAAAGTCATCACTTGTTCAGGAAACTGAAAATGGCTCACGGAGGCTGGATAGTAGTGCTCAGCTGGGTGTGAACAATGACATGTCTGCAGAGATGATCAGGAGCCAGATAATGAAGGATGTTGTGTTCCATGCGAAGGAAAAGAAACAGTTATCAAGGTAATACGGTACCTCTGAAGGGTTTTAAGACAATAGTACCACACAATCACATTTATAACCTTGAAAAATACTCTGGAAACAGAGTAGGTGATGGACTGAAATGTAAAGACAGTGAGGGTAGGCAGAGATCTGAAGGATGGTGTAGAAACTGAGATTTTCTAGGAACAACTAGGTTTGCAGCTGGCAGTGTGTTTATGAGGGTAGGGGACTGAGTTGTTTAGGAGATGTTTGTGTGGCCTAATTGATAGAATGTAGCAATATTAACAGAGATGAGGGTGAGGGAAGAATCAATTTTGGAACTAAGTTGATTATACAGGAAATTACAGAGGAGAAGAAAGATTAATGCCTATCTTACTATTGCATGCTTTGTGCCTCACCCCACTAAGCAGAGTGTTTCTGTGTTTAGAATATGATAATAGGAAAAAATTAAAAAAAAACAGAAGTAAAGAAAACAAAAATCTAGGTGATAATGACAGTGGTAGCAGGAAAAAGGAAGCATCTATCAGGATAGTACACATAGTTGTAAACATAGTTGCCAAGTGCTGGCACGAAAAACTAAGACAACACTGTATTCACCAGCAGTGTCTAGCTCTAGACGACTATGCCTGTACAGAGTTTCCTTCTATAAAGAAAATATCTGCCTAGGTTTCCCAAAACTAAAACCTTCAGACTAAGGTTTTAGCCCACATTTAGGAGGTAATTACTATCAGGGAGTGGAGAAATAAGAAAAAAATGCAGAAGTAGCCAATATGGAATATGTTAATGAATGGTTAACCACTCTGGGCAACCAGGACTGAATCCTATTGAGGACCTCTAGGAAACCGGGTAGAACATGCCTCATCATTGTTCTACCTGAAGGGCAAGGAGGATTCAGTATTCATCTACTGGTTCTAGTTCGTTATTAGTTAATAGGTTAGCCAATGGTAACTTCCTGGCAATTCTAAACAGCCCTGGGCTTTGGTCATCCATATTGCATTAGGCAAAGAATTCCCTGAGACAGAGAGTTGTGGTTGCTGGAACTGTGAATAAAATAAGGATAATGAGCAGAGTTCTAACAGATATTCCTGCACACGCACACACTCTAACATGGGCAGTATATCTACTGTACCTGTATTTTGAGTTTGAGATGGTAGAGTTTCTACTTAAAATTAGACAAGTTACTCATCTCTACACAGCAGATTTTCTATCTTTTTGAAACTTTCTCTCTGTATAGATCTACTGGGATCTAGAATTGAAATCTCAAGGCTGTCTCCATTGTATATTGGTAACATTAGGAAATGGTGATCTATGGTGATAGACTCTTGAACAACTGCTGAAACTATAAAGGTAGATATGAAAACACAAATGAAACTGTTAAAAAGACTCAGATGTATCTGGAGAAAGAACACATTCTGTGCTCCAAAATGTTACCATTTCCTAAAATTACACTACCAAGATCTGTGAGTTATACATAATATAAATATTTAATTGTTGACTTCAAAAGAAAAAACAATGAATAGATCGATATACAAGATGCTTAAGACATAGTAAAGCAGCCCTCCCAACTCTGTATTTGAAATTGAAGATAAGAAATTAAATGGAAATATGAGTTGAAAGAGAACAAGTATATGGAGAGTCATATATAAAATAAAATAACTGCATTAATTACTGAGTTACTTGGAAATGAGAAAAAAAGCATTAAGCTCAATTTATGGCAAGCCAGTGAAGGATTTTTCCATTTTTAGTATTTTACTTTATCTCTTCTAGTTTCCTCTTTAAATGCAATGACATTGGAAATGACTTGGGAAATAAGTCATTCCAACTAGGGTATGCTATCTTGTAGGTCAGTTTCTTTCTGCCACTCACTGGCTATATAACCTTGGGTAAGTTACTTAACCTCTCTGTACCTTGGTTTCCTTATTTGGAAAAACTAGTGATAATAATTGTACTTACCTCATAGGTTATGAGGATGAATACATTTGCACATATAAATTACTTACAGTGCTTGACACATAATAAGAAATACATACATCTCTTCTGGATAATGAGCAAAATGAATTCAAATTGTTATGGCTTATGGAAATTAACATAAATCACACAGAAGTATATTACCATGTTATTTTTAATGATTTTTAACATTCAATATAATTGACAAAAATTATTTGGCATTCTAGAGCCAAAACTAAGAATAATAGTGGGAATTACAGTTCTAATATAAGTAAGTTTTACTCATTAGAGCTGTCAAACAATGAAATAGATTGTCTTTGAAGTCATGTGTTAGATAACATGGGAAATATACAACAGACTGGACGATTGCTTCTTAGTGATGCTGGAGAGGAGGTTTGTGCATCAGAGAAAAGGTATAAGTAAATGACCATTTTGGGTCTTTCTGAGTGAATGACTTCACAATTTTACTCTAAGCCCTCTTTCCAATATTATATCTTATTGTTTCCTCGTACAAATCCTCTGCCTTAGACACCCAAGCACAATCATAAACACTTAAGAAGTTTCATGCTTTCTCACCATTTAAATTTTCTGCAACTCTCTCCACGTTGTCTTTATCTTTAACAGAATAGGCCAGACATTTTGAAAGTATGAATCTTGTTAAAAGTTATAAAGCTTAATTCCCATGTATAGTAATATTAGGACTTGATTTTTCATAGCTATGCTATGTTTGAACCTGAAATACTTGAATGAATATATATGAAGCATGAAAAGATGAGTTACCTCCCCACCCATACATACTCATTTAGAAAGGGATAAATAATCTGTGTGGACTAAATTATATTTGAATTAGTAAAAATACCTCTAATCTTTTAGATTTTTTACTCATATTACAATTCACATCTGAAGATGTGTAGGCTTCAACATTAAAATTAAATAAGATAAATAAAAGGATGTCTTTATATAATGTTTCATCAAAAATATGTCTGTTAATACTTCCTATGCAGGAAAGATTTCTGGGGGAAACGAAGGCAAGGGAATGAGCTGCTGGGCATTAGTCGGCCATAGTTTTACATATTTGGCATCAGAATCCTTTAAACCATGCTTGCTGGGAAGCACAGTTTGGAAACTTAGAGTTGCTTTAATTAAGGAGGTGGTGGGAGAAAAGAAGACCCTGTCTGGAAGCCTAAGAAGATAATGGGAGTGCTCTTTAGAGCTGTGCCGAAGAGGTTGACAATATCGTTTTGCCCTGAGATTCAGGACCATTTTCCTGGCCCAATGGTAACATGGGCTTGTTCTTACAGTCATTCAGAAGGGCAAATGAGAAGTTTTGTGTGTGTCTATGACTAAATAATCATTTTCAATCGGCTTTGTGGATTATAACATCATTTTGTGACACACTTGAGACTACATTGGCTTCTTCACGTGGATTTCAAAAGTCCTAAATTATGCCCCACAATCTTGATTTGCTAATATTTTATATGCACTCACATCAATTTTTGCTAATACTTTATCATGCAGGGCCTTAGGATTTCCTAGGGAAAAAGTATTAGGGCTAAAATATGCATTTTTCTATTGGAAATAATAAAACAGTCCCAAGATCTTTCCCTTTTTCCACAAAATTACAAGGGAAACCCACATAGAAAATTTAGAGTGTATTGAAGAATTCTGAGCATACATAACATAAAATTAAACAATACTTAGGTAGAAAACTGTTTTGAGATTACTGTCAGGATACAATTTTTCTGTTCTTTAATGAAAAAGCTGACTTGCTATGGTTTCTTAATCAGCTTAAATATGTTTCATTTGGTCACATTAATATTTGTACAGTTATTTTTCTATTACTCATGAAACACCTAAAACACTAAGCAATAATTGCATGTGTTTTTCTTTTATGAGCATACATTTCCCCTGATAGGTCTTAGGAATTCACATATGATGTTCTCAGAAACTTTCTTTTTTGAGATGGTGTTTCGCTCTTGTCGCCCAGGCTGGAGTGCAATGGTGCGATCTCAGCTCATTGCAACCTTCACCTCCTGGGTTCAAGAGATTCTGCTGCCTCAGCCTCCACAGTAGCTGGGATTACCAGTGCCCTCCACCACGCCTGGCTAATTCTTGTTCTTAGTACAGATGGGATTTTACCATGTTTCCCAGGCTTGGTCTTGAACACCTAACCTCAGGTGATCCACCCTCCTCAGCCTCTCAAAGTGCTAGAATTACAAGTGTTATCCACTGCGCCTGGCCCAAAACTTTTTATGATATATTAATATGTTTGACAAAGCAAATACTTTCAGTGTAATTATTCCTGTTGACTGAAAGACTCCTTTCCTACAGCCCTCTGGCTTATTGCTCACTTAGATGATTCATTAAAAATCATTTAGATATATAGATGACAAGGCATGAATGTGGTATGGTTCTAGGAGCATAAGGTGTGTATGTGGTATGGTTCTAGGAGCATAAGGTGTGTATTTGAACCTCTCCATTACTCAAGGACTACCTTTATGCCTCCATCTGTAACTCATGGGAGAAATAGGGACCTTGTACAGAGATTTAGTACCTTCCTTTACTCATAGCTTGTATACAACTCACCATGATGGTGATGTGTTTAGCCTGTGAACCTATATAACAGAATTCAACTGGCAAAAAAATAATTTCATTGCACATTAAAAAGCAAACATTGCAGCCACAGAAAAGAATGAGATCATGTATTTTGCAGGTACATGGATGGAGCTGGAAGCTATTATCCTCAGCAAACTACTATAGGAACAGAAAACCAAATACCACATATTCTCACTTATAAGTGGGAGCTAACTGGTGAGAGCTCATGAACACAAAGAAGGAAACAACAGACACTGGGGTTTACTTCAGGGTGGAGGGTGGGAGGACGGTAAAAAGCAGAAAAGTTAACTATTGGGTACTGGGCTTAATTCCTGGGTGATAAAATACTTTGTATAACGAACCCCCATGACATGAGTTTTCCTATGTAACAAACCTTCACATGTACCCCCAAACCTAAAATGTTAGAAAACAACCAAAAACACCCCAAAACAAATCTTTGCCCCCCAAACCAAACAAAAACCCCTACTGTTTTATGTAAATGATTAAATGCAGTCCTTTCTTAAAGTTTTAAAAAACATTTTGTTATATTTATATAACAATAAAATCATTTCCACTTTTGCTAAGAACAAAAATCTCTGTTAATTCATTATATTATTTGAATAAGCAAATTAATTACTGCCAACATCAAATTCATTTTAATTTCTATGACTATCCTATAGAGTCTACACATAGAGGTGGAACTCCACAATGAAAACATGCTTTATACTTTTTATTTCCTCCTCACAGCATGTTCTGCTTTAAAGATATATTGAGGGAATCAAATATATGGAATTTTACTCTAGTATCAAGTGAGATTTACAAATACATGCAAAAATATTTGATAAATGCTTTTTTGCTTATGTGTGCATTTAGAAAACATAGTTTTAGGAATATATATATATATATATATATATATAATCTGTCAACAAATCCTCTTAAATAAGTAAAACAACGCATATTGTAACAAAATATTTTGGTCAAAACTCTAAACAGTATATAGACTTCAAAATAACTCACTCAAAATTCATGAGATTTAGATTTCATGCTTAACTTATCAGAAGGAAACACATCCAAAATAGAAGTGAGTTGACTCTATAACTTCCACTCAGTGGCTCTGTCTACATAATTGTGAAGTAAAACAAACAAAAAACAAAATCTAGAACTGAAATTGGTTCTTAGTCATTATGTCTAGTTATGACAAATTGAGAGACTATGAGACGATTTTCTCCTCTGGAAACCAGGCATTCAAAGAGTTCCAGTGACTCAGGATGGGAGTGTATCAAAGAGAAAAGAGGAAAAAAGAAAGCATTGATGCAAGAAGATACAATTCATCAATTCATAACCACACCCTGAACTCCATTACCATAGCATTACAGCCATGATCTCTTTCAGTCTTCTCTCTGCCACAATTGCCTTGGTACTATGTTTAATAGATTTTACCTCTTTAGGATGGTAGTGATGAGGAGGGGTATTAAATCACTATGATTTGCTGTGGATTTTCCTAGGAAGGACCCCAGGGTTCTACCACGTAAGTGTAACAACCCTTATGTGAGTGTATCTCTTTGTACACAAACACTGCAATAATTTAACGTTATAAATTTCTCAACCTGGAATTATTTCCCTTTGATTATTTGGGTTGCATCTATGACATGAGAAAGATTTGCAGAAGATGTGAAAACTTTATTCCAAATCTTAGCTACTCTATAAATGTCTTCCACTTCATAAAGGCTCTCTGAAAGAGAAGCAAGGGCAACTCTGAAAAATTCTTCAATTTTATTGTTCAAAAAAATTATTCAATTTTTATTGTTGGTCAAACCAATAATAAATACAAAGAAATGGCTTCATCTGAGTAACTGATTACTTCCAAGACTTGGCCAATTGCAATCTTCTATAGATTATATAATTTACTAGTTAGATTAAAAATTATGGCAGGAGGAAATTCTAGGATGCTTTAGCTACCTATCTATGAATACAAAAACATGGTATATAATTCCACCCTTCTTAAAGCATTTTAATATTGGTTTTTAACTCTCTATTGAATTAGGACCAGGTACATTGGTACAGCTCAGCAAAATCGAAGATTGGAAAGAATTTGAAATCTCAGAGTCACTGTCACCTTGCCCATTTCACCTGGCTAATTACTTCTTCCTTTTTCATACAACCCAACAAATATATATTCACATTACTGAGGAAAAGAAACTCTTCCTATATTTATACAATGGAATGATTTTTGCCTTTCTAATTAACCAGCATGAGTCAAATGTTTAAAAGGTTTCAGAAGAAAGTGTGCCTTCAATTAACATTCACAGTTTCTAAATTAATCACTGCTGACCTTAACATGCAGGATGTCTTAAAGACATGTTTCAAATAAAAAAATGATAATTTTATTCAGAGAAATCTACTAACTACCTATGTTTCAGAAGTATTTGGTCATTGTTTTTCTCCTATCACT
The DNA here is from genome assembly GCF_049354715.1 of Callithrix jacchus. Lineage (NCBI taxonomy): Eukaryota > Metazoa > Chordata > Mammalia > Primates > Cebidae > Callithrix > Callithrix jacchus. The sequence continues at coordinate 23,110,277 of NC_133524.1, forward strand.
GCATAAGGAGTTCTAGTATTTGGAGCATTATTTCATCACATCTCTGAATAAAAGCCCTACACATGACCTTGAACATGATAACCATATTGTATTCAATATAAAAATTAATAATGACTCATCATACACTTGGAAAAATCCATACCATGCTCACTTCAGCAGCATATATACTAAAATTGGAATGATACAGAGAAGATTAGCATGGTGCCTGTGCAAGGATAACACACAAATTCATGAAGCACTTCATATTTTTCAATAAATGTTCACATCAACGAGTTAGAAAGATCTCAAATTAATAACCTAGCATCACAACTAAAAGAACTAGAGAAGCCAGAGCAAACCAACCCCAAAACTAGCAGAAGACATGAAATAACCAAAATCAGAGCTGAACTGAAGGAGACTGAGACAAATAGAACCATTCAAAAGATCAAGGAATCCAGGACATGTTTTTATTTTAAATATTAAAACAAAAGACTGCTGGCTAGACTAATAAAGGAATAAAAGAGAGAAGATCCAAATAAACACAATTAGAGTAGACAAACAGGATGTTACCAAAGACCACACAGAAATACAAATAACCATCAGATACTACTCTCAACACCTCCATGCACACGAACCAGAAAATCTAGAAGAAATTGATAAATTCCTGGACACATACACTCTCCCAAGACTGAACCAAGAAGAAATTGAAGCCCTGAACAGACCAATAACAAACTTCAAAATTGAATCAGTAATAAACAGTCTACAAACCAAAAATGAAAAAAACAAAAAAAACTCAGGACAGGAAGGATTCTCAGCTGAATTCTTCTACCAGATGTACAAAGAGCTGGCACTATTCCTACTGAAACTATTGCAAAAAATTGATAAGGAGGGAATCCTCCCCAAATTATTCTAAGAGTCCCACATCATCCTGATACCAAAACCTGGCAGAGAGACAATAAAAAAGAGAAAACTTCAGGCCAATATCCTTGCTAAACATAGAGGCAAAAATCTTCAACAAAATACTGGCAAATCCAATCCAGCAGCACATCAAAAAGCTAACCCACCACAATCAAGTAGGCTTTATCCCTGGGATACAAGGCTGGTTTGACACACACAAATCAATAAATGTGATTCATCATATAAACCAAACTAAAGACAGAAATGACATGATTACCTCAATAGATGCAAAAAAGGCTTTTCATAAAATTCAATATCCTTTCATGTTAAATACTTTCAATAAAATTAGGTATTGAAGGAACATACCTAAAAATAATAAGAGCCATCTAGGACAAACCCACAGCCAACATCATACTGAACAGGCAAAAGCTGGAAGTATTCCCCTTGAAAACTAGCACAAGACAAGGATGCCCTTTCTTGCTATTCTTATTCAACACAGTATTGGAAGTCCTCACCAGAGCAATCAGGCAAGAGAAAGAAATAAAGGTCATAGATACAGGAAGAGAGGAAGTCAGACTATCCCTGTTAGCAGACAACATGACTCTGTATCTAAAAAATTTCCATAGTCTTGGCCCAAAAGCTCCTTGAGCAGGTAAACAACTTCAGCAAAGTTACAGGATACAAAATTGATGTGTAAAAATCATTAACATTCCTATACACCAACAACAGCCAACCTGAGAGACAAATCAGGAACACAATTCCATTCACAACTGCCACAAAAAAAAAAAAAATAAATAAAATACTTAACAATTCAGCTAACCAGGGAGGTAAAAGATCTCTACAATGAGAATTACAAAGCAAATCAGAGACGACACAAACAAATAGAAAAACATTCCATGCTCATGGATTGGAAAAATTAATATCATTAAAACGTCACACTGCCCAAAGCAATTTACAGATGCAATGCTATTCCTATCAACCTACCAATGCCATTTTTCACAGAACTAGAAAAACTATTTTTTTTTTTGAGATGGAGTCTTGCTCTGTCACCAGGCTGGAGTGCAGTGGTGCAATCTCAGCTCACTGCAACCTCTGCCTCCTGGGTTCAAGCTATTCTTCCACCTCAGCCTCCCAAGTAGCTGGGACCACAGGCGCATGCCAGCACACCTGGCTAATTTTTTGTATTTTTAGTAGAGACAGGGTTTCTCCATGTTGGCCAGGATGGTCTCGATCTCTTGACTTTGTGATCTGCCCACCTTGGCCTCCCAAAGTCCTGGGATTACAGGCCTGAGCAAAAAACTATTTTAAAATTAATATGGATCCAAAAAAGAGCCTGAATAGCCAAGGCGATCTTAAGCAAAAACAGCAAAGCAGGGAGCCTCTTACTACTCTACTTCAAACTATACTACAGGGCTACAGCAACCAAAACAGCATGGTACTGACACTAACACAGACACATAGGCCAAGGGAACAGAATAGAGAGCCCCAAAATAGGGCTGTACACTTACAACTATCTGATCTTCCACAAAGCTGACAAAAACAAGCAATGGGGAAAGAATATATGGTGCTGGGATAACTGCCTAGCCATATGCAGAAGCTGGACCTCTTCCTTACACCATATACAAAAATCAACTCAAGATGGATTTAAGACTTAAATGTAAAACCCAAAACTATGAACAGCCTGGATAATAACTTAGGGAATACCATTCTGGACATAGGAACTGGCAAAAATTTCATGATGAAGATGCCAAAAGCAATTGCAACAAAAGCAAAACTGGACAAATGGGATTTAATTAAACTAAATAACTTCTGCACAGCAAAAGAAACTATCAACAGTCAACAGACAACCTATACAGAATGGGAGAAAATTTTTGCAAACTATGCATCAGACAAAGGTCTAATATCCAGCATCCATAAGGAACTTAAATTTACAAGCCAAAACAAACCCCATTTAAAGTAGGCAAAGGACATGAACAGATACTTTTCAAAAGAAGGCATACGTGTGGCCAACAATCATATGAAAAAAAGCACAACATCCTTGTAGGATATAGTTTGAAGTCAGGTAGCATGATGCCTCCAGCTTTGTTCTTTCTGCTTAGGATTTTCTTGGCTATATGGGCTCTTTTTTGGTTCCACATGAAATTTAAAGTAGTTTTTTCTAATTCTGTGAAGAAAGTCAATGGTAGCTTGATGAGGATAGCATTGAATTTATAAATTACTTTGGGCAGTATGGCCATTTTCATGATATTGATTCTTCCTATCCATGAGCGTGGAATGTTTTTCCATTTGTTTGTGTCCTCTCTTATTTCCTTGAGCAGAGGTTTGTAGTTCTCTTTGAAGAGATCCTTCACTTCCCTTGTAAGTTCTATTCCTAGGTATTTTATTATCTTTGTAGCAAAGGGCTACTATCTACAAGAAACTTAAACAAATTTACAAGAAAACGACCCCATCAAAAAGTGGGGGAAGGATATGAACAGACACTTCTTCAAAGATGACATTATGTATCCAACATATGAGAAAAAGCTCATCATCACTGGTCATTAGAGAAATGCAAATCAAAACCAAAATGAGATACTATCTCACGCCAGTTAGAATGGCACTCATGAAAAAGCTAGGAAACAACAGATGCTGGAGAGGATGTGGAGAAATAGGAATGCTTTTACATTGTTGGTGGGAGTGTAAATTACTTCAACCAGTGTGGAAGATAGTGTGGTGATTCCTCAAAGATATAGAACCAGAAATACTGTTAGACCCAGCAATCCCATTACTGGGTATATACCCAAAGGATTATAAATCATTCTACTGTAAAGACACATGCACACGTATGTTTACCACAGCACTATTCACAATAGCAGAGACTTGGAACCAACCCAAATGCCCATTAATGATAGACTGGATAAAGAAAATGTGGCATGAGCAGGGCAGAGCCCATGGCAACAGGGCGGAGCCTCGGCAGGCAAATAGTGACTAGACTGCCTCCTAGCTGGGCAGGACAGTGCAACGGATACTCATAAAGAAAGCCCTAACTCCCGGAGACTGAGCATCTGAGGAAAAAAAGGGGTTTTATGAGTTCTGCTGCAGCAGACTTAAACCTACCTGGCTAACAGCCCTAAATGACCAATGGAGCTCACAGCTCAGCACTTGAGCTTTTATAAAGTACAGACCGCCTCCTCAAGCAGCTCCCTGACCCCTGTATATCCAAAGAGTCACCTCAAAAAGGACTGATCAGACTAACATTTGGCAGGCATCATTCTGGGACAAACATAGCAGAAAAAGAAACTGGTAGCATCCCCCACTGTTCCGCAGCTGCTACAGGTGTACCCCAGACAAGCAGGGCCTGGACTGGACCTCAGCAGTCATACAGCAGAGGGGCTAGACTGTTAGAAGGAAAACTAAGTAACAGAAATACTTCACCATCAACAATCTGGGCGTCCACTCAGAGACCCAATTGAAAAGTCAGCAACTACTCAGACGACAGGTGGATAAACCCTCAAAGATGGGAAGAAACCACTGCAAAAAGGAGGAAAACACCCAAAACCAAAACACCTCGCCTCATACAAAGGACCAAAACTCCTCACCAGCAAGGAAACAAAGATGGACAGAGAACGAGTGTGATGAAATGACGGAATCAGGCTTCAGAAGGTGGGTAATGAGAAACTTCCATGAGCTAAAAGAACATGTTCTAACTCAATGCAAAGAAACTAAGAACGGTGAAAAAAGATTTGAAAAAAGATTCGAGGAATGGACAACTTAGAGAGGAATATAAATGAATTGAAGGAGCTGAAAAACACAACACGACAACTTCGCAAAGCATGCACAAGTTTCAACAGCTGAATTGACCAAGCAGAAGAAAGGATATCAGAAGTCGAAGATCAACTCAATGAAATAAAATGAGAAACCAAGATTAGAGAAAAAAGTGCAAAAAAGAATGAACAAATTCTCCAAGAAATGTGGGACTATGTGAAGAGACCTAACCTACATTTGATAGGTGTACCAGAATGTGACGAAGAGAATGAATCCTAGCTGGAAAATACTCTTCAGGATATTATCCAGGAAAATTCACACATAACAATATTAACCCTAAATGTAAATGGGCTAAATGCACCAATCAAAAGACACAGATGGGCAAATTGGATAAAAAACCAAAAGCCATCAGTGTGCTGTATCCAGGAAACCCATTTCACATGCAAGGATACACAAAGGCTCAAAATAAAGGGATGGAGGAAGATTTACCAAGCAAATGGAGAGCAAAAAAAACCAGGAGTTGCAATTCTCATCTCTGATAAAATAGACTTTAAAGCAACAAAGATCAAAAGAGACAAAGAAGGTCATTGTATAATGGTAAAAGGATCGATACAACAAGAAGGGCTAATAATCCTAAATATATATGGACCCAATAAAGGAGCACCCAGATACATAAGGCTAGTTCTTAATGACTTACAAAGAGACGTAGACTCCCACACAATAATAGTGGGAGACTTTAACACTCCACTGTCAATATTAGACAGATCAACCAGACAGAAAATTAACAAGGATACACAGGGTTTGAACTCAGACCTGGAGCAAGCAAACCTGATAGACATTTACAGAACTCTCCACCCCAAATCCACAGAATATACATTCTTCTTAGCAGCACATCACACCTACACTAAAATTGACCACATAATTGGAAGTAAAACACTCCTCAGCAAATACAGAACAACTGACATAATAACAAACAGTCTCTCAGACCATAGTGCAATCAAATTAGAACTCAGAATTCAGAAACTAACTCAGAACCACCCAGCTTCATGGAAACTGAACAACTCGCTCTTGAATGTTGACTGGATAAACAATGAAATGAAGGCAGAAATAAAGAAGTTATTCAAAACCAACGAGAATGAAGACACAACATACCAGAATCTCTGGGACACATTTAAAGCAGTCTCCAGAGGAAAATATATAGCAATAAGTGCCCATATGAGAAGAGTGGAGAGATCCAAAATTGACACCCTATCATCAAAATTGAAAGAGCTAGAGGAGCAAGATCAAAAAAAATCAAAACCTAGCAGAAGACAAGAAATAACTAAGATCAGAGCAGAACTGAAGGAGATAGAGACACGAAAACCCCTTCAAAAGATCAATAAATCCAAGAGCTGGTTTTTTTGAAAAGACCAACAAAATAGACAGACCACTAGCCAGACTGATAAAAAAGAAAAGGGAGAACAACCAAACAGATGCTATAAAAAATGATAAAGGGGAAATCACCACAGATGCCACAGAAATTCAAACCATCATCAGAGAATATTACAAACAACTCTATGCACATAAACTAGTAAACCTGGAAGAAATGGATAAATTCCTAGACACCTGTGTCCTCCAAAGCCTAAAGCAGGAGGAAGCCGAAACTATGAATAGACCAATAACAAGGTCTGAAGTCGAGGCAGCAATTAAGAGCCTACCACACAAAAAAAGCCTACTTCCAGATGGGTTCATAGCCAAATTCTACGAGACACACAAAGAGGAGCTGGTACCATTCCTTCTGAAACTATTCCAAATAATCCAAAAAGAGAGAATCCTTCTCAAATCATTTTATGAGACCAATATCATCCTGATACCAAAACCTGGCAGAGACCCAACAAGAAAAGCAAACTTCAGGCCAATATCCATGATGAACATAGATGCAAAAATCTTCAATAAAATACTGGCAAGCCAATTGCAACAGCACATCAAAAAACTTATCCATCATGATCAAGTAGGATTCATCCTGGGAATGCAAGTCTGGTTCAACATACACAAGTCTATAAACGTAATTCACCACATAAACAGAACCAAAAACAAAAACCACATGATTATCTCAATTGACGCAGAGAAGGCATTTGACAAAATTCAACAGCCCTTTATGCTAAAAATCCTCAATAAACTCGGTATTGACGGAATGTATCTCAAAGTAATAAAAGCTATTTATGACAAACCAACAGCCAATATCATACTGAATGGGCAAAAACTGGAAGCATTCCCTTTGAAATCTGGTACTAGACAAAGATGCCCTCTTTCACCACTCCTTTTCAATATAGTACTGGAAGTTCTAGCCAGAACAGTCAGGCAAGAAAAAGAAATAAAGGGTATTCAAATAGGAAAGGTGGAAGCCAAATTGTCTCTATTTGCATACAACATGATAGTATACCTAGAAGACCCCATCGCCTCAGCCCAAAAACTCCTGAAACTGATAAGCAACTTCAGCAAAGTCTCAGGATATAAAATCAACATGCAAAAATCACAAGCGTTCCTATACACCAATAACAGACTTAAAGAGAGCCAAATCAAGAACGAACTGCCATTCACAATTGCTACAAAAAGAATAAAATACCTAGGAATACAACTTACAAGGAACATAAGGGACCTCTTCAAGGAAAACTACAAATCACTGCTCAACGAAATAAGAGAGGACACAAACAGATGGAGAAACATTCCATGTTCATGGTTAGGAAGAATCCATATTGTAAAAATGGCTATACTGCCCAAAGTAATTTACAGAATCAATGCTATCTCCATCAAGCTACCATTGACTTTCTTCACAGAACTGGAAAAAAACCACCATGAACTTCATATGGAACCAAAAGAGAGCCCGCATAGCCAAGTCAATTCTAAGCAAAAAGAACACAGCAGGGGGCATCACACTACCGGACTTCAAACTATACTACAAGGCTACAGTAATCAAAACAGCATGGTACTGGTACCAAAACAGAGATATAGACCAATGGAACAGAACAGAGGCATTGGAGGCAACACAACATATCTACAACCATATAATCTTTGATAAACCTGACAAAAACAAGCAATGGGGAAAGGATTCCCTGTTTAACAAATGGTGTTGGGAAAACTGGCTAGCCATGTGCAGAAAGCAGAAACTGGACCCCTTCCTGACACCTTACACTAAAATTAACTCCAGATGGATTAAAGACTTAAACATAAGACCTGGCACCATAAAAACCCTAGAAGGAAATCTAGGCAAAACCATTCAGGACATAGGAGTAGGCAAGGACTTCATGACCAAAACACCAAAAGCATTGGCAACAAAAGCCAAAATAGACAAATGGGACCTAATGAAACTCCACAGCTTCTGCACAGCAAAAGAAACAGTCACTAGAGTGAATTGGCAACCAACAGAATGGGAAAAAATTTTTGCAGTTTACCCATCTGACAAAGGGCTGATATCCAGAATCTACAAAGAACTCAAACAGATTTACAAGAAAAAAACAAACAAGCCCATTCAAAAATGGGCAAAGGATATGAACAGACACTTTACAAAAGAAGACATACATGAGGCCAACAAACATATGAAAAAATGTTCATTGTCACTGGTCATCAGAGAGATGCAAATCAAAACCACATTGAGATACCATCTCACGCCAGTTAGAATGGCGATCATTAAAAAATCTGGAGACAACAGATGCTGGAAAGGATGTGGAGAAAAAGGAACACTTTTACACTGTTGGTGGGAGTGTAAATTAGTTCAACCATTGTGGAAGACAGTGTGGCAATTCCTCAAGGCCTTAGAAATAGAAATTCCATTTGACTCAGCAATCTCATTACTGGGTATATATCCAAAGGACTATAAAGCATTCTACTATAAGGACACATGCACACGAATGTTCATTGCAGCACTATTTACAATAGCGAAGACCTGGAACCCACCCAAATACCCATCGATGATAGACTGGACTGGGAAAATGTGGCACATATACACCATGGAATATTATGCAGCAATCAAAAATGATGAGCTCGTGTCCTTTGTAGGGACATGGATGAATCTGGAGAACATCATTCTCAGCAAACTGAAAGAAGAACAGAAAATGAAATACCGCATATTCTCACTCATAGGCGGGTGATGAAAAATGAGAACACATGGACACAGGGAAGGGAGTACTACACACTGGGGTCTATTGGGGGGGAATAGGGGAGGGATGGGGGGGAGCTGGGGAGGGATAGCCTGGGGAGAAATGCCAAATGTGGGTGAAGGGGAGGAAGGCAGCAAAACACCCTGCCATGTGTGTACCATGTGCAACTATCTTGCATGTTCTGCACATGTACCCCCAAACCTAAAATGCAATAAAAAAGAAAACAAAACAAAAACTTATATGCTGTATTGTGTAATATAAAACAGTTAACTAAAAATGCATTTTAGGCCATCATAGGCCTAAATGCAAGGCCTAAAACCATTAAAAAAAAAAGAAAAACAAAGAAAATGTGGCTCATACATACCATGGAATACTGTGCAGCCATAAAAAAGGATGAGTTCATGTCTTTTGCAGGGACATGAATGAAACTGGAAACCATCATCCTCAGCAAACCAACACAGAAACAGAAAACCAAACACTGTATATTCTCACTCATAAGAGGGAGTTGATCTATGAGAATACATGGACACAGGAAGGGGAACATCACACACCAGGGTCTGTCAGGGGTTGGGGGACTAGGGGAATGATAGCATTAGGAGAAATACCTAATGTAGATGATGGGTTGATAAGTGCAGCAACCAATGCACATGTATACTTCAGGAACAAACCTACCTGTTCTGCACATGTATCCCAGAACTTAAAAGCACAACATCACTGATCATTAGAGAAATGCAAATCAAAACCACAACGAGATACCATCTCATGCTAGTCAGAATGGCAATTATCAAAAGACAAAAAATAATAGATGCTGGCAAGGTTGTGGAAAAAACAGAATGCTTATACACCACTGGTGGAAGTGTAAATTACTTCAGCCATTGTGGAAAGCAGTATGGCAGTTCCTCAAAATGCTGAAAACAAACCTACCATTTGACCCAGCAATCCCATTACTGGGTCTATACCCAAAGGAATATAAATTGTTTTACAATAAAGACATGCATATTTATGTTCACTGCAGCACTATTCACTATAGCAAAGATGTGGAAGCAACCTAAATGCCCATCCATGGTAGACTGGATAAAAAAATGTACATATACACCATGGAATTCTATGCTGCCATGAAAAAGAACGAGATTATGTCTTTTGCAGGAACATGGATGGAGTTGGAGGCCATTATCCTAAGCAAACTAATGTAAGAACAGAAAACCAAATACCACATATTCTTACTTATAAGTGGGAGCTAAATGATGATAACACACAGATACAAAAAAGGGGGAAACAGACACTGGGGTCTACTTGAGGGTAGTGTGTGGGAGGAGGGAAATGATCAGAAAAAACAACTAATGGGTACTAAGTTTAGTACCTGTGTGATGAAATAATCTGTACACCAAAGGCCCTCCAAACCTAAAAATAAAAGTTAAACCATCATAAATATTTAGAAAACTCATGCAATTCTAATTATATATTGATTCAAGTTCAGTAAATATCTAAGAGCACTTAATATGTACAGGTATTACTGTGCTGGAAATACGATGAACAAAAGAGACAAAAATTCCTGCATCTGTGAAATTTACATTCAGGTGAGCTATATACAACAAAAGTATAAATAAGTACTGTATACACTCACCCTTCTTATCCATAGGGGATTGGTTTCAGGACCTTCCATGCAGCCCCAAATGAGAAGATGTTCAAGTTCCTTATATGAAATGGTCTAATATTTGCATGTAAACTACACACATGTTCTCATTTAATTTAAATAATCTCTAGATTATTTATAATATCTAACAATGCAAATGCTATGTAGTTTTATACTGTACTGTTTAGAGAGTAATGCCAATAAATAAAAGTCGGGGCATTTAAAAAAAGAAAAGAAAAAAAAATCCATACCATACTATATTTTATATCACCTGCATTTTCCTGCAGGAAGACAGTGGCATGCAAATTTCAGAATATTCTTATAATTTTCTTTATAAAATAGAATTATTACAATTGTCAAAGGAACCCAAATGCAGGTGGTTTATATGGTTTATATTGACAATCAAACTAAAAAGTTCCTGATGGGAAACATTTTCCACGTTGTTTCAAGGATTCAGTGACACTAATGTCTACTTTCTTTAAGAAATCCTAACTCTGGGGAGATGCAAAGATAGAATCTAGCAAATCTTACAATGAGGAAAAATAAAGCTTTTCTCACAGATTAAAAAAATGTTATCTATGATATATGCAGCCAGGGACTTGATGCATTATCTAAAGCTATGAACTAAAATGTGTGAGGTAAATAACTTTATCATTTATGAAGCCCTATCATTTCACCTCTTCTTGCCTGTGGTACTGAAGCTAGTGCTCTTCTAGGGGCAACCCTGGGCTCCAGCATCAGGCCATTGCTGGACAGGTCAGTGGGCACAGTGGGCCATGTGGCTCACCTTGAAACTTTGGTCCTGTATATCTGACTCTGGATCTTGAACTCCCTTATTCTGTGTATTGTACTGCTGTTCTTGATGGTAGAAACCTGGTTCATATTTTTCTCTCCCTTTGTCATCTTGGATTCTGTGCTACCTATATTGTATGTTAACTTGATCCTAGAACATAAAATGTTGCTGTTTAAAGAAACCAGAAGGTTAGCACTAAAATTCTAAAGTGCATATAGTCCAAAGTTTTTTCACAGGTGAAGAAACTGTAGCCCAGAAAATGTGTCTTTTCCAAGGTCATACAGTTAGAAATAGTTTGTTACAATAAAAGTTCACATATTGGTGTTCCAGTTTCATATTTAGACCTTGTCCTGTTAATGAATTTTGTCATCCAGATGAATTAATCCCACGTCAGCTGTTTAAAGAGAAGGGTGAGAGTTTCTCTCCACATATTTCTTTATCCTTCTTACACACATACCCATTCTAAACTACATCCTGCAGACTTATAAAGCACAACCCACTGACAGGTTAAATGAAGACAGCCTGAATACTTGGCAATATCAGAGAAATACTTCCCTATATAAGCATCCATGGGTGTGTTATAAGCTTACCACCGTATCAAGTGATGATAAATTTCAGGGAGCACTGACTTAAGGAGCCAGTGTTGTGGTAAGAAGAACACAAATTTTAACCCAGAGAGAAAGCAACTTGGAGGCTGGTTGTAACAATTAGCAAACTCTAGTAAGGAAGCATTCATGAACAGATTAAAATTTCAGCAAACTTCTCCATAAAAATACTACTGAAAAAAATACCTAAATACTAATTTGGTGATGAAAAAATAGGTTTCCTTTTCTAATAAGTTCTAGTTTAGGGAACTTACTGTATTTTACCTGTTTTCATTGAAGATGAAAAAAACTGTAACTTACCTTCTCACTGACTGAAAAGGTAAGACAAATTTTACAGATGGTTTATAGCTAGGCCCTGAGTCATAGATTGTACCTATAACTGCCAAGGAGCTGCAGTTCCTAGGTTTCTCAAAACTCCTAACTACCAACTACGCTGCCTCCTCTAGTATTCCATGTTGTCTCTGCACTGAAAAATTAATATAATTGTGGTAGTTTATTTTTCAGTAAATATCCACTCCCTCCTCCCCTACCTAATATTTAGGAGGAGTATATTTCCATATCTCATTGAGTTTGTACTTGGCATGTAATTTTCTCTAGCCAATGTTATTTCAGTGCATGTAACTGTGTGCTACTTCAAAATTATGCCTTAAGCAGCATTACTTGTTTTGTTCTCTTCTCTGGGAGCTTTTGACCACTAACATCATGAGAAAATCATGTAGGCAGTCCCCTGGCCCAAGCATAAAAGAAAGTGGAAAAGGCCTGAATCAAACCCGTGGCATGGAGCCAAGCCCAGCTGAATTCAACCTAAATCAGCTAAACTTCAGTTGAATCGCAGATGATAAATTTTTCTTATTGTATGCCACTGAGATTTTTTGGATGTTAGTAGCAGTAGCTGACTGATACAATAGTTGTCCCATATGTTATTCCATTTGTTACTTTGTAAATCTTTGCCGGTTTTCCATTTCTATATATTTTACCTTCCCAACCAGATTGAAAGACACCTGTGCAGCTTGATCCATGTTTTAACTTATTTGGACCCCAAAGTACACACAACTATAACCACTCAATATATTCTAGTTGCAATTGCCAATGCTTTCCTTGTACTGTGCATTGGAGTAAGTCTTTACTGTACCATTGACAGCTCTCAGTGACAAATGCTGCATTTCAGTAGCAATCTCAGAATATGTTTTAGAAGCAGAGAGGCTAAGTAACTCAACAGAATAATCAGTGAAATTGAGCAAGTGGAGAATTCTTCATTTGGGGACATTGCTGGCATTTTAAGACACTTTTCCATTCATGGTAGAATAGTTTTTGCACATAACTGAAAAGGCCATTTTTCTCAAGGTAAAATTGCTGATTTCAGGAGCACATGGTCTGAAAAAGCTTTTATGAAGCGAGCACTATTTTTCCACTGGATTTCTCCATGAATCTGGTATTTAGAGCTGCCCAAAGGCTAAGGGCTGATATATTTGCTATCATGTTTCACAAAAGGGCACAGATCAAGCAGTACAGGCATCAAGGTGACCTTCACCTTCATATAGTACATATATAGATGTTGTACGTTACATATATTATGGGTATGTATTGCACACGATTACATAATTACATTATATGCAATACATACATGTAATTACATATAATATGTAATTATATGTAATACACACAATTTCAAACAATGTATAATTATATGTAGTACATACACATAATTACATATAATGTAATTATATGCAATACATACGATTACATGCAATATGCAATTGCATGTACTACATACATGGAATCACATATAATATGCAATTATCTGTAATACATGCATGCAACCACATATACATAATTATATGTAATATACACAACCACACATGTGTAATTATATGTGATACATGTAATTATCTGTAATACATACATGCAACCACATACAATTATATGTAATGCATACATGTAACATATGTTATACACTGTTCATATTGGGAAAAACAATCCTGTTAGCTTTTTGAGGTGAATTTTCTTTACTCATGTAACTGAGAAATGGGTAAACATTACCAAGTAACAGCAATTCTGCTACACAATGACAAGTGCTTGGGGCATTAAAGATTATTTCTAAAGATGTATTAAGGGAGAGGGTAAAACAATCCTAGACCCCCAAATTGTATCTATCAGTGGCAGCAGGTGAGTGTTTAGCCAGTTTATTGAAAAGATTTAATTACATCTGTTTCTTACCTTGAATGTCTGAATCAATTTGACATACCGCTTAAAGCAATGATTGTCTAAAGAACAAATTCTTCCTGCAGCTAGTGAAATGAGTCCTCCTAACAGTAAGACTTATTAATAGCAAATTAATGATTGTCAAATCTAGGGCTTAACAATGACAAAGCTTTTTGGAACTTTCCATATACTTTCTATGTGACATTTTCATCTTTAAATCTTTGCCCATTCTGCTCTCTGAAATTTTGACATGTAAAATCTGGATATATATGTCATCATGGAAGCACTCCTAGTTAAGATCTCTGCAATCTAATTAAAGAGGAGAGAAGATTGAGAAAATAAACAAATAACCTGGGGTGTGTGTGTGTGTGTGTGTGTGTGTGTGTGTGTGCGCGCTATTCTTCTTTTCCAGTGTGAGATGCTTTTCCTCTGCAGAATTTCGGAACAAACTAGCAAAGATTCTCCAGGGCTTCAAACAAAAATAAGAGCAAATCCTAAGGCATTTAGGTAACAGATAGGTAAGGTTTTAATTAAAATAGAAATTTAAACCCCTGGTATTCTACAATATTTTAGCTCTTAGGTTTTCACTGCCATTATTGGTTCTTTTTTTTTTATTGCATTTTAGGTTTTGGGGTACATGAGCAGAACATGCAGTATTGGTTCTTGCTTTGAGATACTGTTAACTGTAGCAATATTTCAGGATATTTTGCAGGCTATGGGAAATCTTTGCTTGTTAACAGATTGTTGCAGTTTGTACAAAATTATATGGGAACCTCTCTGACTTTTCAAGAATCCTATTATTTTAAAAACACAAACTCCTTTTCTTGTCATTTGTCCCATGGGCACTTGGAATCAGAATGTCTTGAAGACAGAGAAATCTCAGTTTCTTTACCACTCAAGTTTTTTCTGAGCTCAGGAATGAGGGCAAGTCTGAAAAATGTTTGTGGCTAGGCTGGAAATCAATGGAAAACAGGTTATGGTTTTACAACAAACCAAGTGTCACAGAGTTGCTTTGTGTTTGGGAGTTAATCTACACTCTCTATAAATTCTCCAAAAGCCAGTTAAAGCAATTGAAGCAAGACTTTGCGGGAACCCCCTAGAGAGAACACTATGTCACACAGCTCTCACAAATGAGTGGGAGAGATTGTCTTAAGTGTGTGTTTTACAACAGATGCCAATTGCTCTGATTCTTGCCATTAACAACTTCAGAATTAGCTTACAAATGGTAATCTTCACAGAGCAGTGACTTTTGTGTGGGAAACCCAGGAAGAAAAGTAGCTTTTCATTTTTTTTTCTCTTTTGCAGCTGAACACAAATGAGTCTGGGAGCCTCTCTGCACTGTGTAGAAAATACAACTATATTCATGTAAGTGTATGTCTGGCATTAATAATTCAGAGAAAGTGATAGTCAAGGGTTGGAGAGAGGCTGGAAATCAACTTTGAAAGTATAAAATTTGAAAGATAAAGTGTTGAAAATTTCCTTAGCCATTTAAAAACTCATATAAACCAGTGGTAGGAAATCAATATTTTGGTGTTCAAATTCTTAAACACCTCCATTTCTCTGCTTAATTCCAAATAATAGTCCTGGATATAGGAATAGGGCTGAAATATTAGAATTTGAGATAGAAAAAATGCTGTAGTAGTATATTTTAAAGCTGAGGCCATGAGTAATCATAAAAATACAGGCCAGGCATGGTGGCTCACGCCTATGATCCCAGCCCTTTGGGAGGCTGAGGTGGGTGGATCATGAGGTCAAGAGATCGAGACCATCCTGGTCAACATGGTGAAACCCCGTCTCTACTAAAAATACAAAAATTAGCTGGGCATGGTGGCGTGCGCCTGTAGTCCCAGGTACTCGGGAGGCTGAGGCAGGAGAAATGCTTGAACCCGGGAGGAGGAGGTTGCAGTGAGCCGAGATGGCGCCATTGCACTCCAGCCTGGGTAACAAGAGCGAAACTCCATCTCAAAAAAAAAAAAACCCAAAAAACTAGTCATTGGTATTTACAACAACAAAAACAAATCTTGACAGTAAGTCGCCTGTATTTCTTCCCATTTGTTTAAATGGTGTAGTGTATTACAGCATTATGTGACTCTGCTCAGATACAAGGGAGAAGGGAAGATTGCAAAGGCGGCTAAGATAGGCAGAAAGAAATGCGTTGACACCCATCAATGGTAGAAGAGATGTAGGGTATATAATTCCACTAGAAATGGATCCCCAAGTCATTTTTATTTGCTTAGAAGTACAGTGCAGGCTCTTCATAGTTTTGTATTTGCTTCTCAGTGGCACTTCTTTCAAGCTGATATTAACATGAGGGATTACTCAATTACAAGGAAGGAGACAAATATGAGGGTGATATTGGAGGGAACCAAACAGCTCAGGAAGCAGGAACATGGCCAACAGTAATTAAATATCCGCCATCATTACTCCCAGTGGCACATATCCATGTACATATATTTGCAAGTCAACTTACCGACGATATATATTCCAGTAGCACCCATTAAATGAGTACGCCTCCTCCCCAAATGTGAAGGCATTCAGCCTTCTGTGACTAAGAAGACTAATTCTGGGAAAGATTTTCATCATCATAACAGATGAGAAGCACAGATATAGCATAAATGATAGGTTCACATCTTATCTCAGAAAAACCCAGTGCTTCAAATTACATTGCCTGAAATTCAGGTACCTTAAGCCTAATGTAAGAAATTTCCATGAAAATAATCCTTCCCTGGCAATTAAAAAAAAATAAAGTAAGCACATTTCGCCTACCTTCTCAAATAATGGGGTGTCTAGGCTTATATTTAAATTGATTTCACTCCTCTCTAATTCCTGGACAGGCACAGGACTCTTGTCATTATTGAAAAGCAATCTAATTTTAAAATCTCTAACCCTGAAATCACCTCTTACTAGAGATTTTCTTGCTCCATTGTCACTTCTTCTGAACCTGTTCCTTTATTCTTCTCCTGCCTCCTATTCTATCTTTCCCCAGCCCACTCTCCTCCATTTTGATTTCATTTATCATTCTATCAGAAATTTCAGTGACTACTCAGTGTGCTGAATATCTTCCAAATACCTCCATAAATCCATTCCTCACCCTTTTCCACCCTGCTCTGTTGCCATTGAAAGCTGATCTGAATTATCTACCTTCTGGTTGGGTATGGTCAGTGAGAAGCATTGGCAAGAAGATAGAAGGAAAGAGGAATGAGAATGGGGTATTTATTCTCTCACTTCCATTTTTGTCAGCTCACCACAGTTAGCTATGTTCTTTGATCACATTTCCTAATGGGTACCCCACAAGTATCCTCTGTGGATTCCAGTAACCGTACTCTCCCTGTGTCTGGTTATTTCTTAAGAGATGCAGTAGCTGCTCCCCAGTATGGCGAGCCCTGTTATACTGTGCTGTCTTTTATGATTTCCCTAAACTCTGCTTACAACCTCGCAAGTAGTTTATTAAACTCTAAATTACAAGGTTTCAGGGTCCCATCTGTTTCCCACCAGCACTATGATTGACAAACTCCATATTGCACTAAATCCTTTGCTCCTCTGATTTAATGCCATTGTTAATTCCTGTAGTAGACAGACCCTAATGTAACCCCCAATGATCCCTGTCTTCTGGTATTCGTGTCTTTGTATTATCCCTTTATTTTGATGTCAAAGGTGATGGGAATGTGAATCTGATAATTATGTAATTAATATGGTTTGGGTCTGTGTCTCTTCCCAAATCTCATTTCGAATTTTAATCCCTAATGTTGGAGGTGGGGGCCTGGCGAGAAGTTACTGGATCATGGGGGCGGATTTCCCTTTTGGTAATGTTCTCTTGATAGTGAGTGAGTTATCATGAGATCTGGTTGATTAAAAGTGTGTAGCACCATTCCCCCCCCCATCCTCCTGCTCCTACAATGTGAAGATGTGCCTGTTTCTCCTTTGCCTTTCACCATGATTGTAAGTTTCTTGAGGTCTCTGAGCCATGCTTCCTGTTCAGCCTATGGAACCGTGAGCCAATTAAAACTCTTTTCTGTATCAATTACCCAGTTTCAGGTATTTCTTTACAGTAATATAAGAATGGACTAATACAGCTATTTTATATAAGATTGTCTTGCTAGTCTCTCTCTCTCTCTCTCTCTCTCTCTCTCTCTCTCTCCTTCTCCTCCCCCTTCTCTCTTTCATGCTCTCTCTCCCTCGCTTTGAAGAAATAAGCAGCCATGTTGTAAACTGCTATGTGAACTATGTACAGGTCTTCAGGGCAAGTAATTGTGAACAGTCTGTAGGAGCAGAGAGCATCCATCCTACAGCTGTGAGGAACTGAATTCTGCCAACAACATGAGTGACTTTAGGAGCAGAGCTTTCCCTAGTTGAGGCTTCAGATCAGAATTTGAGCCTGACAGACATCTTGATTGAAACCCAGTGAGGCACTGAAGTAGCAATCTCAGTTAAGCCATGCTTGGAATCTTGATGCACAAAAACATTGTTACATTAAGTTTATGTTGTCTTAAGGTGAAATATTTTTGTTACATAGCAATAGAAAATGAATGGAATCTGAATGAATGGAACAGCCTCTGATAGGCAGTATACTTTCCTAATTCTTACTAACAGGCAACTGAGTATTTCTAGAGAAAAATCACCAAAGAGTGATGACTGAAACTGGAAATCATGTATGTCCTATGGTCTTAGCCAAAACACTCTCAATAACCCTTTCTTCATGTCTTCTTGATTCTTGTGTCTTGAGCACCACCCACCACCAATCTTATCCTTGAATTCCCTTTTATTCCCTTCTTACTGAGTAGGCTATAATAACATTCCATGAGGGGAAAAGCACAGAAATGGCAATGTTCATCTTGGCCAAATCAAGTGAAGGAGAAAAGCTTTAGGCTCGAGGATTGTCATCCATGGGTGGGTTCATTACTATGCAGAAACTAGTATCTCAAAGTTCATCAGTAACTTCACAGGTGCCAAATTCATTGATCAAAAGTTGTAGACCTTCCTCTGAAGTCCTTGCAGCATTTTGCCAATAGTCTCTTTCTTTCTGAGATTCTCTCTGTCTTGGCACTCTTAAGCCTATGCTCTTCTACCACTACACTACCCTCTCCCATTTTCCTTGATCGTATTTTAACTTATTACATGGATGTGGTAGACATTAACACTTCTCACTAATGTCCAGATTTCAGCTTCATCCCAGGTTTCTGAAGGATTATATTTGTGAACTTCTTGGCAATGCTTAGCTTTAGCCACATCCAACCAGCAGGCAGAAAGTTCGGTTAGGCAAGGCCATACAATGAGTTGTACCGAAAAGATTGTGAGGGGAACTGATGGTCATCACTTATATGCTGAAGAAGTTAAAAGTCACTGTGAGACACTCTAACTCACCCTTCTCCTTTCTTGTTGAGATGTTGAGATGTTACAGCCATAAGATGGAAGCATATCCCGGTTTTCTGAGGCCTCTATGAAGGAAAGATACCCTGGAGAATTGCTGAGTCTGCATGGAACATTGCACAAGTGAGAAATAAATTTTGTTGTATTAAATCATTGAAACTTCATAGCTTTTTGGTTAAAGCAAGCTGGTCTATTTTGACTGATTCAGGGATCATTACTCAAATTTCTTCCTCAGAATTCTTTCACAATATATTCATATACTTGTCAATGCCATTTATCCTAGAGCCATCACTTCTATGTCAAGCATTTCCTAATTAATAAATTCGGCAGACTCTCTTCAGTGAGTTCTAATTCTGCATGTCCAATTGCTCATTGGACATCCCTTTGCTGAGGTCCTTCTGAAACATTAAAATTCCAATGTACAAAACCAAATTCATGTTCTTTCCCTCACATCCAGGCCTGCCCTGTGCTATATCTATTTCTATTAAATGCCTGTGTTCTAAAAAATAAAATTGCTCCTCAGCATATGCAATCACCTAGTACTACCTGTTACTCCATCTCCCTGATAACTCTCCCTCTGCCATTCTGACTCCTTTGCTTGATTCCTAACTTGATCTCAGTCCTCTGAAGCTAGAGAGATTAGGAAATCCACTGTCATCACTCCATTGATATATTCTTCCTAAAGATACCAGGAACCCAAACAGTGGACATATTTGAAACCTTAACATGCTAGATTTTTCTCTGGTATTAATGCTGTTTATCATTCTATACTTTAAAAACTTGATGCTCTTCATCTCTGTGATGATTCCTTTTACATTTCAGTTACAGGCTTCTCTTCTGACCAGGTCTTAAATGTTATTTCTTCTCACGCATCTATCCTTACAATTTTCCTCTCCATGGGCTTCTCTGAATGCTTTAATCTGTTCCCATGGCTTTAACTATTTCTGCACACAGGGGATTTATTTATCTCAAACAGTCATCTTCACCTTTCTCCCAAATTCCACCCATTCACTGAATCCTTACACCTATTTCAATATCCCTCACATACTTTAAACTCAAGATTTTCAAAGGTAAACTCACTGTCTTATACATAAACCTCTTTCTTCCGCTGTATTTACTTTGGCAGTTGGTAGACACTCAAGATAGAAGCATCAGATTTAGATCATTACCTCCATTTATTTCCCCACATTGTTTAATCACCACATCCTGCTGGTTTTGCCTCATAAAATTTTCTTCAGCCTCTTCCTTCAGCTCCATCATTGCCCACTACCTACTGTTCCCATTTAGGTCTTCATCTTCATTTTCTCTGACTATTGCAATAGTGTCTGAGTAGCCCTCCTGCCTCCAACCTTATTCCTTTCAAATATCTCCTCCCACTTCAGACAGCCTGGCTATAAGTATGTTCCTAATTTGAGGCCCTTAGCTCTTTCCTACGGACCATGGGATAAAGTACAAACTTCTTAAAAGGCAAGCAAGATATGGAGAAATAAGAACGCTTTTAGGAACACTTTTACACTGCTGGTGGGAGTGCAAATTAGTTCAACCATTGTGGAAGACAGTGTGGCGATTCCTCAAGGACCCAGAAACAGAAATTCCATTTGACCCAGCAATCCCATTACTGGGTATATATCCAAAGGATTATAAATTGTTCTACTATAAGGACACATGCACACGAATCATTGCAGCACTGTTTACAATAGCAAAGACCTGGAACCAACCCAAATGCTCATCGATGATAGACTGGACTGGGAAAATGTGGCACATATACACCATGGAATATTATGCAGCAATCAAAAATGATGAGTTCGTGTCCTTTGTAGGGACATGGATGAATCTGGAGAACATCATTCTCAGCAAACTGACACAAGAACAGAAAATGAAATACCGCATATTCTCACTCATAGGCGGGTGATAAAAAATGAGAACACATGGACACAGGGAGGGGAGCACTACACACTGGGGACTGTGGGGGGAAACTAGAGGAGGGACAGTGGAGGGTGGGAAGTTGGGGAGGGATAACATGGGGAGAAACGCCAAATACAGGTGATGGGGAGGAAGGCAGCAAACCACATTGCCATGTATGTACCTATGCAAAAATCCTGCATGTTCTTCACATGTACCCCAAAACCTAAAATGCAATAAAATATATATTATAAAAAAATGAAAAAGTAAAAAACTAAAAAAAATAAGAATAAAAATTGAAAAAGGCAAGCAAGGCTTGTTGCTGCGGTGGATCCACCAACCTCTGTGTTCTTGTCTCTAACCTCTTATTGAGTTATATTACTCACAACTAATATGCTAAATGCTCTTGCTAACCTTCCCAAAGCATATCTCACTCTTTACATTAATATGCTCAAAAGTATCATCTTCTGACTGCCTATTGAATGGAGACTAACTTTTCAGCCTTGGAATTCAGGGCTCTCCATCTCAACTCCAGGATTTTACCATTCTATGTTGGAATTTTCATAAATAGTTGCAAACAAAGAATATGTGGGGCCAGAATTGCTTCGGTGACTCATAACCCTGGGCTTAGTAATGGACAGGAATGAGACTACAAGTAGGGATCAAGCGACCCCAGCTGTGAGAAGGAAAATGAGAGCTGCCAAGCCCACACTGTGACATTTTTACCCTGAGTAAACCAAGGCTGAGAAAGTTTAAGTAAGTCCCTCAGAGTTACAAAGCTTGACAATGTAAGAGGCAAGTTTTAATACCTGGCCTCTTTCAATCTAGAGCCCCATTTATTCCTAGTACACAAAATTGCCTTCTAGTATTTCCACAATGAATGTTTTTTCTATCACAATGCTACTCATATTTCCAGGTGCAGCCAAAATCCACAAAGACTTCCTTGAATCACTCAATATATGGGCATTTATTTCTTAGAGAACTATCTATGAAAAATGAAAATATTCTATATTTTTGCTTTCTAGCCTGGTAGCTACTAGCCACATGCACCCACTTGAAATGTGGTTAGTGGGACTCAGCAACTGAATTTTAAATTTTATTTAAATTTAATTAAATGTAAATGTAATTAGTTGCATGGGCCTAGTGGATCTGTAGTTTTAGATTTCTGCTTTTCAAAAATGGTCAATCAGCATTGACATAACCTGGGAGGTTATTAGATATGTTGAATCTCAGGTCCTACTTCACCTGCTAAATCAGAATTTATAACAAGTTCTCCAGGTGATTTATCTGTACATTAAAGTATGAGAAACACTTCCCTAGAGCATTTGTTAACAGTTTATGGCTTTTCAAAAACTGTATTTTTTATCAAGTTTTATAATACAAGCACCTAGAGGGAAGGAAACACTCAGATAGCTAAGTAACTGTTTGTTGAACATAGCCTATTGAATCTATTGTATATGTAGATAATAGGTGGCTATTTTTAAGACAATAGTTCTGAGCAAACAAACAATACAACATGTATAATTATAAAGATCTTCCCTTGAGACTTGGCCCCAGTTTATTCAATAAATGCATATTGATAACTGTGATGTGCCAGGAATCTTCTAGGACAGGAGATATAGTAGTGAACATAACATAATCCTTGCCCATATGGAGCTCATGAATGAGGAAAGGAGAGCATGTGTTCAAGTCTAAATAATCTGCACTATAAAAAAGCAAACGTTCTATTGGTCCACAATCACTAATTTCAGGTTTATTTTAATTCTTAATATTACTAAGCTTTGCCTCAGGGCAAAAATTTACAAGCATTTAAACTGAAGAACTATATTTTCATTACAGTAGATCTCAGGAGGGGGTGATTTTGGATCCCAGGGGATACTTGGCAACAACATCTGGATATGTATTTGGTTGTCACATTAAGGGAAACTGCTACAGGCACTGAATGTGTAGAAATCAGGAAGCTGTTAAACATCCTACAATGCACAGGATGCCCCCAATCCCCACCCACAACAAATAATGATCTGACCCAACATTTCAGTAGCGTCCAGATTGAGAAACCCTGCTCCACTCCTTTTGAATGCATTCAGAGTAAAACAATTCAATGAGAAGGATGTCTCCATTTTTGATGGAAGAAACTTGAAGAAAATGGACCAGTGGAGCAGATATCTGAGTCATCACTTTGGCTTCTTCCATGAATCTGCAATGAGAGCTCCAGTCTAAGAAGAATCATCACCACTTGCAATAGCCCCCAAAAGAATGCTCAAGAGATGACCTCTTGGGGAAATTGCATAGTGGATGCACTACTTCTTTCTTTGATACCTCTATTTGAATAGGTAACTTACTTTCCTTTTTTGAGATCCTGGAGTTGTCTGCTTGATTTATGAGGGAGAGTAGCAGAAACTGGAATAAACTTTTTGCCACACCTTTTGATTCCTTTTAATCCAGTTTTCAAACCCAGGTTGCATGTCAGCAAAAAGAACACAGCAGGAAGCATCACACTACTGGACTTCAAACTATACTACAAGCCTACAGTAATCAAAACAGCATGGTACTGGTACCAAAACAGAGATATAGACCAATGGAACAGAACAAAGGCCTCAGAGGCAACACAACATATCTACAACCATCTGATCTTTGACAAACCTGACAAAAACAAGCAATGGGGAAAGGATTCCCTGTTTAATAAATGGTGTTAGGAAAACTGGTTAGCTATGTGCAGAAAGCAGAAACTGGACCCCTTTCTGACACCTTACACTAAAATTAACTCCAGATGGATTGAAGACTTAAACATAAGACCTAACACCATAAAAACCCTAGAAGAAAATCTAGGCAAAACCATTCAGGACATAGGAGTAGGCAAGGATTTCATGACCAAAACACCAAAAGCATTGGCAACAAAAGCCAAAATAGACAAATGGGACCTAATGAAACTCCACAGCTTCTGCATGGCAAAAGAAACAGTCACTAGAGTGAATCGGCAACCAACAAAATGGGACAAAATTTTTGCAGTTTACCCATCTGACAAAGGGCTGATATCCAGAATTTACAAAGAACTCAAACAGATTTACAAGAAAAAAACAAACAAGCCCATTCAAAAGTGGGCAAAGGAAATGAACAGACACTTTACAAAAGAAGACATACATGAGGCCAACAAACATATGAAAAAAATGCTCATCATCACTGGTCATTAGAGAGATGCAAATCAAAACTACATTGATATACCATCTCATGCCAGTTAGAATGGCGATCATTAAAAAATCTGGAGACAACAGATGCTGGAGAGGATGTGGAAAAATAGGAACACTTCTACACTGTTGGTGGGAGTGTAAATTAGTTCAATCATTGTGGAAGACAGTGTGGCGATTCCTCAAGGACCTAGAAATAGAAATTCCATTTGACCCAGCAATCCCATTACTGGATATATATCCAAAGGACTATAAATCGTTCTACTAGAAGGACACATACTCACGAATGTTCATTGCAGCACTGTT
Organism: Callithrix jacchus; assembly: GCF_049354715.1. NCBI lineage: Eukaryota > Metazoa > Chordata > Mammalia > Primates > Cebidae > Callithrix > Callithrix jacchus. Next base: position 23,135,026 of record NC_133524.1, read on the forward strand.
TACAATAGCAAAGACCTGGAACCAACCCACATGCCCATTGATGATAGACTGGACAGGGAAAATGTGGCACATATACACCATGGAATACTGTGCAGCCATAAAAAATGATGAGCTTGTATCCTTTGTAGGGACATGGATGAATCTGGAAACCATCATTCTCAGCAAACTGACACAAGAACAGAAAATCAAACACTGCATGTTCTCACTCATAGGAGTGTGATGAACAATGAGAACACATGGACATAGGGAGGGGAGCACTACACACTGAGGTCTGTTGGGGGGAATAAGAGAGGGACAGTGGGGGGTGGGGAGTTGGGGAGAGATAGCATGGGGAGAAATGCCAGATATAGGTGAAGGGGAGGAAGGCAGCAAATCACACTGCCAAGTGTGTACCTATGCAACTATCTTGCATGTTCTTCACATGTACCCCAAAACCTAAAATGCAATAAAAAAAAGATTAAAAAAAAAAAAGAAATGGACAGAGGTGAACTCTTTCAGTTGCCAAGTAGCTGTTTGAAATGGAATTCAGGTTAATGTGTGAAATAGAAACCACAAAGACCAATAATTATCACTGAATCAACTACTATGTTAAGAGGTAACTGGACATTTTTTTCTAGTATATCATTGTTTTACTGCCCTTGAAGAATAAAACATTTACTTCTAAAAAAAAATATTGACATGGGTGACATCAGTGGAAATGTTGGAGTAAGAAACTCAAAAAAAACTGCCTTTTGGACCAGGCACAGTGGCTCACACCTGTAATCCCAGCACTTTGGGAGGCTGAGGTGGGCAGATCACCTGAGGTCAGGAGTTCAAGACCAGCCTGGCCAACATGTTGAAACCCTGTCTCTATTAAAAATACAAAAAGTTAGCTGGGCGTGGTCGTGGGCACCTGTAATGCCAGTTACTCGAGAGGCTGAGGCAGAAGAATCACTTGAACCTGGGAGGTGGAGGTTGTGGTGAGCCCAGATCGTGCCATTGCACTCCAGCCTGGGCAACAAGAATGAAACTTCATCTTAACAAAACAAAACAAAACAAAGAAATAACAAAGTGCCTTTTGGGAAACCAAGGGCCCCTTTGGCCACCAGCCAGACTCTGCTCAGGGACACCAATCCCTTTTGGATTGTATCATGTTAAGGACCTATGACCTTTTGGCCACCTTAGGTATTTGTGATAGAGACCCAGGGGCTCTTTCAGTCACCTGCTAGACCAAGCACAGAGTGCTCAGGGCCCTTTGAGCTACTAGCCTGCCCTTCTGCTAAGGTAAAAGTGGACCTTTTGGCCATCAGTCAGTTCTCTGGTCACTGGCTCAATGGCAGAATGAGAAATTGGGAACCTTTTGGGCTGGGACATTTTGGCTCCTTTCAGCCATCATCAGTGCCTGCAAATGGTGCACTGAAGGTCCTTCCAGGCATGACTCTGTCTGTGCACCCTAGGGTTCCAGCCTTCCCACTTACTGAGGAATGGACAGCTCTTTAGATCACCTTTCCTCCTATGCACTGGGGCCCTGGAGTCCCTTCCTGCCTGCCTGCTGGGATTCTGGGGACCCTTTGGGCCACAAGCCTGCCCAAGTGCTAGAGAACTGACTCCTTTTGCCCATCATATAGCCTCATATTGGGTGCTCCTGTGAATATTCCAGGAATTGACTTGCTCATGTGCTAGTGTCTTGGTATTCCTCTGACCACATGCCATCCTGCTTGTTGGGGAAATGAGGGCATTTTTGGCCACCTTCCCTTCAATTAAGGGGTGCCCAGAGGCCTTTTGAGTAACTTGTTTGCACAGTAGGTTATGGACTCCTTCAGACCATCAGCAGCCTCTAAGCTGGGAAACAAAAGTCATTTTGGCTACCGTATGACCCTCATGGTGCAGAGCAGTGGAATCTTCTGCTCACATACCAGGTGCCCTTTTAAGGTCTCAAGGGCTTTCTGGCCACCATCCTGCCTCTTTGCCAGCTGTCAGGGCCACATGCAGGACTCTATATTCAAGGGCACACAGGAAATGGGAGTCTTTATGTGCACCAGCCTGATTTTAGTGTGGAGAATCTCTGTCCCTTTCAGCCACGATCAGTGCCTGGTACATGTGCCCTGAAGTTTCTCCTGGCCAGTAGACTTCCCTAGCACTTGGGTTCCAGGCTCCTCCTGCCCACTAACCTTTCAACTTGCTGTGGAACTGAAAACATTTTCTCTCTTTCCTTCACTGTATTGAAGCACTTAGGGCCCAGTGAATCACTAGAGTACCCATCTGCTGGAGTTGGGAGTATCCTTACAGTCACAGGTTAGTGAGTGTTCTCGTGAACTGTGTTTCCCCTCAGCCTTTGCCATTTATATATGATTTGGGGGCATTCCTAGCACCAAATTGTGCTAGGACTAGGGTTCTGGTCTTAAGGCTACTAAACTTTCCGCTTACTGAGGAATCAAGTGAAGTTTCAGCCACCTCCTCTCTGTGGTGCCGTTAACACTGGCATCCAGCCACTACCCAACCTGCTCTTGTGGTTTTGGGTTTCTTTGTGGCCACAGGCTGCATGCTGGGGAATTGTGGCTTCTTTTCCCTACCACCTTATCCTTCTCCCAGCCACCTGGAGAAACTTCAAGGCAGCAGCCTGAACAAGTGCTATGGTTCTGGGTGTTCTTCTGGCCATCAGCCTTTGCTGCTGAACAGGAGAGCATTTTAGGCCACTTCCCTGCATAGTGCTGCTGCCTGGGGAGCCCAGCTGGTCTCTAGTCTGCCTGCCAGGATTACTGTCACTTTTGTTCCACAAGCCTGCCTCTGTGCTGGGAAACTATGACTGTTTTCACTTATCATGGTTTCCTCAAGGTAGTACCCTGGAGGTACCTTCTGGTTTCGATGGTCCTTCAGGCCATAAGCTTCCCTTAAGCTGGGGAGAGAGGAATTTTTTTCAGCTACCTGTCCAGGGCACTGGTGCTCTGAGGTCCACCAGTCACCACCCTACCCATACATGGGTTGTGAGGGTACTTGGGCCACAAGCCTGCTGGTGTTCTGGGGAAATAGGCTTCTTTTCCGTTTAAGCAGTAAGTTGACAACAGTGCCTTTTTTGTTTCCTGTCTCCAGCCTGCCCCAGCACTAGGGTTCCACTACACTTTAGGCCATCAGCCTTTCCCCTTGCTAAAGAACCAAGGGGAAAGGCTGAAGGCACTTTCAGTCACCTTCCCTGCAGTGCTCTGATTGTCTCAGAGGCTAAGTGGCTCATTAGCCTACTCACTCACTGAAGCTGCCGTGATCCTTTCCACCATAAATTTGTGCTCTTGCTGGGGAACTGTGGTGGCTTTTGTTGGCTACCGTAGTATCCTTGCCCTGGTGTTCCCCGACAGTCTTCCAAGTACCATTTTGCTCTAGGGTTAGTGTTCTGGTATTCCTTGTGGTCACCATCTTTCTCCTTGCTGGGGAAGAAGGTAAACTTTCAGCTACCTTTCTTATACGTGCTGATTCTTTGGTGTCTCTTTTGGTCATTAGCCTGCCCACACCCTGGAATTTCTGGGATCCTTTTAGCTACAAGCCTGCTTATGTGCTGGGCAACTCTGGTTCCCCTTGGTTACATCATTTCCTCTCCCATGGTGCCCTGGGGCTACCAACTGGGCACCAGTCTGTGCTTGTGACATAGTTCTGGTTGTCCTTTAGGCCATCAGCCTTCCTCATTACTGGGGAACTGAGATCACTTTGTTCTACCATCCTTGCACAAACTGATGGCCTGTGTGCCCATCTGGTTATCAGTCTACCTTCCCCACATGCTAATGGGTATCTTTTGGGCCAAAAGCCTGAGTTGGGAAAATTATGGCTCTTTTCACCCACCATCCTGTTCTTACCCTGGTCTCCTGGAGAACCCTCCTGGCAGCAGCCTGAACACATGCTATGACTCAGGTTGTTCTGGCTAGCAGCCTTCCCCTTTGAGGCTAGATGGAGAACACTTTAGACCACCTTCTCTGCATAGTGCTGCTGCTTTGGCATGTCATCTAGTCTCTAGCCTGCCTTCTCAGTGACTTTCCTTTGACTCTTTGTTCATCAAGCTTGCCTGTGTGTTGGGAAATTATGAATCCTTTTGCTCACCACAGTTTACTCAAGGTGGTGCCCTGGTGGTGCCGTCCAGGCACCAGCATGCATATGTGCCAAGTTTCTGCTGGTTCTTCAGACCATCAGTTTCCTCTGCACTGGCAAAATGAAAAAAATTTCAGACACCTTTCTTCCAGTGATCTGAAGCCACATGGGCCATCCAGTCACCAGCCTACCAGTATGCTTGGGTTGTGGGAGATACTTTAGGCCACAACCATGCTGGTGTTCTTGGACAATGTGGCTCTTGTTGGCCACCATAGTACCTTACTGAGGGTGCTCTGGGTAATTTTCCCAGCATAAGCCTTCCCTGGCACTAAGGTTCTGGTTAGCTTCACAGCATCAGCCTTGTCCCTTCTTGGGGAAAAGCACTTTCAATCACCTTCACTGCAGTGTACTGATTTGGAGGGGAGAAGGGTTGTTTGGGGGTGCCTATCTGGTCTAGAGCCTTTCCACTTGGAGAGGTTGCTGTGGTCCTATGGGCCACAAACTTGACCATGTGATGAAAAATCTTAATTTCTTTCAGTCACCATTGTATCCTCCTGTAACCAAGTATTTCAGCCTTAAAATGCATTTTGAAAGCTTTTTCTTTCGTTTCTTTCCTAATTGCATAATGTAACCTTGTACTTTAAAACTCTTTGTTTCTCTCCCTTTCCCACCAGGCACCTCCATGCACAGTGCTCATTTTTCTAATTATGTACTTGCTTAGAAGTTTCCGGGGCTGGCAGGTGGGGTGGCTCATGCCTGTATTCACAGCACTTTGGGAGGTCAAGACTGGGGGATCACCTGAGGCCAGGAGTTGGAGACCAGTCTGGCAAACATGGTAAAACCCCGTCTCTACAGAAAATACAAAAATTAGCTGGGTACGATGGTGCATGCCTGTAATCTCAGCTACTCAGGACGCTGAGGTAGGAGAACTGCTTGGACCCAGGAGGCAGAGGTTGCAGAGAGCTGAGATCATGCCATTGTACTCCAGCCTAGGCAACAGAGCGAGACCCTGTCTCAAAAGAAAAAAAGAAAAAAAAAAAAGAAAAAAGAAATTTTGGGGGTAATTTTGAAACAAACCAGGCATAGAGACCCAGGTGTGCAATCTTCCCTCTTAGGGAGAGTTATGAATAGTTAGTCTACCACTACCAAACCGGACCTCCAGATGGATAGGTGATATGAACAGACACTTTACAAAAGAAGACATACCTGAGGCCAACAATATATGAAAAAATGCTCATCATCACTGGTCATTAGAGAGATGCAAATCAAAACTACATTGATATACCATCTCATGCCAGTTAGAATGGCGATCATTAAAACATCTGGAGACAACAGATGCTGGAGAGGATGTGGAGAAAAAGGAACACTTCTACACTGTTGGTGGCAGTGTAAATTAATTCAACCATTGTGGAACGCAGTGTGGCAATTCCTCAAGGACCTAGAAATAGAAATTCCATTTGACCCAGCAATCCCATTACTGGGTATATATCCAAAGGACTATAAATTGTTCTACTATAAGGACACATGCACACGAATGTTCATTGCAGCACTGTTTACAATAGCAAAGACCTGGAACCAACCCAAATGCCCATCGAAGATAGACTGGACAGGGAAAATATGGCACATATACACCATGGAATATTATGCAGCCATCAAAAATGATGAGTTCGTGTCCTTTGTAGGGACATGAATGAACCTGGAAACTGTCATTCTCAGCAAACTGACACAAGAACAGAAAATCCAACACTGCATGTTCTCACTCATAGGTGGGTGCTGAACAATGAGAACACATGGACACAGGGAGGGGAGCATCACACACTGGGGTCTGTTGGGGGGAAATAGGGGAGGGACAGCAGGGGGTGGGGAGTTGGGGAGAGATAGCATGGGGAGAAATGCCAGATATAGGTGATGGGGAGGAAGGCAGCAAATCACACTGCCATGTATGTACCTATGCAACAATCTTGCATGTTCTTCACAAGTACCTCAAAACCTAAAATGCAATAAAACATTTTTTAAAAAATTTAAAAAAAGAATAGTACTATTGGAATATTTGTGAATAGGTAACAGTTTGATCCAAATAAAGAACTAAGAAATACCATCATGAAAAAAAAAAGATAGCCATTGGCACCACTCCTGCATGTTTCCAATACCTCGTTTTCCTTCTTAAACCCCTTCACTCAGCCAAGAAAGTTAGAATGATCTTTTAAAGGCTTGAACTTGGCCATTCCCCAATCACTAGCATTTGAATAGAGTTACTCTCCTTTACTACACCTTGCTGCTTATGTTTTCAGCCTCTGAGTGGCAGCACAGAGACTTGAGCCAGTTACACTCCAATTAGTACCTCCAGAGAACTTTGTAGGTATCAGCCTGGCTGCATGCTTGTGTTCCTTTTGTTCTTTTTTTTAAATTTTTAAAATTTTTTATTGCATTTTAGGTTTTGAGGTACATGTGCAGAGCATGCAATACAGTTGCATAGGTACACACATGGCAGTGTGTTTTGTTTGCTTTCCCCTTCACCCACATTTGGCATTTCTCCCCAGGCTATCCCTCCCCACCTCCCCCTCCCACTGGCCCTCCCCTTTTCCCCCCAATAGACGCCAGTGTTTAGTATACTCCCCTCTCTGTGTCCACGTGTTCTCATTTTTCATCACCCACCTATGAGTGAGAATATGCGGTGTTTCATTTTCTGTTCTTGTGTCAGTTTGCTGAGAATGATGTTCTCCTTTTGTTCTTAAGCTCACTGACCTTCCCACTTGCTGGAAAAATGGGTGAACTTTGGCCACCTCACCTGCAGCGTACTGCTGCTCAGGGACCCATCTAGTCACTAGCCTGCCTTCCCTTGGCAATTTCTTGGGGCACAAGCCTGCAGACATGCTGAGGAACTGTGACTCCTTCTAGCCAGTGTTATCTTTGCCCTGCCCCGCTGGAGAACCTTCTGGCCATCAGCCTGCCCATGTACTCTGTCTCGAGTTGTCCTTCCAGCCATCCGTCTTCCCTATCACTGGCAAACTTCTGTCACTTTTGGCTTCCATCCCTGAAGTTTACTGATTCTGTGAGTGCCTATCTGGCCACTAGTCTGTTTGCCCACTGAGTTTTTGGGGATACTTTAGGTCACAAGCCATCCTGTGTACTGCAAAACTGTGGTTCATTCTCCCTTAGTCATATCCTTGCACTGGTGACCTTGGGGAAGTTTCTGAGTACCAGCCTGCTGATACAGTACAGTTCTGTTCTGCTTGTTCTTCTAGACTTCTTCTTTGCTGTGGAACAGAGAGTACTTAAGGTCACCTTCCCTGCGTAGTGCCGATGCTAGAAATAGATTTGTGGGTGATTCTGATGACGTTTCATGGACCAGTGTTTAAAAATCAGACTGAAAATCCATGAATCCTGGGATAGTTGCTTCAAAAGTTAAAGATGTGGGTGAAACAGTGATTTTCACAAAATTTTTCTGGAATTCTTCTTAAGCTGACTTTATAGGATTGAACTACACATAATGTCAGGGATCCTTGGAGAAGAGTGTGCACTGCAGTACACTGCCATTCTACCCCTGACCACCTAGGAAAGCAACATTGGCTGAGTACTGTTTGTACGGACACCTACAATCAACCTCACTGTAGTTTCCTGCCCAATGAGGAGCTAAATGAAGCACTAATGCTGAAGCAGGAGAGAGCCAACAGCGAAATAGCAGGGTTAATGAATATCATTGCAAATTGTCTTCTACAATCCTGGGATTGGCCTGTAAGCAACAACTCCGAAAGTGCGCATTCTGCTACCAAGCTATAAAAAGACATGGAGAAAACTTACTCCATATTACTGTGTGAAAGAAGCCAGTTTGAAAAGGCTACCTACTGTACAATTCCAACTATATGACACTCTGGAAAAGGCAAAACTGTGGAGACAGTAAAATGATCAGTGGTTGCCAGAGATTATGGGGAAGGGAGAAATGAATAGATGGATCACAGAGAATTTTCAGGACAGTGAAGCTATTCCATATGATACCATAATGGCAGATACATGTATTATACATATAAACCCATCAAATATACAACACCAAGAGTGAATCCTAATGTAAACAATGGACTTGGGTGATAATGGTGTGTCAGTGCAGGTTTATCAATTCTAAGAAATGTACCCTCTGGTGGAGGATGTTGACAATGGTGAGGTCTACAAGTGAAGGGGCAGGAGGTATATGGGAAATCTCTGTACTTTCCTCTCCATTTTGCTGTGAAACTTTAACTGTTCTAAAAAAATTAAGTCTATTAGCAAAAGAAGGTGTTCATTCTGAGAGATTACTTCAAAGTCACAGCTGTAATCAGATAATGAGATCACGGAACTGTAGTTCCCATGGTTTATGTCAACAAAAGAGATGTTATCCCTGCCATTTCAATTGCCTAAGGGATGTTTAGATTATAAAAACATTCTTGAATTATCAGTATAAGAAAATGGACGCAAGCACTGGCTAAATCTAATATAATTGGTTAAAGTTATGGCACAGAAAATTCTTTTCTCCATTTACTTTCAGTTGATACGATAAAAAAAAATTGCCAATTGTTTCCCCTGCTGCCGTGCTGTGTTTCAAGCCTCACTGTGTTGACCTCTAATACACACCTATTATTCTTCAGTTTTTCTCTTAATTTATTCAGATATTTCTATGATTCTTAATTTTTACTTAGTCCTGTGGATATGAAGAAAAAACACACAAGCCTCCCCCCACATTTCTTATTTCAAAGAAAACTGCCATGGAGTGATAGGAAAGCACGGGAAAAAAGGTGCACTTTCTAAATTAAGAGGAGGGATTGTTTGGAGTTTTCATTTTTAGAGAAATGTCTCAATAAAGTCATTTTATGAACCTTAATTTTGAGGCAGTGCAGTTGAAAATATATATTCTAAAGCCTTAAAATGAGTTCTTGCCACTGCTTTCTACTCTCTCCAGACTGCGGATAGGTCGATGTGGGTGGGGCAAAAGGGAGGCTGTTGCAGTCCTAAAAATGGATTAAAAAATTCTTTATTAATATTTTACCTATTTTTCCAATTTTTAAGCTGGACTTTGTATTTAAAAGCCATTATGCTAATAATCATGATTTTAAGGAATGCAGCCTCTAAGGCCTTATGGTAAGAAAAATATTGCAAAGAATATCTTTTCCTTTGCTGTTTAATCAGTCTATCACCCTTTTTATTCTTGTGGATTTTCTCACTCATTACTAGCTGTGGAGTAGCAGGAGATTCTCTGCTTCTTTGCTACCTTAAAACCAATAATGAGCATTAACTGACACCTTAAAGAAGATACTAACAGAGATTATAACAATTTAACACAAGTATAACCTGTTACAGTAAAGCAGGGCTTATCTCAGGAATGCAGGAATGATAAAATATAAGGACATGCAGTAACATAATTATGTGGATAATACTCTAGCAGCAGAAAGGCATTTGCTAAAATTGAACATTTAAAGGCATTTTTAAAAAGGAATTGAAGATTTTTCCATATATATATATTTGATAGCCCATATCAAACACCTGTCATAATTATCATCAATAGCAGATTGCTAGGGAATAAGGTCAGGAACAACAATAACAAATATCTATGATTATTGCTTTTTATTTAATTATACTTTAGGTTTGGGGGAATGTGCAGATCTTCCAGGACTGTTACATAGGTATACACATGCCATGGTGGTTTGCTGCATCCATCCCCCCGTCACCTATATTAGGTATTTCTCCTAATGTTATCCCTGCCCAATCCCCCCACACCCTGCTGTCCCTCCCCTTGCCACCCTTCCACCCGACAGGCCCCGGTGTGTGATGCTCCCCTCCCTGTGTCCATGTGTTCTCATTGTTCAACACCTGCCTATGAGTGAGAACATGCGGTGTTTTTCTGTTCTTGTGTCCGTTTGATGAGAATGATGGTTTCCAGCGTCATCCATGTCCCTGCAAAGGACATGAACTCATCCTCTGTTTTGATAAAGTAGTATTTTGGAAGTGTTTATTAATGCAGTAGGTCATGTAAAATAAAATAATACATGTTATTATTTTGAAACGGCAAGATTATACACCTAGACATCCAAGGCATTCAGCTAAAAGTAACAAACTTTAGTCTTAATGAAAGTTTAATTGAGGGAGCGCTAAGTGATATGCAGAACTCAATAGTATTCTGTATATTCATAGAAAAGAAATAAAACAATTTCAAAAAGATCAATTCAATAGAAATATAAAGCTCTTAAAAACTAGAAAGAATAAACATAACGAAAGATGTATAGAAGCTAAATAAAGAAAATTGGAAAATTGTATTGGTGTATTAAAAAGAGGACCTGAATAAGTGGAAAACTGACATATTATGGGATGGAAAGACTGAATATTTTCTCTTTGTTCTAAGTTATGTTTTAGATAAACTGGATTTAAATTCTTAATTCTAAACAATTTTTTCTGAAAGTTGAGGATTTTATTCTAAAGTTCAACTGTTAGAACAAATAGTTAATCTTTACAAATATACATTTGGAAATATGGATTTTCACAAAACAATTCAGAGATCCAGAAATGTTGACTACATGTGCAAATATAGAAGATCTGTAAATTAAATCACTATTTAAGACATATCTTTTCTAAATCTTTTCAAAGGATAATTAACTGTTTTTCATAAAATTACAATGATCTCCAGGAACTCTACTTCTAGATATCTACTCAAAAGACTTGACAGCAGGAACTTGAACAGATATTTGTGCACCAGTGTTCATAACAGCATTATTCTCAATAGTCAAAAAGTAGAAATAACCCAGAGGAACATTGATGGATGAGTAGATAAACAACATGTAGCATGGGTATGTACATACGGCGGAATATTATTCAGCTTTAAAAAGGAATGAAATTTTGATACATGCAAGACCATAAATGAATCTTGAAAATAGTAGGCTACGTGAAATAAGCCAGACACAAAAGGACAATTATTGTATGCTTCTGCTTATATGAGATACCTAGAGTCGTCAAATTCATAGAGACAGAAGTAGAATAGTAGTTATCAGGAGTTGGAGGGTATGAAGAATGGGGAGTTACTGTTTAATGGGTGCAGCATTTCAGTTTGGGATGACAAAATTTTGGAGATGGATAGTGGCTGTGGTTGTACAACAATGGGAATGCACTTAGTGCCATTGAATAGTACACTTAGAGATGGTTAAAATGGTAAATTTTACATTGTGTCTATTTTCCCACAATGAAAAAGATACTTAAATATATTAAAAGCCATTACAATGTATTGTGGCAGTATGTGCACATATGTGCACATACACACAGCCAGGAGGGGAAAAATATAAACTATAGAAAGATATTTCTACTATAGGTGAGGTGTGATACATTTATATTTGATGCGATATATAGTGGAAGGTAAGTAGAGATGAGCTGAAGATGTAAAACATGAACCCTAAAGCAATCACTAAAATAAGAAAAGTTGTAATAATCCAAAAAAGGAGATAACAAGGAACAAAAAAGTTCGGTTAGGTCAAAAGAAAGCAAACAAAGGGAAAAAGAACAAGAACACGAGACAAATAAAAAAGAAATAGCAAGATAATAGGCTTAAACCTAACCATGATAATTATATTAAATATAAATATTCTAATTGCCTCAATTAAAATTCAGAGGTTGTTAGAATGAATAAAAATTGAAGATCCTATAAGAAACATACTGTAAGTACAAAGACACAAATAGGTTAACAGTAAAAGAATGGAAAAATATACCATGATAACACTAAGCAAACAAAGCCTTGTAGCTGTATTAAGATAAAATATTTCAGAGTAAAGAATATTACTGGGAAAAAGATGATTTTTTCATAATGATAACAGGGTCAATTCATCAAGAGAACATAATTAGTCTAAACTCTTAGACACAGATGGCAAATAAGCACATGAAAAGATGCTCAACATCACTGGTTATTAGGAGAAATGCAAACTAAAACCGCAATGAGATACCATTACACATTCATTAGAATGGTAAAAATCAAAGAGACTGATCATACCAAATGTTAGTGAAGATGTGGAAGAACTAAAACTCTCCTTCACCACTGGTAGGAATGTAAAATGAGACAACCATTGTGGGAAACAATTTGGCAGTTTCTTAAAAAGTCAACCATCCAATGACAATACAATTCAGATATTTACTTAAGAGAAAAGAAAACTTACATTCACAGAAAGACTTGTACATGGATATTCACAACAGCTTAATTTGCAGTACCCAACAACTTTAAATGAATCAAATGTCCATCAACAGATGAATGAACAAACAGGGTTATAATCATCCAAGGGAATGCTACTGAGCAATAAAGTAAATGAACTACTGATATGCACTACATGACGGATAAATCCCAAAATAATTATGTTGAGTAAAATAAGCCCCACCAAAAAGGGATATTCCATATGATTCCATTTATACAGAATTCTAACAAAATGCAGTCTAATCTAGAGTGGCCAGTGATTGCCTGTGGATAGGAGGAAGAGGCTGGGAATGGACGAGTGACAAGAAGGAGAGAATTAAAAAAGGCACAGGGAAACTTTGGGGGAGTGGCGTATACATTTATTCAATACATATTAATTTTGATTATGATGATGGTACATTTAAAGTATGCTTGATTTCTTGTATGTCACTTATACCTCAATAAAGCTATTAAAATGTGCATAACATATTGTATATAAATTTAAATATAATGAAAAGTTATTTTACCTTTTTAAGATGGGAAAAGAAGGATAATTATAATAGTGATAATTCATTTGTGAATGGACAATAAAATGAACATATATCATACTAAATATGAAGAGTTTAGTATAAATAAACTTCTAATAAAAATAAAGGAACAAAATCTAACAACTAAAGGAAATTGAATTGTGTTATCATTTATCAAAACCTTCGCTGAAGATGCTGACTTTCAAGCACTGGAGAGACAGAAATAGTCACAAAGAAAAAGATACATAATTTTGTATATTCTCTATAAGAGGGAAAAAAATGCCAAAAAGCCATCTGGGAAAATATTTGCAGCAAAATGTGTGTGGATGAGCATCTCTATAAAGTATCCAAACAAATGGACCAATTGTAAGATCAACAAATCAACAAGAAAAAGACGTGAACAGACATTTCACAAAAGAGGAAATTCAACAAGTAAATTTACTCTCAAAAAGTGGTAAGGTTTTTCACCCCCTTAATTAACAAAGCCTTAAAAGCAAGGCTATTGAATGGGTATAAGTAGACTTTGAATCTGATATTCTTGTATATTACTGCTACTTTGAATATTAGCAAAACTTTACAGAAAAGTAACAGCTTTACTTTTTAAGAACTGTAAAACTATTCACATTCTTTGCTGTAGCAATTTTCCTTCTGGGACTTTAGCCTAAGGAAGTAATCCAAATTCTGAGACATTCTTATGCATTTACATATTTTTCAAATAACAATGAAAATTAAAAAACAGTTCAAATAGCTAAAATAGGAGAGTGGCTAATTAAATTGGGGTATAACTGCTCAGTGGAATATTTTATAGTCATTAAATATAACAAAGACACTGTATAGCAATATGGGAAGGGAATATAATATAATGCTAGGTTTTGAAGCAATATATTACATTTCATGAATTCTACGGTTACAACAATGTAAATAATTTTGTACACCATACATGAAAGGTAAATACAGATGCTCCTTGACTTTTGATAGTGTTACATTCTGATAAAGCCATCATTAGTTTAAAATATTGTAAGTCAAAAATGTGCATTTTGTAGACATGATGAGATGTGAAAATACAAAACACAGTATCCAAAAATGCTGGCAAAACAGTACACGCTCTGTAGAGTATTGGTTGGTTATCCTGCTCATGTGGCTGGCTGGCTGTGGCTTGCTGCCACTGCCCAACATGGAGAAAAGATATTGTACTGTATATTGCTAGTCTGAGAAAAGATAAAAATTCAAACTTCAAAGTATGGTTTCTACTGAATGCATATCACTTTCACACCATTGTAAAGTTGAATAATCTTAAGTTGAACCATCAAGTCAGGGACCATTTGTAAATGTGGTGGGTGATTTATATTCCTATTTTTAGCTTTAATGTTCTCATATTATATTTTATATATAAAAATTAAAAACAGTTCATGACAAGCCATCTTATAGTAAGTGAAATATCAATGCCAAGGATCTTTGAAAAATCTTCATAACTGAGCAGCACAATAAACACAAGAGCATTCAGTATGCAAGCTGTGCATCTTTTGGGTTAGTTTTGCAGAACTTGTTTTCTTCCTGAGTACACTGATCTCTAAAGGCCCTTCTATTAATAAATCTCAGATTTTATGATTCTTAGTGCTCCATCAATACTAATTAAGTGAAGCTAGGTTTTGATCGATTTTGTCTATTTGTGGACTACAAAGTGCTAAACCAATCAGTTTATACAAACTGATCCAACTGATCAGGTGAAAAAAGTAAGTGAGGATTGTGCATTATATTGCTTCAAGATAGCTAAATGGATCTTGGTTCTTTAAGGGATTCTTTGACATTTTGCTTAACCATGAGGTGAGATATGGGTGCTGATGAGAATCTGGCTGTTCCTAAAAGGTTAAAAATGAACTTGGAGAGACCTCAGAGCCACCCTTCATTGTAAATCACACTGAATACTAATCCTGTTAAAACTCGAGAAGTCTCAGTGAAAAGCATTATAAGATCTTGGCTCAGTATACCTCTTATCCTTCGAAGTGACTTTTCTTGATCATCCTTTCCAAAACAGCGAATTCCTTGCTGTAATGCCCTATCTTTTATTTTCATTTTTATTTTTTTCCACAGTACTTATTACCATCTGAAATTATCTTATTAATTTGTTCATTATTTTATTCATGTTTTGACTTGCAAGATCTTGCATGCTTTGGTGACTGAAATATCACCTGGGTTTACAACACTGTATGATACATAGAAAGTGCTTAATGAATAGTTGTTGAATGAATAAATGATTCAAAGAATGAATCTGATACCAATAAAGGCAAGGAACTAGCCATTACAGTGCCAAAACTATCATGCAGGACAAGATGAGGGTTAGGGAAGACTCACTTAAGAACAGAGTTGGGACCAAAGAGGTCAGCCCAGTGAGATGAAAGAATATCAGTTGTCATTGTAGAAAATGGTTGGCACCAGAGCATTCAACAGGATAGTCTCATATATAATGGAAAGTCTGTACTATTCTGTGATTAGGAAGTAGGGTGAGAAGGTGTAAGGCAATTTGATCATCACAATTCATAGGCTTATTCTGAAAGATCTCAGAAACCACCAAATATGTAGAGGTAGGTCAGGGTTGGCATATCCTCTGCAACTTGGTAATAAAAACAAGTCTCAGATCAAATCCTGTTATACATACAAGCAGGCAAGAAGAGCCATATGATTCCAAACCAAAGAAATCCTAGAATTCTGTCTTTTCTGGTGCTTCACAAGTAATTTTCATAAAATGTTTATCTGAGGCAAAAGCAATATTATTTTAGTAATGGGATTTCACAAACCATCCACTATAGGGTTGATAAAAAATATTTCACTACAATAGCTGGGTTCTGGGTTTAGGGTTAAACATTATGCCAAAACTAATGGTAAATATAAAATACTTGCTTCTCATACCCTGTTTATTCAAAGATGGGTAATTTCTTTAAAATATTCTAGCCAATAAATACATCTTGAATACAACCAATTTCACCTATAAAATCTCACTTCTGACATCTCTTACCCTAATTAGCAAGCTATACATTTTGTCAATGAAACTTTATTTCAAATATTAATTACACTAATTAGAGAAACATCTAGTGTTGATGGGAGAGAAAGACAGTAGAGATATTTTTAACAGTCATCTCTGGAGTATCTTTCTTTTCTTTCCTTTTATTTATTTATTTATTTGGAGACAGTGTCTGGCTCTGCTGACCAGGCTGGACCACAGTGGTATGATCTTGGCTCACTGAAACCTGTGTTTCCCAGGCTCAAGCCATCCTATCACCTTTTTTTTTTTCTAGATACAGGGTCTTGCCATGTTGACCAGGCTGGTCTCAAAATCCTGAGCTTACACAATTCACCTGCCTCAGCATCCCAAAGGACTGAAATTATAAGAATGAGCCACCATGCCCAGCCATGTCTTTTTTTGTTAATTGTTACATCATCATTCCTGTGATATGGATTCATGATTAAGATCACTGATTATTCCTTAGAGTAAAACGAATACTGTATTATGCAGTCCATGCTGAAATATTTTAAAGAAGATTATAGGCATCTGAAGAGATATATGCATTTCTACACTTAATCACAGCACTATTCACAAACACCAAGATATGTAAACAATCTAAGTGGCCATCATTGGATAAATGGATAAAGAAAATATGGTATATAGAAAGACTGGAATACTATTCATCCATAAAAAAGAAAGAAATTCTGTTATTTGCAATAACATAGATGAGCCCAGAGCATATTGTTAAGTGAAATAAGCTAGACACAGAAAGACAAATACCACATGATCTTACTCACACATGGAATCTAAAATAGTTGATCTTATAGAAGTAGAAAGCAGAAAGTTGGTTGGGGGACATATTGGTCAAAGCATACAGAATTTCAGTCAAATAGGAGGAAGAAATTCAAGAAATCTATTGTACAACATGGTGACTAAAGTTAATGATATATTATTTCTTGGAAAATGCTAAAAGAGTGGATGTAAAATGTTCCCACCACAAAAATAACTATATGAATTAATGCACATGCTAAGTAGCTAGAGTCAATCATTTCACAATGTATATATACTTCAAAATGTCACACTGATATGGTAAATATACAATATTTTATCTGTCAGTTAATAAATTTAAGAAACAGAAAAAGTTACAGACATTATTAAAAATATCTCTTCATAATGTAGATGGTCTTAGCCAGTGAGCTAGAGGTATAATGAGGAGGCATGCTAAGGGAAATACTGAAAGATTTCAGGTCACCATAACCAAATACAGATCCGAGGTAGCCAATAATTTCATGTCAAGGCAGAAAGCTAGCCAGGCAATGGAGCACTCCATGGAGGAGGCACTAATGTGAGTAGGACCTCCCTTGGAAAGATGAGAGAGACATTAAATTAGGGGCAGCATGGATAAAGACTTGTCCTCTGGAACCCCAAATTTTCACTCTGATCTTGGCACTGGGAAGCCTGAAGAACTCTGGAAGTCAGCAATTGTGTGAAATCATGATTCGATTATAAGCCCCACTGCCTTATGGGGGAAGTGAGGAGAAGTGATAAAGGTCAAAGTTCCATGAGCTTTTATGTATGTATATGGCAATATACTCTTATCTGTATTCCAGGTTATCCATCATATTTCATTGTAACTGTTTTCCTTTGCAATTCTATATATTGTATTCTGCGACATGTTCAAAGGTTGCCAAAGGAGTACACAGCATTAAAAAATGTTTAAAATGTTAAGAAGTCCTTGTGTGTGTGTGTGTGTGTGTGTGTGTGTGTGTGTATTTCAAAACTTCTATAAGACTCAGAAGTTGAAGTGAGGCTAAACCTATTGATACAGTAGGATTAGACATCAGAAAATACATCAACATGGAAGAGGGAGAAATGAAGCAGGTCTTGGTGCAAGAAGACTATATTATGCAGTCTATGCTGAAATACTTTAAAGACGATTAAGAAAATTGGTGGGGCAGAAGCCAGCCTCACCATTTTTATGCAAATGAGATCAAACAAAATTTAACCACAAGGGGAAAAGCTATTACAAAAGGCTAACATCTATTAGTAGAGGTGTAGAAAAATGGATGGACTGTATGTATCTGAATCTCATCTAACAAAACAGGTCATCCTCTTCTTTTAAAGTTCACACCTCAACACTTGGTGTCTTAAAAACAGACCCATGGCCACAGATTCAAGTGTGAGCCTCTTATTTAAGTTGTGAGGAAGTAAAATAAGAAAGGGAATCCAGCCAATAAAGTCTGTGTTATTATTACTGTGGTTAACTGGAGCTTAATCCCACTGGGGACCAAGGGACTCAGAGTAGGACAGTACCTCAGAGTTATCCCACCTGAGGGACAAGGGCACTGGACTATTTATACCAACTTCCATCAGTCACTGGTCAAAGGGTGTTCTCATGTGGAGGCATTTATTTCCTGGCATACCTGGCATCATGTTTGGGTAGGGGAGCAGAAGTACTGAGGAACTGAAGGCCAGAGAAACCCAAAGGCAAAGAGAAGCAGATGCTGGAGCTAGTAGGGTACTGAAATAGTAAGGCCTGAGGGGATAAGAGTAGGGAGGAGGAAGAGGAATCTGCTATGCTTGATAAGTAACAGTAGCAATTATTGCTACACAATAGGGTGTCTGAAGACGAAGGGGGAATCCAGGTTTTGTGCCCACTTTCTTGTTACAGCTGCCTTAACCATTACTGTGGCCTTTCTCCTCTGCGGCAGAGAAACAGGAGGTAGAGAGTCAAAAATTTCTTCTCCAAAATGATTTTTATAGTTTCCAGAGTCTGAGCAGTATATCCTTTGTTGTTACCAGAAGTAAACATTGAGACTGTACACAAAGACTGCAGCACTATTTGTCTTAATTACTGGTTGGGGTATAGTGTGAGTGGAATTAAATCAAGGTTGAACATATGAGGCACTCAGACAGTCACCTCCCAGCAGCCAGAGGTGGGAGAGTCTTCAGTACAGCTAGAAGCTCATACTGTTCTCCCTCCTCTTGGATGACTCATGAGAATGAATATTTTCAAAGGCAGTATAGGGGCCTGTGGAAAGAATAATGGTTCTAATAGTATAATTACATTAAAAACAAAACAAAACTCCTGGCATCTGTGCTCTGAGACATCATCCAACTCCTACGATAAAAGCATCAAGCACAGCCTTTCACATGTGAGTGCTTTTGGTTCTGGCATTCTTCCCTCCTTGAAACTAGAGAGAACCGTATCTCTGCCCAGGTCATTGAATAATTGATTTTGCCATGAACACAAAAAGTGAGAAAGAGCCAGATATCTGAGAGAAGCCACGAAGACTTAAATTTCAGGTGAAGTGCTTTTTTATCATTCAAGGGCAACTTGAATGATGCCTTGTTATGATTCCTTAAACTACTCATTTTCTGGACAAATGTTAAGAAGCCTAGAAAACACTTTGAAACTGTAATTATAGGAGACTAGTTCTTACCAAACGGGATATAATAAGCCTTTTGCTGGGACTCCAAAATTTTAATCAAGTTAGAAGAGTAGGAAGTAACCCTTGATAATTTGAAGCTTGAGCTTTGAAGTTGATTTTCTGCCTTTTATAAAAGAAACTTTTGTCTTGAAGACTACCCAGTAGCCTTTAGAAGTGAGGGCTCAGAAGTAAGGTTTCTTGTGAACATGTTTGTCTACACATTTTCACTGACCTCTTTCCAGTTAAAAATCACTAGAGAGAAGAACACTGTAACTATAAATGGCAGCGATGATCCATAAATACGAATGGGGTATTTTCTTAAGTATTAATAACTGAAAGTATTTTTATAGTTATCACTGAAATACTTTCAGATCTAGAGGTCAGAGCTTATCTGCTATTGTTACCTGATCTAATGCATCTCTGTACAGAAGTAGATGGTATTTTCATAAGATCTTTGGTTATAATTATAACAAAAGGATGTGCTATTTTGAAGAATAGTCACTGATGAAGAAAAATTGCTGAGGATTGGGTAGTTTCATCTACCTGGGTGGTAACACTGAGATGGGGGAAGAATACAAGATATATTTCACCCAAAATGGCCTCTGATAATGTTCAACAAAGGAGTATCTAGCTGTCTTTCTGATGAAGAAACTAAGGATTTAACTTTTGTGTGGCCTTTATTGGATGTGCTTATGAATACACATGCACAAATGGATTTGATTCAATTGAGAAGGTGGCTCAACCTGGCCTTGAAGAAGTTACTTGATAACTGAGGATAAGTTTGCTAATCTGTAAAATGATGGCTTCTCTAAAGTCTTTTCCTTATATGTAGCAAATGTTCTGACTATATTATGTACCTTTGTATATAACTCATGTTGAGAAAACTAGTCCCAGGGGGAAAAGGGGACTTTGAGAAAGAAAAGGAAAGTGAAAGTCAGGAATATTTACTCCTTCCGGAAAGAGTTTTATTAGCTCAATTTTTATCTAAGGTTAAAATAATAAAGAAGGCTGGTCTACTTTATTATTTCTTTTACACCTAAGAAGGTTGTAGGAACATTGTTTCTCAGGCCTATAAAGGAAAATGAAGACAAAAATGTATCTAATGCTCTCCTATGTTCCTAAACTGTTGAAACATTTCCTCTAGGAATCCAGACCAGCATAAGAATGGCAGGTGGAGAGGAAGATTTATTTGGAGTGGGACCAATGTTGCTACAGGGACTAGGTTTGCAGGGACAGACATCTCCTTGCCATTATTTCCTCAAAAAATAGTGCTGGACATTGAAGACGAATTACCAAAGCACTGCATCAGCATGGTCGATCCAGCTGATCGGACCAACACATCTTTTTTTTCAATAGACTATGCAGGTAGTTTTGGTTTCAGGACTTCTGACTAAATGATTTTCTTTCTTATAACTCTATGGCAGAAGGTTCTGTGCAAAGTGTCTTAATCTGTGCACCTCAGCACACATTTCTCTTTAACATGGATTTCTTATTTACAAATAATATTTTGGTGGGTAAAGGCGAATAGATTGTTTTCAAATAAATCACATAAATGGAACTGGGCACAGCTCAGAGTTACTGCTTCAACAACAAAGTGACAGTCAAACTTATCCTATTTTCAGAACCCCCAGTGAAATGTAATTTAAAATACTGAGTCCTCAATGAAGACCAAATTATTCAATATTAAAACTCAATACAACTGAGTGCAGTGGCTTATACCTGTAATCCCAGAGCTCTGGGAGGCTGAGGTGGAAGGATCACTTGAGGCCAGTAGTTCAAGACCACCTGGGCAACATAGCAATACCCAGTCTCTACAAAGAATAAAAACATTAGCCAGTCATGGTCTGTAGTTCCAGCTCCTTGGGAGGATGAGGCGGAAGGACAGCTTGTGCCAAAGAATTCAAAGCTGCAGTGAGCTATGATTGCACTACTGCACTCCAACCAGAGCAACAGAGCAAGACCCTAATTCTTAAAAAACAAAACAAAATGAAACAACAGTTGAAAACAGCACCCCATTAATGTTTTAAATTGCCAGCCTCAATTCTTTTAAATTTGAATCGTTCTTTTTTTAGCATATTACTCATATAGTATGCAAACAATCTCATCATTGATGTTCACTCAATTTGATGCCCCCAGTGTAGACAAATGCTAGCAAAGGAATGTAGAATTGAATACTCTCTGAATTAAGAAAACTGTTCATAATGAGTCTACATAGCTATATTGAAGATAAAATATCATCTCACATGACCTTCACATATACAGGAAAATTTATTAAATTAGCCCTAGAAACGAAAGCAAAAGGGCACGTTTCTCTACGTTGATGGAGATCATAGATTTTTTTTAAACTGAGGCTCTAAGAGTCAGAGATGGATGGGATCCCACTTTGTAAATGTCTATACATTAGAGACAGGATTGATAGTCTTATTAGTCTGTCCTTTGTGTATTTAAAACATTTCAAGTCTCTGTTGCTAAAAGATTTATACAGCATTTTATATTTATAACTCATTTCTATTCATTGCTCTTCAGGGTGGCTGCAAGAAGGCTGTTCTAATACTGGCCCCCGGTTTCAGAGAGGACAACAGGCACTGAAAAATTATGGGATGGAATGGAAGTTGGGAAGTGGTAGTGGTAGGATTATATATGTTTTTATTGTCTCTTACACTGTATGATCAGAAATGAAGGAGAAATTTTGTAAACTTAGAAGACTTTTATCAGATTAGATAAATCCCATTAAACCTTGGTAGTTAGCACCTTACCCACTACGGCAAGATCCTTAGAAGTCTACACTTGCTTTTAGAGGTCTTCTTGGGCCTACTAATCTTGTGTTGAGGCTACTAAATTGCGGGAGTAGGTAGAGATAGATGGTTGCTTTTACCTTCTTTCCATGTCCTTATTCTCTGATGCTATTTTTTAAAAATGGAAAACAGAGGACAACGGACTAATACACGTTAACAGTTATTCATCAGGAAACTAAAGGTAACTGTGTGATTTTTACCCACTCTCAAGTAAGAAGTGATGTTAATTACTGCAATTTACTATGCTAGAAATCGCACAGAAAATAACCATCACTCTTCTTTAGTGAAGGAGTAGCTTTGCTCCTCCATGTATGTCCTCTGAGAGCAACACACCATGGAATTGTCTTGGCATTGTTTCTATAAGTATTTTTTCTGAGGACACTATTCTCTGTGTCTTTTAAAAAAATTTTCAACTGTGATAAAATACACATAACATCACATTTACTATTGTAACTTTTTAAAAATTGTACTTTAGGTTCTGGGGTACAAGGGCAGAACAATCAGGATTGTTGCATAGGTACATACGTGGCAATGTGGTTTGCTGCCTCCATATCTCCATCACCTACATCTGTAATTTCTCCCCAGGTTATCACTCCCTGACCTCCCCACCAACCCCTGCTGTCCCACCTGTGGCCCCCTCCAACAGACCCCAGTGTGTGATGCTCCACTCCCTGAGTCCAAGTGATGTCATTGTTGGTGATCTCACCCAACTATGAGTGAGAACATACAGGTTGGATTTTCTGTTCTTGTGTCAGTTTGCTGAGAATGATGGTTTCCAGATTCATCCATGTCCCTACAAAGGACATAAACTCATCATTTTTTATGGCTGCATAGTATTCCATGGTGTAGATGTGCCACATTTTCCTTGTCCAGTCTATCTTCGATGGGCATTTGAGTTGGTTCCAGGTCTCTGCTCTTGTAAACAGTGCTGCTATGAACATACGTGTGCATGTGTCTTTATAATACAAAGGTTTATAATCCTTTGAGTATATACCCAGTAATGGGATTGTTGAGTCAAATGGAATTTCTATTTCTAGGTCCTTGAGGAAGCATCACACTATCTTCCACAATGGTAGAACTAGTCGACACTCCCACCAACAGTGTAAAAGTGTTCCTATTTCTCCATATCCTCTCCAGCATCTGTTGTCTCCAGATTTTTAATGATCACCATTCTAACTGGCGTGAGGTAGTATCTCAATGTGGTTTTAATATGCATTTCTCTAATAATCAGTGATGATGAGCATATTTTCATATGTTTATTGGCCTCATATATGTCTTCTTTTGAAAAGTATCTGTTCATATCCTTCTCCTACTTTTGAATGGGTTTGTTTTTTTTTCTTGTCAATCTGTTTTAGTTCTTTGTAGATTCTGGATATTAGCCTTTTGTCAGATGGGTAGATTGCAAAGTTTTTTTCTCATTCTGTTGGTTGCTGGTTCACTCTAATGATTGTTTCTTTTCCTGTACAGAAGCTCTGGAGTTTAAATAGGTCCCATTTGTCTATTTTGGCTTTTGTTGCTAATGCTTTTGGTGTTTTAGTCATGAAGTCCTTGCCTGTGCCAATGTCCTAAATGATTTTGCCTAGGTTTTTCTTCTAGGGTTTTTGTGGTGTTAGGTCTTATGTTTAAGTCTTTAATCCATCTGAAGTTAATTTTAGTGTAAGGTGTCAGGAAGGGGTCAAGTTTCTGCTTTCTGCACATGGCTAGCCAGTTTTCCCAACACCATTTATTAAACAGGGAATCCTTTCCCTATTGCTTGTTTTATGAGGTTTGTCAAAGATCAGATGGTTGCAGATGGGAGGCGTTGCCTCTGAGGCATCTGTTCTGTTCCATTGGTCTATATCTCTGTTTTGGTACCAGTACCATGCTGTTTTGATTACTGTAGCTTTGTAGTATAATTTGAAATCAGGTCCTGTGATGCCTCGGGCTTTGTTCTTTTTGCTTAGGATTGTCTTGGCTATGTGGGCTCTCGTTTGGTTCTATAAGAAGTTTAAGGGAGTTTTTTCTAGTTTTGCGAAGAAGGTCATTGGTAGCTTGATGGGGATAATGTCGGATCTATAAATTACTTTGGGCAGTATGGCCATTTTCACGATATTGATTCTTCCTAACCATGAGCATGGAATGTTTCTCCATTTGTTTGTGTCCTCTCTTATTTCCATGAGCAGTGGTTTGTAGTTCTCCTTGAAGAGGTCCTTTACATCATTTGCTAGTTGTATTCCTAGGTATTTTATTCTCTTTGCAGCAATTGTGAAAAGGAGCTCACTCCTGATTTGGTTCTCTTAGTCTGTTATTGGTGTATAGAAAGGCTTGTGATTTCTGCACATTGATTTTGTATCCTGAGACTTTGTTGAAGTTGCTTATCAGTGTAAGGAGATCATGGGCTGAGAAGATAGGGTCTTCTAAATATACAATTACGTTGTCTACAAATAGAAACAATTTGACTTCTTCCTTTCCTAATTGAATACCCTTTATTTCTTTTTCTTGCCTGATTGCTCCAGCTAGAATTTCCAATACTATATTGAATAGGAGTGGTGAGAGAGGGCATCCTTGTCTAGTGCCAGATTTCAAAGGGAATGCTTCCAGTTTTGGCCCATTGAGTAGATATTGGCTGTATGTTTGTCATAAATAGCTTTTATTATTTTGAGATATTTTCCCTCAATACCTAGTTCATTGAGAGTTTTTAGCATAAAGCGCTGTTGAATTTTGTCAAAGGCCTTCTCTGCATCTATTGAGATAATCACGTGGTTTTGTCTTTGGTTCTGTTTATGTGGTGGATTACGTTTATAGACTTGCATATCTTGAACCATCCTTGCATCCCTGGGATGAAGCCTACTTGATCATGATGGATAAGCTTTTTAATGTGCTGCTGCAATCGGTTTGCCAATATTTTATTGAAGAGTTTTGCATCTATATTCATCATGGATATTTGCCTGAAGTTTTGTTTTCTTGTTGAGTCTCTGCCAGGTTTTGGTATCAGGATGATGTTGGTCTCATAACACGATTTGGGAAGGATTTCCTCTTTTTGGATTATTTGGAATAGTTTCAGAATGAATGGCACCAGCTCATCTTCGTAAATCTGGTAGAATTCAGCTGTGAACCCATCTGGACCTGGACTTTTCTTGGTTGGTAGGCTATTAATTGCTGCCTCAACTTCAGCCCTTGTTATTGGTATGTTTAAGGTTTCAACTTCTTCCTGGTTTAGGCTTGAGAGGGTGCAAGTGTCCAGGAATTCATCCATTTCTTCCAGATTTACTGGTTTATGTGCATAGAGTTGTTTGTAGTAATCTCTGTAGTTTGTATTTTTCTGAAGTCAGTGGTGATATCCCTTTACCTTTTTTTTTGGTTGAATCTATTTGATTCTTCTCCCTTTTCTTTTTTATTAATCTGGCTAATGGTCTGTCTATTTTGTTGATCTTTTCAAAAAACCAGCTCCTGGATTTATTGACATTTTCAAGAGTTTTTGTATCTCTACCTCCTTCAGTTTTGCTCTGATGTTAGTTATTTCTTGTCTTCTGCTACCTTTTGAGTTTTTCTGATCTTGCTCCTCTAGGTCTTTCAATTTTGATGATAGGGTGTTGATTTTAGATCTTTCCTTGCTTCTGTGGTGGGCATTTATTGCTATAAATTTCCCTCTTGACATGGCTTTAAATGTGTCCCGGAGATTCTGGGATGTTGTGTCTTCTTTCTTGTTGGTTTCAAAGAACATCTTTATTTCTTCCTTCATTTCATTGTTTATACAGTCAACATTCAGGAGCCAGTTGTTCAGTTTCCATGAAGGTGTACAGTTCTGAGTTAGTTTCTTGATTCTGAGTTCTAATTTGATTGCCCTCTTTTCTGAGAGACTGTTTGTTATGATTTCTGTTCCTTTGCATTTGCTGAGGAGTGATTTATTTCCATTTATGTGGTCAATTTAGAGTAGGTGCAATGTGGTGCTGAGAAGAATGTATATTCTGTGGATTTGGGGTGAAAATTTCTGTAACTGTCTATTAGGTCCGCTTGGTCCAGATCTGTGTTCAAGTCCTGGATATCCTTGTTAATTTTCTGTCTTGTTGATCTAATATTCACAGTGAAGTGTTAAAGTCTCCCACTATTATTGTGTGGGAGTCTAAGTCTCTTTGTAGGTTACTAAGAACTTGCTTTATGTACGTGGGTGCTCCTGTATTGGGTGCACATATACTTAGGATTGTTAGTTCTTGATGCATTGATCCTTTTACCATTATGTAATGCCCTTCTTTGTCTCTTTTGATATTTGTGGGTTTAAAGTCCATTTTATCAGAGACTAGCATTGCAACTCCTTCTTTTTTTTTGCTCTCCATTGGTAAATATTCCTCTGTCCTTTTATTTTTAGCCTATTTGTGTCCCTGCACATGAGATGGGTTTCCTGAATACAGCACATAAGTGGGTTTTGACTTTTTATCCAATTTGCCAGTCTGTGTCTTTTGATTGTGGTATTTAGTCCATTTACATTTAAGGTTAATATTGTTATGTGTGAATTTGATCCTGCCATTTTGATGCTCTCTGGATGTTTTGCCCATTAGTTGACACATTTTCTTCATTGTGTTCATGGTCTTTACCACTTGGTATGTTTTTGGAGTGACTGGTACTGATTGTTCATTTCTTCTCTAGTGCTTCTTTCAGGAGCTCTTGTAAGGCAGGCCTGGTGGTGATGAAATCTCTCAGCAGTTGCCTGTCCATAAAGGATTTTCTTTCTCCTTCGCTTATGAAGGTTAGTTGATCTGGATATGAAATTCTAGGTTGAAAGTTCTTTTCTTTAAGGATGTTGAATATTGGCTCCCACTCTCTTCTGGCTTGTAGGTTTTTTGCCAGGAGATCCACTGTGAGTCTGATGGGCTTCCCTTTGTGGGTAACCCAACTTTTCTCTCTGGCTGTCCTTAGCATTTTCTCCTTCATTTGAACCCTTGTGAATCTGACAATTATGTGCCTTGGGGTTGCTCTTCTTGAGGAGTATCTTTGTGGTGTTCTCTGCATTTCCTGGACTTGAATGGTGGCCTGGCTTGCTAGGTTGGGGAAGTTCTCCTGGATAATATCCTGATGAGTGTTTTCCAGCTTGGATTCATTCTCTCCATCACATTTAGGTACACCTGTCAAACGCAGATTAGGTCTTTTCACACGATCCCATATTTCTTGGAGGCTTTGTTCATTTCTTTTCACTCTTTTTTCTCTATTCTTGCCTTCTTGTTTTATTTCATTGAGCTGATCTTCAATCTCTGATATCCTTTTTTCTGCTTGGTCGATTTGCCTACTGAAACTTCCATATGCTTCATAAATTTCTCGTGCTGTGGTTTTCAGCTCCATCAAGTCGTTTATATTCTTCTCTAAGCTGTTTATTCTAGTTAGCATCTCATCTAACCTTTTTTGTAGGTTCTTAGTTTCTTTGCATTGGGTTAGCACATGTTCTTTTGGCTCTGAGAAGTTTGTTATTACCCACCTTCTGAAGCCTGTTTCTTTCAATTCATCAGATTCATTCTCCATCCATCTTTGATCCCTAGCTGGTGAGGAGTTGTGATCCCTTAGAGGAGGAGAGACGTTCTGGTTTTTGGTGTTTTCATCCTTTTGGTGCTGGTTTCTTCCCATCTTAGTGGCTTTATCTACCTGTGGTCTTCGTAGTTGGTGACTTTCTGATGGGGTCTCTGAATGCACACCCTTTTTGTTGATGTTGAAGCTATTTCTTTCTGCTTCTTAGTTTTCCTTCTAACAGTCAGGACCCTCTGCTGCAGGACTGCTTAAGGTCTGCTCCAGACCCCGCTTGCCTCTGGATCACCCGTGGGGGCTGCAGAACAGTAAGGGTTTTCACCAGTTTCTTCCTCTGCTATCCTTGATCCAGAAGGGTACCCGCCAGATGTCAGCCTGAGCTCTCCTGTATGAGGTGCCTCTTTGGGTATATGGGGGTTGGCGAGTTGCTTGAGGAGACAGTCTGTCCTTATAGGAGTTCAAGTGCTGTGCTAGGAGCTCTGTTGTTCTGTGAAGAGCTGCTGGGGAGGTACCTTTAAGTCTGCTGCAGTGGAACTCATAATCACCTCTTTTCCCAGATGCTCTGTCCTAGGAAAGTCGGCTTTATTTATAAGTTCCTGTTCTGCTGCTGCCTTTTTTCATAGATGCCCTGCCCTGCATGAAGTAGTCTAGTCACAGTCTGCCAGTGGAGGTGTTGCTGAGCTGTCACCGGCTCTTCCCAGCTGCTGTGTGAACTCCCTTGGTAGTGGGGGATGCCCTTCCCCACACTGAGTTGGACCATCCTGGGTCCAGCTGCTCTTGCTGCGAAACTCTCAATCCAGAGCATTTCAGATTGCTTGTTTTGTAGGGGTAGTACCCACTGAGCTAGATCGCCTGGCTCCCTGTCTCTGTCCCCTCCCTTTCAGTTGAATGGGCGGCTGTGTCTCCTAGGCTTTCTGGGAGCCAGTTGAAATGGCTGCTCAGACTTGTGTGAATTTCTGTGGGCCAACCCAACACCAGCTGAAACCACCGAGCTGAAAACTGTGGCGCTTTTCAGCCTGGGATCCTCCTGGTCTGTGGGCAGTGAAACCTTATTTGGAAATGCAGTGAGCACTCACCCTAAGTGCTGTTCTTGCTGGAAACTGCATTCTGGAGCCATTCCTATTCATCCATCTTAGATCCTCTCCCTATTGTAACCTTTTTTACATGTAGAGTTTAGAATACATTCAAATCATTGTGCAACCAATCTCCAGAACTCTTCTCATGTTATAAAACCCAAATTCTGTATTCACTGAAGAATATCTCGCCATTTCCCGTCTACCCCCCAGCCTCTGGCAACTATGTTCTATTTCTTGACTTCATGAATTTTACTACTATAGATACTTCATATAACTGGAATGATACAATATTTGCATTTTTGCGACTAGTTCATTTCACTTAGCATAATGTCTTCAAGGTTTATCCAATGTTTATCCATGCTCCATACTATAGCATGTCACAGAATTTCCTTCATTTTTAAGGCTGAATAATATAGCATTGAAGTGGAATTGCTTGACCATTTGGTAATTCTATGTTTAATTTTTTAAGGCACTTCCACACTGTTTTCCATAGCAGTGATGCCATTTTGCATTCCTACTAACAGTATACAAGGATTCTGATTTATTCACATCTTTTCTATTTACTGTTTTTTTTAAAATAGTAGCCATCCTAATGGGTGTGTTGTGGTAGTCATTGTGGTTTTAACTTGTATTTTTGTGATTAGTGATGTTAAGCATTTTTTCATGTGTTTGTCGGCCATGTGTATATCTTTTTTTTTTTTTTTTTTGAGAAATGGCTATTCAAGTTATTTGTCCATTAGAAAACTTGGGTTATTTGGAAGGGTGTTGCCATTGTTGACTTGAGTTTTGTGAAGTTTTATGGTAAAAGAATCAGATGGTCAAAGAGTTTGGGAAATCATGATTGTTTTATCACCTTCTTGAAGATCTGTGGGGTACCTATATCATATTAAATGTTCTGAGAACTACTACTATAAAGAAAATTGCTAACTCTGTAAAAGGGTATTTAAAAAATATGTAACTACTGTGAAATCATTTTGCACTGAACACTTATTCCCACCTTGAGTCAGTGGGCAACCACTGAATGCAGTTTGGGAAAATATTTTCTAAGTTTTTTTTTCTTTAAAAAATAAACAAACAATAGTTCATAAAGAAATATTTCATCATATAAAGGAATAGCTGCTGTAGCAAGCTTTATCATGCTGTGTCTCCCACTCAGACAAGCTTTTCTCTTTCATTGCTTTGCAGATAATTTATTGAGTGATGACTCATTACTAGGAATATGTAAAAAATTGTTACAGTCATATCATTCAATAATTTCTATGTGGAGATAAATAATTATAGTAGAGTTTGGTAAAGATGCTGTTATAGTTATAAGACATATTATCTTAGATTATTTTGGTTACAAGCAACAGAAACCAAATCAAACCAAGTAAAGGCAAAATGGAGGAATATGTTGTAAGGGTACAGAGATGTTTCCTGAAACTCAAGGGTAGCAATGTAGTCAGCTTGGAAAGACCTGAACAGAAGCCAGAGCTTCCTATTTCTTCTTTCTTTTCTCAGAGGGTCTGCCTATATTTTCCATTCTACACAATATTACTTTTGATATGACTGCCACAAGACCCTTTAGTTTACATATTATAGCTGTATACACTGGCAGAGACTATTTTTCTGTTTGTTTCAATTCTAAATTCCCAGGCAAGAGAGTGACTGACTCAGCATAGGTCAAATATCTATACATGGTTTAGCCAGCTCTGATCAGGGAGATGGAGTCATGTATTAAAATATGGCTGCTATGAACCCAATATCCTGCTCAACTACATCCCTTGTCACTTCCTCCAAACATTTCATGGTCCATTGATACTAATAATGATTGTCTATGGAGGAAACTAATAAGAATTAACATGAAAGTTTAGTATTGATAAAAATAACTCTAGATAAACATTTAACATCTTGCCTACAAACCAGCAGTAAACAATTACAACATGTAGTGGAAAACTAGAGCTCATTCACATTAATAATAAAAAGACATAATTTAAATAAAGATTATTCTTAATAAGAATGTACAAGACTGAATATTTCATAATTTAAATAAGCCATTGAAGTAAAAGGACAAAATATTTAATTTTGGTTTGCTAGACCATAATTTCTGAAATTCAGTTGCTGCTATCCTGTGTTCCTCTATTACCCTAACTTGGATAAAAAGTGACAGTAGTTTTGAAGTCAACCACTCAGCCTCAACGAGACAGATAGCAGATATTCATTTTCTGACTTATGCTATCTTCTGCCTTTATATATGCTAGCAACTAGAACTAATTGTTCAGGTAATGAATAAGTAAGAGAGGATTTAAGTAATCTCAGGAAAAACAGATTAGCTCCCAGAAGCCAGAGAACAATAAATCAAAGTGAGATCCAAGTCTGAGAAGCTGTCAGACAGCAAATTCATTGCATACATAAAATATTTTAGTTAAGTACTATTCACCTGAGGAGATCAGTTCCCTCTGTTTCAAATTTGCAATTTGAGGAGAAATTTGTAGATTCAAAATGGGAAATGTTTGAGAATGTTGTTTTACATATTTCATGGGGCAGCATCTTCACCTTATGGGTTTTAGGAAATTTATTCTATGGATAATTTTCTGAAAATATTGCATTTTTACTGTAGGCATTAGACAGTTTTAACTTAGGTAATGAAAATTCTAAATTGGTTAACTCATTCTTTAAACC
Source organism: Callithrix jacchus (assembly GCF_049354715.1). Taxonomy (NCBI): domain Eukaryota; kingdom Metazoa; phylum Chordata; class Mammalia; order Primates; family Cebidae; genus Callithrix; species Callithrix jacchus. The sequence goes on from NC_133524.1 coordinate 23,166,227, forward strand.
TGTTAAGTTATTATAGTCACTAAAATTTATGCTTTTCACTCCCATAACTCTTCTTCCAATAGTTTAAATTCATGAGGTTAGACACTGCTGTTTTTCTCTTTTATCCTGTGAAGTTTTAATTCTTTAACCCCGTGAAGGACTCTTATATTTTAAGATGCTGATTTCTTTAAGGATACAGTTACTTGAATCCCAAGTGCTAAAGATTTTATTATCTTTCTTACTTCAGGCATTGGAAAATCATCATTTTTGAATTGTAATGAAGAGAACTAGCTTATTGCTTGCTTTGCATTATTTAGACCCAAATATTATTCTTTGGCAAAGTAGAGAATAAATGGAATTTCAAGAGAAAATGAAGTGACTTTTTCCTCTTTTCATTTGAGATTAGGTACATATAGTAAATCTTGTGACTAAGGTTGTAACAGCAGAGGTGTATATAGCAATTGAAACTCTTATTTGATAGTTTTTAGAGAGAAGCATATTTGTCTCATTATCAAATCTCTTCAAGACATTTTAACATGCAGACAGATTCATTCACTTATTGATCCATTAAACAAATTAGACTCAACTGATTTTTAGCTTTCAGGATTTTTCTTCTATGCTTTAAACCAGAGGTAAGCAAACTATGCCTTGCAGGACAAATCTAGCCAATTCCTTCTTTTTGTCAATAAAGTTATATTGGAACATCACCACCATAGTCATTTATTTACATATTATCTCTTGTTGCTTTGACACTAAAACCAAGTTGAGCAGTTGCAAAATAGACTATATGTCTCTGAATACAAATCTGAAAATACTTACTGTACAGCCATTTACAGAAAAACTTTGTGGAGAATTCTAGTTTTAGATCTAAAATGGATGAAGCTGGAAACCATCATTCTCAGCAGAGTAACACAGGAACAGAAAACCAAACACTGCGTGTTCTCACTCATAACTGGGAGTTGAGCAATGAGAACACATGGACACAGGGAGGGGAATATCACACACTGGGGCCTGTTGGAGGGTGGGGTCTAGGGGAGGGATAGCATTAGGAGAAATATCCAGTATAGATGACTGGGTGAGGGATGCAGCAAACCACCACGGCATATGTATAACTCTGTAACAAATATGCATGTTCTGCACATGTACCCCAGAACTTAAAGTACAATAAAAAAATACTTTGGAAGTTGCCACACCTGTCCTTACAACTCCTGTCCTTTTAGCTGAGTATACTGAAGGTCAACAATTTTTCATGAATCCATTAGATAACTGAGGTCAGAGTACAAACTACCATTTCAACATCTGGAGAGACAGGTGAATGGAAATAGTCACAGTCAAGATTTTTCTTTTTTGTTCTTTTTTATTATTATTATGCTTAATAATTATTATTATTAAGTTCTGGGGTACATGTGCACAAAGTGCAGGTTTGTTACATAAGTATATACCTGCTATGGGAGTTTGCTGCTTCCAACTCCTGTCATCTACGTTAGGTACATCTCTTAATGTTATCCCTCCCCAATACTCCCGCCCTCTGCTATCCCTCCCCCAGCCCCCCAATACCATCTGTTAAACAGGGAATCCCTTCCCCATTGCTTGTTCTTGTCAGGTTTGTCAAAGATCAGATGGTTGAAGATGTGTGGCATTACTTATGAGGCCTCCATTCTGTTCCATTGTTTTATATCTCTGTTTTGGTACCAGTACCATGCTGTTTTGATTACTGTAGCCTTGTAGGATAGTTTGAAGTCAGTGACTTTCTTCACAGCATTGGAAAAAAGCACCTTAAACTTCATTTGGAACCAAAAGAGAGCCCACATAGCTATGACAATCCTAAGCAAAAAAACAAAACAAAATAACAAAGCTGGAAGCATCATCATACCTGACTTCAAACTATACCATAGTCAAGATTTCTTTACCTGGAGCAGAAGCCACTGGGCCATTAACTGGTAGTAGAAACAGTTAAATGGTAATCCTGACTAATTGCTGGATCCTTAGTGTGAACTAGCATGACAGTAAGATTAAGGGACTCCCACATTTTCACCAATTTTAATTCCAGAAACTCTACCAGTGTAAAGAGCTGAGAAAGATGCCCTTGAGGCTCTAGCAGGTAGAGAGGAAGAGTAAACTTGATGAAATATGCCTAGAGTATTGTTTAAAACAAAGGTTTATTCTGCAGAAGAAAAGACCGTACCAGAGCCCTGTCCCAAAGAGGGGAAGGTCATTCTTCCTCTCCAGCTACCTCTAGCCTTTCTTTCTCACCCAAGACAAGTAAGTAAAGAAATACTTTTGAAAGTCACAACCTAGGAACATAGGTTCAGTAAAAACTAAAATTTAATCATAAGGAAACAGAATGCTTCCCTTTTCCCACCCCTTATCACCATTCACAACAGGAATTCAGTGTAACAACAGTGGGTCACAGCTCGAAGAGCCGTAAGGCACAGACTCACTCTGAGAAGGAGTATGTAGGGAAGACTAAGGTCAATAGTAGGGACAAAAACAAGGACACGAGAGGATTTTGAATCCTCTGGCACATACCTCTGCAGCAAACGTTAAGCACAGCCCAACTCCCAGCCAGATTAACAGAAAACATTGAACCAAGGACTGATTTCCCTCAGTTTCTATTATCTAATAGATTACACACAATAAAAAATTAGAAGGCATTTTAAAAAGCAAGAAAAAATGATCTGAAGAATACAGGCAAACATTAGAACCACATCCAGATATGACATATATGTTGGAATTATCAGACAGGGGATTTAAAATAAGTAGAATTAATATATGGAGTGTTTTAATGAAAAATGTACACAACATGCAAAAACGTGGGTAACATAAGCAAAGAGCTGGAAACTCTAAGAAATTATAAATGAAAAATAATATAAATAAAAAAGAAAGAGGACTGTACTGGGAATAAAGAAAGTCTTTCTTTGACATGGCTGAGAACCAATGAGCTTGAAGATATGTCAATAGAAACTTCCTAAATGGAAACCCAAAGAGAAAAAAAGAATAAAAAAAATGATTATTCAAGAATTGTGAGGAACTAAAATAATGAGACAGAACAGAGAAGAAGAAATATTTCCAGTAATAAGGCCAAGAACTTTCCCAAATTAATGACAAAAACCAAATCATGGATCCAGAGAGCTCTGAGAATAGCAAGCAGGATGAATACCAAAAATATTACCTCATTATATCATATTCAAACTGTAGAAAACCAAAGAAAAATTAAAAAAAATAAAACAAAGGGAAAATAAACCTTATTTATAGAGGAAACAAAGAAGAGAATTATAACATACTTCTTGGCATAAACCATGCAATTGAGAAAAGAGTAGAGTAAAATATTTAAAGTGATAAAGGAAAGAACACCAATCTAGTATTTAAATCCAGCAAAATTATCCTTCAAAAGTAAAAGAGAAATGAAGACTTTCTTAGACAATAATTCAGAGAGTTCATCACCAGCAGACCTGTCTTGTAAGAAATGTTAAAATAAGTTCACCAGGGAGAAGGAAAATGATAGAGATCAGAATCTTGGGTATTTGTAAGGAAAGGAAGAGAGTTGGAGAAGTAAAAGATAAAAGCAAAATAAAATATTTTATTTTTCTTAGTCTTTATTGAATTGAAATATAACTCTTTGCTTAATGTAATAGTAACAATGTGTTAGGTGATTAAAGCACATATACAAGTGAACTAAATGACAGCAATGTTATAAGAGATGGGAGGGAAGAACTGGAAATACTCAATTATAACATACTTTTACTACACTGGAAGCAGTATAGTGGATTCATATTAATTTTACATATAATATATATATTCCCACACACATATATATAAAACTCTAGAGTGACCACTAATAAATCATAACAAGTATAATTGATATGTTAAGACTGTAGATATAATGGAATTTTATCTTCACCTTATTACTGGAAATATTTCTTCTGCTCTGTTGTATCTTTCTTTTCATGCTCACTTACAACCAGGTAAGGAAGAATAACAGAGGGGCAAAAAATAAACAAAAAACACAAATGTAATCAATAGAGGGCAGTCACAAACATGATAGATATTAATCTAATCATATCAATAATTACTTTATCATGCAATGATATGGCATTGATATATCATGGAAATGATATAAATACACAAATTAAAAGAAATTGTCAAAGACATTTTTTAAAAGACTCAACTATACATTGTCTGCAAGAACCTCATTTTAAATGTTGACACAGATAGATTAAAAATAATGGGATGAAAAAAGATATATCATGCTAACACTAATTTTAGTAAGCTGTAGTGGCTACATTAATTTCAGATAAAGCCAACTTCAGTATAAATAATTATCAGGAGTAAAGCAAAGCACTACCTAATGATGAGTGAGTAAATTCTCCCTGAAGATATACTAAACACATGTGCATCTAACAAGAGACTGTCGAAATATGTGAGGCAAAACTAAAAAAGAAATAGAGAAATCCAACTTATAGTTGGAGACTTCAACGCCTTCCCATTTCAGTAATTGCTAAGTCAAGCAGGTAGAAAATAGGTAAGGATAGGTTCTTGTAAAGAACATGATCATTCAACTTGATCTAATTGATGTTTATAAAATACTCTTCTCAACAACAGCAGAACACATATTTTTCTAAAGCTCACATGGAACACTCACCAAAATAGATGACATTTGAGAACATAAAGCACACATTAACAAACTTAAAATAGAGGTCATATTCTAGGTTACATTATACAGACCATGAATTGAACTAGAAATCAGTAACAAAAAGACAGCTGGAAAATTCTCAACTGTCAAGAAACTAAACAAGACATTTCTCAGTACTACATAGGTAAAAGAAGACTTGAGAGAAATTAAAAACTACTTTGAACTAAAAAATGCAAATACAATTTACCAAAATTTGTGGGACAAAAGTGGTGCTTAGAAATTTATGGCATCAATTGAATATATTTAAAAAATGAATATTTAAAATCAACACTTTAAGTAAGCTTTCATTTTAAGAAATTAGAGAAAGAAGAGCAATTTAGGTGAGAAGCAAGCAGAAGAAAAGAAATAACAAAACTCAGAGCAGAAATCACTTAAATTGAAAAACAGGCAAATAATAAAGAATATCAAGGAAACCAAAAGCTAATTCTTTGAAGAGGTGAAAATGTTGATAAATCTCTCTAGGCTAACCAAGAAAAAAAGTGAGAAATCCAGTAAACTGTCAATGGTATAAATGAAGGAAGAGTAACCATTACTGATACTATGGACATGAAAGGGATAATAAAGGAGGCTGGGTGTAGTAGCTCACTCCTGTAATCTCAGCACTTTGGGAGGCCAAGGTGGGTGGATCATTTGAGATCAGGAGTTCAAGACCAGCCTGGCCAATATGGTGAAACCTCATTTCTACTAAAAATAAAAAATTAGCTGGGTGAGGTGGCACACAACTATAGTCCCAGCTACTCAGGAAGCTGAGGCAGGAGAACTGCTTAAACTTGGGTGGCAGAGGTTGCAGGATGCCAAGATGGTACCACTGCACTCCAGCGTGGGTGAAAACAGAGAGAGACACCTTCTCAAAAAAAAAAAAAAAAAAAAAAACCCAAAACCAAAAAAAGATGGGGGGAATAACAAAGGAATACTGTGAATAATTCTATGCCCACAAACTTGATGACTTAGATACAATCAATCAATTCACTGAGAGACACAAACTACCAAGATTTTCACAAAAAGAAATATATTGTCTTAGTAGCCATATATCTTTTTACAAAATTGAATCGATAGTTAGTATCCCTCTAAAAAAGAAAGCATTAGGCCCAGATGTATTCACTTGTGAATTCTATCACATATCTAAGAAAGAAATGATACTGGTTTTCCACAATCTCTTCCAGAAAATATAAGCAGAGGAGGAAACACTTCCTTACTCATTCTATGAGTCTAGCACTGCCCTAATTTCCAAAACAAAGACATGACAAGAAAGGAAGACTACAGAGACCAATATTCCTTATGATTGCTGACTCATAATCCTCAGAATAATCTTATGCAATGTATAAAAAGAATTTAACACTATAACCAAGTGAAATTTATTTTTGCTGTGTGAAGGTGATTCAATAGTAAAAAAAAACAATCAATGTAACACATCACATCAGTAGACTAAGGGAGAAAAATGAGATTATTATATTAATTGATATAGAAAAAATACCTGATAAAATCCAACCCCTGATCATGATAAAAACTCTCAGCAAACTAGAAATATGAGGAAACTCCCTCAACTTGGTAAAGAACTACCCCCAAAACCTACAGCTAACATCATACTTAATGGTGATAAACTGGATGCTTTTTCTCTAAGATTAAGAACAAAGGAAGGATGTCCTCTCTTTGTCTCTCCAACATACTGGAAGTCCTGATTAGTTTTAAAAGACCAAAAAGAAAAAAAAATCAAATAAATGATAAACTGATTGGAATGTAAGAAATAAAGCTGTTGTTGTTTACAGATGACACAATCATCTGTGTAGAAAGTCCTAAATAAAACAAAACAAAATTCCTAGACCTAAAACTGAGTAAATACCAAGGTTGCAGGACACAAGGTTAATATACGGAAGTAAATTGCTTTTCTCTGTGAGGGCAATGAACAATTGGAATTTGAAATTTTTTTAAAATGTCATCTCCAATAGCAGCAGGAAAAAATAAGTGTACATCTAAAAAATTGTACAAGATCTATATAAAGAAAACTATAAAACTACTGAAAGAAGTAATAATTTAAATAAATGGAGAGATATTCCATGTTTATGGATCAGAAGACCTAATAGTGTTAAGATGTTAATTCTTCTCGAAGTGATTTACGGATTCAATGCAATCCCCATCAAAATCCCAGCAAACTATTTTGTACATACTGACAATTTGATTCTAAAGTTTACATAAAAATACAAAAAAGAAGAGTCAATACAATACTAAAGAATATGAAGAACTTGGAGGACTCGTATTACCCAATTTCAAGACTTATTTTAAATTTGCAGTGATCAAGACAACATGGTATTGACAAAATAAACATGTAGATCAGTTGAATAGAACAGATACCCCAGAAACAGATCCACAAATATAGTCAACTGATGTTTGACAAAGGACCAAAGACAGTTCAGTGGAGAAAGGACAGTCTTTTCAACAAATGGTGCTTAAAAAAAAGAACCTCGCCGCAGACCTATTACTTTCCACAACAATTAAATTACAGTGAATCATCGATTTTAATATAAAACGTAAAGTTATAAAACTTCTAGAAGAAAACAGAGGAGAAAATTTAGGTGATCTTGAGTTTGGTGAGAAGTTTTTAGATACAACATCAAAAGTCCAATCTGTAAAAGAAAAAGGTTGATAAATTAGGGTTAATTGAAACAGGACCTCTCAATCATGGCTGAAAAATGTTAGTCATTTTTGAAGACAGTGTTTTACAAAGCTAAACGTAGTCTTATCGTGTGATCCATCAATTGTGCTTCTAGATATTTACCCAATTTGAAAACTTGTATCTGCACAAAAAAGGGCATGGAAAGGTTTATAGCAGCTTGCCAAAAATCTGGAAGCAATCTGGATATTCAATAGGTGTATGGATAAAGAAACTGTAGTACATCCATATAATGGAATATTATCCTGTAATAAAAGCGTATGAGCTATCAAACCATGGAAAGACTTTAGACCTTATATGCATATTGTATGTGTAAGAAGCCAATCTGATTCTAATCCTGTATCATTTCAACTATACGACATTCTGAAAAAGGCAAAACTATAGAGATGGCAAACTGTTCATTGGTTTCTAGAATTAGATTTGAATAGATGAAGCCGAGGAGACTTTTTAGGGAAGTGAAACTGTTCCATATGACATAACAGCAGATATGTGACACACGCATTTATCAAAAGCCATAGACATTTACAGCACAAAATAAACCTTAAAGTATCCAAATTTTCAAAAAATCATGTAAAAGTGGAAGAATCTCAGGATAGAATGTCTATTGTGACACAACAATTTAATTATGTTATAAATGTATGAAACAGCCTCATTGAAGAGGGTAGGAGAAAAAGGTGGTGACCTAAGTAACTGAAAATAGCAGAATCTGTAAGACTAACAGCAAAATATATTGTACATAGTCATTGTAATGTAGCTGGTGATTTTTTTCTCATGGAGACACAGGTTAAGAATCTTGATACCAGTATATATATACTGGAAATGAAGAATTACGTACATAGATGGCAGATGATGGGAACCAGGTTTCTTACTGCTGGAGTGGGAATTTTCATAAAGGTAAGGAGAGGAGGCTAGAATGATTTTCATGGTAATATATTAGAGCTGAAAGCATCAGTATAAACTCATTTTATGCTTATACAGATATACATGATTACATATACAAGTTATAGATATGTGTATAATTCCAGATTAGAATACACACATCTATTTCCTTACTCTGCCAGCTATGAGGGCATATAAGCAATGATACCTCAGTAGCACTAACATCCAGCTCTTGATTTCTAAAACATTCTCCAAGAAAAGGAACCAGAGCTCCTTGGAAAAATGGCTGATTCGAGCTAGGACTGGGCTAGGAAGTAAATATTATGAGACTGGAGCATCTTGTAGTTCCAGAAATAAAGCAAGCATTCAAGAAAACAAAAGCCACCTACAAGAATTGAATATATCAAAGCGACATCGGAGCCTACTGAAAGAGCTTCCAATGGCCAAGACTGGAACAATTTGAGCAAATAATAATAAAGTAGTATTAGATTATAACCCAAAAAATATAATATAAACATCCATGAGTCCATACTGATATGAATAATGAAGTATAAGTAGAGAAGAGACAAAGAAAAGTAACTAAGTGGAGAAGAATTCCAAATGATTTACATAGAAATTCTGCCCTCAATTTATGTAGCATAACTCCTACTCTGTAAGTGTGGACTGCAAATATTGACTTCCTTCCAAAAATCACATTATAGAAATAGGGAGAAAAGAGTAACTTTAGAGTGGGTAAACCTAACAAACACTGCCTTAGCCATGTAATAAATAATCAACATTAACAGTGAGTCATATTAATAGTATAGACTCATGATATGATATGGTGAAAATGGCACTTTACCTCTGTGGTCTTCCTCCCCTAAACCTGCAACCCTAGTCAAATCATAAGAAAACATTAGATAAATTCAAATTGAGGGACAATATACAAAATACCTGGTCAGTAATTTTCAATATTCTCAAGGTCATAAAAAATACTGGAATGTGAGAAACTGTCACAAGTAAGAGAATCCTAAAGAGACACGCCAACTAAATGTCATGTGGTATTCTGGATGGGATCCTGGAGCCAAAAAGGGACAATAGATAGAAACAAAAAAAAATGGAATGAATCTAGGCACAGTGGTTCACACCTATAATCCCAGCACTTTGGGAGGCTGAGATGGAAGGATCACTTGAGCCCAGGAGTTCAAGACTAGCCTGGGCAAGAAAGTGAAACCCTGTCTACGAAAAATAAAAATAAATAAAAACTAAAAAAGTTATAAAAATTGAATGAACTATGGACTTTAGTTTATAATAATGTATCAATATTGGTTCAAAATTGTAACAAATGTACCATAGTAACATAATATATTAATAATAGGGGAAACCGGGTGCCTACTATATAGAAACTTTCTGTATTCTTTTCAGTTTCTTCATAAATACATAAAGACTGTTCTCAAATAGCTACCATGCCTGGCCTAAAATAAAAAAGTTAAGAAAAATTTTGCTGACCCTACTGTAAATGAATGAAAACTACAAGTGATTGGTTTGCACACTTTTTGTGGTATGATTTAAAAAATGAATTTGTTGAAGAAAGATAACAAGATGCTTTCAGATTATTCTCAATGATTGAAGAGTCAGTTTAAACCCCGATTCCTATCTGTGGAAAATTAACCTCATTTCTTTCAGTGTGGGAAGATAGCATATTGCATGACATAGAAAATTGGAAATAAATATACAAAATATTGGGATGTTCAACCCAAAACAGTTACTTGAAAACATTTGATAAGGATTCATTATGTATACTTTACTTTCAAAATTGCAATTTAAGTTCCCAGTTTTTATTATATTTAAAAAAGAAGTGTTTCTAGAAATGAATTCTGATCAAGAAATGGAATTAAATGTGGATAAAATGCCCTTCTGATAAAGGGCAAAAATTGAAAAAAATATTATTGCATTGGGTAAACGCAATAGAAAATTCACTGCCTTTTTTTGAAGCAACCCCACAGAGTTAATTCCTCCATGGTGCTGAAGGCTTTTGCTTTGAAATTCATTTTATTGACCTAAAGCTTAAACTGCAGGGTGACTCCAGGATAATTGACAGGAGGGAGAGAACATCATGCTAGCATTGTCACGTATGCCCTCATTCAGTTCCTTGTTAAAAGATGCATTATGTAAATGTATTCCCTACTGAATTTTGCTGCATTTTTTTGGTCCCTTGTACAGTATTACCTATATTTGTCAAGGAGGAGGGGAAAACCCACTTTTTCAATGGTTCAATGATTATGTACCTACACTTTAATTTCTGCTTGAAATTCAAGCCCACACAAAAGGTTTCAAAACCTAAAGGTAGTTTTACTTTGTTACTGACTTATGTGTATAGTGTGGGCTAAGGAAAAATAAAGCATATCTAGAAGCAGATAAGAGATGTAATTAGACTCTGAAACATGTTTCTTTAGTAAAATTATTTCCCGAAGTTACTTTGTAGTGCAATAAAGTAGCTACAAAATCAATCTGTGTTACATGAACCAAAGAAATGATCAATTATTCATCCAGTTATGTATATGTCAACCAAAACATATATAGACACACCTCGCTTTATTGCACTTCACTTTATTGTACTTTGTAGATATTGCATTTTATACAAATTGAAGGTGACAACCCTGTGTCAAGCAAGTCTATTGGCACCATTTTTACAAAAACATGTACTCACTTCATGTCTCTGTGTTGCATTTTGGTAATTCTCATATTTCAAGCTTCTTCATTAGTATGATATCTATAATGGTGATTTGTGATAAGTGATCTTTGATGTTACTATTGTAATTGCTTTGGGGTACCGTAAACTACACCCATATAAGATGGTGAACTTAATCAATCAATGTTATGTATGTACTGACTATACCACCACTCCTTGTCTTCCTCCCCTTCCTCAGGCCTCCCTATTCCCTGAGATAAAATAACATTGAAATTGAGAGCAATTAATAACCCTACAATGGCCTCTAAATGTTCAAGTGAAAGGAAGAGTCTCATGCCTCTCACTTTAAATCAAAAACTAGAAATGATTAAGCTTCATGAGGAAGGCATGTTGAAATCTGGGTTAGGTTAAAAGCTGGGATTCTTATGCCAAACAGTTAGCCAAGTTATGAATGCAAAGGAAAAGTTCTTGAAGGAAATTAAAAGTGACACTTCAGGGAACACACCAGTGATAAGAAAGCAAAGCAGACTTATTGCTAATATGGAGAAAGTTTGAGCGGTCTAGACAGATCAAACCAGCCACAACGCTTCCTTAAGCCAAAGCTTAATCCAGAGCAAGGCCCTAACTCTGTTCAATTCTCTGAAAGCTCAGAGAGGTAAGGAGGCTGCAGAAGAAAAGTTGGAAGTTACCATAGTTTGGTACATGACGTTTAAAGAAAGGAGCCCTCTCCATTACATAAAAGTGCAAGGTGAGGCAGCAACTGCTGTTGTAGAAGCTGCAGCAAGTTATCTAGAAGATCTTGTTAAGATCATTAGTGAAGGTAGCTACACTAAATAGAGTTTCAATGGAGATGAAGCAGACTTATATAGGAAGAAGATGCCATCTAAGGCTTTCATAGTTAGAGAGAAGTTGAGAATGCCCAATTTCAAAGCATCAAAGGACAGGCTGACTCTCTTGTGAGAGGCCAGTGCAGCTGATGACTTTAAGTTGAAGCCAATGCTCATTGACTATTCCAAAAATCCTACAGCCCTTAAGAATTATGCTAAATCTATTCTGTCTGTGCTCTGTAAATGGAAAGATGATAGCATTTCTGTTTACAGCATGATTTACTGAGTATTTTAAGCCGGCTGTTAAGACCTACTGCTCTGGAAAAAAAGAGATTCCTTTCAAAATATTACTGCTCACTGACAATTCATTTGATCACCCAAGAGCTCTGATGGAGATGTACAAGGAGATTAATAATGCTTTCATGCCTGCTAATGCAACATTTATTCTGCAGCACATGGATCAAGGAGTAATTTTGACTTTCAAGTCTTATTTAATAAATATATTTTGTAAGGTTATTGCTGCCATAAATAGTGATTTCTCTGACGGATCTGGGCAAAGAAAATTAAAAATCGTCTGGAAAATATTCACCATTCCAGGTGCCATAAAGAACATTTATGATTCATGGGAGAAGGACAAAATATCAATATTAACAGGAGTTTAGAAAAAGTTGATTCCAACCTTTATGGATGATTTTGAGGGGTTCAAGACTTCAGTGGAGGAAGTAATTGCAGATGTGGTGGAAATAGCAAGAGAACTAGAATTAGAGGTGGAGCCTGAAGATGCTGCAATCTCATGACTAAAGTTGAACAGATGAAGAGGTGCTTCTTACAGATGAGCAAAGAAAGTGATTTCTTGGGAAAGAATCTACTCCTGGTGAAGATGCTGTGAATATTGTTGAAATGAGAACAAAGGATTTATAATATTACATAAACTTAGTTGATAAGGCAGCTACAATTGTGGAGAGGAGTGACTATAATTTTGAAAGAAGTTCTACTGTGGGTAAAATGCTGTCAAACAGCATCACCTACAGAGAAATCTTCTATTAAAGAAAGAGTCAATCAATGTGGCAAACTTCTTTGTTGTCTTATTTTAAGAAATTCCCATAGCTACCCCAACTTTTAGCAACCATCACCCTTATCAGTCAACAGTCATCAACATTGAGACAAGATCCACAACCACCAAAAAGATTACCACTTGCTGAAGGCTCAGATGAGTGCATTTTTAGCAATAAAGTATTTTTTAAGGTTTGTAAATTTTTAAGATATAATGCACATATGGCACACTTAATAACACTGTAGTATACTATAAATATAACTTTTATATGCACTGGGAAACCAAAAACTTTGTGTGACTTCCTACATTTGCTATATTTGTTTTTCTGCAGTGGCCTGGAAGCTAACTCACAATATTTCCAAGATATGCCTGTACAAATGATAGATACAGATATGTGAAGAGTTGAAAATACCAACTCTTAGAAATAAAAAATGTCAACTTATTCATTAATGGGATCAAGATTAGTGCTCAGTTAAACATTGGAAATATAGGGAAGTATGATAGTCTTGGATCATAGATGAAATGGTCAAGATACTTCTCAATGAAACAACTTATTCTTTTTAATAGTTCTCATAAAGCATATAAGAAATTATTACTGCTGGAAAGAAACAAAAACAGTAGTAGACTTTTATTTAAAAAACAGAACAAATTATGAATACAAAATAAATGCCTATGGTTTAATTTTGATCTGATGGGTTACCCATACTTTAATATCAACTTTTACTAATGTGAGACTCTGAGAATTTGGTTCTGTGTTTTAAAGCTAAAAGAAAGCTGATTAATACAGAGGGACACATACAATTAGTTGGAAAAAATGCACTATATCATTAGGTTTTAGAGATGGGCTATCTTCTGGGTCTCTATTTGTGTTATGTTTTTCTAGCGTTTAGAAAACAAAATAGAATCTTGTTTTATAGCCTTAAAATCTCTCATGTTTGCTCTTTTAGTATTGATATGTTTATAGAGAAAGTGACTTGAGTAAAATAAAGTTGATGGCCCTTGACCACAAATTGACTTCCAACCTGTGTTCCTGGCCAAGTAGGTGGCTCATGCCTGTAATACCAGAATTTTGGGAGGCCAAGATGGAAGGGTCGCTTGAGCCCATGAGTTTGAGACCAGCCTGGGCAACATAGTGAGATCCCTGTCCGTTAAAAAAAATTTGAAACGAAGCCAGATGTGGTGGTGTGTGCCTGTAGTCCCAGCTACTCAGGAGGCTGAAGCAGGAGGGTAACTTGAGCCAGGAAGGTCGAGATTCCAGTGAGCCATGATCACACCACTACACTGCAGCCTGGGTGACTGAGCAAAAGCAAGATCTGTCTCAAAACAAACAAACAAATAAACAAAATAACCTGTGTTCTCCAGACTCTGAGCTATCCTGCAAGCCTTGTTCTTTCAAACCTGCACATGGTTTATATAAAACAGCTAGGTTTATATAACTAAATCAGAATTGTGTTATTCTAGGACATACACATTTTTGGGGGGATACTAGAATTAAAATCTGGAAAAAGCTTTTTTCAGTTTCATTTATATTTGAGCAGCAAAATAACCTGAAATGCTTTTTTAAAGCAAAAGAATGATTACACTTCTTAAAAAGGGGGATCTGATTAAATGTAGGCACATGTTTAGTGTCAAAACTTAGTCATGTGAGAAGGGAAGGACTTAACCAGAGGTAATCGATTAACCAGAGGTAATTGATTCAGGTGTTAGTATCACATAGCTGTGGAGTCGAGCTATTATGTCTTCTCTGGGCAAGCTTCTTCCCTCATCACTCAGCTCATCAGTATGCAGCTGGAAAATACCAGCACAGAGTATGCCAAGGCAGACAAAGAAATGACTCAAGGGAGATTTAAACTCCATGACTATACATATTCCCATAAAGTCTAAAAAACATAAGTACTCACAGCAGGGTAAAGCCCTACAGTTTTCTTTCAGTGAAACAATCCACATTATCCCTGTGGCTAGAATGATGAGAAAATGAATTTGAAGATATCTGCAGGATGGTGCTGATATCTTTGGTCAAGAAATAATAGCAGGAACCCCTTTCATTTTCCCAAACCAATAGCTTGTTCCTGATGCAAAATGGCCTAGTGAGGTTGTGATTGCAACATCAGACTGGGGAGGTCTGGGTCCTCAGCTTATAACTACATTTCTTAACAATTGTTTCTCGGCAGTAAAGGAAAGCAGAAGATGGTGGCCATTATAACAACATTTAAATTGTCAAAACCAATTTTGCTTCATTTATCTGAATATTTTGAGAAATAATACCATCTAAAAAAAAAAAACGTCCTATCACTAACAATGACAGTTATTGTGTACTGAGTGTCACCATTTGCCAAGTTGTTTGCCAACAGGCTTTATGTTCATTATTCACCTAACCATCACAAAACTCTAAAAGGAAGGTATGTATCGTGATGGGCATTTTACGGATGAGGAAACAAAGGCTCACAGAGGTTAAATTTCATTATCACATGTTTTACAGATAAAAAGTGGCAGAATCTTACTAAATCCCAGGCATGTGTGTCTTTGCTTATAAAACGTTCTTCATTTTACAGATTCGCCTAGTCGCCTAAATTCTTCACATTTCCCAAATGTATAGGCACCTGTGCAATAATAGAAAGTGCTTTTGTTCTAGCTTGGTCAAGTTAAAATATGCAGGTCTGGACAACTTATTTGCTATAGCTTGAAAGTGATAGCAGCATGACTGAAATTTAGAAATACTGATTGAAATGACTGGAAATAACCTCTGGCAAAGTGGTTCAATTGACTTTTGTGATACCATGGTCTCAATTTTGAAGATCATTCTGCATTAACCTTTTACAATGTAACGTATATTGCTTCAACTAAGCAATGAGCACAACTCTAACTTGTCTTCTATTTTCCTTCTTTAAAAAGTCTCTAAATTTGCTTATTTCTCTGGTTTACAAAGGAAAGGGGATAAGGTATTTTTATTGGGGGTCAAGTCAGCATTTTAGGAATCAGTGGATGATGTAAATATGAATCAATAATGGATGAAGCCCTTCTTGGATTAAGGGGCAAATAATTTCCAATTTAATAAAAAAGAAATTTTGGCTTTAATTATCCAAGTTTATGACTAGGTTATTTTGATCAAATTCATCAGATTTGTTCCTTATTCTGCCAGCAGCATTATTAGAGCAGCTATCAGCAGAAAACTTGAAACAACTACAAAAGTAGCACCGAGATATCAGAAGTTAATGTATTGAAATGCATTCATTCATCCATTCATTCAACAAATATTGTTGAATACCTTCCATGTGCCACTGTTTTAAAGTCCATTAAAATGCCTAACCCAGCAAATGGTATGTTAGATAATATTAAGAGATCTGTATAAAAAAATGGGCAAGAGATTAGGAAGGTTGAGGGTAGGAGTAACTTTAGATTGAGTAGTGTGGTAGTTTTAAAACACATCTGCAAATTCTTTGACACATGTCCCATGGAGAAAAGGGCCTATGTCCCATCCCTTTGAATCTGGCATGGTCTTCATGACTGATTTGTAACCTGTATAATTCAATGGACATGAAGCTGCATGATTTTTGAGGTAAGGTCACAAAAGGCAACGCTGTTTACAATAGCAACAAGGGTTTTCCCAAATGCATCCTAAGAGATGGTAGAACCTACCCCATCCTTGAGAATCACTGGTTTAGAAATTCTATTAGATTGAAAATGATGCAGGTCACTTCTTTACTTGAGAGACAAGTTGGTATTCACCCACTTATGGCAATAATATGAAGGTTACATGTTCCTTTCTATTCATTTTTATGTAGTTGAGGATGAGGAGAGCCAATGTAGAACAGGCTGTGGTTAATTTGGGGGAGACATAGGATCTATATTCTTTTAATTAAGTGTTATTAAATAGTCAGGACTTTCTCCACCTGCTCAGAGGTGTACTCCACTCCCTCGTGGTTTGGCTCATTTTCCAGACGCACATGCATATCTTGAAAGATTTCAATCCAATGTCACTTCTTTCTTTCCACTTACAGCCAAAAAAACAGAAGTTGCTCTCTATCTAGTATGAAAGGTTTTAAAGCAGGAAACTGGAAGCTTATAAAAACTTTGGAGGTTTCTGGGGGAGCAAAGTTCAGGGAAGAGGCCAGCAAAAATTTCAGAATGAAGCAGCCAAGCAGATGGTTCTTAAGAACAAACTTGTAAACTGTGGCAAATCAAAGAATCTCTGGAAGTTGTTAACAACTACCTTAATCTACAGCAGTGAGTTGAGACATTTTCAAGGACTCCCCTAGAAGCTCTGTGAATATCGTGTTTATCCATACATCTCTCCAAATCTCTCAAATCTGACCTGGTGCCTGTTTTTGGCAGAAGCCATTTAGAAACCAAAAACAGAGCACAGAGGCAGTATTTTGGAAAATGGAGTGTCTGGTTTCTCCTCTGCAATGCTCTAGAAGAACTCAGAAGGGAGTGATGATGAAGATCACTTGACAATAGACAATTCAACCCACTTTCTTCATAGAGCATTCATGATGTTCAAATGAGATTATACATATAAAATGATGGAAAGAAGTGCAATGGAATAAATGTTATCCATTATTAGTACTAGTATATTATTAATGGCATTTGTATTACTGAGGAGGAAAATTGTATGATCCTGTTATGTTCTGATTTCTACTTCTTTACTTGGAAGTAAAAATTTTGGCCTCAAACTCAGATTCATTATCTTTTAGAATTATACGTTTCTGTTTACTGCAGATTGAGGTACTTTTCCAGAAGAGGATTATGATGTATATATGTATATATATATCTATATATGAATTAAATGTAATTCTCACAGGAAATTAAAATACTATAATTCAAAACTCTAAGCTGATATAGCTTAGGACTTTGCATACTAATTCAAAGACATGAAAACCTTTAAGTGTCTACAACAAAAGGGAACCAGTTGGAAAATTATAACTGGAAAATTGTAATGTTGCTTTACTGACATAGAAAATATTTTCTAGCATTACTTTCAAACTAGCAAATATGTATTATGCACTATTTAAACTGTTTTATGGAATTTTATTTATTTTTTAATTTGCAGAAAGAAAGAAACACAAGTTTTACTTTTTGGTTGTAGGGAGATTGTAATGACTTAACAAACCATTTATCTAAAACTAGACACCTTTTTATGCTTGAGAATATATTTTATATTTCTCCATTCACATGAAGTAAACACTAACTGTGGCTTTAATTGGAGCTTTTAGAATGCCTCAGTGAACACTTTGCATGTAATTTTAAAGTACTCACATAGTCAAGCTTTGCACCAGAACCGTTCCCTCTTGGTACTAACAAGGACATGATCTGATACTTGGTTTGGAGAATATGACTAGAATGGTCAACACATTATTGCCACTTTTGCTCTTTGAATCTCTGTGTTACTCTTTTACGTATTCAAAGCAACTATAAAATAAAATAAATGAGGACAGTTTGGAAGTTAGAGGAAACTCTTCCACTTTGGTATTTGAAAGAAGAGTGATATTTTTCCTTAAGGCAGTCTCTTGCAGAAATGGTCTATGTCGTTAATGGGTCAAAAATATGGACTAGATTTTGTCAGTCTTCTGGGATTAAGTAACTTCAACCTTCCTATCAGTCCATCTGTGCCAAAATAGTCTTAAAGATTATTCTGTATGATGGCAAAAGAATCACTTTGATGTTTCTTTTCCAACTTGAAAAAGAAATTTGTATTTGATATAGTATAAAGTAAAATGTAATGCAAAATGCTGCATCTATTAAAAAAAAACTCTGAAAAGTATTTGAATTTAACATTCCTCATTCATGCACAGAAATGATCCTTCAAGGGAACTTAATGCTGAAGCTGCTTATGTTTAGTTCAACTGATTTCACAAATAATACCGCTTTCAGGTTGGTGGTTACTACTAGAGCTAAGGAAGGAAATGTCTGTGAAAAGAAATAGACATGTAGGGAGCTTCACATGTTTTGGTAATGATCATTTCTTAGGCTGGGTCATGGGTGCATGTGTGATATACATTTAGGTCTATATTAATTTTTTTGCACCCAGATGTCTGATTTTTCCAGTACCATTTGTTGAAAAGGATCTTCTTCCTCCCTTGAATTGGATTTTCCCTTTGTAAAAAATAATTAGGCTTATTTATGTGGCTCTATTTTAGGTTCTATTTCTATACCACTGATCTATGTTTCTACTGCTCTGCCAAAAATACCACAGTGTTTTGCTTACTGCAGCTATATGGTAAGCCTTAATATGAAGAAGAGTGATTCCTCCCACATCACTCTTCTTTTTCAAGAGTTGTTCAGCTAATCTAATGCTCGTGTTTTTCCATATCAATTTTAGAATAAGCTTGTATATGTCCACAAAAAGCTTTGCTTGGATTTTAGTAGGAATTGCTTTAAGCCTATAGATTGATTTGTGGGAACTAACATCTCTATTGAGTCATCCAATACATGGATGCAGTATTTCTGACTTCAAATTTTTGAGGAAAAATGTTTACAATCTAAGATCATATGGCCAGTTAAATAGTAGAATAAAAAGAAAGTTTTATTACCTGCAAAGTCCCAAGAAAATGTATCTACTATACCTCATTTCTCAGGAAGCTATTATACCCTATCATCCAATAACATGAGGGGAATGAGGAAACAGCTTTCACAAAATGGATTATTCAAATGGAAATAAGTAAAGGGAATCTGATAATAATAATGAAGGGATATCCCAGGGTAATAACTGTTCCCCAGGAGTAGAGGGCAACCACTTCTGCTTGTTGTCAGAAGACAGAGGTGATTTCTTTAAAATGATTTAATTCTTAAAATAACAGTATCATCTGAATGTACTGAGGTGTGGTTTATGTAACTGATAGAGAGTTTTAGCTTGAATTACTAATAATATAGAAAAAAAATCAAAGCAAACAAAAAGCTAGATCATCATTATCTCCAAGGGGAAGAAATGGGCAGGAAAAGCATGGCACGTTATCTTTTTATAATTATGTAGTGAAAAAGCTTTTCATTGTTATGATGGTTCAAACATTGAATAGTGATCTAAAGAAAACTGAAACACTTTATATTGGAAAGTGTAGGAGGGGGCAGGCAGTATACATGTGTAGTAGATACAGAGCATGAGAATGATATAACATAAAATGGAAGAAATCAGTAAGTTGAAAAAGAAACCCATATTATTTAGAAGTATGGAGCTAATCATAGGTCAATAAGTTTATCTTGAAAGAATCAGGAAATGTGATGTCCCAGCTTTGTTCTTTTTGCTCAAAATTGTTTTGGTAATTCAGGGTATTTTGTTGTTCCCATATAAATTTTAGTATTTTTTTCTATTTATGTAAAAAAGGTCAACAGAATTTTGACAGATAGTTATTGCATTGAATCTGTAGATTGCTTTCGGTAGTATGGATATTTTAACAATATTAATTCTTCCAATCCATGAACACAGTGTCTTTCCACCTAGTTGTATCTTCTTTTGCTTGTTTTATCAATGTTTTATAGTTTTTGACATTTCTGACAACATAGATGAACCTGGAGGACATTATGCCAAATAAAATAAGACAGAAACAGAAGGACAAATACTACAGATTTCACTTACATGAGAAATCTAAAATTATCTAAATCATAGAAACAGAGAGTAGAATGGTGGCTGCCAGGAGCTGGGGGAGGGGAAAATTAAGAGGTATTAGTCAAAGGGTACAAAGTCTGAGTTATGCAAGATGAATAAATTTTAGGGATCTACTGTACAACATAATGTCTATTTAACCATCCTGTATTTTATACTTAAAAATTTGCTAGGAGGGTAGATCTCATGCTAAGTGCTCTTATCATAACATAAATAAATAAATTAAGAGGGCAAGAGGAAACTTTTGGAGGTGATAGTTAAGTTTATGGCATTGATTGTAGCAATGGTTTCATGGGTTTTTACTTATTTCCAAATTCATCAAGTTGTATACATTAAGTATGAATAGGTATTATTTTGTCAACTGTACCTCAACAAAAATTTTTTTAAAAGAAATAAAGAAGTAAATGCATATTGCTCTCCATCTCATACTAAGGATTAAGAACATTAAGAAGAAGCGTAATAATACTCTTTTAAGAGTCTGAAATTTTCACTGCTATTCTTTCAGATATAATTTTCACTAGATTCTAAATAATACTGTCTTGCACCATCTACCTGTAAAACAAAACAAAACAACAATGACAACAAAACGCTGAAAGAATCTGCCAGAAAGAGTTGCATGTTGCTTCTTGGAGGGATGATGGTAAGAGATTATGTTTCATAAAAATTAGAATATAAGCATTTGACTCTAATGTATGTGAGCTTATGATATATTTGATAAAAATTTTAAAGTATAAAAATGTTTATTCTTTTTGTAATATCTCTTTTGATTGTTCCTGGAGTTGAGCATTTTTGGTAGTCCCCACCCACAGTGACTCTGGGCTAGGTCATGTAATTGGTTTTTGCTAATGGGACAATAAAAAACTTAAAGCATTTGTGTATTTCCACTTCTGTTTTTGGGTACCAGCTGTTGCTTATTTCTTTCCTTCACAATGTTTTGCTTCTGTGTAGGTCTTGTGATTTTTTTTTTTGCAAGTTAATATGTGTATGAACTTTTTCTATGGGGATATTTTGAGAACTGGGTAGATGTTGTGATCTTCTAGAAATGATTTTTAAAATTTGTATTTTGCCAGTCATTCATGAGCATTACCATCCAAGACAATGCTAATATAGTGTTTTGGTTTGAGGTTTTTTGGACCACCCCAAAAATATAAACTAGGGCCCCAAACACATATTAGGGGAGATACAGATCCAAAGTTTAGAGACAGAATAGTTTCCTTACTGTCTCCCTTTGTGAGGTATATTTTAAGAATCTTTCACTGGAGGAGTAACCCTTGGGGCCCTAGGTATATTCAACAACATCCAATATGGTTCTGTATATTTTCTGAACCCTCAGCTTTACCTACGCTCTCCATTTGGCTGAATTTGTAGGGCAAGCACCGGTTTGAGAGCTTGCTTGCATCTCTAAGGTTATTGCTTTACTTTATTTTTGACTTCTTAAGATTTCCCTTACTTTCCTGCTGACTCATTTACACATTTTCAGAAATTTTAAAAATATGTTTTATCTATCTTTTTTGTTATTTTATTGCTGAAGATTATCTTTCTGGGTATCTATTAAGCCCCTGGCCTATTTTTATTTTTTAAAAAAGAAAGAAAAATAATTCCAAAGAGATCAAGTGTAGACCTCAAAGTGATCTGGATCAATATCTTAAGACAAATTGAATAACATTAGCTCCTTCTTTTAAGCTTTCAATTCCTGGGAGAATAATTTCAGAAATATATTGAAAATTTCCAAAGTCAGTTTTTTCCAGTGGTAAAAATAAAGCCACTCTGGTCTCAGGAGACTTCTGCACTAGTGCCTAGTTTCAGTGAGTGTGAAAGTTTTGTTGAGTGAAAAAGTATTACTGCATATTACCTACCTGGTTTTTAACAATATCGATTATACAACTGTTACAATCTTGAAGATTATGTTGCAGTAAAAAACGGTGGCAATAAATTCCATAAAATATTTTTAAACAAAAAGCCAATTATATATATAAAATGTCAGAATTAACTTTATTCTTACATGCCTATTGAGAATATTGAAACACTTTTCTTCAGCTCAGGATGAGAATGCCTGCTTTTCCACACACTTGGACAAACAGAACTTGTATCTTCTTACTAAGAAAAACTAATGGCCCTTTGATGTAAAATGCTAATCTATGGAATCTAAAGCTCTGAATGATAACTTTGGGGCTGTAGGAAGTTCTCCTTTAGTAACTGAATAATTTCATAAACAATAGATTTCATACGTAATGAGTAAACATGTTACTATAGTATCTTTACCCCTGCTGATGACTTCTGTTTTGCCTTTGTTTAAATCATATTTAAGTCCTGCCAACATATGAAACAAAATAAGAGGGTGACTGAGAGATTGGTTAAAACCCTGAGTTCTGAAGTCCATTCACTTGAGTTTGAAACCCAGATTTGTTACTGGGTTTGTTCATGGCTATATGAACATGGGAAAATTATTTATCCTCTCTGAGGCTCAGAGATCTGGAATATTTATGAATTTATTAAATTATTGACTTTAAAGTACAATAAAGTACAATCCAGAACTGGGTAGACATGATCTCCTAGGGATGATTTCCTAAATTTCCTTGATTCTAGTATGGTAAGAGATAAATTTTCATTGATATTTTTCTCTATACAGAGAAAATAAAGTCAGCCAAAGGAAGAACAACTTTTACTTTTGCCCCTAAAGATTAATCATCATAAAAAGACAGACAAATATATCTATATTGTTTCAAATGCCCTTATACATTTGCACATTAATTATATATAAGAATGTGTTTTTTTGTCAAATCCCTTCAACTTTTGCTACTTAGATTTGCCCTCAAAGAGTCACTCATAAACTATTTATATACCTTCTAAAAATGATTCATAGCCCAAGTGGTATGATTCCCAATCTTGGGCAAGAATGCTATACAAGTCTCAAAAATGGGGTTCCATTTCCAATTGGAATCTTTCACAAGTCAGACAGCCAGCATTTTCAAAGTTTGCAAACCTTGTAAGTAAACATAGGTTGTGTGACAGCTTCTATTATTTGCCCAATAACAGCTCTTGTATACCCCTCCTTCTTAGGAACTATGCCAATGTTGGATCACAACTGTGAGTAATTTGAGTCAAAAAGGGAGATAATAAATTGGGGGAATCAACTTTTGGACCACTGGGTGCCTGACAGGGGAACTGATGAAAGACTTGGATTAATACCTGGAATCATAGCTTTATCTAATGCTTACAAAACCCAAGATGTAAAATATAACATGTTCCATGACTATGATGATCCCTTCCAGCCAAGAAGGGGTATTAATATCTGTTTAAGTAGGTTTTGCTCAGCACGAATGGCTCTTAATATAGCAGGTGTGATGTCCCTCTGTGAGATAACTCCAATGAAAATCCTACTTGGACCTTACTTTATAATACATATCAATGAACTTTTATTTTTTAATGAGATGTACTTTTGAAAAAAATATATACCCTCTTAAATATTACAGATAGGCGGGTGATGAAAAATGAGAACACATGGACACAGAAAGGGGAGTACTAAACACTGGGGTCTATTGGGGGGAAAAGAGGAGGGCCAGTGGGAGGGGGAGGTGGGGAGGGATAGCCTGGGGAGAAATGCCAAATGTGGGTGAAGGGGAGAAGCAAAGCAAAGCACACTGCCACGTGCGTACCTACGCAACTGTCTTGCATGCTCTGCTCATGTACCCCAAAACCTAAAATCCAATAAAAAATTAATTAAATAAATAAATTAATTAAAATGGAATGAAAAAAAAAATTCACAAAATTGTTGAGTTATTTGGCAGGTAAAGTCCTTGTTTTGCAACTGCAGAGATTAGTCCAGACCTCATTTTGTACCCCAGTAGTGCTCCCCTGTAACATCACCAAGTTAAACATTTTTCAGCTCTTCTTAGTTCTCCATTTGAATTGCACTCTGCATATACTTGATATATTTTCCTACAATCCAGTTATCAGCTATAGCTTAGAACAGTTTGTTTAATCTTTAATTTTATGGCTTATAGAAAGTTCCATGCCATTTCCTAAATTTCTGCATATTCCCAAAGATGTTATAATGTCATGGTCACCATTGGCTCTACTCTCCTGTTTATTCTGAATTTGTACATGATACAAAATGTTTATAAAATGTTTATCCAGTGATGGCATCACTCATTTATTTATTCATTTAACAATTATTTATTGAGGCCCTATTATTTGTTACACTGCATTATATGTGAGGAACTGGGCTGGTTGTAGAGAAAACAATAGGCTAGCGTGGGGAGAAGACATTAATAATCACACAGAACATTATGAATGACACATGCTACGATGGGGGAGAGTATGGTGGTACAAAAACATAAAATGAGATTTTATCCAATATAGGAGGTTAGAGATGCATCCCTGAAAAATAAATGACTACTAATATGTGATCCAAAAGAAGAGATTTTAAGCTAAAGGAGATGGTAAAGGGCTGTTCCAGCAACTCCTTCAAGAAGCTAAGTGGTAGAGAAGAGAAAAGGGGTAGGCTAATAGATAGTAGTTGCATATGGGACAGAGAATTTTTTTTTAAAATAGTAATAACTTAAGTCCTGATGTAAAGGATTCAGTTCTATGAGAGAGTGTAGAATATGAGAGTGGTAAGAGATAACAAATCGTGTATAGTTCATGAGGTGGCATGAACTTATCTAGGGGAAGAGCCAGCCCTCTCTTTTCACAGAAGAGAAGAAGGATACTTCAAAGGTAGAGATTTGATTGATGGGTGAGGGAAAGATAAAAGAGTTACCATCTGATGCCTTCTCCTTTCTTCTAAAATGTCAGATTAAGTCTGATAAACTGGAGAGATGGAGGAGAAAGCTTAAAGCTTTGAGTAAAGGTTTGAAGTAGCTGTTGCAAAAAGTAGAAGAGTCTACGGGCACTGTTGAGGGCCCCTTTGAGGTTGGAGAATTTTTTTATTTATAACTGGACCAATACTCTCTGGTAACAGGACTTTCTCTGGCAATGTTTAACTACAGGAATAGCAAAAACAGATGGTTGTGCTATAGAAGGTTGGGATTTAATTAAATGCCACACACATAAAAGAATTGGCCCAGACAAGATACTCAGCTTCCTTAATTCTCCCTGCTCCCACACATACATTCTCAAAAACCCATTCATAAAAGTCTTTTGATTTGTGCATCAGTTTACTTAACTTTGAAGGACAATACCAGGTTTGCGTTGTGGCAATTCAGTCAATTAAAATTGATTACACATCTTTTGCTTAAGATGCCTTTGCTCACTCTGTTCTGTTGATTGGCTCTTCACTCTTTCCCTTTCTCTACTTTCTCTGTTCTTGTCTACTCCCTCCTCTTCCCTTAATTTCTGTTCATTTCTAATGCAGACTCATTGAACCATCCCTTTTTTTATTGCTTCCTGCTAAACCAGGCCTTCAGGGTGTCACCTTCTCCCAGAAAGAGCTTATCAACCTGCTTTCCTAAAAAAAGGCCGTTCCCTCTTTAAAATAAATTCAGGTGCCAGCAGTTAAGTGGGTACTTTTTTCACCCTTGACATATTATTTTTTATTTAATCCTGTTTTTTTTTACTTGTGATAATCTGCTCTAAAGATGCCTTTGTTGTTTTCAACCACAGAAGAAACATGTTTGTCATCTCTTCTGACATCACCCATCAAATGTGTGACCTTGAGAAAGTCATTTCAGTTTTTTAGATGAAGGGTAGACAAGTTCTAGCCTGAAAGACAATCTTACCAACTGCCTGTTTGTATAAATAAAGTTTTATTAGAACACAGTCACATTTTGTTTATGTATTATCTCTGTGCTCCAATAGCGGGATTGGTTAGTTATGACAGATACTGTCCAGTCTGCAAAATGGAAAATATTAACTAACTGGCCTTTTAAAGAGTTTGTCAACCCTTGTTCTAGATCCCACTTTATCAATCTGTAAAATAAAGGACTCTAAGAATATGCTCTCTCATTATCTTTTCAATTTTAATATTTAAAAAGTTAAAGTTACAAATTTTGGTCTCTGCAAAAACGTCATTTCATCTGAGAGAATTGACAAACTAGCATTTGTGGACTCTATCATTCTGTATACCTTTATTTTGCTTTATTTTTTATTAATATATCACTCTCTTGTATAGTGTTATTTTATACACACATATCTGTTTTCCTCCATTAATATATAAATTAAATGAAAGATAAAAAATGTTTTGTTCATTGCTATAGCCCAGTGTCTAGAATAATCTAGCACATGATAGATGCTCAATAGATATACTGAATAAGCGAATAAATAATTAATAGAATACTTCTCATTGGAATTTCCTTTCAGTTGCATGTACAGAGACAGGATATACTGGACAATATATGGGAACAAGTCTTTATTATTAAAATTTCTTAAATTGTTCATAGTTCCTAGGAGATTGTTACAGACTGAATGTTTGTGTTCCCCATCCCTGCTGCGGACCAGACTTACACATTGAAGCTCTAACCCTCAGTGTGACTGTATTTGGAGATAAGGTCTGGGAGGAGATGATAAATGAGGTCACAAGGGTGGGGCCCTAATCTGATAGGGCTGGTGCCCTTATAAGAAGAGTAAGAGACACCCACACACACTCTCTCTCTGCTGTGTGAGAACATAGCGAGAAGGTGACTGACTGCAGGCCAGGAAGAGAGCCCTTGCCAGGAACGAAACTGACAAGTACCTTGATCTTGAATTTCCTATCTCCAGAACTGTGCAAAAACACATTTCTGTTATTTAAGCTACTCAGTCTGATATGGTAGCTCAAATAGACTAACACCAGAATATTTTCAAAAGACCCCTAGACATATGTAGTGATGACATCGCCATACTCTTTTCTTCCCTGAGGGCAACAACATTCAGCCATATACTACTGATGGAATAAGCAGTGGGCTTTATGCATGTGTGATTTGTAAGTATTAAAAATATATCCAGCGTTAGTGAATTAAAAGTAATAATCACCTCTCTCCACTCATAAATTAAGGACTCTGCATCATATTAACGGACAATCTTATTCAAAACAGTGTATTACCATAGCTATATAAAATGGTAGTTACACATGTATATAGCTCTGGAGTCAGACTGCTTGGACTGCATCCTGGTTCTACTTAACTAATGCCGTCATCATTGACAAATTACTTATATTCATTTTCTTCCCCTATAAATTGAAGAAAATCGAAATAGTAATTACATCTACCAGTAAGAATGAATTAGGCTATGTTGTAGTAACAAATAATTCAAAGTTTATTTCCCACTTCCTCTACATTTCTATTGCAAGGCAGCTGAAAACTGTGCTCCAGTGGGTCTGACTCTAAGACACAGGCTAATAGAGCACGCTCTCTGGAACACTGCTAGTAGCACTAGCAGAGGGCAGAGAGATCCTGATGAATTGCATATTGGTCCTTGAAGATGCCACATAGATACGACAGTCATCACTTTCACTTACATGTCATTGTCTAAAAGTAAGACATGACCGTACTTAACTCCAAGGGAGCAGAGCACTCCATTTCCCAGCAGAATAAGAAATATTTGTGATCACCTCTAATGACTACCATATTATCTCACAGAATTTTTGTTAAAATCAAGTAAGCAAAAGCCTCCAAAGCATGAGTTACAGCTTGAGAAACAAATAAAGAGCTTACTAAATATTAGCTATTGTTATTATCCTGTATTTAATTACACACATAAAAATGCTCCTGTTGGGAAAAATGGAAAACTATTTTTAGCCTTGCAAGGAAACTCTGACCCCAGCAAATGTAAGAGAACACAGATGCAGTTAACAGAAAACCTTTCTTTCTCTAACTACCTTTATAACTCCCCAGATGAGAACTCAATCATCTGACTGCAACAAATATTTTCATTGTCCTCCCGTCAAATTGATTTCTTAGAGAACACAATAGAGAGGAAATACAACAGAGTCTTTACACTGCTATCTGATTTTGATTAGGTATCTTGCCGTTTTTCTTTTAAGTCCAATATTTCGTTTATTTCTAGCTAGGTGAATGACTGATTTTTTGCAGTAACTGGCTACGTTAAAACGTATATGCAGGTCCCTTAACCTCATACCTCTCATATATTAGCATCATTTAGAAATTGTGGCTGATCTGCAATTTTTATCCCAATCAGTTTTCTGATGTAGTATATAAAGTAGCAAGTGAAATAGTGATGTGACCCTAATGTACAGGAAAATATAAAACTAGTGGATTGCATATTGATGGAAGAGTTAAGCCAATTTGCTTCCAGCTCTTAATTTAACTAACTAGTTATAGTACTGTATCTTGATCAAATCACTTAATCTCTAAACTAAAGTTCTTTATATAAAGAATTAAGGGAGTTAATGTAAACTTCATTTACTTCCACCGTGCATGATCTGAAGTGACAGAAGATGATCTCTAAACTCTTTTCTAACTTCAAATATTACTGTGTGATGCAAAATCCTTGGTCCATGGTTATGTTACCACCCAATATGTAGAAATTAAATTAGATTCCTCAATGTCATTTCAAGCTGATTTTCCAGAAGTTCAGTGTATTGAAATGAATTTAATTGCTCAATTGTTTGACTTTTCTTATCCAAGTGAAACCAAATTTTACAATCTTGTGCAATTCACTCATCAATAATTATCAAAATCATCTGAAATATATTCAGTCTGCAATTAAAAAAGAAAATGCCCCAGGTAACAAAGTCAAAGAATGAGAATGATTCATCCAGCTGGTGAAGCTTGATTAATTGTTTGTCAGAGGCATCTACATTAGAAATCTAATGATTATAAAGTCCAATGACATTTAATTTTTCAAATCTCTATTTACCACATTGTTTTTAAAACAATGACATTTATTCATTTAACTTGAAACTTTTGATAGAATTTATGCAGCTATTTTATTAAATTTAAAAAATTCCAATAATTTTTTCAGAATCTCTATCATTTGTCTCTTTAATAAAATAACTGACATTTGTAATGTCACTTTTAATTTATAGTAACTTTTCCCTTATTAACCAACCCAAGGATTTCTATAGAGAAATGATAGTTTATCATGATAAGCAATTGTATAGGAAGTTTTCTGTCATAATACCTATTTTTTCATAAATTGATCTTCAAGAGTCACATATTTATGGTGCATGAAACAAAGATTCATCAAATCCACTGAATTTAGTTTGTGTGGCAGATACTCCTGGTTGTTTGCCCCAATGGTCAACCCACAGTTCAGCTTTCTTTCTTCTTACTATAAAGGATAAAAATACCCATCAAATCAGCTTACCAACCTTCCTGAATCTAGAAGTGGACATATGAGCCAAAAGTAATGAGATGTAAGTGGTTGTATACTAGTATCCTTCTAGGAAAAATTTTGCTTTTCTCATAAATCAAACAAGTGTGGCAGTACCAGCAGTTTCCCTCCTTCATGGACTTCATTACTGCAGCTATAAAACTTCCTTCAATATAATGATGTCAAAACATGGAGACCAAAGGCCAATACACCCAATAGAGTGGAGCACAAAAAGAGAACGAATCTGGATCTTTAGTGACGTTAATGGACATATGCCCCAACACTACTTACCATCATTTCCTCTGATCATCTTCTTGGGTAAAATTTAAACTGCTTTCAGCCAAAAGCATCTCTTGCCAACATAGCTGGCATATTAGCTTGGCTATATCTGCATACTTAAAAATTGTATGCTTTATCGCCCACACACTAAACTTATCATTATTTCTATTGTAACATTTTAATTAAAAATTTGTTTGTGTAATTGCCGAAACGAAAAATCCCTAAGAGATTGCTTAGATATTTGTGCCTTCACACAGAGCCCAAACGCTCCCTTGGATGCCATTATTTCACCCTAGGTTTAAAAGAAAAAAATTCTACAACCTTTCTCATTAACTTGTTTCAATGGCTTTTAAGAACATTAAGAATATGGAAGAGGAGGTAGAGAATAGCCTGGAAAAACTTCAATTGGCTTCTGGCAGTTGCTGTAAATCCTAAGAGAATGGCATGAAGTCAGGCAGTGTGAATTTAATAGCATCTTTGGGCAACTTGGGAATCTCCCACAGTGTCTCAATATGGCAAGCAGTTATTTGTTGCTAGTACCCTTTATACTTCCATTTATTTTGACTCTGGGCCTTTCTTGTATTTTATTTTTCTCTGAAGTTGTTTCTCTCACCCTCCATGAGACACTTCCTCTGTTGGGGAAGTAGATCAGTATAATGAGATGGATGAGATATGAAAAATCACAATGAATAAATGAGAGACAAAAAGGAAAAGGACCATTATTCAAGGTCACCCACGTCTGGGGCTCAGTTTCATACATAATCTGGTCAGGCATGCACATATTCAATGTAACAAATAGTATGAAACAGCCGAATCTTCTGGTTCAAAATATATAAATGAGAATACCTATAGGAGACCATTACATTATTCTGAATTAACCATCATAGAACCTTCTGTAATTTTTTTCCCCTGAGAATCAATAGGGCTATCTGATAATAAAGTCTGGGACTATATAGGGAAGAGTAACCTGGACTGGAAACAAGGTGACAATCGTCACAAAGGCAGGGACAGAGTTCCCAAGACAATATATGTCTACAATCATATCCTCTAAATGTAGAAAGGAGTCATAGATGTTTGTTCACAATGTTTCATTGATGTGGCAGATTTTAAAAGAGCATGAATTATGGTTTTTTGATCATTTCCCCATATCCATTATTTTGTGGAACAGTGCTACTTAAGCCCTGTCAAGGAAAATATGTTTCAATATTAATAGTTATATTTTCCCTCATAGTGAATGTAGTGATTTTTTCTATGTTTTTGTTATACTAAACCAAAATCTTTTACACTGCAGAAAATTAATACATATATTTACGTAACTTTTTTTTTGAGAGAGAGAGTATCTCTTTGTAGCCCAGGCTGGAGTACAGTGGCGAGATCTTGGCTGACTGCAACCTCTGCCTCCTGAGATTGAGTGACTCTTGTGCCTCAGCTTCCCAAGTAGCTGGGATTACAGGCGTGTGCCACCACGCCCAGCTACTTTTTTATATTTTCAGTAGACACGGGGTTGTGCCATGTTGGCCAGGCTGGTCTCAAACTCCTGACTTTGTGATCCATCTGCCTGGGCCTCCAAAAGTGCTGGGATTATAAGTGTGAGCCACTGTGCCTCACCCACATATTTACATAATCTAAACATGCTATTCAAAGATAAGGTGGGCATGAATAGAAAGACATATTAAATATACAGATGGAAGTGGATGCGGCACAAGATTCTTCATTTTCCGAGGAGGTCATCAGGTGTCATTCACTTTGTATGCCAGAATAAAGATAACAAAATGGTGGTCAGAAAAGTCACTGAAAGTTAGACAAAATATAAGCCAAACAATAGATGGTAAAAGCAGTTTTTGAATAGCTGAATGGAGAAATGAATGAAGTGACAATTACAATTGAATGAACATATGAATGAAGTTACTTTAAAACTAAAACTAGCCTTATAGTTTTAGATAATTAAGGAAATTTTATTTTAAAGGGTTTGCTTTGCTTTTAGAACTATAACAGAAACCAAAAACATTATGAATAGTGTTCTACTATCAAAACAAAGATACAGACATTTAGTAAAATATGAATCTATTTTGCTGATAAAAGAAATTATTGTATTCACCTAGATAGCAATGTGACAGGAGGGATGTTAGCCTTTACATTCAGCAGTACAAATATAGGAGGCTTCCAAGTCTCATAGAGATTCCAGTAGCTTTTAGATCAAGTGAGTTTCACCAGGTTAGCTATTGGTAAATTTCTCTGATACTTATGTTTCCAGGGTTGTGTGTAGAACAGATTTCTCATCCAAGTCTGGGACATTATTCCTACCAGTCATTTTTCCGCTACCAAGAAAATTATATTCCCATTGTTTCTGAATAGAAGGATCTCAGAAAAGTCATCCTCTGGACACCTCTTCTGTATGACACTCCCTTATAAGAAGGGGCTATGACATTCTTTCCAATATTATCAAGCTCTGTGGCTATGTTTTGTAGAAGTTTGTAATAAATCT
The DNA here is from genome assembly GCF_049354715.1 of Callithrix jacchus. Taxonomy (NCBI): domain Eukaryota; kingdom Metazoa; phylum Chordata; class Mammalia; order Primates; family Cebidae; genus Callithrix; species Callithrix jacchus. The sequence goes on from NC_133524.1 coordinate 23,198,611, forward strand.
GTACTAAATTAATAATATAATCTACAGTCTCAATTGCAAGAATTGGGCCTTATGCAAGTCTCTCTTTTCACAGAAACATACACAGTTTCAGAGAAAATTCAGTATCTGTTGCCATTAATTGCTTCCAGTGACTTTCGGGAACATTAAAAATGTGGCCCAACAGGAATTAGTATCCTGACAGAAAGTTCAGTTGGCTCACCATACAGGTGTTCTCTAATTAGTATGCTTAATTAGAATAATATTTTAACTATGTCTCCTTTAGGCCACTTTTCATTGGTAAAAGGAAAATTATTTCTCACTAAATTAAAAAAATAGACTTTTTACAGATTTTTAGGACCTCGGAAAAATTGAGCTGAAAAGAGTTTTCATATATACTTAACCCCTTTCTCATCCACCTCCACACACATAGCCTGCCATACTATCAACATTCCACACCACAGTGGTACATTTATTCCAATTGGTGAAATTATATTGATGCATTATTATCACCCAAGTCCATAATTTACATCAGAGTTCATGTTTGGCATTGTACATTCTATGGGCTTTGAAATTATTATAAAGGCATGCATTTAATATTATGGTGTCACACATAATAGTTTCACTGCCCTAAATATTCTCTGTGCTTTGCCTATTCATCCCTCCTGCTCTCCTGTGCAACCACTGATCCTTTTACTATCTCCATAGTTTTGCCTTTTTTCAGAAACTCGTGCAGTATTCAGTAGTGTGCATTTAAGTTTCCTCCATGTTTTTTCATGACTTGACAACTCATTTCTTATTAATGCTGATTAATATTCCAGTGTATGGATGTACCACAGTGCTATGGTCTAAACGTTTGTGTTTTCCCTTTTATATATTGAAATTCTAACCCCCAAGGTGATAACATTAGGAGGTAAAACCTTTTGGGTGGTGGTTAGACCATGAGGGTAGAGCCCTCATAACTGGGATTAGTGCCCTTATAAAAGAGGTGGTAGAGAGCTGCCTTGTCCCTTCCATCATGTGAAGGCACAGCAAGAAGGCACGAACTATGAACCAGGAAATAGGCTCTCACCAGACACGGAATCTTCAGGCACCATAATCTTGGACTTCCCAGCCTCTAGAACCCATGAGAAATAAATATCTGTTGTTTATAAGTCATTCAGTTTATGGTCATTTGTTATAGCAGCCTGAATGAAATAAGACATACATTTCATATATTTATCTACTGGTAGCCTCCAAGTTTTGGCAATTATTAATAAAGTTGTCATAAACTTCCATGTATAGGTTTTTGTGTGGCTGTTTTCAACTCATTTGGGTAAATACTAAGGGGCATGATTGCTGGACTATATGGCAAGAGTATATTTAGCTTTGTACTGTCAAATTGTCTTCCAAAGTAGCTGTAGTTTTTTTGTTCCAATCAGCAATGAATCAAAGTTCCTGTTGCTCCACATCCTTCTTAGCTTTTGTGGTCAGTGTTTTGGATTTTTACCATTCTAATGGGTGTATAGTGGTACCTCATTGTTGTTTTAATTTGCATTTCCCTAATGACATATGATTTTGATCATCTTCTCATATGCTTATTTGCCATCTTTGTCATCTTTCGTGAGGCGTCAGTTCAGGCATTTTGCTCATTTTTAAATCATCTTGTTTATTTTCTTATCGAGACGAGGTCTGGCTCTGTTACCCAGGCTGGAGTGCTGTGGTGCAATCTCAGCTCACTGCCACCTCTGCCTTCCAGGCTCAAACCATCTTCCCACCTCAGCCTCCCAAGTAGTTGGGACTACAGGCAAATGTCACCATGCCCAGCTAGTTTTTGTAGTTTTTGTAGAGATAGGGTCCCACTTTGTTGCTCAGGCTGGTCTGAAGCTCCTGAGCTCAAGTGATCCACCTGCCTTGGCCTCCCAAAATGCTGGGATCACAGGCGTGAGCCTCTGTGCTTGGCCTTATTTTCTTATTGTTGATTTTTTAAAAAATTTTTTATTGGATTATAGGTTTTGGGGTACATGAGCAGAGCATGCAAGACAGTTGCGTAGGTACACACATGGAAGTGTGCTTTGCTTTTCTTCTCCCCTTCACCCACATTTGGCATTTCTCCCCAGGCTATCCCTCCCCACCTCCCCCTCCCACTGGCCCTCCCCTTTTCCCCCCAATAGACCCCAGTGTTTAGTACTCCCCTTTCTGTGTCCATGTGTTCTCATTTTTCATCACCCACCTATGAGTGAGAATATGCGGTGTTTCATTTTCTGTTCTTGTGTCAGTTTGCTGAGGATGATGTTCTCCAGATTCATCCATGTCCCTACAAATGACACGATATTGCTGATTTTTAAGAGTTCTTTGTGTATTTGGCTAACTCCTTTATCAAATATAACTTTTGAAAATTTCATTTCATCTATAACTTGTTTTTGTTCTCTTAACTGTGTTTTTTTACAGATAAGTTTTTAATTTTAATAAATTCCAGATTATCAGTTATTTCTTTCATGTATCTTACCTTGGTGTTGTACCAAAAGAAGTCATGGCCGAACACAGGCCATCTAGATTTTCTCTTATGGTTATCTTATAGGAATGTTATAGTTTTACATTTTAAATTTAGGTCTGTGATCCATTGTGAGTTAATTTTGGTGAAGGGTATAATGTATGTGTCCAGATTCATTTTTCTTACATGTAGATGTCCAGTTGTTCCAGCACCACTTGTTGAAAATACTATCTTTTCTCCATTGTATTGCCTGTGTTATTTTGTAAAACATCAGTTGACTGTATTTGTTTTTATTTTGGGGCTCTGTATTGTTTCACTGATGTGTTTTTCTCCTCTTGTGCCAAGATCAAACTGTCTTGACTACTGGGGCTTTAGAGTAAGGCTTGAAGTAAGATAGCATTAACTATATTGAGAATATTTGTGTGGGTCTATATTTAAATGTTGTTGACAATGAGTGGTGAAAGGGGGTATCCTTGCTTTGTTCCTGATCTTAGTGGGAAAGCTTTTAGTTTCTCATCATTTAGTATGATCTTAGAAGCAGTTTTTTCATAAATGCTATTTATCAAGTTGAGAAAATATCCCTCTATTCCCAGTTTTCTGAGAGTTTTAATTATGAATAAAAACTTGGATTTTGTGAAATGCTTTTTATGTATCTATTAATGCAATTGTGTAATTTTCCTTCTTTTGACTTATGATGTGAATGAATTACGTTAACTGACTTTCAAATGTTGAACTAGCCTTGTGTACCTGAGATAAATCCCACTCAGTTTTGGTATATAAAGCTTTTCATACATTATTGAGAATTTTTTGCATCTAGAATCATTAGAGATATTGGTCTGTAGTTTTGTGGTAATGCCTTTGTCTGGTTTGGGTTTTAGGGCAATGCTGGTCCCACAGGATGAGTTAGAGAGTATTCTATCTATTGCTATCTTCTGGAAGAAATTTTGGGGAATTGATATAATTTCTTCCATCAATGTCTAGTAGAATTCACCAGTGAACTCATCTAGATCTGATGGCTTTGTTTTGGAATATTCTTTGTTTTTTAATTTATCTAAAAGATATAGATCTATTCAGTTTTATCATGTACACCATATTCGGAATTAGTCTATTTCACATAGGTCATCAAATTTGTAGGCACAGAGATGTTTATAGTATTTCTTTATTATCTTTTTAATGTCCATGGGCTCTGTAATGATGTCCTCTTTCATTTCTGATATTAGTAATTTGTGTTTTCTTGCTTGTTTTCCTTAGCCAGGCTAAAGGCTTACTAATTTTATCGATCTTTTCAAAGAACCAGTTAAAAATTTTTTTCTCTATTGGCTTTTCATTTTTAGTGATATCTAAATTTTATTACAGTCATGTACCTCATAATTATATTTTGGTCAACAGTCCCAAATATATATAATCTTATGAGGTGGTCCCATAACATTATAATAGAGCCGAAAAATTCTTATCACCTAGTGACATTGTAGCTATCATAAACTTACTGTGTTGCCAATTGTATAAAAGCATAGCACATATAATTATGTATAGCATATAATATTGAATGATTATGAACAAGTATTTTATTTTTTATCATTATTTTAGAGTGTACTTCTACTCATAAAAAAATTAACTGTAAAACAGCCTCAGGCAGGTCTATCAGGAGGGATTACAGAAGGCGGCACTGTTGTCATAGGAGGTGACAGCTCCATAGGTGTTACTTCCCCTGAAGACCTCCCAGTGGGACAAGATGTGGAGGTGGAAGACAGTATTATTGATGACCCTAATTCTGTGTAGGCCTAGGCTAATGTGTGTTTGTGTCTTAGTTTTTAATAAAAGTTAGAAAAAGATAAGTATTTTAAAAATAGAAAAAGTTTATGGACCAAGAATATAAAGAAAAATATTTTCAGATAGCTGTACATTATATTTGTGTTTTAAGCTGCTAACGGTAATTACAAGAGTCAAAAAGTTTAAAAAGTAAAATTTTTATAAAATAAAAACCATTATTTTATAATGGTAAGCTTAATAACCATTTATTTTTATAAAATAAAAACCATTATTTTATAATGGTAAGATTAATGTATTGTTGAAAAAAGAAAAACATTTTAAAATAAATTTGGTGTATTCTAAGTGTACGGTATTTATAAAGTCTGTAGTGGTGTACAGTAATGTCCTAAGTCTTCACATTAACTCATCACTTGCTCACTGTCTCACCCAGAACAACTTCGAGCCTTGCAAGCTTCATTCATGGTAAATGCCCTATACAAGTGTACCATTTTAATCTTTTATACCACATTTTTGCTGTACCTTTTCTATGTTTAGAGATGCAGATATTTCACTTCCTTTATTAAGTTTATTTGTAAGTATTTTATTCTTTTTGATGCTATTAAAAATGGGATTGACTTCTTAAATTTCTTTGTAAATGTATATAAAAATGCAACTGACTTCTGTATATTGATATGTATCCTTCAACTTTACTGAATTTATTACTTCTTTATTATTTTTTTATTTTTGAATAGAGTCTTGGTCTGTCACCCAGGCTGGAGTGCAGTGGCGTGATCTCAGCTCACTGCAACCTCTGCCTCTCAGGTTCAAGCAATTCTCTTGCCTCAGTCTCCCAAGTTGCTGGGATTACAGGTGCACATCACCATGACTGGCTAATGTTTTTTTTTTTTTTTAGTAGAGACAGGGTTTCAACCATGTTGGCCCAGGCTGGTCTCGAACTCCTGACCTTGTAATCTGCCCACCTCAGCCTCCCAAAGTGCTGGGATTACAGCCATGAGCCACCATGCCCGGCCAAACTTATTACTTCTAACAGCTTTTTTGTTGGGGTCTTTAGGGCTTTCTATACATAAGATCATGACATCTGCAAACAGATAAGTTTACTTTTTCCCTTTCCATTTTGGATGCTTTTTATTTCTTTTTCTTACCTAATTGCTCTGGCTAGGACTTCTAGTACTATGTTGAATAGCAGTAGCAATAGTGGATATCCTTGCCTTGTAGTGGATCTCAGAAGAAAAGCTTTCAGCTTTTCACTGTTGAGGATGATGTTAGCTGTAGGCTTTCATATATGACCTTTATTAGGTTGAGATACCTGCTTCCATACCCAGTTTGCTGCATGTCTTCTTATTTTAAATAATGATAGGGTATTAAATTTTGTCAAATGCTTTTTTTTTCAGCTGAGAAGATCATATGCTTTTAATGCTTCATTCTTTTTATGTGGTGTATCACATTGATATACATATGTTGAATTGTAGTTGCATTACAGGGACAAATTCCACTTGATCATGGTGAATGATCCAGGATAAATTCCACTTGATCATGGTGCATAAACCTTACAGTTGACAGCCACCCACTATTTTTCCCTAGGACAAGAGAGTATGATGCTGGGACTTTCGGTGCAAGCTTAATTACTCTTTTTTCTCCTGAAGAAGTCTCAAGATTATTCACCTTCTGCAAATTCTGCAGAACCAAGCTGGCTCTTGAGATTCACAATGGCTGCTAAGAGCTGAGTGCCGGCTGCTGAGGGCCATACACACTGGCTGCTGAGGTCTGCATGCTGGCTGCAGAGAACTGCACCAGCTGCTAAGATTGCTAAGAGCCATGCTGGCTGCTGAGATCTGTGCACTGGCTGCTGAGATCATGAGCTGCCCACCCCACGACCCAACTTTTCTTTGTGGCTAGCTCCTCCCAGGCCTTCTATCTTTGTCAGTTTACTCAGAACTCTGGGTGAGGCAAGACAGAAGCAGGTCTCGCAGGTGATGACCCAAAAGTCTGAGGAAGTTGAATGGATACTTTGTCTTCTCTTTCTCCATGGGGGAAATTGTGGGCCAAGAGTAACTCCTGGTGCTGAGCTGTGCCAAGTGAAGGGACAGAGTAACATGGGTAAACTGAAATTGCTTTTACTAATTTTAATGTGCTTTTGGGGATGGGTTTGCTTTTATGACTGCTGCAACTCTGAAGTGGATTCTGGAGTTGTCATAAAGGTATTTTGGTCCATATATAGTTGATAAATTAGTGTTTCTATGGAGGTATGAAGGCTAAGATTTCCTGTTGTGCCATCATGCTGATGTCCCTCACCCTAGAGTTTTAAAAGCTCATATTTGCTTACACTGAGCCTCTAGAAATTTGTCAATTACAGTTTAGGTTTTCTTCCCATAGTACTGATTGCTGCTTATAGCTTTCTGATTTGATAAGTTGTGATTCCCTCCATCTGCCTGTGTGTCTCTCCAGTTCGAGGGGCAATGGTTTGCTCTGTGAGTTGTTGAATTTCAGTTGTGCAGCTTTTTACTTGTTGGGACAGAGTGATGACTTTCAAGCTTCTTATGTGCTAGATCAGAAACCAGAAGTTCCCACATTTTTCATTAAATATTTGTAGCCAAAAATTGGTTCATGATAAAAGAAAACAAGCATCTCAATAAAATGAAGTTAAAATGTGGATAAAAGTGACATGGGCTAAATAATTTTTCATGGGCTAAATAAGTGCCGTTGGATTTGTTTAAAAGTGTGAAAGCACCTAATCACTTTTCCACCCCATAGGACTCTCAGGTATAATCTGTTGACAAGAGACCAGCAGAGGTCAAGCTGTAATTTACAACTCCAGAATTTAAATCCCAAGAGATAAGTTTTAGTTGAAATCTGATATAAAGCTTTGTTCAGTTCTCTGGTATAGTTTTGGCTACCTGAATGAAACCATTCTGTTTCAGAAATACTCATATACATTTCTTCATGACTGTGTGGAAAATTTGCATTAATTTTTATCAGTCTACTCAGAATGCTTGTTAAGTAATTCCAGAGAATATACAGTGATAATCACCTCTGCTCATATGTTTTGGGGTATTATTGCCTATGGATGGTTAATGACAACACTGTATTATGACTTTGTCCATACAAGCCAGAGGTGATGTTTTCCAAATTTAAGCTCTCTCATAAATTGAACTCAGGTTTATTTCAAATCTTGCAGGTCAGGATTAAGAGTATTAGAATGTTTAAACAAAAGTAGGCTGTAGTAGTATTATATCTATGTTTTATACTTATGCACACAAAGGTAAGGGGTGTAATGGAGAAGAGAATTTGATTATGTAAAACCAAAACGGAGTAACCCTTTCTGCTCTCTAAGGAGACAAGAGCTTTTAATTCATATAAATTGGTAGATAGTTCCTACATTGGACATTTTTACTTTCAGATACGATGAGGGAGAGACAAGTTCAGGAAAAAAATGTAAATCTTTGGCTAGTTCTCTGTGTCTTATAGATAGGATCTGGGGTGGATGAACCACCATGTAGAAGAACATACTTGTGAGTTTGGGTAGTGCAAAGGTACATCCCAAGCTAAATATAATAGATGGAAAACAATGTTATTTTTGTATAACACAGAGAGAATCTGAGTTTTAGGGAGAAGAGATAAAGAGAAAAAATACTAGGGAAAGATGAATAAAAGATCCTAGACCTCCATGGTTTAATACGGTATCCACCAGCTACAGTGGGTATTTGAATTCAAATAAAATAAATTAAGTAAAATTTAAAATTTAGTTCCTCAGTCACACACCAGCTATCTATCAAGTGTTCAACAGCCATAGGTAGCTAGTATCTATTATATTGAATAGTGCTGCTCTACGAGATATGACATAAATTTCAAAGTGATGTAAAACTTGTCAACCCTGGGTGAGAGGTTTTGAGGTAAATTAAGGAGAAGGGCTATATATCACTTTTGGGGAAATGTTATATAGAACAGAGAATATCTGTATAGAATAGAGATATTCTTTTTATTTAATTTTTATTTTTTAGGAAGGGAGGAAAGGAGGAAGGGAGGGAGGGAGGAAGGAAGGAAGGGAGGGAGGGAGGGAGAGAAGGGAAGGAAGGAAATCAGGCAATGAGAGAGACATTGCCAACCTCGATCTAGGGGTCTACAAGTTGATTTCTTTTTTTCTTTTTTTGAGAGAAGGAAAGAAAAAAAAGGGAGTGAAGGAGAGTAAGGAAGAGGAAGAAAAAGTGGGAGAGAGAATGGAAATGTTACTTTATTCTAAAAAAAATGGGTATTAATAATGGCCAATCAATATTTTAAATAGCAATTTAAAAAGATTGAAAGCCAGAGTCCCTGAGAAACAGAATATGGTCCTTTCCAAGGATCCCTAGAAAATCTGAGATTCACTGAAGGTCTCCTAAAATATGCAAGTTGGAATTGGAGGCAATTAATTTCATTTGAATCTTATAGAACAATTTGCTTTAGTTGATAATCATCTTCAGAATAAATCCTCCCTGGCACCATGAAGCCAGAAGCCCAAGAAAAGAAAACAAAATAAAAACAAATGATGTTAGTTGAAGAAGGGGAATCAAGGACAATTTTCTGTCAATTGTTCAGAAAATATTACTTTATTGCTGTCCTTTATCTATTTTATTCCCCAAAGCCTTGTTTGAAACCTGGATTTAATAGTTGATAGTAATTTCCTTAAGCCTTTCTGTTTTCTGAAGAGCTTTATCACCCCATTACTTTCAGGCTTTTCTATTCCCAGACACTTTGGCTAAAACTCCCCACTTAATCTAATTCTAATCCCAGAACCCAACTTCTGGTATCTTCCCTAGGAAGTCAATGGGAGGGTCAAACAGTGAGAGTTTAAGGAGAGAATCAAGGAAGCCACAGTAGAGGCTTTTACAGCTCTTGCCATTCCAACTACTACTCATACTAACACTGCAATGAAGGCAGTATAATTTTGGAGTGTTGACAAGAGAATGAGATGTTTGAGCTGTTCCTCTTTCTTAACCTCATATGTCCCCTTCTATCTCACTTTGCTGTACAACTCCATTAAAATGTATTGTGGTCTTGATAAGAAGACTATCAGAGACCTTGGGGAAACTTAACAGAAGGATTCTTGAATCAGATTTTCTTCTTTCACTAAAGAAATGTGACTTTCTAATGATGGAATGAGGTAGAAGGATTGACCCCATGTTTCTGATTGACTCAAGCCATGTCTGACATAAACGTGAATATAGATGATCAATTTATGGAACCAGAGACTACTAGAGAGTATAGGACCCCAAGGCAAGCTGCTCCCCATGGCCAGTGCTAAAGATTTTAGGCTGATGGACTGAATGCATAAGAATCCATGGGTGGATGTGAAGGACCTCTTCAAGGAGAACTACAAACCACTGCTAAAGGAAATAACAGAGGACGCAAACAAATGGAAAAACATTCCATCCTCATGGATAGAAAGAATCAATATCATGAAAATGGCCATACTGCCCAAAGTAACTTTTAGATTCAATGCTATTCCCACCAAACTACCATTGACTTTCTTCACAAAATTAGAAAAAAAAAAACACCTTAAATTTTACATGGAACCAAAAAAGACATACCTGAGAAAAAAGAACAAAGCTGGAGGCATCACGTTACCTGCCTTCAAACTATACTGCAAGTCTACAGTAACCAATACAGCATGGTACTGGTACCAAAACAGACATATAGGCCCATGGAATAGAACAGAGACCTCAGAAATAACACCATACATCTACAACCATCTGCTCTTCAACAAATCTGACAAAAACAAGCAAAGGGAAAGGATTCTCCATTTAATAAATGATGCTGAAAAAACTGGCTAGCCATATGCAGAAAACTGGAACTGGACCCCTTCCTTACAACTTATTCAAAAATTAACTCAAGATGGATTAAAGACTTACATGTAACACCCCAAAACACAAAAATACCTAGAAGAAAACCTAGGCAATACCATTCAGGACATAGGGATGGGCAAAAACTTCATGACAAAAATGCCCAAAGCAATTGCAACAAAACCCAAAATTTACAAATGGGATCTAATTTAAAAAAGAAGCTATCATCAGAGTAAACAGGCAACCTACAGGATGGGAGAAAAATTTTGCAATCTACCGATCTGACAAAGATCTAATATCCGGAATTTACAAGGAACTTAAACAAATTTACAAGAAAAAACAACCGTATCAAAAAATGAGCGAAGGATATGAACAGAAACTTTTCAAAGGAAGACATTTATGTGGCCAGCAAACGTATGAAAAAAAGCTCATCATTACTGACCATTAGAGAAATGCAAATCAAAACCACAGTGAGATACTATCTCATGCCAGTCAGAATGGCGATTACTGAAAAGTCAAGAAACAATAGATGCTGGAGAGGATGTGGAGAAATATGAATGCTTTTACACTGTTGGCGGGAGTGTAAATTAGTTCAACCATTGTGGAAGACAGTGTGGTGATTCCTGAAGGATCTAGAAACAGAAATATCATTTGACCCATCAATACCATTACTTAGTATATACCCAAAGGAAGAGAAATCATTCTACTATAAAGACACGTGCACACTTATGTTTATTGCAGCACTATTTACAATAGTAAAGACATGGAACAAACCCAAACACCCATCAGTTATAGACTGGATACAGAAAACGTGGTACATATACACCATGGAATACTATGCAGCCAGAAAAAGGAATGAGATCATGTCCTTTGAAGGGACACGGATGAAACCAGAAGCCATCATCCTCAGCAAACTAACACAGGAACAGAATCCAAACATCACATGTTCTCACTCATAAATGGGAGTTGAAAAATGAGAACACATGGACACAGGGAGGAGAACCACACACACTGGGGCCAGTGGGGGCTGGAGGATGAGGGGAGCGAGAGCATTAGGACAAATAGCTAATGCATGTGGGGCTTAAAACCTAGATGACAAGTTGATAGGTGCAGAAACCACCATGGCACACATATACCTATGTAACGAACCTACACGTTTTACACTTGTATCCTAGAACTTAAAGTAAAACAAAACAAACAAACAAACAAAATAATCTTTTGGCTCTGTTTGTTGTTGTATTGTTTCATTTTGATTATTGTACTGTTCCTTAAGTCTCCAGCTGGAAAATTTTAAACTCTCACATAACTTTTGGTCTAAAGAGTAAATCAAAAGTAAAATTTCACATCCTTAGTCAATAACAATATGGGAACATTTTTAACCAAAATATATGAGGTAGATCTTAAGTACTTACTTTAATTAAGAAGAGAAAATTTAAGTAAATTAAACAAGCCTTCAACTCACGAAGCTAGGAAGCAAACAGTAAGTCCAAAGAGAACAAAAAGGATGTGAAAATATAAATGAATGAAATGGAAAAGCATGGAAGGGATGAATAAAATATAAAGTTGATTCTTGATAAGCATAATTAGATTAATTACTCTACAGCCTAATTGAAAAAAGAAGAGAACATAAACACAGAAGATATAATAAACAGAAAATAATGGAACTAGAGAAAAAAACAATTAGAGCATTTTGCCAACCTCCATTAAAATAAATTAGATAACTTAGATAAAGTGGAAGATTTTAAGAAAATATAAATCACCAAAATTTAATTTAAATAAATTGTGAACCAAGAAATATCAATATTCATGAAAGAAATTGAGGCTATCAAGGCTATTCAACAAGTGGATGGAGAACAGATGATTTGACAGAAATTTTTTAAACAGAAAAAATACAAAGAATCCTGAAAATATTTATGTTTCATGAGGAAATGAAATCTCCCAAATATGTTTTTATATATACACATATATATACAAAAAAGTCATAAAAATGTACATTAAAAATGAACACACTATGCATGAATTGCAGGGATATTGTTTAAGCAGTTGAATACTATTATTCATCATATTGTACATCACATATAAAATCTATGATAATATCAGTAATTACTGAAAATGCCTGACAAATTTCAACATATATTTTTAAATAAAACTGACATAACAAACTGAAAATAATAATAGTACAACATGAGTTGATGGAATCTTCCCTGGCATGATGAAAACAATCTCTCAAATACAGGAGTAAGCACTAGAAGAAGTTACATTAAATCGGAAATGAGACAATGATCCAGTTATCATCATGTTTCCTACTATTGCTCTGAAAATATTCACCAATGTAATTAAATGAGAGAAAGAAATTAGAAGCCTACATATTGGTAAGGAAGAAGAACAATTAGTACAGTTAGCATTCTTTTGTATTTGTAAAATTGCTAGATCATGGAAGGAATATTATAGAGGCTAAGTATAAAATTCAATAAAAAAATTATTAACTTTCCTGTATGTAAATATTAACAAATTAGAGTATATAATGGGGAAAAAAAATCCCATTTATAACAGCAGCAAACTGAGAGAAATACCTAGAAATAAACTTTATATGTGTGTACAGCTAACATATATTGGTATGTTTGTTACATGTATGTTCTATGTATGTTTATCATATACAATATATATGACATACATCAAATATTATATATAATAAACATATATATATAAAACTGATGGAAGAAAAAATTCCACTGAAGAATTATAAAAAATGATAAATGGATAATTTTATCTTAAATAACTAGTTTTGATACTATAACAATTTTAAGTATTTATGAATCAATATAAATTCAATACAATGTCAGTTAATATACAGAATTTTTAAAAATATAAAAAAAAGTATTCTAAATTTAATTGTAATTTGGACTCTGGCATATGATTACTTATAAAATCTAAAAGACAATAAAATCTGGAAAGTAGTTTAAAAATATAGAATAAAAATATATAAGGACCTCTTTGTCATATTCCAGATAACCACAAGCCTCTCTCTGCATTTTATCAAATGAGAGGGCAAATGAAACACTCCAGAGAAATACTACTGTGAATTTCCAAAAGAACACACAATAGGCAAAAAATACATAGTTTAACCATGGTTGCATAGAAGATTACCTTTATCTTTGCATTTTCTCATTAAGCTCTTATATTTTCCTTTCTCTTTTCTAACTTCTTAAGATTTGCCTTTGTGTTCAAGAATTTCTTTGTTGCTTTAGCTTCTGACATTAGCAAGAATTTCTTTGTTGCTTTAGCCTCTAATATTAGCCCTGTGCTCTGGTGAACCACATGGACAGTCATCCTGTTAACATTCTCATGCTGTACCCTCTTTATGTGTATACAAATTCTTTATGCAAACCAGACTTGGCAATTATCTGCCCTTTTAGTATCCTCAAGCCACTTAGAACTTGTCTTGTGGATGGGCATGGAGTGGTTGTTATAGCCCTACCACAGCTCTTTAAAGAATTAGGACAGGATCTTTCTGTGTCTGGGTGAAACCACACTGAAGTGGTTGCTATTCTTTCTGTTGGCTGAGGTCACCAAGAAATGGAAACTTATATGATGACTGGCTACTAAGGGCAAGAAGAGCTTCGTATTGTGACCAGTTTTGATTTATTCAAGGATTGTAATGTTTTATTATGAAACACAGAATTCAATTTTATCAACTTTTACTGTATCAATATATTTATATTTTCTTAGTTTAACTCTTAATATGGTTATTCATCCAAATTGGTATTCTAGTATTATATCAACATTTTTTAGTAGAGATGGGGGTTTTACCATGTTGGAGAGGCTGGTCTCGAACTCCTGACCTCAAGTGATCTGCACCCCCCTCGGCCTCCCAAAGTCCTGATTTACAGGCATGAGTCACCATGCCTGATCAAATTCTTACATCATTATTTCTTTTTGTTATTTCAAATTTGTATCCTTGAACTTTTTCATTGTCAATAGAAGGAACAAGTAAAATCACAGGAGCATGAAAATGTCTTAGTTTTGAAAACACCATGGTGTTAGGGCGAGAATTGATCAGGAAAGTAAGTAGATAAGATTAAAATCAGTTGTTTATAAATTTATTTAAAATTCCTTTTTAGACCACAGACACATAGTCTCTTAAGGGTAAGAATTTCACTCCCTTCAGAATGGAAGTTTCCAGAAGAAATAAAGTATATCTATCTATCTATCTATTTGCAATTTATTTAATTGCCTAGAGATTTAATTGAGAAAGTTAACTGACAGAACCAGCAGTGCCTTGGTTTCTTATAGGAATAGGTAAATCTTCTGCAAATTAACCTACTTGCATAAAAGAATTAATGGATATTTGAAGACTTCTGTAATAACACTTTTAATTCAGTCCAGCTATCTATACCAAAGCAATTTGGAGATAATTTCAGAAATTTTATTCAAATAAATGAAGGTTCAACTGGTTATCAATTGTGTGATAAATCCCATCACCAGGATGCTACCCATTTCTACTTGCTTCCTAATAATCACATATCACTTTATTAATATTCATTCATTCATTTGTCTCACATGCTGGAGAGAATAAAATGAATCCTCATCTACTCATTTTATAGAGGAGACTGAAATTCAAAGAAAAATAAATTGTATTCATTCAGTCCACAGTTTTTGAGTTCTTACTAAAGCCAGGCCCTACCATAGGTACTGATGATAGATGACAAAGGAGTTACAGTATACTGTGTAACAGAGATATATAAAGAAATAATTACAGTACAAAGTGTACAGAGCATTTCCAAATTAGGCAGAAATATACCTAGTATCAAAATCTTTGGTATCCCAGTCCACAGTCTCACTCTTTTTATTCAAGAGTCTTCGTGCTCTTAATCACCATGTTCTTTCATCTTCCAAACCACTTTCCACAGTGATATTTCTAAAGCTCAAGTCTAATAATGCTATCCACTGATATAAACACTAATGTTACTTTCTGAACCCTAGGAAAAGGCTATGCTAGATCACACACAAGACCCAATCTCAATCTTTGTTCAATCATATTCCTTTAACATCTCTTGCTGTTAACCACCATATTCAGCATTTAAACCACTCAAAAAACCTACCAATTCCCTCTAACTTCCCAGATACCATATTTCTGTGGCTTTGAACATACTTCCAATCACCTAGAATGTACCTCTTGTACCTATTCTGAAGACTCTTTTTTAACAGTTACCTTCTGTTTATGTACCTTACATAACCTCGAAGGAGAGAAGTCACCACTTCTCTGTCCTCTGATTTTATCTTGTTTTACCTCATTATGGGCCTTATCATACTCTATTGCATTTATTTGTTTCCATGCCTGTCTCCTATCAAGTAATGACCTCCTAGAAATCATGGATAACAGCTTCTTTATCTTTTTATACACAGTGCCTAAAAATGTGCTAAAATATGATGGATGATTTTTTTAAAAAATTGTCAAACAGCTTGGGTGCGGTGGCTCACGCCTGTAATCCCAGCACTTTGGGAGGCCCAGGTGGGCAGATCACCTGAGGTGACGAGTTCAAGACCAGCCCAGCCAGCATGATGAAACCTGATCTCTAATAAAACTACAAAAATTAACTGGGCATTGTGGCCTGCACCGGTAGTTGGGAGGCTGAGGCAGGAGAATCGCTTGACCCTGGGAGGCAGAGGTTGCAGTGAGCCAAGATTGTACCACTGCACTTTAGCCTGGGTGACAGAACAACACAGTATCTCAAAACAAACAAATAAACTAAAAATAATTATCAAACAATTTCAGTTCCCAAAAGTACTATGAGATAGAAAATGAGGTAAATTGACTTTCTCCCAATCTAAGGCAGTGGATCTCTGGACTTGTAACATAAATATCATCTGAGACTCTATTAGAAAAGCACTATCTCTTTGCCTAGGCAAATAATTTATGACCAAGTTATGAAACTCAAATGCAACAGAAATGAAAATTGATTATTGGACCCTGATTAAACTGAAGAGCTTCTGCACAGCAAAAGAAACTATCAACAGAGAAAGCAGGCAAACTACAGAATAGGAGAAAACATTTGCAAAGTATGCATCTGACAAAGGACTAGTATCCAGAATCTATAAGGAACTTGAACGAATTGTCAATAAACAACCCCATTAAAAATTAAGTAAAGAACATGAACCAACAGTTCTCAAAAGAAGACATCCAAGCAGACAACAAACATGAAAAATGCTCAGTGTCATCCAAAAATCATCAGAGAAGTACAAATCAAAACCACAATGAGATACCATCTCAGATGAGTGAGAATGGCTATTGTTAGTAAGACAAAAATAACAGATATTGGTGAGGTTGCAAAGAAGAGGGAATGCTTATATACTATTGATGGGAATACAAATTAGTGCAGTTTCTATGGACAACAATATGGGAATTTCTCAAAGAACTAAAAGTAGAACTACCATTTGTCCCAGCAATTCCATTACTGGGTATATAACCAAAATGACACTTGCATTCACACGTTTACTGCACTGCTATTCACAGTAGCAAAGACATGGAATCAACCCGGGTACCCATCAACAGTGGATTGGATAAGGAAATTGTGGTATATATAAAAACAGGAATACTACACAGTCATAAAAATGAATGGAATAATGTTCTTTTCAGCAACATGGATGAAACTGGAGGCTATTATCCTAAGTGAACTAATACAGAAACAGAAAGTCAAATATCACATATTCTCACTTATAAGTGGGAGTTAAACATTGGGTGCAGATAGACACAAATATGGGAACAATAAACACTAGAGATTCCAAAAGGGAGTAGGAGCGGGGGTTGAAAAACTTCTTATCAAATACAATGTTCCCTACTTGGGTGACAGGATCATTAGATGCCCAAACCTCAGCATCATCACACAATAGGTAACAAACATGCACATGTACTTCTGAATTTAAAATAAGAAAGAATAATTTTTAAACAATAAGATAGAACTAACTTGGTTTTAAAATAAAGAAAGAAAAGCACTGTCTCCTTCAAGACCTATTAAATCACAAGCTCTGGGAGATAAGGCCCAAAATTTTGTGTATTTACAAGTCCTCCAGATGATAGTTATATGGGCTAAATGTTGAGACCTAATAGGTTCCTGCAAAAGGAAAATTCAAGTTTTAATTGCACTCAGAAGGCTACAGATGATAGAAGAGAGGGAACATGGCAGTACATACAAATGAATGTTGGGAAAAAAAAACAGACACTCCTAGTTGGAGCTAATTTGCTGACTTACTTTCTGAGATAAGATTGGAATCGGTGATAGACTCGTAACTACCATAGTATCTGCAATATTCTAATAGTGTTGTGTAGCCAAGTTGTCAAGGGAATGGGTTTTGGTGTTCTAAACAATGAGATTCTGTTCTGGCTTCCCTGATAATTAGCTGTGTCATCTGAGCTTCAGGACTTTTATCTAAAAAATAGAAGTAACAACATGTCTGTCACTATAGATTTGTTTAAATAATAAATGATAAATGTCATTTGCAACAACATGGATGCAACTAGAGGTCATTATGTTAAGTGAATTAAGTCAGGCACAGAAAGATTGCATGTTCTCACTTATTCGTGGGATCTAAAAATCAAAACAACTGAACCCATGAAGTAGAACAATCGTTAACAGAGGCTGGGAAACCTCTAGTCGGGGGTTGGGGATCAGGGAGAGGTGGGGATGGTTAATGGTTAATGGTTAAAAAAATAATTAGAAAGAATGTATAAGATCTACCATTTGATAGCACAACAGGGTGACTACAGTCAGTAATAATTTAATGTACATTTTAAAATAACTAAAACAGTATAATTGGATTGTTTGTAACACAAAGAATAAATGCTGGAAGGGATGGACACTCCATTCTCCATGATGATTATTACACATTGCATGCCTGTACCAAAACATCTCACGTATGCCACAAAAATATACACCTACTATGTACCACAAAACTTAAAAATATATTTTAAAAAATAATGGCAAAATTGCAAGAGTGCATCTTGTGTTCTACCTGACCCATAGAAGGTAGTCTATGCATGATAGTGTTTATTATGTGTGGCTTAAGAATTTGGTCATAAATTCTACATGTAATGACCATATATCTGCCTAGAATTTCCCACAATATAATAAAGTGATTCTCATCTAAACTCCCTGTGTCATAAGCCAATTAGTAACCCTATTCTAGTGTGGTGTGTAAGCATATTCTCCAATCCCACAGTGCCCCTTTGGTTCACCACTACTTATTGTTGAGCTTATGTTTATCCTATTCACACAATACAAGAGGTTACTTGATAGCTACAGTGAAACAATTCAATAAAATCAGAGGCAAACCAAATTCTGTGTTATGATACTATTAATTTGGTCAAAAATATATTCTATACATCATATCTTGACCTACTAAAAGACAAAACATAATTTTGACTAAAATGATAAAAGAAAGAGCCCCTATATTTTTTCTCCTATATTTTATTAAGAGGTTTCAAGGAATAAAGTTGGAATGGATTTCCTTTACTTTTCATCTGCTCACATTGATTTGATTAAGCCTACTGAGGTTCTAGCAAAAATCCAATTGCAAGAACTTTAATCATAGTGCAGTGTAAAGAGCACTAGGCGGAGTTTGAGTATCAAGTGCCAGTTGAGTCACTGTGAGATCTTGGGGAAGTTATTTCATTTCTCTGAATCCCAATATTTCTCACTTGTAAAATGAAGATGTAATGATGCATCCATTCTCCTTCAGAGGGTTATGTGATATGAAAAAGCAAGTGAAAAGACTTTTTAAAATGTGCAAACATTAGCTATTATCTATTCCCAGTTGTTCTATTGGGCAGTATTTTTTCATATTTTACCACACGGTTCACATAACCCTCCTGACTGCTTTACCTTACTTGTAAATATCTGTGAATGCATCTTGGTTTTGATCTGTAATAGATTCATGCACAGAATAAACACCATAACCATTACCTTGCTTTGCTATATAATCAGACATTTTGGTTTTGCCCTGTTAGCAAAATAAAAATTCCTTATAGTCTCAAATTGTCTACTGATGAGTGAACTGCATTGCTCTCCCAACATTTATAGTCTTTAAGAAATGGAGATACCAGGTATAGTGTTTATTATAAGAGGCATTAATAATAGCCTGCTGAATAAAGGCTGTCTGGGATATGTCAAGTGGTTCTAGAATACTGTGCCTCACAGTTCAGCAAATAAAGCCAACCTAAAAAGCAGGTGGTGAATCCTAATTCAGGGAAAGATGTATACTGTAACAGGTTGTTCTTAGAGCTAAGGAAAGTCGTTGTCATCTGTCTGAGCATAAGGTGCTCTTGTATTTGGGAAATGGGTAAATAAAGAGCTACTATGTAAGTTGTAGAGGGCTGGCCAATTACAAAAACAGGATATAGGACATGAATTAGCATTAAAATTGTATAGAGGCAGCACTGGGTAGAATATTGGTTTAGAATAGCACATGGGTAGATTCAATTACTAGTTTTCTTACTTACTGTGTAGGTTACGGAAAGTCACAGAAATATCTGAACCTCTATTTTCTTATCTATTAAGTGAGGATCATAATTTCTACTACAAGAAGCTGTTGCAGGAATATAGTAAGAGGTTACATGTGAAAGTATTTATCTCAGTGCCTGACCCAGAGAAGGTACTACAAAATTGTTTTTATTACTTTTCTTGTGTATTTTTTGCCTTTCTTTTCCTTACCTGCTCTCCTTTTCTTCATATTTTGTTATCTTTCCTAGGACTCAAGTCATCCTTTATTTGAGGATTTGGAAGGCATTTTGAGACCTTACACATGGACTCCAAACTAGCTTGGTGTCATTTTTATTATCATCATAATAGTTGTGAAAATGACTCTTTGACAGATATTTCTGGTTATTAAAATACATGTATTGCCCATATATAAAAACAAAAACCAGTGAGTAATCAAAACGAGAAGCAGTTAAGCTTGTAATCCCAGCACTTTGGGAGGTTGACATGGGTGGATCACCTGAGGTCAGGAGTTCGAGACCAGCCTGGCCAACATGATGAAACCCCGTCTTTACTAAAAATACAAAATTGGGCTGGGCGAAGTGGCTCACACCTGTAATCCCAGCACTTTGGGAGGCTGAGGTGGGCAGATCATGAGGTCAGGAGATCGAGACCATCCTAGCCAACATGGTGAAACCCCGTCTCTACTAAAAGTAAAAATATCAGCTAGGTGTGGCAGTGTGTGCCTGTAATCCTAGCTACTTGGGAGGCTGAGGCAGGAGAATTGCTTGAACCCGGGAGGCAGCGGTTGCAGTGAGCCAATATCATGCCACCGCACTCTAGCCTGATGACAGAGCTAGACTTTGTCTCAAAAAATAAAAATAAAATAAATAAAAATACAAAATTAGCTAGGCATGGTGGTGCTTGCCAGTAATCCCAGGTACTTTGGAGGCTGATGTAGGAGAATTGGTTGAACCTGGGAGAAAGAGGTTGCAGTGAGCTGAGATCATACCATTGCACTCTAGCCTTGGCAACAAAGTGAGACTTTGTCTCAAAAAAAAAAAAAAAAAAATAAATAAATAAAGAGGCAGTCAAGAACAAAGACCTACCTCAGAGACACAGTTGATTCCCGGGATGTGGGGCATGGAAAGTACAAGGTGAACCTGAAAAATTTTGTGGTGCTGGAAAGTAGGCACAAAGAATGATTGAAACATGTTCATAGACCACAGGACCAAGCGTGAAGTGGGATACTTTGCCCAAATTAGGAACAATTGGAGCAGCAATGTAAATAATGATATTAATAAATCATAACTCACTGAATACAAATTCATGAGTTCATACAAATATGAATAATAATAAATGATATAGCAAAAAATAGGGGAGAAGGGAAGGTTCTTCATTACAGCAGAATTCCAATGAATGAATACAGAAGAAACAATGAAATGAGGAAATTATCATTTGGTAAATACGATAACCAATAATTAATTCAGTCAACAGTTGTCATGCTAAAACAAGTGGATGAATGTTTGTTGTGGAACAGGATACTTATGCCTTCCACAAAACACTTATTAATCACAAAAGGAAAAATAGTAACTTTATAGTGGAGAAACCTAGTGGACACCACCTCCATTAAATGATCAAAGTTAACATTACAAGTAATGAAACAAACTGACATCGTGGCATGTTGATATGAGGTTCTTGAGTATACAACCTCCCTTCTGTGGTATTCCTACCAATAAATCCACAACTTGAATCTAATCATGAGGAAACATCAGACTGCTCCAATTTGAAAAAATAGTCATGAAAATAACTGGTCTGTGTTCTTTAAAAATGTCAGTGTCATGAAAGAGAAAGAAGAACTGAGGAACTGTTTTCGATTAAAGGAGACAAAAGAGACATGACATCTAAAAGAAACACATGATCCTAGTATTGACTCCTAGAAGAAAAAAATATGTATCTTGGTAGTATCTTTGTTAATTTTCTGATTTTGGTAATTATAGTGAAAGTATATGAGAGAATATACTTGTCTTTCTAGAAATAAACCCTGAAGTATTTAGAGATAGTGGGGCATCATGCTGGAAACTTAATCTCAATTCAGAAGAAAAATTATAAATGCATTTATTTACTAACGTATATATGTATCTATATCTACTGAGAGGAGTGGAGAATGATATAGCAAATACGATAAAAGTATTAACAATTAGAGAACTTAGATGAAGACATATGGAGATTCTTTATACCATTCCTACAGTTTTTCTTTAAAATTATATTTTAAAAAGTTAAAAATATTATAATAATAGAGCAGCTTGACCATGGACAGATGTTGACTTAAGCCTTGGCTCCACTCATCAGCTGCATGACAGTGGGAATCTTACCTAAATTCTCCATGCTCAAGTTTTCTCCTATGTAAATGAAGAAAATAATAATATCAATATCCTGGGGTCATTAAAAGGATGAAATGAAATGAATCATGCTGGCTGCTTACCACTGTGTCTATAATATATAAAGCACCCAATAAATTTCAGCTCTTGCTGTTATTATGGTCATATTACAGACCTAAAACGAATTTAGTCCATCATTTTCTTTGAGGACTTTTCTTTAGAACTCCTCCATGTACTCATAGGCCCTTATATCTAACTTTATTTTACTACCAGTTAATATTTTACAACCAGTTAGTGTTGTAATTATATGTTAGCATGTCTATCTTCTCACTATGTACGTAGTTTCTTGAGGGTGGCAAACCTGTTTTTTCATCATTGTGGCCCTTGTGCCTTGGATACAGATGAGCCTACTATAGGTGCTCTGTGACTGTGGTTGACTAAATGGTGGTAAGGAGAAGCACTAGTAGAGCAAAGAATTCCTGTAAATCCAAATACATAAGCAGATGCTAGTTTATTTGCACCAAGCAAATGTTTCTTATATTCTTTAAGGCTACATACATCACCTGTAATAATGACTGAATTTGAGACTCTCGGCTCATTAGGATAATCGACTATAGGTGATTGGTTATGAGTCATGAAAGGATGCAAATGAATGGATGTTTTACAAGTACTGTCCTTTGGAATTTGGCAGCCTGGACTTGGACAATTTTTCACTGAGATGCTCAAGCCATCATGATCAGCTATAATTCAAGACAAATGAGAACACAGAGTGTTTACCTACTGCTCATGAAAAATTTCAATTTCTTAGCTTCTTTTCAGCCCAACATGCAAAAATTTGTGCCAGATTATAGTGTAGTTTTGCAGAGCAGACAGATGGTTCCATTACAAAATCATTTATTTAAAATCCTGCCTTGTTTCATCCAAGGTACCCATTTCCTCACTAATATTATTGGCATTCTTTAATTTTCCTTTCTTTTCATCTTTAATTACTGTGTTTTGCTTCTCTCTGAGATCCATTAAGGTATCACCCAGTGATAGAATTGAAATGAATTTTTCCTTATTTACATTCAGGGGTGATTTTTCCTATTCCTTAAATTATTTGAAAGATTCTCTATATTTGTTCAAGAATTAAAATGCCCTTCCAATACCTTTCTTCATTTTGAGATATACCACTGAAAACATTCCCCATAATAATTTTTCTGTGGTCTTTGGAAGAAATTTGTCATTCAATTTGAAGGAAGACTAAAAATGGTCAAATGTTTGTATATCTAAATATGGTAAATGCTTCTACAAATAAATATTAACTTCATTTTTACTTGACATACTTACATAGCTGCTTGAAATTGTTTTGCCTCCCTTTTCAAAACTGACAAAGAGCCCTTTAGGGAGATATTTGTAAGAGATAACATTTAATGCCAAATATCAAAGATCTTTGGATGTGTTTATGTTTCTTTTATATTATTTCATATACATGCAGAAAACATTATACATGCATGCATAAGGAACAAATGCATGGTTATGTTTTATTTTAATAAAAGGTGAACAGAAACTCATAGAAAAGAATGATAGAAATCATTAAGACAAAAGAAATCTTGAAGTATTTGCTTGGTTGGCTATTAGACATACATGGCAATAGCTCATGACTAGTTTAGTATTCTCAATACTCTAGAGTAATCAACATTTCTTGTCCAGGCCTTAAGATAATCAATACCTCAACTATATTCTTGTAAAGAGTTTGAAATGTACAAGACAAGCAAGTAGCATTCAAAACAAATTTACCTTCTTCAGGTGCTTTTAGCTATCGTGTGTCTGTTACCTTTTAAATAAGTATTTTTGAATAAAAGGAGAAAATAAAAAGCCCTATACAATTTCCCTGTTGGGTATCAGTAAACACCCACAAATCTTTTAAGAAACATCATTAAATAAAGTGACCATTAAGAAGTAGAAGTTTGAAAGTGCCTGAACATCATGGCTTCATTCAAAATGCAGTTGTGTTTCCAAGACTCCATCATGACCTCAAAAGGCATCACAATTTTGCAAGTGTCTTTGTTGACAGACCTAAGTTGAAAGTGCAGTTGGTTGAGAGCTGCTAGGGGAATCAAATTCATTTTGCAAAGTAGGTCTCAATTCTTATGTGATCCTTTTGGGTTGAACAGAAGTCTATATTTCTTTCCTGCTAAATGCAGACCTTAACATATTTAAAAGTGGACTTGAGGAAGTCATGACTAAGTATACATAAAAACCATCCTGTGATCTTTGAAAGTCCAAGATCATTCCAAGACTGCTGTCATTTTAATAATTTTTTGGAAACTGGAGAAGGAACTATGTAAAGGGTCAGCTTGTAAAGATCAAGGAATGTATCAATAAACCCAAAGAGTTTCTGAGAAGCATGACAGCCTCCTTGAGTGTTCTTTATTTTGCATAGTGGACATTTTTGTGCCATAATGCCTACCAGACTTTCTATTCCGTTTTTCTCTCAAATGTGAATTACTCAGCTCAGAATTCAGCTTGAGCGTTACATGCAAAAACATACACAGGATTAGAACAGATATATGCAAAGTCACTCTAAGGCATAGACTATTGTTTTTTGATTAGAACAGAATTGTCTCAAAGAAATAAAGAATATAAAGAAAAAAACTCTCCATCAGACAAAGAAGGTCATTCACTAATTCATTTACTTTTCAATTACTATCGAGATGATATTTGAGCCTTGGGGTATGCTAGGCAGGCACTGGGAATACAAGGAGAAAAAGGAGACATTGAGAAACCAGCACTATTCAAGCTTTTCCAAACGCTGAACAACAGAAAGAGTGCCCAGGCAAGCAAATGTTATATTCTTGCCCATCTGGCAGGTATATCCCTATTTTGGACCATCTGATGCTGGTAAAAGAAATGTGAATAACTTCTCCTCCTGCTCTCGTTCCTTACTCACAAAGCGTTCTGATTATACTAACATGCTTTCCCGTGTAATATGACAATAGAGAGAAAACACATTTACTCTATGACCCCAGTTATATATCCACCAGGGGTGGGAGACTTGAGCAGTGATATTTCACATTTGCAATCACATAGATTAATATTGCAGTTTAAAGACTTAACCATGATGTAGTAACACTGTGAGCCAATCTTACCAAATACTCTACTTGAAGGCCTTTGTATAATGCAGTTTCTGCCTCTCAGGCTGAGCAGACTTTCTTTAGACAACTGTTCCATTTAAATCTGTAATTATACTTGTACTCGGGATTTTCTCTGCTTTATTCATGTGCCCTCTTACCTTCACTATATATAGACAAATGTTGAGGTTTTGGATTTCTTTAGTAAAGACTTCTGGAAAGACTTTTTCTTCCTTAAAAAAACACCCTCGCTTCATCCCATTAAATTTATGACAAACAATTACTTTTAAAATTGTTAACTTGGTGCATATAATAGGTAGAAAACATCTTGGCCTGAACCCTTCTGTTTCTTCTCTGTGTGACATGTATATAGACCTGGCAGGCACTCGGTGTCCTTGATTAGATGGTTGCTAATCAGGAAAGGAGGACATTCCAACTGTGCTCTCCGGTGACAGAGATTTGTGCTCAGAAAGCAGCTTATATTTTTTGCCTCCCTCTGTCCCTTCAGTGATCACATCCAAGTTATTTTCCAATTTTTGTTGCTGTCTGCTACCTATACTAAATGAATACTAATGGTGTTTATAAAAACTGTTGTATCCATCTAAGCTGTTAGCCTGTTAAGGTCATTTTCTTGGAATAATTTTCTTATTTCAGGCTTTGTCTTTCCTTCATCATTCTGCCCTTGTCTCTACTGAAAAGATAGCATTTTTTTATTTTAAGCATATTCAAAGACAGTGAAGTCTTTTTTTGGTTAGATGTCATCATTATAGGTATGGATGGATCCCTTCATATCAACATCCTCCCCAAAGATCCTGAGAAACATCCTGAAAAAGAAAAGAATGACTTTTTTGGAGGGCCTGGAAATTAAATCAAAGCAATATAAAACTCACTCATTTAACTGCCCTGAGTGAAGGCTAGATATATCTAATCCATTCAAGATGGCTAATTCAAATAATTACTTAGGAACTTTTATATTGCAAGTCCCTGTATGACCTGAAATCAGCTACCAAGTCACCCTCAGTAATTTGAACTGAGAAAATTTTTTATGCATACAACTTCTGTAAAAGTTCACTTCTTGCTGAAGGATGAATCCTTGGGAATTCTTGTCTCTGATGTAGAAGGGTATCTTGTTGCTATGCACCATGTCATCATTGGGACTCAAGCCAAGTACATGCTAGAAAGCCTCAACTGTTGATCGATGGCAAGTACCTCAGCTTGTTTAAAATATCATGGGGTTCTCCAGGCATTTCATTTTCTAATTGTGAACAATTATTTGCATTTAATTTAGATCTCATCTTGCTGCCTGGAAGTCAGATGGCAACACCACCAGAGCCAGAGGAAGTAATTACATAATCTCCAATATCTTTCCATCAATTAATTTATTTGGATGAGTTTAAATGGTAACATAAGGAAGTGCTTGATAGTGTTAGCTACAGGCAGGCAAAGGGGGGTGATTGTAAAGTGAGTCATCCACATTTTCCAGCTCAGCTGTATTATGGTTAGCTCATGCTTATTAAAGCAACATTGCAGTCTAGAATTTGCTTTTCAGTAAAGATTAATTGAAGTCCTAGTAGGGTTTAGCAACATATTTAGCAATTTTTCTGATAATTTACCAGGGTTCTTGTTCAGTAAATTTAATTAAAATCAGAAAGTTATAAGTTAGTTTTAAAAATAACCACTTTGAAGGTTGTTGTAAGGATCAAATGAGGTAATATATGTGATTTCTTTAAGTTACTGGCCACTGGCTGGCTCTCAATG
The DNA here is from genome assembly GCF_049354715.1 of Callithrix jacchus. Lineage (NCBI taxonomy): Eukaryota > Metazoa > Chordata > Mammalia > Primates > Cebidae > Callithrix > Callithrix jacchus. Next base: position 23,225,371 of record NC_133524.1, read on the forward strand.
TACAAAATTCAGTGTTTTTGTTACTATTAATATCAATTTGTTTCTAGAAAAATACAATAACTTTATGAGACAAAATATCTCAACAACAAAATCATTTTACTAGAAACAAGAAAGAGAAAAGAGTTATTATTTGTTATTTTTTCGAATGTTAAGAAGAAGAACAGAGGCCCCAATGACTAATTTTGTTTTTTATGAGTTATCACACATTTCATGGATTGAGGTCTTCAAACTTTTGGTGTCTGTAGTCTTCTTTGCAGAGATAAAAGGCCATAAAGATATCTAGTCAACCTACTCCCAGAAGCCAATCTCAAATAAATCAATCTGGGAAATTGGAAATTAGAAGGAGCAGGGGTGATTAGAAGGATCAGGGATGTTTAAAAGGGAAGAAAACTAATATTTTGTGCTATGTGTTTAGAGCTGAGCCAGCTACTTGACATAAACCTATGGGCAGACTCTGGAATTAACCTCAGTTACTGCTGTAAGTACATCATTCCATTTTCCTAGTCATGGTGTTACTATTAACTCTTGCACTTGTGCAGTAAGGTGGGTGAAGAGGTGGGGGGGATAGGATTGGGAATAAGAACAAAAATAAAGGTCGGTAAAGACAGACTATGAGAGGAAATATTCTCAGAGGCTTTCTGCTCCTTCTCCTGTTCCTTCTCCTTTCATCCATGCCTGTGGGTGGCCACTCTACAGTTATCCTAAGATGATGGAAATAAACTGCATTGCTTATCAGCACCAAGTGAGCAGCAGTACAGCAGCTGTCCAGGCCTTCCAGGCTATACTTGTGAATTTCCAGCCACAAAGCAATTCAGATTAAAGAGACTTCCGCTTTCATCTCTTCTCTCCCTTCTCCCTCTGCTGACAGGGAACATTATCCTGATACCATAGGCATATTATCTCATCTGCCTTTCAAAAAGGGGAAAAAAACCCCTTTATAGTTTACTGAAGATTATGAGGCAACCATATTAATTCCATCCTTCTTAAGTGGTTTATCTGTGTTGATGTGGGATGTCAGTGAGGATGGACTCCTCCATGCATGCCCCTTGCTTTACAGTTGGCAAAAACTAGCAGGGAGCAGAAAATGCATGTATCTGTGTGTATATGTATAAGAGGCAGTGACCTCTAACTGCATCCCAAGGATAAGTACAAAATGAGTGATTTCATATTATCTATTGTTTTGAATTACTAATGTTTATCTTTTCCTCTAGTAAGAAAAACATTTACACACTATCTTCTTTTAAGCCTTCTTTAATGTAGAATGTTCTTAATCCATCCCCCATGATATTTCATGGAAACTGTAAATGTTTAAGCATACTCCTTTCAAAAAAATATTCTTCCTTTATGTCTTCCTCCCATTCTGGATGTAATTTTCTCCCTCTGCTTCTATTTATGATTTTCTTATCTCTTTCCTATTCTATTTCACCTCTTTTCTGTTGTGCTTCTTTTTACTGCATTATCTTATCCTAAAAGGTTCCTTATTTTCTACAGGGACTATATAATCCTGCCTTCCTCTAGTTAATGAAAAGTAGTTTCCTTACACAAATTTTTGACACTCAGAAGACGTCATGAAAGTAACTTGCATCTAAACTAAAAATAAGAAAACCCTTAACATGTTAGAAGTGCAACTGATGAGTTCCTGATTCTTAGAATGCTTATCTGAACCTCTCCAAATTTTGAGATAAATCAATGTCTAATAAATATATCACTTTCAAACTGTATTAAGCAACAGTCACATATCAAGCTCCACATGCAATTTGGAATACCTAAACGGCCTTGGTGCCCTGGCATACTTTTTGGGCATTTCAAATCCTCATCTGTGAAATGACAGTGTACTTTCAAACTCAACACTGACACAAGCAACTCAATATATCTTTGGGATGCCAGAAGCTCTGGATGAGTCCTAGAGCTGTTTGATGTACATGACAGAGCCTGTTCTCAGACTTCTCTGCCTCTTCTTTCTTTCGAGTTTGCTTTCCTGGCAGTGACAATAATGAGGCATCTGCAGGCAAGTAGCCATAGTTAAGGATATTTCCCATCCCACACTCCCTCAGTAAGCCCACTCACTGTGGCAGAGTGAGAGTATTAAAAATGTGGAAACTATGGCAGGGAAACACTGGAATCTTTCCAATCACCGTCTCCAGTTGGAATTACTTTTTACTAAACTCATTTGTCCCCGGAAACTTTAAAGTTAAGTATCATTGCTCACAGCATGAAATTTGGAGAAAAAAAGGACCTGAGTTCAAGTCATGACCCTGGAACTCACTTGCTTAGGCTTCTTTCCACATGTAGACTTCAGGCTCCTCATAAATGAAATGCTGATGATTAAAATAGCACCTCTTTCATAGGTTGCTATGAGTAACCAAGTAAATATTGCTTACACATTGTGTGGCATATTGCCAGGCAAATAATAAGGCTTTAATCAATCGTATTTGCTATTTTTAACAGAATTTTATCTTATACTCTCTTTCAACCTCACCAAAACTGCTGGATCTCTGTGAAGAATTAAGAAACAGAAAACAAAAAAACTTAAAGTAATATCCTCTAGCTCTTGTCATTGTGTTCTACAACATTTATTCATAATAATGACTGACAAGACAATATTATGCTGCTGCAACAAAGAATTCTAAAATCTGTTTTTCATAGCCCAGTGTCAGTTTGAACAATTGACTCTCCTTGACTGATCTCCTAGTGCAACTATGGGATCCAGGCTTCCTGCATCCTATAATATGGCCACTGGATAGGGGATATAGCACTTCTGCTAACTTTCCACTTGCCAGAATCAGTCACATGGCACCAATATAACTGTGAACCCAAGAGTAGTAGCATGGGCGAACATCTAGGAAGCCTATATATCACTATGATGATCATAGTGAGGAGAGGATGAAAGTGTCTTAGAGACTTTGTTATTGCTGGGTTAATATGATGCAAATATTAGGCTGCTTTCTCAGCTAGACACCATACACAAACTTGTCTCAGATGCCAAAGTGGCTTGAAGTTGAGCACTACAGAACTCAGAGATGAACAGATGATTTTTTTTCCTTTATGTATGAACTTTAAATTCTTTCAAATCAGTTTAGTATTTTCCTGATGTTTTCTTTTATTTATTATACTTTAAGTTCTGGGGTACATGTACAGAATGTACAGGCATGCAGGTTTGTTACATAGGTATACACGTGCAATGGTGGTTTGCTGCATCCATCACCCTGTCATCTACATTATGTATTTCTCCTAATGCTATCCCTCCCCTATGCTCCTACCCCTGCTATACCTCCCCTAGCCTCCCACCCCCTGATAGGCCCTGGTGTGTGATGTTCCCCTCCCTGTGTCCATGGTTCTCGTTGTTCAACAACCACTTCCATGTGAGAATGTGTGGTGTTTGGTTTTCTTGTGTTAGTTTGCTGAAAATGATGGTTTCCAGCTTTATCCATGTCCCTGCAAAGAACATGAACTCATCCTGTTTATGCCTGCATAGTATTCCATGGTGTATATGTGCCACATTTTCTTTATCCATTCTATCATTGATGGGCATTTGGCTTGGTTCCAAGTCTTTGCTATTGTGAACAGTGCCACAATAAACATACGTGTGCATGTGTCTTTATAATAGAATGATTTATAATCCTTTGGGTATATACTCAGTAATGCGATTGCTGGGTCAATGGTATTTCTGTTTCTAGATCCTTGAGGAATCACCATACTGTCTTCCACAATGGTCGAACTAATTTACATTCCCACCAACAGTGTAGAAGCATTCCTATTGCTCCACATCCTCTCCAGCATCTGTTGTTTCCTGATTTTTTAATGGTCACCATTCTAACTGGTATGAGATGGTATCTCAATGTGGTTTTGATTTGCATTTCTCTAGTGATCAGAGATGATGAGCTTCTTTTCATATGTTTGTTGGCTGCATAAATGTCTTCTTTTGAGAAGTGTCTGTTCATATCTTTGCCCACTTTTTGATGGAGTTGTTTGTTTTTACAACCATCTGATCTTTGACAAACCTGACAAAAACAAGCAATGTAGAGAGGATTCCCTGTTTAATAAATGGTGTTGGGAAAACTGGCTAGCCATATGCAGAAAGCTGAAACTGGATCTCTTCCTTATACCTTATACAAAAATTAACTCTAGATAAATTAAAGATTTAAACATGAGTCCTAACACCATAAAAACTCTAGACCTAACACCATAAAAACTCTAGAAGAAAGCCTAGGCAAAACCATTCAGGACACAGGCATGCACAAGGACTTCATGATTAAAATACCAAAAGCAATGGCAACAAAAGCCAAAATAGACAAAGGGGATCTAATTAAACTCCAGAGCTTCTGCCCAGCAAAAGAAACTACCATTAGACTGAGCCAGCAACCTACAGAATGGGAAAAAATTTTGCAATCTACCCATCTGACAAAGGGCTAATATCCAGAATCTACAAAGAGCTTTTTTCTTTCATTCATTCATTTTACTCTATAGAAACTTCTGAGGCAAGTGAGCATGCCTCATTTTCCCCACTGATTTAGTTAATTGGAATAAGAGCTATGTAAAAATGAAGGAGGGAACTACAGCTACACACATTAACATGGATACATCTAAAAAACATACATTTAAGCAAAAGAGCTAAGTGGCAAAAAGTAACTGCATGCTTTTGTGTTAAAAACCTAGAAAAATTAAATAACATATTGTTTCAGGAAAGTATGTGAGCTGTAAAATTACACAGAGAAGTAAAAAAATAAAAAATTCAAATTTTGGCATAATGTTTACCTCTGGGAAAGAGGAGAAGGGGGCAATCAGAAAGAAACTTGGGTGTGGGCACTTCAAAGGTTCTAGTTATGTTCCCTTTTTATAGTTGGGTGGCAAAGTACACACAGATTCGTCTTGCTCCCAATATTTAACATAAATAGGTATGTTTTATACTCTTTTCTATACACACTTAATAAAAACAAACAAGAGGCATAATTAGAGGTGGACTTGTTCTTTGGTACTTTTGTTTTATACCACATTACATTATTTTGCAACTTCATATTTGGATGGGGGTACTTGGATGTAACATTTATATGTAGTCTAACTTCAAGTTTAACTTGAATTTCAGAAAGTTAATTAAATATCTGCTGCCTAATTTCAAAATCCAAACAAGGTAAGTGGACCCCTAGCACTTAACTTTACGTCTGATCCGAATTCCACAGTGCTTCATTTATCTTTTGTTGCGTATTAAATCACCCCAAGCAGTGGCTTTTAATAACAAGCAACAATCATTTTGTTGTTTAATGATTTATCCAGATTAGGATTCCAGGAAGCCTGTGGCTGGACACTTCTGGCTCACAATCTCTCATGTGGTTGCAGTCAGATGATAACTAGAGCTAGAGAATCTGGGAGCTGGCTGGGCATCTCTCTGTCTTTGTAGTCTCAGGGCTTCTCCATGTGATCTCTTCACATGGGTTAGCTTGGGTTTCCTCACAGTATGATTCTGCTTCAGGGCAACCAGACTGCTCACATGGTGACTAAGGGCTCTAATGTGGGGTTTGAGTGAAGTTACAGCAGAATTGCTTTTTATGTCTTCAGGTGGGACATCAGGCAGTGTCACTTCTGTTGTATGCTGTGGGTTATGAGTGTATCACAGGCCCTTCTGGATTCCAGGAGAGAGCAATTAGACCCCTATATTGATGGGAGAGTGGCATGTGGACAGGAGATAGATACTGCTGTGACCTCTTTAGAAAATATAATCTGCCACACGTGTAATTGGAATGGTGACAGTGTAATTTATTATCCAAAATAGTACTATCTTTTTAGACTAAAAGGAGGTGCTAGTAATTACACAGAGATAACAAGTAAAAACTGGATTATACTGGACATACCATGACATATGGTCACCCTGGTAATAGGGCATTTCCTACCTGAAGATATCATTAAAAATACCTCACCTTTGTGATCTGCCTCATCGGAATTCAGAACCTTTAGCTCACAGAGACAGAATGCACAGACATCAGAAGATGTTTAAAAAAGAAGAATCAGAATGGAAAAATGCTTTGTAATTGCTCTGTGTTCTCGCTTTCATTTTATCATGGCTAGGTCACCCTTCCCTCCCACGGAGAGTCAAATATTTAAAATTGCAAGTTGAGAATATTATCGGCAACACAAATAACAGAAATTTTAATGTCTCTGAACAACAGGCACTTTAAACTCTATGCAGATATTCTACTGATGATTAATAATCCTACTTCTTGCTGGGGCTTTAACCCAATGCTTCCCATATTGTGTTTTAAGAAACATTACCACAGCTAGGTAGCTCATAGAAAGTATTTTCCATGGTGAAAGCAGTTTGAAATCCCTGTAAATTTTATCCTTCCTCTCAGGATTCACAGTTCATACTAAAGGTTCTGAGAAGTTCAATAATAAGAAACATGTTAAACTTTGTTCTCAATCTAATTTAGCATTTCCAGAATTCATGTGACCGTGGAAAGCATTTTTTTTTTCCCTGAACATCAGCAATTAACACTTGTAGGATTAGTGTTCTGTGAAATGTACTTTGGGGAACACTGCTTTAACCTAAGTCAGAACGTGAGTCTTTTCAACATTTATCAAGAAACTTGGAATGATCAAATACAATTTCATCAACCATTTTTAATACAGAGGAACTGAGAAGGAGGCATTTGAACTGTTTTACTAATGGATTGATGAAGTATTTTTAAAAGTTTGTTGCTTCCCTTTTTAAGGGTTTAGATTAATACATTTGCCCTGGGCTAATTTTTAATGAACATATTCATCAGATAAAATGTATCCTTCTAAAAAGGTACTTATTGGCACCAAGTATTTATAAGGACATAGTTGTATTCATGCTTTATGTTATATGAAAAAAGGAACCCAGATTAAAGGCAACTGTAGATTTTACATTTAGGGGCACTTTTTAAGATGTACTAAATACATATAAACTTGCAATGTCGATGCAAGTTGTCCAAACTGGGCAGGATATTGGAGGTTAAAAGAAAACCCCACATTATGGATGAGCACCAAGGTGGTAGAGTTTTTAATACACATTAAAGAATTTCAGAAAATTTAATAAGATAGGGTATTTCATAATTTTAGATACTTGAGAAATACGTTTTTTAAAGATAGGAATTCAACAAACTCTTCTCACACATCTGTAAGTATACTGCTTATGCCAGAACCACGGTAGAAAGTCCAAATTAACTTGAGTGTATTTCTTTAAATGTAAAAGGAGGCTAACATGGAGTTAATAAGAAACTCTATAAAACAATACAAAAGAAAACATGAAATAAAAATTAAAGCATATGTTCTCATCAAAATGTTATATGTTTATCTTACCTCTTCATATACTCTCTAGCAGTACAGTTACTGCATACAGAGAAATAAAACTGTTGAGAAATTTGCAGTGATAATAAGACAAGCCAGTTAACAGCCCATTTATTAACAACTGTAAAGGGACATTTTACTTACTAACAAAAACATGTACCTTATTATAGATGGTATAGTTTTGCTGCATTGATTTTCTAGAAATCATTAAACCCTCGCTAGACTTCACAAATAATATTGGGTAAAAACATTCAGAACTTCTCAATTCAAGAAACACTCTTCAACCTCTGAGAGGCAGTTCACCTTAGGGGTTAAGAGTGTTGTCTCTGGAGTCAGATTGCTTGGGTTTTATCTTTTCATTCAGCAAATGTCTGTTGTGTGCCTAACATATGTTGGGTGCTGCTGTAGGTACTGTAGATGGGAACAAAAGAGGTTAAAAAACCCCTGCCCTCATTGGGTTTACATTCCATTGATGGAGACAGTAATAATGAAATAAGTAGAACACAGAGTATGTTGATGAACAGTACATCCTAAGGACAAACCCAAAGTAATAATGAGGAATAGGAAAGTTCACTTCTATAATTTTAGATAGGTGGTCTGGCAAGGTCTCATCGAGAAGGGGATGTTTGAGTAGGGACCTGAAGGTAATGAAACAGTAAGCCCTGTGCACATACTGGTAAAGCATTCCAACCAGAGGGAGAGCAATTGCAAAGGCTCCAAGGCAGGAATACATCCGTAACATTTCCAGAACTGTGAAGAGTCTCATGTAGTTGGAGCTGAATGAGAAAGGACAAGTGGGAAATAAGACCATAGGGATTGAGGGTTAGAGATTGTGTAGGACCATGAAGGCCATTCCAAAGACTTTGGCTTTTACTCTGAGATGGGAAGTCATTGGAGGTTTCTGAGCAGAAGAGTTACTTCATCTGACTATGTTTCAGTAGGATCACTCTGGATTCTAGTTTGAGAGTAGACTGCAAGAGGGGCAAGGGAAGACTTGGGGAATCTAGTTAGGAGGCAACTGCATTAGGTAAAAAATTTAGTGGCTTACACAGGGAGGTGGTGAGACATATGAGATTCTGCATATGGTTTGAAGCAACATCAGATAGGATGTGTTGATGTTTCCATTGGGTGCAAGCAAAAGAAGAGAGTCAAGGATAATTCCAAGGTTTCTGGTCTGAGTAACTAGAAGGATGCATTCATCATTATGTAAGATGGGAAAAATGTGGGAGGTACAGTTCTGGTGAGGTTGGTGCAGGTAGTGGGAGATAGGTAGTTCTATTTGGACATGTGAAGTTTGAGATATATAATATAATTCAAGTAGAGATGTTAAGAAGGTTGACGGATACAGGCTGGAGTGTAGAAGAAAAGTCTGGTCTGGAGTTAAGCATTTGAGTTTGAAAGTTGGTTCTGACCTTTACAGACTGCGTGGTCTTGGGCAAGTTGCTGAGCTGTTCCATTCCTCAGTTTCCTCATCTGAGTTACTGTTGGAACTAAATAAATTTGCACAACATGCTTAGTGCCATGACTGGCATGTTGTAAACACACAACAAATATGGTTACTTTATTATCTTAAAAGGCATGTAGATGGCATTCTTTTAGTATGACCATAATTTCAATCTAAGTCTTAATTTCTCCATCTCACAAAAATAAACATTTGATTTACTCAGGCTTGAAACTTCCACGTTACCTCTAGCAGTTCCTTTGCTCTGCTCTGTCTTTTGCATCAGTTCTTTTTCAATATGTCACATTCATTTATTCCTCACTTCCCTTTCCTATTTTCACCATTTGACTAAAGAGGGTCCCCCATACATATAATCACGCAGATGTTGCCACAACACAACTGCAGGGGAATGACACTGCTGGGGCTGTGTAGCATTGTTGGGGGTGGGGAGAATATATAACAAGCTCTATCTGTGACTCATTTTCAGTATCCTCCACAGAATGAGGTATGGCAGAGTGGCTAGCAGCTTAGGCTTTAGACTCAGACACAAGTGTCTTTGAATCCAGTACTATAACAACATCTTGGACAATTTACAGAACTCCTTAAGTCTCATTTACTCCTCTTTACAAAGAGCATCATACTATCTACCACCTAGAGTTGTCATGAGAATTAAATAATATATAGAAAGCTCTTAGGACAGTGCCTGTCACATGGTATGTGATCAGTCACACACACAGGGCCGATTTGTATCCAGCCTTTTCACCCTTTATTCTCCAGACATGAATCTTCCCCTATACCAGAGCAGTCTACTGCCCTGGGTCCTAAGCATTCCATGCTTATTCACTACTCAAAGACTTTATCTCCTATCTAGTGTTTAGAATTCATTCCTGTTTTCTTTCCTTTCCTCCTTGACTACAGTTAAAATCAAATCCTACCTGGTCCATGAAACCTCCCCTCCCTCCCCTTGACAATTAATAATATCTATCTTCTTAAAATTTCTAAGTTTCTTCCTGGTCACATTACCCATTTCATACACGTTTGCCACCTTTTTAGGAAGGTGGTAAGATATAGACGAAATTATGGTGTTAACCATTAGACCAGGCTATAGACTCTACCTATTTGGGCTTGGTTGCCTTGCCTTGCCTTGATCAAATTATTTCATTTCTTCTAGAAGATGATGGTAGCAATAACTCCTATGTCTAAGATTTTCAAGAGAACAAGATGGGATAACTTAATGCACCTTAATTTTGGTAAGTGATGAATAAAACAAATGCCTGTTTTCCTTCACGTGCCTTATTTCTAACTAGATTGTAATATTCTGAAGAGCAGGCATTTACATGTGGATTACATTTATTTGTATTCGTGTTAGGATCTACCACAATGACTTTTAAACTATCTTAATAGTAACTCATAGTAAGAAAAATGCATTTCTACCACATGTTAGCCCCACTCATCAATCTCATGCATATAACAAATATGTCTATTTCTACATATAAATGAATATATACAAAAACCTATATTTACATATATATTAATACACATATTTTTCAAAGCTTTATAAAACAATACCCTTCCTATATAAGATGCAATCTGCTGTAATTTATTCTCTCTCATTCTATTCCATATTTCATTAAAAATCCAGTTGCTACCTATGAAACTGATTTTATGACTCTCTAATGGGTTTGACTGTGAGTTTTAATCAGTGAAAACACTGAAATATCACATTGTGGGAACCACATAATTGCTGGATGAGTACTTGTGACATGGAAATGTTTTTCACAGTGTCTTCTCCCAGTCTCCCTGGCAATCTCCCTGCCAAAAATGATGAGACAAATGAGATATACATTTCCAGCTTGATAATTCGGACTTTGGGTCACTCTATATTTGGGATGTCTCCTTTTCTACAAACCACACAGCATAAATATGCTATGAACTCTGACAGCCCACTTAGAATTTCAGCAGGTATCATGACACACTGGCCTCCCGCTGGCATTTGCCACTATGCCAATGCAGCCAATTACGTAAACCTCTTAGGGTTCTGGGCCAGTACTGGGCACTTTGTCCTCTGTGCATGCATTTGACTTTTAGAAAAAAAATTCCAAGGATTATCACTGATTTGCTACTTTTCACATGTTCTGTGAAAGGTTCTGACTGGCATGGAATAAACTTACTCTTCATTTTTAACCCCAATCAAATTAAGAATCAAAATTCCTTCAAAAGAGAAGGAAGTACAAGAAGGCAGTGCCTCAACATGGGGCCTGTATGCTCTTCACACGTCATCTCCAGCACATGAGACCCCCTTCCCAATTCCAATAAATAAACTCCAAGGAAAAGCTGAGTTTTCTCCAGAGTTTATCCAAATTTGATCAATGTCTGCAATTGAAACGACTTCCTAAACCTTCTGCCTGAGGCTTTGCACAGTACAAAGTGAGAAAGAAAGCATTTCAGGCACGCCCACTAATCTCTCCCACATACTTTCATGAGTTCTGCTCTTATAAAATTATAGCCTCTGGCAGAGAGGACCCTGGCACTCTATTCAAAAAATTATTGGACTAACTAAAATTAAAGCAATATGCACCTGGAAATTAACGACCTCTTGCTGTGCAGTAGAATTATGTAGAAAATTACTGCCCACCTGCCCTATACTCAATGAGGTATATAGGAAGCCAAAAGAAGCATGGGCCTCAAGTTGTAAAAAAATTTTACTGTATATTTGAAATGGTTCATTTTGACACCAGAATTGGTGTCATAAAATGTAGTATCTCAGAACCAGATATTCATACACAACCCCAGTTTGTATAACACACATTATATAGATTTCATCACTTACATGTTTCTTGGTGCTTATCACATGTGAGTAAAATGAGATTAAAAAGAAAGACTGCTTTTTCTTGACATTGGGAAGACCTACAAAAATTTATTCAAACCTGAGTTGACTGGGTAGATATATTTGGAAAAGAGACAGTTTTACATATGTAACTGCATTTCAGCAACATTAATTTTTTTCTTTCATTTCTATGCCCATTTCTTCCTTAGCACATAGTAGGGATTCGATCAATAGTGGCTGCCTTGAATGGGTAAATTACTGTCAATTTGAGCCTCTGTGAAAAAAAAAATCAGGCATAGGCGTTTTATCGGTATTAATTGAGGGTCTTCTATATGCCAATTCTTTGCTTATAAGGTAATATGAAAATGAGGAAATCAACGTTATTTGTCTCCCCAAGAAACTCCTGTTTAGTAAGGAGAGTAAATCAAAACAGTTAATTACAGAGAAGTGTGGTAACTGTTCTTACAGGACTAAGAAAGGTCTGTGGTAACACGGGAAGAATGATAAAATCAGAGTACTTCATAGAAGTAGGAGAATTTTGGTCAAGTATTGACATAGATGACATCCTTTGTACATCATACAGAAATGTCTAATATGGTTTTTGTCACATATTTGAGTTCAATCTCAACTCTACCTCTTATAAGGCATTTATAGCCTCTGAAGCTTGGCCTTCTGATGTGTACAATGGAGTAATAGTACCTATCTCGAAGAGTGGAGGTAAGGATATATTGAGAAGATTCTTGTGTAGCAATGTCATTGGTATCCTGCCCACATCCCTGTACTTTTATTGCTTCAGTGAAGGCTGTTCCTACTTCCTACCTGTGTTTTTTGCTGAAGAGCTTTGCTTTGTCTGTCCATCAGTGCTGACCTTGCCAGTCATGTGGAGGCCAGAAGTGCTAGAAAATTATCCTCTCACAAGAGTAGCTTACAGTTACAGATGGGAGCTGTGGCATAAATACCCTGTCTCCCTTGACTCTTCAATAGTATAAATCTGATGCATGTGATTTATAGTTTCCCTGAGTTTCTTTGCAGGATTAAGCTCTAGTCACATGCAGCAGTAGCTGGTTTTATAATGTACCTTTTACCATCTGCCTTTCCTTTCCCGTACCATGTCCCTACTTCCCTACTAATGCTCCCTGAAACTTCCAAAAACCACTAACACTTGAATCCTTGTTTCAGGTCTCATGTCTGGGAAATCCCAAGCACTGATCACAGCACTTTGCACACAGAAGAATAGAAAGTGGTGAGTGAATGCCGAGTGATAGCAGAGCAACATATTGTTTCTTTCTAGTTAGATACCTCATACAGCCCTTTACTTGTCTCCAGGTTAAAGCTGAATGAAAAATCAGGCACAACATACCAGATATACTCTCCAATTTTCTGTATCTTGACAAATTGCAGGGGGCCCATTATAAGCACATACACAAGATTATTTGTGAATAATGCGTACTATTAACTCTCTAGTTTACCCTTCCTCATTTCTCATTTTGAAGACCCTTGTGGATTATATGCACAAACACAAAATCTCATTACCATTTTTTGATTCTTAGCTATTATTCAGGAAAACAGAAGCCAACTGGACTTTATCATTCACCTTTGTTACCATGTCCATGGGAGTATGTGATCAATGGAATTAAATAATAATAGAATCTTAGAGCTGAAAAGGACATACAGATCATGTAGTCCTAGCCCATCATTTATAAATGAGAAAACTTAGATTCAGAAAACTAAATGACTTTCCCATGACAACATGGTCAGTAAATTTATTCTGTGAGTCTTTGTCTAGGACTCAGGCAGATAATGAAGTCAAATATGCCAGTATACTGTTCCATGTTCTTTTCGGTCTCCATCCCCATCTCCACTGTTCCTCTACCTTACTTCCCTTTCCTCTATCAAATCTGTTTTCAGAAATTGACTTAAAATTATTCATAGTGAAAATGACTGGAAACACATTCCACTATGACACATATCAAGGATATTTTTATTTTAGCAGGAATCAAACTGTTCAGCTAAAATGGTAGAAGATTTCCAAAATCCACTAGCAGGTAGGACAGGTGAAGGATGTAAAAAGGATTTTTCTTTGCATCCCTGAAATCTCTTCATTTATTACATCCTTCTCTGAGTATATTGTTCAACATTAGACATAACATGCCTAAATAGTAATGCTATGAGATACTGTGGATAAGAACACACTTAATATAATAAAGTGCCAAGAAGTACCAAAACCAATCTGCAATGGAACATGCATTTCCAGCTCATCTTCCAAGTGGGAAATAATCTTTCCCATAAAATATACTTCAAATGTTTTTATTACTACATTCCAGAAAATAGGAATCCTACAAAGAAAATCTAACAAAGAGAATAGAGACACTTTTAGTTTATAATAAAACTGTCAGGTAACATGAAGAAACAGAATGTGGCATAAAATGTACAGATCACAGAAACAAAAGTCTTGAGTTCCTGAATGGTCACTAAACATTTTCAACCTTCAGTTTTCTTGTCTGACAGCTGAGTTACTCATCTTTGCCCTCCCTACCTCACAAGAATGCTGCAAGGATGACACTAATTAAAGGATGAATATAGAAAGTATACATGTTGTCAAGTATATGAGTTGACATAGAGGGACTTTATTTGTCATGTTTTCTAAAACCGTCTTTTAATGGCTTTTTATGTTACATACAGAACAGTGAATTGTTTTTGTTAAGGTTTAATTTTGCTATCAAACAATGCAGAGACTAAAAATTGGGACTATATGCTGGGAAAGAACGTCTTCTGTTGACCTCCCATTGCTATCACTTTTGAGCATCTCCATTGTCTAAGTGGAGACTCTCCCCATTTTCTACTATGTGTAGATTTTTCTAAAAGGTGTTAGGAAAATCACAAAATGGCCACCACTGTCAGTAAATAGTCTTTTGTTAATGTCAGATTCTTCTCTCAAAGTCCAGATGAGAAGCAGGGAGGATAATAAAAACCTTAGAATTGTATAATTGGAAGGAAGCTTTGTTAAATTTTGTCATTTATGACATGAGATGCTGAGTGGTTGCATGACCTTCCTAGGTCCAATAACTATGTCTTATTTTGAGTTCCACCACAGGCAACTGTGAGTTGAAAAGTGAGACAAAGAAGGGCAGAAAGCCAATACAGTGTACACAATCAAGGCAGCTGCACCTCTGAGAGTTTGAACTTAATTCTATTGGAGAAACTCTGGGAACCAATGTAGAACTGGTGCCTCAGAGTTATCTCCCTCACGGTGATGGAGCTGGAGTTTGTATATCATTGTTGGACGGCTGCTCCCAGGAGGCAATAATATCCCAGAACTTCCAGCCTGCCATACTGGCAGTGGGGTGAGTTCCAGCAGCACAAGAATGCTCTCAAATATCCTCAAAAGGTACCAGTATAGATGCTGGCAGACAGGAGGTGGGGCCTTGTACATTGATGTGTTAAGAATGAGGAGGTATGGGCAGGGCATTGAGATTATCTGCCATATATCATGAAGTGGCTGAGCCAGGACTTGAATCTAGGTCTTTAGATGCCTGATCCAGGCACGATCCACTCTAGCACATTGCCTTCTATTATACCTCATTCCAGTTGCTTACTAACCATGTTAGGCTCTGTATTAAATTATTGGATGAAAACAGGAAATAAACAATTTCATAAAACAGTATATACTGAAAATATGTAGTGATGGTCATGCATTGGTATTAGCTTGGTGTTTTAAAGCATTTATTTTCAAAAATAATATTAAGTCATTATCTGTTTGGGATTTTATAACTACATTGCAATAAACAAACCTTGGTTTCTTTATTGACTACACTGAATATATTTTTGTTTCTTTAAAAGACTGTTATGTCTATTTAAGAATAGGCTTACAGAAATTTGGTAAAGATTCAACTGTACTCAGGGACATTCACAAAACTTTTTAAAAAACATTTCTGCCCATGTCAATATGCTTACTACTGGGATTGGCAAGCCCACAGGCAATATCACCAATCCTAACTCCACTGCTGTTTATAGGGGAAATTTGGTATTTATATTCTGTAAAAAAATACGGATCTATGGATTTATATCACCTTATTTATCATATGCTTCTAGGTCCTAAGTTATTTTTCTGTAGGGAGTGTAGATGGCATGACCCAAAGGTCAATATGGTTAAAAGTCATGCCAAGAAATAGGTCATATAACAACTTAATAGTGGTGTTAAAATAATAACAATAATAAAAGGCTATCAGTTTAGCTACCATAATTAATAATATCAATCTCTCCATAATGAGCAATGTGTGAGGATTTTGTGTATGTTTTCAATTAGTGGCCCTACTGGCATCTTAGGAAGAAGGAGGGTGGCATTATGGATGTGAATCCTTCTCCTAAGCTGACTCTCTAAGTTAGAGCAAACATCTGACTTGAACAAGGATATAACCACATTGATTCAAGGGGGCATCTCTTCTGGCTTCTCCCCAAGCCATGCAGAGAGAGTGAAGACTGCTCCACGGTTGGCGAGGCTCTGTTTACTGGTAGCCCAAGCACATCCTGTCTTTTCTCCCTTTCAGTTAGTCCAGGAAGCCACACAAAAACAATCTGTAAGACAGAATTGATTCCTTTTCTCTCTCCACATCTCTGATTTCCCTGGGAAGTCCAGGTAGATGTTTACTCTCTGAGAAGGGCAGACATTAGTGTTTCCTCCCCCTCATACAGTGGGGGTTGTATGGCAAGAAATTGACATGTCTCTTTGAAGTACTGAATGATAATGACGCAAAATTTTGGAAGGCTATAGAAGAATTATTCCATTATTTTTAATATGCTAATTCATTATAAACAAATGTTATGAAGAATTTTATCCCTTCTGAACATTCCTTCTTTAATATTGCTGTAAACTTAATTAGGATTTACTTGGTTTAAAAAAAGTAAATTATCTGTCAATTAAGAAGCCAATTTTCCTAATCTTCCACCTTTTATTTTGAACTGTTGATTCTATTTCAAATGATTTTGTGGATTCTCTCTGGAAGATGAAAAAGACAGTTCAAAAAAGGAAGTTCTGTCATATAAATCCAGGTGACTTTCTCGTTAGCTTTTGACAGCACCAGTAGTCAAGAGTGCACATTCCATAAAAGGAGAGAGAGAGCACTGAGCTTAAACTCTGCTGTGCTGGGGAATGTTTTCTGCTTAACAAGATGCTTTCGAATCGGCAAAGAGTAAAATAAAGCATTTTCAGTTCTGAGGCTCTTTTACGTGGGCAAAGTGAGAGTATGAAATGACACAATTATATGGGTAATTCAGATCAACTGGATGATTTTAGCATAATTAGCAGCTAACTTTTGGGTATTACTTAGCTGAATAACTGAATCTGTTTGCAGCATCCCTTCAAATCTAATGTATCTATCATCTCTCCTCCTCAACTTAGACTTCCTTAAGTCAGTCATATTAGCATTTTTGCAAATCAGAAACCTGTCAATTTCCTCCTCACCATATATTTTGCTACCAAGGGCAGTTAATTCTTCTATCAAAAGGATTATGATGTCTCCCTCATCTTAGGACTGTAATAACACAAGAGTAATAACACACCATTTTTACTCTATTAAAGTCCTAGTTATATGCCTTTTGATTTCTACTCTGTAATATCCAAGACTGAATTACTTAAAGATATTTCTTTCATTAGAGTCGTCCTTTTACTTAATGACCTATTTCCTACCACATCAAGTCCAAATTTATTTTTTGTTTTGTTTTAAATGTTATTCAAAACATTGTCCCTCTGTGGCCAAACTTGATCATCTCTAATCAATAATGTGATGACTTTTTTCATTTGATTCTTCATTCAGACATTCATTAAAAACTAGCTTGGGAGGTTTTAAGGGTAGCTAAGATGTAGAAATCAGTAAGAGAAATAAGCTGGGGCAAGATTATATAAAAGTTTCGTGAGTGATATTAAAGTGTCTCTATTTATCCTAAAAGGAATAATGTACTATTGAAGGTTTCTAAACAGAAGAATGATATGATCATCAATTTTTATAGAAATATCTGACTGCATTTTAGAAAAATAGATTTTAGGGGTAAGATGGATTTTCTGTTGATTATTCTGTTTCACTGCAACCCTTTCTAAGTTCTTTTCTCTATTGCAGAGGAGAAGATGACTACATTTTCCAGAATATTATTAACCTATAGTTTGCTAATGAGAGGCAGTTGTGCAGGATTTTGATGGTAGGAAAGAAGGAAAAACAATTATTCTCTTGAAGCAGTTGCAGTAAAAACCATGGGAAAACGTGACATTCACAGCAGCTTCCTGGTGAGCTACTAAGAGCCACCAGTTTAAGTCCCTCAGGCTGAGTCTTCAGGCATCGGCTTCTCTGGTCTTCAATGTCAGCTTCCTTATCCTTTGCTCTTCCAGTTCTCCAATTATGGAGCACTATTTCATACAGTAAACCCCTTACACCTTGCATAAATAGAGTGGCTTCCATTTCACTAACCTCACCTTGACTGATAAAGAAAAGGTTTAAAATAAAAAAAAAGAAGAAGGTTGAGGGCCCTGTTAGGAGATTACAGCTGTGATCCAGACAAAAAGAGAGGGAAGTCTGCATTAATTTAATGGTAATATAGGTGGTAGTGGCAACAATTGAAGATGTTTGGGAAGAGGAATGTATTGGGCTTGCTGGTTGAATGGACGGAAGCACAAGGAAAGAAGTCTCAGATCATTTTCAGGTTCCTGACTTTGGCCATTAGGTAGATAGTACTAAGAAAGTAAGTAAAAAGTTATAAGTAATAAGGAACAGCAGAAGAGAAGAAGGAGAATTGATGATAATTTCATTAGACTCATTTGAGGTGCCCATGGATTATTAAAGTACAGATATCTGGTAGTTTGTAGGTCAGAAGTCTGACAGTAAGAAAAAGTAACAGATGCTATAAACTTAGGAGTTAATCAGCATAAAGATGAAAAAGCTGTGTTTATGGGTGAACTTGCCCATAGGACATATGAAGAACACAAAAAGAGACCCAATGATAGCCCTGAAAAGATCAACAATTACAATTTTTACTAGAAAACAGTAGACCATAAAGGAAATTTGGAAACAGCAGCCGAAGAAGTAATCTCCCAGAATTTCTGCAGGGAAACGTGAGATCAGAACCCTCAGTCATGCAAGACAGACACATCTTCTGTTGAAGTATGGGAGGAGGAAAGGACTAGAGGGAATCCAGACTTGATGGCCAGAAGTAGAGCTAATTCCTGTCTGATGTTCCCATTTTCTGTGAAGAAGATAGATTAGTTGCAGAGGGTGAGGGGAGCAGGTGACGAGGTCAAAGGTTTGAGGAAAGTGGACAAGTCTAAAAAAAAGCCTTTGTGGTGAATGGGATAGAGCATTTATGGGGGAGAAAGGTAAGACAGATATTTTTGTCCTAGCTGTGCCAGTAACCAGCTGTGAAACCCTGGAAATTATTTTTTTCCCTTCTAAATGTTCTTGTCCTCATATCCAGGTAGATGAAGGAGCTGGGCTACATTTTATCCAAGGTCTTTTGGAGTCCTTCGGTGACAGTCTTAATTTCCTTTCAATCTATCTAAATGATAGCCAGCCTTCAAGTCTCAGTGAAATTTCCATATGTTCTGAGAAGAATTCTTGCAAGTCCAGCTTTTAAGGTTCACTTGTAGCTTAAACTTCTACAGTGCATTTTCTACCACACAATAGTGTGCAAATTAATTGTATACATTAGAAATAGAATTGTACATAATTGTATACAACTGCACATAATTGCATACATTAGAAAAATAATTTGTTTTTCTCAAAGACTTTAAGCACATAACTTCAGTGCTGAGAGAGAGGCTTATAACACAAAACTGCTGTCCCTTCCCCCATATAATTACTCTATTCTCTACATACCACCATATTGAACTCAACCAGTTCCTTTGGTATTTACTTTAATATTTCTAAATTGCACATGACCCCTTTCTTCTCTGACCTCAATACCCATCTCTCCCCTTTACTTATTCTTTGACAGCCATAGTGGCTTCTTTGCTGTTCCACAAACACAGGAGGCATGTGTTCATCAAACATACCTGGCAGGCCACTTTCCTTAACACACCAAGAAGGGTTTGCACTGTTTCCTGTGCCTAAAATGCTCTTCCTGGTACTATAGGCAAGACTTACTCCCTTACCTTCTCAAGGTCTTTCCCCACAAGTCGCTATCTCAGTGAACTTCCTTCTCTAGCTAAAATGGCAACTGGCACTCACAGCAGCAAGGCTTATTTCCTTCACTTATGACAATATAATAAACCCTGTATTTTACTTGTTTCTCTTGGTTAATCTCTTTCCTCTACCCATGTATAAGTTTTATGAAGGCAGGAATTTTTGTCTACATCATTCAAGTGTACCACTGGTGACTGGAACAATGCCAGGTACATGACAGGTACTTAACAAATATCTGTTAATTTATGAATGCTGCTACTTTGTATTTACCAAATTTATGTATGACTTTTTAAAAATATATTAAAGCTTGAACTCCCTTAGAGCCCTCTGCATATCCCCATCCTCTATTATTTAATTAAAATTGCTGTTTAAATTATTACATCTATGTTAATATTGATCACTGTTGAACCACTGTGGGTACTATGATTCAGGCTCTGGGATAGAAGGCAGAAGAAAGAGGGGCAAATGAATTTATTGTAGTGGAATGGTCTTCTGGAAGGTTCCCTCTCAAAAATATCTCCTCCTCCAGCATTTCCTCCTCCGCCTCTCTGATGCCTGAATTCTTTGCACTAACCACTCGCTTCTTGGTGTTATGCACCTGACCTTTGGGAAAATCAATACTTGTGGAAAGTATGACTTATCTGTCCAATAGCTCCTCAGTGTGAATTATTTTTCCAGTAGACACAAACAGTGGTGGCACAGTGACAGTGTAGTAACTGAAATGGGGGAAACAGGTACAGAATTGAGATGAGGGAAGATCAGGAAATAAATATTGCAATTTTGTGCTGGTGTTAGGGGAAATAGCAAACCAAGGATGAGCACAAAGCACTAAATAGGATTCACATGCATGTTCTGGAACTCCATCAAAACAAGTCTTAGAGGAGGAGGTTCTTACAGAGCTGAGTAACCAATCACCTTTTTCTACTGATTGGGGAACTAAGGCCTGAGGTACACCAGTACCACATAGCTAATTAATGGTAGATTTAGTTTCAGAATCTGATTTTTTTTATTATCCCGGTCTGCTTCTGAATATTTAATACTGTCTCATATGCCCTTTATTTAATGTATGCTATTAATTCTTTGAAGCAAATCCATTCTTCTTTACTAATTCCCAATAAAACACATTCTTTCAGAGAGCCTATGCTTCCTTCTAGTTTTCATTCTAAAGAGATTAAATAGAGGATGTCAACTTTCAAATACTGCTCTTATCGAACTCTAGACACAAGTCACTCTCTCCCACCTCTCAACTGCAAATATTTAGCTACTCAGAAGGTTACATATTCCATTATTATCCAGCCAATAGATGAATAGTTGCCAACAAGTAAAAGTCTTTTCAGCATCCAAGTCCTCAGCTTGCATCATTTGACAGTGATTTCTGTCCATTCTTGGTTTTCAACCCTATAATAGCTCTCGAGCCATTTATTTAATGCCCTGTAAATGTGTATTTGATTGTTATCACATATTAATCTTTTGGGTAGGATGGCATTAGGCTTTTAGGGGAAATAAATGAGGTCCCTTAATTTGCTTTTATCTTGCTTCTAGAATAGCACTTAATAACACATGCTTATCAAGGTAAGACTTCTTTTTATAAATCAGTAATGATTTGTTAACCATTATGCACTTCTAATGCTACATAATCCTTTCCCTAAACACTCTTCCACATCACTTCATGGTCTAAAATGAATCATCTGATCTCTAAACTTCCTAAATTTGCTTCTGATCTTTTGTTAATATGGCAAATTCTTGTCTTTTCTCTTAATGCATTGTTTTATAACATACCATTTGGCACTGCACTGTCTTTCCTGTTTCGCAGCCCAGACACGACATCTGGCCTTCTTTGGGACAGAACAAGGGATCAGGTAGCATAGGGAAGAGCTACACAGGACATGACCAAGGCCAA
This sequence comes from Callithrix jacchus, assembly GCF_049354715.1. Lineage (NCBI taxonomy): Eukaryota > Metazoa > Chordata > Mammalia > Primates > Cebidae > Callithrix > Callithrix jacchus. The sequence continues at coordinate 23,247,006 of NC_133524.1, forward strand.
TGTACTAAATAAACAAATCAAGGTACAGCCAACAGCAGTCAAGTTGTGGGATTAGAGGAGCCTGAAGTCAAAATGAGGAAGAAGAAATAGAGGCAAGTTTAGGAAGGCTGTTTGATAGCCTGTGGTCTTACAGCAGTGAATGCAGATAGAGCAATGATCGAGAGTGCCTCTCATACAGACCCTAATCTCAAGAAGGAAAGGGTGAAACAACAAGGGACTCTAGAATTCTGCTAGATAATTATCTGGAACCAAAGCAGAGCTGTGCACATCAAATGGCAAAACCCAAAATCACTAATTAAAGAGCAATCGGAAGCTATGACTACAGAACTTTGATCCAAGGTCAGAGCAGGACACAAAGTCAAAAAACATGGAGCTCTCAAACTCATGATCTGGGATCCTTAATTTGTCCACACCTTAAGAACATTTTGTTTCCAGCCTCCAAGTGCCCAGGCTTGGCTGAGCCTGTAGGTCATGGTTAGGAGGCTCCAGCTGTGAGACCTGGAAGACTGCCGGAAAGAGAATTGGACTGGCTGGGAATATGAGTTATAAAAGGATTCTCAGCCAGATACTCTTTAACCTCCCTCAGTGCATTCTTTAACTTTCACAGAGGTAATTCATCTGTATTCAATGGCTTATTGGTCCTTAATGGTTCCATAGTGTTAACTATCTCTCGAAAGTAAATAAAAGCCTTTAATATCTTTTGCAGAAAATAAAGCGATGCTGAAGTCCCAGGTGTACCCTTCAGTTTTTTGTTCTGCTTGTTTTGTTTTGTTGGCAGTTCTACAGCAAAACTTCTCAATGGCACAATCTCTCTGTAGAAACTCTGGTTTTTATGATCACTCAGTAACCGTGAGACTTTTGATTTGAAGCCTTCCAAAAAGACATCCAGTTGGTTAAAAATTATCATTTCAACTCTATACCACTTTCAAATGTTACATTTTATAGACAGAATTATTAATACTGTATTATTTCATTTGTATCTCTCCTGGCTTGATACTTAGTGAAATATCTAGGTTGTTAGAAGTCGAAAAACTCTTAGAGATTAGAGTCTTCATCAGTGTGAACTTCGTCCTTTTCTTACCTAAAAATGCACCTATGGATCCAAATGTATAGACATTTTCCGGAGCTTCAAAGAATTCCTGATAACTATCCATGGACACCATGTCAACAATCTCTGCCTAGGCCAAAGTTAAATTAAGATGGTGAAGCTGGGATTCACAAGGATTAAGTAGTTTGAAAAGTTTAACCTCCACAGCTGGTGAGCTGCTCTTCCTCTATGCTCTCTTATCACCCTGGGCAGCACCTTCTCTTTGCCCTAAGATATGAGTACCTTTCCTCACTGAACTGTGAGCATTCTGAAGCTAAAATCTACATCTCAATTATTTTTATACTCCAGCACATACAAGATGTGACACATAGATGGCTCCATAAGTGTTTGCTAAAGAAGTCCAGATTCAAGGGTCTATAAATCGGAACTCTGAGTGCTCAACTCTGACCATTGGGGGTTATTGCTTTCTTGTTTCTCCACCATCAGTAGGTAGATTCTGGGGTCCCCATGGATTTTCCCACCTTCCCAAAAAGTTTGTGCAACTTTCCTAGCATTCTGATTTTCAGTCTCTTTGTCATATGTATGGATAAGAGCATTTACCTACATGTTGCCATGAGTACGAAAAGAATATTGCATGTTGAGCCCTATACACACGCCAAATTATCTTTCTTATGATCTAGCAATTACGCATTTGAAAAGCAGTGTATGCATGAAAGATTCCACTGTGGGGTCTGAGAGCCCCAGCTTCAAAATCCTGTGGAAATTAACAACACTTGGATTAGAGAGAAAAGGAAAGAAAATCTACCATGTAGACGTCTCTTGCGGGTTTCTGAGACAAGCGTCAAAACCAGGCTAAGATTAGAATTGGGTCCCAGAGGCTCTATTTCGTATTGCCCAGCCTTTCTGTTGGCCAGAGTCATCCTTGAGCTTTTCGTCATGACGGTTTCTGTATTTGTCCTGCTGCTTGTAACCCTCACCTCACTGATGTAAGCAGAGGAAAAACAACAATAAAAACAGTTGACATTTATGTCGCATTCAAAAGTTTCCTATCTACTGAACTACTTTTCTTAAAGGCATCCTCTAATGCAGCAGTGATGAAATGAAGCAGCAGAAATAGCTGGTTAGGTATGTGGCAGAAGGTTAGGTACGTGGGAGAAGATAGCTCCCGCTACCCCTTCTCAAGATATTAATTGATCCAAATGATAGCTTTTGTTGCCTCTGTACCATTCACTACAGACCTGCAAGGCTGGGAATGCTGAAACAGAATGACAGCCAATCAAATGCTTCTGCCTGTGGACTTCAGCATCTGTGAGTCATCAGCAACCAATTAGATTCTTCGGTCAGGGAAAACTCTCCTCACCAGGGTAGAAACAAGCTCTGCATGCTGCTGACCTTTACATCAGCAACTCGTGTTTCTGATCACGATGGTGAAAGGCCAATGCAGGCCTGAGAGCCCCACCCTGACACATGAAAAGAATACTTTTGCTTTGCTTCTCTGCAGAGAGCTTATGGTATTTGGTGCTGTTTGTGTTTAGGTCTCTTTGCCTCAGAGAAAGCTCTCAGCTCTGTCTTAGAAATCCTAATTGCTCTTTGCAGGGCAGTTTCATTGGCTGCCTTTTTCTCTGGGGAGTTCACAGCTATGCCTCAGAGTTTAAAGCTGAGACTCACTGAGCCTGTCAAGAGAGGTTTTAATGCTCACCCTATTAGAGACTGCAGAGCCCCCATCGACCCTGTGGCCTGGGTTGAATGAGGTAAAGGAGAGGTTTGCATAAAACACTGGTATCTTAGCCACCATCCTAGCATCTGTGGGTCTGAGCCGAACTCCAGTGTTCTCGTCTGTTTGTCTCTTCTCTCACTCTGGGGTGTTTGTGTCCAACCCTAAACCATCTGCATTTTTCCTGGTCACATAATAAAAACAAGAATTCTTACTGCAGAATTTTACTTTTACCTATTTCTTGATCTGCAGCTCCTTTATCAGCAGCTATACATTTTGTTGCTCTAGGGTTAATGTAGAAAATTCAAAGACAAGCACAGTTCACAGAATCCTAGAAAATTGCACTGATGTCACGCAGTCTACCTCATCCTGAACTTGTCCGATTCGAAGGGATCTCTTTCCAGATCACGTTCATAGCTTACAGGAAAAATGCCTCCAATTACAGTATTTCTCAATGTCTCCCAGTTTAGCCCTCTCCCATCACCATAATAACCACACCTATCACTAAGAGATAAAAAACTTGTTCCTCCCAATGTAAGACTCCTAATCTGGAGATGTGAATCTACACAGGGTGCCTCCAAGTGTCTTCCTGAGATTTCTTGGCATCAAGAGACTCTGTCTGCTATCTGGAAGCCAAGGAAGCTCTGGGATTTTCACCCACTCTTATCTCCAACGGGACGTTTGTACCCATCCCCATTATCAGCATCAGAATATCAGGAATCTAAAATCATATCGATCTTGTGGATCACCTAGGGCTGGGAAAAGCAATCTTATGAAGGGCCAGGTAGTAAAAACTTTAGGATTTGTAGTCCATAAGGTTTCTGCTGCAATTATTCAACTCCGCTGCTGCAGCAGCATGAAGGCAGCCATAGTCAAAAATGAATGGCTGTGGCTCTGTTCCGATAAAAATTTATTTATGGGCCGGGCGCGGTGGCTCAAGCCTGTAATCCCAGCACTTTGGGAGGCCGAGGCGGGTGGATCACGAGGTCAAGAGATCGAGACCATCCTGATCAACATGGTGAAACCCCGTCTCTACTCAAAATACAAAAAATTAGCTGGGCATGGTGGCGCGCGCCTGTAATCCCAGCTACTCGGGTCTGAGGCAGGAGAATTGCCTGAACCCAGGAGGTGGAGGTTGCGGTGAGCCGAGATCGCGCCATTGCACTCCTGCCTGGGTAACAAGAGCGAAACTCCCTCTCAAAAAAAAAAAAAATTATTTATGGATACTATGATTTGGATATCATAAAACTTTCAGATGTCACAAAAGTCTTTTTTTCCAATCATTTAAAAATGGAAAAAACATTCTTAGTTTGCACATTATATAAAAATAGGCAGCAGACACTAGTTTGGGGACCCCTGGGGCAGTACTCAACTGAGTCATAAGGATTATTTGGAGTACTCTTTTGTAAAATGTCATTTTATCGTCCACATCTTAGATTTCTGACTTGGCAGACAGAGTTAAGGTGGAGCCAGGTGATCTTCTTATTTAGGCAGACTCCAAGTAATTCTGATGCTGGGAGTCTTTGGATTGCACTTTAAGAAACACTGCACTAGATGGGAAGATGGAGGCAAGCCTCTCTAAGAAACAGAAAACAGGTCATGTTTAATCTTTGAAACCCCGTCTGGTCCCCTTAAGCAGAAAATCCAAAATACCTCCCTCCATTCTGAATGTATCTACCTTCAAACTAACAGATTTTAACTGTACACTCCTTTTCAAATCATTCAAGTCATGTTCGTCGGTGTCCTCACTATCTCTTGACCGATATTTATACACGTTTCTTTTACTCACATGTCTCCTTTCAGACGTTTATCCAAGGTGAATTTTCTTCTTTCTCTGCTCCTTTCCTGAATAGTTCTTAGCCTTCAGGACCTAGTTAAATGTTGCCTCCTTCGTGAGGTTTTCTCAGATCCAACGGTTCTCATTTCAGCGTGCATCAGAATCACCTGGAGGGCTTGTTAAACTATAAATTGCTGGCTCCCCCCACCAACAGAGTTTCAAAATCAACAGACTGAGAGTGGGGCCTGGCAATTTTCATTCGTAATAAATTCTCAGGTGATGCTGATGATGCTGGGTCTGGTGCCCACACTGAGAGAACCACAGCCTTAATCCACCAAGCCTGGGGATACTTTCCTTCTGATTTCAATATGGCTTCTGTGTTCCAAGAAAACATATTGACCCAAGTTCTTCTGTTTGGGGTTAGTGGTGATCTTATTGCATGCAGACTATTCCCTCAAACAGATTGTCAACCCCTTGACGACAGGAGCTATGTTATAGTTTATCGACTTTTTGGTATCATCCAAAGCACAAGTAGGTGCTTGTTTGTTCAGTAACTGATTGGTATAATGTAACATTAATAAGCTTCTCCACATAAGTGTATTAGGATTCCACAGAGAAACAGAACCAACAGGATGTGTATATACATTAAAGATTTATTTTAAGGAATTGGCTCTTGCAATTTTGAAGCCTTGGTGAGTCCAAAATCTGACAGAAGAGGCTACCAGACTGGAGACCCAGAAGGAGCTAATGTTTCAGTTTAAGTCTGAAAGCTGCTTTGTAATCTCTTGCTCTGCAGAGGGTAATCTTTTGTTCTATTCGCACCTTTAACTGATTGGATGAGGCCCACCTACATTGGGAAGGGCAATCTGTAAATGATTTAATTTCATCTCAAAACACCCTTACAGAAACATCTCAAATAATGTTTGACCACATATCTGGGCACCATGTCCCAGCCAAATTGACAAACAAAATTAACCATCACAGTGGAAAATTTGAAATTTTTCATAACTATAAGGTTAGTCTCATATATCTAGATAGTCTACATGGTTTTTCCCCATAAGGTTTATATCTCTGTGAATTGGAAAATAGGGAAATAAAGGTAAAGCTAAAAGTGGTAGAGACTAGAGGTAGGCATAAGTTTTCTGCTTCAATATACCCTAAACTACAACTTGTGCCATAATTTTACATTTCCCAGTGTGTGATTATTCCAGTTAATACATGAAAAGCATTTTTAATTGCTTGGTATTTATTTTAAGGGATGCTAGAAAAATAAAATGAACATGTCAAAACTGTGACAATAGATATTTACCAGGATGAGGCTATGTATTTAAAAAGTATCCATTAAAAATATATTACTTATGGTCACTATTTGTAAATGATGTGATCTTGTATCTAGAAAACCCTGAAGACCCCAGCAAAAGACTCTTAGACTGCTAAATAAATTCAGTAAAGTTGCAGGATTCAAAATCAACGTATAAAAATCTGTAGCATTTCTACATACCAGCAATGAAATAGCTGAGGAAGAAATCCAGAATGCTATTCCATTTACAGTAGCTACAAAAAATAAAATATCTAGGAATGTAACCAAGGAAGCCAATGCTGTCCTAGAATTTGTATGAAACAAACAAACAAAAAAGAGCTCAAATAGCTAAACAATCCTGAGCTAAAAGAACAAAGCTGAAGGCATCATCATACTACGTGACTTAAAACTATATGACAAGGCTGCAATAACCAAAACAGCATGGTGTTAACAGACACATAGACCAATGGAACAGAACAAAGACTCCAGAAATAAATCCATATACTTACAGCCAACTGATATTTGACAAAGGCATCAAGGAAATTCAATGAAGAAAGGGTACCATCTTCAATAAATGGTGGTGGGAAAATTGGATATTCTTATGAAGAACAATGAAACTGGAACCTTATCTCTTTATACAAAAATTAACTCAAGATGGATTAAAGACTTAAACATAAGACCTGAAATTCTATTACAGCTAGTGGCAAAAGTGTAATGCTAGACATTCAGAATAACTGAGGCACTTCAATATTTTAAAGCCAATTTAGAGTTCTGCTCCTTCTGTCCACACTCTCTAAAGTGGCAGTTAAGTTCTAGAAATGAAGGTGGGAGAGCTACATGGCTTTTAGGTATTAAGTGGTGTGGGCATTTTGTCCGCAGGTACTTTCCATTGTGCATTGTCTTTTGCTCATTTCCTCTGAACTTTGGCACTGGCCTTTAACCTGGCTGTGTCTGTGCAGATGTGTCTGTTGCTCTCTTGGGCTGGCTCCTTTTCTCTGTGCTACAACCAAGCCCTGTGAAAGGAAGGCTGAAGGAAACATTTACATATTTCCTGCCTGCTACCCTCAGAAACCAAGGATAGGGGCACTCGCTCAGGCCCTTTTCATGTAGACTTGTCCTGGCATGATCCCTATTTGCCAGCAGATACACCACTTTAGCATGGGCTCTTCCCCATGAAGACTAACACCCTTTCATCTCTATGATCTCCACTCACAGAATGAAACACAGATCTTTTATACATACACATAAGCTCCTCCAGTCAAATTTGCCCAGAACTTCTTTAATCCATTCCCCACTGCCACGATAAGGAATCTGAGGTGAAGGAGGTACTGGGCCTTTTACTCAGGTAGCTTCTGAAGTTAGATTCCAGGGAAAACATTGGTTGAAAAAGGGTTATAAGATTTTTATGCAAACTCATGGCCCCACAATTCCCACTATATTATACACACACACACACGCACACACAGAGGAAATATACACCCACATATATATGTGTATATGTATATAAATATACACACATATATGTATATATATATGTGTGTAGGTGTATATTTCCTGTGTGTGTGTGTGTGTGTGTATATATATGTATGTGTGTGTATATATATGTGTGTGTGTGTGTGTATATTTCCTGATGGTTTTGCCATAAGGCAGGAAAAACAAATGGGACTCAAGGAAAGTGATCCAAAAGTAAAAACAACTGAGAGCTATATGGTACTATAATATCTTCTCTGTGATAACTGTAAACAGGTAGTTAATGGTGGAAAAATAGAAGTAAGTAAAGGCCAGGAATTCTAAAGCCCAAACTAAGAACTGAAAATTATTGTTGCCTATATTTGTATAACAAATGGGTGCTGTTTTAGAGTAACTGAAAAAAAATAGATTTCTACTTTAGTCTGAAAAAGAATAGGAGCTAAACTAAACAGCAATTAAAATGGTTAAAAGTTAATGGGAAAAGTTGCTTCTAGGGTTTCATATTTCTTTAATTTTGGTCTATATTATATTGTGACATTTAAGCCCCTTATTTATATTTTGATAGAAAGTTACATTTTTGATAAAAAAGTGGTTGATGTTTACATTTAGCACACCAATAAAAAATAGTTTCCCTATTTTTACTATGAGATGACAAACTTTGGCTTTTAGGCCACATGTAGCACAATACCTGCTCTTATAAATAAAAGTGTTATTGAAACACAGCCACACCAATTTGTTTACACATTGTGTATGGCTGCAATGGCAGAATTGAGTAGATGAAACAGAGACTATATGGCCTACAAACTCAATAATATTTACTACATTGCTCTTTACAGAAATACTTTATTGGCCCCTGCTTCATACAATGACATAATAATCCAGGTGTCCATATCCACCTTGTTGAAAATTATGTAAATTACTGGCAAAGTGCTTTTGAGAATTAAAGGTCTGTATGACCAGCCTAATAAAATCACACTTCACATTAATGGAAAATACAATTTCACTTGCTGGTGAGGAGTTGTGATTCGTTGGAGGAGGAAAGATGTTCTGGTTTTGGGTGTTTTCATCCTTTTTGTGTTGGTTTCTTCTTATTTTTGTGGATTTATCTACCTGTGGTCTTTGTAGTTGGTGACTTTCGAATGGGGTCTCTGAGTTGATGTCCTTTTTGTTGATGACGAAGTTATTTCTTTCTGTTGTTTAGTTTTCCTTCTAACAAACCCCTCTGATGTAGGAGGGTTGAGGTCCATTCCAGGCCCTGCTTGCCTAGGGATCACCTGCAGAAGCTGCAGAACATTAAGGGTTTCTGCCAGTTTCTTCTTCTGTTATCTTTGACTCAGAAGGATACCCACCAGATGTCAGCCTGAGCTCTCCTTTATAAGGTGTCTCTTTGGATATATGGGAGTCAGGGAGCTGCTTGAGGAGAAAGTCTGACAGAAACAGGCTTCAGAAAGTGCATAATAACAAACTTCTCTGAGCTAAAAGAACATGTTCTAACCCAATGCAAAGAAACTAAGAACCTTGAAAAAAGGTTTGAAGACATGCTGAGAATAAACAACTTAGAGAAGAATATAAATGAATTAATGGAGCTAAAAAACACAACATGAGAATTTTGCGAAGTATACACAAGTTTCAATAGCTGATTGACTAAGCAGAAGAAAGGGTATCAGAGACTGAAGATCAACTCAATGAAATAAAATGAGAAGGCAAGATTAGAGAAAAAAGAGTGAAAAGAAATGAACAAAGCCTTCAATAAATATGGGATTATGTGAAAAGACCTAATCTATGATTGATAGGTGTACCTGAATGTGATGGAGAGAACAAATCGAAGCTGGAAGACACTCTTCAGGATATTATCCAGGAGAACTTCCCCAACCTAACAAGGCAGGCCAACATTCAAGTCCAGGAATCACAGAGAACACCACAAAGATATTCCTCAACAAGAGCAACCCCAAGGCATATAATCATCAGATTCACCAGGGTTGAATGGAAGGAAAAAATGCTAAAGGGCAGCCAGAGAGAAAGGTCAGGTTACTCACAAAGGGAAGCCCATCAGACTCACAGAGGATCTCTTGGCAGAAACCCTACAAGCCAGAAGAGAGTGAGGGCCAATATTCAACATCCTTAAAGAAAAGAACTTTCAACCTAGAATTTCATATCCAGCCGAACTAAGCTTCATAAGCGAAGGAAAAATAAAATCCTTAATGAACAAGTAATTGATCAGAGATTTCGTCCCCACCAGACCTGTCTTACAAACCTCCTGAAAGAAGCACTAAACACAGAAAGGAACAACCAGTACCAGCCAATCCAAAAATGTACCAAATGATAAAGAGCATCGAGACAATGAAGAAACTGCATCAACAAATGGGCAAAACAACCAGCTAGCATCAAAATGGCAGGATCAAATTCACATGTAACAATATTAACCTTAAATGTAAAGGGGCTAAATGCCCCAATCAGAAAACACAGGCTGGAAAATTGGATAAAAAGTCAAAACTCATTAGTGTGCCATATCCAAGAAACCTGTCTCATGTGCAAGGATACACATAGTCTCAAAATAAAGGAATGGAAGAAGATTTACCAAGAAAATGGAGAACAAAAAAAGCAGGAGTTGCAATCCTATTCTCTGATAAAATAGACTTTAAACCAACAAAGATCAAAAGAGACATAGAAAGGCATTGCATAGTGGTAAAAAGATCAATGCAACAAGAAGAGCTAATGATCCTAAATATATATGTACCCAATACAGGAGCACCCAGATACATAAGGCAAGTTCTTAATGACTTACAAAGAGACTTAGACTCCCACACAATAATAGTGGGAGACTTTAACACTCCACTGTCAATATTAGACAGATCAACCAGACAGAAAATTAACAAGGATATCCAGGACTTGAACTCAGACCTGGAACAAGCAAACCTAATAGACATTTACAGAACTTTCCACCCCAAATCCACAGAATATATATTCTTCTCAGCACCACATCACACCTACTCTAAAATTGACCACGTAATTGGAAGTAAAGCACTCCTCAGCAAATATAAAAGAACGGAAATGATAACAAACAGTCTCTCAGACCACAGTGCAATCAAATTAGAACTCAGGATTAAGAAACTAACTCAGAACTGCACAACTTCATGGAAACTGAACAATTGGCTCTTGAATGTTGACTGGATAAACAATGAAATGAAGGCAGAAATAAAGATGATCTTTGAAACCAATGAGAATGAAGACACAACACACCAGAATCTCTGGGACACATTTAAAGCAGTGTCTAGAGGGAAATTTATAGCAATAAATGCCCAGAAAAGAAGCAAGGAGAGATCTAAAATCGATACCCTATCATCACAATTGAAAGAGCTAGAGGAGCAAGATCAAAAAAACTCAAAAGCTAGCAGAAGACTAGCTAAGAAGAATAACTAAGATCAGAGCAGAACTGAAGGAAATAGAGACACAAAAAACTTCAAAAAATTAAAAAATCCAGGAGTTGGTTTTTGAAAAGATCAACAAAATAGACAGACTGCTAGCCAGATTAATAAAAAAGAAAAGAGAGAATCAAATAGATGCAATAAAAATCAATAAAGGGGACGTCACCACAGATTCCACAGAATACAAACTACCATCAGAGATTACTACAAACAACCCTATGCACATAAACCAGTAAAGCTGGAAGAAATGGATACATTCCTGGACACTTGCACCCTCCCAATCCTAAATCAGGAAGAAGTTGAAACCCTAAATAGACCAATAGCAAGGGCTGAAGTTGAGGCAGCAATTAATACTCTATCAACCAAAAAAAGCCCAGGTCCAGATGGGTTCACAGCCTAATTCTACCAGACATACAAAGAGGAGCTGGTGCCACTCCTTCTGAAACTATTCCAAACAATCCAAAATTAGGGAATCCTTCCCACATCATTTTCTGAGACCAACAGCATCCTGATACCAAAACCTGGCAGAGACTCACCAAGAAAAGAAAAATTCAGGCCAATATCCATGATGAACATAGAGTCAAAAACCTTCAGTAAAATCCTGGCAATCTGATTGCAACAGCACATCAAAAAGCTTATCGATCATGATCAAGTAGGCTTCATCCCAGGGATGCAAGACTGGTTCCACATATGCAAGTCTATAAACATAATCCACCACATAAACAGAAGAACCAAAGAAAAAACCACATGATTATCTCAATAGATGCAGAGAAGGCCCTTGACAAAATTTAACAGCCCTTTATGATAAAAACTCATAAACTAGGTATCAATGGAATGTATCTCAAAATAATAAAAGCTATTTACAACAAATGCACAGCCAATATCATACTAAATGGGCAAAAACTGGAAGTATTTCCTTTGAAATCTGGCACTAGAAAAGGATTCCCTCTCTCACCACTCCTATTCAGTATAGTATTGAAATTCTAGCCAGAGCAATCAGGCAAGAAAAAGAAATAAAAGATATTCAATTAGGAAAGGAGGAAGTCAAATTGTCTCAATTTGTAGACAACATGATTGTATATTTAGAAGACCCATCGTCTCAGCCCAGTCTCCTTACACTGATAAGCAACTTCAGCAAAGTCTTGGGATACAAAATCAACATGCAGAAATCACAAGAATTACTATATACCAATAACGGACTTAATGAGAGCCAAATCAAGAAAGAACTGCCATTCACAATTGTTACAGAGAATAAAATACCTAGGAATACAACTAACAAAGGATGTAAAGGACCTCTTCAAGGATAACTACAAACCACTGCTCAAGGAAATAAGAGAGGACACAAACAGATGGAAAAACATTCAATGCTCATGGTTACGAAGAATCAATATTGTGAAAATGGCCATACTGCCCAAAGTAATTTATAGATTCAATGCTATCCCCATCAAGCTACCAATAACCCTCTTCACAGAACTGGCAAAAACCACCTTAAACTTCATATGGAGCCAACAGAGAACCAGCATAGCCAACTCAATTCTAAGAAAAAAGAACAAAGCTGGAGGCATCACACTACCTGACCTCAAACTATACTACAAGGCTACAGTAATCAAAACAGCATGGCACTGGTACCAAAACAGAGATATAGACCAATGGAACAGAACAAAGGCCTCAGACGCAACACAACATATCTACAACCATCTGATCTTTGACAAACCTGACAAAAACAAGCAATGGGGAAAGGATTCCCTGTTTAATAAATGGTGTTGGGAAAACTGGCCAGCCATGTGCAGAAAGCAGAAACTGGACCCCTTCCTGACACCTTACACTAAAATTAACTCCAGATGGATTAAAGCCTTAAACATAAGACCTAACACCATAAAAATCCTAGAAGAAAACCTAGGCAAAATCATTCAGGACATAGGCATATGCAATGACTTCATCACTAAAACACCAAAATCACTGGCAACAAAAGCCAAAATAGACAAATGGAATCTAATTAAACTCCAGAGCTTTTATACAGCAAAAGAAACAATCATTAGAGTGAACCAGCAACCAACAGAATGGGAAAAAATTTTTGCAATCTACCCATCTGACAAAGGGCTAATATCCAGAATCTGCCAAGAACTAAAACAGATTTACAAGCAAAAACAAACAAACCAACCCCTTCAAAAGTGGGCAAAGGGAATGAGCAGACATTTTTCAAAAGAAGACATTTATGCGGCCAACAAACATATAAAAAAATGCTCATCATCACTGGCCATTAGAGAAATGCAAATCAAAACCACATTGAGATACCACCTCACGCCAGTTAGAATAGTGATCATTAAAAAACCTGGAGACAACAGATGGTGGAGAGGATGTGGAGAAATAGGAAAGCTTTTACAGTGTTGGTGGGAGTGTAAATTAATTTGACCATTGTGGAAGGCAGTGTGTCACTTCCTCAAGGACCTAGAAATAGAAATTCCATTTGACCCAGCAATCCCATTACTGGGTATATATCCAAAGGATTATAAATTGTCTATTATAAAGACACATGCACACATATGTTCATTGTGGCACTGTTTATAATAGCAAAGACCTGGAACCAACCCAAATGCCATCCATGATAGACTGGACAATGAAAATGTGGCACATATACACCATGGAATACTATGCAGCCATAAAAAATAGAGTTCGTGTCCTTTGTAGGGACATAGATGAAACCATCATTCTCAGCAAGCTGACACAAGAACAGAAAATCAAACACCACATGTTCTCACTCATAGGTGGGTGTTGAACAAAGAGGACACATGGACACAGGGAGGGAAGCATGACACACAGGGGTCTGTTGGGGGGACTAGGGGAGGAACAGCGGGGGGTGGGGAGTTGGGGAGAGATAGCATGGGGAGAAATGCCAGATATAGGTGAAGGGGAGGAAGGCAGGAAATCACATTTCCATGTATGTACCTATGCAACAATCCTGCATGTTCTGCACATGTACTCCAGAACCTAAAGTGCAATAACATATATTTTTTAAAAAAAGAAAATACAATTTATGAGATAGGAAAGAATCATCTCATCTATAGCTAATGAAATATGCTAACTATGAAGAGAAAATCATAGTTTTCTTTTGTTAACTGGCCATATTAAAAAGATGAATCTTGAAAAAGTTATCCTAAAGCAAGACCTACAAGAAATAGTTAAGTCCTTGGTACTCTTAAAGAACAGTCACTCCAAGCACCAAAATTTATTGCAATTATTACCATTTCTTTGAATGGTAAAATTACTGTACTCATGATATAAATATGCGTGATATAAATAGTTTATGTCTAAAATTTTAATATTTCTTTTCATTACAAATAATACATTACAGTATTACTTGACATTGTTACTACCATAGCTAAACCAGCAGTTCTTGACTCTGGCTGCACATTAAAATTATTTTAAGAGTTTTTCAAAAGTGCTAAAACCCTGGCAGTGCCCCAGAGAAATAAAATTTTTCAGGGAGGGGCCCACAGCATTAGTCAAATTCTCCCCAGGTGTTTCTAATGTATGTCTAAGCTGAAAATCAGAGATGAAAATAACTAAACTGTGCTTATGAGTTAGTTTATGAGCTTGGATTTAATTGTGTTAGGCTGTTCTTGAACTGCTGTAAAGAGATACCTGAGACTGGGTAATTTATAAAGAAAAGAGGTTTATTTGGCTCATAGTTTGCATCATTTACAGGAAGCATACAGGAAGGCAGTGCTGGCATCTGCCTGGCTTTTGGTGAATTCTCAGGGAGCTTATAATCATGGCAGGGGGCAAAAGGGAAGCAGGCACATCCCATGTTGAAAGCAGGAACAAGCAAAAGAGAGTGGGGTGGTGGGGAGGTGTCACACACTTTTAAATGACCAGATTGTATGTGAAATCACAGCGAGAGCTCACTTATCACCAAGGGGTTGGCCCAAGCCACTCATGAGGGATCCACCCTCATGATCCAAATACCTCTCATCAGGCCCCACTACCACCATTGGGGATTACAACTCAACATGAGATTTAGGTGGGGACAAAGATCCAAACTACATCAATAACCTTTGGTATTTCCTAGAAGAAGTAAAACAACATCAAATCTGGAAACTCACAAAAATCATTTTCTAGTACCCTGCAATGGTAAACTTGATGGATATCCAGACACTAATATAAAAATATAAATACCTAGGCAAAAAGTCAGGGACATTGTCAGTTTGAAGTGAAAATGAGAAAAATTGCCTGGCATGGTGGCTCACGCCTGTAATTCTAGCACTTTGGGACGCCAAGGCAGGTGGATTGCCTGAGCTCAGGAGTTTGAGACCAGCCTGGGCAACACAGTGAAACCCCGTCTCTACTAAAGTACAGAAATTAGCTGGGCATGGTGGCATGTGCCTGTAATCCCAGCTATTTGGGAGGCTGAGGCAGGAGAATTGCTTGATCCCAGGAGGCAGAGGTTCAAGTGATTCTCCTGTCTCAGCCTCCTGAGTAGCTGATTGTGCCATTGCACTCCAGCCTAGGAAACAGAGTGAGACTCCATCTCAAAAAAAAAAAAAAAAAAACCAAGAAAAGAAAATGAGAAAAACATTTCTGTGAATAAATGACTTTCCTAGAAAATGGAGGCAGACACAGTTGTGTTTTTTTTCATCCAAGGTTTTTGAACATTAAAAAGAAAACAAAATCCTAGCTTTGAGAATTGTTTTTTTTTTTTTTTAATCTCAGACACCACTTGGACCCAGCCTGGTTGTAGGACCTCCTTCTTCAAGTGCTTCTCTCTCTCTCCTTGGGCACTCCCAGCAGTTATCAGATAACCATCTGTAGCTTTTCTGTAAGCTGTGCTTGTAGCAACAGGGACTTATCTGCCCTGATTCAAGAGTTCTTGAAATCACTTGTGCCATGGGTACCTGAAGCTTTCCTTGACACATTTTCCTTTTCTATCTTTGCACTTCAGTGGTTCTGTTCCACTGGCTTCTCAATGTCTCTCTCTACCCAGGCCTCATTCACATTCACTTGGAGGTTCATGCTGTCAACCTCCTGGCTTGCCTGCCTGCTTCTCTAGCTCTTCACCCTCCCAGCTCATTCTCACATGCTTTACCTTATCTCAAAGGGCTAGGTTGTTTTCTGCAGACCTTTCAGACAGATCAGAGTTTAGGTTTCTTTAATGTTTTACTTTTGTTGTTGTTGTTTACATTCCCAAACTAGCATTGTTCTATTATACTTACACTTGACTATGTTTCTCAAGTTCCCTGTAAGTCAGCTCCATGCTCATCTTCAATCTATAGGAATCTGTCTCATAATTGATAGTGACATCTGGGCAAGAAGAATCTTAATTGCTGTCTGTTACTTGCATAAATCTTCCATAAATTACAAAATGGGTTTTTAACCTTATTAATGAATAAACATGTTAGCCTATACAGGTGAAGTGTTCATTGCTTTTCTCAGTTAACATTTTGAATGACAGCCTGATACAGGTGAGCTGTCAAATTTGGGCATGTCTCTGAAATGTGGCTTCTTTACCTATTCAGTCCCTCATTTTCAAAATGATCTAATTTGTCACAACAGCAGCTTTGAGGATTTTCATTCTTAGGGAGAGAATATTTTTCTAGAGTTGAGTTAAATTTATTCAAGAATTTTAAATAAATCAAACATATATCTGCTGATTCAATCCAGCACAGACAGATCTTAAGGATTTGGTTGATTGCTCAGGAATTACTAAATAGCATAAAATTACTCACTTAAATCTTTCCTAACAGATACATACACACACATAAAGACTTCAAGGTTTGTACATTAGAAACACAGTCCTCACCATTATGCAATATATTAATGTAACAAACTTGCATATGTACTTCCCAAATCATAAAATAAAATAACAGATTTTGAGATTTTCTTTAGATGATTTAAAAAAAATTCATGATCTCAGGACACACACACTGATGTGATGGTGAGAGAAAGCAATCCAAAGCATAGTGCAGGAAATACATATGTCTGGAGGATCATTCACAAAGTAGGTTACTTATATACAGATAATTAAAAGTTGCTAGTAAGTTGTTATGTTTTTCTGTTTGGAACATGTGATAAACATGATGCCTGCCATAACCATTATAATTATTAGAATATTATGGTTGGAAAGGAAACATTTGCACTCATGTTTATTAGCCAGAACTAAATACTTTACTCCAGGTGCTATGTGCCCAAATCTCTCCTCTCACTTATTTTGGTATGGTAAACTGAAATGCATTACGTGTTTCTTCACTTGTATTTCCCCTAAGCTTTTCCTTCCCCCACTCCCATTCTGTTTGTGTGCAGTTGATTACATGGCCCCTGGTACAATGGCTTTCTTTACTTCCTAAAATGCATCATTACAGGCCTCTAGTGAGAGCTCTTCTACCTTACACTCTTGCTACTCAACATGCAGTCTGGAGAAGTACAGCATCAGCTGGGCCCTTGGCAGAAATCCAGAACATCTGGTCCCACCCCAGAAGGACCAAATCAGAATTTGCATTTTAGCAAAACTGCCATTTTCACATCAAAGTTGGAGAAATACTGCCATTGACATTCCACCTTTTCCTTCCCTTTCCCAAATCTTGCTCAAGGGAAGACAATTTAAGAACCAATTTGATTGGCTACTGCATTAGTAGATAGAATTCTTCAATGAAAAGAGCAAATAAGCATTATATCTCATACAATAGTAATCTCTTTTTGGATGACTTTCTTTCAATGGCACAGGGGTAAAATAGCTTAGCTATGTGACTATTAGATTCTGAGTTTCACCCATACTACATCCATTATCTTACTGAATAATTTTGAGTAGGGTCACTTTGTTAGGTTTTGAGGCAGGCAAAAATGAGGCAATGTAGTTTATGAAGGAAATTTATGTTGAAACACAATATAGTATAGTAGTTAAGAGTGTGAGCTTTGAAGAAATTCTCCTGGATTCAAAGCCTGGTTCATAATGGGGATGATAACAACAGTATCTACTTCATGAGTCTGTTACAAAATAAAGAAGTTGAGATATTAAATGTATACAACCAGTGCCTAGCACATAATTACATAAATGTTTTAAATCTATTACTATTATTGGGCATCAAGAAATCTCTGTTTACAAGAGTGAAAGCAAAAATCTGAAATACTCTTAGGAAATCTTTACATTAACCTGTAAGCTATGCTTCCAGGAACTGGAATCCTGATAGGCAGCCATTTTTAAAAAAATAGATTTTTGGGCATTTTTAAGATGTCAGAGCAGAGATACTATGGATCATGCTACAGTTTAGATGTGTGTCCCCACCCAAATCTCATGTTGAAATGTAATTCCATTCTTGGAGGTGGGGCATGGTGGGAGGTTATTGGATAATGGGGGCAGATTTCTCATGAATGGTTTAGCACCATCCTCCTTGGTGCTAACCTTGTGATAGTGAGTTCTTATGAGATCTGATCATTCAAAAGTGTGTAGTATCTCCTCTCCACCTTTCTCCTTCTCTAGCCATGTGACATGCCTGTTCCCCCTTCACCTTCCATCGTCTGCCTGCTCCCCCTTCACTTTCTGTCATGATTGTAAGCTTTCTGAGGCCTCCCTGGAATCTGACCAAATGCCATTATGCTTCCTATACAGTCTGCAGAATACTGAGCCAATTAAAAACTTTTTTGTTTATAATCGCCCAGTCTCAGGTATTTCTTTACAGCAATGCAAGAGTGGCTTAATATAGGTGACATCACAAACTACTTATGATACTAACTGATTAGAGACAAGGTATCAAGTCAAGGGGTAAGCTTAAGTTTGCAATATGTTTACTGCCACATGGAATGAGTTAGATTTGTCCTAACACAAGAACACCAATTGTAGTCTAAGTCCCAAGTAACTATCTCGAGTATGTGTTTTGAGGTTCACAATTGAGGCAGGGGAGCATATATGTTCACATTATTAAAAATGTTCAAAGTACATGCCTTTGCTGTTGTGTGTTGTGTGTCAATCACATCCATTCCAGTGTTGGTATTCTCATGCTCCTGTACTCTCTGAGCAATATATGACTAAAACTACAAGACATGGGAAGAAATACATTTGGAAGAAAAAACGCATTCATGCCACTGCACTGAGCATTCCATCATCCAAACTTTAAGCACCTCCAGAGGGGTGGCAAATCCTTATCAGTAAGGAAAGACAACCCGCTTACCAAGGGTACAAAATCTGGTCTATTTGTAGTTCTAAGTGTTTCTATTCTCTTAAAAACGATAACCCACACTTCTCAATTTACATTGTGTTTCAACCTGATCAACTTCAAAATGTAGAAAGAGTTCTTCAAGTCTCTCAGTTCAGCATTAGCCAACTATTTTCTAAATCTATCCCCATGCCAAATTTGGCAAAAGACACAAGAAATCATAATAGCTACTATGCAATTTAAAAAAATCAGTGGTTTTCTACAAAAAATAGTATTTTAGTAACATAGTTCCCAACAATCTACAGGCGTAACCCAGAGGTGTTCAGAATCCCCACTAAGTCCCTGAAGGAGGTTAATGTTATTTCCTTTGCCAGATCCTACCTGAAGTCAGTGTTGGCTCACCATACTCAGTCATTTGTTCCTTGCTCACTACTTCTCCATTTATAACATCATTTGTTAATTTAAATAAATCAAAAATTCACCAAACTCTTTATTTAAATAGGAAACCAACAGAATTGTAGTTGTGGTGGACATCGTGTAACCCCCAGCTGCTAGAAGTGCTGTCAGGAAGGGCTAATATCCAGACTCTACAAAGAACTAAAACAGATTTATAAGAAAAAAAGCAAACAAACCCATTCGAAAGTGGGTGAAGGATATGAACAGACACTTTTCAAAAGAAGACAGATATGAGGCCAACAAACATATGAAAAAATGCTCATCATCACTGGTCATCAGAGAAATGCAGATCAAAACCACATTGAGATACCATCTCAAGCCAGTTAGAATGGTGATCATTAAAAAATCTGGAGACAACAGAAGCTGGAGAGGATGTGGAGAAATAGGAACACTTTTACACTGTTGGTGGAGTGTAAATTAGTTCAACCATTGTGGAAGACAGTGTGGCAATTCCTCAAGAATCTAGAAATAGAAATTCCATTTGACCCAGCAATCCCATTACTGGGTATATATCCAAAGGATTACAAATCATTCTATTATAAGGATGCATGCACATGTATATTCATTGTGGCACTGTTTACAATAGCAAAGACTTGGAACCAACCCAAATGCCCATCTAAGATAGACCGGATAAAGAAAATGTAGCACATATACACAATGGAATACTATGCAGCCATGAAAAAGGATGAGTTCATGTCCTTTGCAGGGACATGGTTGAATCTGGAAACCATCATCCTCAGCAAGCTGACACAAGAACAGAAAACCAAACACTGCATGTTCTCACTCATAAGTGGGTGTTGAACAATGAGAACACATGGACACAGTGGGGGAACATCACACACTGGGGTCTGTTGTGGGTGGGAGGCTAGGGGAGGGATAACAAGGGGTGGGGAGACTGGGGAGGGATAACATTAGGAGAAATACGTAACATAGGTGATGGAGGGATGGAGGCAGCAAACCACCAAGGCATGTGTATACCTATGTAACAGTCCTACAAGATCTGCACATGTACCCCAAAACTTAAAGTATAAAAACAAAAGAAACAATAAATTTGTAACACTGGAGGAAAATATGACAAATTAAAAAAAAATTAAAAAAAAGAAGTGCTGTCAGAACACAGCCTTCCACTCTCAGCCCTAATGTCAGAGCAATGCCTCACTCAAGACCCCATGGTAGCAGTGGTGTCCTGGTAAATGTTTAAGAACTGACTCTTCAATAAAAAAACAAACAAGTCCAGATTGATCTATTTCCAATTTCTGTGATGTAAATACTCCCTACATTTCCGATTTCAAGATACTGACATGACTGACTTCACTGAAAACAGAATGGGAATTAAGGCACATAGTCAGCTCATACCACATGGGAGCTGGTATGAGCTAGCTCCAGTACACCACTGCATGGTGGTCCATATCCAAAGACTGATTATGTGGGAGAATAAAGGCCTGGTGAACTCAGGACAACTTGGAAGTGACGTTCCTGGGGTTAGGTGAGCAGAGGCTGTTGTCAGGTTAACATCACATTTCAACTTTCCCATTTACCCAGCCCTGCTTCCTTTCTCCTCCCTTACACAGGGTTTAGTTCCATGAACACTCCTTAATATGCATCCTATATGCTAAATTCTGTCTGCTTCCTGGGGAACCCAACCTATGAAAATATGTATTTTTTAAAATCTCTGTGTGTGCTGCCAGTGATCCTCTTCTGTTCTAAAGAATTTTCATGTTTTTATACTTTTTGCAAAACAGATAATCCAATTTAAGAATTAATACCAGGACAGCACATTTGTAAAAAAGACAATTGGAAGTACACTTACAGATTTTTAAAATAAGCTAGCAGAAACTTTCACAGGACATAACAACACTCACAGGACATAACAAGTCTGTCTCTTTTGAGACTCCTGAGGCAGAAGTAACATTTATAGGATACTTTTCTAATGCAAAATACCGTCTGCCTTTCTGCAACTGCAGGAAAGAAGGAACAATTTTCCTTTTTCTCTTGTGATAAAATGTATTTCATAAGCAGTTAGAAGGGCTTGCTATGCCAAGGCTGGCCACTGATGTTCATGAATAAACATCATAAAGAAAAACTCAGGATGTAGTAGCACAATACTTACAATATGAAAAGAAAGAGCAGAAAAACAGTTTTAAAAAATAGGCTGTGGGGCATGTAATGCTATGCACCGACACTTTGATTCTGTTCACAAGACTCTCTTGGGTCTGGTGTTGTTTGTTTCTATGTCCATGCTACTTTTGAGGGCACAGATTACTCCATTCCCAGCAAACTCCCTGAGATTCTCTAAGGTGCTCTCTACTTATGCTTACGCTGTAGCCACTTGTACTTCTGTTTCACTCTTGAGCATGCAAAAGTCATTTTGGAAATTCTATGTAGCTGTTCCTTTAGCAGTAGACACACTCCAAATGTCTGTACACAACCTACAGCCATTTCTACTGTTGGGAATTGTTGCCTTAGTAGGACCCATGAGGCACAAAGACTAGCAGATTCATAGATTCCCTTAAGTTTGTTCCCAGTTCCACTCATCCTCTACTCCACTCAATCGCAGTTATGAATGGGGCTGTGTGCAGCACAAGAGGGTGTAAAACAGCATAAGAGGAAAGAAGTTGGAAGACTAGCTGAGCTCAAAGGGATCCTACAGTGAAATTCATTAAAGTAAAACAACAAGTAACCCCTCCCCAAATCTTGTTAGTAATGGCTGTTAATATTTGTAGGGGACCCAAAGGGTGTCTGGTACATCACTCATAGAGACTGTCACCCAGGAACTAATGTCCTTAAAAAACATGTCAGATATATGGGGCACTGGCAATAAATTTGTTCTTTACTCCATCAGCATATGTGTATGTAAAATGACTGATATTGTTTGGCTGTGTCCCCACCCAATTCTCATCTTGAATTGCAGTTCCCGTAATATCCACGTGTGTGGGAGGGACCTGGTGGGGGGTCACTGAATCATTGGGGTGGTTACCCTCATGCTGCTCTTGTGATATGAGTGAATTCTCATGAGATCTGATGGTTTTATAAGGGGTTTTCTGTCACTTCACACTCATTTCTCTCTAATGCCACCATGTGAAGAAGAATGTGTTGCTTCCTTTTCTACCAAGATGGTTTAAGTTTCCTGTGGCCTTTCCAACCCTGTGGAACTCTGTCTGAGTCAATTAAACCTCTTTTCTTTATAAATTATCCAGTCTTGGGCAGTTCTTTATAGCAGCATGAGAACAGACTGATACAATGATGTATCTAAAATTAAGGTTAAAAAATCAGAGGGTGGAGGCAGAAAGAAACATTCATGACAATAATTTAGACTGTTGGAATGACTGCAATGCCCTTCTCCTCATCTCCAAGCTTAATTGCTGCTTTCCTCATGATTTTCCAGAAAGCACTTACCCATTCTTCTCTCTAAAAATGAACTCCACTCCCTTTGCACCTCTCTGAAGACAAGTAAGCCACTATCATACATGAGTTTACATTGTTTTGCCCTTATTCAACAATAAATTTTTCAAGGGCAGCATTCATATCTGATTTGTACATCTCAGTCCCTTCACTTAGTATCTTGCACCCTATGTAGGTAATCAGTTTATGTCTTTGAAGAAATGAAGCAATGACAGTAGTAATTTGGGTCTGAACACAACACAGCTTTCAGGAGCTTTCTTATGACTAGGCTTAAAGTGCTTTTCTACTGTAAGATCTAAGCATTGGAGTCCAATGTCTCCTCACTGTTTTTAAGTAAAATTGGTCATTAGAAATGAAGTGAGGATGGCAAATAATTTTGAAAGGTCTTTCCTAAGGCAAGAAAGAATTTAGGTTTAATGCCTAGTAGCCTAATTAGGCTTTGAAATGTTACTGGTATATGAAACCCAAATGCTTGTAAGCACTGATCTAGAACATCAAATATGGTTTGAATATGTTTGTTCCCCCAAAGTTTGTGTATTGAAATACTAACCTCAAAGGTTAACAAAAAACTATCTATAATCCCATAATGTAGAAAACCATGGCTATCATTAATGTGTGTATGTATCTATGTGTGTCCATTTCATATGTTTTTGTTTATATAGATACATGGGCCAATGTAGTTTTTTAAAAACAATCGATATCATTCCATAAACTGCTTTTCCTTATATTTAAAAATATTTGTTAAGAACATGATTTCTGCTATTCCAAATCAAAAACAGATATGCTGAAATTTAACTAGTATCCTATCATAGGGCTTCAAGGGTTTAAAAAATTATAATAATTATATATTCTTATTATACATGTTAATTAAAACCATGATAAATAGCCTTGTTTATAAATATTGGTATGTATATCTGATTATCTCTTTGGGGTACATTTCTGGAAGTAATATTACTGAGCCAAAGTCTATTAAACTTATACAGATTATGTATATATAATCTCAACTATCCCTTCACAGAATATAATTAAATCAAAGTTTAATTTATCAGTGTTTATATCCCTGCATCCTTTGTAGCTTTACATACTTAAAAAGAATCTGGCCAGGTGTGGTGGCTGACACCTGTAATCCCAGCATTTTGGGAGGCTGAGGCAGGCAGACCACGAGGTCAGGAGATGGAGACCATCCTGGCTAAAAGGGTGAAACCCGATCTCTACTAAAGATACAATAAATTAGCCGGGCGTGGTGGCACACACCTGTAGTCCCAGCTGCTCAGCAGGCTGAGGCAGGAGAATAGATTGAACCTGGGAGGCGGAGGTTGCAGTGAACCAAGATGGAGCCACCACACTCCATCCCAGGTGACAGAACGAGATTCCATCTCAAAAAAAAAAAAAAAAAAAGAAAAAGAAAAAGAATCTTAGCCCAATTTGCTAAAGTTACATAATTAATTTTTTTCATTTAATTACAAAGAAGCCAAATACTTTTTAATATATATGTTGTTCACTTGTCTAGTGAGTTGCCTTTAACATTTTGCCCATATTTATTCATCTTTTATTTTTTATTTTGTAAAAAGCTCCATATATAAAATATAAATAACTATAGTTATATTATATATTTTAAATTATTTTTCTGGTGTTTCCTTTGCCTTTGATGGCATTTTTGACATTAAGAAGATTTTCATTTTGACATTGTCAAATCTACTCATATTTACCTTTTTCTGTGGTTGCTTTTATGTATAAAAATTATTTTCTGCATTGATATCAGAAATGATTTTCTCTATATAAACTTAATGTTCTTCTGTGTTTTAAAAATGCAGTAATCTAGTGGGAATTAATTTCTAATAGGAGGAGTTTTTGGTCCTGCTATATATTATGTATTTTTAATTTATTTATTTTACTTATTTTGTTTGGAGTAGGTTTCTCTTTCTTCACTGATTTTAAACTGTCTACCTTTGTTGCCTACTAGATTGCTATGCAGATTTAGCTCTCAACAGTTCTCTCATGATTTGTTAATTACATAGGATAAAACTCTTTGAACGGTTGTATTTTTGATAATGTATTTAAATACTTGATAGTGCAATTTCTCTTAATTCATTTTATTTCTTTAAAGTTGTCTCTGTAGGAATGCAAGCTAGGATAGTATAAATGTCAACATTATTCTCAAATTACAAGAACTGTAACGGCAAAAGTTTTGAAATGAAGGAGAGTAGATAAGAACTTTGGGAAGATGTGGCACTTTGGCTGGACCCAGAATGGTAAAGGTGATTTGTCTTGGCAGAGAGGAAAGAGAAAGGGCATTCCAAATGGAGGGAAAGCCTGAGCAACACCCAGAATAGTGAACAAGCATTATACAGTGGGCGATGGGAGAGGGAAACTTGGAAGGGACTCAATATTTGTTGAATGCCTACTGAATGTCAGTTACTGTGCTGAGACTCTTATGAATAACTCTGAAGTCAGTTGAATCCTCATACTTTGACTCCTACGTATATTCAGTGCTTTGCTTTCCATCTGTTCCAGTTTGTATATAGAACTCAGTATTTCTTGGAATTTCCGAAACACAATTTACTTACACAAAAACTTTATTGGTCAATCAATGCAACCAATCAGTTTCTTGACCTCAACACCATATATTCTGGACTGAAAAACCCATTGTTGTAAGGTACTGTCCTGTGCATTATAAGATGTTTATCCCTGACTTCCACCCACTAGATGCCAGTAGCAATGCTGCCCCTTGCTGGGACAACTAAAATTGTCTCCGGACGTTGCCAAATGTCCCTTAGGGAGCAAAATCAACTCCAGCTGAGAAATACAGATTCTACCAAATAAAGGAAAGTTAGTGGAGGTTTTTTTGCCTCAGGCTCCTGAGTACCTGGGATTACAGGCACTCACCACCACATCTGGCTAATTTTTTGTATTTAGTAGAGATGGGGTTTCACCATGTTAGTCAGACTGGTCTCTAACACCTGATCTCAGGTGATCCACCCACCTTGACCTCCCGAAGTGCTGGGATTACAGGTGTGCACCACCACGCCTGGCCAATGGAGGGTTTTATATTGTAAAGTGCACAGCAAATGAATATCCTCTTTTTGTTTTCCTTCTTAAAGTCCACTTTTGGCTTCTCTGCAACTAGGTTTGTGCTTTTATTTTTGCTTAATCTATTGCAAGGTTTCTCAACTGTGACACTACTGACATTCACATTCAGACCAGATAATTCTTTGTTGTAGGGAGCCCTCCTATGCATTATGTGATGTTTAGTGGCATTCTCTGACTCTACCTAGGAGATACCAACGCCACCACCATCACTACCAGGTATGACAACTGATAAGGTTTTGTCTGTGTCCCCACCCAAATCTCATCTTGAATTGTAGTTCCCATAATTCCCATGTGTCAGGGAAGGGACCTGGTAGATGGCAATTGAATCGTGGGGGTGGGTCTTTCCCGTGCTGTTCTTGTGATAGTAAGTCTCACGAGATCTGATGGTTTTATAAAGGGGAGTTCCCCTATACAGGCTCTCTTGCCTGCTCACCACGACTTGCCATTGCTCCTCCTTCACCCTCCACCATGATTGTGAGGCCTCCTCAGCCACGTGGAACTGTGAATCCGTTAAACCTCATTTTCTTTTGGGAGGCCGAGGTGGGTGGATCACGAGGTCAAGAGATAGAGACCATCCTGGTCAACATGGTGAAACCCCATCTCTACTAAAAATACAAAAAATTAGCTGGGCATGGTGGTGCATGCCTGTAATCCCAGCTACTCAGGAGGCTGAGGTAGGAGAATTGCTTGAACCCAGGAGGTGGAGGTTGCGGTGAGCCGAGATCATGCCACTGCACTCCAGCCTGGGTAACAAGAGTGAAACTCCGTTTCAAAAAAAAAAAAAAAACCAAACACCTCATTTTCTTTATAAATTACCAGTCTTGGATATTCTTCATAGCAGTATGAAAATGGACTAACACAACAACCCAGTCTGTCTGTCTCCAGACATTGACAAAATTGGTCCTGGTAGAGAACCAGTGATGTAGACCATACCAAAGACAGTAAGCTTGTAGGGATACTTTTTTCCACGAAACCCACAAGATACAGCTTAGAAACCCTCTATTTTTTTTTCTTTGAAGTGCCTTTTTGATTACTAGGCAGTTGGTTTTGGTTGTTTTTCTTAGGCTGTCTCAGGGATGCCCCATCTCAGAAATATTGCTTTGGGCCAGATAATTATTTGTTGTTATGGGGCTGTCCTGTAGATTGTAGAGTGATTACCCTCTACCCACTAGATGCCAGTAACACCTCACTGCCCATCCATAGTTGTAACAACCAATACTGTCTACAGATATTGTCAAAGGTCTCCTGGAGAACAAAATTGCCCTTGGTTGACAATCACTGCTCTATTTCTACTTATGTTTCTCTATACACTAGTTTTTCTTTTCAGCCTTTTTTTGTAGAAGAAATACATATATCCCTCATTTTCCTACTCATAGACATTGAGTGATAATTTTTCTTGTTACTGTTACTTAAACATGATTATGGAAATATCCTATCTTAAGTGGTTTAATTGCTGCATTTTTTAAAACAAATATAGCATTGCCCATAAGAATAATTCTGGAAAATAACATATAGTCTAACTTGCTTAACATTTATCATTTCTCCTCTGAGTGAACATCCCTAAGCCATTTGAGCTTCTATGATAGTTCTGCTATAGATTGCCTTTGCATTAAATTTGCACACACTTTTCTATTTCACTAAATCTGAACTTGTACAGAACCTCAAGATAAGCATACTGCCTTACACATAATTACTATACTGAAATTAAAAAAATATACATATTAGAATCAAGCACTTCCTTGTCAAAATACAGCTTAATTTCTCTTTAACCAGATTTAGGGTCTTTAGGCAAGTTAGCTCCTCTGACTTTGCTCCATCCGCTGCAAAACGGGTAAGATTACCTTTTGAGTGGATTTCTTACAAATAGTAGAGATTGTGAGATAAAGCGCCAGGTATGTATCACTCAAAAATGTTAACAATTGTTATTGATTTTATCAAGAGATATTGAGGTCTACATTTCAAAAAGCCTTTAAAGTCCATACTTAAAACGTTAAATACCTATACCTAGAGCGTTTACTTCTTTCTTTCCCATATTTTCTGACTTATTTATAGTCACAACTGAGGCAGGCTGAGGAAAAAAGATTGCTGCCTTAATTTTTCTCGATTTTGCCAGAAATAACTAATTCTAATGTTTTCATGAACACTAAATTTTAATGTTTACTTAGCATCATTGTGAGGATGTCTTTTTGCAGATGTGAGAAGCACATTGCTTCTAAATAAGGCATAAGAGGTAGAATTATAAAGAAAACTAGGAAGAGTTTTACTAAAATTGGTTCTTATGGCAAAAATGCCATTTGATTGGTTTTAATGTTTTTCCCAGCAGATGAATTTTTCTTTTGCCTTAATTTTTTTCACAGATATATGTGAACATTTATGGTTTTGAGCTTCCCAGGACCAATTGAATTAAAATAAAACCTGATGAAAATAAAAGCAAAGAATAAAAGGAAAACCGACCAGTTACATTGCAAAATCAATAAAAATGCAGAATGCACTTTCTTGTCATTGAAAAGGACTGTTTTGTTCAATTTATTATACAAGGATGCAATTTCCCCTAGATTAGACAAGGAAGTGTTAACCCAAGGCTGGGTATACAGTTTTAGTCATCACAGAATTTTAGAGGTGAAAGGGACCCCTAAATTAATTAATACAACTATCTCATTTTATGAGTGGAGAAATTGAGGCCTAGAGAAGGGAAGCAACTTTCTCAGAATTTTAACCAAGGGTTAGTGACAAAATGCATACAAGGACTGATTCCCAGTGAGTCAGACATCCTGCTCTGTTGGTGACATCATTCTGATAAAAAATAGAATCGTGGAATCTTCTAAAAAAATCTAGCATTTATTTTCTAATGAACTAAAAAAAGTGGAGAATGATAGTGGAAATAACTTTAAGAACTGTTGTGGCACCAACTGCTGGGGGGAAAAAGAATATTTTGACTGGATAAGTATGAAGCTATGCTTCAATTTAGTACTATTTGAAAGCTAGAAAAGCATCATTGTTGTCTTCTACCAAGTGTTTTAGAGAAGACAAATGGACATAGCAGACTGCAAAAATAACACAGGAACAGGAAATCAAATACCACATGTTCTCACTTATAAGTGGGAACTAAATGATGAGAACTTATGAACACAAGGAAACAGCAGACACTGGTGTCTACTTTATGGGGGAGGGTGGAAGGAGGGAGAGGAGCAGAAAAGATAATTATTGGGCACTGGGCTTAATACCTGGGTAATAATATGTACAGCAAACCCCCGTGACACATGTTCACTTATGTAACTAAACCTTCACATATACCCCAAACCTAAAATCAAAGTATTTTAAAAAAGAAATTAAACTTTAACCAATATATAACATTTGCTTTTTCTTCACAAATTCTCTCATTCTCTCATTTGGGAAGCCTTATTTTTATTAAGGAACAGACACAATATTAAAAGTTCAGCAGAATTATTTAAGAATTAGTTGTTTCTTCAAATGGCCAGTATGTTTCTGATACTTCCTTATGTATATTCAATACTGCATAACATTAACATGCCTGGAATCTTCTAGTAGCCTGGTACAACTTTTCAACTTAAACATCAGTAAAACTCCTTGCGTCTTTCTCCAGGTTTTCTTGATGGTTTCTCTGTGTCCCTCTTTTGTTGTTTAAACTTGTATTGCTCAGCCATTAGTACCAGATCTTCTGGAACACTCTGATTTGCCCTTTCCAGAATTTTAACCAATTCACTAGCCATTTTCGAATCTCTCTGAGTGATGAGGGTAATTGATGTGCCTATCTTTCCTGCCCGTCCAGTGCGCCCTACTCTGTGGATATATTCTTCTATATTCCATGGGAAATCGTAATTATATACATGCGTGACATCATTAATATCAAGGCCTCTGGCTATTAAATCAGTTGTAATCAGTACCTTTGTGTTTCCACTTTTAAAGTCCTCTAATGCTCGTTCTTGGTCACTCTGTTCTCTGTTGCCATGCAGTGCTTCTGCAGATACGCCTTGGATATTGAAGTCGCTTGATAAGTCATCAGCAATGTATTTTTGTTCGACAAACAAGATGACTTTGTCATTTGGCATCAGGTTCTCTATGAATTCTTGGATAAAAGCTCGTTTTTCTTTTTCTGTGGTAACAATTATATTTTGCTTCACTGTATTTGTGGTCGTAAGATTCAGAGTACCAACATAAACCATCATAGGATCTTTCAAATAAGAATGTGCCAGTCGATGAACAGTATCTGGCCAAGTTGCACTTGTCATAACAGTCTGCCGGTCTGGGCGCACATCCATTAAAATCTTCCTTATCTCGGGTTCAAATCCCATATCCAGCATTTTATCTGCCTCATCCATAACTAAATAGGTTACGCTTCTCAGGTTGACAGAGTTATTCATCTGTAGGTAATTCAGCCTCCCAGGAGTGGCGATAATGATATCTACACCTTTGCTAATGTCTTCTATTTGTTCTTGTCTGTTTTGACCACCATATATGCAGATGCTTTTAAGACCTTTATGTGAGTACTTTGAACTTTCAGCTTCCACCTGAACAGCCAACTCTCTAGTGGGTGTAAGAACCAGCATCCCAGGACCATTCCTTTGCTCTCTAGATATTGGTTGAGAATCAAGATGAATAAACCCAGGCATTAAATAGGACAACGTTTTCCCTGTTCCAGTTTGTGCAACTCCTATAAGATCTATTCCTTGTAGAATAATTGGCCATGCTTGGGATTGAATTGGTGTTGGCTTTCTGAATCCTGCCCTTGTTATGCTTTTCAAAAGATCAGGGTATTGCCGAAAAGCGTCTTCAAACGTACAAGCAGGTTTGGGGATGAGACGCTTTTCCCCACTTTTCAAGTCATCACATGTTACATCGTAATTTTCCTTTCTCCAGTTAATCACCTGCATTTCAGACATGGAGCTTGTTGCTTTGGATTCTATGTAAAAGTTTTTCTTGATTGGTGGTAAATCTGCCCATTTGCTCTTTTCCCTCTCCAGACCGCTAGCCCTAATTTGATCCCAATCTAACGATGGCCGCGCTTCTCTAACACTGTCATTTCTGCATACATTTCTTCCAATAGGAGGTTATGCTGGATTCTGAGTTGTAGCTTTCCTGTTTTCTAATAAGAGTCTCTATGGCTGCTTTGGCCTTTTCTTTCATTTCCTTGTTACCAAAAACGTTTACTTGTGCTTCAGATGCCCCGTTTACGATGTGTATTAAAGTGTTTGTTGACCGTTCTAGAGCTTTTATTTTGGATCTACTGCGACCAATTACCGCACCAACCATACTGCTCCTTATCTTAAAGCACAATGGCGGTTCACGGGAGCCAGCTGCTCTAGGTCCCTGAAGGCCGGAGGGGCCGCTCCAGCCCCTGCCTCTGCTGCCTCTGCCATCCCAGCTGGCCCCAAGATCGCTTGAATTAGACTCAGCCCTCTTCCACTCTGGGGCCTGGTGGGACATTATGGGTTAGTGGGAGTATCAGCACTGGCTTCTCGCCTACATACGGTTGGGAAGGCAGGTCTGCAGCGTCTTCCTCGGCGCTCTCTGCAGCAAAGATGGCGGCAGCGGCGATTAGCAGGGGCGAGGCTTTGATGGCCTGACCAATCGCAGGGCCTGGACTGGGGTGAGGTCAGCAGGCGTCTGTGACGCAAATTTAAAGAGGCACTCACTCTCACAGGCTGACCCTGCCAGCACCCCAAGAGTAACTGCCGCCTAAACTTCTGTGTCCTGGGTATCCTTTTCACTCTTCTCGCAATAGTTCTGGCTCAGCTTGAGAGCAACCTTGAAGCAGGCCTTAAACATATATACCATATACACATTGTCCTTTATATAAGCCATTTATTTCTCTAAGAGAAAAAAATAGTGGATTTAAAGAAAAACGAATTTACTTATTTATATGTTCGTGAGTTTATTTATTTCGGCAGATTTCTTTTGGAGTGAATACAATACTTTGTCAAGATAAATTCATCACTTCCCTGTCCTCTAGTGTGACCTAAATTATACTAATCAGAAATCTCTTCGGTGCACACTCTAGGGGTGATGGTTAGAAGAGAGGTAGAGTGGTGCCTAAGGTACTTTAGGGGCTGTTTTAACTGGTTTGTGACTTCTCTCAGTGCCTCTTCATTTTTTTCCTTCCCTGTGGTTGGATAGATTCTGAGACCTTAGCACTGGAAGGCTGTGTAGAACTCATTTATTAGGTGCACATAGAAGACATTCTAGCAGCAGTCTGGACTGAGGGATGTCCAGCTTCTATTTAGACAGCCCCAGAGTCAGGGAGCTCTCTTCATTTCAAGAATATCCATTCCATTATGAGGGTGTTTAATGGTTACAAAAGTATTTTTGAACCAAAATGTGTGGCTTCTTGCCCTTAAGTCCTTCTTCAGACTTCTGAAGTTATATAGAATAGGCTTGATTCTCCTGTAGTCTTGTGTACTTAAGGATCTGTCAAAGGTGTTTTTTCTTTTCTATTTTTTTTTGAGATGGAGTTTCACCCTTGTTGGCCAGGCTGGAGTGCAATAGCGCCATCTTGGCTCACTGCAACCTTCGCCTCCGGGGTTCAAGTGATTCTCCTGCATCAGCCTCCTGAGTAGCTGGGATTACAGACGCCTGCCACCACGCCTGGCTACTTTTTTGTCTTTTTAGTAGAGACGGGGTTTTACCACGTTGGCCAGGCTGGTCTCTAACTCCTGACCCTCAGGTGATCCACCTGCCTCGGCTTCCCAAAATGCTGGGATTACAGGTGTGAGCCACTGTGCCTGGACTCTGGCAAAGGTTTCTGTGCACCAGGGCAACATTCCGGTTTCTTCGACGTTTCTTGCTATGGCATGGTTTCCAAGACACACGTCATCCTATTCCCTCTCCACTGGAAACGGTTCATTGAGGACCATTTACAGGGTAGCACAAAGAACTAAAAAGCACACAAACAAAAAATAACAAGCAAACAATCTGCAGAAATGGTCTTACTACTACTATTAGGGCATCTTTACTGAGAATGACAATTCTAATTTGACCTAAGAACTCCTGTAACAGTAACATGACGGGCATTTAAATTCTTGCTTCTCCTATTTACTCAGTTGGTTTTTTTTTTTTTTAATTTGCTTACCCTAAGAAGGCTGTATATGTATCCTTTCATAGTTACCTTGTTAAGTTTGGTCTATTGATGTAGTCTGTTAAATATAATTTTAATGATCATTCTCTCATCCATCACATTGGCCTCTAGTTTCACGTCTTCTGCCAATTCAGTGTTCATAGCGTCTTTCTCTCTTCAGTCAGTCACTGATTAAAATTTGATCATGGTCTACTATAGGACAGAAATCTGACACATCGGGAGAAAACTTCTCTTTGTCAGTACTTTTTCTAAATTATGCTATTTGAAGAAAAATAAAGATTTCTCGTCAAATACGTTTGGGAAACACAGCATCGTATATTCTCTCTGTTACAGTCACAATGCTTATTGGATATTCCAGAAGCTATGATAATTATAGACACTGAGAAAGATCAGTTGTTTCATCCAAAGTTCGCTAAACAAATTTGCCGATGAATATTCTCATCAATTATTTAAATAAGCTGTTTATTTGGAATAATTTTAGATGTACAGAACAGTTATGGAAGTAATACAGAGAGGTTCCCATATTGCCTCAGCCAGTTTCAGTTTCCTCTAATCTTATCATATCACATTATCATGATACATTTGTCAAATATGAGAAAACACTAGTGGTATGTTACCATTAACTAAATTCCAGACTTTATACTACAGTTTTCCATTAATGTATTTTTTCTGTTTCAAGGTCTATTTCAAGACATCATACTACATTTCATTATGTTTGGTTTGTGAGTGTTTCTCAGTTTTTTTTTTTATTTTTCATAATCTTTCCAGTTATGAGGAGTAATGATCAGGAATTTTGTATTCAAAAGGTATGCTTGATGTAACTTCTCAAGATTAGACTGGGGTTATGTGTTTTGGAAAAAAAAATATCACAGAGGTGAAGAGCCCATTTCATCACATCACATTTGGGAGATAGGTACCTGATGTCAGTGTGACCCGTCTTTGGTAACGTCAACTTCTGTCCCCTGGATAATTCACGTTATTCGGGTTTTATACACTGTAAAATTATTATTTCTCCCTTTCTATGCTCTATTTTATGGAAATGAGCCACTAAGTGCAGATAACCCTCAAGGGCTCAGTCACCATTTAAATGCAATCCTTATGATTTATTTTATACAATTAATAACGTTCTTTGGAATGTAATTTGGAAAACACTGCTCTGGATAAATACAAATTACCTAACCATGTGTTTTTTTAATCTGGTTGTTGAAGCAGATGTATTCTGATCCAGTCACGTTACAACTCCTCCATACTTCTCCATGAGTTATATTAGGAATTTTAAGGCATTCTCAATGTCTTCTAGTTTATTAACTATTTTAAAAGGGAATTTGTCTAGGTACATGTGGCTTTTATCCCTTAAAGAATGTATTATGTTTCTCTGTCTTTATGCTTTCATCTTTACTTGAATAATACTTAATATTACAGAACCATAGAATTCTACAGGCGTTGGGTACATCAGAGATAATTTTGTTTTCTCCCTTATTACAGAGAAAGTAAAATCGTGGTTCCAAATTCTTTCTGGAATTGACCAACGGTACTCATGAAATTATTGAGAGCATAAATCTAGAACCATCAGTTCTTGACTTGTAGATAGTCAAGAACATGGTAGAGGGCATTACTCTTTTAATATGAAGTGACTTGCTTCTATTCTTGTTTTATGTGGTTGATACAGAAGAACAGAAGAAGCCATAAAAGTGAACTGAAGAAAAGTCATATTGTCGGGAGAGGGGTACTTATAAAATTTGAGTGGACAGCAGTGCACTTTGTAGTGGAACTCACTGTGGTGAATTACTGTGATGACACAGAACTGATGGATATCGAAGATACTGAGAGAGATTGTGCTGTTGGGATGATTCATTACCATTTATGATTGGCCTTATGAGTTGGAAAAAATGTTTGTCAGCTAAATTAAGGGCCACCAGTGTGATATTCTTTGCTCCAAGTATCTCTACAGTGGGCTTATTTAGTGTATCTGAAATATTCCCACTAAATATGTACCCTTGTTGCTTATGGCTTGGTATGTTAGTAACGTGCTCTGGAAAAACAAAGCACAAAAATGTGGATTTGTCAGTTAGATGCTTTCTAGTGTAGCAGCTGGCTAAAAGATTCTAGGGCGGAGAGAGGCAATGATGAAAAGAGTCAAATTTCTGGTAGCAGGGATGTGACAAGTTTCCCTCAAAGAAAAAAAACAAGTTTCTACCACTTTGTTTAGGGAAGTCCCTATAATCTTAGAGGCAGGAGTAAGACAGTGAAATATTGCAAGCAGTGAATTGAGTTAATTTTCAATCACTCTGATTTCTACAAAACTCTCTTAAAGATAAGTTAATATTGCTGGCTTAAAATAGTTTCATATATGGGACTCCCTTAGAAATGATATGGGTAGTGTTTTATTTAGTAAGTCTGCTGTGATGGTCTTAGGCAAACTTGACTTATGGAATTCCAGTTAGCATTGTCGATTATAATAACTACAGTTGGTTTTTCATCTGTACAGCACTTTACAATTTATAAATACTCTTTATAGAAATAGTCTTCTTGGAATGACATATATCTGGCCATTAGTCTGTTCAATAGATGTGCTATATTATGGCAAAGCTGCTGTTATCATTGTACCTATTGGTGTGTTGATTTTGTGCACAGAATCATACTCATACCACAGAGTCTAAAGCAGTAGCAGCAGTGTGTGTGGTTAGCAATCAAGAACACTGGACCTTGAATAACTGGGCTCAAATATCACTTTCACCATTTATTAACTGTGAGTCCTTGAGAAAATTCCAAAATTCCTTTGTCTTAGTTTTGCTGTCTGTAGAATGGCATACTAGTACCTGTCTCATATGCACACACAAAGTTATACCACTTGGTTCATAGTAGGAACTCTCCAAGTATCAATTATCCCTGTTACAGAAACTGTCTGTATAGAGAGACAGCCATGGAGATTCCCTGTCCAAGGATTTTCCTGACAGTTTCCACTGGTACATATCAAAATGAAAAAAAAAATAAGGATAATAAATTTCTTTTTACCCAAATTTAAATTTACTCAATTTAAACTTATTTTATTCTAACATTATGCCCTGCTATCTTTTGTAATATATACTTTCAAAAATGAAATAAGGATTGCAAAGAATCTAGCCCTAGGGCTAGAAAGAATGTAAATCTAATGCCCAGTAGCCTAATTGGGCTTTGAAATATTATTGCTATATTTGAAACTGAAGTGCTTGTAAGAACTGATCTAGAACATTAAATGTGGCTTGAATGTTTTTGTTCCTCTGAAGTTTATATGTTGAAATCCTAACCCCAAATGTGATGGTGTTAGGAGATAGGGCCTTTGGAAAGTGACTAAGTCATGGAAGTACAGCTCTTGTAAACGGGATTAGCTTGCCCTTATAAAACAGGCCTGAGAGAAACCCCATGCCATTTTGCAGTGTGAGGTTACAATGAAAAGGCTGCCGTCTATGAACCAGAAAGCAGGCCCTTACCAGACACCAAGTCTGCTGGTAACTTGACATTGGAGTTCCCAGGCTCCAGAGCTGTGAGAAATAAATTCCTGTTGTTTGTGGGCCATCCAGTTTATGGTATTTTCTCATAGCAGCCTGACTGGACTAAGACAATTTGCAAACAAACACAAATTAGAATGCTATTAGGTGTGAATCATGGTTGCTGGCAAGAAGGACTGAAGGGAAGTTGGAGAGGCTGGAGAGCTGATGCAAAGACATATAAGGGAAGTAGGTCTGATATGATACTGTACAAGTATGAAATTAGAGATAGAAGGATGTTAAAGTTTCAGGGAAAAAACCAATGTGACCTTTGAGAAGAAATCAGGGCAGCCTGGAGGACTAGGAGAGAAGATTCAGGTTAAGGAGAAACGGGAAATGGAGAAGGATGGTTTGGGTTCTTTTGAGTTCTAGATTTCAATGTGTGATATTATGAGAAAGAATTGGCTGAACAAAGAAAAATGAAGAACTGCTTTTTGTGCCTGGCTATTTATATATTAGTTGATTATCAAGAGAATGTTATCATAGTTTATATATTAACATAAACATTAAATTGTAGACAACATGACCTAGGTTTATAAATGAAGAGTTTGCCAAGAGAAAGGAAGTCTGGGTTACTAAAGAATCTTCTCTGTTGCCCTCTCTCTAGACTGGTGTTTGTTTATAGTAAGCCTGCCTCTACATTGTACTTGGAAGCTGCCATGCCCTTTCTACAGAAACTGTCCAGCACTATAATTTCACCTTGTATAACTGGCATAAATTGATTCTAGATAAATAAATTAGATAGAGCAGGGTTCCATGTGGATGCTGAAAGATATGAGGACATAACAATACATATCCTTATAGTCTACTTGGATCAAAACTAATAAATTAACATTTAGCCAATAAAATAAGCATATTAATAGAGTACAATAGCGAGTAGAAAATGTGACAATACTCCTGAGTATAATTAACGTACCATGTTATGAAGCATTTTAAGACCACTTTTCTTGTTGTCTTTTATCTTTCTCCCACACGTGGTTTGCCTCCACTTCTCCAGTTTGTTTTTGTTCAGCCTTGGCCACAACTGCTTTTGCTTACACCGTCCTGTTTTCTAAAATTTTAGCTATCATCACCAATTTCACACACTTCTACTATTTATTGCCTAGATACTAAAGCAGCTCTTCATTTTTATTTCAAGGTACCCTGATTTTCTGTCTCTTTCTGCAATAGCTGAGGGAAGGGTGATCCTGATGCAAATGTGTTGAGTCATTGTGGGAATTCAGCGAGGTGACAATGCTTGTGACTGTCACTGAGGCATTTAAAAAATGGTAGCCTCCCCTCCCACACACCCATTTTCCTGTTATATAAATTATAGTTATTATTACAGTATCTGGCCCTGACTAGTCTCGCCTCCCTCCTGCAGAACAAAATTCTTTGGTGAACAAATTATTTCTGTTGAATTCGTTGCACCCACCAAACAGTGCAAGACCTAAACCCAACAGCTTTGGATGTGTCTGTATCATGTCTGCACTATTCAACAGTCCATAAATCACTTTCTTATGCACTGTTCATTTGCATCCCATAACAACTCTGTGAGATAGGTAATAATGGTAGGGAAACTGAGGCACAGAGACATTAGAGACTTGCTTAAGGTCAACTAAGATGCTGTTTTCCTGCTTCTCAACTGTTCTTTCCATAAGGCTGTTTCCAAAAGAAATGCTTGCTAATGACTTTTTGACAATTAAAATACATATAATATATTCAAAATCACCTGATTCACTAAGTCTGTATTGGGCACGGGGAATCCCTGTTCTCAGCTTGAAAGTGTCCATTTTGTGAAAGACTGGTGTGACATTTAGCGTAAACCTAATTTTAAAAAACAATGCATCTAAATACCTCTCAGTGAGAAACAACCCGGCAACAGCTCACTTGACCCAAAGCCAACTTCAAGAACCAATTTTTCCCAAACCACAGAAAGGCAGGATAGAGCAGCCATAATTATTTCTATGAGATAATCCTACCACCTCATGTCTTCTAAGGTGCAAGTGAATGCACTTAATTGCTCAGCTGTGTATTGACTTGAATGTAATCAACCACTTACTGGGAGTTGCTGTCTAACTATTAGGATATTGGCACAAGAAAAGCTAAATAAATTAGAGAGAGTTCACGCTTTATAAAGCTGCCTTTGGAAGGAAAGTACCTTCCATGTTCAGAGCCAGGAGGAGTTGGAAAGAAACAAGGTTGGAAGTCAGGCTGCAGTCATAACAAAATGCTTATTCCTTGTGAGCATTGCCCCATTCTGTGTTAACACAGGGCATGGCCCAAAGCCGCTGACCTCTGTAGAGTGCTCTTCTGTCATTCTGGAGTGATGGCCGGTTTTATTAAATGCACCTATTACCCACAGAGTGAGCACCAGCATGAAATGAGCTGTGCTTGATGAGCAAGGAGGACAAGAGGCTTGCTTTTTTAGCATGAATAACATCTGTTCCTTCAAGCATGAATACCGCAACAAGGGGAGGAGATGACCAGACAAGGCAGAAAAACAAACAGCATGATGTTTGGTCTCCAGGGTAATTACCTTGATATCTGGATGTTTGTCTTTTGTCCACGGGGCCTTGTGCAGCTTGACCACACTCGGCCCAAAGCTGTATCTATGAGAAAGGCTTTCAGTCCATGAGCTATTACAGGTGAAGTGTCTGTGGGACCATTTAAAAAGTAATGAAAGGATAACTATGCATTTTCTTTCAAGAAGAGACTTCTAAGAAGAGATTGGAAGGAGAGGTTACCTCAGGTAGTAGACACATTAAAGGAAAGGCTCTAAATATGAAATGATGGATCTTCTAAGATTAAAAGACCACTGCTGTGGTTTTATTCTTAGATCTTAAGTAGCTCTTTAACATTTTGAAGATTCTATCAAATGCAACCTTCTTTCACCTATTGTCCCAGCCTCCAGTTCATCTCTATTTTACCCTGTCCACCACTCTAGAACTTAAAGTACTATTTTGTTGGCTGGCTATTTGATTGCTTCTTTGTTTGCTTGATTATTTATTGGGCTGGTTGCTTGCTTCCTTGAGTGTTTGCATTGAAAATTATATCAGTATTTAAAAAAACCATCATTTGTATGTATCACAATATGTCTTAAATACATTTTTTTTTTTGCTCAAAAATGTGCTAATCCTTTTTGCTTTTGCAATCAATTATATTCTTTCAGCTTGGCAGATGAAAAGTCCTCTATTCATTTGCTCACATCCTCTTCTCTCCAGTCCAATCACTTGTTTCCTGATGGATTTTATTCAAGAACCTCGCTTGTATGTTTCTTGCTGTTTTCTACCCTCAAGAAGTACCACTTATAATTTGTGGGTGGGAGGAGGCAATGAAAAATGAAGATGTGAAAACTCTTGTTCAAAAAGCAGTAGAAACCTTCATTAAATGTACTAAAATATAAAGCTTTGTCTTCTGCAGTCTCTCTCTCAACTTGTCATGGTGTTTTAAATCTGCTATTTGATGTTATTCTGAGTAGAGCAAAATCAAAAATTGTAATCACTCACATATACTTTACCATTCATCTTTACATTGTGCAATGCCAGTTTTAAATGTAAATATAGGAACATCTCACTTCTTTACAGAATCACGGTTCATATTTCATAGCTCATAGTTCATATATTTCATGCATATGTATTTCATAAGTTTTTATATAACTTCTTGATATGAGCAAATGTGCCAACACTCCCTACCTTCAACTTAATATTGAGTAATGAAAGACTGAAAGGTAAAGAAAGTATTACCCTGTCTTTTCCCTTTACTTCAATATTATCATTTTCAGTGTAAGTGGTTGGCTAATATGAGGAAGTAATGAGTAAGAATAGATATGACGGAGTTTCACAAAACAAGAACATGTGGTTATCTTTAGCTTATCATTAAAAAAAGAATAGATACGACAGGGTTCCTTGGTTCTACATGTTTCTTAGAGTGTCTTTACCTTCTTGATGCATGCCTGAAGCCAGTTCCTGTTGGCATAAAAAACTGCCCTCTCCAGGATGTCAGCGGTCCCTCACTTTCCTACTTACTCAGTCATAGATGTAACACACTGATCTTATACTTCATTTATGTCTTACTGAACTCCCCCACATCATGAGTCCACTGGAATTCTGTGTTCATAAGAGCATCTCTAATGCTAATATGTGAGTAAGGAAGCAAGGAGTCGGGGACACACATATTGCACATGTCTCCTCTGCTCACCCATGCTCCCTTGTCCCCTAGGATTTCACTTATAAAACACAAGTTCAAGGATAAAATTATTAAGAATTTCAAGATGGTGATAACAGAGCATTAAACCAAAGGTGAGGCCCTTCTGAATTTGGGGCCCTCTGTGACTGCACAGGTTGCATGCCCATGAAGTCAGACCTGCCATTAAGTCCATGATGATGTCATCACATCAAAGTACCCAGTTTAAGTTGTCAAAGAAAAAATTTTTTCTCTTCAGTGAAGGGAAACCAGTTGAGATCAATGATAGGGTTACTTTAGTGAGGGCAAGAACCACACATCACCTTACACTTTACAAATCACTTTGCACCTTATTCTATTTGTTGAATAGACAAAAAAGTGACTATAGTTGGACAGAAAGAAAATGACAGAAAGAAAAGAAAAGGAAAAAAGAGCTACCATAATTTTTTTGGAGTGAAGTGATTAACAGCACCGATTCTAGAGCCAGAATGTCTGAGTTCCCATCTTGGTTCTATTGAATACTAATTATGTCACCTTGAATAAGTTACATAACTTCTCTTGGCCTCAGTTTACTTATTTGTGAAATGGGGATGGTGAGAATAGTACATGCCTCATAGGGCTGAGTATGAAATGAGTCAATGCATGTCAAGTGTTTAGAAGAATGCCTGGCCGATATTAAGCATTATGGAAGCAAGTGACAAGTCACATTCTTTCCAGAAGTTTCTCAGTTACTTCTCACAAGGCTAAGAGCCATGCATTTGTAAATACATTTAACATATGAGGAAAATAAGGCTCAGAGAAATGATATAATGATATAATTTACTAAGTTTACAGAGCTAGTAAAAGGAAATATGAGAAATTTAACTTGGGCTATATTCTGAATTTACATGTCAACATTGTCTTCTAATGTAACCTATGGTATTCCTCTGATTTTCCAAAATAAACCTATTTTTCATACACTATACAGTATCTATAGCATGTCTCCATTTATATGCTTGTAGGTTTCTGAAAAAAGTGACAAATAAATTTGTACTATAACCATTTAAAATATAAAGTAAACTACTTTTATGGAACCAAATGGTTAATGGTTTTGTAGGTTAAATGATAACCCCATTAAATTTTTAAGTTGTAATTTTTTATTAGCATTTGTTCAAAATGTATATCACTCCTATCAGTATGATGTTGGAGCTAGCTAAAGTTTTTCTGTTAATGTCCACCTCTTTGATTCTCAAAAGAAACACCATGAGATAAACCAAGGACTCCTGTAAGTCACCAAGAGACGATGTAGTAAAACAGAACCCTTTTATTGAAAAGGAATGTAAGTTTAGGGATAATAGGGTATGATATTTGGAATCAGGATTGCCTTAGGTATCAGGCTACCCACCTTCTCAGCCTCATGAAAATGTGATATCCTGCCAGAATCATAATTTCCCAAAGATAGGATCAGTTTTATATTATACATGTTAATTATTTTATGGAGGCAAACATGAAAATATTTTTAAGGCGTTTCATAAATTCAATTCCAATCTTGATGTCTGAATTTTATTTTCCCAAAAATGCTCTTTATCTAGGTACTTCCCTTCCATAGCAGTGTTGGTCTCAAGGTCTAATCTGATAATTGAAGAGCAACTTACTGACATAGATTATTAAGTGAAAAAAAGCAAGATGGCAAACAACATATCTGGTGTGATCTAATTTGGGTCAAACAGGAATTTAGATATAGATAGAAGCTATCTAGAAGAACATGTAATAAAAGGCCAATAGTATATTTATCTGAAATTTTCAAAGCCTATGTTACTTTATTACTTTACCTATTATTTTAATGGGTAAAATTTTATAATTAATCATTGTAGACGTATAAACAAAGAAAAAAAAAAGGAAGTCAACAAGGATCGTGCATTAAGTTAGTGAAGGAAGCTAGTCATAGAAACCCTCTCTCATGGTTATTTTTAAACCAGATTAAAAGGATAGAATGGAACTAGGGATATACTAAGAGTCCTTTGTGTAAGACCATTTGATGGCATGCAATAACATGCAGACACATACTTTTTGTGTTTTGAATTCACTTGCTGGGAACAATAACTTTATAATTTCATTAAAAAGTATAAAAACTGATAACAGCTTAGACTTGTTACACTGTTCTTTTGAAATACCATCAAAAATTTGAAATTTCCTCCAAATCATGGACCTCATGTTTTCCCTAAGTTTATAGCGTGTTTCCATCCCTGCTACTTAAAATAAATGAGTATTTCTGAAATTAAAGAGTTTATGGCCAAAAAAAAAAAGCCAATAGTGATATAATTTAAGTTGTAGAAATCAAATGCCTTTGTTTTCTTATTTTCTGTGTTCTCAATTTGTCTAAAATGCGTATATACTGCTTTTGTAATGAGGAGTACTAGCTCAAATCCTAGAAGGAAGTGCTTTTGTACACACACACACACACACACACACACACATCATTCATTTATCTGTGACAGACTAAACAAATTCATAGAGACAGAAAGTAGATACATGGTTGCCAGGGGCTGGAGGGGTGGCAAAAGGTGAGTGAGTGCTAATGGGTACAAGGGTTTCTTTTGAAGGTGATGAAAATGTTTTAAAATTTGTTTGTGGCAATGATTGCACAACTCCAAATATGCTAAAAAACACTTAATTGTCTAAATGGGTGAATCATATGTATATGAAATATATCTCAATAAAGCAGTAAAAATATCTATGGAGTATTTTTCTTAATGACAGATCAACTCTCCTTCAAACCAACATGCTTCTTGTTCAATTTGATGCTGCTAGAAACTTGAAGAATACACACTGGGGTTGGCCTAATGGTCATTATGATTTCTTTGTTTCCAAAATTCTCCATATTAGTCTCAAATAAAAATTGCTTCT
Organism: Callithrix jacchus; assembly: GCF_049354715.1. Classification (NCBI taxonomy): domain Eukaryota; kingdom Metazoa; phylum Chordata; class Mammalia; order Primates; family Cebidae; genus Callithrix; species Callithrix jacchus. The sequence continues at coordinate 23,290,502 of NC_133524.1, forward strand.
CAAAAAATCCAAGGATATTTTCCAAAATAAATAGATATTTGTAGATCATCTAGTGTCACCTTGAAGAAAGAGTAAACATAAGTCAGGAGTTCTGAGTTCCTCTACTAACTGCTACTCCTGATCTGGGTGACCTTTGGCAAGTCATTTCATCTCCTGGGCTTTGTTTTTCTACATGTAAAATGGATAGATTGGACCACATGACTACCCAGGTTTCTTTGAATTTTAAAGTTTTGTGATTTTATATGGTCAAGTGTTTGACCATTTTTTGGAAATTAGATTAACTTTCTAAAACATCACTACTATGTTCTTTCTAAATAATATATTTTTGAAAAGTTTAATCCTTATTCCAATGTTAAATGACCTCACATATACCCCAGTAAGTAAGCAAAATGCCTAAAACATGATTGAATGTAAATATTGAGGGTAGAAATACTAAAAAAAAAATTGTGTGTGTGTGTATTTTTTTCTTGGTTTCAAGCATGAATGCTCTGGCATCTCTCCAGAAAACATCCAACTGCTTTTTACCCAATGGCAAGAACTTTTAAAATAAGATGCATTTTTTTATGCCTTCCCTCCAAAAAACAGGAAGCAGCAGCCAGCTCAGCAGTGCTAACCTCCAATGGCCAGTACTGTTGTTTGTGATCATGGGCAGCTGAAAGCCAATGCTGCAGTAGCTGCAGGAGATGTCAGTTCTGACACGCGGGTCCCCGTTGTGCCCAGAACCTGCACTGGCTGATGCAAGCATTGCAGGTGCATTTGGTTATAAAGGCAGAACCTGGACTCTCAGAAGCAGTCCATGCTTTCAAGTCCCCTCCAGGGACCCAGAGGCAGAGGGGCTGGGACAAGGCTAGAGATGGAAACTTTGTAGAAAACCAGGGGTAAAACAACAAGACTTTTCTGACATTTTTGCTTCAAGGCTCAATATTTTAAATGGCTTCAAACACTTCTGAAATAAGATTTCTATGTTTTCATGCCAGAGCTTTTAAATGTTTCAAGCAAAAGTGCATTGATTATGAGATTGAGTTCATGATGATTAGAGGGTAAAGAGAACACTATCAAAGAATGGAAAGTTAACACTACAACAAGCCAAACTATAATTGTAGGGCATTTGATTCTTTTCTTTGTGTTCTCTCCATCTCCCATAGTTGCTACTTCTAATTAAAGCTATTTGCAGTACAAATAAAACAGGTCATGCTTGCTCATGCTTTTCCCTCATCAGTTCTCTATTTGGTTTGTCACTTTAACATAATCTAGTAAATTCTTATAATTGTCCCTTTTCCCTCCCCTAACAAGCTCTCCCTTTTGGAAAATAATTCCTGATGGTAGCAGCTCTGGTAGGGTGTTGGCTAGGCTGGTGAATTCAATTTCTAGGTCTGCTAGAGCAAGGCACAACACATTCAGTGATACAGAGCCACAGACAAGAAAATCTAGACATTTTGAAGTTTATTTTAAAATAGAATAGAGACAGTTACTATATTAAAGTTCAAAGGCCAACATTTGTAATTGTCCTAATTTGTTGAAATTATTTTGCTTTTTTCTTTAATTGTATAAATTTAAGGTATAAAACATGATGTACTGAAGTACATATAATAGTAAAGCGATTTCTACAGTCAAGGAAATAAATATATCCGTCATCTCACATAGTTACCATTCTTTTTCTTTTTGTTGTGAAAGTACCTAAAATCTATCTTAGCAAATTTTCTGTATACAACACAATATTATTGACTATTGTCATTTAGACTTATTCATCCTATGTAACTATAACTTTGTACCCCTTTACCTACATTTATTTTTGTGGCTTATTTCATGCAGCATAATGTCCCCTAGGTTCATCCATGCTGTTAAAAACGGCAGGATCTCCATTTCTAAGCTAAGTAGTATTCTATGCCACAATTCCTTTATCTATTCATTCGTGGATGGACACTTAAGTTGCTTCCATATCTTGGCTACTGTAAATAATACTGCGATAAACATAGCAATGCATATTTTTTATGAGATGGTGATTTTGTTTCCTTTGGGTACAAACACAGAAAAGAGATTACTGGGTTATATGGTAGTTCTATTTTCAATTTCGTTAGGAATGTCCAGTACTGTTTTCCACAATGACTGCACCAATCTACATTCCCATCAACAGTGGACAAGGGTTCCTTTTTCTCCATACCCTTGACAACACTTGTTATCTTTTGTCCTTTGGATAATTGCCATACTGACGAACGTGAGGTGATATTTTATTGTGGTTTTGATTTGCATTTCCCCGATTAGCAATGTTGAGCGCCTTTTCATATACCTGCTGGCTTTTCTTATATCATTTTTGCTTTATTTATTTATTTATTTATTTATTTGTTATTGGATATTTATTCAGGTCATTTGCCCATTTTTAAATTGGATTATCTGGTTTTGTTTTGTTTTGTTTTTGCTGTTGAATTGTGTGAGTTTCTTACGTATTTTGAAATATTAACCTCTTGTCAGATACATGGTTCCCAAATATTTTTCTCCTAGTCCACAGATCGTCTTTTTGTTTTATTGATTATTTTATTTGCTGCGCATAAACTTTTTAGTTTGATGTAGTCCCACTTGTTTATTTTTGCTTTTGTTGCCTGTGCTTTTGATGTCCTATGCTTACTTCTTTTAAAAAAAGAAAGAATAAGTTCAAACTTCACTGAATCATCATTTCTTCTGGTCAAACGTACATAAAAACTTTTTTTATTTTTAAGGCAGAGTCTCATTCTGTTGCCAGGTGCCAGGCTGGAGTGCAGTGGTGCAATCTTGGCTCACTGCAACCTCTGCCTCCTGGGTTCAAGTAATTCTCCTGCCTCAGCCTCCCTTGTAGCTAATACTACAGGTGGGCACCACTGTGCCCAGCTCATTTTTGTATTTTTAGTAGAGACGGGGTTTCACCATGTTGGCCAGGATTGTCTCGATCTCTTGACCTTGTGGTCCACCCGCCTTGGCCTCCCAAAGTGCTGGGATCACAGACATATAAACTTCTAACTTTGCTTCTCTGTGTCTGCTAGTTGCAGAGAACTGAAACATGGTCCAGAACAATATCACAGAGTAATGTTTGTGAGCAAAAAGAATTGTCAGGCAGATTTCTGGTTAAAGAGGGAGTAATGTCTTATAGAAAATACCAAAATTACTTCTTTGGCTGATTAGCTGAACATTTTGACACCCTGGCAGTCACTGTGTTTACAGAACTACTCTTACTAGTTCTATGAAAAGAGATAAAGATGGAAAGTACCATTTGGAATATACTGTATTATTGTTCACAGCTATTCAAAGATCCTACTTATACTAGCAGACAATTAAACATTCTCACTCTGTTGAATTTGGGCATGACCAGATAAGTTCCTTTGACCAGTAAAATATTAGCAGAAGTGACATGTATCACTTAGCGACAGAACTTTAAGAGTCAGGACATAATTCTCCAGTTTCTTTTATTCCTGTCTCTGTGCTTATGGAAGCAAGCATCTGGAAGCTTTTTTCAACTTGGATCAGTGAGAAAACATCAGCAGAGCCCACCTGCTGACCTGCAATAGACATGAAATGTGAGTGAGAAATAAACATTTTTCTATTAAGCTGTTGCTATTTGGGATCTGTCTGTTACAAGACTATAGTCTAGTTTGTTATGACCAATACATTAACCTTGTCCCTGAAATTTTTAACTACTGTAGGAGGTAGGACAAATACACATATCTATGCTTACATAAATGATACATACAAATTCAAACCCCACATAGTACAGAAATATAGATGGAATTGTTGAAAGAGGAGGGGTAAGAAGGGAACATGTACTAAGGAAGAAAAACCTCTAGATGACCTAGAGTCAGGTGAAGTTACTTCAGAAAGTTCTGTAAATGAACTTTGAAGAAAGTTCTAGATAAAAAAGCTAAGTGACTCATGGGAGAGGCTGCTCCAAGGAGGTATTATTTTGTAGGATAACATAAAACAACAATAGTAAGACTTTCAGGAACTTACTGACCAGGTCGTTCCCATCCCTCTCTCCCTCAGCCCTTCAGATCTATCGATTCTTTCTATTCCACTCAGTAGTGGCCATGTCTTCTCAATTTACACACTGTTATCCAATTTTTAACCAGATTGCTGTCTTAGAAAAAAGCAAAACTTTTGCATACTTAGGGAGAGATGTTCATTCAATTAACAAAATTGTGCATCTCTAGGCATAATCCAAAGTACAGAATGAACTATCTAAAGGTGATGCTCATCAGCAAAGAAAAAGGCAAGAATGCTGACCTTCTTGATGGATTCACTTTGGGGGATGGCTTTTGCACCCTAATGTTGGAAGTTTCTTGGCCCATGTTGCTGTATCATGTTTCCTCATCTATGTACCAGAAACTTTCATTTTATTCTATTATGCCATTCAGTTCTAATTTATTTTCTCACTTTTAAATTCACAATTAAAATGAAAAGCAAAGGCATGTGTATTTGCCAGTTTCTCTGAGGTTCTTAGAGCCCTAATTATGATATGAAAACAAGATTTCCAACTTTGCAGATGATGCTAAATTGAGGGAGAATAAAAACAAATGAGGAATAATTAGGTGGTGCAGCCAGATATAAAAGGATTTACATCACTTATGTTTCTGGACTAATAGAAGGCAAATGCAGGGCTGCACAGATAAATGGAAGATAATTAGCCCCCGCAAAGTATCAAAAATTGGGATCTCTGCTAAATAGGAAGGCGCTGACAAAAAGTGGTGTGAGTGAGGAGAAAGAGTGGGATGAGAGTGTCAGTGATGGTGATTACAGCCTGGGGATGATTTCATCATGGAAAAACTCCAGAGATCTGGCACATTTTCCAGCTACCCTTTTAGTTTTTATCCCTCCCTCACTCTGTCATACAGATGCATTCCATTGTTAACAATACATTTCTTTAAAGCTTTACATACAGCCTGGCTCTGTGCAGTCTTTGCACTGCAGGCAGGCTAGGAAAAAGAAGGATAACTTCAGAGGGAGGACATTTTCTTCAACCAGGGAATTTTACCTGGGAGTACATTATGGCACAAAAGTATCTAATTGTTTTGAAAGGCATATTTTGGTGGATTAAGACTAAAGTGCCCTCATGACTTCTGCAGAGATGGAAAGAGAATGCATAGATGTTGTTTCGAGTTGTTTAAGTCTTGTGCCAGGAACCCTTTTCTCTAATGCTTCCCTGTGCTCTCTGAGGGTGCCTCACACTTCTTTGGGCTCAAGGTTTTATCCCTGGACCTGAGAAGGTAACCTAGCTAATCATCTAATCCTTTCCATTTGCAAGTACTCTAGGTTTGGTTACCATAGATCTCCCAGTGACAATTATACATTCCCAGAAGTTCCAAAACAATAGAACAAAAACAGATCAAATAGCAGAAACGTGTGTATGCACCTCCAAGGTCAAAGTCTGGCTAGTCATCAAGCTGAGCTGTTCTCCATCCTCCACTGCTCTTGACCTTTTTATGCTATTAGGCATCATTTACCAACCATTCATGTATCTTTCTAATTTTTAGCTTTCATGATACTATATGATGCCTACCTATTCCATTCTTTCCTTCTCACTCCCGTTTCCCTCCTCACCCTCTTATGATAGACACTCTTCGAAATCCAGCCTTCTCCCTTTATAGAGTTCTCTTTCTATACTGTTTCAGTGTACCTATTCTCTTGGTTCCAGCTATCATACTATTATGTTGTACTTCAAGATTCAATTCTAATTCTTTGTGAACCATGAATCTTTTCTCTTCTTCCCCAAAAGAAATGATTTCTTCTTGCCTTAAACTTCTCTGATACTCAAGTCTATAAGTCCATAAGCCAGTCTAACACTTAAAATACATAAAATATGTCATTGTAATAAAATAAAATCTTGGAGATATGACATTTCAAAGACTATTCTTCTTGTTCTATCAATTTAATATCTAAACAAACAGGTTCCTGCTCTGGGGGGATAACTGTTTCTCAGAGCTTAGTTAGCTCTCATACCCCAAACCAGAAGTCCTTTATGGACAGGGAATTAAGCTCTTCCAACCTCTTTCTGCTCTCTTTCCACCAATTTCCAGATACCACTACTAGGAGTGATACATTTTGACTGTCTCTAAACCCATCTGTCTCCAACCTTAGTCAGAGTTCAGTTAACTTTTTTTCTCAGTGTGGTAATTTATTTTATATCTCTACTACTGCCTTAACAGATCAAATATTTGGTTTAGTTCCTTGAAGATGAGTCTCAACTACAACTAATCAAAGTAGCCTGGCCTTCTGTTGTCCCCACCCACCTATGGCCAGCTAATTCTGAAGTATCTCAAAGTTCTGTGCCTTCCCCTTTCCAATACCACTGCTGGTACACTCACCATTAGTACCACTACTGCTCCTATTCCTCCTAGAGGTGGTAAAAACACCCACCTCAGTCTTTCAAGTGCTGGGATTACAGGTGCGAGCCATAGTGTCCGTCAAGTTCTAAAAGTTACTATAAAGAGCATTAGGCTCAGATGCTCTGAGCTGTCATTCTACTAATATGATGTGCTTTCTTTCATTTATTTTCTGCTATTTTTTATCATGACGATTTTCAAACACACAAAAGTATAATAAACATATCAATTTTCATGTATCAGTCATCCAGCTTCAATATTTATCAACAATTTGCCAATCCCATTTCATCGATACATGCTATTTTCCCTTGTACTTGAATATTGTGAAGCAAATCTAACACATCAGAAGGATGCCTCTCTAACAGTCAATCCTTTTAAAAATTAGGATTTAATTACTGAAATGTAATTTACATATAGTAAAATGTATCCATTTTAGTAAGAATGTTTTCTTTTTTAAATTTTATTTTAATTGACTTGCACTAATTATACACATTTATGGGGTACATAGTGATATTTCCGTATATATAATGTATAGTGATCAGATCAGGGTAATTAGCATATCCATCATCTCAAGCATTTATTATTTATTTGTATTGGGAACATTTAATATCCTCCTTCTAGCTATTTTAAACTATATGTTACTGTTAATTATAGTCATCCTACAGTGGTATAAAACACTAAAACTTATTTCCCCTATCTGGAGTGTTTTTTAAACTAATTATTTTTTTTAACTTTTATTTTAAGTTCAGGAGTACATGTGTGGGTTTGTTACACAAGTAAATGTGTGTCATGGGGGTCTGTGGTACAGATTATTTCATTATTCAAGTATTAAGCTCATTAGTTATTTTTCCTAATCCTCTCCCTCTTCAATAGGCCTCAGTGCATGTTGTTCCCTTCTATGTGTCCATGTGTACTCATCATTTAGTAAACCACTTTATTAAGGTATGATTGAGATACAAACAGTTGTACATTTTAAGTGTGTACAACTTGATGAGTTTGGAGATAAGTATACACCCCTGAAACCATTAACACAATCGAGGCCATAAATATACCCATCATCTCTAAAAGCTGTCTCTGCTACATTTATTTGTCCATCCATTCTTTCATTTATGCGTGTATACATGCATGTATATATGTATGTATGTATGGTAAGAACCATGAAGATCTCCTTTCTTAGCAAAATTTTAAGTGTACACTACAGTAATGCTAACTACAGATACTATACTATGAGTAGATCTCCAGAATTTATTCATCTTAAATAACTGAGACTTTGTAATCTTGATCAATATTTCCTAGTTCCCTCCTTCCCCTACCTCTTGCTGCTATGAGTTTGACTTTCTACTCTGCTGCTATGAGTTTGACTATTCAAGATGCCCTATGTAAGTGGGATCATGAAGTATTTGCCTGTCTGTGTATGGCATATTTCACATAGCATAGTGTTCTAACAATTTACTCATGCTGTTGCAAGTAGCAGGATTTCTTTTGTTTTTAAGGCTGAATAATATTCCATTTTGTATGTGTATACTACATTTACTTTATACATTCATTTAATAATGGATATTTATCAGCTTCCATATCTTAGCTATTATAAATAATGATGCAATGAACATGAGAGTGCAGAAAAAGAAATAAAGGCCATTTAAATCTGAAAGGAGTGAAATTATCTCTGCTTGAAGACAGCATGATCTTATATATAGATCTCCCTAAAACCTGTTATATAGAACCCTGTTGGAACAAACAAGTTTAGAAAAGTTGCAAGATACAAAATCAGTATACAAAAATCAGTTGTGTTTCTGTATCTAATAATGAACTATTCTAAAAGAAAATTAAGGAAGTACTTCATTTACAATAGCATCAAAAAGAATAAAATACTTGGGAATCAACTAAACCAAGAAGGTGAAAGGCTTAAACATTGAAAAGTATAAAATATTGGTGAAAGAAATTAAAGAACACATAAATAAATTATAGGACCCCATGTTAATGGATTGGAAGAATTAGTATTGTGTAAATGTTCATACTGCCCAAACTGATTGATCTACATATTCAATGCCATCCCTATCAGAATCCCAATGGTAGCAGGGCATAGTAGCTGACACCTATAGCTAGGTGTGGTGGAACATGCCTGTAAACCCAACAACTCAGGACAGTGAGGTGGGAGGGGTGCTCAAGTTCAGGAGTTCAAGGCTGCAGTGAGCTATGATAGCACCACTGCACTCCAGTCTAGGAAACAGAGTAAAACCCCATCCTCCCCAAAAAAATCCCAGTGGCATTTTACTTTCTTTTTTTTATTGCATTTTAGGTTTTGGGGTACATGTGTAGAACATGCAAGATAGTTGCATGGGTACACACACAGCAGTGTGATTTGCTGCCTTCCTCCCCTTCACCCACATCTGGCATTTCTCCCCATGCTATCCCTCCCCAGCTCCGCCCCCCTGCTGTCCATCCCCTACTCCCCCCAATAGACCCCAGTGTGTAGTGCTCCCTTCCCTGTGTCCATGTGTTCTCATTGTTCATCACCTGCCTATGAGTGAGAACATGCGGTATTGCATTTTCTGTTCTTGTGTCAGTTTGCTGAGAATGATGTTCTCCAGATTCATCCATGTCCCTACAAAGGACACGAACTCATCATTTTTGATTGCTGCATAATTCCATGGTGTATATGTGCCACATTTTCCCAGTCCAGTCTATCATCAATGGGCATTTGGGTTGGTTCCAGGTCTTTGCTGTTGTAAACAGTGCTGCAAAACACCAATTATTAAAAAGACTATCTTTACCCTATTGTGTACTCTTAGCAATTCAGAGTCTTTTGTGGTTCCATTTGAATTTTAGCGTTGATTTTCTATTTCTGTGAAAAATGCCACACTGTATGTGTGATAGTCACTGTATGTGACTATCTTTACACAATAGGGTAAAGATAGTCCTTTTAATAATTGGTGTTGGGAAAAGTGGATATTCACATGCAAAAGAATGAAACTGGACTCTTACTTTATACCACAGCCAAAAATCAACTCAATATGAATTAAAGGTTTAAACATAAAGTGTAACACTGTAAAACTCCTGGAAGAAAACATAGAAAGATGTACTTTTAGTGTCATATCCAAGAAATCATTAGAAAAGTAATGATTTTTCTAATGATTTCTTGGATATGACACTAAAAGCATAGGCAACAAAATGAAAAAAATAATAGATGAATAAGACTACATCAAACTAAAAAGCTTCTGCACAGTAAAGGAATCAATCAACAAAATGAAAAGGCAACCTACAAAATTGGAAAAAATACTTGCAAATTACATATCTGATGAGATTAACATCCAAAATATGTAAGAAACTCACAAAATTTGATAGCAAAAAGTGTTCAAATAGTCTGATTTAAAAATGGGCAAATGACCTGAACTGACCTTTCTCCAAAGACAGAAATGGTCAACAGGTGTGTAAAAAGATGCTTTATATAATTAACCATCAGGGAAATGCAAGTGAAGATGACAGTGAGTTTTCTATCACCTCACACCTGTTAGAACGGCTATTATCCAAACAAAAGACAAATGCTGGTGAGGGGGTGGAGAAAAGGAAACCCTTGTACACTGTTAGTGGGAATGTAGATTGGTACAACCATTATGAAAAATAGTATGGAGGTTCTTTAAAAATTAAAAATAGTACTACCACATGACCCAGCAATCCCACTTGTGGATATACACCCAAAAGAAATCAAATCACCACCTCATCTAAATATGTGCATTCCCATGTTTATTACAGCGTTATTCACAATAGCCAAAATATGGAAGCAACCTAATTGCCTGAGCATGGAAAAATGGATAAAGAAAATGTGTTATATATACAAAATGGAATGTTATTCAGCCTTACAGAAGAATATTTTTAGTACAATCACAATACCATCATGACCCAAGTAAATTTAGCGATAATTTCTAAATATCTCCTAATATTATGTTCCATATTCAAATTCTCCTAAGTGTCTCCAAACTGTCTTTTCACAGTTGAATTGTCTAAATCAAGATGTCAGCATGGTTCACATATTACATTTGGTTTTTAAATCTCATAATTCTCTTCTACTTTATGGCAACCCCTCTATTCCTTTTTTTGCCTCCTATGAAATGAATTTGTTAAAGAAAGCAGACCATGCTTCTCCGTAGATTTAACTAAGTTATGGATTTGGCCAATTATATCATCATGGTATAATTTAACGAGTTCCTCTATTCTTTGTATTTCCTGAAATGATGTTAGCTGTAAAGGTATCATTAAATTGAGCACCCCTATCTTTTTGTAAGTATATTTCAAGAGCAGCATATAACTCCCTGTTGCATCCCATCAGGAGGTACATGAAAACTGGCTGCTCTACTTTTAGTAATGCTAAGATTGATCAGTGGTTCAGGTGTTTTAAGCTTGATCCATCAATCTTAAATTTCCCCATCTACTTTTCACTGAAAAATTGTAGTACCCTTAGATATTTTTTGCCTGGACCTAATCTAGCATTTTATTAGGGTTTGTACAATTATAATTTTCTGATTCTTAGTTTATTAGTTTGAGTTCTAAAAATAATGTTTTCTTCTTTTTAAATTTTTTTATTTTTTATTGAGTTTTAGGTTTTGGGGTACATGTGCAGAACATGAAAGATAGGTACACACATGGCAGTGTATTTTGCTGCCTTCCACCCCTTCACCCACATTTGGCATTTCTCCCCATGCTATACCTCCCCAGCTCCCCCTCCTGCTGTCCCTCCCCTATTCCCCCAATAGACCCCGGTGTGTAGTACTCCCTTCCCTGTGTCCATGTGTTCTCATTGTTCAACACCTGCCTATGAGTGAGAATATGCGGTGTTTGATTTTCTGTTCTCGTGTCAGTTTGCTGAGAATGATGTTATCCAGATTCATCCATGTCCCTACAAAAGACCCGAACTCATCTTTTCTGACTGCTGCATAATATTCCATGGTGTATATGTGCCACATTTTCCCAGTCCAGTCTATCATCAATGGGCATTTGGGTTGGTTCCAGGTCTTTGCTATTGTAAACAGTGCTGCAATGAACATTCGTGTGCATGTGTCCTTATAGTAGAACAATTTATAGTCCTTTGGATATATATCCAGTAATGGGATTGCTGGGTCAAATGGAATTTCTATTTCTAGGTCCCTGAGGAATCACCACACTGTCTTTCACAATGGTTGAACTAATTTACACTCCCACCAGCACTGTAAAAGTGTTCCTATTTCTCCACATCCTCTCCAGCATCTGTTGTCTCCAGATATTTTAATGATCGCCATTCTAACTGGCGTGAGATGGTATCTCAATGTGGTTTTGATTTGCATCTCTCTAATGACCAGTGATGATGGGCATTTTTTCATATGTTTGTTGGCCTCATGTATGTCTTCTTTTGTAAAGTGTCTGTTCATATCCTTTGCCCATTTTTGGATGGGCTTGTTTTTTTCTTGGAAATCTGTTTGAGTTCTTTGTAAATTCTGGATATCAGCCCTTTGTCAGATGGGTAAACTGCAAAATTTTTTTCCCATTCTGTTGGTTGCTGATTCACTCTAGTGACTGTTTCTTTTGCCGTGTAGAAGCTGTGGAGTTTGATTAGGTACCATTTGTCTATTTTGGCTTTTGTTGCCAATGCTTTTGGTGTTTTGGTCATGAAGTCCTTGCCTACTCCTATGTCCTGAATGGTTTTGCCTAGATTTTCTTCTAGGGTTTTTATGGTGCCTGGTCTTATGTTTAAGTCTTTAATCCATCTGGAGTTAATTTTAGTGTAAGGTGTCAGGAAGGGGTCCACTTTCTGCTTTCTGCACATGGCTAGCCAGTTTTCCCAACACCATTTATTAAAAAGGGAGTCCTTTCCCCATTGCTTGTTTTTGTCAGGTTTATCAAAAATTGTATGGTTGTAGATATGCTGTGTTGCCTCCGATGCCTCTGTTCTGTTCCATTGGTCTATATCTCTGTTTTGGTACCAGTACCATGCTGTTTTGATTACTGTAGCCTTGTAGTATAGTTTGAAGTCCGGTAGTGTGATGCCTCCCACTGTGTTCTTTTTGCTTAGGATTGACTTGGCTATGCGGGCTCTCTTTTGGTTCCATATGAAGTTCAAGGTGGTTTTTTCCAGTTCTGTGAAGAAAGTCAATGGTAGCTTGATGGGGATAGCATTGATTCTGTAAATTACTTTGGGCAGTATAGCCATTTTCATGATATTGATTCTTCCTAACCATGAACATGGAATGTTTCTCTATCTGTTTGTGTCCTCCCTTATTTCATTGAGCAGTGGTTTGTAGTTTTCCTTGAAGAGGTCCCTTATGTTTCTTGTAAGTTGTATTCCTAGGTATTTTATTTTTTGTAGCAACTGTGAATGGCATTGGCTTTCTTTAAGTCTGTTATTGGTGTATAGGAATGCTTGTGATTTTTGCACATTGATTTTATATTCTGAGACTTTGCTGAAGTTTTTTATCAGTTTCAGGAAGTTTTGGGCTGAGGCGATGGGGTCTTCTAGATATACTATCATGTCATCTGCAAATAGAGACAATTTGGCTTCCTCCTTTCCTATTTGTATACCCTTTATTTCTTTTTCTTGCCTGATTGCTCTGGCTAGAACTTCCAGTACTATATTGAATAGGAGTGGTGAGAGAGGGAATCCTTGTCTAGTGCCAGATTTCAAAGGGAATGCTTCCAGTTTTTGCCCATTCAGTATGATATTGGCTGTTGGTTTGTCGTAAATAGCTTTTATTATTTTGAGATACATTCCATCAATACCGAGTTTATTGAGGGTTTTTAGCATAAAGGGCTGTTGAATTTTGTCAAAGGCCTTCTCGGTGTCAATTGAGATAATCATGTGGTTTTTGTTTTGGGTTCTGTTTTTGTGGTGAATTACGTTTATAGACTTGTGTATGTTGAACCAGCCTTGCATCCCCAGGATGAATCCTACTTGATCATGATGGATAAGCTTTTTGATGTGTTGTTGCAATCGGCTTGCCAGTATTTTATTGAAGATTTTTGCATCTATGTTCATCATGGATATTGGCCTGAAGTTTTCTCAACAAGAAAAGAAAACTTCAGAGAAAAACAGTGTTTTCTTACGAGCTATTCATTTACTCTAAAATACAGTTCAAACACAACTGGCAGGTTAAATGTTGCATTATTTTAATTTATTTATCTATTTTTAGGATAATAAGTTGATTCCTTAGTAAATTCCAAACTGGATTATTTTTTAGTATTATGAATTATCTTATGTTTGTATATTTCATGTGTCCATTGCACTCATTAGTCCTATGATGCTCAAATTGTTCCATCTTTGACAGCAGGATTTCCCTAAGGTTGGCTTCTGTGTTGCTTGAACAGGACCCCAGTAGCTATTGCTTCTGGTACTAGATGCTCCAAGCTCATCTTGTACATATCCTGCCTCAGACCTGAAATATTCCATTTCTTCTAGGAACTCTGGTTCATTTAATAGTGGCGGTATTTAAAGATGACAAGTTAGAAGCTAGGGGTAAACATTACTTCAGTAATTTTATTCAGAAAGTTGAGGTGAGAAAAATGTAATTTTTAGAATAAGAAAACTCAATCCTGAGCACTTAGTGATATTTCAGATTTACACGCAAGTTTACGTGTTAAATACAAAATGTATTTAACCCCTTTGATTATAGAGTGTAATATCTTTTGCGTTATTACCAAAATTTAAGTTCCTAATGACATTTATACCAATTTTGCTTTCCCTCTCTCTTCTCTCTCTCCATAAACACAGATATAGATTCAAAATAATAATACATATAATATTCTAACAGTAAGATTTCTAATTTCAGTTTAAGATTTATTTCTGTTTTTTTTTGTCCTTTGAAGATATGCTATTAAGAAAGTAGTATAAAAATACAGTTTTAAAGTCACTTAAAATAATGTTTTCTTGTGTGTCTGTGATGCCAATTTGATACATAAAACATTTTTCAGTATGTTTTACATTTTTAAAAATTTACCTTTGAATTTTTTGTTTTGGAATCATTTAAATTATTTATATACAGAGTCAAAACTACAGAAGAATTAGTTTCAGAGAAATATAGATTCTATTCTCTTCCAAGTTGTACTCTCACTTCTTTCCTATAAGTAATCATTTTTATTCATTAGTTTATGTTTTCATTGTTTCTTTTTAAAGTTAAAAATAAGACAGTGTGGCAATTCCTCAGGAGTCTAGAACTAGAAATACCATTTGACCCAGCAATCCCATTACTGGGTATATACCCAAAGGATTATAAATCATTCTATTATTAAGACACATGCACACATATGTTTATCGCAGCACTGTTCACAATAACAAAGACTTGCAACCCACCCAACTGCTCATCGATGATAGACTGGATAAAGAAAAGGTAGCACATATACACCATGGAATACTATGCAGCCATAAAAAGGATGAGTTCATGTCCTTTGCAGGGACATGGATGAAACTGGAAACCATCATTCTCAGCAAACTGATAGAAGAACAGAAAACCAAACACTGCATGTTCTCACTCATAAGTGGGAGTTGAACAATGAGAGAGAACACATGGACACAGGGAGGGGAACATCACACACTGGGACCTGTTGGGGGAGGAAGCCTAGGAGAGGGATAGCATTAGGAGAAATACCCAATGTAGATGACAGGCTGATGGGTGCAGCAAACCACCATGGCATGTGTATACCTATGTAACAAACCTGCACATTCTGCACATGTATCCCTGAAGTTAATATACAATAGTAGTAATGCCAAAATCCAAAGACCCTGAAAATAATAGCTTTTAAACTCAAAAAAAGTCCACATGTACAAATGAAATATATTACATAGATTGTTCTGCATCCTACATTTGACAGTATGTCCTGGAGATACCACTCCACAGGATATAGATCTTCCTGTTTCCTTTTTACAGCTGTGTAATACTCCTATGGGTGGATGTCCTATAGTTTACTCAACCAGTTCCCTCTTGATAAACATTTACATTATTTCCAGACTCTCTTTAATCATACTGTTGTAATTAATAGCTGTCTACTTTGATCATTTCTTATTTTCGTGATGCCTGCCTTGAGACTGATTTCTAGAAGTGAGGTTGCTGGTCAAAGGGTTAAGTGCATATTTATTTTTGCTAGATACTGTAAAATTACTATTTTCATTCCTAGATAACTCATACATACATACCTGATTCTTCCTCTGCAAAACAGAAGTAATAATATCTCCTCCCAGAAATATTGTTACAGTAAAATGGCTAATGGAAATCAAAACACTTTGAAAAAATGTGAGGCACTAAACAGATGTAGTGACCAGTATTAATAATAACAATCAATTGTTAGAGGGGATTCATATAGCCACACAAATGTCTGCCCATCATCTCACTGAGCCTAAGACTGAAGTGGAGAATCAACTTCAGACATAGGAAGAGAGACAGAAAAGAAGTAGATATATGTAAGATGTTATTGGGATCACAATTAAAAAAAAAAAACAACATTGGCTTTGGTCTAGAGAGAATGAAGAAGACAAAATTGGAACTGAGTTTTGAAGGAGACAGGAATGTACTAGATGGGAGTAATAGGGTAATACCAGGTCAGAAGTGGAGAGTCTGCTCCAGCAAAAAAGGAGTGAAATTTTACTGGGAGAGTAAACATTCAGGTATGGGAGATCTTAGAAAACATTTGAGAGGATGGCATGAGATGTTAGAAAGATAGATTGGGGCCAGGTTGTAAAGGGTTACGGATACCATGCAAGGGGATTTTCACTTTACATAATATATAGTTTTGTGTGTGCATGTGTTTGTGTGTGTGAAGCGGGTTGACATGGAATTTTTCTCAAATCTCATACTTATATATTCCTCACAAAAGTAAAGGCCAGCACCAAATAGCAACTGATTAGCATCAAGTACACATATATTATATATTATGTACTATGATATGATATTCAAACTATCCATAAAGAGTTCCTTTAGATATAATTGGTCCAATCACCAACTGCATAAGTCACACTTTGCCTTTGGTGACACTTTCTAAAAACAGAGGGATAAAACAAAAGCAATCACTACCCTCACATCCCCATGTCTTCTTCCTGCTATCTGGGACGGTCGACAAATCCAGGGGAGTTGCATACCAATTCTATTACCATGTACTTGGCTAAGCCATTTCAGAGGTGCACAAGATTTCTGGAATATTAACTGAGAGGAGTGGAGGGACTTGAGAGTGCCGCCAGGAAAGGCAGGATCTGTTTTCTCCAAAGCCCCACCACATTCTTTCTTCTGAGGTTCTGCAGCCTGGAGCTGCCTAAAGATTGAGTGTGTGACTAATCAGAGAAATTAAATTAGAGGAATCTGTGCTAGAAGTTGGGATGTTGGGGATATGTTTATTTTTATAGCTTTATATAGCTTTGTTTTTGGACTGAAGTAGCTCTTTAGTTCCAAAGTCAACAATAGATGTGCTATAGTAGGAATAGTTGTTTCTCTTTTAAAATTTGGTTTTATGAATCTCATGACCCATGTAATCAATTATTCTCCAGTTTCCTCAGTTGCTAAGAAGCTTATGTCCAAATTTATGTTCTTCTCCTAGCAACTGTATAGAACTTGCTGTAATTTGAGATTCTAATCTCATCCCTGGCTCTATTTTATGTTTCAACTCTTCAGTTTCCTGTTGCTTTGTTTTCTGCCACTGTTTCTTGGAATTGTGCTTTTTCATTTCCTCTTGGTAATGTTAATATAAAATGATATATGCAACATATATGCAAATCATAAAGCATAACAATATATTTAATATCCAAAGAATAGATCATTGCCCATATCTTGCATATACCTATGTGCTTGTCCACAAACACACCTCCCTATAACTACTCTCCTGAATTTTATCATTCCCTTGTTTCTTTGAAATAGATTTATCACATATTTGTGTAAGTCTAAACAACACATTTCCCAGTTTTTATTTTTTAAAGTTGTTTTCTATCATACCATGTATGTCTGTTGAGACTTGGTATTTTTGTTTACCCAACATCCTGTTTCCAAGGTTAATCCATGTTTCTGTGTGTAGTTACGCTCACTTCCTTTTCACTATAGGATAATATTCCATTATGTGAAAAAAACATATATTTGAAGGTACAGGTATGTCATGTTTTATACATATATTCCTCTGTTCTCCAATCGCTAAAAAGTTGGATTGGATTGTTTCTAGTTTGAGACTGTTACAAATAGCCTTTGAAATATACAAATGGCCTATGAAAATTCCTATTTAGATCTTCTGATAAAAACATACAAAATTTTCTCTAAATGACATCCCTAGACATGAAATTGTTTGGTTATAGAGTATATGAATGTTCTACTTTTCGAGACAATGACTATTTCTTTTCCCCAGTTCTAATTTACACTCCCTCCAGTGGAGTATAACAGTACTCCTGTTGATATACTTCCTCTGTCAACCTTCTTAATTATTTGCCATTCTGGTGGCTGTGTGGTGCTATATAATTTTATTCTTATTTTGTATTTGCATTAGTAAAATATTTGTGTATCTATTCATTGTTTATCATCTATAGATATTTCATTATCCATGAAGTGCCTGTTTTATGTATTTATCCCAATTCCCTATTTTTTCTTATTCAGTTATATTTCTTACTTATTCTGGTCACTGATCCTTTGTTATTTGCTTTACAAATAGCTTCTTCCAGTTTGTGGCTTCATTTCCCCTCTTTTTCTAGTTTGTTTGGATTAACAGTGATACTTAACTATAGTGTGGTCCAAGATCTTATACTGAGTTCTTTTCTCTGTCTTAAAAAACTGTCCCCTGCACAAAGGTCATAACGGTTATCCTATATTTTCTAAAATGTTTAAAGTTTTGCATTTCATATTCGAGTCTTCAATTCTTCTGCAATTAATTTTTATGAATGTTGTAAGTAACTATCCAATTGCTTTACATTTTCCACATGGAAAACCATTTTCTCCCGATACCATTTGCTAAAGAGTCCTTCTATTGCCCAGTTATAAGCAAGGCCACCTCTGTCATATATCAAAGTTTTATATATGCATTCACATTTCTTGGGTCTTTATTCTAATCCACTGGCCAATTTGGTTTTCAAAAGTTTTATGTTTAATCAACAAATAATCATTGTAAATATTTATGGGGCATAATGTAATGTTTCAATACATGTATGGTCAATTTGTTTTAACACATTTTACTACGAAGTTGTCTTAATTATAACAGCTTTATGATGAGTCTTGATTTTTGGAAGGAAAAGCTCCCCTGCCCCTACTGCAGACTGACAAAGATCTGACTGTTAATTTTTTTTTTTTTTTTTTTTTTTTTTGAGACGGAGTTTCAATGTTGTTACCCAGGCTGTAGTGCAATGGCGCCATCTCAGCTCATCGCAACCTCTGCCTCCTGGGTTCAGGCAATTCTCCGGTCTCAGCCTCCTGAGTAGCTGGGGTTACAGTCACGCGCCACCATGCCCAGTTAATTTTTTGTATTTTTAGTAGAGACGGGGTTTCACCGTGTTGACCAGGATGGTCTCAATCTCTTGACATCGTGATCCACCCGCCTCGGCCTCCCAAAGTGCTGGGATTACAGGCGTGAGCCACCGCGCCTGGCCCTCTGACTGTTAAATTTAAAAACTGACTTCTTATACTGTAGTCTTTGCACTTTATATAGTGAAATCATACAGTATAGACTCATGCTTATTTTGCTCATTGTTATGTCTGTGAGATTTACATATAGTGTTGATATAGCTATAGCTCATTTATTTTCACAGCTGTCATTGCTGTATGGTATTCTGTTTTATAAAGATACCATTATTTTTCTCTACTTTACTGTAAAATGGATACTTGGGTTGTTTCCAGTTTTCTTATTTTTGTTTCCCTATACTGATTTTTCTTTACTCTTGACCTATTAAGAAAGGTGTGTTAAAATTTTCCACTATATATACAATGGTGAATGTATCAGTTTCCCCATGTAATTGTATCAACCTTTTGCCTTATCAGTGTTGACATATTTATTATGTACATGCTAGTTTAGAATTATGTTATCTTCCTGGTGAGTTGAACTTTTCAACTTTATGTAGTGAACCTCTTCATTTTTAATAGGCTTTTTTTGTTGTGTTAAAGTCTGTTGAGTCAGATATTTATATAACAATATTCTTTTCCTTTTAGTCAGTATTTACCTAGCATATTTTTGTCTCATACTTTTTCTTAGTTCTGTGCTCATACTTTAGGTGCATCTTTCAAAAAGACATAGTGATAGTTGTGATTTTTCCATCTTTATCCAATATAGTAACATCTGTTTCTAATTGGTAAGTTTAGTCCATTTATAATCACTTACTATGTATTAGGACTTGTTTCCATTATTGTTTCTTACTTTTTATTTCCATTTATTGTGCTTAAAAACTTTTTTCCTTCTCTTTCAATATCCTCTAGAGGTTTCTTTGAGTGTAAGTCACTGGGGGTCTAAGACTCACAGTTTATGATGATATTCAAATACCTTCATTTTGCTTTATAGTGAAATCGTTTTCTCAGTATAACATTCTAAGTTGTTATATTTTCTCTAAACATTTTTCTCATTTTGATTTTGCTATTTAGTAGTCTGCTGTCTATCTAATTGTCTTTCCTCTGTAGGGAATCTTTCCTATTTTGGGGAGTACTTTTAGTACCCCAAAACCTAAAATGCAATAAGAAAAAAAAAGGGACAAAATTATAGTTAGATGAAAAGAATAAGTTCTGATATTTGATAGTACAGTGGGACAATTACAGTTAATAATTGCTTTTAATCCCAAAATAACTAGAAAAGAAGATTTGTAAAAGAAAAGATATAAGTTTGAGGTAATGGATATCTGAACCATCTTGATCATTTCACACTATCTATAAGTATCAAAGTATCACTTGTACCCTCAAAATATGTACCACTAATATATAAATCATTAAAAATACATAAATACGATATATATATATATATATATATATATATATATATATCTGTCTGTGATGTTCTGTAGGTTTTCTACAATGTGTCTTTGCAGTAGTATTTTTTGGTTTATCATGCTTGGAATTCATTGTGTTTTCTATATGTGTTCACATTTTCCATCATTCTGGAAATTTCATATCCTGGTAAGAATCCTAAAAGAAATGAATAGAGAGAATGCAAGAAGGCAACTTGGTGAAGTAGCTGCAGTTTATTCATTTTCATACCTAAATAGTACCCTGTTTTATGAAAATATTATCACATTCCTATTCTACTAGTTACATTTTTATTTCTATAATTTCTAATTTCCTTTACCGAAATTTTTAGTCTATTACTAATGGCCTCTTATTGTTTGCAATTGCTTTCTTTTTAAAAAATCATTTCAAACACAAAGGTTTTATATTACACGTGTTACCATCTCTATATCAGTAGTTATGGGAGTCATAATGTGTTCTGGTTGTTTCTACTGATTTTTTTCTCATTGCTGTTTTTTTGTTTATTTTGTTTTTGTTTTATGGGTGTGTGCTGTTTGATTGTGAAGTCATTGCTTGATGCAAATGTGTTAGAGTGCTGTCTAAATGAAGGAAGATTACCCCATAAAGGTTTTGCTTCAGCTAATGGCCAATGCCCACTACCTAATATGCATTTTTACTTCCCTTAAAGTCCCAGTTCAGTTGAGAGTCCTACATTGAGTTTCTCTGTCCTTGTCTCTGGATCAAAGCTCATTTGTACCAGCACAAACAATGCTACTATAGTCATTCATACTCAGGAAGTCTCCCTTTCTCAGCTTCCTTCCACTCCATATTCCTAGCTCATACCCAAAACCTGTTTTGGGGTCAGAGGGCTTCTGGGGATATTTGCCTACCTGCTTTAAACCCAGCAGTGTGTGTTCTATCCTCAATTTAACTACTCTGCAGTCCCCAGAGCACTTAGTTTGCCATAATGCCAGAAGCACTGAATTTATTTTTTAAATCAAAATGATACACATGGTAACAAATAAAAGTAACCAAAAAACTGTGATAGCAATAGATTCCCACTCCTTAACTCTCCATCAAAGTACATTTTTCTGAAACAACTTATTTTAAAAGTTTCTCCTCACAGAATTTATTATGGTAACCTCCACATCTCTAAAAAATATACTTATACTTCTATTTTCTTATCTAGGAAAGATGTAGATTTCGTTTACTAATTTTATCATTTGTCTTTTCCACTCTGAATTTTTGATATACATATTATTAGACTTATTTCTTCTATTAATTACATGTTACTTTAAACAATACATTAAATTCCTTGCTCTGCTAACTTCCATGAGTGTCTCTTGACTCCCTCTGTACTTTGAGGCTATTTGCACACTGACCATTTCCTTCATGTTTCAAACCACCCTCTACTCATGTCCTAGCCTTAGCTAATTTGAATTACATACTTAAATTTATTTTATCAAATAGTTTACATTTGAATTCTGTTGTTAATCAATGTTAAAATTTCAAGTGTTTTTGGTAGGATGATTATAAAACCTCAAAATCAATAAATAGCAATTTCATTATTAGGATGATGTCAACACTTTCAATGGAGGTCAAGTTCTACCTTGGGATTGCATTTTCTTCATATTGAGCTCAGTGCTGTGAACCTTGAGTCACATAAAGGGGAATGGCTCTATTATAGCATCCAGTGTAAGTAAGTACTGTCTTCGTGTACTTTTTAACTGCTGAATATCATATTACTATTTAGTTGGTTTCATAGTTCGACTATGACTTTCTGAACAGCTTTTTTGCTTTTGTTTCCAGGAATTTTAAATAACCTTTCTTTTTTACATGGTTTTCCTTTATCATCCTTTCCCTTTTTCCCCCCAAGTACTCAATCATACATTCTATTCTATCAGTTTCTCCCATCCCTCATCCTACTACCCAGAAACTTTCCTTCTAGAGTCTCTACCTATTAGATTCAAATATCATTCCAGCACTCTATTGAGTTGGATCCACAGTTTCTCAGTCTCCATGTATTCTTCCTCCTTGACTTACCTTTTTTTCTTTTTTGGAAAAGCACATCCTCAAATAACTTTCTAAGAAAATGCATGTGGGTGATAACATTCATGAACTCTTGCATGTTTTTAATTATGTCCTCACATTTGATTTGTAATTTTTCTCAGTATGGAAACATATGTTACGAGTTTGAAGGCACTGTTTCATCATGTTCTAGTATACATGCAGTGTTGTCCGTAGATCTTAACAATATTCTGATTATTCTTACCTCCTTTTAGGTGTATTTTTATAAGCGTCCTTTGAACTCTATTCGATTAGGTTATTTTCATGCAAACTTGAAAAAAAGATCTCATTTGTTGGTGACATCCTCTTCCATTTTCTTCATCCTTATAGATTTATTCCTTTTTATAAATGTATTCTCTTATTTCAGAAAGAAATAAAGAAGGATGTGAGGCAAATATTCATTTTCTAGTCTATCTTCTCAAATGTCCATCACTTATTTTCAGTATATTATGTTTTCATACTAATATACTGAAAACATTCATTTTTTCATATGCCTAAAATTATTTTTGGAACAAATCAGGATATAATATGTATGCAGTCATTAAATACATTTCAAAAAGCTGAAGGTTAGATGAGATGTTCACCTAATACAGGCTAATAAATTTTAGCCTGAATGGGATTTTATGATTATGAGAGGTGAAGAAATGCACTGGTGAAATAATTTTTGGTAAATATAGTTGTGAATTTTGCCCAAGGCTGCTTTCAGACTGACTGTCAAAACCTCTTGCCTGAGGCCAACAGGTAATTAACAATGACCAGAGAGTTTTGGACCACTGTGTCAGACGGAAGGAAGGCACGCACAAGGGAAACAAAAAGGCCCATTAAAAGTTTCTGGCTCATGAAATAAAGCTACATGGTCTGGCATATCTAATTAGCTCTCATAGTTATACACCTTATTACATTTCACATCCTGCCTGGGGTTATGATACTTGACATTCAAAGAATTGTTAAAATTTCAAAGATGGCTTGTTTTACTTCCTTATTTATGGAAGGTCTCCACAGAAAGGGGCTGCTTTGGCTGGGTTCAGTGGCTCACGCCTCTAATCCCAGCATTTTGGGAGGCTGAGGAGGGTGGATCACTTGAGGTCAGGAGTTCGAGACCAGCCTGGCCAACATGGTCAAACCCCATTTCTACTAAAAATACAAAAGTTAGCCAGGCATGGTAATCCCAGCTACTTGGGAGGCTGAGGTGAGAGAATCTCTCGAACCTGGGAGGTGGAGGTTGCAGTGAGCCAAGATTGTACCACTGCACTCCAGCCTAGGTGACAGAGGGAGACTCCATCTCAAAAAAAAAAAAAAAAAAAAGGGAGAGTGGTGGCATTTTACACTGTCACAGGGAGTTGTACTCCTTAACTAATTGCTCAAAGTAAATACCAAGAACGGAATTTCAACATGGCTGCCAACACTCCCATTCTGTTGGTTTCAGGTAAGGAAGTTACTTCTCCATAGAAGATTGATAGGTCTGTGGAAATAGAAAGAATTAATGATCTTAGCGTTCTTTCATCAGATACTTTAAAAATACTTGTAACTTTCAGGCTTTGTACAAAGTATTGGAGATACAATGAGGAATAAATGGATAGATCATGAAACCCTATCCTTTGTACACAAATAGTGGATTGGTCTCATACATACTCCAGAAAAGCTGACAATGCCTTTACTTAGGAAAAATGTGGCACATATACACCATGGAATATTATGCAGCAATCAGAAATGATGAGTTCGTGTCGTTTGTAGGGACATGGATGAATCTGGAAAACATCATCCTCAGCAAACTGACACAAGAACAGAAAATGAAACACCGCATATTCTCACTCATAGGTGGGTGATGAAAAATGAGAACACATGGACACAGAAAGGGGAGTACTAAACACTGGGGTCTATTGGGGGGAAAAGGGGAGGGTCAGTGGGAGGGGGAGGTGGGGAGGGATAGCCTGGGGAGAAATGCCAAATGTGGGTGAAGGGGAGAAGAAAAGCAAAGCACACTGCCATGTGTGTACCTACGCAACTGTCTTGCATGCTCTGCTCATGTACCCCAAAACCTATAATCCAATAAAAAATTAAAAAAAAAAAAAAAAAAAAATTCATAGCGTCTGTCCTTCTAAAACCAGACATCTATAAGACAAGGGTAGGGAATTCCCTCTGGCTTAATCAACACAGTTGTCGTTTCATTTGGGTTATCTCTGAGGGTCTGTGGGAAACTGATAACCTTGAAAAAACTCAGAAGGACCTGAGGACTTATTTGTTCTACAGCCCCACTTGGATAGAAAGAAGAGAGAAGGGAGGGAAGACGGAAAGAGGGAAGAAAGAGTTGTATATGCTAAAATGTATACAGACTGAGTAAATTAAAATTTATTAATTCATTCAACAATTATTTATTTCAATCCCACTTTGTATCAGTCACTGTTATGGACATTATGTATTTTGAAGTGAACAAGATAGATAAAAGTCTCTTCCCTCATGGAGTTTGTATTCTAATTGAAGAGAGGCAGAAAATATAAAGAAACGTAGGTAAAATATATAGCCTGTAAGAGAGTGACAAGGATTAGAAGAAAAATAAAGCAAGAAAGAGAGGCAGGAAGTGTCAAAGATTGGAAGGCACAATTTTAGATATGCGTTTAGAGCAATTGTCAATGAGAAGATGATGCTTAAAAGTAAAGGATGGAAGGAAGTGAGGCAGTGTGTGAAAGTCATGAATAGCTAGGAATAAAACAATTCAGGTAGTTGGATGGGGCAAAGGCTTAGACAGAAGGATGCCTGGCCATTCTCAAAGGATATTGAACCCAGTGTAACTACGTTAGTATGAGAAAAGATGAGAGAAATAGATGACAGAGTCAGAATGGAAGTGAGAGGCTAAATCATGTGGGGCCTTGTAGGTCATTTTAAGTATCCTTACTGAGACAAGTGGCAAGTCATTGAATAGATTTGAGGAATGCCATGATTTGACTTAGGTCTTACGGAACTATTCTGTAAGGGTGGAAAAGTAAATGCAAATGAATATACTGCAAAGTAACACAAGAAGAGCAATAACAGCAACCACGGAGAAAAAAAGAAATCTTCTGTCATTAAATATAGTGGCTTTCATGGTTTCTCAAAAGAACTCTAAAATGCTGACACCATTTACAAGGCTTTGATGTTCAGAGAGTGCTATTCTGCATTCCTAGGAGATATAAAAATTAATGGTCAATGAGCTCAAAATAGCTTGAATCTGGACCTATGGGTAGCCTTTCCCAAGAAGCCACATCATCTTGTACCTCAGACTTAATTTGCTTAATCAGCATGTGATAAGGCATAACTTTAATAGGGTATGACAACTGACAAGAGAATTAAATCGATGCAAATTAAAATTTTAACAATAACATTATATGAAGCTTAAAAATCCTTTACACTTTTGATACTGAATTTATCTAGAATAAAGGGTCATCACAGAACTATCAGCCAAAGAGAATCCACTGTGTTTATAAGAAAAACAATACAGAGATTCTTCATTTCAGTTATAGACAGTGTTAATAAGCTGATTATAGAAGCCTTATATCTCTTTAATCAAACCACCGGATAAATTTTAAAATTATAATTTATTACTAGGCAAGACAGTAAGTCTGAGTGAGTCAGGAATAGAGCACAAGGATGGAGGGAGGCGAGAGTAGGGTCCAACAACTACTGTGACTACTCCATCCCAGGCACTTTAAATAATTTAGTACCAAACGTTCCAAGATAAATATGTACCCATGTCAATCCTCAGTACATGTGAATAGGATTTGTGTGTGTGTCCCATTTTCTAACCCTAACTTATTTTAATTTGACTGTAACGTATTTGTGCCATTTTCTTCTTTATAAAAATCATAGTATTCATCCTATTTGATGGCTTCTATTTGCTTTAATACACTATCCAGCCTAAAGTGCCACAGTCAGTATTTCCTGAACCTCTCCTCAAATTTTGCTCTCATTTCCTCTTCCATGCTCTATATTAATATTTAGAATGCTCAGATATATATCCAAGGACTGCATAAACTACTTCCTTATTCTGTCTAACCATAACCCCTCTACTACATACGCATCCTGCTCCTATATGCAACTTCTGAGCCAGTCAAGCTACTATGACAAAACCACAGATCTATATTGTTCCTCAATAGTCAAGATGCTACATATGCTCATTCCTGTATCTGCTGTATCTAAGCCTTTACTCCATGACACAGAGTCTACATATTTTTTCCTTCCTTCACTTTTGTCTCCACATATTTTAAAAACTGAAATCTTACCTCCATAATAAAGCATTCCCCAAACTTTTTAGCCCAAACTCATCTCTATCTTCGCTAAGATCTTATAGCATTTACTACATGCATTATATATTTTAACTTTCTATTGCTTGTGTACTATTTGCCAAATAGCATATATGTGTATGCCTTGCCTTTTCCAGTATGGTTCTTAAGTTCCTGGGTTATTCTGCTTGTGTATTTTTAAAAATAACTGATATGATGTTGACTATACAGCATACTTGTCAGCTATGGAACTACTAAAGTGTTTCATTAATTCATTTAACAAGCATTTTTTGAATACCTACTACTTGAAACAATAATGGGCAAGACAAAACCAGCTCTTTCTTTGTGCATACACTAATAAAATATAGGAAATGAATTATGACATCTGGCCTTAGAAGAAAATAGGACACATAATCATAACTTGAAGTGCTTTTGAACTATAAATAATTTCCCAATTACCTTTCTATCCTCTGCATAATCAAGAACCTCCCTTTACATTGTCATTCATGAAAGATTGAGTGACTGTCTCCTTCAAAACAGAACAACAAAATTAACACTAACCAGTATTAGGAACTGAAATGTTACATAAAAGGCAATGTTTGCCTTTATTTTTTTGTTTTAGTCCAGTGGTATTATCCCTGCAGATGGTCGACTTGTTGCAATTTTTGAGTCAGCATTGCACTTTTTTACCATATTTCTCATTTTGTTATTAACATTAAATGCATTGGTGTGCCCTTCATCAATCTGTATAGCAAAATGCAGGTTTAAAATGAAGACATCAGTGGTACTATAACTAGTACCATTAATATGAGAGCTGATATTTTGGCTGTGCTCCACACCCCTAGTTCCAGCTGCCTGATGGACACTCTTCAGGTAGAACTCTTACAGGTACCTCAAACTCAACATGTCCAAAAGTTCCATAGTCCCAATTAATGATATTTCTAGTCTTAAGTATCAAAATTAGCATCACCTCCTCCTTTCTTACCCTCACAATGAATCAGTTATTATATTCTGTCAATTCCATATAGAAAATATCTTTAAAATTCTTGCTGTCTCAGGAGGCATCACACCACTGAACTTCAAACTATACTACAAGGCTACAGTAATCAAAACAGCATGGTACTGGTACCAAAACAGAGATATAGACCAATGGAACAGAACAAAGGCCTCAGAATCAACACAACATATCTACAACCATCTGATCTTTGACAAACCTGACAAAAACAAGCAATGGGGAAAGGATTCCTTGTTTAATAAATGGTGTTGGGAAAACTGGCTAGCTACATGCAGAAAGCAGAAACTGGACCCCTTCCTGACACCTTACACTAAAATTAACTCCAGATGGATTGAAGACTTAAACATAAGACCCAACACCATAAAAATCCTAGAAGAAAATCTAGGCAAAACCATTCAGGACGTAGGAATAGGCAAGAACTTCATGACCAAAACACCAAAAGCATTGGCAACAAAAGCCAAAATAGACAAATGGGACCTAATCAAACTCCACAGCTTCTGCACGGCAAAAGAAACAGTCATTAGAGTGAATCGGCAACCAACAGAATGGGAAAAAAAAATTTTTGCAGTTTACCCATCTGACAAAGGGCTGATATCCAGAATTTACAAAGAACTCAAACAGATTTACAAGAAAAAGCAAACAAGCCCATTCAAAAGTGGGCAAAGGCTATAAACAGACACTTTACAAAAGAAGACATACATGAGGCCAACAAACATGAAAAAATGCTCATCATCACTGGTCATTAGAGAAATGCAAATCAAAACTACATTGAGATACCATCTCATGCCAGTTAGAATGGTGATCATTAAAAAATCTGGAGACAACAGATGCTGGAGAGGATGTGGAGAAATAGGAACACTTTTACACTACGCGTGGGAGTGTAAATTAGTTCAACCATTGTGGAAGACAGTGTGGTGATTGCTCAAGGACCTAGAAATAGAAATTCCATTTGACCCAGCAATCCCATTACTGAGTATATATCCAAAGGATTATAAATCATTCTACTATAAGGACACATGCAAACGAATGTTCATTGCAGCACAGTTTACGATAGCAAAGACCTGGAATCAACCCAAATGCCCATCGATGATAGACTGGACTGGGAAAATGTGGCACATATACACCAAGGAATATTATGTAGTCATCAAAAATGATGAGTTCGTGTCCTTTGTAGGGACATGGATGAACCTGGAGACCATCATTCTTAGCAAACTGACACAAGAACAGAAAATGAAATACCACATGTTCTCACTCATAGGCAGGTGTTGAACAATGAGAACACATGGACACAGGGAATGGAGTACTACACACTGGGGTCTGTTGAGGGGAATGGGGAGGGACAGTGGGTGTTGGGGAGTTGGGGAGAGACAGCATAGGGAGAAATGCCAGATATAGGTGAAGGGGAGAAAGGCAGCAAATCTCACTGCCATGTGTGTACTATGCAACTATCTTGCATGTTCTGCACATGTACCCCAAAACCTAAAATGCAATAAAAAAAAGGAAAAAAAGAAAAATTCTTGCTGTCTCTATCATGACTCATCAAGACTATTATAATAGCATACTTATTTCTCTGTTCATATTTCAGAAGGGTCTTTCTTTTATAATCTCATGTTTGATTATGTTAATTTACCATTCAGAAACTTTCAGTGTGTGCTCATTGTCTTTATAATAGAATCCATGTCCCTTAATCTTGGGTTCAAAGCTCTCTAGAGCTTGGCATCACACATTTTTTCAACCTTTATGTCTCTTCTTGGTAAACGACATGCAGACACACACACTTCTTCCCAGAAGAGTTCTTCAATCTTCTTGCCCTTATTTAACCTCGAATCTTCTCTAAAAACCCATTTTGGGAAAGGGCTAGATAGTAACTATTCTTGGCTCTGTGAGCCATGTAGTCCCATCTTAACTACTCACCTCTGCCACTGTGGCATGAGAATAGACAAAGCTATATACAAACAAATCCGTATGGATATGTCTCAATAAAATTTTAATTATAAAAACAGGTGCAGTCTGGATTGGGCCTGTGCTTACTGGTTTGGTGGCCAGTGATCTAGATCATAGTAGAAAGAGACAAAGCTTTTGTCAAACATGCATCAAAAGAGATTTCTTGGATATAACACCAAAAGCATAAGTAACAAAAGCAAAAATAGACCACTGAGACAAAATCAAACTAAAATGCTTCTGTATAGAAAAAAAAATCAGAGTGAAGTGATAACCTGAAGAATGGGAGAAAATATTTATAAATTACTTATCTGACAAAGTGTGAATATCTAAAATATATAAGAAACTCCTACAATTAAATAGCAAAAATCCCTCAAATTATCTGGTTAAAAAGTGGCAAAGCAGCAAAGAAAACAAGCACAGAGTAAAGAGATTACCTACAGAATGGGAGAAAGTATTTGCAAACTATGCATCTGACAAGAAGTCAATACCCAGCATAACTCAAATAACAGCAAAAAAATAAAAATAAAAAAATTATGCAATTAAAATTGAACAAAAGACCTGAATAGACATTTATCAAAAGGAGATATATACAAATGGTAAACAGATATATGAAGAGATGCTCAACTTCACTAATAATTGGGTAATTGTGAATGAAACCATAATGAGCTATCACCCTACCCCAATTTAAGTAGTTATTGTGAATGAGACAAAAATTTTCAAAATGCTGGTGAGGATGTGGAGAAAGGTAGACCCTTATGCACCATTGGCAGGAATGTAAATTAATACAGCCTCCACAGTGTGGAGGTTCCTTAAAATATTAAAAATAGAACTACCCTATGACCCAGCAATCTCATTATTGGGTATATATTCAAAGGATATTAAATAAGTAAGTCAACGAGATATCTGCACTCCCATATTTAATTCAGCACTATTCACAATAGCCAATATATGGAATCAACCTAAACACCCATGTACAGATGAGTGGATAAAAAAATGTGGTGTGCCACATGGACATAAACATGGGAACAACAGATGCTGTGGAGTACTAGAGGGGGAAGAGACAGATGAGGGCATGGGTTGAAAAACTACCTATGGGGTACAATGTTCATTACCTGAGTAGAGTATACCCATGTTACAAACCTACACTTGTATCCTCTGTGTCTAACATAAAAGTTGGAATTTTAATAAAAGAAAATGTTTTATATATATATATAATATACATATATAATATATGCTATACATATATATTCCACCATATATATATATATTCCACTATATATGGTAGAATATATATATATATAATTTTCTTTTATTAAAATTTCAACTTTTATGTTATATGTAGTGGAATATAGATATGGTAGAATATATATGGTATATATATGGTGGAATATATATATAGTATATATAGTGGAATATATATATAATATATATATTTTATATATATATATGGTCGAATACTATCCAACCATAAAACAGAATGAAATACTGTCATTTGTAGCAACATGGATGAACATGGAGGGCATTATGTTAAGTGAAATAAGTCAAGCCACAGAAAGACAAATAACATGTGATCGCACTCATGTAGAATGTTAAAAAGTTAATTCCATAAAAACAGAGAGTAATACAGTGGTTATTAAAGACTGGGGAGGGTAGCAGAGAGTGGGGAACTGGAAGAGGTTGGTAAATGGGGACAAAGTGAGTTAGATGACAAGAATAGGGTCTGGTGTTCTATTACACAGCAGAGTGACTATACCAAATAACAATGTAATGTATATTTCAAGGTAGCTAGAAGAGAAGATTTTGAATGTTATCAGTATAATGATGCATGTTTAAAGTGATGTATATTATAATTAGCCTGATTTCATCATTATACAATGTATACATGCTTTCAAACATCCACACTTTACCCTATAAATATGTAAAATTATTATGTGTCAATTATAAATTGAAAAATACTTTGTCTTGCTCCTTAAAACCTGTGGATCTTTATAGCTTATACAATATTTATTTGACTTTTAAAATATAAAAATGATGTATGGAAAAAACAATCAGAAAAGTACAACTTTGTAGAAGAGAAACAAAGTTGAAGCATTTATAATACCTAATTTCACAATTTACAATATAGTGACAGTAAGACATGAGGCACTGGTGCAAGGCTAGACGTATAGATCAATAGAGTTCAGAAATACATCTACACATATGTATGTGGATATCGGCAAGTTGATTTTGAACAAAGGTGCAAAGATAATTCGATGGAAAGAGTACTATCAACAAGTGGACAAATGGTATTGGAACAATAGAAAGGAAGGAAGGAAAAAGGAAGGAAGGGAAGGAGAGAGGGAGGGAGGGAGGGAAATATCGATTCTTTACACAATATGCAAAAACTAACTCTAAATGAATCATAGACCTAAATATGACACTTTAAAGTACGAAACTTCTAGATGAAAATATAAAAGGCATTTTAGTGTTCTTGGGTTAAACAAAGATTTGCTATATAGGATACAAAAATCTCAAACCATAAAATAAAAATTAGACTTCATAAAAATTTAAAATGTTTGCTCTTTGAGAGACACAATTAAGAGAATGAACAGAGAAGACATAGACTTGGAGAGGATATTTTCAAACACTCATCTGATAAAGGACTTCAAATAACTTGATTTTTTTAAATGGCCAAAAAATTTGAATAAATATTTTATCAAAGAAGAGATGCAAATAACAAATAAGGACATGCACGATGCTCAACATCATTAATCATTGGGGAAATGCAATATACAACCACAATAGAATACCATTATGATCATATTAGAATAGCTAAAATTAAAACAAAAGACAATAAAAATTGACAATGGCAAGTGCTGGTAAGGATGTGGAACAACTAGACTTGTCTAGATGTAGAGCATCTAGAATTCCCATACTTTATTGGTAGGAATGCAAACAGTACAACTACTTTTATTGGAAAACAGTCTGGTAGTTTCTTAGAAAGTTAAGCATACAACCACCATACAACCCAGTAATCCCATTCCTAGGTATTTACCCAGAGAAATGAAAACATGTATCTACTTGTATGGGAATGTTTATAGTAACTTTATCTTAATTGCCAAATATTGGAAGTGACTCAGATGTCCATCAACTGCTGAATGGATACATGCATGCAGAAGAATAACACTCAGCAATTGGTAAATAGATATATCCATATAATTAAAAAATACTCAGCAATAAAAAGGAATGAACAGCTGATACACGCAACAACATAGGTGGATCTCAGCATCATTGTACTAAGTGAAAACACAAAAGGATATATAACTGTGATTCTTTTTCTATGAAATTTTGGTAGAGGTAAAGTTATACAGACAAAATTCAGATCAGTGGTTGCCTGGAACTGCAGATGGGAGGAAGTAACTGAGTACAAAAGAACATAAGGGAACTTCTTGGAGTGGTAGAAATAATCATTTTGAATATTGTATTGGTTACATAAATGAATGTTTGTCAAAACTCATGGAGCCATATACCTCAAAAGAATGAATTTTACTCTAGGCAAATTATACCTTAATAATTCTAAGCTTAAAAAGATGATATTGCTCTGAGGAAAACACTATCCCTAAACCTATATGAATTTCCTCTGGATTTTACACATTTATGAGTGTCTTTTTTGAGTACCTAATCTATGCATGGTTTTATTCTACATCCATGCTTCAGTGATCAGATATAACTTTCCTCCATTAACTTTTCTTTCATGGCAGTATCTTGAATCAGTTTTTGAAATTTTTTTCCCATGAGTGAACTCAGGAATTTACATATTTACTTCCCAGGGAAGTTCTAAATGCAAAATGTGCCGAGAGTTTGCTTCCTTAGTCTGTATTTGAGCATTAAATTAAATGGTTCATGTCTTGAAACTCCTTACATCTTGAAGCTTTACTGCAGAGTTGCATGCTCTCAGATAATAGAGAGCTTTTGGCTCTTCAGTTATTAAAATACATAGGTTTGGGGAGGATTTTAGATAGACCTTGCTAATATTTAAAATTTCTCTTTATATTTAATAATCCAAGCTCAGTGATATTGTTGGCTATTGGAAATTACAAGCAAATTTGAGGACCTTAAATCTAGCATCCCTCCCTTCACTGAAGAAGTCTAAAAGACATTTATAGGCAAAAGGGTTTACACTTTTTTACAGCTGTTTTA
Organism: Callithrix jacchus; assembly: GCF_049354715.1. Lineage (NCBI taxonomy): Eukaryota > Metazoa > Chordata > Mammalia > Primates > Cebidae > Callithrix > Callithrix jacchus. The sequence goes on from NC_133524.1 coordinate 23,324,208, forward strand.
GAACAGAACGCTGTGACAAGGACATTACTTCAGAAAAAGAGAGACAAACTTTGTGTTATTGTGCATAGAAAATATTTACATTCCACCCATGTTAAAGCTCAGAATTGAAGAACTTTGGCAGTGATATTACCCTATTGCAAACCTGAACCTAATTTACCAAGCTGCTAGGGTGACAAAGTAGAAAGGACAGAATTTGTAGTTCCTTTGCTCTGTCAACAGATCTGAGTCTCTATGTAAAGCCTACAAAATTAAAAGTAGAACTACAGTAGATGTTTAAAGAGTAATGATGCATGCTCTATGTCTGAGATGCCACATAAAATTAAGGCCTATGGGAAAGTTGAGTTGTTAAGAGGTATTGATTTGAATTACTTAACAATATCAAGAGTATACATACTTTTACCTCAAATATTTTTTAAATAAAATGCCACGGTGAATTGCCAACAGACATATTCATTCTAAAAATTAAAATATCAATATGAGGAGTATAACATGAGTGTAATATATCCTTCAGAAGGTAAACATTTCTAAAAATTCTGACATACACTTTTTTGAATAGTTTTGACTTTACTTGTAATTTTTTCTATCAAAACATTTTTGACTGCTTATGAGACATTTGTAAAAGATTAATAGCAATTTTTTTTTCTGAGACAAAGTCTCAGTCTGTCACCCAGGCTGGAGTGCAGTAGCACGATCATGGCTCACTGTAGCCTCGACCTTCTTGGATCAAGTGAACCTTCTGTTTCAGCCTCTCTAGTGTATGGGACCACAAGCACATGCCACCACACCTGACTATTTTTTGTAGTTTTTGTAGAGATGGGGTTTTGCCATGTTGCCCAGGTTGGTCCCGAATTCCTGGCCTCAAGTGATTCTTCCACCTTGGCCTCCCAAAGTGCTAGGATTACAGGCGTGAGCCACTGTGCCTGGCTAACAGCAACCTTATTTTTTCTCAAAATGAAACAACATAAAAAATAGTAGACTTTTACTGAGAAAGTAATTTATGAACATTATGCCATGCTTTAAAAATTAGAAACAAAAAAAGAATTTGGGATTCCACATTTAGATATAGCTATCTACTCGTTAATACTACAAATACCTATTGAATATGTTTTATTTGCCAGGCAGTGTTGCAGGCACTGGAGATTCAGCAGTAAAGAAAACATACAAAATATTTTGTCCTTGAGTGGGCACGGTGGCTTATGCCTGTAATCCCAGCACTTGGGGAGGCCAAGGTGGGTGGATCTCTTGAGGTCAGGAGTTTCAGGCCAGCCTTGCCAACATGGTGAAACCCCACCTCTAAAAATAGATAAATAAATAAATAAAAATTTTAAAGAAAGAAAAAAATGTTCTGTATCCATAGAATTTACAGAAACTCTTAATGAAAGCATGGTATTATTCTATAGATAACATTTGTAATCTGCTTTTGTCCACTATATTCTACGGCGAACTTCTTTCCTTACCACTAAATATGCATTTATATCCTTACTTACAATTACTGCATTATATATCCTTGTATGTGTTACCCTAATTCATTGAACAATCCTCCTTTTATGGACAATTGTTTCCATTTTTGTATTATAAAGGATGCTATGATAATATATAAGCACGGTTATAATAATATACATTGCAATCATGCACATATATTCACACACTTGTTCAATTACTTTAAAACAATACATTCTTAGAAGCAGAATTTTTGATTCATAGGATATTAACAATTTTAAGGCTTGCACAACTTTTCCCTAGGATTGATTCTTTTCTAAGACAGAAAAAACTGAATGCAAAGTATAGCATATGTGCTTCATTCAAGGTGTGAAACAAGGATATAGATTTATGGAGTAGCATTTATCTTCCAAGGTTGTCATGTGATACCAATGTCTTTGAGTATTAACAAGATGATCAAAAGGGCAGGCCAGAATAAAAACTGGTAGCGTTAAAATCTTTTTCTATTAAAATAATCAGGCTTTAAAACAAAAGGCCCAATTAATTGAGATGTTTTGTATATTTCAATGTGTAGTTTAGTTAAAATTTCATTAGATATCCATTCCAAAAAATGTCCTTGAATTCTTCTTTGGTGTAATATCAGGGAAGCACTCTAGCTCTTAAAGTTTGTCTGTTTTCCTATAGTCATTTTTGAAATGCCCTATAAACCATTTTATTAACAAAAGGTATTTAGAAAACATAATTAAACCATAATTACAAAAAATACCATATCATAAGCTTTTTCTTCAGGGCATCTATCTGATTTTCTGAAAACCTATAGAAAGTTTAGAATAAAATTTGGTCGCTCTAACATAATGTTTTATTCTGCCTACAAGGTGTGCTCTTAATACATATGATTTTAAGAACCAAATTGATCAAGCATTTTTGTTGTATTTCTTGTTCCTCCTATGTAAATTCTATATAACATTTATATCAAAATAAGTCACTAATCATATAAAATTAACAAAAAGAAGGTTTATGTTAAGGAATCATGATATAGCAAAGCAGAATGGCAAATTTGAGAAAAGCAATTCCATAAGATGGTTACAAACATCTATAATTGAATAGATTTCTTTCTAACTACAGACGTATAAGACATCAGCTATAATCAATGACAACATGAATAAGTTATTCTGCCTATTTTAATTCAACATAATACAATGGAAACAGAAAAATTATAATGATCCTTGAATTCAACTTGAGGATTTTTCAGGATATTCAACATTTCCTGATTCCTCCCCAGGGTCATACTAGGGGAGACATACAATGAATATTTGCACAGGTATAACTGCCTGTCTCCTATTTCTATGGTTTACAGGAAAATTGGTTCCATATCCTACAGATTTATGTTGGAAACTGTAGAATTTGAAACATGTAGTTCCTTATATAAGAACTGGTTGCCAAGTAACATCAGAAGGATTTCAAGACCAAAAGCATTCCATCCTCACAGAGAATTAATTTTTGCCTTGAAAGACTTAACAGCTTCTCTGCTGAGTTGCACAGAAAAAGTATTTTGGGGAGATATCCTTGAACATAATGGGGGATTTGTCATTATTAATATTACTGAGTGCCAAGGAACTACTCTAAGGCTACCTGTGAAGAAAAACCCTTTAGAATTCCTTTTTTGTAGCATGGGCTCTTTCCAATTGTCACTTGCCTGTGGCTCCACTTCTGCTGGGCATTACAAAAAAATAAATTTGAAGTGTAATGAAAACTACAGTAGTTAAAAAAGCAAACATCTAAGATAATAAATGGAAAATGTAAGATTAAACTATTAAAGTGAAATTAAGAACAAGATAAAATTACAACAAAAAGGGAAACAAAAGGTCAAAATAAGAGCTAAACAACTTGAAACATAAAATAGTGACTTTGAAATGATATTTTAAAATCTGAAATTTAAGATGCAAGGGTAGAAATGAAGGTATAGTTGTAAACACATCTATAGAGAATAAATATTTTTCAAGTTATAGAAAATAAGTAAGTTTTTATTTCAAGGTAATTACATTTTAAGATAAGGGATATTATTAGAAAGATAGAGCTTTACAATTTAATACAAAAGCTCCTTGATTTATGAAGGGGCTACATTCTGATAAACTCATTATAAGTTGAAAATATCCTAAGTCAAAAATGCATTTAATTCTAGCAACACAGCTGTATATTAAAATAGCATAGTACAACTGAGGATCATTATAAGTAAATGCAAATAAATGAGGATAATTTTAAATAAATATTAGGGCTAGGGGTATGAGTCCTCAGCATGGCTCTGCTGGCAGCAGGGGACCATCCAGAAGAGAGCCCCATGGGAAGTAGCCCTGCTCTTCATTAAGTTCTGGATCCTTCAACAATGTCAAGCATTCACTTAGCTCATACACTTTTAAAACTTTTTTATTGTAGAAATTTCTAAAATTGCATGACAACAGAAACAGCATATAACTTCCATGTACTCTTCATGCAGCTTCATAGATAACAACATATGAACATATAGTTATTTTTGTTTAATCACTTCTAATCCTATGTTGCTGCTGCTGCTCTTTTTTCTTCACTTTTTTCCTCCTCCTTCTCCTGTTCTTCCTGTACATTTTGAAGCAAATTGTTGATATTTTCCCATGACATTTTGCTATGAATCTTTAATACATATCTTTTAAAATATAATCACAATATTATCACCACACCTACTAAAACTAAGAGTCTTATGATATCATCTAAAACCTAGTTTATGTTCAAATGTCCACAACTGTCTCAAAAACATTCTCCAGTGGATTTGTTCAAATCAGGATTCAAATGAGGTCTACACATCACATGGTTGATATTTCTTTTAGTTTTTTTTCAGTCTATGAAAGTTCCTCTCACCCCTTTTTTTGCACATGTCATTTAATTAAGAAACCATCATTTATCCTGTAGAATCTCTTATAGTCTATATTTTACTGATTTTATCATTATAGTTTCATTTAACATATTTACCTATACCCATATTTCATGCCAGTTGGAAGTTGGTTCTAGAGGCTGATTAGATTTGGACTTCTTTTCTTTTTGGTGAGAATATTAATAGTTGATGCTGTGTCTCTTTTTGCATCATATGGGAGGCAATTTCACTGATGTTAATTTTGGGAAGTGGGTTGAGGTTTTGCAAACCTGATTCATCCCTTATAAAATTTCTAATCATTTACCTAATAGTTTTAGCATCTATCAATAATTTTGACCTATACCCATTACTCCGAAAGGTGTTGTAAAATGGTAACTTTTTAATTTGATCATTTTTAATTTTTAGCATTTATAAAATTTAATATTTATTATCTTTTTTCATAGAAGAAATTTTTTTTAAAAAACTTTTATTTTTGATTCAGAGGGTACGTGTGTAGGTTTGTTACATGGGTATATTGCATGATGCTGAGGTTTGTGATGTCTCCCAGGTCCTGCAGGAGGAGTCTGTTTCCTTCAAAGGGTATGTGGGTCCTCTCAGAATTGCTGATTTGTTTTTGCAGTTGATCTGGAGCTAAAATTCACAATGTGAGCTTCCACAAGCTGCTCTGTCCTGAGCTGCAATCTAGACTTGCCTCCCATCAGCCATGATTCTTTTTCTTATCAAGGACTGAAGAGCTTTTATTTAACCTCATCAAACTTACATGTGTTTCTCCTCTCTCTCATGAGAGTTGCTTGAGTTCTCAGTGACATCAATATAATTATTAACTTTATCCCACAACATATGCATGACCATTTCTGAGGAATAGAAAAATGATTATCAATAGTGTTACATTTATTTCTTTCATTTTCTTTTGATATTTGTGAATTACCTTTTAAAATTATTTTCTTTACAATTAGGCAAAATATTTACATGATTTCAAAGCAAATTTACAAAATTAGAAGTTTAGCAACATCCAGCACATGTGTTTCCTCCATTTTCCTCCTATAAATAATTAGCTATGTAATTTAAGAGAGAAGATAGAATTGGGAATTAAGGGGAAAACACTTGAACTCAGAGGTTAAAGTTTAATCATTGTAGGAAAGTTGTTAATCAAGAATTGGAAATATTCAGATAAGTAAAGTACAGGATAAAGTGGAATAATTTTAAATATTCATTGAATTTGCCAAAAGAGAATAATGATAGAACACTTTTTTATGAACATGAGCAAAGAATATACAAGAGGGAGTGGGCATTAATGCCAAAGTCAGCAGAAAATCTTGATAAATATTTACAGAGGTAAAGGTATTAGATTTCTCAATAATGAGGTGCTTTTTAAAATTTCAGAGAGATAAGATTCCTTGAAGGAACAAAGCAGAGTTTCAAAGAATAATAAGGAATTGAGTGGAAAGGAAATGAAAACAGATAGCATAAAAATCTTCTTGTGATCCTCGGTGTTAGAAAAATAGGAACAGGAAACAGGGCTGTGCTAACTTATGGAATACAATCAAATGAAGATACTTTATTTACCTAAAAAGGAAAATCTTAAAGTCAAAGGGAAAATTATCAGGCGAGGAGTCTACAAAGAAAAGAGATAGTTGTGGACCAAAACTCTCGAGTCAGCAAGAGCTGAATTCAAGGACAAAGAACAGTCAACAATTCATTGTCTATGAACAGAGACTGGGCCTCTAAGTGAAAATTATGGGACATATAGCTTTTTCCAAGGAAGCAAATAATAAATCTGTATATATATTTCTATACCAAATTTGAATTCTCCCATGGAGGCCAATCCTATTTCCTACTCAGTGATATGCCTGAAAACAAAAAAAAAAAAAATGCCATGTCAGGATTCTCCTAATTTACTACTCCCTCAGAAACAAAATCAATCCAGCTCCTTGCTAATTTCTTCTGAGTATACTGGTGCATAGCTCACATTCTCAAATCTACTCCTAATTAAACATAGAATGGCTGTATTGTATTCTTTTGGATGCCTTGAGGTGAATTCAACTTGCCATGCTTATGTATATGTTATCCTTGATCATTGCCAGGCTCATTTAAACTCTTCTAAATTCTCACTCCTGCATTGCTTCACATAGGCCTACCTTGACCATAACTCCCATATTTCTCCTTTCTCTCAAATCTTCTCACTGTGTTCTCTGGGAACTCCTATTTTATAGGTGAACTCTCCTATATCCTCAAACTCTTTGTCAAATATTCCTCCCATCTCCTAACCCTAAACTGTATTCAACACTGCTATTTCTAAACCATCATTCCTTTTCTGACCAATGTTCTTTTGAGGATATGCTGTCCCACTGAATCTGTCATTCATTAACATCTCATCTTGTGTCAGTTTCCAAGCTTAGTCTGTCAGTTACTTAACATGGTCAGGAAGGAAAAAAAATTGACATATGGCAGGTAAGTTGCTGAGGAAGAACATGGTATACTACCTGGAAGACAGAATTAGACCAGATATGGGGAAGGTGAATTGAGGGAGTAGGCAGTATGTATGAGTCACATTAAATTCTCAAATAGTGAATAAGGTCTGTGGTATGTTGAAGCTGGTTCATATCAATTCACAAGAGCCAGTTGTTAAATTTTCAGAAATTTTGCAAGGCAGCAGACATCACATTGGCAGCTCCACAAATATTATAAATCAGGACCCAGTTTCCCCCTGAGAGCTAGTTATTAAATATTTACCAGCATACCACTGAGTGCTAAGGAGGAAGACAAAATGAAATACTGAAAGGATATAAGGTCAGCAAAGTTGAAAACAAATTTCACCTAATTCATAATTATATCTAGGACTAATATCACTCTAAGGCCAAGAAATAAAAGCAAAGTAGACTTAAACAGTATATCCAAGAGTGGCAAGATTAAAGACAGATTCTAAAGAATAATGATAGAAAAATATCCTTTTAGCTTAACAAATACGATTTATTTTTATTGAGGCTGAATCACAACTGTAAGGAAACAAATGGGGATGATATTGACATGTTCTCCTATATCACTACATACCCTTAGGTTGAACTCAGTAAATCAGTATTTGTTTATTCTGTGCTTAATCAGCCAAAGCTTTAGTTTTAAAAAACTTAATTGGGTCAAGACCTAGAAATCAACAAGAATAATTAGAAGATGGAGGATGTATTTGTCCATTTTGCATCACTATAAAGGATCGCCTGAGATTGAGTAATTTATAAAGAAAAGAGGTTTATTTGGCTCACAGTTCTCTAGACTGTACAAGCGTGGCATCCGAATCTGCTCAGCTTCTTGTGAGACCTCAGAAAGATTTTAGAAGCTTTCAGTCATGGCAGAAAGGAAGGGGAGCCAGAGTGTCACATGGCAAGAGAGGGAGCAAGACAGAGAAGAGGACATACCAGGCTTTTTTAAACACTCAGCGCTCACATGAACTAACAGAGCAAGAACTCACTCACTACCATGGGTAGGGCACTAAGCCATTCATGAGGGATCCATTCCCATGACCCAAGCTCCTCCCACCAGGCCCTACCTTCAAATTGGGGGTCACATTTTAACATGATATTTGAGGAGACAAACATCCAAACCATATCAGAGGATATATGGCTCACAGGATCATCTACACAGTGATAATACAAAGAGTGTTGTTTGTATCCTGTCTCCCCTTATCTAGTGAATGATATGGTGCAAGTCACAGAACTCTGAACTCATCTCCTAAGCTATGATATGGCAATAAAGATACCTATCTTTTAGTGCTGTTAAGAAAATTACTTAAGATAATGAAGTTTAAAGTGTTGAGCCTAGTGTCTCCCACATAGTAGATTCCAGAATGTTTAGCTTCCATCCCTTCTCTACCTCCAAACTTTAATTTTCACGAGGTAAGGTTAAATGCATATTTTTGAGAATATGAAAATGTGAAGTCAGAAGACCTAAGTGTATGAGGGAATGTCTCAGTACTGCCCCTTTCTCACATCACTGAAGTGCTCTAATCCTGGGGTGGCAAACTTTCTGTAAAGGACCACAAAATAAATATTTTAAGAACCTATCTTTCCACCAACATGCACACACATGATTTCCAGAAGAAATTTTATGAGACGCATTTTTGAAAGCTGCGCAATGAAATGTCAAAAAGAAATACTGAACAATTTTGCACTATTTGATCCCTTTTATGGTAAATCATAGCCAAATATGAAAAAGGCAGGGAGTAGCAACTGAAAGAGTCATCCAAAGTCTACACATGCTTCAAGATTTTTTCCCCACATTAGACTTCTTATTAATGCTTCCAGACACTTATCTCTCAACTCAATATTTCTTTCATCTGGGATGAGTGCCTTCACAACTGTAGATTATCTATCTTAACTGTATGATGGTTTTTCCCTCTCTCTCTTTTCTCCACTGCACTGGTTTCTGTTATTGGGATTTGGCCTGTGCTTTGGTCCTGGACACATGGCACACTCAGTTCTCAGTTAGCTCACTATCCCAGATTCCTCACCATAACAGCCAGATCTGAGTTATATGATATGCAAACTAATCAATTAAGTGGGAAGAAAATCCATCAAGTCAAAAGCTCCATACTGACATCCATGGAAGGCTATCAAATTTCAGATTCTAATAATAAAGGATATAAACAAAAAATGTAGTTAGGTTGGCTATGTACCAAGTGCTGTGCTAATCATTTATTATAGAATTAAGAAAAATTTGGCAATATTCATTCATTTATTTAAATTGACACATAACTATACCTGTTTATAGGGTACAGAGTGATATTTCAATACATGTATATATGGGTAATGATCAATCAGGGTAATTAGCAAATCCAACACTTCAAGCAGTTATCACTTCTTTGTGTGAGAACATTCAATATTCTCTCATGTAGCTATTTTCTAGAAAACAGACAATAAATTATTGCTAACCATGGTCACTTCAGGGTGCTTTAGGACACTAGAACATATTCCTCCTATCCAGGTATAATTTTGTATTCATTAATCAGCCTCTCACAATCATTCCCACCCACCTCCCCTTCCCAGCCTCTAGTGACCACAATTCTATTCTCTAATTGTATGAGCTCAACTTTTCTAGCTCCCACATATGAGGGAAAACATGTAGTCTTTATATTTATGTGCCTGACTTAATTCAGTTAACATAAAGTCCTCCAGGTTCATCCACACTGCCATGAATGACAGATTTTCATTCTTTTTTACAGCTGACTAGTATTCCGTTATATATATATATATATAAATATATATAACATTTTCTTTATCCTTTTATCTGCTGATTGGCACTTAGGTTGATCCATATCTTGGCTATTATGAATAGTGCTGCAATAAACACAGGAAAGCAGATATCTCTTTGATATAATAATTTCTTTTCCTTTGTATAAATACCAAGAAATAAAATTGCTGGATCATATGGTAATCCTATTTTTAGTATTCTGAGGATCTTCACACTGTTTTCCATAATGGATGTACTAATTTACATTCCCACTAACAGTGCTTACAGGTTCCCTTTTGTCTACATAATCAGCATTTGTTGTGGTGGATTTTTTTGTCTTTTTGATAATAGCCATTCTAACTGGGGTGAGATGATATCTCATTGTGATTTTTATTCACATTTCCCTGATGATTGCTGATATTGAGCATTTTTATGTTCCTTTTGGCCATTTGTATGTCTTCTTTTGATAAATATCTATTCAGATCATTATTTCATTATTTAATTGGATTTTTTGCTTTTTTGATATTGAGTTATTTAAGTTTCTTATATATTTTGGTTTTTTTCTATCTCCTAAAACCTACCATTTATCTTAAATATTCTGAATATTAATCTCCTGTCAGATGAATGGTTTTAAATATCTATTCTGAGGTCATTTCTTGATGCTATTGATTGCTTCCTTTGCTGTGAAGAAGGTTTTGAGTTTGATATAATTCCATTTGTCAATTTTTGCTTTTGTTGCCTGTGCTTTTGAAGTTTTACCATAAAATATTTGCCCAACCAATATCCTGAAGCATATTTTCCATTCTCTCTAGTAATTTCGTAGTTTCATGTTGAAGACTTAAGTCTTTAATCCATTTTAAGTTGATTTTTGCATGTAGTGAGAGATAGAGATCTAGTTTCATTCTTCTAGATATGAACATCCTTTTCTCAGCATCTTTTATTGATTCCTGCAATGCATGTTCTTGTTTCCTTTTTGAAAATCAGTTGGCTGTAAATACTTGGATTTATTTCTGGGTTCTCTAATATGTTTCATTGGTTTATGTGCCTATCTTTATACCAGTACCATGCTGTTTTGGTTATGATAGCTTTTTAGCATATTTTGAATCAGATAGTGTGATGATTCCTGCTTTATTCTTTTTGCTCATGACTGCTTCAGCTATTCAGAGTCTTTTGTAGTCCCATGTGAAATTTAGGATTTTTTTTCTATTTCTATGAAGTATATCCTTGGTGATTTTATCGGGCTTGCGTTGAATCTATAGATCACCTTAGATAGTATGGTCATTCCGACATTAGCAAATAGCATTTTTTCCAATCGGTAAACATAGGGTGTACTTCCATTTGTTTGTGTCCTCTTCAATTTATTTCACCAGTGTTTTATAATTTTTCTTGTATAGATCTTTTATCTCCTTAAATTTTGTTGCTGTATATTTTAATTTATTTTTGCAGATATTTCAAATGGAACTTCTTTTTTTCTTTTTCAGGTAATTAGTTATGAGTGTATGGAAACACTACTGATTTTTGCACATTGATTTTTTTATCCTGCAACTTTGCTACATTTCTTTTTCAGTTATAATAGGTTTTTGGTGGAGTTTCTGGCTTTTTTCTGTAGATAAGATCATATCACCTGCAAACATGAATACTTTGACTTCCTCTTTTCCAATCTGGATGCCCTTTATTTCTTTTTCTTGCTCAGTCACTCTGCGTAATATTCTCAGTACTCTGTTAAATAAGAGTAATAAAAGTGTGCATCCTTGTCTTGTTATAGTTCCTCCAAAAAAAAAAAAAGCTTTCAGGTTTCCTCATCCACTGTGATGTTAGCTGTGGGTTTGTCATATATGGTTGTTACTGAATTGAGGTACATTAAGGTATGTTCCTTCTATATGTAATTTGTTGAGAGTTTTTATTATGAAGCCATGTTGAATTTTATCAAATGCTTTTTCTGTGTCTATTGAGATGACTATGTGGCTTTTCTCCTTCATTTTGCTGATGTGGTGTATGGATATTATTGATTTAACTATATTGAATCTTCCTTGCATCCCTGGAATATATACCACTTGGTCATGGTTTATAAGCTTTTTGATGTGCTGCTGGATTTGGTTTGCTAATATTTCATTGAGAATTTTTACATCTATGCTCATCAGGGATATTGGCCTGTGGTTTTCTTTTGGTTGTGTTCTTATCTTGTTTTAGTATTAGGATGATGCTGGCCTTGGTGAATGAGTTGAAACAATTCCCGAACTCGTTTGTGAAGAAATTGTGTTAGTTTTTCTTGAGAAGTTTGATAGAATTTGTCAACAAAGCCATCTGGTCTGGGGTTTTTCCTTGTTGAGATATTTTTTATAACTGATTAAATCTCATTCTGTTTTTCTATTTTTGCTTCATTCAATCTTAGTAGGTTATATGTGTCCAGGAATTAATCTATTTCCTCTAGGTTTTTCAAAATGTTGGTATGCAGCTGTTCATAATAGTCACTCATGATCCTCTGTATTTCTGTGGTATCAGTTGTAATGTCTTCTTTATTATTTCTGATTTGCTCTTTTCTTGGCAAGTCTAGCTAGCACTTTATTGATTTTGTGTATCTGTTCAAAAAACAACTTTTCATGTCATTGATCCTTTGTATTATTTTAGTCTCTATTTTGTTTAGTTCTACTCTAATCTTTACTATTTTTTTCCTTCTATTAATTTTGAGCACTGGGTTTTCTTTTTCCTTTTTTTTTTGAGACAGAGTTTTGCTCAGGTGCCTAGGCTGGAGTGCAATGGCACAATCTCACCTCACCACAACCTTCACATCTCAGGTTCAAACGATTCTCCTGCCTCAGCCTCCCGAGTAGCTGAGATTATAGGCATGTGCCACCATGCCTGGCTAATTTTGTATTTTTAGTAGAGACGAGGTTTCTCCAAGTTGGCCAGGCTGGTCTTGAATTCCTGACCTCAGGTGATCTGCCCACTTCAGCCTCCCAAATTGCTGGGATTACAGGTGTGAGTCACCACACCCAGCCAAGCACTTCTTACTTTTCTAGTTCTTTAAGTTGCAATATTAGGTTATTTATTTGAAATCTTTCTAGCTTTTTTTATGTAGGTGTTTATTGCTCTAAACTTCCCTCTTAGCTCTGCTTTTGCTGTATCCCATATGTTTTGATACATTGTGTTCCAATTTTCATTTGTTTCAATATATTTTTTGATTTCCTTCTTAATTTCTTTTTTGACCCATTGGTCTTTCAGGTACATGTTTAATTTTCATATACTTTTACAGCTTCCAAAGTTCCTCTTACTATTGATCTCTAGTTTTGTTTTGTTGTGGTCTGACAAAATACTTGATTTCAATTAAAAAATTTTTTTGAAACTTGTATTTTGAACTAATATGTGGTCTATCCTGATGAATGCTCCATGTGCTGATGGAGCTGTTGGATGAAATGTTTTTTAGGCCCATTTTATCTACAGTGCAGTTTAAGTTTCACATTTCTATTTTCTGTCTAGATTATTTGTCCAATGTTGAAGTCCCTAACTATTATTGGATCAGAGCCTTTCTCTCTCTTTAGTTCTAATAATAGTTGTTTTATATATCTGGCTGCTCAGGTGTTGGGTGGATATTATAGTTGTTATATACTCTTGCTGAATTGATCTCTTTGTCATTATAAAATGACCTTCTTTTTCTTTTGCTGTTTTTAGACTTACAGTCTATTTTTACCTGAGAGAAGCACAGGTGATCCTGGTTGGTTTTGGTTTACAGTTGCAGGATATAATTTTTCCTATCATTTAACTTTCAGTCCATATGTGTCTTTTCAAGTGAAATGAGCTTAAATAGGCAGCAAACACTTGGGTCTTTTAAAAATCCATTCAGCTAATCTGTATCTTTTAATTGAAGAATTTAAACCATTTATATTTAAGGTTGTTATTGACAGTGATAGGTGTGCACCTACTGTTGTCATTTATTAATTGTTTTGTTTTTTTAAATATCCTTGGTTCTTTTCTTCCTCTTTTATAATTTATCTTTGAGATTTTGTGGTTTCCTAGAGTGATAAAGTTAGATTCCTTTCTCTTTCTTATTTGTGTAGCAGTTATACGGGTGAATTTTATTTTTTCACATGTTTTATGATGAAAGTTATCATCTGTTGGCTTCTAGATGAAGGTCTCCTTTAAGCATTTCTTGTTGGGTTCCACAGCTCTCCTAAGACTTGGGAAGTTTTTGGCTATTATTTTAGCAAATATGTTTTATATGCCCTTTCCTATCTGTTCTCCTTCTGTAACTCCCATAATGCAAAAGTTACAATGTACCATAATCTCATAAGCTTTCTTCATTCCTTTTTTTGTCTGGTTGTTATTTCAGAAGACCTGTCTCTAAGTTCAGAAATCCTTTATTCTGCTTCATCTCATCTACTGTTGCAGTTCTCAATTGTATTTTTTGTTTTATTCAATGATTTTTTTCAGTTCCAAGATTCTGCTCAGTTCTTCTTCATCTCTCTCTGTTTTCTGAATGTCTCATTCAGATCACAAGTTGTTCTCCTGAATTTGTTGAACTATTATGGAAAGACTTTTTCTCATATATGTGTTGTATAGTGTCAGTCGAGTAGGATTCTTTGGCTTTAGATCTGGGTTGGTGAAGTAGAATAGTCTCTGTGTGATTTCTTCAGTTATAGTCAGTGTCAGCAGTGCTGGTGAGTTCCACAATGATCTAGGTACACTGTGGGTGTTTGTAGAGGCTACAGCAAAGCTTTGATGGGGCTGGGGGTCACCAGGCAAGTCAGTTCTTGGACACTGGAGCAGTGTGTGTGTGCAAACATGCAGTCTAATGGGTATGGTGGTAGGGTCTCAAGCAATAGTAGGCCTCAAGTGGACTGGTCCTCAGGCCCCTGAGAAAACATACAGTGGTTCTGTTGCTGGTGGGGGAAGCCTCCTGGCATTGGTGGGCCCCAAGTGGGCTTTTCCTCTGGTCTGTAGGGTCTGTGCATTACCTCTGCCAATGGAACAGGCAGGGTCACTAGCAGAGGTAAGCCCCAGGCTGTTGAGTTTCAGTCTCTAGAGAGCACACATATTGGTTCCCTATGTTCTAGGGGTAGCCTCCTACCATACTGGACTGCCTGCTCCTTAGGGTCCCAGACACTGTGTAGGCTCACGTGGTGGGTTCACAGATGCACCACTCGATCCAGCTGGGGTGGTGGCCCTGAAGCTTTTTGTGGGGATGTGTTCGAATGACATCATGCTTCCAGGGATGTGAAGATGCAGGGGCTATCGGGCCACTAGGCAGGATGTAGCCTGGCAGTATCTCTTTCTTCAAAATGGTGCCATGCTGCAGCAGCCTACAACAGGTAGAGAAGGATCTCAGCATGGATTCCTTCTCTGGAGTAATGTAGTTGCCTGAGCTCAAGTCAGCTCTCTACATTTGACTCAGGGCCTGTGAGATCTGTGGGGTTGTCCTGCAGGTAAGACTGCAGGCATCCATGGTAGGAATGTGGACTGTTGAGGATTTCCCATTTACCTTTTCCTTACAATGTGGAGTCTCTTTTGGGTCTAAGCCAATATTATCTGGGTGCTTCACTTCCCTCTCTATGCTGCCATTCTGAGTTTCCATGCCTCAGAGGATATTCATCTCCTCCTTGCTGAATGTCAGTGTCCTCCCCTAGAAACACTAATTAACATGTAGCAATCTACTTGTTATTTCAGTCCACCTTTGTGGAGGAGGTGAATGCTGGCACCTGTAGTCAGCCATCTTGATGCCTCCTGACAGGCATTTTTAAGAATAGTATAAAGCATGATGAGATCTTAAGAAAGAAGGTAAAATGAATGGTTTCTCTTAGTCCTTTTCCTTTAGGTAAAGTATCATGGGTTCTTTCCTCCACAGAGCTCTTTAGACACATTTTCTAGAAGGAAGAGATAATTGGAGAAGAAATAGATCTAAGAAAACTATTGTGAAAAGCCACTAAAGGCTTTTGCTGGCATCTGGAATCACTAGGCTACTGTTGGTGCTAGAGAAAAATATAAAAATTGAAAAGATAAATTTTTAAAATGCTATAAAACTCATCCTTTATCACTAAGGCTTGGTTATAAAGAGAACTTACTATGCATATAATCCAAACATCACAAATGAAAACATTATAATGGGGCATTCAAGATGCTATCTTTTGATGTGAAAACAAACAAACCAACAAAACAAAATAAAGAGACAAACAAAATCCCTTGGCTTGATTTTTAATTCCAGAGTGCTTGTTATAACATGTATAATCTCAGATATGTGTCAAGTGAAACAAAATGAGCAGTTATGTTGAGAGCTGATTTTAGCTCCTGCACAAATTCAAAGACATTTTTCAAGGCAATACTTAAAAGTCCATGCTTCTAATACCTTTAATTATCATATGCCTGTCAATACTGAAAAAAATTAGATACAAAATCAGACCTGAGAACAACCAAATGACCTATGTTTATTAATTAACCACCATATGTTTACTTTTCTAGAATTTCTATGCCTATGCTCCAACTTGTTCCATCCTGCTTTATGCTTTTAGGGATTGCGTCAAATTAGTTTCCTTGTTCTCTGACATTCAGTTGGGTGCAGCCAATGGAAAAAAATGGGAAATCAGTGAGAATTAGTATGAAGTGAAAATATTTATTTTCCTGGTTCATTTCCTGTTTGAAAAAATTAACAGGGACTCAGTTTCTCTCCTTAAGGCTGTTCCTTCTCCATACCAGTTATCATTCCCTCCTATTGCATCTTCAGGCCCAAGTGGTGGTAATGGCTCCCCAATGTTGCTAGTTTGGAGACTTTGTTATGCCTTGTTAGTTCCCCTGAATCCTGCTTACACAATTGCCAGTATTTCCCCCATTAAGCTTTCCTCAATTTTCCCAGCAGAGCATGCCATCTATTTTCTATGCTGACCCTGAGTCAGCCAATTTTTTTTCACTCTTACTTCTGATTGAATTGACTTGTATCCATTGTTTACCAACCAAAATTGTGTGTTGATATCCTGCACTGTTTACCAGTTGCCACCAGTGCTACAGAGTGAAACACAATGAAGAAAGATAAACAAGGACATATATAGTAGGAAGAACAATTTGCTCTGCTATGGTTTTAAGCTATAGGTAAAGAATATGTATATGGAAGATATGTATGTGTGGTACTAAAAAGACATCCTGAGAGACTACTGAACAAAGAGAAAAGAGCAAAAATATTTCATAAATTTGGCCTTATTTTCAACTATTTCTGGAGTGGCTCCATGTTGATTGGCCTGCTGGGAGCCTCCTGTGGGCTATCTAGTCAAGATCTGACATATGAAGAAAAATCACATGATTGTGCAGGCATGTTGATGAGGCAGACATAGCCTAGAGAAAGAGAGGCCATCTGAACTTGAGAAAAAGCTAATTATATTAAGTGACAGAAGCAAGATATAACAGGAACACTTTTATGCTGCTAGGGAAAGTATAAATTGGTAGAAACATTTTGGCAAAATATTTTTATCTAATAAAGTTGAATTTTGAGCTTGTCCTGCAACCCAGTAATTGCTCTTTAGATTTAGACCCTAAGGAAACGCTTGCACATTTTCATTAAGGGATATGAATGAAAATGTTCATACCACTGCTGTTTTTAATATCCATTGATAGGGAAATGTTCATACTAATGCTTTTGAACATCCATTGATATGAAAACAGATAAATAAAAATTTTATATTTACAATATGGAATACTATATAGCAGTAAAATGAAGTTCATATATTTCAAAATGGATGATTCTCACAAACAAAATGAGTGAAAAAAAATTACAGAAGATTTCCTACTGTTCAATATCATTATTTGAGAGTCACCATGCCTGTTTAGTAAATATATTTTAAAAATTGACAAAGTAGTTACTACAATATTAAGGACAGTGTCCACTTTGGGGAATGGGATAGAGAAGGGGATAGTGTTGGAGAGGACAATATAGGGTGCCCATGGGGAACATCAAATGTTGCATTTCTCAAGTATGATTATGAGTTCAGGGGTATTTATATTATCCTTATTCACATCTTTCACAGGTGTATTATATTCTTATTATATATAAACAATCATAAAAAGGCAAAAGCAAGGCAAAATTATTTGCAGTAAGTCAAACTTTAATTTTATACACATATATGCAGAGAATAGATTCTAAAAGAATTTAAAATACAATATTTTAGCTCATTGTATCATGAAACTATGGTGATTATTTTCTCCTATTTTTCAAATTTTCTATAATAAATAGAAAATTATACTTTTAAAGAAAAAATATATAGCCAGTAATAAGTAATAAATACTTGAAAAAAACACCAATACCTTCAACCAAGTTCTACAAAGGTTATCGTATTGAATCTCATTGATATTAGGATTCACTCAAAAGAAGAAATACCAAATAAAAGTTCACACATGTGACTAAAAGGCAAAAGAAAGAAGAAAATGTTCCTGTGATCCAATGAGAATGTCAACCTCTGGCAACAATTATGTCATAGGAGAAAAATGTCAGAAGACCATTACAATACGAAGGTGCTTATAAAGCTGCCGAAGGTGACCTTAATCTCCCAGTCATGTTCAGTTCAAACCATTATTTTGCTTTCAGTTGCTATGTATAGCATCTGTGTGATATATTCATGTTTAAAGGGACCATGGCTGTTCATTTTCATTTGCAATTTCTCCTTTAGGTTGTTATTAAGATTTCATAGAGTTTGCAAAACGTTTGTCCCCTGAGACCTTGCAAAATGAGGGGCAAGTAAAAAGACTTTTTGATACTCAATGTCAAGGAGGACAATTCACCTAGTTGTGCTGAAGTCCTGAAACACCAAGACCTGTTATTACAATCACATTTAAGAACAAACATGCCAGTTATTGAACTATATTAGCTCTCTGTATAACTAAAGTATGCACAATTGTATTTATTGACATATTAAGAGTGGTTTTTGATAACATCACATTGAAATAAACAAGCTGGCATCAGTATTATTCATTATAACACAATATTCAATACTGATATTTAGATTTGAGTCAGAAAGCATGATTTTAAGAACGATGGTCTCCCTATTATAAACCTTACCTTGTGTCTCTCAAAAAATAAACTAGGTAAAGTTCTTGGTTAGCATGACCTCTTTTCTTCATAAGCACACACATCTTATCTTTTTTTAAGCCTCTATACCATGTATTATATCACTGTTTCTCTGGGAGTTTTACATACCATGTATATATCTTTTATTTTTTTAAAATGCATATGGTCTCTTAACTAAAACTCAACTAAACATTATATCATAGCTTGAGACGATGTGAAATTATGCTAGGAAAATTATTTGTGAACTTAATGTAATTAATTTTGAAAAAGAAACCAAGAAACATGAAAATAGGCTATATATATGGTTTCATAAAATCATAGAACATTTGGTTTGGAAATGGTCTTACTGGTCAGTTAGTCCAACCATTCACCCAGGGCTTAAATCCCTTCTAAAACATCTCCATCTATTAGTCTCTATCTCATCCCTGAACTACTCATTTCAGGAAGAAAGAATAGAAGATTTTTGGAAGCATTCCATTTAAAATAGGAAGTAGTAATTTATATATACATCTGTATATATACAATATTACTACACACATTTACTGCTCCTTATTTTGAATGTCATATGGCATAAATTACTGAGAAAAAAATCCTTCCCTAGCTTTCTTATGCATATTCCTTTAAAAAATAATTTGACAGATCTTGGAGCTTTCTTTTCTTTGACTTTCAAAATGGACTAAATAGTGTCAAAGATACTAGTTTCTAGGACGCATGCAAGGACCTTAAAAAAATACCTCAAATGAATCATCATTTTCATCTTTTAAATTTATTTTGACTGCTTGTGTTTGGTCCAAGCAAGTCAAGGCAAATAGGCACAGAGCTTCTTGCCAAGATTATGTTCTAAATGAGAGGATATTTGCAAGAAAGACACACTGGAAAACTCACACAATTGTAAAAAAAACAGCCGTGTTTTATAAGAAAACCATATCACCACCAGATGATCACCATTAGCTGTTAAGATTTAACAGGACAATTCTAAGTTTCTGTGTCAGAGAAAGTTTCATAAATAAGTGATTGTAGGACTCTTTTGCCTCTAGGTACAAAAAGTGGTTGCAAATCATAGGGAATAAATGCTTTTTCTGCCCTAAAATTTTAACTTGCAGCAATGCTTGAAATCACCCCATTAGAGAATCATAGCTTTGGGGTTTAAAGGACTCTCAGTTTTCAGAACCTTCTGGCACCAACTCCTAACACACACCTATTATTGTGTAAAGCTTTAGTGAGGGGGTGACTGGTTTGGAACAGAACACTCAACAGGCTTTGGACAGATAGCAGGAATCCCAGATACTAGAAGATACAGAAAGGGGAAGAGGGAGATTAAAGATAAACTTCACACCTTGCTCAGTTTTCCCAGTGCTTATCCTTCCAATGTATGTTACCTTATTTATTATTACCTTTGGCTTATTTTTAAAGTCTTCTTGCAGACCTACCTAAGGCCAGCACAGAGATAGTCAAACACTTTTGTTGAACCAAATGTATGTAAATAACTTTTTTCAGGGATCATATCTCAGTACTTAAATCTTGGGGAATGCCTATATACAATTTATGGCCAATCATGAGTAGCTTTAAGGATAAGTTCTTTTTGAGATGGAGTCTCGCTCTGTCGCCCAAGCTGGAGCTCAGTGGCACAATCTTGCCTCACTGCAACCTCCACCTCCCAGGTTCAAGCAATTCTCCTGTCTCAGCCTCCCAAATAGCTGGGACTACAGGTACCTGCCACCACTTCTGGCTAACTTTTTTGTATTTTTAGTAGAGACAGAGTTCCACCATGTTGGTTAGGCTGGTCTCGAACTCCTGACCTCAGGTGATCCACCTGCCTTGGCCTCCCAAAGTGCTGGGATTACAGGTGTGAGCCACCACACCCAGGTAGGAGTTCTTTTTAAATTACCATTATGCTGGGCACATATTAGGTGTTTTATAAAGGCATTTTACTGAGAATAGCTGAAGAGCTTTCATAATGGTAAAAAATAGTTCCATAGTGAGTCATTAATCCAGCTACTTTCCAGTTTGAAGAATTAAGTGGTAATCATTAAGATTGAATTAATATATATATATATATATATATATATATATATATATATACTTCTAAATTGGCAAAAGAATCTGAGATGAAGAACAGACTTCAAAATGACTACATTAATAGAAAGAAATGAGCTGTTTATTTTATATGCAGTTATGAATATCATAAATAAATTATTCTTCCAGAAGCTGAAAGACGTATGTCACTTAAGTGCTTGGGATGATCAAAAGCAAAGTGATTTCAATTACTAAAAATGGGGAGGTAGGGAGAAGAAACCAGAAAAAAGACACACTAAATGATGAAGTGCTGTACTGTCATAATGAAGATATGTAGCCCTTTCTAGGTTACAGCATTGTAAGTGAATTTAAAGTTGTACATGCTAAGAAATAAGTAAAATGTCAAGTACTTCTATATTGCATAGTTAACAATAATTTATTGTATATTTCAAAATAGCCAGAAAATAAAATGTGAAGCATTCCCAACACAAAGAAACGATAAATGTTTGAGGTGATGGGTATTCTAAATCCTCTTATTTAATCATTACACATTGTATGCATGTATTAAAATATCACATGTACCCCCTAAACATGTACAATTGGTGTGTAGCAATACAAACAAAATAATCCACTAAAATGAGTTGCTTTTTGCCTTTGTTATTGTCTTATCTTAGGGTTTCCTAAAAATCAGCATCTGAGACAAAGACTGCCTTGCCACTGAAGGTTAAGTTTTGCTTTTGGCCTCTACAATTCCTGAATTTCCCTCTTTTCTCCATTAATTTTAGGAGGTCCAATTCCATGGCAGTGCATCTTTCTCTCTACCCTAGGCTTCAGAGGACATTTCGTTGCTCATTGCCGGGACATTTCTTATTGCCTGAGTGAAGGAACCGTCCTATGATCCCTCTGGGGAATATGGGCAGGTGGTGGGTTCACCATTATCGCAAAATAAATCTATTCTAACATTCTATTTCCTTAAGCCTCCTGCACTATTCAGGTATTCCTGCATTACCACCTTGTTTACTCCAGGTAACTGTGGCATCAAAACTTCAAAAAGCTGGCTGGGTGCGGTGGCTTATGCCTGTAATCCCAGCATTTTGGGAGGCCGAGGCAGGCGGATCACTTGAGGCCAGGAGTTTGAGACCAGCATGGGCAACATGGTGAAATGCCATCTCTACCAAAAATACAAAAACAGTTGGGTGTGGTGGTGTGCATCTGTAGTCCCAGCTACTTGGGAGGCCAAGGAAGGAGGATCACTTGAGCTCAGGGAGCAGAGGTTGCAGTCAGCCAAGAGCATGCCAGTGCACTCCAGACTGGGTGACAGAGTGAGACCTCTATCTCAAAACAAAACAAACAAAACAAAACACACATTGAGATACCATCTCACGCCAGTTAGAATGGCGATCATTAAAAAATCTGGAGACAACAGATGCTGGAGAGGATGTGGAGAAAAAGGAACACTTTTACACTGTTGGTGGGAGTGTAAATTAGTTCAACCATTGTGGAAGACAGTGTGGCGATTCCTCAAGGACCTAGAAATAGAAATTCCATTTGACCCAGCAATCCCATTACTGGGTATATATCCAAAAGTCTGTAAATCGTTCTACTATAAGGACACATGTACACGAATGTTCATTGCAGCACTGTTTACAATAGCAAAGACCTGGAATCAACCCAAATGCCCATCGATGATAGACTGGATTGGGAAAATGTGGCACATATACACCATGGAATATTATGCAGCAATCAGAAATGATGAGTTCGTGTCATTTGTAGGGACATGGATGAATCTGGAGAACATCATCCTCAGCAAACTGACACAAGAACAGAAAATGAAACACCGCATATTCTCACTCATAGGTGGGTGATGAAAAATGAGAACACATGGACACAGAAAGGGGAGTACTAAACACTGGGGTCTATTGGGAGGAAAAGGGGAGGGCCAGTGGGAGGGGTGGTGGGGAGGGATAGCCTGGGGAGAAATGCCAAATGTGGGTGAAGGGGAGAAGAAAAGCAAAGCACACTGCCATGTGTGTACCTACGCAACTGTCTTGCATGCTCTGCTCATGTACCCCAAAACCTAAAATCCAATAAAAAATTAAAAAAAAAAAAACCACCATCTCAGAGTATATTAGAGAAAAATTCAGATGTCCTTTCCAATATTTTGAACCCCAAATCACAGGTGGCTGAATAAACAAAAATCAAAATATAATAACATTGTACTTGCATTATATTTATATTAACATAAATATAAGTATATAAATATATATTTGTGAATGAATACTATAAAGGCCATTCTTTCTTCTGGTGTAGCCAAATATTATTCCTGGAAAAAACATGATAATTACATTGTTCCCAAACTTGTATTCCATTGTTTTGGTGGCATGTAAAATTTGTTTTACTGAATATTGCTTTGGCATTACTGCTACAATTCACATTTTTTAGAAAAAAATACAGAAACTTGCCCTCGAAATTATTGTCAGAATGATGTTGAGGACAATGTGTTTCCTATCCTGTAACAAGCTGTTCATTAGGACTTTCAAGAGAAATATCTCTTAATGCTCATATTAGGAAAAGAGAGTTTTTTGTGAACCAAAACTTTAAAACATATTACAAAAACAGTCAATCTTGCAAATAATACAGTTCTTTTTGCTTTGGCTACTGGGAAACTCGGAGCCAAGTCTACATTCTACTTCTAGTGATTTAATGAGATTTTACAGTAGGCATTTCTTTTTTTTAAATTTTATTTATTTATTTATTTATTTTTATTGCATTTTAGGTTTTGGAGTACATGTGCAGAACATGCAAGATAGTTGCATAGGTACACACATGGCCGTGTGTTTTGCGGCCTTCCTTAAACTAATTTTATCTTCTGGTTTTATTTTATTAGTTCACTCATATCCTTTTCCATGGATCTGCTTAACAATTAATATTTTATTTATTATTTACCACACAAGCAACTTCAAGACCTTATTTATACTTGCAGGGGCATAAATTAATCTAGTTAAAAACAATTTATGTAGAGAACTATTGAATGTATTACCTTACATTTTAAATTAAACGAGAGATGAGCTTATTGAAAGTAAGTGATACAGCAGGGGTGGAATGGTAAACATGAAGAGTAGTTTTACATTGATGAAGAGTAAGTGGCTCTCAAATCATTAATCAATAAACTGTATATTTATTATTTTAAGAATTACAGCACTGGTAAAATCAATAACATGGCATTAGTCTGGTATTTTGTTACATTGTTTCAAGTCACAATAAAATTTCAAAGAAATGAAATACTGATTTTCCTCTACATGTCTCATTTACTGCCTAACAATTTAGGTCAGGGAATTTATCTTTACTTTTAAAAAGTGTATCCATTAAGAATATGAATACTGAGGCTATAGTATGAGTTTCTTTAATTTGCCTATTGAAATAATTCCATGTAAAACTGTCAAATGAATAATCCTGGCAAATAACAGTATTAACTTTTTATTACAACAAACTAGACTTAGTTTAAAAACCAATGAATTCCATATTACAGCAAAATATAATGAGCTAAACTAAAAATATAAAATATTATTAGAACTTTTCTAGAAATGATAAGATTTATTGAAACACTACCCCACAGCCAGTTAGAATATGTTTCTGTTTAAGAAACAATGGAAATAACTACTGAAAAGGATGAGGCAAAGAAATATAAACAAGGATCATAAAGCAGAATAAAATAAAAAATAATGTGTAATTCTTATCTGAATATTAGAGAGCTCTGAACTTTTAAAATCCTGAATCATCTTACAGGATGATTCAACAATATTCCAATCTTGGACAAAATCTTAGTGTTTAATCCCAAGCTAGGGGTCAACTCCTAGGAGAAATTATGAACTCAGTACAGCTATTAATCATCATGATGAGTAAAAAATTACAGTAACATCTCTGTGACCAACTCATGGGAATTGCCAAAGGGAAAGTCCCTTTGGCAGCTGCCTGCCCAGCTAATGGTACTAATTAATGGAGAGGCCAAATCTGAACCTACCCTACAGCCTTGTAGTGAAAGCTGTTTTGTAGCTATTCATATA
The DNA here is from genome assembly GCF_049354715.1 of Callithrix jacchus. Lineage (NCBI taxonomy): Eukaryota > Metazoa > Chordata > Mammalia > Primates > Cebidae > Callithrix > Callithrix jacchus. The sequence continues at coordinate 23,348,890 of NC_133524.1, forward strand.
AATGTAGACTGGTCCAGGTCAAAATACAATAAAAGTGTGGGCACCTTTTTTTTTTATATCTTTAGAAGGAATAATAAAAGGAAATTATTAGTGAGTCACATGAGGGTCCATAATCCATGATTGACTAAACAGTAAATTTGGTCTTTTCCTAGATCAATGTGATTACTTTAAAAGTCAGAACCATCTGTAGCAGTTTTGAGAACAGCAAGTATTTATCAGCCATTCCAGAAGAGGTGGGTTGCAGTGGGGGGAAGAATTCTCGTAACCAAAGAATCATTTATTAAATGGTTCCATTCTTAATCAGTTTAGGTTGCTTATAGTAATCACATCAATTATTTATGGAGCATTTACCATGTGCTAAGACATGTTTTCATGTGACATTTGTTCCTTAGTTACCACAACCCTGTGAAGTGGGTGCTACCATCCTTTCCATTCTCCAGTTGAGGAAACAATGCTTTAGAGTGGTTAAGTATAAGCCCAGTGTATAGAGACAGTCAGAAAGTAGGATTAAAGCATGGGTTTATCCCCATGGCCCACTTAACCACTGATGTAGTTACTTATACAGATGCTGCCTGTGAAGCCATGCTTCAGTCAGTTCTCCAGGAAGCTCTGTTCTTGTTCCTTGATAATTCTTGGTAATATACTAGCTGTTCTATTCCAGAATAGAAGTGTCTGTACTATTCCAAAGAAATAAGACATGATTTACAATTTCATACATACTGAGGCATACTCTTATCTAGTTTCCAAAGTAACATCTCCTATACCTTTTTTTCTCTTCCCTTATTCCTTGCCAAACTTGAAAACTCAATTTTAGATTAGAAAAGGACCCTAGAGGCTATCTTGTCTGGTCTTCTGGTTATTTTAAAATGGTAAAACCAAGGTCAAAAGAGGTTAAGTGATTGAGTTGGTTGGTAGGGCCCCCCCAATGTCTGGAGTCCCCATCTAGTAGTGCTTTGTCCCACTTTGTTACAGGAGATTTTATCTCTGCCCTATGTTTTTCAAGCACCTGATGCAGGAAAGTTATGACGAAAATGGTATTTTTTAGTCTAGTAAAGGGAACTTTACCGCTGACATTTGGACTGCTCTCATGGCATAACAGAAACACTGACATAGGATTTACCAAGCTTGTCTATTGCAACCACAGGCTGTGACAGTAGACAGAAACTACTGAAAACTAATCTCAATTCTCTATTTGAACTAAAAGGAAGAAAGCAAACACATGAACATGTCAGACTGGGGATTTAACCTGGAGAAGAAATAAAAAGCCAGATAAAAATAGAAAAGCAAGAAAGGACTTAGGAAATATACAGGAAAATATCAGCAGTATAAATCGGATTAACATTGGGCCCCCTGGTCATTTTTAGGCTGAAAATTTCTGATCTGTCAGACAGTTTTCATATCACCATTTCCTTCTACTTCCCTGCAGCCCTTCTTTCTGACTCACTTGGGGAAATAATCCATAAACTAATTACTAATTGATATAAGATTAACTAAAAAGAGCAGTCACACAGGCATATGCACATCCACACCAAAACTTGTACCTATACGTTATATGTTATGTAAATAATCACACTGTACCCCATAAATATGTACAATTATGTCATAAAGAATCTTTCAAGCCCTAAATCCCATAACTTTTAGACACTTTAGATGCCTACTATTCAAATTTATAATCTTTCTTGCAGTGTTTCACAGGGTCCTACTGGTATTTTGGGTGAAACAATTGTTCCTTGAATAGACTTTCCACACACGATATGATCAGTATCCCGTCTGCCATCAAATCCTAATAGTTGCGCTTAGTCATCCTGACAACCAAAAAACACCCTTAGGTATTTCCAAATCCCCCCAGGGTGGGGCAGCACTTTCCTAAGTGAGAAATACTAGGGCTGAGAACAACACTCTAGGTCCAAATGAGAGGAATTACTAATATAGATTGATATATTTTATTCAAGACATATTTATTGAGTGTTTGCCATGCATGAGGCCCTGTGGTAGCTGCTGCTAGGTACTGGGCAGTACACTGTTAAGTCCAAATGAATGAGGATTTTGTTGTAATGGATCATGCAAGATGATGTGAGAGACAGCTGTTGATTAAATCTTCACACACACACACACACACACACACGCATATAAATTATAAAGTTCTAATAATAGCAACAAAGAGATACATAGTGTTATTAGAGTCTACAAAGGATAAATTCGAGAAGATTCCCTGAAAAAGTGATGCTTGAGCTGAGATCTGAAGCACAAGAAAGAGTTTACTTGGTAATGACAAAGGGCGAAAACATTGTTGGTAGAGGAAGCAGCATGTTCAAAGCTGCACCGATGAGACAGAGCATGGTATGTAAGAGAGATGAACAATGAGGCCAATGTGGCTACACCTGAGAGAATGAGAGGGAGCTACCTGTGAGTTGAGGCTGTAGACATAAGGAAAAGCCAGTTTACATGTGGCCTTGGAGCCTAGGTTAATAAGTAGAATACTCAGGCATGACTAACCAAGTGAAATTTGGTAGAAAGCAGAAGGAAGTGGATTACATAAAACATTGATTAATCATGGGTGTTGTCTCATGAAGCTTTTAATCAAATCAACTCTCATCTGGATGGAGATCAAGTTTGCACAGATAAAGAATATCTTCAGTGTGTTCTGATTGTGTAGAATGTACTCACTCAACAAGTTTAGTACCATGCAAGGTTCTATGAAAGTTCTAACATTTAAGACTAGATATCTGTTGGGGAACGTTGAGGGGAATCTGGCGACAACCTGGAAAGGTCAAGTGTTTCAGGGGAATGAAAAATGAAGTTGAAGTTTCAGGAATGGAGTCTTGCTCCCAGACTTTCTTGCCTTAAGGGAACTCCACCAGTCCCTGATTAGAGAATTCATCAGTCAAACAAGGATAAAAATATCCCAACTTTCTGAGCAGGATTAACTGAAATATCCCAAGGAAGAACATCTAACCCAATATGTGGCACACCCCAAGTGCACAATTCATGCTTTTAACAAAACAAAGCTTCTTCAGCTGTAAAATAAAGCCCATAATAACTTCTCTGACACTCCAAGGATGCTGTCATCAGGCCAAATGGGAAAAGTTGGTTAAAGAATCAAAGAATCTCAGAGTATTATTATTATCAATGAATAAATGTGGCGTGAAGGGCACTCTGAACTTATCATCCCTTTGTTTTTTCTGTGGTAGTGGTGAACTGCTCCATGGAATACACTTTTCCTCTTCACTCTCAGAAAAGACATGGGTGTGGGCAACAAGAAATGATGGTATGCAGCTTTTGATATGATGAAATAAACATTACTGTGATAAGATAGTTTAAGTGCATAAATCTACATGCACACAAATTTTCTTTGGATGCCTTGCAGAAAACAATGTATTGCTTCCAAACAAGCCTGTGGACCAACTTTTTGTCAAATGTTAGCTGATCATGGTTCTTTTCCAAGTAAATCCAGCTTACAACAATTTGTTTGCAGGATGTACCAATGCTGGAGATGCTCCACCTCATATCCCCTCAGCCCACCTTCAAACAAACATGTAGGTGTAGTCAACACTTGCTCGTACACTGATCACTTTCTACTGCAAGTTCCTGTTTTCACTGCTTCTCCATGCAAGGGCTGTTTCTGAAACTGTGGAAGTTTGCTCAGCCTGCTTTTTGGGAAGCCTAGAAGCCAATGAAACTTAACCACCCTAGGGACTATGCACAAACAATAATGGCTGAGAGTTGGCAGATAAATATTTCATCTTACTTTGTTCCTTGATGGAATTATTCTGAAGCATGTTCTACATGGTTCCTCGGAGGGTCCTCAATAGGACTGAGGCCTAGGTATCCACTGTGATAACCTGCTTATTAAAATACTTTTAGGGATTTTCCCCTTCTCTGTCTCACTTCCCCTGCTTTCTTTTATGTACTTCTTATAATTAACTACCTGAACCCACTTCTTGTCTCGTGATATACTTTTGGGAGAACCGAAGTTTAGACACAGAATTCCTGGAATTGTTGAGTTCATAGAGTAAAATTTCCATTTATAATGGCATAATGATGACTACTCTTAAAAAAATGTCATTGTACTCTGTAGAAAAAAGAGAAATCTATTTTTTAAATGTCTCTTAAGGGGAAAAGTCCAAAATCAAGAATACATATCATAGGAGGGAGACTGTGATCTGTTTAGAATATCAACATTTAGATTTTAAACTGCATTTGAACATTAGGCCACACTAATGCCCACTAACTTTTAAGGGTCATTTACTTTAAAAGCAATGAGTTGAAAGATTAAGAAATTTAATTTGATAGATGGCTTTGTGCCTGAATATGCTTTAACACCTTTTGATCCTAATTGCCTATATTGAAAGTGTTAAGTCTGACTCGCTAAATAAAGCCTAGAAGGAGTTAACATTTCATTTGCGCAACCTAGAAATGCCCCCTATCCAAGCCTTTTGGAGTGCTTCCAATAGATACTAAATTATACAACCCAAGTGATTAGCTATTTTCGATACGGGATTAATAAGGATGCTAGACCATAAGCTCAATGAGGAAAAGAGCTGTACTTTTCTTATTCACCTCTCCACCTTAAGCTCCTAATATGGTGCCTTGTACTAAGTGTTTAACAAAATTTTCTTGAATAAATGAACACATGGCAACCTACATTTAAATATCTTTTATTATTCTCATATGAGTTAAGATGGGAGAAGATTTGGCATCTAATTGGTTGCCAATCTAAGGACAAAATACTATCATACATCTATCCTTTATCTTCAGTGTGAAGTTATTGTCACAAAGCTACCCCACTCTTTTCTGCTCCATTTACCTATTCATATCTGGGAAGTGAGAAGCAAGAGAAAGTTGAAAGATTGCAAGATATGAGTGATCCCTAAAAGAAACACTTCACCCATGTAAATACTTGCTTAAACTCACTATAGTCTGTTCTTTCAGAAGAATTGGTGTGGAGGAATCATGGGACTTCAGGTCAGAATGAATTTTGCAGGATATTCTTTATGCTATGTGAGGGGAAAAGGGGAGTTTAGAGAGTACTGACTTCATACTCGTGGCAAGTAAGCAACAGCTAATCAATCACTATAGATCATCATCTTTTCTTGAGGTAAACATGTATTATATTATTGGTTTACAAGTGGTGTTCCTTGGATAATCTTAGATTTGAGATCTGTCTCCATGTAGTGATGACTTAGCAACATGTGAAGTAATAAAAATAGAGCAATGTGGACATGTTTTGCATAATAATTGAATTTCTGCAGGACTCATTATTCTCCCAGATTGTAGATCAGTCCTGACTTGGTCTTGCTAATTTTTGTTATCTACCCTCCATCCAAATCTTATTCCATTAGACTCAGAAAATTCAAAATGTTGTCTGCTAATATCTAGCTAATCATTCTTCTGTGCTACATAAGATAGTTAGAATTTGTATTTTTGCTGTGATGCTTGCTATACCCAGTTCACAGAAACGTAGTGTTATCATCAACATCGAATAGTATGAACTTCAGAGTTTGTTAGAAAAACCACTTAAGTGTGTGAGATAAAGAAAAGGAGAAACAAGGGCTTTGACTTGTCTATATATAGATAGTGAAGGAAAACTTCTCCATAAGTGGAATATCCATTAATTTGGGAATTTTACCTGAGAAATTACAAAACTTTCACAATTTTAAAGCTTCAATTCCTCACTCTTTCTAACCAGTTCAACACGAGAAGCTATGCTTTAATTGGAGCCCAGGACATCCTGAGAATATCCAGATTGTCTCTCTGATTCTCTGCCACTACTCTGTAAATAAGAACTGTCAAAGATTTCTTACATCGTTAGCACTCACCAGCCCACTCTGACTTGCTCTTCTGGCTCTTTACAAATGTATGCTTTGCCTGCAATTGGAAAGCACTTTCTCTTAATTTTGTCTGCATCAATGCAAGTGTTTCTCTGGTAGATGTAGTTTGTCCAGGCCTATTTTTAAGAGCTCCCCCTGCTGGGAAGTCTGTTTAAACAGTCTGTTGGCCTCTCTAGGCCCTGGCTACTAAAGTCACTTGACCTGTCCATCTTAGAAGAGCTGTCTGTGATTTCATAAGGCCCCAGTCAGGCACTCACATTTAAAGAAGGACAGGAACGGCATTTAGCCTTTAACTATTAGCTTGCCATAACAGGTTGCATTACCAACAGCTGCTCCAACACTCAGAATGATAAGATGTAAACTGGGTTCATTTCAAGGGATGCTGAGGGCCTGCTGAACATGGCAACTTTGCCTTATAGGAGATAAAAAGCTTCTCCTTCAGTATCTGTACTTAACAAGGTCGAACATCTTGCTTTTGTCTGCTTTATCTCACATACTTTTCTTAGTTAATAACCAAATGTGATGTTAGTAGGTATCAACATTGGCACCATTTTGGTTTATCTGAAGTGGTTTTAGAAAGGATCACAGAAAAAAGAACAAATTCTAAAGGTTGTGTACTAAAACACAGTAGGCATGCTTTGCATGATAATTACATTTCTATAGGACTCAGTATCCCCCCCATGTAGGAGATCACTCCTGAGTCAGTCTAAGAATACTGACGTATTTTAAGAAGAAAGAGCCCAGGTACAATGGCTCATGCTTGTAATTCCAACACTTTGGGAGGTTGAGGAGGGCAGATCACAAGGTCAGGAGTTCAAGACCAGCCTGGCCAAGATAGTGAAGCCCCATCTCTGCTAACAATACAAAGGGTGTGCTGGCCAGTGCATGTAATCCCACATACTCAGGAGGCTGTGGCAGGAGAATCACTTGAACCCAAGAGGCAGATGTTGCAGTAAGCTCAGATCGCATCATTACAATCTAGCCTCCAGGTGACAGTTCGAGACTCCATATCAAAAAAAAAGAAGAAAGAAAAAACATTTAAAAATTTGAGGTTTTGAAAGGGGGCAAAATGTTGCCAATAATTAGTAATATGGTTTCTCCAGAGTATTACTAAACATTGCAAATTTGAATGGTTTGACTTTGTTTCATAATTCTTTGCTGAATAAATGGGTTTATGCATATTTATATAAGAAGTCATTCTCCTCATTCATGGATTCATAAAAGGTAGTATACTCTTAACCATAATAATTATTTGAAGACCACAGGGCTGGAAATCAGCAGACCTGTGTTTCTGTTCTGTCTAAAACTATTTTTTGGGTTTTTTTTTAAAGCCACTTAGTGGGTCTCATTACCCAAATATAAGAGGCAAGATAGTAAATCCTAAGGTCTTTTGCAACTCTATAGTTTGTGATTCTATAATTACTATAGAATTAAAAAAAAGTAATTGGTAAAAGCACTGCTTGGACTCTATCTTCAGCTAGATTCCCTGAAAAGAGAGCCTGAGATAAGGATTTTTTTGTAAGTAATTTCCTGAGGGAGTGTTTTCAGGAGAAACCTGTAAGGGAGTGGGCTTAGAAAAATAGGGCAGGGAAAAGAGCTAAGCACAGATAAGATTTTAGAAGACTAGACTCAGCCTGATCCTACAGGGATGGCAACTTTGAACATGGCAACTTTGCCTTATAGGAGATAAAAAGCTTCTCCTTCAGTATCTGTACTTAACAAGGTTGAAAAACTGTACCACTGAGTTTTTCCCAATTTAAAGAAAGCAAGGTGGGCTTTTGTATCTCCATATTGATAAGACTTTTGCCAAGGACCACATGGGGAAATGGAGGCAGAGCTTCCCAGGCATTCATGAATGGAGCAATCCTCTGGAGAAGTGGATGTGAATTGTTAGCAGCCAACACCACAGAAGCTAGTGGGTAGTTGGCCTGGCCTGGTAAAGGAAATCTGAATGAGGCACCCACAGCATCTGTTAAATACTATTTCTTCTTCTCTCAATCTAATTTAAATGTCAAATAGTATTACCAGGTTACAAAATATTCACATGATGTATCTGACTGGACCTTATAATTTTTCACATAGTAGGCATTTGATAGATGCAAGTTAAAAGAACTGGTTATTATGTTTTACAAAAAAGGAAAAGATTCTATATAATTGTAAATTACTTTTTTAAAACTATTTAATTTAGATAATATATTATATGAAATGGTTATTCAATGAGAAAGCAGAAAATGGATATCAACAATTAAGGCTTTCTGGAAAAGAAAAGTTCTTTATCCTTTAGTGGAGAATTAAGATTTTACATTAAGAATGGCCTTTTCTCCACAGGGAGGGGAACATCATACACCAGGGCTTGTGGAGAGGTGGGGGTCTAGGGGAGGGATAGCATTAGGAGAAACACCTAATGTAGATGATGGAGTGATGGATGCAGCAAGCCACCATGGCATGTGTATACCTGTGTAACAAACCTGCATGTTCTGCACATGTATCCCAGAACTTCAAGTACAATTTAAAAAAAGAATGGCCTGTTCTCACAAGTAAAATCGAAGTTAAAGTAACCTTGATTTTTTTTTATTTCTATCAAGTGATCTTGTTCCAGGAATTCATATTATACTTAGACTTGATGATTACTGGATAAAGAACATTCATTAGAACTTTAACAAAAAAACAGAGCATAATTAAGGCTATAATCATTTGTTATTGTTTTTTTAAAAAAAGTCTGCCCACAGTGGTAGATTTCTAACTATAAAATGTTCCCCTGAAACAGACTACTTCTTGAAATATGATGTAGGGGTTTAATTCTTGTATTAGTCTGTTTTGCATTGCTATAAAGGAATACCTGAGGCTGGGTAATTTATAAAGAAAAGAGATTTACTTGGCTCACAGTTCTGTGGGCCATACAAAAAGCATGGTGCCAGCATCTGCTTCTGGTCAGGACCTCAGGAAGATTTTACTCTTGGTGGAAAGTGAAGAGGGAGCAGGAGTGGCACATGGTGAGAGGGGAGGCAAGAAAGGGGAGGGAGGTGCCAGATTCTATTTAATAACCAGCATTCCTGTGAACTAATAGAATGAGAAGTCACTCATTACTGCATCAAGTCATTCATAAGGGATCTGTCCCCATGACCCAAACACCTCCCAGGCCCCACCTCCAACCCTGGGGATAACATTTCAGTATGAGATTTGAAGGGGACAAATATTAAACTATATCAGTTCTTTAACACTCAACTTGTTTAAAACATCATGAATGCCATTTTCAGCTGTGAATGGTAGCATAAGCCTTATAATGAAGTAAGACGGTAGAACATTTTTTTAAAGGAAACCTAGCAGAGATCATGAAGGAACTCTGTACAAGAACACAAGCACAGGGAAAATGGATGTAGTAAAGACAAGTGTTGATTTCACTATGCTGTCTTGGAGAGTCTTAAAGGATTTTTCAGTAAAGGTCTTCAATCTGTTTCAAGTCATAGACCCTTTGAGAATTCAATGAAAGTTATCAAATTCTTCCTTTTTGAGAGGAAAATCCCGAAATACCTTATTATTTACCTCCTCAAAAGAGAAAATGTAAATGCACACAAAATTTTGCTATCAGTTTAGGGTAATTATAGAACATTGAATCTCTCCATGAATCACTACTGTGCAGAGAAATGTTAGTATGTTTGAGACTATGAAAAAGAAATGACAGGGATATGCCAAAAGGAAGTTCTGTTCTCAATACTATATATTTTTTCTTTCACCTAGAGAAAGTGTATCTCAGGTATGATCTGTTAATGAAGCTTAAATGAATAATAAATACATTTCAGCATATCTAACACTATATTCACTAAGATTTTTTTTGTGAGGAAAAAAAGATAATTATAGTTGGAGTTTCATTAGGAGGGCCAAAGAGGTATTTCATGAGTGAGTAGGCTGAGATTACATTTGTAAACCAGTAAGAACAGCCCACTAGGAGATTTTCAAGGTAAAATTATGTTTTCATTCATTCATTCATTCATTCATTCATTTATTCATTTTGAGACGGAGTCTTCCTCTGTCATCCAGGCTGGAGTGCAGGGGCACGATCTTGACTCACTACAACTTCTGCCTCCTGGGTTCAAGGGATTCTCATGCCTCAGCCTCCTGAGTAGCTGGGACTACAAGCATGTGCCATCACACCCAGCGAATTTTTGTATTTTTAGTAGGGACTGAGTTTTGCCATGTTAGCCAGTGTGGTAACAAACTCCTGACTTCAGGTGCATGGGCCTCCCAAAGTGCTGGGATTACAGGCACGAGCCACCTTCCCAGCTGAGTCACCATGCACAGCTAAAAGCCTTTCCTTTTAAATTATCAAATCACACTTTGTTTAATGACTTACTTTCTTGACATCATTACAGCCTCCCTGTTAACTCTGGAAGCTGTCTGCCAAAGAAGCCCTTTGCAAAGCAAATACTTCTCTAGCTCTCCCACTTTTGAAAAACGTAAGAAAGACCAGTCTGATTTACAATGATACTGACCTTTATGTATTCCAGCTCTATTTTTAACCACTAGCTTTTTGGGACCTCCAAGGTCTAGCCCTTGCCTCTTCCTAGGACCTGTCTGTTGTCGTGGTCTCTCTTCCTAGAACCTGGCTTTCTTCCATATCTTTATAACCAGCTACTTTGTTTTGGGTTATTTGGAGACCTCAGATCTCCAGCAAGGTCTTTATGCAGGATTCTGGAAACAGCTCCAATTCAAAATTTAAAATTTAAAAATCATAATGTACTCTTAAGGCACAGTGTTCATATTTGAAGCAAATCTAGTCACTTCAGGTTTTCATTTCTATTTGAATTGCATGTAAGAGAAGCACTTAATCATTGCAAGATTCACTTATATGCTCCGCAGTGCTCAAGCACTCCATGTGCAGATTAGAAGCCAAACTAATTCTTCTTTTCCTCCCAAATTATTAAAACAGGTAATGCACTTTTATTAATGTTAGAATCAACTGAAATAATTCTGGAAAATTAATGCTCTAAATGAATGCAATTTCAGAGTTCGGTGAGTACATTATAGGCTTATTATTCTTACTATGTATGGGATGTTAAATTCAGCAGTTTTGATTTTCATAGAAGACTAGGAATAATTTCTCTATGTGGTCAGCATGATAACCTGGTTACTTAGCAGTCTTCCTGAAATGAAAAGGTAGCGCTATACCTTGGAATGTCATAATCTTTCATGAGATATTCAGTTAAAATATCAGAGGGCAATATGAAAGGATTTTGCTTATTAGATTTTCTAAGCTAAGCTAAGACATGTAGCATATGTGCAGCCCCTTCTCTGTCTTTCTCTCTCTTACAAACACACGCATACAAATATAAATAATATACTGAAGTATGTATTACACCAAGCATTGTACAATGTTTGAGGTATATCTATGGTAAAAAGAGAACAGACAGTATCTTTCCTCATGGAGATTGTTTTCTAGTGGATGAAACTAAGAACACATGCAGAAGGACTGTCCTTCAGTAGGAGGCAGGATGCTCCTTAAGACATAAGAAAAAAGAAGATGAGATGCAGTAGGTTCATAATTTGGTAGTGGAAAAAAGACAGAATATCCACGTAATATTTATTATTTTCTTTAAGAAAGCATGAAGTGAGGTCACAATCTTGGAGTAAAGAGGAAAGATCCAGTTAAAGAGATTTAGAGGGAAGAGAAGGACTAAGGGAGTTATTTGGGCACTTGAATAATATAGAGTTGCTGAGCTTACTAATGATCTATTTAGGTTTGAGCTAAGGAAATTAAGGTGAAAGTAACCTACCTGATCTTATGACCCTCTCCAGAAAAGTGGCTGGGATGGAAAAGGTAAATGGTTGTTTTTAAGTAGGGTAGGGAGTTTTCAAGGGAAATACAATGAAATGAGATAGAAGTCCTTTTTTATAAAGGACCAATGTGATTAGGCTAGTCAGGATGAAAGTGATAAAAAGAGAAATGGTAGATAAAGAACAATCAATCAATCAACAGAAACCATGATCTGGAGGTAACAATTGTAGTTTAAGTTTTAAAGCAAGAAATCTGGATGGCAAGAAGGCTATGGTTAGGAAGTAGAATATTTATATTTTAACTTTTCATTTTGGAGTTAGTGCAGATTTTGAGGCCCTGGTTCAAGCTGGTGTGGAATAGGTCAGTGGTAATGAGGCTGGGTCAAAGAATTCAGAGTGAGTTTTAGCCACTTGGATGTTGAAATTGCCAATATAATAAAAGTGATTGGAGTGTGAAAGAAAAATGGGAACTAGGTGATAAGTTCCTCAGTAAATAAAGGGAATGACTAAAAAATTTAAAGGAGTAGCAGTAAGAAAGTAGAAAAGGCCAGATGGTCTGGTTCTCAAAGAATAAAAAATTTTATGGGTTTTTTTTTTTAAAGAAATACAAAACAGTAGGAGCATCAAGGTCTGGGATTGCAAATGGAGAGAAAGAGGCAAGATCTGTCCTGAAATATTAGAGAAAGACAACATAGCTTGTTTTAGAGGATTTTAGGATCCACACCCTCTGAAGGCAGCCAAGTTTCAGTAAAGCTAAATAGGTAATCAGCTTAAAGAGGTTGTTTTAGCTGTGCCAAATAGTTATGTGTGTGAGTGTGTGTGTGTGTGTGTGTGTGTGTGTGTGTGCATGCACATGCATATGTGCATAAATATATATGTGGGCTTTTATCATTGCTAAAGAATTTATCATGGCTAAATTCTTTCAGTTTTCAAAAATTTGGTAGATAACAATAGCATTTCCCAATGGATTCTTTTATTTCTTAAATACATTTGCATTTGCATAAATTCCAACCAGTTGTCATGAGGCATACTTGTAGAATGACACTGTGCATTTTCATCCTTTAGGATCTTATACTAAATGGCAAAGCCAATCATGCCCTGGGTCCTACAAAACACTTCTTAAATTTGTGCTTATCTATCTCCTAAGTGGAGGACTTTGCATCTTCAGTGATACTGGCCAATGGTTTTTAAACTGAGCATCAAGGATCTTCAGGGATATTGGTGCACTGGGGACCATTCTGGAAGATTATTGAGTTGAATTGGAATGTCAAACAAGTTCATGTCTGGGCCTAATCCCACTTGTATTTAACCAGAACAGCCCTATATTTCTTTTGTATATTGAGTTTCTACATTGTGTTCTAAAAAAGGTTTACTCTTTTAAAAAATAAGCTTGAAAATTTTAGACTGGAATGATGAATCTCAGAAGATGCTACTAATCTCTGTAGAGGGTGAGCTATAACCTTTATTCTTTTACTTGGAGCTGTCATACTTCACTACTTTTCAGTGTAACTTCTTCATTCATAAACCTGGTGATAATAAAGCTTGCCCAAGGTTGTTGAGAGGTCTCATGAGATAATACATGGAAAGTGCTTTGTTGACATATATTTAATGGCTTCTAATCATTGACTAATAAGTCAGTGATCACTTACAGACCTGGACATACTGAGGGTCAGTGATGAACCACACCACTGGTCCATCCTTTGAATCTGTTGTTATTTGTAGAATACAAGACACAAATAATACCAAAATCAAATTTCTCCAAAAGCCATCTTTTCAATAATGTTTTAGTGCTGTGTCTTTGGCTTTTGTCAAATATCTGCATATGAAAAAGTAAAATGAAGGACGCTGTGTACCTTTCTAAACCCATTACTGGAAACATGATCTATTATGTTGTTCAGTACTCCTTGTATAAAGATTCATATTATAGTTCTTTCAGTACCAGGGAAAAGGTTTATCCCTTATGAAAAAAATGTAGGTTTCTGTTGATCTAATTATATATTCTATTGTGTTTTGCTTTTTGCTTTAACTGCCTAAAAATACAAAACAAAATCTAATGCTCTGTCATGGTATCCAGGGTCCTCCTGATCTAAACTTCTCTCTTTCTTTCTTTATCTCAATGTCTCTCTCTCTCTCACTTTCTCACTCTCTCCATACACAAACATACACAATTACAATATCTATTTCTAGCAACCTTATAACGAATCACTCACTTACTTTCATCTTCCCCCATTAGTCCCTTATTTTTAAAAAGTGAATTTACATATTAAATTAATTTGACCTATTACATCATTTTTATACAAAGATAACTCTAACCCGTTTTCTATATATAATATATATATTTAATCAAGATATAGTTGTTGAGCTATTTAATATAATTTTTCATCATTAACTTACTTGTTCAGAAGTATATTCACAGAGGAACGATGATGTATGTGTATATATGTATGCATATATATGTGTGTATGTGTAAAACGGAGATGCATAAGTCCTCAATGAATTCACAGTGTATTTTGCTGTGATATAGAAACAATATATTACCATACTATAAACTCTCTAACGAGCATCAGCAAACTATGGCCTAAGGTGATTTTTCTATAAGGAAAATTTTATTAGAAAACAGTCATATCTATTTTTTACATATTGTTTATGACTACTTTGGCAATACAACAACAAAGTTGCATAGTTGTGATGCAGAAGTTATGGTCCTCAAAGCCTAAGTTATTTACTTCCTGGCTCTATAGAATTTTGCTGGGCCCTGATCTATAGGCATTTGTTAGTATATATATACTTTCATACTTGGAGCAGTGGGATCATTATTAGTAACCTGATTAGACAATAAATGCCAGGTTTTAGTCTTTATCTCATATGTGCAAGATTGATTAAGGTGTTTTTCACTGAGCAGATAATGTGGTATTGGTAGCGAGGAGTGCTGTGTCTAGCTTTCTTAGGGCTGGATTGGAAACGCCAGTGATCGAGAGGCTGATTGTAGAGGCTCTGTGTGCAGTACAAAAGATTGCCTTCAGATAGCTGGTATAAACAAATAGCAATAAGAGTAGTCACTATTTTTGAGCACTTACCATGTGTTAGATGTTGTCCCAAAGAATATCCAAACATGAGTTAATTCAGTCTTCAGAATAGTCACATGACACATCTAGTATAATAGTATCTACATTTTGGAGATAAGGAAATGGAAGCTCAAGGAGATTATGTACCTTGCCAATGGTCACGTAGCTAGTTAGTGGTGGAAATAAGATTCAAATCAAAGTATCTTATGATTTCAGACTCAAGCTCTCACCTGAGTTATACAATGTGCCTGCTTTGGGGCCTTGCTCAGATCCTCTGAATAGTGCTTATCACATTATTATAATTATCATACTCATTTATTCTTTGTATCTGTGAGCATCTAAAGGCAGGGACTCCTTAATACTCATTTTGGTATATCTAGCACCTAGCATAGGGTCTCTCAATAAAATGGCTTATGGGCGAATAATTGAGGAAGTTTTACTGGAAGAACACTGGCTGGACCTGCCTGAAGGAGAGGTAAGAGTCAGCTCCCTATCTCTATCACCAGGCAAAGGAAGGAGAGGAGTGGCTCAAGAAAGTTCAGAGGGAAAGCTTTCCACATCTTGGAATACTCAAAAATTTCTAAGATACAAAAATGTCTGCCTATAAATTGTGCAGTTGGAAGCTATTCCCTGTATTAACATAATGTTATTTATTCTTATGTCCACAACTCTTCTGCTGATTAAATAGAATTCCGGAAGATGAAAATAAACTTGTCATAATAATGAATATATTTTCAGTTTGATATCAGAATTATAAACTATTCCCAATTGTCTTTTTCCTTCATAGTAATTTTCATATGCAACCAGAATACAGTTGCCTGGTCAATGATAGTCTCACACAACGAAAACATTCAGTTTAGAAACTTATTTCTAAATGTCACTATTCATAAGATTATATTTTTAATATGAATTTCAGTATTTTCTCAGGTACTGGCAAGAAAGAAGAAACAATTGTATATTTTTCAAAATAAATACACAAATTTGTGTAAAAAGATTAAGGAATATATAAACCAATGTCAAATCTTTTTAACCGACTCTACAATGGATATACATCTAGTTCAATAAAACCTTATTTTATATTAAAAGAAATTTAAACCATATTTGACCCACTCATTTCAGAGATGGCCCACTTATTTGATACAGTTCCTACGTACTGTAAATTGCTTCTAAAGTCATGGTTGCATAATAACTATCAGCATCTTTTCTCCAGGAGCTCATTGCAAATTAGTAATGAAAAGAAAATGAAAGCGCAAAGTAAGAAATATTATGAACTAGGCAGACATTATGGAGTGAAAGGGTAAGCCTTCTAGTCACATCTACAAAAATTAAAAGTTTTTTTCCCCCAAATCTACCTCTTCTAAAAGAATAGGATATAAATATTCTAGGTTTTGCTAATGCATAATTATGCCTCCAAAAACAATTTTGAAATATATGTTATGATAAGGAATATTAAATAAAATGGTCACTAAATATTTGAAGTATACTTTTATAAAAAATAATATTCTTGGCTTTTTCTTAAGTGGTAAGGAAATCTCTCATAATAGAATATTCTGTATTGCAAGCAATTTTACATTGTCAAAGACTACTTTCAATATGCTCTAATAATAGACATTAAACTTATTATACTATAAAATGTAAGTACCACTAAGAATAATTAAAATATTTGCAAGCATTAAAAAATCCATTGTCTATAATTTGCATAGTTAATAAAGATACCTTAGAGCTCATTTTTGTTTTAAGCAACATGAAACATTTTGTACAATGTTCCATTAGCATATTCTTGCTAGAGTCATCACATCTAATCTCGAAAATGATTAAAATAATCATTTTAACATTAAAATAATCATTGTAACAGACCAATCCAGTACTCTCATTTTGCTGTGGTTGTCGATTTTTACAAGTAGCCTTAATAAAAAGAAATAACCTGAAAAGTGACTCATCTAGGCACACAGTTGGTTAAAATACTGCAGAGGACACAGCATGTAATGGCTGGAACAAAGGAAAATTGGGGACATTGGCTTCTGATTATACATGAACGAATGGCTGAAGATAGATCCAGCTGCACATATTTTATTAGGAAAAGCAAACACAAACATGGGGAATGACTTTTTCATTCTTTTATAATTAATACATTTTAAATAAATTTGAACAAAGCAAAACAAATACATCATTGTTTGAATGATAAAGAGATTTTTTGTGGTGGCATGGAACACTTGAGGCAGGTGGCTTCATGCGTGACTATAGGTTTTGAATCAAATGAAAAGTACTTAGTCACCTATTACTGAAAAATGATGCTGTGGGAACTGAGGGATAATGCAGACCACAAATTTATGTCCCTCAATAAAATTCTCAGATTCTTTATATCAATATATATCTTAATTTGGACTATCGTTTCCATTCTCACTCCATTCCTCAACAAAAAACAAAAGGAAAATACACATCATGCCTTGTGATGATCTCCTCTTATTAATACGTATTAGTGGTACCAGCTAATAACCCAGTTATACAATCTTGGACTTGCATCATCTTGGACTTCTTCTCCTTCCCCTTATGTCCTCTGAATAATTAAAACCTATCAGTTTTTCTTAAAATCATTTAGGCAGTAGAGATTAGTGTTTAAGGTAATGGGTTTTGGAGGCAGGCATGCATCATTTAAATCCAAGTTGAACCTCCTAGTAACAGAGTGTCCTTAGGCAGATTGCTAAACCTCAGCTTGCTCATCTATGGAGTTAACAATACCCAATGGCACAGAGTTGTTACAAAGGTTAATAAAATACTGCTTGCCTAATAGTGAGGGGCCTGAAGCAAAGAAAGCATTCAGCGATGCATATACTGAAGATATACCTAATCCTTTTCTCCCAATCTGCTCCTAGGTTCTATACCATAGACACACACACACACACACACACACACACACACACACACACACAGAGAGAGAGAGAGAGAGAGAGAGAGAGAGAGAGAGAGAGAGAGAGAGAGAAACACACACACAGACACACTTGGATAGCCTTCTGTATCACACAAATTACTTTTTGTACAGGGTTGTGTAGTGACCCCTAAAACTCCACATCCACCTGAAATCTGTCAATGTGACCTTATATGGAAATACAGTCTCTGCAGATGTAAATAGTGAAAATGGGGTTATACTAGATTAGGGTCGGCTTTAAATCCATTGACTGGAGTTCTTAAAAGAAGAGGGAGTGGAGGTAGAGACACAGACAAAGAGAGGAGAATGCCACATGAAGATGGAGGTAGAGACTTGAAAGATGCTTCCGCAAGCTAAAGGATGCTAAGATTGCTGGCCACCATCAGAAGCTAGGAGAGATAAATGGAACACATCTTTCCCTAGGGCCTTCAAAAAGAACACAACCTTGTTGAAACACTGATGTTAGACTCCTAAACTTTAGAACTGAAAAAATCAGTGTTGTTTTAAACAACCCAGTTTGTGGTATTTTATTACAGCAGCCTTAGGAAACACTCTTTATTCAGTTAATCAATGTAATTTAATTTCCCCTTCATCTTTGCCCCACCCCAATTTTCTTTAGCCGATTAAAATGTAACATCCCAAAAAAAGAGAAGAGAGAAAGGAATAGATGGGATACTGACAAAGGTGCTTCTCATCCTGGGAGTGTGTAGCAATTACAGGGAAAACACTGAAGGATGGGGTAGACAGAAAAGCTCTGGTAGTGGTGCATGCTGGGAAAACAGCTTCTCTTTAACACAGTCTGCATTCCCAGTTTTCACCACTGTGGGAAATGATGCAAAATAAAATATATTTTAGCCTTGAACAGCAAGGGTTTCACCTGTGTGGATCTACTTATACTTAAATTTTGAAAAATAAATATGTTGGAAAACATTTTGGAGATTTGTGAAAATTTGAAAAAACCTTGCAGATGAACTAAGTAGCCTAGAAATAGCAATAATAATAAGGAAAAGGTCAGTATGTCATGAATGCATAAAATATGTAGATATTAGTCCATTTTATAATTTACTACCATAAAATATACTCCAATCTATTCTAATAAGTTAAAATTTATCAAAACTAACACACACATTTACAGACTATACATGATACCATTTGCAGTTGAGAGATATGTAAACAAATGTAAAGATTCAGTATTAAATCATAATGGCATAAAAGTAACTGTAGTACTTACAGTACTACTGTAATATTTCACAGCCACCTCCTGTTACTATTGTGGTGATCTCAAGTATTGCTGGTATCTGCTTAAAACATCCTGGGACACTACTTTTCTCTCCAGGAACAGTTTGTCTCTCCAGTAAATTTTAGATGGCAATAAAAAGTGATCTGTCCGCTAGGTGCGGTGGCTCACGCCTTTAATTCCAGCATTTAGGGAGGCCGAGGCGGGTGGATCATGAGATCAGGAGATTGAGACCATCCCGGCTAACACAGTGAAACCCGGTCTCTAACTAAAAATCCAGAAAATTAGCCAGGCTTGGTGGCATGTGCCTGTAATCCCAGTTACTCAAGAGGCTGAAACAGGAGAACCACTTGAACCTGGGAGACGAATATTGCAGTAAGCTGAGATCGCACCACTGGACTCTAGCCTGGGTGATAGAGCGAGACTCCATATAAAAAAAAAACAGAAGTGATCTTTCATGGTGGGTGCATATTTTTCATCATGTCTACTGCAATACCATAAACCTCAAATAACACCATGGGACCCATACAAAGTGCCACTAGTGATGCTGGAAGTGCTCCCAAGAATCCAAGAAAAGTCATGGCATTACAAGAAAAAGTTGAGTTGTTTGATATGTACTATAGATTGAAGTCAGCAGCTGTGGTTGCTGCCATTTCAGACAGATAATTCAACAAGTAAACAGACAATGTAAATTTACAGTATCAATCAATAAATATACTACAGTATTGTAAATGTATTTTCTTTCTGATTTTCTTAATAATATTTTCTTTTTTAAAATAATATTTTAAGTTCTGGAGTACATGTACAGCACGTGCAGGTTTGTTACATAGTGATACACGTGTCATGGTGGCTTGCTGCATCTATCACCCTGTCATCTACATTAGATATTTCTCCTAATGTTATCCCTCCCCAATCTCCCCACCCCCTGCTATCTCTCCCCTAGCCCCCCATGCCCTGACAGGCCCCAGTGTGTGATGTTCCCCTCCTTGTGTCCCTTTGTTCTCATTGTCAACACACACTTATGAGTGAGAACATGCTGTGTTTGGTTTTCTGTTCTTGCGTCAGTTTGCTGAGAATGATAGTTTCCAGATTCATCCATGTCCCTGCAAATGACAGGAACTCATCCTTTTTTATGGCTGCATAGTCTTCCATGGTGTATATGTGCCACATTTTCTTTATCCAGTCTATCATTGATGGGCATTTGGGTTGGTTCCAAGTCTTTGCTATTGTAAACAGCGCCACAATAAACACATGTGTGCATGTGTCTTTATAATCGAATGATTTACACTGTTGGGAGTGTAAATTAGTTCAAACATTGTGGAAGACAGTGTAGTAATTCCTCGAGGATCTAGAAATAGAAATACCATTTGACCCAGCAATCCCATTACTGGGCATATACCCAAAGAATAATATTTTCTTTTCTCTAGCTTACTCTATAGTAAAGATACTGTATGTAATACACATAACTTTAAAAATATGTGTTGATCGACTGTTTTTGTGATCAGTAAGACTTCCAGTTAACAATAGGCTATTAGTATTAAGTTTTGGGGAAGTCTAAAGTTATATATGGATTTCTGACTGCTCAGGGGTCAACACCCCTATCTCCTGTATTGTTCAAGTATCAACTGTAATTCCATCTCATTCCATTGACATCAGACTAGGCTAGTCTATTTTAATCTAGACACCTGGAAGTAGATTGAGGTTTGCCTTAGACTGTCTGTCTGAGGAGATCAACTAGCCAACGATGCAAGGTAACTGAATTCGCTATTGGGAAAATAAAGACTTGAAAAGATAAGTACTCTTCAAAATCTGTCATGCTTTAGAACATAAAGAAAGTGATAATACTGTACCATACTCTGGTACACTGTTAGGCTATTTTTTCAAAGTAGCTGCACCATTTTGCATTATTTCCAGTCATGTATGATGCTCCCCATTTCTCCATATTCTCACCACCTCTTGCTAGAATATGACTTCATAATTACAGCCATTCTAGTAGGGGTGAAGTGGTATCCTTCATGGTTGTGATTTGTGTTTTCCTAATGACTAATGATGTTGAGCATCCTTTCGTGTGCTTATGGCCATTTATATATTATATCTCCTTTGGATAAATGTCTATTTTATTATTTGCCTATTTTAAAATGAGATTGTCTTTTTATTATTGAGTTATAAGAATTCTTTATCTATTCTGGATAAAACCCTTAGGTATATGATTTGCAAATATTTTCTTTCAACCTGTGGGTTGTCTTTTCACTTGTATGATGGTATAATGTGCAACAAAAAAGTTTTCATTTTAATTTTGAGGTTGTGCAATTTATCTATTTTTTGGTATTTGTGGTTTAGGTGTCATATCTAGGAAATCACTGTATGAACCAAGAAAACATTTTTTGTTAGAGTTTTATAGTATTAGCTCTTATATTTAGGTCTACAATTCATTTTGTGTTCAGTTTTGCATATAAAATTCATTGTTTTGCATATGGATATCAGCACCATTTGTTGAAAAGATTATTCTTTCTCCATTTTATATTTGGTTGTGGTTAATATATTTGAAAGAATATCCTATGTAAATTTAAAGATGAATATTAAATAACAGGGCTATAAGATTGGGAACAAAATTACTGTTTATTAGGAACAAAAAATAGTATTCTAGCGAGTTTCAATTTTAGGCAACTTAATCAAATTTAACATAATACAAATGGAACATGAATTATTAGAATAAGAATTGAAACTGCTCCGGCCTCCTTGCCTGCCACCGGTGCACCTAGTTGGCTCAGCCAGCCCAGTCCGTCCAGTTCTCACTGCCTGCCTGCCGGCCTACCCTCCACCACAGCCATGGACGCCATCAAGAAGAAGATGCAGATGCTGAAGCTGGACAAGGAGAACGCCATCGACCACGCCGAGCAGGCTGAAGCCGACAAGAAGCAAGCTGAGGATCACTGCAAGCAGCTGGAGGAGGAGCAGCGGGCCCTCCAGAAGAAGCTTAAGGGGATAGAGGATGAAGCGGAAAAGTATTCTGAATCCGTGAAGGAGGCCCAGGAGAAACTGGAGCAGGCCGAGAAGAAGGCCACCGATGCTGAGGCAGATGTGGCCTCCCTGAACCGCCGCATTCAGCTGGTAGAGGAGAAGCTGGACCGGGCCCAGGAGCACCTGGCTACAGCCCTGCAGAAGCTGGAGGAGGCTGAGAAGGCCGCTGATGAGAGCGAGAGAGGAATGAAGGTCATCGAAAACTGGGCCATGAAGGACGAAAAGAAGATGGAGCTGCAGGAGATGCAGCTGAAAGAGGACCAAGCACATCGCTGAGGATTCAGACCGCAAATACGAGGAGGTGGCCAGGAAGCTGGTGATCCTGGAAGGAGAGCTGGAGCGCTCAGAAGAGAGAGCTGAGGTGGCCGAGAGCCGAGCCAGACAGCTGGAGGAGGAACTTCGAACCATGGACCAGGCCCTCAAGTCCCTGATGGCCTCAGAGGAGGAGTATTCCACCAAAGAAGATAAATATGAAGAGGAGATCAAACTGCTGGAGGAGAAGCTGAAAGAGGCTGAGACCCGAGCAGAGTTTGCTGAAAGGTCTGTGGCAAAGTTGGAGAAAACCATCGATGACCTAGAAGAGACCTTGGCCAGTGCCAAGGAAGAGAACGTCGAGATTCACCAGACCTTGGACCAGACCCTGCTGGAACTCAACAACCTGTGAGGGCTGGCCCCGTCCCCAGCCAGGCTATGGTTGCTGTCCCAACCCAATAAAACTGATGTTACCAGCAAAAAAAAAAAAAAAAAAAAAAAAAAGAATTGAAACTGTCCCAACACTATGAAAAGGTAAAAGTAATAAATTAATTATTTAACCTTATTATTTCATAAAATTATTGTTTTCACAAAGGATTAAGATGAAATATGAACAAATTGTAATTCACTGCAAAATAAAA
Source organism: Callithrix jacchus (assembly GCF_049354715.1). Lineage (NCBI taxonomy): Eukaryota > Metazoa > Chordata > Mammalia > Primates > Cebidae > Callithrix > Callithrix jacchus. Next base: position 23,371,635 of record NC_133524.1, read on the forward strand.
TGCTAATGAATTTTAGAAGTGCCTTGCATAGAGTTAAAGAGATTAAAGGTATTTTTAAATTTTTTTTACTGTGAAATAATACCTAATTACAAAACCTTCCTACAAGGAAACTTCAGGCCTAGGTAGCTTTGTTAGGAGAAGGGAATGACACTGAATTTTATACTTTCATTGCTTTTCACATAATGACAGGTTTCAGACACTGTGTTAAGCATCCAGAACTCAGATAAAACGCTACCATTTGCTGGATTAATAAAGCACAGGTCAGAATTTAGGGCAACCACAGCCACTGGAAGGTAAAAATTAAAATCTTGACAGAGAGAGCTCTAGAGGGAAGATCCAAATTCTGCATATATAATCTCAGCACAGATTCTGACAGACTCCTGAACTATGTGTACTACATATGTGCAAGACAGACTCCAAACAGCCTGGCGAAAGCTAAAAGAAGTGACAGAGATTTCAGTTATTGCCTATCACAAGAGACACAGTTTGGAATTTGAGTTCAACCAAGTTCACTGCCCACTTAAAGCAAAAATGTCAACACTCTTCAGGGGAACATGACAGAATTCACAGTCTATAAGTGGGATTACTAATAATGTTGAGATGCAATTCAGAATAACTAGACATATTAAGATACAGCAGCTCTTAAAACTGTTCAGTAAAGTAAGGGAAAATATTCTCAAGATAGACAAAAGAGAATTTCAACAAATAGACAACAGCTGTTTTTAAAAAATAGAAATTCTAGAATGGAAACATAATAACAGCCCAAAATCACATGATAGAAGATGGGAGATGATATAAAAATAGTCAGTAAATTCAAAGATATATCAATAGAAAATATCTAATATCACTAGTTAGTTGTAGAATAATGTAGCAAATTTATGTGAATGTGGAGTCTTAGATGGAGAATAGAAAGGAATAGCATAGAAAAAATATCTAAAGAAACTTCAAGAAATATCTGACCCTATTTCATCCTTTTGAAATTGCTGTAGCTATTCCTTTGCCTTTTCATATAATGTTTTGGATTCTCTTGTTTATATAACAAGAATGTTGAACTTTTCATAGAAATTGAATTAAACCTGTATAACAATTTGGGAAGCACTGGCATCTTTACTATGCTGAATCTTCCAATCTATCAACATGGTATAGCCTCTATTTATTCAGATCTTTTCTTGATTTCTTTGATCAGAGTTGTGTAATTTTCAGCATGTATGTCCTTTATATTTATTGTTAAATGTATACATAAGTATTTCATTTTTGAATAAATAGAGATGATACTTTGTTTTGAATTTTAGTTTCTACATGTTCATTGCTAGTCTATAGTAATACAACTAATTTTTGTTTATTGATCTTGTATTCTGTGACCTTACTGAAGTGACTTTTTAACTATAATAGTTTTCATATACATTCCTTGGGGATTCCCTATATAGACAATCATCTCATCTGCAAACAGTGACAGTTTTACTTTTCTACCCAAACTTGATGCCTTTAAAATTTCCATTTCTTGTCTCATTTTGCTCTCTAGGATTTCTAGATTTCTAGAACTTTCTAGGAATTCTGGCCCTAGATAACAAAATGACACTGTATTGAATAAAAGTGGTGAGAAAGGAAATCCTTTCTTTGTTTCCAAGGGGAAAACATTCAGTATTTCACCATTAAGTGTGATATTAGCTTGATTTCTAGTAAATTTTTTTAATCAATTTGACAAAGTTTCTAGTTGACTGAGTTTTTTATATCATAAATGGGTATTGGATTTTATCAAAGTTTTGCTCTGTATTAACATAATTATGTGATTTTCTTTAGCTTGTTAACATGTGGGTTACGTTGATTGATTTTTGAACATTGAACAAGCCTTGCATTATTAAATAATCCCCACTTTGTCATGGAGTATAATGTAAAATGTACTGCTGGATTGAATTTGCTAATATTTTGTTGAGGAATTTGGGATCTATGGTCATTAGGGATGCTGGTTTTTGTTTTTTGTTTCTATTTTTTTTATTCTCCTGTCTTGTTTTGGCATCAAGGTAATATCGGCTTTATAAAATAAGATGGAGATATTTTTTCATTTCTATTCACTGGGAGAGATAATGTTATATTGGTGTAAATTATTCTCCAAATGTTTGGTAGAATTATCCAATAAAATTATCTGGACCTAAAGACATCAAATGACATCATATCAAGTTAAAAAGCTTCTGCACAGCAAAGGACACAATCTTTTCCAGAAGTTTTTAAACTATAAATTCATTTTCTTTAATAGTTATTGGACTATTCAAATTATGAGTGAGTTTTGTTTGGTGTCTTTCTCTTTTCTATTATTATACTTTAAGTTCTGGGGTACATGTGCAGATCATGCAGGATTGTTACATAGGTATACACATGTCATGGTGGTTTGTTGTATCTGTCCCTCTGTGACCTACATTAGGTATTTCTCCTAATGTTATCTGGACCTTAGGAGACATGTTATTAGGAGAAATACCAATAGGCCCCAGTGTGTGATGTTCCCCTCCCTGTGTCCATGTGTTCTCATTGTTCAGCACCCATTTATGACTGAGAACATGCAGTGTTTGGTTTTCTGTTCTTGTGTCAGTTTGCTGAGAATGATGGCTTCCAGATTCATCCATGTCCCTGCAAAGGACATGAACTCATCCTTTCTGATGCCTGCATAGTATTCCATGGTATATACGTGCCACTTTTCTTTGTCCAGTCTATCATTGATGGTCATTTGGGTTGGTTCCAAGTCTTTGCTATTGTAAACAGTGCTGCAATGAACATGTGTACATGTGTCTTTATAATAAAATGATTTATAATCCTTTGGGTATATACCCAATAATGGGATTGCTGGGTCAAATGGTATTTCTATTTCTAGATCCTTGAGGAATCACCACACTGTCTTTCATAATGGTTGAACTAATTTACACTCCCACCAACAGTGTAAAAGCATTCCTATTTCTCCACATCCTCTCCAGCATCTGTTGTCTCCAGATTTTTAAATGATCACCATTCTAAGTGGTGTGAGATTGTTTGGTGTCTCTTTTAAGGACCAGAAATTTTAGTATCTTTGATCTATTCATATTTATACATCTTTCCCTGTTAATTTGGGTAATTTAGCTTTCCTAGAAAATGGATCAGTACAATTCCATCAGCTCTCTGCTTCAGCTTTCTCCAAGTTTTCTTGTCTATGTGTGGTCATCAGTCTTGATGTAAGTTATAGAGATATGTGTGTGTATATATATATGTGTATGTGTATTTATATTACATCAATTCATATTCAGTGTTTAGGATTTTGAATGATTGGAAAGAAAGGTAGATTTGTTGGCTTAGTTTGCTATTTTATCAAATACTCTCTCTGTTTGGTCTTTGTTTTCTTAGTGGCACTAATATGGTTTGGCTGTGTCCCCACCCAAATCTCACCTTGAATTGTTATAATCCTCATGTGTCAAGAGCAGGGCCAGGTGGAGATAATTGAATCATAGGAATGGTTTTTCCCATACTGTCCTCCTGGTAGTGAATAAGTGTCATGACATCTGATGGTTTTATAAATGGGAGTTCCCCTGCACAAGCTCTCTTGCCTGACACCATGTAAGACATGCCTTTGCTTCTCCTTTGCCTTCCACCATGATTGTGAGTCCTCCCCAGCCATGTGGAACTGTGAGCCCATTAAACCTCTTTCCTTATAAATTACCCACTCTTGGATATGTCTTTATTAGCAGCATGAGAACAGACTAATACAGTCACCATCCTACCTCTTTCTGGTGAAATCTAAGTGCTAAGGCCAATCCTAAGCATTGCCTCTTTTCTGAAGACCTTTTCAATTCTTCTGGTAGTTGGATGCTCCCTTATGATTTTGACATTATTATCATTGTATTTTTCACATTGTAATGCAATGATGGCTGTTCCACATATATGTCCTCATTAGGCTTTGAATACCTTGATACTAGGGATCATGGAATTTCCAGTTTGCAATTCCAAAGTATAGTTCTATTCGGTTATCAAGGAGTCTATTAATGTATTTATTATTCTGTGTATAAATAATGTGCCTCCTCAGTAAATTCTCTTGTTATATAACTATATAGATGGATGCATTTTAATACTAATTTAACTAATTTATTAAATTTTATTCTTAACTTACATTGAATAACCATAATCAGTAAAATAGTTTCCATCAAAACAAATGCCTTTATGAAATGTGGATTATTTGTTCATGTAGTGCAGCTGTTTTATAATCAGTGTAAATACTTTAGTAAACTACTAAGGATATTTACAGAGTGCTAACTTTATGTCTGGGATTCAGCACTTACTTGCATTTAATTTTTCCATGAACCATATGCTCTCAGTTATGATTAGAACTAGCTCAGTCACTGGTGAGTTCAGGGGTCTCTAAAATCCTGGGACTTGGATAGATTCCATACACAAGAATTAGCCTGTATGTCCATTTTCTAATTCTATATTTGTTTATCCTTAATGTTTAGCTCTACATGGAGCATTTTATCTCATCATATTTGATGATCATCATGTATAAAAATTAAAGCAAATTAAATATAAACTTCACTAACCTGAACTCTTTATCTGGATTTCTAGAAAGACTGGAGCATACTTTTTGTAAACAGATAATGTGGTAAAATGTTCGTACAGGTGCTGATCTTAATGAGGCTAACAAAGTGAGGGCAATTAGAAAATTTTAGGCATATATATGAATAAAACATGTATATAGTACTAGTAAGAGGCTCGAAGCAGATTCATATGTTAAGCAGGTTAAAAGATACTCTTTGTAATCTTTTCATGGCATTTATCTATTTGGTAATATATTTTTATAGTCAGAGACAATATAAACATTATTCCAGAGAAGTCCTCATTTAAATTATCACAAAGTATAATTTTGAGGAGTTAAAAAGACAAATATTAAGTACATTACAGTATGCTTAGGTCTACTAAAATTGTAATTGTTTATCTCCACCTTCATCTGTTTTAAAAATGGGTAAACTGTAGTAAACTAAGATAATGAAACTAATATCACACAAATTCTTAGAATAACAGGTAGAATCAATACTTCCAATATATTTTAAATTAACAAGGCTCTAATAAAATAAAAACCTGCCTAGCCTAAAAACCTGATAGAATAGCTTCTCAGAGCACTCACATTAGCTTCCTGTTAAATTCTTTAATTCTGTTAATATTTACAGCAGCTGAAACATAAAGCATCCCAATGAATGCAATAGCATTATTTAGCTCCCCAAACAGTCACTTTCAATGAGAAAACAAATCAGCCAAATTCAATAAAAATTAGTTTACACTGTTGGTGGGAGTGTAAATTAGTTCAACCACTATGGAAGACAGTGTGGCGATTCCTCAAGGATCTAGAAATAGAAATACCATTTGACCCTGCAATCCCATTACCGGGTATATACCCAAAGGACTATAAATTGTTGTATTATAAAGACACATGCACATGCATGTTCATCGCAGCACTGTTTACAATAGCAAAGACTTGGAACCAACCCAAATGCTCATCAACGATAGACTGGATAAAGAAAATGTGGCACATATACACCATGAAATACTATGCAGCCATTAAAAACAACAAGTTCATGTCCTTTGCAGGGACATGGATGAACCTGGAAACCATCATTCTCAGCAAACTGACACAAGAACAGAAAATCAAACACTGCATGTTCTCACTCACAGGAAGGTGTTGAACAATGAGAAAACGTGGACACAGAGAGGGGAGCATAACACATCGGGGTCTGTTGGGGGGGGCTAGGGAAGGGATAGTGGGAGGGAGGTTGGGGAGGAATAACATGGGGAAAAATGTCAGGTATAGGTGATGGGGGGGCGTGGAGGCAGCAAATCACCTTGCCATGAACATGCCTATGCAACAATCTTGCATGATCTGCACATGGACCCCAGAATCTAAAGTATAATAAAAAAAATTCGTAGTTTTCTGTTTTGTAAATGTAATATGGAACATTTATTGGGTCTGTTCTAATTGACATTTGTGCTTATACTTCCCCGAGAGAAGCTCTTTTATTAAATTATCACGAAAGGCTATCGGGCCTAGCAGTATGGTGGAATTAGCAGATGCATGAAAGACTAATTGGGTCTGAATACTGCCGTTTAGTAATTTATTCACTGGGTGACCATAAACACATTAGCTGGCCTCTGTAAAACTTAGCTTATTTGCCTGTGAAATGGAGTTGTAAAAATATCTGACTTTGTCGGATTGTTGTGAGCAATGAGAAAACATTTGATTTCTAGTGACATTTCTCATCGAATGTGTAACCTCCATAAAGGTAGAGTAGTGGAGGGGAGACAAAAATAAACCTAAGTGAGGTATTGGCTACTCTATAGGACTCTTCCCTCCTTCAAATAGTTTCATCTCATATATATAAAAATAGAAGAACAGTATTCAGATAATAACATACTGCTTTGAATCTAAGATGCCAGTAATTGTAAAATATGTCCCAACTATAGAGAATTCAAAATGTGATAAGATGTGGGTCTTGGAATCGATAATTTTTTATAATACTTAATATATATTGAGCATTTACAATATGGCAGGTACTATTCTAAATGTTGCATATGTATTAACTTGTTTATTCTTCATTTAAAAGAATCAAGTAGCTACTATTCTTATCTCTATTTTGCAGATTAGGTAACTCCTCTATGAGCACTCAGCTAGTACAACTTCTCCAGAGCACTGGAACTGTGGACATCTAATCTACCAACATCAAGCAATAGCCACTACCAGGAGAAGCATACCAGACCTTGTAAGATTCTTTTACATAGGAGTCAAGGGTGGGGACAATTGAAGAAGGGGGAAATTGGGGAATGAGAATTAGTATCATTTGTGTGTTGTTTATCATGATCAAGTGCCTATTAAAAAGCCTACTTATTTTTTGATAATGTCTAGTGTTAGAGAGTGCTGAAATAAATGAAACCTTATAAGTGAGTTAAGGAGTCTTAAAACTGGGAACCATCATTCTTAGCAAACTAACATGAACAGAAAACGAAACATGACATGTTCTCACTCATCAGTGTGAGTTGAACAGTGAGAACACATGGACACAGGGAAGGGAACAACACACACCGGGGTCTGTCGAGGGTAGGGGGTAGGGTAGGGATAGGATTAAGGGAAGTACCTAATGTAGGTGATGGGGTGATGGATGCAGCAAACCACCATGGCATGTGTATACCTATGTAACAAACCTGCACATTCTGCACATGTAACCCAGAACTTAAAGTATAAAAAAAAAACTTTCCAAAAAAAAAATTATCCCAGTGAAGCCAATCCAAACTTTTAAAAGTACCTCACTAAGGGGCAGTTGCCAAACCCCTAGTAATCACTAGTCTGTTTACTCTCTCTAGTTTTGCCTTTTCCAGAATGTCATGTAAATGGAATCTTATGGTATATAGTCTTTTCATATTGGTTTATTTCACTTTGCAATATGCAACTAATGCATGTCTTTCTTTGGCTTGATAACTCATTCCTTTTATTATGGAATATTATTCTGTTGTATGGAAGTATGATGATTTATTTATCCATTCATCTGTTGAAGGATATCTTGGTTGCTTTTACACATTATGCGTCCTGTGTTATAGCTGCTTCAAACTATCTTGAGGTCTGTGAATTTTCCGTGTACTTTAATCCTTCTGTTCCACTGATCATGTTGTTTTCTCTGTCTGGAATTGCCCACCTCACCCACAGCCAGATTCTACTGAATGCCCTTCTCACATTCTTTTGTACTATTGCTTATCAAGCTTCAAAGTGCAATTAGCTATCCAGAGATCTTTTAAAAATGCAGAGTCTATTTCAATTGGTGTGTGGTGGAGCCCGAGATTTTTGCATTTCTAAAATGTGCCTGGGGATGTTGATGCTGTACATGACACACTGTGCTATACTTGTTTTTCTTGGTTATCTCCACCAGACAAGGCCCTTCTTGAAAGTGTGAACTGATATATACCTGCATTGATGACAATGGAGTCCATAGTTCCTTCACTTGACTTAGAAGGCCTTTAGCAATCTTGTTCCATACTAAATTTTCAGACCTATTTCCCGCCACCCATTTCTTTCAGTCCAGCTGTTATTACTTGTCACACACAATTCTTAATGTATGTATCTTACATAAATGAAAATATAATTAATTTATAAGTTATAAATCTCTAACAGGGCAAGTTGATGGGATACACATCCTGGTCAGTCATCCATGCATATATAAAGCAAGGTCATAGTTCTCTATTTTGATGGGCAAACCAGTTATATTAAAAAATAAGCATTGCACACTTTTAAGAGAAGCACAACATATAGTATCAGAATTTCCCTTTTCCTTCCTTATGCTGAATGGGCTCACGCAGTGAATGACATCAGAGAACTGAGTTTTCTGACAGATTTCTACATAGCTCTCCAACTTTTGACAATGTCATTCTCTAGTCATCCATGCCAACGTATGTCCATAGAAGACACACAGCGCAAAATGTAATTTTCTAGTCATCCATGCTAATGTATGTCCATCTAGAAGACACACAGCCCAAAACTAATTGCTGAAGAAAGGAGAAAGTAGAAAATACTATTTGGAATAAAAAGGCACTTTAACATTGAATATATTCAAATGATTTCTTCTCAGGAGGGTGGAATGACTTCAAGTCCTATGTGCTAACAAGGTCATTCTTTGAGGCCATGAAAATGAAGTGGCAATTCAATTTCTTACTTTTCTGGACTGTTGGATATCACAAACCTATTTTCCTTATTTTTTTCCATCTTAACAGGGTAAGTTAATTTCTTCACATGTAAAGAGGCAACAACATTCCTTTCTGGAAAACTAAGGTTTTTATTTTATTTTTTAATCTTAGTATGATATTTATCCCTTCAATTATATAGTTAGTGTCCCACATATCTCTCAATAGAATGAGGCTGTGGTCATTACAAGAGAAAAAAAGACAGAGTTGAAATGCCGAAAAGCAAAGGTCAGTGATACGTTGGCCAAAACACAAAATACTTTAAAGTGATTTTTCCCAGATGAGGGAGAATGGTCAAATGTGCTATATCAATTTGCTTTTGTCAAGCCATGGTGAGTTTTATGGCAACTCACCATGTTAGAGATGCTGGAAGGTATTGTTATTTTTAGGCCTCCACTGTTTGCCTAATGTAGGCACTTTGTTTTGCAGCTATTGTTTAGCATGTTCTCTCAGATCAGTATAGCAAGGGGACTTATAGAAATGAAAAGTGAATAACACTATCTTGGAAATCCTATACAACAAAGGGCTAGGATTGACACAGATTTAAAATATTTATTTAGTTATCCTATGGGGTCCCTTATAGAAACAATTATATTTATTTCCACAATACCACATTTCCATTTACAAATTTCATGGAGTTTTTAAAAAGTTAATGTGTGTAAATTTTGTCAAGTACTTGTATGTTCATCATCAAACTACTCACGCTACTCACTAAAGCAAAGACATAGAATCAACTTAGGTGTCTGTCAACAGTAGACTGGAAAGAAAGAAGAAAATGTGGTATATATCCACCATGGAATACTACACAGCCATAAAAATGAATGAAATCATTTTCTTTGCAGCAACATGGACATAGCTGGAGGCCATAATCCTAAGAGAATTAATGCAGGAACAGAATATCGAATACTGCACGCTCTCACTTATAAATGGAAGCTAAACACTGAGTGCACGTGGACATAAACATAGCAACAGTAGACACCGTAAACTACTAGAAGGTAGAGAGGCAGAGGGCTCATGGGTGGAAAAACTACTATGCTCACTATCTGGGTGCAACATACCCATGGAACAAACCTGCACAGGAACCCGTTTATCTAAAATAAAAGTTGAAAAGAAAGTTAATGTGTGCATTTTGAATGATTAAAGTTCTTTTTCTCTGTCCCTTACAGAGAAAATATTGCCCCCTAATATTTCAAATAAGAGGGGCAAAATGAAAGATGTATAAGTACCCCAAAGCAATCCAAATATTTATCAAGAACTTGTAGAAATTTAATTGTTGCTGATATGGGCTCATCCTTATATTTCATTACTCAATCCTTTTATCCAAATTTTTAGCCACCATGAGATCTTCCTGGACACCAAAGACTAAATTACCTCTTTTATATTCTTTTTCTCTTTATATAACTCCAAAAACATTTCTTCTTCCCTCAAGATGTGGCTATGTTGCTATTTTTTCTGAGTATTTACATACTTGGTTTAGTATACATGCTGTCAATTTTCTTCATAGCCAAAAGGAAGATAAAAGAAAGAGAAAACCAAGTAAAACTTACACTTGGTTATATTTAGAACCAAGTAAAACTTACACTTAAACTGGGGACAAGTCTTGTTCATGTTTGCCAAAAATGTATATTGTTACAAGCATAATTAAATTTACATTGTCAGAAGAGTTTCAACGTAAGAGAGAGTAAGTATTTGTATTTGTTAGCTTTTCTTGGTATAAAACATGTACCTATTAAGAAAAAATATTACAAAGAGGTGTTAAGGGTACTGTCAATTTGTACATATTGATTGCATTGCTCAAAAAATCAACAGGAAATTCACTCATGTTCATTTAGAGAAATTATCACAAGTGATACCATTGTTTAGCAAAGCAACGAGAGGTAGTGGAAGAAACACTGCATTGGAACTCAAGTGATCTAGGATCATCTTTGCCACTTTTTTTTTTTTTTAAGAAAGCTTAGTCATGAAAGGAAGCATTGAATGAGGTAATGAAAATGCCAGATTCGTTATTGGAATTCAAAACATATTTCAGACTCTGTTTTTTTCTAGCTCATTTTTCAAATGTGTATTAGCTATCAGATACATGTAATCAATAGAAAAATGAACACATTGCATGATATAAATTTATCTTCTGCAACTTCTAATACAATATTATGACTTTATTTTTACTCATTTTGCATAGGAATTTTTTGTTCTCAGACAAATTCAGCCCTATTCTGTGATTCTGTTTATATGTTATGTCATCCATACTCAAACGTGTGTAGTGATAGGTAACAGATACGTAAATAGAGAAAAAGTGAAATATGCAGTAGTTTCCTGAAATATATTATGGTTTCTTCTAATTTATATTACTATCTTCTGCTAATTTAATTCCTGTAGTTCCTCCCAAAGTTTTCTCTGAAACTGTGCTTAAACAATTCTTATTTTATATTTTTCATATAATACTCATCAAATTCTGACACAGTGGTTTTGTTTATAATGGATTTTATTTTGCCAGCATCATTGTTTAATGACTGTATTTTGGTAAAAAATAATGAGGAGCCAGAATCATAAATCATGCCTAAGTATTAAGTAATGGTTGTGCTGTAATAGAAGTTGATGAGAACTAATGAATTAAAGATAATAATACAGATAATTAATTTAAAATAATATTATTAAACATAATACCAGCCAGCAAAATTAGAATTTAGTACCTCTTCCTTTATCACCAAACACACACACACACGCGCATACACACAATTTCAGGAATGTAGACACATTAAAATTCCATTATAATACCAATAAGATTATGGTATGAGTTTACCACTACTTTCCTTTATAATATCAATAAGATTATGGTATGAATTTACTGTTATTTATACCCAGACTCTTTTTTTTAATTTTGGAAAAAACGAGACAAAAGAAAGGTTTCCCTCTTTGTGATAATTCTAAGCATAAAATATGGAACAAGTACAAAGGGAAAACCAAAGGAAATAGTTGTTTAACTTAGATTCAAGGCTTTTTTTTTCTCATTATTCCCCAGTTTACATGATTCTCTAAGAAACAAATAGGTCTTTCTAAAATGCTTGTTCCTGGTGTGTTTTATATCACTGGGATGCTCCATCAGGCTATACCAAATGCCTTTGGATTCTCACCCGGAATTCCCACTTACTAAGGTTGACCAGTTAGTTTGTATTTCTCTACTGATACAGCTTCTAACAAGCTGTAAGTCCATATTAATTCATTATATTCACTTAACACATATTTTTGAACACCAAGAATGTGCCCAGCGGTATGGTAGGTGCTGGAGACAAAACAGTGAGTAAAATAAAGGCTGCAACCACCTGAAACTTACACTGTAGTGACACATATAATAGGGATAAAGTAGAGTCAAAGTAACTTTCAGTTCTTTCTTAGCATATAGAAGGAGCAGCAAAATAATCACAGCCCCAGATACCCTTTCCACCCTAGTCTTGCAGGAAGAAGCTAACAACTATATAAACTAGTGCCTGAGTTTACATTTCTAGCCACTACTCTTGTCCCCAATTCTTTGCTGGTGGTAGGTTAAGGGAGAGAACACCCTGTCTGATTATAGATCCACGGATATTTCTTACATCTTTCAAATTACTCAATTTTCTGCCATTGAAAAAATTCTCATTGCTTGATATTTTCAGTCAGCTCATTGCCACTTTCCCAATATTTTATATATTTTGTCCATACTCCTGGAGTTCATTTGGTTCGAAAATCCTCACCAATATAGGAGATCGTTCCATGAAGTTGCAGGAACACCATGATGCCTTAATAACACTTCTGAGCAGTTTTAAAATCTCTTATATACTTAATAAAATTGTGATAGGCCATCCCCAGTTCCCATCCTGGCTCCAAATTCAGTAGAGAACTTAAGTCAAAGCATATCATAGAATAATTAATTTACTACTGATAAGGATAGATGTTCCTCATGACTGACTCTTACTGTGTATATTTAAAGTAATCAGCAGTCATTAAAAGGGTTCTACCAGCCTTCTGGAAATAGAGACCCCTGTCATTCTCTATCATAAAGTCAATGTTTCTGAACACTGTAATTATTTTCATATTTCTGTACTTATTGAACATGGAAACACAAAGAACAATTCTAAACTTTAAAAGTACCTTTTGATTCAAACCATAAACTCCCTAGACTTTTATTTTAGCTTGTAAAATGAAAGATGATGATCTCACAAATCTGAATCTGATCAGTTTATAAGTTTCTTTCATTTGACCCTGATGTCGGTTCTTGTTGGCCTAATCTTTATTTTAAACACTATACTTCCAGATTTTAATTAAAAACTAAAAATAAAAATTAGATTTTTAATAAATAGGACATTTTCCAAAGGTGTAACTTAAGAGACATTGGTACCACTTAACTTTCGATAAAAAATGAGACATACATTCATTCAATTAATGTAATATAGATGATATTATTTACTTAGAAGGATTGCTTACATATAATTATTCAATGTTAGAATAAATGGTAACCTACAATTACTAAGGGCCTTTGGATGTAAACTCAAGATAAAATAGTGGTGTGCCTATTTGTAATAGTTTATTAGAAGTATATTAAAGTTTATGGTAACTGTGAATACCACAGACAGTTTATGTTCTACTTTCCCATACAGCTACATCGAGCAGCTAAACTTAGCTATAATCATTAGTATATTTGTAATTGACTTGCAAGTTCCAGGCACATTTTTCCTGGCAGGAAGTGTATCTTCCAGATCTAATTTTAAGAACTAGCACTACCAAATATGGGATTTATTCAAAGATACCAGGAATAGTCTTTGTGTCTAAAACACACACCTCTATCTCCTTCAGAGGCCTGGATTTCCAAAATTATGCCTTATCTTCTCATAAGCTAAATTATTACTTTGTCTTCTACAAAATATCAAACATCTTTTGAAGAAAACATACTAAACCTAATTGGTCAATAACATTGTGGTTAACTTTTAGATTATTTTCTGTGTGGTGTTTTGACTATTACTAAAGAAAGACAACATTAAAAAATTCATCTCTCTTGTCCTGTGTACATATTAAGTGCTTAATAAATGCTTGTCCAGTGAATTCAGTAAATTGTTTATTACCTGCCTGCTCTGTGCCTGACATAATACTAAGAAGCAAGAAAACAAAGTAATCTAAAGGATAATCCTCGGCATTAAACTCTAGAGGTAGACACATGTACAACTAAGTAGATTATTATAGCAATACATATTCTATCCAAAAAAAATAAGTTCTTTTGGGATGGATGTCAGAGGAAATTGTAATTGATTTGGGCATAGGAGCATCACTGGACAGCTTTATGAAGACTCAATTTATAGTTATAATAAAGACAATAATTCTAATGCTTATTCTGGCTAATTTTTAGATCTAAATCTTATGCTAGAGGAAACAGTGTTAATGATTCATCTTAACTGTTTTTTTAATCATCAGATTCAACATTGTAAAGAAAGCCCACCTACTTCTAATTAGCCGATTTATACATTTTTAAAACCTTTCAAACTTTGGCAAAATACATGTAACACAAATTTACCATATTAATCATCTTAAGTTTACAGTTCAGTACTGTTAAGTACATTTACACTGTTGTATAACTAATCACCAGAATTCTTTTCATCTTGCAAAACTGAAACTTAGCTCATTAAAAAACAACTCCCCACTTACCTACATATCCCAGCCCCTAAGCAGCCACCATTCTAATTTCTATCTCCATGAATTTGACTACTCTAGGTACCTCATATATAAGAGGAATCACAGAGTATTTATATTTTTTCACTTAGCATAATGTCTCAAACAGATCATGCATGTTGTAACATTTGTCTGAATTTCCTTCCCTTTTAAGGTATACACCACGTTTTAAGATATATACAAAGCTTTTTATTTCTACATTTATTCACTGATGAACATTTAAGTTGTTTCTATCTTTTTACTCTTGTGAATAATGCTGCAGTGAATGTGAGTGTACAAATATCTCTTTGATGCCCTATTTTCAGGTTTTTTAAAAGTACATGCCTAAAAGTGAAATTGCTGGATAAAAGGTAATTCCATTTTCAGTTTTTGGGGAACTGCCATAATATTTTCCATAGTCATGCCATTTTACATTTCCACAATGTAACACTGTACAAAGGTTCCAATTTCTTCACATACTCACAAACACTTTTTTTTGTGAGTAGCCATGCTAATGAGTGTGAGTTACTACCACATGGTGGTTTTAATTTGCATTTAACTAATGGAAGTGATGTTGAGCATCTTTTCATGGGCTTGCTGAACAATTTTATATATCTTTTGGAAAAATATCTACTGAAGTTCTTTGCCCATTTTTAAATTGTTATGGATTCTTTCTTATCTACTGGATGGAGTCCCTTATATATCCTAAATATTAAGCCCATATCAGATACATGATTTGCAAATATTTTTCTCATTCCACGGGTTGCCTTTTTGCTCTGTTGATTGTGTCCTTTGATGCATAAAACTTTTTCACTTTTATGTGGTCCAATTTATCTATTTCGTCTTTTTCTTTTAGACCAAGTCTTGCTATGTCGGCCAGGCTGGAGTACAGTGGCATGATTAATGTTCGCTGCAGCCTCACTCTTGGGCTCAAGCGATCATCTTGCCTCAGCTTTCCAAGCAGGTGGAGCTACACACATGCATCACTATGCCTGGTTAATTTTTGTACTTTTTTTGTAAAGAGATGGGTTCTTGCTATGTTGCCCAGGCTGCTCCTGTGATCCTCCCACTTCAGTTTCCAAAAGCGCTGAGATTACAGGCATGAGCCACCACACCTGGCCACTATTTTGTCTTATTTTGCCTGAGCTTTCAGTGTCATATCCAAGCAATAATTGTCAAATCAAAGCTTTCCCTCTATGTTTTTTTTTTTACAATAGCTTTATCATTTTAGCTCTTACATTTAGGTCTTTCATCCATTTTGAGTTAATTTGTATAAGGTAAAGATCCAACTTTATTATTTTGCATGTGGGTGTCCAGTTTTCCCAACACCATTTCTTGAAAAGAATATCTCTTCTCCATTGAATTTTCTTGGTATCTTGTCAAAAATCATTTGATTATATATGCAAAGACTAATTTGGGGGCCTTCTATTTTATTCTACTGGTCTAAATGTCTACCTTTATGCCAGTACCACAATTTTTATTATTATAGCTCTGTGATAGTCATATACATTTTTTGCTTGGAATTATGTTCCTGGTAGAGTTGACATAGGAGCTCACGTATTGTCTACTCCAATCGATATAGTCAGGTTCTTTGCCTCTAATGGAAGGAATCACTATCTCTTTGAATGGATTCTATTTATTTTGGCTTTATATGAATTATAATTTCTCTCTGATTGCAACTTAATACTAACAGATTATTTGATCCCATTTTTGTTTTACTTTTGGATTCTAAGTAGGTTAATCCTTGTTACTATTGGTAGTAAGTTTGTCTTAAAAATGAGCATTACCAGCAAGGTATGGTGGCTCATGTCTGTCATCCCAGCACTTTGGAAGGCTGAGGTGGGTGAATCATGAGGTCAGGAGTTCAAAACCAGTCTACTCAACATGATGAAACACTCTCTCTAGTAAAAATACAAGCATTAGCCAGGCATGGTGTGTGCCTGTAATACCAGCTACTCAGGAGGCTGAGACAGGATAATCGCTTGAACCTGGGAGGCGGAGGTTGCAGTGAGCCAAGATTGTGCCACTGCACTCCAGCCTGGGCGACAGAGTGAGACTAGGTCTCAAAAAAAAAAAAGTACTACCTTCATTACTTAAATTATAGCATTTATGACTGCCTACAAGTAATTATTTTTATATTTGCTCAAATCCCCAAACGAAAGTCTTATTTGGGTTTTTGCAGAGGTATTTTTTATAAACATTAAGTATTTTTGAGCTGGTTTATTTCAGTTTAAATTATTTCAAAATAAACAAACTGGTATGAAAATGCAGCCCATATTAAATCTCAATTATTGAAAGCCATATTAGCAAAAAAATTTAGTTCAAAATACAGAAGCACTCTTCTTGGGAACATCAAACAGTTTTGTTCTGTTTGCCTTGCGTTTCTGGCTGAGTTATCACAGATTGATCTCAGAATTCAAAATCATTTAAAAATTTTCTACAACTTTTGAATTTTTAAATTACAGAATGTTCTACCTCTTAGATGGACCTTGAACACTTTCCAATTAAGGCTGAATATAATTCTAGTTTGCGATCAGTCTGGCCAACATGGTGAAAACCTGTCTCTACAAAAAAATTAAAAATTAGCTGAGTGTGGTGTTGTGTGCCTATAATCCCAGCTACTAGGGAGGTTGAGGCAGGAGAATTGCTTGAGCCTGGGAGGCAGAGGTCACAGTGAGCTGAGATCACCCCACTATACTACAGCCTGGGCAAAAGAGTGAGACTTTGTCTCAAAAAAAAAAAAATACTGGATATAATCCTAAGTTTGAAATACCAAATATATCTATGAATAATATCTGTATGTATTTATTCCCAAATTGAACTGTTTCATCTGAAAAATAAAAATGTACCTAGTAGAATTAAAAATAATGTATTTAATATTAATGTCATGGGTAAACTTGAATAGAGAAAATAAAGAGGGAAGGGCTGAAAAGCTACTCAAAGAAACAATTGGCTAAAACGTCTCAAATTTGGCAAGAGACAAAACCCTATAGATTAAATATTCCAAGAAAATCCCAAACAAGATAAACTCAAAGAAAATGACATCAAGATACATAAGAATTAAACTTTGGAACACTCAAGAGAAGGAAAAAATTTGAAAGCAGCTTGAGAGAAACAACTCCTTACCTGTAAGGGAAAAACACTGTATGGCAACAGTTCTCTTACCAGAAATCACAGAGGTAAGAAGGAGGTGGCACAATTGCTTTCAAGTGCTGAAAGAAATGTGCTGTTAACCCAGAATCCTATACTTGAAACTATCCTTCAGGAGTGAAGGAGAAATCAAAATATTTTGAGATGAAGGAAAACTAAAAGAATTTGCAGCAAGCAGAACTGCCTGAAAACAATGTAAACAGGGAGTTCTCTAAACAGAAAGAAAATGATAAAAAAAAAATCAACTATGGAATCTATGGAATATAAGGAAGGAAGAAAGAACATGGTAGGCAAAAATATGGGTAAATTCAAGAGTCTTTCCATCTCCTTTGAGTTTTTAAAATTATATTTTACGGTTGAAGCAAAAATTATCATATCATACGATGTGGTTCTAAATGCATGTAGAGGCAATATGTAAGATAACTATTATAGATGGGTGAGTAAAGGGATTTAAACACAGATGTAAAATTTCTATACTTTACTTAAACTGATAAAATGATGACACCAGTAAACTGTTATGAGAGTATACATATGTATACATATATATATACACACACATACATATACACGTATGTCAACCAATAAAAGGCTATAAAAGGCTATATACATATATAGAGAGAACACTATACTACAGATAAATCAAAATGGAATTCTAAAAAGAGTCAGTCCATGTCACCCACAGGAAAGAAGAAAAAATAAAAAGAGAGAAATACAAATCAAAGAGAAAAAAGAGAAAGCAAAAAATAAAATAACAGACTTAGCTGCAGCACATAAATAACTATATTAAATGTAAATGATCTAAACGCACCAAATTAAAGATAGGGATGAGCAGAGTGTATTAAAATATGACCCACCTATATACTGTTTACAGGAAACTTACTTCAAATATAGTATAATGACAAAGGCAGGTTGAAAATAAAAGAATGGAAAAAGATATACCATGAAGACAATAATAAAAGGAGTAACTGTATTAATATTAGATAATTTAGATGTTAGAGCAAAGAAAGTTACCAGTGACAGGCACATTATATAATGTTAAAAGGGTCAATCCACTAAAGCATAGCAATTCTACATGTGTATGTACCAAATAAATCAGCTGCAAATTATGTGAAGCAAAATGTGATAAAACTGAAAGGAGAAATAAAGAAATTGCAATAGAGTTGGAGCCTCTAACACCCTTCTCTCAACCACGGATAAAAGAAGTAGACAAAGAATCAACAAGAATATAGAAAACCTCAGAAAAACCATCAACCAACAAGATATAATTGACATTTATAGAACACATCACCCTATAACAGTATGATACACATATTTTCTCAGTGCCCACAAAACACATACTAGGAAACACCATGTCCCAAGCCATGAAAACAACCTCAACAAATTCAAAAGAATTGACATCATACAGGATGTGTTCTCCAACAATGAATGAAACTGAAAATCAATAACAGAGAAATAGCAAGAAAATCCCCAAACACCTGGAAACAAAGGACATAAAAAAATGTATCAACAGGGAAGTCTCAAGAAAAATAAAAATACTTTAAATAGAATGAAAATGAAAATAGAAAATATCAAATTTTGTGAGATACAGCTGAAGCAGTACTAAGAAACAAAGTGATAGCATTAAATACATACATTAGAAAAGAGGGAAAGCTGTATAACTCATACGTTGATGCTAGAAATGTGTAATGCTATAGCCACTCTGAAAACAATTTAGTATTTTCTACATTTGATCTTAGCCAAAAGGCTGAGAAGAGATCAGTTTAGAATTTTCTTAAATAACTAAACATGCAAATATCATAAGACCTAGCACTTGCATTCCTGAGCATTTATCTAAAAAAAAAATTAAGACTTGTGTTCATGAAAACACATATACACAAAGGAAAACTATTCAGACTTTAAAAAGAAGAAAATCCTGTCATTAGGTAACATAGATGAACCTGGAGGACATTATGTTAAGTGAAATAAGCAAGGCACAGGAAGGCAAATACCACGTGTTCTCACTTATACGTGGAATCTTAAACAAATTGAACTCATGGAAGCAGAGAGTAGTATGATGTTTATCAGGGGCTGGTAAGAGACAAAGGAGATGGGGAAGATGTTGGTCAAAGGACACAAAATTCTAATTAGACATGAGAAATAACCCCAAGAGAACTACTGCACAAAATGGTAGCTATAGTTAACAATAATGTATTATATACCTTAAAATTGCTAAGAGATTAAAGTGTTCTCATGACAAAACAATTTTAAGTGAGGTAATGCATATGTTAACTAGCTTAATCTTACCATTTTACAATGTATACATATTTCAAAATATACTGTACACCATAAATCCATACCATTTTTAGTTGTCAATGAAAAATAAATGAATAAAAAGTTACTTTGACCAGAAGGCAAAAACAAAACAAAACCGCACACACAGATGATTATAGCAGATTTACTGCTTTATTTGTAATATACAAGAACCAGAAATAACACAGATGTTTTTGAATGAGTGAATGCTGAATAAACTGTGGTACATCCATACCATGGAATACTGTTCAGCAACAAAAAGAAACAAAGTGTTAATCCATGGGGGAACCTGCCTGATTTTTCAAAAGTCTCCAGGAATTATTCTATGTAAAGAAAGGCAATCCTGAAAGGTTATATACTGTATAATACATTTATATATTTCTGAAAGTATAAATTATGGAAATGGAGAAGAGATTTGTGATTGCCAGGGCTTAAGAAGGTATTGAGGAGGGTGGGAGCAAACTGGGTATAGCTTAAAAAGGGGCAACAGGATAGTTCTTTATGGCCATGGGAATAAATGTTCTGTATCTTGACTGTCTCAATATGCTGGTTGTCATGTTGTGTTGTGGCTTTGAAAGATGTTACTATTGAAGGAAATTGAGTAAATGATAAAAAGAATATCTCTGTACTATTTCTTATATTTACATATTGATCTATAATATTCTTAAAATAGTTTAATTTAAAGAAAAAAGGTAAATAAATCAGAGAGACCTTTAAAACATGAACAAAATATATTGTTTGTTGTGAAGCTTATAGTTTGACTTGATCTCCTGGGCAATCGGTGTAAAAAAAAAAAGAAATACAATCCATTCTATAATTTCTTTTACAAGAATGAAGGAAATATATTAAAGAGCTTCTCTAAAGAGGCAAGAAATTTCTTAGAACTAAATTTTAAAATAATTATTTAGATTTTTACATTGAATCCCATCTACTACATCAAAATATTGGATCATGTACTCATACACAGAGATGATGAGTTAAGCCTGAGATAAGCCATGAATACTTTTGCCAATTCATGGGGTGAGTTGAGGGAAACAGAACAAAAGGAGAGAAGAAGATTTTGAAAACACTGATCCATCAGTGCTGGAAATTCATCCCCGTACTTTAAAGATAAGTAAACTAACCACAGCCCCTCCGAGCTTCTCTATTCATTCATTCATTCGTTCATTCGTTTTTTAGATGGAATCTCACCCAGGCTGGAGTACAATGTCACAATCTTGGCTCATGGCATTCATTCGTTCATTCGTTTTTTAGATGGAATCTCACCCAGGCTGGAGTACAATGTCACAATCTTGGCTCATGGCAACCTCCACCTTCTGGGTTCAAGCGATTCTTCCCACTCAGCCTCCCAAATAGCTGGGATTACAGGCACCTGCCATCACGCCTGGCTAATTTTTGTATTTTTAGTAGAGACGGGGTTTCACCATGTTGGCCAGGCTGGTCTTGAACTCCTGACCTCAGGTGATCCACCCGCCTCAGGCTCTCAAAGTGCTGGGATTACAGGCGTGAGCTACCAAGCCTCACTGCTTTTCTTATTATTTTTTAATCACTTTCTTACACTTACAACTAAACCCATTGTGATGACTATATGTATGCAATTTCCTGTCTCATAAGGATTAAGATTCATTAAGACATGTAACTTAGAATAATATCTGATGTAGGGTGAAAACACAGTATATATTTGCTATTATAATCAATCTCAAGGTTGTTATGAGAATTAAATTGGATTTTTGTCATTCTTTTGTTTATTCAAATATTTTTTTTAGCACCTCCTATGTGCCAGGCACTGTTTTAGTTCCTGGTAACAGAACAGGGAACAAAAAAAGACAAAAACCCTGCCCTCAAGGAGCTCACCTTTTGCATGAATGTCCTCCTTACCTCATTACTTTTTAAGCACTCCTCTTTCAATACATGTAAATTACTATTTAAATGAGTATAAATTGCAATTTCCCACTTTGAATTGCAAGAGATGAATGTGCCAAGTGCAAATCAGTATTCTACTCATATTTTTCTGGCACCTGCTAAACCAATATTTGTAGCATTTTCCAAATACTAACATGCTTCAATTTCTCTGGACACCCTCCACCCCAAAACCTACTATACCAAGCTTGATCCTCAAAATATAACCAGTCTGATTCATCTTTCAACTGTATTGTATGGCTTTCTATTACTCGTTAGTTATATCGGGGCTAATTATCTTACCTTCAAAGGTAAGATAATTAGAAATAGAAGGTAAGATAATAAGAAATAATTAAGCTTGTAAAAACCTAAACTGAAACATTCTGAAACTTACATTGATATAAATCATATTTCCAATAATGTTGAAAAATTAAATGAAATGGATAAATTGTCTGGAAAGTTTAATTGTGAAAAGGTGACCCAAAAAATAAGACCTACTATTTAATAGCACAACAGGGTGACTGTAGTCAATAATAACTTAAATGTATATATATATATACACACATTTAAGTTATTATTATACATACATATATAGATGTATGTATAATTTTATTTTTATTTATTTACATATATATACTTTTTATTCACTTTAGGTTCTGGGGTACATGTGTAGATCATGCAGAATTGTTGTATAGGTACATATATGGCAATGTGGCTTGCTGCCTCCATCCCCCTGTCACCTATATCTGGCATTTCTCCCCTGTTATCCCTCCCCAACCTCCCTCTCCACCGCTGTCCCTCCCATAGTCCCCCCAAACAGTCCCCAGTGTGTGATGCTCCCCTCCCTGTGTCAATGTGTTCTCACTGTTCGACACCCACCTACGAATGAGAACATGCAGTGTTTGATTTTCTGTTCTTGGGTCAGTTTGCTGAGAATGATGGTTTTCAGACTCATCCATGCCCCTACAAAGGACACGAACTCATTGTTTTTTATGGCTGAATAGTGTTCCATGGTGTATATGTGCCACATTTTCCTTGTCCAGTCTATCATTGATGGGCACTTGGGTTGGTTCTAGGTCTTTGCTATTGTAAACAGTACCACAGTGAACATAGGTGTGCATGTGTCTTTATAATAGAGTGATTTATAATCCTTTGGATATATACTCAGTAATGGGATTGCTGGGTCAAATGGAATTTCCATTTCTAGGTCCTTGAGGAAGCATCACACTGTCTTCCACAATGGTCGAACTAATTTACACTCCCACCAACAGTGTAAAAGTGTTCCTATGTTTCCACATCCTCTTGATCATCTGTTGTCTCCAGATTTTTTAATGATCACCATTCTAACCAGCGTGAGGTGGTATTACAATGTGGTTTTGATTTGCATTTCTCTAACGACCAGTGATGACGAGCATTTTTTCAAATGTTTATTGGCCTCATATATGTCTTTTTTTGAAAAGTGTCTGTTCTTTGAATGGGTTTGTTCGTTTTTTTCATGTAAATCTGTTTTAGTTCTTTGTAGATTCTGGATATTAGCCCTTTGTCAGATGGGTAGATTGCAAAACTTTTTTCCCATTCTGTTGGTTGCAGGTTCACTCAAATGATTGTTTCTTTTACTGCACAGAAGCTCTGGAGTTTAATTAGATCCCATTTATCTATTTTGACTTTTGTTATCAATGCTTTTGGTGTTTTAGTCATGAAGTCCTTGCCTATGCCTGTGTCCTAATGGTTTTGCCTAGGTTTTCTTCTAGGGTTTTTATGGTGTTAGGTCTTATGTTTAAGTCTTTAATCCACCTGAAGTTAATTTTCATGTAAGGTGTCAGGAAGGGGTCCAGTTTTTGCTTTCTGCAATGGCTAGCCAGTTATCCCAACAACATTTATTAAACAGGGAATCCTTTCCCCATTGCTTGTTTCTGTCAGGTTTGTCAAAGATCAGATGGTTGTAGATGTGTGGCATTGCCTCTGAGGCTGTGGTTTTGTTCCATTGGTCTATATCTGTTTTGGTACTAGTACCACACTGTTGGGGTTACTGTAGCCTTGTAGTATAGTTTGAAGTCAGGTAGTGTGATGCCTCCAGCTTTGTTCTTTTTGCTTAGGATTGTCTTGGCTATGTGGGCTGTCTTTTGGCCATATGAAGTTTAAGGTGGTTTTTTCCAGTTCTGTGAAGAGGGTCATTGGTAGCTTGATGGGGATAGCACTAAATCTGTAAATTACTTTAGGCAGTATGGCCATTTTCACAATATTGATTCTTCCTAACCATGAGCATGGAATGTTTTTCCATCTGTTTGTGTTCTTTCTTATTTCCTTGAGCAGTGGTTCATAGTTCTCCTTCAAGACGTCCTTTACATCCTTTGTTAGTTGTATTCCTAGGTATTTTGTTCTCTTTGTAGCAGTTGTGAATGGGAGTTTACTCTTGATTTGGTTCTCTTTTAGTCTGTTATTGGTGTATAGGAATGTGACTTCTGCACATTGATTTTATATCCTGAGACTTTGCTGAAGCTGCTTATCAGTTTCAGGAGATTTTGGGCTGAGATGACGTGGTCTTCTAAATATACAATCATATCTTCTGCAAATAGAGACAATTTGACTTCCTCCTTTCCTAATTGAATACCCTTTATTTCTTTTTCTTGCCTGGTTGCTCTGGGTAGAACTTCCAATACTATATTGAACAGGAGTGGTGAGAGAGGGCATCCTTGTCTAGTGCCAGATTTCAAAGGGAATGCTTCTAGTTGTTGCCCATTCAGTATGATGTTGGCTGTGGGTTTGTTGTAAATAGCTTGTCTTATTTTGAGATACGTGCTGTCGATACCTAATTTATTGAGAGTTTTTAGCATAAAGGGCTGTTGACTTTTGTCAAAGGCCTTCTCTGCATCATTTGAGATAATCATGTGGTTTTTGTCTTTGGTTCTGTTTATGTGGTGAAATACGTTTATAGACTTGCATATGTTGAACCAGCCTTGCATCCCCTGGATGAAGCCTACTTGATCATGATGGATAAGCTTTTTGATGTGCTGTTGCAATCGGCTTGCCAGTATTTTCTTGAAGATTTTTGCATCTATATTCATCATGGATATTTGCCTGAAGTTTTGTTTTCTTGTTGAGTCTCTGCCAGGATTTAGTATCATGATGATGTTGGTCTCATAAAAAAATGATTTGGGAAGGATTCCCTCTTTTTAGATTGTTTGGAATAGTTTCAGAAGGAGTGATACCAACTTCTCTTTGTATGTCTGATAAATTTGGCTGTGAACCCATCTGGACCTGGGCTTCTTTCGGTTGGTAGGCTATTAATTGCTGCCTTAACTTCAGCCCTTGTTATTGGTCTTTTCAAGGTTTCAACATCATCCTGGTTTAGGCTTGGGGGGGTGCAAGTGTCCAGGAATTTATCCATTTTTTCTGGGTTTACTGGTTTATATGCATAGAGTTGTTTGTCATAATCTCTCATCAAAGTTTGTATTTCTATGTAATCAGTGGTGATATCACCTTTATCATTTTTTTATTGCATAGATCTGATTCTTCTCTCTTTTTTATTAATCTGGCTAGTGGCTGTCTATTTTGTTGACCTTTTCAAAAAACCAGCTTCTGGATTTATTGATTTTTTGAAGGGTGTTTTGTGTCTTGATCTCCTTCAGTTCTGCTCTGATCTTAGTTATTTCTTGTCTTCTGCTAGCTTTTGAGTTTTCTTGATCTTGTTCCTCTTGCTCTTTCAATTTTGATGGTAGGGTGTTGATTTTTGATCTTTCCTTGCATTTCATGTGGGCATTAATTGCTATAAATTTCCCTGTAGACACTGCTTTAAATGTGTCCCAGAGATTCTGGTGTGTTGTGTCTTCATTCTCATTGGTTTCAAAGAACATCTTTATTTCTGCCTTCATTTCATGGTTTATCCAGTCAACATTCAGGAGCCAGTTGTTCAGTTTCCATGAAGTTGTGCGGTTCTGATTTGGTTTCTTAATCTTGAGTTCTAATTTGACTGCACTGTGGTCTGAGAGTGTTTGTTATAATTTCTGTTATTTTGCATTTGCTGAGGAGTGATTTACTTCTAACTATGTGGTCAATTTTAGAGTAGGTGCAATGTGGTGCTGAGAAGAATGTATATTCTGTGAATTTGGGGAGGAGAGTTCTGTAAATGCCCATTAGGTTTGCTTGGTCTAGATCTGAGTTCAAGTCCTGGATATCCTTGTTAATTTTCTGACTCATTGATATGTCTAACATTGACAGTGGAGTGTTAAAGTCTTGCCACTATTATGTTGTGGGAGTCTAATAAGTCTCTTCATAGGTGGTTAAGAACTTGCTTTATGTATCTGGGTGCTCCTGTATTGGATGCCTATATATATTTAGGATCATTAGCTCTTCTTGTTGCATTGATCCTTTTATCATTATGTAATATCTTCTTTGTCTCTTTTGATATTTGTTGGTTTAAAGTCTATTTTATCAGAGACTAGGATTGCAACTGCTGCTTTTTTCTGCTCTCTATTTACCTGGTTAATCTTCCTCCATCCCTTTATTTTGAGACTATGTGTGTCCTTGCACATGAGATGGGTTTCCCGAATACAGCACACTGATGGATTTTGACTTTTTTTCAAATGTGCCAGTCTGTGTCTTTTGATTGGGGCATATAGCCCATTTACATTTAAGATTAATATTGTTAGGTGTGAATTTGATCCTGCCATTTTGATGCTAGCTGATTGTTTTGCCTTTTAGTTGATGCAGTTTCTTCATTGTGTCGATGGTCTTTACCATTTGGTACATTTTTGCAGTGGCTGGTACTGGTTGTTCCTTTCTATGTTTAGTGCTTCTTTCAGGAGCTCTCTCTTATAAGGCAGGTCTGGCGGTGACAAAATCTCTCAGCAATTGCTTGTTTGTAAAGAATTTTATTTCTCGCTTGCTTATGAAGCTTAGTTTGGCTGGTTATGAAGTTCTAGGTTGAAAGTTCTTTTCTTTAAGGGTGTTTAATATTGGCCCCCACTCTCTTCTGGCTTGTAGTGCTTCTGCTGAGAGATCTGCTGTCAGTCTGATGGGCTTCCCTTTGTGGGTAACCTGACCTTTCTCTCTGGCTGCCCTTAGCATTTTTTCCTTCATTTCAACCCTGGTGAATTTTACCATTATGTGCCTTTGGGTTGCTCCTCTTGAAGAATATCTTTGTGGTGTTCTCTATACTTCCTGGACTTGAATATTGGCCTGCCTTGATAGGTTGGGGAAGTTCTCCTGGATAATAACCTGAAGAGTGTTTTCCAGCTTGGATTCATTCTCTCCATCACATTCGGGTACACCTATCAAACATAGATTAGGTCTTTTCACATAGTCCCATATTTCTTAGAGGCTTTGTTCATTTCTTTTCACACTTTTTTCTCGAATGTTACCTTCTCATTTTATTTCACTGTGTTGATCTTCAACCTCTGGTGTCCTTTCTTCTGCTTGGTTGATTCGGCTATTGAAACTTGTATATGCTTCACAAATTTCTCTTGTTGTGTTTTTCACCTCCATCAGGTCATTTATATTCTTCTCTAAGTTGTTTATTCTCACTAGCATTTCATCAAACTTTTTTTCAAGGTTCTTAGTTTCTTTGCATTGGGTTAGGACATGTTCTTTTAGTTCAGAGAAGTTTGTTATTACCCACTTTCTGAAGCCTTTTTCTGTCCATTCACCAGACTCATTCTCCATCCAGCCTTGTTCTCTTGCTGGTGAGGAGTTGTGATCCCTTGGAGAAGAGGCATTCTGGTTTTGGGTGTTTTCATCCATTTTGCACTGGTTTCTTCCCATCTTTGTGGATTTATCTACCTGTAGTCTTTGTAGTTGGTGACATTCGGATGGGATCTCTGAGTGAACATCCTTTTTGTTGATGCTGAAGTTATTCTTTCTGTTTTTTTAGTTTTCCTTTTAACCATCAGGCCCCTCTGCTGCAGGACTGCTGAAGGTCAACTCCAGATCCTGCTTGCCTGGGGATCACCTACAGGGCTGCAGAACAGTAGGGGTTGCTGCCAGTTTCTTCTTCTGTTATCTTTGTCCTGGAAGAGTACCGACCAGATGTCAACCTGAGCTCTCTTTTCAGAGTGTCTCTGTATATACAGGGGTCAGGGAGCTGCTTGAGGAGACAATCTGACCCTTATAGGAGCTCAAGTGCTGACCTGGGACCTCTGCTGTTCCATTTAGAGCTTCTGGGCAGGTACATTTAAGCCTGCTGCAGAACTCATAACCGCCTTTTTGTCCCAGGTGCTCTGTCCTGGGAAGGTGAGGCTTTATTTATAAGTTCCTGATGTGCTGCTGCCTTTTTTCAGAGATACCCTGCCCAGCAAGGAGGTAGCCTAGTCACAGTCTGCCAGCAGAGGCATTGCTGAGCTGCCATGGGCTCTGCCCAGCTGCTCTGTGAACTTCTTTGTGGTTTTGTTTACAGAGGTATAGTTATAACTGCTTTGGTAATGGCAGTCTGCCTCAGTAATCACAGACTGCCTTGGTAATGGAGGACTACCTCCATAATGGTGGACTGCCTTGGTAGTGATGGACTGCCTTGGTAATGGCTGATGCCCTTCCCCCCACCGAGCTGGACTGTCCCGAGTCCAGCTGCACTTGCTGCGAAACTTTCTATCCAGAGCATTTCAGATTGCTGGTCTTTGTGCGGGGTGGGACCCACTGAGCAAGATCACCTGGCTTCCTGTTTCAGCCCCCTTTTTTTTAGCTGAATGGGTGACTCTGTCTCCCAGGCGTTACAGGCGCCTGTTGAAACAGCTGCCCAGATCTGTGCGAGTTTTTGTGCAGAGACACACTGCACCTGCTGAAACATCCATGCTGGAATCTTGTGGTGCTTTTCAGTCCAGAAATCTCCTGGTCTGTGGGCAGTAGAAACTCATTTGGAAATGTGGTAGTCACTCACCCTCTGCATTGTTCTCCCTGGGAACTGCATTCCAGAGCTGTTCCTGTTTGGCCATCTTGGATATCTTTCCCAAAAGTTATTTTTTAAAATTTTATAAGTAGATTAATAGTTTCAACATAGATCAAATTAGACGAGATCTGGGAACCTCCAGGATGCAGGGGTTATCTTGGGATAGACAGTGGTTGTCAGCCCTTTACAACCTCCTTCTAAGCTCCAGGGGCATGTTTTGGGACATCTGCACCAGTTTTGTGTGCTCTGGGTTTGGGACTGGAGGAAGACAAAGAATGGGTCCCCCTACCCTCCTTTCCTGTTCTAACTGTATATTTTAAAGTAACTTAAAGAATGTAATTGGATTGTTTGTAGCTCAAAGGATAAATGCTTGAGGGAGTAGATAAAATAAATTAAGAAAATCAATGTGACCCAGAAAATGTATAAATACCAGTAACATCTTAAAAACTAAATTATATGAAAAAATAGCAACTTCTACATCTTAAAAGATAACAAAGCCAGATGATTTTGTAGGCAATTCTTTAATAAACATTCATGAAATGTGTAGGTCCTACCTTACATAAAATGTTTCAAAGAAAAAAGAAGAGAAAGCTAATTCTTGTTTGATATAGCTAATATAAGCTTGATATAAATATCAAGCAAAAATAATGAATAAATAGTAACAAGAACAGTAAGAGAAAAAATATCAACATAGACACAAAAATATTGTATATATTTCCCCACTAGCAAAGCATTGAGCAGTGGGAAAAATATCTGACTAGGTAGAACAAAAAAGTGAAAACTTCTATTTACCTGAAAAGATAAACATGATGATTATGGCTTGCAGTCCTTGCTGGGGTCTCTGTTACCAAATATGCTGAAGGAAGAATCACCCTCTTGCTGACCCTTGGTCTCTCTCTGGGCACTGATGCTCACAGGAGGTTCTCCAGCCCCCTCTGGGCTAAGTGTGCTTAACATCTTGAGGTACCAGAGTGTCACAGTTATTTGAGATTTCTTACACAAATTGACAGAATTACCCACTTGTCACTATGTGTCACACTGTCTTCTGGGCATGAAATATATGGGATTTTACCAACCTAGTGTTTTATAGTCACCAGTCTGTTTGGCAATAACCCTTTAGAAGTAAACCATCAAATCCAAAAATGGTCGTCCACCCCCAGATAGCTTTGCAATTTGATTAACCCCTTTTCCCATCCCTCCCTCTCTCCTAACATTAGATTGGCTCATTTTTCCAGCCTGAGTCAATCCTTCCAATACTAGCAGCTTATTCTCCCTAGGAAGGGAGCAAATCACACTGCCATGTGTGTACCTATGCAACAATCTTTCATGTTCTTCACATGCACCCCAAAACCTAAAATGCAATAAAAAAATAAGTAAACATGAAAAAAACCTCACCTTCAAACTCTGATTTCTTACCATCAGCTCCTGATCAACACCATGCTCATAGTCCTGCTTCAATTCAACCTCCTAGTAATATCACATTTTCACACTGTATCCATACACAGTGTAAAAATGTCCA
Organism: Callithrix jacchus; assembly: GCF_049354715.1. Taxonomy (NCBI): domain Eukaryota; kingdom Metazoa; phylum Chordata; class Mammalia; order Primates; family Cebidae; genus Callithrix; species Callithrix jacchus. Next base: position 23,401,769 of record NC_133524.1, read on the forward strand.
CAATCCTAAAACTCTTCTTAAAAAAATTGCACAAGAAAGGAACCCAGAGGGCACTGTTGAAGATTTCATTTGCTTGTTTGCTTGTTCGAGGTCTGGTGTTTAAAAATCCTCTGGGCCAGGTATAAGCATTCAATTTTTTTAACAGCTTTATAGAGTTAAAATTGAAATACAAAAAAACTGCATATATTTAATCCTATAATTTGATGAGTTTGAAAGCTGTTTTTTCTTGAAAGAAGCTATTCTTCACATTTTAAAAATTTTGAAATCAACGAATTTTAAAGTAGCCTTTCTAACCAAATACTGCAAGTTCTCACTTATAAATAGAAGCTAAACACAGGGTACAAGACAATCTACAGAATGAGAGAAAATACTTGTACACTATGCATCTGACAAAGGCCTAATATGCAGAATGTATAGGGAACTTAAATAAATCAACAAGCAGAAAATAACTTCATTTTAAAAAATGGGCAAATAACATGAACAGACACTTCTAAAAAGACATACAAGTGGCCAGCAAACATGAAAAAATGCTCAACATCACTAATCATCAGAGAAATGCAAATCAATACCACAGTGAGATGCCACCTCACACCAGCTGGAAGGGCCATTATCAAAAAGTCAAAAAAAAAAAAATAGATGCCAGCAAGGCTGTGGGGAAAATGAAACACTTATACACTTATGGTAGGAATGTAAATTAGTCCAGTCACTGTGGAAAGCAATCTGGAAATTTCTCAAAGAACTTAAAAGAGAGCTACCAATGGACCCAGCTATTCCATTACTGAGTATATACCCAAAAGAAAATAAGTCATTCTACCAAAAAAAAACACATCTACTTATATGTTCATCAATGAGCAATTCACAATAGCAAGGACATGGAGTCAACCCAGGTGCTCATCAATGAAAAACTGGATAAGGAAAATGTGGTACATGTACACTATGGAATATTATGGAGCCATAAAAAGAATGAAATCATGTCATTTGCAGCAACATAGATGGAGCTGGAGGCCTTAATCCTAAGCAAATTAATTCAAGAACAGAAAGCCAAACACCATATATTGCCACTTATAAATGGGAGCTAAGCATTGACATCAAGAGGGGAACAACAGATGCTGTGGACTACCAGAGGGTGGAGGAGACGGATTGGTTTAAAAAACTACCTATCAGGTGCTATGCTCACTACCAGAGTGACTGGATCCATACTCCAAACTTCAGCATCGTGCAATAGTCCCACATAACAAATGTTCGGATGTGTCCCCAATATCTAAAAGTTGAAATTAAACATTAAAAATAAATAAATAAACATGCATAGGGTAAGCATACATATAAAGATGGGATTAATAAACACTGGGGACTACCAAGAGGTGGAGGGATGGAGTAGGGGTTGAAAAACTACATATGGGGTACTTTGCTCACTATCTGGGTGACAGGTTTTATTGTACCCCAAACCTCAGCATCACACAATATATATATGTAACAAGCCCATACATTAGCCCCTGGATCTAAAATAAAAGTTGAAATTGAAAATAAAAAATTGGAGTTGGATTTCTAGAGCCTCCAATTTTAATGTTAAAACCTGCTTAAAGAAGAAATATAATGATCTACAGTTTATGTCTTTTCAACCCCATGCCAGTTATAGCAGACACCATTACCTGGTTCTCTCCATCTGTTCTTATTCTATTACTTTTTTTTCAGTTTCGTTCAATTCTCTATCCTCCTCCAGAGGGCCATGTGTTTTAGATGCTCCATTTGATCTTAGCCAAAATGCTGAAAAGTGATGGCTATGTGTTTTAGAAACTTGGCCCTAGAGATGAACCTACAGGGGAGGTATGGTTTTTGCTTGTTTGTTTTGAACATGGATTAGTTATATAATTTTAGTTAATGAAATTGTGAGAGGAAGTCTTCTCAGTGGGGAAGGAGGATGAAACTTTGGGAGAAGTATTTTCTTGCTTTTTAAAAGAGGAGACCAAAGAAGATCAAGGAATGTTTTTCCAGGCATTGTTAGGTTTGGATGTGATTTTTAAAACTGAGGCTGCCATCTCACTATAATGAGGGAAATTAGCCTGAAGAGCTTGAAACAAGAAGGATGGCAAACAGAAATTAGAAAAACCCAAATCCTTAAAAGGGCCATTGAGCCTCTGATTTAATCAGCCCTAGAGCTGTCCCATCCCTCCTCTTTCTGGTTAGTGAAATAAAATCGTTCCCTACTGTTTAACTCTATTTGAATTTACTTTTGTACTACCTCCTATCAAAGGTAGTCAAATTGATAAAGCAATTTCGGAAAGGAAATATTCTGCCTTTCTCTCTACATCTATGCTTGCAGATTACTGAGGTAATGATATATGTTTAATTTCCGTGCAAGAATTTTGACGTAAAACATTTATTTGAGTTTTCATTTAAGTGCTTTTATTTTGCTTCAACAGTAAGAGAAAGAACAAGAACTTGAGGTCCATAAAGAAAGACATGATTAATAACCCAGCCTGATGTTGGGCTATCTCCACAAAGCAGGCCAGGGAAATTCCCTCTGGACAGTTCAGGTTTTATCTATTCCTTTTTAAGCAACTCACTATCAAAGACAGAATTCTTTATTAAAAAATAAAAATGGATTCTACCTTTAACAAGATCAGAGGCACTAACTAAAAACGATGCCAGGAACATCCAAAGCAAATGAACACTATTTAGATGTATGGTTTGCCAGAAAAATACTAAGAAAGAAGATTTCAGCATGTTTATTCCTAAGTTTTAAAAGTTATAATGGAAAATAAAACCATTAAAGTAAGATCAAATTTAGAACCTGCAGAACACCATCTTTTTTTCATCTCGGCTCAGAACACTAAATCAAAAATGACAATTACTTTGGCCTGTGGTTATGTCAAAGACAGCCAAGTAACGGCAGTGGATATAAGCTTATTTATCCTCATGAATGTAAATTCAAGATTTAGAGATGCTGTACCGTCTTGTGCATTTGTCTGCTCTTAAGGTGGTAGTCTATTCAATCTAATAAACTCATACCTAATATCTACCGTGGTCAAATCTACATACTAAAGTCTTGAGGGTCAGAGAGGAGAATGGGAATGAGGCAAAGACAAATGAAGCAATTGATGAGTTTTAAAAAGCCACTTCAAAGTTGTCTGCAAAACTAAATATAATGTTAGTTTCTGATGCTCTTTAATGCTGTATCTAAACAAAACATCAAAGGGCAAAGAGAAATGAAAGGATGTCTTCAGCCAGGGAAAGAGAAAAATACCTCAAAGATAGCACTTGAACCTGGGAAATATATGTAGCGTTCCAATAAGTAAAAGCTGGGGCGAAATTTTCTTGTTTGAAGAAACAGCTCAAAGGTTACACCTGGGGAAAATACTCAAACTTTCGCACACTCTATAGCAGTAGATCTCAGGCTTGGCTGTATATTCAGATCACTGAGGAAACCCTTTTTTTTTTTTTTTTTTTTTGATGTGGAGTTTCACTCTTGTTGCCCAGGCTAAAGTGCAGTGGTGTGATCTCACCTCACCACAACCTCCGCCTCACGGGTTACATGATACTCCTACCTCAGCCTCCTGAGTAGCTGGGATCACAGGCATGTGTCACCACGCCTGGATAATTTTTTTGTATTTTTAGTAGAGATGGGGTTTTTCCATGATGGTCATGCTGGTCTCGAACTCCTGACATCAGGTGATCTGCCCGCCTCAGCCTCCCAGTGTTGGAATTACAGGTGTGAGCCACCGCATGTGGCCAGAAACTTTTTAACACCTAATGCCTAATCTACACCTTGAACCAGAATTTCTGGAAAGGAAACGAAACCAGGTGTTCGGATTTTATAAAATTCTATGTGATTCCAATGTGCAGCCAAGATCAAGATTCTCTGGACTGTAAGGACTTCATTGCTCTAGTCTCTACCCTCTCAACATTTACCACTCAGCACTCCTATCACTCACTGCTATACAGACAGATGGGCTTTCTTTCTGTTCTCGAATAAGCTTTTCTTTTTCTTCCTCAGAGCTTCACATATGCTGCTCCCTCTGCAAAAAGTTTTCCTCCCAAATTCTACTTCACTGGCTAATTCTGCTAGTCTTTTGGGACTCAGGTTTTAATTATTCTGAAAGCTTGCTTAACACTTGAATCAAAATTAGATTCTGCTGTTAAACACCCATCAAACCCCATTTCATTCCTTCTAAGTACTTATAATAACTTACAATTATGAATGTATTTGTGCAATTGTTGGTTCAAGTCTTTTTTGCCTCTATTAGGTTGGTGCAAAAGTTAATTGCAGTTTTTGGCATTAAACCATGAGAGTGGGGAGTATGTGAGTTTCATTCACTCTTTTATCTCCTGTTTCTAAAACCACGTCTAGTGTATAGTAGGTGTTGAATTAAAACTTGTGGTGTGAATTAATACAAGAGTGAATGTATGAATGAATGATTTGGGTATTTCAGGACACAGGAGGAGACATGCAAACTATCTACTGTAAAATGTATGTGTATTGCCTTCCCAGAGAGAAGTTTCCTTACCTCCTGTAAAAATATTACCCACCCACTCCCTTCTTTGCTCTCTCATTTGCTTTATTTTTCTGCACAGTAGTTACCACTACTGATATATTTCATATATCTTTTATTTGTTTGACATCTGTCTTCTATTTGAATGGAAGCCTCTAGGTATAAACTTTGTGTTTTTGTTTACTGATGGAACCCTAGTACCCAGAACAATACATGGCACATATTAGATGTTCAATAAACATTCATTAAACTCTGTCTCTCTCTCTCTCTCTCTCTCTCTCTCTCTCTCTCTCTCTCTCTCTCTCTCTCTCTCTCTCTCTCTGTGTGTGTGTGTGTGTGTGTGTGTAAGAGAGAGAGGGAAAGAGAGAGACAGCATTATCAACTATTCAGCTTGGCCTGGAACTGAATAGACACTGTCATTATTAAAACTGGAAAGTCCAGGAAAACTGGGATGACTTGGTCACCTTAGACAATGAGTATTTTTGGAACAAGTCGGGGATTCAGAGATTAGCGGGGAAATAAAGGAAGAATTCAGAATAAAGCAAGGCTGTGCAAAGTGAGAAACTGCTGTGGGTTACATGTGTCTATGTGTTAGGGGAAGGGGAAGTTGATAAGACTATGGGAATAGTATACAGGATAGATTCAGCTAGAGGAGTATGGAGAGGGAAAAGGTTGTTTTGATGAATTGTTGTCAATAACCTAAGAAATGGTAATGAGGACCCAAGCCAAAAACAAAATTGGGGCTCGCATGCAGAGGGGATTCACTGAGAGATAAGATAAGCAATGACTAAAGGTCAGGGCTGAAGGAGAGAAAATTCTTTGGTGAGTAAATGCTTTCTGTGATTGGGCTGAGGAGGGTGGCGAGATTTGGCAGTGTTGCAGAACACGGCATGATACTCATAGCTGTGAGCTTCGTGATTTATCTCAGCTCTGAAAAATTGAAAGCATCATACTGGTGATGTTAAAGAGTGACTCAGGTACCTGAGCAAGGCTGGACTGAGATTTCCTTGGAGGCATTTACTTATCTATCTCTTTGCAATACATAGGATTCTGCGAAAGATATGCCTACTGAGTGTGTGGGCTTTCCCCGCTCTATGTTGTTGATGTATGCAAGGCAGTTTCCCAATGCCATCTTCACAACAATTGAAACTCATTTGATAATTGTTTTAGTACAAAGAAATGAGGATTATTTTCATGACTGATACATATATTCAAAGAAACTACTGAAAAATGTCTTATCCGAGGTTATTTGAATACTTTTAAATGTCCCTCCTGTTATACACTACAGCTTCAAAGAAGCCACTGTAAATGTGTGTGTGGGAGAGTGAGAGGAAGAGAGGGAGCAGGGAGAATCCTGATCACAAAAATTGACTCAGGTTGTCTCGCTAGTTTGTCTGCTGTTGCTTTCCTTCCTTACTAATTGGTTTCCTCTCAAAGTTATATGTTTACGTAGGCTAGATTTATTTCCACATAAGAAAACACTATCATTTAAGTAAGGACATCATATATGTATGTGTACACATTTGTGCATACATGTGAATATATATACATCTGCAAACAGAAATAAAGATGATATGTCCGACATGAGTTTATAAGATATAGTAGATACATTAATAGCCCCAATTCTTTATTCCTCTCTGATTCCAGGCAATTTTCCATGTAACTTTTGAGTTTTTCCAGCTAAAGGGGTGAAGTTGATTTTCCTAGTCCTTGATTTGGAGTTAGATAATGTGACATTTTTTGGCCAATGTAATGACAGCAGAAGTCATGTGTCTAAAATGCTAGACATGCTTTTACATGATTGGATTTACTCTCTTGCACTTCTGCCATTACTATAAAAAAAAAAGTCCTGCTGATCTCAGGAGGGGAATGAAAGATATAGGGAGCAGAGCTGCCCCAGCCAAATCATCACAGCCAAGCTTAGTTTAGCTCAGCCAACTTACAGCCTACTCTCAGACATGCGAGAATGTGAGAAATAAATATTTATCAGTATATGCCACCAAGATTTTTGTAGTTGGTTGTTGCAAAGCATATCGTTTTACTAGTTAACTACTCAAGAAAACTACATATAGTGATTTTAAGAGTGACTTAATAATTTATAACAAACAAATGTAAATGACTAACTCTAGATGTTTAGATTTCATATGAAGGAAAAGAATAAGACACAGTAATCTGGATTTTCACGTATCAACTACATTTCATAGAAATGCAAGTAACCTCCAAAATATATTCTTGACAGATTAGAGCATTACAAATTCAATTTATTTAGAGGAAAAAAGTATAGAAAAGATTTCTGTGAAGGATTTTAATTTTAAAGAGAAAATAGGAATTCTGAATAACAAAATACCTATGATGAATTTAGAGGAAATTACCTATACATAACTTATTTGCTTACCAGGTGTGTGTCTCTTTTCTCTTCCCAACCCCTGTTGCTCTTATCTTTGCCTCTTAGTTTTCTTTCTGTTTTTTTAAATTGTACTTTAGGTTCTGGGTTACATGTGCAGATCATGCAGGACTGTTGCATAGGTACACACATGGCAAAGTGGTTTGCTGCCTCCATCCCCCCATCACCTACATCTGACATTTCTCCCCTACCTCCCCCTTCAACAGACCCCAGTGTGTAATGCTCCCCTCCCTGTGCCCCTGTGTTCTCGTTGTTCAACATGTACCTATGAGTGAGAACATGCAGTGTTTGATTTTCTGTTCTTGTGTCAGTTTGCTGAGAATGATGGTTTCCAGATTCATCCATGTATTTCTCTACACCTCACTCTTCTTGAGTCCATATACAAGATATGGAAAACATTATTTGAGTCTTAGAACAGAGAAGATAAGTGCGTCCTCCTACTGAAGTTGTTGATGCATTTGTGAAATGGAACTCAAATTTACTTTCCCATAGATAATCATAGGTTAATGACTAGTCTCTGTGTACTATTTGGCTATTTTTGCCTTAAGGCAGAAATCCAGGAAGTATAAAAGTAACATATGGGCACTCAGAGATTTTTTTTTCTGATACAATATAAAAATGGCACTCAGAGTTTTTCAAAAACAAACGTTGAAAAATGACAGTGTTCTATGAAGATCCAGGTTACTCACACTCCAAGGATAAACTGAGAGATGTCCAGAGAGGCTCACCATGTGACTCAGTCCCAAGTTTACATGGGCCTTCTCTACCACAGACAATTGAAGAGACTTCAATGTTATAAGATCTTATTTTTGTGAGGATAGCTTTTAATCTTTACCCGTAATCTTTGCAGAGACCGCAGTTACTAGCTTGGTTACTGTTGTAAGCTATGTAACATGGACAGCAGAAAATGTCTTATGTTACAGATCTGGAACATATATTGGTTTCCATTTAAATACAAACATTATATGAGGATGTTAATTGAAATGTTTAAAAGGACAAACTATCCTTCTGTATTATACATTCTTATTTCCTTACACATTCTGTTAGAGATCAGGCAAGACACCAAGTTCTGAAAATTCATCAATTCCAATTAAATTTGCATTAGCAACATCCACATTTATCAAAGTGAATTCCTCTAAACTAAAGCTATCATCTTCTACTCTACTGCCTCTCATAAAATTAAGCTGAATATCAGTATGCAGCTGATATATTCTGTCTACTGTCAAAAGTGCATTTCAATGAAAATCTTAAAAACGAAGAGAAATAGACAAAGACAATTCCATTTTGTAGGTCCAGCCATGTCCATCTTTATATAAACCTTTATTCTCAGAATTAGCAGGGCTCTAAAAAAGAAGGTTTAACTAATTAATAACTAATTAATCCACATGCAAAGCTTAGGGGCTTCCAATTCTAAGTTGGTTCTTGCTGTATTGGTGAAAATAATTGTATTGCTTTATTTTCATTGATAACTCTATTGATAGGCCAATATAAAATTAAATCTTCTTATGCACCAAGAAAGATAACTACACATGTTATGATGCCAGAGAAGACCACAGCACATGAATTTCCTGAGTTCAAAGCCATTTTGTGTTCCAGGAATGGTTGATGCCAAAAAGAAATTCTGGTGATAGTTCCTATCAGTGAAATATTCTCCATAGCAGTTGTTTATTAAGTATTTGTGATTTTAATCAGATTCTATAATTTAAGTAGCTTTTTCCACCAGTATCTCTGGTGGGTCACAATTTCCAAGATACAGGAAGGTCCTAGCATAGGGGGTCCTCATATGCTACTTTTGAAAGTAGCTCTAATTGGTTCTTCTATGAATTGTGGGTATTCCCTTGCTTTCTAGAATAGCTCCATAATCTTAGGTAGCTGAGTCATCCAATATTGGTACTACTTCTGGGGAACAGCTCTTTGTAGAAGATTCACTGAGATAGCCCATGCCAGTCACTAAGCTGGGCCAGCCTTATAAGAAATACTTCAAAATCCCCTACTATTTCAGAGGGAGATCTTGGATGACAACATACAAAATTACCACAACACTTACTGTGATCTTCTTCCTCTCTTTCCTTGCTTTGTGATGTGGCACAAGGTCACTATCTCAATCTTGGGATGGAAAGAAGACTTCATATTTCAAAGATTGAACTCCCCAGTGGTTACAATTATGTTCCTTCACTCACAAGGGTAACAATACAAACTTGGATAACTGGGGAACATGGCTTCCTAATTTCCTAAGTGAGCTATATCCATCAGGTCCTTGATGTAGGCACCAAAGTCCTAAAGTCATCAAAGTAAAGAGGTAACTAAACTGATCCTGAGGCATACTGACAACTTTTGAAAATAGGCTGAGCTGCACATTAGCTTTCGTTTTTAATTATGAAAACTCTATAGGCTGTGACTTTTTCATTTTTCATTTGTTGTTTAGATCTTTGCAATCCCATGCTTACTATGACCTTAGAATATTTATCTGAGTTGCCAAAACAGTAGGTAAATAGGTAAGGGAATTTATCATCCAAGAAAGAAGATTGTATGTATAGAGTCTAGTACATAAAGCACTATGTATTGATAAAGAATTTTCAATAATGAGTAAGTTCTAGAGCTGATCATGCATAAGACCAAAAACTATCACACCACTTGAGTTGCCTTATCACTCTGCCCTTTCAGGTATTTCCCTATCACTGGCAGGTAATAGAATTGAAGTTTAGATTTAGTTGTCAGGATCTGTGATATGAAGTTTTCATATTTTTCAGTACACTAAAACCAAAGCTACAGAATTTAGACAGCTTATTATACAAGGGACCCTATGTCTTAATATGGGAGTAAATTAAAGAGTAGGTTTATTTACATCTGCAAATAATCAAAATGATTCTTCTTTAGGAAGAGACAGAGATAAAGATAGAGTGCGCACATGAGAGAGCAGTCTATGTAATTGAGTTTCAAATCAACTCTAAAATTAAAAGGTAATGGAAATCTTACTATATATTGAAAGATATACTGTGTTTATGGGTAGAAAGATTCAATATTGTTTGGATCTCAATTACCCCCAAATTGACCTATAGATCTATTCTTAAAAAGCAGTGAAGCAGGCAGAGGAATTTATACTCCAGACAAGACTTCGTATTCCCGGCAATAATATTCCAAAACTCTTGGTTTACTTTGATATATATAATCAAGGTGATTCAGTAGGGCAATATGCTCTTATATCTCTTACATTCATACTGTACCAACAGGCTTCCTAGAATTTTTATTTAAAATTCAAGATCCCCATGTAGTATATTACATCACTGGCTCCAATGCTCCACCCTCCCTGGTATGTAAACCCTTTGCCATGTGACTTTGCATTTCCTTTCCAATAAGTACATGAGTCAGCAGAGCAGAGCCCAAACTAACTACAAATCCCTGAGAATAGATGATTATTTTAAGCCACTGAATTTGGAGTGGTATGTTATGCAACATCATTGTGACAAAAGCTAACTTACTGATATATCCCATGAAGAACATCTAGACAGTATTGCTTCTTCTTATATTAAAATCATGCTTGAACATGTGTGCCTAACATTGTGACATATGACATGTTATGTGAAATAAAAGACAAATTCCTGTCCTTGACAAGGTCTCAATCTAAAAGTGTCTTTCCTAATCTAACAAATGCTTTTATTAAGGAGGCAGATTTTTTCTGCTGTGTCATTGTGCTGGTTCATGAATACTGCTGTCTGGTTGTTTTAAATATTTCAATTAGTTATCCACTTTATGGTACTTCTGCCCTGAGGCTTAAAGCTAACAGTGTAGTTTAAGGAAAAAGAAAAATAGACATTAAAACATTACTCTTGCTTAAGCAGTGATGGAGATCATTGTAACTATGTCAAGGGCATTCCTGTCAGATATTTTGAATTCTAACCACACAGCCTTAAGGCAGCTGAAGCAACCCTGAGGAGGGAAGCAATTGTCATACAATGTTCACCAGTGAGTAGCTTCCTTTCTGAACTTTTCTCTGCCAATGTCCAGTGTCCAAAAGATTAGTCATTTTTTGAAAGGCTTTACTTGCTCACTATATGACTTGCATGTATAGTGTTAATGAGTTTTTAAATGTTCCAGAATATTTTTTCTCAAAATTCATGAGGCCAATAAATTGGTGAGTAATAATAGTCTAGGTAACATTATTTCATTGATATATGATTTATTTTAAAAAGCAGATATCTTAAGTTTGATGAGTTTTGATAATTGCATGTACCCATGCAAAACCAAAAATAGAACATCTATATTATCCCAGAAAGTTCCCTTCTGTCCTTTTAGAGGCATTTATCCCAAAGGCAGCCACTTTTGATTTCAATCAGTATAACTCAGTTTTTTCTGTTCTTGGACTTCAATGGAGCGTGTGCTAGTTTGTGTCTGGACTCTTTTACTCAACTTAAATTTTTGTTTATTTGATTTTAGATCGATCCATGTCATCCTTTTATATTTCTGAGTCTGCATAACTTTATAAGAATACACTTAATTTGTTTATCCATTCTTCTATAAATAGACACATAGGATCTTTCACATTTTGGCTGTCATGAAAATGCTGATATGAATGTTTTTCACAAGTCATTCTGTGCCTATAATTTTTCATTGTGTGTGTTTATGTGCAGATATCTAGAAGTCAAATTTTGATTGAGAATGTTTTACTAGATCAATTTAGAGAAATTGACATTTCTACCATATTTATTCTTCAAATACATGAACATTCTATTTTGCTCCATTTATTTAGGTGCCTTTTCATTTCTCTCAGCAATTGAGAGAAATGCATTTATTTCATTAAGTATATTCTTAAGTATGTTATTTATGATCTTGTGGCATTTTAAAATATAACTTTCCAAATATTTGTTTATAGCATATAGAAACACAGTGGCCTTTTGCATATAATGAGCTTATATCCTGTTACTTTATTAAATTAACATATTGGCTCCAATTTTTAAAAATATTCAATAATGTTTTATATATATAAAATCATGTCATCTATAAATAGTGATAGTTTTCCTGCATTTCCAATCATTAGGTCTTTATATTTCTATTCATTACCTCATCACTGAGGCTGAGATCTCTGGTACAACATTAAATAGAAATGGTGAAAGTAGATATCCATACCTTACTCTCTATCCTAGGGGGAAAGCCATTCATTCTTTTACCATTAAGTATTATGTTAGCTATGGGCTTTCCACAGATGATCTTTACCAAGTTGGAGACATTTCTTTCTATTCCTAGTTTGCAGAGAGTTTTTGTTTGTTTTGTTTCTTTTAAATCACGAATGTCCATTGAATTTTATTAAAATTTTTTCTGCATGCTCTGTGTGATTATACGGGTTTTCTGCTGTACTTGGCAGTGCGGTGGTTATATTGAGTTATTTATAAATGTTAATTCAACTTTGTATTCCTGGGATCAGAACAATGAATGTGACCAGGAATAAAGAGGAGATTAAGTAGAAACAAAGGAGCCAATCCATCAAAAATTTTCAATCCTAAATTTATATGCACCTATCACCAGAACTCCAAAATTGTATACCAACTCTAATTAAGTGATATTTTTAAAACTCTCTACACAATGATAGAAGAATACATATTCTACTTGTGTATTTGTTGTTAGATTTAGTACATTTAGGCATATTATTTTTCTAACAAGAACATAAATAATGTCAATCCAATGGTAGATTTTGCCCAGTATACTTCGACTAATGAGTAGTTTACACAACCAACTTGAAAATTAAAAATATACCTAAACAGGGTAAAGATTACATAAGGCCTCTGAGTATTATTTCCCACAACTCCATGCACATCTACAACAAATTCTAAATTAACAGTGTAATCGATATCTATCTATCTGTAGAAAGAGAGAGATAAATATCTAAATAATATTAGATCTGTTATTATTCTATCCATATTTTGTATCTTTATGCTTGTTTATATTTTTTAAAGTTGTTAGTAGTGAATTACACTATTAAATTACAGTATTAAATTTTACTTTAAAGCATTTTAATGGCTTTTATTCCATAATTCAATAAGCTTTATAATATGCCTCTATTAATCTTTTTTCTATTATTCATTTCCATAGATCCCTATCAACAACAGTTATCATAAATGAAGATTTCTTGGAAATAAGACAAAAGATGTAAATTCCAAGGTAAATAAACATAACAAATATTGCAAACTTTTAAATATTTTTCTAAATTTATATAGTTTTGCTCTGCAGCCAAAAGGCATTGATTTAAAATGCTACCTCTGAAATACATTAGAAAAACTCATTTGATTTACAAGGCTTTTTTTTACTCTTTTTTCACTTACAGGGCTTTTTCATGGCCCTAGAGATATATAATTGCCTAGAAACAGGCAAATTATGCAAACTTTAACATTATCAGAAACTGCGCCTAAAGTTTGTGTTATGAATAACTAGTGTATTAGTCTGTTCTCATGCTGCTATAAAGAACTGCCTGATACTGGGCAATTTATAAAGTAAGGAGGTTTAATTGACTGACAGTTCCACAGGGCTGGGAGGCCTAAGGAAACTTACAATCATGGTGAAAGGGAAGCGAACACATCCTTCTTTACACGGCGATAGGAGAGAGAAATGAGTGCCAGAAGGGGAAATGCTAGATGCTTATAAAATCATCAGATCTCATGAGAACTCACTCACTATCACAAGAACAGCATGGGAGAACCACCTCCATGATCTAATCACCTCCCATAAGGTCCCTCCCCAACACATGGGGATTACAATTTGGATTACAATTCAAGATGAGATTTGAATGGGGCCTAAGAGCCAGACCATACCACCTAGAAAATGATAACTTTTGAGAAAATAATGCACCTTGAAGATGATTTCAAGCAACCTGTGACTTCAGGAGTCTGAGGACATTGATTCAATATTTTTTCCTTTCTTCATTCTTTAACTCTGTTCATTTTTTCCTCTTTTTATCTCATTTCCAGTGTTTTCCTACATCTTCCCACAACTGTTCACACTTATTCAAACATTGTATATGTATATCAAAATATTATTTGTGCAACTTAAATACATACAATAAAAATAAATTTTAAAAATCAGAAATTAAAAATATAAATATGATTTTTAAAAATGTTTGGGACATTTATAAAGTCACTTCCAAACATCTGGAGCAAGGAAAAAATCATGATAGAAAATATTAAATATTTAGAAGTGGTCAGTGATTAAAATGGAATATTAATATAGAGTACACTAAGATGAGTATCAGAGAAATATTTATAGGCCTAAATGTCTTGTTTACTGTGTTGAAATAAAGAAAATCTGAAAATAGAAATACCCTTGAAATAATGTATTTAAATGATAGCAAAATAAACCAAATAAAAAAGAAGAAATGAAATAAAAAATATAAGAATAAAACCTGACAAAATAGAACAGTAGGATTCAATAGTGAAGATTAATAAACACCCAAGGTAGCACTTTAAAAGGCTAATAGAAATTTTAAAACCTTAGGCTTAACTAGTCTAGAAAAAAAATGCTAAGAATTAAAAAAATGGCACTATTACAGATACAGTAGAGATTTTAAAGATATATTATAAAAACAGATAAAATTGATAATTGATTAAAATTTACTCAAAAATGAAATATAAATAATTGAAAATGGACCAGTATCCAGAAAATATTAAAACTTTTATAATAGGGTGACACCACTAATAAGGTGGAGGAGATACCAGTCTTCATCACCTCACAAAACATATGTATATATAAGTTTCTCTCTCTCTCTCTCTCTCTCTCTCTCTCTCTCTCCTATACACATACACACACACTTACAAGATCCACAAACAAAAAATAGCCCAGAGAGAGCTCAAGGGCTCATGGAAGACTCTGCAGCAACACAGTGAAACAAAAAACAGGGAGAATGCCCACCACATATAAAGGATTGATAATGAAATTGGCATACACATTCGGGCACTGTGGCTCAGGCTTGTAATCCTAGCAAATCTGGGGAAAGATACACATTTCCAGGTAAAGGAAGAGCAAAGGTCTCCAATCAGATCTAATCCAAAGAAGAGTACACCAAAACATTTTATAATCAAGTGATCAAAAATCAAATACAAAGAGAGAATCCTAAAAAAAGGCAAGAGAAAAGAAGTAAATCACAAATAAGGGAGTTTAAATAAGGCTGGCAGCGAATTACATATCAGAAACCTTACGGACCATGAGAGAGTGGAATGACATATTCAACACGCTGAAGGGAAAGAATTGCCAACCAAGACAACTATTTGGCTAAGCTGTTCTTCATAAATGAAGGACGGTTAAGACTTTCTCAGACAATCAAAGGCTGAGAAAGTTCATCACAAGACTTGACCTATAAGAGATGCCAAAGGGAATTCTTCAAGCTAAAAGAAAAGGACAATAATTCGTAACATGAAAACATGAAATTATAAAACTCACTGGCAAAAGTAAGCACACAGTCAAATACAGAATACTCTAATACTGTAATGGTGGTATGTAAATTATTTATATTTTTAGTATGAAGGATAAAAGATAAAACTATTAAAAATAGTAATAGCTACATTAATTTGTTAAAGAATACACAATATAAAAGATATAAATTGTTATATCAAAAACAGAAAATGTGGGGAGGTGGAGTAAAATTGTAGACTTACTTTATGAGATCAAAATTAGCTTGTTATCACCTTAAAATAGCCTGTTATAATATAAAACTTTTTATATAAGTCTCATGGCAACTATAAAGCAAAAACTATAGTATATATACAAAAGATAAAAAGTGAGAAACAAAAGCATACTACTCTATAAAATCATCTAGTCCCACAGAAAGACAGCAAGAGAAGAATAAAGAAACACAAGATCTACTAAACAACCAGAAATAATTAAGAAAATGGCAATGTAAGTTCTTACCTATCAAAAATTACCTTGAATGTAAATAGATTAAATAGTCCAATCAAAAGATACGGAGTGGTTCAATAGATAAAAAACAAGACCCAACTGTATGTATCTAAAAGAGGCTCACTTTACTAGCAGGAACACACAGAGAGTGAAAGTAAAGATATAGAAAAAGATATTTCACACAAATGGAAACCAAAAGAGAGCAAAGATAGCTCTACTTAACATGTGATAAAATAGACCTTAGGTAGAAAACCATAAACCAAGACAAAGAATGTCATTATATAATGATTAAGAGATCAATTTATCAAGAATATATAACAATTGTAAATGTATATGCACCAAACACTGGGGCAACTAAATATATAAAACAATAAATAAAGCAAATATTAATAGAGCTGAAGAGATATAGACTGCAATACCATAATAGTAGGGAACTTCAACATCTTACTTTTAGCAATGGACAGATTCTCTGGAAGTAAAATCAACACAGTAACAATGGACTTGAATTATAGTTTGGGACAGATGACCCTAACATCCCATCCAAGAGCAGAAGAACATATATTTTTGTCAAGTGCACACAGAACATCCCATCCAAGAGCAGAAGAATGCATATCTTCATCAAGTGTACATAGAACATTTTTCAGGATAATTCATATGTTAGGCTAAAAAACAAGTCTTAACAAATTTAAGAAGACTGAGATCATATCAAGTACCTTTTGTAACCACAGAAGACTGAATCATAAAAAAATAGAAAATATGAACAAAGGAATAATAACAAGTAGGCAGTTAAAAACAGTAATAAAAGGTCTCACATCAAAGAAAAGCCAAGGACATGATGGCTGCACTGCTTAACTTTACCAAACATTTAAAGAAGAGCTAATACCAGTGCTTCTTAAATTCTTAAAGAGAAAAGGAGGTAAAATTTCCAAACACCTTTTACAAGGCCAGCATTACCTGGAGAACAAAGCCAGATACCACAAGAAAAGGAAATTACAGGCCAATATCTCTGATGAACATAGATGCAAAAATCCACAAAAATATTATCAAACTAAATTCAAAAACATATTAAAAGAATCATTTGCCATCATCAAGTGGGATTTATACCTCAGATTCAAGGATGACTCAACATATGCAAATTAATCAATATGATACACTGCATTAACAGAATGAAAGGCAAAAACCATATAATTACGCCAATAGATGCAGGAAAAGCATTTAACAAAATGTAACATACTACAAACTCAAAAAGTTAGGTATAAGAGGAAAGCATCTCAGCAAAATAAAGGCTATATACAACAAGCCAACAGCTAACATCTTATGCAACAATGAGACGTTGAAAACTTTTCTCCTAAGGTAAGGAACAAGACAAGGATGTCCACTCTTGCAATTTTTATTCAATGTAGTACTGGATGTCCTAGCCAGAGGAGTTAGGCAAGAGAAAGAAATAAAAGGCATCCAAGTCAGAAAAAAAGGAGTTATATTGTCTCCGTTTTTTAGAAAACACTAAAGACTCCAACAAAAAAGAACACTTAGAACTAATAAAGAAATTCAGTAAAGATGCAAGGTAAAAAATCAACATACAAAACTCAGTAGCATTTTTATACACTAACAATGAACTACCTAACAAAGAAATCAAGAAAATAACCTCATTTATAATAGCTACAAATAAAATACAATACTCAGGAATAAATTAACCAAGGAAGTGAAAGATCTGTACATTAGAAAGTATAAAATATTGATGAAATAAATGGAAGAAGACAGAAATAAATGGAAAAATATTCCATGTTCACAACTTGGAAGAATCAATATTGTTGAAATGTTTATACTACCAAAGCAATCTACAGATTCAATGCAATCTCTATCAAAATTCCAATCACCCTCGATAAATCTCACAAACATAAAATCGAGCATATTAAAAAAAAGACATTAAAAAATATAACTCTAGAATGATTCACTTTACATAATTTCTAAACTAAACAAAACGAAATTAGGTATTTACAAATAAAACTATAAAGAAAATCAAGTATGGCATTGTCACAAAACTCAGAATTGCAGTTATCTTTGGGTGGAGAAGGTAAGTTGATGAAACTGAGAAAAGGCATATCGCTTCTGGGGTACTGGTAGTGTGGTAGTCTTGTGCTGTGATCTAAAAAACGTGTAATATTTATAATTGTTATGTCATGTCATGCTGTTTATATCATGTTATGTTAAATTATAGTAGTTACTGTTATACATTTTATGTAATTTTCTCTAGGGATGATACATCTTGCTACACATATGGGCACAAAGGAAACGCATTTAAAAATAACAAAAAATTAGTGAACACATTCATCACCTCCCATGCTGTGCACTGTTAATTAATTTGATTGTGAAAATTGTTATATTATATATGTATATCAAATCATCATGTTGTACACCTTGAATATATACAGTCTTTGTCAATTAAATATTTTTAAATAAAAAATGACAAAAAATTTAAAACTCAAAATTTTAAAAATTAAATAGGAAGCTTAAAATGGACCCACAATGAAAACATTTAAAAAAAAATGTTACTGAGAAAATTTGATATCCACATACAGGAGAATACAATTGGACCCTTATCTCACACCATATACAAATATTAACTCAAAATGGATTAAATACTTAAATATAAGACCTGAAACTATAAAACTACTTGAAGAAAATACAGGAGAAATGCTCTATAACATTGGTCTGAGTAAGTACTTCCTGGATCTAACTCCAATAGCACAGATAACAAAAGCAAAAATAGACAAATTGGATTACCTCAAACTAAAAAGCTTCTAAACAGCAAAGGAAATGACAAAGACACAAAGTACAAAATGATTGAATACATTTTCAAGCCATACAGCTAATAAGAAATTAATATACAAAATATATAAGTAACTCAGAGAAATCAGTAACAAGAAAACAAATATGATTTAAAAAAATAAGCAAAGTACCCAATTAAATATTTGTGAAGGAAGATGTACAAATGGCAACTGGTACATGCAAAGATGCTCAAAATCAGTAACCATCAGGGAAATGCAAATTAAAACTACAATGAAATATATCACCTCTCTCTTTTTAGGATGGCTGTTATCAAAAAGACGGAAGATAATAGGTGTTGGCAAGGATACAGGGAAAAGAGAACCCTTGCACACTGCTGGAGGGAATATAAATTAGTACAAACACAAACACTAAGGGAAACAGTATGGAGGTTCTTCAAAAAAAAAAAACGAAAAATAAAATTATCATATAATCCAGCAATCCCACTTCTGGATGTATATCTAAAGGATATTAAATCAGTATGTCAAAGATGTATTTGCATTCCTGTGTTTCTTGCAGCATTATTCACATTAGCCAAGATAGGAATCAACCCAAGTGTTCATCAGTGGATGCATGGGTAAAGAAAATGTAGCACATATAGACAATTGAATACTACTTAGTCTTTATAAAAAGAAGGAAATCCCATTAGTTGTAACAACAGGTATGAACCTGGAAGACTTTATGCCAAGTGAAATAAGCCAGGCACAGAAAGACAAATACTGCATGATGTCATTCACATGTGAAATGTAAAACAGCCCAACTCATAGGAGTAGAGAGTACAATGGTGGTTACCAAACGGTGTGTAGGGGTTGGGGGTTTGCGAGGGAGTGTGAGAAATGGGGAGATGTTGGTCAAAGGATATGATATTTTAGTTAGACAGGAAGAATAAGTTTTAGTAATCTATTGCCCAGAATTGTAACTATAATTAATCAGTATTTGTTGCATATTTTAAAATTGCTAGATTTTAAATGTTCTTACCAAAAAAAAGTATGTGAGGTGATGGATATGTTAATTGGCTTAATTTAACCATTCCATAAAGTATACCTATATCAAAACATCACACTGTACACACATATATATATATATATATATATTTATTTATTAGTTTTGAATTAAAATTTAGCCTCTTTCATTTAAAGTGGCAATACACGATGTTGGTACCAGTACAATTAAATAAACATTTTTTGTATATTTCTTTTAAGAGTTAAATTGGTACGCTTTTTAAATAAATAATTTGAAAATATTTAGAAAATTATGCCTTTTGATAATGTTCTTTTGATAAGAACCTTATCAAAATTATGCCTTTAACACTAACAATTTCACTTTTAGGAATCTTACCTAAGGAAATCATGAAATTATATAATAAAGGCTCATAATTTTCAAATGATCATTAAAATATTTTACAAACAATAGAGATACAGTTAAATGCAATGTAGTGCATCTAAATGAATAAATCTGTGATTCGACTTTTAAAAAACAAATAACAAAACAACAAGAAGCAATGTCCAGCCTAGTGTATCATCAGGATTAACTTAAGAACTTCAAAAGTATAAAGCTCTGGGGCTGATACCCATGGAAATTCACACTAAATAGAAATTCACACTAAATTGGTCTGAAGTGAGTTCTGGCCTTTGGCACATTTTAAAAGCTGCCCAGGTTATTCCAACGTGCATGCAGGTTTGAGGAACATTGGATTCTTGCACATACACGTATACACACATTTGCATGTGCACACACACAACATACGCAATTGAAAAGAAGTTTAGCAAATTGGAAATAAATTTCTCTTGATTGAAGAATGGATCATTGTTTATTTTCTTTTCAGAACTTGTATGCATTTAAACTTTTAACAATAAGCATGATGATAGGCAATTAAGGCAGCCATTTTATATAGTATAATTAGTACATATTGTTTATTTGAAAATAGGGTGGGTGCTCTATGTGCTTCAAACATTTCAATTGAAATTTTATTTACAGAAATAATTTATTATTTATGATCTGGGCAATTTCAGCCTACCCTATCTCAATTTATCATAAGCTCTACATTAATGAATAGTATGCTAATTACTGATTATGTACAGTCATGTCTTGTTGAGTCAGATCTACAGTTTAATATTCATTATTTTATGACTAGCTGGATTTGAGACCTTTAGATATAATTTTTCAGATCAGAAAAAAAATACATCTTGCCTAAAAAGAAAATTAAATTTAAATAAATAGACTTCATCTAATTCCATTATTCCTCAGTGATGTTTTTTTCTCAGTGTTGGAGATATCAGTTTGTTCACACATATTTTGTTAGATATGAACAATACATTTAATTTCTCTTTTCTGGACCCACCCAAACTCAAAACTAAGAGTTCATTTATTTAGAAAATATATTTGAGTACTACCATGAACTGAGCAAGATGAAGCAGATACGGCAGTGAACCAACAGTCATGGTTCCTGAACTTAGGAACTTTCTCTTTAGAGTTGATATTTATAAACAACACTAAGCATTGAGTGCTGATAACAAAATACAAAGAGTTTTATGAGAGTGTATACCAGAGAAAACTAATCTAGCATGAGGACTAAAAGAAATCCTTCTTGAGAAAATGCCATTTAAGCTTGAACCTGAAGGATGATTGAGAGATACTCAAGAAAAGAATGGTGTGAGGGGTATGCCAGGGATACAGAGCAGAATGCTCAAAGGACCTATAGGGTAGGAAGAAACTTAGATCAGTATAGCTGCAGCATAATGAAGGATGAAATAGAGACATACAAAAGAGACAGGTCATGCATTGTAAGCCATTTGGAGGATTATGTTCTTTGTTCTAAGGATAATGGGTACACATTGAAGAATTTAAACAGAAGAGTGACATGATCGTATTTGCAATTTAATAAAATCATTGCTACTCTGTGGGGAATGAATTTGAGAGGAACAAGATAAGCTTTGGGGAGAAAATTGGATTTGGGGAGAGAAAGTAAGACACTATTGTACTGGTTCAAGAAAGATATGATGGGAGTCGAAAGAATGTTTTGAATTTGAGCCATAGTTTGGAAGTAGCAGCAACAAAACATAAGGATAAATTAAATGTGAGAGGAGAAAAATAGATTGCTTCAAGAATGGCTTTTGGAATTTTGGCCTCCAAAAATAAGGAGACACTAGTATGATTTACAGAGATAGGGGAGAGTAGAGAAGAAGCAGATTGATTGGCTAGGAGTGAGAATAAGGAGTGCAGTTTTGTGTATGTTTAGATACCTTTGAGACATCCAAATAAAGATGTCAAGTAGTCAATTAAATACATTGGCTTAGACTTCAGAAATTAATTTGTTTGACAGCCATTAGAATATAGAAGTGATTTAAAGATATGGGACCTGATTGTTAGAGAGAGTCAAGACTATGACCTGAGAACAACCAGTACTTCAAGTTTGCTTGAAGAAGACAGTAGCCCACGATGAGGTGAAGTAACCAGAGAAGTAGGGCAAAAACAGAATATGATGTCACAAAAGTTAAGGGAAGATAATATTTTTATGAAAGAGGAGGAGGCCAATTAATCTATGCTCCTGACAAGTCAAATGAAGGGTGAACTAAACCATGTTTATAAGAGCTAACCATGTGCAGACATTGTGACCTTAAAAAAAGTCATCGCAGTTAAGTATGTGTACAGAAACATGACTGGAGTAAAGAGAAAAATAAATAAAACCCCAATAAGATGTAAATCTAATAAATTGGCCATATTATTTTGGTTGATTTTCTGTATTACCCCATTTTCTTCAATAATGAAAGAGTCTAGAGCATGTCTGATTGGTGGTGGAAAGATCCAATAGAGAACACGAGTTTGAAGTTGCAGGAGAGAAAATGGAGAGCTGATTGAATCATGCCCTTGAGAAAGGAAAAAGGATGAGGTAAAGAGTACCCATGCAAGGATTGCTATTTGCAGAAGAAGAAACACTCTATTGTAATGGAAGAGGAATAGATGGGCCACAAATATTTGCTTCTAGTAAAAATTATTTGACTTCCTATACTATGACATTAGTTTTTTAAAAATGCACCATTTTGGCATTTGCCGACGCCCGCGTCTCCAAGGTTTCACGGCTTCCTCAGCAGAGACCTGAGGTCGGCCGCCATGTCCCCAGCAGAGGAGGTTGACGGACTGGGCGTGGCCGGTCCGCACTATGGCTCTGTCCTGGATAACGAAAGACTTACTGCAGAGGAGATGGAAGAAAGGAGATGTCAGAATGTGGCTTATGAGTACCTTTGTCATTTGGAAGAAGCAAAGAGGTAAAGATTGGCTGGCTGGAGAGAAGATTAAGAGAAGGGAACTGATAATAGTGTGAATACAAATAAAGATTTATTTGAGGCTGAAAAAAAATTGCACCATTTTTACCTAAGTTACTTCATTAGGTGAAGTTTCATTAGCAGGTATGAAAGCAAAACTTGTTCTTTGGCTTTACATGTAGAGAATTAAAAGACTCAGATACTGATGGTCCCCAACCAGTTTCTACCTTGAGTTGCCAATTCTCTGAAGGATGTTTAGCCTCTCTCTTTGCCAAGAAGAGATTTAGATAGATTGCATCTATTCTGTATGAATTATCTGAATGACATTGCCCTCTCTGTTTTCATCAGGACCTTGGACAATGCTATTAAGGGACCCATTTCTCATTCCTCCTCCTCCTACTATGAAAATAAGCCTGCCACACTAACATTTCCGTATGGATTTAAAAAGATTTCTTAACAAGAGGAATAGAAAACTGTAATAGAAACATTTTAAGGACTTCCCCCAAGTTTCTTTTAGATTCTCAGAGTATACGGGGGCAAGGCTTATTTTCACAATGAAAAAAAAGTCACATGCAATTAAATATTTGGGCACCTTCACAAAGAACAACTTTAGAGGATAAATTATATAGAAATGGGAAATTACTTTTAAGGCAAAGATGAAGCTATCTTGTATAAGTCACATCAATGCAAAAGTTGTTATGTATGGTGCTTTTATAAAGGCATATTAAAGAAAAAAAGCCCATCATAGAAATTAGGCAGGGATTGGGCACACAGCCTTAAAGAAAGCATGCAAATTCAGGAGCTTATCTTCAGATTATAAGCAATTTATCCCATTTTTTCTTTACAATGAATAAAACATACTTTAAAAGATTAATGAAATTAGGCATTTATTTGCTCAGTGCTCTAAGTACCATTCAAGAAACAATTTTCTGTTTGCTTGGTCTGACTAGAAATAGGACAAAAGAAGGAGGGGAAGCTATCTGAACTTGAGTACAAGACTACCTTTCTTCACCCTAGGCATACATTTGTCTAGAAGACTGATATGATTCTCTGATCAACTTTTTCCCTAGCAGTGATAGATACAAAGGCTACTTGCTTTTTTAAAGAAACCATTTTCTTTTCTTGAGGACCGCCTGCCTATCCTGACATATAACAGTCACATGATTCAATGCATTGTACTCCCTCAAAGTATTTTCCCCTTGACAAAACCAAGATGCCAGTAGGTTATAACTAAAATTTACTACAGAAGCTGCACACCGGACTGCACTGCAGCAGTACTAAAGTTGATCATTACCATTCTCATATAAATGCCTCTCCTATTTTGCTACAAAACCCTTGTTTATTCCTTCCCCTTGATTCCAACATAGCAGCTTCCTTTCATATCAAGTCCTGGCCCACAACTTTGACATACCAATTGAAGCTAATTCAGCTACACTTATTCTTTTAGTTCTTTCTGTTTTATTCTATAGAACTCCCTTTTCAAGGCCCACTTGCCACTGCAGGTCCTACAATACTTCTTTGGATGATCAAGCTCCATGCTAAGGCTTTTCCACCAGACAATTCCATATCTTTGCATATTTCACAGTATAAATATAGAAGTTCCCTTTCATTCCTTCCCATTGACAAAAATGTGAAAAATCGATTTCTTCTTGGGAACAATCCCAAGATATCAGTGGCTTCTAGCCAACATCTTGGAATTCAGGACACATATTCTGCCACAGTGACTCATATCTATCCTTAAGCTGGTACAGTTTCCCTGTAATTGGTTTGGTTACATTTGTTATGACATGGCCAAACCTTGGGTATAGTCTTTAGACATTTATTTTGGACTTGAGTATTTCCCAATATTTTTATGGATGAATTTATTAAAACACCTAGCATTGATAAAATATAAACTTAAAAGAGGGGTATAATCATGATTCTCTTACAAACATGGGGTACATATGTGTCACAGATTGTATTTAACTCTTTAGTTAGTGAGGGAATCAGTAAGATGGTACAACCAGCTCAAAGGAAAGTCCAAATAAAAGACAAATATGTATGCTGTTTCCATTCATTTTGAGCTGCCATAACAAAATACCATAAACTGGATAGCTTTGAAACAGCAGATATTTATTTCTCAGAGATTTGGGGGCTGGGAATTTTAAAATCAAGGTACCAGTATATTTGGAGTCTGTTGAGGGAAATGTTCCTGGTTCAAAAATGGTAACTTCTTGCTGCATCCTCACATGGTAGAAGGGGCTAATGAACACCCTTGGGTCAACTTTATAAGGATGGTAATAGCCATTATGGGGGCTCTTACCTCTTGATCTAATCACCTCCCAAAGACCCCACCTTCTAATATCATCACCTGGAGGGTTAGGGTTTCAATATATGAATTTGGAAGAGGCACAAACATTCAGACCATGCCATACACAAACCAAGAATGACGAAATGAATTTGCTTAACGGATACAAAATTGGTCAATAATCACAGAGCAGTAATCAATTACATTCCTCAATGTACTATTTGCATTTCTGTGGATATGCATTATTTGCCTTACTATCAGCCCTCTATACTTTACAATGCAGAAAAATAGCTCAAAATAAATCAAAGAGAGACTGATAGAACCATGTAGGGTCCTCTGTAATACATTTTCTAAATTATTTTCCCCCATTTAAAAGTCCTCTACAATTTTTTATAACAGGGTAGTGGGTCTTGTAATACTTTGTTGTGTGCTATTCTTACATTTTTTTAAACCTTGTCCTCAACTTCTGGGAGGATTTTTCAGAATCTTTTATACCAGCTACAGAAAGCAGAAAAAAGAGAATATTATTTTTAATTAAATATTTGATAGGTTTTTGTTTTATAGTTAAGTCTGTGCTCAATTTTGAGTTTATTTTTCTATAAGGTATGAAACTTATGGATGACCAATTGCTTTAGTACCATTTGTTTAAAAGGCTATCTTTCCTCCATTGAATATACAACTATAATTTTTCAATATCTAATAAAACAAAATAAGATAAAACAAAAATTGTTTAAACAGCTTGGCATATATGTGTTGGTATTTCTGAATTCTTATGTTCCATTGATCTATGTGATCTATACCACACAATCTTGATTAGCAAGATAGTCTAGAAATAGCATAGATTAATTCTTCTTACAATATTCTTTTTCAAAATGGTTTTAACTATTATAGTGCTTTGCTTTCCATATATATTTTAGAATAATGCTGTCTATATTTACAAGAACAACTCTCCTGTATTTTTATAGACATTGCATTAATTCTATGTATTAATTTGGAGATAATTGACATGTCTCTCCATTTATTTAGATCTTTTATTTCCTTCATCAGCATTGTGTAATTTTAAGCATCAACTCCTGTACATGTTGTGCTACATTTTCGCTAAAGTATTTCTTTTGGGGGTACTCACACATAGTATTATATTTTTAATTTCAATGGTCAAGTATTTATGGCTAGTATATAGAAGTGGAATTGACATTTGTATATTTATCTTGTATCCTGTGACACTGCTGAACTCATTTATTTGTTCTAGTAAGTTTAAGTGATTTTCTATGTAGACAATCATGTCATCTGCAAATGTAAATCATTTTATTTATTTATTCATTTCATTTCTTTATGCTTTTTATTGCCATTTCATGCCTTGTTGCACTGGCTAGAAGTTGCATCACTCTGTTGAACAAGAGGCTGATAACAAACAAACTTGCCTTTATACCAATCTTAAGAGAAAAGCGTATAGTCTTTGGCATCTAGTAAAATGTTAGCTGTAGGGTTTTGGTAGATGCTCATTAACAAGTTGAGAATGTTCTCTATTCCTAGTATGTTGAGAGTTTTTTAAAATAATAAATGGGTGTTGACTTTTGTCGAATGTTCTTTCTGCACTGCTTGATATAACCATGTGATTTTTATTCTTTAGCCTAAATTACATTATTGCTTTTTGAATACTGAACCAGCCTTGCACTATGGAATAAATCCCACTTGGTTATGGGTATAATTCTCTTAATACACTTTGAATTCTATTCACTGATATTTAGTTAAGAATTTTTGTGACTGTGGTACTGAGGGATATTGGTTTATAGTGATATTTTGGTACTGTGCTTGTCTTGTTTTATTGTCAGAGCAATATTAGTTTCATAAAATTAGTTATAAAGTGTTTCCTACTTTTCTGTTTTTGGAAATTGATTGCAAAGATTTACTGTTAGTTCTTTAAATGCAAGGTGGAATTCTTCATTAAAGTCATACAGCCCTTGGATTTTCCTTGTGGTAAGTTATTTGACTACCAATTCTGTTTCCTTATTAATTACGGCAGTTTGCACTTTTTGAGAAAGAAGTCTATTCTGTGTAATTTGCCAAATTTCTGTTTGTTAACTTATCTGTAGTATTCCTTTGTAATCCTTTTGATGTTTGCAGTCTATAGTGTTATCTGCTATCACTCCTGATATTGGTAATTTATGCCTTCTCTATTTTTTTGTTAGCTTGTTAGATGTTTGTAAATTTTATCTTTCTTAAAAACTTGCATTTTGTTTCATTTATTTTGTCTGTTGATTTTCTGTTTTTCATTTCATTGTTTTCTTCGAATTCCCTTATAAGGACCCATTATGATTATATTGGGCCTACCCAGAAAGTCCAGAACATTCTCATCTCAAACTTCTTAATAACCTCTGAAAAGTCCCTTTTGCCATGTAAGGTGACATATTAACAGGTTATGGGCATTAGGACATGGATATCTTTGTGGGGTCATTATTCTGTCTACCATAGTCCACCCTCTGGTCGACAAAAATGCATGTCCAGCAGCATGCAAAATGCATTTACCCTATTTCAAGGTTTCTAAAAATCTCAACTCATTACAGCATCAACTCAAGTTCAAAATTTCATCTAAGTCTTCTCAGCCTCAAAGTTCAATCTTTCATCATATAAATAATCTAAATCAGTTATGAGTGATTCTATAGGAATAATTCAACCTAGTATGTTTTTTGTCTACATCCATTGGAGTTTCTGGGTTGCCAGCTTTTTCAGTTCCAACTCTGGGGTATGTTAGTTGAAAAGAAAAGCAAAGGAACTCACTACTATGCCATTCCTGAGGTTATGAGATTCCCAGAAGATCATCCTTCTTCCATTCTTTTAGATTCTTGGCATGTTTATTTTATTTATAATGTTTAGAATTTTTAGTTGAATTTAATGGGAGGAAGAGGAAAAAGTATATCTACTTCATATTCTTAGAACTGTAAGCCCAAGAAAGCATATTTGTAAAAACTAAGATACTTTACACATGATTATCTATTCTTGTGATGTTGCTGTCAAATTCTATGTAGCAGTATTTCTCCCCAACAGGGAGTTCCAGTGTTTTCCATTAATCATCAGCATCTAAGTATATCTTAAAATTGTGATCAACAGGATAAAAAGACACTTATTTTACTGTAAGTACACTTCAGAGTATTTTGAAAATGATTCTGTAGATAGTAAGGAAATCATAATTAATATAGGTCTTTAAAGTATCTCAGTTAATGAAGATAAAATTAATTTCTTAGAAATCTGTTATCTTTCAAATTTATCTGAAATTTATTCTGTAAATTTAATTTAAAAATAATTATGGTCAACGTCAGCTAAAAGTTTCTCTAATCACTCATCACTAAATGAAAAAAATGTAATAAAAGTAAAATTAGTGTTCAAAGTAAGTTCCCCAATTTGAAGAAAGGTGTATTTTTTTAAAGTTTGATGCATGTTATACTCATAGGCTTGAGGAATAACCCTTAGTTGAGGACACATTCCAAAAATGTATTCATGAGCCACAAAATTTAGCCAATTAGTACATATTGGGTGAAAATTATTTTTCTAGTTCCTCACAGACATGGAGTATGTGCCAATTATTGCAGAATATATTAAGTCTCAGGCATAGTGTTCTGTTATGCTTCAAAAAGCACTGGAAAAATTTATGGAAAAAGCATTTTAAATATTAAATTACAGATAAATATGTATTACTGAAACATTTTCTTATAATGTTTATTTTGAAAATTATAATTTTATAATTTTTTTCTTATAATTTTTAATTTTATTTTTATTTTCTTTAATTTTTATTTTCTTATAATTTTCTTATAATTTTTATTTTGAAAACAACAAATTTACATAAATGTTGCAAGAATAAGATAAATTTTCAAATATAATTCATCTATATTTATTAATCATTAATATTTTGCTACATTTGCTCCCCCTTGTCCCTCACTCACTCTACATATTATATAATAAAGTAATAAATACCATATTTCACAGCATTATAAATAATATACTATAATCAGTGCATTTTGTATTATAAATAATAAACTACTTTATGTATTAAATATTTTATAATGTTATGAATAGTATTATTACTGGTTTTGCTGAGTTATTGAGTTTATTTGCCAGGAACATAACCCTTTACTCCTAAATACTTTAGCATGTATATCTGAAGAAAAAGAACATTCTCTTAAAAGTACTATCATAAATTCTGACAGTTAAACACTAAGGAAATATAATTTAATATATCATCCATATTCAATAATTATCGACTGTACTAATAGCATCCTTTATGGTCCAGAAGTTGTCTAGGATCTCCACTGCATTTAGTTGTCATTTCTCTTTAGTCACTCTATATGGAAGAGCTACTCACAGTATAGACCAGTTGTTTTGTAAAATGATCCCAACTTATGTCTGTCTGATGATTTCTCATTCTTTTACAGATTCTTCTTTTTTTACTTAAAAATATTTTTATATTACTATTTGATTTTTAATTGACAAAAACTATATATTTACAGCATATAACATGATGTTTGGAAATATGTATACATTGTGACACAATTAAATCAAGTCAATTAACATATGCATTATTTGACATATTATTTATTTGTGGTGAGAACACTTAAAATCTTCATTCTTTTCTACAGTTTCATAGTACTCCATTGTGTTGATGTACTACACATAGTTTATTCAGCCAGCTCTTATAAATGAGCATTCAGTCATTTCCCATATGGTGCAGTTGAAATAATGCTGCAATAATCAATCTAGAACATATTTATTAACGCATTGTTGGAAGTATAAAACATTTTGAGTGGTTTAGCTACAAGGTCTATAACGATAAGAAATCTTGAGTTGCTACCAATGGAATTTTAAGAAATTCAAACAAAATAACACCACCATTACTTACCCACCTGTGATCCTAAATCAATTCAGAAATAGACAAGAAGGAATAAGGTCTGTGAAGACCAAAATAATCAGTATAACCATGTTACAAGTGGGGTTCCCCCCCAAAAAAAGACAGAGATTAGCATGCAAAGGGTTTATTAGAGAGTACCTTTGGGATCAACATCTGTAGAAGGAAATAGAAAGGAAGAAAGCATCAATGGGCAAAGAGAAGTTGAACTGCAAGGCAGCCTCCATGACCTTACTGTGAACTCTGAAACTAGAATGACTCTTCAGAATTTTTACAAATTGGACAGGGGGGCCAGGCTTTTACATTTTCTCATCAATTGGTCATTGGATGTAGTCCACCAGGAGCCTTTACCTTGGACAAACTAGCTCTCTTGAGCAGAGGTGTCTTTGCAAAGAGATGACAGTTGTGGACTTTCTGCAGGCAGCACCCTCAGCAGCCATGAGTATTAGTTTTTATTTCTAAACTGGAATCTTAGTAGTATATCACAGCACCCACCACAGACCAGATATACTTGGATCAATGAAATTTTTAAAAATAACTATTTACTCCTTTTTGCCTTAGCTCTTTCTTGAGATTTTAAAGATTTTTACATTTCTTTATCATAACAAATACCATATTAGATTCATCTTCTTTACTTGTCTGGTTTCTCTGAATCCTTGAGCAGGCAAAACACATTTTATTAGTTGTTATATCCTTAATAGCTACCATGGTGCCTGGCTAAGCACAAGTGTTCAATTATTATTTGATGAAAGAATAAACTCCAATCTATAGCGATTTGAATGTTCTTACCAAATGATTAATGATTGTATACACCTGTCTGAATGGAGACTGTCTGTCTAGCTAGAGGCTCTGATTTATGCCTATTCAAAACTACAGTTTTATTAGTAGTAGAGAGAAAGGTATAGCAAGCATATGTTCCATTTGTGAATGGCACGAAACTAAGGACAGCAGCTTCACTGGATGACAGTCAGGATTCAGAAAGCATGAAAATAGGCTAAGATAATGGTCTGAATATAATGAGATGAAATTTGAGGAACTGATATGAGAGACTGTCAGCAGATTCAACAAATCACCTAGAAAAGTTTTCAGCTGGCCAAGCAGAAGTTTGTGAGAAATACTAGAGGTTTTTGATGATTGCAAGACCAACAAAAGTCTATTATGTAGCTCTGTGTCATCTTAGCCATTATCAGTAGATACACACACACACACACACACACACACACACACGCATCATGTCATCTTAGCCATTATCAACATATATATATATATATATATATATAATTTAAAGCCTTGAAGCAATGGCCCTCTTCTAGGTCAGATTGCCATAACATCCAAGATTTCAATTCCAAGCACTGCCTTGGAATATAAGGACCAGACAATTTAGAATGTATTTGGAGGAAAAAATAGGGTGGTGGAAGGACTTTTAAATTTGCAAGATAACTAATGACTAAGGGGAGGTTGGGGGAGGTTTTGCCAAACCTTTTAGGCACAAAAATCAGCTTGATAGAAAATCTAACAAATAGGAATAGAATGAGTTAATTAACATCCCTAATGAACATAGATGAAGAAATTCTTAAAAGATATTTACAAACTGAATCCAGCAACACGTTAAAAAAACACCATTTCATGTCATTGCCTTCTTATAATGTAATGTGTAATGACTGATAGTAGAAAGGCTATCAATCATATCACAATGTCAGATAAAATATATAATAATTCAATAAGAAGTTTAAAAGGCAATTGATGAAATGCAAGTTCATTCATGTTCTGAAAATTAAACAAAAAAGAACCAAACTGATTAAATTAAAAATATGTAAGCAGATTTTAAACATGATGGTTTATATATTTCTCACATTGAAGGCATAATGCTAACTGGTAAAGCAATATACGTTTTCCCACTCGAGTCAGGAATATGACAAATATAATGATTCTCATTACTTTTTTTTAACATTACTCAAGATAGAAGACCAGAGAAATGAATAGGTTATAAATACAGAAAAGGAATAGGCAACATTTTCATTGATTAACAATAATAGCATTGCTTGTCCTGTAACAATAACAATAAAAATTGAAAAATACTTGAATTGTTAAAATATTGGTAAGGAAGTTAGTTTCATAATAAATATACAAATAAAATACAAACAGCAGAAAATCTAGTGAGAGGGTAAAATAAAAAAAATATTGTCTTCATATTTAACAATAAAGCATAAAGTACCCCAGAGTAAACTGGATAAAAAATATACAGGGTCCATTGGAAGAAAACTATAAAACTTGATTAAAGGCCATAAAGAATGCTAAAATAAATTGAAGAAAGACAAAAGACAAATTATGTTGTTGGTTAGAAAGACTAAATATTTTGAAGAAGCCAGCTATATCCAGAGTATTCTCTAAATCAAATGTAACACCAAAAAGCCAGGGATTTTTACTTCAAACTTTGTAAGATGTTCATTTCTACCTATAACAAAGTAAGAATTAGAAAGAAACATTTTAAAAGAAGAATTTGCCTAACCAGATATCGTAATGTGCTCTAGAGTAGTTAAAATACTGTAGTAATATTAGGGGAATATACAAACCAGAAAAGGAGCATAAAAATTCCAGGGGAAATAAATAAGAATCAGTTATACTAAAATAAACTGAAACAATAAAGAAAAAAGATACTGTAATGATGTGCTACAGAAGAACTATTGCCGAAAAACAAATTAACCTTCACTTAACCCCAAAGTAAATTACAAGTGGATAATTTGCATTTTAAATAGAACTTTATAATTTCTAGAAAAAAATTATATTATCTTAGATCTAGGGGATCTTTCTAACCATAAAAACAGATAAACTATTTTTTAAAAGACATACATTTAATTTTACAATGTTCATATTTAAAAGTTACAAGAAATAAATAAAAGAACTAAAAATCAAAATTGAAGGCAGAGGAATATCTGAAAAAATGTAAAGGAGAGTTTTATATATAAATAGTTCCCCCCAAAAAAAACTTACCAATAGAAAAAAAGGGGCAAAAGAAAACTACAAATGGTCAATAAACATACAAGGTTGTTTCAATGTCTCTAACATTGAAAATAATGCAAAAATATGTATCTACATTCATTAATTCATTCAAAATAGAATTATTTATAACCAACTTTATGCCAGGTATTGCTGTGGGTTACTAAGAAGAGGGAGCCAAAAGAGACAATATCACTGCCCTCATAAAAAAGAAAGGGACAGTAATCAAATTAAAAATAAATAAATAAATAATGGGCCAGGCATGGTGGCTCACGTCTATAACTCTAGCACTTTTGGAGGCCAAGTTGGGTGGATCACTTGAGGCTAGAAGTTCGAGACCAGCCCAGGCAAAATGGTGAAACCCTGTCTCCACTAAAAATACAAAAATTAGCTGGGCGTGGTAGCACACACCCGTAATCCCAACTACTTGGGAGGCTGAGGCAGGAGAATTACTTGAACCCAGGTGGTAGAGGTTGCAATGGGCTGAGATTACACCAATGCATTCCAGCCTCGGTGACAGAGCGAGACTCTATCTCAAAAAAAACAAAAACAAAACAAAACAAAACAAAAAAACCAGCACATATAAAGTTAGTTATACAAGACGAATTAGTTCCAGTGATCTGCTAAGATAGAGCGTACAGTTAAGAATAAGGTATTCTATACTTAAACATGTGCTAAGAAGGTGGGTTTCATGTTATATGCTATCACCATCCAAAAAAGAAAAAATAAAGTAACCAAAAAAGGAACTGAAGAAAACTTATGAAGGTGATGGATATGTTTGTTAATTAGATTGTGCTGATGGTAACATGAGTGTGTATATATATCCAAACTTTCCAAATTATGCATTTTCATTATGTATAGTTTTTGCATAACAGTTATATCTCAATAAAGTTGAGGAAAAAGTAAGGAGGAACATATAGGCAAAATAAATAACAGCACAATTTCAAAAGATGATATTTATGCTACAAATATAAAGTAGGATAAATGGATAGAAAGCAATTGAAGGAACTATTTAAATGAGATAAAACGAACACAATCTTTTTGAAGGCTAATCTGGCAATGTGCATCAATAGTTTTACAAATGTCCATACCGTTTTTTAATTAATTTTTTAAAATTATACTTCAATTTCTGGGATACATGTGCAGAACGTGCAGGTTTATTACATAGGTATACATATGCCATGGTAGTTTGCTGCACCCATCAACCCGCCATCTACATTAGGTATTTCTCCTAATACTATCCTTCCCCTAGCCCCCAACCCCCAACAGGCCCTGGTATATGATATTCCCCTCCCTGTGTCCATGTGTTCTCATTGTTCAACAAGTGTTGATACCTTTTTTAAAAAATGTTTATTTATTTATTTATTTTAAACAAGGAAATTTTTAAATAAGTAATATAAATGTCTATGAAAGATAGAAAAAAAAAGACCAAATAAAACACAAAGCAAACAAAAAGAAGAAAATAAGTATGAGAGTGGCAATCAACTAAATATAAAACAAAAACAATAAAAATTAACAAAATCCAATTTTTAAAAAGAACAACAGATTTTATACATTTTTAGCTACATTTATCAAGAAAAAAATATGCAAATTACCAAAACCTGAAGTTGATAAGAGGGACATCACAAGCACATCTATAGAAGTTAAAAGTCTCATGAGGTAATACTATGAAGAACATTTTGGCAAAAAATTATACAACTAATATAACATGAATAAAGTCCAGGAAAGAAACAAACAGCAAAAATGACTCAAGAAATAAAGAATATGAATAGGCCTATACAAAGCAAATACAATGAATTTGTACTTAAAATAAATCTCCCTTATAGAAAAGACAGCCCAAGACCATGTCACTGGTGAGCTCTATGAAATATTTAAAGAACAAGAAAAAACAATCATAAACAAATCCTTCCAGAAAAGAAAGCATGAAAGGATACTTCTCAATTTACAACAGAAGGTCAGTATTATCCGAATAACAAAGCCAATGAAATTACAGACCAATATCCTCATGAACATAGATGTGTGATCCTTAACAAAATGCTAGCAAATGGAATCAAAAACCAAAATATAAAAATTGCACAATCACAAGTAAGTGGGATATATTGCAGGAAAGCCAGATAGGAAAACCACCCCCAAATCAGTTTATGTAATACACAATAATAATGGAATAAAGGACAGAAAAATCATGATCTCAGTAAATGCAGAAAATGCATCAGAGCAAATCTGACATCCACTCACAATTTAAATTAGGAATTGAGAAAAATGTCCTTAATATTATAAAGAGCTGGTATGAAAACTGCAACTTATATTATGCTTATTGGTAAAAGACTAAATTATTTTTCTCTAAGCTCATAACATAGCAAATATTTCTACAGTCACTAGTATTTTTCAAAATTTTTCTAAATCAATGCCACGTACTGCAGGAAAAGAAATGGAAGCCATCTGGACAATAAAGAACGAAACAAAACTGTTGTAATTTTAGATGGCATGTTCCTTTATGTAAAAAGTTCTAAAGAGTCTAAAAGAGCTACTAAAACTAATAAATAAATCCAACAGGGTCCAAGATCAATTGTGTTTTTATAAACAATCCAAAAATAAATTTTTCAAAATGTTACTTTAAATGAATTTAAGACTCACAAGAAATTGCAAAATTAGACATTTGGGACAAAAACAAAGTAAAAAGGTTCTGCACAGCAAAAATAATTGATAAAGTAAAAAGAGAACTTACTGAATAGGAGAAAATATTTTCAAAACATTTATTTAATAAGGGGTTAATATATATATATATATATATATATATATATATATATGGAACTACTACAACTCAAATAGTAAGAAAACTAATAATTTTAAAATGGGTTGAACACTTGAATAAACTTTTCTCCAAAGAAGGCATACAAATGGCCAACAGGTATATGAAGAAGTACTCAAAATCACTATCAAGGAAATGCAA
Source organism: Callithrix jacchus (assembly GCF_049354715.1). Lineage (NCBI taxonomy): Eukaryota > Metazoa > Chordata > Mammalia > Primates > Cebidae > Callithrix > Callithrix jacchus. The sequence continues at coordinate 23,437,759 of NC_133524.1, forward strand.
ATCGAAATCACAATGAGAAATTACCTTGCACCTGTAAAAATGGCTATTAGCAGAGAAACAAAAGACGAGTGTTGGCAAAAATGTGGAGAAATTAGAACCCTTTTACACTGTTAGCGAGAATGTAAATTGGTGAAGCCATTATGGAAAACAAAAAGGAAGACTCTAAAAAAAATTACAAATAGAACTACCATATCAGCCAGCAATCCCACTACTGGGAACTTACTGATAAAGAGTTGAAATCAGGATCTTGAGGAGACCCTAACATTCCCATGTTCACAGCAGCACTATTTGCAATAGCCAAAGTGTAGAAACAACCTAAATTTCTATAAACAGATAAATAGATAAATAAAATGTGACACACACACACACACACACACACACTGGAATGTTACTTAGCCTTTAAAAAGAAAAAAAATCCCACAGTATGTGACAACATGAATGAACTTTGGGGACATGTTGCTAAATGAAAGAAGCCATTCATGGACAAATACGGCATGATTCCATTTATATGAATTATCAAAAATAGTCATAAAAGCAAAATTAGATGGTGGATGCCAGGGGAAATGGGAAGAGGGGAAGGAGGAGTTACTAATCAATGTGTATAAAATTTCAATTATGCAAGATGAATAAGTTCTAGAAATCTGCTGTACAACATTGACCCTATAGGTAACAATACTGTATCGTATGCTTGAATATCTGTTAAGAAGGTAGATCTCATGTTAATTGTTCCTGCATAAAACTAATTAACTAAATATTTTTAATTAAACAAGAAGTTGCAAATATTGCAGAACATTAATATGACTGCTTTACCTGCTTTTTCTTAATAATAACATCTTACATAGTCTTAGCGAAATACTGAAACCAGGAAATTGACATAGGTATAATATTATTATAATACTACAAACTACATACTTATTTCAATTTCAGTTTTCACTTGGACTCATCTGTGTTTTGGGTGTGTTAACCATGAAATTTTATCAAATGTATATATTTATATAATGGCCGACACAATCAGGATACAGAAGTGATCCATCACCACAAAAAACAGTCACCATACCCCTTTATAGTCTATATTCCCAACTGTAACCCCTGACCAGCACTCATCTCTTCTTTATCACTATAATTTTGTTACTTTGAAAGTATTATATAAATGGAATCGAGTATGTAACCTTATGAGAGTGGCTTTGTTTCCCCACTCAGCATAATGCCCCAGAGATCCATCTAAGTTTTTATGGATATCAGTAATTTGTTTCCCTTCATGACTGAATAAGTATTCCCATTACATGAATGAACAAGTTTCTTTGGATAAACTTCACCCATTGAAGGACATTTGGGTTATTTGCAGTTTAGGGAATACTACAAATAAAGTTGCTATGAACATTTGTGTACAGGTGTTTGTGTGCATATGTTTTCAAGTCAGTAGGATAAATACCCAGGATTGTGTTTGCTGGTTCCTATGGCAAGTATAGGGTATAAATTTGTAAGAAACTGCCACACTGTCCTCTGAGAATTGCATCATTTTACTTTTGTACCAGCAACATATGGCAGACCCAGATGTTCCATATCCCGTCAATATTTAGTGTTGCCACTATCTTCTATTTTAGCCATTCTGATAGATGTATACTGTTATCATGATTTTAATTTGCATTTATCTAATGACCAATAATGTTGAACATATTTTTATGTGTTTATTTGTCCTCCACATATCCTCTTTAAGTATCTGATCAAGTTCTGATCAAGTATTTGTGTTCCCATCTTCCTTTTTCTTTCCCTTTTTTTTTAGAGACAGAGGTCTCACTATACTGCCCAGGCTGGTTTTGAATGCCTGGCCTCAAGCCATCCTCCTGCATCAGCTTCCCAAAATGCTAGGATTATGGTATGAACCACCACATATGGCCTGTTCCTATCTTTTGATTCCACAGTAATTTCCAGGAATTAATCCATAAGAGCTAAAAACAAGAATTTTCCATAAGACCTAGACATATGTAAAAAAAAATACATATGTACAGATGTTTACTGCAGCATTTTCTTCACATTAAACTTGAAATAATATAGTTTCTAACAACAGAAAATTAAAGATTTCAGAGTCCAGCAAAAATGGTTTACTCAGCTAATGCATAAACTCTCTCCCTATAAAATGTAGTGTTGTTGAATAAACATTTAATATAATACATTTAAAACACGATACATTTTTTAAGATGAGAACTTTAATTCTGTTGCACAAAATTTTTTAACACATGATTATTAATATGCAGTCTTCATAACATCTGAGCAGAAAGCCATGGGAAATTTGATTCCTAGCCTCATCCCTCATATTATCATGCAGGAGCTATTTTTTTTCCATTTTCTTATGCATCCTATAGATATTTATGCATTTTTCTCATCTCCTCGACTGAACTATTGTTTCCTGAAGTCAGGAACTGTATTTTATAGCATCGCTAGATTCTATACAGAGCCTAAGACATGGTATAGACAGACAGACAGACAACTCTACTTAAGGATAACCTGGGTTTCATTTTAAAGGCATACAAAAATATTTCTTTGCTCAATTAGATGGAATGTTGTGTTTTTTTAAAATACTTTTAAGCGGCAATAATCAGAGACATATTTCTCTGAGACAACTACTTGAGATATCTTAGTTCCCAAAAAGATGCAGTTTATCACAAAAACAGAACTCTTCAGAAACCGGAACTGAAGAGATTCCTCAGAGCTAGAATTCCAGGAGTATATGCTGATTTTTTGTAGGCTTGAACATGTTACTAGTCCAATAATAGGAGAATCATTATTTTAATGCACATGAAGGCACGGATGACAGCAGCTTTATTCACTCAAGATTGGACATAGGAAGAAAGACCTGGGAATAAAGCTGAGAATCTTAGACTGTGATCCCAGTGAAGAGAAAATAAAAATGCTCCATGAACCTACCCAGCGAGTTGACAATAAATCTTCGGAGGGAAATTAAATCCCAGTGGCTGGGCCTCACATAGGTAGAGTTTGCATATTCTAAATTTAGAGGCTAGGATCCACCAAGCCAATAAATGAACATAAATATTTGTTTTGGACACTAAACAGGCCAATAGGAACAATTGCAAACTCTGGAGAAATAACCCAGGCTACAAGTGATTCTTCCTAAAAAACCAAGCTCCCCTTGAGATAAGCTAACAAAAAAGTTAAAAATTATAGTTGGAATAATCAAACATGGTAAAGACATTAGACACTACAAACAAATGAATTAGCATTCCAGTAATTTGAGGAAAGGCTTATAGATTTTTCTGTTATGATTCTATAACCACACTATTCAACATAAACATAACACAAGTAAGCCACAAGTATGAGTCACATATGTAATTTTAAATGCAATTAAATTTTCACATTAAAGAAGTAAAAGTGCCAGACATGGTGGCCCACACCTGTAAGCCCAGAATTTTGGGAGTCTGAGGTGGGCAGATTGTTTGAGCACAGGATTCGACACCAGCCTGGGCAACATGGCAAAACCCTGTCTCTGTAAAAAATGCAAAAAGTAGCCGGGTATGGTGGCCTGCACCTGGACTCCCAGTTACTCAGGAAGCTGAAGTAGGAGGATCCCTTGAGCCCAGGAGGCGAGGGTTGCAGTGAGCCTAGATCATGCCACTGCACTCCAGTCTTGGAGACAGAGCCAGACCCTGTCTCAAAAAAAAAAAAAAAAAAAAAAAAAAGAAAGAAAAAAAAGTAAGAGAAATAGGTAAAACTAATTTTAATAATATAGTTTAACTTAATTTTATTTTTGATTTTAGCTTAACATCTTTCTTTCATACTAAGACTTTGATATCTAGTGGCTATTGGCTATCATATTGGACAGTGCAAGTCATGAAATAAGTAAGTATAAAATGAGTAATATGAGTCATGATATTCATTTTATCATGATTTATCAAGTATCCACTATATGCCAGATATCAGGAAACTTTGGTGCACTAAATAAACAAAGTGCTTGCCTTCATGGGGCATAAGTAATAATATGAGTGTAAAAGGAGAGAGAGGGAACATGGAGAAATAGATAATTAACTAGAAAATATCTATCATGCTATATGGTGATATGTATTATAGAGAAAAATCAGGCAGGGTAAAACTCCTAAAGAAGATGTCTGTGTGTGTGTGTGTGTGTGTGTGTGTGTGTGTATGTGCGTGTGTGTCTATATGACGGAATGGTTTGTGGGGGTATTATTTTATATCAAGTGATCAGTAAATGCCTCACAGATAAGATAATATTTGAGCAGCGTCTTGTAAATCAAGAACCAAATACTGTAGAATGTCTTAAAAATATACAGTCACTGAGATTCTTTAAAAGAGCTCAATGCATGGATTAAGCAGAGGATTAGATATAGCAGAAGAAAGGATTAGAGCTCAATTCAGAAAACACAGCATGATAAATATTTTGAAAACTTCCCAGTTACAAAATAACTACATTTTATTCAATTGACCAGAAACAGCCTTTTAAATTTATAAGTCTATTTATAAAATATACCACCTCAATCAGCACTGTCAGGTCTAAATATAATGTGAGTCACATATATAACTTTGTGTTTTCTAGTAGCCACATTAGACAAGTAAAACTAAATAGGTGAAATTAATTTTAACAATATACTTTAGCAACTGAATATTAACCCAATATATCCAAAATATTATTTTAACATGTGGCACTAGTGACATTTTCTGTGCTTAGTAACCATATGTACTAGTAGCTACCATATTACACATTGCAGCACTAGATGCTTCATAAATTACTGCAGACAGCCTTTCAAATACTTAGCTAAACACTAGGTTGATTAAACCAAAAAATTGAAATCAAAAAAAGAAGCTAATTTTTTGGACATTCTAGGGAATTTTGCCTTTCTTAGAAACTTCTGTTCCTTGTGTGTTTATGGCTGTGCTGGGATCTAATGATATGCCCTTTGACTAACCTAGTCAATGAGAGGATTACTATTTCTATCCTGAAGGTAGACATACAGAAAGAAAGGGACATAAAAAGAAACACAGTGAAACATCAAGAAAGAAAGAAGCACAGTAAGAGAGTAATCCCATGCATGCACCTGCACACATAAACACAGACAGGAGGAGTGAAAAATGGGTTGAGAGAGAGAGAGAGAGATAGAGGAGACAGCCTCCTCTCCAGCCCAGATGAGAAATTGAATACCGGACTTCCTCTCTCCCCTTGAAGGATAGGGCCCTCCACTTTAAGTTGTGCTTCCAGAAGCACTACTCAGTGGTAGAAGATACCATTGATTGCAGTGACTATGGTCTGAAACTCACAAACAGGACTCTATCATTTCAACCTTACTCAGGACTCCACTTGTCTGGAGAGAGCAGACTTGAAATCAATGATTCCAGAGAGTAAATGCAGAAGCTGAATTTAGCAGAAGCATAGAGGTGGCTGCAGAAGTATGCCCTACTAGAACCTTAAAAATGTGGAGTGTGAAAACTGTTTTTGCCTCACAACTCTCTAAATGAAAAGCCAGATTTCATATCTTGGGTTCCTCAACTAGGAAATGTATACTACATGTACACTAAAATAATTCGCACAAGCATTGTACAGACCTGTTTTTAAACTCATTTACATTTGACAACTATTGATTTAATTGGCAAGTACATGCTTCTGATATAATTCTAAAGTGTGATATGGGTCCATTTGGTAACCCTAAAATGCCTTAACTCTAAGCGGGGACCTTGTTTGAAGGGGCAAAGTAACACTATGATAGAAGCCCCATGGACTGTGAATCTAAAGTGTGTATCCTGAGTCTGGTTCTATTTTTAAACAGCAATACAACCCTATCAACTAGTTGTCCTCTCAGTTTACTTGCATGTAAAATTATCACATTGGATAATAAGATTTGCTCTGGTTTTATAAACTATGATTCCACTTCTACATAGAAAATAATGAGAAACAAAAATGTTAATATATTTTATTTTATATAGAATGAAATAGAATAAGAAAGGTTTGATTCATAAGGTGACTCTAGATATTTCTAGGCCTGTCCACGGCAAGGTAATTAGATAATTGCACAATATATAAATTCTCAAGAAACAAAATGAACTCCAATTTCCCCATTTCAATCCACCAATTGCCCTGAGTGTAGAGTCTGTGTATGTTGTAATTATAAAAAAGGGTAGTTATTAAACAATGTATAAATATTTAAAAATGTAATACTTTACCTTTGAAACACCAGTGGTCAAGTAACTTCATAATTAACCTCAAGAAAATTAAAACATATGTATATTCAGAGACAGTTTCCTAACAGTTCTTTCTCCATTTTCCAACACCATTCACAGTGGCTATTCACCTTCATTTCTAGTGCCACCTTTTCAGAAACCATTTGCCACCAGGTCATGCCTTACAGCTAAGTTATTCCCAGCTTCTTCCTTACATCTGACAAGTTTTGCAACTAAATGTCTCTAACTCTTACTGTTGGATACTTGGTCATAGAGTGGCTTTCTTTGCTACCTTCTTAGGTTACAAAATCTGCAATGCATATTTCATTTATGTTATTTTGTTCGTGCAGCTGCTCAATACAAATACGACAATGTACACAATTTGGTGGTTTGTTTCAATATGCAGACTTCATAGAAGCCTCTGCCCAGAACGAGCAATCAGCAGGACCAGCACAACACTGCCAGAAATTTTACAAAGGCAATTCAAACAACCCTATAATTTAACTTTTATTTTTATTTAATGATGTTTGTATACTATTTCAAATTGAAATGTAATTAGTTTAGAGTCTTCTAATGCAGATTTTTGGGTAAGCATCAGTGATTTTACAAAGACAAGCAAAGGCCACCTAATATTGTCCAGTACAATTAGTTTTCTGATTGACAGCTAAACCTTCCCATTTATTCAAGTTATTGACACTTTCATGTGTCAAGTTGAAATACTGTTATTCTCTGAACTGTGAAATTTCAAAGAGATTGTTCCATTCTGGAAACAAATAACCATGTTAGGGGAGAACACTGAAGGCTACCACTATTATTCCTAATACTCACAAAATCTTAAGTTTGGTTCAAATAAATGTCCTGACAATGGGAAATAATATTGAAAATATTGTGACATTCCACTGTTGAAAAACAGTATGATATATACAAGTTTTGAGTTAGGCAGCTGAATTTGAAGTTTGGCTCCAACTCTACTCTGTACAATGCCTCATATAAAGTAGATGCTCACTAAATATTACTTCCCTTCCCTTATCAGTTTTCCCTAAAGTCAAGTAGAAAAATAAGTTTTGATGTAAATCTATGGGAAATGAGGAGTTATTGAAAATGTGATTTTAATGTGAAAAAATTAATATGATATTTTAGATAAGATATAAAGAAAGAGTGGAGTCAAGGAGATTGATTAATATAATCTGGACTATGATGGGGGCAGAAACAAGCATTATAAAATCTTTACTTGCCTACCTAGTTATTTATCTATTTATCTATAACCATTTACTTGTTTAGAAAGAACATTCCCATCTCCAACAAGAAACTTGTGAAGGAGGTATTATTATTATTCTGTTAGAGGAGAAAAGTGATGTTTAGAGGTCATTTATTTTTCCCAAGGCCAATATAACTAAGTGTTGGACTCAGAGCTTTAAGACAAAAGATATCTATGCTTATTCTTATACTCCATCTCATGAGAATATCAAAAAGCATGAAGCTGCCTACTGAATATGGATTGGGAGTTGAGGGATAAATCAAATCATATTCAAAGTTTTGTAGCAATAACTAAGGGAAAAATTAAAGTCAAAGGAGGAGTTGAGATGGTATGGGGAACGTGACAAGGAGATTGGTAGAATAGTTAGCCTGGGATATACTAATTTTAAAGTTGGTGTTGGACATCCAAATGGAGCTTCCACTATGCATTTGGACATGAGGGGTTGCCAGAGTATCAGGCTTGGCTCTGTAGAGGTATACAGTGAGACAGGAGGCTATAAAAGTGGACATAAACTGTGAGAGGGACACTCTGAAGCAGAGGGCCACCAATAGTACTTACATAACAGCCATATTTAGGCAAAAAGAGGAAATAAAGGAATTAGCCAGAAGGATGGTTATGAAGCAAGCATAGATATAAAAAATCATGTTCAGCATAGAAACCAAGAGAGGCGTAGAAGGATTGTTACTTTTTGAGCATGTGCCAAGTGCCAGGCACTTGACCTATATGTTAATTCAATTCTAAAACAACTCACTAGACTCATAGTAGTATTATCCATATTTTTTAGATGCAGAAACTATGGTCAAAAAGGAAAACTGTCCTGTTCAACAACATACAAAAAAAAATCCTGACAAATGTCAGGATTTCAAGTTAGTACTGTGAGACTCAAAATCTCATGTTTTTTCCCATTTTGTAGAAGAGGGAATAGTCACTAGTGATTAAGTGCTGCTGTTTATCAAGAAGCAATGTCACAGGATTGGGCAATTAGAGTATTGGGGATGGGACTAAGATTTCAAGTAGATCGGGTTTAGTAGGGCATGAAAAAGTGAAAATATGTTGGATATCACTCTGAAGAAGTTAGACAATGACAGCAAGAAGAAAGAAGAGATAATAAATACAGGAGAGATCTGATCTGATGATATTACCTCTCGCTTTCCTTTCTATGCTGGTAGGTCCAGTACTTTTGTAATTTCATGGCTGAATTAAAGTGCTGAAGCTGGAAGTTCCTGCCAATCACTTGATCTCTTTGGGTGATAGATAAGGAAACAGTTGTAATGATGGTTAAATGGCAGGCCCAGATAGTCAGGTCCCATGCAGAGCTGGGTTGACAAACCCAAGTCTCTTGACTCCTAGTTTAATGCTTTTGTGGAAAGTATTGACTATAGCACAATGCTTCATCAAAATTTCTTCCTCAATCTGGCTCACACTTGGATAGCATGGGGTTTACCTAAAAATATACTAACTAATATGTCCATCAACCTGTAGCCCAGATAGAATTTGGAAGATTTCCTGCAGAAAGAAGTAGCAAATGAAATTATTAAAAATATATACCATTAAGAATGCATTGTATGTGTATTAGTCCATTCTCACATTGCTATAAAGAAATACCTGAGACTGGATAATGTATAAAGAAAACAGGTTTAATTGGTTCAAAGTTCTACAGACCATAAAGGAAGCATGGCAGCACTGGCTTCTGAGGAGGGCTCAAGAAGCCTCTGATCATGATAGAAGGCAAAGGGGAGCAGGTGTCTCATATGGGAAGAGCAGGAGCAAGAAAGAGTGTGGGGAGGTGCCATACACTTTCTTTTTCTTTTTTTTATTGCATTTTCGGTTTTGGGGTACATGAGAAGAACATGCAAGATTGTTGCATAGATACACACATGGCAGCATGATTTGCTGCCTTCCTCCCCTTCACCTATATCTGGCCTTTCTCCCCATGCTATCTCTCCCCAACTCTCCACCCCCTGCTGTCCCTCCCCATTTACCCCCAACAGACCCCAGTGATGCTTCCCTCCCTATGTCTGTGTGTTCTCATTGTTCAACACCTGCCTATGAGGGAGAACATGCAGTGTTTGATTTTCTGTTCTTGTGTTGGTTTGCTGAGAGTGATGGTTTCCAGGTTCATCCACGTCCCTACAAAGGACACAAACTCATTGTTTTTTTATGGCAGCATAATATTCCATGGTGTATATGTGCCACATTTTCCCTGTCCAGCCTATCATCGATGGGCATTTGGTGCCATATACTTTTAAACCACCAGCTCTCATAAGACCTCATTCACTATGACAAAGACAGTACCAAAGGAATGGCATTAAGCCACACATGAGAAACTCCCCCCTCCCCGCCATGATCCAATCACTTCCCACCAGTTTCCACCTCCAACATTGGGGATTACAATAGGATTACAATTCATCCTGAGATTTAGGTGGGGACATAGGTCCAAACCGTATCGGTACGTATTTTAGTTAACTTTCCGAATTTCAGTTTTCTTTTCTAAACTTCAATATTCAAAGAATCCAGGATGTTCTTTAGCACAGAACAACCATAATTTTTGTATTATCTACCACTTGTCTTTACTTTTCAGCTTTTTCCTTTCTTTAGAATTTGAACTTCCTTGAAAGTAGCAACTGCTTTATGTGTTTATATATTTTTTACAAGAGGTAGCAAAATATAGAGTATATGTTGGACAATGAATACATACTTTTTGAAAGACTAATATTAGCACATAGATGCATGAACTCTTTGGAACAATTTTCCAAAGGCATGTTTTTAAGCAGTCATGAGTCAACTGCCCCATGAAAAAAATGTGTGAAATCCAATTACTTTCACATTTGGGCATCTGGTTCTTACTTGATGATACAACCACTGCTGAATGCAGTGAGAAAGGGTTAAAGAGAAACTCAGGCAAAATTCTAAGTATGTTATCTATTTATTTAGTTTATCATTTTCTACTAGTAAAAAATAAAACATTCATTACAGATAACATGAGCAATGTAAAACTGAAACAAAGAAAATAAAAATCACAAACCCACTATCCATGGGTAACTGCAGCTTGAATTTTATTTCCTTTTATTCTTTTTATACCTATAAATGCACATGTATTTTTATATAGAAGGGGTGAAAAATGCATGTAAATTTTGTATAAATTGTTGTATTTCATATTGCAAAGTAAGTGTTTTTCTATGTTACTAAATATCCATCGAAAACATCACTTTAAAACACAAGTAAGATCGGGAACAGTATCAAAAGAGCTGAGTAGATACATTTGATACTTACCTGTTCCATAGAGAAAAAAACAAACATAGTGAGTAGATTATCATACTTTGAATAGATTATCTAATAGAGAGCACAGGAATTTAACAGAGAAGTGATGGGAACCACCAAAACAAAAATGAAGAGAGAAGCAAGGCAGCCTGTTTGGCTGGACTGGCTGAAAGTCTGGAGACTCTCTAATACACGGAAACGGTAAGAGATCCCCAGCTATTTGCATCCTCACCATGAATTCCTAAATCGTAGCCATGGGATGTCTCCTCAACAATCATGGGTCCCAGGACTAACATAGGAAGCCGCTTCAAGACTCTCTTAGTCCATTTTCATGCTGTTGATAAAAACATACCTGAAATTGGGAACTAAAAGAGGTTTAATTGAACTTACAATTCCACATGGCTGGGGAGGCCTCAGAATCATGGCTGAAGGCAAAAGGCTCTTTTTACATGGCAGAGGGTGGCAAGAGAAAAATGAGAATGAAGCAAAGGCAGAAATCCCTGATAAACCCATCATATTTCATGAGACTTATTCACTATCATGAGAATAGCATGGGAAGACCAACCCCCATGATTCAATTACCTCCCCCTGTATCCTTCCCACAACACACGGGAATTTTCGAGATACAATTCAAGTTGAGATTTTGGTGGGAACACAGTCAAACCATATCAGAGACCTGGAAAAGGCATTCCTTCAGGGAAGAGCTCATGCTGGGTCCTGCACACCCTAGAGTCATAAGCAGCTGCAGCATAGCACCATTATGAGAGCTCAGCCTCAACCACAGTGCAGCCTGCCCTGAGGCTCAACAGCCTCTGCATCTTCACATCCCTGAAGCCCCATTAACATTCCCCAGCAGCAGCCACCACCATGACCAGGAAGGATCCTGAGGCAGAACCCACTGTCAGAGACCCTGCACCCACCTGCTCCCCAGCAGAGGGGTGGCTGCACATTTTCACATGCCCCAAAGACAAACTGAACTGCCCACAGCCACCACCATTGCAGGGCTGAAGTGTGAGCAAAGTGCACCCTCAAACCACCACCCTATGGCTGTTCTTACTGAAAGCAACCCCACCCTCCCCAGTGGCAGGATCGCAGGGTAGCTGATGCTGCCACTACCTGAGCACACTGTCCTGGGGCTTTGGGATCACTCCATCCCTGCCTACAACAGCCAGGGGGCCTGAGGGCAGGTCTGTCTGTCCTGGATCCACCCACGGAACCAGAGCATGCTGTCCAGGGGCCTGGGGATCACTCAGCCTAGTCCACCACTGCTAGTACCTGATCATTCCTCGTGAGACCTGAAGTTGAAACCACTCAACCTGCCACTGCCACCACTTCTGGCACTCATCTACATGTGGCATCTGCAAGCCTGTCTAATCCATTTCAGCCACCACTGACACAAACGCAAACTGCTTGTGTCCCAGAGGATTGTCCCATCACTGCTACTGCCATTGCCTATACAGTGGTTGCTGAGCAGGGTCTTAAAAACCCACCCAGCCCACTGCTGCCATTACTGGCACCTGAACAAGACATCTGAAAATCCAAGAATCAGCCCACCTTGACCCACTAATACTAGTTCCAGCATAAGCCACCCTGGGGCCCACACACAGGCACACTCAACCCACTGCTGCCACCACTGGGCCCACAGACTGGGCCACATGGCAACGCAGTCCCCAGCAAAACTTCACCACAGTCTCCACTAACAACTATGCTCTAAGCCACTATGGAAATCACAGATATCACTAATGCTACTTACAGAAAAAGAAATTATATGGAGACTACACTAGTGCATGTATCCCAAATCAAAACCAGTGTCCTACTCAACCAATACCATAGATACATCTTCAGGAAAATGTCCTCCCTTACAAAAGCAAATTTCAAAAAAATTGGAAGAAACAACTATTACAAAAGATGTGGAAAATATCACATAAGGACACATAAAAAAGCAAAGAAATATGAAACCTCCAAAGGAACACAATAATTCTCCAGCAACAGATCCTATTCAAATAAAATTTACAAAATCCTGGAAAAAGAATTCAGAATACTAATATTAAGAAGCTCAGTGAAATACAAAAGAATACGGAATACAAATAACTCAGAAAAACAATTCAGGATATGACTGATAAATTTACCAAAGAGAGAGAGGTCATAAAAGAAGAATCAAACAGGAACTCTACACCTATAGAATTCATTGAATGAAGCACAAAATAGATTCAAATGCTTCAACAATAGACCTAATCAAGCTGAAGAAAGAATATCAAAACTTAAAGACCACTCTTTTAAAATAACCCAATCTGATAAAAATAAACTAAAAAAAGAATAAAAAAGAATGAGAAAAGTCTATATGACACATAGATACCATAAAGTGACCAATTATTTGAATTTTTGGTGTTTCAGAAGGTAAAGAGAGAACAAAAGTGCTAGAAAATCTATTTTAAAAAATAATAAGCAGAAACTTCACAAGTCTAGAAAGAGATTTAGGCATCCAGATACAAGAAGCTCAAAGATTACCAAATAGATATAATTGAGAAAGGTCTTCTCCACAGCACATTATAGTCAAACTGTCAAAAGACAAAGAGAAAAGTCCAAAAAGAGCAAGACAAAAGCATCTAGGCATTTATAAAAGAACCCCCATCAGACTAACAATATATATCTTAAACAGAAGGCTTATGAGCAAAGTGGGATTTATCCTAGGGAGGCAACGATGGTTCAACATATGCGAATCAATAAATATGATAAATTACATCAACAGAATGAAGGACAAAAAACATATAATCACCTCAATAGACGGATAAAAGGCATTTGACAAAATTCAAACTCCTTCATCATAAAAACTGAAAAAACTAGGCATCAAAGGAACATACTGTAACATAATAAAGGAATAAAGGCCACATATGACAAGCCCAAGTTAACATCATATTGAATGAGAAAAAGCTGAAGGCCTTTCCCCTAAGAAACAAGACATGGATATCCACTTCCACTATTCCTATTCAACATAGTACTTAAAGTCCTAACCAGAGCAATTACTCTAGAGAAAGGAATCAAAGATGTCCAAATTGAAAAAGAAGACAAATTGTCACTACCTGCTGATGATATGATCTTATATCTAGAAAAACCTAAAGACTCCAACAAAAATCTCTTAAATCTGATAAACAGATTCAGTAAAGTTGTGGAATAAAAAATCATCATACAAAGATTGGTCATGCTTCTATACACCAATAATAAACTAGCTAAGAAAGAAATCAAGAAGGCAATCCCATTTACATTAGCAACAAAAAAACTTAATCAGAAAGTTAAACCATGAAAGTTTAAACTCTTAACCATGAAAGCTAAAGAGTTCTACAAAGAAAACTACAAAACACTGATGAAAGAAATTGATGAAGACACAAACAAATGGAAAGACATCCCATGCTCATGTATCATAATTATTAATATCTTTAATTACCATATTGCCCAAAAGGATCTACAAATTCAGTATAATCCCTATCAAAATATCAACATAATTTTCAAAAAATATAACAATCCTAAAATATGTATGAAACGAGAAAAGAGCCCAAATAGTCAAAGCAACCCTGAGCAAACAGAACAGAGCTAGGGTTATCACACTCCTTGAATTCAAAATATATTACAAGGCTATAGTAACCAAAACAACATGGTACTGGTTAAAAAAAACAAAAAACAGATGCATAGACCAGTGAAAAAGAATAGAGAATCCGGAAAGAAATCCATATATTTTCAGCCAACTGATTTTGACAAAGATACCAAGAACATACTTTGGGGAAAGAACGAGCTCTTTAATAAATGATGCTTAGAAAACTGGACATACACATGCAGCAGAATGAAACTGGATCCCTATAAAACTGGACATACGCATGTAGCAGAATGAAACTGGATCCCTATCTCTCACCACATATAGAAATCAACTCAAGAGGTATAAAAAACTTAAATATAAGATATGAAACTATAAAATTACTAGAAGAAAACAAGGAACATATTTCAAGACACTAGTCTAGACAAACATTTTATGGCAAGACCTCAAAATCATGGACAATAAAAACAAAAATAGATAAATGGGATTATATTAAGCTAAAAAGCTTATGTGTAGCAAATGAAACCATCAACACAGTGAATAGACAACCTGTTGAATGGGAGAACATATGTACAGATTATTCATCCAATAGGTAGCTAATATCCAGAATATACAATGAACTCAATAGGAAAAAAAAAACAATCTCATTGAAAAGTGGGCAATAGATATGAATAGATTACTTCTCTAAAAATGTCATACCAATGGCCAATGGGCACAGAAAAAAAATGCTCAATATCACTAATGATCAGAGAAATGCGAGTCAAAACCACAATGTGATACCATCTTACCCTAGTCAGAATGGCTATTATTAAAAAGACAAAAGAAGAAAACATGTTGGCAAGACGCAGAGCAGAGGGAACTCAATGCTGGTGGGAAAGTAGATTAGTACAGCCATTATGAAAAATAGTATAGAGACTTCTCAAAGAAAACTAGAACTACAACTACCATACACTCTAGCAATCCCACTACAGGGTATGTATCCAAAGGAAAAGTAATCTGTATATTAAAGAGATCCCTGCACTCACATATTTATTGCAGCACTATTCATGATAGCAAAGATATGGAATCAACCTAAGTGTTCATAAAAAGACTAATGGATAAAGAAAATACGTTACGTATACACAATGGAATACTATTTGGCCATAAAAAGAATAAAATAATGTCATTGCAACAACACAGATGGAACTAAAGGTCATTCTGCTAAATGAAATAAGCCAGACATAGAAAGCCTAATTTTGTATGTTCTCACTCACATGTAGGAGCTAAAAGTCAATCTCATGGAGGTAGAGAGTCAAGGATAGTTACCAGAGGCTACGAGGGGTGTGTTGGCAGGAAAGGGGATGAAGAGGAGTCAGTCAATTGGTACAAAGATACAATTAGATAGAAGGTTTAAGATCTAATATTTGACTGGAAAAAATTTTTACAAGCTACCCATCTGACAAAGGGCTAATATCCAGAATCTACAAAGAACTAAAACAAATTTACAAGAAAAAAACAAACAAATCCATCAAAAGGTGGGCAAAGGATATGAACAGACACTTTTCAAAAGAAGACATTTATGTAGCCAACAAACATGAAAAAATGCTCATCATCACTGGTCATCAGAGAAGTGCAAATCAAAACCACATTGGGATACCATCTCACACTAGTTAGAATACTGATCATTAAATAATCTAGAAACAATAGATGCTGGAGAGGATGTGGAGAAATAGGAATGCTTTTACACTGTTGGTGGGAGTGTAAATTACTTCAACCATTGCAGAAGACAGTATGGCATTTCCTCAAGGATCTAGAAACAGAAATACCACTTGACCCAGCAATCCCATTATTGGGTATATACCCAAAGGATTCTAAATAATTCTATTATAAAGACACATGCACACGTATGTTCATTGCGGCACTGTTTATGATAGCAAAGACCTGGAACTAACCCAAATGTCCATCAAGGATAGATTGGATAAATAAAATGTGGCACATATACACCATGGAATACTGTGTAGCCATAAAAAAGAATGAGTTCATGTCCTTTGCAGGGACATGGATGAATCTGGAAACCATCATTATCAGCAAACTGACATGTGAACAGAAAACCAAACACTGCACATTCTCACTCATAAGTGGGTGTTGAACAATGAGAACACATGGACACAGGGAGGGGAACATCACACGTTGGGGTCTGTTGGGGGGTGGGGGAGCTAGGGGAAGGATAGCAGGGGTTGGGAGATTAGGGAGAGATAACATTAGGAGAAATACCTAATGTAGGTGATGGGGGATGGGTGCAGCCAACCACCATGGCATGTGTGTATCTATGTAACAATCCTGCATGATCTGCACATGTACCCCAGAACCTAAAGTATATTTTTTTAAAAAAAAGATCTAATTTTTGAAAGCAGAGTACAGTGATGATAGTTAGCAATAATGTTTTATATATTTCAAAGTATCTGGAAGAGAGAACTTAAAATGTTCCCAGCACATATAAATAAGTACTCAAGGTGATAGACATCTGAAATACCCTGACTTGATTGTTAGACATTCTATGCATGTAACAAAATATTACATGTATCTCACAAGTATGCAAAATATTCTGTATCAATTAAAAAAGGGAGAAGAGGACTGAGATACATAAAGTATATTTACATGCATTAACTTTTTATATTTTTTAAAAAGAAAATGCAACTGGTTACCGCTGAAAGGATGTTAAATAAATAACAAGTCATCATTTTGGAATTTAGCAAATAAAGGAGATAATTATGTACATAGCCTGCCTTTCCAATACAAATTGCACTACTAGGTAAACAAATAGTAGATATGGAGAAAGGTATCTTTATAGCAGTATTTCAAGTAGTATATGAAGAAAAAAATGATAGAATTAGAATATCTTCATTTTGAAAACCCTAAAAAAATTAATGAGTCTACTCATTGAGCATCAATAGCTATTCACATCGCCAAAAATGAAAACAAGAAGATATTATGTATTTCTGATAGAAGAAGATAATCCCACCTATGAAAAAGTCTCCTCTCACTCCCCAAGGTTGTTCTGAGGATTAAGTGAGGAATTTTAGGTAAAGCTTTAAGGTACAAGGCTGCGCACATCACACAAAAAGACTACTTTTCTTCTTTAACCACACTTTTTCCTAGAAACCAAGGCAGTGGTTGTTTCTATTACTATCACTGTTTGGAAAGACAATTTATAGTCTAAGAAAATATTCCATATTCCTTCAGAGAGGGCATGGCAGCATCCCACCATCACAGTAAAACAATTATGTCATCTTTGATACTGACTCGCCATCCACTCAGTCTCTCCCTCCTCTATCCCTTTCAGAGCAACATAGATCTAATATCAGTCACCTATATGAAGCACAATTATGTTTCAAAGCTAGAGCTGAACTGGCTGAGAGATACCTGTTTCCAAGGTCATGGGTATCCTCCAAATTCAGTGCCAGTGCAGAGAACTCTTCAGGAATAGCTTCCCAGTCTCCTCTCTGATTTGGGAATTATCACTTCTTCTGCACTAATATGGTAACTTTATAAGGAATGCCAGCACACGTCTGTTCACACAATGAAGACACAGCTAATAAAAGGTTAAATTGTGTCCACCCCCCCAAAAACGCATGTAAGTTCCAACCTGAAATACTTGTGAATATGAACTTATTTGGAATTAGGATCTTTGAAAATATAACTAAGGATCTTGGGATGAGATCATCCTAGGTGGATCTTAACACCAATAAGTAGTATATTTACAAGAGAAAGTACAGGGATACTGTATTTGAGACACAGAGACACAGTGAAAAGGTGTCCAGAGAGAAAAGGAGAAACTGGAGTTATATAGCCACAAGTTAAGGAATTCCAAGGATTGCTAGCAGCCCTGAAGGTACTAGAGACACACAGAACAGATTGTCCAACAGAGCCTTCATAAGGAACCAATCGTGCTGACAACTTTGTGGATTTCTGGTCTCCAGAACTGTGAAACAATAAATTTTTCTTGTCTTAAGCCACAAGTTTACGGTCATTTGTTACAGCAGCCTTAGAAAACTAACGTGCAGCCCCTGGCAAAGCTCACTGATCTAGCTCCAGATGCTACCACTGGAAATCTGTAATTACGACCAGGAAATTCCAATTTTGGTCTGGCTATCTCTTATATGTAAGAAATGTTAACACAGCCCTGTAAACTAGGAAGCAGATGAAGTCATTCTATAGCAAGAGAGAAAAATACATACAGCCTATATCCCATTGGTGTCTGAGGGATACACACTTATTCTTGGGTCTTATAAGACACTCCTTTATCAAAAAACTGAAAATCATTCTTTTATGTTCAAACTAGCACAAGTGGATTTCTGTAAGCAGTAGCCCAAAGGGTCCTAGTGCATTTAGGAAACTGCTGCCAAAAGTCCTTCAATAAAGATCAACTGGGGCAATTTTTTACTTGGTGGGCATAGTGACAGGAAAAGCTGAATTTACTCAAGAACCCTTTAAGGGAAATCAAAGGAAACTTCAAGACTTAGCCACAAGCACAGTAGCCAGAGACAATGCAAAACAATAACCTTAATTTTCACTGGGCATAACAGCCAAGACCCAGATCTCACACAGGTTTAACATCCCTTCTCCAAAAATGCAAAATCCAAAATGCTCCAAAATGTGACTTTTGGAGAGCCAACATGGTGCCACAACCAGAAAATTTCACACCTAACCTCACATTATGGGTCACAGTCAAAATGCATCCAAAATTTGTTTCAGGCACAAAATTATTAAAAGTAACATGTAAAATAAACGAATAATATAGCATATGTGATGTCATTTAAAGTATTTTGCTATTGTTGATTATTTAGGTTATAAAGTTTTCATTGATAAAAACACTTTTATGAATAAAGTATTTGTGCATAAGTCTTTTGCTAACATTTCTGGCCATTTCTTCAGACCAGATTCTGACAAGTTGAATTACTAACTACTAGGTCATCGATGCTTAGGTGTAGTTGCTCTGTTTGTGTAAATACCTAAAACTGAGTTTATATGTTCAAACACTTCATACACAGATGAAAGGTCAAACACAATGATGTTTATAATTGTTCTCCAATTAACATGACAAACCTGGTAGTTCATTTAGCACCTAAACTTAGAGTAGTATTTCAAAATCCATTTTCTTTTTAATTATAAAGCAATCATGATAATAAGAAATGACTAATCCATTTTCTTTGAGCTATTTTGCTGTCAGCAATGGGAAGGGCATGTGTAAGGTGATGGATTTGGGTTGATTCACTCTTTTCATATGTATATTATAGGACTATGAGGTTAGGGAGATAGACTGTGGCTATGAAACTGTCTCTCCATATGCGTCATGTCAGATTCCACAAACTTCACCACTCTAGCTTTCTTCAGAGTCATTCTTAATAATTTATTACTGTCTATAGTGTTTGTAGTACTGAGATGATGTTACCATAAGAAATAGCATATGCT
Source organism: Callithrix jacchus (assembly GCF_049354715.1). Taxonomy (NCBI): domain Eukaryota; kingdom Metazoa; phylum Chordata; class Mammalia; order Primates; family Cebidae; genus Callithrix; species Callithrix jacchus. The sequence goes on from NC_133524.1 coordinate 23,457,498, forward strand.
GCATACAAACAAGTCAATAACCAACTTGTTTTGATATATGTCAGAAGCCTATTTTATCCAGGGGGACAGTTTATCTGTCTTCAAAAATCCATTTTCAGGGGAATCCTACAGGCTAAATCACAACATCATTCCAGTTAGGCAGAGAAAATAACTTTAGCTACAATCTGTCTTCTTGCATTCCAAGCACATACATGTTTGCAATCAAGTCCTCCCAAAGATTATACATATTTCTACTCTGTCTGAGGAAAAGAAATGTGAGATGCTCTTGTGTGTAATTGCTAAATTTAGAAACTAACTTGCAATTATACATAAAGAAGCAGTGGGTTTTCAGGTCTGAAAATGTCAATATTAAAAAAGGTTAATTTTGTTTTAAAATTGCACCTAATGATTTTTCTGGTTATAAAAATAACATTTATTGCAGAACATTTAGAAAAGCATCAATACAAAATTAAATTACTTCTAATCCTAAAACCTAGTGACAGCTACTGTTAATTATTTTATATAACATTTCAGCCATTTTTCATTGCCTCTGTGTGTGTGTGTGTGTGTTTAATTGGGCTAATACTGAATATTCTCTTTGACAAATGTTTTATGCTTACTAATACATCATAAACATTCTACATATGTTATACATATTACATATGCTCTTAATTATCCAAAATTATGTTTTCTTTTGGCTACATTATATTACATGATAAGAATATATTAAACTTATTTGACCAAATAACATATTTTTGGAATTAGGTTGTTCTCTATTTTCCACAATTATAAATAATACTGCAAGCTAGCATTTTGCATATCTCTACTTCCTTAAAATAAATTTCTAGAAATATAATTGTAAAGTCAAAAGAAAATAACCTGTTTAAAGGATTTTGAAAGATATTCCTATATTGCCATTTCAATATATACTAGATTGCCATTCAAACTATGTGAAGTACTCAGCTGTAGCAGATGATGTTGGCAGTCCACTCATAACCTGTGGCCTATAACAGAGACAGTTTCTATACTCAGCTTTTTATATCTCTCTGCCCAGGGCTTTCTCTTGCCTCAGAATTCTGATTAATCCACTGGTGGGAAAGGCAAAAAAATGTGTAGAGTATAATGACCCAAGAATTACTCTCAACAACTAAGGGGCAGGAGTATGAATTTAATAAATACCCTAGATTTCTATTTCTTACCTCTCTGTGGGACAACTCTGAATTGTAGTCCACAGTCTCTTGATGGGTCCCCAGCAGGACTGAGCCCCAGTTGCCCATAGAAAACTACTTATTGGTATTCCCATTATTGTCTTTATTCTCTTCCCTGTCACACTTTCTCATTCCCTCTTAGTACCTCCCGGGATCACTTTCCAAATAAACTACCTGTATACAAATCTCTCACAGTCTGCTTTTGATGAAACCCAAACTAGAATAACCTCCAATTTCCTTTTCCTTTTAGTTTCAGGCTTATTTTGAAACTGGGAAAAGATTAAGATAGGATTGATAACACCTGTAAAATATATATAAAGACTTAACTGTAAATTTCTAGAGAACTATGTGCTGATGAAGATGGGAGAGGCTTGAAAGACAATAAATAGGCCAGACACCGTGGCTTACACCTGTAATCCCAGCACTTTGGGGGGCCGAGGAGGGCAGGTCATGAGGTCAGGAGTTTGAGACCAGCCTGGCCAACATGGTGAAACCCCATCTCCACTAAAAATATAAAAATTAGCCAGGTGTGGTTGTGGTGGTAATCCCAGCTACTCGGGAGGCTGAGGCAGGAGAATTGCTCGGACCTAGAAGGCAGAGTTTGCAGTGAGCCAAGATCACACCATTGCACTCCAGCCTGGGTGACAGAACAAGACTCTGTCTTGGAAAACAAAAAAGCCAAAAGACAATAAATAGCATAATTTTTTTTTAATTTTTATTTTTTATTGCATTTTAGGTTTTGGGGTACATGTGCAGAGCATGCAATACAGTTGCATAGATACACACATGGCAGTGTGTTTTGTTTGCTTTCTCCCCTTCACCCACATTTGGCATTTCTCCCCAGGCTATCCCTCCCCACCTCCCCTTCCCACTGGCCCTCCCCTTTTCCCCCCAATAGACCCCAGTGTTTAGTACTCCCCTCTCTGTGTCCATGTGTTCTCATTTTTCATCACCCGCCTATGAGTGAGAATATGCGGTGTTTCATTTTCTGTTCTTGTGTCAGTTTGCTGAGGATGACGTTCTCCAGATTCATCCATGTCCCTACAAATGACACGAACTCATCATTTCTGATTGCTGCATAATATTCCATGGTGTGTATGTGCCACATTTTCCCAATCCAGTCTATCATCAATGGGCATTGGTTGATTCCAGGTCTTTGCTATTGTAAACAGTGCTGCAATGAACATTTGTGTGCATGTGTCCTTATAGTAGAACGATGTATAGTCCTTTAGATATATACCCAGTAATGGGATTGCTGGGTCAAATGGAATTTCTATTTCTAAGGCCTTGAGGAATCGCCACACTGTCTTCCACAATGGTTGGACTAATTTACACTCCCACCAACAGTGTAAAAGTGTTCCTTTTTCTCCACATCCTCTCCAGCATCTGTTGTCTCCAGATTTTTTAATGATCGCCATTCTAACTGGCGTGAGATGGTATCTCAATGTGGTTTTGATTTGCATCTCTCTGATGACCAGTGACGATGAGCATTTTTTCATATGATTGTTTTTAAAAATAATTCTAATTAGCCTAAACTTGAACAAAAATTGCCCTTTATTTTCAATGCAAAAATTGAATTCAAGTATTTTTATCATAATTCTCTGTTTTTAGAAAATAGAAAATATAATACCTTGAATATTTAGGCAATATTATATATTATAAGAAGTACCAGGTCCCTTTCCTTGCTTGGAAGACGGGTTAAGAGAGTCTAATTCAAAAAGGAGGCATCTTGCTTATGTTCAGCAAATGTATGTCTTTATCATGTGAGCAATTCTTAAATGACTAATACATTGTGAATTGAAATGAAGAAGAATTGCAGAGGAGGAAGGTGGGAACAACTGAAGATGCTCCTTGCCTAGATGTGATAAGGTAGATAGAAATTAGTGGCAATGTTTATTGTACGAGAGGAAAGAACACAAAAGCAGGGCATCAGATTTTGATCATTATTTCTGTGAAAAGTAATTTTCTGTGTTGATGGAAATATTCTATCTCTGTACTGCCCAATGTGGTAACCACTTGCCATGTGTGGATACTGAGCAGTTGAAATGCGGCTAGTGGGACTAATGCAACCAAGGAACCAACATTTTAATTTTGATGAGTTTAAATGTAAATAACCAAATTTGGCTAGCAGACACTCTATTAGACAGCACAAATCCTTACTCTACAGTGACTGCATTATACTAGTTACTTGCCAAAGATTAAATCTGGGTTGTGAACTTCATTATCCTAAACTACTGAAAAGAAAGATAAAAACATCTTTTTATTTTTAAAGTTCTGGTCTACAAAGGGCTACTTTAAACTCTTTCATTGTGTGAGTGGGAAACAAAGGAGCTAAGATGGAGAGTCAATCAAAGAGAAGACATCAATAATAAAATCAAATATTTACATGGTGCAATGTATCAGCTATTCTACGCATTTGATGTGGTTTAACTAGTTTCAACCTATTACAACCTTATGAAGTATATGTCATTATTATTTCCATTTTACAGTTGAAGAAACTGAGGTATGGAGAGTTTAGGGGATTTGCCCACAGAGCTAGGAAACTGCAGAGCTGGGAATTAAGCTAGAGTCTGGGCTCTTAAGCACTAGCTCATACTTGCTCTTAGGATTTCAGAATTATTAGAGAGACTATTTCTGATCATCCAACATACATAAAAAATGGTAAATCATATGTCCTGTTATAAGAAAAGGAAGTATTTATGAGTCTTTTCTGCTTAAAAAATAAATAAATCTGGGAAACACTGGGTACCTTGCTATTCTAAATAAACCAGTTCTACCTGAAAATATTTAATATTCTCCAGCATCAAATGTGAAATAGTTATAATTCATTCAGAAACATATCACTTGGGATCTTTCTGATCATTTGGGTCCAGGTGATATATTTGAGCATAATTTCTAAATAATCTTTACCACCAAACTCATTTTTGAAATGCAAGAATCAATTCTTTTAAGTCAATTAAATATATAAAACGTTGTTCTCATATAATTGTTATGTTAAATAACAGATTCCTTTAGAAAAAAACTTAAAAGTTCTCAAATATAAGAGGTATTTTATCTACATTATCTATGTTTACTGCTTTTACTGTGAAAACAAAAATTCTGCCCAAGTATATAAGACACTAAGACCACCTTGGAATTAAAAGGACCTGCCATTTACTCTCAGCCTCTTCATTTGGGGTAATATAAGGAATTTCTGTACAAAGCTGCCAGCTGCCATGAACAAGGATTAAGAAGGTGATTTACAAGAGTTAATAGATAAACTCTACATTAGATGAATAGAATTGTAAAAAGGTACTAGAAACAGTATATGACTGATCAAAATGGATTTTTAAAACTTTAAAAGAAATATCACAATATTCAGAGACAAGTTAATCTGTATTAATGTATGTCAGCAAGAAAGTAGGACAAGAAAAAAAGGAAGTTGGTCAGTCACAGGAGGTGGTCTGGTGGAGGAGATTTGCCACAAAGAGTGAGCAATAAATAGGAGGGGAAGACTTTTCAAAAATATATTATTCGACTTGCAGGTTGCTTTATTTTTGTCAAATTGAGGTCAGGTCATAACCCTTTCCACCTACTACAGCCCAGATGAGAACATGTAAAGAAATGAAACAGAGAACAAGCAGCAGACAAGAAATATAGAGAGGAAAGAGCCCTTCCTGGGGTAAGAAACAATATATGTACAGTCAAAGACACAATGGAAGATCCAGCAGTGGTTGAAGGATCTGTGGATTAGAAAATTCAGAGCAGCAGTAGCTGGAGCTACAGAAAATCAGTTGAAGATGTGTGTTAAACAGTAAGCTTTGAGAAAACATTAGATATGGATATTGAGAAGTTTTTCAGTTAGTGTAAACCCCTGGTAAAAGGAAGTAGCAATCTGATGCAGACCAGAGTGGATACCAGAATGGCAAAGAGAAGATAATTTGTACAGCACTAGATCAAAGACATTTCCCTACAACTTCTTCATCAAGGATTTTACCAAGAGCTTGGTGGGATTGATTTAAAGGGAATACCAGAACCAAAAGGTATGGTGTCTGTGGTTTGTATTATATTTTAATATAATCATATGGTTATATTCATTAGACATACACACATGCATATATACACACACTATTTAAGTCACTGTTTCATGGACTGTCTCATTCTCATTCCATATTATGGACATTCTCATTTTTAATTAACCCTCCCTGTTGTCCTTACCTGGTCTTGCATCAACAGAATATGACTAAGGGTTGTTCAATGTAGATATTCAAACTAAACTCCTTTATTAATTGTTATCTTCAAGATTCTGTTGTCCAAGGAGGACATACAAGTTGAGCAGTAAACTTTTAATTCATTGATGTTTTTCGAGTGTCTGTTATGTGGTAGGCTCTAAGGATAAGTTCTCAGTTAATGAATGAAACTGTTAATGAATGGTATTTTAATAAATCTTACACTTGGCTGATCATGCCATGTCCATTATTTATGCATGTTTCACTACAACCAGCCCCGGGGGGAGTCCCAGAGATTATTTTATTCTTCATTTAAATGAAATTCATTATTTGCTATCTTCTTAAAAGAAGGGACATGCAAGTATTCAAGTCTTAGACATCATATGAACCTTATTGCAATATCTCATCTGAACTTATGCTATTATCCTCTTAAAAACCTGGAAAGTACATTTTCTTCTGTTTATCACAAGACCTCACAAGGATCAAGACCATTGAAACCTTCAGCATGAATTTTTCATCAGGGATGTAGGATCTTCCTGGGGCAGTATAAAGCAAGAGTGTGAAATGGCTTCCAAAGAGATAATGATACTTTAAATTCTATTAAAAAACATAGTGTCTGTATCAACATTGTCTCCACTTCTGAATAACACACTTTAAATGGGAAAATTACAAACTGGAATTTGTAGGAAAAATGCAACCAGATTGACAAGGAGATTTTAGATCTTGTCATGTATGGAAAACTTGGAGGAACTCATGATTTGACTCCCTCCCCCTCAAAAATATTTTATCAGTTATCCAAATTTCAGTGAATGACAGTACTATTCACCCAAATGTCAAAAAGCCTAAGAGTTAATCAGGATCTCTTTCCTTTCTTCGTCTCTCTGAATTAAATATAAATACTAATACCAATTATAATATTAATGCTAATGCAATTATTGTTAACAGTAGCTAAAATTCACCAAGTATGCTCTGTCAGACTCTATGCTAGGAGTCTTACATTCTCTCCATCTCTATAACAATTATGTCTTCCATCTTTCAGTTGATAAATTTGAGACTTAGAGCTATTAATGTAGTTACACATAGTCATAAATGGTAAGGTCAGGATTTACACCCAGGTCTGTTAGATTTCACAACCTGACTCAAGTCCTGTCACATCTGTCTCTAAAAATGTCTTATCTCTGCCCATTTCTTCTTTTCTCTGATACTACTAATCTCATTAAAACCAGCAAGAACAGAAAATGAAACACCGCATATTCTCACTCATAGGTGGGTGATGAAAAATGAGAACACATGGACACAGAAAGGGGAGTACTAAACACTGGGGTCTATTGGGGGGAAAAGGGGAGGGCCAGTGGGAGGGGGAGGTGGGGAGGGATAGCCTGGGGAGAAATGCCAAATGTGGGTGAAGGGGAGAAGAAAAGCAAAGCACACTGCCATGTGTGTACCTACGCAACTGTCTTGCATGCTCTGCTCATGTACCCCAAAACCTATAATCCAATAAAAAATTTAAAAAAAATAAATAAATAAATAAATAAAACCAGCATCATCTCTTACTTAGACTACTCCAGTAGTCTCCTAATTGACGTTACGAGTTCATATGTATTATATCAACCAAGCCTGTCAACAGGTCCATGAGATAAATACTGTATCACGCAAAGGTGAAGAAATCTAGACCAGAGAGGTTAAGTGAGATGCCCAAAGTAACATAGCTAATAAATAGAAGAAGGATCAAATTTATTATATAATACTCAATGACTTAAGTTTACTTTGAAGAAGTTCAACTGGATAAGCAGAATGGAATGAAACTAAATCAAAAGTATTCAAAGTATTCCCCCTAACATTAATAAAATTAATAAAAATAACAGCAGCATAAAACAATACTTATTATTTCTAATCTAACATACCATAGACCATGACTCAAAGAACTAAACTTCAAAAACTGATATCCTAAGGAAAAATGCAGTATCTACCAGAGTGGTAGTGAAAGTTTCCTGACCATAGACCTAACAATGAGCCAGACTGATTAATTGGCAAAAGCATAGGAACTCTAACAAATATCTATAATCTGGGACAGAAGTCAACGTTTCTATTTCATTCCTCTTCTGATTTGGGATGAGTGGTGAAATGCAGAAAATGTAAAATAAATGACAAATTCTTTCTAAGAGAACTAAAGGCTCTACTATCCACACAACTGGGGAAATGATTTAAAGTCAGACTATATCCCTCTGTATAAATAGGACACATGCTGACTGGAGAGAATTAACCCTGACTCAAGAAGTTTAAGATTTTCTCAAGAAACAGAAACAGACCACATGTTCTAACAGAACCTGTGAAAAGCCCCAGTGGAATTTTCCTGCCATCCAAGATACCACGCACTTTCAATATCTAGTCCCAAAACTTATGCTCAGATGTTATAAAATAAGTCAGGGGTAGTCAGGCAAAGAGAAAATAGAAATATTCACTGCATGCTTAAATATGGGCAAAATAAATTATAAACACACAAAAATTTCAAATATGTAAATGTATTACAATACCAAAAAAGAAAGACCAAAAAAAGTAAAGACAGATGAAAAATACAATCTTAAGAAAAGCATAAGACAATAAAACAGAAAGAAAATCCCATAATTATTTTCCATTGTAGAACAATTTAATAAGGACTTGGAGTCATGAAAGCAAAAACATAAACTTAAGTTCATAAAAAAGTAGAATTATAGGAAAATAGCGATAGCAGATCTAAGAAACTAAATTAAAAAGCAAGAGAACATAATTTCATAATTAATAGAAATAAGACATAGCAAAAAAAAATTTTTTTAAGATGGATGAAAGTTGAATTACCAACATCCACCACAAAGGGATATGTTGAGATAATCAGGGTGAGAGTTATGGATAAAACAGTGAAGAATAATATAATTATGGAGAGAAAAATTAAGTATTGAAATAATATAGATCTTTTAAAATTTAAAATTGAATGGAAAAACTTGGAAGCAACTAAGATGACCTTCATTAGATGAAAGGATAAATAAACTATGACAATGCAGATAATGGCATATTATTAAGCTCTAAAAAGAAATGAGCTATCAAATCATGCAAAGAAATGGAGAAAACGTAAATGCATATTACAGTGTGAAAGAAGCACATCTGAAAAGGTTATGTAGTGTATGATTCCAGCTACATGACATTACAGAAAGGCAAAACAGTGGAGATAGTAAAAAGATCTGCGATTTCTAGGAGTCAGGGAAGGGGGAGGGATGAATAAGCAGGGCACAGGATTTTTAGGGCAGTGAAATTATTCTGTATAATACTACAATGATGCATACATGTCATTACACATTTGTCAAAATCAATATAATATACAACACCAAGAGTGAACACTAATGGACTTTGGAAGATAATGATGTGTCAATGTAGGTGCATCAGTTGTAACATATATACCACTTGGATGTGTAATGTTGATAGTGGAGGATGCTCCATGTGTTGGGAAAAAGAGGGGTTTACAGGAACTCTCTGTACTCTTTGTCCAACTTTGCTATGAACCTAAAACTAGCCTAAAAATAGAATCTATTTTAAAAAATAATATTATAAAACTCAAAAAATGGGGTAGATATGATTGTTTGTTAATATAATAATATTTCTTTTAGTTATGTAAACAATTAAATCTGTAGATTGAAGGTGTAATAAATACTCTAGGAAAATATAAAATGATCTTACCCTGTGTCTTAGTCCATTTTCTGTTGCTATAACAGAATACCTAAAGCTGGGTAATTTATAAAGAAAATAGGTTTATCTGGCTCATGGTTCTGGAGGCTGGGAAGTCCAAGAAGCATTGTGCCAGCATTTGCTTGACTTCTGGTGAAGGCCTCTTGCTGTATCAAAACATGGCAAAGAAACAGAGGGGGAATTGTGTGCATGCAAAGAGGGCAAAACATGAGAGGCAATTTCACTTTATAACAACTCTTCCTTGTGGGAATGAGTCCATCCCCCTCAGAGGGAGAACTCACTCATTCCCAAGAGCGACCTTTCATGACCCACATGCTTCTTAAAGGTCTCATCAGTTCTCAACACTGTTACATCAAAGACCAAGGCTCAATATGAGACGTGATGAGGACAAACCATATTCAAACCATAGCACCCTAATAAAATTATTGAATTTCAACTATAAATAAAGCATTCCCCAAATATCCATCAAAAGCAAGTCATCTACAGAGAAGAAAACAAGCTATTCTCAGATTTCTCCACAACAATCTTTAATGCCAAAAGACAATGGGGACAATAGCTACATATTTTTAGTGAATGAAATTATATCCTGAGAACATTATAATAGGATGTTTTAAAAATGTAAAGGCAACAAGCCTAATTTCTCAAATAGGAAGGATCTAGGGAAAAGAATATTATAAGCCCTTCTTGAAAGAACTAGTTGACAACAAAATCCAGACAATTAAGAGATTAATCAGAACAAAGTATTCAGTAATGGCCATAGCAAAAGCCCAGGGGACGAGCATTAAATTCAGGTAAGAATAGAATAATACTGAGCAGATGCCAAAATTAATAACACAGAACAAAATTGAATTATTATAAGCCCCAACTATATAAAAAGTAAAAATTTAACTAAAAACAAATTAGAAAGTAGAGGTGAGGTAGGAAGAAACATAAGAGAGCAAATGGTCTTTTTTGCATGCTGTAAATTCCATCAATCCTGCTTAAAATTTAACCACATAAATGAAAAATCACAGCTCTAACCTCTTAATAGTATTCAAAATTTATTTGAATTGGGAGGGGAATCGAGAGGGTCAGATATCACTAAAAATGTTTTCAATTTACAAAATCACAATCTAGTAAATTGCGAGTTAAGAATAGCTTAAGAATAAAAAGAAAGGGCTATCTATAAAAAGGAAAATTTTAAATGATATCAACACCACTCCAAATAAATAACCACAATAATATCTTCTTCATCAGTTTATTTAGTCCCAGGTAATTAATAGTTCTGCTGATCAGCAATCTGCTTTCATGAAACATGTCTGCTTTCAGACTGAAAAGATTCCTAAAACAGTCACAATACAGTCTGACAGCTTAACCAGCTCCAAATCTTAGTCAAGAATCTATTTCCTAAAGTATCAGTAGTCCATGATACATGGGAAAGTCATTCCCTCAAGATTCTGAGACCTTTTTCCTTTTTTGTTTTTGCTTGTTTGTTTGTTTGGTTGTTTTGAGACGAAGTCTCTCTCTGTGGCCCAGGCTATAGTGCAGTGGCGTGATCCCGCCTCACTGCAACCTCCGCCTCCCAGGTTCAAGCGATTCTCCTACCTCAGCCTCCTGAGTAGCTGGGGTTACAGACCTGCACCACCAAGCCAGCTAATTTTTGTATTTTTGGTAGAGACAGGGTTTTACCATGTTTGCTGGGCTGGTATCAAACTCCTAACCTCAAGCGATCCACCTGCCTCAGCCTCCCAAAGTTCTGGGATTATAGGCGTGAGCCACTGCACCCAGCCCTGAGACTATTTTCTTCACAAATTTTAATCTGTAGCTTATAGCAGAGTTTTCAGCAAGCATCAAGTATTAGGATAAAGCTGATAATACAACTGGATGGTTGTGGTTAATTTATCACAGTCACAGTAACCAATAGTATATAGACGTAGAAGGGTAGATTTCTCTATTGGGATGTAGTAATAACTAGTTCTGAAAGGTTTGATCAATGATTCCCTTAAAAATAATATATTATAAACTGTGAAAGCATTGACAAACCTCCAGGGCCTTGCCATAAAGCTTACAATCTCTAAAGTATTTATATCAATAAAAATGTACCTACGCAAACTTTAAGCTTAAGAAGGTGGAGAATCTCTTCTGATTTGGTAATTCTTTACATGAAAATTTTACAACACTGTTGCGTTAATTAAGAAATACAGAGTTATTTAAAAAAAACCTTAATTATTTCTGGCATCCCTTTCTGATATGGCAAAACAGCATTTTCTAGAGACTCATTGGGAAATCTCAAAGATAGCTTCAGATAGTAAAGATAATCTAAAAATTTTATTTATTTTTTAATGTAGGATTTGATCTTGAAAGGCATAATTATAAGAGATTTCAGAAATATTTGGTCAGTTTATTAAGATAGAATCATGGATGCTTGAGAAATAATGCCTATTAATGAAAGAGGCAAAAGAAAATAAAATAGACATAGAGAAAAGTAGCATAATTATTAAGAACAGTAGCTCTTTCACAAGTGAGGAACATTTTTTTGTTGTTTAGAAAAATCATAATTGTTTCCACAGTCACGAGCCATTCCTCTGACTCCAGCAATGTGCCTTGAATGGCCTTGCAAATTACATGAGGCAAGCCAGTTCTCACTGATAGGGGACAATACCGTAAGCCAGCCAGCCTTCTTGCCTGCCTGTCTTCTTGCCTACCTGCCTGCCTTCTTTCCTTCCTTCCTTTCTTCCTTCCTCCCTCCTTCCCTCCCTCCCTTCTTTTCATCCATCCTTCTTTCCTCACTTCCTCCCTCCCCGGCTTTTCTTTCCCCTTTATTCCTTCCTTTCTCTTTCTCTTAGAGGTGTTATTTTGTACACACACAAAAATAGAAATAAAAAATATGATCAAATCAACAAAAGCAGAGAATTCGATTCTGGTGAGATATAGAAACTACTATCTGGGCAGATTACCAGAAAGGAAAGTAATAACATCTTCTTATCCCTTGTTAGAAGCTCTAAGAAAAATTTAACATTTTTTACAGAGAGAAATCCAAGTTCTAGTTTCCATTATTATGGTATTTGATTATTAAACCAATTAAAACAGCCAACTTTGTCAAAAAATAAAAACATGTTGTTTCTTTTGAGACTCAGCATTTGAAACTATTATAAACAAAGACAATTTTTAAAATTCCCTTTTTACAAACTTTTTCAACTTTCTGTATACATTCTACATCAATTAGGGATACAGTAACACTTTCTTTTCTTCGTACAGAACAAAACTCATTCATTTATAACTTTGAATAAATGGTTGCATTTCTCTGTCTGTACTGCTGCATGTACAGTCTGAACCACATATAAACAAAGTGACTAATTTGTATTTATAGAGAAAAAGTTTAAAAGGGGTCATATATTTGAAAACTATCTGTAATATACAAGCATTTTGGCAAACTAGCAAAGCTCATAAATACAAATAACACAACTTTCTGTAGCCACTCAAACCCCTTTTACACTTAGTTAAAATGACAAAAAGGAACACATTTTTCAGCAGGACTCATAGATAAGGCTACTCTATAATACATGAGAAGGAAATATCTAAATAAAAGCATATAAACTTAGTAATCAATGTTGCAGTATCAAATCATTCTTAAGAATTACATTGGTATCTAATAATTATCCATAAATTAACTCAATTTAAGATTAGCCCAAGATTTTAAATTAACAAGGATGTTTATAATTATGTTTAGCTACTAAAATATAAAACATGATTACTGCTAATATAAACTTTGTTAGAATAATGAATAAATTTAGCTGATGACAAATTTATATTTTTCATAATTTTAAATATACAGAAAAATGTGAGTTTATTTAATTATTAAACCAATATTAGAAGTTTAGAAGGTTTGAAATAAATAACACTAAATCAAAAGCTTATTAAAAATATAAAATGTGCACTTGTCCTGTGCCTCCTTCTGATAAACTCAAGGAAATTATATAAATTATTACTTATTTTAAACCAAAATTACTAATTTAGGCTAATGTGTCAAAATACTAATTTTATCATATAAACTTGAATTTTAAAACCATTTGTAAGCTACTAGTATTTAAAATATCAGCATTTCAATTTCCTTATTTTCTGTTAAATTTGGGAATATCTAATTTATATAAGCACTTATCACTAAAACAGAACAGAGCTTCTTTAAGAGATGTAATAATATAATATATTAAAACCCTCTGTAAGTAGAAAAATATTTCACACTCACATAATGAAAGGTAAAGGCCTTTCTCAAGAACAGAGACAGAGATACATGAAGAGCTTGTAGCTATAGTTCTACAATCTTAGCTGCAGGTCAAAAATAAACATAGAATCACAAAATCTCACTGGTGCAAATCTCAAAGGGACTTTTTCCTTCTCAGATGGCAAGGAATTCTTAACTGATTTGAGCTTACAAGTAGACAAACAAACAAACAATGAACACCAATATTTCAGATTTTCTGTGGTCTTTTATCCAATAAAATATATACCTATCATTCTTCCCACAGAGATTATCAACTTGGTCAGATGGTATAAAGAAAATCTCAACTATTACTGCCACCAATGGGGAATAACTTTTTGGCCATGGATTCACTAGAAATAAAAACACAAAATCAATAGGAAAAGCGAAAATAAGGCAAAAACAAAAACAGAAAGTAAACAAAGTTTAAGTTATATTGTTGCTTCTGATTTATTCTGAGAGCCAAGCAAACATCTAAGCGGGCTGAAACTCCCTGAGGTGTACTTCCCCAGCATTGCCATTTACTTGGCTTCATCAGGTGAGGTCATATGGATATTTAAGTAGATGACCTCCAAATCTGTACAATTATAATTTTCTAAAAGACCAAGTCAGAGCTCTCATGCATACATAAAATAAATATGTGTCACATATTTCATGTAACTCATTAATTAATCAGGGAAACACTAAGATTATAAAAGAAGTCGAAAGCACATTTGAGAAGCTAGGTATTAATAGGCAGTGTTACAATAAGATTTCTAAATTAGATACAAAACTGGCTAATGACCTACATGACCATAAACTGGAACTTCTGGGATAGGGTTGCCAGATAAAATATAGGACACTCAGTTAAATGTAAATTTCAGATGAACGATTTTTTAAAAGTAGAAGTATGTCCTAAATACTGCATGAACTTTTTACTTGCTAAATCTGGCAGCTCTACAATGGGATTATCTGTTCTCCAGAACAGAAATGACTTGCATTTCTTCTGGACAAAAATTTACAAATCAATCTCTGCCCCTCCAGAAATGTTAAATAGCCCAGACAATAGAAAGTCAAGCACAGAACTGCACTGAAAGGACTGCTAGTAATCTTTTTTACCTATTTCCTAATTTTTGATAAAATTTCCAATGAATAAAGAATAGCTTAGAGTGGAAAATATTACTTATTACAAAGTAACATTGGAGATTAAGATATAAACAACAACCCTATAGACTATTTCCTTAAGTCTCTACATTCAGTTTGAGAAAGCATTAGTCAGTTTTTCCAGAGTACTATTTGCATTCAGGAGGTATTCTGATATTTGAAACTGCATATCATCGTCATAAATGCAGATTGGAAAGATTACTTTTAGCCTTCTGGCTTTCTCAATCACAGAACAATATTTTCTTGCAGAAAAGAAAACAAAAAAACTTACATTCAGATAACAAGGCAAAAATTGTTCACAAGTATTACTTTAACAAGGTCTGTAGCTATATCCTCCTGCTGTGTTCATCTCTGAAGCTGACAAAGATAGCCATTCTACACTTCTAAACTATGAGTCTAGCCCTCAAGGAATTTTCCTAGTCAGCAGGAAACTATATAAGAACTATATAAATTTGAGTTTAAAGGACAAGTTAATGAGTAAATGATGTTAGTTTCAAAATTTCAGCAAAGAAGGAATCTACTCAATAGCTAGACAGACAATAATATTCACATGATATAAAAGGATCCCTCCAGTGCAATCTGGCTATTTAGGTATTTGTTCATTCATCAAAGATTTATTGAGCTCTCATATGTGCTAGACTCACATGATACCAATACAAACAACAAACAAATTGGATTCTAACCCTTATGTGCTTATGTCTAGTCTGTTTGTATGAAAAGAGTGAGAGAACAAACAAGAGAAAAACTGCTATATTGAAGCTTAGTAATAAAACTTTAATACAATCTTTCTATAAAAGAATTTTTGAACTTAAAGTTTAAATGTGTTCTTTGAAATACTGACATTTTAATGAAAGACCAATCCTAGCTTGACAAGGAAATTATGATTTTTGTTGGTTGGTTTAAACTTTTGCAATTCAGGAAGCAATGTCAAAAACAACAACTCAGTCAAAATGCCATTTGGGAGAGGCAAAGAATGAAAACCTGAATTTAAAAAGAGAAGTAGAATTGTAATATTAGAAAGGTACCAACCTACAGATTTTTAAATGATTGCCATTCTAACTGGCATGATGGACACAGGGAAGGGAGTACTACACACTGGGGTCTATTGGGGGGAATAGGGGAGGGACAGCGGGAGATGGGGGAGCTGGGGAGGGATAGTCTGGGGAGAAATGCCAAATTTGGGTGGAGAGGAAGGCAGCAAAACACACTGCCATGTGTGTACCTATGCAACTATCTTGCATGTTCTGCACATGTACCCCAAAACCTAAAATGCAATAAAAAAAAGAAAGGTACCAACCTGTCTATTTAATTATAAAAGTAATAATTAGTACTGAATCGTCTTATAAAATAGGCAGCTCATAAGAATAAGCTCTGTTCAGACACCATTATTCAGTAATCAATTTGGTAACATGGGAAGTTACTGAAGTCAACTGGGGAAATTTTTCAAACTACACAGTAATACCCCATCCTCCAGATTTGAATATTTTTTTTGGTGGTTGCAACCACCAGTTGCCTATCCAGGACAGATTCTCCCCTTATGAAAACACAGATTTTTTTGAGAGCACTCTATGTGCATTAATGCTCACCTCTCCAGAAAACTAAACTTGACTCTGTAACCCAATCTAACTGATTAGATAAAAGTGGCAATCTACTGCATTTGCCATACATTTCTGTAGAATACCATGGACAGTAAACTAGGCTGTGATATAGCTAAGGATCAGAACAAGAGTAGAAGCAAATTGTAGATTTCTGGAAAATCTACAGTTTTCCTGAAAAAAGAGACAAATTTAGCTGGCATGCTTTTTGCTCTTTACCATTGCCCCTTTCTTCCTGCCTGAAATGGGGAATGATTGTGAAAGTCAATGCCAATGTTTTTCCATCACAAGGAACCAAACTTCAAGATTAGAGGATGAGAAAGCAAATAGGAGCCCGAGTCACAATTATTTTGTTGAGCAGCTACACTTTGCTTAGGCTGCTTATCTCTTAACTTCTCGGTCAGTGAGAAAAAAATAGGTAAACTATTGAGGCAAGTCATGTAATTTGGTTTCTCTCACATGCAGCAGTATCCAATCCTAACAGTGTAATAAAAGTGGGGGGAAACAGGAAGGGGGAACATATAAATATTTGTATTTTAAACTTGCTTCTGGGTAATTCTAATGTGAATCTCTCTTGTTCTATAAGGAGAAACTGTTCACCTACTCCATGACATCTAGACTAGGGCTTTGCAAACTTTAATGTGCATATAAATCAACCAATGTTCTTGTTAAAATGCAGACTCCAATTCCATTGGTATGGACTGGGGCCTAGAATTCTGAAATTTTAGCAAGCTTCCATGTGATGCTAATCATTCCACTCCCTGTACCAAACTCTGGGTAGTAAGCAGCTAGACACAAAACTGAACAATAATCTTAATTCCAATTGTACACAGTGTTCTTTATGTTCAGATGGCTCTCCTTAACTATATCTGAAAGATTTGTTCTAACCCAGAGCCTTATAATGAAAAACATAATAAAACCTGCCATATGGAAATAATCACACATATTTTACTGAACACTGCACATTCTCTCTCTCTCTCTCTCTCTCTCTCTCTCTCTCTCTCTCTCTCTCTCTCTCTCTCTCTCTCTCTCTCTCCATTCTACCTATACTCACATATGCACTACTAAGGTATAATTTTTTAAAATTATAATTTGTATGTCAAAGATTTTATTCAAAAATGTAATTAATTAAGGAACCAGCAAAATGTTAAGACTGAGTCAAAGAACATTTGAGAAGATAGCTACTTGTTGGCAATTCAATAAAGAATGTTAGCAGAAGATTGTTGGGCTAAATACAAAACTGACAATTGTCTACAGGGCAATAAACTATATGCTGTGGAGTTATCTTTTCTGTGAGATAACTTACTTGCATCTCTACTGGATTAAAAATTTTCCATTTAACATGTAACCTCACTATGCCTGGGATCTGTCATCAATAGCCTTGATAGCATATTTGTATATAAGATAAACACATATATAAGATATAATAATTGTTAAATGTTGCTGTGGTATAAATGCTATTAACTCCAATCCAGACTTGCTGGGGGTCAGAAAATGGCTTAGCTATGAGTACTTTGATGAAATGTTATATCCTGATTTGCTTCTTCTCTTGTTCTGGTCCTTTGCTATCCACTGATCCTTAGCTATATCACAGCCTAGTTTACCATCCATGACATTCTACAGAAAACAGTTCTCTTTAATTGCTTCAGAGAAAACTCCATGGACACCTCAGTTGCACTGTGAGTAACTACTCAAAGGGAAGGCTCAAGAGTGGAAACTATGCCCCTTGTATTTTAAATAGCTCTGTAACTCAAATACTAATTGCTACTTAGTAAGCACATTAAAATTCTGGTATAAGAGATACACCTCTTCCAATATACAAACTGTAAAACAGGCTATTGCAGTTACATTTCATGTATAGATAGATAAATTTTTCTCTCAGCAGTTGGGGCAAAACAAGAGCCTATCCTGGCTTTTGGAGGAAGAAAATACTTTTTTTGTTTTGAATTGAAGTTTTGCTCTTGTTCCAGAGGCTGGAGTGCAATGGTGCAATCTCAGCTCACTGCAACCTCTGCCTCCCAGGTTCAAGTAATTCTCCTGCCTCAGTCTCTTGTCTTAGCTGGGATTATAGGTGTGCACCACCACACCCAGCAAATTTTTATATTTTCAGTAGAGATGGGATTTCATCATGTTGGCTAAGCTGGTCTTAAACTCATGACCTCAGGTGATCCATCTGCCTCGGCAAATTTGATAGAGTCAAGACCCAACACTGTGCTGTATTTGGAAGACCCATCTCACGTGCAGAGACACACATAGGCTCAAAATAAAGGAACAGAGGAATATTTACAAGCAAATCAAAAGCAAAAACAAAAGCAGAGGTTGCAATCCTAGTGTCTGATAAAACAGGCTTTTAACCAACAAAGATCAAAAAAGATGAAGGGCATTACCTAATGGTAAAGGAATCAATGCAATGAGAAGAGTTAACAATCCTAAATATATATGCACCCAATACAGGAGCACCCAGATTCACAAAGCAAGTTCTAAGAGACCTACAAAGAGAATTAGACTTCCACACAATAATAGTGAGAGACTTAACAATCCACTGTCAATATTAGACAGATCAACGAGACAGAAAATTAACAAGAATATTCAGGACTTGAACCAAGCTCTGGACCAAGAGGACCTAATAGACATCTACAGAACTCTCTACCCCAAATCAATAGAATATACATTTTTCTCAGCACCACACAGCACTTATTCTACAATTGACCACATAATTGAAAGTAAAACACTCCTCAGCAAATGCAAAAGAACAGACATTATAACAGTCTCCCAGACCACAGTGCAATCAAATTAGAACTCAGGATTAAGAAACTCACGCAAACCACACAAATACAAGGAAACTGAACAACCTGCTTCTGAATGACTACAGGGTAAATAACAAAATTAAGGCATAAATAAAGAAGTTCTTTGAAACCAATGAGTACAAAGATACAATGTACCAGCATCTCTGGGACACAGCTAAAGCAGTGTTTAGAGGGAAATTTACAGCACTAAATGCCCACAGGAGAAAGTGGAAACGATATAAAATTGACACCCTAACACCACAATTAAACTAACTAGAGAAGCAAGAGCAAACAAATCCAAAAGCTAGCAGAAGACAAGAAATAACTGAGATTGGACCAGAATTGAAGGAGACAGAGACACGGAAAACCCCTTAAAAAAAAATCAATGAATTCAGGAGCTGATTTTTTTAAAAGATTAACAAAATAGATGCACAACTAGCCAGACTAATAAAGAAGAAAAGGGAGAAGAGTCACGTAGACATAATAAAAAATGATAAAGGGGAGATCACCACTGATTTCACAAATATAAACTACCATCCAAGAATACTATAAACACGTCTATGCAAATAAACTAGAAAATCGGGAAGAAATGGATAAATTCCTTGACACATGCACCTTCCCAAGACTAAACCAGGAAGAAGTCGACTGCCTGAATTAGACCAATAACAAGTTCTGAAATTGAGGCAGTAATTAATAGCCTACTAACCAAAAAAAAAGCCCAGGACCAGATGGATTCACAGCCAAATTCTACCAAAAGTACAAAGAGGAGCCGATAATATTCCTTCTGAAACTATTTCAAACAAGAGAGAAAGAGGGAATCCTGCCTAACTAATTTTATGAGGCCAGAATCATCCTGATACCAAAACCTGGTAGAGATACAACAAGTAGAGAAAATTTCAGGCCACTATCCCTAATGAGCATCAATGCAAAAATCCACAATAAAATATTGGCAAACCAAATCCAGCAGCACATCAAAAAGCTTATCTACCACAATCAAGTCAGCTTCATCCCTGGGATGCAAGGCTGGTTCAACATATGCAAATCAATAAACGTAATCCATCACATAAAGAGAACCAAAGACAAAAACTACATGATTATCTCGATAGATACAGAAAAGATCTTCAATAAAATTCAACACCCCTTCATGCTAAAAGCTCTCAATAAACTAGGTATTGATGGAATGTATCTCAAAAAAATAAAAGCTATTTATGACAAACCCACTGCCAGTATCTTACTAAGTGGGCAAAAATGGAAACACTCCCTTTGAAGACCAGCACAAGACAAGGATGCCCTCTCTCACCACTCCTATTCAACATAGTATTGGAAGTTCCAGCTAGGGCAATCAGGCAAGAGAAAGAAAGAAAGGGTATTCAAATAGGAAAAGAGGAAGTCAAATTGTCTCTGTTTGCACATGACATGAATGTATATTTAGAGAACCCCAATGTCTCAGCTCAAAATCCCCTTAAGCTGATAAGCGACTTCAGCCAAGTCTCAGAATACAAAATCAATGTGCAAAAACAAGCATTCCTATATACCAATAATAGACAGAGAGCTAAATCATGAGTGAATTCCCATTCACAATTGCTACAAAGATAATAAAATACATAGGAATACAATGACAAGGGATGTGAAGGACCTCTTCGAGGAGAACTATGACCACTGCTCAAGGAAATAAGAGAGGACACAAACAAATGGAAAAACATTCCATGCTCATGGATAGGAAGATCAATATCATGAAAATGGCCACACTGCCCAAAAGGTAATTTATAGATTCAATGCTATCCCCATCAAGCTACCATTGACTTTCTTCACAAAATTAGAAAAAACTACTTGAAATTTCACATCAAACCAAAAAAGAGCCTGTATAGCCAAGACAATCCTTAGCAAAAAGAACAAAGCTGGAGGCATCATGCTACCTGACTTCAAACTATACTACAAGTTTACAGTAACCAAAACAGCATGGCACTAGTAACAAATCAGACACATAAACCAAAGGAACAGAACAGAGGCCTCAGAAATAATGCCAAACATCTACAACCATCTGATCTTTGACAAACCTGACAAAAACAAGCAATGGGGAAAGGATTCTCTATTTAATAAATGGTGTAGAAAAACTGACTAGCCATATGCAGAAAACTGAAACTGGATCCCTTCCTTATACCTTATACAAAAATTAACTCAAGATGGATTAAATACTTAAACATAAGACATAAAACCATAAAAATCCTAGAAGAAAACCTAGGCAATACCTATGGTAATACCTATGTTCAGGACATAGGCATGGGCAAAGACTTCATGACTAAAACACCAAAAGCAATGGCAACAAAAGCCAAAATTGACAAGTGGAATCTAATTAAACTAAAGAGCTTCTGCATAGCAAAAGAAACTATCATCAGAGTAAATAGGCAACCTATAGAATGGGAGAAAAATTTTGTAATTTATCTATCTGATAAAGGGCTAATATCCAGAATCTACAAGGAATGTAAACAAATTTACAAGAAAAAAAACAAACAAACCATCAAAAAGTGGGTGAAGGATATGAACAGACACTTTTCAAAAGAAGGCATTTATGTTGCCAACAAACATGAAAAAAAGTTCATCATCACTGGTCATTAGAGAAATGCAAATTAAAACCACAATGAGATACCATCTGATGCCATTTAGAATGGCAATCATTAAAAAGTCAGGAAATAACATATGCTGGAGAGGATATGGGGAAAGAGGAATGCTTTTACACTGTTGGTGGGAGTGTAAATTAGTTCAACCATTGTGGAAGATAACGTGGTGATTCTTCAAGGACCTAGAAACAGAAATACCATTTGACACAGCAATCCTATTACCGGGTATATAACCAAAGGATTACAAATCATTCTACTATAAAGACACATGCACATGTGTGCTTATTGCAGCACTGTTCACAAGAGCAAAGACTTGAAACCAACCTAAATGTCTATCAATAATAGACTGGATAAAGAAAATGTGGCACATATACACCATGGAATACTATGCAGCCATAAAAAGGATGGGTTCACGTCATTTGCAGGGACATGGATAAATCTGGAAACTATCATTCTCAGCAAACTTATACAGGAACAGAAAACCAAACACCCTATGTTCTCACTTGTAAATGTGAGTTGAACAATGAGAACACATGGACACAGGGAGGGGAACATCACACACCAGGGCCTATTGGGGGGTGGGGGACTCAGGGAGGGATGACATTAGGAGAAATACCTAATGTAGATGATGAGTTGATGGGTACAGGAAACCACCACAGCACATGTATATCTATGTTCTATACATGTATCCCAGTAATTAAAGTGTAATTTTTTTAAAAAGAGTACATAATATGTTACTCAATGTATATGAACTTCAAGAAGTTAGAAAGTAATCTATAGTTACAAAGAGTATATCAGTGTTTTGGAGAGTACCTGAGGTGAGGAAGGGGCAAAAGGGAGGCATTTGGAAAAGTTTGGAGGTAATGTACATTTTTATTTTTTTTATTATGGTAACAGTTTCATTGATATATACATATGTCAAAACTCATTAAGTTGTTGGACTTAAATATATGCCATTTATTACAGCAGAATAAAGCTGTTTAAAAAATTTTTCAGGTCCCACAAAGAAAATGTCAGGTTCATGGAACAAACTCAAATGCCCATCAATGATAGACTGGATAAAGAAAATGTGGCACATATACACCATGGATACTATGCCACCATAAAAAGGAATGAAATCCTGTCCTTTGCAGGGACATGGATGAAGCTGGCAGCCATCATCCTCAGCAAACTAACACAGGAACAGAAAAGCAAACACACATGTTCTCACTCATAAGTGGGAGTTGAACATTGAGAATACACGGACACAAAGAGGGGAACAACATACAGCATGGCCTGTTCAGGGGTTGGGGGTGATAGATGGGAACCCAAAGGATGGGTTAATAGGTGCAGCAAACCACCATGACACACGTATACCTGTGTAACAAATCTATGTGTTCTGGACATGTATCCCATTTTTGTTTTTGTTTTTAGAAGAAATAAAAAAAAAAAAGTCAAGTTCAAATTGTTTCATTGGTGAATTTTATCAAATATTTTGAAAAATATAAAAAATTCTTACAAACTTTTTCAGTAAATAGAGGAGGAAGGAACACATTTTCCAAAGCTTTCTATGAGGCTAGTATTACTCTGATATCAAAACATCACATACTGGGGCCTGTTGGGGGGTGGGGGAATAGGGGAGAGATAGCAGGGGGTTGGGGGATTGGGGAGGGATAACATTAAGAAAAATATCTAATATAGGTGACGGGGGATGGATGCAGCAAACGATCATGGCATGTGTATACCTATGTAACAATCCTGCACGATCTGCACATGTACCTCAGAACTTAAAGTATAATAATAAAAAAACTAGACAGACATCATAAAAAAACCTACAGATCAAAAACCCTCATGAACGTAGATGCAAAAAAACCCTCTAAAAAATTAACAAATCAAATCCAGCAACATAGAGAAAGGATTATACACCATAAAAATTTGAAATTTATTAAAAGAATGCAAGGTTGATTTGACATAAGAAATTAAGTCTATGTTGTATCATATTAATAAAGTACAAAAGCACACATTCATCTGAAAAGATATGGAAATTTAACAAAATACAACACTCAATCATGTTAACAACACTCAAAAATCGAGGAACAGAAGGGAACTTCCTGTTCCTCCTAAGATCAGGAACAAGAGAAGGATGTCTACTTTTGCCACTTCTATTTAACATTATACTAGAAGTTTTAGCAGAGCAATTGGGGAAGCAAAAGAAATAAAACTTATCTCTACTTTCAGTTGTCATGATTATGTAAATAAAAAATCCTAAGAATTCTTTTTAAACATATTAGAGCTAATGAAAAAAATACAATTTTTTAAACATATTAGAGCTAATGAAGAAATTTTAGCAATGTTTCAGAATACAAGATGAATATACAAAAATCAATTGTATTCCTTACTATACACTAACAAAAAATAATTTGAAAATGAAATTAAGGAAATGATTTCATTTTAATAGCATCAAGAAGAATACTCAGGAATAAATTTAACAAAAGAAGTGCAAGACTTGAGCACTGAAAAATATAAGCAATAAATAAATAATATCTAATTAAGTGGAAAGACATCCCATTTTCATAAATTGAAAGATTTAATGTTGTTAAGATGGTAATAATCCCCAAATGTATCTAAAGATTTAATGTAGTCCTCATCAAAATTCCAACAGGTTTTCCTACAGTAACTAAAATTGTAATTTGAAAACTTATATGGAAATGCAAATGATTTAGAACACCACAAAAGCACTGAAAAATAATAAAGTTAGAGAATACATACTACCCAATTTCAAACACTCATGAAGCCACAGTAATCCAGACTGTTTGGCACTACTCCAAAGATAGACAGGTAGATCGTGGAAAAGAATTTAAAAACCAGAAATAAATTCTTACATTTATGGTCAACTGATTTTTGACAAAAATCCTGAGACATATCAACAAACTTAATAATAATAATAAAGGAAGAAGGAGGGGGAAGAGACAGAGGAGGCAAAGAAGGAGGCAGAAGAAGAGGAGGAACTGTGGCTCTTCACTAACTACCTACATTAAAAAAGTAATGAAATAGATCACAGACCTAAAGGTAAAAGCTGAAACTACAAAATTTCTGTAAGAAAACATAGGAGAAAATATGACCTTGGTTTAGGCAGTGTTTGGGATATGACCTCAAAGCACTATCTATAAAAGAACAAATCAATAAACTGGACTTCATCAAAATTAAAATCTTTTATACTTTAAAAGATACTATTTAGAGAATGGAGAGACTACTCCTAGATTGGGAGAAAATATTTTCAAATCATATATATGCTAAAGGGGTTTTATCCAGAATAAAGAAGAATACTTCAAATTCAATATGAATATAAACAGCCCACTTGAAATGATCAAAATATTTGAATTGACATTTCACAAAAAATATAGCCACTCTGGAAGACAGCTTGACAGTTTCTTACAAAACTAAACATATGCTTACCATATGACTCAGCAGCTGCCCTCCTTGGAATATACCCAAATGAGGTGAAAACTTATGTCCACACAAAAGCCTGCACATAAATGTGTACAGCTTTATTCATTATTGCCAAAACTTGGAAACAACCAAGATATCCTTCAATAGGTGAATGGATAAGCAAACTGTGGTAGATCCATACAATGGAATATTACTCAGCAATTGTAAAATGAGTGTTGAAGCCACAAAAAGGCATGAAGGAAACTTAAATGCACGTTGCTAAGTGAAAGAAGTCAGTCTGAAAAGGCCACATACTAAGTTATTTCCAACTACGTGAAATTCTGGAAAAGGAAAAATGATAGAGAGAGTAAAAAAATCAGTGTTTGAGAGGCAATTGGGTGGGGAGAGAGGGATGACTAGGTGGAGTATGGGAGAATTATAGGGCAGAAAATTCGCTCAGTAGGAAACTGTAACAGGACACATGCTATTATATATTTCTCAAAACTGACAGAATGTACAGCACAAAGAGTGAATGCTAATAGTTAATAATAATGCATCAATATTGGCTCATCAATTGTAACAAAAGTACCATACTAAGGCAAGATACAAAGGGTGAGTGTATGTGTGGGAACTCTGTACTTTCCACTCATGTTTTTTGTGAACCTAAAACTGCTCTAAGAAGTAAACTCTAATCTTTGTCTGTCTATCTATCTGTCTATCCACACACACACACACACACATATATATATAAACTAATATGTAACTCTTGAGAAGTCTCAACAGATATGGTTTCCTATTTATAACTGTCGCCAGAACTTAAAAAGTCAAGTTGGAGAGGTTGTCAAAGGAATAAATAAAAGGTAGTTTCATTTTTTCCTATTCTCAGGATCATTCCACTACATTCATTCATTCACTCACTCTGCTGTACTAAAGTCATACTGAATTTTTAATATCTAATTGATCTAATGTTTTAATACCCTGATGGATCTCATTATTCTTATAATACACTGAGTCTCTGCCATATATTTTAGGCCTTAATCATGCTATCTTCTTCCTTGAAGTGCAACATTATCTTCTTAACTAGTGCTTCTTATCCTTAGGGGCACAGAACAGGAACCCTTCTCCAGTGTTCATCACAGATCCCAGTATCGTGCAGAATATAAAGTAGGTTTAAAAATATTGCTTCATTTTCATTCTTAGAACAAATGTATTATAGTTTAAGAACACCTGAATAGTATAGATTTACCACTGACTTGAAACTTAGAGCATTTGAGTTAAAAATGCTTTTTCATAAAAGTGTCCTTTAAAAACATAAAGATATATATATGATTCATAATTTTTCAAAGTCATATAACCCCCAAAGCTTATATCATCTTCAGCTGGGGCCATGAAACTTATCATAGCTTAACTCATAGAAGCAGCACTAAGACAGCGCTTCATCTTTCTCTTCTGCTCGGCCATCTCACTTACCTTCCAACCTCAGAGAGGATGCATGAGGTATAAAGAAGAAAAGGATAAAGTGTGTTCGCCTGAGGAAAAATTCAGAAAGGAAGGAAATCACATATTAAGTGACAGTAGGCCTGGACATTGGGAGAATGATTTAGGCAATCTTTGAAGTGAATACACCATGGAATACTTCCGTGTGATGAGCAGAAATAAAGAATGCACAACTATGGACAAGGAGGTGGAAGGACTACATTGGCAGAGAAGGAAGAGCTTTGAAAATTTTATTTTGTGGTATAATTATTTAAAACACCATTATGGTTACAAAGTCAAATCTATAAAATAAGAAATATTCTGAAAAGCTTAGCTTCTATCTCATACCTTCAACATAGTAGGACTTTTAGTTTAAAATAGAGCTGGCTAGCAGCCTCTGTGGAAACTTCTCTTAACCTGCAATGAAAATAACTTTGATGATATGAAAAAAGACAATTCAAAGCACTGAAAACTTGCCCCAATGTCAATTTGTTTTCAGAATATGAGAGGAATTTCAACTAAAATAAAGCAGAAGGAAAGAGATTAAAAAATGTTGCTGCTGTTCCACTGTGCTAAGCTCCCTTACAAGTCATTTGGAAGACTCTGTTCCTCTCAATCCTTTATTCAGGAACTCAAAGCTTATACTATACAGAGGGCTGGGCACCTATGCTTCTACTTGATGGAGCATCATTCTACCCCCACCACTTCCACAAATTTGGACTGAAATTTGCAGAAAGCCACAGGACTAAAAGTGGATAGGAAGCTTTCTGCAGCATATCGAGTTCTAAAATATAAGCTACTCATATATAAAACCCCACAGGCAGAAATAGATAAATTAAAGGTCCAAAGGCAGTGCACAAAGGGACTTGCAGTATTTTTTAAATTATCTCTTAATTCCTCCAAATAATGAGGATAAGAGAATATTTCAGATTCATTCAATAATCCTGTGTTAGAAAATAGTAGGATAACTGCAGAGAATTGGTTTCTAGACATCAACCAGTCTTCTAGCTATTGTTATGAAAAGGGATTAGATAAAGAGTGAGGCCAAAGGCACTCACACACCTTACCAATCACAAACATCAGTTCAGGATATTTCTTGACTTGTGTGAAGATAAGCAAAACAGGAAAACACAAGAGCATGGTATGTATTAAAAGCAGAGAAAAGCACAGCATCTGAAAAACTCAGAAAGGGCAAAGTTCAAATCCTTAAAAGATCAGAAGATACCATCTTTTTTTATTTTTATTTTTTATTGCATTTTAGGTTTGGGGGTACATGTGCAGAGCATGCAATACAGTTGCATAGGTACACACATGGCAGTGTGTTTTGCTTCCTTTCTCCCCTTCACCCACATTTGGCATTTCTCCCCAGGTTATCCCTCCGCACCTCCCCCTCCCACTGGCCCTCCCCTTTTCTCTTAATGAAATAAGAGTACAGGCAAAAAGAAAAAATAGTAAGACTATATATAAAGGAAAATGAATAGGATAGAAAAAGATTACACTGAAATTAAAAACAATATAGAATTAAATCCCACTGGAGGCAGTAAAGAGCAAAATTCACTCTGAATGGTATCAAATTAGTGAAGTGGAGGTCACACTTGGGAAATACTTACAGAAGGCGGAGGAAAAAGAATAAGAATTTAAACTACTTTACAGTATACAGAATAGAGTATGAAGAGTTAAATTTAAGAATTAAAATCTTTTTCAGAAAAACAGGAAACTAGAATAGAAGCAATAATCAAACTCACAATTAAGAAAATATCATTAAGAGTAAAATTGCACAAAGCCAATTGAAAGGGCTCATGGACACATGCTGACAACAAAGAATTTTAAGATATTAGGAAAAATAGGTTTACAAGTACCTGTGGTAGACAGAAGAGATTTACTACAAAAATGATAAAATTTAGGATTGGCTCATATTTTCCTACTGTACCTAATGCAATGCCTGGTGCTTAGCCAAAAGTTTATAAATACTCAGAGAATAAATGAATAAAATAATGAATAAATATGTGATGGCAACAGAAAACAAGAGTCAGAAAATAAAAGATCCATGCTCTTCTAAAAAAAAAAAACTAAAGAATTAACCAATTTCCTAAGGAATTATCAAAACAAACTCATCACATAAGGGAATGTTTTGGTACAGGAACCCTGGTAGACCTAACCACGGGACTATGAGTTAAAAAAAGTTACTAACAAGTATTAAGGACACAGAAGGCACTGCAGAAGAGAAACCTATTTACTTTGAATATTGTCAGTTTAAATTCATGCCTACTAGGGAAGAGGGAACTTTAGGAGGTATTGGAGAACATTATTAATTTCAAACTAAAATAAACTCCTGTACTAAGAAGATAACTATAAATTATTTGAAAATTTCAGAAAGAAATTCTAAAGAAAGGAGATCACTAAAATATGTGTATATACCCCATATTCCTGCTCTCTTAGGAAACGTTTCCTTTTCTCTTCAAGATACTGAATTTTGAGCAAGTTTTTCCAGTACATATTATGGGATGAGTAGAAGGATGATTACAAAGGAACTATTAGGAATACTTAGAATAGAAGAGACTAAGGGACTTTTAAGTCCTTACATGGCTTGTAAGAACTTGTGTGGCCCCTTCACTGGCTATTCACAAGAGGTAAATAAAAATAGCATCACAAGCTTAGAAAGACTTAGTCTGGGAACAAGGAGGTACACAGGACTGGCACTATCATGGAAGCCACAACTATAAGTTTATTGCAGGAGACATGAGGAAATTCTTTATCTCTGTCACTTAGACTTGAGAAAACATGTCGTGTGTTAAAAGTATTGGTCACTCAATCATAATTGCAACTTAAAATTACACACATTTATAGGCATAACCTTTTTTTATCAGTTAACTATTGCCACACTATGCTACATAGCAAAACATCTCAAGACTCATATTTATATCGAAACATCTTGTTATATACCTTAAATCTATACAATAAAAATAATCAAATAAATTAAAAACAGCACAATGGCTTTGAACAAAAACCATTTATTATTTCTCAGGAATCTATGGGTTCATTGGGTGGTTCTGCTGACCTGATCCAGGCTCAGTTTATCTTCATTTGGCTTGTCCATGTGTCTTTGGTCAGCTAACAAGTTTGCTATCGTTCTATTAAACAAATTAAGTCATATGCCAAGCCTAAAGTCAGTGTGGATAGGCACTACCAAAAGGTAAAACTATAGAAAAGTGTGAAACGGGGCCACAATAATCCTACTACATTATGGAAATGGACAGAAGGCATTCCTATAATAAAGTCTCCTCCAGAGTTCAGTGACAGTAAACTAAAAGCAATTAAACTAGATTATAACCCATATGAACAAATATCCAATGTCTAGACATAAGACTAAAAGCAAGCACAAGAGAATGTGATTATGGCTTTTAGGGGCTGACTTTAATTCTTTCAATATTTTCTTGAGGGTTTCAAACTTTCTTTCTAGATAAAATATATTTTACAATAATAAATTTATTTTCTTGGGCATATGTATCTTGATGTGGCAAATGTCATTAACTCTATCCTCTTTTTAATCACACACCTTCTTTTCCCTCAAAACTCCTAATTTTATTGCTGTCAAATGCTCCAAACACACAGACACACACACATGCCCACATATATATACACACTCCCCTTTCACAATGGTGCCCCTAAAACAGCTACATTTTTCCTAAGGTTTAGCTCATATTATACAACATTTAGAGAAGCAGCTCTCAACCTTGCTTGCTTATTGGAATCACTTGGAAATTTGAATAAGTACTGATTACTGGATCCCACCCACAGGGCTTCTGATATAGTGGTTTGAAATGTGGCCTGCACATCAGAATTTTAAAACCCGATAGAAGTTGTTTCGAGAGATCCAAGATGGCTGAATAGGAACAGCTCTGGAGTGCAGTTCCCAGGGAGAACAATGCAGAGGGTGAGTGAACACCACTTTTCCAAAGGAGTTATTACTGCCCACAGACCAGGAGATTCCCGGGTGGAAAAGTGCCACAAGTTTCCAGCATGGCTGTTTCAGCTGGCACAGTGGGTCTCTGCACAAAAGCTCACACAAATCTGGGTAGCCACTTCAACTGGCACCTGGGATGCCTGAGAGACAGAGCCGCCCATTCAACTGAAAAAAAGGGGCTGGAACAGGGAGCCCGGTGATCTGGCTTGGTGTGTCTTACCCCTACAAAGACCAGCAATCTGAAATGCTCTGGATTGAGAGTTTCGCAGCAAGCATAGCTGGACCCAGAACATCCAGCTCAGTTGAGGGAAGGGCACCTGCCATTACTGAGGCAGTCTGCCATTACTGAGAGAGTCTGCCACTACCAACGCAGTCTGCCACTACTGAGGCAGACCGTCATTACTGAGTCAGACCACCATTACTGAAGCAGTTCTAACTATAACTCTATAAATAAAACTGCAAGGAAGCTCACACAGCAGCTGGACAGAGCCCACGGCAGCTCAGCAACCCCTCTGCTGGCAGACTGTGACTAGGCTACCTCCTTGCTTGGCAGGGCAGCTCTGAAAAAAGGCAGCAGCAAGTCAGGAACTTACAAATAAGGCCCCACCTTCCCAGGACAGAGCACCTGAGAAAAAAGGCAGTTCTTAATTCTGCTGCAGCAGACTTAAACTTACCTGCCTAGCAGCTCTGAACAGAATGGAACTCACAGATCAGCACTTGAGCTCCCATAAGGGCAGACTGTCTCCTCAAGCAGCTCCCTGAACCCAGTATATCCAAAGAGTCAGCTCAGGCTGACATCTGGTGGGTATCCTTCTGAGACAAAGATAACAGAAGAAGGAACTGACAGCAACCCTTATTTTTCTGCAGGCAAGCAGGGTCTGGAGTGGACATCCCGCAATCCTATAGCAGAGGGGCCTGACTATTAGAAGGAAAACTAAAAAACAGAAAAAAATAACTTTATCATGAAAAAAAAGATGTCCACTCAGAGTCCACTCAGAGACTCCATCTGAAAGTCATTAACTACAAAGACCACAGGTAGATAAATCCACAAAGATGGGAAGAAGCCAGCACAAAAAGGATGAAAACACCCCAAACCAAAAAGCCTCTCCTCCTCCAAGAGATCACAACTTATAACCAGCAGAGGAACAAAGGTGGATGGAGAATGAGTCTGATGAACTGACAGAAACAAGCTTCAGAAGGTGGGTAATAACAAACTTCTCTGAGCTAAAAGAACATGTCCTTACCCAATGCAAAGAAACTAAAAACCTTGAAAAAAGGTTTGATGAAATGCTAAGGAGAATAAACACCTTGGAGAAGAATATAAATGACTTAATAGAACTGAAAAACACAACACAAAACTTCATGAAGCATACACAAGTTTCAATAGCCGAATCGACCAAGTGGAAGAAAGGATATCAGAGACTGAAGATCAACTCAATGAAATAAAATGAGAAGGCAAGATTAGAGGAAAAAGAGTGAAAAGAAATGAACAAAGCCTCCACGAAATATGGGATTAAATGAAAAGACTTAACCTACATTTGATAGGTGAACCTGAACGTGACAGAGAGAATGAATCCAAGCTGGAAAACACTCTTCAGGATATTAACGTCCCCAACCTAGCAAGGAAAGCCAAAATTCAAGTCCAGGAAATACAAAGAACACCACAAAGATACTCCTCAAGAAGAGCAACCCCAAGGCACATAATCGTCAGATTCACCAGGGTTGAAATGAAGGAAAAAATGCAGCCAGAGAGAAAGGTCAGGTTACCCACAAAGGGAAGCCCATCAGACTCACAGCAAAACTCTCAGAAGAAACCCTACAAGCCAGAAGAGAGTGGGGGCCAATATTTAGCTTCCTTAAAGAAAAGAACTCTCAACCTAGAATTTCATATCCAGCCAAACTAAGCTTCATAAGCAAAGGAGAAATAAAATCCTTTGCAAACAAGCAATTGCTCAGAGATTTCCTCACCACCAGGCCCGCATTATAAGAGCTCCTGAAAGAAGCACTAAACATAGAAAGGAACAACCAGTACCAACATCTCCAAAAACGTACCAATTGGTAAAGAGCATTGACACTATGAAGAAACTACATAAACTAATGGGCAAAACGACCAGCTAGCATCACAATGGCAGGATCAAATTCACACATAACAATAACAACCTTAAAGTAAATGGGCTAAATGCCCCAATCAAAAGACACAGACTGGCAAATTGGATAAAAAGTAAAAAGCCATCAGTGTGATGTGTTCAGGAAACCCATCCCAAGTGCAAGGACACACATAGCCTTAAAATAAAGGGATGGAGGAAGATTTACAAAGGAAATGGAGAGCAAAAAAAAAAAAGCAGGAGTTGCAATCCTAGTCTCTGATAAAATAGACTTTAAACCAACAAAGATGAAAAGAGACAAAGAAGGGCATTATGTAATGGTAAAAGGATCAATGCGACAAGAAGAGCTAACGATCCTAAATATATATGGACCCAATACAGGAGCACCCAGATACATAAAGCAAGTTCTTAATGACCTACAAAGAGACTTAGTCTCCAACACAATAATAGTGGGAGACGTTAATGCTCCACTGTCAATATTAGACAGATCAACAAGACAGAAAAATAACAAGTATATCCAGGACTTGAACACAGATCTGGACCAAGCAGACCTAATAGACATCCACAGAATTCTACACCCCAAATCCACAGAATATACATTCTTCTCAATACCACATCACAACTACTCTAAAACTGACCAGATAATTGGAAGTAAATAACTCCTCAGAAAATGCAAAAGAACAGAAATCATAACAAACAGTCTCTCAGTACAATCAAATTAGAACTCATGATTAAGAAACTAATTCAGAACCACACAACTTCATGGAAACTGAACAACTGGCTCTTGAATGTTGACTGGATAAACAATGAAATGAAGGCAGAAATAAAGATGTTCTTTGAAACCAACGAGAACGAAGACACAATGTACCAGAATGTCTGGGACACATTTAAAGCAATGTCTAGAGGGAAATTTATAGCAATAAATGCCCACATGAGAAGCAAAAAAAGATCTAAAATTGACACCCTATCATCAAAATTGAAAGAGCCAGAGGAGCAAGATCAAAAAAACTCAAAAGCTAGCAGAAGACAAGAAATAACTAAGATCAGAGCCCAACTGAAGGAGACAGAGACAGAAAAAACCCTTCAAAAAATCAATAAATCCAGGAGCTGGTTTTTTTTAAAAGATCAACAAAATAGAGCACTAGCCAGATTAATAAAAAAGAAAAGAGAAAAGAATCAAACAGATGCAACAAAAAAACAATAAAGGGGATATGACCGCTGATTCCACAGAAATACAAACTACCATCAGAGATTACTATAAACAATTCTATGCACACAAACCAGTAAACCTGAAAGAAATGGATAAATTCCTGGACACTTGCACCCTTCCAAGCCTAAACCAGGAAGAAGTCGAAACCATGAATAGCCCAATAACAAGGGCTGAAGTTGAGGCATCAATTAGTAGCCTACCAACCAAAAAAAGCCCAAGTCCGGATGGGTTCACAATCAAATTCTACCAGACATACAAAGAAGAACTGGTATCACTCCTTCTGAAACTATTCCAAACAATTCAAAAAGAGGGAATACTTCCCAAATCATTTTATGAGAACAGTGTCATCCTGATACCAAAACCCAGCAGAGACTCAGCAAGAAAATAAAACTTCAGGCCAATATCCATGATGAACATAGATGCAAAAATCTTCAATAAAATACTGCCAAGCCAATTGCAACAGCACATCAAAAAGCTTATACACCATGATCAAGTAGGATTCATCCTGGGGATGCAAGGCTGGTTCAACATATGAAAGTCTATAAACGTAATTCACCACATAAACAGAACCAAAAACAAAAACCGCATGATTA
Organism: Callithrix jacchus; assembly: GCF_049354715.1. Classification (NCBI taxonomy): domain Eukaryota; kingdom Metazoa; phylum Chordata; class Mammalia; order Primates; family Cebidae; genus Callithrix; species Callithrix jacchus. Next base: position 23,491,745 of record NC_133524.1, read on the forward strand.
TCTCAATTGATGCAGAGAAGGCCTTTGACGAAATTCAACAGCCCTTTATGCTAAAAACCCTCAATAAACTCGGTATTGATGGAACGTATCTCAAAATAATAAAAGTTATTTACGAAAAATGCACAGCCAATATCATACTGAATGGGCAACAACTGGAAGCATTCCCTTTGAAATCTGGCACTAGACAAGGATGCCCTCTCTCACCACTCCTGTTCAATATAGTATTGGAAGTCCTAGCCAGAACAATCAGGCAAGAAAAAGAAATAAAGAGTATTCAATTAGGAAAGGAGGAAGTCAAATTGTCTTTATCTGCAGACAACAAGATTGTATATTGAGAAGACCACATCGCCTCAGCCCAAAATCTCCTGAAACTGATAAGCAATTTCAGCAAAGTCTTAGGATACAAAATCAATATGCAGAAATCACAAGCATTCCTATACACCAATAACAGACTTAAAGAGAGCCAAATCAAGAATGAACTGCCATTCACAATTGCTACAAAGAGAATAAAATACCTAGGAATACAACTAACAAAGGATTTAAAGGACATCTTGAAGAAGAACTATGAACCACTGCTCAAGGAAATAAGAGAGGACACAAACAGATGGAAAAACATTCCATGCTCATGGTTTGAAAGAATCAATACTGTGAAAATGGCCATAATGCCCAAAGTAATTTATAGATTCAATGCTATCCCCATCAAGCTACATATGACCCTCTTCACAGAACTGGAGAAAACCACCTTAAACTTCATATAGAACTAAAAGAGAGCCTGCATAGCCAAGTCAATTCTAAGCAAAAAGAACAAACCTGGAGGCATCATGTTACCTGACTTCAAACTATACTACAAGGCTATAGTAATCAAAACAGCATGGTACTGGTATGAAAACAGAGATATAGACGAATGGAACAGAACAGACGCCTCATAAATAAGGCCAAACATCTACAACCATCTGATCTTTGAGAAACCTGACAAAAACAAGCAATAGGGAAGGGATTCCCTATTTAATAAATGGTGTTGGGAAAACTGGCTAGCCATGTGCAGAAAGCAGAAACTGGACCCCTCTCTGACACCTAACACTAAAATTAACTCCAGATGGATTAAAGACTTACATTTAAGGCCTAACACCATAAAAACCCTAGAAGAAAACCAAGGCAAAACCATTCAGGACATAGGTATAGGCAAGGACTTCATGACTAAAACACCAAAAGCATTGGCAACAAAAGCCAATATAGACAAATGGGATCTAATTAAACTCCAGAGCTTCTGTGCAGCAAAAGAAACAATCATTAGAGTGAATCAGCAACCAACAGAATAGGAGAAAAATTTTGCAATCTATCCATCTGACAAAGGGCTAATATCCAGAATCTACAAAGAACTAAAACAGATTTACACACACACACACACACACACCACACACAGAGAGAGAGAGAGAATTAACCCATTCAAAAGTGGTCAAAGGACAGGAATAGACACTTTTGAAAAGAAGACATTTATGAGGCCAACAAACATATGAAAAAATGCTCATCACCAATGGTCATTAGAGAAATGCAAATCAAAACTACATTGAGATACCATCTCACGCCAGTTAGAATGGTGATCATTAAAAAAATCTGGAGATGTGGTAACCATAAAGATAAAAACTATAATAGATACACTAAAAATAAATAGAGAATCAAAACATAAAAAAAGATCTGGATACAACAGATGCTGGAGAGGATGTGGAGAAATAGGAACACTTTGGCACAGTTTGTGAGAGTGTAAATTAGTTCAACCATTGTGGAAGACAGTGTGGCGATTGCTCAAGGACCTGGAAACAGAAATTCCATTTGACCCAGCAATCTCATTAGTGGGTATATATCCAAGGGATTATAAATCATTCTATTATCAAGACACATGCACATGTATGCTCACTGTGGCACTGCTTACAATAGCAAAGACCTGGAACCAGCTCAAATGCCCATGAATGACAGACAGGACAGGGAAAATGTGGCACAGATACATGATGGAATACTATGCAGCCATAAAAAGTGACAAGTTCATGTCCTTTGTAGGGACAGGGATGAATCTGGAAACCACAAAGAATATTTGGTTCTCACTCATATGTGGGAGTTGAACAATGAGAACACATTGACACAGGGAGGAGAACATCATACACTGGGGCCTGTTGAGGGATCAGGGACAAGGGGAGGAATGGCTTTAGGAGAAATACCTAATACAGATGACAGGCTGATGGATGCAGCAAACCACCATGGTACATGTATAACTATGTAACAAACCTGCACATTCTGCACATGTACCTCAGAACTTAAAGTACATTAAAAAATAATATTTTGGATCAACATTCTAAAATATTTATCTATTAAAACTGAAGACCAAAAGAGAATATTTAGAAGAAATGAGTTAGGGTCATATCATGCTGGTATAGGATTCAGGTTAGTTCAGCTATCATCACTAAAGGTACTATAAGTAGGGTGGCCATATGGCTGGCTTTCTTAGGACTGTCCCTGCTTATACCTGTTGTAAACCAATCAATGCCTGTTACTGATATTTAGTTCTACATTTCATTTTCAAAAGTGTTAGCTCAGTTTGAACTAACTAGAATTCATATTTAAGAAATATATTAAAATTTCTACAAATGTAATTTAATTTCACACAATTTACAGCAGGATCTTAAGTTTTGTTATAAATCCCACTGGCTAGATTTGGAGTCTTGTTTATAAGCCAGTATGTTATATTACACACACTAGTATATATTTGGAATGTCTCTTTAAGCTTTTCAAAGAGCTTTATATCTAGCCTCTAATTTTACCTTTGTTAACTTCACAGGAATCATATGATTGTGGCATAGGAATATGTCTAGATTTTCATGGGACTTTTTTTTTTTACTTCATATAGAAAATTCTGTAAAGTACATCTTAAATTTGGTTATTTTTTTTTTCAGAAACCAGAAGGCAGTGTTGTCTGTCAAACATTAACCCATTCAACCATAGGGTAGGGGTTATTCTGTTTTAGGTGGTATCTCCTTCCTCCTCTCTGAGCCATTTGGAAAGCTGCTACCAAGTGGAAAACTGCTCTGTTAAGAGTAATTAAGACATTTCATCTGTGCCTATCTAAAAGGCAAAACCTTTAGAGCATATATGTCTGCCAATTATTATCTGTAAAATGTCTTAAGGACTATTTCAGAGAAAGGGAACCCCAGCAGCTCTGTTTCTGAGCTTCCTCCTAAGATTTCTTTTGAGACTGCAATTTTATCTGCTTTTAGGTTTGGTTTTCTTATAGGCTTTTATTGAGAGAAATGTTTGAAAACAAGAAATGTCGTCCAAACTGTTCATTTCACAGGTAAGGAAATGAGTTCAGAAAGCCTGCATGCCTTTCAAAGAGTAATTAAATATTGTTTTTCTGGTTTCGGCCCACAGCAAACCCACTAGAAAAACAATTCCTCTGCACGCCAAATGTTAAATGTTGTCCTTAGTTTATTCTGATGTGCTTTCTGGGCAGTACTTTCTCAAACTTTGCTTATAAAATAATCATCTGTCCACCTATACTGGGATGATTGTATTACAACAGAGAGATGCTACTTTTGCCTATCTGCCTCCAATTATGCAAAACAGCATTTCCCCTACTTCTGTTTACCCTTCCGGGAAGAACAGAGGTCAACCAAATGCAAGATCTTCTCTTTATTTCCCATTTTCTTATTTCCTTTCCTTGGAAAAAATCTGTAAGGAAACATGGCCTGGTGTAGGGTATTTGGCCATCTTGACTTCCAGTAGGAAAAAGTGTTATCAGTTACCATGACAACCGCATTTTTCCCAGAGCTCCCTGCTGCAACTCATTTGCACTAAACAAGAACAAATCATTATTATTCAATGAAGGCCCTGATAAAGCTCTTTTCCTTTTAATCGTTTTCAATACTCCTTGAAACTCTCTTTTCTACAAAGTGAAATGGCTCTCTAGGGCGCATACATTGAATTTTTTTCGGAGAATGTCACCTTTACTACCTATTTACCAAGCAAGCATAGTGCATGAGTACAGTCCATGATATCTACCTTCTGGGCACTTGTTAGATATTTCTACTATGAGTAGACTTTGATTTAACTAAAAGTTCAAAAGATGTTTCTGATATTTAATAGCTTACTTTTCTTCAACTTCTCTCGCTTCTCTATATGTATTGCAAGATGACTAGCACCATCAAAATTTTTTCATTCAAATTTAACATTAAACTTTTCCAAGTGGCATACAGAATGAGAGCTTTTAAACTTCATATCAATAAGATCAGAAATGGAATACGTTTCAGATGGGGCCTGATCTAAAAAACATTCAATTACTTTACTTTTTTCTGCCTTCTCCTGTATCTACTTCCTCCTAAAGTTAGTTTTCTTTATCCACACACAATGTCAGCCTATGGCTTCTAGGAATGCCATGCTTTCTTGTTTGTATCTGGCATATAATAAATATTTCTCATGTAGCTTCCAGAAAAATCTCTCCTTATACTTTTTGTCCTGAATTGGGTCCTGTATCAAAGCATTGTGGCCAGAAGGAGAGAATAGGCTGATTTGAGTGCCTACCCCTTGGAGTACTGATGTCGTGAGGGGGTACAGGTGGTAGGATGGGAAGGTTTCCCATGATGCCCATGGAGGAGAGGAATAGATATCTGAATAAATTAAGCAACTTTTACTAATATGAACAAGTTGGCACTCAGTATCTCAGAATAACAAATATTCTAGAGTATTCTAGAATTCCTAAGCCCCTCCACAACAACATGCTTTCTCTCTCTCTCTCTCTCTCTCACATACATGCACACATAGAGGCATACACACAAACACAATGCCTTCACTAAAACATGAATTAAATTGTTGCCTTGGATTTTTATATGTATGGTATTAATAAAAGAAATCTTCTGAGAGAAAACTGAAATGCCTGTTACAAGCATTGATGTATAAGATCAGAATCTTCTATAACAGAGGCTGGCAAACTACAATATTTTAGGCTTTGTGGGCCATACAATTTCTGTCCCAACTACTCAACTCTGCCATTGTAGCAAAAAGCTGGCCATAGACAAGAAGTAATCAAATGGACATCACTGTGTTCCAATACAACTTTATTTACAGAACCAGGTATGGGATGGGATTGGCCCATGGCCCCATTAGCCCCCAGGTTGCTCATCCTTGCTCTGTATAATAAACTCAAATGAAGTGAAAGGAACTTGCATATTTATTTTCACTGGTAGTGAAAACTGTAACTCATCTTGTTTTGCTCATTTTTATGCTACCAGGAAGCTCAGAGCTAAATTAACTGTTCCCCTTAATAAGTACTGCTTCCAATTTTCTTTGGTATTTGAGTATCTTTCCTTCTATATGGTCTCATATCTCTGCTTTTCTACTGTAAAACTTTCTTAACTCTATGTCCTTTTTAATATTGTAAAGTCTTCATGTTTGACATGGATGAAGGGTAAATTGTATTTACAACTTTCATCACTCTCTGGCTTTTTCTCTCTCCGCCACACACACACAGAAACACACACACACACCCCACAGCGTCTCAGTCTCCTTCAAACCCATTATACAAATAGACAAACTCAGACCCAGTATCACTATAATCATAAAGCAAAGAAGTACTGGTCACTTAACTATCACCTTGATCTCCTATGTCTGAACTCAGCTTATTCTAGAAATAAGAATAGAAATAGCAATACAAAGGAACATTTTCTAGAACTGTCACATTGCCACAGTGCAAATTGTTCCTAGTTTTACCTTAGATAACGTACCACCAGACCTCTCTTTCTTTTTCAACCTCTCTCCCTCCGTCTGTCCCTCTCCCTGTCTCACCTTTGCTGCCTATTTTCCTCTTGCTTCTGTTGTCTCACAGCCTGAACTCTTACGGGCTCATCTTAAATCTTGGTTTTCACCTGTGTTTTAAGTCTCTTTGTCACCCTGCTGCTTCTCCTTCTATTCTATATAGATCCCGTGGCTTTCTCGACTTTGTTGCTGCCCTTATAGGGTTATTGTTGCTATGTCCTTTCCAAGAATCCTCCCTGGTCTGTGCTCCCACTTTCATTCCTGACTTGCTGTAATCCCTCAACTGTTCTTGAATATAGTTTCATTTCTGGCCTTTGGCTTTAATCTCTGGCTGTCAACATCATCTTTTCTTCTGTTCTTTTCTCCAGCAGCTCCAGTCCAGGGGCTATATTTGTTAATAGCCTTAGGCTAAAGAATCATCACAAGCAACTCTCAAAATTGGCCCTTGTTGCCTTAGAAGATAAAAAGCAAGGAAGAGAAAAAACAACTAAGAGAAGAGTAAATCAAACAAATGCAGTCATGTTAGTGTGCATAGACCTTAGTTTCATTAGCCTCTGCTCACTACCATGTCAGCTGGAAACTGTGCGTAAACCTCCCAAGAAAGGAACTGCAAGCCTATAACACACTAGGCATTAATGTGGAGCTAGAACAGATTTAATGGAGAAACTCATCATATTCTCCCCATACTAGGCTCTATGAAATTATCCAAAAAATAATTACAGAGAAAACAATGCACTTTAATTTATCTTTGGAGATTATTATTGGAATGTTCTTCAACTCTGTGATTTGGACTTTCTCACTAGAGATATCTTATTTTGGTTTTAAAAATAACTAGAGTCAAATATTTCTTTTTAATTCCAAAATTTTCCAAAAGACTAAGCTTTTTCAAGTACAAATTTCATTAGGGACTAAACAAGAAACTGAGCACATATTTCACTGAAATGTTCTCTTTCCCACTGAGACTAAGAAAATAAATTAGGTTAAAAACAAACACTTAAAAAGCAAGTAGCTTGGAAGATGTACTCTGAAGCTTTGCTCAAAAAGTTGAGGCAGAGATTTGTCAATATCTGGTTAATTTTATTAAAACTGAACAGGCTTGGATACCTACATGCATGCAATACTATGTGCTTAGGGCATCAGGAAAGCAAGGTCCTATGAAAATATTTATTTAACAGTTATGAATTATATTTCAAAGCAAGCATTAGAATACTCATCATCACAGAAAAATCAGAGTTTTCTATCATTTGGTATTGTTTTTATTTGACATTATTTATCAGTATATGGGGGCCATAAACTTTTAGGGATAGGGCCTCTAACAGTCCTATTTTTACTCAGCCCACAATAGATGCATGCATACACACACACCACACCTGAGCTAAGTAATTTTTTACTCATAAGAATTTAAAATTAAAAGTCATCCAGTTAATCACATTTCTAACTTTTCTAGTCCAATTACAACGTAACTCAATCAAAAAATAAACACAGTTCTTTGGAAACACTTCTATTACATGGAGAAACAAACATTGATATTATAGTTTGCTTTATTAATAACTTTAATCCTATTGAATATTTAAGATCACATTTTCAAGTTGCTTGCATGTTTTTCTTTAAAAAATAAAGCCATGAGATGAGTCAGCTTTATTACTAGCTGTTTTGAGAAGAGAGATGGACGTTTCAAAGAGGTGAACTGACTAAAATTCACACACTTAGAACCATGACCAAACCAGAATTACAAAGCATTTCTGAGATCTTTATCCATGAAACTTAAAATCCTTTCTAAGATACATTTAAAAATATTATCATATTACCTATGTACATAAAAATAATAAATTTCTGATATTAGATGTGGAATCAAAAAAGAGAAACTCTCAAGATACTGTTTTGGAAGTGAATGAAATGAAAATCCAAGTAGCTTTATGTTCTCATGACATTGAAAACTTTCTCTAGTTTCTATATTATAAAATTTTCTGTCTTTAAAGATTTCTCGCAAGAGAATAGAGAATCCAGTGGTCCAGGACAAGTTACCAGAATTAAGTTTTATTTCTGGTTCACTCATAGTAAGAAATCTGGCAAATTACTAAAATCAGTTGTATTTCCATATTAAGATTACTGTTAGTATCTGATAATGATTTACATTTTATTATGGGGAAAAGAACTTCTAAAATAGCCATCTGAAGGATTTTCACTCACAGCACTTCTGATACCAAATATGTGGGTTTTTTTTTTCACACCAACGACCAGTTCTCCAACAATTCAGACACCAGCTGGGTGTCCTACAATTCAACTCAATTTTGACTCAATTTTAACTACCTAGAGTTAGCACAGGCCCTACAGGTTGAGCGCTCAGTCCTAAAAGACTGCTCCCACTTCAATGCCAGTCACAAGTACAGGTTGCCATCTGTGCTTCTGACCAATCAGCTATAAATTAGGGATTCCCATGATCCCCACCAATGTTTGATAATTTGCTAGAACAACTCACAGAACTCAGGAAGATACTTTACTTACTATTACTGGCTTATTATAAGATACAACTCAGAACAGCTAAATGAAAGATATGCATATGGCAAGGTATGAGGAGTTGGGGAGCTCCCACGCCCTCTCCAGGAGAGCCAGCGTCTCAGCACCTCCATGTGTTTGCCAATCAAGAAGCTCTCTGAACCCCATTCTTTAGGGTTTTTATAAAGGGTTCATTACATAGGCATGATTGATTGGCCATTGGCAAATGTTGCAGGCTAAGGCTGAAATTTCCAACCTTCTAATCATGCTTTGGCCTTTCTGGCAACCAGCCCCCATCCTGAAACTATCTATGGCCAACCAAGAGTGGCATCTCTGGAACAAAAGATGCTCCTATCACCCACAAAATTCCAAGCAGCTAGGAACTCCATGTCAAAGAATCAGGGACAAAGGCCAAATATATGATTTTTATTATATCATACCCTCTGATTAACTTTGAAAACATAATTATGAATTTTGCTTTCTTTTTCAGTTTGATACATGATGATAATAGATCAAAAGCAATATTCATTTTAATGAGTATTTTGATAAAATCATGGATCCACAGAAGTGGAGAGGTCTGACAAATTATGGATCACACTGTTCAATATCTCATGGCTATATGAGAGTTACAATAATTTCAGATGCACTTACATTTCTTGTACATATACTAAAACCATAAATTATGGATGAGTTGCTGAGAATCATATCAAAAACTCATGGCACATTCAATCCAACTTTTTCTCTCTGACAACAGTACTAAGGCATGTTTATTCTTTAAACAAACACCTCAAATATTTACTCATATACTCTCAAATATCTCCATTTATTTATATTTCCTGCAGTAGAACATAAATTCTCCTGATAACAGTTATATATTCCAAAGCCTGCTCTCTATTGTTTTTTAAACACCTTGAAATATTTCCTTTCACAACGTTTAAAATGAAAACAATGGGGCAGGGAAATGTTACCTTGCAATGGACTCTGTTTCCTGATAGATGTGTCTTTTTCTCCATGTGAAAAATATTCCCCTCTTTTTTTCTTCTCTCTCTCTCAAATAACTCTCCCTACTCCATTTCCCTGTTAATAGGATGTTCCTATAATTGAAAAGAGGAATGACTAAGCTTAGTGACCCAGGAGCTGCCAGCTGGTTCTCAAAGCATAGGACTGTCAAGGGAAAGAAAAGAGAAACCTCCCTCCCTTTAACATTCTCCTCTACAATTTAAGTGCTTCCTCTTTTTAATTTCCCAGCCCAGATGAAATACTAGATAGTACTTTTTACTCCATTTTCTGCTTCTGTTGCCTGGTGCTTTTACTTCAGCTGAGGTCAAAGAGACGAATGCCTGGGCTATTAATCTAGTACAGGGAGCCAGCAAGTCCCCTCTCTAATGATGATGTATAATAACTGTGAGTTAAGAGGAAATCTTCTGCTTTGTGCTCTATTAACTATGCTTCATTTTTTATACTTACCAAACTTAGTCCATCTTAGAAAATTATCAGTAAGTTTTCCCTATTTTCTTCTCTTTCTTTGAACTAATGGGGAAGCCACTTAATATGATTAACTTTTGGAAATTGGCTTAGAATATGTCTAGTTGCTCTAAGCCTAGTTTCCATTCAATTCTATCTTCAAATGCATGATTATTTGTAAGGCACAGGCATGTGGACCCGAAGGAAATTACTAATATTGAGCATTGTTCTAGAAGTCTACCAGTCTATAAACTCCATGAGGAGAGACACTATCCCCGCCTCATTTGCTGTTATATTCTTAGGGTCTAATACTATTCAGGCACTTGATGAATATCTGTTGAGTGAATAGATGTCTTTCTCCAACAAGGCATCAAAAAAATATTCCAAATAGTATTTGTCTTTAAAAGCTCAATTTACAGAAATTAAAGAACTCAAATTTGAGTGATGTTCTATATTAAACTATGGGGAACAGGACATTCACAGGTGATTCTGTGTGATCATCATTATTATTATTATAAATGATGTGGCAAGAAGATGTTACTCTCCAGTGAAATAATAACTTAATCAGGAAATTAGAGCAGAATAATCTCTCAGCTGAGGCACTGTTTGCTTATTTATTATTGGTGTTCCATGTTTGGACTATATTCGGCTTCCACTTCATAGTGGAAGTAGAGTACTTTTAGTACTCTGATTTCAGTGAATGTTCAGTACCTGGGAACATATTCCTAAGAGGCCTACTAGTCACTCATTATAAAGAGTAAATTATATATAATTATTTCTATAAACATTTACCGACTACAATTTATGTGTGGGATAATGTACTATGTCCTATTGAATTTGTCCAATCATTAGGAAAGAGATTAGTCATCAAACTAAACAAAGAAAAACCCAGTTTAGCCACAATACAAACCACTCCACCTTCTTCAATGCACTTTAAAATATTTTTATTCAAGTGCATTCCACAATATTTTAAAAATGTGCATGAAGGGAAAAAATGGAAAATGTTATTATTCTATTGGACTACACAAGCATGTTTGTGTTAACATAGTAGCTACTTTTAATTATCGCTTAGTTTAAACTACTTCTCATTCCTTTATCTTAGTTCCTTTGTTCCCTTCTAAGGACTTTAATGTGACTACATCTTGGAATGATATCCTGCCTTTGCAGGAAGCAAGCAGCTTCCTGACCAAGATGGAAGTTACTAGTCCTTATTGCCGGTTCGTTTTCACTGTCCTGGTTGCCCTCAAGGTTATCCCCAATCTCAGCTCCAGTTGTCTGTCTGTTTCCCAGATTTGACTGGGCTTCCTTCATACTATATTGCATGAGAAGGTCTAGCACAAGATTAGCTCAGTCTCAACTCTGTAAAAATGGTTTGCCATTCACACTTCATTCTGTGGTGAGGCCAGCTTCACAGAAGTGCAATCAGTCTGTGCAGTCACACAGGATACCACACTCAGATGAGCGGCATGCTGTCATTATTTTGAAATCCTTAATGATTTTATCTTTGAATTTGCGTTTTACAAGTAAAGTCCAATGGGATCATGAAGCATGCATAACAGCAAACCGAATATGCAGGAGAAAGAAGAAAGCTCTGTATTTCAACACTTTCTTTGTGCTTGTTCAACATGAGACCCTGAACTTCCATTTTGAACTGGGCTCCACAGAAAATGTAGCCAGTCCTGTTCTGAGAAATATCTAAAAATGGGATCCAAACTACAATTTCTCCTAAAGAAAACATCAGAGAATTTGAGTTTCAAAACTGCTCTTTGAATATCGTCAAAAGTTTTGGTATAGTGAATCTTTATGATAAATATAGTACCTATCTAGTAAAGCAATTTAATTATCGCAGGCTGTATTAATAACCATAATAAACTCCACTCCAATAGGATTCTAGGTAGACAAGTCTTCCAGCCTCAGGACTCTCCTCATTAAACTGCAATTAGTATGATAAATAGGGAGTGTGATTTTGCTGCTGCCAGTATTAGCCTTACTTACTCATGAGGTGACAGGGGAAGCCATCGGAGACAGAATTAAAAATATTTAAACAACAAGGAAAATAGTAGAATTTGCTGTCTTCTGGTTGTTAGTTTAACACATCTGTGTGCAGGCATACCATACACATTTCAGCTGTAAATGATGAAGATCTTAAATAAGCACTGATGTCAATGTCAGTTAATACAACCCCAGTGACAATCTGTCTCAGGAAGGTCATTAAGTGTTGTGAGAATTCAAGATGACTATAATTTTAACATAGCATTAATGGGCAATCTGACTAAATAAGATGGCTACTATAGGTGACTTCAAAAACACTGTGCATTCTTAATCAGGTGATGAGATATTTCACATTTGCCAATGGTATAGGTCCCACAGCTTTGTATAACCACATAATTAACATTTATTTCATTTAAAATGCATTCCCCCTCAAAAAAAAATTTAAAAAAATAAAATGCATCCCTTAACAAGAAGGCTTTGGTGAATAGGCTTTATTGAAACCTAAAGCTAAAAATTATTACATAATTTGATTCTAATCTGTGAAGACATGCCATGCTATACTCCAGCAATCAGATTTCAGGAGAATCTCTGTATTCTTGCAGTATACACATTTTTAACCTGAGTTTCCTCGAATAGGTTTCTGTTCCTTAATATCAAATATTCCGCAAAGAAAGACAAATTAAAAATTCTAATTTTAATAAATAAATACTCAGGGGAAGAATACCTTACACCAAATAGTCTGACATTCTGCTAGATTTTTAAATTCTTTTGAAAGAAGTACCATCTACTAGATTTGATTTTAATTGGTCAATCCTAGGAATGATGGTCATTTTTTCTTTGTTCTCATCCAAATATTTTATCACCAAATGGAGAGGGCTATCTTGACATTTGGTTACATTGATTCACCATTAAAGTTTATTGCAAGTATGATTTTTTTTTAAAAAAGTTATTCGGATTTTTTTGTCCTTTAAAATAAAACACGAAAACATAGTATGGCAACAACTGTAATCTCTTGCAAATGACCCCAACTCTGCCTGTCCAGTCCTGACATTTGTTTCTCAGATCTGTACCCAATTCCCAACCCTCTACCAGGGACTCCATTAACAAGAGGCATCCAAGTGATCCTCATCCTTTGTTCTCTCAGTTCATGAAAGAGCAGCAAGCCAGGATTCATTTGATTGCCTCCTTTTCCAAAATTTATTTCAATTTTGTCATCAAATCCTGTGAATTCTGCCTCTAAGACATCTATCACATTCTCTTCTTTGGCACTCCCACAGACAAAGTGAGCACTTATCTCTATAGATTTTGTTTTTAGATTTATCAATATTTTGCTCCCTCATGGAATTGCCCTCTCCACTACCGTTATCTTCACTGGGGAAAGCTGCAAAGGAGAAAGCACTTACAGAGTGCCTACATAAATTGGTTATGAGTAACATATGCACAAGGAACAACAAATGGCGGAAGGCTGCAGGAAGTCTCTGAGGAGAAAGGCCTCTTCATGCCTCATGTTCCAGTGCAGGGTGACCTAGGCTCTGTTACCATAAACACTGTGCTCTAGGATGTAAAACCCCTTCGTAGCACTATGACGTAGCCAGACTTGTAGGCTCCTTGTAAGGCCCATGTTCCATCAGCTGTACATAGATAATAAGCTAAAGATAACCACATGTTCTTGTTTTGTGAAACTCCCAAACCACCACTGTTATCACTCCTTAGAATGATACACCAGTTCCGGCTCACTGACTCACTTCCAGCTCACTGATTCATCCCACCATCACTCCACCCCTACCCTATAGATCAAAGTCATTGTAGTCAATAAATAGTATGGATTATCAGAGTTTGGGTCTTTACTGTAGCCTCCAGAGTAATAAAGTGATGGCCTCCTGGTCCCACTTTTTATCTTAATCTGTCTTTTTCTCATTCCTTTGTTGCCACCGAACTCAGAGTACTCACGGGTGATGTAGGGCTGGCTCCCTACATTCTGGTGCACCAATATGTGGGGCTCCTGGATTCCCACCAGATCTTGTTTTTGTCCATTGCCACTCCATCTTTACTTTGCACTTATGGGATGTACAAATATTCCAATTAACTATGACTTCAATATTAATGCATAGATTATTTAACTGAATTACTAAACTTTATACATTATCATTAGAATATAAAAATATTTATTAAATCAAAAAGACCTCTGTATATGTTAATAATACATATTATTTTGAGCCTCCACTCTTGAAAACAGAAAAAAATAATGGTGAAATGACGAATAAGATATTTACTATCCAGGCAGAGTACTTCCCTTGTGCCAGGCATTGTGCTAAGAATTTTACATATATTATCTTATACAATCTTTGTAAAAACCTAGTAAAGTAGCTTATCTGTCAAGTGCACATTTTAATTATACTGTGTCTTCTACATGCAAAGAGAAACAGTGGTATCTGCTAGCTGATCTGAAGCATCAGTGCTTGTCTCGAAGTTTGCCACTTCTGATGCCAAATGTTTCTCATCACATGCTTACTCTAATTATTCCAGTTAGGGCCTTATTGCTTCATATCCTGTTGGTCTTAGTGAAGAAAAGTTCCTGCAAGAGGCACACTGCCTTTCTTTGTGTACCTTCTTTCCATGAGCTTTCTCATCCTGCCCTTCCTCTGGTACCCAGCAGCAGGGTTGGAAAAAGGGCAGGGCAGACATGATGCACTAGGTACTTGGTGTAACTCATCCTCTGAGAGTTTTATTCCACTAAGTAGAGACCTTGACACTGGAAAAATGATGTACTTATGCCACTCATTGCTATCCTTCTATCTCCTTTAGAATGATGAATCTGCATAGATGGGTCTTACTGTAGCAGGCCCAGAGTGGAATTTCTTTTTTCCAACTTCCTTCTCAAATAAGTTTTTCTCTTTATTTTTCTTTTTGAATATGTCAGAAAACACTTTGAACAACAAGAAACCACTGAATATGCTTCACTGATGTTTCCTCATGATCTCAAATGCATCATGCCTATCCATATTCTATTAACACATTCAAATTGTTTGTCATTACATTTCATTAGGTGATAACATTCAATCGACTCAAGCACAATTGCATTGGAAAAGCAAATAAGGTAGAATGGGAAGAAAAGACTTACTATGGCTGACTGCTAGCCCTTCCTCTTAGTGTTCTTCAAGCCAACCTTGACTGGATTTTTCAGGCCTCAGCAAGAGGTTATACACTGTACTTAAGTAACTATTTATCCTCCCTTACACCCTCTAACAACACTAAATGCTTGTAGTTTTCCTAACATGCCAAGCTATTTCATATTGTGGTACCTCTGTGCATACTGTTTCCTTTGTCTAGAATATTTTTCTCCCCCTTGTTCACCTGGCAAAGTTAAAGATACTTGAAAACCTAGTACAGATTACTTTCCTGTTAATCAACTTCCTCCTGGAAAGTTAATCACATTTTCAGTGATTAACTTGTAGATATGAAATACTATTGATACACGTATCACATGGGTTATAATGTCCTTCTTTGTATTTCCATTTCTATTTCTTCTTGAGAGTAGAACCCATTTCTAGTGTAACTCCCTGGCACTTAGTAGTTCCAAATTTTACGAAAATGTAGTTGCTGAATAGTAACTAAAAAAAAAAAGCTCTTAAATTGCATTAATTTTAGGTTGTAGATTTTTCATTCCCTGTAACGGACAATGTAACCTTTTTAGTGCAGAGACATTGTTTCCCCTCTACTTGCTCCACTCACTAGAACTAAAGTACATGCAATGTCCAGGAGGACTGGTGATGGGTAATTACTCTTGTCAGGTGCTTTCGACTAGCATCAAAATCAGGCCCTTTATAGCACATATTCATATAAATGACAGCTCAAGTCAAATCTATCTATCTCCCTAAATAGATGAAACCATTTCCCACCCTTCAAACATTCTTTTCTCTTCTCTAAGGTTATGTCAAAAATCATCATGATTAATAGTCAACATGTCCACCTCACTCAATGAAGCTTCTAAAGAATTTGTTATTCTTTTAGAACTCCACTGGAAATAAAATCCTTCCAAAGCAACTACAAAGCTCCAAAGAAAACATGGAGGAAAAGATATCCGTCATTAGCAGACATCTACTAATACTGTCACCAGTATTATCATTGTTATCACTGCATAATAAAGTCCTTGGTTATCAAATTACTTCATTTGAATTAATATGAAATCACTCATGGTATTTTTTTCATTCATTCATCAATTCATTTATTCCTTTTCTTTCACGTCACCTCCCTCATAATTTGTGACAACTTATGACATGTTTTTAAAAACTGGAAAAGTATAATTAGATGACACAATAAGGGTTAAAACACACACACACCCTCTCTCTCTCTCACTACCTCTCTCTCTCTGATTCTGATGAGGGACGGATACCACGCTAAATTCCAGTTCTGATGAAACTTTTTACTATAAAATATATTTTTGGAATTCTATAAGGTCTCTGTAAGATGTGGCAAAATCAAGCAAGTTTCTCAAAAACCATGTAGGTTATCTAGTTAAGTAAAAGGAAAAGAAAAGAATTACCTTTATAAACTGGGAAGACTGACGTTATGTCTATTGACTAAACAGAACTTCCTGTTGTAAGAACAGATGCTATTCTGAGATAAATAGATAAACACTTCTGGCCATTTTTATATCGTGTACAAACTAATACTTTTAGGGAAGAGGAAAGGTGGTCCTTCGCCTTCTCCTAATCACTTTCAAACAGGAATATTTCTACTATACAGAAGAATTGTATTTTGGAAAGACAATTTCATGAACTAAGGCTGAAAATCTCCCAGGCTGTGGCTGCTATGACTTCTCAAATCAGCAGTCACACACGGAAGAGAGTGCCAAGTGAAACACCTCTTTTTTTCTTCCCATCCTCTCTGCCTTTTTTCACTATACTTTTCAAAAGCTGACAGACAGTAAATACCCACACAAAAGAACAACCACAAATGACAAATTAAAGATAAATTTCTGATTTGCCAGAGAGGATTTAGAAAACGTGTCATAATTTTATACAATGTTGGTGCAGCAGATGAGTCTAGAAAATCATTTTACTTTTTGATTTCAGAAATAATTCTGTTTATACTGACTGATTACCATTCTTCCAAAGATGATCAAAACAAGTCCCAAAATTAAGTCATAGTTTCACCTCTTCTGCTTCTTTTCTGTCTTGCTGAATTTAATAATTTAAAGTATTACCAATTTTGTTAGTTTTTAAATTGCCCAGAAAAAGACATGCCACCCAATAGCAAACCAGCCAAGAATTTAAAAAGGCGTGAGAAGGGATATCTAAATACCCAGCGAATATGTGTGAAGGTATTCTGACTTGCTAATCATCAGAGAAATGCAAATTAAAACCATAGCAAAATATCACTATATACTGAATAGAGTGACAAATTTTTAAGAAGACTGAAAATCTAAACTATTATGAGGATATGAAGTAAGTAGGACTTCCATAAACTCCTAGTAGGATTGTAAATGGACTCAACCACTTTGTAAAACTGACACTTTTGTCAGCATATACACAAGTGGCACACAAGCATATTTATTTTCCAACTGAAATATGTGCAAAAAAATCCATGCACAGGAGTGTTAATAGCAGTTTTCTTTATAAAAACCAAAAACAAGAAATAACATACACATTCTGCCACAGTAAAATGTATAAATATTTGTGATAGGATCAAACAAAGAAATGTTATATAGAAATAAAAATGATATACTGCTATACATAGAAAATACATGAAATTCACAACATAATGTTGTTGGGGAAGCCAGACCCAAAATAATACATACCTGACTACTTCATTTATATAAAGCCCAAAAAAGTGAAACTATTCCATGATGTTAGGAGTCAGGATGGTAGTTATCTTTGGGCAGGAAGTGGTGGTCATGATCACAAGGGGAAACAAAGGGGGCTTCTGAGGTGTTACATGGTCTGTTTCTTGTTCTGTGTGGTATGGTTACATAGGTGTTTTTACTTTATAAAACTTATTGAGGAACTCTTTTGCTTCACTGCTCTCTATGTATGTTATACTTCAATTAATATGTTTATTTAAAAAGAAAAGACAAAGAGAATGAGAGACTATGACAAGTACTACTTATACATTACATTTGTGTGGAATACTTTTTTTTTCCACTGTAAATTTCCAGGTGGTTCCTTTAAATCCTTTTCCTCTCCCCCTAACCTCCCCAATTTCCACTTTATGTGACTCCAGCTATCATGATTTCTCCCCTGTCAGCAGCAGCCTGTAGCCCAGCCAATATTCTTGCCTGCAGTCTGGTCTCAGTCCTATTTATTTTCATTCTTTACTTTGCAAATAGCGCATTTGTATTTCTAAAAACATCTTGTATACAAAATAGCATGATAATAAATGTATGGTTTAGCGAGTAAGAATGAACAGAAAATAATTTAGCAAAATAAACACCCATGTACCTCCACCATCCTGCTTAAGCAATAGACACGACTTTTTCAATCTGTTGTCCCTGGACAATCCCAAGCTCTGTCTTTGCATCAGAGGTATTCAATTTCCTGAATTTGGTGTTAAACATGTCCTTGCTTTTATTTATTGTTTTATAACATAAGGTAGTCGTTGTAAACTAAATATCAACACTAACTAAAAATAGTTTAAGCAATATTTTGTTTGGTTTTGCTTGATTTTTTTTTTACTAGTTTTTACATTTAAGTTACAGAATCTCACAAGTGTACTGTGCTGTAAGCTTTCTCTCCCCCTCCCCTTGCTGGTATACCATATGTTACTGAGATTAATCCACCCAGATGCCTGGACCTTTTACTCCATTCTTTTGTCACTGCTGAATAACATGCATTGTAGAAGTACACCACAAATTACTTATTCTATTTTTAATATGTGTATTGTTTGCAGTCTTTTTGTCATTTCGAATAGCAATCTTAAGAGCATTCTTCTGCATGCCTCTTGTATACGTATAAGAGTTTGCAGCTTATATGTCTAGGAATGGAACTACTGGGTCCTCAAGTATGCACATTTTCAAATTTATTAGGTAATGCCAAATTATTTTCCAAAGTAATTGAACCAAAATGATTCCCTGTTGTCTGCGTCTTTACTTTGTGTTGTAATTATTTTTAGTCATTCTAGTTAGTGTGTAATTTTATCTATACATTTACATATATTTAATGGCCATTTCATTTGAATTTCCTCTTCTATGAAAATACTAATCATGTGATTTGCTCATCTTTCCCCCACACCGTGGTCTTTTTCATATTGATTTCTGACAATATTTATATGCTCTGAATATGACAGTTTTTTCAGTAAATAGTATTACAAATATTGTTTTCCACTATTCCTAGTCTTTTCTCTCATTATTGTAACTCTTAATAAAGAGAAGTTCTTAAATTTTAAACATGAAATTATCAATATTTTATTTAATGGCCTCTGCTTTTATGTCTTATTTAATAAATTCCTGCCTACCCAAAGGTCCTAAGGATTTATCCTTTAATTTATTGCCTTCACAGGTAAGACCATGATCAGTCTGGAATTTATTTTGTATATGGATGAAATCGATGTCCGTCTACTTTTACCTTTTTCCACATAACTAACCGTCACTTCCCTTACCATTTAATGAATAGGTCATCCTTACCCCACTGATTTAAGGTGATTCTCTGTCATATATCAAGTTTCCATTCACTTTTGGACCTATTTTTGGCTCATTCATCACTGAGGCAATACCAAAATGTTTCAAGACATTTCCTTTTATTTTTATTTTATTTTATTTATTTTATTATTTTATTTTATATTTTATTTATTTTATTTTATTTTATTTTATTTTATTATTTTATTTATTTTATATTTTATTTCGGGACAGAGTTTCGCTCTTGTTACCCAGGCTGGAGTGCAATGGCATGATCTTGGTTCACCGCAACCTCCGCCTCCTTGGTTCAAGCAATTCTCCTGCCTCAGCCTCTCAAGTAGGTGGGACTACAGGTACGCACCACCATGCCAAGCTAATTTTTGTATTTTTAGTAGAGACGGGGTTTCACCATGTTGACCAGGATGGTCTCAATCTCTTGACCTTGTGATCCACCCTCCTCGGCCTCCCAAAGTGCTGGGATTATAGGCGTGAGCCACCGCAGCCGGCCGACATTTCCTTTTTAAAAGAGAAAACTAAAAATATTTTTATTCATTAAGTTAAGCTGAATTAGAATTGTTAGCCTTCATTTAGTGACTAAATATTTGTGTTTTGCAGTAAAGATCCAAGAAACAAACAATAACATCCAATAAAAACATGAAAATAGTTTCTTTTCCAGTAAATTTATCAGAAAACTTTCATTGCACATAGAATAAATTTCTATCTACTCATTTAAAAATTCAGTTAATTATACTTTGAAGTGCTCTCCATGCTGTCTTTATAAACCTGCATAAACTAGGACATTTTGACTACATATGAATTATGGTTTTGTCAAAATTCTTCCTGAGTCAAGTGATATTTTTCTTAATCCAGGGAACATCTAATTAGAAACAAAGATAAAAAATCTACTTATATTCAGTTTTTAATTATCAAATTTATTCAATAAAATGCTTTTACTTTGGTCGTGACTCCAGAAGGAAATGTTGCAAATATTAATCATATTATTTTCATAAAAAGTATTATATATATGTATATATATATATTTCTTTATTCACTCACCTTTTGATGGGCATTTAGGTTGTCATCCATATCTTGGCTATTATAAATAATACTGCAATGAACATGGAAGTGCAGCTAGTTTTTTGAGATAGTGATTTAACATTTTTTTGGCTATATATCCAGAAGTAGCATGCTGGATCAGAAGGTAGCTCTATATTAAATTTTTTGAGGAACTTCCACACTGTTTTCCATAAGGCTGCATCAATTTACATTTCCACCAACAGTGTACAAGGGTTCACTTTTATCCACATCCTCGACAACATTTATTTTTTGTTTTTATAATAGTAGCCATTCTAACAGGTGTGAGGTGATATCTCACTGCGTTTTTTAAATAAAATTCCTTTCATTTTCTTTACTTTCATTTATTTGTTGATATTGACAAATTATAATTGTATATATTTAGGGAGTAAGAAGCGATGCTATGATATATGTATATAATGTGGAATGACTCAAGCTAAATAACATATCCATCACTTCAAGTATTTATCACTTATTCTTCCTGTCTAATGAAACATTATCACCTTTGACTAAGTTCCCCTCATTCCCCCATCTCCACAGACTCTGGTAACCACCATTCTACCTTCTGCTTCTCTGTTTGGTTTTTCTTAGCTTTCACATATAAGTGAGAACATCTACTATCTGAACATTTGTCTTTCTGTGCCTGGCTTATCTCATTTAGAATAATGTCCTCCAGATTCATCCATGTTGTTGTAAACGACACAGTTTTTCTCTTTTTTAAGGCTTAATAGTATCCTGTTGTGCATATATATCATATTTTCTTTATCAATTTATAGATTGATGGACACTTAGGTTGACTCCACATCTTGCTACCGTGAATAGTGCTGCAATAAACATGGGGGTGCAAGGACGTCTTCAACATACTGATTTCAAATCCTTTGGCTACATATCTGGAAGTGAAATTTCTGGATTATATGTCAGTTCTCTTTAGATTTCTAAGAAACCTCCACAGTGTTTTCTACAGTGGCTGTACTAATCCACATTCTTAGCAACAGTATGCAAGGGTTCTCTCTTTTCAGTCTCCTTCACCAACACTTGCTATCTTTCATCTTTTTGATAATGCCCATTCCTGCAAACATGAGGTGATATTTCATTGTGGTTTTAATTTAAATTTTCCTGATAATTAGTGACATTAAGCATTTTTTTAAATTTATGTGCTGGCCATTTGTATGTCTTCTTTTGAGAAACGACTATTCAGGTACTTTGACCATTTCTTAATCTGATTATTTTCTTAATATTGATTTCCCTGAGTTACTTAAATATTTTGGATATTAATTTCTTATCAGATGTATGGCTTGAAAATATATTTGGTTAACTCTTCTAATCCATGAACATGTAATATCTTTCCATATTTTTCTTCTTTGGCCCTTGTTTCTTGCATCAAAGTTTTGTAATTTTAAGTGTACAGATCTTTCCATCATGTAGCAGCTATCATGTTTGCTTCACTCATTGTGGTTTTCATTTGCATTTTCCTGATGATTAGTTATTTTGAGTACCTCTTCATATTCCTATTGGCTATCCCTATGCACCTTTGGAAAAATGTCTACTGGAGTCTTTTGCCCACTTTTTAATTGACTTTTTTTTCTTTTGCTATTTAGTTGTATCAATTCTTTACATATTTTAGATATAGATCCCGTGACAGATATATGGTTTGCAAATATATTCTTCCATTCTGTATATTGTCTTTCCATTTTATTTATTGTTTCCTTTGCTGTGCAGAAGCTTTTTAGTTATAGTCCCACTTATTTATTTTTACTGTTTTTGCCTGTGTTTTGGGGATCATATCCAAAAAATCATTACCAAGATTACCAAGACAAATGTTAAGGAACATGTTCCCTATGTGTCTGTTTTTATGCCAGTACCATGTTTTGAATACTATAGCTTTGCAGTATAATTTAAAATCAGGAAGTGTGATGCCTCTAAATTTGTCCTTTTTTTCTCAAGATTGTTTTTCCTATTTGGGGTCTTTTATTGATTCATTCAAATTTTAAGACTTTTTTTTCTATTTCTGTGAAAAATTGAATAGGAATTTTCATAGAGACTGTGTTGATTACATACATTGCTTTTGGTAGTACAGACATTTTCACAATATTAATTCTTTCAACCAATGAACTTGGAATACCTTTCCACTTGTTTGTGTCTTCTTCAATTTCTTTCATCAATGTTTTACAGTTTTCAGTGTAAAGATTTTTCTTTTCCTTGGTTAAACTTATTCCTCAGTATTTTTTGATGCTATGGTAAATTAGATTCTTTTGTTTATTTATTTAGGATAATTTGTTATGGTGTAAAGATTTTGCCGTTGGCTTTTGTATGTTGCTTTTTGTGACCTACAACTTTACTGAACTAATTTATTAGTTCTAACATATTTTTATTGAGTTTTAGAGTTTTCTACATATAAGATTATGTTGTCTGCAAAGAGAGACAATTTTACTTCTGCTTTCTAATTTGGATGTCTTTTATTTCTTTTTCTTGTTTAATTTATCTGGCTACAACTTCTAGTACTATGTGGTATAGAAGTGGTGAGAGTGGGCATTCTTGCCTTATACTGAATTTAAACTGAAAGTTTTTCCTCATGAATTATGATGTTAGTTGAGAGCTTTTCATAAATGGTCTTTACTGTATTGACATAAGTTCCTTGTATACTTATTTTGTTTTGAGTTTTTATGATGAAAGAATATTGAACTTTGTCAAATGGTTTTTCTGTATCTCTTGAGGATGATCTTTTTTCTTTGCTTTTTGTTCTATTAATATGGTGTATCACATTGATTAATTTGCATATGTTGAACCAGCTTTGCATCCCAGAGGTAAATCTCACTTGGTCATGGTATATATTCCTTTTAATGTGCTGTTGAATTCATTGTGCTAGTATTTTACTGAGGATTTTGTATCTATGTTCATTAGGGCTGTTGGCCTATGGTTTTCTTTTCTGTGGTATCTTTGATTTTGGTATCAGGGTAATGCAGGTCTCACAAAATGAATTTAGAAGTGTTCCCTCTTCTATTTTTTGGAAGAGTTTAAGAATAATTAATATTATATCTACTTTGACTGGTAGAATTCACCCTTGAAGTCATCTTGCCCTGAGCTTTTCATGAGTGCCCCTCTCTTTTTCTATCTGACTCTCCAACTTCCATTCAAAACCCTCCTAACTTATTTCCTTCTAGCTATCTTCCTTTATCCCACCAGTGATAAGTAATCTTTCTTTCACATGAACTGTACTGGGAATATTCAATTCTATTAAACTGGCAGTTAATCTTAACCTGACTGCTCTATGCCATCATTTTTGTTTTAAAACATCTCTACATTGTGCTTTGTGTCTTAACCAAGTGTTATGACCCTGGAGGGCATGGATTTTGTTGTATAACTCTTTTGGTCCTGTGGAATCTTGAACCTAGACAATTAACCAATGTTTGTTCATATGTGCAAATTAATTTATAAGTTGTTCCTAAATTAGTGGTTCTCAAACTTGAATGTGTATCAGAATTACATAAAGGGTGATTAACACAGATGAAACATGGATTGCTAGACCCTACCCTGGGGATTACAATTCAGTAGATCTTGGGAAAAGCCTGATAATTTTTGTATCTAACAAATTCCAAAATGATGCTGATACTGCTGTGTTCAGAACCATACTTTGAGAACCACTGTGTTAAACCTTTGTGTCTTGAGAATAATTGCTGTGCTATGGTTTCTACTCTCTCTTTCTAAATTTCTACATTGGTATCTGTCTCTTTGTGTAGGTTTATAGAGGATATTACTCATTAGGAACGCATATATACTATACTAGTCATTCAGCTGTGGCCAGTAGTTGTTTCAAATCCACTTTGGGTCTATTACTTCTAGCCTTTTGTTTCCTATGAAGTAGTATTATAAATCACAAACACCACATGATCATAACATCCTACATCCCCTTTTTTTTCTTGAAATGCTCAGTTATCTCCTCTTGTGATTAAGAGTTTATAACTTAGCTGGAAATCTTTCCTTTCTCTTATTTCCTCAAAATGTGGGTGCTCACCTTGTCTACTGATACTGTTCCTTTAAAAGGAGATCTGTACCACCTGTTTCATGAAAGAGGGTCAATATTTATAGGTCCATTCTTTCTTTTTTCTTGATATGCATCTGGAACAAAAGCATGATAAAAGCTAGGGTGATATGAGTGAGGGTACGAATTTGAGAGGGTTGAATTTGAAGGAGATTGAAGAAAATGTTTTAATATAAAGATTTACCCTCTATGAGCTTTCATAAGAATTGACTCCTTTGAAAAATCCTTACCTACTCCCATGATCCTGGGATGGACCAGGTTTCAGTAAGTCTTCTAAGAACATGTAAGCCTTTCTGATTTCTGGACTTACTTTATTTTTAGCTCTTTTATGATACCTTGGCCAACTTGTACATATAAAGTTCTAATAATATTGTAAATGAGGGCCATATACCGATATAGTAGAGGTCTAGACTGAGTTGGCTTTGGGGATGAAAGGCAAAGTACAAAGTGATTTTAAGTATGAATGGAGCATGACAGGAGGGTATGATAGTAAAGAAAAACCTTTTACTCACTATCAAATTAAGTTTGAAATATATCTTGTAAAGCAGTTGGTGGAGCTACCAAAAACAAATTGAGTTTATTTGTATTGCACATTTTTTTTTTTTTGAGATGGATTCTCACTCTGTCATCCAGACTGGAGTGCAGTGGAGAGTGCTGACTGGATTTCGGCTCACTGCAACCTCCGCCTCCTGAGTTCAATCAATTCTCCTGCTTCAGCCTTCAGAGTAGCTGGGACTACAGGTGCCTGCCATCACACCTGGCTAGCTTTTGTAATTTTAGTAGAAACAAGGTTTCATCATGTTTGCCAGGCTGGCCTCAAACTCCTGACTTCAACTGATCTGCCTGCCTTGGCCTCCCAAAATGTTGGGATTACAGGTGTAAGCCACTGTGCCCAGCCTGTATGGCACATTTTAACTTAACATATGGAGTGTGTTGCATGACACAGTGTTCATCCGGGGGTTGGTGAAAGAATTGAGATGAAGAAGGTCAGATAGTATTTTGTCTAAAATATTAATTTCCAAGCCAAGACTCCTAGTGAAATATCAGATACTACGTCAGTGAGACAGAGATGCACGAAGGGGTCTAACGTGTTTTTATGAGGGAGTTTGAGTGATATTGGTGCCATAAAAAAAACACTGCTTTGGTGCCCAGGTAACAAAATGTGAAACAAAATGGGTAATCCCCATTCTCCTCAAATCTCAGTTTCTCGATGATTCTCAGGAACATGAAACCTCTACACCTTGAGGGTTCCTTGTGAATCCTGAGTGAAAACCCTCTTGACCCAGATAATAAAATTCTTGTGGAAGGCACTGAAAACAATGACAGTGATAAGACACCACCTTCAAGGAACTTTAGAGACAACCTCTAATACTAGGAAAGAAGGTAGCTATGGAAAGATGAGAGGAGTCAAAGACCTACTCCCAAATATATCGTTCCTGAGTTGCCACTGAAGTCCTGAGGACTTCCAGAAAATATCTTGGCAAGAAAATGAGGCTGTGAGGTGAAGGCGATGATATGTGGCTTAAGATTCTATATTATCACTGATAGAAGAAGTCATAGACAATCAAGTGGTCACTGTTCACCTACAGCCACAAAGTGGTAGATTTAGGGAATCTCAATTCTGACTGTGTTAGGAGAAGAATCTGGAAACCAGCTGAATATAAGGAAATATTTTGTGTTTTCTTACTTCACTTTACAAAGAAATCTCATGACCCAAAATAACAGAAATAAATGCAATTTGCCAAAAGAATTTTGTCATGTTGACAAATGAAGAAAAAGAGCAGAAGGGTTACTGAGAATAATACATCATTATGTATTATTTAAAATGAGACTAATTTAACCATATAGAATATATTGTGAAGTGTGAAGGTGTCAAATGCTGCACAGAAAAGCTTCTGATACAGTAAGTAGAATAAAATGATGATGAATGGCTAATTAAATACCTCCTCGTTAACTTGTTTGTGATTTTTGGACAATATTGTATTGCTTGAAATTCACGTGTTGTTTTAATTTTTAATTTTTGTGGGTACATAATACGTGTATATATTTATGGGTGATATGAGATATTTTGATACAGGCATGCAATGCATTATAATCACATCAGGGTAAATAGAGTATCTATTACCTCAAGCATTCATCCTTTGTGTTTTAAACAATTAAATTATACTCTTTCAGTTGCTTTAAAATGAACAATTAAATTATTTTTTACTGTAGTCACCCTGTTGTGTTAGCAAATACTAGGTCTTATTATTTCTATGTATTTTTCTGCATCCGTTAACAATTCCTCCCTCACCTGATACCCTTCCCAGCCTCAGGTAACCATCCTTTTACTCACTATCTCCATGAGTTCAATTGTTTTAATTTTTAGCTGCCACAAATAAGTGAGAACATGTAATGTTTGTCTTTCTGTGCTTGGCTTATTTCACTTAACATAATGACCTCCAGTTCTAACCATGTTGTTGAAAATGATAGGGTCATATTCTTTTTTATGGGTTAATAGTACTTCATTGTATATATGTACCACATTTTCTTTATCCATTCATCTGTTGATGGATACTTAGGTTGCTTCCAAATCTTGGCTGCTGTGACTAGTGCTATAATAAACATGAGAATGCAGATACCTCTTTGATACACTGATTTCCTTTCTTTTGTGTATATACCTAGCAGCAGGGTTGCTGGATTGTATGGTAGCTCTAGTTTTAGTTTGAGGAACCTGAAAACTGTTCTCCATGGTGGTTGTATTAATTTAAACTCCCACCAACATTGTACGAGAGTTCTGTTTTCTCCACATCCTCAGCAGCATTTGTTATTGCCTGTCTTTTGGATAAAAGTTATTTTAACTGTGGTGAGGTGATATCACATTGTAACTTTGATTTGCATTTCTCTGATGATCAATAATGTTGAACACAAATGGTCTGTTAGCCATTTGCATGTCTTCTTTTGAGAAATTTCTACTCAAATCTTTTGCCCATGTTTTGATTGGATTCTTAGGTTTTTTTCCTATAGAGTTGTTTGGGCTTCTTATATAGTCTGGTCATTAATCCCTTGTCAGATGGGTAGTTCACAGATATTTTCTCCCATTCTTTAAGTTGCCTCCTAACTTTGTTGATTATTTCCTTTGCTGTGTGGAACCTTTTTAACTTGATGTGATCCTATTTGTCCATTTTTGCTTTGGTTGCCTGTGCCTACAGAACATTACTCAAGAAGTCTTTGCCGAGTCCAATGTCCTAGAGAGTTTCCTCAATGTTTTCTTTCAGTGGCTTCATAGTTGGAGATCTTATATTTAAGTCTTTAACCCATTTTGATTATGGTGAGAGGTAGGGGTCTAGTTTCATTCTTCTGCAAATGGATATCCAGTTTTCACAGCACCAGTTATTGAAGAGACTGTCCTTTCCCCAGCGTATTTTCTCATTGAAAACGAATTCACTGTAGGTGTGTAGATTTGTTTCTGGGTTCTCTATTTTGTTCCACTGGTCCACATGTCTGTTTTTATGCCAGACCATGCTGTTTTGGTTACTACAGCTGTATAATATAATTTGAAGTCAGGTAATATGACTCCTTCAGTTTCGTTCTACATATTGTTTTCAAAGAAGAATCATGACATTTAGGCAAAAAAAAAGATGCTCAGTGAATGTAAATTTTCACCAGCAATCTTACATTTTCATTGAATAAACACAGAATAAATAATCTTGAGAGAATATAATTTTGAGTCTGCCATTTGGGTATTGGGCCCATCTTTATTACTTATTAATTCCTTAACTCTATTATGAGAAATTTATAGCTGTTTCAGGTAAATGTCCTATGCAAAGGGTTTCTGGACTCTCTGGAAAATACAGTGATTAAAATATATTTCTTTTAGAATTTTGCTTTCCCTGACATTGAAAGCAGAGCAATATAAAGCTTCTTCATTTGTGTCTAAGCATTTTAGAGTCATGTATTACATTTAAATAGAAAATAAACCTGAAGCCAAGAAAGAAGGTCATTATTCAAAACGAACTTTACCATTGACTCATTTAAAAATTAAGTCAAGTAATTCACAAAACTATTGTTCCTTACTGAAACACCACCTCCCTGTCAATTAAGGAGAAAGGATCAAAATAAAAATCTTGCAGCTATGGCAACACAATTTTCAAAAGACTAAAAAGGTAAACAGAAATGTGTATTCAAAAGAAGAAATTTTCTTTAAAGCATCAGAAGCATAGTAATAGATATGCTATGGCATTAGATAGGATTAACACACCTCTCTGACACACACAAAAAAGAAATAAAGAACACTGAGTATAATAGTAAGGAAAGCTTAGTTGTGTGGCATTTTTCTTTATTATTTTATTTTAAAAATCTGACACTAAGGTTATAATACCCAATGCCCAAAGAGTAGCTGAATTTTGCTTTACAGCATTGTAGATGAAGCTTATAATGAAATAATTATTTACATAACAATTTTTAAATGATGAAATCTTCCTAAGATTTCATCAAGGAAGAGAATATATCTCTCATTTTGTTCATGGCATTGCTCCTACTGACTGGGACATTGTAAGTCCTCAATAAAAAAAAAATTTGAAGAAGGAGTTACTGTACATTCTCTTGAACATAGTTTTGATAATGGTCATAATTTATTGTATTTTATTTATTTGAATATTTATACATACATATTAATTTATACATTAGTATTTATAAGAATTTAGGTTTCTGGCCTATATTAAAAATCTAACAAGCATAGATCAGATTAATCTGGCAAAGCAGAATAAATGTTTATCTGAAAAGGATCCTGAACCTCAAATATCTCCCTTCCTGATACCTCATATTCCACTTAAGATTTCTTTCTATTTTTCTGCACTGCTTTCCCCAACGATCTTATTTGAAAATGCAGATTCTCTAGGGAGAGGCTTTTCAGAGTATAGAATATATTAGTGTGAATTAGTTTTGCCACTTCACTTTTCTAATTGAGTTTTGCTGGCAAAAAACTTTATACTGAAATGATCTTGGCACAATTTTTCAGTCTCTTGATTAGTAGAATAAAAATATATACAGGATAAAGAGGATGGAAGTTTTGAATATACTGGAGGAAAGGGTCATGAAAGGTATACTTTCTGTTTGGCTGACAACTCTCTACCATTAAGATTTATTCAGTAATATTTTCAAATACTTATTCTTTATATCCTGGAGGTGACTGATTGGAGTTGTTGGTAGGTGAAACGTTCTGATATTTTTTTTTTGATAGAAACTATACTGACATACAACATAAACACAGAAAATATTCATATAACCAGCACCCAAAACACTAGCAGCTCCACTAAAGCTCTCCTTGCACTTCCTTCCAGTAACTGACTTTTAATACCATATAGAAGTTTTCTGACCTTTTAGCTAGCAGCTCTCTATAGAATGTGTAGGTACTTATCACCTTTTTTTTTCAGTTTTTCAGCTCTAGCCAAAATTCTGAGAAATAAACACAGTCCCATTTGATATCCTCTGAGACATCTATAAGATTAAAAGGCCTCTTAAAATAATTTTGAGACCCACCCAAAGGAGAAATAACTCTAATTTTTACATTTAATGTTTGATATCTTTCCCCAAAATCGTATCAGGGAATTGATTTCATCTGTTCTTATTACTTCTTGCCTTGAAAACTGGGGAAATCAGCACTCAAATTTTCCCCTGGAAATAATTATTTTCAAAGAGACAGGTTCTAGCCGATCCTTCACTTACACTGACTTAAAAATAAAAGAAATCCAAATTCTCAATGAACTTTAGATTTAGAGGATTAGAACTGCAAGATACAATAATGATCATTTCACCCAGCCAACTCAATTTACAAAGGAGAAAGTGAAGGCCTAGACAAGTGAAGTGTTTCATCACAACATTAAATTAGGCAGATCTGTCCTAGTTAGACCTGACCTGACCTCAGTCTTTCTAAATCCAGTGCATGGCTCTTCTCAAACTATAGTCAGAAATGCTTCTGTATAGTGAGATGGCCTGGTTTTAAGCTCTGGCTTCACCACTGACTAGCTAGATGAGCTTAGACAAATTGCTCATGTCTCTGAGCCTTGGTTTATTCATCTTCATAATGAATTATTATGATAATTGAATGAGATAATGCAGGTAAATTACCTAGTATGGTTCTTGGTATATAATCAACACTCAGAAAGTGACCCTTATTGCTGCTGCCATTTTTGATGGAGAGGAAGAAAACCAGGTGTGACTTCACTGCATATATTCTCATATATATGAGGCATCAGACATTTAAAAACATGCCTATATCATAATGGGTTGTGGCACTCATGTCTGGCAGCCTTCTTACACATGCTAGTCTTCCCCCAAATCCAGGAACAAGATTGTTGGTGGACAAAAAGTAAAACAAAACCAACAAATATATTCCTTAGTCACTGGACCTCAGTACTATTCTTAGCATTGAATGTCATAGAATAACATGCTCCCTCAGAAAGCTGACCTTCTCAAGTCCCTTCTAATGGAGATGTGGGGAATCAGAAACATTCACTGACCAACAGTTAGGTAATTATCTATGACTGTCAAGACACCCCGGAATGACATCTATGGGAGGTACAGCAAAAATCAATTATAAATGGATTGATTAAAGATGTTCACCAGAAAGATTATTTCTCACCACCTACCTCACACATGAAGAGTCGTGAAACTTCTTTCTCCTTTGATTTGGACACCAGTACAATGTCGTCTAAGAAGAATTGACCTTATTAGAAGGCACAGCCATCATTGGATCATTTTGTTCTTGTAGTTCTTGTAGTAGTTTGACATCTAGTGTTAGCAATTTGGCCCGGGTTTTTAACATATGAAAATTGAGCCTTGTATCTCATGCGCCTGTCTCTGAATATTTTCATATTTAACAGGCCAGAAAGGAAGGTAGTAATACTATGTGATGTATAAATATGCTCCCATTACACAAATATTTGTGTGGTCCATTATCCAATGCATTTTGGATATAGCCAGTCAGACATCTGCAGATCTACTTAAGTGTACAATTATCCAGTTCCTTTAGTATCCTCTTCTCCACCAAAACAAAGTGATAAAGAATCCTGGCTTTCCCTTACACAAACCACAAGAATAACCTCATGAACCTCTCCAAGTATATGCACAGTTGTTAAAATATTTACTAAATGATACATGTTAGACCTACCTCTGGTCAGATTCCTTTTTCTAAAACTTCTTTATTTTGCTTCAATCTTTGTTTTGTTAACTGAGAGAAATAGAAAAAAAAATGAGGTTTAGCTTTTAGTGAAATCTAAATACACATTCTTTGGAATGAGCACATTATTGTAAGTATTACTGGTCTTGTTCACATACTGGACATAAGTTTATATTTCATCCAGTCTAGCTGCCCAAACAAACACTAGAGTAATCTATGAGTAGATATCAGGTAAACAGCAATAAGAGCCTATCACACACTTCTCCTAGAAAGTATTTAAATGCCTCAGCATCTGGGCAACAAAGTGATACTCCATCTCAAAAGAAAAAAAATGCCTCAACATAATTCTGATTCAGTAAATAAATGAGAGTCCTAGCATTCTAAGAACTTTTCTACTCTTAAGGAGGCTTGTTTGTTTGACAATCTCTCTGGGAGTTTCAAGACACCCATCTGCAGCTGTTCTACTTTTTACTAGGCTTTATGAAACACATGCCTCACACAGAAAAACAATCTGCTCATTCAGGTGCACAGTAATACTTGAGCATACTTCAGAAAGGAGAAGAGAAAGTAGTCACTGGAAATGGATGTCGTTTTCTGGGGGTTTGTGTATGAATTATGTAACAATCCATTTCTTGTCATTATTTAAAGCCACAATTCATAGAAGGAATACAACTTAATCATGATACACTGATGAATTTGGAGGGACTTCAAAAATGTTATCTAAAACCAAAAGGAATTTTTGTGGGTTTTTTTTAGTTATACTTATTTGTACCAGTTATTTAGTCTTTTGTTTCTCAGCTTCAAATATGCCCTTGTGTATTCTACAATGCTAAGACTGGAACCTGAACACTATATTTTCTAGACTCCTTTGCCAGTTGGCTTCCCATTAGCTTCAACCAATAGAAGACATTAGAGAGAGATTGGAAAGCAAGGGGGAAGAGAGGGAGCTGTTTTTGCTTCATGTCCCAGTTCCTTTCAGTTTAATTTCTTTTTGAAATTCCCAAAAACAGCCTCATTGTAGCTACTCAAAGGTACCAGAAGTATTAAGGTGTTTTTACCTCTTCAGAGGTCTGAGTTCCAGCTATCTAGGGTCTCCTGAGATCCTAAGTTACCAGAAGCAGCTGGGTGGTGACTTCAGTCTGAGTACCACAATTCAGCCGGGCCCCTCTTCCAAGTTCCTACTCTCTGGCTACCTCTTCCCTTTTATATTCAACCCCTTCCCTTTTATATTCCCAGACTTACTGATGGTAGATACTTCCTACAGTTATCTTTGGGTTACTTTCCTTTTTACTATTTTAGCCCTCCAACATTTGTATATCCAATTCCCTATATTAATGTTTTTCTACTAAATATCTAGTATGGTTTCTGTTTAACTAGACGGATCCTAACTGGTACATTAAAAAGTGACAAGCAATTAGATGAAACTGATGGAGACTGATGTTTGTTTGCTGCCTATATGACATTTGAGTACTTTCAACATGTGTTTCTTAGTTTAATTTCATAGAAATCTATGAGGTAAATATGACTGCCATTTTATAGAAGAGAAACATCAGGGTGAAGAAGATAAATTGCTGCCCAAGGTCACATATCTGGTGTGGAAAAGAAGCAGAAGTTTAATCTAAAGGTCTTTTGTCATGTGTACCATGCTCCCTTCCTGATTAGAAGCCATGATCCCAGGCTTCAGTAAATTTATAGGCAAATTACACCATCATACATATTTCTTGATGTTTAGAAAATTAAATGTATATAATTGTGATGAGTTGACTTAATCATTTAACTTGATTAACTTAACTTGATCATTTAACTTAACCATCAAAGAGTACATATTCTCAAATCTAGTTTTACTAGGTAAAATCAAAGGGTCAAAAAGTTAGAAAGGTGTACAGAAGTAATTTAATTCATCCTTCCACTATTAGACAAGTCATCATCTAGAGCCCATGATTAAGTAAACGACAAAGAAATAATTAGTGTGGGAGAAGGGAGATATAACACTGAAGAATTTAATTAGATTTTATTGAAGTAAGAAATGACAGACTAAACAATAAATAGGGAAATGGTACAGTTATAGGGGAAGAATCGAAATAATAGCTGATCAAGGATATAGGCACTGGGATTTCAAATCCATTTTGCCACTGGCTCACTTGCTAATATTTGACAAGTTATAAATGGCCTGTTATTCACTTCTCCTAAAAGAAAACAGAGGAAAGATAATACTACAGTACTACTCTATATCGTAGGTCCATTGTGAGGAATAACTATTCCAAGAAATTATTATAAAATACTTCAAAAATATTATATACTACATAGTAATACAGCTTAATAGACAAAAATGATTCAAATTTCCAGATTACTATAATAACTAAATTCTAAACTAATCCTTTAGAAATGAGACAAGATGCTATATAAAAAAATTGTAAGATTTCAAGGGGAAATCACCACAGATTCCACAGAAATTCAAACCATCATCAGAGAATATTACAAAAAACTCTATGCACATAAACTAGTAAACCTGGAAGAAATGGATAAATTCCTGGACTCCTGTGTCCTCCCAAGCCTAAACCAGGAGGAAGCTGAAACTATGAACAGACCAATAACAAGGGCAGAAGTCGAGGCAGCAATTCAGAGCCTACCACACAAAAAAAGCCCAGGTCCAGATGGGTTCACAGCTGAATTCTACCAGACACACAAAGAGGAGCTGGTACCATTCCTTCTGAAACTATTCCAAATAATACAAAAAGAGGGAATCCTTCCCAAATCATTTTATGAGACCAACATCATCCTGATACCAAAACCCGGCAGAGACCCAACAAGAAAAGAAAACTTCAGGCCAATATCCATGATGAACATAGATGCAAAAATCTTCAATAAAATATTGGCAAGCTGATTGCAACAGCAAATAAAAAACTTATCCATCATGATCAAGTAGAATTCATCCCGGGGATGCAAGGCTGGTTCAACATAAGCAAGTCTATAAACATAATTCACCACATAAAAGAACCAAAAACAAAAACCACATGATTATCTCAATTGACGCAGAGAAGGCATTTGACAAAATTCAACAGCCCTTTATTCTAAAAACCCTCAATAAACTTGGTATCGATGGAACATATCTCAAAGTAATAAAAGCTATTTACGATAAACCAACAGCCAATATCATACTGAATGGGCAAAAACTGGAAGCATTCCCTTTGAAATCCGGCACTAGACAAGGATGCCCTCTTTCACCACTCCTATTCAATATAGTACTGGAAGTTCTAGCCAGAGCAATCAGGCAAGAAAAAGAAATAAAGGGTATTCAAATAGGAAAGGTGGAAGCCAAATTGTCTCTGTTTGCAGACGACATGATAGTATACCTAGAAGACCCCATCGCCTCAGCCCAAAAACTCCTGAAACTGATAAGCAACTTCAGCAAAGTCTCAGGATATAAAATCAATGTGCAAAAATCACAAGCATTCCTCTACACCAATAACAGACTTAAAGAGAGCCAAATCAAGAACGAACTGCCATTCACAATTGCTACAAAAAGAATAAAATACCTAGGAATACAACTCACAGGGAATGTAAGGGACCTCTTCAAGGAAAACTACAAACCACTGCTCAACAAAATAAGAGAGGACACAAACAGATGGAGAAACATTCCATCTTCAGGGTTAGGAAGAATTAATATCATGAAAATGGCTATACTGCCCAAAGTAATTTACAGAATCAATGCTACCCCATCAAGCTACCATTGACTTTCTTCACAGAACTGGAAAAAACCACCATGAACTTTATATGGAACCAAAAGAGAGCCCGTATAGCCAAGTCAATTCTAAGCAAAAAGAACACAGCAGGGGGCATCACACTACTGGATTTCAAACTATACTACAAGGCTACAGTAATCAAAACAGCATGGTACTGGTACCAAAACAGAGATATAGACCAATGGAACACAACAGAGGCATCAGAGGCAACACAACATATCTACAACCATACAATCTTTGATAAACCTGACAAAAACAAGCAATGGGGAAAGGATTCCCTGTTTAACAAATGGTGTTGGGAAAACTGGCTAGCCATTTGCAGAAAGCTGAAACTGGACCCCTTCCTGAAACCTTACACTAAAATTAACTCTAGATGGATTAAAGACTTAAACATAAGACCTGGCACCATAAAAACCCTAGAAGAATATCTAGGCAAAACCATCCAGGACATAGGTGTAGGCAAGGACTTCATGACCAAAACACCAAAAGCATTGGCAACAAAAGCCAAAATAGACAAATGGGACCTAATCAAACTGCACAGCTTCTGCATGGCAAAAGAAACAGTCACTAAAGTGAATCAGCAACAAACAGAATGGGAAAAAATTTTTGCAATTTACCCATCTGACAAAGGGCTGATATCCAGAATTTACAAAGAACTCCAACAGATTTACAGGAAAAAAACAAACAAGCCCATTCAAAATTGGGCAAAGGATATGAACAGACACTTTACGAAAGAAGACATATATGAGGCCAACAATCATATGAAAAAATGCTCATCGTCACTGGTCATCAGAGAGATGCAAATCAAAACCACACTGAGATACCATCTCACGCCAGTTAGAATGGTGATCATTAAAAAATCTGGAGACAACAGATGCTGGAGAGGATGTGGAGAAAAAGGAACACTTTTACACTGTTGGTGGGAGTGTAAATTAGTTCAACCATTGTGGAAGACGGTGTGGCGATTCCTCAAGGTCTTAGAAATAGAAATTCCATTTGACCCAGCAATCCCATTACTGGGTATATATCCAAAAGACTATAAATCGTTCTACTATAAGGACACATGTACACGAATGTTCATTGCAGCACTGTTTACAATTGCAAAGACCTGGAATCAACCCAAATGCCCATTGATAATAGACTGGATTGGAAAAATGTGGCACATATACACCATGGAATATTATGCAGCAATCAGAAATGATGAGTTCGTGTCGTTTGTAGGGACATCGATGAATCTGGAGAACATCATTCTCAGCAAACTGACACAAGAACAGAAAATGAAATACCACATATTCTCACTCATAGGCGGGTGATGAAAAATGAGAACACATGGACACAGGGAGGGGAGTACTAAACACTGAGGTCTATTGGGGGGAAAAGGGGAGGGCCAGCGGTGAGGGGAGCTGGGGAGGGATAGCCTGAGGAGAAATGCCAAATGTGGGTGAAGGGGAGAAAGGAAGCAAAACACACTGCCATGTGTGTACCTATGCAACTGTCTTGCACGTTCTGCACATGTACCCCAAAACCTAAAATGCAATAAAAAATTAAAAAAAATTATAAGATTTCATTTCTGTTTTAATTCCAGTCATTCCAATAGGAAAGTCTGACTTTAAAAGAATAAATAAACAGAAATTATGCAAACATTCAGATCCAGTTCTCTGGAGGCCACTGAGCTAAGCTTTAGAGAACCCAATCCCTGAATGTTTCATCCAATTCACACATTTCCACAAACAAATCCAAGAGCCATATAGAGATACTAAGTAGATAGTGTCTGTGAAAGTTTTACAGGAGGACTTTAGAATACTTCAGCAGACACATAGTATGCTGGGAGGGATAAAGTACCGAACTAGAGGGAGTAAATTAGTTGGCATGCATGGTAGTTGTTGACCAAAACAGTAGCCCAGAAAGTAATGGATAATTATAATCTGAACCAAAATATAAATAGTCTTAATGAAATGTAATTTCTCAAACAAAATGTAAGACCCAATATTCACTAATACTCACTAGGTTCAGCTTCTAGTGTAAATTTGAACAGATCCTGAAATCAAACAAGTGGCATAATCTGGAAGAATGGGCTAATGGCATAAACTTGGAAATGACAGTAGCATATCTTGAGAAGTAGAGTTGTATCTAGATAAGTTTATCCAAGATAAGGCAGGAAAATGTAGAACCAAGGACCCAGTTCTGGGAAATGAAGCTAGTTATTTAAAGGCAGAAAATCAGGCACTGATTAATAAGTCAGGATAGAGGGCTTTGCCCTCTCATGCTTTAGAAACCTGAGACTGAAAAGATAGGTAGGTAAGTCCTTAGTGTATTAGAGGCAGATCCAAGGGATTATTAGATTCCAAAAGTGTCACCAAGGTGTTGAAAATTACTAGGATCAGTTGCTTGCTAGTCATTTCAGTTCATACTTCCATCCCCTTATTCCCACCTCATGCTGCTGAGGACTATTATGAGCCTTCTCTATTGCCCTTCCACCAGGAATTTGGAGGAATTGCTTAATGTTTTCTGTCTAGACTGCCCTTATTACAAGGTCAAGGGGAAGAAGCCTACAGACTACTGGAAGATCAATTTCTTCAACTGAAGTGGAACCTACAATAAAAAGGAAACTGACCCATAGGATTATTTTATAAGTGAAGTATATATTTATAAAATTATTTAAGTATTTCATTATTCCTAAATTAAACAATACTAGAAATAAATATTACATTAAATTAGCAGATACTTTACAGATAATTTACACAACTGACCTAGTGACCAGAAAAGAAAAAAATGTATATGTAGGGAATGAATGCATAAAATTCATTAACCAGGAAAGATTTCTATGTGAAAAAATGCTAGCAAGGTCAAGGAAAATGTGAATAAAGTAGAGTATAGAGGACTCACTCTGAGCCACTGGAGAATTTATAGCACAGAAAGTAGAAGGCAAATGTTTCTTAACAAAACAGTATTGTAATTAACACATTCACACTTATTGTGTGCCAAGCACTTTATAAATTTTTGAAAAATCCTCCTTTGATAAATCCTCAAAGCAACCCTATGAAATGGATATCATGTTTATTCTCATTTTACATGTGAATAAACTGAATTAAAAAGCAGGGATGCTACTGGCCCAAGGTCAAACAGTTAATAAATTGTGGTAGTGAAGTTCCAACCCAGGCAACCTGATTTTAGAGCCTATGATCTTAACCAATTCATTATTCAGCCTATTCAAGTGCTGACTCCAGAGGGACAATTGTGATTCTAAGGCAATTTTCTTCAATACCTCCTCACTGCATACTGATGATTCTTGTTTTATGGCAAGTTAAAACGTATCTATCCAGACAATGTTCACAAAATACATGATCTTTTTAATAAGTAAGTTTAATTATCTGACGTTTTCTTACTGTAAACACAGTGGAGCTTCCAAATAATCCTGATATTTAAAACTGTAACTGGCATTTGAATAATAAGAAAACGTATTATATGTGGTTTTATAAAGTGAATTAGTAGAAGTCATGAAGCACACTTTGATCTGTCTCGAATATAGTGCCTTACAAGGTCAGATGGAAATGATGTTTTACCCAAGTATCTGTGGCCACATAAAATAGACTAACAACCAATCAGTGCAAATGCTCTAAGGCCTTTAGGTGCCCAGGATTCACATGTCAGCCTAACCAGTTACTATACTATTAGTTGTATGTATGATTCTGTGCCACATGTTCAGAGATCATCAGTGTCCTCATTTTTTTTAGATACAAAAACAATCTCAGGATAAGGAACGAACTGGTCTGAGGTCACTTACACAAGTAGTTAAGAGCTGAACTACAGATTTCAAATCCATCTTCTGACCTCTGTTCTTGGACCCTTAACCTACTTCCTCACTCACTTTAGTTTAATGTTGGCAAAAAGTGATGTTAAAAGAGAAAATGAAGATTTAAAAAATCAGAGAAAACTCTTCTTAGAATAGGCTGTAGCACTGAAAGCTAGATGGCAAAAGCACTTTTTATCGCATGATTTACAGAAAGTCTGTATTTAATACCATCTTTAGTAATATTGACAATTTGTAACTAGTTGGTTGTAGTCACTCAGTGTAAATAATCCACTGGTATAAGATTTGTCCTCTAAACATGAACGGCAACAGAGAAAAAACAACTGCTGCCATGAAGTATGTATAATTTGTGTTTATATAAGTCAGGATACCTAGCAGGAAATATAAATCATTGTATTTATTTGAAGAAAAAGGAAGATTTAAATCAGGAACTTAAGTATTATAAAACCAGTGGAAGCCATAGAGGAGCAGAAATCAGGAGCCATCACTGAAACTCTTAGGTTTAAAACTATGCTGCCCATAAAGATATGATCCAAGGATTAGGAGGCTGCCTGTGGACATCCACTAAGCTGGTTGTTTCCTTTGGAAATCTTGATTTTGATTGTAATAGCTTTTCCTAGACATTCTTGGATTTACAACCTCTGTGGGCCAGCAGAAACAGTCTCTGGAATTTGGTCTCTGCCTGAAGTTCACCTTTTAAATGGAACTACTCATTTACTTCTAACAAGTAAATTTAATTGAAAGGAGCTACTTCGGATGTAGAATCTTAGCTGCAAGGGAGTCTGGGAAATATAGTTTTTAGTTTCCAGCCTTTGCAGACTAGGATAGTACACAGAAAAAGGGAGGAATGAATGAGGAATTCTAATCAGTCATATTCAGCATATTGGTGTTTTATAATTTAATTATAGAAAAAATATATCCTAAACAAGGTTTTAAAAAACAAAGTGTTATAGTAAGATTTCTTTTTACAACCACTTCTTTTTTTTTTAATTTTTTATTGGATTTTAGGTTTTGGGGTACATGAGCAGAGCATGCAAAACAGTTGCGTAGGTACACACATGGCAGTGTGCTTTGCTTTCCTTCTCCCCTTCACCCACATTTGGCATTTCTCCCCAGGCTATCCCTCCCCACCTTCCCCTCCCACTGGCCCTCCCCTTTTCCCCCCAATAGACCCCAGTGTTTAGTACTCCCCTTTCTGTGTCCATGTGTTCTCATTTTTCATCACCTGCCTATGAGTGAGAATATGCAGTGTTTCATTTTCTGTTCTTGTGTCAATTTGCTGAGGATGATGTTCTCCAGATTCATCCATGTCCCTACAAACGACACGAACTCATCATTTCTGATTGCTGAATAATATTCCATGGTGTATATGTGCCACATTTTTCCAATCCAGTCTATTATCAATGGGCATTTGGGTTGATTCCAGGTCTTTGCAATTGTAAACAGTGCTGCAATGAACATTCGTGTACATGTGTCCTTATAGTAGAACGATTTATAGTCTTTTGGATATATACCCAGTAATGGGATTGCTGGGTCAAATGGAATTTCTATTTCTAAGGCCTTGAGGAATCGCCACACTGTCTTCCACAATGGTTGAACTAATTTACACTCCCACCAACAGTGTAAAAGTGTTCCTTTTTCTCCACATCCTCTCCAGCATCTGTTGTCTCCAGATTTTTTAATGATCGCCATTCTAACTGGCGTGAGATGGTATCTCAGTGTGGTTTTGATTTGCATCTCTCTGATGACCAGTGACGATGAGCATTTTTTCATATGATTGTTGGCCTCATATATGTCTTCTTTCGTAAAGTGTCTGTTCATAACCCTAGAAGGAAATCTAGGCAAAACTATCCAGGACATAGGAGTAGGCAAGGACTTCATGAACAAAACACCAAAAGCATTGGCAACAAAAGCCAAAATAGACAAATGGAACCTAATCAAACTCCACAGCTTCTGCACAGCAAAAGAAACAGTCACTAGAGTGGATCGGCAACCAACAGAATGGGAAAAAATTTTTGCAGTTTACCCATCTGACAAAGGGCTGATATCCAGAATTTACAAAGAACTCAAACAGATTTACAGGAAAAAAACAAACAAGTCCATTCAACCACTTCTTGTAGCAAGAAAGCAGAAAGGATAGAGGAGGAATAAAGAAAGAAGACATTCTGAGTATCATCCTGGGTATTTCATTCCAGTTGTCCAACTAATGTAGTATGGAAGACAACTTGGATAAGAGCCAAAATCTAAAGGATGGTATTTTAATTATTCATTTAAAAATGTTTAAATCCCTGCCTGTGGCCATATTTTAAACACTTATCAGGGATTTGATAACCTTTAAGGTTATTAGCCCAGTTGGTGATAAGAAACAAGGGTGGGATTCAGAGACAAATATCAACCATTTCATATTTTTCCCCTAAAGGAAATTTAATGCTAAGTGTAACTTTGACTCAGTCTTAAATGCCAGCTCTGCCACTGCTGTGATCTTAAGCAAGTTGCTTGGACTTTCAATACTTCCAATGCCTCATTGATTTTGTATGATAAAGACAAAAAGAGCATCCTTATAGGCTTTTCTCACTATTGTATTAACTAATTTTGGTAATGTTTTCATTATGAATGTTAAAAGATAAAGTGAAAATAACAGTAATAAATCAAAGTTCCAAGAAATTACCAGGAGCTGAATAAATTGGGGCTATCTAAGTCCTAATTCAACATACTTTCTATGGCACTCCCTCTCTAAAATGTATCTCTATCAATATAAAGAATACACGGTCTCATGTAACTGAGTATATATAAACATAGAGGTCCTTTCAAGTGTAGAATAAATCTGCATGAAGCCCCTAAGAAAGTTCTAATGGAAATTTGTAACATACAGAAAGAGTAAGCCTTGCTAAGTAATTCAAGTCATCCATATTATTAGTTTATACAAAAACATAGCTTTTCTTCTTCAAAAAATAGGCCTAACTTCAGAAAGAAATCACTTAATCACTGGCAGATTTATTCTAGAGGAAAAAATGGACTTATTTGTGCATATGGATTTTGAAATTTTAATCCTATGTGGACCATTTATATTAATCTTGGATGAACAAATTCAATTTATTCAGTTAATTATATAAGGGGAAAGCAGAATCAGTGTGATATATTGTAGATACTGTAACAAACTAATATTTGGTATAAGAAAATTTTGCAAGTTACTGATAGCATATAAGCCAATAGGATAAAGAACAAAATAGACAAGCTTTATTTTCTTATCAAACTAGTCAGAATAAAATATTCATCCATACATTTATTTAAAAAATATTTATTGATCATCTACTATGTCAGGGTTTATGCTAAGCATTTGAAAAACAAAAATTAATATCATGGTACCATACTAAAGTTCACAGTTAAGTAGGGAAGGCAATAAGAGGGAATGAAAATTAAATTTAATAAGCCATAATGGTGGTGTTGTAGCTCAGTTTCCATGGTATGCAGATTCTGAGAAGCTTAATTATGTAGGAAATTTATTAGCAGTTACTCTGTGGATCAACATCCATGGAGGAAGAGAAGGAAGAGAGGTTTGGCACAGGGAAAGGCTAGTTTGCCATATAGTTTCAACAATGTCCTCAACAAATCTTATGGGGAGTGCTGAAGCCTACATTGCCTTTCAGAGTTGTCCTAAACTGGTACAAGGGGTCAGGTCATCATATCACCTATACCAACAAGAGATTGGAATGCAGTCTGCACCTAAGAAGGAGGTATGACTTTGGATAAGGCAGTTCTTTGCAAACAAGAGAAATGCATTTTCAGCAACTGGGCAAACAGATCCTAAAGTGGAATTTGAGCAACAAGCACAGCATCAACCAGTGGTATAAACACCGTGCAACAGAGGTTAGCTGAAGGGAGTGAGCTAACTTTGTGTGATGCAGGTAGAAAGTACACGCTGGGTGATATGTAATTGAAGAGGTATTTAAACTGAAGCATGGACTATGGCGATGATTCTTTTAAGCAATAAAGCTAGGGGATCCATCTTCAGGCCCAGAAAGAGCATGGATAAACTAACGGAGGTGAAAGAGCAAAGCATAATCAGAGAAAGGTGAAAACGAATCCAAGTAGAAATTAGAAAAAATGTTAAGAGGAAGAAACTAAGTCTGGAAAAAGGGATTGGGAAGGGATTTGAAAAGAGCCTTGGAAATAAGACAAGAAATATGGACTTTCTCTTCAAAGAACTCTGAATCTAACAAGGGTATAAAGGGATGAAGTAATAGGATTTTATTTAAAGAACATCCTTCTGCAAACACTGAGAATGGATGATTAGAATAGAAAGAAAACAAGGACAAGGCAATGTGTTTACAATAACTTGAACATCAAATTGTGATAATGAATCAAAATCGTTTCCTCTTCACGGAGATAAAAGAGTGTGACATGAAGTAAATGATGATGCATAGATTCCATCAAGTTATCAAGAAATAAATTAGCCCTCCCTCTCCTACCCATAAACACAACATACAACACTACCCACGTGGCAAAAGGTCCTTCCTGGTTTTAGTACCAACATCAAATAATAACTAGTAGCATTGAGGAATTTAGGCAACAGCTTCAAACATACAAATGCCTGCCAGTTTAGTACAGAATGGAGGATTTGAACGGCAACCAGGTAAACATGGAGAGCAACCAACAATAGTTGTTCAACTCCATTAAATTGCAACTAATGTAGCAGAGCAACTGTTTCTCATTCAATTACAGGTAAACAAGCTAACAAAACTTTGCAGCATATGACACAAGAATATTCTATACTGAAGCATAACACTGATAAGCAGAAAAATATTTGTTAAAGTATACCATACAGTGAATTATACTATGACTTTAATAAAAATCCAAGAAAAAAAATACTTTGATATGAAATAAAATATGAGGTTGCACAACAGTCTGACAAGAAAAGTTTGATGGCAAAGATATATTTAGTTATTCATTCAATAAATATTTATTGAGCA
Source organism: Callithrix jacchus (assembly GCF_049354715.1). Classification (NCBI taxonomy): domain Eukaryota; kingdom Metazoa; phylum Chordata; class Mammalia; order Primates; family Cebidae; genus Callithrix; species Callithrix jacchus. The sequence goes on from NC_133524.1 coordinate 23,535,904, forward strand.
GTCTTAGGTTGGCAGAGCTAAGAGCAGACTCTGAAATGAGTATTCCTATGCAAGTGATTTTTTTTTAAAGGAAGCACTCCAAGAAAAGACCAGTGAGGGAGTGGGAGATGCAAGCTCCCAGCTTCAGCCTGAAGTGTGAATTGCACCTCCAGTATTCTCACACCAGTCTTTGGCTAAAGCCCACCCAGAGTGGCTATGTAAACTTCCAGGTGGTTCCAACTCTGTGTGCACGAGCAACCCAAGCAGTTCTAGCAGCCAAAGGGTAATTCTCTGAAGAGAGGCACAGACACTGTGTAGGTATTAGAAGGAAAGTGCAGAGTAGCTGAAGGATAGGCACACACAAAGGGTAGAAGGAATCCCAGGGGATCTAAGCACTTACTCTGAAATCACCAGTGGGTACTATGACTGCAAGGGTAAATAAGGTAGACAGGATCCCTGCACTAATAGACCTTACTTTGTAGGCTGGGAAATGTGGGCAATAAAACAAATAAATCAAAACTGTAAATGGGACAAGGATGGTTTACATAAATACAATAAAGGAAATTCACATGTAAAAAGTAAGAGAGAAAGAAGAGGCATCTTATTTTATATTATGGAGTCAGGAAAGGGCTCTCAGATAAAGGAACATTGGTTCAGATACATGAAGCTATGTCTTAATGAAATTAAAACAGAGCTAGGCCGTGTAAGAAAATACAATAAAGTAAAAATCCAGTAGCAGAATGAAATCTCTATTAAAAAGAAAAAAATCATCTTCACAAAAACAAAGACTCTAAGTCCAACATAGTGAGTTCTCTGGGATAGTAATTTAATGCTTGAGTTTTAATGCATTATGCATAGGGACAGTAAATAAACCCTGAGATCCAAGAAACATGGGAATTCAGATCAAAGATCCAACATATAGATACAGTTGCTGAAGAGACACATCTTTAAGAGATGTCTATCTGTCTTGGTCATGATGTTGCATAGAACAGGGGGACAAGCAAAACTCCAAAATGCCTAACCACTTGTCTGCACTCATATGGGTGTGGGGTCTGAATTCACACTATCCTTATGGCCCAAAAAACCCAAAATAAAAAATGAGGTCATATGATGCTGGAGTAATAGTGTTCCTGGGTTCCTGAAAAAGCAATACAAATTCTTATGTTATAGGCACAAAAATTCCAAGAAACATGAGCTCACAATAAAGAAGAAATCACCATATACATCAGCAAAACAGGAAAACTATGAGGAAGAACTAAGAGAAACAACAAAGTACAAACTCAGGCCCACAAAGATTAGGGATTTGGATATTATCAGACATAGAATATAAATTTGCTTGATATATTTATAAGACTTAAAGCATAACAAAAGAAAAAGAGATTATAAAAATCATCAGACAGGTATGAATCAGTCTGTTAAAACTTTGAGAAATGAAAATTGTGGTGAGACAATATTTGAAAAGATAATGGATAAGAATTTTCCAATAATTTTATTTTTTTAAATTTACTTGATTTATTTTATTTTATAACTTTTAAGTTCAGGGGTACATGTGCAGGATGTGCAGGTTTGTTACACAGGTACACTTGTGTCATGGGGGTTTGTTGTACAAATTATTTCATCATCCAGGTATTAAGGCTAGTACCCATTAATTATTTTTCCTGATCCTCTCCCTCCTCCCACCTTCCTTCCTTTAATAATCACCAGTGCATGTTGTTCCCTTCTGTGTGTCCGTGTATTCTCATCATTTGGCTCCCACCTATAGGTGAGAAAAGACTGTATATGGTTTTCTGTCTCTGTGTCAGTTTGCTAAGGATAATGGCCTCCAGCTCCATGCATGTCCTTGGTATTTCAATAATTTTAAAAGACACTAATCCTCAGAGTTATCACTTATAGTGCCACATCCCACAATGGTACTTCTCAATGATAAAATTCAGGTAGAAGTAAAATGGTCCCAGAATGATGGCCTGAAGTATAAGAAAGGACTGAAGAATAAATAAAATGGTAAACATGTTGGTATACTAGGTAAACATTTAGTGTATAAAAAAGAACAATCATAATAACAGTAACCTGATTAGGAGAATTTAAAAACAACCTTGATAAAAGTGAAGTCCTAGATAAAAACATCATTTAAGGAACAAGAGACATGATAGGAGTTAATATTTTCTAAAGTCCCTGTTTCTCTAATAGTAGGGACAATTATAAATCAGTTTTAAATTTTGATAATCATTATAATAATGAGAAATTTTAAAAAGCAGTCCCTGACTGCTGTTAGCTCGGAATAGGTCTGGCCAACACAGTAAGGCCATGTGGCTCTTTTGTTAAAACTAAACAATCTCACATAACATCAACACCAGGCAAGCCCACTCTGTGATTACCATTGAGCAATACAAAAGCAGAACCACTTTGTAAATCACATCTGAATATAGGAAACACATAAACCTTGACCAAACCACAAGCATGACCAAATATTCTCTATCCTGGCTATTATATATGGCTTTGTTTCTTTACCAATGACAATTTTAGCCCAGCTCCTTTCCTTCTGCCTTCTGGTTAAAACGTGATTGTTTCCCAATCATGGAATTGTCCCTCCTTCCAATCCAGACAAAGCCCATCCCCAAAATTAGCTAAAAAACCCCGAAATTCCGTAACAAGCACCACATCCTCTCCCGAACACTCCCATACTGAGATACCTCACTGTTCCTCAGGGTATGGGATCCCCTTCGTTGCCACAAGAACCCGACCTTTGTTTGACTACAAGTACGTCCCTATAGGTGTTCGGTTGGAGGACACTGACAGCACTTTAAGATTATTAGCACAATGATTATAAACTAAAAACAGACTTTATTTCCAATCTAGTAAAGAGAAAAATGGGGAATGATGAAAAGGAAGAGAAGCTAACAATCCAAAAAAAAAAAGCAGGAAATGGAAAAGGAAAAACAAACAGAAAAAGGATAAATAGAATATTTAAAACAGTATAGTAGAAAAAGTCCAAATATGGCAGTAACCTTAATCAACATCAATTTATTAAATTTTACAGATACAAGATAAAGATTATCATTTTGCATAGAGAAAGACTTAAAATAAAAGATAAAGATATGGCAAAAAAACATTCAAAAGAAAGCTGGAGAATCTAAACTAATACTGGATAAAATTGAGTATAAGGGGGAAAGCAGTATAACTAGAAGTAAGTAGAATTTCTGAGTGTGGGTGAAATGTTCACATAAAAGACTGTTACTTATCTTCACACGTGTGTTCTCTACTTCTTCCATAATTAAAAGCAATGTAATTTTAGCAAGGCATATTCCAGCCCTGAATAAAGGTATTTACTAGTCTCTCTTGTGGCAAGATGTGAATGTAAGCAAAAGTAATATGTGTTATTAACACACCAAAAGGTAATAAGACCATGATATGCATAGGGAACAATTACAGAAATTAAAAGAAACTAGAGACTATTTGGTGCAGATACAGGAAGAATTCGGGACAAAACCCTAACTATTTTTAAATATGTGAAAGGCTGGCATATGGAAGAGGAATTACATTTGTTCTTTATGGCTTCAAAGAGCGTGTTTGCAAAAACAGTTCCAAATTACAAAGAGGCAGAGTTCGGCTAAATACAATAAAGATGTTCTGTTTATAAACCATTACAATTTCTACAGTAGGCTTGTAAATTCTAGGTTACAATGAACTACTTTAAGGGTTTCAAACTAGGCCCAGAGTTTCTTGTTAGGAATATTGTAGAAGAAAGTCAAGCATTAGTTGACTGATTCTACTAGATAACCTCTAGACTCACCTCCAAGCTTAAGAAACTATAACTCTCGCTATTTAATTTAAAGTCCATTCTTCAAAATGCCATCACGTTGCAACAACCAAATTCTGATAGCCTCTATATAAATAAAGAACACTGAAGCAATTTCCCAGAAAACTCAGTCTTACTATTTTTCCTGTAAAAAAGCACTTTACTGATGATCAAGTTCGATATTCACATGACTGAGACCCCATCACCAATGTCATTCCATTCCAAAAATACGTTATGAGATATATTTAGGGACAATAATTTCAAGGAAGTCAGATAATATATAGTCACGCATTTATCTGAAATGTTAGAATTTTCTAATAAAGGATCAAGATTTAGTTAATTAACTGTATTAATGGATTAATGATTCAGAGGGTAGACAACTTCAAGTTCATTTTTATGTTAAGGCTATTTTATGAACTGCATCAATGCTAACTTTCTTCTCTTATATTCTGATGTCATTTAATATACAGCATAAAACTAATAGCATCCCTATCACCCTCCACTATGGGACTGAGAATATTTTTTTAAGAAAGAAAGAAAGATAAGCTACTAAAAATGAGAAAAGATACAGTTGGCAAATGATTAGAAGCAATGTGCTTGTCTTTATTATTGCTTTATTTGGAATGCCAGCTTTTTTCATCTTCCTTTTCTTCAAAAGAAGTGAAACATCCGCCCATGTGCAAAATCCATTTACATAAATATGAACTATTAAAACCTTACATTCAATACTTTCCATATTTTAATAGCAATTCAATTTAGTTTTCCAATAGGTCTCAATAAGTTTGTTGAATGATTTAGTATACCCACACTATTCTTCATTATGTGAATGTTCCAGGTCTAATCTTGACCAGTTTATTTTGAATGACTGAACAAAAAAAAACCAGATATTATTTGTTGATTCTAGGCAGTATTCCCACCCCTCTATAAGTCTTTCCTATACCACTTAGGCATAAAGTCTAGAAACTACATTTCCCAGATTCCATTGCCAGCAGGGTTTTAGCTAGAACTTGCCAATGAGAGGCACCTGCAAGAGATTTCCATTGTGCTAGACAAGGAGAGCATTATTTTTCTCTGGCAGCTGCATTGAGGAATATGGGCATCAGCGGATGGTAAATTTCATGAAATCCACCCCTCTAACTTTTATTCCCTTGGCCTTCAATAGTTGTGTGAGCCTCTAATACCCAATATTAAACTTCTTTCTGCTAGAAATACCTAGAGAAGCTGCTGTTTTCCTGACCAAGCCTGAGCCAACGATCTAAGAGGCATGTATAGTCAAGAACAAGAAAAGCAAATAACAGTATCCACAGGCACTTTTAAAAAGAGTCTTGACAGCAGTGATTTATAGTCAGAGCTGAATTTTGACAATTGGATTAAATATTGAGATTCAGAAACATGGGTTTGGTAATAGAACAGCTGAACAAACTCTGTTGAACCTCTTCCTTGCTGCCAACACAAAACAGACACAAATAGACAGATTCTGCAATATGAGTAGTGGAACTTTTCAAGTTATAAAAAATGGATCATCATAAATATTCCAAAATCCTAGACAAGATGTCAGACCCCTTTCAAATTAATGCAATCACAAACAAGATGATAAATTAGGCAAATGCTGAGCTTAACAGCCTAAGTCACTGCCAAAAGTTAGGTTTATTCCTATAATAAAAGACTCTGGTGGCTATATTAACAGATGACTCCCTTGCTATTATTTCAATTCAAGGATTTAATTATGTGCGTCTTCTCAGATTTCAGGAAATGTCAACTATTTTTAGGTTCTGCAAATGTTACTGAACATGGGACTTTGAGAGCTTAGGGAATATACTCAAATTTTCCTTAATATACTCACTCACAGAAATAAGTCAACTCCTTAATCGTCAAGACTTCTGGCTTGTGGAGTTTTTCTGCACACACACAAAAGAACGTTTTAAGCTTTTAGAGTTTTCAGTTAGAGAAAAAGATATAAAAATAACTTGGTACTAGAGTAATTTTAAAATTTATGTAGACTCTAAGCCATCTTTCTAATGTAGTTTCCATGCCATGTCATACCAAATGTATTATAATGTACTCATATCCCACAGTTATTATACATGTTTTGCTATCTAATATTTAGAGTTTTATAATTTTAGTTTTGAAATTATTCACACTTGCATCATTAATTTATTATTGGTTATTAAAGCTCATTAATCACACTGCATACTAGAGAATCATATCAAATTAGGGAATCCAAACTTAAGTAGTTCTCAAAAATAGTTAAGTTTTCAATGACTGCCAAAAGTTAATAGTTCATAAACCTAACCTGATAGTACATTTTGGAGATATTCACTGAAATGTAACTTTTGACTTTGCAGTTATTTTTATACTTTAGAGCCAATAATATTTTCTTCATATTGCAGACATTTCAGAAGCCTTTAATAACCTGCTTATCATGAGACATGGGACCATCAATAAGCAATCTTCAGCAAAGGCTAAGAGTATAAATTCACATGGTCATCTAACTAAAAATTGGCAAGTTTTCTTCTTCCCAACCCAAGCTACTAGAGAAAGGGATAAGAAGAGATTGATTTGTCTGTCCCTCTCTCTTTGCAATCTATTTAGAAATCCACCTAGCCTCTGATATTGTACTGAAATCAATGTCTCCACTCCCACATCCCATAGGGCAGAGATGCTCTCTCTGCTACCTGGCTACTATGTGAATCCCTGTCGTCTTCTGACCACTTCCTACCAGGCATCAGAGCTTCACTGAGTCCAGTTTGGCTAATGAGGAGTTGGAAGACATCAACAAGGGTCTAAAGTTCAGAACATTGTCACTATTCAGATAGAAGCACTGTAGTTAAACTGACAGTCCTCCTGGCTGACACCACATGCCTTTTTCTGCTATTTAACTAACTTTCTGAGAGAGCAGGTGTTTTGATCATTGTCTTCCAGTGTAGACAAATTGGTTTCATCATCTAATAATCATTGCTTTTATAAGAGGAATGTCTGAATGGATATCAGTTTCAATGATAAGTATTATTCTTCTCCATCTATTAATTCATCTTTCTAGCACAATAGCAGCTAGCAGGAGTCTCTCCTCTTAGGAGAGGGAATTTTTTATCAGAAAGCTACTTTGTGCCTGGCACTGTGGTAGGTGCACCATATACATTCAAATATAGTTATAAAATGCTATTAAATAGGTACTTTGATTGTTCCTATACATAAAAGCAAAACAAAGTTATCAGCTCACAAGTAGTCATTTTCTATTCCTTTGTTAAGAATCCAAACCCTCTGATATCAAACCCATCTATGTCCCACTACATCACCCACTACCCCTGTTTAGAAAGCACTTTCACATGCATTATCTCTTTTGACAACAAATATAAGCCCATCATTTTAAAGGAATTGGGAGTTGTAATTAAAGTATTAATTTTTAATTAACTGTTTTCGATATTCTGACATAAAAAGTGTTGCAGGGACTACACGAGACCATCCATTACAAATCTTAGGCTGATAGACTACGTTTCAGAGATATTTCCCTCATGAACCTGGTCTAGTCAGATCCAGAGAAAATTTCAATAATTTGAACCAAATAAAAATATTTTGTTATTATTCAGCAAATCAAGGTTTTATAATGGCCTCATGAACCATTCCAAAGATAGCAGCATTATCATACTGTAGATGCTATATGAGAAACAAAGAAACAGACTTGATGAAGTCTACTTTAAAATTATTATTAGTTGATGAAACCAATTTGTGCTATGCTGGAAGGCAATTATCAAGAAGCCTGCTCCCTCAGAAAGGTGATAAAATAGCAAAAAAGGCCAATGGTGTCAGCAAGAAGGGACATCCGTTTAACAATTATATATTTATTATTAATATTAACATTTTATTATATATGTTTATATATAATAATGTATTTGAAATGGTTACATATAATAAAAAATCAGGCTGCCATCAGACATATCTACAATTAGTAAAAAATAAAGAAGCAATTTATGAAAAAACGTGATTCAAATTTTTGTTTTTTTGAGATGGAGTTTTGCTGTTGTTACCCAGACTGGAGTGCAATGGCATGATCTCGGCTCACCACAACCTCCGCCTTCTGGGTTCAAGCAATTCTCCTGCCTCAGCCTCCCGAGTAGCTGGGACTACAGGCGCGCACCACCATGCCCAGCTAATTTTTGTATTTTTAGTAGAGACGGTGTTTCACCTTGTTGACCAGGATGGTCTCGATCTCTTGACCTCATGATCCACCCGCCTCAGCCTCCCAAAGTGTTGGGATTACAGGCATGAGCCACCAGGCCCGGGGTGATTTAAAATTTTATAGCCAACTAAACGTTGACTTATTGGTAAGAGCATCAAAAAATGTTTGCACGTATTGAAAGGCAGATAACATGTAACATTCATGTCTTGTTTCAGAAGAAACATTTTGGATTTTTTCCAAGTTACTGAAATTAAATAAAAGACCAAGAATGAAGAGAACATGAAATAAAGCATTTGAAAAATGAACATCAAAGCCAGTTAATAGAGAAATGTATAAATAATTATTTATCATAGAATTATAAATTAGAACTCAAACATTAAAAGCAACTCCTCAAGAATAATATATTTTTTTGTAAAAATATATTATAACATAAATACTTTTAACAAGACCAGGAAGGAAAGAGATAAATGAATAGAGAAAGTGAAGCATGTTAAAAGTCTCATCTCAAAGACAGAGGAAGGAAATGCCAAAAATTTAATTTCGCCATGACTGATAAATAGAACAAGTATTAAGGAATGATTTTGAAGTAAAGTTAATCAGTAGAAAAATTATAATTAAAATAATTTGCCACTTAATTTTTACATAAAATAGTATTCAAAGCAAAACATATATAATAAGAAAAAGACATTTTAGAATGGAAAAGTTTACAGTTTATAATGGTATTATAAAAGTCACAAACCTTCACTGGAAATTGTGACTCAGAGTTCTGCATGTGTCTGCATAGAACATATAAACTGGCCACCTTTACTGTGTAAGAAACACAGGTATGAGCCGGGAGTGGTGGCTCACGCCTGTAATCCCAGCACTTTGGAAGGCCGAGGTGGGCGGATCATGAGGTCAAGAGATTGAGACCATCCTGCCCAACAAGGTGAAACTCTGTTTCTACTCAAAATACAAAAATTAGCTGGGTGTGGTGGCACATGCCTGTAATCCTAGCTACTTGGGAGGCTGAGGCTGCAGACTTGATCGAACCCAGGAGGTGTAGGTTGCAGTGAGCAGATATCGTGCCACTGCACTCCAGCCTGGTGACAGAGAGAGACTCTGTCTCACAAAAATTAAAATTAAAATTAAAAAGACAAATATGTAAAAGAGAAATCAATGTCAGTCTTAGGAACCTCCAAGTACTAGAATTGGGGAAGATTTTACTTAGGGTCAGCAATATGCACCCCGGAAGCCACAGACATTTTGGTTCACAGCATTAGAGACAAGACTTTCAACATTTGAATTCTAACTCCTTTTTCCAACAACTACCTTTTATTACAACAAGTACAAGCACTTGCTCCCAAAATGTGTTAAGCGCACTATCTCCTAAATAAACACATATGTACTAAGGTAACTAAATGGTCCCATACTTGTCTTGTTCTTCATCCTGTGTGTGTGTGTATGTGTATCCAGAAGGACAGATGGGTAAAGAAGCTTCAGTTGTTCAATTAACCTTCCAATTTCATCCCCACTTTTCACTTCTGCCATCAATTCTGTCTGCTAATCCCCTGAAGCCCCTGTAGAGCATGTAAGTAGTATATATAAGTAGACCTGCTCCCTTCCACTTTCTAATTCCCAAATATTTGCTGAAATTTCTCATCCTTTATTGGAACTCTCCTTGCCATCATGTCATTTTTATTTTCATGATTGACTGATTAATTTTTTATTTCTGTAGAGTTGTCTCAGGAGAAAAAGGATGCAAATGTATGTGCTTAGGTCACCACCTTGAACCTGAAGAAACTTACAGTGCTTAGAAGATATAACATCTCTTGTGATGAGGAAAGTTTGTTTTTAATCTGAGGCTCAGATTTCAATCAGGTGGATTTATCTTTCTTAAAAATTCAGGTAAATTAAATTACTTTTCATGTAAAACTACATAGTCCTTTCTTCCTTCCCTGGCTTCCTTTCTTCTTTCCTTCCTTCATGTTTCTGTCTCTCTCTCTGTATTGCCATCTATCTATCTAATCTATGTAGACAGAAAAATATTAGGGCTTAGAATTTTTGCCCCAAGTATTAGGATGTTAATAAGCTTTTTACAGATAATCTGAATTTCTCTCATATTTGACGTCATAACTTTTTTTGGATGATTTTATACATGTATTTTCATTGTAATGAACTGTCTATCTTGACTGAAACAGTAAAGACTGCAAAATCCTAGGGTTCCATAGAACAAAGTCTGAAAACAATTTCTTTAAAGGCTCCCAAATACATTTTTCAGTTTCCTGATTTCTGTAATAAATAATTTCAGAGGTCTACTCTTTATGTCTTCAGGAGGATATTGCCTTTCATTTGTTTTGGCAACTTCTTTTCTATAAGTCTGGGCTATTTTGTTTCTCTTTTTCATTTATTTAGAGGATCTTTAGTTTTTCTTTGGCCATCAATCTGTCTACTCAGGTGCTAGTCAAATTTCTATCTTATATGTATAGATGAAATGGTAAATTCATGATATCCATAGTCCTTCATCTAGCATTCTTTTTCCAGTTCTTTTGTGCTTACTGAAACACACTCTCTATTTTCCTCATTCCCTTGCCTCTTTAAGGAGTAAGAATTAATAATAATGAATTGATAACAATAAATGAAACATTTTAACATATGCTGTCACTGGAGAACTCTTATTTCAGACCTATCTTTGCCCATTTAGACTATATTTCCACATATGTGTTTAAGACGGCCACCTCCCTCCTTGATACTCAATTATTCTGTTGGAGTTATATGACTATAAAGAGATAAAGGAAGAAAAGTACTAACAGGAATGAGGAGCATGAAAGGCATCTATCAGCCTATAAAAGTACAGCTACTCTACAGAACAGCATCCTCATTTCTGATTAATACTATCCTTGAGTTTCTGGGCAGCCAATGTACGGGCAGGAAGATTCAGATTTTACCCAGAGTCAAGAGGTCTTTCTATCTACCTGCTCTTTATAACCAGAATCCTGCCCTACCTTTCTAGAATCACCTCCTACCATCCCCCCCCTCTCAAATGCTCCCTGGCTCAATTAGCTTGAACTGCATGTCCTTCTTCTAACATCCTATTTCCTGCTAAATGAGTTCAGGGAAAGCTTCTCTCTTGTTTGCCATTATATCCCCAGCACTTGAGTTTGCCTGGTACGTAGCAGTAGCTCCATAAATATTTTTGAAGCAATAAATGAACACTTCTATGCCTTTTCCCTTGCATATTTTTCCTTTAGTACCCTTTCCCTCACTTTTCCGTGAGATAGGAGCCTTCTGTTTATTAAAATTAGCTTGTGGCATCTCCTGTGAAGATCATACTGAACATCTCCAAACAATATTAGTTGCTTTCTCATCTATTACAATATATATCATAGTATTATAATTGTTCATTTTCAAGTCTAATTTACCCACTAGCCTATCAGCCTGAGAGCAGTAACCATATTAATTTTATCTTTATGACCCCAAGATGATGATACTTAGTAAGTGCTTAATAACCAATTGCTGGATGAAGTCTTCTAAATCAAAATTTATTGTTCTTTAATACTAATAACAATAAAATAAATGTTTATTGTAACATGTATTAAAAGCCAGACAATCTCAGCTCTGACCCTTACAAAAATTTATATTCTTGGGTATCTTGTCTAGTCTCTCTCTGTTACTCATTTTTCTCATCTGTAGAATGGAAGTAATAAGAGTACCTGCCTGATATGATTGAATTGATATATGGAAAGGTATTAGGATAGTGTCTGCCATCTAGAAAATATTCAGTACCTATTAGCTAAACTTTTATATACTCACAATGTAACAGATCCTATGTAAGGTACTTTACTACAAATTTGTTCCTCACAGAAATGTTAAAGGTATTATTTTGAAGATTATAAGACTAAAACAAAGAGATATTAATCAATTTGCTCAAGATCACAGAATTATTGCGTTAAAATCTACCTACTTCCTAACTTCACACCACACAAATTTCTGCAAGACCTTGAACATGCATCTGAGTTTATATTCTATGAGTCACAAATTATTCTATTTCCTTGAAAAATACTCTTCTTTCATCTCCACTTGTATGTACTCTGAAGACTGCAAAGCATTATATTTGAGAACTGGCTGGGGGGCTACAGTCAGACTAACCTAGGTTCTAATAGTAGCCTGAACATTTTACTAGCTAGTGATCTTGGCATGTTTCTGAACCTCTCTATGCCTGAGGTTTCTTTTGGTAAATTGAGCATAATAATATCAACCCCGAAAGGTTATTTACTCTGATGATCAAATGAGACTAAATATATGTAACATGCTTAGCAAAACGCCTGGTGCACTCAAAGTTCAATAAAAATAAGTTGTCATCTATCCCTGATTGTCAGTCTCATTTATTTTATTAGTTTCTGATTGCACTGTAGAACTTTTAGATCTCATTTATAAATCCTGTGGGTTTACCCTCTTTTTTCAGAGTATTTCTCTGAATACTACCACCTCCCTCTTCAGCTAAGATAGGCACACCTTTTCCTCTTCTCTCATGGGATGTGAAATATACCTCTATTTTCTGAACAGAAACAGATGGGAAATGATCCTTGGATTCTCCCCTTATGGATGACAAGGGAAAGAGAAATAAAAACCTATTTTTAAAAGCATCCAACTGTTTCTATCATTCAGATAAAATAGATGTAAATAACCTGAAAGATCATGAACAGTAGTAAAATATGGTCAAATAACTAGAACTTGATGAGTTAAAATTTTTAAAAAAAGAAAAAATTAACATTTATCAAGAAGTGACTTCATTAAGCAGAGAATCTTTATTTTAGTTATCCACAGCCACTGCAGTACCCCTAACAGGAAAGGATGTGTGGGGAATGAACTCGGAATTGAAAGAGGCAGCAGCATTAACCAATTGCACTTAAAATGTCCAACTTCTGCAAATATTTCAAAAACATATGATTTCTGTGAAAATGTTGCTAGAACTTTTCCCAGGGCCTTGGGGCTAGGCCTGGTGGCTCATGCCTGTAATCCCAGTACTTGGGAGGCTGAGGCGGGTGGATCAAGAGGTCAGGAGTTTGAGACCAGCCTGGCCAACATGGTGAAACCCCGTCTCTACTAAAAATACAAAAATTAGCTAGGTGTGGTGGTGGTGGGCACCTGCAATCCCAGCTACTAGGGAGGCTGAGGCAGGAGAACTGCTTGAACCCAGGAGGCGGAGGCTGCAGTGAGCCAAGACTGCACCACTGCACTCCAGTCTGGATGACAGAGCAAGACTCTCAGGGGAAAAGGAAAAAAAAAAGAAGAAGAAGAAAGAAACAAAACAGATGAGCACAATGGTAAGTCTATCTCTGATTCTGAGCAATCAGGACTGAGCTACTTCAGTTATTTAGGTAGCAGTGAGGGTACTATACCCTGATAAATTATGAACCTCTGGAGAACCTTAGAAACAGCCGAATTGACCAACCACAAGAAAGAACATCAGAAGTCGAAGATCAACTCAATGAAATAAAACGAGAAAACAAGATCAGAGAAAAAAGTGCAAAAAGGAATGAACAAAGTCTCTAAGAAATGTGGGACTATGTGAAGAGACCTAACCTACATTTCATAGGTATACCAGAATGTGACGAAGAGAATGAATCCCAGCTGGAAAATACTCTTCAGGACATTATCCAGGAAAATTTCCCCCACCTAGCAAGACAGGCCAACACTCAATTACAGGAAATATAGAGAACACCACAAAGATATTCCGCAAGAAGAGCAGCCTCAAGGCACATAATCGTCAGATTCAACAAGGCTGAAATAAAGGAGAAAATACTAAGGGCAGCCAGAGAGAAAGGTTGGGTCACCCACAAAGGGAAGCCCATCAGACTCACAGCAGATCTCTTGGCAGAAACTCTACAAGCCAGAAGAGAGTGGGGGCCAATATTCAACATCCTTAAAGAAAAGAATTTTAAACCCAGAATTTCATATCCAGCTAAACTGAGCTTCAGAAGTGAAGGAAAAATAAAATCCTTTGCGAACAAGCAGGTACTCAGAGGTTTTGTCACCACCAGGCCTGCTTTACAAGAGCTCCTGAAAGAGGCACTACACATAGAAAGGAATAACCAGTACCAGCCATTCCAAAATCACACTAAACGCTTAAGAGCATCAACATAATGAAGAATCTACAACAACTAATGAGGAAAACAGCCAGCTAGCATCAAAATGGCAGTATCAAATTCACACGTAACAATATTAACCCTAAATGTAAATGGACTAAATGCACCAATCAAAAGACACAGAATGGCAAATTGGATAAAAAGCCAAAACCCATCAGTGTGCTGTATCCAGGAAACCCATCTCACATGCAAGGATACACAAAGGCTCAAAATAAAGGGATGGAGGAAGATTTACCAAGCAAATGGAGAGCAAAAAAAAGCAGGAGTTGCAATTCTCATCTCTGATAAAATAGACTTTAAAGCAACAAAGATCAAAAGAGACAAAGAAGGCCACTACATAATAGTAAAAGGATCGATACAACAAGAAGAGCTAACAATCCTAAACATATATGGACCCAATACAGGAGTACCCAGATACATAAGGCAAGTTCTTAATGATGTACCAAGAGACTTAGACTCCCACACAATAACAGTGGGAGACTTTAACACTCCACTGTCAATATTAGACAGATCAACCAGACAGAAAATCAACAAGGATATCCAGGGCTTGAACGCAGACCTGGAGCAAACAAACCTGATAGACATTTACAGAACTCTCCACCCCAAATCCACAGAATATACATTCTTCTCAGCACCACATCACACCTACTCTAAAATTGACCACATAATTGGAAGTAAAGCACTGCTCAGCAAATGCAAAACAACTGAAATCATAACAAACAGCCTCTCAGACCATAGTGCAATCAAGTTAGAACTCAGAATTCAGAAACCAACCCAGAACCGCACAGCTTCATGGAAACTGAACAACTGGCTCTTGAATGTTGACTGGATAAACAACGAAATGAAGGCAGAAATAAAGAAGTTCTTCAAAATCAATGAGAACGAAGACACAACATGCCAGAATCTCTGGGACACATTTAAAGCAGTCTCTAGAGGAAAGTATATAGCAATAAGTGCCCATATGAGAAGAATGGAGAGATCCAAAATTGACACCCTATCGTCAAAATTGAAAGAGCTAGAGGAGCAAGATCAAAAAACTCAAAACCCAGCAGAAGACAAGAAATAACTAAGATCAGAGCTGAACTGAAGGAGATTGAGACACGAAAAACCCTCCAAAAAATCAATAAATCCAAGAGCTGGTTTTTTGAAAAGATCAACAAAATAGACCGCTAGCCAGATTGATTAAAAAGAAAAGAGAGAACAACCAAATAGATGCAATAAAAAATGATAAAGGGGAAATCACCACAGATTCCACAGAAATTCAAACCATCATCAGAGAATATTACAAACAACTCTATGCGCATAAACTAGTAAACCTGGAAGAAATGGATAAATTCCTGGACTCCTGTGTCCTCCCAAGCCTAAACCAGGAGGAAGCTGAAACTATGAATAGACCAATAACAAGGGAAGAAGTCGAGGCAGCAATTAAGAACCTACCAAACAAAAAAAGCCCAGGTCCAGATGAGTTCACAGCCGAATTCTACCAGACACACAAAGAGGAGCTGGTACCATTTCTTCTGAAACTATTCCAAATAATCCAAAAAGAAGGAATCCTTCGCAAGTCATTCTATGAGACCAATATCATCCTCATACCAAAGCCCGGCAGAGACCCAACAAGAAAAGAAAACTTCAGGCCAATATCCATGATGAACATAGATGCAAAAATCTTCAATAAAATATTGGCAAGCCGATTGCAACAGCAAATCAAAAAACTTATTCATCATGATCAAGTAGGATTCATCCTGGGGATACAAGGCTGATTCAACATACGCAAGTCTATCAACGTAATTCACCACATAAACAGAACCAAAAACAAAAACCACATGATTATCTCAATTGATGCAGAGAAGGCATTTGACAAAATTCAACAGCTCTTTATGCTAAAAACCCTCAATAAACTCGGTATCGATGGAACGTATCTCAAAGTAATAAAAGCTATTTATGACAAACCAACAGCCAATATCATACTTAATGGGCAAAAACTGGAAGCATTCCCTTTGAAATCCGGCACTAGACAAGGATGCCCTCTCTCATCACTCCTATTCAATATAGTACTGGAAGTTCTAGCCACAGCAATCAGGCAAGAAAAAGAAATAAAGGGTATTCAAATAGGAAAGGAGGAAGCCAAATTGTCTCTATTTGCAGATGACATGATAGTATACCTAGAAGACCCCATCGCCTCAGCCCAAAAACTCCTGAAACTGATAAGCAACTTCAGCAAAGTCTCAGCATATAAAATCAATGTGCAAAAATCACAAGCCTTCCTCTACACCAATAACAGACTTAAAGAGCCAAATCAAGAACGAACTGTCATTCACAATTGCTACAAAAAGAATAAAATACCTTGGAATACAACTCACAAGGAACGTAAGAGACCTCTTCAAGGAAAACTACAAACCACTGCTCAACGAAATCAGAGAGGACACAAACAGATGGAGAAACATTCCATGTTCATGGTTAGGAAGAATCAATATCGTGAAAATGGCTATACTGCCCAAAGTAATTTACAGAATCAATGCTATCCCCATCAAGCTACCATTGACTTTCTTCACAGAACTGGAAAAAAACACCATGAACTTCATATGGAACCAAAAGAGAGCCCGCATAGCCAAGTCAATTCTAAGCAAAAAGAACACAGCGGGGGGCATCACACTACCGGATTTCAAACTATACTACAAGGCTACAGTAATCAAAACAGCATGGTACTGGTACCAAAACAGAGATATAGACCAATGGAACACAACAGAGGCATCAGAGGCAACACAACATATCTACAACCATACAATCTTTGATAAACCCGACAAAAACAAGCAATGGGGAAAGGATTCCCTGTTCAACAAATGGTGCTGGGAAAACTGGCTAGCCATGTGCAGAAAGCAGAAACTGGACCCCTTCCTGACACCTTACACTAAAATTAACTCCAGATGGATTAAAGACTTAAACATAAGACCTGGCACCATAAAAACCCTAGAAGGAAATCTAGGCAAAACCATCCAGGACATAGGAGTAGTCAAGGACTTCATGAACAAAACACCAAAAGCATTGGTAACAAAAGCCAAAATAGACAAATGGGACCTAATGAAACTCCACAGCTTCTGCATGGCAAAAGAAACAGCCTCTAGAGTGAATCGGCAACCAACAGAATGGGAAAAAATTTTTGCAGTTTACCCATCTGACAAAGGGCTGATATCCAGAATTTACAAAGAACTCAAACAGATTTACAGGAAAAAAACAAACAAGCCCATTCAAAATTGGGCAAAGGATATGAACAGACACTTTACGAAAGAAGACATATATGAGGCCAACAATCATATGAAAAAATGTTCATCGTCACTGGTCATCAGAGAGATGCAAATCAAAACCACATTGAGATACCATCTCACGCCAATTAGAATGGCGATCATTAAAAAATCTGGAGACAACAGATGCTGGAGAGGATGTGGAGAAAAAGGAACACTTTTACACTGTTGGTGGGAGTGTAAATTAGTTCAACCATTGTGGAAGACAGTGTGGCGATTCCTCAAGGCCTTAGAAATAGAAATTCCATTTGACCCAGCAATCCCATTACTGGGTACATATCCAAAGGACTATAAATCGTTCTACTATAAGGACACATGCACACGAATGTTCATTGCAGCACTGTTTACAATAGCAAAGACCTGGAATCAACCAAAATGGCCATTGATGATAGACTGGATTGGGAAAATGTGGCACATATACACCATGGAATATTATGCAGCAATCAAAAATGATGAGATCGTGTCGTTTGTAGGGACATGGATGAATTCGGAGAACGTCATCCTCAGCAAACTGACACAAGAACAGAAAATGAAACACCGCATATTCTCACTCATAGGCGGGTGATGAAAAATGAGAACACATGGACACAGAGAGGGGAGTTCTAAACACTGGGGTCTA
The DNA here is from genome assembly GCF_049354715.1 of Callithrix jacchus. Classification (NCBI taxonomy): domain Eukaryota; kingdom Metazoa; phylum Chordata; class Mammalia; order Primates; family Cebidae; genus Callithrix; species Callithrix jacchus. Next base: position 23,553,902 of record NC_133524.1, read on the forward strand.
TTGGGGGGAAAAGGGGAGGGCCAGTGGGAGGGGGAGGTGGGGAGGGATAGCCTGGGGAGAAATGCCAAATGTGGGTGAAGGGGAGAAAGCAAACAAAACACACTGCCATGTGTGTACCTATGCAACTGTCTTGCATGTTCTGCACATGTACCCCCAAACCTAAAATACAATAAAAAAAAAAAAAGAAACAGTAGGCTGCAAACTGATCTATTTACAGGGATCAACAGGTCACATGAATGCCTGAAGTAGGTCTGCAGGAGCTTGTAGCTAATAAAGGGACATATTTTCTGTTTAAAGCAAGTGCCAGCTGCTAAGCTCAGGGTGATTTTTGTCATGGTGTACTGTGGGCCCAGTATTACCAAATATTCTGGTATTTCACTAGAAACCAGAAATCTGGAACTTCATGTGAAATCTCCTGGCTTTTAAATGCTCAGAAGTAATACAATTTAAAAAAAAATCCTGAAGGTCAAACAAAACTGGGGCTGCCAATATTCAGGCTCTGCCTTAGATAATGAAGAATAAATAAATAATGAGTACATTGCTTTGTTTACCTCTTTCACACTGTCTCTCTCCCACCCCTTGCCCCTGGGACCTGGGGAAATAAACACTATAATAACAATTATTAGGCAGTACCATAATTGCTTGTCAGTGGATTTGTCTCTCAATTAGATCATGCATTCTTGGAGGTCATGGCTGACATGTTTTTCTCTTTGTTTTCCTAGTACACAGAATACCTGGAAGATAGCATCTGACTCATTGAACTGCAGATAGCACCAAGTATTGCAGATAGAGTCAGGGTAGCATAGAGGTAATGAACGTGACCTGCAGGAACAAATTGCCTGAGCCAGAATTCTGGCTACTATATTTATTAGTCACATACCTTTGGACAAATGCCTTACCTCTCTGTAGCTCAGTTTCTTTATGTACAAAATGAAAATTATCATCAAGTATCACACAGAGAGTCAGGGTAGTATAGAGGTTTCTAAATACAAATATTATCCATAATGTTATTATTACTAATATAGCAGTTTTCAATAAATATTTGTTGATTTATGCTTTGCAATTTTTAATAGTATGTTATTTTTAATTATTAATTTTTTATACAGAATTACATACTAGCCCTAAAGTGTCTGATGTAAATTCACAGAGATAACTTTATTTGAATTAGACTGTAGCTTCCATAAACTTGACCTGAGTAAAGACCTGGAACTATAAAAGCAATTCTCACAGGGCACATCTATGGCTCCTTTTAAATTACCTACTTGTCTGATTAATCTGAGACGTGATCAAAATTTTCTTATAAAGACTTTGAGCCAAAAAGTGGAACAATTCTTTGTCCTGTGAAGAAAAGTTCTGGATTAGAAAGGAAAGTGGTTATCTCATGTTTTTATAATATATCTTTCTACCTACTCCACCAGGTGCTAAGTTGTATTTCCATTCTTTTTCTTTTCTTTTCAAAAATTTTTTTATTTTAAGTTCTGGGGAACATGTACAGATCTTGCAGGATTGTTACAAAGGTATACACATATCATGGTGGTTTGCTGCCTCCATCCCCCCCATCACCTACATTAGGTATTTCTCCTAATGTTATCCCTCCCCAATCTTCCCATTCCCTGATATCCCTCCCCTAGCCTTCCACCCGCCAACAGACCCCAGTGTGTGATGGTCCCCTCCCTGTGTTCATGTGTTCTCATTGCTCAACAACCACTTATGAGTGAGAACATGTGGTGTTTGGTTTTCTGTTCTTGTGTCAGTTTACTGGGGATGATGGGTACCAGATTCATCCATGTCCCTGCAAGGGATATTGATTCATCCTTTTTATGGCTGCATAGTATTCCATGATGTATATGTGCCACATTTTCTTTATCCAGTCTATCGTTGATGGACATTTGGGTTGGTTCCAAGTCTTTGCTATTGTAAACAGTGCCACAGTGAACACACATGTGCATGTGTCTTTATAATAGAATGATTTATAATCCTTTGGGTATATACCCAGTAATGAGATTGCTGGGTCAAATGGTATTTCTATTTCTAGATCTTTGAGGAATCGCCACACTGTCTTCCACAATGGTTGAACTAATTTACACTCCCACCAACAGTGTAAAAGCATTCCTATTTCTCCACATCCTCTCCAGCATCTGTTGTCTTCAGATCTTTTAATGATCGCCATTCTAACTGGTGTGAGATGGTATCTCAATGTGATTTTGATTTGCATTTCTCTAATGACCAGAGATGATGAGCATTTTTTCATGTTTCTTGGCCACATAAATGTTTTCTTTTGAAAAGTGTCTGTTCATATCCTTTGCCTACTTTTTGATGGGGTTGTTTGTTTCTTGTATATTTAAGTTCTTTGTAGATTCTGGATATTAGACCTTTGTCAGATGGGTAGCTTGCAAAAATTTTTTCTCATTCTGTTGGTTGCTGGTTCACTCAAATGATTGTTTCTTTTACTGTGCAGAAGCTCTTAAATTTAATTAGATTCCATTTGTCTATTTTGGCTTTTGTTGCCATTGCTTTTGGTGTTTTAGTCATGAAGTCCTTGCCTATGCCTATGTTCTGAATGGTATTGCCTATGTTTCCTTCTAGGGTTTTTATGGTGTTAGGGCTTATATTTAAATCTTTAATCTATCTGAAGTTGATTTTCGTATAAGGTATAAGGAAGAGGTCCAGTTTCAGCTTTCTGCACATGACTAGCCAGTTTCCCCAATACCATTTATTAAACAGGGAATCCTTTCCCCATTGCTTCTTTTTGTCAGGTTTGTCAAAGATCAAATGGTTGTAGGTGTGTGGCATTACTTCTGAGGCCTCTGTTCTGCTCCATTGGTCTATATCTCTGTTTTGGTACCAGTACCATGCTGTTTTGATTATTGTAGCCTTGTAGTATAGTTTGAACTCAGGTAGCGTGATGCCTCCAGCTTTGTCCAGTTCTATGAAGAAGGTCAATGGTAGCTTGATGGGGATAGCACTGAATCTATAAATTACTTGGGGCAGTATGGCCATTTTCACAATATTGATTCTTCCTAACCATGAGTATGGAATGTTTTTCCATCTGTTTGTGTCCTATCTTATTTCCTTGAGCAGTGGTTTGTAGTTCTCCTCGAAGAGGTCATTCATGCCCTTTGTTAGAAGTATTGCTAGGTATTTTATTCTCTTTGTAGAAATAGTTAATGGGAGTTTGCTCATGATGCTTATTTCCATTCTTAAGACTTAGCATGATGTTTGTCACACAATAGTTCTTATTAAGCTTTTGATATAAAATAAATTAAAACCCCAGTTTCCATTTCCCACTGAAAAGAGCCTTTGGGGAGGAGAAGGAGAGTTAATATTTATTTAGCTCTTACTGTGGGTCACATCATTTCCTAGATATGTTACAAAAAGTCATTTTTATCCTCACCAAAACCCTGATTTACAATCCCTCTTTTGCAAAAGAGAGACTGAAACTGAAAGAGGTCACATGAATTACTCAAGTCTGCATTATAAACAATTAATGACCTAGTAAGCATCCAAATCCAAAGTCTATGCTCTTTCCACCAATGTATTTGACTGTGTTTTCATCCTAACTCCATACTGAACATTTTTACAGGTCAGACAACTCTGTTAAAAGAAAATAAATTATTGAGGGTATCAGCAAGTTAATTACAAAATAATCAGTGGCACTATTTTAAATTTGCATTAATGTTACTTAAAGCAGTTATGGTTCATCTCTGTTGAAAAACATTGAAATGTGTCAGAGAATCAATTAGGAATATATGCTACCTATAAGAAAGTTAAAGCATCAATTTATTTCTAAGACAGATACAGATGATTTTAGACTAAGTCAGAAAATGTGTGTTGGATTTCAATGGCTGGAACATAAAACATAACTGTTGGAGCATTCTGGGATTTTTTGAAATACAAGCCTGTCATATCATCTCTTTGCCTCCCACTTCCCTGCCCCAGTGGCTCCCACACTTCCTAACAGAAGTTTTAATGTTCTCCAAAGGTTTGAATTTTAGCCCATCTCTGCATCTCGTGTCTTACCTTATCTCTCCTTCAAAATCTCACTCCAGGCCTAACTGAAATTCCTTCAGTAAAGTCATGCTCTCTCCTGCTTCAGGACCTTTTCACATGTTGCCCTTCTGCTCCCCTACTTTAATCAATTGACCTATCTTCATCAAGATGACTTGAAAGTCATCTCAGACAAAATATCCCTACCAAGAAAGACTTTCAGAAGCTCAAAGGTCAGGGTGGATGCTCAGACATGTTCCTCCATAACTGGTTAACTTCTTCTAGCATGATCTTCATCTCACTTTGTGGTTACTGTCAAATGATCTCCCTCCCTCCCTCCCTCCCTACTTCTCTCCCTCCCTTCCTCCCTTTCTTCCTTCCTTCCTTCATGTAGGGTGAGAACTGCATTGCTCACCAGTGACTCTACAGTATTTCCTAAAATACCTAGCACACAGTATGTGCATCCTATGCATCTGTAGGCATAATTTCATAGATAAGTAAAATATGGTGGCTTCACAATTAACAAAAATAGCAGGTAGCTGTATAATATTAACATCTGATTATGGATGTTAATGGTAGGTTTATTCCAGATAGTAAAATACAAGCAGATTAAAATCTTAATTATAGGTTTACAGGACTGAAAAAGGCCTTAGGAAATCATCAAGTTTAACTTTATTTTCTAAAAATGGAAGCTGGGGTTGAAGAAGCAAAATAATTGAGACTGATTGCATGGCCCCTTAGACCATCAACAAATATGCATTCACTAGACATCTAATAGATGACTATGAAGCACTCCACTAGGCACTGGCAGGTGAGGGGAGAAGAGACAAGACAAGCACAAAATTCCTTCCACGGAGAGAATACAGTCTGGTTGGAGAAACAAGACCTTCATATATCAAATGATTAAAGGACAAAGAGAAACTATGTTATTAAGTGCTAAATTAGGCAGAAGAGATAACAAATGCTATAGCCATTCAAAATGAAGGAAAGATAAACAACCAAATGAGCTCAGATTGATCAGTTACTGCCTCGTGACTCCTCTTGCAATTCTTCCTTGTTTGTATGACTGACTATCTCCCATGTCATGGTCAGCCCTTTAGGGAAAGGAGTATTTTTTTCGCTTTCATACTTCCTTGTCATGGATAATTAATTATCAGTTGAAGAAAACTGACTTATACTGTCAGTTGGGCTTGTGAAAATAACCCTTCGAAAGTCACCACTTTCTCTTCTATTCAATGATGTTACGATTTCATCAAAATAAATGAATAAAATATAGCATTAATATTGTATTCAAGAGTTTTCTTAATCATCTCAAAGCACCACCAGAGATATTTTTCTAATTCCCTACACATATACACATAGCTATACACATACACATGTGTGTGCATACACACTCACATACCTCTTGCAGGCCCACGGACTCTTAAAAAAAAGAAAAGCAGCTGGCTGCTTTTTGTCTACTTAACTAATACATTGTTCTTTAGAATTGGGACTTCAGGTTCACTTGCAGATTTCTTCTATCTGATCCTTCAATTATAACATCTCACTATCCTCAGTAAGCTTTAAGCAAGCTTTAGACATATATATATATATATATATTTCTGTGCATTTATGTATATATATATATATATACATACTATCTAAAGCTATAAGCCTATATATATATATATATATATATATATATATATATATATACACATACATATATTCCTGATCATCTCTTTAATTTTCCAGGAGTCTTGTAGGAGTTCCTATCACTTCTGGAAGCTGGGGTAGGTGAGGGAGGACCAGGGAGATAACAGGCTATGTTTTCCCTGTAAATATGTGACTCCACAATGTCTCAAAGCCAAGGAGGAAAATGGCCAATATTCTCAATACTCAATACTGTCACTTAAACCCAATTTCACATTGTTTTCAAACATCCTAATCTTCCCAGGCAGAATGAGTCACCCCATGTTCTGTACACCTGCAGTTCTCTATGGAAATATCCCAAGACATTTCACATAAAAGTGAACTGTAATGATTTATCACTGAATTTTTCCTTTGTTAATGTATAATTTCTTGAAAGCAGATCTCTGCAGTTTACTTTTTACTCCAACTAACTGCCTGCCACAGAGTAGGCCCCAAACATGTTTTACATGAATGAAGACAGCCATCATTTGAGTTTAATTTTGATTAAATGTGTTTGTCTAATTCTTATGCAACTTTCTTAACAGTGGTTCAAGCTAATTTGTTTTCTGACACAAGCAGTCTCATTTTGAATGGATAGTATTCCTTTTCAGGAAAATATGTTTTAAAGGTACTATAACATGGGTATTTAAACAGAGATAAAATGAGAGTTCTAAAATTATGAGCCCTAGGCCACCAGAGAATATAGTACAAATTTATAGAGTGAACCAGGTTTTATCAAAGCTTTCTCTTGGAAAATATTGGCTTCCTTTCCTCCTAGAAGCTCTGCTCTGCTCAGTGGCCTGGTATCTTGAACATTGAGTTGACCTGTTTTGAGTTGTTAGTCTGACCCTGAAGTCTAACCAATAAAACATTCATAACCTCCTCTAAGCTACATAGATTTTATTGGTTTTATATGAAATATACACAGTATGTAGGAAAAAATACAATGGAATTATTCAGATGGATTGGTACCTTATGGTGACTGGGCCAATAAACTGAGAATGCAGTTTATTGTAGACAAATGTAAAATAATAAGTCTAGAGACAATGAACCAAAACAAAGTCTGTATTAAGCCATAACAATGCAATACAGTGATCAGGAAAATGATTTGGTGATTTTTGAATGATAATGTTAGAAGCTAGAAGCTCAGAATTGTTTGCTAGCTGAGCCACATGCTTATGTAATGCACAGAATACAAATCAAATTATATGGTGCCAATACAGTGAAAACAACAGAGCATGTGGCTCTGTTACCATTTCACCAGAGGGAATTAAGCACAACCAACTTCAACTTAGTTTGTTACAGAGAACTATGGCAGCTAAATATATTTATGTCGGATATTAGGGGAAGTTTCCAGCCTGAATGGGCTGTGAAACACTGAAATTACTGCAAAAGACAATAGCCCAAACGCCACATGTTCTCACTCATAAGTGGGTGTTGAACAATGAGAACACATGGACACAGGGAGGGGAACATCACACACTGGGGTTTGTTGGGGGTGGGCTAGAGGTGGGATAGCAGGGGGTGGGAGGATTGGGGAGGAATAACATTAGCATAAACATCTAATGTAGGTGATGGGGGAATGGATGCAGCAAATCACCATGCCATGTGTATACCTAGTTAACAATCCTGCAAGATCTACACATGTACCACAGAACTTAAAGTATAATAAAAAATAAATAAAGGACAATAGCAATACCTTATTTTTATGTGACCTTTATTCATTTATAGTGTTTTCACACTAACAACCTTATTTGCTCATTGCAATAAAGCTGTGGAGTGCATAGGAGAAATAGAATTTCCATTTTACAGAGAGTTAAACTGAGATTCGGTAGCCAAGGATTATAACAAAAGATAAGATAGAACCCTAGAGCTTATAAATATCATTCTAGTACTCTTTACCATGAGATCTCTTCTTTAAGCATTGCCAAGGCGAAATCTGGAACCCAGCTTTCAACAGATCTTTAAGAATCATATAGAAAGTTATACTGCCTCTATGAAAGCAGAAGAAAGACTGATTTCATTTTTAAAGATACCATCCCACAAGAATCATGTAATTCAATGTGCTAGTTACACACTTTGAGATCAGAAGAGTTGAAGTTTCCTAACTATTAAGAGCAAGCATAGCAATATGTATATTCCACAGATGGCCGCAACAATATCTCCCATCACAGGCACTTCTTCAAAATGTGACCTTAACATTATTCCTATCCAGAGATGGGATATCTCTGTCCCTTTTTTTTAATCTCTGTCCTTTTGAATGTGGGTAAGCTTGTGACTTGTAATCAACAGAATGAGGTGGAAGTGACACTGAGTGTGGCTCACAGAAGGCAATGTAGTTTCTGCCTCATCAACTGGAATGTTCTCCCCTGACTACTTCAACCACCATGAGGCTACTATGCTGTAAGGAAGCCCAGACTAGCTCATGAATAGAAACCACATAAAGAAAACTGAGGCTACATGAAGAGAAAGATTCCCAGGAAGGCCCAAGATCCTCCAGTCCCTTACTATTCCAGCTCCATCTCACTGCAAATATAGAGAGAGGTGGGGCCAAACCACCCAACAAAGTCCTTCCTCAATTTCCTGACTCACATGAGAAATAAGGAAATTATTTTTGTTATGTTAAGCTATTAAGTTTAGGAGTGATTTCTTATTATTATGTCAATAGTTTTTGGGGGAACAGGTGGTGTTTGGTTACATGGATACATTCTTTAGTGGTGATTTCTGAGATTTGGGTGAACCCATCATCCGAGCACTATCCATGGCTGGGAGATCTGAAGACAGATCACATCACAGGACTCTTCAGACCTTTCTCAGCATCAGTCCAGAGCCCAGTAGCCCTGCTGGATGGCCAGACCCAGGAGGGTAATAACAATCACAGCAGTACGGCTCTCAGGAAGCCCCATCTCTAGGGGAAGGAGGAGAGTACCACATCAAGGGTTCATCTGGTGAAACAAAAGAATCTGAACAGCATACCCTGAGTTCCAGACCTTTCCACTGAAACAGTCTACCCAAATGAGAAAGAACCAGAAAAGTAATTCTGGTAATAGGACAAAATGAGATTCTATTACGCCTGCAGAAGACTTCCCCAGCAATGGATCTAAACCAAGAAGAAATCTCTGAATTGCCAGATAAAGAATTCAGACGGTTGATTATTAAGCTACTCAGGGAAGTAACAGAGAAAGGTGAAAATGAACTTAATTTAAAAAAAACGCATATGGATGAAAAAGTCTCCAGAAAAATGGTCATCATTAAGAGTGATTTGTTATGGATCAATGATAACTGGAACAGAATGCAAACATTCCTGAGTGGTAGGCATTTGGAGTCTTTTTGTTTTTGTTTTAAGGCAGGGTCTCACTCTGTTGCCCAGGCTGGAGAGCAGTGGCGCAATCTTGGCTCACTGCATCCTTGACCTCCCCAGGCTCAAGCATACCTCAGCCACCCAAGTAGCTGGGTGCACAAGATCACCTCTGGCTATTTTTTGTATTTTTTAAAGAGGCGGGTTTCACCATGTTGCCCAGGCTGGTCTGGAACTCCTGGGCTCAAGTGATCTGCCTGCCTCAACCTCCCAAAGTGCTGGGATTACAGGCATGAGCCACTGTGCCTGGCCTGTTTTTTGTTGCTTTGCTTTTAGTTTAAAATGGTACCCAGAATCTCCTCTCCCTTCCTATTAGCACTGTGATTTCCCCAAGAAATTAGTCCCTTTCACCCACCAAGGAGAATACTCCCTAAGTGGAATTTTACCCTTAAACCAATTGATAATGCTGTAAGTCCATTATCCCATTACTCTAGCCTGAAAATGGCAGGAGTTGGTCATCTAGCATCAGAGGCACTCTAACCAAATGGTACCAGACATGAGGTGGTACTTTCCTTCCTGTTTTCTGGGTCTTTGATATTATCTTTTCTCTGCTCCATTCAAGGTCTCGGTCTTCAGCCTTCCTAACAGTTCTATAAATTCCCCTTATCCATTTAATGAATTCATTTTAATTTAATTGAGACCAAGTCACTTTCTGTAATTTATAACCAGTGATCCCTGACTAATACAATGTCTCATCCAAGGAAGAATATGTTTTTATAGCTTTCATGAGCTGTACCTGAAATGCAATAATCTGTACACATTTAAAGGGAGTATCTGACAAATTTTAGCATATGCATATATTTGTGAAGCTATCACTACAAAGGAGGGTACTGAACATATCTATCACCTCCATACACTGCCTTATGTCCCTTTGTAATCCTTCCATCCTGCCCCTCTGTAACCCCTATCCCCAAGCACCAATAATCTACATTTTTTTTCACTAGAGATTCGTTTTCATTTCTGGAATTTTATATAAATGAAATCATATACTATGTACTCTTATTTTCCTCTGCCTTCTTTCACTCAGCGTATTACAAGATTCATATAACTTGTGTGTATTCCATTGCCTAGATACACTAAAGTTTGTTTATCCATGCACCTGTTGATGGCCAACTGGGTTATTTTCAAATTTTGGCTATTATGTTGAATACTGTTATATAAATTCATGTCTAAGTCTATTTATATGTTTTTAATTTCACTAGATAAATACCTAGAAGTGAAATGTCTGGATTATATTGTAGGTACTTGTTTAAATGTTTAAGATGCCACCAGTGTTTTCCAAAGTGGTTATATTGTTCTGTTTCCACCAGCAGTGTGCAAGAGTTCCTGTTGTCCTATATCCTTACCAGTTGTAGACTTTTCACTTTTGGCCATTGTAATGAGTGTGTCATGATATCTCATCATAATTTTTAAGTTGCATTTTCCTAGTGATCAACAATTTTCAGCATCTTTTCATTTGCTTATTTGTTAGGTTCTATAAGGCTTCTCTTTTTCTTAGCTTTGATTTTAGGTTTGGGGTATATGTGAAGGCTGGTTACATAGGTAAATTCATGTTATGGGGTTTGTTGTATAGATCATTTCATCACGCAGGTATTAAACCAACTACCCAATAATTATATTTTCGACTTAATATAAGTGCATCATGCAAATAGATTTCTAGTGAGTCACTTACAAATTTATCACACCTACCTGACTCCAAACAATGGGTGTAGCTTAGGTTTAAACCACAACCTGTTATGTATCTACATAAAGCAACACATAGAAAAAGACAAAGAAGATATACCAAAAATGATAAATTTTTACTTCTGGGTGTTGGGAACGTAAGTCAGTCTTTTCTCCCTGCTTCTTTAGACTTTTCTGTTTTCTGAATGTTTATAGTGAGTAAGTATTATTGTTGGCCTTTGGGGAAAATAATTAAACAAGAGTAAATGTAGTCATACTCCTTGGATATACAAAGATCCCAACAACAGCCATGTTCTTGTTCCTTCTTCCATAAAGAAACCAAGTAGAGAATGACCTTTTAGTAGCCAATGTTTACTCATTTCCATGGCCAGTCACCTCGAATGGGGGCAACATTGGGCAGAGTATACTGTTCTCCCAGAGAATTGGGTCATGGGTGTGGGGTTCAGGAGTTCAACAAATAGAAGAGCTCAAGTTAGATGAAGTTTAGATGAGACTTGGCAACACCAACTCCTCCATGCAGGCGAGTTTTTATAGTCTGAAGATGCTAATAAAATTTAAAAATTATGACAACAAGGAACTGATCTGGAGCTAATTGAGAGGTATGCATGCAGTTTGTGTGCTGCATGCATGTCTCAATAAAGAGGTAATAGTATTCTCTACTACCAATATTTTTAAAAGTCTTCTAGGGCTAGCCATTGCAAGATGCTAGCCTTAAAGATCACCTGTAACATTTCACACACATCTTGCTAAATACTGAACAGACTAACTCTCTAATGGAATCTCCAGTAATTTAGACCCAAAGTAGCATATGGCGGCAGGCATTCGACTCCCTTTGTTTTACAAGCAGGGGTTTCAAGGAAAAGTTCTCTCTTCTCCATACCCCAGAGAGCCTATAGTTTGATTCTTACCCCAAAAGAAGAGATGAATTGATGAAGTTCAGATTTCTTATTAATGAGGCTAATGTGTTCTAAAATGGATGTGAAATTTTCTAAGATAAAATTGTGAACTACTTTTCTACTTGGTGTCACTTGGATTATGAAAGGAAAAAATAGTTGTATAACCAAAACTGAAAAGTACTTTAATTTATTTATAACCCAGGTACACAGAATTGGATTCATTATAACCTTTATTTCATGTCACATTCATGTGACTGATCTATCCATGGCCAGCTTATATTTGGTTTAACAGTATTTTAATTATTTCCTACTATGTAATAAAATGCAAACCCACTACCTATTCTTAAAACAATTTTCACATGTATCCAGAAATATGCAAATATCATGATCACCCAATGTTGATGATTACAACAACCTGCCGAGTTAAGAACAACAACTGGTGTTGGGAGATGAAGGTCATAGATCAAATTTAGGGAATAGAATTTATTATATACATGAAGGAAAAAAACAGTAAATCTAGTCCAAGAACACAGACATGGCTAGACATATAAAATGAGTAGCTAAGGCCGGGCACAGTGGCTAATGCCTGTAATCCCAGCACTTTGGGAAGTTCAGGCAAGTGGATCACTTGAGGTCAGGAGTTCAAGACCAGCCTGGCCAACATGGTGAAACCCCATCTCTACTAAAAAATACAAAAATTAGCCAGGTGTGGTTGTGTGCACCTGTAATCCAAGCTACTCGGAAGGCTGAGGCAGGAGAATTGCTTGAATTGAGGAGGTGGAGGTTGCAGTGAGCTGAGATCATGCCACTGCACTCCAGCCTGGGTGACAGAGCAAGACTCCATCTGGAAAAAAAAATGAGGAGTTAAAAAAAAAATCAGGATATGACTTATGCTTAGAAGACCCTTCAGATCCGGAGATACTAGCAGTAGTGATATTTGCAGGTAAGAGACATGCATGTGAGTATGAATCCAAGAGAGCTGTTGCTTTGGACACCAAATCTGGAACACCACTGTAGCCTATATGGGAACCTGGATTAGCAGCCATATTACCATGGAGTAAGCAAATGCTCACAGGATGCCACAGGACAATGTTCCATATAATATTATATGGCAGCAAAAGGTAACAAGAGTGGAGAGACCATTTCTCCTCCCCTCTAGAAGTGATGGAGGACTGAGTCCCTGCCCCTATAAGTGAGGTAAGCCCTTCGTTTTTGGACAATTCAGAGATAAATGACAACACTGAAGTAGGAGATATATTGGCAGTAATAATACTTGTAGATCTATAGCACTAAGTTGGAAACATTAATGAGATATGAATCAATTTATTATGCCCTAAGTAGCTGCAATGGACTAAGTGTTTATGTCCTTCCATATGTTAAAATCCTTATGTCCATATGTCCTTCCTATGTTAAAATCCTAACCCTGAATGTGATAGTATTAGAAGACGGAAACTTTGCAGGAGTGATTAGGTCATGAGGGTAGAGCCCTTAAGAATGGGATTAGTGTTCTTATAAAAGGGGCCCCAGAGAGATCCCTCTCCTCTTCCACCATATGTAACGTTACTCTGGGAGGAAATCTATGAGGAATTGGGCCCTCACCAGACACTGAATCTGCCAGTGCCTTGATCTTAGACTTTTGAGTCTCCAGAACTGTGAGATAAATTTCTGTTGTTTATAAGCTCCCCATTCCTTAGTACTTATGTACTTAGATACTTATGGCAACCTAATTTGGACTAAGACAGTAGTTACAAGAAGGCATAGCATAGGTGGAAATACCAGCGCAATGCAAACACAGTATGGATACCTCAGCATAGTACTAAGGTTCTTCATAAAAAATACTTCCTACCAAAATAGACCACCTCTCCTAGAAACTGGTAAAGTCACACTTGTCCAACCTTCAGTCCCTATGTCCCTAGGTCCAAGTCAAAATCTCAAGGACTACACTTATCCATAAAAATCTCCAGCAGAAGCCACAGGAAAAAAGCAGGATAATTGTAGGACTGGTTTGGAGGAAGCAACCTGTCCATGTTGTACGTGTATCTGTGTATCCATGTGTGGGTTGGTGGACAGCACTGACCAGCGGTCTAAAGTACAGTGTTCAAAAGTGCTATGTTGGAGATTTCAGGTAACATATATATCCAGGGAGGGTGGGCTGAGTATGGTAGAAGACAGAAGAAGAATGAGATTTCAAACCAAGCATAGAAATGAATTTAGTTTTACATGCTGGGTGGTGAACACAGTGAGACTGGAAGGGGGTTGGGAATAGGGAAAAGGAAGTAGATCCGTGAGCATGCAGTGCCCAGAGTTCACACCAGACACATGTGGTACAGTTCATGTCCACAGCAATTCCAGAAATCAATAACTAGTGGGTATGATGTTAATATAAGCTGCTTTCCTTGATCAAGACTGGATATAAAAATAAACTGGCTGGGTATGCCAGTTGAAGACATCAGTGACTTCTGTAGAAAGGGTCAGGGAAAGCAGATGCTGACATTCTCTAACCAGGCTTATTCATTCATGTATTCCCCTTTTTATTTTTTAAAGAGAAATTGTAATATTGGCAAAGTACAGTGCTAGGTGGATACAGAAATGAATAAGGCAGATTATTGCACTCAAGAGCTTTGAATAAAGTTGTCTCTCATGTACCTGAGTCACTAAAAAACACAAATTAATGTTTTATGAGAAAAATATGACAAACATAGCATCACGGCTGTGAAAAAGAAAAGAGCACTTATATTCAGAGGAGGGAATATGAGAAATAAATGAAGAATTTGGGGCAACATTTAAACTAAGGCTTCAAGGATGAATCAAAAGAGAAAAGGAAAGAACTGACATGTACAGAAAGAACAGGGCATGAGGAGGGCAGAAAAGGCTGGAAAGTGCATGTTATGTCAGAGAAATGTTCTCACACTTTAATGTGCCTCTGAATCAACGGCAGAATATTGTTAAAATGCCGACTGGATTCAATTGGACCTATGCTGGGGCCTGAAATCCTAGATTTCTAGCAAGATCCTGGGAAATGCCAATGTTACAGGTCTATGACAGACCACCCTTTCTGTGGCAAGGTGTTAGAGAAAATGTATACAAATATGACCATACTGAAGGGCACAGAGATTTAGAGTGTGAAATAAGGTTGGTAACAAAGGTTGAGATTGGGTCATGGGTAGCCTACAATATTATGCTGAGTAATGTAAAATTATTACAGTAAGTCCTGGGGAAGCACTTAAACAGTGAGTAGTTTCACTGGATTCATCAACATCTTCTTTATATTGTTGATAAAAGTATCCTTTTTATAGTAAAAATATGATCTGGCCATTCATCTTCATAAAATCCTTTGAATTTACAGAGGGCTGGAGAAAAACACTGTCCAATAACTATGGTAGCTTGATTGAGCAACTGGGCCAAAAAGTGATATAGTTGACTGGGATTGGAAGCGAGAATTAGAGAAAAGGCTGGGCAGGGTGTAGGGAAAGAAAGAGGGAGAAAGGTAGGAAATTAATTCACATCCTCAAACTTCAGGGATCTCAACCATGACTTCACATTGGAATCCACATGGGGGCTTTTAAAACTATTGATGCTTGGGTATCACCCACAGAGCTTCTGCTGTAATTGGTATGGGGAATGAACTATGTACCAAGATGTCTTAAAGTTCTTACGGTGATTCTAATGTGCATCCAAGGTTGATAACCACAATCTTAGCATCCCCTAAATATTAGGCATCTTAAAAATGATTTTTTCATTTTATTTTCATTACAACTTGATAGAGAAACCTATCTCAAAGGGGCTCCTACTGACCAAACATGGCACAATATGAGCCTCAAGAGAATAATACTAAAATGAATTGAAACACATCAAACATCTAAAAAATTCTATGTATTCATGAAGTTTCTTTTTGAGATGAGGGAAATGTTCTAAAACTGTGGTGATGGTGCCATAACTCTGTAAATATACTAAAAACCATTGAATTATACATTTTAAAGGACTTAATTTTATGGTATGCAAATTATATTTCAGTAAGCCTGTTAAAAACAATCCAGATATTCATATGGTAATTTCTAAAACTCAATGGTCATCTTTGGAGGTATTAGTGAACCTACTCATTATTCTGAAACTGGTAACTAAAGGGAAAGAATCTAGCATTTGCCCTACCTTTCTGTCGTAAAACTATACAAAAAAGTTACCAAATAATTGATGAAAAAAGTCTCATTTACAAGAAAAATTTCAGCTAGTAAATGAAAAGGAATGATGTACTTGAGTGAGCAATTGTGAAAGTACTTATAAAACTATCAGGCAAATTTGAACACTAACTGGATATTTGATGTTTGACTCACCCACCTAACAACTTGGGTGTATGAATTAACTTCTCTGCAACTCAGTTTCTTCATCAGTAAAATGGTTATAATAATAACTTGCTTATAAGATTGTTGTGAAAATTACATAAGTTAATGTATGTAAAAGGTTTAAAGTAGTGTCTGGCACACAGTAAGCATTCTGTTTGCTACTCCCACTACTATCATTGATACCATCATTATTCTAAATTTCCTATCTTAGTGAAGGGTACCATCACCTAATTAGTTATAAAAGCCAAAAATCTGAGTGTCATTCTTTTTGCCTCATAACAGCTTACCCATCCCCCCGTCAATTATGATTCTACTCAATTTCTCTTCAAATGGTTTTCTTATTCTTCATACAATCACAGTCAGCCCAGTGGTGTGCTGGAGTTACAGATGATTCTGCACATCTATTTCCTCCCGACTCAGTGTTCAGTGACAGCACACTGGTTGCTTGAATTTGGCCATGCTGGAGGTATCCCCAAACCATACAAATCAGGATTACTGTGTATGTGTGTGACTCAATTGTTAAACATTCACCAGCACACCGATGCTTCAGGCCCTCATGATTTTGCCTCTAAATTACAGCAAAGCATCCTCATTGCCTATTTCAAACACTTTTCTTGGACCACTGTAATCCATTCTTCTTATTGGCACCAGAAAAAATGTTTCTAAAATGCAAATCTCATCACATCACCATCCTCCATGTTAAAATAATTCAGTGGTTCTTCATTTCCCTTAGATTAAAAGCCTAAATCTTTAGCATGGCATACATGGCCTATACTAGACTAGATAATATTAGTGTCCCATCCTCATCCTCTTAGCACTCATCTTTCTTACACGTCAATAGCTTATTACCACAAGCACATATAAGTCTCTGCCTCAGGGCTTTTTCTAGCCTCAAGGGAAAGCCCCAAGTGTCAGGGAGTTAACTCTCATGGGAACAGCTCTCACCCAAAAATAGATGGGAGTTGGCTGGATATAGATCCCAGTTCCCATTTGTAAAGTGAGACAACTCAGAGATACACGGTCTCTCTAGAGGTCCCCAATGGATAGATAGCCAGTTGCCCAGTTATCATCTGCTCTCACTTCCCCTCTTCTAACAGTGCTTTCTGGAATCACCTCCCAAATGAAACACTGGCCTTAAAGTTTTTATCTCATTGTCTGTTTCTGGAGAAACCCAACCTAAGACATGGCCTTTCAATGTCTACCTGTTCTCTTCCCCAGCCTTGTCATGCTTCCCTTCTATACTGAGAGTTACTTATAGTTCTCCAAAGGAAAAATGGGATCTCACACTTTGTTTCTTTGCATAAGCTGCTCATTTTATCTGGAATAATCAATCTTAATTCCACCTTTCTTCATCTTGGGAATTTAAGCCCGTCATTCCAAACACATCTCCGTATCTATCTTTTTCCTGATCACTAACTACTATACCCTCCCCCAAGTATGGGGCTCTTATGTGTTCTTACGTCTCCTGGTGCTTGCAAGGCTGCTCCTCAATGCATTGGGGATTCCTCTGGGCTCTTCTCCAGCTATATACACAATCCCTCATCCCATTCCCATGCCTGGCATCGCCATGACAAATACAGCAAAATTAATAAAGGTTTGTTAAAGGAATATATTTTACATGACCTATTGACCCTTATGTTCTCATCCTTGGAGAAAATATTCAATAAGGAGTTTGCCATCTAGGTTGAGAGAAAAAAAACTGTTTTCTTGTATTTCCCAATAATTGTATAATTACAAGTATTATCAAAAAACAAGCTATTTGCATAAATACAGCTAAATACCTCTTTTGGTTCAGTGCTATTAATATGTTTCACCAAGATCCTTAGTTTTCTAGCCCTGACATTCTATTATTATCTCTGCTTTTCAGTGTTGCCTTCCAGGCTCTGCAATTAAGCAAATTCTTTACAATTTTAAGTAAATAAGCTTGTACCATTTTAAAGTGGCAAAACATACAGGGGCACCATTTAATCTACTGATTCTCCCTTTGCAAGGGGTTTCTTAGATGTGGCTGACAGTTTTGTGACTGCAAATCATCCTTGTCCAGAAAGGTTGGGCTTCCTGTTATTCATACCACAGTACTCTGTGTCCTCTGCAGAATATATTTATTTGCAGCATTTCAGCAGGAAGACCCTGGGAGGATGACTCATCGTCCTTATCCAGAGAGTTGCCCTTGAGGCCACACTGAGAAACTGTTCTCTGTCTTAACTGTAAAGAACAGGCTCAGATCAGAAAGCAAGTGTTCTGTTTACAGAAAGGTTGCCCACCTAGGCAGGAAATGACACTTTAGAAATGCTGAACAATAAATGCAAAGGGGATATAATGTCATTTCTTGGACCCAAATGCACTGCAAGGCAATGAATCCCATCCAAACACACCGAGCACTCACTGCATCTAAAAATCTGTAGCAAATTCCAGGGAAGACAGAGACAAAAAGGCAAGGTTCCTGAACCTGGCCCCTAAATTATTCTTTTAACATTTTGAAGATATTTAAGTGTTTGTGGGAGATAATTTATATCAAATAACTAAAGACATAGCACTATCATGTTTGTATATGAGTGAACAAATGTGTGAATGCTTGAATCTATATCTGGATTCTATATTTATAACTGATTGGCATGCTAGTCAAAACCCTTTGGAAGCACATTTTCAGGAACCCCCATTCTTATATCTCCTTCCTGTTATCATTATCGGCATTAATGACATTGAGATAACAAGAGAATTACACAGGGGAAACAGAAATCAGGCACAGAAGGCCAAGATGAGAATAAGAGATAAGCTGATGGGGAATTAGATGCAAAAGGTGGAATATGACAGGCCCTGAGCGTTGACCTTGGATTTCAAGACCCTGGGGCAGCAGAGCAGACTAGGTCAGTAAGCAGGCATCAAGGACATGAGGTTCAGAAAGTCCAAGCAGACATGGTAATCTAAGTCATAAAGCCTACAGCAGCCAAATGCACCATAATCCGGTCAGCATGGAAGTCTAAGAGGAAGAAGTACAGTAAAGGAGCTTGTGGAAAGCTTATAGCAGTATGGGGCTCTGGGTGTGAGCCAAAACTCTGGACCCAGATCTCCTAGGTTCAAACTCTTATTCTACCAACTACCAGGTCTAATATTCTACCAACTAATATGTCTCTTTCACAGGCTTCTCATCTGTAAATGAGGACAAAACAATGTTATTGCCTCAATTCTACCCACCCTCACTATATATGCCTCAAAGAAAGGAAAAAAACATTATAAGTAAACTTGTAAAATACTATTGATCAGTCTCCTTGGGATGTAAAAATTAGAGAAAAAGAAGTGTTTTAGAATGGATGTAATAAGGGAGTATAGGAGCTTTTTACCACATGGGGCTGCCAGGAAAAATTATGTAAGAAAATGTATGAAAAGCACTTAAAATAGCACCTGGTAGCAGGTAAAGTTCCTTGCAGCCCCATGGATGTGAGGTGGTGGGAAATGATTTATTTGTAACATTTTGGTGTTTGAACTTAGAGATTTCTCAAATTTTACTTCCTATTTTTGCTTTCTTTCCCCATCCACAAATATGACATCTTAAAAACTCAAAACCATGTGTACCAGAATCAGCTAATTTTCTCATTGCAAAGGTGGCTTCTGATCCCAGTTAGACTCAGATCTCATATGATATGAGATCCAATATCATATATGGATATGTCAATTAGTGTGCTTGTGGTTATCATTTCACAATGTATATGTATATCAAATCATCAAATTACACACCTTAAATGTATACAATTAAAATTCTGAAATATAGGTTTTTTTAAAAAATAAAGTAAAAAAAATTGCTTCACTATTTTACCTACATCTCTGTGTTCCCATCTTTGCTAAATGTTTGCATGACAATTTCTTACTTTTGTCACATCTTTGACACATTTAAGAATTTTTTCATAAAATCTTATGGCACTTTTTAATTTGTTTAAATGAAAAGCCAGCCCAAATTCATTGGCAAACTCTTTAAAATATTTTTTTAAAATAGATACTCCCCAAGATCTATAAGCTGTTGCAAATAATAGAAAAAAATAGATAACTACCTAGTTCATATTGTGAAGCTAAGTAACTGTCATACTTAAACCTGACAAAGGTAGCAGAAAAAGAAAATTTAGGACCCAATCCTATTTATGAAAATTACAACAAAAATTCCACATCCAATACTAGCAAAAAATTTCATTAACTATTTCAGCCTTCTATAATATGACAAGTAGTTTTCACTGGAATGTGAATATAACTTAAGACAAATATTAAATATATATAAATATATATCATATCAAAAATCAAAGAAGGATAAACTGTATGTGTCAAAGATGCATTTAATAAAATTCAGTATCTATTTCTAAGATTTTTTCATTAAGTATGTGACTTCACTTTGGTTGAAATGAAAAATGTTAATTAATAAATATACACAAAATTAATTCCTAAATAGAACAAAAATGCCTCTTTTAATTATATTCTTACTTTTTCAGTGATCTGGTAGTGCTGGACAATGCAATAAAACAAGAAACAATAATAATATCATTTAGAAAAGAGACGGCAAAAATTTTCTTATAAAACTCAAGATAATTCACTGAAAAATTCATAAAATCAATCAAGATTTAGTAAACTCACAAAATAAAATATATAAAAAATATCAAGTGTTCTATTTTTCAAAAAGTAATAGCTATATGATTATCAATAACAACAAACTATGTACAAAAACCTCAGATAACTATCTTGAATATATATACCCTAGAGAGCTAGGAAAAAATATTTGCATAAATGGAGATACACACTATGATCCACCTGTAAAGAGTGAATCATTAAAATAAGTCAATCACTTCAAGTTAATTTATGGGCTTAAGTAATCGTACACAAGATAGATTTTATTATTAATAGGATAAATCTCAAATGGAAAAATATTCTTTTAATTTTTTTGGTAAAACAATAATGGTTTTCAAAGAATAAAAACTTGCTCTCTGTTAAACATGAGAAATAAAAATAAAATTCTAAGCTCCTCAACTGACTGAACAGATACCCTATTGGCCAAGGAGATCCCAGAGAAACCTTTAAAACAGTTCTTCACCATGATGGGATGGGAGGTTGGGCATGCCTCATTATACCTCAGCACTCCCTAACTGCCATTAGGCTTTCTTCCCGAAGGGCTAAATAGAAACCAGCCCTTTCAAACTACTTGCTCCATCACTGTTTTCAACCAATTCACAGACTGCTGTCCCTCTCTCTTTGCAGTTTTGTCAGAGAAACTGACCAGCATTCCTTCCTGGTAACAGATCCCTGATCATGGAGTGGTTCTAGCCAGTCTACAGAGGCTGCACACAGAGGGACTTCATGTCCACTGCTTCACCTTGTGATGGACAGGGTCTAATTGTAATACATTCAAATGTTAAGTCTCTACCCCAAAGTGAACATGGGAACTCATCTGGCATACATGTAGGCCTACTATGCACTCCTGTGCCTCCCACATAACCTGTTGAATGTGTATACCTAGCTATTCTACTCAGCATGCATTCCTGTTCCCTTTCCTCCTCTCTTGAAATGCATGTTTCTGGATTCCCAGCCTATCAAAATGGCCAGCCTATAGGCTAAAACTCTTTATAAGAAATAAAGCTCTCCTTTCCAAAGTTATGAACCTCACCATTCTTCAACTGACAAACATATTATAAAATTGTAACAATTACAACAGCATGTCCAGTTCATAATAGACATTATGTAGACATTTGTTTAACAAACAGAGCATGAAACAATATATAGATCAAGTCAGGGCACAGTGTCTCATGCCTATAATCCCAGCATTTTGAGAGGCCAAGGTGGGTGGATTACTTGAAGTAATGAGTTTGAGACCAGACTGTCCAACATGATGAAACCCCATCTCTACTGAAAATACAAAAATTGGCTGGGTGTGGTGGCTCAAGCCTGTAATCCCAGCACTTTGGGAGGCCGAGGCAAGTGGATCATGAGGTCAAGAGATCAAGACCATCCTGGTCAACATGGTGAAACCCCATCTCTACTAAAAATACAAAAAATTAGCTGGGCATGGTGGTGCATGCCTGTAATCCCAGCTACTCAGGAGGCTGAGGCAGGAGAATTGCCTGAACCCAGGAGGCGGAGGTTGTGGTGAGCCGAGATCATGCCATTGCACTCCAGCCTGGGTTACAAGAGCGAAACTCTGCCTCAAAAAAAAAAATTAGCCAGAAGTTGTGGCACACACCTGTTGTCCCAGCTACTTGGGAGGCTGAGGCAAGAGAATGGCTTGAACCTGGGAGGCAGAGTTTGCAGTGTGCCAAGATGGAACCACTACACTCCAGCCTGGGCAACAAAGTGAGAATCTGTCTCAAACTATAGATAGATAGATAGATAGATAGATAGATAGATAGATAGATAGATGATAGAGAGATAGATAGATAGATAGATGTAGTATCATGAAAGTAGTCTTGAAATGTAACCTAGAATGTATAAGAATGTAGTATTTTTTAAAAAGAAACTTTAACAAGCAGTGAAAAAGAGATACATGCTCAAAAGTGAATGGAAAGTTTTCATATTTTTAAAATACTAAATTAGTTTTTGTCTTATAAGACCTTTATTTTATACCATTCATCAGAATAAAGTCTACATAAATAAATCTAATATATTTCTACTTAAATAAATCAAAATATATTCTACATATAGTGTTGAGTATAAAAACAAACAAAAACAGTCAAGCAAAAAGTAAAAAAATATATTTCTTTTAAAATCTAGAAGGCTCATAAGCCCCAAACAATCACAATAGTCACAAATGCAACTGACATGGAGGACATACTAATGAGGTAGCACAGCACAGTGGGTAAAGACATCTGGTTCCGGATCCAGACGTCCCATATCCCAGCTCAGCCACTTGCTAGATGAGTGACCTTAAGTAAATTACTTCTCTATGCCTAAATTTCCTTATCATTTGTATTTAATGAGTTTCTACTTTATAGATTTGTCATGAAGATTAAGTGATTTAATATTTGAAAGCATTTAGAAAAATGCTTAGCACAGAGGAAGTATTGTAGACATTATTCTAAATATATATGAAAATAAAAAGTATCTATATATAATGAAGACCATGGAAGAAATGAAAAATCAGTCTGAGAAACATTTGAAAAATTTGTCAGAAATGAATTTTCTCAGTTTATAAAGAATTTTTGCAAGTTATTAAGAAAACCCTTAATCAGAATCAAGAAGAATTAGCCAAAGTCTCAAAAGTAATAGCTTAAAAAGATAGAAGCCCTCAGTTGCTTTGGGGACTTTATAGTATCAGGAATACAGGCTGCTGTTATTTTTCTGCTCTGTTATTGACCTTTCCCAAGGTCACCTCATAGCGCATAATAGCTAGAGCTGCAGCCATTACGTTTTCATTTTACCCAGTAGGAATAAGGAACGGGCAAAAGATCTGTTTCCCTCCTTGAAACGGGAATATTCTCCTTTTTTCTATAATACTCCCTATTCTCTCTAGCATTTGCAAATATAATATTCATATTTTCTTGCATTATATAACCACACTCAACTGCATGGGAATACGAGAAATGGAGTATTTGTTATCTGTGCCCAAATCCTTACCTAAAAATGGGAGATTTTATTACTGAGGATTAAGAACAGCCATTAGCCAAGAAATGGTAGTCTCTAGTACAAACTCAGTGTTATATGGCATGAATCAGGTAATAGCCAGTAGTAAAAGATACATGGCAGTAAAACCATGAGTCTCACAGACTGCTTTTATAACTGTAATATGGTATCAGCTTTTTTAAGGCACATTTTAATGTTTTCTTAAAGTTTAAAAATATGCTTACATGTTAACCCAGCAATTACATTTTACAAAAATATACTGTAGAAATAATGGGAGATTCAGTGAGAAATGAATATACATGGATACATGAGCGTATTTACTATAATATTAGAGCAGTGAAAAGTGAAAAGTAATCCTAACCTGTTCTACAGTAAATTAGAGCATAACCATAAAAGGGAACATCATGAAGCCATTGAAGATCAGGAAGAGCAAGGGGAGGGGAAGAAATTAAATAGGAAAAGGAAGTGGGAAAATAGGGAAGGGGAGGAGAAGACAATATCAAATAAGTGTGTTGCCTTTTGATAAATTTCAATATTAATAACAACCAACCTTTATTGTGCACTTTCAGTTAAGCAATTTGTCATATTATGACATTTAATCTTTATAATACTCCATTAGCATATACTGTTATTATCCTATTTTTACACGTAAGAAAACTGTGGCATAGATACATTAATTGCCCAAAGTCACACAGTTATTCAGTAACAAAAAGAGGATATAATACCAGTAGTTTTTTCTTTTTTGTTTTTTGGGTTTTTTTTTTTTTTGAGACAGAGCCTTGCTCAGTTGCCCAGGCTGGAGTGCAATGGCATGACCTCTGCTCACTGCAACCTCCACCTCCTGGGTTCAAGTGGGTCTCCTGCATCAGCCTCCCAAGTAGCTGGGATTACAGGTGTGTACAACTATGCTTAGCTAATTTTTGTAGTTTTAATAGAGACAGAGTTTCACCATATTGGCCAGGATGGTCTCGAACTTCTGACCTCAAATGATCCACAAACCTCACCCTCCCAAAGTGCTGGGATTACAGGCATGAGTCACTGGGAATACCAGTAGGTTTAACTTGAAGTTTGCAGTTTTCTCATGTCCTGACTGAAGAAAGGGATGATAAAGAGGGAAGATGCAACAAAATGTCAACTCTGGTAACCTTGGTGATAATTTTACTAGGTACTTATTTTCTTCCTTATTCTTCCATAAATATCTAAAAATTTTATATGACTAGTTATTTTAATAATGAATATGATAAAAGAAAACTCAAGTGTTACCAGCTTGAACTATACCAACCCATGTTGCAGGCTGAGATTTGATTTGTTTATAAATTTGCACTTATGCATAATTTATTGTGCATTATCTAAAGAAATGTTAGCTGTTCTCTTGTTTGCCCATGGGAAAAGGGAAAAAATATCTCCCACTTCATTGTTAAGTTATGCTCCTGATTTTCTCATCAAAATGCCTGACAGATAATAACGGTGGCTATTCATAGACACATGAATTTACTATACTAATATCCAGTGTCCTGAATGTAGGACATTTGCGGTGTAAGATGAATGACACATTAATGAGTTTTTCTTCCAAGTAGCTGGCATCAGGTCCTGTAAATAATATCTGTTTTTACACAAAGCAGAACACACAGTAGGCATATGATACATATATGCAAAGTAAAATAAATAAAGCCCTCTCAATCTCAACATAGGATTTGTGCCATGCTGCATAATTTAAAATGGCAATAGTATTTCATTCCACAACTATTTTGGAGCATAGACTCTGTGTGAGGTGTGATACCAGTTTGGAGCTCCAGGAGTGACACAAGACAGACAAGGTCTCTCACTTCACAGGGCTCATCAGCAATTAATACCCTAGAGAAGGAATAAGTGAGCTATAGCATGCAGGCAGATTTTTAGCACAACATCTGTTTTTGTACATCTCATGAGCTAAGAATGGATTTTACATTGTTAAATGGCTGAGGAAAAATCAGGAGAAGAGTAGTAATTCATAAAACATGACAAATATATGAAGTTCATATTCAGTATCCACAAATAAAACTTTATCTCCTCAAGTATTTGCAGAAAACAATTGAAGAACCCTACCTTAAAGGTATCTATTTTAACTGAAGACCTATGAGGACTAGGACTTTGGAATTTTCACTAAATGTCATGCTAACTCTGCTTCTCAGATTTTGCTAGTAATTAAAATAGATACTGCTAGAGGAGGGGTCATCAAACATGTTCCGTAAAGAGCCAGATAGTAAATATTTGAGGCTTCGCAGGCCATGTATTCTCTGCTGCAACTATTCAACTTCGTCTTGGATAATATGTAAACAAATGGATGTGGCTATCTTACAATAAACCTTTATTTGTAAAAGTTCATTTCTCAATTGTCTATGGTTGTGTAGCTAAATTATGGTTAATGGAATGTCACTGTGCTTTCCTAGCAGAGCTCAGGTAAACCATTTTCCCAGAGTAAAAAGGGACTGTGGCTGTTTATTCGTTACTACTAGCTATTTGTCAAGTGAATATTAGAGAAAAACTAATATTTGTGTCTGAGTTCTGTTCAGAGGAAAGGACAAAAGACAAACTAATATAAACACTATTATCTTCTGAAATAACATCTTTGCATTTTAATAAAAATGGAATATTAATAAGCATCTGGTTTTATATCTTCTGATTAAACATTATTGATACAAAGATGATTAAAGGTTCTCTGAACATACTGCCCAAAATTTTGAATCTTGGTTATTTCTTGTAAATACTGTGATTAAAAGGCAAAAACCATATGCATATATATCTACATATCAAATGTTGGCAAGGGCATGAATAACTAGAACTCTCATGCATTGCTGGTAAAAGTGTAAGTTGGTAAAACCACTTTGAAAAACAGCTGGTAAATATCTATCAGAGCTTAATATATGCATTCCCTCTGATTTAATAATTCTGCTTTGAGTATGTACTCAACAGAAACGTATGCATATTATATATCAAAAGACTTCTATTGGCATTTTATTACAGCATTATTTTTAAAAACTCAAAACTAGAACAAATCTCAATATACATCTACAGCAGAATGAAAAATAATTTGTGGTATATTTATTACAATGACATATACACAGCAATGAGAATTTTAAGAAAAACAACAACAAAATTGCACTCAACAGTATGTTTGAATCTCACAAGTATAATATTAAGGAAAACAATCCAAACACAAAGAGAGCAAGCTCTGTGAAGCTTTAAAAAGATACACAAGAACAGAAAACCAAACACCACGTTTTCACTCATAGGCGTGTGATGAACAATGAGAACACTTGGGCACAGGGAAGAGAACAACATTCACTGCGCTAGGTGGGGGAGTGGAGGGGAGTGGAGGGACTGGAGGGGAGGGACAGTCGGGGGCAGGGAGGAAAGGAAGGGATAACACCGGGAGAAATGACTGATGTAGGCGACAGTGGGGCTGGTTGGGGGTGGAGACAGCAAACCACCATGGCATGTATGTACCTATGCAACAATCCTGCAGGATGACAGATGTGCACACTTACCCCAGAGCCCAAAGTACAGTTAAAAAAAAAGATAAAAGCCATCCGTGCTGCTTAAAGGACAGGGGGAATGGTGACAGGAAGGGGGCACAGTGAGGGCTTCTGGGTGCCGATAATGCTCCATGTTTACTGATCTAGATGCTCGTTACATAGTATGTTCAATTTGTGAACATTTATCTGTATACCTATGGTTTGTGCACTTTGGACTTATCTGAGAAGTCTCTTGCTACTTTAGAAAAAATATAATCAATTCAATCAATTTTAAAATCCCAAAAATATATAGAGTTATTAGATATTGCTACTTTTGATGTAGTATAAATAGATATGCCTGAAATAGCAAGACATTCCATTTACCATGATTCATCTACACAACCATAGAGCCCACGAGTAGATCCCTCTGACATAATGATGTCAAGGATACATGTAAGAACTCCCTCCCTGCCACAAACCTATATGCTACTTTGTGAACTGAGGAAGCCTTGGGTCAAAGGGACCTTTCTTTTAGGCTAGCAATAATCCTGCAAGGAGATCCTCTATTCCCATCACAGTTTTAAGATTTGTTTAGAGAAGAACTCAGTTATTCCTTTATACTGGGTTTTATTCTGCCTAGTTATCAGAAATTTTGTGTGGCCTATCTCTGGATTATTCCAGTTTACACAGGAGTTTAAGAAGAACATGCCAGGACAAAACTGAGAACATCCCTGATGCACCTCTCTGCACCACTAATGTCTATACAAAAATAAATAAATAAATCACAAAGAATGCTTACCTTAAGCCTGAAGCCATTCTCAATGAGACATTACTGGGAACAACCTCTAATCCAATAATGTTCATGAGATTGTGCTCTAAAGTCATAATTGTCAAGAAAGCTGGAATTGGTCCTTTCCTATTTATATCTGTAACCTCAGTATATAGCAAAGTGCCAGACAAATAACAAGAATTGGCTGAGTGAAATGATATTTTGTCATTTTAAAAATTATGCTTTTGAAAACTAATGATTTAAGAAAATATTCACAACAAACCAGGCCAAAAAACTATACCTATATACACATACACACATACAGACACGGACATACATACTATGATATCACTTATAAAACCAACAAAAAGCATATGTAAGCATCAAAGGGGGGAAGTGGTAAAAATGATTCATTTTAAAAGCATGGAAATTATTGGTGATTTATTTACTTGTTTTTGCTTTTCATAGTTTCCAAATTTTTAGTAATTAATATGTCTTACTTTTAAAACTAGTAAAACAAAATTTTTAAAAGCACAAACATTTGAAGGACTCATAGAAATACCAACAGAAAAGAATAACAGGGTGAAACATCAAGGATTTGACACATGTGCCTACCTGCAGCTGACCTTTGAGCCACTATCTTCTGCCTCCTCTCTCTTAATATTGACAGCTGCTCTCCCTTTTTCCGCTCCGCAGGGCCTGAGGCCAGTCTCCATCTGCACATCCCTTACTCTTTCATTCTAAAGAGCAAGTAAATCACAGCTGGCATTTTCCTCCTCCCACACTGGAAGCAATGGTTTAGCACTCTGGTAGAAACCCAGGGTGCTGTTACCTGCTTACCTACAAAACTGAAGATGCATTTCCTTTATTTCTTCACTTCAGATATCTTTAAATTTCAACTTTTAAATATGAAGGTACATGTGCAGATTTGTTACATGGGAATATTGCATGATGCTGAGATGTGGAATCCAGATCTGGTATAATGCTATCTACCTGGGTGATGGCAACACTTTAGATTTCTGAGGCTCAGTTTACTACATGGGGAAGAGTGGTCAGGCTTTATAACACACTAGTTTGCTGACTTTCCTGAATCCACATAATATATCTACACCAACAGGCTTCTGCTCAAATTTTCTCTGCCTCAAGTTTTCTTTTCTTCTGGAGGCAACTTCTAAGCACCAGCTCTCCTCAGACCTTATGTTACACCCAGTTCTCAGCCAACTCAGTCAGTCTCTACAAAATGACTCAGATACATGATTTGAAGAAGCCACTTATTCTATGATATTTTAAATAAATACTGCCCCCCATATCAAGGATTAAAGGATGATTAAGAGATGCTTCATGCCCTCAGAGTGCATGTTTATTAGGAAAAACAGCCTAAGGGCTTTAAGGCAGGCTTTGGGGAAGCAGAAAAATGTGAAAAAGAGAGATGAGAGGCCACCAAAGAGAACATGTTCATTTTTACAGTCTGAGAGGCCCTACAGCCGGAGTGGTTCAAGATTGCTAGACCTTAGAAGAAGCCGCAGCGATCACTGACAGCCTCTTGCTTCACTCAAAAGGATACAGCGGGCCAAAGAATTTAATGGATTTCCTCACAAATATGTAGACAGCAATCATGGAAATAGCTATATATTTTCTACGTCCTTGCATCTTCCATGACAACTGTGCATTTAGGACTTTGGGATTTACAAACAGGTATAATTATAAACACAAAACTGCTGATTGCTGGGTATACTTGCCAACCTATCATTTTGCTGAGTAATTTTATTTTTAAAAAGGAAAGAAAAAGAAAATTCTCTCTACTGTGAACATCATTTTATAGGAGACATAACTTCAGAGAAAAGGACATTCACTTACATTATAGAAATATCAACCGGCATTGGGGACCCCACTGACTCTCTGTGCACTGCCCCAGCTTATCAGCCAGCTGCTATGCAAATGGGTTCACATGAATACAAAGATCTAGGTATACTGGTTTTACCTTCATGGGCTCATCTTAATAGCCAGTAGGAAATTACATTGACCATCCATGTCTGTTTCCACCCAATGTCTTTGTTTAGGTTCTTAAAAGCAGACACATGGCCAAAGCTTTGAATACTAAGAGTTTATCTGGGAGATGAGTGGTAGAATAAGGCAGGGAAGAGAAAGAAGCTACTATAGTGTATACTGTGAGCAACTGGGCTCAACAGGGAACTGCTGGGGACCGCTAGGCAATACCTCAGATATTTAATGATCACCTCCACATCCATCATTGGTAAAGCACTGCTCCCAGGAGCATCTAACTCCTCAGCACTTATTGGCCTGTTCCTTTAACCACAGAAAGTCTTCAGGCAGAGAGATTCAACTGTTTGTGTGAGTCTCTTGTCACAGAGAGTGCTGGGGGGAATATGATGTTTCACCAACAGCATTAATATTGAGACCATTTCTTTTTTTTTTTTTTCTTTTTTGAGATGGAGTTTAGCTCATGTTGCCCAGGCTAGAGTAGTGCAATGGCATGATCTCGGCTCACTGCAACCTCTGTCTCCCTGGTTCAAACAACTCTCCTGCCTCAGTCTCCTGAGTAGCTGTGATTACAGACATGTGACACCACACCCAGCTAATTTTTGTATTTTTAGTAGTGACGGGGTTTCATCATGTTGGACAGGCTGGTCTCAAATTCCTGACCTTGTGATCTGCCCACTTCGGCCTCCCAAAGTGCTGGGATTACAGGTGTGAGCCACCACACCTGGCCAGAGACCATTTCTTTTTTAATGCTAGTATTAGGGACAATTTGTACGTTTTGACAAATTAGACCATATTTTTTATATCCTCTGAGTTTTGAAAAGCCGTTCTAGACACTTTGTGATTTCTTTTTTGGTAAGGCCTTGATAGATCCAGGAGAAAATAAGAGTAAGAACTAAGGAGGCCTCTAGAGCACAGACAGTGATGGGACTGACTTATGTTGGCTTTTGCCTCCTTAGGCATTTAGATAATGGGAAAAGAAAACATTTAGGACGTAAGGGATTTAGGGACTGTCAGAAAGAGTTTGTCAAATAAAGTTGAATTTATTTCCCCTTCCTAATAAGCTAAAATTAGTCACTACTGAATAAATCAAAAAGGCTACTGGAACCTTATTTCAGAAACTTGCCAAATTCTGATACATAAGGCTTTGTTGTTTGTGCTTTATCTTAACTCTGGATTCATATCTGGTTATAACAAAGCTTTAGCATAATGTCTTTTCATATCTGTAACCATACAGACAGCCATATTAAGACATAGGAATGACAGGGTCAAGATTTATTGGGCCAGATCCTGTGAGAAAATTTAGATATTCCATTATTTGCTAAAAATCTATCATGCCTGGCACTGAGTATAGGCTCAAGATTCAAAGATCAGGAAGATGTTTTCCTGCCCTCAAGGAGTTCACAGTGTAATAGTCTCAAAATCCGAATACAAAGTGAAAAATTAGGAATTGGAGCACCCACTGTTGCCAAATCAAGCCAAGGGTTTCCAAACTGGTAATCCAACTCAGGAATAGGAAAAGACAAGTCTCAACATCTAAAAAAAGAAATTTATGGGCCAGGCACGATGGCTCACCCCTGTAATCCCAGCACTTTGGGAGGCTGAGGTGGGTGGATCATGAGGTCAGGAGTTCAAGACCAGCCTGAGCAACATGGTGAAACCCTATCTTTACTAAAAATACAAAAAAATAGCTGGGTGTGGTGGTGCATACCTGTAGTCCCAGCTACTTGGGAGGCTGAGGCAGGAGAATTGCTTGAACCTGGGAGGTGGAGGTTGTAGTAAGTTAAGATTACGCCATTGCACTCCAGCCTGGGCAACAGAGTGAAACTCTGTCTCCAAGATAAAAAGGGAGGCTTATGTATAGTTAGACAACAACAAAATCAATTAAAGTATAGGAATGATCCTATATTGTGCCACATTTATAGACACACAGACAAAACTTTAGGCCACAGACAAAAGGGTAGACCAACAGTGAAATCAAAAAGACTCTCCAAATGGCAAGGGAAAAATCTATTGAAAAGAAAAACAGAATGACTCAACTGTAGATCATGTACATCAGATGTTGACTTAGAAATGCCACAATGACAAAATGCTTCTGCAGTAGACAGAAATAACATTGGCTCCTCCCAACCATGAAAATTATAAAGAAAGCCACATGCCAGAATCATCACAAAATGACAGTTATCTGGATTTTAAATAGCTTACATGCTTCAAAATTAATCTACAAAAAAGGCAAGATAAAACAATATCAGAACAATTGGGGATGCCCAGCAATTTTATGAAAACACATGAAGTTCCAATAACTAGAATAAAAAGTTTGTACTAGATAATGTTCAGATAAACAAGATAATTCACTGACTGCTCCAAAAATAGGCACATGGCTCAACAAAATAGAGACTAGCCAACTACACAAAGAACAAAGAGCTTCTGGTACACTGCAAAAATAGCCACAAATTTTCCTTTCCCCATAACCATCCCCTCATGATCAACATACCTTTGTAATTCCACCCATCAATGGGTGGGGGTGGGGCCCACCCAGTTTCCACCACTAGAATCTGGGGTGGTTCTCTTGACTTGGCTAAAGGAATAGAAGTTTACTTAATACATGTAGAATCCTGTAGGATAATGAACAACGCAAAACCCTGGTTCCTTCCCTATATGGTTTGGCTGTGCCCCCACCCAAATCTCACCTTGAATTCCCATGTGTTGTGGGAGGAACCCAGTGGGAGATAACTCAATCATGGGGGCAGGTCTTTCCTGTGCTGTTCTTGTGACAGTGAATAAGTCTCACAAGCTCTGATGGTTTTGAAAGACAGGAGTCTCCCTGCACAAGCTCTCTCTTTTTGCTTGCTACCACCCATGTAAAACATGACTTGCCCCTCCATGCCTTCCACCATGATTGTGAGGCTTCCCCAGCCACTAATACATGGAACTAAAAGTCCAACCTCTTTCTTAAGAAACATAACTTTCTTTAGAAAGTTAAACCTTTCTTTTGTAAATTTCCCAGTCTCAAATATGTCTTTATCAGCAGCATGAAAATGGACTAATACATTTCCCCTTTGTCCCCACCTTGTCAAACTGCTGGCAAACTACCAGACAGGGAAGACATATGCCCAAGGCCCAAGAAAGGTGCTGAGTGAGATCCAGACCAGATGAATTTCCTGGTCTGGATGATGATAGTTTTAGGTCACTAATCATTGGAGTAGGTTTGTCAGGCAGCAACTGCTTAGCAGATTTTTAAAAAGAATTTTAAAGATTAAAAGGTCTTGCTTACCGTCTCAAGACCCTGATAGGCCTTCAGGGTCAACATGTATTTCATGCTTTACAAATATTTATTAATAGCTTACTGCGACCTGCCACTGTTCTAGGTTCGGGGAATAAATAAATGATAAAAAAAAAAAGAGTCAACGTATCTACTCTTATGGAGTTTGCATTCAGATATGAAGAAACATTTAAGCAAATAATAAAATAAATATAGAATACACCAGATGGTGATAAGTGTTGAGGAAGAAAGTAAAATGGGGTAAGAGTGTCAGCAAGTGACAGACGTTGAGGGCACTGTTTCAGACAGCAGTTGGGAAGGCCTCTCTGTGGACCTGACAGTTGCACTGGCCTCTAGCTACCTGTCCCCTCCATCTCCCATCTCTCTTCCTGTAGTTCACTTCACTCCAGTCACACTGGCATTCTCTTCTAACCAGCAATGTACATTGTTGCCTTGGAGCATTTATAATCACTGTTGTCTCTCATTCATGAGGGTATCTGCAAGAAGAACACCTGACTGGAGGGAAGAGTAAGTGAGGGTTGCCCTTACCTGATATGGGGTAAACTGGAGGAGTAGTGATGCTAAAAATGGTTTCCACTGTTCTCCAGAGTCTAAGCTAAAATTATCTGGTAAGGGCATAGGGGTTGGGGTGATTCCATGGAGAGCCTTAACTCTAAAGGAAAGGTGGAACAACATCCCCCTGGTCAGACAGGGAATAAAGATGCCACAAAATGATCACCTTTCCTAATAAAAATATACAAATGCTGTCAGTATACCCAAATTGTTAGAGTAAAAGAATGTTGAGCTAAAAGTGGATATTCTTGATCAAAGGAATCCAATGAGCAATATATACAACTGATTTAGTAATTTAAATAC
Organism: Callithrix jacchus; assembly: GCF_049354715.1. Taxonomy (NCBI): domain Eukaryota; kingdom Metazoa; phylum Chordata; class Mammalia; order Primates; family Cebidae; genus Callithrix; species Callithrix jacchus. The sequence goes on from NC_133524.1 coordinate 23,587,829, forward strand.
TTGATTGTCATGGTTTTCCCTCTGCAAAGCTCCCAATGTCATTGTTTATTACCATCAGTTGTTATAGATTTGGGAAAGGGGATGAGATTCTCTACATTTATGATCCCAGAGCTAGTGATGTTATTCCATTTTTCCAGATGAGAAAACCCTCAGAAAGTTTACATAGTAAATTACATACATGAGATTTCAAGTCAAATTTGTCTCGTACCAATCATACCCTGAACACTAAATTCCTTTCTCTGTATCCCCCAGTCTTTCTTTGGCTGAATAATTCAAAATAAACCCACCTCAAGTGTAAATTAGTATCACCACTATGGAGAACAATTTGGAGGTTCCTTGAAAAGTTAAAAGTAGACCGAGCATGGTGGCTCATGCCTGTAATCCCATCACTTTGGGAGGTGGAGATGGGTGGATTACCTGAGGTCAGGGGTTTGAGACCAGCCTGGCGAACATGGTGAAACCCCATCTCTACTAAAAATGCAAAAATTAGCCAGGCATGGTGGCAGGCGCCTATAATCCCAGCTCCTCAGGAGGCTGAGGCAGGAGAATCACTTGAACCTGGGAGGCGGACGTTGCAGTGAGCCAAAATCATGCCATTGCACTCCAGCCTGGGGGACAAGAGCGAGACTTCATCTCAAAAAAAAAAAAAAAAGAAAGAAAAAAGAAAAGAAAAATTAAAAATAGAGCTACCATACAACAATCCCACTCCTAGATATATACCACCCACCAAAAGGAAATCAGTATATCAAAGAGATATCTGGATTCTCATGTTCATTGCAACACTACTCACAATAGCCAAGATCTGGAAGCAATCTAAGTGTCCATCAATAGATGAATGGATAAAGAAAATGTGGTCCATATAAACAAAGGAGTACTATTCAGGCATAAAAAAGAATGAGATCCTATTGTTTGTAAAAACATGGATAGAACTAGAGGTCTATGTTAAGTGAAATAAGCCAAGCACAGAAAGACAAACTTTGCATGTTCTCACTTTTTTGTGGGAGCTAAAAATTAAAACAACTGAATACATGGACATGGAGAGAGCAGAAAGATGGTTACCAGAGGCTGGGAAGGATGGTGTGGGGCTGGGGTGTGGTAATGGTTAATTGATCCAAAAAAATGGTTAGAAAGCAGGAATAAGACCTAGTATTTGCTAATACAACAGGGTGACTACAGTAAAATATACTTTAATTGTACATTTTAAAGTAACTGAAAGAATATAATTGGACTGTTTATAACAAAAAGGATAAATGCTTGAGGTGATGAATATCCCATTTACCCTGATATTATTAAACATTGCATGCCTATATCAAAATATCTCATGTACTCCATAAATATGTATGCCTACTATGTACCCACAAAAATAAAAAAATTAAAAAGGCAAAAAAATACTCCCACATTTACTTCTTTTACAACTGGAGGGCAACTCTAATGTCTCCCTTACATTTTCTTTTTTTTTTTATACACTGAATGTCTCCAGTTCCTGTAATGTTTCTTCGATGATATGATTTTGAAATCTCACTCAGTAATGCTTTTCTTACAGTGAAGATCTGTACAACTAGGTTTTCATTTCTGGAATCTGAAATAGAAATAATAGAACAGACCTCCAGGTCTATCATCCTAAACTACATTTGCTGTTCTACCTCTCAGTCTCATGCAATTTAGTTTTTGTCTAAATGTGTCTTGGTTTGGGTTTCCCGAGAAGCAGATTACTTGACAAAAGCTGCAAGTATCAGTGGTTCCTGTAGGAGGTGATCCAAGGAAACCTCTGTAATGGAATGAGGAAATGAAGCAGTGAAGGGCAAGTATACAATAAAGCATTACCAACCAAGTTTCCACTGTGGGCAACTGAAGTCCAATTCCTTTACAGAATTCTAGGAGACTGTGTAGAACACACCTCAGATTATGCCGGCTGAGCAGTGACAAACTGGATGATTTGTCCACTAACAACCCATAATGTAATAAACATATCCTTATACATCTACCCCTGTCACTGACCAAAAGGTCCACAAGGACAAGCAAACAATACTGAATTATTTCATTCAGGCCATGTTGGTTGCCTGTGCATAAATGTCATGAATTAAATACAAGGTAGTCATTAATTAAGCAGGCCCCCAAACCCCTTACTATATGGAAAGTTTTAATACCCCCAAATAACAAAACTGTTTTTTTTAAAAATGCCTTCAATTTTCAAAATAATTTATAATTCAGAATTATGCAGGCTATTACTATGCTTCCTTCTAATAAATTGAAATTAGTACTCATTTGCTATAATTTACTATCAAATCCCATTCACCAGGAAAATGTCCTCAAGTTCAGGAAAATACTTCCTTTGGGGTATGCTTCCTTCTTGCAGAGAAATTTCAGCAGAAAAATCTGTACTGTCTCATTTCCAGAGCACTTTTGGTTTTACATATACTTACCAGTAATACTTTAGGATCTGAGTTACTTCTCAATAAATAAATGCAGAATAACACTAGAGTTTATTGTGCCAAATTTTGTTTTCACTAGGGTTTTTTTAAAAGATGTGTAATGTCTTTCTATTTCTTATGCTGGAAGATTTTCTGACATAAAACAGACACACTGGAGAAGACGACATAAACAGAATCAACGTCTTTTGTTCAACAAGAAAAGAATTCTCCCTTCTTAAGAAAAGACAAGGCTGGATATTGGCCTAATTTTAATCAGGATATGTATTCCAATTAAAGAAACTCCACCAAGAGAGATCATTGCTGAGATAAGCCTAGGAAGAAAAAGCTCTGCTCTCCTTTTTCTTAGATCTTCTTCTCATTTCCATTAACATATTTCACTGTTATACAGACCAGAATACTAGACAGATCTCATCACGTAATGTCCTTTTAGTTTTTCTTTTTTCAATGAACTGTGGGTCTCAATGAAAACAAAGCTTTGAAAATAGTAAATCCTCATGAGGGATTCTTGCAGCTTGACTTTTCACTGTCATGTACAAACTTATTCCTATAGCAACACATTTTCTGATTCCATTCAAATATTTTGGTCATTCACTTTTTATTATCTCCTTTGCAACAAGGTTAAAATTATTGGGCTGTTACAGCACTAAGTAGGATTGTTCAATGAACAGCATATAAATTTTCATGTTCAAAATATTGATGGTTCCTTCATGCCCCATAATATCCAGAGAAGAACACAGTAGGGTAGTTGAAAGAAGGCTTATCAAGTTAATCTAATACAACCCTTTAATAGCTTGGCTTTCATCAAGCTATTTGGTTAGATACTTTCCTTGAGGACAGAGATGGCAAATGCATGGTGTTAGCATGCTGCCTCTCCTCACAAGCATATGATCTCACCACAGATCAATCAGAGTCCTCATAATTCATCTTTTTCAATTCAACCCTAAAGGCAGCCGTGACCAACTGACCAAAGTAGGCTGTGAGATGATATCAGCAGATCCCTAATCAGTTTGGTAGTGTGATGCACTATCTAGATACGTTTCTCATCAGCAAACTTATGTCCAATTCTAAGCCACATGTACTCAGTTCATAAGTCAAAGTAATAGGTACATATGGCCCTCAACTGTTTCATCCAGTTGGAAACATGTGAGCCAAGAAATGCAAAAATCATAGGCAATGTACTCAGCTTCATGGATGACTAATCAATCACAAAATGCAGAAAATAGCTACAGTCCCACTTTTTATAGGGGAAAAGTTACTCTTGAACAAGAGCATGACTTGCCTCTAGCACAAACATAAGCACACAGTCAACATAAATAATAATTTTTAGTGAATGAGTCATTGAAATGAACAATTCATCTTGAAATACATGGGGCAAAGCACACTACCCTGCCATAAAACAAATAAATGAGATTTAACTTATCCTAGAGAATGGCTAAAAATGACAATATTCCTTTGATTTTACCTGTGTCCCTCCATAAAGAAAGGAAACCTGATTTGGTCCCTTGTTCCTTGAATTATATGCACTTGTATTTTCAACATGGATTCACATCATCTCATAATCCTTAGCTGTCTTACTCTGCAGACTTCAAGCAGACTGTCAGGATTTTTGTTTGTTTGTTTGTTTGTTTTTATTGTACTTTAGGTTCTGGAGTACATGTGCAGATCATGCAGGATTGTTGCATGGGTACATACATGTCGAAGTAGTTTGCTGCCTTCATCCCCCCATCACCTATATCTGGTGTTTCTCCCCTCATTATCCCTCCGCACCCTCTCCAACCTCCACTGTCCCTCCCCTAGCCCCCACCCAGCTGAGCTCTCTACTCACCTAGCACAATTCAGAGATCCTCTCTGCCTTAATTCTCAAAGCTACCTATCAGCTAATATTGCCAAGAGGCAGGCAAATATGCAAAGAAAATTATATTCTTCTGGACACATTATTCCCCTTATTTCTCTACCAAAAATTTTCTTTGCAATACCATGTCATCAAACCAAAAGTGTTTACAGCCTCTAATCTGTATATCATTTTGTACTTTCCATTTTTCTCCCACGGGCATGATTTTAACCAGTAATTCCTAATCTTTTCAGGCAATCCTAACAGTCCAGCCAACCAATTGATGGTGTCTAACCTTTTTTCATTTCAGGAATGACCCTTCGCATTGCAGGCCAAACTTGCAATTATTACACTGGCCTGTATGTTACTACTTCCCTTGGAAATTGCATTTTCCATTTCTGACATCATTTGGTCTCTTAACAATTCTGGTAAGAATCTTATGTGGTTCTGAAAAAAAATGAACCCAAACTTTAGCAGAACACAGAAACACAATTTAAATAAAAATTAACTAACACCTAAGGAATTTGAGGCTTTTGTTCTTCACCCAACTTTACCTGCAACCACAGACATCATGAGGTAGTGTTATAGTGGAGGATCAATATTGAATACACTGTACATAATTTATATACTGCTTTGCAGGGGGTAACTATTACTTGTTTTAATCATTCAGTACATTAGAATCTTAACTGCAATTGCCATTGGTGCCAGAACAAGGCATGGGGCTACTCTTCCTTCATCTTATAACTGTAATTACAAAGGGATGATTTAAGACACCAAAAGCAATTTCAACAAAAACAAAAATTGACAAGTGGGACCTAATTAAACTAAAGAGCTTCTGCATAGCAAAAGTAACTACCGACAGAGTAAACAGAAAACTTACAGAATAGGAGAAAATATTTGCAAACTATGCATCCAACAAAGTTCTAATATCCAGAATATTTAAAGAACATAAACAAATTAACAAGCAAAAAGGAAACAATCCCATTAAAAAATGGGCAAAGGACATGAACAGACACTTCCACAAAGAATACATGCATGTGTCCAACAGGCATATGAAAAAATGCTTGACATCACTAATCATTAGAGAAATACAAATCAAAACCACAAGGAGATACAATCTCACACCAATCAGAATGGTTATTATTAAAATGTCAAAAAATAACAGATGCTGGCGAGGTTGTAGAGGAAAGAGAACACTTATATACTGCTGTCAGGAATGTAAATTAGTTCGGCCATGTGGAAAGCTGTTTGGAGATTTCTCAAAGAACTTAGAACTACCACTGGATACAGCAATCCCATTACTGGGTACATACCCAAAGGAATATAAATCATTATACATAAAGACACACATACATATATATTCATCGCAGGCACTATTCACAATAGCAAAGACATGAAATCCTACTAGATATCCATTAACAGTAGGCTGGATTAAAAAAAAATGTGGCACATATATACCATATGGAAGACGACACAGCTATAAAAAAGAACAAAATCATTTCCTTTACAGCAACATTGATACAGCTGGAGGTTGCTATCCTAAGCTAATTAACACAAGAACAGAAAACCAAATACCACACATTCTTATTTATAAGTAGGAGCTAAACACGGAATACACACAAACACGAAGAATAAAACAATAGACACAGGAACCTACTTGAGGATGGAGGGTTGGAGGAGGGTAAGGATCAAAAAACTACCTATTGGGTATCATGTTCATTACCTGGGTTACAAAATATCTGACACAAAACCTCCACGACATGCAATTTACCCATGTAATAAAGCTGCACATGTAGCTTTATTACATGGGTAAAGGAACCCATGTAATAAAGCTAGGTAATAAAACAAAAGTTGGAAGGGGGGATAAAGGAGTAGGTTTGCTTAAGAAAAAAAGAAATGCCTGATGCCACACCTCTGACTTCTGTTGGGGCAGGGATTCCCTGGGTTGGGTGTATAAGCCTTGCCTCTTGTCATGAGTCAAAGGATATAATCAGAGAGGGTTACTCTCTGAAAATGATCAGTTAGTTAATAGAGTCAAAAGTGACCATTAATAATGGTGGTCAGAAAAAATTATGATGTGAAGCCAACTAGAATGGAGGAAGTCAGTGCATATCAAGAAGAGCCATGGGCCAGCTGCAGCAGCTCACCCCTGTAATCCCAGCACTTTGGTAGGCCGAGGTATGCAAATCACTTGAAGAGTTCAAGACCAGCCTGGTCAACATGGTGAAACCCTGTCTCTAGTGAAAATTACAAAAATTAATGGGGTGTGGTGGCATGTACCCATAATCCCAGCTGCTTGGGAGGCTGAGGCAGGAGAAACTTTGAACCCAGGAAGCAGAGGTTGTAGTGAGCTAAGATTGCACTACTGGAACCCCAGCCTGGGTAACAGAGTGAGACCATTTCTCAAAAATGAAAGAAAGTAAAGAAGAGCCATGATTTCAAGACAGTAGGATAAAAAAGTAAATCTGAATTCATACCCTACATTTAATAGTTGAAAGTACTCGTAGGCTCACTTTTTGGTGGATAAAGTGGATGTATTGACTGGTAAAGAAATTAGGTGAAGAATAATAAACTATGCAATTAACAACGTCTAATTTATAAAACAATTGATATAATCAAATACATACACACTAATAATAAATGCACATGGTAAGTCTGGCATCAACTCTAATTGTTCTTCAAAACAAAAAAAATGAAAACCTTAGAAGAGGTTTTCCTCTTCTAATACCTGAGCTGACAATTCACTATTCCTCCTCCTGTCCTTTGTTATTTACATGCCAATTTGGAGTGGTCTCATCTTTGTAACAGAGATAATTAACCAACTCTACAAAAATGTCAGACTGTCACCAACTGTCTAACACCCTCTAGCTCTTGTCATTACCAATTCCAATAAGCTCCAATTCTGTTCTGTGCTGTGTTGAATGTAAGTAGGATTTCTCTCTTCCAATGTATTCCTTGCGAATATGGGCTGCAAATAACTTCACAGTTATCTTAGACTGGTTCTGTCCACTGAGCAGAAGTATAGGAGATGGAACTGTCACTCTGACATCCCTGAATTCCCAATGAGGTAGAACACATTCTAGAATAGGTGTTATTCAAAAGAACTCCCTAATAGAAGACATTGCTTCTGATTTTAACGTCACATAAACATTTTCTCTGGCTACACCGAAGTTTGCCATGGATCATGTGTAGGCTAGAGTAGCCAGAATTCTATTTTTCTATAAGATAAAGGCAGAAAATTCTGCTATTGCATTCATTCCCATTGCTAGGATCAGAGAGTACGAGAATTCTTCATTCATCTTGTCAGTCATTCAACCTACAGTACTGAGAACCCACATGGGATTCTCTATAGATTACTGGAATAGACATTTGGAGAGGGTGATGATGGAGAAATCAGGAATGTTTTCCTGAGTATATTCTCTTCTTGATGGACAAACAGGCCAAAAACACCCACAAAGCTTGTCCCAGAAAAGCATACAAGCACTGTGAGCAATTTATTAATTCATTCTCATTCAGCTCCTAACTCACTCTTCCATAGGCTGATTTGTGATGTGGAGGCAGGGCCTCTCCAATCCACATTTCTGCTTTTCTGGCCAGAGCCCTATTAGGCTCTAAGGGAGCTGCAGAGCTGGAGGAAGCAGGAGGGAGTCGCTTCTTCCTGTGTTCTCCCTGTGAGGATTTCTCCACCAGCACTTCACCACTGCAGAGGCACTGTCATCCCGTGACAGCAGCAGAATGCAGTTTACAGTTTTTCCAAGTTGTGTAGGATCAGCTTCATCATTCTCCTTTCATAAACACCAGAACCAACCATCCTCAGAGGTCTGGGCTTCAACTTCATGGAGACCCTCTTCTGACCATCTAAGTTTCAAGAGTATTAAGAATTCCAACCTCTTCTTTTGGTTTCCCTAGGCCTCAGGGCTGGAAGCTGCTTTCTGTGGTTTTTCCTTCCCTGATTCCTTAGTATGTTCTTTTGATCTTTTTAGTGTTTTAGTTAGCAGTGCTATACCTTATTAACAATTCTTTTCACCAGGGTATATAATTTTCCTGTTAAAATCACTAAAGAGATTTCTGCCGTCTCACTGGAACCTGAGTGATAAAAAAAATCCCAAGTTATTCAGCCTTTACAATGCAACATGTTTTTGGAAACCCTCTGAACAGTCAGATTGCTATAAAAGCCCACTGAGTACTCACACAGGTGAATTTTCCCCTTTTCTATCCAAATGCAACATCCTCAGCAATCTTTGAAAGAGTACACAAAGTCAAGAGATTTAAAATATATACAGTAACATGTAGCATCCAGTGATGTACAAAATTCAAAACTATGTATACAAATCTGGGACTTCATACCAAGTGACTCCCTACTTGACACTTCTGTGCCCCACAATGGACAAAAAGAAGCCTTACAACCTGTCTTTCATAAGAATATGCTTGGTGGCTGTACTAGAAGCCTCCTGGAACTACAGCTATTCGTTGGCTCCTAGAAGCAGGGCCATTCCCTATTCCTGTGTTTAGACTTTAGTAGTGGATTTGTTCCATCTGATTTTTGGGGTTGGTGCACAAAAAGCCCCTGCCAGCTTCCTTTCCTGAAAAGCTGGAGCCTGGTGTTTCTACCTGGTCAGGCTCTGCCTCAACCTGATCAACTTCCCTGGAAAAACTTGCAACCCAGAGATTCCTGCAGCCAAGATCTCAGCCCTGCTTGAATCATCTGGATGTTAATGACACATCCAACTCTTAAGATAAATTTACAAAACCTAAAACACTGACTCTATAGCCCAGTCAATCCTTCTAGAGTCTCCAGGTTTCAGCTTAAGCCCATTTTCCCCTGCTCAAAAACAGAGGCCAGGCAAGTCTACCAACTAAGACCACACAGTTTATGACAATATATTCCCTCACTCAGTTCCCATTGAACACAAGGCTCATATTTGGAACCACTGGAATCTGCAATGTGTGGCCATGGAAAAATCATCCATGTGTAATCCATGTTATGTAAAGATTTTTTCCTGGGAATATGATATGACTCTAGCAAGTTTTTAACAAAGTAGACTTGGGCCAGGGAGGTTCTAGGCATATGCAAACATTGAATAAGGAGAGATTACCCCAGAAATAGATCCACTCTCAAGTACAACCTTGATGGTAAACAAGAAGCAATATCCACCTCAATCAAAAGATGTGTCCTCCTCCTCATCCTACACTTCTCAGCTCCAAGAAATTGTTAATGATATGATCATCTCTGTTTCTCTCCCAGGTTCCCAAAGATTTGAAGGAAAAGGAATGGACTCCAATATCTGCCTTAAATTTCCCTTTCGTTTCTTTACCATCTGATGCATCATGCCACTTGTTTTGTTTTTTATTTTTGAACACGGCCAGGCTCATTCACTTACATGTTGTCTATGGCTACATTCCCATTAAAAGGGCAGAGTTGAGTAGTCATGACAGAGGCTGTATGGCTCACAAAGCCAAAAATAATCACTATCGGGACCTTCGGAGAAAAAAATATTGTGGGCTGGGCTGTGTGTTTACTCCTGTAATCCCTGTAATCTCAGTGCTTTGGGAGATCAACACGAGAAGATGACTTGAGCCCAGGAGTTCAACACCAACCTGGGCAACATAGTGAGACCTCATTTCTACAAAAAAAGAAAAACAAAAAACAAAACAAACCAATTAAAAAACAATTAGCTGAGCATGGTGCTACACACTTGTAGTCCTGGCTGCTTGGGTAGCTGAAGCAGGAGGATCACTTGAGCCCAGGAGTTTGAGGCTGCAGTGAGCTATGAAGGTACCACTGCCCTCCAGCCTATGCAACAGAGTGGAACCCTGTCTCTAAGAAAAAGAAAAGGTTTGTGAACCGATATTTATTATCACTTCTGTATATATATACTACTACTGCTATCTGTTTTAGGATGATGGTGAGGGACACATAAAGCCAATAGCTTAGCAATAGCTGACCATATCTGAGGCTTTGAAAATTTTATCATGATCATTTCCTAGCAGGCAGAGTTTGTACTACCTGCTCCTGTGGTAAGCACTCTAACAAGTGTTATATATATTTGTAACAACCATAACACATATTACTTACTCCATTTTTATAAATGGGAAAGTATAATCAGAGAAGTTTCCTAAATTTAGCAAGGTAATACGGGCAACAACTGGTGAAAGCAGGATACATATCTTAAGGTAATCCATTATATAGATCTTCTCAAGCCTTAATGTGTATATGAATTATCTGTGGACCTTGTTAAAATGCAGATTCTGATTCAGAACATCTAGGATGGAGCCTAAGATTATTCATTTTTAACAAGTTCCCAGGTGATGCTGTTGGTTTGCAAACTATACTGAGCAACAAGGCATTATATCATACTGTGCCTTGTTGAACTGATTTAATTGGAAAATGTTCCATCTTTCTAGCTAAATCAAAGCCTGAATGACAAAATCAGGGATGAGAGTTGGAAGGACTAATTTAATAATAGCAGCATTAAGAATAGCTAACATTGACATGCCATTATGTGCACTTGATGTAAATTGTCTCATTTTACACTGACAACCACCCTTGAGATAAATATCATTTTAACATCATTTTACAAAAGAGAACAGTTAGGCACAGAGCAGGTAAGCAAGTTATTCAATGTCACACCAATGTAAGTAGAGGAGATGAAAATCAAACTTCAGTCTATCTGATACAGCCCCTGCTCATAATCACTACACTCTGCTGCATCTTACTGCATGTGTCTGGTTACACAACAAAGATAAGTGCCAGCCCCATCTTTGAGTGAGGTCAGCCTCTGTCTTTCCCAGAAACTCTTATCTGGACTCACAAAAACCTGGCTCCTCCATCAGGCTTGATCATGGCATGAGTTTTATTAGCAACGTTGGCAATTCTTCCAATGGAGTTAGAATATCGGCCTTGCTCTCATAGACACAGCACCAAGTGCACCACGTGAGTTCTGTCTCACTCACATAAACCTTAGCCTAGGTTGAAGCAGTCTATAAAACAAGCTTCCATCCTGTTTTCTTTTACCAAATATTCCAATGTTTTATTGACAACAAGATACCAACTTGAACCACAGCCTGCTTGGGTGGGACCCTGACACCTCACCAATTACTTGTTTCTGAGACTTTGATAATCCTAATAGTCCTATGACTGGTAAGTTGCCTGTGTTCCATTGGCCTATATGTCTATCTTTAAGCCAACACCATACTATTATGATTATTATAGCTTTGTAATATATTTTGAAGTCAGCAAGTGTGATGTCTTCACCTTTATTCTTCTTTTTCAAAATCAATTTGGCTATTCATGTTCTATTGTGGTTCTATATTAAAAACTTTAGAATCGTTTTAATATTTCTATTAAAAATGTTACTGGGATTTTAATAAGAATTTATTTGAATCTGTAGATTTTTCTGGGAAGTATTGACATTTTAATAATATAAAGTCATCCAATTCATGAATATAGGATGTCTTTCCATTTGAATCTTCTTCAATGTCTTACATCAATGTTTTCTCATTTTCAGTATGCAATCTTTTACCTCCTTAATTAGTTTATTCCTAGGTATTTTCTTCTTTCTCATGTTATCATAAATGAAACTGTTTTCTTAATTTCCTTTTCAGGTAGTGTGTTGTTAATATATAGATATGCAACTGATTTTTGTATGCTGATTTTGTATACTGCTAAACAAACCGATGCACATATGACCAACTGATCTTGCACAAAGATGCCAAGAATACACAATAGAAAAATCACAGTCTCTTCAACAAACAGCATTGGGAAAACTAGATATCCACTTGTGAAATAAGGAAATTGGACCCTTATCTAATACCATACACAAAAATCAACTCAAAATGGGGCAAACTTAAACATAAGACCTGAAAATGTAAGGATATACATATATATAATCTGTCTATCTGTCTCTTTGTCTGTCTGTCTATCTGGGACTATATCAAACTAAAGTGCTTCTGCATAGCAAAGGTAACAATCAACAGAATGAAAAGGCAACCTATGGAAAGGGAGAAAATATTTGCAAACCATAAAACCATGTATCTGATAAGGAGTGAATTCTCAAGATACACAAGTAACTCCTAGAACTCAATATTTTTAAGAAAAAAAATGACTAACCAATTTAAAAAATGAGCTGAGGACCTAAATAGACATTTTTTTCAAAGAAGACATATCAACAGCCAACAGGTACATGAAAAAAGTGCTCAATGTCACTAATTATCAGGGAAATGCAAATCAAAATCATAATAAGACAATACCTCAAACCTGTAAGGATGACTATTATAAAAAAACAAACAAGTGTTGAAGAGGATATAGAGAAATTGGAATCCTTATATCCTGTTGGTTGGAATACAAAATAATGCACACACTATGGAAAACAGTATGGGGGCTCCTCAAAAAATTACAAATAGAACTACTATGTGATTTAGCAATCCCACTTCTGGGTATTTATGAAAATAACTGAAATCTGGTTCTCAAAGATATATCAGTATTTCTATGTTCACTGCAGCACTGTGGAAGCAACCAAAAGGTCCATCAGTAAATGAATGGATAAAGAAAATGTGGTATATACATATAGAGAATAGAATACCACTGAGCTTTTCAAAAGAAGAAAATTATGCAATATGCTACAAGATGGATAAACCTTGAGGACATTATGCTAACTGAAATCAGCTAGTCACAGTAAGACAAATACTGCATGATTCTACTCATATGAGATATCTAAAATAGTTAAATTCATAGAATCAAAGAGCAAAATGAAGGTTTCCAGGATCTGGGGGGATGGGAAAATGGGGAGTAACTAATTAATAAGCATGAAGTTTCAGTCAAGCAAGATGAACAAGCTTCAGAGATCTGTTATACCACATTGTACCTAAGGTTAACATATGTTAAAATGTATTGAAAACTTAACAATTTATTGAGAGTAGATTGTGTGTTGTTTTCTTACCATAATACAATAAAAACATATATGTTTTAATTCATTTTTTCCAGTCATGAAATCTGTGTCACTCTATGAAGAGAATGTTCAGATCAAAGTCAGACAGTCTAGAAAATACCACTTGATGTTCTCTCTGAATGATCTTTCAATAGCTACACACATTAATTAATTTTCTGCCATACTTCACTGGGGTTGCAATCTTCTTCAGCAAATTGAGACAGAGACTCTATAATGAGAACAAAACTATATCAAACACCATTTTAGCAAAAATTGAAAAATCAAAAGTGATAATATTTCTGAAGTAATGGCTATGTTGAAAAGAGTAAATGCCATCAAATGCATCTATTTTCCTGTCAAGTGCTGTAATGAGACTCACAGAAAAACAAGATGCCAAATTAATTCCCCTTAAAGGCTGTTGCCTGTTCATCCACCACTTTTCTACTCCTATCATTTAGGAATATCAATAAACTTCCAAAGAGAAGCTTTGGCAGTTAACATTGCTATTTTGTGTTTCTCTTCCCCTCAAAGGATTCTTACTAAAGACTTAAAGTCACCTGCTATCTCCCTCTGTAGTAATATGCATTGAAAAGAATTGAGCATAAACCTTTGCCCGAAATCCTCAGTTTGAATGGTTTTTATCAGCTAGAAGCAGTTCTGAAGCCCCAGTGGAAGGCAAAAAAAACTTCTGTCACACCAACTTGCCTTTTTTATTCCAGATTATCACAACTGAATTACGTTTATTGGAAATGTTTTCCTTTACTTACCTTCCTCATGTTTCCCCAGCATATGGTTAATTGCCCTTGTGGGTAGTCAGAAAATCTGTTTGAGTTAGATTCGTGGTACTGAGGAGTTACATGTGTGACCTTGGCAAAATAACACTTTTTTGTATCTTGGTTTTCTCATTCATAAACTATATTGCTTTTAGAGGAGAAAATTAGATGATGAAATCAAATAATGTGTTAGAAAGGGAGCAAAGTGCTTGGAAACCTAAGATTCTTATAGTTCCATATATTATTTTAACAATTTATTGAGATATAATTCCCATACCTTGCAAGTCTCCCATTTAAGTGTACTAGTCAATGGTTTTTAGTACATTTTCAGAGTTTTGCAAGGATCACCACAATCTAATTTTAGAACATTTAATCACCCAAAAATAAGCCACTACCCATTATTCCTTCCACCTCACTTCCAAGCTCACCTCCCCTCCTGCCCCCACCCTACAGCACTAGGAAATCACTAATCTACCTTCTATATATAGCTGACCATTATTAACATTTCATATAAATAGAATAATAAAATATGTGGTCTTTTGTTACTGGCTTCTTTCACATAATATTTTTTCAAGGATCATCTATACTATAGCATTTATCAATACCTCATTCTTTTTATTGCTGAATATTATTCCATTTAGGGTATATGCCATATTTTCTCTTTTTAAAGTTCAGGAGTACATGTGCAGGTTTGTTATACAGGTAAATTTGTGTCATGGGGTTTTTTTGTATAGATTATTTCATCACCCTGGTATTAAGCTATTGGTTATTTTTCCTGCTCTTCTCCCTCCTCACAACCTCCACCCTCCATAGGCCCCAGTGAGTGTTGTTCCCCTCTATATGTCCATGTGTGCTCATCATTTAGCTCCCACTTATGAGTGAGAACATGTAGTATTTAGTTTTCTGCTCCTGCATTAGTTTGCTAAGAATAAGGGCCTCCAGCTCCATCCATGCCATATTTTCTTTATGCATTCATCAGTTGGTAAACATTTGGGTTATATGTACTTTTTGGCTACTATGAATAATGCCACTATTTACATCCATGTACAAGTTTTTGTGTGAATGTTTCATATCCCTTCCATAGATACCCAAGTCTGGCATTGCTGGGTCATGTGATAACTTTATGTCCAACATTTTGAAAAACAGACAATATATTTTTCAAAGTTACCATACTGTTTTACATTCCTATCAGCAATGTATGAAGGTTCAAATTTCCCCTTTACATCCTTGCCGAATACTTGTTGTCTGTTTTGTTGTTGTTGTTGACTTGTTTTTTGGACTAGAGCCATTCTAGTTGGTGTAAAGCAGTATCTCACTGTGGATTGGATTTCCATTACTCCAATGACCAATGATTTTGAACATCTTTTCATGTGCTCATTGACCATTTGTACACTTTCTTTGAAAAATGTTCACTCAGATCATCTGCCATTTTTTAATTGGGTTATTTGTCTTTATTATTGAGCAGCAAAAGTTCTTTATACATTCTGGATACAAGTAACTCATCAGATAAGTTATTTGCCAATATTTTCTCTCATTGAGTGGGTTATCTTTTCACTTTCTTGAGAGTGTCCTTTCAAGTATACATCTTATCCTGCTTTTGCAGCATCCAGGCATTCTGAATCTGCCACAGGTGTGTTGGTAAATCCTGATTGACTACCAAAATTCTGTTGATTTCTTCTGGCCCTTAGAAAAATATCTAAACCCTTCATTATGACATTCATCTTTTGTAATCTGGCCCAGCCCTTCTCTTTACCATTATTCCCTGCCTTTCTCCCTGCCTGCCTGTACCCAAGGGACCTTATGCCCCTCCTTCAAGAGTCTTTTCACTCTTTCCTCTGTCTAGAATGATCTCTCCCTGCCTGCCCTTTCTCTACCCCTAGCCCGCATGCCTCTCCCTCCATATGTATACGTACTCCTAGTATTTCCTTTTACTAGGTAAATCCACCATCTCTAATGCTCAGTGCTTGGATATACCCTCAAGGTATATACTTGAGATATACCTTTCTTGGCTTCCTCAGGCAAAGTTAGATACTCTGTTCTTGGTATTCCCATGGCATTCTTTTGTTCATCTCTCTCTAAAAGCACTTTACATATCATAGCATAATAAACTGTTCCCCTACTTGGCATTTTCCCACAAGACTAGTACAATTCTCCTAAACTAGGATGTTGTCAGATTTACTTCTGGCACATAGTAGGGGCTTGCAGGAATTATCAGTGCTCTTTAAAACTATTCCAGTTTCCTTTTCCTTTCAAGAAGACAGTTAGCTTGCATTTGCCTAGCCCTTTAAAGTTATGGATAGCTGTGTGGCCACTTTGGCTAGTGAAATACAAATAGAAATGACATATATCACTTAAATGAGGACCCTTTAAAAGCCAGCGTGCTATTTGCCAAGCTGTGTTTTCTTACTCTAGTGATCACGAAAGCAAAATTATGATGAAACTGAGTCAGTGAAGGACCACAATCAGCAAAGTACCATGCCATACCACAGTAGACATGTACTATGTGTAAAAAAAAAAAAGTGTGTTAAGCCACTTCAATTTAGAGACTCTGTTACCACATCATTACCTAGCCTATCCTGACTAGTGCTGGACTAAATACATGTTTGTTGAATGAATGCAATGAAAATGTAGTGCGGGTTACTACCTCTTTAGTTTGTCTATAATGGACTAAATCACTCTTCTCTTGCTTTAATCTCAGTATGTATAATGTTAAAATAGCAATGATTGCTTTCTAAATGTATTATACTTTACTCTACTAGTAGTCTGATAAATTTGAATGCAAAGCAGAACTATTTTCTGCCTGCATTACAAATGGGACACCTGAAAGACTTCTACAATTTCCAATTCTTATTCCTTGAAAGTAGCATACTGGATGACTCTTACAACAATTTTTTTTAAAGCATTCAAAAATACCCCATTAAAATGTACCTTCTGAGGAAGATACTCCTGACATACAGCTGCATTTAACTTCAAAATTTATCGTGGGAATAAGCATAAATTGTTTCTACATGGATCAAAGATATTTATCCCTATGAAAACATTTGGCTTTGGAGAATAGTCTGAGAGAAGCTGTCTGGGGGTTGGGGTGGAAAGTAATGTACATGGAGTTATAGAGTAGTCTTTTTCTTCAGCAATGTTTGCAGAGAATTCCTTTTTAGACTTGAGGATTCTCAAAACGACTATATCATTCAAGCACACAAAATTAGTGCCTTTTGAAAACTGTGATTTAAATTTTCTGGTGGTAAGTGTATCGATGTGGATAAGCTTATAAACAATCTAGTTTATTCCCGAGTCACTGTTGACCTGTATACTCAGAAATGATACACCTTTCTGTTTTGTTCAGCTACTTGCTTTTGTATATATCTCAATGTTTGCACTTTTGGCTGAATTTTAATCATTTGATTATATGCCTCTCTTTGCTGTGAAAAACACATTTTATTACTTACAGATACCTCATAGAAAAAATACTTCCTGGCACTCAGTAGACCCATTTTTTAATTGATTAAGGGGTTGCATGCATGAGTGATAAGTGAATGCTAAGTTAGCTATGTGACTTTGAGCAAATCACTTTTAATCTCTTTAGACCTGAGCTATCCAATACAATAGCAACTAGCTACCTGTGGCCAGTAAGCACCTGAAATGTGGCTACATGTGTACAATACACATCAGATTTTACGTCTAAAATACACATCAAATTTTGAAGACTTCATATCAAAAAAACTCACAAATAACTGTTCATATTGATTGTATATAAAAATAATGTTGTTTTTGGTATATTAGGTTAAATAAAATAACAATTTAAATTATTGCACCTGTTATCTTTTTACACGTTCTAATGTTTTATTTTAAAATAATTATAGAGCCCCAAAACATTTCTAAAATATTACAGAGGTTCTGAGTGCCTTTAACTAGTTTCTCCAGTGATAACATCTTACATAACTACAGTACAATATCAACATTTAAAAATTGAGATTTATACAATATACATGCCTTATTCAGATTTCACCAGTTTGACATGCATATATTTGGTTGTGTGTGTGTGTGTGTGTGTGTGTGTATGAGTTCCATGCAATTTTAATCCATGTGTAGCTGCATAAGATCACCACTAAAATCGAGATGTAGAACTATTCCATAACCACAAAGATCTCCCTTGTGCTACTCCTCAATAGTTAAACCCATCCTTACCCTAACACCTTGTTACTAAACCCTAGAGAATCACCAGCAAGTTCTCCATCTCTATAATTTCTTCATTTAAGGAATGTTATATAAAAGAATCATACATTAGGTATCCTTTTGAAATGGGTTTTTTCCACTCATCATAATGCCCTTGAGATTCATCCTAGTTGTTGCATGTATCAATAGTTGTTCTTTTTATTGCTTAGTCATATTCATGGGATAGATTACCACAGTTTGTTTAACAACCCAGTGCTGGATATTTGGGCTGTTTCCAGTTTGGGGCTATTAAAAATAATCTGCTATGAAAATTCATGTATAGGATTTGTGTGAAAGTGAGTTTTCATCTTTATGAAATGACTGCCAATTACAAAATGAATGCCAATATGTGTGATTGCTTAGTCATATGTTAAATATATGTTTTGTATTTTCAGGAAACTAGCTGTTTAAGAAAATAGGTGTATAGTGATATCTCATTGTGGTTTTAATTTGTATTTCTCTAATACCTAATAATATTCAAAACCTTTTCATGTGCTTATTCACCATCCATATATCCTCTTTTTAAATGTTTCTTTCTCTTGCTGATTTTCTAATTGGATTGTGTTTTTGATTTGTTTCTTCTTTTTTTACTGTTGAGTTTTGTATTTTTGCATATTTTACATACAAGTCCTTTGTTAGATATGAGATTTACAGATATTTTCTCCCATGATGTAGGATCAAAAGATCCTTTGCAGAGCAAATTTTTAATTTCAATTAAGTCCAATTATCAACTGTTTTCTTTTGTGAATTCCTAGGTCCCAATGATTTTTTTTTCTTCTAAAAGTTTTATAACTTTACATTTTGATCCATTTCGAGTTAAATTTTTAAGTTGAGAGGTTCAGGCCAAGTTTCCATTTTGTCTATGAGTGTCCAATTGCTCCAACAACATTTGTTGAATTGGTCTTGCATCTTTGTCAAAAGGGGCATGTCTAGAAATGGACATGCTTACATCTATTTTTAGGTTCTACATTTTGTTCCATTGATCTATACTTTCTATCCCTTCAGTAATAACAGATAGTCTTGATTAATGAAGATTTATAATAAGCCTTGAAATCAGGTAGACTGTTTTCTCTCACTTCAATCTTCTCTTTCAAATTTGTTTTAGCTATTCTAGTTCATTTGCCTTTTTATATAAACTTTAGAATAAACTTGCATATGTCCACAAATAATCTTGCTGAGATTTTGACAGGAATTGCATTAAATTGGGGGAGAAATGATATATTTACTATATTGAGTCTTCCACTCCTTTATGGTATGTTTTTCTGTCCTTATTTAGATCTTTGATTTCTTCCATCAGCATTTAGCAATTTTCAGTATAAAAGTTTTATTATGTTTTGTTAGAAGCATGCCATTATTGTTGAGTTTTTCTAAGTGGTATTGTGGTTTTAATTATGGCTCCAACATCTTCGTTACTAGTCCAAAAAACACAATTGATTTTAGTATGTTGATTTTGATTCTGCAACTTTTCTGAACCTACCTGTTAGTTCTAGGAGGTATTTTTGTAGATTCCTTGGGATTTTATATGTAGATCATATCATTGTAAAACAGAAATAATTTTATTGCTTCTTTCCCAATCAACATGCTTTTATTTCTTTTTCTTTCCTTATTGCTCTACCTGGGACTTTTAATCATATGTTGATAGTGGTAAAAGTGCCTGCATTTGCATTGTTTTGAAACTTAGGTGGAAAGTATTTAGACTTTTACTATTAATCATGAGGTTAGCTGTAGTCTTTTTGTAAATGTCCTTTATTTTATTGAGGAAGTTATCCTCTATTCCTAGTTGGATTAGAGTTTTTAATCATAAATGGGTGAATTATGTCAAATGCTTTTTCTGCATAAATTAATGAAATTATGCAATTTTTCTACTTTAGCCTGTTTATGCAGTGTTTTATTAAAGTGATGGATTTCTGAATATTCAACTAGCCTTGCATTCCTGGAACAAACTCCAGTTGATGTATGTGCATATGTGTGTATATACTTTAATGTATTATGTACATTTATATATTGCTAGATTCCATTTGCTAACATTTTTTGAAGTCTTACTTCAGCTGTGTTCATAAGGGATATTGGTCTGTAGTTTTCTTCTTTGTTTGTACTGGCTTTGTCTTTTTTCATTCTCAGAGTACTATTAGCCTAATGAGTTGGGAAGTGTTTCCTCCTCCTTTTCTATCTTCTGGAAAAGAAACATTGTAGAATATGTGTAACACCTAGGAGAGAGGATATATTTTGAGAGACTTTTAAAAATACAAATTAAAAATTGTTTATTTCATAATGGGTGACCTTATGCAGTTTGTCCTTTTTGAAGAATTGCTCTATTTTATCTAAGTTGTTATTTTTATGTATGTAGTGTTGTTCTTACTATTCCATTATTATTCTTGTCTTGTATGTCAGGCCTGCCATGATATCCATCGTTTCATTAACGATACCGTAACACATACTTTTTTTCTTTATTTCTTCATTAGTCTTGCTGGACATTTGTCAACTTTAGATCTTTTTCAAAGAATTAGTTTTGTTTCATTGATTTATTCTATTGTTTTGCTGTTTTCAAATAATATCTGCTCTTTACTGTTTTTCTTCTATCTGCTTTGAGCTTATTTTGCTATTTTTAAATAGTTCCTTGAGATAGTAAGTTAGATAGTTGATTTGAGACTTTTTCTCATTATAATGTGGCCATTTAGTACTATAAATTTCCCTCTTCACACTGGAATAGGTGTAACCCACAAATTTTGAAATGCTACATTATCATCTCTAATCTATATATTTTTTTAAAGTTTATTTTGAAAATTCCTTTTTGGACAACAGATTATTTAGAAGTATTTTTCTTTAATTTCCAAATGCTTAGATGTTTTTCTGTTATCTCTCTGATTTTGATTTCTAGGTCTGCTAGTAACAAATTCTCTTAGTTTCCCCTCATCTAAGAATACCTAATCTCATTTTTATTTCTGAAGCTTTATTCTCTGGATATAGAATTCTAAATTGGCAGTTCTTTCCTTTCAGTACTTGAAAAATATTAATCCACTTCCTTCTGGCCTCCATGGCTTCTGATCAGAAATCTACTATTATTTGAACCCTTCTTCCCCTATAGATAATATATCATTCCTCTGCAGTTATTTACAGTAATTTTTCTTTGTCTTTAGATCACAGATATTTTATTATGATGTGTCATGCATTTCTTTGGGTTTATTGTGTTTGGGCTTTGCTCATTTTCTTGAATTTGCAGGTTTATACATTTCATGAAATTGAGAGAATTTCAGTTATCAGTCCTTGAATATTTGTTTATACCCATACTCCTTCTCCCCTCCTGGAATTACAATGACATGAATGTTAGACTTTTTATTACTATACACAGGTCCATGAGGCTTTGTTAATTTTTCCATTCTGTTTTTTTTCTGTTGTCAAGATTTGGTAATTTTTTAATTTAACGTTCTATCTTCAAATTCATTGCTTTGATCCTCTCTCATCTTAATTCTTTTATTAAACTCATGTAGTAAGTTTATTTCAATTATTAATGTTTTCAGTTCTAAACTTTCTACTTAGTTCTTCTTTGTATCTTGAAGACTTTTTGCTAAGACTTCTTGCTAAAACTTTCTTTTTCCTTGTTCATTTCAAGCATGATCATAATTGCTCATTGAATAAATTTTTATGACAGCTGCTTTAAATCCTTTTGAGATAATTCCAATGTCTGTTTCTTCTAAGTGTTGGAATCTATTAATAGCATTTACTCATTCAAGTCGAGATTTTCCTGATTCTTGATATGCTGGATGATTTTCAGTTCTGCCTTAGTCATTTGATATATTATGAGACTTTGGATCTTATTTAAATCTTCTATTTTAGCAGGCCTCCACTGACACTACATTGGTAAGGAAAGTTGGGGTGAGCCACATTACTTTTAGGCAGGTGTAGAAGTCCAAGCTCCTCATTCAGCCTTCACCTATACTGTGGAGAGAATGAGACAAGCCTCATTTCTGCTGGGTGAGGGTGGAAGCCCAGGCCCCCCATGTGATTTCTACTGACATGGTAGTGGGAGGGTAGAGAGAGGCACCCTGTTACCTCTGTGAAGTACTAAAAATCTACTTTCTCCATTTTGTCTCCTTGATCTCCTTGTACACCATCCAGTGAGAAGTGGGAGGGACGTCTCATTACCAATAGAGGAAGGTGGAAATTTAGGCCCCTCTACTGCTTGGCATTTGCTGATGGGGACAGGAAAGTAGTTTTGCTTCTCTGTTTTCTGTGATGGCAAGTAGGACAGTTATTGTCAAAGTTTTCTTTCTTGCTAGGCTGCTTCTTTCCTGGACCTCTGGCTTTAAATAACAAGTTTTTCTTGAGAATTAAAAGTAATTTTTGGCTATTCATGTAGGTGTTTCTGGGTGGCAGGATTCTCCAGCAACAAGTCCAGGATATATGGATGGCAAAAAGAAAACCCAGGGAATTCATTATTGTGTCAGTCCTCAAGTACCAAAGTCCTAGATAGTTTGCATTCTTCTCTTCAGATTTCAGCATCTTGAGTTTATTTTATATCTATGTCCAGGAATTTTAGCTATTGTTAGCAGGCAGAGTAGGGAGAAATAGGTTTATGCCATATTGACCAGAATAAGAAGTTTCCCCTTCTTGCTTTTTAAAAACTGTGGTTACTAGAAAATAAATTGCATTTCTGACTCACATCATATTTCTTTTTTTTTTTTTGTCTTGAGACGGAATTTCACTCTTGTTACCCAGGCTGGAGTGCAATGGCGCGATCTCAGCTCA
Source organism: Callithrix jacchus (assembly GCF_049354715.1). NCBI lineage: Eukaryota > Metazoa > Chordata > Mammalia > Primates > Cebidae > Callithrix > Callithrix jacchus. The sequence goes on from NC_133524.1 coordinate 23,610,750, forward strand.
CCGCAACCTCCGCCTCCTGGGTTCAGGCAATTTTCCTGCCTCAGCCTCCTGAGTAGCTGGGATTACAGGCATGCGCCACCATGCCCAGCTAATTTTTTGTGTTTTTAGTAGAGACGGGGTTTCACCATGTTGACCAGGATGGTCTCGATCTCTTGACCTCGTGATTCACCCACCTCGGCCTCCCAAAGTGCTGGGATTACAGGCGTGAGCCACCGCGCCCGGCCTCACATCATATTTCTATTGGACAGACCCACGTATAGATCTTAGCCTTTTCACTTGCAAATCAAAGGCTTAGAAGAGATACTCCCCCAAATCGATCCTTTATACCCCTACAATCCCATGATTTTAAGAATTGTTGTTTGACTTTACATAATGCAAAATGATACAGATAATATTGTTTCTGGAAAGCCCTTCAAATGTTTCAAAACAGGGCAAGGTTACTGTTCTTTTTTAAATGAATGCCAATATATTAATACTTCTGTAGGAAGTAGTTGGTAAGCAATAATTTCTCTGAAGGGGCTTATTGCAGGTGCTAATCAGCTTACACTATTTTTTACTGTCTGTGCTGAAAACAAATTAATTACTTCAGTAGCCTCACTTCTTCATAAACCTAAACAATGCATATCCCTACTCTGTGAAGAATAAACTAAATTTGATAGAGAAAGTTTTAATGCATAGCTAAAGACAGCACTATAACCTCCTTGAAAGAACTCAGCACTCTCCTCCCTCCTTTTAAACAGACTTTCCTTTTCTGAAACTGCTAATGATCGGTTCTTGTATCCCTGTGATTCTCTCCTTCATCGTATATTCTCCCACATATTTCCAAAGACTCTTAAAGTTCATTTTCTTCCTACATTCATAAGTAATTTTCCTGAAATTTATTGGATCCTTACCAGAACAATTCCAATAATCTGTCCCCAAGTCTTGTTTTCCAGAAGCATTATTTAAAATTAAGACAGTGCCTTTGTGCTTCAGGTACAAGATATATAAAGTTCTCACTCCATCATTACAAAGTACCCTGGTGGTCTAATCATCTGTCAATGAAATTGTTTCCCTTAAAGTATGTTTCCCCATCATTCCACAAAAAGGGCATTCTTTATTATTATTATTATTATTTTAAATGGAGTCACTCACTCTGTTGCCCAGGCTGGAGTGCAGTGGCATGATCTCAGCTCTATCTCCTGGGTTCAAGTTATTCTCCTGCTTCAGCCACCTGAGTAGCTGGGATTACAGGTGCACATTACCATGCCTAACTAATTTTTGTATTTTTAGTAGAGATGGGTTTTTGCCATGTTGGCCAGGCTGGTCTTGAACTCCTGGCCCCAAGCAATCTGCTCTCCTTAGCCTCCCAAAGTGCTGGGATTATAGGCATGAGCCACCATGCTGGGCCAAAAAGGGCATTCTTGATGGTCATTGATGATTTTCCTCTCCAAAATTCAGTAGTCTACTTACCTCCTGTCCTTTGGAAGAATTTTATATTGTCTACCAAACCTCCTCGACAAGTTCTCCTGCCTTATTTCCTATTATATAGCCTCTCTCTTCATCTAACTTCCTGTTCCTCTCTTCTCATTATCTAATCATGTGAAGTCTCTAGTTCCTTAAAAATGTTCTTTACCTGTCTTTCTTACTATTTACTAGAAGTATTCAATTCCAGTTTCAATGCTGACTTCTATGCTGGCTATTCTCAAATCTCTCTTCCTGTCTTCTCATCTGAACTACAGTCCCAAATCTCAAGGTTCAGTTAGCATTTTTACTTGTATGCCCCCACCCCACCATAAACTGGACATGACTGAAGCCAAACTCCTCTGCTTCCCTTCTGCCTTTACTATTAAATGGCTTCAAGATTCGCTGCCTCAGTAAGTCTCCAACTTGGAGGATTGAGTCATCTTTAATTAAACACTCTTTTTATCCTAGAATCAGGCACCAAACAAAGCACATTTTTCCCTAGAAACTAGGATTAGGCCTTGAAATTAACCATATCCATGTTTAATTTTATTAATGTTTAAAGTTATTTACCATAACTTTGCATGACTTTGGATATATTACATAACATCTCTGAGCTTTGATGTTTTCACATGATAAAAGGAGAAAAATATATGCTATGAAGTTGTTGTGATAATTTAATGAAATAATACACTTAAAATGTTTGGCATATAGTAGAACTCAAAAAATCTTAGTTGCTTCTGAGACACCATTTTTCTGTCTGTTCCATTCTCTGAGTTCCCACTGCTAAACTGCCACACTCTGTTCAAGTCCCTCAGTCCCATGTACTTGAAATACTGAAAAGAAAGCCTCCATTGTTCAACCCCACTTCCCTGCCGTCTACTTTCTCCAAATGAATCCAATTCTCTAATTAATACCATTAACTCCTTCATTCTAAGTATTTGCCACTGTTTTACCATACTAATTTGATAGTTTACTGACTATCTTTAAGGTTCCTAAAAGTTCCCTTTCCCTTTCCCTGACCCAAACCATCCTTCTCCATTTAGTCTTTCTCCTTAACCTAAATCTTCTCTCTAGTCCTCCAGGCTGCCCTGATTTCTTCGCAAAGGCCACATTTTTTTTTTCCCGAAACTTAAACATCCTTCTATCTCTAATTTCATACTTGTACAGTATCATATCAGACCTACTTCCCTTATAGGTCTTTGCATCAACTGTCCAGCCTCTCCAGCCTCCCTTCAGTCCTTCTTGCCGGCAACCATGATTCACACCTAATAGCATTCTAATTTGTATTTGTTTGCAAAACTGTCTTAGTCCAGTCAGGCTGCTGTAAGAAAATGCCATAAACTGAATGGCCCACAAACAACAGGAATTTATTTCTCACAGCTCTGGGGCCTGGGAAGTCCAATGTCAAGTTACCAGCAGACTTGGTGTCTGGTAAGGGCCCGCTTCCTGGTTCATAGATGGTAGCCTTTTCACTGTAACCTCACATTGCAAAATGACATGGGGTTTCTCTCAGGCCTGTTTTATAAGGGCAAGCTAATCCCGTTTACAAGAGCTGTACTTCCATGATTTAGTCACTTTCCAAAGGCCCTATCTCCTAACACCATCACATTTGGGGTTAGGATTTCAACATATAAACTTCAGAGGAACAAAAATATTCAAACGACATTTAATGTTCCAGATCAGTTCTTACAAGCACTTCAGTTTCAGATATAACAATAATATTTCAAAGCCCAATTAGGCTACTAGGCATTAGATTTACATTCTTTCTAGCCCTAGGGAAGACCTCTAATTTGCAATCCTTATTTCATTTTTGAAAGTATATTTTGCAAAAGATAGCAGGGCATAATGTTAGAATAAACAAAGTTTAAATTGAATGAATTTAGATTTGGGTAAAAAATGTATTTTCCTTATTTTTTTTTTCATTTTGATATGTACCAGTGGAAACTGTCAGGAAAATCCTTGGACAGGGAATCTCCATGGCTGTCTCTCTATACAGACAGTTTCTGTAACAGGGATAATTGATACTTGGAGAGTTCCTACTATGAACCAAGTGGTATAACTTTGTGTGTGCATATGAGACAGGTACTAGTATGCCATTCTACAGACAGCAAAACTAAGACAAAGGAATTTTGGAATTTTCTCAAGGACTCACAGTTAATAAATGGTGAAAGTGATATTTGAGCCCAGTTATTCAAGGTCCAGTGTTCTTGATTGCTAACCACACACACTGCTGCTACTGCTTTAGACTCTGTGGTATGAGTATGATTCTGTGCACAAAATAAACACACCAATAGGTACAATGATAACAGCAGCTTTGCCATAATATAGCACATCTATTGAACAGACTAATGGCCAGATATATGTCATTCCAAGAAGACTATTTCTATAAAGAGTATTTATAAATTGTAAAGTGCTGTACAGATGAAAAACCAACGGTAGTTATTATAATCGACAATGCTAACTGGAATTCTATAAGTCAAGTTTGCCTAAGACCATCACAGCAGACTTATTAAATAAAACACTATCCATATCATTTCTAAGGGAGTCCCATATATGAAACTATTTTAAGCCAGCAATATTAACTTATCTTTAAGAGAATTTTGTAGAAATCAGAGTGATTGAAAACTGGCTGAATTCACTGCCTGCAACTACAGCAGAGGGGCCAAACTGTTACAAGGAAAACTAAGAAACAGAAAGAAATAACTTCATCATCAACAAACTGGACGTCCACTCAGAGACCCAATCTGAAAGTCAACAACTACAAAGACAACAGGTGAATAAATCCACAAAGATGGGAAGAAACCAGTGCAAAAAGGAGGAAAACACCTGAAACCAGAACGCCGCTCCTCCTACAAGGGATCAAAACTCCACGCCAGAAAGGGAACTAGGCTGGATGGAGAATGAGTCTGCTGAATGGACAGAAACAGGCTTCAGAAGGTGGGTAATAAGAAACTTCTGTGAGCTAAAAGAACATGTTCTAACCCAATGCAAAGAAACTAAGAACCTTGAAAAAAGATTTGATGAAATGCTAATGAGAATAAACAACTTAGAGGAATATAAGTGAATTGACGAAGCTGAAAAACACATCACGAGAACTTCGCAAAGCATACACAAGTTTCAACAGCTGAATTGACCAAGCAGAAGAAAGGATATCAAAAGTTGAAGATTAACTCAATGAAATAAAATGAGAAGGCAAGATTAGAGAAAAATGGGTAAAAAGGAATGAACAAAGTCTCCAACAAATATGGGTCTATGTGAAAAGACCTAATCTACTTTTGATAGGTGTACCCGAATGTGACAGAGGGAATGAATCCAAGCTGGAAAATACTCTTCAGGATATTATCCAGGTAAACTTCCCCAACCTAGCAAGGAAGGCCAATATTCAAGTCCAGGAAATACAGAGAACACCACAAAGATATTCCTCAAGAAGAGCAACCCCAAGGCATATAATGGTCAAATTCACCAGGGTTGAAATGAAGGAGAAAATGCTAAGGGCAGCCAGAGAGAAAGATCGGGTTACCCACAAAGGGAAGCCCATCAGACGCACAGCAGATCTCTCAGCAGAAACCCTACAAGCCAGAAAGGAGTGGGGACCAATATTCAACATCCTTTAAGAAAAGAACTTTCAACCCAAAATTTCATATCCAGCCAAACTAAGCTTCATAAGTAAAGGAAAAATAAAATCCTTTGCAAACAAGCAAGTACTCAGAGATTTTGTCACCACCAGGCCTGCTTTACAAGAGCTCCTGAAAAAGGCACTACACATAGAAAGGAACAACCAGTACCAGCCACTCAAAAAACATACCAAATGGTAAAGAGCATCAACACAATGAAGAATCTGCATCAACTAATGGGCAGAACTGCCAGCTAGCATCAAAATGGCAGGATGAAATTCACATATAACAATATTAACCCTAAATGTAAATTGGCTAAATGCCCCAATTAAAAGACACAGACTGGCAAATTGAATAAAAAGCCAAAACCCATTGCTGTGCTGTATCCAGGAAACCCATCTCACATGCAAGGATACAAAAAGGCTCAAAATAAAGGGATGGAGGAAGATTTGCCAAGCAAATGCAGAGCAAAAAAAAAAAAAAAAAAAAAAAAAGCAGGAGTTGCAATTCTCCTCTCTGATAAAATAGACTTTAAACCAACAAAGATCAAAAGAGACAAAGAAAGACATTACATAATGGTAAAAGGATCAATGCAACAAGAAGAGCTAACGATCCTAAATATATACGCACCCAATACAGGAGCACCCAGATACATAAGGCAAGTTCTTAATGACTTACAAAGAGACTTAGACTCCCACACAATAATAGTAGGAGACTTAACACTCCACTGTCAATATTAGACAGGTCAATGAGACAGAAAATTAACAAGGATATCCAGGACTTGAACTCAGACCTGGACCAAGCAAACCTAATAGAAATTTACAGAACACTCCACCCCAAATCTACAGAATATGCATTCTTCTCAGCATCATATCACACCTACTCTAAAAGTGACCACATAATTGGAAGTAAATCACTCCTCAGCAAATGCAGAAGAACGGAAATCATAACAAACAGTCTCTCAGACCACAGTGCAATCAAGGTAGAACTCAGAATTGAGAAACTAACTCAAAACTGCACAGCTTCATGGAAACCTGAACAACTGGCTTTTGAATGTTGACTGGATAAACAATGAAATGAAGGCAGAAATAAAGATGTGCTTCAAAACCAACGAGAATGAAGACACAACATACTAGAATCTCTGGGACACATTTAAAACAGTGTCTAGAGGAAAATATATAGCAATAAATGCCCACATGAGAAGCAAGGAAAGATCTAAAATTGACACCCTATCATCAAAATTAAACGAACTAGAGGAGCAAGATAAAAAAAAACAAACTCAAAACCTAGCAGAAGACAAGAAATAACTAAGATCAGAGCTGAACTGAAGGAGATAGAGACACAAAAAATCCTTCAAAAAATCAATAAATCCAGGAGCTGGTTTTTCAAAAAGATCAACAAAATAGACCACTAGCCAGATTGATAAAAAAGAAAAGCAAGAATAATCAAATAGATGCAATAAAAAACGATAAAGAGGATATCACCACAGATTCCACAGAAATACAAACCATCATCAGAGATTATTACAAACAACTCTATGTACATAAACTAGTAAACCTGGAAGAAATGGGTAAATTCCTGGACACTTTCATCCTCCCAAGCCTAAACCACGAAGAAGTCGAAACCCTGAATAGACCAATAACAAGATCTGAAGTTGAGGCAGCAATTAAGAGCCTACCACACAAAAAAAGCCCAGGTCCCGATGGGTTCACAGCTGAATTCTACCAGACATACAAAGAGGAGCTGGTACCACTCCTTCTGAAACTATTCCAAACAATCCAAAAAGAGGGACTCCTTCCCAAATCATTTAATGAGACCAACATCATCCTGATACCAAATCCCGGCAGAGACTCAGCAAGAAAAGAAAACTTCAGGCCAACATCCATGATGAACATAGATGCAAAAATCTTCAATAAAATACTGGCAAACTGATTGCAACAGCTCATCAAAAAGCTAATCTACCATCATCAAGTAGGCTTCACTGCAACAGCTCATCAAAAAGCTTATCTACCATGATCAAGTAGGCTTCATCCTGGGGATGCAAGGCTAGTTCAACATACACAAATCTATAAACGTAGTTCACCACATAAACAGAACCAAAGACAGAAACCACATGATTGTCTCAATTGATGCAGAGAAGGCCTTTGACAAAATTCAACAGCTCTTTATGCTAAAAACCCTCAATAAACTAGGTATTGACGGAATGTATCTCGAAATTTGATTCTTTTCATCTTTGCCTCTCTCCGCCCTAGCATCTTTTAGCCAGCTGCTACACTAGAAAGCATCTAACTGACAAATCCACATTTTTGTGCTTTGTTTTTCCAGAGCACGTTACTAACATACCAAGCCATAAGCAGCAAGGGTACATATTTAGTGGGAATATTTCAGATGCACTAAATAAGCCCACTGTAGAGATACTTGGAGCAAAGAATATCACACTGGTGGCCCTTAATTTAGCTGACAAACATTTTTTCCAACTCATAAGGCCAATCATAAATGGTAATGAATCATCCTGACAGCACAATCTCTCTCAGTTTCTTTGATATCCATCAGTTCTGTGTCATCACAGTAATTCACCACAGTGAGTTCCACTACAAAGTGCACTGCTGTCCACTCAAATTTTATAAGTACCCCTCTCCCGACAATATGACTTTTCTTCAGTTCACTTTTATGGCTTCTTCTGTTCTTCTGTATCAACCACATAAAACAAGAATAGAAGCAAGTCACTTCATAGTAAAGGAGTAATGCCCTCTACCATGTTCTTGACTGTCTACAAGTCAAGAACTGATGGTTCTAGATTTATGCTTTCAATAATTTCATGAGTACCGTTGGTCAATTCCAGAAAGAATTTGGAACCACGATTTTACTTTCTCTGTAATAAGAGAGAAAACAAAATTATCTCCGATTTACCCAACGCCTGTAGAATTCTATGGTTCTGTAATATTAAGTATTATTCAAGTAAAGATGAAGGCATAAAGACAGAGAAACATAATACATTCTTTAAGGGATAAAAGCCACATGTACCTAGACAAATTCCCTTTTAAAATAGTTAATAAACTAGAAGACATTGAGAATGCCTTAAAATTCCTAATATAACTCATGGAGAAGTATGGAGGAGTTGTAACATGACTGGATCAGAATAAATCTGCTTGAACAACCAGATTAAAAAAACACATGGTTAGGTAATTTGTATTTATCCAGAGCAGTGTTTTCCAAATTACATTCCAAAGAACGTTATTAATTGTATAAAATAAATCATAAGGATTGCATTTAAATGGTGACTGAGCCCTTGAGGGTTATCTGCACTTAGTGGCTCATTTCCATAAAATAGAGCATAGAAAGGGAGAAATAATAATTTTACAGTGTATAAAACCTGAATAACGTGAATTATCCAGGGGATAGAAGTTGACGTTACCAGAGACAGGTCACACTGACATCAGGTACCTATCTCCCAAATGTGATGTGATGAAACAGGCTCTCCACCTCTGTGATATTTTTTTCCAAAAGCCCATAACCCCAGTCTAATCTTGAGAAGTTACATCAAGCATACCTTTTGAAGGATATTCTACAAAATTCCTGATCATTACTCCTCATAACTGGAAAGATTATGAAAAATAAGAAAAAAACTGAGAAACACTCACAAACCAAACATAATGAAATGTAGTATGATGTCTTGAAATAGATCTTGAAACAGAAAAAATACATTAATGGAAAACTGTAGTATAAAGTCTGGAATTTAGTTAATGGTAACATACCACTAGTGTTTTCTCATATTTGACAAATGTATCATGATAATGTGATATGATAAGATTAGAGGAAACTGAAACTGGCTGAGGCAATATGGGAACCTCTCTGTATTACCTCCATAACTGTTCTGTACATCTAAAATTATTCCAAATAAACAGCTTATTGATATAACTGATGAGAATATTCATCGGCAAATTTGTTTAGTGAACTTTGGATGAAACAACTGATCTTTCTCAGTGTCTATAATTATCATAGCTTCTGGAATATCCAATAAGCATTGTGACTGTAACAGAGAGAATATACGATGCTGTGTTTCCCAAACATATTTGACGAGAAATCTTTATTTTTCTTCAAATAGCATAATTTAGAAAAAGTACTGACACAGAGAAGTTTTCTCCCGATGTGTCAGATTTCTGTCCTATAGTAGACCATGATCAAATTTTAATCAGTGACTGACTGAAGAGAGAAAGACGCTATGAACACTGAATTGGCAGAAGACGTGAAACTAGAGGCCAATGTGATGGATGAGAGAATGATCATTAAAATTATATTTAACAGACTACATCAATAGACCAAACTTAACAAGGTAACTATGAAAGGATACATATACAGCCTTCCTAGGCTAAGCAAATTAAAAAAAAAAAAAACCAACTGAGTAAGTAGGAGAAGCAAGAATTTAAATGCCCGTCATGTTACTGTTACAGGAGTTCTTAGGTCAAATTAGAATTGTCATTCTCAGTAAAGATGCCCTAATAGTAGTAGTAAGACCATTTCTGCAGATTGTTTGCTTGTTATTTTTTGTTTGTGTGCATTTTAGTTCTTTGTGCTATACTGTAAATGGTCCTCAATGAACCGTTTCCAGTGGAGAGGGAATAGGATGACGTGTGTCTTGGAAACCATGCCATAGAAAGAAATGTCGAAGAAACCGGGAACGTTGCCCTGGTGCACAGAAACCTTTGCCAGAGTCCAGGCACAGTGGCTCACACCTGTAATCCCAGCATTTTGGGAAGCCGAGGCAGGTGGATCACCTGAGGGTCAGGAGTTAGAGACCAGCCTGGCCAACGTGGTAAAACCCCGTCTCTACTAAAAAGACAAAAAAGTAGCCAGGCGTGGTGGCAGGCGTCTGTAATCCCAGATACTCAGGAGGCTGATGCAGGAGAATCACTTGAACCCCAGAGACGAAGGTTGCAGTGAGCCAAGATGGCGCTATTGCACTCCAGCCTGGCCAACAAGGGTGAAACTCCATCTCAAAAAAAAAAAAAAAAAAAAAATAGAAAAAAAAAAAAACCTTTGACAGATCCTTAAGTACACAAGACTACAGGAGAATCAAGCCTATTCTATATAACTTCAGAAGTCTGAAGAAGGACTTAAGGGCAAGAAGCCACACATTTTGGTTCAAAAATACTTTTGTAACCATTAAACACCCTCATAATGGAATGGATATTCTTGAAATGAAGAGAGCTCCCTGACTCTGGGGCTGTCTAAATAGAAGCTGGACATCCCTCAGTCCAGACTGCTGCTAGAATGTCTTCTATGTGCACCTAATAAATGAGTTCTACACAGCCTTCCAGTGCTAAGGTCTCAGAATCTATCCAACCACAGGGAAGGAAAAAAATGAAGAGGCACTGAGAGAAGTCACAAACCAGTTAAAACAGCCCCTAAAGTACCTGAGGTACCACTCTACCTCTCTTCTAACCATCACCCCTAGAGTGTGCACCGAAGAGATTTCTGATTAGTATAATTTAGGTCACACTAGAGGACAGGGAAGTGATGAGTTTATCTTGACAAAGTATTGTATTCACTCCAAAAGAAATCTGCCGAAATAAATAAACTCACAAACATATAAATAAGTAAATTCGTTTTTCTTTAAATCCACTATTTTTTTCTCTTAGAGAAATAAATGGCTTATATAAAGGACAATGTGTATATGGTATATATGTTTAAGGCCTGCTTCAAGGTTGCTCTCAAGCTGAGCCAGAACTATTGCGAGAAGAGTGAAAAGGATACCCAGGACACAGAAGTTAAGGTGGCAGTTACTCTTGGGGTGCTGGCAGGGTCAGCCTGTGAGAGTGAGTGCCTCTTTAAATTTGCGTCACAGACGCCTGCTGACCTCACCCCAGTCCAGGCCCTGCGATTGGTCAGGCCATCAAAGCCTCGCCCCTGCTAATCGCTGCTGCCGCCATCTTTGCTGCAGAGAACGCCGAGGAAGACGCTGCAGACCTGCCTTCCCAACCGTATGTAGGCGAGAAGCCAGTGCTGATACTCCCACTAACCCATAATGTCCCACCAGGCCCCAGAGTGGAAGAGGGCTGAGTCTAATTCAAGCGATCTTGGGGCCAGCTGGGATGGCAGAGGCAGCAGAGGCAGGGGCTGGAGCGGCCCCTCCGGCCTTCAGGGACCTAGAGCAGCTGACTCCCGTGAACCGCCATTGTGCTTTAAGATAAGGAGCAGTATGGTTGGTGCGGTAATTGGTCGCAGTGGATCCAAAATAAAAGCTCTAGAACGGTCAACAAACACTTTAATACACATCGTAAAGGGGGCATCTGAAGCAGAAGTAAACGTTTTTGGTAACAAGGAAATGAAAGAAAAGGCCAAAGCAGCCATAGAGACTCTTATTAGAAAACAGGAAAGCTACAACTCAGAATCCAGTGTAACTAATGCTGCATCCCAACCTCCTATTGGAAGAAATGTATGCCGAAATGACAGTGTTAGAGAAGCGCGGCCATCGTTAGATTGGGATCAAATTAGGGCTAGCGGTCTGGAGAGGGAAAAGAGCAAATGGGCAGATTTACCACCAATCAAGAAAAACTTTTACATAGAATCCAAAGCAACAAGCTCCATGTCTGAAATGCAGGTGATTAACTGGAGAAAGGAAAATTACGATGTAACATGTGATGACTTGAAAAGTGGGGAAAAGCGTCTCATCCCCAAACCTGCTTGTACGTTTGAAGACGCTTTTCAGCAATACCCTGATCTTTTGAAAAGCATAACAAGGGCAGGATTCAGAAAGCCAACACCAATTCAATCCCAAGCATGGCCAATTATTCTACAAGGAATAGATCTTATAGGAGTTGCACAAACTGGAACAGGGAAAACGTTGTCCTATTTAATGCCTGGGTTTATTCATCTTGATTCTCAACCAATATCTAGAGAGCAAAGGAATGGTCCTGGGATGCTGGTTCTTACACCCACTAGAGAGTTGGCTGTTCAGGTGGAAGCTGAAAGTTCAAAGTACTCATATAAAGGTCTTAAAAGCATCTGCATATATGGTGGTCAAAACAGACAAGAACAAATAGAAGACATTAGCAAAGGTGTAGATATCATTATCGCCACTCCTGGGAGGCTGAATTACCTACAGATGAATAATTCTGTCAACCTAAGAAGCGTAACTTATTTAGTTATGGATGAGGCAGATAAAATGCTGGATATGGGATTTGAACCCGAGATAAGGAAGATTTTAATGGATGTGCGCCCAGACCGGCAGACTGTTATGACAAGTGCAACTTGGCCAGATACTGTTCATCGACTGGCACATTCTTATTTGAAAGATCCTATGATGGTTTATGTTGGTACTCTGAATCTTACGACCACAAATACAGTGAAGCAAAATATAATTGTTACCACAGAAAAAGAAAAACGAGCTTTTATCCAATAATTCATAGAGAACCTGATGCCAAATGATTCAAGTCATCTTGTTTGTCCACCAAAAATACATTGCTGATGACTTATCAAGTGACTTCAATATCCAAGGCGTATCTGCAGAAGCACTGCATGGCAACAGAGAACAGAGTGACCAAGAACGAGCATTAGAGGACTTTAAAAGTGGAAACACAAAGGTACTGATTACAACTGATTTAATAGCCAGAGGCCTTGATATTAATGATGTCACGCATGTATATAATTACGATTTCCCATGGAATATAGAAGAATATATCCACAGAGTAGGGCGCACTGGACGGGCAGGAAAGATGGGCACATCAGTTACCCTCATCACTCAGAGAGATTTAAAAATGGCTAGTGAATTGATTAAAATTCTGGAAAGGACAAATCAGAGTGTTCCGGAAGATCTGGTACTAATGGCTGAGCAATACAAGTTAAAACAACAAAAGAGGGACACAGAGAAACGATCAAGAAAAACTGGAGAAAGATGCAAGGAGTTTTACTGATGTTTAAGTTGAAAAGTTGTACCAGGCTACTAGCAGATTCCAGGCATGTTAATGTTATGCAGTATTGAATATACATAAGGAAGTATCGGAAACATACTGGCCATTTGAAGAAACAACTAATTCTTAAATAATTCTGCTGAACTTTCAATGTTGTGTCTGTTCCTTAATAAAAATAAGGCTTCCCAAATGAGAGAATGAGAGAATTTGTGAAGAAAAAGCAAATGTTATATATTGGTTAAAGTTTAATTTCTTTTTTAAAATACTTTGATTTTAGGTTTGGGGTATATGTGAAGGTTTAGTTACATAAGTGAACATGTGTCACGGGGGTTTGCTGTACATATTATTACCCAGGTGTTAAGCCCAGTGCCCAATAATTACCTTCTCTGCTCCTCTCCCTCCTTCCACCCTCCCCCATAAAGTAGACACCAGTGTCTGCTGTTTCCTTGTGTTCATAAGTTCTCATCATTTAGTTCCCACTTATAAGTGAGAACATGTGGTATTTGATTTCCTGTTCCTGTGTTATTTTTGCAGTCTGCTATGTCCATTTGTCTTCTCTAAAACACTTGGTAGAAGACAACAATGATGCTTTTCTAGCTTTCAAATAGTACTAAATTGAAGCATAGCTTCATACTTATCCAGTCAAAATATTCTTTTTCCCCCCAGCAGTTGGTGCCACAACAGTTCTTAAAGTTATTTCCACTATCATTCTCCACTTTTTTTAGTTCATTAGAAAATAAATGCTAGATTTTTTTAGAAGATTCCACAATTCTGTTTTTTATCAGAATGATGTCACCAACAGAGCAGGATGTCTGACTCACTGGGAATCAGTCCTTGTATGCATTTTGTCACTAACCCTTGGTTAAAATTCTGAGAAAGTTGCTTCCCTTCTCTAGGCCTCAATTTCTCCACTCATAAAATGAGATAGTTGTATTAATTAATTTAGGGGTCCCTTTCACCTCTAAAATTCTGTGATGACTAAAACTGTATACCCAGCCTTGGGTTAACACTTCCTTGTCTAATCTAGGGGAAATTGCATCCTTGTATAGTAAATTGAACAAAACAGTCCTTTTCAATGACAAGAAAGTGCATTCTGCATTTTTATTGATTTTGCAATGTAACTGGTCGGTTTTCCTTTAATTCTTTGCTTTTATTTTCATCAAGTTTTATTTTAATTCAATTGGTCCTGGGAAGGTCAAAACCATAAATGTTCACATATATCGGTGAAAAAAATTAAGGTGAAAGAAAAATTCATCTGCTGGGAAAAACATTAAAACCAATCAAATGGCATTTTTGCCATAAGAAACAATTTTAGTAAAACTCTTCCTAATTTCCTTTATAATTCTACCTCTTATGCCTTATTTAGAAGCAATGTGCTTCTCACATCTCCAAAAAGACATCCTCACAATGATGCTAAGTAAACTTTAAAATTTAGTGTTCATGAAAACATTAGAATTAGTTATTTCTGGCAAAATCGAGAAAAAATAAGGCAGCAGTATTTTTTCCTCAGCTTGCCTCAGTTGTAACTACAAATAGGCCAGAAAATATGGGAAAGAAAGAAGTAAACGCTCTAGGTATAGGTATTTAACGTTTAAAGTATGGACTTTAAATGCTTTTTGAAATGTAGACCTCAGTATCTCTTGATAAAATCAATAACAATTGTTAACATTTGTGAGTGATACACACCTGGTGCTTTATCTCACAATCTCTAATATTTGTAAGAAACCCACTCAGAAGGTAATCTTACCCCTGTTTTGCAGAGGATGGAGCAAAGTCAGAGGAGCTAACTTGCCTAAGGTTCCTAAATCTGGTTAAAGAGAAATTAAGTTGTATTTTCACCAGGAAGTGCTTGATTCCAATATTTATATATTTTGAAATTTCAGTATAGTAATTATGTGTAAGGCAGTATGCTTGTCTTGAGGTTCTCTACAAGTTCAGATTTAGTGAAATAGAGAAGTGTGTGCAAATTTAATGCAAAGAAATCTATAGCAGAACTATCATAGAAGCTCAAATGGCTTAGGGATGTTCACTCAGAGGAGAAATGATAATTGTTTAACAAGTTAGACTATATGTTATTGTCCAGAATTACTCTTAGGGGCAATGCTATATTTATTTTTAAAATGCAACAATTAAACCACCTGAGATAGTATATTTCCATAATCATGTTTAAGTAACAGTAACAAGAAAAATTATCATTCAATGTCTATGAGTAAGAAAATGAGGGAAATATGCATTTCTTCTACAAGAAAAGGTTGAAAAGAAGAACTAGTATATAGAGAAACATAAGTAGAAATAGAGCAGTGATTGTCAACCAAGGGCAATTTTGTTCTCCAGGAGACCTTTGACAATATCTGTAGACAGTATTGGTTGTTACAACTATGGATGGGCAGTGAGGTGTTACTGGCATCTAGTGGGTAGAGGGTAATCACTCTACAATCTACAGGACAGCCCCATACAACAAAGAATTATCTGGCCCAAAGCAATAGTTCTGAGTTGGGGCATCCCTGAGACAGCCTAAGAAAAACAACCAAAACCAATTGCCTAGTAATCAAAAAGGCACTTCAAAGAAAAAAAAAATAGAGGGTTTCTAAGCTGTATCTTGTGGGTTTCGTGGAAAAAAGTATCCCTACAAGCTTACTGTCTTTGGTATGGTCTACATCACTGGTTCTCTACCAGGACCAATTTTGTCAATGTCTGGAGACAGACAGACTGGGTTGTTGTGTTAGTCCATTTTCATACGGCTATGAAGAATACCCAAGACTGGTAATTTATAAAGAACATGAGGTTTAATGGATTCACAGTTCCACGTGGCTGAGGAGGCCTCGCAATCATGGCGGAGGGTGAAGAAGGAGCAAAGGCAAGTCTTATGTGGTGAGCAGGCAAGAGAGCCTGTATAGGGGAACTCCTCTTTATAAAACCATCAGATCTCGTGAGACTTACTATCACAGGAACAGCACGGGAAAGACCCACCCCCACGATTCAATTGCCATCTACCAGGTCCCTTCCCTGACACATGGGCATTATGGGAACTACAATTCAAGATGAGATTTGAGTGGGGACACAGACAAAACCTTATCAGTTGTCATACCTGGTAGTGATGGTGGTGGCGTTGGTATCTCCTAGGTAGAGTCAGAGAATGCCACTAAATATCACACAATGCATAGGAGGGCTCCCTACAACAAAGAATTATCTGGTCACAATGTCAGTAGTGTCACAGTTGAGAAACCTTGCAATAGTTAAGCAAAAATAAAAGCACAAACCTAGTTGCAGAGAAGCCAAAAGTGGACTTTAAGAAGGAAAACAAAAAGAGGATATTCATTGTTGTGCACTTTGCAATATAAAACCCTCCACTGGCCAGGCGTGGTGGTGCACACCTGTAATCCCAGCACTTTGGGAGGTCAAGGTGGGTGGTTCACCTGAGGTCAGGTGTTAGAGACCACTCTGACTAACATGGTAAAAACTCATGTCTAATAAATACAAAAAATTAGCCAGGTGTGGTGGTGAATGCCTGTAATCCCAAGTACTCAGGAGGCTGAGGCAGGAGAATTGCTTGGACCTGGGAGGACGAGGTTGCAGTGAGGTGAGATCATGCAACTACACTCCAGCCTGGGCAACAGAGTGAGACTTTGCCTCAGAAAAAAACAAAATAAAAAAAACCTCCATTAACTTTCCTTTCTTTGGTAGAATCTGTATTTCTCAGCTGGAGTTGATTTTGCTCCCAGACATTTGGCAACGTCTGGAGACAATTTTAGTTGTCCTAGCTAGGGGCAGCATTGCTACTGGCATCTAGTGGGTGGAAGTCAGGGATAAACATCTTATAATGCACAGGACAATACCTTACAACAATGGGTTTTTCAGTCCAGAATATATGGTGTTGAGGTCAAGAAACTGGTTGCATTGACTGACCAATAAAGTTTTTGTGTAAGTAAATTGTGTTTCAGAAATTCCAAGAAATACTGAGTTCTACATACAAATTGGAACAGATGGAAAGCAAAGCACTGAATATACGTAGAAGTCAAAGTATGAGGATTCAACTGACTTCAAAGTTATTCATAAGATTCTCAGCACGGTAACTGACATTCAGTAGGCATTCAACAAATATTGAGCCCCTTCCAAGTTTCCCTCTCCCATCGCCCACTGTATAATGATTGTTCACTATTCTGGGTGTTGCTCAGGCTTTCCCTCCATGTGGAATGCCCTTTCTCTTTCCTCTCTGCCAAGACAAATCACATTTACCATTCTGGGTCCAGCCAAAGTGCCACATCTTCTCAAAGTTCCCATCTACTCTCCTTCATTTCAAAACTTCTGCAGTTACAGTTCTTGTTATTTAAGAATAATGTTGACATTTATACTATCCTAGCTTGCATTCCTACAGAGACAACTTTAAAGAAATAAAATGAATTAAGAGAAATTGCACTATCAAGTATTTAAATACATTATCAAAAATACAACAGTTCAAAGAGTTTTATCCCATGTGATGAACAAATCATGAGAGAACTGTTGAGAGCTAAATCTGCATAGCAATCTAGTAGGCAACGAAGGTAGACAGTTTTAAATCAGTGAAGAAAGAGAAACCTACTCCAAACAAAATAAGCAAAATAAATAAATTAAAAATACATAATATATAGCAGGACAATTGATCAACCAAAAACTCCTCCTATTAGAAAGTAATTCCCACTAGATTATTGCTTTTATAAAAAGCAAAAGAATGTCAACTTTACATAGAGAAATTGTTTCTGTTATCAATGTGGAAAAGAATTTTTAAACATAAAAGCAATCACAAAAAAGGTAAATATGAATATGTTTGACAATCTTCTTAATGTCAAAAATACTATCAAAGGCAAAGGAAACACCAGAAAAATAATTCAAAATATATAATATGGTCATAGCTATTTATATTTTATATGTGGAACTTTTTACAAAGAAAAAAATGAATAAATATGGGCAAAATTTAAAAGGCAAGTTGCTAGACAAGTGAACAACATATATATTAAAAAGTATTTGACTTCTTTAACATCAAAGGAATTAAAATTAAACCTATTATATAACTTTTCTCTAGCAAATTGGGCTAAGATTCTTTTTTTTTTCTTGAGACGGAATCTTGCTCTATTGCCCAGGCTGGAGTATAGTGGCACGATCTTGGCTCACTGCAACCTCTGCCTCCCTTGTTCAAGCTATTCTCCAGCCTCAGCCTGCCGAGCAGCTGGGACTACAAATGTGTGCCACCATGCCCGGCTAATTTATTATATTTTTAGTAGAGATGGGGTCTCACCGTGTTAGTCAGGATGGTCGTCATCTCCTGACCACGTGATCTGCCTGCCTCAGCCTCCCAAAGTGCTGGGATTACAGGTGTGAGCCACCATACCTGACCAGATTCTTTTTAAGTACCTAATGCTACAAAGGATGCAGGGATATAAACACTGATAAATTAAACTTTGATTTAATTATATTCTGCAAAGGGATAGTTGAGATTATATATACATAATCTGTATAAGTTTAATAGACTTTGGCTCAGTAATATTACTTCCAGAAATGTACCCCAAAGAGATAATCAGATATACATACCAATATTTATAAGCAAGGCTATTTATCATAGTGCTATTAAACATAATTTTTTTAAGTCTCGAGGCCTAATGATAGGATACCAGTTAAATTGCAGCATATCTATTCTTGATTTGGAATCGCAGAAATCATGTTCTTAACAAATATTTTTTAATATAAGGAAAAGCAGTTTATGGAATGATATCAATTGTTTTTAGAAAACTACATTGGCCCATGTATCTATATAAACAAAAACATATGAAATGGACGCATGTATATACATACACATATTAAAGATAGCCATGGTCTTCTACATTATGGGATTATAGATAGTTTTTCATTGTTATTGTTGTTTTGGGTTTTTTTTTTTTTTTGAGATAGCGTCTCACTCTGTCGCCCAGGCTGGAGTACAGTGGTGTGATCCCAGCTCACTGCAACCTCCGCCTCTCAGGTTCAAGCAATTCTCCTGCCTCAGTCTCCTGAGTAGCTGGGCTTACAGCTGCAGGCCACCATGTCTGGCAAACTTTTGTATTTTTAGTAGAGAAGAGGCTTCACCATGTTGGCCAGGCTGGTCTTGAACTCCTGACCTCAAGTGATCCACCCACCTCAGCCTCTCAAAGTGCTGGGATTACAGGTGTGAGCCACCGCACCCAGCCACTAGATGGTTTTAATCTTTATTTTCTAAAATTTCTATAAAACACTATTACTTTTATTATAATGAAAATAATGTCAAGTGTAATTTTTGAATAACTAATTCAAAAGTACCTTAATAATTAAATGACTGAAGAAATTAAGTCAACCGGCATTGTATTTGAAGGTATTTAAAATACAAGCATCTCTTGTCTTGTCCCCCACTTGAATGTAAATGCCACTAATGGGAAACATCTTTTGTCTCACACTGTATTTTTTTTTAACTTTTAAGTTCAGGGGTGCAAGTGCCAGATTTATTACATAGGTAAACTTGTGTCATGGGGGTTTGTTGTACAGATTATTTCATCACCCAGGTATTAAGTCCAGTACCTGTTAATTGTGTTTCCTGATCCTCTCCCTCCTCCCATCCCCCTCCCTCCAAAAAGCACAGTGTGCATTGTTTCCCTCTGTGTCCATGCTAACACTGCATCTTAAGTGCTAAAAACAATGCCTGGAACATAGTAGGAGCACAGTAAATATCTGAACGAAAATAAGTACATTATTTTATTTTCATTCAGTAAGAGTAAACTTTTCTATTTCTGTTGCTTGTTTTGTCTAGTGACAATTGTTGGCCTACACCTCACCTTATAATATGATAAAATATATGTTGTTTGTGTCTTTTACACATGGCACCCACATACAAGGTACACTTTTATCTCATCATACAGACAGGAGCCTAATGCTCAGAAAGGCTGTATAGCTTTCCCACATTCAAAAAGCAGGTAAGCAGAGCTTGCTATCTCTGTGCTGAAAATTATAGATTCAATGAAGAAGCAAGCTAGAGTATACAGAAATATAGGAGAGATGAGAAAGACATTATTAGGGAAAGCACACAGATACCTCAGTTTATAGCAAAATAAGTACCCTGTAAAGGTATTTTTCACACTATGCAATATTTTTGCCACTCTTCTTTTCAGCCCTTAAGTGTCTCTGTGGCTTTCTAGCACTAGAGAAACCTGCATGGTAAACTGAAAGCTTAAAATGAGAGATTTACAATCACTGAGTAATCAGACTTTACACAAGTCCTTTTAAAATATTAGTTTAAATGGTTTGGTTGGATATCTGTTCACATAGGTATTTAGTAAACCAGAGAACCATGACAACAATAAAAGTAAGAAATGATCTGAAGAAAGACTGCAGTAAAGCAAGATAAGCAAAAGAATCTGCCAGTGTAATGAGTCTCAATTTATAACTTCTAAAATCTGAATTTGTGGGCATAAAATTATGAAGTGCCCCATTAGCTATATTTAGGGTGGCGGACACTGGTGGTTTACCTGCCCGGCAGCTACCCCACCACCTTCTTGCTATGTCCCTTCCTACTTGCTGGCATAAAACACTTCCTATTATAGAGATTACAAAAGCTAGACGTTCACTCTCCTGGCTTCCCTTTCAGATAAAGCATGGGTACATGACATGAAGCTGGCCTATGGCACTGACAGGAAAGTCTGCTTGGCAGTTTGAGAGGAATATCTCTCTCCCTTGCAACCAGAGTCATGTGAGGTCCTTCCTGGTTTTGTACAGTTGTGTGAAGATGAGGCTGTGACAGTCATTTTTAGACAGTGAAGAGAAATCTGAAGATGAATACTAGCATGCTAAGTCTGACCAAATGGAAATTTGGAAAGTAGCTGGATCACATAACTGTGCTGCTGAATTAAACCCTATGTGGCAGGTATGGAGGTGTGCAGTTCAGATCTCCGATCAAGAAAGAACTTGCTGATCAGCTGTGAGGAGTGCAGTTAGCTGACAGCCCCCAGCTGCAAACAATCCTTGGCAGCATCTGACTCAAGGCTAACCTCTTCCAGGAAGTCTCAGCCAATAGCTGAGCACAGTGAGACACTAGGGCCCAGTCATTTCTGCCCGACATTGGACTGTGCTCTGGGCCATATTTGCAGCGGAGCTCCCCATTAGGCTCACCCTGATTTCTCAGACCCTCACTGGAGTTTTAGGCTCTTCCTACCCATCCTCCTCTCTTTACCTTCTACTTTCATAGGTATCATATCTGAGCTACAGTCAGAAGGATTTCTCTGACCTCCTGATACTTTTCCTCTTTATCTTTCATAGGTGTTACCCCCAGTAAATATTGGACCCAAGCAATATACCCAGAAATCCCCTACCTGTGAATTTTGTTTTATATAAAATAATAGATATCTTTATTGTTTAAGTCATTATTAGTTGAATATTGTATTACTGGCAACCCAAAGTATCCTAACTGATAAACTGGAAAAATAGTCATAAAATACCTTTGTGGAGGCAGTGAATTTTCCATCATTGAGAAGAGTGTCCCATGAGGTGTACTTTATTTGGATGAGAGTTAACTATAATAAGCAAGTTAAACTCTTCTCCTGATTGTTTATCTAATGGGGACACTGAAAACACAGGATTCTATAGGGAATTACTATAATTTTATAAAAATTGGAAGCATATCAAACAAGCCCAGCTTTTGAACAGTCAGCAGCAAATAAAGGAAGAAGTAAGAAACCAGCAGAATAGAAAACGTGAGCTGCAGTCACGAAGAGACCCAATATCAAGGTCATCTGAACCAATAGCTTTAACAGCATTCACACTTGGCTGCACCTGGAATACATCACTGGCTCTGACAGATTTGAAATGTAGCCAACCAGAGAAATTCCTGCAATCAACAGCCTAGAGGGGCTCAGGGTGAACAATTCTGCCTAATGGAGATACATAGCTCAAAGCAATTGGAATCTTATGAACACAAGGAAAATTTTTTTCAAATCCTTTTATATAGAAGGGGAATATGGAGAGAGGAATTGATGGGCCATGTTTATTTTCCCACCTAAGTCTGAAAATCCAATTTTAAAAAAAAGTGAATATTTCTACAAGAATATTATGAAAGTCAGCAAAAACATTTCTCTCCCTCCCTCCTCCTTTCCTGTAACCCAAGTGCCCTTTCTTTAAAAAAAAAAAAAAAAAAAAAAAAAAAGGTAATTCAGAATTTCTTGGTGTATTGATTGGATAAAAATCTATAATTAAATGGAAAGATGAAACGAACACTGGTCTTCTCTCTTTATGCTGACTCCTCCATTTCACTTTCCAGTTGCTGCTAAAGCTGTTCAGTAGCTTTCACATTCACAAAACTACCAGTCTTCAATTCTGTGTGCTCCTCACACAGCCCATAAACAATACCAAAAGCCCATCATTGTTTTCCCACTCCATGTAAATGTTAGTCCCCTCTTTGGATCTCCTCTCCTACTGCAAAATTCTGTTTTCTTCTAGCTCTTCCAATGGGGTAAAATGTCTACAGTCATGTTTACCCAGCTGAAATAAAGTCCATCCAATCTGCCTAAGCTTGCAATACGTGGTGAATTTTTGGCAGTAAGTATACTAATGTGTTTTGGGGTCCTAATTAAAATTTCCATTGGAACCTATCTCTTATATGCAGCAAAATCTCTTTGAAGTCCAAACTAATTGACTTTAGGCTTATGCCCTATGAGAACCTATACACCACTTTACATAAATGTTTTCATTTTCTCTGCAATCAATAAAGTTGGTATTACCATAACCCTTCCCAGGCATTTCTGTTTTTGTTCTCTTTGTAGGCCCTTCCTGTAACACACACACTATTTTATAGTGCCTTCCCATGAAGTACCATATGACATTTCATTCTAATTTACCGTCTCACAGATAAGAGAATGTTAAATGATGGTAACTAAAAGGGTTGTTTTCTACTTCTGAAAAAGGGTCTCCTCCTTACCCACCCTTCTACAACACATACACAAGTGTGCACACACATATATTACACATGCACACACTGTGTGTGTGTCCAGTTTTGCTAAGAACACAAAGCCCAGGAGGCTGAGGCAGGAGAATTGCCTGAACCCAGGAGGCGGAGGTTGCGGTGAGCCGAGATCGCGCCATTGCACTCCAGCCTGGGTAACAAGAGCAAAACTCCGTCTCAAAAAAAAAAAAAAAAAAGAACACAAAGCCTGCCTATAACCTCCTCCAACCCTCGTTCTGTCATTCAGAGCTCAGAACATTGTGCATAGTATACAAAGTAAGCTGAACTTACCATTCACGTAGATAAGGGGAAAAGATCTCCCGCTCTCCTTTTCAGAAGACACCAGTTGTTGCCTTCAGATTCAAGCATAACATAATAGCTAAGGGAGTCAGAAAGACCGGAGCGTGAGTCTCAGTTTGGCCACCTGCAGTCAGTTACATGAGATTGGGCAACTTATATAAAGGTCCTCAGTTTTGGTTTACTCAGCTGTGAAATATGGATGGTGATTTTAACTTGTACTTCATGAAGAGTTAAAGATATAAAGCAACCAGCATAAAAAGAATTATATTCAATAGGTTTTTAAAACAGAAGATGGTAAGAAGAGATAATGGTACAGGCCAGTTCTACCTAGTTGTTACTCACAAATTATAAATGTTAATGTATCATAAATAAAAGAATTTCAAAAACATGCTCCTTTTGTTTTAGGAGTTGTTTCCATGGGGAGGACACTTATTTGGTCCATCTGTTGAAGACGTATATTCTTGACCTCTGCTTTTCTCTGCCTGTCTGCTTCATTCTCCTCCCTCCACAAAGTGCCTTTTGCTGTTTCTCCACGCCCACGATGGAATATGACTGATTCCATAGCTCCCTGATCTACATTACTTCTTTTCATCCTGTCAATATAAATTGAGGTAGAATGTCTGGCTTCATGTTTATATTTCTGCATGAGAGAAACTGATCGGTCCATTTTGGATCAGATGTCTACCCATGATCCAATCAAATGTTACCAGTGAGAGGGCTGGTGGGGACAGGGCCCTCTAACACAATCATAGCTGCTAGAACCTCAACCCTATGCTTGAGGGAAGGTAATCTTCAGAAAAAGGGGACTGTAGAAGCTACAGTATTACATTGGTTTTCTTATAAAGAAAGATCATATATATTTATCATTTTATGAATCCAGTTATAACTTCTAGTTGTCATGCAGAGACTGTTAAATTTCTTTGAAATATGAGAATTTTCCTGCTATCTAGACAATTCATTGGTATATACATTATTATTTATTTTATCACATATTTTATCTACCCCATTCTTTCTGGAAACTTTCATACAATCATCTGACAAGCAAGAGCTACTTCTAATGAATTTTAATAACCATTTTCCAGGAAGGATAGCACTCACAATATTATTTATATCAACATTATCTTCCAAGCCTATTCTTTATAAAATCTGAAGCTGTTCAATTAATAAACTTTCAGTCTAAAAAAAAACAAATCGCACCACTAAAATTTATTTGCCCCAAAACACTTTTACATGAATCTTAGTTTCACTATCATCATTATCATATTTAGTTATTTACATTTTAGCAATAAAAATACATGTTGACTTTTACACTTAAGACGCAGATAAGATGAAGCTGTTTCTTGGCACTATTTGTTTTTCATGTCGTTCTAAACCACAAAGAAATTGATTTAGGATAACTCTCTCAAATATGACAGCTTTTTTTCTTATTTGCCACATGTCTAATTCATTATTTCTTTTCATTTATCATTGATATGGTATCTCAATATATCAGTTTTCTATGTTGAGATTTAAGTAGTTCATATAGAAAACTAAATAAATATTAATCATATTGACTGCTTCAGAAAATATCTTAGAGTACAATATTGAATATGCCAGAAAATATAAATATTAAGATTGTACAAAGATCATATATATTTATTACCTGAGGGTCAAAGAACTTAGCAGGAAGGAAAATAAATTATTAATATGTGGTTACATTTGTACAAAACCATTGGGGGAAGAATGATTCAAAGACGAAATTTGCTGGTTCAGAGGAAATGTTTCATGGAATTTTTTTGCCACATATGTTTTTTGCTATCATTTAGATGCCTCCTATTTTTTGTGAGATATTCAATCATACCAGGTGTCATGGTAGGGCTAGGAATTGAAGGGTTTATATAGATCTGTAAACCCCAACACTAAACCCTAAAGTTTCCTAACTCAACCATAATTTTGTGCAAAGAAAAGAAGAAATGGCCAGAAGCACTGGGTTTTGGCCAGGGACAGTGATCTCCATTTACTATAGTCAAGGCCCATTATTTATTCAGAAACCTAATTCTGCAGGCTGTCATGGCAAACCAGGATGCTTCTTAAGCACTCAGTAAGACCTACATGAGAAATGCATGCTCTTGTGAAAAACCTAATAGCAAAGACAGAGCAACTAGCTGGATTTCACAAAGTCGCCAAAAGTTCGTCATCTATTGCCTTACATAGCAAAATGAGAAAAGGTGCCTGTGCAAAGCCCTATGTTTAAAGTGATGACAAAACCTCTGAAGTATGGGGTCTCTGGCAAGTATACACATCCAAGTCTAGCACCTATGTCCCGATTCATCTGACTCTGGAGTGTGCAAATAAAGCATTCATTATTTTGCCAGCAATCCCACTATTTGACCACCTTGTATATAACCTGAAATAGATCAAGACCCTCCCAGGATGTGACCAATCAATAACTAACCATTGTGACACTGGCGTCTAAGCATGTTCCTGACACTATTAATAAGAGAAATACTATAAAGCAGGGCTAGGTCTCTCTTCTGCAGGTTAGGTAGTGAAAGCTTTCCCAGTTTGAAAGCAGAAAGATCTGTGTTCTACAGAAGTTCTATCATGTATTTATCATCTTTTTTTATTTTCAAATAATGAAAAGTAAATAAAACGTTTAACAAATAACAGGTATATATATCTAAATTTAGAGAATGTTAATACTTTGCCATATTTGTTTTAGACTTTATTTTGTTAAGAAGTTGAAGATTATAGAGATTTAAAATTCTATGTTATCCTATTTTGCTCCTTTGTACTCTAGAGATAACTACTCTCCTGAAGTTGGCATGCATCCTTCCCATATATATTTTTATGTTTACTATGTAGTATTGTTATTCATGTTCTGAATTTTATATAAATGGTGTCATGCCATATGAATCTTTCTGAAAATTTTCTTTGCTCACTAGGTACTGAAATGTATCACAGCTGATTTATTAATATGTAGATCTGGTTCATCCATTTAAATTTGGATAGCATGCCATTCTATGGCTATTCGGTAATTTATGTATCCATTACTCTATCCATGGACATGTTGGTTATTTGTAGCTTGGGGGTCTTACAACAACGTTACAGTGAATATTGTTAGATACATTCCCTCATGCATGTGTGCAGGAGTTTAATTGTGCATTTCTATTTCCCTACATGTGTTAGGCTTTCTAACTTTCACTGTTCAGATGAGTGTGAAATGATGTTTTGCAGGGTTTTTCTGTTGCTTGTTTGTTTTTCCCCCGAGACAGTCTTGCTCTGTCACCCAAGCTGGAGTGCAGTGGCATGATCTCGGCTGACTGCAACCTCCGCCTCCCGAGTTCAAGCCATTCTCCTGCCTCAGCCTCTTGAGTAGCTGGGATTACAGGCATCCACCACCAGACTCGGCTAATTTTTGTATTTTTAGTAGAGATGGGGTTTTGCCATGTTGGCCAGGCTGGTCTCAAATTGGCTGGTCTCAAACTCCTGACCTGGTGATCCACCCACCTCTACCTCCCTAAGTGCTGGGATTACAGGCATGAGCCACCACACCTGGCCCATATTTTATAGTTTTAATTTGCAGTTTCCTAATTACCAGTCAGGGGAAACATCATCTGTTTATCAACCACTCATAACTTTTATCTTGTAAATTGCCTATTCATAACCTTTACTCCATTTTCTATAGGGCTGTCTACCTTTTTCTAGTTGATTTGTAAGTGTTCCGTATTTCTTCTCCATATTAAGCCTTTGTCAATTATATGGGTTGCTAACATCTTTTTTTTTTTAATTTTTTATTGGATTATAGGTTTTGGGGTACATGAGCAGAGCATGCAAGACAGTTGCGTAGGTACACACATGGCAGTGTGCTTTCTTTTCTTCTCCCCTTCACCCACATTTGGCATTTCTCCCCAGGCTATCCCTCCCCACCTCCCCCTCCCACTGGCCCTCCCCTTTTCCCCCCAATAGACCCCAGTGTTTAGTACTCCCCTTTCTGTGTCCATGTGTTCTCATTTTTCATCACCCACCTATGAGTGAGAATATGCGGTGTTTCATTTTCTGTTCTTGTGTCAGTTTGCTGAGGATGATGTTCTCCAGATTCATCCATGTCCCTACAAACGACACAAACTCATCATTTCTGATTGCTGCATAATATTCCATGGTGTATATGTGCCACATTTTTCCAATCCAGTCTATTATCAATGGGCATTTGGGTTGATTCCAGGTCTTTGCTATTGTAAACAGTGCTGCAATGAACATTCGTGTACATGTGTCCTTATAGTAGAACGATTTGTAGTCTTTTGGATATATACCCAGTAATGGGATTGCTGGGTCAAATGGAATTTCTATTTCTAAGGCCTTGAGGAATCGCCACACCGTCTTCCACAATGGTTGAACTAATTTACACTCCCACCAACAGTGTAAAAGTGTTCCTTTTTCTCCACATCCTCTCCAGCATCTGTTGTCTCCAGATTTTTTAATGATCGCCATTCTAACTGGCGTGAGATCAATGTGGTTTTGATTTGTATCTCTCTGATGACCAGTGACGATGAGCATTTTTTCATATGATTGTTGGCCTCATATATGTCTTCTTTCGTAAAGTATCTGTTCATATCCTTGGCCCACTTTTGAATGGGCTTGTTTGTTTTTTTCCTGTAAATCTGTTTGAGTTCTTTGTAAATTCTGGATATCAGCCCTTTGTCAGATGGGTAGACTGCGAAAATTTTTTCCCATTCTGTTGGTTGCCGATCCACTCTAGTGACTGTTTCTTTTGCCGTGCAGAAGCTGTGGAGTTTCATTAGGTCCCATTTGTCTATTTTGGCTTTTGTTGCCAATGCTTTTGGTGTTTTGTTCATGAAGTCCTTGCCTACTCCTATGTCCTGGATAGTTTTGCCTAGATTTCCTTCTAGGGTTTTTATGGTGCCAGGTCTTATGTTTAAGTCTTTAATCCATCTGGAGTTAATTTTAGTGTAAGGTGTCAGGAAGGGGTCCAGTTTCTGCTTTCTGCACATGGCTAGCCAGTTTTCCCAACACCATTTGTTAAACAGGGAATCCTTTCCCCATTGCTTGTTTTTGTCAGGTTTATCAAAGATTGTATAGTTGTATGTATGTTGTGTTGCCTCTGGTGCCTCTGTTTTGTTCCATTGGTCTATATCTCTGTTTTGGTACCAGTACCATGCTGTTTTGATTACTGTAGCCTTGTAGTATAGTTTGAAATCCGGTAGTGTGATGCCCCCCGCTGTGTTCTTTTTGCTTAGAATTGACTTGGCTATGCGGGCTCTCTTTTGGTTCCATATGAAGTTCATGGTGGTTTTTTCCAGTTCTGTGAAGAAAGTCAATGGTAGCTTGATGGGGATAGCGTTGATTCTGTAAATTACTTTGGGCAGTATAGCCATTTTCACAATATTAATTCTTCCTAACCATGAACATGGAATGTTTCTCCATCTGTTTGTGTCCTCTCTGATTTCGTTGAGCAGTGGTTTGTAGTTCTCCTTGAAGAGGTCTCTTACGTTCCTTGTGAGTTGTATTCCGAGGTATTTTATTCTTTTTGTAGCAATTGCGAATGGCAGTTCACTCTTGATGTGGCTTTCTTTAAGTCTGTTATTGGTGTAGACGAATGCTTGTGATTTTTGCACATTGATTTTATATCCTGAGACTTTGCTGAAGTTGCTTATCAGTTTCAGGAGTTTTTGGGCTGAGGCGATGGGGTCTTCTAGGTATACTATCATGTCGTCTGCAAATAGAGACAATTTGGCTTCCACCTTTCCTATTTGAATACCCTTTATTTCTTTTTCTTGCCTGATTGCTCTGGCTAGAACTTCCAGTACTATATTGAATAGGAGTGGTGAAAGAGGGCATCCTTGTCTAGTGCCAGATTTCAAAGGGAATGCTTCCAGTTTTTGCCCATTCAGTATGATATTGGCTGTTGGTTTGTCATAAATAGCTTTTATTACTTTGAGATACGTTCCATCGATACCGAGTTTATTGAGGGTTTTTAGCATAAAGGGCTGTTGAATTTTGTCAAATGCCTTCTCTGTGTCAATTGAGATAATCATGTGGTTTTTGTTTTTGGTTCTGTTTATGTGGTGAATTACATTTATAGACTTGCGTATGTTGAACCAGCCTTGCATCCCCGGGATGAATCCTACTTGATCATGATGAATAAGTTTTTTGATTTGCTGTTGCAATCGGCTTGCCAATATTTTATTGAAGATTTTTGCATCTATGTTCATCATGGATATTGGCCTGAAGTTTTCTTTTCTTGTTGGGTCTCTGCCGGGTTTTGGTATCAGAATGATGCTGGTCTCATAAAATGATTTGGGAAGGATTCCCTCTTTTTGGATTGTTTGAAATAGTTTTAGAAGAAATGGTGCCAGCTCTTCCTTGTGTGTCTGGTAGAATTCGGCTGTGAACCCGTCTGGCCCTGGGCTTTTTTTGTGTGGTAGGCTCTTAATTGCTGCCTCGACTTCAGACCTTGTTATTGGTCTATTCATAGTTTCAGCTTCCTCCTGGTTTAGGCTTGGGAGGACACAGGAATCCAGGAATTTGTCCATTTCTTCCAGGTTTACTAGTTTATGCGCATAGAGTTGTTTGTAATATTCTCTGATGATGGTTTGAATTTCTGTGGAATCTGTGGTGATTTCCCCTTTATCATTTTTTATTGCATCTATTTGGTTGTTCTCTCTTTTATTTTTAATCAATCTGGCTAGTGGTCTATTTTGTTGATCTTTTCAAAAAACCAGCTCTTGGATTTATTGATTTTTTGAAGGGTTTTTCGTGTCTCAATCTCCTTCAGCTCAGCTCTGATCTTAGTTATTTCTTGTCTTCTGCTGGG
The DNA here is from genome assembly GCF_049354715.1 of Callithrix jacchus. Taxonomy (NCBI): domain Eukaryota; kingdom Metazoa; phylum Chordata; class Mammalia; order Primates; family Cebidae; genus Callithrix; species Callithrix jacchus. The sequence goes on from NC_133524.1 coordinate 23,640,804, forward strand.
TTTTGAGTTTTTTTGGTCTTGGTCCTCTAGCTCTTTCAATTTTGACGATAGGGTGTCAATTTTGGATCTCTCCATTCTCCTCATATGGGCACTTATTGCTATATACTTTCCTCTAGAGACTGCTTTAAATGTGTCCCAGAGGTTCTGGCACGTTGTGTCTTCGTTCTCATTGGTTTCGAAGAACTTCTTTACTTCTGCCTTCATTTCGTTGTTTACCAGGTCAACATTCAAGAGCCAGTTGTTCAGTTTCCATGAAGCTGTGCGGTTCTGGGTCTGTTTCTGAATTCTGAGTTCTAACTTGATTGCACTATGGTCTGAGAGGCTGTTGGTTATGATTTCAGTTGTTTTGCATTTGTTGAGCAGTGCTTTACTTCCAATTATGTGGTCAATTTTAGAGTAGGTGTGATGTGGTGCTGAGAAGAATGTGTATTCTGTGGATTTGGGGTGGAGAGTTCTGTAAATGTCTATCAGGTTTGCTTGCTCCAGGTCTGAGTTCAAGCCCTGGATATCCTTGTTGATTTTTTGTCTGATATTTCTGTCTAGTATTGACAGTGGAGTGTTAAAGTCTCCCACTATTATTGTGTGGGAGTCTAAGTCCTTTTGTAAGTCCTTAAGAACTTGCCTTATGTATCTGGGTGCTCCTGCATTGGGTCCATATATGTTTAGGATCGTTAGCTCTTCTTTTTGTATCGATCCTTTTACCACTATGTAATGGCCTTCTTTGTCTCTTTTGATCTTTGTTGCTTTAAAGTCTATTTTATCGGAGATGAGAATTGCAACTCCTGCTTTTTTTTTGCTTTCCATTTGCTTGGTAAATCTTCCTCCATCCCTTTATTTTGAGCCTTTGTGTATCCTTGCATGTGAGATGGGTCTCCTGGATACAGCACACTGATGGGTTTTGGCTTTTTATCCAATTTGCCAGTCTGTGTCTTTTGATTGGTGCATTTAGTCCATTTACATTTAGGGTTAATATTGTTATGTGTGAATTTGATACTGCCATTTTGATGCTAAGTGGCTGTTTTGCCTGTTAGTTTTTGTAGATTCTTCATTATGTTGATGCTCTTTAGCATTCAGTGTGATTTTGGAATGGCTGGTACTGGTTGATCCTTTCTATGTGTAGGCTAACATCTTTTTTACAATTTTTGGATCATCTTTCACTTTCTTTGTTGTGCCTCTCAATCTAAAGAATCCTACCTTTTGTTAGCACTATGAATTTGGATAAACCATTTCAACTGTCAACATCTTCATTTATTCATTTATCAAATAAAACCAACAGTGCCTTATTTATAATATGGTTGTAAATAAAAATAATGACATAATAAATGTACAGGGATAAGCAATATGCAATAAGTAAGTAGAAGTTTTCTTCTTGTGGCTCTACCCTCAAACAGAAGGGGAAACAGGGGCACACTACTATGCAAATACGTTCATTGAGCTATGTTACATCAAAAAAGACATCATATGGATGCTTGAACAGAGAGATTAGTCGACTAGATTATGTTACGCACTCAATAAATATTAATATTTATTGAAACCTTCCTGTGTACCAAGCATAGAAATAGAGTGTGGTGCAAAACAGACCAATTCTTGTCTAAGTGGGAAAGAGAGAGGGAGACAATAAAAAAACAAATTCTTATTTGCTGCAATGTCAGGATGAAGAAAGTTAAAGGTTTATGTGGAGATTACAAAATGATTGAGTGGTACAATTTCATATTGGGTGGTCAGAGAGGTCCCATCATGGAAGCACCTGAAGTAGAAACCCAGAAGAACTAAGGAAAGGACCATGTGAAGGAAGTACATGCAAAGACCCTGAGACGCTGGCATACTTGTCAATCAAGGAGAAGGAGGACAGTGTAGGGGAAGGGAATAGCAAGAGAGTGCAGGACAGGAATCCAGGGACAAGATAATGACTGTGGAGCGCACCATAAGGATTCTATATGTTATTCTAGAATGGAATATCCCTAGAGGGACTTGAGCAGAGGAGTGGCATGTTATAATTTACGTTTTTTTGTTTTGTTTTGTTTTTCCTGAGACAGAGTCTCGCTCTATCACCAGGCTGGAGTTCAGTAGCAAAATCCCGGCTCACTGCAACCTCTCATTCTCTCAGGTTCAAATGATTCTTTTGCCTCAGCCTTCCTAGTAGCTAGGACTACAGGTGTGTGTCACCACGCTCAGCTAATTTTTGTATTTTTTTCCCAGGCACAGTGGCTTACACCTGTAATCCCAGCACATTGGGAGGCTGAGGTGGGCAGATCACGAGGTCAAGAGATTGAGACCATCGTGGCCAACATGGTGACACCCCAATCTCTACTAAAAAATTAAATTAAATTAAATTAAAATAATTTATATTTTTAAAGTATCCATCCAACTACAAGATGGATAAAAGGCTGCAGAAGCATAGGAGAGTAAGCATGATGACCATGGAAAGCTTCCTTACTTGCATGGAAGATTTCTAAAGCCATTCTGGTCATTTCCCCAGGTATTCAAAAATAAGCAACTCTGAACTGAAATCTCAACTGCAGCAACTGCCATTATTTCTATTTATTCTTATTGGACAGTCCATATTTAATTCAGAACCTGGAAAAACATAAGAAATACTGGCAAAACAAATGACAAAATAGTGGTGAACTTGTTTACCCCTTGTTTGCACTGGCTAGTTTGTGCTTTTTTCTTTGGCCTAAAGAAATCAAGGCCTATTTAGAATTGCTACTGCTGGTATATTTTTTTTAAAGTATCAAATGGCTTGGCCACAAGCAGTGGTTTCTTGATTTGGGGGGGATATCATTAGTTAGTTAGTGACATGGAGAGGTCATTCCTAACCTTCCCTCTCAAGAAATGTTGGCTATCTGATAACGAAATTTTCCCAATTTTTTCTCTCTCCAAGGTGTTCTAATTGATTTTTCTCCCTGCTGTTTAGAATCTAAGGCTATTTAATTAATGGGTTTCTTTTACACAAATAGAAAAACTCAGCATGACCAAAGTCAAAATGGTCAACAGCTCAGCTCTTCCCTACCTCCCAGCTGTAACACCTTATTAAGACTGATTCCCCCAGCTTGCCTGCCAATCCACAGATGCTTCACATTGTGTTTTCAAAGGTTCTGCTTCTGCATTGAAATCACTAGTTTTATTTCTTAAGAAATTATTCCTAAAGCAGGTCTTCCCAAATTTGGATGTGAAAATGAATCACCTGGAGATCTTGTTAAAATTTAGATTTGAACTCTAGATCTGGGAAATTATAAATTTCCCAGATGATGCTGATGTTGGTGATCTGAGGATCCACTTTTGTAGCAAGGTCCTCAGGTGAAGGCAATTACAGCTTTAAACATTAGTAAAATATATGCACATGCTCCTCTACTCATGCCAGGGGTATCTTCCAATAACCCTATCCTAAATTGAAAATATCCCAAGTCAAAAATGCATAAGGAGTTTGTCAGTAGGTAGTTTTTTTAGTCCTTGTCCCCTTCCTCCCTCCTCTCTCATAGTCCCCAGTGTCTGTTGTTCCTATCTTTATGTCTATGTGTATACAATGTTTAGCGCCCACTTTTGAGAACACGTTGTATTTGGTTTTCTGTGTCTGCCTTAATTAGCTTAGGATAATGGCCTCCAGCTGCATCCATGTTGGTGCAATGAACATGATTCACTCTTTTTCATAGGTATATAGTATTCCATAGTGGATATGAGTCATATTTTCTTTATCCAATCCACTGTTGACGAGCACGTAGATTGATTCCATGTCTTTGTTATTATGAATAGTGCTGTGATGAACATAAGTGAATGCATCCTTTTGGTAGGAAGATTTTTCTCTGGGTATATGCCCAGTAATGGGACTGCTGGGTCAAACTGTAGCTCTGTTTTTCTCTGAGCATCATTATTTGGTGACAGGGAGAGATCAAGCCTAAACTTTCAAGTTAAAAATCTGAAAACTTATCTAAGTATGGTATACATAATAATAATTTGCAATCTTGCATTAATAGCCTAAATAGTTATTTCCTCTATCATTTAAGATCTTTTTATACAAGGGAGAATCTTGCATTTGTCTTTGGTGGGATTTCTTTGAGGCCAATAGCTCACAATGCTCAATGTGTTCAATCCTCAGCACGGGTTCTCAAGGTCTACTCCCAGAACCAGCAGCATGAGAATCACCTGGGAACTTGTTAAAATTCCAGATTTGGGGCCCCACCTAAGACCTACTGAATCAGAAATACTGTTTGTAGGACCCAGATATCTGCATTTGAACAAACCCTTCAAATAATTCTGAATTTTGAGAACCACTGCTCTATAAGACCAGTTGTTTTTTTTCCTTTTTAAATAAAACATATTCATATGATTTTCTCAAATTCACTGTATAAGACTGATTTTTAAAAAGCCCTGCAACCCCCATAAATTCTATCTGCAAAGTGTTTGGCACATATAAATAAATTAATAGATACAAATCTGGCATAAGGGGGAAGATTAGTATAGTTTTCCTCACAATTTACAATATACCTTCTTTCTTTACTAATGCAGCTGTTAGCTATTCATTGCATAAAGAAGGATTCACAAAATGCGACTCAGACATTAACATTTAAAAATTTAGGCAATTTATAGCAAGTAGTAAGCTCTCAGGAGGCCAGTTTGATATTGCTTTGAGGGCCACTTCTCAATTTCTTATACAAAGAATATCTAGGCATCGTTCTTTTCTCATTTCAAAGTTTATTCCTCCTGGGAAGAATCCATTTGAACCATTTCTTCTGTATAATTGACTATTTATATGCAGCTATTACTGGCGAACTTTACCCTCTTGAGGGCCACCAACCATGCCTGGGTTACTTTTATGATGAAATGTTACCAGGAAATGAGAATCTAACTGTGGAAAAAGTCCAGGCTGGTTTTCTTAAGACTTTCATGGGAAAATGTCAGTAGGTCCAAGCATGGGCCTACTTCAGTCCTGGGCTCCACCGAAAAAAATTACTCATCACAAGTAATTGGTAAATTCTAATACATTTCTAAGTGAGAGTTCCCCTGAGTTTCTATCACCACATTTAGTGCTGGAAGTTATCTAAGAAATAGCTAGAAATAGATTCATGTCATCATTTAAAATTAGAATCTGTAATAGTTCAACATCAAATGCACTTCATAAATCACTAATATCCCTACACTGCATTTTTATCTAGACTTTTTTGAAAAGTTATATTTTATGTCCTTTTGCCCACCTTTTACATTATGTTTTCAACATCTTTATCTGCTATATATCTACTCATTAAAAAGACTTTAATATCCTGAGCACTGACATATTAAATATGCTAACAAAGTGAGTAAATTAACTGCTTTTGTAAGAACAGAAAGAATAGTAATAAGCAATTTAAGCAAAATTACTAATAAATTTGCAATGGCTAACTTTATGTCAACTTGGCTGAACCATGGTGCTCAGATATTCGATCAAACATTATTCTGCATGTTTCTGTGAAGGTTTTTTTTGGATGATCATAACATTTCTTTTTTGAGATTGTATTAGTCCATTTACATACTGCTATAAAAAACTGCCCAAGACTGGGTAATTTACAAAGGAAAGAGGTTTAATTTACTCACAGTTCAGCATGACTGGGGAGGCCTCAGGAAACCTACAATCATGGCAGAAGGTGAAGGGGAAGCAAGGCACCTTCTTCAAAAGGTGGCAGGAAAGAGAAGTGCTGAGTGAAGGAGGAAGAGCCCCTTAATAAGATCATCAGATCTTGTGATAACTCAATCACTATCACAAGAACATCATGGGGGAAAATGCCCCCATGATCCAATTACCTCCACTTGGTCTTTCCCTGGACATGTGGGGATTATGAGGATTATAGTTCAAACTGAGATTTGGGTGGGGACACAAAGCCTAATCGTATCAGAGGTTAACGTTTAAATTGGTGAATTTTGAGTAAAACAGATTATCCCCCATAATGTATGTAGGTCTCATCCAATTGGTTGAAGACTTTAAGACAACAAAGACTGACCTCCCTCCAGCAAGAAGGAATTCAGCCAGCAGAGTTCCTGGGGATTCAAACTGCAATGTTTCCCTAAATCTCCAGCCTGCCTGCTTACCTCACCAGATTTTTGATTCACCAAGTACCCACAATCAAGTGAGCCAACTCCTCAAAATAAATCTTGTGCTTGCTTGCTCTCTCTCTCTGCCCCTCCATCTCTTCACACACACACACACACACACACACACACACACACACACACATCCTGTTGGTTCCATTTCTGCTGGAGGCCAGGATGGAGTTTGCCTGGATCTACTGATCTGTTTGTTCTGGAATACATAGATCTTGGAAGTTGAATTGTGAGACACTAGCTGCATAGACTATGTTAAAAAAGATCCAGAGAGTCTGAAGACATTTCTTATGTCTTTATATACTGGAGAACACTTCCCCAAACATTTTCATATCCTTTCTTCAAAAACCTAAATGATGTGCCTAAAATAAGACATGGCATAAGAAGGTATAATTAAAGAGATAATAGAAAAAAAATTATGTATACTTCTACATAAGATATAGTAGAAAGAATTTATATGTACAACCTTACTTTTTCTTTTGACACTTAATGAAAACCAGTCTATCAAGTTTACCTGATAGAATCCCCAAAGAGAAAATATTCCCTCTAAAGCAGTCATTCCTGTTGTGCTTATTTACTGATCCATGGGCAATGCTCCTCCCATACAGAATTTCTTCCTGGAAAAAGAATTCTGCTTTTAAAAATAAGGTAGACTTTTATCTGCCTGGCATATCCTCAGCATGGACCAGCCTGAAGACAGGGCCATAAATGCACTAAATGAATCTGTAAGAACCTCCCTTCTCCTTCAATGTGGTGGCACTTAATTTCTTGGTTTCATATCTATTGCTGCCATGAAAATGGTCCCCCTCCTTCCTTGACACTAAAAGAAGTGCCCAGTAGTTCAATCAAGACTTTGCTCCAGCTACAGAAGTTGGAAAAGTGGAATTTTATCCTCTTGATATATGTTGCTTTAACTCTTAGTGAAATAAATGATTTCTATATTACACATCATTATTAATATGCTAAAATTGGATTTTTTCTGAAACACCTGAAAAAGATTCACAATTTGGATGATCCCTTATCATTTTGATTTTTTTTCAGCTATGTTTAGGGAGTTCCATGCATTAAAAATTCATAAATATTCAGCATTTAGGCTGCAAGGAGAGCAGAGAAAAAACTGATATTCTGTTCCTCAAAAGTTCAAACTAGAGAAACGATGCTCAGTTTCCACACCAAGCAGCAGTATCAAGAGCTGAGTATTCATAAAAAAGCAACTGTCTGTAATATTCATAAATATTCATATTCTCAGAAAAGTTTAGGCTACAGGCTTTAATTTTGTGTTCCTTAAACTTGGAGTAGAATCTATATTGGCCTCTGTGTACAAATTAGGTCAGATCCTTAATAAAATTTCAAGTCCTTCCAGGATTTCAGCACAGAAGAGGGATTGGGAAGTCATCAAATAATTCAGAAGCAAGAATGACAAAGATGAAAATAGGGTTGCAAAATAATATCTCTGCAGAGAAACAATTTGAAAACTGAGTAATAATTTAATAATCTACTTCAATTGCTGAAAATGATAACCAAGTAAGGAATAGTGACTCAATTTGAAAAATAGTTGCAAAAATAGGACATAGAGTTCTATAAACGCTTCAACCAGCTGCCCTCATTGGTAACATCTTATATAACTATAGTACAACATCAAAACCAGGAAATTGACACTAGTAGAATACTCTTAGCTAAACTATTAACTTTATTCAGATTTCACCAGATTTTATGGGCATTTATTTGTGTGTATGGGTAGTTCTAGGCAATTTGATCCCATGTAGAGGTTTGTGTCACTGTTGACAAATCGAGATACAGACTAGTCCATCTTTGAAATGAAACTCCCTCATGCTACTGCTTTCTAATCTCACCAATCCCCCACCCTCCATTCTTGTCTTCTGGTAACCATTAATCTGTTCTTCATCTTAATATTTTCTCATTTTCAGAATGTAATATAAATGGAAACACACAGTATGCAACCTTTGAGATTGTCTTTTTTTTCTGAAAATATTGCCTTCGAGATTCATCCAGGTTGTTGCATGTAACAATACTTTGTTCCTTTTATTGCTGAATAGTAGTCCATGGTATGGATGTGCCAGAGTTTATTTCACCAATCACCCATTGAAAGACATTTGGGTTGTTTACAGTTTGGGGATATTATAAATAAAGCTGTTATGAACATTCATGTACTGGTTTTTGTGTGAACATAGGTTTTCATCTCTCTGGGAGAAATGCTGAGGAGAGTAATTACTGATTCATATGGCCAACGTGTGTTTAGCTTTATAAGAAAGAAACTGCCAAAATATTTTACAGTGTGCCTGAACTATTTTAGATTTCCAATTGCAATGTAAGAGTGGTTCTATTTCTCTGTATCTTTGCTATCATTTGGTTTTACCACTTTTTTATTTTAGCCATTTTAATAGATGTGTATATTGTGGTAGTTTTAATTTGCATTTCTCTAATGGTGAATATCTTTTCACCTACTTTTTTGGCCATCTGAATCTCACTTTTTTTCCCGAAATGTCTGTTCATGTATTTTGCACATGTTCCAATTGAACTGTTTAGAGTTGAATTATGAGTATTCTTAATATGTTTTAGCTATCAGTTCTTTATTGTACATATGACTTTCAAATACCACCTCCCACTGTGTGGCTTGTCTTCTTGTCCTCTTAACAGGATCCTTCACAATAAAAATGTTTTTAAAGTTGATTAAGTCCAATTTACCAACTGTTTGTGATTTATACTGTCATCATCTCTAAAATCTCTTCACTTAGCCCCAAGTCCTGAAGATTTTCTCCTATGTTTTCTTTTAAGGGTTTTATAGTTTTGCATTTAAATCCCTGAAACATCTTAAATTTATTTTTGTGTGAGATGTGAAGTTTACATCAACGTTCATTTTTTTCTTACCTATGGATGTCCAATTGCTTCAGCAACATTTGTTGAAGACTATCCTTCCTCTATTGAAAAGGATTTTTGCACCTTTGTACAAAAGTGCAGTTTGCTGTACTAATGTGGATCTATTTATAGATTCTGTATTCAATTCCATTGTACATCCATCCACTAATAGCATGCTGTCTTGATTACACATATCTAACACTTAGCTATACAGTAAGAATTAATTTCTTTTTCAAAACTGATTTAGCTGATCCTTCGCCTTTCCGTATTAATTTTAGAATAAGATTATCTACAAAAAAAGTTTTTCTGGGACTTTGACAATAACTGTGCTCAACCTAGATTTGGAAAGAATTGATATATTTATTATCTTGGGTCTTCTGAATCCATGAATACTCTATGGTTGTTCATTTATTTACGTCTTCTTTTATTTCATTCAAGAAGTTTTTTTTTTTAATTTTATTTTAAGTTCAGGACATGTGTAGGAAGTGCAAGGTTCTGACATCAGTAAATTTTCTAATTTTCAGCACTCTATCTGCATGTTTGTTTAGATTAATACCTAAGTATTTCATATTTTTGGAGCTAACATAAATATATGCATTTTAAATTTTTTCTTCCACATTTTTGTTTCTAGCATACAGAAATATGACTGATTTTTACATGTTGATCTTATATCTTGCAACCTCACTGGCCTTGCCTTCTAAGAGTTTTGAAAATTTAAAATTGTTTGTTTTCTTAATGTTCAGTTATTACAATTATTCAATTATTCTGAGTAGAAATCATTTGTTAGATATGTGATTTGTAAATATGTTCTTCCAGTCTTTAGCTTTCCTTTTCATTCTCTTAACAATGTCTTTCACAGAGCAACAGTCTTTAATTTTGATGAAGTCCCCTCTGTTAATTTTTTTCTTTAATTGTTCACACTTTTGGTGTTTTGTCTATGAACTCCTTGCCTAATCCCAGGTTACGAAAATTTTTCTCCTATATTTTCTTCTAAAAGTTTTGTAATTTTCTATTTTACATTTAGGTCTATGCTTCATTTTAAGTTAGTTTTATAAGATGGGAGGTTTATTTCGAGTTTCATTTTTTTGCATATGGATGTCCAATAGTTTCAATACCATTTATTAAAGAGGGTTTTCTTTCTTCATTGAATTATTTTTTTGCACCTCTGTCAAAAATCAATTGGCCATATTTGTATGGGTCCATTTCTGGACTCTATTCTATTGCATTGATCTATTTATCTGTTTTTGAGTCTAACTGACATTGCCTTGATTACTGCAGTTTTTTTATATTTCTTAAAAATGAGTAGTATATTCGCTTCAACTTTATACTTTTCATTCAGATTTATTTTAGATATTATAGTTACTTTGCTTTTCCATACAAATTTTAAAATCAGTCTGTCTATATCTACTCTGATTGGCAACCTCTAAGATGCCCCCAGTGTTTCTGCCTCCTGGTGTTCACAGCCTTGTGTAATTTCTCCCCAAGTAACTCACTTCTCAAAACAGATTTCAGCAATGTTGAGGGAATGTCACTTCCATGATTAAGTTTAAAAAGTGTGTATCTGCTGTCTTGACAACAGACTCTCCTCTTGCTAGCTTTGATGACACAAATTGGCATGTTGGAGAGTTCCACGTTAGAGAAATGAGAAAGGCCTCTAGGCAACAACCAAAGAGGAATTGAGGCCCTTAGTCAAATAGCTCACATACAACTGAATCTTGTTAATAAGTACATGACCTTAAAAGTGGATCATTCTGCAGTCAAGAGTTAAGATTAGCCCAGCCTATATCTTGATTGCAGCCTGTCAGAAATGTATAATAGGAATTCATGTCCAGATACCTGACACACAGAAATTGTGAGATAATAAACACATATTGTTTTAAGTCACAACACTTTGGGGTAATTGAATATACAGCAGTAAAAAATTAATTTATCCACAAAAATTTCTGCTAATATTTTGATTGAAATTGTGTTAAATATATAGATCAATTTGGGGAAAATGGAGATCTTTACTATGTTGAGTCTTCAAATCCATGAACACAGTCTATTTATTTATTTAGATCTTTGATTTCATTGATCAGCATTTTGTTTTCAGTATACATCTTTTAAATGATATGTTATATTTATACATACATATTTCATTTTCTAGAGCTATTAAACATGATATTTTTCACAAATTTTGGTTTCTAATTATTTATTGCTAGACCATAAAAGTATGATTTTGTGTGTGTGTGTTCTGACCTAGTAGCCTATGACATCATCAAGCTTATGTATTAGTTCTAGGAAGTTTTTATAGATTCCCTGGGCTATTCTTCATAAACAGTGATACCATTTTGGAACAGAGACAATTGTATTTCTTCCCTTTCAATTTATATACCTTTTTTTTTTCTTTTTATTTCCTTATACACTACACAGAATTTCCAGTAGTATTGAATAGGAGTGGCGAGAGTGGACATGTTCGTCTTATTCCTGATCCTTTATCAGACTGAGTACATGTCCTTCTATTTCTAGTTTGCTGAGTGTTTTTCTCATGAATGGATGTTGAATTTTGTCAAATGCTTTTTCCATGTCAAGTAATATAACTGTGCTTTTTTTATTTTTAGAATACGATGGAATTCATTGATTAATTTTCAAATGTTAAGTCTTGCATTCCTGAAACATAGCCCTTTTGGTTGTGGTTTATTATTCCCTTCATACATCATTGGATTTTATTTTTTAATATTTTGTTAAGGATTGTTAGATCTCTAGTCATGAGGGGTGTTACTATGTACTTTTCGTTTTTCATTTGTACTGTCTTTGTATGGCTTTCATATCAAGGTAATGCTAGCCTCATAAAATCTATTTTAGAAGAAAGTATTCTCAGTTAGGCATGGGGGCTCACACCTGTAATCCCAGCACTTTGGGTGGCCAAGGCAGGCAAATCATGAGGTTAGGCGTTCAAGACCAGCCTGAACAACATGGTGAAACCCCATCTCGACTAAAAATAAATTTTTTTTTTTAAATAGGCAGGCATGGTGGTGCATGTCTGTAATCCCAGATACTCAGGAGGCTGAGGCAAGAGAATCGCTTGGACCCAAGGGGCAGAGTTTGCAGTAAGCCAAGATCGTGCCACCGCACTCCAGCCTGGATGACAGAGTGAGACTCCATCAAAAAATAAAAAAAGAAAGGAAGTATTTTCTTCCTGCAATTTTCTGAGAAACATTTTGTACAGTTGGTGCTATTTCTTCCTTAAATGTTTGGTAAAGTTTGCCAATGAAACCATCTTGGCCCATAGATTTCCTTTTTGGAAAAATTTAACTATTACTTCAATCTCTGTAATGATTATGGGAATATCAGGTTATTTATTTCATCTTCAGCAAACATTAATATGCAACTTGTAAGTTTTGAGAAATTCTCCATTTCATGTAATTTGCATTTTTATAATTGTTCATAGCATTTCCTTTTTACCCCTTCAATGTATGTAGAGTGTGAAGTGAAATCTCTTCCTTCATTTCTGAATATTGGTGATATGTGTCTTTATTTCTTAGTAAGTCTTACTGTAGTTTTTATCAATTTTATTCATCTTTTCATGATATCAACTATTTCATTAATTTTCTTTATTTTTTGCTTTCAATTTTATTTATTCTTCTTCTTAGCTTTGTTATTCTTTCCTTATAGTTGTTTTGGGTTTATTTTGCTCTTTCTTTTCTAGTTTCATAAGATGGAAACTTAGGTTACTGATTTTTAGAGTTTCCCTCTTCTCTAATATAAGTATTTAATGCTGTAAATTTCCCTCTAAGTACAACTTTACCTGAATCCCACAAATTAGTTAGGTTGTATTTTCATTTTTGTTTAGTTCAAAATATTTTCTAACTTCTCTTGAGACTCCCTCTTGGACTCATGAAGTATTTAGGAATATGCTGTTTAAATTTCACTGGAGATTTTTACTCTTATCTTTCTGTTATTTATGTATAACTTAATTCTTTTATTGTTAGAGAACAAATTGACATACGTTTTATGATTTCAGTATTAAAATTTGTTATGTTTTGTTTTATGTCCTATGATACATTCTATCTTGATAAATGATCCATGTACATTTGGGAAGAACCTGCATTCTCCTGCTGATTGGTGGAGTGCTCTGTAAATGTCAATTATACACTGTTAATTTATGATGTTTTACATTCTTCTATAAATTTGGTGATTTTCTTTCTGAGTTCTATCAATTATTGAGAGAAGATTTTATTGAAGTCTCCAACTGTAATTGTGCTTTGGTTTCCATTTTTTCCCTTCTATTTTTTTACTCCTCTGCTCTTTCTTTTCTGTCTTCTTTTAGGTTGTTTTAACTTTCTAGTGTTCCATTTTAATTTCTCTTACTTTTTTACTTTTTTTTTTGAGATGGAGTCTTGCTCTGTAGCCCAGGCTGGAGTGCAGTGGCATGATCTCGGCTCACTGCAACCTCCACCTCCCAGGTCCCAGTTCAAGCAATTTTCCTACCTCAGCCTCCCAAGTAGCTGGGATTCTAGGCATGAGCCACCATACTCAGCTAATTTTTGTATTTTTTAGTAGAGACGGGGTTTCACCATGTTGGCTGGACTGGTCTTGCACTCCTGACCTCAGGTGATCCACGCACCTCAGCCTCCCAAAGTGTGGGATTACAAGCGTGAGCCACCACGCCTGGCCTGTGTAGTCTTATATAATTTTTGAGTGGTTGGTATAGGAATTATAATATTTATACTATACTTATTGTTGTCTACATAGAATCAATATTTTACCACTACAAGTCATCTGTAGAAACCTTTTCACCTTATAAGTCCCTTTAACTGCTTCCTTTATGTTGTAACTCTCTTATGTATAACACTGACTAATATTAAAAACCTATCAAGCATTATAGTTTTTGCTTTCATTTATCAAAAAATTTTAAATAATGCAATAAAATAATGACAGCCAATGATACTTTACTTGTATATTTGCAATTTCTCTTTCTTTTTGCTCCTAAAGTTGCAAATTTCTTTCTGGTATCATTTTCCTTCTTTCTGAACTTCTTCCCTTAGCAATTCTTCCAGAGTAGTTCTGCTGGCCAAAAAAAATTCTCTTCATTCTTCATCTGAGATTGTCATTATTTTTGAAAAATTGTTTTTGCTTGATGTAGAATTTGGGGCTGATAATTCTCTTCTTTTAAACCTTTGAAAATGCTCTTCTAATTCCCCCTTCCATCCATTGTTTCGAATAAGAAATCAGCTCTTGGTTGAATTATTATTCTTTAAAAAGTAATGTGCCTGGCCAGGAGCAGTGGCTCACACCTGTAATCCCAGCACTTTTGGAGGCCGAGGTGGATGGATCACCTGAGGTCAGGAGGTTGAAACCAGCCTGGCCAACATGGTGAAACCTTGTCTCTACTAAAAATACAAAATTTACCCAGGTGTGGTAGCACATGTCTGTAATCCCAGCTACTCAGGAGGCTGAGGCAGAAGGATCGTTTGAACCTGGAAGGTGGAGGCTGCAGTGAGCCAAGATCACGCCACTGCTCTTCAGCCTGGGTGACAGGGTGAGACACCATCTCAAAAAAAAAAAAAAAAAAAAGAAAAAAAAGAAAAAGAAAAAGGGTAATGTGCTATTTTTTTCTCTGATTTCTTTGAAGATTCTTTATTTAACTTTAGTTTCCAGCAATTTCATTATGATGTGTCTGGGTATGGATTTCTTTGGGTTTATCCTATTTGGGATGCACTAAACTTCTTAAATCTATAGTATTGAATCTATAGCAGGTTCATGTCTTTCACCAAATCTGGGAAGTTTATGTCCATTGTTTTGTCAAATACTTTTTCTGCATATTACTCTTTCTCCTTTCTTGAATTCCAATGACCCAAATGTTAGACTTTTTGTTATTATCCCACAGGTCCCCAAGACTCTTTCCATTCTTTTAAAGTCTTTTTTACTCAAATGTTCAGATTGGATAATAAAATTTTTACTGATGTATCTTCTGGCTTTTTATTATTTTTTAAAATTTATTTATTTAACTTTAGGTGCATACTATATCTGGCATTTTTCCCCATGTTTTCAAATTCATTGATTTCTTTTCTCTCTTGCCTTCATTCTGCTGTTAACTTCTGGTGAGTTTTTCTTTTCTTTAGCTTTGGTTATTTTATATTTCAATTCTAAAAGTATCCACATGGTTCTTCTTTATATTTTCTATTTCTTTGCTGAGGCCTTCTTTCCATGTTTACAACAGCGTTCATCCTTACTTATTTGAAGCATTTTCACAATAGCTACTGTAACGTCTTGTCAGAATGTTCCAACAATTATATAATTTCAGTGTTGGTATCTGTTGACTGTGTTTTCTCATGCAAGTAAAATGATCTTTGTATACTGAGTAATTTTTCATTATATCTTGGACATTTTGAATATCATGTTATGGGCCTCTGGATCTTGTTTAAATCATATGGAGAATGTTGATATTATTGTTCTAGCAGGTAATTGACCCAGTTAGGTTGAGGCCACAAGTTCTTACCAGCCTTCTGCTGACTGCTTTCAATGTCAGTTCCAATTTCAAAGCCTTTTCAGTGTTGATTGGATCTGTCCCTCATGTGCACCACCAAGTGGCCAGTCTGTGCCCTAGGCAGTGGTCTATTCTGCTGCATGGATCCTATGTGTGCATGCACAGCCATGGGTGAGTTTGAGAGTTCATCAAGAACTTTAAGAGGTTATTTTCCCAAACCCTTCCCTCTCCGCCATCTCCCCAGGACATGCTTGT
The DNA here is from genome assembly GCF_049354715.1 of Callithrix jacchus. NCBI lineage: Eukaryota > Metazoa > Chordata > Mammalia > Primates > Cebidae > Callithrix > Callithrix jacchus. The sequence continues at coordinate 23,656,477 of NC_133524.1, forward strand.
TCCCCGGAGCTCTTGTTTGTGGTCCTCCAGCCAGAAACTGAAGCTTTATTTACCTTACCTTGGTGCACATTTCCTGCCATCTGTGCTGTGTTTAGGGACAAGTGACCAGAAGACAGAGAATGAAAAATTTCAATAGGAGTTTGCCCCACCTTCTTGGGATCTCAGCTTCTCCCACCACAGAGAAAGATTCTCCTCTCTCAGTGTTTCAGGGTAATGAGGTTGTTTTCTCTATTACATCTACCTCCTCTGCTGCCATTGGATTGCTTGGGCTGAACTGTAAGAGAATAGAGAAACAAACAAACAAAAAAGAGTAGATTTTCCATCTCTGAGCATTAGAAGACCATTTTCCTGCTTCTAGAGCCAGAAGTAGAGGTCTTCCTCTGGAATTCTCTCTCTTTACCCCAAGCCTGATTCCAGATTCCAGGTTGCATTGTCTTCATGCTGGTGGATACTGAAGGAAAAATGGGATAAACTCACTGCCATTTCAGTGCTCCTTTTTTTTTTTTTTTTTTTGAGACTGAGTCTTGCTCTGTTGCCAGGTACCTGGTTGGAGTGCAGTGGTGCAATCTCGGTGCAACCTCCACCTCCCAGGTTCAAGCGATTCTCCTGCCTCAGCCTCCTGAGTAGCTGGGACTACAGGTGCCTGCCACCACGCCCAGCTAATTTTTTGTATTTTTTAGTAGAGACGGGGTTTCACTATGTTGGCCAGGATGGTCTTGATCTCTTGGCCTCATGATGCCACTTTTAATTCTTGTCTTCTTTCCCCTTTTGCTTCCTACTGTTTATATTTCATACCCCTCAAATACCTGCTCCATGCATTTGTTCCGACTTCTACAGCCATATTCACTGGGAGACACACAGTGAAGTTGTTTAGTCTTATCCAGTACCAGAGACCCCAGATATTTTATAGTCTTTGGCTATTTGTTTAGGACTTGCTTTCTAATGAGTTAGATTGGAAAGCCTGTGAGATCATGGATTGTGTCTTTTTCACTAGTACAACTCCAGCCTGGTACATAGTAGATGCTTCATACCATTTTCGGTGAATAATTAATTCAGTGACTAAATGAATAAATGATTAATGTTGGGTTATTAGTTTTTCAAATTCTAAAGCTATTGATTCATTTTAAGTAGTAATTCATAATTTTTACTTCTACTTAACTAGACAGATGTAATACCTTATTAAGACTCATATTTAATTCATATGTGTAATTGTAGCTACACACAAAAAATTTTTTTACATTTCTTATGGAAATATTCAACTATAGTAAAGTGTAATTTCATCTGTTGCAGCTCCTACTGAAAATAACTGATAATTTTAACTGCAGTATAATTTATGTTCAAAAGTATAATAACCAACAACATTTCAGCTAAGCAGGGAAAAATAGTATTAGTAGACCCTATAAAAGCTATTTGAATACCTAAAACTTAATCTGTCCTCTCATTGACAAATGCTTTTCTTTTCCTTGTGTACAGGAACATGCTCACACCATCAGAAACTTAGAGATAGGCTTTGGCAGGAATCTGCCTGTCTTTTGGGTTAAACAGACATTCCAATTAGTTAGCAGCTGAATTTGGGCTCCTTATCATGTGACCCGGGTGTGACAGCCATTTTGCATGATGACTTCAGCTTCTTCAGTCTTGAGCTGTAGCAAGAAAGGAGTAGGGCAATTGAAGTATTTTTTAAATACTGCTGCTATCATCAAAGAAATTTAATAGATTCATAGGCTGTTACAAAACCTATATATATTTCACACAGAAGGTCATGATAGTAATTCCTAAAGGACTCTGTCTTTCCTTTATGAAGTTTCTTTTTCCCCTCAGTCACACAGAGAGAAAAAAAGAGCATGAATAGAGAACATACATTTTACTCCAAAAAGCAATTCCTAAAACACAGCTCATGGTAGGTTAGTAAAGGTTAGGGCTTTATTATTTTTTTTCTTCATTTCAAATTTTAAAATGTCACAACAAAAAGTGTTACAAATAACAAAGATGATCTAATGTCAATGGGTAAATGGGGTCTGGGGGGCGAGACAGGGCCACCAGTAACTATAATTTCAGGCTGCTCCGTAGTGTTATGCTCTTATGCTTTCTATCCAAGGTGACTGATATAATTGGATTATTATCTGAACAGAGCCTAGAGAGATTAATAAAAAATAAATGCTGCCTTTTCCACACGATATATTTCCTCCATTGAATTTAAAAACTGTCGTTTCTATAGTTTTCTTCTTCTGACTACCTTAGAAGGTTGACCATGGGCTTTCTTCTAGGTTAAATTCTACTGTCCATGCCCCTGGCACTACACTACAGTTGCCTTTCTCAGGCCTCTGCTCTGAACTACTCTTACCTAGGAACAGTTATAAACTCATAGTGTCTAGGAAAGTACTATCTTTCCAGAAAATCATGAAGTTTCACTGTATATCTAATTTTAATGCCAATAATGGCTTTCCTGAATGAGGAGGGCCAGGTGATCAATAGCAAATTAAGAAACAAAAAAAAGAAAAGTTTTTTTTTTTTTTTTTTTTTTTTTTTGAGACGGAGTTTCACTCTTGTTACCCAGTCTGGAGTGCAATGGGGCAATCTCGGCTCACCGCAACCTCCGCCTCCTGGGTTCAGGCAATTCTCCTGCCTCAGCCTCCCGAGCAGCTGGGATTACAGGCACGCACCACCGTGCCCAGCTAATTTTTTGTAATTTTAGTAGAGACGGGGTTTCACCATGTTGACCAAGATGGTCTCGATCTGTTGACCTCGTGATCCACCCGCCTCGGCCTCCCAAAGTGCTGGGATTACAGGCTTAAAAGAAAAGTTTTATAGCACATTGCATGTGGGTCAAAGAAGCTACATATTTGATATTCCAAATGCTTGACCACAAATCAGAACATCTGGGTTCTAGTATGAACTCTGCTATTGATCTATAATTCCAAGTATGCTATTTACTTCCCCAGACCATTTTTTTTTAAATCTTGAAATTAAAAGTAACTATACCAATTTTTTATTCGGATGAGGAAATAGACTTCTTTATGAATAATAGTGACTACCCTGATTTTTTTCTCTTTGTAAATCAATGAATTTTTCTCCCTAGATATCTGAAGAACTGTGATTACTTAAAAATTATTTCTTTACTCCTAAGCACAATGAGTGAATTAAAATATATCTGTGTCATTAATTGCAAATAATTTTTCCTGCTCTGAAGTGTGTTTCTTTAAGTTTCAAGGGATTATTTTTTCTTGTTTCTAAAAAAGTTTCCTCTATTATATCTGTAAATCTTTTCTTGCTGCATATTTTATATGGAAGTGTTATTTTCAGTTGTGTCTTTCTCATTTATGTATAAACTACTAACCTGGGCTTAGTTCTCAATTTGCTTACTTATTCAATCTCCTTTTGCCTCTTACTCTTTTTTTTTTTTTTTCACTCTTGTTACTCAGGCTGGAGTGCAATGGGGCAATCTCAGCTCACCGCAACCTCCGCCTCCTGGGTTCAGGCAATTCTCCTGCCTCAGCCTCCTGAGTAGCTGGTATTACAGGCACATGCCACCATGCCCAGCTAACTTTTTGTATTTTTAGTAGAGATGGGGTTTCACCATGTTGACCAGGATGGTCTAGATCTCTGGACCTCGTGATCCACCCTCCTCGGCCTCCCAAAGTGCTGGGATTACAGGCTTGAGCCACCGCGCCCGGCCACCTCTTACTCTTTTGTATCTTCCTATCTTTGTAGTTCTACTTGAACATGCTTAATATTCTTTGTGAATTCTTCTTCAGCATGAACAGTTTTGGAATACTTTCTTCTGTATCCTAGTTTGCATTTTACTCAAGATTAGGTTCTTCTGGTTTTGCTCTTCCTGGCTCTTTTCAATCATTTTTCCCCCTCTTTCTTTTACTAATTTTTGTTCTCTATTATTCTTGCATTATATTATCATAGCTTCCATATAACTTATTATCTGTCTCATACTTAATATTTCATATGTTTTTGTGCAGATATATTTCTGAGTGAATTTTCCTTGACACCATTCATACCTTATTTCAGGGTTTATTTTTAATCCTGCTCATCTGAGCTTTAATTTGAGTGTTTTCAATCCTTTCTGAGTTTATGGAAATGGAAGAGTAGTCAACATTTTATTAGAACTCTTTTAAACAGTTGTGATATTTGAACTCTGCTTTCTCTTCTGAAAACCTGTACCAAGCCCCAGTCCACCCACTGTTTTCTGAGAAATAGGGCTGAGTTAAGAGAGCAAGCTGGGTGGACTGGGTATAGAATCAGATGCATGATTTCCTAAGTTATCCAAAACTTGGGAATTCACTCAGCCTCCATCAAAATTCCAGGTTCTGGATACATTTTAACTTTAGAAAGGATGTGATGGCCCACTCTTTTAAGTTTTTTATACTATGTATTTTTTAATTTCATATAACACTATAATTTATGCTGGGAATGATATGAGTGCAGTGGTATATTGGCAAATGTTTAAAACTAGTCCCCTTGGAGATGAAGAGGGGAAAACCACAATTGATTGTTAATTTCTGCCGTGGTATAAATACTCTCACCATAGCTAATTTCAAGATGCCAATATAATGTCACTAGATATGGAGGTGGAAATATATGTGCTACAATCAGTTCTCACAAGGTGATGAGAACCAGTTCCAGCACACTACTGTGTGCTTCAAATATAATATTGCAAGAACTTCAAGAATAGTTTAAACATATGCAAGATTAGCCCTACCTTGCCCACATTGCCATTCAATTCTGTTTTGAAGGAAGCAACATTGTTGGAAGCTAAAGTAAAGAAACAGAAACACTTTTCTGTCCCCAAGTGAGTTTGGAATAATATCTTCTCTCCAAAGCCTGCAAATATTTTAAGCCCAAATAAAAGCAGTTTTGCCCTTTAAAACTTTTTTTCCACAAAGTACTTCAGGTACTAGTATGAGCAGCATTATCAAAATGTAAACTCTTATTATAATTTTTAACTTCTGAAATTACAGTTATTAACGAGGATTATACAAATACATTTTATAAGTTAAGGCAAAGCCTACATACAATTAAACCCAAGCCACCCTAAGAATAAATAAGTTGATACTCCAAGGTTATTTCATATACTGTTCAATGACAACTGCAGCTGTGTCACTATTTAAAGTGCTGCTGTGAAGTTAATATAATGTATTAGGAAAAATGCTATGTACAGTTCTTAAAGATGCAGAAATCTGAGTGGATGGTAGAGAAAAAGAAAATAATAGCAGAGAATAGTCTAAAAGAGAACATTTAGATATTTTTATTTATTTGAAAATAATTTGTATAACCCTCTCAACTGGACATTTTTCTAGTGACTCCAGATGAGCAGCTGGGCTTCCATCACTCTAGGCTAGGCCCAGCTAACATGAATGCTGAGAGAATGAATATCTCAACACAGCTTAATCTCATTTATCGCACACCAGTCTTCCACATTACACTAGTTAGAGGACTGACTTAACCTAAAGGAAAACATCATGCTGCAAGTTTGGTTCCCTTGGAAACACCCTCTGAGATGAAGGCTAGCATGCAGCACATTTATTGAGGAGTGTCCTTGGGAGCAACACTTAAGTGAGGGAGAGAAGGAAACAGCAGTAAGCAGAGGGAAATGTTGACCTACAATGCAGGCCACAGCCAAACCCAAGCAGAGCTCTGCAGCTAGAATGGCCCCACAAAATGGTTCTAAGATGGGTGAAGATGGCCATGCCTCTATATTCCTATATCCATCAGTCAATGGATGTGAGCCACCTCAGGAAAGAGAGTGACCTTGGACAAGACCGTCCTCCACAACCTTGGCAATCTTTGAAGGGGCTGAAAATTGAAGACTGTTGACCAGTATCCCTCCTAGCAGCTAAAACAACACATCCTTTAGTAACAGGAGATCTGATCAGTATATTACAGTGGCTACTGCAGATCACCAAACTAGATTTTCTGAATATTGATCTGCCTCAATAGCATTCACTTTTGCAACATACTCCTGTTCAGAGCATCTCTCAGTACATACAACAGGGAGGATGAAAGGGAAAGACACACTTCCATGACTCTGAAGGCATAGCTGCTACTTATCTGTTGCAGACTTCATAGCTGCAACATGTGACATCTGTGAAGATCCATTCCCAAAGGAAGAGTCTATGTAATTCTACAATCTTCTCCTTGATAGCATACATGGATGCATTAGATATCCATTTTTATTCAGCCCAACTACTACTCTCATTTTAAGTATACATGTCTAGCCTACCTGCCTACTCAAAGCTGGGGCTGACTTTCACCAATGCACTATAAATTAAGGTGTAAAGTGTTAACAACCTAAAACAGGGATTACCATGAAGGGTTTGCTTTTTCTTTCCAGCTTGACTGTGAAAATACCAATATTCCCTAAATGGTATTATATTTATAGCCGGACATCATTTAGGTACAGTGGCCTTCATTTATCAAATTGCTGTACCAGGATGGGAGTATACAGTCAAGGCACAAAAAGAAGCTACTGGATAAAAGAATAACTGGACAGAGTGAAGAAGGGGGGACAGAGGAGCAGAATGAGCCAAAGAAAGAGTGTTGTGGAAAACATCCATTTTCCAAATTTTTGCTTCCATTTGCCTCTTCATGTATTGTTTTCTTAGCAGTCTTTGGAGAAGTGCCATAGTATATTTTCATCCAGTTCCTAACGGAAAATAAAGACTGTCTTCACTAATTCTTCAAATAACGAACAAAATAGCAACTTAATATGACACCGAAGGAATGAAAACATAGCTTAAAAACTAAAACATGGTTCAATACTAACATAATTGAATTTTAAAGAAAGTTAAATTAATGGAAAATTCAATGGTAAAGCTATCCACAGATTTGCATGTCATTCCCTTCACCTGAAACAGTCCCCTTGCTTCCACATCTCTAAAGCATGCCTACCCTTCAATTCTAAGTTTAAATCCTACTTCATCCATGAAGCCTTCCCCAAATACTCCAATCATGTTTCCTACCCAACTGCAGAGTGCTCAATGTCTCTGTAAAATATTTGATGTTCATCCTTGTTTTGTGTTGTATTTCTACTGATCATTCACTATGTGTCAAGTCCAGTATTTATCAACTTCACATATTTTATCAGATTGAATCTTTGCATGTACTGTATTATCCAGTTTTGAGTATGTACATTTGATATAAAAGAGAGCAGAAATTAAGGGAGGTGAACTGGACCACAAGCAAAATGGGAGAAGGTGATAAATGCAGCTTAGATACACTGCAATGTCTGTGTTCTTTCTACTGATACCTATACTATGCATGCTTCTCATTTCCCTCAAGTAGACCATACACCTCTTGAAAGAAGGAACTATGTATAATATCCCTTCCTTGCACCTCTCTATTCCTATTGTACATCATCTTGAATGACAAAAACCATATAATATCATGCATATGTTTGAGAAAAACAAGAAAAAGGAGATATCATATAGGGGTATCAATGAGTAGATTTCTACAAGTGTTCCAGAGTATTATTCCTGAAGAACTCAAAATTTAGCAGAAGGATCCATAGTTCATAAAAATATTAAGAACAATTTGGTGCCAGTCTTTCTCTGTTTCCATACTGTAGTGCCAATTTGTGACTTGGTTAAGACGTTCACTTTCTCACACAGTAATACCGAAAGCAAGTGACTGGGTAAATTGATTAAGAGAGGGGGTTATCAATGGCATGAAGGAGCCTAACACAGACACACGTCTGGCTGCCTTTTATTAAAATAAATTGAAATTGTTAATCTTCAAGTGATTACAATGCAAATGGAAACACTTGGCAGTTTCCTTGAATATATAATGAAGGATTACCCTCATACCCACATTTAGATCCTGCAGTGTGCATAACATTGAGGAAAGGCCAGGAAAGTGACAACTCCTTAATTAGTTAGTGCTCAGTGACAAATTGGGGAAACTTGCTCTGGAATCTGTAGAGAAGGAGGAGATGGTAGATTGTTTAAAAATCTCTCTCTCTTCTCTATTATATGTTTCACAAAGCATGTGTTTTCATTTAGTTGTTAAAGATGTACAAACCCAAAGAAATGAGATTCACTAAATACCATGCTAAAAACCAAATGAAGGGTTTTGCTTCATTTAGTACCTGAATCAACACTACTCTACCTATCAAGGCAGACCTGAAACCTCCTTTTACCAATTTTTCTTCTGATATGAGGAAAGCAATTAGAACCAACTACCAAATTTTATTCATCAGTGCTCTGGTAGGCAAGCTGTATGAAAAAAATATTTTAAGTAATTTTCTTTAAAAAGTTATCCTGTAAGCAGTCACACCCTCCTTCTAGAGTTATGACTCAAATTATTTATTGAATTACATCAAATGCCATACTGAATTTAGTAATGATAGCTGTATATAATAATTACATGCTACATTGCCTCCATTGGAAACCATGGTAACTGATCAGTTACTGTTTCAGCCTGCCACCATAGCTGAGAATAGCACAGAGGAAAAATATACCCATCATCACACACATTAAACTTGGAGGGAGGGCTACATTTGGCCATTTCATCCTTTTATTGTCCCATTTAGGACTGTCCTGGACTATGCTAGGCTTGATTATTCCCCAGAGCCTTTGCATTTACTCCTCCTTCTATCTGGAATGCTCTCCCGCTATTCTTTACATAGCTGATTCCATCTTGTCACTCAGGATTGAGCTTAAATGTCATCTCAGAGAAGACTTCCTGACTGCCTGATCCCAAGGACTAAACTAGTTCCCTCCAATTCTCTGTCATGTGGAGAGCACTTATGATTTTCTGAAATAATTTTGACATGTGTTTATTTATATGTGTATTACCTGTACACATAATGTGCTGTGTAGCATATAACTCCTGGGTTATTATCTCCTGGAGAACAGTCACCTCATCTTTCTTATTCTCAACAATAATCGTAATGGTTATCTCCTTCTCCAACACCATACACAGTCTTTCCCCCGCAAAACAAATAAAAAGCAATACTTTAATAGATATGTATACTTTGAAGATATGTATATTTCAATGAAAGATACACATTAGATTCTCCACAAATATCTGGTAAATGAGAAAAAAGAAATGGAAAAGATGAATCAATAAAAAAAGTCCCTTTTCCAAGTGGCATTCCTCCAAATACTTGAGGAAAATTATCCTGCCTTATTTGCATCTCTTCTCAAAGCTACACATTCATAATTTCTTCCATTCTTCTTCTTAGATCTGTTTTCAACATATCTGAACACATCTTTATGTGTCTTGGACTTCTCAGTTTATTAATATTTCATCTTAAAATATAGCATAAAAAACAGAGTCAGATTTTTCCAATGTGATACAACCAGTGCAGATATGGTTACTGACAGACATAATCAAAATAACTTCATCCTGTGAGGCCTGCTTAAGCCACTAGTCAACCAGCCACCCTCCTGAAATACTATGTTGTTTCTATAGTGGTAAACTGAGGAAGGTGTGGTACTACCTATCCCTACAGTGGTAATCTGAGGTATGATACAATACAGTGCTTCTCAAATTTTACTATTCAGACACTTCCCCTTAGGATCCCTTAGGATCTTCCATCTCAGATATATTTCAACTCTGCTATAAAATGACTGGCAATGAGATCAAACCTTTCTTAAAATGAAAATTCTGATTCAGATGGTTTGGGGAGAAGGCCAAGATTCTACTATTTCTAGTAAGCTGCTGGTCTACAGGCATTATTTTGAGTAGCAAGTGCTACTGGAATGCTGAACCTGGAAACAAGAGAATCTAGTTTGAATTGAAGCCTTAACATTTAATAACAGTATACAGGTGAACATCTTAATGGGTTTTCTTATCTATAAAGTACAAATAAATAGAACTGCCTTAGAGGGAGATTTTTAAAGAGTTAAATATGATAATTAATGTGTTGGCACATAGTAGAAATGTAATGAATATTATCTCAATGAATGGCCTTCTATCAGTGGAAGTTGGCAGTTTATATTGAATATATAGTCAGAAAAAGAACTAGCATTTTTTAATAGAAATGGCTTCTAGGCAAAATTTCCTCTCATCTAGCATTTGTACATTTGATTTTTTTTCTGAACCTAAGTACAGGATTTAACATTTATAACTATTAAATTTCATCTTGTTAGCTTTGGCCAGCATTCCAGCCTGTCAAGATTGTTTTGAATTAAGATTCGGCTACTCGATGTATTAGCCATTGCTCCAAGCTGTATGTCATCTGCAAATTTGATAAGTATGCCTTCTATGTCATTATATATATCATTAAAATGTTGAGTAGGACAAGACCAATGGCTGAGATATTCTACATTTTATTTGTTTTGAAGGAAAGGCTACTCATGGGGTAGGGGGTAGAAGCTGAGATTGTTTGACAAACTACAAATCTATTTAACTGAATATTACCCAGTCTACCTTTCTCTATTTTTCCCTGTATAGATTCCATAAAATAGTTCTATGACATTGAGGAATTAAATCAAAACACATTATACCTATGGAATTTTACCTTTCCATCTAAAACTCAAAATAAAAAGTCAAACAAGATGAGTTTTGCATAAGATACTCTTGGTGAACCTAAGCTATCTCCTAGTAATCACCATGTTCTTTCCTAAGCATTCAGTCACAATCTGTTAACAACCTACTTTGTAATTTCAACAAGCAAGAATTCATGTTGTAGTCATTGGTAGCATATGCATTCTCTGACTTGAGACTGTTAGACACATTTTCCCCAAATTCTCAAGAATGTTTTATACATGTTTATCATGTGCAAACACCTTTTCCTCACCCTTGTAGGTAATTCATATTGTTCTGAAGAGGGATTCATTTAAAACAGGTAGGCATGCCTTATTCCTCACATATCTCAGCATTTACTTCCCTCTTGATCATTTTTATTCGACTCTCTCTCTCCATTTTTAGTCTCATTTTCCTCAAAATAAAAGATAAATCTAACATAACAATTGAGTAATTCTGATCATTGTTTCTTCTGTAATTCATCTTTCTTTTGGGAATACCCTGTAAAAATCCATACTGATGACAGAGTTTTCCCTTTGCAGCCACAATAGTTTTTGTATGTGGCTGCGCCCCTCCAGCAACATGTTGTACATCCCCATCTCATCTCACTTATATTTTAACTGTTTTAAAACCATTGATAATGAAATAAAACATTTCTTTTCTTTTTTGTCAACATTTTTGGAATAGTGATCTTTATTTAAAGAAAAGTTTATTTTCCTGTTTTGACCATTATAAAACTACACCTTCCCCACTCATATTTTTGTACAATTCATACATAATGAATCAGTTAAAACAAGTTGGATTCTTAATTTATTTGAGAGGACTTGATTTTCCATCAAAACAAACTCAGTCACCTCCTACACACATGTGTGCACACGCATAAAAACATGAACACACATGCTGGCTCCATCAAGTTCCCTGGTTCTCTACTAGTCTTACCATGTCTTCGAAGGTCCCTTTGTAACAGCCTGCATGCTAAACATCAATTCCCTAGGTGACACTGGCCCCTTCTGAAACCCAGTGATGAGGTCATAAAGAAACTGGGCTTTACCCTACTTGTCACAGCTTGCGAGATGGAGGTTCCAAACATGATTTTTGCTAGCCTCAACAGAGAACCAAGGAACCTAACATAGCTAGTTAGTTGTATATGTGTGTGTGTCCATGTGTAAGATGGTAATGCTAGTTTTGTTTCGATGGCCAAGTAGGGCAACTCAAATAAATTATCTATTTATTTTAACTGATTAATTTAATAGAAACATGATTGTATATAGCTATGAATAGGAAACATTATAGTTTTATAATGTGGACTCAAAGCAAAATGGTGGCTAGCCAAAGGCTACATTGCTTGTAAGACACAGAGGCTGGATGCCACCTTGGCTTATGAGACTCCAAAAATCATGTGGACATAAGATACAAGTACTGGCAGTGGATAGGTAAAGAAATACAGAAAGGCAAATGTGCATGGGAGTTTAGGGTGATGTAGAGAAACATATGAGGAGTGGTGCTTTATTTTTTTTTCAAAATACTTACACTCAGTTCACAATGTCTCTTCCCTTGTTAGTATCTCAAAGTTGTCCTAGGTGCTAAATTTTCCTTCTAACCTTTAGAGACCAGAGGTCTTAAGAAGTTTGGGAAGGACCAAGAAAACAAGGCCGGGCACAGTGGTTCACTCCTGTAATCCCAGGACTTTGGGAGCCCAAGGCAGGTGGATCATGAAGTCAGGTGTTCGAGACCAGCCTGCGAACATAGTGAAACCCATCTCCACTAAAAACATAAAAAATTAGCCAGGTGTGGTGGTGTGTGCCTGCAATCCCAGCTACTCAGGAGGATGAGGCAGGAGAATCACTTGAACCTAGGAGGCGGAGGTTGCAGTGAGCCAAGATCACACCACTACACTCCAACCTGGATTGCAGAGTGAGACTCCATCTCAGAAAAGGAAAAGAAAATGAGCTTAGCTGATACATAACCAGCAGCCATGCAGCCACAAGAAATTCCAATCACCATACAGGAGTATTCCATGAAATCTGTAGTTGCTATTTTTACAGCTGCCCTCTACTTGGCACCAATAAAGCTTGGACTGGACACTACAATTTTTCCACACATGCCTCAAAAGAACCAAATGCTTCCACCACCTTGCCTTTCAAAAGAGTTCCTTGGGCATGCTATATGGTGCTTGCTTCTGCCTTCCCAATCTCCAGTGTTAATATATCCCCTTGGCAGACATGAAGAATACCAGCTACAAGGGAATCCGGGTAATGCAGCATTTAACATCCCTGTCTTTGGGGCACTGGAAGGCAACTAGAGGCAGTTAAGAGTGGTGTTGAGCAAGTCTGCTTGGTGATACATAACAGTGAACTACTTTCTAGATTCCCATCATTTTCAACAAATTCAATGCATGTCTTCTGCAAACTCAGGAGATTATTCCTGAGTGCATTCCCTAAGGAAAGATGTTCAAAACTAGTGCCATCTCAAGGTGTTTGTTCTCTTCTAATATTGTTACAGAGCAATGAATGCTCAGGGTATACGTCATCAGTCTTGTATTTTTCCTACAGCTTGTTTCCACAGCAATTAAAAGCTTGAGGTTATTTCATTGTTTTTTCATGTTTACAAAAATACTGGTGGTGTTGAAAGGACAGATGAATAGGCTCTCTAAGTGTGGCACAGAAAGCAAAGGCAGAAGTTTCAATTCCACAAAGCAGCTCACAAATTCTCCTTTATTGCCAGCACAATCTGCCTCTGGCTTTAAAAACAATAACTGCATCTTTTCATTTTTCTCTCTTAAAAAAATGTGTCCCTGTTCTCAAAGAGACAAATTTTCATTTTTTCCTATGCTTCTAAGAATTTATTAATCTCAGAAGCCAATTATTAGAAGGAAGAGAATATCACAGAAAGAAAACATGAACTATAGATTTGGGAGATAAATGAACAGAGGGAAACTCAAGGGTATTTTAAAGTTACTACTGATTTCTTCACCAGTGTGAAAAACCAAAGGTTTACAATTCCTAAATTAAGGCCTTGAGGTAACACTAGAACATTGTATATTTATCTGTACAAATGGACATTGTATATTTATCAGCCACTTGTGTGGGTGACTCCTAAAATTACCCCTAAAAAGAAGATTTATACTTGCCTCTGTTTGAGCCCTAAGATATCATGGTCAATGGCACCCTCCTAAAATCTATTTTTACCAGCTATAATGGTTAAGAAATAATTTCCTAGGTATAATTTTTACACAAAAATGGCAGAAAATTAATATATGCAATTTGGTGATTTTGTACATATGTATAAACTCATGTTACCATCATAATCCAGGTTATAAATATATTCATCACCTCCAAAGTTTTCTTGTCTGCCTTTGTGGTTTTGTGCATGGAGGAGAGTAAGAACATTTAATATGAGTTTACCCCTCCTAACAAATTTTAGATCCATAATACCTTATTGTTAACTATAGGTACTGTGTTGTATAGCCAATAAGGCCAAAATTCTTGTATTGTATATGCATCTATCCAAACGGCCCCAGGATTAATGGGTGCCTCCTCCACTTACTTGCCCTTTGAAGATGCACAGAGCTAGCCATGCCTTGTAGAGGAATTATTTGGCCAACCCACTTCCCCTTGCTTGGAACCAACCATGAAATAATTAGAATACTGCCTTATCTTTTTCCATTATATTTCTGGAAATTAGGGCGAAATAGGAGGCCAGAGGAAGCATAAAATAAAAGCTAGACTTCAAGACAGAGGAAAGCTGAGAGAGAATAACTGTTTTGAGGCATCCTCTGATCAATGCCATTTAATCTGACACCTTTTGGTTTGTGGATCTGTTCATGATCCCGATTCTTTATATTCTTGCTAAATCTTGGATCCTTCTCAGAATACTTAGCCTAGCTATAGAGAAAAAGCTCAAGCAATTAACTACATTGCAATGTGGAATGTGGTCAATACCTAAAAGATGTACGGTTAAAGCACTATATATAGGAATTCAGAGGAGAGGTTACTATATATGCTTGAATACAAGGCAAGTCATTTTTCTACAAATTACCTCTCCCTTATATTGCATTCCTCATACACTGTGTCACATTACATGTTCCATCAATAAATATAGTTTGAACAACAACTACTATTCCAGAAAAACATATTAGCCTAAACACAATCTTAGGTAGACAAAGTACTCAAGGCCTTAACGTAGGAATTGTAAACCTTTGCTTTTTCACATTGGTGAAGAAATCAGTAGTAACTTTAAAGTACCCTGGAGTTTCCCTCTGCTCATTTATCTCCCAAATCTATAGTTCATGTTTTCTTTCTATGATATCCTCTTCCTTCCTTGGGTCTCTTACTTCAGGGTATATCAGAATCAACTGGAGCATTTTTTAAAACACAGATTGCTGAGCCCCATCCTAAAACTTTGAGGTCTAGGGTGAGGCTGAAGCATTCATAGTTCTAACAAATACCCAAGTAATGCTCATGCTGCTAGTCTGAGGACCTTATTTTGAGAACCACTGCTCTACTAATAATAGTTTCAAATCAGTGGTTCTAAACTCTTGTTGCACATTAGAATTCTCTGGGGAGATTTCACAAACCAAAATTCCAAGGCTGCATCCCAGATCAATCAAATTAGAACGCTGGGGAGAGGACCTCAGGGTGTCTTGCTTATAGTTTTTATGCTCTTCAAGTAATTCTAGGCTACAGCTAGGGTTGAAAACACCTGTTTTAAATCAGTATCAACCAATTTCAGCTAAAATTATCAGGGTATTTTCCTATATTACAAGTCACCAAGAAAAAATAATAATTAGTTTTTTAAAGAGGAAAACATATTCGGCCTAAACTCAGTAAATAATCTTAGGGTATGTGGCTTTACATGTGCAAATGATGATACATGGTTCATTTGTGGAAATCACTAATATATGCCTAAAGGAAAGAATGGAAAATAAAGAAATGAAACACTCTTCTAATCATACAGGTATGGATTTTTGCAGCTTGGGTAAAAGCCTCTAGTAGCAGCATTACAGGAAGTGGTATATTTCGAACAATATAAATGAAAGCAAAGATGGGGTCTTCTGGAAAATCATGTTGGAGGACCAAAATGAGTGATTTTAGTGATCATAAAGATAATGATACTGAAGGCATAGGTGCCACGTTTGAATAACATTGTTTTAAAAAAGTGAAAATAGAACAAAGCAATATTTCTAAAATAACTGAGGTTTTATAAATGTGATTTTAAATATGCATGTGTAACTGTATTGATACATTTGATATTGTCAGTAGACTATACATACGTGTGTGTGTGTGTGTGTGTGTGTGTATAGTAATGTGGATTGGTCAAATGTATTGAGTACTAGCAATACAGATATGAAGCCATAGTTTATAATCATCTTTGAAAATGTATTTGAAATATGTGAATATCTTCAAAATATATTTGAGTTGGCCAATTTTTTTTGAGACAGCGTTTCGCTCTTGTTGCCCAGGCTGGAGTGCAATGACACGATCTCAGCTCACTGCAACCTCCGCATCCTGGGTTCAAGTGATTCTCATGCCTCAGCCTCCCGAGTAGCTGGGATTACAGGCATGCACCACCATGCCTGACTAATTTTGAATTTTTAGCAGAGATGGGGTTTCCCCATGTTGGTCAGCCTGGTCTCAAACTCCTGACCTCAGGTGATCTGCCCGCCTCCGCCTCTCAAAGTGCTGGGATTACAGGCATGAGCCACCATACCCCGTCAGCCAATATTTTTTATTCTGTCCACTCATGAACTTGGATAACATCTCATGTCCAGGGATATACAGAATTTTTGGCTAAAAGCATCAGGAATGTCTTTCTGAAAGAGGTGGTATTTGAGCTAGTCTTCATAAAATAAGTAGGTATTCATCAAATAACTAGAAAGTAGAAAGTTCTTCCAAACAGGAGAAACCACGAGTTGTGGAATTGTGAAAAGAAAGCAAAAGGTGAGTAGTAAAAATGCCAAGATGAAAAAGTAATACACTGCTAAATGATGGCAACTTAACATCAAAAGATAAGGAAATTTTACTTTTATTCAGAGTATATTCCAGATTTCCAGTAACAGATCTCTGGAAACATCCTACTGCTCCTCACCCCTCTTCAGCCTTCACTTCTCTTCAGAAAAACTTGAAACTTTCAAAAATGATTCTAAATGCTGGCTTAACATCTGTATTGCTAGTCCTCATCTGACATTCAAAAACTCTGTCATAGATTCCCATGAACAGTTAGAGATCTTAAAGCAGAAGATAACTTGTCACATAAATTTAGTATTTCAATTATCTATTGCTATGTAACATGCATCCAAAAAATTTAGTGGTTTCTAAAATCAACTTATTACCTTTCATGACTGTCTATTAATGAGGTGTTTCTTCTGCCTTACACAGCATTGGTTAAGATACAGGGATATTTACAAAATTCAGAATGGTTATTGAGTTGTCAGCCGGAGGCTTTAGTTCTCCTGCAGGTGGGACTCTCCACATAGCTACTTGGGTTTCTTCACAATAAGGTAAATAGGGTCAAAGAATGACCATTCAGGACAGGAAGTGGAAGAAACACAGAGCCATGGCCGCTATGGTTGCTGTTTGTGGTGGTCTAGGGAGGAAGAAAGTCACACACCTGGTAACAGCTGCTATCAGCCTTACACATCCCAGGACTCACACAGTGCTGTGGAGAAGAGGATTTTCACAATATAAACAGGTATCCAGCAATGAGGACCTGCCCATTCCAATGGAAAGCCCTTATAAAGAACCTCTTAAGAAATGTATTTTGTGTGGAAAGCGTGTAGATTATAAGAAGGTACAGCTTTTGGCCCATTTGTTTCTCCATTTACTGGAGGCATTTATGGAAGGCCTTTGTGTGAAGAAACAGAAAGAAATAAAAGCAATTAAGAGAGCTCAAATAATGAGGTTTATGCCAGTTACATACAAGGATCCTGCATATCTCCAGGACCCTAAAGTTTGTAACAGCAGATATCAGGAACAACTTCTATCACGTTACCACCAACAAACTTATTTTACAGCAAAGAATGACTATTCTAAAAGGTAAATGAGTAAGCTACAGATCTCTTAAGGCTCATCCATTGATGTTACTCAGTATCACTTGAGATACATTCTGTTCCAAACAGGTCACAGGAATGGGCCAGATTCAACAGGGGAAAAAAAGCTGACTCCACCTTTCCATAGAGGAGGGGCAAGATCACATCGCAAACGTGTATGTGGGATGGTAAATATAGTTATAGCCACCTTTGAAAACACAATGTACCGCACACACAGAAGTCTAGCCGTTAACCAATACGTGGGGACTTCAGGGGTTAGCAGTAAATGTGATGACAGTAGTGTATAAAATTATATAAATTATTACATTTAAAAATCATCTTAAAGCATAAAGAGAAATCAAAAATTAGCCAGACTGAGAAGGTAAAGATCTTTATTATTCTTCATCAGGATGAGATAATAGATATAGATAAAACCAGCTGCAATGTTGTCAGCTAAACAGTAGGTGCTGGACCGTAATAATTCCAAGGAAGCAAAGTGGATCTGAGTTTTAATAAACAAATATATATATTGACTTAATATATATTAAATATTTATATATAATTTTCTAGAAAATATTATATATATATAAATACATGGAATTTTCCAGAATACCTTTTGTGGTCATGTCTTTCTTATTCAACTTGATTGTGGTAGCAATGGTGATAGCAGCGGGAGGATAACAGTAGAATCTATTTTTTAAAATCATAACATTTTTATGGGGACTTCCAGTTTCCAATTCTGCACGTTAGGAATTTGGAAGTCACCACTTTGTCCTACAAGTAAAAAGCTGAACAAACTGAAAACTCAACAATTCTTCGATCCATAAGAGAAGTGTGGTCATAAGGCAAACTGCTGTCCCCAAGATTGAAGAAACAGATAGGTGCATACAGAGAAACACAACATAGCAGAGCAGAAACCTTATTGGGAACCAAAGGTGATACAGGAAAATCTGGACTGTAATTCACAAATTGCCGTAGGCAGAGCATGGACAACTCTGAGAGTTAAAAACTCCAAGGTGGGCTGGGCACGGTGGCTCACACCTGTAATCCCAGCACTCTAGGAGTCCAAAGCAGGTGGATCACAAGGTCAGGAGTTCAAGACCATCCTGGCCAACATGGCAAAACCTCATCTCTACTAAAAATACAAAAATTAGCCAGACGTGTTGGCGTGCACCTGTACTCCCAACACTCAGGAGGCTGAGGCAGTGGAATCACTTGAACCCAGGAGGCAGAGGTTGCAGTGAGCCAAGATCATGCCACTGCACTGAGCCTGGGCAACAGAGTAAGACTTTATCTCAAAAAAGGAAAGAAAAGAAAAGCAAGGCAAAGAAAAGGAAAGGAAAAAAAGAAAAGAAAAGAAAAGAAGCCATCTCTATAACATAAAAGCACAAGGTAAAGCAGCAACTGCTGGTGTAGAAGCTGCAGCAAGTTATCCAGAGGATCTAGCTAAAATAATTGACAAAAGTGGCTACATTAAACAACAGATTTTCAATTTAGATTAAACAGCCTTATAGTAGACAAAGATGTTATCTAGGACTTTCATAGTTAGAGAGAAGAAGTCAATACACATATGAAAAGATGGTAACTTTAATCAGAGTTTTGTAGCTTTCCTCATATAGATTTTGTACATGTTTCCTTAAATTTATACCTAAGTATTTCATTTTTGAGGGTGCTAAAGCAAATAATATTGTGTTTTTAAACTTCGAATCTCACATGTTCATTGTTGGCATATAGGAGAACAATTAATTTTTTAATATTAACCTTACATCCTGCAACCTTGCTATAATAGCTTATTAGTACCAGGAAGATTTTGTCAATTCTTTCAGATTTTCAACATTGACAAAAATGTCATCTACAAATAAGAACAGTTTTATTTCCTTCTTCTCAATCTATATATTTCTTATTTCCTTTTCTTGCCTTTTTGCTAGGTAAGATGTAGAGTATGATATTGAAAATATCCTCCACATCATGTGTCATTAGAGAAAGGCAAATTAAAACAACAATGAAATGCCACTATACATCTATGAGGATGGCTAAAACCCAAAACAGTAAAAATAGTAAATGCTCACAATGATGTGGAGCCGGGCGCGGTGGCTCAAGCCTGTAATCCCAGCACTTTGGGAGGCCGAGGCGGGTGGATCACGAGGTCAACAGATCCAGACCATCCTGGTCAACATGGTGAAACCCCGTCTCTAATAAAAATTACAAAAAATTAGCTGGGCACAGTGGTGCGTGCCTGTAATCCCAGCTACTCAGGAGGCTGAGGCAGGAGAATTGCCTGAACCCAGGGGGCGGAGGTTGCGGTGAGCCGAGATTGTGCCATTGCACTCCAGCCTGGGTAACAAGAGTGAAACTCCGTCTCAAAAAAAAAAAAAAAAAAAAAAAGCACAGGAATTCTCATTCTTTGCTGGTGGAAATGTAAAATGGCACAGCCACTTTTGAAGACAGTTTTGTGATTTCTTCCAAAACTAAAGATACTTTACTATACAATCCAGCAATCACCTCCTTGTTATTTACCCAAAGGAGTTGAAAACCTATATCCATATAGAAACTTGTACACAGATGTTCATAGCAGCTTTATTAATCGCCAAAACTTGGAAGCTGCCAAGATGTCCTTTAGTATGTGAATGAATAAACTGTGATACATTGAGACAATGGAGTATCATTCATATGCTAAAAAGAAATGAGCTATCAAGCCACGGAAAGGCATTGAGGAAACTTAAATTCATATTACTAAGTGAAACAAGCCAACATTAAAAGGCTACAGACTATATTATTCTAACTATATGACATTCTAGAAAAGGCAAAACTATGGAGACAGTGAAAAGATCAGTGGGTTTCCAGGTGTTAGGGGCAAGGGAGGTGTGAATATGTAGAGTACAGAGGAATTACAGGGCAGTGAAAATACTGTGTGATAGTATAACGGTGGATACATGCCGTTAATACATTTGTTCAAATGCACAGAACTCACAACACGAACGTAAACTATGGATTCTCAGTCATAATGATGTGTCAGTGTAGTTCATCAGTTGTAACCAATTTACCACTTTGGTGGGGGAATGTTTATAACTAGGAAGACTATGCATATGTAGGGTACAAGGTTTATGGGATATCTCTGTATCTTTCTTTCAATTTTCTTGTGAACCTAAAATTGCTCTCAAAATTGTCTTTAAAAAAGATCGTAACAGGCTGGGCATGGTGGCTCACATCCATAATCCCAGCACTTTGGAAGGCCAAGGTAGGCGGCTCACGAGGTCAAGAGATCAAGACCATCCTGGCCAACATGGTGAAACTCCGTCTCTACTAAAAATACAAAAATTAGCTGGGTGTGGTGGTGCATGCCTGTAGTCTCAGCTACTCAAGAGACTGAGGCAGGAGAATCACTTGAACCCGGAAGGAGGAGGTTGCAGTGAGCAGAGATCATGCCACTGCACTCCAGCCCAGTGACAGAGAGAGACTCCACCTCAAAAAAAAAAAAAAGTAACAACTACCATTTACTGAATTATTTGTCTAACTAAGTACTGGAAGCCATCATTTAATTCTCTTTCAACATTTAATTGTCACAACCACACTGTGAGAAAAATACTACCACCTTAATTTTATAGAAAAGTGAAGCTTCAAGAGATCATACACTTTTCCTGAAGTATAGAGCTAGCAACCCATAAAGATGGGGTTCTAGCTCTGGAGTTGACAGGTTTGTTGTTTTGTTTTCTGTAAAGGACCACACAGTAAACATGTTTGGCTTTGTGGGTCATCTGGTCTCTGTCACAACTAAACAAGTACTCTACTGTGCCACTGTAGCGTGAAAGTGGCCAAAGATAATAATGCAAACTAATGAGCAGGACTGTGTTTCAACAAAACGTTATTTATAAAAATAAGCAGTAGATAAGATCTGGCCTGCAAGCTATAATTTTCTGACTCCTATTCTTGCTCAAGACTGATCTAAGCTTCTTGACTCAGATTTCATGAAAATATGTCTTTTATATCTTTACATCCCCATGCAACATCTAGCACACCAACCATGTTTGCCTAGTCACTCAAAAAATATTTGTTGATGGACTGACCAATAAATATGACTAATACTAAAAACCAAAAAGTCAACTAATACTTATTGGGCACCTACTATTTCCTAGGCACTGTTATGATCACTTGATATATGTCACCGAACAAAACAGAAATCCTTGCCTATGAGGAGCTTAAAATTTATAAATCTCCAACTCATATAGCATAATTACATGGGTTTCATATTACTGTATAACAAATTACCACAAACATAATGGCTTAAAACAACACAATTCTGTTATCTTACTGTTCTGTATGCAAGAAGTCCAACATGAGTCTCACCAGGCTAAAATGAAGGTATTAGCAGGGCTGTGTTCCTTTTTGGAGGATCTAGTGGAAGCTTTGTTTCCTCCCTCATTATGGCTCTTGGCAGAATTCATTCTCTAAAGACAGTTCCCAGTGTCTCAGAACTAGCAACTGGGTGTCGAATCACTCTCCTGCTTCCATCTTTCTTTCTGACTACAGCCAGGAACTGTTCTCCAATTTTAAGGACCTATGTGATTAAATTGGGCCTACTTGGATAATCCAGTATAATCTCCCCATCTCAAGTTCCTTAATTTTAGTCACATTTGAAAAGTCTCTTTTGTCATGTAAAGTAACATATTCACAAGTGCCAGAGATTAGGACATGGGCATCTTTTGGGGGACATTATTTTGTCTACCACAAATACCATCATAGAATTTTATATTAAATCTGATGAATTTGATCTTTGCCAATGGATCACACTCCTAGTGAATCAATATATGATATAAATAATAAATTATGTAATTATAAATATAAATCAATGTGTATGATAATTCATTAATATCAGATAGAAAAAATTACACTTTCCCTAGCCTTGCTCAAATCTGTAGATTTGAGAATTGCTAATGCTCAAGCCAGTCCTAAATAATGCCAGCAGTTTTCAGAGACTCTTACCTAAAATTCAAAACATTAAAAACAAGTATTTTTATCATAAGCCTGACATATCTTGAATGAATTCTCCATTTTGAACACATACTGTGCATTATTAACTCCTGCCTAAAAATAAGATTCCTACATGTTATTGAACTGAAGCACTATCCCTGCCCTTGCCATGTTAGCTCAGGCCACTTGACGGGGCCTCTGCCTTAGCTTTATGATTTGCCTTTCAGTCCCCTAACGTTGACTAGAATTTTAGCTGGAAAGCTGTCATCTTCTCTGATCCTTACCAATCCCCACTACTGCACTGATATCCCAGGCACTGGTACGGTCTTCCTCCAACCGAGATGGACAATATCAATCATAATGCAAGACTTTTAGCTCCAGGAAAGTTACTCTCTGGTTTGCCCAACCTTTTATTCATTGAAAGGATCTAAACTGGCCCAAATTCCCCTAAGCTACAACATTGAGGCTTGGTCTACTCATCACTCTAGCTTCTCAACCCTAGGCCTACCCTTAAAGCTAGCCTAGTTCCCAAAATCCAACCCTATGTGTATTATTTGTCTTCCTTAATGGCTTTACCATCTACCCATGGTCAAATTAAAAACCTTAGAGTAATATTCAATTCCACTCTCCTTTATCCCCAACTTTAAGTCACCATATTGTACTGATCACCATGGAACAAAGCATAGAGAAAAAGGACTGGCTTGGCAGGGGAAATAACAGTTTCTGTTTTAGAGAAAAAGCCTACTTTTCACCCTGAGACATCCTTGGCAATGAAGCACCCTCAGGTCAGTAGAGAAGGTTCTTTATGATCTCTTGAATGAAAGGAGACTTTTGAAAGTTCTGCTTCTGGTTCAAGTAGAAAGAATATTAATCTTAGAGTTATAAATACCTGATTTCTTTTCTAGGCTTTGCTGCCTACTTCGATTAATTTTTCAACGAGGAAATGCAAATAACACCTACTTCATGGGGTTGTTTTGAAAATTAAATAAGGTAATGAGTATGAAAGTACTTTGTTATCATTATGATTATCCCACTGATGCCCCCCTGTCTCCACTGCAACAAATATTACAACTGTTCAGGGTAAGGGGTGAGTATTATAAGCTAATCATTCAGTTTCACTCAAAAGACCATTCACTTTTGTTTTATCATATTAGCAGAGGTTATTTTACTCTAATCCTGTCCATCAAGTTACATTTTGGACAGAGCTCAGTCTAATCCAACCTGCCAATATTCGGCTTGGCTCTACTTAAAGATTCATTCAACCACCTTCTCTGAAAGCACAAGCCAACATTTGTGTATGTTTGTATCATAAATCATATGCTAACAAGATGCCAAAAGCAGTCACCTCTTTTATGAATCAGTCATTGATTCCCAAGACTGAATTAGCCCCTTCTTCTTCTATATTCCATCATATGTTGCCAACCCTGTGATAGCATTTGTAATATGGCATTATAATATTGTCTTTGATCTTCTACTAGAGATTGTGAGCAACTCTAGGGTACAAATTTAGTCTTTGTATTCTCATTCATGACACACAGTAGATAGCCAATACGTGTTTAATTAAAACAAAGGAGGGAGTAGAAGGAGATCCACGCTATAGGGGAAATCACCCCTTAAATAGCTACATTACTCTAGCGTATTTTAGGTATGTAGGAATTTCAAATAAAGGAGAAATAAAGAAAAAACATTCTTTCCAAAAATCTCCAGTTTAGTTTTGTACAGCATGTTTAAGAGGTGCTACCAGTTGTTTGTAAGTGCAATATAAATTAGGTTAATTATTCCAAACACTTCACATTAGAGATATGTGAAAGAAGAAGCAGTTTATTTGAATCTCTTAGCTCTTGAGTGATATGTCCTGTGCCTTCTGGACGTATCACTTAAGTTTTGTTTAAAGAAAACTCTAGCATTACATCTAGAATATAGATGTGCTGGTGAGAAGCAATATCAGTGAGGGAGGAAATTTTCTCATTTGGAAAGTTGTTCCTATAAGAATTTCCATTATATACTTTCAAATAATCACCTATCTTGATATCATATACTCCCTTCTTGGTTCATTGATATTTAAGTTTAAAATTAGCCCAAGCAACCCTTGGATTAAATGCAAATGAAAAT
The DNA here is from genome assembly GCF_049354715.1 of Callithrix jacchus. Lineage (NCBI taxonomy): Eukaryota > Metazoa > Chordata > Mammalia > Primates > Cebidae > Callithrix > Callithrix jacchus. Next base: position 23,681,063 of record NC_133524.1, read on the forward strand.
TCTGTGCTATAGCATACACTTTTTAAGGCACTGCTACCATTGGAAAACATGATTCTCCTGAGTTCTGGAGTTAGGTAAGAGGTCAGGGCTTCAATGACTACCCTACTGAGCTTCAGTCATGCATCACAAATGTCGACAGGTACCCCTGAGAGTCTTGTTGAAATGCAGATTCTGATTCAGTGGGTATGATTCAGTGGATCCAGGTCATGTACAAAGTCTGACTTTTTAACATTTCTAACAATTTCCCAGGTGATGCCCAAGCTTCTGATCTGCAAACCACATATTGAGTAACAAAGTTATCATAGACATGATGATTTTTTAAAATTCACTATCAGTGACAATTTTTAAGGTAAACTGCCACAGTATTTCCTCTATGTCAATAGTTATGAAAATTTTTCCCACTTAACACCTTTTACTTGAGAGAATAACAGCCTTGAAAATAATAAACAGCCTTGAAACATTGAAGCTTTTAGTCCGAATTTAATCACTATGCAAAATGTGGCTTATGTAATGATTAAGAAATGATAATGTCCTTGGCAGATGAGGTAAATTATGTTTAAGCTACATTTTCTTTCTTCAAAAAGCCCTTTTTCTATGTCTCAACATGGGAATAAAAGGGATTTCTCATCTCATGTGAGCATTTCCCATAATGAGATAGCTCTTGTGATAATTTAACTGACCAGGAAAGTCAATCCAGACATCCCTTAATCAGTAATGACAAATCAAAGCAACTTAAAAGTAAAATAAGTTGTGATTTCCAGTACTTGCCATATTAAATTTTAGCCATGCCCTAGAGTTATAAAACTGCTTCATCATCAATCCATTCTCCATGCCACTAACAATACTTATTTTGGCTGAGCATTCAAATTCAAGAGTAGAAATTTTAAACTAAATGATAGAAGAACTACAGTCCCTAGAGAGCATACATTCTTCCATGGCAGTATTTAAAATCTGCAAGACCTCACACTCAGTTTGAAAGCTTTCCCTCTCATTTTCAGCTTCTCACTAATCCTCTTTTATTCTGTTTCCTCCCTACCATAATCAGTTGATAGGCTGTATAAAGTTGTGGATAAAGTAAATTTTATGAGAAAAATTATATATATATATATATATATATACACACACACATAAAATTGTACTTTAGGTTCTGAGGTACATGTGCAGATCATGCAGGATTGTTGCATAGGTACACACATGGCAATATGGTTTGCTGCCTCCATCCCCCTGTCACCTATATCTGGCATTTCCACCCATAAATTATATTTTAAGTACACTTAACAAAAATTACTTTTTCTGATGAATTCTATACAAAGAAATAAATCATTCTTTGTAAACAATCATTCCCCAAATATCTGTTAACAATGTTTTCAAGTTCTTTTCTCATTATTTTAAAGCTGAATATGTCTGTACTTTTATTTTATGCATCACTTTAAGTATTTTTGTTTTGTTTAATTTGACAAAGGGAAACTAACACCTATAAGACTGGTGAAGGATCTGGGGCTAACAAGAGGAGGAGGTGACTACCAGTAGTAAGGCTAAAAGTGTAAGAGGAGAGATCCATTATCTAGAACCCAGGAAGACCTGTGGTTAAAGTAAAGGGACACGCTGTGCCCTTGAATACAGGAATACAGCCACTTCCCTTCCACTCACTGAACCCAACACTGAATTGACAATGTCAACAGAAGTCAGACTCCTAAAGCACAGAGCAGGAAAGCAGGGTAGAGAAGCATGGAGATAGAACTTATACGGCTGTAAAAAGTGTACTGGGCACAGTAGCAGGTATTGATAACATATAGGAAATAGGAGAATTGAGGGAACATTCACTTACTGAATGTTGAGACCATTAATCCTTTCCCCAGAGTCAGCTCCAGAATTTCAATAGCCAGGTTTCAATACTCCAGGCAGGAGATTGGATGGTTCATCTCTGGGGGATGAAGAAGAAATGAAAAGCTAAATTAAATGTTGGAAGACAGAATTGAGAAAAAAAATTCCTTAATATAAACCAAAAAGATGAATAAATGAAAAATCAGAGAATAAGATAAGAAAAGTGACGATGAAGCCAATGGTTCCAGAATTCAACGTGAATAAACAGCTATAGAGTCCCAGCACGTGAAGGGTGATAATGAAGGAGAAGAAATTATTTTTAAAAATTCAGCAAAACTTTCCAGATGGATTTCCAGATTGGAAAGACTTGCCAACTATGCAGCACAATAGATTAAATCAGGCCCTCACCAAGGAAACTTTACCATAGAATTTAAGATCACTGAGAAAAACTGAAGATACTGTGAGCTTCCAGAAAGGGAGAAAAAACAGGTCATATACAAAGAATCAAACATGAGACTATTTCTGACTTTTTAACAGAAAAATAAGAAGCCTGTAGGCAATGGAGCAATATCACTGAACTTTTGAAGAAACACAATACCCAACCTATAATTCTATACTCAGCCAAATTATCAATTAAAAGACTTTTTCAGATATGCAAAAACTCAAAATTTTATCTCCTAGCATCTCTTTCTCATTTGGTTACTGAAAAATGTGTTATATCAAAATGAAGGGTGTAAACCAGAATAGAGGAGGAAATAGAATACAGGAACCAAAAAACTCAGGAAAAAAGATATCCCAGAATAACCCATATGCACCATGCAGGGAAAATAACCAGTCCAATTTAGAGAGACTTTTTTCAGAAAAAATAAAATGCCTGAATGCATTAGGGAGAAACTTAGATAATTAATTAGTGACATAAGTTTTGTTAGTGATAAGTATATATAAAAGTAGGTATAAGTTTCATTAGTGATAAGTATATATGAAACTGGGTAACTATAACATAAGGCAATTGTTAGTTTCTGAAAAAAATATTTTGCAAAAAACAAAGAATCACAATATATGATGCAGCTCAGTTACAAATAGTGTTTACACAGTTACACTAATATAAATATTGAAGATTGAAGGTTGCACTAATTTACAACAGGAAGTCTGAATATATGAGGATGGAGAAAAAAAGAGAATGGAATTTTCATTTTTCTTTCTGGAATGTCAGTCAATAATATTTATATCCAGAAAATCAAGAAGTAGGAAGAAAAGCATGTTATTTAGGGAAATGGAGGTAAATACTCAAAAGATATAGCTAAATGATTATTGTAGTTTTCTGTATAATTTGCACACAAATAATAAGTAGCCATATTTTTCTGCATTCAAAATTTAATAACATTTTTAAATTAAATTTAAAATATAAAAATCAGTTTCAAAATTTTAAACATAAATATTTCCGTCACTTCAGAGGTTACAATTTGGACAGAGCTCAGTCTAATCCAACCTGCCAATATTCGGCTTGGCTCTACTTAAAGATTCATTCAACCACCTTCTCTGAAAGCACAAGCCAACATTTGTGTATAACAAATTACATCATGAAATTTTTGTCTTTCTTTACATGATTATTTTTTAACAAATTTAATTGCAAAGGGAAATGTTTGCTATTCTAATTATTTCATAAAACATGATTAAATCAAATGTTGACATTAAAGTAAATGATTCCTCTTATTCTTTTGTTTACTAAAACATAAATAAAGAACCTATATGCATCTTTGAAGATTTCTACAATTTCTTACATTGATTAATCTTTGTACCATGTTTAGATTATTATGACTTGAAATTCTTCTTGAAAGTTGACATTACCCTTAATGAAATACTGGAAGTTTGAAATAATGGAAATTCCTTGCTATATAATAGATGAAAATTATAAATCTTTTTTTCTAAGACTGACTTTCTTTGTCAAGACTTTGATGAACAGTTTCTAATACTGACATTTTCCCAGGACAATTTGAAGATTATACTTTAGAATTCTTAATTAAGTTCTGTTGCTTCAACATGCCAACACTATAGCACATCAACAATGTGAATTTTCTCCTCCACTTTGTATAATGCCTCTTAAAATCTATGATAGGAAAAAATTATCTTACTCATTTCACCAATCTCTTAACTAGGAAAAAAAGAAGAGGATATGGCTTCATACTGTGCTTAGAGAGTGGATAGAAACTGAGAAGTATGCTAAGAAAATATAAAGATTTACCTAAAATTCATTTGCATAGTAATTTGAAAAGAATATATGTCCATGACTATTTAAGTTATGAAAAAATGAATAGGAGAATTGACATGGAAAAACATAATTATCAATTCCAAATCAAAAGATGAAAAAATAATATCAAGCTCTATGATTCACATTTTATATGTATTAGTTTATATAATCCTAAAAACAAGCATGTAAATAAACACTATTACTATAGTAACCTATTTTACAAATAATGAAGCTGAGACATGAAAGTGAAGAAATTTACCCTGCTAGAAAGTTGTAAATATGGAAAGCAAACCCAAACATCTTTGAACAGAAAACTATCTTTTAAGTCACTATTCTAAAACAATTTATATTTAACTTTTAGCTAATTATGGTATTTCAACAGATTCTATTTGTGTAGTATAAATATAAGAACAGTTTATCTTTCTCCTCATTCATTTTCAACTTCAATGCTGTTATGAATTTTCTTCAATGTTTGTGATCCAGTCCTAACCTAGCCCTGTTTAAGAAAAAAAAAAGAAAGAAAGAAATTGGAGCCAAGATGACCAACTAGATGCAGCCAGGAAGAGCTTCAACCACCAAGAGAGACCAGACCATCAAATAGACTGGGATATTCTGAACAGATTTTTAGAAAGAAGGCATTAAGAGTGGACATACAACAGGTGCAAATCATATGATGATAGGGGAGGAGGCTGGAAACCCTGAAGGGAGTTGCCAAGCACCTGTTCCTGGCCCTGAGAAGCTCCTAGGAAAGGGGTGAGTGAAATGGGTGTAGAATGGCCCACTTTCACCATGAACCTTCATGATCCTAGCTATGGAGGATGCCACAATTCCCAGGCACATTTAAGTTGGCGGCGAGAACTGCCTAGCAAGTTGGCAGAGACAGCACTCCAGCCTGTGTGGAGCCCAGAAGGTTTGGCATGGGATCGGCTGCAGTGGAGCACAGCCATGGGCACCCATCCCCCAAGGCTCACCATACTTCTCTAGGTGACTTTAGACTTTGTTATTAATAGCTGCCAGAACTAGACAGAGCAAGGCTGCCTTACTGGTGAGAGATGGACAGTCTGATCTGAGAACCCCCTGTCTTCTGGTCATTTCCAGGATCCCTGCCTGGCTGAAGCCACTTGCAGTACAACTAATGCCATAGCTCTTTCACCACCATACCCCACCTAACCATTGGAGTGCTTTTGCTAATGGATATCCACCAGCAGACATTGACCCACAGCCTTCCTCCGCCAGTGTGCAATCACCTGCAACCTCTTCCCACTGCCCTGCCAGCATACATGTGTGTACAGACCTGTCACCACCTTGCCAGCCCACATGTGCATGGGAGCCCACCACTGCACCACTGGAGTGCTTTTCCCAGCAGCCCCATCAGAGTGTTGTTCCTAGCAGACTGGGAACACTTTGACCTCTCCAGTGTATCAGCTGCTTAACCTCAAAAAAACCATAGAATAAGGCTATGGGTCTGGTACCAGCCTCTTATGGTTACAGCATGTAGCCCAGTAGTGCTGAGTTGAGTCTGGGCCTCCTGAAAACATCCAGAAATGCAGCCAATTGGCTAAGCCCAACTTACACTGCAGTTAAACCCTCAAGGACCTCAATATAAAAGCAAAAAGGCTCATCCAAAAGACAGCAACTTCAAAGTTTGAAAGAATATCAGCCCACACAGATGAGAAAGAATCAGTGTAAGAACTCTGGCAACTCTAAAAATCAAAGTGTCTTCTTACCTCCAAATTACTGCACCAGGTCCCTAGCACTGGTTCATAACCAGACTGAAATGGCTGAAATGACATAAAATTCAGAATCTCTATGGCAAGGAAGCTCATCAACATACAAGATAAGGTTAAAATCCAATCCAAGGAAAACAATAAAATGGTCCAAGAGTTGAAAAATGACATAGCCATTTTAAGAAAGAACCAAACTGTACTTCTGGAAATGAAAAATTTACCACAGGAATTTCAGAATGCAATTGGAAGCATTAATAACAGAATAGACAAAGCTAAGGAAAGATATCAGAGCTTAAAGACAGTTCCTTCTAATTAATGCAGGCAGAATAAAATAAAGATATAAGAATTTTTAAATGAACCAAACCTCCAAGAATTGTGGTACTATTTAAAGAAATCAAACCTACAAATCACTGGCATTCCTAAAAGAGATGGAGAGATAGAAAGACATTTGGAAAACTTATTTGAGGATTTTGTCCACAAAAATTTTCCTAACCTTGCTAGAGAAGTCAACATGCAAATTCAGAAAATTGAGAACCCTTGCAAGATATTATACAAGATGATCATCCCCAAGACACATGGTCGGCCGATTCTCAAAAGTCAATGTGAAAGAAAAAGTCTTAAAGACAGCCAGAGAGAATGGACAGGTCACATAAAAAGGGAATGCCATTAACAGCAGACCTTTCAGCAGAATCCTTATAAGCCAGAAGAGATTGGGAGCCTATATTCAGCATCTTTAACCTTTTTCCCATTTAGAATAAAAAAGTGCAGCTCACTGCCAATGCTCATTTAATTATGTATAAACATGCTCCTTGAGGCTGAAGCACAGCTGACTGATTTTCAATGTGAAAATAAAATATAAAAGCTTCACTTGGAGTTATTTCTAAACAAAACTAACATCAGAATCATTAGAATTATCTATTTCAGGAAAATCAGATTCATCAAATGAATCTTTGGCCAACTGTTTGAGAACAAAGTTAACATCATGCATAGGAATGCTACATTTTCTAAAATGTGATATTCTCAGTGATCAAGAATTACTCTATTTTGTAAATGGAAATACCACTACTAATACCAGAATGCTATAAATATAATGATGTTTTTTGTTTCTAAGTTGACACACTAGAGCAATGCAAAAATAATAATAAAAGTGAGATATTTTGTGACAAATTTATCTCAGAGTAAATGCTGTAGCTGCCAGCAGATATTCTTGGGGTATTAAGGGAAAAAGGTTAAAGAAAAGACATTCCAACCAAGAATTTTATATCCAGCCAAACTAAGCTTCACAAGTGAAGGAGAACTAAAATCCTTTTCACACAAGCAAATGCTAAGGGGATTTGTTTCCACCAGAGCTGTCTTACAAGAGGTTCTTTAGGTAGTGCTAAACATGGAAATGGAAGACTGGTACCTGCCACCATAAAAACACACTTAAGTACTTAGCCCACTGACATTATAAAGCAACTATACAACGAAGTCTACACAACAACCAGCTAACAACATGATGACAGGATCAAATCCTCACATATAAATATTAACCTTGAATATAAATGGGCTAAACACCCACACTTAAAAGATACAGAGTGGCAAGTAGGATAAAAAAGCAAGACTAACTATATGTTGTATTAGGGTTCTTCAGAGGGACAGAATCAATAGGATATGTGTATATATAAAAGGGAGTTTATTAGGAAGAATTGGCTCATGCGATTACAAGGCAAAGTCCTGCAATGGGGGAAAGAGAGAAGCCATCATTGACTCATTCAGGTTTGAAAGCCTAAAACCCAGGAAAGCTGACAGTATAGCCTTTGGCCTGTGGCCAAAAGCCTGAAAGTACCTAGGAAGCTGCTGGTACAAGTCCCAGAGTCTAAAGGCTGAAAAACCTACATTCTGACTTCTAAGGGCAGGAGGGGAAGAGTGGAAGCAAGCGTCCAGCATGGGAAGAAGAAAGAGAGCCAGAAGACTCAGTAAATAAACTTATCTAACCTTCTTCCACCTGCTTTGTTCAAGCTGCCCTGGCAGCTGATTGGATGGTACCTACCCACATTGAGGTGGGTTTTCCTCTCCTAGTCCACTGAATTAAAAGGCAGTCTCCTGTAGCTATACCATCACAAACACATGCAGAAACAATATGTTACAAGCCGTCTAGGCATCCCACAATCCAATCAAGTTGACACCTAATGTTAACCATCACATTTGTCTTCAAGAGATCCATGTCACATGCAATGGCTCAAAGTAAAGGGATGGAGAAAGATCTATCAAGCAGATGTAAAACAAAAAAATCAGGGGTTGCTATTCTAATTTCAGACAAAACATACTTTAAATCAACAACAATCAAAAAGGACAAAGAAGGGCATTACATGATGATAAAGGGTTCAATTCAACAAGAAGACTTAACTATCCTAAATATATATGCACCCAACACTGGAGCATCCAGATTCATAAAACAAGCTCTTAGAGACCTGCAAAGAGACTTAGACGACAACACAATAATAGTGGAACACTGCAACACCCTGCCCACAGTGTTAGACAGATTATCTAGTCAGAAAACTAACAAAGATACTTGAGACCTAGACTCAACATTTGACAAAATTGACCTAACAGACATCTACAGAACACTCCACCTGACAACAACAGAATATACATTCTTCTCATTTGTACAGGGCACAGACTCTATGATTGACTATATGCTCAGCCATAAAGCAATTTTCAATAATTTCAAAACACTGAAATCACATCAACCACATTACTGGACCACAGCACAATAAAAGTAGAACTCAATTCCAAGAAGATCTCTCAAAATCACATAATTACATGAAAATTGAACAAAGTTCCTCATCGTTAACCTTTCCCCAATTAGAAAAAAGTACAGCACACTGCTAATGCTCATTTAATTATATATAATCACACTCTTTGAGAATGAAGAGCCTGATTTTCAATGTGAAAACAAAATGTAATAAATCACTTTTGAGTAAAGAATGAAATCAAGGCAGAAATTTAAAAAAATACATCAAAACTACTAAAAAACAAAGACACAATGTACCAGCATCTCTGGGACACAGCAAAAGCAGTGTTAAGAGGAAAGTTTATGATGTTAACTGCCTACATTAAAAATTTAGAAAGATTTTAAATTAACAACCTAGCATCACACATAGGGGAACAAGAAAAACAAGTGCAAACCAACCTCAAACCTAACAGAAGGAAAGAAATACCAAAATCAGAGCTGAACTGAATGAAATTGAGACAAGTAAGTCCATACAAAAGGTCAACTAAACCCCAAGTTGGTTAGTTGAAAGAATAAATAAGATTGATATACCAATACCTAGATTAATGAAGAAGAAAAGCGAGAAGAGCTAAAAAATCCATCAGAAATGAGAAAGGGGACATTACCACTGATCCCACAGAAATACAAACAAAACCCTCAGAGACTATTATGAATACCTCTATGCACACAAGCTAGAAAATCTAGAAGTGAATAAATTCATAAAAACATACAACCTCCCAAGATTCAACCAGCAGGAAATTGAAACCCTGAACAGACCAATAATCTACTAATCAAAAAAAGGCCCTGACAAGATATATTCACAGCTGAATTCTACCACATATACAAAGAGGACCTGATACCAATCCCATTGAAACAATTCCAAAAAAATAGAGGAGGAAGGACTCCTTCCTAACTCATTCTGTGAGAACAGCATCATTCTGATACCAAAACTTGGAAGATACACAATAAAAAAGAAAACTTCAGGTCAACATCCTCGATGAACACAGATGCAAAGATCCTCAGCAAAGTACTAGCAAATCCAACCTAGCAGCACATCAGAAAACTAATTTGACATGATCAAGTAGGCTTTATTCCAGGGAGGTAAGTTTGACTCAACACATAAAAATCAGTAAATGTGATCTATCACATTAATAGAACTGAAAAATAAACCCACATGCTCATCTCCATAGATGCAGGAAAGACTTCAATAAAATTCAACATCCCTTCATGTTAAAAACCCTCAACAAACTAGGCGTCAGTGGAACATACCTCAAAATAATAAGAACCATCTATGATAAACTCATAGCCAACATCACAACGAATGGGCAAAAGCTGGAAGCATTCCCCCTGAGAACCATAACAAGACAAGGATGCCCACTCTCACCACTCCTATTTAACATAGTACTGGAAGAACTAGCAAGTGCAATCAAGCAAGAGAAAAAAAACTTACCCAAATAGGAGAAAGGAAGTCAATCTATCGCTCTTTGCAGATGATATGATTCTATACCTAGAAAACCCCTTTTTCTCTGCCTAAGGGCTCTTAGAACTGATAAACAACTTCAGCAAAGTTTCAGCAGAAAAATCAATGTACAAAAATCAGTAACATTTCCATTTATTTACTTATTTATTTATTCATAGAGATGAGGAGGACTCACTATGTTGCCCAGGCTGGTCTCGAACTCCTAAATTCAAGTGATCCTCCCACCTTGGCCTCCCAAACTACTGGGATTACAGGTGTGTAATCCATGCCCACTCCCAGTAGCATTTCTATACAGCAATAACATCCAAGTTGAGAGCCAAATCAACAATACCATCCCATTCACAAAAGCCACAAAAGAATAAAATACCTAGAAGTATAGCTAACCAGGGAGGTGAAACATCTCTACCACAATGAGAATTACAGGACACTGCTGACACAGATGGAAACACATTCCATGCTCATGGATTGGAAGAATCAATTTTGTTACAAGGCCATACTGCCCAAAGCAATTTATAGATTCAATGCTATTCTTTTCAAACTACAGAATTAGAAATAACTTTTCTAAAATTCATATGGAACCAAAAAAGAGCCTGAATAGCCAAACCAATCCTAAGCAAAAAGAACAAAGCTGGAGGCTTCCCATTACCTGACTTCAAACTGTAAGGCTACAATAACCAAAACGGCATTGAACTGGTATGACAAAAGACACACAGACCAATGAACAGGTTAGACAAACCCAGAAATAAAGCCTCACACCTACAACCGTCTGACCTTTGACAACATCAGCAAAAACAATGGGGAAAGGACTTCCTATTCAATAATTGGTGCTGAGATAACTGGCTAGCCATATGCAAAAGATTGAAACTGGACATTTCACCACATACAAAAATCAACTCAAGATGAATTAAAGAGTTAAATGTAAGACCTCAGACTAAAATACTCTAGAAGAAAACCTAGGAGATACCATTCTGGACATACACACTGGCAAAGATTTCATGACAAAGTCTCCAAAAACATTGCAACAAAAGCAAAAATTGACAACTGGGACTTAATTAAAGAGCTTCTGCACAGCATAAGAAACTATAAACAGTGTAAATAGTCTACAGAATGAGAGGAAATATTTGCAAACTATGCATCTGACAAAGGTCTAATATCCAGCATCTATAAGAAACTTAACAACCAAAAAACCAACATGAACAGATACTCCTTAAAAGAAGACATGTACATGTCCTTAAAAGGACATGAACAGATACTTCTTAAAAGAAGACATGTACATGTCCAACAAGCATAAGAAAAGATGCTCAACATCACTAATCATAAGAGAAATACAAATCAAAACCACAATGAGATACCATCTCACACCAGCCAGAATGACTATCATTAAAAAGTTAAAAAAAAAATGGATGCTGGCAAGGTTGCAGAGAAAAGGGAATGCTTATACACTGCTGGTGGGAATGTGAATTAGTTCAGCCACTGTGGGAAAGCAGTTTTGTGATTTCTGAAAGAATTTAAAACAGAACTACCATTCAAGTTAGTAATACCATTACTGAGCATACACCCAAAGGACTATAAATCATTTTGCCAAAAAGACATATGCATTCCTGTGTTCATCGTGGCACTATTCACAATAGCAAAGACATGGAATCCACATAGATGCCCATAAACAGTCAGCTGAATAAGGAAAATGTGGTACATATACACCGTGGAATACTATACAACCAGAAAAAAAGAACAAGATAATACCCTTTGCAGCAACAGACATGCAGCTGGAGGCCATTATCCTAACTGAATTAACACAGGAATAGAAAACCAAATACTGCATATTCATACTTACAAGTAAGAGCTAAAAACTGAATACACATGGATACAAAGATGAAAACAACAGATACTGGGGCCTACTTGAGGGTACAGAGTGGGATGAGAGTGAGGGTTGAAAACTACCTATTGCATACTATGCTCACTATCTGGTGATAAAATCATTTTTACACCAAACCCTAGTACATGCAATTTACCCGTGTAACAAACCTGCATATATATCCCCTGAACCTAAGACAACAGTTGAAAAAGAAAAAATAGCTAGGCACAGTGTCTCATGCCTGTAATCCCAACACTTTGGGAGGTCAAGGTGGGTGGATTACCTGAGGTCAGGCATTTGAGACCAGCCTGGCCAACATGGTAAAACCCCATCTCTATTAAAAATACAAAAATTAGCGAGGCATGGTGGCAGGAACCTGTAATCCCAGCTACTCAGGAGGCTGAGGCACGAGAATCACTTGAACCTGGGAGGCAGAGGTTGCAGTGGGCCTAGATTTTGCCACTGCACTCCAGCCTGGGTAACAGAGCAAGACTCCATCTCAAAAAGAAAAGAAAAGAAAAAGACAAAATAAGAAAAGAAGAAAAAAAGGAAATAGAAAAAAAAACACCAAATCTAAAAATGTTGCCAATCATAAATCCTACCAAAATAGTAATTTCTGGTTTTCTTTAAATATACTTCCTTTGTTTGACTCATCATTTGGAATTGTGGATGTTTTGACTTATTTGGGGCATAAAGTGATTCCCTGGCTGTCTTAACCACACAATATCCACAACCTTCCCTTCTTATTCTCTATCTTCTTCTTAGGCTTTATTTTTCTCCATAATATCTATCATAATCTGACATTACATTATATATTATATCCATTTGTTTATATTCTTTTGCCTCCAATATAAATGCCTTAAGGACAAGGACTTTGTCTTGTTTTCCATTATAAACCTCATAGCTAGAACAGTGCCTAGCATATAATACACACTCAATTCATACTTGTTGAATGAATAAATTAACGAATTGTTTTTCACTTGTAAAGAGATATCATCATGTATACTAAGGAGAAACACTAAACATCATAGCATTACATTACATATATTGCATTATAAATTGCATATAGTTAAATTCCTAGTAATCTTTAATTTGATCTATTCAAAAGTCTTTATAATTGGCCTTTAAAAGTATTACTACTTTGAGTCTATTAGTAATTTTTTCTCACTTCAATGTAATAATGTCCCTAAGAAATATATTTCTACTCATTAACAAGATTATCTAAATGAGAGATATAATTGTTCTACGAGCATCTTTGTTCTAATTCATTTTAGTTCTTTTAAAAACAGGGAGAGGCATGCAGATTGAGAACTCTTCAAAAGACATTGTTCCTTCCTGTATATAATTTACAACCTTTTCATTATATTCCCAACATTTTTATCACTCATGTGCTATGCTCCAAGCATTTTGGTGAGAAGCACTTCATGAATAAAATGTATCAGTGCCTGTACAATTTGTAAGAAGAATACCTCAGGCATACTTGAAATAGAGCACATTTTTGACACTTCACACTTATAATAATTCATACTCCAGAGGCCTTTTTCATCTTGTATGTCAGCAAGCTGGAAAACCTCCATAGACAGGAAGGGTAAATTCCCTAAGCCTATGTACTATGTCCCTGAAAGGATTGAGCTAGGATTTCTCCCTTCCCACACATGACATTTTCAAAAGTTAAAATCTCCTAATGACCCCTCAAGCAAAACCTTTTTGCCTTTCGGTGATGTTGTGACACCGACTAAGAGTTCTCATACTGTGTTAAGTATGAAGGTATATCCCCCAGCTACATTTTAGTAGTGCCCAAGAAGAGAATTATCTGGCTTAACGTATTCCTAGTTTTTGGTCATCTGCTAAAGAATAATAATACATGTTTGCAAAATAAATCATCAGCACACAAAAGCTTAACATTATCATCCACCTCAAATTGAACATTAATTGGAACATAACAAATACTTGCAGTATTTGTTATACTTAAACATCTTCCACATCCCTAATGTTTTTCCTAAAATTCCATGTTTTCTGTTATCTTAATTTACAATTGAAAGCTGACCTCCAAAGTAACACAAATACTATATATATCACATATTGAATATAGCTGCTCTTGCTGAAGACACTGATAACTTTCTCATTGCAAAAAATCATCTTCAGTTATTTTCTGTCTTGTTTGAATACTGACTCTAGCACTTGAAGCTGCTGAGTCATTTCTTTCATTCACTAAAAAAAAAAAATGTGCACTTATTTTATTCCAGGAAGTGGTAATACAATAATTAATAATAATTTTTAAGACAGTCTCAAATCTCAAAGGAGTTTACAATCTAGTGGCAAAACAGAGTAATTACCAGATAATTACAATGCAGAGTGGTAATGTCACAAAACACTAAGAAAATATTGCAATAACAGGGGCTCAAGCCCCAGACTTTGGTGCTTAGAAAAAGCTCTCATAGGAGACTGCATTCAAATTGAGTTTGGAAGAATTAGTCAAGTCATCCAGGGGAAGGATTTAGGGAAATGGAGTTCCACAGATAAATTCGTATATACATAATCCCAGAAGCAAGAAAGAATAGAGAATTTGGGGAGTGTCAAGTAGCTCAGGATGGCTAGAACTTAAGAGTCAGGGGAAAAGCAGTGAGAGAAGAAGACAGAGGTCTGAGTACATGAGACAACAGATGCTGGAGAGGATGTGGAGAAATAGGAACACTTTTACACTGTTGGTGGGAGTGTAAATTAGTTCAACCATTGTGGAAGACAGTGTGGTGATTCCTCAAGGACCTAGACATAGAAATTCCATTTGACCCAGCAATCCCATTACTGGGTATATAGTCAAAGGAGTATAAATCGTTCTACTATAAGGATACATGCACAAGAATGTTCATTGCAGCACTGTTTACAATAGCAAAGACCTGGAATCAACCCAAATGCCCATCGATGATAGACTGGATAGGGAAAATGTGGTACATATATACCACGGAATATTATGCAGCAATCAAAAACGATGAGTTTGTGTCCTTTGTAGACACATGGATGAACCTAGAAACCATCATTCTCAGCAACTGACACAAGACAGAAAATCAAACACCGCATGTTCTCACTCATAGGTGGGTGTTGAACAATGAGAACACATGGACAGATGGAGGGGAGCATCACACACTGGGGTCTGTGGGGGGGATGGGGAGGGACAGCGGGGGGTGGGGAGTTGGGAAGAGATAACATGGGAGAAATGCCAGATACAGGTGATGGGGAGGAAGGCAGCAAACCACACTGCCATGTGTGTACCTATGCAACAATCTTATATGTTCTTCACATGTACCCCAAAACCTAAAATGCAATAAAAAAATAATTTTTTTTAAAAAAAAGAGTTTAGAACTCATTTGGATAAGAATGGAGTATCAATATCCATGATGAACATAGATGCAAAAATCTTCAATAAAATATTGGCAAGCCGATTGCAACAGCAAATCAAAAAACTTATTCATCATGATCAAGTAGGATTCATCCTGGGGATGCAAGGCTGGTTCAACAAACGCAAGTCTATCAACGTAATTCACCACATAAACAGAACCAAAAACAAAAACCACATGATTATCTCAATTGATGCAGAGAAGGCATTTGACAAAATTCAACAGCCCTTTTTGCTAAAAACCCTCAATAAACTCGGTATCGATGGAACGTATCTCAAAGTAATAAAAGCTATTTATGACAAACCAACAGCCAATATCATACTGAATGGGCAAAAACTGGAAGCATTCCCTTTGAAATCTGGCACTAGACAAGGATGCCCTCTTTCACCACTCCTATTCAATATAGTACTGGAAGTTCTAGCCAGAGCAATCAGGTAAGAAAAAGAAATAAAGGGTATTCAAATAGGAAAGGTGGAAGCCAAATTGTCTCTATTTGCAGACGACATGATAGTATACCTAGAAGACCCCATCGCCTCAGCCCAAAAACTCCTGAAACTGATAAGCAGCTTCAGCAAAGTCTCAGGATATAAAATCAATGTGCAAAAATCACAAGCATTCGTCTACACCAATAACAGACTTAAAGAAAGCCAAATCAAGAATGAACTGCCATTCACAATTGCTACAAAAAGAATAAAATACCTTGGAATGCAACTCACAAGGAACGTAAGGGACCTCTTCAAGGAGAACTACAAACCACTGCTCAACGAAATCAGAGAGGACACAAACAGATGGAGAAACATTCCATGTTCATGGTTAGGAAGAATTAATATTGTGAAAATGGCTATACTGCCCAAAGTAATTTACAGAATCAATGCTATCCCCATCAGGCTACCATTGACTTTCTTTACAGAACTGGAAAAAACCACCATGAACTTCATATGGAACCAAAAGAGAGCCCGCATAGCCAAGTCAATTCTAAGCAAAAAGAACACAGCGGGGGGCATCACACTACTGGATTTCAAACTATACTACAAGGCTACAGGAATCAAAACAGCATGGTACTGATACCAAAACAGAGATATAGACCAATGGAATAAAACAGAGACACCGGAGGCAACACAACATATCTACAACTATACAATCTTTGATAAACCTGACAAAAACAAGCAAGGGGGAAAGGATTCCCTGTTTAACAAATGCTGTTGGGAAAACTGGCTAGCCATGTGCAGAAAGCAGAAACTGGACCCCTTCCTGACACCTTACACTAAAATTAACTCCAGATGGATTAAAGACTTAAACATAAGACCTGGCACCATAAAAACCCTAGAAGGAAATCTAGGCAAAACTATCCAGGACATAGGAGTAGTCAAGGACTTCATGACCAAAACACCAAAAGCATTGGCAACAAAAGCCAAAATAGACAAATGGGACCTAATGAAACTCCACAGCTTCTGCACAGCAAAAGAAACAGTCACTAGAGTGAATCGGCAACCAACAGAATGGGAAAAAATTTTTGCAGTTTACCCATCTGACAAAGGGCAGAATTTACAAAGAACTCAAACAGATTTACAGGAAAAAACGAAACAAGCCCATTCAAAAGTGGGCAAAGGATATGAACAGACACTTTACGAAAGAAGACATATATGAGGCCAACAATCATATGAAAAAATGCTCATCGTCACTGGTCATCAGAGAGATGCAAATCAAAACCACACTGAGATACCATCTCACGCCAGTTAGAATGGTGATCATTAAAAAATCTGGAGACAACAGATGCTGGAGAGGATGTGGAGAAAAAGGAACACTTTTACACCGTTGGTGGGAGTGTAAATTAGTTCAACCATTGTGGAAGACAGTGTGGCGATTCCTCAAGGCCTTAGAAATAGAAATTCCATTTGACCCAGCAATCCCATTACTGGGTATATATCCAAGAGACTATAAATCGTTCTACTATAAGGACACATGTACACGAATGTTCATTGCAGCACTGTTTACAATAGCAAAGACCTGGAATCAACCCAAATGCCCATTGATAATAGACTGGATTGGAAAAATGTGGCACATATACACCATGGAATATTATGCAACAATCAGAAATGATGAGTTCGTGCCGTTTGTAGGGACATGGATGAATCTGGAGAACATCATCCTCAGCAAACTGACACAAGAACAGAAAATGAAACACCGCATATTCTCACTCATAGGCGGGTGATGAAAAATGAGAACACATGGACACAGAAAGGGGAGTACTAAACACTGGGGTCTATTGGGGGGAAAAGGGGAGGGCCAGTGGGAGGGGGAGGTGGGGAGGGATAGCCTGGGGAGAAATGCCAAATGTGGGTGAAGGGGAGAAGCAAAGCAAAGCACACTGCCATGTGCGTACCTACGCAACGGTCTTGCACGCTCTGCTCATGTACCCCAAAACCTAAAATCCAATAAAAAATTTAAAAAATAAATAAATTAATTAATTAATTAATTTTAAAAAAAGAATGGAGTATCTAGAACCACTTTCAGTACAGAGACATGTGATCAGTGTGACTGCCTTGTGGAGGTCCGATTAAAGGGGTCAAAATCAGAGGCAGAGGAAAATATGGGAAGGCTGTTGTAGGCATGAGATGATGGCAGCTTAAACTAGAATGGTGTCAGTAAAGCACAAAGAGAAGTAGATGGCTAGATTTCACAGCTATTCAGGATGCAGAAGCACGAGGTTTGGGTGGTTCCTAGTGGTCTGCTGAAAGTGAGTAGTAACAGAGAGGCAAAAAGTAAAGGATGAGCCTCAGGTTTCTTCACAGAGACCCTCATGTTCAAGCTGAGTTGCCCAGAATGCAGTTGGATATACAGGTCCAGACCTCAGGAGAAAGAACTAGTATGAAAGGCAGGACTACTCTGGTTTTCATTCTACCTCTTTGGCCACTGCTTCTTTGAACTTATTTTATTTGACACACAGATACAGACCTTATTTCTAATGATTCCATCCTCATACATACTCCCTTCCACTCCACACACTCTTCCCTGTTGATTTCACATACACTCTCAGTGTTAACTACCAGCAATGCTTGGGTTCCTCACAAAAGCATTGTATTTGGGAGAAGATCCTGGGAAACACCAAAAGAGGAGTAGTAAAGTAATATAGGGAAGGGAAAGTAGCCTATAAAGGGTGAATTTCCAAGCAAGTTACACTCGAGGTAACTAGAGCTAAAACTCACTGGGAAGTCTGGTAAACTATGCAGAAGACATGCCTCAGAGTTATCCAACTTGACAGGTGAGGGAGCTTATGCATTAATATACCAATTTCAGTCAGCCGTTGGTCAATGGCTTCTGGCCTGGGTACATGGGTACATGGGTAGAGAAGGCTGTGACACTAGGAAAAATACTTAGTTATAAAAATGCAATTGCAAGTCTACCCTATGCAGATAAAGCCCACAGACACATAGGCAGGACAATTATAGAATCTGTTACAACATATGTGTATAACTCCCAAACCTATAGCTTCAGAAAAAGGATAATATTGAAAGCCAGGTTCCACTGTGAAACTATAAAGTACCATCTAAAATGAGCTGTTGATTAAAAGGACCAAGAAGAGAGAAGTGAGAGAGCCAAAATGTGGAACGAAGCAAACATAAGAGAACCAGAGAGGTAAATGTTAAACATTCAGAATACAGGAGATGGAAACTGCCTAGCTGCACAAAGTGAGTTCTGAGGATCAGTAGTCTCAGCATCACTTGAGAGAGTATTAGAAATACAGACCTAATGAATTACAATTCACAGAAGCAAGATGTCCAGTTCTTATATATGCACATTAAAGTTTAAGAAACACTTTTCTTTCTTTAGAGCTTGTGTCACCATAATGAAGACTTCTAAAATGCATCCCTAGGTGCTTATATTCGGATGGGGGCCCATATCCATTGCCTGCAATCCCTAATCCTTTTACATAACACCCAGATCTACTAAACTCTTTAAGCCAAAAATCTAGACTCCTCTCTCTATTACCCACCATTGACAATCTCTATGACTCTCTCCTAATGCAAGAGTGTAGGTCTGTATCCTTTAGAAAAGATAATTGCAGTAACTTTTTCACTGGTATCATTAACTTCTGGGTCTTCCTGCCCCAATTTAACCTCCAAAATGACACAGAGCAATTCTTAAAATACAAACTACCATACTGTTCCTCACTTAAGTAATAGAGTGGCTATCCAACAACTTTGAGACAAATTCCTAACTACTTAGTCTAGTACCATGAGCTCATCCATGATCTGGTACCTGCTTACCTTCTTGCAAATATACTAGCCTAATATAGTTAATGTAATTTGAGCATTAAATTTAGTGCTAAACTTCCTGTCAATCAATTAATAAAGGACATGAGGGTTACGTGATCTTTACCTTTAACAGTCTGGTACTTTAAAATTTTCGTTTGCTACTCTGGATTTAACAGCAGGTTAAAAAGCCATTAAAGGCCCCTTTCTCTAAGTATGATGTATCCCGGATTATTTCCAGGCTCTAGCCCATAAGCTAGTGCAAGGATGATAATACTCTGTTAAAAACCTGAATTGTTATGTTCAAGACTGTCCCTTAATTTCCAGATATCATTTATCTGGCTTACAGACAACAGGTGCTCTTTTTCTTGAACACTGAAGTCATAAATCAATCCTGTCCCTTATCACAATTAGCCCCAACCAGGAACTTTATTGAAGCCAGGAGCCATGAGAACCCATCCAAAATACCTTAGTCTGTTTTGTGTTACTATGAAAGAATACCTGGAAGTGGGTCATTTATTAAGAATAAAAATTTATTTCTCACAGTTCTGGAGGCTACAAAGTCTAAGATCAAGGTGCCAGCATCTGATGCACACATACACACACACACACACACACACACACACAACCACAGAGGGGCACAAGTAAACTTTTAGAAGTGATGGAAATGTTTATTACCTTGATTTTAGTGGTGGTATCACATACGTGTATGCATATGCCCAAAGTCACCAATGAAATATGCTGATTTTGAACATCAATTGTACCTCAACAAAGCATTAATCGATTAATATGCTATATGTGCACATGTCTTGGAAGGGCAAGTCAGGAGTGAACTCTACGCCTTCACATAGCCGAAGAGCAGAAGGGGAAGAACCAATTCCTGTAAGTCTTTTTTAATAGTAGCATTAACATACACGAGGCCAGAGCCCCCACGATCTAAATGCTTTCCATTAGGCCCCACCTCTCAAAAGTGTTGCATTGGGTATTAAGTTTCCCACACATAAACTGTGGGGGCCACATTCAAATCATAGCACCAAAAAGGAGGCAAATCAGACAATTATTGTTTTATGATCAAATTTTTAAAGAGATGAAGGTATTTCTGGTATTCAGTTTTGGATGACTTTCCTGAGCTAAAATACAAGGAAAATCAAATAACATTATGTGCAATATCTTTAAAAGGATTTTCAACAATAAATAAATTGTTAGTATATTTTCTTTTTAAAAATAGCTTTGTTGAGGTATAATTGATGTCCAAAAATCAGCATATTTCATTGGTGAGTTTGGGCATATGTATACACCTATGTGATACCACCACTAAAATCAAGGTAATAAACATTTCCATCACTTCTAAAAGTTTACTTGTGCCCCTCTGTGATTGTGTGTGATTGTGTGTGTGTGTGTGTGTTAAAAACACTTAACATGAGATCTACCCCCTCAACAAATTTTTAAGTGCACAATACCATATTGTCAAATATGCATAGGCAGCAAATCAAAAATAGACAAGTAGGACTACAGCAAACTAAAAAGCAAAGCAAAGGAAATAATCAACAGAGTGAAAAGGAAAATATGGAATGGAAGAAAACATTTGTAAACCACTTATCTGATAAAAAGTTAATATCCAAAATATATAATAAACTCCTATAATTTAACAGTATACAAAAGCCCAATTTTAAAATGGACAAACGATGTAAGTAGACATTTTTTCATTAAAAATCATATAAATGGCCACCAGGTGTATAAAAAAGCATCAAACATCACTAATCATCAGGAAAGTGAAAATAAAAACCACAATGAGATATCACTTTACACGGCATAGCATAGCTATTATCAGAAAAACCAAAGATAACTGTTGGCCAGAATGTAGAGAAACAGAAATGTTTCTTCACTTGTTGGTGGGAATGTAAAATGGTGTAGCCACTCTGGAAAATAATATGGAAGTTTCTCGAAAAAATTTAAAAAAAAAAACTAGAACATATGATCCAGCAGGCCCACTCTGGATATATTTCTAAAAGAATACAAATCAGGATTTTGAAGCAATAGCTGCAGTCCCAAGTTTATTGCAGCATTATTTGCAATAGTCTTGAAATAGAAACAATCTAAATGTTTATCAGATAAATGGATAAATAAAATATATTATGTACATACATACAATAGAATATTATTCAGCCTTTAAAAAGAAGGAAATCTTACCACAACAATGGATGAACTTGTAGGACATTATTCTAAGTGAAATAAGCCAGTCATAGATGTACAGATACACATGATTCCATTTAAGCAAAGTATCAAAAATAGTCGAACTCACAGTAGCAGAGAATAGAATGGTGGTTGTTTTTTTCCAGGAGTTGTGTGGAGTGGGAAAAAGGGAGTTGTTGCTCAATGGGTTTAAATTCTAATTATGCAAGATGAATAAGTTCTAGCAACCTGTTTTATGTTATGTTTCTATTTATATTTTCAAACCATAGATAAAGGTTAAGGGCATGATACTTTTGCAACCTCAAACCAAAGCAACTGGACTTGGAATTGGAAGGCTTGCTTTGCATTCCAGATTGCAATTTGTTACCAGCAGGAACCAAAGCAAGTTTATCTATTAATGTCAGTTTTCCCACATATAAAATGTGCATAAAAATATTCAGTCTCAATGTTGGTATGAGAATTGAACTAGCCAACAGATATAAAGGCATCCAGAATAGTGCCCAACATACAATAAGCACAAACTAAATATTAGTGTCTTCTTTGTATTCCTCAAACATCAAATTTTCATCAGCTAGGATATCTTTCAGGAGTAGAAGTTAATTCTCATAATAAATTCACCATTTAGTAAAACAAAGACAAAAAGCACAGAACTCTGCAATTTGTAAACTACAACATGGCTAATGTGAAATTGCTTTTGCAATAACAACTAGCAATGTTCAACAAAAATTAAACATTTAAAACTATGTAGTCAGTTCACAAGAAAAAAATTTTTATATGGCAGCCACCCTGGAAGGTGATATTAAAAACAAAAGTATATATTATTTTGTTTTATGTTTATAATCAAGTATATTGAGATATAATTTTAATGTAATTATAATTTATTATATACAATTAATTACATATAAGTAAATACCTAATTTATCTTATATATGTTGAGATATAATTATAATATATTATATAATATATATTATATTAGAGTATCATAATGATTGGAGTATCATATACCTATATATAATAAATAGATATTAATTTAATTATATTATATATTGAAATATATATAATAATTATATATATTTCAATACATAATATATATTCAGATTATTATATTTAAGTTATAATTATATGTTATACATTGAGATATATAATATAATTATTTATAACATCTCAATGTATGACATAATTATAATTATATAATATCTCAACATATAATATATAATTATAATTATATGATTAATTATATATAAATTATGATACTACATTGTTTATATATAAATTCTGGGGTACCATCCAATGTATTTTGGTAAATGTACACTCTAGCTGCCATCACATTCAAGATAGAGCATTTCCAACTTCCCAAAAAGTGCCCATCTCCTCCTACCAATCAATTCCTCTTGCCATCCTCAGCCCAGACAACCACTGATCTGCCTTATATCACTACAACCTCACTTTGCCTTTTCTAGAATTATATAAATGGAGTTATACAGCATGTCTGGCTTCTTTTGCTTTTGACTCCAGCTTCTTTCACTTACCATGTTTTTTTAAATTCATCAATCAAGAACACATCAGTAGTCCATTCTTTTTAATGCTGAGTAATATTCCATCGTATGAATACATGATACATTGTTTATCCATTCACTAGCTGATGAACACTTGGGCTGTTCCCAGTTTTTATCTATTACACATAAAGTTTTCTGTAAAGTTAGATGTTTTGATCTTGAAAAGAATACCAAGCAATGAGATTGCTGAGTTATATGATGTGCACCCTTACCTTTCTAAGAAACTGTTTTCTAAAGTAGTTATATTATTTCATATTGTACCAGCAATGAGACTTCTAGCTGTTTCATATCTTTACCAACCTTTGATATTATCACCCTTTTGAATTTTAGCCATTCTAGTAGGTGTGACTTTAATTTGCATTTCCATAATGAATAATGATGTTGAGCATCTTTTCATAGACCATTTATATATCTCCTTTTATAAAGTATCTGTTCAAATATTTTGCCTATTTTTTACATTGTGCTGTTTAGCTTTTATTATTGATTTGAAATATTTTCTTAAATACTCTTGATATGTAACTTTAGTTTTAATCTATAAAGAAGATATGAAATGAAGGCTTGGATAGGTACAAGGCAAGAATTTAGTGTTGAGATATTCTTCATAAAACTAGAACTTTTGAGAAGAGCTGTATCTCTAGTTAAGACCCTCACCATCATCCCTGGAAAATGGCAAAATAAAAAACTGCCTCAGCTTTTTATATCTAAATTTTAAAAAAAAGTCTCATGAGAAAGTGGGACCTCGAGATAGTGTAACACATGGATTTTGAATCCAAATGTGCCCTCCCTAGTGATGGTGGATTTTCCAAGTTGAGATAGTAACATAAAATTAGCTCTGAACTGGTAAAATCCTTGGGGTGAGTAGCATAAGCAACCAGAAAACCACTCTTTATATGTTTCAATAGCCAAGGCATATTATTAATTTCTCCATAGAGAAATCTCAGCTAAAAGACAGTGAGATAATTAGGCTGGGTGCAGTGGTGCACACCTGTAATTCCAGCACTTTGGGAGGTGGA
Source organism: Callithrix jacchus (assembly GCF_049354715.1). Classification (NCBI taxonomy): domain Eukaryota; kingdom Metazoa; phylum Chordata; class Mammalia; order Primates; family Cebidae; genus Callithrix; species Callithrix jacchus. The sequence goes on from NC_133524.1 coordinate 23,705,362, forward strand.
TCACCTGAGGTCAAGAGTTCGAGATTCATCTGACCAAAATGGTGAAACCCCATCTCTACTAAATACAAAAAATTAGCCGGGCATGATGGCGCATCCTTGTAATCTCAGCTACTTGGGAGGCTGAAGCAGGATAATCATTTGAACCTGTGAGGCAGAGGTTGCAGTGAGCTGAGATCACACCATTGCACTCCAGCCTGGGCAACAAGAATGAAATTCCATCTCAAAAAAAAAAAAGAAAAAAAGATGAGACCAAAACAAGAAGAAGAAATAATCTATCTTGAAAAGCTTCACATGATACACAAAAGTAGGAATAGACCGTAAAATCTTTGCGTTAACAGAAAAATATTTTAAGTATTAAAATACATAGTAGACACTGTAAGGAAAGAACGATATTCTATGAAAAAATAAAAGGCACATTTGAAAGTAAACTGAATATGACTTTTATAATGAAAAATACAGCTTTAAGGTCTGTGAGCTGCCTGATTAGTAGGGGAATTTGGACAGTTTTTAAAATCCAATTTAACATTGTCATTGTTTGATTCTACACTCAGAGTGACCACAATGTTCAGATTCTGCCAATTATGCTAAATAAATGGAGATGTTTTGTATAAGTTTTGCCCTTGTGTGTCGTCCCAAAGTGTTGCACGCATGAGGCAACAGAGCTTTGACCAGCGACTGTAGGTACATTGAGCCTTTTAAAATATCTAATGATTTACATACATAAAAGTGTGAATGAGAAACATGATGGCAAAGTACAAGGCTCCTCAGAGACAGAGTGATAACCATCTAACACTACCTTTGAGCTGATGCTTGAATTCTTCTACAGTAGCCTGGCAAGCTATCATTTAGCCTTTCCTGGACCCGCTCAACGATAGGAATTTCACTGCCTCCAGCAGCTTTCAATTCAATTTTGGAACTATTTTAATTGAGTGTTCTTCTTATACTAAAACAAAATCAGTGTACTTAGTATTTCTCCATTTTCTAGTTCTGCTCTCTGAAGTTATTCAGAACAATTTTAAACTCCCTTCAAAATAGCATGTGGAAAACAGCTATAACCATTCAACATCCAGATCAAATGTCCCCAGTTCCCTTTACTAGTCACCAAGTGACATAGCTTTGCGTTCTTTGACCACTCTTCTTTAGCCACAATCCCATTTATATTGTTTTTCTTAAAAGTGAAAACCAAAAGTAAACACAATTTTCCTTCTGTAGTCAACTACTGAAAATTAGGGTTGAGTATTCAAGATGTATAAAGCAAAAATGTTACAAATACAAGGAATATTTTAAAAATAAAATACAGTTATCATGGAAGAATTTAATATACCCCTTAAGAAATTGGAAGATCATCTGGGTACAGTGGCTCACACCTGTAATCCCAGCACTTTCGGATGCCACAGTGGGTGGATTCCTTGACCCCAGGAGTTTGAGACCAGCCTGGGAAACATAGTGAGACCTCATTTCTACAAAAAATATAAAAACTAGCCAGGCAGGGTGGGGTGTACCTGTAGTCCCAGCTACTTGGGAGGCCAAGGTGGGAGGATCACCTGAACCTGGGAGTTCAAGGCTGCAGTGAGCCATGATTACACCGCTGCATTCCACCCTGGGCAAGAGAGTGAGACCCTGCCTTAAAAAAAAAACAAAACGAAAAAGCAAGAAAGAAATTGGCATATCAAATAAGGAGAAAAATGGTAAGTATAACAGTGACCTTAAATACTATAAATAATTAGATTAGCTTAAAGTATCAGTGTGAAAAATACCACACCCTACTCTACAAATAAGGAATGTTCTTTTTTTTTCCAAAATGTACAGGATATTTTCAAAAAATAATGATTAAATAGGACCTTAATAAATCTGCCATAGAACTTCTATAGAACTAAACACCAATAACAAAGAATAAGAGATTGTAGCCACTTGTAAATGTAAAACTTCAATTTGGAGTAACTGCAATTAAAATAGAACCAAAACTACATAAGCAATCATTTGCAAATTAATGGTACTAGTAAGCCTATCTGTGAAATAAAATAATATTAGAAAGTGTGCTCAGATGACTATAGCCTTAAAGTATTTTATTCCTATGTAAAAATGTGAAAAAGAAATGAACTACATAGTCAACTCAAAAAGTGAGAAATCACAGCAAGATAAAATAAAATAAAGTAAGAGAAAGAATTTTTTTTTAACTAGAAAGCTAAATAAAGTAACAAGGACTGGAACTGAAAAATAAAACCAAGAGCTAATACTTTTAAAGGACCAGTAAACTTGCCAACCTCTGGGAAGTCTGAAACAGAAAAGAGAAACCAAAAAATGGAGATTTTAAAAATATATGACTACTATATTTATTCTAATGAATTTGAAAATCTTAATTAAATAATTTTTCAAAGGAAAATATGAATGAGCAAAAATGACCAACAAAGGCTTAAAAAATTAAATAAAACAATACTCGAGGAAGAAGAAGTTTGGGAATCAAATGTTTTATGAGAGAATGGGGGGATGATCTATTAAAATATTGAAGAAAAATAATTTCTGTGTAATTTAAGCTACTCCAAAACATAAAGAGATGAGTCCTCCAATTTATTTCATGAAGCCTGCAAAATCATAATTCCAAATCCTAAAAAGGATAGTAACATAAACTGAGGCCAAATCATATACAAGCCCAGAAGCAAAACATCTGAAATAAACTAATAGCAAAGCCAATCTATGAGAGGATTTTAAAGTAGTTCACCATGACCAAAAATGGTTTCTTTCAGAAATGTAAAATTGGTTTAACTTTTGGATGCCCATTAATGTATGATCAGCCTGATAAAAGTTGACAGGGAATCTGATAAAATTCAGTAAGCATTCACGATCTTAAAATAATAAAATCTCCTTGTAAATTAGAAATAGGAGGGTACATACTTAACGTTTTAAAAATTGAAAAAAAAAGACATCCACCCACATCGTTATACTTAATGGTGAAATACTGGAGACATTAGCATAATTATTTAAGATACATTTAGACTATAAAGCACTTATAAGAGTAGGAGCCCCAATTTGGGTTTTGCTCACCATCTCATCTCTAGTGCCTAGCACAGTGCCAGATGCTCCTAATTTTTCTTTCTCACTAGCTTCTCCTTATTCTCTTTTGCTGGCTTCTCTTCATCTTCACAACTTCTAAAGGTTGTCTTTTAATACTTCTTTCTGCTCTTTGTAGTCACTCCCCAGGTAACTTCATCCAGTACCATGGCTTAAAGATCATCTGTATGCTGATGACTCATAGTCTTCTCCATCTTTCTATTTTGCTACTTAAAATCTGTGGTAAACACCACTATTGGCTTTTGCTTTTAAAATCTGCTTCTCCTCGAGTCCCCCTCCACCCCATTCTCAGTAAATGGTGACACTGCCCAACCAGTTTCTCGGGACAGAGATTGAAACCTCTTCCATACTTTTACCCTAATTTTCCATTTACTAACTGTAATGAGCCATGGATCAGCAAGTCTCATTGGCACTACTGCCAAAATATATGATGAGTCTGACTATTCATTGTTCACATTAGCACTGCTTACTACCTGGCCCAAGCCACCAGTTCCTTGCAATCTCAGATAGATAATTACAAAAACTTCAAATTAGTTTCCCTGTTTCCACTCTCAATCCTCTGTTGCCATTCCAACCAACCAACAGTTTTCTTTCTTTCTTTCTTTCTTCTTTCTTTCTTTCCTTCTTTCCTTCTTTCTTTCTGACAGACTCACTCTGTCACACAGGCTGGAGTGCAGTGGTGCAATTTTGGCTCACTATAGCCTCTGCTCCTGGGTTCAAGCAATTCTCCTGCCTCAGCCTCCCAATTCTCCTGCCTCAGTCCCAGTAGCTGGGACTACAGGAGTGCACCACCACACCTGGCTAAATTTGGTATTTTCAGTAGAGATGGGGTTTCACCATATTGGCCAGGATGGTCTTAATCTCCTGACCTCATGATCAACCTGCCTCATCCTCCCAAAGTGCTGGGATTTCAGGCATGAGCCACAGTGCCCAGCCAGCCAAAGTATGAAGGCCCAAATTATGTATCTTTCTCTTGCTTAAAATTCTCCAGTGGTTTCATTTTGTAGTTAGTTGAGCACCTGCATTCTACCTTTTTTACCTCAAAGTTTACCTTTTTCACGCACACCAACCACATTCTAGCCACAGTCACCTTCTTGTCCCTTGAACATTATGTGCTTGTTCTGTCTCAGAATACTTGCACTTACTGCTTTTTCTAGCAATATTCTTCCACCAGATTTGTATGATGGCCTCTTCCCCTTATAAATTTCATCTCAAAAGTCTCCTCCTCTGAAAGGTATTTCTCAATTTTATAGTAGCATTCCCAGTCCATAGTCTTTTTCTATTGCATTTCTCAACTTTATTTTCTTCATAACCTTATCATTTATTATTTTGCAAAACTGTACTTATTTGTTTATATATTTGTTGATGGTCTCCATTTGCTGGAATATGTTCATTTGAAGATAATGCATGTGTGACTGTAAGGATTTTGTGCATTTTAATCAGTGAAGTCTCTCCATGGTCTTGTGCATTTATTATTTGAAATGACCTTTAAAGCCATTTTGTCAATATAAAAAAATTGTTGAAATTTTTATTGGAATTGCATTAACCTTATAGACTGGAATATAGCAGGCACTTAATAAATCTTTTGAATAGCAAATGAAGGAATTTATGAAGAATACAGAGCTAACAATTATTACTTTTATTTAATATTGTCTCAGAAGTTCTAGAAAATGCCACATGATAAGTAAAAGCCTCAAGAGATTTACATCTTACAGAGACAAAATTGCAATTAGTTGCAAATGATACGATTTTTTTTTAAGACATTACAAGGGAGTCATGTAAAAACAAAACTAATAAGAGATTCAATAGGGTGGCAGGTTACAAGTTATTAAAAAACTAATATCTTTCTGATATACCAGAAATAGTTGGAAAATATTATGGAAATAACATTAAATTTTATATAGCAACAAAATATATACAATACTTAGAAAGAGATTTAACAAAAATATATAGAGTATATAAAAAAGGAATTACAATACTTTACTTAAGGATAAAATGAATACTAAGTAGAAAGTTACACCATGTTCCTTTATAGAAATACTCATAGTTTCAAAATTACAATTTTTCTCAAATGAGTCTGTAAGGTTAACATCATTACAATAAAAATTCCAACAGTATATTTGTATATTGACAAAATGACTTAAAAATTGTTTCAGAGAACAAATATACAATAAAAACCAAGAATCTCTTGACAGGGAAGAATAATAAGAATGAGTTTGTTCTTTTAAATAGTAAAACCTAAAACTACTTTAATTAAAAATCCAACCATTGCTGGATTACATATGTGGGTCAATGAAACTGAAGAGAAACACTGAAACACAAAAATATATAATAATTAATATATGATAAAGATTTCAAATCACAAATATAATTAATAATGTTAGAAAAATGAATGCTTTTTTAAAATAAGCCAGTCGTTCATCTCATCTTATACCAAGTTAAATTATAAAATATTAAAAATATCAATGTATATGAAAATAATTAATCAATTATTCCTTTTCTGACTCCAGTTATATCTATGTTGGCACTTTTCACCACATCCCATGTGCCTCTTACACTTTTATCTTCATATTCCATTTTTTCTCTCTCTGTGTTTCACTGTATACACTTTCTCCTGATCCATCCTACATTTCAGTAATACTCCTTTGTATTTTTACATGTTGATGCTTCTTTTTTTGTTTTGTTTTGGTTTGGTTTTGGTTTTGGTTTTTGAGACAAAGTTTTGCTCTTGTTGCCCAGGCTGGAGTGCAATGGTGTGATCTCGGCTCACTGCAGCCTCCGCCTCCCAGGTATAAGCGATTCTCCTGTCTCAGCCTCCCAAGTAGCTCAGATTACAGGCATGCACCACCCCACGTGGCTAATTTTTTTTCTTTTTTTTTTTTTTTTTTTAGTAGAGACAGGGTTTCACCATGTTAGGCTGGTCACAAACTCCTGACCTCAAGTGATCCACCCGCCTCAGCCTCCCAAAGTGCTGGGATTACAGGCATCAGTCGCTGCGCCTGGCTTTGTTTTTCACTTCTAATAATTTAAGAAATTGTTTGAAATAAGACTATAAGAGTCTAACTGGGGTTACAGGTGTGAGCCACCGCACCTGGCCTTGTTGTTTATTTCTAATAATTTAAGTAAGAAATTGTTTGAAATAAGACTATAAGAGTGTAACAAAAAGAAGAGTAAGGAATTGGTGGGAGAGCAGGAGACAAGAGATTATTAGAGAATCAACCTGACAATAACCTAGAGAGGGAATAGGAGGTTGTTAAGCACCGCTAAGAGGTCTAACACATTTTGCTGTCCTTGGTGATTGGCCATATTTCACCTTCTTACAACAGAAATATCAAAAACTAGGCTGAAATCCATATAAACTACATTCATAGTAATTGATCCGAGTCTAGTATTTACGTGACTGCTTTGTTCATTTTGAGTATATGTTTAGAAATATATATTAAATATGGAATTCTACACTCTAATAAAGAAGATTTCTAGAAAGAAAAAAATGTCTGCAAATAGATTTCCTCTAAGCTAGAACTATGGAAAACTATGTCATTTTGATTCTCTGCTCATTTAGGAAACAGACAAAAGAGGAATATTTAAAAGTTCAATAATTAAAGGGCAATCAACTTATATTCCCCTCTTTAAATCCACAGAACTCAAGTTTTCAAGTCATTAACATTAAGCTATTATGCAGGTAAAAGAATAAGAAATTGGCATCAGCAGGCTCAAAGGAGAATGTGGATATTCTATAAATCCAGGAACACATGTCAATGTTTACAAGCACACAGGAAAATGCCTAAGGGTAGACCAAGTTGGTTTACATTTTTTTTTTAGAAATAGACTTCAATATAAGTTGCCAGGAGTTGGCCATTTATCACCAAAGAGTCAGATGGAAGGATTGTGAAATCTTTTCACATGTGTTCTAATGATTCAGTAGTCGCGGTAAAGCCGAGTGCTGTTCTCAAAAATTGCTCCCAGGGATGTTACATATTTAATTTAGTCCAGGTGGAAAAGGTTACAGGATGTAGTCCTCAATTTGAATGACTATTGCATTCTTAAAATGCTGTTTTTGTGCAATGTAAGGAACAATTTTGATTGCAGTTTTCAGTTAAAAGGCCTTCCTCTCTGAAAATTTGTCAATTGCATGGAATCTGAAGCAGCCAATTGAAGGAACCAATCTGCGAGGCTTGCTGAGAGCTGAGTCTCAAAAGCCCCACACTGCCAAGTGAGGAGGTAGTGTTAACACCAGCCCAACGATATTTGAACTAGTATACAGTAAGTCCTCACGTAACATTCTTGATAGGTTCTTGGAAACTGTGACTTTAAGAGAAATGATGTAGTATAATAAAACCAATTTTACCATAGGCTAATTGATGTAAACAAGAGTTAAGTTCTTATGGCTTATTTCTAGTTACAGAAATATCACCAAACTTCTAAATAAAGACAAAAACATTCCTAATATCAAACACTGAAATACATGTGAGGTATACATACATTTAAGAAAAATAAAGCAAAATAATTATTTACCTGTTTATTCCAGTTCAGGGCACAGATCACCAGAGGTCATGCCAGAAGCTCAGGGCACAAGGGAGGAACCAATCCTGGCCAGGATGCCATCCCATTATCCCATTTCAGCACGCACTCACTCACACACGCACACACACACACACACACACACACACACACACACACAAACAGCACTTGCTCAAAAGTAGGATCATTTAGACAAGCCGATAAACCTAACATATACTGCATGTATTTGGGATGTGGGAGAAAACTGTAGTACCCAGAGAAAACCCAAACAGACTTGAGGAAAATCTGCAAATTCCACACAGAGGGTGGCACCCACCTGGAGTCAATTTTTTTCTCATTAACACAATCATGAAAAGACGTTGAATGTAATGGTGTTATTCAAGGACTACTGTAAGAACCGCAGACCTGTTTTCTGGCCGAAAGACCATCATAAAAACTATGACCAATAGCTATTATGTAGGTAAATGTGCAGTTAGTTACATGAACATTAGATAGGAACTTTAATCCTTGTTAAACCCAGAACACACCTATTTTAACTTACGATAATAAAACATAATGCAATCTATGGAAGAAGCTCCATGGTTAAGGTTGAAAAGACAATTGCTTGCTAAGTGCCATTTTTTACATTGCATTTCAAATTTGTTTCCTACCTGTCTAAAGCTATTCTGAAACAGCTATAATGAAGATAAAATTTCCCTTAAGCTACATGTTGTGGAAATTAAAAGGTTTGAAAGAAAGAAAATGAGTCATCATCCAGATTTTTTCAAAATATGCTGAATTTGAAGTTTCTTTCAAAGTACAGTGTTTCAATGTGAGGAGTTCAATTTTTGTAAAATTTTACAAAAACTATATTACCCTAAAGGCAGCCTATTGCACACAAGGATCATGGTGACTTTTAGTTATTATTCTACATGATTACTTAAAATTTTTCTGATTTCTTTTATGCTCATATATCTCCTAATCTGTCTACTTAATTCTTGAGAATTTCAAATTTTCTTTGAAAGACGATAGAGAAATATGAGATGAGAGATAATCTACAAAAGTTACAAATACTAACATGTATAAAATAGTCAAAGTATCATAGGTCAATGACCTAAATTATGTTTGTAGGCATCAGTAGTTGAAAACGCTCAATAATTCTGAGCTCCTTCCCCGAAATATAAGACTTAAGTACTTCAGAGGCATTATTCTTTACTCATGAGCATCAGTGGCTTAATATAGTAAAAGAAAAAGGAATGGACCCAGGATCCCAATAAAGAATAATTAACTGATCACAATGCTTTTTTATCCAGTGAACAACAAACAGCCAACAGAAAACTGTTGGTTCACAGAGGGGTGAACCCTAGCTATTTTTAAGACAGCGATTTTTAATGATTTTTTTTTCTGTTCATCTCTGTAGCCCAAGTTTCTTTTTTTTCATTTTTTTTTTAAGTTGCACTTTAGGTTCTGGGGTACATGTGCAGATCATGCAGGATTGTTGCATAGGTACATACATGGCAATGTGGTTTGCTGCCTCCAACCCCTCGTCACCTATATCTGGCATTTCTCCCCATGTTATTCCTACTCAACCTCCCCACCCCCTGCTGTCCCTCCCCTACCCCCCCCAACAGACCCCAGTGTGTGATGCTCCCCTCCCTGTGTCCATGTGTTCTCATTGTTCAACACCCACCTATGAGTGAGAACATGCGGTGTTTGATTTTCTCTTCTTGTGTCAGTTTGCTGAGAATGATGGTTTCCAGATTCATCCATGTCCCTACAAAGGACACAAACTCTTCGTTTTTTATGGCTGTATAGTATTCCATGGTGTATATGTGCCACATTTTTCTTGTCCAGTCTATCATTGATGGGCATTTGGGTTGGTTCCAGATCTTTGCTGTTGTACACAGTGCTGCAATGAACATACGTGTGTATGTGTCTTTATAGCAGAATGAAAACAGTAGAATAACATGTGTTGGCCTAATTTGGAAGGTAAAGTATGTTGATTTATTAAAAAATCTTAATGGAACCATACCCCCAAAATCATTTCTCAGTTAGAATCAAAGTTAACAGCTGCCATTAGGGCTGGCGTCATAATTTAGAGATTTCGTCTCACTTATCCCAGAAATTAGAAACAAAGTCCATGAAGAAATAGCAAGTGCTAAAATAACTCTACATCAACGAGCCATTCCATTCAGACATAGCAAACACACAAACGCTTGAAATCATCATATCACTGACCCACCAGATAAGCTATTTTCAGCCAATGAGGATTACCTTCCCCCAACAACAAGAACAAAACAGGCCATTTGACATATTCTTTCTGGTTTCTAGGGCTTTTTCACTTTCCTATGCACTAATGAAACACAGAATCTAAACCATGCCAGCTACATAGTGATATTATTAGTCTAGAATTGTTTGCTAATCCTGCTTACTAACCTAATGCATAGTCACCTGAGAGATAAACAGAAAGGAGGATATAAATTTTATAAAAACCTATATATTGTCAGCAATGCAGGCCTTAACTAATTCATAGCTCACTTTAGCCTCAAGCTACATTATTTTAACATGGCTGCTTTCCTAGAGGCATAAATACCTTAAATAATGAAGGCCAGGAACATGCATGTGTGTTTTATCAGTGTTGTTTGCAGTGAAGTCAAATTTACAAATAGTAAAAAAGAATAAAGTACACAAAATAAATTTTTACAAATAATACCATTTTAATTGGATATTAAATATTTTTTCCATGTGGTATAACTGGAATATATTGTTTAATACTCCAAGTTCTAGCTTTAGATGACTGGAAATTAATATTTATCAAAAGAATACTGGTATAAAGTATAAACTTACAAAAAATAAATCTTAAATCAAAGATGGAAGAAAAGAATGCTTAGATGTGTGCCAGCATGGAAGCTGGATTTACATGCCGGTATGGCAGCTGGGCATCCCTCCCTCCAAGTCTGGCCCGAGAAGGGAGCAGCCTGTTAGCCAGCCACAGCTTCTGCCCAAGGGAGGCCTGCAGCCTGGAAAACCTGGAACAGCCCAGTGATCTGGGGACAGAAGGCTTAGAACAAATCGAGCTGGGCAGGCCTGCTCCTAGGGCAGATAACACACAGGATTCAGTTGGGGGAGTGTAGTTTAGCAGACCCCACAGCCATTTGCTGGGCTGAAAAACACTGGACCATGAGTGCCACACCAGCTACATACTTCCAGCAACACTGCCCAGTCTAGAATACTCCATTCTTGACCCATTATATCACCAGACCACGTGTAGACATATCCTACATCGTGCTTTTACTCTGCCAAGCTCAGAGGACCAGCAAGTCCCCAGGGAGTTGTGGGCTCTGTGGTGACCTAACTTTTGGTTTGGCTGCCCCTAAAAGAGGGGTGAATGCAGCTCACCAGAGACCCCTTTGGGGCTAAGGAAAGGCAGGCATGGTGCCAGTAATTGTAGGGGGCTCCCCCAAGGCCCAGGAATGAACTAGATGAAGAGGACACCTCTCGCCCTCACCTCTCCATTTCCCCTACTCCAGAACACTGTTGCATATGCAATGAAATACAAAAGGGGCAAGTGGCTAAGACCCTATCTGCTGCCCTTACTCTTAAGCACCATCTACTGGAATACACTCTGAATTATATCACCAAACAAAAAATTCCTTCAGCACCCAATGCCTGTGAAACCCAATGCAGGAAACTAGCCACAACTAAGGAACCTATACAGAGTCATGTCCCTCTGAATGCACCCAGAAACAAAGACAATCAAACAAAGCCAACGACTTGCTTTTGAATGACATTTGAGTAAAAAATGAAATTAAGGCAAAAGTCAAAACATTTTTTGAAATGAATGATAAAAAATGCACAACCTACAAAAGTTTTTGGGGTACAGTAAAATAGTGTTCAGAGGAAACTTTATAGTGTTAAACACCTAAATCAATACGTTAGAAAAATATCAAATTAGCAACCAAACATTACACCTAGAGGAACTAGGAAAATGAGAACTAACACCGAAGCTACCAGAATAAAATAAATTATTAAAATGACACTAGCACTGAACAAAATTGAGATGCAAAAATCCATACAAAGGATCAATGAAATGAAAAATGTGTTTTTTGAAAGGATAAACTAAATCAATAGACCAATAACTGGAATAAGAAAGAAAAAAGAAGAAGACTCAAATAGTCAGAAAAGACAAAGGTGACATTATAACCAATCACAGAGAAATACAAAATATCCTCAGAGATTATGAACACCTCTTTGTACACAAATTAGAAAATTGAGAGAAAATAGATAAATTCCTGGAAATACACAACCTCCCAAAATTGAATCAGGAAGAAATTAAAACCCTGAACAGACCAATAACAAGTTTCATAATTGAATCAGTAATAAAAATCCTACCAAACAAAAAAGTTCCTGGACCAGATGTGCTCACAGCTTAATTCTACCACATGTACAAAGAAGACTTGGTACCTATCCTATTGAAACTATTCAAAAAAAATCGAGGGGGAAGGACCCTTCCCTAATTAATTCTACAATGCCAGCATTCTACTGATACAAAAATCTGGCAAAGACACAATGGAAAAAGAAAACTACAGGCCAATATCCCTAATGAATATAGGCACAAAAATTTTCAAAAAAAAAAAAAATACTTGTAAACCCAATCCAGCAGAACATCAAAAAGTTAATTTACTATGATCAAGTAGGACTATTTGTTGGATGCAAGGTTGGTTCAACATTTGCAAATCAATAAATGTAATTCATCACATAAACAGAATTAAAAACAAAAAGCATGTGATCATTTCAATAGACACAGCAAAACCTTAATGAAATCCAACATCTCATGAGAAAAATGTTCAACAAGCTAGCCATTGAATGAACATACTTCAAAATAATGAGAGCCATCCATGACAAACATTGTACTGAATGGGCAAAAGCTGGAAGCATTCCCCCTGAGGACTAAAACAATACAAGGATGCCCACTCTCAGCACTCCTATTCAACATAGTACTGGAAGTCCTAGTTGGAGCAATCAGGCTACAGAAAGAAATAAAAGGCATCTAAATAGGAAAATAAGAAGTTAAATTCTCTCTCTTTTCTTACTATATGATCCTATACTTAGAAAGCCCGAAAGACTCCACCAAAAGGCTCCTAAAATTGAAAAGTAACTTCAGTAAAGATCTAGAATAAAAAAATAAATGTACAAAAATTAATAGCATTTCTGTACACCAATAACAAGCTGAAGTCCAAATCAAAAATGCAATCCCATTTACTAGAGTTACAAGAAAAATAAAATATTTAGGAATATATCTAACCAAGGAGGTGAAAGATCTCTGTAATAAGAATTACAAACCACTGCTAAAAGAAATCAGATATGACACAAACAAGTGAAAACCTATTCCATCTTCATGAATAGGAAGAATAAATCGAATTTAAATGGCAAAACTGCCCAAAGCAATCTAGAGTCAATGCTATTCCTATCAAATTGCCAACATCACTTTTCACAGAATTAGACACTTTTCTAAAATTCATATGGAACCAAAAAAGGTTAAATAGCCCAAGCAATCCTAAGCAAAAAGAACAAACCTTGAGACATCACATTATCCAACTTCAAACTATACTACAAGGCTACAGTAACCAAAACAGCATGGTACTCGTACAAAAACAGACAAATAGAACAATGGGTGAGAATAAAGTGCCCAGAAATAAAGCCTCCAACTATTTGCTCTTCACCTACAACTATCTGATCTTCAATAAAGTTGACAATAACAAGCAATAGGGAAATGACTTCCTATTTAATAAATAGTACTGGATAACTGGCTAACAATATACAGGAGACTGAAACTGGACCCCTTCCTTTCACCATAAACAAAAATCAACTCAAGGTGGATTAAAACCTTAAATGGAAGACATAAAACTATAAAAATCCTAGAAAAAAAACAAGAAATACCATTCTGAACATAGACCTTGGCAAAGATTTCATGACAAAGTCTCCAAAAGCAATTGTAACAAAAACAAAAACTGACAAGTCAGACCTAATTAAACTAAAGAGCTTCTGCATATCAAAGAAAACTATTAACTGAGGGAACAGACAACCTACAGAATGGGAGATGTATGCAACAACTATCTAATATCCAGAATCTATAAGAAACTTCAACAAATCAACAAGCAAAACACAAATAACTCCATTAAAAAATGAATAAAGGACATGAACAGACACTTTTCAAGACATATAAATGGCTAACAAGCATATGAAAAAATGCTCAACCTCATTAATCATTAGAGAAATTCAAATTAAAACCACAATGAGATACTATCTCACACTAGTCAGAATGGCTATCATTAAAAAATCAAAAGATAACAGATGCTGGCAAGGTTGCAGAGAAAAGGGAATACTTAGATACTGCTGGTGGGAGTGTAAATTAGTTCGGCCCATGAAAAAAGCAGTTTGGAGATTTCTCAAAGAACTTAAAACAGAACTACCATTCCACCCAGCATTGCCATTATTGGCATATACCCAAAGAAATATAAATCATTCTGTCATAAAGATACATGCATATAGATGTTTATTGCAGCACCATTTGCAATAGCAAAGACAGAGAATCAACCTAAATGCTCATCAATGGTAAACTAGATAAAGAAATGTGGTGCATATCCACCATAGAATATGGTGTAGTCATGAAAAAGAATGAAATCATGTCCTTTGCAGCAACATGGATGTGACTGGAGGCCAGCATCCTAAGCAAACTAATGCAAAAACAGAAAACCAAATACCTGATGTTCTCATTTACAAGTGGGCCTAAGCATTGAGTGCACATGAATATAAGTAGAAGAACAACAGACACTGGAAACTACTATAAGGTGGAGGGAGGGGGTTAAGGGATGAAAAACTACCTGTTGGGTACCATGCCCACCACCTGAGTAACAGGTTCAGTTGTACTCCAAACCTCAGCTTCATGCCATATACCTTTGTAACAAACATGTACATGAACTCCTGGTTCTAAAATAAAAGTTGAAAAAATAAAATAAAATAAGATGATTAAGTCCTAAAAGAAAAAAATCAAAGCCATATGACAAAACAAAATATTATGATAAAAATACACATTTGAAAAAGAACTAATTAGGACTTCCAGAAATGAAAAATCGTTTTTGAAATTAGTCAAAGGAGGGGTAAACAGCATTTGTTTAGAATAAATACTAAAGACAAAATCACCTATGGGAAGATAGATCAAGATTTAACAAAGGCACAAATCAATATGGAGATATAAAGGAATAAAAAATATGAAAGGGTAAAAGACACAGAAGATATAGCTAGAAGGTCCAACTTGTATCCAGTGGCAATTCCATAAGGAAAGAACAAGGGAAAGGTGAGGTGATTCACCACCACCCTCATTTTCTCCACCAACCACCACGACTACCTCTTCACCAGGCTCTCGTATAGCCATGCCTAGAACCACTTTGAAGAATCAGTGCTATGGCTTGGGAGAGTCGCAGTAGAGAAGTTGCCCCAAGAGATTCTGAGAGAACTGCAATTATTTTCATCAGCTCTTTATTCCCAGCAGTGCCATGGTACTGCCATAATACCTCCTCATGAAAGCCAAGCATGACCAGCCACTGCTGATTTTTGTCTCAGGGGAAATGGAGTGAGCAACAGTCCTCTCAAGTAATATGAGAGAGAGGTAAGAAGTGAATTTAAAAGCTGTCCCTAAAAAATATAATCCCACCACTGCACCTGCTGACTGTGGCTCAGCCTACCACCACGCAACTAGTAGCTTTGGTCTTGCCAGGAATATTCCTCAAATTGTATGTTAGTTACTCTGATCTACGCTTGCCTCCTTTTTTGTGGTTTCTATAGGGCTGATCTTGGGCAAGAGAGCTAGCTACCTGTGCTCCTTCACTAAGTTTAAAAATTGAGGACTTTTTATCTTTTCTTTCACATTATTGTATTTTTTTACTGTTTGTTGCAGTTTATTTAAAAACAGTTGTCACCCTGATAAATATTCTTGTTTAGTTCAGTAATATGTCTGTAGATTATTCTGGGTTCTTTCTAGGTAGAATAATGTATCATCTGAGCATGGTAGTTTTGCTTCTTTGATTATAATCCCTACAATTTGTTTGTTTGTTTTTGAGACAGTTTCTCTGTTGTTGCCCAGCCTGGAGTGCAGTGGCACGATCTCAGCTCACTGCAACCTCCGCTTCCCAGGTTCAAAGGATCTCCTGCCTCAGGCTCCCTAGTAGCTGGGATTACAGACCTGTGCCACCACACCCAGCTGAATTTTTTTCTTTTTAGTAGACATGGGGTTTCATCACGTTGGCCAGGCTGATCTTGAACTCCTGACCTCAGTGAGCCACCATACCTGGCCATATCCCTACAGCTTCTTTTGCTTTAGCTGTCTAGGCATCTAAAGCCAGGCCTAGGCACTGGCTAAGTCTCCTATGACAATACCAAATAGAAGTCATGAAAACAGGCAAACTTGTCTGGATAGTGTTTCCTAAGTAAGGCCTTGCTATTTTGTAATACCCTTTATCAGGTTAGGAAATTCACTTTGATATCTATTTTGCTAAGCGTTTTTATCATAAATTGTTGAATTTTATTAAATCTATTTTCTGCATCTGCTGACACAATTTGTTTTTCATCTTTTACATGTTAATGTGCTGAATTTCATTATTAGATGTTTCCAATGTCAAAACAACCTTACAATCCTAAAATAATCAAACTTAGTCATGATATAGCAATATTGTGCATTGTTGGTTTCATTTGCTAATAACGTGTTTATGATTTTTACATCCATATTCACGAGTGAGGTTGCCCTGTGATTCTCCTTTCTTATTCTGTCCTTAGTATGGTTATTCAGGTCATACTTGCCACATAAAATAGGTGGGAGAATTTGGGGACAATTTGTGAAAGGTTAATCAGCTACTGCAGTGTTGGGTAAATCATCTGGGTCTTGCATATTCTTTGCAGGAATAATTTCTACGTTGAATGATTAAACATTTATAATGGTTATAGGACCACTGCTGTGTTCCTTGACTTAGTTTTGCTATTGTTTTTCTAGCAATTTGTCCATTTCAAACTTGCTGGCATCTGTAATTGTGTCTCCTATTTATTGCTTATTTATACCTTCTCTTTCTTTCTTCATTAATCCTGGCAGAAGTTTGTAAATTTTCTTATTCTTATCAAAAATAAGCTATATGGTTTTTGACTACTGTTTCTGTTTTCTATTTAATCAATTCTGCATTTATATATATGTTAACTTCCTTCTGTCATTCTTTGAATTTAGTCCGTTCTTTTACTAACATCTTAACTTAGAGACAACTCAATCAGCATCTTTTTCTCTTCTACTGTACATACTTAAGATTATACATGTTCATCCAACTATTGATTTAGCAAGGTCTATAAAAGCAATGTACATTCTTCAGTTTGGAATATTATATGTTATGTAGATCTATTCATCTATAGTAATACTTTTTACTTTAAAATCTGTTTTGGCTAATATTTATAGAGCTGTATCAGTTTTCTTGTGGTTGGTATTTGCATGGTATATGTTTTTCCATCCATTCACTTTCAATACTCTGTATTTTTGAGTTAGACATGATTCTCATATCATTTAGCTGAATTTTTAAATTCAATTTTGATCTATATTTCTTGTAGCTGAAAAGATTAGTCCATTTACATATGTCATGATGCACGTATACACATACATGTGAATTTCACAATTTTAGGTTTTCCTTACTAGTTTTCCTGCCTCTCTAATTCCCCCACTTATCCCTTTGCCACTTTTTGTTAAGTTTATTAAGGTGATCTTATTATTCAATCCCTTGTTAGGTCTTTCTACTGTTTTGGAAACTAAAATCTGTCCATTTGTTCAGTGGTCATGTTGAATAATTTAGCAAACATACTAAATTTTCCAATGTCTAAAATGAATAGATATTTTTACCTTCCTCCTGAACAATGCGAAGATTCTAAAATACTCCAACTCAAACCACTTACTTTTAAAATTTTGCTAATATTATCCAATATTATGATTCTATATAGATTCTAAACCCACAAGTCAGACATTATTATGATTAATACCATATTTTATGGCATATATTTACACTATGTAACTATACATTTACCATACTTTTGCCTGTTAATCTGAGTGAAATGGGAAGACATTGCAGAGATGACCAGGGGAGTAAGGCTCAAAGAAGCTTCAGGTCCCAAGATGCTGATCTTTATGAATTATATCAACCAGGCCTCCTTACCCCCTGGCTTGCAGGTAAGTTTAGCTAGTGAGAAGAATGAGCAGGAGATCATAGAGAAGAAAGAATTTGAATGTTTATTCTCCTGCTTCCTCTCTGCTTGGCTACAGTTTAGTAGTCACTGAATTCATCTATCTAAGACCGTAGGCCCTCTTAGGAAGGATCTCAGGCATAGTAACAGTTCTTCCTTGGTTCTAGTAATAGTTTCCCTCCCTTTCTTTTTCAGCCTAGGGGTGGCAATAGGTTCTTGCTGTTGTCAACACTGCACACTTTACCATCCTTTGATTCCCTTAACCCTGCTTATCCCTCTATAAATAATCAGTTTCATTAAAAAAAAAAAAAAAAAAACCTCTTCAGTTTCTCCTTGGAGGGTGCTACCTGCTTCCTGTTTCCTGCTGAGCTCCTCACCAATATAAAAAGAATGAGCATCAAAATACACACTCTTGGTCGGGTGCAGTGGCTCACGCCTGTAACCAACACTTTGGGAGGCCGAGGCGGGCAGATCTCAAGGTCAGGAGTTTGAGACCACCCTGGAGAATATGGTGAAACTCTGTCTCTACTAAAAATACAAAAATTAGTTGGGTGTGGTGGTACATGACTGTAATCCCAGCTCCTCGGGAGGCTGAGGCAGGAGAATCACTTGAACCCAGGAGGTAGAGGTGAGATTGCGCCATTGCACTCCAGCCTGGTCAACAGAGTGAGACTCTGCCACAGGAAAAAAAAAAAAAACACTCTTTCCATTCATACTTTTCAGCCATATGGCCTATTTCCCTTCCCTACTGCCTCCAAATTCTTTAAGACATAACTGTATAAATGCCCAGTATTTTCTCCTACACTTTTTGGCATGTTGTGTAAGAGTGGACATTAAAGAATTGGATACTAATTCAAGTTACTATCTTTTGCAATTATTTTTCCCATTTTAAGAGGGAACTGCAGCTCTAATCAGAGCATGAATAGAGTATTTTAAGGTATTTCTTTTTTTCTCTGTCATTCATTATTTTTTTTTTTTTGAGTCGGAGTTTTGCTCTTGTTACCGAGGCTGGAGTGCAATGGCGCAATCTCGGCTCACCGCAACCTCCGCCTCCTGGGTTCAGGCAATTCTCCTGCCTCAGCCTCCTGAGTAGCTGGGACTACAGGCACGCGCCACCATGCCCAGCTAATTTTTGTATTTCTAGTAGAGACGGTGTTTCACCTTGTTGACCAGGATGGTCTCGATCTCTTGACCTCGTGATCCACCCGCCTCGGCCTCCCAAAGTGCTCGGATTATAGGCGTGAGCCACTGCACCTGGCCTGACATTCATTATTTTTATGAGAAGAACAGATTGTAAATCAAGTAGACTTCCTCTACTTCCTTGTAAAGAATTTTAACAATAGTTAATCTAATCTCTGCTAAAATATGTCAGGCACCTGAGGCTGTCAGAATGCCACACAGAGAAAACACTGATTAGGAATTCTACTCCCAGCTGTAGTAAAAAAACATGGCATTTTTCTAAGTAGTATTTCAGGATTATTCTATTTAATGGCTTATGTTATCATCTGCGTGAAACCTGCAATCCCCAAGAATCTTAGAATTTTAGATTTATATTTAGAAATATAGAGGCAATTGGTCCAGTATTTATTTTTTCTAATAAAGAATCTTTCTTCTAAGATCTAGGAAAGATAAATAAGTAGTCCCTGCTTAGGTATTTCTACTGTCTGACAGAACCTAATATGAGTTTTAAATATTCCACTAACAGTATGATTATTATTATAATGTGTTTTCATGTGCTAAGTCAAAATCTGCACAACCAAAACATCCACCAGTTGGAGCCAATAACACTCTTAGAAGCAAGTTGTCTAGTCCAAGCAATTTTTCTCTCCTTTATGTGTTAACTCATTTCATTTCTAGGACTTAGCATAGTGCCTGCAGGTAATAGGATATCAAAATAATTTGAATGAATAAAAGATTTAAAGACACCTATATATGAAGACCTCCCTAGGTCCTTTTTAGGACTATCATGCCCAATTACCTTAATCATGTTCAAGCTATGCTTTCTAAACATATTATAATTGACTGCATTCATTTGTACAAACTTAATTTGTACATGACCATCTGAAAATGTGATAATCAGGACTGAACAAATAGCTTTAGAAATGGGTTGACAAGACAGTGCCAAAATGGAACTATTCTTTCTTTCCTTTATTTAAGGTACTGAATTTCTAGTAATGGAATCTAAGTATGTGTCAGCATGTCTGATAACCCCACTGTTGGCTTACACAGAACTTGTGCTTAATTAAAATAACCACATTTGGCAGCGGTTCACGCCTGTAATCCCAGCACTTTGGGAGGCCAAGACAAGTGGATCACCTGAAGTCAGGAGTTCAAGACCAGCCTGGCCAACATGGCGAAACTCTGTCTCTACTAAACTATAAAATTAGCCAGGCGTGGTGGTGCATGCCTGTAACCCCAGTTACTTGAGAAGCTGAAGCAGGAGAATCGCTTGAACTCGGGAGGCGGAGGTTGCGAGAGCCAAGATCGTGCCATTGCACTCCAGCCTGGGCAACAGGAGCAAAGCTCCATCTCAAACACACACACACACACACACACACACACACACACACACACACACAATTTTAGCTTATTTATTCGCTCACTAACTTATTGCCCAGACTGTCGTAGACAATGGAAGCACAGAATGAATATGACAAGTGAAAGGCCTGCCCTGAAAATGCAACTTTTGAAAATTTGAGACTGTTTTAAAATAAAAATGTATTAATAGATAAAAACTAACAGTGAATAAATAAGTAAATGCATAAATAGTATGATGCTCAGTAATAAGTTCTATTAAAAATTAAGTAAGGTAAGGAGTTAAAAAAGGGATGAGGAAGAGGCCACAATAAATCGAGGTATAAAGGAAGATCTCTCCTAGGAGATGACATTTGAACAAATACCTGACAGATAGAAAGAAACAAGTAAGGCAAATATATGAGAGAAAGCTTTGTAAGCAAAATAATTACATATGGTGCACCCTACAACTGGAGTGTCTGAGGAGCAAGAGGCCACTGTGGCAAGCAAAGAGAGAATACAGTAAGGGTGATAGGAGACGAGCAGTAGGAGAGGAATGACCAGATCATGTAGGGCTTTGTATACCGGCACGAATTAGGATTTTATTCCAGGTATTATGGAAAGCCATCATAGGGTTTTGAGCAGGTAAGTGATGCTATCTGATTTACATTTTCAAAAAAGTCTATCTGGCTCCCTCTATGAAGAGAAGACAAGAGTGGGAGCAGGAAGACTGGATAGAAAACTTCTATAATAGAACCAGTGATAGAAAATGAGTATTTGGCTCAGATTCACCCAAGGATAGAAATTCGCTTTCAATTCCTATTACATTATTCACTAAGCTTTTAAAAAATTTTAGAATGCTGGGCGTGGTGGCTCACGCCTGTAATCCCAGCACTTTGGGAGGCCATGGGGGGCAGACCACCTGAGGTCGGGTGTTGGAGACCAGCCTGACCAACATGGAGAATCCTCGCCTCTACTAAAAATACAAAATTAGCTGGGTGTGGTGGTGCATGCTTGCCTGTTCAGATCATTTCCTCATTTTTAAATTGGAGCTGTTTCTCTTATTATTGCATTTTAAGAGTTCTTCATATTTTTTAGATATAAGTCCTTTATGTGGTATGTAATTTGCAAATATTTTCACCCCGTTGGTGATTTGTCTTTTCACTCTCTTAACAGTGTTTTTGGCAGAGCCGAAGTTTTTAGTTTTAATAAAGCCTAACTTGTCAATTTTTTTCTTTCATGAATCATGCTTTTGGTGTGTATAGAAATGTTACACCAAACAAAAGTTCACATAAATTTTCTCCTATGTTTCCTTTTAGAAATATTATAGTTTTGAGTTTTACATTTAAGTCTATGATACATTTTGAGTTAATTTTTGTGTGAAGTGTAAAATTTGAGTCTGGGTTTTTATTTTTTACATATGGATGTTCAGTTGTTCCAGCACCATTCATTGTAAACATTATTCTTACTTCCATAAATTGCCTCTGCACCTTTGTCAGATTTCAGTCGGCTGTATCTTCTACTTTATCTTGTTAATTTTGACCCATCCTTCCATCCTGTCGAAATAGTTTTGTATCTTCATTTTGTCAGTCAGTATATCTTCTATCCCAGAGTCAGCAATAATTTAATAGGTATGTTTGCTAACAAATCATCATTAAGCAGCAGTTGAATAGCTTAGTACTACGGACAGAGCCCTGATGCATTCTACTAAGAACTTCCTCCACATGGATGTTGATTCCAGAATTGGAATGTTGCTTTGACATTTCTGCTGTTTTTTATAGTTATTCAAAATATACAAACGATGATGGTATACATCCATATGCAGGTTCTGACGGTTTCCCAGAGGTAATTCATCTGGACAAAGTTGAATTCATTTAAAATCAGAAAGTACTCTGGAATTACCTTCTCTTACAGCTGAGGTTTCAGTTGCTCTTGCCAATAGAGTCTATTTCACCCTTTCCAATTCGCACAGCTATGTAGCTCACTTTTCTCCACATAATGGGTTATCATCCTATCACCTTCCTGTATTCCTTCCTCATTCATATTGCATAGAAGATAACTAAAGACATTCCATTACTTACATTTCCAGATTTTATCTTCATTAACACTACCCTTTTGGGACAAGACCATTCTTATAAATTTATCCTTGTTCTTGTATTCTTATTTTTACCTTTTAGAAAACATCTTTTAAAATTTGAACTCATCAGACTAAAGAAAGACACATAGGGCCGGGCGCGGTGGCTCAAGCCTGTAATCCCAGCACTTTGGGAGGCCGAGGCGGGTGGATCACGAGGTCAAGAGATCGAGACCATCCTGGTCAACATGGTGAAACCCCGTCTCTACTAAAAATACAAAAAAATAGCTGGGCATGGTGGTGCATGCCTGTAATCCCAGCTACTCGGGAGGCTGAGGCAGGAGAATCACCTGAACCCAGGAGGCGGAGGTTGCGGTGAGCCCAGATCGCGCCATTGCACTCCAGCCTGGGTAATGAGTGAAAACTCCGTCTCAAAAAAAAGAAAAAAGAAAAAAAAAAAAAGGAAGACACATGACAATTGCATGATTCTGAACTGGATACTTTTGCTATATATATATCATTGGGACAGTTGAGGAAATATGAATGGGATCTGAGAACTAAATGGTAGTAATGTGTTAGTGTTAATTTTATTATTTTGATGTTTTTATAGCCTATATATAGAATAATGTCTTTGTTTTTAGGAAATAAACACTAACGTAATCAGGGATGATGGGGCATCATGTTGGCAATTTACTCAAAACATTCACAAAAATATTCTTTGCACTGAACTTGCAACTTTTCTGAAATTTTGCTATTATTTTGAAATTAAAATGTCTTAATGAATACAATTTTTAAATTCCATTCATCAGACAAAATTTAAGGATAGCCACATTAGCTTCTTAAAATGCTGCCTTCCCCTTTCCTTCTCAGAAAGAATTATTTACAATCAGAAATTGGAAAGTCATTTCCAGAGTCTCCCATCCCCTTCTATCTATATTCCCTTTCTGGCTTTCTATATAAGTCATAGCTAGTTTTTTTCTTTGTTTTTAATCCTTGTCTAATCATGTCAGTGAATTTACAGATACCATGATAATTCCTTTTCCCTCAAATTTCCTATGCCTTCAATAACCATCAGTTGGTAAAATTGAGTCCAGCATAGCAGCTCCCCCATGGCTTCCCCACCTACCAGAAAATAAAAATTACCAGGACAGGTGGTAACTATTTTTCAGATAGTCTGGGCTTTGCATTCTTTCTTTATCATTACTCTTTACTGTGTTTTCCTCCCTCCTATAAATCATATATATAATTTAAAAGAATCAAGTCAAATTGTCACCAAAATTTTTACAGATCACATGATTTAGGAACTCTAAATACAGAGATGTACTTGAGTCAGAGAAGGTTTGATTAACCAGCCTGTTTAATCCTAGCAGATCTTTGAATCAAAGAACTTCTTGGGATATTATTGTGCAGGAGATATTCTAAAACTTCTTACTTACCTGTAGTAAATATTCTCAGTAAGGATAATGGTTAGGACCACAATATTTCCCTATTCTTTCTTGGCTGTTTTTGAAGAAATAGCCACTTCTTATTAGGCCTGTGGAAGTAGAAATGGAGCCACAGCTGGTCTTAGGTCTTAGGTTCTCTCTCTTTCTCTGTCTCCTTCCTTATGTATTTCTATCACTTTCTGCATCCCTCTCTCCCATTTTTTACTATTTATGTTTTTCTCAGAGTTCAAGAACTAAGGTGGAGCTCTTGAAATTACATTTTGGATACAGCAAACCACCATGGCACGTGTGTACCTACACGTTCTGCACATGTACCACAGAACTTAAAGTATAATTAAAAAAATAAAATAAAATCAGTTAAAAAAAGAATGTAATCTTTGCTATGTTTTGTTAAAAAAAAACCCTAAAACATTGCAATTACTATGCAGCTTCTGCTTTGAGTTTATTTAATGTTACAAAAGAATTATTTTAATATATGTACTAAGAAGGAAAAATAAGTTCGAAACACTGAAACTAAAAATACACAAAAGAGTTTTGACATTGGGCATTGCACAATGATTCAGATTTCATAAAACTTAGAGTTGAATATGGGAATTACATGGTCATTCTTCCAGAAAGTGAAATCCCATTATATCAGGCCTATATGTAATGATTGTTTCACAATAATAATGTGAGGTATTAATCAAATTGGAAAGCCTTGGCCAATGCCCTATAAAGCAATTTCCCCCTCATTTAACATTATTCAACTTTAAAATGCATTTGTATTTACTTCAGAGCCTTAGTAAAAACCTACTGGTGGTTTCCTTTCATCCCTAAGGTATGCCGTGTTGATACTTTTTTCTATACACATAAAGCACAGAACTAAGAGCAACCGTGTTTACAAGACAACGAAGAGAGACAAATTGTTAACAGCCACTTAAAAGAATCTTAACCACAATATGTTAACATTTAAAAGTGTGTCAGAGGGCAATAAAATAATTCAAAGATAGTGAAGGAATAAGCTAAAAGTAACCACTGTATAAAAAGATGCCTTGACTCAGTATCAATTAACAGATGACTACCCTGTTGATCCAAGCTGGAGAATATTGCCTCTCAGGTACTTGTTATGAGATAGGAAAATCCTATTACATCTTTCAACCCATCTCTATTTCCTGAAAGCCTAACTTTCAAAATAGTTCTGATCATCTCTCATGCCACTTTCCAGAAGGTGACAAATGTTAACACTTTCCATGCAATCATGTGATTTTTGAACATGAGGGAGCAATCTGGCTGAGCCAGAATTCCAGATGAAAATTTAGATTCTCTTCACAAAGGCTAAGAAGTTTATGATTCCCTTGGGTTTGAATTGGAAAGATGTACTGCCATGTCCAAAAGAAACTGCTAGCTGACAGCCATATCCATTTTTTCATCCTAGATGCCCAGCTAAATTATATTTCTCAGGTGTCCTTGCAGGTAGCTGTGGCCATAGGCTGATTTTTATCCAATAAAATATGAGCAGAAGAGATACATGCCACTTCCAAGCTCGGGCTATAAAAGCCACCCCACATGTGATCCTCTTCATCTGTTCCCTGTGCTGTGTGGTCTTGAAAGCTATGCATGGAAGATGATAGAGCCACAGATGAAAAAAGTCCAGGTACCCCAATCATCACAAACAGTAAAACTGCCTGCTACTGGGGAGCACTGTGAGTGAGAAATACATTTTTATGGTGTTAAGAAACTGAGAGTTGGAGCTTTCTCTTCCAGCAGCTGGCATCACCTTAACTAATACACTACAGTTGTCATCATTATTTGCAGAGGACTAAAGGCAGAGGCATCTCCCATTACAGAGTTGTCATAATCACAATCTTTCCCTAATTTGAAATTGCCTGAGACTCACATCATTAGGCAATGCCGGAGCAAGATAAAGATTTTCTTGTGCTGGCATCAAAGGAGTAAGTGGAACTCTGCACCAAGGAAGGGGTCTCAACATGGGTAATTTGCCCTTCAGACAATCCAGCAGGTCCATGCACCCAGGAGAGAATAAATGCCATAGTGCCTTCCCAAAATGGACATATAATGTATGAATCTGTGTAACTAAGATAACATGTATACTGGAAATCAAATTATATATATATATATATAATTCACAATATATAAAAATACATAAATATATATTATATATATTTATATATTTTATATATATATAGGATCCTCTGTCTCTACATCTCTCTGTGTACATATATTCTGTACAATCTCTTCATTACTTCTCTCATACGGCATAAAACTTTCATGCATTCATTCTGCAAAATACTCATTAAGCAATTAGAAACTGGAAAATATTTCATCAGAAGTGACATATGAACTATTGCTTTCAGTTGTTGAATCAATTTACTGAGAAAAAAAAATGAGCCCTGCAACATTCTCATGAATCCCAGGCAAAAATTAAATTTTATAAAGCAAACCAAATTTTTGATATTCTGGCTCAGTTGCAGACTGTCAAATATATATATATATATTTGAATGAGAAAAGTTAGTGATGGTATTTATAATTCGCATACAATATCTAATACCTACAGATGGAAAAGGAAGTTCTTTATTTCTGGTAGGAGTGGATATCTGGGCCAAACATAAATTGAACCATCAAAGAATATTAGTATTTGTTAGGTGAGCATTAAGTGCTATAGGAAACACAAACAGAAATCTGAGAGAGTTCTGCCTTCCAGAGTCTGCTGTCCGACAGGGGCAAAAGAATAGCGCAAGCCTCAGGCAAGTTTACCCACACAGGAAGCTTTAGGAAGAGATGTAATCTAACCTGGACTTTAAACTATGGGTCTAAATAGACACAGCAAAGTGAGGACAATATTTCAAGAGGACAATGAAGTCTCATGAGACCAAATTGGTTGATTTCTACAGAAAATGGTGCTGTCCTTGTTTTTGTACAATGGCATCCTGTTAGAGACCGTCCATATTTGCTCCCTCCTCTGTGTATGCACTACACTTGGTTCTCGCCTCCATTAACTTGTCTTATCGCACTAAACTGACATCATCCGTTTTCCCCCCCACTTGACTGTGAGCTCCCCAGAGGCAAGAACCATGTCTAGATCATGCTTACATTTATCTCCAGCATTCATCTCAGTGCCTAGAAAGAGCAGAGGCCCAGTAAATGCTATTGGCAAGAAGAGATGGATTAATTAATTAATGACAAATATTTACAGCCAGCCAGACATTCCCCTCACCCATCAATCACAGCAGTACAAGGCATCAAGTAAACACAAAAATATCCTTCAGGATGGTCCAACTCTGGCACTAAGATAGTGCTATAATGGCAGCATATTCTTCAATTCAAAGAGAACTGATTCCACTAAATAGCTAAACTTACATGCCTTCTCACATGTTCTGAGTATTCCCAGATTTTCTTACTGAGATGTCTATATATATGCCTTGGAAGCAAATCAGTATTGTTGACTATAATATCATAATTTCATCCATTAGTATTCTCTTGCTATAATCACACTGTTATTTGTAAAATCTACCTTCTGAGAACTATGCACTTAATGTAGATAATTTATCTTATTATGAACTATCTGCAGATAATAAACCAAGTTCAATAATAGGTTCTAAGGAAATTATACAGTACGATTTTAGAAATCAGTGCATTTATTATCAGAATTTGTCAGAGTTGCTCCAGCTAAATTATCTTTCACACGTGGTACTTCATAGATAGAGATGATCACCAAGGATGATTTTGGAGAACGCATTAGGACTCTTAGTTATCATGGTATCAAAACTGTCCCCCCAAAAGGAAAATTCTGCCATTTGCCTCATATCCAAACATAGAGTTTAGAGACGTAAACAGGGCTTTAGTCTAGATACATTGGGGGGAATAAAAATATCCAATTTTAATTATTTAATCAAATCAATAGTTCAAATTTCTTACAAATCTGAAGCAAAGGAACATACAGATTTAAGTTGGGTTATTGGGAACATAACATTTTGTGACATGTTTAAAGTTTTGAAATTTGTTCTGTATTAGTTTCTAAATTGAATAGTTGGCCTCCAGAGGAACACAGAAAGATTAAGTAATGCTTTTTTTCAGGTTAAAAAAATATCTCTGTGGATATACTAAAAGAAATAGCTTTGTTTCCCTAGAGCTAGCTTGTAAAAATGCATTTTTATGAACTTAATTGACTTAATAGAAAAAAATCTTATGAACATTATATTTTATTTCCCCAATTTCAAAGTTTCTTCTCATATTATATATAAACCACTTTTACTAGTTTTAACTAATGTTTGTATAATTTTTTACGTTCTTTTTAAACAATTAACAAACACATTTCCATGAATCAACACTACATGCTTATCATTTTAATGTTTGCATATCATTCTTTGTGTTGATGTGCCATAGATTACTTTTTCCTTCTCAAACTAGTGGGTGTTTTTAGCCAACCTGGATATAATTTAGTTTCTTTTATAATTTGAGTGGTTTTGTTTGAATTCGTTCAGAGTAGTAGGGTTACCAGGTCGAAGTATCATGACTCTTATAATACACTGTCAAGCTGTTCCCCATAAAGTAAAATCAATGTAAAGTGCAGGTAGTAATAGCCACTATATATAATCACATCTAAGACACCAGTAATGTGTTTTAACGCACACTATTGTTTTCTATACTATGTAGAAAGTTTAAAAAACTGCCCATTGAATAGTATAATAGTAATGTTAAGATGCTATTTATCATAAGATGCATCCTGATTCCAAACAAATTAAAATATTAAGAAATGTACATCTTATCATTTAAAAGCATAATTTTTTAATGTTTCACTAACACTGTTTATATCAGTGTTTATAGCAGTTTTCCTTCTGCTATTTTAATGTGTATATGATGTTCCCGAAACATTTACATTTGCATTCTAACTACTAAAAATCTGAGCATCCTTTTCATGTGATAATTTATTCATGTGTGAATTGCCTATTCATATTAATTTACTAGTATGAGGAATATTTCATAAATACACCCACACCAATACACACATATTAGAGTAACAGAATTTAACAGGTATGTTGGGTACATATTGAGCACCCCCTATTCTGTTGTGCTTCTCCCCTTTTTGTGTTTGTTGTATTACATTTTGAATGGCAAAAGCTATTTAATTTTATACATTTAAGTCGATCTGTACTCAAAATCTCCATTTCTTCAATAATCAGAAATGCATCTCTGCTCCGAGTAGCATGGATACATAATATGGCATTTTATACCATTTTATGTTCCTTTATATTAATCCTTCATTACAACCGAAATTCATTGCAGTATATAGTCTGAGGTTTGGCTTGAGTTTACATTAATGAGTCTCCAAATTGCCTTCCAGTTTTCCCAACCAGACACATTAAATTTGCATTTCTTCTCCCATAATTCACTAGCTTTTAGTTTTTCATATATATAATTCTTATAAGTTGCAAATGTACATAAATAATACAGTTCACATATGGTTTATTAAGTATACCACATAATCTCATAAAATATCAATAGCTCTTTATGTAAGGCAGAAATACTATTTTTTTCCAAATGAAGACACTTAAATGATTGAGAAACATGAAATAAAATACAGTTATGCCATCAATGCATGACAGAGCCATGACCAGAGTCATGATTCTTATCCCAATTCAAAGTCTTTTCATTTCCTCACACTAATAAACATAGTAATTTGAATATTTTAGTAAGTTCTACTATACTCTGCCATTCAATGGTTTTATATATCACTCAATACCAGTCAGTTCTGTCTATTCAGAATATACTTTGATGTTCGAATACATTTATTAAGTCTGTTAGGAAAATCCACCATCATTATATTTTTTGTAAATGTTTATTAGTATTAGCCATGTATTCCTGCAGGTAAAAATCATTATTGTTTCTTTTTAAATTTCTAAATTATCCTATGAAGATACCAATTAGATTACTTTATCTGCAAAATCGCTTGGAAAAATTTCCATCTCCATAGTAGTTATGATATACTACCTTATTTGTCCATGTTTTCCTTCATTCTCTCATAGTGTTTTATTATGTAGTGTAATACATTCCATGTGTACTAAATTATATCACATCCAAATTATTTTAAAAGTATTGTGACTTGATTCTTTATTCACTGTATCTTCAAGTCATTCTTCATTAATATATCAGTGTTATTATTTGCGAATTCTCATAACTTCTTTGGTTAATACACTGCGACAGTCTAAGCAGAAAAGTTATTTAAAATTTGTAAAAAAATGATTTGTTTTCTCTTTTATCGATCTACCTTTAATGTTTCTTTTTTGCATGGAGCTATTGCCTGCACTCACAATGTTATGTCTAATGGGAGTGGTTTCGAATGGCAATCCCAAAGGTTATCTCTCTTTTTAAACAGTTAACTCCATGCTTTTTCATGTTATTTCTTATTTTATTAATATTATTATTATTATTTAAGTTCTGGGGTGCATGTGCAGATTGTGCAGGATTGTTACATAGGTATACACATGCCATGGTGGTTTGCTGCATCCATTCCCCCATCATCTACATTAGGTATTTCTCCTAAAGTTATTCCTCCCCAATCCTCCTGCCCACTGCTATCCCTCCCCTAGCTCTCCCACCCTGCAAGAGGCCCCAGTGTGTGATATTCCTCTCCCTGTGTCCATGTGTTCTCATTGCTCAACAACCACTTATGAGCGAGAACATGCAGTGTTTGATTTTCTGCTCTTGTGTCAGTTTGCTGAGAATGATGGTTTCCAGCTTCATCGACGTCCCCACAAAGGACATGAACTCATCCTTTTCTATGGCTGCATAGTATTCCATGGTGTATATGTGCCACATTTTCTTTATCCAGCCTATCACTGATGGGCATTTGGGTTGGTTTCAAGTCTTTGCTATAGTAAACAGTACCACAATGAACATACATGTGCATATGTCTTTGTAATAGAATGATTTATAATCCTTTGGGCATATACTCAGTAATGGGATTGCTGGGTCAAATGGAATTTCTATTTCTAGATCCTTGAGGAATCACCACACTGTCTTCCATAATGGTTGAACGAATTTATGCTTGCACCGACAGTGTAAAAGCATTCCTACTTCTCCACATCAT
The DNA here is from genome assembly GCF_049354715.1 of Callithrix jacchus. Taxonomy (NCBI): domain Eukaryota; kingdom Metazoa; phylum Chordata; class Mammalia; order Primates; family Cebidae; genus Callithrix; species Callithrix jacchus. The sequence goes on from NC_133524.1 coordinate 23,736,318, forward strand.
CTCCAGCATCTGTTGTCTCCAGATTCTTCAATGATCATCATTCTAACTGGCGTGAGATGGTATCTCAATGAGGTTTTGATTTACATTTCTCTAATGATCAGTGATGATAAGCATTTTTTCATATGTTTGCTGACTGCATAAATGTCTTCTTTTGAAAACTGACTGTTCATATCCTTTGCCTACTTTTTGATGGGGTTGTTTTTTCTTGTAAATCTGTTTAAGTTCTTTGTAGATTCTAAATATTAGCCCTTTGTCAGATGGGTAGATTGCAAAAATTTTTTCTCATTCTGTTGGTTGGTTATTCACTCTAATGATAGTTTCTTTTGCTGTGCAGAAGCTCTTGAGTTTAATTAGATTCTATTTGTCTATTTTGGCTTTTGTTGCCATTGCTTTTGGTGTTTTAGGCAAGAAGTCCTTGACTATGCCTATGTCCTGAATGATATTGCCTGTTTTTTCTTCTAGGGTTTTTATGGTGTTAAGTCTTATGTTTAAATCTTTAATCCATCTGGAGTTAATTTTTGTATAAGGTGTAAGGGAGAGGTCCAGTTTCAGCTTTCTGCACATGGCTAGCCAGTTTTCCCAACACCATTTGTTAAACAGGGAATCCTTTCGCCCTTGCTTGTTTTTGTCAGGTTTGTCAAAGATCTGATGGTTGTAGGTGTGTGGCATTACTTCCAAGGCCTCTGTCCTGTGCTATTGCATATATCTCTGTTTTGGTACCGGTGCCGTGATGTTTTGATTATTGTAGCCTTGTAGTATAGTTTGAAGTCAAGTAGCATGATGCCTCCAGCTTTTTTTTTTTTTCCTTAGGATTGTCTTGGCTATGCAGGCTCTTTTTTGGTTCCATATGAAGTTAAGGTGGTTTTTTTCCAGTTCTCTGAAGAAGGTCAATAGTAGCTTGATGGGGATACCACTGAGTCTATAAATTACTTTGGGCAGTATGGCCATTTTCATGATATTGTTTCTTTCTAACCATGAGCATGGAATGTTTTTCCATCTGTTTGTGTCCTCTCTTATTTCCTTGAACAGTGGTTTCCTTGAGCAAAGACAGATCGCTAGCCAGACTAATAAAAAAGAAAAGAGAGAAGAATCCAATAGATGCAATAAAAAATGATAAAGGATATATCACCACTGATTCCACAGAAATACAAATTACCAACAGAGATTACTACAAACACCTCTGTGCATATAAACCAGTAAATCTAGAAGAAATGGATAAATTCCTGGACACTTACACCCTCCTAAGACTAAACCAGGAAGAAGTTGAATCCCTGAATAGACCAATAACATGGTCTGAAGTTGAGGCAACAATTAATAGCCTACCAACCAAAAAAAGTCCAGGACCAAACGGGTTCACAGCCAAATTCTACCACAGGTACAAAGAGGAGCTGGTACCACTCCTTCTGAAACTATTCCAAACAATACAAAAAGAGGGAATCCTCACTAACTCATTTTATGGGACCAACATAATCCTGACACCAAAACCTGGCAGAGACACAACTAAAAAAGAAAATTTCAGGCCAGTATCCATGATGAACATTGATGTAAAAATATTCAATAAAATACTGGCAAACAAAATGCAAAGCACATTTAAAAGCTTATCCATCATGATCTAGTCAGCTTCATCCCAGGGATGCAAGGCTAGTTCAACATATGCAAATCTATAAACGTAACCCATCACATAAACAGAACCAAAGACAAAAAGCACATGATCATCTCAATGGATGCAGAAAAGGCCTTTAACAAAATTCAACAGCCCTTTATGCTAAAAACCCTCAATAAACTAGGTATCGATGGAATGTATCTCGAAATAAGTAAAGCTATTTATGACAAACCCACAGCCAATATCATACTGAATGGGCAAAAACTGGAATCATTCCCTTTGAAAACTGGTACTAGACAAGAGTGCCCTCTCTCACCACTCCTATTCAATATAGTATTGGAATTTCTGGCCAGAGCAATCAGGCAAGAAAAAGAAAAAAGGGTATTCAATTCGGAAAAAAGGAAGTCAAATTGTTTCTATTTGCAGAAGACATGATTGTATATTTAAAAGACCCAATCATCTCAGCCCAAAATCTTTTTAAGATGATAAGCAACTTCAGAAAAGTCTCAGGATAAAAATCAATGTGCAGAAATCACAAGTATTCCTATACACCAATAACAGACAAACAAGAGAGTCAAATCATGAGTGAATTCCCATTCACAATTGCTACAAACAGAATAAAATACCTAGAAATACAACTAACAAGGGATGTGAAGGACCTCTTCAATGAGAACTACAAACCATTTCTTGGTTTTAAATGCAATCCATGAATATTTGATTTCCAGTTTAAATTAATAATAGATGTTTTGTATGGCTTTTGGCATATACTAAAATAGTTATGTGATATTTTACACTTTAGTGTGTGATAAATGATAAAAGTAAACCATCAATGATGTGTGGGTATTAATGTATTCATTCAACAAACTTTTGCTGAGCTCTGTTGTCAGCACTGCTACAGATGCACTGGTGAGGCAAGCCAATGATTTCTTTGCTCTTATCAAACTCAATTTTCACTGGAATTACAGTCAAAATGGAAATTGATTCTAATGTAGTAACATATTATGTATGCTAAAATTGTATTTAAGAATTCTGGATCCATGGTAGGGAATAAAACGGTTAATAGTAGGTCTGTAATTTGGGTCCTTTCACCTTAGGGATATATTAATTGGCTTTGATCTCAACCAGTCCTCTTTATTAAAATACTGATAGAATTTACTAGCTAGAAGATGACTCCTTTAGAACTTATCTAAGGAGTTCTTTTCTCAGATATACACATCTCTTTGGATTGTTCCTTGTAAATAACTAGTCTATGTATTAATGAGCTGACTAAAGAATACAAGTTAGTCACCTAGGCCTTCTGGCTACATGGCTAGCAAAATGCAAAACAAGAAGCCCCAAAACGAAGTGAATTTCTTGGCCTAACTTTTACCTCTCACAGTTGTCCTTGTTATTCAATACCAACATATCCCGACATGGAAAGGGGAACAACATGTCCTGACATGGACCAACATATCCTGACATGGAAGCTATAGCTCATGGACCTGGAAAGTTTCAATATCAATGTGGTATTCACTGAGGCTTGTTTTGCATATCCTTTGCTAACCATTGGCAAATCGTAGTTCTGGGTAAGATCTATCTTGTATAAATCTGATTGACAATTCATTTCTATATGTAGTCATAACTAAAACATGTCATCCTGGGTTTTCCCCAACCCCTCTCAGCAGATACAACCCCATCTGCTTTCTAACCAAGAGGACAGTAACAATTCTATTCAACAAACACATCTTAAATATTTGAGAATATATCAGGCACTGAGAATACAAAGATAAATCAATTACATTTCTGGCCTTCATTCAATTACAGACCACGGAGTCTAGAAACAACAGACTCTTGAAAACTGGAGAATGAAATTTGTCTTGTTGTTATGAGTTTAGCATGAGGTGTGCCAAAAATGAATGCTTGTGGTCAGCACACTCACCAAACTGCAATTTCCCTCAAAATCCAAATCCCACCACCGCCAATGTCTTTACAATTCATATAACAGAGGTTCTGGCATCATCTCTGTTTGTTTAACCCTTTTCCTTAATGAAACAGGAGTCTTGCTGGAGAGATTTTACAGGCATTGCAAGAGCTGTCGGTACCCAAGTCTAGCCTCAAGACTTCCCCTGGAGTTCTCCTAGGTGAGTTCCTATATAAACTGCATCCTGTGTTTCTTGCCTGCAGGTATTCTTTGGTTGTAGATGTCTGCTGGGCCTGTTCTGAGAGGATGCCCACAACTCCGGGTCTGAGCCCAATTGACCACAGGTTTTCTATTTGATTGACTTTCCTCTTTTTCCTTCTCTCATTTCCCCAGTCTCTCACCATACTTCTTCAGATCACCTTACAAATCAACTATCTGCACATGTATCCTTATCTCCGGGTCTAATTTGGGAGAATCCAAAGTAAGACAATAGGAATGTCTGCAAATTTCTTGGCTGTGCACAGTCACTTCTCCCTGGGATTAAGTCCCATCCCAATCCCCTTAGCTAATATCCAGAGATCTGTTAAAGTCGAGAGAAACAAACCCACCATAATATTCCCTTTGTTCTCCACAGATTGGGTATTTTGGGTGTTTCTAGCAGACTCATTTGCCAGTTTCTTTAGGCACTGCACATTAGACAGAGGTTTAACAGATCAGTCCATTTCTAAAGCCAGATGACATCTGATAGCCCTGATACCACTATGTAAGTTCCTCTCACTACTCACCACAATAATCTGTAGACCTATGTAACACTTTTAGCAATGTACTCTTTATACTTCTCCATTGTTTGACTCCTTCATTACATAATAATACTTTTAAGGATGCAGAGCATTTTGTATTCAGCGCTGACACAAAAAGGCTTTCAAAATATAGTCCACATATAAATGAATGAACAAATAGCCAATATCCCACTAAACATCTCCAAACAGGGTGTCCAACAAGCTTTTCAACCTCAGCATATTAACAACCAAATTCATAATCTCCTCCCTAAGCTTTCCTCTCGTTTGACTTCATACTTCAGTGAATGGTATTATCATTTTTTTTTTGTCTCACTGATTTAAGTTGAAACAATTTTTATAATATGCAAATTATGTATTCCTAATGATTTGGTAGAAATTTTATGCAAACTATATGGATCTGGTGGCAATTTTAGGGATAGATCTTTGACATATTCTTTAATTTTTTTCCTGTGGATATAAGTTGTAATGCATTACATAGTATTATGCTATTTTTATATTTTTTATTTGTGATTTTATTTACTTTTTAATTAATTTAGCCACTGATGTATATGTTTTGCCAATTTTGGTCATGAATTAACTACTAATTATCAATTTCTTCATAGTTTTATATTTTATGTATGTACTTCAGTGTAGGCTGTCCCTTTCCTTATTTTTTTTAACTTATTTTTATTTTTTCTGTGTTTTATGTTATTTTTCTGTGTTTTCTGTGTTCTGAATTCATTGTTTTTGTATTTCTTATTCTTATTTTTATATTTCTTATCTTATTACTATGCATATTCTGAGAGAAAGGAATTTAACTGTTTGGCTGATACACATTAATTTTGATGTTACAGTTACATTTTTATTGCTATTATTGTACTGTATTTCCTTCCTGATCCAGAAATTATTTAGAGAGTGCTCCATTTCCCTGTGGGTGTCCTGTGTTACAATTTTTAACATTTTTACTGATCTTAAAATTAAGTATTGGTTTGGTGGAAAAATAATTGTAGTTTTTGCCCTTGAAAATAAGGACAAAAAACACAACTTTTGTTATTTCAGTGTCTCTGTGTCCACATATGTGATTACTTTCTATTTAAAAAATTTATGTAGACTTAACAATAAAATATATTATTCTACCCCAAAATAGAGGTTTCCCTTTTTTTCTTTTTTGCATTGTTGAATAATGTAATTTCTAGTTCAAGTCTTTGTTATATTTTGCTTTGTTCTGAGAATAAACATAGAGACCAATTATGGGGAAGGGTTCCTGGGAACCAGGATTAGAGGAATAATACTATGCTGAGGTAGATTTGTGTGTAAAATATCAAGTGATGGGAAAGTGGATAAAAACCATGCAAGTTAGACTAGGTGTGGTAGCTCATGCCTGTAATCCCAGCACTTTGGGAGGCCGAGGCATACAGATCATCCAAAGTCAGGAGTTCGAGACCAGCCTGACCAACATGGAGAAACCCCATCTCTACTAAAAAAACACAAAATTAGTCAGGCGTGGTTGTACATGCCTATAATCCCAGCTACTCAGGAGGCTGAGGCAGAAGAATTGCTTGAACCCCCAAAGCAGAAGTTGCAGAAAGCTGAGATTTTGCCATTGCACTCCAGCCTGGGCAACAAAAGTGAAATACTGTCTCAGAAAAAAAAAATATATATATATGTGTGTGTGTGTGTGTGTGTGTGTGTGTGAAAATCGAAGAGGAAAGTGACATGTAAGCAGAGTAAACCTCTCTGATGACTCTCAGAAATCTATCCAGGTTTTTTATTTTGTTTTGTTTTTTAAATGTTTGTGGTACTATAGTTGTTACACATAAATTTAATATTTTGGCTTGGATTGTTTCTCTTTTACTGTGATCATCAATTTGCTTGTAAAATTTACTTTCTCCAATACCGAAATAACAACTCTTAGCCTCGTAGTCTATATTAACGAATAGACCTTAGATAGTCCAATTTTTTTGTGTGTATAAATGCACACTCATCTTATATGCCTTGTTTTGATTTTGTATTTTAATATAGCTGATGATCTTTTTTATTCATATTGAATGTTATGATTGATTTTATATCATTCTCTGTCACTCTGTGTTCATTTTTTGATGTCATTGACTTGCTCTTTGTATTCATCTGTTTCTGTAGATGACTTCAAAATGCTTATAGTGAGCCACAAAATAATTTGATCTACTTCTCTAATATCATTATATGCCACTAACATTTGTCTGAAACTTTGTTTCATAAAGTATTCTTATAAAGCATCATTATGTGCATATTAATCCAATTGCCTCCAATATTTCCTAATAGAAATATCAATTGCTATTCCCAAGACTTGCCCTGTCCTATTCTTGTATCTGAGTAACCATAGAATAAGACTAATGTGGGTGGGCTTCATCCAATTAATTAAAGACCTAAAAAGAATGAAAAGCCTAAGTAAGAGGAAACGTATGCTGCCTGAATGCTTTGAGTTGGGTCATTGGTTTTTTTCCTGTCTTCAGACTCAAACTCAAACATCAGCTCTTTCTGGGTCTCAAGCCTGACAGCATTTGAACAGAATTATACCATTGACTTTCCTGGGCCTTCAGCTTGCTAATTTCAAATTTTGGGACATGTCAGCTTCCATAGCTGTGTGAGCCAATTTCTTATATCTTTGTCTCTCTCATATATATATATATATACAGCAATCCTGAATTGTTATTGTTGGCAATGTGATCTGCCATATTATTTAAATACCAGAAGAGGCTCAAATGATGTCTATTATACATTGGCAATAATAGCAGGAGTTTCTTCCTAAATTTTAACTATGTCCTACTGTGTTGTCCTCAGTAGAAAAGAATATCCATGCTCCGTAAAAATTTCATCATATTTCTTAAAACCATTTATAAATCCTCCTCAGGTGTTCTCTCCTTTATTCTGAAGCATTTCACTTTCTTCATCCTCTCCTCGTAGGTCTTAACTTTGTTTCTTCATTTTCTCATGAACCCTACCAATGTCCTCCCCATCCTTTTTTTTTTTTTTTTTTTTTTTTTTGAGATGGAGTTTCACTCTTGTTACCCAGGCTGGAGTGCAATGGCGCGATCTTGGCTCACCGCAACCTCCGACTCCTGGGTTCAGGCAATTCTCCTGCCTCAGCCTCCCGAGTAGCTGGGATTACAGGCACGCGCCACCATGCCCAGCTAATTTTTTGTATTTTTAGTAGAGACGGGGTTTCACCATGTTGACCAGGATGGTCTCGATCTCGACCTCGTGATCCACCTGCCTTGGCCTCCCAAAGTGCTGGGATTACAGGCTTGAGCCACCGCGCCCGGCCCCTTCCTTTATGTTTTATAAGTAATGAATCGCACAGCACTCAATTAAGCATGTTAAGTCTGTCTCCCAATATTGTGGTCAGTGTTCCTTGTTAGAATCCAGATATCATTTCCTGATTTCCTTATATCTAGACAGATGTTCCCTGTTCTTTCTCTCTGGGCCTATTTTATTTCTCCCCTGGTCATTCTTTCCTCCAATGACTTCTCCAGTGTACCCGCTTCACTTTAAATTCTGATATGTGTGTCTATGTGTGCCTGTGCAACCATTATTATAGTCATCAATTTAACATGTAAATTACTCAGTTGTGTCAAACTGGTCAGAAATAGGAACAGAATTGGCCAACGAATAGAGTTACCTATAGAACTTACCAAAGGTTTCCGCTCACTCACATCCCCCGCTCAGATTATTTTTCATTGTTTTTTTTAAGAACATCTTGTACTACATCACCCATGAGAATATCAAACAACTTATTCCCAAACTAATCATTAAAGGATCCCACTTAACAATCTATCTAAGGAATAGCACTTCATTAATACACCCCAATTTTAATTATGTTCCTAAGGAAAATGGGCAGCAGTCCATAGCCATCTAGCATGCACAATGTTCCCTTCCGTCTCTATGAGTTTTCTTCCAGTCATTTGAGATTACTGTTATCACCTCTCTTTCATTTACCAAGCCTGTCTCTGTGTCATAGAAGGAAATTGGATTTGAGAATGCTTGCTTTTCTGAAACCACACTAGTTACTGACCAATATGCTCCATAACTCAGGGTATGTACAATTTGATCTTATGATAAGTCATTCTCTCATTTGCCATGTATTTTGTAAAAAGCTAATTTAGTGATGTGTAGTTTTATTTTAAGTACAGGAAGTCAATACTGGAATATATTCACATTTGTATTTGCATCTTTTATGAGTTTGCAAAATTATACTAAGCCTTGAACCCACTTATCACAGAATGAAAATAAAGTGCCTCTCTTTAATTTGACTCCTGACTTCTTACACAGCTAAGCAGATGGGCTTAACAGAGCTGGAAAAAGGACTGTTGTTGCTGATATAAACAGCTAGTTCTGCGCTGTAATCTTTAGATTTTTTTTTAGAACAGGCGGCTATTTCAGCCAATGCTTCTTTCATGGAAGAATTCATAATAAAACTGTGTGTTCATCATGCATGTTATCTTAAAACTGCAGTCCCCTTTCAGAGGCAAAGAACATTTGGATTTTATTTATTCTTTTAAAATTCGAACAAGTAACATATGCCCTTAGTAAAAAATAAAATAATCTGAAGGATTTGTAATGAAAAACAACAATTCCTCCTACTCTCTGTCATGCACAGACATACATCAGTCCCATTCTCCAGAAGCAAACTCTTAATAATAGGTTTAATTTTTATTTTTTCTGATAATTCTGTTCTCAACTCTTCATAAAATTTATCTCACTCTATCCTCCTTCCAATTTGGGGTAGTATTAATTTTAGTCTTCTTGGAAGGGTTTAACTTGCTAAATTCAAAATTATTTTTCCTTTATTCATCTTTCCATTGTCTCTTATCTTCCAGAATGTAAAAGAGAAATCTGATTTTCTATATTTTTTGCAGGTAAATTCCTGCCCCTGCCCTCAAAGCTTTTAAGATCTTCTTTTATCTACTATGTCCTAAAATTGTATAATGTGTCTAGCTTTGTGTCTTTTTCCATTTATTTCTCCATATTCATTGGATCCCTTCAATATTATGAACATTTCTTTATTCATCTTTAGGAAAGGTATTTCCAATATGTCTCTGATTATTTCTTCTCCTTTATTCTCTTTCTAGAACTGCTATTAGCAAGATGTTAGCTCTCCCACATGCATCCTATGTGTTGCTTATCTTTTCTCATATTTGCTATAGATTTTTCTCTCTATTCTGAGAGTCATCATTGACTTCATCCTCTAAAACTTCTATTCAAAATTATAAGGCTGGACACAGTTGCTCATGTCTGTAATCCCAGCACTTCGGGAGGCCAAGGTGGGTGGATTACCTGAGGTCAGGAGTTCGAGACCAACGTCACCAACATGGTGAAACCCTATCTGTATTAAATACAAAAAAATAGCTGGGTATGGTGGTGCATGCCTGTAATCCCAGTTACTTGGGAGACTGAGGCAGGAGAATAGCTTGATTGAACCTGGGAGGCAGATGTTGCAGTGAGCTGAGACTGCGCCATTGCCCTCCAGTCTGAGCAATAAGAGTGAAAGTCCATCTCAAAAAAAATAAAGAAAGAAATTATACATTGGCGATCATGTTTAATGCCCAAGAGCTCTTTCTTATTATTTAATTTTCTTTTCCATATTTTTCTGCTTTTGTGTTATAGTCAGTATCACCTCATCCCTCTCAGGATACTAACTAGAGACTTTTTATGTGTTAATCTGTTTCCAGAACCACCTGTTTTTTCTAGGGTCTATTGGTCTCTTATCTCTATTATCTCTTAATCTGTTGCTGTTTTTGTGACATGTCTGCTGGTCTTTGGTTATGCTTTCATAATTAAAGCCAGTTGGTGGCCTACTTGTAGATCTTAACCTGCTAGACATTTTACTGGATAAAGATTCTTTGTACATAGATGGGGATTGTTAACTGGGAGATTGCATTTTAAAAGGCCCCCAAATTTGAGAAAAGGGATACCAGCATACACCACAGTAGTCCCATTTCTTCCCAGGACATTTTTTTGTTTTCATTAAATGAAAGTGTTTCCAGTTTCATTTAATGAAAGTTTGTTTATCTGGTTTTCTTTTGTTTGTTTCATTTTATTTTTGAGACAGGATCCTACTCAGTCACATAGGCTAGAGTGCAGTGGTGGGATTGTAGCTCACTATCAATTTGAACTGCTGGGCTTGAGTGATCGTCTCACCTTAGCCTCCCAAGTAGCCAGGACTATATATACATACCACCATGCCCAGCTAACTTTTACTTTTTCCTTCTTTTTTTTTTTTTTTTTGAGATGGAGTCTTGCTCTGTCACTGAGGCTGAATTGCGTGGCGCAATCTCGGCTCACTGCCACCTCCGCCTCCCGGGTTCAAGTGATTCTCCTGCCTCAGCCTCCTGAGTAGCTGGGACTACAGGTACCCACCATCATGCCCAGATAATTTTTATTGTTTTGTAGAGACGAGGTTTCACCATGTTGGCCAGGCTGATATTGAACTCCTGACCTTGGTCATTTGCCTGTCTCAGCCTCCCAAAGTGCTGGGATTACAGGCATGAAGCACCACATCCAGCCTACTTTTTTGCAATTTTCTGTAGTGACAGAGTCTTGTTATATTGCCCACGCTGTTCTTGAACTCCTGACCTCAAGCAATTCTTCTGCCTTGGCCTCCCAAATCAATGGAATTACATGTGTGAGCTACCGTGTCTTACCATTTTATATGTTTTCTATTTTGTCTAAGAGTAAAAAGCTGAATGACTTACCCTCTGCCTGACTGAACAGTGTGAAGGTGAGATATTGGATTATGGGGAGTCAATTGGTACAATCATTCTGTAGATAATGTTTTGTATAATAATTCCCCCCTCCCCCGTGCCACCATCCACTCCCTTTTAAAGTACATTTCCATTTTACAACTTCCATTATTCCTGCTAACTTTGAGCCTGGAACTCTCCAAGAATCATCTGGGAAAATCAACTTCCCTTCTTTTTACAGACTCCTGCCACATTTCCTAGCCTGCTGTTTCCCACTTTGTTTTGTCTGTCAACACACATACATCCTCTTTCTTGGATGGCATACATTTCTTCCTTCTAAAATTTGAGACTCTCTTCCATATTTGGGGTTTATTTCTTTACTATTATTTTATTGCCCTCCCAGGAGGGAGGGAAAAAAAACACCTAGGTCTAGTCTGTGTTCTTGAACTAGAAGACAGGATAGATTCTTTTGCTGCTCTTCCAGTAAGGAAGAAATGGCATTAGTCTACATCAGTGACTAACAATGCATGGGCACTGGAACCTGGGCATTGCCATCATTTGGAAATGCACTAGAAATGCAATTTGTTCAGCCTCCTGAATCAGAAAGTCTTGAGGTAGAGCCCAGTGTTCCATGTTCAACAAGACCTGATTTGTTGCATGCTCACATTTGAGAATATCTAACTACATACATGCTTATCCATCTCCCTATGGCTAAGGACACCTATTTGGATCTCCATTAGGCAGGCTCTCTTGAGTCCAGCCTGATTCCCAAAAGTTGCATTCCTCTTCCTTTGTCTAACATCCACTGATTTCTACATGAAGCCTTCCCTCTAGTCCTAGGTGCAAAAAAATATAGCAGCACAGGCTCAGCTGTGATATTGGGACCAAGTCTGAAGCCTTTGACTCACCTTGTTTCAATTCCCATATAGTATTCCATTTCTGATAACTGAACATATGCCTTCAACCCTGTTTTGATCATCATACTGTCTCAGAACCTCCAGGAGACTATGCTACTAGTTCCTACTCCACTGGCTTTGGTTATTCCTGATATACAATTCAGCAAAGTAGCTGGAAATATGTGCCCTGCTTGACTCTATCGCTCTTTCCAGATTCTTCATCATGATGTTCTGCCCACTTGTCAAAACACCTAGATACTGTGTTTTCCTGCTATGTGGTATTGCATCTTCTTCTGGCACTTGTCCTTGTGTCTGACAACTCAGGCCTGATGGTGATACAATATGTAACCACAAAGGAGAAATCAACCAATAACCTTGGTAGCATTTACTCTGCACCCTAATCAAAGAAACTGACTGGTCACTTACAAAATCGATTGGCAACTGACACAGGCAATTATGTGTGGCATGCCATTTTTAGAGTGCCATTTGTGAGTACATTCAGACCAGATCTAAGGAGGAAAAGTGCATTTGCCAGGTGACCTGCAGAGCAGCCTGCTGGGGAAGAGTAAACAAGGGGAATACTGACCTTTCAGTCACAGGAAATGACACCTTGGCCTCCCTCATGGGAGTTTCTCTCACTTGCTTTGGTAGAGGCCTTCCTGCTCCATCTGTAGTGATCTTGGCAGGGATTCATAGAGTTTATGGCAAACAGCAATGAGCAATTATCTCACACTGAGAAAAATAGGGGGAAAGAGCTCGGGAGAAGAGGAAACAAAGTCCCTGGATAACGTGCAGGTGAGGACTAAGCTCTGATTTCCTTTATCTTGCCCAAATTCCTATCTAAGGAGCTTGAGGACTCACGCCCTACAAACCATAAATTCTCATCAGATGGCTTTTATTTAAACCTATATATCATGGCTTACTTTCCAGACTCTGGCATAACATTATGTGACAAAGAAGAAGTTAAAGTATTTTACCCCAAAACATGTTTCTTTGCCATATTTTGATTTTTTTTTTTTTTGAGACAGAGTTTCACTCTTGTTGCCTAGGCTGCAGTGCAATTGTACAGTTTCAACTCACTGCAACCTTTGCCACCAGGGTTCAAGTGATTCTCCCACCTCAGCCTCCTGAGTAGCTGGGATTGCAGGCACCCGCCACCATGCCTGGCTAATTTTTTGAATTTTTAGTAGAGATGGGGTTTCATCATGTTGGCCAGGCTGGTCTCAAACTCCTGACCTCAGGCGATCCAGCTGCCTCAGCCTCCCAGAGTGCTGGGATTACAGGAGCAAGCCACCACCACCTCTTCGCCATATTTCGAAATATCCCTGCAAAGCTGTCTTTTGTGAGGAAAATCCACATTTGTAAAGAATCTCTATTAACATAGCTAGATCTTTTTCTTCCAGGCCCTCTCGGTCCTGAGGAGATTAACTAAGAGTCTAGCACCTTTTAAAGGTCTGACTAGGAAACATTTGTCATCTATTCTCTCTAAAGGCAGCCACTATAAGACTTCAAAAGAACCTTGGTCTCCACAATCTTTTATATTAACCTGAACATTTCTCTTCTATCATCTCAGGTCTTTAGACAAACTCATCCAATCATCAACCACAAAAATGTGTAAATTTACCTGTAGCCTGGAATCCCATCCCCCAACTTTGAATTGTCCTGCCTTTCTAGACCAAACCAAAGTGTTTCTTAAATGTATTTGATTGATGTCACATGTCTCTTTAAAATGTATAAAACCACCTAGGGCACATGTTCTCAAGACCTCCTGAGGGCTGTCATGGGCCATGTCACTCATATTTGGCTCAGAAGAAATCTCTTCAAATATTTTACAGAGTTTGACTCTTTCCATCAACACAGGTTTCCGACAACCTACCAAACCATAAGCAGTGTGTTCATTCCACTGGACCTTCCCCTCCTTCCCTGAATCCAAAACTGTAGAGGTGCCTTCTTTTCCAACGTGTACTTTTTCTTCACAGTATTTATAGGACAAACAAAGGGAATTTCTGATTCGAAGGCATGTAATCTAATAAACGAAGGGATCTTTTTTGCTTTAAGAGAATCACTCAATGGAGCCATTAAGAGATGAAACACGATAATCAAGGCCCTCATTTCTAGAACAATTAATAGTATAATGAGCATTATGGATTAAAATCCTTTCTGGTTCAGATTTTGTATAATTTATTCAGTGAAAGTGATGGATGAGCAATTGAAAGAATGTTATTGCAAATAAAATTTCCAAATGGAATAATTTTTTTAAAGAATTCACACAATCAAGTAACATATTATCAGTAACATATCAAGGTGCCAGAAAAACATACTATGAGAGAGAGGGATAATGTACCATTCAACCTGCTGAATCTCTGGCAATGTGACATGGCCTAGAGAATTCTGTTATGTGGATTTATATATACATTTCCATTTACTGCTTGAATAAAAATATAAACAATTTGAGTGTTTATTCTTGGAAAACATTGTGCTAGGTACCGGGGAGTTATAAAAATGAATGTATTTGTATTCTGAATGAGATCACAGAACTATTGCTGATAAAAAATACATTAACACAACCTGGCGTGCTGCCTCACACCTGCAATCCCAGCACTTTGGTAGGCTGAGGAGGGTGGATCACGAGGTCAGGAATTCAAGACCAGCCTGGCCAACATAGTGAAACCCTGTCTCTACTAAAAATACAAAAAAAAAAATACATGAACACATTGAAGAGAAACCATAAGATGCATTTGGGTGCTAGGAATGTTTTGCTGTAGGGAGGCAACAACTCCTTGTGCCTTCATGTACCACATCTTTAATACTCATCAATTTCAAAAGAGTAGTGTAAATGTGGTGTTACCTGCTTTTCAATGCACCTCACACAACCCTCAAGCTAATACTGAAATGGTTTGTATTTTTAATCCTTGTATGCAAAAACATTAGGAAAAGTGGACAAATTACAGAGAGAAAATAAAAAGACCTCACATTGTAATATTTCCTTTCTTATTTTTTTTGTTTCTATTCCTATTTGTTATATATTGTAGAAATTCAGGGGGAAAAATAACTAAAATCATTAAAATTTCTGGACACTAATTTTTGTTGCAATGTTTCTTGTCAGAAAACATAGTTAATCATTGGAATTACAATAATGTGTGGATTTCCTATCCCCAAAGTTACTTTGCATTTCATGGGACTTATAGAATATGAGAAAGTCTACAAGTTGTTTAAGTTGTACACTATACAAATTTACATAAGTTATATACAAATCTACATAAGTTGTGTACAAATCTACATAAATTTGTATACAAATCTACAAGTCTACATAAAGTTAAGTTGTACAGTATACAAATCTAGGGTATGATATTCATATAGTCTATTATGTGAATGGGCAACATTTGGAGTCATGGATTTCTGCATTCCTGAAAGTTGCTTAACTTCATAGAGGTAATTTGGATGCAAATGTGAAGGTATAATCTAGCAGAATGCCTGACCATTACATTATTTGCATCCATATACCTGAAATACACCACCAAATGGTATTAGTTTCATTCTATCAAATATTGTCACCATAACTTGCCACTACTTAAATGAAAATCTCTTATTTGAAACCTCTCAGTACTTCATCCTCCCACCCTCCAGCTACTATACCATACAAAGTAGGTTGGAAGGAACCATGTGACTCAAGGGCATGTCTGGCTTATCTCTAGTATTAGTAAAGACACTGGATCTATGACAATTTCATTAGAAAACAGATAACATTTATAGCCATATTCCATTTCATGCCTGGAAGGAAGATACCCTTCACAAACAGCATTTCATATTCCAGGAAAACATCCAAGTATGTCCCAGAAACTTCTAGGAAATGAATGCAGAATACACCATACGCATATTGAAGGTAAATTTGGGAAAGATGTTTTTTCATTGATTCCTTGTTTCCCTAATGAGTAAAAGTGCTTCATAATCTCTCAGTCCTTGTCCTCTTGTGACATTCAACTTCTGATTACCAATGACAGGAATGACAGGAGCATAAGCACAGATACAAAACACTGCTGAATTCGTGTGATTTTTCCTGATTTCTGAAGTGGTATTTAAAGCCAGTATTCTAAATACAAGAGTCAGAGAGCTGAAAGTTAGTTTTAAGTAAGCTTGAGAAAATTGATTTTATTTCTACCTTTTGGTAGGATATTAATCCAGTAGTTTTCTGTTCTGGAGAAGTAAACATAATCTACTAACCTAGTGAAAGCCTTTGAAACACGTTCCCCTCCGTGGACAAGGGAAGGTGACACAGGTCATCTGTTCATCTAACAACTTCCCTGACCAAGTTTAACTTCAGGCATTTTGTACAAGTATCATTTTTAGCCATGCCATACCTTTATTTGGTCCTGTTACTATGAAGTTCTAAAAATACATAAATAGCTGAGCCTTCGAAGTTCTTGAGGGAATAACCAATCCTCCAAATCTACCCCAAAAATCTATGTTCAGTGTTAACTGACCACAGTCTTCATTTGGGTCACAAAAGGACATGAAATAGTGTAAGTGACAACAATGTAGACTCCAGTGAAGCAGAGGGAGCTCACTAACAAATGATTACAATTAAACAGGCTCAAGGAAAGCAATTGGGACAAGCCACTTGGGAGACATATTGAAAAGAAAAGGTAACTTGGTGTAAAGGAGAGAGAAGTGGTTTCAGAAATAGAATAACTTGATTCAAATCTCAAGCCCACTACTTACTACCTGGATGACCTTGAGCCAACCACTAAAACTGTGAGACTCAGTTTCCTCAGCTATAAAATTGAGATAATTCTTGTCCTGTGACCTCCAGGATAGTAGGGTTGTTGAAAGGGCAAAAATTAAACAGTAGATGCAAATATATTTTGTGAACAACAAAGAACTATACAAAACTAAGAAATTCATTTTATGAGAGACAGTGGTCATAGGACTGCAAAAAAAATCCTTGAAGTATAGTAATAATAAAATGTGACTATACTGGTAGGGGGAAAAAAGCAAGAGAAAACAAAACAGAAAAGAACAAGGCTACTTGTCATTCCAATCCCAAGATATTTGGTGATCACACGTCTTTAGCCCCAATGGAGTCAATACTAAGCCTTAATAGAAATCATTTTCTCTTATCATATGTAAGCTTTCACATTCATTAATGTTTAGAAGCAACAATAACTTATTAAATAAAAGTCTACCAGTAGCAGAGTCTATTAGTTGTCTACTACACATTCACTCTTCTTCCTTATAACAGAAACCTTGAATTACTGATGACAGAAATATATGAAGGAAGAAAGAGGGGGCAAGTTAAAGAGACAGAGGGAGGGAGAAGGAAAATAGTGAGGAGGCTCACAATTTTCAGCATACTATAGATAGTGATAGCCAATGAGACAGAAGCAAAGTCTCTAGGTGGGGCATCTAGGAACTCTTTAAAGGGGACTGATTCAAGCAGCATCATATATCTTTCCTTCTTCTGGCTGCCCAGAACATGGCTGTAAAGATTGAAGTTATAGTAGCCATCTTTCACAGATGGAAGCCAAGAACTAATGTGGCAAGCAGAATCATCAGAAGAGCAGGCGAAACCAGCATATCTGCCCTGGATTGCCACAAGAGAAAAATAAATGTTTATTTCATTTAAGTCATCATTATTTGAGTTTACATGCTTCTATTCTTTCTTATTAATACTCCATCTACTTATTACATATAATAATGTATTACAGATGTTTTTATTTCCAATTTCACTGTTACTATAGTGATAAGGTACTAATGCAGACATTATTATACAATCAAGATTTAAAACTCATTGGTAAGTTCCTGTTTTATAAAACTAAACTTGGGTGAAATAAGATATCACATCACTGCATCCAAGATTACTTCACATGAAATTCCCTGTCCCATTATCTTAATTAACATCGATAAGTTTTCTTTTGCTTTTCTATTTTTTTAATATTACAGGCAACACCAGAACATATTCTATTGGCTTGCACAGGAATTGATGTTGCCAAGACAGCTGGAGAAGCCTATAAGAGCTCATTGGACCTTGCAGCGAAGCTTTGTGTGTACTCAGGGAAAACAGCTGAGAACTATGAGGCCCAATTTACATAATAAGGACAAACTTGCATTTCAAAGCCACACTTAGTTCAAGCACCCAGTCCTCATACAGTGATAACAATATCTAGTAGCAGGTAGTCCAACTACCCCTCTAAATATTTATGCCAGATTTCAATGAGAAGCTACTCATCAACCTGGACTAGAATTAGTTTCTGTGCACCAGTGAACTAAGCCACAGTCCCACTCATTTTCAGACATAACAGCATAATTCTTATTGTGATAAGTTGGCATCAGTGCAAATAGAGAGTAAATTATTCCATTTTTCCTACATCCAAAGGGATATCATTATGACAGAGGGTTTCTAACTTATATTATTCAAAAACTAGATAAATCAAGTCACTTGTATACTACTTCACCATTATGTGTTTGACTGAGGTTATTTGAATGAATGCCACTTGTTTTCTCTTCAAACTTATAAGATCTTTAAAGACAGAAAGAGCATCTCAACCATATTGTTCAGCCCCAAAAGTACTTAGTACTGTGCTTCAGTAAAATTTGGTTCAATTGAATTCACTTGATCAATCAGCATATTAATGTAATGACTTTTGTATTTGAGAGACAAAGATGGTTTAAAGGTACAAAGAACCCCAGTTGCACCTCTCATTACCTCAGGAGCTGGGGTCTATCAATCTCTCTAAGCCTTGCTTTCTCATTAATAAATATGCAATAACATTCTTTGTCCAGCCCATCTCTTGGTGTCACTGGGTGGGTTAAATGAGGAAAATATCTAAAATACCTTTGTAAGATATTATTATTATTTGTTATGTGTGTTGCTGCAGTGCAGCATATCCAAAATATTTTTTTGTTTTCAGGTTCTTTGTGACAATATTAATTTTTCCTTTATCCCCAGTGAATCTTTGCTTTGTTTGTGAAATCATATCTTCCACGTACTACCTTGCGGCATTCTCACTGTTTCTATTCCATGCATGCTAAATTTGGTCACTTCTCTAGTGGTGTCCTTCTAGCAGAAGAAAGGATTTTAGGCTTCCTCCTTACATAATTACTTCTTTCAGATATGAAGCAAGGTCAGAGAGAAAGCAGAGCCATCTATACATCTTCTGCAGAGGCCCTTAGCATTCAGTAATTCAAGGTCATCAGCAAGAAGGAAGAGAAACAGGGTAGTGGACTTGGGTGGGTTCCCTGCCTTCCTCACATGATTATTTTGTAAATGGATGTAAAAGTACCCTGTAAAGTGCATATTTGGAGCAGCTGGAGAGATTTCTTCCTGGGCTGGATTTAATCAGTATGTCTTTGTTTGAAGAGTGGAGAGTTTTAAACCTCTGGCATACCCATATGCAAATGTGAATGCAAATTCCAAAACCTAAAAGAACATATATTTGGATTAGAAACCATTTGGAATTAACAACATAGAAAACATGGAAACTGTACTTACACGTGTTCTAAATCAAAGCCTTACTTCAGAATTTTGGCTTAAAGTAATGGACAATTATATGATTGAAAAAACCATGAAAATGAATCATTTAGTATCGCAACTGGTCTTCCTGAAACTATTTGAAAAATGCCAGCTAGCTCAAGAGCTAACTAATGCACATCAAAAATATAATAATTATATGGTCCGAGATACTATGGATACTCATCAAAGAATAATATACCGTGCTCTCAAGTAAATACAATCCTGTCAGGCCACCAGGAATTTAACGAAAATATAATTAGGAAAGGCAGAAAAATATTTCAGACTGCTCCTCCTTCCTCATTTTTCCATGGGATAAAACCAAAGATTAAAATTTTATATTATCTTAATAACTGTTTTATTTACTTATTTATTTATTTAGAGATGGAGTCTCTCTCTGTCACCCAGGCTGGAGTGCAGTGGTGCCATCTCAGCTCACTGCAACCTCCACCTCCTGGGCTCAAGTGATTCTAGTGCCTCAGCCTCCCAAGTAGCTGGGATTACAGGCACCCACCACCATGCCTGGCTAATTTTTCTGTTTTTAGTAGAGACAGGGTTTCACCATGTTGGCCAGGCTGGTCTTGAACTCCTGACCTCAAGTGATCTGCCCACCTTGGCCTCCCAGAGTGTTGAGATTACAGGCGTGAGCCACCGTGCTCACTCATAACTGTTTTAATTAGTATTTTTGAGCATGAGTTAGTAGGAAGGATCAGATTACCAAATTATACTCACATGAGCCAGAGTCAGCCCAACGACATGCTTTACTAATAACTTCAAAAATATAAGCACTCAGAAGGCCTAGGTGAAGCAGGAAGTTCAAGACACAGCAAACAGGCTTTTCTTCCCAACCCCTTCCGTCCCACGTTAGAGATGTACTCACAGGCCTGTGGTCAAAGATGAGTTTTCCAACTCAGTTATGCAGTCCCTTCATATAGCAGGGAGTGTTTTAGGTTATGAAACATCTCCATTTACAGCCAGATGGGTACATAGCTTACATGACATTTTCCAGGAGCCATGCTTTTTAAATACATGGACCCTAGATGTGTTTACCACAAGCAACTCTCAAGCAGAGATATCCTGCCAAAATCAGTCCATAGAAATGAATTCTTCTCATAAACACCATTAGTCTCTTCACCAGGAGATCATTTATTAGCATGTTTATAAGGAGATCAGGCCAGGTCACCTGACTTTTTATTTTCCCATGAACGTTTCCCCAGTAATGAGAGACAAATAAAACGCAGACCAGCTGCTGAACTCCTCTGCTCCCAGAACATTCATCATGTTCCAAGTATACTCTTCAATTCTTTACATATGTTACTTCACATAATCCTCTCAACTCTGTGAGGTAGGTCCCATCATTCCCTTTTCCAAATGAAGAAATTCAGACATGCAAAGTTTATGCAACTTGCTGAAAGTCAGCAGCTAGAATGTGGCAAAACAAGAATTTAAATGCTAGCATGTTGACTTCAGACTCTGTGTTCTAAGGCATGATAGAACTCATTTCTGTAATTATAGATATTTCTGTGCTCTTTCTTTTGAGACTTACACTGCACACTTAAGATTAAGAAAGACAAAGCTTCTATAAGTGACTTTTGATATCTTCAACTGTGGTGAATTAAAAGGGATAAAAATCATTTTATATTCCTCCCATTGAGAGATGGGACCTATTTCCCCATTGCTTGAATCTGGGCAGGCCTCTGCCTATTTTCACAAATAGATAAAATAGTGGAAGTGACACTGTGCCTAGCCTTTAGGAGACTTGGGTCCTTGGTACCCTGAGACACCATGGAGAAAGTTTTATTACTGTGATGGAGAGAACATTTAGAGATGCACTGAGTATAAAAGGAAAGTAACCTACCGGAGCCCATGTTTGCCATCAAACCTGCCAAGGTGCTAGAATGAGTGAAGTTGTCTTGAACCCTCCAGACCAAACTAGCCACCAGCCAAATATCACTGAGTGACCTCAATCAATAACACAAGGAGAAGAATCACCCAGCTAAAGCCTGCCTGAATTCCTGACTCACAAAATTATTAAAAAAGAGGCGCTGCCTCCCATTCTCCACAATGTACCTTGATCATGGAAAAGGACTCCCCAGAATAGTAGAAAAATGTTTTGCCATGAGAAAAAAGAAAGGAGGAAAGAAAGAAAAGGAGGCTTCTTCCTGTTTTCTAAACCAACATATTCAAATTCTGTGGTTTTTTAAATAACAAAAGTAGAAGTGATAAACTGTATTTAATAAATTATATGCTCTTGTCTTAAAACTTAAGAGCATTCAAAGGCCCAAGAGTTCAGGAAGGTTAGTTCATAGGTGAGTCTGCAAGAGTCCAAAGCACAAGCAATGAGCATGGGTGAAAATTTTGAGAGGGTCACATGTTTGTGTTTTCAAAGGAAAACTATGTGGGTGGTTTAAATTACACCAAGGAATATATAAATTGGTGCATATATGTTAACATCAACCACATCTACACTGCGCTAAATTTTTCAAAATGAAAATACGTCCATATTTCTCTGAGTAGGAATTGTAGCTATTGCCTCAAGGCTAATGAACCTATTTGCCTGTCTCATGCCTAAGCCCCCATGACATTCCAATTACAGATGGAGAATTTAACATATATCCTAACCCTGCACAACCTCACAGCACAAATCTCACCCCTACTCTAAGATTTTTTCCCTTTTGTCTGCTTGACTTTCTTATCTCATCTTTTCTACCTCTAATACTCAGTAGCACATGTACACACATTGTAAGGGCAAGAAAAGCAGTTACAATGGCAGCAATGGAGGCAGGATCATTCATTAGGGCCTGCTTCTACTGTTAGAGCTATCACACATTCTATCAGAATGTTAAGTCACGAAGCATTTAGATCTTACATACGACATCTTACAGTGCAGATTCTAATGGCCAAACCCCTTAAAACCTGTACTGTAAGATGTCATATATATATTAACGATGAATCTGGCCCACTTAAGTATGAAAATCAAGTACGTTGGCCATCAAGTTGAACATTAACACAATAAACCAAAAACATTTTATAAATGCAACTTTCTAGATAAATTACCTAGTCATTTATTTATCTGCTATTTATTTAGTGGGTGTGCATTTTCATGTTGCCTGAGTGGGCAATGTCATTCTAACTGATACATTGTTCACAATAGCCCAGGAGTTAGGCATCATTTTACCCATTTGCCAGATGAGAAAACAGAAACTCAAGAGAGTCAATGATGTAGACAACACTACACAGACATCATCAAGCTGCAATAAGAAACATGGCTCTTTTTTTATTGTCTTGTCCATTCGTGCTGCTATAACAAAAGATTTGGGACTGGGTAATCTATAAGAACAGAAATTTACTTCTCACAGTTCTAGAGGCTAAAAGTCCAAGATAAGGTTTGGTGCCTGGTGGGGGCTTGATCTCTACTTCCAAGATAGCTCCTTCTCACTGCATCTTCCAGAGGGGATCAACGCTGTGTCCCCCCATTGTAGAAGGACAAAAAAGCAAAAGGAAGGGAAGTAGCTCCCTCATACCGCTTTTGTAAGGGCACTAATCCCATTTATGAGAGCTGTGCCCTTATAACTGAATCACCTCCTAAAGGCAACGTGATTAAATCACATTGGTGATTAAGTTTTAATATATTAATGGGGGGGCACATTTAGACCATAGCATTTATATTTATCGTCCTTTTAATATTCCCAAACTGTAGTCAAGTTCTAGCTAGAGATTTGTTCCTCGTAACTGCGAAAGATTCATATTACTCACAGAAAAAGGAGAAAGGAAAACCAGCTTTTAACAACTTTATATAATTGTATGACTATAACAAAGCCACATTACATACAAGAACTAGGCCCTCTGATGACGATAGTATTTATTTTCCAGGAAGTTAAATATGGAGAAAACATCAGTAGGAAAGGCAACAATTGATTGTCTATAAATTCTACAATGCATATCACAAAATAAGCTCTCCAGTGAGATGCTATTTTACAGCGGCCTAGGTAATGTGTCCATGGCAGAAGCTACTGATGTCTCAACTATAACCGCTCAGCCTACGTCAGAAGTCACTTATAGCCTTGTGGATAGTTTCTGTTTATGTCAAAATCTTCCTACAGCAAGCAGCTATGTTACTCAGTTCAAATAATTTTTCTGGCCCATGAGTATGCTCAACACTGTGAGGCATGCCTGAACGACCAAGGAAATAACACTCCAAGAGCAGTCCTTAATCAATGTGTGACAGGAAGTAGTCAGTAAATACCTTAGCTTCCTATTCTTCAGTTAAGCAATTCCAGCATGTGTTACAAATAGATTTCAAAAGGTTCCTGGTGAGATTGAGTCCCAGTTACACACAGTGGTGACCTGCTCATGAACCCACCCTTCAGCAGTTCTTCTCCTTTCCTTGTTTTACTTCTCCATACCCTTGCTGAACATCCTGGGATCATCTCCCATATAAACTACTGGTACCCTCCAACAAAGCATGTTTTTCAAAGACAGCTACACGAATATATCCCATTCCATGTGCTCTTCTTACAATGTGACATAGGTACTTTTTCATGGAGAGGTAGAGTGTATATTTTTTCGCTTTGAATCTGGGTAGGCCTGTGATCATGGCAGAAGAAGCATACATTATTGCTAAAGCTAGAGCATAACAGGCAGTACAGCTCCCATCTGGCCTTTTTGAGAGGTTCACTCTTGGAGCCCAGCTACTCTGCTATGAGGAAGCCAAAGAGTTACATAGAAAGGCCAGATGTAGGTGCTCCAGACCATAGCCCCAGATAAGATCCCAGCCAGCCTCCAGGAACAATGTCAAACATGTGATTAAGTCTTCAAATGATTCTTGTGCTAGCTAGAAGCAGAGCAGAGGCAAGATGTCCCTATTGGGCTATACCTAAATTACAGATTAAGGATGAAAATAAATGTTGTCATTGTTTTAAGACATTAGATATTGGAGAGGTTCATTACTTAGCCATAGATAACCAGAACATACCCAAATTCTCATCTTAGGGTCTGCTTTGGGAAGAACCCCAAACTAAGACAGTATCCAAGTTCATTCAGACTCAACGGCAATAGCTTAAACGTGAACCCAAACTGCCTACTCAGAGCCCATGGCAAGTCCACTACACCCAACTGACGGCTCATCCAGTCAAGTACCTATTTGCTCTCTTAAATATAGAGGCCCCAGTGTCCCTAGGGAAGAAGGCATGAGGGCATTGTGCTCCTCACAATTCTTACTATATAATGGATTCTAAATCTGAATACAAAACAGTCCTGGATGATTGTCCCTCAATTATTTTCACTGTTCTTAACTCTGACATCCTAAGTCCTACCCATTATTCTCGGTACTTTTGCCAGTTTCAACACAGGAAAAAACTTAAAGGACACTACTACAAAGGAGAAGAACAATATAAATAGCTAATTATAGGTTTTGATAGGTTTTGCTTTTCATCAGAGTACTCTCAGCTGAGCAGTAAAATCTAGGCACATTCTCAACAAATTACAGATTTTAAAAAAGTGAATAGTGATTCATCTAGATTTCTGGCCAATGTAGAGTTTGGATTAACATTGCTAACAAAAGAGTATAGATCTGGAAACAGACTGTATTTTCCTAAGGATTTTGTACCTGATAGATTTGTCTTCTTAAGAGGAGTAGATTACTAAAATTAATCTGTAAAGATAAAATTCAGAATCTGATCTAAAATATGTTATTCTCACTACTAAAACCAAATTAAAATGCAATTCCAATATTGTTACTCCCTAAAAACATTACCCACCACATGAAATAATAAATCTTTACTTTTCTAAAGTTCTCTGCAGCATTATGAACACAGTATTATTGTAACTTACCAGAGGTTAACAAGAACATCAGTTTCAAAGGTACAAAACAACTCTATCAAACTTCTCAATCTGTCATTGAGACTTTCTTTGTAAAATATGCTGCTACAGCTATTTTAGTGGGTATATCTAACCTAACTGAATTTCTTTTGATAACATTTATTTACTGAAATAAGAAGTCTGTTTTAACTGCATCACTCAACCTTTGACATTTGTCTACTTCATCCACAATTAATTTAAGAGCCAGCTGCCATTTTCCTTAATGCTAACATATTTGCTTAATAAAATATACCTTAAGATTAGTTTCTGGCCCATTCTTCCATTTTGAAACAAAACAATGATTAATAAAATGCATTTTTTAAAAATGTTAATAGATTTCAACCAAATCTAATTAGAGGTAGAGTTTGAGAGATTTCATGAAGTGAAGTCTGGTCCATTTATCTATTTAACAGCATTGATAAAAACAGTACTTCTACATATACAGGTAATTGCAAGAATCATTTATTGAGCACTGAATCCCTAGAAGGTATAATCTTGTGAAATGAATCCTTTCTCATGTAGGAACTTGCTTTCTGTTGGGTCATGGGTTTTGGTCAGAATGTTTTCTGAGATGGAATCAAAATCATTAAAATCTCTTTCAATTGCATGCAATTCCTCAGCTGTACCCAAGACTTCTGTGACTCAAAGAATTTCCCCATGAAAGATATCTTATTTTGTATCAAAAAGTCAAATAAACATTTTGTATTATTACTACTGTTTTTCTAGCTTTCTGTGAAATTTTAACATATAGTACTGTTACAAGATCTATTACTTTTGAATTTCTTATCTGGGCTGTTGCAGCAGAGTTAAGAGAAAATATTAATAGCATCTGGGAATTAACAGCGTATTAGTGATGGTTATGCCCTATGGTTACTGAGCACATGGTAGACCCACCTTTCCTTAATTGTAAAAAAGGGGGTGATCATTGTGTTTCTTCTCCTCAAATGTTGGTAGGAGTTATGTCTAAGTGATGAAGTGCCATTGAATCCCACTACAGTATATAAGAAATTAGCTGCCTGCCCCCTTGGAGGACCGGCATCACTACATCCTCAACTTGGAAGGACCTTTGGGTCTTATAATCCAGTCTCCTACACAGTGCCAGAATCTCCCTCCTCCAACAAGAAGAAAATTCCTGCTGCAAAAATCCTGTAATTTCTAGACCTACTTATGGTCTCCCTGGTATTGGCAACTAGACAGTACAGAGGAGGAGACCTCCTCAAGTTTGTATTTGGTTTGAGCAAGAAGCAACAAGCAAAGGAGAGAAGAAACTCTTGACCTATCTCCCTCCTCTTCTGCGTTTATCCTTAAAGTCTTAATCATGATATATCTTCAGGAATAATATATTTTCCATCACCCAGCATAGGCCCTGGCAAATAATAGGTGTTCAGTATATTTTGAATGTTGAATAGGTAAAACAAAGACTTTTTGCCCCTCCAAACACCACTTCATACTCTAATATTTGAAACTCCTTTAATAGAAGACAAAGGCTAAACTGTAAATAACACATGAGAACTAAGAGTTCAAAATAAACATGGAACTCAAGAGTTGACTTTTTAAAGGTAATTCATTTCCATTGCAATCCAAAAACAGATATTGCATAATTTATCCTGTTTAATAAAGGGGGAAGCATTGGAGCACAGACAAGGAACTAGTTAAACAGATACGTTTTACTTCCTTTTATTTAATTAAATGCAGTTCAGAATAATTTGAGGTGGGATTCTTTTAGAATACAGTTGGGTTTTTTTGGTCCTAAGAAAAGGTGAGAGGAGAAGCACAATGGGACAGAATTACAAGGCAGAAAAAGAAATGATAGTGCCACAGGAATTAGTTTGCTAGAATGTAACACCACCTTCCTTAAAGACTAATAATGTGCTAAACTCCTGGAAACCTACTTCCAGGAGAAATAGAGAGGGTAAATGCCAAAGTACAGATCCTGTGTAGAATTTACAACAGAACACCCTGCAATATCTCTGGAAACCCAGAGAGATCAGCTCAATGTCTAAGGGCTAGAAGCAACTCTCAGCTGAAACCCCATGGCAAGAAGAATCCCTCTCCACCTCTTCCCATTTTTCTTCCTTCTTTACTCACACTTCCTTTCCTCCACATCAATGAATGTTAAATACATCTGTTTCCCTTTTATCCATGTCCATAATGTGTGGAACATTTCTGTAGTGC
This sequence comes from Callithrix jacchus, assembly GCF_049354715.1. Taxonomy (NCBI): domain Eukaryota; kingdom Metazoa; phylum Chordata; class Mammalia; order Primates; family Cebidae; genus Callithrix; species Callithrix jacchus. The sequence continues at coordinate 23,763,756 of NC_133524.1, forward strand.
CAACTGTTATCCCAAAAGACACAATCTCAAACATCAAAATCCCAAAAGATCAAAATTCCTAAAGTATAAAATCCCCACAATCACAATCCTGAAAGATTAAATTTCCAAATGTTGAAACCCTGAAAGTAAAATTCTGGAGAAGGGATTAGTGCATTTTCAGTTGTACATAGGATAGCTGCATCATGTTGGTTGCAACATATTAAATGGAACTATCACCTTGTTATCTTTGTTTGTAAATTAAGTATGGTTTAAGAAGATGTGTATGGGTGCCACATTGAAAATTTTAGGTGTCAACTTGACTGGATTAAAGAATACCTAGAAATGTGGCAAAGCATTATTTATTTACACACATGCACATATATACATATGAATATGTCCTATTGGTTCTGTCTCTCTGGAGAACTTTAATACAAATTTGATATTGGGGAAGCTGAATATCACTCTTTCTTATCGTATTTCTTGCAGCACAATGGAAGAGATCTGTGAAATTGTTCCCTGATGAAAATACTGTAATAAATTAAGTGTATGAGGCTACCTAATGGTGGAGATAAAAGTTTAAAAGCTAATTATTATTGGTGTTGCAAAAGCAGAAAGTCATTTAATTGTAACAGCCAAGCAATGACCAGACTTTCAAATGAAGATCATTAACTTACATGAATTCATGCAGGTGTATAAAAAGGACATCTCCTCCTTTATCGAGGAAATTTCAAAATGCATAGTGCCTACACACAAATATTGTGATATTGCACTTCTGCAGAGTCAAATTTGCAAAAAAAATGCATACAATTCATTAAAAATATCTAAAATATTTACAAAATGTATGCCTTTACTTACAACATTTGTAGACCACAACCACTCTCCAAATACAAGTGCCACAAGTGTTTTGAAGAGCACAGATGAAGTGGAAATGCCGGTGAAAAACAAGGACTATCCCCTGCCAAATTATTCAGTCATGTATGACTTCTGCCCCTTTACACTTGGTATCGATTCACTATGCCATGTATTTCATCTTTGCATCATTTCTGACACTGGAGGCATACATTTTGTAAATATTTTAGATACTTCTAATAAATTATATGCATTTTTTTGCAAATTTGACTCTGCAGAAGTGCAATATCACAATGTTAACTTTGTGTGTAAGCACTGTGCATGTTGAAATTTCCTCGATAAAGGAAGAGATGTCTTTTTTACACACCTGCATTTGTGAAAAGTAAAACTTCTCCAGATCTCAGCCCTTTGAGTGACTGCATATGCAGTGGGAACTCATCGTGGGTTTTGATCAATCCTTTCAAAAGATACAGGTTGTTAATCATGGTATTTCTGATGACTGTAGTTATAAAGCTGGATGCATACAATTACCAATCACAATAATACATATTTATACATTTTGCTTTTTAACCTATTCCTTTATGAATATGGTTCATCTGCTCATAATAGTTATACCCATGCAACTGTCATTAATATACCTGAGTGTTCATGCTTGCAGAAATATGTAGGCTATTATTGTCTGTTTTGTTATACAAAGTAGCCTATGAAGTGCCCTGTTGTGTTTTTATGTTTCTCAATCTCCTTTTTTAAATGTAAATAAATTTATTCTAAACAATTTTTTAAATATTTTTTCCAGAATTATGTTTTTGAGGTTTAGATCTTTTGAGAGATCAACATTCAGGATTACGGCACTTGAGATTTTGTCTTTCAAGACTCTGGCCCAAACCCATGTTCCTGATACACAATTTAGATGCCCTCCTGAAAACAAGATTTTTCCATATTAGCATCATGCTCCATGTTTTTTCATCTAACCCCTCAAATATCAGTGCTATATCGAATCAAACAAGTATTCACTACAGCCCCTTGGATCTAGTGACTAGGGCTCCAGCCCTATTTAGAAGTCATCAGTTCTTCCATGTAAGTTATTACTCACAGGTCCTGCTGAACTTCAATTTCAGCTCACTTCTTTCCTGAACCCCAAAGTGCTATTATGACATGCATACTCTATGCAAGCATTCAGAAAGATTAAATGAATTTTTATAAAACTTATCTTAAAATATATAAAGAAAATATTAATTGAATAAGCATTTCCAGTGATATTAAGCACTGTAAGAGAAAATAAAATAGTAGCCAGTAGTTCCCTACAAATCTTTTTTTTTTTTTCTGAGATGGAGTCTCACTCTTGTTGCCCAGGATGGAGTACAATAGCACGAGCTTGCTCACTACAACCTCCGCCTCCCTAAGTCAAGCAATTCTTGTATCTCAGCCTCCCAAGTAGCTGGGATTACAGCATGCACCACCATGCCCAGCTAGTTTTGTATTTTTAGTAGAGATGGGGTTTCCCCATGTTGCTCAGGTGGTCTTGAACTCCCGACCTCAGGTGATCTGCCCGCCTTAGTCTCCCAAATGGCTGGGATTACAGGCATGAGCCACCACGCCTGGCCCCCACAAATCTTTTATAGGATGGAAGATATCTATTTGGCTAAGTTTGAGCTTAGTATATCTAGTGGCAAAGAGGATTTGACAAATTCAGAAGTTCATTGGTAATTTCTTACTTAAGTAGATCTGGTTTCCATATTTTAAAGCATGAGCATGTCAAAATCAAATATGCAAAACTCAAAGGTATTGGCTGTAGTTGATCATCTTCCAAATGTATAAAAACATGTTTCCCCTGCATTTTCAAATAAAAAAATTCTAGTTTAAATTAGTTCCCTCCAATCTCACCTCATCTAACAACCTTTTCCTCCTAACAAGTAGTTTTAGAATAACAATAATTGAATATTTTCCCATCGAGTTATTCATTATTATGCTATTATTAGTAAAAGCTGGGTTATTGAAAAGGTTGTTTTTATTTTGTAACATAGATGCATGACAGAGTGGTTTATGTATAATATTTTATCTGTATGTCTTTAATCATTTTTTCCATTTTGTTTTAGGGTGAATAAGTTTGTGGGGGTTCTCTAAGCCCTTGATGTCTTAAATTAAAGCAGCCTTTTGTTCAGTTTGTATAAATATGTTATGCTTGTTGGACAATGTTCAGAAAATACAAGTTAAAAAATAAATTTAAAATATGTGTAATACAGGAGAAAACATAGGGAAAAAGTTCTTGACGTAGGTCTGCACAATAATTTTTTGGTGATGATATCAAAAGCACAGGCAACAAAGGCAAAAACAGACAAATTGGACTACATCAAACTAAAAAGCTTCTGTACAGCAACCAAAATAATCAAGGCCTTAGAAATAGAAATTCCATTTGACCCAGCAATCCCATTACTGGGTATATATCCAAAAGACTATAAATCGTTCTACTATAAGGACACATGTACACGAATGTTCATTGCAGCACTGTTTACAATAGCAAAGACCTGGAATCAACCCAAATGCCCATTGATAATAGACTGGATTGGAAAAATGTGGCACATATACACCATGGAATATTATGCAGCAATCAGAAATGATGAGTTCGTGTCATTTGTAGGGACATGGATGAATCTGGAAAACATCATCCTCAGCAAACTGACACAAGAACAGAAAATGAAACACCGCATATTCTCACTCATAGGTGGGTGATGAAAAATGAGAACACATGGACACAGAAAGGGGAGTACTAAACAGTGGGGTCTATTGGGGGGAAAAGGGGAGGGCCAGTGGGAGGGGGAGGTGGGGAGGGATAGCCTGGGGAGAAATGCCAAATGTGGGTGAAGGGGAGAAGAAAAGCAAAGCACACTGCCATGTGTGTACCTACGCAACTGTCTTGCATGCTCTGCTCATGTACCCCAAAACCTATAATCCAATAAAAAATTAAAAAAAAAAAATAAAAATAAAAATAAAAAAAAAATAATAATCAACAGAGTGAAAATCTGCCTACAAAATGGGAGCAAATATTTGTAAACTGTATATCTGATGAAGAGTTAATATCCAAAAAATATAGGAATTCATGCAACTCACTAGCAAAAGTAACCCTACAAATAGCTCAATTAAAATACACACAAAGTGGTGGACTCTCAGTGATAACAGTAAATAAATTAAGCTTTGAAAAATAAATAGGCAAAGGACCTCAGTAGATACCTCTCAAAAGAAGACAGACAAATGGCCAACAGGTATATAAAAAGAATGCAAATCCAAACCACAATGAGATCTCACCTCACACTGGTTAGAATCTATCACCAGAAAGACAAAACATAACAAGCATTGGGAAGAATGTGGAGGAAAGATAATATTGTTGGTTTGAAATGTAAATTGGTACAACCACTATGAAAAATAGTATGGAGGTTCCTTAAAAGTTTAAAAATAGACATACCTTATGATCCAGCAATTCTACTACTAGGTAAATAGCCAAAGAAAATGAAATCATTATCTCAAAAAGACATTTGCAACACATGGACACAGAAAAGGGAGTACTAAACACTGGGGTCTATTGGGGGGAAAAGGGGAGGGCCAGTGGGAGGGGGAGATGGGGAGGGATAGCCTGGGGAGAAATGCCAAATGTGGGTGAAGGGGAAAAGGAAAGCAAAGCACACTGCCATGTGTGTACCTACGCAACTGTCTTGCATGCTCTGCTCATGTACCCCAAAACCTAAAATCCAATAAAAAATTAAAAAAAAAAGACATTTGCACCCCCATGTTCATTTCAGCAATATTCACAATAGCCAAGATATGGAAACAGACTAAATGTCAATGGATAAATGGATTTTTTAAAATGAGAGATGCACACACACACATGCACATACACACACATTCACACAATGAAATATTATTCAGCCTTAAAGGATAAGGAAATTCTATGATTTACAACAACATAGATGAAACTGGAGGACATTAAGCCAGATGCAGGAATGGTCTCATATATAGAATCTAAAATTATTAAATTCATAGAAACAAAAGTACAATAGTCATTATCAGGGGTTGAAAAGAGGGAGATATGGGGAAATGTTGGCAAGGAGATACAAAGTTTCAACTATACAAGAAAAATAAAAGTAACTTCTGGAGATCTAATACATAATGATGTGACTATAGTTAACAAAACAGTAGTTCTTTTCTTTTTCTTTTTTTTTTTTTTTTTGAGGTGGAGTCTCACTCTGTCACCCAGGCTGGAGCGCAATGGCATGATCTTGGCTCACTGCAACTTCTGCCTCCCAGGTTCAAGTGATTCTCCTCCCTCAGCCTCCCAAGTAGCTGGGACTATAGGCACCTGCAGCCTCCCAAAGTGCTGGGATTATAGGCATGAGCCACTGCACCCGGCCACAATACGGTATTCCATGCTTGAAATTTGCTAAGAGGGAAGTAGATATTAAGTGTTTTTACCACACTTGGAAAAAAACATGGTAACTCTATGAGGTGATATGTATACTAATTAGTTTGGTGGTGGTGAATATTTCACAATGTATACATATACAAAATCGATAAAATTGTACACCTCAAATACATATAATTTTTCATTGTCAACTATACATCAATAATATTGGGAAAAACATATTGCAAGTTGGCCCTGAATTGTGGAAGGCACTGAATCCATGCTCTTAAATTATAGTGTCCAAACTTTTGTGATCAGGCATGCTATTTATTCATTCACTTATTGAATACTAGTTACTTACTGATTATTTACTATGTGCTAGGCATGCTTCTAGACCATGGATCAGCAAACTTTTTCTGTGAAGGGCCAGATAGTAAATATTTTTACTTTTGCAAGCTATATGTTCCCTTCCATACCTCCTCAACTGTGCCTTTATATTGTGAACACAGCTACAGACAATACACAAATGATTAAGTGTGGCTATATTCCAAAAAGTGCTATGTATGAATAAAGGAGTCAGCCCAGATTTGACCTGTGGGCAGTAGTCTGACAATCTTTGGTCTTGACCCGTAAGATATGTCAGTGAATGAAACAGACTAAAATCTCTTTCCTCATGGAAGTTATATTCTAAAAAAAACTATTAAAAATTAGCATTTATCCCCAAAATATGTATATGAATTTATTTTTAAGATATGTCTGCATTAATAGCATGTAAGTATATTGTGTACATCATAAAATATACCCAATATTATAAATTATAAGCAATAAGATAAAAATATTTTAAATAATTTTATATTTTTAATATTTTATTCACTTTTTCACTAAAATTATAACTATATATTTTAGTGAGAACAATGTGACTGAATAACACTTTATAACTTTCAATAAGTGTCAATATTTTTAAAAATTATTGTTTAACAGATTATGCTTCAATTTTATAGCAGTTGTTTTAGATATTTGGTTTTGGTGCCTGTCATAGTAGAAAATTCACCTTACAAAAATATATAGCTCCAAATGGAAGAATTGAATTTTTGGCTGTGCTTATTAAAACATGATTATTATTTTTAAATCTCAATTGCCAATTATGCAAAGAGTTTCATTAAATTTTTGGCTTGTACATTTATATCTTCCTCAGTGTAAATGGGTTGTTACTGACAACTAATTGGAAGGTAAATATGGGAAGGTAAATAAACATTTGTTGACTTACTGAATAAATGAATAAAAATTCATTGAGACCATTTGAAAGATTTTTAAAGATGTTTCCAAGTTGATAAAGTATGTTAATGAGAGCTTAAAAAATATATGACATACTTACATAGTTTTAACCAACAAACTCTCATCACTAAAATTTGAAGCACATTAATATACTACCTGACAGTACACTGGAGGATGGAAAGAGTGATGAGAACATTGTCAAAGTCTTCATGCAGAATACTCACAGTTCCCCCAAAGGAAGTTCACCTAAGTAATGCAGCACATGACCATTCAGCAATCAGGACAGGAGAGAACTTCAATGTCAACCCTTATGTTTAATATCAGTAATTTTTTTCTTTCTTTTCTTTTTCATTCTTCCTTTTTTCTCCTTCCTCCTCTCCTCCCTTCCTCCCTTCTTTCCTTCCTTCCCTCCTTCCTTCTTTCTTTCCCTTCCTCCCTCCCTTCCTTTCCTTTCCTTTTAAATATAGGGTTGAATACATTCTATGCATTATGTCTTACACACTTTGGGGCCCACTTTGAAGACAACTGCTCTTGAGAGCTATTTGTTTTTTCTGTTTTTTGCATTCAGAGAGTGCTCTTTCCAACATTATTTTCTATTTGTATAAGATTTCAACCTGTATTGTTAGATGTAACTGAGAGATTCCGCCAATCTGGTTCACCTTCTCTGTGTGCATATTTTTGAGAGTAATAATTTCCCATCACAGCACACTTGCAATAAGAATGCAGAGAAAACTCAGATTCAATGAATCTCTTTCATTCACACCTAACTCAAGCACAACCATCTCTCTGGGTAGCTGTTTTTTATTTCTAACTCCTATGTTTGCTCCTCTCCGGAAGTTAAGCATCATTAAACTTTAACTATCTGAACTGTTTGGCAGAACCTCCAAAACTTCAGATGAACTTTAGCCAAGTTTTCTGTGTCCCTAATGAGAGGTTATTAATCAATAGTATGTTTGTAGTCATGAAAGGACTGTTTAGAATTTTAATAAATGTCATCTAGAAAATTAACAAAAAAAGTAATTAAGAAGATTTATTACCTGATTCCCTATCACCTTCATGGTCAAACCAAAGGAAACTGTGAAAAAGAATGAAGATTACTAACACCTGAACTCTTTATAAATATGTTCTCAAAACCATTACCAAATTGCCAGAAAGTTCAGCACTGATTCTTCTCTGCTCAGGTGATATTCTACAGTATTTTTCACAATGTTAGGTAATTAGTTGTTTATTTCTCCAACCTCTCCCCCAACTCTGGAAATAATTTTAGCAGAGGGAATTTTACTTGTTTTTTTTCTTCATGTCCTCTAACATACAGTAGTGTTCTCTTAGCATTTGCTGAAATTAAATAGAATGTTGTGGAAGTTCTCAAGGCCATTTTAAATTTTCATGAACCACAATTGAAGAAAACCTCAAAATATTAAAGTTCATCTTATGTTCCTGAAAAATAGATGGAAAATATTTCCTTCTTTGTGTAGTAGTTTTAATTTAAGAAAACCCTTGTGTAAATGTCATCAAGCCTTGTAGTACTGAATGTTCTTCTGGAAGTGTATTTCAAATACATGGAGTTTAAAGTAGGAAATTAATTTGACCTCACTTCCTTATAAAAGGAATAGTTAAAACTGTCATTATTTGCAGATAATATGATCAAACACATCAAAAAATCTATCAAAATCACAGACAAACCCAGAACTAATAAGAAAGTTCAGCAAGGTTACTAGATATATCAACTTTTACAACAAACAGCATTCTTCTGTATTGAGAATGACCAACTAGAAAATATAAACATATACCCTTAACAAGAGTATCAAATTCCATAAAATATCCAGAAATTAACTTCATTCAAAATACACAAGACTACTATAGAAAATTTTTATTTCAATGAAATAACATAAAAGAAAATCAATAAATGAAGAGAATTTCATACTTTAAAAAGGATGACTTAATATTATAAATATGTTGATTTTTCCCAAATTGATCTCCAAATTCAATGCAATTCCATGAAATACTCCAGCAGGATTTATTTTGATAAACTTGATAAACTTCTTCTAAAATTTGCCTAGAAGTCTAAAGCTCTACAAATAGCTAAGTCAACATTGAAAAAGAAGATCAGAGAGTAAGAAATTGCTTTACCAGATATTAAAACACATTAAAAGTCATAATTAAAAAGACAGAATGGTCTTGTAAGAATGAACAAGACCAGTAGAGCAGAAGGATGAGTCATAATAGAACTGTGTTGAACTATGTACCTAATATACAATAAAGATGGCACCATACACAAATCAAAAAGTGAATCATTTAGGGAACAGTGTGGGAAAATCCTTTTTGAAAAAAATTAAACTGAATTTCTATGTAACATCTCACAAAAGTTGAACTGCAAGTGGATTAAAGACCAAAATGTAAAACGTAAAATTAAAAAGTAATAAAAGATAATATAAGAGAATAGCTTCATAACCCTGAGCTAGGCAAAGAATTAAACAAAATTCAAAAAACACAATCTATAAGGTAAAATGCAAATTATTATTATCGCAAAATGAAGGATTTTGTTCAATGACTAAATCAGACAGAATACAGAACAAGACAAGCAATTTGAAATGTCTAAATTTGACAGGGAGCTAACATTTGGAAGATAAAAGGAAAACCTACATAATAGGGCCCCCTGACAAAATGAGCCAAGGAAATGAACAATTAACTCAAGAAGAAACCCTTGCATATTTAGAGACACTCAAACTCATTAGTAATTAGAGAAATGTAGCACTTTAATGTATCAGATTAGCAAAAATTAGCAAACTAGAATCCCTGTCACTATTGCTATATAACAAACTACCACAAAACTTAGTTGTTTAAAACAGCAACAATAATCTTATTATTTTTCAGGGTCTCTATGGAAGAGATAATCAGGTAGGGTTTGGCTAGGAAATTCTGGCCCAACATCAGATGTCCGGAGCTAGAGAGGCTGGAGTTGATCGGACATCCCTCTCTCTCCTCATGTGGCCTTCTCCTGTGGTTCATCACATGGGATAGTTTGGGATTCCTCATAAGCATGGTTGACTAAGGAAAGTCAGTCCTCTTACATGGTAGCTCAGGACCCCAGGGCAAGTATTCCAGTAAGCAAGGTAAAATCTGTATCACCTCTTATGACATGGCTTCGAAACTCACATAGTGTTACTTTGCCATGTTCCTTTGGCTGAAACAGTCACAAAAGCCTGCCTACATTCAAGAGGAGGAGAATTGGACTCCACTTTTTGATGGTGAATGGCAAGTTTCTTAGAAGAGCAAGTGGGATGGAAGATGGCAGACATCTTTGGGAAAATGTAATCTGCCACAGCTAGATAATTCCAAGTATTTGAGGGCATGTGTGATAAGATACAGTATAGATAGGAACAAATATTCTGGAAAGTATTCTGGAAGTGCTTAGATAAATTAAGTGCATCTAAATCATTTGATCCAGAACTCTCATTTCTAGATATATATTCCTGAAAATTTTTCTCAAAATCTGTAAGAAGATGTGTACAAGGATGTTTATCACAATATTCTTTGAGGTAGCAAGGAGATGGAAATAATCTATGTTTCATCACCAGGGGAATTAGTAACTAAAATGTGATGAATGCATACTGTGGATTACTATGCAGCTGTTAGAAACTATAGGGTAGGTGTATACACAGTATAAAAATTATGGTGCTGGAGAATAAACAGAATGAGATTCATAGTACAATACTATTAGTATTTCTGTTAACTAAAAATTTATGCACACACGCACTATATATATATTTTAAGAGCAAACAGAAATAAAGGGTAGACCTCGACCCATTAAATGTTTACCCATGGGCAGGGGAGAAGATTGGGAGTAGGGATTCGGAGGAAAAAAGAAGGAAAATTAAGCAAAACAATAAAGAAAACAAACAGGGACATTGTGTTGGCCAATGGTGTACCTTGAACTAAGGAGTATAATTAACTCTGCCTTTTGTGTTATTTAATAATAATCTTCAGAGGCATAGCAAGACCAATTGTATAGGGCAAGATTCTAGTCCAAAACCTAGAAACATAGAGTGAAACTTTAGTCAAGTTACAAATATTTCTGTAACTCACTTTATTAATTTTGCAAAATATAATTTGAAATATAGTCAATTTTGGGATCAAGGAGAAAGAATTTTTCAGACAGAAAAGCTCTTCCAGAAGTCTTAAATTTACACATCATACTGGGTCTCACTTTTATTATGATTAGAACATGTGCACTTTTAAAATATTTATATATTTGAACAACATGAAGATTCCCAGATATTTGATGCTTAGAATAAAAAATGAAAATTTTAAAAAAACATTTAACGTAAATTAAAATAGATACCTGCAAAACAACAATACACATTCTGAAATAAAAAGACATTAAAACGGCTGCCCATGCGGAAATGAGGGTGAAATATGTGCATTAAAAAAATGTAATTTCTTTCTTTTTTTTTGAGGAAGTCTCCCTTTGTCGCCGAGGCTGGAGTGCAGTGGCGCAGTCTCGGCTCACTGCAACCTCTGCCTCCCTGGTTCAAGCAATTCTCCTGCCTCAGTCTCCCATGTAGCTGGGAATACAGGTGCCCACCACCACTCCCAGCCAATTTTTTTGGTATTTTTAGTAGAGATAGAGTTTCACCACGTTGGCCAGGCTGCCATTGAACTCCTGACCTCAAGTGATCCACTTGCCTCAGCCTCCCAAAGTGCTGGGATTATAGACATTAGCCACTGCGCCCAGCCAAACAATGTATATTTCTTAGCACATTTAGATTTTCAAATCTACCTTTAGATTTTAAATTAGCCAACATAATATTTTACCAAAATAACTACATTTCTAAGAGAAAATAATATTTAACCACTCAATTATTCCTATTTATCAAAATATTTTAATCTCTATGATGTTGTAGGGAATGAATCTGATTTCATACAATAATAAAATCACAAGTCCAATGGCAGAATGCTGGGAAATAGCCAAAGATTCTGTTTCAGTTATTTGATGTAACTGACAAGTGAGTTCAATGTTGGTTGACTGGCATGTGCCTTCCTTTGCTTGGCATTCTCTTTTAATAATGTAGTCACAGCTGTAAGGCTTGAGATACTGTCACAAGAGACTGAGAGGGCTGAAGCTGAACTAAAATGCTATGAGAATATTAGTGCTTTGGGGTGAAAAAAATATTAAAAAGTCAACCATGGCCCTAGGTTTTCACACCAGGATGCTTTACAAAATTAACAAAAGGGTACTTTAATTTCCAACCCCCAGAAGACATCCTAATGAGACTGGAAAAGAAAAACAGCCCTTCATCCCTTACTCTCCCCCATTCAGAACCTAGAAAAAATTGAGCAATTTGTACTTAACCTCTTTCACAAGGTCACTAACAGTCAATTTGTTTACTGGTTATTCACCTTCAAGGAATCTGAAAGGGAAAAGGACTTTAAAAAAAGGTCATTAATATGACCTGAGATAGCCATATTAATGAAATTCTATAACAGCCCACTGTTGCCAAGCACTGATATTTGACTATTTGTGAAGACTTCAACTGAATACAAGCAGACAGCAAGCCAGGAGATCCACCTTCTAGTCTCAATTAAAATTGAATTACTACTTGTGAGTGACCTCATACTTTGGGTTATCTCCTTTGAAAAGACACTGATGTTTAATAGTTTCCCCAAAAGCAAAATAATTTGAATTGGTAAAATGCATGAAGGAGAAAAACATCTTTTAAAAGCCTTTCTTTCTTTCTTTCCTTCTTTCTTTCTTTCTCTTTCTTTCATTCTTTTTCTTTCTTTCTTTCTTTCTTTCTTTCTCTTTCTTTCTTTCTTTCTTCTCTCTCTCTCTCTCTCTCTCTCTCTCTCTCTCTCTCTCTCTCTCTCTCTCTCTCTCTTTCAGACAGAGTCTTGCTTTGTCACCAGGTTGGAGTGCAGTGGCATGATCTTAGCTCACCGCAACCTCCGCCTCCCAGGTTCAAGCCACTCCCCTGCCTCAGCCTCCTGAGTAGCTGGGACTACAGGCATGCACCACCACGCCTGGCTAATTTTTGTATTTTTAGTAGAGGCGGTGTTTCACCATGTTGGCTGGGATGGTCTCAATCTCTTGACCTTGTGATCCACCCGCCTTGGCATCCCAAAGTGCTGGGATTACAGGCGTGAGTAAAAACCTCTTTACATAAAAAATAAAGTTTCTACAAATTTCTTTTTCCAATATGAATAAGCTTACCTCCATTCTTTAACCTTTACTTGGATTTAAAACTATAACATATACACAGAATGTAGGCAAAGTGAAATTCAGAATAACATGGCCTTTTTCTCTAGGTTGGTAGCTTCAATTAGAGGGGGAATTCCACTAAAAATTTCAGTAATAAGACACTAATGAATATATATTAACTGTAGTAGGTACTTAGCTTAGTGCTGAACACTCTTTTAAATACTTTAATGTATTAATTCCGTTAACCCTTACAACAACCCTATTAGGTTTAGAGCATGTGTACTTTAAAAAATATACTTTAACAACATGAAGATTCCTAAATATTTGGTGCTTAGAGAAAAAAGAAATAGATAAAATGTTTAAAATAACCTTTAAAGCAAATTAAAATACACACTTGCAAAACAACAATACACATTCTGCAATAAAAAGACATTAAAATGGCTGCCTATGGGGCAAAGAGGGTGAAGCATGTGCATACAAAAAAAATGTAATTTATTTTTATTGAGACAGAGTCTGCCTCTGTCACCCAGGCCAGAGTGCAGTGGCATGACAATGGTGAGGTCAGTGCCAACACCATTCCCATTTTATAAAACCTTAGAAACTGAGAGAAAAGTAACTTGCTTGAGCTCACAGAGCTAGTAAATGGTAGAACTGGGACTCAACTCAGGGAATCCAGTAGCAGAACCTGTACTCTTAATCATAATTCAATACTACCCCATAAAACAGTTACCAGAAGAGAGACTGAAGCAATTAGCTAGAGTAAGTTATTTTTTACAGTAGGCTTTGATTGGTCAATAATACTCTCTTTTTTTCTCTTTTTTATCTTGAAGTGGATTCTTACTCTGTCACCCAGGCTGAAGTGTAGTGGCACAATATCAGTTTACTGCAACCTCTGCCTCTTGGGTTCAAGCAATTCTCCTGACTCAGTCTCCTGAGTAGCTGGGACTACAGGTGCACCACGCCCGGCAAATTTTTGTATTTTTAGTAGAAACAGGGTTTTACCATGTTGGTCAGGCTGGTCTGGAACTCCTGACCTCATGATCTGCCCACCTTGGCCTCCCAAAGTGCTGGGATTACAGGCGTGAGCCACCGCACCCAGAAAATTAGTCAATAATATTGTTAATGTTTCTTTGCCTTCCATAACTACTGTCTAAATTATGTATCCCTTTTCAGAGATGCTAGCAGAACTTCTCTCCTGAAAGTTACTTCAAATTCCCAGTATCTGGTTTTCTTATCTGTAAAGATATGAGAGGTCCAAAGTCCAAAATGCTCTGGAAACTAAAAGTATTCTTTTATTCCTATTCAGCCAGTTCATTTGCCCTGACCTAAACTCACTTGGTCTCTTCACTTTCCATCCCTTATCCTCCTATCCAATCTTATTTTGTGAAGCTTTCCTGGAGCCTCCTACTCTGTCCAGGCAGAGCCAAACATTCCTCCTTGATGCTGCTAGAGCAGTTCAGGTCTGACTTTGGCTACACAGGACTGTGTTTAAGTCAATAGTCTTGTCCACCCACCTACTCTCATCCTCATCTCCTCACACTTTTAGTTAGAAGTCACCCACAAGGCTCTCCTCAGAGACTAAAAATAAATAGGTTCAGATTCAGAGTTTAAGTTATCCAAAGTAAAAAAAAATTGACAAGATAAAGCAAATAAGGCAAAACATAGTCTTAGGAAACCCCAATAAAGTATCCCTGGGTGCAAGGGTGTACAGAAAAAAAATGATATGGTAATAAGCCAGGGCATGAAATATCTCATGTGGGCATATTTCTACAACCTGTACCAGATTGTCGGGCACTGATGGAAAGAATGACTACAATAGTCAGGATTTATTACAGAAGAAGAATTCCATGGTGAATATGCAAGTAATTCAGGTAGTTGGCTGCCTTTCTATTGAGAAATATTGTTTTTATTTTAAGAAAAAAAAACTAAAATTGCTCAGAGTTGTCCTTATTAACTAAAAGGAAGTATAAAAACAACACAGATTGATTATAGTTTCATATATGGACTATATGACATTTAAAGTCTTGGGGTTTTTTGAAATGCAATAACATGAGAATGGTAATTTATTTTATTTTACAACCCATACATTTTGCTAATTAAGACATGATGGTTTCAGATAAAAGAAAGTATAAAAACATAATATAGATTGGTTATCATTTCATACGTTGACTATATAACATTTGAAATCTTTCTCATTTCCTGAAATACAGTGATCTTAGAATGCCAATTTGTTTTACAACCCATAAGTTTTATTAATTAAGATATGGTGGTTTCAGGCTGGGTGCATTGGCTCATGCCTATAATCCCAGCACTCTGGGGAAGGCCAAACGGGGAGTATCACTTGAGGTCAGGAGATCAAGACCAGCCTGGGCAACATGGCCAAACCCCATTTCTACTAAAAATAAAAAAATCAGCCGGGTGTGGTGGCATGTACCTGTAATCTCAGCTACTCAGGAGGCTGAGGCAAGATATTCGTTTGAACCTGGGAGGCAGAGGATGCAGCAAGCCAAGATCGTACCACCACACTCCAGCCTGAGCGACGGAGTGAGACTACATCTCAAAAGAAAAAATGATATGGAAGTTTCAGTTTGCAGATGTCAGCATGAAGAGGATAAACTATCAGGTTTTCAAATTGTGAGTTTATTGTGGTGTTCAATGCCCTTTTATTTTTAAACAGAGAGACAAGCCAATTTGCTTTTGTTTTCAGTAAGACTTTGGCTAATAAGTAATGTCTGCTCATAAACAAATGCCATGCAATACTAATAGCATAAGTTCTATAGTTTTAAAAGGCCTTTCAAGGGGATGAACACTGAACTTTTTTCTGCAAGATACAAATGACACAGGTAGTCAGGCTTACCTTAGAGAATACTTATTCTAAGTCAGCATCATACAAAATGGCAAATCTATAAGGTATGGTAGCATATGAAATCAGTCCTTTCAATAATGTTTCACTAAATTATAACGTCATCCAGGGGTTCACTGCATTGTGAAATTTGGTTTGTTTTCCTATGAGAAACAAATAGGAATAAATCAGACAAATCCCCTTAATGTATCCAGTGATTCTAATTCAGAGTTCTCCCTTCTTTGTTATGGTAAAATTACTTTGATGTCATATTTTTCTAAGCAAATACAGCAGGTATCTCACTGAAACAGTGATTTTATTCATTACTAGCTTTACCTGTCTTGAATAAGTCACCTCTTAAAGTCTTTTTTTCTCCTTAGTCCCACTAGCCACTTCTTTCACAGTGGGAAAAAATGATCTTTGTAACAGAATGCCAATTTGCAAATGCCTTGTTTATATCTTTTTGTATATCGTTTATCATTTATGTCATAGTTCCACTACCACCATTTTCTCATTTCTGCCGTGGTATATTTTCTCATCTCTGGTCACACTACAATGTGTCATATGGGTGGCATAAAGCTGAAGTGGCTCAGTTTATAGACCATGAAATTTTGATGACAGTTAAGTTAATTTTGCATGAAGATCAAGGAGCCAAAGCTGCAAGTCATTCATAGAAAACAACTTTGCAAGTGGAAGGTTGCTATCTAGTTTAACTGGGCCCAAATCTTTGCCTGAGATTATTTCACATTGCAGTATTCACAGCACACCACCTGTTTCTAACAGTTTCCCTTTCCAAAGCTTTATAGTTTCAAATGACAATTTCTGTATGATTTTATTCATTTATTCAGTCACTGAAAATATAATACCCTTCTTTAAAATAAAGTTTGGATCTAACTAGATAATTAAGCAGGTGAAAATCTGGAATTTTTCTTTTCACAATGATACATTTTGTTTTCCAAACACCCACAGGCTCATGAATTTCTGAAGGGCTCGGTGTAAATAAGTCTAACAGAACCAGTTGGCAATTCCAGCACAATGGCTCTCAAGATGCAGTCAAATTACAGTGATTCATTCATTTATTCATTGACAAAAATACTGGAATACAATGGTGAGCAAAAGAAACAGTCTGTACCTTTGGGGAGGCACTAGCCTAGTAGGGAGGAAAGCTTTCATCAATCACATAAGTTCAAAAAATAGTGTATTTACTGCATAACAAACTAACTTAAAACCTAGTATCTTAAAGCAGAAAGAAGCATTTATTGTTTTACAGTTTCTATGGATTAGGAATTTGGGAATGGCTTAGCTGGATGGTTCTGACTCAAGGTCTCTCATGAGGTTGGGGTCAAGGTGTTATTCAGTGCTATAGTCATTTATTAGGTTGACCAGAAATTCTGGTTTGCCTGAGACAATCCTAGTTATGCCTCCTTTCCTGGCATAATGATAATTAGTATTCCATTTCATTTTTAAAAGTGTCCTGGATTGCACAATACGTTCATCACTGAACTAATTAAGAAGGTATATCCAGAGTATACTGTTCCTAATATGAAAAAATGTCTGGCGCTTCAATTCCATAACTTCTCACCCCTCCTTACTCCCAATATATACATAGTGGTTTTCCTTCCTATTTGCTTCCAAGTTATCTCATCTTCCCGTCGATTCTGAGAGCATCCAATGTCCATCTAATAAATTTCCACTTGCTTAAGTCAGCCCAAATCAAGTTCTGTTGCTTGTAATCAAAGAATTCTATGCTACTACAGCCATGTAATGGTGATTTCGTTCTATGCTAATAGCAATGTAAACTTACGGAAAGGTTTTAAGTATGTTTGGATAAAGGGAGAAATTAGATGTGCTTTTCAAAACAATTCATTGTTACAGAGCAGAGAAAAATGAGTGATGAGAATTGGAACTAGAAAGCAAGTTAGGAGGTAGTGTGGTAGTCCATTTGATAGTAGATATGTTGTATACCAAGATATGGATTATGAAGATAGGAACATGTGATGGATTCAAGAGGTCTAAGAAGTAGTACAGAAGTTAGTGGTGGATTAGATATAATTATTAGACCTCATAATTGGAAGTAAATCACTTCTCAGCAAATGCAAAATAATGGAAACCATAAAAAAGAGTCTCTCAGACCACAGTGCAATCAAATTAGAACTCAGGATTAAGAAACTGACCCAGAACCACACAACTTCATGGAAACTGAACAACTGGCTCTTGAATATTGACTGGATAAACAATGAAATGAAGGAAGATATAAAGATGTTCTTCGAAACCAATGAGAACAAAGACACAACGTACTAGAATGTCTGGGACACATTTAAAGCAGTGTCTAGAGGAAAAATTATTGCAATAAATGCCCACATGAGAAGCAAGGAAAGATCTAAAATCGACACCCCATCATCAAAATTGAAAGAGGTAGAGGAGCAAGAACAAAAAAACTCAAAACCTAGCAGAAGACAAGAAATAATTAAGATGAGAGCAGAACTGAAGGAGATAGAGACACAAGAAACCCTTCAAAAAATTCATAAATCCAGGAGCTGATTTTTTGAAAAGATCAACAAAATACACCACTAGCCAGATTAATAAAAAAGAAAAGAGAAGAATCAAATAGATGCAATAAAGAATGATAAAGGCAATGTCACCATAGACTCCACAGAAATACAAACTACCATCAGAGATTACTACAGAGAACTCAATGCACATAAACCAATAAACATGCAAGAAATGGATAAATTCCTGGACACTTGCACCCTACCAAGCCTAAACTAGGAAGAAACTGAAACCTTGAATAGACCAATAAGAAGGGCTGAAGTTGAGGCAGCAACTAATAGCCTACCAACCAAAAAAACCCCAGGCCCAGATGGGTTCACAGCTGAATTCTACCAGCCATACAAAGAGAAGCTGGTACCACTCCTTCTGAAACTATTGCAAACAATCTAACAAGAGGGAATCCTTTCCAAATCATTTTATGAGACCAACAACATCCTGATACCAAAACCTGGCAGAGATGCAACAAAAAAAAAGAAAGCTTCAGGCCAATATTCATGATGAAAATAGATGCAAAAATCTTCAATAAAGTACTGGCAAACCAACTGCAACAGCACATCAAAAAGCTTATGCATCATGATCAAGTAGGATTCACCACAGGGATGCAAGGCTGGTTCAACATATGCAAGTCTATAAACATAATCCACCACATAAACAGAAGCAAAGACAAAATCCACATGATTATCTCAATAGATGCACAGAAGGCCTTCGACAAAATTCAACAGCCCTTTATGCTAAAAACTCTAAATAAACTAGGTATTGACGGAACGTATCTCAAAATAATAAAAGCCATTTATGACAAACCCACAGCCAATATCATACTGAATGGGCAAAAATTGAAAGCTCTCCCTTTGAAATCTGGCACTAGACAAGGATGCCCACTCTTACCACCCCTATGTAACATAGTATTGGAAGTTCTAGCCAGAGCAATCAGGCAAGAAAAAGAAATCAAGGGTATTCAATTAGGAAAGGAGGAAGTCAAATTGTCTCTATTTGCTGGCAACATGATTGTATATCTAGAAGATCCCATCATCTCAGCCCAAAATCTCCTGAAACTGATAAGCAACTTCAGCAAAGTCTCAGGATACAAAATCAATGTGCAGAAATCACAAGCATTCCTATACACCAGTAACAGACATAAAGAGAGCCAAATCAAGAATGAGCTGCCATTCACAATTGTTACAAAGAGAATGAAATATCTAGGAATACAACTCAAAGGAAGTAAAGGACCTCTTCAAGAATAACTACAAACCACTGCTCAAGGAAATAAGAGAGGACACAAACAGATGGAAAAACATTCCATGCTCATGGTTAGGAAGAATCAATATTGTTAAAATGACCATACTGCCCAAAGTAATCTATAGATTCAACACTATCCCTGTCAAGCTAACTATGACCCTCTTCACAGAACTGGAAAAAACCACCTTAAACTTAATATGGAATCAAAAGTGAGCCTGCATAGCCAAGTCAATTCTAAGCAAAAAGAACAAAGCTGGAGGCATCATGCTACCTGACTTCAAAGTATACTACAGGGCTAAAGTAATCAAAACAGCATGGTACTGGTACCAAAACAGAGATATAAACAAATGAAACAGAACAGAGGCATCAGAGGCAATGCCACACATCTACAACCATCTGATCTTTGATAAACCTGACAAAAACAAGCAATGGGGAAAGGATTCCCTGTTTAATAAATGGTGTTGGGAAAACTGGCTAGCCATGTACAGAAAGCAGAAACTGGACCCCACCTGACACCTTACACTAAAATTAAGTTCCAATGGATTAAAGACTTAAACATAAGACTTAACACCATAAAAACCCTAGAAGAAAACCTAGGCAAAACCATTCAGGACATAGGCATAGGCAAGGACTTCATGACTAAAACACCAAAAGCATTGGCAACAAAAGCCAAAATAGACAAATGGGATCTAATTAAACTCCAGAGCTTCTGTACAGCAAAAGAAACAATCACTAGTGTGAACTGGCAACTAACAGAATGGGAAAAAATTTTTGCAATCTACCCATCTGACTAGGGCTAATATTCAGAATCTACAAAGAACTCAAACAGATTTACAAGAAAAAAACAACAAATCCATTCAAAAGTGGGCAAAGGATATGAACAGACACTTTTCAAAAGAAGACATATATGAAGCCAACAAACATATGAAAAAATGCTCATCATCACTGGTCATTAGAGAAATGCAAATCAAAACCACATTGAGGTATGATCTCAAGCCAGTTAGAATAGTGATCATTAAAAAATCTGGAGACAACAGATGCTGGAGAGGATGTGGAGAAATAGGAACACTTTACACTGTTAGTGGGAGTGTAAATTAGTTCAACCATTGGGGAAGACAGTGTGGCAATTCCTCAAGGATCTAGAAGTAGAAATTCCATTTAGCCCAGCAATCTCATTACTGAGAATGTAGTCAAAGGATTATAAATAGTTCTATTATAAAGACACATGCACACGTATGTTCATTGCGGCACTGTTTACAATAGCAAAGACCTGGAACCAACCCAAATGCCCATCAATGATAGACTGGACAAGGAAAATTTGGCACATATACACCATGGAATACTAAGCAGCCATAAAAAATGATAAGTTCATATCCTTTGTAGAGACATGGATGAATCTGAAAATGATCATTCTTAGCAAACTGACACAAGAACAAAAAATCAAACACCATATGTTCTCACTTATAGGCAGGTGTTGAACAGTGAGAATACATGGACACAGGGAGGGGAGCATCACACACTGGGATCTCTTGTGGGGGACTAGGAGAGGGACATTGGGGGCTATGGAGTTGGGGAGGGATAACATGGGGAGAAATACCAGGTATAGGTGACAGGGATGGAGGCAGCAAACCACATTGCCATGTATGTACCTATACAACAATTCTGCATGTTCTGCACATGTACCCCAGAACCTAAAGTGCAATAAAATATATTAAAAAATAATAATAATAGTAAGCGAGGCTGATTAAGTAGTTAGTTAGAACAGCTGTGATTATGGCCAAGGTTATGATATTAATCCCCCGAAAGGAGGGTGAATTTCATTCTGCCTGAAAACTATACCCCGCATTGAGTCAGCCATCTTGAAATTACATGTCTTCAGTGAATTAAAAAACTGGATGGGACCATTTGAATAATCTAAATCCAGATTGCCCTGCTGGGCTAGGGAAATGCTCAAAAGTACACACTCTGGCCGGGCGCGGTGGCTCAAGCCTGTAATCCCAGCACTTTGGAAGGCCGAGGCGGGTGGATCACGAGGTCAAGAGATCGAGACCATCCTGGTCAACATGGTGAAACCCCGTCTCTACTAAAAAATAAAAAAAAATAAAAAAATTAGCTGAGCATGGTGGCGCATGCCTGTA
Source organism: Callithrix jacchus (assembly GCF_049354715.1). Taxonomy (NCBI): domain Eukaryota; kingdom Metazoa; phylum Chordata; class Mammalia; order Primates; family Cebidae; genus Callithrix; species Callithrix jacchus. The sequence goes on from NC_133524.1 coordinate 23,785,217, forward strand.
ATCCCAGCTACTCAGGAGGCTGAAGCAGGAGAATTGCCTGAACCCAGGAGGCGGAGGTCTCAGTGAGCCGAGATCACGCCATTGCACTCCAGCCTGGGTAACTAGAGCGAAACTCCGTCTCAAAAAAAAAAAAAAAAAAAAAAAAGTACACACTCCTCAATGCAATGTTAATGAAAGAGAAAAATTGAAACAAATTAAACAGTGGTATATCTACACATAAGGTAGTCATTTTATGTAAGCAGTAAAAATGATAATTATTAAAAGTATATAGCCACACAGAAAAATGCTTATTATTTCATGCTAAGTGAAAGCAACAACAAAAATTGTATATATGAGTAGAACTATTTTAAATGTATACATTCCGACTAAAAACTGAAAGAGTATCTATAAATATAAAACTATAGGTTATAGTGTTGGGGAAATTACAGGTAGTATTCTCAATTTTATACATTTTATAATATTATTACTTTGTATAGAAATAAGCGACACCTTCAGGGACAATATTTGTATATATAAATAGTGCTTTATTATTGCCAAGAGAAGTAATGCTGTCATTCTACTTCCTTCTAAACTTTGTTTTAGTTAAAAAGAGAGAGTGATCCCACAACAGTCTAAGACCAAATAAAACCTCAGCTCAGCATTTGTGGAAAATGTTAAGACTAGAGGCCAATGACGAATGAGCCTAATTCAGAGACTAGTAACATTACCAAGTGAACTGTCATCTTGGTTCTTACATGCGATGTGTCTCAGAGGAGCAAATGTGGATAGATACAATGGAGGATTTCTACCTGTATTACCAAAATGGCTGGAGTGTTGGTGATGGTTTATAATCAGAAACCTAGATTTTATTAGCTTTGGCTATCAAGAGTGTTCAGGGAATACTAAAATCTCCGTAGTAAGAAACACTGCGAACTGATGGATGACAGCACTGAGAATGAGGACTCTAGGTTCTCACAGGAAGACAGAAAACAGTGGGAAGATGAACACAAATTCCAATTATTATAAGATATATTTAACGTAACAGAGTGCACCTAACTGTAGATGTGGTAAATCTATAGATATGATAAATCGAACTGATTGTGTCACTCTCCACATTTAATTTTGGAAAAGCATTTAAAATCCTAGATTAGCACACTCAAAATTCAGGCTGCACAGTAATACTGATAACTAAATTTTGTAGACCACTTCATAGCATTCAAAATATACTAGCTCATTTTATTTCACAATGATCAGTTCATGAACCCTTTGAGGAGATAAAGCAAGTGTTGTTATTCACATTTTACACATGAGAGAAAAATAATTTAACTGACTAGCTGCCACTGAGAAAGTGGCAGAGTCCAAACTTAAATTCAAGGAATCTGACTCCAAACCACCAGGTCTTGCTGATTCCCACAATAGCATTAAAGCAATTCAAGAAGAAAGCTAGCTTTCAGTAAAATTCATATTTAAGACCCTGCTTTAACTCTCTCCTCAGCTCTTTTCTTACCCAGAGTTCCTATACTGTCAGTTCCTGTGCTTCTCTCTCTGAGGGAAGGAAATTTCTTTCATAACTAATATGTTACGAAGGTACAGACTATGCCCCAGAGTTTGTTTTTGCATCAGGAATGCTAGGAAAAGGCATCCTTAAAAATACCAAATACAAGCTGTGTGATCTAGAATAAACAAGAGCAAATGATTCTGAGCCTCCATTTCCTCCTCTGAAGAATGGAGGTCTTTATTTACAGTGTGGGAGTGAAGACACAATGAGATAAAACTTCATTTCAGGAAAGAGGTGATCATTATTCTTAATATTTTCAGCTGGTTGCTTTTAGAGGCTCTTATCCTCCAAAATCAAGTTACTTCCTCTATCAATGTTATTATTTTAGAAGCAGCCTCATAAATTTTACAATTTACTGTTAGCATTAAAAAGAATGAGCAACTCATCTCATATAATGAATGTGTTATAAAATCCATTTTTATAACTTAGAGAATTATCTAGGAAGCTCAGGAATTAGCATGTCTTCAAAGTATTCAAAACATGGGTGGCCATTTTTCATTTTCTAATCACGAGGAAGGCACCTAGCATATTTACAATAACATGCACCGCTACCTGTACAGAGAATTACATGTAGATATGCATATGTATCATACACACATCCACTTCTAAAGCATAAATCAATCAGGTTTATTAACTCTATCTCATTTCTTCAGTAATAATCATGTTGCAACAGTCCTTAAGGCACACATCTGGCAACCTGTTATTCAATGTTAATGTTCTCCAATTTTGATAGTACGTAGTCATCTGCCTGTACAGTGTAGATTTGAGAGCCCCAGGTGGTTCATCCTATCATTTAATTTATTCCTTCTCATGGCCGGCACAACTCTTGTAGCTTGGAGTAAACACTGAATTTCTAACTACCATCTACATAAAAATTTAAATATTCCTTGAGGATACTATCATCCTTTATCATACCTTGTCCTTAACCCACATGATTTTCTCAGCTCTAAAATAAAAGGGATATCCTGTAAAGATGGGACACAGATAGGTACATTTGAAACTTGGAGGTTGAGTTAGGTTTGGAATGTCAGTACACTTGCAATAGTGGGTACATATGGCTACTGTGAAGAAACAGTGATATAGTTTGGATGCTTGTCCCCTCAAAATCTCATATTGAAATTTGATCCCCATTGGTGGAGGAGAAGCCTGATAGGAAGTGTTTTGGTCATGGGGGCAAATTACTCATGAATGGCTTGGGGCCTTTCTTGGGGTAATGAGTGAGTTCTTGCTCTATTAGTTCATTCAATAACTCATTTTTAAAGAGTCTGGCACCTCCTCCTGTCTTGCTCCCTCTCATCATGTGATACTGTCTCCCTTTCTCCTTCCCTTTATGCCATGATTGGAAGCTCCATGAAGCCCTCACGGGAAGCAAATGACACCATGCTTCTTATCTACAGCCTGCAGAACTGTAAGCCAAATAAACTTGTTTCTTTATAAGTTACCCAGCCTCAGGTATTACTTTATACTAATGCAGATGGACTAATACAGGCAACAAAAGAGAGGATATCATTAAACCAACTTGGTCCCTTCCCTCTATATAGTTTGTGTGCCTTAGAGGAAGCTGACTCCAACCCCAGGTCCTCACAAAGGCCTGGACTAAGGGTAATCTAGTCTTCTTTCTTGCAAGTGATTGGTTCAGAAATGAGCATGTTACTCATTAAGACCAATGAAATTTTCAATGAGACACCTTTTGGGGATGGGCAGGTTAATTTTTCTTCATTTTTCCAGGAGAGCTTTAGGTAGAACTCTTTCTTCTCTTCCTTTTGGATGCTGTCATACATAAGCATGAGGTCTAGTCAGAGTAAGAAGTCAACACTTTCAAGGAAGCAGAGTAAAGAGAATCACAGGGAAATGGAGCCAGAGCAACTAGATGTTATGTCCCTGAAGCCCCGCCTCACCACTAGATTTCTCCACATGTAAGCCAGTACATTTCTTCACTGTATGGGCCAGGTGGTGTCAGATTTTCTGACTTGCTTCCCATGCAGTTTAGATGATATGAAACCAAAGACAAATGTTGTGCTGTGTGGGTCCCACAGCCACTGTGCTCTGAGCAGACATTGTTTTTTTTTTTTTTTTTAGAAAAATCACAGGCATCTATACCATCTGTCACTTGGTATAAGTAAAAGTTAGACAGAAAAAAGATATGTGACTTTCCAAGGCATTGCAGTACAACTGACAAAAATCTAGGTTGAAATATTCTTGTCTCTCTCACCCTGACAGTTCCCTTCCCTTGGATTGCATTTTTTTCACCATTTAAGATCATCTATAAACTGGGGAAATATTCTACAAAAATGTCACCTTCATTTTGCAATAATTTGAATACATAATTATTCATCCATCTAAGAAAAACAATCCATTTTAGAAAATTAATTATTGACTATATAAAGTGCTTTCATTCTTAGAATCCCTAATGTGAATTGGCTGGATCATAATTAACGCTTTCTAGCATGATTCTTACAAAGGTGTCTCTCCAATCAGATCTGACAGCCTACTTTCCCAACTTGGCTCTTATGCCTTCAAGATCTTAATAAACCAGAGGTGAACTTGAAAGTTGCTCCAAACAGGAATGTGAAATTAAATACACAATTCCTATCTAATATCTAATATTTGTATTTACCTAACTAACATTGCTAATATCATAACAGGAAAAAAATTATTATTTTTAAGTTGTTTTTATCCACAAAGCTATTCATTAATCCCTTCCTAAAAAAACAGTTAGAATGTGAATGGGGACAACCTTCACACAACTGCATTGACAATCTCTGCCCTATGCCTTTTTACTCTATTATATATGTGCAGCTTTATTTTTATAGCAAAACAATATATTTAATTATTATATTAAATGACATTTTGAAGTCAAACTACATAGCCTAATAAATTATGAGTAATATAATAATGCAGGATTCTACCTTGGCTCACATCCAATGGACTTTAATTATAAAGCTATTTAAACTAACTGATAATAAGACAGAGTTTCTGAATAGATGGCACTCTCTAGCCAATATGAACTATTTGCAAAAGGACCATAGCAATGTCTCAATATATATCTGCAATTCATACAAATTATGTTTTTAAATTTCATATAAATGCTTGCTAATAAAATATCACAATCCATTCTCATTACCTCTAGATGGGGTACTACCTTTGGCTCCATCTGGAGGAAATACCTGCTGATAATATAGTTTCTATCCCTGAAATAACTTTCTTGATTAACATTGTCCTTGTGAGTTTATGTTAAGATTCTAGTGACCTAAGCTGCCACCTGCTTCAGTAAGGATTGGTCCCAATCTATTGCTACAGGTTGTATTTTTCCAGTTGCCGTTGCAGGTAGGGGCATTAGCTTCCCTCAGTTTAAGAGACAGATTCTGGGCTGGGTGTGGTGGCTCACATCTGTAATCTCAGCACTTTGGGAGGCTGAAGTGGCAGATCACTTGAGGTCAGGAGTTCAAGAGCAGCCTAGCCAATGTGGTGAAACCCCGTATCTATTAAAACTACAAAAATTAGCACACCATGGTGGCACATGCCTGTAGTCCCAGCTACTCATTGGGCTAAGGCAGGAGAATCACTTGAACCCAGGAGGTGGAGGTTGCAGTGAGCCAAGATCGCACCACCACACTCCATCCTGGATGACAGAGCAAGACTCTCTCTCAGAAAAAAAAGAAGAAAAAAGAGACAGATTCTGGTGCTCACAAAGATCAACAGAAAAGTGTGAACTCATAAGGACATCCCCAAACAGGTCTTCTATATCATTAAAATGCAAGGACTCAACAACAAATAAGATATACGTATGGTCACTTATCAATGACATCTTTAGGCCAACAAGGCTATTATTGGTCTGAAGCAATGTTTCACAGTAAAAGGAACAGAAAATCAGTAACCTTTCAGCTGTTAAGATTTCTCATGTTGCTTTCAGCCTTCATCCATTGTTTGCAATACATTGCAAGGATGCTCAGATAGACACACCAACTCAACCATAGGACTAAGTTCACTAGTGGGTGAGGTTGCCTGATAAAATTGCAAGAGAAAACTTGAGATTTAATGCATTTGCTTTTTGTCTCTGAAGTCTATAGACAAGGGCTCCACTCTCTATTATTACGCAGTTTAAACAAAATACTCAAGGAAGAAAATATCAAAGTTATTTAAAATTTATCTTTTTAGAATATAAAGGTTTACCCTCCAGAGATATACAAGATTAATTGCTAGAGTGCAGTGGTTTCTCTGTCCCCTAAGTACCACCATCAAAATGACTTTGATAAAAATATTGGAGTAAAGAAATCAATTTAAAATAAAAGGGATTAATTAGGAGTTGGATACAAAAGAGGATCTGCTGACTTAGTCAGATTTTAAAACCCAAAGGTATTTCAAAGAAAGAATTTAAAGATAAAAAGCTATAAAATTTCCCATCCTCTAAGACCTAGGTCAACTACTAATATAAGAAATGGCAAATAAAATAGAAGGACTTTGACACACTATTCATCAAAAACAAACTAATGAAAAACAAACAACTTTAAAAAGACAATGCTACCTGGGATCAAACAGAGCACTGTAAGCACCATAAGATTACATTATGTTAATTTAGAAAGAAAATGGCACTAGCTTTTGAGAAACTGAGACGGGACAGTCAAAAAGATTTAGAGAGTTTGCTGAACATATAACATTCGCATTTCTATTATAAGTCCTAACTTGACACAAACCATTAGCATTAATTAATACAAAAACCCAAGTGTTTTCAGAGACATATGACAAAACAAATTATATTCTTTAGACAAATATGGTTTAGAAGGAAGTATCTTGTGAAAGACGGCAAGGACAATAAAAGAACTCTTCATTTAAAATACAACACAAAACACATGTTTTAGAGGTAAATATTGGACACCTGTCACCTATATGGTATAGATGCATTCCCAAACACCTGTCCATGTGTTTTATTTCTAAAGCAATCCAATGGTACCAAACCCTATTACAACTTTGGAATCCAGATTGTATTGGTCAGTTCTCATGCTGCTAATAAAGATATACCTGATACTGGGTAATTTATAAAGGAAAGAGGTTTAATGGACTCATGGTTCCACATGGCTGGGGAGGCCTTGCAATCATGGTGAAAGGTGAATGAGGAGCAAAGTCACATCTTACATGGCAGCAGGCAAGAGAGCGTGTGCAGGGGAACTCCCCTTTATAAAACCATCAGATTTCATAAGACTTACTCAGTACCACAAGAACAGTATGGGGGAAACTGTCCCCATAATTCAATTATTTCCACTTGCCCCCCCCCCCCGACTTGACACATGGGGATTATTACAATTCAATGTGAGATTTGGGTGGGGACACAGCCAAACCATATCACAGATCATATGTCCATTCTCCTAAAACTTTAAAGTCAAAGTCCTTTCTATCTGCCTCAAGTTTGGCCTGAGATTATCCAGTGGAAAAAAGAAGAGTTATAAATCACTGCTCTGTGAAGTCAAAAAGCAAGCATGTAAATTGCTCTGAGACTAAAAAAGATTCCTCCCTAAGGCAGAAGTAAGAATGTTTGCTTACACCTTTGTAAATAAAGTTCTGTCAAGCTGTGAGGAAAATATACTCATATCCATAGGGGTAGTTAGGGAGCCAGCCTTGTGAATCTCCACTGTAATCTATTTCCACACAAAGGACATTCTCACCACCTTCCTCCTGGCATAGTAAATAGTCAATAATCATCCCAGATGGTTTGAATCTAAACTTATCAGTAATAAATAATAAATCGGAGCATTCTGATGTGTGCCACGCTATTATAGTTCCAATGACTTCACACCGATGGGATATTCAAACTGCTAAGTAGCATAATTAGTTACAGATAATTCCAAGACATTAATCACGCTTGGGATAAATCCTTGGAACAAATATTGGAAATATTATTTATCATATATATTACCAAACGCCTGAAAGGGATTAATTTGGTACCAAGCTTATAAGCATGCAGGCATTTAAGGTGCACGACACTTTTTAAAACCCAGAAATGATGTTCTATTTGACGTTTTGTAAAAGGAAGTACCATCCCACCATCACTTTTGGAACTTCTCAAGTTTTGTTCAAACAAGACATTTAATTTTATATTCAAGGAATTTTAATCTGGATTTTATTCATTTCAACTATTTTTTGAAATAATACAACTGCCCCTTTATTAAGGAATGCAATACCCACCCCAGGAATAATTATGAAGCAAATGAGTTTTGTTTTTGCATTTTTTCCTGGTGCTTATTTCAACATCTTAACTCACTTTCAGAAAATAGGCCCTGTAAGGCTCCCCTGGGTCCTGCAATCGAATACCCCATTCAAGGAGACTTTCCCTGAAATGGAACTCTGATCACTTATTTTTCACAGTCTCTCGTCAACTTACTCTTCCTGTGTCCCATTTTCTCAGAAACAAGATCTTCACCAGGTACTCTCAGTAACCAAGTCATACCCAAGTATGAACAACTGAGAATAACTTAATGAAAGCTTATCTTCCCCAGTATTATAGCTGCATTTTAAACTGTAAGGCTTGAAAATGAGCAGAGAGCTTCACATGCAGTGTATTGGTCTTTGGCAATTCACAAGCCATGATATATAAGCAAATAGCTTATGTCTGGTCATGAGGCAAAAGGTCAACTCAGGGTATGTCAGCTACCAACATGAGTTGTTGCAAGCATTCAAAAGCACTATATGCAAATAATGGCTAAACTCATACATATATTTCCTCTAGATGCTCCATAATTGTTTATCATTGAAAACTCTAAATCCAGACTTCCAGATTATGTATCCCTTCATATAATTTATGGGGATTCTATAATTCAGAACATTTTCACTCTTATGAAATTAAATCTGTTCATTATTTTCCTTTAAACTTTAGTGTTTTAAATAACTCTTGCAAATTCTCCCCCCTTCACAAATTAATGGAATATTCCCTTGAGTTATCTTCTAGTACCTTTACTTTAAAAATAATATTTAAATCTTCAATGCCTCTGAAATTTGTTGCAACTATGCCATGAGCTGAGGATTTAACTTTATATTTTTCAGAATTGGAAACCAATTGTCCTAATACCATGAATTTTAAAAGTCAACCATTTGATCCAAATTACTATCAACAGGATATAGATTAAGTCAATTAAAACAACCTAGAGAGCCCGCATAGCCAAGTCAATTCTAAGCAAAAAGAACACAGCGGGGGGCATCACACTACTGGATTTCAAACTATACTACAAGGCTACAGTAATCAAAACAGCATGGTACCGGTACCAAAACAGAGATATAGACAAATGGAACAAAACAGAGGCACCGGAGGCAACACAACATATCTACAACTATACAATCTTTGATAAACCTGACAAAAACAAGCAAGGGGGAAAGGATTCCCTGTTTAACAAATGGTGTTGGGAAAACTGGCTAGCCATGTGCAGAAAGCAGAAACTGGACCCCTTCCTGACACCTTACACTAAAATTAACTCCAGATGGATTAAAGACTTAAACATAAGACCTGGCACCATAAAAACCCTAGAAGGAAATCTAGGCAAAACTATCCAGGACATAGGAGTAGGCAAGGACTTTATGAACAAAACACCAAAAGCATTGGCAACAAAAGCCAAAATAGACAAATGGGATCTAATGAAACTCCACAGCTTCTGCACAGCAAAAGAAACAGTCACTAGAGTGGATCGGCAATCAACAGAATGGGAAAAAATTTTTGCAGTTTACCCATCTGACAAAGGGCTGATATCCAGAATCTACAAAAAACTCAAACAAATTTACAGGAAAAAAACAAACAAGCCCATTCAAAAGTGGGCAAAGGATATGAACAGACACTTTACGAAAGAAGACATATATGAGGCCAACAATCATATGAAAAAATGCTCATCGTCACTGGTCATCAGAGAGATGCAAATCAAAACCACACTGAGATACCATCTCACGCCAGTTAGAATGGCGATCATTAAAAAATCTGGAGACAACAGATGCTGGAGAGGATGTGGAGAAAAAGGAACACTTTTACACCGTTGGTGGGAGTGTAAATTAGTTCAACCATTGTGGAAGACAGTGTGGCGATTCCTCAAGGCCTTAGAAATAGAAATTCCATTTGACCCAGCAATCCCATTACTGGGTATATATCCAAAAGACTATAAATCGTTCTACTATAAGGACACATGTACACGAATGTTCATTGCAGCACTGTTTACAATAGCAAAGACCTGGAATCAACCCAAATGCCCATTGATAATAGACTGGATTGGAAAAATGTGGCACATATACACCATGGAATATTATGCAGCAATTAAAAATGATGAGTTTGTGTCGTTTGTAGGGACATGGATGAATCTGGAGAACGTCATCCTCAGCAAACTGACACAAGAACAGAAAATAAAACACCGCATATTCTCACTCATAGGTGGGTGATGAAAAATGAGAACACATGGACACAGAAAGGGGAGTACTAAACACTGGGGTCTATTGGGGGGAAAAGGGGAGGGCCAGTGGGAGGGGGAGGTGGGGAGGGATAGCCTGGGGAGAAATGCCAAATGTGGGTGAAGGGGAGAAGGAAAGAAAAGCACACTGCCATGTGTGTTCCTACGCAACTGTCTTGCATGCTCTGCTCATGTACCCCAAAACCTAAAATCCAATAAAAAATTAAAAAAATAAAAAAAATAAAACAACCTGGAACCAACCCAAATTCCCATCAATGATAAACTGGACAAAAAGAATGTTGCACATATACACCATGGAATACTATGCAGCCATAAAAAACGATGAGTTTGTGCCCTTTGTAGGGACTTGGATGAATCTGGAAACCATCATTCTCAGCAAACTGACACAAGAACAGAAAACCAAACACCACATGTTCTCACTCATAGGCGGGTGCTGAACAATGAGAACATGTGGACTCAGGGAGAAGAGCATCACACACTGGGGACAGTTAGAGGGGGGCTAGGGTAGGGACAGTAGGGGGTGGGGAGGGTGGGGAGGGATAACATGGGGAGAAATGCCGGATATAGTCAAATGGGGAATAGAGGCAGCAAACTACCTGGTTATATATGCACCTAGGCAACAACCCTGCATGACCTACACATGTACCCCAGAATCTAAAGTAAAATTTAAAAAGAAATGTATCTATATGATGGAATACTGTGTGGTTTTTTTAAAAAATAAAGTTGCTCTCTGTGAAATAATGCCAATAATATATAGGACTGACCTACAAGAAAAGAGAACTCAATTTACCCATGTAACACACCTGCACATGTATCTCCTGAACCTAAAAATAAAAGTGCTGGGGGGGTGGGGAAGAAAGTATGTATATTATAATCCTGTTTTTGTTTTTGTATGTTTGTTTAAAAAAAAACTCTCTCTCTCTCTCTCTCTCTGGATATACAACTATAGACACATTTGTATAAATATATTTAAAATTCTAAAGGCATACAAATCAAGCTCTTTATGGCTACATCTGAGGATTGAGATTGGGGAATGGAGAAGGGTCTTCTCAATAATGATACGTACATAATTTTAAAAACTTATATACAGCAAGCATAACATATTTCACATTGTAATGCAAAGCTTGCAAACAGAATCAAATCTTTGATGTTATCCAATAGTACAATTAAAATATACATTCCAAATCACTGAATGCACAGAAAAATCAGTTGATAAGAAATTTCTATCCTATTCCTTTCTTCCTTCCTTTGCTGGACTATGACATGAACAAGAAATTAACGTTTATCAAGTTTAGCCTCAGAGATTTTGGAGTTGTTACAGCAGTTAGACTACTGGGACTAACACAAGCCTCCAGTCCCTTCCAGTGACTTTACAGACTACTTAGGAAAATGAGCTCTGCATATGGAAAGTTAGGAGATCAGAGCAGCAAGTATACACAACACTGCTGATAGTAAAAACTGTAGGAACGAAATTAAGAAGAAATCTCCAGGAGACTTTCAGAATTATAAGATGAAGCTGGTCAAATTCTGATGACATAAAGAGAGAATGTGAAAGAAGTGTGTAAGTAAAGTGCAGAATTGGGAAAATAAACATGTCAAATAATGGGTTTCATTTGAGTAGAATCTATTTATTAAGAAGTAGTAGAGTTAGTACTGAAAATGTAGGTTAGAACCTAATTACAGAGCAGCCCAAGGGTGTTGAACTTTGTCATGCAGAACCAGTTAAATACATCTTATTTCTCTTGTCAACTGCTGAGGGCTACCAGTTTCAACTAGTTTGAGAACGATTCTCAAGTTACACTCAATATCAGTAAGAAATAGCCTCATGATCAATTAACTATGTCTGACATGGGCTAATGAAGGAGGCATTGGTCTATGCTGGACATGTGCTAACTACTAGATGCAAGGATATTTTTGAGATGTGGAGAAGTAGGTAGATTTGATAGTGTCCTTGAAAGATAAATCTGACCTAATGTTGGTGAGACAAGGAAGAGTTTGGAAAGATGATACAATAGGATATGGTGAGGCTTGAGGGAAAGAAGGAATCAAAGACAAGCCTAAGGTTTTGAGCCTTGACTCTTAGAATGTTGTTACCATTTTCAAATAAAGATAATTTAGAAAAGAAAGTTCATGTAGAAATGTCTTGTAAAAAGTTTGGGGTGTGACACAGAAAATGCAGAATCAAGAAAAAGGGAGGCATTTTTTCCTTTCCTCTTTAAGAAGGCATGTTGCCAGAAGAGAAATTAAATTATGACCTAATTACAAATCATCGCAAGTCAACATAACTGAATTCCATGAAGAATTTGGCTTAACAATCCACTGGATAGAATAAAGAATTGTACATTTTCCCTCTCAAAAATTATGTTTTAAAGAATCACGGTTTTGCAATGCAGTGATATTCAGTTCTTCTTAACTTTCATTACAAAAATTACAAATACAGATGAACTATTTTATAATTTTTCAAGTTCACATTAATTAAATGTTCACCTTGGCATGCTTTTACTCAAACTGATGTTTTTCGCTCCATTAAGAGTTTGTATTTAAAAGACAATTTTGCCTGAAGAAATCTACCTATATCTAGGCCATATATTATATGTACATGGTGCATGGTACCATTCAAAGTGCTTCCACAATGGCTTGTTTGAACTTCACAACTCTCCAGTGAGGCGATAACACTGGGATTATAATCTCCACTATAGGGAGGGTACAATTCTACTTACAGAAGTGATCTGGTTTGCCTACAGCCTACACAGTAAGTTTAGTGATGGAACTGGTATAAGAATTTAGGCCTCCTAACTCCAAATTCAGTGTTGTTTTTTATGGAATATTATAGACTTTCTGCCATACTGAAATATAAGTTTCAAGCCACACACAGCGGCTCACACCTGTAATACCAGCACTCTGGGAGGCTGAGGTAGGTGGATCACCTGAGGTCACGAAAATACTAGTTTCATATTTAACATTTTTTTTGAGACAGAGTCACACTCTGTCCCACCCATGCTGGAATGCAGTGGCACCATCTCAGCTCACTGCAACCTCTACCTCCTGGGTTCCGGCGATGCTCCTGCCTCAGCCTCCCGAGTAGCTGGGATTACAGGCATCCACCAACAAGCCTCGCTAATTTTTTTGTATTTTTAGCAGAGATGGGGTTTCACCATTTTAGCCAGACTGGTCTCCAACTCCGGGCCTCAACATGCCCACCTCAGCCTCCCAAAGTGTTGGGATTACAGGCATGAGCCACTGTGCCCAGCATCATATTTCTTTTAAAATATTATATATCCTTTTTTTAAATTAAGAGTCCATTAGTGGGTTCCTTGTGTACTTTTTCCATTAAATTGTGTTTACTTGCCTCAAACAGAACAAGGTTATGTCATTTGTGAATGCTTGAGGCATAATCCATAACACCCTTAAGAAAGATTTATGATATCACACAGTATTTTACTGCTGTCATTAAAACAAGTAGTGAGATAAAGTAATTTTAATTATACAATAAAAGTGTTGCCCTATTTCAAAGGAAGACTGAATTCAAAATGCTTGAAATAACTGAATTACTGTTTTCTCTTCTATTCCAAAATATCTAACACTACAAGAATGAATGAATTTTCTTGTTTCTTGTATTATGCATAGTGAACAAATATTGCATATGCTGGAAAAATAATAATTCACTCCAGAGCAGATTTTTTTCTTATTTTTCCATTGTGCCATTGCTTTCTCTGTGGCTATGCTGCACATTTGGGAATAACCAAAGGCTATCGAATTTTCTACAGGTTTTTAAGTGGTATGTTTTCCTTGTATCAGAGGATACGATTTATTTAGAACCTCTTGCTCTTTACCTGACAGCATGTGACCCAGGGTGAAGGACAGAAAAGCTGATTCAATTTATACACCTCTGGGAGACCTCCAGAAGATTGACACCTATGTTCAGATTTGTTTATAGTCAATTCTTTGAGAAATAAAATGTTTCCATTTTATACCAGGGGTAAAAATGTCATCTGAAAGGGCAAAGTTCATTTTCTACATGCCTTTTGGGAAATTCTGTAGCCTCTAATGTAGTCCCAAACATACATCGACCATCTAATAAATACCTATTTAATTGACTTCCATGAAAGTAATCTATGAAGAGTGTCAAGGTAGCAGCATACTCCACTGGGTATGAGTGAAGTTGTTTGGATATAGAAGATTGCTTGAAGAAATAGCACCAAATTCTCTGCCCTTTACTCTATTCACACCCTTAGCAATGCAGTTTTGAAGCTCCTCTAACCAAGATGTATTCCCTATTTCCCAACCCTTTGAATCTGAATTGTCCCTATGACTCGATCTGGCAAACTGAATGTAGCAGAAGTAACAATATGCCAGTTCTGAGACTGGGCCTTTCTCTCTTGGAACCAGCCACCGTTTGAGCAAGCCCAAGCTAGGCTGATGAGCATGAGAGAACTCATGGAGCAGAGATAAGATAAGGTCATCCCAGATCAGTCAGCATGTAGCTTACCCAACAGCTAACTACAGACACGTGAGCAAACTCAACTGAGACCAGACCAAATTGCTGATCCGCAAAATAATGAGATAAATAAATGGCTGTTGTTTTTAAGCTCTGAGGTTTTGTGGTGGTTGGTTACACAGCAAAATCTTATTGCTGGGTGCAGTAGCTCATGCCTGTAATCCCAGCACTTTGGGAGGCCAAGGCGGGCGGATCACGAGGTCAGGAGTTTGAGACCAGCCTGACCAACATGGTGAAACCCCATCTCCACTAAAAATACAAAAATTAGCAAGGCATGGTGGCAGGAGCCTGTAGTTCCAGCTACTCGGGAGGCTAAGGCAGGAAAATCGCTTGAACCCGGGGAGGCAGAGGTTGCAGTGAACTGAGATTGTGCCACTGCACTCCAGCCTGAATGACAGAGTGAGACTCCATCTCAAAAAAAAAAAAAAAAAAAAGCTTATTATAGTAAAGGAGAAGGCTTGCTTACAGAAATGGATAATCTCATATTCCTATCCAAAAAATACATTCTGTCAAGTTTTACACTTCTGGGAAGTCTCTACAGAGGAAACACCTTCTCCTCTTTTTACCCCTTACTCATTTCTCCTCAAGAGAATAAGTATGGCCAGCCTGATTGATAAAAGCCTAAAATTGATTGTGTTACATTTTCCACCATTAGGATTAAGAAAGATGAAGATGGCTGGCCTGCCCTCTTGCTCTCAACAACTTGCTTGCAAGTAGAAGAAGTCTTCTTTCTCTGCTCCCTAATTCTTTATGACAGAACCTTTTGTGTTTGTGGATAAGGAAAGGTATTGACCATTGTCACTCACTGTCCTGCTGGCTATGGTATAAGAAGCAGGCCTGTGGTCCTTCCCAGTGGCCTCTAAAACTGCCCTAAAGAAACATATCTCTTTTCACAGACAAGTCCAGATTCACAGTGGAAGTAGGAATGACCATTCAACTTCAAGCTCAGACTGCCTCCTCAAAAGCTTTTATTTATTAATATTAATAAAACATATAATGTATAAATATATTTATATTACATATTTATATGTGTTTATATAAAATATATATTATATAAATAAATATATTTCATATAATACATATAAATAATATATTCATATATTGTACAAATAAATATATTATATTTATATATATGATTATAATAAATATAATATAAATATATATATTTATATACATTTATTTAACAACTTTTAATAGCTACAAATATTAACCTGAAAATTTTAAATGTATAATGAAATGCTCATCCCTTAGATTTTCTACATTATAATGTCACTGTCTTTCATTCCAGGTTTTGCAATATTATTAGGAGTAAAATATAACCTTAATTCTTTTGTATTCAATTTTTCCATAAAATGTCTATGGAAAAATGACACATAAACTTCTAGTCACTCTATTTTGATACTTTTTTATGTAGCGATGAGAAGATGCTTTGATCGAACAGTAGGTCTTCCTTTCCAATTTGTCAGGTTTTCTGTTCCTGGTGATAGAATTGGATTCTTTCCAGAGAGAAAAGAAGAGATAAAATTAGATAACAGACAGTAACTAAATTTACCATGTCAAAAATGTCTGCATTTTGTACACACATGCATGTGCTTACACATGAAAACATAGTCTCTGAAAAGTGTGTTAGTGAACAATACAAAAATGTTGTTTTATAAAGTGTTGTTTCATCTTCAAAAAACTTAATCATATGATGTAAGGAAATGTGACAAAAATTGTGTGACATAAGTGAGATCAGTATCAGGAGAAAGATAGCCTTTTTAATTCAAAACTCAGCATTTTCTACATCTCAGGAGACACTACTCTTGATGTTTGTCACCTCTGTATGCACAGAATTCAAGCAAAACCATCATAACTCCCTTTCAAGAAAGTATTTGCAGCATTTGCAAAACCAGTTTGAACATGTCTATTTCTATATAGTAACCCTATTTCTTTAATGTTTCTATTCAGGTTTCTGTTTCTTCTTCGGTCAGTTTTTATAAACAGTATTTTTCCAAAATAATAAGTATTAATTTTTTCTAATATACAAATTTATTGACAGAAAGTGGTTTAAGTATGCTTTTATTTAATCTTGATATATCTGTGACTGTCTTCTTTTTCATTCCTACTATGATGAATTTATGCTTCTCTTTTGTTTATTTTTTGGCAGTCAATCTTGATTGAAGTTTGTCTGTGTTACTGATCTTTTAAAAGAGCTATCTTTGGGTTTTTTGCTCATCCCTAAGGTAGGTTTGTTTTCTCTTTCATTAAATTATGCAATAGTCCGTAGGTTGTCTCTTCACTCTACTGATTATTTCCTTTGTTGTGCAGAAGTTTTTTAGTTTGATGTAATCCCATTTCTTTATTCATGCTTTTGTTGCCCATGTTTTCAGGTACTCCAAAAGAGTATCACCCAAATGAATGTCACGGAGCTTTTCCACTATGTTTCAGTCTAGTAGTTTTATGACTCCAGGTCTTATGATTAAATGTCTAATCCATTTGGAGTTAATTTTTATATATAGTGTGAGACGAGGGTCTAATTTCATTCTTGTACATGGGATATCCAGATTTCCCAGAACAATTCATTAAAGAGACTGTTTATTCCTCTTTGTGTGTTCTTGGTATCTTTTCCAAAATTAATTATCAGTAAATGTGTGGGTTTATTTCAGGGCTCTGTATCCTGTTCCATTGGTCTATATATCTTTTTATGCCAGTACCCTGCTGTTTTGATGATCTGTTAAAGGGTTAATATCCAAAATCCATAAGGAACTCAACTCAATAGTAAGAAAACCAATAACCTGATTTTAAAATGGACAAACAACTTGAACAGACATTTCTCAAAAGAAGACATACAAATAGTCAACAGAGATATGAAAAAATGCTCAACATCACTAATCATCTAAGAAACACAAAATCACAATGAGATATCACCTCGCACCTATTAGAATGGCTGTTATCAAAAAGATCAAAGATAAAGGTTGGCAAAGATGTGGATAAAAGGGAACTCTGTACATTATTTGTGGAAATGTAAATTGGTACAGCCATTATGAAAAACAGCATGAGGTTTTCTTTAAAAATGAAAAATAGAACTACCTTATGATCTAGCAATACTAGTAGTGGGTATATCTCCAAAGATATAAAATCAGTGTACCAAAGAGATTTCTTCACTCTCATGTTCATTGTAGCATTATTCACACTTGCCAAAATATGGAATCCACATAAGTATCTATCAACAGAAAAATGTATAAAGAAAATGTAGTATATACAATGCAATACCATGCAGCCTTTAAAAAGAAGGTAATCCTCTCATTTGAGACAATGTAGATGAACCTGGATGGCCTTAGGTTAAGTGAAATAAGGCAAGCACAAAGACAAATATGGCATCATCTTACTTACAAGTGGGATCTTAAAAAGTAAAATTCATAGAAACCCAGAGTAAAACATTGACTACCAGAGGCTGGGGGTAATCAGAAGTGAGGACTGGGGAGATATTTATCAAAGAACACAGAATTCCAGACAAACAGGAGGAATAAGTTCAAGAGATCTATTGTTAAAAGCTGTAATTAATAACAATATATTGTATACTTGAATGGTAACTATAGCTAATAACAATATATTATATACTTGAAAATTGCTGAAAGTAGATTTTAAGTTTTCTCACCACAAAGAATAAGTACATTATATAAGGTGTGTGTCAATTATCTTGATTTATCCATGCCACAATGTATACATATATGAGACATGTTGTACAACATAGACACATACAATTTTTACTTTTCAATTAAAAATAAATTATACAATTATACATGTATTATCTTCTTCATTCTACTTTCTCTAAGATTATTACCTTGTATTTTTTAAATTTTCTACTCTTAGCTCATTGATTCTCAGCCTTTCTTCTTTTTCTAATATAAGCATTAAAGCAATAAATTATTTTTTAAGTATCTATTTAGTTGCATCTCACATGTTTTGATGTAATCAATTTTCATTATAGTTCATTTCCAAGTGTTCTTAAATTTTATTTCTAGTTCCTTTTTGACCCATAAATTACTTAGCAGAGTATTTAAAATGTGAAATATAAGGAAGCTTTTACATTTGTTTTTATTCATCCTTAACTTAATGGTATTGTGGTCAGGCTGGCTTTATGGATTAATAGGTGGACACATTTTGTATAAATTGTTTTCTGCAGAACTATACTCTGCAATTGAGTACAAGATTTTAGATGTCTCCGTTAGATCAATATGCTTTATTATAATGTTAAAATCTTCTCCAAGGTTATCTGTTTGTGTCTGCTTGATCTATCAATCACTAAGAGAGTTCTATTTGTCAACTTGTCAAATTTTCATTGCATTTCTTCCTACTTTTGCTATATTGAGGCCATGTTATTTGCATGTAAATTAAGGCTTGTTACATCTTCCTGGTGAATTGGACATTTAATTTTTATATAATTATCTTCTTTACTCTGATGTGGCTTTTTGTTTGTTTCAAACATTTTATCTCATATTAATATATGTACTGTAGAATTATTTGGGTTTATATTATGATATGTCAGGTAATACATACCATGGAAATGGAGCAGGGTAAAGGTTTCAAGAGTTATGGAAGAGTGCTTTGGGAAGGCTTCCTGCTAGGGTGAATTTTGAGCAGAGATTTGAATGAGGTGAGGATAGAAGCCATGTAAATCTCTAGGAAGAAAGGATTTAACATAGAGGGAACAGCATAGGCAAATGCTAGAACATGCTTTCTGTGTCTGAAAACCAGCAAGGAGGCCAGTGTGGCTGTGGAGACAAGATCAGAAAGGAAAGGGGCTAGATCATGTAGAGACTCATAGGCTACGGGAGGATTCAAGAATTTATTCTAAGAGAAAAAGCTCTGGGAGGGTTCTTAGCAGAGAACAAACATGATCTGACTTACATTTTAACAGTATCGATGTGACTGACATTTTTAAAGAGAATTATTGGACCAGGGTAGAGCATGGATCAAGGGTAGAAGGAGAGAAACTAGGTTGGAAGACTTTTGAAATAATTCAAATGTGAGAAAATGGTAGCTAAGACCAGAAAAGTAACAGAAGAGAATGTGAGAAACAGTCTAAATTGCTGCATATTTTGAAAGTTAAAACTGACTGTACTTGCTGATAGAGGGATATAGAGTATGAAAGAAAGAGAAGAATTAAGAATGAGTCCTATAGGCTTGATATGAACAATGAACAATTGGGAATGACATTTACTAAAATGAGGATGACTGCAAGAGGATTTGCTTTGTATAGGGTAAATCAAAACGTTGTTTTATAACCTGCTAAGTTTAAGATGTTTGTTGGTCACCCAAATGGAGATGTCTGGTTGGCGCTGGAGTTCGGTTTAGAGATGCAAGCTAAAGATATAAACATGAGAGTTATGAAATAAAGAGATAGTCTTTAAAACTGTGAGATATGATGAGAGCACCTAAGGAGTGAGTGAAGATGGAGAAAAGATGATATTGAAGCATGGAGCCCTAGGGCATGCCAATGTTTAAAAGTGAGATGAAAAGAACACAGAGGAAAAAGAGAGAGAGTCATGTCCTGAAGACCAAGGAGAGAGAATGAGAATAAAGATGATAGGTCAAGTGGTCAAGTAAGATGAAAACTGAGAATGTTTCATTCTCAGGCTGGCATTGTGAATGTCACACAGGGAACTTGAACAAAGTCATTTCAGAAAAGTGTTTAGGGATGAATGCCACATTGGAGTGCCATCAAGTGAGAATGAGAGAAAGGAGTGATATTAGAGAAAACTCAAGTTTTGGTTAAAGGGGAATATAAAAATGAGGAGATGTTACATCTTGAAAGAGAGGGATCAAGACAGATGTGGTTTTAGATTTTTTTTAGATGGATACTATAGCTTGTTATTATGCTACTGATAATGATGAGAAAAATGATTACACAGAAGGAAAAAAAGATGGCAATTGCAGGAGTGAAGTAGAAGGTCTAGAGGTCATCAAACTTTTTTCTGGAAAGGGTCAATAGTAAATATTTTAGGCTTTTGTGAGTCATACTAATCAACTCCGTCATGGTAGTCCAGTAAAGCAGCCATAGGCAATATGTAAACAAATGAGTACGGCTGTGTTCCAATAATACTTTATTTTCAAAAACAGAAAGTTGGCTAGATTTGGCAGTAGTCTACCAACCTCTGTTCTATTCAATAAATATTTTCTGGATAGAAATAGAATTCATTTTAACAATATGGAAAATTATTTACGATATAATAGTATAGTTAAATGGCATGAAATCTGCTTTATAGTAAAATTTCAGATTAATAAGTTGTCACCCTACAGGGAAGATCCTATATCTGGACCACATTACTCTCTACTTAGTCCCATTATATTTAATTCTCACCAGTACCTAGTATAAAGATAAGGAAAACATGATTAAGATTACATAGGGAAAATGTTTTTTGACAAAAAAAAAAAATCAAAAGATGTCAATTAAGCAGGCTACCAGGGCTGAAACTGATTTTGTAGAAGAAAACTCACAGTAAAAAATAAATTATACAATTTAAATAGACCTAACATAGAAATCCATATACAAAATACCCAAAGGTCTCAGTTGACTGTAATTTAAACTCCATATTACTCAAGAGTAGCTTAATTTCCAAACGAGCACTCAAAATTAACCTACACTGATAACTATCTAGCATCCAGACCAAAGGTGAGAATCATCCCAATGTGAAGATACGTACACTATTTTAGGCATCACATTTTAAGGAGACTATCCAATCAGTTAAAACCCATTCAACTAGGTGCATGAACTAGGATGATGAAAGGTCAGGAAAATCATTTAATACAGAACAGAGAATATTTAACATAGGATGAGGGAAATCTTCAAATACCTGAAGGACTAGCACATGAAAGGGAAAATAGGTAGCCATTGGTTATAGGATAGCACATTTCTAATCAATGGAAAAAAGACCTTAATGGTTAATCAGAGATATCTATAAATGCATCCAAGTGAGATGGGGAGCTCCCTAAAAGTAATGTAGCAGAGGCTAGGTGTTGTAAAGGAGATGGTTTTGCTCTTAATAATTACACCTTTTCTTTTTTATGAATAAACATGCATATTATGTAGAATGGACCAAGTATGTATAAATGAAAATTATTTCAAAAGTTTTTTTTTAACTTTTAAGTTCAGGGGTAAATGTGCAGGTTTGTTTTATAGGTAAACTTGTGTTGTGGGAGTTTGTTGTACATATTATTTTATCCCCCAAGTATTAAGCCTACTACCCATTAGTTATTTTTCCAGATCCTCTTACTCCTCCTACCCTCCACCCTCTGATAGGCCCCCATGTGTGTTGTTCTCTTCTATATGTCCATGTATTCTCATCATTTAGCTCCCACTTCTAAGTGAGAACATACGGTATTTGGTTTTCTGTTCCTGACATTAGTTTACTAAGGATAATGGCCTCCTGCTCCATCCATGTTCCTGCAAAGTACATGACCTCATTCTTTTTCATGGCTGCATAGTATTCCATGGTGTATCTGTACCATATTTTCTTTATCCAGTCAACTATTGATGGGCATTTAGGTAGATTCTATGTCTTTGCTATTGTGAATAGTGCTACAATGAATATACATGTGCCTTGATTTTCTTGTCATTAAAATAGGAACAATATTTACGGTCTACCTCTTGAGAATGTGCTAATAAATTAACAGGGGCCCTTTCTGGTATTTTAAGGGATTCCAGAAAGGTTAAGATAGATTTAGTCTGCAGCTAGAAAGTAACTGAACCATGGAAAATAGAACATCACTCAATATTTTTTGTCATTAAAGAAGCTCTTTGGGCTGGGCACAGTGGCTCATGCCTGTAATCCTAGCACTTTGGGAGGCCAAGGCAGGCAGAGCATGAGGTCAGGAGTTCAAGACCAGCCTGACCAACATGGTAAAACCCTGCCTTTACTAAAAATACAAAAATTAGCAAGGCGTGGTGGGGCGTGACTGTAGTCCCAGCTACTCAGGAGGCTGAGGCAGGAGAATAGCTTGAATCCAGGAGGTGGAGGTTGCAGTGAGCCAAGATTGTACCAGTACACTCCAGCCTGGGTGACAGAGCAAGAGACGCCATCTCAAAAAAACAAAAAACAAAAAAGAAGCTCTTCCATCATGACACTTTTCTGCCCATTTTATACATCTTTCCAGAACAGTGGCTCTGCCAGGCCTGTCAGCCATAGGGTTCAGCAAAGCAACTACCGAGCCATCATTTTTCCAACTCATTAGACCATATTATTAGAGCTGTTGCTACTACAGCCCTTACAGCTCAAGGCATAAATATGATTGAGCCTAAAGCTTAGAGCTTATCCTCCATTTTCTTCCATTTTATTTTATTAGTTTTAATTTTATTTAATAATGCAAGAACATCCTCTCAGTTCTTAGATAGTATTTTTCCTTAACATGTTTTTGCTTACTGAGCTATTTCTGGAAGAGGTAGAAGCAGCATCTTCTTGGTGTTTCCCCATTACAGAAAAGGGCAGGTCATGCATTGCTGGTAGCCTGAGGTGGCTGTGAAATGATCTGTCAAGCACACAGAATGCCAAGCTTTGACTGTTTCAACATCACAGAAAAGCAACACTCCAGCATGCCCTGCTTGGCATTGTTCTGTTCCAGATGTTTTTCTGACCATTTTATTTTACTGATAAATTTTACAACAAGATGCAATTGTAAGGACTGAATGTTTCTTGAGAGGCCTTTCTTAGATGTTCATTTCTCACTATTATTTGCTTTGCCCCTGGACTCACACAGGCTAAAAATCTAATTACATTTGTTGACATTCCTCTGACCACTTATTTTTCAGGTGCACAATTATAAAACTATACTGACAACACAACCGTAGCTAACAATCATACAGTGTTTCATCATTGATAAAGTGCTTTCATGTACATCATCTCATGGAAAATTCCTGGTAGAAGCTTATTCCATAAATGTTATCCAAAAAAGCATTTGTTAGAAGCCACCACAACTGAAATAGTGTCAGGTATTTTAGGAGCAAATTAATGAGATGGGATCTGTACTGCCCATCACAATAATTCACATTAAACAATATATAGAAGATAAATGCAACTAGACAGATTCTGAGTAAAAGCAAGGTTTTTATTTTATGTGTGTCAGACATAAGTCTCAGCTATATTAGTTTCCTAGGGCTGCTGTAACAAAGTACCACAAACTGGATGGCATAAAACAACAGAAAATTGGCCAGGCACAGTGGCTCACACCTGTAATCCCAGCACTTTGGGAAGCCGAGGTGGGCGGATCACCTGAGGCTGGGAGTTTGAGAGCAGCCTGACCAACATGGAGAAACCCCATCTCTGCTAAAAATATAAAATTAGCCAGGTGTGGTGTTGGTCCCAGCTACTCAGGAGGCTGAGGCAGAAGAATTGCTTGAACCCGGGAGGTGGAGGTTACAGTCAGCCAAGATCAGGCCATTGTACTCTAGCTTGGGCAACAAGAGCAAAACTCTGTCTCAAAAAAACAAAACTACAACAACAACAAAAACCCAGAAAATTTATTCTCTCACAGTTCTGGAGGCCAGAAATCCAAAAACAGGGTGTCGTAATGGTTGGTTCCTTCTAGAGGCTCTGAGGCAGCGTCTATTCCACACCTCTCTCAGCTTTTGGTGGTTGCCGGAAATCTTTAGCATTTCTTGGCATACGGATCAATCGCTCCAATCTCTGCCTCTATGTTTGTGTGGCATTCTCCCCTGTGGCTCTGTGTACGCATTTCTGTTTTCTCTTCTTATAAGGACACAAGTCAGATTAGGGCTTACCCTAAGAAAGTATGACCTCATTTTAATTTGAGTCAATGGACAAAGACTCTTATTTCCTAATAAAAGCACATTCATAGGTATAATGGTTTAGGACTTCAACATGTCTTGTGAAGGATTACAATTCAATATTAGCATTAATTAATATTAGTATTAATATATTATACTGTAATATTTTATAATGTAATATTAGCATTAATCACCAGCCTTATGAATTAGTGACAATGAAATTATGTCTCTCTATATACTCCAAGTACTAGAATCCCTTCTCACCACAGAGACCTACTTCTTATGAGTTTGCCCTAAGTGTCCCAGCAATCTTTTGGAGTCTGGAAAGCAGAGTCTTCCAGAAAAAATTCTCCCTTTACTTCTGCTGTGGCCTTCCCATTCTGTTGCCATATGACTACCCTGGGTACTGATGAACTTTATCTCTGTGAGAACAGCAGTCTGTCCCACACAACTACATATGCTGGTAACTGCTACTAATTCCCATTCTAGCCTCAGGTTTGGGCATGCTTCTGATGGGACTAGACCTCAGACACACCCACTTGAGGCTAGAGGCTCCAACACTTCTGTCTGGCTAAATCCCTGGCCTCTTGCTGCTACTGCTACCTTTGCCTGCAGTGACAAATGAAGGAAAAGAGTTGAACAACCTGGTTCTCTCTCCCTGTGTACAAGAGAACTGAACTTAAACAGCACCAAAATTATGCTGGTTCTCTTTATGAAGTCTAAGCCATTTTAAGGTCCTTTATATACCAGGACAATAACCTACCTCCTTTTCTGTCTTAGGATAAAGCTCTTCCCAAGCAGCAAACACTGTGAACGTCCATTGCCCTCAGAGAAAAAGGCACCACCCTATATTAGAATGTAATCTTCTCCCATAGACTCAAGAAGCAAAATCAAATCTGCTATTTTGTGCTTCAGACTTAGAGTTGACTATGAAATATACATTCTTCCCCCTTTCATTGATAGGGAAATCATTATTTTGTTGGGTATGGCAATGGACCCAGAAATAAAATATTTGTCCAAGCTTCAACTGCAGATAAAGGTGGCCTATGAGATACAGACACAGGTCTTTCAGCAAGACTTTTTGTAAGTTTCTTTACAGGAACCTGACTCAGCTGCTTCTTTTTCTTACCTGAAACATGGCTGGAGCTGCGGTGGCCCTCTTCCCACCAGGACGTAACTTCAAGATTAACAGCTACACATTAAGGATGGTTGAGTCACAAAAAATAGAGGGAACCTAAGATATTAGTTATATTGCACAGCCACCAAAGCAGCCTTGGACTTCTTTTACATCGCCCCCTGACCCCTGGCGGGCAATGTCTGAAGACAATTTTGATTGCCACAACTTGGGGAAAGGGAAGTTTACTAGCACCTCGTATTTAAGTGTCAAGGATGGAGCTAAACATTCTATATTATACAGGGAAGTCTTCTACCACAAAGAATCATCCCACACAAAATGTCAATAATTCTGAGGTTGAGAACCAAGTGTTCAGAAATAAAAAAAACTCTGTTATTTCAGGCCTATGTTTTCAGTAGGCCTGAATGTAGTCAAATGTAATTTTAGTAGTCAAATGTAATTTTAGTAGTCAAATGTAATTTTTACTACACATTATAACAAGTCTCAAAATCCAGGTTGTTTTATCTTTCTTACTGTTAGGTCACATATATAAGAACCAGAATGTTAAAATGCTTGCACTGTATGACTCAAGCTTCCTTCATTTAATATTTTCATTGCCAAGAGAGATCAATACTTATGAACACTTTATGGTGCTACTGGGCAAGGCATCATTAATGAAGGTTATTGTAGCCCTGCTGTCTGAGTTTGGTTCCTCAAAAAGTTAAACACAGAATTACCACACAACCCAACGATTCCACTCCAAGATATATACACCAAAGAACTGAAAACAGGAATTCAACCTAATATTTGTACACAAATGTTCATAACAACCCTATTCACAATAATCAAAATATGGAAACAACCCAAATGTCCATCAGTGGATGAATAAAAAAATGTTATATATATATATATAGTGTGGAATTGGAGGGAATGAACATTCTTCCCATTATATCTTCCCATGATTCCTTAATCCATAAATAACTAAAAGAAGTTAGAAGATTTATTTATTTTCCCACTTTAGTCCAAATTAAGAGCTCTGCCAATAATCTAGCTGTAGTCCTGCTGAATTGAAAGCAACAGGCATTGTGTGCGCACGCACACACACACACACACACACACACACACACACACGTATACAACCATGGGAATATTATTCAGCCACAAAAAAGGTATAAAGTATTGGCATGTGCTACAATGTGAACAAACCTCAAAAACATTATGCTAACTGAAAGAGGCCAGACACAAAAGGCTACATATGGCATGATTACAATTACATGAAATATCCAGAATAGTGGTTGCAGGGGACAGTGAGCAGAGGAAGTGGGGAGCTTAATGGTTACCAGGTCTTAATGTTTTGAGATTTGAAAAGTGTACTGGAGCTACATACAGGTGACAATTGCATTGCATTTTTTTCTTTTTTTTTTAATTATACTTTAAGTTCTGGGGTAAATGTGCAGATTGTGCAGGATTGTTGTTACATAGGTATACACATGTCATGGTGGTTTGCTGCCTCCATGCCCCCGTCACCTACATCACCTACATTAGGTATTTCTCTTAATGTTATCCCTCCCTAACCTTCCCACCCCCTGCTATCCCTCCCCTAGCCTCCCATCCCCCAACAGGCTCCAGTGTGTGATGTTCCCCTCCCTGTGTCCATGTGCTCTCATTGTTCAACATCCACTTATGAGTAAGAACATGCAATTGGTTTTCTGTTCTTGTGTTAGTTTGCTGAGAATGATGGTTTCCAGCTTCATTCATGTCCCTGCAAAGGACATGAAATCATCCTTTTTATGGCTGCATAGTATTCCATGGTATATATGTGCCACATTTTATTTATCCATTCTATCATTGATTTTAAATGCACTAAAGTCTATTGAATTGTACACTTTAAAACAGTTAAAATGACAACTTTTCTGTTATGTGTATTTTATCACAGTTTTCTTAAAAGCAATAGGCAAATCCTGATTGTCTCTGGTTTAGAAATAGTCATTCAGAACCTACCAAATTTTATGAGGGACCAGATTATTTGCCTAGAAATTAGATTGACTGAGGGAAAATTCAGAATCATAGTGTTTCAATGTTGTACAACCAGTGCTAAAACTGGTATCTTAGCAACAGTTTTCTGTAAAGTTTAGGAATTGGTCATCTTCAGTTCCCCAACTTTCTCACAATAACTGCTTCTTCCCTGAAGGGCTGCTACAAAAAAGGGAAAACGGTGTGGTAAAAATTTTGAGTTCAAAATATTAGCAGGACCGCTGCTGAGAGACTGGTCAAGGGCCCTGAGCCAGGTTCCAGCATCTCCTTCTACAAGAGTCTTTCAAAATGTGGTAGAATGATGCTGTAACTGGATGGATATTAAAGTTGCCTCAGTCTAAAGTATGCTTTGCATCACTCTGGTGAAGTTCCTTCATATTATAAGAGTTCTATTTAAAGGTTTTGTTGAGTATATTTTAGAAATCTATGAATAAGCTGGTTTGCATGTCAGTCTATTTGAAACTAGTATTAAAATCACTTTTCCAAGAGTTTTATTTTCCTAACTAGGTTATTGGCAGAACTCTTAATTTGAGCTAAAATGAGAAAAATAAATAAACCTAACTTATTTTAGTTATTTATGGATAAGGAATCATGGGAATAACGTTCACTTCCTCCAGTTCTACAAAAGGAAAAAATACCCTCATGTTGACCTCATAATTTACTAATCGATTAACATTTTTTCTCATTTTAGCATGTGAGTTCAAACAGGAACAACTTTCTGCTTAAAAAAGGCATTTCAACCTGTCTTCTGCCTCCATGGAATGACTATTTATGGCTACATTCATACTGGAGCAATTAAAAAGAGAACAATGCTCCTGCAAACTTACACACGTACACATTTGTTTTGAAATTAGCCCATATATATCATGTAATTGACTAAGTATTGCTATTATCTGTAATTCTTAGAAAGAATTTAAGGATCCATTGGCCCTACCAAAAATTGTTTACACATATTTCCAAGCTTAAAACAGCTTTGGCTTTACCAACTACTTATACATTGTAACTATAGTTATACAATTAATTGATCACCTGCATTTTAGAACCAAGGGTTTTTATGGCTCTAGGTTCTTTAAGGACAGAATATATGTGTTTCTTCAGTGTTTTTAATATTTAACACTGGTGGATGAATAGCTGGTAGTTGATAGAGGTAGAAGTTGTGAAATCAACAAGATGCCAACAACTTGGGGAAAATGCTATAACAGATTTGCTGGTGTCCTATCCGTATCCCCACACCCTCATCAGTTCCTAAAATGTCAACTTCCAAATGCCAATATCTATGTTTCTTTGCCTGAGGGATTTCTCCACTCCCCAAAGTCTACTCTTTCCATGCAAACATCAGGTTAGAAATGTCAGGGAATTAGCTCCTCACCAGGAACAGCCCTCAATCAATGACTGTCAGGAGTTCATATATAAATACCCCTGCTCCTTGTATCTCATAGGCATAACTTGGAGGCATGTTCTGCATTGCCCTCTTCTCCTTCTCTCCCTCTCTCTCTCTCTCTCTCTCTCTCTCTCTCTCTCTGTCTCTCTCTCTCACACACACACACACACACACACACACAAACACACACACACAGAAACATGACTGCCACAATAAAGCCCACATTTCCCAGCCTTCCTTGTAGGTGAATGTTGCTATGTGATACATTTTCATCAATGAAATATGAACATAAGGGATATGTTTGAGTTCCTTCTCACTTGCTTCAAAAAAAAACCAGTAGCTATTAATTTATTTTCCTTCTTCATTCCTGCAAGCAATAATATGGATGTTCCAAAGATCCAGCTTCAACCATGCAGATGAGGATTATGTATTAGAGGACAGAAGATCGATGACATAGAAGGTCCCTGAATGGCAAGACTCAATAGGAATGAATGTCCTGACACTGTATTTTGTTCTCTTGGTTATAGACATGTTTCTTGTACTCTAATACAGTATTCAAAGAAAGAAGAACCCATCATCTATACAGTAGCATGTCATGATATAACATCACTATAGAGTGAATTTCTAAGCAAATTCCACATCGACACAATGATGATGCAATCAGTTCTGACACCCAGATCTCCCACTGTCATCACATCTTCACTCTTCAGTGGCTTCTTCAATTTTATCTCCAGCTCTCATAAGCTTTGAGACACTTGGGAAGCATGAAACACTTTATGGGAATGTTAGGCATTGAGTACGTATCTCAAGCTTGCTTAAAATCCCCCAAGGAACTCAGAATTGTAATGGGACAATAAGGAAATGTACTTCAACTTTATCCAACATTATCTCTAATGTACTCATGTCAGCTCAACCAAATTAGCCACATGCTACATCGACATCATCTGAAATGATGTAATTCTCCCAGCTGAAAGCCTCCATGTGAGTGAAAGGCTATACTCTTCAAGATGAATCAGCCAAGGAGGGAAAAGGAGAGAACTATTCATAAGCAGAATAGTTTCCTAACCTAGACCACATGATTTTGTTGCATAAAAGAGGAGGGAAGCAAAAGGAAGGGTAAAATTAGAACTGTTTTATTTAGGAGTAATAGCTTCAAAAGTGATAAATCAGGTAATGATACCTCTTCCAACAGAACAAAATAATCAAACCAGTTGAATGAAATATAAAATTGCTTTTACTGATTTTCAACTAAGTTGAAAGTTATTAACGTTCTTTTAAAGTTAAACTTTCTCCTAAGATTCATATCACTCTCTTTACCAAACCTGTATCTTTCCTTTTTTTTTGAGACAGTCTCACTCTGTCACCCAGGCTGGAGTGCAATGGTGTGGTCTTGGCTCACTGCAACCTCTGCCTCCAGGGTTCAAGTGATTCTCCTGCCTCAGCCTCCTGAGTAACTGGGACTACAGGTGCATGCAACCACACCCTGATAATTTTTGTATTTTTAGTAGAGATGGGGTTTCACTCTGTTGGCCAGGCTATTCTAGAATTCCTGACCTAGTGATCCACCTGCCTCAGCATCCCAAAATCCTGGGATTACAGACGTGAGCCACTGCACCCCACCTCAAACCTGTATCTTTCTACTGTTCCCCTGTATGATTAGCTTAAGAAAATATAGAGAACATATTTGCTTACTAAAAATACCAAATATTCCAAAATTGTTGGGACACAAAAACTCACCACGTCCTGGCCCCTAAGATACTCTAGAGACTCAAGTTTATATGCGTTAATGGATTCAATATTTTCCTTGTCCTGAGACTTCATCATTCAATTATTTGAAAAGCTTTTTGTGAAACCATTTCTACGGCAACAGTTCTCAACCTTGGATGTGCATTAGAGTCACCTGGAAAGGTTTTAAAATTTCAATGACTAGGTCATACCCTATACTAATTAAATCAATACCAATAACCAGATATTTGTATCAGTATTTGGAAGTGGTGGGGAGGGGTAGGTGGCAGGAAGTAGGGATGTTTAATGGATACAAAAACATATAGTCAGATAGAATGAATAAGATCTAGAACTTGATAGCACAACAAGGTAACTACAGTCAACAATAATTTACTGTACTTTTAAAAATAACTAAAGTAGTACAATTGGATTGTTTGTAACACAAAGAAAGGATAAATGCTTGGTGTGATGGATACTCTATTTACCCTGATGTGATTATTATGCATTGTATGCCTATATCAAAATATTTCATGTACTCCATAAATATATACACCTACTATGCATCCACAAAAATTAAAAATTAAAATTAAAATAAATTTTAAAATCTTCTCAGGTGGTTCCAATGTGCAGCAAAGATTGAAAACCCCTTGAGTAGATCAAGCTGTACATTTAGTTAACTCTATCTGCTGGGCTTCCTTACTTTTCTAAATGAGAGCTTTAGATGAGGTCTTCAAGTACTAACAACCAACTCAGCAGTCAACTATTTATAAGGTTCCGACTATCCACCAGGCTCCATGTTCAGTGTTGGAAATGCAAGACTGAAAAAGACATCTTGGCAAGATAGTAAAAGCAGAGCTTCTCAAGCTTTAATGTGTATATGACTCATCTGGAGATCTTGTTAAAATGTGGGTTCTAATTCAGTAGGTCTAGGGTGAGGCCTGAAACTGCATTTCTAACAAGCTTCAAGGTGAGATGCAAATGCTGCTAGTCCTTGGACACCACCTTGAGTAACGTGGAGAGTTGCAACATGAGGTAATGTATACTATGAAAAGTGCAGGGTGCTCTGGTATGTCTAAGAATGAACAAAGTCTCCAATTCTGTAAAATGCTGGCCTCCTGCAGTTTTTAATCATCTTTATCCCTTCCTCACAGAGAGCTTTCAAATCTTCGTAAAAAAAAAAATCTATATCCTGTCCCAAGTTATCTTTATAGAAGAGTCTACAAATTTTATGATTTGTTCAACAGTGAGCCCACATAAAGTTCTGCAAGTACAACTTTAAAAAACATTGTGAGAAAGTAACATTGTCAAACCCAAAATTGATGAAACTCAAAAAGGAAAGGCATGAAGACAAAATTTAGAAAGAAAAAATGTGTGTCAGAGGAACACAGCATTGGAAGGCAACTAGGAGGCCAACTTTTTTATTTCCCTGCCCTCTCGGTGAGTTCATAATTCATCCTTTCCCCCTTTGTCTAAGGAAATGAAAGGTCATGTGCACTTGAAAGCAACACTTAGGGAGAAATGTACCTTCAAAATCCCCAACATCTAGATTTTTGCCATAAATAACTTTAAAGTAATTCAAACTTTTTTTAAGAGTTCAAACTATAACATTTCAATTAAAGTGAGGATTTTTAACAAAGAACCACCTATTTCTATTGATTCTTTGACATAATTTGAAGAGAAATAAAAACGTATTGTTTCCGCTTTGTAGCCTTAATGGTAAAATAAAAGGTACCATAAAGTCTTTAAGTGTCTCAATAGTCCTTTGATCCCATTAGATTCTACTGCGGCCAAATATCAAAGTCACTTTTAAATTCTTCCAGGAAGAATGAAAGAGTGATACGTCGGCAAAGTAAATGATACTTGGATACCCTGCAAAGTAATTATGATTCATAGATGATGATCCTCAGTACCAAAATCTTAAAGACTAATGGAAGAGATGGAAGAAGAGCAGTGGTAAGGGAGTAGAAAGATCCAGGAAGATGAAGGCCTCCATAGGAATGAAGAATAATTCTCCAAGTGTTTGTAGTTTGGAGAGTTCTTTTGACTCACATACATCTCTGTGGTACAAGTTAACATTAAATTCTTCTACCTTGTTATCACTGAAAAGAGGGGTTCCTCCTTACAAGGAAGTTACTATGTAACCTGTACTCACCATGCACTAGATTGAGTACTGGTGTCATTCGCAATATGACAGAATAGAAAGTCAGCTCTGCAACTTCTTAGACATGTATTGTTAAAACTTGGGCAAATTATTTAAATTCTAATAATTCTCTGAGTTTTAATCTACTTCTTTATAAATTGGAGATAAAAAATATAAATTTGATAGGGTTGTTGTAAGAACTTACAATATTTAAAGTCTGACACTTCAAAATCACTTTGCCAATAAATGGCAGAATCAGGATTTGACAGGTTCTGTCAGTTTAACACTGACAAGTTGTGTGTGTGTGTGTGTGTGTGTGTGTGTGTGTGTGTGTGTAGATAGAGAAAGAAAGAGAGAAAGAGGTAGATTTTAAATTGTTAACCTGTGTAACATCCAGAGAGTAGAATTGGGCTTAGTGGTAGTTAGATAAGGAAGAATGTGATAAGTCAGTTTTAATAAAAGCAAGCAAGCAAGAAATGTTTCACTTATTACAACTGTGTAATATTTAATTATAGCAACCATTATCACTTTAGTAATAAAAATTCAAATGTGGAATAACAAAAAATAAAGTGTCTGACACTTAAGGTTCTTTAAAATTGTTATTACTATTTTGTAATGAAGATCACAAGCTCCTTAAAATCAATAATATGGTTCATCTTTGTAATTTCCATTGATTCTGATGAGCTGAAGGATTTAATGGTGCTGATGACCTAAGCATTTGTCTAAATACGATCTAATTCTTGGGTCTCTTTTCTCTTGCTGACATGAAATATTTAGGGCACTAAAGCCAGTAAACAGGAGGCCTGTGGGCCCAGTGCAGCAAACAAATGTTATGTTAGATTTGCACGGTGCTCAATAAAAATGTTAAATTAGTTCATGACATTTGAAAATCAGATTAATATAAATATCTAGATTTCTAGGTCCTTTTGAAAATCAGAAAATCTGGTAATACTGCCCCAACAATCATGCTTGGCAGCCATCAGTGGGAGCTGAAGAACAATTCAAACCCTTTACACAGGATGTGTTCTCTCCAGCTTGCTGCTGGCTCCATCTGACACACTGCATTCATTTAAGTTAGGTAAGTGGTCCTTATAGGCATTTGAGTTAGAGACTCTCACTCTCCAGGGATTTTTTTTTTCAGAGAAACTACAAGAAATGATGAGACAACTAAATTACTTCATTGGAACTGTAGCCAAGTTCCAACTTGAGTTTGAGTACACAGGAAATTTTAAAGGAAAAAACAACCAGGGGTACGTTTTAAGTGGAACTTAGGAGTTCAAAACAATAGGTAGAGGGATATGAGTACTGTTTTCAACTCAGGTTATCCTCCAAGGTCCTACTCCGCTATACTCATACACCACTTTGGAGTAAATTTGATTTATCAAAAGAGGGAATACTAGCCAGGCGTGGTGACTCATGCCTGTAATTCCAGCACATTGGGAGGCCAAAGCAGGTGGATCATGAGGTCAAGAGGTTGAGACCAGCGTGGCCAACATGGTGAAACCCTGTGTCTACTAAAAATACAAAAAAGCCGGGCGTGGTGGCACGTTCCTGTAGTCACAGCTACTCATGAGGCTGAGGCAGGAACCCAGGCGGCGGAGGTTGCAGTGAGCTGACATTGCGGTATTGCACTCCAGCGTGAGTGACAGAGTGAGACTCCATCCCCCCCCCAAAAAAGAGGGAATATTAAAGAAACTGTAGGGTAGGCTGTCAGCTGCTTTGATGACATTAGTCTCCACAGCAAAAGGGGCTAATGTCCTTAATACAGACAACAGCACCTTCACAATTATTGTGGGCAATCTTGTGGAAGACACCAGCCATAACCAGGGAAGGGTGACCAACTCGTGGGCACCAAAATCTACAGAGCCATCAGTAAGCCTCATCAGCAATAAATTGTGATATTTTCAGCAACATTGTACACAAGAGAGGAAGAAGAAAATGGCAGACAACGGAACAGAAAAGTCAATCGGTTTGTACTTTTGTGTGCACTTGGTACATATAAGGGACACATTTTGTACTCTTTCAGAATTATCTGGGCTGATTCTGAGAGCTAGATTCCCATTTGCAGGGGGCAGGGACTGAAGATAGAGAAATATTGTTGGTGATTATGATCAAAACTTTATGGTTACCCACAGGATGGGGTAAAAATTAAAAGGCAGTGCAATAAATTTATCAGTTGTTTTGAAAGCTATCGGTTGATAATTACCAATCTGCTTTGTTTAAAAAAGTTACTCCTCATTAAATCCATTTAAGTGTATTAAGCAGAGAATCAGATTTTCAGTGCTTAATGGTTCATTCTAGATTGTCGACACACTGAATGAATGTTTTTCCTTGTTCGTCATCAGCAAGGGGCACCACTTGGGTTTTTGTCTGGTTCAACAGTAAACACAGTTGCTTTTTTTTTCCAGCTCTTGACTTGGTTTGTTATAAAGAAAAAAGATGGAAAGGTTTAAATCTCACTGCTTGTAGGAAATGTCTGTTGGCATTCTTGAAAGTTTCATTCTAAAAAAAGTCTCTTTGGCATGGGTGTGCCTAATTCACTATGATTGGCACCCGGGATAATTCTAGAAACAGTAATAACTGAAGGGTAAAAACAATTTCACAGGCTGAGTGAATGATATATGGGAGCCCACTGTACTCTCTTTGCAACCCTTCTATAAATGTAAAAGTATTTTAAAATGAAAAGTTTAAAAAATTTTACATTTACTGCCGATTTTATCAAGTATAAGATTTTCAGCAATCGAGAGACTGAAGAATTTAGTAGGAAATTAAGTTTTTCCCAAATCAATATTGGAGGTATATTTTCATTTCCTTGAGATTATATGTGATTATCACTCAATATTATACTTGAAATTCTATTTCAAATCAATCTTTGAGGCACTATCTTAAAGCAAGCACTCTTTGGTTGATTACTTTAACAATAATTCAACTCTCAATGCTTTTCAACTGACTTCTCCTCCCATAGGCCACAGGGAAGATTTTGTTTCAGAGTTTTAGGATAATACTATTTAGAAAAACTTTATATAGAAACTTTTTTTCCTTTTGGATTCTTGGCAAATACTGCCGTATTTGAAAAGAAATACTTTAGGGGCTTACATTTGTCTAATAGTGGAGCCCAAAGTTGTATTATTCCTTGCAGAGTTTTAAGCCCTTTTAATGGCCATTGAGAATCAGAAAATACCTAACCTGTGGAAGGAAACTGCTAAGCTATTGTATGTTTAGGTGGCTGTTCTAGGGATAGCTCTAAGGATATTCTGAAATTTCTCTTTAGCTTTTCCTTATTCTAGTGGTGATGAGGCATACCTATGCTAAGAAAGTATTGATTGTTATCACCACGCCCGGCCTTAACTGGGCATCTTATATTTTATACAGCAATGCTATCTGTCAGCAGCCATCTTAGTTTTCAGCCACTATATTCATCCCACAGCTATTTTCCATCCAGGGGGAACAGATACAGGCCCTTGTGATAATGAGAACAGCCTAGTTGTATCCAGTGCTCTGTTCCCCACTAGCATAGACATACAGATATCAAAGGCCTGGCAAATACTGACCAGCTCTACTGAGAGCTGAAAAAAAAAGTGGCAGTGGAAGGCAAGTTCTTCTGATGAAACCTGATCAAGAGGTTAACTCTGTAACTCTGCAGTAACCACATGGCAGAGAACTCAGGTAGACCTGCCTCAACCTAATCCAAGTCCAGTCCCCTAAACCGCTCTACTGATGGCTCTCAGACTAGTAACATTAAGTGTCACCTCATGCCCCAGGAGCTCTCACCTGAAACTCCAGTCCTGCAAATGCACCTGCACAAGACCCCAGCTTGCCGGTTAAAGCAATCACAGATCAAAACAAACCATGTTTACTACTACATGAGTAGTAGATTTGCAGACATCTTGAGTATTTGGTTTCATTATGTTATTCTTTTATCCTTGTTTTCTTTCAGCAATTATTTTTAAGACTGCTTTTCACATTTAAATTGCCCCAACAGAAAGAGGTTGTATGAGGGACCCATGGGAGAAATCCTAACCAAAGGAAGCCAGAGAAGTATTGTCCCTCAATTTGTTCTTGTGTTGGCATTCCAGGACCATGACAATTTCATCACTAAATAAATACATGGACACCAAGGCTAACCTGCAAGGAAAGGCCAGCAGGATCTCAGTAAGAATCACCTTCACTTACTAATCTATAAAAGGAAGCCACAGATTTCAAAGTAAATCATGATAACAATGCTTTAAATAAAACTTCATCAATCTCCTCAATATTAATAAATACACCAATCACATAGTTCTAGATACAGGACTAATATTATAGTTATTTGCTCCTTAAAGACAACTCAGATTAAGAGGCAGTGAATCCATTCATCTAATCATCTTTTTTTTAAACAAAATTGAAAGCTTTGCAAGCATCTGGTTAATGATTCATACAAACTACTGGCAAAAAGAAAATTACCCAAACAATCCTAATTTATTGTTTTCAGGGCATCTCTGTAAGTATTTGATTCAATATCTTTATGCATCACATTTTTAAAAAACAGTTATAAAATTTTGGCCAATAGTAATGAAATATTTTTTCCCTTGAAAAATATTGAAAAAAAATCCAATCTTCTAATTTGTCTCTTTTATTATTTTTGGTCTTTATGTTGGAGAACGATGGCAGAAGATAAGGCAATTTGGCAATTTGGGCATGAAATGAATACACTGCACATTTGTAGGCCCTCTTGAGGAATATGTTCTGGTTTTGAGCCATGTGATGGTAACTATTCATGTGAAATTGGTAGTACACTTGGTGTTAGGTCTTTTTTGCTTTTGAGATGGAGTCTTGCTCTGTTGCCCAGGCTGGACTAAAATGGCACAATCTCGGCTCACTGCAACCTCTGCCTCCTGGGTTCAAGTAGCTGGGATTACAGGCATCTGCCACCACGCCTGGCTAATTTTTGTGTTTTTAGTACAGAACAGGGTTTCACCATGCTGACCAGTCTGGTCTTGAACTCCTGACCTCAGGCAATCTGCCTGCCTCAGCCTCCCAAAGTGCTGGGATTAAAAGCATGAGCCACTACACCCAGCTTGTGCTAGCTTTTCTGAGCAGAGCTAGTCATTTCAAACATTATCCACCTTTGCTTTTCTGTTTCAGATTCTAGAAGTCAGCTCCCAACAAGATGCTGGAAAGTAAATTAGAAAGCATTAGATGGAAAAGGTGAGAAATATAGCTATTAAAATTTCACTGCATTTGTTTCTCTTTCTCTTCTCAGTGAAGATCATGATCTGACTGAAGCCCATTATTTACTGTCAATTTTAAAACCTTTGCTAAATTTTTAATGAGGTAAGAAAAAGAATGGCAGAGGATAAAAGGAATTGGAAAAACACTTCAGCAATGTAAATACCATGAATCTTCTCAACTTTATCTATAAGCACAAACTATTTGCAACTTTTCTGGACCAGATTTCTAGCTGTCTATCCTCATGCTTCATGAAATCAAAAAAAAAAACCTAAGTGTGCATCTCAGTTAATCATTTCCATGTAGTTTTATAATTCATTGTTTCAATAATTTGACCATAATCAGTTATGTCATGATCATCTATGGTATAATAAAGAACTCAAAACCTGAACTATTAGTCTCAGTAAGTATATTTATTGACTTAAAATCTGGGACAGAAAAAAAAATCTGGGCATTATACTAAGCATTTAACACTTGGAAATTAACCATGATTATTGTTACTATTTTCAAACATACTAAAATCAAGCCAACTACAGTAATTTCTTTTAGAAAAAAGTTATGTTTCCATCTAATGGTGGCCTAAGAAAACAAATTTAACCTATCAGAATTTGCCAGATTCAAAACTCCATGGGAGGGAGTGGTTTTTCAAAAATGTTTAAAGCCCTGGGACATTTGCTTAAAAAGAAATGTACATAGGAGATCAAATTATAAATTAAGTAAAGAAGACCTCTTTGGTGAAGTAAGAAGCAGAACAGAGCAAATGTTGATGATACCCACCCAAATCCCTTCAGGCTCCCTGGAAGTCCCTCAAACAGAAACTGACAGAAAGGCAAGAGGCCATACAAACTACACTGTGATGGGATAGGATCAGCAGGAATGAGGTCCCAGAATAACATCTGTCCACCACCCCTGAAGTACTGATGCTATCCATCTTACCGAGGACCCTGACTATTGAGCCA
Organism: Callithrix jacchus; assembly: GCF_049354715.1. Taxonomy (NCBI): domain Eukaryota; kingdom Metazoa; phylum Chordata; class Mammalia; order Primates; family Cebidae; genus Callithrix; species Callithrix jacchus. The sequence continues at coordinate 23,824,014 of NC_133524.1, forward strand.
AAGACAGCAATAGGATTCTGTAGAGTCCTGTTCTCTGACATGCAGTGGCTTCCTGCAACTCTCTGACGGGCAGCATATTCTAGCCTCAGCAGCATGCTTGGTTCATGCCTGGGGCAGGCTGAGAGTGCTAGGTGACCCATGCTCCAGAAGCTACCCTCAATCATTGTCGGGGATGGAGAGCAAATACCCTAACTAGGGTATTTGCTCTCAATAGGACAATTCTGACGTATGGTTCACAGAGTCTCTCAAAGGCTTCCCAGAACAATTCAATTCATCTCACATTTCTCATAGCAGTAACTTGCTGGTTAGTGTGCTTTTTATTGGCTATCTCCCTTCCCCATATCACTTCATTTCCTCAAGGTGTGTCTTAGGATCACCTTACAAATAAGAGGAAGGGAGAGAGCAGACAGAACCATACTTATCCCAATACCTCACACAAGATGGACCCAATGAGTCCTTTAAACTTTGAAAACCAGTCACTTTCTTCATTTTACAAGTGGGTAAGGCCTGATGCAACCAATACTTGACATGTTCACAGCATAGTAGGCAACCTTGCTCTCCACTGAGCACCTACACCCTCCTCAAGTCCCACCTCCACTTTTCTGCAGTTCAAGCATACCCTATGTACCTCAACTACCTCCACTGACATGATAGAACAGGCCAAAAAATCAAATGAAATATTTCTGACCTTAAACTAATATAGGCATCTACTGCTTAACATCAGCAATCCATTCCTGAGTTTCCCATTATCCATTTAGGGCTTTTTTACTATTTCCAATGAGAAATATACAACAACCAAAACCCCCCAGCCAATTTCGTTATTTAATTTTCTTTTTTTGCGGGGGGAGGGATGAAATTTTACTCTTGTCGCCCAGGCTGGGGTGCAATGGCATGATCAGTTCATTGCAACCTCTGCCTCCCAGGTTCAAGCGATTCTCCTGCCTCAGCCTCCTGAGTAGCTGGGATTATAGGCATGCACTACCACACCCGGCTAATTTTGTATTTTTGTAGAGATGGGGTTTCTCCATGTTGGTCAGGCTGGTCTCAAACTCCTGACCTCAGGTGATCCGCCCACCTCGGCCTCCCAAAATGCTGGTATTACAGGCATGAGCCACTGTGCCCGGCCCAACCAGTTTCTTAAAACATACCTGAAACACAGTAAAATGCATACTCACAGAGAGAGAGATGAAAGGATGCACAATGTTCAGATCCTCGCTTTATGATCATCCATTCATATACTTGTTAAAACAGAGCTTATTTGTTTGCATTAACACTGACATCCTTCTCAGCATAGATAACATGAAGCAAGCACATCTCTTTTCTTGACACTCTGGTGCATATAACCAAACTTCTACACGTGTATCTGACATTCTACCAGTATTCTGGTACTCAACATTGGCTGCACATTAGGATCACCTGGTCAACTCTTAACACTCCCTATACCCAGGCCAAACCCCAAACCAATTGCCTCTGAATTTCTGCATGGGATCCCAGATATCACTATTAAATGATTCCAAGTCAGGCACAGTGTGGCTCATACCTATAATCTCAGCACCTTGGGAGGCCAAAGAATGATGATCGCTTGAGGCCAGGAGTTCAAGATCAGCCTGAGCAACATAGTGAGACTGCAACATAGTGAGACCCTGTGTCTATAAAAAAGACCAAAAAAAAAAAAGAGAGAGAGAAAATTGCTAAGTGTGGCGGTGCACATCCCTGTAGTCCTAGCTATTCAGGAGGCTGAGATGGAAGGATTGCTTGAGCCCAGGAGTTCAAGGTTGCAGTAAGCTGTGATGGTACCACTGTACTCCAGCCTGGGAAACAGAGCAAGTCTCTGTCTCAAAAATAAATAAATCCAGTGTACACCTGAGACTCACCACCATGCCAGATGAATTTGGAAAGCATATCAAGATTTTTCCTGCATGTCCTTTTTTTAAGTAATGCTGTCTAGGATTTGGGGGTGAGATAGTAAGTTTTCTACCTCATAGATAGAAATGTATGTTCTCAAAGATAGAAATGTATGTTTGTATGTGTGTTCATAGAGCATACAGGCTAAAAAAATATTGACTTGAGAAATACATGTGTTCTGTGAAGATAGGTATTAAGAAACAGGAAGTGTTCTACCAGGAAAATACAGGTTGAACTCACTGCAGCATTTCAAATGTTAGATTTTGGGATGCTCAACTGTTAAGAGTAACGCAAACATTTCGATATCTGAAAAAAAATCAAAATCTGAAACACTTCTGATCCCAAGCATTTCAAATAAGGGATACTCAGCCTGGATAGCCGGGAGGCCTGCTGTGGGGTATGCTTGTTATTATTGGGAGGGGGGCTTTCATAGTATATGCATAATTGCAGCAAGGAAGTTTGTTTGTGGCTTTATAAATTACTGATAAATCTAAATTAAATTTCTGCTCAAAACTCCTGGAGTATCTCATACCAGTCATAATGGTGATTATTTAAAAGTCAATAGAGGGGGTACAAAACAACTGCCCCAAGGAGAATAAAATACCTAGGAATACAACTAACAAAGGAAGTAAAGGGCCTCTTTAAGGAGAACTACAAACCACTGCTCAAGGACATGAGAGAAGACACATACAGATGGAAAAACATTCCATGCTCATGATTAGGAAGAATGAATATTGTGAAAATGGCCATACTTCCCAAAGTAATTTATAGATTCAACACTATCCCCATCAAACGACCAATGACCTTCTTCACAGAACTGGAAAAAAAACCTTTGAACTGCATATGGAACCAAAACAGAGCCTGCATAGCCAAGACAATCCTAAGCAAAAAGAACAAAGCTGGAGGCATCACACTGCCAGACTTCAAACTATACTATAAGGCAACAGTAATCAAAACAGCATGGTACTGGTACCAAAACAGAGATATAGACCAATGGAACAGAACAGAGACCTCAGAAGCAACACCACACATCTGTAACCATCTGATTTTCGATAAACTTGACAAAAACAAGCAATGGAGGAAGGATCCCCTGTTTGTTTATAAATGGTGTTGGGAAAACTGGCTAGCAATGTGCAGAGAGCAGAAACTGGACCCCTTCCTGACACCTTACCCTAAAATTAACTCCAGATGGATTAAGGACTTAAACAGATCTAACACCATAAAAGCCCTAGAATAAAACCTAGGCAAAACCATTTAGGACATAGGCATAGGCAAGGACTACATGACTAAAACACCAAAAGCATTGGCAACAAAAGCAAAAATAGACAAATGAGACCTAACTAAACTACAGAGCTTCTGCACAGCAAAAGAAACAACCATTAGAGTGAACTGGCAACCAACAGAATGGGAAAAAATGTTTGCAATCTACCCATCTGACAAAGGGCTAATATCCAGAATCTACAAAGAACTAAAACAGATTTACAAGAAAAAAAACAAGCAAACCCATTCAAAAGTGGACGAAGGACATGAACAGACACTTTTCGAAAGAAGACATATATGAGACCAACAAACATATGAAAAAATGCTCATCATCACTGGTCATTAGAGAAATGCAAATCAAAACCACATTGAGATACCATTTCATGCCAATTAGAATGGCAATGATTTAAAAATCTGGAGACAAGAGATGCTGGAGAGGATGTGGAGAAATAGGAACACTTTTACACTGTTGGTGGGAGTGTAAATCAGTTCAGCTATTATGGAAGACAGTGTGGCAATTCCTCAAGGATCTAGAAATAGAAATTCCATTTGACCCAGCAATCCCATTACCGGGTATATACCCAAAGGATTATAAATCATCGTTCTATTATAAAGACACATGCACACGTATGTTCATAGTGGCACTGTTTACAATAGCAAAGACCTGGAACCAACCCAAAAGCCCATCAATGACAGACTGGACAAGGAAAATGTGGCATATATACACCATGGAATACTATGCAGCCATAAAAAATGATGAGTTTGTGTCCTTTGTAGGGACACGGATGAACCTGAAAACCATCATTCTCAGCAAACCGACATAAGAACAGAAAATCAAACACTGCATGTTCACATAGGCAGGTGTTGAATAATGAGAACATGTGGACACAGAGAGGGGAGTATCATACACTGGGGTCCTTTGGCGGGGCTAGGGGAGGGACAGTGGTGGGGGAGGATGGGAAGGGATAATGTGGGGAGAAATGCCAGGTATAGGTGATGGGGTGATGGAGGCAGCACACCACCTTGCCATGTAAGTACCTATGCAACAATCCTGCATGGTCTGCACATGTACCCCAGAACCTAAAGTACAATTTTAAAAAGTCAAGAAACAACAGATGCTGGTGAGGCTGCAGAGAGATAGGAATTTCTTTATATGGTTGATGGTTGGTGGGAGTGTAAATTAGTTCAACTGTTGTGGAAGACAATGTGGTGATTCCTCAAAGACCTGGAGGCATAAATACCATTTGACCCAGCAATCCTATGACTGGGTATATACCCAAAGGAATATAAATCATTTCTATTATAAAGATACATGCACGTGTATGTTTATTATAACACTATTCACACTAGCAAAGACATGGAATCAACCTAAATGTCCATCAGTGACAGACTGGATAAAGAAAATGTGGTACATATATACCATGGAATACTATGCAGCCATTAAAAGGCATGAGATCATGTCCTTTCAGGGACATGGATGGAGCTGGAAGCCATTAACCTCAGCAAACTAATGCAGGAACTGAAAACCAAACACCATATGTTCTCACTCATAGTGGAAGCTGAACAGTGAGAACACATGGACACAGGGAGGGGAACAACATACACTGAGGTGTGCTGGGGGAGGGTTGCAGGGGAGAGCATCAGGTAAAATAGCTAATGCATGCTGGGCCTAATACCTAGGTGATAGGTTCCTATGTTCAACAAACTACCATGGCACACGTTTACCTGTGTAACCAACCTGCACATCCTGCACATGTACCCCAGAACTTAAAATTAAAAAAAGAAAATCTGGTGTTTATCTTATCCCCTCTCTGCTACTTTATTTATATTTTATTTTTAAAAATAAATCTCAACTATCTAAGTACAAAAGAAAACTGCCCTGCTTGAAATCTTCCAAATAGGCCATGTTCTCTCTCACCTCCAGGCCTTTACCCTTGCTTTGCTATCTCCTTAGAATATCCTTTCTCACCTGTACTTGTTTCGCCTTCTCCTAGACCACTCCTCATCTTTTGAGACTCCACCTACAAAGTGTCTCCTATGGGAAAACTTCATTTAATCCCCAGGGTTAAATTAAGTACCTGTTCCCATGGGTTCCCATGGAAGCCTGTCCTCACCTCGCTGTCTTGTAATTGCTTCATCACTTTAAGCTCCATGTGATCAGGTACCGGTAATTGCCTGGCCCACAGTAAATGTCACAAGTATTTGTTAAATAAAGGATTGAATCTAGGGCTACTAGTTCCCAGCACAACCATCACCACCAAACCCCAGTCACACCAACACCTCATGCAAATATTGTCTCTTGAGTCACATGTCCTGGCTGCTGTTAAATCACATATTAAAAATCAAATCTTTTTTTTTTTTTTTTGAGGCACAGACTTGTTCTGTCACCAGGATAGAGTGCAATGGCACCATCTCGGCTCACTGCAACCTCCACCTCCCAGGTTCAAGTGATTCACCTGCCTCAGCCTCCTCAGAAGCTGGGACTACAGGTGCACCACCATGCCCAGCTTATTTTTGTATTTTCAGTAGAGATGGGATTTCGCCATGTTGGCCAGGATGGTCTTGATCTCTTGACCTCGTGATCCGCCCACCTCGGCCTCCCAAACTGCTGGCATTACAGGCATGAATCACCGCGCCAAGCCAAATTCAAATCTTTAATGACTGGTTTGGGTAGTGTTACTGATGCTTGGGATGTGTCAGCAGGTAATGATTTGAAATTCTACATCACGAAAGTATTTCTTCTACTCCCTGATTTGTGGCAGCCCCCACCACAGGACTCTCCAGGATTCTATTGCTGTTTTTGGCTCAATAGTCAGGGTCCTTGATAAGATGGATAGCATCAGTACTTCCGGGATGGTAGACAGATGTTATTACAGGACACCATTCCTGCCAATCCCATCCCAACACAGTCTAGTTTGTATAGCCTCTTAACTCTCTGTCAGTTTCTGGCATGGTCATATGGGATGTGGACACAAATGCTAATTTATTTTGTGCTTGATACTATCAAACCTTATCTGCCTTTCTCCCCATGAATGCAATTTCATCCTGGAATTCTGATGCCATTGGTGCTAATCATATTATTGCAGTCAAAGGCAACATCAGGCTACCTTAGCTAAAGCCACTAACACCCTAAGCTGCACCCTACATTCAAATCCTTAATAGAGGAAGAAAAAATGGTGAGGGAGAAAAAATGAGGAGAAAAGCAAGAATACATGTGTGAGCAAGCAGTACAAGACCGTGTTTTGCTAAGTTCAGAATGACCTGGATCTTTGTAATATTTATGTTTACCATCCAAATAAAGTATTTAGTTCAATTTTATTTCTTGCTGACAAGTTCTGCCTCTTCAACCTAAGGATAAAAGCTGAAAAAGCTTATTCAGATGTCAATTGCCTATACAAAACAACATTCTGATGAGCAGTAAAGTATCTATTAATTAGAAACATATGGGAACTGACTTCTTCCCTCAAATTAAATGTAGTTGTGAAACTTGAGAATAAGGAGAGGTGTCTGGCAAAACATTCTTGAGTGATGCTGAACATACAAAATTTATTAAGAGAGATACATTTATTTAAGTTTAAAATATGGCTACATTTTTTGCTTCTAGCAAGTAAGCAAACTCAGCAAAAAGTCTTCATTAGTAAGAATATCACTTTAATTTATTCATACATACATATTTATTATTTGACTCATAGGTCCTTTTTCAAAAAAATCCAGAAAGAATGGAAGGGAAAGGATTAGGGAGAAGGCTTTTGCTATACCTGCAATATTTTATTTCTTAAAAAAATTGAGACAAGGATGGCAAAATAACATCTGTCAAATCTGGCTGGTTTGTGTGTCTACTTCATTATTTTCTGTACACTTGAAAAAAACCACAAGTTTCTGATAAAAGTATGTAAGCAATATGTCAGGGTAGATAAGAACATGGGATTTTGTTTGAGACACCTGGTGCTGCTGTTTAATAGCTCCGTGACCTTAGCAATCTCTCTAAATCTCAGTTGTGCAATCTATCAAATAAGGAAATTCTGAACTGGTTCCTAGCTGAAGGGTGAGTACTAGCCACAGTTTAAAGAAAATACATGTGTGTCTATGTCTTAGGTCAGGTTTCCCCAGAAACAGACTTCGAGACAGAAATTTATGCAGTACTTTCATTGGACAGTGCTCTCAGGCACACCACTAGTCAGGGGAGGTGCCAGATTGGGCAGAGGGGGAAGTTGAGCCATGATGTAGTCACAGCAGAGGCCTCCACCAATCCTGTGGGGGCACACTGGAGCTGCAGTAGCCATTCTGAATTATCCAGAGTCAAGGAAAGAGAACCTTTGTATCTCTACATCTACTTTAAACAATGGGCGAAAGCTACCCCTTGGGAAAGGACATAACCTTGGGTGTGGCAGTGCCTTCAGCCAACAGCAACCTGGAGAGTATGGAAGATGAGAAGTATTAGCAAGCAATAGCCCCACTAACTGGGGAATGAGGGCCTCAACTCTGAAGGGAGGATCTGAGTTAAGTACCAAACCACCCGTGATAGTATCTGGGGACTCAGCCTCAGCAAAGAAGGAATGTACAGAGGTAGAAGAACAAGGGGCCAAAGGATTAAGGGAGAAAAGAGGTTAGGTCCCCGGGCCCAATGCGGGATAGGATGGGATCTGAAAGCCTATGAAACAAGGTTGGCTGTGGCCACAGAAGAGCTCTGTAAGCCAGACACCTAACATTCCTTGGATCTTGTAGCCTGTCCCTGTGTTCTCTAGTAAAACAGTTTATTAGTAAATTCCAACCAATTGCTGCTTGGGCCAAAAAGTTTAAGAAGGAAGCATCATACATACCTAGCATTAATGTGATCAAGAGAATAGGAAGCCAAGCCAAAGAACCCAAGAGGAAGGCGAAATTTGGGTGAACATATCAGGCCACTGAGTTAGCCATCCTCTCTGTCTCCCTCACTACAACCCGCCAAAGAGATTCACTTTCCAGAGCTAAACCTTGGAGTCTTGGAGTCTCTTTTAACAAGGACAGGACTATTTCCTTATTGCAGCCCCTTCTCCCTATCTTTCAGAATGTTACAAGTGAAATGGGGCAACCATTTCATCTCTCAATGGAGTATTTTTTGTTTTTTTAACCACTTTTACACATTAATCCTTTTTAGAAAAGGAAACGAAAATTAAACTTTTAAAGCTTGCTTATATAAATAGCCAAAAACCCTTTCCTAAAATTAAGGCAGCATTCTCAAGCAGGCTGTGGTATCAAAGTCAGATAACATGGCTTTTCTGAGGTAATAATTTGTAGATGAAATTTAGAGACCATATTTAATCAGGTTTTTAAACACCATACTTGAAACTACCAATTTTATTATATCAACCATTGCTGGTCACTTATTCATAGACAAATGTCCTGTCATGTGCTCATTTTATTGCCCCCAGTCACTCAATTTGAATTCAATGTGCTGTATTCAGTTGTAAGGATCCTGAAAACTTTTGAGTTAAAATAATAAAATATCCAAGAAAAGGAGTGCCGTGTACTTAGTTGTAAAACGGGAAGACTTCTATGTTGGCTCTTTCCTTTGACATTGCTTCTGTGACCAAATCCTTACGCCCCTTTGCATTTCAGTGTTTGCATCTGAATATTATAAGAAACACATATTACATCCAATTAGACCTAGAGGTATGCATTAATAACAAAAGATAATTATCATTGACTGTAGCTGGATTACATCTTTATTTCCAGATTTCTCATGAGCAGTAATATACAGAGGAAAGGTGCCATGGCGTGAAGAAGAGGCTCTGAACCAGTCTACTAGTGTGCAGTGGTTTCCATTGGCTTTTAAACAATAATGTAATTCACTTCACAGTACTGATTGAGTAGACTTGAGTTTACTGCATTATGATAACACTGTTGTTAGCCATTGTCATCTAGCTTGCTGACTTCATTCCCTATACAGCTCAAGGCCAAACACATTGTGTGCCTGTTCTTGTAATTCATTCACACAATCGGTATAAACTACCATAGATTTAGCTTTCTAAAGACTACCCATCTACTCCTCTCCCCACCTCCACTAACCACTGAGAAAAGCTAGAACAATCCACACTAAAGCTTTTGTCATGAAGAATTATGCACTCTGACTGTGCTTAAACTAAAACTACGCATGCACATATAAGACTACCTAAAAAGAAACATGCTGGAACGTTCCTTTCTCTTCTTTTGCTTTGCAAAAGCTCTGCAAAAGCTATTCTTCTTATCATATTCATTTATGGCTTTGCTTTTGCTAAGGAAAAGCATGTATGCGGAGCAGGCACATGTGGGTGGCTTGTTTTTAACTAATCTCTAATAAACACTAAATGTCTGACCCAATGTTCTCATACACTATCAAATGTGGCAACCGTATCATTCAGCCAACATAGGGTCCCTTTTCCCCAGGAACTACAATCTTGTAAGGCCACTGATTATGGAGAACTATCACAAAATAGTATTCTTCTTTAGAAAAGTTTTTAACCATTCAAAATTGTAAAACTTATTCTTTGTTTGCAGACTGTACAAAAACAGGCAGGTAACGGGCCAGATTTGGCCCACGAGGCAAAGTTTGCCAATCCCTGATCTAGATCAGCTCCCAAACTTGTCTGCACATAGAACCACCTAGGAAACATTGTAAATTTTCAGTGCTCAGGCCATACCCCAGACCAATTAATTCCCCCAGAAAGCACTCTGAGACAAGTAGTTCATTTGAGGACATGCTCCCAGGCAGCAGGAAAGGGAGATGTAGAAGAGTAAACTAGGGAATGGAAAAGAGCCAATACAAGGGTGTATTATCAAGCTGGTCACCATAGCAGGCAACTGAGTTTTAATCCCACTGGGATCCACTGGGGACCTATCTAGAACACACTTCAGAATTGTCTTCCTGGGAAATGAAAGAGAGGAGCATTTACTCACTGGCTCCCATCCCCTACTTGTTAAAGTCTTCCCCAGGGATTATTTCCCTCATACTTCCTAGTTGTACTTATTTGAGCAATGCATCCAAGTGCCAAGTGGCAAGCTCCAGGCAGCCAGGGCCATGTGCTATTATTAGGTAACATGTGCCAAAATCTGGTTGCCACAGCAATGGCTGAAGACAAAGTGAGCTAAAAGGAGGGAGGAGGTTCACAAGAGGTATCCAAAATGTCATCCAAAAGCCATTAGAATACAATGTTTTAGAAACTAATATGAGCAGTTCAATAGGAAACTCAATATCGGATTAGTACAATGCCACCTTAGATAATGCTATGGACTGAATTTTGTTCCCCCAAAAGTTATACATTGAAGTCTTAGTCCCCAGTGTGATGGTATTTGGAGATGGCGCCCTTGAGAAGTAATTAGGTTTAGATGAGGTTATGAATATGGGACCGTCATAAGAGGATTAGTGCCTTTTTAAGAAGACACAGCAGAGAGATAGTTTTCATTCTCTCTTTCCATATAAGAACACAGCAAGAAGGTGACTGTCTGCAAGCCAGGAAAAAAGCCCTCACCAGAACCCAACCATGCTGGCATTCTGATCTCAGGCTTCCAACCTTTAGAACTACAAGAAAATGTTCAGCCTTTGGTATTTTGTTATGGCAGTCCAAGCAGACTAATACAGGTAACTCCTCTCTCTTCCGAACACAATGTCAACAATGATACATCTCTCATTTTAACAATAAAAAAGTTACACAATTTATCGAAGTTGAATTTAAATTCCTCTCTAAATGTCCCCTACTAACACCATTCTACTTAATAATTGTATCAAGCTGAAGTTCAAATCAGATCAGAAACACACACACATACACAGAGACACACACACACACAGACACACACACACACACACACACACACACACATATACATAAAATACACTCAAAATCCGTCCACATAAAAAATAACTTCTGTTAACATCTTGGCCCATTTTCTCTCAACCATTGTCTAGACATTTTATCATGGCTGAGGTAACTGTGTGTTTGTGCACATTTCTGGATTTGATTTGAATTTCAAGACCCAATTAAAGTTCTCTTTTGCTCAAAGCAGACACACTGCCTCCCTTTGCCCTTCCTAAATGTACTCTGTTTTACTAACTGCCCCTCTGCATATTTCACAGTATCTTGAACATTCTCTCCCCCACACCAATCCCTTCCAAAGACTACATAAACTACAACTTCCTAATTATCTTTTCTTCCTGCTTCCTCTTATGTGGTTATGTCACTCCCCTTTTAAATCCCATTATCCTTTATACTTTCTTTCTGAATTTTGTCATTTTATTCTAATCACAGGACATATATGAGCACCGTATCATAATGGCTGTGGACTATTTCCTCTTCCCATTCATAATCCCCCACTTTTATATTAATGGATTATTGTTACTGCAAGGGCAGCACTTGTCTTATTCATCTCTGTTTTTCCCACCATGCCTAGTGCACTGTCTTGCCCATAGAAAGACCTTCATAAATCTTTGTTGTATTAATGAATAAATGTTAAGATTGTCTCAGCTGTAAGCCATGCACCACCAGTCTTGACATTTGTTAACTATACCCAGGCAAATATTAAAACCCTGAGAGATAGTATATATGTGCCATTGTAGATAGGAAAAGCCACAGGGTTTCTAAATGCATTTCACTTAAGAGTGTTACTGTGCTAATATCACAGTGTGTCATGGATGCCGTTAGGAAAAAGCATTCAGTGCAATACCGCCTTCACCTCTCTTAACAAATAAACTATTTCACTAAGTATAAGGTCTAGCCTACAAGTACACTCTCCATAGATTTCAAATAAGCAAGTGAGGCAGGTCAAACCACTTTCTTCTCCCACCCTCCACCTTCCTACGGGGGCTCTCTTTGGTAGAAGCCAGAGAGCAAGGGAGGCTGGGTAGCACAGGCCAAAGAGGTCAGCCTCTCTGAGGCACAGCGTTGGGCAGAGAAATGCACAGATTGCTTTTGGACAAGGGGAATGCAAAGAGAATAGAGAATAGTTGCTAATGGACTTCACAGCTTCTACAGTTGCATATGAGCTGGAGCTTTTCATCTGTCAAGATGCCTACTGTGGTTAGACCCTACTGCTAACCATATAGAACTGGCATTATTTACCTATCCCGCAAGTCAATAGATGGTCATACTGATGCTTTATATTGGATCATGACTGTTGGCCTATAGCACACCTTCTAATTATGCACTATTTATTTTTCAATATTAGAACTATGTGATCCTGAACCCAAAGCAACATCATGACACATCCTTTTTATCCTGATTGTTTATAACTTGTCAGGCAAGAAAGAACACATGAGTATCTGTGAACAAAAGGGTTGGCCTTCGTTTGGAGTGCAGTAACTTGATGTATTATAAGTTCAACATGCTACTTAGCTATTTATGGCTTTGCCATAGCTCTTGCTCCAAGAGGAGTTTCTCCTATTTCAACCCCATTTTACAGCCTCCAGCCATTCTATCAAACCCACTGTGACAGCCCAAATACCTAAACATCATGGTGTTTGATTTTCCTCTTAACTAGCTTCTCCACAGAATCAATGTATAATACTTATCTCTATCCACTGAGCTGATTTCCTTGTCTTCCCATATATGAGGGGGCATCAAATTATTGTTAAGTGTCCACTGCCTTCCAATAGCATTCACTATGAAGACACCTGGCTTCCCCATAAGTAAACTATGCCTGCTCTTCCTCTTCAACAGCCAAGGTTATTTTGAGGGGTATGAGATTTGGAAGACTTCAGTACACTTCCATTTGCATACAATCTGGCACTTTTCTGGAGGACAGAAACTTCTGTGGTGACTGATTTAGCCAGTTCTTGTGTGTACCATTTCTTCTTGGCCATGAAAGCCATAGGGGCCTGGTCAACCTTGTGTGAGAGCAAGTCCTGCATTGCCTAACAGGCAATATTGCCTTCAGACTAGAAATATACAACTAAAAGATTAGAGCATACCTTTAGTATTCCTTCCCATAGATACCCATGGCCAGTACCATGCTAACAGCTGTTTCTCAAAATCTGAGCTTCCAGGATACATTCAATTCAGAACCCTAGAGTTACTGGCTTAGTCTTCCTACTGGTTTTTCCACAAGCTCAAGTAGACCTGATTGTTAATCCCTTAGAATTCCAAAGTCACTGTATATGTATATGTGTATCCTACTCTAATTTTTCTAGAGCAGCACATTGTGTTTCACTACCTGTGCAAATTTATTTAGTTTCAACAAAGCTCAGTGACAGCAGCCAGGAGTGTCCCAAGTGGGGTTTCTATGTTCCCCAGGACCAGAATCACACTTGTTTCATGGTAAGTAATATTAAAGCCATCAATTTATTCCAACTGGCAATATTTGTGTTCTTCCTATCCACTGAACTGCAAAGAATTAATAGAGCTTGTCAGCCCTTCACTGCATTTTCCCTTCTCTGCACTGTATGTGGTCTACCACTGTGATTATGGTATATGGCAGCATTATCTCCATCTCTCCACTAATTAGGAATTTATTGACATGGTAGTGGTCTTACCTAATAGAGAGTAGTATTCCCACTAAGTTTCAAAGAATATTTTGCCATTAGGAAGCAAGTTTTCAAACCCTGTGGCAATATCACTAAGTTATTGCAAACTGTTTCAATTCAAGGTGAAGTGAAACTAGCTATCCTCAATCTTTGAAATAGAGAAAATGACATTTGCCATATCAATTACTGCATGCCATGTACACAAGCCTAAGTGACCTGGTTCTTGACTATGATCATGACGTTCCTGCAAGTAACAAAACTCCATAGTAGAAGGTAAGAATTGCAATATGACCTTTTTTCCCCAATTTGTAGATCTATTTGCTAAAATCAGCCCATTTATAGTTCTTAAATTGGCGGCTAATGAGTTTTAAGCCAGTAACTCCTGGACAGAGAAAATAATGCATATTTTACAAGTTTTCCTTGAATATTGGTGTTTTAGCTACATGAACTATAGGAAATTGCTGATTTTAAAAGTTTTAAAATGTGTTTGAACATTGGCAATTACATATGGTTCAACTTTGCTTCCACCACAGGAAACTGACTACTCTACTTGCAGAGAAGTATTACAAGAATGGATTTGTTCCTGAGAAAAAGTAAGAATTAATGTGATGGGTCTTGTTCCTGCCCCAGGTTTTAAATGCTTTATGTATTTCCTTCAAAAAAGTTAAATGCTGGAAAAGGGAGATACTATTCATAGAATTTTAAAGAAGCAAATACAGATAATCACCATAAGCTACATACAGGCATACTTCAGAGGTATTGCAGGTTTGGTTCTAGAGTACCACAATAAAATGAATATCACAACAAAGCAAGTCACATGAATTTTTCGGTTTCTCAGTGCATATAAAAGTTTTGTTTACACTATTCTGTAGTTTATTATGTGTGAAATCACCTCATGTCTAAAAAACCACTATATACCGGAGGCTGGGTGTGGTGGCTTACGCCTGTAATCTCAGCACTTTGGGAGGCTGAGATGGGCAGATCACAAGGTCAGGAGTTCAAGACCACCCTGGCCAACATAGTAAAACACCATCTCCACTAAAATACAAAAATTAGCCGGGCATGGTGGCACACTCCTGTAATCCTAGCTACTCAGGAGGTTGAGGCAGGAGAATCACTTGCTGCCGGGAGCAGAAGTTGCAGTGAGCTGAGATCGTGCCACCATTCTCCAGCCTGGGCAACAGAGGCTCTGTCAAAAAAAAAAAAACCTACATATCTCAATTTAAAAATACTGCTAACAATTATCTGAGCCTTCAGCAATTTATGCTCTTTGCTGGTGGAGGGTCTTGCCTCAATGTTGATGCTGCTTACTAATCAGGGTGGTAGTTGCTGAATGTTGAGGTGGCTGTGGCAATTTCTTGAAATAATGCAAAAATGAAGTTTGCCGCATCAGCTGACTTTTCCCTTCATGAGGGATTTCTCTGTAGTACGTGATGCTGTTGAACAGCAATTTACACACAGTAAAACTTCTTTTGAAATTGTACTCATTCATCTCAAATCCTGCTGCTGTCTTATCCACTAATTTTACGTAATCTTACAAATCCTTCATTATAATTTCAACAAAGTTCACAGCATCTTCTCCAGGTGTCTATCCCATGTCAAGAAACCACTTTCTTGGCCAGGTACAGTGGCTCTTACCTATAATCCGAGCACTTTGGAAGGCTGAGGTAGGCGATCACAAGGTCAGGAGTTCGAGACCAGCCTCGCCAATGTGGTGCAACCCTGTCTCTACTAAAAATGCAAAAATTAGCCAGGCGGGGTGGCACGTGCTTGTAGTTCCAGCTACTCAGGAGGCTGAGGCAGAAAAATTGTGTGAACCCAGGAGGCAGAGATTGCAGTAACCAAGATGGTGCCACTGCACTCCAGCCCGGGTGACAGAGTGAGAGTCTGTCTCAAAAAAAAAAAAAAGAAAAGAAAGAAAGAAAAGAAAAAAGAAACCACTTTCTTTCCTTATCCATAAAAAGCAATTCCTCATTATTTCAAGTTTGGTCATGAGATTGCAGCAATTCAGCCACATCTTCAGGCTCCATGTCTAATTCTAGTTCTTTTGCTATTTCCATCACATCTGCAGTGACTTCCTCCCCTGAAGTCTTGAACCCCTCAAAGTTATCCATGAGGGTTGGAATCATCTTCTTCCAAACTCCTATTAGTGTTGATATTTTGACTTCCTCCCATAAATCACAAATATTCTTAATAACGTTTAGAATGGTGAATGCTTTCCAGAGGGTTTTCAATTTTGTTTGCCTAAATCCATTGGAAGAATAATACGGCAGCTATAGCCCTGTAAGATATATTTCTTCTCTTTTTTTTTTTTCTTGAGACAGAGTCTTGTTCTGTAGCCCAGGCTGGAGTGCAGTGGCAAGATTTTGGCTCACTGCACCTCTGCCTCCTGGGTCCCAGCTGAAGCAATTCTCCTGCCTCAGGCACCCAGGTAGCTGGGATTACAGGCATGCACCACCATGCCCAGCTAATTTTTGTATTTTTAGTAGAGACGGGATTTCACCATGCCATGTTGACCAGGCTGGTCTTGTATTCCTGACCTCATGATCTGCCTGCCTCAGCTTCCCAAAGTGCTGCAATTACAGGCATCAGCCACAGTGCCTGGCCTGTATTTCTTAAATAATAAGGCTTGAAAGTGGAAATGACTCTTTGATCCACAGGCTGTAGAATGGAGCTATATTAGCAGGCAGGAAAACAGCAATAATCTCCTTATTTATCTCCATCAGAGCTCTTGGATGACTAGGTACATTGTCAATAAGCAATAATATTTTGAATGGAATCTTTCTTTCTGAGCAGTAGGTCTCAACACTGAGCTTAAGATATTCAGTAAACCATGTTGTAAATATATGTGCTGTCACTCAGGATTTGTTGTTCAATGTATAGAGCACAGGAAGAGCAGATTTAGCATAATTCTTAAGGGTCCCAGGACTCTCAGAATAATCAATGAGCATTGGCTTCAATTAAAAAGCCATTAACTGCATCAGCCCTTAATAAGACAGTCAGCCTGTCCTTTGAACCTTTGAAGCCAGACATCAACTTCTCTTCTAACTATGAAAGCCCTAGATTGCATCTTCTAATAGAAGGCTGTGTTGTCTACAGTGATAATGTGTTGTTTAGCGTAGCCACTTTCATCAATTAGCCAGATCTTCTGCAGCAGCTTCTACATCTCGTACTTTCATGTTATGGAGATGACTTCTTTCCTTAAACCTCAGGAACCAACCTCTGCTAGCTTCAAACTTTTCTTCTGTGGTTTCCTCACCTCTCTCAGCCTTCATAATTGAAGACAGCTAGGACCTTGCTCTGGATCAGGCTTTAGCTCAAGGGAATGTAGTGGCTGGTTTCATCTTCTATCCAGAGCACTCAAACTTTCTTCATATTAGCAGTAATGCTGTTTCAGTTTTTTATTATTTGTGTGTTCACAGAAGTAAGTCTTTTAATTTCTTTCAATAATTTTTCCTTTGCATTTAAAACCTGGCTGACTGCTGCAAGAAGGCTAGTTTTTGGCCTATCTCAGCTTTCAACAAGCCTTCTTCACTAAGCTTAATCATTTCTAGCTTTTTATTAAAGTGAGAGACGTGTGACTTTTCCTCTCACCTGAACACTTACAGGCCATTGTAGGGTTACTAATTGGTCTAATTTCAATATTGTGTTTTCTCAGGGAGACCTGAGGAAAGGAAGAAAGATGGGAGAATGGCCTACTGGTAGATCAGTCAGAGCAAACACATTTATTGATTAAGTTTACAGTCTTATATGGGCACTATTCATGGTGCCCTAAAACAATTAACAATAGTAACATAAAAAATCACTAATAACAGATCACCACAAAAGAGATGATAATTATGAAAAAGTCCAAAATAGTGTGAGAATTACCACAGTGTGACACAGGCACATAAAATGAGCACAAGCTGTTGGAAAAATGGCACCAACAGAGTTGCTTGTTGTAGGGTTGCCACAAACCTTCAATTTGCATTAAAAAAATGCAGTGTCTGCAAAGTACAATAAAGTGGAGTACAATAAAATGAGATGAGCCTGTATTAGTTATAAAAGAACATCAAACTCGGCCGGGTGCGGTGGCTCAGGCCTGTAATCCCAGCACTTTGGGAGGCCGAGGCAGGTGGATCACGAGGTCAAGAGATCGAGACCATCCTGATCAACATGGTGAAACCCCGTCTCTACTAAAAATAAAAAAATTAGCTGAGCATGGTGGTGCGCGCCTGTAATCCCAGCTACTCGAGAGGCTGAGGCGGAAGAATTGCCTGAACCCAGGAGGCGGAGGTTGCAGTAAGCTGAGATCGTGCCATTGCACTCCAGCCTGGGTAACAAGAGTGAAACTCCATCTCAGAAAAAAAAAAAAAAAAGAAAAAGAATATCAAACGCATAACTAAATTTTGTAACATTAATTTGGTCATATTATAATAGTTTAGATTATTATGTCTTATAAAATACGTATTTTGGCTTTAGAAAATGGTTGAAAATAACATGATGCTATATTAGATTTAAGTTATCTGCTCAATTCAGCCTATAAGTTCCTCACGAGAAAAGTAATTTTAATAATTTTGACTTTGTATGCCTTTAAATGAAGCATGTACTTTTTAGTTACCCATAGTCCCCACCACTCCCTATTGCTTTATACATAGCCACTTCACATAATCAGTATGTGCATGACATATGAAGGCATTTGAAAGTTAAATTTCTGCTATTCATAATGACACACAAATTATGTAGGAACTATTCACTTGTCAGCCAAGGAAAAGATGAAGAGGAGTTTTTCTTTAAACAGTCAGCTCCTCCACGCCATTAAAAATGAATACAGGAGGGGTTTTCAAGATGGCGCAATAAGAACAACTCAGGATCGCAGCTCTCAGCAAATGCTCAGAGGGTGAGTCAAAGCCGCATTTCCAGATGGATCTTTGTTGCCCACAGAACGGGGAAAGTCCCAGGTGTAGGAAAGACACGGGACGCAAGCGCAGCCAGTTTGGCTGTTGCAGCCGCTTTGGCCGGCGCCGCTGCGCAGGCACTCCCCAACAATCCGCACAAAACACACGGGCCCAGGTGCCCTGCTAAACTGGCAATCTGAAATTTGGGAGGGCAGATTAGCATATCCATCTGATTAAACGGGACTTGGACAGTGAGCCAGACCAGGAGATTCCTGGGAAGTGGTGTTTGAGCCAGTGCAGTGGCTAGCTGCATGGGAAATCACACAGATCCCGGTGCTTTAACAGTGGGTGACCAAAAGACCTGGGAGAGAGCCATCCATTCAACTTAAAGAAAAAAAAAAAGAAAGAAAGGCACTCCGAGGCAGGGAGACAGGCGAGCGGGCTCGGCAGATTTCATCCCCACAGAGACAAACAAAATGGCAACTCGAAACGCTCTGGGTGGAGAGTTTCACTGCGAACACAGCTGAACCCAGGATGGTGCAGCTCGGTGGGGGAGGGGCGTTCGCCATTACCGAGGATATCCACCCCTACGAAGGTACACTCCCATTGCTGATGCAGCCTGCCGTTGCCGAGGCAACCCACCATAACAGAGAGACTCCTCTGCAGGGCGGAGCTCGTGGCAGCAGGGCAAAGCCTGCCATGGAGCCCGTGGCTGCAGGGCAGAGCCCGCAGCAACAGGGGCCACACCCCATCAGCAGGGCAGAGCCTCGGCAGGCAAATAGTGACCAAGCTGGACAGGATAGTGCCATGGACATTCACAAAGAAAGCCCCAACCCCTCTGAGACAGAGCATCTGAGGAAAAAAAGGGGTTCTAAGAGTTGTGCTGCAGCAGAATTAAACGCACCTGCCTAACAGCCCTGAATGAAAAAAGGAGCTCACAGCTCAGCACTTGAGCTCCTATAAAGTACAGACTATCTCCTCAAGCAGCTCCCTGACCCCTGTATATCCAGAGTCACCTCAAAAAGGACTGATCAGACTGACATTAGGCAGGCACCATTCTGGGACAAGATAGCAGAAGAAGAAACTAGTAGCACCCCTCACCATTCTGCAGCTGCTACAGGTGTACCCCAGACAAGCAGGGCCTGGAGTGGACCTCAGCAGTTGTACAGCAGAGGGGCTAGACTGGTAGAAGGAAAACTAAATAACAGAAAGACCTCATCATCAACAATCTGGGCATCCACTCATAGACCCAATCGAAAAGTCAGCAACTACTCAGACGACAGGTGGATAAATCCACAAAGATGGGAAGAAACCAGCGCAAAAAGGAGGAAAACACCCGAAACCAGAACACCTCGCCTCCTACAAAGGACCAAAACTCCTCACCAGCAAGGGAACGAACCTGGACAAAGAATGACTGTGACGAAATGACGGAATTAGACTTCAGAAGGTGGGTAATGAGAAACTTCTGTGAGCTAAAAGAATATGTTCTAAATCAAGGCAAAGAAACTAAGAACCCAGAAAAAAGATTCAAGGAAATGATAACAAGAATGGATAACTTAGAGAGGAATATGAATGAATTGAAGGAGCTGAAAAACACAATACGAGAACTTTGCGAAGCATGCACAAGTTTCAACAGCCAAATTGACCAAGCAGAAGAAAGAATATCAGAAGTCGAAGATCAACTCAATGAAATAAAACAAGAAACCAAGATTAGAGAAAAAAGCGCAAAAAGGAATGAACAAAGTCTCCAAGAAATGTGGGACTATGTGAAGAGACCTAACCTACGTTTGATAGGTGTACCAGAAGGGAATGAAGACGATGAATCCAAGCTGGAAAATACTCTTCAGGATATTATCCAGGAAAATTTCCCCCACCTAGCAAGGCAGGCCAACTCTCAAATTCAGGAAAGACAGAGAACACCACAAAGATATTCCGCAAGAAGAGCAACCCCAAGGCACATAATCGTCAGATTCAACAAGGTTGAAATAAAGGAGAAAATACTAAGGGCAGCCAGAGAAAAAGGTCGGGTCACCCACAAAGGGAAGGCCATCAGACTCACAGCAGATCTCTCGGCAGAAACTCTACAAGCCAGAAGAAAGTGGAGGCCAATATTCAACATCCTTAAAGAAAAGAACTTTCAACCAAGAATTTCCTGTCCAGCCAAACTGAGCTTCATAAGCGAAGAAAAAATAAAATCCTTTGCGAACAAGCAAGTACTCAGAGATTTTGTCACCACCAGGCCTGCTTTACAAGAGCTCCTGAAAGAGGCACTACACATAGAAAGGAACAACCAGTACCAGCCATTCCAAAATCACACTAAATGCTAAAGAACATCAACATAATGAAGAATCTACATCAACTAACAGGCAAAACACCCAGCTAGCATCAAAATGGCAGTAGCAAATTCACACATAACAATATTGACCCTAAATATAAATGGACTAAATGCACCAATCAAAAGACACAGACTGGCAAACTGGATAAAAAAACAAAACTGTGTGGATACAGATTTCCTGGATACACTGTGCTGTATCCAGGAAATCCATCTCACATGCAAGGATACACAAAGGCTCAAAATAAAGGGATGGAGGAAGATTTACCAAGCAAATGGACAGCAAAAAAAAGCTGGAGTTGCAATTCTCATCTCTGATAAAATAGACTTTAAAGCAACAAAGATCAAAAGAGACAAAGAAGGTCATTACATGATGGTAAAAGGATCGATACAACAAGAAGAGCTAACGATCCTAAATATATATGGACCCAATACAGGAGCACCCAGATACATAACGCAAGTTCTTAATGACTTACAAAGAGACTTAGACTCCCACACAATAATAGTGGGAGACTTTAACACTCCAATGTCAATATTAGACAGATCAACCAGATAGAAAATCAACAAGGATATCCAGGGCTTGAACTCAGACCTGGAACGAGTAAACCTGATAGACATTTACAGAACTCTCCACCCCAAATCCACAGAATATACATTCTTCTCAGCACCACATCACACCTACTCTAAAATTGACCACATAATTGGAAGTAAAGCACTCCTCAGCAAATGCAAAACAACTGAAATCATAACAAACAGTCTCTCAGGCCATAGTGCAATCAAGTTAGAACTCAGAATTCAGAAACCAACTCAGAACAGCTTCATGGAAACTGAACAACCGGCTCTTGATTGTTGACTGGATAAACAATGAAATGAAGGCAGAAATAAAGAAGTTCTTCAAAACCAGTGAGAACGAAGACACAACATGCCAGAATCTCTGGGACACATTTAAAGCAGTCTCTAGAGGAAAATATATAGCAGTAAGTGCCTATATGAGGAGAATGGAGAGATCCAAAATTGACAGCCTATTGTGAAAATTGAAAGAGCTAGAGGATTAAGATCAAAAAAACTCAAAACCCAGCAGAAGAAAAGAAATAACTAAGATCAGAGCAGAACTGAAGGAGATAGAGACACGAAAAACCCTTCAAAAAAATCAATAAATCCAAGAGCTGGTTTTTTGAAAAGATCAACAAAATAGACAGACCACTAGCCAGATTGATAAAAAAAAAAAAAAGAGAGAACAACCAAATAGATGCAATAAAAAATGATAAAGTGGAAATCACCACAGATTCCACAGAAATTCAAACCATCATCAGAGAACATTACAAACAACTCTATGCACATAGACTAGTAAACCTGGAAGAAATGGATAAATTCCTGGACTCCTGTGTCCTCCCAAGCCTAAACCAGGAGGAAGCTGAAACTATGTACAGACCAATAACAAGGTCTGAAGTAAAGGCAGCCATTAAGAGCCTACCACACAAAAAAAGCCCAGGTCCAGATGGGTTCACAGCCGAATTCTACCAGACACACAAAGAGGAGCTGGTACCATTCCTTCTGAAACTATTCCAAATAATCCAAAAAGAGGGAATCCTTCCCAAATCATTTTATGAGACCAACATCATCCTGATACCAAAACCCGGCAGAGACCCAACAAGAAAAGAAAATTCAGGCCAATATCCATAATGAACACAGATGCAAAAATCTTCAATGAAATACTGGCAAACCGATTGCAACAGCACATCAAAAAACTTATCCATCATGATCAAGTAGGATTCATCCTGGGGATGCAAGGCTGGTTCAACATACCAAGTCTATAAACGTAATTCACCATATAAACAGAATCAAAAACAAAAACCACATGATTATCTCAATTGACACAGAGAAGGCATTTGACAAAATTCAACAGCTCTTTATGCTAAAAACCCTCAATACACTCAGTATTGACAGAACGTATTTCAAAGTAATAAAAGCTATTTATGACAAACCAACAGACAACATCATACTGAATGGGCAAAAACTGGAAGCATTCCCTTTGAAATCTGGCACTAGACAAGGATGCACTCTTTCACCACTCCTATTCAATATAGTACTGGAAGTTCTAGCCAGAGCAATCGGGCAAGAAAAAGAAATAAAGGGTATTCAAATAGGAAAGGTGGAAGCCAAATTGTCTCTATTTGCAGACGACATGATAGTATACCTAGAAGACCCCATTGCCTCAGCCCAAAAACTCCTGAAACTGATAAGCAACTTCAGCAAAGTCTCAGGATATAAAATCAATGTGCAAAAATCACAAGCATTCCTCTACACCAATAAGAGACTTAAAGAAAGCCAAATCAAGAACGAACTGCCATTCACAATTGCTACAAAAAGAATAAAATACCTAGGAATACAACTCACAAGGAACGTAAGGGACCTCTTCAAGGAAAACTACAAACCACTGCTCAACGAAATAAGAGAGGACACAAACAGATGGAGAAACATTCCATGTTCATGGTTAGGAAGAATATATATCGTGAAAATGGCTATATTGCCCAAAGTAATTTACAGAATCAATGCTATCCCCATCAAGCTACCATTGACTTTCTTCACAGAACTGGAAAAAAACACCATGAACTCCATATGGAACCAAAAGAGAGCCCGCATAGTCAAGTCAATTCTAAGCAAAAAGAACACGGCAGGGGGCATCACACTACTGGATTTAAAACTATACTACAAGGCTACAGTAACCAAAACAGCACGGTACTGGTACCAAAACAGAGATATAGACCAATGGAACAGAACAGAGGCATCGGAGGTAACACAACATATCTACAACCATACAATCTTTGATAAACCTGACAAAAACAAGCAATGGGGAAAGGACTCCCTGTTTAATAAATGGTGTTGGGAAAACTGGCTAGCAATATGCAGAAAGCAGAAACTAGACCCCTTCCTGACACCTTACACTAAAAGTAACTCCAGATGGATTAAAGACTTAAACATAAGACCTGGCACCATAAAAACCCTAGAAGAAAATCTAGGCAAAACCATCCAGGACATAGGAGTAGGCAAGGACTTCATGAACAAAACACCAAAAGCATTGGCAACAAAAGCCAAAATAGACAAATGGGACCTAATCAAACTCCACAGCTTCTGCACGGCAAAAGAAACAGTCACTAGAGTGAATCGGCAACCAACAGAATGGGAAAAAATTTTTGCAGTTTACCCATCTGACAAAGGCTGATATCCAGAATTTACAAAGAACTCAAACAGATTTATAGGAAAAAAACAAACAAGCCCATTCAAAAATGGGCAAAGGATATGAACAGACACTTTACAAAAGAAGACATATATGAGGCCAACAATCATATGAAAAAATGCTCATCATCACTGGTCATTAGAGAGATGCAAATCAAAACCACATTGAGATACCACATCACGCCAGTTAGAATGGCAGTCATTAAAAAATCTGGAGACAACAGATGCTGGAGAGGATGTGGAGAAAAAGGAACACTTTTACACTGTTGGTGGGAGTGTAAATTAGTTCAACCATTGTGGAAGACAGTGTGGCGATTCCTCAAGGCCTTAGAAATAGAAATTCCATTTGACCCAGCAATCCCATTACTGGGTATATATCCAAAGGACTATAAATCATTCTACTATGAGGACACATGCACACGAATGTTCATTGCAGCACTGTTTACAATAGCAAAGACCTGGAACCAACCCAAATGCCCATCGATGATAGACTGGATTGGGAAAATGTGGCACATATACACCATGGAATATTATGCAGCAATCAGAAATGATGAGTTTGTGTCGTTTGTAGGGACATGGATGAATCTGGAGAACATCATTCTCAGCAAACTGACACAAGAACAGAAAATGAAATACCGCATATTCTCACTCATAGGAGGGTGATGAAAAATGAGAACACATGGACACAGGGAGGGGAGTACTAAACACTGGGGGGAAAAGGGGAGGGCCAGTGGGGGTGGAGCTGGGGAGGGATAGCCTGGGGAAAAATGACAAATGTGGGTGAAGGGGAGAAAGAAGCAAAACACACTACCATGTGTGTACCTATGCAACCGTCTTACACGTTCTGCACATGTACCCCAAAACCTAAAATGCAATAAAAAAATGAATACAACTTGAAAATAATTTGTTTTGTGCTGAATTTTTTAGAAAAGCGACGTGTATGTAGTTAAATACTTGAAAAATTATCAAGAAAATAAAGAAATTTGAAAGTGAGAACTGATGTAATGTCAAAAAATCATTCAAAGACAAAATCACTTAGAAAATGTTTCCCTGCTACAAAATACAAGGAAGTCAGACTTCAAAAGGAATGGCTTGAAAAATGTGTGCATGTTTAATGGGGGAAAAAAGTAAGACTTCTATTAGTCTGCTCACAGTAGAAAAACAGCAACTTTCTAATACGATTATTAAATCCACAAAGGTTGTACCATTTTTTCAGACATCAGCATTGCCAAAGTCAGAGCTAAAGCCAGATGATTTAGCCAGATGAGTCCAGGCATACAGGAAATGTGCAACATGCCAACCATTGTAAGATCAGAACTAGAGAACTAGATGGGGTAGCCTTATTATTTTTTATTAATTGTAGAGTACAAAGTGGTTTTCCCCCTTACTGCAAAACATGATCTATACCTGTATTAGTCCATTTTCACACTGCTAAAAAAAACTTCCTGAGACTGAGTAATTTACAAAGGAAAGAGGTTTAATTAACTCACAGTTCCCCATGGCTGGAGAAGCCTCATGAAATTTACCATCATGTCAGAAGGGGAAGCAGACACATCGTACACAGCAGCAGGCAAGAGAGAAAGCATGTGAGAGTGCAGGAAAAACTACCATTTATAAAACCATCAGATCTCATGAGAATTCACTCACTATCACAAGAACAGCATTGGGGAAACCTGCCCCATAATCCAATTACTTCCCTCCATTGACACACAGGGTTTGCAATTTGAGATGAGATTTGGGTTGGGACACAGAGTCAAACAATATCAATACCCTTATTCATAAGTGAGGCAGGGTAAAATGTCAGTTTTGTTTCCACATGAACAAGACTTTGGAGTAAGATCCACGTGAGTTTGGATCCCAGCTCTGTTGCTAACAAGCTGCTGGTGCCCAAGAGTCTTTTTGTTTTCCTCTTGTTCCTGAGCACCACATCTGGACTACATTCCTCAGCCTTCATTGTAGTGTCCTGTGGTCCTGTGACTGAGTTCTGGAATAGAAGTGAAGTGTGCCATTTCTAGGCCTGGTTCATCAAAATCGGCCATGTGTAATTCTCCATGTTATTTTTCCACCTGCTACCTATCAATAAAGGGATCTGAGGACTCAGAGGAGGTTGAAGCCACAAGAGGGAAAGAAGTAACCTTGAATAACTGCATGGAACAAAACTCTATTTCCCCCATTCTTCCCATCCCTGCTAATGTACACAGGACTGAATGTGAGCAACGTAGAAAATTTAAAACCACAGATATACTGCAGTTGTTACAGCTATTGGTGTATATTCACCAATATACCGTGTGACAGTTAAAGTTACTAGAACTTCTCTAAACTCAGTATCTTTATCAGTAAACTGAGAGTAACAATGCACCTAAATGAGGGGACTGGTGTGACATTTAATAAGAAAATGTTTGTATAATGCTAAGCACAATGCTTGGTACACAGTGAACAATCAATAAATACCATCTACTAAAATGGTTCAGTATATGTTACCTATTATAATACTAGATGAGTTGGGAAAAAAGAAAACAGAATCACTTCTGCTTGGTAATATATCTCTATACTTGGTCACATGCAGAACTCAGTCCTTATATTTAGCCAGTGCTAATACCATATACACGGATTAAGTACTCCTTTGAAGATCTGGAATCCTACAGGGCTATCATTAATGTTGAGTTTGATAAGTCACCATTACAACAGCTGCTTGAACCACCAGAGTGTATCCAATCGCTCTCCAAATTGAAAACTCTGAGGAATCACTATTAGGCATTATATCCCCAAGCACAGCAACTCCCATAAGTTTCAGACCACCATGGAGTCAATAGAAGAACAGCCTACTCAGAGACTGCACCAACTGAAAAAGATGCTGCGCCCACTGTCATCATCAATTACATTGTATTAAGGTCCCACCAGGTGCAGTGTTTAATAAATGGCCTTACTTAATAGATGATAACTAATTATACCTAGAAAATCCCAATGTACCCAAGGCAAGTACTATAATATGCCAGGTGAGGAGACTAGATTTCTCAGTTAAAACCCTCAGATGTCTCTGTGTCTCCTCAAGATAGAATATGAAAGCAAAAAAAGCTTCTTCCTTCCTTAAAGTCTGCCCTATTCTAATACCTAAGCCGGGCACCTGTACACCTTGACTCTGGACATAACCACTTTATCACCAGGATCTAAAAACAATTTTTCAGAGAATGGAATCAGGTCAAATTACTGAAATGGAAGAGTAGAAGGTCAGCCCCCAACCTGAGCCAGTTCTCTTAATCTAGCCTCTCAGCTAACGTTGGCTGGTCACTCCAGCTAAAGTGCAAAACACAAAAGAAGACATTTACTGTAACCCAGATCTCTGCTCATCATAATGTAGAATACAGGGGAGCATTTTTTTAATTGGCAGGGAGTTGGCAGGGTCACTTTTTTTTGAGAATTTGATGAAAGCTAGGAATCCTTTCTCACACACACACACACACACACACACACACACTGCATTTCAAATTTATAGACTCTCCCATTTTAACTCTGCAACAGTAGTTTTCATGCTTCAGAGTGCATGAAAACCCCTCTGGAGGGCTTCTTAAAGCATAGGCTTCCAGAGTTTCTGATTCCATTAGTCTGGGTGAGTTGGGCCTGAGAATCTGTACCTCTAACAGGTTCTGATGATGCTGATGCTGCTGTGTCCGGGAACCACTCCCTAAGAGCTGCCACTCTAGGACTGTATGGACCCGGTTGAAAGTACCTGCTCCAAGCAGTACACTTCAGAGCATTTCAAATTCCGGGAACAGGGGCCAATCAATATGTCATAGGGCAGAAGGTAAGATGCTAACTCTCAGCAACACTAAGCTCTGAACTGTTACCTTCAGCAAATTCTCACCTATAGCTGATAAAATCCTTCTGGTCTTTTCCTCTGATTCCTACTTCTCTCCCCAGCCCTCAGCCTCCCCATTTCTTTATTCCTTTCTGTCTCAGGACCTCCATGTTTATGCATCATTCTCCTTCCCCATCTGTTTCTGTGTGCATATGTATGGATATCTAGATGCCTGAATTTACCTCTGTCCCTCTCATATTGTCCCCAATCTCTTTCTCTCTGTACGCTATAATAGGAAGCTATATTTGCATTTATAATTTGTTATACCTGTTCAATTAAGTGTTATGACTCATATTCTTAATTTTGAAGCAGGTAAATGGAATATTTTATATTTGTCTCTAAGGATGTAAAATGCTAAAGCCTTTAATATTTCTCCCAGGATAACTCACATCTTGGTTAACGGAGGAAAATGTTCCCATCTTTTTTTATACAAGCACTATGTAAGAGAACTTTCTGTAATGACAAACACATTTTGATTCTGCACTGTTTATCTCAGTAGTAGCTACTGGCCATGTATGGCTACTGAGCACTTAAAATATAGCTAGTATGACTGAGGAAGTGAATTTTTTAACTGAAGCAGTTTTAAATTTAAATACCCATATGTGCCTAGTGGCTACAGTAGTGGACAGTGCAGCTCTATACTGTCTACCTTGAACATTTATATAAAGTATACATACAGGATGCAGATACCTTTCAAAATCTCTCAAGTATGTTACGTCACCTCAACATCAGAACAGAAATGCATCCATTCCCTAATCCTCTCATGAATCCGGTGTTGTATAAACAGGGAGTTATGTTTTCACCTTAAAAATAATAATAATGATATAATTGTAAATAAAACTGTGTCAAACATTGAAGAGATTTTCTCCCAGTCACCTAGGAGCTGAAAACCTTCTCTCCAGGGAGAAACATAACCATCAGTGTGCGTCCGTTGGACAAGAACTGTTTGCTCCACTTGAACAGGGACTGGGAAGCAACAGTACAAACACCCAAGTCATTCATTAGCAGACACCCAGAATCCCACTGGTCACTAACCTAGCATCAAGTCTTGTTACACTCTCCAAAGTATCTCAACTCCTGTTTTGGTGATGACTTTGGCTCTCAAGAAATCTCAAAAATGCTAAAAATCTCTCCAATCAAATTTACTTTAAACTTACTTTAATTTCAAGATAAACAAATATATGTCATGCAGCCCCCATTCGAAGCTACTATGAGAAAGTAAGTGAACTGATGGGGTATAATAATTTCAAAGGGATCATGGAATCACTGTCCAGCCTCCATTCGAAAACTTCTCTCATGGTGCAGCCTCAGATTCTTCATCAAACATCTTTAAATCTTCCTGTCCCTAGGGTTTTGAGCTGGCTAAGAGAATATAAAAATTAAGTCTTATTAGAGACTACATCTGCCTGTGAAGACCTTGAAATCTGTGCTATGGAAATGGAAAACAAATCAGATTTCACTATTTTTCATTGTTGTCCAGTAATTTTGTCCTCACCAAGGATTCATACCATTGACCAAAGTTCCTTAGGAGAAATCTGAGTTTTCCCAGTGCCTAATATAACATCTATATTGGTTATAAGGCCTTACACTTGCGTGGCACTTAAGAGCTTATCAATTTCTTTTCATTTACACTGACTTCCAATCCTCACCACAACATTGGGAAGTAGATATTACAGCCTCACTTTTACAGATGAGGATATTTAGGATCAGGGGATCTAATTGATAAGAAAACGATCAATTGAAACAGTTAGACATGTAGGTAGAAAAGAAATCTAATTTGCAGAGAAGTAGGTTTGGTTCACAAGGCAGGAGAATAATATCAAACTCCCCACTATCTTAAATTTAGTACATAATATGTTTTGAGAAGCAAAATTGCCATTTCACACTGAATTAACCACGTGGAACTTAGCCTAGGCTGTCCCAAGGCAGATTGATAAAAACTGAATCTGAGAGAATGCCTTTGAACCTTCTTGAAGTACGTATTATCATATGTGAGGCTTTTACAGATGCATATTTTTCTGAATCAAGGATTGCCGTATTGTAAGAGCTTGGGACTCTTTCCCCTGAAACCAGTCAAGCCAAAAACCTCATAAATGTTTACTATCATAAATCACCCTAATATATCTCACTTTGCTAAGTTGTTATCCAATTAGTGTAACTAAGCCAAGTCAGTAGAAGGAGCTATCTGAACTCAGTTTAAACCTATTAATTTACTTACCCCTGAATTGACCCGTTTTGAACGCTGAGCCATATTTTCAGAGACAGATTAAGAAACAGATTTTAGTCTGAATATAGAAGACATTTTTCCTTTAAATAAAATCTATATGTGGAGCATAGAACTTCTACAGCCTTTATTTGAAGTTCCAACATGAAGTGATATTCTGTTGAACACTTTTCAGGTAGCTATGGCAACAATGATTATCACCACATACTACCAACCAAAATACCACCTGCATCCCCGTCTATTCTAAACCCTTAATTAAAAAGAAAAGCCCAGTTCAAATTCCCAGTTGGTAAATTTGGCAGAAAACTTTTTATAAAATGTTGGGGAATCTATTTAGGTTTTGCTTCTGTGTTTGGTTCATGGAGTTTTGTTGTTGTTGTTATCTTTCAGAACAATTTAAGTCTGACTCTCTCTCTTCCTGCCCACACCAGAACCACCCACACATTGTTAAGTTTCTGGAGAAACAGAGGTTTTGGCATTTCCTTTTCTAAGGAGTTAATCAGTAATAAAATCTCCAGGGCCCCCCAAAATACTCCTTTCAAACTATCCATGTACATGAGATTTTAGGCTTGTTTTTAATTTCTCTGTAGGAAGGAGGGGAGTAGAAGAAAGGGAAACAGAAAGAGGAGGTGAAGATTGAAGATAAAAGAAGCTAAGAAAAGAAAACAAGTGAAGAAAAGAAGGAAAATGAGTCCAGGATCAAAAAAGAAGAGAACAATTTATTTAAATCTGTGAGGAAGAAGGCAAAGGGGAAAACATACAATCCATGGAAAGCAGAAACAGGCTTCATATAGGCTTAGAATGGAAGATTCTGCAACTGACTAATTGCAGGAACTGGTCCCAGTTCTTCACTCCTCCCTCTTTCCATGCCTTTTATCCTGTAACTTTGAAGTGCCCACCCCTCCAACTTTGGACTCAGTCATGGACTTGCTTTGGCCAATGGAATATTAGCAAAAGTAATGCAACCAGATGCTTTACAAGTACTTATGAGAGTAGACTTGCTTGCTCCTGCCCTTTATCACTGCTATGAGAACATTCCTGAAGAATGAAAGACACGTTCTGAGCTCAGCTAAGGTGCTCCTATCTTCCCAGCCAACATCATCTTAGATGAGCTGACAGCTAGCATACCCAGAGATATCTGAGCCCAGCCAGTAACAAGAAAGTTGTCTAGATCAACTGGCAGCTGATCGCAGACACAGAAGTGAGCCCTTCCCAGATCAGCTAACTAAATGCATATTGTTGTAAGCCACCTAGAAGGTTTGCAATGCAGCATTACCGTGGCAATAGATAATCAATATAGGTACATACCCTGATAATTGAGGACGTCATTCTATCCCCATTATATTAATGATTTCTACCATATAATCTTGGAAATAAGTATCTAAACTCCATAGGAAAATAGCATGTAGAATAATCTTAAAATAAATACAGTCAATGCAAATTTTTGGACATGATAGGTGTTATTAACCAACAAAGTAAAACCCAAGATATTCCCCAAGGTAAGGTCATTGAGATTCTACAACTACAGAAAACTTGGGAAAAAGCCAGCCAATCCTATTTTAGGATACATTAAATTTAGGTAATTACAAGGACACAGCAAAGTTGGTCCATAGTCACTAACATTACACCAACTAATGGACTAAAAAGTTTGCAAATTCTCAGGTGCCTTATTAATTGCAGCTGAAGAGCGATAACAATAAAAGCAGTTTTCTCCAGCTGTGGGCCTGAGGGTAAACAGGGCAGGTGATCCCTGATGAATCTGTGCTGCCAACTGCAAGAACAGAGGGTAACAGCTGCTATCAACACCACACTCCCTAGCTTACCATAAAAATAACAAATGAATTGTCATTTAAACAAAAAAAAAAACCTTGAAAACATATGTGGAAGAGCACTGCATTCACCTTCTGTAAACTACTACACAAAGAAAAACATGACTGGACCATGGACAATACAAGCAATTAGAATAAAAAGGTTCTTTTCCTGTAAAGCTTACATTTTCTTTCCAATGAGAATTGCTTGGGGGGAATTCTTAGAGGGTCACTGGCAAAGGGAGATCTGTGTACTAAGTGAAATGAGACAATATTCTCTGAATCTCAAATCATATGCTTAATCAAAGACCCTGTTAGGTATGCAATTAAGTAAATAGAGTAATAACATATTGAAATAACAAAAAATGGATTCTTAATTGACTTCAGTAATCAGGGAACAGTGGTGTGAACAATCTCTGAATTATTTTATTGTGACCTTGGAAGGCATTTTTTGATTGACAATAACTTGAAAGGAGAAAAAGAAACACCCTGAGAGAATCTGAAGGATTTCTAGTTTTGTATTCTGATCGTTATCCAACTCACGTGTGGTACCCATAGCATGGCAAAAATTGCCAGTCTCTCTCCTCAGCAACCAGAACCCCACTCGGTCTCACACCTTCTTTGGATGAATGGTAGAGTAAGGATAAGATAGCTATTGGGTTTGCAAGGCCTTTTCTAATGGGTGAGGGGTAAGAAGAGAGCTGATTCTGATTCCTTGAATCTTTTCCTTCTTTCCCGTTTTTAATGGTTTCCAGATGCCAGGAAGATAGTTCAGAAGAGATGAGCAAATCAGAGGACTCCTGTGAAAAGCAGTGATGCTTCAAATTATCTGAGATTTGTTCATCCATCCATCCATCCACCCACCCACCCAATAAACTCAATTCAAATACTGGATGCCTACTATGTCCCTGCTGTGTATTAAGCGCTGTGGAAACACTGATGCATAAAGAGAAACAGCGAGAGAGAGAGAGAGAGAGAGAGAGAGAGAGAGAGAGAGAGAGAGAGAGAGAGAGAGAGAGAGAGAGAGAGAGAGAAAGAGAGAGAGAGAGAAAAGATATATATTTATATCCTTACAGTACAGCACTAGTGTGCCACAGTGGAGAGTGTAGGTGTAGGAGAGCCATGGTAGCCTTGGGGAAGGAGTGACCAAATATATACATGAGGAGTGGAGTTGAGGAAGCATCATGGTGGAAAAGAAGCTGGGATCCTTCTTAAAGAGTCCACAACAAAAGCAGCCAGACAATGGAAACTTTACTTCACAAAGATACTGTAAGTGGGTGTTGTCTCAGAAGTCCAACCAACAAACCCTTATCTTCCTTGAGCCACCATTAATAGGTTCTAAAATCTCAAATTTTAAGATTTAGGAATATAGACGTATGTGAATTAATAAAAAAGTCCAAATGCCTTAGCATGAAAAATTGCTATCATTACATAGGCCTGGAATATTTGTGAAACATCTTATTAGATTCCAGAAACTGCACTAGGCATGGTTGTCTTATTTGTTTAAAAGAGGGGCAAAGGCTTGGTTATAGTTTCTTCAATGCATTTGAAATCTCAGAGATAACAATAGATTTGGCAGACTTTCCATATCTACTTGCACAATGAAATGTACTTTGGATTTAGGTTTTTCTCTTTAAAAATAACATACTGTTTTAATTTGGAAAAAGTATATGTTAGTAAAGAAAACAAAATGAGATATGTTTTTTCCATTAAAATTGTCACTTTAAGAACTTTATGTTACACTGAAAGATCTAATCAGAAAGTCTTTTAATCCAAGTATTTTGTTTTCCTCACATGAATAAATTTTATTTTTCGTCCCTGAGAAGAAAGACCAAGAAAACTTGCCAATGATTAAGGAGAGGGGTCGCAAATACATTGCATTTTCTTAAATGAGTATCTTGGATTTATGGGCTGGTTCCACTACAGAGCCAAGGAAGTGCATTGTGTCATTATCACCTGACTTTTGTTTCTTCGCTTTGTAGAGAGTAAATTCAAAGCTGACTACTGAAAAGAAGCCAATGCAACAATTTCAAAAGTATTTCCAACACTTACTCTGGAGTGTAAACAAATATAAGCCAACAAAATATTAAAAGGCCATGTTTTGCAGTCTGGGGACCACAATTTACAGTGTTTATGAGATTTTTCTGCTTCAAAGTTCAAAATGAAGAGTAGTTAATTATGAACCTCATTTAATCCTTTGAATAACCCCATGAAGTAGGAATATCACTATTTTACAAGTGAGGAGAATGAGGCTCAGAAAGGATTAAGAGAAGGTTGTAAGTGAGGCAGCTAAGACTGAAGTGTAGAACTGACAGACTTCAAAAACCATTATTTTAATATTAAAATACATTACCTGTTGATATAGTTTGGTTGTTTGTCCCCTCTAAATCTCATATTGAAATCTAATCCTCCATGTTGGAGGTGAGGCCTGCTGGGAAGTGACTGGATCATGGGATTTATATGGTTTGGTTGTTCCCCTTCCAAATTTCATCTTTAACTGTAGCTCCCATAATCCCTACATGTTGTGGGAGGGACCTACTGGGAGGTGCTTGAATCATGGGGATGGGTTTTCCTGTGCTGTTCTCATGATAGTGAATAAGTCACACAAGATCTGATGGTTTTATAAAGGACAGTTTCCCTGCACACCTGCACATTATCACCTGACTTTTGTTTCTTCACTTTGTAGAGAGTAAATTCAAAGCTGACTACTGAAAAGAAGCCTCTTGTCTGCTGCCATGTAAGACATGTCTTTGTTCCTCCTTCGCCTTCTGCCATGATTGTGAGGCCTCCCTATGGAGGCCTCAATAGGTTCCACAATCATAAACCTATGGAAGTTACATGTGGAACTGTGAGTCCATTAAACCTCTTTCCTTTATAAATTACTCAGTCTTTGGTATGCCCTTCTAGCAGAATGAGAACAGACTCATACAGGGTTGGATCCCTCATAGATGGCTTAGCGCCATCCCCATGGTAATGAGTCCATTCTCACTATAAGTTCACACAAGATCTGGTTGTTTAAAAAAGAGCGTGGCACTTCCTCTTCTCTCTCTCTCGCCCCCGCCCTTGCCATGTGACATGCTGGCTCCTCCTTTCCTTCTGCCATGATTGTAAGCTCCCTGAAACCCTCACCAGAAGTAGATGCCAGCACCGTCCTTGTTGTAATGTCTGCAGAACCGTGAGCCAATTAAACATATCTTTTCTTTATAAATTACCCAGCCTCCGGTATTTCCTTATAGCAATGCAAGAATGGCCTAACGCATCTGTGATTAAACCCTTTTCTGTTTGATTTGACTACTAAAATACTACATTCTGTTGATGCTGTGGATCTAGCTAAAAGACTGCTGAATCTGGAGTTTGGTAAAGCTAGCAAATGACATATTTATTAAGTGACTTCACTATTGTTTGAATGAGGAGATAACAATACCAAGCATAAAAGAAAAACATGGAGCAAGCTCATTGTCTCCTTGGAATCAAGTGTCAAGGCAGGGAAGGATAAAATATTAAACCAAAATGAGAAGATGAAACAAAAAAAATAGATTTTATATGATTGGAGAAAATTTAATTCCAGATATATATGGCCCTTTAAGACAAGACATCAGTTAAATGTTTTGTTTCATTTTATTTCCTCTTTCTCCCAGAAAGGATGTATGGGCCAGAAACAAAATATTTTTATAATTTTTAAGCACTTTACAGTATGTTTTCATATAGATTACTGCATTTGATCTTCACAATTACTCTATGAAGTGATATTTATTAATGTCCCCATTTGATGGATGGGACACCAAACTCAGAGCAGCTAAGCAACTTGCTGAAGCATGTAAACTGTGCTTAACACAGCACTCAATGCCAAGTTTTCTGATCTGAAGTCTTTCTTTCGGACAAAACTCTGCTTCTCCTTACTGCTTTGAGCCAAAGAGAAACAACATAAAAAAGAGATGAGAAACAAAGAAAAATTATAACTTATAAGACAAATTACACATAAGCTGAAGGAGGTCTGCTCATCCCCAAAAGCATCTGCATTAAATTAGCATTCAAGCTCATTGCTTTTTTTTTTTTTTTTTTTTGAGACAGAGTCTCACTCTCTCGCCAGGCTTGTGTACAGTGGCGTAATCTTTGTTCACTGCAACCTCCACCTCCGGGATTCAAGTTATTCTCCTGCCTTAGCTTCCTGAGTAGCTGGGACCACAGGTGTGTGCCACCACACCCAGCTAATTTTTTGTATTTTTAGTAGAGATGGGGTTTCACCATGTTGGCCAGGCTGGTCTTGATCTGTTGACCTTGTGATCCACCTGCCTCAGCTTCCCAAAGGGCTGGGATTACAGGCGTGAGCCACCGCGCCCAGACAGCAAGCTCATTTCTAAAATATGAGTCTTCTATCAGAGTCTATGTATACAATAACAGTTTAAAAATAAGGTATTTGGGGGTAAAAATCAAATGAGAAAAATACTTCATTTCATCTTATAATACACTTTACACTTTAAACCCATTTTCGGCTTCTACATTGTTTGGTATTTGATTAAATAAAGTATTACACATGTAAAAGACTCTCAGTAAATGTGTCCACTGAGAATTTTAGTATGAAAAAGCCTGTGTATGAATTTTATTATTATATTTAGGCAAACATGGATGTATATTATCAAATTTTGCTGATTGTTTTAAAATGGTGGAATAAAAAAGAAAAACCATGCTTCTAATGGTGTCTATCCTATTCCTACTGAGGTTCTACTTTAGAGAAGAGGACTATTACTTTGTGTGTTTTTACCTCCTTTTTTCTGCCCCAAGCATGGTTTACATGCTTCACCAAGTTGCTAATCTGTTCTAAACTCAGTGTCTCCATTGTGAAAGGAAAAGAAATCTTGGGGCCCCCAGGTCACTAAATGAAAGGGAAAAGTCAAGCTGGGAACTGCTTAGGGCCAGCCTGCGTCCCATTCTATTGAAAGTCATCCAGATGCTCACCGAGATAAATGCATATCTAACTGCCTGCTTTGGAAAGGCTAATCAGAAACTCAAAAGAATGCAAGCATTTGTCTCTTATCTATTATCGGGAAGCCCCCTCCCTGCTTCCAGTCTTTCCATCTTTGCTTCAAGTTGTCCTGCCTTTTAGGACCGAACCACTATTCATCTAGCATATGTTGACTGACATCTCATGTTTCCCTAGAATGTATAAAAACAAACTGCTCTGATCACCTTGGGCACATGTCATCAAGACCTCCTGAGGTTTTGTGACAGGTGGGCATCCTCAACCTTGGCAAAATAAACTTTCTAAGTTAACTGAGACCTGTCTTCAGATTTTCTGGTTTCACATTTCAGTAACCATGGAGGGATTCTGAGTGGAGATGCCCCTGACCTTTAACAAATGTCCTATCAGTGTTTGGTAGCAGCATGAGCTAACTTCATGGCTCAAACCAATAGGACAATTCGCTGAGGTCTGAGAGCACCCCCTCCAGAGAATCCGTGATCTCCCAAAATTTGGTCAAGACCTAAAGTTTATTTTGCTGTACAACTCGTCTTTTTTTGGAGTTTTACTTGCTTCCAACAAGGAAGGCAAGACTTCCTGTTTCCATAACGATGGAAATAGGTAAATCCTTTATGGAGTTTGAGCTCACTTCTGACAGGGAAGATGGAGTTTTTTGTTTTTCGTCCTTCTAGAATGGTAGAGAGCAGCCTATAGTCGGAGACCCATTCCTAGGTAACAGAATTGGGGTTTGTCTTGGCTAAAGTTAAGAATAACAACCAACTGGTCTTAATTTCTCATTACCATTAGAGTGCTCAGTAATCACCTAAGTTGTGTGATTGTTTTTGTTTTGCTTAACTGGTTTTTTGTTGTTGTTGTTTATTTCTGTTTCTGTTTCCCATTGGGTTTCACCAGCTTTATTCGATTTGATCAAATACAAAGGAAAGTTCCAAGTTATGGGGAACAAGTCCTTTACAGTGGCTAAATTCCCACACATACACACACAAAAGTGGTGTATGGGGGGAGAAAAAACAAAAGCAAAAGGAAAAAAATAGAATTTTTATTTTGACTACTTAAGGGGCTTTATTTACATAACAAGGCCACCTTTTTGCTAGCCAGGCCAAACTGAAAGAGCAATGGCTGTTGCCCCAAGATGCAAAAGTCCTTGCTTTTTTTATTTTTATTTTTATTTTTTTACCACGACAGCCTGGGTTTGGTTCCTAACTCAAGGCCTTTCTGGTTTGATACTTGGTACTTCTAAAATAGCAGAAACTTGTCCTAGCTAAAATATGGTAATGAAATTTGAAAGGATTTTTTTTAAGGAGCTCAATGGTTAAAAGTCAGCTTAATTAAAAGGATAACATCCAAGATGTGTGTGTGTGTGTGTGTGTGTGTGTGTGTGTGTGTGTGTGTGTGTGTGTCTACGTGCCTGTGTGCGTGTTCGCATTTAAAAGGCCTTCATGTTTTTGTTGTTGTTTTTCTCTCCCAGGACCTTCTCTCTTTTTTTGAGCAAAAGTTTTTTTCCTTCTCAGTTTACTGAACTCTGTTTTCACCTGATCTTTTTAATTAAAATAGTTATTGCAACAGAAGCTACTGTTTTTAAGGAGGAGTGTAGTATAGATACTTAGAAATGTCTTTGTTTAAAAAAAATTTTAAGTGCACTGGAAAAGTATCAGATGGACTAGCCTCATAATTTTCCCTTTTTGGAGACCCAAGATTCAGTGTGAGCTCTGCCCAGAGCTTAGAGATCCAGCTGAAAAAAAGAGAAAAAGGTAGTCCCTATCTAAATACAATTGGTCTCCTTATACCTATAATAAATTTCTGTGATTTTATGTTTGATTTGGCAATTCATCTTTAATTGCCACAAACTTTTTTTGTGTCCACAAAAGGACACAAACTTTTTCTCTCTGTAACTTGAGATGTAAATTTTGCTATCTGATTTTTCATCTAAGAGTTGTTTGTTTTAAAAAGCAAATTTAAGGCTATTTAGCTGACGGTTGCCTAGGGTAAGATAGAAAAAAAAAGGAAAAAAGGAGGTCTTTATGAATCTATAAGATGTACTTCTGTCGGTATGCCTAATATGTCTATATATTCATGTGTTGTGTGCAAAATGTTTCACTTAAAAAAAATAAAAGTGCTTAAATCAGATACTAAAAATAAGACTAGTCAAATGCTTTTCAAGTTGACGTGACTTAAGTAAAATCTTTAATAAATAACCTAGCTTTAAAAATATTTAGTAAAATATTAGAAATGTCTTAAGAATTTGCCAGTATACATTTCTGTTTTCATTTATTAATCAAGCAATTTCATACTTATCCCTGACAAGTACTACAAGTTGCTTATCTTCTCAAAACTTATCTGCTCAAAAGGCATAGGGGTTACAAAACTATAAACCCAGCCCAAAACAGAATGATCTTTGCTTGTGTAATCTTTAATAAATAAGACATTGATATTGATTTAATAAAAATAGCTACATCTTGACTTTAGTAAGATTACCATAACTTTAATCTTGTGGTCTAGTCCACAGGCAGTAAGGCTTGCTATTGCCTTTGTTTCAAAACTAAAACATGCACTAAGTTCCTCCCAAAGTTAGTTCAGCCTATGCCCAGAAATGAACAAGGACAGCTTGGAGGTTCAAAGAAGGAAAGAGGGATGTTTAGGACAAACAAGAAAGTCCAAGTGTGTCATGAATGGTCTGTGTGAGTACCAATAAAAGGATTTATATATTTTTAAAAACTTATATAATCAAATAGTCTATAATTAAAGAGAAACTACAATGCTCTTTCTAGAGATTGAGTTTGATGTAAAACAAAACTTATATACTAAATAACTGGTTAGAAAAATGAAATTTTGTAAAGGGATTGACTGACTCTTAATAAATTATAAAAGATTGTATTTTTTTTAACCCAAACATCAACTTTTATTGCATCTCTCCGTTTTCAGTTTTTTCTCCCCTTTTAAAGGACACAAAATACTAATGCTCTCCCCAAACTCATTTTCAGCTTATATACGTTTTGTTTTTCCTGGAGTTATGTTGCAGTGGCCTGATGCCAACAATGTTTTCCGAAAGGTCTAAAGGAAATGTTTTCTTCCAACATAATATTCTGTGCGGTGCAGAAGGTCTTTTCTCTTGCCTTTTGGTAACTGGCCTAACAGATTTTACATTTTATAAAAACAATTCATATATTATTATTAAGTTCTGGTTTGCTTAGAAATAACTGATATTTTTAAAAATTAATTAAGGTTATTACATCCATGTATCTTTGTGTGTGTGCTTTTAAAGTCCTTGTGACATTGAGTAACAGAACTTTAATTTCTGGGTTCTAAAAAGGATACCAATTCCTGCCAAATCTTAAACACTGATGGCAATTAAAGCTGCATCTTCAGGCCTGGTAGAAGATGCTGGTCAGAATAAACTATACTCCTAAGACAGGGCCAAAAATTAAAGGTACTTAACTCCTCAAGGCCCAGGAACTATTGCAGAAGAGGTGGGTGTGTGAAATTGTGAGAGTCAATTTTTTAAAGATAAAATAGATTCAGTTTCTCTATAAACTAATCATGAATGTCAAAGGCACACTGATGCAAGACCAGTATATAAGCCCCTGTGTCTGATTAACAAGATTTTTCTTGAAGCATTAACCAACTCCTTACTAAAGGTTATAAAGGTTATAAAAGCCATATAAAAGTTATATCTTATGGTCAATATTAAAATTTATAGATTGTTTATATAACTTTGAAAAACATTTAATTGGCTTTATGCTGTTTTTATTAGGGCTTATTGTTTGGAAAATTAAGTCTACTCTCTCAAAGAATGAAGGTTTTTACCTTTTCTGAAATCCTTGAGTTATAACTTTGGTTAAATTAATAACTTATTTTATGGTGAATGACCTGTGTTTCTATTTTGTGATATCAAGTGTTTTTTAAACCTTTAATATTTGACAGACTTTTTGAAATCAAATTATAAATTATGTCTTTTTCTGATCGAATTAATCCTTTAAGATATTAGGTTCCCTAAAGTCTAAAAAATGATATAATTTGTTTTTTTTGGTATAAAAATTATACAGAAAACATGGTCAAATGTGAAATTGTGTTTGGTTTTCTTTGGGCTGTAGTTGTATAAATATGTTATTGGTCTGCGTTCCAAAATCATGGGAAACTCCTATAAATCTGATACAACTTAATGTACATCATCAGTCATAATTATAATTATTATGTTAAATTATTGTGTGCCACAGAGGTAACAAATTTCCTTGTCAATAGTGTCTTTAACTATGGCTGTCCTAAAACCTTTTGTCATCCACAAACAACTGTTGTCTTGTTTTGGTCCTCCTTAGAAGGTGGTTTTATAATCAGCTATAGAACTCTTAACAGGTGTTCTTAAATGCAGGTTTCTGATCACTTTGGAGACTGTAACATTAGAAGAGGGAAAACTTTTGG
Source organism: Callithrix jacchus (assembly GCF_049354715.1). NCBI lineage: Eukaryota > Metazoa > Chordata > Mammalia > Primates > Cebidae > Callithrix > Callithrix jacchus. The sequence goes on from NC_133524.1 coordinate 23,865,375, forward strand.
GACTCTCATGGAGAGCTGAAATGTTCATGAGTATCAAGCAGAACAGGAGGTAAGTGCCTAAACTAAATTGGCAAAAGACTAAAGTAATCTTTCTTAATGTTTTGCTTAAAATGTTGCTGATTCTTTGTTTTGTGTTTCAGAGTCAAGAAAACTTTTAAGCTATTTATAGCTTTTAGCAATTGAGTAAAATATACTCCTATGAACAAAATTTGGAGCATATTTATTTCTACCTAATTTCTCCAGAATTTGGAAACTGTTTGGGTATTGTATTCTTAACTTAGAACAATACAATTATTTGCATAATTGCAATAAGAATTTGTTCTCATTTGTAACAAGACACAATTGGAGAAACTGGTTATTTTACCAAGACTTTGGAATGATGTGTTTTCCTTTAAGGAATCAAACTTGACTTATGGAGCCAATAAAAGCCCTGTGGGAAAACTGTCCTCATACGTGTGTTTACACAGCCCCTGTACAGGGTTCCTGACCTGTGGTAAGTAAAGAATGTCACTTTCTGACAGGCCCAGGAGTCCCAAGTTTATCTTGGAACCTCAAGAGGAAAGGATCACCCAACTCATAGGTATTTGATAGCACAAACTTATGGCTGGGCGCAGCTTTAAAAAAGTCTTATCTGAGGTTCCTCCAATGGAACACAGTTCCATTGAAGCCAATTTAAAAGCCTATGTAAAAAATAGTTATTCTTGCTGCACTGTACACAAATAATTAGGCCAAGTATAACAAAGCAAACCAGTCCTACCATGACTTGTCTTTAGCAAAAGTGGATAACTAGAGAAACGTTATGTTTCAAAACTATAGTACCCCTGTCGTTAGATTATAGTCTTGCCTAATGTTTTTCAGTTTTTATTATTCTCTACAGTTTAGGCTGAATTCTAATTTTTCCTGGCTACAAGTCTCTCAAATAATATTTACTTTTTTTCTTCTTTCTCTTCCTTTTTCCCATGTTTTCCTAATTTGAAATCATTGAAAACTAAGCTGTGCTTTTGTAAAGCCCTGCGAACTGAAGCTTGACAACTTAAACTTCAGAAGCAATAACAGCAACCCATTTACAAACGTAAGCCACTTTCATACCTGCCTAATGATGTATGGACTCCAGAGTAATGTGGCCTATATTAATTTTCCAGGATTATTCTTTTGTTTGTGATTGCTTTTCTCCCTTACTCCCCTATTCTCTCTTCATAGGACATGAGACTTTACAACCTGTTAAAAATGAACTTTCCTAATACCTTGGGATCTACCTGTCTAGGAATAAACTATCCTAATCATGAAAGATCAGATGAAATCTGATACCAGACACTCATTTTCTTCTAAAATGCTTGTCCAAAAGATTTTTGAAAAGAGAAGGGGGAAAATGTGAATGGAAAAGAAGTTGTGGGGCCCCCAAATCGCTAAGCTAAAGGGAAAAGTCAAGTTTGGAACAGAATAGGGCCAATCTGCCTCCCATTCTATTAAAAGTCACCCTTCAGCTCACTGAGATAAATACACGTCTAATTGCCTCCGTTGGAGAGGTTAATCAGAAACTCAAAAGAATGCAACCATTTGTCTCTTATCTACCTATGACTTGGAAGCCCCCTCCCTGCTTTGCTTTGAGCTGTCCTGCCTTTATAGACCGAACCCAGTGTTCTTCTTGCATATGTTGACTGATGCCTCATGTCTCCCTAGAATGTATAAAACCAAACTGTGCTCTGACCACCTTGGACACGTGTTGTTAGGACACATAACCTCTTGAATTCTGTCAAGGTCACATGTCTTCAACCTTGGCAAAATAAACTTTGTAAATTAACTGAGACTTGTTTCAGATTTTCAGTGTCCACATCACCCATCAAATGGGCACATTAATAAATTCTACTTCATGGAGTAGTTGTAATGATTAAATGTAGTCATCCATGTGAATATACACTGTAAAGTGCTTTAAAATTATAAAAGTATTATATTTCTGGCCCAAACATTATTTCTGGGAGAAAGAGGAAATAAAAGAAAACTTAGGCAAAAATTCCAATAGTTTAGAATTCTGTAATACCATGACCAGATGACAGTACAAATAACTAGGGTGTATTAGACAACTCCTGCAATAATAATACTGGGGAAAAAATCCTCAATTTTAGTGGCTTACAATAACAAACTTTATTTCTGTTTCCCATGGGTTTGTGGGTAGGCTGCAATTCAGCTCATCTTGACTAGGATTGGCTGTGTCAGGTTGGACTATAGGCTTCATGTTCATATGTGTGATGTATAACTTCCACATTCTGAGATCAGAAGCTACTTGTGCAATGTACTTCTCATGGCGGATGGCAGAATTGCAAGGGACCAAGCCAAACCATCTGAGCACATTTAAACCTGCTGCTTATCCATAACTAATATTCCATTGTCCAAAGCAAGGTGCATGGCCAAACCTTAAATCAATGGAGTAGGGAAATAAACCGCGTCTCCTCTAGTGGGACGCACAACACAGTAAATGCATAGATATATAATTCTATTACAAGGAGGGAGTAAAGAGTTGGAAAAATCAATTCTATTTACAATATGGGAAATTTTCTTTTTTTAAAGACAAAAGAAACCTTTTATCATCTCTCCCTCCAAGATACAACATACTATATATATAGCAACAGTATGGGAACTTTTCTTACATCAAATTTGCATTAGCCAAAATCATAAAATAACTTTGTTTTCAACCCCCCATATATAAACGATTGTTGTTAAAATATTGGTATGTTGTATATGATAAATACCCATAAATTATATTATTAAAAAATAGGATCAGACTTTGAAAGACTTTGAGAACCATGACAAGTTTAGCCTTGACCCAGGAATAACAGAAAGCTACTTAGGCCCCTTTAACTTTCTATTCAAAGATCCCAAAATGACCTTACACCTGTGTCTCACTACAATGTTAGCCCAGGTGTACATGCCAACCAAATTTGTTTTATCCTCCTTGCCCACACCTAGTTGGGCTCTCAGTACACTAGTCAGAGATAGTTACATATCAAATTTTGCTGACTTATTTTAAAATTATGATCATTACTCAATGTATATATTTATCAAAACATCACACTGTACCCCATAAATATGTATAATTACTATGTGTCAATTAAAACCAAAATAAAACAAAAATATTTTTTAAAATAATGTTTTCATGCACATTCACATACATGTCTTTGTAGAGTCATATCCTTTCACTTACCTTGGATAAATAACTAGGAGTGAAATGGCTGTGTCATATGAAACCTAAAATATATTTGGAAGGAGGCTGAGGCAGGAGAATTGCCTGATCCCAGGAGGCAGAGGTTGCGGTGAGCCGAGATCCTGCCATTGCACTCCAGCCTGGGTAACAAAAGCAAAACTGCGTCTCAAAAAAAAAAAATATATATATATATATTTGGAAACGCTAAAGATTTTCTGTCATTCCCAAAGTATTAGCATCAGAGGCCTTGTTCATAGGTGCAGAGGTAAGGGGCATTAAAACATCATGTATTTGTAAGTAGAGGTTTGCCAGTGGTTGGGAAACAATTCTTCATGAGTATTTCACATTCTGAGCAAAGGCACTGACAACTTTAGTTCTAAACTTTTTTCTAAGGATATCTGTATAATACAGAGCCAGGACTAGAGTGACGCAAACATGGAATCCAGGATTCAAACCTTAAAAAGACATGGTAGCACAAAGAATGAAAAAAAGCAAGTGGGGTGACAGCCCACCCAGGAGTGGCATGGAGCCCAAGGAACCCCCACCTCTAGCCAAGGGAAACAGTGAGTGATTGTGCAGTCACACCCAGGAAACCACACTTCTCCCATGGATCTTTGCAACCAGCAGATCAGAAGATCCCCTCATAAGCCCATGTCACCAGGGCTTTGGGTCCAATAGAAGAACTGCATGGTGGCCTGGCAAAGCAGCTGCTCAGGTACATACAGAGGTTCAGGAGTCTTGCATATTCCTGCCCTGGGATTCCTGACAAGGCAGGAGATTCATTACTATATATCCCTTGTAGGAGGGCTGAATCCAGGGAGCCAAGCAGTGTCATTCTGCAGGCCCCACTTCCATGGTACCTCGTAAGTTAAGACCCACTGGCTTGGAATTCCAGCCAGCCAGCTGCCACAGGCTGGAGTCAGCCCAGTAAAACAACTGAGTTCCCATGGGGAGGGGCAGCTACTAACTCTGCAGTTTGATCAACTCAGGTATTCCAGCCTGCCAGCTCTAGAGAGTCCAGATAGTCCAGATGAGGAAGGATTCCCCACAACACAGCACAGCTGTGCTACCAAAATGCAGCCAGACTGCTTCTTTAAGTGGGTCCTGATTTCATACCTCCTGACTGGGTGAGACCTCCCAACAGGGGTCTCCAGGCACCTCCTACAGGCACAGTTCAGGCTGGCAACAGGTCAGTATCCACCCTGGGACAGAGCTTCCAGAGAAAGAAGTCAGGCTGCCATCTTTGCTGTTTTGCAGCCTTCATTGGTGATACCTCCAGGTACAGGAAAAAACAACACAACTAGGGTCTGGAGCAGACCCCCAGCAAAGACCCCCAGCAAACCACAGCACTCCTATGGAAGAGTGGCTTCACTGTTAAAAGACAAACGGGAAACAACAACAAAAACAACAACATCGACAAAAAAGACCCCACAAAAACCCTATTCATAGGTCAGAAACCTCAAAGATCAAAGGTAGATAAGCCCACAAAGATGTGAAAAAAATCAATGCAAAAATGCTGAAAACTCAAAAAGCCAGAGTGTCTCATCTCCTCCAAATGAGTGCAACACCTCGCCAGCAAGGGCACAGAACTGGACCGAGGCTGAAATGGCAGAATTGACAGAAGTAGGCTTCAGAAGGTGGGTAATAACAAACCTCACTGAGTTAATGGAGTATGTTGTAACCCAATGCCAAGAAGCTAAGAATCATGATTAAACAATATAGGAACTGATAGCCAGTTTAGAAAGAAACAAAACTGACCTAAAGAGCTGAAAAACATGAGAACTTCACAATGCAATCACAAGTATCAATAGCAGGATAGACCAAGTGGAGGAAAGAATCTCAGAGTTTGAAGACTATCTTTATGAAATAAGACAGGCAGATAAGAATAGAGAAAAAAGAATGAAAATGAACTAAACCTCTGAGAAATAAGGGATTATGTAAAAAGACTGAACCTACAACTGACTGGGGTACCCAAAAGAGATGGGGAGAATGGAACCAAGTTGTAAAACATACTTCAGGATATCATCCAGGAGAACTTCCCCAACCTAGCAAGACAGGCCAACATTCAAATTCAGGAACTGCAGAGAACCCCAGTAAGATACTTCATGAGATGATCAACTCCACAACACATTATCATCAAATTTTCCAAGGTCAAAATGAATGAGAAAACATTAAGGGTGGCCAAAGTCCAGGTCACCTAAAAAGGAAACACATCAGATTAACAGGGGGCCTCTCAGCAGAAGCCCTACAAGCCAGAAGAGATTGGGAGCCGATATTCAATATTCCTAAAGAAAAAAATTTCCAACACAGATTATCATAGGCGGCCAATCTAAGCTTCATACAAAGGAGAAATAAAATCCTTTTCAGACAAGCAAATGCTGAGGGAATTTGTCACCACCAGGCCTGCCTTGCAAGAGCTCCTGAAAGAAGCACTAAATATGGAAAGGAAAAACTATTACAAGACACTAAAGAAGTACACTGAAGTACACAGATCAGTGACACTATGAAGCAACCACATAAACAAGTCTGCAAAATAGCTAGCATGATGATGACAGGATCAAATTCACACATAACGATACTAGACTTAAATGTAAATGGGCTAAATGCCCTAATTAAAGAACACAGAATGGCAAGCTGGATAATGAGCCAAGACCTATTGGCGTGCTGTCTTCAAAAGACCCACCTCATGTGCAAAAGACACACATAGGCTCAAAATAAAAGAGATGGATGAAAATTCACCAAGTAAATAGAAAATGGAAAAAGGCAGGAGTTGCAATCCTTGCTTCTGACAAAACAGACCTGAAACCAATGAAGATCAAAAAGCCAAAGAAGGGTATTACATAATAGTAAAGGGTTCAATTCAAAAAGGAGAGCTAACTATCCTAAACACATATACACTCAATACAGGAGCAGTCAGATTCATAAAGCAAGTTCTTAGAAACCTACAGAGACTTAGATTCCCACACAATAATAGTGGGACACTTTAACACCCCACTGACAATATTAGATCATCAAGACAGCAAATTAACAGACATCCAGGACCTAAACTCAGCTCTGGATCAAGTGGACATGATAGATATCTACAGAATTCTCCACCCCAAAAACAACAGAATATGTATTCTTCTCATTGCCACATGGCACTTACTCTAAAATTGATCACATAATTGAAAGTAAAACACTCCTTAGCAAATGCAAAAGAACTGAAGTCACAACAGTCTTTCAGACCACAGTGCAATCATATTAGAGCTCAAGTTTAAGAAATTCACTGAAAACCACACAACGACATGGAAATTGAACAACATGCTCTTGAAACTACATGGAAATTGAACAATGTGCTCTTGAACAACTCTTGGGTAAATAATGTAATTAAAGTGAACATCAAGAAGTTATTTGAAAATAATGAGAACAAAGAGACAATGTACAAGAATCTCTGGGACACAGCTAAAGCAGTGTTGAAGGAAATTTATAACACTAAATGCCTACATCAAAAAGCCAAAAGGATCTGAAATTAACACCCTAGCATCACAACCAAAAGAACTAGAGAACTAAGAGCAAACAAACCCCAAAGCTAGCAGAAGACAAGAAATAACCAAGATCAGAGCAGAACTGAAGGACATAGAGACATGAAAAACTCTTCAAAAAAAAATCAATGAATCCATTAACTGATTTTTTGAAAAAATTTATTAAAAAGATAGACAGCTAGCTAGAGTAATAAAGAAGAAAAGAGAGAAGAATTAAATAAACACAATTGGAAATGATAAGGGGGATATCACCGCTGACCCCACAGGAATACAAACAACCATCATATGATACTATGAACACTTCTATACACATAAATTAGAAAATCTAGAAGAAATGGATAGGGCCGGGCGCGGTGGCTCACGCCTGTAATCCCAGCACTTTGGGAGGCCGAGGCGGGTGGATCACGAGGTCAAGAGATCGAGACCATACTGGTCAGCATGGTGAAACCCCGTCTCTACTAAAAATACAAAAACTTAGCTGGGCACTGTGGCGCGTGCCTGTAATCCCAGCTACTCAGGAGGCTGAGGCAGGAGAATTGCCTAAACCCAGGAGGCGGAGGTTGCGGTGAGCCGAGATCGCGCCATTGCACTCCAGCCTGGGTAAACAAGAGCGAAACTCCGTCTCAAAAAAAAAAAAAAAAGAAAAGAAATGGATAAATTCCTGGACAAATACACTCTCCCAAGACTGAACCAGGAAGGAACTGAATGCCTGAAAAACCAATAATGGGCTCAGAAATTGAGGCAGTAATAAATAGCCTATTTATTTCTTGGTTGAAGAAATAGCCCAGGACCAGAAAAATTCACAACTGAATTCTACCAGACATACAAAGAAGAGCTGGTACCATTTCTACTTAAACTATTATGAAAATATTGAAAAGAAGGAACTCCTCCCTAACTCATTCTATGAGGTCAGCATCATCCTGATACCAAATCCTGGCAGAGAAACAACAAAAAAAGAAAATTTCAGGCCAATATCCTTGATGAACATTGATGCCAAAATCCTCAAAAATACTGGTAGACCAAATCCAGCAGCACATCAAAAAGTCTACCCACAATGATTAAGTTGCCTCATCCCTGGGATCCAAAGTTGGTTCAACACATACCAACCAACAAATGTAATTCATCTCATAAACCGTACCAAAGACAAAAACCACATGATTATCTCAATAGATGCAGAAAAGACCATCAATACAATTCAGCATCCCCTCATGTTAAAATGTCTCAATAAACTAGGTATTTGAAGGAATATACCCCAAAATAATAAGAGCCATATATGACAGACCCACAGCCAATATCATGCTGAATGGGCAGAAGCTGGAAGCATTTCCATTGAAAACTGGCACAAGACAAGGATACCCTCTCTCACAACTCCTATTCAACATAGTATTGGAAGTTCTGCCCAGGGCAATCAGGCAAGAGAAAGAAATAAAGTGTGTTCGAATAGGAACAGAGGAAGTCAAACTATCTTTGTTTGCAGAAGACATGATCCTATATCTAGAAAACACCATCATCTCAGCCCAAAAGCTTCTTAAGCTGATAAGCAACTTTAGCAAAGTCTCAGAATACAAAATCAATGTGTGAAAATTACTAGCATTCCTATATACCAAAAACAGGCAAGCAGGGAACCAAATCATGAATGAACTCCCATTCACAATTGCTACAAAGAAAATAAAATACCTAGGGATAAAGCTAACAAGGGAAGCAAAAAACCTCTTCACATAGAACTATAAAGCACTGCTCAAAGAAATCAGGAAGGACACAAACAAATGGAAAAACATTCCACACTCATGGAGAGGAAGAATCAATATCATGAAAATTGCCATACTGCCCAAAGTAATTTATAGATTCAATGCTATTCCCATTATACTACCATTGACATTCTTCACAGAATTAGAAAAAAAACTATCTTAAAATTCATATGGAACCAAAAAGAGCCTGAATAGCCAAGAGAATCCTAAGCAAAAAGAACGAAGCTGGAGGCGTCATGCTACCCAACTTCAAACTATACTACAAGGCTACAGTAAACAAAACAGCATGGTACTGGCATGAGAACAGACACATAGACCAATGGAACAGAATGGAGAACTCAGAAAAAGACCACACACCTACAACCATCTGATCTTTGACAAACCTGACAAAAAAACAAGCAATGGGGAAAGGATATTTAATAAATGGTGCTGTGAGGACTGGCTAGCCATATACAGAAAATTGAAACTGGACCCCTTCCTTATACAATATACAAAAATAACTGAAGATGAATTAAAGACTTAAATATAAAACCCAAAACTGTAAGAACCCTAGAAGAAAATCTAGATGGTACCATTCAGGACATAGACATGAGCAACAAATATTTCATGATAAAAACACCAAAAGCAACTGCATCAAAAGCAAAAATTGACAAATAGAATCTAATTAAACTAAAGAGCTTCTGCATAGCAAAAGAAACTATCATCAGAGTGAACAAACAACCTACAGAATCAGAGAAAATCTTTGTAATCTATCCATCTGACAAAGATCTAATATCCAGAGTCTACAAGAAAACTTAAATTTACAAGAAAAAAACAAGCAATCCCATTAAAAAGTGGGCAAAGACAGGAACAGACACTTCTCAATAGAAAACATACATGCAGCCAACAAACATGAAAAAAAGCACTCAACATCACTAATCATTAGAGAAATGCAAATCAAAACCACAATGAGATACCATCTCATGCCAGTCAGAATGGCTATTATGAAAAGTAAAAAAATAACAGATGCTGGCAAGGTTGCATGAGAAAAAGGAAAGCTTTTACACTGTTGGTGGGAGTGTAAAGTAATTCAACCATGGTGGAAGACAGTGTGGCGATTCCCCAAAGACATAGAGGCAGAAATACTATTTGACCCAGCAAACCCATTACTGAGTATATACACAAAGGAATATAAACCATTCTATTATAAAGATGCATATGTTCATTGCAGCACTATTCACAATAGCAAAGACATGGAACCAACCTAAATGTCCATCAGTGATAGACTAGATAAAGAAAATGTGGTACATATACACCATGGAATACTATGCAGTCACAAAAAGGAACAAAAGCATGTCCTTTACAAGGACATGGATAGAGTTGGAAGCCATTATCCTCAGCAAACTAACACAGGAAGAGAAAACCAAACACCACATGTTCTCACTTGTAAGTGGGAGCTGAATGATGAAAACATGTGGACCCATGGTGGGGAACAACACACACTGGGGCCTGTTGGAAGGGAGTGTGGGAGGAGAAAGAGCATCAGGAAGAAGAGCTAATGGACGCTAGACTTAATACCTAGGTGATGGGACAATCTGTGCAGCAAACCACCATGGCACACATTTACCTAAGTAACAAGCTTGCACATCCTGCACATGTATCCCTGAACTTAAAATACAAGTCGAAGAAAAAAATGTTAAAAAAAAAAAATGTCATGGTGGTACACACCTATAGTCCTAGCTACTTAGGAGGCTAAAGCAGGAAGATTGCTTGAGCCCAGGAATTTGAGGCTACAGTGAGCTATGATCACACCATTACACTCCAGTCTGGGGGACACAGTGAGACCCTGTCTCTAAATAAATAAATAAAGAGGCACATGCTCCCAGGTTATGCCAGTTCAACTGGCCCAGAATCATCAGCATCTCAGAGCGAGCACTTTTAAAATGTTGAGTCTTGGATATTTCACTTGCCTCATCCTAGTCCTGGACCCACACAGCAAATAGCCTTGGCATTTAGTGTTTCCCTCCAGAGCAAAGGGAGGAGCCATGGGAGAGAGAATGGGGTGTTGGAGAAGAACTTCAGAAGAGAGAGATTTATGAGAAATCTCTCATAAATTTATGGAAAGCCAATCTAAGGAAAGCAGGACTTTAAGTACAATGGAGGCTTCAAAGTTGACTTTTGCTTATTTTGCTTTTAAGTGGGGAAGCCATAGGATTTATGTGCATCACATTGAATTATGATCACTTGTATCTATAAAAACATTTCCCTGCTAGGCTTTAAGCTCCTCACGGGACTCTATCTTGTTCACTTTTGCCCTCCAGTTTCACCCCAGGAACAGAATTGCTATGCAAAAAAAAGTTAATTAATAATGTATCTTAATAAAAATTATATATCTTTAAAAAAAGTTAATTAATTATCTTAATAATGAGTTAGGAAAAATTAACATCCCCTCTCAGATGCTTCATATGCATTTCGTACCTCGACATCCCTTGTTTGTGAATAATTAAAACAAATAAATGAAAATTTTGAATGTTTTTGAGGTTGTTGAACAAATTATTCCAGGTTATGTCTTACCATTTTTCTCTCACTTTTCGTTACTTTAATCATTAGATGGCATATTTTAATCACTTTGTGTGGGATACTAATACGGTAGTTATCTGTACTCTGAAATAAATTTTAATATTCTTTTTATTCAATATAATTTTTTAAATTTATAAGGTACCATGTATTATTCATTGACAAGTCTTGGCTCATGATGCAGATTATATATCATTTTTTTCCATGTGTCATAAGTGGTCATTTAGATTGAAATAAAATTATATTTAATAGAACTCAGAGCCTGCAAATTTTCTTCCATTTCAAACCGATTTTCTCACCACTTCCCCCTGCCAAACATTATGGATGAAAAACCTTTCATTAGGACACTTAGAAGCTCATATTCTAATATTTATTTTTTCTCTAAAAGGCTTTCTTGGATCTAAAAATTTGTATAGGTTGATAGTGGAATCTCCTTGAGAGAAAATAAATGCCTTATCCACAAAGAAGTGAGAATACATATTATATAAATATATATTATATATATAGTCCATTGAAATTTTACCAGACTCTAAAGCCACTAGATTCTGCTCTTTTTCTTTCAATTTAAAGAAATTCAAAGTTCTTCTTTAAAACAATGTATAATTATAGAAAACTTATTAGTCAAAATTATTTTTATTTTAAATGCATTCTAAAATTTTTTAAAATTCTTCCATAGCTATAATTTTGCCTGCAATACTATACAGTTTAATAAATGCAGAAACTTTCTAGAAATATTTCCTTTGCTGATAGAAACTTACATACACCTCCTACTGAGGAAAACCAGGCTCAAAGGTGAGAAATATATAACTTAAAGAATCGCTCATGGCAATTCTAGAAACTCTAGCTTCTCTTTTCCTCGGCTTCTTTTGCCATCCAGAAATAGAAGCTTCGGCTTTTCTCCTTTCCCTGCCCTTTCTTCTAAGCAGGGAAATAAATAAATTATAAAACTAATACTACCAGTATGCTCTGCCAGCTCTCCCCAATGTTAGTTATTATTACCACATTTATTCTGACATTTTTGAAATCTCACAAAATAAGGTGTAAAGGGAAACCAGGCATGTTTCTTTTATCAACCCCTGTGTGTCACCAACTGTTTTGTTTGCTGGAACTGGTTGGATGAGAAAAGGGTGTTGGAAGTCTAGTCCTTAGGTGGGTCTCTCAACTTGATTTCCATCTGTAAGCACAGCCCTACCCACATACCCAATGGTCATCACGGAAAACAGGTGAGAATACAAAGGAAACTCAACTCCACTACTGGCAACAATTGACTCGACTTCAGGAAAATAAGTCCTAGAGGGAAAAGAGAGAAAGCCTGGAATCTTCTCTAAACCACTCATCCCAAGCCATGTCACGTGCACCCTAAGCTTCCATTTTATCATTTGGAAAATAGAAACAACTAATGCCTATTTCTCAAGGCAGTGTAGAGCTCAAATGACACAATGCAAGGAAAAGCAGATTGTAAATTCAATCTAGTTTTAATTTTGCATTCTTTTTTTTCCTGTGCATATGTATTTTCACTGTGCCAAAATTACATGCATTGTATCCTCTTAAAAAAAAACACACACACACATGCAGATTGAAAAACAATCCCCTTGGGCCTCCAACCCCAGTTATATCCATCATCTTTCCTTCCATAGAGCAACCATTACCAGGAGCTAGCATGCATCTGACCACATTGATTGCATCGGACCACACTGATTGCCACACTGCATTTGATGCATCTGACCACACTGATTGCACAAAGATATCTACTTCTTTTCCCTTTAGCTGCAGTTGTTATGCCATTTTGTAAACAGGCCACATTTATTTATTTATTTGTTTGTTTATTTATTTATTTATTTATTTATTTATTTATTTATTTTGAGACAGAGTCTCACTCTGTCACACAGACTGGAGTACAGTGGCGTGACCTTGGCTCACTGCAACCTCTGCCTCCCAGGTTCAAGTGATTCTCCTGTCTCAGCCTCCTGAGTAGCTGGGATTACAGGTGCCTGCCACCAGGCCCAGCTAATTTTTATATTTTTAGTAGAGATGGAGTTTCACTATGTTGGCCAGGCTGGTCTCAAACTCCTGGCCTCAAGTGATCCACCTGCCTCGCCCTCCCAAAGTGCTGGAATTACAGGCATGAACCACCATGCCCAGCCTATTCTTCTTTTAAAAGATATTTGTTTCCAGTATTTTATTAGCACAAAGTGGCCTGAAAGGAGCATCTTTATTCCATCTTTGTACACCAGTGTGAGCATGTAAGGCACGTAGTTCAAGCTGGAATTTCTAGGTCATTAAGGTTCAGGTATTCTACACTTGTGACACTTGTTGCCCAAAGCCTTTCCAATTCATTTACACATTCACCAGCAGGGTACATCAGAGGGCCTGTTTTCTCATATACTCAATATTTTCAGACTTTAAAAGTTTGGTCATTCCAATAAATAAAAGAAACGACATTTTGCTGGTTAATAGTCAGGATGAACTTCTTTTCACATAATGTATTAAATATTTGGATTTCTTCTCTGAATTGCCTGGGCAATCTTTGCTCATTTTTCTGTTCCATCATTTTTTTCTTCTTATTGAGGTATAAGGGTCTTTATGCATTTTGGATACTAATTATTTATGGTAGTGGTCACATATGGTAAAAATTTTTCTCCCCATCTGTTGCTTTTACATAAATTTTGTACATAGTAGTGTCCTTTGACTTGCAAAAGTCTCTACATTGACGTAGTCAAATATATTGTTTTCTTTTTACATATTGTGCTTTTTGTGATTTGTATTTTTAAAGTCTCCCATTAATCATGGTCATAAAGATAGTATACTACAGCCAGGTGTGGTGGCTCACACCTGTAATTCCAGCACTTTGGGAGGCTGAGACAGGCAGATCACTTAAGGCTAGGAGTTAGAGACTAGGCTGGGCAACATGGTGAAACCTCATCTCTACAAAAAGTACAATTAGCCAGGCATGGTGGTGCATACCTTCAATCCCAGCTACTCAGGAGGCTGAGGCACAAGAATATTTGAACCCAGGAGGTGGAGGCTATAGGAAGCCAAGATTGCCCCACTACACTCCAGCTTGGGCAACACAATGAAACCGTGTCTCAGTTTAAAAAAAAAAACAGCAACAACCAAACAGATATTATACTACAATTTTTTATTTTAAAGGTTCTTTTTTAATAAACCAAACATTTAATTTATCTGGAATTATTTTTCATGAATGGTGTGAGAAAGCAGTCTATTTTTAATGTCAAAGTCATTTTCCTAACATGAATGAATGGCTCATCATTTCCTCATTGATTTTTAATGTTATATTCCTCCTAGAACAATTTTCCATTTCTTTCCATGTTCTCCATTCTGATCCTGATCTATCTGTCTCTTCCTACACCAACAGCATGCTATGCTAATTACTACAGTCACTTAATAATGTGTCTTAATGTTTGGTAAGTTCCTTTTACAAACATGTCTTTCCTGCCCATTTACTATTCTATAAGGATTTCAGAATCTGGCCAGTTCCATTAAAAATCTCAGTGGGATTTTGGTATTAAAATAAATTCATAGATTCATTTGGAGAAAGTGTTCCAGCTGAATAATGTAGCTTGTATCTGCATTTACTTAGATCCTTTTTGTCTTTTCACAAAGTTTTATATTTTTTCCTTAAAGATATTATACATATTTGATTGGGTATGCAGTATTACTAGATTCATATTTTGTTGCTATACTGAATAGGACCTTACTGCTTACCTATTTAATTAGTTGCTACTAGTGTATGGGCACAATATTAATTTTTTATACCGATCCTATCTCAAGAAACCTGACTGAACTCTCTTACTAGCTTTATAGCATAGGTTTATCCTCTTGAATTTTCTGTAAATGGTTTGCAAATAATGAAATCTTGCCTTCTTTCCCTTTCAAGTCCTGATAGCTTTAATAGTATTTGAACATCTTGTATTCCTGGTACAAGCTGTCACTTATTTGTACAGCTTTGCTATTTTTTTCAATTTTTTTGTTTGAGTTTTCTTCTCAGTGTCCTTAAGTGATATTGACCTATAATTTTCAACTGACCTTATCCAGCATTCATTATACCCATATAAAATAAGTTTTATAAATTCTACTCTAGATATATTCTATGGCAAAATTTGTAGAAGGATACGTCTGTTCCTTTAAATTTTGGTAAAATTTAGTCATAAAATTCTCTGGTGCTCAAGTTATTTTAAGGAGAGAGGAATGTATTTTAAATCAATGTTTTGATGTTTTATTGACCTTTTAACTGAAGCTTGCTACTTTTGAGTCAAGATTAGTTATCATGTATTTGTTACATTGTTGATGTTCTCTTGTAAGATGCATATGTGGTCATGCATCATTTATGAATGAGGATACTTTCTGAGACATGAGTGATTAGGCAATTTTGTTCTTGTACAAACATCATAAATGTAGATATATTTACAAACACCTAGGCTGTCTGGTAGAGCCCATTGTTTCTAGGCTACAAACCCGTACAGCCTGTTACTGTACCGAATACTGCAGGCAGTTGGAGTACAATGGTACTCGTGTATCTAAACACAGAAAAGTAAAGTAAAATACTGTATTATGATCTCATGTGTCCAACAATGTATATGTAGTCAGTCATTAACTGAAATGTCATTATGCGGTGCATGACTGTAATTGGATTTTATATTCCAGTCTGAAACTCTTAACTGAAGATCATAGTCCACTTGCATTTCTGTGATTATTACATTTGAACTTAATTCTGCCACTTCGTTTCTTTTCTCTTTAACAGGCTTGCCCTTTATTTCCATTTTCCTGCCTCCAATTAAATTGATAGTATTTTTTTCTTCATGTTTTTCTCCCCAATACCAATTAAAAGCCATAGTCTATTTCTTTACTTTTAGGGATTACCTTTAAATTGTTAACATACATACTTAAAATTATGTTTTGTTACCAAATATTAAGTTAAGCATTACCTATTCCTCCCTCCACCACAAGACAAGAAACTTTAACTGTCCTTGATTTTTATCCAAATTCCACTGGAATTCAAACATTTGTTATTTGTTGTCAATCACTTCTTCCTTGTAGATGACGTCTCCCCCTCCACTCCCTCCCCTGTAGCGTCTGTGCTTCTCCTTTCACCTAGGATGTTCTAAAATGTTATTCCAATAAGTATAGACATATTTTTTGAATGCTGTTCAGATTTGGAGGTCTTCTGAGAATGTCCTTCAGTTCTCTCTTTAATTATTGCTCCCTCTATGTACCTCTTTCTGGGTTTTAAAAAATATATTAGATAAAGGTTGGAATTTCTTCTAGAACATATCTACTTTGTTTTCTATCTTTTAATATCTATGCTATATTTTTTCCATGGTTCTCTCTGACCAGTTATGCAAGTTATACAAGATGCATACTTCCCTCAATGACCTCCTCTGAGTGGCTCCGTTTGGAGCTTACATTTGGCACAATTCCAGGATTTGTGGCCCATGATGTAAAATTAGTTCCTGAATTTTTACAACTCATGTTTTAAAAAGCACTTGGAGTACTCTCATGGTAAGAGAAGGCATGATTCAGTCAACTAGAAGATAGTCTTAAGTGTAGGAGTCTAAAAGTTTCTCTGGAAGTGTCCAACTGGTTGTTGAGTAAAATGCTAAATTTTACTATGCTTCATCTTTTTAATCAAAAGGTAAATTATATAATCTCTCCGCCTCTGTCTGTCAATCAAAGAAGATTAATCTATAAATGCCTCAAAATATAAAAGTCAGTCATTACATGAATACAAATTATTTCCATGAATGCCACATTGTGCAAATCCTCATCCCTTGCTTTGTACGGAGAATGTCCTTCAAATCTGTCATCACTTATAGCCTTGTCTTTAAGGCAATTTCCTTCAACATGGAAATTAAGATTTGCCAGATGTCAGTGTAATCATGTTCTGAAATCATCCATCTCAGAAAACAAATAGTTTTAGGTGTTTTATTGTGTGCACATGTTTGATTTTCTTTGTCTTACATTTCCTTTAAAAAAGCAGCAAGACTTAACACAACCAGAGGCATTTGATAGGCCAAACCCTTAAATCAAGTGACTAAACTTTTCTGAGCAAAACAAAAAGGAATCTTAGAGGAATGTTTTAAAACAGGAAAGTTTATCATTAAAACAGCTCATATTTTTATTGAAATTTAGTTCTTTTAATAAATCAAGAAGTTCTAATTACAGAATTTTTGCCATATTAAGATAATCCACTCTTGAATAAGTTTTACAGTTTGTAGTATGCTTTCCTATACATAAATTATTTACTCTTCTGAAAAAGCCTACAAGTATTGCTTTACTAATGAGAAAACTGAGGTTAAGTGCAGTTAAACGACCTATGTAGAAACAAACCAAATCAGTGGCTGAACCCAGATTCACATTTATGCTGCCCATGCCAAGGTGTTTACTGCCTTCTCCAAGTCCAACTCTCTTTAAAATCATTTCAATGAAAATCACTGTAACAAACCAGACTTATGAGAGTCACTTAATGACTCCACAGTTTAAAGGTTGCTATGCAATTCTGCTGCCACAAAACAATTAGATACATTTTATTGTAATCAGATGCAATCTGTATTTAAACAGCCAAGCTTTTAGTCTATAATTATCTTAAGAGATTCTTCCCCAATGGGATAACAGAGATATCAACAACCATCACCACAATCCAGCTTTGGAACACTTCCATCCCCTTAGTAAGATCCTTCACACCCATTTACATTTATTCGCCCCTTCTTCCCCCCAGCCCTAGGCCATCACTAATCTACTTTCTGTCTCTATAGTTACCTTTTCAAGACATTTCAAATAAACAAAATCATGCACTTTGTGGCTTCTTGTGCCTGCTGTTTCTCTTTGAATAATGCTTTCGACATTTGCCCATGAAGTGTATGTCAGTAATTTGCTCCCTTTTATTGCTGAATAGTATATCGTTGTGTGAACATAACACGTTTGTTTATTCACTCACCAATTGGTAGACATCTGAGTAGCTTCCTCTTTTTGTGAACCAACTTTTACTGCAATTTGACAGCTAGTCGTCCACATTCTGTGTTCTCCTCTCCAGGACACCAACTTCCTAAGTGGCTGTGTGTGCCTGTAGAAGATAAGATCTGATGTCTCAGCTCCCTCCACTAATTATGACCCTTCTCAGTCCCTAGTCCAGTGGATTACAACAAAATTGGCCTTTAAAGACTAGTAAGATCATTATGTGACTTTTTCCATCTTACCTTTTTATTACCACACTATGAACGGGGTCATTTAAGGTATTTTTTTTCTAGCCTCTGAGCTGTGGTTACAGTTGCACAACTCCTATTTTACTGAGAGTCACTAAATTGTACACTTAAAGTAGGTGAAGTTTATGGTATATGAATTATATCTCAATAAAGTTGTTAAAAGGAGAAGGTTGGGGAGGACAGATGATAAAACATAGGTATAGAAACCTAAATGATAAGGTTCAACTTGTCAACCTGAGCAACAGATACAACCTCCAAAGACCCACAGACAATCCTGAATGAGTCAGTCAGCTGTTCATTAGCTTCAGGGTAATCCTGCTAGCATAAATCCTGTAACTGCTCTAAACTCTGACCATTCATATGCCAAGTCTTGGCCTTTCCTTGGTCTCTGTCACACTGGACAAATCCACACAACTGGGAAAAATGGGCAACAGTGCACAAGGCTAACAGAATACACTTTTTACACCATCAGAACTACCTTCAAGCTCTGTATCTGCCACTTCTTTGCAAAATAAGTCACCCAAAGTTTAGAGTAGATTTAACAAATCAAGATAAAAGAAACTCAGTTGAACCCAAATTTCAGATAAACAATGCATAATTTTCCAGTATATTGACTCATGCAATATTTGGAGCATACTTATATTTAAAAATTATTTGTTATGTATCTGAAATGCACAAATAACTAGAGATCCTATATTTTATCTAGCAACCCTACCAAATTTACATATCCCCTTGGTAATAGGGGGCATGTTAGTAAAACCAAAGTATAGAATTATGAGATTGAATAGGCCATTTAAATACATTAGCAACTGATCCCTAAAAATTAGCTTGCTATATAACTGTTCTTCTGCCTTAACTACCCCTTTAGATGTTCAATCATCCCCTGCATGTGGAGCCCCATCCTGAACCACAGTTGGCTTTGATGGGATGTCAACAAATCACTCACGTCTTGCTAATAATCCTACCACAAACAACTGGCATACAACAGTTAATCATTCACCATAGACTAAGTCCCAGGCATTTCACAAGAGGTAGTTCCTACCTATGGACAGGAACGAAGACTAGGGAAGGGAAAGAAGAAACTATGCTTAGATAATGAGCACAGTTCTGGGACTAGAACCCTCCCCCTGGACTCTTTTTTATGCCATCTACCATTAGTACTCCCACTGTTCCATGCTTAGGACAATTCATGGTGACAACAGGTTAAATCAAACCCAGGTACACAAGTTTTAGCCACCATAACAGCCAGCTCTCTCACACTCTGGAGTATAACAATGCCAGGCCATGCTCACCTGCCCTGAAGATAACAGCTTCAGGTAAGGAAGCAGATCTTTCAAATAACTTCCTGATTCTAAAAGCAATACAAAAAGAACAGTAGAGAAGAAAGAAAACAGTGACAACCTAGAACCTAATGACAACCTGTGAGGAAAAAAGTTAAGTAAATGCTACATGTAATTTTACACAGCTAGGATCATACTTTACTTTTATATCTTCCTTATTTACAATAACATAATTATTTTCCCCAAATATTTTCCAAATATATGATTCTTAATGAATATCTAACACTCCACAGATTAATTATATAAAGTAACCATTCTATTTGGTTGGTGCCTACTTCTTATGATTTTCAATATCAATAAGATCAACAGTCTTGTACAGATGCCTTTATTTGCATCAACATAATTTCCCTATGACATATTCCTATAAAGGAATTACTACATGGACAACTGCCAAATTTGTACTTCCACTAGTACTGAGAATATATAAGAGATCTACTTTTATAAGCCCCACATCTACATGCCAAAGATCTATTTCAATTCTAAGGACAAAAATCATTTATGGTTATTTTTGAGAGAATAATATCACTGACTTGTCTTTATTCCTGTCTTCAGGATGATTTTGCTATTCAAAGAACAGCAGAGAGCAGGGACCACCAGGAGTTCACAGATGTGAGGCCAATGTCCACTAACCATCCTCTGGTGGTCTACGGAATTCTGTAGCTGTCAAATATAGCTTTTATCTAACACTTCTTATTGGACTCACTCTCTGGGGTTGGAAGTAGCTACTAATAGAGTGTGAGAGTCTGGACAGCAAGATATTGGGCGACAGAACTGAGGAGAGAGCTGGGTGGCCAAGTGCTCACCTACTGGAGTTCCAAGAATAAATCACTAGGTGGCCCATTTATATTGGGCTCTGTCCAGTGGAGGATGAGCTACAGGTAAACATGAGCATCATGGATCTCAGAGAGGTAAAAGCATAAGAGCATTGACTGAGACTGGTGTTAGTGAATAATAGTGGTCATAACCCATAGTTCTGTAACAGAATAAACTCCAGTTGTCATTATTTTTTTTTAGCAGCAAAGTAGTAGGCATATTTTAGTCTCTAATTGATCCATTGTATCTGACCAGCTAGCTACAAGGAGACAGATGTAGATTTGTTTGAAAGACCAGATATGAAACTTTCTAGAATGAGAAAGGACAGATGATTTTAGTGAAAACAAACTGTTTAAAAGTCATTAGAACCAAAATAATTTGAAGGCAAAAATCACAGGTCCTGACAATTATCGGGGGTCTTGGCATAGGTTAAAATTACATCATTTTGGAGAAAGTATTACCAGCTACTTAGATAATGTCTGAGATTTAGAATAAGGGGAATCTAATACTGAAATGCAGAGATACAGTAGCTCAGAAGTCTAAGGAAGATGGTAAATGTTGCAAAAGGCCTTCTGGTTGTTTCAAGATGCCTATGGAGGGGTGTAGCTGTCACACATAGTTACATAGTATTCTATAACAACGCAGGCTCAGGGTGACCAGAAGTCTTTCAATATAAGATAGGCAGTACAGTAGACCCCTAATTGCCAGTTACATGCCATGAAGTCAGAGCGAGAACATACAGATCCAGGTTGCTTTAGCCAGGTGGTGGTTCTGCCTTCTTAAACTTAAAGGGTTCTAGCCTCTCCCAGTATGAAGTATTGAGTTCAATTTTATAGTGGATACTTTATTTTTTAGAAACTTTTCTAAACTTTTTGGAAGTTAAATATACCAAGCCCACAGAAAAGATAATACAATCCAAAACATAAGAATGGATTTTGATTAAAAACTTTAAACATTTAAAGTTGTTGAAATAGATATCAGTTGGCCCTTGATTTTAGAAAAAATAATAGGGCTTATGGTGACATTTGTTGATTTTAGTATTAGAGTATTTAAAGATAGTAAGCAAGGAAGTCTTCAAAGCTTCAGCTAATAATTATGAAGAAGTTTTTTAGCTTTAATAAAATTTCACTGCATAACTTCTAGTTTTCCATATTATTTAGATATTTTCACATTTGTATGTATCTTCTTATCTTCTCCCTCTTCAGACTACAGAGCCCCAGAGCAGAATGGGCCATAGAACATGGGTAGAGAAGGCATTGTTTGCCTCCCCTTTTCTTCGAGGCAGAGTTTCGTTCTTGTTGCCCAGGCTGGAGTGCAATGGGGTGATCTTGGCTCACCGCAACCTCCGCCTCCCAGGTTCAAGCCCCAGCTACTTGGCATGCACCACTACGCCCAGCTAATTTTTGTATTTTTAGCAGAGACAGGGTTTCTCCATATTGGTCAGGCTGGTCTCAAACTCCTGTCCTCAGGTGATCCACCCGCCTCAACCTCCCAAAGTGCTGGATTACAGGCATGAGCCACCACGCCCAGCCCTGTTTGCTTTTAAATATTTCTTTCATTCAGTTGAAGTTTGTCTTCTGCCTCATTCTTACACTTTTCTTTCATTGTATTTTGGAAGAATGAGTCAACATTATTACTGGAGAAAAATAGCAGTGTCTAATAGCAGTTCATTAGATTTACCCATAATTGTTCAGCTAGTGATATTTATTCTGTTTTCTATGCTCAAATTAGAAATGTCACATATCTGTATTAATACTATGTGTCATTAATATCCTTGGGTTAAATCCTTTAATTTTAAAGTAATTGTTGCAAGAAAAAAAAATGTAAGAGCAAAGGACAGAATCCAGTATAGAATATACACATCTAGATTCATTTCTGCACCATTCTTGGAAGAGTCCTGAGTGCTATTTTAGTGAATATTAAAATATCTGTTGTTGAATCATTATCTGCTACTTAAGACATAAGTAAACCCAAGTTAGAGAGTTAGATCAAAAGCCTCTGAACAAGACAGATCCCTATCAATAAATGGTTATCAATAGCCAATAAGCTTGATTTTTAGTCCTTTACTCAATTTGCTATAGTCTAGGAGTCAAAATTGGGAATTTTTGATCCACACCTCAGAAGATCAAATTCAACCTAAAGAAAAATTCAAAATATTTGGCAGCTTTTCAAAGAATTTGATATCTCACATGGGGGAGTGAGGGAGGGAGAGAATTTCCCTAGAGCTCTGACTTCTCTTGAACTCAGAAGTTCAGATCGTGGAGCTATATGTTACCTTCTTACATGGCAACAATCTGCTGGTTCTCCTTAGCTGCTGCCTTCTTTAGACAAGGCATATGCTGTCCCATTCACCACAGTCCTCACTCTTCTCCATCACTACTCCTGGGCCACTTCCTTCATTTACATAACTTGCTTGGCCACTGTAGGTATTTTACTTAGCCAGCAAATATGGCAGGCAGACAGGGCTTCATCTTTTCTCCTTCTCCCCACACAAGCAGGCCTTTAGCCCTTAACAGCCTCTGCTTTATTTCTGACCGTGACAATGAGGCTATATGGTAGACTTACAATACAGACACCAAGCAGATCACCCTGAACTTCATCTCCTACCTAGCTGGTTGGAACAAGAAGTCTAATTTCTAGGCTTAGGATTACACTCCAAATGTCCAGAGAAAAGAAAAAAGAACTACAAAAGTGAAGAAATCAATCAAGGTCACATAGCCATTCCAAGCTGTTCTGGGTCTACGACCCATATTTTTTGCTTTGAGAATCCACACCTCAGAAGATCAAAAAGCACTGAGGAATTCCCCATAACAAATTATTACAAGTCTCTAGGGTGGCTGCTCTGAGGGCTCACAGCTTAGACTTAATAGAGAGCATCTGCCTCACCATGAAGTATTCAGTAGCCTTCAGTCCTACCCTGCCAGTGATCTCTCATTGGAGTGGAACGGGCTGTCCAGCATGGTGAAGAAGCAAGCTGAGAGGAAGAGTTTGTTACTTTGTTTTGATTTTCTACTTTGGGTTCTAACAAAAGGATTCCAGAAGAAAGCAGCAAATCAAGTAAGTACCTCCTCATCGGGTTGCCTACTGATGTTTTCACTCACTCTCCAGGATATTCAAAGAGAGGCTCAGAAGTCTTGGCATAAAGAAATCTTTTTATTTTCCATGATCAAAATTGCCTAGCCAGAAAGGGCATCAAAGCCATGGTATCTTCAGAGGAAGAGATAAATTCACTCCAGGCTGACAGGAGGGTCACGTTGGCCATTTCTTCCCTTGCCTTAGAAGGAGGGAAGATAAGGGAAGACCAATTTTGACTGGCAAATAGAGAATGCCTCAAGAAAGTGGAGATATGCCACGGATCACTTCTTTTTTTTTTCTCCTTGAGACAGAGTCTTGCACTTGTCACCCACGCTGGAGTACAATAGTGCAATCTCAGCCTCTGCCTCCTGGGTTCAAGCAATTCTCCTGCCTCAGACTCCTGAGTAGCTTGGATGACAGGCATGCACCACCATGCCTGGCTAATTTTGTATTTTTTTTTTTTAGTAGAGACAGGGTTTCTCCATGTTGGACAGGCTGGTCTCGAATTCCTGACCTCAGGTGATACACTTACCTTGGCCTCCCAAAGTGCTGGGATTATAGGTGTGATCCATCACCCCGGCCAGATCAGTTCTTTCCAATGTGCATACAAGTCACCTGGAAATCTTGCGAAAATGAATGTGGGTTCTAATTTGGCAAGGCCAGGGTGGAACCTGAGGCTCTCATGAAGCTCTCCCAACATGCTGATGCTGCTGATCTTTTGACTACATTTTGAGTAGCAAACCCATAGACATCATGGACAGAGGTTTTAGAAAGAAAGAATATAATTTGCGATTTACTTTCATACAAGATATGCATGTAGATGGCAACTAGAACCTTATAGCTGAGTTGCATGATCTTGCCAGGAAAGTCATCATTCACATAAGAAGGAACAAGCCAGCATTGAGTCTCATGGTGTAAGGGTAATGGAGGCTGGGTTCAAGGGGCTCAGAAACATACACAGAAATCAAGAAGGGGGAAAAGCCAGCAGCAGTCATAGAAACAGCAACAAAGTTAATCAATTGAATAAAGAAGTCAATGTTTGAACAGCAGAATAGCAGAGAACAAGGTAGCCTGAGGTACTTGCTAAAGTCAAGCTCAGCTAGCATTGAAGAATGCCAGATAAGAATTAACCAGGTCTTGGAGACCAGACAGACTCACTGGCACAGAGCAGGCAAACCTCAAAGTCTTAACAAGGAGCAACAGGAAGAAATCAGCACAGGCAAACAAAGAATGCCACCGTGAGCACTGGGCCACAGATGGAGAACTAGGCAAGCAGGGAGATGCCTAGGTGTGAGATATGAACATACCTGCTGATCGTCAGCTTCTAGAAGGAACCGAGCAAGGGAAATAAAAGTATCCTAGTTCCAGAGGAAATTGTATGTGCGGCAAGAAATCCAAGATGGTCTGAAGTGTGAGAACTGGAACTCTGAGCAAAGGCCCAGGTCTGTGACCCATATTGAATCAGTAGCAAAGTTGTATGTTACTGAGGCAACTAAAAGCCTTATATTCCCTCTCAGCACAGAGTGGTCCCAGAGCCTGTGTGAGGTGGAATCAACAGGTGTTCAGTTAAGTGGCTATACATGTGAAAATTAGCAAACAGTGCTAGGCTGGTTAGTAGAGCAGTGAGTCTCAAAGTACAGTCCCAAATCAGCAGTATCAGCATCACCTGGGCACCTGTCACGACATGTGAATCCTCAACCCCACCCCAAACTTAACAAATCAGAAATTCTGGGGTTGGAGCCCAGCAAGGCATGTTTTCACAAGTCCTCCAGAGAATTCTAATGCACCATGCTCAAGTTTGGGAAGTACTGCGGTAGTTTATTCAAAGTATAAATGGGGACAAGGCCAGGTGTGGCAAAGGCGTGGCCTTAATCATGATGCTTTCAAAGAGCTGGTGAAGACTGAAATCAGTTACAGGGGAAGAAAATCCAGTAGAGAGAATGTGAAAGAATGATTAACAAGATGTTCAGGGGTTAACAGAGTCAGGCAATGATATTAAAAGGCAGATTTATATCAATGTTGAAGGAACATCCAACCATGTGTGGAGTATTCATATTTTCATTCTAATAATGAGAGAAATCATGAGTGTCAAAGGGGGTTGAGGCGTGTGTTTGAAAATGTTCATGCTGTATTTTTAAGACAGTCACCTCAAAGAAATGTTATTTGGAGCGCATGCTTATGAAGATTTCCTCTCAGTGGGGGGAAAACAAATATGATGTGACCTAATGTGATCCATTTGATAGAAATATTGAGAAGAAATGTGTTTTAACTATGTGTTTGTTTAAACACAGGTGTAGGATGAAAACATATGTGTAGGTCTTTATACTTACTGATTCAGCAAATATCTCTATTCGGACACTAAGGATGCAAAACCACATCAACCACAATCTCCTTCAAAATATTTGCAGTCCAGTGCTAGGAGAAGGCAATAAATTCACAACTGGCACAGATACACTAGAGGTTTGCCCCCAATAAGGCAGAGAACTTTTCTCAAAAGAGAGAAATCCTTAGTTTGACTCTGAAGAACAATTCAAATAATATTGTAGTAGAAGGAATGATATGTAGGGAAGACATGGAGGCAGGAAAGAACTGGGAAGTGCTGGAGGCTTAGAATGGCTGGGGTAAGAGGACACAAGGCTAGAGAACTCGCAAGCAGAGACCAGCTCATCATGGTCCTAGGAGCCATCCTGGTAACACTGGTGAGCCAGGGAGGACCAGGAACAGATGTGCCCTTCAGAAAGACTGCTCTGTCTCAGTCATAGGGTGAATGGATTGACAAGGGGATCAGGAATGAGGTGAGCAAGATCAGTAAGAAAAAGATGACCATGCCCAAGCGTGGTGTCTCGCGCCTGTAATCCCAGCACTATAGGAGGCTGAGGTGGGTGGATCATTAAGTCAGGAGATCAAGACCATCTGGTCAACATGGTGAAACCTTGTCTCTACTAAAAGTACAAAAAATTAGCCAGGCGTGGTGGTGCGTACCTGTAGTCCCAGCTACTGGAGAGGCCAGGGCAGGGAAATCACTTGATCCCAGGAAGCAGAGGTTGCAGTGAGCCGAGATCGCACCACGAAAGAAAAAAGATGACCATAACTAAGGTGATGGACTAGGGCATCAGAGTTCAGGAATGCAGAAATTATGCAGTTCTAAGAGATGGCAGGGCTTATGATGGGAGAAAACTAAGATACACAGATCAATTGTGTACCTGGATCAATTGTGGAATGAGCCTTAGCAATCTTTTTTTTACCAATACTAGCAATAAGTGTGATATCAATTTGGTTATCTTTATGAACTAGAGACAATTTAGGGCCATCCCTGTAATGATGTCAGTCTTACATTTCAATCTGCTTTTTGGAGTGGGAGAAGAAGGGCTTGCTGAGGCCACAGTCATTGCTGCACATCTATGAGAATACAGCAGTGACAGGATAGGAATGCACCCCCTCTCTCCCAGACCTTTCCAGATGCTGGCAAGGGGTGTAGGTTATATACTTCTCAGGCCAGGAATGGAGTTCACATCACCTGCAGGCCATCCTACCTGGTCTTCAGGAAAGGCAACTACAGCCCTCTTCTCCCTCTAACCTTAAGTGGAAGAACTCCAACAGAAATTGAGGGAAGTCATATTCAGGCCCCAATAGCCAGAGCTCTCGTGATAGTTGCTTCCATGAATGGAACCACAAGAGTTAACCTTTCTTTCTCTCTCCTGCTGCTGCTGTGGCTGCTAAGTCCATTCCCTTTGGTGGGATTAGTATGGAGAGACAAAAACTATGGGTTCTTTCTGCTTGTAAAGGCGATATCCAGCCTCATCTTAGCAGGCCAAGCAAGGCCAGAAGGCAGTTCGCAGAAAAAGATGTTGGCTCAGGTCTGGCCCTGCTCTGAGTCTCAGAGAGGAGTAGGGGTAGGAGGAGGAGATAAAATGAGTTATTGGGGTTTCTGCACAGTCCAGATCAATTCACTGGTTGGTAATAAGATGGGCATTTGCTGGACACAGAGGCTGTAAAAGCAGAGTGGGCATATGCCTCAGGTTCCCTTGGTCATACCTCAGTCCCTCAAGTGCAGGGTACAGATACTCCAATTCTGCTCCCAGAGATATGACTAACACCAAGTAAGATATAGAGGATAGTTTCATACTGAGGAGTAGAGATTTTAAATGTTCTAAATGTCCTGAGGGATTTACAATAAAATAATAAATAGTTTTTCCTGAGTGGCAGGATTTCAGGTAATTTTAAAATTTTTCTTGTCTTTGATCATCAGAAACTTCTATAATAAATATAGTTTCCATTGGTGATAAAAGAAATTAAAATTATTTAAAACATCATTACCATATTGAACATAAAATCCAATGTGAAAAAGTTTGATACTTTTCCACATATCTAGGAGACATAAATATGTATACATATGTAACAGTACCTAAAAAAAAAGAAAACTAAAGTGAAAAACCTATGTTAGAAGGTAAGTATTTTAGAATAACTGGTCAAAATTGAAAATATCGTCCATTGTATTATTCAAAGATGTGGAAAATCTACCCAAGTGCTACTGAAAAGATTACTAATCACAGCTGAGAAACTATACAAGACTGTAAATTCCCTTATGTAAGCCTAGTATGTTAGAGTCCTATTTCAACACACTGAATTCTGATTAGCATCCTTAGGTGTAGGAGCTATAGTAGGCAGTAGGCACCTCAAAGATCAACAAAGATATATTCTAAAATGAGAGACTAAAATAATTCATAATGATGAGAAAGAAATGAGGTAAGCCAAAATAAAAGATTGCAGTATCAAAGAGCCAGTATTGTCAATTTAAAAATCAGTGTGTATGGATTTTAGATGATTTTTATCTTCCTTAGAGTTTTCAGCTTTTTCTGATTTTTCCATAATGAACCCCATTAAAAAGTGGGCAAAGGACATGAACAGACACTTTTAAAAAGAAGACATACATGCGGCAAACAAGCATATGAAAAAAGCAGAATATCACTGATCATTAGAGAAATGCAAATTGAAACCACAGTGAGATACGACCTCACACCAGTCAGAATGGCTATTATTAAAATGTCAAAAAATAACAGATGCTGGCAAGATTGTGGAGAAAAGGGAACACTTATACACTGTTGGTAGCAGTGTAAATTAGTTCAACCACTGTAAAAAGCTAAAAGCAGAACTACAATTTGACCCAGCAATCCCATTATTGAGTATATACCCAGAGAAATATAAATCATTCTACCATGAAAACACATGTGTGTGAATGTTCACTGCAGCACCATTCACAATAGCAAAAAAAAAAAAAAAAAATAGAATCAAACTAAATTCTCATCAGTGACAGATTGGATAAAGAAAATGTGCTATTAAGTATGTATACACCATGGAATACTATGAAGCCACAGAAAACAACGAGATTATATCTTTTGCAGGAACATGGATGGAACTGGAAGCTAGTATCCTTAGCAAACTAATGCAGGAACAGAAAACCAAATACCACATGTTCACACTTGTAAGTGGGAGATAAAGGATGAGAACTCATGAACACAAAGAAGGGAACAAGAGACGCTGAGGTCTACTTGAGGGTAGAAAGTGGGAGGAGGGAGAAGATCAGGTAAAATAACTATTGGGTACTAGGCTTAATATCTGGTGATAAAATAATCTGTGCAACAAACTCCTATGATACAAATTTACCAACAAAACAAATCTTCACATGTACCCCCAAACCTAAAATAAAAGCTTAAAAATTTTTAATTTAAAATCTATATACTGGAAGAAAAAATTTATAAAACACATCCAACAAAGGCCTTGTATCTCAAATATATTAAGAACTCTCAAAACTCAACAATACAAGGTACATACAGGGTTCTAATTTTTCTCCATCCTTGTCAACTCTTATTTTCCTTTAAAAAAATACAGCAACCCTAGTAGATGTGAAGTGGTACCTCATTGTGGTTTTGATTTGCATTTTCCTAATGATTAATGCTGTTGAGCATCTTTTCATTGGTTACTGGCCATTTGTTTGTCTTTGGAGAAGTGTCTATTCAAATCCTTAGCCCATTTCTAAGTTGTGTTTTTGTTGTTGCTGTTGTTGTTATTGTTGAGTTATAGAACTCTTTATATCATTAAATATATGACTGGCAAATATTTTTTCTCATTCTGTGGGTTGTCTTTTCACTCTCTTAATAGTGTCTTTGGATGCACAAATGTTTTTAATTTAAATCATCCAATTTATCTATTTTTTCTGTGGTTTCCTATGCTTTAGTGTCATACTTAAGAAATCATTGCCTCAAAATGATATAGAATTACCATATGACACAGCTATTCTATTCCTAGGTATATACCCCCAGAGAATTGAAAACAGGGACTGAAACAGGTACTTGTACACAAATATGCACAGCAGCATTATTTAAAATAACCAAAGGGAGAAAACACCCACAAGTCTATCAACAGATGAATGGATAAACAAAATGTGTTATATCCATATAATAGAATATTATTCAACCATAAAAATGAATCAAGTTCTGATAAATGCTGTAATATAGTTGAATCCTGAAAAGATTATCTTTGCTAAACGAAATAAGCCAAATGCAAAAGAACAAATGTTGTACGATTCTACTTTTATGAAATATCTAGAATAGGCAAATTATAGAACCATAAAGCAGATTAAAGTTTAACAGGAGGTAGGGGGAATGAGGAATAGGGAGTTAATGCTTATGGACATAAATTTCTGTTTGGGGTAATGAAAATATTTTGGAAATAGTGGTAATGGTTTTACAGCATTGTGAAAGTTATAAATGTCACAGAATTATATGCTTAAAATGGTGAAAATGACAAATTTATATTGTATATATAATCACAACAAAAAACTCAACTGTTAAATAAATGTAATTGTGAAGAAGACAAAGAACACAGATATTTCAC
Organism: Callithrix jacchus; assembly: GCF_049354715.1. NCBI lineage: Eukaryota > Metazoa > Chordata > Mammalia > Primates > Cebidae > Callithrix > Callithrix jacchus. Next base: position 23,895,741 of record NC_133524.1, read on the forward strand.
TGACAAGGATAGCCAAATAAGCACATGGAAAGATGGCCTACTTACTCAGATATTAGAAAAATGCAAATTTTAACCACAACAAGATATCACAACATCTATACCAGAATGATTAAAATAAAAAATAGCAGAAGACCAAATTCTGGCAGGGAGGTAGAACAACTAGCTCTCTAGTGTATTACAGGTAGTCATATAAAATGGCATGGTCACTCTGGAAAACAGTTTGATGGCTTCTCATAAAATTAAACATGTGATGAACATGACCACACAATCATACTCTTGGGCCTTTATCCCAGGGAAATGAAAACTTATGCTTACATGAAATCCTGCACACGAGTTTTCATAGCAGCTGTGTTTATAGTATCAAAAACTGGAAACCACACAAATATCCTTCATTGTGTTAATGGTTAAATAAACTCTTATCCATCCATACAAAGGAATATTACTCAACAGCAAAAAAATACAAACTATTGACTCAGGAAATACCATAGATGAATCTAAAGAGCATTATATTTAACAAAAGTCACTCTCAAAATGTTACATACCATATGATTTCATTTACATAGTATTCTTTTATAGAGGGGGCATGAGGTCTTGCTACATTGCCAAGGCTGGTCTTGAATTCCTAGGCTCAACTGATCCTCCCACTTCCACCTCCCAGGAGAGATGGAAAGCACATTTGTAGTTGCCATGGTGTGCAAATGTAAAGTGGTAGCATGAGATAGTTACTTTGTGGTGATGGAACTGTTCTATATCTTGACTGTCATGGTGGTTATATGAATCTACACATGGAATAAAATTGCATAAAAATACAAATACACACACAAAAATTAACACATCAAAATGTTGAAAACCAAACAAGATCTATAATCTAGTTAACAGTGTTGTACCAATGTCAGTTTCTTAGTTTGATACTATACTACAGCTGTATAAAATATCACCACTGGGAGAAACTAGAAGAATACACAGGACTCTATGTACTATTTTTGCAACTTTCTGTGGGTCTATAATTATTTCAAGATAAAAACGTTTTTAAAAACACATCTAAATTGGTACATGAATACCATGGACACATTTTATCTTGCTTCTTTGGCAAATGGGAAATTTCTCATAAAAAAGTAACGTTAAACTAACACAGTATAAGGGTGACCACAATACTATATTTGGTATTGTAGCATAAGAAAGATTCCTTTAAAAATTGGTATATGAGAATGAAAATGAAAATATAGAAACCTGATACAAAATGCATCCACTGTAGAAATGGCCAAACACAAATGAAACTAAGTAAACCATATTTTTTAAATGTATATAGTGCACCAATTCCTCCCATTTCCCAAACTGTCCATGCACAAAATCCTTATTTATACTCGTGGTTTTATTTCTGAGTACAGAAGCAAAGTATATATGTCACTCTTCCTAGAAGAGGGTGGGTAGTGATGAATATACATTTTTTAAAGAAGAGGAAACTTGAAGTTGTAAAGCAAACAAGGAATTAATGTGGGTGGCAGAGCAAGAGTGGAGGGCTTTGCAGTGAAGCTGGGGATAGACAAAAAAAAGCTGAGGGAAAAGAGACCTGTGGTTCAAATCAACTTTTGTGATGGGAAAAACAAAATACTGAAGAGTACTCTGACAGGAAATGGAAAAGCTCATCAGAACACCTTCTGAGGACTGACCACAACCTCCTCATACCCCATGAAAGGGTAAAGTACAGGCTACACTGGCAAATGTCAGGGTGAGGGTCTCTGCAACTGAAGAGATGCATCTTGCAGACAGAAAAACTAAAGAAGTGTGGACTACATCCCTAGGGGCACTTGGGTGAAAAGCAGGGAAATGGCTCTGTCATCACATCTAAGGGACAAAGGTGGAGGCAAAAGAGAATACAAAACCAAGAGAGTTGGTAGCTTTAAAGTAAACAGAGTAAAAAGCAAAGGCAGGAGTTTTGTTTTTGAAATAGTGTTTTACTTGTGATAAGTTGAGGACACTTTAGCAATCTGAAAATGATCACCAATTGTTATAGCAAAGATAAAACCAACAAAACAATAAATACAGCAGTTAGAAAGCTAGCGATCATTTCGTTTGGGTTCCTCCTAGTGTTTTATAACTTGGATATGTAGGTTGTAGGAATCAGTTCGGGGGTTAGGGTGTGCAGGTTTCCTCCTGAAAGTGAATAATCAAAAGATATTTTGCATCATCTAATATAAATCCTGGAGAAATATGACTGACAAATTGTATATGACAAAAAATAAAATAAAATAAAATAAATGAAGTTCCACATTGGAAGCAGTCCCACACCCTGACTCTACACACAGTCTCCATGTGGTTCTGACCTTGGCCCCTCTGTCATGTTCTGGGAAGGGGAAGAGAGTTGGATGTGGACTGTGGTAGAAAGGAACATCTCCAAAGAGAGTGCTAGTCTCCTCTGTGGAAGTTCTGGGGCAGGGTCCTGAAATCTGCCTTTGAAAGAAGAGCTCCAGAAGAATTGACATGGTGATCTTTGATTCACCCTTTCAGCAGCACACTTCCACACTGCCATTGGCTGACAATAAGTTCTGCTCCTGAACTTTAATCCTGTTTCCAAAGATGTTTATAAGAAGTACTGGTAGTAACCATGAGGCTAGTTTAATTTCCTTTCAGTCCTTTATGAGGCCCCAGTTCTTTTTAAATTAATCTTGGCAGAATGCATTGGTCTTCAGCTTCAACATAATTCAGAAAGGAAACAAGAGGTACACGAGGAGGAATGAGATGTTTAAAAACATAATAAAAATGCCAGAGAGGATCCATGATGGCCGAATAGGAACAGCTCCAGAGTGCAGTTCCCAGCAAGAACTATGCAGAGGGTGAGTGCCCACCACATTTCCAAACAAATTTTCACTGCCCACAGGCCAGGAGATTCCTGAGCCAAAAAGCACCATGAGTTTTCAGCATGGTGGTTTCAGCTGATGCAGTCTTGGTGCACAGAAACTCACACAAATCTGGGGGGCCGTTTCAACTGGTGCCTGGAACACCTGGGAGACAGAGCTGCCCATTCAACTAAAAGGGAGGGGGCAGAGACAGGGAGCCAGGCGATTCTGGAGGGTATCACCCACACCACACAAGCAATCTGAAATGCTCTGGATTGAGAGTTTTGCAGCAAGCACAGGATGGCCCAGCTCAGTGAGGGAAGGGCAACCACCACTACCAAGGCAGTCCACTACTACAGAGGCAGTTGACACAGCAGCTGGGCAGAGCCTGTGGCAGCTCAGCAACACCTCTGCTGGCAGACTGTGACTAGACTACTCTGTGTGGGGCAGGGCATCTATGAGAAAAGGCAGCAGCACATCAGGAACTTATAAATAAAGCTGACCTTCCTAGGATAGAGTATCTGGGAAAAGAGGTGGTTATGAGTTCCACTGCAGCAGACTTAAAAGTGCCTGCCCAGCAGCTCTGCACAGAACAACAGAGCTCCCAGCACAGCACCGGAGCTCCTATAAGGGACAGACTGTCTCCTCAAGCAGCTCCCTGACGCCTGTATACCCAAAGAGATACCTCATAAAGGAGAACTCAGGCTGACATCTGACAGGTACCCTTCTGGGACAAAGATGACAGAAAAAGAAACCAGCAGCAACCCTTACTGTTCTACAGCCCCAAGTGATCCCCAGGCAAGCAGGGTCTAGACTGGACCTCAAGCAGTCCTGCAGCAGAGAGGCCTGGCTGTTAGAAGGAAAACTAAGAAACAGAAAGAAATAACTTCATCATCAACAAAAAGGACATCCACTCAGACCCATTCAAAATCACCAACTACAAAGATCATAGGTAGATAAAGCCACTAAGATGGGAACAAACCAGCACAAAAATGATGAAAACATCCAAAACCAGGATGCCTCTCCTCCTCCAAAGGATGACAACTCCTCACCAGCTAGGGATCAAAGATGGATGGAGAATGAATCGGATGAATTGACAGAAACAGGCTTCAGAAGGTGGGTAATAACAAACTTCTCAGAACTAAAAGAACATGTGCTAACCCAATGCAAAGAAACTAAGAACCTAGAAAAAAGGTTAGATGAGATGCTAACTGGAATAAACAGCTTAGAGAAGAATATAAATGACCTGATGGAGCTGAAAAACACAACACAAGAACTTTGCAAAGCATATACAAGTTTCAATAGCTGAATCAACCAAGCAGAAGAAAGGATATCAGAGATTGAAGATCAGTTCGATGAAATAAAATGAGAAGGCAAAATTAGAGAAAAAAGAGTGAAAAGAAATGAACAAAGCCTCCAAGAAAGATGGGATTATGTGAAAAGACCTGATCTACGTTTGATAGGTGTACCTGAATGTAACAGAGAGAATGAATCCAAGCTTGAAAACATTCTTCAGGATACTATGCAGGAGAACTTCCCCAACATAGCAAGCCAGGCCACCATTCAAGTCCAGGAAATACAGAGAACACCACAAAGATAGTCCTTAAGAAGAGCAACCTTAAGGCACATAATGGTAAAATTCACCAGGGTTGAAATGAAGGAAAAAATGCTAAGGGCAGCCAAAGAGAAAGGTCAGGTTACCCACAAAGGGAAGCCCATCAGACTCACAGCTGATCTCTCCGCAGAAACACTACAAGCCAGAAGAGAGTGGGGGCCAATATTCAAAATCCTTGAAAAAAAGAACTTTTAACCTAGAATTTCATATCCAGACAAACTAAGCTTCATAAGAGAAGGAGAAAGAAAATCTTTTATGGGCAAGCAATTGCTTAGAGATTTTGTCACCACCAGGCCTGCCTTACAAAAGCTCCTGAAAGAAGCACTAAACAAGGAAAGGAACAACCAGTACCAGCCACTCCAAAATTGTACCAAATGGTAAAGACCATTGACACAATGAAAAAAATGTGTCAACTAACAGGCAGAACATCCAGCTAGCATCAAAATGGCAGGATCAAATTCACACATTAAAAAATAACCTTAAATATAAATGGGCTAAATGCCCCAATCAAAAGACACAGACTGGCAAATTGGATGAAAAGTGAAAACCCACGGATGTGCTGTATTCAGGAAACCCATCTCACATGCAAGGACACACATAGGCTCAAAATAATGGGATGGAGGAAGATTTACCAAGCAAATGGAGAGAGAGAGAAAAAAAGCAGGAGTTGCAATCCTAGTCTCTGATAAAATGGACTTTAACCCCACAAAGATCAAAAGAGACAAAGAAGGGCATCACATAATGGTAAAAGGGTCAATGCATCAAGAAGAGCTAATGATCCTAAATAAATAAGCACCCAATACACAAGCACCCACGTACATAAAGCAAGTTTTTAATGACCTACAAAGAGACTTAGACTCCCACACATTAATAGTGGGAGACTTTAACACTCCACTGTCAATATTAGACAGATCAATGAGACAGAAAATTAACAAGGATATCCAGGACTTGAACTCAGATCTGGACCGAGCGGACCTAATAGACATCTACAGAATGCTCAACCACAAATCCACAGAATATACATTCTTCTCAGGACCACATTGTACCTACTCTAAAATTGACCATATAATTGGAAGTAAATCACTCCTCAGCAAATGCAAAAGAACGGAAACCATAACAAACAGTCTCTCAACCCACAGGGCAATCAAATTAGAACTCAAAATTAAGAAACTAACTCAGAACTGCACAGCTTCATGGAAACTGAACAACTGGCTCTTGAATGTCGACTGTATAAACAATGAGATGAAGGCAGAAATAAAGATGTTCTTTGAAACCAATGAGAATGAAGACACAACGTACCAGAATCTCTTGGACACATTTAAAGCACTGTCTAGAGGGAAATTTATAGTAATAAATGCCCACATGAGAAGCAAGGAAAGACCTAAAATCAACACACTATCAGCAAAATTGAAAGAGCTAGAGGAGCAAGATCAAAAAAACTCAAAACCTAGCAGAAGACAAGAAGACAATAAACAACTAAGATCAGAGCAGAACTGAAGGAGACAGAGATACAAAAAATCCTTCAAAAAATCATTAAATCCAGGAGATGGTTTTTTGAAAACATCAACAAAATAGAACACTAGCCAGATTAATAAAAAAGAAAAGGGAGAAGAATCAAATAGATGCAATAAAAAACGATAAACAGGATATCACCACAGATTTCACAGAAATAAAAACTACAATCAGAGATTACTACAAACAACTCTATGCACATAAACTGGTAAACCTGGAAGAAATGGATAAATTCCTGGACACTTGCACGCCCCCCAAGCCTAAACCAGGAAGAAGTTGAAACATTGAACAGACCAATAACAAGGGCTGAAGTTGAGGCAGCAATCACTAGCCTACCAACCAACAAACGTCCAGGTCCAGATGGATTCACAGCTGAATTCTACCAGGCATACAATGAGGAGCTGGTACCATTCCTTCTGAAACTATTCCAAACAATCCAAAAAGAGGGAATCCTTCCCAAATCATTTTATGAGAACAACATCATCCTGATACCAAAACCTAGCAGAGACTCAACAAGAAAAGAAAACTTCAGGCCAATATCCATGATGAACATAGATGCAAAAATCTTCAATAAAATATTGCCAAACCGAATGCAACAGCACATCAAAAAGCTCATCCATCATGATCAAGTAGGCTTCATTCCAGTGATTCAAGGCTGGTTCAACATACACAAGTCTATAAACGTAATCCACCACATAAACAGAAACAAAGACAAAAACCATGTGATTATCTCAATAGATGCAGAGAAGGCCTTTGACAAAATTTAACACCCCTTTATGCTAAAGACTCTCGATAAATTAGGTATCGAAGGAACATATCTCAAAATAATAAAAGCTATTTATGAAAAACCTATAGCCAATATCATACTGAATGGGCAAAAACTGGAAACATTCCCTTTGAAATACAGCACTACCCAAGGATGCTCTCTGTCACCACTCCTATTCAATACAGTATTGGAAGTTTTAGCCAGAGCAATTAGGCAAGAAAAAGAAATAAACGTTATTCAATTAGGAAAAGAGGAAGTCATATTGTCTCAATTTGCAGATGACATGATTGTCTATTTAGAAGACTCTATCATCTCAGTCCAAAATCCCCTGAAACCGATAAGCAACTTCAGCAAAGTCTCAGGATGTAAAATCTATGTGCAGAAATCACAAGCATTTCTATACACCAGTAACAGACTAAGAGAGCCAAATCATGAGTGAACTCCCATTCAAAATTGCTACAAAGAGCAACTTTGTTAGTTGCTACCTAGGAATACAACTAACAAAGGAGGTAAAGGACCCCTTCAAGGAGAACTACAAACCACTGCTCAAGGAAATAAGAGAGGACACAAACAGATGGGGAAACATTCCATGGTCATGGTTAGGAAGAATCAATATTGTGAAAATAGCCATACTGCCCAAAGTAATTTATAGATTCAACTCTATCCCCATCAAGCTACCAATGACCTTCTTCACAGAACTGGAATAAACCACCTTAAACGTCATATGGAACCAAAAGAGCCTGCATAGCCAAGAAAATCCTAAGCAAAAAGAACAAAGCTGGAAGCATCATGCTACCTGATTTCAAACTATACTACAAGGCTACAGTAATCAAAACAGCATGGTACTGGAACAAAAAGGGAGATATAAACCAATAGAACAGAACAGAGGCCCTGGAGGCAACACCACACATCTACAACCATCTGATCTTTGATAAACCTGACAAAAACAAGCAATGGGGAAAGGATTCCCTGTTTAATAAATGGTGTTGGAAAAACTGGCTAGCAGTGTGCAGAAAGCAGAAACTGGACCCCACCTGACACCTTACACTAAAATTAACTCCAGATGGATTAAGGACTTAAACATAAGACATAAGAACCCTAGAACAAAACCTAGGCAAAACCATTCAGGACATAGGCATAGGTATGGACTTCATGACTAAAACACCAAAAGCATTGGCAACAAAAGCCAAAATAGACAAATGGGATCTAATTAAACTCCAGAGCTTCTGTACAGCAAAAGAAACCATCATTAGAGTGAACTGGCAACTAACAGAATGGGAAAAAATGTTTGCAATCTACCCATCTGACAAAGGGCTAATATCCAGAATCTACAAAGAACTAAAACAGATTTACAAGAAAAAAACCAAACAAACAAATCCATTCAAAAGTGGGTGAAGGATATGAACAGACACTTTTCAAAGGAAGACATTTATGAGGCCAAGAAACGTATGAAAAAATGCTCATCATCACTGGTCATTAGAGAAATGCAAATCAAAACCACATTGAGATACCATCTCACGCCAGTTAGAATGGCGATCATTAAAAAATCTGGAGACAACAGATGCTGGAGAGGATGTGGAGAAATAGGAACACTTTTACACTGCTGGTAGAAGTGTAAATTAGTTCAGCCATTGTGGAAGACAGTGTGGCAATTCCTCAAGGACCTAAAAATAGAAATTTCATTTGACCCAGCGATCCCCTTACTGCGTATATACCCAAAGGATTATAAATTATTCTATTATAAGGACATATGTACACATATGTTTACAGCAGCACTGTTCACAATAGCAAAGACCTGGAACCAATCCAAATGCCTATCAATAATAGACTGGACATGGAAAATGTGACACATATACAGCATGAAATACTATGCACCCATAAATAATGATGAGTTTGTGTCCTTTGTAGGGACATGGATGAATATGGAAAGCATAATCCTCAGTAAACTGACACAAGAACAGAAAATCAAACACTGCATGTTCTCACTCATAGGTGAGTGTTGCACATGGACACAGGAAGGAGAGCATCACACACTGGGGTCTGTTTTGGGGGACCAAGGGAGGGAGAGCAGGGGGGGCAGGCTGGGGAGGGATAACATGGGGAGAAATGCCAGATGTAGTTGACGGGGGGATGGTGGCAGCAAACCACATTGCCATGTGCATACTTATGCAACAATCCTGCATGATCTGCACATGCACCCCAGAACCTAAAGTGCAATAAAGAAATAAAAATAATAATACCAGGAACGTTTACTTAGTATGTGCTAGGTGTCAGATTCTAAGTGCTTTCCTGTGTGAACTTGATCATTGCAACAAACCTGGGAGTATGTACTGTTATTATCACCATCCCCATGATACAGATGAGAAGTCAAGCACAGAAAGGTTAAGCAACTTCCCTGAAGTTACACAGTAGCAAGTGCAAAGCATTTCTCAAAACAACAAAAATGAAAAAGGAACAAATGAAATAGGAAATAGAAATTCTCCCCCAGAGGAAAGCTGTGTCCAGTCAATGTCATGTCATCTCTGTTTTGGTGCTGGTATTTCCTACTTAATTTCACATCTCAAATTCATAAGAGCACTTTTTAATAAAATGCTTTCTTCTCAGAAACAACTTCAAAGAAAATGAGTGCAATAAACCAAAGATACAGGTCAGGGCAAGATAACCAACAAGAAAAGAAATACAAAATTGCATCTTCCCACTCTAAGTAATTTAGCTTCAAATAAGCCAAAGTCTCTTGAAATCAGATATCATGTAGCAGATTCCATTCCACATTCCAGAAAAAAAGAACCATAGCAAACAGTTTAACTGCTGCACATCAGAGTACGTCCAGTGCAACGGTGTGGTGTTGGTCCACAGCAGTTGTTGCCAAAATGAGGAGTGAGTCAGAGTCAGAACTGCCTGGAGAGCTGATGGACACAGAGGTCCAGTTTGGGTAAAGTGGAGCAGGGCCTGTGTCTCAGCATCTAACAAATTCCTCTTCCGTGATTCATATGCTCACCAAAGCAAGACCCACTGGTCTAGAGGGTTCTGGGTCCATGTTTTTCCATTTCCTGAGGCATCCTGAAGAAAAGAAAGTGGTAACTGATAGGAAAGACTCCAGGACAGCTGGAACACTGTTAGAAGACACAAGCTTCAGGTACCACAGCTACCTCCCCCTTCTTTGGTGTGTCTGTCCATAGCTCTCATCAGCCCCACATAGGTGCAGTTTACTTGTCTACATCTCCAAATGTAAGCTCTGTCTTGCCCAGTGCTGTGTCTCCATAGTGGAACTCAATGTCTATACATAATAATTATAAAATAAATATTTGTTGGATAAATGAATTGATGGAAATCTACCAGCATTAAAATTGTAGAATGGGAGTGTCGAAGGTAGTATTGAATTGTCTACAAATTTAACTCCAAAGAACCTATAGTTCAGGTATTGAAATAGTTTTGTAATATATGCAGCTAGAGGTTAATTATTTTCCATACCAAGGAACTGGTGGGATGAATAGTTAGTGATCCTGAATTCTAAGATTATGTCCTCTCTTTCAGTGAAGAACTTGGATACATATTTACCCCCTAGGGTCTCCTTAACTTCTCCCTAAAACACAGATTATTCTATTACTCACCTACCACATAAGAAGTATTCGAACTAAGCAATTAATGACCTGGGCACCTTAAAAAATACCAAGTGCCACCAGGCGCGGTGGCTTATGCCTGTAATCCCAGCACTTTGGGAGGCCAAGGCAGGCGGATCACCTGAGATCAGGAGCTTGACACCAGCCTGACCAACATGGAGAAACTCCATCTCTACTAAAAAAATACACAATTAGCTGGGCAAGGTAGTGCAGGCCTGTAATCCTAGCTACTCGGGAAAGCCAAGGCAGGAGAATCGCTTGAACCCAGGAGGCACAGGTTGCAGCTAGCTGAGATCACACCATTGCACTCCAGTCTGGGCAGAAAGACTGAAACTCCATCTCAGAAAAAAAAAAAAGCAGAGCTTTTCAAATGTCTATTCTATGGTCCTGAGCCTAATAATGCTGCCACAGAATTTCTTTCATTGTTCAATACACTGTTCAAATGTAAAAGAATAACCTTTTAATAATAAAATAAATGACTTGCTATCAATTGACCAAGAATACTATTTTCACAACTCGAAATAATCTGGTCTAAATCACCAAATACAAAGAATGTATATAAAAATGCTATCACATTCCCTGTGAACACGGTTGCCACTAAACAACAGTACAAGTTGGGAACTTGTCAACCAATGCTGAGGCTGCACAGTGGGTGATTAAAGGTGTGAGCTTAGAAACAACAAGATCTAAGCTTAATTCCAGCTTGGCAAGTCACTGAACTAGATGACATTTTGGTTTCTTCATCTCTAAAATGGGAAAAATAATCACATCTTTTTAATGGGCTGTCAGGGGAAAAAATCATGCATGAGACATATTGAGCTCAATTCCTTAACAAATTAAGTGCTCAATAAATGTCACACTACTGTTACATTATTCTTGTGTCAGTTGGCGTCTAAGGCTTAGATAGAATAACCAGTCTAACCCTCTGCTTGTTAGCCATTTTGCATCATATCACAATCCCATCTAAGTCAATTCCATGCTAATGGCTTAAACGGTTAGGGAAGGCATTCTGTAAATAATAACACTTAAACTAGACCTTAGAAGATGAGCAAGATAGACTAAAGGGCCCCAGCTTTCACAGTCATTCACCATCCAGTCAACTGTGGCCAAGGAGGACTGGAATTACCCCAAGCAGAACATGGATACCTAAGTGGGGACAGTATTTTACAAGGGAAACTCTTAATGTTAATACTCATGTATCTAGAAGGCCCTGATGAGCTACTCTGACATTCTTACCTGTCATAAAGAATAGTTAATTTTTCATATGCTCTTGGTATATGCATGTGCCTGTGTGTGCAAGGATGTGTGATGAACTAATAGAAAAACCTGGGCTGCGCGCGGTGGCTCACGCCTGTAATCCTAGCACTTTGGGAGGCCGAGGCGGGTGGATCACGAGGTCAAGAGATCGAGACCATCCTGGTCAACATGGTGAAACCCCGTCTCTGCTAAAAATACAAAAATTAGCTGGGCATGGTGGCATATGCCTGTAATCCCAGCTACTCGAGAGGCTGAGGCAGAATTGCCTGAACCCAGGAGGCGGAGGTTGCGGTGAGCCGAAATCACGCCATTGCACTCCAGTCTGGGTAACAAGAGCGAAACTCCGTCTCAAAAAAAAAAAGAAAAGAAAAAAAAAAGAAAAAAGAAAAACCTGGTAGCCAATCCCTTTGTATTTTACATAGACTCAAAGACCTTCTTTGGATCTGTAGCCGCAGGAAACATTTCCATTTTCAATATGGCCCTGCCATCTGTCGGAAGGCTAGCTTCTAGAGCACCATGTTTTCTCCACTGCTATTTTCTACCACATGGTTGTATTCTCAGTTTTGCTCACAGCACCACATGCAGTAATAATTGCTATTTATTGGGTGCCTATCATGAGCCAGGCACTTTATATGCAGTCCCTTGAGGTGCACATGATTATCCCATTTTACAGATGAAGAAATCAAAGGCTCTGAGAGGTTAGGTCACTTGCCCAAGGTCATACAGTGAGGAAAGCTGACCTGGAGTTTGAAGTGAAATCTGGGTGATACTATATAACAAGGCCCTTTTCTTTCCCAGTGCTTGTGGTAGTATCATGAAAGGACATTTTGCTTTGAGGTACGTTTAATGCATTTTTTCAATCCAGCAGTTGTGCTCACGTCACTTCATTTCACCATAGCCATATAAGCAGAAATTGCCTAGGAACCTGCTGTCCCTGGGCTGGGCTTACATCCAGCTCCACGCTGTACTGGGAGGGAGCAGTGCTTCTATGAAATTAATGTGCTCCGACGCGAGTGCATCATTCCAATCACCTGAGAATAGGAAAAGCCTTATCAAGAACTTGCTATTCATTTTAAGCTGCTTTAATCCCCTCTGGTTTGATGCAAATTCATTTCATTAATAATTAACAGTGCTTGGCAATGCTTTCCCTCAGTCCCAGTTCTTGGTTGGCATTCCACTTTGCTGAACATGAGAGAAATCAGGGTGGAACCAAGGGAGAAAAGAAAATGAGAGAGCCAGGATCTGGCATTAACCCACCTACCTCGACCCTTATGGAGAAGGTAAGCTAACTACTGAAGCAACAGATATTGGCATTATCTGTGAGTTAGTGTGGACGATCCTTGTAGTTCATCTTCTTAAATATTACATCTTTAATGAGCTCATCCAAGCTTTGATATTGTGGCTTTAAACCTTGCTTTTCGGTAGATATTATAGATCAGTGGTTCTCAGCATTGGCTAGGAATCAGAATCACCTCTAAGACTTAAAAAAATACACATAAAATCTACTAAAGCTAAACACTTACATACCTTATGACCCAGCAATTCCACTCTTAGGCTTATGCCCAACAGAAATACACACATATGTGCACCAAATGATGCATCAGAATGTTCGTAGAAGCACATAGTAGCCCCAAACTGGAAGCCTCCCAAATGGCCATCAACAATAGAATGGAAAATACATTTTCACACAATGGAATAACATATAGCATATGACTGAAAGGCATGTGACTACACACAACAATATAGAATACTCTCACATATATTGTACTGAGAATAAAAGCCACATACAAAGGAGTATATGCTATATTACTCTATCAAAATAAAGAACACAGCTATATAAAACTAATCCACAGGGTTACATATCAGGATACTGATTAGTGTTACAGGGATTAGTGATTGGAAGGGGTTTCTGGGCTGTTGGTTATGTTCTGTTTTTCTTGATCTGGGCATTAGTTCTGTGGATGTGTTCAAGTATAAAAATTCATTCTGTACACTTATCATGCGTATACAACTTTGTACATAGTTGTTATCCTCCTATTAAAAGCTTAAAATATGTACACATAAACCTATTGCCTCCAGTCCAGTAGCCTCTGCACTGCCCCCTCAATACACAGGTATACACACAACCACTCACTACCCATGGGGAGCCCACTTCATCAGCCTTGAGGCCCCTACACCCTGTTTTAAGCTTCTCAAATTATTTGATGCTATCAGTGCCATCTCAGCATCCTTAGTTTTCCCCAGCCTTAAAGCATTTGCAATACGCTTCAGTGGGAAAACAATCTAATCCCATTACCATCTGCATGATACTAAAATGTGGGAACTGAAAAAAATCAAATTAGTGTATCGAGCCAAAACATAAACAGAATAATGTAAACTGCTCACTTTCAACGTAAAAAAAAGAGCTGAGGAGGAACTTGAGCATTTTTGCTACATAGGTTTAATGAGTAGGACCTCACCTGTGCTTTTTAATAATAATAACTACAAAGTAATAATACCTAAAACATATGCAAGGCACTGCTATAAGTGATTTACATAAATTAACTCATTTAATCCTTGTAACAATTACTTGAAATAGGTATTATTATTATTATCCTCATTTGGCAAATGAGGAAACTGAGGTACAGAGTGGTTAAATAACTTACACCCACATAGAGCTAGAAAATCATGATTTGAATTCTAACAGTATGGCTTCAGTTCATACTCTTAACCATTTCACTATATTCCTGTATATTTTATGTTTCTTTTCTTTTCTTTTCTTTTCTTTTTTTTTTTTTTTTTTTTTTTTGAGACAGAGTTTCACTCTTGTTACCCAGGCTGGAATGCAATGGCGTGATCTCGGCTCACCACAAACTCCGCCTCCTGGGATCGGGCAATTCTCCTGCCTCAGCCTCCTGAGTAGCTGGGATTACAGGCGTATGCCACCATGCCCAGCTAATTTTTAGTATTTTTAGTAGAGGCGGGGTTTCACCATGTTGACCAGGATGGTCTCGATCTCTTGACCTCATGATCCACCCGCCTCAGCCTCCCAAAGTGCTGGGATTACAGGCTTGAGCCACTGCACCTGGCCTATATTTTATGTTTCTTTGCATGCTTTTCCCATTTTAAATTGACTATATTTAATATATTTAAAGTGGTAAGCTAAGTCCCCTTGAATATTTGCATCTCAGCTGAAAATCATATGTGAGATGACTGAAATCAATAATACAAGTTTTATGTCAGTTCTTCGAGTGTTAGAAGAAATAGGTCAAACATAAAAAGAAAAAAAAGACACCATGACCTAAAGGATGTTTCTGTAAATGTCATCCATTCACTAGCAAACATTGAGGGAGCAGGTGCTATTCTGGTGCAGTGGGCCCAATAGTGACCTCAGTCAAGGGCAAGGTCCAAACCCCCAAAGACTTCCTCATTCAGCAGGCAGACACTGGCCATACTGCAGAAAAGTGAAAGTTACAGATGTGATCACAGGTCATGAAAGCATATAAGAAAGGAAAGCTTCCTATTCAAAAAAGTCAGGAAAGGCCTCCCTGAAGAACTGATAATGGAGTGAAATCTGAAGAATGAGTAGGAGGTAAAGGTAAAGGTGAGTGGGAGGTGTAGAAAGAGCTGCATATGCATTTGCAAATAACTGTAATGTAAGTCAGAATGGATAAGTACTATATAATAAATATACAAAAAAGCACAATGGAACCTCAGGATCTTTTTCCTTTTTTATTATTTAAATCATCTGAAATTGTTATGCTTTAAGCATGAACCCAGAAACTCTTATATTAGATTCATAGTTGGTCTCACAAGCATGGAACAGAATAGACAAAAACCTGGTGGAAAAGGAATTTGCAACAGTACTTACTATTTTAAGTCAGCATACAATGAAGGATTCAAGACATCAAAGAAAAAAAAGGAAATAATAGTGCTTACCTTTTCTGGAAAAAACAAGCAACAAAGAGGAAAAAGGGAATAATTCAACGATGGTAGTATCTCCAGTCACAGAAGATATTCTTACAACACTGTAGGTCAGAACTTCCCCGCTACCTGTCACCCACCACTGCTGAGGTTAGGTCTACCAGAAAACTAAGGGCACCCTAATAGACCAAAAGTCATCTTCCAGTATATGAGGAATGTGGTTAAGTACAACTTCTGAGACTGTCTGATAGGCTCAAAATAAATCCAGGGCAAAGAATGAATGGTCTTTGCAAATCTAAGCCGGCTCCTCACCACCTCCTGGTATAACTATGATCCAAACTGTTCTCCATTTTCCAAGATAAACCAACATGATCTTTTGAAAAGGTACATCTTTCATGGGCTACACCCCCAGCGCAACTCAATAAACCTTCAGTGGCACTCACCGCATATAAGGTAAAAATATAGCTCCTTATCAAGTAGCCTGAGGTCTACTTTCCACCAACCTCTCCAATCCTATCTTATACCTTGCTCACTTTTCTTCTATGTTTCCACAAAAACAGCTTTCCGGCCATGCACGGTGGCTCACACCTGTAATCCCGGCACTTTGGGAGGCTAAGGCAGGCGGATCACCTGAGGTCAGAAGTTCAAGAAGAGCCTGGCAAATATGACAAAACCCTGTCTGTACTAAAAACACAAAATTTAGCCAGGTGTGGTGGCAGGCACCTGTAATCCCAGCTACTCAGTAGGCTGAGGCAAGAGAATCACTTGAATCCAGGAGGCGGAGGTTGCAGTGAGCTATTATGCCACTGCACTCCAGTCTGGGTGAAGAGTGAACTCCATTCCAGAAACAAACAAAAACAGCCTTCTTTCAGTCCCTCGTGTTCACTGTGTTCCATGTTACCTCAGGGCCTTGCACATGCTGCTACTTCTACCTAGAACTCTCTTCTTATCCTGCCCTCCCCCTAGTTGATTCCTACTCAGCCTTTAGCTTTTGGCCCCAATTTCAGACAAGCTATCCCTGGTTTCCCTGACTGTCAACCCTGCCAACTCTATTACAAGCTCAGGTACCTTCCCACCATGGCACCTGCTATAGGTGAAATTTTACATATATTGTCTTGATTATGTGATTAATATCTGTCAGCTTCTGAAATGCCAGGGTTGGAATGCTGTCTGGTTTTGCTGACTTTGTACATAGCCCAGGCACACTTACTGACTTCACTGACACACTTAAGGGCTTCATGGTATAAATAAAAGCATTTCATAGAGCTCCTCAATTTCTATGAATGTTTGGTTAACATATTACTATACGCCTCCTGCTTCCTGGGCACTATCATAAGGACCATGCATAAAGAAACATTTTTTTAAAAACCAGTACATGTATTATATCCCTTCAAGAGGCATAAAGAGGCAAACAAAAGTTGAGGATGATTTGCTACTCTAGCCAAGTAGCACATTTCTAATCATCTTGGTTACCAAGCAGTAAAGTACAGTCTCAAGTCTTACAGTCAAAATGAGAAGGAAATACATATTTAACTAATTTAAACCTAATGTTAACCAAACCCTATTCTGTCTATAACTGGGTGCAGTAGGTTTTTCATTTATTCCCAACATGCCTGATGAATGGTTCACCCTGACAGAAGAAAACACTAAGTTCCTACTGTAAAGGACAATGAAAGGCAAAGAAGCTAACACTGGGATTCCAGAAGGCCCTTGACTGCAAATCATTTACATTTTTAGACTACTGTTTGTTTTACCCTTCTATAAAATTAAACATAATTATCTGCACTCTATACCTGTCCCATTGGGAGTTTGGAGGAATTAATAGAGGATGTTTGTGGAGTGCTCAGGGCCCCTGGAAACACTATTATTAGAACAGTTAAGTAAAACATTGCTTATGGTAACCCATGGGGTGACTTCCAGACAAGCAAGGCTGACATCAGAATCAAAAAATAGCAAAGTGAAACATGAAGGACAAAATTTACTATTTGGCGATTTTATGGTAATGAAAATCATCCGCTTTCTGAATTTCCAATGGCCCTCTCCAATCCGGTAGCCACTAGCCCCATATGGCTATTTAAGTTAAACTGATGAACTGAATTTTAAATCAAACTAAATTTCTCAAAATTAAAATATAAATAGCTCCATGTGGCCAGCGGTTTCTACATTGGATAGTTCAGATATAGACAATTTCCATCATCACAGGAAATTCTACTGGACGGCACTATGAATCTGAGAGGGCCTTTTACTTTTGACTCTTTATATGTGAATCCCGTTATTTGACACTTTCGAAGCCTCGGCCAGAGTAGGGATTTGGAACTTTACCAGCTAGAAGAGAGATTACTCATTGAGCTGAAGAGAAATTATTCTTAAAAGACAAATGGTTTCCTTTCAAACTCATTTTGCCTTTTCTATGCTGCCTCTGCCTGGTTAGCACTAAGAATATGAGCAGTGTGGAATGGGTTAAATGTTTCTCTTTTTTCCCTATCTCATATTTCTCAGTGCCCTTTCTATATATAAGTGCTGAAGTCTGGACAGAGAGTAAACCATTTGAGTGACCATGAAAACAGATTCACAACTAAAAACCGGCTACATCTGGCTGTCCACAAGATAAGAGACAGGTCATTAATACATTCCTGTTGGGAACAAATCCCCTCTTGTATGAAATGCTGCTGCATCTCATTTTTGTCTTTATTCTATTTTAATCTTGTTGGATTAGGGGGTGGGGTGGGGAACAGAAATGAGCCCAGTGCAGTCTAACTTTGTGTGGGTGTCTCCCTGGCTTGGTTACCAAAGAAACCATTATGTTCCATACTATTCAAATAATGGCTCTACTAGCGCTCTAAATACTTCTTTTCCAACCTGACTGCACTGCAGATTTAGAGCCACCATCTGCTGGCCAGCAAAAGAGAAGGGTTTCTGGAAATGTCATGGCCCTTCCCACAGTTTGAAGCCTCAGTCTCAAGACTCCAACCTAAGAAGTCTGCTTCTGAGGCCAATATTTCCCTATGGGGCCGGAGATGCTGTCTCCCTGCACCACCGCACTGCCAAACTGTGTAAGTGAAAGGTATGTGCAGACATCCTATGAGGCTGCCAAGCCTCCTGCCACCCATGCTGTGAGGCTCTTCTCTCGCTGCAGTGGTGAGGGCCTTGCTGCTTCACCCCTGAAGCATGGTGGAGGATCTGCCCAGGATGAGTGCTTACCTGCCACCCTAGGGCGTGAAGTTAGTCACAACACCTTCCCATGGATGCCCATTGCTGATTTACAGAGCAACAAATCACGTGCATTGATTTGACAATAAACAAATATGTAAATACTACATCTCTACCTATTATCCTAAATCCAGCAGCTGCTGCCAAGCTGGGTTGTACCCTCAAAGCCTCCCACTCCAAAGCAGAAGCCACCAGCCCAGGATGTTAATGCCCCAGGATAGATTTGCTGGAAAAGAACTTGGTTTTCATGCTCTATCGACATTTGCCGTTCCCCACCCAATCTTAAGATATACAGAGGTACAATGTACTTGGCAAATTTCCTGTGAATTCAAGGCAGCCAGGAAGTAAGGAATGAGGTCTTCTTGTAAACCTCCAGGTTTCTGCCACAAAAGATTCTGAGCTACTATCCCAAGCAGTGTGGTCACTCTTTCTGAAGTTTTACACAGAAAGCTGAAGGGCTTCCAAAGGTCTCTTGTCTGGGCATCCAAGTATACATCTGGTGAAATTTTGGAGTCTCTTCAACCACAAGAGTGTTAGCGATTGCAACTTAAGAACAATGGGCTAGGCATGGTGGCTCATTCCTGCAATCCCAGCACTTTGGGAGTCCAAGGCTGGAGGATCACAGGAGGTCAGGAAATTTGAGACCAGCCTGGCCAACATGGTGAAACCCCATCTCTACTAAAAATACAAAAAGTTAGGGGGGCATAGTGGTGCGTGCCTGTAATCCCAGCTACTCGGGAGGCTGAGGCAGGAGAATCACTTGAACCCTGGAGGCAGAGGTTGCAGTGAGCCAAGATCATGCCACTGCATTTTAGCCTGGGCTATGGAGCAAAACTCTGTCAATAAATAAATAAATAATTATTCTTAAGATTGGTAGTTGCTTCCATTAAGACCAACATGCATACCACATTTTTTCTAAAACAGTACTTTAAGCCAGGAGTCTTCAGACTTTCTGGGTCAAGCATCTTACCCACATACAACATCTTTGCACACCCCCAAATACACATATCTCTATTTGTAATGTGTGTGTGTGTATACATTCATGTATATATTCTAATATACTACTATATTACCACATTACAAAACATGCTCCCAAAATTGAAATCTTAGCATTAAAAACAAAAATGCGATCTTTTTATAATTAGGTTTAATTTTGTTTCATTTAATAAAGGTACAAAAGTCACTTTTACTCTCACTGGAAAGATCTGACATTTTTAAGGAGAGAAATATCAGACTTGCTCTTTTATTTTTTAATTTAGTTTAATTTAAAGGTATTGTGCTAAATTCAGTTTATTTTGATACTTGGTTTTTAAAGCTGTGACAGCCCCCACAAAAAGAAAGAGCGAGAGACAGAGAGAGAGATCCCACGAAGATGCATAGATCCCAATGGAATAAGTCAGGTTATTTCAAAACCTCATAATACCTGCCATAAAAAAACTAATATCTGTATAACTCTCTGTGATAATGCCATGTGTAAAAACCATATGTCTATATGCCATATGAGATACACATAAATATAAGACATATCTGTATCTACATATATCTATATCTATGTTTCTATATAGGTGAATATGTCCCCATTGAGACAAACTTACATTAAAAAATTGTTTATGCAAAAATTCAAATTTAACTAGGTGTCCTGTACTTTATCTGGCAACCCTAAACTAGTGAAGTTTATTTTTTCTTGTCTTTTTAACCTTAAGTAAATATAAATAGGAGTTCTAATATTTTCTTTCTGCATGCTTAGGAATGGAGATCATTTCTAAGAAGCTGCCACCAGAGTCTCTAGCCAAACCAGTATCCTCCTCAAAGAGCTAATATAGCCAAATGCTAATAAGAAACCCCTCTTCACTTAAGTTCCTTAAACCATCCCCTCCTCAAATCGTCATTACACTGCAGTAGCATCCTGCATCAATGCTATGATTGACTGATATAGAACCTTCTTCATTTTTCTGGCCAATACATTTATTCAAGGATAGGGAAAATTACAGGTAAAGCAGAGAGAGGCTTGAGCCACATGTGTAGGTACATGTGTCAACTCATCCATCCAGATTCTGCCTCTGGCTGACAGAGGTGGCAGCAGGAGTATTTTACCCTTTCCACCTCTACCACTGGCACCCAAGATCTGCTCAACGTTGAAAGAGATCACATGCTAAGAATACAGTGATTATGGCCTAAAGAGTTCTAGAGATGACATGGTTGGAAAACATGTCTTTGTGCATGTATACTATCAAATTCTGAGAGGTAAATTTAACATGACCAGAAAAATGATTTATCATTCACATTTTCCTGCATAATCTGGATAAGACTGTCCAGCATCAACAAAACATGGTTAAAAAAAACCCTCTGAGAGAGTCGTTGGAAGACAGTGTTCACGGCAGCACAATGGATGATGCAGTATCATGAGTAATGAAGTAGCCAGCATTAAATAAAGGGTTCTGGGGAACTGTAGGGCAAGAAGATCTACGTGATTTCAATACAAACAATTCCAACAACCCATAGCATTGTGAGTACTATCACCTCTTGCTATCACTTTCTCATGAAGGGTAGTGGGCAATGTAATATTATCCAGTGCATTTAACAGTAAAAAACAAAATAAAACACTAATAGATGGCACCCAGACCTGAACAAGAAGACATGACAGAAGGCTAGACATGACAAAGAATCCTCATGTGCATTGATTTGACAATAAACAAATATGTAAATACTGTATCTCTACCTATTATCCTAAATCCTCATCAACAAAATATTTTACCTCTCATAGGTCCATGGATTTTTATGATACATTTTTAAATGAATTGCTCACATAAATAGAGGCCCCACACCAAATATTTGCCAGCGGCCTTGTGCACCAGAGGGGCTGCCTTAGTGCTGAGTAGTGCAAACGTTCTCCTGCGCTTCTTCAATATGCAATTTCACAATGATCTCAGGACATTCTCGTGGGCAAGGTCATTATTTTCACTGTAAGGGGTAACAATTATTGAGTGCCAACTCTGTGTTTGGCACTGTACTCAGGGCTTTACATACATTATTTTGTTTTGGACTTGTATTAAACCATGAGAAATAATGAATTCCTTTATTTTAAGCCACTAAGTCTCAGAATAGTTTGTTAGGCAGCAATATATCACTGAAAGAGAATAAGCTGAGATTTTTGTTTGTTTTACTCATTTTCTCTAAACTGCTGTGGAGCTGGCTGATCTCAGACTTTTCCATCTCCCTTTCATAACTGCAGAAATTGAGCAGCAGCAAGGAAGGGGAGGAAGATTGACAAGAGCAGGCCAATGGCTTTCCCCTGAGAAGGTGTGAAGGCTGCAGAACCAGAATAAAAGGCCTGTCCTCCCAGATTAGAGCCAGGGCCTGACCTCCCAACCATCTTGCCTGACTAACAACTGGGGGCATTTCTGAAGTAAATGGCCTACCCAGGGATGTGTGACCCTGAAAACACAGCATGCCCATACCAGAAAAAAAATATGCCTGCCTTTTCCTGGAATTGGAGATGTCGCACCCTATCTAGGGTCATTTGCCCAAGATCTTAGCATCACTTGCTGCCAGCTCCCTTCAGATAGAGAATGCTGGACAGAGCCTTTCTCCCCTTCATCATCTGACCTCTACCAAGACAATCTAGGAAAGTCATCATTAGGGCCAGAG
The DNA here is from genome assembly GCF_049354715.1 of Callithrix jacchus. Classification (NCBI taxonomy): domain Eukaryota; kingdom Metazoa; phylum Chordata; class Mammalia; order Primates; family Cebidae; genus Callithrix; species Callithrix jacchus. The sequence goes on from NC_133524.1 coordinate 23,918,109, forward strand.
GCAGAAAAATGGGAGCCATCTCCTGACAAGTTCACATCAGGCAAAATGTTCCAGCTTGACAAGAGACAGGGGAATATCAAGAAATTTGTCTTCTATCCTACTCGGTAATTAGTCCTTTCTTTTGAATTTCAGGGAGAGATACAAGAGACAGGCAATAAAGAACATACATAAAGCATATGGTATGTTAGATAATGATATAAAGAACATGGAGAAATATGAAGTGGGGCGGGGGGGGTGAGGTGGCTCACATCTGGAATCTCAGCACTTTGGGAGGCCAAGGCAGGCAGATCACAAGGTCTGGAGTTCAAGACATGCCTGACAGACATGGTGAAACCCCGTCTCTACTAAAAATACAAAAATTGACTAGGCATGATGGTGCACACCTGTAGTCCCAGATACTCAGAAGGCTGAGGCAGGAGGACCACTTGAGCCTGGGAGGCAGAGGTTGCAGTGAGCTGAGATTGTGCCATTGCACTCCAGCCTGGGTGACAGAGCAAGACTCTGTCTCAATTATATATACATATATATATGAAACAGGAAGAGAGGAAAAGGAGCACACTTTGGATGGTGGTGGTAGCAGTGCATGTTTAAATAAGGTGATCAAAGAAGACAGCATATGGCATTTCCAAACTCATCTAACCAAAGAAACTGTCATAGAGCATGTCACAGAAGTTAGGAAATGCTGTTTCAAAAAGTAGTTTCAGCTAGGAGGAGAAGTATATCAATTAGCAATTGTATTAATATTTGGCTACTAGTAAGAAAAATGTAAGTGGTTAAACAAGATAGAAGTTTCTTTTTCATTTGCATAAAAGAATTGTGGACTGGGCAGTCCAGGGATGTAGGACACCTCCATGTTGTCATCAGGGACTTCGGCTCCTTTTACCTTTCTCTCCACCCTGCTGAGTTCTTGGCTTCCATCCTCAAGCTTGCTGCAGCCCAAGATTCATCTTTATCTCCAGCCATCACACCTATGTTCCAAGCACAATGTTCCCTCTTAGAGTCTGCTCATAAGTCCCACCCAACATGTTTTGCCTTCATCTCATTGGCCACTCTCCAGCTGGAAGGGAGGCTGGGAAGGCATTTTGGCCCGAATATGACCTCTTATAATAAAATTAAGTTAATTAATCTTAGTCTTGCTAAGTAATTGCTAATGGCAATTAGCAATTTGCCTCAGGAAAGAAGGAGGGTGTGGTGGAAGGGACATACCTGCGTACCAGAGTGCAGCTTTCTATTTTGACACAGCAGATAGTGCAGCTGCTCACACATCAGTCCTGCAGCTGCACTGTCCATGTCTCCTAGAGAGCCTGGGGCTAAAACATTGTAGAACACAGCCCCCCACTAGCAAAATCACTATACTCCCATCTTCTGGGGCAATGTGCCACCCAGCTCCTGTTTTGTCCATTCACCACATAGCAGCCAGAATGCCTTTTTTTTAATTGAAACAGAGTGTCACTCTGTCACCCAGGCTGGAGTGTAATGGCATGGTCTCAGCTCACTGCAACCTCTGCCTCCTGGGTACAAGTGATTCCCCAGTCTCAGCCTCCTGAGTAGCTGGGACTCAGGCACATGCCACCACACTTGGTTTGTTTTTGCATTTTTGGTAGAAATGGGGTTTCACTCTGTTGGCCAGGCTGGTCTCAAACTCCTGACCTCATGATCTGCCCACCTTGGCCTCCCAAAGTGCTTGGATTACAGGCATGAGCCACTGCATCCAGCCCAGAATGCCATTTTAGTCATGTAAAGCTAGCCAGGTGCGGTAGCTCACGCCTGTAATCCCAGCACTTTGGGAGGCTGAGGTGGGTGGATTACCTGAGGTCAGGAGTTCAAGAACAGCCTGACCAAGGTGAAGAAACCCTGTCTCTACTAAAACTACAAAATTATCCAGGTGTGGTGGCATATGCCTGTAATTCCAGCTACTGGGGAGGTTGAGGCAGGAGAATGGCTTGAACCCAGGAGGTAGAGGTTGCAGTGAGGTGAGATTGTGCCACTGCACTCCAGCATGGGCAACAAGATCCAAACTCCACCCTCCCCCAAAAATAACTCAAGCCAGTCATGTCACTTTTCTACTTAAAACTCTCATCACACTGATAATAAAATCCAAACACTGCGAGGTGGATGAGTAGACACAGTCCATCTTTGACTGCTTCTTCACCACTCCTTTCCTTTGCTCATGCACTCTAGCCACACTAGCTTTTTTTTTATTACATGAACACACCAAGGTTTTTGTTTTTGTTTTTGTTTTTTGAGATGAAGTTTCACTCTTGTTGCCCAGGCTGGAGTGCAATGGCGCGATCTTCGCTACTGCAACTTCTGCCTCCCAGGTTCAAGTGATTCTCCTGCTTCAGCCTCCCGAGTAGCTGGGATGACAGGCACAGCCACCATGCCCAGCTAGTTTTGTATTTTTAATAGAGATTGGATTTCACATGTTGGCCAGGCTGGTCTTGAATGCCCAACCTCAGGTGATCCGCCTGCCTTGGCCTCCCAAAGTGCTGGGATTACAGGCATAAGCCACTGCGCCCAGACTCCACCTGAGAGATTTTATCTGGAATGGTCTCTCCTACATGGCTGGATCCTTCATATCATCCAACTTTCCACTAAAATATCTCACTTCCTCGGTAAGACTTTCTTGACTTACTCCAGCTAATGAAGTCCCACCCCTACTAGACAGCCCCTAGGACATCATTTTATTTTCTTCATGAATTAATAACTAGTTCAATTTAACATGCTCAGTCATTTTTTTCCTTGTTCATTATCACCGTTATTACCTTCTATGAAGGTAGAAACACTGCTGCTTCTGTTCTCCCCATGCCTCTGGCCCACAGTGAATAAAACGTGGAAGGCTTTCAGTGCTGTTGAATGAATAATATGGCTTCAAGTACCCTCATTCTCTTAGTCACTTCTCTCCGAACACACTTCAATTTGGTAGACACCACCACAAACAGACTCCAAGAAAGATTCCTCAATTCCTAGAAGTGTATCGTTAACATAGAATGATATTGTGCTCCTAGGCATTATGTGATGTCCCTGTCCTGGCTCAGTGGTTGATTTAGATGTGGATTCATAGATCCATTCTGAGAATTTTCAGGAATGGGAGCCCTCAGGTCACAAATCACTACCCCATAGAATGCCACGTGATGATGCAGGACCATGAATCAGGGCCCCTACAGCTCAGCAAATCCTCAGTCTCCCTAAAACCAATTGGAAATGCACAAGTATGTACTGGGGACACCTCAACCCAAAATGTTTACCACATAACCATTCTTCTAATTTTAATGGTGAGTTTCTGTTTTAAGAAACAATCTAGAAAATTTCAAACTTTTTATTGCATATTATTCCAATTTGGTGAGGGGTAACAAAGAAACTACTATGCATTCACAAAATACCTTTTTTTCCCTACTGAACATATAGCTGGATTACAGTTAGGAGTGGTTATGTCATTCAGTCTGGCCAATGAAATTTGAGTGGAAGCAATCTACACCACATAATGGATGGGGACTGGATTCCTGAATGACTGGGTGGAGTAGAATCACCCACATCCCCTATCTGAGTTAGAATCTGACAGGAACAATAAATAAACTCTCATTGTATTAAGCCACTGAGATTTTTAGAATTGTTATGACACCTATCCTACATCGACTCATACAGAGGAATGAAATAAAGACCTTGTCATAATAATAATGTTAAATTTTCAAAGAAAAGACAATTCAACTTCCTGCAATCTCAGCCATTTTGGGCTGTTACAAATTATGTAGTTTTAACATCAGTGGAACGCTAGCAAAAAGCTTGCGGCTTCTTAGATGACATAAACATACTGTATTTGCTTTTCAAGTGCTGGAAATGTTTCTAACTAAAACATGAAAGAAATATTTTAACAGGATGACTTGGGGAAAATGCTCAACATGAAGAGACCAAAATGTTTTTCAAAAAAGAAAACAACTCAATATGCTCCCAAAACCCTGCCCAGGCTTTAATCAAAGGACATCCGAAGGGAAGTAAAATGGTTGGACTTAGTCTGAAATTTATGAGAAATTTTCTGGTAAGGGTAGGATACTATTTAGTTATCATTTAATTTCATAGTTATTTCTAAAGGTATTTTTTAAATTAAGAAAGCTATCTAAAATCTTTATCCTGGGAAGATCCTTTTACCCTAAAAAAAAAATTAAAATTAAAAAAGCCTCCTTGGGATTCATAGAATCAAATGGATTCACTCTTTTATGTGACCACCCTTCACCTGTTTTTTGCTAACACTGTGTATTCAGCTCATTATGTCTTCCTAAAGAATTGAAAGACATTTCTATAGAATTTCAGGTTTTCGTACAGTGACTTCATTTCCATATATTTAGTAATAATAATTAATAGTCATAATAGTATATTTAGTACACATCAGAATTGACAAAAAAGCTTTCAAATCAATTATCAAGAGTTATAGTGCTTAATAATACTTTAATCCATTTATTTCTGTATTCCATGTGTGACATTTATAAAATTCTAACTTCCCAAATTACCAATGTTTCCTGGACTACCACAGCCCTATACACTAATCATACACAGCAGTTAGTATGTATTCAAATTTATTTTATTCATAAAATACGGATGTATGTTCCCAGAACAAAAGTATTAATTATTGCTAACAAAAATTTAACTTGAAATATCTTTTTTTAATTTTTTTAATTTGTTTTTTTTATTCCATTTTAGGTTTTGGGGAACATGTGCAGAACGTGCAAGATAGTTGCATAGGTACACACATGGCAGTGTGTTTTGCTGCCTTCCTCCCCTTCACCCACATTTGGCATTTCTCCCCATGCTATCCCTCCCCAGCTCCCCCTGTACTGTCCCTCCCCTATTCCCCCCAATAGACCCCAGTGTGTAGTACCCCTTCCCTGTGTCCATGTATTCTCATTTTTACTCACCCGCCTATGAGTGAGAATATGTGGTATTTCATTTTCTGTTCTTGTGTCAGTTTGCTGAGAATGATGTTCTCCAGATTCATCCATGTCCCTACAAACGACACGAACTCATCATTTTTAATTGCTGCATAATATTCCATGGTATATATGTGCCACATTTACCCAGTCCAGTCTATCATCGATAAGTATTTGGGTTGGTTCCAGGTCTTTGCTATTGTAAACAGTGCTGCAATGAACATTCGTGTGCATGTGTCCTCATAGTAGAATGATTTATAGTCCTTTGGATATATACCCAGTAATGGGATTTCTGGGTCAAATGGAATTTCTATTTCTAAGGCCTTGAGGAATTGCCACACTGTCTTCCACAATGGTTGAACTAATTTACACTCCCACCAACAGTGTAAAAGTGTTCCTTTTTCTCCACATCCTCTCCAGCATCTGTTGTCTCCAGATTTTTTAATGATCGCCATTCTAACTGGCGTGAGATGGTACCTCAATGTGGTTTTGATTTGCATCTCTCTAATGACCAGTGATGAGGAGCATTTTTTCATAGGTTTGTTGGCCTCATGTATGTCTTCTTTTGTAAAGTGTCTGTTCATATCCTTTGCCCATTTTGAATGGGCTTGTTTTTTTCCTGTAACGCTGTTTGAGTTCTTTGTAAATTCTGGATATCAGCCCTTTGTCAGATGGGTAAACTGCAAAAATTTTTTCCCACTCTGTTGGTTGCCGATTCACTCTAGTGACTGTTTCTTTTGCTATGCAGAAGCTGTGGAGTTTGATTAGGTCCCATTTGTCTATTTTGGCTTTTGTTGCCAATGCTTTTGGTGTTTTGGTCATGAAGTCCTTGCCTACTCCTATGTCCTGAATGGTTTTGCCTAGATTTTCTTCTAGGGTTTTTATGGTGCCAGGTCTTATGTTTAAGTCTTTGATCCATCTGAAGTTACTTTTAGTGTAGGGTGTCAGGAAGGGGTCCAGTTTCTGCTTTCTGCTCATGGCTAGCCAGTTTTCCCAACATCATTTATTAAACAGGGAATCCTTTCCCCATTGCTTGTTTTTGTCAGGTTTATCAAAGATTGTATGGTTGTAGATATGTTGTGTTACCTCCGATGCCTCTGTTCTGTTCCATTGGTCTATATCTCTGTTTTGGTATCAGTACCATGCTGTTTTGATTACTGTAGCCTTGTAGTATAGTTTGAAGTCCGGTAGTATGATGCCCCCTCACTGTGTTCTTTTTGCTTAGAATTGACTTGGCTATTCGGGCTCTCTTTTGGTTCCATATGAAGTTCATGGTGGTTTTTTCCAGTTCTGTGAAGAAAGTCAATGGTAGCTTGATGGGGATAGCGTTGATTCTGTAAATTACTTTGGGCAGTATAGCCATTTTCACAATATCAATTCTTCCTAACCATAAACATGGAATGTTTCTCCATCTGTTTGTGTCCTCTCTGATTTCGTTGAGCAGTGGTTTGTAGTTTTCCCTGAAGAGGTCCCTTACGTTCCTTGTGAGTTGTATTCCTAGGTATTTTATTCTTTTTGTAGCAATTGTGAATGGCAGTTTGTCCTTGATTTGGCTCTCTTTAAGTCTGTTATTGGTGTAGAGGAATGCTTGTGATTTTTGCACATTGATTTTATATCCTAAGACTTTGCTGAAGTTGCTTATCAGTTTCAGGAGTTTTTGGGCTGAGGCAATAGGGTCTTCTAAGTATACTATCATGGTATCTGCAAATAGAGACAATTTGGCTTCCACCTTTCCTATTTGAATACCCTTTATTTCTTTTTCTTGCCTGATTACTCTGGCTAGAACTTCCAGTACTATATTGAATAGGAGTGGTGAGAGAGGGCATCCTTGTCTAGTGCCAGATTTCAAAGGGAATGCTTCCAGTTTTTGCCCATTCAGTATGATGTTGTATGTTGGTTTGTCATAAATAGCTTTTATTACTTTGAGATACGTTCCATCAATACCGAGTTTATTGAGGGTTTTTAGCATAAAGGGCTGTTGAATTTTGTCAAATGCCTTCTCTGTGTCAATTGAGATAATCATGTGGTTTTTGTTTTTGGTTCTGTTTATGTGGTGAATTACGTTTATAGACTTTCATATGTTGAACCAGACTTGCATCCCCAGGATGAATCCTACTTGATCATGATGGATAAGTTTTTTGATGTGCTGTTGCAATCGGTTTGCCAGTATTTTATTGAAGATTTTTGCATCTATGTTCATTATGGATATTGGTCTGAAGTTTTCTTTTCTTGTTGGGTCTCTGCCGGGTTTTGGTATCAGGATGATGTTGGTCTCATAAAATGATATGGGAAGGATTCCCTCTTTTTGGATTATTTGGAATAGTTTCAGAAGGAATGGTACCAGCTCCTCTTTGTGTGTCAGGTAGAATTCAGCTGCGAACCCATCTGGACCTGGACTTTTTTTGTGTGGTAGGCTCTTAATTGCTGCCTCAACTTCAGACCATGTTATTGGTCTATTCATAGTTTTGGCTTCCTCCTGGGTTAGGCTCAGGATGACACAGGTGTCCAGGAATTTATCCATTTCTTCCAGGTTTACTAGTTTATGTACATAGAGTTGTTTGTAGTATTCTCTGATGGTTTGAATTTCTGTGGAATCTGTGGTGATTTCCCCTATATCGTTTTTTATTGCATCTATTTGTTTGTTCTCTCTTTTCTTTTTTATCAGTCTGGCTAGTGGTCTATTTTGTTGATCTTTTCAAAAAACCAGCCCTTGGATTTATTGATTTTTTGAAGGGTTTTTCATGTCTCTATCTCCTTCAGTTCTGCTCTGATCTTAGTTATTTCTTGTCTTCTGCTAGAGTTTTTTTGATCTTGCTCCTCTAGCTCTTTACATTTTGACGATAAGGTGTCAATTTTGGATCTCTCCACTCTTCTCATATGGGCACTTATTGCTATATATTTTCCTCTGGAGACTGCTTTAAATGTGTCCCAGAGATTCTGATATGTTGTGTCTTTGTTCTCGTTGGTTTTGAAGAACTTCTTTATTTCTGTCTTCATTTCATTGTTTATCCAGTCAACAATCAAGAGCCAGTTGTTCAGTTTCCATGAAGCTGTGCGGTTCTGAGTTCGTTTCTGAATTCTGAGTTCTAGCTTGATTGCACTATGGTCTGAGAGGCTGTTTGTTATGATTTCAGTTGTTTTGCATTTGCTGAGGAGTGCTTTACTTCCAATTATGTGGTCAATTTTAGAGTAGGTGTGATGTGGTGCTGAGAAGAATGTATATTCTGTGGATTTGGGGTGGAGAGTTCTGTAAATGTCTCTCAGGTTTGGTTGTTCCAGGTCTGAGTTCAAGCCCTGGATATCCTTGTTGATTTTCTGTCTGGTTGATCTGTCTAATACTGACAGTGGAGTGTTAAAGTCTCCCAGTATTTTTGTGTGGGAGTCTAAGTCTCTTTGTAAGTCGTTAAGAACTTGCCTTATATATCTGGGTGTTCCTGTATTGGGTCCATATATATTTAGGATCGTTAGCTCTTCTTGTTGTATCAATCCTTTTACCATTACGTAATGACCTTCTTTGTCTCTTTTCATCTTTGTTGCTTTAAAGTCTATTTTATCAGAGAGGAGAATTGCAACTCCTGCTTTTTTTTGCTGTCCATTTGCTTGGTAAATCTTCCTCTATCCCTTTATTTTGAGCCTTTGTATATCCTTGCATGTGAGATGGGTTTCCTGGATACAGCACACCGATGGGTTTTGGTTTTTTATCCAATTTGCCAGTCTGTGTCTTTTGATTGGTGCATTTAGCCCATTTACATTTAGGGTTAATATTGTTATGTGTGAATTTGCTACTGCCATTTTGATGCTAGCTGGCTGTTTTGGCCATTAGTTGATGCAAATTCTTCATTTTGTTGATGCTCTTTAGCATTTGATATGTTTTTAGAATGGCTGATACTGGTTGTTCCTTTGTATGTATAGTGCCTCTTTCAGGACCTCTTGTAAAGCAGGCCTAGGCCTGTTGGTGACAAAATCTCTGAGTACCTGCTTGTTCGTGAAGGATTTTATTCTTCCTTCACTTATGAAGCTTAATTTGTCTGGATATGAAATTCTGGGTTGAAAGTTCTTTTCTTTAAGGATGTTGAATATTGGCCCCCACTCTCTTCTGGCTTGTAGAGTTTCTGCCATGAGTCTGATGGGCTTCCCTTTGTGGGTGACCCGACCTTTCTCTCTGGCTGCCTTTAGTATTTTCTTATTCATTTCAACCCTGGTGAATCTGATGATTATGTGCCTTGGGGTTGCTCTTCTTGTGGAATATCTTTGTGGTGTTCTCTGTATTTCCTGGACTTGAATATTGTACTGCCTTGCTAGGTTGGGGAGATTTTCCTAGATAATATCCTGAAGAATATTTTCTAGCTTGGATTCATTCTCTTTGTCACATTCTGGTATACCTATCAAATGTAGGTTAGGTCTCTTCACATAGTCCCACATTTCTTGGAGACTTTGTTCATTCCTTTTTGCACTTTTTTCTTTATTCGTGGTTTCTCAATTTATTTCATTGAGTTGATCTTCGACTTCTGATATTCTTTCTTCTGCTTGGTCAATTCTGCTGTTGAAACTTGTGCATGCTTCACGAAGTTCTAATGTTGTGTTTTTCAGCTCCTTCAATTCATTCATATTCCTCTCTAAGTTATCCATTCTTGTTATCATTTCCTCAAATCTTTTTTCAAATCTTTTTTCAAGGTTCTTAGTTTCTTTGCATTGATTTAGAAGATGTTCTTTTAGCTCACAGAAGTTTTTCATTATCCACCTTCTGAAGTCTGATTCCGTCATTTCATCACTCTCATTCTCCGTCCAGCTTTGTTCCCTTGCTGGTGAGGAGTTTTGGTCCTTTTTAGGAGGCGAGGTGTTTTGGTTTCGGGTGTTTTCCTCCTTTTTGCGCTGGTTTCTTCCCATCTTTGTGGGTTTATCCACCTGTCATCTGAGTAGTTGCTGACTTTTCAATTGGGTCTCTGAGTGGATGCCCAGATTGTTGACGATGAAGTATTTCTGTTACTTAGTTTTCCTTCTAACAGTCTAGCCCCTCTGCTGTAAGACTGCTGAGGTCCACTCCAGGTCCTGGTTGTCTGGGGTACACCTGTAGCAGCTGCAGAACAGTGAGGGATGCTACCAGTTTCTTCTTCTGCTATCTTTGTCCCAGAATGATGCCTGCCAAATGTCAGTCTGATCAGTCCTTTTTGAGGTGACTCTTTGGATATACAGGGGTCAGGAAGCTGCTTGAGGAGACGGACTGTACTTTATAGGAGCTCAAGTGCTGAGCTGTGAGCTCCGTTGTTCATTCAGGACTGTTAGGCAGGTGAGTTTAGGTCTGCTGCAGCAGAACTTATACAACCCCTTTTTTTTCACAGATGCTCTGTCTCGGGGAGTTAGGGCTTTCTTTATGAGTATCCGTTGCACTGTCCTGCCCAGCTAGGAGGCAGTCTAGTCACTGTTTGCCTGCCAAGGCTCTGTCCTGCTGCTGCGGGCTCCGCCCTACTTTCACGGGCTCTTCCCTGTTGCCGTGGGCTCCGCCCTGCTGTCATGAGCTCTGCCCTGTTGGCAGGGTCTCTCTGTTATGGCGGGTTGTCTCAGCAATGGCAGGCTGCATCAGCAATGGGAGTGTACCTCAGTCGGGCAGAATGCCTCAGTAGTGGCGGACACCCCTCCCCCACCGAGCTGCACCATTCTGGATTCAGCTGTGCCTGCAATGAAACTCTCAACCCTGAGCGTTTTGAATCGCTATTTTGTTTGTACCTGTGGGGGTGGGACCCGCCAAGCCTGATCACCTGGCTCCCTGCCTCAGAACCGTTTTTCTCTTTTTTTTTTTTAAAGTTGAACAGTTGACTCTCTCCCAGGTGTTTCAGTTGCCTGCTGATAGGGCACCAGGATCTGTGTGATTTCCTGTGCAGCAACCCACTGCACTGGCTCAAATGTTGCTTCCTGGGAATCTCCTGGTCTGGTTCACTGTCCAAGTCCCGTTTAATCAGATGGATATGCTAATCTGCCCTCCCAAATCTCAGATTGCTGGTTTAACAGGGCACCCAGACCAGAGTGTTTTGTGCGCGGTGCCGCTGCACTGCAGCACCGGCCGAAACAGCCATGCAAGCCAAAAGGGCTGCGCTTGCGTCCCGTGTCTCTCCTACACCTGGGAATTTCCCCGTTCTGTGGGCAACAAGGGTCCGTCTGGAAATGCGGCTAGGACTCACCCTCTGCACCTTCACTGAGAGCTGTAATCCTGAGTTGTTCCTACTGCGCCATCTTGGAAATCTCCCCCTGAAATATCTTTTAAAAATACATTTACCACATTTCTGCAGTTTAAAAAAAATCCTTTGCTGCACTTCTAACTTTGAATATTCCCATTCTCTTGTCCAGAAATTTCAAGTTTCCAGGTTCCAGGCCTCTGGTTTGAAATCCACAGTCTGCAAATGTTTTAAATAAAGCAGAATCATATAAAAATATTAAATGAATACAGACAAGAAAGTCATGTTTGGGTAGTGTCATTGCTTTCTGATTTGTGTTCACTTGGCTTTTCCAAATTTTTTCCATTGAGCTTATCACTTGTCTTATGAGTAAAGTAAAAAAATAAACAACTAAACATCAAGTACTTCTTTCAGTTGCCAAGCTTTGGGTACATAGTTACATCTTAATTAATTTGGCTTCATTTGGTTTTAGTAATCTCTTATCCTCCACTCCTGTTGAAAACAAGTGATATAGTAAACTGCACTGTGTCAAGCAGAATCCTTCTTCCTCTTTCAAAGAAGACTGTTTAGAAATGAATATTTGTTTTTTGAGGCACCTGTTTCCTTTCAACAGGAATGACAGATAAAGTTTGATTGAGAGAAATGCCAGTCATGTCATGAGGCAGATGGATTAACTTTCTAATGTTTCTTTCCTGACAGTAAATCTCAAGTTTTACTCCTATGCTTAGCAAAGTATTTTTAGAAATATCGTTTGTTCAATAGAGATGATGCATTTTACTACTTCTTAGAGCAAACCATTGATCCCTATCACCATGGCATTAGGTAGGCCTCACAAATCATCCAGGCATCTGCCCTCAGCCTCAAATAAATCACTGACAGAGCAGTAAAGAAAAGGGAAACGCCAATTGGAACTAGGGTGCCAATAGGAAAATATTTTTCAGTGTCTCTCTTTTATGATATTCCCTTTCACTTAAAGACATTGATTATTCTAATTTTTTTGCAATTTCCTCTTGAGAACTTCTCCCATAAACTATATTTTAGCACAGTACAAATTTTCCTAGCTGATATTTTTGAGTTCTTAAAAAATCCTGTAGAGATTCATACTAAATATCATCTAGAGTAAATTTTAAAATAGTAGGTTATGGGCCAGGCACGGTGGCTTATGTCTGTAATTCCAGCACTTTGGGAGGCTAAGGCAGGTGGATCATGAGGTCAGGAGTTCGAGACCAGCCTAGCCAACATGGTGAAACCCCATCTCTACTAAAAAAAATACAAAAATTTAGCAGAGCATGGTGACAGGCGCCTGTAATCCCATCTACTTGGGAGGCTGAGGCAGGAGAATTGCTTGAACCAGGGAGGTTGAGGTTGCAGTGAGTCAAGATTGCATCATTGCACTCCAGCCTGTGCAACAGAGCAAGACTCCATCTCAAAAATAAATAAATAAAATAAAATAATAAGTTAAGCAATTATAAAATGTATAAATTTTACATGCATGCACATATATACATATTGATTCAATAAATATTTATTGAAGTTCCTATCTTTAAAAAGTATCAGTTCTCCAACTTAAAAATTCTCATCTGCTTTGTTTACATTCATTTTATTATCAGAGAGACCTGGATGAAATTCTTTCTGGGATATTTCATTATCTTGTTTATATTTTATGTTATGTAATATGTTATATTACTATGTAATTTTATATATTTAACTTAATATTTGATTAATATTAACTTAATGGTAAGATAATCTTTCCTATCTTAAAATTCCAATCTCATATTTGATTCAAGGTATTTATCCAAGCCAGGCTTATTAGTGGCACCAGAGGTCTAGAGCGGAGGTCAGACCAAAGTGAGGGGAGGTTCTGTCTCACACACTATCTTCTTTTCTTCTCAGACTCCTCTGAATTGAAAGTGGTGGGGAGGAATAAGAGAAAGAATTTGTTTTCATGCCTTCCCTCTGCATTATTGGTCATAATTTCAATTATCTTATGCAGTAGTGGCACTGGTGATAAGTAGTGGCAATGGTGGTAAAGTCACCATCCCTTTGCTATTGGCGTCACTGTTGTCCTATCTAACTCTGCCCTGGGTTCCTTCTGTGAGGCAAGAATTAAAATGCTGGCTCTCTGAAGGGAAAGAGCATATTAACTCTTCAGAGGACCCCGTGGGAGACCTCCCCTGAACAGCGCTCTAGAATGGGAGGTCCAACTGAAGTTGGCGTCATTCTTGCCCCTCCTCAGCACCCTCTCCATGGTGACTTGCTGATGGGACTCCCTCACCAAGCTGGCAGCCCTCTTAGGGGTATAATCAAGGGAATTTCATCTCTAGCCACCTTCTCTAGTAACCACTTAGGCGCAGGAGACTCCCATACTCTGGCCATGCCAAAGAGTGGGAATGCTCACACATCTAGCACTCTACCTCTCAGTTCTTAACTCCTCACCCTAGCTTGTCAGACAAGAGATAATCCTATTCCATGACTTAGGTCAGAGGGGTTACAATACTTCTCCAACCTCAATCTTGTACAAAGAAAAAGATAGATGGGTTGAATGTTCCATAGTTGGGGAAAGAAAGGAATAGTTAACACTTCTCCAATTCTTCCAAAGCTGGTCTCATATCCCATACCCATATTTTACTTGATAAAGGGGGAAGCAAGCAAATAGTGGAAGGGCATTTGTACATGTTCTGCTGAAAAGGTGCCTCTCAGTAGGAAAACTCTGGAGGCTGGTCCTAGGGATGGAAAATTCTCTGAACTTAAAACACAGGGGACTTGGTGCCTTTTGTTCTCAGATGTGAGTTCTAGTCAAAATTCCAGGAAAAAGCCTACTTTGCACTTCATACCATGACTCTGAAATGATCTCTTTGTCAACTGAAGCTTTGGCATCTTGGAACATTGAACTTGACTTCTGGCTGCCTAATCTGTGGGGTATCTCTAAGGAAATGAGAGTAGTCCCTTTTTAAAAAAAAAAAACCATAAATAGTGTATTCTGTACAGATAATTCCTGCCATCTCATCCAGAAAAAAAATTGCTGACCTTCTGGAAATCAGCCCTGCAAAAAGCAGAATCCAGAGCATTTTTGCTCATGATGTTTTATCTAAGATGAACATAGAAACAGCTACGTGTAACTCATGTAACATATGCTTAGAAAAATCATCAAATTGAGCCAAACTATATACAAAATAAGAAGCTTTTAATTATTCTATATAACTTGATTATAAACCCCACTTCATAGCCCCTTGGGAATAAACTTGCTAAAATATGTGTCAACACTTTGCTCCAGAAGCAGGTCTGGGAAACCCCAAAAGTGATCCAAAATTTGGGATTCTAATCACAATTGCTCTGGAAAACACCCATTTTGTAGAGTAGCTAGGCAAATACACCCTCCCCAACACATACACACTATCTATAGATATAGATATATACACTCTATATATTAATATATATGTTGACAACACACATGATATATATATAGTGTATGTGGTGTGTTTATTTATAACAGTTAATAATTTTTTGTTTATTAACAACCGTTCTCTAATGGGATTCTGTGTTTTTTAATTTTTCTTTGTACCACTGTATATTTTTCAAACTTCTACAATGAATATATTGATAAGATGAATGATGACATTTATTAAATTATTACATTTGCCAAGCACAATGATGAACTTCTATATATATAGCTGGTTTAAACCTCAAAACAGGACAATGAGACAGAAACTATAACCTCATTTGATAGATGGAAAAACTGCTGTCTAAAGGTTCTTCATTGCACAGCGAGGAAGACAGAACAATTAACAGGTGGGAAAACCACCACATAAGTCCATGTCAATCTGACTCTATGTTTGTGTTCTTTTCAGTATACCATGTGACATAACTGAAGTGAAAAATCCTTAGTGGGACCAACATCAGAAGTGGCACAATCATAATCAGCACATCCAGGATGTTTATTCTCATGATATGGGATGTACAACAGCACTCTCCTCTAGAAGTCAGAACAGGAAATAAGCAGAGGGGATGAAGACGAGGTGTCTGAAAAGTCAGCTTTGTTTCTCCTACAAAGCACATAAAGCAATGTACAGTAAAGGAAGGGGAGCAATTTGGGTATAGACTTGAGACTACACTAAAGCATGGCTGTGGAGAAAAGGTCAATTCAGGAAAGCCTTGTTATTAGAAGTCCAACTTGCAGCTGCCTCAGCCAATTATAAACCCAGGGAACCACTAAATTTGCTTAATGGACTTTCGGCAGCACATATACCTCCAAAAGCTAGGAACTTAATCATATTAGAAATATGTAGTGATACCACTGGTCTCCTCCAAATGACTATGTTTGCAGAGAATGATAGTACATTAGAAATAGCAACACACTGACAGCCAATGAAAGTCGACCAGGGGCAAAGGAACAAGAGATCAATAGAACAGGTGGAAGAATTGTTCAGGCAGAGCAGTTGGGCGAGGGGTGGACATTCAGTGAATGGGCCACCTGAGTCCTCTGTGTTTCAACAGCCCTTAAAGACATCACTGCAAGGCAGCAGCACAATACAGAAACAACATTAGAACAAGAAAGAATAGAGGTCACTGGAGGTATCACAGACCCCACCTTGTTGGACAGCTAAATTGATAAAAGGACAAAGCTATTGCCACTCATAATTACAACCCTGAGTCATTCATAAGTAGTGATTATATCAAAATATTATGTGTAAAATGGTTACAAAAAAGGAAAAATAAGTCTAATGGCATTTATACACACCGACTTCTATTCTGTGAAAAAAAAAACATTATTTTACAAAATACCTCATGCTCTGATTAGGTCAGACATATGAATCTTTACAGTGAAAACTGGTAATCATATTAGTAGAGGACATTTAACTTTTTCAAAGTCTATCATCTCTTTGCATCTTCACACTTTTCATGTGAGATTGCCAGGGCACATATTTGGTATAATTACCTTCACTTTATAGATCTGTCTCAGTAAAGACACTTAAGATTGGCAGAGCCACTGTTAAAACCTGGGTTTCCTAATGCACAACTCTGGGCATTTTCCTCTGTGTTTCACCGCCCAATAACTTCTTTGCGTGTAGACAGGGGGATGCTAGGAAATTAAATGTGTATCTAAGGACAGCTGGCTATGCAATACTATGTATGCATTCATTCATTCAACAAGTATTCATTAAGCATCTGAATCAGTTAGCTATTGCCACAAAAACACCACCCCCCGCGGTAGCTCACGCCTGTAATCCCAGCACTTAGGGAGGCCGAGGTGGGTGGATCACGAGGTTAAGAGATCAAGAACATCCTGGTCAACATGATGAAACCCTGTCTCTACTAAAAATACAAAAAATTGGCTGGGCATGGTGGCGCGTGCCTGTAATCCCAGCTACTCAGGAGACTGAGGCAGGAGAATTGCCTGAACCCAGGAGGCGGAGGTTGTGGTGAGCCGAGATCGCACCATTGCACTCCAGCCTGGGTAACCAGAGCGAAACTCCGTCTCCAAAAACAAAACAAAACAAAACAAAAAAAATACCCTCAAAAAAATTACCCCCACACTACATAGCTTTAAAGAAGTCATTATACTCTCACAGATTTGTGTTTGATGAGAGTTAACTAATTTAGGATGGGCTCAGCTGAGTAACTCCACTGATCTCAGCTGGGAGTGACCTGATCTGGCCTGGCTTGGCTGTGGTGGTTCGGCTCTGCTCCACATGTCTCTCATTCTCCTCCTGGGACTAGGTGAGCCCAGTCATGCACCTCCCATGGCAACAGCAGATGCACAAGAAGAAAAGCATCATTTTCATGTGATTTCTAAACTTTTGTTCTGCCTTTTAAGCCTCTGGCCTGCTAACATTCCATTGGCCAGAGCAAGTCACATAACCAAACTCAAAACCAAGAGGCAAGAACACAGACTTGGTCTCTTCAATGGAACAAACTGCAAAGGATGTGGATAGGAAAGAGTGAAGAACTGGAACCATTAATGCAGCCAACAACATCTACCATATTCCAAGCACTGTGCAAAGCACTGAGGAAGCAGTGCCAACCATAATAGAAGCTGGCCTCCTGAAGCTTACAGTCAAAGTCAATGAATAAATATCTATATATATGAATTCCACTACAGCCTGCTACAACTGTAATCAAAATTTAATAATGAAAGTAAATCTGCTACCCCCATTATATTTTGCATTTCCAGAAGGAATTTGTGCTTTGAGGAGTTATCCATTATTTTGAACTCTCTTCACATTGCTTCCCTTCTATTGTCATACATTATCAAGATGATCTCATATGATGTATTTGTTCAAGTGATAATCATATTTATTTAGAGAACCAATGAAATAGCACTTCTCTGTGGTTTTGGATACATGTCTGTTTGTTTTTTGAGACTGTGTCTTGCTCTTGTCACCCAGGCTGGAGTGCAATGGCACGGTCTTGGCTCACTGCAACCTCCACCTCCCAGGTTCAAGTGATTCTCCTGCCTCAGCCTCCTGAGGAGCTGGGATTACAGGCGTGTGCCACCATACCCAGCTAATTTTTGTATTTTTAGTAGAGATGGGGATTCATCATGTTGGCCAGGCTGGTCTCAAACTCCTGACCTCGTCATCTGCCCACCTCGACCTCCCAAAGTGCTGGGATTACAGGCATGAGCCACCACACCCAGCCTGGATACATGCTGGTGTGAGATTCAGCAGGGAGGATGGAAAAGTTCTCACCTTAAGAAGCTTAAGATCCACATTCCAGGGCTCTACCCCATATAAGCATCCTGACAATAATCTTTTTTACATCACAGGAGTTGTTACTTAATTCAAAAACATTTCCTGAGAGCCATTTATGTCCCAGGCTCAGTGATCAGGGTTTTTCCATCTAATGACTCATCCAACACTCAGGATAACCTTGTGAATAAAACTAGTACAAGATTTATCCCATATTCAACAAATGATTTTTAGAGTGCTAAATTATATGCCAGGCACTGGGTCTGCCAGATAAGTAATATGTATTTCTGGCCCTCCAGAAGTACACATCCTATTAAGAGACAGACTTGTAAACAATACAATTAAAATATAATGAGGTAAGTGCCTTTATAGGAGACAATGTACTTTAAAACATTATGCAAATATAAGATATTATAATTAAGCATAGCTGTAGGTCTCAAAGACCCCATCATGTTTTTAGAAATGTGTAATTTATCTACAAGGAAGTCTGTGGTACTGAGACAATTTGAAGTGGACAGAGGATACCTTGATTCCAAAACCATATGCCATCACTGTTACCACTTTCTGACAAAATATGATTAAAAGGAAAAATAAAAGCATGATGCTTGCCAGTCAAGCAGATAAATGACAATCTTGAGGATTCAAGTGGAGACTCAAGAAATTTATGTGCCCAAGACAGGGAATATGAAAAGAGCAGAGAAAGTTTCAAAAAGCTCAGAGCTTGAGAGAACCCAGGTCATAAACCTAAAAAAAATGAATGTGGAACACAGAGTGACCTTCTCTGGGCATCGGTTCTAACTTCCTTGATAGGAAATCAATGACACAAATAAGAATTTATCACCTCCAGCACTTTACAAATAATTGTTTAACCAACCAACCAACCTATATATTTATCCTCCCTACAAATTTTTCCCTTCTCTACTTCTTTCCTTCCTTCCCCAAATATTTCCTAAAAGAAGCATGCTAATTGCTGGAAGGCACATGATGACATCAGCCACTGAATCAGTTTATCTTATCAAAAACTTTCACTGACAAATATTAAACGTTTTTAATAAAGCACATACCCTCAGACATAAAGGAGTTATTTATCACAAACTGAAAACCCCTATAAAGCCCAATCACTGATGATTACAAATGTTACTTAGTATATCGGTGCAACAATCTCAGTACTGCTTTCATTAAATGACTTTGCCAAAGTTATGAAACCTTCACAATTTCATAAAAAATGGGTGTCTCTAACAATACCATGTATAAGTAAGCATACAGTGCTGTGCAGTTGGAAAATTCCACTGTCACCTTCATCAGCCTCAAAGATCAATTTGCATACATGGATCAAAGAGAATCTTACAGCTCATTGGTTCATTTAATAGTGAACCAGGAGGATTTTAAAACCTTATTACATCCTCAAATTAATCAGAATAAGAATGTTTTTACTTGTAAACAGCAAAGTATTTCATAAGGGATTATATGGGAAATGCATTTATCTATTGCTTAACTTTTCCAGTAAGTGTGCTTATCTCTCTCAAGATTCAGTATTCTTAAATCTTCTTGAAATTAATGATATATTTTAAAGTCAGGTCAAAATTATATTATTCCAGCTAGGCACGGTGGTTCACGTCTGTAATCCTAGCACTTTGGGAGACCAAGACGGGTGGATCACCTGAGATCAGGAGTTTGAGACCAGCCTGGCCAACAGGGTGAAATTCTGTCTCTACTAAAAATACAAAAAATAACGTCAGGCGCAGTGGCTCACGCCTGTAATCCCAGCACTTTGGGAGGCCAAGTCAAGTGAATCACAAGGTCAGGAGTTCGAGATCAGCCTGGCCAATATGGTGAAACCTCATCTCTAGGTAAAACTAAAAATACAAAAAAAAAAAAAATTAGTCGAGCATGGTGGCATGTGCCTATAGTCCCAGCTACGTGGAAGGCTGAGGCAAGAGAATAACTTGAACCTGGGAGGCAGAGATTGTAGTGAGCTGAGATAGTGCCACTGTACTCCAGCCTGGGCAACAGAATGAGACTCCATCTCAAAAAAATTAATACATAAATAAATTAAAATACAAAAATTAGCTGGGCATAGTGGTGGGCACTTGTAATCCCAGCTACTCAGGAGGCTGAGGTGGGAGAGTCACTTTAACCAGGGAGGCAGAGGTTGCAGTGAGCCAGGATCGTGCCACTGCACTCCAGCCTGGTCAACAGAGAGAGATTCTGTCTCAAAACAAAATAAAACAAAATTATATTATGCCATTCCATTTACCATGCAAGGTTTCAGTGGGTGCTTCAAAAGTGCAAGACTGGAGAAAATACTGCTGGCATGAAGTAGCAACTAAAGTCCTCTCATCTGCATTTTGTGCAACTTCTTTCCCCCGTTGGAAGCCAAAGCTTCCAATAGGCCAGGCTGAATAGGAATGGAAAATAGAAACTAGGGAAAAGGACAAAGAAAGAACCACTTCTACTAGTGATGGGGCATCACTGCAATGTTCCATTATCTACTATCTCTCAGCTCCAAGCCCACCATCCTATACTCTCCCCTGTGATCCTAGAGCTGGGGCTCTGCAAGCCATGTTTTTCTGAGTCCCTTGCTAGCTGGCTTCCTGTCCAGTTCCACCATCAGGAGATTGAATGAATGTGGAGGATCTCCCAGAGGAGTATGGGAAAGGGACTTCCTACTTCTTTCCCAGTTTCTGACAGCATCTTTCTAATAGCAGCCTCACTTTACACCCTCAGAGGTGCCAGTAGCAGCTGGAGGACCAGCCATCTGTGTTCCCTAACTCACTGGGCCATGCCATCTGGGCTATTGGAGCACCCACTAGATCACCCACTCATTGACCCAAGTACCAGAGATAGGGCACCTACTCCACAAAGGTGCAGTCACCAGGCCCAGGAAGGCTCTTCCCCAAGCTCCTGGACTCTAAAACACCACATTTTCTCTCTAGTTCTCCCAGCCCAGGGGCAGTAAATGCTTCCTGCAATTATTCATCTCTGGCTCCCTCAGCATCCCCTTTTGCTCTTTAGCCTTCCAATACTGGTGCAGCCAATCCCTATGTTAAATACCCTCCATTTAAATTCCCAGAATACCTTCTTTTTCCTTAACTAGATCCTGACTGATACAATCACCCAGGCAGTCAATGAAGCAAAAGTGGATTTTTCAATTGCTGGTGAGAGATTGGGGAAAGGATCAATATGTTATTTTTAGAAGCTATAGAGGTGATTCTGAAAACATTTCAGTTCCCCACCATTGTTCTTTCTTATCCTTCAACTGTAACATGGTTTTCCAGCCATCTCACAAGATCATACTGGGCAGGTGGCACCAGTGGAAGAAATACAGTTTGACTTATGATGGTTCAACTTACGATTTTTCAACTCTATAATGGTGTGAAAGTGATACACATTCAATAGAATCCATAATTTGAGTGCGCATATGACCATTCTGTTTTTTACTTTCAGTACAAATATTTAATAAATTACATGAGATATTTGTACTTTCAAATATTCAATAAATTACATGACATATTCTCTCTTATAGAGAGTCCCTTTATCTATTAACCCCACAGGTAAATCCACTTATTGGATATGTCAGTAATGGTGATTTCAAATGATGCTAGACCAGGTACAGCCACACCTCACTCACATGCCTTTCGAATGCTACCCCCACCTGCCAGTGAAGGGAGGTGGCACATAAGGTACCAATTATTGTGGGAATTAAAGGCCACCCACATCATCATGCTTATACTCTGACATGAGGGCATAGTCAATATCACAAAGCGGAAGCGTCAACAGAACTTTAGTCCACAGCTTAGGAAAAGGTTCCCAGCTCCTGATATGTAACAACTCCATCAGCAATTGCACTCCAGAAAATAGCACTCCACGCTTTCACCACAGCATAGACCAGAGTTCAGAAATCAATTCAAGCTAAAAGAGTCATTTAGAAAACTGGAGATTCTTTCAGGGATTTCACACAAGAATACCATAATTATTTGTCATATCTGTAGAGTATCTTTATTTCTCTAGTGTGTTAGTTGTGTTGTATTCCAATTAAATATTAACCAATTAATCTTTCAAGAAATAGAAAAAGATGATTCCCTAAGTAAATAACTTGTTTTTTTTAAAAAAATTCACTTGTAAAAACTATTAATTTGCAATGCATTAAGGCATGCATTTGAAAACTAAGCTCAGGCAGATGTCAACTGTAGAATTTAGCCCTCTTTCTGACTATCACTAGGCCCCTCATGCCCAGAGCTAATATGACCTCAAGAAAATGAAGCCAGTCTTTGGCTCAGTGATTTAGAGGTGGTAGGGGGAGTTGGGAATAAATGCTAATAATGGTTTTCCGTCAAACCCAAAGCAAAATACAAGCCAGCCAAAGTAAATATTTCTCTTTCTTACGCTTCCGGTTGACATTTGTACGTCAGGATAAGGTCCTACCCTGATAAATAACTTTTTGACTTAACAGCCCTTGCTTTAGTTTACCTTTTAGTGGGAAAACACCCACATGAATGCATATAAAGGAAATGAAGCATAAGACAAATGTTTCACAATAGTTCTATTTTATTTACCAATTCCTTAGGCTACTTGCTAGTTCATCTTAAATTCTAGTCCTCACCACCCCACCCAGCCTCCACTACACATAACATGCATCCTCTTCACACATCTAAAGCTTTTCACATCAGTATTTCCTCCAGTATTTACCACTGTTCATCTCAACTCTTCTGTATAATACACCCTTTAAATAGGGCCAGTATCATAAACTCTAATTTATAGAACAATTTTCATTCCAGGTAACAGCTCTAAAGTTGTATCAAACAGGCAGAAAAAATTTTTTTGATAAATTTGTCAGTTTAAATCTGTTTATATCTTCTCTGCCGACTGTGAGAAAGTTGTATGTAAAGTAAACAAAGGTAATCATTTAGATTTTCTGACAATTGTTTTGTGATATCTTTGACATTTATTAAATCTTCCCCCCCAAAATCCTGCTAGTTTATCTATAGACTGAGAAAGAGGCTAGTGTTGGCTGATATATCGGTTTGCACATAGGCCACATTCTTTTTTAATTCGTCTACTTGTTTTTACTTGTTGAAGATAAGCATTTGTCCTGAACATTTATGATATACATTCTGTAGATCTGCCTGAATTATCAGTGCTTTGAACTGTAAACCTCAAACAAAGTAACAAATTTTGGGGGCATTCCTAGCATGGTGGCAGATACACAGTGGTCCCCAATATGGCATATTCTATTGGTGCCCTATCTACCTCCTCTTGTGCTCCTTGTTCTCTTAAACACCTGTGGCTTTTGAGAAAAATCTTTGTGGCTCTCTGCCTGCAGGTTCTGTCTAGCCAAAGGAGCATGCTCTGTGTGCACGTGGAGCAGGCTGAAAGGGCCAAGAATCGATATCCCCCCTCCAGTGGCTGTCAACCAATGAAGGATGGAAGCGGATAGATACATACCTCAGCTTCCTCACCCCTTAGGTGGGACAACTCTGAAGCACGTTGTATACAATATCCCAGAGGTCCACATAATAGGACTGAGGGTCACTCACCCACAAAAGTAACTCTATCAATAACATGCTTCCCACCTCTTTTCCCAGGGCTTCCTGGAATCACTTCCCAAATAAAATATTTATATTCATGTTTTATCTAAAAGTCGGCTTATGAGTTACCCCATTCCACAACTACTCAACGAATGTTTTCAATGATGTGCATAAGTTTTTCTACACTACAAACGATTTTTTTTTTTTGAGACAGGGTCTCACTTTGTCACCCAGGCTGGAGTACAGTGGCGCGATCTCGACTCGCTGCAACCTCTGCCTCCCAGGTTCAAGCAATCCTCCCACCTTAGCCTCCCCAGTAGCTGGGACTACAGGGGTACACCACCACACCTGGCTAATTTTTGTATTTTTGGTAGAGACAGGGTTTCACCATGTTGGCCAGGTTTGTCTCAAACTCCTGGACTCAGGTGATCCATCCACCTCGGCCTCCCAAAGTGCTGGGATTACAGGAGTGAGCCACCATGCCCAAGCGTGCCCTAAAATCTTGAAATATGAAAGGTCCCAAATTTTTGGCAATGTGACAATAAAAATGACCTTGGAGCTTTGTCTTCAAAATGCACCATCAATTCCCTTATAGAAACTGTAGCCAGGCACCAAAATTTACTATATATTATTACTAATAAAAACACACTTTTGACCCACAGGCCAGTGAAGCATTTGATAATGAATAACTGTAATTAAATTGGGGCCTAAGCCAGTGGAATTTAGCCAACTGCCCCCCTCCACCCCCTGCCCTCACCACAACCCACCACCGAACACAGACACTGGTAATGCTGCTAGACAAATGTTCCCAGCTCCTCAAACTATGTATCACTTAATAGCCAGGAATTTACACAGAAGCAGAAGAGGCTCACATAAATGACAATCCAAGATTCCAAACCTTTCTATATGGGGTTTGATGTTATTAAAACCACTGCATAGTCCTAACTAATGCTACATAACAGGAAAGCACAATGAGGCCATGAGGTGGCAGAGAGTGGCCATTTGACTGGATTCAGCACCAAGAAGCCAGCTTGGAAGGGGACAGTCACTCAGAGTCCTCTTGGAAGCTGCCATTAGAATTTGTCCCCGGCTACAGACTGCTCTTGATTGTGTCTAGTACTGAAGTCTCCTCCCTTTTTTATTCAACAAATAGTACCAAGCCAGTTAGGCCCTGAGGATTCAATGGTGAACAAAATAGAACTATCCCACTTTTGTGGAGCTTACAGTACAGTATAGAAGACAAACACTAAGTAATGAAATACCCACATTAACAGTAAATGCCTACACACATGAAGGGTAAAGGGAAATCTAAGCAATATTGGGAATAAGAAGTTCTTAATACAAAGGGCATCTGTAAGGGGCAGACCAGAAGAAATAGCACGTGTGAAGGCAAGGAATAGGAGATTTTTAAGGAACAAGAAAATTGGCTAAAAACCTTAACCAATGTGGCTAAGGTCAGGAGAGAGAGAAAAGGCAGGGGGAGGACTTAGAACATTGTCTGACACATAGCTAGTGTGCAATAAATATCAGCTATTGAGGGACTCTTTAGAAAAGCCTTCCCTTCCTCAAATGAAACTCCAATTCAGGGTAAATCTTCACAACTCCAATATTATTCTAGAAATGCTGCTGCCTACTTGATGGTCATTAACTAAATTAAAATTGTCCACTGATTTAACAGCGGATCTCAAACCTAGCTTCTCATTAGAAATACGTGGGGAACTTTTTAAAAATACTGTTTCTTGTAAAGATGAATAGACTCAACTACCCCGACTGAATGCAGGAGTAGCTACAGGAATCTGGCTGTCTTCTATTAAGCCAAACATGAAAGAAATTTGCAGAAATATAAAATGATACCACTCTTTTCACTTTTTTGTTTTAGAAAATATATTTTATAATAAGTATTTATGTTAACATGTTAAAAAATGCTGCTTCTTTAACATCCCCATTCCACCCAACCAGTTAAATCAGAAACCTTAGGAGATGGGGCATGAGTATTGAGAGTTCCCCAGCTGCTCTTACATGTGGCCAGCTTTGAGAACCAGGACAATATTTCAACATGAACTCATTTATTAGTGAACAGCCTGTCACTAAGCCAGGCCCTGAATGGGATACAAGAAAGGTAAATTAAAATTCAAGTCTGGGCTGGGCACGATGACTCAAGCCTGTAATCCCAGCACTTTGGGAGGCCGAGGTGGGAGGATCACTTGAGATCAGGAGTTTGAGACCAGCCGGACCAACATGGTGGAACCCTGTCTCTACCAAAAATACAAAAAGTTACAAAAAGTTAGCTGGGCATGGTGCCACATGTCTGTAATTCCAGCTACTCGGGAGGCTGAGGCAGGAGAATCACTAGAACCCAGCAGGCAGCGGTTGCAGTGGGTCGAGATCACACCACTGCACTCCAGCCTGAGTGACAGAGTGAGACCCCACTTCAAAAAAATAATAATAATAATAAATAAAATTGAAGTCTGGGTGAGTTGACTGAGCACCTGCTCTCAGGTAGGTACTTTTCATTCACTGTACTATTTGGGCTCCAAAAAATTCTATAACTCATTTCATAGACAACAAACAATTGCTATCCAGGGGAGCAAGTTGCCTAGATCATACCACAAATAAATGAATAAATGGGGGAACCAGGATTCAAGAGCTAAGGCTTTTGCATTCCAAACCCTACCCTCTATCTGTTACCTCATAGAGCTTTCTAAGAAAGGGGTGCATGGTTGCAGCCCTTTGGAAGTTAAAAAAAAAAAAGATATTAGAGACTGAAAAAGTGGTGAGATGGAGAAGGGTCCAAGGGAGAAGTATCAGAGGACATATGATAGACTTCACATAACCTACCATTTTCCCCACAGACAGAGCTGCTAGGTGTGGCAGACCTCTGGGTACCCATCCCTCACTCAGAAACTTCTCTCCATGTTGCTGAGGAGTCATCCTTGTTACCTTGCTTTCTTTTATGTCTCATATCTAATTCATCAGTAAGTTCTATTCTATGCCTCTAAACTCTCTCAGGAATCTGGCCACTTCTCACTATATGCACAGCTACAACCTTCGGCTTACAGACTAAATGTTTGTCTCCACACCCACATTCATTTGTTGAAGCCCTTTCCCCCAATGTGTTGATATTAGGAGGTGGGGCCTCTGGGAGGTGAGGTTTTGAAGGGGGGAACTTCATGATAGAATAAGTGTCCTTATAAGAAGAGGAAGAGACCTCAGAGCTCTCTCCCTCTCTCTCTCCATCAGGTAAGGAGTCATTGAGAAGGTGGCCAGCACCTTGATGTTGGATTTCCCAGCCTCTACAACTGTGAGAAATAAATGTCTATTGTTTAAGCCACCAAGAATATGGTATTTTGTTATAGCAGTCCAAGTTGACTATGACGTCCAGTCCAAGTCACCACAACTCCCCATCAGGATGACTGTCTTCACCTCCCTTGTACTCTTGCTCCCAGACAGACCCTCCTTACACAGCAGCAAGAGTTATCAAGGGAAAAAGAAATCAGAGTATGCTAATCGAGCAGGCTGTTTCTCTTCAACCCCACTAACAACTTCCCATTTCAACCAGACCAAAATCCCTACTCCTCCCTGTGACCTCCATGGCCCTGTGAACTCTGGGCCTATGTATTTCTCCAGCTCCATCACCTGCCATGTTCACTCTTATGCACATTGGCCTTCCCCCACCCCTCACCATTTGCTGCTATGTCAGGCATTCTGACACTCCATTCTCTCTCTAACTGGAGTGCTTTCACCTAGATCTTTGCATGGCAGCCTGCTTTTCATTTTGCTCTCAACTCCAACTTCACCTCCCCAGAGAGTCACTGCCTGATCATCATAGCTAAAAAAGACCCCCTTCTTCTCCTTGCTAGTCATGTGCCAGCCATTCAATAATGACTTGCTTACGGGTAGGCATGCTTTTCTAAAGTTTAACTAACTGCATCCATGGCCAGAAGGACTGTGATTCTTTAGTTGGAAATTCTATTCATCACACTCTGACATGCTCTTCAGCCTTGAACTCATTGCTAGTTCTCATTTCTCTGTTTTCAAAATGAGAATAATGATTAACATGAGTCTTGAGGCAACCTTCCGAATGAGGGCTCGATGTGGGTTAGTAATTAGACTCCCAGCACCATATCCAGAAAGAAGGAGGGCCCAGAGCCAAATCCTTTTCTTACACATTTTCCTTTGCATTTGATGTACTCTTTTCATTTAGCACATACAGGGAGGAGGCAAATAAATATTATAGTGGCTGATACTGTGTGAATGCTCATCAAATCCAGTCAGGGCAGAAAGGCTGGGAGCAAACCACCAGGAGAAACCCTCATAGGCTTGGACCAGACTGTAAGCCCATTAATCTCCTGCCAGATAGCCAAGTCTACTGTCAATAAAAAATTAACGACACCATTTCCTGAACTTGGCACTATCTAAGAGTCCAAACAGACCCAGGAAATGAAGTGTAGCTTCTACTCCAGATCCTTCATGAAAAAATGGGATACTGCTCAGGACAAATGACAGAGCTACCTCTACAGTTAGTGTCTAGTCTTCTGCCTGTCCTCCCTAATTGCAACACTGATCTGCTGTCATATAGTCCCCTCTTTTCTCCTCTCTGTAGCCAGAAGCTCTAAACTTGTAGACCCTCATGAGGTCTGGGGGTAGAATTCAGGGGGGGTCTCTAACTTGGATGGGAAAATTTTACTTTTTTTCTCTCTAACTGAAATTTGACATTTCCTTCAAATCAACATAGGTAGCAAACTGCAGCACTATTAGCAGTGCCTGTGACTTTGTCGCCAATAAAATTCACAGTTATTTTCATATCACATTTCAGTTGTTGCAGATATCTCAAAATCCTGTTAACACTTATCACTACTTCAAAATTACTGAAGTTATTAGACCTGTTGTTAGATCTTGTTATTTAACATGTTAATAAAGAAGCACCTGCATTGCTGCTTCACAAACCTGTTTTTTAAATCTATTTTGATAGCTGTACTTTGATATAATTGATTTCCTTTGTTATCCCATGTATTTTATTTTATGCTTTTAAAAACCTTTTCTGAGAGGTAATTCATAGGCTTCACCAGCTTTCCAAAGCTGTGCATGGCACCAGAAAGATGAAGAATACTGCCCTAGTTCCCACCTTCGGTCACACATGTCTTAGGCAACATGCAATACAGACAAGATTTGTTGTCTAGCCTGTCTCCATGCAACGCCCCGCTCTGTCCTGCCTCACTGTCGCGCCTCACTGTCCCTAGCAGAGTTTCTCAGCTTTTGTGGGTCACACTGCCCTTTAATAAACATTTATGCCCACCTTTAAGGCTCTCTGAAATGCAAAATAAACACTGTGATTAAAAACCACTCTATAGGTAGAGAGAATGCATAAGACCTACTATTTGATAACAGCGGGGTGACTATAGTCAGTAACAACATTTTTAAATAATTTAAAGTGTGTAATTGGATTGTTTGTAACTCAAAGGATAAATTCTTGAGGGGATGGATACCCCATTTTTCAGGATATGCTTATTTAACGTTACATGCCTGTATCAAAATATCTCATGTACTCCATAAATATACCTACTATGTACCCACAAAATTTTTGTTAATTTTTTTTTTTTGAGACGGAGTTTTGCTCTTGTTACCCAGGCTGGAGTGCAATGGCACGATCTCCGCTCACCGCAACCTCTGCCTCCTGGGTTCAGGCAATTCTCCTGCCTCAGCCTCCTGAGTAGCTGGGATTACAGGCACGCGCCACCGTGCCCAGCTAATTTTTTGTACTTGTAGTAGAGACGGGGTTTCACCATGTTGACCAGGATGGTCTCGATCTCCGGACCCCGTGATCCACCCACCTTGGTCTCCCAAAGTGCTGGGATTACAGGCTTGAGCCACCGTGCCAGGCCCCTAAATTTTTTTAAAAACCACTAAGTAGGGCAAAGTATTTCTTTATGTTAAATCCCCACATGTCAACTTCACCAGAAATTTCGATTCCCTAATCGTACTAGCAACTGTGGCTGAGAATCATTTCTGAATGAATCACTACTAAATGAATTCTACTGAGAGGACAGTAGAAACCACCCGTGTTCTTGGTTAGCTCCTAGGTATTTACCTGACTAACTGTCCCTTTCCTACCAGTATCCCAGGCTAGGACAGGTTGACTTCGGCTATTCTTAGCCTGAGATGTAAGGATGAGGGTCTCACTGGCACGGGGTGGGCAAGTTCCCTTTCTCTTTTAGTTCTGAAATAACGAGGGTGGGATTTCTGGAAAACAAGTTTACCAGAACACTAAAGGAAAAGGCAGAAACTGCGTAGAAAATGCAGAAGTCTGAAATCGAGCTTGTCTTCAGAGAACAGATTTCTTATCCCAGGGTGACTCCAGTCTGGTTTAAGACGGACTGGCCTGGCACTGATCATTGTGCACTCAAGCCCCTGTTATTTTCTTTCTCTGTAACTGGGATGTGAGACTTGGCAACTCTAAACCCTACCCAGAGGGAGTTCATGGTTGGCACAGCTACTAGGCCTGGCAGGAATCTCAGGCCCTGCCAATGTCAGCTTCCTGAATTCTCTCCAGGTGTGGGCAGGGTGAGAAGAAAAGAGGCCAATGGCAAAATACAAGAAAAAGCTAACATATGAGAAGCAGGGAGAGGATATGGATCCGTGGAAGGGATAGAGAAAGACCGATAGTAGAGGAGAGCTACCCCAAAGAATCATGAAATGAGCAGTGTGTGGGCCCAGCTGAGTGGCCTTCTCTTTGGCTCCCCCTTGAGGCCATCTTCTGGTACTGCACCTAGCCCTGCACACCCAGTCGAGGCCACAAGTAACCCTGAATCCCTACGAGGCAAACATACGCAAACACACACACACACACACACACACACACACACACACACACACACACGTTCCTGCCTGATCCTCCAAACACTCATTTCCAACCTCCTTCTCCCTTATCTGAGAAGCTGAAACAGCTAATCTTTTCACAATGTCTCTTGAGTGTAAGAGTGGCCATTAAGATATAAAAGGAAATGTACTAGAGTGGCTCTGGAGAAAATATTACTTTCCCTTATCAAAGGAACCGACACAACTTTCCCCTTCCCTCACGTCTTAAACACAAACCTTATGTGTCTAGAACTGTAACAGTTATATTTTGACAGGAGGCAATGACCATGTTGGGAAGGCCACACAGATGGCAGGGATGCCAGCCCTGACATTTTTGAGCCATCGAACCAATACCACCAGACTTTGTACTACATAGGAAAAAGCAATCCTTTCTTGTTAAAGCCATTCTTAGTTAGGTTTTATTACTTGCAGACAAAAGCATTCCTAAGCCATATACCAGAATATTACTTTCATGCCAATATCTCTTCATCAACTCAAAGTAACCATACTACCTGCTTCCCACACCCATCTTCTGTGAAATACTTCTCCATAGCAACCCCTTAACACACACATACACTGATGACTCAGGTGGCACCACGTAGATAACAATACTAGCTATCAGATTCGATGTCAAGCCCTTCTCTTCTGGCTAATTATATCTTGCTCCAACCATACTAGACCCCAAGCTTGTCTCATCACGAGAACTCCCTACAAAGAGTATCCACAATGCACAAGCACAAAGCAGCAAGGTCTGTGAAATTTCTAACATCAACTTTCACAGTTTATCTCAAGTCCCCGTCCTCCATGAAGTCCCCCTTCATCACCCTGACATAAAGTGACCTCCCCGCTCTTTGAATATAACTTATGCCTGCACCCCTCTGTTAGGGCTGAACACTCATGGCACTGGTATACATTGGTCTTAGTTATCTTCCACCTCCAGGAAGCCTCCATGTTCCCGCTCAGTCTGAGTCAGGTACCCCTAATACCAACTCTTATAATGCCCTGTGCTTCCCTCTAGTAAAGTCTTTACCAAACTTTTGCCACCTTCTGTCAACTTCTCTACATCCTCCAGCAAACTATGACCTTCTTGAGATAAGAATGGATGATGGCTTACTTACCACACATATCAATCCTTAAGTTGGGCCTGGAACATATGAGTTGCTTTAAAAATATATCTGTGGGCCAGGTGCAGTGGCTCACACCTATAATCCCAGGACTATGGGAGGCCAAGGTGGGCAGATCATGAGGTCAGGAGATCGAGACCATTCTGGCTAACACAGTGAAACCCCGTCTATACTAAAAATACAAAAAATTAGCCAGGCATGATGACATGTGCCTGTAGTCCCAGCTACTTGGGAGGCTAAGGCAGGAGAATCGCTTGAACCCAGGAGGCAGAGGTTTCAGTGAGCTGAGATTGTGCCACTGCTCTCCAGCCTGGGTCATAGAGCAAGACTCCATCACTATATATATATATATATATATATATATATATATATATATATATATATATTATATATTTTAAATGAATGAAGAATATTAACCTCCCCACCAAGATATCAAGCTCCTTGAGAACAGAAATCTAGACTCATGCCTCCTTGCATCCCCTAAGTGATGCACACAGTGGGCTTATAATAAATATTTAGTCAGTGATTTATATAGAGAAAACCATGTTTTACTTCAATAACTTTCACTCAATACCTAAGGAACATAATTTTGTTTGGATATACCATATAAAAACATCTAATCATTAAATATGCATGTATAAACACATACAACACTTAGTCAAGAGTGTCAAATGGAAGCTTAGCCTGACAATTTTTTCCCACCAAATTCCCTGGTGGTTTTACTTGACCCTCCAATTGGTCCTGCATTATACAGACATAGCCTCTGTTACTTTCTTAGTAAAATCTTTGCAACAAAAATCAGCAGTAAGTAAAAGCAGTCGCTTCTCAAGAAGCTATTAAATGAAGGAGAGCAAGATGGGGGTAGGTGTTGTCACAGGTAAGAGTAAGATGCCTTCCAAGAATAGTTTAATACTGATACACATATCCTGTGACATTACTCCCAAAAAGGCTCCAGTCTACGAGGATACTGTTGGTGATTTTCTCAAGAAAGAGAGAGCCTCGCAAAGTGCAATCCATCATTTACAGCAAGGTCTGATCACTGAGACATGATGGTTTTAACCTTGGTGTTTAGGATATTTAAAAGGATGACTTTGGTCTCCTTTTTTCCAAGTGGGAAACAGTAGCCAAGTGATTCTCCCAAATCCAAATACAAAGTCACGTTAGGGTACGGATGGGATGGAGACGGCCACAGTGCTAGCTGGGCAAAAGGACGTGGCAGTTAAGCTGGGAAACTAGGGCACACATTTTCAAAAAAAGGAGAAGGGAAGATTCTGAGAAGGCATCTGTTAGGTTAAGAAAATGAAAATCTTGCAAGGTGGGGAAAATACCTCCTAGGGGAGAGAGCAGTTTTATACAAAGTAAAAGAAAATGCCTGTGGGTCTTCTGACACAAAACTTCAAGTTGGACTGGAAAATACATGAACACCCAAAGTATGAATATTATCACATTATGATCTTCAAGCTGAAAAGAGACCTAAAGCACCCTAAAACCCTTGAGAGTTTTGCCCAAGTTTGAGTTTCTCTTTGACCCCAAATATTAAAGCAACTTTTAGTCCCAGTCCTCTGAAATGTGGAGAAGAGGAATCAGAGGGCATTAAGTAAA
Source organism: Callithrix jacchus (assembly GCF_049354715.1). NCBI lineage: Eukaryota > Metazoa > Chordata > Mammalia > Primates > Cebidae > Callithrix > Callithrix jacchus. Next base: position 23,950,999 of record NC_133524.1, read on the forward strand.
AACATAGAGTTATATGTTCCTGGCATACAGTTGACAGCAAATTTATGAAAAACTGGATTACTCTTTCTCCACCCCAAAAGATCCAATCAAATGACTTTTGCTAGAGATCAGAGACTGCTGGGCCTCTGTGAAGGTGTTATTGATCTCTTACCAGGTGTTACAGGTAGAATTACATTAAAAACTTACATTTATAAATTTATATACCCCCAAAAAAATTATGTATTGAACTCCTAACCTCCAGTACCTCAGAATATGACCTTATTTGGAAATATGACCTCATTTGGTTCATTGTAGATGTAATTAGTTAAGATGAGGTCATGCTGGAGTAGATGGGCCCCTAATTCAATATGACTGGTGTCCTCATAAAAAAGGTAAATTTGGACATAGACAGGCACACAGGGAACACCTCATGTGAATGTGAAGGCAGAGATCAGGGTAATGAATCTACAAGCCAAGGAAAGCCAAAGCTTACCAACAAACCACAAGAAGCCAGGCAAGTGTCAGGGAACAGATTCTTTCTCTCAGTCCTCAGAAAACACCAACCCCACCCAGACCTTGATCTTAGAGTTCCAGCCTCCAGTACTGTGAGATGGTAGATTTCTTTTTTTTTTAAGCCACCTAGTTTTTGGTAACTTGTCATGGCAGTCCTATGAAACTAATACACCAGATTAACAATCAGGATTTACAAGGTTTGTATTTCCACAGATGATCTTACTACCACTGAAGACACTGCCCTGGTTTCCAGAGTTGTCTTAAGTTACCTTCTCATAACGTCATGTTAGAAAGCTCAACTATGCATAATTAAATTTATTTTAGCAAAAGTTGCTTTTTGCTTATAGCCCCTTCTTATGTATATACTTCTGTTCCATGGTTGGGAAAGATGAGATTGATACAAAGCCATCTGTTAAATGGGAAATATTCCTGTATATATGAGATAATCAACAAATATGGTTCCAATTCATGATTTTTAAAATTACTATTGAAATATTTACTTGGACTGTACCCATATGATGTCAAAATAACCAATTTTCACGTGAATATTTCATTCAAACAATTCGCTGTTTATCTACATAATACCACATAGTGTGGCTGATTGCTGTTCTATTAAAAGACTGACTGGATTGACCAGTGGTTTTTGCCATCATAAAGCATATCATAGATTCCTTTATGAATACCAGGAGACCAAGCCAGAGAAATAAAAAGGTTTTTCTTTTCTTTAAACTCCCTAGGACTATTAATAATGAAATATTACAGTGGAGGGGATGTTTTACTTAGGAAGTATCACTTAATGATATTAGTTAATAGTCCTTCCTATGGGATCTTGTCACTACCTTATTTCATCTTTATTGTACCATAGGGGAGTTCATTTCTGTGGCTAAGGTGATACTAACTGCTTTTTAGAGACTAAAGTGTTATCACTCCAGATGAGGCAAACTAAACAGTATGCCTACCAGACTGATAATAAATAGGGAGCGAAGAAGTAGGGGAGCGGTCATGAACACGTTCTCATTTTCCTCTTTTACTCACTCCCTACTTTTTCTCACCACTCACTGCCCACAGTGATGGAGACAGGATGGATAGATGTAGGGTGAAACCAAAAGGAGTAAACTGGGGAGAGTAGTTTGAACTGGAGAAAGAGGATGACTTGAATTGGACAAGCTTCTAAGAAGGTCCAAACCAGACCCATCATTGTAACTCAGACACTGGCCTTCTGCCTACATCAAAGCCGTAACAGTTGTCATGTTATGTCTTTGTGGTCTTCTCACAACTCTATGAGTCTTCCACTTCCTTTTTGCCTCCACCTCCTTTCTTTCCCCTTCTGACTATAAAATGAGTGGTCCCTATGATCTACCTTAACTCTTTAATCAGATATTCTACAGATGTGGGGTGCCACACCACAAGATGTGAACATCACAATCTGAAATTCAGGATCCCTAAACAAACAGCTTCTCACACTTATCTAAGTAATGCACTGGTCTAATTCAATACATTTTCTAGACAATCTCACTGACTCCTATTAGGATAATCTGGGGATTTTCAAGTAACACTTTGAGACATTTTTAAATGTTTTTTTACAAGAAGGAGAACTTAAAGATATGTGAAGAATGAGATTTCAAAATTTGTGAAACTAACATCTAGTAATCAGTAGAGAAAAACAGTATATATAATGATATAAAAACATAGACATAGCTGGTGGGAATGTATAATGAATGATTCGGGCACTTCTGAAAACAGTTCGGCAGTTCCTTAAGATGTTAAGCATGAAGTTATGAAATAACCCAGCAATTCCACTCCTAGGTATATACCCAAAAGAAATGTGGACTTATGTCCACATAAAAACTTGTACACGAATGTTCATACCAGCATTGTTTATAATAGGACTAAAAATACTTCATTACGATGGTTTCATATTTATAGTGCCCTGATACAGCTGTCAATGAAAGAATGAGCGTCTACTACTATAAAATGTTGGTCCTATTTTCTTCAATGTGATTGGCAACTGTGTAAATTAAAGCAAGCAAGTGTGTGTGTGTGTGTGTGTGTGCGTGTGTGTGTGTGTGTTTCCTAACAGAAGTATAAGCTGCCATCAGGTAATAATAGGGGCCTTGTACATATAGAGTGCATGGTCTCTGGTCACTTTCAGGGATGGATTCTAGCAGGTCATCAGAAGGAAAATTCCCAATCACCAGTTCTGCATTATAAAGATATAAAGAATTGAGATGAACCAAAGACAGGAGGTCTCCAGAGACTCTCACCCACAAAAGCCAATCATTTCCTCCTCCTCCTCCTTCTCCTCCTTCCTCCAGATTTATCTCCTTACCTTCTTCAAATGAAGTCGTCTCACTTAAGCAACTGGCCCTCACATCTAACTCAATTCTTTGAGAAGCAAGGACATTTATTAATCCACACGAATCTCTACATTGTGGATGGAACCGAATGGATTGCAGCCTCTACCTTGTGGACTCTTCCAGGCCACTTTCCAGGCTACTGGTCTCTGTTGTCCAGCTCTCATTCCCAAAATATCATAACCACCCCCATTTGTCATAGTCTAGAGCTTAACACAGTCTACCTTTTTTACTTCCTCACTCTGATAAGAAACTCTGTTCTTCAGTGGAATTTGGTAAAAATAAAAAGTAAACCAATACTTCTGGGGTTGGATATGATTTGGCATGGCTATTTGGAATCATGTTGTGTGATCAGAAGCCACAATGCAGTATCTTAGCTCCATTCTTCAATCGTCCAAGTCCTGCCAATGCTATCTCCCTAAAAACATATCAGCTCTTCCCTTTCTCTCCATCCCACTGGTCTCTACCTTGCTTCAGGCCCTGATCCTTTCTTGCCATAATTATTATCATGATCTCCTAATTGGTATCTTTGCCACTAGTCTTGTTTTCCCTTATCCACCTCCTGTGTGGCCACCAGATTTGTAAAACATAAACAAACATAAACCCAACTATAAACTCTCTTTAAAGCCCTGAAACAGCTCCCTGTCATCTCCAGAATAAATAATCAGCTCTTTATTTCAGCATATAAGTTCCTCTAACCTAGTTCCGGTATACTTTTCCAAACTATTGCCTATCTATCCTGAGCTATTCCTAGTTCTCAAAACAAGCTGAGCTCTTTATCCCATCCTTATAATTTGAAATGTTATTCCCTCTGCCTAGAATATTCTTTCTCTCCATAGGTGTGTTAGCTAATTCTTTTACTTAACAGCTTTTCTGAAATACAGTTAACATACCATTACATTTATTAGGCTTGACTAACTGCTAACCTTTGAGATTCCATTTGGATGTCATCTCCTGTGTTTGGTTAGGTTCCACCAAAGACAGATCCTACAATAAATATGTGGAAGCAAATGGGTTGTATCAGAGAAGATTCCCAGAAAGCAGAGTGAGGGAATGGAGAAGGGAGACAGAGAAGAGAGAAAAGTTTATAAAGGGTGTGTTAATGAGCATGAGTGTGTTATTGCTGTGGACCATGAGAGATCCGCTCTGTTGAAATTCTTTGAGAGCCTGTGAGAAACACATCTTTGAGTTGTTCCACTGCGAGGCAAAGAAGCCTGGGTATTTATCCATTTATCTTATCCCTCATTTCATTGACGGTCACTTCTAGAGGTGTTAGCTCTCCGGCATTTCCAGTGTGTCCCATGGCCAGAAAATATCTCAGACAGAGAGGGGCAGGAAGACTTCAGTGTATATGGAAACTACCTAGAATGAACTTCTGGGGGTGAGTGGAGGGGATAAGGATGGAGCACCAGATGGCATCTGTGCATACCCTCTTTAAAACTTTTCCAACCGCCTCCCACCTCTGCTTTTCAGGCTAGGTTAGAGGAACCTTCTCACTGATTGCATAGCACACCAAAGTCCTCGCCATACTACACAACATTCTTGTTTTACTTGCTGGCCTCACTCTACTGTACTCTGGCACCTTGAAGGCAAGGTCTTTACATCTCTTCATGTTCCACATTTAGCAAAGTGCCCTGGATCTAGAACACCAAATAATGTATGCGTTTGTTTTAAAGCATTTTACATGTGTCATCAACCTTTACATCTGAAACGCTGCTTAGGAGGGAGAAAGCATTATCATCATCTTTATTATTCTCATTTTACAGACATAAATCTTTTTTATTATACTTTAAGTTCTGTGGTACATGTGCAGATCATGCAGGTTTGTTACATAGGTATACACGTGCCATGGTGGTGGTTTGCTGCATCCATTGCCCCGATGGACAGAAATCTTAACTACAGTGATGTAACAGAGTTAGATGAAGGACCTCATCTGTCGATGGCTAGGCCAGTACCCAAACTACTTTAGTTCCCGTTGCTTAGCACGCTGCAGGAGGTAATGGCATTCACCTGAGGCTAAACCTTTCAACCCATGGCAGAATAGAGCTTTCCATGTCCAGAATAATCCCCTTTACAATATTCAGAAGATGCCTGAAGGTGGAAGCAGGGCAGCCATAGAAATGCCAAGTTCTGTGCTTTGTCTAAAAAAGGAAGCTTTGATTTTTTTTTGTCTTCCCTCACTTAGCCTCTACTTGGAGCTGTCTCCTGATTGAACTTTTCTACAATTCTAATATTTGTGAATATGCAAATCAGATTTTACTATTAATTAATTCACCAACATAATGCCACTTATGAGAAGGAAGTGATCAGCCATGGGGAACAGAATGCCTTGTAGCTCTGTTATTTTTAAAAAGTCAAAGCAAGAAGTACACAGTTCTAATAACAGAAGGGATAAAGTGCTTTGTTCTTAGGTTATGCTCTAGAGTACGAGTTTTAAAAGGATTAAATATATAAACATCAAAGAAAGACTGCCCCGAAGCTAAGAGTTGTATCGGGAAACCCCCTGCTTTCTTATGTCCCCTATGTTCAAACATAAGACAACAGATCTGGTGATTAGAATGGTCTCTCTGTTCACTTTACACAGCAAAAGAAGAGAATTAAAGAAGCTTTCCCTTAGCAATATCATGACTACTGGTGAATCACTAAAAAATGGAAAAATTTTAACATGCATAAGGTCAGAGTCTATTCAGTTACTTTTTCTGTTATGTATTTTGGAACCACTTGACAGTTTTCCATTTTAACATTTTGAGGGATTTTTCTTGGTAGAACCCAGAGAAGGACTGCTTAAGTTTTGCCATCTGCAAAAAGGGTGGGTTGGATTAGAATAGCAAACACTTTTGGTTCCATACAATATTTTTGTTGGTCCACAGAACTTCTCTAAAGAATACCAACATTAGAAATGAATCCAAACACTGAAAACCTGATTAATGGATAGGCCACAATATTGCCATTTTACAGCACTTTTAAATGAACAGCAAATACAGAAATAACATTAAATTGTTTGTAATATTCATGGCATATTATGTTATCTGACTAGAATGTTTTAAAATCTAGTCAAGGCATTTTAGAAATGGAATTAAGTAATATTTTGCTTAACAGCAGAATGAGCAAATGTAAAAATGTAGATTTTGATATCAGATAGACCTGGGCTCTATTTATGCTTCCATTATGATGTAACCCTGCACGAGATATTGAATCTCCTTAATCCTCAACTTTGTCTCTTTAAAATGGGTTTGACAATGGGCTTAAGAGCACACAGAGTGATTCTGCAAGTCATATAGACTAGATATTTGAAAGTGCCTAGGGCTAACTTTGGCACATGAAATGCATAAAAATATTCTTTTCCCATTTTCTATTATTCCTGTAAATTTTCAGCACAATTACTCCTTAAATGCAAGAGATTATATTTTAGAGTCCTTTCTAACAGTTCCCTTTAAATGTCTCACTCCTCATATAAACATCACAAGGGTATAAAAGTATTGGACGCAATTTGAAATATGATCATATTGTATTGGTGGCCCATCGACTTAAATTTATTTTCATCTTAATTGGCCTGGTTTAGAAAAAGATGATCAACCCCTGAATTACATTAGTTTACAGAACTTTTTTAGCTCTAAAATTTTTCTAAAACCAACTTAAAAGTGATAGAAGCTGAAAAGGGTAGCGGGTAGCTAGGTTGTATCAGATCTGTCCCTGGTGCTGAAAGTGAAAAATGTACCTAAACTGTCCTCATTTAGATAGAGTAGAAGGGAAACTAGTGGGACTTAATGAAAATCCTGAATTGCACCTTGTTTGCTATTAAGAAAGTGACATTACTCAGGCATCTCCAGAATACAGTGATCATCTTCTTTGACCAAGTTAAAACTTTAGGACCACCCCAAGGGAAGAAAGAGAAAGGAGACACCAGCCCAGCCCAGTGATCAAAAGGCTATCATAAGGTTGATGTGTGCTGAAACACAATTACCTGCCCATACACTTGAGTTATAGATTAGTTTTTAAATGCATATAGACTTTGCTGCTTTCAATGTCCCAAGGGCCTCTAAGTGTTCCTTGTAAAATGTGTCTGAAGCAGTATCCCATTGAGCCCAGTTTAGCAAAATGATACTCATTTATAGTTAGCAACATTTCTTTGTGTATTAAAATATGCACATCCAATTTAAAGAGTTTCTCTTAAGTAAGCACTTTCCATCCATCTTATTTACAGCTCAAATTTCTCATGTGGAATAACAAATATTTTGAATATGTGAAATCAGAATTGTTAACTACTTTTTAAAAAAATAACTGATCATTGGTTCTAACAAAATGATTTTAAAAACCATTTGTCTGAATGTGGTAGCATCCTTATCTTCCTTGAGTGATTTATATATTTTACTCTAATAAGCCACCAACAGGCATTCACTCAAGTCTGCTCTGTGCTCAATCCTAGCATTGAAGGTCTGAAGGTGAAATCAAAAGTTCAAGGTAAGGTTCTTGGCCTGTAGGAAATTAAAATCTTGTTAAAAGAACAGGAAGAATATATAACATACATAATATATATGAAACATCAGACAATAAAGAAGCTGAAAACAGCAAGCAAGATGCTAATTCTAGGGCTAAATGTATTCTAAGACCAGGGACTGGCCAGATACCATTTATGATTTCTGTGAATCCCACACACTGATAGGACGGTACTTCTCTGAAATTTACCTTATACAAGTTCATATTTTAATCCTCTGTATTTTTATTCAACCATATTAAACTACAAATTCCTTGAGAGCAAGGAATCCTTTGCTCAATTTCTCCTGGTTACGAAGCACAGTAGAAACTTGCTCACTGAAATAATTCAAATAAAATTGCTCAGAGTTAATAGAGTTAAATTAACCAATGTTGGTTGTGGCAGTCATAGAAGGTTTATTGGATGTGTGAGCTGGGATTTTGAGACAACCTTGAAGGAAGGAAGGATTTTGAAAGGTAGAGAGAAGGTATGGCCATGCTTTTTGTTAGGAGAAAAAAGCCAAGCAAAGGTTTAGAACTAAGCACTTTAACTCACCAGTGGTAATGTGAGCACAGACATCCAGAGAGTGTGTGCCAAAGCGTTTTCCCCTGAATCGGAACATGAAATATCTCTCAGTTGGCCCTGAGTCCTGTGTCTACTCAGAAAAATAATTTTGCATGATTTTTTTGCCTTACATCTTCACAAATCATCCTTCCAAAAGACCCATGATGATATTGAAAGCCTGCTGAGTTGGCAGAACATCCAGAAAGACCCAGACATAACAATGAGCCCACTTTTGAGCAGGGAATCATCTACACACAGCAGTGTGTCTCTTTAAGTAAACAATTAAGGCTTGCCACACGTTTTCTCTTTTTGATTTCAAGTTTAAACTATCTTTAGAAATCTCTTTGGATATCATTTCAGGGAGTACAGCGTTGCTATGCATAAAACAGCTTCTTGGTCAAAACATGGCTGAGACCCAGTAGATACTTCATGGAGACATCCCCACTCAAGGGAGCTCTGATGTTTGCCAAAGAGCTTCCCCAATTTGAAAGGATAATTCTTGTCCTACTTTGACCTTATCTGCATGTGCTTCCATTCTCCAAGAAATCTTATGTAGGTCTTTTAGGTTAGCAGAAACACCCAACACTTGGCAATATGTCAGAACTATTGAGATTGGGATGGTATAAAATAATAAACACATTACAGTAACTGCTACCCTCAATTGCAGCCTCCCAAATATCCTTTGTATTATATCATCTGCTATGCATAGTGATTTCATGGTAGACATAGAACTATTTAGATTTAAGATATATGCATAAAAACATTTTCTTGTTTCTCAGGCAGAAAATGCTGATGTGATTAAAAGCTAATGCTTGAAACATTTGCTAGACAAGGGCAGGCCTTTGTTTGTAACCTTATCAAATCAAAGAATCTTTTCTTTTGAATCCCTACTCCATATTATGATCAATCTCTCTGGCATATCTGAGCAAGACTGAGCCAAAAAACTGATTCCAAATGTACCACATGATAGAAATCCCTGTAAAATAGGACTAATTTGGTGTTTCATCAAAGAATTTAATCCCTGTGAAGTAATGCCCTTGTCCCTTCCAATTTAAAAATTATTAGAAAGACATTTGTTGGGAGCTGTCTACTTAACATATAGTGGCAGATATTTGATCCTAAGAAAATAGAGATACAGCCAAAGGTTTATGTACAGGATGTTCATCTCAGTGTTATTTATAGTAGCAAAATTTTTAAAAACTAAGTGGCCAACAACATGGAATAATGTACATTAAGGTCCAGATGTATGGTGGAATTCTATGCAGCCATAAAATCTTTTATAGCAATAATAATTGAAATGAGAAAATGTTCATGGAATATGTTTAATGGAAAAAATGGTTATCAATCAGAATGTTTACTATGATCCTAAATTATAGAAAAGAAAGTAAATACACATCATATATACATTGTCAGTGCCCTCTTGCCAAGGACCACCAAGACCACACTAAATCATTGACCAAACTGGGTTTCCTTCTTGTTTCAGCAAGGAACACACACCATGGAGAACTAAGAGGTGTCTTAAGAAGAAGGCATTAGAAAGGGCACCTAGGATTCGGGCTTGTGTTAAGTAATTTGGGGGAAGGTTGAAGTCAGTGGGGCTTGCACAGGATCGGGTACCACTAGGAAGCAGAGGTAGTTTTACGTCTGAGTGTCTTAATCTTTTTTCTAGAGGGAGAAAAGATTAGAATGACGCTAAAGCTGTAATATTTTCTTATTTATTTATTTATTTAGAGACAGAGTTTCACTCTTGTTGTCCAGGTTTGAGTGCAGTGGAATGATTTCGGCTCACTGCAACTTCCGCCTTCCAGTTTCAAGTGATTCTCCTGCCTCAGCCTTTCAAGAAGCTGGGATTACAGGTACCTACCATCACACGCAGCTAATTTTTGTATTTTTAGTAGAGACAGAGTTTCACTATGCTGGCCAGGCTGGTCTGAAACTCCTGACCTCATAACCCGCCCACCTCAGCCTCCCAAAGTGCTGGGATTACAGACGTGAGCCACCATGTCCGGTTGTAATTTGTTTTTAAAAGGCCACAACTGGTCCCATCTCTACTAAAATACAAAATTAGCTGGGTGTGGTGGCGGGCACCTGTAATCCCAGCTACTCAGGAGTAGGGCTGAGGCAGAAGAATGGCTTGAACCCAGGAGGTGGAGGGTGCAGTGAGCCAAGATCACGACACAGCACTCCAGCCTGGGTGACAGAGACTCCATCTCAAAAAATAAAAATACCCAAAAAACCATAACTGTCACTCATATTAGCCAGGATGACATGCTTAGCCATTTTTTGTGGTTTGGACAAGGTTCATGCTTTATCTGTTTCCAGATATGATTATGAAATGGTCCTAATTTTGTCTTAGTCCATCACAGTTACAGAATACTCCTACCTGACATTAGTGTTTCAGGAAATGGTTTACGTTCAGTGAGAGAACACCAAACTTAGTTGTGAGTGCCAGGCTAGCTCCTGAATGCCAGGGACTGATTTTCTTTTCACACATGTGTGTAGAATAGAATTATGACAAATATCATTTATTATATGTCAGCGATATTTCAGGCTGTAGGCACTGTTTTAAGTGCTTCACATCTTCTAATCTATTTAATCCTCACAGCAGTTCTATGGGGTTGGTATTGTTATTCCCATTTTCCAGAAGAGAAAAACTGTGCCATAAAGAAGTAAAGATACCCATTGTATTTTAGCTAGTAAATAGTGGAGCAAGGATTCAACTCAGTGGCTCCAGAACCAAAAGACTCAACTTCTGTATTATATTGCCTATGTGTACAATAAATTATCAACAACGGTTGAAAGGTAGTGGGAGGACACCAATACAAGTGTTTTGGTTTCCTTCTTTTTCTTACTTTCCAAATTGTCTAAAATTAATATGTATTCATTTTAAACTGAAAAGTAATAACTTATCAATGTTCCGGTGAAAGTTCTGATCACAAAGTCATTGGCCCAAATGCAAACCTAAGTCTTTGGTGGAGGCAATGCTCCCAGAACTTCTACAAAAAGGGAATAAAAATCGGGAGGGGGCAACACCCTTCCTGCACTCTTCCATGTGGTCTCTCTCTCTCTCTTTCTCTCTCTCCTCACTCACTCTCTCTGCTGCTCCAATTCAATTTAGACAACACTAACTGGATTGCCTGCAGTAAAAGGTGGCCCAAGGTCCACACTCACTTGGTTCTGTCTCCAAATTGAAACATACAGGGTGGGAGCGCCCCTAAAGATACGTAAGGACAGTTATGAATAGAGTAGGGAGGACTAGAAACAAATGCCTTGGCCCCAAAGGAAAGGCCTTTTCTGTGTGGGAGGACAACACTCTCACCCTAGCCAGCTGAGCAATGCAGTTTCTCCTGCTCTAAGATGCAGTCCAGGCACTGAGGGAGGGCACTCCGTTCTTCAGCCCTTGTGAGGGCTGACATTAAAAGGCCGGAAATTCTAGGGACGAGGGCAAATCGAGGTTGGGAAGGAGCCATTTGGAGGGTCAAAGACTTCAGAATGAAAAGAGCTTCGTCAAAATGTTAAAGACGTCCAAGGAGACCTGTCAGCTGGTTTACCTTCTGTTACTTTTGTCCCTGTGCTCGCATCAGGGCACCTAAAACAGCTCTGTTCATTCCCTGTGCAGAGACCGATTTTAGGCCTCCTGAGAAGTGCCCACCCACTAGCTGCTGCTGGCTCCGTTGCAAAGAGCTGGGTTCGCAGTATTTCCCACCGCCACCCCTCCTCCCCGCCCTTCCATCTTTCCGTCTGCCCGGGCTGAGAGCCACGCGGGGCATCCACCCTGTCGTTTAGCACCTCAGCTACGCAATGGTGGGTGGTTTCCCAAAGCGTATGCCCTCGCAGCCACTCACGCTCTCCCGGCCGCTTGCAGGGGCACAAGTCAATGAGGTTTTTCCCTCCGCGATCATCGTGAATCAGCAAAGCGCTGCAGAACAGCGGCATGTCCGCAAGCAGAAATTAAGATGCTGGAGGAATGGCACAAGTGCAGTGTGGCATGGGGAATTTCTAGCCCCTTCTTATGTGTCCCTCCCAGGGATGGCAATACTGGGGGTGGGGAGCCCGCTGGAAGCTGCTGGACTTAGGCGTCCTGGGGAGCCTTTGGCAACAGAGCAGTGTGGGGAATAAGGAGGAAGAGCACAGAAAGTGGATGAGAAATGGGTGGAAGGATCTGGGGAACACAAGCAGGGCAGGGCAGGTGTGCCCCCTGGGCGGGCAGTGCAGCAGGTGCAGGTGTTGCTGAGGAAAGGTAGGAAGGAGGGTCTTGTATGGGGGAAGGAAGGAGATCATCAAATAAGGAGGATTTCCCAAAACGCGACTTCCTGTTTCCAACGTGCAAGTTCCCAAGTTCAGTTTGAGAAGTGAAGGGCTAGGTGTAGGGGAGTCTGGAATGGGAACATTAGGGAAATGCCTCCCGGAGGCACCTTCTCCTACCCATTCTCCTCTTTCTTTCCCCACCACTCCCCTTCCTCCTCCGTCCCTATTCCATCTGCCTTCAGCTTTGATTAATATGCATGTCTAGCTCCTCAGTGCCGGCCACCGCCTCCCATTCGACCCCTAGCACTGGGAGGCTGAGCTGGAGGCTAAGCGCTCCAAGCACGGAGCCTGAGGACCCCTCGCTGTGCCCTGGACCCCACCCCCCTGGCCTGAGGGAGCCCCTCAGTGACCCAGACTCCGAGATCCCGCTCGGTCTGCGTTGCTGTGGACAGACCCAGGAGCTTGGAGCGCGAAATGAAACGCGCTAAATTGTACCTGTGCGTGGCCGTTCCTGCCGCCGCCGCAGGTCTTTCCCCGGGCCGAAGCCGGCGCCCGCCTTCTCGGGGAATTCTCCGGAGGGGGAGTGCGAGGGGAACCACGGTGACTGCCTGCTAGCTCACGGCTGGCGCGCACACGCACACACCCAACTTTGCCAAGCCATCGGCGCCCCACGGGCTCCCCCGCGCCCCCTGCGGCTCAACACACTCCAAGACCTGTATCTCTCCTGGTCTGAGATAAGGTTCCCTCCACTCTTACACCTTCGCGGGTGGGGGAGGAGAGGGCGGAGTGAGGCAGAGAAGGAGGTTAACGCTACTGACTCCCTGGCCAGCCTTTCTCAAACACTCTATGCCCGCAGGGGAGCCCGCGCCAGCCACGCCGCACCAGGTCCCCCAGACCTGCTGGTGACGACAAAGAGAGGAGGAGGAGGAGAAGGTAGGGCGAAGAGCCGCCCGGGAGCCCGGGAGCCCTGGCGACAGACAGTTCTATCGACTGACCGGCAGTATCAGCACTTTTATTACTAAAGGACTGGGTGGGGAGGTTGGGGGGTGTGCAACAGAGCTGGCCAGCCCCAATCCACTCTGGAGCAACCCTAAATGAAGGCCAGAAAGATTCTCCAAGGATACCTTTTGAGTGGACGTGCTCCAGACACACAGCCGGACCCCTTGGTCCCGCCGAAGCTACAGTGTTGGGGATATTTTAAAGGGCTCTTATTTGGGAGGAGGCGTGATTTCCACCTTCGAGCGTCTTCGCTCCCCACCCCCTCTCGGCAACAGCCAGTGCGCGCCACCACCTGAGCCTAGCGAGAGCCGGGACGCACGCAATCTTCAGCCTGCTCCTTTTCGCCTCTAGGGAGACTCGGCTCTGAGCGGGTCCGCCCGACACCCATCCCCTCCCCCACTCCGGAGAACTCTTTACTTTTTGTTTGGAAAATCAGGGCCATTTCTTTATTTATCTCTGGGTCTTCCCGGAGGAGGGCAGAGAAGGGGAGAGCGAGCTCCGCCGGCCGGGCCGGGGGAGGGGAGCGCACAGAGGGGAGGGGACTGGGTGTAGCCTGGAATTCTCCGTCCTCGTGTTCCTGGGCTGGCGCGCAGAGTCTCCTGGCGCTAGCGCCGTCGCCGCTCCCCGCGCCACCCCATCGTTGGCCTTGGGGGTCGGTGAGTGGGGTCACGATGCCCCGCGGGGGCTGCCACGGGCCCTGCCCGCGCTGAGAGGGGACGCGGCCGGGCGACGTGGCGCCCCCCGGGCGGGGAGGCGGTGGGGGGTGGGGAGGGCACACGCGATAGGGCGGAGTGGGGGCGGCGCAGAGGCCGCCAAGCTGGGGGGCTCTTCGGGAGGGCGCGGCCGCGGGCAGGAGGGCGTGTCTCCAGCCCGAGGGGACCCTCCCGAGGCGCGGCGCGGGACTCCCCGATGGTGGTGCCGCGGCTCCGGGAGAGCTCAGGGTCTCGCCTTCGCCGTTGCCGCCGTCGCCGCCGCCGCGGGCGCCGCCGCCGCCGCCGCCGCCGCCGCCCGAACCCGCGCCGAGCGTGCGCCTCGCCCTCCTCCCGCGCCCGCTCTGCTCTAGGATGCTGCGGCAGGTTCTGCACAGGGGCTTGAGGACGTGTTTCTCCCGGCTTGGCCACTTCATTGCCAGTCACCCTGTCTTCTTCGCCTCGGCGCCGGTGCTCATCTCCATCCTGCTCGGCGCCAGCTTCAGCCGCTACCAGGTCGAGGAGAGCGTGGAGCACCTGCTGGCGCCCCAGCACAGCCTGGCCAAGATCGAGCGCAACCTCGTCAACAGCCTCTTCCCGGTCAACCGCTCCAAGCACCGTCTCTACTCGGACCTGCAGACCCCTGGGCGCTACGGCCGGGTCATCGTCACCTCCTTCCAAAAAGCCAACATGCTGGACCAGCACCACACCGACCTGATCTTAAAGGTGAGAGGGGGGCGGGTGCGGGCAGACTCCGCCAGCGCCGCGGCGGCGGTCGGGCTGGCTCTACGCTGGGGTCCCGGCTGAGAGCGCCACCTCTCCTAGCCCAGGCGGCTGCCGCAGGGGCTCTCCTGCACCGCGCGCCCCAGGGCGGCCGCCTGGAGCCTCCCAGCCTCCTGGGCAGGGAGCGTCGGGGTCCAGGTCCAGCCCTGCCCGCGTCTCCTCTGCCGCCACCCCGCAGCTGCTGCAACAGTTGGGGCGGCGACGGCCACGGTGCTGTGATCGGTGCGCTTGTTTTGGTCGCAGTGGGCTTGGGGGCAGGGAGGCTTTGGGGTAACTGGGCCAGGAAGTAGCTGGAGAGAAGACATTCTGTAAAGTCCTACTACTTGAGAACAAAATACTATGCTCGGAGGGGATTCCGAGGTGCCCCTCTCTGTCCTCAATTTTGTTTCTCCCTTTTTCTGCAGCCCCCGCCCCCGAGTGTTTGGGGAAAGGTTGTTGGTGGGAGAGGTTGGGAAAGGGCAAAAGAATGTGAGGCAGATGGTGAGGAAAGTGCCTCCCACCCGCCCAGAAAGAAATGTGGTCTCTGGTGAGGACAGGGGGCTGCCCTGCTGCTGTCTTCTCCGGAGCGAGGTAGCCATCTCTATCTTCTAGGGTACGAAATTATGTTTGTAATTCGCAGTTACTTCGTCTTTCACAGTAGCTCCTCAAGAAATGGCAAAACTTTGGGAAAAGAGGGAGCCGATCAATCCACTTTTATTTGGGTGCATCTGAGCATGGGGTTGAGGGGCAAAGCCAGAGGGCTGAGAACAGACGTCGGGCTGTGTGGCCCCCGAGAAGAGCATGGGAAACGGAGCAGCTGGTTAGAGGGTGACACTCGCAGAAACCGGTTTTGCTATCAGCTTGAGGTGGGAATTTGGCGTGGAAAGTGAGGTTAATGGTGGTAACTTTCAGGAAGTTCCTAATAAAAGCAGAGGAGTGAAAACTACAGATGGAAAAGTAGAGACCTCAGGAGAGAAAAGTAAAAATAGGTGAGAATGTTCCATCTGAATCCCTGATGGGGATTGTGGGGCTTGTTTACTTAAGGTTCTCCTTTGGGGAGGGCAGACAAGAACCAGTCCCAGCTGGGACTCTGGTGCAGAGGGATGGAAGGAAGGTGATGGTTTTGTGTGAGTCTCTAGTACAGATCTGGTACTAGAAGCCGGTTAGATTTCTAGTCTACTTATCCCAAAGGGAGTCTGCCAGGAAACCTGGGGAACTCTTTCCTCTTCTTTTCCTCTACAGCTAAGTTTATCCCTAGAGACAAGCCAATTTTCATCTATTATTTCCCTCCCTCTGTTTGTTGACATATTATCAATCAGCAATTAGTAATGAGGGGAAGCTGACTAGGGGCTCAGTGGAATTAGAATCTTCCCACACTCAGTGGCTCACAGATCACACATTTACTCATCATAGAGCCTTAATAACATTAATCCTGAGATGTTTGTTTTTCTCATGATTAGACTTCCAGCATCATTGGTTTTTTTTCTTCAATACTTCATTGACTATATTGTGACACACAGATAAATACTGATCCAAAAGCTTTCCCAAGAAAGCATGTAGTAGATTCATCATGGGCATAAGGAAACTATAATTTAACCAGTCCTGACAGTTGGAAATGCTCCATGTTTTGATTGATGATCTACTAAATGATATTTCTCTTTTTGTGTTCTTTTCAAGGTGATGTTTCCATTGGCTTATTCCCCCCCCCCCAAACTGTGACAGGCAGTTACCATTTACATTCACTCTCAAGGTTAATGAGACATCAACAAGCACATCAGATCTCTTTCAACTGGATTATTTCTTCCCTATTTGATTTTGTTCAGTTCAGGACAGAAAACAGTATAAGAGAAGGCTGAAACTGGAGAGAGGGAGGCTTGGCTTTGCCTCCATGTCTAAAGGGCAATTTTAAAGGACAATGGTCAAGTCAGTGGATTGTTTTAAGAAGTGGGAGGGTTTTTCATCTTCTAGGTGTCTGAATAAAATCCAAACCAAGCCTAATAGTGATACGAACTCTTTTCTAGCTGATGACTCTCTGGTTAAATGAGTGAATACAGCTTATAAAAACCCAGACTTATGAAACCAAGGGAAATATCTTCAATTTTAAATGATATATTCAATGTTTTCTTTCTGCATCCAGCCCTTATTTTTGGTAGGTATGGAGCCAGGGGACGGGAAATGGACCTTCAGTAGTCATGGTAATGTAAAGTGTGGGAGTGAGCACTTATTTTTTTAATTTTGTTTTTCCATTTAGAGACATGATGACTTGTCCTTTACAAAAGGTGTCAGGAGTGAAAGAATCACTGCTGTTTTCGTTACTAGTGTTATTCTGATACCTCATTACTGGCATCAAGGATAGCATTGACAGTGAAAACTGTACACACCACTGAACAGTCCCTGCCTGTTTAATGGCATCGTATTTGAAATGAAGTGAAGTGGACAAAGCATAAGGAGGGTCTGAGGCTTTTTCAGACCCCGGTACAAAACAGAGGAAGTGACTTGTAGGGTGTTGCTTCAAGCATGAAGAGTAGACCCATTCTCTCCTCTTAATGTTTTGGGCTTGTACCTGCTCAGTGAAGGCGGAGATCCTTCTTGGGATATTGGTCCTGCTATTTGCTGACAAAAAAAATAGACTGGGAGGGAGTGATGACAGAAAACGAAAAGCCCGGTTGACGTTTTTAAATGTAATTGAGGGTATTACAGAAAAATATCTGTATTTGAAAATCCAGCTGATATGGTTTGGAGGAGCTTTCTCGAATTTGCGCAAGTGATATGGTTATCGTACTCTGACACTGTAGCATAGAAGTTGACCCCACACCGAGAGGCAAGACTCTTCCCAGCACTGGTTTACCCAGAAGGCTACAGGGCAAAGATGTAACATTAGGCAGAAGTGGGTAGGACCTGATGGTGCTGATAAGGGCTCAAGCATTAATTTCTGAACCTCTTTAAATAAATGCTCTTCTTCAAACATCTTCCTTTTCCTAGAAAATTAAATCCAGCTGATTAGATCTTTTAACAGAAAATCCATGATGTTCATCTCAAAGCAAATTTCAAAGTAGGGCCTCACTAGCTTTTATAGATACGTTTCTTTGCGATCACCTAAAATGAAGTGTAAGTAGGTCCCTTTGATAATTGATCCAGGGTGTTAACAAAACAATACTCGATATTCCAGAATCATCCATGTAAAGTCAAGAATCAGTACAGCCCAGTACTTATGATAATGACATCATCTTTATAGGACCTTATAGGTTATAAACATACAGTATGTTTAAATACAGTAAACTAGGAAAAATGCTATATCCCATTTTACATATGAGAAACTCATTAGAAGTTAACTGACTTGACCATGGAAAAAAGACAAGGCTAGAACCAGAACCGGACTGGATCCAGGGTTTTGGACTCCAAGCCTAGTGTTTTTTTCACTATAGTTTACTTTCATATGATACACTACTTGAATGATTTAAAATGTACATTTTAGTTATCCAAATGAAGTACAGTTGACCAAAGTTTTATATCCCACCCCATACAGTTGTTCTAATAATGGTAATTAGATCATAAGGATATTTTCTTGATTGATTCTGTCTGGTGTTAATTAAAATCCACATACAGAAACTACAAATGCCCAAAGTAAAGCATAACATATATGTAATAATACACGAGGATAGACAAATATTTTATTAGAAAAAAATCTCTGGATGATTGAATGTAGCAGCTTCCTGACTGAGTGCTGCTTATTGGCAGGGTTCAGGTGGATTGAACTTTAGTGCCTTACACAGTCCCCAGCACATAGTAGCTACTCAATAAATACTTGTTGAATAGACCCTCCCTAGTTTACGCAGACATCTATGTGATGAGTTAAGGAAAATTCCATAAAAACAAATTTGAAATGTATTTGTATAGTGAGATTTTAATTTTTCCAACTTTAGAGACAGTTTCTAGAATTCTTTGTTTGCAAGATATCATTCTTCCCTCCTTAATAACCTCTGTAGTCACATCAAAGCATATTTCAGTTTTAAAATTAAGTAGGGGCATTTCCTTTGTAGAAAGTCCTCATCTTCAGAGGAAACTCATAGGATGCTTTATTCCAAACCACGGAAAGGACACATCCTCACTTAGCAAACATTCTTCCATATACTAGATCTCATTTCCTTCAAATATCAAGCTTCTGTTTTACTTAAACCTTTTATGTTTAAATACATTAAAAAGAATTAAGTTGCAAACAAGATTAATAAAATCTAACTTGAAGTTACTTACTTCAGGCTTTCCAAGAAGGGCAGCATAACTGCTAGCTCAGGGTCACAAAGCCTGAGTAGCTGGATCAAGGTGACAGCTTTTCCATATACTGTCTCAGTGCTTTTAATCATTATGCGAATCCCCATCATTTCTTTCTCTACGGTCTAAGGATCAGCAAATTTCAGCATGTTTTTGAACTTAGATGGAGTTTTTACAGTTTTAAAGGATTATAAACACAACAAAATAAAAACAAAGACCATATAGCAGAGACTGTTCATGGCTCACAAAGCCTGAAAGATTTGCTATCCTTCACGTTAAAAGTTCCTATGCTGTATTCTATAACTCCATTACTAGAGCACTTTCAAGAAGTTAATACTGTTAACCTGTAAGGCAATAGTTCCCAACCAGGGCTGACTATGCACCCACCCAGGGGACATCTGGCAATGTCTGGAGACATTTTTGGGTATCACAACTTGGGAAAGAGGCATGTGCTACTGGCATCTAGTGGGTAGAGGCCAGGTTTGCTGCTAAACATCCTGTGATGTATAGCATGGCCTCCACAACAAAAAATTGTCTATCCCCAAATGTTAATAGTGCCAAAGTGGAGAAATTCTTTGCCTTGCATGTTTGTTTTTTAAAGATTCTTTTTGGCTATATTGATTATGTAAAATGAAAAGATGCCAAAGAGAAGTTCATAGAACTCTAGGGACAAATATTATGACCTTTGAGGTGATGCTCTCTTGGGCAATTGAGCGGAGACCAGATTTTCCAGTATAATCTTCCCCAAAATGTAGTTATCTTGCTCTCTTCGGTAGCTCTGTCCCTTCAGGTCTAAATATCACCTGCTGTAGAGGAGCCCAAGAAACCAAATGCAGTATAACTGCTTGAATGACAAAGTGGCTAAACTGACACTGACCTTTGAGACTTGTCAATTATTAGAGTGCCCATTATTGGCATGCCTTAAGCATCCATCGGTAGCAGTTGCCCACTGAGGCCGGGCTTCTTCTGACAGTGTGTAAGACCCCACTGTGAGCAGCGACCTGAGAAGGAGGCAGGAGGCAGTGCTTTGTTGCCTATTCCAGCCTCTCTGCTTCTTTGAGTATAAAAGGACAATAGAAGAGCTTGCATCTAAGAAACACGGAATCAAAGAACCTTGGGTTTAGAAGGCACATTAAAGGTCATCTCCACAGAGGCTAATGCTAGAATCTTCTCTTAGCATCTCAGGGTGCTTTGTCTAGTGACAGATGCCACGAAGCCTTGAGCAGTCCAGTCCCTTCTGGTGAGTTATCCAAGTGGCAGATAGATACTCTTAGAAAAGACCGAGCCTGGATCCGAAAGGCAGCATTTGTGCATTTGCTGGGTCAGTCAGTTGACTTTTACACTTTATGTTTGCCCTGGGGGAAAATTAAGGAGAGCCTGAGATCGGTTTTCATTCCCCTTTCATTTCATAGGTAGTGTATCCAAATAATCTAAGCACAATCTCATTTTAGGATTGTCTGACTTTTAAGTATGTTCCATTTCTGTGATTAGTATGTCAAATGCCCACTTGTCTCATTTAGATTTGGGGAGCAATCTTTTAATTCTCCATTCAGGTACACATTTGAGACAAACTTTGGTTAAACTGAAATTTAAATAAAAACCCATAGTGGGAGAGGAAGCCCACCTCTGTAATGACTCATAGCATCTTGAAAGATGCCATATTAGAGTTAGGGAAGGATGATTATTTTTTAAATGACCACAAAAACTGAGCCTCTTAGGATTCACCAGACCTATAAACCTCACAGAACTGTCAAGCATTGAACTGGTGACTCTTTATAAGTATGAGAAGGAGAAGTAAGCTAACAGAAGTGATTTGTTTTCTACCTGAGTGGTTGCAGTCCCTTGGCACAAGAGCTAGGGAAATGTGAGATGCTCATGAGCTGATCAATTCTGACTTTGTGGGATGTGCCATCTGGTACCTGATTTGGGGGCTCAGTGTGAGCCCCAAGTGATACTTGAGATAGGCTTAAAGCAGACCTTTGAAGTCACCTGCTGCATAGCACATCGCGGCAAGCAGGCCTGTCTGCAGCACTGCCTGTGTCTCCACCACATACCCGGAAGGCCACAGAACTACCGAGGAATCCTGCCAGACTGATTTAATGACCAGCAGGGGAGGTGAGTAATCTCTAACCTTTAAAAGAAGAAAGGAAAAAAAGAGGAAATCAACACCAGTTGTTATTTCTTACGGGAAGCCCTGAATAATTTGTTATGCTTGGAACTTCTGAATTCATATTTTGAACAAAAGGAGGCAGTGAAGAAACAGAAAAAGCTATTTTTATCTTCTTGCTCTCTAAGAAATCCTCTTGAGAATATTGTTTCTGCTATTTTGAAAGATCCCCATTGTTAGGTCTTCTACTTTAATTCATAGGCTTCGAGTACAGTTAAGATGATTTATTTAAAGTGCAGTCGGTTATCTTGGGAGGCGATATCAGAAAAGGCTGATAGGGGAGTGGGGAAATAAAACAGTAAGTAGCAGAAAGCCAATCAAGAGAATATTATTAAGCTAGTGTGGGCAACTGAGGGGGGCTCAGTCTCGCTGGGGAACTCTGGGAGACACTGTAGAATATGTGTTGGAGAAATCTCAATTGTGGGTAGAGAAGCTGAATATTTTTTCCCCAACTCTAGCCATCATTGGTTGATTGAGCTGCATTTAGGAGCATTAAATTTCTGGCATTTTCATATGTTATATTTCTCCCTATAATTTTTTTTAAAAAGAATTGGGCACAGAGCTATTGGTGTTTGTAGCAAGCAACCTTAGCATGGAGAGGTGAATATGAGCTGAGACTATATGAGTAGGACCCTGTGAGCATCTGCCCTAAGGGTCTTATATTCCTCTGGAGTTACACTGCTAGAGATTTAGGGCCTAGGTTTCTAGGGAATGGATATTTATTCCTTTACTCAACAACATGGCTATGACCCTGTCTCCATGAAGCTTGCAGATAAGAATGATCCAGCATAGCTATTTAGTTATTCTTTGGTTTGACAAGTGCCAGTGGATGCTGGTAAAGATGATTCCAAACAGGGCCTAGACACCAACAGAATGTGTGGTTTTAGATGCCAAACCTCCACATTTGAGAGGCATATATTCAGCCATTCTAACCTTCATGAATACAGAAGTCTGCAGGCCCTCATCTTCACACATATACTTTTGTTGTTCTCCCTAGAAGTGCCCCCCACCACTCTTTAAGGACCAGTTCACATGCCTCCTACTTGATGAGGCTTTCTCAGATTCAATGGCTTCTTCTCTCCCTTAAATCTATTGGGCTTTCATTCTTATCTACATTCCTTAATGCATAGCTGTAGACTCTTACATAATTTGCTGTATTGTCATGTGATAGTTTCTCTTAAGCAAGATAATGAACTCTTCAGGGGCCAGAGCAATGTCTGACACTGCAGAATCCCTCCAAGAGTTTAGCATGATGTGGAGTGTGCAGCAGGTGCTTAATAAATTGTTACTGGTTGATGGTTTGTAAGATGGAAAATGTGCTCTCCCTCCCTATTGACTTATTTTGGTTAAATATAAATTTGCCTGGTAGCATGACCATGTAATTTCTTTTGCTCTACATTCATTTTTCATCCTTGACAAATCTTGGTTGCAAACTTGTTGATAAGCAATAAGCATCCATTCTGTTTCCAGATCTGCTGCCATTTATATAAGGAGAAATTCTTACAAAACCAAGTATCTGACAACCTTCTCTGGTCCAAGTATAGTTTGGGAGAGTATAAACTTGACCTCAGTCCCCATTCAGCAGTCCATTTCCATGTGGGAAGGTGGAGTCCTCTATGGTTCCCAGTGAGCACCCTGGAAATCAAGTCCCTACACTACACTTGCCCTTATTTACTTGAAGAAAGTCTCAAAACATTTGCCACACCCATACTCAAATGTAAATAGGAAACACACTTTAAAAAAAAATCAAGGACAAGTGTTTTTCCTGACCATAGCACCAGTGTTCAAGAGATCACCTTTCTGATGTTGCTCAGTCCCACTCTTCTTAAAAGTTGACCCAGAGTAACAGAAAGTATTTTTCTAAAAGGCAAACTTAAAAAAAAGATACTGGTACAAAATCAGCATATTTCTGTGAGTTCAATGAAAACACTGGAACTACTCATTTTTCAGCATTGAAGATAGAGATTCCTTTGCCCATTCTTCCATGAAGCTCTCCTGCAGTCACTAATACCATGGCTTTGTCAATTCTTTCTAATTGTCTCCAAAAAAATGCATCTCTGCTATAAAGCCATCATTATAAATGCTCAAAAACATTTTGTGATATTTGCATGAGGTTTGAGTTTTTGGATTTTGTTTTTGTTCTTGTGGTATAGGCAAGTACTCATACTGAGTAAAGTTTGTTTGATTGCTCTCAGACTTTTTAACATGCACACACATCACCTAGGCATCTTGCTAAAATACAGACTGATTCAGAGGATCTGCAGGTCTACATTTCTAACAAGATCTCAGATGATGTTGATGCTACAGACCAGCAGAACACACTTTTAGTAGCAAGGCTCAAATTTAACTGTTGTGAACAGATAACTGAATTTAGAATCAGGAAAGCCAACAAGCTCAAGTCCCAGTTCTCCTAAATATGTCTCTTTGGGCAAGTCACCTAACCTCCCTGAGAAACAGGTCCCTTATTTGCACTGGATGTAATAGCATCTCCTTCATCCACTTAAGGTAAAGATAGAATGAGATAAAGCATGTGAAAGCACTATGTAACCATAGCCTTCTGTAAGGTGTGTTATCATTATTACTATTTACTTTGAGAATGACCACTATTTCCTCATATGTGCCAGCTCTTTCAAAGCCATTATTGCCAGTTGTGTAAATACACATGTAGCCATTTTTTTCTTTGATCCAACAGGCAATAATGGGTGCTTAATCTACATTCAATACCCATATTGCCAATTTGTTGGTCTTTAATGACTCATCTGAGTCATTACAGACAATTGGATTCATCCTGCTGCTGAGCATGCAGCTCCTCTTCCCGCAGAAAGTTCTTAGGCAGGTGGAGCTGTGGGTGAGGACGGCTGCATTGCATTCCAGCACACCACCATGGTTTCTCTGGGCTCAGAACCTCCTCTCCATGCTTGATGAGACTTTGCACACAAAAGAAGCCTTCACTTCCTGCCCAGGGAAGTGCCTTTTGAATTCTGCCGGGCGTGGTGACTCACACCTGTAATCCCAGCACTTTGGGAGGCCGAGGCGGGTGGATCAGGAGGTTAGGAGTTCAAGACCAGCCTGGCCAAGATGGTGAAACCCCGTCTCTACTAAAAATACAAAAATTAGCCAGGTATGGTGGTAAGTGCCTGTAATTCCAGCTACTTGGGAGGCTGAAGCAGAGAATTGCTTGAACCTGGGAGGTAGAGGCTGCAGTGAGCCAAGATCGTGCCACTGCACTTCAGCCTGGGCGACAGAGCGAGACTCCGTCTCAAAAAAAAAAAAATAGTTCTGAGAGGCTGCAGGCTGTGATTTCAGGGCTCTCTTCACCACGTCTCACAGCACAGCATACCAAAGAGGTATTCTCCGGTAATTTAGGTGAGAATATTGATCATTCTCCTCTCTTACTGAATTTACAGGACTACAGTGTTTCCCTGGGAAATCTTGTCCACATAAGTAGATCTGCAAGCACTTCACAGGGAAGAGTGTCATTAGAATTGCCAGAGATCAGAAGCACCAGGCAAAGTGATCGTTGTAAAGTCCTTTGAAACTGGAATGTTGCCAAATCTTGCTGACTGTGAATTTTGATCATTTAGTTCAGTGTGCTTCCCCACCTACCCCTTTACAAAATTTCTTTTTATAGGATCCTAAAATAAATCCATAATTATTCACGCTCCACATCAAAGCCACCAAAGATTCCTCTGCCTATCTGGTTCACTATCCCTAATCTCTTCAAACAAAGTTAACCTCTGTGTAAGTGAGGGTTAGCAGTACTTCTCAAACTTTGTGCTTCTAAATTCCCTGGGAATTTCAGCATGCAGATTCTGATTCAGTAGGTCTGAGGCAGTAGCCCTGACATTCTGCACTTCTAACAAGCACCCAGGGGTGTTGATGCTACTAGTCTACAGACCACACTCTGAGTAGAGCAGTAGATTAGTGGATCTAAGGAACTTTGCTGAACCTTTGGATATCCTGACTACTCAGTTCTATTTTATTGCCTCTATAAGCTAAAGCAGTGACTCTCCAACTTGAGCAGACAGCCCTTGGAGAACTTGTTCAAAACAGATTGTGGTATCTACCCAACAGAGTTTCTGAGTCTGTAGGTATGCGATGGAGCCTGATAATTTGCATTTCTTTTTTTCTTTTCTTTTCTTTTTTTTTTTTAAGACAGAGTCTCGCTCTGTCACCCAGCCTGGAGTGCAGGTGGCACAATCTCAGCTCACTGCAACCTCCACCTCCTGGGTTCAAGCAATTCTCCTGCCTCAGCCTCCTGAGTAGCTGGGATTACAGGCACATGCCACATGCCACCACTCCCAGCTAATTTTTTTGTAATGTTTAGTAGAGACAGGGTTTCACCATCTTGGCCAGAATTTGCATTTCTAACAGGTTCCCAAGGTGATGCTGTTCTTACTGGTCCAGGGACCACACTTTCAGAACCACTGCTATAAAGTATCCTAGAAATTAGCTACCAGGACTACTTCCAAAAATGCAGTCTTTCTCTCTCTGGAATCTGACCAACAAGATACAAGCAGGATGAAAAAGTTGTTTGTTCAGCACTTAATTCTGAGTGATGCTATAATAGCTATTCTACTAAGGGTATTACATAAATCTGAATGTTTGAAATTTGCACTGTAAGGCAAGCACAGTGAACAGAAGGCCATACTCCACTGCCTGTCTCCTGGTGTTGGAGTTCAGGAGAAAGGGGCTGAGTAGAGGAAAGGACACCCTGAGATGGAGGAAGAGAGATACACTCCCCCAC
Source organism: Callithrix jacchus (assembly GCF_049354715.1). Taxonomy (NCBI): domain Eukaryota; kingdom Metazoa; phylum Chordata; class Mammalia; order Primates; family Cebidae; genus Callithrix; species Callithrix jacchus. The sequence continues at coordinate 23,976,764 of NC_133524.1, forward strand.
CCAAATACACACGCACACCATGGATGTTGTTGCTACCATCTCCACATATGGGATTGTGAAAGCTTCCTTTCTTCCAAAGACTCCCCATACAGGGTCATCTGCCATTTGCCTTTTCAGGAACTTCCTTTAAAGCAAACCAGAAGGTCCAGCAGGCACAAATAGGAGCTACATGCTGCATTTCTGAGACAGGGCCCCAGTACTGTGGTTGTGTTTAAGAAAAACTTACTCAAACCCCTTGTTAAAGAATGCTAAGGCAGAGTTTATTCAGAAAGAGCCACTGAGATAGTATAGGGACTACTTCAGTGGAGTTTTGCAGTAGGGGAGACATCTGATCCACTCTGAATATAACAGGAAGAGTGGGAATTTATAGCCAAGGAGCAGGATGGGGTGAGTGGGTAGAAAATTATTAAGAGGAAACATCCGGGCCAAGGGACAGATTCTGGCAAAACCAATCTGACAGGATTCTTGCTGAAAGCTGGCCAGGATGATCAGATATCATGTGAGAGATGGTCAAAGATGAAGAATTTGGAAAGATATCTAGAATGATCAGATATAAAGGGTGGGGGATTCTGGTTAAATGGATTGAGCAGAAGTCTTGCTAAAATTGGATGATGTAAAGGTAGAAAAGGAAATCTGAATGCCAAGGGTTCATTGAGAAGAAGGTTCACAGAGTCTGACCAGAGTTTGGTAAAGGAGAGTCATTGTCAGTTGTCAGAGGTGAGGTGTCCACAGGGAGAGCCCTAGCAGCTAGTGTTCAGTGTCAATTACTGTTTGATATCAAGTACTGTCAGAGGTGAGAGTTGCAACCAAAATTCAGTGGGTACCAGTTTGGGCAGAGTGGGAAAAGCATTGCTTTAGACCCCAAAGTTTTATGTTTGAGGCTGTGAACTATTAATGTGTCCTTGATCAAGTCATTTAGCCTCTCTGGGGGAGCAGTCTCAATTTCTTCATCTATAAAATGGAATCAGCAACATTATCATCCAGTCTTCTCCATTAACAAATGCTTACTCGCCAGGGGAATGGACTTGCCAAAGCACGATTCTGAAACTGTATTCTAGGTTCTTTTCCACTTCAGCCCCCTTCAGCCTTCCTGCCTTACCTAAGAGTTGGTGGAGGGAGAGTCAACAGGGGTCAGGGATTCAAAGAAATCAATTTGGAGCACTACAGCCAGGGAAAGGAAGAGAAGACAGGAAAAAACTGTACCACCAGAGAAATACTTGTGAAGGTCACAGGTCTACTACAAGACTGAGATTTCATTGAAAGATTATATAGCAATTTCTCCCTACCACACTTTACTACCACATCAACAGAGTTCCAGTTTAATAATAGTGGATTACAGCTGAAAGAGCAAAAAGACACAGACCCTCTCCAAGGAGAAGTATATGGGGAAGTCCAATGTCAACAGAAGAAACAAAAACAAGGACAGTAAAGGAAATTAAAGCTGGTACTTATAGCTGCAACAAACATGAAATATATACTGACTCCTAGATTAACATAACTCTTCCCTGTAAAGGCCTCTTATCTTAGTTCCTATTAACTGATAAAACATGTCTAGCCTCGAAGAAAAAATTACAATGCATGCCAAAAGAAAAACAATATAGTCTGAAGAAACAAGAGAAACATCAAAACTAGACAGATATGGGAATTTAAATTCAATACCAGACAGAGAATTTAAAGTAACTACGATGGCCAGGCAAGGTGGCTCATGCCTGTAATCCTGGCACTTTGGGAAGCTGAGATAGAAAGGTAGCTTGAGGCCAGGAGTTCATAACCAGCCTGGGCAACAGAGCAAGACCCTGTCTCTACAAAAAAAAAAAAAATTTTAAATATTAACAGGGCATGGTGGTGCATGCCTGTAGTCCTAGCTTCTTGGGAAGCTGAGACAAGAGGGTCATTTGAGCCCAGGAATTCAAGGCTGCAGTGAGCTTTGATCATGCCACTATACTCCAGCCTGGGTAATAGAGTGAGATCCTGTCTCAAAAATAAATAAATAAACAATGATTAATATGTTAAGGACTTTAGTGGAAAATGTAGACATCAAAACCACATGGATAATATGAGCAGAGAAATGAAAACTCTCAGGATGAATCAAAAGGAAATGCTAGAGATAAAAACTGTAACAGAAATGAAGAAAGGCTTTGAGGAACTCCTCAGTAGACTTAACTGCCTAGGAAAGAATCAGTGAGCTTGTATATAGGGCAATAGAAACATCACAAACTGAAACACAAAGAGTTAAAAGAGAAAAAAAAATGGAACATCTAAAAATTGTGAGACAATATTATCAAAATGTATGATATACACATAATTGGAATTCCAGAAGGAGAAGAATGAAACAGGAGACATATTTGAAGTAATAATGGCCAAAAACTTTCCAAAATTAAGGATACCAAACCACAGATCCAGGTAGCTCAAAAATACCAAGACAGATAAGTATTCATAAAACCACACTTAGGTGTATCATAATCAAACTACAGAAAACCCAAGACAAAGAAGAAATCTTGTAAGAAGGAAGGGTTGGGGGAATACCTTATATAGAGAGGAACAAGGATAAGAATTACATTAGAGTTATCAGGGAAAAAATCTCAAGAAGAGAAAGAAGAGAAATAGTTAAACGGTTGAAAGGGGAAAAAAAAAAACTAAAATTCAATAGCCAGTGAAATTACGGTTCAAAGTGAAGGCGATATAAAGACTTTCTCAGACAGAAACTGAGTGAATTCATTGTCAGCTGACCTGTCTACCAAGTGTTAAGTTGTTTGAGAAAAAGGGAAATTATATAGGTCAGAAACTCAGATCTATATAAAGAAGGGTATTAGAGAAGGAATAAATGAAGCTAAACTTTTTATTTGTCTTACTCTTAACTGATCTGAAACATAACTTCATTTAAATCCATAATAGTGACAACAAAATTGGATGATCATAACATGGATAAATGAAATGAATGGCAGCCATGTCACAAGGCATGTGAGGGAGGAATTGGGAATACCCTGTTATAATTGCACCACAGCAGTATTGTTTAAAGGTGAACTTAAATTAGGTACAAATGTGTATTGTAAGTGCTGGGGCAACCACTAAAATTTTTTTAAAGAAATAAGATTTATATACTAACAGAGGAGATAAAATACTCAATTAAAACCAGAGAAGGCAGAAAAAGAGGAGATAAAAAAAATAAGAACAAATGAAAAAAAAGAAAAGAACAGTTATGACCATGGTAAAGATTAACCTAATTATATCAAAATCACTTTAAGTGTGAGTGGTATAAATGTACCAAGTAAAAGATGGTGACTGTCAGAGTGGATAATGAAAAAATCAAGACCTAACTCTATATTTTCTGTAAGAAACCCATTCTAAATATAAAAAGTCATACAGTTAAAAGTAAAGAGATGGAGAAAGATATACCATGCTAACACTGGTAACCAAGAGAAAGCTAAGGTAGCTATGTTCATTTCAGATGAAGCTAACATCAGGACAAGAAAAATTATCAGGAATAAAGAGGGGTTATTACCTAATTATAAAGGGATCAATTCTCCAAGAAGATACAACAATCCTAAATATGTATGTACCTAACAATGGAACATCAAAATACATGAGGCAAGAACTTACAGAACTGAAAGGAGAAATAGACAAATCCACTTTATAGTTGGAGACTTCAGCATTCCTCTGTCAGTAATTGATAAAACCAACAGGCAGAAAATAATTAAGGCTATAGATGACCAGGTCAGAGTAAGGAACAACATATCTATTATTCTGGGAAGATTCATGATCCACCTCTAATAAGGGTACCTCTTACAGAAGTGTAGGGGTCAAACTGCAGAAGCAAGACACTAGAGATAGGGAAATGCCTTTTGTGCACCCAGAGAGCTGTTGTAAGTCTGCAAGCAAGAGTCTTGGAATCGAATAGCTGCAGAAAGAGTTGATCAGACCACAATTTTTTAAAATGTGTTCTGGGAAGGCTCCCTTTAGTGCTGTTTAAAAAAAAAAAAAATGAGCTCTGTAGCCAAGTAACTTTGGCAAACAATAGATGTAGTGCCCTTATATCAGATCCTCACATTGTATGCACGTTATCATATTCAAGGCTCTACAAAGTTCCTATGTAAAGAAACCTATTTAACTCTGTCCAGTTTGTCATTTCTCAAATCTATTTGATATGAATAATTTTTACTTTTTTGGTGGCCCCTATCAACATCCCAAGAAACTAATGTGCTTCAGAACATACACTAAAAATAGCAGCCCAAAGATTGGGAGATAGAATTAATAAGAGTTGAAGATCATTGGAGCTGAGAATAATCAAAGGGAAAAGGGTGACATTGGCTTAGAAGTTTCCCAGCTGGGTGAGTAGAAAGAGGATGATGTGATGCTGTGTTAACCATTACAGGAAACAGGTGGAGAACAAATTTGGAGAAGAGGATTCAGCTGTTGTATACATGGCAGTTGAAATACTCCCATAGCATTTATTTGCAAATCTTCAGGAGGCAGATGGAAATTAAGATCTGGAGTTTGAAGAAGAGGTGAAGTGTTGATGTGAACTGGATATTGGTCAGTGTAAAGGTGACAAGTCAAACAATGGAGGTGGAATTCATTGCCTGCGAAGAATATACTCTGATATGACAAGATCAGAAGTGCCAAGGACAGTCTTGAGTAACATCAAATTTACAAATAGGCAAAGGTAGAGAAGTCAGATAGAAGGACACTGAGAAAGCTAGGTCTAAAGGTAGGAGGAGAGGAAAGAGTTGAGTCATGTAATTCATTATGGCAGAAAGAAAGGGTTTCAGTCAAACTACACATATTTACTGAGTACCTTTGTTTGCTAGGCATATAGTAGAGAATGCAGCAGTGAAGAAACCATGCTCATGCCTTAATGGAAAATATTGATTCCATTTTCATGGGAATCCAATAGGCTCTGTCTACTTTTCCTATCCTGATTCAAATGGAATACCAGTATGACAACTCCTATGATTTGACATGAATGGGAAACCAAGTGCCATCTTCAAAATGTCAGGTCTTAAATCTGGAGGAGGAAGCCAACATCCTTTTGGAGCCATGAATATTGTCCAAATTCTATCTGTTGCTCAGATTTAGTTTTGGTGAAATCATTGGACAGTATGGCTCAGCAGACCCCTGTAGGTAATGCTGCTGTATCCTCAGTTTACCCATTCACTCAGTTCACACAAAAGATGTTGAAAACTGATACAGTTTTGCTTCATCATTTGCTGTCTCTCAGGCCCAGATGACACCAAGACCATATGAAAAGTTCATTCTGGAAAATGTGGTTCTGAAGTGGTATGAAAACTGTGCTAGTTCTGACTGGCACAGAACCCTCTCTTTTGGAAAACAAATTTGAATAAAATATTTTTTAATGGTTTCTGAAATTTGTCATGTTTTGAAGATAACTGACTCCATTTAAAAGTATGAAGTCAAAGGATCTAGGTCTAAAAACTGCTTAGTGACTGAAGCTTAATTAAAATCTTTATTAAAAATTTAAAACATTAAAAAAGGAAAAAAATGCTTAACCATCTCAAGACATTTTTAAGTACTCTATTGACTTTTTATTATTGACTTCACTGTGTACCTCTGCTCAGAGTTTAAGGAAATAAGGATTAAAAAGTAGCCATCGAATTTATCTTCTTGGAAGTCACTGTTGAGTTTTGGTTGAGTGCTAGAATAGAATCTAGACTGTAGTGGTTTGAGAAGTGAGTGGGATGTGAGGAAATAAAGTTAGCAAGCACAAATCACTTTTTGAGGTATAGTTGGAGACATCAAACGTAAAGGGTTTATTAAAGAAGGGGAGATGTGGTAGAAAGTGGAAAGGATGTGGGGTTAATTAGGCCTTTTTTAAAATATGGGAGAGACACGAGCATATTTTTAAAGTCCATAGGAAAGAATTAGTAGAGTCTAAGGACATGGGAGAAGGAGGAATAAACTGCACTAGAAAGAAGTAAAAGAAAGACAAAACCCAGTGAATACAATTGACCTTAAATAGAGGGAGAGCCATGGCCTTGATTTTCACAGGAGGGCAAGAAGGGAGTAGGTTTAGGTATTTACATGGTGGCAGCAAGTTGGTAATTCCCATCTTGCTTGAATTTTCTCTGGAAGATTCAAGGTCAGCAGCTGGAAATGAGTCTTGTCGAGTGCTAAAGAAAAAACATTCTAATATCTGTGGGCTTGGTGACCAGTTGACAAGGGAATGAGAAGAGACTAGGTACTAATGTGGAAGCAATCTCTTGTATAGAATTTGATTATGAAAGCAAAGGGACAGTCTCTCCTTCCCTTTTATCTCAAGATGAGCAAAAGTATAGAGAAGAAATTGAAGTGGAAGTAAGTTGAGAGAGTTCACATAGGATATATTTAAATTTCAGAAAATGAATATGGATTATAAAGAAAGAATTATTAACTCCAATAATTATTTGGCATTTGAATAACTCATCACAGGAGACTGGAATGACCTAGAATGGTTTAAATAGAGGTTGGGATGGGGTGACCTCCAAGGATCACACAGCCTTCAAATTTCATCACATATCTCAGTGGTTCTCAACCCTGGCTACATATTAGAATCACCATAGTAACTCAAATATACCATACCCAGGCCTAAAACCCATAGATTCGCATTTCACTGGTCTAAAAACAGTGGCCTACTCCAAATGTAGTCCACAGACTGGCAGCATCAGCAACACTGGCAATCGCCTGGGACCCTGTCAGAACTGCACACTCTCAGGCTTCACCCAAACCTACTAAATCAGAATCTGCATTTTAACAAGATCCTTAGTTTATTTCTATTAATCTTAAAGTCTGAGAAGTGCTGGACTAAAGCACGGTCTAAAGTGGGGCCCAAACTTGAGTACTTATTTGAAGCTCCCCTAGGAAATTCTAACATGCAGTTAGAGTTAGGAACTGCTGCTAGATAGAAAAAGAGATCATTTTAAAACTGTACTATGCTCATGTGATAAAATCTTATCATATTCTACATACACAAAAAAAGAATGCATGCAAAAACTGGTGAAATCCAAATAAGGCCTGTCACATTGCATCAAAGTCAGCTTTATGGTTTTGAAAATTTACTATGGTAATGAAATATATTAGGGGAAGCTTAGTAAGGGATACATGAGAACTCTGAACTGTATTTGCAACTTCTCATGGAAAAGTTTAAAAAGTTTAAAAAAAAATTAAGCTAAGAGAGAGCCTGCCTAAGATGAAGAGCAGCTGTTTTCCATCATCATCTAAGATGTACACAGGCTCCATCATGTATTTGTAGGGGAGCCATTAAAGGATTTAAAGCAGGGGAAAGACAGATTTAGATTTGTGGTTTAGAAAAATAAGTCTCGTGGCATATGAGGGATAGATTGAAAGCAAAAAAGCTAAGTTAGGAAGCTATTTCTCCCATCCAAATAGATTATAAGGGCTAGAACCAAATCAGGAGCAATGGAAATGGAGCAGGAGAGGATGGATTTGAGAGATTTGGGAGGCAAAATCAGCAAGATTTGATGAATTATGCAAGGGTTCTCAGTCTTAGCTCTGTGTTACCATCTCCTGGGAAGCTTGTTAAAATACAGATACCTAAACCCTTGCCAAGAGATTCTGATTTAATGGGTGGGCCCAGGTATCTGAGTTTGTAAGTTTCCTCAGGTGGTCCAAATTGTCAGGGTTTAGAGGGGCTATATCAGAGACTTGGGCTGGGGAAGTGGGAAGTGCTGAGCAAGCCTCATAGGTTTTGTTTGTTTGTTTGTTTGTTTGTTTGTTTGTTTGTGACAGAGTCTCACTCTGTCACCCAGGCTGCAGTGCACGGGCACAATCTCAGCTCACTGCAACCTCCGCCTCCCGGGCTCAAGCAATTCTCCTACCTCAGCCTCCCTAGTAACTGGGATTACAGGTGTGCACCACTACACCCGGCTAATATTTGTATTTTTAGTAGAGATAGAGTTTCACCATCTTGGCCAGGCAGGTCTCGAACTCTTGACCTCAAGTGATCCTCCTACTTTGGCCTCCCAAAGTGCTGGGATTACAGGCATGAGCCACCATGCCTGGAGCCTCATAGGTTTTTAATCAAGTATTCCAGGGACCAGCATGGATGAGGAGAAATTAGCAAAGGTACAGTCCAGAAAAATTAGAGAGGTAGCCCTTCCTCTTCCATTTGTCTTATGTTGAGAAAAATCACAAAAATTTGAGTTAACATGTGTAAAGCCATAATCCTTGCAACCTATCTATCTTCCCATGACCTGTCTAAACAAATATGTTTTAAAAAGAAAATAGTTCACTTGTTTGTGCCATCTAAACATAACCTCAGCTTATTTTAAACACACACAAACACAAGCACACAACTTTCTTGGCAATCCCAAAATGTGAAGTACATATATATATAGAAATCATCAGAAAACTGGGCTAGAATGGCTTGGAAACACGGTGAAAATCTTGTTTTTTTAACTGCTGCTAGCCATTCTGCATATTTCTGAAAGCCCCTCCCAAATTGTCTCCTAAAGTCCACCCAGATATTGTTCCCATCTTTCTCCTTTCTCCAGGAAATCTTTAATTTTGTGTAGGTTTTCTTTTATTCATGTAAAGCTTTTTTTTTTTGGTGGAGGAGCCAGCCAATTGCTGCAGCAGGTATGAAGTGTGGTTGCTCCAGCTCCCTGCCCCCTGGGGCAGCAGGCACTCACTTCTAATAGACCCCAAGATTCCAGAGAAAGTGTCCTGTGAGGATACCCCTTACTCTCAGATTCACAAGTTGAAAGCAGCCAATGGCTGACAGACTGTCTTTTACAGGGTGATTTGCCAAAGCCACCAGTCTCTGCCTGATAAAAACAGAGGTTTCCCTACTGAGTGCCCTGCCGCCTATCAGGCTCTCTCTTTATAAAATTGTGTGCAAAGCATCAAGAAAATGTTTCCACCTCAAAATGGTCTGCTCTTTAGCATTTCACTTTTCCCTTTTAGGACATTTTTGCTCCTTTTCAACTGAAAAAAGTTACAAAGCCCACTATCAGCCATTATAATAATGCATAAGCACCTCACAATATGTAAGAAGCACATCACAGATTTTAACAGTTATTTTAAGTGATTCATGTGAGATAGAAAACATTAAGGTGGCATTTCAGGGATATTGCTATGTTCGGGGTTCTTCTATTACGTTATGTCTCACTTTTCTATGAGCTACGTTATTTGCAATGTAAAAGAGTAACACTTAAGCTCATCCATTTCTTCAAACTTAGTTTGAGATCTGTAGGATGGTTCAAACTGATTCTGGTAAAGCTACTTCAGCCTGGTTTAAAAGGAGAGAAGAAATGACAGACTGAGAATTTTTAAACCTTGTTATTCTCATTCCAATGTGCTATCCTTTCTACAAATGCATGCATTAATAGCTGCCTGTGTATTCCCTTGAGAGCTGGGCTGCAACAGCGTTGCTATACTTTTTGGTTTGGTTTTGTTTTTAAACTGCCACGGTATGTTTACTTTTGCAAACATAAAAGTACATACACTTATTTTAACAATCATCCTTCCCTACATGTTCTGTTTCCTCTTGTTTGCTTGCTGTTCTGCTTGTTTTGCTTTTTTCTGAGTCTTTCAGAATTAGCTAGTACTTTTGCTTCATCGTTTCTCAATATTTAACAAGGTTTCAGGACATGCAAGGGGAAGCTGTTTAATGCATGCTGGTGATACCAAGGAGATTGTACAAGAGTATGTTGGCTTGTCCAAAATGTTTCTATCTTGAGTATTGTGTGCCTACTCTCCACATGCACTGTGCTGGGAGTGGAGATATAACAAAGAACAAGATTCAGTTCACTCCCTCAAAGAGCTGAAAGAAGATGCCATCATAATATTTCAAGTGATAAAACAAATGTGTATACACCCTGGGAACCAGGGAGGATCTAAACTGCATTTCTAGGGCAGGCTTCCTAGAGGAGGTTATGCCTAAGCTGAGCCCATCACTTCTCACAAGCCCAAATTCCTACAAGGGAGGGCAGGGGACTACAGCTTAGCTGCTCACTATGCAGCACTTTCTGAAACAGACCCAGTTTCTTATTAGTGCTGATTTGCACCAGCTTCTTCCCCAAAATAGAGGACATGGCTCTAAAAAGTGCCCTGTAGATCCCTTCCTGCCTCACATCAAATAAGTCACTGCAGAATATCACATCTAATAAACCTTGCCATTGTACCTCCAACAAAAAGAGAAGTGCTGCTTCTCAAAAAGAATACCACCCTCACTCACATCATGAGAGAGGCAGTTACTCTATGACAATAACACCACTAGACAGCCAGGACAAATAGGGGATTTCCAGGCATTAAATTAAAACCATCATGTATTTCACAAATAGCAACTTTTGGGTGAAGGGGCCAGCTACATTTTGTGATTGAGATGGAGAAATGTTTCTCAATGCACAGAAGAGTGCTGAACACCTGTGATGAACTTTTCTGCCAGGCATTTCATCTATGTGGTCTCATTCAGGAATCAACAACACTACAAGACAGTAATCCCATTTTGATGATCAGGAAACTGATGCTCCAGAAGGGTGATTGGCTCAAGGTCATCAGGAAGTGACTAACTTGGTTTGATATGAATACAAGTCTGTACGACTTCAGTGTCAGACTTTCTAGCATACCAGGCTGCCTCCCGAGCTCTTCTTTCTTGCAGTGTTTACAGTTTACCTCACTGGTCTTGAAGTTAGATATGCTCCCACAAATCAATAAGGAAAAGACAAAACAGCCTAATATCCAAGGGGCAAAAGGCTTGATTAGGCACTTTGGAAAAGAAGATAGCCACAGGGCTAATGAGCAAATGAAAAGGTGCTTAGTTTCAGTCATCATGGAAATGTTAATTAAAATCAAAATGAGATACTAGTATACACCACCACCAGAATGGTAAAATTTAAAAAGACTGACAATACCAAGTGTTGCTGAGAATATGGGGTAACTGGAACTCTCATACATTGCTGCTGAGACTGTAAAATTGTATGATCACTTTGGGAAACTTAAATTAAATTTATTGCCTACTCTGTGATCCCAAAATTCTACCCCTGAGTCTATATACCCAGTGATATGCTAGGGCTGGCTCCTACTGACTCCTGAAAGCTGATTAGGCACTTCTTTTCCTAACTCCCACCCCGATGGTAGCTGAAAATTAGCCATGGTGGGGTATTTACAAACATAAACCAGAGCTATTTTTGTTAGAGAACTGATTGTTCAACATTCACCAACACACCACTATATACACCTGAGAGAAGTGAGTGCATTTGTCTACCAAAGGCTATGTAAAAGAATGTCTATAGCAGTTTTACACATTAAAGAAAAAACAAACTGGACAGAACCCAAAAAGTCCACCAACAGGAGAATGGAAAAAGAAATGGTGGTATTTTCAAACAGTGGAATACTACACAGCAAAAATAAATAAAAATAACAGACTACTGATAAACACAACATGGATAAATCTCACAGGCCGGTTAAGTAGAAGATGGCAGACACAGGAGAGTGCATTCTACACGATTCCATTTTTAGAAAGCTGAAGAACAAGCAAAACTAACTGAAGTTGATAGAGTCAAAATAGCTTTCCTCTGGGGATGGTATGGGAATTGACTGGAAAAGGACATGAGGGGGCCTTCTGGGTACTGTAAACATTCTGTGTCTTGATCTGAGCAATGTTTATGGGTATGTATACATAAAAATTCCTTAAATATGCACTTGAGATTTGCACACTGTACTGTATATAAATTATACCTTAATTATGAAAAGTGTAGACACACACACACACACACACACACACACACACACACACACACACACCCTATTCAGTGACCCTGTCAGTAAGGTGGAAAAGTTAGACTCCCATTCCAGCAGTGCAGAACATCCAACAATGGTGAGTACCAAGAAGAAGAAAGGCAGCCTGGATCTTGGCAGACAAATCAGCCCAGTTTTACTGACATCCACCTCACTGCCATCATGGAGACTTTCAACACCTGTACTGGCAGCAATGCCAATGCATGGAGAATTTGTCTCCATCAGCACATACTCCCTAGGCACATCACTGCCTGGGAAGGAATCCAGTGAACACATCAGCTGTCTCTCCCACACACCTACTGCCATAACAGCAGAAATCCAGAAATGTAAAGATAGGGACTTTCATCCAACTTGGGCAATATTCCAGCATTTGCTGTCAACAGAGAACACTGAAGCCTGAGACCTTACCTGTTGAGATGATCCAGAAGGTTGCAAAGAGGCTTCTAACTATGTCTCTAAGCTTTTATTCCAAATAAATTAAAAACCAAAGAAATGCCTGCTTCCTTTATCATCAGCAAGAAGAAAAATTAGAGATCATGTCATCTCACTGCTCTCCATTCCTGACAGGATGCAGGTTTAAGCCTTTCTTGAAGAGTTATGGTGCATTCTCATCACCAGTATACCCTACACCTAACATGTGATTAGCTTTAAGCCTTAATGAAAAGGTTGGACTGTGTCCCAAATGAGGGTGAAGTGCAGTTGACAGCTTCAGGCCATCTATACTTGTGAACTTGTCTGGGCCACTTGGAGAAATATTTATTACATACGTACTTTGTTCATCATTATAAAAAGTGTGCCTACCACCAAAAGATTGCATATGAAGAGAAGTTCATGAGATCCTAACTTTATTCCCTAAGGGTTGAGTGTTGTGTACTCAAATACGGTTGTGTGAAAATAAAACATTGGGGAGTTGGTTTTAGAATGGTTTAGTGTTTTGAGGACACTAGGAAACTCTAATTCCAGAGGCTATGAGCAATACCAGACATTGTCTTAGTTTGGGTTCCTCCAGAAGCCAATCCTGAAACAAGAAATCAAGTAAAGGCAGAAGGGAGCAGAGGAGAAAGAGGAAGGACCCTAAAAGGGCATGTTATTAAGCAGGCCACTTCTGTGGGCAACGAGAGCACAATCACACTGGGGGAAGCTCTGGGAACCAGTTTAAAACACACTCACCCCAAAGTGATCCCACCCATGGGGAGTGAGCTGGATATTTATAGGCCAAGTCCCATCTGTCATTGGTTGAGGGATGCTCCTAAGGAGTGTTAATTCCCCAGCACTTATGGCCTGCCAAGCAGATGGTGAAGTGGGCTCTGTGACAAAGAAGTGTGGGTGCTGGCATTTGAAGTCGGGCAGGTGTGCTCTCAAGAGATAAGGGCTAGAGGATATGAGCAGGGTGCCAACTGCATCTGCTGCAGAGGAACTTAAAGCAATTGGCCAGGAACTTCTGTGCTTGTATAGTCTATGACTGCACTTTAGAAGTGTACATACAGAAAAGGGAAAAGCCACACATCAGCTAAATCTACATATCTATAACTCTACAATTGATAGATAGCACATTAAGACCCAAACCTGGAAAATGCAGCCCAAATGTTTCCTCAGTACCATGGAGTTGAAAGTTGTCATCCAATTCCATTACCTGGCTTAATGCCTTGGCTAAGCTGTCCAGATCTATAAAAAAGTAAAGGAATAAACCTTCTGCCTCCTTCAAGCTAGTATGACACCCATGGTTCAGACCTTCATTTCATCAGTGAGCTAGTAGTTGCATTAGTGTCTTATTTCGTCTGCCGGATTCCGCTCTTCATTCTTTCCAATCTAGCTACCACACTGCAGGCAGAGTGACCTTCCCAAGAAACACTTCTGATCATTTCATCCCCTGTCTAAAACCTTTGATTGGCTCACAGTTGCCCACAGAACAAAGTCTGTCTTCCAAGTTCAACTAACAAGGCCTTGTGTGATTGGGACCTTGCCTGCCTCTCTGACTTTCCTCTCAGTTTTCCTACCAGCCTGAATTACTTCCATTTCCCTGACATTCTTTTCATGCCTCTGAAATTTTGCCCATGCCTTACCTTCCACCTGAAATACTCTCTCAACCAGTTCCACACCCTGAGCCAAACCTCTGCCCATAATTAACTCTTCCTCATTCTTGGGTCCTAATTTAGAAATCAGTTCCTCCTAGAAATCGTGCCTGATGTCTCCAAGGCCAGTGTGGGTGCCCTTCCCTTAATACTCTACACTTCTCTTGTCTTAGAACTCCACACAGATTTTGTAATTGCCTCATTGTTTGTCTTCATCTCCCACAGTTTGAATTTTCTGTGAGTGCAGAACCATGTTTGTCTTGTTCACATGGCTTGAGGTAAGATTCACTAATAGTTACTAATAAATTTCATTGAAAGAATGAATGAGAAGATCCTCCCTCATCTGACCCGTCTCCTTTCCACCTTTTATTCCATTGCACACTCATCACTACTACACATATGCCCCCTCATACACACACACACACACACACACACACCCCTGCATCTCCCTCACATATGCACATATGCTAGACACCAACATACTAGACTCCCTGACCCCTTTAGCTAGTCCTATCATAGTACCGTAACACTCACTGCACTTCGTGGTTCGCTTGTGCTAACCAATTCTGAGAATCTGCCTGAAGTCCCTCCACTAAACTCTAAGTTACTTGAGGATAAAGTTGTGACTTAATGTTCTTTAACTCTCCAGGGCTTACATAATGCCCAGCATGGTGTAGACACTTAATATATGTTGAGTAAATGCATCATTGCTATGACTGGTGGTGAAGTACAGAAAACTTTATCAGCATAGCTTCTAATTCTCAACAAAGCAAAAAAGCTCTGGCCACCCACCTGCCCAGTGTCTGAGACTCATTACAGACATCATGTCTGTGAGCCTTAAACATTTTCATTAGCCAAATTAGCAAGCCATTGTCAGCATTAAAGCAAGACAGAATCACGCAGAGTGACATCTTTGGACATGAAAGCAATCTTTGCTCCTGGCTGGGCAAACCACTTCCGGAAGCCACATGCCAGTGAGACAGCTTAGTAGAAGCTATCTGTCCATTTCAGTAGGGCTGGTGTGCTCAGGGAAGGTAGATGAAATGTTCTGAGAGTCCCAGTGAAACTGGGCTGCAGGATAACTGAATCCTGCAAAAACATCAGTCTTGACATGGAAGGAAGTTCCAATAGTGGGAGCATAGATGTGGTTGGAAGTGGTTACAAATAGAAGGAGTTTTTCCAAATTCTTTTCCTGGAGATCTTTATGATGACAGGATAGTGTTACATGCAATATTCTAAGTTCTATTAGCAGCAACGGGCTGCAAACCAAAGCATTGTTATCTCAGGTCTACTGTGAGGCATAAGCAGATGAAGTTACATCAGTGCTTACATCATCTTAAACATCCAAATATAGGAAGAGTATACAACCTAGTTTCCTGTGATAGTCCCATTTTATGCCTATTGTTCCTATGAAATTAACACTGCCCTCTTACACTCCCAAAAGTGTTCCAGTTTGGATGATAAATTATATGGTCACACTACCCATCAACAGCATTAACAGGAGGAGCAGAATCTTCAGATAGACATGGCATTGGGTGGTAGGTACACAGAAGTTTTCATAATAGTTTTCAAAATAAAAAGAAATATAAAAAAACAAATACACATGAAAAATTCAAACTACCATATAATTAAGCACAGCACATAATTATTTCATTCCCCAGTTGCCTACCTAAATTGTTTCTCTGCTCTTATTTTTTTAGATTATACTTTAACCATATCCATTTGTCTAATGAGACCAGCCATTTGTCTGTAAGACTCAAGCAACAGGACAAAATTCAATGTCATCTGTTTATTTAAGATGTAAATGATATGCATGTAGCACGGTAGCCTTTGGGTACAAATGAAGTGTCATTCAATGTCACCAGAGAAATATAAATCATCAAGAAGGAACAAACACTGAAGGTTTCATCAGCACATCATTGTTGGGCTCCTTTTATTTACCAGGCACTACTCTAGGTACTTGGGATAGGATTGAGCAAAACAGATAAAATCCCTGCCCTCGTGAAGCGTATATATTCTAGTGTTAAACTGCCTTTGGGAAAAGATGATACCCAAGTCCTATAACACCCCCAACTTCAATCTGATATTTTCAGTAAATCCATGGACTGCCAACCCTTTAGACAAGCAAGTTCTGTAAAGTTTTGTTTTGTTTTTTTCTTTTTCCTCATGTGTGTGTCTGGGGTCAAGGGTTACATAGGAAACATATATGGCTGGGCATGGTGGCTCACGCCTGTAATCCCAGCACTTTGGGAAGCCAAGGTAGGTGAATCACCTAATGTCAGGAGTTCAAGACCAGCCTGGTCAATATGGTGAAACTCTGTCTATACTAAAAAAAAATTAGCCAGATGTGGTGGCAGGTGCCTGTAATCCCAGCCCCTCGGGAGGCAGAGGCAGGAGAATCGCTTGAACCTGGGAGGCAGTGGTTGCAGTGAGCCAAGATCCCGCCATTGCACTCCAGCCTGGGTGACAAAAGCAAAAACATTCCATCTCAAAAAAGAAAAAAAAAAACATAAATGATGCAAAAGATGCTATTTTGACTGATGAAAGTCTTCTCTCTTTTCACGTTTTCTTTATGTCCAGCTGTTTGAGCATTCTTGTCATTGGTAATGGGCCTGTGGCTTCTCTCTAAGGTTTCTGTTATAAATATCTGGCATTCACTGGGTTTTACTGTTTACTACTGGTCAGAGTCTTGTTGCTTTTTCTAGGCTGCTTTATCATGTTTGACCCCCAACTTTGCTATCTTATCATCATCTCATGCTGTGGGTGGACCACGCTTAAGCATAATACCAGAAAGAAAATTTATCAATATCCAAATGTCCAAAGCATTACTATCAGGAGATAGTATCTTTACTTTTCCAGAAGAACTCTCATTAGGGGACAATTTTCTGAGCACAATATTTAAATCTGGACTGATCTACTTACTAAATTTGTGGCCGTGAACAAGTTATTTAAGTTTCTAGAGGCTCAGCTTCCTCACCTGCAGATGGAGGTGTAATATCTACCTCCCTGATTTGCTGTGAGGATTAAATGACAGATGTAGAATTCTTTCCACAATGTCCAACACCTAGCAAGCACTTAATACCTTTTAGTTTCCTTCTTTTACCCCCACCATCTTTTCCTGCCTATACTGGATTCCTTTAGTTGATGTGCACAGTAATCTAACTAGAGAGCTAACCTGCAGATGAGGGGATAATTTTCAAGCTTGGAGCTTAAACTGGGATTAAGGAGTACCAACTTTTAAACATATACTACCTAGCTGCCATTCTCTTCAAATATGTGTACTGATCCATGCTTCTAACCCCATTTACCCTTTAGTCTCTCAGCAAAGATGTGAGCGGAAATCTGTCACCTTTACATTTCATTGAATATACTTTTCCAGAAAAATGGAGGAAGTTTCAGTATTTAAAGGAAAAGAAAGTTGACGTAGACAAGACACAACAGAAAATAGAAATGGGGTTTTCTGTTTGTTCATTTTGTCTTTGCTATCAGACAGTTACTGGGTACCACCTGTGTGTCAGAGACTGCACAGAGCAACTTACATTCAATTTCTCATTTATCCTTCGACAATCCTAATGAGATAGGTGCTATTATCGTCCCCATTTTACAGATGAATAAGCTGAGGCAAGGGATAGCCATTACATAACAGCTTAGGCTCCAGGATTACACATCTTTTAAGTGCCAAAGCTGGGATTTGAGCCTAGGCAATGTTACTCCATCATGCCAAACCATACGACCAACATCTACACCTCCCAGAAGGATCAAATCCTTAGCATGTTGAATCATCGAAACTATTATAGCTTGACCTTTTGCCCTGTGAGACCTCTTTTCAGATCAGGAAAGGGAGGACAGTGACTGAAATGCTTCTGTGATTTTTAAGGGCAGTAGCTTTGTATGAGAACCTTGAGAACAGAAAAATTATTGTCAGGAAAAAAATGCACTGTCCTGTAATAGATTCTTTAATGAATTACATAAAGTAGTCATCCTTGGTAAGGCTTATGGTCCATCATTCAGGAGAGCTGTTACCATATCATTAGGTGGAAATTTCTTCTTGTTTTTTCTTTCATCAGCTATAATTTCCATTGTTCTCAAGTTCAGTACCCATTAGAAATGTAGCAAATCCTTTTAAGGAAAAAAAATTGCCAAAGAGCTCATCTGATGAAGACATTTATATTTTTTAGATTTAACACTATTATTAATTACTCAGTTTCAAATATCTTAGGAATGTAGGTTATATGGCATTTTGATTTTTTTTTCCATAAGTTGAAACTACTAAAATTGTGAAATTCCAGGTGCATGCAGGGACTCGTGCTCACAGTGTATGCAGCCCTGTTTTTGCTTGTGGAAAAGGGAATGAGAAGATTTGTGAGATCCTTCTTAGCCCAAAATTGTTGTCTTTTTTCTAAAATCCTGCCCTGATACACCAAACTGTCTCTTGGAAACCAAACAAAATTGTCTGATAGCCCCTCAGGAAGCTCAGGTTCTGACAAGACTCTTGGGGAGAAGGGGAGGCATGAGGGGAAAGAACAAACACTGACAAAAGGTCAATTAGGTGACCCACATAAAACTGCCACTGTTCAGCCACTTTTTAACCTACAGAAATGGCAATTTCATATGGTTTAACCTAATCCTAAATGCCAGGCCAGACACCTTTTATAGGTTATCATAATGACTTTATGAGGTAAGGATGATTCCCATAATTCAGATAATGAAACTGAATTAAATACCTAAAGTCACTGTCTTCGTTGAGTTCCCCCAGAAGCTGACCTGGAGTCAAGCACTCCATGAGAGTAGTATATTTGGAAGACAATGCCAGGAAGCACTGACAAGAGAACAGCATCATGGATCAAGGAAGAAAAGCAGTCAGCTATGGAGGCATTGTCAAGCCAGCTACTCTGTAGGCAACTGGAGCCTAATCCAGCCGGGGAACACTGGGAACCAGTGAGGAACACATGTTGCAGGGTTATCCCATTGCGAGGACATGTGAGCTGGGCTGTTCATTCACAAACTGTCTTTAGTTATAGGTCCAAGCTGCTTAGAATTAAGATAGTATGTTAGTGCCCCAGTATTTCCACATCAGGCTGGAAGTAGATATGATGTGAACTGAGGTGGTGAGGATGAGGAGAGATGTGCAGGGCCCAGCTGTATTATGAACAGAGGCAGGATTTGAACTTGTGGCATTCTAACCCCATAACCCACGTTCCTCCCACAAAAGCACAAGATATTGTCAAATTGGGAAGGATTAGGGGCTCCAGAACAATCGGGAATCAATTGTAGATTATGTTTGGACAGCTTTAAGACCACTAACCAGAGGAGCTGCTACCCATGCTTCCTGCTGTATAATAATATGATTATATTTGTGTAGCTCTCGAGTTTACAAAATGCATGCACATTCATCATCTCATTTGGCTTTCACCATGCCCATGATGAGACAAACTAAAGTCCCTTTACTCATGAGATGATTATATTCATGTGTTTACTCCACAATTGTTATGTGTTCCAGACACTGTTCTCATTAATGGAGATGTAGAGGTGGACCAAACAGAAACACATTCCAGCATAGCAGGATTCACATTCTAATTGGGGCAGCAGAATATAAACAAAGAGATGATGATAATGTCATGTCTTGATTAGTGCCGTGAAAAAATTAAAACAAGAAAAGATGATGGTGTTGGGCAAGGAAGCTAGGCTTTTTGTTTTAATTGGGGGTGGGCTCAGGAAAGATGATTGCATTTAAGCAGAGAAGTAAAAAAAGTAAGAACACAAGTTTTTTAATGTCTTGAAGAAGAATGTCCCAGGCAGAATCAAGAGTGAGATGAGCAATGCAATGTGAGAATAGCGAGATAGGAGTCCAGAGAGGTCAGCAAGGAGAATGTTTCATGTCAGGGGCCACAGTCAATACTCTGAGCATGATGAGGAACTCTTGGAGGTTTTAAAGCAGGGAAGTGACATGTCTTCGTAGGATCTTTTTTTGTTTATCTCTAAGTCATATGGTCAGTAAAACCCAGAACCAGGACGAAAATTGAAGCCTTCTGACTCCTGATACAGAGCTCTTCCCATTCAGGTCCACTGTTGGTCATTCTCTAGACCTGAATGTCCTTGGCATGCTGTTTTTCCTATCCTTGCTTGGTTATTTGTGGTCTGCTAAGCAAGTCTTAAAACCACTATTGCCTAAGCATTTGGCTCCTTGGGACCTCCCTTTGCCATTTGCCTAGACAATCAGCTTTAACATTCTCCCATTTCTGTGAGCACTGGATCCTCTTAGAGCTATCCAGCAAAACTCATCACCCACAAACTAACTCAACTACAGTTTAAGCTTGACCATGAAAATCAAGTGAGGATTACGGAATTTAAAAATAGCCACTCTATCAGCCACTCTAAACACTCTAATCAGAAAGTTTAGCTTTACAGATTGCCAGGGATCTTCATGGTAACAAGGATTTTTTTCAAAAATCAAGACCAAGGGAAATTTTCTCCCAGACTATGGGAATAAAGAGATGGTTGAACCTGTGGTTCACTGTACTGCCTTTCTTATCCATACCAACGTGGAATCCGGCAAAAGTTGCAATCAGATATTGCAATTGCGTTTTTCTTCACCATCATTCTTTTTTGTTTCTAAAATCTCAGATTTCTCTGCTTCAGATTCAAAGCTGCCTTGTTTTTTCAGCCAAGCCTGCAAAGACAAACTCAGCTTGTTTGGAGAATTACAATAGGGGCTGTCTTGGCTGCTTCTCAGTGTCAACACCCGCAATAACCCCCTTGTAGAGTAAGGAGCAAAACAGAAGTATTCCACTCTCTCAGACCTGCACTGGCATTGCAGTGCTATCAAAGGTAACCGTTTGACTTTTTTCACTGGAGCAGGTCAGCATAGCACCAGGCACACATGTGCAGAGGAAGCGTGTGGATAGATAGTTACTTGTTTGGCTATATCCACAGCTTAAATTTGGTGTCCTCTGGAAATGTAATATTTCAAAGACAGGATGATATTTCTGTTCACTTATTAAGGGATGACTAACTTGCTTTTGGCTGCACTACAAATGAATCACGGTAACAATCCCTAACTTGCGACTTCTGGTGTTCTGATGTAATGCATTTCTATTAAAAGAAGAGGAAAGAGAGTGGGTGAGAGTGAGATCATGCAAAGACAGAACATAACACCAAGGGAGCTAGCGTAATTTATGAACTGCGGCAGCCAGATCCATCCACTTCAAGGTGTTTTCTTGCGTCCTGAGTGAGGATACCTTGCCAGTTAGCACCTACCCATTTACAGTTGCAGAATATAGACTCAGATCGAGACATATAGTTTGGAGGGATTCAGTGAAGGGAACATTTCATTTAGGGGTGAACACCAGCTATTCCTTGAAAGCATTTTTAAGCACATTTGATTTAGTGCTTGGAAGCACTTGGAATGTAATATTTGGGGACAGATGATATAGGTTAAGAAGTCAAGCCATAATCTTCCTTTTTAATTTTTTTAAATGTATGCAGCTTATTTGGGAGTAGAAGAAGTGGGAAGGGGGTGGAAACGTGAGACAAGGAAAGGAAGGCAGCCTATAAAGGGGGTGTCATTAGGCTCTCACTGGAGGTGACTGGAGTTCCATCCTACTGGGACATTAGGAACCCATGGGAACTCCGGATCTTCCCTCACAGATGAGATTGCTTTGGGACTGCTTGAGCCTGCTCCCAGAGTGTGTTAATTGCCCTGCGTGGGCAGAGTAGCCTTCCTGCCTTCCCTCTTCCCTTTTCAACAAGAAACAAATACAAAAAAAAAAATCCCCACAAGGTATTGTATAAGATCCTCTAAACCCACAGGCATTTTTCGTATGTTAATCACCACTCAGGAGCAGATACATCCTTCCTCCCTTCTGTACTGTCCTCTAGAAAGTGTCCCTGCTGTCTTCTGAGGAAGATCTGCCAAGGAGAGGCAGAGAGGAAATTAGACTCTGGCCTGTCGTGACCAGCAGCCCACACTGGCTTTGTCCCAGGATCTGGCAGAAGGGGATTATAAGAGCCAGCGCTTCCCCAATGGGAAATCACTGAGAGAGAGGGAAATCTTTTTTAAAATTTTTTTTTAGTAAACCTATTTTCTTTACCCTGTTTTCCTCCTGTGTTTCATCTTTTTAGTTCTGATTGCCTAAAAAGAACTTCATTGTGTCAGAAAAGCATACCTCGAGTAGCTATAATGTTCAAATTGATATTTATTAAGTTAACTTTCTCTCACCTAGTATCTGATTATATAGTTTGTGGATGTCATTCATCTTAGAATTATGCAGTATTAGAACTGGAAGGGTCTGCCTTAAAGATTAGCTTAGACCAACACTCTTTCTTACTGATAAATATGAGACCTGAAGTTTCAGACTTAAGCAGAGTGGCATTCCTGAGGTTTCTGACACTCTTAAGGTAGGTAGCAGAAGCCACACTGGAAGTTAAAACTTATTACTGGATTTCATTGTGCCCCGTGACCTTTTTCTGAGGAAGCCTATCTTCAAAAAGTTTTATTTAGCAGCACCAGAAGCTAGATGAAGAAAAATCATTAAACTCAAAACCCATCCCCTTCATTACCTGTTAATACTGCTATGTCATGCTGCTGCTGTCTGAACATGAGTTTGGCTGTTTGGATTATGTCTGGTCTTTTTGGACGCCAGATCTCCCATAGTGGCCATCCCATAGCTCAGTCATATCCACTGCCAGTCATTTGATCCAGGTAGGCTGACAATTCTTTGTCCATCCCCGAGTTCTCTTTATGCTCACTGCTGAATGTGTTGGTCTAGGCTAAGTGTCCTGCTGTGGAGTAAGACTTGAGAATCAGGTCTACCCTTATTTACTGAGTCATCTTAGGTAAGTGATTGAAAGTCTCCAGGCTTCAGTTTTACCAGCTATAAAATGAGGATAATAGCGTCATCATTTCCAGAGTCTCTGCTTTGAATACATTTTTTAACTGTAAGCTAACCGTAAGTTTTTAACACTTAGAAAACTACTTACTGTTATCATTATCATTCTTAACCTGAAGGATGATGAGAGCAAAGAAGCTAATCATTTACATGATGTGTTCAGAGCCTTAAAACGAATCTCAATTTAACATTCAGTTTTGGTCTCTTTGGCAGCAAATACAATAATAATCAAAAATATCGTGATTGGGATTGACACTGGACTGGGCTTTACTAGTACAAAGCACTTGGCGTTCTTCACCTTTAGGATTTTCCCTTTATTTTGAACATTGCATCTCGTGATTTTTCCATGTGTGAATGGAAGCACGCTAAATTCAGGGAAATTATCCTATTATTGGCAGCATGGTAGATTTGAGGAGCACTTGTTGAAAGTGTGTTGAATGAATAATCAAGAATCTATACATAGTTATAGAAACATGGATTATATGTTATTTTACATGACAGATTTAGACTACATTAAGGGTCAGGATGATTAGTTTGTGTCATTTTTTCCTTCTTTTTCTCTTCTGAGAAGAGTGTGTCTTACCTAGTTCAGTAATAAGCTTATGTGGATTGCAATTGTCCATTTTGTGGTTTATCTGGCTTCCTTTTCCTCCTGTGAATATATCTGATACTACAGTTTAGAACATCCGCTAATGTTTCTACTGCCTTGAGTGGGGTTCTTTTAGGAAAGTAAATCAGGACACTCTAAAACTCGGTGTACATAGATGTCCAGCTAGCATGCACAGTATATCTGCTCATGGCTATGTAGATTTCCAAGACTGGATTGTCTCTGTATTTGATGTGTACTCATAAGCACCAAAGATCAGAACTGAGCCACTTCAGAAGTCATAGAAGGGAGCCTCAACTCCTTATTATAACTCTTATTATCCTCTCATCTCTTATCCCACAGTAGAATCCTACAGATTCCCTCTGCTAGGTGGGTGGCCTCAGCCAACACCCTCTCTCTGGCTGCTTTGCCACTCTGCAGAACCCTGCCACTCAGAAGCAAGAGTGACAGGTTCTGCCCACCACTCCATCAGAAAGTCAAGGCATTGCATCTTACAGCAGCTCTGATACTGAGTTAAGAAACCTTCCCTCTCAAACTTCATTAAGGTTCTCATTTTCCAAGACTTGCTCCTATGGTCTTGTAGTACAGGGGTTAACATGGTGTCTGCTTTCTTCAATGTATGGCCCTAGGGGTCATAGCAGTAGATCTGCAGAGCTGCAAGATCACTAAATAGTTAACAATTCCCCACCCAGCAGAGCACGGTCGTCATACAGAATGGATGGAAAATATCCCCTTGCTATAATTGGGTTCAGCCCTGTGGCTTAACACCATCTTATTTGGCAATCTTTTTCTCTTGACATATTTAGTAATCACTTTAAAAGAGATTTATAACACTGTTCATGGGAACAAACAATGCACTAAATATTAAACTTAGGCATGCTTTCAATACCACTCCTTTTCTAGCCTATTCTGAATCTTTTCCCAAAGTCTGTCTTCAAAACTTATCAAAACTCTCTCTCTCTTTAAATCCCTCTAAGTTCTTCATTCTTCTAAAATAATTTTATAATTTGAAATGTTTTGTAGCTAGGAGTTCTTTTAATCAAAATTCATGGGGCCATGCTTAGAGAAGAATTGATAAAAACACACTTTCACAGCTTAAAATCATTGAAGACATTTTGCTCACCATTAATCCCAAAGCATCAAAACAAACACTTAGCATATGGTTACGCTGTGAAAATAGCCTCCTAGGTATCCCTGCATGTATGTGTTTGTGTGTGTGTGTATGTGTGTGTGCACGCACACATGCGTGTATGTGTTTACATATTTATATAAAGGAATTCAAATTATTTCAGCCAAACATAATACAATGAAATGTTTTCTGAATGTGTGGATTGGTACCCATGAAGAGATGTGGGGCAAGGGGCCACTGAGAATTAGGATTCTCAACTCATGCTCAGTGCTATTGAAAGGACTTTGACAGCTGGTGCCCCTCAGACATTTTTTTAAAAGTATAAGATCCCATTCATCCAGGCACATGTGCAGCAAAATGTCTTAACAGATAATCTATTTAGAACAGATTTGAAAAAAATATATCAGGATCATGGAGAAGGTAATGAGTTGTAGTGGCACAGCTACAGTATAACAACTCTGTGAATGTTAAATTCTAGTTTCTTTACAGATGAAATGTCCTTCATTCATCAGATATGTCATAATGGCTACCTGTTCTCTTGAGCAAGTCCACTCAGTGCTAAGCACAGTCGTAGATGTACTAGTTTAGTTAACATTCAACTACATGTTTGTCACTGGCCTCATTTTGCACAGAAAAAGCAAAGCCACCATGAAGATAAGCTGCTGGTGAGTCAAAACAGTTAAACGAAGGATCTGTGTAGCTACCACTGAAACAGTAACCTGGTACCATTTTTAAACTACATGGCCACCCTGAGCCCCAGTTTTCTTATGTGTAAAGTGACTTGTTGAGAGAATTTAAGGCATGAAGCCCTAACACATGGCAGTAGCTCATTTAAGTCCCTTATTCCTGCCACACCCTCGACTGCCTTGTTTTCTTATCTTAGATAGTAGATTACACACACTCATACATATCTGAAATTGAGCATCTGTGGTGGGGCAGTAAAAGCGCACATTCAGAAATAAGTTGCTAACAAGAACTTAGGGATTCAGATGCCTAGAGGTGTATGGTGAGGGGCCAAGAACACAGGTTCTGGAGTCAGACTGCCTGGTATAGCCCAGCTCTGCCTCTTACTATGTGTGTGACATTGGACAAGTGTTCTGGCTTCTCTAAATCTCGATTTTCTCATCTCTAAAATGAAGTACTGTACCTACATTGTAATTTCTTGTAAGGATTAAATAAGTTTATCTATATAAAGGCCTAGAATTGTGCCTGGCATGTAGTAGGGGCAGTGAAATTAGTGCCTGTATTCTCATATGTACTTTGATGACAAGCATTCAGTACCTGGACACAGCAAAGTCAACATGGGACAAGGTGTGTAGAATAAATTCCATTGTTCTCCTTTAGCACGATTCCCGTATATCCTAACCAGGCTCTTACATTTACAGCTCTGTTCCCATATATGTAGGCAAGGAAAACCAGAGAAAATAAGGACCCTCAAGGTAAACCTCTTGTCTTTTATGTTAGAGAGTGATTTAATTGGATGAAGAGATCATTTAGCTGTCCTGCAAATCGGCATCAAAGGACGAGCCAGCAGAGGATCTCTGCATTTGGAACTGCACCTTAGTTCACTTTTTATGTTACATTTTGAAGAAGGAAACTAAACAGGGGACCTATATAAGATTTCCCAACAATATAAACCAGTTGGGCCAAAAATAAAGAACATGTGGAAAGAATTCTGGTGCTTTAATGCAGCATTTCTCAAACTTCAGCTGCATCAGAATTCCTAAGAGGGCTTATAAAAACCCAGATTCATGGGCTTCACCCCAGAGATTCTCATTTACCAGGTCTGGGGTGGGGCCTAAGAATTTTCATTTCTGACAAGCTCCCAGGTTATGCCGATGCTGTTGTTCTAGGGGCTACATTGTGAGAACCACTGGTCAGATGTGTGTTTTACATTCCTACTGCCTACCTATTTCTGATCTAAGTTTATAACATTTAATTTGAACTGTTTAGCTTAGAGATGAAATGTCCACCCTCTCCAAAAAACAAAAACAGAAATATTTGATTAATAAATGCTGTTATTTTTCTCCCCACAGTTGCATGCTGCTGTGACCAAGATCCAGGTTCCAAGGCCTGGTTTTAATTACACGTTTGCCCATATATGTATCCTGAATAATGATAAGACTTGCATCGTGGATGACATAGTGCACGTCCTGGAAGAGCTAAAGAATGCTCGGGCCACCAATCGGACCAATTTTGCTATCACATACCCAATCACTCACTTAAAGGACGGGAGGGCTGTGTACAATGGGCACCAGCTTGGGGGCGTCACTGTGCACAGCAAAGACCGGGTGAAATCTGCAGAGGCCATCCAGCTTACCTACTACCTGCAGTCAATCAACAGTCTCAATGACATGGTGGCTGAGAGGTGGGAGTCCAGCTTCTGCGACACTGTCAGACTGTTTCAGAAATCCAACAGCAAAGTCAGAATGTACCCTTACACGTCCTCCTCACTGAGGGAAGATTTCCAGAAGACCAGTCGCGTGTCAGAACGTTACCTGGTCACCAGCCTGATCCTGGTGGTCACCATGGCCATCCTTTGCTGCTCTATGCAGGACTGCGTCCGCAGCAAACCCTGGCTAGGCCTACTCGGATTGGTGACCATAAGCCTGGCCACTCTCACTGCAGCCGGGATCATCAATCTTACTGGTGGGAAATACAATTCTACCTTCCTGGGAGTCCCTTTCATCATGCTAGGTAATTTATACCCTTCATTTTTCTGTTTCCTCCTGCTGGTGGTGTTGACAGGGTTCCTGTTGAAAGGCCAGGAATAGCCATCTAACAACTTTGTTTCATTTACAGTATCTTCGTTTTGCCCAAAAGTCCTGAGACCAACTCTATAAAGTGCTAGCAATCAGCAAGAAACAACCTAATTTGGTAAATATGCCAGAAATTCAAGGTCCTGGGTTCTAGTCCTGACTCTCCATTGAGTAGCCGTGTGGTATTTAGCAGATATTAATCTTCTCTGTGTCCCAGTGTCTTAGGTTGAGCTTCCCCATAAGCAGCGTCCTGAGACAAAGATTTGGATACAAGTAGTGTATTTGGGAGATGAGCCCAGGAAGTACCAGTATGGAAGTGAGGAAGTGAGACAGGAAGGCAGGCAGTTGAAGGCATGTTAATGAGTCCAAGGTATATTACATTCTGCCCATTGCTGTGGACACCTGTGGTTCAGCCCCAATGGGGACCTTTAAGAGACCTTATAAACACCTCTCAGAGAGGTCCTCCCTGGGGGTGACGAATTTGGGCTATTTACCCACAGACCCTTTGTGATTCACTGAGGGCTGTTCCTCAGGGCAGTTAAATCCCAGCACTTCCCATGGAAGACTGAGCACACTCCTGCAATCAGAAAAATCCTTCAGGTGACTGTAGTTGTAAGTCTTCAGCAAGCTCAAGAATGGGGAGTGGGAGAGCATGTTGGGTTGTCACTCATAGTGTCTGCTACTCTCAGTTTCCCCACCTTATGAATAGAGTGGATACGAGCATCACACAAGAGGATATGATAAATGTATAAGATCTTTGAAAGTGACGTGAGATACCAATAGGAAGGTAACCTTTTTTTCCTATTCTTACTATGAACGCAGGAGAATATTTTAAAGCAATGCTGACGGTGACAGCGTGCTTCCAGTGTGTTCATTTAGGGGAGTTGCAGGATCTCCCCAATAGAGATTAATGGTCAGAACAAAACCATAGTGGTCATAGCATTGGTTGCCCTGTCCATGTCATTGAAAATGGCATGCCCAGCAAGCCTGATGGCAGCGTTCTTGGGGGTCAAGGATTCAAGAGATTCACTTTCCCCCTTTTCTATGGCAGTTTCTCATCAATTGCTTTAACAAAATTTAAATGTCATTTGGAATCAGATACTAACATTACAAATGAAGTGGCACTTTTTCCTTAACTGAGAAATAACCACTGTTGAGTTCATTAGTGTGCCTTATGCCCTGTTTTAGAGTAGTAGAAAAGAATTTCCTCAGGAAATCTCAGCTGTGTTATGGGTAAATGATAATCAGGGTTGGTGGGGCTGCAAAGCCACAGAATTACATTCTCCCCTCCATTCTCTAGTGGCCTGAGGAATTGAAACCTAGTCAATAACATATACTAGTAGCTTTTGTGAAGAGCTAGGCACTATAAGAAGACTGAGCAGCCTGATAATTTGCTAAATCACTTTACTTGTCACTGCTGAAAACAACAGAGAAGGAGGGTGAATTCAATTCACCTCCTCCTGAATTCAGTCTATTAAGAAAGCAGCATAACTTGCCTCTTTAAAATAACCCCAAGATCATGTGGGTTGACTGTGGAATACAGGGTGGTTCCTTGAAGAGTCAGTAGGACTGAGTATTAGTAGCTTGCATAGAGGCTTGTATCAAGGTTTAAATTAAGATATTTTGCTCATGATTAGTCACATGCTTGAATGTTTTAGAGGTTATGGGAAGGGTTTTTATTTCATTTCATTTCTTAGCTTTTCATTTCCTTGTTGCTTTTGTGGGAGGAAGAGAAATAGTAATAAGAAAAGGGTGGGGAACTGAAGGGAAATTGTAAGGTTCTGAAGGTGAGGCAAAAGATGCTGGGGCTAGTAAAAGGACAATCGGTGCTGATTTTATGACATTCCAGGTTGTTACCAGTGAGCTCAAAGCATACTAGAATATTTAAGACTTCTGAAAAATTAATTTACTAAGTAAAATAAAATTACAATATTTAAAGTTTCTTAAAATTAATTTTAAGTAAAGTAACATAGCAGTATTCAAAACTTCTTAATTTCACTAAAAAATGAAATGGTAATATTCAAAACTTCTTAAAGTTAGTTTTATAAATAAAGTAAATCGCAATATTTAAAATTTCTTAAACTTACTTTTTTGTACTTTTTAAAGAGGTTTTAAATATTGTAAGGGAAAGTCAACACGAAACAGACTATGCCAGATAGTATTGGTGCAGGGAAGGATGTAAGAGATGGTCGGATGGAAAGATGCTGTTAGCAGAGAAGTGTCTTTAAAAAACAAATCCAGAAATAATAGTAATCACATCAGAGTTCAATGCAGAAGAAATCTGGCATTTGCAGTGAAAGAGACCATCTACCACAGGTGCCCAATAAGACCTTGTTTGCAATTCGTGAGGAATGTTACATGCATTGATTTGATGGCAGCTTTTCCTACTGATAATCAGTATGCAACCAATCAGTATGCAACCTTTCTGTACATTCTCAGCCCAAAGAATTCTCAAATTACTTAGTCAGAACATGAAAGAAAGTGACATGTTTTAGTAGCTAAGGCCCATTTGCAATAAATACTTTGCACGAAGTAATGGGTACTTAATATGCTCATAAAGCTAACAGTGCCTGGATTTAGGATGGTCACCCTCCTGTATTTCTCAGATAAACTCTTCATTCTTAAGAGTTTATAAAATGAAATATAAGCAAGAGCAGCTTTATAAATGTTGCTTTCAAGGCCATCGTTTAATTCTGGGTTGTTTTGATGACCAGCCCTAAAATGCCAGCAAATATTTCAAATGACCAAGAAGAAATGCAGTGCTAAGGGATTTGCACTACAATAAACTGTCCAGTATTTAAAATTTCCTGTCTATAACTTAAAATGGCTATGCTTAACCTAAGCAGATGTAAGCAAAACTTCTTGATTTAGTATGTTATGTAAATACAATGTCAAATCAGATAAAAAGTATATAGCCTCATTTCAAAGGTAAAGTATCTCAGAAAAAGTCTCAAACACAGACATTTCCTTGGCTGTCAATAGGTCTATGTGATAAACATTATAGATTTTAAATTCAACAAACCGAACACTGTCAGTGTAATTCTGGTCACATAGGCCAAATCCAGCCAAATGCCAAAATGACACTAGATTTAGAATGGAAAATTTTAAGATCACGTGTGTCAAGCAGTATTAACCTGACAAAATTCCAGAAGAGGAAAGAATTTGGATAAACTCTTAAGAGTTCACCATAATGAGATGTGACTGCGTGTTTCTAGCCAAGACGATACGTGACAGTTCTGGCAATAAGAACATATCCTACACAGATGAATCATTTTGGCAATGATGTAAGCATAGATACATCATGATTTAGAATGTTTTTAATCAGTGTGCATACTAGATAATCCCACTTCTGCCAAAACCTCTGTCCAGATGAGTCATATCAGTTTATTTAGAGCTGAAATCCTAAAAGGTCTACAGTATTATAAATGTTCATTGACATTTTTTAGTTACTATAATTTGGAGAAGAGTTTATTTGGTCTATACCCTTATCGTGCATAAAATAATATCCCTTCTTTCCAAATATACTCATATCAAGTAGTGAGTTACTTGAATTGCTATTTGTGAATATATGATGCTCATTATTTTAATCTTTTAGGGAATTTCCTTTAAAGGATGAGGATTTACACCATTATTCTCCAGTTGGGTATGATTTTAAAAGTTGGCATAGGTTTTTGATGTGCAAGCTGTCCTTACAGGCTTAATGTTTCCACAGTTTGCTGATCAAATACAAATCAGGAAAGGGATAGAATGTTAGAGGATATAGAAGGGAACCAAAGGAAAGTTTTCTCCGTTCTACATCTGGAGAGTTTGTTGCTTCATGTACATCCTGTACTGCTAAAAAGGAGAACTGAAATCATAGTGAAAGAGTTTAGATATTAGCTTCTACATGTCATCTAGTTTATAAGGGTTGCTTGACATTTATTAAGATACAAGAGCCCCAGAGATGGTACGAGATAAAAAATACTCTTTAAGCCCTTTTTGAAATGTTTGGGACTTTGAGAAGGTCAGATGCTTTCTTCCTTTTGAATTGTCCAACCAGGCCACTCAGATTCAAGGATGTGAAAGGAAGGAAGAATTAGTGGATTCTTCCTAGAATTTGTGGATTATTGCTAGGAAAAGAATAATAGCAGGGAAGTTTGGCTTCTTTTATCTGTGTATTTTAAGATTCTTCATATGTAGCAGAAACCAGAAGAATGGGTTTCATTCTTCAAGAATACGTTCTCATATAATGCCACTTGAAATATAATGCAGTACATGGAGCTCATAAAAAGGGAAGGGTAAAACCTCTCATGCAAAAAATTTAGTTGCAATTGAAAAATTGGAATTCTTAATTATTTTTGCTCTAAAATTAAGCAAACCTGAAAGGTTTTGCTTTCCTAATGAGTATTCTGATATATTTCTCAAGTCATGAGAACATGGGGGGAAAAATTAGTCAGATAATAATAAAATTTAAACCATATGAAATCGCCAATTTCCAATCATTTTTGACCTACAAAGTTGGTACCACTATCTGGTCATGTTTGAACTACAAAAATGGTAATTTTTATGGTTCAACCTACTAATTATTGTAGAAATCCATTATTTGCAACAATATGACAGTTTGCCTGATGGAGTAGTATATTAGAATGCTGTGGAAATACTCTGCTTAGATATAAATCAGTAATAGGTTTAGCAGTTTCTAGAGGAAAAAAACTGATTTATAAGGGTTTTGTTGTTCACATTTTTATGTACATCTGGTTTTTAAAAAGAGATATTTTATTTTGCAATATTTCCAAAGTTTGTCTCCCAAATATCTGTTTTTGTGATGGCCCATGGTAATTATGGGACTAATTTTCAAGGAGATTATGTTATTTAGGTTTGTAATTTGTTCTTGCCCTTTTATTCTTATACTCCACCAATCATATAAGGGTGAGAGCAGGTGGAAAAAAATAAGTTTAGGGGAATGGAACAAAATAAGTTTTATTGTTCTATTTTTTAACCATAAAGTAAGACAAGAACAGGACCTGGGGGCATAAGTCCAGGAAGGCAGAACTCAGGCAAAGGAATACAAAGAGGCTTTGTCTTTGACCCAGGATTCCCAGATATCCTGTGGGTATTCTATCTACCCAGTCTTCCCCGGGGAATAAGGGAGTGACAGACCCCGTAAAGGCTGGGCAGCAGGAGGCAACATCAGGACACTGAACTAAAAATAGACCCTGAGGAGGAACACCTAGAATGTACATTTGGACTAGACTCTCAGAAAGTCACAGCTTGGCAGTCTTGACCAGATGGATATACAGAAACTCACAACCCAAGCAGGTTCATAGTTATTGTCAAGGAAACTCTGCATTTCACCAAGGCTACTTTATTACTCAAGAATCTAAATATGGACAGATGGAGCCCAAGAGAGGAATTTTATAGCCCCTTCTCTACATTGATTGGTGTAGCAACACTAACATTATTTTGCCTCATCAGTAAAATAAATTTCACATCAGCCTACTATTCATCTTGTCTGTATGTGTGTCTTTATAACCTATGTGCATAATACATATTATATATCACATTGGCTGTATTACATATCATATGTAATATGATGTGTAATAAGCTCATGTTATGTATTTATATGTATGCAATATGTTTATAACATATATTATGTAATATATATTGCTTGAATATTTAAATAGAAGTGCTATATATTTCTCTATATATTATATGGTATAGAGTCCAAAACTTTGTATGTAAATACATAAAATATATTTGAATAGGATATGCCATTTATATATTACATCTGTATTCTATATGAAAAGAAATTACACAATGACCATAGCATATATTATGGGCCACATTTATACACACTGGTCATATATAATGTACATACACACAATATCTAAATACTTCACCTTTTAAAAAAGGAAGAGCTATAAGCAAATTCATTTTTAGGGCAGCTATCTAGTGAAGAAAAATCATTTCTAAGACTAAAACCCAATGCTCTGATTCCAGTTTTCAAAATGTGACAAGTCTCTGTACAAAGAATAAGATGTGTGTGTTCCCCCTGATATGAGCATCCGTCTTTACTTAAACAGAGTACACCTTTATTCTTACTCTTAACCATGAGACAAAACAGGCAGTGATAAACCAAACAATTCAGCTTATAAAGTAAATGTTTATAACTGGCAAAGTGTAAATGTAACCCAATTAATGAACTTCTCCCTGAAAATAGATGTTACTCAACCCAGACATATATACACTTTAAATTTCTTCTCAAAAGCACAAGAATTATAAATTTATGTGGATGCCACTGAAAAACCAGCACCTTATAAACATGAGCTACTTAGGGAAGCTTTTCTAAGAATAAAATAGGCTTTACGCAGATTTTGCTCATAGATTATAGTCTATGAATTTTTTAGAAGAATGTAGTAATTTTATTTCCATATATGAAATTTGGCACTGCCCAGGCATGCTATAAACAGCTTCACTGACTCATGATATTAAATGTTTTCACACTGAAACTGAAAGATCATCCATCAGTCAGCAAGCCATCCCATCTCCTCCTCCTTAGCCATTCCTTACTTTGAGGAACTCAGGATGAGGAATTCTGCTAATGTGGAAAGGATTAAAATGTGAGTAGCACCTGAAGGCATCTGTTAGCTGCTGTGTTGTGGCTATGTATATTGGGACAGGTAGGAGAATCTGGGCCTAAAGAAAAATCTGACTTACAAAATCCAGAAGTATTATACAAAGTACATCAATTTGCCTATGATTATTCATTTAAAACCAAACAACAACAACAAAATCACCCAGACTGTCTTCAATAGCAAAACCACTAAATAAATTGAAAATATGATTCACTTTACGAGCAACTTTCCAGAAGTATATCTACTGGGTAAAGAAAGGTTAACTCTCAACTTTGTTAGTAGAGTCTGTCTTACTCGATTGTAAACAACCCTGAAGGCTTTGGTCAGGCCCCAGAAAGTTCTGGGTGGCACTGAGATCTAATCTGTGAGGGTGCTTGATAGTCACCCTCAGTGACGAGATGATTAGCCAGTTGAGTTTTTTTCTACCATTAGTGTTATTTATCATCTATTCTTCTTTTTCTCTTCATTAGCTCCAAAGTCTGAGAGTTAACAACACATTCATATGTAAACATTCTTTTGAAAAGAAGAAAAACTATTAGCCTAAATTCTTTAGTATTCTATTAGGTGACAATTCCAATGTTTACTGCAAATAAAATTAATAAAAGCAGTTTTCCTTTTAAAAATCACACTCCTGGCCCAAATTTTTCTTCAACATTGGTGATGAGCTCTACTGGCCTGACAAAAAGCCCTAGTTGCTTCAGAGTATTCACTCATGAATAATTAGAACTTGGCACTCCCCTCCCTCCCCGCCTTCATTCTCTTTATATGTGTGTGTTTTCACCTATTGATATGCATGTGACAATACAGACATGCAATGTAACAAAAGTAAAAACAAACATCTTGAATGTGCTTTTAAATGACAAGAGAATGCTTTAAAAGCATTTTGATCTTCAAAATTTGATAGAAATCAGTATGTGTTCAACAGTTCCTGTTGGCAACTCTTCAGTCTTACACTGTGACTGTAAAAGAAGGCATGTCCTGGGATGTTGTATCATCCAGGGTGATCCTTGGGATATGAGAATGTCAGATATTGAGGTTCCTGATAGCCTAATCATGATACAGTCTTTTACCTCAAGATCTCAGGCTGTGACCTGGCCCTCAAATGATGAGTCATGACTCCCATTCCCACCATAGGGTACCCTAGTGACCAAGATCAAAATCTGTTTGTATTTAGGTAGCTCCTCCCTACCCCCGCCCCATGAGTTCTGTCACTGGGGAATCCTTGTGAACAGACTTGGGACTTTGGAGATGGGAAATTGTCATTTGCCAAAGTGATGCTTTATGCCAATGACATAGGCCCACTGGTCAGATTTAACGGAGAAGCTTATAGAACTCCTACTTGGTAGAGAAGTTTTTTAAACTAGAACACTAAGCAAACAGTAGTACTTTTGCTTTTAAAATAACTTTTTAAAAAGTGGGAAACAATAGTCAAACCTCTGAAAAGTGTCTTCAGTCCATATGCAGTATCTGTCTACCTCTGTAAGATTTGGCCTCCCAGTTCTGCATACTGAACTATAGCCTCTCAATTATAGTTAAGAGAGCGGGATGGGCACAGTGGCTCATGCCTGTAATCCTAACACTTTGGGGGACCAAGGCAGGCAGAATACCTGAGGTCAGGAGTTTGAGACCAGCCTGGCCAACATGGTGAAACCCCGTCTCTACTACAAATACAAAAATTAGCTGGGCAGGGGTGGTGCATCCCTGTAATCTCAGCTACCTGGGAGGCTGAGGAGGGAGAATCACTGGAACCCAGGAGGCAGAGGCTGCAGTGAGCTGAGATCAGGCCACTGCACTCCAGCCTGGGAGACAGACTGAGACTCCATCTCAAAAAATAAAAAATAAAATAGAGAGCAATGAATGATGGTGATGCTAAAGAAGGGAGCCATCTACTGACAGAGAAAAGTAGAGAGGAACAGAAGCGACCAAAATCTATCTTCTCTGCCTCTCCTTGACTCCGAGTGGCCCAGTTTCTGGAGTGCTAGTAAAATATAAGGTCAGACCTGACTGAAGGAAAACTGAAGAAATTAATCTCTGTGAAATTCTCCTACCTGCCATTTCCTCTTTATTCCATCCCCACTTCCATTCTCCGTCCCATTCCCGACCAAAGGGAAGCTGCTTCAGTAGACCACTGTCCCAGAGGAGTTTGCATTGAAGAGGATACCCTTCAAAGACAAAACCAAGGGGAACTCAGCTATAATTCTGGCATTCTGGAGGGCAGGGTGGTCCTCATGTCCTAGGGCTTTTGAAATGTGTCTCCCCTTGAATCCAGGCCAGAAAACAAGGTCCTCACCTATGGGTTTTCCTATAGGATAACAGGCCAACCTCTTCAGCAAAAGTACCCAACTGCAAGCCAGGTCTAGTGCCAGCTAGACACTCTAGGCTGTTAATTCCTAAGAGGCAACCACAGCTTTGTTGGCACTTGTCCTTCCCTTGACTGACTAAGCTTCAGGAAGGAAACCCAGTTATGGCATCAGCAAATGTCCCAGAAATCCAAAAGACCCTTATAAAATGCTATAGAACTCCAGTTTGGGGTTTAGGGTGTAGGCACCTGCTAGAGAGGTGTAGCTTGAGAAACAGGAATCTGACCTATCAGGAATGGTAGTCGGGGCCTTTGGAGGCAAAGCCAATGACAACTAGCAACATATGCTGAGTGATCAGTTAGAACAAATTCTTTCTCAGGGTCTCCTGTTGTTTCTGTGAGTGTATGCATGTACACACCTGTAGCAAGAACTAAGGAAAGGCATGGTTTCCAAAAGCCCCTAAGAATAAAATTAGAATTCTCTTTGGAGCTGCCCCCAAACCAAGAACATATGCAAAAAGAGCCAGAAGTCAATATAAAAGATCAAACTATAGAAGGACAAGGCATTTAAAATGCAGCAACAGAACTCAAGAGAGAAGCTAACAGCCTACTTCCACCTTTCCTTGATTTTGATTATTTTCATTCCGGGCCCTGGAGCCTCGGTCTTGTCACCTAATATCTCTGTTAATTCAAATTCCTTTCCTCAATTAGCCTCTAAGATTATTCAACAGCAAAGTAAGAAATTGATTCCTATTGTATTTTCCAAGAATCAGGGTCAGATAATGTCATTGTAAAACATCACACTGGTTTTTAAAAACACTGCAAAACAGATTTAAGTTCTATTATATGACTAATTCTAATTCTGCTATATACTTTTTTTTGCCATATTTAATGACTCAGTACTAAAACCCTGTTTAAATATTTTGTGTGTTTCTGGCAAGTAAATATCATTAAAAAATTATTTGCCATTTACAGTGACTCCCTGAAGTGTGCTTTGCCCACCAAAGCTTACTTGCTCTACGTGGCCCCAGAAAAAAAAAAGGTCAATATTGTTTCTTCAGGGGCAGTGCCTCAGAGGTATCCTCTTTTACCCTCATTGTCAAGGGAATGGTTACTTAATCAAAGGTCAATGGGTCCATCTTGAAAATATACTAGAAACAGATTTAATCATCTTCCCTCTTCAGACTAGATGTTAACTACCTAAGCATAATTAACAACAGGATGCCAGTCAATGAGTGTACTTTTTACTTCATGTCCGGGGAGTTTGGGTTTCTTCAATTTAACAGGGTCCTTGGTGCTAGTTATCAAATTGACAGTCTTGACCTGACTTCTAAAAGTGGCTGTAAAATGATGCCCAGTAAATTAAGATAAATGGCAAATTCCTCTGAGAAAATAGGCCTAAATCATTACTATGAAATGGGCATTCAGGTTTGAGGCCAGCACTTTACAATAAGGATATAAATACCAGCCTGGGCATGAGGGAAGATGTGCACTTAGCTATTGTATACACAAGATAACAGTGACTCACTTTGTTCAGCATTATGCTTGGCTGGAGATTTTAAATTCCTTTTTAAAAACAAGACTATTGTACCACAGGGTAAAGATTTTATTATCCTCAATAATGGGATTGAATATGTGAAGGTGTGGAAGCAGGAAATTAGATATGCTGATTCCCCAGTGCCAAGACAGGGGTTCTCGAAATCCACAATGGGTCACTTTGGTGGGCTTTCCATGGTTGCAGTGACCTGGAAACACAGGGACCCAAAGTAGGGAATGTCTGGCTCCAACTAGGAGAGGTGATAGAAGTCATGCTAGATCAGGTCCCAGGCAGCAGAATGGAGTCAGAACATGGGCACTTACTGCACCTCTGCTATTCCAGTATTGCTGAAATATTAATGCAGGAGGTGAAGGCACTAAGCAGTTAAGCAAAGGGGTTACTGATCTGGCTTTTTTCCATAGATGCCACTATCAAACAGTACAGAGAAGCTAACAGAATCACTGCTGACGTATTATATCACTGCTTGATAAGTCATGTACGAGTAACCAAAATTGGTCAAACAGATCCCTGAGGACAAATTGCAAGTCATAAACCTTCAGCCTGAATCCTAATTTTTATCAATAGTCAGGAGAGTTCATATTAATCTTATTCCTTCTGTATTTTCTTCACTCAAACTTCTTCACTCCTACTTATTTTGCTTCCCTCTTTCTCAGATTTATTGCTTTCTGCCCTCATATTTGGGGAAGGAAAAAAGAGGGGGCTATGATTTAGTTTCCTGTCAAGACTCAAATTAAAAGCACAGCCTGTTTATAACTAAAACCCTCTAGTTGGCCACTTTTAAATGAGGTGATGGGACATTAACTCAGAACCCTCTGCTCACTGTCCTCCTCTGCACTGACCCCTAGCCAGACTTGTGGGGATGGAAAGCAAAATTATACATGTCCAGACATCTTCTCTTCTCTAGAGTGTACCACCACCCAGATTGTACCAATAACCCTAAGCTATTAATGGGAAAAATCCCCAAGAGACATATGCACAAGTCTAATCAGCTTGCTTTCTTTTATTCTTTTTAAAGTCAGGGTCTCACTCTGTTGCCCAGGCTGGAGTGCATTGGCACAATCATGGCTCACTGCAGCCTTCAACTCCCAGGCTCAAGGGATCCACCTGCCTCAGCCTCCCAAGTAGCTGGGACTACAGATATGAGCCACCATGCCTAAGTTCTTTCTTTTTTTGAGAGAGAGATGGGGTCTCATTACATCGCCCAGGCTGGTACCGAACTCCTGGTCTCAAGTCATCTTCCTTCCTCAGTCTCCCGAGTTGCTAGGATTACAAGCATGGGCCACCATGCCTGGCCCTACTCAGCTTTCTATAGGCAAAAGTTCATCTGAGTGCAGTTTGGTTGGTGGAACACTCCAAAGAAGAGAACTTTCTTAAGCCAGAGGGAATATGAAGATCTTTGCTTCCCTCGCTGCCCTTTCACTATACATTAACATTTACAATTCATCCAAACATGGGTCTATCTCCCCGTAAGAGAAATCACTGGCATTTACAAACCCTTCACCACTAGGATTCATTACGTTTTGCTTAAGGTAGTAGTCCCTCATAAGCAAGTTGATCTCCCTCTTAAGAGATTAGTTCTTTTAACTTCTGCTCTGGTCTTTTTCTGCCCCCTTAGGTCATGGATTATATGGGACTTTTGAAATGTTATCCTCCTGGAGGAAAACTAGAGAAGACCAACATGTTAAAGAGAGAACTGCGGCAGTCTATGCAGACTCCATGCTCTCCTTTTCTCTCACCACTGCCATGTACCTGGTCACCTTTGGCATAGGGGCCAGCCCTTTCACGAACATTGAGGCAGCCAGGATTTTCTGCTGCAATTCCTGTATTGCAATCTTCTTCAACTACCTCTATGTACTCTCGTTTTATGGTTCCAGCCTAGTGTTCACTGGCTACATAGAAAACAATTACCAGCATAGTATCTTCTGCAGGAAAGTCCCAAAGCCTGAGGCATTGCAGGAGAAGCCGGCATGGTACAGGTTTCTCCTGACGGCCAGATTCAGTGAGGATACAAGTGAAGGCGAGGAAGCGAACACTTACGAGAGTCACCTATTGGTATGTTTCCTCAAACGCTATTACTGTGACTGGATAACCAACACCTATGTCAAGCCTTTTGTAGTTCTCTTTTACCTTATTTATATTTCCTTTGCCTTAATGGGCTATCTGCAGGTCAGTGAAGGGTCAGACCTTAGTAACATCGTAGCAACCGCGACACAAACCATTGAGTACACTACTGCCCAGCAAAAGTACTTTAGCAACTACAGTCCTGTGATTGGGTTTTACATTTATGAGTCTATAGAATACTGGAACACTAGTGTCCAAGAAGATGTTCTAGAATACACCAAGGGGTTTGTGCGTATATCCTGGTTTGAGAGCTATTTAAATTATCTTCGGAAACTCAATGTATCCACTGGCTTGCCTAAGAAAAATTTCACAGACATGTTGAGGAATTCCTTTCTGAAAGCCCCTCAATTTTCACATTTTCAAGAGGACATCATCTTCTCTAAAAAATACAATGATGAGGTCGACGTAGTGGCCTCCAGAATGTTTTTGGTGGCCAAGACCATGGAAACAAATAGAGAAGAACTCTATGATCTCTTGGAAACCCTGAGGAGACTTTCTGTCACCTCCAAGGTGAAGTTCATCGTCTTCAATCCGTCCTTTGTGTACATGGATCGATATGCCTCCTCTCTGGGAGCCCCCCTGCACAACTCCTGCATCAGTGCTTTGTTCCTGCTATTCTTCTCGGCATTCCTGGTGGCAGATTCACTGATTAATATCTGGATCACTCTAACAGTTGTGTCTGTGGAGTTTGGAGTGATAGGTTTCATGACATTATGGAAAGTAGAACTGGACTGCATTTCTGTGCTATGCTTAATTTATGGAATTAATTACACAATTGACAATTGTGCTCCACTGTTATCCACCTTTGTTCTTGGCAAGGATTTTACAAGAACTAAATGGGTAAAAAATGCCCTGGAAGTGCATGGGGTAGCTATTTTACAGAGTTACCTCTGCTATATTGTTGGTCTGATTCCTCTTGCAGCTGTGCCTTCAAATCTGACCTGTACACTGTTCAGGTGCTTGTTTTTAATAGCATTTGTCACCTTCTTTCACTGCTTTGCCATTTTACCTGTGATACTGACTTTCCTGCCACCTTCTAAGAAAAAAAGGAAAGAGAAGAAAAATCCTGAAAACCGAGAGGAAATTGAGTGTGTAGAAATGGTGGATATTGATAGTACCCGTGTGGTTGACCAAATTACAACAGTGTGATAATGTCCACTTGGTATATTTTCACCTTAGGTCTTATCAAGAGCAAAGAGATTATGTTAATGAAATAATTAAATTCAAAGTTGTTCCCTTTTTTAAAGATAAGAAACAGGCATTGACAAAAAAAAGTAAAGGGCAGTGGGAGGAGATGGGCATGGTATATTTTCAGTCTTTAAAACAATAGAGTTGTTATGAGAGTACACACACACACACACACACACACACACACACACAGTCTCTTAAACTAGGATCAAATAGAAGGAAGCTTATTAACAAGCAGGATCCTATCTTATCCAAACTGCAGATGTTGCTGGCATTGTGACAAACCCCACTGATTGAAAGGTCAACTGCTAAAGCAGAAATAGCTTTAAGCATTGTTCAAACAGTAAGGCTTCCAGAACTTCTGTAGAGCAGTAGCTCTAGTCGTGGTCTATGGTTTGAGGTTTTAGCCGTCTCACCTAGCTCCCTAACACCCAAGGAGATGCTTGTGAAAGTTCTGACTAGCAAAACCAAGTCAGAGCCTTGGAAACTGAAATGTGGTAGAATGGCCATCACTCGTAGACTAAAATTGATTCACTCCTAAATTCACCCAGGTGAGGCTGTTTTGTTGTCTAGAATGAAATTCCCATATTCCTCCATTGATATGCTTTTAACATTTGTATAGTTTGGTTTGGTTAAAACACCTTAAAACCAATGACAACTCCAGCATTGCAGAATTGGTGTGATTCTATTTTGGAATAGCTTGTCACTTGTCACCAAATAGGTCTGCTTTATTAGTTACAGCTCTTGGCAGAAGGATCCAGGGACCCAAAACCAGAGAGCCAAACCCAAATACCTGGCATGACGGAGCAAAAGCAGGTGTCTACTTGGACCCAGATATAGTGTCTCCATTTGAACAACAACAACAAAATAGCCAGCTGGTACAGCTGTTTGTGGTTGGCCTTACATGGATTTTTTGAATGGATACCCAGAAACATCTGCCCACACATAACTGAGGGGAAAAAAAATGAACACTGAAATAGTTATTTGCTGTTGCTTCCAACTTGTAGTGCCAGTCTGCCTTTGGTATGAAACATGCCTGCTCAGAGACAGAGGGGAGAAGAAGATCTTTGGTAAGTCTAAGTCCTAACACTGAGTTTGTAAAAGTGCAGGGAGATAAAGGGCCAAAAGGGGGATAGGTGGAAAAGACTGGAAAAAGTCATCACTAATATAAATCTATCAATGATGGCAGTCCAATTTTCTTGCTAAACTGGCTGCACATCACCTTGCTGGTCCCCTCACATACCTTTTTTGATGCCCTTCTACTTCTTCATAGCAAGGCCCTTCTGTACATTAGCAAGCCTAGATATTTATACTTTCGACTTTGACTATCTACAGAAGAGTGGTTCAGCTAAACGGAAATGGTTTAGATTTTAAAAGGCTGTATACATTGCCCAGGCCCCTGCATTTCTTTAAATTTATAAAAATGAAGCTAAAACCTGGTTACATTTGAAGCAAATATCTACAGTATTTTTCCCTTTTAGAGATGTAGCTTATTTAGACATCTATAGTAGTAAGCATTTCCCAAAAGCATTTTACCTTTCTGAACCTTAACAGACATACTGTGCAACTTACCCATCCTCTGCAGAGGAGGAAACTGAGACCTAGGAGAATAAGGTGACTCACTCAGGTCACACCACTAAAGGATTTTCATCATTTCAGCATACCTAAGACAGGGCAGGCCAATTTTCAGTTTTCTCATAAGACGGCTATTACTCCTCTCAAAATGCATTTCCAAGGAAGGAACATACAACTTTATTGGCCACAGGGCAGACGTTTTTATAGTGTCTGTGATTAAAATGTTTGAGGTTTAGGTTTGCCATTGTCTTTCCACAACAGCAAAAAAGCCCAAATAATTCAGATGTAACCACACTAAGTGCAAACCTGTGCTTTCGATTTCACATACTATTGTCCATACAGTTCTAAATCCATGTGCAGGGGATCACAGCTAGTGCATTACACACTTGGTCAGTCTCCCCTGCAGACACACTAAGCGATAATACCAATGTGTTATGCACTCAACTAGAAGATAATAAGCTTTAATCTGAGGACAAATACAGTCCTCACAAAAGGGCAAGTTTGCATAACAGATCTTCAATCAAGTCTCTCTCCAAGGGGCCTGCAAGTAGGCTATTATTTATAAAACACAACTGAAGAGGGGATTGGTCTTATTCTTAAATCATATGTTGCTAAATCATTTTCTGAACAGTGTGTTCTAAATCAGTCATTGATTTAGTGTCAGTCACGTGGAGTACCTCGGCTTAAAGCGACTCCACAAAACTGACACAACACACTTACCAATTAAATGTATTTTGTTGAGAATTTAATCATTCAATCTGGTCAACCAGAATGACTTACTGTGGAACTTTGTTTTATGAGAGAGAGTTTTCTAACTTGATTGAGTCTCTGTATACCTTGGGATATCATATTTTTTAATGAAGGGCCTTTTCAAATTTGTCAACTTCTCTTTTCAGCCCTTGAAATGAAGGCTTATGGAATTCCGACTGTGAAATGAATTTTTCTATTGGGAGATTATGCATGCCAAAATTTATTATTTATTGTTAGATAATTATTTATTTGTTAATATTGATTATTGATTATTGCTCTGTCACATTGGTTTAGCCCCACTGTGCAGAAGACACTTTAGAAGTAACTCAGACTCCCATCTCCATAAAGTCTAAGTTTTTACTTCATCAAGTTTTACTTTTTGAATTGCTATAAAGAGGGAAAAAGTAATCCCTGCAAACACTTAAAGAAGCTGTGTTTTTTCTTTCAGTTAATTCCAACCAAGACGTTAACGTCCACTTTACCAAAGAAACTTATTTGGTTGGTTTTGAATTGGTGTTTGTTGTTTGTTTACCAAAGAAATTATTCCATTTATCAAAATATTTCTCCTGGTCAACTAAACAACTGTGATACCGGGTCTTTTTTGGCCATTCATAAGGAAAATTTTTAGAAGTCAGGATAAGGGTGATATTCTCTCATTTAGTGAAACTCAGAAGAAGATGTAAATTCACAAGGAATGTGGTGTTTGCAAAAAAGAAAATGAAACCTGAAATAGGACGTTATTGTTTAGTCCTACAGCAGCATTCACACAGGTGGCATCAGGGTTCCTCAGGTTAAAAGAAGTAGTTTGTTCCAGAGATAAAGGAAGACAAACCCTCACGAAATGTTTCTCCATTGTTCCAGCTCATAAGTTTTGCTTCATTTTGGGTTTTGGAGTTTTTAGTTTCTTTGGTGTTTGTTTTGCTTTTATTTGGTTTGTGGTTTTTGTTTGCTTGTGTTTGCTTCTGCCTTTCCAACCACTTTTACTCCCTCAGTTTTCAGTGAGAAGTGAGATAATCAGATGCCACCCTCCATAGCCACACTTATTTATGCAGTATACTGCTCCAAATGAGGGCCTTGGTAACCCTTATGACCCTTTTCTTTAAAGTACCCACCACCCATTTGTAAGTGGCATTCTGGGACTATGACACCACTTTTCTCCAGTGCCAATGACAGAGCTCAGCTGTGTCCATCACAAGAACAAGTGGAATGGGCAGGTGCCTTGGGGGTGTGGCATGAGGCAGAGCCTTCTGGACACAAATGTTATCTTCCTCATAATGACTTTAATCTTTTGGATCGTATTTAAGTACCCCTGTAGCTTTATAGTAGCATATGATCTCTGTGACTCTGTTTTCTCATCTGTAAAATGGGGAGAATATCAGTAAATTTCTTTAAATTCAGCATATAATTATTGAGTG
This sequence comes from Callithrix jacchus, assembly GCF_049354715.1. Classification (NCBI taxonomy): domain Eukaryota; kingdom Metazoa; phylum Chordata; class Mammalia; order Primates; family Cebidae; genus Callithrix; species Callithrix jacchus. The sequence continues at coordinate 24,021,493 of NC_133524.1, forward strand.
CCAAATATTGCCCAGATACTGTTCTAGAGACTGGGGGCACAACAGTCAACAAATCATATTTTTAAAAATCTGTTCTTGTAGAGCCTACCTTTGAGTGACATTGCCGGTATATTGTGGGGATTGAGTGAGATGAGAGATGACATTTGGAAAGCACTCTTGGAAAGGCCTGGCAAAGAAAAGAGACTCAAAACATTGTTTATAAATTGTCAATCTCGCACAGTAGCACTAGGACTCAGGATGTAAAGCTACTGAGAAATAGATTGGAGCCTGAGATTAGGGCTACAAATGCAATGAGTCGTCACAGAAGGTAGTTAATTGCCAGTCATTTTAGGACATTCAAAATTAAGCTGATCACCACTTAGTGGGGCCACTGTAAAGAGAGTGCAAGCCCTGGATGTTGGTGTCATACTACCATCTTTGAAAAAAATGGATACAGGCACTTGTATTTGAGGATGGAAAAGGGATTATTGAATAACTATGCCTGGCTTGTCCAAGGGAATGCAAACATTCCCTGTAGGTAATTTGCTTTAATTTTGTGTTAAAAGCACCAGGTATTAAAAGACATAAAGTTCCTATTTTTTAAAAGCATAGTAAAGCTGCAATACAAAGGAAAATATTAAGTTAGTGGATTTGCTGGCAAAGAACTAAGAATGGCTGCAGCCAACACATTGCAGAGTTCCTCCCTGTGGTGGTTACAACTGTTTATTTCTGTTTCATGCCAGTCTAGGAGAAAGCAAAGAGGAAAGTGGATGAGCTATAATCAGTTCACCTGAATACGCAGTGCCAGGATGTCCCTCCCAGTTTGCCTCTCACCTGCCCTGCTTCTGCCCAGGTGATTTGTTTGAAATCCTCTTTGATATCTATGAGAGTACCGTGGAAGGAAGAAGTGAGGCAACCAGAGAGCTATGGCCTCTGTGCAGATTTTTGAGTTAGATTAAAATTAGCACCACCTGATTAGAGCCTGTCTGGTCAGGAAAGCAGCCTTCTTTTCAAAGTACAAAGAAAGCAATGCGTACCAAGGAGGCAACCAACAGAGAAACCTTAGTGAAAGAAGTGACGTTCCTGTGGAATGTGCCAGCAGCTTCTCCCTCCAGAATGCTGACACCGGATGAATCTTTGGTTAGAATTAAGCCTACCCCTTTTTTTTTTCACATGAGAAAACAGAAGCTGGAGAATGAAATTATGTTCACAAAGCTAATTAGAGACAGATATGACACTATAATTGAAATCTACTTCTTAGCCTTAATTCTTTCTCCATTCTGCCACTTTCCTGCCAAATTCTATTTATCTAAATTGTGGAGGTCTTAACCTGGGGGCCATGAATGAGTTCATGGGAGGGGTCTCTGAGCTCCCTAAAATTAAATTATATGCAAAAATGTGTGTATATGTTCAACATGTGCATTTTCCTAAAAGAGAGGGCTCATAGTTGTCATCAGATTGCAAAAGAGGTCTGTGACCCAAAAAGGGTGAAGAACCACTGTCCTCAATTAATAAAGTCCTCTTTGGGAGTGTGATCCTGGTGTCCTTGTTTTGGCTAATGAGCAATCAAAAACTTTTGAACTATCTTTTCTCTAAGGAACCAAAAATGCTTCCAAAGTTTGGTTTCTTCATGCCAAGCCAAGTGCCTACTTCTATTCATTTATTCTTCATTCATTCTTTCATTCATTTATTCTGAAGACATATTTTCAGTGCCAATTCATGTTCTTGCACCAGCTAAATATGCCCTCCACAGTAGGACAAGGAAAGGAGCCCTCTGTACTGTGCTCTTGTTGGCAAGAGGAATACCAGGTTGCTACCACATTCTCACTGTTGCAACAAAATATATATAGCCTCAGAATTTCAGTAACCATCCCACACACACATACACACATAAAAGCGGCAGCCAACAAAGCCAACATATAGAAGTGTGCCCTGTCAAAGAACCAGGGAAGAGCAGCCTATTTCCAGGTTATATATAGTTATATGCTGCTGTGCAACTTTCACATCCTTGGAAGGGCTGCTCCCAAATGAGCCCTACTCTGAGATGTCTATACCAGGCATACTTTCACACATGTGCAGTAGCCTACTCTCAAACAAATATGGAGAGAATAAGTTTCATTCATCTTGATAATATTTGTAGTGGGCAAAGAAGAAACCATGGCCATGGACAGATGGGTGCATTTAAGGACAGGTATGGCTGGGTGTGGTGGCTCACACCTGTAATCCCAGCACTTTGGGAGGCCAAGGCAAGTGGATCGCAAGATCAAGAGATCAAGACTATCTTGGCCAGCATGGTGAAACCCTGTCTCTACTAAAAATACAAAAAAATTAGCTGGGCATGGTGGTAGCTACTCAGGAGGCTGAGGCAGAAGAATCGCTTGAACCCAGTAGGCTGAGGTTGCAGTGAGCCGAGATCGCACCACTGCACTCCAGCCTGGTGACAGAGCAAGACTCCATCTCAAAAAAAAAAAAAGGACAGTTGTGTCTTATACACAGATATGCAGAAGCCCAGTTCTCTTGTTTCCTATTCAGAAGCTAGATAAAATGCAGGTTGCTGAAGGAAGTTGGAAAATAAATGACTGTACTGTACTTGTTGGCTCTGCTGCTTCTGGTATAACTTCAGGCACAATGGAATCCACCTGGGTTGACCTAAGGGAAAGGCTGAGTGAATCCCTACTTGGCCTTGTTTGAAGGACCAAGGAGGCACCAATAGCTGATCAGTGCCCCTTCCATCATCCTCTGCCCAGCCATGATAAGGAAAGCCTTCTGTTGAGATGGAAGAATATTAGTTCAACTTTGTAGCATCTGATGTGAAGTTTGAGGGCTTTGTTCTTTGGGATCTACAAAGTGCTTTGTCTAATTCCTGCAAAGTGGCAAAGACCCAACCCATTTCCATTACTCATTCCAGGTTCATGCTTAGGAAAACTGGTAACATTCTCTTCAGCAAAACAATTTTCTTAATGATTCCTTAACATTTTCCTAGGATGAATCTTGAACATGTTTAGCTCAGCCTTTCAGATATTTATTCTTTAAATTACCATCCTGTCAAAATTGCCTTTGCCCACTGATCCAGAATCACCAAGGCAGTTGTCATGATATCTCCCAGGACTGTGGGTGACTGGGCAAACTGGTAGTGACCCATTGGCTCTGCTTCACACACATACACACACTGGCACATATATGCACACATGCACATATTTGTGCACAACACAACTATAACACATAGAAACATATACATATGCACATGTTTACATACACACATATCACAAATGCGCATATACACATACACATGCACACCACCTTTTACAAAACACCTTACACATTTGAGGCACATTGAAATGCCTTGGCAAGCCCAACCCTATGGTTCTTTAAGGTTTGGCAGGCCAAGGGCTTCAGATGTCTGCAGGATACCATTGAAAAAATGTTATCTTCCCCTTCTATATGTTTCTTGTGCATGAGCATAGCTAAGAGCAGGCAAACTATCCTTTAACGAAAAGAAACCTGGAAACGTGAATGTGCCTTGCAATTTAAAAATTGCTAACAGTTTCATAGTGGGAAAACTGCATTTGTTAGAATTTTCCAAGTCATAAGCAAAAAGAATAGCATAGACCCAAAACCACAGAGATCTCTCCCAAGGTCTGGAATTGTGGGAATTTATTTAGAATATTTGCTTGGTGATCCAGAGAAAGGGGAAAGAAGTGGGGAAGAAGGACATATGGGGTGGTCCCACCATCTTGCCAACTCCTCATCTTAGGAAGAAGTGGGCAGTTTCCATTTATCCCTAGCATCAGTTTGATGGGAAAACTGGTGAATTTCATCCACCTCAAGGAAAGGAAGTGCCATGCATGGAAGCCTGGTGATAGGCAACATCCATTTAGGAAAAAAGTCACACAAGCAACAGAAGAACTACCCAAGACTAGAAGCTTATACCAGTCTCTCTCTCTCTCTCTCTCTCTCTCTCTCTCTCTCTCTCTCTCTCTCTCTCTCTCTCTCTCACACACACACACACACACACACACACACACACACACAGTAGTTGGGAGTAGACATTAAGAGGAACCCTAATACAGTTCCCCCCAAAAAATCTTGGCATACACTATAACAGGGAAAAAATAATTATTGAGAAGCTGAAAACAACCAAATCTGTGAGGAATGACTGAATATATGAGCTGAGAATAATGTACGTTTTTCTGGATTCTCTATAAGATAAAGATATAGAGCCTGAATCTATGCTTTTCTAAATAAAGGAACCTCCACATTTTCTTTTGAATTTTTGATCTATAATTCCTCTTCAGCAACTTAGAATACACTCAAGTTCTTTTCCTATTGCCTACAATCCCATAATACAAGCACCCACTATTTGTTATGGCTTATACCTGGGCTTAGAACCCATGAGCAGAATTATTGAATTATTGAATGCTAGGCCCAAACAAAAGAAATTTCAGCTCGGTTTTAGTAATTTCTTGATCAAACTTCTCTCATTTCTGTAAATGTGCAAATATTTCAAACTTGTAAAAAGTATGTCTACAAAGCCAATGCTCTTAGTATTTTTAACATCAAAGATAACTTCTGCCAATAATTATTAATGACAAAGCAGTCATTATTGTTTGATGTTCCTTTAACAGTCCAATTGTAGTAGGTGAGAAAACAAAAAAAAGAAGAAAAGCTATGTTGAATATTTAGTAATGTTGGAAAAGATCCTCACCCTAGACATAAATTAGTTTAAACATTTAAACATGGCCCCTCTCTTATTGTCATTGCTAGTGAAAGAAGTTCCTGAAATTACATATTATTTTGTAAAGTTTTGGGCTAAATCACAATAAATTTTTATGTTGCTTCCATGGAAATAGATCATAAGACCACAGTTTGTCAACCATTCATTCAGTATTCAGAAATCTTATCACCTATGCCTCCAGAAAGAACCATAGTTATATTATGTTTCACAGTATTTTAGTTGGGTGATTCTGGTCATAATAAACTATTTTCAAACTAGGAAAAAGTATCAAAATGCTAGAGTACATAATGAGTTCAGCTTCATCAGTTTTTAGACAGATAAGCATAAAACCCTACTGGAAAATAATAACAGTCAAACTTAAGAGTTTTACAAAGTGTGAGTCACGTCACTTTTCTCCATGACAGGCAGCACATGATCAGGTGGAATTTAATCAAAAATGTACCCAGAATAATTTCCCACAAAGAGTTGTAATACTTTGCAGCAAGGGGCATTAATAAATTATCATTTTTACCTAAAGTCAAGAGACACACAGACCTTTTTTGGTGCCCCTCTACATTGTCATAGCAAGGCCCTTCTGAACATTAGCAAGCCTAGATGTTTATACCACTTATTTGCAGTATCTATAGGGGGATGATTCATGAATAGAAACAGAAATGTTTTATCTGAAGAGGCTGTGTATGCCAACCTAGACCCCTGCATTTCTTTATAAAAATAAGACTAAACTTGTTACATTTGAGGCAAATGTGTACAGTATTTTTTTCCTTTTAAAGATAGTTTAAAAAATCAATGTAATAACAAATGGCCAACTCTTTCAAAAAAAAAATTCCTGTATTTTGTACTACTCGAGTTTCTCTAATGCCTAAAATATGTATTTACATCATCCCACACCTACACAGAAACAAAATCAGCAGGGAAAACCATCCCACTGATGATTGGCAATTCCACAGTTCTTCTCCATCTGACCAGCTTTCACCAGAGGGCAATCTTTCATGCTTGCACATGGAGTTTATACACTGTAGAAGCCCCCAAGTCACTTAGCACACTAAACCTGGGAAATGGATCATGCCAAATACATTGAGTCCTTAGTTGACTATCTTTTCATATTAAAATCCCATCTTCCAATGAAGCATCCTGTTTTCAATCTTGATATCAAATTTCAAATGTAAAGATTTCAAATGTATTGCTTTCACCTTTGCTTTTTTATTCATTTATTTTTAATTGACATAAAAATTGTATATATTTATGGGATACAATGTGATGTTTTGATATATGTATGCATTGTGGAATGATTAAATCAAGCTAATTAACATATCTATCACTTCACATATTTCTTTTTTTGCTTTAAGTTTTTCAGACATATTTCTAATCCTCTACTAGATACAACAGAGACTCAAATGTCAGTGGGCCAGGGGAATATCTCCAGTTTGATTTTTTTTCTTTTTCTTTTTTTTTGAGATGGAATCTCACCCTGTCACCCAGGCTGGAGTGCAATGGCACAATCTAAGTTCACTGCAACCTCCACCTCCCAGGTTCAAGAGATTCTCCTGCCTTGGCCTCCAAGTAACTGGGTTTATGGACACACGCCACACCTGGATAATTTTGTATTTTTAGTAGAGATAGGGTTTCACCATGTTGGCCAGGGTAGTCTCGAACTCCTGACCTCAGGTGATCCACCCACCTAGGTGTCCCAAAGTGCTGAGATTACAGGTGTGAGCGACACGCCTGTTCTTTTCTTTATGTTCAGGTATTTCATTTCTCTTTAAGAGTAATTAGTATGTGTTTTTGTTGCTGTTTATGTTTCGTTTTGTTTACACTAGATGAGCAATCAAAAAAAGTGTCTATGACTCAATATCCTACAGGTAAAGGTGTGGGGTTTTCACTTGTTTGTTTAGCAGCAAATGTCTTTATAAAACCTTGTATATGATGCTTTCTTTGGCTTAACAGTCACAATGTTACAACTCTGTCTCTGATGAAAGAAAAGAGAAACCAGTTCCTGGCCTTAGTTTAATATATAATCACAAATGGGGAAATAAAAGTTGTAGTGGGAAGCACCCTATATGCCTACCTGCCTGGGCTTACAGGAAGTCAACAGAGGCCTAAGAAAAAATATAAGGTTGGCCTCTTCTTTCTGTAGAATTCTGGTTTTCCCTGGGCATTTGGGGTTGAGGGAGAGGAAATGTTGGGTGTATTAGTTATAGGTCATCACCTGTATGGAGAGGGAGGAGAAAAACCCTAGGAGGAAAGTAACAAAGCAGTATATATACACGGGGTATCAAAATAATTGTCAGGAGTTGGTGGGTGAGTGTTCTTTTTTAGTTCATTTCACAGGACTAACTAAATGGATGAATGATTATCACTGTCACAAAAGAAAGTTTGAATCTAAAATTATGTGTCACAGGTACCAAATTACAATATCATAATGTGAAGAATTGGGATGATTTCAGATTTTGTTTCAATAGTACTGAGCTGGAACCCAGCAGCTGGGAACAGCTAAAGGAGAAGTAGCACTCACTTCTGTCTGCTAAAGTCCTTATTTAGCCCATTTCCATGGAAACTAAAATCAGATCTCTCTCTCTCTCTCTCTTTCTCTCTCTCTCTCTCACACACACACACACACACACACACACACACACAGTTGGGGGGGCATGTCTAGAGTTTGGGGTGTGTGTGTGTGTGAACATATATAGGATAATTTCTGCATGAACATTCTCTTATTAGAGATAACTCTCCAACAAATGGAAGAAGGGTCAGCAATCCAGGCTGACTTCCTTTTTTAGAAGGCAAACCCGTAATGCAGATGAAAAACTCAGGTTAGAAAAGTAAATATATCACACCAGCCCTTTGCTACCAATTCCTTGGGGCATTCCATTTCATAGCTGCATGTTCAATTAATTTAGCTAACTTGGAAATATTTTATGGTGAGAAGACAGCCACTGAAACTAAATTTAATCCCTTGGATTTTTGCCCACTTTGCTTTACTCTGAAGCATTGACATTTCCCTATATAGCCTGGAAAATAAAGGCTAAGGGAAAAGAGAAAGTGAATTAGTTTATTTTACTTTTTCAACATATACCTTGTTAAGTTTCTATCCTAATGGAAAAATGATAGGTGCCTATTCCAGATTTATGGGGACATTTTATAATAAATGATTCCATCTTAGTCCACATCTCCCTTAAAGACAGGCCAACACTCAAGTTGCTGCTTATAAAAGGGTACTGATAAAACCTTCCAGTAGGGGTAGAAAAAGAATAAATACTGTTCCTTTCAATGAGGTCACCAGGCAACCTGGATGCCTTCTATACATGGAAAATTTTCGATAGGGGAAAAAATTTTACTTCCTATTTCTGTCTTTTTTTTTCTATGAGAAAAGATAAAAATAGGATTTCTTTTTAGAGAATTTTCACTTTAAAATGGACTGTAGATGATGATTTTGCATCTTAAATTAGGTTATTTTACCATACCCCTTTGAAAAATTGGTGAGTATTGCAGCTCATAAAATATTTATCTTTTGCTAGAATCTAAAATGGGATGAAGAGCTGTATGTTTCAGCTGGCATAGATGTACAGGACAATAGGGTTTGATCTTAAACATAAGTGACTTATTTTGTTTTAGAGACAGAATTTCACTATGTTGCTCAGGCTGGGGTGCAGTGGTGCAGTCATGTAGCCTCGAACTCTTGGGCTTAAGCAATCATCTTGCCTCAGCCTCCCGAGTAACTAGGACTATAGGCACACACCCCCATGCCTGGTTAATTTCTTTTGTAGTTTCTTATAGAGATAGGAGTGTCCCTGTTTCCCAGGCTAGCTTCAAGCTCCTGGCCTCAAGATGATCCTCCTGCCTCATCCTCCCAAAGCTGTGGGATTACAGGTGTGAGCCATCACACAGTCCATAAGAGTATTTTTTTTAAAAACTCCCTATAGCATATTCTCATTTGTGCTTCATAATTGAATAGGCAGTCTTCTGAAAGGATGAGGGAGCTGATAGTGTATATTCAAAACCAGGGTGGGGCAAGCAATTGTTATATTTTATAAAATTTAAATATTTTTAGAATTATAAAATTGATAAAGGGCTAAAGTCTACTCAAAACCACCATGAGGGGGGCAATTATTTTACTTTGTAAAATGGAAAAGTCATTTCTTAGATTTAAAAATAATCAAAAGTAAACAGTGAGGGGTGACAAAACTAAAATTTCTCATACTAAGGCATGGCTCAAGATGCCATACCCTACCTTCTTGGAGGCAAGTACTATCTCCCCCAAGGTGTTACACTGAGATGACATTTCATCATCTACATGAAAATCTTCATTTCTACAGACAGCATCACTGACTCACAGAATATAAAAACAAAAACAAAAAAAAACCTGGAGTCAAAGAACCTAAACCACCAAGTTCAAAAACTTCCACTGGGAGAGCTCCCTAAAAGAATGTACCATGAGTACCCGTCCCTATAGCTTAAACAGGAATACAGATGTTGAATCTATAAGAATAGAGTCCTAGAAACCATCAAATAAAGGATCCCAGGCTGTTATATTTGTCTGCAATTATATGAATTAAGAAATGTATGGTTGTTAGAAAAAGGGGCCCACTTAATATTTTTCCTTGACCTTGCATTATAGAAAAAATATAGACTGACCTCCCCAAAAAACCCTGAAGGAGTACTGAATATGGTTAACAGACCTTGGCAATTGATGTTCCATGGCTAAAAAGTAAATTTTAGAATGATCTAGTACTATTGAATAATTTCTGTACACATATACACTGAGTCCAAAGCTTAAACTTGAAATAACTATAGTTGTGGGATTTGTATCCCAGCATTTCTTCTGTGGATGTGAAAAGAAAATCTGGAAATTCAGCAATGGTATTAAATACAAATTTACAATATAACTTTACTTTCAATCCTTCTAGGGTCTGGGCATTTCCTTTCTATTACTAAAGAAATGGAAAATCTTAGCATGTGAAAATATTTTGATCACTGCATTAATTTGAATGTTTTTTACTCTCTAGAAATTTTCTTGCTCCTCCCTTTTTCTTTTACTGTTTCAGATTACTCAAAATACAGTCCATAGACTTCAGCCAGTATGGCTCAAATGTTTCCCAGACTTTTGCAATTGTAAGCACTCCTGGGTTCCACTAAAGGGTGGCTGATGCAACTTCTAGATTAACTGTATCCTGGAAGTTATAGAATTATTTACCAACAGCAAAAGGATACAGTTACAAGCTGAAATATTGTGACATACTGTGTAATGTCTACAATCAAATACAGTGTTTAGCAAACAGATACCTCTGTCATTTCGTATTTATGCAGATTTTAAAATAAAGCACACAACAAAAAATGCATATGTATGTATCCCTTTTGCATTACTTTGATCATGGCAAAGGGAAAACACAGCAAACACTGCTGCAAAATGTTTGGCCATCACACAGCATTAAAAATAAAGCAGATGCCAGGTTGAACATTTGCTAGTGTGTGATGTGTCAGCCAAGAATCTTCTTATTCAGGTGTTATAACTCAAACATCATTTCAGAATTTGGTTCATAAATGTCTTACAACCTGTTATTGACATAATGATGAGAGAGATGAGTGTCTCAGGCTGGGTATCCCCCAGAGTCAGATTAGGAGACAAGATGGGAATGCAAGTGGTTTATTTAGGAGGTAATCCCAGTAGTACCAGCAGGGGAAAGGGAAAGTGATACAGGGACTGGGAAGAAGACAATAGGAGATATGTTAATAAACAGGTTACCTCTATGGACAACTGGAGCCCAATCCCACTGGAGGCTTCTGGGAGATGGTTATGGAACATACTTCAGAGTTGTACCTGGGTAACTGGGGTATTTAACTTCCATTTGCCATCAGATATTGGATAAGGGATCCTGATTAACTCACCATTATTAAGTCCTCATTAACTTGTCAGAGCCTCCAGCCTGCCTGCCCCATCTGTGACCTGAAGAAGAGCCCTCAAGGAGAGAGCTACAGGTGTCTGTAGTAGATGCTCTTGGCATATAGTAAAATGCTAAGTGTCAAAGGATATGGACAGAGCATCAGCAGTCTACTATAATGAGGAATATTATTCAATATATACATACAGACACTGAACAGATTATTTAGTTCTCTGAGACACCATGAGGTTGGGGCTGCAGGGATCTAAGCCAAGACTAAAGACAGGTAAGCTAAATTCTGGTTAAGGTCTCCAGCAGAATAAGACCACCAAGAAAAAACTAAAAGCTGGTTAACAACACCAAAGAACTAAGGCCATAGGCATAGTAAATGTAGATAAAGATCATAGCTCATGAGGTGTTCTGGAAGCTAGGCCATTCTAAGGTATGAACAGGATTAAGAAAACATGACTGGAGAAAAACTGGGGCATAGTGTCAGCACCAAGAAGAGCTCTAAATCTAGTTTATTTTTGTGTATACCAGAGGCTTCATATCCAATTGGGTGCTGATAAACTGTAACAACTGGCTGCCTGGGAAGAGGGGTGGCATGGCCTATTCCAAGCTACTCATTGTTTAATCATTGGCTTGCAAAACTCCTGAAAATTTCACAATTGGCTCTCACAAACTGGCATGAGCCAGCTTCACCATAGCATTGCCTGTATCTTTCCACCCAACATCTAGCCACTTTTTAAGGTTTTAAGGGCTACTGACTACCACCAAAACCTATCCAGTTCCTGGTGTTGAAGGTTATGCCTTTAACTACCTCAGTACCTGTGTGGGTCAGTAACACCATTGATTTGGGTCTTGGGGATATTTATTTGAGACTTACCTCTTGGAAACCTCTGATTTTCCTTCATTGCTCTCGTCCTCTGAGCCTTTGAAGTTCCTTGAGTCTGGACTTATGATTTTGGCAGAAGTATCCCTGGGTTAGATTCTGGCAGTCCTTTAGTACCTGCACATTGGCATCTATAAGGTGTCTTATCCATTCATCTGTATTCCAATGGCTTATGTACTCACATTTGCTCCATATATTTATAGGTAAAATCAAATTATACCCATGGCCAAAAGCAAAGGAACTTAGAACTGTCATAAGTACTTAAGTTAATGAACATATCACACACCACAGTCATATACTCAACTCTCTTCCAGATATCATAGTTAATGCAGATTATGTCTGCTCAACCCATGAACAAAATGTTGCACATGAAATTCAACAGAAAGGCATGTTCAGTTCATACATGGAGGTTCCTCTCCACCCAGAGTTCAGGGAACCCTATATCTCCCCATTAAATCCTAACAGAGGTAATTGTCAACCATAGCTACAAGAAGCCACCACTTCTCTGCAAGTAGTGGCTCAAACAGCTATTCACCATTAACTGGCCTTTACCAAGACCTTTATATTTTTAAATATTAAGTGCTACATTTCTATAACCCTCCCTGATAGCAACACCAGTTCTACTGAATTATGTTCCATTCTCTTGATTGTTTCCTCTGTGTTCAAAAAGAAAGGTAGATCCATTTTCAAAGTAAAATATCCCCCTTTCCCTGTCTTCCTCTGGTCATATATAAAGAAGTTACCATCATGTACTCTGGATTTCTTTTTAATTCAGCAAAACTTCCCCACAACTTGCCATCCCTCTTCACTGCTATTGTGGCAAATTTGAGTTGGGTTCTTCTATGCCTATGTTTTATGAAAAGAACTTCTTAATTATGTCAATTAGAGAATTTGAATAAAAATGAGTATAAGGTTCCCATTATTTGGATGTGCTACTCTGGAAGTTCTTGTATTCAGAAGGCATCTCAAGGAAAGTATGGAGAAGAAGACATTATTTATGGCTTAAAACTTGTTCTCTTTATATGGCTTCTCTTTGTGGTAGCTGCCCCTTGGCTCTGATCAAAGCTATGATTTTAAACTCCCTTGCTCAATTTTATACTGTCATCTGAAGACTAGTAGCAGAAAATAGCAATCTGAATAACAATAGCCTTTCAATGTAGTTCCAATATTTCTTCAAGAGGTATTCAAATAGAAGCATCTATTTAATATTCCCTGACAGATTTTCCTTTGAAGAAATTGTAATCCACACAATATTTTGTTTTCTACTATAGCACATCCCATCCTTCTGTCCACAGCAGACAGATGATATTTCTTATTAACTGAAGAAATAATCAAACAAGAAAAACCAGCCATTGAACACTTAGGAATACTATTTGATATATTATTACCAGGTATACACTCTTGGTTCTTGGTAGCAAGAATGTGCCAGCTTTCAACAGCAAATACTGGCAAGGATGTGGAGAAAAGGGAACAGGGAATCCTTGTATACTGTTGGTGGGAATGGAAATTTGTACAGCCACTATGGAGAACAGTTTAGATGTTCCTCAAAAAACTAAAAATTGAGCTACCATATGATCCAGCAATCCCACTCCTGGGTATACAACCAAAAGAAAGGAAATCAGTGTATCAATGAAATATCTGCACTCCTATGTTTGTTGCAGAACTGTTTACAATAATTAAGATTTGAAAGCAACCTAAATGTCCATCAACAGATCAATGGATAAAGAAAATGTGGTATATACACAAATAGAGTACTATTTGGCCATAAAAAAGAATGAGATCCAGTCATTTCCAACAACATGGATGGAACTGTAGACCATTATCCTTAGTGAAATAAGCCAGGCACAGAAAGACAAACATCCCATGTCCTCACTTGTTTGTGGGATCTAGAAATCAAAACAATTGAACTCATGGACATAGAGAGTAGAAGGATGGTTATCAGAGGCTGGGAAGGGTAGTGAGGGTGGTGGGGGAGGTGGGGTGGTTAATGGATACAAAATAAAAATATTTTAAAAGAATAAGACCTACTATTGGACAGCACAGGGTAACTATAGTCAATAATAACTGTATATTTTAAAATAACTTACAGAGTATAATTGGATTTTTTTGTAACTCAAAAGATAAATGCTTGAGGGGATGGACATCCTATTTTCCAAAATGTGCTTATTTCACATTGCATGCCTGTATCAAAACATCTCATGTACCCCATAAATATCTATACTGTGTACCCACAAAAATTAATTTTTTTAAAACAGTATCAGCTTTAACATTTCCCAGCATCATAAGTCCCAACACAATATTTCTAATCCCTCCGCTTCATTTCAAAATGGAACAGAGTTCCAGGGACAATGATAAGATTTAAGATGGCAGCCTGCCACCTACAAATTACCACGAGATTAGAGTACCTGAACAGGCAAGACATAGATGAGATGGGAGATGGGGGTGAGAAGGGGAAGAATGAAGTGCCTAATCTGTATTCAAGTAAACTTCATTTATTTAACACAGTATTTTTCTCATAAGGTGCATGGCTGTTTGGAACTGTCATTTGTAGCTATCATATAACTTGTCAATGGTAGGAGTATACCCCTTTGTTTAAAACCCATATTATAAAAATACACCTAAATATTTGTACTTTTTTTATGTTGAAACCCTAATTTATATTATCATTCCAGAAAATATTTTTTAATTTCAAACTAATTTTTGTTAAATTAGTTTTAGGCTCAAATTTGTTCTGCTCACTCACTAATCTTTTGACTACTGATTGCCAAACAAATTCCTGCTATTTCAACGAATCCCTTGGCCAAATAGTAAATTAACATATATCACTGTGAAAGAGAAAATTGAAGAACAAGGTTATTTCCTCAACTGCCCCCCAAATATTATTGATTTTAAATTTTACATGCTGAATTGATCCATGTGAAAAATGGTATTTCTGGCACTGTGATCCTTGATAAGGAACAATCTTGATTATTAACCGTGGCACACAAATAATAATGTTCTATTACTATCAATGATCAATTATTCATTTCCTTGCAACCATTTCCCTTAAAATATTCCAACCACTTACATAAAAGTCACCTAAATTTTCCTCAAGTCTCCTGCCAAAGAAAACAGAGGATATTCAGAAACTGTGAGACAGGTGAGGAAAGTGGTGGGAAATTGAGTGGGATTTAAATATTTCCCCTGACTAAAATGACCTCTAATTCACTAAGATAAGTTGCTTCAGGTGATGAAAAGTGGAAAATAATTCTATGAAGTCAAAGACATTTCAATATCTCATAGAAAAGGATATTTGTAAATGGTTGCCACTGCTTGGAAATGACTCAAGGTTTAGCTCATTTAATTGCAGTGTTATCTTTTACATATATCATGATTTTTGGTACATTTGTATATAACTATTGGGTATAACATAAGTAATCAAAATAAATAAATTAGAGGCTTGGCATGGTGGCTCAGGCCTATAATCCTAGCACTTTGGGAGATCGAGGTAGGCAGATTGCCTGGGCTCAGGAGTTCAAGACCAGCCTGGGAAACATGGTGAAACCCCATCTCTATTAAAAATATGAAAATTTGCCGGGCATAGTGGTGCATGCCTGTAATCCAAGCTACTCAGGAGGCTGAAACATGAGAACTGCTTGAACCCAGGAGGCCGTGGTTGCAGTGAGCCGAGATCGTGCCACTGCACTCTAGCCTGGGCAACAGAGCGAGACTCTGTCTCCAAATAAATAAATAAATTAGAACAAACAAATCATTAAGAATTTTATTTAAATCTTGTACTAATGCTTTCTCTGTTTATAAATGGTTTCTCTTACAGATAAGAAAATTTATTAAAACTTCAAATCACACAGGGTTTTGATGGATGCCATATATATTAAAAGTCTTAAAACTGTTGCTTACCTCTAACCTGATGATTCTGTAAAATAGATTACATTCATTGCCGCCTTAACTGGGTGGCCTACTATAGAGTCTGTTTTAGAAACAGATACTAATAGATTATTTTAAAAGGCAAATATACTCCGATCAACTATTAATTCTACATTGGATGCACATGAATCGTAATGGGACCTATGATGGGGCCAAGAAAGAATGAAGAGTAACATGGGACACCCTTCCTCAAGACAAATACATCTCAATCATCTTACTGGCAGGTATGTACCATCAGCTTCCTTTATGAGTGAACAATGTGTTATTTGTTCTTGATTACATAAAGTGAAAGTTCCTTGACATGTACTCATTCTAGAATAATAAGTATATGGTACAAGTAATACTGAAAGATACAGAGATCAATGAAGCTTAGAAAGAAACTGAAGAGGGTAAGGGAGTGTCAAAGCATTTTGGAGGCAACTGCAGCAATAATGAAGGCTTAATTTGTGCTGCCTGCCCTTCCTGTGCTCTATGGCACTGTTTCCAGTGTCCTGCAAAAGGCCATCACCCATAATCCCAAAGATCCACTCTTCACTAAAAGGCCCAAAGACTCAGAATCTGGTGAACTGTGAAAATATGACCTCCTTATGACACTAGCAAATTTACCAAGAAGTGAGTGGAAGAAGTATACGTGCTTTCTCAGTAGTATAACATTGCTTTCCTTCAATAGGATATAACAGTCATTAAGTACCTGCTCAATATTATGCAGCTATGGCAGAAAGTCAGCTTACTGAGGGACTTGTAACTAGACTGAAAAAGAACATAGGCATATCAATACCAGCATCCAAGAGACTCCCTTATGTCTGCAATGCCTTCCACCTATTTCTGAATTCCATGACCTCCAAGAGGTCTCCTCTGGTCATTTGAAAACATGATGGAAATTATCCTCATTTAACCACCTCCCTCAAATGTCAATTTCATTCCTGTATTTTTAGGGTGAATTAGGTTTCGAGGTACAGAAATACCAACTCAAAATAGCTTAAACAATAAAAGGCTAATGTAATTTGAAAGTCTAGGGGTTAGGGCAGGCAGGTTTTAGGGTAGATTTGATTCAGTAGTTCGACAATGAAATAGAAGGCCCAGATTCTTTCCTCCATGTGTCAACTTTATCCTCAGGATGTTTCCCCTTTCTGGTCTTAAGACAGCTCCAGTGGCTCTCAGAGATCCATACTCTTCAAGGGAGGGAGAGAATCAATCTGGCTTTAAAGATCATAGAAGCTTCTTTCCCAGGAGTTGTTAGTATTAATATTATATTACAAATCCATCCCTGAAGCAATATCTATGGAATATCTAAGGAAGCAATATCTAAGGAATGGGATTACCCTCAGAATCTCAGGCCTAAGAAAGAGATCTCACTTTTAGAGCCACGGGTGGGATCAGTTTTCCCAAAAGCAACTGAAGGAATGGAACCAAAACCTTCAAGGTTGAAAAAAAGCTACACAGAAATACACTTGTGATTACTAGGCTGGAAAAGGAAGACCTCAGAGGAGCAATTTTTCCTTATGAGGGGAAGCCACCATTCATACTCCCTCCTTTCTCATTGTGTTTATGGTGCCATAAGGCTGGGTGTTTTGCATTCTGAAAGAGAAGAAATAGGTGAGAGCATGACACATATGACCCTGAATTCAAAAATATTTCTTTCCTTTTCAACAAAATGAGCCACTTGTTAAGCTGAGCAATTTCAGACAATGGTGATCCACAGGCTAGACAGTGTCATTTGTCTAGTGTTGTAGCCACAACAGGGCTAAGATCAACGCATCCATCACACCAGACAATTCTACACTTTGGTTATTTGGGGAACAGGAGCATACAAGAAAAGAGCTGCTCAATAGAATGGTTGTCAAAGTACTCAAGAACTGTTCTATACCATAGCCAAGGATAGAGGAGAATACCCTTGAAACATAATTCCCAAAACACATGGCTTATCTGAGAACCATCACTCCCATTTGTGGCCATCACCTATTCTCTATTCTCTACCTCCTTGCCATCTTCACCTCTTCCTGCTCCTTGGATTTCACCTCTCAGCAGTAAGGAGGACAAGAGCACCCAGATCAATAAAGCAGGCATCATTCTTCTCTTTCTTCTGCTATCATCCTTCTATCTCTTCCTCTCTATTCAGGCATGGCACTGCTTTAGACATTTTAATTCTTGTACTTATTTTTAAATACAAAAACTGGAGGATCTACAGGTGACCCATTTCACCAAAAGATTAGGTGACTGAGGAGCAAGTTATAAGACTATCTCATTGGCAAGAAGGGCAAAGCCAGCCCCTCTTGTTGTTTCTGCCCCTTACTATCTTTTCTCCAGTGTCCATAGGCCTTGCTTCTGAGACTCTTACTACTGAAAAGAGTTAAGTCAGCTGGTCCTGAATATTCATGCCATAATTTATGCCTGTAATTCTATGTCCTAGCCCCAGAAAAACTATTCAAATGGGCTGCCCTTGAGTAGTGAGTGGGTCACCAATAGCATCTCTCTACATGGAGGCCAATATGTTATGAAACCATAAGGTTCCTTCTTCTAGGGGATTTTTTTCTATGTTTCTTTTTGTGTGCATCACTTCATATCCTCACTTACCTTTCACATTTGATAGATGGAGGAATTTGTGGTCAGAATAGTTATTTGCTATCATCAAAGTTTAATAACACTCAGTTAATTTCTAGGAAATAAAAGGCTTTATTAAATTCGGAAGCCTGCCTGATCCTTCATCTCAACAGAGGTGTGCTTGGCAGCTGATGGGTTGGTTTTGTTTCACCACATTTTGAAAGACTGCCCTGACCTTAAATATTCCAACAAAGGACTGAAAGCTAATTCAAGAACGATCCGTACCATGAAGTTCAATATGCTAGGTATTTACTTAGTTCTACTGAAAATTATTTACCATTTCTGAGAAAAGATTTTTTATATTACAAACTATAATTCTAGTTTTCAATTAAGTGTGGATATAAAGAGAAACAAGTACAAGTCATATCTATGTGTATAATTAGTCATAAAATTATAAAATTCATCTGGCCAATATTGAAGACAATGAGTGATTCTCAGACTTATACAGTTTTGGCATCCTTTTATTTGTTTAGTTTCCAATGGCTACATATTCTGCCACAGAATGGAATAGGTTTTAAAACCATATTAAAACTTATTTTGTTTTGAGGGGTTTATTTTTTAGAATTCCATTACATCCTTCACAGGCACTGAAAGCCCCAGGGTTATTAAAAAATATGAAGTAAAGAATAAGTGATTTAGGGCTTCAAAAATTAAACAGTACCAATTGTAATTTAACCAACACATTTTTGTTGTTCATTTGTTCTTATTGTTTTCTTAGAGCAGAATCTCATTCTGTCACCCAGGCTGGAGTGCAGTGGTGTAATCATAGCTCACTGCAACCCCAAACTACTGGGCACAAATGATCCTCCTGCCTCAGCCTCCCAAGTAGCTGGGACTACAAGCATGTGCCACCATGCCCAGCTAATTTTTTTATTTTTTCTAGAGACAGGGGTTTCACTATGTCACCCATGCTGGCTTCAAATTCCTGGTCTCAAGTGATCCTCCTGCCTCAGCCTCCCAAAACACTGGGATTACAGGCATGAGCAACTGTGCCTAGACTTAAGCCAACATAGAACTTCTATGTCATCTCTTTTTTAAAGCATTTTGTTACAAGTCATTCAGAATTTGACAAGACTCTAGAGAGTTGGACTTCTCAAACTTTGGCACAAGAATTACCTGGAGGGTTTGTTAAAACACAGATAGGTGGGCTTCATCTCCAGAGATTCTTATTAAGTAGTTCTAGAATGGAGCCTCAGAATTTGTATCTTTATCTAGCTTCCAGTTGATGCTGATGCTACCAAGGCCACAGATCACAGACTATAGGAGATTCTTCACAAATCTGAGGTCTATGTTATGCCAAAAGACAAACATTCAAATTCCTTACTGTTTCTTCATGGAGTATAAAGACCAAAAAATCAACCTCAATATATGTTCTTATTGCCATGAAAGCTATAGGGATGCATCTGGAGACAATGTCCACATCCACTCAGGATTTGGAAACCTTAACAAAATTAAAATCAAGTTTCAGAATCAGCCACTTAGGTTAATTTCATAGCCCCAGGGAGCCCCTGACCATTCAATTCTGGTTGATTTCACTACCCATTTTGCTGCTTCCAATTCACAAATACCTATTCTTTAACTTAGGGCAGGAAATTCTGTGTACATAAGAATATTACTTGGGAATGTGGATAGTCTCTAGGAATAAGTAAATAAACCTAGACAATAATGCAAACAATGTGAATCCAGGCTGGAGGATGAAAAAAAAAATCAACCAGCTAGGTGGTTCACTCTACAAGATGCTAAGTACACAGGTTGATTAATTTTTTTCTTCACCAAAATTTTGCTGAATTAACTGATTAGCAGGGTTGTGGGGTAATGGGAAAGAAAATATTAGCTTGATTAAAATAAACAGTAGTTATTTTTATTGACAAGTTAGGGAGGAAGAAAATAAATATTTGTCAGCACCTCCAAGTACCAGCCTTGTGTTTATTCCATAGCAATTCAGCCCAGAAGTTAGTATATTCATTATTATCATCTCTATTTGCATATTAAAAACTAAAGCTCAGAAAGTTTAAGTAATATGCCCAATATCACTGTTGCAGATATGAGTTTCAAATATGCATTTCAATGAAATCATGCTCTTTCCTCTACACATGCTAGTCCTGCTGATGTAGCTTCTCTTACTGTTTAATATTAATAACTAACATTTACTGAATGCTTTCTGAACATTTGATATATAGATTGTCTTCAATGCTTACAACCCTATCAGATAGGCACTGGTAACAAACTATAAAAATGATCCCTGAGGAACTCAAACAACTCAACAACAATCCCATTAAAAAGCGGGCCAAGCCAGGCGCAGTGGCTCACTCCTGAAATCTCAGCACTTCGGGAGGCCAAGGCGGGAGAATCACTTGAGGTCAGTAGTTTGAGACTAGCCTGACCAACATGATGAAACCCCATCTCTACTAAAAATACAAAATAAATTAGCTGATCACAGTGGTGTATGCCTGTAATCCCAGCTACTCAGGAGGCTGGCAGGAGAATTACTTGAACCCAGGAGGCAGAGGTTGCAGTGAGCCAAGAGCACACCACTGCACTCCATCCTGGGTGACAGAGTGAGACTCCATCTCAAAAAAAAAAACGAGTGGGCCAAGGACAAAAGTCGGCATTTTTTCAAAAGAAGACATACAAATGGCCAGCAACCATATGGGAAAAAACTGCTCATCAACACTAATCTTCAGAGAAATGTGAATCAAAATCACAATGAGATAGCATCTTATACCAGTCAGAATGGCTGTTATTTAAAAAACACAAAAATAACAAATGTTGGGAAGAATACAAAGAAAAGGGAATGTTTATACACTGTTGAGGAGAATGTAAATTAGTACATCCTCTATAGAATAAAGTATGGAGATTTCTCAGAGAACTAAAAATGGAACTACCATTTGATACATCACTTCCACTACTGGATATCTACAAAAAGGAAAATAGATTCCTGTATCAAAAAGACACCTGTACTCATATGTTTATTGCTGCACTACTCACAGTAGAAAAGATATGGAATCAACCTAAGAGTCTAACAAAAGACAAATGGATAAAGAAAATGTGGTATATGTACACAATGGAATACTATTTAGCCATAAAAAAGAATTAAATCATGTCATTTACAGCAACATGGATGAAACTGGAGTTCATTATCTTAACTGAAACAACCCAGGCATGGAAAGGCAAATGCCACATGTTCTCTCTTCTAAGTGGGTACTAAATAATGTGTACACATGAACATAAAGTATGGAATGATAGACAATGGAGATTCAGAAGTATGGGGGAGGTTGGGGTGTGAATGAAGGAAATTCCTTACTGAGTACAATGTACGTTATTCCAGTGATTGATACACTAAAAGCCTGATCTCACCACTGCGCAATATAACCATGTAACAAAATTACACTTATATACCTTGCAAATTTGTACAAAAAAGATAGGCACTAATATTATCCTCATTTAACAGATGAGAAAACTGAAGTGCTGAGAAGTTAAGTAATTTGCCCAAAGTCACACAGCTAATGAGTGGTAGGGCTGGGATTTGATTCTAGGCAGTTAAAATCCAAGCCCATGGTCTCAACTACTATGATATCCCCACATTGGACAACAGAAAAGGTACAGTTTGGGAATTATTAAAAACAACCACTTATCAATAACACACCATCAACCAAAGACTTGAGACTTAAGAGGACTCTGAGTTAGGCAATAATATAAGATAGAGGAGTTTAATCTTGAAAGACTTTTTGAAGAGATAAGAAATGGTAAGTTTTCAACCAGGTGTAAGAGAGTTGAAGCACATGATGTGATGGGATAAGGCCCAAAGGCAGAGGAAGGAGTACACTCCATTTGGAGGAACATTAAGAAGGTAAGGAACCATGGTTAAATAGGCAAGAAAAATCTGCAATATTTTTGTCTTCATCTTGTCTTCATCAGAAATGTACAAAGTGAACTGAAATCCATTATTGCAGCATCTGAGGAGGAAATAGTTTAAGACAACTGATACAGTTTGGATGTTGCCCCCCATAAATCTCATGTTGAATTGTAATCCTCAATGTTAGAGATGGGACCTAGTGGGAGGTGTTTGGGTCATGGGGGCAGATCCCTCATGGCTTGGTGTTGTCCTCAGGATAGCCAGTGAGTTCTCTCAATATCTGGTGGTTTAAAAGTATGTGGCACCTCCCCGCTACCCTCTCTCTTGATCCTGCTTTCACCATGTGATGTGCCTGCTCCTACTTCACCTTCTACCATGAGTTTAAAGCTTCCTGGTGCCATGCTTGTACAGCCTGCAGAACCATGAGCCAATTAAACATATTTTCTTTATCAATTATCCAGTCTCAGGTATTTCTTCACAGCAATGCAAGAACAGCCTATATGACTACTAACTCTCCTGAAAAACAAAATATTTTGCATATTGAGATGTAGCCTACTCAGTTTCTATACTGCAAAGTGACCTTTCAACATAAACAGTAGTTTATTGGGAAAGTCACCAATTCAACCTGTCATTCTAGAGACTTTCTTTCTCTCTTCTCCTTGGAAGCTACTTAAATGAGCCTGCATATATTAAGAAGCCTGCTATATTCTGTGTATGAATCAACAGAAGCAAACTCGCACTAAATTTTCAAAAGCAGTTTGTCAGAAAGAGCATCAGATGTCATTGTCTATCTTTGAGATCTGTGCTTTGACTGTTAAGAGCAGTGATTGCCATAAGTCATTTTTCTCCATTGTTTGTCACTGGTTACCAGTTTACACTGCATGAATGCAGCCTCAAGTTTCATTTGAGTTCTCATGGGACAATAATCTTTTCATTTCTAATATTTACATCCCCTCAACTGGAATGTCCAGCTTCAGGAAGTGAGAGGTTTGATGACCATATTCCCAAATGGTTGGATCAGAATATCAAATTCAATAAGGCAGAATAAAGCATGAAAACATTATGCAACACATACTGGAATAAAGGCAGGATGGGTATGGCATACCAAACACCTAGGGGAGATAACTTGTTTAAGGACAAACCATTAACACCAGAGTTCAGCCCTACCACCAGTCTCATTTACAGTCCTTCCCCCATGCTAATTAACTCACCTTGTTTTCTCCTGCAGGACATAATTTGTCTTCCCTAAAACTAGCTTTTGCCCTTAGTAAAGCGCATATAGCCTTTTGGTTGTTTGGTTATTATATCCTTGTAATAGATTTTGAAGTCAGGTAATGTGATGTTTCTGCTTTGTTCTTTTTGCTTAGGATTGCTTTGGCTATTTGCACTCTTTTTTTATTTCATACAAATTTCAGGATTTTTCTAATTCTGTGAAAAATGACATTGGTATTTTGATAGGGATTGCATGGGATCTGCAGATTGCTTTGGACAGTATAGTCCTTTTAACGATATTAAATCCTCCAATCCATTAGCATTGGTTTTTTTTTCCATCTGTTTCTGCCCTCCTCAAATTTATTTTGTTAATGTTTTATGGTTTTCCTTGTAAAGATCTTTCACTACTTGGTGAAATTTATTCCTAGGTATGTTTTTCGTATTTATTGCAGTTGGAAATGCCTTATTTATTTCTTCCTCAGCTAGCTAACTATTGGTATAGAGAAATGCTACCAATTTTTGTATGTTACACCTTTATTGAATTTATGTATCAAATCTAGTAGTATCCTTGGGTAGCAGAGTTTGTTTGTTTGTTTGTTTGTTTGTTTGTTTTTTAATTTCAGCACATTGAATATGTCATCCATTCTCTTTTAGCCTGTAAGGTTTCTGCTGGTAAACTCACTGTTAGTCTTATGGGGATTCTTTATGGGTGACTAGATGCTTTTCTCTAGCCCCTTTCGGTATCCTCTCTTTTGCTTTGACTTTAGGCAGTTTGACAATAAGTGGCTTAGAGAAGACCTTTTTGCCTCATGTCAGTTTGGGTATCTTTGAGCCTCCTGTATCTGAATGCCTAGGTCTCTTGCCAAACTTGGAAAGTTTTCATTTATTATTTCATTAAATAGATCTTCTAAACCTTTCGTTCTCTCTCTGCCCTTGGGGACACCAATAATTTGAATATTTGGTCACTTTACGTTGTCCCAAATATCATGAAGGTTTTGCTCATTCTTTTTTATACTTTTTTCTTTATTTCTGTCTAACTGGATTATTTCAAAGGACCTGTCTTAAATTTCTGAGATTCTTTTTCCTCCTTGATCTAGTCTATTGTTGAAGCTTTCAAGTGTAGTCTCTGTTTCATTCAATGCATTCTTTAGCTTCAGAATTTCTGTTTGGTTATTTTTTTAAATATCAATCTCTTTGGTACATTTTCTTTCCTATCCTGAATTGTTTTTCTGATTTTTCTGTATTGGTATTCAGAATTCTCTTGTGTCCATGAGCTTCTTTAAAATCAGTTTTTTTAAATGCTTTTTCTGGGGATTTCATGAATTTCTCTTTGATTGGGATCTGTTGTTGGAGAATTATTGTCTTCCTTTGGAAGTGTCATATTTTCTTGCTTTTTCATGTTTTCTGTATACTTATATTTATATCTGTACATCTGTCATAATAGTTACTTCTTCCTATTTTTTATATTGCTTTCATAGAGGACAACTTTTGTTCTGAAGATCTATATATGTTCTTGGTTAGGTAGGGCACTTTGGCTTTTATTTTGGGTGCATACAGTAGTGTGATTTCTGTATGATTTATTCAGCTGTAAGCAGTGTCAATGGTATCTGTGATTTCTTCAGTGGCTTAGTGTGCTCTTATTAGTGGAGGCTATGGTGAAGTTTTGCTTGGGAGCAGGATGTCAGGTGGGCCAGTATTTGGGTACCAGTGGTGGAGCAGTAGGCTGAGTGTGCCTGTCTTTGGGCTCCAACATGGCTTACACTGGTACTATTGTTAGGGAACCTAGATGATTCAATTACTGGGCTTTCAGATGGCTTGTTTGAATCTAGCAGCGGTAAGGCTGGCATGTGGATAGGTTCCCAGATCCTTGGGCAGCTGGTGTAATATGGGTGATGGCAGTAGCAATAGTGGAGCAACCCACTGGAGCCCAAGCAGTCCATGCTAGTGTTGTGGTAGCTATGACAGGTTGGGTGGCTATGACATATTGGCTATGACCATTGGTGGTGTGTGTAGGTGGGCGCCAGCTGTGGTAGTGTTGGTAGATTGTGTCAGTCTGACCTCAGATTCCAGGAGGAGTGTTAGTGGCCAATGATGGTGGACTGGGCTGAACAATTTCCAGGCTCCTTCACAGTATGCTCAATAACTGGGTCGGGGAGGGGAGCAAACTGGACTGGCAGACCTGGGCCTCTGGTAGTGTGTTCAGGTGCTGGCTCTGAAGGCAAGGGGTGAGGTAACCCCAGGCCACTGGCAGAATGCTCAGGTGTGGACAATAATGGCTGTGCTATAGGCCTGCCACCAGCTAGGGTGAGGCCACTTTCAGTGGTTTCAGTGTAGGGAGGTTGCTGTGGGATGTGAAGTTTTCTCACCCTTCATTCCCACAGTAGCCTGCAACAGCACTGGGATTTATCCTCCAAGTGTGGTAAAGTGCCTGGTCTCACCTCTCCCTTTTTGGCCAAGCAGCAGCAACAGCTGCATTTTCAACTCTAGCCCCATGGTAACACAGAGATCTTTGGAGGTTAAGCTAAAAATATACATAAATAATTTTAACTTTTTTTACTATGCATTACAACATAGCATTTTACCATAATGGTGGTTTTAAAATATGTCCATAAGTTATTTTGCACTCTTCCAATCAAAAAGTAGAGCCTAACCACCCTTCTTCCTATATTTAGTGACTTGCTTCCAAAGAACAGAATATGGCGATATTAGAATATATGACTTCTGAGACTAGTTCATAAAATGCATATTCATTTTTGGCTTATTCTTTCACACCACTAGCTTTGGAGGAAGTAAGCTGCCATGACGTGAGGACACTTGAGCAGCTAAGTGGAAGTCTCCTGACAACAACCAGCACTAACTTGCCAGGCATGCAAGTAAGCTATGTTGGAAGCATGTATTTCAGCCCCATTCAAGCTTTTAGATGACTATAATATAGACCAACATCTTTACTTCAACTTCAAGAGAGACCCTGAGCCTGAACCACCCAGCTAAGCTGCTCCCAAATTTCTAGCCCACAGAAATTGGGTTCAGTAATAAATGTGCATTATTTTAGGCTATTACACTTTCAGGTCATTTGTTATATAGCAGTAGATAACAAGCACAACTATGTTATAAATTTCTCACAAACATTATTTTAATGGCTGCACTTTATATATGTCTTTATATATGCATGTAAGTATACATATCCATTTTAACAAGAAGTAATCTATGTTGACAGGTGTAATGTCAACATGAAAAAGTTACAGAAAGTTTCAGTTTTTCCTAATAACTTTTATGCTTTATTCAAGTCAAAATAAGGAAGAGGTACTTTTCTAGATATTATAAAATGCAGGCTGAGATCTTTAAAAGTCTCTTGTTTCCCATGCTATACTTAACATATAAAGAAAACTACGTTCTTCATATCTACATGGAAGAAAAATTAAATAATTTATCTCTTGAAATATTTCCTTTATGTTATAATCAGAAAAACAATCTATTCTTTCTGTTCTCCTTCAAAATCTGAGGATATACATGGCTTTTCTAATAATTGCATTGTAATTTCAATATTCAAATGATCCTAAAGAAGAAAAAGTATGGACCATATACATACACCATTTCTGGAATTGCTGTAGATGAATATCTGCCACACAAACTACTGGGATAAAACATTATCCATTCACACAATCACTAAATATTTTTGAACAATTATTTGTATAATAAGCACAGGGATATCTTTGTTAACATGGCAGACATGTTGCCATCACAAAGTTTACAGTCAGCATAACATACAAACAAGCAAACAGGTTATCAAACTAGAATATTCAAACTATAAAAATCCTAGAAGAAAACCTAGGAAATACTCTTCTAGACATTGACCTAGACATTCGAAATGACTAATCATCAGAGAAATGCAAATCAAAACCACAATAAGATACCATCTCACACCAGTCACAATGGCTATTATTAAGAAGTAAAAAATAACAGATGTTGGCAAGGTTTAGGAGAAAAGGGAGAACCTATACACTGTTGGTGGGAATGCAAATTAGTTCGGCCCCTGTGGAAAGTAGTTTGGAGATTTCTTAAAGAACAACAAGGAGGGGACTCAAGATGGCGCTGTGAGAACAACCCAGGATTGGAGCCCGCGTTGAATTCGCAAACGGTGAGTCAGTGCTGCATTTCCAGACTGATCTTTGTTGCCCACAAAACGGGGAAACTCCCAAGTATAAAAAGACACGGGACGCCAGGCAGTAGGTCTGCCTGGCGAAGCCGGCAGCCGGGGCGGCGGCGGCCGGCCCTACCCAGCAATCGCCACAGGGCGCGCTTGTCCGGGTGCCTTGTTGAACCGGCAACCTGAGACTTGAGAGGGCTAGACTTGAGACTGAACGAGACTTGCACAGTAGCCCAGCCCAGGGGATTGCAGGGACAGATCGTTTGGGATACCCAGTGGGACGAACAAAACCGCAATTTCAAACTATCCTGGGCAGACGGTCCGAGACGCTCTGTGGGGGAGGGGCGTCCACCACTACGGAGGCAACCTGCCCCAACTGATATACACGCCCACTGCTGACGCAGCCAGCCGTTGCCAAGGCAACCCGCCCCAACTGAGATACACGCCCACTGCTGACGCAACCAGCCGTTGCCGAGGCAACCCGTCCCTACTGAGATACACGCCCACTGCTGACGCAGCCTGCCGTTGCTGAGGCAACACGCTACAACAAAGAGACTCCGCCGCAGGGCGTGGCGGAGACCACAGCAGAGCGGGCAGGAACAGCGCGAATCACACAACAGCAGGGCGGAGCCTCGGCAGCCAAACAGTGGCTAGTCTGCCTTCGAGCTGGGCAGGACACCTGATCGGACATCCAAAAATAAAGCCCAAACCCCCCAACACAGAGCATTTGAGAAAAAAAAGGGTTGTTTAATGAGCTGTGTTGCAGCAGAATCAAACATAGCAGCCTAACAGCCCTGAATGAACAACAGAGTGCACAGCTCAGCAATTAAACCCCTATAAAGTACAAACTGTCTCCTCAAGCAGCTCCCTGACCCCTCTATATCCAAAAGACTGTCATTAGGCAGGCATCATCCTGGGACAAAGAGAGCAGAAAAAGAAACTGGTAGCATCCCTCGCTGTGCCACAGCTACTAGAGGTGCACCCCAGACAAGCAGGGTCTGGAGCGGACCTCAACAGTCGTACAGCAAAGGGGCTAGATTGGTAGAAGGAAAACCAAGCAACAGAAATACTTCATCATCAACATTCTGGGTGTCCACTCAGAGACCCAAACGAAAAGTCAGCAACTACGCAGACGACCAGCGGACCAATCCACAAAGATGGGAAGAAACCAGGGCAAAAAGGAGGAAAACACCCGAAACCAGAACACATCGCCTCCTAGAAAGGACCAAAACTACTCACCAGCAAGGGAACAAAGCTGGACGGAGAATGACTGTGACGAAATGACGGAATTAGACTTCAGAAGATGGATAATGAGAAACTTTTGTGAGCTAAAAGGTCATGTATTAAATCAATGCAAAGAAACTAAGAACCTTGAAAAAAGATTTGAAAAAAGATTCGAGGAAATGATAACAAGAATGGATACCTTAGAGAGGAATATGAATGAATTAAAGGAGCTGAAAAACACAATACGAGAACTTCGTGAAGCAAACGCAAGTTTCAATAGCCGAATTGACCAAGCAGAAGAAAGAATATCTGAAGTCGAAGACCAACACAATGAAATAAAACGAGAAACCAAGATCAGAGAAAAAAGCGCAAAAAGGAATGAACAAAGTCTCCAAGAAATGTGGGACTATGTGAAAAGACCTAACCTACGTTTGATAGGTGTACCAGAAGGGGACGAAGAGAATGAATCCCAGCTGGAAAATACTCTTCAGGACATCATCCAGGAAAATTTCCCCCACCTAGCAAGACAAGCCAACACTCAATTGCAGGAAATACAGAGAACACCACAAAGATATTCCGCAAGAAGAGCAACCCCAAGGCACATAATCGTCAGATTCAACAGGGTTGAAATAAAGGAGAGAATACTAAGGGCAGCCAGAGAGAAAGGTCGGGTAACCCACAAAGGGAAGCCCATCAGACTCACAGCAGATCTCTCGGCAGAAACACTACAAGCCAGAAGAGAGTGGGGGCCAATATTCAACATTCTTAAAGAAAAGAACTTTCAACCCAGAATTTCATATCCAGCCAAACTGAGCTTCAGAAGTGAAGGAAAAATAAAATCCTTTGCGAACAAGCAAGTACTCAGAGATTTTGTCACCACCAGGCCTGCTTTACAAGAGCTCCTAAAAGAGGCACTACACATAGAAAGGATCAATCAGTACCAGCCATTCCAAAATCACACTGAATGCTAAAGAGCTTCAACATAATGAAGAATCTACAACAACTAACAGGCAAAACAGCCACTTAGCATCAAAATGGCAGTATCAAATTCACACATAACAATATTAACCCTAAATGTAAATGGACTAAATGCACCAATCAAAAGACACAGACTGGAAAATTGGATAAAAATCCAAACCCCATCAGTGTGCTGTATCCAGGAAACCCATCTCACATGCAAGGATACACAAAGGCTCAAAATAAAGGGATGGAGGAAGATTTACCAAGCTAATGGAAAGCAAAAAAAAGCAGGAGTTGCAATTCTCATCTCCGATAAAATAGACTTTAAAGCAACAAAGATCAAAAGAGACAAAGAAGGCCATTACATAATGGTAAAAGGATCGATACAACAAGAAGAGCTAACGATCCTAAACATATATAGACCCAACACAGGAGCACCCAGATACATAAGGCAAGTTCTTAATGACTTACAGAAGGACTTAGACTCCCACACAATAATAGTGGGAGACTTTAACACTCCACTGTCAATACTAGACAGATCAACCAGACAGAAAATCAACAAGGATACCCAGGGCTTGAACTCAGACCTGGAGCAAGCAAACCTGGTGGACATTTACAGAACTCTCCACCCCAAATCCACAGAATACACATTCTTCTCAGCACCACATCACACCTACTCTAAAATTGACCACATAATTGGAAGTAAAGCACTGCTCAACAAATGCAAAACAACTGAAATCATAACAAACAGCCTCTCAGACCATAATGCAATCAAGTTAGAACTCAGAATTCAGAAACCGACCTAGAACTGCACAGCTTCATGGAAACTGAACAACTGGCTCTTGAATGTTGACTGGGTAAACAACGAAATGAAGGCAGAAATAAAGAAGTTCTTCGAAACCAATGAGAATGAAGACACAACGTGCCAGAACCTCTGGGACACATTTAAAGCAGTCTCTAGAGGAAAGTATATAGCAATAAGTGCCCATATGAGGAGAATGGAGAGATCCAAAATTGACACCCTATCGTCAAAATTGAAAGAGCTAGAGGAGCAAAATCAAAAAAACTCAAAACCCAGCAGAAGACAAGAAATTACTAAGATCAGAGCTGAGCTGAAGGAGATTGAGACACGAAAAACCCTTCAAAAAATCAATAAATCCAAGAGCTGGTTTTTTGAAAAGATCAACAAAATAGACAGACCACTAGCCAGATTGATTAAAAATAAAAGAGAGAACAACCAAATAGATGCAATAAAAAATGATAAAGGGGAAATCACCACAGATTCCACAGAAATTCAAACCATCATCAGAGAATATTACAAACAACTCTATGCACATAAACTAGTAAACCTGGAAGAAATGGATAAATTCCTGGACTCCTGTGTCCTCCCAAGCCTAAACCAAGAGGAAGCTGAAACTATGAATAGACCAATAACAAGGTCTGAAGTTGAGGCAGCAATTAAGAGCCTACCTCACAAAAAAAGCCCAGGTCCAGATGGGTTCACAGCCGAATTCTACCAGACACACAAGGAGGAGCTGGTACCATTCCTTCTAAAACTATTTCAAACAATCCAAAAAGAGGGAATCCTTCCCAAATCATTTTATGAGACCAACATCATCCTGATACCAAAACCCGGCAGAGACCCAACGAGAAAAGAAAACTTCAGGCCAATATCCATGATGAACATAGATGCAAAAATCTTCAATAAAATATTGGCAAGCTGATTGCAACAGCAAATCAAAAAACTTATTCATCATGATCAAGTAGGATTCATCCCGGGGATGCAAGGCTGGTTCAACATACGCAAGTCTATAAATGTAATTCACCACATAAACAGAACCAAAAACAAAAACCACATGATTATGTCAATTGACGCAGAGAAGGCATTTGACAAAATTCAACAGCCCTTTATGCTAAAAACCCTCAATAAACTCGGTATCGATGGAACGTATCTCAAAGTAATAAAAGCTATTTATGACAAACCAACAGCCAATATCATACTGAATGGGCAAAAACTGGAAGCATTCCCTTTGAAATCTGGCACTAGACAAGGATGCCCTCTCTCACCACTCCTATTCAATATAGTACTGGAAGTTCTAGCCAGAGCAATCAGGCAAGAAAAAGAAATAAAGGGTATTCAAATAGGAAAGGTGGAAGCCAAAGTGTCTCTATTTGCAGACGACATGATAGTATACCTAGAAGACCCCATCGCTTCAGCCCAAAAACTCCTGAAACTGATAAACAACTTCAGCAAAGTCTCAGGATATAAAATCAATGTGCAAAAATCACAAGCATTCGTCTACACCAATAACAGACTTAAAGAAAGCCAAATCAAGAGCGAACTGCCATTCGCAATTGCTACAAAAAGAATAAAATACCTTGGAATACAACTCACAAGGAACGTAAGGGACCTCTTCAAGGAGAACTACAAACCACTGCTCAACGAAATCAGAGAGGACACAAACAGATGGAGAAACATTCCATGTTCATGGTTAGGAAGAATTAATATCGTGAAAATGGCTATACTGCCCAAAGTAATTTACAGAATCAACGCTATCCCCATCAAGCTACCATTGACTTTCTTCACAGAACTGGAAAAAACCACCATGAACTTCATATGGAACCAAAAGAGAGCCCGCATAGCCAAGTCAATTCTAAGCAAAAAGAACACAGCGGGGGGCATCACACTACCGGATTTCAAACTATACTACAAGGCTACAGTAATCAAAACAGCATGGTACTGGTACCAAAACAGAGATATAGACCAATGGAACAAAACAGAGGCACTGGAGGCAACACAACATACATACAACTATACAATCTTTGATAAACCTGACAAAAACAAGCAATGGGGAAAGGATTCCATGTTTAACAAATGGTGTTGGGAAAACTGGCTAGCCATGTGCAGAAAGCAGAAACTGGACCCCTTCCTGACACCTTACACTAAAATTAACTCCAGATGGATTAAAGACTTAAACATAAGACCTGGCACCATAAAAACCCTAGAAGGAAATCTAGGCAAAACTATCCAGGACATAGGAGTAGGCAAGGACTTCATGAACAAAACACCAAGAGCATTGGCAACTAAAGCCAAAATAGACAAATGGGACCTAATGAAACTCCACAGCTTCTGCACGGCAAAAGAAACAGTCACTAGAGTGGATTGGCAACCAACAGAATGGGAAAAGATTTTCGCAGTCTACCCATCTGACAAAGGGCTGATATCCAGAATTTACAAACAACTCAAGCAGATTTACAGGAAAAAAACAAACAAGCCCATTCAAAAGTGGGCAAAGGATATGAACAGATACTTTACGAAAGAAGACATATATGAGGCCAACAATCATATGAAAAAATGCTCATCGTCACTGGTCATCAGAGAGATGCAAATCAAAACCACATTGAGATACCATCTCACGCCAGTTAGAATGGCGATCATTAAAAAATCTGGAGACAACAGATGCTGGAGAGGATGTGGAGAAAAAGGAACACTTTTACACTGTTGGTGGGAGTGTAAATTAGTTCAACCATTGTGGAAGACAGTGTGGCGATTCCTCAAGGCCTTAGAAATAGAAATTCCATTTGACCCAGCAATCCCATTACTGGGTATATATCCAAAAGACTATAAATCGTTCTACTATAAGGACACATGTACACGAATGTTCATTGCAGCACTGTTTACAATAGCAAAGACCTGGAATCAACCCAAATGCCCATTGATAATAGACTGGATTGGAAAAATGTGGCACATATACACCATGGAATATTATGCAGCAATCAGAAATGATGAGTTCGTGTCGTTTGTAGGGACATGGATGAATCTGGAAAACATCATCCTCAGCAAACTGACACAAGAACAGAAAATGAAACACCGCATATTCTCACTCATAGGTGGGTGATGAAAAATGAGAACACATGGACACAGAAAGGGGAGTACTAAACAGTGGGGTCTATTGGGGGGAAAAGGGGAGGGCCAGTGGGAGGGGGAGGTGGGGAGGGATAGCCTGGGGAGAAATGCCAAATGTGGGTGAAGGGGAGAAGAAAAGCAAAGCACACTGCCATGTGTGTACCTACGCAACTGTCTTGCATGCTCTGCTCATGTACCCCAAAACCTATAATCCAATAAAAAATTTAAAAAAAAAAAAATAATAATAATATCTTCATGGCATTATTACAAAAATTCAATCAAATACCCTACAAATTACTTAACATGCAATAAGTGCTCAGTTGTTAACACTACCCAAAATGAGACACCATGGTGGGTATAATTATATCCACTTGTAGCTAAGATATAGGAGGATCTATATAAGATGTAGAGGAGCAGTTAGAGGATTTCATCGGTCTAAGCAAGGCCCCATGTGGTTGTTTTTCAAAACCCTCCCCAAATGATTCTTTGAGAAACTCTGTCCTAGAGAAACTTCCACACATGTGCCAAAAAATCCTACAAGTATTTCACTACAATCTGTAATAAGGAAAGACTGTAAATAATCCAAATGCCCATCAACAGGTAAATGGGAAATAAATTGTAAATGGAATACTATATAGCACTAGAAAATTAATGAACCAGAACTATGCATATCAGCACGAGCATAAATCTCTAAGACATAATTCTGAACCCCAAAAATGCAGAAGGATCCACAGAGTACATATAATGTATAAAAATCTGCAGAACATCATTATATATTATTTATAGTTACATGCCCATGGATAAAAGCAAAAAGCCATGCATGGGGTACCAAATTCAACATGGTGGTGACCTCTGGGAGGGAGGGAAGGGCATATGAATGGAAGAAGACCCACAGAGCTTCAGTGCATTGGTGACATAGTATTTCTTTTTTTTTGAGATGGAGTCTCGCTTTGTCACCCAGGCTGGAGTGCGGTGGTGCGATCTCAGCTCACTGCAACCTCCGCCTCCCAGGTTCGGGTGATTCTCTTGCCTCAGCCTCCTGAGTAGCTGAGATTGCAGGTGCATAACACGCCCGGCTAATTTTGTATTTTTACAAAGAGACAGGGTTTCAGCATTTGGTCAGGCTGGTCTCAAACTCCTGACCTCGTGATCTGCCCGCCTCAGCCTCCCAAGGTGCTGGGGTTGCAGGAGTGAGCCACCGTGCCTGGCCAACATGGTATTTCTTAAACTGGATGGCAGGCACACAAGTGCCCATTACACTGTCAATGCCTTTTGGATGTCTGAAATATTTCACCATTTAAAAATAGATATGGCCAGGTGTGGTGGCTCATGCTTGTGATCCCAGCACTTTGGGAGACTGAGGTTTGAGGATTGCTTGAGCCCAGGGGTTGAAGACCAGACTGGGCAACATAAGGAGACCCCTTCTCTAAAAAAAATATATATTATTTCAATTAGCCAGTCATGGTGGTGTGCATCTGTGGTCCCAGCTATTTGGGAGGCTGAGGCGGGAGGATCACTTGGGCCCAGGAGGTTGAGGCTATAGTGAGCCCAGATCATGCCACTGCACTCCAGCCTGGGTGACAGAGTGAGACCCTGTCTCTAAAAAAAATTAAAAATTGGCCAGTCATGGTGGCATGCACCTGTGGTCCCAGCTGTTTGGGAGGCTGAGGCAGGAGGATCACTTGAGCCCACGAGGTTGAGACTGCAGTGAGCAGAGATCGTGCCACTGCACCCCAGCCGGAGTGACAGACTGAGAGCCTGTCCCAAAAATAAATAAATAAATGTGCATAGAGAAATATTGAGTAGAATTTTGAATGTATATTTTTTCTTGTTTTTTTTTGTGGATTCTCCCCCTGTAATGATCTTATGTTGTTTTTAAGAAATAAAATAGTTGTTTAACAAGTGAAAAAAAAAAAAGAACAACAATAAAAAAGTAATTGCCATTTGACCCAGCAGTCCCATTACTTGGTATATTTCCAGAGAAAAATAAATCATTCTCCCAAAATGACTCATATACTCATATGTTTATTACAGTAGTATTCACAATAGCAAAGACATGGAAGTAACCCAGGTGCCCATCAATGGTGAACTGGATAAAGAAAATGTGGTAACATACACCATGATATACTATACGGCCATTCAAAAAGAATAAAATCATGTCTTTTGCAGCAACACAGATGCAGCTGGAGGTCATTTCCCAAAGTAAATTAATGCAGAAAAAGAAAACCAAATACTGCATGTTCACATTATAAGTGAGTGGGAGCTAAACATTGGGTACATACACATGGACACAAAGATGGGAGTAATAAGCACTGAAGATTCCAGACTGGGGGAGCAAGAGAGGGGGTAAGGGTAGAAAAACTACCTATCAGGTATTATATTTCCTCAGTGGCTTAGTGTGCTCTTATTAGTGGATGCTATGGTGAAGTTTTTCTGGGGAGTAGGATGCCAGGTAGGCCAGTCTTCAGGCACCAGTGGTGGCAGCAGTAGGCTGCTATGTAAAACCTCAACATTAGACAACATACCTGTGTAACAAACCTGCACATGAACCCCTTGAATCTAAAATAAAATTTTTAATTGTATGTTTTTTAAAAAAACAAAATATAGAGTGTTGAGTATTACAATGTGGAAGGAGTAGAATGTTCTGAGGGCACACAAAAGATGAAGTTTATCCAGGTTTGGCAATAAGTAAGGTTTCCTGGGTAAAAGAACCTATAAACAGAGGTTCAATATAGTGGTGTGCTAGTAAAATGGCTTTCCAGAAAAATGAACTAAAATCTTTATTTGCAATGTTTACCAATTTCCATAGCATAAATGTTCCCACAATAGACAATTTTAAGCTACTGATATTAAAACACTGATCATGAAATTTGGAAGACCAGTAAAGAATCAGCTCTCATAAGCTAGTACAAGCTAGCTCCAGCAAACCACTAGAAACGTCTCATGAATCCTGATGTCCTCTCTTTCTTTTTTTTTTTTTTTTTTTAATTTTTTATTGGATTATAGGTTTTGGGGTACATGAGCAGAGCATGCAAGACAGTTGCGTAGGTACACACATGGCAGTGTGCTTTGCTTTTCTTCTCCCCTTCACCCACATTTGGCATTTCTCCCCAGGCTATCCCTCCCCACCTCTCCCTCCTACTGGCCCTCCCCTTTTCCCCCCAATAGACCCCACTGTTTAGTACTCCCCTTTCTGTGTCCATGTGTTCTCATTTTTCAACACCCACCTATGAGTGAGAATATGCGGTGTTTCATTTTCTGTTCTTGTGTCAGTTTGCTGAGGATGATGTTCTCCAGATTCATCCATTTCCCTACAAACGACACGAACTCATCATTTCTGATTGCTGCATAATATTCCATGGTGTATATGTGCCACATTTTTCCAATCCAGTCTATTATCAATGGGCATTTGGGTTGATTCCAGGTCTTTGCTATTGTAAACAGTGCTGCAATGAACATTCGTGTACATGTGTCCTTATAGTAGAACGATTTATAGTCTTTTGGATATATACCCAGTAATGGGATTGCTGGGTCAAATGGAATTTCTATTTCTAAGGCCTTGAGGAATCGCCACACTGTCTTCCACAATGGTTGAACTAATTGACACTCCCACCAACAGTGTAAAAGTGTTCCTTTTTCTCCACATCCTCTCCAGCATCTGTTGTCTCCAGATTTTTTAATGATCGCCATTCTAACTGGCGTGAGATGGTATCTCAATGTGGTTTTGATTTGCATCTCTCTGATGACCAGTGACGATGAGCATTTTTTCATATGATTGTTGGCCTCATATATGTCTTCTTTCGTAAAGTATCTGTTCATATCCTTTGCCCACTTTTGAATGGGCTTGTTTGTTTTTTTCCTGTAAATCTGCTTGAGTTGTTTGTAAATTCTGGATATCAGCCCTTTGTCAGATGGGTAGACTGCGAAAATCTTTTCCCATTCTGTTGGTTGCCGATCCACTCTAGTGACTGTTTCTTTTGCCGTGCAGAAGCTGTGGAGTTTCATTAGGTCCCATTTGTCTATTTTGGCTTTAGTTGACAATGCTTTTGGTGTTTTGTTCATGAAGTCCTTGCCTACTCCTATGTCCTGGATAGTTTTGCCTAGATTTCCTTCTAGGGTTTTTATGGTGCCAGGTCTTATATTTAAGTCTTTAATCCATCTGGAGTTAATTTTAGTGTAAGGTGTCAGGAAGGGGTCCAGTTTCTGCTTTCTGCACATGGCTAGCCAGTTTTCCCAACACCATTTGTTAAACATGGAATCCTTGCCCCATTGCTTGTTTTTGTCAGGTTTATCAAAGATTGTATACTTGTATGTATGTTGTGTTGCCTCCGGTGCCTCTGTTTTGTTCCATTGGTCTATATCTCTGTTTTGGTACCAGTACCATGCTGTTTTGATTACTGTAGCCTTGTAGTATAGTTTGAAATCCGGTAGTGTGATGCCCCCCGCTGTGTTCTTTTGCTTAGAATTGACTTGGCTATGCGGGCTCTCTTTTGGTTCCATATGAAGTTCATGGTGGTTTTTTCCAGTTCTGTGAAGAAAGTCAATGGTAGCTTGATGGGGATAGCGTTGATTCTGTAAATTACTTTGGGCAGTATAGCCATTTTCACGATATTAATTCTTCCTAACCATGAACATGGAATGTTTCTCCATCTGTTTGTGTCTTCTCTGATTTCGTTGAGCAGTGGTTTGTAGTTCTCCTTGAAGAGGTCCCTTACATTCCTTGTGAGTTGTATTCCAAGGTATTTTATTCTTTTTGTAGCAATTGCAAATGGCAGTTCGCTCTTGATTTGGCTTTCTTTAAGTCTGTTATTGGTGTAGACGAATGCTTGTGATTTTTGCACATTGATTTTATATCCTGAGACTTTGCTGAAGTTGCTTATCAGTTTCAGGACTTTTTGGGCTGAGGCAATGGGGTCTTCTAGGTATACTATCATGTCGTCTGTAAATAGAGACACTTTGGCTTCCACCTTTCCTATTTGAATACCCTTTATTTCTTTTTCTTGCCTGATTGCTCTGGCTAGAACTTCCAGTACTATATTGATTAGGAGTGGTGAGAGAGGGCATCCTTGTCTAGTGCCAGATTTCAAAGGGAATGCTTCCAGTTTTTGCCCATTCAGTATGATATTGGCTGTTGGTTTGTCATAAATAGCTTTTATTACTTTGAGATACGTTCCATCGATACCGAGTTTATTGAGGGTTTTTAGCATAAAGGGCTGTTGAATTTTGTCAAATGCCTTCTCTGCGTCAATTGACATAATCATGTGGTTTTTGTTTTTGGTTCTGTTTATGTGGTGAATTACGTTGATAGACTTGCGTATGTTGAACCAGCCTTGCATCCCCGGGATGAATCCTACTTGATCATGATGAATAAGTTTTTTGATTTGCTGTTGCAATCGGCTTGCCAATATTTTATTGAAGATTTTTGCATCTATGTTCATCATGGATATTGGCCTGAAGTTTTCTTTTCTCGTTGGGTCTCTGCCGGGTTTTGGTATCAGAATGATGTTGGTCTCATAAAATGATTTGGAAAGGATTCCCTCTTTTTGGATTGTTTGAAATAGTTTTAGAAGGAATGGTACCAGCTCCTCCTTGTGTGTCTGGTAGAATTCGGCTGTGAACCCATCTGGACCTGGGCTTTTTTTGTGAGGTAGGCTCTTAATTGCTGCCTCGACTTCAGACCTTGTTATTGGTCTATTCATAGTTTCAGCTTCCTCCTGGTTTAGGCTTGGGAGGACACAGGAGTCCAGGAATTTATCCATTTCTTCCAGGTTTACTAGTTTATGTGCATATAGTTGTTTGTAATATTCTCTGATGATGGTTTGAATTTCTGTGGAATCTCTGGTGATTTTCCCTTTTTCATTTTTTATTGCATCTATTTGGTTGTTCTCTCTTTTATTTTTAATCAATCTGGCTAGTGGTCTGTCTATTTTGTTGATCTTTTCAAAAAACCAGCTCTTGGATTTATTGATTTTTTGAAGGGTTTTTCATGTCTCAATCTCCTTCAGCTCAGCTCTGATCTTAGTAATTTCTTGTCTTCTGCTGGGTTTTGAGTTTTTTTGATTTTGCTCCTCTAGCTCTTTCAATTTTGACGATAGGGTGTCAATTTTGGATCTCTCCATTCTCCTCATATGGGCACTTATTGCTATATACTTTCCTCTAGAGACTGCTTTAAATGTGTCCCAGAGGTTCTGGCACGTTGTGTCTTCGTTCTCATTGGTTTCGAAGAACTTCTTTATTTCTGCCTTCATTTCATTGTTTACCCAGTCAACATTCAAGAGCCAGTTGTTCAGTTTCCATGAAGCTGTGCGGTTCTGGGTCTGTTTCTGAATTCTGAGTTCTAACTTGATTGCACTATGGTCTGAGAGGCTGTTTGTTATGATTTCTGTTGTTTTGCATTTGTTGAGCAGTGCTTTACTTCCAATTATGTGGTCAATTTTAGAGTAGGTGTGATGTGGTGCTGAGAAGAATGTGTATTCTGTGGATTTGGGGTGGAGAGTTCTGTAAATGTCCACCAGGTTTGCTTGCTCTAGGTCTGAGTTCAAGCCCTGGATATCCTTGTTGATTTTCTGTCTGGTTGATCTGTCTAGTATTGACAGTGGAGTGTTAAAGTCTCCCACTATTATTGTGTGGGAGTCTAAGTCCTTCTGTAAGTCATTAAGAACTTGCCTTATGTATCTGGGTGCTCCTGTGTTGGGTCCATATATGTTTAGGATCGTTAGCTCTTCTTGTTGTATCGATCCTTTTACCATTATGTAATGGCCTTCTTTGTCTCTTTTGATCTTTGTTGCTTTAAAGTCTATTTTATCAGAGATGAGAATTGCAACTCCTGCTTTTTTTTGCTTTCCATTAGCTTGGTAAATCTTCCTCCATCCCTTTATTTTGAGCCTTTTTGTATCCTTGCATGTGAGATGGGTTTCCTGGATACAGCACACTGATGGGGTTTGGATTTTTATCCAATTTGCCAGTCTTTGTCTTTTGATTGGTGCATTTAGTCCATTTACATTTAGGGTTAATATCGTTATGTGTGAATTTGATACTGCCATTTTGATGCTAAGTGGCTGTTTTGCCTGTTAGTTGTTGTAGATTCTTCATTATGTTGAAGCTCTTTAGCATTCAGTGTGATTTTGGAATGGCTGGTACTGATTGATCCTTTCTATGTGTAGTGCCTCTTTTAGGAGCTCTTGTAAAGCAGGCCTGGTGGTGACAAAATCTCTGAGTACTTGCTTGTTCGCAAAGGATTTTATTCTTCCTTCACTTCTGAAGCTCAGTTTGGCTGGATATGAAATTCTGGGTTGAAAGTTCTTTTCTTTAAGAATGTTAAATATTGGCCCCCACTCTCTTCTGGCTTGTAGTGTTTCTGCCGAGAGATCTGCTGTGAGTCTGATGGGCTTCCCTTTGTGGGTTACCCGACCTTTCTCTCTGGCTGCCCTTAGTATTCTCTCCTTTATTTCAACCCTGTTGAATCTGACGATTATGTGCCTTGGGGTTGCTCTTCTTGCGGAATATCTTTGTGGTGTTCTCTGTATTTCCTGCAATTGAGTGTTGGCTTGTCTTGCTAGGTGGGGGAAATTTTCCTGGATGATGTCCTGAAGAGTATTTTCCAGCTGGGATTCATTCTCTTCGTCCCCTTCTGGTACACCTATCAAACGTAGGTTAGGTCTTTTCACATAGTCCCACATTTCTTGGAGACTTTGTTCATTCCTTTTTGCGCTTTTTTCTCTGATCTTGGTTTCTCGTTTTATTTCATTGAGTTGGTCTTCGACTTCAGATATTCTTTCTTCTGCTTGGTCAATTCGGCTATTGAAACTTATGTTTGCTTCGCGAAGTTCTCGTATTGTGTTTTTCAGCTCCTTTAATTCATTCATATTCCTCTCTAAGGTATCCATTCTTGTTATCATTTCCTCGAATCTTTTTTCAAATCTTTTTTCAAGGTTCTTAGTTTCTTTGCATTGATTTAATACATGATCTTTTAGCTCACAAAAGTTTCTCATTATCCATCTTCTGAAGTTTAATTCCGTCATTTCGTCACAGTCATTCTCCGTCCTGCTTTGCTCCCTTGCTGGTGAGGAGTTTTGGTCCTTTCTAGGAGGCGAGGTGTTCTGGTTTCGGGTGTTTTCCTCCTTTTTG
This sequence comes from Callithrix jacchus, assembly GCF_049354715.1. Classification (NCBI taxonomy): domain Eukaryota; kingdom Metazoa; phylum Chordata; class Mammalia; order Primates; family Cebidae; genus Callithrix; species Callithrix jacchus. The sequence goes on from NC_133524.1 coordinate 24,062,933, forward strand.
CGCTGGTTTCTTCCCATCTTTGTGGATTGGTCCGCTGGTCGTCTGCGTAGTTGCTGACTTTTCGTTTGGGTCTCTGAGTGGACACCCAGAATGTTGATGATGAAGTATTTCTGTTGCTTGGTTTTCCTTCTACCAGTCTAACCCCTTCGCTGTACGACTGCTGAGGTCCGCTCCAGACCCTGCTTGTCTGGGGTGCACCTCTAGTAGCTGTGGCACAGCGAGGGATGCTACCAGTTTCTTTTTCTGCTCTCTTTGTCCCAGGATGATACCTGCCTAATGTCAGTCTTTTGGATATAGAGGGGTCAGGGAGCTGCTTGAGGAGACAGTTTGTACTTTATAGGGGTTTAATTGCTGAGCTGTGCACTCTGTTGTTCATTCAGGGCTGTTAGGCTGCTATGTTTGATTCTGCTGCAACAGAGCTCATTAAAAAACCCTTTTTTTTTTTTTCTCAAATGCTCTGTGTTGAGGGGTTTGGGCTTTATTTTTGGATGTCCGATCAGGTGTCCTGCCCAGCTAGAAGGCAGACTAGCCACTGTTTGGCTGCCAAGGCTCTGCCCTGCTGTTGTGTGATTCACGCTGTTCCTGCTGGCTCTGCTGTGGTCTCCGCCACGCCCTGCGGTGGAGTCTCTTCGTTGTAGCGTTTTGCCTCAGCAACGGCAGGCTGCATCAGCAGTGGGCGTGTATCTCAGTAGGGACGGGTTGCCTCGGCAACGGCTGGTTGCGTCAGCAATGGGCGTGTATCTCAGTTGGGGCGGGTTGCCTCGGCAATGGCTGGGTGCGTCAGCAGTGGGCGTGTATCTCAGTTGGGGCGGGTTGCCTCGGTAGTGGTGGACGCCCCTTCCCCACAGAGCATCTCGGACCGTCTGCTCGGGATAGTTTGAAATCGCGGTTTTGTTCGTCCCACTGGGTATCCCAATCCCTGCAATCCCCTGGGCTGGCCCACTGTCCAAGTCTCGTTCAGTCTCAAGTCCAGCCCTCTCAAGTCTCAGGTTGCCGGTTCAACAGGGCACCTGGACAAGCACGCCCTGTGGGGATTGCTGGGTAGGGCCGGCCGCCGCCACCCCGGCTGCCGGCTTCGCCAGGCAGACCTACTGCCTGGCGTCCTGTGTCTTTTTTATACTTGGGAGTTTCCCCGTTCTGTGGGCAACAAAGATCAGTCTGGAAATTCCGCTCTGACTCACCGTTTGTGGATTCAACGAGAAGAGCTCCAATCCTGGGTTGTTCTCACAGCGCCATCTTGAGTCCTCCCCGATGTCCTCTCTTTCTTATCTCTCCACCCCAGCCTTTGTTTAGGCCTATATGATGCCTCATCTATGTTACTGAAATAAATTCTAATTGACCCACCATGGCTGACTAACTTCTGGGTCTTCTCCTAGCTCCCTCTGGAGCTCATCAGAGCTCCCAGAACTCCATGCCCATCATACCTATTCTGTGCATAAAACTTTGAGTGATGTACCATTGCCTATAAAATCAAAACTTTATGGCCTTTCTTTCCTGCCTCTTCAACCTCAATTCACACGACCTCCTTCCATGCCTGATATACACTAGCCATGCTAAATAGTTATTAGTCCTAGAATACACCACCTGCCCTCACCTCAAGACTAGTAAGATGTGGGACTCAACAAGGAGCAAGATGGTCGAACAGAAGCCTTCAGTGATTGTCCTCCCTACAGGAACAACAAATAGAACAACTATCCACACAAAACAAACACCTTCATAAGAACCAAAAATCAGGTGAGCAATCATGGTCCCTGGATTTAATTTCATATCACAGAAACAGGCACTGAAGAGTGTAGGAAAGACAGTCTTGAATTGCCAATGCCACCACTCCTCCATCCCCTAGCAGTGGCACTGTGGTATTAAGAGAGAATCTATGCACTTACAGGAGGGAGAGCACATGATTGTAGGACTTTGCATTGATACTCAGTGCTGCCCTGTCACTGTGGAAAGCAACATAGGGCAGAATTCAGCCAGCATCCAGAAAGGGAGCATTTAGACCAGGCCTAGCCATATGGGAATTATCCATCCCAGTGGTCAGAACCTGAGTTTTCGCAAGCCTCTCTTCGGTGCTCAGACTAAAGTGCTCTGGGATACTAAATAAAGTTGAAAAGCAGTCCAAGCCACAAAGGACTGCAATTCTTCAGCAAGTCCTGGTGCAGGGCTGGGCTTGGAGCCAGTGGACTTAAGATATCAGCCAGGGCAGCCAACGGAGTGCTTGTGTCACCCTTCCCCCAACCCTAGGCAGCACAGCTCATAGCTCCAAGAGAAACTCTTCTCTTCTGCTCAGAGAGGAGAGAGAAAAATAAAGAGGACTTTGTCTTGGACCTCGGATACCAGCTCAGCCACAGTAAGATAGGGTATTGGGAAGAGTTTCGATGCACCCATTCCAGGCCCTAGCTCCTGGATGACATTTCTACATACACCCAGGGGCAGAAGGAAACCCACTGCCTTGAAGAAAAGACTCAGTCCTGGCAGGATTAATCATATATGGACTAAAGATTCATGGGGCCCAGAATAAGCAGCAGCAATACCATGGTAGTATTCACCATGGGCCTGGAATAAGACTGAGACTTGCTGACTTCAGTGACAACCCAGCTCATTCACAGCTGTGGTGGCTAAGCAAAGAAATTTCCTCTCCTTGAGAAAATGAGAGGGAAAAGTAAAGGGGACTTTGCTTTGCAGGTTAGGTACCAGCTCAGCTGCAGTGGAGTAGAGCACCGAGTGGACTCTGGGGGTTCCTGATTCCAAGCCTTGACTCTTAGATAGCATTTCTGTATTTGCCCTGGGCCAGAGCAGAGCCCAGTGACCTGAAGGGAGAGTCCCAGGCCTGACAGCATTCACCGAAGTCTGTCTAAAGAGCAATTAGGACTTGAGTGAACATCAGCAGTAGCCAAGCAGTACTCGCACTGGCCCTGGGGCAGTGGTAGCCACAGGAAGAGAACGCTTTACTTGTGGAAAGAGGAGAGAAGAGTAAGAAGGACTTTGTCTTGTGGTTTAAGTGCCAATTCAACCACAGTAGAACAGAGCTCTAGATAAGATTCCTGAGGTTTCTGATTCCAGGCCCTGGCTCCCAGACGGCATCTATGGACTTGCCTGGGGCCAGGGGGAACTTGCAACCCTTAATGGAAGGACACAAGTGGCTTTGCCACTTGCTGATTGTAGAACCCTAGGGTGTTGAGGAAACATAGGTGGTAGCCAGGCAGTGGTTACTGTAGATCTTAGAGAAGATCCGGTACCATGCTAGATTCAGATATGGCTTCAGTACCGTCCCAGTGGTCGTGACCACAGGGGTACTTCTATCACCACTGTCCCAGCTCCAGGCAGCTCAGCACAAAGAAAAAGACTCTGTTTGTTTGGGACTAACTCTGCCTGGTAATCCAGAGATTTCTTCTAGATCTTATGCAAGATGATCAAGGCAGTACCTCTCTGACTCTGCACAAGCCATAGCATTACTAGGCTTGGGGTGCCCCCTAATGCAGATACAGGTGCAGAGACCAAAAACTTAGACTACAACACTGATATAGTTTGGATATTTCTCCCTGACTAAATATCATGTTGAAATGTAATCCCCAATGTTGGAGGTAAGGCTTGATGGGAGGTGTTTGAATCATGAGGCCAGATCCCTCGTGGATGGCTTGGGCCATCTACTTGGTGATAAGTGAGCTCTCACTCTGAGTTCACATGAGATCTGATTGTTTAAAAGTATGTGGCACCTCCCCAAACTCTCTCTCCCTTGCTCCTGCTTTAACCATGTGATGTACCTATTCCTCCTTCACCTTGTACCATGATTGAAAGCTCCCTAAGTCTTCACCAGAAGCTAAGCAGATGCCAGCACCATGCTTCCTGTAAAGCCTGCTGAACCATGAGCCAATTAAACCTCTTTGCTGGTCAGGCACAGTGGCACATGCCTTTAATCCCAAAACTCTGGGAGGCCAAGGTGGGAGGATCACTTGAGCCCAGGAATTTGAGACCAGCCTGGGTAACATAATGAGACCCTGTTTCTAAAAAAATTAATAAAAATGAACCGGTCTATAAACTACTCTGCCTCAGGTATTTCTTTATAGCAATGCAATGATTAATACAGAGAATTCCTACCAAGGAGCAGGCCATTGCTATACAGATACCTAAAATGTGGAAGCAACTTTGGAACTGGGTAATGAGCAGAGGTTGGAAACACTGGAGGGCTCAAAAGAAGACAAGAAGATGAGGGAAAGTTTGCAACTTCTTAAAGCCTGGCTAAATGGTTGTGATGAAAATGCTGATGGTGATATGAACCACTGTCCATATCCAGGCAAATCCAGGATTCGGATTGCCAATCTAGGCAAACAAGGTGTCAGATAGAAATGAAGAACTAATTGGGAACTAGAACAAAAGTCACACATGTTTTGACTTAGAATAGAACTTGTCTGCATTCTGTTCACAGCCTTGGGATCTGTGGATATTTGAGCTTGAGAGTAATGGCCTAGAGTATGTGGCAGAAGAAATTTCTAAGCAACAGTGTTGAAAAATTAGTGTGGCTGCTTCCAATAGCCTATGCTCAGACAAAGAAATGACTTAAAATTGGAATTTATATTTAAAAGGGAAGCAGAGAGTAAAAGTTTGGAAATTTTGCTGCCCAGCTATGCATCAAAAAAGGAAAAAGTTTTTAGGTAGAGAAATTGAAGCACACTGCAGAGCAACCACTTCCTAGAAAATTTTGCACAGCTAAAATGGAGTTATGTATTCATATCTAAGACAATGGGGAAAAGGCCAGGAAGGCATTTCCAAGACTTTTGTGGCAGCCTCTCCCACCACAGGCCCAGAGGCCTAGAAAGGAAGAATGGCTTCTTGGACCAGGCCTAAGGACCTGCTGCCTTGTTCAGCTTTGGGAGGCTGCTCCTTGATTCACTGCCATTCTAACTCCAGGCTTGGCTCAAAGGGGACCAGGTACAGCCCAGGCTGCCACTTTGGAGAATGTAAGCCATAAGCCTTGGTGATTCCCACATGGTGTTTAGCCTGTAGGTATGCAGAATGCAAGAGTGAAGAACACTTGGTACCCTCCACCTAGATTTCAGAGGATGTATGGAAAAGCCTGGGTGCCCATACAGAGGCCTGCTACAGGCACAGAGCCTCTTCAGAGAACCTCTACTAGGGAAGTGCCAAGGGAAAATGTGGGATTGGAGCCCTCATACAGAGTTCCTACTGGGGCATTGCCTAGTGGTGCTGTAAGAAAGGGGCCACCCTTCTTCAGACCCTAGAATGGTAGATCCACTGGGCCACAGGCACTCAACAATCTGTGACAGCAGCCATGGGGGCTGTATCTAGCAAAGCCACAGGAACAGAGCTGCTCAAGGCCTTGGGAACCTACTCCTCACACCAGTGTGCCCTGGATGTTGGACATGGAGTCAAAGGAGATTATTTTGGAACTTTAAGATCTAATGACTAGGTTTCAAACTTTCATGGGGCCTGTAGCCCCTTCCTTGTGGCTTCTTTCTCCCTTTTGGAATGGGACTGGGAACATTTACCCAATACCTATACCTTCATTATATCTTAGAAATAAATAACTTCTTTTGATTTTATAGGCTCTTGTTTTTACTGGTAGAAGGCACTTGCCTTATCTCAGATGAGACATTAGACTTGGGACTTTTGAGTTAATGATAGAATGACTTAAGACTTTGGGGGACTACTGGGAAGGCATGATTGTATTTTGCAATATGAGGATATGAGATTTGGCAGGGGCAGGGGCAGAATGATATAGTTTGGATATTTGTCTCTGCCCAAATCTCATGTTGAAATGTAATCCCCAATGTTGAAGGTGGGACTTGGTGGGAGGTGTCTGGATCATGAGGTCAGATCCCTCATGAATGACTTGGGCCATCTCCTTAGTAATGAGTGAGCTCTTGCTCTGAGTTCACATAAGATCTGATCATTTAAAAGTATGTAGCACCTCCCCCCAACTCTCTCTCACTTGCTCTTGATTTTGCCATGTGATATATCTGTTTCTCCTTCACCTTCTACCATGATTGTGAGCTTCTTGGAGCTTTACAAGAAGCCAAGAAGATTCCTGCAAAGCCTGAAGAGCAATAAACCAATTAAACTTCCTTTCTTTACAAATTATCCAGTCTCAGGTATTTCTTTATAGCAATGCAAGAATCACCTAATACAAACACCAAAGTCCTTACAAATACCTGGAAAGCCAAGAAGGAGGGATACAAACAAGCCCAGACTGCAAAGACTATAATAAAGACTTAATTCTTCAATACCAGATACCAACAAACTTCTACAAACATCAAAACCATCCAGGAAAGCAGGACTTTACTAAATGAACTAAATAAAGTACCAGAGACCAATCCTGGAAAGACAGAAACATGTGACCCTTCAGACAGAGTATTCAAAATAGCTGTTTTGAGGAAGCTCATTGAAATACAAGGTAACACAGAGAAGGAACTGAGAATATCAGATAAATTCTTAAGGGATTGAAATAATTTTAAAAAAGAATTAAGCAGAAATTCTACAGCTTAAAAATGCAATTGACATACTGAAGAATGTATCAGTCTCTCACCAGCAGAATTAATCAAGCACAAGAAAGTATTAGTTAACTTGAAAACAGGCTATTTGAAAATACATAATCAGAAGCACAAAAGAAAAAAAGAATAAAATAAAAAGGAATGAAACACACCTACAAGATCTAGAAAATAACCTTGAAAGGGAAATATCTAAGAGTTGTTGGCCTTGAACAAGAGGTGCAGAGAAAGACAGGGGTAGAAGCTTTATTCAAAGGGATAGTAACAGAGAACTTATGAAACTTACAGAAAAATTCAAATACAAGAAGGTTATAGAACACCAAGCAGATTTAACCCAAAGAAGACTATATAAAGGTATTTAATAACCAAACTACCAAAGATCAAGGATAAAGAAAGAGTACAAACAGCAGCAAGAGAAAAGAAACAAGAAACATACAATGGAGCTCCAATGCATATGGCAGCAGACAAAGTGCTGAGGGAAAACATTTTTTAGCCTAGCATAGTATATCCAGCAAAAATATCCTTTAAACATGAAGAAGAAATATAGACTTTCCCAGACAAACAAAAGCTAAGGGATAGCATCAACAACAGACCTGTCCTACCAAGAAATGCTAAAGAAAGTTCTTCAATCTGAAAGAAAAGGACAATAATGAGCAATAAGAAATCAGCTGAAGGTGTAAAATTCACTGGTAATTTCAAGTACACAGAAAACACAGGATAGTGTAACACTGTAATTTTGGCATGCAAACTACTTATAAGTAGAAAGAATAAAAGATGAACCAATCAAAAATAATAAATACAAGAACTTTTCAAGATACAGTACAATGAGATATACACAGAAATAAAAAATTTAAAAGCAGGGTGATAAAGTGTAGAGTTTTTATTAACATTCTTTTTGCTTGTTTGTTTTTTTATGCAATCAGTGTTGTCACACTTTAAAATAATGGGTTATAACATATTATTTGCAAGCATCATGATAACCTCAAATCAAAGAAACATACAACCGATACACAAAAAATAAAAAGCAAGACTTTAAACACACCACCAGAGAAAATTACCTTCACTAAAAGGAAGATAGGAAAGAAGTAAGAGAAAACCATACAATAACCAGATGACAAATAACAAAATGGCAGGAATAAGTCCTCGCTTAGCAATAACGTCATTGAATAAATGCTCCAATCAAAAGACATACAGTGACTGAATGAGTGTTTAAAAAAAAAAAAAAAAACAAGACCCAATGACTGGTTGCCTATCAGAAGTACACTTCACTTATAAAGAAACACAGTGACTGAAAATAAAGAGTTAAAAAAAGATATTCCATGCAAATGAAAACCAAAAAAAGAAAAGAGCAGGATTAGATATACTTACAGCAGACAAAATAGATTTCAAGACAAAAACTAAAAAAAGAGATAAAGAATGTCATTATATAATGATAAAGGGGTCAATTCAGCAAGACAATTTAAGAATTGCAAATATATAAGCACCCAATACTGGAGAACCCAGACACATAAAGCAAATCTTATTAGAACTAAAGAGATGGTCACGCCAGTTAGAATGGCGATCATTAAAAAATCTGGAGACAACAGATGCTGGAGAGGATGTGGAGAAAAAGGAACACTTTTACACTGCTGGTGGGAGTGTAAATTAGTTCAACCATTGTGGAAGACAGTGTGGCAATTCCTCAAGGCCTTAGAAATAGAAATTCCATTTGACCCAGCAATCCCATTACTGGGTATATATCCAAAGGAGTATAAATCGTTCTACTATAAGGACACATGCACACGAATGTTCATTGCAGCACTGTTTACAATAGCAAAGACCTGGAACCAATCCAAATGCCCATCAATGGTAGACTGGTCTGGGAAAATGTGGCACATATACACCATGGAATATTATGTAGCAATCAAAAATGATGAGTTCGTGTCCTTTGTAGGGACATGGATGAATCTGGAGAACATCATTCTCAGCAAACTGACAAAAGAACAGAAAATGAACCACCGCATATTCTCACTCATAGGCGGGTGATGAACAATGAGAACACATGAACACAGGGAAGGGAGTACTACACACTGGGGTCTATTGGGGGGAATAGGGGAGGGACAGTGCGGGGGTGGGAGCTGAGGAGGGATAGCATGGGGAGAAATGCCAAATGTGGGTGAAGGGGCAGAGGACAGCAAAACACACTGCCATGTGTGTACCTATGCAACTATCTTTCATGTTCTGCACATGTACCCCAAAACCTAAAACACAATAAAAAATAAATTAAAAAAAAAGAACTAAAGAGATGGACTTAATACAGTAATAGCCACAGACTTTCACACCACACTTTCAGCATTACACAGATCATCCAGAGAATCAAAAAAGAAACATCGTACTTGTACTTAACTATAGAGCAAATGGACCAAATAGATATTTAGAGAACATTTTATCCAATGGCTGAAGAATACACATTCTTCTCCTCAGCACATAGATTATTCTCAAAGATAGACCATAGGTTAGGCCACAAAACAAGTCTTAAAACATTTTTTAAAAACTGAAATCATATCAAGTATTTTCTCCAGCCACAATGGAATAAAAGTAGAAATCAAAAGGAATTTAAAAAAACTATACCAAAGCATGGAAATTAAACAATATACTCCTGAATGACCAGCAGGTCAACGAAGAAATTAAAGAAAAAATTGAGAAAAAAATTTGAAACAAATAATGAAAACACAACATACCAAAATCTTTGAGATACAGCAAAAGCAGTACTAATAGGGAAGTTTATCGCTATAAGTGACTAGATCAAAAAGAGGAAAAACTCACAATAGACAATCTATGCATCTTAAAGAACTAGAAAAGCAAGGGCAAACCAAACTCAAAATTAGTAGAAGGAAATAAATAGTAATGATCAGAGCAGAAATAAAATTAAAATGAAAAAAAATGATAAAAAGATCAGTGTATTGAAAAGTTGGTTTCTTCAGTATGGCAATTCCTTAAGGAAAGAAAAGTAGAACTACCATTTGATCCAGCAATCCCACTACTGAGTATCTACCCAGAGGAAAATAAGTCATTACATGAAAAAGATACTTGCACATGCATGTTTATAGCAGCACAATTTGCAATTGCATAAATGTGGAACCAACCCAAATGCCCATCAATCAACACGTGGATAAAGAAACTGTGCTATAATATATATTATGGAATACTACTCAGCCTTAAAAAGGTATAAATTAATAGCATTCACAGCAACCTGGATGGGACCAGAGTCTATTACTCTAAGTGAAGTAACTCAGGAATGGAAAACCAAATATCATATGTTCTCACTGATAAGTAGGAACTAAGCTATGAGGATGCAAAGGTGTAAGAATGATACAGTGGACTTAGGGGACTTTGGGGGAAAAGGTGAGAAAGGGGTGAGGAATAAAATACCACAAATTGGGTCAGTATATACTGCTCGAGAGATGGGTTCACCAAAATCTCACAAATCATCACTAAAACTTACTCATGTAACGAAATACCACCTGTTCCCCAAAAACCAATGAAACTAAAAAGCTAAAAAAATATTTTTAAAGTTTTTTTTGAAACGTTAAAACAAATTGACATTTAGCCAGATGAACTAATAAAAAAAAGATAATTTCTAAATAAATAAAATCAGAGATGAAAAAGGAGACATTAAAACTGATTCCACAGAAATTCAAAGAATTATTAGTGGCTACTTTGAACAACTATATGCCAATAAATTTGAAAAGCTAGCAGAAATGGATAAATTCCTAGATGCATACAACCTACCAAGATAGAACCATGAAGAAGAAATTAAAAGTCTGAACAGATGAATAACAAGTGATGAGATAGACCCCATAATTAAAAATATCACTTCTCAGCCTTTTGGCTAAGACTAAACATAGAACCCATAACAAAAAGTCTCCCAGCAAAAAAAGCCCAGAACCCAATGGCTTCACTGCTGAATTTTGCCAAATATTTAAATAGGAAATAATACCGATGCTACTCAAACTATTCTGAAACATAGAGGAGGTGGGAATACTTCCAAGCTCATCTTATGAGGCCAGTATTATCCTGATACCAAAACCAGACAAAGACACATCCAAAACAGAAAACTACAGGCCAATATCCCTGATGAACATTGATTCAAGAGTTCTCAACAAAATACTAACAAATCAAATTCAACAACACATGAAAAAAAATAATAATTCATCATGACCAAGTGAGATTTATCTCATGGAGGCAAGGAAGGTTCCACATAAACGAATCCGTGAGATGCCATCATATCAACAGATTAAAAGACAAAAATCATATGATAATTTCAAATGATGGTGAAAAAGCATTTGATGAAATTCAACATCCTTTCATGAGAAAACCCTTCAAAAATATTAGATTACAAGGAATATATCCCAACACAATGAAAACCATATATGACAGACTCACAGCTAGTATATACTGAATGGGGAAACACTGAAAGACTTTCCTTACATCTAGAGCATGATGAAGATGTTGACTTTCACTTCTCTTTTTCAACATAGTACTGGAAGTTCTAGCTAGAGCAATGAGACAAGAAAAAGAAAGAAAGGACATTCAAATAAAAAAGGAAGAAGTCAAATTATCCTTCTTTGAAAATGATATATTATAATAGGAAAAACCTAAAGATTCCACTAAAAAACTACTAGAACTGAAAAACAAATTCGGTAAAGTTGCAGGATACAAAGTCAACATGCCAAAACTCAGCAACATTTCTATATTCCAGTGGCAAACAATCTGAAACAGAAATAAAAAAGTAATTCCATTTAAAATAGCTATAAACAAAATATAACACCCAGAAAATTATATAAGCAGAAAAGTGAAAGATGTCCACAATGGACATAGGGAAGGACTTCATGACTAAAACAGCAAAAGCAATGGCAGCAAAAGCCAAAACAGACAAATGAAATCTAATCAAACTTAACAACTTCTGTACAGCAAAAGAAACAATCATTGGAGTGAACTGGCAACCAAAAGAATGGTTGAAAAAATTTTTTGCAAGCTACCCATCTGACAAAGGGCTAATATCCAGAATCTACAAGGAAGTAAAACAAATTTACAAGAAAAAAACAATCCCATCAAAAATGGGTAAAGGATATGAACAGGCACTTTTCCAAAGAAGACATTTATGTGGCCAAGAAACATATGAAAAAAATCCTCATCATCACTGGTCATTAGAGAAATGCAAATCAAAACCACATTGAGATACCATCTCAGGCCAGTTAGAATAGCGATCATTAAAAAATCTGGAGACAACAGATGCTGGAGAAGATGTGGAGAAATAGGAACGCTCTTACACTGTTGGTGGGAGTGTAAATCAGTTCAACCATTGTGGAAGACAGTGTGGGGATTCCTCAAGGATCTAGCAATAGAAATTCCATTTGACCCAGTGATCCCATAACTGGGTATATATCCAAAGGATTATCAACTGTTCTGTTATAAAGACACATGCACATGTATGTTCACTGGGGCACTGTTTACAGTAGCAAAGACTTGGAACCAACCCAAATGCCCATCAATGATAGACTGGATAAAGGAAATGTGGCACATATACACCATGGAATACTATGCAGCCATCAAAAAGGATGAGTTCATGTCCTTTGCAGGGACATGGATGAATCTGGAGAACATCATTCTCAGCAAACTGACACAAGAACAGAAAACCAAACACCGCATGTTCTCACTCATAATTGGGTGTTGAACAATGAGAACACATGGACACAGAGAGGGGAACATCACACACTGGGGTCTGTTGGGGGTTGTGAGGCTAGGGGAATGATAGCAGGGTGTGGTGAGGTTGGGGAGGGATAACATTAGGAGAGACACCTAATGTAGGTGACGGGGGGATGGACACAGCAAACCACTACAGCATGTGTATACCTATGTAACAATCCTGCAAGATCTGCACTTGTACCCCAGAACTTAAAGTATAATTTTTTAAAAAAAGAAAAATGTCCACAATGAAGAGTACAGAAGATTGATGAAAGAAACTGAAGAGAACACCAAAAATGGAAAGAAATTCCAAGTTCATGGATTGGAAGAATCAATATTGTTAAAATGTCCATACTACCTAAGGCAATCTACAGATTCTATGCAATCCCTATTAAAATGACAATGACATTCTTCACAGAAATAGAAAAAACAATCCTAAGATTTGTATGGAAAACAAAAGAACCAGAATACCCAAAGCTTTTCTGGTGAGGATGTGGAGAAAAGGAAACCTTCATACACTGTTGGTGGGAATGTAAATTAGTATGGCCACTATGAAGAACAGTTTGGAGGTTCCTCCAAAAACTAAAAATAGAGCTACCATAAGATCCAGCAATCCCACTGCTAGGTACTTTCCTTCCAAAAGAAAGGAAATTATTACATCAAAGAGATATCTGCATGCCCATGTTTTACTACAGCACTATTCACAACAGCCAAGATTTGGAAGCAACCTAAGTATCCGTCAGCAGACAAATGGATAAGGAAAATTTGGTACATATACACAATGGAGTACTGCTGGGCCATAAAAAAGAATGAGATCCTGTGATTTGCAAAAACATGAATGGAACTGGAGGTCATTATGTTGAGATAAATTGGGCACAGAAAACAAATTTTACATGTTCTGACACATTTATGGAGTTAAAAATTAAAACAACCAAACTCATGAAGACAGAGAATAGAATGATCATTACCAGAGGCTGAGAAGTGTGGTGCAAGGGGGATGGTTAATGGGTACCAAAATACAGTTAGATATAATAAGATCTAGTATTTGATAGCACAGTACGGTGAGTACAGTCAATAATTTGTTGTCCATTTAAAAATAACTAAATTAATATAATTGGAGTGTTTGTAACACAGAGAAAAGATACATACTTGAGATGATGTAGACCCCATTTACTCTGATGTGGTTATTATACATATTACGCCTGTATCAAAATATATCATATACCCCATAAGTATATACACCCACTATGTACCCATAACAATTATAAGAAATGAATAATAACATAGGCAATATTCACTGAGTACTAACTAAATGCCAGGGAAGGTTTCAAGCACTGAAACTACAAATATGAGTAAGACACAATCTCTGATCTCCACCAATAGTGGAATGGGAAGAAAGACATATAAATTCTTTATTATAATTAAGAATTATAATAAAATTTGTGATGAACACATTTACCTACAGGGATGGATACAATACAGAATCAAGAACAGTCAATAGCATTAAATCCTATAATAGAGCCTGGAATGTGGTAGCTGTTAAATAAGTGTTAAATACATGAATCAGTGACATAATGCAGAATCAGGGAACACTTCATACATACAAGAAGTACCATTTGAGTAAGGCAGTGCTCACAATAATTATTTTAAGCACTCAGAGAAGAGAGAGCCCACTGCTTATTAGAGAGAAAAACCAACAAAATAATTTTAAAAGATGGTGCATAAAGACAAGGAATTCTGAAAGATATATCTAGAGACGTACAGAACCTCCGGATCTTCAAACCTTTGCAGACTTATGCAATAAGCTATGGTTTGCCAATGCTCACTGACCATGAGAATCATCTAAGGGGTGTTGAAAAATGAAATATATTCCTGTGACATAGCCTGATCTCTTAAAGGTACCTTGTAGGAAGCTTTAGTTTCAAAAATCATCCCACATTTCTGATATTCATCCCTGATTGAGAACCATTGCAAAGACCTTACCCCTCCATGGAAAAGGCAGTATTGGGATGATTTATTGAGTAGAGAAGGGAAGCAATAGAGAGAAACTTAGCAAGGCCAACTTTTGGTGACCTCCCTTCTATAATGGCGGCTATTAACAAGTCTTCCCTGCAGCAGAGGCTTACTTTTGAGAGCTCTGCCCACCAATATCTCAGTTAACATTTGCTGTCATTCCAGCTGCCTTTATTAAAGTTGATGTGGGTTATTTATTCATTTTAATCCCCTAAATACACAAAACAAAGTATTGTTTAGAAGTCCTTGAAAAGAAGGTCGCAAGTATCTGTTCATGTCATAATGTTACCATCTAACAAGGTATAAAGAAAGAAATGGAAAAGTGGGGAGGCAGTGGGGAAGGAAGAATTGAATTCCTTCCCTCACTCCAAAAAGAGAAGCCACAGTGGAGGTGTGTGTAAACCATTCTAATCTGATCTGAACAAAGCTGTGAATGTCTTTTATAAAGGTTTGGGCCAAGGGATCCTCAAATGATTGTGTAAATTTCTGGTGCTTCATAGAATAGAGTTTATCCTTAATTTTCAGTTTTATTTAAAATGCAAGCCTTCATCATCTTTTAACAGTTCAAAGTAACACAGTTCACTTTAAAAAAATTAAACCACACAAAAATGAAAGAAAAAAGAAAACAGAGTCATACACCCAAAAGAAAACATTCCACTATTTAGCTTGTGTTAGTCTTGAAAACTTTGATATACATGTAAGCTAAGATGTGATTATCCCATACATACTATTTTGTAGCCTTTAAAAAAATCTCTAACTAGGTTTTGGCATTATTTCTATGTCAATGCCTATAAATATAGCCTGTTCCTTAAAATAAACATCTATTTTTCAATTGTATGGATGGATATTTGGGTTCATGAAAATTTTGCTTTTATAAACAACACTGAAACAAAGCACCCTTTGGATACTAATGTGATTATCTCCTCTCACTAAGTGAATTCTTGGGGCAAAAAAATGGTGAGTATATTTTAATATAAGTTTGCCTTTTAGAAAAGTTTGTCAACTTAGACTACCTTCACACTGGAGGAAATTGTCTGTTACTTCACATCTTTCTCTATTCTTCGGAATTAGCAGTCTTCTAAATCTTTGATAGTGTGGTAGCTAGAAAAAACTGTACCACCGTATCATTTTAATCTGTACTTCTCTAATTTTTGTGAAGTTAAGCATTATTCTCTTGTTTCCTGGCATTTATATGAATTTCCCCTTTTGGAAATTACCAACTTAAGTCATTTGCCCATTTTAAAACTTATATTTTTGTCGGTTCTATTAACTTGTGAAAGTATATTTGCATAAGAATATGATTCTAACTTTGTGTCATCTTTGCTATGTGCTTTTTAATCTTGTTTTAGTGTTGATGTGCTAATTTTATTATTATTTCTATGTGGTCAAACTGATCCATTTGTTTTTCTTTAATGGAGTAGGACTTTAAGGCCAAACCAAGGAAATCTCTCATATCCTCCCAATATTCAAACTGATTTTTCTATATTTCCTACAGTAATCACATGGTGTCATTTTTCACATCTAAATTTTAAATCCATCTGGAACTTATTTTTGTTAATGGTATGAGGAAGAACCTTGTGAGTTACCCCCCTCTTATTTTCAGAGAGGTTCATATGTTTAGCTATATATAGCTCGTAGGTAAATGTTCAGCACCAGTGAATTTAGTTTCAGATACTGCTTTTTTTTTTCTTGTTTTAGGCTTACATCCTTTGAATTATGGGAAGACAGGAATAAATTTAGTAGATGTACTCATTACACCCTGCATTCCACAGAGGAAAATGGTCCTATATAATCCATTTGTACCAGGTATTGCTCAGTAGAAAGAGCCCTTACGTAGTCTACTCAATTGCTTTTCAAACTATTCTGAGAATATACCAGACCCATAATTCAGAGTAATGAAAAAAATTATATTGATACCAGAATCAAAAGCAGTGATAAACTAGCTTAAAATCAGACACTCTATATTAGAAAAAAAACCTACAATTTTCCTTTATGAACACGTCAAAAGAAGGCATCCCATTCTCAAATATGAGACATCTTACAGCAAGATTTGACCAAAGCAAGTGTCAAAAATCAAGTGATATTATGAGAATTTATAAATACCTATAATAAATTTAGTGCATCAACTAGTGTATTCAGAAAATAATACCTGGAAATATATAAAGATGAAAATGATCATAGCACTTATTTTTGAACAACTTAAAATACATGCATATATATTATATATGTATATGTACAATTTTTACCCATGCCTAGATACCAATCTTTTTATAATCAATTCAAGAACTCAGCCCAATGGAGAAAATCTTTCAGTGATAAATCGATGAACCTTAAAGGACTGCTGCTGCTAGCTCCTGAATCATACCTTATTGTTTACATCTACTAAGACAAGTAGAATTAGTTTGTCTCTAAGATAATGAGCCACAATTCTTTGGAGTTCTGTGAGAAAAGTATGAGGCTTCACAAATATAAATACTTGTATATGTCTTACACATACAGGCCAATTATTAGATGTATGTATATGCTTCTTGGTTAAAATACACACTCATTTAAAACTAACTGAGAAATTGTAGCTTTGAAGATTAAGCATTTTCTTAATTAACAGATTAAGGTGAATTTTTTAATGTTGAAATTTTCAATAAAAAGTTTACTTAAATGTTCATTTCTATAATCAATAGTAATGTGTAATGTCATTGCAAATTGCTAAGAGAAATTTTAAATGTTCTCATTACCAAACTGCTAAGTATGTGAGGTAATAGATATGTTAATTTGCTTTATTTAATCATTTCACAACATATACATATGTAAAAACATCACATTGTACACCATAAAGATATGTAATTTGCTTTTCTTTTTTTAATTGCATTTTAGGTTTTGGGGTACATGTGAAGAACATGCAAGATAGTTGCATAGGTACACACTTGGCAGTGTGATTTGCTGCCTTCCTCCCCTTCACCTGTATCTGGCATTTCTCCCCATGCTATCTCTCCCCAACTCCCCGCCCCCCGCTGTCCCTCCCCTATTCCCCTCAACAGACCCCAGTGTGTGATGCTCCTCTCCCTGTGTCCACATGTTCTCACTGTTCAACCCCCACCTATGAGTGAGAACATGCAGTATTTCATTTTCTGTTCTTGTGTCAGTTTGCTGAGAATGATGGTCTCCAGGTTTATCCATGTCCCTACAAAGGACAGAACCTCATCATTTTCGATGGCTGTGTAATATTCCATGGTGTATATGTGCCACATTTTCCCTGT
Organism: Callithrix jacchus; assembly: GCF_049354715.1. Classification (NCBI taxonomy): domain Eukaryota; kingdom Metazoa; phylum Chordata; class Mammalia; order Primates; family Cebidae; genus Callithrix; species Callithrix jacchus. The sequence goes on from NC_133524.1 coordinate 24,080,430, forward strand.
CCAGTTTATCATCAATGGGCATTTGGGTTGGTTCCAGGTCTTTGCTATTGTAAACAGTTTCAATCAAAAGTAATAATAATAGTTTCACCTTTAGAAGTCTGAAACATACTATTGCAAAGTCCACTGTCTTAGTTATCTATTGCTGCATAACAAATTACCCTAAAAATTATTTAGCTTAAAATAGTACCCCTTTTTAAAATACATCTCAACATTTTGTGGGTCAGAAATTCAAGCAGGACTCAGCTAGGTGATTCTGCTGCTCCGTGTGATGTCAACTGAAGTCATCTGGTGGGATTCAGTTGGCAAATAGGCTGGCCTGGAGGTCGAAGAAGACTTCACTCACATATCTGTCACCTTGGCTGGGATTCCTTAAACTCTGGGTTCAGCTAGAACTGTCAACCTTAGTGCCTACATGCAGTCTTTCTAGCATGGTGGTCTCAGGGTAGCTGGATTTCATATATCTTCTATCATTTTATGAACTTGATATATATTCAATCTTTATAAAAAGATGTATAAGTCTGTCAAGATTTTCTATTTCTTCTTAAGAAAGTTAAGGTAGTTTTTTAATTTCTTGGAATTTGTCCATTTTATTTAAGTAATTTCATTCATTTGCATATAAATGTTTACAGTATTCTCTTACAATCTTCTTTATGTCTGTGAGTTCTGCAGTAGTCTTCTCTCTTTTTTTCTTGATCAGTCTAGCTAAAGATTTGTCAATTTTGTCAATATATTCAACGAATCAACTTTTGACTTCACTGATTCCATTTTTAAAATTCTACATATCTCCATTCTAATCTTTCTTATTTCCTTCCTTTTACTACCTTTTGGTTTAGCTTGGTGTTCTTTGTAGTTCCTCAGGAAGCACAGATATGTTATCAATTGAGGATGTTTCTTTTTTTTTGTTTTGATATAGGGTCTCACTGTGTCACCCAGGCTGGAGTGCAGTGGTGCGATCTTGGCTCACTACAACCTCTGACTCCTGGGTTCAAGTGATTCTCCTGCTTGAACCTCCTGAGTAGCTGGGACTATAGGCAACTGCTACCACCAGCTAATTTTTATATTTTTTAAAATTATACTTTAAGTTCTGGGGTACATGTACAGAACATGCAGGTTACATAGTATACACGTGCCATGGTGGTTTGCTGCACCCATCAACCCATCATCTACATTAGGTATTTCTCCTAATGCTATCCCTTCCCCTGCCCCCCAATGCCCAACAGGCCCTGGTGTATGATGTTCCCCTCCCTGTGTCCATGTATTCTCATTGTTCAACACCCATTTATGAGTGAGAACACGTGGTATTTGGTTTTCTGTTCTTGTGTTAGTTTGCTGAGAATGATGGTTTACAGCTTCATCCATGTCTATGCAAAGGACATGAACTCATCTTTTTTGTTACTGCATAGTATTCCATGGCGTATATGTGCCACATTTTCTTTATCCAGTCTATCATTGATGGGCATTTGGGTTGATCCCAAGTCTTTGCTATTGTGAACAGTACCACAATAAACATATGTGTGCATGCGTATCTATAGTAGAGTGATTTATAATCCTTTGGGCATATACCCAGTAATGGGATTGCTGGATCAAATAGTATTTCTAGTTCTAATTTCTCCATATTCTTTCCAGCAGCTGTTGTTTCCTGACTTTTTAATGATGCCATTCTAACTGGTATGAGATGGTATCTCATTGTGGTTCTGATTTGCATTTCTCTAATAATCAGTGATGATGAGCACTTTTTCATATGTCTGTTGACTGCATAAATATCTTCTTTTGAGAAGTGTCTGTTCATATCCTTCACCCATTTTTTTGATGGGTTGTTTGTTTTTTGTATTTTTAGTAGAGATGCGGTTTCACTACGTTGGCCAGGCTAGTCTTGAACTCCTGACCTTGTGATCCACCTGACTTGGCCTCCCAAAGTGCTGGGATTACAGGTATAAACCACCATGCCCAGCCTCTTCTTTTTTAATATATGCATTTAAAGTTATAAATTTCCATCTGACCACTGCTTTTGAAATATCCTATAAGTTTTAGTATATTGTGTTTTAATTTACATTAATCACAAAGAACCATATAATTTAACTTGTAATTTCTTATTTGACTCATTTGTTTAATTTCAACATTTGTGAATTTTCCAGTTTTCTTCCTGTTATTTCATAATAGAAATGATAGTTCATTTCATAATAAAAATGATCATAGAAGATACTTTGTAAGATCTTGATCTTTTAAAATTTATTAAGACTGGCTTTATGGCCTAATATATCATCACCCTAGAGAATGTTCCATACACACCTGAGAAAATGTGTATTCTGCTGTTGTTGAATGCAGTATTCCACACATGTCTGTTAGGTCTAGTTAGTTTACAGTGTTGTTCAAGTCCTCTATTTCCTTAATGATCTTTTGTCTAGTTATTCTATCCATTACTTAAAGTGGGGTACTGACATCTTCAATTTTATTGTAGGATTCTCTATTTCTCTTTGTTTACATCAGCTATTGTTTCATATGTTGTGGTTCTCTGTTGTTTGATGAATACATATTTATAATTGTTATTTAACCTTAATAAAGTGATGCTTTTTTAAATTTATAAAGACAGAGGCAGAGAAATATGGTAGTCATTATAAATTATCAATTGAAGTTATTATAAATTATCAATTGAAAGATCAATTTGAACAACTATCTATGCATGAAAAAAAACCTTCATAACAGCTCAGGAAACCAGATGAGAAACCACGGTACCTGGTTTTGGGATAATAATAGGAAACTAAGCATTGAAGAAAATAGGAATAACAGTTTTACATTACCAGTGGCACCCCTTCCCCAACCCCAGGCATTGCAGTGTAGACAGAGACATGATCTGCCTAGGGAAAGGAGAGGGAAATAAGCATAGGACCTTGCTTTAAACACTGTACTGGTCCCATCACAGGAAAACTCAGCACAGTGAAGAACTTTGTGGCCCCTAACACTAGGTTGTTACCCATGGACAAAGCCTCTAGACCCTCCATGGCCCCAGATGGGAACTTGTAACCCAAGCAAAACAGACTCAAGATTTGACTCATGCCAAAACTAGACAATTACAGTGACCTAGAACCCTGAATAAACGTCACCAACAAGCAGCCAATAGCATCTGCAGGTCTTGAACACACCTCAGTGCTCTGCTGGTCTTGGTGGGCATGGAGTTTAGATGTGACTCAGGGCTGTCAGCCATGGTGGTCCTAGGTTTAGGGTATCTCCTAGCACTGCAATGGCTAAAGTAGTCATGGGCACCAGGTCCTCACCATTCAACCTGCCCTGAATCTCTGAATAGGCTCACTGCTGAATGATGCTGTAAAACAAAGCCAGACTGTGAAGACTGGATTAAGTACCTATGTGAATGTACATATATTGATGCACAGCCACAAAGATCAACATCAATGAGGGAAACGTGAGGTCAGCAAAAGGACAAAGTAAGTACCAATGGCTGATGCTAAGGAGATGGAGATAGAAGAACTACCTGACAAAGAATTTAAAATAGCTGTTTTAAGAAAACTCAGGGAACTTCAAAAAATAAAGAGAAACAACTCAGAAATTTAACATAGAAACTTAACAGAGAGAAAACTAATTTGAAAAATCAAACGAAAATTCTAAAGCTGAAAAATACAATAAACAAAATGAAAAATGTGATAAAGAACACCGACAGCAAAAACGAACATGCAAAAGAAAGAATCTGTGAACTCAAACAGAGGTTAATTTAAAATATATACTCACAGGAAAAAAATGAATGAAAAGGAAAGAAGAGTGCCTATGTGATTTATGGGATAAAACCAAAAGAGCAAATTTATGAGTCACTGATGTTCAAGAGAGAGTAGAAAAAGAAAAGGAAGAAGAAAGCTCATTGGAAGAAATAATAAAAGAAAAATTTCAAACTTTGGAGAAAGATATAATTATCCAGGTACAAAAAGATGAATTTTCTTCAATTAAATTCAAACAAAATTGACTACTCAATGTTATAATTAAATTGTTAAAGCTCAAAGACAAAAAAAGGATCATTTAAAACAAGAGAAAACAACAAGTAACATACAAAGGACTCCCGTTACATCAATATCAGACATCTCAGCAGAAATATTGCAAGGCAAGAGAGAATAAGATGGTCTATTGAAAGTGCTGAAGCCAAAAAAACACAAAAAATACCAACCAAGGTAACTCCCCCCAGCAAAGCTGTCCTTAGAAATGAAATACAGATAAAGATTTTTCCAGGCAAATAAAAGCTGAGGTAATTCACCACCACCAAACCCATCTTACAAGAAATTCAATTGAGAGTTCTTCAAGATGAAAGAAAAGGACACTAATTAGTAATATGAAAACATATGAAAGTATATAACTCACTGGTAAAAGCAAGAAGACTCAAACTATAAATGTTCTAATACTGTAATGGTAGTCTGTAAATCATGTATTTCTCTAGTATGAAGTTTAAAATACTATTAAAATAATAACCACAATGATTTGTTTAAAAATAAGCAATATAATAATTGTGACATCAAAAATTCAAAATATGTAGAGGGGGAGGAGATAAAAAGTAGAGTTTTTCTCTTTTTTTCTGTTTTTCTTTTTGTGATCAAACATAAGTTGTCTTCAGTTTAAAATAATCTGGTGTGACTAAAAATAATAAGCAAAGAATCCTACCATACTACTAGAGAAAATCATTTAACAAAAAAGGAAGATGGTAAGAGAGGGAAACGGAAGGAAATATTTTACAAAACAACTAGAAAACAATTAACAGAATGATCTTAGTAAGTCCTTACCTATAAATAATTACATTCAATGTAATGGACTGCATTCTCCAAATGAAAGATTAAAGTGACTGAATAATTTACAAAAAAGATCAAAGTACATGCTACATACAAGAGACTCACTTCACCTGTAAAATCACACATAGACTGAAAGTGAAGGGTAAAAAAAATATTTCATGCAAATAGAAATCAAAAGAGAGCAAGAGTAACTATATTTATATTAAATAGAATGGGCTTTAAGTCAAAAACTGTAAAAAGAGAAAAGGGTCATTATATTACGATAAAAAAGTCATTTCAGCAAGAGGATATAACAATTATAAATATATATGTACCTACCTTTAGAGCACCTAAAAATATAAAGCAAATATTAATAGATATAATGGGAGAGCTGGGCTACAAGAATAGTAGGGTACCTTAACATCCCACTGTTGGTGAGAATTTGAAGGAAGACACATATTATGAAAAACCATATGGAGATTCCTCAAAGCAATTAAAAATTGAATTATCATATCATCCAACAATCACACTACTGGGTATATATCCAAAAGAAATAAAATCAGTACAGCAAAGAGCTATCTGCAAACTCATGTTTATTACAACACTATTCACAATATCCAAGACATGAAATCCAGCTAAGTGTCCAACAGTGGAGAAATGGGTTTTTAAAAAGTGGGGTATTTATGCAATGGAATATTCTTCAACCTTGAAAAAGAATGAAACTCTATCATTTGCAGAAACACGGATAAAGCTAGAGGACATTATGTTAACTGAAATAAGCCAAGCACAGAAAGACAAATACCTCATGATTTCACTCATATCTAGAATCTTTAAAAAGTTAATCTCATAGAATAGTGATTATCAAATGCTAGAAAAAGTAAGGGGGAGAAGGCTGTGGGAGAGGGGTTGGGAAGAGCTTGGTCAACAGGAACAAAATTACAGTTAGATAGAAGGAATAAATTCTAGCATTCCATTGCACAGTGGGGTGGCTATAGTTAACAATAAATTGTATGTTTCAGAGTAGCTAAAAACGCATTTTGAATGTTCTCACAACAAAGAAATGATAAATATCTGAGGTGATGAATACACTAATTACTCCAATTTGATCATTACACTTTGTAGGCATATATGGAAACATCACTCTGTATCCTATAAATATGTACAATTATTATAAAATAAATAAATATAAAAAAGAAGGCAATCCCAATCACTACAAAAAATTAGATACCTATGGCAAAATTCAATCAAAGAGATGAAAGATCTCTACAAAGACAACTATAAAACACTGATGAAAGAAACTGAAAAGGATATAAATAAATGCAAAGGTATTGGGTGTTCACGCCTTGAAAAATTTAATATTGTGAAAATGTTGATACTACTCAAAGAAATCTACAGATACAATACAATTCCTATCAAATGCCAGTGATATTCTTCATTAAATAGAAGAAATAAGAAACCCAAAATTTGTATGGAACCACTAAAAACCCCTAGCCAAAGAAATTTTGAGCAAAAAGAACAAAGTCAGTGGCATCATACTACTGACCATATGATGAAAAATACAATAAACAAAATGAAAAATGTGATAAAGAACACCGACAGCAAAAACGAACATGCAAAAGAAAGAATCTGTGAACTCAAACAGAGGTTAATTTAAAATATATACTCACAGGGAAAAAATGAATGAAAAGGAAAGAAGAGTGCCTATGGTTTGGCTGTGTCCGCACCCAAATCTCACGTTGAAATCTAATCTCCAGTGTTCAGGGAGGGACTTGGTGGGAAGTGATTGGATGATGGGGGTGGATTTTCCCCTTGCTGTTCTCACGATAGAGAGTGAGTTCTCTTGATATCTAATTGTTTGAAAGTGTATAGCACTTCCCCCTGCTCATTTGCGCTCACTCTCTCTCTCACTCTTTCTCTTTCTCTCTCTCCTGCTCTGGCCATGTGAAGACCATGCCTGCTTTTCCTTCACCTTCACCCATTATTTTAAGTTTCCTGAGAAATCTGCTTCCTTCAGAAGCAGATGCCTGAACAGCCTGCAGAACCACGAGCCAATTAAATCTCTTTTCTTACTAAATTACCCAGTCTCAGATATGTCTTTATAGCAGTTTGAAAATGGACTAATAAACTGACTTAAAAATCTACTACAAATCCATAGTAACCAAAACATCATGGTACTGGCATTAAAACACACATATGGATCAATGGAACAAAATAGAGATCCCAGAAATGAATCCACACACTTAACAACAAACCAATTGTTGACAAAAATGGCAAGAACACAGTTTTGGGAAAGGACTATGTCTTCAATAAGTGGTGCTGGGAAAACTAGATGTCTATATGCAGAAGAATGAAGCTAGACCTGTATTTCTTACCATATACAAAAATCATCTTCAAATAGTTTGAAGACTTAAACATAAGACTTAAATCAATAAAACTAATAGAAAAAAGCATAAGGGAAGCACTTCAAAACATTGATCTGGGCAAGGATTTTTTTAAATAAGAACTCAAAGTGCAGGCAACAAAAGCAAAAACAGACAAATGGGATTACATCAAACTAAAAAATTTCTGCACAGCAAAGGAAACAATCGACAGAGTGAAGACAAAAATATACAGAATGGAAAAAATATTTGCAAACTACACATCTGAAAAGGGGTTAATATCTAGCATATATGAAGAACTTGAACAACTCAATAGCAAAAAAGAAACTAATTAAAAATGATCAAAAAGACCCAAATAATTATTTCTCCAAAGAAGACATGCGAATGGCCAACAGTAAAATGAAAAATGCTCAACATCACTAATCATCAGGTAAAGCAAGTCAAAACTACAATGAGATATTACCTGATTATAATTAGAATGGCTAATACAAAGAAAAGAATAAATAACAAACACTGGCATGGATGTAAAGGAAGGGATGTACTACTGCTGAAGGGAATATAAATTGGTATAGGCATTATGGAAAATACTACGGTGATTTCTCAGAAACATTAAAAACAGAACTACCATATGATCCAACAATCTCACTAATGGATATATATCCAAAGGTAAAGAAATCAGTATGTTCACTGTGGGTGGCAGTCTAAATTAATTCAACCATTGTGGAAGACAGTGTGGTAATTCCTCAAGGATCTAGAATTAGAAATTTCATTAGACCCAGCAATCCCATTACTGGGTACATAACCAAAGGATTATACATGATTTTAATATAAAGACACATGCACACTTATGTTTATTGTGGCACTGTTCACAATAGCAAATACTTGGAACCAATCCAAATGGCCATCAATAATAGACTGGATAAAGAAAATGTGGTGCATATACACCACAGAATACTATGCAGCCATCAAAAAGGATGAGTTAATATCCTTTTCAGGGACCTGGATGAAACCAGAAACCATCATTCTCAGCAAACTGACACAAGAACAGAAAATCAAACACCACATGTTCTCACTTATAAGTGGGTGTTGAACAATGAGAACACACAGACACAGGGAGGGGAACATCACACACCAGATCCTACGGGGTGGCAGGGGTAGGGGAGGAATAGCAGGGCATGGGGGGATTGGGGAGGAATAGCATTAGGAGAAATACCTAATGTAGATGATGGGGCGATGGATGCAGCAATCCACCACCATTGCACATGTATACCTATGTAACAAACCTGCATGACCTGCACATGTACCCCAGGACTTAAAATATAATAAATAAATTTTTTAAAACAATAAAAAAGAAAACAGTATGTTGAAGAGATATATGTACTCCTATGTTTATTGCTGCCCTATTCATAAGAGCAAAGATGAAATCAAGCCAAGTGTCCATCAATGGATGAATGGATAAATCAAATGTGGTGTATATATATACAATCCAATACTATAATACTATTTTAAAATAATACAATTCTGTCATTTGCAGTAACATGAATGAATTTAGAGGTTATGTTAAATGAAATAAGCCAAGAACAGAAAGGCAAATACTGCATGAGCTCACTCATATGTGTAATCTAAATAACGTTGAACTCACAGAACTAGAGAGTACCATAGTGGTCACCAGAGACTGGAGATGGGGGAGCGGAGGGCAAGATAAGAATGGATTAATCAAGGGTTACAAAGTTACAGTTAGATAGGAGAAATAAGCTTGGGTGTTGTATTGCACAGTAGGGTGACTATGATTAACAATATTGTATTGCATATTTCAAAATAGCTAGAAGAAACTATTTTGAACATTCTCTCCACAAAGAAATAATAAATGTATGAGATGATGGATATGCTAAATACTCTGATTTGATTATTATATCATATATACATGCATTTAAACATAACACTATACCTCATAAATATGTACAATTATGTGTCAATTTAAAGCAAAATTTAAAAAGAAAAATAAAATAAAATATATAATATCCTTGTCACTTACACCATTTTCTGTAATAAAGCCTATTATTCTGTCTAGTACTAGTCCAGCCACCCCAGCTGTCTTGGTTAGTATTTGTACAGAATACCTTTTCCCATTCTTTTACTTTCAATTTATTTTTGTCTTTGGATCTAAAGTGAGTCTATTATAGCTAGCATACAGTTATATCATATTTATAATCCATTCTGCCAATCTCTGCCTTTTGATTGGCGACATTAATACACTTATATTGAAAGTAATTACTGATTTTAAAAAGGACTTACTTCTGCCATTTTGCTATTTGCTTTTCATATGTATTTAAACTGTTTTGCTGCTCAATTCCTAAATAATTACCCTCTTTTGTTTGATTAATATTTTCAGTACACTGTTCATCTCTCTTCATTTCTTTTGATTTTCTGTTCAATTCCTTTCCATGTATCTTTAAGGGATTTTTTTAGTGGTTACTCTGGGAATTGCAACTAACATCTTGACTTTTACACACTCAAACTTGAATTAATATCAACACAGTTTCAATAGCATTTGTTAAATCCTCTTTCATAACTCCCTCCCATTTGGTATTATCACAAATTATATTGTTACACATTGTGTGCCCATTAATATACATGTGTAATTATTTTTTCGTGCACTCATATTTTAAATCATCTGTGAAAAAAGGAGGAGTTATAAATTCAAAATCTAAGACTATCAGCTTTTATGTTTACCTTTGTAGCTACCATTACCATTATTCTTTATTCCTTTTTATGGCTTTCAGCTCCTTTCATTTCAGCCTGAATGAATTCCTTTAGCATACCCCTTAGGAGAGGCCTACTAGTGACAAACTCCCTCAGAGTTTGTTTATCAAAAACAATTTAATGCTATCCCCATCAAGCTACCATTGACTTTCTTCACAGAACTGGAAAAAACCACCATGAACTTCATATGGAACCAAAAGAGGGCCCGCATAGCCAAGTCAATTCTAAGCAAAAAGAACACAGCGGGGGGCATCACACTACCGGATTTCAAACTATACTACAAGGCTACAGTAATCAAAACAGCATGGTACTGGTACCAAAACAGAGATATAGACCAATGGAACAAAACAGAGGCACCGGAGGCAACACAACATACATACAACTATACAATCTTTGATAAACATGACAAAAACAAGCAATGGGGCAAGGATTCCATGTTTAACAAATGGTGTTGGGAAAACTGGCTAGCCATGTGCAGAAAGCAGAAACTGGACCCCTTCCTGACACCTTACACTAAAATTAACTCCAGATGGATTAAAGACTTAAACATAAGACCTGGCACCATAAAAACCCTAGAAGGAAATCTAGGCAAAACTATCCAGGACATAGGAGTAGGCAAGGACTTCATGAACAAAACACCAAGAGCATTGGCAACTAAAGCCAAAATAGACAAATGGGACCTAATGAAACTCCACAGCTTCTGCACGGCAAAAGAAACAGTCACTAGAGTGGATCGGCAACCAACAGAATGGGAAAAAATTGTCGCAGTTTACCCATCTGACAAAGGGCTGATATCCAGAATTTACAAACAACTCAAGCAGATTTACAGGAAAAAAACAAACAAGCCCATTCAAAAGTGGGCAAAGGATATGAACAGATACTTTACGAAAGAAGACATATATGAGGCCAACAATCATATGAAAAAATGCTCATCGTCACTGGTCATCAGAGAGATGCAAATCAAAACCACATTGAGATACCATCTCACGCCAGTTAGAATGGCGATCATTAAAAAATCTGGAGACAACAGATGCTGGAGAGGATGTGGAGAAAAAGGAACACTTTTACACTGTTGGTGGGAGTGTAAATTAGTTCAACCATTGTGGAAGACAGTGTGGCGATTCCTCAAGGCCTTAGAAATAGAAATTCCATTTGACCCAGCAATCCCATTACTGGGTATATATCCAAAAGACTATAAATCGTTCTACTATAAGGACACATGTACACGAATGTTCATTGCAGCACTGTTTACAATAGCAAAGACCTGGAATCAACCCAAATGCCCATTGATAATAGACTGGATTGGAAAAATGTGGCACATATACACCATGGAATATTATGCAGCAATCAGAAATGATGAGTTCGTGTCATTTGTAGGGACATGGATGAATCTGGAGAACATCATCCTCAGCAAACTGACACAAGAACAGAAAATGAAACACCGCATATTCTCACTCATAGGTGGGTGATGAAAAATGAGAACACATGGACACAGGGAGGGGAGTACTAAACACTGGGGTCTATTGGGGGGAAAAGGGGAGGGCCAGTGGGAGGGGGAGGTGGGGAGGGATAGCCTGGGGAGAAATGCCAAATGTGGGTGAAGGGGAGAAGAAAAGCAAAGCACACTGCCATGTGTGTACCTACGCAACTGTCTTGCATGCTCTGCTCATGTACCCCAAAACCTATAATCCAATAAAAAATTAAAAAAAAAAAAAAACAATTTAATTTCTCCTTTTTTTAGAAGGATCATTTCACAGATATGGAATTCTTGATAATTTTTTTTCTTCCAGCACTTTAAATATATCATCCCACTCTCTTTTGGCTTCCACACTCCTAATAAGAAATCAGCTTTTCCCCTCTTTTGCATTTTTATTGATATATCATATTTGTATATATTTTGTGGGTACATGTGATATTTTAATACGTGTATGCAATGTATACTAATAAAATCGGAGTAAACAGGATACCCATGACCTCAAACACTTATCTTTTCCTTCTGTTGGGAATATTAAACTTCTTCTTATCCAGCTATTTTGAAATGTACAACAAATTATTATTAACTGTAATTTCCCTGCTGTACTATTGAATACTAGAACTTATCCCTTCTAACTGTATTTATGTACCCATTAAACAGCTTATCCTTTGCACATGAAAAGCTGCTTCTCTTGCTGCTTTCAAGATTCTTACTTTGTATTTCAACAGTTTTATGACATGTGTCTTGGTGTAAACATATTCTTTTAAATTTATTTTAATTTTTGTGAGTACATAGGTGTATATTTTGGGGTACATGAGATATTTTAATACAGCAATGTAATGCATAATAATCACATAATGGAAAATGGAGTATCCATCACCTCAAGCATTAATCCTTTATGTTACAAACAATTGAATTATACTATTTTAGTAATTTTCCAATGTATAATTAATTATTGATTATGGAATTAGATATGCAAATGGCCAACAGTAAAGTAAAAAATGCTCAACATCCCTAATCATCATATAAATGTAAGTCACAACTACAATGAGATATTACCTCATCACAACTAGAATGGCTATTACAAAGAAAAGAATAAATAACAAACATTGGCATGGATGTGAAGGAAGGGAACACTTACATACTGTGGATTCTGAAAGTGATTCTCACTTTGTGTTTATAGTTCCTCTGTGGTGCTATCATATACTAGGCCTTTTTTATTCTGCCTAACTTTTTTGCACCTATTAACCATCCATATATCCCTGAGCTTCCCACTACCCTTCCCAGCCTCTGGTAATTAACATTCTATTCTGTATCTCCATTAGCTGAATTGTTTTGATTTTTAGATCCCACAAATAAGTGAGAACAAGTCAGAAGTGTCTTTCTACACCTGGTTTATTTCACTTAACATGATGACCTCCAGTTCCATTCATATTGTTACAATTGAAAGAATTCCATTATTTTTTATGGCAGAATAATATACCATTGTATATATGCACCACATTTTCTTTATCCAGTCATCTGTTGATGGACACTTAGGACAACCTAAGCGACACTTAGGTTTCTTCCAAATCGTAGCTATTGTGAACAGTGCTGCAACAAACATAGGAGTGCAGATATCTCTTTGGTATACAATTTTCTTTCTCTTGGGTATATACCAGCAGTGGGATTCCTGGGTCATATGATAAGTCCATATTTAGTTTCTGAGGAACCTCGAAACTCTTTTCCATAGTGGTTGTGCTAATTATACATTCTAACCAACAGTGTATGAGGGTTCCCCTTCTCCATATCCTCACCAGCATTTGTAATTGCCTGTCTTTTGCATATAAGCCATTTTTAACTGGGGTAAGATGATATCTCATTGTAGTTTTTATTTCCATTTCTCGGATGATTAACAACACTGAGCACCATTTCAAATATCTGTTGGTCATTTGTATGTCTCATTTTGAGAAACATCTATTCAAATATTTTGCCCATTGTTTAATCAGATTATATTTTTTTCTATAAAGTTGTTTCAGTTCTTTATATATTCTGGTTATTAATCCTTTATCAGATGGGTAGTTTGCACATATTTTCTCCCATTCTGTGAGGTGTCTCTTCACTTTGTTTATTGTTTCCTTTGCTGTGCAGAATCTTTTTAACTTGAGGAGATCTCATTTGTCCATTTTTTCTTTTGTTGCCTGTGTTGGTGGGGTATTACTCAAAAATTATTTGCACAGCCTAATAAGCTGGGGATTTTCCCCAATGTTTTCTTGTAGGAGTTTTATAGTTTGATGTCTTAGATTTAAATCTTCAATACATCTTGATTTTTGTATAGGAGTCTAATTTCATTCTTCTGCATATACATTCCAGTTTTCCCAGCACCATTTATTGAAGAAACTGTCTTTCCCCCCAGTGTATGTTCCCGGCAACTTTGTCAAAAATGAATTTACTGTATATGTGTGAATTTGGTTACAGATTTTCTATTCTATTCTATTGGTCTATTTGTCTGTTTTTATGCCAGTACCATGCTATTTTGGTTGCTATAGCCCTATAGTATAATTTGAAGTCAGATAATTTGATTCCTCCAGTTTTGTTCTTTTCCTTAGGATACTTTTGGCTATTTTTGGTCTTTTGTAATTCCATACAAATGTTAGGATTCTTTTTTCAATTTCTGTGAAGAATGTCATTGTTATTTTTACAGGGATTGCATTGAATTTGTAGATTGCTTTGGGCAGTATGAGCATTTTAACAATATTGATTCTTCTAATCAATGAACATGGAATATCTTTCCATTTTAAGGTGTTCTTTTCAATTACTTTCATCAGTGTTATATAGTTTTCATTATAGAGATCTTTCACATCTTTGGTTAAGTTAATTCCTAGGTATTTAATTTTATGGGTGGCTATCGTAAATGAGATTACTTTTTTGATTTTTTTTAGATGACTCTGTTAGCATATAGAAATGCTACTGATTTTTGGCATGTTTATTTTGTATCCTGCAACTTTACTAAATTTATGTATCAGGTCTAATAGGTTTTTTGTGGAATCTCTAGGTTTTTTACAAATATAAGATCATAACATCCACAAAGAAGGGTAATTTGACTTCTTCCTTTCCAGTTTGGATTCCCTTTATATCATTCTCTTCACTGATTGCTCTAGCTAGGACTTCTGATACCACACTGAATAATAAAGTGGTGAAAATGGGCATCCTTGTCAGGTTCCCAATGTTAGAGGAAAGGCTTTCAGCTTTTCCCCATTCAATACAATACTAGCTGTGGGTCTGTTATATAGATCTTTTATAATGTTCAGTTATGTTCCTTTTATACACAGTTTTTAGGGGGTTTTGAATCAAAAAAAATGTTTAATTTTCTCAAATGCTTTTTAAACATCAATTAAAATGATCATATGGCTTTTATCCTTCATTCTGTTGATATGATGTATTATATTGATTGATTTGCATGCTGAACCATACTTGTATCCCTGGGATAAATCCCACTTAGTCATGATGGATAATCTTTTTAATGTACTGTTGAATTTAGTTTGCCAGTATTTTATTGAGAATTTTTTCATCAATATTCATGAGAGATATTGGCCTACAGTGTTCTTTTCTTTTTGATGTGTCTTTGTCTGGTTTTAATATCAGGGTAATGTTGGCCTCATAGAATGAGTTAGAAGGTATTCCCTCCTCTTCTCTTTTTCAAAACAGTTTGAGTAGCATCGGTATTAGTTCTTCTTTAGACATCTGGTAGAATACAGCAGTGAAGCCATCAGGTCGTGGGCTTTTCTTTACTGGGAGACTTTTTATTATGGTTTCAATCTCATTAATTGTTATTGGTCTGTTCAGATTTCAGATTTCTTCATGGTTCAATCTTGGTAAGTTATATGTATCTACAAATTTGTCCACTTCTTCTAGGTCTCCAATTCATTGGTATAAAATGGTTCATAATGACTACTAATGATCTTTGCATTTCTGTGATATTAGTTGTAATGTCTGCTTTTTCACATTTGATTTTATTTACTGGAGGCTTCTGTTTTTCCTAGCTTGGCTAAAGTTTCATCAGTTTGGTTTATTTTCTGAAAAACCACCTTTTTGTTTTGTTGCTCTTTTGTATTTTCATTTAAATTTTCTTTATTTCTGCTCTAATCTTTATTATTTCTTTTCTACTATTAATTTTGAGTTTGGATTGCTCTTGTTTTTCTAGTTCAAGTGCATCCTTAGATTGTTCATTTGAAGTTTTTTCTCTTTTTTGATGTAAGCATTTATAGCTATAAAATTCCCTCTTAGTCTTTCAGTACTGCTTTCACTGTATCCCAGTGGTTTTGGGATGCTGTGTTTCCACTATCATTTGTTTCAAGAAATTTTTCAATTTCCTTCTTAATTTCTTCATTGACTGGTCATTCAGAAACATATTATTTAATTTCTATTTGTTTGTATAGTTTGCAAAATTCCTCTTGTTATTGATTTCTAGTTTTACTCCATTGTGGTCAGAGAGGATGCTTGATATTATTTCAATTTTTTGAATGTTATAAGACTATTTTGTGATATAACATATGGTCTATTCTTAAGAATGATCCATGTGATAAGAGAAAGAAGGTGTATTCTGCAGCCATTGAAAGAAACATTCTGTAAATATATATTAGGTCTATTTGTTCTATAATGCAAATTAAGTCTGAAGTTTCTTCATTGAATTTATATCTAGGACATCTCTCCAATGCTGAAAGTGTTGAAGTCTCTAGCTATTATTGCATTAGGGTCTACTTCTCACTTAAGCTGTAATAATATTTGCTTTATATGTCTGGGTGCTGCAGTGTTGGGTGTATATACATTTACAATTGTTATATCCTCTTTTTGAATTTACCCCTTTATCATTATATAATGACCTTCTTTGTCTCAACTTACAGTTTTTGTCTTGAAATCTATTTGCCTGATGTAAGTATGATGACACTTGCTCCTTTTTGGTTTCCAATGGCACAGAGTTTCTTTTTCCATCCCTTTATTTTCAGTCTATGTGTATCTTTATTAGTGAAGTGAGATTATTGTAGGCAATAGATCATTGGGTCTTATGCTTTCATCCATTCAGCCACTCTGTGTCTTTTGATTGCAGAGTTTAATCCATTAACATTCAGATGATACAAGAATGTTCTTTACAACATCATGGCTAATGAGGCCTATAACTACTGAAGGATTCTATGTACCAGAAATTTAACATTTGTCATTTTGATAATAACATGTTAAGGCAAATATTGTCAGCCCTTTCTGGCAGTTGAAAAAAATCAAAGTCCATAAAGGACTAGAAAATTTTACAAGGTCATATAGCTACCCATAAATGACTAATCAAGGACTTGAACCCAGGTTTAACTGACTTCAAAGACCAGTCTTTCAAATCTGCCACACTACCTGTCCCTACTTCATGTGCCAGTGAGCTGATAGTTTGATTTCTGACTACTGGGAGGTCACCTTTATACCAAACAAATCCTTTTCCTAGTAAATTCCATCTAATGAACCTTTAGGCCTATCATCTAGAGGAGGCAGGAGAAATCACACCCACTTCAACAACTATCCAGCAAGAATTACCTTAACTCTCTTTAGTCTTCTTTCCCCAAGAATGAATACCCTCAGTTAATTTCAACCCCTCCTTATATAACATAATACTGATATAACTCAACAAACCATTTTTAATTGCATTTTAGGTTTTTGGGTACATGTAAAGAACATGCAAGATTCTTGCATAGGTACACACGTGGCAGTGTGATATGCTGCCTTCCTCCCCATCACCTATATCTGTTATTTCTCCCCATGTTCTCTATCCCCAACTCCCCACCCCCTGCTGTCCCTCCACTATTTCCCCCCTACAGACCCCAGTGTGTGATGCTCCCCTCCCTGTGTCCATGTGTTCTCATTGTTCAACACCCACCTATGAGTAAGAACATGTGGTGTTTGATTTTCTGTTCTTGTGTTAGTTTGCTGAGACTGATGGTTTCCAGGTTCATCCATGTCCCTACAAAGGACACAAACTCATCATTTTTGATGGCTGTATAGTAGTCCATGGTGTATATGTGCCACATTTTCCCTGTCCAGTCTATCATCAATGGGCATTTGGGCTGGTTCCAGGTCTTTGCTATTGTAAACAGTGCTGCAATGAACATTCATGTGCATGTGTCCTTATAGTAGAAAAATTTATAATCCTTTGGATATATACCCAGTAATGGGATTGCTGGGTCAAGTGGAATTTCTATGTCTAAGTCCTTAAGGAATCAACAAACCATTTTTAAGATCTCTGTCAGGTTATTCTGTTTTGTCACAGTCCAACTAAACAAGGATGAGACCTGGAATAGCACACACCACTCCAGAGGAGACTCAATACCACGTGGGGAGACCAGGTTGCTCTTCTGTTTATGTTGACCATGATTTTGCTACCTTTTGAAGAAAGTATAACATATTCATGGCTCATATTGAGCTGGCAGTCAACATACATTCTTGAAAAAAATTACCCCTAAGCCAGCTCACTTGCCTTCTACAGTTGTGCACTTGATTTTGCATAAACTAAAATATAAGCATGTACATTTATCTATGTTTAATTTGATGTGTTTGTTTTAAACTAATATTTATGCCCATCACGAACATTTTTACTTTTGATTTCATTATATATGGTCTCAGTCAGTTATGTATCATCTAAAAAGCTGATAAACATGCTGATATTTCAAGTACTACACTATTCTCCATACAATAACCAAGGCTCTTTGATCAACCAGCTGTGAATTCTACTTAATAGTACAATGGCCACTCCTATGTCTCACATGCCCATAGGAGTGTCATGAGAGCGATTTTCAGATGCTCCACTAATATCAACATTGACCATGTTTATAGTGCTTTTCTGTTCTTCTAATCTAATAATCTTCTCTGAAGCAAAATAAAACTAGGGCATTACACTTTTTAAATAAATTCTAATTCATTCCTTTTAAAAACATTCTAATAAAAACCACCTAATTGATCAATATTCTACCCTAAAACTTTTTCAGTAATTATCAGAATTGATATTTCCCTTTTCAAAATCACAAAAATATTTTGCATTTTAATATCTACAGTTGCCTTATATAATTTATAAACACCGATAAATTTTTTAATTATACTTTAAGTTCCGGGGTATATGAACAGATCTTGCAGGACTGTTACATAGGTATACACATGCCATGGTGGTTTGCTGCATCCATCCCCCCGTCACCTACATTAAATATTCCTCCTAATGTTATAACTCCCCAATTTCCCACCCCCTGCTATCCCTCCCCTATCTCCCAACCCCCAACAGACCCAGTGTGTGATGTTTCCTTCCCGTGTCCATGTGTTCTCATTGTTCAACACCCACCTATGAGTGAAAACATGCAGTGGTTGGTTTTCTGTTTTGTGTCAGTTTGCTAAGAATGATGGTTTCCAGATTCACTGACACCCCTGCAGAGGACATGAACTCATCCTTTTTTTCCCCCTCCTCTTCCTCCAGTATTTTATTTCCAGCCAAGCAGAGGTGATTCATCCATGGCTATGGTTGCCACCTGACTTCCATGAGTTTGTCACACTGTGTCCTAATTTTCTGTGTGCCTGGGTGCTCAGCTGCAGTTGAGCTGACCTTGAGGGTAGGGCTGTTTTATTCATCTTGACCCTAAGAAAATATATAGTAGCTCAACACACACAATCTGATGGTGCTGCAGCCCCTGAGCTGGTCTTCTACTTTTTTTTTTTTTCATCGTTTACTTTTTTTTTATTGTACTTTAAGTTCTGGGGTACATGTGTAGATCTTGTGGGACTGTTGCATAGGTACACAAATGCCATGACCCCATCACCTACATCAGGCATTTCTCCCAATGTTATCCCTCCCCAACTTCCTCATGCCCCACTGTTCCTCCTTAGCACCCCACGCCCCAACAACCCCCAGTGTGTGATGTTCCCCTCCCTGTACCCATGTGTTTTCATTGTTCAACATCCGCCTATAAATGAGAACATGCAGTGCTTGCTTTTCTATTCTTGTCTCAGCTTGCTGAGAATTATGTTTTCCAGATTCATCCATGTCCCTATAAAGGATACAAATTCATCTTTTTGATGGCTGCATAGTATTCTATGGTGTATATGTGCCACATTTGGTTTGTCCAGTCTATTATCAATAGGCATTTGGGTTCATTCCAGGTGTTTGGTATTGTAAACAGTGCCACAGTTAACATACATGTGCATGTGTCTTTATAACAGAACAATTTATAATCCTTTGGGTACATACCCAGTAAGGAGATTGCTGGATAAACTGGAATTTCTATTTCTAGATCTTTAAGGAATGGGCACACTGTCTTCCACAATGGTTGAACTAATTTATACTCCCAACAAAATTGCAAAGGTGTTCCTATTTTTCCACATCCTCTCTAGCATCTGTTGTCTCCAGATTTTTTAATGATCATCATTCTAAATGGCATGAGATGGTACCTCAATTTGGTTTTGATTTGCACTTCTCTAATGATCAGTGATGATGAGCATTTTTTCTACATTTTTGGCCACATAAATGTCTTCTTTTGAAAAGTGTCTATTCATATCTTTTGCCCACTTTTTAATGGGTTTGCATGCTTTTCTCTCTTGTAAATCTGCTTCATTTCTTTATAGATTCCAGATATTAACCCTTTGGCAGATGGGTAGACTGCAAAAGTTTTTTCCCATTCTGTTGGTTGCCAGTTGACTCTGATGATTGTTTCTTTTGCTGTGTAGAAACTCTTAAGGTTAATTAGATCCCATTTGTCTATTTTGCCTTTCATTGCCACTGTTTTTGATGCTTTAGTCATGAAGTCCTTGCCTATGCCTACGTCCTGAATGCCCAGGTTTTCTTCTAGGGTTTTTATGGTGTTGGGTCTTATGTTGAAATCTTTAATCCATCTGGAGTTAATTTTAGTGTAAAGTGTAAGGAAGGGGTCCAGTTTCTGCTTTCTGCACATGGCTAGCCAGTTATCCCAACACCATTTATTAAACAAGGAATCCTTTCCCCATTGCTTGTTTTTGTCAGGTTTGTCAAAGGTCAGATGGTTGTAGCTGTGTGGCATTACCTCCAAGGACTCCGTTCTGTTCCATCAGTCGATATCTCTGTTTTGGTGCCAGTACCATGCTGTTTTGATTATTGTAGCCTTGTAGTATAGTTTGAAGTCAGGTAGCATGATGCCTCCAGCTTTGTTCTTTTTGCTTAGGATTTTTTGGCTATGTGGGCTCTTTTTTGGTTCCACATGAAGTTTAATATGGTATTTTCCAGTTCTGTGAAGAAGGTCATGGGTAGCTTGATGGGCATGGCACTGAATCTATAAATTTCTTTGGGCAGTATTGACATTTTCACGATATTGATTCTTCCTAACCATGAGCACGGAATGTTTTTCCACCTGTTTGTGTCCTCTCTTATTCCTTGAGCAGTGGTTTGTACTTCTCCTTGAAGAGGTCCTTCACATCCTTTGTTAGTTGTATTTCTAGGTATTTTATTCTCTTTGTAGCAATTATGAATGGGAGTTTGCTCATGATTTGGCTCTCTGTTTATCTGTTATTGGTGTACAGGAATGCTTGTGATTTTTGCACCTTGATTTTGTATCCTGAGACTTTGCTGAAGTTGCTTATCATCTTAAGGACAATTTGGGCTAAGATGATGGGGTCTTCTAAATATACAATCATGTCATCTGCAAATAGAGACAATTTGACTTCCTCTTTTCCTAATTGAATATCCTTTATTTCTTTTTCTTACCTGATTGCTCTGGCTAGAACTTCCAATACCATGTTAAATAGGAATGGTGAGAGAGGGCACCCTTGTCTGGTGCCAGTTTTCAAAAGGAATACTTCCAGTTTTGGCCCATTCAGTATGATATTGGCTGTGGGTTTGTCATAAATAGCTTTTATTATTTTGAGATACATTCCATCGATACCTAGTTTATTAACATCAACAAATTTTAAAAGATTATTTAGCACACTATTGATTAAAATAAGGAGTAACTGAAAACTACCTAAATGTCTAACAACAGGGATTTGGTTAAGCAAATTATGGTGGATTCATTAGAGTGAAATTCTGGTTTATAGATTATGGTATCTGGAATGACATTAGTAAGATGGCAGAATAGGAAGCCCCAGGCTTTATTCCTCCATGGAGATGCTGACTTAACAATATTTGGTCTGAAAACCTTCATGAGAACTCCGGGAACAACTTAGTAAACTACAGTACCTCAGAAAAGCATGAAGCCAAGAACAGTCACATTGAAACAGGTCAGAAAAGCCATTGCATTTACCTGTGATAGCCTCTCCCCCAAGTCACCATAGCTTGGCACAATTAGGAGAAAATGATCAACTCATAGCTTCTCTCTTGAAGGGAAGAAAGAATGAAATATATTAGGTTAATGCCATTACTCTCACCACTAATAGTTTTGCACCACCTAAAATGTCTACCATTCCAGCTTTTCTGGGGGCTTCCAAGAAAAAAATTGGTATGCCTCACCTGAATTGAATCATTGATGGGTTAATGACGAATTTCCTTGGGGTTGCTGAGAACAAAGGTGACCTTGGAAGCTTGCTACAGTGCCAAAGAACCTGCAGCACTTCAGACAGATACCAGATAAAGCAAGAGAAAAAAGCTCCTGAAAGAGAAATAAGCAAACCTCTCTATTCATGAAATTATATGCACAAGCCCAGAGAAAATGCATAGCCAGTAGAGGGTTGAAAGGTCCCAAAAATCTCTAGCCTGATTTACTGGTGAAGATATTTCCCTGTACCAACCCAGTCCATAAAGACTGGAAGAGGTGACTGTTTTTTCAAATGCCAAAATTACATGAAAAAATATATAAGGCATAGGAAGAAACAGTAAAACATTGTCCAGTTAAGAAACCAAAGTGAGACTGGGGGCAGTGGCTCACACCTGTAATCCCAACAATTTAGGAGGCTGAGGTGGGCAGATCAAGAATTTGAGACCATCCTGGGCAGCATGGTAAAATGCCATCTATACTAACAATACAAAAATTAGCTGGGCATGGTGGTGTGTACCTGTAGTCCCAGCTACTTAGGAGACTAAGGTTGCCATGAGCCGAGATCATGCCATTTTACAATAGCCTGGTGACAGAATAAGACTTCATCAAAGAAAGAAAGAAAGAAGAAAGAAAGAAAGAAAGAAAGAAAGAAAGAAAGAAAGAAAGAAAGAAAGAAAGGAAGGAAGGAAGGAAGGAAGGAAAGAGAGAGAGAATCAGAGTAAATCTCCAGAAACTGATCCTAAAAAGAGATCTATAAATTGCTCAACTAAAATTTCAAAATAATTGTCTTTAAAAGCTCAATGAAATCCAAGACAACACAGAAAACTAAGCAAAATTAGAAAAATAATGAATGAGCAAAATGAGAATATCAATAGAGTTATAAATTATTTTAAAGAATCAAGCTGAAATTTTGGAGCTAAAAAATACCATAACTAAATTGAAAAATTCACTAGAGGGCTTCAACAGTAGATTTGATCAAGCAGAAGAAAAAAAATCAGTAAACTTGAAGATAGATCACTTGAAATTATCACATCAAAGGAAACAAAAACTTCAAGGAAAAGGAATAAGCTCTAAGGAACTTGTGGGATACCACACAGAGAATCAATTTATGTATTATGGGAGACTCAGAAGAAGATAAAGAGAGAAAGTAACAGTGAGATTATTTGGAGAAATAATGGCTGAAAACTTCCCAAATCTAAGAAAAAAAATGGCTGAAAATTTCCTAAATCTAAAATAGAAAATTCTAAAAGCACATAGAGATCCACCTGGGATGAAACTAAAGAGATCCTAAGCGAGACACATTATAATCACTGTCAAACATCAAAGAGAGGATCCTGAAAACAGCAAGAGAAATAATCCATCAAGTACAAGAGAGTTCCCATAAGATTATCAGCAGGTTTCTCAGGAGAAACATAGGCCAGAAGGTGTGAGATTATATATTCAAAGTGAAAAAACGCCCTGCAAACCATGAAAACTATACACCACAAATGTCCTTGGAAAATGACAGAGAAATAAAGACCTTTACATATAAACAAAATCTGATGGACTTCATAATCACTATAGCTGCCTTACAAGAAATGCTAAAGAGAGTCTTTCACATTGAAATAAAAGGAAGCTAAGTACCAACACGAAACTATGCGGAAATATAAAGCTCTCTGGTAAAAGTAAATATAGTCAGCCCTCCATATCCATGAGTTCCACATCCATGGATTCAACCAATCGTGGATTAAAACTATTCAGAAAAATATCCAGGTGCAGTGGCTCATGCCTATAATCCCAGCACTTTGGGAGGCCGAGGTGGCAAAATCACTTCAGGTCAGGAGTTCCAGATCTGCCTGGCCCACATGGTGAAATGCATCTCTACTAAAAGTACAAAAATTAGTCGGTCATGGTGGCACCCACCTGTAGTCCCAACTACTCAGGAGGCTGAAACAGGAGACACCTGAACCTGGGAGGTGGAGGTTGCAGTGAGCCAAGATTACGCCACTGCACTCCAGCCTAGGTGACAGCAAGACTCCATCTCAAAAAACATAAAAATAAAAATCAAAAAAATCTCCCAGGCCAGACACAGTGGCTCACCCTTGTAATCTCAACATGTTAGAAGACTGAGGCAGAAGGATTGCTCGAGCCCAGGAGTTCA
The DNA here is from genome assembly GCF_049354715.1 of Callithrix jacchus. Lineage (NCBI taxonomy): Eukaryota > Metazoa > Chordata > Mammalia > Primates > Cebidae > Callithrix > Callithrix jacchus. The sequence continues at coordinate 24,104,441 of NC_133524.1, forward strand.
AGGCCAGTCTAGGCAACAAATTGAGACCCTGGAGAATGTTCTGTATGCACTTGAGAAGAATGTGATTAATACGGAAACAGAGGACTTGAACACTGCAGGACCTATCAGACATACACAAAACACTACATACAACAACAGCGGAATACGCATTCTTCTCAAGTGCATACAGAACATTCTCCAGGGTAGATCACATATTAGGCCACAAAAAGTCTTAACAAATATGAGAAAATTGAAATCATACCAAGTATCTTTTCCAACTACAGTGGAATAAAACTAGAAATCAATAGCAGAAACAGAGAAATCATAAATATGTGAAAATGTAAAAGCACACTCCTGAACAAACAATATGTCAAAGATAAAAACATAAAGGAAGTTAGAATATATCCAAGACAAATAAAAACAAAAACACATATTAAAACCTATGGGATGCAGCAAAAGAAGTCCTAAGAAGGAAACTTATAATAGTAAATGCGTATATATACAAAGAAGAAAAATCTCAAATTAACAACCTGACTTTACACTTCAAGGAATGAAAAAAAAAGGAGTAAATAAAATAAAAGAAGGAAATAAGACAGATTAGAGAAGAAATAAATGAAAAAGAAAGTAGAAAACAATGAACTAATCAGTAAACCTAAGGGCTGGCTTTTTGTAAAGATCAATAAATTGACAAGCACTTTTTAGCTGAACTAATGAGAAAAAGAGAAAACAGTCAATAAAAATAAGAAATGAAAGATGAGACATTGCAAGTGATACCACAGAAATAAAAGGCATCAAGAGACTGCTATGAAACAACTGAATGAGTACAGGCCAACAAATGAGATAACCTAGGACAAATGCATAGATTCCTAGTAATGTATACCTACCAAGATTAAATATGAAGAAATTAAAAATCTGAACAGACCTATAACTAGAAACCAGATTGAATCCATAATCAAAAACCTCCCAACAAAGAGAAACCCATGACCAGATGCTTTCACTGAAGAATTCTGCCAAACACTTAAAAAGAATTAACATCAATCCTTCTCAAACTATTCCAAAAATTGAAGAGAAGGGAATATTTCCAAACTTATTTTTATAAGGCCAGAATTAACCTGATACCAAAACTAGACAAAGATACTAAAAGAAAAAAACAGACCAATAATGCTGATAAATATTGATTCAATAATCCGCAACAAAATACTAGCGATTCAAATATAGCAGAATATTAAAAGGATTATATTCCACAACCACATGAGATTTATCCCTGAAATGCAAGGAAGATTCTAAGGGATACACCACATTAACAGAATGAAGGACAAAAAGCACATGGTCATCTCCAATGATGTATAAAAACATTTGACAAAATTTAACATGTTTTCATAATAAAAACACTCAACAAGCGGGGAGAGGAGAGGATAGCACTATAGGAGCAACTCAGGATTGCAGCTCCCAGTGAAAGTGCAGAGGGTGAGTGGACGCCGCATTTCCAGATGGATCTTTATTGCCCACAGACCAGGAGATTCCCAAATGTAGAAGCCACACGGGCTGCCAGTGCGGCTGTTTGAGCTGGTGTGGCTGTTTTGGCTGGCGTGGCTGTTTCAGCTGGCGCTGCAGCGCAGCAGCACTCCATACAAAATACACTGCTCTGGTTGCCCTGTAAAACCAGCAATTTGAGATTTAGGAAGGCAGATTAGCACATGCATCTGATTACACAGGACTTAAACAGCAAGCCAGGCCAGGAGATTCCCAGGCAGCAACATTGCTTCAGCTGGCACAGTGGGTCACTGCATGGGAAACCACACAGATCCTGGTGCCCTTTCAGCAGGTGACTGAAGCACCTGGGAGAGAGTCAACCGTTCAACTTAAAAAAAAAAGGGGGGAGGCTCTGAGGCAGAGAGCCAGGTGATGAGGCTCGGCAAGTCCCACCCCTACAAAAACAAACAAAACAGCAATTGGAAATGCTCAGGGTTGAGAGTTTCATGGCAAGCACAGCTGAACCCAGGATGGTGCAGCTCAGTGGAAGAGGGGCGTCCACCATTACCGAGGCACTCCACCCCTATGGAGGTACTCTGCCATTGCTGATGCAGCTTGCCATTGCCGAGGCAACCCGCCATAACAGAGAGAGTCTGCCATTAAAAAGGCAGGTCACCATTGCCATGGCAGTTCTAACCACACCCCTATAAACAGGCCTACAGGGAATTACACATGGCAGCAGGGCGGAGCCCACGGCAGCAGGGCAGAGCCCATGAGAGCAGGGCAGAGCCCATGGCAACAGGGCAAAGACCATGGCAGCAGGGCAGAGCCTCAGCAGGCAGGCAGTGACTAGACTGCCTCTTTGCTAAGAAGGACAGTGCAATGGATACTCATAAATAAAGCCCTAACTCCCCGGGACAGAGCACCTGAGGAAAAAAAGGGGCTTTATGAGTTCTGCTGCAGCAGACTTAAATGTACCTGCCTAGCAGTCCTGAATGAATAACAGAGCTCACAGCTCATCACTTGAGCTCCTGTAAAGTACAGACTGTCTCCTCAAGCAGCTCCCTGACCCCCAAATATCCAAAGAGTCACCTCACAAAAAACTGATCAGACTGACACTTGGCAGGCATCATACTGGGACAAAGATAGCAGAAGAAATTGGTAACAACCCTCACTGTTCCGCAGCTACTACAGGTATTCCCCAGGCAAGCAGGGCCTGGAGTAGACCTCAGCAGTCCTACAGCAGAGGGACTAGACTGTTAGAAGGAAAACTAAGAAATAGAAATACTTCATCATCAACAATCTGGATGTCCACTCAGAGACCCAATCAAAAAGTCAGCAACTACTCAGATGACAGGTGGTTAAATCCACAAAGATGGGAAGAAACCAGCACAAAAATAGGAAAACACCCAAAACTGGAACACCTTGCCTCCTAAAAGGGACCACAATCCCTCACCAGCAAGGGAACAAAGCTGGACAGAGAATGAGTCTAATAAAATGACAGAATTAGACTTCAGAAGGTGGGTAATGAGAAACTTCTGTGAGCTAAAAGAACATATTCTAACTCAATGCAAACAAACTAAGAACCTTGAAAAAAGATTTGAGGAAATGATAACAAGAATGGGCAACGTAGAGAGGAATATGAGTGAATTGATGAAGCTGAAAAACACAACATGAGAACTTCACAAAGCATGCACAAGTCTCAACAGCCGAATTCACCAAGCAGAAGAAAGGATATCAGACATCGAAGATCAACTCAATGAAATAAAATGAGAAGGCAAGATTAGAGAAAAAAGCACAAAAGGGAATGAACAAAGTCTCCAAGAAATGTGGGACTATGTGAAGAGACCTAATCTACGTTTGACAGGTGTACCTGAATGTGACAAAGAGAATGAATCCAAGCTGGAAAATACTCTTCAGGATATTATCCAGGAAAATTTCCCGAACCTAGCAAGGCAGGCCAATATTCAATTCCAGGAAATACAGAGAATACCACAAAGATATTCCACAAGAAGAGCAACCCCAAGGCACATAATTGTCAGATTGACCAGGGTTGAAATGAAGAAGAAAATGGTAAGGGCAGCCAGAGAGAAAGGTCGGGTCACCCAGAAAGGGAAGCCCATCAGACTCACGGCAGATCTCTCGGCAGAAACCCTGCAAGACAGAAGAGAGTGGCGGCCAATATTCGACATTCTTAAAGAAAAGAACTTTCAACCCAGAATTTCACATCCAGCCGAACTGAGCTTCATAAGTGAAGGAAAAATAAAATCCTTTGCAAACAAGCAAGTACTCAGAGATTTTGTCACCACCACGCCTGCTTTACAAGAGCTCCTGAAAGAGGCACTACACATAGAAACAAACAACCAGTACCAGCAATTCCAAAAACATACCAAATGCTAAAGAGAATAACAAAATAAAGAATCTGCATCAACTAACAGGCAAAACAGCCAGCTAGCATCCAAACGGCAGTAGCAAATTCAAACATAACAATATTAACCCTAAATGTAAATCGGCTAAATGCACCAATCAAAAGACACAGACTGGCAAATTGAATAAAAAGCCAAAACCCATCAGTATGCTGTATCCAGGAAACCCATCTCACATACAAGAATACACAAAGGCTCAAAATAAAGGGATGGAGGAAGATTTACCAAGCAAATAGAGAGCAAAAAAAAAGCAGGGGTTGCAGTTCTCATCTCTGATAAAATAGACTTTAAAGTAACAAAGATCAAAAAAGACAAAGAAGGTCATTACATAATGGTAAAAGGATCGATACAACAAGAAGAGCTAACGATCCTAAATATATATGGACCCAATGCAGGAGCACCCAGATATATAAGGCAAGTTCTTAATGACTTACAAAAAGACTTAGACTCCCACACAATAATAGTGGGAGACTTTAACACTCCACTGTCAATATTAGACAGATCAACCAGACAGAAAATTAACAAGGATATCCAGGGCTTGAACTCAGACCTGGAACAAGCAAACCTGATAGACATTTACAGAACTCTCCACCCCAAATCCACAGAATACACATTCTTCTCAGCACCACATCACACCTACTCTAAAATTGACCACATAATTGGAAGTAAAGCACTCCTCAGCAAATGCAAAACAACTGAAATCATAACAAACAGTCTCTCAGACCATAGTGCAATCAAGTTAGAACTCAGAATTCAGAAACCAACCCAGAGCCGCACAGCTTCATGGAAACTGAACAACTGGCTCTTGAATGTTGACAGGATAAACAATGAAATGAAGGCAGAAATAAAGAAGTTCTTTGAAACCAATGAGAACGAAGACACAACATACCAGAATCTCTGGGGCACATTTATAGCAGTCTCTAGAGGAAAATATACAGCAGTAAGTGCCCACATGAGAAGAGTGGAGAGATCCAAAATTGACACCCTATTGTCAAAATTGAAAGAGCTAGAGGAGCAAGATCAAAAAAACTGAAACCCTAGCAGAAGACAAGAAATAACTAAGAGCAGAGCAGAACTGAAGGAGATAGAGACACGAAAAACCCTTCAAAAAATCAATAAATCCAAGAGCTGGTTTTTTGAAAAGATCAACAAAATAGACCACTAGCCAGAGTGATAAAAAAGAAAAGAGAGAACAACCAAATAGATGCAATAAAAAATGATAAAGGAGAAATCACCACAGATTCCACAGAAACTCAAACCGTCATCAGAGAGTATTACAAACAACTCTATGCACATAAACTAGTAAACCTGGAAGAAATGGATAAATTCCTGGACACGTGTGTCCTCCCAAGCCTAAACCAGAAGGAAGCTGAAACTATGAATAGACTAATAACAAGGTCTGAAGTTGAGGCAGCAATTAAGAGCCTACCACACAAAAAAAGCCCAGATCCAGATGGGTTCACAGCCAAATTCTACCAGACACACAAAGAGGAACTGTTACCATTCCTTCTGAAACTATTCCAAATAATCCCAAAAGAGGGAATCCTTCCCAAATCATTTTACGAGACCAACATCATCCTGATACCAAAACCCGGCAGAGACTCAACAAGAAAAGCAAACTTCAGGCCAATATCCATGATAAGCATAGATACAAAAATCTTCAATAAAATACTGGCAAGCCGATTGCAACAGAACATTAAAAAGCTTATCCACCATGATCAAGTAGGATTCATCCCAGGGATGCAAGGCTGGTTCAACATACACAAGTCTATAAACATAATTCACTACATAAACAGAACCAAAAACAAAAACTACATGATTATCTCAATTGATGCAGAGAAAGCTTTTGACAAAATTCAACAGCCCTTTATGCTAAAAACCCTCAATAAACGGTATTGATGGAACATATCTGAAAATAATAAAAGCTATTTATGACAAACCAACAGACAATATCAGACTTAATGGGCAAAAATTGGAACCATTCACTTTGAAATCTGGAACTAGACAAGGATGCCCTCTCTCACCACTCCTGTTCAATACAGTACTGGAAGTTCAAGCCAGAGCAATCAGGCAAGAAAAAGAAATAAAGGGTACTCAAATAGGAAAAGAGGAAGTCAAATTGTCTCTATTTACAGACGACATGATAGTATATCAAGAAGACCCCATTGTCTCAGCCCAAAAACTCCTGAAACTGATAAGCAACTTCAGCAAAGTCTCAGGATACAAAATCGATGTGCTAAAATCACAAGCATTTCTATATACCAATAACAGACTTAAAGAGAGCCAAATCAAGAACGAACCGCCATTCACAATTGCTACAAAGAGAATAAAATACCTAGGAATACAACTCACAAGGAACGTAAAGAACCTCTTCAAGGAGAACTACAAACCATTGCTCAATGAAATAAGAGAGGACACTAACAGATGGAGAAACATTCCATGTTCATGGTTAGGAAGAATCAGTATTGTGAAAATGGCTATATTGCCCAAAGTAATTTACAGACTCAACACTATCCCCATCAAGCTACCATTGACTTTCTTCACAGAACTGGAAAAAAACACCTTGAACTTCATATGGAACCAAAAGAGAGCCCGCATAAACAAGTCAATTCTAAGCAAAAAGAACATGGCAGGAGGCATCACACTACTGGACTTCAAACAATACTACAAGGCTACAGTAATCAAAACAGCATGGTACTGGTACTAAAACAGAAATATAGACCAATGGAACAAAACAGAGGCATCGGAGGCAACACAACATATCTACAACCATACAATCTTTGATAAACCTGACAAAAACAAGCAATGAGGAAAGGAGTCCCTGTTTAATAAATGGTGTTGGGAAAACTGGCTAGCCATGTGCAGAAAGCAGAAACTGGACCCCTTCCTGACACCTTACACTAAAATTAACTCCAGATGGATTAAAGACTTAAACGTAAGACCTGGCACCATAAAACCCCTAGAAGAAAATCTAGGCAAAACCATTCAGGACATAGGAGTAGGCAAGGACTTCATGACCAAAACACTAAAAGCATTGGCAACAAAAGCCAAAATAGACAAATGGGACCTAATGAAACTCCACAGCTTCTGCACAGCAAAAGAAACAGTCATTAGAGTGAATCAGCAACCAACAGAATGGGAAAAAATTTTTGCACTTTACCTATCTGACAAAGGGCTGATATCCAGAATTTACAAAGAACTCAAACAGATTTACAGGAAAAAAACAAGCCCATTAAAAAATGGGCAAAGGATATGAACAGACCCTTTACAAAAGAAGACATACATGAGGCCAAGAAACATGAAAAAATGCTCCTCATCACTGGTCATTAGAGAAATGCAAATCAAAACTACATTGAGATACCATCTCACGCCAGTTAGAATGGCGATCATTAAAAAATCTGGAGACAACAGATGCTGCAGAGGATGAGGAGAAATAGGAACACTTTTACACTGTTGGTGGGAGTGTAAATTAGTTCAACCATTGTGAAAGACAGTGTGGCGATTCCTCAAGGCCTTAGAAATAGAAATTCCATTTGACCCTGCAATCCCATTACTGGGTATATATCCAAAGGACTATAAATCGTTCTACTATAAGGACACATGCACACAAATGTTCATTGCAGCACTGTTTACAATAGCAAAGACCTGGAATCAACCCAAATGCCCATCGATGATAGACTGGACTGGGAAAATGTGGCACATATACACCATGGAATATTATGCAGCAATCAAAAATGATGAGTTTGTGTCCTTTGTAGGGACATGGATGAATCTGGAGAACATCATTCTCAGCAAACTGACACAAGAACAGAAAATGAAATACCTCATGTTCTCACTCATAGGCAGGTGATGAACAATGAGAACACATGGACACAGGGAGGCGAGCACTACACACTGGGGTCTATTGGGGGAATAGGGGAGAAGCAGTGGAGGGGTGAGCTAGCATGGGGAGAAATGCCAGATGAGGGGGAAGAGAAGGAAGGCAGCAAATCACACTGCCATGTGTGTACCTATGCAACTATCATGCATGTTCTGCACATGTACCCTAAAACCTAAAATGCAATAAAAAATAATAATAATAAAACACTCAACAAACTAGTAATAAAAGAAAATTACCGCAACATAATAAAGACTATATATTTAAAAATCAGCAACAGCTAACATTATACTCAATATTTTTAAAAATTTAAGATCAGGAAGAAGACAAGAATGCCTACTCTTGCCACATCTATTCAACATAGTACTGAATGTACTAGCCAGAGCTACCAGGCAAGAAAAATAAATAAAATGCATTCAAATTGGAAATGAAGTAGTAACATTATACCAGTTTGCAGATGACATGATCTTATATGTACAAAATCCTAGAGATCACACAAACACACACACATACACACACACACACACACACACACACACTATGAGAGTAAGGCTGGGCATACTGGCTCATGCCTATAATCCCAGCACTTTTGGAGGCTGAGGCAGGAGCCCAGGAGTTCAAGAACAGCTTGGGCAACATAGACAGTCTCATCTCTACAAATAATTTAGAAATTAGTCAGGCATGGTGGCACAAACCTGTGGTCCCAGCTACTTAGGGGACTGTGGTGGGAGAATTGCTTGCACCTGGGCAGTGCAGTCTGCAGTGGGCTGTGATCATGCCACTGCACTCCAGCCTAGGCAACAGAGTGCGACTCTGTCAAAAAAAAAAAACTGTTAGAATAAACAAATTCAGCAAAGTTGCAGGATATAAAATCAACAGGCAGAAGTAAGTTGTGTTTCTATACACTGACAACAAATAATCTAAAAAGTCCTACAACTCAAAATGAAACAAATGAACATCTTGATTCAGAAGTGGGCAAAGGACTTGCATAGACATTTCTTGGAAGAAGAAATGAAATGAACGAAATGACCAATAAACACATGAAAATATTTTCAACATCACTAATCATTAAGTAAAAGCAAATCAAGACTACAATGAGATACCATTTTATACTCATTAGGATGGCTATTTTAAAAATAGAAAACAAGTGTAGGCAAGGTTGTAGATAAATTAGAACCCTTGTGTGGTGTTTGGTGGGAATGTAAAATGGTATAGCTTTATGATATACAGTATAGAGTTTCCATTAAAAATTAAAATAGAATTACCATATAATCCAGCAATCCCATTTCTGAGTATATATGTAACAAAACCGTAAACTGAATATCAAGGAGATATTTGCATATCATTGTTTAATGTAGCATTATTCATAATGGCCAAAGAGTCAATGCCCACTGACAAATGACTGAATAAAGAAAATGAGGCACATACATACAATGAAATACTATTCATCTTTAAAAGAGAAGGAAATCTTGTAATATACAACATGGATGAAACTTGAGAACATTATGATGAGTGAAATAAGCCATTCACATGAATATAAATACTGCAAGATTTCATTTACATCAGGAATCTAAGGTTTCAAACTCTTAGAAATAGAAAGTAGAATGGTGGTTGCCAGGGGTTGGGTGGGCAACAGGCAAAGGGAATTTTTCTTTTTTTTTATTTTTTATTTTTTATTGCACTTTAGGTTTTGGGATACATGTGCAGAACATGCAAGACAGTTGCATAGGTACACACATGGCAGTGTGTTTTGCTTCCTTTCTCCCCTTCACCCACATTTGGCATTTCTCCCCAGGCTATCCCTCCCCAGTTCCCCCCCCGCTGGCCCTCCCCTTTTCCCCCCAATAGACCCCAGTGTTCAGTACTCCCCTCCCTGTGTCCATGTGTTCTCATTTTTCATCACCCGCCTATGAGTGAAAATATGCAGTGTTTCATTTTCTGTTCCTGTGTCAGTTTGCTGAGAATGATGTTCTCCAGATTCATCCATGTCCCTACAAACGACACAAACTCATCATTTCTGATTGCTGCATAATATTCCATGGTGTATGTGTGCCACATTTTCCCTGTCCAGTCTATCATTGATGGGCATTTGGGTTGATTCCAGGTCTTTGCTATTGTAAACAGTGCTGCAATGAACATTCGTGTGCATGTGTCCTTATAGTAGAACGATTTATACTCCTTTGGATATATACCCAGTAATGGGATTGCTGGGTCAAATGGAATTTCTATTTCTAGGTCCTTGAGGAATCGCCACACTGTCTTCCACAATGGTTGAACTAATTTACACTCCCACCAACAGTGTGGAGTTGTTCAAACTCTCTTTGAAGCCACTTGGAGCATACCATCTATTTCCTGACAGAACCCTTCCGAATAAAGAAGACAGTAATAGAATGAAGTAGGAACCTTGCTAAATCCATCCTAGTAAAAAAAAAAAATGGGCTCAGGTTTGGTGGAGTCTTTAATACTAGCAGCAATGGGTTTTGCAGCAAGGTAGCCATCTGCCATGATTTGGGGCACTTACCATGGCTATGTAATCTCTACACTTGGTCCCTTGGCCCTCCAGGAGATTATGATAAATCAGCCAGAGCTCCAACTCAATTTCCATTTCTTGAAACTAAAACCCTAACAGCCTTCTTCTTTTCTCTAAATGATAGCTTTATTAATCTCTCTCTTTCAGTCCCTCCCTTCCCCGCCTTCCTCCATTTACTTTAACTGAAATTTATACACTTACAGTTCCTGAATACTTTTCTCTACTCCAAGTTTCCTGACTTCCAATACTGTTAAGTAAGTTACCTATTAGACATCATCATATTTCCATGTAAGTCTCAAATAAGCTCCTTAAATCCAATATTTAAAACCCTGTCTTATTTTCTACCCTAACTCTCATCCTCTTCCGCCACCTACACTACCATTTTGCATCATCTGCATAGAATATTCCACTATCGAATTATTTATCTGAATGAGAAACCCCCTAGTTTTCCTAGACTTTTCTATTTCCTCTTGCCTCCTCCCTCAAGCCCCACCACCACATGTAAGGAGTCAGATCCTACTGTGCTTACTTTCTCCTATCGCATTCATTTCTCTTTCCATACCACCTGCCAAATTCTAAGGTTATAACCCTCATGATTTCTCACCACGAGGAATGCCCTCTGTCCATTATACCCATCATTCTACTCTTTAACATGAATTATCATTGTAAAACTCAAATATAAAATCCTAGTTCCTCTATTAATGTCTTTTTTTAAATTATTATTTTAAGTTCTGGGATACATGTGCAGAATGTGCAGGTTTGTTACATAGGTATACACATGCCATGGTGCTTTGCTACACCCATCAACCCATCATCTATATCAGGTATTTCTCCTAATGCTTTCCCTTCCCTAGCCCCCCATGCCCTCAAAGGCCCCAGGGTGTGATAATCCCCTCCCTGTGTCCACATGTTCTCAATGTTTATGAGTAAGAACATGTAGTATTTGGTTTTCTGTTCCTGCATTAGTTTGCTACAAATGATGGTTTCCAGTTTCATCCATGTCCCTTCAAAGGACATGAACTCATCCTTTCTGTTAGCTGCATAGTATTCCATGGTGTTTATGTGCCACATTCTCTTTATCCAGTCTATCATTGATGGGCATTTGTGTTGGTTCCAAGTCTTTGCTATTGTCAACAGTGCTGCAATGAACATACATGTGCATGTGTCTTTATAATAGAACAATTTATAATCCTTTGGGTATAAACAATAATGGGACTGCTGGGTCAGATGGTATTTTCATTTCTAGATCCTTGAGGAATCCCCACACTGTCTTCCACAATGGTTGAACTAATTTACACTCTCACCAACAGTGTAAAAAGCTTTCCTATTCCTTCACATCCTCTCCAGCAACTGTTGTTTCTGGACTTTTTATTGATCCCCATTCTAACTGGCATGAGATGGTATCTCACTGTGGTTTTGATATGCATTTCTCTAATGATCAGTGATTATGAGCTTTTTTCATGTTTTTTGGCCACACAAATGTCTTCTTTTGAGAAGTGTCTGTTCATATCCTTCACTCACTTTTTGATGGGGTTGTTTTTTCCTTGTAACTTTAAGTTCCTTGTAGATTCTGGATATTAGCCCTTTTGTCAGATGAACAGACAGCAAAAGTTTTCTCCCATTCTATAGGTTTCCTGTTCACTCTGATTATAGTTTCTTCACTGTGCAGAAGCTCCTTAGTCTAATTAGATCCCATCTGTCAATTTTGGCTTTTGTTGCCATTGCTTTTGGTGTTTTAGTCATGAAGTCTTTGCCCATGCCTATGTCCTGAATGGTATTGCCTATGTTTTCTTCTGGAGTTTTTATGGTGTTAGGTCTTATGTTTAAGCTTTAATCCATCTGGAGTTAATTTTGTATAAGGTGTAAGGAAGGGGTCCAGTTTCAGTTTTCTGCATATGGCTAGCCAGTTTTTCCAATACCATTTATTAAATAATTCACCATTGCTTGTTCTGTTAGGTTTGCCAAAGATCAGATGGTTGTAGATGTGTGGTGTTATTTCTGAGGCCTCTATTCTGTTCCATTGGTCTGTTTTGGTACCAGTTCCATTATATATCTGTTCTGGTACCAGTACCATGCTATTTTGATTACTATAGCCTTGTAGTATAGTTTGAAGTCAGGTAGCATGATGCCTCTAGCTTTGCTCTTTTTGCTTAGGATTGTCTTGGCTATATGGAATCTTTTTGGTTCTATATGAAATTTAAAGTAGTTTTTTCTGATTCTGTGAAGAAAGTCAATGCTAGCTTGATGAGGATAGAATTAAATCTATAAATTACTCTAGGCATTATGGCAATTTTTACGATATTGATTCTTCCTATCCAAGAGCATGGAAGGTTTTTCCATTTGTTTGTGTCCTCTCCTATTTCCTTGAGCAGTAGTTAGTAATTCTCCTTGAAGTGGTCCTTCACTTCCCTTATAAAGTGTATTCCTAGGTATTTTATTCTCTTTGTAGCAATTGTGAATGGGAGTTCACTCATGATTTGGCTCTCTGTCTATTATTGGCGTATAGGAATACTTGTAATTTTTGCACATTGATTTTTGTATCCTGAGTCTTTGCTGAAGTTGCTTATCAGCTTAAGGAGATTTTGGGCTAAGATGATGGGGTTTTCTAAATGAACAATCATGTTATCTGTGAACAGAGACAATTTGACTTCCTCGCTTCCTATTTTAATAGGCTTTATTTCATTCTCTTGCCTGGTTGCCCTGGCCAGAACTTCCAATAGTATGTTGAATAGGAGTGGTGAGAGAGGGCATACTTGTCTTGTGCCAGTTTTCAAAGGGAATGCTTCCAGCTTTTGCCCATTCAGTATGATACTGACTGTGGGTTTGTCATAAATAGCTCTTAGTATTTTGAGATATGTTCCATCAATACTTAGTTCATTGAGAATTTTTAGCATGAAGGGGTGTTGAATTTTATCAAAGGTCTTTTCTGCATCTATTGAAATAATTATGTGGGTTTTTTGTCTTTGGTTCTGTTTATGTGATGGATTATGTTTATTTATTTGTATATATTGGACCAGCCTTGCATATCACGGATGAAGCCGAATTGATTGTGGTGAATAAGCTTTTTGATGTGCTGCTGGATTGTTTGCCAGCATTTTGTTGAGGATTTTTGCATTGATGTTCATCAGGGATAGTGGCCTGAAATTCTGTTGTTGTTGTGTCTCTGCCAGGTTTGGGTATCAGGATGATGCTGGCCTCATAAAATGAGTTAGGGAGGAGTCCCTGTTTTTCTATTATTTGAAATAGTTTCAGAAGGAATGGTACCAGCTCCTACTTGTACCTCTGGTAGAATTCAGCTTTGAATTCATCTGGTCCTGGGCTTTTTTTGGTTAGTAGGTTATTAAATACTGCCTCAATTTCAGAACTTGTTATTGGTCTCTTCAGGGATTTAACTTCTTCCTTGTTTAGTCTTGAGAGTGTGTATTTGTCCAGGAATTTATCCATTTTTCCTAGATTTTCTAGTTTATTTGCATAGAGGAGTCTATAGTATTCTCTGATGGTAGTTTGTATTTCTGTGGGATCAGTGGTGACATTCCCTTTATCTTTTTTTATTTTGTCTATTTGATTCTTCTCTCTTTTCTTCTTTATTAGTCTGGCTAGGGGTCTACCTATGTTGCTAATTTTTTCAAAAAAAAACAGCTCCTGGATTCATTGATTTTCGAAGAGTTTTTCACATCTCTATTTCCTTCAGTTCTGCTCTGATCTTAGTTATTTCTTGTCTTCTGCTAGCTTTTGAATCTGTTTGCTCTTACTTCTCTAGTTCTTTTAATTGTGATGTTAGGGTGCCAATTTTAGATCTTTCCTGCTTTCTCCTATGGGCATTTAGTGCTATAAATGTCCATCTAAACACTGCTTTCACTGTGTCCCAGAGATTCTGGTAAGTTACATCTTTGTTCTCATTGGCTTCTAAGAACTTCTTTATTTCTGCCATAATTTTGTTATTTACCCAGTAGTCATTCAGAAGCAGGGTGTCCATTTCCATGTAGTTATGCAGTTTGAGTGAGATTATTAATCCTGACTTTGAATTTGATTGCACTGTGGTCTGAGAGACTGTTATGATTTGCATTCTTTTGCATTTGCTGAGGAGTGTTTTACTTCCAATTATGTGGTCAGTTTTACAATAAGTGAAACATGATGCTGAGAAGAATGTACATTCTGTTGATTTGGGGTGGAGTGTTCTGTAGATGTCCATTAGTTTGGCTTGGTCCAGAGCTGAGTTCAAGTTCTGAATATATTTGTTAATTTTCTATTTCATTGATCTTATATTGACAGTGGGGTCCCACTATTATTGTATGGAAGTCTAAGTCTCTCTCTAGGTCTCTAAGAACTTGCTTTATGAATCTGGGTGCTTCTGTATTGGGTGCATATATATTTACAATAGTTAGCTCTTCTTGTTGCATTGATCCCTTTACCATTATGTAATGCCCTTCTTTGACTCTTTTGAACTTTGTTGGTTTAAAGTCTGTTTACCAGAGACTAGGATTGCAACTCCTGCTTTTTATTTTATTTTTTATATTTTTATTTGTGGTTTTGTTTGTTTGGTTGTTTTTTTTTTTTTTTTTTGGCTTTCTATTTGCTTGGTAAATCTTCCTCCATCCCTTTATTGTGAGCCTATGTGTGTCTTTGCACCTGAGATGGGTCTCCTGAATACACCACACTGATGGGTCTTGATTCTTTATCCAATTTGCCAGTCTGTGTCTTTTAATTGGGGAATTTAGCCTGTTTACATTTAAGGTTAATATTGTCATGTGTGAATTTGATTCTGTTATTATGATGCTAGCTGGTTATTTTGCCTGTTAGTTGATGCAGTTTATTCATAGTGTTGATGGTCTCTCCAATTTGGTATGTTTTTGCAGTGGCTGGTACCGGTTTTTCCTTTCCATATTTAGTGCTTCCTTCAGGAGCTCTTGTAAGGCAGGCCTGGTAGTGACAAAATCTCTCAGCATTTGCTTGTGTGTAAAGGATTTTATTTGTCCTTTGCTTATGAAGCTTAGTTTGGCTGGATATGAAATTCTAGGTTGAAAATTCTTTTCTTTAAGAATGTTGAATATTGGCCCCCACTCTCTTCTGGCTTGTATGGTTTCTGCAGAGAGATTTGCTGTTAGTCTGATGGGCTTCCCTTTGTAGGTAACCCAGCTTTTATCTCTGGCTGCCCTTAGCATTTTTTCCTTCATTTCAACGTTGGTGAATATGATGATTATGTGTCTTGGGGTTGCTCTTCTTTAGTATCTTTGTGATGTTCTCTGTATTTCCTGAATTTGAATGTTGGCCTGCCTTGCTAGGCTGGGGAAGTTCTCCTGGATAATATCCTGAAGAGTGTTTTCCAACTTGTTTCCATTCTCCCCATCACTTTCAGGTACACCGATCAAATGTAGGTTTGGTCTTTTCACATAGTCTCATATTTCTTGGAGGCTTTGTTCATTCCTTTTCATTCTTCTTTCTCTCATCTTGTCTTCATGTTTTATTTCTTTAAGTTCATCTGCAATCTCTGATATCCTTTCTTCCTCTTGATTGATTTGGCTTTTGAAATTTGTATATGCCTCATGAAGTTCTCATGCTGTGTTTTTTTTTTTAGCTCCATCAGGTCATTTATGTTCTTTTCTCACCTGGTTATTCTAGTTGGCAATTCCTCTAACCTTTTTTCAAGGTTCTTAGCTTCCTTGCATTGGGTTAGAACATGCTCATTTAGCTAAGAGTTTATTATTACCCACCTCTGAAGCATACTTGTGTCAATTCATCTAAATCATTTTTTGTCCAGTTTTGTTCCCTTGCTGGCAAGAAATTGTGATCCTTTTTTTTTTTTTTTTTTTTTGAGACGGAGTTTTGCTCTTGTTACCCAGGCTGGAGTGCAATGGCGCAATCTCGGCTGACCGCAATCTCCGCCTCCTGGGTTCAGGCAATTCTCCTGCCTCAGCCTCCCGAGCAGCTGGGATTACAGGCACGCACCACCGTGCCCAGCTAATTTTTTGTAATTTTAGTAGAGACGGGGTTTCACCATGTTGACCAAGATGGTCTCGATCTGTTGACCTCGTGATCCACCCGCCTCCGCCTCCCAAAGTGCTGGGATTACAGGCTTGAGCCACCGCGCCCGGCCGAAATTGTGATCCTTTAGAGGAGAAGAGGCATTCTGGGTTTGGAATTTTCAGCCTTTTTGCACTGAATTTCCTCATCTTCATGGATTTATCTATCTTTGGTCTTTGATGTTGGTGACCTCATCAGTAGGCTCAGCCATCTCACAAAAGGCTCAACATATCTTCCTCGCCTTCGTGCTACATATCATAGAGATACATGTGTTTCCTCAATCTCAAATACATATCACTCAGTTAGACACCATCTAGCATCCATTCCTCCTTCAAGATTCATATGTCGTCCTCTCCTGACCACCCCCTTCTTATAGATGATCCTTCTTATAGATGTCTGTAAACCCTCTATCATAGAATTTATCACACCACACTAACTTTCAGTTTACTTGTCTGTCTTCACATCTAGATTTTGAACTCATTAAGAGAAGACATAGTGCCTAAAACTCAGTACTATTCTTCAGAGATATTTGTCACATAAATTACATTTCCCAATCCAAGTTAAATTACAAAAACACAAAAATGCCTGCTTTTGAGAATGGAAAAAGAATGGGGAAAAGGTATCAAGCTACAACTCCTACCTCTAAAGAGAGACATAGAGAAAGGATCAGAAGCATAATAGAACTAGCACACACTGAATTAAAACATGGTAGTAGCCCTATTGGGGAAATTTGGGACCCTGACAAACAGTAGGTAGGTTCATTTGAGAACAGGAAAAATTTCTCAGACCCACTTATAGCAACGTCATTTATATGGTCACCTGTGAGAGGTTAGCCATGTCCTAAGGACAAATTTGATTTAATACTCCAAGGTTCACTTATGTACAAGACCACTCCTTCACATCCAAAGAGAAGAAGGGTAAATCATCATCTGTCATCTCTGAGAAGAATGGACAAGAATGTATTCTCACTGCTGGATGTTCCGCTAACTTAGAGACCTTATGAGAAATGTGAAATGCCTGTGTTTTTACTAGGTCAAATGGTTGATTTCTGGTGACTAATAATGATGTCAACTGGCTTACAAATATTTTTTATTTTGTGAAAAATGACTCAAAAGTATAAGGTCTGAAAGATACCATAAGGATATTTCACCAAAATACATTTTCCCAAGATACCTCAGACCTTTAAATAGAGTAGGATTTTTTTTTAACAAATGTTCCAACTGGATTCAAGTCATGAAAAAATATTTATTCATGTACCTATTGAACTGGTGGACAAATCATCATCAAGCAGCTCTCATGTACTTTGATGAGGCAGTATAAACTGTAGAGATAAATGAATAAAACACAAAACACATTCCCTAACTTTAAGTAATCCACAGTCCAAAGGGACAAGGTATAGAAACAATAACAGTACATAACAAATACACTGATGACATAAGCAAAGTGTTGTGGGGAATTGTTGGGTTGATAGTATTAATATTCAAAATGTCAGCTGCTTTCCTCCGGGCATGTACTATACTTCCTCATCCTATTGAGTAAATGACATATGACTTATTGTAGCCAATGAAATATGAGCAGAATTGACATGCAACATTCTGAGCAAAGACCCATTATTTGGTTTCACTACATTTTATTTTTCCTGTGCCCACTGATCATCAATATCTCAAATTAAGCCTGCTCTCCAAGCCTGGGCCCTGAGAATAAAAATGATTCAGAGGAAAGAGCAGACTTGAAGTGGGTATGTAACATAAATGAGAAATAAGCTCAAGTCTCTGAGATTTTGAAGCTGTGCTGGTTAATATTAGGTGTTAACTTGACTGAATTGAAGGATGCCTAGATAGCTGGTAAAGTACTGTTTCTGGGTATGTCTGTAAGGGTGTTACCAGAAAAGGTTGACATTTGAGTCAGTGGACTGGCAGAGGAAGACCTACCCTCAATGTGGGTGGAACTATCCAATCGGCTGCCAGCATGGCTAGAACAAAGCAGGTGGAAGAAGGTGGGATAAACTAGCTTGCTGAGTCTTCTGGCTTTCAACTTCTTCCCATGCTGGATATGCTCCCTTCTGCTCTTTCTGCCCTTGGAAATCAGAATCCAGGTTCTTCAGGCTTTGGACTGTTGGACTTACACCAGTGGTTTGCCAGGGGGGTCTCAGGCCTTTGGCCACAGACCAAAAGCTCCACTGTTGACTTCCTTGCTTTTAAGGCTTTTGGATTCTGACAGAGCCACTACTTGCCTCTCTCTTCCCCAGCTTGTAGGTAGCCTATCATAGAACTTCACTTTGTGATCATGTGAGCCATTTCTCCCTAATAAATTTCCTTTCACATATACTTATATCTTATCAGTTCTGTCTCTCTGGAGAACCCTGACTAATACAGTAGCCATTTGCTACTGCCCTATAACCTAGACTATACTGACTGCAATAGTTGTTATGAAGAAATTAATCTTGGGTGGGGCACACGTTAAAGTTATAGAAGAAGTGACATATTGAGTTGAATCTTGAAGGCTGAGTAGAAGTGAGGAAAGGGTTTTTAGGGCAGAGATTCTTCTGTGAGCAAAGATCTGGTGGTTTGAAAGTATGTATCCTATTTAGACAAGTTACCCTCAACACTGGATTATAAAATATATGCTAGAGTTACATATTAAAGACCTATAGGTCATGTCAAGAAAAATAAATTTTACACTGTTGCTATTGAGGAGCCACAAAAGGGTTTTGAGGGGTTGAGTTTAAAGTTTGTAGCCAAAATCAGGTTGAATGCAATTGAAAGTAGAAAAGAAACATCTAAAGGTTTTTATTCCCTCAAGTTTAGAACCCCTAAACTGAAAAGAGGTTAAATGACATACTCATAGAGTAATGGAGGTTGAAATGGAGCCCAAACAGCCTGTAGAACACTTGACTCAGTTCAAAGGAGAGTAACAGTAGAGGAAAACAATATTAAGTAGCCACTATTATACTATTTCCAGGGGGGAAAAAAGAGCCTCAGGGTTCACTGAGAGCTTCCAAAACACTCTAGACTTGGCTCTGAGTACAGGCTGGAGGAAGAAAATAAAAACAAGGCAGGGTGGCAAAAGGGCAGACTGACTTACGGGCACAGTAAAAAAGCTTGTGCTGTATGCCAGGCTTTAGCCTTGGTAATAATTCTTTCTTTTCTTGTTCTATTTTATTTCTTGATAAAAACTCATTCTAAAGTAGTCCTTAAAACATCTGGCTTCTCACAAAGCTTTGACTACTGAATTGAGACAGCTTGTTGGTTTTTCTTGGCATATTAGATTGATTACACATTAAAACCTATCTGAGATGTTTTCTACAATGTCTAACCATCATACGAAGGACTTCATGTCTCAGACAAAGACACTACAAGCCATCTTAGAAGGTATACTGCATAGGTGGTACACACAATAAACAAACAAACTAGAATTCAACATGGCTGTCCAAGGTCAACCTAGACTACTTAATGAAGTTCATCCACAGACGAGTTACTGTTTTTCCTGTTGTTTCCTCTTTGAAGCAAAGTTTACCATACACAAATTTTGTAATCATTCTTTTAAATATCTCATTGGCTACATCTCTGCCTTTCCACAGAAAAAATCAAGTGTCCTACTGAGTGTTCTCAATATTATTAATTGACATTGAAGAGAGAGTTTTACAATAAATTTCTGGAGGCTTAACACTGAAATTACAACCTATTCAGTAGAGCATCTTCAGGGTCAGGACATTCTGTGAAAAAAGCATAGGATCCTAAAAGATAGAAACCTCTACTGCACTCCTCTCTCCTTATCTAATTTCTACTCTTTTCGTTTTAAAGAACACAGAACATGAGATCTACCCTCTTAACAGATTTTTAAGTACATACAAAACAGGCATAATATCATACAGCAGATCTCTAGAACTTATTCATCTTGAAACTCATTACCTGCTCATTTAGCATCTCCATTTTTTTTCCCTCAACCCCTGGCCACCATCATTCTATTCTCTGCTTCTTATGAGTTTGACAATTTCAGATACTTCATATAAGTGGAATCATGCAGTAACTAGTATGAATGGCTTATTGCATTTAGCATAATGTCCTCAGGTTTCATCCAGTTTGTTGCATATTGAAAGATTTTCTGCCTTAAGGCTGAATATACTCCAATGTACATATATACAATGTTTTGGGTTTTTTTTTATTTTACTTTAAGTTCTGGGGTACACGTGCAGATCTTGCAAGATTGCTACATAGGTATACACATGCCATGGTGGTTTGCTGCATCCATCCCCAGTCACCTACATTAAGTATTTCTCCTAATGTTATTCCTCCCCAATCTCCCCATCCCCTGCTAACCCTCCCCTGGCCCGCAACCCCAAACAGACCCAAGTGTGAGTTGCTCCCCTCCCTGTGTCTGTGTGTTCTCATTGTTCAACACCCACTTATGAGTGAGAATATACAGTGTTTGGTTTTCTGTTCTTGTGTCAGTTTTCTGAGAATGATGCTTTCCAGATTAATCCATGTCCGTATGAAGGACACAAACTCATTGTTTTTTATGACTGCATAGTAGTCCATGGTGTATATATGCCACATTTTCCCTGTCCAGCCTATCATTGATGGGCATTTGGGTTGGTTCCAGGTCTTTACTATTGTACACAGGGCTGCAATGAACATATGTGTGCATGTGTCTTTATCATAGAATGATTTATAGTTCTTTGGGTATATTCCCACCCAATAGTGGGATTACTGGGTCAAATGGAATTTCTACTTCTAGATCCCTGAGAAATTGCCACACTGTCTTCCACAATGGTTGAACTAATTTACATTCCCACCAACTGCGTAAGAGTGTTCCTATTTCTCCACATCTTCTCCAGCATCTGTTGTCTCCCAATTTTTTAATGATCACCATTCTAACTGGTGTGAGATGATATCTCATTTCTTCTAGATTTACTGGTATATGTACATTGAGTTATTTGTAGTAATCTATGATGGTAGTTTGTATTTCTGTGGAATCGGTGGTGATATCCCCTTTATCATTTTTTATTGCAACTATTTGATTCTTCTCTCTTTTCTTTATTAGTCTGGCTAGTGGTCTATCTATTTTGTTGATCTTTTAAAAAAAAAAAAAACAGCTCCTGACACCACACACTGGGATCTGTTGGTGGGGGGCCAAGGGAGGGACAGTGGTGGGCAGTGGGGAGGTCGAAGAGGGATAATATGGGGAGAAATGCCAGATGTAGGTGATGGGGGGATGGAGGCAGCAAACCACATTGCCATGTATGTACCTATGCAACAATCCTATTTGATCTGCACATGTACCCCAGAACCTAAAGTACAATAGAAAAAAAAAGTAAATAAATAAATAAATAACCAGCTCCTGGATTTATTGATTTTTGAAGGGTTTTTTGTGTCTATATCTCTTTCCGTTCTCCTCTGATCTCAGTTATTTCTTGTCTTCTTCTAGCTTTGAAATTTTTTTGATCTTGCTCCTCTAGCTCTTTCAACTTTGATGATAGAGTGTCGATTTTAGATCTTTCCCAACTTCTAATGTGGGCATTTAGTGCTGTAAATTTTCCTCTAGATACTGCTTTAAATGTGTTTTTTATCCAATCATTCATCAATAAACATTTAGATTGTTTCCACATAGGCTATTGTGAATAGTGTCACAGTGAACATATCTAATGTTCACTGTGCTGATATCTCTTCAAGATCCTGATTTCAGTATTTTTGGTAAAATACTCAGAAGTGAGATGGTGAGATCATATAATAGTTGTCTTTTCTAATATTATGATGAACCCCCATCCGATTTTCCATAGGGGCTGCACCATTTTGCATTTATACTAAGTGTATATGTGTTCCAATTTCTCCACAACCTCATAATACTTGGTCTTTTGTGTTTTTGATAACAGTCATTCTAACAAGTATGAAGTGATATCTCATTGTGGTTTTGATTTGCATTTCCCTAATCATTGGTGACATTAAGCATCTTTCTATACACCTGTTAGTCATCTGTATGTCTTCCTTGGAGAAACATGTATTCAAGTTCTTAGCCCATTTTTTAATCAACTTTCAGTTAGTTTTTGTTCATTTATTTTGTTTTATTGTTGACTTGCAGGAGTTCCTGTATATTTTGGAAATTAAAATTGTCCCTGTTTGCCGATGACATAATCTTATAGAAAACCCTAGATACTATCAAAATAACCTATTAGAACTAATAAATGAATTCAGTAAAGTTGCAGGATACAAAATCAACACAAAAAATTAGTTGCATTTCTAAACATTAATAAATTCTCTGAAAATTATAAAAATAGTCCAATTTCCAATTGCATTAAATGAATAAAAAGCTTACAACAAACAATTTTAAAAAGTGAAAGACTCATTAACTGAAAACTGCAAGACATTTATGATGGAAATTAAAGAAGACACAAATTGAAAGTCATCTAACATTTATGGATTGGAAGACTTAATATTAAAATATCCACACTAATCAAAGCAATCTACAGATTCAATGCAATCCCTATCAAAATGCCAATGACATTTTTTGCAGAAATAAAAAAAATCCTAAAATCCATATGAAACCACAAAGCACTCCGAATAGCCAAAACAATCTTGAGAAAGAAAAACAAAGCTGCAACACTTATACTCTCTGACTTCAAAACATATTACAAAGTAATAGTAATCAAAGCAATTATGGTACTGGCATACAGACAGTGGAAATATAGAAAGCCCAGATAAACTCACACATATGTGATCAACTGATCTTTAACAAAGGTACCAAGACTACACAATGAAGAAAGAATAATCTCTTCAACAAATGGTGTTAAATATCCACAAACAAAAGAATAAAATTCAATCTTTATCTTACACCACACATTAAAAAATCAACTAAACATCTATTAAAGACTTAAATTTAAGACCTGATGCTATAAAACTCCTAAAGGAAAACAGATGAAAAGTTTCGTGATATTGGTCTTGACAATGATGTTATGGATATCACACAAAAGCACAGTTAGCAAAGGCAAAACAGACAAGTGAGACATCAAATTTAAAAACTTTTGTACATCAAAAGAAACAATCAAGAGAATGAAAAGGCAAACTAAAGAATGAGAGAACATATTTGCAAACTAATTTCTATTCTTTTTATTCAAGGTCTAGAATGACTCCTGCCCACCTCTGAGAAGCCTTTCCTTGCAAAAACAACTTACAGATATCACTCTCTCCAAACAGAATTTGTTTATACCTTGTGATGGTGAATTTTATGTGTCAACTTGAGTAGGCCATAGGGTACTCAGATGAAAAATTGTCTTTGGGTGTGTCTCTGAGTAGGTTTTCAAATGATATTAGCATTTAAATTGGTAGACTCAGTAAAGCAGATTGCCCTTGCCAATGTTGTTGGACCATCATCCAATCCACTGAAGGCCTAAATAGAATAAGAGGCAAGAAGGGAGAAATTGGCCCTTTGTTCCTGTCTCAATGCTTAAGCTGAGATATCTCATCTAATCTCCTGCCTTCAGATTGAGATTTTACATCACTGGCTCTCCTGATTCTCAGGCCTTTCAGAGTTGGAATGAATTACACCAATGGCTTTCCTGGGCCCCCATCACAGATGGCAGAGTGGAACTTTTCAGCTTCCATAATCACATTGAGCCAATTCATCAAAGTTAATTCATTAATCCTTGGTTATTTTTCTTTTTAATTATACTTTGAGTTCTGGGATACATGTGCAGAACGTGCAGGTTTGTTAAATAGGAATACACGTGCCAAGGTGGTTTGTTGCACCCATCAACTCGTCATCTACATTAGGTATTTCTCTTAATGCTATCCCTTCCCTACCTCCTTATCCCCAACAGGCCCCAGTGTATGATGTTCCCTTCCCTGTGTCCATGTGTTCTCATTGTGCAACTCCCACTTATGAGAAAGAACATGTTTGGTTTTCTGTTCCTGTGTTAGTTTGCTGAGAATGATGGTCTCCAGCTTCATCCATGTCTCTGCAAAGGACATGAACTCATCCTTTCTGATGGCTGCATAGTATTCCATGGTGTATATGTGCCACATTTTCTTTATCCAGGCTATCATTGATGGGCATTTGTGTTGGTTCCAAGTCTTTGCTATTGTGAACAGTGCTGCAGTAAACATGCATGTGCATGTGTCTTTATAACAGAATGATTTATAATCCTTTGAGTATATATCCACTAATGGAACCGCTAGATCAAATGGTATTTCTGGTTCTAGATACTTGAGGAATCGCCACACTGTCTTCCACAATGGTTGAAGTAATTTACACTCCCACCAACAGTGTAAAAGCATTCCTATTCCTCCACATCCTCTCCAGCATCTGTTGTTTCCTGACTTTTTAATGATCCCCATTCTAACTGGCATGAGATGGTATCTCATTGTGGTTTTGATATGCGTTTCTCTAATGATCAGTGATGACGAGCTTTTTTGCAAGCTTGTAGGCCACATAAATGTCTTCTTTTGAGAAGTGTCTGTTTATATCCTTTGCCCACTTTTTGATGGGATTGTTCTTTTCTTCTAACTTTAAGTTCCTTGTAGATCCTGGATATTAGCCCTTTGTCAGATGGATAGATTTCAAAAATTTTTTCCCATTCTATAGGTTGCCTGTTTACCCTCATGATAGTTTCTTTTACTGTGCAGAAGCTCTTTAGTTTAGTTAAATCCCATTTGACTATTTTGGCTTTTGTTGCCTTTGCTTTTGGTGTTTTATAGTCATAAAGTCTTTGCCCATGCCTATGTCCTGAATGGTACTGCCTAGGATTTCTTCTAGGGTTTTTCTTTTTTTTTTTTTTTGAGATGGAGTTTTGCTCTTGTTACCCAGGCTGGAGTGCAATGGCACGATCTTGGCTCACGGCAACCTCCGCCTCCTGGGTTCAGGCAATTCTCCTGCCTCAGCCTCCTGAGTAGCTGGGATTACAGGCACGCGCCACCATGCCCAGCATATTTTTTGTATTTTTAGTAGAGACGGGGTTTCATCCATGTTGACCAGGATGGTCTCGATCTCTCGTGATCCACCCGCCTCAGCCTCCCAAAGTGCTGGGATTACAGGCTTGAGCCACTGCGCCCGGCCTTCTTCTAGGGTTTTTATAGTTCCAGGTCTTATGTTCAAGTCTTTAATCCATCTTGTGTTAATTTTTGTATAAGGTGTAAGGAAAGGGTCCAGTTTCAGTTTTCTGCATATGGCTAGCCAGTTTTCCCAACACCATTTATTAAATAGCAAATCCTTTCCCCACTGCTTGTTTTTGTCAGGTTTGTCAAAGCTCAGATTGTTGTAGATGTGTGATGTTATTTCTGAGGCCTCTGCTCTGTTCCATTGGTCTACATGTCTGTTTTGGTACCAGTACCATGCTGTTTTGGTTACTGTAGCCTTGTAGTATAGTTTGAAGTCAGGTAGCATGATGTCTCCAGCTTTTGGCTAAGATCAAGTGTAGTATCTGTTTTTATCAGTTTGAAGTTCCTTTTAAGAGAAAACACTTACTCATTACCACTTCAGGAGACATATTCTTACACAGATCAGGTGATTCCATATCCTAGAACACAGTTGATGGAACCATGGACTATGTACCTGACCCATGGCTTGGCTTGAAAATTTTTTGTTGGTCTATTCCCTTGGGAATCCAAACTGAGAAAATAAAGCAATTGGCATCAGGAACTGAGACTGAAAGAATGTATATGGAGAGGTCTCATGATTTAAAATCAGCAGCCAGGAGGCCTCATGGCAGGATAGATTTTAAGGAAGCAGATACTCTGAGAGCTACAGAGAAACCATAAGCGAGAGATCATGTAGCCTGTGTGAGAGGAGATAACAGCCAATCCCTAGATTTTTCTTGGCTTCTAATGGTTTTTACTGTTCCAATACATGTGTGTCATCACAACAAACTCCACTTCTCAAGGTTTCTTGTGTGATTTCCTGTTTCTCACAACCTGTAGAGCCCAGTTAGAACCTGGCACTACCTTCAGAGGCCTCCATAATTGCTCATATTTTTAGGAAATATACTTTAGTCTTTTCCCTAACACAGCTTATATTTCTTTTACAAGGCCTCCAACATTAACAATTAAAAAAAGAAATAAAATGACTGAAAAGAAAGGAACTGTCTCCCCTGAAACCAACTTATGGAAAAACAATAGATATGACTGGATTAATCCATTATTTAAAAATAAACAGTTGCCCTTTATGGTTTTTGTTTGGACAAATTTAAAGGCCAGAAGTTTGAACATATCTCTGGACCATGTAAATTCCTCTCGTTCTTTACATTAGAATATCCACAATGGAAAGGCTCCATATGGAAACAATGCTAAATGCATTTCAGGTGGGCTTTTTCAAGAAGTGTTACAACTGTGTTTCCTCCAAGGAGGCGTACAGAAGCACATATGAAGGGAGACAACTATCTCCCAATAGGATAGCAGAGACAGAAGGCAAAACAGGCACTAAGTCAGACAACCATTCTGTATTTGTTTTAATGAGCAGAAGAAGGAAATGTGCCCAGAGCAGCTGTATAAGACTGGGGGTGAGTAATTAAACTGTCTGTAAGGGTTTTGGTATTGCTACTATAAGAAGCTTTTAAAATGGATGAGACACCAGAATCAGTTTTTTTGCTTACATGCAGAGTCAAAAAAAAAAAAAAATAGAAATCCCTTGAGGAGATTTGAGCACTTGATTGGTTCTGGTGGAAGTGCTGCTGATTGAAAAGTGGCAGGTGGCATGTTCTCCTTGGGATAAATGCTTTTTGAGTCCATTGGCAGACACCTAAGGGGCTTATGTTTGAATAAAGCTGAAGGGATACTTGGGCCATTTGTCCTACCATCTTATTACCAGAAATACAAATTTAGGTAAATGACATGGAGCAGAATTTTTCAGTTCTTTTTTCCAAACCATTGCCCTTTTTACCAAGCATAAATATCTCATGCCATTTTGTAATGTTATTTGAAATTTTTAAATAAATTAAAACCTGATTTAAAACAAATCAAGTTAATGTGACTAAAGATTATTTTCACACTAAGCATTTGTTCTTTTAAAGTCACTAAACAGGATAAGAAAGTTAACAAGTTTTAACTTAAATTTTAAAGTCAAAGTTATCTAGTTACTCAAGTTTCCTGAATGATAAGCAAATTCTGTAGCCCTCAGGTATATTCCTCTCTCTCTCTCTCGCACCCCATACACACACACACACACACACACACACACACACGTTTTCTCAATGTCAAGCTACATGCTGTGACCAGTTTATAACTATAAAAGATTACAAAAATATGTGTTGTTAATATATTTGTAAGACAAGACTTTCATACCTAACATCTAAGTTGGCTTTCATTACAGAGTTATGATACTATGTTGAATTATAGAGAAGATGGTGTGAATCCCAGGTAAAATGTATGTATTAGCCAAGGTTCTCCAGAAAAAGAGACCCAATAGGGTGGCTGGCAAGATGGCCAAATAAGAACAGCTTTGGACTGCAGGTCCCAGTGAGATCAATGCAAAAGGCCAGTGATTTTTGCATTTCCAACTGAGGTACCCTGTTCATCTCATTGGGACTGGTTAGACGGTGGGTATAGCCCATAGAGGGTGAGCCAAAGCAGACTGGGGCATTGCCTCACCTGGGAAGTGCAAGAGGTTGGGGAACTCCCTCCCCTATCCAAGGGAAGCCGTGAGGGACTGTATTGTGAGGAATGGTACATTTGAGCTCAGTTACTATGCTTTTCCCACAGTCTTTGCAACTTGCAGACCAGGAGATTCCCTCAGGCACCTACAACACCAGAGACCTCGGTTTCCAACACAAAATTGGGTGCCTGTTTGGGCAGACACTGAGCTAGATGCAGGAGTCTTTTTTTATACCCAGTGGCACCTGGAACGCCAGCAAGACAGAACCATTCCCTCCCTTGGAAAGTAGACTGAAGCCAGGGAGCCAAGTGGTCTAGCTTAGTGGATCCCACTCCCATAGAGCCCAGCAAGCTAAGATCCCCTGGTTTGAAATTCTCACTGCCAGCACAGCCGTCTGAAGTCAACCTGAGATGCTTGAGCTTGGTGGAGGAAGGGGTGTCCACCATTAATGAGGCTTGAGTAGGCAGTTTTCCCCTCACAGTGTAAAAAAAAGCTGCAAGTAAGTTCAAACTGGGCAGAGCCCAATGTAGCTCAGCAAAGCCACTCTAGCCAGACTGCCTCTCTAGATTCCTCTTCTCTGGGCAAAGCATCTCTGAAAGAAAGGCAGTATCCTTTATAGATCAAACTCCCATCTCCCTGGGACACAGCACCTGGGGGAAGGGATGGCTGTGGACTCAGCATCAGCAGACCTAAGTGTTCCTGCCTGCTGGCTCTGAAGAGAGCAGCAAATCTCCCAGCACAGCACTCCAGCTCTGCTAAAGGAAGACTGCCTCCTCAAGTGGGTCCCTGATACCCATGCCTACTGACTGGGAGATACTTCCCAGCAGGAATTGACAGACACCTCATACAGGAGAGCTCTGGCTGGCATTTAGTAGGTGCCCCTCTGGGACAAAACTTCCAGAGGAAGGAACAGGCAGCAAATTTTGCTCTTCTGCAGCCTCTGATAGGCAAACAAGGTCTGGAGTGGACCTCCAGCAAACTCCAGCAGACCTGCAGCAGAGGACCTGACTATTAAAAGGAAAACTAACAGAAAAGAATAGCATCAATATCAACAAAAAGCACATCTAAACTAAAACCCCATCCAAAGTTCACCAACATCTAAGACCCAAGGTAGATAAATCCATGAAGATGAGAAAAAATCAGCTCAAAAAAGCTGAAAATTCCAAAAAACAGAATGCCTTTTCTCCTCCAAAAGATCACAACTCCTTGCCAGCAAGGGAACAAAACTGTACAGAGAAAAAGTTTGATGAATTGACAGAGGTAGGCTTCAGAAGGTGGGTAATAACAAACTTCTCCGAGCTAAAGGAGCATGTTCTAAGCCAATTCAAGGAAGCTAAGAACCTTGAGAAAAAATAGAGGAATTGCTAAATAGAATAACCAGTTCAGAGAAGAACATAACTGACCTGATGGAGCTGAAAAACACAGCACAGGAACTTTGTAAAGCATACACAAGTATCAATAGCTGAATCAATCAAATGGAATAAGGGTATCAGAGATCGAAGATGAACTTAATGAAATAAAGCATGAAGACAAGATTAGAGAAAGAAGAATAAAAAGGAACAAACAAAGCCTCCAAAAAATATAGGACTATATGAAAAGACCAAACCTACATTTGATTGGTGTACCTGAAAGTGATGGGGAGAATGGAAAACACTCTTCAGGATATCCAGGAGAACTCTCCCAATCTAGCAAGACAGGCCAACATTCAAATTCAGGAAATACAGAGAACATCCCAAAGATACTCCTCAAGAAGAGCAACCCCAAGACATATAATCAGCAGATTCACCAATGTTGAAATGAGGGAAAAAATGTTAAGAGCAGTCAGAGAGAAAGGTTGGGTTACCCAGAAAAGGAGGCCCATCAGACTAACAGCAAATCTCTCTGCAGAAACCACACAAGCCAGAAGGGAGTGGGAGCCAATATTCAACATTCTTAAACAAAAGAATTTTCAGCCTAGAATTTCATATCCAGCCAAACTTCATAAGCAAAGGAGAAATAAAATCCTTTACAGACAAGCAAATGCTGAGAAATTTTGTCACCATCAGACCTGCCTTACAAGACCTCCTGAAGGAAGCACTAAATATGGAAAGGAAAAACTGGTACTGGGCACTGCAAAAGCATACCAAATTGGAAAGACCATCAACACTATGAAGAAACTGCATCAACTAACAGGCAAAATAACCAGCTAGCATCATAATGACAGGATCAAAGTCACACATGACAATATTAACCTTAATGTAAACAGGCTAAATGTCCCAATTAAAAGATACAGGCTGACAAATTGAGTCAACACCAATGATCTCACATTTATTTGACTTTTTAAGAAACTCTTGCACTCTTGCATTTAAAAGTCAAATTTGACTTTTTAAGAAAGTCAAATAAATAGAAACAAAGAGTAGAATTGTGGATAGCAGAGGTGAGGATGGAAGAAAATGGGAAGAAGTAGGTTAAACTAGGTCAAAATTCCACCCAACAACTTTGCAGTTAGGTGGAATAAATAATGTACAGGATAAGGACTACAGTTAATAATATAGTATAACTGAATAGTAATATACAGAGAAAGAAACTAGACCACTCTTTCTCACCATGTACAAAAGTCAAAACAAAATGGACTAAAGACTTAAATATAAGACCTCAAACTATGAAGCTACTACAGGAAAACATTGGAGAAACTCTCCAGGAAGCCAGGCGTGGTGGCTCATGCCTGTAATCCCAGCACTTTGGAAGGTCGAGGTGGGTGGATCACCTGAGGTTGGGAGTTCGAGACCAGCCTAACCAACATGGTGAAACCCTGTCTTAAAAAAAGAAAGAAAAAGAAACTCTCCAGGAAATAGGACTGGACAAAACTTTCTTGAGTAATACCCCACTAGCACAGGCAACCAAGGCAAAAATGGACAAATAGGATAACATCAAGTTAAAAAGATTGTGCACAGCAAAAGAAACAATCAATCAAGTGCAAAGAGAACCCAAACAATGGGAGAAAATATTTAAAAACTACCCATCTGACAAGGGATTGATTAATAACCAGAATATATAAATAGCTCACACACTCTGTAGGAAAAAATCTAATGATCTTATTTTAAAATGGGCAAAAGATTTGAATAGACATGTCTCAAAAGAAGACATACAAATGGCAATCAGGTATATGAAAAGGTGTACAACATCACTGATCATCAGAGAAATGCAAATCAAAACTACAATAAGATATCATCTCACTCCAGTTAAAATGCCTTTTATCCAAAAGTCAGGCAATAATGAAGGCTGGCAAGGATATGGAGAAAAGGGAAACTTGTATGCTGTTGGTGGGAATGTAAATTATTCCAACCACTATGGAGAACTGTATGGGAGTCCTCAGAAAACTAAAAATAGGACTACTGCATGACCCAACAATCCAAAAGAAAGAAAATTGGTGTATCAAA
Organism: Callithrix jacchus; assembly: GCF_049354715.1. NCBI lineage: Eukaryota > Metazoa > Chordata > Mammalia > Primates > Cebidae > Callithrix > Callithrix jacchus. Next base: position 24,135,743 of record NC_133524.1, read on the forward strand.
AAGAGATATCTGCACTTCCATGTTTATCGCAGCACTGTTCACAATAGTCAAGATTTTGAAACATCAACATCTGTGTCCAACAATAGATGACTGGATAAAGAAAATGTGTTACACGTGCACAATGGAGTACTATTCTGCTATAAAAAGGAAGGCTATTCTGTCATTTGCAACAACATGGATGAAACTGGAGATCATTATGCTAAGTGAAATAAACCAGGCATGGAAAGGTAAGTTTTCCATGTTCTCACTTATTTGTGGGAAGTAAAAATTAAAACAATTGAACTCATGGAGATATAGAATAGAATGCTGGTTACCAGAGGCTGGGAAGGACAGTGGAGGGGAGGAGGGAAGTGGGGATGATTAATGGGTACAAAAACTATAGAAAGAGTGAATAAGAAGTGGGGATGATTAATGGGTACAAAAACTATAGAAAGAGTGAATAAGGTCTAGTATTTGCTAGCACAATAGCATTAACTATAGTCAATAATTTAATTGTACATTTAAAAATAACTAAAAGAGTATAATTGCATTGCTTCTAACACAAAGAATAAATCCTTGAGGTGATGATACCCCATTTATCCTGATGGAATTATTACACATTGTCTGTATTAAAATATCTCATGCATCCCACAAATATATACACCTACTATGTACCCATAAAAATTAAAAATTAAAAAAATAAAAGAACAAAACATTGCCTCACTTCTAAGCAGCTCACTCACTTGTCACTGAGGAGACACATTAGGTGGTACCCTGCCATGTCTGACCTGCAGACTCTGGCAGAGAGATGGATGAAAGAAGTTTGCAGACAGAGGTGTTTTGCCTATGAGAGCACAGCTAGAGGACCCCACAGCTTACAGACACAGAGTTTGGCCATGCAGCCCCAATATGCCGGAGACACTCATATTTATTTTAGAACAGATTAAATGACAGTGGTCTCGAGCAAACACCATTAGTAGGTGTTTAACATTGCCAAACCCCTGAGTAGAGCAGTCATGAGTGCAGATGATCAAAGGTGAGTTTTAGGACAACACAAGTAAACAAGCTATCTAGATAAACTCCTCTACATTCTCTTGTTATCTGCCTTTTGCCCTGAGACTCTGGATAAGAGAATTTGGCTGCCTTCATCCATAATTTTCTTCCAAAGCTTTTGCAAAACCTTCTGGCCTTCCAAGAAGGTTTGCATCATTCCTATAATTTTTCCCACTACCCTGACCAATCTCCTACAGTAGCCTGTGATAAAAGTTTCTCAGTCAGACCTTTAAAGTGTCAGACTTTAGTCTCCTTTCCCTGTAAGTTAATTTTTGCTAGCCTGGAATAAGTCAGCCTCAGAGAAAGCCTATTTGCCTCAGCTATTTACCTTGCTGTTTACCTCACTAAGGTAAATTTTCTGTACAGAGGCAAATCTTCTATACGAAAGACAGCTTTTCAAAAGTATTCCTGTGGTTTGCAGTTCCTCCAAATAGACATATAGAAATATGCCAAAGAAGTATACTTTGGAGTGAAATATTCTGATTCCTTCAATAGCAATAAACGCCTACACTGACAAGAAGAAAGAGCCCAAATAAACAACCTAACATTATGCCCCAAGGAGCTAGAAAAAGAACAAATAAAACCAGAAAAATCTAATAAAATTTAGTAAATGAAGGGGAAAGCAACATTAAAATAATAAATCTAAAAATATATTATCTCCAGTAAAGACATATTGCTAAAGAATGTGTATAATATTCAAGTAAGGCTGAAAGCATGCAAATAATACCATGTATTGTCTACACTGTATACTACTTACATACAATAAAAGTTTTTAAAAACATGCTCAGAAATGAAACATACCAAATACAGCAGAGGAGGTGTGCAGTCAGGTTTTCACTCTTTAAAAACTACATTTGTGTGACTGTTGAAGTTGGGTGATGAGATATTGAATGCATTGGGTGTACTCTCTGTCTACTTTGGGTTCTATTTAAAAATTTTGATGATAAAGTTACCATATAGAACAAACAACTGTAAAAAAAAGATATCAAAAAAGCTTTAAGACAACTGGAAAATTTTTTATCATAGGCTGGGTATTAGATAACATTAAGAAAATTTTACTAATTCTTCATGTATAATAATAGTGGAACTGCCTTTGCAAAAATTATAGCTGATGAGATTATGACAGTGAAAGAGATCTGACCTAACCAACTCCCTTTTGCTTCAAACCTTGAAGCTGTCTTTTCTCATTCCTAGGCATAGACCAAGCTAACTTTGGGAGAAATTTATAGTTTAAATATTAGCCCTTTACCAAAACTAAACTATTCTTGTAAAACTAATGAAAGGCCACCAAGTTAGGATGAGAGGAGCTCGAATTCTTCATGATTACCAGCAATATTCCAGAGATCATAAGATTTGCAACTTTCCCAATTACTACAGAAGATAACATCACTATGTAGAATCTAAGATTGGCCTTTTGAGATGTCATTTCAGGTTTTTGCATTTCTGACAACAAGATGGGCTCCACCTGGACCTGCCAACCAGTCCTGTGGCCCCCACCCAGGAACTGACTCAGCATAAGAGGACAGCTTCAACTCCCTATGATTTCATGTCCAAGCCAACCAATCAGTACTCCTGAATCACTGGTTCCCTATGCAGCAAATTATTCTTAAAAACTCTGATCCTCAAATTCTCAAGGAAACTGATTTGAGTAATAGTAAGTCTCCAGTCTCCTGTACAGCCAGCTCTGTGTGAATTAAACACTTTCTCTATTGCAATCCCCTGTATTAATAAATTGGCTCTGCCTAGACAGCAGGCAAGAAGAACCCATTGAGCTGTCACAATGGCACAGTGGTCATGTGAATGAAACAAATGATTTCAGTAATTCATACCAAAATATTTACAGCTGAACAACATGATGTCTAGGATTTTCTTTTAAAATATTCTAACAAAATTTTAAGAAGGGGTAGAGAAGGATAGGTGAAAATTCAATTGGCAAAATGTTGCTAATTGTTAAAACTGAATAAAGGTTACATGAGTATTCATTATAACATATATTTCACTTTGGTATATTTAACTTTTTATACACAATAGTATGTTATACTACTATAGGGGCTAAGGGAAAACTCCCCTTTGACCTCTGAAATTTCACTGAAAAATTAACTGATAAAAGGCAGATTAATAGGAGAAATGGCCTACAAACTTATTAGCATGCACAGGGGGGAATCACAGAGTGATAACTCAGTATCTCATGGGGCCCAGATATTTATATAGCCTTATTTCAGAGGGGAACAGGGAGATGGGAAATATAGGTAATATTGTTGAGGGGCAATAAGTGATTACTAGGGAGAATGAGCAGATCAAGGAACAGAGATTAACTTGTAAGTGGTTCCCTTTGGAAACTGAATGAGCCTGAGAGACAGACATTATCTTGTGAAAGGGTCTGTTCAGTCCTGGTTATATTCCTGGTCTTTTCTATAATAAATAATGAGATAACAGGGAAGGGAAGTAAGAACAATTGTTCTCCTTGGTGGGGGGGTCCTTCTGATTTTTATGTAAATAGGAGAAAAGACTCCTCCAGTGTCTGTTGGTCTCTAAGAGCATTTAATTCAAATTATTCATTTTACCAGGGAGTCTTATTTTGGGATGAAGGTCCCTGTACTCCTTCAGTATATTATATTAAAATGTTATGATTGAAAATGCTGGAGGTAGGTACACAGATAGTCATATTTCTTCTTTTTATATGTTAGAAATACTGCTTAATTTTAAAAAGAGAAAAAAACTTATTTAAAAAATTGTAGGAGAGAGATCCAAGATGGCTGATCACTAGCAGCTCGGGATTGTAGCTCCCAGTGAAAGCACAGAGAACGAGAGGATGCCACACTTTCAGACAAATTTTTGTTGCTCACGGACCAGGAGATTCCCAGCCGAGGAGCCCCACAGGTCGCCAGAGTGACTCTTGTGGCTGGCACGGCAGTTTTGCTGGCACCTCAGTGCGGTGGTTCTTGGTGCAGAGTAAATGGGACTGCGTCCCCTTTTGGTTGACGTTTGGAGCTCTGGGAAGGCAGAGTCACCTATTCAGCTGATTGAAGGATGGACTCAAGAAGGAAGCCAGAACAGAGACTCCCAGGCAGAAAAGCACCATCAATCTTAATGCTGCTGTTTTAGCCGGTGCAGTGGGTTGCTCAGATTCCAGCACTGGGAATCAACAAATTGGACTTCCACTCAGAAACCTAATTAGAAAGTCGGTGATTACAAAGATGACAGATGGATAAATTTATAATGAAGGGAAGAAACCAGCCTAAAAAGACTTAGAATACCCAAAATCAGAATGCCTCTCCCTCTACAGGGGATCACAGCTCCTCATCGGCAACAGAACAAGGCCTGATGGAGAACAAGTGTGTTCCATTAACAGAAGTAGGCTTCAGAAGGTGGATGATAAGAAACTTCTGGGAGTTAAAAAAACTTGTTCTAACCCAATACAAAGAAACTAAGAACTCTAAAAAAAAGGTTTGATGAAATGCTAATGAGAATAGACAATATAGAGAGGAATATAAGTGAATTAATGGAGTTGAAAAACACAACACGAGAACTTCGTGAAGTATGCACAAATTTTAACAGCCGAATTGATCAAGCAGAAGAAAGGATATCAGAGGTCAAAGACCAACTTAATGAAATAAAATGAGAAGGCAAGATTAGAGAAAAAAGGATAAAAAGGAATGAGCAAAGTCTCCAAGAAATATGGGACTACGTGAAAAGACCTAATCTACGTTTGATAGGTGTACCTGAATGCGACAAAGAGAATGAATCCAAGCTGGAAAATACCCTTCAGGATATTATTCAGGAAAATTTTCCCAACCTGGCAAGATATGACAATATTCAACTCCAGGTAATACAGAGAACACCACAAAGATATTCATCAAGAAGAGCAACCCCAAGGCACATAATCGTTAGCTTCACCAGGGTTGAAATGAAGGAGAAAATACTAAGGGCAGCCAGAGAGAATGGTCAGGTTACCCACAAAGGGAAGCCTATCAGACTCACAGCAGATCTCTCAGCAGAAACCCTACAAGCCAGAAGAAAGTGGGGGCCAATATTCAACATCCTTAAAGAGAAGAACTTTCAACCCAGAATTTCATATCCAGCCAAACTAAGCTTCACAAGTGAAGGAAAAATAAAATCTTTTGTGAACAAGCAAGTACTCAGAGATTTCATCACCACCAGGCCTGCTTTACAAGAGCTTCTGAAAGAAGCATTAAACAACCAGTATTAGCCTTTCCAAGAATATACCAAAAAGCAAAGAGCATCAACATAATGAAGAATTTACATCCACTAATGGGCAAAACAGCTAGCTAACATCAAATGGCAGTAATAAACTCACATATATTATTATTAATCCTAAATTTAAATGAACTAAATCTTCCAATCAAAAGACACAGCCAAAACCCACTGGTATGCTGCATTCAGACCCATCTCACATGCAAGGATACACAAAGACTCAAAACAAAGGGATGGAGAAAGATTTACCAACCAAACGGAGAGCAAAAATAAATAAATAAATAAAAAGCAGGAGTTGCCATTCTCGCCTCTGATAAAATAGATTTTAAAGCAACAAAGATCAAAAGAGGCAAAGAAGGTCATTACATAATGGTAAAAGGATCAATGCAACAAGAAGAGCTAACAATCTTAAATATATACGCACCCAATACAGGAACACCCAGATACATAAGACTTATAAAGAGACTTAGACTCCCACACAATAATAGTGGGAGACTACAACATCAATATTAGATCAACGAGACAGAAAATTAACAAGGATATCCAGGACTTGAACTCAGATCCGGAACAAGTAAACTCAATAAACATTTATAGAACTCTCCACTTTAAATACACAAAATATAGACTTTTATCAGTACCACATCACACCTACTCACAGGTTTAAATGAAATATTGCTTGGCTACTTATTTGTTATTTTCTTCCCTCTTTTTTCCTGTCTCCATTATTAAGCACAATTATTGGCATAAAAGAGGTTTTCAATACCCATTTTTAGACTGCATTCTGGCCAGGGCAATAAAGAAACACTCCTGTTCTCTCTCCCCCTTCCTCTTTCTTCCTCTCCTTCATTTTTTTCTTTTTTCTTTTTCATTTTTTCCAAAAAAATAATTGTATACATTCCCCATATAAACCTTACCAGTTTCTCACAAATATTTCTGTAATACTACTCCTTAAAAGCTCAAAAGAGCCTACATGTCCTGCAAAGTAGACTTTTTAAAAAGACCTTTATCTCAGAAATGTCATATGTTCTAGAAAAACCCCAAGACCTCAGAATTCATTTTTTAAATGAAAATTTCAAAAATGCAGGAGGCTCCTTAACTTGTTTTCTCTTTGTATTTCCAAAGATCTGTCATGCCCTTTTAATACAATGCCTTCTTTATCCCCCAAAAGAATTCCTGCTGCTTAACATCTCTGTGGAACCCCTATGGTGCTATGAAGTAGGTAAATAAAATATGCCCCCCTTGGAGGAGAAGTGTTTATCCATAAGAAGTAATTTACCTCTTGGAGCCAAAACATACCCATTTCACTCCCAGAAGAACATCGTATGCTTTGTCCTGTCAAAATGTAGGACTGTGCATGGGGAAGGCAGAGAGGGAGATAAAATTCGCCAAGTTAATGAATCAGGAGGCATGGAATATAGGAGAAGTACCAGGCCTAGAGCCAGCCCCACCATATATTGGCTGCATAGCCTTGTACAAGCTGTTTTAGTGTCTACATTTCACAGAAGTTATAATTAGTTTATATCGGGGGTCTTTAATCCTGGCTGCACCTTAGAATTCGTGGAGATCTTTTCAAAACTTCTAATGCCTGGGCCCTACCCCACTCAAAAATCTCGGGGACAGATTTGAAGTAAGAACCATCCTTAATGCTCCTCAGATGAGTCTAAGGTGCAATCAGGGTGGTGGCCCACTGGTTTTGTAACTGCCCGGTGGGTTAATTTTGCCTGCTGCCCAAATAGAGCTGATTTATCAAGACAGAGGAATTGCAATAGAGAACGAATTTAACTCATGCAGAGCTGGCTGAATGGGAGACCAGAGCTTTATTATTACCTAAATCAGTCTCCTAATCTCAGATACTAGGGTTTTTCAAGCATAGTTTGGTCGGTAGGGGGCAAAGGAGTGGTGAGTGCTGACAGGTTGGGTCAGAGATTATATCACAGGAAGTCCCCTTGTGCTGAGTCAGTTCCTGGATGGGAGTCACAGAACCAGTTGGCAGGCCCAGGTGGAGCCATCAGTGGTCAGAAATGCAAAAACGTGAAAAGACATCTCAAAATGCCAGTCTTAGGTTCTACAATAGTGATGTTATCTGCAGGAGTAATAGGGGAGGTTGCAAATGTTGTGGTTAATTTGTCAGTCTTACAAAGGCAATCTGGTCCCCAGGCAAGAAGGGAGTTTATTTTGGGAAAAGGCTATTATCATCATCTTTGTTTCAAAGTTAAACTATAAACTAAATTCCTCTCAAATAGTTTGTCCTATGTCCAGAAATGAACAAGGGCAGCTTCAAGTATAAAAGCAAGACGGAATTGGTTAGATTAGACCTATGAACTGTCATAACTTTCTCACTGTTATAATTTTTACAAAAGTGGTTTCGATCTAGATCTTGAAGGTCCCCTCCAGTTACCATTCTACTTGGATATATCTGTATGAAACTGTGATAGCTACAGTTTTTGCCTTCCTGTTTCTTCCACACCTTCTTCTAGTCACAACTACCTTCTGTTGGAAAACATGTACTATGTTCTGTGAGGTTATTGCCTCCCTCATCTTATATTGAACATTATTCCAGTATTGTTATACTAAATAAAGTATATACCATAAATAACAATCAAGCAATCATTATAGCCCAATAAACATTAAACAACTTAGGAGTTCACAGACTGACGGACCTAAATAAAAAATCCTAAAATCACAGTTGTTTGATTTTTTTGTGAATTTCACAAGAAACATATAAAGATATATTCAGTGATCAAATCCCTAAGATTCTATAAAGCTCTATTTATGACAATTGCCTGCTCCACTAAGCCCCTAAACTTTTTTCTGTTAAAGAATATTTACAGAGTGGACATTCAAATCCAGAAAATCTGAATCCAGAACTTCTACTCTTAACTACAAGCTCATTATCATCCCAGAATAATGGGATATGTTGTTTATTTATTTGTCTTGAAATTAATAGAGGGTCAGTAACCCTTTCAGAATCATTACTGGTGATGCAAAAAATTTAGCTATGCTCTGAATTTAAATATTGTATTAATGTATTAAATTTAAATGTAAATTACTGTATTAAAACAAAAAAAAACATGTTACCATGTGGATATTCCTTTAACTTACTTCTACAAGTAGGGAAAATTCATATTTAAGTTATTTGTCCTCAGGCCACTTTTGTCTTAAAGGTCTAATCTATCTGCTATAAATTTACCCTCCAAGTCCAAACAACTTATTGAGCATGATTGTGACTCAGTTTCTCTCACTACCTCTGACAACTTGGGTAAATACTTGAGACTAGGACATAATGGAATTCTTTGTACTATTTTTGTAACTTTTTCTAAGTCTGAAATTATTTCAAAATGAAAAAAATATTTAATTTAGTATCATGTGGTTATTCTAATAAAAACACTTTGGTACAACTGTTTAGAGGGAACCAGTAAAGATAAATATGATTTTTAAAAGGCCAGAGGTATATTTTTAATATAAAATTGAAAGTTAGAAAGTTACATGAAAGGTACATAAAACTGTATGTCAACAGACTTGTTTTTGTTGACTATTCACATCAGAGAAGACTTGAGGGAACTGTTACTTCAGAATTAACCTGTAATGGATTACTCTCTGGGCATTTTCCACATTTGTTTCCCCTTCAGTTTCAGTGTCACCTAATCCCTTCACTGTGCATATTAAAACTTTAGATAAGGAACAGAAACATTAGAGAAATACTGGATAGACACTTATGATGAAGTTGAGGCAAAAATGTCCCAAGAGGACCAGCAGAAGGAGTGGAAGACAAAGAAGAAGAAAGAAAGTCAATGCACTTGGTCCCAACGTGCAGGGGGGAAAATGTTGCTGCCCTCTATTCCTCCTTCCTAGCCCCCTGATTAACTCATCATTCCTAAAATGCCCTCATAAAATTCTAGCCAAATTCAATGTGGCTAATCATTTTCATTTCCTGCCAACTGCTAGGAAAATGTGCTTCCTCAGTGAAAACGTCAACAAATCTCTTAATCTTGCCATCATCTGTAAAAAGAGTATGTAAGATTTTTCCTGTTTGAGACCTGTCCTCATAAAACACACCTTTTTTGTTTTTACCTCTTCAGAGAAAGTAAATTCAGTTGGGGATATAAATAAATAATGGTTTCAACCTTGAAAAAGGAACTATGGCATAAATTAAGTCAATCTTAAAAATTAATTTTAAAATTACATTAAAAGTATGCTCTTTTCTAAATAAATCAGCACTTTTTAAATCTGTTTAAATTATTATGTTCCTTAGTGAGTAAACCTAGACATTTCAAACCTGGTCATGGGTCCTATTCGTAACTGTCATACCTCCACAAGCAGGAAGATGCTAATTAAACAAAGTCAAGCAGCACTTTCTGTCAGGTCTCCATATGCAAGCCTGGAACCAGAAAGTCTGAAGTCCTGCCTGCCTTGGCTAATCGTCTCCCATGCCCCACCTGCATTGGCCATTGTCCCTAATCACCCAGCCGAGCTTCCCTGGACAAGCCCCTCACCGCCCCCCTGCCATCCTAACTGTTCTTATGATAAATGTGAATACCTCTCACCCCATCCTGCTACCTTAACTGTTCTTATGATAATGTGAATGCTCTTTGCCCCATTCTGCGATCTTAACTGCTCTTCCACCTTACCCAACCCGCCATTGTAACTGAACTTGTGGTCATGTATACTCCTTGCCCCTACCCCCACCACTGTAACTGATCTTACTTTGTAACACCCCGCCCCCCAAAACTACCCCAACTTATAAAACCAATTCCTACCCTTACTCCCTTCACCTGTCCTTTCTCAAATTCAGCCTGCTTGCACCCAAGTGAGAAATAAAACAGCCTTGTTGCCTACACAAAGCCTGTTTGGAAGATCTCTTCATTAAATGCATTTAATATTCAGTACTATTGCATGGGAATAACACTTTGGAACCCACTCTTCACTTTTCAGCCCTTATCAGTTGAGATGTCATATTTTGGAAATTCACATTTCCATTATACATTATGTGTAATACTAAGTTTATTTTTGAAAAATGGTGAGTAGATAATAAGCTCTAACATAATTTGCAGATAGCTGAAAGGACTTTCACCTCATTCTTCTCAGTGGGGTCTTTTGGTATGATTACATCTCCATGATGAGGGAAGGGACTCATCTAAGCCAAGATGGGTGGCAGCATTTAACATATCCATGGTCCCTGCCCAGAAAAGCCATGTACAAAAATGTCACTCAGACCAGAGGCCTGAAAAGAGTTGGAAACCCTCTAACAGGAATTGACCAAGGAAAATAAAAAGGCTTTAGCGCTTGTCTAGGCCAAAGTAAATAACAAATATACTTTACAGAAAGAGCAATGATCCAGAAATGAGATCTAGGTTCTGGCCTAGGCTCTGCCACTAGTTGGATAAGTTTTATTGAGAAAATTTTGCATTCATTTTTAAAGGGTTTATATATTTTCCTAAAGTCATTTACGGAGCTTAGGACAACAATCACAAAGTTAGATAAATTTCAAGGTATATATCCAACATTAATATTCTGTGACAGTGTGAGACAATACAAACCTTTGAAGCACATTACTAAATAATACCAGACTCTTATTAGAGTAGGTTTGGACCTGAGGTTGGAAAGCCAAAACCAAAGAATTTTCACCAGTGTTGGGACTCAGAAAACCACCCAAAAATGAAGGCCCCAGAAGCAGTCTCAGAAGCAAAAGCTTTTCTCTGACCTTTTCCTGCCCATCTGTCTCAGTCTTATTTGCCTCCAGGGCTACCCACTGAAACTAAAATATCTCTTCCCCAAAGCAAGTTATAGAAACTAGAACCTCTTTTTTCCAAAGCCATTCATAAACCTAAAAATACTACTCTAATTTTTTCTTTTCCTCTTTATATTAAAACTAGCTAGAAATAATTATCTGACCTACCTTAGGAAGGAATGCATGCTCAGAGAGATCAAGAAAAATTGAGACACACAAACCTTGAAGGGTTCCCTCATTCAGTGTTTATCATTAGATTATACTCTTTTCCTCCAATCATATTTCTACACAGCTATCCACACCTTGTTGAACCTTAAATGGGCAATTTTACCTTTACCTTTGGGTCTTCATTCTGAAGGCTCCCATGTATACATGTTAAATAAATTTATGTGCCTTTCCCCCTATTAATCTGCCTCATGTCAGTGATTTTTCAGTGAAATTTAGGGAGGTAATGACTTCAGCTCCCTTTGTTGCTATGTGCAGGGTCGCCAAAGCTACTCTGCTCTTCTGAAAGTCACAGTAAAAAATCTAGAACTTGATCAGCTGGTAATAGGGTAAAAATCTCTTTCCAGTCAGGCTCTCGATCTCTCTCTCTCTCTCTCTCTGTGCAATCTGGTTGAACAGATAATATAAATCACTGTTTGTCTCCTGTGAGATTTTAATTAATGGGAAAAAAATAATTGTCACTAGTCTTGGGGTACCAGTGACTAGTCTCTGGTGTACTTTTTGATACTTTCTAGTTATAAATATTCATATTGTTTAATCCATTTCCTCCAAGAAATAGTCTTTACCTTTGTCTTTTTCTTTCTCTATTGTTCTGTCATAAAGAGGAGTATTAGATAAAGTTCTTTCTTCTCTAGTTTTATGTCCTTGAGAATTTGACTTGTGATCAAGTGGGAGAACTCTCTCTTGATCTTCACCATATGGGGCCACGATTTTTGGGTGACATCAGGTGGCCAGTCTAAAAATGGCTGGGAAAACAATAATTTTTGTTTCAAATCAAGCCCATAGAATAGTTTGTCATATAACGTGCCATCCATAAGAAGCTTTTGTCTTCTCAACCCTATTGCCTGGTTAATACTAAAAATGTCCAATCCCAAGAGGGCCTACCCAGTGTCACAGATTAAGGGACCTAGGACTGGCAGTCCCCCCACACAAATCTGTGGGTTATCAGAGGCAAACAACATCCTTAATTGCCTATGACAAGAGTCTTTTGCTATCTCAGCCTATTCCTAAGAGTAAATTTTTTTGGAAGAGAGCTTTAAAATTATTTCTTCTATGCCTTAAAATGACATCCCAAACTTTACATAAGAGACTTTTAAAAATAGAGTTGCTATTAAAAGAAACTATACCATTAAAAATTCTAGTTGTCAATGGCCAAAAAATTAATTCTTTAAATTGACTAAAACTCTTAAATTAAAAAATATTTAGAGATCTCTCATTCTAAACAATTACCTTATATTTATGACAAGATCAATTTTTTAAAAGACACATAATAGTGTCATGCCTAGGCTTAAAAATTCTCTTAACTAAATTAAAAACCAAAAACAAAAAGCTAACCTAAATCAACATTAAAATTCCCTTATGAAAAATCCCCTGGGAGTAACAACAGAAGCCATGCTGCCTTGTGGTCTAATAATTACCATTCTACACTTTCATTGCCATTGCCTGGGTTTGATTCCTGGTCAAAAAATCCTACTCATTTAGCATTTGTGTGACTTAATGTTTTGGGGGTGCCCATTTGTTATTAATCATTTTCTCTTCTATAGATAGTTTTTTATTTCCTGTCTTCCACTTTCTGAGAAGACATCTGGAAGTTTGGATCTTTATGTATAGATGGTCAGCTATAAAACTGAGACCCTAAAAAATATGGTCAAACAAAAATGTGGATTATATATATTTCATTATTAAGAAAACTTTTCTTTCTTTAAGCCATCTTTTGGGATGGTTCTAGATCTTGTGGGGACTGCTTTGTACATTTTATAGATGCCTCATGCATTCTTGGTTAAGTCATAAGATTAACCAAGTCTTAACCATGGTTAAGACTTAACTTTAAAGGTATCTATAGTTTAAACAACAACAAAAAAAAACTTCATGTTTGTTGATATATAGACTACTCAAGAAGTTCACTAAAACATCTGATATAAACTACAAACCAGAAAAATTATCAGATTGCCACTATCTGCTCTCACTCCATCTAAAGATCCTTCCAGCCTAACATCTAAAAATCTTCTCAACTGGCTGCCCTCTGGACTCAAAAACTGAGTATACAGTTTATTCTAACCATTAATATTTATTTTTATTTAGTTTCCATGGAAATGCCTCTTATCTGATTGTCAAATAATATAGAGGCCTGACTTTGGTGAAAGTCTATCTATAACATCACTGCCTAAAATGAGATACAAGTATTAATATTAACTGTTTAACTGAACTGGCCTATTATCAGGACTTAGAGACTTATTCATACGGCTTACAAGACAATCCACCAACCCAACTTCTGATTGTGAAACTTCTTGAGGAATGTTGGGGCTCAGAAAACAATACCCCAAAATGAAGTCCTCAGAATCAGTCTCAGAAGCAAAAAAATTTCTCCAACCTTTCCCTGCCCTCCTATCTTTTAATCACATTCTCTCCCAAGGCTAGCCATAGAAACTAAAATCTCTCTTCCCCAAGGCAAGCATGGAAACCAGAACTCCTTCTCCCTAAAGCTAGCTATAAAACCTTTAAAAAATGAGAACACATGGACACAGGGAGGGGAACATCACACACTGGGGTCTGTTGTGGGGTGGGGGTCTAGGGGAGGGATAGCAGAGGGTAGGGAGGTTGGGGAGGGATAACATTAGGAGAAATACCTAATGTAGGTGATAGAGGCAACAAACCACCATGGCATGTATATACCTATGTAACAACCCTGCAAGATCTGCACATGTACCCCAGAATTTAAAGTATAATAAAAATAAAAATAAAAAAATTTATCTAAGTTTCCCTCCACCTTTCTATATAAAAATTGGCTATAAAAAATTATCTGACCTATGGGGTCCTACCCTACATCCAAAAGGAAGGAATGCATGCTCAGAGATGCCAAGAAAAATCTAAACAGACCTTGATGGGTTTCCCCACTAAGTGTATTAGCATTATATCATACCCATTTCTCCAATCATATTTCTACATAGCAGTGCATATTTTGTCAAACCTAAACACAAAAATAGACAATTTCTCCTGTATCTTTGGGTCTTCATTCTGAAGGCTCCTGTGTATACACGTTAAATCAATTTATATGCCTTTTCTCTTATTAATCAATTACTTCACCTAACTAATTTTTTAGCAAGCCTTAAGAGGGCCAAAAGTTCCTCTTGACCCCTACACCAGGAACATGAGAACATGAGAGAAAAGGAAAAACATAGTTTTTAAAAAGATGTAGGGAATCTGAAAACAGTATCAATAAACATGAGTGATCTCACAATTCTACCAAGAAACAGCCCTACTTAACATGTTAGAAGTATTCTGCCTTTCCCTTAGAGCAAATAGGTCTCTCATTATTATTTATCTTTAACTGTGTTAAGGAGTTTTTGTTTGTTTTAAGACAAGGTCTCATTCTGTCGCCCAGTCTGGAGTCCAGTAACGTGATCTCAGCTCACTGTAGCCTTGACCTCCTTACCTCCTGGGCTCAAGTAATCTTCCTATGTCAGCCTGCAGAGTAGTGCACCACCACACCTGGCTATTTTTCACATTTTTTGCAGAGCCAGGATTTCACCATGTTGTACAGGCTGGCCTCAAACTCCTGGGCTCAAGCGATCCTCCTGCCTCAGCCTCCCCAAGTGCTGGGATTACAGGCATAAGCCACCATGCACAGTGGAGGAGTTTTCTTAAGGTTACATGACTTTGGGCACTTCTGAAATTAGGGAGCTATAAAAAAAATGAAAAATGACCCACATTTATTTTATTCTGTATCACCAGCCTAATTCTACGCCCTTCTGGGTTACATAGTCAGTTAGCAACAGCCTATTGACTATGAATTTGGTATAGAGCATTGTACTGGGGAATAAGAATTACAAAAATAACCAAAAAAGACAGACCCTGCCCTCAGAGAGCTCACAATTGCATTGAAAACACAGATATGCAATCAGTAATATGATTTGCAAATATACGTATGATTTTCAAATATATAAACACATTCACAAATATGCCTGTATACATACATGTGATGTATTCATGAAATGCTCACTTGAATAACTAAATGAAAAAGACAGACAAGATTAAATGTTGGTAAGGATTTATAGCAATTACAATTCTAATAAAATGATGGTGGGAAGTAAATTTGTATAATCACTTTGGAAAACTGTTTGTGAGTATCTACTACAACTGAATGAACATATGTATACCCTATAGCCCAGGAATTCCTCTTCTAGGTATGTACTAGACAGTAATGTACATATATGTTCTTCAAAAGATATTTACAAGATTAACAGCAGCATTATTCAAAATAGTTAAAAACTGGAAACAACACAAATGGCCCTCTGTAACAAACTAAACAGTTAACATGGTATATTCATTTAAAGAAAAGATATACAATTATGGAAATGAAAAAACTACAGATACAGATAATAACATGAATAATTTCCCAAACAAGGCTGAGTTTGAGTGGAGTTGAGACAGTGTTAGGCGAATGTTGGCAGAAAGAAATGAAAAACAAGAGAGTATACACCACATGATTCCACTTATATCAAGTATAAAACCAGGCAAAACTAATCTATGATATTAGAGGTCAGATTAGTGACCACCCTCCAGAGAGAAAAAAAGGAGTTTCTTGGGTGCTGGGAATGGTCTGTTTCTTAATCTGGGTACTGGTTACATGGGTGTGTCCACTTTGTGAAAATTAATTGAGCTGTACATTTATAATGTACATGCATACAGATGCATGATATTCTTCAATAAAATTTACATAAAAATATACATCTTTATATACCCCCCAACCCAAATACATTCAGGATAAACAAACAGCCCATCATAAATACCAAGGAATCCTATATGGAGGAATAAAAATCCTGTATGTAGAAATACGTAGAAATCAGAATAAGATGGGGTGCAACTGAGAAGATATCTCAGTGAATTTTTAGTCAGGTTCTGAAGAAAGAGCTTACAAATTGGAGGGAGGAGTGGCGAGAAGTTTATAGCAGTTAAAAAGATGTTTTCCAATGAGATAAATAACACGTATAGAAGCACTAGTGATGGTATGGCTTAAGTTGAGATTTTTTTTAATAACCTGGAAAAGTGTAAACTATAAAACTAATATAGGCTTTTGACTTTCTCTTTGTTTTTTTGAGACAGAGTCTCACTTTGTTGCCCAGGCTAGAGTGCAGTGGCTCACTCAACCTCTGCCTCTCGGGTTTAAATGATTCTCCTGCCTTGGCCTCCAGAGTAGCTGGGATTACAGGCCTATGCCACCACCTGGTTAATTTGTATATTTTCAGTAGAAAAAGACCATCTTGGCCAGGCTGGTCTTGAACTCCTGACCTCGTGATCCACCTGCCTCTGCCTCCCAAAGTGCTGGGATTACAAGTGTGAGCCACCGTGCCCAACCCTGGACTTTTGACTTTCTGTTCTTCTTACTCTGGATTCCTATGTTACAGTGTAGTATTGTGTCAGACCCCATCCCCCTCCCCAAGGGCTGGTACCAAGTCTTACTCATTTTTATATTACTACCATCTGAAACAAAAGCTATGACCTCAGATTAAAAATGCTTATAGTTTTTGTTAACTAATAATGAATAAGCAACTGGCAAATTAATCAAATAGGTATATAAAAAATGTCTCATACTGTTTTCTGCTTGTGCATTGTTTAAGTTAAAATCATAGAGTTAGGGGTGTCAGAAATTTTCTGAAGCAGACCACAGTCCCCAGCTGTGGCTTAGTAAGCAAGGAAAACCAAGGATTTCTCCTTCTGATCCAGCAATTGGCACAATGCCAGTTGAGTCAGTGACCGGTAGAGCAGGTGGTGACACATTCTAATCACAGCCCAGCTCTAGGCAAGCAGCAGCTGCTAAGGGTTCCTGCTGGCCTTAGTAAGGTTTCCAGGCCCAGCCAGCCAAGAGCAGCCCTAGTTAAAACCTGCCAGCAGTTTTCCCATCTGTCTGCCTCATGCTACTTGCAACACTTCACACATCTCACCCCAAAGTGCAGTGGGACTCTTACTCCCTGTCTCTACTAAAAATACAAAAATTAGCCAGACATGGTGGTGGACATCTGTAATCCCAGCTTATTTGGGAGGCTGAGGCACAAAAATCTCTTGAACCCAGGAGGTGGAGGTTGCAGAGAGCTGATATGGTGCCACTGAACACCAGCCTGGGCAACAGAGCAAGACCCTGTCTCAAGAAAAGAAAAAAGAAAAAAAAAGAAACAATAGGCAGAAGTGGCTTAGCACACAGTACTAGGGCTATCTTCCCCAAAGCTTTGACTACAGCAACCAATGAGAGGATTACCTCTGCAAGGAGACTCAAATCACAGCCGCTTCATGCTGATTATCAGTTCTTTGCTACCTCCACAGCAATTCTAGGGGTTCATGCCAGGTTTGAGGGTGGGGTCCCCGGTGGGGAGGGAAAAAGGGTGCAGGCCACAGTGAGTCAGGATTCTAAGAGGAAACAGAGTGAGGAAGCTGTGAGGGCCTTTTTAATAACTGGCTTCCTGAGCTGCAACTGGAAATCAGAGCCCTCTGGTTATGGACACTGGATTTTTCATGTCCCAGAGAACGGTTGTTATATGTTTTTTTTTTCTCTCTGAGAGGCCAATGCAAACATTTCAGGGACTCAGAAGAGTACATTGTGTCCTCCCTAACTCTCAGTGACTCCTGCTCATTTTCCCTGAGATGTAATGGAAAGAAACCTGGACCAATTATCAGGCTGGGTTCAAACTCCATTTAAGCTGTGCTTCTCCATTCTAGCTGTGCCACTCCAGGCAAATTAGTTCCTCTGCTGATAAAATAGTATCATCACAAAGCTCAATGATAAATACTAACTTGGTCTCCAGCATATGTCAGGCACTGCTCTATCTGCTCATTCTGGATTTACCACAACCCCCTTGGGTAGAAGCTAATATTACTACCCTTTATACTGAAGGAAACCAAAGTATTTCACCCTGAAAATATATTTCCTTGACATACTTCAATATGGCTATTCAGAAGGGCTGGAAATACAAGAATAGCTAAGAAGCTGCCTTTTGTGGGAAAGATATGTATCTGTAGAGAAAATCTGCACGGATGCTGCCAAGCCATCTCTGAGGCCCTCCCTTGTTCAGAAGATTAACTGAGAGTCTGACATCTTTCAAGGTCTGAAATTCACTAGCTCTCTGGAGAGGTTTCTTCTATATAACACAACTCCCTTTGTTAGCTAATCCTCCTCTTCTCCCCCTCCCCTAACCTGTCTTGCCACTGTAACCTGATTTCCACCGTAACTTGTTTGGGCCATGCTCCAAGATCACATTCTTTCTGTAACCTCAAGATGGTATATATAAGCTTCTGTACCACATTAGAGGGTTGGAGTAATCACTCTGCGACTTTCCCTCAATGCACATGAATACATTTCTATGCCTCTTCTCTTATTAATCTGCCTTTTGTCAGCTGATTTTTCGGCAGACCTTCAGGGGGCCAAGAGGCAGTTTTCTCCTGGCTCCTATGATACAGATGAAAAAATGAGGCACAGAGAGGGCATGCAACACCCCCAGGGTCACACAGCAGGTGTGAAGTTTGAATTCAGGCAAACTGGCTGCATCCCTGACCTTTTAACCACCATCTCCCAGAAGGTCAAAGTGCCTGATAAACATGCAGATGGAACTCAATACTTTGTTTTACTTTCTGAAAGGTAATGTGGTGCAATGAAAAGAACTTGGGTTTTAGAGTCAGACTAACGTAAATCCTATTTAATTGCTGTGAGAATTTGGGACAAAAGAGCCCCACCTGGCTTTCCCTACCTGGCACGTTCGCACATGGGATAACCAGACAAAGAACTTTATGTTTTAAACCCCTCTGGTCTCCAAATGGAGGTGTGGAGCCAGGTAATTCCTGCATTTGAAACCCCTCCCCCTAGCGGACTGGGGAAGAGAAGTTTCTTTAACACAGTCCCTCACTGGGATATGTGCATTTACCGGCACCAAACCTGGCACTGATGGGTACTCAAGTAAACATTCATTTTAATCTTCTTCCTAGGCAGCCATATGTAGAGCATTGAAATACACTTCTGTGAGTATCCTAATATTTTAAGGCTTTCTTCCTTCTAATAACTTATAGAAACAAACAGGACAAATAAAAGCCATACAGTCATAGTGACAGAGACAGGAGACAGCCACGAGTCCCTGGTGAAACCCCACCATCAAGCCTAAAACAGCCTGAACTGAAAAACCAGACTGCTGGTCCCGAATGAAGCCCGCCCTTTCCCGACTGATTCTTTCTGAATAATGCCCACTTGCTCATTGGGAGGATGGGTGGAGTCTGAGGAAGTTCATGCCATTTGCAGGGGGAAGGAGCCTGGCCTCTCTTGTTCCTGGGCGGTGACCTGGGATTCAATCTGTATGGCGGGGCAGGAAACCTGCTAGCAGGACTCTCGCTTTGCTGAGAGTTATTTTTCCTTTTTTCCTTTTCACTCAATAAATTCTGTTTCCCTCACCCTTCTGTGTGTCTGCAAGCCTAATCTTTCCTGGTCATGTGACAGGAGCCCAGGGTTAGCCAAACTAAGGAGAAAGTTCTGCAACAATAGTATCTCAGGATCTCTCTGAAACTTTCCTGGGATTTTTTTCTCATGGAAGGAAAGTAAGAAATAGGAAAGATGTTTAAGGAAGCACCCATCCCTGTAATAAGTGATACCAAGTAAGACAGAATGGGCAGCCAGAGTGATAGTCATATTGTTAATGTAATCAACTTGTATTCTGCCAAATTCCTCTTTTTTTTTACTAGTCTGACAGATAATGTGCCAACATCTAATGAGATTCGAAGGTGGCACAACTCACACATACATGTGAACACCCAATCGTGATGCTCATGAGCTATTCAGGCATCTCCAAATTCCTCTTGAGTTAACTAAACCTGCTGCAAAGTTGATTTAACCTCTGATAAACTGAAATGCTGCCTTATAATACAGCACTTTTTATTTTTTTATTATTTATTTATTTTTTTAATTTTTCATTGCATTTTAAGTTTTGGGGTACATGTGAAGAACATGCAAGACAGTTGCATAGGTACACACATGGCAGTGTGTTTTGCTTCCTTTCTCCCCTTCACCCACATTTGGCATTTCTCCCCAGGCTATCCCTCCCCAGCTCCCCCCACCGCTGGCCCTCCCCTTTTCCCCCCAATAGACCCCAGTGTTTAGTACTCCCCTCCCTGTGTCTATGTGTTCTCATTTTTCATCACCCGCCTATGAGTGAGAATATGCGATATTTCATTTTCTGTTCTTGTGTCAGTTTGATGAGAATGATGTTCTCCAGATTCATCCATGTCCCTACAAACAACACGAACTCATCATTTCTGATTGCTGCATAATATTCCATGGTGTATATGTGCCACATTTTCCCAATCCAGTCTATCATCAATGGGCATTTGGGTAGATTCCAGGTCTTTGCTATTGTAAACAGTGCTGCAATGAACATTCGTGTGCATATGTCCTTATAGTAGAATGACTTATAGTCTTTTGGATATATACCCAGTAATGGGATTGCTGGGTCAAATGGAATTTCTATTTCTAAGGCCTTGAGGAATCGCCACACTGTCTTCCACAATGGTTGAACTAATTTACACTCCCACCAACAGTGTAAAAGTGTTCCTATTTCTCCATATCCTCTCCAGCATCTGTTGTCTCCAGATTTTTTTAATGATCGCCATTCTAACTGGCGTGAGATGGTATCTCAATGTGGTTTTGATTTGCATCTCTCTAATGACCAGTGATGATGAGCATTTTTTCATATGATTGTTGGACTCATATATGTCTTCTTTCATAAAGTGTCTGTTCATATCCTTTGCCCAATTTTGAATGGGCTTGTTTTTTTCCTGTAAATCTGTTTGAGTTCTTTGTAAATTCTGGATATCAGCCCTTTGTCAGATGGGTAAACTGCAAAAATTTTTTCCCATTCTGTTGGTTGCCGATCTACTCTAGTGACTGTCTCTTTTGCCGTGCAGAAGCTGTGGAGTTTCATTAGGTCCCATTTGTCTATTTTGGCTTTTGTTGCCAATGCTTTTGGTGTTTTGTTCATGAAGTCCTTGCCTACTCCTATGTCCTGGATGGTTTTGCCTAGATTTCCTTCTAGAGTTTTTATGGTGCCAGGTCTTATGTTTAAGTCTTTAACCCGTCTGGAGTTATAATACAGCACTTTTTAAAATTTTCTCTCAAATCTCAAATGCTTTAAGACAAATCCACTTCTTTCTTTCATCTTAGGGTAATAAAATCATTATACAAACACTGCAAAAGCATGAATTTCATTTCCTTGCCCCTACCTTTACCGAGATATTTTACCAATTAATATTTACTATACAGAGTGGGCCTGTTTTAACATTGCACTCCAGAAAGCCTTTTACTAAACTATTTTGTTGAGAGCACAATATCTTGCCATAAAGATAACTCCCAAGATCTTTTTACATAACCTCTATTAGAATATAAATCACAATAGCAAATATGCACTGACACAAATACCCTGTAGGTTAAGTTGCTTACACCTGACTAGGAGTTGCCATAAAATCCTGATCAAGTTTGTCAGATAGGATTCTAAGACTTAAATAGGCAATATTTTTAATATCTCCCTGGAACTCCCAAAGCTATATCTGAGACAATGATAAAAATCCATGAAATTAATTTCATCCTCAAAATCAAAGCAGCTGCATTAATAATTAACTTAATACATTTCAAAGCTATCTCAATTGTGACTACAAATCTAGCACAGATTGAGATCAAACCTGGAACACAATTCAATTTTCCAGCCTATGACCTAAATGCTGATGAAGAGTGAAACTGCTGACCCAAAAATACCTATTACATTAACCATTATTCACATCATCACCACCACCTTTGCACAAGTAGACATCTACTGACTCACTTTTTAGAAGCCTTTGTCCTTGAAATATTTTGTCTGTTAGAATGTTGAATTTGATCCATATATTTTTACTCAATTTTAATTCTCATCAACATTCTCAAGGACACTAGCCAGGATTAAATGAGCAGTCTATGGCCAAGAACTAAAACAGAGTTAACTGTTTTACCAGGAAATCAAACCCTTTACCTTGATCCAATAAGCATCTACAGAGTTATGGTGAATCACACTCATATGGTTTAAATCTGTGTCCCCTCCCCTGTCTCAGGTTGAAATGTAATCCCCAATGCTGAAGGTGGGACTTGGTGAGAGGTGACTGGATCATGAGGGCAGTTTCTCAACGTTCAACACCATTCTCCTTGGTGCTATCATAGCAATAGTGAGTTCTCATGAGATCTGGTTGTTTAAAAGTGTGTGGCACCTTCCCCCTCTCTCTCTTGCTCCTACTCTGGCCATGTAAGATGCGCCTGCTTCCCCTTTGCCTCCTGCCATGATTGTAAGTTTCCTGAGGCCTCCTCAGAAGCAGAAGCTGCTATGCTTCCTGTACAACCTACAGAATCATGAGCCATTTAAAGCTCTTTTCTTTACAAATTACCCAGTCTCAGGTATTTCTTTATAGCAATGGAGAATGAACTAAAACAAATTACCCAGTCTCAGGTATTTCTCTATAGCAATGGAGAATGAACTAATATAGAAAATTGGTCCTGAGAAGTGGGGCATTGATATAAAAATACCTGAAAATGTGGAAGCAGCTTTGGAACTGGGTAATGGGCAAAAGTTGGAAGAGTTTGGAGGCTCAGAAGAAGACAGAAAGATGAGGGAAAATTTGGAACTTCCTAGAGACTTATTGAATAGTTGTGGCCAAAATGCTAATAATGATGTGGACAGAGAGGGCCAGGCTGATGAGGTCTCAGATGGAGATGAGGAATTTATTGGGATCTGGAGCAAAGATCACTTTTGTTATTCTTTAGCAAAGAACTTGGAGGCATTGTGCCCCAACTCTAAGGATCTGTAGAACTTTGAACTTGAGAGTGATTATTTAGGGTATCTGGCAGAAGAAATTTTTAAGCAGCAAAATGTTCAAGATGTAGTCTGTCTGCTTCTAACAGCCTGTTCTCATATGTATGAGCAAAGAAATGGCCTGAAACTGGAACTTATATTTAAAAGGGAAGGAGGGCATAAAAGTTTGGAAAATCTTAGCCTGGCCATGTGATAGAAAAGAAAAACCCATTTTCAGGGGAGGAATTCAAGCTGGCTGCTGAAATTTACATAACTAAAGGGAAGCAAAGCGCTGATAGCCAAAACAATGGGGAAAATGCCTTGAAGGCATTTCAGAGATCTTTGAGGCAGCCCTTCCCATCACAGACCCAGAGGCCTAGGAGGGACCAATGGTTTCATGGAACAGACCCAGGGCCCCACCGCCCCAGGCAGCCTCCAGACACTGCTTCCTACATCCCAGCTTCTCACCTCCACCCATGGCTCAAAGGGGCCCAGCTACAGCTGAGGGCACTGCTTCAGAGGGTGTAAGCCATAAGCCTTGGTGGCTTCCAAGTAGTGTTAAGCCTGCAGGTACAAAGAGTGCAAGTGTTGAGGGTTGGCAGTCTCTGCCTAGATTTCAGAGGATGTATATAAAAGCCTGGAAGTTGAGGCAGAGGCATGATACAGGGACAGAGCCCTCATGGAGAACCTCTGCTAGGGCAGCACAGAAGGGAAATGTGAGGTTGGAGACCCCACACAGAGTCCCCACTGGGGCACTCCCTAGTGGAGCTGTGAGAAGAGAGCCATTGTCCTCCAGACCCAAGAATGGCATATCATCCAGCAGCTTGCACCCTGCACCTGGAAAGGCTGCAGGCACTCAACATCAGCCTGTGAGAGCAGCTGCAGAGGCTGAACCCTGAAAAGTCACAGAGTCAGAGCTGCCCAAGACCTTGGGAGCCCATCCCTCACACCAGTGTGCCCTGGATGTGAGACATGGAGTCAAAGGAGATTATTTTGGAGCTTTAAGATTTAATGACTGCCCTACTGGGTTTCTTACTTGCATGGGGCCTGCAGCCCTTTTCTCCTGGCCAATTTCTCCCTTCTGCAATGGAAGTATTTACCCAATACCTATAATCCCATTGTATCTTGGAAGAAACAAACTTGCTTTTGATTTTACGGGCTCATAGGTGGAAGAGACTTGCCTTGTCTCAGATGAGATTTTGGACTTTGGACTTTTGAGTTAATGAGGGAATGAGGTAAGACTTTGGGGGACTGCTGGGAAGGCATGATTGTATTCTGATATATGAAAAGAGCAGGACATTTGAGATGGGCCAGAGGCAGAATGATGTGGTTTGGATCTGTGTCCACCCAAATCTCATGTTGAAATGTAATCTTCCATGTTGGAGGTAGGGCCTGGTGGGAGGTAATTGGATCATCAGGGCATTTCTCATGGCTTAACACCATCCCCCTTGGTGCTATCATCACAATAGTGAGTTCTTGTGAAATCTGGTTGTTTAAAAGTGTGTGGCACCTTCCACCCTCTCTCTCTTGCTCCTACTTTGGCCATGTAAGACTTGCCTGCTTCCCCTTTACCTTTCACCATGATTGTAAGTTTCCTGAG
Source organism: Callithrix jacchus (assembly GCF_049354715.1). Lineage (NCBI taxonomy): Eukaryota > Metazoa > Chordata > Mammalia > Primates > Cebidae > Callithrix > Callithrix jacchus. Next base: position 24,160,380 of record NC_133524.1, read on the forward strand.
AACTCCCTAGCAGCAGAAGCCACTATGCCTCCAGTCCTCCTTTCCTTATAAATTACCCAGTCTCTGATATTTCTTCATAGCAATGCAAGAATGGACTAATATACACATGAAATCGGTTTCACAACTACTACAGAACTCCTCCAGTATAACCTAAAGTTGCTGAAGAAAACTAGATGAAAGATCCACTACTTCCACATTATTATTTAATAGCTGTGATTAGAACCGTGTACTTAACCACAAGCTATTCAGAATCACAGGATAATAGATGGTCCCTGAATTTATTGAGGGATTTAAATTTATGGCTCAATAGAATAAAACTTACACACTTCCCTTGGGAAATAAAGTATTTGTACATCCCAAGGAAAGAGCAGCATATCTTATTCAACCTTGATGAGACCAGATTTCAGTGCAGGTCAATATGTTATATTGGGTTTATTCATTTCTTAGGATGACCATGACAAACTACTACAAACTTGGTGGCTTAAAACAACAGAAATGTATTCTCTTACAGTTCTAAAGTCCAGAAGCCTTAAGCCAAGGGATCAGTAGGACCATGCTTCCTGTCAAGGTTCTAGAGAAGAATTCTTCCTGCCACTTCTTAGCTTCTAGTGTCTCTTGCAATCCTTGGAGAAGCTTTGGATATAGAACCATCACTCCAACCACTTCCCCCACTGTATATGGCCTTCTTCCCTCTATGTCTGGGCCTTCTTCCCTCTATGTCTGTGCCTGCTCTCCGTATAAAGACACCAGTCATTGGATTTAGGGTCTACTCTAATCCAGTATGAATTAATCTTAATTAATTACATCTGCAAAGATTCTAGCTCCAAATAAGGTCACATTCTGAAACTCTGGGTGGATGTAATATTCTGTGGGGCAGTATTCAACTCACTACAGTGGGCATTCTCAATTGGATATGGTGCCAAAGAGTCACAGCTCTTAGCAGACTAATCTTCTATAAGGCTTCTTGGTTCCACATAAGAGCAGGAGACTGCAAACTATTTTCCCTCCAGGTCTTCACACTTTAGTGTAATTCAGTAGTCTACAAGTAATGCCCAATTTAGAGTAATATACTAAACATTTTAGAGTAATATACTAAGCAGTTTTCACCTTCTTTTATTTGCCAAGATATCTTAGCTCTAGACAAAAGCTAAAATTGACATAGAAAGAAAAAGCAGCAATTTAAACTAAAACTCTTTTAAAATGTTTACCAAACATTAATTCACACTAGTCAAAGAGGAAAGTGATTCTAATGCTCAGCCAAATTGATAACAGCTCTAGAGTAGTGGTTTTCCAAGTATAATCTCCAGACAAACAGCATAGGGTATCATCTGGGAGCTCTTTAGAAATGCAGAATCTTAGCCCTCACCCCAGATCCATGGAATCAGAATCTTCATTCTAACATTATTCTCCAGATGATTCATGTGCTCTGTTCTGAAACTCTGATGCCAAAAGTAAAAGTCCAACCCTCCCATATAATTCTATACTTTCTGGCAGGAATGGGTATTTGTTTTGCTGAGGGCTGATAGGGAATGTTAAACACATACACACTTGCACATACTGGTCTTTTGCCTTCCCACAGAGTGGCAGCAGCTTTCCAAATGAACAAGCTGTTTCCATGACACCAAAACCTTAATTTGAAGCAGATATACCAACCACCCAGGAGCGTGAGATCATGAAGCACCATTTCATATTTATTTTATTTAGGTTCTTGGTCTCAAACATCTCCTCCTTGAAAAAGAAATCTTTGTGAAAAAAACCACTAATATTTAAAGCAACACTTTATTGGCGAATTTGTCCTTTTTTTGGTCCTGTAAATAGAGCACTCTGAATTATTCTGTTAAGCCTCTCTTCATGATTAATCAATCTGGGATGATAATAATATGAATGACTAGTAAATTAATTATACTACTATGTGTATACAGTCTGCCCAACTAGTGAATGTTTTCCTTTTCTCCATCACCATTCCAGGCCATTTTATTCTTAATATATTCTTTAAATTCAATTTAATCTTTGCTGTGAACACGTATCTTTCTGTCACTCCTCTGAACAAATAATGGAAAAATTCTCCATTTTGCAGCATCTATAGTTAACAATATCCTGACATGAGTGAGGCAAACTCAGGAATGTGACTAAAAGAAATTCATTTGCACTCACAGCAGCATGGAAAGACAGTGAATCGAGTCTAGCATGTCCTGAACAATCCTGCTTTAAATGTTTATCTCCACAGCTTTTCTAAATTAATTTACCCAACCAACAAATTTAAAGGGAAACAACAGTGTGTTGAAAGCCAACCAGTTAAATATAGTCAAGTCTGTTCTTCAGGAAACAGATCAAATTCAAAAGTACAGAAAGGAGCCATGTGCAAAGAGGGCAATTAAATAAGCACATACTTAATATGGCTCACAGTCCCAAAACCGCAGGCTCAGGTGCAAATCAGCCTCACTGTCAGAAGGTTCAGGCAGGAGCTGTTAGAATTCTTCACAGCATTTTCGAGCCCATGATACCTACCAGGCTTTCACCCACCTGCTCACACACCAAATAAAATTTGAGAAAAAGAGAGTGTTGTTTCAATGCATAATTCCCAAATGTTTAAGGTAAATAAAGGTCTGAATCTGAGGAATTCATCCATTCCTTGTACCTATGCTCCTGAGGTTCAGCCATTCAATCCCAGGACTATAGAGTATGAATCACTGCTGTAAATCACCTTGAATTTCTAAATATATAAGGACAATTTAAGAGAAAAAAAACAAGGTGACATTCCTTCCACAGCTTTCGAGAGCTGGCTATGTGACAAGAATCAGCACCAGGGGAACCCAGCCATGGGAAAGAAGAGGTAGCCCAGAAAATTCCCTTCTAGACAGAAGGATAACAGGAAATGGGATAAAGGAGAAGGGAGTGAAGGAAGGACTGACAAAACAGAGCTGAGCTTAGAGCTCAACCAGCTGCCTCTCTATCATGTAAATTTCTCCAGGAGTTACAAGGGCTGCATTTGCTACACAGGTGTTGCAGCTGCCCTCTTATCCCACATCTCCATCAGGATGTGGCCTATGTCTATTTTGTTCATAGGTTTATCTCCAGCATGAGTACACTGATAGGCATTAGTAGGAGCCCAATGTACATATTTGATGAAATTAACTGATTAATGAAATAAAAATGTTCCCAGCAAAGTTTATCAACTACTATTTTTGTAGAATTATCATTATAATTATCATTACAAAAATGATACCTGTATTTTTCTGGGGAGGTGTGGGAAATAACATTTTTCTCATAAGCATGAAATAAGTCAGGATTTTTTTAGTTTGGCTCAGTAACTTATCCAGCGTTGATAGCCTAGCTGAACAGAAAAGCTAGGCCAGCTAAGCTGGTTACTGAGTTTTCAAAGTTCCTGCCCAATATTTTTGCCTCTGTCTTTCACAATAACATTCAACCTCCCCTGGTTCCTCAAAAATACTATGGAAGTTGATGGTGGTAATGAGTAAATTTCCCTGGATGGATGAACAGAACAGGTTTATGAACCAATCTGCAGTAGCAATTAACAAGCATATGAAGAAGATACTGACTAGAATATATGAAAGAAGCTGGGAAATTATTTTTAGCATACCAACATGCAGTAGAAATGTAGGAGGAAGTGAATCTTGGCAATGTAAAAGGTCTAATTGTGTTGCAGATGCTCTACTGTGTGAGAGATCTTTTTTATTGCATTTTAGGTTTTGGGGTACATGTGAAGAACATGCAAGATGTTTGCATAGGTACACACATGGCAGTGTGTTTTGCTGCCTTCCTCCCCTTCACCCACATTTGGCATTTCTCCCCAGGCTATACCCCCAGGCTCCCCCCCGCTGTCCCTCCCTCTTCCCCCCAATAGACCCCAGTGTTTGGTACTCCCTTCCCTGTGTCCATGTGTTCTCATTATTCATCACCCACCTATGAGTGAAAATATGCGGTGTTTCATTTTCTGTTCTTGTGTCAGTTTGCTGAGAATGATGTTCTCCAGATTCATCCATGTCCCTACAAACGACACGAACTCATCATTTTTTATTGCTGCATAATATTCCATGGTGTATATGTGCCACATTTTCCCAATCCAGTCTATCATCGATGGGCATCTGGGTTGGTTCCAGGTCTTTGCTAATGTAAACAGTGCTGCAATGAACATTCGTGTGCATGTGTCCTTATAGTAGAATGATTTATAGTCCTTTGGATATATACCCAGTAATGGGATTGCTGGGTCAAATGGAATTTCTATTTCTAAGGCCTTGAGGAATCGCCACACTGTCTTCCACAATGGTTGAACTAGTTTACACTCCCGTTAATAGTGTAAAAGTGTTCCTATTTCTCCACATCCTCTCCTGCATCTGTTGTCTCCAGATTTTTTAATGATCCCCATTCTAACTGGCGTGAGATGGTATCTCAATGTGGTTTTGATTTGCATCTCTCTAATGACCAGTGATGATGAGCATTTTTTCATATGATTGTTGGCCTCATGTATGTCTTCATTTGTAAAGTGTCTGTTCATATCCATTCCTTCTGAAACTATTCCAAATAATTCAAAAAGAGGGAATTCTTCCCAAATCATTTTATGAGACCAACATCATCCTGTTACCAAAACCCGGCAGAGACCCAACAAGAAAAGAAAACTTCAGGCCAATATCCATGATGAACATAGATGAAAAAATCTTCAATAAAATACTGGCAAACCGATTGCAACAGCAAATCAAAAAACTTATCCATCATGATCAAGTAGGATTCATCCCAGGGATGCAAGGCTGGTTCAACATACACAAGTCTATAAACGTAATTCACCACATAAACAGAAACAAAAACAAAAACCACATGATTATCTCAATTGATGCAGAGAAGGCATTTGACAAAATACAACAGCTCTTTATGCTGAAAACCCTCAATAAACTCGGTATCAGTGGAACGTATCTCAAAGTAATAAAAGCTATTTATGACAAACCCACAGCCAATATCATAGTGAATGGGCAAAAACTGGAAGCATTCCCTTTGAAATCCGGCACTAGACAAGGATGCCCTCTTTCACCACTCCTATTCAATATAGTACTGGAAGTTCTAGCCAGAGCAATCAGGCAAGAAAAAGAAATAAAGGGTATTCAAATAGGAAAGGTGGAAGCCAAAGTGTCTCTATTTGCAGACGACATGATAGTATACCTAGAAGACCCCATCGCCTCAGCCCAAAAACTGCTGAAACTGATAAGCAACTTCAGCAAAGTCTCAGGATATAAAATCAATGTGCAAAAATCATAAGCATCCCTATACACCAATAACAGACTTAAAGAGAGCCAAATCAAGAACGAACTGCCATTCACAATTGCTACAAAAAGAATAAAATACCTAGGAATACAACTCACAAGGAACGTAAGGGACCTCTTCAAGGAAAACCACAAACCACTGCTCAACGAAATAAGAGAGTACACAAACAGATCCATGTTCATGGTTAGGAAGAATTAATATCATGAAAATGGCTATACTGCCCAAAGTAATTTACAGAATCAACGCTATCCCCATCAAGCTACCATTTACTTTCTTCACAGAACTGGAAAAAACCACCATGAACTTCGTATGGAACCAAAAGAGAGCCCGCATAGCCAGGTCAATTCTAAGCAAAAAGAACACAGCAGGGGACATCACAGTACCGGATTTCAAAGTATACTACAAGGCTACAGTAATCAAAACAGCATGGTACTGGTACCAAAACAGAGATATAGACCAATGGAACAGAACAGAGGCACCGGAGGCAACACAACATATCTACAACCATACAATCTTTGATAAACCTGACAAAAACAAGCAATGGGGAAAGGATTCCCTGTTTAATAAATAGTGTTGGGAAAACTGGCTAGCCATGCACAGAAAGCAGAAACTTGACCCCTTCCTGACACCTTACACTAAAATTAACTCCAGATGGATTAAAGACTTAAACATAAGACCTGGCACCATAAAAACCCTAGAAGAAAATCTAGGCAAAACCATTCAGGACATAGGAGTAGGCAAGGACTTCATGACCAAAACACCAAAAGCATTGGCAACAAAAGCCAAAATAGACAAATGGGACCTAATCAAACTCCACAGCTTCTGCATGGCCAAAGAAACAGTCACTAGAGTAAATCGGCAACCAACAGAGTGGGAAAAAATTTTTGCAGTCTGCCCATCTGACCAAGGGGTGATATCCAGAATTTACAAAGAACTCAAACAGATTTACAGGAAAAAAACAAACAAGCCCATTCAAAAATGGGCAAAGGATGTGAGAGATCTTAATAGCTCTTACACCATCCCAAATCCCTGACCCAGCCCCAGGCTCATTCAGCATCCAGTAACAGAATAGATGGAGCTAAACTCACAGCCCCACAGCAAGCAGATGGAGAGCAGCAGCAGAATTCTGTATGGGGGAGGTTGATGCCCAGTGCTCCTTCCAGCACTAAAATTCTATGGGAACCTGGATTGCCCAGGACTCAAAAACCCTTGGACACAAAAGTAGACCAAAATAAAGTGTTGTGGCTTTCCAATCCCTCTGTCGCACCTTCTCAAAGTCAGGATGTTTCTCAAGGGTACTCCACATGGGCTCTGCACTTCTCTGCTACCCTCCTGATGCAGTCTCTGTGAGAGCTTAACCGTGGATGTCATCAGAGCACAGGTCTTATGTCCTGCTGCTCACTACAGATCAGACAAAGAGGTTACCTCCTATCTCTGTCTGCACAGGGATAACCATTCAAAACTGCTGTCCAGGCCACACCAGATGTAGCAGATAGCAGCCTGACCATATCACCTCCATCTCACACCATTCCTGGACATGCCTACTGCCAGCACCTGCAGCTTTCCACCTGAAGGCTTTCTTATATGAGAGCAGGCAGGAAGTGCCAAGGAGTTAGTTACCCCAGGAGTAGTTCTCAGCCAGAAATGATAGAATTGGAGAATAAAATCCCTAGCTTCTTTGCCCTTTGGGTGGAATAACTCTGAAGCATGCTTTATATTATCTCTCAGATGGCCCCAGTAAGATTGACGTTCACCTACAGTGGTGATCTGCTCAGTGGTCTACACTTCATTGGCATTTGTTACAAAATAGACTTTTGTGTTTTGTAACACATGCCTCATTTCCAAGCAAGGAAACACTGAATTGCTTTTGTTCCCACACAGACAAGTACTGTAACATTACAATTTCCTATGAAAGGGGAAGTGTGGCAGACATGTCAGAGCCTGCCCATATAACCTCAGGCCTTACCATTGTAAGCTGGCTGACTGCCAGTTGCCAGCACCTGCAGCTCTCCACCTGACGGCTTGCTCTGGCTACCAGAGCCCACTTCACCACCTGCAACATGCTAGAAATGGCAGGGAGTTGATGTACTTAGCAACATCCCTCAACTAATGACTGAGTGGGATAGTTCTGAAATACTTACTCCATACTGGCTCCCAGTATTCCTAGTGGAATCATGCTCCAGTTACCCATAATGCTAACTTGGTTGATAACATGCCCTTCCCTTCTCCTTTCCCTTCCCCTTCCTCTTTCCCTTCCTGTCCCCTTCTGTCCTCTCCTTGTGTCCTCCTTTCCCTACCTTTTTTCCCACCTCTCCACTCCCCTCCCTTCTCCAATTCACTGCTCCACTCTCCTGTTAGTGTTTCCTGGGATCAGTTTACAAATTAATTATAGTTTCCCCTTGCTATCCATGAGGGATTGGTTTCAGGACTCCCCCTCAGATACCAAAATCAACAGATGCTCAAGTCCTTTATACAAAATACTGTTGTTTTTCCATATAACCTATGCATATCCTCTTGTATAATTTATCTCTGCATTACATATAATACTTAATACAATGCAAATGCTATGTAAATAGTTATACTGTCTTGTTTGGGGAATAAAGACAAGGAGAAAAAGTCTGTAAATGTTCAAAACAGATGCAATTATTCCCTTTTTTAAAAGATTTTTTATCTGCAGTTGGTCAAATCTACTGATGTGGAAGCCATGGATATAGATGGCAGGCTGTACTTGTACAGGTGTCTTAGCCTCAGAGTCTGCTTCTAGGGAAAAACAGTAAGATAGGGAGGAGATGCAATTCTAAATGTCTGTGACTCTAAATGGAAAATAAGCATCCAGAGAAAGACATGAACCCTTAAATCCCTACATTTTGTTTCCTACAAAGATTAGTGTGAAGGTAAAATGAAGCCCTAGAGTTCCAAGGCCTCAGGATTATTTACCAAAAAGTTTACCTCTAAGAACACTTCTGAGCCCAATACTAAGTTACCAAAGATTCTCATCTACTCTGGTCCTTAAACATTTGCCTTTTATCTGTTACATAGCACATAATAACCTTCCTAAAGGAACCTGCCTAGTCAAAAATTTTAAAAACATTTTAGCTTTTATTTTTGTTGGTATGTGGTAGATGTATATATTTATGGAGTATATGAGATGTTTTGATACAGGAATACAATGTAAAATATGCAAATCATCGAGAATTGAGCATCCATTCCCTAAAGCATTTATGCTTTGAGATACAAACAATCCAATTACACTCTTTAAGTAATTTAAAATGTATAATTAAGTTATTATTGGCTATAGTCATCTGGTTGTGGTATCAAATAGAAGGTTTTATTAATTCTATTTTTTTGTACCTGTTAACCATCCCCACCTCCTCTCAGCCCCCCACTACCTTTCTCAGTCTCTAATAACCATCCTTCTACTCTATTTCCATGAGGTCAATTGCTTTGATTTTTGGATCCCACAGATAAGTGAGAACATGTGATGTTTGTCTTTCTATACCTGGCTTATTTCACTTAACATAATGATCTTCAGTTCCATCCATGTTGTTGTAAATGATTGAATCTCATTTTTAATAGCTGAATAGTACTCCATTGTGTATATGTAACACAAATTATTTATCCATTCATCTGTTGGTAGATGCTCAGGTTGCTTCCAAATCTTGCCTGTTGTGAACAGAGCCACAACAAACATAGAAATGTAGATACCTCGGCCAGGTGCAGTGGCTCAAGCCTGTAATCCCAGCACTTTGGGAGGCTGAGGTGGGTGGATCACGAGGTCAACAGATCGAGACCATCCTGGTCGACATGGTGAAACCCCATCTCTACTAAAAATACAAAAAATTAGCTGGGCATGGTGGCGCATGCCTGTAATCCCAGCTACTCAGGAGGCTGAGGCAGGAGAATTGCCTGAACCCAGGAGGCAGAGGTTGCAGTGAGCCAAGATTGTACCATTGCACTCCAGTCTGGGTAACAAGAGTGAAACTCCGTCTCAAAAAAAAAAAAGAAAAGAAATGTAGATACCTCTTGAATATACTGATTTTCATTATTTTGGGTCTATATACAGCAGTGGGATACTTGGGTCATATGGTAGCTTCATTTTTAGTTTTTTGAGGAATCTACAGACTGTTCTCCATATAAGTTGTACTTATTTATCAATGTAAATAAATACAAGAGTGTACAAGGGTTCTCTTTTTTCAACATCCTTGCCAGCATTTCTTATTGACCTAAAGGAAACTGCCTTTAGGTCATTTAAACAAAAGTCATTTTAACTGAGATAAGGTGATATCTCATTGTAGTTTTGATTTGCATTCCTCTGATGATCAATAATGTTGAGCACCTTTTCATATGCCTGTTTGCCTTTGTATGTCTTCTTTTGAAAAATGTCTATTTAACTGTTTTGCCCATGTTTTGATTAGGTTGTTAGATTTTTTCCCTACAAAGTTGTTTGAGCTCCTTATATATTCTGGTTATTAATCCCTTGTCACATGGGTAGTTTGCATATATTTCCTCCTGTTCTGTGGGTTGTCTCTTTACTTTGTGGACTGTATCCTTTGCTGTGCAGAAGCTTTCGAACTTGATGTACATGATCTCATTTGTCTATTTTAGCTTTAGTTGGCTGAGCTTGTGGGGTACTACTCAAGAAATTTTTGCCCAGACCAATGTCCTAGAGATTTTCCCCAACGTCTTACTGTAGGAACTTCATAGTTTGAGGTCTTGATTTAAGTCTTGAATTTATTTTGATTTGATTTTTGTATATGGTAAGAGAGAGGGATCTAGTTTCATTTTTCTGCATATGGGCATCCAATTTTCCCAGCACCATTTATTGAAGAGACTGTCGTTTCTTCAGTATATGTTCTTGGCATCTTTGTAGAAAATGAGTTCACTGTAGGTGTGTGGATTTGTTTCTGTGTTCTCTATTCTATTCCATTGTTCCATATGTATGTTTTTCTGCTACTACTCTGCTGTTTTGGTTACTATAGCTCTGTAACATAATTTGAAGTCAGATAATGTGATTCCTCCAGTTTTGTTCTTTTTGTATAGATTAACTTTGGCTATTCTGGGTCTTTTGTGGTTCCATATAAATTTTAGGATTGTTTCTTTCCATTTCTGTGAAGAATGTCATGGTTATTTTGATAAGGATTACACTGAATCTGTAGATTGCTTTGCATACTATGGATAGTTTAACAGTATTGATTCTTCCAACCCATGAATATGAAATATTTTCCCATTTTTGGTGTCCTCTACAATTACTTTTATCAGTGTTTTCTAGTTTTCATTATAGAGATCTTTTACTTTTTTGGTTAATTTCGAGCTATTTAAATTTATGGGTGGCTACTATAAATCAGATTACTTTTTAATTTCTTTTTCACATTGTTCATGTTGGCATATAAAAATGCTACTGAATTTGTATGTTGATTTTGTATCCTGCAATGTTACTGAAATTGTTCATCAGTTTTAATAGTTTTCTTGTGTAGTTTTTAGGTTTTTCCAAATATGAAATCATATCATCTACAAAAAAGGATAATTTGACTTCTTTTTTCCAATTTGGATGCCTTTTATCTGTTTCTCTTGTCTGGTTGCTCTAGCTAGTACCTCTAGTACTATTTTGAATAAGAATGGTGACAGTGCACATCCTTGAGGTGTTCCAGATCTTAGAGAAAAGGCTTTTAGGTTTTCACCCTTCTGGATGATAGAAGTTGTGGGTCTGTCATATATTGCTTTTATTATATTGATGCATGTTTCTTCCATCCCCAGTATCTTGAGGGTTTTTATAATGAAGGGATGTGGAATTTTATCAAATTCTTTCTCAACATCAATGAAAATCAGACTCTTATTCTCTTCCCTTATCTTCTCTAAAACAAACAAAGGCAGAGACTCTTATTCTCTTTCCTTACTTTCTCTAAAACAACAGAGGTTCTGTCTCTGTTCTGAGCCATCTAAAGCTGGGGGTGAAGTAACACCAGCATCACTGTGGTGACCACCACTATCACTGCACTGGGTGTGACCTAAAGCCAGCACAGCTCTGGGTCTGAAAGCCTGCTGTAACAACTCCCTGGTTGCTGCCTAGGTTTGCTCTCCCTACCCCAGCATCCAGAGAGGCTCTCCACACCACACCACTGCAGCCACAGGGAAGAGGACTGGGCATCAATGATTTAAGACTACTTTTCTATCTCTTTAGTGTAAATTTCAGTGATACGAAGTTATAACCAGGTACTATAAGTGCTCTGACTTTTGGTTTTTCTGAAGATGTTTTTTTCTGTGTAGATAGTTGTTAAATTGGTGCCCTCATTGGGGGGATGATAGGCAAAACATTCTATTCCACCATCTTGCTCCACCTCCCATCTGCCTAGTCAATCTTATAAAAGTTTTAAGTAGTACTGTGCGAGGTGGCTCATGCCTGTAATCCCAGCACTTTGGGAGGCTGAGGTAGGTGGATCATCTGAGGTCAGGAGTTCAAGACCAGCCTGACCAACATGGAGAAACCACATCTCTACTAAAAATACAAAAATGGCCAGGCATGGTGGCACATGCCTGTAATCCCAGCTACTCAGGAGCTGAGGCAGGAGAACGGCTTGAACCCAGTAGGTAGAGGTTGCTGTGAGCTGAGATCATACCATTGCACTCCAGCCTGGGCAACAAGAGGGAAACTCTGTCTCAAAAAAAATAAGTTTTAAGTAGTAGGTAGCATATACTTAGAAAATATTAGAACACTGTACCCATTTGTTCTTCACCTTTCAAAGTGCACTTTAACAAATTTGTCATTTTTTATTGTTATTCTAAAAGTAATAGAAGCTCATTGTAGATAATTTTAAATAATGTGAAAAATTAGGATCATGCTATATAATAATATTTTTAAATAATGTACTTATTTTTAAATACTTATTTATTTTTAAATAAATACAGCTCTCAATTTGCCATAATCGTTAGGGCTGGGGAATCATGAATAACATTAAAATCACAAATAATATACAAAAAAAAGACCCATCATTTTTTCTTTTCATCTCGTCCTTCTCTTCCATTTTGATGAATCCATTTTACATGAACTGTTTTTTTTTTATCCTAAGTAGATGATTAAAATGTTACAAGCTCCTATTAATAGGTCTCTTCTTTTTTCAACTCTGATCTGTTGAGCTGTTAGAGATCTCTTTCTGGGAGTTCTTTGTAGTCAGTACATGGAAGGAAGAAGGCCCCCAACAGATGTGCTCCTGAAGTTCTTGAAAGATTGGAAAATATCCCCTCTGAAATAACAGTTAACAAGAACTAGCAAACAAAATAAATAAATAAATGAAATAAAAGAGCTTGGATATAAAGAGTAGATGCCTCCCCAGTAGACAACTCATCTAAAGAACTCCGAAAGACACTGATAAAAGAGAATGATTTTGAAACCCAGAGGCAGAGTTTTTATGGGGTTAGGTCTTATCTTTATATCTTTAATCTTTAATTCATCTGGAGTTAATTTTTGTATAAGGTGTAAGGAAAGGATCCAGTTCCAGCTTTCTGCATACAGCTAGCCAGTTTTCCCAATACCATTTACTAAATAGGGAATCCTTTCCCCATCGCTTGTTTCTGTAAGGTTTGTCAAAGATCAGATGGTTGTAGATATGTGGCATTATTTCTGAGGCCTCTGGTCTGTTCCACTGGTCTAAATCTGTTTTTGGTACCAGTACCATGCTGTTTTTATTACTGTAGCTTTGTAACTTCATCAAAAAGTGGGCAAAGGATATAAACAGACACTTCTCAAAAGAAGACATACATGAGGCCAACAAACATACGAAAAAATGCTCATCATCACAGCTCATTAGAGAAATGCAAATCAAAACCACATTGAGATACATCTCACGCCAGACAGAATGACAATCATTTAAAAATCAGGAGACAACAGATGCTGGAGAGGATGAGGAGAAATAGGAACACTTTTACACTGTTGGTGGGAGTGTAAATTAGTTCAACCATTGTGGAGGACAGTGTGGCAATTCCTCAAGGATCTAGAAATAGAAATACCATTTGACCCAGCAATCCCATCACTGGGTATATAACCAAAGGATTATAAATCATTCTATTATAAAGACACATGCACACGTATGTTTATTGCGGCACTGTTCACAATAGCAAAGACTTGGAACCAACCCAACTGCCCATCGATGATAGACTGGATAAAGAAAATGTGCCATATATACACCATGGAATACTATGCAGGCATCAAAAAGGATGAATTCATGTCCTTTGCAGGGACATGGATGAAGCTGGAAAATATCATTCTCAGCACTCTGACACAATAAAAGAAAACCAAACACCCCATGTTCTCACTCATAAGTGAGTGTTGAACAATGAGGACACATGCATACAGGGAGGGGAACATCACACACCAGGGCCTGTCAGGGGTGGGGGCTAAGGAAGGGATAGCAGGGGGTGGGGAGACTGGGGAGGGATAACATTAGGAGAAATACCTAATGTAGGTAATGGGGTGATGGATGCAGCAAACCACCATGGCACATGTATACCTATGTAACAAACATGCACGTTCTGCAGATAAACCCCAGAACTTAAAGTATATATATAAAGAAACCCAGAGGCAGAGCAAGATGGCAGAATAGAAGGCTCCACAAATAATCCTCCCCAACCCCCACTTCAAGGACATAAAGTTAACAACTATCTTCACAAAAAAGCACATTCATAAGAACCAAAAATCAGATAAGCATTCACCTTATCTGGTTTTAACTTCATATCACTGAAAGAAACAATAAAGAGACAGAAAAAAATCCCATCTTGAATCAGCAACACCACTCCTCCTCTATCCCCACAATTCAATGGCATGGGGCTGGGAGAGCCCAGTAATTGTGAGGCACTGAACTCAGTGTTCTCCTGTTACAGCAGAAAGGAAAACTGGACCAAACTCTGCTGATGCTCACCCACAGAGGAGCATTTAAACCAGTCCTAACTAGAGGGGAATCGCCAACCCCAGTGGTCCAAACTTGAGTTTAGCAAACCTCACCACCACAAGCTAAAGTTCCATGGTTTCTAAATAAACTCAAAATGCAATCTGGGCTGCAAGGACTGTAACCCCTAGGTGAGTCCTAGTGCTAAGTTGGGCAAAATGATAGTACACAGGGGGGCATGTGACCTACTGAGACATCAACAAAGGTGACTAAAGGAATGTTGGCATTACCCCTCCCTTAAACCCAGTTTGCACAGCTCACAACTCTAAAAGAGACCCATTTCTTCTGCCTAAATAGAGGAGAGAGAAGAGTAGGGAGTACTTTGTCTTGCATCTTGGATACCAGCTCAGACACAGCAGAATAGGGCAGCAGTCAGAGTTCTGAGGTCCCCTCTCCAGGCCCTAGCTCCCAGACAAGAATATACACCACAGGTCAGAAGGGAACCTGCTACCTTGAAAGAAAGAACCCAGTCCTGGCATCATTCATCACCTACTAATTGAAGGGGTCTTGGACCCTGAATAACCAGCAGCAATACCCAGGTACTAGGCTGAAGGCTTTGGATAAGAGTCTGAGACTTGCTGGCTTCAGGTGAGACTCAGCACATTCCCACCTGTGGTAGCTATGGGGCAAGAATCATTCTGCTTGACAAAAGCAAAGGGAAAAGTAAAGCCAACTTTCTATTACACCTTAGGTACCAGCTTAGTCACAGGAGAGTGGAGCATCAAGTGGGCTCTTGGGGACCCCAATTCTAGAACTTGGCTCTTACATAGCATTTCTGGACCTGCCCTGGGCCAGAAGGGAGCCCACTGCCCTAAAGAATGAGTCCCAGGCCAGGCAACATTCACCACAAGAACCAAAAATCACCACAAGATAATTTAAGAGCCCTTGGGCCTTAAGGGAACATAGGTGATAGGCTCGCAGAACTTGCTGTGGGCCTGTTGTAGTGATGGCCACAGGGAGAGGCTCCTCTGCTTTTAGAAAGGAAAGGGAAGAGTGGGAAGAACTATGTCCACTGGTTTGGGTGCCAGATCAGTCATAGTACAATAGAATACCAGGTATACTTCTAAATATTTTTTAATCTAGTCCCTGGCCCCAGATAGCCCCTCTGGAACTCCCTATGGCCTGGGGAAACTCAATATCCTAAAAGAAAAGATACAGACCTGGCTGCCTTTGCCTTATGCTGACTGTAGAGCATCAGAGCCTTGAGCAAACATAGACAGTAGCCGAGATGTAGTTATAGCAGGCTTTGGGTGAGACTGAGTATGATGCTGGCTTCAGGTCAGGCCCAGCAGTCATAGTGATGGTGGCCACAGGGGTGCTTGTGTCACTCCATCACCAGCTTAGGTGACTCAGAACAGAAAGAGAGACTTCGTTTGTTTTACACAAAGTAAGGGAAAGGAAGAAGAGTCTATACCTAATAATCCAGAGAATTCTCCCAGATCTTATCCAAGACCATCAAGGCAGTACCTTTACAAGTCTGTAAGAACCAGAGCAATACAGGGCCTGAGGTATCCCCTAAAGCAGATATAGCCTATAAGATAACACCCAAATCCTTACAAATATCTAGAAAGCTTTTCCAAGAAGGAAGGGTACAAACAAGCCCAAATGCAAGGACTACAATGAATATATAGCTCTTCAATGCCTAGACACAGATGAACATCTACAAGTACCATGATGATCCAAGAAAACGTTACCTCACTAAATGAACTAAATAAGTCACCAGGGACCGATCCTGGAGAAACAGAAATATCTGACCTCTCAGAGAATTCAAAATAGCTGTGTTAAGGAAACTCAAAGAAATTCAAGATGCACAGAGGAGGAATTCAGAATTCTATCAGATAAACTTAACAAAGAAATTGAAATAATTAAAAAGAATCAAGCAGAAATTATGAAGCTGAAAAATGCAACTTCACACTAAAGAATGCATCACAGTTCTTTAGTAACAGAATGGATTGATTAGAAGAAAGAATTCGTGAGCTTGAAGACAGGCTATTTGAAAACACACAGAGGAAACAAAAAATAAAAATAAAAAATGAAGCACACCTAAAGAATCTAGAAAATACTTTCAAAATGACAAATCTAAGTATTGTTGGCCTTAAAGAAGGGGTAGAGAAAGAGATAGTGATAGAAAGTTTATTCAAAGGGATAATAACCAAGAACTTCCCAAACCTACAGAAATATATCAACATTCAAGTATAAAAGTTATAGAATAATACCAAGCAGTTTAACCCAAAGAAGACTACCTGAAGGCATTTAATAATAAAAATCCCAAAGGTCAAGGATAAAGGATTCTAAAAGCAGCAGGAGACAAAAATAAATAAATAAATAACACACAATAGAGCTCCAATATGCCTGGCAGCAGACTTTCAATGGAAACCTTACAGGCCAAGAGAGTGTGGCATGACATATTTAAAGTGCTGAAGAAAAAATACTTTTACCCTAGAATCACATATCTGGTGAAAATATCCTTCAAATATGAAGCAGAAGTAAAGATTTTCTCAGACAAGCAAAAGCTGAGGGATTTCATCAACACTAGACCTGTCCTACAAGAAATGCTGAAGGGAATACTTCAATCAGAAAGGAAAGGATATTAATGAGCAATAAATAATCACCAGAAAGTAAAAAACTTACTGGTAATAGCAAGTACACAGAAAAATACTGAATATTATAACACTGTAATGGTAATGTGTAAACTACCCTTGCACTAAGTAGAAAGATCAAAGGATTAGTCAATCAAAAATCATAACTACAACAACTTTTTACAACATAGTGAGTACAATAAGATATAAATAGAAACATAAAAAGTGAAAAAAGTAAGGGGACAAAGTAAAGGAGTACAACTTTTAATAGTTTTCGTTTTGATTGTTTATGCAAATAGTGTTACTTTGTTATCAGGTTAAAATAATGGGTTGTAAGATAGCATTTGCAAGCTTCATGGTAACCTCAAAAAAAAAAACATGCAATGGATGTATAAAAAATAAAAAGCAAGAAACTAAAACATATTGCCAGAGAAAATCGCCTTCCCTAAAGGGAAACAAGAGTAAAAGAAAGAAGGAAGAGATTATCACAAAACATTCAGAAAACAAATTATAAATTGGGATATGCAAGTCCTTACTTATCAATAATAACATTGACTATAAATGGACTAAACTCTCCAATCAAAAGACACAGACTGGCTGAATGGATTACAAAGGCACATCCCACTGATCTGTTCCTACAAGAAACACACTCTATCTATAATAACACACATAGACTGAAAACAAAGGGATAGAAAAAATATTCCATGCCAATGGAAACGAAAAAAGGAGCAGCAGTTACCACACAAAAAAAGATTTCAAGGCCAAAACTATAAGAATATACAAATGACACTATATAATCATAAAGGGGTCAATTCAGGAAAAGGATATAACAAGTTTAAATATACATGCACCCAACATTGGTGCACCCAGATATATGAAGCAAATATTATTAGAGCTAAAAAGAGTGATAGACTCCAATACAATAACAGCTGGAGACTTCAACACCTCATTTCAGCACTGGACAGCTTTTTCAGATAGAAAAACAGCAGAGAAACATCAGATTTAATCTGCACTGTAGAACAAATGGATCTAATGGACATTGACAGAATATTTCATCCAACAACTTCAGGATGCAATTCTTCTCCTCAGCATATGGATCATTCTCAAACGCAGACCACATGTTAGGTCACCAAAAATGTCTTAAAATTTTCCAAAAAACCAAAATGATATCAAGTATCTTTTCTGACCACAATGGAATAAAACTAGAAATGAATAACAAATGGAATTTTTGGAGCTATAAAAATAATGGAAGTTAAACAATATGCTTCTGCATGACCAGTGGGTCAATGAAGAGATTTTAAAAATACCTAAAATTTATTGAAACAAATGATAATGAAAACACAACATACCAAGATCTATGGCATACAGAAAGAGCAGTACTAAGAGAGAAGTTTATAACTACTAGTGCCAACATCAAAAGAGAAGAAAATCTTCAAGTAAATAATGTAGACATGCATCTAAAAGAACAAGAAAAGCAAAAGCAAACAAAATGCAAAATAGTAGAAGAAATGATAAAGGTCGCAGCAGAAATGAAATTGAAATTAAAAAATACAAAAGATCAATGTAACAAAAAGTTGGTTTTTTAAAAAGTTAAACAAAACTGACAAACTCTAGCCTAAGAAAAAATGAGAAAATACCAAAATAAATGAAATCAGAGATTAAAAGGAAGATAGTACAATGGATATTGCAGAAATTCAAATGAGCATTACTGGCTACTATGAGCAACTATATGCCAATAAATAGGGAAATTCAAGAAATGGAAAAATGCCTAGATTCATACAAACTACAAGATTGAACCAGGAAGACATGCAAACCCTGAACAGACCAATAACAATGAGATCAAAGCCACAATACAAAGTCTCTCAGTACAGGAAACTCCAGGACCCAATGGCTTCACTGCTGAATTCTACTAAACATTTAAAGAAGAACTAATACCAATCATACTCAAACTATTCTCAAAAAGAGGAGGTGAGTACTTCCAAATTCATTCTATAAGGCCAGTATTACCCTGATACCAAAACCAGACAAAGACACATCAAAAGAGAAAACAGCAGGACAATATCTCTGATGAATACTGATGGAAAAATCCTCAACAAAATACTCCCAAAATAATATCAACAATACATTAAAAAGATCATTCATCATGATCAAGTTGGATTTATCCCCGGGAAGCAAAGATGAATTGATATATGCAAATCAATCAATGTGATACCTCATATTAAGAGAATGAAGGATGAAAACCATATGATGATTTCAACTGATGCTAAAAAAGGATTTGATGAAATTCAACATTTTTGTGATAAAAACCTGGTGATAGAAGAAACATACATCAACATAATAAAAGCCATATATGACAGACTCACAGCTAGCATCATAGTGAATAGGGAAAAACTGAAACCCTTTTCTCTGGGATCTGCAACATGACAAGGCTGCTCATTTATACCATTGTTGTTCAACATAGACAACAGAAAGAAAGAGCACCCAAATTGAAAACAAAGAGGTCAAATTATTCTTGTTTGTAAATATAATCTCATATTTGAAAAAAAAACTAAAAACTCTCTTAAAAAACTATTAGAACTCATAAACAAATTCAGTAAAGTTTCAGTATACAAACTCAACATACAAAAATCAGTAGCATTTCTATATGTCAACAGTAAATAGTCTGAAAAATATCAGAAAAGCAATCCCATTTACAATAACCAAAAATAAAATTAAATATCTAGAAATTAATTTAACCAAAGAAGTGAAAGATGTCTGTAATAAAAAACTATAAAACACGGATGATAGTAATTGATGAGACACCAAAAAATAGAAAGATATTTTATGTTCATGGATTGGAAGAATCAATATTGTTAAAAATGTCCATTCTACCCAAAACAAAGTACAGATTTAATGCAATTTCTACCAAAATACCAATGACATTCTTCACAGAAATAGAAAAAGATAATCCTAAAATTTATATGGAACAACAAAAGATCAAAAATAGACAAAGTTATTCTAAGCAAAAATAAATCTGGAGGAATCCCAATACCTTAGTTCAAATTATACTACAGAGATAAAGTAACAAAAACAGTATGGTAGTGGCATAAAAACAGACATATAGACAATGTGAACAGAATAGAGAACACAGAGACAAATCCACACACCTACAGTGAACTCATTTTCTACAAAGATGCCAAAAACATATACTGAAGAAACGACAGTCTCTTCAATAAATGGCACTGGGAAAACTGGATATGCATATGCAGAAGAATGAAAGCAGTCCCCTGTCTCTCACCATATACAAAAATCAAATCAAAATGGATTAAAGACTTAAACCAAGACCTCAGACTGTGAAGCTCCTACAATAAAACATTGGGGAAAATCTCCAGGACATTGGTCTGGGCAGAAATTTCTTGAGTAATACCCCACAAGTCACAAAAGCTAAGTCAACCAAAGCTAAAATGGACAAATGAGATCATATAAAGTTCCAAAGCTGCAGAGCAAATGATACAATGAAGAGATAACCCATGGAATGGAACAAAATATATGCAAACTACCCATGTGACAAGGGATTAATAACCAGAATATATAAGGAGCTCAAACAATTCTGTAGGAAAAAAATCTAATAATCCAATCAAAACATGGGGAAAAGATTTAAACAGACATTTTTCAAAAGAAGACATACAAATGGCAAACAGGCATATGAAAAGGTGCTCAACATCATTGATTAACAGAGAAATGCAAATCAAAACTACAATGAGATATCATCTCACCTCAGTTAAAATGACTTATTTAAAAGACGGGCAATAAGATATGCTGGCAAGGATGTGAAGAAAAGGGGGCCGGGCGCGGTGGCTCATGCCTGTAATCCCAGCTACTCAGGAGGCTGAGGCAGGAGAATTGCCTGAACCCAGGAGGCAGAGGTTGCAGTGAGCCAAGATCGCGCCATTGCACTCCAGCCTGGGTAACAAGAGTGAAACTCCGTCTCAAAAAAAAAAGAAAAGGGAACCCTTGTACACTCTTGGTTGGAATGTAAGTAAGAACAACCTCTTTGGAGAACAGTTTGGAGACTCCTCAAAAAGCTAAAAATGGAGCTACCATATGACCCAGGTATCCCACTGCTGTATATAGACCCAAAAGGACAGAAATCAGTATACTGAAGAGGTATCAACATTTCTATGCTTGTTGCAGCTCTGTTCACAATAAGCAAGATTTGGAAGCAACCTGAGCATCTACCAACAGATGACTGGATAAACAATTTGTGCTACATATACACAATAGTACATATATACTATTCAGCCATAAAAAAAGAATGAGATCCTGTCATTTGCAACAACATGGATGACTGGAGATCATTTTATGAAAGGAAATAAGCCAGGCACAGAAAGACAAACATCGCATGTTCTCACTTATTTGTGTGATCTGAAAATCAAAACAATTGAACTCATGGAGACAAGTGTAGAAGAAAGGTTAACAGAGGCTGAGAAGGGTAAGGAAAGAGTAGGGGGAAGGGGGATGGTAAGGAGGCACCAAGAAAATAGGAAGAATGAAAAAACCAGTATTTAATAGCACAACACAGTGACTATAGTCAATAATAATTTAATTGTCCATATAAAAATAACTAACAGTATAATTGGATTGTTTGTAACACTAAGGATAAATGCTTGAGGGGATGGATATCCCATTCTCCATAATGTGATTATTATGCATTGCTTGCCTGTATCAAAACATCTCATGTACCTCATATATACCTACTATGTACCCAAACAATTAAAAATTATTTGTTTTAAGGAATGATTTTCTAAACCTCATAATAGGCTTGGGTTAGTCCCTGAAATGAAATCTAAAATATAACTACTGATAAACTATAGTTTGGAAATTAACTTCTCTAAAATGAGGAATAAAGACAGAAAATTTGTGAAAACTGAAAAGGGAGGAAGGAAGAAGGCTGTGACAAAAACTAACATTCACTGAATACTATGTACACATTGGTCTAGGTGCTTTGTATCAGTTATACCTCAAATTACTCAATGAAATGCATTTTACTCTTTCCACTTTATAGATGCAGAAACTGAGGCTCAGAGAGATTAGGTAATAGGCCGGGCATGGTGGCTCATGCCTGTAATCCCAGCACTTTGCAAAGCCGAGGTGGGCAGATCAACTGAGGTCAGGAGTTCAAGACCAGCCTGGCCAACATGGTAAAACTTCATCTCTACTAAAAATACAAAAAATTAGCTGCACATGGTGGTGCACACCTGTAATCCCAGCTAGGGAGGAGGCTGAGGTAGGACAGTCACCTGAACTCAGGAGGCAGAGGCTGCAGTGAGCCAAGATCATACCACTGTACTCTAGCCTGGGCAACAACAACAAAAAGAGATTAGGTAATAAACAGCTAGTAGGTGGAAGAGCTGGCATTCCAATCCATGATTGCCTTAATCCAGAGTGTGGTGTAGTAATATGTTAGCATTTATCAGAAATAGTCCTGGCAAGATAATGCCCTAATTATGTTAAACTGTTATGGTTACATACACCAAAATACTTTTGCAACCAGCTACAAAACCTGATAGGGGTATACCTTAAGTCCATTCAATTCGTATTTCTTACCAAGCAAACATGTAATGTTGCCTACTGAATAGGCGTCCTCTGTATAAATTACTGTGGGTAGTTATCCTTCCAGTGAGAGTTCTCAATGTAAATTGACAAACTGGCAATTTGTGCCTTTGTTAGTAAAGAAGTCATTGAATTTGTTAGCCAGCAAGTATTTACTCCATCCTATCTAACCTGCTTTTATCCTTTCTAATGAAACCTCTAAAACCCTCCTCCACATGGCCATGTGCTTCACTAAATTAAACAGGAATCCCATTCCTCTAGCCAGGGAGTATTTCAGGAATGGGAATGTCACATAATTCTGACCAAAGAAATAAAAGGGTAAGTATGCCAGGGAACTTACGGGAATATTTCTTTATTCTGAATGAAAAGCACACTAACTAGAGTTCCATGAATGAGGATCTAATTTCAGAGAATGTACAAGGTAAGCAGAGAATAGACATCTTGTTTTGTCAGAAAGCAAAGGACCTTCCAAAGATGAATGGAGTCACATCAGAATGACCCAATAGCCATCAGGAAGGGTCTCCCCTTGACCAACATTGGGACAACTTGAGCATCAAAAGAATAAGAACTATAATTGGCTGAAATGCTTTGAATATTTTTTTAAAATGAGTTCAAAATAATATTTTTAAAGTAAAAACAAACAAGCAAATTTGTCACCATTACACCAAAACCTTACTGTGAAAATGGGTAAAATTTAAGAGACAACCACTTATCTTGCCTTTCTAGTAGAAATGGTAAACTAATAAACAGTCCTAGTTGATTGCTTCTTTTTCTGTAAGAATTTCAGCTAATACAGTTTTGTAAATTCTAATGAAATAACTGATTCAGGCAACTATCTTCGGTGGAAATTAAAGTCATTGTCTCTTCTGGGTCTTTGTTGTCAGAAAAAAAAAATAAATAAAGCCATTAGGTGAAAAGAGAAACTGGGTAGTTTCATTCAGCACCGAAGTATCAACTCCAAAATTATTTAGTAGTTGCAAGAAAAAAAAAGTTATATAATGTTATTTTATTATAAAGAGATTGAGCTGAAATCCCCTTATTTTAATATCACTATGTGATTGATTTGAACATGACTAAAAATGGAGAAATTAGACATTACATGATTCTTAATGTAATGCAATAAATATACAGCCTCGTCTCTGAAGTATTTCTTCCAAAAATATTTAATCTGAATCTATACAACTCTTTAGATCTAATATTATCCAGTTTACAGGAAAAATGGAAGACAGAGAAATACATCAAGAAAATTCAGACAAATCCTGAATTTGAGACGTTGTATAGGACAACAGGACTGGCCCTTCAATACTTCAAATTTATGAGAAAAAATAAGGAAGAAGACAACGTTCTCGAGTCAAGAGATTCTAGAGGAGATTTAGGAGATAAAAGAGATCTAAAGGAGATCCAGGAGCTATAACAACAGTATGCACTGCATAATCCTTGATTCGATTTTATGTGTCAAAAAACCCCAAAAAGTTAAAAGCCAAGCTAGCATAAAAATATTGACAAAGTATTAATATCATTTATTTACATAGCTCTCTTAAAATCAACAAAAAACATTTCAGTCAAAAATTGGCAAAGGATATAGTAGATCATAGAAAAGAAAATTAAAAGAATTAATGTAAAAAGACATTTATTTTTTAGATGAAGTCTTGCTCTGTCACCTAGGCAGGAGTGCAGTGGTGTGATCTCTGCTCACTGCAACAATTGCCTCCTGGGTTGAAGCAATTCTCCTGCCTCAGCCTCCCGAGTAGCTAGGATTACAGGCATATGCCACCATGCCTGGATAATTTTTGTATTTTTAGTAGAGAAGTGGTTTCACCATGTCGGTCAGTCTGGTCGCGAACCCCTGACCCCATGATCTGCCCATCTCAGTCTCCCAAAGTGCTGGGATTACAGGCGTGAGCCATCGCACCAGCAAAAAAGACATCACGTGTTACTGAAAATACAAAAAAAAAAAAATAGCCAGGCATGGTGGTGCGTTCATGTAATCCCACCTACTCAGGAGGCTGAGGCAGGGGAATCACTTGAATATGGGAGGCAGAGGATGTAGTGAGCTGAGATCATGCCACTGCACTCCAACCTGGAAGAGAGAGCAAGACTCAGTCTCAAGAAAAAGAAAAAGACATTCTGGGAATTTTTAAATTTTGGAAAACTGTAAAATTTGAACACAGACTGGAATATCAGCTTCTATTAAGAAATAATTATTAAGTTTCAGGTCTGATAGTAATATTGTGATTAGTTAGGGAACTATCCACTTTTTGTAATGATACATTCTACAGATATTTTCTAATATCAGTAATTACTTTAAAATTGTTTAGCGATCATTTAAAAATCTAGAGACAACACATGCTGGAGAGGATGAGGAGAAAAAGGAACACTTTTACACTGTTGGTGGGAGTGTAAATTAGTCCAACCATTGTGGAAGACAGTGTGGTGATTCCTCAAGGATCTAGAAACAGAAATACTATTTGACCCAGTAGTTCTATTACTGAGTATATACACAAAGGATTATAAATCATTCTAATATAAAGACACATGCACATGTATGTTCATTGTGGCACTGTTTACAATAGCAAAGACTTGGAACCAACCCAAATGCCCATCAATGATAGACTGGATAAAGAAAATGTGGCACATATACATCATGGAATACTATGCAGCCATCAAAAAGGATGAGTTCATGTCCTTTGCAGGGACATGGATGAAGCTGAAAACCATCATTCTCAGCAAAGTGACACAAGTACAGAAAACCAAACACTGCATGTTCTCACTCATAAGTGGGTATTGAACAATGAGAACACATGGACACAGGGAGGGGAACATCACACACTGGGGTCTGTTGGGGGGTGAGGGGCTAGGTGAGGGATAGCAGGGGGTGGGGAGATTGGGGGGTATAACATCAGAAGAAACACCTAATGTAGGTGATGAGGGGATGGATGCAGCAAATCACCATGGCATGTGTATAACTATGTAACAATCCTGCAAGATCTGCACATGTACCCCAGAACTTAAAGTAAAATTTAAAAAATAAAATTAGCAAGAAAAATCAAAAATATATATTAAAATATTAACAATGATTACATCTATAAATCCATGGGTTATTTTTATATTGTTCTATTTTTCTGAGTAAGTGATATTTATATTTAAAAAGTGTATCTTCTACTTCTACTGGATATTGTATCTGCATATGATCCTGGAAATTGAGGTATCCATCTTCATACCATCAGGAGAGTAAGTTTGCAGGGGAAGGCTGGCATGCTAGAGATGGAAGAGCAGGAAGATGGAAAATCTGAGCCCCTGATGACATTGTTGAGAAAACCCTGGGCATCAACCTCTTAAAATATGAGATAATACTTTTTCTTATTATTTATGCCATTTTGAATTTTATTGTTACTAGTATCCTAATACTGTAATTGAAAATCATTTTCCAAGTGCCCTATTCCCACTTTGAATGCTCTTCCTACAGATACTCACCTGGCTTGCTCTGTCACTTCCTTTAAGTCCCTGTTCAGGCATCACTCTCTGAGGACACTAGCTTGACCACCCTATATAAAATGCCAGTCTCCCTTTACTTAGGATAAACTGATAAATTTAAGCTCCTCAGCAGGTTGAAGACTAGTCCTAAGATCTATGTTTACCCTACCAATGTACAAAAACCTTACAATATATAGGAAAAAAAATTATCATACCATTTAATTTACCCATTTCTTTTAACCTTTATGCTATTTTATCATGTATTATGGGTATTTGTAGATACTTTATCTCTCCCACTAAATTCCATGCAGCGGTGTGCTGAAGCCAGTTTGTACCAGCTCTTGAGAACCAAATATGCATCTCTTTTCAACTCTGCATTCAATGATGTCATGTTGGTAGCTTGAAATGAGACACAGTGGGCATATTTACACCATGGAAATAAGCAAATGCTACAAATCCAGGCACTTTTTTTTCACCCTGAAAAGCTAGTCGTTAAACATTTGGCCAGAAATGGCATAATTTCATGTCTTGTTCACTTTTAAGTTCCACATATTACATAGCATAATCCCTTTCATTCAATTCAACAAATATTTAAGGATTGACCATGTGCCAGGTAAATGGTCCTATCTCTGGGAGTGCAACAGTAAACAAAACAGACAAAGCCCCTTCCCCCTAGTGCCTACATTCTAGGGTAGGAGACAGGTAACACCAAAGAAGCACATAAATACATATAATGTCAAATGCCAAAAAGGAAAAACAAAAGCCGGATAAGAGAATAGAGGGAGACTGCAGTTTTACACAGGGTGATCAAGGCAAGAATGTTCCAGATGTTTTGGGAAACTGTAAGGGGGTCAAAGCACCTGTACCAGAACAAAAAAGGGAAAAAGTAGGAGAAAATGACATCATAGAGGTAACTAGACCAGACTATGGATGCCTTCATAAGAACTTCAGGTTTCATTCTAAGTATGATGAAAAGCTGTTGAGAGTTTAGATTAGAAAAGTCACAGATGGCCGGGCACAGTGACTCACACCTGTAATCCCAGCACT
The DNA here is from genome assembly GCF_049354715.1 of Callithrix jacchus. NCBI lineage: Eukaryota > Metazoa > Chordata > Mammalia > Primates > Cebidae > Callithrix > Callithrix jacchus. The sequence goes on from NC_133524.1 coordinate 24,187,282, forward strand.
TTGGGAGGCTGAGGCAGGTGGATCACGAGGTCAAGAGATAGAAACCTTCCTGGCCAACACAGTGAAACCCCGTCTCTACTAAAAATACAAAAATTAGCCAGGTATGGTGGCGTGTACCTGTAGTCCCAACTACTTGGGAGGCTGAGGCAGGAGAATCACTTGAACCCAGGGGGCAGAGGTTGCACTGAGCTGAGATTGTGCGATTGCACTCCAGCCTTGGCTATAAGCATGAAACAAGGTCTCAAGAAAAAAAAAAAAGGAAGCCCAGAGGTTACAGAGGAAGGGTCTGACCTCAGCAGGAGATCAAAGAAGGCCTCCCAGCTGGTGGGGAGTAGGAAGTTTAACGCCCCATCAGGAGGCCTTCCTCCAAGGCTCAAGGAAACATGTGGACTCGAGACAGGATAGGGCACCTGCAGCTCTGGCATGCTCAGGGAGACACAAGCCTGGGACCCAGCACTCTGGCAGGACAGCATCAAGGGCCGCCCTCTCAGCCATCCAGGAGCTGTACTCTCGGTCCCCTCCTCCCCTAGGTGACAGTTCAGGTGTCAGAGAATGAGACTTACATGAGATGGGACCTTCCCTGGCTCAGATGTTTCATGTCCCACAGGAGCCAACAGCTCTTTCAGCAGCAGTCTAGGAATGTAGTATCCAGAGTCCCCTGAGGGGACAAGACACTGCACAGAGAGAAGTCCAAAACTATAGCCACCAACCAGGTATTCAGTCAATGGACACAACTAGGTGCTTTGTTTGAATTTGCAGCCCAGATGCAATTTGGGGTCATTTTTTTTTTAGATAGGGGTCTTGCTCTGTCACCCAGGCTGGATGGAGTACAGTGGCATGATCTCGACTCACTGCAACCTCCCCCTCCTGGGTTCAAGCGATTATCTGTCTCAGCTTCCTGAATAGCTGGGATTACAGGCACATGCTGCCATACCCAGCTAATTTTTGTATTTTTAGTAGAGATGGGGTTTCACCATGTTGACCAGGCTGGTCTTGAACTCCTGACCTCAAGTGATCCGTCCTCTCCAGCCTCCCAAACTCCTGGGATTACAGGCATGAGCCACTGCATCCAGCCTAGGGGTCATTTTTACCACAAGCAGTATTGTCTGGGAAGATAGCTGATGGGCCAGTTTATCAGAAGGTTAATCCTTTATCTTCAAGGGGGAATGAGTGGAAGTTAAAATGAGGCTCAAATATTAAAATTAGATTAAGAGGAATGGATATGGTATCTAGGCAGTGAAAACAAATGCAAAGACCCCGAGGTCGGTGAGTTCCCGGAATGTTTGAGGAACAGAAAGGAGACCTGTGCGGCTGGTGGAGAGTGAGCACGGGATCAGGCATGTGTGTAAGAGGTGATGAGGTCAGAGAGGTCCCAGGAGCAGATCACACAAGACCTTATGGAAATAACTAAGGAGGTGAGGCAGATCACTTGAGGCCAGGAGTTCAAGACCAGCCTCACCAACATGGCAAAATCTTGTCTCTAATAAAAATACAAAAATTAGCCGGGCATGGTGACATGTGCCCCAGCTACTCAGGAGGCTGAGGCAGGAGAATCACTTGAACCCAGGAGGCAGAGGTTGCAGTGAGCTAAGATTGCACCACTGCACTCCAGCCTGGGCAACAGAGTGACACTCTGTCTTGAAAAAATAAATACATATAAATAAAAAGAAATAACAAAGGAAGTGAGAATATATCCTTAGTGACTCTAATAAGTAAGGACTGAACGCGTTCTCAGCTGCTGATAGCATTACTACCAACCAGCTCAGTGATGTTGCCTTTTCCAGCCGGGAAGACCTGCACTTGTCCCCCGGGGCTCACCTTTCTGTACACCAGGCCAGTGATGGCCCACCACAGCCTTATCTGCAGCACCTTGAGCCTGTACATGTTCTGCTGCTCAAACAGCATTTGCAGGCAGGCCGAGAGGAACATCAGCATGGCAAGGAAGTAGCCTTTCCAGGCTGGAGACTTGGGATGACCAATAAACTCCAGGAAAAGGCTTGCAGGGGAAGGAGGGAGAAGGAACAGCTGGTGAGAGGAGGTGCCCATGTGCGTTGCCTTTGCCCAAACCAGGCCAGTTGTGGAGGATCAGTTGGCGTGGTTGATTTTTTTGCAATCCTGATCTCAGTTAGTTCCCCCACTGTCCATGCTTCTTTTCAATCTGACTGCAGCTCCTCAAGATCAAGAGATAATTTTTTGTCCCCACTTGTTATCGGCTAAATTGTGTCCTCACAAAATTTGTATGTCGAAGCCCCAACCCCCAATGCCTCTGAATGTGACTGTATTTGGAAATAGGGCCTTTAAAAAGGCAATGAAGTTAAAATGAGGTCATTAAACTGGGCTCTCATCCAGTCTGACTAGGGTCCTTATAGGAGGAGAAAATGCAGACACACAGGGAGACACCAGGGTGCACACAGAGGAAAGACCATATGACAACATGGGGAGGAGGTGGCCAACTCCATGCCAAGGGCAGTGGCCTTAGATGGAACCAACTTGCAGATACCTGATCTGGAACTTCCAGCCTCCAGAATCATGAGAAACATACATTTCTGTTGTTGAAGCTACTCAGTCTGTGATGCTTTCTTATGGCAGCTGAGCAGACACCACTTGAATCTGGGCTGGCCACAAAACCACCTTTGACCAACAGAGTACGGTGGAGGTAAAGCTATGCTGGCTCTGAGCCTCAAGAGAAAATGTGGCTTTTGGCCTGTTGCTTAGAACTCTCCCAAGCAGCCACACGAACAAGTCTGAGCTAGCTTTCTGGAGGATGGGAACCTACATGGAACAGAGACAGCCATCCCAGCTTCAGATACATAACTGCAGGCACATGAGAAAACCCAACCAAGAAAAGAAGAACCACCCAGCTGAGCCCAGCCCACATTACTGACCCACATTACCATGAATTAAATAAATGAATGCTTGTAATTTTAAGCCACTTGCTTTTGGAGCATTTTATAGCAAAAGCTAATTGATGCAGTCAGGTAACATCTTGCCTATTTGCCCTTCTGGGGGTCAGTCACTTTCTCATTAATCATTTCCCTTCCTCAGTATCCTTCTCACCCACCCTCCAGTGTCCCGAGCACCAGATCTATAGGCAGAGGCATGAGAGCTGAAGCCCCCTGACCCTGGAGGGATGCCATTAAGAGACCACCAGCCTTAGCAGAGAACTTGATGTCTGGACTCACCTAAGCAGCTTGAAGACAGCAAACCTGAAGACATCACTGATGACGAGGCTGCAGTTCCCCAGGAGGAAGGTAGAATGGAACACCTGCCAGATGGCCCTCAGCAGTGGGCACCACTGGCTCTCTTCTTGCCATAGGAGGGGCTCGGTCTCTGGAGCCTCCATGCTAATGCCTCCTTTCCTTTTAAACACTATTGCCTTGGCGTGCCTTAGAGGAAGGGAGAGGCTGGCTCTGGGTCCTATTTTATACTCTCAGCCACCAGCAGCAGGAACAGGCATTAAAGGCTTGTTTTCCTAACAATGGGTGTGGGTGGGTGTGGATCCAGCCTGGCTCCCTCACCTGTTCCTCCTTATCACCCTGAGTACCCATTTAAGAGGCAGTCACAGGAGTTGTGGGGAAAGGGCAGGAGGGTAGCCCTGAGGCCTCTTTGAAGGCCATGGGAAAGCACATATGTTGAGCACCTACTACCTGCCAGGCACTCCCCAGTCATCCTAAGACCCCCGGCAAGCCAGATGTTTTTCCCATTTCACATATGAGGAAACTGAGGCTCAGAGAATCAAACTTGTCCAAGGGCACACAGCTGAGAAGTAAAAGCTGGGATTCAATGCCATCTCTGCCTCCAGGGCCCATGCACTTTTCTTTTTTTAGAGACAAAGTCTCACTCTGTCACCCAGGCTGCAGTGCAGTGGTGTGATCTCGGCTCACTACAACCTCTGCTTCCTGGATTCAGGTGATTCTCCCTCCTCAGCCTCCCTCATAGCTGGGATTACAGGCAAATGCCACCACTCCCAGCTAATTTTTTTATGTTTAGGAGATGGGATTTCGCCACGTTGGCCAAGCTGGTGTTAAACTCCTGACCTCAGGTGGTCCACCTGCCTCGGCCTCCCAAAATGCTGGGCTTATGGGTGTGAGCCACCACGTCCAGCCACTTATCAGTAATTTCAATCCTCATTACAAATCTGTGACCCAGGGCCACGTGCAGACATCAGCTCTTTACACAAAGGAGCTCACTGACTTCCCTGGACCCCCTTGCCAGGTGGGTATTATTAGACTCTCCATTTTACAGAAGGGGAAGGAAGCTGAGGTTCTGAGAGGTGGCGATAGCAGCCAACGTCACACAGCGAGGGCAGAGCAGGGATTGGAGCCTAGATCTTGACTTATGGTTCCTAGAGTGTTTCTTGTTTCTTGTGTGTTGGACCCCCAACCCCACCATAATAATAATTAAAAAGAAGCATAACAAAAATCCCTTTGTGAGCTCAGGTGGCAAGACCCTTCCAGGCCAAGGTCTTTGTCCCTCATTGCTGGCCTGATCTAGTGTTTGGTTTGGCGTCTATGGAGGGTTGTAGCTCAGCTCTGTTACTGTGTGGGCATGGCCTGCTGCTCACAGGTATTTTGGCATTTGGGTCTCAAAGCCAAGAAGATGCCCCTTCCATGCAGAGAGCATCCCTGACCACCCTCCCTGTCTGATCCCGCCATTTTATTCATTGCCTTCACAGCCTTACCCACAGCACCAACCCTTTCTTTGACTTGTTAGAACCCCAGATGTGTAGACTTTGCCTGAGTTTTCTACAAAGATGTCCCTAGGATCAAGTCCAGCTCCCGCACACAGTAGGAGCTCAATAAACACTTGTCAAATGAATGGGAAAAGCAGACTGAGTGATATGTGTAAAAGGGCCTAACAAAAGTGCCCAGCACATACTGTTATAAACATTTATAGAAGGAAGAATGGAGCCTGGCTGGGTGGACAGAACTTGACTTTGGAGCCAGGAGACTGTGGTTACAATGCCGGCTCTGTCTCCTCTCCTCTGAGTCTTAGAGTTTCCATCTGTAAAATGGGGTTAGGGAAGAGTTGACTGGGAAGTTTTCTTTCTGGTTGGAGATTTTGCTCAGTTCTGTTCTAGCTATTTGCCCAGAGAGTCACTGTGTTCAGCCTGCAGGCTCCATAGCAGGCGTTTTCCTCTCCTGGAGGTCTCACCTCCCATCAAGGAAGAGGTCCAGATTGCTGTCTGATGTCTGGTCTCTGGACTGAAGGCCATTTAGTGCAGGACTCACAAATGACTGTGGGGCAAGGCAGGGGGTATTCATGAGTGGCATGGGCGAGGTGTGAGTTGGGGGATACAAAAGGGAATGGTGGATACCAGGTGCAGTGGCTTACACCTGTAATCCCAGCACATTGGGAGGCCAAGGTAGGCAGATAACCTTAGGTCAGGAGTTCGAGACCAGCCTGATAACCTGAGCAACATGGAGAAACCCAGCATCTAATAAAAAATACAAAAATTAGCTGGATCTGGTGGCGGGCACTTGTGGTACCAGCTACTTGGGAGGCTATGGAAGGAGAATCATTTGCACCTGGGAGGTGGAGCTTGCAATGAGACAAGATTTTGCCACTGCACTCCCTGGGTGACAGAAGCAGAGGGAAGGAAGGCAGGAAGGCAGGAAGGGAGGGAGGGAGAGCAAAAGAGAGAGAGAAGGAAAGAGGTGGGGACTGTGGCTAACTGAAACCTGCACACCTTGTCAAATGCTGTGGACTCTACCCGAATCCAGTCTCCTACTGCCTTGTGAAGATGTGGCCTAGTGTTGCCAGATCTACTTTAAGAGAGACCAGAATTCCAGATTTTTATTTATTGGTATTTGTATTTATTTTTTGAGACAGAGTCTCATTCTGTCACCCAGGCTAGAGTGCAGTGGCATGATCTCGGCTCACTGCAACCTCACCTCCCAGGTTCAAGCAATTCTCCTGCCTCAGCCTCTCCAGTAGCTGGGCTTACAGGCATTTGCCACCATGCCTAGCTAATTTTGTATTTTTAGTAGAGACAGGGTTTCATCATGTTGGCCAGGCTGGTCTCAAACTCCCAATCTTGTGTGATTTACCTGACATGGCCTCCCAAAGTGCTGAGATTTCAGGCGTGAGCTACTGCACCCAGCCTTGGATTCCAGATTTTTATGTGATCTCTCCAATTTTTTAAATACTGGCAACTTATTAAAAAACAAAACACTACAAACCACCATAAAGCCCCATGTGCATCAAATATACCTTGTGAAGCTGACCTGACCAGCAGGTGGCTGTTGCGTGACCTCTCAGGAGGACGCCCTCTCCCTTCACCCAGTGGTTGCAAAATATTTCAGACAGAAAACCAAAGTTCTCTCTGGGTGCAGTTGGTTGGCTCAGAAGCTGACAGAGCCTGGTTTTTGTATAACCCCATCCTTCCCCTTTCTTTCTGTCAGTGTTTATGGGAGGATTCTCAAACTGCTCTAGAGAATGTTTCTACCTTTTAACTCTAGTGTTGGGTGACCTGTAATTTTCATGTTGGTTGGGGATGCCAGGAGTTGGCAGAGGCTCATTCCAGAGCCCCTGTCAACTGAATTCTGCCACTTCTATAAAGTCATTTAAAAGTAGAGGATGAGTCAGGCACAGTGGCTCACACCTGTAATCCCAGCACTTTGAGAGGCTGAGGCAGGCAGATCACCTGAGATCAGGAGTTCAAGACCAACCTGGCCAACAAGGTGAACCCTTGCCTTTACAAAAAAATACAAAATTTAGCTGGGTGTGGTGGCAGGTACCTGTAATCCCAGCTACTTGGGAGGCTGAGGCAGGAGAATCGCTTGAATCTGGGAGGTGGAGGTTGCAGTGAGCCAAGATTGTGCCATTGCACTGCAGCGTGGGTAACAAGAGTGATACTCTGTCTCAAAAAAAAAGAAAAAGAACAAAGAATACGCTGGGCATGGTGGCTCACACCTGTAATCCCAGCATTTTGGGAGGCCAACACAGGTGGGTCACTTGAGGTTGAGAGTTTAAGACCAGCCTGACCAACACGGAGAAACCCCCTCTCTACTAAAAATACAAAACTAGGCAGGTGTGGTGGCATGTGCCTGTAATCGCAGCTACTTAGGAGGCTGAAGCAGGAAAATTGCTTGAACCTGGGAGGTGGAGGTTGCGGTGAGCTGAGATCGTGCCATTACACCCCAGCCTGGGCAACAAAAGCAAAACTCCATCTCGAAAGCAAATTAAAAAATTAAAAATAATAATAACCACTTACACTCATTATGTGCCAGGCCCTGTTCTAAGTGTTTTACAGGCCTCATCTTATTTAATCTTCACAATCCTATGAGGTAGGTGCTATTATTAATCCCATTTTGAAGGAATAGAGACTGAGGCACAGAGAGGTTAAGTAACTTGCCCAAAGCTCACACAGCTAGGAAGTGGTAGGTCCAGTATTCAACTCCACATGTCCAGTGCTTCTGAGCTCTGAATGCGGTGTGGTCAGGAGGGAGCACATCCTCAAGTGCCTGCTGAGCTGGCTGTGGAGAGGCAGCTGCTTCCTCCATCTGCCTGGAAACCTCCAGAAAGTAAACACTTGCTCCTTTATCTCCTCACCCCTGGTGCTTAGCATATAGTAGGCTTCCACTACTGAAGCCAAGTAGTGGAGACAATTCTATTCTATTACCTGCTGTGTGCCAATACTAAGCACTTTCCCACTCATGAAGGCTGAGTCATTCCCATTTTACAGAGGGAAAAACTGAGACTCCGGGTGTTTGTGACATGGCCTGCTAAGAGGCAGAGGCAGAATTTGAATCCAGATCTCACTCCAGCAAGTGAGTGGGGGCAGGATGCAGACGGTGGGCACCCAACATGAAGAAGAAAAGGAGAAAGAGCCAAGGCTGGGATGGAGAAAGCCTGGCTGGCTCTTGCGAGCATGGGGGGAGCCTTGTAGAGGAAGAGCTATGGGTGAGAATCAGGGTAGCAAATGCAGGTGGACGAGGTACCACCCAACCCTTCCCTACAATGTTACTTACCCAGAAACCCACCAGAACATGGTTTTGGAGGGGGAAGGATGCCCCTGCCTCTGGACAGGGGTTCTGTAACAGACAAAAGTGGAGAAGGGGGAAGTCTTTCTCTCACATCCTATGGTGAGTATGTGGGAAGGGCAGGAAGACAGGATGAACTGACTTTGTATTTTTTTTTTGAGACAGGGTTTTGCTCTGTCGCCCAGGCTAGAGTACCGTGGTGTGATCTCAACTCACTGCTACCTCTGCCTCCCAAGTTCAAGCGAATCTCCTGTCTCAGCCTTCCAAAGAGCTGGGATTACAGGTGTACACCACCACATCTGGCGAATTTTTTCTGTATTTTTAGTAGAGACAGGGTTTCACCATGTTGGCCAGGCTGGTCTCAAACTCCTGACCTCAAGTGATCTGCCCACCTTGGCCTCCCAAAGTGCTGGGATTACAGGAGTGAGCCACCGCACCCAGCCCTGACTGTGTATTTAGTACTGAAAGTACACGTCGGGGTGCCCTGTCTCCTTCCTAGAGGTGCACACCAGTGAGCTTGGTGTTTCCCAGCAGGCAGGGCAAAAAGGGACTGGGCCACAGGATTGACAATGTCCACAAGGTAAGAAGTAACCGTGGCTCAGAAGAACAACTATGATTATACTGAAACCAAAACCTTGCTTTGCTTCTCAAAGCAGGGCCCCTGCATAATAAAGACAATGAGGTCCTTGACAATATCCCTTAGCAAATGCTGTAGAGAGAGATCTATCCTGCGATTTTGTCAGGTGCTCCAGGGAGATTATACCAGCCTGTACTCTTTACCAGTAAGGCATGACGGTGCCTATTTCACCACATCTTTGCCATCACAGCTTATCAATTTTTAAATTTTGTTGCCATTCTGGTAGGTGAAGAAAGATTCCTATGACAGTTTTAACTATATTTCTTAAGCATTTGAGCAATTTTTTTTTTTTTTTTGAGACAGGGTCTTGCTCTGTCATCCAGGCTGGAGTGCAGTGGTGCGATCATAGCTCACTGCAGCCTTTACCTCTGGGACTCAAGCAATCCTCCTGCCTCAGCCTCCACAGAGCGACTCTATGGGACTCCACAGAGTTAATCTGTAGTGGGACTACAGATGTGCACCACCGCACTTGGTTATTTTTAAAAAATTTTTGTAGAGATGGGATCTCACTACATTGCCTAGTCTAATCTAGAACACCTGGGCTCAAGCAATCCTCCTTCCTTGGCCTCCCAAAGTGTTGAGATTAGAGGCATACTCCACTGCACCTGGTCCCTCTGAACATCTGTTTATATGATGTTAGATCAGTCGCTTCCTCAAAAGAATTATTTCTTGATTTCACAGGTTGCTTCAGTGTTACCTGTTGTAAAACTCTCATGAACTTCTCCTACAGAGCACTTACCCCAGGGGTAACTTTCTTTTCTTTTCTTTTCTTTTCTTTGAGATGGAGTTTTGCTCTTTGTCACCCAGGCTAGAGTGCAATGGTGCAATCTCAGCTCACTCCACCTCCACCTCCAGGGTTCAAGTGATTCTCCTGCCTCAGCGTCCTGAGTAGCTGGGATTACAGGCATGTGCCATCATGCCCAGCTAACTTTTATTTTAGTAAAGACAGGGTTTTACCATGTTGGCCAGGCTGGTCCTGAGCTCTCAACCTCAGGTGATCCACCTGCCTTGGCCTCCAAAGTGTTGGGATCACAGGCATGAGCCACTGCGCCCAGACAATTTTCAACATACTTAATTATGTGAGTAATGTCTGGTTCCCTTACTTGACCATTAGCTACATGAGAACAGGAACTCTATCCTTAAACCCTTGCTGGGGCATAGAGGGTGGTCTGCTAACCGTGACCAAATCTGGCCCACTGCCTGTTGCTGCAAATAAAGTTTTATTGCAACACAGTCATGCAATTTGTTGACATGTTCTGCTTTTGCATTCAGTGGCAGAGTTGAGGAGTTGCCGCAGAGATCACTGTATGGCTCACAGAGTCTCTTGCCCCATACGGAAAAAGTCTGCCAATGATGGCATCGAGTAGAAATGCAATTCACATTTTGGCGAATGGCTAAATGAATAAAAAATTAGACTTTTGGTCACATGAGGGAGACTGAGACCTCAAAGTGGAACAGGAATGAGGTTGGAACTTGGTGACTTTCAGAATGCTGAGGGTCTTTAGGTTAGAAGGAAGGTTGATCTCCAAGGCAGGACAGCACAAACTGTGCCACCACTAGAGACAAGCACAGATAGGTGGACAGGTGGCGGACCAGGTCACTACGGAAGCCTTGTGGGAGAGAAAGCAGAAGGTAAGGCATGGAGGCAGAGGAGGATGCTCAGAGGAGAGAAAAGCTTTCTGATGCCGGGGTCTGTGCCCATGCTGGGGACCAGGGCAAGAGTATTTGAAAGCCAGAGCCCTGGCATTCCTAGTGGTCCTCATTTTCTTTTCTTTTTTGAGACAGAGTCTCACTCTGTCACCCAGGCTGGAGTGCAATGGCATGATCTCGGCTCACTAACTTCTCCTTCCCAGGTTCAAGTGATTCTCCTGCCTCAGCTTCCCAAGTAGTTGGGATTACAGGTGTACACCACAACGCCCGGCTAATTTTTTTTTTTTTTGTATTTTTAGTAGAGATGGGGTTTCGCCACGTTGGCCAGGCTGATCTCAAACTCCTGACCTCAAGTGATCTACCCACCTTGGCCTCCCAAAGTGCTGGGATTACAGGCGTGAGCCACCATGCCCAGCAGGTCCTAATTTTCAAATACCCAATATATAATATTCTGTCTATACAAATGGTGGGCCAGGGCAGTGTCTGGGGTTTGTCCTTGGCCATGTGATGATTAGCCACTGCTGAGACAATGAGATGCAGAAACACTTTACCTTCTTCTTTGTGCCGCAAAGGAAATCCTTTCCCCATTCCACCCTCTACCCCAATCTTCAACCCTGCTCCCTGTTGGCCAGTGTTCTCTGGTTTGCAGAGACGGGAGGTGGTTTTATTGAGCAATGGCTCTGCCCTGAGCACATGTCTAACTCTTGCCATGCACAGTCTCATCAGTGGGGGTTTTCTTGCTTCCTTTGACTCATGGGGAAACCAAGGCTCAGAGAGGCGGCAGCACCTTGTTCAAGGACACACAGATGATCTGGTCCAGACGGTGAAGCTCCTGCTGCCATGTCACCATGATTTTTGCATCTGCTGCCTGTCATCTGGTCATAAACACCTGAATTTTCATTCTTTTTTTAATCTAAAAAATTTATTTTTTAATTTTAGGTATATATGTGTATATTTATACATATTTATAAATTAGTCAGGAGGCTGAGGCAGGTATATATATATTATATAAATTAAGGTATATATACACATGTTGTATATATGTGTATATTTTTATATATGTATATATATTTTACATATGTATATATACACATATAAACTTTTTTGTTTTAATTTTAGGTGTATTATATATGTATATATGTGTGTGTGTGTGTATTTTTTTTTTTTTTTGAGACAGAGTCTTGCTCTGTCACCCAGGCTGGTGTGCAGTGGCACGATCTCAGCTCACTCTGGGCTGGCTACAACCTCTGCCTTCTGGGTTCAAGCAATTCTCATGCCTCAGCCTCCTGAGTAGCTGGGATTACAGGCATACACAACAATGCCTGGCTAATGGTTGTATTTTTAGTAGAGATGGGGTTTTACCATGTTGGCCAGGCTGGTCTCAAACTCCTGACCTCAGGTGATCCTCCTGCCTTGACCTCCCAAAGTGCTGGAATTATAGGTGTGAGCCACCGCACCCAGCCCGATGTATATATTTCTAGATGACATGAGGTATTTTGATACAGGCCTGCAATGCATAATAATCACATCAGGTTAAATGAAGTATCCATCCCCTCAAGCATTTATCCTTTCTGTTACATACAATCTATTTTACTATTTTAGTTATTTCATTTTTTAGTTTATTATTGAGTTGGAGCCTCACTGTGTTGCCCAGGCTGGAGTGCAGTGGCTTGATTTTGGCTCACTGTAACCTCTGTCTCCTGGGTTCAAGTGATTCTCCTGCCTCAGTAGCTGAGATTACAGATGCGTGCCACCATGTCTGACTAATTTTTTTGTATTTTTAGTAGAAGCAGGGTTTCTCCATGTTGTCCAGGCTGGTCTTGAACTCCTGACCTCAGGCGATCCTTCTTCCTTGGCCTCCCAAAGTGCTGGAATTACAGGCATGAGCCACTGTGCCCAGCCTCTTTTAGTTATTTTACAGTGCACAATCAAATTATTATAGACCATAGTCACCCTGTTGTGCTATCAAATAGGTATTATTCATTCTTTCTATTGTTTTGTATCCATTAACCATCCCCATTTCCCCTCACCCACTGTTCTTCCTAGCCTCTAGTAACCATCCTTCTATTCTATATGTCCACGAGTTCAATTGTTTTAATTTTTAGCTTCCACAAATAAGTGAGAACATGTAAAGTTTATCTGTCTGTGCCTGACTTATTTCACTTAACAAAATGACCTCCAATTCCATCCATGTTGTTGAAAATGAAAGGACCGCTTGCTTTTTTATGGCAGCATAGTACTCTATTGTGTATATATACCATATTTTCTTTATCCAGTCATCTGTTGGGTGGGTGACTGAGGCCTGGCCAATGAATACATTCCAGTCTCTTGGCTGTCATGATGGGGTACTTGAGAGCTGGAGCCATCAGGAGATTCTGCTGGGTTTGCTATGTGGTAGAACATAAGTCTGAAAGTATTGGTAGCTCTTCTTGCCACTCCATTGGAGAATCAAGTTAACATGGCAGAGCCAAGAGGCAGAAGTGGAGACTTGGTGATAGTACCTAGACCCAGGCCTGGATCAGTCATGCCTGGGATATCCCATGGATATGAAAATAAATACATGAGCTAATGAACCCCCTCTGACCTTCCCTTTTCCTTAAGCTAGTGTGAACTGAGTTTTTGTGGCTTTAAACCAGAGCTCTAGTTTCTTTCTTTTTTTTTTTTTTTTTTTTTTTGAGACCGAGTCTTGCTCTGTCACCCAGGCTGGAGTGCAGTGGTGCGATCTTGGCTCACTGTAACCTCCACCTCGTTGGTTCAATTAACTCTCCTGCCTCAGTCTCCTGAGTAGCTGGGACTACAGGCACATGCCACCACGCCTGGCAAATTTTTGTATTTTTAGTAGAGACAGGGTTTCACCATATTGGCCAGGATGGTGTCAAACTCCTAACCTTGTGATCCACCCACCTCGGCCTCCCAAAGTGCTGGGATTACAGGCGTGAGCCACTGCACTCGGCCCAGAGCCCTAGTTTCAAATCACAATTCCTCTACTGGATTTTTTACTCTTCTGGGTTTTTGTTTTTTTTTTTTTTGGCAGATAGGAGAAAATTGGATATTGCAATGACAATATGGCCCATCTTCCCTAAACTGCCACTGTTTTTCTATCAGAAAGTTTGTTCTGCGTTTGCATGAGATGAACTTGGGCTTTGCAGTCCCAAGCTGTGTGGCCCTGAGGCTATCATTCCCTTCTCCTAGCCTTAGTTTCCCTCATCTTTAAAATGGCCTATTCATTGGCTGGGCACATTGACTCAAGCCTGTAATCCCAGCACTTTGGGAGGCTGAGGTGGGAAGATCACTTGATCCCAGGAGTTTGAGACCAGCCTTGGGAACTCGATGAGACTTTATTTTAAAAAAGAAAAAAAGAATCCATCACTGTGTCCTGTTGTGAGAATCCAATGAGGACAGGTGTGTAAGTGCCTGCCACAGTGCCTGGCACATGCTTGGAATCCCAGAGTCTAAATGGTCACAGTATTATTGTTTCCATGCTGTGTCTCAAAAAGCTGACTTATGTCAACTGTGGGAGCCCACCCTTTCAGAAATTACTGAATAACCTGTGGAATTTACCTTTAGTTACAAAGGTTACTCTTTTAAAAACTCTGTCCTTGGTCAGGCACTGTGGCTTACTCACACCTGTATTCCCAGCACTTTGGGAGGCTGATGCAGGTGGATCACTTGAGGTCAGTCATTCAAGACCAGCCTGGCCAACATGGTGAAACCCTGTCTTTACTAAAACTACAAAAATTAGCTGGGTGTGGTGGTTCATGCCTGTAATCCCAGCTACCTGGGAGGCTGAGGCAGGAGAATCACTCAAACCCGGGGGACAGAGGCTGCAGTGAGCCAAGATTGGGCCACTGCACTCCAGCTTAGCAACAGAGCAAGACTCCCTCTCAAAAAAAAAAAAAGAAAAGTGACAGATGCACTGTGTTTTACAGGGATCATTCTGGCTACGAGACTATAGGGGATTAAAGAGAAACAGCAAAGAGACTAGTTAGAAAGCTATCAAAGTTATCTAGTTGAAGTTGAGAAAAGTAGGACTACCACATTCAGTTGTTAAGCACAACACAGGCCAGGTACGGTGGCTCATGCCTGTAATCCCAGTACTTTGGAAGGTTAAGACAGGTGGATCACAAGGTCAGAAGTTTGAGACCAGCCTGACTAACATAGTGAAACCTCATCTCTACTAAAAATACAAAAATTAGCTGGGTGCGGTGGTGCACATCTGTAATCCCAGCTACTTAGGAGGCTGAGGCAGGAGAATTGCTTGAAACTGGGAGGCAGAGGTTGCAGTGAGCCCAGATCGCACCACTGCACTCAGCTTGGATAACAGAGCGAGACTTCATCTAAAAAAAAAATTGGATCATATATGTAAGGTGATATTCACAAAGTACACCTTAGTAACTCTTATCAGAGTCATAGACAAGTGTGGAGTTATGGAGATTCCTGTTCTCTTAGCTGAGTCCTAGAGCAGTGGGGGACAGAGCCTCCTCTTATGTAAACTTACCTAGACATGCAGCCTCACACCACTCGGGAAAGGATACTCACAGGCACACAACAAACCAGTGGCCCCATGATCCTCTCCCCTTCCCCTATTTGATCCTTGGGCCATGTCCAGGACTGCCTAATCCATCCAAAGAAATCAGCCAACACATTCCCTAGACCAGCCATTTACAGTTGTTCAGATTGAGCAATAATATGCTAATATAAAACATTTTCACTTAATAAAGGGATCCTTTTTCTAAATGTCACAAAATTCTAAAGGATAGTAATCCCTAGTAGACAAGGATGGTACAAGGTGGAGATGGCTAAGAAGTGGTAATCTTAGAAAGAAGAGTAGATTGAACTTGTTAATGGGATTCATGTGAATGTGTTAATAGGAAAGGAATCAAGAATTTGGCCAAAGCAAGAGAATGAATATTGGTGGCTTTTACTGATATGGGAAAGATTTGGTGAAGACTGGGTTTGGACAAGTAAATTAAAATTTCTCTTTTGGACATCGTTTGAGAATCCTATTATATGGCCAAGAGGCAATGTTGAATAGGCATTTGAATATAGGTGTCTGGATTTCAGAGAGTAAGTCATGCCTAGAGACATACTTCAGAAGCCTTTGAAGTATATTAAATCCATGAGATTGAATGGAGTAGGGACTCAATATATATTTGTTGAATGAATAAACAACTGTCCTAACAAAATTTGTGCATATATAACCCTAAATACATTTTGAGTAAAGATAATCGATGGTATTTACAGTTTTGTCAACTTCATTATTATTCTACAGAGGGAGTCACAAATAAACAGAAACAGTCTGCCTACCTTTAAGGTGCCTATGCGGGTGTTGAACAATGAGAACACATGGACACAGGGATGGGAGCACTACACACTAGGGTCTGTTGGGGGGAATAGGGGACGGACAGCTAGGGGTGGGGAGTTGGGGGGAGATAGCATGGGGAGAAATGCCAGATATAGGTGAAGGAGAGGAAGGCAGCAAATCACACTACCATGTGTGTACCTAGGCAACTATCTTGCATATTCTTCACATGTACCCCAAAACCTAAAATGCAATAAAAAGATGCCTATGACAGAATTAAAGAGGCATGAGAAATACCCACACCAATTTTACAAAATAAAAAATTAATAAAGGTACAGTGTAGTGAAAAACTATAAACTGAAGTATAATTAACCTTCAATACACTATTTTCAAATTTCAGGATTTCAAAAGCTCCATATAGAAAAATTCTACATGACCTTTCAGGATGTCTAAGCCCTTTTAGTTCAGTAGTTCTATATCTTAGCTGCATGTTAGGATACCCTGGGGAACTTCTAAAGCTACTTAAGTCCCAACCCCAGAGATTCTAATTTAATTTGTCTTGGCTGTGGTCTGGGCACCATGATTGTAAAAACTCCCCAGGTGATTCTGATACGCAGCCAGAGTTGAAAACCACTGCTTTAATGTAAAGTGCTTGTGGCCAAAGTGTTGGTTATAATAACGTGAATTCCCTGGTATGTATGTGAGGGAATAACACAAACATGTTTGTTCACACATATCAGTAAGACTTTCATTAAATAAAATCATATGTATATATATATATATATATATATATAAATTCAAACCATTAAGGGATAAACCAGTCATATCTATAGTCAGTACTTAAACACAAAAATAAAGATTGAGAGAACTGTTTGATATCTCAAAAATATTGAGACTTAATTTATACAAGGCTGCATTATTTCAATAGCTGGATAAAAATATTGTGACCAAACAATAATAGAAACATAAAGAAATCAAAAGGTAATGGGTAGAAAACATGAATTCTAAATGATGAGATAAAAGGTGGCCTGACCTGCCTTATAAGACCTCCTGAAGGAAGCACTAAACATGAAAAGAAAAAACCGTTGCCAGCCACTGCAAAAACATAACAAATTGGAAAGACCAAAGACACTATGAAGAAACTGCATCAACTAACCAGCAAAATAACCAGCTAGCATCATAGTGACAGGATCAAATTCACACATAACAATATTAACCTTAAATGTAAATGGCTAAATGCCCCATTTAAAAGACACAGACTGGCAAATTGGATAGAGTCAAGACCCATCAGTGTGCTGTACTCAGGAGACCCATCTCACATGCAAAGACACACACAGGCTCAAATTAAAGGAATGGAAGAAAGCAAATGGAAAGCAAAAAAAGCAGGGGTTGCAATCCTAGTTGCTTATAACACAGACTTTAAACCAACAAAGATAAAAAAAAAAAAAAAAGACTGGCTGGGTATGGTGGCTCTCACCTATAATCCCAGCACTTTGGGAAGCTGAGGCAGGTGGATGACAAGGTGAGGAGATCAAGACCATCCTGGCCAACATGAAGAAACCCCTTCTCTACTAAAATATAAAAAATTAACTGGGCATGGTAGTGCATGCCTGTAGTAGCAGCTCCTCAGGATGCTGAGGCACGGAAATCGTTTGAACCCAGGAGGCAGAGGTTGCAGTGAGCCAAGCTCGTCTCGCTACACTCCAGCCTGGTGACAGAGCAAGACTCTGTCTCAAAAAAAAAAAAAAAAAACAAGGTCATTATATAATGGTAAAGGGATCAACGCAACAAGAAGAGCTAACTATCCTAAATATATATGCACCCAATACAGGAAAACCCAGATTCATAAAACAAGTTCTTAGAGACCTACAGACAGACTTAAACTCCCACACAATAATAGTGGGAGACTTTAAATCCCACTGTCAATATCAGACAGATCAACTAGACAGAAAATTAACAAGGATATTCAGGACATCAACTCAGCTCAGGACCAAGTGGACCTAACAGACACCTACAGAACTCTCCACCACAAATCCACAGAATATACATTTGTCTCAGCACCACATTGCACTTACTCTAAAATTGACCACATAATTGGAAGTAAATCACTCCTCAGCAAATGCGAAAGAACAGAAATCATAACAAATGGCCTCTCAGACCACCGTGCAATCAAATTAGAAGTCAGGATTAAGAAAATCACTCAAAACCGCACAACTACATGGATACTGAACAACATGCTCCTGAATGACTACTGGGTAAGTAACAAAAAGAAGGCAAAAATAAAGTTCTTTGAAACCAATGAGAACTAAGAAGTCACAATGTACCAGAATCTCTGGGACACAGTTAAAGCAGTGTTTAGAGGGAAATTTATAGCAACAGATGCCCACAGGAGAAAGCAGAAAAGATCTACACTCAACACCCTAACATCACAATGAAAAACACTGGAGAAGCAAGAGCAAACAAATTCAAAAGCTAGCAGAAGACAAGAAATAACTAAGATCAGGGAAGGAGATAGACACGAAAAACCCTTTAAAAAATCAGTGAACACAGGAACTGGTTTTTTGAAAAGACTGACAAAATAGATAGACTGCTAGCCAGACTAATAAAAAAGAAAAGAGACAAATCAAATAGGCAAAATAAAAAATGATAAAGAGGATATAACCACTGATCCCACAGAAATCCAAACTACCATCAGAGAATACTATAGACACCTCTATGCAAATCAACTGGAAAATCTAGAAGAAACTGAGACATTTCTGGACACATACACCCTCCCAATACTAATCCAGGAAGAAGTCAAATCTCTGAATAGACCAATAATAAGTTCTGATATTGAGGCAGTATTTAACAGCCTACCAATAAAAGCCCAGGACCAGATGAATTCACAGCTGAATTCTACCAGAGGTACAAAGAGGCGCTGTTACTATTGCTTCTGAAACTGTTCCAAACAGGAGAAAAAGAGGGAATCCACCTTAACTCATTTTATGAGACCAGCATTATCCTGATACCAAAACCTGGCAGAGACACAACTAAAAAAGAAAATTTCAGGCCACTATCCCTGATGAACTTCGATGCAAAAATCCTCAATAAAATACTGGCAAACTGAATCCAGCAGCACATCAAAAAGCTTATCCACCATGATCAAGTTGGCTTCATCCCAGGGATGCAAGGCTGGTTCAACATATGCAAGTCTATAAACGTAATTTGCCACATAAACAGAAACACAGATGAAAACCACATGATTATTTCAATAGATGCAGAAAAAGCCTTTGATAAAATTCAACAACCCTTCATTCTAAAAACGCTAGATAAACTAGGTGTTGATAAAACGTATCTCAAAATAGTAAGACCTATTTACGACAAACCTACAGACAATTTCATACTGAATGGGCAAAAACTGGAAGCATTCCCTTTGAAATCTGGCACTAGACAAGGATGCCCTCTCTCACCAGTCCTATTTAATATAGTATTGGAAGTTCTAGCCAGAGCAATCAGGCAAGAAAGAGAAATAAAGGGTATTGTTAGGAAAGGAGGAAGTCAAATTGTCTCTATTTGAAGAATACATGATTATCTATTCAGAAGACCCTATCATCTCAGCCCAAAAACTCCTGAAATGGATAAGCAACTTCAGCAAAGTCTCAGGACACAAAATCAATGTGCAGAAATCACAAGCATTCCTATACACCAATAACAGACTTAAAGAGAGCCAAATCAAGAACAAACTCCCATTCACAATTGCTACAATGAGAATAAAATACCTATGAATACAACTAACAAAGGATGTATGGGACCTCGTCAAGGGAAACCACAAACCACTGCTCAACAAAATAAGAGAGGATACAAACAGATGGAGAAACATTCCATGCTCATGATTAGGAAGAATCAATATCATGAAAATGGCTATACTGCCCAAAGTAATTTATAGATTGAACACTATCCTCATCAAGCTAACAATGACCTTACTCACAGAACTGGAATAAACCACCTTAAACTTCACATAGAACCAGAAGAGAGCCCATATAGCCAAGACAATCCTAAGCAAAAAAAACAAAGCTGGAGGTATCACGCTACCTGACTTCAAGCTATACCACAAGGCTCAATAATCAAAACAGCATGGTACTGGTAACAAAACAGAGATATAGACCAATGGAACAGAACAGAGGCCTTGGAAGCAATGCCACATATCTACAACCATCTGGTCTTTGACAAACCTGACAAAAACAAGCAATGGGGAAAGGATTCCCTGTTTAATAAATGGTGTTGGGAAAACTGGCTAGCCATGTGCAGAAAGCAGAAACTGGATGCCTTTCTGACACCTTACACTAAAATTAATGCCAGATGGATCAAAGATTTAAACATAAAACTTAACATCATAAAAACCTTAGAAGAGAATAGAGGTGACTGCCAAGATGATGCAGTAGGAGCAAAACAGGATTGCAGCTCTCAGTGAAGACACAGAGGGTGAGTTCAATCCACATTTCCAGACGGATCTTTGTTGCCCACAGAATGGGGAAATTCCCAGCTGTAGGAGAGACACAAGACGCCAGCACAGCTATTTTAGCCGGTGCTGCAGTGCTGCGACACTCCACACAGAATGCACTGGTCTGGGTGCCCTGTTAAACCAGCAATCTGAGATGTGGGACGGCAGGTTAGGATATCCATCTGATTAAACGGGACTTGGACAGTGAGCCAGACCAGGAGATTCCCAGGAAGAGACATCTGAGCCAGTGCAGTGGGTCGCTGCATGGGAAATCACACAGATCCCAGTGCCCTAACAGCAGCTGACTGAAACACCTGGGAGAGAGTCAACCATTCAACTTAAAAAAAAAAAAAAGAGGGCTCTGAGGCAGGGAGCCAGGTGATCAGGCTCAGCAGGTCCCACCCCCACAGGGACAAAAAAATGGCGATTCAGAACACTCGGGGTTGAGAGTTTCACTGCAGGAACAGCTGAACTCAGGATGGTGCAGCTCAGTGGGGGAGGGACGTCCGCCATTACCGAGGCATACCACCCCTACTGAGGTACACTCCCATTGCTGACGCAGCCTGCCGTTGCCAAGACAACCCGCCATAACAGAGAGACTCTGCTAAGAGGGTGGAGCCCACAACAGCAGGGCGGAGCCCATGGCAACAAGGAAGAGCCCATGACAGTAGCGCAGAGCCCACGGCAACAGGGCAGAGCCCATGGCAGCAGGGTGGAGCCCACGGCAACAGGGCGGACACCACGGCATCAGTGTGGAGCCTCGGCAGGCAAATAATGACTAGACTGCCTCCTAGCTAGGTAGGAAGGTACAACAGATACTCATAAAGAAAGCCCTAACTCCCCGAGATAGAGCATCTGAGGAAAATAAGGGGTTTTATGAGTTCTGCTACAGCAGACTTAAATGTACTGGCCTAACAGCCTTGAATGATCAATGGAGCTCACAGCACTTCAGCTCCTATAAAGTACAGACCGCCTCCTCAAGCAGCTCCCTGACCCCTGTACACTCAAAGAATCACTTCAAAAAGGACTGATCAGACTGACATTTGGCGGGCATCATTCTGGGACAAAGATAGCAGAAGAAGAAACTGGTAGCAACCTTCACGGTTCTGCAGCTGCTACAGGTGTACCCCAGGCAAGCAGGGCCTGGAGTGGACCTCAGCATACTTACAGCAGAGGGGCTAGACTGTTAGAAGGAAAATTAAGTAACAGAAATACTTCATCATCAACAATCTGGGCATCCACTCAGAGACACAATCGAAAAGTCAGCAACTACTCAGATGACAGGTGGATAAACCCGCAAAGATAAAAAGAAACCAGTGCAAAAAGGAGGAAAACACCCGAAACCAAAACACCTCGCCTCCTACAAAGGACCAAAACTCCTCACCAGCAAGGGAACAGAGCTGGATGGAGAATGAGTGTGATGAAATGATGGAATCAGACTTCAGAAGGTGGGTAATGAGAAACTTCCGTGAGCTAAAAGAACATGTTCTAAATCAATGCAAAGAAACTAAGAACCTTGAAAAAAGATTTGAGGAAATGATAACAAGAATGGACAACTTAGAGAGGAATAGGAATGAATTAAAGGAGCTGAAAAACACAACACCAGAACTTCGTGAAGCATGCACAAGTTTCAACAGCTGAATTGACCAAGCAGAAGAAAGCATATCAGAAGTTGAAGATCAACTCAATGAAGTAAAACAAGAAACCAAGATTAGAGAAAGAAGCATAAAAAGGAATGAACAAAGTCTCCAAGAAATGTGGGACTAGGTGAAGAGACATAACCTACATTTGATAGGTGTACCAGAATGTGACGAAGAGAATGAATCCAAGCTGGAAAATACTCTTCAGGATATTATTCAGGAAAAGTTCCCCAACTTAGCAAGGCAGGCCAATATTCAAGACCAGGAAATACAGAGAACACCTCAAAGATATTCCGCAAGAAGAGCAACCCCAAGGCACATAATCGTCAGATTGACCAGGGTTGAAATGAAGGAGAAAATACTAAGGGCAGCCAGAGAGACAGGTCGGGTCACCCACAAAGGGAAGCCCATCAGACTCACAGCAGATCTCTCAGCAGAAACTCTACGAGCCAGAAGAGAGGGGAGGCCAATACTCAACATCCTTAAAGAAAAGAACTTTCCACACAGAATTTCACATCCAGCCAAACTGAGCTTCATACGTGAAGAAAAAATAAAATCCTTTGCAAACAAGCAAGTACTCAGAGATTTTGTCACCACCATGCCTGCTTTACAAGAGCTCCTGAAAGAGGCACTACACATAGAAAGGAACAACCAGTACCAGCCATTTCAAAAATATACCAAATGCTAAAGAGCATCAACAAAATGAAGAATCTGCATCAACTAATGGCCAAAACAGCCAACTAGCATCAAAATGGCAGTAGCAAATTCACACATAACAGTATTAACCCTAAATGTAAATGGGCTAAATGCACCAATCAAAAGACACAGACTAACAAATTGGATAGAAAAACAAAACCCATCGGTATGCTGTATCCAGGAAACCCATCTCACAGGTAAGGATATACAAAGGCTCAAAATAAAGGGATGGAGAAAGGTTTACCAAGCAAATGGACACCAAAAAAAAGCAGAAGTTGCAATTCTCATCTCTGAAAAATAGACTTTAAAGCAACAAAGATCAAAAGAGACAAGGAAGGTCATTACATAATGGTAAAAGGATCGATACAACAAGAAGAGCTAACGATCCTAAATATATATGGACCCGATACAGGAGCACCCAGATATATAAGGCAAGTTCTTAATGACTTACAAAGAGACTTAGACTCCCACACAATAATAGTGGGAGACTTTAACACTCCACTGTCAATATTAGACAGATCAACAAGACAAAAAATTAACAAGGATATCCAGGGCTTGAACTCAGACCTGAAACAAGCAAACCTGATAGACATTTACAGAACTCTCCACCCCAAATCCACAGAATACACATTCTTCTCAGCACCACATCACACCTACTCTAAAATTGACCACATAATTGGAAGTAAAGCACTCCTCAGCAAATGTAAAACAACTGAAATCATAACAAACAGTCTCTCAGACCATAGTGCAATCAAGCTAGAACTCAGAATTCAGAAACTAACCCAGAACCGCACAGCTTCATGGAAACTGAACAACTCGCTCTTGATTATTGACTGGATAAACAATGTAATGAACGCAGAAATAAAGAAGTTCTTCAAAACCAACCAGAACGAAGACACAACATACCAGAATCTCTGGGACACATTTAAAGCAGTCTCCAGAGGAAAATATATAGCAATAAGTGCCCATATGAGAAGAGTGGAGAGATCCAAAATTGACACCCTATCATCAAAATGGAAAGAGCTAGAGGAGCAAGATCAAAAAAACTCAAAACCCAGCAGAAGACAAGAAATAACTAAGATCAGAGCAGAACTGAAGGAAATAGAGACACAAAAAACCCTTCAAAAAATCAATAAATCCAAGAGCTGGTTTTTTGAAAAGATCAACAAAATAGACAGACCACTAGCCAGACTGATAAAAAAGAAAAGAGGAAACAACCAAATACATGCAATAAAAAATGATAAAGGGGAAATCACCACAGATTCCACAGAAATTCAAACCACCATCAGAGAATACTACAAACAACTCTATGCACATACTAGTAAACCCGGAAGAAATGGATGAATTCCTGGACACCTATGTCCTCCCAAGCCTAATCCAGGAGAAAGCCAAAACTATGAATAGACCAATAACAAGGTCTGAAGTCGAGGCAGCAATTAAGAGCCTACCACTCAAAAAAAAGCCCAGGTCCAGATGGGTTCACAGCCGAATTCTACCAGACACCCAAAGAGGAGCTGGTACCATTCCTTCTGAAACTATTCCAAATAATCCAAAAAGAGGGAATCCTTCCCAAATTATTTAATGAAACCAACATCATCGTTATACCAAAACACAGCAGAGACCCAACAAGAAAAGAAAACTTCAGGCCAATATCCATGATGAACATAGATGCAAAAATCTTCAATAAAATATTGGCAAGCCGATTGCAACAGCAAATCAAAAAACTTATCCATCATGATCAAGTAGGATTCATCCTGGGGTTGCAAGGCTGGTTCAACATACGCAAGTCTATAAACGTAATTCACCACATAAACAGAAACAAAAACAAAAACCACAAGATTATCTCAATCAACGCAGAGAAGGCATTTGACAAAATTCAACAGCCTTTTATGCTACAAACCCTCAATAAACTCGGTATTGACGGAATGTATCTCAAAGTAATAAAAGCTATTTATGACAAACCAACAGCCAATATCATACTGAATGGGCAAAAACTGGAAGCATTCCCTTTGAAATCCGGCACTAGACAAGGATGCCCTCTTTCACCACTCCTATTCTATATAGTACGGGAAGTTCTAGCCAGAGCAATCAGGCAAGAAAAAGAAATAGAAAGGGTACTCAAATAGGATAGGTGGAAGCCAAATTGTCTCTATTTGCAGACGACATGATAGTATACCTAGAAGACCCCATCATCTCAGCCCAAAAACTCCTGAAACTGATAAGCAACTTCAGCAAAGTCTCAGGATATAAAATCAATGTGCAAAAATCACAAGCATTCCTATACACCAATAACAGACTTAAAGAGAGCCAAATCAAGAGCAAACTGCCATTCACAATTGCTACAAAAAGAATAAAATACCTAGGAATACAACTCACAAGGAACCTAAGGGACCTCTTCAAGGAAAACTACAAACCACTGCTCAACGAAATAAGAGAGGACACAAACAGATGGAGAAACATTCCATGTTCATGGTTAGGAAGAATCAATATCGTGAAAATGGCTATACTGCCCAAAGTAATTTACAGAATCAACGGTATCCCCATCAAGCTACCATTGACTTTCTTCACAGAACTGGAAAAAACCACCATGAACTTCATATGGAACCAAAAGAGAGCCTGCATAGCCAAGTCAATTCTAAGCAAAAAGAACACAGCGGGAGGCATCACACTACCGAACTTCAAACTATACTACAAGGCTACAGTAATCAAAACAGCATGGTACTGGTACCAAAACAGAGATATAGACCAACGGAACAAAACAGAGGCACCAGAGGCAACACAACATACATACAACTATACAATCTTTGATAAACCTGACAAAAACAAGCAATGGGGCAAGGATTCCATGTTTAACAAATGGTGTTGGGAAAACTGGCTAGCCATGTGCAGAAAGCAGAAACTGGACCCCTTCCTGACACCTTACACTAAAATTAACTCCAGATAGATTAAAGACTTAAACATAAGACCTGGCACCATAAAAACCCTAGAAGGAAATCTAGGCAAAACTATCCAGGACATAGGAGTAGGCAAGGACTTCATGAACAAAACACCAAAAGCATTGGCAACAAAAGCCAAAATAGACAAATGGGACCTAATGAAACTCCACAGCTTCTGCACGGCAAAAGAAACAGTCACTAGAGTGGATCGGCAACAAACAGAATGGGAAAAAATTTTCACAGTCTACCCATCTGACAAAGGGCTGATATCCAGAATTTACAAAGAACTCAAACAGATTTACAGGAAAAAAACAAACAAGCCCATTCAAAAGTGGGCAAAGGATATGAACAGACACTTTACGAAAGAAGACATATATGAGGCCAACAATCATATGAAAAAATGCTCATCGTCACTGGTCATCAGAGAGATGCAAATCAAAACCACATTGAGATACCATCTCACGCCAGTTAGAATGGCGATCATTAAAAAATCTGGAGACAACAGATGCTGGAGAGGATGTGGAGAAAAAGGAACACTTTTACACTGTTGGTGGGAGTGTAAATTAGTTCAACCATTGTGGAAGACAGTGTGGCGATTCCTCAAGGCCTTAGAAATAGAAATTCCATTTGACCCAGCAATCCCATTACTGGGTATATATCCAAAAGACTATAAATCGTTCTACTATAAGGACACATGTACACGAATGTTCGTTGCAGCACTGTTTACAATAGCAAAGACCTGGAATCAACCCAAATGCCCATTGATAATAGACTGGATTGGAAAAATGTGGCACATATACACCATGGACTATTATGCAGCAATCAGAAATGATGAGTTTGTGTCGTTTGTAGGGACATGGATGAATCTGGAGAACATCATCCTCAGCAAACTGACACAAGAACAGAAAATGAAACACCGCATATTCTCACTCATAGGTGGGTGATGAAAAATGAGAACACATGGACACAGAAAGGGGAGTACTAAACACTGTGGTCTATTGAGGGGAAAAGGGGAGGGCCAGTGGGAGGGGGAGGTGGGGAGGGATAGCCTGGGGAGAAATGCCAAATATGGGTGAAGGGGAGAAGAAAAACAAAGCACGCTGCCATGTGTGTACCTACGCAACTGTCTTGCATGCTCTGCTCATGTACCCCAAAACCTAAAATCCAATAAAAAATTTAAAAAAAAATGGGCAAAGGATATGAACAGATACTTTACAAAAGAAGACATACGTGAGGCCAACAAACATATGAAAAAATGTTCATCATCACTGGTCATTAGAGAGATGCACATCAAAATCACACTGAGATACCATCTCATGCCAGTTAGAATGGCGATCATTAAAAAATCTGGAGACAACAGATGCTGGAGAGGATGTGGAGAAATAGGAACACTTTTACACTGTTGGTGGGAGTGTAAATTAGTTCAACCATTGTGGAAGACAGTGTGGCGCTTCCTCAAGGCCTTAGAAATAGAAATTCCATTTGACCCAGCAATCCCATTACTGGATATATATCCAAAGGAGTATAAATCGTTCTACTATAAGGACACATGCACACAAATGTTCATTGTAGCACTGTTTACAATAGCAAAGACCTGGAACCAACCCAAATGCCCATCGATGATAGACTGGGCTGGGAAAATGTGGCACATATACACCATGGAATATTATGCAGCAATCAAAAATGATGCATTCGTGTCCTTTGTAGGGACATGGATGAATCTGGAGAACATCATTCTCAGCAAACTGACACAAGAACAGAAAATGAAATACCGCATATTCTCATTCATAGGCGGGTGATGAAAAATGAGAACACATGGACACAGGGAAGGGAGCACTACACACTGGTATCTATTGGGGGGAATAGGGGAGGGCCAGTGGCGGGGGGAGCTGGGGAGGGATAGCCTCGGGAGAAATGCCAAATGTAGGTGAAGGGGAGGAAGGCAGCAGAACACACTGCCACGTGTGTACCTATGCACCTATCTTGCATGTTCTGCACATGTACCCCAAAACCTAAAATGCAATTTAAAAAATAGATGCTCAATTAAAAAAATCACTATGCTGCATTAATGCTTCTTTGTATTTAAATAAAACTATCCTTTTTCTTAAAGAAAAAAAAAACACCTTAGAAGAAAACCTAGGCAAAACCATAGGCATAGGCAAGGACTTCATGACTAAAACACCAAAAGCATTGGCAACAAAAGCCAAAATAGACAAATGGGATCTAATTAAACTCCAGAGCTTCTGTACAGCAAAAGAAACAATCATTAGAGTAAACTGGCAACCAAGAGTATGGGGAAAAAATTTTTGCAATCTACCCATCTGACAAAGGGCTAATATCCAGAATCTACAAAGAATGAAAACAGATTTACAAGAAAAAAACAAACAAACCCATTCAAAAGTGGGCAAAGGATATGAACAGACACTTTTCAAAAGAAGACATTTTTGAGGCCAAAAAACATGAAAAAATGCTCATCACTGGTCATTAGAGAAATGCAAATCAAAACTACATTGAGATACCATCTCATGCCCTTTAGAATGGCGATCATTAAAAAATCTGGAGATAACAGACGCTGGAGAGGATGTGGAAAAACAGGAACACTTTTACACTGTTGGTGGGAGTGTAAATTAGTTCAAACATTGTGGAAGACAGTGTGGCAATTCCTCAGGGACCTAGAAATAAAAATTCCATTTGACCCAGCAATCCCATTACTGCGTATATATTCAAAGGATTATAAATCATTCTATTATAAAAACACATGCACACAAATGTTCATTGTGGCACTGTTTACAATAGCAAAGACCTGGAACCAACCCAATGCCCATCAATGACAGACTGAAAAATGAAAATATGGCACATATACACCATGTAATACTATGCAGCCATAAAAAACGATGAGTTTGTGTCCTTTGTAGGGACATGGATGAACCCAGAACTCATCATTCTCAGCAAACTGACACAAGAACAGAAAATCAAACACCACATGTTCTTCCTCATAGGTAAGTGTTGAATGATGAGAACATATGGACACAGGGAGGGGAGCATCACACACGGAAGTCTGTGTGGGGGAACTAGGGGAGGGACAGTGGCTGGTGGGGAGTGGGGGAGGGATAACATGGGGAGAAATGCCAGATATAGATGATGGGGAGGAAGGCAGCAAACCACATTGTCATGTATATACCTATGCAACAATCCTGCATGTTCTTCACATGTACCCCAAAACCTAAAATGCAATAAAATATATTTTTTTAAAAAAAAAAAGATGAGTTTGTGTCCTTTGTAGGGACATGGATAAATCTGGAAACCGTCATTCTCAGCAAACTGACACAAGAACAGAAAAACAAACACCACATTGTTCTCACTCATAGGCTGGTGTTGAACAATGAGAACTTGGACACAGGGAGGACAGCATCACACACTGAGTTCTGATGTGGGGGAACAGAGGATGGACAGCAGTGGTTAAAGAGGTTGGGGAGGGATAACAGGGGGGGAAATGCCAGATATAGGTGACGGGGGGATGGAGGCAGCAAACCACATTGCCATGTATGAACCTATGCAACAATCCTGCATGTTTTGTACATTTACTCCAGAACCTAAAGTGCAATAGATAAAAAAAAAAAGAGAAAGAAATGCATATATCTCTTCAAGATCCTGATTTCAGGCTGGGCACAGTGGCTCACATCTATAATCCCAGCACTTCAGGAGGCCAAGGTGGGCAGATTACCTGAGGTCAGGAGTCCCAGACCAGCCTGGCCAACATGGTGAAACCCCATCTCTACAAAAACACAAAAATTAGCCGGGCATGATGGTGTGGACATGTAATCCCAGCTACTTGGGAGGCTGAGGTGGGAGAATCGTTTGAACCCAGGAGATGGAGGTTGCAGTGAGCTGAGATCATGCCATTGCACTCTAGCCTGGGCAACAGAGCAAGACTGCATCTCAACAATAACAAAAAATCCTGATTTCAATGCTTTTGGATATATATCTAGTAGTAAGACTGCTGGATCATTTGGTAGTTCTGTTTTAATTTTTTGTGGAACCTTCATACTACTCTCCATAGTGACTGCACCATCCTACATTCCCACCAACAGTACATGAGGGTTTCAATTTTTCCACATCCTTGATAATATTTATCTTTTGTTTTTTTTAATAATAGCCATCCTAACAAGTGTACGATTTTATTTCATTGTGATTTTAATTTTAATTTCCCTGATGATTAATGATGTTGAGCACCTTTTCATATAACTGTTGGTCATTTGTATGTCTTCTTTGGAGAAATGTAAGTCCTATGGTCATTATTTAATCATATTTGGGGGTTTTTTGCTCTTATTTTGTAAGAATTTTATATATATATATTGGATGTCAACCAAGTATCGGATAAATAGTTCACAAATATTTTCTTCCTTTATGCAGGTTGCCTTTTCACTCCATTGATTGTGTCCATTGCCTTACAGAAGCTTTTTAGTTTGAGACAGTCCTACTTGTCTATTTCTGTTTTTGTTGCTGTGTTTGTCATGTCCAAAAAATCACTGCCAAGAACAATATCAAGCTTTCCCCTTCCGTCTTCTACTTTGACAGTAAACTAGTCCCCTGTTGAGCAGTTCGGTTAATTGCTTTCTTAAAACTCTCTTTCCTTGGATTCTGGGACTTCAGTTTCTCCTCATTATTTTACTACCTATATAAGGAACTTCTTAGTCAAGCTTCTAGTGATTCTTAAATGGGCTAAGGACACACCCCTCTTCCATCTCATCCTGGTGGAAAGCATCAGCAATTAGCAACATGAGATTGGAGTGTTGCACAAAAGAAAAGCATGGAGACAGAAAAACAGATTGGAGAGTTCACCCTGCACTCTGCCCCTCAAACATCGCAGCTACTCCTCTATGTTCTCTAATTTCCAAACACATGTCTCTACTCCAGACTACTTAGCAGTTATCCAAAGTCATACAGCAGTCTAGCTATCTGTTAGGGGCTCTACCTCAAAACATCAAAAACACAAAATCATTCTCTCTTCCCATCCATCTTCCCAACATATTCTCTTTTATATATTCTATATTTTAGTAATAATTTCTCAGATATTGTCTTGCCAATTCTACTTTCTAATTATCTCTTGAATCTGCCGCTTTCTCTTCATTCTCACTTAGTTCAAGCAATTTTTAGCTCTTGTGTGGGCTCTTTGCACAGCTCCTAGTTGCTTTCTTTACCTCCAACTTCATATAAACACAACTCCACCTCTCTTATCCAGCGCATCTCTTACATCCTTCCTAAAAAGTTCTTTCCAACATGCAAATTTGATAATATCTCTTTCCTAGGTAAAATTCTCTAGAAGCTTATGATTGTCTACAGGATAAAAATCAAACCAACTTCCTTAGCAGAAGGTATAAGACCTTTTATAATTTGGCTCCTAACTACCCACCATCTCTCATCTTGTATTCAACCTTCAAAATCCCACACAGATAGCAACTTCTCTATGAAGGTCTCCTAACCAATCTCTCTCCCCCACAATTAAGTTAGTCCCCCCTTCCTCTAGATCATGTAGCTATTTTTATCATTGCTAAAATAAATTATAATGTATTTGTGTATATGTGCTACTTATCTAAGAAGATGAACTACATGAGAAAACAGAATATCTATTTTTCCTCTTGATACACTTAGCACTTGTTTTTAATCCCAGATGATGACTGTATGGATGATTAAAGTACAGAAGAAATCAATTAGTGAGCCAGTATGATAGTTTATTTTTCTAAACATTCCAAATAGATCTCCTAATTGTCTCAAATTAAAAAGTTCTTGCTAGCCATGATCATTTGAGCAACTGAAACTGCTATACTGGCATCTATTCTGACAATAACTATAAAAGAAAAATAAAACCTTGTTGCATATATGCTGCTTTGAGTAATAACCTTGCAAACATACCATGAAATTTCTCCCATTTAAAAAAATCCCAATGATGAGCTCTCTGCCATAGTAATAAAATTCTGGTAAACACCGTGACCACTTATTTAGGAGAAGAATGAGTTTGCAGCCTCAAGTGTTTGAATCAAATGGAGAAGGAATCAATGCAGCCGAGAAGAAAATCCCTGCCACAATTAAGAGGGCTAAAAACTTTATCACTCTGGAATATTCCAGGCCAAATTCAAGATGAACCAATTTTTGGCATTTTAATAGGTGCAAATTAAGTAGGGTTATGGGTACATTTCATACAAAGAGAGATTTCCTACAATCAGATAACAAGAAAAATGGTAAAAAGTTGGATTAAGAACCTTTACTTGAGACCACCCTGGCCAACATGGTGAAACCCCATCTCTACTAAAAATACAAAAATTAGCTGGGTGTGGTGGCATGTGCCTGTAGTCCCAGCTACTCAGTAGGCTGAGGCAGGAGAATTTCTTGAACTCCGGAGCTGGAGGTAAAAGTGAGCCAAGATCGTGCCACTGCACTCCAGCCTAGTGACAGAGCAAGACTCCATTAAGAAAAAAAAAAAGAGCCTTTATACTCCCATATGCATGCACAAATATTAAATGGACTCAGATAAGAGAACAGCAAAGCTAACCTGTTCAGATAAAAGAATGAGTCAAAGAAAGACCATGACTACTGCTGTTTTTCAAAGTCATTTAAGTTTATTATTTCTGTTGTCTGTCATCATCAATTGCAATGAGAACATAGACCAGCAGTCTGGGAAATATTCTCTAATGGGCCAGAAGCCCCTGCTTGGCTGTATCTAACATGGACTCTGACCCACACTGACCAGAGAAACAAAATTTGCCTAAACATTTCAAATGCCACAGAGGTAATGAGAAACCTAAGCCAAATTTCAGTCATAGCCCCAACAGAGTTGATAATGTCATGCAATGCTGACATGTTCTTGGAATTGTAAAGCAATTAAATATTTGTCAAAACTGAGCCTTTTCTACGTGGCTCAAAGTGTGTCATCTTTTACATTTTTTCCATGATTCCCCATCTTATTTATTTGAAAAATTAAAATTGTACATAATTTTATGTACAGTATGTTTTAAAACACATATGTATGTTACATGATGAAATGGCTAAATCAGTGTAATTAACATGTATTACAGGAGGAATAAGTTATAGTTAATAACAATGTGTTGTTTTCTTGAAAATTGTGAATAGATTTTAAATGTTCTCACCACAAAAGTGATAAGCATATCACATTATGTTATTTTATGTCTTCCTATACAGCTCAGCAAATTTTACCTATTTATATTTCTGAAGTCATTAGTAACAGTGTTTCAGTCAGCATTCCAACATGTTGGTGTACTCAAATTAGGCTAACTTGATAATTTATTTTTAAAAAGGAACTCTTTTAAGGAGTATGGGCAAAATGCCAAGGAACCATAAGTATCACAGGGCTAATAACACAGGAGCAGTTACTAACCCCTAGGCCCCAAGGAAAAAGGGAAAGGAGAGTTTCCAGAACCCAAAAGGAGAGAACTGTATGCAAGCAGACACTTTAAAAAGGGTTTACTGCTGGGCACGTAGGCTCATGCCTGTAATCCCAGCACTTCGAGAGGCTGAGGCAGATGGATTACGAGATCAGCAGTTGGAAACCAGCCTGGCCAACATAGTGAAACCCTGTCTCTACTAAAAATACAAAAATTAGCCAGGCATGGTTGCACATGCCTGTAGTCCCAGCTACTCAGGAGGCTGACTGAGGCAAAGGTTGCAGTGAGCTGAGATCACTCCACTGTAGTCCAGCCTGGGGCCTGGGCAACAGAGCGAGACTCTGTCTCTAAAAAGAAAAGAGAAAGAAAGAAAGAAAAGTGTTTTTTGAACTTCAGTAAACATTCTCAAATAATCCAAGGTGACCTTACAGGGAGGGAGCCAAAGGGCAGATAATTGATCTCACTCTCCTCTCTCTCTCACCTTTCACTGAGGCCCCCATGAGTAAATCCAACCTGGAAGCCAGAGAACAGAAGAGCACCATGACGAGGTTTATGCAGGTTAGCATGCCAGGCCAGAGAACAAGGTGAAGACAAGAGGAGCATGGTTCTGAAGGAACAAATTAAAGCTATCCAACACTCCATGTTTTCTGGAGAAAGTTTCTTCTCCCACCCTTCATCTACATTATTTAATGACTACTGTACGCAATATACGGTATATTATAAGAACATGGTAAAGATGTGGGTAAAGGAAGTTGAAGACAGAGGGAGGGAGAGTAACAAAGAAAAAATTCCTACAGGAAATTAAAATTAAAACATGCTTCTAACCACGGCAAAACTCAATGACCACATCTATAAGTAAAAATCTACTCAAAGGGCTGTCTGTGGATCAGTAGCATCAGCATCATCTGGGAACTTGTTAGAAATGCATAATCTTAGGCTCCACCCCAGACCCACTGACTCAGAATCTGATTTTAATCAAATCTCCAGATGCCTGTTATGCACATTAAAGTTTAAGAAGCACTGCTATAAGAACTCCCTAGACTTACTCAGGGTGATACTAAAAGTTTGGAGTAATAAAGCTAGTGGGATTTAACATGGGAAAGTTCATGAAGGTGGCATATTTTAGAAGTATATTAGAATAGTATTTTGCAGAAACATCATGTTTTTAAATTTAATCATAAAGTTAAACCGCAAATATAGTTAATTAGTAACTGGATATATAATATTCATGAAATAATATTATTGAAAACTTATAGCAAATATTATTCCATTAATACAAAGTTCTTTGGGGATAAAAAAATTCTTATGCTACATAAATTCTCTAAGTTCTCTAAAGAAAGGAAAAACCCAGGCTATTTAAACTGGAAAGCTGCTGCTTCAGTTTTGTGCTTTGCTGTCATTCTCATCTTAATACTATTTTCCTTTCTATTTCAGGCCCAGCTCTGACACGTAATGGGTGTTCAGTAAATACTTTTTGATCGACTGAAGCCCAACTGTTTTAAAATTGTATTCTAAACTATAATAATAGATCAGCACCAAAATCCAGTTGCAGACTGTCTTCTACCTAGAGAACAGTACCATCTAGTGTTTGCCCGGCAAGTTACCATTTTCTATCAAGTACATATTTACCAAGCCACATGAGAAGATTACACTGTTAAAGCTAATCCACTGTGTCATATAGTTCTATCTTACTACATATCTAGCAAAGTCTTAGAATAATTTTAGTTTGCTTTCGCCATGCATTAGTTCAAGGTTTAAAATAGCAGGAGCAGCCGGGTGCAGTGGCTAATGCGTGTAATCCCAGTACTTTGGGAGACTGAAGCGGGTGAATCACAAGATCAGGAGAACGAGACCATCCTGGCCAACATGGTGAAACCCTGTCCCTACTAAAAATATAAAAATTGGCTGGGTGTGGTGGTGCGTGCTTATAGTCCCAGCTACTCAGGAGGCTGAGGTAGGAGAATTGCTTGAACCCAGGAGGCGGAGGTTGCAGTGAGCCGAGCTCACACCACTGCATTCCAGCCTGGTGACAGAGTGAGACTCCATCTCAAAAAAAAAAAAAAAAAAAGTCAGGAGCACGATTTCATTTACTATGGAAAGACTAGTTTCCCTCAATAGCTCAGTAGCCCAGCCACATCTTCTTACTTCAATCCTTATCAACTCAGTGCACACCATCTGATTTCCCACTTCAAGAACCTATTGGCCATGCCTGAGGACTTTTTCAGGCCACCAAAACCCACCTTGCTGCTTACACTGCAGGCCAGACCTAGATTAATCCTGCCCTCAGAAGCCCCAACCAAGACTAATGAGAGATGATGCATAAACATTCCAGCTTCCTTTCCCCTCAGGAGAGAGGCTCTGTTTCCTAGAGATTTCTCATGAGATTAAGTGCCAATCATTCACAGTACTCTTTTGGCTGTCTTCTCTTCCCAGTCTCACTTTCCCAACCCCCTAGCAATGTTTCCCTCACCTCCAGATAAACTACTTGCACTGCGTTATCGCATTGAGGTCTGCTTCTGAGAAAACCTAAATTAAGAATTCTTACTGCATCATATCCCAGCAAAAGCCATTGGCTAAGAAGACAAGTAGAGAGGAAGTGTTCCAGCATTTGCTACCCTCCCACCACCCCACCCAGTTCACCAACCTAATACTATAATCACTGCAACACAAGAATGTTACATAACAACAGAAACTTTGCTTTATTCGCTGTTATACCACAATATCTAGAACAATTCTCACAAATATTAATTGCTGTGTAAATATTTGCCGACTAAAAGTTGATGCTGGACATAAATATATCTCTGAGCTTTGAAAGAAGTTCACCTATGGTGACCAAGATTTTTTGTACAAATATTAATTTCTTCTCTAATTTCCAATATTTTCTAATATGAAAACATTTTTAGCAAAACTCAGATCTACAAATCCATACCTGATCCACTAAGCCACTCAGAATACTTGTCACTGGGAAAAAAGTACATTACAAATCTAAGCATTTGTGACTATGTGAATATTAAGACATTATTTCCAGGGCTCATGTTTTTGCCAAATTAACATTTTAACAGATACTATTATTAGAAAGGAGCTACTATGAGAATTTTAATTTAGGCCTAAAGCTATGGATTTTTCCTATTTCCTTTTCCTCTCTTCTCTACAAAACAAAACATGGTTTTCAACTAATTACGTCATCAAATTAAATGTGCACTTTAGATTTTTATCTTTTACTACTGGCCACAATGACACATTAAAGTATTCTAGCATGTGATATGTTTTCCTAATCAAAGGATACTGTAAGATTAATAGAGAAAAATGACTCAACTCTGAAAGTTTAGACCAGGACAGGTTGAATAGATAGAGGATGCATTTTCCTTTTTTACTATTATTATACTTTAAGTTCTGGGGTACATGTGCAGAACATGCAGGTTTGTTACATAGGTATACACATGCCATGGTGGTTTGCTGCATCCATGCCCCTGTCATCTATATTAGGTATTTCTCCTAATGTTAGCCCTCCCCAATCCCCCACCCCCTATTATCCCTCCCCTAGCCCCCCACCCCCGACAGGCCCCAGTGTGTGATGTTCCCCTCCCTGTGTCCATGTGTTCTCATTGTTCAACACCCACTTATGAGAACATGTGATGTTTGGTTTTCTGTTCTTGTGTCAGTTCGCTGAGAATGATGGTTTCCAGCTTCATCTATGCCCTGCAAAGGACATGAACTCAGATAGAGGATGCATTTTCTTTTACTCAGGACAGCTGTAAGGAATGCTAGATTCCAGTGACCACTCATCAGGGAAAGTGAGGTAAACAAGGATTAGGCAGTGCCTAGGAGAGCTGGGCTCCCAAGGTATGATCTATAGCCCAATTGTCACAGTCCAAGAAGTCCTCTACCCACGTAGATACCAATAATTAAAAATTTCTGTATGATGGGTAGAGTTTGGCACCTAGCATCTTCTTGGCTCAGGATAGGGGTTGTAAGCCTGGGTCTAAGCAGAACAGAGGACAGATCTATGGCTAAAGGGTAAGGATAGATTGGCAAGGGTGGGCTCTAGGCAGATTCTTAAGACCTTAACTAAGCAGCCTAGCATGCAGAACAGGGCTCAGCCCTTAAGGGGAATTTTTGTGCAAACCAGAAATTAGAACGGGGCATCCTTGTTGAAGCCTGGGACACATGGCTCAGTGTGTGCCCTTAATCTGGTTCCAGAAAGACCCGAAACTAGGAAGAAACATATATTAAAGCCAAATGCCCTCTAATGGGGATGAGAATTGGGTTTGGAACTCATGTTTATAGTAACTGAGAGGAGCCAGGTCTAAAGGTTAAAAGCCATCAGGTTCTCCAGCTGGACAGACGCAACGCATTAGGAAATGGATAGAAAGTGGGAATGCCTTTCTCCAGCTACATTCCCCTAGATAAATCCTAGAAATATCTATATTTCTCTAAAATAAGGATTTGGCAAGGGGAATGGAGTTGGGGTGAGAGATGAGTTTAATGATTGTTACCTTCATGAGACCTGTTAAATTCTTTCAGGATAAAGCACCTTCAGAGCACACTGAGTTTCAGAGCTATCCTCCAGAACAGAGAAGAATTTGTTACTCATGTCTATTTACCTATCTGAATCTAATGAATATTATACCTTCCTTCAACTTTGTCCTGGGCTAGGAAATTTTAAATTTTAATTTTAAAAAAAGAATATCACATCTTTCAAATTGCTGCATTTGCCCTGAACTGAATACAAATCAAAGGCTTATGCTGCACCCAGAAAACATACATTAATAGGAATGTTCATTTTTCTGGATTCTTTCCTTCCATGTGATCTAAATGGGTCCCAAGCATTCTGGGATCACATCAGTCATGACTAAGGACTGTTCAAGGGCTATTCCTCCCAGTTTAATATAATGAAACCAGGTTCAAGGTCAACTTCAGGCAAGAATATGAATGAAGCATCTTCTATGTAAAAGATACACATATCTCACCTTTCCACAATCCAGTCGCCCTTTCCATCCCAATCAAGAAAGTTTGAGCTAGAGGTTTTCAAGTTAAAATGTCTTGCTCTGATATGGTTATTTTACTTAGGATAAAAAAGGAGACACATTAAAAGCACATTTTTAAATGGCAATGATAAATTTTTTTTACATTTTTCTTAACATGTTTACTCTTTATCCTCTGAATGCTAATAACTAAGGCATGATAAATTTCCACTTGATTCTACTTATTATTTCTCCCGAGTAAACAAGGTAGAAAATGGTAAGGTTAACCATTTAGGTCTATTTACAATAAGGCCAGGAGCCCATCATAAGTAAGATTCTTATTAAAACTCAAACTCTGAACAGAGAGCAGTTTAAAGATTGAACAAGGTAGACAGATCTCAAGCCATGTCTCCCATCTTCAACTTAGTCCACTTATACCTTTAATGATCCAGACCCAGAACCAAAGGAAATGCAGTCTACTCATTCGGGATGAAGGAAAGTCAACTGGATACTACTACAGTCCAGGAGGCTGAACTTGTTAAGGCAACTGTTATCAGATACAGCAGTCCAAGACCTCCCAAGAACTCCAGTGGATGCCTGAAACCTTGGATAGTACTGAAACCTGTACATACTATGCACGAAATTCTTTTTTCTTCACAATTTCATGGACAGTTAGTTCATACCACGGATCTTGGCAACCTCAGTATACAATTTTTTTGTTTCTTCATTAAGTTGAAAGCTTTTACCTTTTCACTTAAAGGAAGCACTTTTTGGCTAATCTTTGGCATATCCAAATTGCCAGCATTACTACTTTTGCTCTTTGGGGCCATTACTTCATATGTATATATATATATATATATATACCCACACCCCCCGCCACATGGTGAGTAATATCACTCCCACCCCTCGGATATTACAAATCATATGGCAAGTAATATATGGCAGGGGGTGCCCACAGCCCCCAGCATATGGGGAGTGATATCACCCCAGCCCCCCCTGGATATTATGAACCATACGGCAGGGGGGTGCCCACAACCCCCATCATATGGGGAGTAATATCACCCAGGTCCCTCCTGGATATTATGAACCATACAGCAGGGGGTTGCCCACACTGGCTATTTAGAAAATATGGAGTAATATGATACAAGGAACAACATCAAGGGACAATATAATGTTATTCTGTTTATATATATATA
This sequence comes from Callithrix jacchus, assembly GCF_049354715.1. Taxonomy (NCBI): domain Eukaryota; kingdom Metazoa; phylum Chordata; class Mammalia; order Primates; family Cebidae; genus Callithrix; species Callithrix jacchus. The sequence goes on from NC_133524.1 coordinate 24,226,168, forward strand.
TATATGTGTGTGTGTGTGTGTGTGTGTGTGTGTGTGTGTGTGTGTGTGTGTAATTGCATTTTAGGTTCTGGGGTACAGGTAAAGAACATGTCGGATTGCTGCATAGGTACAACATGGCAATGTGGTTTGCTGCCTCCATCCCCATCACCTATATCTGGCATTTCTCCCCATATTATCCCTCCCGAACTCCCCATCCCCCACTGTCCCTCCCTTAGTCCTCCCCCCACAGACCTCAGTGTGTGATGCTACCCTCCTGTGTCCATGTGTTCTCATTGTTCAACACCTGACTATGAGTGAGAACACGTGGTGTTTGGTTTTCTGTTCTTGTGTCAGTTTGCTAAGAATAATGGTTTCCAGGTTCATCTATGTCCCTACAAAGGACACGAACTCATCACTTTTTATGGCTGCATAGTATTCCATGGTGTATGTATGCCACATTTTCCTTGTCCAGTCTATCATTGATGGGCATTTGGGTTGGTTCCAAGTCTTTGCTATTGTAAACAGTGTCACAGTGAACATATATGCGCATGTGTCTTTATAATAGAACGATTTATAATCCTTTGGATATATACCCAGTAATGGGATTGCTGGGTTAAATGGAATTTCTATTTCTAGGTCCTTGAGGAATCACCACACTGTCTTCCACAATAGTTGAACTAATTTACACTCCCACCAATGGTGTAAAAGTGTTTCTATTTCTCCACATACCCTCCAGCATCTATTGTCTCCAGATTATTTAATGATCGCCATTCTAACTGGTGTGAGATGGTATCTCAATGCTGTTTTGATTTGCATTTCTCTAATGACCAGTGATGATGAGCATTTTTATTAATCTGGCTAGCAGTCTGTCTATTTTGTTGATCTTTTCAAAAAACTAGCTCCTGGATTTATTGATTTTTTGAAGGGATTTTGTGTCTCTATCTCCTTCAGTTCAGCTCTGATCTTAGTTCTTTCTTGTCTTCTTCTAGGATTTGAGGTTTTTTGGTCTTGCTCCTATAGCTCTTTCAATTTTGACAATAGGGTGTCGATTTTAGATCTTTCCTTGCTTCTCATGTGGGCATTTATTGCTATATATTTTCCTCTAGACACTGCTTTAAATGTGTCCCAGATATTCTGGTACATTGTGACTTCATTCTCATTGGTTTTGAAGAACATCTTTATTTCTGCCTTCATTTCATTGTTTATCCAGTCAACATTCAAGAGCCAGTTGTTCAGTTTCCATGAAGTTATGAGGTTCTTAGTTTCTGAATTCTGAGTTCTAACTTGATTGCACTATGGTCTGAGAGACAATTTGTTATGCTTTCCTTTCTTTTGCATTTGCTGAGAAGTGATTTACTTCCAATTATGTGGTCAATTTTAGAGTAGGTGTGATGTGATGCTGAGAAGAATGTATATTCTGTGGATTTGGGGTGGAGAGTTCTGTAGATGTCTATTAGGTTTGCTTGGTCCAGGTCTGAGTTCAAGTCCTGGATATCCTTGTTATTTTCTGTCTTGTTGATCTGTCTAATATTGACAGTGGAGTGTTAAAGTCTCCCACTATTATTGTGTGGGAGTCTAAGTCTCTTTGTAGGTCATTAAGAACTTGCTTTATGTATCTGGGTGCTCCTTTATTGGGTGCATATATATTTAGGATCATTAGCTCTTCTTGATGCACTGATTCTTTTACCATTATATAATGTTCTTCTTCATGTCTTTTGATCTTTGTTGGTTTAAAGTCTATTTTATTAGAGACTAGGATTGCAACTCCTGCTTTTTCCTGCTCTCCATTTGCTTGGTAAATCTTCTTCTATCCCTTTATTTTGAGCCTATGTGTATACTTGCATGTGAGATGGGTTTCCTGGATACAGCACACCAATGGTTTTTGACTTTTTATCCAATTTGCCAGTCTGTGTCTTTTGACTGGGGCATTTAGTCCATTTACATTTAAGGTTAATATTGTTATGTGTGAATTTGATCCTGCCATTTTGATGCTAGCTGGTTGTTTTGTCCATTAGTTGATACAGTTTCTTTTTTGTGTTGATGCCCTTTACCATTTGGTACATTTTTGGAGTGGCTGGTAGTGGTTGTTCCTTTCTATGTTTAGTGCTTCTTTCAGGCACTCTTGTAAAGCTGGCCTCAAGGTGATGAAATATCTGAGCAATTGCTTGTTCATAAAGGATTTTATTTTTCCTTCACTTATGAAGCTTAGTTTGACTGGATATAAAATTCTAGGTTGAAAGTTCTTTTCTTAAAGGATGTTGAATATTGGCCCCCACTCTCTTCTGGCTTGTAGGTTTCTGCTGAGAGATCTGCTGTGAGTCTGATGGGCTTCCCTTTGTGGGTAACCCAACCTTACTCTCTGGCTGCCCTTAGCATTTTTTCCTTCATTTCAACCCTAGCAAGTCTGACAATTATGTGCCTTGGGGTTGCTCTTTCTAAGGAATATCTTGTGGTGCTCTCTGTATTTCCTGGACTTGAATATTGGCCTGCCTTGCTAGGTTGGGGAAGTTTTCCTGGATAATATCCTGAAGAGTGTTTTCCAACTTGGATTCATTCTATAACATTCAGGTACACCTATCAAACATAGATTAGGTCTTTTCACATAATCCCACATTTCTTGGAGGCTTTGTTTATTTCTTTTTACTCTTTTTTCTCTAATCTTGCCTTCTCATTTTATTTCATTGAGTTGATCTTCAATTTCTGATATCTTTTCTTCTGCTTGGTCGATTCGGCTGTTGAAACTTGAATATCTTTGCAAAGGTCTTGTGTTGTGTTTTTCAGCTCCATCAATTCATTTATATCCCTCTCTAAGTTGTTTATTCTCGTTAGCATTTTATCAAACCTTTTTTCAAGGTTCTTAGTTTCTTTGCATTGGGTTAGAACATGTTCTTTTAGCTCAGAGAAGTTTGTTATTACCCACCTTCTGAAGCCTGTTTCTGTCTATTCATCAGACTCATTCTCCATCCAGCCTTTTCCTTTGCTGGTGAGGAACTATGATCCCTTGGAGGAGAAGAGGTATCCTGGTTTTTGGTGTTTTCATCCTTTTTGCACTGGTTTCTTCCCATCTTTGTGGATTTATCTACCTGTGGTCTTTGTAGTTAGTAACTTTCAGTTGGGGTCTCTGAGTGGATGTCCTGTTTGTTGATGATGAAGTTCTTTCTTTCTGTTTCTTAGTTTTCCTTCTAACAGGCCCCTCTGCTGTAGGAATGCTGGAGGTCCACTCCAGACCCTGCTTGCCTGGGGATCACCTGCAGCAGCTGCAGAACAGTAAGGGTTGCTGCCAGTTCCCTCTTCTGTTATCTTTGTTCCAGAAGGATACCTGACAGATGTCCGCCTGAGCTCTCCTTTATGAGGTGTCTCTTTGGATATACAAGGGGTTGGGGAGCTGCTTGAGGAGTCAGTCTGTCCCTTATAGAAGCTCAAGTGCTGAGCTGTGAGCTCCGTTGTTCCATTCAGAGCTGCTGGGCAGGTATGTTTAAGTCTGCTGCAGCAGAACTCATAACAGCCTTTTTTTCCCAGGTGCTCTGTCCTGGGAAGGTGGGGCTTTATTTATAAGTTCTGATGGGCTGCTGCCTTTTTTCAGAGCTGCCCTGCCCAGCAAGGAGGTAGCCTAGTCACGGTCTGCCAGCACAGGCGTTGCGGAGCTGCTGTGGGCTCTGCCCAGCTGCTGTGTGAACTTCCTTGCAGTTTTGTTTATAGAGGTATAGTTAGAACTGCCTCAGTAATGGTTGTCCATCTCTGTAATGGCAGACTGCCTCAGTAATGGCAGATTGCCTTGGTAATGGCAGACTGCCTCAGTAATGGTGGACTGCCTTGGTAATGCTGGAGTGCCTCAGTAATGGCAGACTGCCTCAGTAATGGCAGACTGCCTCAGTAATGGTGGACTGCCTCGGTAACGGTGGACGCCCTTGCCTCCACAGAGCTGGACCATCGCGGATCCAGCTGTGCTTGCTGTGAAACTCTCAATCCAGAGCATTTCAGATTGCTGGTCTTTGTGGGGGGTGGGACCGGCCAAGCCAGATCACCTGGCTCCCCGTTTCAGCCCCCTTTTTTCAGTTGAATGGCAACTCTCTCTCCCAGGTGTTCCAGTTGCCTGTTGAAACAGTGCCCAGATTTGTGCGAGTTTTTATGTGGAGACCCACTGCGCCAGCTGAAATAGCTTTGCTGGAGACTCATGGCACTTTTCTGCCCAGGAATCTCCTGGTCTGTGGGCAGTAAAACTTTGTTTGGAAATGCGGTGATCACTCACCCTCTGCGTTTTTGCTGGGAACTGCAATCCAGAGCTGTTCCTATTTGGCTATCTTCTTTGGGGCCATTATTAAGTAAAATAAAGGTTACTTGAACATAAGACCTGTGATACTAGACAGTCTGTCTGATAACCCATATGACTAATGGGCAGGCAGCATTGGACAAAGGGCTGATTCATGTCCTGGGTGGGATGAAGCGGTACAACACAAGATTTCATCATGCTTCTCAGAATGGCATGCAATTCAAAATTTACCAATTGTTTATTTCTGGAATTTTCCATTTAATATTTTCAGACCATGGTCAACCATGAGTAACTGAAACTGTGGAAAGCAAACCTGCAGATAAGGGGGAATGATTGTATCCAAAAGCAATACGCTCATGGGAAATGTTACAACAGACGCTTCCAACTGTCCCCCTTCTCTCTCATAGTAGGAGAACTCCTGCTTTTTACCTGGATTCCTGGCATCCCCAATGTAAGGCACTCCCCATGCTACTCTCTACCTAGGTGTGGCTCCATGTGTCTATGCTGTAGTCAACTAAAGATTAGCTAGAGTTTACATCTTTGGGGTCATGGACTTAGTGTCAAGGATATGGCCTCCACTGCCATTTTATACCTTTCTTGCTGACTGGAATTCAGATATTAGGAGAGTAATCCTAGACCATGTGGGATAAGGTCAATATTCTAAGGATGGCAGAGCAACAAGATGGAGGGTGCCTGAGCCCTTGATGACTTCTCCATAGACAGCTGCCCTAATTGCTCAGATTTTATTTTGAGAAAGAAATGAACTTCTGTCCTCTTTAAGGCATAGTTGATTTTAATCTCAGTTAGAGCAGCTGAATTTTATACTATTATGGTTGTATGCCAAATAATTTGCTACTAATAATATTTTAAGGAAGTATGATGGTGAGTTATTTGTTTTAGTATAAATTAGAGACGTTATCCTATTATAACATTACTTGCACTAACTTGTATTCCAAAATGTTTTATAGAGCAAGAGAAAAGGAGTGTCATTATATGTAGCCTGTCAAGAATTATGCAAATTCCATGGTGCCCCATCAGATATGTCCGATATGTGAATGCCATCTGTTATGTGTCTATAGGGTCAAAACTGTTAGATTGGATGAAAGGGCTAAGAAAATTATAATATAAACTGTGTTAATATCTATGTATATTATTTGTCTTTATACTCAGATTGTATTCCTTGTCTAAGTAATCAATTTGGCTAATTCACATCATAAGGTAAAACCAAAAAGAGGGCTAGATGCAAAACAATTGCCATCCTTAGAAGTGCCACATGGGGCACCAGACCTACTAGTGGGAAGGTAGCTTAATGACAGTCAAAATGACATAATAAGAATATAATGAGTCAACCAATAAAATGCATGTTCTGCTTACAAAACTGTCAAGAAATAAAAATAGACATATAAGAGCCTGTAAGAGAGTTAATGAACATTCTTCCATGTACACTGTTAGTAGAATGTGAGTGTAGTTTATTGCAAAGAAATAATCAGACAAATGGACAAAGATGTAAAGTGCTAAGTTGTTCCTCATGGCGCTAGTCATAATAGTGAGAAATTGGGTGTAACCTACATGTCCAACAACTAAGAATTAGATAAATAAATGTGGTGAACTCCTGTGATCGAATAATTTTCAGCCATTAAAATAGAATTTTTGAAGTTTATTTAACTAGATAATATTGACAATGCAGGTTTAACAATATGTGCAGGATAATCCCAATTTTGAAAAAAATCACACTGTATAGATATACATTTGTGTTTGAAAATTTTAAATTTCAAGGTTACTAATGTTATCTCAGGGTGCAGGAGTTTTAATTTTTATTTTTTTCTCCCCATGCTTATGGAGGTATAATTGACAAAGAAAAATCATGTATGCTTAAAATGTACAATTTGATATATGTATATATCATTAAATAATCACCACAATCAAGCTAATTAATACATCCAACATCTAAAAAATTAGAAGCGCCATTGAATTTGTTTTAAGCTAGAAATTAGTCCAGATAGTCTTGCCCACTATCGCCAGAAATGGAACGTCTTATCACCTAATATACAGACTGTTGAACAGTACTTTTGTTTTTAACCCTACCTTCACTCCTATTACTAGACACACCTCCCAGTATTTCTAATTATAACAGGTAAAAAGGAAAGAAAACAAGATCAGAGATTGGCAGTTTACAGATTTGATGGTGGGGTTGGTGGAGTTCCTGTGTGATTTCTTTTCTCAATGTGGTTTGAAGCAAAGTTATTAGTTCAGAGTAGGAGAAAGAAGAACAGGGAGAGATGAAATAGCCATCTCAAAGAATGAAAAAACAAACTTTCTATTGAAACATAATAGCATTTTCCATCTACATTGCTATGGACTGAATATTCGTACCTTGCCCAAAAAATTTATACGTCAAAGTCCTAATCTCCAATGTGATGGTATTTGGAAGTGAGGGCTTTTGGGGGACAATTAGGTCATAAGGGTAGAGCTGTCATGATGGGATTAGTGTTCTTATAAGACGCAGGAGAGAGATGTTTTCTCTCTCCACCATGTTGCAGTCTGCAAACCAAGAAGAAAGTGCTTGCCAGACACCAAATATGTTGGCCTTGATCTTGGACTTCTCGGCCTCCATAACTGTGAGAAGTAAATGTTGGTTTAAGCCACTCAACTATGACATATTGTTATAGCAGTCCAAGCTAAGATAAACATAAAGTACAAATTTGAGCTTTGTGTTTATTAACAGAAAATGGGATGAGTCCACCAAGTGTGTGATTGAATTCATCACAGTTTAGCTATAGAGAAGAAATTGAAGTTTGGGATTTTCCAAATAACAACAATGGAGAGAAGATAAGGTCATTAAGGTTATTTGCAAGAAAGTGATCATAGTGATGAACCATGGAATCGGGCTGAGATTAAGACAAGATTAATTGCACCCCAACCCCAAAAGAGAGTGATGAGGTCAATGGATGAGAGACCTTGAAGAGGTTAAATATCAGCTATAATTCTGGAAGTTCAGGAGGTAATCTGAAACTAAAGGAGAGAGGTATCTGAAAGTGAGCCACTTGAATCTGAGATGTCAGGGATGGGTGGTTTTGGTTAATGAGATATTACCAAGCATGACTTTGGAAGTGGGTTGCTAATACAGAGTGGCAGTAAAAGGACACCAGTAATGAAGAGGTCGATGGATTGAGACCGAATTGATGGGCATTGAATTTATGAGGAATGATGAAAGTATTGTAAATAAGAGTGGGAGAAAGCAGCATGAATGAGGACAAGACCCAGCAAGGTTGGTAAGCAACAGCACTACAAAAGATGATAGAGTATGTTAGAGACAGAATGCTTGTTCTTAGGTGTTGTAAGGAAAAATTAGCATTTAGACAAAAAGTTTTCTTTGCAAGGCAATTTTACTTAGCAAAGCAATTATACCACTTCCATGAGCCTTAGTATAGCAAGAGGTTTGTAAGAGGGAGGAGGAAAGGTGGTCTAGAAGCTATAATGAAACTAATATCCCTCTCCTTGACCTGAGTATAAAAGGTATAAGAAAAAAACAATTAAAAAAAGGTTTCCTCTTGAGAAGAACATACTAGCTTTTATAAAGGCGATGACTGGGGTAAACAGCATATAAGATAAGCTAGGATGACTCCTAAAGTCTAAAGAAGGACAGGCTCTCGGTTTTCTTAATTTTTTAGGAATTCAAATTCTTTGTGTGTAAAATGAAGAGATAAAATTTGATGGTGTATAAAGTTCCTTCAGCCTCTGAAATATTTTACATGTCACTTTAAACATCTATGATCGAGCAATGTGTATTACCAGGATTACTATTTTCATAATCTGTAACATCACGTCTTGACTCAAATCTCTATTCTATACACTTAAGCTTAAAAGAGCATAAGCCCACAATGTTTGGTAGTTTGAACAAACTGTTACTTTTTATGGAAAGGTCCTAATACTAATATTTTATGAGATTTCATCTTTGGTTTGTTCTTGCCAATCTCTGCAATTCTGCAGGGTTGTTTTTACACATGCCTTTTCATTTGATTTTGTTAGGCACTAATTTTAACGCTCATGTATCAGTTGCCATGAGCAAAACAGTGACAAGCTCTAATTCTCTTTCTGTCATATCTGAGTGGCCTCTATTATTCTCTTACAGATAATATTTGACTGTGTGAACATTACAAGTGCATCTAAAGTTCTGCCAAGTTCCAAATAATGGCAGTGTAACTGTGAGCGAGTAGTCTCTCTCAGCTCCATTTTATAAAGAATGGTTTTCCCTAAATCAGTGTTTTTAAGCTGCATATTAAAAATCATTAAGTGAATTACAAAATTAATTTAGCTTGTCAAAAGTTGTATTTTTAGGGAAATAAATCAAAATTAAAAAAGAAAAAATATTCGAGTGCATATAAGAGTAAGAATTGTTTCCTGAAAATTGTTTTCATATATATGGCTATTTACATAATAATATGTATATCTGTTTCTGTATATACTGTGTCTACACACACATACGTTTGAGTGTACTGAGCAATAATGTAAAATTCATTTCTTATTGTGGGCTGTGGTCAAAAAGATTGAGAGCCGCAAGTATAACAAATTGTGCAAATAGGATTTCTACTTCCTATCCTAGAATATCCCAAGGTCCCTCTTCACACCTTGAGAGAGCAAGTATACTAGTCAGTGTTGCTGCAAACCAACTTAGAAATGTCAGTAGATTGCAACAAACATTATTTCTTGCTCATATCATGTGTTGACACCTGCAGGTCTGCTATTGTAGTTCCATATGTGTTTTCATTCTGGGACCTAGATTGAGGGAGAAGCTCCTATTTGGAACATGGAATTTTAATGGCAGACAGGACAAGAAAGAGAAATGGTGGAAGTTTGTGATGCTCAAAGGTGGCATATATCACACCCATTCACATTCCATTGACTAAATTATATTTCATATAAAGCCCAAAGTCAATATAGTGGTATTATAAACTCCACCTTCAAGGAGGCACAACAACTTACATGGCAACAAGCTAGGATATATAAATTTCTCATCACAAAGGGAGCTAGTATTTGAGAACAATAATACAATCCTCCAGAACAATGTACTTCTCTCTTTTCCCTTTCTAATCCCCATATGTGACAAAGGAAAAGGGAACGTGTCACATTCCCCAGGTAGGAAAGAGGCCAAGGTAATGGCTAATATGAGTTGTGGCCTGGTTAGTTTCTTCTAGGTTCTGGTCAAATACTTAATTTGAGCCATTATCTTGCAAATTCACTGAGGTCTTTAATGCATAACTAGAACAGAGCAAATTGATCCATGTACTAAAAAGAAAAAATTACCTAGAGACATATAAGGAAGACAATAATAATCAGCAAGAAATCAAGTAAATTCCACAAACTAAAATTAGTTATGCAAAAAGGTGTTAACATAGGTCTTCTTCCTATGGGCACCAGTGAATTTTTATAAACCACGTATAAATATCTCTAATGAAACTTAAAGAGAAAGTGGATTTTTAAGGTATATCTTGAAGGGACTCATTTTCTGTTCTGTTCTCCTATGGAAGTTTACATAAGTAAATGTTATAATCATTTCCTCAAGATCAAAGTATCAGAGATTATGCATTGCAGTGTTTCTTAATTCAAAAATAGTTCAGAAACCCAGTCATGAAGATAAGAAACAACTAACAGTAAATGCTATGAATGCCTATGACTCCCTGAGAACCCTTCAAAAATGACAAATGACATATTCATAAGTGAACATTATTTTAAATTTTTCAACTAGTATGAATCATTCCAAACCAAATTACACTAGAAATGTCCTATCCATATTAAATCCTAAATTACACACTTAAATGGCTAACTAATAATTTATTCTTTGAAAGAACATGAACAAGACACCAATCAATTTTCATGACACAGGCCAAGCAAATATGAAACTACCACCAAGTCCCAAGTGTTCCATCTTAGCAACTTTACAAAAAAAATTGAATGAAAAACTATACATTTTTAAAATAATGTAGCTATAAATAAAATGAAGTGTGTGTGTGTTTTTGTCTGATCTCATCAAAGAATGTATGAATTTACTTGAGAAATGGAGTTCCAATAAACCAAGGTCACCACTAGGGTCATCACCAGGCCATACGGTAAGCCTTCTTGCTCTGAACACTTTTGTGCAGTACACAAGCACACATCTCTATGTAATGGCCCTAAAGTCTTGGGCAAACTCCATCTTATTCATCAAAGAGAAATATTCAACACCTATTTCATTCCCAAGTGGACTTACCTCAGTGGTCTCAACCTTAAAGAGAAATTTCAGAAGAGCCAAAGTGGCGCTTCACCTTGCTATGGCCGAAGAATGACTCTTGTTGATTATACGACGTGGTGCTCTCATTTAATTGAGAAATGAGGAGGGCTGAGGTGTGAAGGAAATCCCCCAAATATCCTAAAAAAGGCCACCCTACTCATCACCTAAGCTCTGAGTAGAACACAAAATATAGGGTTTCTATTTTCAGACAAGGTAACGGACTTGGTTCTTGATAGTGATCCAGGAAGCAAAGGTATTGCTTAAAGAAACACCCAACTACTTTGCTCATAAGAAAAGGAGAAAAGAATCCTCCTAAAGAACAGCTGAGACTTAGACTGTTTAAATTAAAGGAACAATAAGAGTTACTCAATCAAAGCCTTTCATTTGACATATAATGAAAGAAATTCAAAGCATTTTGATGACTCTCCCATCACCTAGCTAATTTTTTACTAAACCTAGATTTGAACTCACATCTCACTACTCATAGATGATTGTTCCTGCTGTTACAATTATAAAACCCCAGTTTCAGCAATAAATTCTCAAACAGGGAAAATAGCCAGGATATTAGTGAATAATGTTCAATGAAGGGGCACAAAAGGACCTCCTGGAGTGACATAAATATTCTATATCTGATTGGAATGTTGGTCATACACCTGTATGTATTTGACTGTACAATTGAACTAATGGAGACAGAGAGTAGAAGGATGGTTACCAGAGGCTGGGAAGGGTAGTGGGAAGGTGGGGGGCAGGTGGGAATGGTTAATGAGTACAAAAGAAAGCAGTTAGAAAGCATAAATAAGACCTACTATTTGATAGCACAACAGGGTACCTATAGTCAATAATAGCTTAATTGTATATTTTTAAGTAACTTAAAGAATGTAACTGGATTGTTCGTAACTCAAAGGGTAAATGCTTGAGGTGATGGATACCCCATTATCCATGATGTGCTTATTTCACATTGCATATCTGTAGCATAACATCTCATGTACCCCATAAATATATAGACCTACTATGTACCCACAAAATTTAAAATAATAATAAATAAATGTTTTAAAAAGAAGAAAGAGGGAAATATCTATCTATCTCCTATTTCCTACTGGCCAAAGTTTTCTCATACATTTCCCAGTAATATCAACTGGCCCCTGAGCAGTTGCTCAAAAAGCAAGATTATACACCCCACAGTGTGCTTCTTCTGAGTCTGAATGTGGAGGGGTGACCCAGTGCAGGTGGGACACCAACAAAGTGGGTAAAAAGAAGGAACAGTCAAAAGAAACCTGAGATGGTATGTAAGGTTTGTAATCCAATACAGCTTAGCGAGCAGGTTGCAGTATAATATGTACCTTATCCTATTTTTATTAAATAAGACTGGAAGAACACACACACCAAAATATGAATAATCATCATCTCTGGAGTAGTAAAATAAATGCTGATTGTTTTTCTATCTTTTCTTTGTATTTGATAAATTTCTATCTACCAAAAAGAAATCAAATACTCATGTCTCCTCAGTACATCTTTTTCCATGAACCTTACCAACTTTAACACTTCATGCCATACTGATGTTTTGAGGCTTACAGAGAAGGGTTACTTGGGATTTAGTCACTATACTCAGCATATATAGCAAACATTGCATACAATAAAAATCACTTTTAAAAACCCCTTATTGAAGTAGTTTATTACCCATAACAAATTATAACTTGAGTACAATCTATAAACTAATTCTCAGGTCCCCTAAAATTTGAGAATTTCTGAGTGTTAGTGAAGGAATTAACACAATCAGAAGCAAACAAAACTGCCATCAAGATAATGCTCTCAGCCAGGCACAGTAGCTCACTCTGTAATCCCAGCCCTTTGGGAGGCTGAGGCAGGTGGATCACATGAGGTCAGGAGTTTGAGACCAGCCTGACCAACGTGGAGAAACCCTGTCCTACTAAAAATACAAAATTAGATGGGCATGGTGGAGCATGCCTATAACCCCAGCTAGTCAGGAGGCTGAGGCAGGAGAATCACTTGAATCTGGGAAATGGAGGTTGCAGTGAGCCGAGATTGCACCATTGTACTCCAGCCTGGGCAACAAGAGTGAAACTCTGTCAAAAGAAAAAAAAAGATAATACTCTCACTCTGGGTACCCATAAGGTTACCTTCCTCCCTTTGGTCAGGTTTCCACTCAGGTATACTCTCCAAATGCACAGGATGGCTTGCAGGAGGAAGACGAGAAACAGAGTGCTCAGAAATCTACCGTATGATTCCAGGAGCAAGATTATGAAAGGATTAAGACACAGGTGTGAAGAAGAAGGGATTTCCAATATATTGGTATTCCCATTCAGTTCAAAAATCTAAACTAAATCCATTGAAAATGATCATGATTTAATGTTTGAAAATGCAGCTTTTATAATGTACATATATGCATTAGAATAAAGAACATATTAACAGTGAAAAAATTGAATCTCTACAGATGCCTCTTTGTAACTGCCATATCTGAAAGAGTAGCTCCTGTTGACCTCTATTCTTTTAACCTGTTTTATTAAGCTGATAGCATTTATCACAGCCTGACAGTATATTAAATGCCCAGTTGCTAATGTGTTTGTTCAATGTCTTCTCACTAGAACTCAAGCTCTGTGATGGCAGGAACTTTGTGAGTTTTGTTCATTGCTGTATCCTCAGTGAGCTTAGAAGAATATGTGGCACAAAATAGGTGTTCAATAAATATTTGTTAAAGAAGAGGAACTATTAAATCCTTCATCTGTTTTTATCATGTTTGTTTCCTTTAGTCTGTTTTAATATTAAGCCTCTAGAATCTTAATACATGTTCTGAGATATATTTGTTGTTTGTTGTTTCAAGGAAGCTAGTTCACTATTCTTTTTTTAGGCACAGGTGTTAGCAAAATCAGAGCATTAATTGCACAGTTTAGGAGGAAATAAAACTAGGGCCATACTTTAATGACTGCACTCTGTTTAATAAACCATTTCACAAATTTTCATGTTTCCTTTCTAAACCATTGAGTTCATGTAGAATTCTTACAAAAATCCTTTCTTTTTTTTTTTATTTTTTATTTATGTAATTACACATTTATTGTCCTCTTTCCCCCCTCAACCAGACTGTAAACCTCTTGAGAGCAAGAACTATGTGTGCTTTTCCACCACTATGTCTCCTGCTCCTGGCATAGAACTTGGCATGAGGTGTGCATTCAGTGTTCGTGGAATGGATGAATGAATGACGATCTGTACAGCGAGTTGCAGGTCCTCTCCGGATGAGGGGAATGCCAGAAAAGGTGCAATTCCTAGGTATAACCAAAAGGTGGCAGAGTGACTCTGCAAACAGTCAGGGGAGAAAATGACGCAGCCTGGGAGCTGAGTGGTCTGTCAGAAACTGCAAGACTCAGAATGACCTCTGTAGCTCCCATGTTGTTCAGCAAAGGGCACTGCATATGGTACATGCTCAAAAATGCTTGCTAAAAACGACAACTCTTCTTTCAGCAAGGACTTTTCTCCATTTGTCTTTCTTCAATAAGAGCTTCAAAAACCAATATTTATTGAGCGCCTACTAAGTAGGCACTGAGGCGACAGTGATGAACAAATTGGATCTAGCTGTTGCCCTTCTTGAGCTCATATCTAGCAGGGAGGAGATGGTTAATGAGACACATAAGTACCAAATGCTATGGGAGAGGCCTTGAGGAGTAAGTATATGTTTACACATCCACGTGAGTCACCGCACCGACCCATTAAGTAAGAGACATTTCCTTGGTTACATAAACTGTTCCAAGACAGAGTGATTGTCAGACATAGAAAAGTTTGGGACATTCCACCATTGGCCTTTTTCAATATTACGATTTTGACAAAGTGTAACTACTTTTAACAGAAGACATTTGTTGAAAAGGAAATGCAAATACAGGTCAAGTCCCAAGATGCACGTGGACTTCCCTGAATTCTAGACTAGTGTTTCTTATATGTGTCCCGGGCTTTTCATCTTCTACAGTGTTAGCTGACTTGATTCTTACTACAAATCTGTGAGGTATGAAAAGCAAACAGCACCAGCCCCATTTTAAAGGGTCTAGCATTTCACAGGGTGAAATGGAAACTCAGAGAAGTTCCGTGACTTGCTCAAATCCCCATTGCACACAGAGGCAGAGTCAGCACCATAACTTGGTCAACTGACTCCAAGTCCATTACACTTAGCTGTCTGTTGATTGCACATAAAGAGGACACCTCTGAAAGTTCGTTACGCTGGGGTGAGACCTGCATTTATGTTTCCGCTATTCCCTATACTCTGGAAAACTTTAAGTAAGAAGGGAATTATATGTTTTCTTTTTTTTTTTTTTTATTGGATTATAGGTTTTGGGGTACATGAGCAGAGCATGCAAGACAGTTGCGTAGGTACACACATGGCAGTGTGCTTTGCTTTTTTCTCCCCTTCACCCACATTTGGCATTTCTCCCCAGGCTATCCCTCCCCACCTCCCCCTCCAACTGGCCCTCCCCTTTTCCCCCCAATAGACCCACTGTTTAGTACTCCCCTTTCTGTGTCCATGTGTTCTCATTTTTCATCACCCACCTATGAGTGAGAATATGCGGTGTTTCATTTTCTGTTCTTGTGTCAGTTTGCTGAGGATGATGTTCTCCAGATTCATCCATGTCCCTACAAACGACACAAACTCATCATTTCTGATTGCTGCATAATATTTCATGCTGTATATGTGCCACATTTTTCCAATCCTGTCTATTATCAATGGGCATTTGGGTTGATTCCAGGTCTTTCCTATTGTAAACAGTGCTGCAATGAACATTCGTGTACATGTGTCCTTATAGTAGAACGATTTATAGTCTTTTGGATATATACCCAGTAATGGGATTGCTGGGTCAAATGGAATTTCTATTTCTAAGGCCTTGAGGAAGCGCCACACTGTCTTCCACAATGGTTGAACTAATTTACACTCCCACCAACAGTGTAAAAGTGTTCCTTTTTCTCCACATCCTCTCCAGCATCTGTTGTCTCCAGATTTTTTAATGATCGCCATTCTAACTGGCGTGAGATGGTATCTCAATGTGGTTTTGATTTGCATCTCTCTGATGACCAGTGACGATGAGCATTTTTTCATATGATTGTTGGCCTCATATATGTCTTCTTTCGTAAAGTATCTGTTCATATCCTTTGCCCACTTTTGAATGGGCTTGTTTGTTTTTTTCCTGTAAATCTGTTTGAGATCTTTGTAAATTCTGGATATCAGCCCTTTGTCAGATGGGTAGACTGCGAACATTTTTTCCCATTCTGTTGGTTGCCGATCCACTCTAGTGACTGTTTCTTTTGCCGTGCAGAAGCTGTGGAGATTCATTAGGTCCCATTTGTCTATTTTGGCTTTTGTTGCCAATGCTTTTGGTGTTTTGTTCATGAAGTCCTTGCCTACTCCTATGTCCTGGATAGTTTTGCCTAGATTTTCTTCTAGGGTTTTTATGGTGCCAGGTCTTATGTTTAAGTCTTTAATCCATCTGGAGTTAATTTTAGTGTAAGGTGTCAGGAAGGGGTCCAGTTTCTGCTTTCTGCACATGGCTAGCCAGTTTTCCCAACACCATTTGTTAAACATGGAATCCTTGCCCCATTGCTTGTTTTTGTCAGGTTTATCAAAGATTGTATAGTTGTATGTATGTTGTGTTGCCTCCGGTGCCTCTGTTTTGTTCCATTGGTCTATATCTCTGTTTTGGTACCAGTACCATGCTGTTTTGATTACTGTAGCCTTGTAGTATAGTTTGAAGTCCGGTAGTGTGATGCCCCCCGCTGTGTTCTTTTTGCTTAGAATTGACTTGGCTATGCGGGCTCTCTTTTGGTTCCATATGAAGTTCATGGTGGTTTTTTCCAGTTCTGTGAAGAAAGTCAATGGTAGCTTGATGGGGATAGCGTTGATTCTGTAAATTACTTTGGGCAGTATAGCCATTTTCACGATATTAATTCTTCCTAACCATGAACATGGAATGTTTCTCCATCTGTTTGTGTCCTCTCTGATTTCGTTGAGCAGTGGTTTGTAGTTCTCCTTGAAGAGGTCTCTTACGTTCCTTGTGAGTTGTATTCCAAGGTATTTTATTCTTTTTGTAGCAATTGTGAATGGCAGTTCGCTCTTGATTTGGCTTTCTTTAAGTCTGTTATTGGTGTAGATAAATGCTTGTGATTTTTGCACATTGATTTTATATCCTGAGACTTTGCTGAAGTTGCTTATCAGTTTCAGGAGTTTTTGGGCTGAGGCGATGGGGTCTTCTAGGTATACTATCATGTCGTCTGCAAATAGAGACAATTTGGCTTCCACCTTTCCTATTTGAATACCCTTTATTTCTTTTTCTTGCCTGATTGCTCTGGCTAGAACTTCCAGTACTATATTGAATAGGAGTGGTGAGAGAGGGCATCCTTGTCTAGTGCCAGATTTCAAAGGGAATGCTTCCAGTTTTTGCCCATTCAGTATGATATTGGCTGTTGGTTTGTCATAAATAGCTTTTATTACTTTGAGATACGTTCCATCGATACCGAGTTTATTGAGGGTTTTTAGCATAAAGAGCTGTTGAATTTTGTCAAATGCCTTCTCTGCGTCAATTGAGATAATCATGTGGTTTTTGTTTTTGGTTCTGTTTATGTGGTGAATTACGTTGATAGACTTGCGTATGTTGAACCAGCCTTGCATCCATGGGATGAATCCTACTTGATCATGATAAATAAGTTTTTTGATTTGCTGTTGCAATCGGCTTGCCAATATTTTATTGAATATTTTTGCATCTATGTTCATCATGGATATTGGCCTGAAGTTTTCTTTTCTCGTTGGGTCTCTGCCGGGTTTTGGTATCAGAATGATGTTGGTCTCATAAAATGATTTGGGAAGGATTCCCTCTTTTTGGATTGTTTGAAATAGTTTTAGAAGAAATGGTACCAGCTCTTCCTTGTGTGTCTGGTAGAATTCGGCTGTGAACCCGTCTGGACCTGGGCTTTTTTTGTGTGGTAGGCTCTTAATTGCTGCCTCGACTTCAGACCTTGTTATTGGTCTATTCATAGTTTCAGCTTCCTCCTGGTTTAGGCTTGGGAGGACACAGGAATCCAGGAATTTATCCATTTCTTCCAGGTTTACTAGTTTATGCGCATAGAGTTGTTTGTAATATTCTCTGATGATGGTTTGAATTTCTGTGGAATCTGTGGTGATTTCCCCTTTATCATTTTTTATTGCATCTATTTGGTTGTTCTCTCTTTTATTTTTAATCAATCTGGCTAGTGGTCTGTCTATTTTGTTGATCTTTTCAAAAAACCAGCTCTTGGATTTATTGATTTTTTGAAGGGTTTTTCGTGTCTCAATCTCCTTCAGCTCAGCTCTGATCTTAGTTATTTCTTGTCTTCCGCTGGGTTTTGAGTTTTTTTGATCTTGCTCCTCTAGCTCTTTCAATTTTGATGATAGGGTGTCAATTTTGGATCTCTCCATTCTCCTCATATGGGCACTTATTGCTATATACTTTCCTCTAGAGACTGCTTTAAATGTGTCCCAGAGGTTCTGGCACGTTGTGTCTTCGTTCTCATTGGTTTCAAAGAACTTCTTTATTTCTGCCTTCATTTCATTGTTTACCCAGTCAACATTCAAGAGACAATTGTTCAGTTTCCATGAAGCTGTGCGGTTCTGGGTCTGGTTCTGAATTCTGAGTTCTAACTTGATTGCACTATGGTCTGAGAGGCTGTTTGTTATGATTTCAGTTGTTTTGCATTTGTTGAGCAGTGCTTTACTTCCAATTATGTGGTCAATTTTAGAGTAGGTGTGATGTGGTGCTGAGAAGAATGTATATTCTGTGGATTTGGGGTGGAGAGTTCTGTAAATGTCTATCAGGTTTGCTTGCTCCAGGTCTGAGTTCAAGCCCTGGATATCCTTGTTGATTTTCTGTCTGGTAGATCTGTCTAGTATTGACAGTGGAGTGTTAAAGTCTCCCACTATTATTGTGTGGGAGTCTAAGACCTTTTGTAAGTCCTTAAGAACTTGCCTTATGTATCTGGGTGCTCCTGCATTGGGTCCATATATGTTTAGGTTCGTTAGCTCTTCTTGTTGTATCGATCCTTTTACCATTATGTAATGGCCTTCTTTGTCTCTTTTGATCTTTGTTGCTTTAAAGTCTATTTTATCAGAGATGAGAATTGCAACTCCTGCTTTTTTTTGCTCTCCATTAGCTTGGTAAATCTTCCTCCATCCCTTTATTTTGAGCCTTTGTGTATCCTTGCATGTGAGATGGGTTTCCTGGATACAGCACACTGACGGGTTTTGGATTTTTATCCAATTTGCCAGTCTGTGTCTTTTGATTGGTGCATTTAGTCCATTTACATTTAGGGTTAATATTGTTATGTGTGAATTTGATACTGCCATTTTGATGCTAAGTGGCTGTTTTGCCTGTTAGTTGTTGTAGATTCTTCATTATGTTGATGCTCTTTAGCATTCAGTGTGATTTTGGAAT
Organism: Callithrix jacchus; assembly: GCF_049354715.1. Lineage (NCBI taxonomy): Eukaryota > Metazoa > Chordata > Mammalia > Primates > Cebidae > Callithrix > Callithrix jacchus. The sequence goes on from NC_133524.1 coordinate 24,245,138, forward strand.
GGCTGGTACTGGTTGATCCTTTCTATGTGTAGTGCCTCTTTTAGGAGCTCTTGTAAAGCAGGCCTGGTGGTGACAAAATCTCTGAGTACTTGCTTGTTCGCAAAGGATTTTATTTTTCCTTCACTTCTGAAGCTCAGTTTGGCTGGATATGAAATTCTGGGTTGAAAGTTCTTTTCTTTAAGAATGTTGAATATTGGCCCCCACTCTCTTCTGGCTTGTAGTGTTTCTGCCAAGAGGTCTGCTGTGAGTCTGATGGGCTTCCCTTTGTGGGTGACCCGACCTTTCTCTCTGGCTGCCCTTAGTATTCTCTCCTTTATTTCAACCCTATTGAATCTGACGATTATGTGCCTTGGGGTTGCTCTTCTTGCGGAATATCTTTGCGGTGTTCTCTGAATTTCCTGCAATTGAGTGTTGGCCTGTCTTGCTAGGTGGGGGAAATTTTCCTGGATGATGTCCTGAAGAGTATTTTCCAGCTTGGATTCATTCTCTTCGTCCCCTTCTGGTACACCTATCAAATGTAGGTTAGGTCTTTTCACATAGTCCCACATTTCTTGGAGACTTTGTTCATTCCTTTTTGCGCTTTTTTCTCTAATCTTGGTTTCTCGTTTTATTTCATTGAGTTGGTCTTCGACTTCAGATATTCTTTCTTCTGCTTGGTCAATTCGGCTATTGAAACTTGTGCATGCTTCGCGAAGTTCTCGTATTGTGTTTTTCAGCTCCTTTAATTCATTCATATTCCTCTCTAAGGTATCCATTCTTGTTATTATTTCCTCGAATCTTTTTTCAAATCTTTTTTCAAGGTTCTTAGTTTCTTTGCATTGATTTAATACATGATCTTTTAGCTCACCAAAGTTTCTCATTATCCATCTTCTGAAGTCTAATTCCATCATTTCGTCACAGTCATTCTCCGTCCAGCTTTGTTCCCTTGCTGGTGAGGAGTTTTGGTCCTTTCTAGGAGGCGAGGTGTTCTGGTTTAGGGTGTTTTCCTCCTTTTTGCGCTGGTTTCTTCCCATCTTTGTGGATTTGTCCGCTGGTCGTCTGCGTAGTTGCTGACTTTTCGATTGGGTCTCTGAGTGGACACCCTGAATGTTGATGATGAATTATTTCTGTTGCTTGGTTTTCCTTCTACCAGTCTAGCCCCTTCGCTGTATGACTGCTGAGGTCCGCTCCAGACCCTGCTTGTCTGGGGTGCACCTCTAGCAGCTGTGGCACAGCGAGGGATGCTACCAGTTTCTTTTTCTGCTATCTTTGTCCCAGGATGGTGCCTGTCTAATGTCAGTCTTTTGGATATAGAGGGGTCAGGGAGCTGCTTGAGGAGACAGTTTGTACTTTATAGGGGCTTAATTGCTGAGCTGTGAGCTCTGTTGTTCATTCAGGGCTGTTAGGCTGCTATGTTTGATTCTGCTGCAACAGAGCTCATTTAAAAAACCCTTTTTTTTCTCAAATGCTCTCTGTTGAGGGGTTTGGGCTTAATTTTTGGATGTCCGTTGAGGTTCTGCCCAGCTAGGACGCAGACTAGCCACTGTTTGCCTGCCGAGGCTCCGCCCTGCTGTTGTGAGGCTCGCCCTGGCTCCGTTGTTCTGCTGTTCTCTGCCACGCCCTGTGGCAGAGTCTCTCTGTTGTAGCAGGTTGCCTCGGCAACGGCAGATTGCGTCAGCAGTGGGCGTGTATCTCAGTAGGGACGGGTTGCCTCGGCAACGGCTGGCTGCGTCAGCAATGGGCGTGTATCTCAGTTGGGGCGGGTTGCCTCGGTAATGGTGCCTGCCCCTCCCCCTCAGAGCGTCTCGGGCCGTCGTCTGCACGGGGCTTGTTTGAAATCACGGTTTTGTTCGTCCCACTGGGCCAACCCTAACGCTCTGTTCCTGCAATCCCCTGGGCTGGCCCACTGTCCAAGTCTAGCTCAGTCTCAAGTCCAGCCCTCTCACGTCTCCAGTTGCCAGTTCAACGGGGCACCCGGACAAGCACGCCCTGTGGGGAGCGCTGGGTAGGGCCGGCCACCGCCACCCCGGCTGCCGGCTTCACCAGGCGGAATATCTGCCTGGTGTCCCGCGTCTCCTCTTCACTTGGGAATTTCCCCGTTCCGTGGGCAACAAAGATCAGTCTGGAAATGCAGCTCAGACTCACCTCTCCACAGACACAATGAGAACTCCAATCCTGGGTTGTTCTCACAGCGCCATCTTGAGTCTATATCCAAAAATCCTTTCTTATTCTGTCATTCTATGCTACCAAAATACAGTGATTTTGTTTGGCATATCTTTGATATTCTATATATTCTGCAATTGATTTATGCCAATATATCTCTTGGATTAAATATTCAAGATTAAATATGACTTGCAGAACACAATTTACCCAGTACATTTACTAATATCTTTCAAATTTTTATGGTGTACTCTTCTGTAACCTGCTATAATCTGGTCTTAACACATTTTGAAGGCCAGGCAGGGTGGCTCATGCCTGTAATCCCAGCACTTTGAGAGACTGAGGTAGGTGGATCACAAGGACAGGAGTTTGAAATCAGCCTGACTGATTTCAACATGGTGAAACCATATCTCTATTAAAAATTTTTTTAAAAATAGAATCTCAGGGGGAAGATGGCATTGTAGGAGCAAGTCAGGATTGCAGCTCTCAGTGAAGGTGCAGAGGGTGAGTGCATGCCGCATTTCCAGATGGATCTTTGTTGCCCACAGAACAGGGAAATTCCCAGGTGTAGGAGAGACACAGGACGCCAGTGCAGCTATTTCAGCTGGCATGGCCATTTCAGCCGGCGCCACAGTGCAGCAGCACTCTGCATAAAACGCACTGGTTTGGGTGCCCTGTTAAACCAGCAATTTGAGATTTGGGAGGGCAGATTAACATATTCATCTGATTAAACAGGACTTGGACAGTGAGCCAGGCCAGGAGATTCCCGGAGCAACGTATGAGCCGGCGCAGTGGGTTGCTACATGGGAAATCACATAGATCCTGGTGCCCGTTCAGCAGGCGACTGAAACACCTGGGAGACAGTCAACAGTTCAACTTAAAAAAAAAAAAGGGGGGGGAGGGGGGTCTGAGGCAGGAAGCCAGGTGATCAGGCTCGGTGGGTCCCACCCCCACAGGAACAAACAAAACAGCGATTCAAAATGCTCGGGGTTGAGAGTTTCACGGTGGGCACATCTGAACCCACAATGGTGGAGCTCGGTAGGGGAGGGGCGTCCACCATTACTGAGGCATTCCACCCCTACTGAGGTACCTTCCCATTGCTGATGCAGCCTGCTGTTGCCAAGGCAACCTGCCATAACACAGAGAGTCCGCCAATACAGAAGCAGGCCACCATCACCACAGCAGTTCTAACCACACCCATACAAACAGGACTAAAGGGAATTACACTCGGCAGCAGGGCAGAGCCTCAGCAGGCAAAGAGTGACTAGACTGCTCCTAGCTGGCCAGGACAGTGCAACGGATACTCATAAATAAAGCCCTAACTCCCCATTACAGTGCATCTGAGGGAAAAAAGGGGTTTTATGAGTTCTGCTGCAGCAGACTTAAACATACCTGCCTAGAAGCCCTGAATGAACAATGGAGCTCACAGCTCAGCACTTGAGCTCCTATAAAGTACAGACCATCTCCTCAAGCAGCTCCCTAACCCCCGTATATCCAAAGAGTCACCTCAAAAAGGACTGATCAGACTGACATTTGGCGGGCATCATTCTGGGACAAAGATAGCAGAAGAAGAAGCTGGTAGCATCCCCCACTGTTTCACAGCTGCTATAGGTGTACCCCAGGCAAGCAGGGCCTGGAGTGAACCTCAGCATTCTTACAGCAGAGGGGCTAGACTGTTAGAAGGAAAACTAAGAAACAGAAATACTTCATCATCAACAAGGCATCCTCTCAGAGACCCAATCGAAAAGTCAGCAACTACTCAGATGACAGGTGGATAAATCCACAAAGATGGAAAGAAACCAGCGCAAAAAGGTGGAAAACACCCAAAACCAGAAAACCTCACCTCCTAGAAAGGACCAAAACTCCTCACCAGCAAGGGAACACAGCTGGACGGAGAATGAGTGTGATGAAATGATGGAATCAGACTTCAGAAGGTGGGTAATGAGAAACTTCCGTGAGCTAAAAGAACATGTTCTAAATCAATGCAAAGAAACTAAGAACCTTGAAAAAAGATTTGAGGAAATGATAACAAGAATGGACAACTTAAAGAGGAATAGGAATGAATTGAAGGAGCTGAAAAACACAACACCAGAACTTCGCGAAGCATGCACAAGTTTCGACAGCCGAATTGACCAAGCAGAAGAAAGGATATCAGAAGGTGAAGATCAACTTAATGACATAAAATGAGAAGCCAAGATTAGAGAAAATAGCGCATAAAGGAATGAACAAAGTCTCCAAGAAATGTGGGACTATGTGAAGAGACCTAACCTATGTCTGATAGGTGTACCAGAATGTGACGAAGAGAATGAATTCAAGCTGGAAAATACTCTTCAGGATATTATCCAGGGAAATTTTCCCCACCTAGCAAGGCAGGCCAATATCCAAATCCCGGAAATGGAGAGAACACCACAAACATATTCAGCAAGAAGAGCAACCCCCAGGCACATAATCGTCAGATTCACCAGGGTTGAATTGAAGGAGAAAATGCTAAGGGCAGCCAGAGTGAAACGTTGGGTCACCCACAAAGGGAAGCCCATCAGACTCACAGCAGATCTCTCAGCAGAAACTCTACAAGCCAGAAGAGAGTGGGCGCCAATATTCAACATCCTTAAAGAAAAGAACTTTCAACACAGAATTTCACATCCAGCCAAACTGAGCTTCATAAGTGAAGGAAAAATAAAATCCTTTGCAAACAAGCAAGTATTGAGAGATTTTGTCACCACCAGGCCTGCTTTACAAGAGCTCCTGAAAGAGGCACTGCACATAGAAAGGAACAACCAGTACCAGCCATTCCAAAAACATACCAAATGCTAAAGAGCATCAACAAAATGAAGAGTCTGCATCAACTAACGGGCAAAACAGCCAGCTAGCATCAAAATGGCAGTAGCAAATTCACACATAACAATATTAACCCTAAATGTAAATGGGCTAAATGCACCAATCAAATGACACAGACTGGCAAATTGGATAAAAAGCCAAAACCCACCGGTATGCTGTATCCAGGAAACCCATCTCACAGGCAAGGATACACAAAGGCTCAAAATAAAGGGATGAAGGAAGGTTTACCAAGCAAATGGACACCAAAAAAAAAAAAACAGGAGTTGCAATTCTCATCTCTGACAAAATAGATTTTAAAGCAACAAAGATCAAAAGAGACAAAGAAGGTCATTACATAATGGTCAAAGGATGAATACAAAAAGAAGAGCTAACGATCCTAAATATATATGGACCCAATACAGGAGCACCCAGATATATAAGGCAAGTTCTTAACGACTTACAAAGAGACTTAGACTCCCACACAATAATAGTGGGAGACTTTAACACTCCACTGTCAATATTAGACAGATCAACCAGACAGAAAATTAACAAGGATATCCAGGGCTTGAACTCAGACCTGGGACAAGCAAACCTGATAGACATTTACAGAACTCTCTACCCAAAATCCACAGAATATACATTCTTCTCAGCACCACATCACACCTACTCTAAAATTGACCACATAATTGGAAGTAAAGCACTCCTCAGCAAATACAAAACAACTGAAATCATAACAAACAGACTCTCAGACCATAGTGCAATCAAGTTAGAACTCAGAATTCAGAAACTAACTCAAAACTGCACAGCTTCATGGAAACTGAACAACTGGCTCTTGAATGTTGATTGGATAAACAATGAAATGAAGGCGGAAATAAAGAAGTTCTTTGAAACGAACAAGAATGAAGACACAACATACCAGAATCTCTGGGACACATTTAAAGCAGTCTCTAGAGGAAAATATATACCAATAAGTGCTCATATGAGAAGAGTGGAGAGATCCAAAATTGAAACCCTATTGTCAAAATGGAAAGAGCTACAGGAAGAAGATAAAAAAAAAAACTCAAAACCCAGCAGAAGACAAGAAATAACTAAGATCAGAGCAGAACTGAAGGAGATAGAGACACGAAAAACCCTTCAAAAAATCAATAAATCCAAGAGCTGGTTTTTTGAAAAGATCAACAAAATAGACCACTAGCCAGACTGATAAAAAAGAAAAGAGAGAACAACCAAATAGATGCAATAAAAAATGACAAAGGGGAAATCACCACAGATTCCACAGAAATTCAAACCATCATCAGAGAATATTACAAACAACCCTATGCACATAAACTAGTAAACCTGGAAGAAATGGGTAAATTCCTGGACACCTGTGTCCTCCCATCCTAAACCAGGAGGAAGCCGAAACTATGAATAGACCAATAACAAGGTCTGAAGTCGAGGCAGCAATTAAGAGCCTACCACACAAAAAAAGCTCAGGTCCAGATTTCGGGTTCACAGCCGAATTCTACCAGACACACAAGGAGGAGCTGGTACCATTTCTTCTAAAACTATTTCAAACAATCCAAAAAGAGGGAATCCTTCCCAAATCATTTTATGAGACCAACATCATCCTGATACCAAAACACAGCAGAGACTCAACAAGAAAAGAAAACATCAGGCCAATATCCATGATGAACATAGATGCAAAAATCTTCAATAAAATATTGGCAAGCCGATTGCAACAGCAAATCAAAAAACTTATCCACCATGATCAAGTAGGATTCATCCTGGGGATGCAAGGCTGGTTCAACATACACAAGTCTATAAACATAATTCACCACATAAACAGAACCAAAAACAAAAACCACATGATTATCTCTATTGATGCAGAGAAGGCATTTGACAAAATTCAACAGCTCTTTATGCTAAAAACCCTCAATAAACTCGGTATTGACGGAATGTATCTCAAAGTAATAAAAGCTATTTACGACAAACCAACAGCCAATATCATACTGAATGGACAAAAACTGGAAGCATTCCCTTTGAAATCTGGCACTTGACAAGGATGCCCTCTCTCACCACTCCTATTCAATATAGTACTGGAAGTTCTAGCCAGAGCAATCAGGCAAGAAAAAGAAATAAAGGGTATTCAAATAGGAAAGGTGGAAGCCAAATTGTCTCTATTTGCAGACGACATGATAGTATACCTAGAAGACCCATCATCTCAGCCCAAAAACTCCTGAAACTGATAAGCAACTTCAGCAAAGTCTCAGGATATAAAATCAATGTGCAAAAATCACAAGCATTCCTATACACCAATAACAGACTTAAAGAAAGCCAAATCAAGGACAAACTGCCATTCACAACTGCTACAAAAAGAATAAAATACCTAGGAATATAACTTACAAGGAACATAAGGGACTTCTTCAAGGAAAACTACAAACCACTGTTCAGCGAAATAAGAGAGGACACAAACAGATGGAGAAACATTCCATGTTCATGGTAGGAAGAATCAATATCATGAAAATGGCTATACTGCCCAAAGTAATTTACAGAATCAATGCTATCCGCATCAAGCTACCATTGACTTTCTTTACAGAACTGGAAAAAAACACCATGAACTTCATATGGAACCAAAAGAGAGCCTGCATAGCCAGGTCAATTCTAAGCAAAAAGAACACAGCGGGAGGCATCACACCACCGGACTTCAAACTATAATACAAGGCTACAGTAATCAAAACAGCATGGTACTGGTACCAAAACAGAGATATAGACCAATGAAACAGAACAGAGGCATCGGAGGCAACACAGCATATCTACAACCATACAATCTTTGATAAACCTGACAAAAACAAGCAATTGGGAAAGAACTCTCTGTTTAATAAATGGTGTTGGGAAAACTGGCTAGCCATGTGCAGAAAGCAGAAACTGGACCCCTTCCTGACACCTTACACTAAAATTGACTCCAGATGGATTAAAGACTTAAACATAAGACCTGGCACCATAAAAACCCTAGAAGAAAATCTAGGTAAAACCATTCAAGACATAGGAGTAGGCAAGGACTTCATGAACAAAACACCAAAAGCATTGGCAACAAAAGCCAAAATAGACAAATGGGACCTAATCAAACTCCACAGCTTCTGCACGGCAAAAGAAACAGTCACTAGGGGGAGGACTCAAGATGGCGCTGTGAAAACAACCCAGGATTGGAGCTCTTCTCGTTGAATCTGCAAACGGTGAGTCAGAGCGGCATTTCCAGACTGATCTTTGTTGCCCACAGAACGGGGAAACTCCCAAGTATAAAAAAGACACGGGACGCCAGGCAGTAGGTCTGCCTGGCGAAGCCGGTAGCCGGGGCGGCGGCGGCCGGCCCTACCCAGCAATCCCCACAGGGCGCGCTTGTCCGGGTGCCCTGTTGAACCAGCAACCTGAGACTTGAGAGGGCTGGACTTGAGACTGAACGAGACTTGGACAATAGGCCAGCCCAGGGGATTGCAGGGATTGGGATACCCAGTGGGATGAACAAAACCGCGATTTCAAACTATCCCGAGCAGACGGTCCGAGACACTCTGTGGGGGAGGGGCGTCCACCACTACCGAGGCAACCCGCCCCAACTGAGATACACGCCCACTGCTGACGCAGCCAGCCGTTGCCGAGGCAACCCGCCCCAACTGAGATACACGCCCACTGCTGACGCAGCCAGCCGTTGCCGAGGCAACCCGCCCCAACTGAGATACACGCCCACTGCTGACGCAGCCAGCCGTTTCTGAGGCAAAATGCTACAACGAAGAGACTCCGCCGCAGGGCGTGGAGGAGACCACAGCAGAGCCGGCAGGAACAGCGCGAATCACACAACAGCAGGGTGGAGCCTCGGCAGCCAAACAGTGGCTAGTCTGCCTTCTAGCTGGGCAGGACACCTGATCGGACATCCAAAATAAAGCCCAAACCCCTCAACACAGAGCATTTGAGAAAAAAAAAAAAAGGGTTTTTTAATGAGCTCTGTTGCAGCAGAATCAAACATAGCAGCCTAACAGCCCTGAATGAACAACAGAGTGCACAGCTCAGCAATTAAACCCCTATAAAGTACAAACTGTCTCCTCAAGCAGCTCCCTGACCCCTCTATATCCAAAAGACTGACATTAGACAGGCATCATCCTGGGACAAAGAGAGCAGAAAAAGAAACTGGTAGCATCCCTCGCTGTGCCACAGCTACTAGAGGTGCACCCCAGACAAGCAGGGTCTGGAGCGGACCTCAGCAGTCATACAGCGAAGGGGCTAGACTGGTAGAAGGAAAATAAAGCAACAGAAATACTTCATCATCAACATTCTGGGTGTCCACTCAGAGACCCAAACGAAAAGTCAGCAACTACGCAGACGACCAGCGGACAAATCCACAAAGATGGGAAGAAACCAGCGCAAAAAGGAGGAAAACACCCGAAACCAGAACACCTCGCCTCCTAGAAAGGACCAAAACTCCTCACCAGCAAGGGAGCAAAGCTGGACGGAGAATGACTGTGACGAAATGACAGAATTAGACTTCAGAAGATGGATAATGAGAAACTTTGGTGAGCTAAAAGATCATGTATTAAATCAATGCAAAGAAACTAAGAACCTTGAAAAAAGATTTGAAAAAAGATTCGAGGAAATGATAACAAGAATGGATACCTTAGAGAGGAATATGAATGAATTAAAGGAGCTGAAAAACACAATACGAGAACTTCGCGAAGCAAACACAAGTTTCAATAGCCGAATTGATCAAGCAGAAGAAAGAATATCTGAAGTCGAAGACCAACTCAATGAAATAAAACGAGAAACCAAGATCAGAGAAAAAAGCGCAAAAAGCAATGAACAAAGTCTCCAAGAAATGTGGGACTATGTGAAAAGACCTAACCTACGTTTGATAGGTGTACCAGAAGGGGACGAAGAGAATGAATCCAAGCTGGAAAATACTCTTCAGGACATCATCCAGGAAAATTTCCCCCACCTAGCAAGACAGGCCAACACTCAATTGCAGGAAATACAGAGAACACCACAAAGATATTCCGCAAGAAGAGCAACCCCAAGGCACATAATCGTCAGATTCAACAGGGTTGAAATAAAGGAGAGAATACTAAGGGCAGCCAGAGAGAAAGGTCAGGTCACCCACAAAGGGAAGCCGATCAGACTCACAGCAGATCTCTCGGCAGAAACACTACAAGCCAGAAGAGAGTGGGGGCCAATATTCAACATTCTTAAAGAAAAGAACTTTCAACCCAGAATTTCATATCCAGCCAAACTGAGCTTCAGAAGTGAAGGAACAATAAAATCCTTTGCGAACAAGCAAGTACTCAGAGATTTTGTCACCACCAGGCCTGCTTTACAAGAGCTCCTAAAAGAGGCACTACACATAGAAAGGATCAATCAGTACCAGCCATTCCAAAATCACACTGAATGCTAAAGAGCTTCAACATAATGAAGAATCTACAACAACTAACAGGAAAAACAGCCACTTAGCATCAAAATGGCAGTATCAAATTCACACATAACAATATTAACCCTAAATGTAAATGGACTAAATGCACCAATCAAAAGACACAGACTGGCAAATTGGATAAAAATCCAAAACCCATCAGTGTGCTGTATCCAGGAAACCCATCTCACATGCAAGGATACACAAAGGCTCAAAATAAAGGGATGGAGGAAGATTTACCAAGCTAATGGAAAGCAAAAAAAAGCAGGAGTTGCAATTCTCATCTCGGATAAAATAGACTTTAAAGCAACAAAGATCAAAAGAGACAAAGAAGGCCATTACATAATGGTAAATGGATCGATACAACAAGAAGAGCTAACGATCCTAAACATATATGGACCCAACACAGGAGCACCCAGATACATAAGGCAAGTTCTTAATGACTTACAAAAGGACTTAGACTCCCACACAATAATAGTGGGAGACTTTAACACTCCACTGTCAATACTAGACAGATCTACCAGACAGAAAATCAACAAGGATATCCAGGGCTTGAACTCAGACCTGGAGCAAGCAAACCTGGTGGACATTTACAGTACTCTCCACCCCAAATCCACAGAATACACATTCGTCTCAGCACACATCACACCTACTCTAAAATTGACCACATAATTGGAAGTAAAGCACTGCTCAACAAATGCAAAACAACTGAAATCATAACAAACAGCCTCTCAGACCATAGTGCAATCAAGTTAGAACTCAGAATTCAGAAACTGACCCAGCACCACACAGCTTCATGGAAACTGAACAACTGGCTCTTGAATGTTGACTGGGTAAACAACGAAATGAAGGCAGAAATAAAGAAGTTCTTCGAAACCAATGAGAACGAAGACACAACGTGCCAGAACCTCTGGGACACATTTAAAGCAGTCTCTAGAGGAAAGTATATAGCAATAAGTGCCCATATGAGGAGAATGGAGAGATCCAAAATTGACACCCTATCGTCAAAATTGAAAGAGCTAGAGGAGAAAGATCAAAAAAACTCAAAACCCAGCAGAAGACAAGAAATTACTAAGATCAGAGCTGAGCTGAAGGAGATTGAGACACGAAAAACCCTTCAAAAAATCAATAAATCCAAGAGCTGGTTTTTTGAAAAGATCAACAAAATAGACCACTAGCGAGATTGATTAAAAATAAAAGAGAGAACAACCAAATAGATGCAATAAAAAATGATAAAGGGGAAATCACCACAGATTCCACAGAAATTCAAACCATCATCAGAGAATAGTACAAACAACTCTATGCGCATAAACTAGTAAACCTGGAAGAAATGGATAAATTCCTGGACTCCTGTGTCCTCCCAAGCCTAAACCAGGAGGAAGCTGAAACTATGAATAGACCAATAACAAGGTCTGAAGTCGAGGCAGCAATTAAGAGCCTACCTCACAAAAAAAGCCCAGGTCCAGACGGGTTCACAGCCGAATTCTACCAGACACACAAGGAGGAGCTGGTACCATTCCTTCTAAAACTATTTCAAACAATCCAGAAAGAGGGAATCCTTCCCAAATCATTTTATGAGACCAACATCATCCTGATACCAAAACACGGCAGAGACCCAACGAGAAAAGAAAACTTCAGGCCAATATCCATGATGAACATAGATGCAAAAATCTTCAATAAAATATTGGCAAGCCGATTGCAACAGCAAATCAAAAAACTTATTCATCATGATCAAGTAGGATTCATCCCATGGATGCAAGGCTGGTTCAACATATGCAAGTCTATAAACATAATTCACCACATAAACAGAACCAAAAACAAAAACCACATGATTATCTCAATTGACGCAGAGAAGGCATTTGACTAAATTCAACAGCCCTTTATGCTAAAAACCCTCAATAAACTCGGTATCGATGGAACGTATCTCAAAGTAATAAAAGCTATTTATGACAAACCAACAGCCAATATCATACTGAATGGGCAAAAACTGGAAGCATTCCCTTTGAAATCTGGCACTAGACAAGGATGCCCTCTCTCACCACTCCTATTCAATATAGTACTGGAAGTTCTAGCCAGAGCAATCAGGCAAGAAAAAGAAATAAAGGGTATTCAAATAGGAAAGGTGGAAGCCAAATTGTCTCTATTTGCAGACGACATGATAGTATACCTAGAAGACCCCATTGCCTCAGCCCAAAAACTCCTGAAACTGATAAACAACTTCAGCAAAGTCTCAGGATATAAAATCAATGTACAAAAATCACAAGCATTCCTCTACACCAATAACAGACTTAAAGAAAGCCAAATCAAGAGCGAACTGCCATTCGCAATTGCTACAAAAAGAATAAAATACCTTAGAATACAACTCACAAGGAACGTAAGGGACCTCTTCAAGGAGAACTACAAACCACTGCTCAACGAAATCAGAGAGGACACAAACAGTTGGAGAAACATTCCATGTTCATGGTTAGGAAGAATTAATATGGTGAAAATGGCTATACTGCCCAAAGTAATTTACAGAATCAACGCTATCCCCATCAAGCTACCATTGACTTTCTTCACAGAACTTGAAAAAACCACCATGAACTTCATATGGAACCAAAAGAGAGCCCGCATAGCCAAGTCAATTCTAAGCAAAAAGAACACAGCAGGGGGCATCACACTACCGGATTTCAAACTATACTACAAGGCTACAGTAATCAAAACAGCATGGTACTGGTACCAAAACAGAGATATAGACCAATGGAACAAAACAGAGGCACCGGAGGCAACACAACATACATACAACTATACAATCTTTGATAAACCTGACAAAAACAAGCAATGGGGCAAGGATTCCATGTTTAACAAATGGTGTTGGGAAAGCTGGCTAGCCATGTGCAGAAAGCAGAAACTGGACCCCTTCCTGACACCTTACACTAAAATTAACTCCAGATGGATTAAAGACTTAAACATAAGACCTGGCACCATAAAAACCCTAGAAGGAAATCTAGGCAAAACTATCCAGGACATAGGAGTAGGCAAGGACTTCATGAGCAAAACACCAAAAGCATTGGCAACAAAAGCCAAAATAGACAAATGGGACCTAATGAAACTCCACAGCTTCTGCACGGCAAAAGAAACAGTCACTAGAGTGGATCAGCAACCAACAGAATGGGAAAAAATTTTCGCAGTCTACCCATCTGACAAAGGGCTGATATCCAGAATTTACAAAGAACTCAAGCAGATTTACAGGAAAAAAACAAACAAGCCCATTCAAAAGTGGGCATAGGATATGAACAGATACTTTACGAAAGAAGACATATATGAGGCCAACAATCATATGAAAAAATGCTCATCGTCACTGGTCATCAGAGAGATGCAAATCAAAACCACATTGAGATACCATCTCACGCCAGTTAGAATGGCGATCATTAAAAAATCTGGAGACAACAGATGCTGGAGAGGATGTGGAGAAAAAGGAACACTTTTACACTGTTGGTGGGAGTGTAAATTAGTTCAACCATTGTGGAAGACAGTGTGGCGATTCCTCAAGGCCTTAGAAATAGAAATTCCATTTGACCCAGCAATCCCATTACTGGGTATATATCCAAAAGACTATAAATCGTTCTACTATAAGGACACATGTACACGAATGTTCATTGCAGCACTGTTTACAATAGCAAAGACCTGGAATCAACCCAAATGCCCATTGATAATAGACTGGATTGGAAAAATGTGGCACATATACACCATGGAATATTATGCAGCAATCAGAAATGATGAGTTTGTGTCGTTTGTAGGGACATGGATGAATCTGGAGAACATCATCCTCAGCAAACTGACACAAGAACAGAAAATGAAACACCGCATATTCTCACTCATAGGTGGGTGATGAAAAATGAGAACACATGGACACAGAAAGGGGAGTACTAAACACTGGGGTCTATTGGGGAAAAAAGGGGAGGGCCAGTGGGAGGGGGATGTGGGGAGGGATAGCCTGGGGAGAAATGCCAAATGTGGGTGAAGGGGAGAAGAAAAGCAAAGCTCACTGCCATGTGTGTACCTACGCAACTGTCTCGCATGCTCTGCTCATGTACCCCAAAACCTATAATCAAATAAAAAATTAAAAAAAAAAAAAAAAGAAACAGTCACTAGAGTGGATCGGCAACCAACAGAATGGGAAAAAATTTTTGCACTTTACCTATCTGACAAAGGGCTGATATCCAGAATTTACAAAGAACTCAAACAGATTTACAAGAAAAAAAACAAACAAGCCCATTCAAAAATGGGCAAATGATGAACAGACCCTTTACAAAAGAAAACATACATGAGGCCAACAAACATATGAAAAAACGCTCATCATCACTGGTCATCAGAGAGTTGCAAATCAAAACCACATTGAGATACCATCTCATGCCAGTTAGAATGGCGATCATTAAAAAATCTGGAGACAACAGATGCTGGAGAGGATGTGGAGAAATAGGAACACTTTTACACTGCTGGTGGGAGTGTAAGTTAGTTCAACCACTGTGGAAGACAGTGTGGCGATTCCTCAAGGCCTTAGAAATAGAAATTCCATTTGACCCAGCAATCCCATTACTGGGTATATATCCAAAGGAACATAAATTGTTCTACTATAAGGACACATGCACACGAATGTTCACTGCAGCACTGTTTACAATAGCAAAGACCTGGAACCAACTCAAATGGCCATTGATGATAGACTGGAATGGGAAAATGTGGCACATATACACCAAGGAATATTATGTAGCAATCAAAAATGATGAGTTCATGTCCTTTGTAGGGACATCGATGAATCTGGCGAGCATCATTCTCAGCAAACTGACACAAGAACAGAAAATGAAATACCTCATATTGTCACTCATAGGCGGGTGATGAAAAATAAGAACACATGGACACAGGGAAGGGAGTACTACACACTGGGGTCTATTGGGAGGAATAGGGGAAGGACAGTCGGCGGGGAGCTGCGGAGGGATAGCCTGGGGAGAAATGCCAAATGTGGGTGAAGGGGAGGAAGGCAGCAAAACACACTGCCATGTGTGTACCTATGCAACTATCTTGCATGTTCTGCACATGTACCCCAAAACCTAGAATGCAATAAAAATAAAAAGAAAAGAAAAAAGAAAAGGGGTCTCATTATGTTACCAAGGCCAGTCTCAAACTCCTGGCCTCAACAGATCCTCTCACCTTGACCTTCCAAAGTGTGAAAGTTATAGGCATGAACCACTGTGCCCAGCCTCAACAGTACCCATTTTAGGTAAGGTTTGTTGAACACACACACACATACTTTACTGTTTTCAGAGGTGAAATTACTGGGTCAAAGGGTATGAACATTTTAACACTTATGATACAGATACTTTGTCACTTTTACAAATCTAAACTTTTTTAATGGAGAAAATACTTACTTATTGTGACTTTGCCCTCTTCTCATTACATTTTACCAGCTAGAGTATCATTCTTACTGTACTATTGTTACAAAAAACTATTCTTCTGACCCTATATTTCATCTCTTCAAATTAGCGTCATGATAAAAGATGTCCTGTTAGAAAAATAAACTTATATATGTTAGGCCAATGTGCTGGGTAGCAGTATAGAACAAGAAATACATAAATTTTCCATGACATGATCCTTTTTTGCTGAGAGCTCTACCACAAAACACTATTGAAATCAATTACAGGACTAGGAAGCTCTGGGAAAACACCAAGATTAAATCACAACCACAACCATGCCACATGTAACCATCGTAATGCCATCTTTACCCCTGAATAAGGCAAACTGGAAACAAGAGTATAAAATTTCATAAGTGTTATCACTATTCTTTCAGTTCTCTTCACAAAGTATGCCATGGTAAAGTCCAGATCATCATCCAGCCAGCAGGTGTTATGAGCAGCAAATGAAAAAACACTTAACAAGTTTTAATAATTATAGTAACACATACCTTAAAGACTCAGGCTGCTCTGAATGCAATTTAATTTGGAAGGATCAAGTGTTGCTTTGAAAACTAAGTTTGCTTTCTGTGAAAGGGAGTCTAACCTTGATCAACTTTTCCTCAAAAATATACACAATCTTAAAAGTTAAAGAGGATAGGCAAAACTTACTGATTTTTAAGTAAAAACAAAAAACCAAACACATGCTTTTTAAAAAATGGTTAGCTTTATAAAAATCAAGGGAACAAAGTAGAAGGAATATAAGTTAAACTTCTCTGAACATACCTACCTAATTTTATAGATTTTATTTTGGAACTATGCAATGTACATAATTAGAATAGAAAAAATTAAGAAATTTTTATTAAGAATGCAGTCCCTAAATATCAGGAGCAAAATGAAACTAATTAACCAAATAGTGTACTCATTTTTACAGCATAATCATGAGAAAAATAACTGGGTTTTTTTTTCCTTTTTGTGTTACGAGAAAATATAAAAATAATTATTTTGAGTAAATGTAAATTACCTAAATTTAATCATACTTTCATAGTGGTATATATTCTATTCTCAAAAAGAGATAAACTAATACTTTCAGTAATCATATTTCCACTGCTGGTAGTAGTGTTGGTTATTATTATTGTGAGGCTATCTTGTGGGAAAAATGTAAATGTTGGAATTAATTATGTTGGAATCATTAGAAACTAGAATTTTTGGAATAAGAGGAGGGAAGGATAAGTAAAAACTATGTATTCCAAAAACAAACACATAGACCAATGGAACAAAATAGAGAGTCCAGAAATAAACCCACACACCTACAACCATCTGATCTTCAACAAAATTGACAAAAATAAGTAATGGGGAAAGGATTCCCTAATCAATAAATGGTGCTGGGATAACTGGCTAGTCATATGTAGAAGAATGAAACTGGACTCTACCTCTCATCATATATAAAAATTAACTCAGGATGGATTAAAGATTTAAATGTAAGACCTCAAACTATAAACATCCTAGAAGAAAATCTAAGAAATACCCTTCTCAACATTGGCTTTGGCAAATAATTTATGGCTAAGTCCCCAAAAGCAATTGCAACAAGAACAGAAATTGACAAATGGAACCTAATTAAACTGAGGAGCTTCTGCACAGCAAAAGAAATTACTAACAGAATAAATAGCCTACAGAAAGGTGGAAAATATTTGCAAACTGTGCATCTGACAAAGGTCCAACATCCAGAATCTAGAAGAAACGTGAACAAACAAGAAAAAAAAATACTTCATTAAAAAGTGGGTAAAGGACAATGAGATATTATCTCACACCAGTCAGAATGATTAATGATGCTGACTGAAATTTCTGATATACAAGGGGCATGGGGGAAAAAAAAAACATGAGAAAATGCTCAGCATCACTAATCATTAGTGGAATGTACGTCAAAAGCACAATGAAATACTATCTCACACTAGTGCGAATGACTATTAAAAAGTCAAAAAATAACTGATGTTGGCAATGCTACAGAGAAAGGGGAAGGCTTATATACTATTGGTAGAAAGGCAAACTAGTTCAGCCACCTTGAAAAGCAGATTGGCAAATCCTCAATGAACTTAAAACAGAACTATCATTTGACCCAGCAATCCCATTACTAGTATATATCCAAAAGAAAACAAATCATTTTTCCAGAAAGACATGCACTTGCACATTCATTGCAGCACTGTGCAATGAACCTAGGTGTCAATCAACAGTGGATTGGATACATATGTACACCCATGTAACAAACCTGCACATGTACCATTTAATTCACAATAAAACTTGAAATCAGTTTATTAAAATGTGTATTCCTAAACTTGAATTTGAAATATTAAAACCCATATGCATTTTACCTTTGTGTATGTATGGATGGATAGATAGATAGATGATAGATAGATGATAGATAGATAGATAGATAGATAGATAGATAGATAGATACAGACACATACACATATATGCATGTATTTCTAGCTCTGTCCACTGAAAAAATGACCATCCTAGTAGCAATAAACTCCTCTAGTACCTTGATTGTGATCTCTAAATACCATTTCACACTAAAAGGAACCAAAGCTACCTGAAGAATGACTGATCTATGTCAGAGGCAGGAAATCTACAAAACGAGCTTCGAACATGCTGTCAAACAAGAAACCAAGGATTATATCAAAAATTATTTGAGGTCACATCAAAAGAAATCAGGAGTCAATTTCAAGAGGGTCCTTATGGCAAAAGATGATAAATTTTAGAATCAGTAAGAATAATAGGAATGAAATAAAATATATAATACATATTTAATCTATGAGCTTATAATAATACCTTTTAAAATGTATTTATCACCTTTGGACAATGCTAGGGACCAACTCAATATTTTGAAAACTGATAAAGTTAAAGAATTAAGTATTTATTTGCCTCTCCTGTAAAAACTATATCTCAGTTTAGCCAATCAGTCAGTAAGAGAAAATTTCTCTTTATGGAAGTATTTGTCTTTTGCTCTTTATTCTCTACTCACAAGCCACCAGTTTTCTTTTGCATCCAGTAAGTAGATGAAAAAGGAATGATAAAATTATAACATAACCATTCTTCAGCCCATACTGAATTAATGGAACTAGGCAATAATTATTGACAACAGCTAAAAATCAAAATAAGATCGATAACTTGATTATATGTGTCTCCTGACAGAAGTTCACACCACTACCTATGATGTATTCTTGAAAAAAAAGTGAGTCTAAATCTGATCATGCCACTAAATCTAATAACAATTTATAAGAAATATAAGAAAACATATTAAAAGAAAAAAAAGACCATAGGAATGCAATCAGCAAAATCTATATGGTAGGAAATGCTACAGGATAAATAATGCTGTCCTCATCAAATAAATTGCAAGGAAGAGAAACCTCAAAATTAAAAAAATACTGAAGATATATACTAACCAATTGCAATGTATAGATCTTATATGGACCCTGATTCAAATAGGAAATTTGATTTCTAACTAAAATAAATACCTGATCATACTAAGAAAATATTAACTTTTTAGCTGTGATAAATGGTAATGTGGTCTTAAAAGGTAAGCATACTCATCTTTTAAAGTTACATTCTGAAATATTAACAGATGAAATATGATGCCTAAAATTTGCTTCAAAATAATCTAGTAAGTGGGTAGGGATATAAATAAAACAAAATTGCCAATGAGTTGATAGTTATTCAAGCTGGGTGATAGGTATATAGAGGTTCAAATGTTATTTTTCTACTTTGTGTATATTTGAAATTTTATAAGAAGTTTAAAAAAAAAAGAATTATAGGGTAGGCCCGTGCTTTAATCTCACACTTAAGAAAATACAGCTTACAGGAAAAGATAACAGCATTATCATTTACTCATCCATCAACAATTTTTTAACAGCCCTAGGTGCAAGCAGCAGGGAGGAGGAATCAAAATGTCTATCCTAAGTTCCCTCTACCTTCAAAGAGCTCTTAGACCATCAATACTCACTATGTTATATATTTTTCTTTAAATGAGATCACTCAAGTCTTCCTAAAGAATGAAGAATTCTCCATTCCTCCAGGATCATTAATAATACCATGAAATGTCTTTTCTCTTTCCCTTTCCTCCCTCAGAGTTAGCATAACCCATGCATGGTGGATAGTAAAGGCTCAAAAGATGTGCATGAAAATGTTGACTTCGGGGACCACCAGTCAGTTGAAATGGCCATAGCCTTTGGTATACTCTGTGATTTCAGCCTCAGAGCTGTAGGCAGTAGAAAGCTTAAAATACAGAATTTGTGGGTGTAGGGTTGTGGCTGTAAGAGTTAGAGAGGAGGGAGAGAGGAATTCCACTTAACATTACTAGGAAACCTGCCTTTTTACTCCAAACAAATAGGTTTCCTGAAAGAAAACCATTTTTCTATCCCACTGAGAATAAAAGAAGCAATACATAAGCTATTGCACTGAATTTGGTGCTCAGCCAAAGGCATGGTCATGAGCAGGACAAAAGAAAACTGGTGCCTTGTGAGTAGAGACAAATAAAGGAAGAGTGTAAAAAGTGGCACTCTGAGAGATCAGAGCCAGTTTCTCCATGTGAAAGCAGGCAGTGATCAGAAGAGGTCAGTTAGACAAAGCAGAAGAGAGCAATTAAAAGAAAAACAAGAGATAAATGGAGTCACACCTGGCCATGTAGATTTTGGGAAGAACTGAAGTATAAAGAAAACACTCCTTTGAACATATTTGCAAATACATTGTGGGTTGCATAATCATTTTTTACCTAGGTTAATATGTTTAATTAAAAATGCTTAGTACGTTTTCATGATCTGAGGTGTAGACTGCATTAAGATTTTTCTAGGTAACAGCTTTTCTTGCAGTAAGTCAGCACCCAGCAAGCCTTTGATTGTATAAATCATGAGCGATGTTAATGACCCTGACCCTGTAGTCATTAATTCATGTTTCACCAGAGACTATGATTCCTTTTGTACCTACACTCTTCTATACTCAGTAATAAGAGGCAAAGGCTAAACCAGACTTCCTGCACGAGAACACCCCCAAAATTGAGATTTTAATTAAGATTCAACAATACAACAGAATATCATGGAATCTTTAAAATGATTATGATGACCAGTTGGAAAGTGGTAAAACATTTATTATAGAATGTTAAATACCATGCAAAGAGCATGTTTGTACATTAAAAACCATAACTATTCAATGATGGATATCCATGTATAAAGTAATATGCAAAAATAAAAACAGATAAGCCAGAATGGTAGAAGTCTGAATGATTTCTACTCTTTTCATTTTTATAAGATTTTCTTTGTAGTTTTTTTTTATACTTTAAGTTCTGGGGTACATGTGCAGAACGTGCAGGTTTGCTACATAGGTATACACCTGCCATTGTGGTTTGCTGCATCCAACCCCCCATCATCTACATTAGGTGTTTCTCCTAATGTTATCCTTCCCCAATCTCCCCACTCCCTGCTATCCCTCCCCTAGTCCCCTGAACCCCCGACAGGCCCCAGTGTGTGATGTTCCCCTCCCTGTGTCCATGTGGTCTCATTGTTCAACACCCTCATATGAGTGAGAAAATGTGGTATCTGGTTTTCTGTTCTTATGTCAGTTTCCTGAGTATGATGGTTTCCAGCTTCATCTAAGTCCATAGTTTTCATTTTTAAGAGTAAGAAAAGGCAGAGTAAATAGAAAAGTTTGAGACTTTTAAGTAACAAGAATATACCAATTCTTAAGGAGCCCAAAGAGTAAATAAAGTCCCTATACATTGGAGGAAATACTGAAAGCATGTCTGTTCAGAGGTTTGCCTCTTCCTAGGCCCTGATTGCAAAATGGGAGACCAAGTTCTCATTAGCATCCAATGTAAAACAAGAAACCAGAGACTGCCATTTTTGACACTGGTAGCTAATATCTATTTCTAGACTCAAATCATCTAGAACTGAGAATGAGAATTAAGCATGGAATTTCCTTCCCTAGTGATAACCAGGACCAGGCTCACCTTTTTAGAGTCTTTAAAATTAACACTATCTGTATGTCACTCTAATAACATCTACACCAATGCTATCCAACAGAAATATAATATGAACCACAAATCTAATTTTAAGTTTTACAGTAGCTACATTTTTAAAAAATAAAAGGACACAGGTAAAATTAATTTTAATAATATATTTTATCAAACCAAATATATTCAAAATCAAATATTTAAAATTATTTTATATTATGTTTTTCATACTAAGCCTTTTACATTAGTTTTTTTTATTGTTTTGTTTTGGTTTTTGAGACAGAGTCATTCTGTCACCAGGCGCCAGGCTGGAGTGCCGTGGCATGATCTTGACTCACTGCAACCTCCACCTCCCGGGTTCAAGCAATTCTCCTGCCTCAGCCTTCCAAGTAGCTGGAACTACAGGCACACACTACCATGTCCAGCTAATTTTTTCTATTTTTAGTAGAGACGGGGTTTCACCATGTTGGCCTGGATTGTCTCAATCTCTTGACCTCGTGATCTGCCCACCTTGGCTTCCCAAAGTGCTGGGATTACAGGCCTGAGCCACCACACTTGGCCCAGTGTGTGTTTTATACTGATAGCACATCTAAATTCAGACTAGACACATTTCAAGAATTCAATAGCCAGATAAGGCTAGTGGCTACCACATTGGGCAGTACAGTTCTAGATTAATAGATAATTCTTAAGCGATTCTTTCAACCAAAGAATCTGCTTCTGGCAAAGTTAGAGAAAATTTCAAAATTTCAACTTATCATTGAAATGCAATGACAGTTTAATAATAGCAGTAAAAATGAACCTCTAGGCTACCAAAGACTTCTATTACAATTGTATGTTTGCAGTTTCTGTGGCTTCCTTCTCATGAGTTTTGTTTCGGTGGTAGCAGCTGTGCTAAAACTACTTACTAATTACATATGATTTTTTCTTTTTTTTCTTTTTTTTTTTCGAGACAGAGTCTCACTCTGTCATCCAGGCTGGAGTGCAATGGCACCATCTCAGCTCACTGCAACTCCTGTCTCCCAGGTTCAAGTGATTCTTGTGCTTCAGCATCCCGAGTAGTTGGGACTACACACATGCACCACCACGCCAGGCTAATTTTTGTATTTTTAGTAGAGACGGGGTTTCAATATGCTGGCCAGGCTGTTCTCAAACTCCTGGCCTCGGGTGATCCTCCCTCCTCAGCCTCCTAAAATGCTGGGATTACAGGCATGAGCCACCACCCCTGGCCAAATTATGTACTATTTTTTCTATTATTTTTTTAAGTTGGTTTTATACTCAGCACCTTAAAACCCTGCCAAAGTGAAACTCTACAATTTTTCACGTATTAATATACTGTACTTAAGACAGACTGCATTTAAAATGATTCCTGTTTCATTTTCATCACGAATACAGATAATTTTATTGTTATGTCTAGGATAATCGCTTTTTCACTTTGTGAGTTTTACTTTCATTATGTCTTATCGTAGATTCATTCCATTAGTAAACGCTTATGGATCATCTACCCTGTAGCAACTTTTGTAAGTTACTGGGGACACAGTGAGAAAAAAGACAAGTGCTCTCACCTTCTGGAGTCTCCATACTAGTGGGAAAGATACTACAATGACTGCACCTTACTTTAAAATATTTCAGAACATACAGTGTGATAGCAAATGTGTAGTCTTGCTAAAGTTCAGGTTTGTTAAAATTTAGTTCTGAAAACAATTAGTTGCCCTAATTGATATTCTATATTCCCCAAGTGGTCAGTTAGCATAATATTACAAAGACCATGCTCTAAAGGACACTACCGCAAGTTCTTCTGTCATCCTACGAGGACCAATATCCCATGCTTTATTAATTAGCATAATGAAAGTCAAAGGCCAGGCACGGTGGCTCACACCTGTAATCCCAGCACTTTGGGAGGCCTAGGCAGGCGGATCACGAGGCCAGGAGTTTGAGACCAGCTTGGCCAGCATGGTGAAACTCTGTCTCTACTAAAAATACAAAAATTAGCCAGGCATGGTGGTAGGCACCTGTAATCCCAGCTACTCAGGAGGCTGAGGCAGGAGAATCGCTTGAACCTGGGAGGCAGTGGTTGCAGCAAGCCAAGATTGCACCACTGCACTCTAGGGGCAACAGAGCTAGTCCCTGTCTCAAAAAAAGAAACAAAAAAAAAGTCAAAAGGAAGGATTTTCATGCAGCTAGTGACCTGTTAATTAACATGATGAATGTCTGAAATGTGCTTCACATGATAAAAGTTAAAGCTATTCATGAAATGTGTACTGGATAAAAATATTTTAGAGCTGGGCCGGGAGCAGTGGCTCAAGCCTGCAATCCCAGCACTTTGGGAGGCCAAGGCAGGTGGATCATGAGGTCAAGAGATCAAGACCATCCTGGTCAAAATGGCGAAACCCCGCCTCTACTAAAGATACAAAAAATTAGCTGGGCATGGTGGTGTGTGCCTGTAATCCCAGCTACTCAGGAGGCTGAAGCAGGAGAATTGCCTGAACCCAGGAGGTGGAGGTTGCGGTGAGCTGAGATCGCGACATTGCACTCCAGCCTGGGTAACAAGCACGATACTCCATCTCAAAAAATATATATATATTAGAGCCATTGTCCACCCTTACATGGACAGGATATTAGAAACCAGCAAGGCCCCGTTGCCTTTACACTTAGAGATGGCCCCTAAAGCTTGATCTCTAAACAGTTCTGGGTCTAGATATTCGTTCAGAGGATTTTTCACTCCCTGATGCAAGCAGAGGTAATAGAATCTTGCCTTTGGGATACTGTTATGTCTGCACTAACAGAATCTTTCATTGCAAGGTGGAAGTCAAAGCACCTGAAAGGACAGAGGGTAGAGGCTTTATAAAGCTTTAAGAATGGGTTGAATGAACCGTTTTGTGCCTGCTTGCTAATGAAGATATTTAATTAAGATCTAAATGTATGGCAAGATTTGACTGGACACTTGCTTTCTTTGTGGCTTGTCTTGTAATAGTAGCTGCTGAAAAGGTTTTTAGGGCTACAGGGGAGTGGCTATATCTTCTCCTAAAAACTTTTTCAGCAGCTACCATTATGCACTGAGGATAAACTTAAAAATGTACATGACCAAATTGATTTAGGTATTTGCTAGCACAACAGGGTGACTGTAGTAAAAAATAATTTTCATTGTTGATTTTAAAATAACTAAAAGAGTATAACAGAGTATAATTAGATTGTTAGAAATACAAAAAATAAATGCTTGTGGGGATGGATACCCTGTTTACCCTGATGTGATTTTTACACACTGCATGCCTGTATCAAATTTTTACACATTGCATGCCTGTATCAAAATATCTCATGTAACCCATATACACCTATTATGTATCCAAAAAATTAAAAGTAAATACATAAAAGTAAAAATAAACACAGTCCAGGTTTTTAAAAATTGACAGGTAATTTCATCTAAGGAAGATAATTAATATACACATAAAATAAGTAAATAACATCATTTCAGATAATAATAAGGGTTATCAAAAAAGTAAGGGGCAAAATATAGAGATTGAAAGATCAAAAATACCCTCTCTGATAAACTGATATTTGAGCATAAATACCCCAAACCATAATTTACTTTTAAATTTACTTCCCCCTAGAAGACATCACTAAGACTCTCTAAAGAAATAAACCTCAAATTAAGTCTCAATTTACTCCTCAAAATAAAATGCTATGTAACATGAGCTAGAAATAATTAATCACAAAGGCTGCTCTGCCTATGGAGTAGCCATTCTTTCTTCCTTTACTTTCTTGATAAATTTGCATTCACTTTACTCTATGGACTCACCCGAATTCTTTCTTGTGGAAGGTCCAAGAACCCTCTCTTAGGGTCTGGATTGGGACCCCTTTCCAGTAACATCTTCCTGGTGACCACAAAGGAACTATACTGAGGAGACCCCTGACTCAAAGGATATAGACTACAGCACCAATTGGCTGACTTTGGGTAAATAGTGGGGTTCATTTCACCCAGGTGAAGGATGGGATTAGGTTAGAGGCCCAACTAAGTAGAGTTATAATGTCTCCTAAAACAGAGAGGGTTAAAGGCCCCTCTTAATAAAAGGCAAGGATGCTTGGCCAAACTTGGGTTCAAGGCTCAACTTGGGAAGGTTAGAGTCCTTCCTAAGATTTAGGGGGTAAGAGGTCTCCCTCAGTAAAGTTCCTCCTGGTTAAAAATGGATTTGGCATTATGGAATGTTAACCACTATTCTCTTTGGATTAATCTGCCTTGTACTCTTGGCTGATGGCTTTGGTGACAGGATTACGCATGTATAGGATCATGGGACATGGGGAACTTTTTTCCCTCCAAAAGGAAGAAAAAACTTGGGTAGCTGATGGGACTGCTAGAAAAGATCCCTTTGCAACTGACAAGTGGCCGCCTGAACTTCTGATTCAGTGTAACTTCAATAGGTGAGTCTTTCATTGGCCATCCTGAGCTTTTCCCCTTTGCCACCCCATGACAAGCAATAATTTTTTCCTCTTTTTCTGCCCTTTTCCTTTCCTATCTTTTCTGTTACATAAGGTGACCATCTTGCCCAGAGACCACATGGGGGGTTTTTTTTGGTTCTTTTTATTTTAATGTACTTTTAATGTAATACAAACAACTGTACAGTGTACTCTCATTCAATCCTCCATCAACTTGTAAGACTGGTACCATAGAAGAACTGCTAGCTTCTCCAAAGTATCCACCCTCCTGTCCTTGTTTATCTGGATACTTGGCTTCCTGAAATAAAAACTGCAGTTCCAACCTCCCCTGCAGCTAGGTATTGTCAAATTTCTTTTTTTCAGTATTATTATACTTTAAGTTCTGGGGTATATGAGCATACCTTGCAGGATTATTACATAGGTATACACATGCCATGGTGGTTTGCTGCCTCCATCTCCCCGTCACCTACATTAGGTATTTCTCCTAATGTTATCCTTCCCCAATCCCCACACACCCTGCTATCCCTCCCCTAGCCCCCCACCCCCAACATATCCCAGTGTGTGATGTCCCCCTCCCTGTGCCCATGTGTTCTGATTGTTCAGCATCCGCCTATGAGTGAGAAAATGCAGTGTTTGGTTTTCTGTTCTTGTGTCAGTTTGCTGAGAATGATGGTTTCCAGATTCATCCATGTCCCTGAAAACAACATGAACTCATCCTTTTCTATGGCTGCATAGTATTCCGTGATGTATATGTGCCACATTTTCTTTTTTCTTTTTTAATTGTACTTTAGATTTGGGGGTACATGTGCAGATCATGCAGGATTGTTGCATAGGTACATACATGGCAATGTGGTTTGCTGCCTCCACCCCCCCGTCACCTATATCTGGCATTTCTCCTCACTCCCGTTGTCTCTCCCTAGCCCCCCCAACAGATGCCAGTATGCGATGCTCCCCTCCCTGTGCCCATGTGTTCTCATTGTTCAACACCCGCCTATGAGTGAGAACATGCAGTGATTGATTTTCCGTTCTTGTGTCAGTTTGCTGAGAATGATGGTTTCCAGATTCATCTATGTCCCTATGAAAGACATGAACTCATCCTTTTTTTTTTTTTTTAAATTATTTATTGGATTTTAGGTTTTGGGGTACATGAGCAGAGCATGCAAGACAGTTGCGTAGGTACACACATGGCAGTGTGCTTTGCTTTTCTTCTCCCCTTCACCCACATTTGGCATTTCTCCCCAGGCTATTCCTCCCCACCTCCCCCTCCCACTGGCCCTCCCCTTTTCCCCTCAATAGACCCCAGTGTTTAGTACTCCCCTTTCTGTGTCCATGTGTTCTCATTTTTCATCACCCACTTATGAGTGAGGTTATGCGGTGTTTCATTTTCTGTTCTTGTGTCAGTTTGCTGAGGATGATGTTTTCCAGATTCATCCATGTCCCTACAAACGACACAAACTCATCATTTCTGATTGCTGCATAATATTCCATGGTGTATATGTGCCACATTTTTCCAACCCAGTCTATTATCAATGGGCATTTGGGTTGATTCCAGGTCTTTGCTATTGTAAACAGTGCTGCAATGAACATTCGTGTACATGTGTCCTTATAGTAGAATGATTTATAGTCTTTTGGATATATACCCAGTAATGGGATTGCTGGGTCAAATGGAATTTCTATTTCTAAGGCCTTGAGGAATCGCCACACTGTCTTCCACAATGGTTGAACTAATTTACACTCCCACCAACAGTGTAAAAGTGTTCCTTTTTCTCCACATCCTCTCCAGCATCTGTTGTCTCCAGATTTTTTAATGATCGCCATTCTAACTGGCGTGAGATGGTATCTCAATGCGGTTTTGATTTGCATCTCTCTGATGACCAGTGACGATGAGCATTTTTTCATATGATTGTTGGCCTCGTATATGTCTTCTTTCGTAAAGTATCTGTTCATATCCTTTGCCCACTTTTGAATGGGCTTGTTTGTTTTTTTCCTATAAATCTGTTTGAGTTCTTTGTAAATTCTGGATATCAGCCCTTTGTCAGATGGGTAGACTGCGAAAATTTTTTCCCATTCTGTTGGTTGCCGATCCACTCTAGTTACTGTTTCTTTTGCCGTGCAGAAGCTGTGGAGTTTCATTAGGTCCCATTGTCTATTTTGGCTTTTGTTGCCAATGCTTTTGGTGTTTTGTTCATGAAGTCCTTGCCTACTCCTATGTCCTGGATGGTTTTGCCTAGATTTCCTTCTAGGGTTTTTATGGTGCCAGGTCTTATGTTTAAGTCTTTAATCCATCTGGAGTTAATTTTAGTGTAAGGTGTCAGGAAGGGGTCCAGTTTCTGCTTTCTGCACATGGCTAGCCAGTTTTCCCAACACCATTTGTTAAACATGGAATCCTTGCCCCATTGCTTGTTTTTGTCAGGTTTATCAAAGATTGTATAGTTGTATGTATGTTGTGTTGCCTCCGGTGCCTCTGTTTTGTTCCATTGGTCTATATCTCTGTTTTGGTACCAGTACCATGCTGTTTTGATTACTGTAGCCTTGTAGTATAGTTTGAAATCCGGTAGTGTGATGCCCCCCGCTGTGTTCTTTTTGCTTAAAATTGACTTGGCTATGCGGGCTCTCTTTTGGTTCCATATGAAGTTCATGGTGGTTTTTTCCAGTTCTGTGAAGAAAGTCAATGGTAGCTTGATGGGGATAGCGTTGATTCTGTAAATTACTTTGGGCAGTATAGCCATTTTCACGATATTAATTCTTCCTAACCATGAACATGGAATGTTTCTCCATCTGTTTGTGTCCTCTCTGATTTCGTTGAGCAGTGGTTTGTAGTTCTCCTTGAAGAGGTCTCTTACGTTCCTTGTGAGTTGTATTCCAAGGTATTTTTTTCTTTTTGTAGCAATTGCGAATGGCAGTTCGCTCTTGATTTGGCTTTCTTTAAGTCTGTTATTGGTGTAGACGAATGCTTGTGATTTTTGTACATTGATTTTATATACTGAGACTTTGCTGAAGTTGCTTATCAGTTTCAGAAGTTTTTGGGCTGAGGCGATGGGGTCTTCTAGGTACACTATCATGTCGTCTGCAAATAGAGACAATTTGGCTTCCACCTTTCCTATTTGAATACCCTTTATTTCTTTTTCTTGCCTGATTGCTCTGGCTAGAACTTCCAGTACTATATTGAATAGGAGTGGTGAGAGAGGGCATCCTTGTCTAGTGCCAGATTTCAAAGGGAATGCTTCCAGTTTTTGCCCATTCAGTATGATATTGGCTGTTGGTTTGTCATAAATAGCTTTTATTACTTTGAGATACATTCCATCGATATCGAGTTTATTGAGGGTTTTTAGCATAAAGGGCTGTTGAATTTTGTCAAATGCCTTCTCTGCGTCAATTGAGATAATCATGTGGTTTTTGTTTTTGGTTCTATTTATGTGGTGAATTACGTTGATAGACTTCCGTATGTTGAACCAGACTTGCATCCCCGGGATGAATCCTACTTGATCATGATGAATAAGTTTTTTGATTTGCTGTTGCAATCGGCTTGCCAATATTTTATTGAAGATTTTTGCATCTATGTTCATCATGGATATTGGCCTGAAGTTTTCTTTTCTCGTTGGGTCTCTGCCGGGTTTTGGTATCAGGATGATGTTGGTCTCATAAAATGATTTGGGAAGGATTCCCTCTTTTTGGATTGTTTGAAATAGTTTTAGAAGGAATGGTACCAGCTCCTCCTTGTGTGTCTGGTAGAATTCGGCTGTGAACCCGTCTGGACCTGGGCTTTTTTTGTGTGGTAGGCTCTTAATTGCTGCCTCAACTTCAGACTTTTTATTGGTCTATTCATAGTTTCAGCTTCCTCCTGGTTTAGGCTTGGGAGGACACAGGAGTCCAGGAATTTATCCATTTCTTCCAGGTTTACTAGTTTATGCGCATAGAGTTGTTTGTAATATTCTCTGATGATGGTTTGAATTTCTGTGGAATCTGTGGTGATTTCCCCTTTACCATTTTTTATTGCATCTATTTGGTTGTTCTCTCTTTTATTTTTAATCAATCTGGCTAGTGGTCTGTCTATTTTGTTGATCTTTTCAAAAAACCAGCTCTTGGATTTATTGATTTTTTGAAGGGTTTTTCGTGTCTCAATCTCCTTCAGCTCAGCTCTGATCTTAGTAATTTCTTGTCTTCTGCTGGGTTTTGAGTTTTTTTGATCTTGCTCCTCTAGCTCTTTCAATTTTGACGATAGGGTATCAATTTTGGATCTCTCCATTCTCCTCATATGGGCACTTATTGCTATATACTTTCCTCTAGAGACTGCTTTAAATGTGTCCCAGAGGTTCTGGCACGTTGTGTCTTTGTTCTCATTGGTTTCGAAGAACTTCTTTATTTCTGCCTTCATTGCGTTGTTTACCCAGTCAACATTCAAGAGCCAGTTGTTCAGTTTCCATGAAGCTGTGCGGTTCTGGGTCTGTTTCTGAATTCTGAGTTCTAACTTGATTGCATTATGGTCTGAGAGGCTGTTTGTTATGATTTCAGTTGTTTTGCATTTGTTGAGCAGTGCTTTACTTCCAATTATGTGGTCAATTTTAGCGTAGGTGTGATGTGGTGCTGAGAAGAATGTGTATTCTGTGGATTTGGGGTGGAGAGTTCTGTAAATGTCTATCAGGTTTGCTTGCTCCAGGTCTGAGTTCAAGCCCTGGATATCCTTGTTGATTTTCTGTCTGGTTGATCTGTCTAATATTGACAGTGGAGTGTTAAAGTCTCCCACTATTATTGTGTGGGAGTCTAAGTCCTTTTGTAAGTCATTAAGAACTTGCCTTATGTATCTGGGTGCTCCTGTGTTGGGTCCATATATGTTTAGGATCGTTAGCTCTTCTTGTTGTATCGATCCTTTTACCATTGTGTAATGGCCTTCTTTGTCTCTTTTGATCTTTGTTGCTTTAAAGTCTATTTTATCAGAGATGAGAATTGCAACTCCTGCTTTTTTTTGCTTTCCATTAGCTTGGTAAATCTTCCTCCATCCCTTTATTTTGAGCCTTTGAGTATCCTTGCATGTGAGATGGGTTTCCTGGATACAGCACACTGATGGGTTTTGGATTTTTATCCAATTTGCCAGTCTGTGTCTTTTGATTGGTGCATTTAGTCCATTTACATTTAGGATTAATATTGTTATGTGTGAATTTGATACTGCCATTTTGATGCTAGTTGGCTGTTTTGCCTGTTAGTTGTTGTAGATTCTTCATTATGTTGAAGCTCTTTAGCATTCAGTGTGATTTTGGAATGGCTGGTACTGGTTGATTTTTTTCTATGTGTAGTGCCTCTTTTAGGAGCTCTTGTAAAGCAGGCCTGGTGGTGACAAAATCTCTGAGTACTTGCTTGTTTGCAAAGGATTTTATTGTTCCTTCACTTCTGAAGCTCAGTTTGGCTGGATATGAAATTCTGGGTTGAAAGTTCTTTTCTTTAAGAATGTTGAATATTGGCCCCCACTCTCTTCTGGCTTGTAGTGTTTCTGCCGAGAGATCTGCTGTGAGTCTGATGGGCTTCCCTTTGTGGGTTACCCGACCTTTCTCTCTGGCTGCCCTTAGTATTCTCTCCTTTATTTCAACCCTGTTGAATCTGACGATTATGTGCCTTGGGGTTGCTCTTCTTGCGGAATATCTTTGTGGTGTTCTCTGTATTTCCTGCAATTGAGTGTTGGCCTGTCTTGCTAGGTGGGGGAAATTTTCCTGGATGATGTCCTGAAGAGTATTTTCCAGCTTGGATTCATTCTCTTCATCCCCTTCTGGTACACCTATCAAACGTAGGTTAGGTCTTTTCACATAGTCCCACATTTCTTGGAGACTTTGTTCATTCCTTTTTGCGCTTTTTTCTCTGATCTTGGTTTCTCGTTTTATTTCATTGAGTTGGTCCTCGACTTCAGATATTCTTTCCTCTGCTTGGTCAATTCGGCTATTGAAACTTGTGTTTGCTTCGCGAAGTTCTCGTATTGTGTTTCTCAGCTCCTTTAATTCATTCATATTCCTCTCTAAGTTATCCATTCTTGTTATCATTTCCTCGAATCTTTTTTCAAATCTTTTTTCAAGGTTCTTAGTTTCTTTGCATTGATTTAATACATGATCTTTTAGCTCACAAAAGTTTCTCATTATTCATCTTCTGAAGTCTAATTCCGTCATTTCGTCACAGTCATTCTCCGTCCAGCTTTGTTCCCTTGCTGGTGAGGAGTTTTGGTCCTTTCTAGGAGGCGAGGTGTTCTGGTTTCGGGTGTTTTCCTCCTTTTTGCGCTGGTTTCTTCCCATCTTTGTGGATTTGTCCGCTGGTCGTCTGTGTAGTTGCTGACTTTTCGATTGGGTCTCTGAGTGGACACCCAGAATGTTGATGATGAAGTATTTCTGTTGCTTGTTTTTCCTTCTACCAGTCTAGCCCCTTCGCTGTACGACTGCTGAGGTCCACTCCAGACCCTGCTTGTCTGGGGTGCACCTCTAGCAGCTGTGGCACAGCGAGGGATGCTACCAGTTTCTTTTTCTGCTCTCTTTGTCCCAGGATGATGCCTGCCTAATGTCAGTCTTTTGGATATAGAGGGGTCAGGGAGCTGCTTGAGGAGACAGTTTGTACTTTATAGGGGTTTAATTGCTGAGCTGTGCGCTCTGTTGTTCCTTCAGGGCTGTTAGGCTGCTATGTTTGAGTCTGCTGCAACAGAGCTCATTAAAAAACCCTTTTTTTTCCCTCAAATGCTCTGTGTTGAGGGGTTTGGGCTTTATTTTTGGATGTTCGATGAGGTGTACTGCCCAGCTAGAAGGCAGACTAGCCACTGTTTGGCTATTGAGGCTCTGCCCTGCTGTTGTGTGATTCGCCCTGTTCCTACAGGCTCTGCTGTGGTCTCCGCCACGCCCTGCAGCAGAGTCTCTTCGTTGTAGCGTGTTGCCTCAGCAACGGCAGGCTGCGTCAGCAGTGGGCGTGTATCTCAGTAGGGATGGGTTGCCTCGGCAATGGCTGGCTGCGTCAGCAATGGGCGTGTATCTCAGTTGGGGCGGGTTGCCTCGGTAGTGGTGGACGCCCCTCCCCCACAGAGCGTCTCGGGCCGTCTGCTCGGGATAGTTTGAAATCGCGGTTTTGTTCATCCCACTGGGTATCCCAAACGATCTGTCCCTACAATCCCCTGGGCTGGGCTTCTGTCCAAGTCTCGTTCAGTCTCAAGTCCAGCCCTCTCAAGTCTCAGGTTGCCGGTTCAACAAGGCACCGGGACAAGCGCGCCCTGTGGGGATTGCTGGGTAGGGCCGGCCGCCGCCGCCCCGGCTGCTGGCTTCACCAGGCAGACCTACTGCCTGGCGTCCCGTGTCTTTTTTATACTTCGGAGTTTCCCCGTTCTGTGGGCAACAAAGATCAGTCTGGAAATGCAGCTCAGACTCACCGTTTGCGGATTCAACGCCAGCGCCAATCCTGGGTTGTTCTCACAGCGCCATCTTGAGTCAAAATCGAACTCATCCTTTTTTATGGCTGCATAGTATTCCATGGTGTATT
This sequence comes from Callithrix jacchus, assembly GCF_049354715.1. Taxonomy (NCBI): domain Eukaryota; kingdom Metazoa; phylum Chordata; class Mammalia; order Primates; family Cebidae; genus Callithrix; species Callithrix jacchus. The sequence continues at coordinate 24,278,871 of NC_133524.1, forward strand.
TGTACCACATTTTCCTTGTCCAGTCTGTCATCGATGGGCATTTGGGTTGGTTCCAGGTCTTTGCTATTGTAAACAGTGCCACAATGAACACACGTTTGCATGTGTCTTTATAACAGAACAATTGATAATCCTTTGTGTATATATCCAATAATGGGATTGCCGGGTCAAATGGAATTTCTATTTCTAGGTCCTTGAGGAATCACCACACTGTCTTCCACAATGGTTGAACTACTTTACACTCCCACCAACAGTGTAAAAGTGTTCCTATTTCTCCACATCCTCTCCAGCATCTGTTGTCTCTAGATTTTTTGATGATGGCCATTCTAACTGGTGTGAGGTGGTATCTCAATGTGGTTTTGATTTGCATTTCTCTAATGACCAGTGATGATGAGCATTTTTTCATATGTTTGTTGGTCTCATGTATGTCTTCTTTCAAAAGTGTCACTTTTGAATGGGTTAGTTTTTTTCTTGTATATTTGTTTTAGTTCTTTGTAGATTGTGAATATTAGCCCTTTGTCAGATGGGTAGCTTGCAAACATTTTTTTCCCATTCCATTGGTTGCCAGTTCACTCTAATGATTGTTTCTTTTGCTGTGCAGGTCTGAAGTTTAACTAGATCCCATTTATGTATTTTGGCTTTTGTTGCCAATGCTTTTCGTGTTTTAGTCATGAAGTCCTTGCCTATGCCTATGTCCTGAATGGTTTTGCCTAGGTTTTCTTCTAGGGTTTTTGTGGTGTTAGGTCTTATGTTTAAGTCTTTAATCCATCTGGAGTTAATTTTTGTATAAGGTGTAAGGAAGGGGTCCATTTCAGCTTTCTGCACATGGCTAGCCAGTTTTCCCGACACCATTTATTGAACAGGGAATCCTTCCCCCATTGCTTGTTTTTGTCAGGTTTGTCAAAGATCAGATGGTTGTAGGTGTGTGGCATTACTTCCGTGGCCTCTGCTCTGTGCCATTGTTCTATATCTCTGTTTGTTCAAACTACTGGTTGGAGGTCATTCTACCCTCCTTTAAATGGATTAAAGATGACAGGACCAAACTCGGGGCAAGTCTGTTCGATATTGGGTGCTAAGCAGAATGGCTAATGTCTGTGTTTTGTTACATGTATTTAGCTCTGGACAGAATGGAAAATGTTAATTTGGTTATCCCATACAACCCCTTGTATGGTCACATATTCGAAAACTGAGAGGCATTTGCCTGTGATTCCATTAAACAGAAAAATGATTGTCATTTGTGTTGCAGTTTGGCTCCCAGGGCTATGGCATGGAGAGAAGGGTCACTAGGGCCACTCAGAGAAAAGGAACTTAGAACCTTGGCATGCCCGCAAAAGGGTAAGAATTTATTATCAATCAGGCTTCTGGTCTCTCTCTCTCTCTCTCTCTCTCTCTCTCTCTCTCTCTCTCTCTCTCTCTCTCTCTCTCTCTCTCTCTGCAAACTGGTTGAATGAATGGTAAAATTCACAGTTCATCTCCTCAGCAAGGTTTTGATTAATGGGAAAAATGTTTTGTTAGGCTAGTGTTAGGCTATACTGCGTGTGTTTATTCTGGTGTACTTTGTGCTATAAATTTGTCTTTCTGTATGGTTCTGTCATAAAAAGCAGTACCTTAGAATAGAACATGGGCCTAGGACTCCGTAAGCTCATTGTTCAAGCCAGTCTAGTAAACTGGTCAGTTTCAAACTTTTTTTTTTAAACGGAGTCTTGCTCTTGCTGCCCAGACTGGAGTCCAATGGCAGGATCTCTGCTCACTGCAACCTCTACCTCCTGGGTTCAAGCGATTCTCCTGCCTCAGCCTCCTTAGTAGCTGGGATCACAGGCATCTTCTACCACATCCAGCTAATTTTTTTATTTTTTTAGTAGAGATGGGGTTTCACCACATTGGCCAGGTTGGTCTCAAACTCCTGACCTCAGGTTATCTACTTGCCTCACCCTCCCAAAGTGCTGGGATTACAGACGTGAGCCACTACGTCCAGCTTTAAGCCACCACATATGGCCAGCTTCAAACTTTACTGCAGGTCTTTGAAACAACAGAAAAAACTGGATGAAGCTTCCCTCTCTTGTTTCATGTCCTTAGGAACTTGACCATGTAACACAGCAGTACTTTCTCGTGGTCTCTGCCACCCAGGAAACAGGAATTTTGGGGTTCATGTCATAGCCCTAAAAATTATCTCAAGCAATTAAAAGCTTTTGCAAGTGCAAAATTGGCTGCTCTGGACTGCCTGTGGAAAGAGCAGTGGAGACTTCCCAGGGCTGTAGCTCAGTAGCTAAGACTTTGTCTTTTCACAATGGCGTCCTGAGTTCAGGCTCAGTTTTTAGTCTAGGTAATGAGTATTTTTTGGTTGATATCTGTGTGACCTTTGCCATTTGTTGGTTCTGTGCCCCTCAGGAAAAACTTCTGGCTTCCCTTCTTCAATCCTCCTGTCTCTGGGCTACCTTTGGAGATTCTAGACCTTGTTAAAACTGCTAACCACATCTTTGAAAATACCTCCTAGACTCATGGTTAAGTCATAACCTTAGCCAAGGTGTACTAGTTTCACCTGTGAGGTTACTTTTGGTAAAGTTTAAAAGCCAGAAATATGGACTGGTTAGCCTGGCTAGAATCTGGTAATAAGAAAGAGATTTGGTTAAAATTCTGCTTAATTAAAAGCAGATGTCAAAGCTATACATATATTTTTTAATGTTTATTTTTTTTCTCTTCTTGGATCTCATGTTTCTTGAATTATTTTTCTTCATTTTGTCTTCTTGCCACTTTTGATGCACACATTAGAAGACCTAAGAGAATTTAACAGCCTGGGACTCCTTGGGAAAAACAGAGGAGGTGCCACAGACTATGTTTTGGGGGGAAAAAATCTTTGATTTCCTCATCAAGCCCCAGGAACGGAAAGCAGAGAGATCCCTCTCAAAATCTAAGGCTCTGTTCTGTTTTGCATTGCATTATCTGACATTTTGAGTTTGGGGGGTTATCAGATATTATTTCATATTATAAGAGAGCTTCAGTGTATAATAACTAGCTAGGAAATATATTTTTAGGGATGGCTAATGGCCGTTATGGGGGAATACTCAGCTCTTTGCACTTTTGGACCAAAGAAGCATGATGCTCTTGGCCACCTAGAAGGTATGAAAATGTCCCCATCCCCAACTGAGACATGAGACTCCCACAGAAAATTGGCTGTTTCCCACTGTTTTGTGATCTAGGATCTGACACAAAACTGGGGCCCTTAATTTTGGGGGATCTGTTTTGCCTTCCAGCTGTACCTATTTATTAGACTCTAGAAACTGCACACTTTAAAGAGAAATTTAAAAATTGGCAAATGAGGCCAGGCACAGTGGCTCACACCTGTAATCCTAGCACTTTGGGAGGCCGAGATGGGTGGATCACTTGAGGTCAGGAGTTCTTGACTATCCTGACCAACATGGTGAAACCCCATCTCTACTAAAAACACAAAATTTAGCCAGGTATGGTGGCATGCACTTGTAATCCCAGCTACTCAGCAGGTTGAGGAAGGAAAATTGGTTGAACCTGGGAGGCAGAGGTTGCAGTGGGCCAACATTGCACCACTGCCTCTGCACTCCAGTCTGGGTAACAGAGTGAGACTCCATCTTAAAAAAAAAACTGGCGGAGGACTCAAGATGGCGCTGTGAGAACAACCCAGGATTGGAGCTCTTCTCGTTGAATCCGCAAACGGTGAGTCAGAGCGGCATTTCCAGACTGATCTTTGTTGCCCACAGAACGGGGAAACTCCCAAGTATAAAAAAGACACGGGACGCCAGGCAGTACGTCTGCCTGGCGAAGCCGGCAGCCGGGGCGGCGGCGACCGGCCCCACCCAGCAATCCCCAAAGGGCGCGCTTGTCCGGGTGCCCTGTTGAACCGGCAACCTGAGACTTGAGAGGGCTGGACTTGAGACTGAACGAGACTTGGACAGTAGGCCAGCCCAGGGGATTGCAGGGATTGGGATACCCAGTGGGATGAACAAAACCGCGATTTCAAACTATCCCGAGCAGACGGTCCGAGACGCTCTGTGGGGGAGGGGCGTCCACCACTACCGAGGCAACCCGCCCCAACTGAGATACACGCCCACTGCTGATGCAGCCAGCCATTGCCGAGGCAACCCGCCCCAACTGAGATACATGCCCACTGCTGACGCAGCCAGCCGTTGCCGAGGCAACCCGCCCCAACTGAGATACACGCCCATTGCTGACGCAGCCAGCCGTTGCCGAGGCAACCCGTCCCTACTGAGATACACGCCCACTGCTGACGCAGCCTGCCATTGCTGAGGCAACACGCTACAATGAAGAGACTCCGCCGCAGGGCGTGGCGGAGACCACAGCAGAGCCGGCAGGAACAGCGCGAATCACACAACAGCAGGGCGGAGCCTCGGCAGCCAAACAGTGGCTAGTCTGCCTTCTAGCTGGGCAGGACACCTAATCGGACATCCAAAAATAAAGACCAAACCCCTCAACACAGAGCATTTGAGAAAAAAAAAAAAAAAGGGTTTTTTAATGAGCTCTGTTGCAGCAGAATAAAACATAGCAGCCTAACAGCCCTGAATGAACAACAGAGTGCACAGCTCAGCAATTAAACCCCTATAAAGTACAAACTGTCTCCTCAAGCAGCTCCCTGACCCCTCTATATCCAAAAGACTCACATTAGGCAGGCATCATCCTGGAACAAAGAGAGCAGAAAAAGAAACTGGTAGCATCCCTCGCTGTGCCACAGCTACTAGAGGTGCACCCCAGACAAGCAGGGTCTGGAGTGGACCTCAGCAGTCGTACAGCGAAGGGGCTACACTGGTAGAAGGAAACCAAGCAACAGAAATACTTCATCATCAACATTCTGGGTGTCCACTCAGAGACCCAAACGAAAAGTCAGCAACTACGCAGACGACCAGCGGACAAATCCACAAAGATGGGAAGAAACCAGCGCAAAAAGGAGGAAAACACCCGAAACCAGAACACCTCGCCTCCTAGAAAGGACCAAAATTCCTCACCAGCAAGGGAGCAAAGCTGGACGAAGAATAACTGTGACGAAACGACAGAATTAGACTTCAGAAGATGGATAATGAGAAACTTTTGTGAGCTAAAAGATCATGTATTAAATCAATGCAAAGAAACTAAGAACCTTGAAAAAAGATTTGAAAAAGGATTCGAGGAAATGATAACAAGAATGGATACCTTAGAGAGGAATATGAATGAATTAAAGGAGCTGAGAAACACAATACGAGAACTTCGCGAAGCAAACACAAGTTTCAATAGTCGAATTGACCAAGCAGAAGAAAGAATATATGAAGTCGAAGACCAACTCAATGAAATAAAACAAGAAACCAAGATCAGAGAAAAAAGCGCAAAAAGGAATGAACAAAGTCTCCAAGAAATGTGGGACTATGTGAAAAGGCCTAACCTACGTTTGATAGGTGTACCAGAAGGGGATGAAGAGAATGAATCCAAGCTGGAAAATACTCTTCAGGACATCATCCAGGAAAATTTCCCCCACCTAGCAAGACAGGCCAACACTCAATTGCAGGAAATACAGAGAACACCACAAAGATATTCCGCAAGAAGAGCAACCCCAAGGCACATAATCGTCAGATTCAACAGGGTTGAAATAAAGGAGAGAATACTAAAAACAGCCAGAGAGAAAGGTCGGGTCACCCACAAAGGGAAGCCCATCAGACTCACAGCAGATCTCTTGGCAGAAACACTACAAGCCAGAAGAGAGTGGGGGCCAATATTCAACATTCTTAAAGAAAAGAACTTTCAACCCAGAATTTCATATCCAGCCAAACTGAGCTTCAGAAGTGAAGGAAGAATAAAATCCTTTGCGAACAAGCAAGTACTCAGAGATTTTGTCACCACCAGGCCTGCTTTACAAGAGCTCCTAAAAGAGGCACTACACATAGAAAGGATCAATCAGTACCAGCCATTCCAAAATCACACTGAATGCTAAAGAGCTTCAACATAATGAAGAATCTACAACAACTAACAGGCAAAACAGCCACTTAGCATCAAAATGGCAGTATCAAATTCACACATAACAATATTAACCCTAAATGTAAATGGACTAAATGCACCAATCAAAAGACACAGACTGGCAAATTGGATAAAAATCCAAAACCCATCAGTGTGCTGTATCCAGGAAACCCATCTCACATGCAAGGATACACAAAGGCTCAAAATAAAGGGATGGAGGAAGATTTAACAAGCTAATGGAAAGCAAAAAAAAGCAGGAGTTGCAATTCTCATCTCTGATAAAATAGACTTTAAAGCAACAAAGATCAAAAGAGACAAAGAAGGCCATTACATAATGGTAAAAGGATCGATACAACAAGAAGAGCTAACGATCCTAAACATATATGGACCCAACACAGGAGCACCCAGATACATAAGGCAAGTTCTTAATGACTTACAAAAGGACTTAGACTCCCACACAATAATAGTGGGAGACTTTAACACTCCACTGTCAATACTAGACAGATCAACCAGACAGAAAATCAACAAGGATATCCAGGGCTTGAACTCAGACCTGGAGCAAGCAAACCTGATAGACATTTACAGAACTCTCCACCCCAAATCCACAGAATACACATTCTTCTCAGCACCACATCACACCTACTCTAAAATTGACCACATAATTGGAAGTAAAGCACTGCTCAACAAATGCAAAACAACTGAAATCATAACAAACAGCCTCTCAGACCATAGTGCAATCAAGTTAGAACTCAGAATTCAGAAACCGACCCAGAACCGCACAGCTTCATGGAAACTGAACAACTGGCTCTTGAATGTTGACTGGGTAAACAACGAAATGAAGGCAGAAATAAAGAAGTTCTTCAAAACCAATGAGAACAAAGACACAACGTGCCAGAACCTCTGGGACACATTTAAAGCAGTCTCTAGAGGAAAGTATATAGCAATAAGTGCCCATATGAGGAGAATGGAGAGATCCCAAATTGACACCCTATCATCAAAATTGAAAGAGCTAGAGGAGCAAGATCAAAAAAACTCAAAACCCAGCAGAAGACAAGAAATTACTAAGATCAGAGCTGAGCTGAAGGAGATTGAGACACGAAAAACCCTTCAAAAAATCAATAAATCCAAGAGCTGGTTTTTTGAAAAGATCAACAAAATAGACAGACCACTAGCCAGATTGATTAAAAATAAAAGAGAGAACAACCAAATAGATGCAATAAAAAATGATAAAGGGGAAATCACCACAGATTCCACAGAAATTCAAACCATCATCAGAGAATATTACAAACAACTCTATGCGCATAAACTAGTAAACCTGGAAGAAATGGATAAATTCCTGGACTCCTGTGTCCTCCCAAGCCTAAACCAGGAGGAAGCTGAAACTATGAATAGACCAATAACAAGGTCTGAAGTCGAGGCAGCAATTAAGAGCCTACCTCACTAAAAAAGCCCAGGTCCAGACGGGTTCACAGCCGAATTCTACCAGACACACAAGGAGGAGCTGGTACCATTCCTTCTAAAACTATTTCAAACAATCCAAAAAGAGGGAATCCTTCCCAAATCATTTTATGAGACCAACATCATCCTGATACCAAATCCCGGCAGAGACCCAACGAGAAAAGAAAACTTCAGGCCAATATCGATGATGAACATAGATGCAAAAATCTTCAATAAAATATTGGCAAGCCGATTGCAACAGCAAATCAAAAAACTTATTCATCATGATCAAGTAGTATTCATCCCGGGGATGCAAGGCTGGTTCAACATACGGAAGTCTATCAACGTAATTCACCACATAAACAGAACCAAAAACAAAAACCACATGATTATCTCAATTGACGCAGAGAAGGCATTTGACAAAATTCAACAGCCCTTTATGCTAAAAACCCTCAATAAACTCGGTATTGATGGAACGTATCTCAAAGTAATAAAAGCTATTTATGACAAACCAACAGCCAATATCATACTGAATGGGCAAAAACTGGAAGCATTCCCTTTGAAATCTGGCACTAGACAAGGATGCCCTCTCTCACCACTCCTATTCAATATAGTACTGGAAGTTCTAGCCAGAGCAATCAGCCAAGAAAAAGAAATAAAGGGTATTCAAATAGGAAAGGTGGAAGCCAAATTGTCTCTATTTGCAGACGACATGATAGTATACCTAGAAGACCCCATTGCCTCAGCCCAAAAACTCCTGAAACTGATAAACAACTTCAGCAAAGTCTCAGGATATGAAATCAATGTGCAAAAATCACAAGCATTCGTCTACACCAATAACAGACTTAAAGAAAGCCAAATCAAGAGCGAACTGCCATTCGCAATTGCTACAAAAAGAATAAAATACCTTGGAATACAACTCACAAGGAACGTAAGGGACCTCTTCAAGGAGAACTACAAACCACTGCTCAACGAAATCAGAGAGGACACAAACCGATGGAGAAACATTCCATGTTCATGGTTAGGAAGAATTAATATCGTGAAAATGGCTATACTGCCCAAAGTAATTTACAGAATCAACGCTATCCCCATCAAGCTACCATTGACTTTCTTCACAGAACTGGAAAAAACAACCATGAACTTCATATGGAACCAAAAGAGAGCCCGCATAGCCAAGTCAATTCTAAGCAAAAAGAACACAGCGGGGGGCATCACATTACCGGATTTCAAACTATACTACAAGGCTACAGTAATCAAAACAGCATGGTACTGGTACCAAAACAGAGATATAGACCAATGGAACAAAACAGAGGCACCGGAGGCAACACAACATACATACAACTATACAATCTTTGATAAACCTGACAAAAACAAGCAATGGGGAAAGGATTCCATGTTTAACAAATGGTGTTGGGAAAACTGGCTAGCCATGTGCAGAAAGCAGAAACTGGACCCCTTCCTGACACCTTACACTAAAATTAACTCCAGATGGATTAAAGACTTAAACATAAGACCTGACACCATAAAAACCCTAGAAGGAAATCTAGGCAAAACTATCCAGGACATAGGAGTAGGCAAGGACTTCATGAACAAAACACCAAAAGCATTGGCAACAAAAGCCAAAATAGACAAATGGGACCTAATGAAACTCCACAGCTTCTGCATGGCAAAAGAAACAGTCACTAGAGTGGATCGGCAACCAACAGAATGGGAAAAAATGTTCGCAGTCTACCCATCTGACAAAGGGCTGATATCCAGAATTTACAAACAACTCAAGCAGATTTACAGGAAAAAAACAAACAAGCCCATTCAAAAGTGGGCAAAGGATATGAACAGATACTTTACGAAAGAAGACATATATGAGGCCAACAATCATATGAAAAAATGCTCATCGTCACTGGTCATCAGAGAGATGCAAATCAAAACCACATTGAGATACCATCTCACGCCAGTTAGAATGGCGATCATTAAAAAATCTGGAGACAACAGATGCTGGAGAGGATGTGGAGAAAAAGGAACACTTTTACACTGTTGGTGGGAGTGTAAATTAGTTCAACCATTGTGGAAGACAGTGTGGCGCTTCCTCAAGGCCTTAGAAATAGAAATTCCATTTGACCCAGCAATCCCATTACTGGGTATATATCCAAAAGACTATAAATCATTCTACTATAAGGACACATGTACATGAATGTTCATTGCAGCACTGTTTACAATAGCAAAGACCTGGAATCAACCCAAATGCCCATTGATAATAGACTGGATTGGGAAAATGTGGCACATATACACCATGGAATATTATGCAGCAATCAGAAATGATGAGTTCGTGTCATTTGTAGGGACATGGATGAATCTGGAGAACATCATCCTCAGCAAACTGACACAAGAACAGAAAATGAAACACCGCATATTCTCACTCATAGGCGGGTGATGAAAAATGAGAACACATGGACACAGAAAGGGGAGTACTAAACACTGGGGTCTATTGGGGGGAAAAGGGGAGGGCCAGTGGGAGGGGGAGGTGGGGAGGGATAGCCTGGGGAGAAATGCCAAATGTGGGTGAAGGGGTGAAGAAAAGCAAAGCACACTGCCATGTGTGTACCTACGCAACTGTCTTGCATGCTCTGCTCATGTACCCCAAAACCTATAATCCAATAAAAAATTTTAAAAAAAAAGAAACTACAGATAAAAATCTTTAAAAAAAAAAACTGGCAAATGAAAAATCTTACAACTACTGGATCTTCTTCTATGTATTTATATGTGTTGTTTGTTGATGTTTATATATAAAATAGCTCTGATTGACTTAATAAGTGCTTAAATCAAAGTAAAATTTTATTTTATCAGAAAAATATAAACTGTAATGCCTTTTACTTTGTATGACTTTAATAATCTTTAGGAAATAAAGACAATTTTAAAGATTATTGGCCAAATAAAAATTTCTTCAAAATTTAGACATTTGATCTGAATTAGGTCACAGATTTGCTAAATGTTTTAATGTCACAAACTGCTTCTTTTTTTTTTTCTTCAGGTATCACAATGTTTATTGATAGATACAAGTATATAAAATTAGGGCATGAACATGACTTGCTAAATTAAGTAGACTTAATTTCAATACTATAATAGGAGGGACCAATTCAAATTCTCACCATTTGTTTCACACCCACAAAAACCGCTTCAAGGGCATTAAATGATCTCTCAAAACTCATCAGTTTTGTGAAATAAACCATGTTTCTTTTTAAAAGAATTGTGCACTCTTTAACTTGATAATTGTTCAACCTACCTTGGAGCCATTTGATTCTGGGTAAGACTTGGGGACATGTGGAGTTAGCCATGCTCACTGGCTATGCAGAAAAGACTCAGACATTATCTGCACTTCTGTCTGTTGTCCTAGGATCCACATCTAGTACATAATTAAAATTGCTTACTTACCAGGTTTTTCACCAAAAATAAGAGCTGCTAAGAGTTAATAGTGTAACGTATAATTGTGGCTACTGAAAAAACAGTTTTTACAAGCAAGGAATGTAAGGAAAGTGAAATCTGTTTCTGATAAAATATAATAAAAAGGCATAAAACTGTGGATTTTTTGCCTAGATTAAAGGGTTAAATGATTGTTTTAAGTCAGATAAAATAAAGCTGAAGGTTTGAGCAAGTTGCAAAGGGTTTATGAAAAATCAATATTGTAAAAGAAATCCTGTGTGTGGACATTGGCTAAAGTTAAAGGGGTATTATTTGGTTTTTCCATACACTGAACATTGGAATACAAGCAAAACAGGTTTTTCTTAGAGCTCTGATCTGCCTCATGGTTTCACCATGTTGTCCAGGCTGGTCTGGAACTCCTGACCTCAGGTGATCCATCCGCCTCAAACTCCCAAAATGCTGAGATTACAGAAGTGAGCCATTGCACCCAGCCCAGAGTAGCCATACTTTATTCCCTTAGTTTCCTAATAAACTTGCTTTAACTTTAAAAAATAATAAAGAATAAATCATAAACTAAAAATAAGCCACTGTGGATAAGAATCAGCAGAAACAAATAACAACAAAATCAGGCTCATAAAGACTAAAAATACTGGTGTTATCAGATACGGGATAGGCATGACAATATGAAATACAGTATACTTAAAGAAATAAAGAGTGATGATGGGATGTATAAGGAATAAAAGACTATCAAAAATGAACAGAAAATGTATTGAAGAAGAACTTCTAGAACCAAAAATGATACAATAAGTCCTCAACATACATCAATGATAGGTTCTTAGAAATTGCAACTTTAAGTGAAACAACATGCAGCAGGTCCTGGAATAATGTTGTTTTATTCAATGTTGTTTTGTTATAACATTGATGAGAAAAAATTCAAATGCCTCTGACATATTTGAAAAATTAATTTTGTTATAGATGATTTTACTTCAACCTGTTGAAGACATTGAGTACTCACTGTATAATGTCATAAAATAAATAGGATAAACAGCATATTAGATATAAGTGAAAAGATAATTAGTAATGAAAAACTAAGTAATCCAACCTTCCGGACAAGAACAACTAGAAAAGCTGCTAAAATTTTATTTTTTTAATGCAGTAGAGATGTACTAAGTCAGTGAAAAATTGTGGGAGGCAGAGAGAGTAGGGAGGGAAAGTCAGGCAAAGAAAGAATCCAGGATGATGAACACAGGAGTTAAAAAAGAGAATAGGGTAATAGCAATATTTGAAGAAATGATGGCTAAGAATTTTCCAAAAGTGAGGAAACATGTCAAGCCACAGATTCAAAAAGCACTGTTAACCCCCAGCAGACAAATACAAACAAAACCATTGGTGAAGGTTAATTTTTTGTGTCAACTTGGCTAGGCCACAAAAAAACACTTTTTGGTCTAGATGTTGCTGTGAAGGTATTTTTTAAAGATGTGATTAACATTTAAATCTGTAGATTTTGAGTAAAGCAGATTACCTCCTATCATGTAGGTGGGCCTCATCCAATCAACAGAAAGTCTTAAGAGAAAAGACTGAGGTGCCCATGAGGAAGGAAGATTTTTGCCTCTTACACTGCAGATTTCAGACTTGCCATCTCTCACAATCACGTGAGCCAGTTTTTTGTTTTTGTTTTTGTTTTTTTGAGACGGAGTTTCACTCTTGTTACCCAGGCTGGAGTGCAATGGAGCAATCTCAGCTCACCGCAACCTCTGCCTCCTGGGTTCAGGCAATTCTCCTGCCTCAGCCTCCTGAGTAGCTGGGATTACAAGCACGTGCCACCATGCCCAGCTAATTTTTTGTATTTTTAGTAGAGACAGGGTTTCACCATGTTGACGAGGATGGTGTGGATCTCTTGACCTTGTGATCCACCTGCCTCGGCCTCCCAAAGTGCTGGGATTACAGGCGTGAGCCACCACGCCCAGCCCCACATGAGCCAGTTCTAACCTCAATCTCTCTCTCTCTCTCTCTCTCTCTCTGTGTGTGTGTGTGTGTGTGTGTGTGTGTGTGTGTGTGTGTGTGTGTATCCTATTAGTTGTGTTTCTCTGGTGAATCCAAATAAACCAACCTAGGCACATCATAGAAAAGTTGCTGAAAGCTATAGATTAAAAGAAATATCCCAGATCAAAGATGGCCAATTAAGAGCAGCTCAGGATTGCAGCTCCCAGCGAAAGCACAGATGGTGAGTGGATGCCGCATTTCCAGATGGATTTTTATTGCCCACAGACCAGGAGATTCCCAGACGGAGGAGCCCCACAGGTCGCCAGTGCAGTTGGCACAGCTGTTTCAGCTGGCATGGCTGTTTTGGCTGGTGTGGCTGTTTTGGCTGGCACACCGGCGCAGCGGTTTTCTGTACAAAATACATGGGTTCAGGCACCATTTTAGCTGGCAATTGGAGCTCCAGGAAGACAGAGTCATCTGTTCAACTGATAGAAAAGGGAACTGAAACAGGGAGCCAGGCCAGGAGATTCCCAGGCAAAAAAGCACCATGAATCTCAGCGCAGCTGTTTCAGCCAGCGCAGTGGGTTGCCATATGGGAAATCACACAGATCCCGGCACCTTTTCAACAGGCAACTGGAACACCTGGGAGACAGTCAACCTTTCAACTAAAAAAAAAAAGGCTCTGAGGCAGGGAGCCAGGTGATCAGGCTCCGATGGTCCCACCCCACAAGAAAACAGCAATCTGAAAAGGTCTGGATTGAGAGTTTCACAGCAAGCACAGCTGAACCCGGGATGATCCAGCTCTGTGGGGGAGGGGCATCCGCCATTACCGAGGCAGTCCACCACTATGGACGTAGTCTGCCATTGCTGAGGCAGCCGACAATTGCCAAGGCAGCCCACCATTACAGAGAGAGTCCACCATTACAGAGGTGGGCCACCATTGCCGAGGCAGTTCTAACTATGCCCATATAAACAGGACTGCAGGGAAGTTCACATGGCAGCTGGGTGGAGCCCACAGCAACTCAGCAAAGCCTCTGCAGGTGGAAAGTGACTAGGCTGCCTCCTCACTGGGCAGGGCAGCCCTGAAAAAAGGCATCAGCACAACAGAAACTCATAAATAAAGCCCTAACTCCCCAGGACAGAGCACCTGGGGGAAATAAAATGGGCTTATGAGTTCTGCTGCAGCAGACTTAAACATATCTGCCCAGCAGCTCTGAATGAATAACAGAGCTCACAGCTCAGCACTTGAGCTCCTATAAAGGACAGACTGTCTCCCCAAGCAGCTCCCTGACCCCTGTATATCCAAAGAGTCACCTCACAAAGGACTGATCAGACTGACATCAGGCAGGTATCCTTCAATGACAAAGATAGCAGAAGAAGAAACTGGTAGCAACCCGTACTGTTCTGCAGCTGCTGCAGGTGATCCCCAGGCAGGCAGGGACTGGGTGGACCTCAGCAGTCCTACAGCAGAGGGGCCTGACTGGTAGAAAGAAAACTAAGAAACAGAAAGAAATAACTTCATCATCAACAGACTAGACATCCACTCAGAGACCCAATGTGAAAGTCAACAACTACAAAGATGACAGGTGGATAAATACACAAAGATAGGAAGAAACCAGTGCAAAAAGGATGAAAACACCCGAAACCAGAACACCTCTTCTCCTACAAGGGATCAGAACTCCTCATCAGCAAGGGAACAAGGCTGGATGGAGAATGAGTGTGATGAAATGACAGAATTAGGATTCAGAAGGTGGGTAATAAGAAACTTCTATGAGCTAAAAGAACATGTTCTAACCCAATGCAAAGAAACTAAGAACCTTGAAAAAAGATTTGATGAAATGCTAATGAGAATAAACAACTTAGAGAGGAATATAACTGAATTGATGGAGCTGAAAAACACAACACGAGAACTCTGTGAAGCATACACAAGTTTCAACAGCCAAATCGACCAAGCAGAAGAAAGGATATCAGAGGTCGAAGATCAACTCAATGAAATAAAACAAGAAGGCAAACTGCTGGCACCTAGGGCTGTGTCAGTGTTCTGCCTGCTTCCAGATGAGCAAGAAGACTTGTGCTCCGGTTCTCGGACTTCCCCAGCAGCATGGCCCCCAAACGCCAGTCTCCACTCCCGCCTCAAAAGAAGAAACCAAGACCACCTCCTGCTCAGGGACTGGATGAGACATTGGCCTCTGCAGGCTTGCCGAAGAAGGGAGAAAAAGAACAGCAAGAAGCAATTGAATACATTGATGAAGTACAAAATGAAATAGACAGACTTAATGAACAAGGCAGTGAGGAGATTTTGAAAGTAGAACAGAAATATAACAAACTCCGCCAACCATTTTTTCAGAAGAGGTCAGAATTGATCGCCAAAATCCCAAATTTTTGGGTAACAACATTTGTCAACCACCCACAAGTGTCTGCACTGCTTGGGGAGGAGGACGAAGAGGCACTGCATTATTTGACCAGAGTTGAAGTGACAGAATTTGAAGATATTAAATCAGGTTACAGAATAGATTTTTATTTTGATGAAAATCCTTACTTTGAAAATAAAGTTCTCTCCAAAGAATTTCATCTGAATGAGAGTGGTGATCCATCTTCAAAGTCCACTGAAATCAAATGAAAATCTGGAAAGGATTTGATGAAATGTTCAAGTCAAACGCAGAATAAAGCCAGCAGGCAGAGGCAGCATGAGGACCAGAGAGCTTCTTTACCTGGTTTACTGACCATTCTGATGCAGGTGCTGATGAATTAGGAGAGGTCATCAAAGATGATATTTGGCCAAACCCATTACAATACTACTTGGTTCCTGATATGGATGATGAAGAAGGAGAAGATGAGGAGGAGGAGGAGGAGGAGGAGGAGGAGGAAGGATTAGAAGATATTGATGAAGAAGGGGATGAGGATGAAGGTGAAGAAGATGAAGATGATGATGAAGGGGAGGAAGGAGAGGAGGATGAAGGAGAAGATGACTAATAGAACACTGATGGATTCCAACCTTCCTTTTTTTAAATTTTCTCCAGTCCCTGGGAGCAAGTTGCAGTCTTTTTTTTTTCCTGCCCTCTTGTGCTCAGTCACCCTGTTTTTGAGGTCTCTTTTCTCTACACCATGGTTCTCAACTTATTTTGGGGGAAAATATCTTGAGCAGGATACAATGGGAAAAGAGTCTCTACCCCTTTCTGTTTGAAATTCATTTTTATCCCTTCCTGTCTTAACAAAAACTGTATGGAATCAATACCACCGAGCTCTGTGGGAAAAAAGAAAAACCTGCTCCCTTTACTCTGCTTGAAGCTGGAGGGTGCTAGGCCCCTGTGTAGTAGTGCATAGAATTCTAGCTTTTTTCCTCCTTTCTCTGTATATTGGGCTCAGAGAGTACACTGTGTCTCTATGTGAATATGGACAGTTAGCATTTACCAACATGTATCTGTCTACTTTCTCTTGTTTAGAAAAAAGAAAAAAAAACTAAAAAATGGGGTTATAGAAGGTCAGCAAAGGGTGGGTTTGAGATGTTTGGGTGGGGTAAGTGGGCATTTTGACAACATGGCTTCTCCTTCGACATGTTTAATTGTGACATTTGACAGACATCCTTGCAGTTTAAGATGACACTTTTAAAATAAATTCTCTCCTAATGATGACTTGAGCCCTGCCACTCAATGGGAGAATCAGCAGAACCTGTAGGATCTTATCTGGAATTGACATTCTCTATTGTAATTTTGTTCCTGTTTATTTTTAAATTTTCTTTTTGTTTCACTGGAAAGGAAAGATGATGCTAAGTTTTAAATGTTAAAAGTGTACAGGTTGCTTTGTTACAATAAAACTAAATGTGTACACAAAAAAAAACTAGAAGGCAAGATTAAAAAAAAAAGAGATGAACAAAGTCTCCAAGAAATATTGGACTCTGTGAAAAGACCTAATCTACATTTGATAGGTGTACCTGAATGTGACAGAGAGAATAAATCCAAGCTGGAAGACACTCTTCAGGATACTATCCAGGAAAACTTCCCCAACCTTGTAAGGCAGGCCAATATTCAAGTCCAGAAAATACAGAGACCACCACAAAGATATTCCTCAAGAAGAGCACCCCCAAAGCACATAATCGTCAGATTCACCAGGGTTGAATTGAAGGAGAAAATGCTAAGGGCAGCCAGAGAGAAAGGTCGGGTTACCCACAAAGGGAAGCCCATCAGACTCACAGCAGATCTCTTAGCAGAAACCCTACAAGCCAGAGGAGAGTGGGGGCCAATATTCAACATCCTTAAAGAAAAGAACTTTCAACCCAAAATTTCACATCCAGCCAAACTAAGCTTCATAAGTGAAGGAAAAATAAAATCCTTTATGAACTAGCAAGTACTCAGAGATTTCATCACCACCAGGCCTGCTTTACAAGAGCTCCTGAAAGAGGCACTACACATAGAAAGGAACAACCAGTACCAACCACTCCAAAAACAAACCAAATGGTAAAGAGCATCAACACAATGAAGAATCTGCATCAACTAACCAGCAAAACAGCCAGCTAGCATCAAAATGGCAGTAGCAAATTCACACATAACAATATTAACCCTAAATGTAAATGGGCTAAATGCCCCAATCAAAAGAAACAGACTGTCAAATTGGATAAAAAGCCAAAACCCATTGGTGTGCTGTATCCAGGAAACCCATCTCACATGCAAGGATATACAAAGGCTCAAAATAAACGGATGGAGGAAGATTTACCAAGCAAATGGAGAGCAAAAGAAGCAGGAGTTGCAATTCTCATCTCACACAAAATAGACTTTAAACCAACAAAGATCAAAAGAGACAAGAAGGATATTACATAATGGTAAAAAGATCAATGCAACAAGAAGAGCTAACGATCCTAAATATATACACACCCAATACCGGAGTACCCAGATATGTGAAGCAAGTTCTTAACGACTTAAAAAGAGACTTAGACTCCCACACAATAATAGTGGGAGACTTTAATACCCCATTGTCAATATTAGACAGATCAGTGAGACAGAAAATTAATAAGGATATCCAGGACTTGAAGTCAGACGTGGACCAAGCAAACCTAATAGACCTTTACAGAAGTCTCCACCCCAAATCCACAGAATATACATTCTTCCCAGCACCACATCATACCTACTCTAAAATTGACCACATAATTGGAAGCAAATCACTCCTCAACAAATGCAAAAGAACAGAAATAATCACAAACAGTCTCTCAGACCACAGTACAATCAAGTTAGAACTCAGAATTCAAAAACTAACTCAGAACTGAACAGCTTCATGGAAACTGAACAACTGGCTCTTGAATGTTGACTGGATAAACAATGAAATTAAGGCAGAAATAAAGCTATTCTTCGAAACCAACGAGAACGAAGACACAACATACCAGAATCTCTGGGGCACATTTAAAGCA
Source organism: Callithrix jacchus (assembly GCF_049354715.1). NCBI lineage: Eukaryota > Metazoa > Chordata > Mammalia > Primates > Cebidae > Callithrix > Callithrix jacchus. The sequence continues at coordinate 24,297,070 of NC_133524.1, forward strand.
GTGTCTAGAGGAAAATATATAGCAATAAATGCCCACATGAGAAGCAAGGAGAGATCTAAAATTAACACCCTATCATCAAAATTGAAAGAGCTAGAGGAGCAAGATCAAAAAAACTCAAAACCTAGCAGAAGACAAGAAATAACTAAGATCAGAGCAGAACTGAAGGAGATAGAGACACAAAAAAAAACCCCTTCAAAAAATCAATAAATCCAGGAGCTGGTTTTTTGAAAAGATCAACAAAATAGACCACTAGCCAGATTAATAAAAAAGAAAAGAAAGAATAATCAAATAGATGCAATACAAAATGATAAAGGGGATACCACCACAGATTCCACAGAAATACAAAGCATCATCAGAGATTATTACAAACATTTCCACGCACATAAACTAGTAAACCTGAAAGAAATGGATAAATTCCTGGGCACTCGCATCCTCCCAAGTCAAAACCAGGAAGTTGAAACCCCGAAGAGACCAATAACAAGGTCTGAAGTTGAGGCAGCAATTAAGGGCCTACCACCCAAAAAAAGCCCAGGTCCAGATGGATTCACAGCTGAATTCTACCAGACATAAAAAAGGAGCTGGGACCATTCCTTCTGAAACTATTTCAAACAATCAAAAAAGAAGGAATCCTTCCCAAATTGTTTTATGAGAACAACATCATTCTGATACCAAAACCTGGCAGACACTCAACAAGAAAAGAAAACTTCAGGCCAATATCCATGATGAACACAGATGCAAAAATCTTCAATAAAATACTGGCAAACTGATTGCAACAGCATATCAAACAGCTTATCCACCATGATCAACTAGGCTTCATCCCGGGGATGCAAGGCTGGTTCAACTTGCACAAGTCTATAAACATAATTCACCACATAAACAGAACCAAAGACAAAAATCACATGATTATCTCAATAGATTCAGAGATAATTCAACAGCCCTTTATGCTAAAAACCCTCAATAAACTAGGTATTGATGGAAAGTATCTCAAAATAATAAAAGCTATTTACGACAAACCAACAGCCAATATCATACTGAATGAGCAAAAACCGGAAGCATTCCCTTTGAAATCTGGCACTAGACAAGGATGCCCTCTCTCACCACTCCTATTCAATATAGTATTGGAAGTTCTAGCCAGAGCAATCAGGCAAGAAAGAGAATTAGGAAAGGAGGAAGTCAAATTGTCTCTACTTGCAGACGACATGATTGTATATCTAGAAGACCCCATCATCTCAGCCCAAAATCTCCTGAAACTGATAAGCAACTTCAGCAAAGTCTCAGGATACAAAATCAATGTGCAAAAATCTCAAGCATTCCTGTACATCAATAACAGACTTAAAGAGAACCACATCAAGAACAAACTGCCATTCACAATCGCTACAAAGAGAATAAAATACCTGGGAATATAACTAACAAAGGTTGTAAAGGACCTCTTCAAGGAGAACTACAAACCACTGCTCAAGGAAATAAGAGAGGACACAAACAGATGGAGAAACATTCCATGCTCATGGTTAGAAAGAATCAATATTGTGAAAGTGGCCAAACTACCCAAAGTAATTTACAGATTCAATGCTATCCCCATCAAGCTACCAATGACCTTCTGCACAAAACTGGAGAAAACCACCTTAAACCTCATATGGAACCAAAAGAGACTCCGCATAGCCAAGTCAATTCTAAGTAAAAAAAAAACAAAGCAGGAGGCATCACACTACCAGACTTCAAGATATACTACAAGGTTACAGTAATCAAAACAGCATGGTACTGATACCAAAACAGAGATATAGACCGAAAGAACAGAACAGAGGCCTCGAAGGCAACACCACACATCTACAACCATCCGATCTTTGACAACCCTGACAGAACAAGCAATGGGGAAATGAGTCCCTGTTTAATAAATGGTGTTGGGAAAACTGGCTAGCCATGTACAGAAAGCAGAAACTGGACCCTCTCCTGACACCTTACACTAAAATTAACTGCAGATGGGTTAAAGACTTAAACATAAGACCTAACACCATAAAAACCCTAGAAGAAAACCTAGGCAAAACCATTCAGGACACAGGCATAGGCAATGACTTCATGACCAAAACACCAAAAGCATTGGCAACAAAAGCCAAAATAGACAAATGGGACCTAATCAAACTCCACATCTTCTGCACAGCAAAAGAAACAGTCATTAGAGTGAATCGGCCACCAACAGAATGGGGAAAAAATTTTACAATCTACACATCTGACAAAGGACTGATATCCAGAATCTACAAAAAACTAAAATAGATTTACAAGAAAATAACAAACAAGCCCATTCAAAAGTGGGCAGAGGACATGAACAGACACTTTACAAAAGAAGACATATATGAGGCCAACAAACATATGAAAAAATGCTCATCATCAGTGGTCATTAGAGAAATGCAAATCAAAACCACATTGAGATACCACCTCACGCCAGTTAGAATGGCAATCATTAAAAAATCTGGGGACAACAGATGCTGGAGAGGATGTAGAGAAATAGGAACACTTTTACACTGTTGGTGGGAGTGTAAAGTAGTTCAACCATTGTGGAAGACAGTGTGGTGATTCCTCAGGGACCTAGAAATAGAAATTCCATTTGACCCAGCAATCTCATTACTGGGTATATTATATCCAAAGGACTATAAATCATTCTACTATAAGGACACATGCACACGAATGTTCATTGCAGCACTGTTTACAATAGCAGAGACCTGGAACCAACCCAAATGGCCATCAATGATAGACTGGACAGGGAAAATGTGGCACATATACACCATGGAATACTGTGCAGCCATAAAAAATGATGAGCTTGTATCCTTTGTAGGGACATGGATGAACCTGGAAACCATCATTCTCAACTAACTGACACAAGAACAGAAAATCAAACACCACATGTTCTCACTCGTGAACAATGAGAACACATGGACACAGAGAGGAGAGCATTACACACTGGGGTCTTTAGGGGGAAATAGGGGAGGGACAGTGCGGGGTGGGGAGTTGAGGAGAGATAGCATGGGGAGAAATGCCAGATATAGGTGATGGGGAGGAAGGCAGCACATGACACTGCCATGTGTGTACCTATGCAACAATCTTGCATGTTCTTCACATGAACCGCAAAACCTAAAATGCAATAAAAAATAAAAATAAACTAAAAAAAAATCCCAAATACAACTAAAGGTAACTGTTCATTTCCTTCACATAAGCAGAAATAAGACTAGCAGTGGACTTCTCAACAGAACAATGGAAGTCAGAATCCAATATAATTAAATTTTAAAAGTGCTATATGATAGGCCACAAAATGAGCCTCAATAAATTTAAGAAACTTAAAATTATATCAAGCACTCTCTCAGATCACAGTGAAATAAAACTGGAAATCAACCCCAAAAGGAACCTTCAAAACCATGAAAATACATGGAAATTAAATAACCTACTCCTGAATGAGCATTGGGTCAAAAAAGAAATCAAGATGGAAATTAAAAACTTCTTTGAACTGTAAAATGATAATGACATAACCTATCAAAACCTCTGGGATACAGCAAAGGCAGTGAGTGCTAAGGAGAAAGTTCATAGCCCTAAATCTTTTTTTTTTTTTTCAGAGATGGGGTTTCTTTATGTTGGCCAGGCTAGTCTCGAACTCCTGACCTCAGGTGATCCACCCACCTCGGCCTCACAAAGTTCTGGGATTACAGGTATGAGCCACCGCGCCCAGCCTAGCCCTAAATCTTTACATCAAAAAGTCTGAAAGAGCACAGACAATCTAAGGCCCCAGCTCAAGCATCTAGAGAAACAAGTACAAACCAAACCCAAACCCAGCAGAAGAAAGGAAACAACCAAGATTAGAGCAGAACTAAATAAAATTTAAACAAAAAAAATACAAAAGATAAATGAAACAAAAAGCTGGTCCTTTGAAAAGATAAATAAAATTGATAGATCATTAGCAAGATTAACCAAGAAAAGAAGAGGGAAAATCCAAATAACCTCATTAAGAAACAAAACAGGAGATATTACAACTGACACCAGTGAAATACAAAACATCACTCAAGGCTGTTATAAACACCTTTATGCACATAAACTAGAAAGCCTAGAAGAGCAGGATAAACTCCTGGAAAAATACAATTTTCCTAGCTTAAATAAAAAAGAAACAATCAGACATCCCGAACAGACCAATAATAAGCAGAGAGATTGAAATGGTAGTTTAAAAATTACCAGCCCGGGTGCGGTGGCTCAAGCCTGTAATCCCAGCACTTTGGGAGGCCAAGACAGGTGGATCACAAGGTCAAGAGATCGAGACCATCCTGGTCAACATGGTGAAACCCCGTCTCTACTAAAAATCAAAAAATTAGCTGGGCATGGTAGCACGTGCCTGTAATCCCAGCTACTCAGGAGGCTGGGGCAGGAGAATCGCATGAACCCAGGAGGCAGAGGTTGTGGTGAGCCAAGATCGTGCCATTGCATTCCAGCCTGGGTAACAACAGTGAAACTCCGTCTCAAAAAAAAAAAAAATTACCAACAAAAAAAATGTCCAGGACCAGATGGATTCACAGCTGAATTCTACCAGACGTTCAAAGAACAATTGGTACCAATCCTTTTGACACTATTCCACAAGATAGAAGGAACCGTCCCTAAATCATTCTATGAAGCCAGCATCCCCCTAATCCCAAAACCGGGAAAGGGCATAACCAAAAGAGAAAACTACAGACCAATATCCCCAATGAATATAGACACTAAAATCCTTAACAAAATGCTAGCTAACAACATATCAAAAAGATAATACACAATAATCAAGTGGGTTTCATATCAGGGATTCAGGGATGGTTTAACATATGCAATCAGTAAATGTGATAAACCACATAAACAGAACTAAAAACCAAAAAAAAAAAAAAATCACATGATCATCTCAATAGATGCAGAAAAAGCATTCACAAAATCCAGCATCCCTTTAGATTAAAACTCAGCAAAATCAACATATAATGAACATACCTTAATGTGATAAAAACTGTCTATGACAAACCCATAGCCATCATAATACTGAATGGGAAAAAGTTGAAAGCATTCCCTCTGAGAACTGAAACAAGACAAGGATGCCCACTCTCACCACTCCTCTTCAACATAGTACTGGAAGTCCTAGCCAGAGCAGTCAGACAAGAAGAAATAAAGGGCACCCAAATCAGCAAAGAGGAAGTCAAACTGTCACTGTTTGCTAATGATATGATTGTTTACCTAGAAAACCCTAAAGATTCCTCCAGAAAGCTCCTAGAACTGATAAAAGAACTCAGTGAAGTTTCCAGATACAAAATTAATGTAGACGAATTAGACGAATAAGTAGCTCTTCTGTACACCAACAGTGACCAAGCTAAGAATGAAATCAAGAACTCAACCCCTTTCACAATAGCTGCCAGATAAATAAACAAATAAATAAATAAGGAATATACCTAACCAAGGAGTCAAAAGACCTCTACCATGAAAACTACAAAACACTGCTGAAAGAAATCATAAATGACACAAACAAATGGAAACACATGCTCATGGATGGGTAGAATCAATACTACCCTGACAGGCCCAAGTATGTGATGTTCCCCTCCTTGAATGGCAGGTACACTTCCGGGGAATTGTCATTTTTTTAATTTTTAATTTTTGTAAGCACATAGTAGGTGTATATATTTATGGAGTACATGAGATACTTTGATACAGGCATGCAATGCATAATCACATCATGGAAATGGGGTATTCATACTCTCAAGCCTTCATCCTTTGTGTTACAAACAATCTAATTACACTCTTATTTTTAAATGTACAATTAAATATTATTCACTATAGTCACCTTATTGTGCTATCAAATAGGTCTTATTTATTCTTTCGATTTTTTTGTACCCATTAATCATCCACTCCCACTTCCCTTCCCAGCCTCTACTACCCATCCTTCTACTCTGTATCTCGATAAGTTCAATAGTTCTGATTTTTTTAGCTCCCACAAATAAGTAAGAACATGTGAAGTTTGTCTTTCTTTGCCTGGCTTATTTCACTTAACATAACGACCTCCAGTTTCATCCATGTTGTTACAAATGACAATATCTCATTCTTTTCATGTCTGAATAGTACTCCAGCATGTATATTTACCACATTTTCTTTATCCATTTATCTGTTGATGGACACTTAGGTTGTTTCCAAATCTTGGCTATTATGAATAGTGCCACAATAAACATGGAGTGCAGATATCTCTTTGATATACTGATTTCCTTTCTTTTGGGTAAATACCTAGCAGTGGGATTGCTGTATCATATGGTAGTGCTATTTGAGGAATCTTCAAACTGTGTTTGAACACTTCAAATGGTGTTATTACTAATTTACATTCCCACCAAGAGCATATGACGGTTCCCTTTTCACCACATTCTCTCCAGCTTTTTTTATTGCCTGTATTTTAGATAAAAGCCATGTTAACAAGGTGAGATGATATTTCATTGTAGTTTTGATTTGCATTTCTCTAGTGATCAATGATGAGCGCTTTTTCATATGCCTGTTTGCCATGGTATGTTTGAGAAATTTCTATTCCAATCTCTTGCAGAATTGCCACATTTAAACCCAAACTAAATTTCTAAACCATGTATTCCATTGGGAGCTGGGCATTGGTCATCCGGTTCTCTTTTTCAGTTTCTTCTTTAAGTATCCAGGCCATCTTTCAATGGCACCTGCTACTAAGGTTTTATAGAGAGCACAAACAGTTCAGCAAACATCACAGGTAGCTGAAAATGCTGGGTATAGCTTCATATAAACATAGTAATGTTCAGTCAGACTGGATGCAGTCAAGGAATCCAAACATGAAACAAAGTCTAAGAGTCCCAGCAGGCAGTTTCCATGTCTTCTGTTAGAATAAGTTTGGCAGTCTCATACTCAGAAAAGGTATACAGCCATAACCCAGGGTACATTTAAAAGGAACCTGGGGTGCCATCAAGTAATTCTGGCTATGGGATCTGGAGATACCACCATACTTGACTGTGCAGTTAACAATCTGCACACATTTCCAGGCTCCTTGGCATCATGTATTCAAATTGCCAGGTCTTGTTTTGGGTCTATATCCCAAATCGTGGATGGCACTGGTCCTAAACTGGGCAGACATGTCTGATGAGCTTGTTTATTCCACTAATTTTCCCCCAAAGGGTCTTTATCCATGGCCATTCACATAGTGTAAGAACAGAAAGTGTGTGTCTTTGGCATTCTGCTGATAATGCTTATCCCAAAAGAGTCTAAGAATTAATCATCTAGTTTTTGGCCACCAGCCACCAGTCTACACTGCCAGGACATTGGCTGCTGCCCATGAGTCAGTAAAAAATGTAAAAAGGAGCATTTTCAGGCTTGTTTTCCGTGGCAAGCACCACAAGCCAGAACTCCACTTATTGAGCAGAATTGCCTTTCCATGTACAATTATTGTAAACCCCTTTCTTTGGGGTTACACAGCAGCACTGACCATATAACCCACTGGCATTTAAATTACTTGATAAGTCTATGAACCAGGCTCAGGCATCTATAAGAAATATGGTGTACTAAAGTCATCAAGATCAAGAAGAAGTCCCAGTCCATCTAAGACAGCCATATATGGAGTGACTGAATACATTTTCTGCAGGTCCAAGACACCATTAGTGCCCAGATTGCTTGTCACCTTGGTATATCACTTACACTTAACAAGGATGCTCATTGGGCAAGACCTAATTTAGGAGATTTTCCTCTGACCCTTCATTAAAAGGGATGCCAGGAGGTCACAACAGCTACCCTTAGTTTGTAACTCTATTGATATCCACCAGCACCAGGAACAAGCCAATATTAGTCTCTGAAATAGGATCCAGGCAGTGGTGGTGTCATGGAAGCAGCATAAACTATGCTGAGGAAATAGTGGTACTCAGGCACTACTTCTTGAAAGTGTCATAGTCCTGTACCTTAGGATACAGGACGGTTTGAAACGTCTAAATGAATAACCAAACATACACGACAGTATGTTTAAGGCTATAGTGAGCGAAGACACTTTGAATCGGACAGATCTCAAAAAGTTTGTATTGAACAGGATGTCGAAAGCAATACAACCTCTCAAGGCCATTTGAGGGCTTTTCCCCCAAGGCAAGCACCACAGCCCAGACTAACACTCATTAAGCAGAATGAGTCCTTCATTGAATCCCTCTCTAAACATACTGTAAACACAGTGGAGCTTCACAGCTGCACTGGCCCACATGCCTCAATGGCCTTTAACATAATTGATAAATCAATGAAACAGACCTAGTCAGACACAAAAAAACTTAAGGTACTAAAGCCAACAAGTTGCCCAAGTAAACGTCCCAAACCCTACATCTAAGGCAGCCATAGCTGAAGAAAGACTGGATACATTTTCTGTAATTCTGAGACACAAACAATGCCCAGTTTATTCTTTCCTTAATATTAAATCCTTAATATTTCCTTAAAATACTTCCATTTAAACAAGGATCCTCATAGGCAAACATGAAATCATGGGATATTCATTTGACTTTTCATTGAAAGGGATGCCAGGATGGAACAACCCATACCCTTGCTTTGTTACTCTATCAGCATCTACCAACACCAGGATGAAGCCAATATTCATCCCTGAAACAGGGTATAGGCAGTGGCAGGGTCAGAGAAGCACCATGAACAAAACCACAAACCATTATTGGATGTTATATTAATGACATAGTTTAAAGAATACTCTTAGTGTCTCCAGTGGCGTTAACAGACTATAAGCCTGTTTCTTAAATGTATGAATTTTAACATGAAGGGCAAATGGTAGAGAAAAAAAAACCTCAGTGTATATCATTTCTTTATTTGGATGATTATTCCTTGATGTTCGACAGATTTTATCTTTTAGAAAATATTACTCAAAATTGTACCCTCTCTCAAAGGAAGACAATATGCTGTCCTTGGCACTTCCAATGCAAATAATGTCATCTGTGTAATGGTACCAGAATACTTCTAATGAGGTTTCAGTCTTTTCTAAGTCTCAGCCTATCCATTGGTGATAAAGTGTGGGTCTCATTGCCTTGTCGTGTTAACATATGATGTAATCCAACCATTTAAGGAAAATAGACCCTAATCATATTAATTCAGCAGGAATTGAAGGAAGCACTAGCATATTCACTACTGCATTCAAGGCCCTTCAGGATGCACAATAGACTCCTAGTTTGTTATGATATCTGGAAATTACTGAGTAAGAAGACAGCTGCCACATTAAACTAGTTATAATACACATTGAGGTGTCAGTTGACCTGAACTATTTTCACAGGCCAACTGTGGCTATTGTAGGATGGTGTGCTTCTTTAAGCACATCTGCTTCTATTAGTCCCTCACTTCTTTACTGACACGACAATGCTGGCCTTGGGTAGCCGAGTAGGATACAGGTTGTCCACTCATCCTACTAACACTTTTCTAATGGTTACATTTCCATAGTAGGTATATCCATTATAATCAATAAATATTTACATGAACTTAACAAAACTTTCCACCATACACTCAGCAGTATCAGTTACATTTATGTACCTGTATTGGTCCTCTGTGTTTTGGGGGCTCACAAGCAAATTGCTCCCCCACTATCCTACAGAGATAAGGTTAATGTTCTTCGTGTGGACACATAGACCCTGAGAAAGGAAATGTTTCAAGATTTTTCTTTACTCTAACAAGGGAAGGACAAAGTTTAATTCTACCTTGCTTCAAGCAAATGACAATGACCTCCAAAAAGCTTGTTTTAAGTCTCCTACAGTTTGTAAACACAGGATTAGCATCTGGCTCACACAATGAACTGAAAAATCTGAGACTGAAGCTGCCCCTTTCAGAAGGCACAATAAAAGATCTGACTTCAGTGGGAGGGGGAGGTGGGGAGGGATAGCCTGGGAAGAAATGCCAAATGTGGGTGAAGGGGAAAAGGAAAGCAAAGCACACTGCCATGTGTGTACCTACACAACTGTCTTGCATGCTCCGCTCATGTACCCCAAAACCTAAAATCCAATAAAAAATTTTTAAAAAAAATAAATAAATCAAGATCTGACTTCAGAGTGAACTGCATTTCTACCATACGCAGATTACTATGTTTTCCAAAGTCAATATGTGCTTGCTACCACGATGAGTGGCCTGAGATTGTATTAACATTAAACCATTCAAGGAATCCTTGAAATAAAAAGAGGGAGCCTGAAAAGGAGGATCACAAAATTCTAGGGCATAGGTTGCATTTAGTGGCCAGTGAATAAAAAGGCACATTCCTGAAATCTTGTATTAAATGAGATGTCCAGCCCACACACTATCAAATAAGTAATTTGGCAGAGGCTATCTTTTGGAGAGAGAGTCTTTACGAAGTAACCAAATTAAAGTGAAGTCATTATCATGGTCCTAATCCAATATGACTAGTATAAGAAGAAGAAATTCGGACACAGATACATCTGCAGGGAGAATGTCACATGAAGACAAACGTGGCCACCTACAAGCTAAGAGTCCTGGAAAAGACCCTTTCCTCACATGCCTCACAAGAAACAATCCATGCAAACACCTTGATTTCTCACTCTGAGCCCCCAAAACTGTAAAACAACGAATTTCAGTTGCTTAACCAAGTCTGTGGTACTTACCTACAGCAATCCTAGTGAACAATTACAGGATCCAAAGGCAAATACAAAAAAAGTCAAATACTTCTATATTCTAAAATGAAGTCCTAACCCAGCTTGAAAAGTAATGGACCCAAACGGGATCTGCTGCCATTAGCACATCACCCACTGTTGGGTGAAGGGTGGAGAAGTACAGAATGAAGATGATCCTCCAAGTACGACAAGAAGGCTACGAAAGAAGACATATCTGAATTTAGTGACATACCTGGCAGGATCTGCATGTACCCTGACAACTCAGGAAAGGATAGGATGAAGGGATACTGGGTTACATGCAAAGTATAACCCACTGATATTCCTGAATTTCTCCCAGTCACATTACTTTTATCTCTTCTTTCCCCTTTGCCTTCTACTTCCCCTCTTTTTTCCCATCCCTTTTGAGATCCCATTCATCATGCTGAGTGATAGCTACATACAATGCAGAGATGCTCTAACTGAAGATAGGTACCCAATAATTCAAGGAGACATTCCTAGGGGTAGCTGGACAAGGTAATCCTAATGGAATGCATTTCAACATACTCATCATCCATATGTATAGTTTCCTAAATTAGATGTATCCAAAATGAATATAGAGCAGATCTAGAACGTTCTCCCATTCTTTCACAATCAATTTGTCCAATTTCAACCATCAGAATCTGATATCCGTTTCCCAAAAAGCACTGTTACATTACCAGGCTCCAGAAAAAGAGGGTTAAAATCCAAAGAGATCTGTCAAAAACACATGGCACCCTGACCTCCTAGTCTACACAACAGCTTGGAATGGGGTCAACATGAACATGGGACCTCCAGAGCTCCTAGCAGCACCTCAGAGAACTTTGGGTTTATGTTTCATACCTTGTCTGCAGCTCTGATGTTGTCATCCAATGGAAGAAAAAGTACATATGTAGGGAGCTCATTTTTGCTAAAATGAAGGGCTATGCATACTGGGTAGAGCAATTGAATCAAAACCTGAAGTTGAAATAAAGGCAATAGCCAAAACCTGCCAAGCCCTTTTAAGGGTTCATTGACAATAAAAAAGAGGCCTCCAGGCCGGGTGCTGTGGCTCACGCCTGTAATCCCAGCACTTTGGGAGGCCAAGGCAGGCAGAGCATGATGTCAGGAGTTCGAGATCAGCCTGGCCAATATGGTGAAACTCTATCTCTACTAAAAATACAAAAAAAAAAAAAAAAACCTAGTCTGGTGTGGTGGTGCATGCCTGTAGTCCCAGCTACTCAGGAGGCTGAGGTAGGAGAACTGCTTGAACCCAGGAGGTGGAGGCTGCAGTGAGCTGAGATTATGCCACTGTACTCCAGCGTGAGTGACAGAGTGAGACTCCACCTCGAAAGAAAGAAAGAAAGAAAGAAAGAAAGAAAGAAAGAAAGAAAGAAAGAAAGAAAGAAAGAAAGAGGCCTCCAGAGAATACCCACTAAATGTAAATTCTCCAGATTGAAAGTTGAAGGATAATTTTTAGTGAAAATAATACAACATTAACAATGCCCTCTGAGAACAAAAAGACTTTGCCCCAGAGAGAATAGAAGGCCATCATATACATATATGGCAGGATCTGCAGGCATCCTACCAATTAGAATGATGGGATGATGGGATGCAGGCTTCCTTTACCTTTTAAATAAGTAAACTGGATAAATTAATCCACCTAATTACCTAATAAGAGGGTAGAGAGTAGGCCAGGAGCAGTGACTCATGCATGTAATCCCAGCACTTTGGGAGACCAAGGCAGGCAAATCACCTGAGGTCGAGAGTTTGAGACCAGCCTGGCCAATGTGGTGAAACTGCATCTCTACTAAAAATACAAAAATTAGCCAGGATTAGCATACCCACTACAGGTGGATATGCTAGTGCTGTAGCCCCAGCTACTTGGGAGGCCAAGGCAGGAGAATCACTTGAGCCTGGGAGATGGAGGCTGTAGTAAGCCGAGATCATGCCACTGCCCTTCAGCATGAGCAACAGAGCAAGAGTCCATCTCAGAAAAAAAATGTATAGAGTAAACATGCTGTGGATCAGACACATCCCTGAAAGCCTTCCTTAAACGGGATATTGAAAGCAATGTATCTTAGAATATAAGAGTTTGATCAGAGGGTACAAAAGATAAAATAATACATTCCCAGTACCCCAAATTTTAAAGTGTGGTTCTCAGCTATCTTCATAAAACCTTAACCAAAAATGGTTAAGTAGACATTAGCCCATCACCTACCTCTGGGATATAAAACATTTGGGTAGAAGAAGGAAGAGGGAGATTTTGCAGGGAGTTGTCAAGGAAATATGCATTTCCTGACTCTGGCATCCTCAACCTTTCCTCCGCCTCATAATTAAATAGTCTATTTAAATGGGAAGTACTTGCTGGGGAAATGCCACATTTAGAGCCCAAATTTGCATTCTTAGCCTATGCTCCACAGGGATCTTAGTCTGATTTCTTCTCCTATTTTATTCAGTCCCTTCTCTAACAATCCAAGCCATTTCTCAATGGTCCCTGATGTTGGAGACTGATGTGGCACATGGTTGCATCCACCAGAAGTCCCATGAAGCCTCTCATTACTGGGTAACTTTTCCTCTGAAAGTGTCACCATTGTCTCATTGAATGTGGTTGCCGAATACAAATATAAGACACAATCCAAAATAGCTCTGGTATGTTGCTTCCACTTGCTGTGAAAATGAGTATGCCAATGCCATTCTTAATAAAGGTATCTACTGCATCCTTGGCCAGCAGTATCCTTGAAAGAAGGTTAGGGTACAAGTCTGGCATTTCTGTCTAACCGAAGAGGAGATTCCCCCCTCTACTAGACTGTATAGCCAGCAACTGAGGCACATTCTTCATGTTTCCTTGGCCTCATGGGATGAAATCAGTAGGTGTTGTTTTGGTGCCAGGTCCTGAATTGAAGTTGGATTCTCACGCTTTGTTGCATACTTTATCCAGATTGTTCGGTACTAACCGGGCCAGAACATGTCTGATCAGCTTGTTGATTCCATTGAATTTCATTCTCAAAAGCTCCTTATCCATGCACATCACATGGTGAATGAGTAGGAGTTATGCGTCTTATGATATTGGTTGATAATATTTTCTAAGCCTGAGTCTTGATCAGGCTTCCTGCATTCAAGCAACAGTCCAAACTTGCACCAAATGGACACATGCCTGGGAATTAATCAAAAGGTAAGACGGTGCATTTTGGGAAGTGATTTCCATGGCAAGCACCACTGCATGTAACTCCAACTACTGAGAAGAATGTCCCTTTTCACACATAGATGTAAGCAGTTTGATTGGGGGTTCTACAGCTTCCACTGCTCACAAATCCTTCTGTCTTAAATTTAGCTGGTAAGTCCATAAATCACACCCAGTCATCCTTGGGAACTTGAGTGTACCAAAGCCACCAAGAAGGCCAAGGTGCTGGGCACAGTTCCTGTATCTGAGACAGCCACATCTGGAAAGCAACTGGATACTTTTTCTTATACCTCTGAGAAACCATTAATGCCTGGTTTATGCATTCCTTTGATATACCACTTTCACTTATAAATGGATATTCCTTGAGTAATATCTCCTTTGTTGGCGTTCACATATGGTATACTTGTGTGATAGAAAGCTCAAGTCATATTACACCTGATCTTGCCTCATTACTTGCTGAATGTACAATAACATCCACTAACAAATCTCTCAAATGGAGCACATGAGATGGTGGTCTCAGTCACACATTAAGAACAAAACCCAAAAGGTTCTACTTTCTAATGACCACATCTTTTTGCTTCAGACTCTAAGATGTATCAGTATCATTCACTGACAACTTTCTCAAAAAATACTGCATAGAGAATGATCTGAGTAGAAAGGTGGACTTACACAGCTGCCTAGCGAGTTTTTAAGATAGGTTAATGGTCAAATTAGATGTTCTTAAAGATAAGTTGTACAATTGTCTAAGCAAGATCCCTATGTGAGGTATAAAGAACACCAATACTGAAAAAGTTTATCATAAGTGATGCAAAATATGATTTCCTGGAGGCTTTTAGACTGTCAGTTTTTCTTGAACAAATTCATGGATTGTTTTTGGACATCAACCAACATGGTTCCAAAAGCTATACTTCAGTGGCTGGCCCCCACTTCTTATAGAGTTAATTTTCAAGTTCTGGTTACTCAGATATCAATCTACATACCTAAGATAGACAGTATGTATTCCCTAGTCTATCCAATTTGAAAAATGTCATCCATGTAACATTAAAAAGACAGCTTGGCTGCTCTTTCAATTTTCTGTACTTCTGGACCTAAGTAATGTTGAAAAAACAAGGGAGGTGTTAGGTCATCTTGAGGCAGCACATTGAACATGTGTTGTAATCTGAGCCTCATGAAGTCAAATAGGCTTAAATCCCATGAATGCAGTGGGATTGAAAGGAAGCATTATTATGTCCACCACTAAGAACAAGGCCCCATGGTCTATGCAATGAATCCCCTGATCATTAACCCTTGAAGTGCAGGTACAAGGACTACTCTGCATTCAGCTTGCTGTATGATACAGTGAGGCATCAAGTACTCATTATATTTTATCACCAACTATACTGGGCTAATACAGGGTAGTATAGTTTCCTTAGACACATCTCGCTCCATTAGTTCCTTGATCAGTGTATGGACCTTCTTTCATCCTCTGCCCTCAACCTGGTATCTTACATGGCTTTACTGATATATCACAGCTTGTACCATGGAAGCCTAGTGGGATCTTGGTGTCAACTCATCCCACTACCATATTCTAATTGTGGCATTTCCCCATTGGGAACATCCCTTACAATCACAAGAAGAATTACTGACTCTCAGACTGAATAATGAACTTAAATGAGTTTTTAGGAGAATCCTTTCTGGCCAATACACTCTGCAGTCTCGCCTACAACACTTTGGAGGTGTATTGGCCAGAAAAGACTCATGTAAAAACTCATTTTAAATACATTCTAGTCTGCAAGTCAGTGTAAATCTTCATAAGAACATCAGGGGTCACTATGCAGCACAGCAATTTATTCCCCAGTGTCCAAAATTGCAGAAAAGATTGTTCAACCTGACAACAGTCAATTCCCCCATACACTCAAACCAGTACATAAAGTCTCCGTTTATTATTATACATGAAAGGTCCTTGACATCTATTCTAGACCCCTTTTTTCTTCAAAGAAGTAAGATCTGGTAGAAGGGTTATGTGGATGGTGTTAGATAAACAACCTTATGAACAGCATCAAACTTAGCAAGTTTTCTAGGTCTTCTTGGTCCTCCTTTGTCATCAGTGAGAATGTCATAGCTAGACTAACTTAAAAAATGAGATCAGTCATAGATGACTGCATGATCTCCATTCCTTCATCTCCAGCAGGGCTCCTTCATCTACTAGGCAAGGAGCCAAGTCTATACAAGCTCAATGGGTGTTTGTCCAAAATTCTTCAATATTACCTCTTGGCCAAGCATGGTGGCTCATGCCTGTAATCCCAACACTTTGGGAGGCTGAGGCAGGAGGATAGCTTGAGCCCAGAGGTTCAAGACCAACCTGGGCAACATACTGAGACCACAGCTCTACAAAAACAAATGTTTAGAAATTAGCAGGACATGGTGGTATATGCCTGTGATCCTAGCCACTCAGGAAGCTGAGGTGGAAAGATCACTTGATCCCAGGAGGTCAAAGCTGCAGTGAGCCATGATCCTGCCACTGCACTCCAGCCTGGATGACAGAGCAAGACTCTGTCTCAAAAAATAAATTACCTCTTTCCAACTAAATGTAGGAATAGACTTCACATTTTTTTCATAACCAACTGCCCCTTTACACCAAACACTTTATCAAAAAGGTCTACCCTTGCTTTGCAGATACTATACCATACTTGGATAGTCAACCTGCAGATTCTCACCTAATTCCCCGAAAAGGACATTGTGGTCTTATCAGCCTCCAGGAAAAGGGGTTAAAATCACATGTAGTAAGTTCCTCAAAAAGAGGTTGGTCAAAGGCCTGTGTGGTATTGTCTCTTTTACTATGGGAAAATTAGACAGTATTTCCAACAGTTCTGTAGGAACAACAAGTGTTCTTCAAAAATTCTTAGACTATAAAAGACAGCAGTACTTAGTGTGTGAGCTCATTTAAATTATCTTGAGTATAATAACTGGCAGACAGGCCCTGATTTTGCTAGGGATCTTAATTTTCCTTCTCTGGGGGTACCCAAGAATATAAAGAATGCCACCTTCAACTTGCCAATCAACAAGACGTTATTGTACAGTGAAAACTTTAGAAATTAGGAATTTTTTTCACATACAACAGAAACATTCAAAACTCAAAAGCATGACAAATTACAGAGACAAAGATATTGAATGCAACATGTCTCCTCATGTAAAAGATATGGCAGATATTCCAAAGGACAAAATATTAAATGCCTAGGACTACAATATTTTTAAATGAAGTGTTACACAATTTTGCAAAGAAATAGACCATAACTGGTTCCACTGGCATTGTCACATGGCCTAGCCCTAAGATATTCAATAATTAAGTTAATAAATAGAAGAAATACAGCATTTTGTGAGAGCTGTCAATGTGATAGACATATTCTTCACCATCATGGGTTTGGGCCAACTATCACCACTCCTTAAACAAATAATTCAGCCAGACACAATGGCTCACACCTGTAATCCCAACACTTTGGGAGGCTGAGGTGAGGGGATCACTTGAGGTCAGGAGTTCGAGATCAGACTGGCCAACATGGTAAAACCCTATCTCTATGAAAAATACAAAAATTAGCCGGGTGTGGTGGCATACACCTATAGTCCCAGCTACTCAGGAGGCTGAGGCAAGAGGATCACTTGAACCCAGGAGACAGAGGTTGCAGTGAGCCGAGATCATGCCATTGTACTCCATCCTAGGTGACAGAGCAAGATTACATCTCAAAATTAATTAATTAAGCATTCCATTTAAATGGGAGGTGTCCTTCTAGGGAATTACCACATTTAGTACCCAAACTTACTTTCTTAAACGTGTACTCCACTGGGAGCTGAGAAAAAGTCATCTAATTCTCATTTTTAGGTTTTTCCTTAAGAATCCAGGCCATTCTCCAACATAACATGCTACCTAGCTATTATTCAGAGCATGAAGCAAACAAGCCCGGTAGCTGCCCACTAACAGGTACTTCCTGTAAACTGGGTATCATTATTTGATTATATGCAGTCCATGAATCAAGCCATGTAGAAAAGTCTGAGTCCCTACATAGAATTATGCTGTCTGCTGTGGAAATGGGTTGGCCGTGTGATACTAAAAAAAGTAATCTAATGCAATCCATGATCATCAGTACCCTTGAAAAGAGGGGCAGGGGTCAGTTCTGGTACTTCTGGCTATGGGACCTGGAGATCCTCTCTCTACTGGACTGCGCAGCAGGAACACTCTGTACCTTTTCTAGGATTCTTTGGCCTCATGTGTTAGAATCACTAGATCATATTTTGAGGCGAGCCTCAAATTGTAGATACTTCACCATGCCTAGTTGCATAGTCAGTCCACCTCACCATGGTTCTAAACCTCGGTGGGACATGCCTAATGAGCTTCTTGATTCCTCTGATTTTGATACTAAAACAATTCTTATTCATGGTTATCCATATAAAGCATGAAAAGGAAGTGTGTGTCTTGAGAATTCTGCTGCTAAGATTCATCCCCACAAGATTCCCTGAAGAGCTAAAAGTAGATCTACCATTCAATCCAGCAATCCCACTACTGGGTATCTACCCAAAAGAATAGAAGTCATTATATTTAAAAAGACACTTGCACAGATATGTTTATAGCAGTAAAATTCACAATTGCAAAGATGTGGAACCAACCTACGTGACCATCAATGAATGAGTGGATAAAGAAAATGTGGCATATATATACCATGGAATACTTCTCATCCATTAAAAGGAACGAAATAATGTCTTTTGCAGCAACTTGGATGGAGCTGAAGGCCATTATTCTTTTTATTATACTTTAAGTTCTGGGGTACATGTACAGAACATGCAGGTTTGTTACATAAGTATACACGTGTCATGGTGGTTTGCTGCATCCATCTCCCTGTAATCTACATCAGGTATTTCTCCTAATGTTATCCCTTCCAACCCCTCTAACCCCTGCTATCCCTCCCCTAGCCCCGCCACCCCTCAACAGGCCCTGGTGTATGATGTTCCCCTCCCTGTGTCCATGTGTTCTCATTGTTCAACACTCACTTATGAGTGAGAACATGCGGTGTTTGGTTTTCTATTCTTGTGTCAGTTTGCTGAGAATGATGGTTTCTGGCTTCATCCATATCCCTGCAAAGGACATGAACTCATCCTTTTTTATGGCTGCATAGTATTCCATGATGTATATGTGCCACAATTTCTTCATCCAGTCTATTATTGATGGACATTTGGGTTGGTTCCAAGTCTTTGCTATTGTAAACAGTGTGGAGGCCATTATTCTAAGTGAAGTAACACAGGAGTGGAAAACAAAAAAAACATATATTCTTATTTATAAGTGGGAGCTAAGCTAAGAGTATACTAATGACATCATGGACTTTAGAGACTCAGAAGGTGGAGGGTAGGAAGGGGCTAGGGATTTTAAAAACTACCTATCAGGTACAATGTATACTACTAGGGTGAGGGATACACTAAAATCTCAGAATTCACCACTATATAATTCATTCATATAACAAAAACCACTTGTAACCTAAAAACTATTGAAAAATTTTTGTTTAAAGATTCGTCCCCACAGAGACTATGGGTCATCTAGTCCTCCATCCATCATCCACAAGCCCACATAGCTATTGGCAGCTACTCCAGAGTATGTAACAAGGTATAGGGGAACTTGATCTCCAGGGCAATCAACATAGCCCAGATCTTCACTCTGAAAATTTTTATTTCCATGTAATTGTTAACAGTTTGGGGGTGGGAGGGTTTCACAGACGCAGTAGCCCACATATCTCTTTTCCTTTATCTTAGATGATAAGTCCCTGAACAAGGTATAGATACCCATCAGAAATGTGTTGTATTAAGGCCACCAAGAAGTCCAAGGTAATGTCACAATTGCTGCAACTATGACAGTCATATCTGGAGAGTAACTGAAGACACTTTCCTGTAGCTCTGAGATATCATTAATGCCTGGTTTCTTTCTTTCCTAGATATATCTGTTATACTTAAAAACAAATGTTACTTGGGCAAGACCCACTTTATTGGTATTTTCACTTAGGACAAATCCCATGGTATGGAAGCCAGGGCATAACACCATCTGTCTTGCTTTGTTACTTTCTTAATGTATACTGGCAACCACTAACAAGCCAACAATAGTCTCTCAAATGGAGTATATCAGGTAGAAATATCAATCAAGTGCCATGAGCAAATCTCAAAGTGTGAAAACATTGTATTGCCACTGGGTCCTGCAAAAGTGTTAGTCACTGACACTTTCTCTCAAAACATAATGCAACAGTACCAGGATAAGAGAAAATCTGTCTGTACAGGTTGCTGAAGAGATTGTAACTCATGTTGTTGTCCAAAGTGTAAGCCTTTCAAGTAATCTTAGGTAATGTGCTAAGCAGGATTCCCATTGAAGGTATGAAACGCATCCAGTACTGAATGAGGTTATCATATTTTATGCCTCATGTGGGTTGCTGTAGATGTTGAGGCCATCAGTTTTTCTTTAAAAAGATTGTATTTTGGGCATTAGCCACATTCCTTCCATTCGTGGCTGGCTGCTAATGAGTCTGGGTTAATCTTCCAGCCCTGGTCTCTCGGTTTTCATACCATCTTTCTCAGGTATATAGTATGCTACCCATAGCCTGCCAATCTGTATAATGTCATCATATAAGGTTACCAGGACCCATTTGGTGAGGTTTCATCTTATTTTGGTCATGGACCATTTGCTGATAAAAAATTGCTTGGAAGTATAAGTCAGGCCGGGCACGGGGGCTCACGCCTGTAATCCCAGCACTTTGGGAGGCCTAGGTGGGCAGATCTCAAGGTCAGGAGTTCGAGACCATCATGGCTAACATGGTGAAACCCCATCTCTACTAAAAATACAAAAAATTAGCCGGGCATAGTGGCGCGCACCTGTAGTCTCAGATACTCGGGAGGCTGAGGCAGGAGAATCGCTTGAACCCAGGAGCCGGAGGTTGCAGTGAGCCGAGATTGTGCCACTGAACTCCAACCTGGGCAGCAGAATGAGACTCTGTCTCAAAAAAAAAAAAAAAGGATAGGTCATGTGGAGCAGCACAGTGGACATATATTGTCATAAGACCTTAAGAGCTTAATAAGGCAAATATGCTTTGATCATATGGTTTCAGTACTATCTGAAGAAAGAGTCACATTAATATGTCTACGACAGGATTCCAGGTTCTTCATTCTGTGCAATAGACTCCATAACTATGTGATGTCTGGAAGAGCAGGAAAGGTATAAGAAAAACTGCTACCATATTGATCTTATGGGTCAACACAGTGAGGTAGCAAGAACCACTGGATTCATGCCTGTAATCCCAGCACTTTAGGGGGCCGCGGTGGGCAGATCACCTGAGGTCAGGAGTTCGACACAAGCCTGGACAACATGGCGAAACCCAGTCTCTTCTAAAAGTACAAAAAAAAATTATCTAGGCATGGTGGCTTGTGCCTGTAATCCCAGCTACTTGGGAGGCTGAGACACAAGAATCGCTTGAATCTGCAAGGCAGAAGTTGCAGTGAGCTGAGATCACATCACTGCACTCCAGCCTAGGTGACAGAGTGAGACTGTGTCTCAAAAACAAAACAAAAAAGGACCATTAGATTATTTTGCCAGTAACACAGGGCTATTGTAGAGTAGTATTGTTTTGTGAAACATCTCTGCTTCCATTACTTCTTTGGTCAATGTGGGGTCCTCCTCTCACTACCAAACCCCAAATCACAGCATCCTACCACACTTGGTTGTTACCTCATGGCTGATCCAAGAAAGCCTGGTGGACTCTGATTACTCACTTATCCCGCTGCCACTGTTCTATACTAGAATTTCCCTATTGGAAACATCCATTAAAATCAAGAAAATAATTACAAATCTTAACACAACTCTTACCACAATACAATCACTAGTGCCAGTTATAACACCTTTCATATGTATTGACATGAAACAGCTAAACTATAGACATACCCAAGTCCATTATCCAATATGAGGATTATTTTCAATCAAGTCAAAGTAAAACTTTTATTGTGCTTTGGATGCATCAAAGCAACTGATATGGTTTGGCCATGTCCCCACCCAAAACTCATCTTGAATTGTAGCTCCCACAATTCTCATGTGTTGTGGGAGGGACCTGGTGGGAGGTAATTGAATCATTGAGACAGGTCTTTCCCATGCTGTTGTTATGATAGTGAATAAGTCTCATGAGATCAGATGGTTTGATATTGGGGAGTCTCCCTGCACAAGTTCTCTTCTCTTGTCTGCTGCCATGTGAGACATACCTTTTGCCTTCTGCCATGATTGTGAGGGCTCCCTCCCCAGCCACATGGAACTATGACTCCATTAAACCTCTTTTTCCTTATAAATAACCCAGTCTCGGGTATGTCTTTATCAGAAGCATGAAAATGTACTAACTCAGTAAATTGGTGTACTGATGTAGAGTGGGGTACTGCTGAAAAGATACCCAAAAATGTGGAAGCAACTTTGGAACTGGATAACAGATAGAAGTTGGAGCAATTTGGAGAGCCCAGAAGAAAACAGGAAGATGTGGGAAAGTTTGTACCTTGCTAGAGACTTGTTGAATGGCTTTGGCCAAAGTGCTGATAATGATATACACAATGAAATCCAGGCTAAAGTGGTCTCAGATGGAGATGAGAAACTAGCTGGGAACTGGATCAAAGGTGACTCCTGTTACGTTTTAGCAAAGAGATTGGCAGCATTTTGCCCCTGCCCTAGGGATGTGTGGAACTTTGAACTTAAGAGAGATGATTTAGGGTATCTGGTGGAAGAAATTTCTAAGCAGCAAAACTTCAAGAGGGGACTTCAGTTCTGTTAAAATCATTCAGTTTTAAATGGGAAAGAGAGCAAAAGTAGGAGCAAGAGGGAGAGAGCAAGATGCCACACATTTTTTTAACACTTTTAGTACTGGGATACATGTACAGAACATGCAGGTTTGTTATGTAGGTATACAAGTGCCATGGTAGTTTACTGCACCCATCAATCCGTCATCTACATTAGGTATTTCTCTTAATGCTATCCCTCCCCCAGCTCCTCACCCCACAACAGACCCTAGTGTGTGATGTTCCCCTCCCTGTGTCCTCATTGCTCAACTCCCACTTATGAGTGAGAACATGTAGTGTTTGGTTTTCTGTTCTTGTGTTAGTTTGCTGAGAATGATGGCTTTCAGCTTCATCCATGTTCCTCCAAAGGACATGAAGTCATCCTTTTAATGGTTGCATAGTATTCTATGGCATTTATGTGCCATGTTTTCTTTATCTAGTCTATCACTAGATCTGTGCCAAAGACAGCACCAAGGAGATGATGCTAAGCCATTCATGAGAAATCCACTACCAGCTACTTCTCACCAGGTCCCACAAACGACATGAGGATTATAATTCAACATGAGATTTTGGCAGGGACACACATCCAAACTATATTAACTAGCTATGCTGGCAGGGCCAAACTGCTCCAGGCCTCCAGGCAGGGTACTCAAGCAGGGCAGCAGGGGCTGTACTGTGGGCACCCTCCTGCAGTAGCATTCAGGCAGGCAGTTTTGGGAGGGGCATATGAATGAGGTGTAGCCCAGTTCTACAACAGTAGCAGCCCTGCTCTCTCCCAGCCCAGAAGACAGCAAGAACTGCAGCCACTGACTGCAAAATAGAAATCCCTGGAGAATAGGCAGCTATGGTCATGTTTTCCTGCAGGTGTACCACTCAGCAACCTTCTGTGCTTTGCACAGGTTCAAATCCTGCCACTGCCTGATCTCTGAGTGGCTCCCCTTGCTAGTTCAAATGTAAATGGAAGTCATGGAAACTCCTATGGTTAGGATCCCAGAAGTTAGCAGTGGGAGTCTGGTGCCCTGGAGTTCCTTCACTCACACTTTCCTTACATCTCATTCATGGCCAGGGACCTGTCCTCATGCCCAGTGTCTCTAAGGAGGCTTCCCAGCTTCCTCCCTCTTCAACTATGGTGCCTGTGTCACCTCTCTATCAATTTTCAGTGATTTCTCTCAAAAGATCTGTTCAAAGTGTGATGGTTTACTTGAAACTGTGGTTTCTCTCAGTGGAAGAGGCATTTTCCAGCCACATCTAGTAAGCCATATTGTCCTCTCCAACTCTGCTGAAAGCCTATCTTGAACTGGATGTTTAATGAAATATGTTTTCAGATTTGCCACACAGAGATTCAGCAAAGGCACTAAATGCCAAGATAATAAACATCTAGGATAAGAAAATACTAATCAACAAAACCTGATCAAAGCTGAGTCAGCATACATAATTCCTTTTGAACTCACGAATATGAAAAGGTGAGGTAGAAAAAGAGGAAAGAAACTTTGGAAGAAGTTATCAGGGACTTCCACCAAGATGGCAGAATAGGAACAGCTCTGGAGCGCAGTTCCCAGCAACAGCAATGCAGAAGGCAAGTGATCTCCGCATTTCCAACCAAGTTACCAGGTTCATCTTAATGGGACTGGTTAGACAGTGAGTGTAGCTCAAGGAGGGCAAACCAAAGCAGGTTGAGGTACTGCCTCATGCAGGAAGTGCAAGGGACCAGAGAACTCCCCCTCCTAGACAAGGGAAGCCATTAGGGACTTTTCCAGACACTCTGACATTCCAGCTCAGATACTGTGCTTTTCCCACAGTCTTTACAACCCATAGACCAGGATATTCTTGCTGATGCCTACAACACTGGTGCCCCAAGTTTCCAGCACAAAACTGGGTGACTGTTTTAGCCAGCGCCTGGAATGCCAGTGAGACAGCTCCACTCATTCCCTTGGGAAAAAAAGGGGGCTGAAGGCAGGGAGCCAAGTGATCTGGCTTCGCAGGTCCCACCCCCACAAAGACCAGCAAGCTAAGACCTACTGGCTTGAAATTCTTGCAGCCAGCACAGCAGTCTGAGCTAAACCTGGGATGGTCGAGCTCAGTGAGGGGAGGGGCATCCACCATTACTGAGGCAGTTGTAACCTTGCTTGTGTAAGCAAAGTCACTGGGAAGTTTACACAGCAGCTGGGTGGAACCCACAGTAGCTCAGCAAGGCCTCTGCAGACAGATTGTAACTAGATTCCCTTCTTGTCGGGCAGGGCATCTCTGAAAAAAGGCAGCAGCCCATCAGGGACTTATAAATAAAACCCCACCTTCCCAGGAAAAAGCACCTGGGAAAAGGGGTGGTTGTGAATTCCACCTTAGCAGACTTAAACATCCCTGCCCACCAGCTCTGAAGGGAGCAACAGAGCTCCCAACACAACACTTGAGCTCTGGTAAGGGACAGACTGCCTCCTCAAGTGGCTCCCTGACCCCCATATATCCTAAGAGACACCTCATACAGCAGAGCTCTGGCTGACACCTGGCAGGTACCCTTCTGGACAAAGATATCAGAGGAAGGAACAGGCAGCAATCTTTGCTGTTTTGCAGCTATCACGGGTAATTCCCAGGCAAGGAGGGTCTGGAGTGGACCTCCAGCAGTCCTGTAGAAGAGGGGCCTGACTGTTAGAAGGAAAACTAAAAAACAGAAAGAAGTAACTTCAACATCAACAGAAAGGATGACCACTCAGAGACCCCATCCGAAAGTCACCAACTTCAAAGACCACAGGTAGATAAATCCAGGAAGATGGTAAGAAACCAGTGCAAAAAGGCTGAAATCACCAAAAAGCAGAACACTTCTTCTCCTTCTTCTCCTCCAAGGGATCACAACTCCCTACTAGCAAGGGAACAAAACTGGATGGAGAATGAGTTTGACAAATTGACAGAAGCAGGCTTCCGAAGGTGGGTGAAAACAGACTTCTCCAATCTAAAAGAACATGTTCTAACCCAATACAAAGAAATTAAAAATGTGAGAAAAGATTAGATGAAATGCTAACTAGGATAACTAGCTTAGAGAAGAATGTAAACAACTTGATGGAGCTGAAAAACACAGCATGAGAACTTCACAAAGCATACAAAAGTTTCAATAGCCAAATTTATCAAGCAGAAGAAAGGGTATCAGAGACTGAAGATCAACTCAATGAAATAAAATGAGAAGGCAAGGTTAGAGAAAAAGGAGTAAAAGAAATGAACAAAGCCTCCAAGAAATATGGGATTCTGTGAAAAGACCTAATCTACACTTGACCAGTGTACCTGAATGTGACAGGGAGAATGAATCTAAGCTGGAAAACACTCTTCATGATATTATCCAGGAGAACTTCCCCAACATAGCAAAGCAGGCCAACATTCAAATCCAGGAAATACAGAGACCACCACAAAGATATTCCTCAAGAAGAGCAACCCCAAGACACATAATTGTCAGATTCACCAGAGTTGAAATGAAGGGAAAATTTTAAGGGCAGCCAGAGAGAAAGGTTGGGTGACTCACAAAGGGAAGCACATCAGACTCACAGCAGATCTCTTGGCAGAAACCCTACAAGCCAGAAGAGAGTGGGGGCCAATATTGAACATCCTTAAAGAAAATAACTTTCAACCCAGAATTTCACATCCAGCCAAACTAAGCTTCATAAGTGATGGAGAAATAAAATCCTTTACAGACAAGCAATTGCTGAGAGATTTTGTCACTACCAGACCTGACCTCCTGAGGGAAGCACTAAACACAGAAAGGAAAAGCCAGTACCAGTCACTGCAAAAAAGAACCAAATGGTAAAGACCAATGATGCAATGACGATATTACACCAACCAAAGGGCAAAACAACCAACCAGTAATAAAATGTCAGGATCAAATTCACACATTAACAGTATTAACATTAAATGTAAATGGACTAAATGCCCCAATCAAAAGACACAGACTGTCAAATTGGATAAAAAGCCAAGAACCATCAGTGTGCTGTATTTAGGAGACCCATCTCGAATCTTGGATCCAAGATGGCCGACCACTAACAGCTCAGGATTGTAGCTCCCAGTGAAAGCTCAGAGAACGAGACGACGCCACATCATTAGACGAATTTTCGTCACTCACCAATTAGCCGATTCCCAGTGGAGGAGCCCCACGGGTCGCCAGCGCGACTCTTGTGGCCGCCGCAGCGGTTTTGCCGGCGTCTCGGCGCAGCAGCTCTTCATGCAGAGCCAACGGGACTGCTTCCCCTACTGACTGGAGTTTGGAGCTCCAGGAAGTCAGAGCCGCTTGTTGCGGACTCAAGAGGGAAGCCAGACCAGAGATTCCCGGGCAGAAGAGCACCATCAGTCTTATCGCTGCTATTTAGGCTGCCACAGTGGGTTGCTCAGATCCCAGCACTGGGAATCAATAAGTCGGACGTCGACTCAGAAAACTAATTAGAAAGGCGGTTCATCTACAATGAAGGGAAAAAGACAGCCTAAGAAGGCCGAGTATACTCAAAATCAGAACCCATCAGCAACGGAACAAGCCCTGTTGGAAAAGGACTCATCAGCAACCGAACAAGCCCTGATGGAAGAGGACTCATCAGTAACGGAACAAGCCCTGATGGAAAAGGACTGTGTTCCATTATCTGAAGTAGGCTTTAAAACGTGGATGATAAGAAACTTCTGGGAGTTAAAGGAACTTGTTCTAACCCAATGTAAAGAAACTAAGAACTTGGAAAAAGGGTTCAATGAAATGTTGAAAATAATAGACAATATAGAGAGGAATACAAATGAACTTATGGAGTTGAAAAATACAACACGAGAACTTAGTGAAATATGTACAAGCTTAAACAGCCGAATGGATCAAGCAGAAGAAAGGGTATCAGAGGTCGAAGACCAACTTAATGAAACAAAAGGACAAGACAAGAATAGAGAAAAAAGGATAAAAAGGAATGAGCAAAGTCTCCAAGCAATATGGGACTATGTGAAAAGACCTAATATATGCTTGATTGGTGTACCTGAATGTGACGGAGAGAATGAAGTCAAGCTGGAAAATACTCTCCAGGACATTATCCAGGAAAATTTTCCTAATTTAGCAAAGCAGGACACTATTCAACCCCAGGCAATACAGAGAACACCACAAAGATATTCCTCAAGAAGACCAACCCCAAGGCACATAATCATTAGATTCACCAAGATCGAAACAAAGGAGAAAATATTAAGGGCAGCCAGAGAGAAAGATCAAGTCACCCATAAAGGTAAGCCTATTAGGCTTACAGCAGATCTCTCAATGGAAACCCTACAAGCTAGAAGAGAGTGGGGGCCAATATTCAATATACTTAATCAACAGAACTTTCAGCCCAGAATTTCATATCCTGCCAATTTAAGCTTTACATTTGAAGGAAAAATAAAATCTTTTATGAACAAGCAAGTACTCAGAGATTTTATTACCACCAGGCCTGCTTTACAAGAACTTCTAAAAGAAGCATTATACACAGAAAGGAACAACCAGTATGACCCTTTCTAAAAATATACCAAAAAGTAAAGAGCATTAACATAAAGAAGAATTTTTATCAACAAAAGGACAAAATAGCCAGTTAATAACAAATGGCAGCAACCCTAAATTTAAATCGACCAAATCTCCCAATCAAAAGATACAGACAAAATCTAATGGTATATCCAAAGATATACATAGACTCAAAATAAAGGGTTGGAAAAAAAAAAAAACAAAAACGTACCAACCAAATGGAGAGCAAAAATAAATAAATAAGAAGCAGGAGTTGCAATTTTCTCCATTTTAAACATATAAAATATGCATTAACCACTTTAAACACTCAAAATATTGATCGGCCATTATTGAAACCCATTTTAGGAATGAAGTAATATTCCTTTTTCCCTCTTTTTCTTTTTTTCCCCTTTTCTCTTTTTCCCTAAAAAATAAAAAAAAAAAAAAGGAGACCCATCTCATGTGCAAAGACACACATAGACTTAAAATAAAGGGATGGAAGAAGATTTACCAAGCAAATGGAGAGCAAAAAAAAGCAGGGATGGCAATCCTAGTATCTGATAAAATAGACTTTAACCAACAAAGATCAAAATAGACAAAGAAGGGCATTACATAATGGTAAAAAGATCCATACAACAAGAAGAACTAACTATCCTAAATATATATGCACCCAATATAGGAGCACCCATATACATAATGACCTACAAAGACACTTAGATACCTGCACAATAATAATGGGAGATTTTAACACTCCACTGTGAATATTAGACAGATCAACAAGACAGAAAATCAACAAGGATATCCATGACTTGAACTCAGATCTGGACCAAGCAAATGTAATAAACAATTACAGAACTCTCAACCCCAAATTCACAGAATATACATTCTTCTCAGCACCACATTGCACTTACTCTAAAATTGGAAGTAAATCACTCCTCAGCAAATGCAAAAGAAAGGAAATCATAACAAACAGTCTCTCAGACCACAGTGCAATCAAATTTGAACTCCGAATTCAGAAACTAAGAACCTCACAACTTCACGGAAACTGAACAACTGGCTCTGTATGTCGACTGTATAAACAATGAAATGAAGGTAGAAATAAAGATGTTCTTTGAAATCAATGGGAATGAAGTCACAATGTACCAGAATCTCTGGGACACATTTAAAGCAGTGTCCAGAGGGAAATTCGTAGCAATAAATGCCCACACAAGGAGCAAGGAAAGGTCTAAAATCAACACCTATCATCAAAATTGAAAGAGTTAGAGGAGCAAGATCAAAAAAACTCAAAAGCTAGCAGAAGACAAGAAATAATTAAGATCAGAGCAGAGCTGAAGGAAACAGAGACACAAAACCCTTCAAAACATCAACAAATCAAGGGGCTGGTTTTTTTAAGAGATCAACAAAATAGACTGCTAGCCAGACTAATAAAAAAGAAAAGAAAGAAGAATCAAATAGATGCAATAAAAAACGATAAAGGGGACATCACCACTGATTCCACAGAAAGAGAAAAATCATCAAAGATTACTACAAACAACTCTATGCAAATAAACCAGTAAATCTGAAGAAATGGATAAATTCCTTGACACTTGCACTCTCCCAAGACTAAACCAGGAAAAAGTTGAAACCCTGAATAGACCAATGACAAGGGCTGAAGTTGAGGCAACAATTAATAGCCTACCAACTAAAAAAAGCCCAGGTCCAGATAGGTTTACAGCCGAATTCTACCAGACATACAAAGAGGAGCTGGTACCACTCCATCAGAAACTATTCCAAACAATACAAAAAGAGGGAATCCTCCCCAACTCATTTTATGAGACCAAAATCATCCTAATACCAAAGCCAGGCAGAGACACGACTAAAAAAGAAAACTTCAGGCCAATATCCATGATGAACATCAACGCAAAAATCTTCAATAAAATACTGGCAAAAAGAATGCAACACCACATCAAAAACCTTATTCATCAAGATCAAGTAGGCTTCATCTCCGAGATGCAAGGCTGGTTCAACATTCGCACATCTATAAACATAATCCATCACTTATAAACAGAACCAAAGACAAAAACCACATGATTATATCAATAGATGCAGAGAAGGCCTTTGACAAAATTCACCAGCTCTTTATGTTAAAAACTTGCAATAAACTAGGTATCAACAGTTTATTTTATTATTTTATTATCTCAAAATAATAAAAGCTGTTTACCACAAACCCACATCTAATATCATACTGAATGGGCAAAAACCAGAAGCATTCCCTTTGCAATTGGTACTAGACAAGGATGCCCTCTCTCACCACTCCTATTCAATATAGTATTGGAAGTTCTAGCCAGAGCAATCAGGCAAGAAAAAGAATTAGGAAAGGAGAAAGTCAAATTGTCTCTATTTGCAGATGACATGATTGTATATTTAGAAGACCCCATCATCTCAGCCCAAATTCTCCTGAAACTGATAAGCAACTTCAGCAAAGTCTCAAGATACAAAATCAACGTGCAGAAATCACAAGTACTCCTATACACCAATAACAGACTTAAAGAGAACCAAATCAAGAATGAACTGCCATTCACAATTGCTACAAAGAGAATAAAATACTAGGAATACAATCAACAAAGGATGCAAAGGGCCCCTTCAAGGAGAACTACAAACCACTGCTCAAGGAAATAAGAGAGGACACAAACAGATGGAAAAACATTCCAGGCTCACAGTTAGGAAGAATAAATATTGTGAAAACGGCCATACTTCACAAAGTAATTTATAGATTCAATGGTAATCCCATCTAGCTACCTATGACCCTCTTCACAGAACTGGAAAAAACCACCTTAAACTTCATATGAAACCAAAAGAGAGCCCACGTAGCCAAGTCAATTCTAAGCAAAAAGAACAAAGCCAGAGGCATCACACTACCTGACTTCAAACTATACTACAAGGCTACAGCAATCAAAGCAGCATAGTACTGGTACCAAAACAGAGATATAGACCAATGGAACAGAACAGAGGCCTCAGAGGCAACACCATACATCTACAACCATCTGATCTTTGACAAACCTGACAAAAACAAGCAATGTGGAAAAGATTCCCTGTTTAATAAATGGTGTTAGGAAAACTGCTAGCAGTGTACAGAAAGCAGAAACTGAACCCTTTCCTGATACCTTACACTAAAATTAATTTCAGATGGATTAAAGACTTAAACATAAGTCTAACACCATAAAAACCCTAGAAGAAACCCTAGGCAAAACCATTCAGGACATAGGCATAGACAAGGACTTCATGACTAAAACACCAAAATCACTGGCAACAAAAGCCAAAATAGAAAAATGGGATCTAATTAAACTCCAGAGCTTCTGCACAGCAAAAGAAACAAACATTAGAATGAACCAGCAACCAAGAGAATGGGAAAAAATTTTTGCAATCTACCCATCTGACAAAGGACTAATATCCAGAATCTACAAAGAACTAAAACAGATTTATGAGAAAAAAAACAAACAAACCCATTCAAAAGTGAGCAAAGGATATGAACAGACACTTTTCAAAGGAAGACATTTATGAGGCCAACAAACATACGAAAAAATGCTCATCATCACTGGTCATTAGAGAAATGCAAATCAAAAGCACATTGAGATACCATCTCATGCCAGTTAGAATGGCAATAATTAAAAAATCTGGAGACAACAGATGCTGGAGAGGATGTGGAGAAATAGGAACACTTTTATACTGTTGGTGGGAATGTAAATTAGTTCAACCATTGTGGAAGACAGTGTGGCGATTCCTCAAGGATCTGGAAATAGAAATTCCATTTGACCCAGCAATCCCATTACTGGGTATATATCCAAAGGATTATAAATAGTTCTATTATAAAGACATATGCACACGTATGTTCATTGCAGCACTGTTTACAATAGTGAAGACTTGGAACCAACTCAAATGCCCATTAATGATAGACTGGACAGGGAAAATGTGGCATATATATACCATGGAATACTATGCAGCCATAGAAAAGGATGAGTTTGTGTCCTTTGTAGTTACATAGATGAACCTAGAAACCATCATTCTCAGCAAACTGACACAAGAACAGAAAATCAAACACCACATGTTCTCACTCATAGGTGGGTGTTGAACAATGAAAATACATGGGTACAGGGAGGGGAGTATCACACACTGAGATCTGTTGGTGGGGACTAGGGGAGGGACAGTGAGGGGTAGGGAGTTGGAGAGGGATAACATAGGGAGAAATGTCAGAGATAGGTGACGAGGGGATGGAGGCAGCAAACCACATTGCCATGTATGTACCAATGCAACAATCCTGCATGTTCTTCACATGTACCCCAGAACCTAAAGTGCAATGAAAAATCTATTTTTAAAAAAAAAAAAGTGCTGCCTTTCCAATAATCTTATGTAATGGGATGAACAGGGTCCCCTTGAGATATGAAATTCATGTGATACTGGTCAAATATGTCATATGCTATGCCATACTTGGGTTTTCAGAAGGTTTAAGGCCAACAATTTTTCTTGAACGGGCTCTAAGATTGTTATCTGGGCAGCAACCTACATGATTCACCCCAAGTGTATCTGGGTGGCAGGCCACTTATTCTTGTCAGAATTAAACTTTCAGTGCTGGTTATTCAAATTTCAACTGTATAACTAAAATAG
This sequence comes from Callithrix jacchus, assembly GCF_049354715.1. Classification (NCBI taxonomy): domain Eukaryota; kingdom Metazoa; phylum Chordata; class Mammalia; order Primates; family Cebidae; genus Callithrix; species Callithrix jacchus. The sequence goes on from NC_133524.1 coordinate 24,329,783, forward strand.
AAAATATGGTGTCTTTGCTGCTTCTAATCAGAATACAGTCACCATTTATTGGTACCAGGACTCTGGTGAGAACTCAGTCTTTTGAAGATCTTGACCAATCCACTGGTGAGAAATCGTGTAGTGTTAAGTCTCTATATGGCAGAACAGAGAGCTTACTTTGCATGCTAAGCCCCATAAAGGTTCTGATCCTCTGATTATAGTGGGATATGAAGAAAACAGTAACATATCCAGCATTACATACAAGGCCCTTCAATCTGTACAATGGACTTTGCGACCACTGTGATATCTAAAACAACAGGGGCAAGGAAGATTGGCTGCCACAAAAAGCTTGCCGTAATCCACAGTAAGGGGTCAAGCAGCACTGGTTTTTCTCACTGGTCACATGAGGCTATTGTAGTGTGCTACAGTCTCTTTAAGCAACTCTGCATCTATAAGTTCCTTGATAAGTGTAGGAATCTCTTATCACTTAGTATCTAACATAGAATGCTACATTGCTTTATTGATCATTATGGCTTAGTGGAGATGTCCATGGGCTTAAGGTTTTCTGTTTGTTTCACTACTACTGTTCTAATCATAGCATTTCCCCATTGGGAACAACTCTTATAATCAAGAAAAGAATCACACACACTTAACACAATTATCCCCCAAAATACTCAGAAATGTCAATTACAACAACTTGCATGTGTATTGGTCCATAAAAACAGAGCCATAAACTCCTATCAGTTCATAGTACAATCTGAGAGGTATTTCAACATTCAGAGTAAATTTGTGACCATGCCTATGGATACTTCCACTCAGCAGTGTGACTTCTGCCTCATGTCCATAACGATCGAGAAAGTTTAAAATATGTCTACTGTCAAGTCCCCCCAACATCCTTTGACCAGTAGGCAAAGCCTTCTGGTCCAGTTAGAGAAGGTTCACAGTCTTTAACTCTACCTTAGAACTTCTTTTAAGAACAAGAAATGGTGGTGTTGGATCTTTTAAACATTAGTCAGAAGAAAACAGATCTCAGAAAGATTTTTTAGGTGTTCTAGTTCCTCCTCTAAACATTACCCGGGTGCTTAAGGGATCAGTTGCTAGAATACTGGAACAGTCAATAGACCATTGGGTGATTTTCAGTCTCCCCTCCAGCACAATTGATAGAGCTCCCACATTTGCTACTCAAGGAGGAATCTTCTATAGTTCATTAAAGTTTTGACCAAACCTATGCTTAATGTTTCTCCATTTCTGTTCATTGGAAAACCAGGCCTCAGTACATTTCTGTAAATGACTACCATTGATCAGCAGGGAGGAATTCATCTATGGCCAGCGCTAGTAGTCAGAGTAATGGAGTTATTTCTCAATGACACAGATGAGTGCACGATAACTACGTAACACTTTCATTAGATTTATGTGGTCCTACCCACTTTATGTCTAGCTCGAACCGCCTTTGCAACTCCGCAAGGAGCTCAGGACAGTGGGGAAATATCACTTGGCCCCATGTCACCAAACATTTGGGCAGCATGGTCTTACAGTGTGCCAGAGCTGTGAACACTAACATGATTTCTATTCTGTAGCTCTCTTCTGGAGGTAAACTGACAGGAAAAACCTTATATCTCAAAAGACCACAGAGGGGAAGAGAAGTACCCCATGACAGCCTTTAATAAGAGATAAAGAGGCAAGTGGGAGATAGCATTTGGAGCAATTCTTCACATGGCTCCCACTGTCCTGCATTTTAGAGGGATCACAAAGTGTTCTGTCACACTCAGAGAACTTTGCTGAAGCTTATCCCTCTGTGGCTTAAACAGATATGTTCAAGGTCACCAGGGCAAAAATGCAGAGCAATGCCCTACATGTGGGTGATACCAGGACATTCCTCCTCCTCAGACACTCACAAGTCATACCATCTATGAAAGAAGCTAAGACTGTCCATCACCTACCACCTGTTTCTCTATGCTCAGTCATATGACTGGAGACCCATGATAGATTATGAAATGAGTGATTGGATGGCTGACACAAGAACAACAGCTTCTGAGAGCTGCAGTCATGATCCTGACTTACTGGGACACAGATACCAAGTGATTTATACAGGAAAAGAATCTGGGACAGGAGTTGCTCCTTTTACAAGAGAAGAAGTGGGCTTCCTTGTGAGTTAATTACAATTAATTCTACCTCCTGTAGAAGAAACATCTGTGCTCTCCATGTAGATAACGTGGACCCTGAGAAAAGTATTATGGTGGGCTTTTTTCTACCCTGAAGAGGAAGGGACAAATTTTACTTCCCCCTTTACTTCAAGCAAGTGACAAGGAACTTAAGAAAGCTGGCCTTATATCCCCTGGAACTTACAGAAACACAGGGGTAATATCTAACTCTCACAAATGAAGTCAAAGTGTTGGGCTGGAGGGCCCCCTTCCAGAAAGTACAATGAGAAGGTTAGCTTGGGAGTGAACTACAAATGTACCATACACAAAATAAAGCCTGTGCTTTCCAATGTCCACATATAGGCACAATGAGGGTGAGTGGCCTGAGACGGTATTAAATGAAAACACCACAAAAAGCCCTTGGAAAGAAAGAAGAGGGTACAACAGAGAGATGGCTCACAAAATTCAAGAAGGTAGAACATTTCTATTGGGCACTCAAAGGAAGGCATGATCCTACAAGTCTATAGTATAGGATATTAAACAGGATATTAAACAAATACCTTCTCAGGGAAAAGACTTGTCAGAGGCACAAACACCAGAATAATAAAAAACAAATACTCCCATATTCTAAAGTAAGATGTTATCGATTCATTAATTACCCAGATTTGATCATTACATGATATATACATGTATCAAAACATCACATTGTAATATACACAATTATTGTGTCAATTAAAACTAAAATAATTTTTAAGTGGAATCAAATGAATATTATTAGACCACCATCCACCACGGAGATATTAAATAGTTGAGGCTGGGCACAGTGGCTCACGTTTATAATCCCAACACGTTGAGATGCCAAGGCAGAAAGATTGTTTAAGCCCAGGAGCTCACAACCAGCCTGGGCAACATAGAAAGATCCTGTCTCTAAAAAAAATTTTTTTTTAATTAGCCAGATGTAGTGGCACACACCTGTAGTCCTAGCTACTCAGGAAGCTGAGGCAGAAGAATTACTTGAGCCCAGGAATTCGAGGTTTCAGTAAGCTATAATCACTCCATTGCACCCCAGCCTGGGCAACAAAGCAAGACCTTGTCTCACAAATAAATAAATAAATAAATAATTGACATGGAAGAAGCAAATATAATTTAGGGAGAAAGCTGTCAGTGTATTGAGCATTTTATCCCCAGGGATAGGGACTGTTTCTTCCTCACTACAAATTACTCACTGACTGCAAATAAAGAGCTTCAGAAAACTTGACTGATGCCCTCGTAGGTTGGTTGAGAAACATATAACTAACGTCTGACTCACGTCAGTAAAATTAACATGCTGGGGCTAGAAGTACCCCTAAAGAAGGGAGAGTAATGGTGTACCTTTGATTGAAAAACAAATTCAACCTTCACAGAAGCAAGATCTTTGATTTCCAGGGTTGATATATGGACCTTGGGAAAAAGAGTGACCTGAGAATAACTTAAAAGATATGTCAATCAAAAAAATCTGCTGGAGAAGCAAATGATCCCAAAAGAGTTGAAGGTCATAAAAGGCCTCAAAACTGAGTGAGAACCTAGTGATCAGTCAGATAAAAGGCAATCTATGTGACAGGAACATGAAGTCTGAGATCCCTATAGAAAATGAAAATGTCCCCACAAGAGGTTCTGCTCAGTATTTCCTCCATATCTCAGAGTCCAAGGCCCACGTTACAATTTAGCCAGCAGCTACGCAAGAATGTGCCCTTCTGGAATCTTCTTCTTTCTGAGTTTGGTATCAATGAAAATGAACAGTTGGAGAGAAGATGGAAAAAAGGCAAAGCCTGTTTGCCTATTTCTACCCAAATTCCATGTATAAATAACACTTGCAGAATTCCAGTCTTTAATCTGGCCTCAGTAGGGAGTGGAAGATAATTCCCAAGATACAGAAATTAGGATTTTGATTATACACTGTAATCAGCTTCACACAGATTGCAAATGGCTACAGAACATTTGGCTTCATAAGAGGAAACAGAGTCTATGGGACCTTCCTGGACTTTCATCACAGACATGGAAACAACAGATCCAAGCCAGTTTGCACAGTGAAAAAGAAAAAGAATGCAGTGACTTTCTCTTGGAATTCATCAAAAGGAATTTGAATGAAGAAACAGTGGTGAATTTCCAATGTGAATATCCTCCAAATTTATTTGACAAACTGGAATTCAGAGTGAGTGCTACAGGAGAGCAATCTTCATATGCACTACCTGATATCACAAGATACATTGTGACTTCTCAGCTATCCACAAATATGTTTTTTAATAATGTACAGGGCCTTCAAAATGACAAAAGAAAAGACCTGAAAGCTGGATGCGGTGGCTCATGCCTATAATCCCAGCACTTTGAGAGGTTGAAGAGGGCAGATCACTTGAGATCAGGGGTTCAACATCAGCTTGACCAACATGGTGAAACCCCATCTCCACTAAAAATACAAAAATTAGCCAGGTGTGGAGGTGCGTGACTATAGTTCCAGCTACTCGGTAGGCTAAAACACGAGAATTGCTTGAACCTGGGAGATGGAGTGGCAGTGAGCCAAGATCACATCACTACACTCCAGCCTGGGCAACAGAGCAAGACTCCATCTCAACAAAAGAGAAAGAAGAGAGAGAAGAGAAGAGAAGAGAAGAGAAGAGAAGAGAAGAGAAGAGAAGAGAAGAGAAGAGAAGAGAAGAGAAGAGAAGAGAAGAGAAGAGAAGAGAAGAGAAGAGAGAAAGGAGAAAGAAAGAAAAAGGAAGAAAAGGAAGGAGACAAGATCTGGAACATGAACATGTCACATTACAGTAGGCAAATAGAGTAAAAATGCAGAATCTGGTATTATCCAAAATAAAGGCTTACCCATCTGGCCAGTATGATTGGACTAGGTGCCTGAAGCTGCAGTAAAATCAATAACCAACAAATACCAAGTTTTTTTCTTTTTTTTTTTTAATTTTTTATTGGATTATAGGTTTTGGGGTACATGAGCAGAGCATGCAAGACAGTTGCGTAGGTACACACATGGCAGTGTGCTTTGCTTTTCTTCTCCCCTTCACCCACATTTGGCATTTCTCCCCAGGCTATCCCTCCCCACCTCCCCCTCCCACTGGCCCTCCCCTTTTCCCCCCAATAGACCCCAGTGTTTAGTACTCCCCTTTCTGTGTCCATGTGTTCTCATTTTTCATCACCCACCTATGAGTGAGAATATGCGGTGTTTCATTTTCTGTTCTTGTGTCAGTTTGCTGAGGATGATGTTTTCCAGATTCATCCATGTCCCTACAAACGACACGAACTCATCATTTCTGATTGCTGCATAATATTCCATGGTGTATATGTGCCACATTTTTCCAATCCAGTCTATTATCAATGGGCATTTGGGTTGATTCCAGGTCTTTGCTATTGTAAACAGTGCTGCAATGAACATTCGTGTACATGTGTCCTTATAGTAGAACGATTTATAGTCTTTTGGATATATACCCAGTAATGGGATTGCTGGGTCAAATGGAATTTCTATTTCTAAGGCCTTGAGGAATCGCCACACTGTCTTCCACAATGGTTGAACTAATTTACACTCCCACCAACAGTGTAAAAGTGTTCCTTTTTCTCCACATCCTCTCCAGCATCTGTTGTCTCCAGATTTTTTAATGATCGCCATTCTAACTGGCGTGAGATGGTATCTCAATGTGGTTTTGATTTGCATCTCTCTGATGACCAGTGACGATGAGCATTTTTTCATATGATTGTTGGCCTCATATATGTCTTCTTTCGTAAAGTATCTGTTCATATCCTTTGCCCACTTTTGAATGGGCTTGTTTGTTTTTTTCCTGTAAATCTGCTTGAGTTGTTTGTAAATTCTGGATATCAGCCCTTTGTCAGATGGGTAGACTGCGAAAATTTTTTCCCATTCTGTTGGTTGCCGATCCACTCTAGTGACTGTTTCTTTTGCCGTGCAGAAGCTGTGGAGTTTCATTAGGTCCCACTTGTCTATTTTGGCTTTTGTTGCCAATGCTCTTGGTGTTTTGTTCATGAAGTCCTTGCCTACTCCTATGTCCTGGATAGTTTTGCCTAGATTTCCTTCTAGGGTTTTTATGGTGCCAGGTCTTATGTTTAAGTCTTTAATCCATCTGGAGTTAATTTTAGTGTAAGGTGTCAGGAAGGGGTCCAGTTTCTGCTTTCTGCACATGGCTAGCCAGTTTTCCCAACACCATTTGTTAAACATGGAATCCTTGCACCATTGCTTGTTTTTGTCAGGTTTATCAAAGATTGTATAGTTGTATGTATGTTGTGTTGCCTCCGGTGCCTCTGTTTTGTTCCATTGGTCTATATCTCTGTTTTGGTACCAGTACCATGCTGTTTTGATTACTGTAGCCTTGTAGTATAGTTTGAAATCCGGTAGTGTGATGCCCCCCGCTGTGTTCTTTTTGCTTAGAATTGACTTGGCTATGCGGGCTCTCTTTTGGTTCCATATGAAGTTCATGGTGGTTTTTTCCAGTTCTGTGAAGAAAGTCAATGGTAGCTTGATGGGGATAGCGTTGATTCTGTAAATTACTTTGGGCAGTATAGCCATTTTCACGATATTAATTCTTCCTAACCATGAACATGGAATGTTTCTCCATCTGTTTGTGTCCTCTCTGATTTCGTTGAGCAGTGGTTTGTAGTTCTCCTTGAAGAGGTCCCTTACGTTCCTTGTGAGTTGTATTCCAAGGTATTTTATTCTTTTTGTAGCAATTGCGAATGGCAGTTCGCTCTTGATTTGGCTTTCTTTAAGTCTGTTATTGGTGTAGACGAATGCTTGTGATTTTTGCACATTGATTTTATATCCTGAGACTTTGCTGAAGTTGTTTATCAGTTTCAGGAGTTTTTGGGCTGAGGCGATGGGGTCTTCTAGGTATACTATCATGTCGTCTGCAAATAGAGACAATTTGGCTTCCACCTTTCCTATTTGAATACCCTTTATTTCTTTTTCTTGCCTGATTGCTCTGGCTAGAACTTCCAGTACTATATTGAATAGGAGTGGTGAGAGAGGGCATCCTTGTCTAGTACCAGATTTCAAAGGGAATGCTTCCAGTTTTTGCCCATTCAGTATGATATTGGCTGTTGGTTTGTCATAAATAGCTTTTATTACTTTGAGATACGTTCCATCGATACCGAGTTTATTGAGGGTTTTTAGCATAAAGGGCTGTTGAATTTTGTCAAATGCCTTCTCTGCGTCAATTGAGATAATCATGTGGTTTTTGTTTTTGGTTCTGTTTATGTGGTGAATTACGTTGATAGACTTGCGTATGTTGAACCAGCCTTGCATCCCCGGGATGAATCCTACTTGATCATGATGAATAAGTTTTTTGATTTGCTGTTGCAATCGGCTTGCCAATATTTTATTGAAGATTTTTGCATCTATGTTCATCATGGATATTGGCCTGAAGTTTTCTTTTCTCGTTGGGTCTCTGCCGGGTTTTGGTATCAGGATGATGTTGGTCTCATAAAATGATTTGGGAAGGATTCCCTCTTTTTGGATTGTTTGAAATAGTTTTAGAAGGAATGGTACCAGCTCCTCCTTGTGTGTCTGGTAGAATTCGGCTGTGAACCCATCTGGACCTGGGCTTTTTTTGTGAGGTAGGCTCTTAATTGCTGCCTCAACTTCAGACCTTGTTATTGGTCTATTCATAGTTTCAGCTTCCTCCTGGTTTAGGCTTGGGAGGACACAGGAGTCCAGGAATTTATCCATTTCTTCCAGGTTTACTAGTTTATGTGCATAGAGTTGTTTGTAATATTCTCTGATGATGGTTTGAATTTCTGTGGAATCTGTGGTGATTTCCCCTTTATCATTTTTTATTGCATCTATTTGATTGTTCTCTCTTTTATTTTTAATCAATCTGGCTAGTGGTCTGTCTATTTTGTTGATCTTTTCAAAAAACCAGCTCTTGGATTTATTGATTTTTTGAAGGGTTTTTCGTGTCTCAATCTCCTTCAGCTCAGCTCTGATCTTAGTAATTTCTTGTCTTCTGCTGGGTTTTGAGTTTTTTTGATCTTGCTCCTCTAGCTCTTTCAATTTTGACGATAGGGTGTCAATTTTGGATCTCTCCATTCTCCTCATATGGGCACTTATTGCTATATATTTTCCTCTAGAGACTGCTTTAAATGTGTCCCAGAGGTTCTGGCACGTTGTGTCTTCATTCTCATTGGTTTCGAAGAACTTCTTTATTTCTGCCTTCATTTCGTTGTTTACCCAGTCAACATTCAAGAGCCAGTTGTTCAGTTTCCATGAAGCTGTGCGTTTCTGGGTCGGTTTCTGAATTCTGAGTTCTAACTTGATTGCACTATGGTCTGAGAGGCTGTTTGTTATGATTTCAGTTGTTTTGCATTTGTTGAGCAGTGCTTTACTTCCAATTATGTGATCAATTTTAGAGTAGGTGTGATGTGGTGCTGAGAAGAATGTGTATTCTGTGGATTTGGGGTGGAGAGTTCTGTAAATGTCCACCAGGTTTGCTTGCTCCAGGTCTGAGTTCAAGCCCTGGGTATCCTTGTTGATTTTCTGTCTGGTTGATCTGTCTAGTATTGACAGTGGAGTGTTAAAGTCTCCCACTATTATTGTGTGGGAGTCTAAGTCCTTTTGTAAGTCATTAAGAACTTGCCTTATGTATCTGGGTGCTCCTGTGTTGCGTCCATATATGTTTAGGATCGTTAGCTCTTCTTGTTGTATCGATCCTTTTACCATTATGTAATGGCCTACTTTGTCTCTTTTGATCTTTGTTACTTTAAAGTCTATTTTATCAGAGATGAGAATTGCAACTCCTGCTTTTTTTTGCTTTCCATTAGCTTGGTAAATCTTCCTCCATCCCTTTATTTTGAGCCTTTGTGTATCCTTGCATGTGAGATGGGTTTCCTGGATACAGCACACTGATGGGTTTTGGATTTTTATCCAATTTGTCAGTCTGTGTCTTTTGATTGGTGCATTTAGTCCATTTACATTTAGGGTTAATATTGTTATGTGTGAATTTGATACTGCCATTTTGATGCTAAGTGGCTGTTTTGCCTGTTAGTTGTTATAGTTTCTTCATTATGTTGAAGCTCTTTAGCATTCAGTGTGATTTTGGAATGGCTGGTACTGGTTGATCCTTTCTATGTGTAGTGCCTCTTTTAGGAGCTCTTGTAAAGCAGGCCTGGTGGTGACAAAATCTCTGAGTACTTGCTTGTTCGCAAAGGATTTTATTCTTCCTTCACTTCTGAAGCTCAGTTTGGCTGGATATGAAATTCTGGGTTGAAAGTTCTTTTCTTTAAGAATGTTGAATATTGGCCCCCACTCTCTTCTGGCTTGTAGTGTTTCTGCCGAGAGATCTGCTGTGAGTCTGATGGGCTTCCCTTTGTGGGTGACCCAACCTTTCTCTCTGGCTGCCCTTAGTATTCTCTCCTTTATTTCAACCCTGTTGAATCTGACGATTATGTGCCTTGGGGTTGCTCTTCTTGCGGAAAATTTTTGTGGTGTTCTCTGTATTTCCTGCAATTGAGTGTTGGCCTGTCTTGCTAGGTGGGGGAACTTTTCCTGGATGATGTCCTGAAGAGTATTTTCCAGCTTGGATTCATTCTCTTCGTCCCCTTCTGGTACACCTATCAAACGTAGGTTAGGTCTTTTCACATAGTCCCACATTTCTTGGAGACTTTGTTCATTCCTTTTTGCGCTTTTTTCTCTGATCTTGGTTTCTCGTTTTATTTCATTGAGTTGGTCTTCGACTTCAGATATTCTTTCTTCTGCTTGGTCAATTCGGCTATTGAAACTTGTGTTTACTTCGCGAAGTTCTCGTATTGTGTTTTTCAGCTCCTTTAATTCATTCATATTCCTCTCTAAGGTATCCATTCTTGTTATCATTTCCTCGAATCTTTTTCAAATCTTTTTTCAAGGTTCTTAGTTTCTTTGCATTGATTTAATACATGATCTTTTAGCTCACAAAAGTTTCTCATTATCCATCTTCTGAAGTCTAACTCCGTCATTTCGTCACAGTCATTGTCCGTCCAGCTTTGCTCCCTTGCTGGTGAGGAGTTTTGGTCCTTTCTAGGAGGCGATGTGTTCTGGTTTCGGGTGTTTTCCTCCTTTTTGCGCTGGTTTCTTCCCATCTTTGTGGATTTGTCCGCTGGTCGTCTGCGTAGTTGCTGACTTTTCGTTTGGGTCTCTGAGTGGACACCCAGAATGTTGATGATGAAGTATTTCTGTTGCTTTGTTTTCCTTCTACAAGTCTAGCCCCTTCGCTGTACGACTGCTGAGGTCCGCTCCAGACCCTGCTTGTCTGGGGTGCACCTCTAGTAGCTGTGGCACAGCGAGGGATGCTACCAGTTTCTTTTTCTGCTCTCTTTGTCCCAGGATGATGCCTGCCTAATGTCAGTCTTTTGGATATAGAGGGGTCAGGGAGCTGCTTGAGGAGACAGTTTGTACTTTATAGGGGTTTAATTGCTGAGCTGTGCACTCTGTTGTTCATTCAGGGCTGTTAGGCTACTATGTTTGATTCTGCTGCAACTGAGCTCATTAAAAAACCCCGTTTTTTTTTGTTTTTTTTGTTTTCTCTAATGCTCTGTGTTGAGGGGTTTGGGCTTTATTTTTGGATGTCCGATCAGGTGTCCTGCCCAGCTAGAAGGCAGACTAGCCACTGTTTGGCTGCCGAGGCTCCGCCCTGCTGTTGTGTGATTCGTGCTGTTCCTGCCGGCTCTGCTGTGGTCTCCGCCACGCCCTGCGGCGGAGTCTCTTTGTTGTAGCATGTTGCCTCAGCAACGGCAGGCTGCGTCAGCAGTGGGCGTGTATCACAGTAGGGACGGGTTGCCTCGGCAACGGCTGGCTGCGTCAGCAATGGGCGTGTATCTCAGTTGGGGCGGGTTGCCTCGGTAGTGGTGGACGCCCCTCCCCCACAGAGCGTCTCGGACCGTCTGCTCGGGATAGTTTGAAATCGTGGTTTTGTTCGTCCCACTGGGTATCCCAATTCCTGCAATCCCCTGGGCTGGGCTACTGTCCAAGTCTCATTCAGTCTCAAGTCCAGCCCTCTCAAGTCTCAGGTTGCCGGTTCAACAGGGCACCGGGACAAGCGCACCCTGTGGGGATTGCTGGGTAGGGCCGGCCGCCGCCGCCCCGGCTGCCGGCTTCGCCAGGCAGACCTACTGCCTGGCGTCCCATGTCTTTTTTATACTTGGGAGTTTCCCCATTCTGTGGGCAACAAAGATCAGTCTGGAAATGCAGCACTGACTCACTGTTTGCAGATTCAACGAGAAGAGCTCCAATCCTGGGTTGTTCTCACAGCGCCATCTTGAGTCCTCTGGAACACACTTTTTAAACTCAAATACCAAGTTTTTTAAGGAATCTTGAAATATACATAACAGGCTCTATAAGAAAATCCACAAGACTAAAAACTCTGGCTTGAAAGTACAGGGACAATTGGCTTTCCCTCACTTTATCCTACCATGACTTCCTGGTATTCTCCTATGTCATGAGATGCCACGCCCGCATAATTTTTGCATTTTTAGTAGAGACAGGATTTCACCATGTTGGCCACACTGGTCTGAAACTCCTGACCTCAAGTGATCCGCCCGCCTCAGCCTCCCAAAGTGCTAGGATTACAGGCATGAGCCACTGAGCCCAGCCTACTTCCATATTGCAAAGTGAGTTACTAGGCCAATTTAAAAACAAATGGGGAGGGGACTCAAGATGGCGCTGTGAGAACAACCCAGGATTGGAGCCCGCGTTGAATCCGCAAACGGTGAGTCAGTGCTGCATTTCCAGACTGATCTTTGTTGCCCACAGAACGGGGAAACTCCCAAGTATAAAAAGACACGGGACGCCAGGCAGTAGGTCTGCCTGGCGAAGCCGGCAGCCGGGGCGGCGGCGGCCGGCCCTACCCAGCAATCCCCACAGGGCGCGTTTGTCCGGGTGCCTTGTTGAACCGGCAGCCTGAGACTTGAGAGGGCTGGACTTGAGACTGAATGAGACTTGCACAGTAGCCCAGCCCAGGGGATTGCAGGGACAGATCGTTTGGGATACCCAGTGGGACGAACAAAACCGCGATTTCAAACTATCCCGGGCAGACGGTCTGAGACGCTCTGTGGGGGAGGGGCGTCCACCACTACGGAGGCAACCTGCCCCAACTGATATACACGCCCACTGCTGAGGCAGCCAGCCATTGCCCAGGCAACCCGTCCCTACTGAGATACACGCCCACTGCTGACGCAGCCTGCCGTTGCTGAGGCAACATGCTACAACGAAGAGACTCCGCCGCAGGGCGTGGCGGAGACCACAGCAGAGCCGGCAGGAACAGCGCGAATCACACAACAGCAGGGCGGAGCCTCAGCAGCCAAACAGTGGCTAGTCTGCCTTCGAGCTGGGCAGGACACCTGATCGGACATCCAAAAATAAAGCCCAAACCCCTCAACACAGAGCATTTGAGAAAAAAAAAGGGTTGTTTAATGAGCTGTGTTGCAGCAGAATCAAACATAGCAGCCTAACAGCCCTGAATGAACAACAGAGTGCACAGCTCAGCAATTAAACCCCTATAAAGTACAAACTGTCTCCTCAAGCAGCTCCCTGACCCCTCTATATCCAAAAGACTGTCATTAGGCAGGCATCATCCTGGGACAAAGAGAGCAGAAAAAGAAACTGGTAGCATCCCTCGCTGTGCCACGGCTACTAGAGGTGCACCCCAGACAAGCAGGGTCTGGAGCGGACCTCAACAGTCGTACAGCGAAGGGGCTAGACTGGTAGAAGGAAAACCAAGCAACAGAAATACTTCATCATCAACATTCTGGGTGTCCACTCAGAGACCCAAACGAAAAGTCAGCAACTACGCAGACGACCAGCGGACAAATCCACAAAGATGGGAAGAAACCAGCGCAAAAAGGAGGAAAACACCCGAAACCAGAACACATCGCCTCCTAGAAAGGACCAAAACTCCTCACCAGCAAGGGAACAAAGCTGGATGGAGAATGACTGTGACGAAATGACGGAATTAGACTTCAGAAGATGGATAATGAGAAACTTTTGTGAGCTAAAAGATCATGTATTAAATCAATGCAAAGAAACTAAGAACCTTGAAAAAAGATTCGAGGAAATGATAACAAGAATGGATACCTTAGAGAGGAATATGAATGAATTAAAGGAGCTGAAAAACACAATACGAGAACTTCGCGAAGCAAACGCAAGTTTCAATAGCCGAATTGACCAAGCAGAAGAAAGAATATCTGAAGTCGAAGACCAACTCAATGAAATAAAACGAGAAACCAAGATCAGAGAAAAAAGCGCAAAAAGGAATGAACAAAGTCTCCAAGAAATGTGGGACTATGTGAAAAGACCTAACCTACGTTTGATAGGTGTACCAGAAGGGGACGAAGAGAATGAATCCAAGCTGGAAAATACTCTTCAGGACATCATCCAGGAAAATTTCCCCCACCTAGCAAAACAAGCCAACACTCAATTGCAGGAAATACAGAGAACACCACAAAGATATTCCGCAAGAAGAGCAACCCCAAGGCACATAATCGTCAGATTCAACAGGGTTGAAATACAGGAGAGAATACTAAGGGCAGCCAGAGAGAAAGGTCGGGTCACCCACAAAGGGAAGCCCATCAGACTCACAGCAGATCTCTCGGCAGAAACACTACAAGCCAGAAGAGAGTGGGGGCCAATATTCAACATTCTTAAAGAAAAGAACTTTCAACCCAGAATTTCATATCCAGCCAAACTGAGCTTCAGAAGTGAAGGAAGAATAAAATCCTTTGCGAACAAGCAAGTACTCAGAGATTTTGTCACCACCAGGCCTGCTTTACAAGAGCTCCTAAAAGAGGCACTACACATAGAAAGGATCAACCAGTACCAGCCATTCCAAAATCACACTGAATGCTAAAGAGCTTCAACATAATGAAGAATCTACAACAACTAACAGGCAAAACAGCCACTTAGCATCAAAATGGCAGTATCAAATTCACACATAACAATATTAACCCTAAATGTAAATGGACTAAATGCACCAATCAAAAGACACAGACTGGCAAATTGGATAAAAATCCAAAACCCATCAGTGTGCTGTACCCAGGAAACCCATCTCACATGCAAGGATACACAAAGGCTCAAAATAAAGGGATGGAGGAAGATTTACCAAGCTAATGGAAAGCAAAAAAAAGCAGGAGTTGCAATTCTCATCTCTGATAAAATAGACTTTAAAGCAACAAAGATCAAAAGAGACAAAGAAGGCCATTACATAATGGTAAAAGGATCGATACAACAAGAAGAGCTAACGATCCTAAACATATATGGACCCAACACAGGAGCACCCAGATACATAAGGCAAGTTCTTAAGGACTTACAGAAGGACTTAGACTCCCACACAATAATAGTGGGAGACTTTAACACTCCACTGTCAATACTAGACAGATCAACCAGACAGAAAATCAACAAGGATATCCAGGGCTTGAACTCAGACCTGGAGCAAGCAAACCTGGTGGACATTTACAGAACTCTCCACCCCAAATCCACAGAATACACATTCTTCTCAGCACCACATCACACCTACTCTAAAATTGATCACATAATTGGAAGTAAAGCACTGCTCAACAAATGCAAAACAACTGAAATCATAACAAACAGCCTCTCAGACCATAGTGCAATCAAGTTAGAACTCAGAATTCAGAAACCGACCCAGAAACGCACAGCTTCATGGAAACTGAACAACTGGCTCTTGAATGTTGACTGGGTAAACAACGAAATGAAGGCAGAAATAAAGAAGTTCTTTGAAACCAATGAGAACGAAGACACAACGTGCCAGAACCTCTGGGACACATTTAAAGCAGTCTCTAGAGGAAAGTATATAGCAATAAGTGCCCATATGAGGAGAATGGAGAGATCCCAAATTGACACCCTATCGTCAAAATTGAAAGAGCTAGAGGAGCAAGATCAAAAAAACTCAAAACCCAGCAGAAGACAAGAAATTACTAAGATCAGAGCTGAGCTGAAGGAGATTGAGACACGAAAAACCCTTCAAAAAATCAATAAATCCAAGAGCTGGTTTTTTGAAAAGATCAACAAAATAGACAGACCACTAGCCAGATTGATTAAAAATAAAAGAGAGAACAACCAAATAGATGCAATAAAAAATG
Source organism: Callithrix jacchus (assembly GCF_049354715.1). Classification (NCBI taxonomy): domain Eukaryota; kingdom Metazoa; phylum Chordata; class Mammalia; order Primates; family Cebidae; genus Callithrix; species Callithrix jacchus. The sequence continues at coordinate 24,345,016 of NC_133524.1, forward strand.
ATAAAGGGGAAATCACCACAGATTCCACAGAAATTCAAACCATCATCAGAGAATATTACAAACAACTCTATGCACATAAACTAGTAAACCTGGAAGAAATGGATAAATTCCTGGACTCCTGTGTCCTCCCAAGCCTAAACCAGGAGGAAGCTGAAACTATGAATAGACCAATAACAAGGTCTGAAGTTGAGGCAGCAATTAAGAGCCTACCACACAAAAAAAGCCCAGGTCCAGACGGGTTCACAGCCGAATTCTACCAGACACACAAGGAGGAGCTGGTACCATTCCTTCTAAAACTATTTCAAACAATCCAAAAAGAGGGAATCCTTCCCAAATCATTTTATGAGACCAACATCATCCTGATACCAAAACACGGCAGAGACCCAACGAGAAAAGAAAACTTCAGGCCAATATCCATGATGAACATAGATGCAAAAATCTTCAATAAAATATTGGCAAGCCGATTGCAACAGCAAATCAAAAAACTTATTCATCATGATCAAGTAGGATTCATCCCAGGGATGCAAGGCTGGTTCAACATACGCAAGTCTATCAACGTAATTCACCACATAAACAGAACCAAAAACAAAAACCACATGATTATCTCAATTGACGCAGAGAAGGCATTTGACAAAATTCAACAGCCCTTTATGCTAAAAACCCTCAATAAACTCGGTATTGATGGAACGTATCTCAAAGTAATAAAAGCTATTTATGACAAACCAACAGCCAATATCATACTGAATGGGCAAAAACTGGAAGCATTCCCGTTGAAATCTGATACTAGACAAGGATGCCCTCTCTCACCACTCCTATTCAATATAGTACTGGAAGTTCTAGGCAGAGCAATCAGGCAAGAAAAAGAAATAAAGGGTATTCAAATAGGAAAGGTGGAAGCCAAATTGTCTCTGTTTGCAGACGACATGATAGTGTACCCAGAAGACCCCATCGCCTCAGCCCAAAAACTCCTGAAACTGATAAACAACTTCAGCAAAGTCTCAGGATATAAAATCAATGTGCAAAAATCACAAGCATTCGTCTACACCAATAACAGACTTAAAGAAAGCCAAATCAAGAGCGAACTGCCATTCGCAATTGCTACAAAGGGAATAAAATACCTTGGAATACAACTCACAAGGAATGTAAGGGACCTCTTCAAGGAGAACTACAAACCACTGCTCAACGAAATCAGAGAGGACACAAACAGATGGAGAAACATTCCATGTTCATGGTTAGGAAGAATTAATATCGTGAAAATGGCTATACTGCCCAAAGTAATTTACAGAATCAACGCTATCCCCATCAAGCTACCATTGACTTTCTTCACAGAACTGGAAAAAACCACCATGAACTTCATATGGAACCAAAAGAGAGCCCGCATAGCCAAGTCAATTCTAAGCAAAAAGAACACAGCAGGGGGCATCACACTACCGGATTTCAAACTGTACTACAAGGCTACAGTGATTAAGACAGCATGGTACTGGTACCAAAACAGAGATATAGACCAATGGAACAGAACAGAGGCACCAGAGGCAACACAACATACATACAACTATACAATCTTTGATAAACCTGACAAAAACAAGCAATGGGGAAAGGATTCCATGTTTAACAAATGGTGTTGGGAAAACTGGCTAGCCATGTGCAGAAAGCAGAAACTGGACCCCTTCCTGACACCTTACACTAAAATTAACTCCAGATGGATTAAAGACTTAAACATAAGACCTGGCACCATAAAAACCCTAGAAGGAAATCTAGGCAAAACTATCCAGGACATAGGAGTAGGCAAGGACTTCATGAACAAAACACCAAGAGCATTGGCAACTAAAGCCAAAATAGACAAATGGAACCTAATGAAACTCCACAGCTTCTGCACGGCAAAAGAAACAGTCACTAGAGTGGATCGGCAACCAACAGAATGGGAAAAGATTTTCGCAGTCTACCCATCTGACAAAGGGCTGATATCCAGAATTTACAAACAACTCAAGCAGATTTACAGGAAAAAAACAAACAAGCCCATTCAAAAGTGGGCAAAGGATATGAACAGATACTTTACGAAAGAAGACATATATGAGGCCAACAATCATATGAAAAAATGCTCATCGTCACTGGTCATCAGAGAGATGCAAATCAAAACCACATTGAGATACCATCTCACGCCAGTTAGAATGGCGATCATTAAAAAATCTGGAGACAACAGATGCTGGAGAGGATGTGGAGAAAAAGGAACACTTTTACACTGTTGGTGGGAGTGTAAATTAGTTCAACCATTGTGGAAGACGGTGTGGCGATTCCTCAAGGCCTTAGAAATAGAAATTCCATTTGACCCAGCAATCCCATTACTGGGTATATATCCAAAAGACTATAAATCGTTCTACTATAAGGACACATGTACACGAATGTTCATTGCAGCACTGTTTACAATAGCAAAGACCTGGAATCAACCCAAATGCCCATTGATAATAGACTGGATTGGAAAAATGTGGCACATATACACCATGGAATATTATGCAGCAATCAGAAATGATGAGTTCGTGTCGTTTGTAGGGACATGGATGAATCTGGAAAACATCATCCTCAGCAAACTGACACAGGAACAGAGAGTGAAACACCGCATATTCTCACTCATAGGTGGGTGATGAAAAATGAGAACACATGGACACAGAAAGGGGAGTACTAAACACTGGGGTCTATTGGGGGGAAAAGGGGAGGGCCAGTGGGAGGGGGAGGTGGGGAGGGATAGCCTGGGGAGAAATGCCAAATGTGGGTGAAGGGGAGAAGAAAAGCAAAGCACACTGCCATGTGTGTACCTACGCAACTGTCTTGCATGCTCTGCTCATGTATCCCAAAACCTATAATCCAATAAAAAATTAAAAAAAAAAAAAAAAAAAACAAATGGACATAAACAGGTTCAGCTGGTATTAGACCATCATTCACTACAGAGATACAAAAGAGTTGAGGTGGAAGAAGGAGGAAAGAATTTTTCAAGAGAGTTGTTCAAAATAGGGAACACAATACTTGATCAGGATTCAGAAAGCCCATACTCAGAGTCTGTCTTTGACATTTCTAACTCAGTCTCCTTCTCTAAGCCAAATTTTCACAACTCCAAATTAAGATGGGTAAGTCATATTACATATTTTTTGGATTTCTCCCAGGTCCTGGGGTTTATATCATCCCTTCTAGCGCCAAAGTTCCATATTGTTGTTTGCTGGATGCCTGGAATGTTCATTCCTGATTATTAACCCTGCCACGCTACCCAGGTGACTTCTACACTTAGTTACAACCATCTTGTCTTCAGGTACTCAAAGGTAACATTCTGAGGAAAGCTTGTCCTCATCACTCAGTCACCCATTCTGACCCCAATCCAGAATAAATCCTGTGTTCTATACAAAGGGCCCTCATGGTAGCCTGCTTTTCTTCCCAAGAGAATCAACAGAGTACTTATCAAACATTACAGTTTTACAGTTATACAGCAACACCCTAAATTACTGATACCTCCCCTCGTCTTTTAGCACTTTAAGGGCAGAAACATGTCCTTTTGGTTAGTACCTATTCCATACTGTGATATGCATTCAAAATTATTCCAGAAATTAGCAATTAATATAAGGTCATGTTTTAACAGATTAATCTGCATGACCAAGACAGAGCAAGAATAAATGTCAATGACAGAATAGCCCACAATGGCACATAGAGACAATAGAGGAAGACAGTTGGAGATGGACAGACTTCTAGGGACTCCTGGAATCACATCACCTACGTGACAGTCTACATGTGGATGCAATCTGCTCCCTAAGCCAAATACTAACTCCCACAAACTTGATATTTTTTTTTTTGAGACAGAGTTTCTCTCTTGTTACCCAAACTGGAGTGCAATGGAGCGATCTTGGCTCACTGCAACCTCCACCTCCTGGGTTCAAGCAATTCTCCTGCCTCAGCCTCGTGAGTAGCTAGGACTACAGGTGTGTGCCACCATGCCCAGCTAATTTTTGTATTTTTAGTAGAGATGGAGTTTCACCATGTTGACCAGGATGGTCTCATTCTCTTGACCTCATGATCCACCCACCTCCGCCTCCCAAAGTGCTGAGATTATAGGCGTGAGCCACCAAGCCCAGCCCAACTTGATATTTTAAGAATACCATAGAAGGAAGCATGTGCCTGGCAAGAGGGGAAAACAAGAGGGGATTTCCAGGAATTAGTGTGCTCTCTTTTTCTCTTCTTCCAAAATGTAAATGAAAAACATTTTGAAATCTTCCATTCACATGTCCTTCCCTCATACCTAACTTTTACTACAGGTACACATGTTGGACAATTAAAACCTGACAATATTCAACTAGAGGCTACTCTCAAAGTTGAAATGGTCTAACACACTAACACACAGGTCTAAGACAATCATTTGTGACTCTCAATTGATGAGCCTTAGTTTATTGTCCTTGCTTTGAATGCCTACATTTTTCACTGAATCTAACACTGAATTGATTTCAATTATTAATAAGAAGACCTACAACACTGAGTATCAGGACCTGTACTAAAGTTTTGTACTTAGTATCTAATTTAATCTTTAATATATAAGGAGAATCATGAAATATCTCCATGGAAAGGTGAAGATAATAAGGCTCAGAGATATTAAATGTCTCTCCCAACACCACAGGCTAATAAGTGGTAGAGTTCAGATTGTAACCAAAAATGATTGACTCAAAACCTATGTGTTTAGGCAAGAAAATGAGGAAATCCCACACCAGATGGATATACCACCCCATGTCCTTCTGGACAGGCAAACCTCCTCTTTTAGGGTAATTCTAAGGCCACAGCAGTATACAATAACTATCACTTGATAGGACCATAAAGCTGTGTCCTAGGATGGAAAAATATTTGAAATGTATAATGTGTATAAGGAAATATAAGGAAAACTCTTCTGGACATTGATGTAAGGAAAGAATTTATGACTAAGACCTCAAAAACAAATGTAACAAAAACAAAAATAGACAAATGGGACTTAATTAGACTAAAAAGGTCCTGGACAGAAAAGAAATACTAACAAAGAAAAAAGACAACCTGTTGAATGGGAGGAAATATTTGCAAACTATTCATCTGATATGGGACTAATATCCAGAATATAAAAGAAACTCTACTCATAGGTTGGTGTTGAACAACGAGAACATGTGGACTCAGGGAGAGGAGGATCACACACAGGGGACAGTTGAGGGGGGTAAGGGAGAGACAGTGGGGGGTGGGGAGGGATAACATGGGGAGAAATGCCAGATATAGTATGTACCTAAAGTAAAATAAATAAATTTTAAAAAAAAAACTCTACTGACTCAACAGAAAAAAAAACAATAATCTTAAAAAGTAGGCAAAGGACATAAGCAAACACGTCTCAAAAGATGATGTACAAATAGCCAACAGGTATATGAAAAAATGCTCAACGTCACTATCATCAGAGAAATACAAATCCCAATGTATTAGTCTGTTTTTACACTGCTGATAAAGACATACCCAAGACTGGGCAATTTACAAAAGAGATTTACTTGGACTTAAACCTCTTTTGTAAATTGTTCCATGTGGCTGGGAAGTCACATAAATTTTGTAAATTGTTCCACATGGCTAGGACAGTTCCATGTGGTTGGGGAAGCCTCACAATCATGGTGGAAGGCAAGGAGCAAGTAATGTCTTATATGGATAGCAGCAGGCAAAGAGAGAGCTTGTGCAGGAAGACTCCCATTTTTTAAAAACCATCAGATCTCATGAGACTTATTCACTATCACAAGAACAGCACAGAAAAGATCTGCCCCCATGATTCAACTACCTCTGGCCAGGTCCATCCCACAACATGTGGGAATTCAAGATGAGATTTGGGTGGGGCCATATCACAAAACTACAATGAGATATCTTACCCCAGTCAGAGTGGCCATTAATAAAAAGATGAAAAAACAAACAGATGTTGGCAAAGATGCAGAGAAAATAGAGCACTTATATACTTTTGGTGGGAATGCAAACTAGTATGGCCACTGTGAAAAACAGTATGGAGACTTCTCGAAAAACTAAAGATAGAATCCAACAATCCCACTACTATCAAAAGAAAAATAAATCAATATATCAAAGGGATACCTGTATGTGCATGTTTATCGCAGCATTATTCAATAGCAAAGATATAGAATCAACCTAAGTGTCCACCAGTGGATAAATTGATAAAGAAAGCGTGTTATATGTATACAATGGAATATTATTCAGTCATTAAAAAATTAAATTATGTCATTTGCAGCAACATAGATAGAACTGGAGGTCATTATCTTAAGTGAAAAAAGCCAGGGGAAAAAGCCAAATATCACATGTTCTCACTTATATGTGGGAGCTAAAAAATTTGAATACATGGAGGTATAGAGTAGAAAAATAGATAACAGAAACTAAGAAGGATGGATGGAGGGTAGGGAGGTGGATGAAGAGAACTGGGTTAAAGGGTACAAACATACAATAAGATAGAAGGAATGAATTTAGTATATGATAGGAAAGTAGGATAACTATACTTCAAAAATATATTGTACTTGAGTGATGGATACCTTAAATAGCCTGACTTTATTAGTATGCATAATATATAATTGTTACATTTCTCATATGTCCCATAAATTTGCACAAATTTAAAAAGAGTAGTGACTGAAGATTCAGTTAGTCAGACATGTTCTTAAACATCTGCAATGAACAGGATGCTGAAAGTAACATATCCTCTCCTGCAAGAGATATGGCAAAGATCCACAGGGCAAATCATTATAGAATTACATTGTAAATTGAGGAGACAGGCCATCTTGCAAAGACAAAGACCATAACTGGTTCTGCTGACATTATCTTAAGGCCACTCCAAAGTTTAAAAAGAAAAAAGTTTCATTGGAAAGAATATAAAATGTTTAAGTGATAATTGTTAATGTGATATGCATATTCTCCACCATCATGAATCAAGTTCTCATCATGAGCCTGGTTCTCATCCTGTGTCTGGTTCTCCTCCCTTCTTCCAAAAATACATAATCCAACATTCTATTTAAGTGGAAGGTAACCCTCTAGGAAATTACCAGAAGGAACTTAAGCCCTATCTGACTTTCTTAACCATCTGTTCTACTGGGAGCTGAACATTAGTAATCTATACCTCTTTTTTAATATATTCTTTAAGAATCCAAGCCATTTTTCAATGGCATCTGCTACCTATTATCCAGGGCATAAATGGTCCAGTACCTATCCCAGGTAGCTTCCCAAGATGAGTACCTTTTCCTGTAAACCTGCTATCACTGCCAGTGAATCCAAACATGAAGCAAAGTCTAAGAGTATTCTTTTTTTCATCCTGTTAAGCATTTATCCTTTGAGTTACAAACAACCCAGTGAAAAGAGGCTTGCAGATTTCTCAAAGAACTTAAAACAGGGCTACCATTTGACCCAGCAATTCAATTACTGGGTATTTATACAAAGGAAAATAAATCATTCTACTAAAAAGACACGTGCACTTGCATCTTCATCACAGCACTATTAACAATAGCAAAAACATGGAATCAACCTCTGTGCCCATCAACAGTAGACTGGAAAAAGAAAATGTGGTACATATACACATGTAATACTATGTAACCATAAAAAAACAAAATCATGTCTTTTGCAACAACATGGATGTAGCTCAAAGCCATTATCCTAAGTGAATTAATGCAGAAATGGCAAACCAAATACCACATGTTCTTGGTTATAAATGGGAGCTAAACATCGGGTACACATGAACATAAAGACGACAATAGACACTCCTAACTATTAGAATCAGGGAAGGGAACAAGGATTTAAAAACTAATTATTGGGTACTATGCTCACTACCTGGGTGACAGGATCAATCATGCCCCAAACCCCAGCATCATGCAATATATCCATGTAAAAAAACTCCACATGTACCCACTAAATCGAAAATAAAAGTTGAATTTATATTAAAAAATAAAATAAAGTTATATTTTTTAAGAGGGGCCTTTTTTTTTGAGACAGTCTCACTCTTGTTGTCCAGGCTGGAGTGCAGTGGTGCAACCTCAGGGCTCACTGCAACCTCCACTTCCCAGGTTCAAACAATTCTCCTGCCTCAGCCTCCCAAGTAACTGGGATTACAGGCATGTGTCACCATGCCCAGCTAATTTTTTCTATTTTTAGTAGAGATGGGGTTTCTCCGTGTTGGTCAGGCTGGTCTCAAACTCCCAACCACAGGTGATCTGCCTGCCTTGGCCTCCCAAAGTGCTGGAATTACAGGCATGAGCCACCATGTGTGGCCAAGAGGGGCTCTTTTAAAGAAAAGGGGGCACACAACAGAGTGATACATTATAAAATCCTAGGAGCCAGATCCCTCTTGGGGCCAGTCAGAGCAAAGGCACATTCCTGAAAGCCTGCACTAAATAAGACGTAAAATACCCTCTCAGGAAAGAAATGGCAGAAGCTCTGTTATGGGATTGAATTATGTACCCCCTACTCATATGTTCATCCTTAGCAACCACTTCCTCAGAATGTATCCTTATTTGAAGAAAGGGTTTTAAAGATGTAATCAAGTTAAAATTAGTTCACTAAAGTAGACCTAATCCTACATGACCAGTGTCCTTATAAGAATAAATCTGGACACAGTCACATATACATGGAGAACACCATGTGAACATGTAGACAGCCAACTACGAGCCAAGGAAAGAGGCTGTTCCCTCACAACCTTCCCTGAATTCCCTTACAACCAATATTGCCAACATTCTCGTTGAATTTCAGGGAACTTCTAGTCCTAGAGGTATGAAACCATAAATTTCTGTTGTTTACCCCTCCACATTTTGGTACTTTCTTATGGCAACTCTAGAAAATTAATACAGTCTCCAAAGGCCAAGACATATCAAATACTCCCATATTCTTGCCACTGCACTCTAGCCTGGGTGACAGAGTGAGAACCTGCTCAAAAAAGAAAAAACTTCTATATTCTGAAGTGAGCTGCTGACCACCTAGCAAATAAATAGAACCAGTTTCTGCCAGCATTAGCCCATTAAGTCATTTCAGAGATATAAAATAGTTGAGGTAGAAGAGGAAGAAAAAGAATGTTTAGAGTTTTGTCAGTGTGCTAGACATTCTGTCTATATTCATGAGATAGAAAGGTTCAATGGTTTGGGCCTCTTTGCCAGATACCATTGACAAAGAAAGAGCTTCAGAAAGGCTGACTGATGCCCATGAAGGTTGAGAGACACAGGAGCTGGTATCTGACTCACAGTGAAAATCAAGAGGCTGTGGCTGGAGATGTTCCTGGAAAAAGAACACTATACCTTGTGAGAGAACAAGTAATTCCACCATTTACAAAAGAAGGATCTTTATTTCCAGGGTCAACATGTCATCCTGGAAAAAAGAGAGGCCTGATAATTACTTCTTAGGGAAGCCATGCGAGAGAATTGCCTGCAGAAGAAGAAAGACCCCAATAGACGTAAAGCTCACAAAGGCCTAGGGATTGAGGACTCTAAGTGATAATTCACAGGGAAGGCATTGCGTGTGGCAGGAATATAAAGTCTGAGGTATCTGAAGAAACGGAAAATGCTTCCTAACATTATCAGTTCATTATTTCCTCCATATCTCAGAGCCCCAGATCATACTATGTCTTCTTCTCCCTAAATCTTTCCCACTGTCAGGATCTCACCAGGGGAAAGAGAAAGCAGTCAATGGGGGTGCAGATATGCAGAAAGAAGTAGGTGCCTATTTCTACCCATACACCTATGCACTTATCATTTCAGGATTCAAATATTCAAACAGGCCCTAACATATGCACCTGGGACTGAAAGATAGTCCCCAAGATTCATGAATTGAGGTTTTGATTATTATACTGAAATAGGAAGGTTTAAGTGGCTCAGGGCACTTCGCTATGTAAGAATAACCAGAAGAACTATGGGACCCACCTCAGCTTTCTTTCTAGATATGGAAAGACCAGGTCCCTAAGCCAGTTTTCACAGGGAAAAAGAAAAATAATAAACTACTTTCTTTTGACCCCATTGACATATTTCAACAGGAGTTCTAATGAAGAAACAGTGATAAAATTCCAATCTGACTATGCTCCAAGGTTGTATGATAACTCAGACATTATAGCGAGGACTGCAGGAGAGTCATATAGGTGTGTACTAGTAAAAATACAAAAACTGGTGTCCATCAATCTGCAAGGCTCCCTACCATGGTGAGCTCCGATTGACATGGTGCCAGAAGCTGTGGTGAAATCAAGGTATATAAACACCAAGTCTTCTTAAGGGACCTTTAATTTCACAAAACAGACTCCTTGAGAAAACTCACAACAAAAAGTACCCAGGCTTGAAAATTCAGGGACAACTTCACATTGGAGATGACACAATAAAATTTTTCTCTGACAATAACCAGGAGCATTCAGGCTCAGAGTGATCTGAAGCAGTCACATATGTGAAGGGGTCTCTATGCACACTGGCAATTCCTACAATGGGAGGTAAAGGAACAGTGGCTTTCCCTCACTTTTTCCACCACCACTTTCCAGTATTCACCTTTGTCTACTCTTCCTCCCCTTCTCTCCCACATTCCTCTATGTCTCTGATTTCTCTTAGTCTCTCCTATTCCCCCACACTGTGCCAAAGGATATCTATAAAGAGTACAATGGTTCTCTGACTTAGATCATGACCCCAATCCTGCAAGGACACTTGCTTAAAGCTACATGGATACATAGAGTCCTAATGGAACACATTTTCCTTCTCATCTTCCATATGTAGGTTTTCTTAAAGTACATCTACCTACAAAACATCCTGGGCCTCTATATTAGTCCATTTTCCTGCTGCTGATAAAGACATACCTGAGACTGGGCAATTTAGAAAAGAAAGAGGTTTAATTGAACTTACAGTTCCTGGTGGCTGGGAAAGCCTCACAATCATGGCAGAAGGCAAGGAAAGGCAAGTCACCTCTTACATGGATGGCAGCAGGAAAAGAGAGAGCTTGTACAGGGGAATCCCTCTTTCTAAAACCATCAGATCTCATGAGACTTATTCACTATCACAAGCATGTTATCTTCATAGCAGTTATTGCTTTACATCTAAACACTTATACAACATTAGTTTACAGTTTGTGAATGACACTGGAGGTACTCAGAAGCATTCCTGAAATTAAGTCATGAAGATATGTTTTTTGTAGCTTGCCCTCTATAAGCATTACCAGGACTCAGCAAGAATGGGACTTCCCTCAATACAAAACATAAATGATTTAATGAGAAGACTTCAGTCAGTGGCACAGCTAAGGGAGATATTTAGTGATAGGGCTGAAAAAGCAGGTCCACTTTATTTACAATGATCAGTGACAGATCTTTGGGCTTTTTGTGGCCTTGTGGAGACACCTGGGTGGGTGGGGGGCACTCCCTTGATTGGGTTAACACACCCTCCTTCCTCATCCTGCTGGGAGAATCCACTGCTATCAGGGCCCACCTGCTCTGTCTGAGAAGCCTCAACATGGGGGTATCTCTGCTGTGTCTACATCCTAGGTAGTCAATGTCTCCAACCAGCTGCAAAAGGTTCTCCTTACCTCCTCTGGAAGCCCCATCTTGGTCCTAGTTGAGAGGTACCTAGGAGGGGACCACATACATCCATCTGCAGAGAGATGGGATGGGCAAGGAATCCCGTGGGGGTGCCAGGACAGAGGCATGGGCAGCAGCCTAGTGCAGAGCTGTTACCCGGCCTAACCTATTGTTTGAACATCAGTGGGTCTGTCCCAGTGTTCTCCAGAGGCAGAGCAGTGAAGTCCCAGGAGTTCTCCATGGGTTAGAGAGGTGGGGCTTGGGCCTGCAAATTCCTCCCTATGTATATAGCAGTGGACTCTGCCCACCGCCAGCCCGGCCTCAATTCTCCCCAGCCACTAGATTCTTCCCCTACAAGAATGCCTCTCCAGGGTCATTTTGTCTACCAGGAAGAAGGCTAGAGGGATCAAGGGTAGGGTCACTGCCCCCCCGGGCCAGGGTCCAAACCCACCCTTCTGGATTTCTGGAAACTTCTCCTCCCTTCTCTTGAGAGGATGTTTTGGGAGGGAATGAGGAGGTCTGGGGGTAAAGAGACTTGGTATAAAGCGTAGGGGGGTGGGTCCACAATGGCAGACCCGGACACTCCCAGTGTGGGGAGAGAGGAACACCCGCAATAATCAAGGGCATACCAGGCATCGCCCTGAGTCAAAATGAGGTGGCAAGGTGTATAACACAGAGACCATGGGGGAGACACCAGCCAGGGGTCAGGGCAGCCAAAATGGGCAGGGCTGGGGTCGGAGGCTGTGAGTCTGACAGGCCAGGCCAGAGGCCATGAGTCCTGTCCCTCGGCTCTCAGTGCTCCTGGCCTGCCCGCTCTTTTCCACTTATCTTATTCAGTCTCATCTCTAAGAATCCAAGCTATGTTTCAATGGTACCCACTACTGGGGAATGATATGAAGCATGAATGGTCCATTGAATATCCCGTGAAGCTGTACACTGCTGCGTATGTTTCCTATGAAAGTGTCTCCATTGTCTGATTGGATGTGGTCATTGATTCCAAATATTAATATAAAACACAGTCCCACTAAGACTCCTTACATATTTGCCTACATGTGCTATGTGGGCAGGGATGGCAGTGCCATTCTTTGAAGAGCTATTCACTACTGTCCCTGAGCAGTACCTTGGAGAGCAAGTTAGGGTACCATGTCTAGTACTTCTCACTAGTGGACTCAAAGATCCCTTTTATATTCACGTTCACTCTGGGAACATTTCCCAGGATTCCTTGTCTTCATGTGCTAGAATTGGAATCACTTGGTTTTTGAGCCAGGTCCTAAATTGAAGATGAATTATCATGCCCTGTGCAATTGTCCCAACTTGGGCATCATGGGTCTGATTAACTTATTAACTTTATTAGTTCCCATCCTCAAAAGGTCTTATCCATAGGCATCCATAATGGGCATGAACAGGAGAAATGTTACTTGAGAAATATTCTGATATTTTTTACATACATAAGGCTGAAACTTGACCAACCATTTATCATGCTACCAGCCACCAATCATCTACACTGTCAGCCCCTGGGCACCTGGCCAGATGTGAGCCAAAATGTAATAAGGTGTATTTATAGGGAGGCTTTCCAGTACAAGCACCACAGCCCATATCACCACCCATGAAGCAGAATTCTCTTTTCCATGCACAGGTCCAAGCAGATTTCTTGGGGGTTGCACAGCTTCTGCTGCCAATAGAAACTGTCTGCCTTTTACTTAATGGATGTGTCCATAAACCAGACCCAGGCATCCTAAGAACCTGAGTGTTCCAGAGCCGCCAGAAACCTGAGATGCTGGCACAGTCCCTACATCTGAGACAGCCACATGTAGAGGTTGGCTGGACACTTTTTCCTGTACCCGAGACATTATTAATTCCTGTTTTACATCTTCCCTGGATATCCCACTTTTACATAAAAATGGAAGCTTCTTGGAAAATATTCACTTTGATGGTGTTCTCATTTGAGACCAAATTCATGATAGAGAAAGTCAGAACATAACAACACCTGTTCTTGCTTTGTTACTCTCAAGACGTTCACTAGCATCAACTAAAAAGCCAGAAACAGCCTCTCAATTGGGGTATATCAGGTAGCAGTTTCAGGCAAGTGCCACAAACAAATCTCAGACTACCCTTGCCTAATGGCCACATCTTTGCTACAAGTTTCTGTCTGCATAAATGCCAATCAGTGCCACTTTCCCTCAAAATTTGGTTCATGTGGAAATGTGTTTTGTACAGCCTTCAGGAGAGTTTCTAAGGCACGTTTTTGGTAAAATTGGATGCCATTCTAGTAAGTTTATGTTATTAGTTAAACAAGTTCCTATGTGAGAAATGAAGTATATCAAATATTTTTTAAACCTATCATGACATGTGCTTTTCTATCATATGCTGTTCAAAACAAGATTTGCTGGAGTTTTATTAGTCCATCAGATTTTCTTTGAAGGCTCAAGGATTGTGCTCTGAGCATTAACCCCCATGGTTCACAAAACTTTATATCAGTCTCTAGTTCCCAATTCTTTTCAGGGTTTAATCTTCAAGCCCTAGTCGCTCAGATATCAGACCATCTACCTTCAGCAGATTGTACTCTATCCTTAGAACTTCCATTTAGAATCATGCCATCCATGTAATAGTACCAAGACAGCTCTGGTAAGGTTTCAGTCTTTTCCACGTCTAGACTATATCCACTTGTGAAAAATCCTAAGAGAGTATAGATTCTCTGTGGCACCACGGTAAACATATATGTAATCCAAGGCCCATGAAGTCAATTGGACTCTGATCCCACGGATGCAGTGGTACTTGAATAAAGCATTAACATGTCCACCACCATTAGCCAGGAATCCCAGTCTTTGCAATGGATGAGAGAGCATCTTGATATCAGGAAACAAGTACAAAAAAAGTACAAGTAGAAAACAAGACTACTGTACAAGACTACAAGTACAAAAAAAACAAGTACAAGTACAAAAAAAGACTACTGTCAAATTAAGCTGATGGTACCAGCACAGTGAGGTGCGAAGAATCCTTGGCTTTTCCAGGGACATATAGGGCTACTGTAAAGTCATATAGTCTCATTAAGCACCTCTGCCTCTATTACGTCCTTGATCTGTATGGGAACCTCCTCCTTTCATCCTCCTCCCCCTGTCCCTGCCACAATGTAGTATCCTACACTGCTTTACTTATACTTTATCCATGGCTAAGCTGTGGAAACCTGGTGGGCTCCTGGTTGTCCACTAAACTTACCACCACTGAGATGGAGTAGTGACCGTGTTTTTAGGGACCATTTTCCAAGCATGGAAATAAAGGAAAATCCTGAGTTCCCTTAAGGGAAATTCCAGGCACCCAGCTAGCCCTGAGAAGTAAATAAGCAACCTGTTAAGCAAAAAGGTAATAGAAGCCTAAAACAACACCCAAGGAAGTTAGAGTCCAGAGATGTTTGATTCCTCTATAGAAATTAAAGATAATGTCTTAGCTGGGCACTGTGGCTCATGCCTGTAATCCCAGCACTTTGGGAGGCCAACGCAGGAGGATTGCTTGAGCTCAGGAGCTCGAGACCAGCCTGGGCAACATGGCAAAATCCCATCTCTACCAAAAGTACAAAAAAATTAGCCAGGCATGGTGGCACTTGTTTATAGTCCCAGCTACTCGGGAGGCTGAGGTGGGAGGATCGCTTGAGCTTGGGAGGCAGAGATTGCAGTGAGCCAAGATTACACCACTGCACTCCAGCCTGGGTAACAACTCCACCTCAAAAATAAAATAAAGATAATGTCTTAACATATGTACCTAAGTTGTCTTTCAAAAACTTGGACCCCTCCACACACATACTGAGGACACCCCACCAAATGGATCCACTGGCACACAGACTTCAAAATAAAGGGAAATTGAAGACTGTCCAATGGTGAATTCTGACTACTGTTGTCTGTTCTAAATTTCTTCCTGACAGGCTTGGAGTCACACTCCAAAGCCAATTAACACTTCTTTCTACTGACTCCAAACTTTTAAACAAGGCTTCTCTTCCTTAACCAACTGCAAATCAGAAAACATCTGAATTTACTTACAACTTGTAAACCCACTTCAACATATCCCACCCTTTTAGGCCAAAACCAAGTGTAACCTCAAGATACTGATTAATGATTTTGCCTGTAGCTTCTGCTTTTTTGAAATTTACCCCTACCTTTAAAAACTCTTATCTGCAAGCCATCAAAGAGGTCAGGATTTGAGCAATAGCTGCCTAGTTCTCCCTGCTTGGCATCCTGGAAATAAATGCCTTCTTTTCTATTGCTGCAAAAACTTCAATGTGGCCATCTGGCTTCACTACATCGGGCAAGCAGACTCCAATTTGGTTCTATAACACCGCTGTCTCAATCACGGCATTTCCCCATTGGAAACATCATTTATAATCAAGGGAAGAATTACACACACTTATCACAGCTCTTCCTACAATATACTCAATACTTTCAACATCTTGCATATACTGTTCCATAAGAGCCCACCCATACACTTACATCAGTCTAATTTGAGACTTATTTTCACATCCAAAGTGAAAATTTTACTCTGCCCATGGAGGCTTCAAGGCATTACAGTGACTTGTGCCTCAGCATCCATAAGAACTGAAAAAGTTTGGAAAGTGTTGTCAAGCCTCCAACACACTTTGACCAGTGGATAAAGCCTCTGGTTGCTATTAGAGAAGAATGGCCCTCCGCTTTACCCTAGACCTATTTGTTTTGGGGGGTTTTGTTTTGTTTTTGTTTTGTTTTTGAGATGGAGTCCCAGGCTGGAGTGCAATGGTGCAATCTTGACTCACTGCAACCTCTGCCTCCCAGGTTCCTCCTGCCTCAGCCTCCCAAGAGGCTGAGATTACAGGCATGTGCCAGCACACTCAGCTAATTTTTTTATTTTTAGTAGAGATGGGATTTCACCATGTTGGCCAGGCTGGTCTTAAACTCCTGACCTCAAGCAATTCGCCCACCTCGGCCTCCCTCCTAAAGTGCTGGGACTACAGGCATGAACCACCGTGCCCAGCTATTTGTTCTTGAAAGAGAAAAAGTCTGGGTATAAATGTGATATTGAAGGTGTTAGATCAATAACATTCCAAACAGCACAGACATTACCAAGGTTTCCTAGGTCTTCTTGGTCTCCCTCATATCATCAGCAATGTAGTCAAGGCCAGGTAAGCTTAAAATACTTGGTAGGGGGCCGGGTGCGGTGGCTCAAGCTGGTAATACCAGCACTTTGGGAGGCTGAGGCGGGTAGATCACGAGGTCAGGAGATCAAGACCAGCCTGGCTAACATGGTGAAACTCCGTCTCTACTTAAAAAAAAAACACTGGGTAGGTGATAAGGCAAAACAATGATCTCCACTCATTCCCTCCGACATGACTGCCAGTGCTCCCTCATCTGTTTGCTGAGGAGGAAACCTCTACAGACTCATTGGACTTTTACTCAAACCTATCCTTCCTGTCCCTTCCATTCCATTCATTGTAGAAGTAGACCTCAAAACATCTCTATATAATTGACTGCAATCTATCATCAGCTACTATTTTATGTGTGGTCATAGGTAATGGCCAGAGTAAGGCAGTTTCAATTTCCTGGTAACACAGATAGGTACTCAACAAATAGGAATTGCATTTCTTAGATTTATGTCTAACATGAACTATCAACTCAAGACAACACATGTCTCAGACAAAGGTGAAAGATCACATGGCCCTTATCATCAAAGAATTTATCAGTGTGGTCTATGAGTACCAATGTTGTGAACACTAAGGTGTTTTCTATTCTGCAGCACTAATCTGGTGGTGGGTAGGCAGCAAAAACCCCCATCCCAAAAGACCATGGAGAAGATGAAAAACTTCCTCATAAAAACTTTCAAGGGAGACAGGTAGGTGAGTGGAAGATGGCCTCAGCAATTCCTCACAAGCTTCCTATCCTCATGCATTCTGAGAAGATTGCAAGACATTCTGACACATTTAGATGAACCATGCTGAAGCTCTGCCCTATGTGGCCTATATGGATATGCATAGGGTCACCAGGACAAAATGTATATGCAGGCTGGGCGTGGTGGCTCACACCTGTAATTCCAGCACTTTGGGAGGCCAAGGTGGGTGAATCGTTTGAGGTCAAGAGTTCAAGACCAGTCTGACCAACATGGAGAAACCCCATCTCTACTAAAAATACAAAATTAACCGGGTGTGGTGGTGCATGCCTGTAATCCCAACTACTCAGGAGGCTGAGGCAGGAGAATTGCTTGAGGTGGAGGTTGCAGTGAGCTGAGATTGCATCATTGCACTCCAGCGTGGGCAACAAGAGTGAAACTCCATCTCAAAAAAAAAAAAAAGTACATGCAGTACCCTACACATGGATAACATCTGAGTGTTCCTCCTCCTGGAACATCTGTAAGTCAAAATATCTTCTCATTCATGGTGGAAGCTGGTGGTGTCCATTATCCACCATGTGTCCCTCTATAGAATTCTAAGTCGCATAACTGGAGATCCACCATGATGAATGAGGGGATGCAGGATGGTTTGAATGACACTAGTGAAACAGCATCAGTAATTTTCACTCACAGCCCTAAGTTATAGGAAAATCAGATTAGTGTCTGACTCATTAGAAATAGAATCTGGGGCTAGATCTACTCTTACCAGAATTTACATAAGGGGGCTAGTTGGGTAGTGACTTCTATCTCCTGTAGAAGAAAGGTTTATGTTCTCCATGTGGAAATATGGATGGTTAGAAAGGGAGTGGGATGGGATTTTCTCTACCATCAAGAGGAAAGGATGAAAAGAACTTGCTCTTTGCTTCAAATGTCAAAGACCATCTGAAGCCTTGTCTTACATGCCTGGAGTGTTAAAACACAAGGGTTAGTAATAAGTTCATACAAGTGAAATCAAGAACCTGGAGTTTAAGCTTCCCTGCCAGAAGATACAATAAGAGACTGGCTTGAGAGCAAACTATACCTTTGCCACATGCAGAGGAAAAGGCTGTAATTTCCAGTGTCACATGTGGAGGCTACAATACTGAATGGCTTCAAACTGTATTAAAATTGAAGTACCCAAGAGGAGCCCTTGGAAATAAAAGAGGAAGCCCTACAGAAAGGTGGGCCAAAAATTCCTAGGGACTAGGGCACATCTAGTGGCCAGGAAGAGGGAAAAAAAATTCCTGAAATCCTACCTTAAACAAGTCCTCTCATTTAAGAGATTTTTCAGAGGCTCTGTTATTGATTGTATCGTGTATTTCAAAAATTCAGATGTTGAATACCTAACATCTAGTATTTAAAAGCATAAATTTATTTGGAAACTGGGGGTTACAACTATAATCAAGATAAAATAAGGTTATTATAGTGTCCTTATTCTAATATGAATAGTGTCCTTATAAGAAGAAGAAATTTAGACGCAGACACAAATACAGGAGAATGCTATGTGAACATGAAGACAGCCATCTACAAGCCAAAATGAGATGGCTGGACCAGATCATTCCCTCATAGCCCTCAGAAAAAATAAACTCAGTCGATACCTTGAATTTCAACTTCTAATCAATGTACACATATAAGATTTGAGGGGGAGAGAGAAAATAATTATTAGAGAGTTGTTTGTATGATGAGTATTTTCTCCACATGCATCAGAGAGGATCAATGATTGCTTCCCACTTGATGCAAACCACTGACAATGAGATTCAGACAAGTTGACTGATGCTTATAAAGGTTGAGGGACACAGGAACTAGTATCTGACTTGCACAAGGAAAAACAAAAAGCTGAGACTGGTGGTGCCCCTGGAGTACAGTAAAAGTTCACCTAGTAAGTGAACAGCAATTCTACCATTTACAAAAGAAATATACTTGATTTCCAGAATCCATTTGTGAACCTGGGGGGAGAAAAAGAGCCTGAGAATAACTTTAAAGTAATATCAGCCAAGAGAACCACATGGAGGTTAAAAAAATAAAAGAGCTCGATACTGGTAGATACCACAAAAGGCCAAGGAACTATGTGGGGAGGGATGCAGTTAAGTCACCAGAGGAAAGACCCTGTATGGGGCAGGGGCATGATATCTGAAGTCCCCATGAGATCTCCACTCAGGACTTCTTATCCTGGAACCCCATACACACATTACAAAGCCAATCATGCAAGAGTGTGACTGTCTCCCTAAGCCTTTCTCTCACTCTCTCCAGATCCCATTGGAAGATAAAAATAAGCAAATACTCAACTAGGGTATAGACAGAGAAAATAAAGGCAAAAAAAATGGCTGCCATTTCCACTCCAACCCATATATGCACATCACTTGCAGGATTCCAATATTCAAGCAAGCCTCAGCTGGGAGTAGAAGATACTTCCCAAGATTCAGGAAATGATGTATTGATTATTATACTAGAATAAGCTTCTTACAAGATGGAAGTAGCCACAGGACATTTGGCTTTATGAGAGTAACAAGAAAAGCTATGAAAACAACCTGGGCTTTTTTCCCCAGACATGGAAAGAACAGGTTGGCAACATAGTTTGCATAGGAAAAAGAATGAAGTTGCTTTCTTTTCTTTTTTTTAGACTTCATTCACATGAGTTCAACAGGACTTAAATGAAGAAACAGTGATCAAATTCCAATCTGACTACGCTCCAAAGTTATATGACAACCTAGAAGTCATATTCGGGACTGCAGGAGAGTCATCCACTTTGCCACTTTTGATAGCAAAATCCCAGAGATAACCACACACTGTGACCTTTCAACCCTCCACAAATACATTTTTCTATTATTTTCTAAGGGACCTTTAAAATTACAAAAGAAATCACCTAGAACCCTGACATGTCACATTATAACAGGAAAATGAAGTAAAAATACAGAAACTGGTGTCCTGTGAAATGAAGGGCTCCCCACTAGTCTAGCCAGCCCTCTTTGACTAGATACCTGAAACTGCAGTGAAATCAACAGCTAACAAAAACTAAGTCTTTTTAGGAGACATTTAAATATAAAAAACAGGCTGCCTCCCAAAACCCACAAGTCCAAACATCACATATTCTCCACATTCATGAGAGAGAACAATAATTGCTTCCCCCTTGATGCAAACCACTGACAAAGAGATTCAGAAAAGTCGACTGATGCCCATGAAGGTTGAGGGGGACAGGAACTAGCATCTGAACCAGGCTTAAAAGTATGGGTCTATGTTCATCATGGATATTGGCCTGAAGTTTTCTTTTCTTGTTGAGTCTCTGCCGGGTTTTGGTATCAGGATGATGTTTGTCTCATAAAATGATTTGGGAAGGATTCCCTTTTTTTGGATTATTTGGAATAGTTTCAGAAGGAATGGTACCAGCTCCTCTTTGTGTGTCTGGTAGAATTCGGCTGTGAACCCATCTGGACCTGGACTTTTCTTGTGTGGTAGGCTCTTAATTGCTGCCTCAACTTCAGACCTTGTTATTGGTCTATTCATAGTTTCGGCTTCCTCCTGGTTTAGGCTTGGGAGGACACAGGTGTCCAGGAATTTATCCATTTCTTCCAGGTTTACTAGTTTATGTGCATAGAGTTGTTTGTAATATTCTCTGATGATGGTTTGAATTTCTGTGGAATCTGTGGTGATTTCTCCTTTATTGTTTATTATTGCATCTATTTGGTTGTTCTCTCTTTTCTTTTTTATCAGTCTGGCTAGTGGTCTGTCTATTTTGTTGATCTTTTCAAGAAACCAGCTCTTGGATTTATTGATTGTTTGAAGGGTTGTTCGTGTCTCTATCTCCTTCAGTTCTGCTCTGATCTTAGTTATTTCTTGTCTTCTGCTAGGTTTTGAGTTTTCTTGATCTTGCTCCTCTAGCTCTTTCCATTTTGACGATACGGTGTCAATTTTGGATCTCTTCACTCTTCTCATATGGGCACTTATTGCTATATATTTTCCTCTGGAGACTGCTTTAAATGTGTCCCAGAGATTCTGGTATGTTGTGTCTTCATTCTCGTTGGTTTTGAAGAACTTCTTTATTTCCGCCTTCATTTCATTGTTTATCCAGTCAACATTCAAGAGCCAGTTGTTCAGTTTCCATGAAGCTGGGTGGTTCTGAGTTAGTTTCTGAATTCTGAGTTCTAGTTTGATTGCATTATGGTCTGAGAGACTGTTTGTTATGATTTCAGTTGTTTTGCTTTTGCTGAGGAGTGCTTTACTTCCAATTATGTGGTCAATTTTAGAGTAGGTGTGATGTGGTGCTGAGAAGAATGTATATTCTGTGAATTTGGGGTGGAGAGTTCTGTAAATGTCTATCAGGTTTGCTTGTTCCAGGTCTGAGTTCAAGCCCTGGATATCCTTGTTGATTTTCTGTCTGGTTGATCTGTCTAATATTGACAGTGGAGTGTTAAAGTCTCCCACTATTATTGTGTGGGAGTCTAAGTCTCTTTTTAAGTCGTTAAGAACTTGCCTTATATATCTGGGTGCTCCTGTATTGGGTTCATATATATTTAGGATCGTTAGCTCTTCTTGTTGTATCGATCCTTTTACCATTATGTAATGACCTTCTTTGTCTCTTTTGATCTTTGTTGCTTTAAAGTCTATTTTATCAGAGATGAGAATTGCAACTCCTGCTTTTTTTTGCTGTCCATTTGCTTGGTAAATCTTTCTCCATCCCTTTATTTTGAGCCTTTGTATATCCTTGCCTGTGAGATGGGTTTCCTGGATACAGCACACCGATGGGTTTTGGTTTTTTATCCAATTTGCCAGTCTGTGTCATTTGATTGGTGCATTTAGCCCATTTACATTTAGGGTTAATATTGTTATGTGTGAATTTGCTACTGCCATTTTGATGCTAGCTGGCTGTTTTGCCCGTTAGTTGATGCAGATTCAAACTATACTACAAGGCTACAGTAATCAAAACAGCATGGTACTGGTACCAAAACAGAGATATAGACCAATGGAACAGAACAGAGGCATTGGAGGCAACACAACATATCTACAACCATACAATCTTTGATAAACCTGACAAAAACAAGCAATGGGGAAAGGATTCCCTGTTTAATAAATGGTGTTGGGAAAACTGGCTAGCCATGTGCAGAAAGCAGAAACTGGACCCCTTCCTGAAACCTTACACTAAAATTAACTCCAGATGGATTAAAGACTTAAACATAAGACCTGGCACCATAAAAACCCTACAAGAAAATCTAGGCAAAACCATTCAGGACATAGGAGTAGGCAAGGACTTCATGACCAAAACACCAAAAGTATTGGCAGGAAAAGCCAAAATAGACAAATGGGACCTTATCACACTCCACAGCTTCTGCATGGCCAAAGAAACAGTCACTAGAGTGAATTGGCAACCAACAGAATGGGAAAAAATTTTTGCAGTTTACCCATCTGACAAAGGGCTGATATCCAGAATTTACAAAGAACTCAAACAGATTTACAGGAAAAAAAACAAACAAGCCCATTCAAAAATGGGCAAAGGATATGAACAGACACTTTACAAAAGAAGACATATATGAGGCCAACAATCATATGAAAAAATGCTCATCGTCACTGGTCATCAGAGAGATGCAAATCAAAACCACATTGAGGTACCATCTCATGCCAGTTAGAATGGCGATCATTAAAAAATCTGGAGACAACAGATGCTGGAGAGGATGTGGAGAAAAAGGAACACTTTTACACTGTTGGTGGGAGTGTAAATTAGTTCAACCATTGTGGAAGACAGTGTGGCGATTCCTCAAGGACCTAGAAATAGAAATTCCATTTGACCCAGCAATCCCATTACTGGGTATATATCCAAAAGACTATAAATCGTTCCACTATAAGGACACATGCACACGAATGTTCATTGCAGCACTGTTTACAATAGCAAAGACCTGGAACCATCCCATATGCCCATCGATGATAGACTGGACTGGGAAAATGTGGCACATATACACCATGGAATATTATGCAGCAATCAAAAATGATGAGTTCATGTCATTTGTAGGGACATGGATGAATCTGGAGAACATCATTCTCAGCAAACTGACACAAGAACAGAAAATGAAATACCGCATATTCTCACTCATAGGCGGGTGATGAAAAATGAGAACACATGGACACAGGGAGGGGAGTACTACACACTGGGGTCTATTTGGGGGAATAGGGGAGGGACAGCGTGGGGGGTAGCTGGGGAGGGATAGCCTGGGGAGAAATGCCAAATGTGGGTGAAGGGGAGGAAGGCAGCAGAACACACTGCCATGTGTGTACCTTTGCAACTATCTTGCATGTTCTGCACATGTACCCCAAAACCTAAAATGCAATAAAATTTTTTAAAAGATAAATAAATAAATAAAAAGTATGGGGACGGCTAGGCACAGTGGCTCTCACCAGTTATCCCAGCACTTTGGGAGGCCAAGGCAGGCAGATCACGACTTCAGGAGTTGGAGACAAGCCTGCCAACATGGTGAAACCCCCATCTCTACTAAAAAAAATATACAAAATAAATTAGCTGGGCGTCATGGCACGCACCTATAATCCCAGCTACTTGGGAGGCTGAAGTAGGAGAATCGCTTGAACCTAGGAGGCAGAGGTTACAGTGAGCAGAGATCATACCACTGCACTCGAGCCTGGGCAACAGAGTGAAACTCTGTCTCAAAAAAAGAAAAGTATGGGGATATTATCACACTGGATATAATTCAATATATAAATTCTCACTAGAATAACCAAGAGAACTCAGGCCCAGAGAGAGTTAAATGTAATCACATATGTGGAAGGTGTGCATGATCTCTGACTACTCCTACCAGGATGGAATAAAGAAACACAGGTTTTACCCCACTTTACTCAACCTCATTTTCTCTCATGTATTCCTCTTTTCTCTGCTCCTTCCTCAATTTTCCCCTTGTTGTCTACTTTCCCCACATCTTTCCCATCATCACTCATTCTACTAGTGTTGTTTATAAAGAATACAGTGGTTCTCTGACTGCATTAATAGAGATGGGGTATTTATACAGAATTCAGTGGTTCTCTGACTCAGGTTAGGTCCCCAATGCTACAGGAGGCTTCTTAGGACTATACGGGTAGAGAGATTCTAAAAGAATCCCTTTTGTCATTCTTATCTTCTATGTGTATGTGTTCCTAAGTAATATCCACCTATAAAGAACCTGAGCCTCAACCAGTTTCTCCTCTCTTGCTTTTCATGATCTCCCTTTTCACTTTTCCTACTTAGCAACCATAAACGTCTCAGAAGGACAAATATTTGTAAATATTCACAAAAGTGCATTACATAAGAGTTTCACAAGTATAACACCAGGAGCATCAGAAACCATAAAAAATATCTGAATTGGGAATCAACATAATTAAAATCTTTTGTGCCAAAGGACATTATCAAGAAAGTTAAAAGACAATCCATGAAATCAGAGAAAATAATTGCAAATCATACATGTGATAAGGTTGTAACCAGAATAAATAAAATACTCTTAAAACTCTACAATAAAAGACAACCCAATTTTAGAATGGGAAAGTTTAGGAATACACATTTCTTCTAAAAGGATATACAAAGTCCTAAAAAGCAAATGAAAAGATGTTCAACATCATTAGTCATTAGGGAAATATAAATCAAAATCATACCACTTCACACCTGCTAAAATGGCTATAATCAAAAAACAGGGCCAATAACAAATGTTGGCAAGGATTTAGAGAAATTGAAAGCTTCATACATTGGTGACATGCAAATAGTGCAGCTGCTGCATAAAACACTTTGGCAGATCTGCACAAAGTCACAGAGTTACCATACCCCACAATTCCAGTTCTAGGTAACTACACAATAGAATTGAACATGTGTTTATAGAAAAACTCATTCTCAAATGTTCATAGCAGCATTATCTACAATAGCCAAAAGTGGAAACAAACTAATGTCCATTAACTGATAAATGTAGAGAGCAAATGTTTATACAATGAAATATTATGCACCCATAAAAAGAAATGAAGAATCAACACATGCTACAACATGGATGAACCTAGAAAACAATTATGTTACATGAGAAAAAGCCACTCACGAAAGGAGACACATTTTATGATTCCATGTATAGAAAATACCCACAATATGCAAATCCATAGAGTCAGATAGAAGATTAGTGGTTGTGTGGTAATGGGAAGTAGGGGCACTGAGAGTGACTGCTAATATGTACGGGGTGTCATTGCTGGGATAATGGAAATGTTCTGGAATGAGACAGTGGCAACTGTTGCATAACACTGTGATTATCTAAAAACCACTGAACTATACACTTTAAAATGCTGAACTGTATCTCAGAAAACTGCAAAATAAAACAATAAACATTTATCAAACTCATAGTTTATGTGTGGATCATGAATTCAGGAACGGCTGAGTTGAGTGGTACTGGCACAGGGTATCTCATGAGGTTACAGTCAAGAGGTCAACCAGGGCTACAGTGATCTGAATTGATTAGGGGGAAAATCTGCTTTCAAAATGGTACAGTCACAGGCTGGGAAGAAAGTGCTGGTAGGTTGTGGGAGACCTTAGATTCTTCCCACATGAGCCTCTCTGGGGGTTGCTGGAGTATCTTCAATGACTTGGTAGATGACTTTCCCCAGAATGAGTAATCCCAGTGAGAGACAGAGAGAAGCTATTCTTTTTATAATCAGGCCTCCGAAGTCACAAAACATTACCACCATCTTATATATTTATGAGAAGTGAGTCCCTAAGTCTGACCCACACTCAAGGTAAAGCATATTTATCCTATCATTCCAACTTGATCACATAAGGAAGGTATTATTCTCTCTCATCTACAGATGAAGAAACTGAAGCTCAGAGAGATCAAATAAATTTCCCAAGGCCACAAAACCAATAGGTGCTAGAGCTCATTTTTTGTTTTGTTTTTAATGTATTTTTTTTATTTTTATAGATTTAGAGGTGTATTAGATCTCACACTCTGTAAAGAAATACCTGAGAATGGGTAATTTATAAAGAAAAGAAGTTCAATGGCTGGGCGTGGTGGCTTACACCTATAATCCTAACACTTTGGGAGGCTGAGGTGGGCAGATCACCTGAGGTCAGGAGTTCGAGACCAGCCTGGCCAACATGGTGAAATCTCATCTCTACCAAAAATACAATAATTAGCCAGGCATTGTGGTGCATTACTATAATCCCAGCTACTCAGGAGGCTGAGGCAGAAGAATCACTTGAACCCAGGAGACGGAGGTTGCAGTGAGCCGAGATCACACTCCAACCTGGGCAGCAGAGCAAGACTCTGCCCCCCCCCCAAAAAAAAAAAGTTTAATTGGCTCACAATTCCACAGGTTGTACAAGAAGCATGAATCTGGCATTCTGTTGTGCTTCTGGGAAGGCCTCAGGAAACTTACAATCATAGCAGAAGACAAAGGGGGAGCAAGGAATCTCACATGGTGGGAGCAGGAGCAAGAGAAAGACAAGGAGAAATTGCTACACACTTTTAAATGACCAGATGTCTCGAAAACTCACTCATTATCACAAGAACAGCACTAAGAGGATAGTGCTAAACCATTTATGAGAAACTGTCCCCAAGGATCCAATCGCCTCCTACCAGGCCTCACCTCCAACATTAGGAATTACAATTCCTAATGACATGAGATTTGGGCAGGGACACAGATCCAAACCATATCAAGGGGGTACAAGTGCAGATTCCTTACATGCATATATTGCATGGTGGTAGAGTCTCGGCTCTTAGCATACCCATCACCCAAACAGTGAACATTGTATCCAACGAGCAATTTTTCAGCCCTCTCCCCTTCCCACCCTCGTATCTTCTGTAGTCTCCAATGTCTTTTATTCCACTCTATATATTTATGTGTACCCTTTGTTTAGCTCCCACTGAAAATGAGAATATGGGATATTTGACTTTCTGTTTCAAGAATTATTTTCCTTAGGATAATGGCCTTCAGTTATATCTATGTTGCTGCAGAAGACATGATTTCCTTCATTCTATCTATGGCTGACTAGTATTCCATGGTATATACATACCACATTTCCTTTATCCAATCATCCATTGATGGACACTTAGGTTGATTCTGTGTCTTTGCTGTTCTGAATGATGCTGCAACAAACATAATGCAGAGATCCTTTTTGAACATACAAATTGCTGACTCAAAACCTGTGCTCTTAACCTACATCAGTGATATTTCTTAAGCAGACATGCTATATGTGAAAGCAAAGATGCATGTGGCCCAAAGGACCAGTTAAATATTCATCTTTGGGGCTGAGGACCAAGCACGTGAATGGTTTTGAAGATCCCTTGGTGTTGCTGAGGTGTATCTTGGAACTGCCCCCTCTAATCCTGATAGGTTTGTATTACTCATATGGGTAGCTGATTCCAGCCAGATGCTATGTACCTTGATGGCAGAGTTCCCACCTTAACCTTCCTTGTAGAACCTACTGTGACAGTACAATATCTGCCCAAAGGAAGCAGGCACTTCTTAGAAGGATTCTGAGCAACCACCACCCAGGAAGACAGTTTCTAGGAGGTGCCAAGGAACTGAAGGAATCACTAGAGATGGCTGACCTGGATACTCTCTCTAGTAGGCAGGAGGCTCACCAGGGCCCACGTGGGGTCAGTACCTGCCACAGTCAGGGGCATCTCAATCCAACTCAGAGCAAAAGAGTGTCAGAAAATAACGCCCAGCACAAGGTTTCCCTCTCAACTCCCAAGTGGGTCCTTGTCTGTGAGTGATTTGAGGCCCCCTACACAACCAAATCCTCATCATAGCCAAAGAATATCAAAGAGTTTCAAAATGTTCACTAATAGCTAACCCCCTTTGGTGTTGTATGTTCCATAGTGGCCATGCAGGTGCTCTTCTGAAGCCTCTGCACAAAGATGTGTCCAGAGTAATGCACTTTGGACTTAAGACTTTTAGAATGAAAAATTTTATCAGCAGCGAATGTTTCTACCTGAAATCTTAGCCTCTTGGCTGGGAGGGGTGCCAGATCATTGGCTCCTCCTGGAAGAAGGCACTAGGACAACTGAAAGTGAAGGAGTCCTTACACCACCAACAGATGTCAATTGTTGACTGCTCAAATAAAGTGCTTTTCCAGCCCTGAGACTGGTGTTTTCTTGCCATTTGAACAGAGACTATTTTACTGAGAAAACAACGTTTATCAGCACTTTCTTTTAGACGTTTGAACCCAGTGTGTTTACCCTCTCCAAAGGAACCATATTTCAGATAAAATTTTCACTTTTCCAGAACTGTTTTACTAATTTTAAGGATGTTATCAATAGCCCGGTCACTGTGAAGATACAACATGTAACCTTTTGCTACCATCTAGTGGAATTACTGAACTTTACACTGAAACACTTCCTGCTTTAATACAGTCGTTCTACTACTTCATTACCTTTCCCCATTATGAAGAAACACCCCTAACAAAAACAGCAATATTTGTCCCCAGTGCCTTATCCCCTTTGGTGCTCTTCAATGAACACCATCTCCATATAGCATTTTGTATAAATGTAAAAGGTACAAGTGTAATTTTGTTCCATGCATAGATTGCATAGTGGTGAAGTCAGGGCTTTTAGAGTATCCATCACCCAAATAACATGCACTGTACCCATTAAATAATCTCTCACCATCCACCCCGTCCCACCTCCATAGTAGCTTTGAACTGAGCTTACAATAAACAAGTAGCATAAAGTTTACAAATCTATAAAATAACTGGGATACTTAAAGTCACTAGGAGAGAATGACAGAAAGATCAAAAGGAACTACAAGAAAGCTAGCATTGCAATGTGATGACTTTTCAGACTTCTCTGTCCTGAGGACATGATGTCAGCTAATGGAGAGAGGGCAGCTCCAATAATTCTCTATGCTAATCTACTCCAAATTTGATTACAATACTAAATTGCTATATGATGAATAGTAAAGCTATCTTACAGAGAGAAGGCTAGCTATTGATCAACATTCATACTCCCCTTCTTTTACAGAATTGGAAGTTTCACCTGAGGAAATGTCCAGCCTCCCTGCTACTGACTTTAGCCCCTTGCCCTTGCCTTTCCTCCTAGGGGCTGGCATGGTGGTGAGCAATCCCCAGCAGCGTGAAGGAAGCCAACAGTTTAATATGGCAGAGTAACAAGATAGCAGCCTGATGCCAGTCTGGAGTTCCCACTCAGAATTTTACATGAGAGAGAAAGGAACAAGTAGAGAGGTTAGGGCAGAAAGCTAGAAGCAATAGGAGAGGTCAAGAGGGAGATATTGATGGAGACATGTTCGCACTTGTGAGACTTCGCAAAGGAGGGACCTGAGACAAAGAGTTTAAAGACATATCCTTGGAAAACACCAAAACTTAGACGATAGGAAGAGAAAGACTAGTCATAGAAGGAACAATCAGAGCAACAAGATGAACAACAGAGAAGCACCAAAGTCATAGGCGTAGGGGACCATTAGTCTAAAAAGGCTTGAGAAAAGACTCATGGATCTATATATAACTGTGGGATGTCAGTATGACCGCTCCCTGTAGCTTTCCACCTTTTATAATCCTCCCATCACCTTACCTACACAGTATGCCCAGATCATCCTTATGTGGCTCACCAATTCCTTCCATATATACCTTGTACCATCTAAGAACATCTCCCACCCTCAGACATACTGGTCACACTAGGAACACATTATTATTCATCACCTTATAGTCACCATCATTATCACAATGTTCCATAATTGCCCACAGCCACTGAGCATGGCAAGGTGGAATAAGAAGTAATCAGGTCACACTATGAATAGAGCATCTAAGAGAGAATACTGGAATTCAACAGAGAAGTGACAGGAAATACCCAAGGTATGGAAGGAAAGGAGAGGTACGCAAACCAGTTCAGCCAGGATCAGATGGGAGCCCAGAGGCTACCCAGTGTGGAGAAAGGGTAAGTGAGAGATTCCCAGTGGTTCACATTCCCACTACAGACTCCTATAATGCTAGCCACAATAGAGCCCTACAACCCTCACAGGCCCTAAGACTAGCATGGGGAGCTGCCTGGAGACTTTGTGATGGCATTGCTCTAGAGAAGTTGCTCACGCTGGGTCCCACACACTCCCCAAGTCCTAAGCAGTTGTAACATGGCACCATTTTGAGAGTCCAACCCCCACCATACTGCATTCTCCCCTGGTACCCAACAGCCCCTGCATCTGCATATCCCTGGAGCCCCACTAACATCCCCTCACATCCACCCAGAGGTCTGTAGCAGCATGATACCAGCTAGACCCAGGAAAGCAGCAGGTTCCCCAGAACTATGGCACACACACTGCCCTGTACCCCAGGAATCAGCAGTGCAGTACACCCAGGAGGCTGTCCCCAAGACAAAGGGAGCCAAGTGACGTGCTCCTCAGAGCCTGAAACTCATCTGCCTGGAGCAACAGCTATTGATGGCAACCCCGCTCCCACCACCAGCAGGACTGCAGGGTACTTAAATGCACCCTGAGGTGATATTCTCCCCCACAGCAGCCACTGCCACTGCTGTCACCAAGGACCAAAGCATGTACCACTGACAGTGACATGGTCCCCTCTTCCCCCCTCCATCAGCAGCAGGGCCAACACACACTTGCATGCAGAGGACTGGCTCCCCTAGCTGCTGCTTATGCCACCACCATGGCAACCACTAACAGAACTGAAGCACAGGCTCCCCAGAGTCTAAGAGCTGCCTGCCTGCAGCTGGTGTCACTGACAGCAAACCCATCCTCCCCACAAACAGCAGGGCCACAGTGCATTTGCACATACTCTCTGATGATGGACTCTCCTCGCTTGCTGCCACTACTGTGCCACCATCCAAGCACATTGCTGGGGAACCTAGGGAATCCCCATGCCCTGCCCACCACAGCCTGTGTCCATTTGGACCACTGGGGAGGGCCTGAAGGCAGGCCTGCCCAGTCTGGCACCACCCACTTCAGTACCCAAACATACCACCTGGGGGCCTGCTCCCTCCACTACTGTTGGCATCTGTGTACTCCTCTTGGATACATGAAGACAGGCCCACCCAGTCTACTACTACCATCATAGCCAGCACCTACCTGCACACACCAACTAGGGGGCTGGGGATTGGCCCACCCAGCCTGTCATAGGCACCACTATCACAAGTGTTTGCCACGTAAGAGCCCAAGGGTTGTCTCACCACTGCTACAGCCACCATCCACGCCACACAATGAGTGGGAAAATGAGTGGGACACGGCCTATGAGTAATTTCTCATAGGCCTCACATTCACTCATGTTTCAGAACAATCTCCAGGCATTTCACCACACTCAAATGAGCCATGCTGCAAGATTGTCCTGACATGGCCTATATAGATACATGAAGCTCACCAAGACAAAATACACATGCCCCTATACATGGATAACAACAGAGCTTCCTCCTCCTAGGATATTCATAAGTCAAAAGGTCCCTCATTGTTGCAGGAAGCTGGTGCTATCTATCAACCACTATGTTTCTCTATAGAACTCTGATTTGCATGACTGAAGATTCATGATGGACTATGGGATGAATGATGGGATGGATGACACAAACGTAACAGCTCCCACAAGCTTCACTCATGGCCCTGAGTTACAGAGATACAAAGACTAATGTCCAACACATGTAGGAAGAGAATAGAATCTGGGGCTGGAGATGCCCCTGCCAGAATATGCAAAAGGGAGCTAGCTAGACAATGACCTGCACCTCTATCTCCTGCAGAAAAAAAGGCTTATGATCTCTATGTAGACATGTGGACTCTGAGAAAGAATGACAGGGTTTTTCTCCAACCAGAGGAGAAAAGACATAGAGAACTTCCCCCTTCCTTCAAGCAAATGGCAGAGTTTTAGAAAGCTTTTCTTATCTCACGTTCAGTCATGCATAGAACATCCAGGCAGAAAACCAATAAGGAAACAGCTGACTTGAACAATTTTATAGACCAAGTGGACCTAACAGAAATATACAGAACTTTCCACTGAACAGCAGAAGAATACATATCCTCCTCAAGTGCACGCAGAACATTCTCCAGGATAGATCACATGTTAGGTTACAAAACAAGTCTTAGAAAATTTAAGAAGATTGAAATCACACCAAGCATCTTCCCAGATCACAGTGGAATAAAACAAGAAATTAATAACAGAAAGAAAACAGATCAGGCATGGTGGCTCATGCCTATAATCCCTGAACTTTGGGAGGCCAAGGTGGGAGGATCACTCGAGGCCAGGAATTCAAGACCAGCCTAGGCAATATAGTGAGACCCCCCCATCTCTAAAAATATATATTTTTTTAATTAACAATTCACTTTTTTTAAATAGGAAATTTCACAAACACATGGAAACTAAATAACATACTCTTGAACAACCATTAGACAAAAGAGGAAATCAAAAGGGAACTTTAAAACTACCTGGATACAAATAAAAATGCAATTTACGAAAATCTAAGAGATAAAGCTAAAACAGTAATGAGAGGTAAGTTTATAGCAATAAACATCTACATTAAAAAGAATAAAGATGTTAAACAACCTAACTTTATAACTCAATGAACTAGAAAAAGAAAAAATTAAGTCCAAAGTCAGCAGAAAGAAGGAAATAATAAAGATTACAGCAGCAATAAATGAAACAGAAAAACAATTTTAAAAATCAATAAAATTAAGAGTTAGTATTCTGAAAACGATAAACAAAATTGACAAACCCTTCAATAGACTAAGAAAAAAGGGAGAAGACTCAAATAAAATCATAAATGAAAGAGGTATAATACAACAAATGACACAGAATATAAAGGATTATAAGGGATTATTATGAATAATTATACACCAACAAATTGGACAACTTAGAAGAAATGAATAAATTCTGAAAAATATACAACCTAGCAAAACCAAATCAAGAAGAAACAAAAAGCCTGAAAATATCAGTATCAAATAAGGAGACCGAATCTATAATCAAAAACCTCCCAACAGAGAAAAGCCCACGAGCAGATGGTTTCATGAGCGAATTCTACCAAATACTCAAAGAACAAATGCCAACCCTTCTTAAACTCTTCCAAAAAGTAAAAGAAGAGGGAATGCTTCCAAACTCATTGTATGAGGCCAGCATCATCCTAATTCCAAACCCAGCCAAAGACAACACAAGGGGGAAAAAAAACTATAGGCCAATATTCCTGAAACATAGATTTAAAAATCTTCAATAAAATACTATAAAGCCAAATTCAACAGTACATCAAAAGGATTATATACCACAACTAAGTGGGAGTTGTCCCTAGGATGTAAAGATGGTTCAATATACGAAGTCTAATGTGATACACCCCATTAACAGAATGAAAGATAAAACCACATAATCATCTCCGTAGATGCAGAAAAAGCATTTGACAAAATTCAGCATCCTTTTCTTTAAAAAAAAACTCAATAAAATAGATATAGAAGGAACTTATGTCAACAGGATAAAGACCATTATGTAAAACCCACAGTTAAAATCATTTTCAATGAGGAAAAACTGACAGCTTTTCATCTAAGACCCAGAACAAGGCAAGGATGACAACTCGTGCCACTGCTACTTGACAGAGTAATAGAAGTCTTAGCCACAGCAATCAGGCAAGAAAAAGAAATAAAAAGCAACCAAATCAGAAAGAAAGAAGTAAAATTATCTCTGTCTGCAGATGACATGACCATATACCTAGAAAACCCTACAGACTCCATACACACATACACACAAAAAAAAAAAACTCTTAGAACTAAAAACAAATTCAGTAAAGTTGTAAGATACAAAATCAACAATAAAAACAATCACTGGAGTTTCCATACACTAACAACAAACTATCCAAAAGGAGAATTAAGAAAATAATCCCATTTATATTAGCAAAAACATAAAGTAAAATACTTAGAAATTAACCAGAGATTAAAGACTTGTACACTGAAAATTATAAAACACTGATAAAAGAAATTGTAAAATACAAATAGAAAGTCATCCCATGTTCATGGATTGGAAGAATTAATATTGTTAAAATGTTCATACTATACAAAGCAATCTACAGATTCAGTGCAATCCCCATCAAAATCACAATGGCATCTTTATAGAAACAGACAAAACAACTCCAACATGTATATGGAGCCATAAAAGAAACTAAATGTCCAAAGTAATATTGAACAAGAAGAACAAAGCTCGAGTCACTTCTTGACTTCAAATTCTATTGCAAAGCTATAATAATCAGCTGGGCGCAGCAGCTCATGCCTGTAATCCCAGCACTTTGGAGGCCAAAGTAGGTGGATCACCTGAGGTCAGGAGTTCAAGACCAGCCTGGCCAACATGGTGAAATCCCATATCTACTAAAAATACAAAAATTAGTCAGGCATGGTGGTGGGTGCCTATAATCCCAGCTACTTATGGGAGGCTGAAGTAGGAGAATTGCTTTGAACCCAGGCAGCAGAGGTTGCAGTAGGCCAAGATCATGCCAGTGCACTCCAGCCTGGGCAACAGAGTGAGACTCTGCCTCAAAAAAAAAAACTATAGTAATCAAAATAGTAGGGTACTGGCATAAAAATAGATATATAGACCAAAGGAACAAAATGGAGATCCAAGAAATAAACCCATGCATATATGCTCAACTAATCTTCAAGAAAGGCATCAAAAATACACAATAGGGAAAGGATAGTCACTTCAATAAATGGTGTTGGGAAAACTGGATATCCACATGCAAAATAATGAAATTGGACCCTTATCTTACACCATAAACAAAAACCAACACAAAATGGATTAAATACTTAAATATAAGATCTAAAACTATAAAACTCCTAGAAGAATACAGGGGAAAAACTTCTTGACATTGGTTTTGGCAATGATTTGTTGCATATGACACCAAAAACATAGGCAACAAAAGCAAAAGTAAACAAATGGGACTACATCAAACTAAAAAGTTTCTGCACAACAAAGGAAACAATCAATAAAATAAAAAGGCAACCTAGAGACTGGTAGAAAATATTTACAAACCATATATGACAAGGGGTTAATATCTAAATTATATAAGCAACTCTTACATCTTAATGGGGGGAAAAAACTCAGTTTAAATACGGGCAAAGGGCCGGGTGCGGTGGCTCACGCCTATAATCCCAGCACTTTGGGAGGCTGAGGCGGGTGGATCATGAGGACAAGAGATAGAGACCATCCTGGTCAACATGGTGAAACCCCGTCTCTACTGAAAATACAAAAAAAAATTAGCTGAACGTGGTGGTGCATGCCTGTAGTCCCAGCTACTCGGGAGGCTGAGGCAGGAGAATTTCTTGAACCCAGGAGGTGGAGGTTGCAGTGAGCCAAAATCGCACTTGCACTCCAGCCTGGGTAAAAAGAATGAAACTCTGTCTCAAAAAAAAAAGGGTGGGCAAAGGATGTAAATAGACATTTTTCCAAAGAGGACAATACAACAGGTATATGAAAAGGTGCTCGACATCCCTAATCATCAGAGAAGTGCACATCAAACCCACAATGGGATATCACTTCACTGTTAGGAGGGCTAGGACCAAAGAGTCAGAAGATACATGTTGCTGAGGATGTTACTGTTAACGGGAATGTAAATCAGTACAGTCATTATGGAAAGTAGTATGGAGGTTCCTCAAAATATTAAAAATAGAATTACCATATGGCCCAGCAATCCCACTTCTGGGTATATAGCCAAAGGAATTGAAATGAGAATTAAAAGAGATATCTGCCCTCCCATGTTCACTGCAGCATTATTCACAATAGCCAAAATATAAAAACAACCTCAGTGTTGGTGGATGGATGAATGGATAAAGAAAATGTGTGTGTGTGTGTGTGTGTGTATGTGTGTGTAATATTATTCAGCCTCAAAAAAGAAAGGAAACCCTGCCATTTGTTGACACAGAGGGGAAACTACTGCATGATCTCACTTATCTGTGGAATCTAAAAAAGTCAAACTCACAGAAATAGAAAATAGAAGTATGGTTATCAAAGGATGGAAGGTAGGGGAAAGGGGATGATATTGGTCAAGGGATACGAAACCTTCAGTTTTCTGAGATGAATAATTTCTAGAGATCTCATTTACAGCATAGTCACAATAGCTAACAGTACTGTACCCTATACTTGTAATTTTCTATGAAAATGTATCTTAAATCAAATCTTCTCAATACATACACACACATACACACAATGGTAACTCTGTAGAGGTAATTAATATGTTAATTAGCTTTATTGTGGTGATTATTTCATACTTGTATATCAAAACAAGTTATATACCTTAAATATATATAATTTTAATATATCAATGATATTTCAATAAGGCTATTTTTTAAAGTTTGTCTTATATCCTCCTGGAATTAGCAAAAACAGGATTAATATCAGACTCCCAACAAATGAAGTCCAGAACCTGTGGCTGGAATGCTCTTGCTAGAAGATACAATAAGAGACTGACTTGTGAGTGAACTACACTTCTATCCCATGCACAAGAAAGAACTGTGCTTTTCAACGTCTACATGTGGAGGCTGTAATGTTGTGTGGCCTGAGATTGTATTAAAATCAAAGCATCCAAGAGGAACACTTGGAAAGAAAAGAGGAAGCACAACAGAGAGATGAGTGACAAATCCTAGGGACTAAGATGCCCAGACTGAGAAAAGGCACATTCCTGAAAACCTGCATTGAATGGGAAGTCAAATACACACTGTCTCAGGTAAGCAATTTGGCAGAGGCTCTGTTACAGATTGAATTGTGTCCTCCAAAACGTTTATATGTGAAGTCCTAACATTCAGTATCTCAGAATGTGACACTATTTGGAGATAGGGACTTCACAGAGGTAATCAAGTTAAAAGAAAGACATTAGGTGGTTCCGTTCCAATATGGCAGGCGACCAAAGACCTGGAACCAAACCAAATGCCCATCAACGATAGACTAGACAAAAAAAGTGGCACATATACACCATGGAATACTACACAGCCATAAAAAACGATGAGTTCTTGTTTTTTGTAGGGACTTGGATGAATCTGGAGACCATCATTCTCAGCAAACTGACATAAGAACAGAAAACCAAACAAACACTGCATGTTCTCACTCATAGATAGGTGTTGAACAATGAGAACACGTGGACTCAGGGAGAGGAGCATCACACACTGGTGGCAGTTCGGGGGGTGGCTAGGGGAGGGCTAGCAGGGGGTGGGGAAAATGGGGAGGGATAAAATGGGGAGAAATGCTGGATATAGTCAAAGGGGGAATAGAGGCAGCAAACCACCTGGTTATATATGCACCTATGAAACAACCCTGCATGACCTGCACATGTACCCCAGAATCTAAAGTAAAATTTAAAAAAAAATGAAGAGGAAATTTGGACATAGACACATATATAGAAAAAATGCCAAGAAGAAAGGAAGACGGTCATCTATAAGACAAAGACAGAGGCCTAGAACAGAGCCTTCTCTTGCAGCCCTTGGAAGGAAACAACTGCCAACACATTGATTTCTGACATAGCCTCCAGACTGCGAGACAAATTTCTGTTGCTTAAACACTGAGTTGGTGCTACTTTATTGTGGCAGCTTTATCAGACTAATACAATGTCCAAAGGCCAAGATAATAAACATCAAATGCTCCTATAATCTAAAGTGAGGCACTGGGACACCTTGGGAAGAAATGGAAACAAACAGGATCTGCTGGCATTACTTATCACTTCACTTATATGTGGAATCTCAGTAAGTTGAACTCACAGAATCAGACAGTAGAAGGGTGGTTACCAGGATGGAGTTACTGGGGAGATGCTGGCCAAAGGGTACAAACTTTCCATTATAACCTGAGTAAGTTCTGGAGATCTAATGTACAGCATGATGACTATAGTTAACGTATTATTCTAGATTGGATTTCTACCTGCTTAGAAGAGACTGCAGGACAGTTCCTTAAGTTTAGCCAGATAACTATGGGAACTTCCTGAGATTCCTTCCCATACAAGCGAAGAACTGATTCTCAAGCCAGTTGTTACACATAAAAAGAAAGTTACTTTCTTTCTGTTTCCATGAAGGCAGCTCAACAATAACACAATTGTGGACACAGTGAACGAATTTCTATCTGAATATGCTCCAAAGAAATCAGACAGCCAAGAAGTCATAATGAGGACTGCAGGATGGCACTCGTCTCTGGAATATTTGGTAGCCCCAAGGTAGAAGATATGGAGTGACTTCTCAGCTATGCACAGTCCTACTGTTCTAGTGTTTTTCATTGGATATTGAAAATATGAAAAAATAAAGAGGCTCCCTGAGAAAACCAACTAGTATAAATTCCCCGGCTTAAAGGAGGGAAGGAGAATTTCATACTGGAGATGATCCTCTGGGAATAAAAAGGAGGCTACAAACCCAAAAAGAGCTGGAGGCAGTCACATATGTGGCAGTCTGCATGCACCCTGACATCTCACAGAAAGATGAGATAAAGGGATATTGGGCTATACACACATTATTTGTGCCCTGTCTTCCTGGATTTCTCCCCATTCAACCCCCTTTTATCCCTTTATTCCCCTTTTTAATCTTTCTCTATTTTTCCCCATGTTTCCCATGCTCTTATTAAGCTGAATAGAATCTATGAAAAAAAATACAATGGTACTCACAATGAAGACCGGACCCCAATCATTCAAGGACACTTCCCTAGCCACAGCTGACCAGGGAGTATCCTAATAACATTTATTTCCACATGCCAATCTCCCATATATATTGTTTCCTAAGTGAGATCTATTCTCCGATGACCATGATTGACCAGATTCTCCAATGACCAGATTCTACTCCTACCCTTTTCACTACCAACTGAATTTTTCCAAAAGTGCACTGTGACCTTAGGTGCCTCTGGAATTAGATATCTTCGGTTAAAAATTCCATCACGTAAATTTGTAAAAAAAAAAAAAAAGCTGGGGCCTTGAAAATCTGCTCTATGTAGGAGCTGAGGCCCAAGGCCAACACGGAGATAAGGTCCCCTGAGGGCTGCCAACCACCTCATTGCAAACTTGGGATTACAGTTCCTAGCCTAACAAATGGATACACAACATCTCATAATCCGAAAGGCAGAAAGAATACAAATTGGAGGAAATGATTTTGCAAAATTATAGGACTACACATGTGGATTTACTAGGTACCAGAAGGTACAGTGAATTCAAAAGCCAACAATCACCAAGCCTTTTCAGGGTACCTTGAAAAATACAAAAGAGGTTCCCAGAGAATAACCATTAGTCTAAATACCCCCATTTAAAGATATGGAGATAATCCAATATAAAAATTATCTCTGAGAACAACCAGAAGGCTTCAAGTCTAGAGAGCAGAAGGAAGTCAACCTGTGGCAGGATCTGCATGCATGCTGACATCTCTCAGAATGACAGAAGGAAGGAATACTGGCTTACATTCACTTTTGAAATATGTAAACTAGGTAACTAAATGTATCCTCAGACCTACAATTAAGGCTGCATTGAGGCAAGATGCTGTGGGTCAGACAAGTCCCTGGAAGTCTGTCTTGAACAGGATATTGAAAGCAATATGCTTTTGGATGTAAGTATTTTGTCAGAGGCTCCAAAGGTCAAAACAATAAATGTCTAGGACCCCATATCCTAAGGTGACGTACCATACTATCCTGCCAAAACCCTGAGCAAAACTGGGTCAGCTGACATTAGACCATTTCCAACCCTGGAGATGTGAAAAGTGAGGTGGAAGAAGGAGGAAAGAAATTATAAAGAGAGTTGTCACTGTGGTAGGCATTTTCTTCTGTGTCCTGAATAAAAGCCTTCACTTGCTTCCCCTAATCTCATAAACATTTAATTTAAATGGAAGAAAACTGCTGGGAAAATGCCACACTTAGAGACCAAACTGACTTTCTTAAGCCTGTGCTCCACTGGAAGCTAAGCATCAGCTGTCTATTTCACTAAAGTTGGTTGTTGTTATTTTTTATCCATATATAACAGTTGTACATATTTTGAGGGTACATGTGATATTTTGCTATATGTATAAAATGTGTAATGATCCATTTTCTTTTCTTTTCTTTTTTGAGATGGAGTCTTACTCTGTTGTCAGGCTAGAGTACAGTGGCATAATCTCAGCTCACTGCAACCTCCACCTCCCAGGTTCAAGCCATTCTCCTGCCTCAGCCTCCCAAGTAGTTGTGACTACAGGCATGCGCCGCCATGCCCAGCTAATTTTTGTATATGTAGAAGAGATGGGGTTTCACCATGTTGGCCATGATGGTCTCGATCTCTTGACCCTGTGATCCACCCACCTTGGCCTCCCAAAGTGCTGGGATTTCAGGCGTGAGCCACTGCCAATCCATTTTCTTTAAGAATTTGAGTCGTTTTTCAACAGCACCTGCTGCCTGTGGATGGCATGTGAAGTAAATAGTTCACTGCAGGGAGTACTTTTTGCTATAAAGGTTGCACCAATGTGTAACTGTATGTAGTTGGTGAATCCAAATATTAAACCAGTCCAACTAACAGTTATTCTAAAGAATTCCTCATCTGCTGTGTGCATAGGATTGACAATGCCTTTTTAAAAAAGGGATCTACTGCAGCCCATGCACAGTGGTAACCTTGAGAAAGGGTACAGCACCAGGTCTCAACTATCTGCATGTGGGATCCAGAGATCCTCTTTCTACTCCACTAGACAGCTGGCACCCTGGGCACATTTGCCAGACTCCCTTGGTCTCATATGCTGGAAACAGTAAATCTTAATTTGGGTCTAGATCCTGAATTGTAGATGGACTACTGCTGAGAAATATCAAGTTTACCCTGCCCCCCATGACTCCCTTGTGGAGAATATCTTTTAGTTTGTAATCAGTGGTAAGTGGGTAACAGCTGCCTACTTAGTATATTTTTGAGTTTTGCAAAAACACAAAACACCTGATGGTTAATAATAATCACCTGTGCAGAGAGAATACATGGATCAGAATCTGCTCGAGGCCTTCAGCCTGGAATGCTGTCAACCCCTGAGGCTATCAGCTTGGTAGGCTGCTGGTCCCCTGGATAGACCCAATTTGCTATTCTGTCTGGGTGTGTGCCTCTCATTTCCTTCAGCACTGCCTGGGTGGAGGGTCTCCCAGCTGGGCTGGTACTCAGTAGACTACCATGCCTTGTTGCATAGTCTATCAAGGTGGCCATTATCTCAACATGGGCAGGACATGTCTGATGAGCTTATTAATTCCACTAATATTCATCCCCAAATGGACTTTATCCACAAGAATTGACATAAGGCAGGGACAGGAAGTATGTATAATCATGCAAATACCTGATTATAGTTGCCACCACTGAGACTGAGACTTGATCATATAGTCGTCCCCCTGCCAGGTATTAGTCTACACTGTCAGCCCATGAGCACCTTTACAGGAGTGATTCAAAATATGACAAGGTGCGTTGGGGGGCCATTTCTAAGGCAAGCACTGCAGCCCATATCTAAACCAATACATCAGAATTCCCTTTTCATGCACAGAAGCAAGCAGGTTTTATACAGATAGTACAACTTCTGCAGTCTACTACACCCTGTCTGCCTTCAACTTAGTAGATGGGTCCATGAACAAGACTCAGGAACACTCAGGAACCTGGATGCACCATAGCCACCAGGAACATCAAGGTGGCACAGTCCCTGCATCTGAGACAACCACAGCTAGAGGGTGACTGGACACTTTCCTGTACCTCCAAGAGACTTTTACTACCTGATGTACTTCTCTGGAAATACCTTTTTCCCTTTCAGGTGACGGTTTCTTAGCCAAAACTCACTTTGATAGCGTTCTTGTTTGGGATTCATCCTGTAATAAAGAATTCAGGGTGTAGCAAGACCTATTTTTGTCTTGTTACTCTGTTGATGTCCACCAACACCAACTAACAAGCCATCAAAAGTCTCTAAAGTAACATATATCAAGGGATGGTTTCAGACAAGGACCACAAATAAATCCCAAAATGTGCTATTACCTGTAGCAAAAGGGGCAACCCCTTTTGCTAAAAGTTTTTGTCTGTATAAATAACAGTTACTGACACTTTCTTTCCAAATGCCTCTGGGTGACTTGCCTCAGCGGCAAGGTGGTCTAGACAACTTGTTGGAGAGTTTCTAAGGCAGGCTATTGGTCAAGTTGAATGCCTTTCAAACAATCTTATGTAATAAGCTGACAGAATCTCTATGTAATGTGTATGAAATAGATCCAATACTAAACAAGCTTGTAATGTTCTGTGCCAAATATGGTTTTAAGGCAGTTTTAAGACCACTGGTTTTTTCTGAACAGGATCAAAGATTGTACTCTGGGCATCAACCCACATGGTTAACCAGAACTATATCTAAATGACTGGTTGTTGATTCTTGTCAGGGTTAATCTTCCAGTGCTGGTCACTCAGATATTGGACTATTAACACAGACAATACAGTGTCCATAGCCCTTACAATCAGAATAATGTCATCATTTAAAGGTACCAGTACACCTCTGGTTAGATTTCAGTCTTTTGTAGATTTCATCCTATCCATTGATAAGAAATCACATGTTTGAGTTACCATGAGGTAGCAGGTAAGCATACATTGTAATCTATAACCCAAAAAGGCTCTCAAAAAATAATGCAGTGATACTGAAGAAAGCATTAGCATGTCACCACACACCAGGCCATTCTTTCTCATCAATTAACTATGTGATCACTTTGATATTTACAAGTGGAACATTAAAGAGGACTGTTGCCATATTGAACTCGTTATATGGTACAGGAAAGCATCAAGTACTACAGGGTTTTTTGATCAACTTAGGGAACTCCTTTCACCTGCCCCCAGCATGAAACCCTAAACTGCTTTACTTATGCCCCATGGCTGGGTTGGAGAAGGCTGGCAGGCTCTGGGTTACCTATTCTACCAACTACTACTACTCAATCATGGCATTTCCCCCAATGGAAACAGCCCTTACAATCAAGAGAAGAATTACATATACTTAACACAACATTTTCCACAAAACACTCAGCAATATCAATTGTAATATATTGCCTATGTATTGGCCCAAAAAAGGCCCACCCATAAACTCACATCAGTCCACAACCTGAAAGTTATTTCCACATCCAAAGTAATTTTTTGACCGTGCCCTTTGGGACTTCTTAGAGCCATAGTGACTTGTGCCCCCATGCCCATAAGGACTGAAAAGGTTTGACTACTTTAAGTCCCCAACCCTTGACTACATCAAGTTCCCAACATACCTTGATTGGTGCATAAAGCCTCCAGTTCCATTTAGAGAAGGAGGGGCAACATCCTCTGCCATAGACTCATATGTTTTTACAAGGAGAAAGATCTAGGCCGGGTGCGGTGGCTCACACCTGTAATCCCAGCACTTTGGGAGGCTGAGGTGGGTGGATCACCTGAGGTCAGGAGTTCGACACCAGCCTGGCCAACATGGTGAAACATCATCTCTACTAAAAATACAAAAATTATCTGGGTGTGGTAGCTCACACCTGTAATCCCAACTACTTGGGAGGCTGAGGCAGGAGAATTGCTTGAACCCGGGAGGTGAAGTTTGCAATGAGCCGAGATCCTAACACTGCACTCCATCCTGGGCAACAAAAGCAAAACTCTGTCTCAAAAAAAAAGAAAGGAGAAAGATCTAGGTAGAAAGGTGGTGTTAAATGTGATAAACGTCAGTCTGAAGAGTATGTATCTCAGCAAGGGAGGATAAGCCTCTCAGTCTTCTCCTGTGATTAGCAATGTGGTCATGACCAGACTGGCTTGGAACATAGGGCAGGTCATA
Source organism: Callithrix jacchus (assembly GCF_049354715.1). Taxonomy (NCBI): domain Eukaryota; kingdom Metazoa; phylum Chordata; class Mammalia; order Primates; family Cebidae; genus Callithrix; species Callithrix jacchus. Next base: position 24,389,096 of record NC_133524.1, read on the forward strand.
GATGATGGAATGATCTTTACCCCTTGTCCTCTAGCACAACTGGCAGTACTCCCTCATCTGCTAACCAAGGAGTCAAACACATATTGTCTCATTGGGCATTGGCCCGTCCTCAATATCACTTCTTTCCTATTCACTGTAGGAGTGGACTGCAGTACATTTCTGCATAACAGTCTCTGTTACCACTTTATCAATGAGGTCTGCTACTGTTCCTCAAGTCCGATTCCATACTTGTCCAATAAACCTGTGGGATCTCACTTGTATTTTTTCCAAAAGGGCACTATGACCTTATCAGCCCACAGGAAAAGGGAGTTTAAAATATGATGGAATCAATGTGTGAAAAAGCAGGTATAGGCCAGGCGCAGTGGCTCATGCCTGTAATCCCAGCACTTTAGGAGGCCAAGGGGGGTGGATCATGAGGTCAAGAGATAGAGACCAGCCTGGCCAACATGGTGAAACCCCATCTCTACTAAAAATTCAAAAATTAACTGGGCATGGTAGCATGCACCTATAATCCCAGCTACTTGGGAGGTTGAGGCAGAAGAATCGCTTGAGCCCGGGGTTGCGGAAGTTTCGGTGAGCTGAGATAGCACCACCGCACTCCATCCTGGTGACAGAGCAACACTCCATCTCAAAATAAAAAAAGTTTTTAAAAAAGCATGTGTGACAGAGTCCCATGTAGTTTTCCCTCTTTTACTTTGAGATAAACAGGTCAACTTTTGCAGCCATTTTGTAGCAACAACTGTTCTCTCAGGAGCACACAATACTTTATTTGGTGAAAGACAATAGTTGTTCTTTGACTACAAATGGGATTCAGTGAGCAAAACCACTTACATTATTTCAAGTATCATAACTGGCAGGTCAGCCCTGTATTTTGTTAAGTTTTCCTTGCTGGTATGCATCTGAGGCCACAGGGAATGACACCTTCAATTTAACAATAGAGACATCATAACACAGTGAAGGCACTGGGCATAAGAGGAATTTTTCAGGTCAGGTGTGATGGCTCACGCCTGTAATCCCAGCACTTTAGGAGGTCAAGCCAGGTGGATCATGAGGTCAGGAGTTTAAGACCAGCCTGGCCAACATCGTAAAACCCCGTCTCTACTAAAAATACAAAAATTAGCTGGGCATGGTTGTGCACACCTGTAGTCCCAGCTACTCAGGAGGCTGAGGCAGAAGAGTTGCTTGAACCCAGGAGGCAGAGGTTGCAATGAGCCAAGATCACACCACTGCACCCCAGCCCAGACAACAACCCGATGCTTGGTCTCAAAAAAAAAAAAAAAAAAAAAAAGAGGAATTTTTCACTGATACAATATAAGCATTCGCAATTCAACATGTAACACATTTCAAAACTAATTACACATTAGTAAACAGTGCATATAATGAATCAGTTCACAGGCATCTCCATGACAAAATCACTTTTAATATAGGTGAAGGGGAGGAAGGTAGCAAATCACACTGCCATGTGTGTACCTATGCAACAATCTTGCATGTTCTTCACATGTACCCCAAAAGCTAAAATACAATAAAAAAAATTTTAATTAAAATAAAAACTTTATCTTTTCATTACAAGTTCTACCAGCTGCATTCAGACACTTTTTATGGAAACAAAGATATAAACAATTTTTACACAGATACTAAAATACCAGATTCCAGGAGACCATCTACCCTCCTTGGCTGGAAGCCCAGAAAATAAGCAGGTGGGAAACAGACTGGGGAAAAAACTGGCACCAGTAAGCACAAGTTTGTACTTGCTTTCAGCCATTCTCTGGGGGGGTCACAAAAAAAATGTACCTTTAACAATAATTAGGCACCAATTAAACAGATGATTAATTTAATCTTACCTCTTGCTGCCTAACCTGCCAAACTTTCTCAACAGGTGACATATACTTTTGGATCAAAAAGCAGCTATCTTATCTTACCCCTAACTTGGCCCACACACAGGAGGCCCATTGACCCCTAACTTGGCCCACTGTTGGACAATGGGAGAACCCCTGCACTCCCCACTCGCCCACCAGGTAGACAAAGATTCCAGGAGGCTTGATCTCTCCTAATTCACCCTATCTGTGTTACACAGTCATAAGAATCTCATCTCATCCAATGGCATGACCTCAGTAAACCCAGTGCCATGGATCCCTGACAGCTTATCCATCCTAATATGAAATTTGTAATCTCCTAGAGGAGGAACCCTACTGTCCCTCTTGCCTACCACTTATGTGAGAAGATGTGTCTTAGAAACAAACCTGACCAGTGTGCTGTCTTGTCTAACAAAAGGGCCAACGTTTTCAGCTACACATTCCAGACCAAATATGTAATCTCATTCACAGAGATATGCAAGGACAAGGACAAGGCCCAAATTATTATTCCACAAAAACATGCTTTTTTTTTGTTATTAATCAATGAGAGCTTGTTTTGTTGTTCAGGTTGGCCTTGAACTCATAGCCTCGCCTCCTCAAGCGCCAGGACAACTGGCCGGAGCCACCACGGCTCCCGAAAAACATGCTTTAACAGCCAGCTGCAGTGGATCACGCCTATAATCGCAGTATTTTTGGAAGCCGAGGTGGGTGAATTGCTTGAGGTCAGGAGTTCAAGGCCAGCCTGGCCAACTTGGTAAAACCCCATCTCTACTAAAAATACAAAAATTAGCCAGGTGTGGTGGTACACATCTGTAGTCCCAACTACTTGGGACGCTGAGGCAAGAGGATCACCTGAGCCTGGGAGGTGGAGATTGCAGTGAAGAGAGATTGTGCCACTGCACTCCAGCCTGGGTGACAGAGCAAGAGCCTGTCTCAAAATAAAAAGAGTGGTGGTCAAGGGAAGAGGAGATGAAGACAGGAAAAGCAAAAAGAGTTACTATAGCTGGGTGCGGTGGCTCACGCCTATAATCCCAGCACTTCGGAAAGCCAAGGCAGGCAGATTACCTGAGGTCAGGAGGTCGAGACCAGCCTGGCTAACATGGTAAAACCCCATCATTTCTACTAAAAAGACAAAAAAGTAGCCAGGCATGGTGGCGTGCACCTGTGATTCTCAGGAGGCTGATACAGGAGAATTGCCTGAACCCGGGAGGTTGGAGGTTGCAGTGAGCCGAGATTGCACCATTGCACTCCAGCTTGGGCAATGACAGCGAAACTCTATCTCAAAAAAATATATATAGTTACTATATCCATCCTATTACACATATACACACATCACTGACAGGATGACAAAACCCATGAATGCTCCAGTTTAGAGTTCATGGAAATGGGCTGGGTGTAGTGGCTCGCTCCTATAATCCCAGCACTTTGGGATGCTAAAGCGAGAGGATAGCTTAAGGTCAAAAGTTCATGACCAGCCTGAGCAACATGGTGATACCTTGTCTCTACCAACAAAAATTTAACAAGTATAAATAAATAAAAAATAGAGTAGGCAGAAATGCCTCCGTCTTTAGGAGCATGGGGCTTTGACTGATATAGTACGTTGGGCTTCTAACTGCTTAGAAGTGACAACAGGATAGTTGGTTTTTTAAAAGTAAACAGATGTCTATGGGACCTTCCAGAGATTTCCTCCTAGACATTGGAAGAACAGATCCCCAAGGCAGTTTCCATGTTTAAGTAGGAGAAAAAAGTGGTCTCCTCTTTATTATCATCAAAGGCTTCTCAACAAACTGCTGATATAAACATGTTCTGGAAGAAAGTCCACTGTTTAGCAAAGGGTCTGCCTTCCCTCCAACAATTGTGGATCAGCAATATCAAAAATGTATCTCAAAAAAGAAACTATGCCTAGAAAAGGCTAGGCAAATGTAAAGAGATAACCTCTGAGACAGGAGTTGATAATGTCTCACTTCAAAGCTATGATGTTCAAATAAGAGCATCCTATTTCAGCTTACAGGGTCTCACCTGCATTTTTCCAATAGAACATTATGGCCTTAACAGCCTCCGAGAGTAAGGAGTTAAAATCCCATGGAGTCAATCTCTCAAAAGCTCTGGACCAATGACCACCCAGTCCCTGTGAAAGCTCAACAGCTCAGGCCAGGGGCCTACATAAAAACAAACTACTTAAGATGTTTCTACTGCCTAACACACAAACTCGGGCTCAGGCTTTCTGGACTGGAATGGAGCTAGTCCACGCCATGCATAGAGCATAGATGACTGACATATTGCTATATGAATAGCAAAAGGAATATAACAGGAGAAAGTGGTGATCACCAAAATGAAGCACTACCTATACTGATCAGTCACGTTGTCTAGATGCATGAAGCTGTAGTGAAATCAATATCCAACATATACCAAAACATTTCTAAGTGGGTATTTAAGTTTACAAAACAGACTCCCTGAGAGAACCCGCAAGACTAAACACCCCAGGCTTAAAAGTGTGTGGACAATATCACACTGGAGATAGTCCAGTATGAAAATTCTCTCTTGAGAATAACCAGGTGGATTTGAATCCAGAGAGACCTAAAGACAGTCACATATGTATGGGATCTGCATACAAATAATGCTGCTATGAACATTTGAGAATAAGTTTCCATGTGAACCTATGTTCAATTCTGTTGTATATTTACCTAGGACTGGAACAGAATTGAACATGGAAACTTATTCTTAAATATTAAGCAGCATGATTCCATCTATAAGAAACATCCACAATAGGCAAATCCATAGAGTCAGATAGCAGATCAATGGTTGTCAGGTAACACAAAGCAGGGAGAACTGAGAGTAACTGTAAAAAGTATGGGGTCTCATTTTGGGGTGATGGAAATGTTCTGGAATGAGATTGTGGTAACTGTCAAATAACAAAAAAACTAAAAATCACTGTATTTTAAATACACTTTAAAATAGCAAAGTTTATGTGTACTAATTATATTCCCCCAAAACTGCAAAATTAAACAATAACAAATATTTCTCAAACTCACAGTTTGTGTGGATCACGAATTCTGGAATGGCAGAGCTGGGAGGGTCTGGCCCAGTGCATCTCGTGTGTAGTCAAGATGTCAGCTGGGGCTGCAACATCAAAGTTGACTGGAGGTAAAAGATCTACTTTCAAGGAGATACAGTCACAAGGCTGGCAAGGTGGTGCTGGTAGTTCGTGAGAGGTCTGTTTCTTCCTTCATGGGCCTCTCCAAAGGCTGTTTGTATGTCCTCACAAGCTGGTGGATGACTTCTAGAATGAGAGAGGAACAAATGTTGCTTCCCCATTACCTCAAGCAAATGACAAAAAACTTCAGAAAGCTCCATTTATATCTCCTGCAGGTTAAGGATTTCAGGAAATAGTATCTGACTCGTACAAGTCAAGTCAAGAGGCTGGGGCTGGAGCAGCTCCTGGCAGAAGGAACAATAAAAATGGGAGGCTTGGACATAACCTGAACTACCAGCGAATGCAGAAAAATCTGTGTTTCCAGGAAACAAAAGTGCATTCCTGGACTAATGGGCCATCCAACATAGGGATGGGCTACAAAAGGCCTATGGACTGAGGGGAAGCCTAAATGGCTAAAGGAAAGACACTGAACATGGCAGGGTCCCGTACTTTCTGGTCCCTCAAGGAACCTGCAAATGTCCCCATGACTATGTCAGACAAGGATTTCCTCCATATCACCAAGCCAAAGGTATGCCCTACTCCCACAAACCTTATATTTTCTGGGCCCCCACTGTAGGTCAGAAATAGTGTGTGGTGAAGTCAAGTTTACATATGAACACTTAGGTGACGATTGACTAATATTTGTGAGCATCAGTGGAATTCTAGTTTGATGATAGCGGAAACATGTCTATTTTGTTACTGCTGCCTCCCAGTGACAGTGTCTGGCACATAGTAAGCGTTCAAAAACTATTCCTGATCCCTACCTCACACATTACACAAAATGAACTCAAATGGACCAAATACCTAAATATAAAAACTATAACTACAAAACTCTTAGAGGAAGAAAACAGATGTTTATCTTCAGAACCTCAGATTAAGCAATGGCTTTCTAAATATGGCACCAAACATACAAGCAACAAAAAAACAGAGATACCTTGTACTTTAACAAAATTAAACTTTTTTGCATTGAGGACCCTAGTAAGAAAGTTAAAAGACAATTCACAGAATAGGAGAAAATATTTGTAAATCATACATCTGACAAGGATTTAGTATCCAGAATATATAAAGAATTTGTATAACTCAACAACAAAAAGAAAACAACCCAATTATAACAAGGGCAAAAGATTTAATTGGACATTTCTCCAAAGATGATATACAAATGACCACAGAAGACATAAAAAGATGCTCAACATCATTAGTCATTTGAAAAGTGCAAATCAAAACCACAATGAGATATAACCTCACACCCATTAGGATTATTATAACCAAAAAAACGGGGTAATAACAAGTGCTGAAGAGGCTGTACAGAAATTGGAACCCTCAAACATTGCTGCTGTAAGTGAAAAATGGCACAGCTGCTGTGGAAAACACTTCGGCAGGTCCTCAAAAAGTGAAACATAGAGTTACCATAGGTCCAACAATTCCACTCTAGGTACATACCCAACAGAACTAAAAATATATGTTAACACAAAAACTTGCATGAGAATGTTCATAGCATCATTGTTCAAAATAGCCTAAAAGTGCAAACAACACAAATATCCATCAGTTTATCAATGGACAAACAAAATTGGTATATCATCAATGGAATATTACGGAAGCCGTAAAAAGGAATGAAGTGCCAATACACACTACGACATGGATAAACTTTGAAAACATTAAGCTTAAGTGAAAGAAGCCAGACACAAAAGGACAAATATTATATGATCTTACTTAAATGAAGTACCTAGAAGTACTCAAATTTATAGAGACAGAAAGTAGAATATTGGTTTCCAGGGCCTAGCAGAAAGGGAGATAGAGATTTATTGTTAATTGGGTAGTTTCCATTGTGGAAGATGAAAAAATTCTGGAGGATGCGGTGATGACTACACAACAATGTGAATGCACTTTAGGTCACTGATCTGCATACTTAAACACTGTTCAAATGGTAACTTTTATGTTACATATATTTCACCATAATAAAAAAGGAATGAAGTACTAACACATGAAACAACATGGATGAATGTTGAAAACATTATGCTTAAGTAAAAGAAGCAAGACACAAATGATTCCACTGAAATAAAATGCCCAGAATAAGCAAATCTAGAGACAGAGAAAGTAAATTAGCTGTTGCATGGGGGGATGTTGCTAGTTGGATAGGAGGAAGGGAGGAACTGAGAGTCATGAACAGGTATGAGGCCTCTTTTTGGGGTGCATATATGTGTTCTGGAATCAAATAGTGGTGAGCACAAACCACAGCACTGTGACCATACTAGCAATCACTTTATATTTTTTTAATTCTTTTTTTTTTTTTTTGAGATGAAGTTTCACTCTGTTGCCCAGGCTGGAGTGTAGTGGCTCAATCTTGGCTCACTGCAACCTCCACCTCCCAGATTCCAGCAATTTTCCTGCCTCAGCTTCCCGAGTATCTGGGATTACAGGTGTGTACCACCACGCCCAGCTAATTTTTGTATTTTCAGTAGAGACAGGGTTTCACCATGTTGGCCAGGCTGGTCTTGAACTCCTGACCTCAGGTGATCTGCTTGTCTCAGCCTCCCAAAGTGTTGGGATTACATGCGCAAGCCACTTTGCCCAGCCAAAATGGTTTTAAGCTCCCCAAGTATTTCTGAGGTACATCCTTGGTTTGGAACCTGCCCCCTGTCTCTGATGGTTTTGTATTATTAATATGGGCTACTGACTCAAGCTGGATGGTGAGTATCTTGAGGGCAGGGCCCCCACCTCAGACTTCCTTGTTGATGTCACTGTGACATCACAATGTCTGCACAAATATTATTGGATGAAAGGAGTCAGAGCAACTGCCACCTAGAATGTCAGTTGCCAGGGGGCTCCAACAGAACTGAGAAGGTGCCTGAGAACTGGCCTATCTGGCCACTCTCTCCAGTGGGCCACTGGGCCCCACTTGGTGGGCAGTCCCTGCTGCCAGCTAGGGCATCTCAGCTCAGCCCAGAGCAAAGAGGTGTAGGGACATAACACTCTCCTCAAGCGTCCTTTCTCAGGTCCAAATTTAGAGGCCCCCTTTTGGGCCTAGAATTCACTGAGGCTTGCGGCTGTTTGTCCAACAGTCACCATGGATCACCGAAGCCGACTCCGGGGCATAGGTGTGAACCGAATCCCCGGGACTCAGTCCCGAGCCTCCCGGGCCCCAGTCCCCTTCCACGTGGAACAGGAGGCCAGGGAAGGAGAAGACTGGGAGCGAGAGCCACCTCATCAGAGACCTCCTGTCTATGAGCCACCAGAAAGTGAAGGACCAACAGATAATGTTATGGGTAAGGACACAACCTCCCTCCACAGAAGGAGGCTGGCTTCACCTTTTTTATCCTTTGCCTCCAGGAAGCAGGGGGCAGGAAGCAGAAAGCAGAACGTACAATGGGCAGAACAAGAGTGAGGGATGAGTTTGAAAGGGAGAGATTTTCTATCTGCCAAAAAGGGTTGTTGTCACAAAGAGCAACTTGAAACTGAGGGTGTTTGGAATATTGTTATTTACAAAATCGGGTGTTTGCAATGGCAAATGCTTACTGTGGGCCAGGTTCTTTGGGAAACAAAGACCAATTAGACATTGATTTCAGCCACAGAGCCCACAGTCTAGTAGAGGAGAGACAAACTTAGGACAGTTTCTGCAGGATCCAGAAAAGTAACAACAGGTGCTTACAGAAAAACAAACTTCACATGTTCTTACTTAATTGTGGGAGCTAAAAATTAAAATGATTGAACTCATGGAGATAGTAGAAGAATGGTTACTAAAGGCTGGGGAGGGTAGTGGGGGGCTGGGGAGGAAAGTAGGGGTAGTTAGTGGGTACAAAAATATAGTTAGAATAAAAAAGACCTAGTATTTGATAGCACAACAGCGTGACTATAGTCAATAATCATTTAATTGTATATCTTAAAATAACTAAAAGAGTGTAATTGGATTGTTTCTAACACAAAGGATACATGCTTGAGGTGATGGATACCCCATTTACCCTTATGTGATTATTACATATTGTATGCCTGAATCAAAATATCCCATATACCCCACAAATATATATATATATATATATATACACCTACTATGTAACAACAAAAAATTTTTTTTTAATTTAAAAAGAAAGATAAGCACTCACAGGAAGACAGAGGACACCCTGGGAGCATACAGGCTCATGCCTGTAATCCCAGCACTTTGGGAGGCCAAGGTGGGTGGATCACAATTAGCCTGGCATGGTGGCACGCACCTGTAGTCCCAGCTACTCGGGAGGCTGAAGCAGGAGGACCGCTTGAACCCGGGAGGTGGAGGTTGCAGTGAGCCGAAATTGCACCACTGCACTCCAGCCTGGGCAACCGAAGGAGTTGACTCAAAAAAAAATACACACCTAACGCAGGGTTAAGTTGCAGCATTGCCTGTTTGCCCTATAGTTCCTTCCCAGCTGGAAGGGATACGGCTTTTCAGGTTAGATTTTTCTTCTCCAAGTTTTCTGGGGACCTGAAAAGGGCTCTGACTCCAGAGAGGAGTCATGGCTGTTCACACAGATTACTGCAAGGCAAAGAATAAGAAACACTTGTTAGCGGGAGAAAATGCAAGCTATTCAGAGGCAGAAAGGTTAGCTTCCCTTTTGAGGGGCACAGGGTGGCGTGGATGAGTAGGCTTTGTGGGAGAGATCGGCTTGGAAGGATGTCTAACAAGTGCTGGGGACAAGGGGCGTTGGCAGGAGGCCAGTCGCTTCAATGGTGGGAAGCTAGCCATGGACGAAGCTGTGTGGAAGAAATAGGTGTCAAGGATGAGACGCCCTAAAACAGTGCTGAGGGCGCGAGGCCAGTCACCTGTGAAGTTTTGTGAACAAGACGGGCCCGGAAGGATGCAGGGTCTAAAACAGTGCTGACGGTGGGAGGGCAGGAGGTCAGTCACAGGTGACGACACAAGGTGGTCTTCATCCAGTTGGTGGATGCTCGGTGGCCTAGGCCTGCTCCCAGGGCGCAGGCGTACATGGCAGGTTGCAGAGGGAAGGTGGGCAAGTGCCCACGGCTGGCAGGGGCCATGGAAGATGGGTGGGGAGAGCAGGGAAAAGCCCAGGGGTTGGGTGATGGGGTAATTGTCAGAAGAAGGAACAACATTGTGCTAGGAGAGTTTTCTAGTAACTTTTCAAGTCTTCATTTAAGTTTTTTTTAAAAAAAACTGTATTTGAAACAATAGATTAGGTCACCAAAAACTGCCTGTTCGCCCCTGCTGCTGTAATGAGAGTAAATGGTTAGACCTATCCTCTCTAAGTTTTTCCAAGACTTAAAAGAGCTGCAAGTAGTAGGGAGAGTCAGGGCACTGTTCACACAAATGACTTCAAGAAAAAAAATCAGTAAATATCTATTAGATCTCGAAAAATATATTCCTGTCTGTCTGGAACTTGATAACCTTTGACCAACAACTAACTCCCCATTCCTTCCCTCTCTCCCCACCTCCCCTACTTCTCAGCCTCTGGTAAGCAGCAGGGTAAATACAGTCAATAATACTGTATTGTATATTTCAAAATAAATAGGAGTACATTTGAAATGTCTCACCATAAAAGTCATAGGTAAAAAAGGCAATGGATAAGTTAATTAATGTGCTGTAATCATCCTACATTGGATACATACTTCAAAATACCATATTGCATCCCACGAATGTATACAATTATGATTTGTCAATTAAGCACAATTTTTAAAAATGTTAAGTGACTTTTAAAAAGCTTATTAGAAGTGTAAAATGCAAGCCATTCACAAGCATATAGGTCAGATTCTGCTTGTGAGGGGCTTCTGTGCAGTGGTGAGGCTTTGTGGAAGGATGTCTAAAACAGCACTGAAGTCAAGAGACGTTGTCGCAGCCTTCGCAAAGTTGGGCGATGCGCCAGGTCCTGGCCCGCTGCGCCAGGTCCTGGCCCGCTGCGGGGCGCAGGCGCAAATACAGGCTTGTTGGGGTGGGGCGGGGCCGGCGCCCACGTGGCGGGGAGGGGAGCGGAGGGGGGAAGGGGGCGGAGCAGGTCTCGCGAGGCCGCGCCCCGGCTCGCGCGGGCGTAGTGCACGCGGTTGTGGCCGCCTGGCGGCGGGAGAAGCCACACTCGCGCCAACGGACGTGTTTCTGCGCTCGCGTGGTCATGGAGGCGCTGCAGATGCTAGCGGCAACGACTCCGGCCCATGGCCGGCACTTAAGGCTGCTTCTGCTGCCGCTCCTGCTGTTCCTGCTGCCTGCTGGAGCTGTGCAGGGCTTGGAGACAGAGGAGAGGCCCCGGAACCGCGAAGAGGAGTGCCACTTCTACGCGGGTGGACAAGTGTACCCGGGGGAGGCATCCCGGGTGTCAGTCGCAGACCACTCCCTGCACCTAAGCAAAGCCAAGAGTAGGTAGTGTCCCGTCAAGCGGAGGGGGGAGGGGAGACTCCCGAGACACGTGTATTCTGGTTACACCTCGGGAACCTGGGCTTGGGCGGCACCCCCTGGGCTGCCTCCGGGCCCTGGGCGGGCCTGGCACTCTCCTAGGAGGGCAGGGAGGGGATTAAAGGGTGGTTCTAGCTATGAAGAAAGGGATGGTTTCCACTGATCAGATTTTAGAAGAGGTAGTGGTTACCCCAAAAGCCGCAGCTGAGGGAAAGTGGGTGGCCCTAGTCCCGGGTTTGCATCGAGGATGTTGTGCAAACTGAAACAGTTCCTGAAACATCTCAAAGTGCCTGCAGCACATCCCGTCTCTTTCAGGTACTATTTCAGTGAATGAAGGAAGACACTAATGGGTTGAATAATGATTCACAGAAAGTTTCATTAAACAAAAGTTGCTAAACACAGTGCTGGGGAGGTCAGATATTTCGGTTTTTTGTTTGTTTGCATCTTACAAAGATTATTAGTAAAAGCCACCTTCCCCAAAGCCTGTGTAATTAATGGATATTCTTTATCTCGGATAGGAAGAACCAATTAGACTGCACGTCTGAGGGAAATGGGGCAAAAGAAGGTTAGAAGGAATGCATTTGGGTTGATGATAAACCTCGTGGCAAATTTTTGTGTCCTGCCAATTTGGTTTTTGATTATTTGCATTTCAGTCCAATGTACAAAATGACGCGTCACTTTCAGGAATGACACGTCAGACGAAGTAGATACTGTGAAAGTTGTGGCCTGCCACATCTGGATGTTAAAATTAACCAAAAATAAGTGAACAGTAGCAATAGATAGAGGCTGTCTCTTGCTTGCTTTTCGGTAACCTGCTTTTCCTACAGACCATTTGATATTCTGTAGGTGTGTAGTTGGCTTTTGCCGTTCAGTTACAGCATGTTCCATGCCAGTATTCAGTGAAAAAAGTAATGCTTCACAATTCTGAATCCCTAGAGTTAAATGGAATGTTGTTATGACTTTTGGATGTGGTGGGAGTGATAAATGAGAAAAACTGTTTTGTCCTCTTAAACATTTATAGTTCTTACTGAAAGTTAACTACTTTGAGATTTTTTTTTTGTGAGACGGAGTCTTGCTCTGTCACCCAGGCTGGAGTGCAGTGGTGCGATCTCAGCTCACTCTCAGATTCAAGCAATAATTCTGCCTCAGCCTCCCAGGTAGCTGGGACTACAGGCACAAGCTACCACATCCAGCTAATTTTTGTATTTTTAGTAGAGATGGGGTTTCACCATATTGGCCAGGCTGGTCTCAAACTCCTGACCTCGTGATCTGCCCACCTCGCCCTCCCAAAGTGCTAGGATTACAGGTGTAAGCCACCACACCTGGCCTACTTTGAGATTTTTAAGAAAACCGGTCTTAAAATTTTAAATCATAGTATTTCCAAGTCTCACTGGTTTTACTTGCCTGGGGAATATTTTAAATATATCAGCCAGTTAAGTGTTTACTTACATTACATGTATTTCCCATAAGAAACAAATCCATTTCAAAGCTTTCCCTTTACCAGCAAAACTTAAAATTTTAGTAATTTACTACATTTCTCTGTCACATGTAGTCTTATCTAGAATTAAAAATACAAAGACTTTTATTAGTAAAGACTATGGAGCCATTAAGTCCATATTTTCAAATAATTTTTAGTAATGTCAAAAACTGTTCATAATTTACTGTTTCCTTCAAGGAGAAAAAAAGAAAAGGGGAGGATGCAACATGGCAAACTTGTGTTTAAAAAAGAATGGAAAGGCGCAGTGTCTCACTCATATAATCTCAGCACTTTGGGAGGCCAAGGCAGGCAGATAACCTGAGGTCAGGAGTTCGAGACCAGCCTGGCCAGCATGGTAAAACCCCGTCTCTACTAAAAAGACAAAAATTAGCCAGGCGTGGTGGCACATGCCTGTAATCCCAGCTATCGGGGTTTGAGGCATAAGAATCCCTTGAACCCAGGAGGCGGAAGTCGCAGTGAGCCCAGATCACACCACTGCACTCCAGCCTGGGTGACAGAGTAAGACTCTGTCTCAAAAAAAATAAATAATTAAAATTTAAGAAAATAAAAAAGACTGGAAGGACAGACATCAGAACATTAACAGTAGTTAAGCTGATGGGAGTGATGGAGAGAGGGGGTTTAAGTATTCTTTGTACTTCTCTGCATTTACCAGAATCTTCATGTTAATTACATAATTTATATTCAAGACCATTTTTGTTTTTTTAATAAATGCAAGGGGTTGCTTTGGGAATTGCACTTGTAGATCTTAGCAAAGTAACTACCATTCTTCACCAAATATTTCCAAAATCAATTTTCAGAACAAAATTTTTTTTTTCAAATACAGTTTTTCCAGTATGCTAAAATCATTAAGGCATGTCATTGTAACAGATCATTACAATTATTATAACCTCTCACTTGAGTAGCATTTTAAGTAATTTATTTAAACTTTATATAATTGAAAACCCTTCTGCTGTCTATTTCTCCCTCCTGGCCTTTACCTAATCGGATCAGGATTATATGTATGAGGTAGGCTCCTGGCTCAAGATAAGTAATCATATGTCATATATTAACTTTTCAGAGAAATTTATGCTATCTAGCTTTATTTTGGAGTGACCATAAATGGTGGCTGTTATAGAAAAGTATAAGCCTTACTTTCTAGGAACCTTAGCCAAACTTGGAAGCAGCTGTTGACATCAATGTATGTAAGGGGTCTAAAAGTGTGAGTGCTATCTGAATGTATTAACAGAGCATGAAGGTCATTATTATCTAAGTGTATTGGCTAAAATTACTGTATGTGCTTACAAGAGAGCAGCATGAACTGTTCAGTTTCCATTGGGTCACTTGAAACCTGTTCAAGGGAGTCTTCTCTCAGAGCCCTCTTGGAAAATGTAGCCTCATCTGCAGCAGGTCCTCCATGTGTATGTCAGAAGCTGGCCAAACTAAATTAGTCCATCTGGAAAACTGCCATTAGAAAAAGGAAAATCTAATTATTTGAAATGTAGGAAGTTGACAACTTGAAGCGGAGCTATAGTGAAGTATCCAGGAGAGTTTAGTGCAGGGTGGAATTTAAGAGGTCTGTGAGCATGAATAGGAGAAAAAGGTATTTATTTTCACTAACCCCCCAACTGAAATTTACTGTTTCCTTCTATTATGAACATCAGCAACAAACTACACTAGCTTCAGCAGTACTTGCTTGTACCTTTCACCAATGGAATCACAGTTACTTTCTTTTTTTTTTTTTTCTTTTTGAGACAGGAGTCTTGCTCTTGTTGGCCAGGCTGGAGTACAATGGCGCTATCTTGGCTCACCGCAACCTCTGCTTCCTGGGTTTAGGTGATTCTCCTGCCTCAGCCTCCTAAGTAGCTGGAATTACAGGTGCCTGACACCACGCCCGGCTAATTTTTTTGCATTTTTAGTAGAGACAGGGTTTCACTATGTCAGTCAGGCTAGTCTTGAACTCCTGGCCTCAGGCAATCCACCTGCCTCAGCCTCCCAAAGTGCTGGGATTACAGGAATGAGCCACCGTGCCTGGCTGATTCACGGTTATTTTCTTGCTACATTGTGGTTATTGCAAGTAGCCTGAAACACCATTTTTACTCACCGTTATCTTAGGTAGTTGTCAGATCATGACTAGATCTTGCAGTTTTGAAGTGTTATAGAACACATGTATTATGATAGCACCAATTTTTTAATATTTTGATAATTACATTTAAATACAGTTGGTTTCGTTTGTAATTATATGTATTTTCCTTTTTGCATTCAATAACACTCTTTTAAGAAGTCTAGCCGGGCGCGGTGGCTCACGCCTGTAATCCCAGCACTTTGGGAGGCTGAGGCAGGCGGATCACCTGAGGTTAAGAGTTTGAAACCAGCCTGACCAATATGGTGAAACCCCATCTTGAAAAAAAAGTCTGTAAGCTTCACCAGACTGCCAAAGAGATCTAAATAAAGGTAGCCCTGATTTTTAGTGATTTTCTAAAGATGTCCTTCTGCCATTCCACCAACTTTCTCAGTGTTACAGAACATCATGTATTTTTCTTTCTTAGTTTCCAAGCCAGCACCCTACTGGGAAGGAACAGCTGTGATTGATGGAGAATTTAAGGAGCTGAAGTTAACTGATTATCGTGGGAAATACTTGGTTTTCTTCTTCTACCCACTTGATTTGTAAGTAATACATGTAAATTGCAGCTAGTAAAATCTCGGTCTTTATCAATTACTTTTCAGGAATATCAAACAAATTATTTTGTTCAGCTCTTGGTTTTTAAAAAGGCAAGCTGAAGTAAAGAAATGTATTTAGAAAGGTAACATCTACCATATATTTCAGAGTCATAACACACTGACCTCAATACTTATATCTACATGAGTATGTTTTAGTAATAGAATAAGTAGAGGAAAGCTGCAATATATTTATTAAGCTATACCTAATAAGGCAAGAAAATGGACTGATAATATTTTAGAAAGCATTTAATAGCAAGACTTATGCCATAATTCTTTTTAATGTATCTCTGTTAATTAGAAAATCAATTAAGCCATTTTCTCTAGTGAGACCATGTAATGGTGGTTCTTCCATTTTTATTCTTTGCTGCTTCTATTGCTTTCCTGGGATTTGAACATTTTGTTGAAAATGTTCTATACTCAAGGAATAAGGAATAACCTATTCATATGTTATGGTTATTATGGGGTTTCTTGTCTGTCTTTAACTCTGTAACAGTGAGCATTTTTGTATATGGTCAGACAGTTGACTTAAAGTTGACTCTTAGCTTTATTCGCATTGAGGATTTAATTTTATTTTGCACAACACTATTTTGAGTGCTTTTCAAAACTCATGAAAGTGAAAAGAGACCAAAAAGAGTTATGTCCATTTTTATCTTTTATTCTCTTGGAACTTACATTTTGGTTACAAAAAGTAACTAAAAGTTTCCTCCTCTTATCTTTGCTACTGTGCCTTTTTCCATTAGGACTAATCTAGAACTGCATAGATCAAATTTAAACTTGCAGGGAGGGTATACTTAAGCTCATTTCTATAGGTTGTTTGAGGCCAGGGATTAACATACTTTTTCTTATGGATATGGCCTATTGACCGGTTTGCCAACCCCACTCTAAGCCAAATAGGAAGAATTCTCATGAAAATTATTACACTGAGACTAAAGTTATGAGTCTGCATAATATACAATCTTTTAGTAAGAACTTGTTTCTTTCTAATCAACTCATACTGTGACTTGATTTCAGTATAGCTTCATTTCTAATAGAAAGCAGAAGTAGAAATTTCAATAGATATAAAAAATGACTGGCCTTCTAAATTCATGTTGTTATAAAACCAGAAAGTTAACATGTATGTTAAATATATATGACTAACACCCTGAATTTGGAAATTAGTTGAATGTAGCAGAAAAATATGTTCTGTTTCTCCATTGTTATTCAAAACTCCATAATGGACAAGAGATAGTTAATTGGAGTATGGTGTTAGCAATGGTCTTCTGGGATAAGGAGCTAAGATAGCTTCTTCCTGTTTTCATGTAATGCTGGACTGGGCCTGGTTAGAGAAGGAAAAATTCTGAGGCATTTGCCACAGTCTACAAGGAGGAAAGTTACAAACATAACCCTTCAGTTTCCTGCCAAAACTTTTTCACTAAGAAGTTGGTCAAATGTGTCTCTAGGTAGCATTCCTTGAAATAATAAGAAGGAAGGCAGAGGCTGGGTGCAGTGGCTCACTCCTGTAATCCCAGCACTTTGGGAGACCAAGATGGGCAGATCACCTGAGCAGGAGTTCCAGACCAGCCTGGCCAGTATGGTGAAACCCCATCTCCACTGAAAATATTAAAAAATTAAGCCAGGCGTGGTGGGTGCCTATAATCTCAGCCATTCGGGAGGCTGAGGCAGGAAGGAGAATTGCTTGAACCCAGGAGGTGGAGGTTGCATTAAGCCAAGATCACACACCACTGCATTCCAGCCTGGATGACAGAGTGAGACCCTGCCACTGAAAAAAAAAAAAAAAAAAAAAAAAAAAAGGAAGGCTGAGACTGACTATTCCTACCCTTTAGAAACTATTAAAAATACATAGTATAGCCCAGGTCTCCAGGGACATCATCCTAGATTAGCACTGTCTATTTGCACATGACTAAAATAAAACATGTTAAAATCCTGTTTTGGGCTCTGGTAGGAATCTGTCCTCTATGCTTTTCAAACCTTCTTGACCATGTCTCACAGTAGGAAATACATTTTTTATTACTAGCCAGTACACAGGCATATATATATATACACATATACATACAGTAACATTCAGTCTTTATGCACCAACGCAGCCATGCCCCTTGAAATACTGAAATACCCTCAGATCATGTGGTAAATAGCCACTTCCCTTCCCTCCCCAACAAGTTAGTCCTCCTGCCTGGTACCTTGCAGAAACCTCCAGAACTAAAGCCAGCTTTGAGTTAAGATTGTTATATATTTTGAATATCACTGTTGAATACAAACACATATATGTATTTGTATATACAAACATGTTTCATAATTTACCCTTACTGTGTATGGTATAGTCTCATATTTTCTTATTCAATTTCACTTTTTTAAAATGTTTAGAACTCAGTTGATTTAAGGAGTCCCTACCATGGTTGAAAAATATCACTCTAGTATTCTCTAAACATGTCCTTCTGACATGAGGGGAGGGTATTAAGGCATAAAATCCCTGGCTTCACAGGACTGGCAGACAAGGTAGGAGAGAACCTTATCAAGCAAGGAAGGGGAGGGCCAGGCATGGTGGCTCACACCTATAATCCCAGCACTTTGGGAGGCCAAGGCGGGTGGATCACAAGGTCAAGAGATCGAGACCATCCTGGTCAACAAGGTGAAACCCCGTCTCTACTAAAAATACAAAAATTAGCCGGGCATGGTGGTGCGCGCCTGTAGTCCCAGCTACTCGGGAGGCTGAGGCAGGAGAATTGCTTGAACCCAGGAGGCGGAGGTTGCGGTGAATCGAGATCGTGCCATTGCACTCCAGTCTGGGTAACAACAGCGAAACTCCGTCTCAAAAAAAAAAAGGAGGGGGAGTACTAGAAAACATTGCCTTCTCTTCAGAATACAGATAGATGCATCCAGCTCATAGGGTTGGTGTAGGAATATCAAAAACAACAGTAAAATGATGTAAAATTTGTACAGATCCTTTGAAAGCTGTAAAGTACTATGTACATAAAATGCATTATTAAGTAACAGCTAATAAAATGGGGGTTGGCTACTGCTATAAGGGAGGAGGGAATGTTGGTTGACTACTGATCTATTGAGTTGTAATAAGAAAGTTTATTGAGATGTAGTTGGGAACTCTGTAATATGTTTGTTATTGAATATTTGATCAAATGACAGTCTTTTAGACTACATTTTGAAAAGGTTCATATATAAAATTGTTCTTAATGTCCATTTTTATTGCTAAAAGTATTTGTAAAAATTATTGTTTGAAAGTTTAGATATATGCTTATTTGGAGAATTCTGATTTTTGTTTTCTTTTTACCTTTCAGCACATTTGTATGTCCAACTGAAATTATCGCTTTTGGCGATAGACTTGAAGAATTCAGAGCTATAAATACTGAAGTGGTAGCGTGCTCTGTTGATTCACAGTTTACACATTTGGCCTGGTCAGTATCTTAGACTTACAATTGTAGAAAAAAAGAATGGATTTACTCTTAAAGTATGGGCAGATAACTCTTGGTATGATATAATAAGAATATAGTCATTTATCATACAATTCAGGAATAGATTTATCTAAGAGTAATACATGCATCTACACGTTTTCCAGGTTTAAAAAAAAAAGAAGAGTAACATAGTCAGCTGCTATAGTAAAAATGCTTAAGGATTTTATTCTAAAATTAGGGGAAGTTAAATGCAATAGATATGATTTCCATAGCAAAAAACGCTGAATTATATGATTACTTTATTATGATAAATGGGTTACCATAATCTGGAGGAAAAAAAATCTTTAAGATATGCCATTTCTCTATTACACAGTTACATAGTCAAACTCAGCTTTTATGATTTTCAAGAAACAATTTTTTTAATTTAAAAAGAAATTTTTAAAAATGTATTAATCTTTAAAAGGGGGTCTCTACCTAAATTCGTTGTAAAGAATTGCAAATTAAAATGACAGGAGATGACAATTTTCCCTGTTTCGTTGGCCAAGATTTAAAAGATTGAAAAAATTTATCCACTGTAGACAAAAATTTAAGAAATGGTACTCACACACAGCTGTTTAGCATTTCTGGAGAGCAGTTGGGCAACATGTCTCAAAATTGGAAATTTACATGTTAATGTGAGTTTTTAATAGTGTCCACAGTCTTGTGCAGAAAACTTTGTGCACAATAAAGACTATTCGGAATTATTTTGGTTTTAAAACATAATGTTCAATTTATGAAAGTTACAAATTTATAACACAAGTTTTTTTATTTATAATCATGTGTATGTGTATATAACAAATTTTCATTGGTTGGGGAGCTACAATTAATTACATTTCCTTAAGAAATTAATTCCTCTAAGTATTTTTAAATGCAGTTATATATTTAATATATTTGAATTCCTAAAGTATCTCAATTTTCAGACAAACCTTCCCAAATACTACAGTAGTTCTAATGTGCCAAATTCTCTTAAACATTATAAATAACTTATGCAAACAATATGTATGGCATATTTGGGGACAATAAAAGAATAAAAAATAACTTAGTATGTAAATGTGTACTGGTTATTTGTTAATATAAAAATATTGGCCGGGTGCAGTGGCTCAAGCCTGCAATCCCAGCACTTTGGGAGGCCGAGGCGGGCGGATCACGAGGTCAAGCGATGGAGACCATCCTGGCCAACATGGTGAAACCCTGTCTCTACTAAAAATATAAAAATTACCTGGGCATGGTGGCATGCACCTGTAGTCCCAGCTCCTTGGGAGGCTGAGGCAGGAGAATTGCTTGAACCTGGGAGGCGGAGGTTGCAGTGAGCCAAGATTGTGCCACTGCACTCCAACCTGGTGCCTAGCGACAGAGTGAGACTCTGTCTCAAAAAAAAGAAAAAAATAGCCTGGCATGGTGGCTCACACCTATAATCCCAGCACTTTGGGAGGTAAAAGGAGAATCATTTCAACCCAGGAGTTGAAGACCAGCCTGGGCAAAATAGTGAGAACCCCATCTATAGAAAAAATGTAAAAAATTAACCAGGTGTGGTAGCACATGCCTATGGTCTTAGCTACTCAGGAGCCTGAGATGGGATGATCACTGGAGCCTAGGTGGTTACAGCTGCAGTGAGCCAAGAGCATACCACTGCACTCCAGCCTGGGCAACAGAGTGAGATCCTGTCTCAAAAAAAATTAAAATATAGGCTTAATTTGCTTTATTATTTCCTTTTTTAAAAAAAAAAGAGACGGGGGTCTTAACTGTGTTGCCTAGGCTGGAGTGCAGTGGCACAATCAATCCTAGCTCCCTGCAGCCTTGAACTCCTGGGCTCCAACAATCCTTCTACCTCCCCAAATAGCTGGGACTGCAAGCTTGCACCACCATGCGTGACTATTTTATTTTTACTTTTGTAGAGATGGAGTCTTGCTATGTTGCCAGGCTGTGCTTCATCACTTCTATGTAGTAATTCTAAATCTTCCAAGGATCAAAATGCGTATCCACTAAGGAAAAAGTTATGTCATCCCAAATAATTTGGAATTTCTTTCCCAAGGAAATTTGGGGATATATTTTCATCTGGATACGTTTCACATCAACCAGAGATTTCTACTTGGGTGTCAGAACCGGGGCTACAGATACCTGGAGCAATGTTGGTTTGTTTCCTAGCTGCTGTGTCAGTACCCTCCTGTTAGGGCATAAGCCTATGTCTCCTGGTTTCAAGTTACAGGATACAGATTGAGCATCCCTAATCTGAAATCTGCAGTGTTCCAAAAGTCGGAATTTTTTGAATGCTGACATGAAGCTCAAAGGAAGTGCTCAGTGAAGCATTTCAGAGTTCAGATTAGGGATGTTCAGCCAGTAAGTATGCAGATATACCACAATCAGAAAAATCCTAAATCCAAAACACTTCTGGTCCCAAGCACTTCCGATAAGGGATACTTAGCCTGTACTGAAATCTGAAGACTGATGCATCTGATACTATAACTAACTTCCTTCACTGCTTCAAGTGGACTTTGCATTTCTTTGTCTCTCAGAATATTAAAATGTCATCCATTTGTATCCTGCCTATCTCTTCAAGGCTTTGTCTTATGATCAAACTACTAAGGTTATGCTTATGATGCTATGTATCTTTTGATCTCTCAGTTTCACTTTCAGAAATTAATTAGACAAGTGTACAAAAGTAAGAATACAAGGATGTTTCAGCAGTGTTTACAAAGCAAAAAAAAAACAAAGGTAAATGGTTTAAATCTCCATCATGGAGATTAGTAAGATGTAGTACAGATGGTCCCCACTTATGATGGTTCAACTTATGATTTTTTAACTTACAGTGGATTTATGAGATAGTAAATGCATTTTTAGCTAACGATATTTTTAACTTATGTGTTTATCAAGATATACCCCATCATAAGTTGAGGAGTATCTGTGTATCCATACATTAAAAATGTGTTGTAGGCCGGGCATGGTGGCTCACGCCTGTAATCCCAGCACTTTGGGAGGCTGAGGAGGGTGGATCACCTGAGGTCAGGAGTTCGAGACCAGCCTGCCCAACATGGTGAAACCCTGTCTCTACTAAAAACACAAAAATCAGCCAGGTATGGTGGCACATGCCTGTAATCCCAGCTACTTTCAAGGCTGAGGCAGAAGAATCACTTGAACCTAGGAGGCAGAGGTTGTATGCAGTGAGCTGAGATCATTCCACTGCACTCCAGCCTGGGCAACAGACTGAGACTCCATCTCAAAAAAAAAAAAAAATGTTTTGTAGGCTGAGCACAGTGGCTTACGCCTATGATCCCAGCGCTTTAGGAGGCTGAAGCAGGAGGATTGCTTGAAGCCAGGAGTTCAAGACCAGCCTGGGTAACAAAGCTACACCTTATCTCTATATAAAAAAAAAAGTTTAAAATGTTAATCAGGTGTGATGGTGTGCACCTGTAGTTCCAGCTTCCCAGGAGGCTGAAGCAGGAGGATCACTTGAGCCTAGAAGTTCTAGGCTACACTGAGCTACAATCACACCACTGCCCTCCAGTCTGAGAGACAGAGCAAGACCTTTGTCCCAAAAAAATTAAAATGTGTTATGTATGTATATAAAGGATATGAATATGTTAAATGGAAAAGCAAGAAAATAGAAAGTATATTAGCCTGTTTTTGTTAAAGAAAGAGTGTCTTTTGTTCAAATGTGTGCATGTGCATGTACAGAGAAAGAGTGCTATTTTAATATATGCCGTTTACTTAGCTCTGAGAGGTAAGTGTTCTGTTTGTTACAGGATTAATACCCCTCGAAGACAAGGAGGACTTGGGCCAATAAGGATTCCACTTCTTTCAGATTTGACCCATCAGATCTCAAAGGACTATGGTGTATACCTAGAGGACTCAGGCCACACTCTTAGGTACCTTTCGGTAGTTTCACATTATGACAAATCCAAGTGTTTATAATCCTCCTTGAAATAGATGTTATTTATGAAATAGAAGAACAAATTTTGATCAAGAAATATTATTTTGAGGCCAGGCACAGTGGCTCAAGCCTATCATCCCAGCACTTTGGGAGGCCAAGGTGGGTGGATTATTAAGGTCAGGAGTTAGAGACCAGTTTTGCCAACATGGTGAAACCCTGTTTCTACCAAAAAATACCAAAATTACCTGGGCATGATGGCATATGCCTGTAGTCCCAGCTACTTGGGAGACTGAGGTGGGAGAATTGCTTGAACCCAGGAGGCGAAGGTTTCAGTGAGCCTAGATCATGCCACTGCACTCCAGCCTGGGCAACAGAGTGAAAAAAATATATTACTTTGTTCTATTTTTAAAATCTTGTAGACACTTTAAAATAAACTACTAAACTTAAACTATGTTAGTTTATATTAGTCCTACTTAAACTACGTTAGCATTATAGACTGTTAGAGCTGGAAGATTATTTAGAGGTCTTTGACCAACCCTGTCATTTTACAGATAAAAGAGATGGATTTATAGAGTTCGGTGATCTTAGCCAAAGTTATATAATTACTTAATTGCAGAGCCCAGACATAAATACAGGTCCCCCAAGTCCTTGTCCATTTCTTTTTCCTTTTTTCCAAACTGACTCCGGTAATGTTTTTTTCTAAATACAAATGTCATACTACTTAGCAAACCTGTGTCTTTGGAGTAGGAAAAATGAAGGAAATATTTTACCTAGACGCTCTCACTGGGTTACTTGAGCTAACAAACACTGATAGAATTCTTTGAAAAGGAGGCAGTTTTAGCTTGAAACAGTTGTAATTTGGTTGTATTACTGATTTGCTTTTTAATGCCAATAATTTTTCTTGTGTTTTCTGTGAAAGTGTCAGTATTTTATAGTCCTGTGTTTTTTTATGACAACTTTACTGGAATATAATTCACTTACAATACAATACCCACTTAAAGAATACAATTCAGCTAGGCTTGGTGGTTCATGCCTGTAATCCCACCACTTTGGGAGACCTAGGTGGGAGGATCTCTTGAGCCCAGGAGTTTGAGACTAGCCCAGGTAACATAACAAGACCCTTGTCTTCTACAAAAAAATAAATAAATTTTGTTTGTTAAATTAGCCCATTGTGGTGGCACATTCCTGTATTCCCAGCCTACTCAAGAGGCTGAGATAAGAGGATCGCTAGAGCCTGGGAGTTCAAGGTTACAATGAGCTATGATCACACCACTGCACTCTAGTCTGGGTGACAAGAGTGAGGCCCTGTCCCTAAAAAGAAAATTAAAAATAAAGAATACATTTCAGTGGTTTTTGTGTATTCACAGAGTCATGCAACCATCACCACAATTTTAGAATGTTTCATACTCCAAAAAACCCCATACCCGTTAGCCATCACTGTTTCCCCAACCCACTTCCCCCAGCTTTAGGCAACCACAGATCTACTCTATGTCTCTGTGGTTGCCTATTCTGGACATTTCATGTAAATGGAATCCTACAATATGTGCTTTTATGACTAGCCTCTTTGACACAGCATAATGTTCTCAAGGTTCATTGTATTGTATCATGTATTGCTACTGGTAGTTTCCCTTCTTTTGCACTTGTTAAGTCTTTATTGTCGGCTTTTATAAAGTCTGTTGCTAAGTCAATTCCCAAGCATAAATATGCTCCCTAAAAGACCGAGACAGTTTTAAAATGTGGAATCATTTGAACATTAACCAAGTAAAATTACCTAATGTTAGCTATATTGTTTGATTTGTGCCAGTAGTTTATTTTTTAAATTATTTTTTAAGGTTGGGCACAGTGGCTCACACCTGTAATACCGGCACTTTGGGAGGCCGAAGCACGTGGATTGCTTGAGTCCAGGAGTTTGAGACTAGCCTGGGCAACATGGCAAAACCCTGTTTCTACAAAAAAATACAAAAATTAGCCGGATGTGGTGGCACACACCTGTAGTCCCAGCTACTCAGGAGGCTGTGGTGGGAGGATCACTTGAGCCCAGGAGGTTGAGGCTGCAGTGAGCTGAGATCATGCCACTGCACTTCAGCCTGGGCAACAGTGCAATCCCATCTCAAATAAATTATTTTTTATTTTTCAAAATGATACATGCACACATGCACATAGTTTTTAAAAGTCAGATAATCTTCAACAACTATAAATACATGATACATTTCTTAGCAAAAAACAAATTTTTAAAGCTGCAATTTTACAGTGATAATTCCAAATTACACAGTCAATTGGGGGAGTGATGTCTGAACATGTGCGTGCATACGTGAGTGTGCGTGTGTGTGTAACAATAGAGTAGATAGGTAGTGTGGTGTTTGTTCTGCATAGCATCCTTCTGTGTGGATGGTATAGGAATGGAATTCACATTAATACGTAACTGAGAAGAAATGGCCTCACCTCTACCATTCTGTTTTACAGAGGTCTCTTCATTATTGATGACAAAGGAATCCTAAGACAAATTACTCTGAATGATCTTCCTGTGGGTAGATCAGTGGATGAGACACTACGTTTGGTTCAAGCATTCCAGTACACTGACAAACATGGAGAAGGTACCCCTCCCTTCTAACCTTTCGATTTTTTACTTTGAAGGACAGGTCATTAGTTTCTTATCATAAAAGTAATCTGGATATTTCCAAAGTTTTCTGATTATTTACAAATTATTAGCAGATCTTTTTAGCAGACCAAATTATAATTTAAAGTGCTTTAACAAAATATCAGGCCAGGCATGGTGGCTCACGCCTGAAATCCCTGTATTTTGGGAGGCCAAGGCGGGAGGATCGCTTAAGCTCGGGAATTCAAGACCAGCCTGGACAGCACAGTGAAACCTCACCTCTACTAAAAATCAAATATGTACATGTAACTAATATATACTGCTTACTAAATAAGATGCAAAAATATTCATTATTTGCATAGTCCTTTTGGAGAAGCTCAGAGAGAAAAGTTTCTGCTATTGCAATTTTTAAAATTACGTTTCTGCAAGCTTACAGTGTGTCAATCTGGCAATATTTAGTGATGTAGGTTTTATTTGCCTGTTTGCATTATTGAATTCAGCTTTTTAAATACTGTAATCCTTGATCACTTCTCTGCCTTTCAGCTCAGATGAAGTATAATAATGTAATCCCTGGGCTTAGTCAGTATCGTACTTGTAATCTACAACTTCATCATTTTGCCAAAATAGAACATATTATATATTTCTTTTAAAAATGCTACTGAGTCACTGAGTCAGCATGCATTTGACAAACAGTGAGTCTCTTTTGACAAACAGTGAATCATGTCATCAGTAGAAAATACTGCAGGATACATGGCAAACAAGCTTACTGGAAGTTTATGTAAATTTGGAGGAATTTTTGCCATGCCTAGGCCTTTCAGCTCACCAGATTCCCAAACTTTCTAACTATACTAAAACAAACTTTCCAACTAAAACAAACTGGCAATCAGTTTGTTTTCTCATAGTTTAAATGTAACTAAACATAATCAGTAAAAATGAAAGTAGCTGCCTGCTGATAAGCTCCATGACTAAAATTCCTTGGTGTGAACAGACAGGCTAGAAGTCACGTGCTCAGTGGTCTGGAAGTGTTCTTACTAGTGTATTCTGTTAACTTCAGTTTCATATGGAAACAGAAAAAGTCAGGAGTTACTGAAGATAACTGAATTTTGTTTTTAAACTGTCTTTGCCTATTTTTGTTCTTTTAGTCTGCCCTGCTGGCTGGAAACCTGGTAGTGAAACAGTAAGTGTATTTTTTTTTCCGTTGAGATGATGGCTAGAGTCAAAAAAAAAAATGCTAACCTTAGAATAATCTTTCCTCGTTACTAGAACTGTCTTGATAAGTAAACATTGCTAAGCAGAAATCACAGAGTACAGACATTCTTTGGCCTGTAGGAAGAGTAGCTGAAACTGGAGAAAGTAGAATGTGGGGCATGATGCCGTGAATGGTAAAGCCAAATATACTGGGAAATATACATTCAACAAAAAGAAGTCACAGTGGAGACTTGGTAGAATAATTCAGAGGTCTTACTGGTCATGTATCGAATTTCCTCCTGTATTGTGGACAGAGAAAACAGTCGCAAGCAGAACCTTTCTATGCATAGTAAAAAGCTTTTGAGAAAATCTACGTCATTACTGAAGATAATGATTCTCTTTTTGTCATGAAGAAAGAAAAGATTGAAACATTGAAACAGGTATATTCTTTCATTTAGGAGGCTTTTTTTTTTGAGACAGAGTCTTGCTCTGTCACCCAGACTGGGGTGCAGCGGCATGATTTGGGCTCACTGCAACCTCTGCCTCCAGGGTTCATGCGATTCTCAGCCCCGCAAGTAGCTGGGTCTACAAACCTGTACCACCACACCCAGCTAATTTTTATATTTTTTATTAGAGACAGGGTTTCACCATGTTGTCCAGGCTGGTCTCAAATTCCTGGGCTCAAGTGATCCACCCTCCTCAGCCTCCCAAACTGCTGGAATTACAGGCATGAGCCACTGTGCCCGGCCAGGAGGTTGTGTAATTTATAGATAATCCCTAAAGTAGTCTCCTGCCAAAATACAATTTAGAGACTTGCTTGAACCTTTTTAGGAAGAACATGTTTATCTTCTAAAAATCAGGAGTTTTACACAAACTGCAGTTGGGAAACTGGATGATACTAGAGCATTAGAGGAAAAAATCATTACCTTTGGGTAAAAGAAAAATACAGACTCCTAAGACTTTCTTCCTTAGTAAACCAAAGTCCCATTAGTCATAGAGAACCACTGGTAGAAACCTGCACTGTAACCTCAGGTGTGCCCCTTTCTGGTCCTTGAACATGCTCAGCTGACTCCTGCCTCAGGGCCTTTGCCCCTGCCGTTCTTTCTCTACTCCATCTGCATGACTGTTTCCCTCTCTTTTCTCACCTTTCAACTCAAATGGCATCTTAGAAGTCTTTACTTACCACTTTACCCCCACCCTAGATATCCTCCAACCAACTTTTTAATTTTTTTGAGATGGAGTCTCACTCTGTCGCACAGGCTGGAGTGCAGTGGCCCAATCTTGTCTCACTACAACCTGTGCCTCCCAGGTTCAAGGATTCTCCAGCATCAGCCACCCAAGTAGCTGGGATTACAGGCATGCCCCACCGGGCTAATTTTTGTATTTTTAGTAGAGACAGCGTTTCACCATGTTGGCCAGGCTGGTCTCTCTGGTGCGTGCTGCATCTTGCACTGCACAAGGTTTCAAAGACCTAAGAGGGAACAGTGGGGGATAAAGAAAGACACAAAAACAGACATAGAGAAGAAAGCTGGGCCAGGCAGTCTGGGAAAGTGAGGATGTCAGTTTCTCCAGCCCCAACCTGTCTCAAAGTACTTTATTTTATATGTTCACAAAGCACATAGCAGAGGGAGGGTACAGTTACTTAGAACAGCCTGTGGTTATAATTCTCATACTTCAGTTAACATACTTCAGCTAACAACTACCTTGCAGCAAGGTCAGCGAAAGCTGGTTCTCTCTCTAGGTCCTTCTGCTCTTCTCCAAGACATACACATTCTCCTATTATGGTTTCACTTCTCTGGAGTTCACCAACGTTCACAGCAGTCTTGCTGCTGATCTCCCCAGAGCGGGTGGGCTACTCTGGCTCTCTACAGATCTCAATCTCCTGACCTCAAGTGATCCACCTGCCTCAGCCTCCCAAAGTGCTGGGATTATAGGCATGAGCCAGTGCACCTGGCCCAACCAAGCTATTTTTAAAAGTATTTATTACCACAATCTAAAATTCAAATTAGGATATAACTCCCAAGGGCAGGGAGTTTTCCCTGTGTTGTTCACTAATAAATATTGCCTAACTTAATACTCGGAATAGTTTTCATATAGTGAGTCTGTTGAAAGAATGTCCAAACACATATACAACTATTATTTGTCAATCAAAAATAAAATTAAAAAGAATGACCACACACAGTATGTGATAATACATATGCATTTTTCCGGAGGGACAATCCGTAGTTTTCATCAGATTCTCAAAGAGATTTGTGGCCCCCAAAAGTTAATTATGTAAATAGTCAACATGTTTTCTGAAATGTCCAGTACTCATCCTACAATACCTTTCAGAGTTAATTTGTACTTCTTGGGAGCTCTCACTGATCTCTGGGAACTCAGACACAGCACATACCTGTGATTGGTGGTGATGTTTTTCATCAGTCACAGCTGGTTTTGCTGCACCTCCAGGGGAAGTGCCCTCTACCTTGACGGTGTCTGAAATGCTTTTTAAGGCTTCTTAAGCTGCTACCTAAGCCAGCAGCTTCTGATTCATATTTCTTTCTATAAGCCTCATAATCAGTAAAGGTAAAGTAACCTAATGACTGATTTATACTTTAAGGTACCTAGTGCTCAAGGTACCTTTTTTTTTTTTTTTTTTTTTCCTGAGACAGTTTCACTCTTGTTGCCTAGGCTGGAGTGCAGTCACAAGATCTTGGCTCACTGCAACCTCCGCCTTCCAGGTTCAAGCAATTCTCCTGCCTCAGCCTCCTGAGTAGCTGGGATTACAGGCCTGCACCACCACGCCCAACTGATTTTTGTATTTTTAGTAGATACTGGGTTTCACTGTATTGGTCAGGCTGGTCTCAAACTCCTGACCTCGTGATCTGCCCACCTCAGCCTCCCAAAGTGCTGGGATTACAGGCATGAGCCACTGTGCCAGGCCTCAAAGTACCTTTAATGTATAATTTCAAATCCCCTTTGAGATCCATTAGATCAACATATGGATGAGTAAGTTTGCTATTGTAACACTAACTGTGACCTCAAAGGCAAAGCTGTTTTGCACACCCATCAGAAATTGATTCAGAATCAGTGAATTATAAACATTACAATAAGTTGTTTTTCTTTTTTTTAATGTTATTTTAAAAGTCGTGTGTCACATTGGTCCCAAGTTGTTTTTATATATATAAAGATAGACGTACCTTACCTATAACTAGCAGGTAACATAGTTAATGTGAGGTCAAATTACACTGGAAAATTTTTTTTAAGTGTGACAGGTTTCTAAAGCTCTATTGCTCTTGGAGGGAGCACAACAGTGTTTATTCATTAACTATTGATAGTAGTGCTTGATGTATTTGAGTTTGGGGGGTTTACTTTGCAGCTTGAGATTTAAAAGTTGTATTCTAGACTTTAGTAAGCCCTTAGTGAATACCTGCCCGCTTTACAGATAATTGTGGCATACCATCATTTTATCAGCAAATGATTTTAAAAGTACATTAACATCTGTAGCCATGCTCTCTCAATGTGTTTGACTTAATTAGATCAAACCTGAAGGTGCCATGAAAGCCTGGTGGCCAAGAGAAGAGCTGTAAGTAAGTTTCGGGGTGCTTGAATACAGATGTTAATTTATTCTTAAAAAAGAAATGAAAATAGTTGTCTTTTGGAATAGCTGAAATTAGTAGGTAGGACAAATCCCATTTTTTTTCCTCTAAATATACAATCTGATATACAAAAATAATCTTTAGTCAAGGCATGGGCAACTAATGTCAGACTACTAATGAGGTACTTTGGCTTTAAAATGAATAATTGCCTTTTTTTGTTTTGTTTTTTAACAGATAATCCCAGATCCAGCTGGAAAGCTGAAGTATTTCGATAAACTGAATTGAAAAATACTTCAAGTTATGATGCTTGAAAGGTCTCAATAAAGTTCACGGTTTAATTACCACATTGTGCTGCAGTAGTAATTTCTTGGAGAATGTAAAAATCCACATCAGAGTCCAAAGATATTTAGTGTTCAAGTTAGACACTGATGCCAAAAGACAAGCAGTTCTTCTCTCTCTTTCCAAAGGAAGAAATGTGAGATTGAATCAAACTGGGTAACAGCAATAATAACATTTACGGCGTCCATGCTATGTGCCAGGCACTGTGCTAAGCAGGTTAGGGGCATTAATTAACACTCACAGCAACTCATTGAGTTCTGTCTTTATAGATGAGGAAAGTGAAGTGCAGGTAAATTACTTACCCAAAGTCACATAGCCAGCTAGCAAAGGCAAAATCCGACCTTGCACCCAGGCAGGCTAATGCTTGTTTCTGAACTCTTAACATTCCACTGGAGGGTATGGCTCACCCTCTCCATACCTTTAAGGGTGATGGTAAAGAACAGGTTGTGAGCACACTCGCCTTCCACGGTAATAGGAACAGCTGACCCCATGGCCCACTGCTCTGTAATAACAGAAAACCTCCCCCTACCCATCTCTTAATTTACATTTTCAACTTGTACCAAATTTATAAGTAACAAGGTACATATTTATATTTAGTTTGACAAAATTTAAATCCTTAAAATATATATAACTGGGCGGACATGGTGGCTCAGGCCTGTAAATCCCAGCACTTTGGGAGGCTGAGGCAGCTGGATCACCTGAGGTCAGGTGCAGTCCTCCTGCCTCAGTCTCCGAAGTCGCTGGGACTACAGGTATGCACCAGCATCTTTTTTTTTTTTTTTTTTTTTTAATAGATGGGGTTTCACCATATTGTTCAGGCTGGTCTTGAACTCCCGACCTCAGGTGATCCACCCACCTTGGCCTCTCCAAAATGGTTGGATTACAGGCGTGAGCCACCATGCCTGGCCTACATCTTCTTAATAGTTTGCATTCTTTGGAGCCTCTCTAGCCTCCTGTTCATTTTAGTATGGTTTACAAGGACAGCTATGTGTAGGTCCACTCAAAAAAAACAGTCACTAATGTTTCATTCAACATTTAGCAACTATTGACCACCTAAACACTTGGCACACATCAATGACCAAATGACAAATATATGCCATCAAGGAGCTCAGTATTTGATTACCAAAGCAGGTGCTCATAGAATAGTAATTTCTTGGTACCCACAAGTAAGTGAATATATACACCCTGACTCACCACTTTTTTGTTTTTAAGACTGAGCCTCACGTTGTCACCCAGGCTGGAGTGCAGTGGCATAATCTTGGCTCACTACAACCTCCACCTCCTGGGTTCCAGTTATTCTCCTGCCTCAGCCTCCCGAGTAGCTGGGATTACAAGCGTGTGCCTCCATGCATGGCTAATTTTTGTATTTTTAGTAGAGACAGGGTTTCACCATCTTGCTCAGGCTGCTGTTGAACTCCTGACCTCAAGTGATCCACCCACCTCAGCCTCCCAAAGTGCTGGGATTACAGTCCTGGGCCATTGCGCCTGGCCTCTCACCACTTTTCATATTAGCTGACTAAATAGCTTCCGAATAAAAGCACCCCTTTTGTCAGTGCCTTTTTTATAAACTATCCCTTCAAAGAGCTGACTTCTGAAAGTCCGTAAGTCCAACTTACAGCTTAAAAATAGTCTCATGTGGCCACTTACAAAGACTGGAAAAAGAGTTGAGAAAGGATATTCCTTGCCCTACTGGAGAGGATAGACCCTGGGCCTAACCAGGAGGCAGCTACTAGAGACCTATTCCCAGAAGATGCTGACCTACCATAATCTAGAGCAGTGCTTCTCAACGGGGAGGAGTGGGGATTTTGCCCGCAAAATACATGGCAGTATCTGGGATGTTTTTAATTGTCAAAACAATACTACTGGCATCTGGTGGGTAGAAGCCAGGGGTGCTGCTAAACATCCTACAATGCACCAGACAGTCCCACAACAAAGAATTATCTGGTTCAAGATGTTGATTGTGGTAATGTTGAGGAAAACCCACTCTAGAGACTAAGGAAAGGAGGAGACCAGTATGGTGTAGTAGCTGCCTGTGCAGCAGGAGGTCAGAACAATGCCACGACAGTAGGCACTTACCCACAATAACAGATCAAGAGATGACCTGCCCGCAAACATTTAAATAATAGTAAATAAGGCCGGGCACAGTGGCGCACACCTGTAATCCCAGCACTTTGGGAGGGCGAAGTAGGTGGATCACCTGAGGTCAGGAGTTCAAGACCAGCCTGGCCAACATGGTGAAACTCTGTCTCTACTAAAAACACAAAAAGTAGCCAGGCCTGGTGGTGGATGCCTATAATCCCAACTGCTGGAGAGGCTGAGGCAGGAGAACTGCTTGAACCCAGGAGGCAGAGGTTGCAGTGAGCAGAGATCATGCTACTGCACTTCAGCCTCAGCAAGAGAGTGAGACTCTGTCTCAAAAAAAAAAAAAAAAAAAAGTAAATAAGGCCGAGTATGGTAGCTCACGCCTGTAATCCCAGCACTTTGGGAGGCTAAGGCGGGCACATTGCCTGAGGTCAGAAGTTCAAGACCAGCCTGACCAACATGGATAAACCCCTTCTCTACTAAAAATACAGAAAAAAAAAAAAAGCTGGGCGTGGTGGCACGTGTCTGTAATCCCAGCTACTC
Organism: Callithrix jacchus; assembly: GCF_049354715.1. NCBI lineage: Eukaryota > Metazoa > Chordata > Mammalia > Primates > Cebidae > Callithrix > Callithrix jacchus. The sequence continues at coordinate 24,422,344 of NC_133524.1, forward strand.
AGGAGGTTGAGGCAGGACAATCGCTTGAACCCAGGAGGCGGAGGTTGCAGTGAGCCAACATCGCTGCCACTTCACTCCAGCCTGGGTGACACAGCAAGACTCCGCCTCAAAAAAAAATGAATAAATAGGTGACCGGCTGGGCACAGTGTCACACACTTGTAATCCCAGCACTTTGGGAGGCTGAGGTGGGTGGATCACCTGAGGTCAGGAGTTAGAGACCAGCCTAACATGGTAAAACCCTGTCTCCACCAAAAATAAAAAAAATTATCTGGGCATGGTGCCAGGCACCTGTAATCCCAGCTACTTGGGAGGCTGAGGCAGGAGAATCGCTTGAACCTGGGAGGCAGAGATTACAGTGAGCCAAGATCATGCCACTGCACTCCAACCTTGATTAAAGAACAAGACTCTCAAAAAAAAAAAAGTTTCATAAAGGTTTCTGTGGTAGGAGGGAATATATATACACATATCTGTGTATTTGTGTATCTATATATTCACATACATATGTAGGGTTGAAAAGCTTTTTACATCTGGGTGCAGTGGCTCATGCCTATAATCCCAGCACTTTGGGAGGCTGAGGCAGAAAGGTCATTTGAGCCCAAGAGTTGAGAACAGCCTGGACAATATGGTCAGACCTTATCTCTACAAAATGTACAAAAATTAGCCAGGTGTGGTGTCCTGTACTTGTAGTCCCAGTTGTTCCTGAGCCTGAGGCAGGAGGATCACTTAAGCACAAAAGGTCAAGCCTTTAGTGAGCTGTGATCGCACCACTGCACTCCAGCCTGGGCAGCAAAACAAGACCCTGTTTTAAAAAAAAAAAAAAAGAAAGAAAGAAAAAGAAAAACTGTTTTTCCTCCGTTCTCACACGACAACAATCAATACAGAAGACTTCTGCGACCGAATGTGTAGGGATGTTCCCCACCAACAGGCAAGTGGATGCCAGCCAGGAATCTTCTGATCCAATTCAATTCTGATGCTGTCCACCTGGATATAGCATCAAATACCACAGGTTGAGGGCTCAGTGCCACAAGACTGTCCCCACTTCAGACACCAGCTCCCAAGTGCAGACCTCTGGAACTTCTGACTGACTGACTTCAATTGGAATTCCCATAACCCACTCTTTTTTTTTTTTTTTTTTGAGATGGAGTTTCGCTCTTGTTACCCAGGCTGGAATGCAATGGTGCGATCTTGGCTCACCGCAACCTCCGCTTCCTGGGTTCAGGCAATTCTCCTGCCTCAGCCTCCTGAGTAGCTGGGATTACAGGTGCCTGGCACCATGCCCAGCTAATTTTTTGTATTTTTAGTAGAGACAGGTTTTCACCATGTTGACCAGGATGGTCTCGATCTCTTGACCTTGTGATCCACCCACCTCGGCCTCCCAAAGTGCTGGGATTACAGGCGTGAGCCACTGCGCCTGTCCCCATAACCCACTCTTTAGGCTCAATTCTTTTGCTAGAACAGCTCACAAAACTCAGGGAAACACCTACTTACATTTGCCAGTTTCTTATAAAGTCTATCTTGAAGGATTCGAATTAACAGCCAGGTGAAGGGGTGCAAGGGTGAAGTGTGGAAAGGTCCTAAGTTCAGGAGCTTCCATTCCCGTAGAGTTGGGGTGCACCACCACCCCAGCACATGGATGAATCCTTGTTCACCTTCCTGTAAGCCTCCACCAGTTCAGCTGCCCAGAAGCTCTCTGTACCTAGTCCTCTTGAGCCTTTTATGGAGACTTCATTGGATAGGCATGATTGAAGCATAGACAACCGTGTCAAAATGTGATTGGTTTGTTTCTCGGCCTTCTGGCCAAGATCAAGTGCAAAATGTGATTGGACAAAAAGGATATGATTTAATGCTAATAGACTGAGTGGGGAATCCTAGCAAGGCCTGTCTGTTCAGATTCCTCTTGGCCTCTCTGTATAGCACTCTGTATCGGCCCTCTCTGGGTAGAGGGCAGGACCCTTTCTAAAACGGGGGTCTTATGACCTACAATCAGACAAGGTAGCTCAGAGCATTTCTTTATGACCAGCTCCAAGATACAAAGGCGGGGGTAGATTATATTTTCAGTGTCTATGCCTGCCTTGGAGAGAAAAAGGAGCAGGTGAAAAGGAAAAGTATGAGAAGGTCAGAGAGAGAGACTGTTTTCCGAGACATGCTTCTGAAACCTACAGCACCCACACGTTAAAAGCAAAGACGGTCCTTTACTTTGATCGCTCTGAAACACTTCCAAAGCCGCTTTAGCAACCAAGGACTAAAGAAAAAATACTTTAACAAAAGATATGCTTATTGTTTAATCACTTAAGAAATAACAAGGGCTATGGGAGTTATAAGCCAGGAACCATGGACAAAAACATATATATATATATATACGCACACACACAGACACTTCTATAGACTATTTTTTTACCTAGCTTCTAAAAAGAAAAGAAAATGTTTATCATAGTTATTATGTATTTAGTTTCAGATAGCAAAGCAATTTTTACCAATCCTATTACTAACATAATTTTAGCATAATATTTTACATTTATGTAAAATGCTAAAAATATATTTTATTTATTTTGAGACAGATTCTTGCTCTGTCACCCAGGCTGGAGTGCAGTGGCATGATCTCAGCTCACTGCAGCCTCCACCTCCCAGGTTCAAGCAATTCTCCTGCCTCAGTCTCCCAAGTACCTGGGATTACAAGCAAGTACCACTCTGGCTAATTTTTCTATTTTTAGTAGAGGCAGGGTTTCACCATGTTGGCCAGGCTGACCTCAAGTGAACAGCCTGCCTTAGCCTCCCAAAGTGCTAGGATTACAGGCATCAGCCACTGTGCACAGCCCAAAAATATATTTTAAAAGAGCCTCCATCCTGAGGCTTAAGCCTACAGTTGTTTGTTTTGAGACGGAGTCTTGCTCTGTTGCCCAGGTTGGAGTGCAATGGCACAGTTTCGACTTACTGACACCTCTGCCTCCCGGCAGAGTGATTCTGCTGCCTCAGCCTCCTGAGTAGCTGAGATTACAAGCAACTGCCACCACACCCAGCTAATTTTTGTATTTTTAGTATAGACGGGGTTTCACCATGTTGGCCAGGCTGGTCTCGATCTCCTCACCTTGTGATTCACCCACCTCAGTCTCCCAAAATGCTGGGATTACAGGCATGAGCCACCATGCCCAGCCTTATAATCTTTTTTATTAACAAATTCAAAAGCCAACTCAAACACCCAAATTCACCTAAATCTTACAGTTGTTCATACAAAAAAAATATTTATTACCTAAATATGTGCAAGGGACTTTGCTAGACAATAGGAATAAAAAGATCTGATGCAATTCCTTCCCTCAAAAAGCCCACAGTCTCATAAGTGAAATAAACATGTAAGAAAAGGAAATATGGCTAGGCACAGTGGCTTACGCCTGAAATCCCAATACTGGGAGGCCAAGGTGGGTGGATCACTTGAGCCCAGGAGTTCAAGATCAGCCTGGGCAACATAGTGAAACTCTGTCTCCACAAAATATTTTAAAATTAGCCAGGCAAAGTGGTGCACACCTGTAGTCCCAGCTACTTTGGAGGCTGAGGCAGGAGGATCACTGGAGCCCGAGGGTGGTTGAGGCTGCAGTGAGCCATGATTGCACCACTGCACTTTAGCCTGAGTGACACAGTGAGACTCTGTCTCAAATAAATAAATTAAATAATAAAAATTTTAAAAAGGAATTGCAATACAGTGGAATAAATGCTAAAAATGCCAGCTCCTCTGGAGGCTCTATGGGGAGCACAAACAACAACAAGAAAAAGCAGGGACGGGATGAGGAAGGTTTCACAGGGAAGAGGAGGTGTATACGCATTTCTCCACTGAAGGCCGTATCACATGCAAGTAGTCCTTACGTAACGAGACAGTACTTATCACCCAATATCAAGAGACCAAGCACTGAATGGTCTTACTGTGTCATGATTATCTACTGGGAAATGGCACATACTTTAGAGTTGATTGGCTAGGGTTAGGGGTCCAATGTGGGGCCAAGGCCAGATGGAAGTTTTAAGATTTGAAGGCCAGGCATGGTGCCTGTGGTCCCAGCTCCTTGGGAGGCTGAAATGGGAGGATCACTTGAGCCCAGGAAGTCCAGGCTGCAGTGAGACATGATCGAGCCACTGCACTCCAGCCTAGGTGACAGAATGAGACCCTGTCTTGAATTAAAAAAAAAAAAAAAAAGAATGGAATCTGTAGTCTTGATTTCATTAACTTCAAGCTCTGGTCTTTTGTGCAGTTCACTCTACTCTGGACTTCAGAAACAGGATTTGCAGGTTGTGTTAGAAAGTACACTGCACTATAACGCAAAGGCCACGAGGTGGCATCCAGCCCATGGAAATCAACAGCGACTTGCTAAGTGTGTGGGGCGTGGGGGGGGGGGAGGGCGGGGGGGGGGAGGGGAGGCGCCTTTCAGGCTAAACTGAAAGAACAATAACAGTCGAACTAACTTTTTTTTTAATTTAATGTATTAACAGGAAAAAACTTAGAAATTCAGGACTATTCAAAAGTAAGCACAGCTTAAGTAGGTATCTTAACTGATACTGGGTGTACTCCTTCCATCCGTGATGGAAGGTCTAACGTTTTAACCCTAACACATGTAGAGGCACATTTTACATTGTGACCCAGTACACACATAGATGTGCATACCATGCACATACATAACGTGTCACACAACACTTAACATTACTATCCATGATGCATTCTGATGGTTTTCTTTTTTTTTTTTGAGACGGAGTTTCGCTCTTGTTACCCAGGCTGGAGTGCAATGGCGCGATCTCGGCTCACCGCAACCTCCGCCTCCCGGGTTCAGGCAATTCTCCTGCCTCAGCCTCCCGAGTAGCTGGGATTACAGGCATGCACCACCATGCCCAGCTAATTTTTTGTATTTTTAGTAGAGACGGGGTTTCACCATGTTGACCCGGATGGTCTCGATCTCTTGACCTCGTGATCTACCCGCCTTGGCCTCCCAAAGTGCTGGGATTACAGGCGTGAGCCACCGCGCCCGGCCGGTTTTTCTTTTTTTAAATGTTCAAGCCCACTCAATTTTATGACCCACTAATTTCAAGTCCATGGTTAGAAAAAAAAATACATATATATACACACACACACACACACACACACTTTTTTTTGAGACAGAGTCTCCCTCTGTTGCCCAGGCTGGAGTGCAGTGGTGTGATCTGGGCTCACTGCAGCCTCTGCCCACCACATTCAAGTGATTCTCCTGCCTCAGCCTCCTGAGTAGCTGGGAGTACAAGCGCACACCACCATGCCCAGCTAATTTTTTGTATTTTTAGTAGAGACAGGGTTTCACCATGTTGATCAGGATGGTCTTGACCTCCTGACCTCATGATCTGCCAGCCTCATCCTCCCAAAGTGATGGGATTACAGGCAGGAGCCACTGTACCTGGCCATATATTGACACATTTTTAAGAAAATATATATTAAACATGTATAAAATCAGGGTACAACAATACCTTATCACATGTAATTTTCATTCTACTACCATTATTGTTTTGCTCATTTGTTTTAGCCATACTCTTCCTTCTATTACAGGTGCACAATTTCTGTGGCACAAAAACCAGAATTTCTTTACCCGTTCTTTGGTTACTATAATCCCATTTCTCTGTGTTATTAATTCCTCCATGCTTCTGGTTTACTTAGTGGTTTTCAGGAGGGCCTGTTTCATTGTGAGGCTCCCTTTTTTTTTTTTTTTTTAGCTTAATTCACAAACCCAATACCTGAATCAAGTGAAGAAAGAACATAGGCCTAAATCAGAAGACTGTGAAATGAGAAAAATGTTCCTTCTTTTACTGCGGAAGAAACAAGACATTAAGAGATCAATCCTTCACCCAACAATTGGAACTAGCTGGTTGCAGAAGCAGGCAAGATTTCATAGGTATAGATGTTCAGGCCAGGACTGCTTCTGGGTCTTTTAGTCCAGAGATGGGTTTGGGGTCTTTTTTTTTTTTTGAGATGGACTTTTGCTCTTGCTGCCCAGGCTGGAGTGCAATGGCCCAATCTTGGCTCACCGCAACCTCTGCCTCCCAGGTTCAAGTGATTCTCCTGCCTCAGCCTCCCCAGTAGCTGGGATTACAGGCATGTGCCACCACACCCAGCTAACTTTTTTGTTTATTTTTAGTAGAAACAGGGTTTCTCCATGTTGGTCAGGCTGGTCTCGCACTCCCGGCCTCAGGTGATCCACCTACCTCAGCCTCCCAAAATGCTGGGATTACAGGCAAGAACCACCGCGCCCCGCCAGGTTTAGGAGTCTTTAGCATATCACTCTGCCTGCCCAGAAACCCATATGCTGGACAAAAAGATGCCATATCTACTTCAGATTGATCCCCTTAAATCAAAATAATCTCATGACACAACAGTTTCATCTAGAAGCAATGTAATTAGCCAAGACCCCCTGAAATCCATTTGTGAACTTGCCTAATGCCTACCAGTTTTTTGAGACAGAATCTTGCTGTGTTGCCCAGGCTTGAGTGTAGAGCATAATGGTGTGATCACAGCTCACTGCAGCCTCAACCTCCTGACAATCCACCCTCCTCTGCCTCCTGAGTAGCTGGGACTAAATGTGCGTGCCACCATACCTGGCTAGTTTTTTCACTTTTTGTGGAAATGGGGTTTTGCCATGTTGGCCAGGAAGTCTTGAACTCCTGGGCTCCAGAGATCCTCCCGCCTCAGCCTCCTAAAGTGCTAGGATTACAGGCATGAGCCATGACATCCAGCTCTAATCCCTACTTTTAACTCTTCTTTTCTGTTTCCCATTTTATAAGTAAATTCATTATTTAGTGCCAACAGAAGAGAAAGAAAACACAAGTCAGTCAGGCATCATGGCTCACGTCTGTAATCTCAGCACTTTGGGAGGTCGAGGTGGGCAGATTACCTGAGGTCAGGAGTTCAAGACCAGCCTGGCCAACATGGTGAGACCATGTCTCTACTAAAACTACAAAAATTAGTCAGGCATGGAGTTAGGCACCTGTAATCCCAGCTACTCGGGAGGCTGAGGTGGAAGAACTGTTTGAACCCAGGGGGCAGAGGTTTCAGTGGTCACGCCACTATACTTCAGCCTGGGTGACAAAGTGAGACTCCATCTCAAAAAAAAAAAAGAAAAGAAAACATAAGTCAATTTAGAGAGTCAATTACAACTGTAGCAAAAGTTTTATTCTTTTTTTGAGATGGAGCTTTTGCTCTTGTTGCCCAGGTGGAGTACAGTGGCACGATCTTGGCTCACTACAACCTCTGCCTCCCAGGTTCAAGCAATTCTCCTGCCTCAGCCTCTCGAGTAGCTGGGATCACAGGCATGCACCACCATGCCCAGCTAATTTTTTTTTTTTTTTTCAGTAGAGACAGGGTTTCGCCATGTTGGACAGGCTGGTTTCAAACTACTGACCTCAAGTGATCCACCCACCTCGGCCTCCCAAAGTGCTGGGATTACAGGTGTGAGCCACCACGCCTGGCCTGCAAAAGTTTTATTCTAAGAGGAAATAAACCAAATGCCCAGAATATTTCAGCCATCATTCATTCTTGTGGTTGAGGCTTGACTACATTCTGATCCATATAAATACATGCCATTAGTTAACACTTTAACAGCTGAGAAAATATGTCAGAAATGTGACAAAGGACCAAAATTCTAGACCCAGCCTTGCCTATCCCACTTATATAGTTACAGATTAGGCTTTAGGAAGTCACTTTCCCTCTCAGGCCTGTTTCCTCATCTGTAAAACATAAGTAATAATAGTACTGATCTCAAAGAATTACTGTAAGGATTAAATGAGAGTATACATTTTAGTGTCATTAGTACTGTGCCTGACACATAGTAAGAATCCAATCAATGTGTGTTACCCACATATAAAAATGATTATGGTTACATCTTTTTTTTTTTTTTTGAGACAGGGTCTCCCTCTGTTGCCAAGGCTGGAGTGCAATGGTGCAATCTTGGCTCACTGCCACCTCTGCCTCCCCAGCTCAAGCAATTCTCTCACCTCAACCTCCCAAGTAGCTGAGACTACAGGCGCATACTACCATGCCCAGCTAATTTTTCTATTTTTTGTAGAGTAAGGGTTTCACCATGTTGCCCAAGCTGGTTTCAAACTCCTGAACTCAAGCAATGCACCAACCTCAGCTCATCCAAGTGCTGAGATTATAGGCGTTTCACCATGTTAGCCAGGCTGCTCTTGAACTCCTGACCTCAAGTTATCCACCCGCCTCGGCCTCCCAATGTAATGGGATTACAGGCATGAGCCACCATGCTCGGCACTTCTTATTATTTTTTTAGAGACAGGGTCTCACTCTGTTGCCCAGGTTGAAATGCAGTAGCACTATCACAACTCATTGCAGCCTCAAACTCCTGGGCTCAAACAATCATCCTGCCTCAGCCTCCCAGGTAGCTGGGACTACAGGCATGTGCCACCACAACTGGCTAATTTTTTATTTTCTGTAGAGATAGGGTCTCACTATGTTGCCAGGCTGGTCTTGAACTCCTGGCCTCAGGCAATCCTCCTTCATCGGCCTCCCAAAGTGCTTAATAGGGATCTCTTAATCACCTCATCGGCGGCCTTTTCCCAGTACTCATCCTTACCACCTTCAGTGACACCAATGATCCCTCCATGAAAATGGCTTTGAAAGGATGGAAGGTGGTGGTGTCAAGACCTGGGAATCTGGCTGCTCTTAGAGTCCTCAAGCCAACATTAAAAAAATCCAAGGCCAGGCGTGGTGGCTCACGCCTGTAATCCCAACACTTTGGGAGGCCCGAGTAGGCGGATCACTTGAGGTTAGGAGTTCAAGACCAGCCTGGCCAACATGGTAAAACCCCATCTTTACTAAAAATACAAAAATTAGCTGCGCGTGGTGGTGGGTGCCTATAATCCAGCTACTTGGGAGGCTGAGGCAGGAAAATCACTTGAACCCAGGAGGCAGAGATTGCAGTGAGCTGAGACTATGCCAATGCACTCCGGCCTGGGCAACAGAGCAAGACTGTCTCATTTTGTCTCAAAATTTAAAAAAATGAAAGAAAGAAATCCAACCAGCCTGGTAGCCAGCCACCTCAGCCACCCCCAGCTGAGGCACCAGATGGCCCAGCCCCAGATGAACTTGCAGATAAACAGAGCTGAGTGACCTCAGCCAATGCCACATGGAACAGAACCTCCCAGGTAAGCCCAGCCCTCCCACAGAATCAAGTATGTCTTTAGAAAGATAAACTGCATGAACTAATTAAAAATAAAGATTAAAATGTTGAAATTCCAGGGGAGATGGGTGAAACTTCATTTCTCCAGGAGTCAAGTGTTTGGCTCCATTCAAAGAGGTGCAAGAAAGCAGACTGGATCAGAGCGAACATGGGTACCAAATGGGACGTGCTGACAGAATATTTGGGTGACCACAGAACCACATGGACATGCCCAACACAGTGTAAAGCATACTAGAATGAAGTAAACTCTTCAAAAGAAACCAGTGATAAGGCCAGGCATGGTGGCTCACACCTGTAATCCCAGAACTTTGGGAGGCCGAGGCGGGTAGATCACGAGGTCAAGAGATTGAGACCATCCTGGTCAACATGGTGAAACCCCATCTCTACTAAAAATACAAAAACTTAGCTGGGCATGGTGGCGTGTGCCTGTAATCCCAGCTTCTCAGGAGGCTGAGGCAGGAGAATTGCCTGAACCCAGGAGGCGGAGGTTGTCATGAGCCGAGATCACTCCATTGCACTCCAGCCTGGGTAACAAGAGCAAAACTCCGTCTCAAAAAAAGAAAAAAAAAAGAAACCAGTGATAAAGACATCATCCTCAAAGACTACACATTGAAGAAGTATGGAGGCAAAAACTAAGAACTTGGTAATAAATGCCTGAAGTAAAACTGGGATCTCAGCAGAGACTATTTAATATAAAACAATGTCCAACTCACAAGAGGAAGATATATGCTAGAAGTTAGCAGTGCTGGTACTGGTTAAAAATTCTCTTTATTTTTTTTTTTCAGATGCTTTCTCACTCTGTCACCCAGGCTGGAGTGCAATGGCACGATCTCAGCTCACTCACTGCAACCTCCGCCTCCAGAGTTCAAGTGATTCTCATGCCTTAGCCTCCCGAGTAGCTGGGATTACAGGCACCCATCATCATATCCAGCTAATTTTTGTATTTATAGTAGAGATGGGATTTTACCATGTTAGCCAGGCTGGTCTTGAACTGACGGCAGATGATCCACCCACCTCAGCCTCCCAAAGTGCTCGGATTACAGGTGTGAGCCACCGTGCCCGGCCAAAAATTCTCCTTTATTCTTTAAGGGAGGACATAACACTAATAATCCAGAACCTAGTGTATATCATTGCTTCATCTCATCTTCTTAAAGTCCTGTATTAAAAACAAAAACCTCTAGGTTTTTTTTTTTTTTTTAAGATAAGAGTCTCAATCTGTCCCCCGAGATCTGCACGATCTCGGCTCACTGCAACCTCCTCCTCCCAGGTTCAAGCGATTCCCCTGCCTCAGCCTCCTGAGTAGCTGGGATTACAAGCACCTGCCACTACGCCCAGCTAATTTTTTTTGTATTTTTAGTATAGACAGGTTTTCACCATGTTGGCCAGGCTGGTCTTGAACACCTGACCTCATAATTCACCTGCCTCCACCTCCCAAAGTGCTGGGGTTACAGGCATGCGCCACCACCCCCAGCCTGACCTCTAGCTCTTATATCTGTGTTGGTAGATGACAGATTTGGGGTGAAGATTCTGGTATCCAAACTTACATATACAATTTAACAAAAAGACAATAAGCAATTTAATTTCAATCTCAGTAGAATTCAAAGAAAGGCAATTAACAAATTCAGTTTTCTTTTCTTTTGGGGGGAGGGGACAGGGTTTCACTTGTTGCTCAGGCTGGAGTGCAGTGGCCCTATCTTGGCTCACTACAGCCTCAAACTCTTGGACTCAAGCGATTCTCCCACTTCAGCCTCCTGAGTAGCTGGAACTACAGGTGTGCACCATCACACTGAGAGGAGTTAGCTAGCTTTTCCTTAGGTAGACGGCAAGGGAAGGGTCCCCAGAGATCCCCCAACCCACAGGTCAGTGCCTCATCCCCACATAACAACATAAAAAGCAGCCTGGGGGGGAAAAAATCAAGCTGCAGGCACCGATAAAGGAACTAGCACAGGGTGGTGGTGTGCCTGGAGACAAGCCCGCAGCTGCACAGATAGAATCTCCAGCCCACTCAGATAAAAATTTGCACAAACCTCCGGCTCACTCTTTGTATCATCAGCGGGCTCCCAGGAAGAGGTTTCTTCTCCTTTTGCAGGCATGAACACGGTGGGCTCCAGTAGGCACTCCTGGACTGGGAGCTCGGTTTCTACTAATCATTTCAGCCCGTTCGGTCTGGGGCCAAGCTTTCACTTCTGAAAGGTCCTGATAGGTCCCGGGTTAAGCTGAGTAGCCCCAGTGAATCACCACTTCAGCTGATTGCTCCCGGGCCAAGCTGAATCGCTTTCTCCAAGACAGCCCGAATACTAAGCAAATTCCTTCCCCTTCAGTCCGCAAAAACCTCCGACCCCAACCTCATAGTGGCAACCCATTCAGGCCCCTCCTCTCCGCTGTAGAGAGCTTTCTTCTTTTGCTTATTAAACTTTCACTTCAACCTCACCCTTTGTGTTCACGCTCCGGAGACAACTCCAGGTACTATCTCAGACAACCAGAGATTGCTACATTTCAGTGCATTGGTGAGACTATACCACCTCGCTAATTTTTGTATTTTTTGTAGAGACAGGTTTTCACCCTGTTGCCCAGGCTGGTCTCGAACTCCTGACCTCAAGTGATCTGCCCACCTTGGTCTCCCAATGTGTTGGAATTACAGGTGTGAGCCACCACATCCAGCAGAATGTCATTTTTCACCTATCAAAATGGCAAAGATATTTTTAAAAGAAAAGATAAAATTTGGCAAAGTTAAGGGAAATTGATGCTAAGTGAATGTGTGAAAGTGTTCTGAAGGCTTACATGAAATACATATTCAAAGCCTTCAACGTCTACCTATTTGACCTAAATACCTCACTTTATATTTTTCCAAAGAAAATAAAGGTCAAATGTTTTAGTGTTTAGGATATTTCCTGCAACATTGTTTATAATAGCAAAAAATAAAATTCTAGAAAAAGCTTCAGTGTATAGCAACAAATGGTTAAATATATAATGTATAATCTTTATAATAGCATGCAGCAGGTCTCTCCTTTTTTTTCCTTTTTTTTTTTTTTTTTTTATGAGATGAAGTTTCGCTCTTGTCCAAGCTGAAGTGCAATGGCATAATCTCGGCTCACTGCAACCTCCACCTCCCAGGTTCAAGTGATTCTCCTGCCTCAGCCTGCCGAGTAGCTGGGATTACAGGCATGCACCACCATGCCCGGCTAATTTTTTTGTGTGTATTTTTAGTTGAAATGGGGTTTCACCATGTTAGGCTGGTCTCGAACTCCTGACCTTAGGTGATCCGCCCACTTCGGCCTTCCCAAAGTGCTGGGATTACAGGCATGAGCCACCATGCCCAGCCTCAGTAGGTCTCTTAACTCCACTTAACACCTTCAGAAAATTCCCCAGGGCCCATCCCTCCCCATTAGTCACCTCCCACCATGTCATAGGTGGATATGCAAAATGCTGTATCGAAGGGCCAGGTAGATCTCAGAATGACATTACGGCATGGAGAGACAAGCTACTACTAGTACAGCACATGCTTGATTCCATGGGTTCAGATGCATGCTTCCAAGAGATAGTTGTGTTTGCTCCTGTGACTATTTCATGCCAGAGGTGCTTATTGACACTGTGATTTAAACATGACATAAACTAATATTAAAAAATTGTTTGAGAAGACAGGGTCTTACTCTGTCACCAAGGCTGGAGTGCAGTGGCATGATTATACCTCACTGCAGATTCAAACTCCTGGACTCAAGCAATCCACTCACCTCAGCCTCCTAACTGGGACTACAGGTGCACACCACCATGGTCCGCTAATTTTTTAACTTTTTGTACAGAGAGGGTCTTGCTATGTTTCACAGGCTGGCCTCAAGCAATCCTCCCACCTCAGTCTCCCAAAGTGCTGGGATTCTATGACCCGCCACTGTGCCTGGCCTAAAATTTTTTTGTTAAAGATGCTTCTCACCAGTCGGGGGCAGTGGCTCACCAGTCTGTAATCACACGACTTTGGGAGGCCAACGTGGGTGGATCACCTGAGGTCCAAAGTTCGAGACCAGCCTGGCCAACATGGTGAAACCTTATCTCTACTAAAACTACAAAAATTAGCCGAGCATGGTGGTGCACACCTTTAATCCTAGGCACTCGGGAGGCTGAGGGAGAATTGCTTGAACCCAGGAGGCAGTGGCTGCAGTGAGCCAAGATTGTGTCACTGCACTCCAGCCAGGGTTACAGAGTGAAACTACATCTCAAAAAAAAAAAGAAAGAAAGAAAGAAAGGCCAGGCGCGGTGGCTCATGCCTGTAATCCCAGCACTTTGGGAGGCTGAGGTGGACGGATCACAAGGTCAGGAGTTCAAGGCCAGTCTGACCAACATGGTAAAACCCCGTCTCTACTAAAAGTACAAAAAAAAAAATTAGCTGGGCATGGTAGTGTGCACCTGTAATCCCAGCTACTCTGGAGGCTGAGGCAGGAGAATCACCCAGGAGGTGGAGGTTGCAGTAAGCAGAGACTGCACCACCGCACTACAGCCTGAGTGACAGAGGCGGACTGTCTCAAAAAAAAAAAAAAAAGCTTTCCACCTAATTCTGAGGCAGAGCCAAGTTTGTGACCACTAATAAAGAACCCACAGTAAACATTACCTCCTTGGGAGCACCTTTTTCAGAGATGATTTTTTTCTTCTATGTAGCCTGTTTTGTATCTTCTGAACTTGATCAAGTTACCTTCCTGTCAAGAAAGAAACGGTCTTGACCTCAAATTAATGGGAATGCCTCCCTTGGGCTTCCTAGGTGACACTGTTTTTAGGTATGACCTCCCTCGCTCTATTCCTTGAAAGCAGTACAGGTACTGGGCAGAGGTGCCCTGGACCCACGCTGCCTGGTTTTGAAACCCAGCATCTCCACGTGTTATATATCAGACCTTGAGTAAGGTACTTAAGCTCTCCGTGCTTCAGTTTCCTGAGTGGCCTAACACTGAGAGGGGCTTACAGAACCTGCCCATTAGTGTTGATTGGAAGAAGTAAAGGTGCTCACACCTGCCAAGTGCTGAGGCTAGGGCCTACCTATCACATGGCAATGCTCCGGAAGCACAAGCGGCTATGATTATTGTGGTTCCTATTTTGTTTAATCAGATATATCCTGCCTAGCCACTAGCAGAATGTGCTTAATAGCTGTCTGGTGAATGAAAGAATGACCAAATGGTCCCGTTTCCTGATCTAGATCATCTCTAAACACTGCCTCATGGTATGGCTTCAGACCTAAAGTTTCCCACAAATCTTTACAGATGCCGTATCTTTTGTTAAATCCCTTCACCCCAACTTTTCATCAACGCTCTGACAACAAATGCTGGGAAACAGGGAAGCAAAGGAATCATGTACAGCTGATGGGATTTCAGACAACATAGAGGAACTGGTTAGGCTTAAAGAATGTCATCCAAATGCCCTGGCAGGAAACCTTGTGTACCGACAGTTCCAATGTGTGTAAGAAAAGAATGCATTCAATGATATAAAAAGGCATTCTGGCTGGGCATGGTGGCTCACACCTGTAATCACAGTACTTTGGGAGGCCAAGGCAGGAGGATCAGCAGGTCAAGCGATGGAGACCATCCTGGCCAACATGGTGAAACCCCATCTCTACTAAAAATACAAAAATTTGCTGGGCATGGTGGCGTGCACCTGTAGTCCCAGCTACTTGGGAGGCTGAGGCAGAATTGCTTGAACCCAGGAGGTGGAGGTTGCAGTGAGCCCAGATCGCAACATTACACTCCAGCCTGGCGACAGAGTGAGACTCGGTCTCAATCAATCAATAAAGGCATTCTGTCCTGAATCTTTTTTTTGGGGGGGGGATGGAGTCTCAGTCTGCCGCCTAGGCTGTAGTGCAGTGGCGTGATCTCAGCTCACTGCAACCTCCACCTCCTGGGTTCAAGAGATTCTCCTGCATCAGCCTCCCAAGTAGGTGGGACTACAGGCACCCACCACCAAGCCCAACTAGTATGTTTGTATTTTTAGTAGAGATGGGGTTTCACCGTGTTAGCCAGGGTGGTCTTGATCTCCTGATCTCGTGATCTGCCCAACTCAGTATCCCAAGGTACTGGGATTACATGTGTGAGCCACTGTGCCTGGCCTCTCAATTTTTTTTTAAGCAGATGGGAGGCAACATGGTAGGTTCATAATTAAAACTGTTTTGGAAGTATTTATTGTTTATTTATTTATTTTTATTTTTATTTTTTTTTTTATTTTTAAGACGGGGTTTCACCATGTTGGTCAGGCTGGTCTTGAACTCCCGACCTCAGGTGATCTGTCAACCTTGGCCTCCAAAGTGCTTGGATTACAGGCGTGAGCCACCATTCCCGGCTGGAAGTATTTATTGTTTAATAGTTCTTTCTCCCCTCAGCCCCATCCAACCACTCTCTCTTTCTGTTCTGATCATCCTAAAGGCTGAATCCATTCTCCTCCTGTATGGAGAATGAGAAGCAATACTAAAACCAATACATATGATCGGGTCTTCATCAGATATCATGTCGCTGCAGGTGGAGTGCCAGTTTCAACACGTGTGGCTTTCCTTGGACTCCAAAAAGTAGTCCTTTCTCAAGGTCACTGGGCCACTCATGGAGCTGAAATGCCGCTGCCCATCTAAGTACAACATGGACTCTGAAACACAAGAAAGAGAACCCTGGAGAAATGTGTAGCACCTTAGAAAACATCCTATCATCATAGAGATATGAGACTACTTGGGAACACTGAGAAAGAATGAGATGCACTGTTGGGCTGAGGGTGCCACATTCCCATGGGAGCAGGCATGACTCCTGGCCCCTTCCTCTGGCTGGATCAGCTTTTGACTACCAGTGGCTGCTTGCCTGCCTGAGAGCCACAGGTATCTTTGGCCTTCAGGGCGGCTGAATCTGAAATGCAAAAACTCCCAAAGACATGCGCTTGGGCTGACAGGCATCGATACACTTCCTACAATTCAAAAGGAGAAAAATGTCCTCAGAAGTTCTTCCCTTTGTTAGGGACAAGCAATAATCACTGCTTACCTCCATATGTTTTGGGGAAAACCAATGGCACTTCTTTTTCTGACATGAAAGTGAAATGGAAGACATTGGTGGTTGTATGAGTTTTCTCCTGCAGAGAGGCCACTTCACTGTGTACTCTGACTTGAATGTAATTATTCTGCGTAAAGCATACCTAACAGATTACAGACACTACAGTCGGTCAACTGCATGAGGAAGGGGAAAAGGCAGTCATAAGAGAAAACAGTAGCTTTTGGACATGAAAACTTCCAGGCTCAAATGGAAAAAAAAAAAGTTGTATTTCATCTCTCATCACACACCTACCTGCGAAGAAAGAAAAAGCAAGGAGCCAACCTCAACGGGTTTCTGAAACATGATGTCATCTACTGCTACCACAAATGGTCGAGAACCACTGTTGGGGGAAAAGACAGAATTGGGGATAAACTGCAAAATTCCGATGACCTCAATTTTTTCCCCTAACAACTAACTGAAGCGAAATAAAAAGAACGAAGAATAAAGTTAGGGAAGAAGGAAATGACCCTACCACTGAGAAACAGTAAAGAGATGCCATTGTGACCACATTAGGACCAAAATAACGATATCTTCTCCCTTCTACATATCATCACTATATTTTCTGAGTGGGTTTTTTCATGTACGAACTTACAAAGTCAGAGCAACACCTACTTTTTTTTTAGACGGAACTTTGCTCTTGTTTCCCAGGCTAGAGTGCAATGGCTTGATCTCAGCTCACCGCAACCTCTGCCTCCTGGGTTCAAGCGATTCTTCTGCCTCAGCCTCCTGAGTAGCTGGGATTACAGGCATGTGCCACCATGCCTGGCTAATTTTGTATTTTTAGTAGAGACAGGGTTTATCCATGCTGGTCAGGCTGTTCTCAAATTCCTGACCTAAGGTGATCTGCCTGCCTCCACCTCCCAAAGTGCAGGGATTACAGATGTGAGCCACCACACCTGGCTGAGAGCAACAACCTTCTAAAATGAAGATCAAACTCAGCTGGTATGAGTGTGGTATTCAATTTAAAAACATAACATAGGCCGGGCATGGTGGCTCACGCCTGTAATCCCAGCACTTTGGGAAGCCAAGGCAGGCGAATCACCTGAGGTCGGGAATTCAAGACCAGGCTGACCAACATGGAGAAATCCCCATCTCTACTAAAAATACAAAATTCACCGGGCATGGTGGTGGGCACCTGTATTCCCAGCTACTTGGGAGGCTGAGGCAGGAGAATCATTTGAACCCTGGAGGCAGAGGTTGTGGTAAGCCTTGATCATACCACTGCGCTCCAGACTGGGCAACAAGAGTGAAACTGTCTCAAAAAAAAAAAAACCATAACATATTCCCACACACACCAAGACTGGTCCAAAATGTTTAAATTCAGTGGGGTGATATAAATTGCTTCTCAGAAGTTAAGGCTGCCTTACATGTAACTCACCCAAAGCTACAAGCAGTAGCCCATGCAAGTTCATATGCTTTCCTCATAAGGAAACCACCAAAGATCCGATTGAAAATGTTCCGCTCCTACAGGACATAAAATAAGTATCAATGAATACAAACTTATGGCCACCTTTGCATACAGAACAGAGGCCAGTTTAAAGGTGTGTCAAATCTTGGACAAATATCATGAATGGAAGCTATCCTATTCAGATTTCTCACTAAATTATAATACCTGAGGGTGGCAAATTTCCAAGCTCTTCAGTTTTGAATTCTCCATCCACACTGCATTAGGGGGCAAAACTCGACTTCGAAAACTTAGAGTCCTGTACAAATGAATATTTGTTAAACCCTGTTAATGCCATGGTTCTGCTGTTGAAAACTAAAAACATTTGTAAGCCACTCCCAATATACTCAGGCAACCATGGCTTTGGAGAAGGCTAAGGTGTAGGCCTGGCACAGTGGCTCATGCCTGGAATCCCAGCACTTTGAGAGGCTGAAGCAGGCAGATCACCTGAGGTGAGGAATTCGAGACCAGCCTGGCCAACATGGTAAAACCCCATCTCTACTAAAAATATTTTTAAAAATAGGCAGGCATGGTGGCAGGCACCTGTAATCCCAACTACTTTGGGGTGGGGGTGCTGCGACAGGAGAATTGCTTGAACCCGGAGGCACAGCTTGCGGTGAGCCGAGATCATGCCACTGCACTCCAGCCTGGGCGACAGAGTGAGACTCTGTCTCAAAAAAAGAAAAAGAAAAAGGCAGGGTGTGGTGGCTCACACCTGTAATCCCAGCACTTTGGGAGGCCGAGGCAGACAGATCACCTGAGGTCAGGAGTTTGAGACCAGACTGACCAATGTGGTGAAACCCCATCTCTACTAAAAATATAAAATTAGCCAGGTGTGGCGGCCCGTGCCTGCAATCCCAGCTACTCCGGAGGCTGAGTCAGGAGAATCGCTTGAAACCCAGAGGCAGAGGTTGCGGTGAGCCGAGATCATGCCACTGTGCTCCGGCCTGGGAAACAAGTGTGCAACTCCATCTCAAAAAAAAAAAAAAAAAGGCTAAGGTTTAAATGTTTTCCCAACACGGAATCTCATCGTCCTTACTTTGGATCCAGTGTGCTGAGAAACATCTCATGGATGGTGGTCCTCTCCTCAGCGCTGGGGGCCATTTTCAGTAACGATGTGGAGCTGAAAGCAATTCTTCTCCCCTTGTTTACTGGAACATGGGAGAATAAGGAGCAATGATCAGGAGGGTCACACTGTAACACAGGGAGCTCTGACGGGGAATGCCTTTTAATCTCATGGAAAATTATACACATATCCAAGAGAAAACTGCAGAGGCCACATAAAACTCCCAGTGAGCCTTTGGTTCCACATGGAAACTACATTGGCTCAGTGTGAGATCACCTGAAATCATCCTGATCCAGAGCCCTGACCTGCAGTTATCCCATCAAGAGGTATTTCTCACTTGACTAAAACAGAGAAAGCAGGCCGGGTGCAGTGGTTCATGCCTGTAATCCCAAGACGTTGGGAGGCTGAGGCAGGAGGATCGTTTGAGTCCAGAGCTCAAAACCAGCCTGGGCAACACAGAGAGACCCCTGTCTCTACAAAAAAAAAAATTTTAATTAGCCAGGCATGGTGGCACGCGGTCCTGGCCAATATGATGAAACCCCACCTCTACTAAAAATACAAAAATTAGCCAGGCATGGTGGCGCATGCCTGTAGTCCTAGCTACTAAGGAGGCTGAGGCAGGAAAATCGCTTGAACCCAGGAGGCAGTGATTGCAGTGAGCTGAGATCATGCCATTGTACTCCAGCCTGAGCGACAGAGCGAGACTCCATCTCAAAGGTCAGGAGTTTGAGATCAGCCTGGCCTACATGAAGAAACACCATCTCTACTAAAAATACAAAAATTAGCTGGGTGTGGTGGTGTACACCTGTAGTCCCAGCTACTTGGAAGGCTGAGGCAGGCAAATTGCTTGAACCCGGGAGGCGGAGGTTGCAGGGAGCCAAGATTGTAGCACTGTACTCCAGGTTGGCAACAGAGCAAGACTCCATCTCACAAAAAAAAAAAAAAAAAAGAAAGACATTTGACTGGTATGAAGAGCCATATAAAATCTTAAGTAATCTGTTCTGCAGTATAATTAATGTGCTTTTAAAATTTATTTCATTATAAACAAAGTAATGTACATTCTCCTTGTCTAAAGAGCTCCTCTTCCTCTGGGCTTTCAGGGATGAGTGGATTTACAAATGCCGGCCTAAAAAGAAGAAAAGAAAAGAATATCATTTAAAATATGCTGCTATCTAATAAAACTTGAAGATGAACAATCACCCACTAGTTATAAAGAATCTGCTTTTCATTTTGGGTAGTGCTTACCCCTGCCTTACATATGAACACTAACAGTTAGGGAAGCCTTATGGTTACAGATAACTGCACACTAGAAAGTTCACATTATAAAGAGGATTCTGGCATTTGCCAAAATGTTTAACCTGATTCTAATCATGAGGAAACGATGAAATATAGGTTATAGAACATTCTACAAGAAAACTGGCTTGGATTTTTGGTCAATTTTTGAAAGACAGCAAACAGCAGAAAGACTTCTAAAGAAGCAGGATAACCAAATGCAATATACAATCCTTGAGGGACTGGATCCGGAATCAGGGAGATAGCTATAAAAGACATTTTAGGGACAACTGGTGAAATTTGAATATGGATCACATATGAAATCATTGTATCACTCTTAAATTTCTCAGATCTAATAAAGGCATTGAGGTTATGTAGAAATACCTGGTTCTTAGGAAATACATGCTGAACTACCGATGGGTGAAGCAGTCTCAAACTCACTTTCCAATGATTCATGAAAAAGATACGTAAATGTGTGTATTTATAGAGAGAGGGCAAGAGAATAACACAAATATAATACAATTTAGGTGAAAGGCATGTTTGTTGCATTATTCTTTCTACTTTTCTGTAAGCATCAAATTTCTTGAAATAATAAGGGAAAAAGGATAATACTTCACTGTGGTAGAATCCAAACATTTGATGAAACAATGGAAACAAAAGAATTGAAACAAGCCAGGCATGGTGGCTCATGCCTATAATCCCAGCACTTTGGGAGGCTAAGGCAGGAAAGATCACCTAAGGTCAGGAGTTCGAGACCAGCCTGGCCAATGTGGTGAAACCCTGTCTCTACTAAAAATACAAAAATTAGCCAGGTGTGGTGGCAGCCACCTGTAATCCCAGCTACCCAGGAGGCTAAGGCAGGAGAATCACTTGAACCCAGGAGGTGGAGGTTGCAGTGAGCCAAGATGGCATCACTGAACTCCAGCCAGGGCAACAAGAGCAAAACTCTGTCTCAAAAACAAAAGGATTGAAACAACAGCTTGGAAACGTGACATGCATTAGCTGGAAGTGAAACTTGTAGCAGTGGCCTCAGTGCTTGATTAGAAGCCCCAGGCCAGTCACTGGCTACAGCAGGTCAGCTGGGGCTGGCAAGAAGGGACAGACTATATGGGTGTTATTCTTCCCTCAGATTACTAAGTGATCAACATACGTTTCTATCTTAACTTGGCTTTCCAAGTCAGCTTTCCATGCAGCAGAAAAGATTTTTCACTGCAGACTCCTAAATCAAGTTTCTAACACAAATGAGATTTTCCACAGGCCCTGATTCTGTCCTGTGCAAAGAGCAATCCCTCCCATCCCAGCTCTACCCCCACAATTACTTTTTCTCAGTTTGGATATCTTGGGTGTAACTGCTGTTAGAAACCATGAATTCAATTTCAGAGAAAAAAGATTATGTAAACTAAGTTGAACTCTATATGGTTAAATCGAACTTGAAATGACCATATAAACTAATGAGGCTTTTTTTGAGGCAGGGTCTTGCTCTGCTGCTCAGGCTGGAGTGCAGTGGTGTAACCTCATCTCACTGTAACCTCCGCTTCCTGGGTTAAAGCAATCTTCCCACCTCAGCCTCCCACATTGTCTGGCACTACAGACGCATGCCCACCACACATGGCTAATTTTTTGTACTTTTAGTAGAGATTTCGCCATGTTGCCCAGGCTGGTGTTGAACTCCCTGGCTCCAGCAATCTGCCCACCTCGGCCTCCCAAAGTGCTGGTATTACAGGGGCAAGCCACCACACCCAGCCCTCATGAGGCTTTTTGTTTATTTAAAATATATCCTAGCCCTGTCCACTGAAAAGGCCTAGAAACAATAACAAACTAGTAACAATGTTCAGTTCCAGTGCCCAGATTTTGTCTAAATACTGTTCCCCCTAAAAGGAACCCCAGAACTACTTGGGGAAACGGTTGACTCCAGGCCTGGGGCAGGAAATATGTAACATGAGCCCAAGACATCTTATGCCAGAGAGCAGGAAGGTAGCAAAGAGATGGGGGAAAGGATGCATGAGCCAGCTGAGAGGAGCCCCCACTGACCAAAGATGGCATACTCGCAGCATCAAGAGAAACAATGGCTGCAATTTATTGAAATGCATGTCATATATTAAAACCATGAATTCATAATGATACTTTCCTGGCAGGACACAGTGGTGCATGCCTGTAACACCAGCACTTTGGAAGGCCGAGGCGAGAGGATTAAGAGCCCAGGATTTTAAGACCAGTCTGACCAACATGGCAAAAACCCCATCTCTACAAAAAATTTAAAAATTAGCTGGGCAGCTACTCAGAAAGCTGAGGCAGGAGAATCACTTGAACTGGGAGGCGGAAGTTGCAGTGAGCTGAGATCGTACCACTGCACTCCAGCCTGGGCAACAAGAGTGAAATTCCACCTCAAAAAAAAAAAAATTAGCTGGGCATGGTGGTACGCATCTGCGGTCCCAGCTACTCAGGAGGCTGAGGCAGGAGGATTGCTTAAGCCTAAGAGGTCCAGGATGCAGTGAGCCATGCTCATGCCACTGCACTCCAGCCTGGACAGCAGAGCAAAACATGTCAAAAAAAAACTGGGGCTGGGCACGGTGACTCATGTCTGTTATCTCAGCACTTTGGAAGGCCTAGGCGGGCAAATCACTTGAGGTCAGGAGTTCAAGATCAGCCTGACCAACATGGTGAAACCTGTCTCTACTAAAAATACAAAACAAATTAGCCGAGCATAGTGGCGCGTGCCTATAGTCCCAGCTACTTGGGAGGCTGAGGCAGGAGAATCTCTTGAACCCAGGAAACAGGCTGCAGTGAGCCGAGATTGCACCACTGCACACCAACCTGGAGAACCAAGCAAGACAGTGTCTCAAACACACACACAGACAGAAAAACAAAAAATGAAATAAAATTTAAAAATATGATACTTTTCTGAAAAGCCAAAAAACTGGGAAAAGTATATCATCACTAGCTAGTGAACCAACTCCTTATTCTGAAAACAAGTAAATAAAAGACAGGAGTGAAGCATGGATCCGAACTCTCCATTTCAAACCCAGTTGCCCTAGTTGTTAGGAGAAAGCTCTTCTTTACAGAACCCCAGCTAACAAATGCGGAAGGAATGACAAAAGTTGAGAATTACTTGAAACCACCTAATGATAATGATCACAGCAATGATCAGCAGTGGACCTTGGAAGCACTGGATAAAGACCGCTGGGAAACTCAGCTATTTGCAGGACGACAAAGTACACCCCTGCAGACTGTTGCTGATAGGAAGAGGAAAAACTGAACTTCACAAAGAGAGATTAGGGTGTCACGGCCTGAACCCACACACCAATCTTAGCATCACTGTGAGTGGGACAACCTTTACCTCCTGATATGATGCAACATGAGATACAACACAAGATATACGACATCACCTATGTAGTACTCTCACCATATATGCTCAATCCAAATCTAATACAAGGATTTAGATCTAACTTCAGGTGACAGAAATTACTAGGGATAGAGAAACAAGACCAACCAACAAACAAACAAACCACCCTGAGAAAGCAATAGGGCAAATCCAGAAAGCGGGACGCTGTTGAGAACTACTGTCCAGCCTCTCAACGAGTGAGGAAGAAACAATAAGGGGACTGTGAAGACGCAACTACTCTGGATTAAAACAGATTTCAGATTGCACAACTTGGCTGGGCGCGGTAGCTCACACCTGTAATCCCAGCACTTTAGGAGGCTGAGGTGGGCAGATCACTTGAGTTCAGGAGTTCAACACCAGCCTAGGCAACATGGTGAAACCCCATCTTTACTAAAAATACAAAAATTAGCTCAGTGTGGTGGTACACGCCTATAATCCCAGCTACTCAGGAGGCTGAGGCAGGAGAATTGCTTGAACCCGGAAGGTGGAGGTTGCAGTGAGCAGAGATGTACCTGGGCAACAAAAGCGAAACTCCATCTAAAAAACATATATATATTCTGTTAAGTAACTACATTACTATTACCTGGCCTAACAAAAATAAGTCCTTAATATATTCTAATATGCAGTTCATATCCAGTTTTCTCCAAATATATTTTGAATGATTTGTTCAAATCAGGATCCAAATATGATCCACACATTACATTTGACTTTTATGTTTGTAAGTCTGTTTTTTTTTTTTTTTTTGGCAACAGCTTTATTGAGGTATAATTCGAATACCACACAATTCATCCGCTGAAAGTGTACAATTTAATAGCTTTTAGTGTATTCACAGAGTTGTGCAATATCTTTTATTTATGAGACAGAATCTTGCTCTGTTACCCAAGATGGAGTGCAGTGGCACGATCTCAGCACACTGCAACCTCTGCCTCCCGGATTCAAGTGATTCTTGTGCCTCAGCCTCCCCAGTAGCTGGGACTATAGACACGTGCCACCACGCCGGGCTAGTTTTTGCATTTTTAGTAGAGACAGGGTTTCACCATGTTGGCCAGGCTGGTCTTGAACTCCTGACCTCAAGTGATCCACCCGCCTCGGCCTCCCAAAGTGCTGGGATGCTGGGATTACAGGCATGAGCCACCACACACAGCCTGAGAATGTTCTCATTTTTTAAAAGATGCCTACACTAAAGTATTTTAGAGTGAAATGTCATTATGTCTGGGATTTGCCTTAAAATATTATAAATTTTCTTTAAACAAAAAACAGATGGAACAAAAATGGCCAGAATGTTTCAATTAAAACTGTTAAGTCCAAGTGATAGGTATATAGACATTGGTTATAGTCTTCTCCCCAGTCTTACGTATCTTTGAAATCCTTTGAAATAAACAATTATGAAAAAATACCAATTACCCTTTATTTTCAGAATCACGAGCCACCATTACAAACGTTGCATCCAAAACAGGACAAAATTCATCATCATGCAACTAAAAAACAAAGGAAAGAAAATGTACATATGAGAAATAGATCTATTGGGAAGACCTACCACAATTCTAACAGACAGTATATATGCTTTGAGAAAGCCTGAACTTAGCCAGGCACAATGGCTCCCACCTGTAATTCCAGCACTTTAGGAGGTAGAGGTGGGAGGATCACTTAAGGCCAGGAATTTGAGACCAGCCTGGACAATATGCCAAAACCCAGTCTCTACTAAATAATACAAATATTAGCAGGGTGTGGAAATGCATGCCTCTAATCCCAGCTGCTCAGGAGACTGAGGCATGAGAATTGCTTGATAGGAGGCCAAGGTTGCAGTGAGCTGAAATCGCAGGTCTCTGTCTAAAAAAAAAAAAAAGAGAGAGAGAGAGAGAGAGAGAGAGAGAAAACCTGAAATTGGAAAAAGAGGAGAAGCATGCTCATTAACCACCATTTGTGGCCAGGCACGGTGGCTCACACCTGTAATCCCAACACTTTGGGAGGCCAAGGCGGGCAGACCACGAGGTCAGGAAACCATCCTGGCCAACATGGTGAAACCCTATCTCTACTAAAAACAGAAGAATTAGCTGGGCCTGGTGGTAGGCGCCTGTATCCCCAGCTACTTGGGATGCTAAGGCGGGAGAATCGCTTGAACCCAGGAGGCAGAGGTTGCAGTGAGCCAAGATCTCACCATTGCATTCCAGTCTCAGTGACAGAGCGAGATTGTCTTAAAACAAAACACCATCTGCTAAGGGCCTACCTTAAGCCAGGCACAGTACTAGGCTCTGGGAATGGCAGGATGACAAAGGAGCCTGTGGCCTAGCAGAGGAGAAAAATACCTCAAAGCCCAAACAGGAGGCTAGGCACAGAGCCCCACACCTATAATCCCAGCATTTTGAGAGGGCAAGATGGGAGGATCACCTGAGACCAGGAGTGTGAGATCAGCCGAGGCAACACAGCGAGACCCAGTCTGTAACTAAAAATTAAAATTAAAAAATTACCCAGGCATGGCCATGCATGCCTGTAGTCCCAGCTAGTTGGAAGGCTGAGGCAGGAGGAACCCTTGAGCCCAGGAGTTCGAGGATACACTGAGCTATGATCACACCCCTGCACTGTAGCCCAGGTGACAGAAAACATCCCATCTCTAAAATAAAACAAAAGAAACAAAACGCAAACAGTACACAGCGTGAGATGGGCAGCCAGCATGGAATTTGGAACTGTGCAATACTGGGACCCAAAGACAAGGTTCACAGAGGGTATCATCAGCATTTAATTTACCTGCTTGCCTCAGAATCTGAGCTTCCTGCAGGGTTTACCTGTCCTCCTGATGGCACGCGTACCCAGGTGGACCTCCCACCATGATCCCAAACACTGGTATCTTCCAGGGACCTGTTTGTCTTTTTCTTCCCCCAGGAAGAGGGTCTCACTCAGTCACCCAGGTTGGAGTACAGCAAGTGGCAAGATCATGTCTCACTGCAGCCTTGACCTCCTAGGCTCAAGCAATCCGCCTACCTCAGCCTCCCAAGTAGCTGAGACCATAGGCATGCACTACCACACCCAGCTCATTTTTGTAGAGATGGGGTTTGGCCATGTTGCCCAGGCTGGTCTTGAACTCTTGAGCTCAAGTAATCTGCTGGCCTCAGCATCTGAAAGTGCTGGGATTACAGGCATGAGCCACCATGCCTGGCCCTTAAGATGTTTCTTTATCCCCTGGAAGTCTGTACTTCCAGGAAAGTCATACCATAAAGTAATCACAGAGCTATTTATAACCTGAAAGTATATTCGGTTCCCTCCTCAACAAACGACATAAGCCTCATCACTACTGCCTACTCAGGCCCTTACCGCCTTCCCTCTCAATTGCAGGAATGGTCTTACCAGTCTCATTATGCCTCTGCCCTATTCAAATCTTTCAACAGTTCCTCCTTTCTTACACCAGCACCTGGGCTAATCCTGTTAGCGCAGCATATAAAGCCCTCCACAACAGAGACCAGGATTCCTCTCCAGTTGTTCACCAAACACTGTGCTCATACCTGCACCTTTTCCTGTAGCCACAGCCAACAACTGAGAGGTCCAGAGATAGAGCAGGCTATTGACTGCCTCCTGTCTATGTGTCTTTACCTGATGCTTTCCTCAGCAGCCTCATTCTTCAGACACTCCTCCCTGCCCCATCCTGATTCCCCAGACCCTCCTCCATTCAGCCCCCTTAATAGAGTCCTCTTGTCCAGGTGTGGCGGCTCATGCCTATAATCCCAGCACTTTGGGAGGCTGAGGCAGGTGGATCACCTGAGATCAGGAGTTTGAGACCAGCCTGACCAACATGGAGAAACCCCATCTCTACTAAAAATACAAAAAGTTAGCCAGGCGTGGCTAATGCCTGTAATCCCAGCTACTCAGGAGGCTGAGGCAGGAGAATTGCTTGAACCCGGGAGGTGGAGGTTGCAGTGAGCCAAGATCACACCATCACACTCCAACCTGGGCAACAAGAGCAAAACTCTGTCTCAAAAAAGGGAAAGAAATAGAGTCCTCTCTTGACAGTGGTTCTCAATGTAAGAGAGGCAGATATCACAATGATAGGGGGGCATTTGAAAAATATAGAGTCGTTTTGGTTGTTACACAACTTGAGGGGCATTACTGTGGAGGGGGGTAACCAGAGAGCTAAATACCTCACAATGCAGGGGACAGGCCTGCAGAACAAAGAATGTTCCCACAAGAAATGCCAAGTGTCCCTGTTGAAAAATACTGCATAACACTATACTGTATCATACTCATTTGTGTTTTTTTTTTCTTTATTCTGCACTGTCTGTTAATTCCTTTAGCCAAACTCATCTGTTAATGTGGCTATCTTCCTACTACACCATGAGCTCCTCGAAGACAAAGACCATTTTCCTTCCATTATATCCCTAGTATAGCACAAAGACTGGCAGCAGATCCCTGATCAACACTTGCTAATGAAGGAGGCAGGTTCGAGGCACTACTAGAATGTAAACTCTAAGAGAATGGAACTCTAACTGTTCTGCTCACTGCTGTATACCTAACACAGGATGGCACTCAATAAATGATTGCTAAATAAATGGATGTCAGGAAGTCAGCTAGGTGACTCAAACCCAGGTCTTTTATTGTTGAGGGGTACAGTCCATAGTGGGAGAGAAAAGACACGTTCACACACGGCTCTGCAGGAGACTAGCAGGTGCCAGGAGAGCGAGTCAGAGGCAGTATTGAGGGAGGGGCCTGGGGAAGGAACAGGTGTTACATGCTGGGAGGATAAGGAAAGCGATCGAGCATGAAGTTATCCTGGAGCACAGGGGGAATGTGGGATAGAGAGCCACAGCACGAGCAAGTCAGGCAAAGGAAAAAGCATAAGGAATTATACACATTCACTCACTCCCAGATGAATATCCCTTATCCAAAATGCTGGGGACCAGAAGTGTTCTGTATTTCAGACTATGTTGGATTTTGGCTGTTTGGATTTGCAGTGTTTGCATTACTTACAGGTTGAACATTCCAAACCCAGCGAGCATTTCCTTTGAGCATCATGATAGTGGTCAAAAAGTCCAATATGGGAGCATTTTGGATTTCAGAATTGCAATGCTCAACCTATATTTAAATTACGGTTTACTATCATGAACAGTCACTAGTGCCAAGCACTAGAATGCAAAGATGAATAGCTCGCTATTCTTCAGATGCTTGACGGCCAGTGGTGAGCATTAAGAAGGTATATAAGGCCGGGCGCGGTGGCTCACGCCTGTAATCCCAGCACTTTGGGAGGCTGAGGTGGGCAGAGCATGAGGTCAAGAGATTGAGACCATCCTGGCCAACATGGTGAAACCCCATGTCTACTAAAAAATACAAAAATTAGCTGGGCATGATGGCACGTGCCTGTAGTCCCAGCTACTCAGGAATCTATGGCAGGAGAATTGCTTGAACCTGGGAGGCGAAGGTTACAGTGAGCCTAGATCACACCACTGAAATCCAGTCTGGCGCCTGGCGACAGAGACTCTGTCTCAAAAAAAAAAAAGAAGGCATATAAATGATAAATGAAAGGGAATATAGTGGGAAAGGTAGGCTGGGCTGGTTTATGAAGCCCCTTGGGCTCCAATTAATCAAAGGAGTTTTTGGGTTTTGTTTGAGACGGGGTCTCATTCTGTCACCCAAGCTGGATTACAGCAACGCGATCTCAGATCACTGCAACCTCCATCTCCTGGCCTCAAGCTATCCTCCCACCTCAGCCTCCCAAGTAGCTGGGATCACAGGCGCACACCACCACAACCGGCTAATTTTTTGTACTTTTTGCAGAGATGGGGTTTCACCATGTTGCTCAGGCTGGTCTTGAACTCCTGAGCTCAGTAGATCCACCTGCCTCGGCCTCCCAAAATGCTGGGATTGCAGCCATGAGCCACTGTGCCTGGCCCAGTCAAAGGAGTTTAGACTTTAATCCAAAGATAATGAATAGTCACTGAAGGTTTTTGAGAAGGGAAGTGACCTGATTCAAGATCAGCTTTGGAAGACTTATGTGGTAAAAATGTGTAACATTAACAGAGAGAGGTCAGGTTAGAGAAAGCCAGATTAATTAAAAGACCATTAAGGCGCTCACACAAGAAGCAGTGTGGACTTGAATAAAACACAGGGCCACAAGGATATGGGGAGAAAGAATTCTGGGGAGTCGCCGTGGGTGATGAGTTTGCAAGACCTGGCAAAAGACTGCATGGGAAAGTGAAAAAGCAAAGCTGTCACAAAGGTTTGGAGCTGGAGGACCCAGGAGGCTGGCAAAGGGGAGAGTGGAAGAGAATCGCGATTGGAGCCATTCAGTTTGGAACGTACTGTTTATTGGAACTTGAAGTAGCAACAGCACATCTAGGTGGAGAAATACAAGAAGCACTCAGAAAAGTGGCTCAAAAGGTCAAAAGCAGAATAAAAATTTGAGGCCACCTCAACAGTATTTATATTAGCATTATAGCCAGGCCGGGAATGGTGGCCCATACCTGTAATCCCAGCACTTTGGGAGGCAGAGGCAGGCAGATCACTTGAGGTCAGGAGTTTGAGACCAGCCTGGCCAACAGGGTGAAACCCCATCTCTACTAAAAATACAAATATTAGCCAGTTGTGGCGGTGTGCAGCTGCAATCCCAGCTACTAGGGAAGCTGAAGCATGAGAATCGCTTGAACCCAGGAGGCAGAAGCTGCTTAAGCCGAGATCATGACACTGCACTCCAGCCTGGGCAACAGAGTGAGACCCTGTCTCAAAAAAAAAAAAAGCATTGCCCATAGTGGTTACTGTGTGATAGACACTACCAAGTACTTCACATGAATGGGTTTTTTTCAAATTTCTCTTACCATATCATATAACACGGTACTCTCATTACCATTTTCTTGTTACATTTGAGAAAACAGAGGCTCAGAGAAGGGGTTTACCCAAAGCCACATGAGTAGGAAGCAGCAGAGTTGGGATTAGAACCTAAATCTATGTAAACCAGAGGCAGAGTGCTTATCCACCCACCACCTCTCTGGAATAAAAAGGATCACTCAAGTCATCCATTATTAGTCAAACAGCCAGCGAATAATGCAAATTTAAAACAGAAGTGTTTACTTGTCTGACACTGATTTCCATTGGTTCTCTCTCAATAATTCTTGTATCTCTTTTTCAACCTATTTCTCCAAGATTCAAATTGTCAAGAGTTCCTAAAAAGCAGGTCCTGTGCCAGGAATCTGCTGTGCATGGCACTGAGGGGACTAGGAATTAACCAAGAATATTTTTATTTATTTATTTATTTTTTAAGACAGAGTCTTGCTCTTTCACCCAGGCTGAAGTGCAGTAGCACGATCTCGGCTCACTGCAACCTCCACCTCCTGGGTTCAAGCGATTCTCCTGCCTCAGCCTCCCAAGTGTCTGGGACTAAACGCACATGCCACCATGTCCAGCTAATATTTTGTACTTTTAGTAGAGACAGGGTTTCACCAGGTTAGCCGGGATGGTCTCAATCTCCTGACCTCATGATCCACCCTCCTCGGCCTCCCAAAGTGCTGGAATTACAGGCATGAGCCACGGCGCCCAGTCACCAAGAATATTTTTTAAAACACTGTAGGCAGGTCATAGCAGCATCCCAGCAATGTTTTGTTTTTAAAACAGTATTACTGGCTGGGCATGGTGGCTCACGCCTGTAAATCCTAGTACTTTGGGAGGCCAGGGCGGGTGGATGGCTTGAGTCCAAGAGTTCAAGACCAGTCTGGGCAACATGGCGAAACCCCGTCTCTACTAAAAACACAAAAATTGTCTGGGCATGGTGACACACATCTGTAGTCCTACCTACAGCATGAGGTTGAAGCATGAGAATCACTTGAACCCTGAGAGGCAGGGGTTGCAGCAAGCTGAGACTGTGCCACTGCACTCCAGCCTGGGTGACAGAGTGAGACTGTCTCAAAAAAACAAACAAAATAAAGCAGTATTACTGTCAGTTACATCAACATGGGAATTGAAGGATTCAATCACTTGCATGTAGTACTGAATTTAAAAATGCCTATTTTGACAAATAACTACCACAGAGTTAGCTTCAGACTCTTTCTGAAAGTGTGAAAGTTTTTCTCACCAAAACGTGAAATGCTTCATCATTCCATAGCAGGGGAAAATGCATCTGAATAATAGGTCTACTGCAGTGGCCCCCAATCTTTCTTGCACCAGGGACCAGTTATGTGGAAGACAATTTTTCCATGGACTGCAGTGGGGTGGGGGGGCGGTGGTTTGGGGATGAAACTGCTCCACCTCAGATCATCAGGCACTAGATTCTCTAAGGAATGTGCAACCTAGATCCCTCATATGTGGACCTCACAAGAGAGTTTGCGCTCCCATGAGAATCTAATGCTGCTGCTGATCTGACAGGAAGCGGAGCTCAGGCGGTAACTCTCACTTGCCCACGGCTCACCTCCTGCTATGCAGCCCAGTATCTGTGGTCTACAGAATACTCTGGCATAACAGAATAAGTCATTCCTAAGTAAGTTTTCCATAATAGGCAGGGCACAGTGGCTCATGCCTGTAATCCCAGCACTTTGGGAGCCCGAGGTAGGTGAATCATGAGGTCAGGAGATCGAGACCATCCTGGCTAACACAGTAAAACCCTGTCTCTACTAAAAATACAAAAAATTAGCCGGGCATGGTGGCACATGCCTGTAGTCCCAGCTACTCAGGAGGCTGAGGCAGAATGGCTTGAGCCCAGGAGGCAGAGGTTGCAGTGAGCCAAGATTGTGCCACTGTACCCAGCCCAGGCAACAGAGCAAGACTCTGCCTCAATAAATAAATAAATAAAAAGCTTTCCACAGTGAAATCTTGGACATAAACCAAATCATTTACTTCTGTGTATGGTACTTTTTCTTGTCAAATTTTTTCATTTGTTTGTAATAGCTATTCTAAGTTTTACTCATTAGATGGGCTGTTCCTAACTACTGTAATAGCCCAAATGACTGTTAAGGGTCCAACTGTGTACCCCCAAAATAGAAATCCTAATACCCATAAATATGAATGCGGCTTTATTTGGAAATCAAGTTGTTGCGGACATAACTAGGTAAGATGAGGTCACGCTGGAGTAGGGTGGGTCCTTAATCCATTATGATTAGCAGCATCCTGACAAGAGACACAGAGACACATGAGAGAACATCACGCGACGCCAGAGGCAGAGACTGAATGAAGTGCTACAGCTGCAAGCCAAGGAACGCCAGGGATTGCCAGCAAACCACCAGAAGCAAGAAACAGACAAGGAAGCCTTCCATCTTACAAATTTTAGAAGGAGCATGACTCTGCTGACACCTCGATTTTGGATTAGTAGCCTCCAAACTGTGAGTCAATACATTTTCTGCTTTTATGCCACCACTTGATGATACTTTGTGGTACCACTGTCCCTTGGAATTCACATGAGATTGGTTCCTAAACTCCCCACCACCACCTGCCAATATCAAAATCCACAAATGCTCAACTCCCCTATATAAAAAGGTGTCATATTTATGTAAGACCTATGCACCTCCTCCTGTATAGTTTAAATCACCTCTGGATTACTTATAATACCTAATATAATATAAATGCCATACATTGTTGTTATAAGGCCAGCCATGGTGGCTCATGCCTATAATCCCAGCACTTTGGGAGGCCAAGACTGGAGGATCACATGAGGCCAGAAGTTCAAGACCAGCCTGGGCAACATGGTGAAACTTCATCTCTATTTCTCTATTTTTAATTTTTTTAAAGATGAGTCTCACTCTTGCCCAGGCTGGAGTACAGTGGCGCAATCTCAGTTTACTGTAACCTCCACCTCCCAGGTTCAAGCAATTCTCATCCCTCAGCCTCCTAAGTAGCTGGGATTACAAGCATGTACCACCTGCCTACTTTTTGTATTTTTTTAATACAAACAAGGTTTCACCATGTTGGCCAGGCTGGTCTTGAACTTCTGGCCTCATGTGATCCTCCCGTCTTGGCCTCCCAAAGTGCTGGGATTATAGGCATGAGCTACCGTGTCTAGCCCTGTCTCTATTTTTTTAAATGGTTATTATACTATATTGTGTTTTATTTGTATTATTTTTCATTGTTTTTTTCCAAACATTTTCAATCCATGGTTGGTTGAATCTGTGGATGTGAAACCCATGGACACAGAGGGCCAACTGCACAGCAGTCCTGGGAAATGAATACACTAATCAATTCCATTCACTCCTCCGATAACACAGACTTCTGTGAAATTCTCCTGGGCAGAAGCAGAAATAAATACCTTAACATGGAGCTGTATATGTTTAGAAAGTAATAAATATTAAACACCAAATAGTAAATTAGGCTTTGCCTACAAGGAGGATATTAATAACCCACCATCTGTATGACACAGATTTCAATTTTTATTTATTTTTTTTGACATGGAGTCTTGCTCTGTCACCCAGACTAGAGTGCAGTGGCATGATCTCAGCTCACTGCAACCTCCGTCTCCTGGGTTCAAGCGATTTTCCTGCCTCAGCCTCCCAAGTAGCTAGGATTACAGGCATCTGCCAACATGCCCAGCTAATTTTTTTATTTTTAGTAGAGACAGGGTTTCACCATCTTGACCATGCTGGTCTCAAACTCCAGACCTCACGATCCACCACCTTGGCCTCCCAAAGTGCTGGGATTACAGGCATGATTTATCGCCTCCGGCCTTCAATTGTTTTTCTAGAAGCAGTGAGTGGCATACCTGTCTACAGATACATAAGTAAATAAGCTTTTCTTGCATGGAGGCTAGCTGGTTTTATTTAAACAGTGGACAATCTTCAGGTGCTTATCTACCTGGAACATTTGCATCTTCACTTCCATGGATGTCTTCCCAACCCAGCTAACATGGCCACTGAACTTAATGTCCTGTTCTGGGCTCAAGCTCTTCTTACACATATCTGCAAAACAGAAGTCAATCAGAGTCCAAATCATACCAAAACTTTTCTGTTCTGTAAATGGACAATTAGAAATTATGGCAAATTCCACTACACTTCTTTTTTGTCTTGAAAACTAAGATAACTTTTTTGACACACAGAAGAAATCTAACTTTTTTGACACACAAAAGAAATTTTTTTTCAAAACTCTGTGTTTTTGAAAATGTAAAGTAAAAAATAAAAATAAAGCTGGAATCATGTAAAACTCTTCCACCTAATTATAATAAATATCTTGGTATATAGCATTCTAGACATTTTCATGTGCATATATACATTAAAATTCCCCATAAAGGGCCGGGCACAGTGGCTCATGCCTGTAACCCCAGCACTTTGGGAGGCAGAGGCGGTTGGATCATCTGAGGTCAGGGGTTCAAGACCAGCCTGGCTGACATGGTGAAACCATGTTTCTACTAAAAATACAAAAATTAGCTGGGTGTGGTGGCACAGCCTGCAATCCCAGCTACTCAGGAGGCTGAGGCAGGAGAATTGCTTGAACCCAGGAGGTGGTGGCTGCAGTGAGCCAAGATCGAGCCATTGCACTCCAGCCT
Source organism: Callithrix jacchus (assembly GCF_049354715.1). NCBI lineage: Eukaryota > Metazoa > Chordata > Mammalia > Primates > Cebidae > Callithrix > Callithrix jacchus. Next base: position 24,457,173 of record NC_133524.1, read on the forward strand.
GGGCAATAAGAGCAAAACTCCATCTAAAAAAAAAAGGAAAAAAAAGGAGTACTTCCAGTAATCTCAATAATATCTTGCAATTACTAAGAATTCTAAGTATGCACAGAAAATGATATGACTTACCAATCTTATCCACCAGGGCTGTAACTATCGATAAAGGAGACATCTTGGCTGAATGGATTTTGTTGTGCATGTAACAAATAAGAACTGCAGGAAAACAGGAGAGTACCAAATTTCAAAAAAGGCAGAATTCTTTCCCAACATTTAAAATTTACTCCCTGATTAATTCAAGAAAGATGTTCCGGAAAAAAATAATAAAATAAAATAAAATTTGCTCCCTGAAATCCATGAAGAGTCTTGTCTCGTTTTGAAGACCCAGCCCCCAATATTGCATTGATGATCTTATCCTAGGACCAAAGACTTTTATAAATGGGAGGATTTGGGAGATCCTCCAATCGCCCCCTCAATTTTAAGTTTTGGTGAAGAACACAAAGCCCAAAGCAAGCCCAGAGCCACCAGGTGGCTTGTTATCACTGCACACAGACTCAATGCCCAAATCAGAATAAGGACTCAGCACACAAGTCTGATAGTATCAAACATCTTCAGGAAAGAAAAATCACAAGGACTTGGCTACCTGTTTTGCCCTTGGCTCTGTCCTAATTAATCATGAAACAATTGTTTCACTCAGTGACCCCTCCGTCTTCATAACACCCTTGGCTCCTATACCACACTGTGGTTATCTGTATACTTTCCGTATTTTACCAAGTATTTAGTGTGCCAAGCATGTTCACGCACCTTACAGACATCAACTCAATTAAAGTTGTATAATTATATGTTGACTGGCTCCTAACTTCCCCCATGAGCCATTCAAATTTGTATCACAAACTGTTAGGACGGGATACGTGGCTCAACGAATATTTGTTGAGTAAACATAAATCCTTCCAACTATGCACCTGCTAAAGGAATGATAGGCTAAAGGCAACAAACTGAGGGAAAGATAGGCTAAAGGCAACAAACTCCATTTAAAAGTCTTTGTCCAGAAAAGAAATCAGATGGCTCTGACCTATGACAACAGCAGTAGAAATAAAAAGACTACGAGTTGGCGAACGATCCAAGATGGCCGATCGATAACAGCTCGGGATTGCAGCTCTCAGTCAAAGCACAGAGAACTAGAGGATGCCACACTTTCAGACTAATTCTGGTCGCTCACGGAGCAGAAGATCTCCAGTGGAGGAACTACACGGGTCACCAGCGAGACTCTTGTGGCCAGAGCAGCGGCTTCACCGGCACCTTGGAGCGGCAGCTCTTGGAGCAGAGTAAACAGGGCCAGCTCCCCTTCTGACCAAGGTTTGGAGGACCCACAAGGGTCCCCAGCACGACTCCTGAGACCGGCGCAGGTGCTGTGATGGCACCTCAGCACAGCAGCTCTCGGCACAGAGCAAACGAGACTGGTTCCCCTTCTGACCGAGGTTTGGAGCCCGGGGAAGGCAGAGTCGCCCATCACGGACACAAGAAGGAAGCCAGACAGGAGAATCCTAGGCAGAAAAGCACCATCAGTCTTAACACCGCTATTCTGGCCCTGGGAACTAACAACTTGGATGTCCAATCAAGAGACCTAATCTGAAAATTGGTAATTTCAAAGACGACAGGAGGATAAATTTACAATGACGGGAAGAAACCAGTGTAAAAAGTCTGAGAATACTCAAAATCAGAACGCCTCTCCCTCTAAAGATGATCACAGTTCCACATCAACAATGGAACAAGGCTTGATGGAGAAGGAGCACATCCCAATGACAGAATCACTCTTCAGGGAATGGATAATAAGAAAATTCTGTGAGTTAAAAGAACATCTTGTAGCCCAACGTAAAGAAACTAGGAACTTTGAAAAGAGGTTTGATGAAATCCTATTGAGAATAGACAACTTAGAGAGGAATATAAGTGAATTAATGGAACTGAAGAATACAATACAGGAACTCCGAGAAGTATGCACAGGTTTAAACACTCGAATTGTTCAAGCAGAAGAAAGGATAACAGAGGTCAAAGTCCAACTTAATGAAATAAAATGTGAAGAAAAGATTAGAGATAAAAGGATAAAAAGGAATGAGCAAAGTCTCCAAGAAATGTGGGACTATGTGAAAAGACCAAATTTACGTTTGATAGGTGTACCTGAATGCGACGGAGAGAATGAATCCAAGCTGGAAAATACCCTTCAGGATATTATTCAGGAAAATTTTCCTGAACTAGCAAAGCAGGTCAATATTCAACCCCAGGTAATACAGAGAACACCACAAAGATATTCCTCAAGAAGAGCAACCCCAAGGCACATAATCGTTAGATTCACCAGGGTTGAAACGAAGGAGAAAATACTAAGGGCAGCCAGAGAGAAAGGTCAGGTTACCCACAAAGGCAAGCCTATCAGACTTACAGCAGATCTCTCAGCAGAAACTCTACAAGCCAGAAGAGAGTGGGGGCCAATATTCAACATCCTCAAAGAACAGAACCTTCAGCCCAGAATTTCATATCCAGCCAAACTAAGCTTCACAACTGAAGGAAAAATAAAATCTTTTATGAACAAGCAAGTACTCAGAGATTTTATTACCACCAGGCCTGCTTTACAAGAGCTTCTGAAAGAGGCATTACACACAGAAAGAAACAACCAGTATTAGCCTTACTAAAAATATACCAAAAAGTAAAGAGCACCAACATAAAGAAGAATTTTCATCAACGAATGGATCAAACAGCCAGTTAACATCAAATGGCAGTAACCCTAAATTTAAATTGACTAAATCCCCCAATCAAAAGACACAGCCAAAACCCAACGGCATGTTACATCCAGACCTGTTTCACATGCAAGGATACACAAAGACTCAAAACAAAGGAATGGAGAAAGATTTACCAACCAAATGGAGAGCAAAAATAAATAAATAAATTAATTAAAAGCAGGAGTTGCAATTCTCGTAGCAGATAAAATAGATTTTAAAGCAACAAAGATATAGTGGTAAAAGGATCAGTACAACAACAAGAGCTAACCATCCTAACACCCAGATACATAGAGACTTAGATTCAACGAGACAGAAAATTAATAAGGATATCAAGGACTCGAACTCAGATCCGGAACAAGTAAACTTAATAAATATTTATAGAGCTCTCCACTTCAAATACATAAAATATACATTCTTGTCAATACCACATCATACCTACTCATAGGTTTAAATGAAACATTGATTGGCCATTATTAATACCCATTTTTTTCAGAATAAAGCAATATTTCTGTTCACCCTCCCTCTCTCTCTTCCTCTTCCTTTCTCTCCTTTACTCATTTTTTTTTCCTTCTCTCAAAAAAAGAAATCAACTTGTAAACCTCTAGATCCAGGTCGGCAACGTCTCTCTCATTGCTTGAATTCCTTCCTTCCCTTCCTTCTCTTCCTTCCTTCCCTCCCTCCCTCCCTCCCTCCCCCCTTCCTCCCTTCCTTCCTTCCTTCATCCCTTCCTTCCTCCCTCCCTTCCTCCTTCCCTCCCTTCCTGCCTTCCTGCCTTCCTCCTTCCCTCCCAGAAAAGAAAAAAAAGACTACGAGTTAAGAGGAAGGTAAACCTGACAAGACTTGAATAAACTCAGTTTTTTAGCTTGGATAGGTAAGCATGGTGTACTAGTCACTGAAAAAGAGAACACAGGCCAGGTACAGTGGCTTGCACCTGTAATCCCAACACTTTGAGAGGCCAAGGCAGGAGGATCACTTGAACCTAGGAGTTCAAGACCAGTCCAGGCAACATAGCACAGACTCCATCTGGACCGAAAATACAAAAGTTAGCCAGGTGTGGCGGCACATGCCTGCAGTCCCAGCTACTTGGGAGACAGGTGGGAGGATTGCTTGAGCCCAGGAAGTCAAGGTTGCAGTAAGCCATGATCGTGCCACTACACTCCAGCCTCAACAACAGAGTAAGACCCTGTCTTACAATAAAAAGAGACTACAGGAAGAAAAGAATGGGCCATTTTCAATGTGTTGAATTTGAGGAGCCTATGGCACATCCAGATGAAGGTACTGGGCAGGGCACAGTTGCTCACACCTGTAATCCTAGGGCTTTGGAAAGCCACGGCAGGAGGATCACTTGAGCCCAGGAGTTTGACCACCCTGGGCAACATAGTGAGACTCCTGTCTCTATAAAAAACTTTAAAAATTAGGCCAGGCGTGGCATGGTGGCTCAAGGCTGTAATCCCAGCACTTTGATGAACCGCCTGAGCCCAGGAGTTCCAGACCAGCCCAGACAACATGGTGAGATCCCATCTCCACAGTAAAATACAAAAATTAGCTAGGCATGGTGGCGTGTACCTGTGGTCCCAGCTACTTGAGAGGCTGACGTGGGAGGATGCTTGAGCCCCAGATGTCGAGGATACAGTGAGCTGTAATTGCACCAGTGGACTTCAGCCTGGTGACAGAGCAAGACCCTGTCCCAAAAAAACTAGCCAGGTATGGTGCTGTGTGCCTGTAGTCCCAGCTACTCAAGAGGCTGAGGCAGAAGGAACACTTGAGCACACAAGTTCGAGGTTGCAGTAGGCTATGATTTTACCACTGCACTACAGCCTGGGCAATAGAGCGAGACCATCTCTAAAAGAGAAAAAGAAATCTAGTAGCTAAGAGGAAAAACTGAAACTCAGAAAAGCAGGCCAGGAAACGTAGCTTCATAAGCATTCAGCGTACTGATAGCAACTGACACAGTGGGAGTAGATGAGTTTATAGAGAATGTGCAATGTCTCCTCCAACCTCCTGAGAGAAATAATGAAAAAAAAAAGAGAGAATGGGCAATGCCAACACAAAAAAGGGCAGAAGGGAAGGGTAGAGAAGAGACGGAGAAAAATGTAATATAAATACATTTTTTACCACTGATCTGTGCACTTAAAAATGATAAAGATGGACCAGGCGCAGTGGCTCACACCTGTAATCCCAGCACTTTGAGAGGCCGAGGCAGGCAGATCACCTGAGGTCACAAGTTCAAGACCAGCCTGGCCAAGATGGTGAAACCCATCTCTACTAAAAATACAAAAATTAGCTGGGCATTTTGGCAGGCACCTGTAATCTCAGCTACTCAGAAGACTGAGGCAGGAGAATCACTTGAACTGGAGAGGCAGAAGTTGCAGTGAGCCAAGATCGTGCCACTGCACTCCACCCTGGGCAACAGAGTGAGACTCTGTCTCAAAAAAAAAAAAAAAAAAAAGATAAAGATGGTAAATTTTATATGTATATTTTAACCTCAACTAAAAATAGGGCTGGGTGCAACAGCTGATACCTATAATCCCAGCACTTTGGGAGGCCATGGTGGAAAGATCCCTTGAGTCCAGGAATTTGGGACTGGCCTGGGCAATGTGGCAGACCTTGCCTCTACTAAAAATAAAAAAAAAAAATAGGTCAGGCGTGGTGGCTCATGCCTATAATCATGGCACTTTGGGAGGCCAAGGCAGGTAGATCACAAGGTCAGGAGATCGAGACCATCCTGGCCAACACGGTGAAACCCCATCTCTACTAAAATACAGGCATGGTGGTGCATGCCTGTAGTCCCAGCTACTCAGGAGGCTGAGGCAGGGGAATCACTTGAACCCGGGTGGTGGAGGATGCTGTGAGCCGAGATCGTGCCACTGCACTACAACCTGGGCAACAGAGCAACACTCTGTCTCAAAAAAGAAAAAAAATAGCCAGGCATGGTAGTGTGCACCCATAGTCCCAGCTACTCAGGAGGCTAAGGCAGGAGGACTGCTTGAGTCCAGGAGGTTGAGGCTACAGTGAGCTGTGATCACACTACTGCACTCCAGCCTGGGTGATAGAGTGAGACCCTGTCTCAAAAACTAAATAATTTTAAAAGATTTAACTATTTTCATTGTTAAATTTTAAAATGTCTTAAAATTTAATTAACATGAGCAAATTATAAAATTCAAAAAATAAATAATCATTTTTTGAAAGGACAGAAGACAAAACCCTGGGGATAACCTACATTTAAGGGATCAATAGAAACAGAGGAACCTACAAAGGAGACTGCAAGGTGCAGCCAGCAGAAGGAACTGTCACCAAGGCCCAAAGATGGGCTGGATAATAATCAAAGCCACAGAGGAGTCAGGTCAGCTCTGAAAAGTATCCATTTGATTGTGCTGTAAAGGGGCCAACGGCAAGCTTGGCAAGAGCAGTTTCAATGGCGTGGAGGAGCAGAAGCCGGAACGCAGAAGATCAGCGAATATTTAATAACAGGAAGTTAGCATGTGGAGGCAATGAGAGCAGGTGATTTTCCCAGTTCTTTTAAGAAAGTGAGCTATGAAGTGAGGAAGAAAGTGTGAGGGTGTTTTAAGGAAAGAGAATTTTACTTATTATTTTTTTTTTTTGAGACAGTCTCACTCTATCACCCAGGCTGGAGTGCAGTGGCAAGATCTCAGCTCACTGCAGCCTCCACCTCCTGGGTTCCAGCCATTCTCCTGCCTCAGCCTCCTGAACAGCTGGGACTACAGGCATGCACCACTACACCTGGGTAATTTTTGTTTTTTTTGAGTCAGAATCTCACTCTGTTGCCCAGGCTGGAGCACAGTGGCACGATCTCTGCTCACCGCAACCTCCAATTCCCAGGTGCAAGCGATTCTTGTATCTGAGCCTCCCAAATAGCTGGGATTACAGGCGTGTGCCACCATACCCCACTAATTTTTATAGTTTTAGTAGGGATGGGGTTTCACCATGTCAGCCAGGCTGGTCTCAAACTCCTGACCTCAAGTGAACCACCCGCCTCGGCTTCCCAAAGTGCTGGGATTACAGGTGTGAGCCACTCCACTCGGCCTATTTTTCATTTTAAGATGGAAGAAACTTGAATATGTTTATAACTTGAGGGAAAAGTGAAGTTAAGAAAAGGCTCCGGAAATGAGGGAGAAAGCCAAGTGATAAGGCAGTTCCTTGAGGAAATAGAAGGAACAAAATCAAGTGAACAGGTTACAGGGACTGGCCATCAGCAGGAGTTAATGAGTAAGAAAGAGGGTAATGACAAGGGAGTTTGTCTATATAAGGACACCTAAGCAAACGAAAGTCAACCAGGCTGGAGTGCAGTGATGTGACCACACCCCACTGCAGCCTCGACTTCCTGGGCTGAAGCAATCCTCCCGCCTCAGTCTCCTGAGTAGCTGAACTACCAGCACACGACACCACGCCCAGATAATTTTTTGGTTTTTATAGAGATGGGGACTCACTACATTGCCCAGGCTGGTCTCAAAGTCTTGGCCTCAAGCAATCATCTTGCCTTGGCCTCCCAAATGCAAAGATTACACAGGGTTACAGGTGTGAACCACCATGCCCCGCCAGCCAAGAATCTTTTTTTTTTTTTCTGGAGATAATCTCACTCTGTCGCCCAGGCTGGAGCACAGTGGTACAATCTCAGCTCACTGCAACCTTCGCCTTCCGGGTTCAAGCAATTCTCCTGCTTCAGCCTCCCAGGTAGCTGGGATTACAGGTGTGTACCACCACGCCTGGCTAATTTTTTGCATTTTTAGCAGAGACGGGGTTTCACCATTTTAACTGGGTTTATTTAATCTAGAGAAAAGAAGTTGCTAGGTGTAAGCTTAACAACAAATTTATATTTTAAAAGTTAGGGCTGGGCGTCGTGGCTCACGCCTGTAATCCCAGCACTTTAGAAGGCCGAGGCAGATGGACCACCTGAAGTCAGGAGTTCAAGACCATCATGGCCAATGTGGCGAAACTCCATCTTTACTAAAAATACAAAAATTGGCCAGGCATGGTGGCAGGTGCCTGTAATCCCAGCTATTCAGGAGGCTGAGGCAGGAGAATCGCTTGAACCCAGGAGGCAGAGGTTGCAGTGGGCTGAGATTGTGCCAATGCACTCTAGGCTGGGCGACAAGAATGAGACTCTGTCTCAAAAAAAAGTTAGGGCAGGCGTGGTGGATCACACTTGTAATCCCAGAACTTTGGGAGGCTGAGGCAGGAGGATCCTTCAAGCCCAGGAGTTCAAGACCAACCTGGGCAACATAGGGAGACCCCATCTCTATTAAAAAAATAGTTTTTAAAAAAGACATTAGAGCCTTTCTTAGGACCTCTTCTCAACCATTCAATCCTAATGTCATTAGGTAGGAGCAAGTAAGATAGCCTAGAGTAGGGTGTTGGCGCCCAAGTAGGGTGAGAGGACATCCTTGCAGAGGAGCTGCAAGAGTGATGACACAGCATGTCACAGATTGAGCACAATGAAGAGGGTAAGCCTGTAGTATGGGGTACCAGACCCCAGGTGAGGTGAGGGGAGCATCCATGATGCATGAGGGGTGGTAGTCATAGAAAACTGGTCACATACAGGGGAACTGATTAAATAAGTAAATATTTTAAAGAGAATGAAGCCAGTTGGAGAAGGGAATTACAAATAAGGAAAGGAAGGAAATGAGAACAAACCCCATGGTGGTTGAACTGGAATTGGAGCTATCAGTGTGATACCATCATTTTCATACATACATCTATACAACAAAGATTTAGAAATAACATAGATGGGCCAGGCGCAGTGGCTCACACCTGTAATCCCAGCACTTTGGAAGACCAAGGCGGGCAGATCACGAGGTCAGCAGTTCAAGACCAGCCTGGCCAACATGGTGAAACCCACCTCTACTAAAATTACAAAAATTAGCCAGACATGGTGGCAAGCGCCTGTAATCCCAGCTACTCAGGAGGCTGAGGCAGGAGATTCGCTTGAACCCAGGAGGTGAAGGTTGTGGTGAGCCGAGATCACACCACTGCACTCCAGCCTGGGCAACAGAGCGAGACTCCATCTCAAAAAAAAAAAAAAGAAATAACATAGATGTTAGATCCTCAGAGTAGCCTTTTCAAATAAAGAAAAAAAACATAGATATATGTATACACACATCTATTTCCCAGCTCGTCCATTAAGAGGGTATGAGAGCAATGATACCAAGGAACAATGACCACTCCCAACGCACCTATGTCTACCCCTAAACATCATCCTCCATTTCAAAATATCATTCTCCATTTCAAAAAAGGGCTCCTTGGAGATGTGGCTGAATCTAGGACTAGGGCAGGGAAAGTACAAGATGAGCCTAGAATATCTTATTGTGCTAGCAAGTGCTCAAAGAATAATGGGAACACATCAAAAAAAATCCACACAGAAGCTAGACTGAAGGGACTGGGACACTCCCAGGACAATTTGAACAACAGATAGATGATAGTAACATATCATAGTCCATTCAATAAAACAGGAATTCCTGACTTCATACCGATTTAAAAATAATGAATTGAAAGTCTGATAAAGGTCTCAAAGTTACTTGTCCTCCACCCCATGATGTACTTATTAATTACAAAGGGGAAAAGAGTAATTTTACAGTGAAGAAGAGCGGCACACATCATCATCATCCAGTAAGCAAAGCTGATGTCATCAGTAATGGGACAAATCAAAACCACACACCACTTGATAGGATGCAATAAGAACAGAGCATCCCTTCTGTGACATTCCTGCCAGAGATTCGTAATCCAAAGCTTATCATAAGGAAGCAACACACAGACCCAAATCGAGGGACAATACACAAAAGAACCATGTCAAGGTCACAAAAGCCAAGAAAGGTGAAGTCCTGACATGATAACTAAATCAACATGTGATTCAGAACTGGATCCTTCTGCTATGAAGGACCACTGGCAAAAGCTGAATGGGGCCTGAGGGTTAGACAGTATGACACATCAGTGTTAATTTCCTTTTTTTTTTGAGACGGAGTTTTGCTTGTTACCCAGGCTGGAGTGCAATGGCGCGATCTCGGCTCACTGCAACCTCCACCTCCTGGGTTCAGGCAATTCTCCTGCCTCAGCCTTCCGAGTAGCTGGGATTACAGGCATGTGCCACCATGCCCAGCTAATTTTTTTTTGTATTTTTAGTAGAGACGGGGTTTCACCATGTTGACCAGGATGGTCTCGATCTCTTGACCTTGTGATCCACCCGCCTCGGCGACAGGGTTTCACTCTTGTTGCCCAAGCTGGAATGCAGTGGCGCGATCTCGGCTCACTGCAACCTCCGCCTCCCAAGTTCAAGCTATTCTCCTGCCTCAGCCTCCTGAGTAGCTGGGATTACAGGCACTTGCCACCACATCCAGCTAATTTTTGTAATTTTAGTAGACATGGTTTCACTATGCTGGCTAGACCAGTCTTGAACTCCTGACCTCATGATCCACCCCCTTCAGCCTCCCAAAGTGCTGGGGTTACTGGCGTGAGCCACCGTGCCCGGCCAATTTCCTGATTTTTTATGGTTGTTTTGTGGTTATGTAGAAGAATGCCCTTGTTTGTAGGAAAGACATACTCAAATATTTGGGGGTGATATAGCATAATGTCAGCCACTTATTCTCAGATAATTCAGGGAAGAACAATTCTTTATACTGTATTTGCAACTTTTCTGCAAGTTTAAGACTTTTTTTTAAAAAGTTACTAGAAAGAAAGATTATTCAGACTATATATCCGTGAACTAGGAATCTATATAGGAAAAAAATTATGACAATTCAGAAGTAGTAGATGTCCTTCTTTTTTGTGCACTTTAGAATATCCCCATCTGTGCAGTTAAACAAAAAAGCCCTTTCTAGTCACAGAGTTCAATGTATATCTGTAAGTATCTATTAGAAAGACTAAAATAATACCAGTACCTCCCAAGCTGTCAAGATCCTCAAGAATCCTGCCAAATCTGTGAAATAAAGCAAACTGTGAATTAAACGAAAATCATGTCTCCCTTCGGAAATAAATAACACACTTCAGGGTGATAAAAACATTCTAAAATTGACTGTGGTGATGGCTGTACAACTCTAAAAAATACCAAAACCATGGCGCTATACACTTTAAACAGGTGAATTGTATGGTATGTGAATTATATTTCAAAATTGTTATGGAACAAGGGAATAAAATAAAAACAAATACATAAAAATAGCACTATGTTACCTTACGGTGTTTTGAACAGTCAAATATTTCTCTCGTAATTCAGGCTCACTACCCAAAGGCAAGAGAACTTCAATATAACTGTCCTTCATTCTCCTAGGGGGCAGTCCATCCTGTGATTTGGCCAAGAAACCATGAAGTAACTTTCTTTCTTCCATTGCCTTCACATGGTCTCTGAGAAGAAAGGATGCAGGATTCATAAAACAAGAGCACTTCTAGCCCACAATTCCAGTGGTACACAGGCCAGTAAGATACCATCAAAGGAGGAAAAGGAAGATCTGGACCTACTTTCACCTTCTCATCCTTCCCTCCCTTCCCACCCACTACTTGATGAAACTGATCATTTCTGGTATCATTTCTCAGACTTAAATATGCTTAAGGCTGGGAGTAGTGGCTCACGCCTATAATGCCAGCACTTTGGGAGGCTGAGGCAGGTGGATCATCTGAGGTCAAGAGATCGAGATCAGCCTGGTCAACATGGAAAACTCTGTCTCTACTAAAAATACAAAAAAATGAGCCAGACATGGTGGTGGGCACCTGTAATCCCAGCTACTTGGGAGGCTGAGGCAGAATTGCTTGAACCTAGGAGGCAGAGGTTGCAGTAAGCCAAGATCACACCACTGTACTCCAGCCTGGGCGACAGAGTAAGCCTCTGTCTCAAAAAAAAAAAAGAAAAAAAAAAACTTAAAAGTCATATATATATATATATACATACATACCCAAATGAGGTACATATTCACCCTTATCAAAAATCATACTCAAAGACTCGAATATTTGAAATTAAATTACAAATTCAGAGAGATGGATACAATAGTATATATATGTCTCTAGGCTAAAGAATGGCTTGGCCACTCTACTTCATATTCCCATTTCTCGGATTCTCTGAGCCCCATTTCTCTCTCTCTCTCTGCCTTCAATTTCAGGAGAAACAGAGGAGGGAAAATGGACTATATCCAAAGGAGGTATGGAAGGCAGAACAAAAGGTAAAGAAGAATGGAACATGAAAAGGAGACAGAAAGGGAAGAAAAAGAAGAGAAGATTAAGGCAGAAGAAAAAAGAGAGACAAGGGGATACGGAACAGCAATGTTGACAAGAACATCAGCTAAGATGTCTTTCTAGGTTTAACTTACAAAGAATTATTTCCAGAAATGTTTAGCCTACAAAAAATACAGGAGATAGAGGAATGAGTTAAATGACACCAGTAAATCCAGAATGTGGAACATTCTCAAGACAAATGGCTTGGCCTCCTTAAATCAAGCTCATGGGGGAAGAATGACTGTCCATCAATCTAGATTAGGGGAGACTAAAGAGTCATAACCATCAGATGCAATATGCAATCCTTTATTGAATTTTGATTTTTTTAAAAAGCTATAAAAAACATTTTTGTTAAAAGGAGTAATCTACAGAAAAAAACTAGAAACAGTTTAGGAAATGTGACTATGGATGATTAATGTACTACCAGGGAATTGTCAATTTCATTACATGTGAGAATGTCTCATTTGCTGGAGATACACGAAGGCTGGTTTTATAAAATATTTACTGGAGATGCATGCTGAAGTGTCATAGTGTCTATAATTTACTTAGAAATGGTTCAGTCAGTATGTGTATATTGGCAAATTTGGCAAAATATTAATAAGCATCGAATCCAAGTGGTAGGTACACAGGTATTTATTCTTTCTATTTTTAGTAAATTGAAATTTTTCATATAAAGAATTTAAAAATAGGTTGGGCATGGTGGCTCACGCCTGTAATCCCAGCACTTTGGGAGGCCGAGGCGGGCAGATCACGAGGTCAGGAGATCGAGACCATCCTGGCCATGGTGAAACCCCGTCTCCACTAAAATACAAAAAATTAGCCAGGCGTGGTGGCACATGCCTGTAATCCCAGCTACTCAGGAGGCTGAGGCAGGAGAATCGCTAGAACCTAGGAGGCAGAGGTTGCAGTGAGCTGAGATCACGTTACTGCACTCCAGACTGGCAAAAAGAGCAAGACTCCATCTCAAAAAAAAGAATTTAAAAATACGTCATTAGATAATTTCTACACCAACAATAATCACTCATGTTTTTTTCTATCTCATTTTAGCCTCAAAATTCTGTACACCAACAGGGATATGATCCTATTTTACAACCAGGAAATATTATGAGAAAGAGAAAGACAATATGGGAGACTGAATTCTGAACTGACAAGAAGCAATAAAGGAGTCAAGCTGCATGAAACAGAAACTAAGAGACTTGGGTTCAAGTCCCAAACCCTAACATTTAATCATTCAATCTCTGAGTTTCAGTTTCATGTGTAAAAAAGGAACAGGAACGTATGTCATGAGTATGTCACAAGTTTTGAGAATCAGTGAGGTAATACGCCTAAATGCACTCTGAAAAATGAAAAATGCAGAATATATGTAAATCATATTTTCATGACAATGAGGTGTCATCTGATGAGTATGTTGAAATATTGACCTTTTCCCTCAAGCAAAATACTTTCAACCTATCTCTGAACACAGGGCTCCCCATCCCCACTGTGAGACCATCAACTGAGCCTAAATACAGCCTAGTATAATACCTTGGGGATCTAAAGAATGAATGAAAACAAAGATGCATACCTCCAGTTTGTGGATGCTCCTACTATCTCCCGCAACTTATCTCGAACTGAAACAAAAATAAATAGGTCATTCCATGAAACAAAGAAATATGAGAAACAGATTATAGCAATGAGCTCAAGAACTGTGAAAAGCAATCATGTAGGCAGATTTAAAGATCCACAGATTTCCATTTAATGCCACAACAAACAACACAGGGACAGGATCGAGTCCCTGCTCTCTAAAAACCTGAAACAACTATACTGTCTCCTTAGCGCACAAATGAATACCTTTGTGCCAATCACTAGGATTTGTATAAACAAACAAAAAAGGATAACTTCAATTATTCATTTCATGGGGCTGTATCAGTGTTAGCCCGATGAGAACCACTATGATGGAGATATGAAAAGGATTCCCACCTATCTTCTATTTTTTTCTTTTTAAGACAGAGTCTTGCTCTGTCATCCAGACTGGAGTTCAGTGACACAATCTTGGCTCACTGTAACTTCTGCATCCGGGTTCAAACAATTCTGCTTCAGTCTCCCAAGTAGCTGGGATTACAGGTGCTGCGCCACCACATCCAGCTAAGTTTTGTAGTTTTGTTTTGTTTGAGAAGGAGTTTCGCTCTTGCTGCCCAGCCTGGAGTGCAATAGTGTAATCTTGGCTCACTGCAACCTCTGCTTCCCAGGTTCAAGCGATTCTCCTGCCTCAGCCTCCCAAGTAGCTAGATTATAGGCACACACCACCATGCCCGGCTAATTTTGTATTTTTAGTAGAGACAGAGTTTTACTATGTTGGTCAGGCTGGTCTTGAACTCCTGACCTCAAGTAATACACCTGCTTCGGCCTCCCAAAGTGCTGGGATTACAGGTTTGAGCCACCGCACCTGGCCCCGAACTATCTTCTTATACACAGTATTAGATCAAATTACTTAGTTCAGGGACTAATACTAATATCCAAACCTGAGTCTCATTATACTTCATTTCTCATATTTATAGTCTCCTGGTTGTTAGAAAAGTTTAAGCCAGAAAAATAAAGCAAAGACCTATAGCAAGCTAAGGCAAATAATGCAATTTTAGTTAATGCCACTGCCCAAAAGTGCAAACGTATATTAGCAATTACAAAATTCAAGCACTTAAAAGAAAAGCTGATACTAATTACCACACACACCATGATTCACATGTATAGGTGAACATGCTATATGAATAAAGGGAAAAATAAATTAGAAAACCAGCAATAATTTGAAAGTAAAAAATAACTGTATAGCATTTCAAATACTGTCTTGAGTTCACGTGTTTTTTTCTAGCACTTCAAAATATATATTCCAGTTATAGGAAATTATCTATAGTAATTCTCAGTCCTTCAGTAACAAACTGATCAAAACCAAATATGATTTATTTTAACATGCATTTTTTTTTTTCAGACAGACTTTCACTCTTGTTACCCAGGCTGGAGTGCAATGGCGCGATCTCGGCTCACTGCAACCTCCGCCTCCTGGGTTCAGGCAATTCTTCTGCCTCAGCCTCCCGAGTAGCTGGGATTACAGGCATGCACCACCATGCCCAGCTAATTTTTTGTATTTTTAGTAGAGACGGGGTTTCACCATGTTGACCAGGATGGTCTCGATCTCTTGACCTCGTGATCCACCCGCCTCGGCCTCCCAAAGTGCTGGGATTACAGGCTTGAGCTACCACGCCCGGCCTTTAACATGCTTTTTAACAAGAAACAATGGTTGACTTTTCTATCAAACAATTATGGATACACCATAAATTTGGCATATAATTACAATTAAATCATAGAGAACTGCAAACAACAACCATTAGTACTTTAGTATTATTTCCAATTTTTTCCTCCTAACTTCCTTGAATAAAAGAATAGACAGGGCCGAGGTGGGTGGATCGTAAGGTCAAGAGATCAAGACCAGCCTGGCTAACATGGTGCAATGCCATCTCTACTAAAAATACAAAAATTAGCCTGGCATGGTAGTGGGTACCTGTAATCCCAGCTACTTGAGAGGCTAAGGCAGAGAATCACTTGAACCAGAGAGGCAGAGGCTGCAGTGAGCCAAGATCACGCCACTGCACTCCAGCCTGGAAGACAGAACAAGACTCTGTCTCAAAAAAAAAAAAAAAAATGGGCAGGCCACGCATGGTGCCTTACACCTATAATTCCAGCACTTTGGGAGGCCAAGACAGGCAGATCACTTGAGGCCAGGAGTTCAAGACCAGTCAGGCCAACATAGTGAAACTCAGTCTCCACTAAAAATACAAAACTTAGTCAGGCGTGGTGGCACATGCCTGTAATCTCAGCTACTCAGGAGGCTCAAGCAGGAGAATCTCTTGAACCCCGGAGACAGAGGTTGCACCAAGCCAAGATCCTGCCACTGCACTCCAGCCTGGGTGACAGAACAAGACTCCATCTCGAAAAAAGAAAAAGAATGGACAGAAGGTACCTCAAATAGTACACGGACTACTGATGCTCACTGACATAAAATAATTACTACTAGCTTAGTCAGTGTAAGAAGAAAGGCAAGTAGGCCAGGCGCAATGGCTCACGCCTATAATCCCAGCACTCTGGGAGGCAGAGGTGGGTGAATCACAAGGTTAGGAGTTCGAGACCAGCCTGGCTAACATGGTGAAACCCTGTCTCTACTAAAAATACAAAAAATTAGCTGGGCATAGTGGTGGGTGCCTGTAATCCCAGCTCCTAGGGAGGCTGAGGCAGGAGAACTGCCTGAACCCCGGAGGTGGAGGTGGCGGTGAGCTGAGACTGCGCCATTGCACTCCAGTCCTGGTGACAGAGTGAGACTCCAACTCAAAAAAAAAAAAAAAAAAAAAGAAGAAGAGAGGCAAGTAGTGAGGGCCAAGGAAAAAATTTTAAATTTTATTTACGTATATTTATATATATATATAAAACATAAATTT
Organism: Callithrix jacchus; assembly: GCF_049354715.1. Taxonomy (NCBI): domain Eukaryota; kingdom Metazoa; phylum Chordata; class Mammalia; order Primates; family Cebidae; genus Callithrix; species Callithrix jacchus. Next base: position 24,473,608 of record NC_133524.1, read on the forward strand.
ATTTGGACCCTTTAAAGAAGCCACAATTTTAATTATAATGAATACTCCTAGTTTAATAAAGACAGTCCATAGTTTACATATCATATTGGTAATTGAAATCAACTTTCATTAAACATGGACTAACAGGATCCCTCGAACATAACTATGAACTAGGAGTGTTTACTTGGTACAACTAACAGGCCCATCTCTTTTTTTTCCATTTTTCCATGTCTTCAGAACCTACACACAGGAAGTGGAAATCGCTTAACTAAAAGAGCTCAGTCCCCAAGGCTCCCAGGAACAATAGTTCAAAATCTGGATGTGACTTCTACCCGAAGCTATTAATATTATGCAGCTATCTTGGTCATTTTGTCAAGAAACATTTATGAAAGGTCTACCTTTAATATGCCTCATTTGCTCTAAACTATCATTCTACGGACCTCTCAAATAAAAGTAAAAGAAGGTTTTTCAGCACGTAGACATGAACATAGACACCATGCTTGCCTTCATGAATGTGGAAGATTCCCTGTTTCTTGGGGTTCTGGGGTCCTTGAGTCAGTCCTCTTCCAGGGGTAAGCTGCCCCCTGCCCAAGGCACAAAGCCTATAAAACAAGATAAAACAGAGTAGATTCCATGGCTTATTTGCCAGCAACCCCAAAGACCTACCCTCCTCCCAGAATACCTGCCCATAGCACTCCTTAGTATATATTGTCTTGTAGGAGTTTACAGTCTTTTCACATGTATATGTATATTTGCAATGAGACTATTACATAAAGCATCTCTCCAACTAGAGCAAACATTTCTTGAGAGTAGAGACCAATTAGGTAATTATCTACAAAATAAATAAGAGATGGCAATTAAGTTTAATGGATTTATTATTGGTCTTTCTATTTTATTAGTTTCAGAAGTCCATAATTGATTTGGTAAACGACTGAGCAAACTCATTATGAACTATTTATTCTGTCCTTTATTATCACATTTCCTCAATAAATAAGATAAACCTAATTATAAAGTAAACTTTGAACACTGAATTAGCCTTTTCCAGATGCAAAGAAAGTATTTATTTAACTTACGCAGAAATATTCTAGAGTCCCAACACAATGAAATAAAAGCTATCTACTGGCCACGGTGGCACATGCCTGTAATCCCAGCACTTTGGGAGGCTGAGGAGGGTGGATAGCTTGAGCCCAGGAATTTAAGACCAACCTGGGCAATGTGGCAAAACCCCATCTCTACAAAAAATACAAAAATTAGCCAGGTGTGGTGGCATGCACCTGTGGTCTTAGCTACTCAGAGGCTCAGGTGGGAGGATCACTTGAACCCAGGAGGTCAAGGCTGCAGTGAGCCAAGCCTGCACCACTGCACTCCAGCCTAGGCAACAGAGTGAGATCCTGCTTCAAAAAAAATAAAAAATAAAAGCTATCTACCTAAATATGCCTAACCTACTCTCCCAAAATAAGTTGATTTTGGTTCACTATTGCTTAAATGTTGACTCCTAATCACACAATATTATGTCAGGGGTAGCACACAGACAATACCACAGATTAACAAACTGATCTGCGAGAGCATAGTTGAAGAAGGCAAGGCATTGAATAGATCAAGAACCCACAGGCTGAGCACAGTGGCTCATGCCTGTAATCCAGCACTTTGGGAGGCCAAGGCAGCCGGATCACTTGAGGTCAGGAGTTTGAGACCAGCCTGGCCAACATGGTGAAACCCTACCTGTACTAAAAATACAAAAATTAGCTGGTTGTGATGGTGGGCGCCTGTAATCCCAGCTACTTGGGAGGCTGAGGCAGGAGAATCACTTGAACCCGGGAGATGGAGGTTGCAGTGAGCCAAAAACACGCCACTGCACTCCAGCCTGGGCAACAGAGAGAGACTCTGTATCAAAAGAAACAAACAAACAAAAAAACCCAGATACTGTCACTCATTCTAGTTCAATTTACTAGTAAATTCTTACTACCTAATATGAGAATAAGCGATAACAAAAAAAAGGATATTTTGAGTTTTCTTTAGACACCAAGCTACTATTGATTTCTCTTCTGAATGACAGCAGAGAAAGTCTCTCAGTATTTACACTGTTCTGTAAAATCCACATGCAGTTTTGAAACTGTGCTGCTAGAACAAACCCTTATCCTTTCACCAAGTCAACTCATCTAATTGTACAGAACACAGAAATATGAGCACATGCTCACTGGCTAATTGGACTTCTTAATCACCCAGTCTTTTTTTTCTTTCTTTTTTTTTTTTTTTTTTTGAGACGGAGTTTCACTCTTGTTGCCCAGGCTGGAGTGCAATGCCACTATCTTGGCTCACTGCAACCGCCACCTACTAGCTTCACGCAATTCTCCTGCCCCAGCCTCCCGAGTAGCTGGGATTATAGGTGCACACCACCACACCCAGCTAATGTTTTGTATGTTTAATAGAGATGGGATTTTACTATGTTGGCCAGACTGGTCTTGAACTCCTGACCTCATGATCTGCCCGCCTCGGCCTCCCAAAGTGCTGGGATTACAGGCATGAGCCACCACACGCAGCCTCACCCAGTCATCTAACTTGGTTGCAACACAATCCCTGCTGGTCCACTAAGATCAAAATTCTTGCTAGAGGGTTTGGGATTTTGGATCTCTGTTTACTCTTCAGTCACACAGCTAACAAGTGTCTCTCATATATTTTAGCTTTACTTTTTCACAATAAATATTCCATTCCTGTACTTTTGTATGCAGATTAATATTTGTCTTTTTGTTTTTGGCCATCAAATCTGCATTTTCTCAGAACATGATTTGAATTTTCCAATTTTTTCATTATTTCATTCTGAGTATCTTCTGTAGGTTCATATGCCTTCCTGAAGGAAATAGAGTATGTATTCCTTCATTTTTCCATCTCAGACACAAGTGGCCGAGCACGGTGGCTCACACGTGTAATCCTAACACTTTGGGAGGCTAAGGCGGGTGGATCACCTTAAGTCAAGAGTCTGAGACCAGCCTGGCCAACAAGGTGAAACCATGTCTCTACTAAAAATATAAAAATTAGCCAGGCATGGTGGTGCACACCTGTAGTCACAGCTACTTGGGAGGCTGAGCTAGGAGAATCACTTGAACCCAGAAGGCGAAGGTTGCAGTGAGCCAAAATGGCACCATTGCACTCCAGCCTGGGCAACAGAGTGAGACTCCATCTAAGAAAAAGAAACTAGCATTCTGCAAGTGAATACATCTGGTTTTAAAGAACACACTGGAAAAAGCTAATCCTTTCTATTGCTACCATTAGCTGAAAAAGCAAAAAAAAAAAAAAAATCACACCTCCAACACATTAATAGCAACTATAATACATACGTTAAATATATCCAATATGGCCGGGCGAGGTGGCTCAAGCCTGTAATCCCAGCACTTTGGGAGGCCAAGGCAGGTGGATCACGAGGTCCAGAGACTGAGATCATCCTGGTCAACATGGTGAAACCCCATCTCTACTAAAAATACAAAAAATTAGCTGGGCATGGTGGCACGTGCCTGTAGTCCCGGCTGCTCAGGAGGCTGAGGCAGGAGAATTGCCTGAACCCAGGAGGCAGAGGTTGCGGTGAGCCAAGATCACGCCATTGCACTCTAGCCTGGGTAACAAGAACGAAACTCCATCTCAAAAAAAAAAAAATGTATCCAATATAAGAAATGGGACTCGATTCTGAATGGCTAAATACCTTGAATACGTATCACTAACAGGAGCTATATAACCAGTCTTACATATCTGAATAAATACACATAAACACAGAAACTGTTCTCCTACCCTAGGAAGCAGCATTTTCTGAAGAGGGATGAAAATCATTCCATACTGCCTGTGTGAGGCAATATAGCATAGGGGTTAAGAGCCCAAAGGCTGTGCGCAGTGGCTCACACCTGTAAGTCCAGCACTTTGGGAGGCCAAAGCAGGTGCATCACTTGAGGTCCAGAGTTTGAGACCAGCCTGGCCATCATGGTGAAACCCCATCTCTACCAAAAATATAAAAATTAGCTGGGCATGGTGGCAGGCACTTGCAGTCCCAGCTACCCAGGAGGCTGAAGCAGGAGCATTGCTTCAACCCAGGAGGCAGAGGCTGCAGTGAGCTGACATCGCGTCCCTGCACTCCAGCCTGGGCAACACAGCGAGACTCCATCACACACAAAAAAAAGCCCAATCATGCTGCTTGTCAGCTGAGTGACCTTAGACAAGTTACCTAACCTCCCTGATCCTCAATCTCCTCATCTGCAAAATGGGGATAACAATAGTACGTATCCCATAGGATTGTCAAAAGAATAAAGGAATTAACACATATTAAACCCTGAAGGACATGTCTAGAAGACGTATCTAATATACTGACAAGCCCTAAAAAAACTCTAGCTATTATTATTCTAGAAAATCATGCTTCTCCAAAGTCTCCCCTAAAAATCAAAAAGCAAGAACCAGGCTGGGCACAATGGCTCATGCCTGTAATCCCAGCACTTTGGGAGGCCAACGTGGGAGGATCACTAGAGACCAGCATGGGCAACATATGGGGATTCCAGCTCTACAAAAATATTTTAATATATTAGCCAGGCATAGTGGTGCACACCTGTGGTCCCCACTACTCAGAAGGCTGAGGTGGGAGGATTACTTGCTCCCCAGGAAGGTCGAGGCTGCAGTGAGCCATGATTGCACCACTGCACTTCAAACTGGGTAAAAGAGCAAGATTCTGTCTCAAAAATTTAAAAAAAAGGCCAGGTGTGGTACCTCACGCCTATAATCCCAGCACTTTGGAAAGCCAAGGCCAGCTAATCACCTGATATCAGGAGTTCAAGACCAGCCTGGCCAACATGGTGAAACCAGTCTCTATTAAAAATACAAAAATTAGCTGGGCATGGTGGCAGGCAGCTGTAATCCTAGCTACTTGGGAGGCTGAGGCTGGAGAATCACTTGAAACTAGGAGGTGGAAGTTGCAGCGAGCCAAGATCTGGCCATTGCACTCCAGCCTGGGGAACAAGAGTGAAACTCCATCTCAAAAAAAAAACAGGAAAGAAAGAACCAAAAACTTAGCCTAAGCCGGGCGCTATTGTGGACCACTGCCAAACACAGAATCAAATGAGGGGAGAAAAGAAGGGAATTAATGAATATGGAGAAACAGTTGGGCCAATTTTTTGGGAAAATTCTGGTCCTAGAGCCCCATTCTTTGCATGCCGCCTTAAGAAATTCGGAAATACATTCCTGTGGCACAACAAAGGCATAATTTGAATACTTTAACAACGTTGCTTATACCAATAGCATATTGGTAATAATAAATCTATATCATACTGCTAACATAGTATTTGGGAGTATTTGGGTAACTTTTTTTTTTTTTTGAGACAGAGTCTTACTCTGTCACCCAGGCTGGAGTGCAGTGGTACAATCATGGCTCACTGCAGCCTTGACCTCCCTGGGGTTCAAGTGATCCTCCCATCTCAGCCTCCTGAGTAGCTGGAACCACATCTTGGCTCACTGCAGCCTCCACCTCCTGAGTTCAAGCGATTCTCATGCCTCAGCCTCCCAAGCAGCTGGGATTACAGCTGTGTACCACCATGCCCAGCTAGTTTTTGCATTTTTAATAAAGATGGGGATTCACCATGTTGACCAAACTGGTTTTGAACTCCTGACCTCAAGTGATCCGCCCGCTTCAGCCTTCCAGAGTGCTGGGATTACAGGCATGAGCCACCATCCCTGGCATGTAATGGTAACTTTTCAGTACATTTGGCATCCTATCTACAGATAATCTGATGGAAACTGTGGACCTCAAGCAGGCATGGGGAGAGTTGGAATACAGTTTTGCTCACACACAAAATGGTATATACTATTTCAGGGGGTGCACAGACCCTTTTTGATACCTCCATGTCCCTCTATATTTGAAGATTCTGATTCAAACCAACCTCGTTAAGAAACTGAGGCTGGCCAGGCGCGGTGGCTCATGCCTGTAATCCCAGCACTTTGGGAGGCCAAGGAGGGCAGATCACGAGCTCAAGAGATTGAGACTGTCCTGGCCAACATAAACAAATGTTTTGACTCAGCCCTAAGTCCCAAGCTTAGAGCAGGTGGCAAGGAAGAGTTTTCAGTGCAATAACAGGCAATGCTACTCACATGCCCTTCACTCTGAGGAAATAACATCTATTTAGAGACTACACAAAGTCAAGGGCCTCTAGCAAGTCTAAAAAAGAAGCTATAAAGGTTGCCCACCAGTCAAAGAACCTAATCATCTCAGTCTGTATTCATTTGTGAACTCCTCCTCTCACTAGACACTGACAGATTATATGCTTAAGGTTCAACAGTTTTTTGTTTGTTTGAAACAGGGTCTCATTGTGTCATCCAGGCTGGAGTGCAGGGGCGCGATCTCCACTCACTGCAACCTCCACCATCTGGTTTAAGCTATTCTCCTGACTCAGCCTCCAAAGTAGCTGGGACTACAGACATGTACCACCACGCCCCGCTAATTTTTGTATTTTAGTAGAGACAGGGGTTTCGCCATATTGGCCAGGCTGGCCTCAAGTGATCCATCCACCTCAGCCTCCCAAAGTGCTGGGACTACAGATGTGCACCACCACGCCCGGTCTCAATATAACTTTCAAGAAAGGAACACGGCATTATAAGAGAAAGTACTTGAACAAGACCGCGGAGCTTTGGTAGAAGATTTTTCACATTGCAAGCTAAAAGCCAGCTGCAGCCCCTCTCATAATAACTTTCGGTCTGTCTTCAAATAGTTTAACCAAGGCTTATTTTAAAGCAGGATAAACAAGACAGAAAAAACCCTTACAACTGATAATAAAGTCCTCAGGAACCGTGAGAGAGATCCAGGACCCCCAAGAGAATTGATGGAATCAGTGTGAGTCAAAAGCACTATGAGTCACATCGGGGGACAGACCCACTGTCCCCCGAAGATAACTTCATGAACTGGAGTAGATGTGAGCCCCCTGGGATCCAGCCAGGCAGAAAACTTGGACAGGCTGACATGCTGGAGTGAAAGAGATTAGGAAGAGCCAACACCCTCTGGAGTCTAAGGCCCTCAGGCCTTAACTGTGCCAGCTGGGAAGATTACATACACAAAAAAGGATCCTCCTCACGTGGCCCAACCAAAGCATCCCGCCTCTTATACGGGCTTTGTGGCTCATTAAAGGTAAAGTTCAAATCAGCACCAGTCCTAGACACAGTTCTAACTAAGGTCCTGAGAGCCAAATGGTATCTTGCAATCTCTGCCAATGTTACAACGAACTTAGGTCAGAGCCCAAACAGGTCAAGCATTTAATCCTTAAAATGTTCTCCAAAGGAGGATGAAGGGCTAGAGGTAACGTGGAACTCCAAATACCATCTGACAAGGGGCTACCCCAAAGCGGCTGCCAACCACACCCCTGATGAGCAAGGAGAAAGGAATTTCAGGGAACATCCAACTTCCTCCCTTAAAACTGCTGCTTTGCTTTTAATGTCAACTCAGTGCCAGAAGTCGCCAAAACGGGGGCGAGGTTCTCCCAACCCAAGGCCGGCGGGCCCATGTCCGGCCGGAGTCACAGTGAGCGAGCGCCCCTTATCATCGAGCCCAAACGTCCACGCGTTATTGGTGCCGCCCCGGCTCACTTCTTCCGCCCGGGTTCGCGGAAGAGGGAAGGGGGGCGCCCCAGGCTACCGTCCTGGCAGCCCCTTCCACGCCCCACCACCTACCGCAGTGCTGCCCGCCTCATTGCGTTAGGCTGCTGTGCGCGCGATGGAGAACCGGGCCCAGCGAACTGGTCCGCGGAGGGAAACGGGCAATAAAACGGGCGGGGGCGCGAGCGCGAGCGCGAGCACGAACACCAAAGTGAGCCCCACTCCGCCGACCGCGCCCTGGCTGAGAAACCGCCCAGGCGCCGGACCACTGTGTCCGGGGGCGGGTCCGCAGCGTCCGGGGGTGGGGCCTCGGCGTCCGGGGGCGGGACCGCGCTGTCCTGGGCAGATCCTACCCGTTCATTGGCGGGAGGCTGCAGTCCGCCCCTGCGGAGCTTCCCACTCAATCTGTGCGGGGCGTGTTGCTAGAGCGAGGCCAGCCCATTCTCGGTTGAGTAAACGAATCACGCAGCACCGCCAGGGCGTGACGCCGAGAAGAGGCGCGGCCCTGCCCGGTGGAATTTATCTCCTTTATCCTTGACCCCTGCGCCTTGGCCCCGTATGTTCTTGCCCTTGGTTGCACGTTGGAACCTTCTGGGCAGCTTTACAAAGTACTGATGCTTGGCCGGGCGCGGGGGCTCACGTCTGTAATCTCAGCACTTTGGGAGGCCTCGGCGGGCAGATCACCTGAGGTCAGGAGTTCGAGACCAGCCTGGCCAACATGGCGAAACCCTGTCTCTACTGAAAAATACAAAAATTAGCCGGGCGTGGTGGCAGACGCCTGTAATCCCAGCTACTCAGGAGACAAGCAAGAGAATCGCTTGAACCTGGAAGACGGAGGTTGCGGTGAGCCGAGATCGCACCACTGCAGTACAGTTTGGGTGACAGAAGGAGACTCTGTCTCAAACAAAAAAATACTGATGCTTGACACCCACTGACTGGAGATTCTGGTTTAGTCCTGGGTGCTGTCTGGGCTTTGGGATGATGTCTAAAGATGCCCCCAGGTGATGCTAACGTAACCAAAGGCTAAGAACCACTGACCTAAAGGGAAAAAATTGTTCCTCTTCTCTTTTCGGCCTACCCCTAATGTTTGACATCTTGACCGAGCTAGAGAGGTTCAAGGCCAGAGAGTTTAGGATGATTTCACCCTATGACATAATTCTCCATTTCTTTCAATGAATTCTTATTGAGCTGTTTGCATTGTGCCAGGCACTACTGCAGAGGCTGGGGTTCCAAAAACAAAAAAGGACAAAAATCCCCGCCCTTAAAGGGCTATTGATAAGGAAGCAAAACAAATCAGCAAACAAGTTAGCAAATAACATGATTTCAAATATGGTGAAGCGGTTTAAAGGGGAAATAAGGTAATGGGGATCTTTTGAGAATATATGCAAGTCTTGCTTTGCCTCTAAAGATGGCAATTTTCTAAAAGGCAAGGGCCATATGCTTTTTTGCAGTACCCCATACTTAGTAAAAATGCATTGATTTGAATTAAGCTAGCTTTCTGTTTTGAATCACTTCATGAGTTACACATGGAGCATGGTCTTTGGCTTTCTACCGAATTTTCCCTGCTTTTATCAGTCCCACAGCTGGAAGACTCCCCTTTTAGCCTGCGAGGATCTCTCCTTCATATTTGTTCACCTTGTACCTTTTCAGTGATTGTCTAGTTGGTTTTGTGTCAGCCATACTTCTTTATACTCTACCACACCTAACACAAAGAACAATAAAATACTGTATTGAATTATACTATTTTTGTTCTTCTTTTTACTTGAACTTTTTGTTGAAGCAATAGGAGGCTCAGGGAGAAAGAAATATGCAAAAAAGAGAATTTTTTGTAAATGGTATAATAGGTACAGTTTATAGCTCTTCCTACAATCAAGTCATCTTCCATCAATTTCCAAATTATAAAGACACATTTTCATCAATGTAATAAACAGCATCGATTTTGGCTGGAACAGCTGAAACCAGGGCCTTAATGCCATGCAGATGCCTTCTCTCTATTGCTTATCTTTGCTTCTCCTTTGCATACTGGCTTCATTATTTTTTCTCTCTAAGTAATGGCATTCTCCATATGGCAATAGAAGCTCCTGAACTTTGACCAGGCGCAGTGACTCACGCCTGTAATCCCAGCACTCATTTTGGGAGGCCGAGGCAGGTGGATCACCTGAGGTCAGGAGTTTGAGACCAGCCTGGCCAACATGGTGAAACCCTGTCTCTACTAAAAATACAAAAAATTAGACAGGCATGGTGGTGGGTACCTGTAATCTCAGCTACTCAGGAGGCTGAGGCAGGAGAACTGCTTGAACCCAGGAATTAGAGGTTGCAGTGAGCCAAGATCATGCCATTGCACTCCAGCCTCGGTGACAGAGCAAGACTGTCTAAAAACAAAAAGCTCTCAAACTTTGCATCTTACAGCCACACATGTACAAACTGACCCAAATTTCTACAGCCCAAGTACAAAAAAGTTCTGAGAAGAGAGTCATTGGTCCAGTTGGGGTCAGTTACACACTCCTGGACTAGTCAACTATACCATCGGGGGAAGGAACCCTTGCCCTGACTTACCAGGAATCCCGTCACCTAGACTCATGGCCAGGTACTGGGTCACAATCCACCAACACGGTTATTCCATAAGTAACCACACAGATGGGGATATGGAGCACCTTCTTAGAAAAGGAACATCGAGGCCGGACGCAGTGGCTCACGCCTATAATCCCAGCACTTTGGAAAGCTAAGGTAGGCGGATCACCTGAGATCAGGAGGAGTTCGATACCAGCCTGGCCAAAGTGGTGAGGACGCCCCCCCTACTAAAAACAAAAAATTAGCTGGGCATGGTGGCGCATGCCTGTAATCCCAGCTACTTGGGAGGCTAAGGCAGGAAAATCGCTTGAACCCGGGAGCCAGAGGTTGCAGCGGCCAAGATCAAGCCATTGCACTCCAGCCTGGGTGACAGAGTGAGATTCTGTCTCAAAAAAAAAAGGCATACGGAACAGCCAACCACATAGATGTCCACTACAGATGTTAAAGAGGAAAAAAATGAGCACATCACTTAGCTCATCTACTTTAGTTCTAACTTCAAGGAACCCCTGCTAGACCCAGCCTGCCCAGCATTCATCCACGAGTCTCTAACTATCTCAATTGGCAGCATGCATAAATTTCTTAAAACAGCCGCGGGGCATGGTGGCTCATGCTTGTAATCACAGCACTTTGGGAGGCCAAGGTGGGTGGATCACGAGGTCAACACATTGAGACCATCCTGGCCAACATGGTGAAACGCCATGTCTACTAAAAATACAAATATTAGCCAGGCGTAATGGCATGCACCTGTAATCCCAGCTACTTGGGAGGCTGAGGCAGGAGAATCTCTTGAACCCGGGAGGCAGAGGTCGCAGTGAGCCGAGATCCCACCACTGCACTCCAGCCTGGCAACAGAGCAAGACTCCATCTCAAAAAAAAAAAAAATTCTTAAACAGCTTAGCAACTCTGATTTCTTTGTGTATTGTTGTTGTCATCGTTATTGTCAAGCATAGATGCTCTACCACATTTTGGATAGTGGGGAAGGAAGGGGAAGTGGTCACAAAACCAGATCGGGAAACATACAACAATTGTATAGTAGTGAGAATCACTGATCTTAAGTAACAGATTCTCTGCCCAACCTTGTTGTTTCCTGTTATGTTCCATTAGTTCTATTTCAATATGGTCTCAGGGTAACAGAGATGGTATCAATTGTGTAATTAAAAGTTACCTAATCATGCATTGACAGATACATAAGATATTATTAATGTCATTATTACAAGCAGAACAATAACATCAAATAACAAGGCTGGAAGCAGTATCCCAGCACTTTGGGAGACTGAGGTGGGAGCATTGCTTAAAAACAGGTGGCTCACACCTGTAATCCCAGCATTTTGGGAGCTGTGGTGGGTGGATCACCTGAGGTCAGGAGTTTGAGACCAGTCTGGCCAACATGGTGAAACCCCGTCTCTGCTAAAAATACAAAAAATCAGCCAGGTGTGGTGGCACATGCCTGTAGTCCCAGCTACTCCGGAGACTGAGAAAGGAGAATTGCTTGAACCCTGGAGACGAAGGTTGCAGTGTGCCGAGACTCCTACAGGTAGGAAAGGCAATGTCATACTCAGAGAAAGTATTGATTCCTGTGAGAGCAAATCTCTGGCCCTTCTCAGGTGTGGTGGCTCACACCTGTAATCCCAGCACTTTGGGAGGCTGAGGATGGGTGGATCATGAGGTCAGGAGATCGAGACCATCCTGGCTAACATGGTGAAACTGGTCTCTACTAAAAATACAAACAAATTAACCTGGTGTGGTGGCATGTGCTCGTAGTTCCAGCTACTGAGGAGGCTGAGGCAGGAGAATTGCTTGAACCTGGGAGGCAGAGGTTGCAGTGAGCCAGGATGGTGCCACTGTGCTCTAGCTTGGGTGACAGAGTGAGGCTCCAGCACAAAAAAAAAGTGGTTTCCTGAGATTTCATGTAACACTACCTGATTATCTGACCCCACACTGTCTATCATCATTTGATTGAAGGTGGAAGTGAGGAAAGAAGTGGGATCAAGACATAAAACTACTTCGCTGGACTCAGCAATGATACAAACCTTACATTTCCGAGCTCTAAGGGACCTATTCCTTCCCTCCTCTCCTCATATACAAATATTCTTATAAATTTTTTTACAACTTTTTTAACAATGAGGCTGGGCATGGTGGCTCACACCTATAATCTCAAAAATTGGGAAGGCCAAGTCTGGAGGATCACTTGAGCCCAGCCTGGGCAACATCATGAGACCTTGTGTCTACAAAACATACAAAAATCAGTCAGGCATGGTGGTGCACACCTGTGGTCCCAGCTACTTGAGAGGCTGAGATGGGAGGATCACATGAGCCCAGAAGGTCTAAGCTGCAGTGAATTGTAATAGCATTCCAGCCTCGGTGATAGAGCAAGACAGTATCTCAAAAACCAAACAAACAGGCCAGACACGGTGGCTCACTGTGGGAGGCCAACTCGGGGGAATCACCTGAGGCTGGGAGTTCGAGACCAGCCTGACCAACCTGGAAAAACCCTGTCTCTACTAAAAATAGAAAATTGGCCAGGTGTGGTAGTGCATGCCTGTAATCCCAGCTACTCTGGAGGCTGAGGCAGGAGAATCACTTGAACCCAGGAGGCAGAGATTGCAGTGAGCCGAGATGGTGCCATTGCACTCCAGCCTGGGCCACAAGAGCAAAACTCCATCTCAAAAACAAAACAAAACGAAAACAAACAATGTTTTTAATAAGGAAAATATGACTTAGTGAACTTAAAAGACTTGCCTAAGGCCATAGTGGCAGAGCCAGAACTATAATCCAAGGCCCCTAAAACCCAGCCAAGACATTTTCAGCCCCCTACATCATCTCTCAAGGGCTACAAGTGTACGAAACAGCAATTCACATGGCTAAGCACATGTTATGAGAAAAGAGGACATATTTTCCAATTGGTCAATCAAGCTGCAACTTTTAGAAAAGAAAGCTACAAGGCCAGGAAGGATGGGTCAGGCCGGGCACGATGGCTCAGGCCGGGCACAGTGGCTCATGCCTGTAATACCAGCACTTTGGGAGGCTGAGGCAGGCAGATCACCTGAGGTCGGGAGTTCAAGACTAGCCTGACCAACATGGAGAAACCCCGTCTCTACTAAAAATACAAAATTAGCTGGGCATGGTGGCGCATGCCTGTAATCCCAGCTACTTGGGAAGCTGAGGCAGGAGAATCACTTGAACCCGGGAGGTGGAGGTTGTGGTGAGCCGAAATCATGCCATTGTACTCTAGCCTGGGCAACAAGAGTGAAACTCCATCTCAAAAAAAAAAAAAAAAAAGGCAGTTATATCAAGCAGGGCCAGAGTCAGGACCAGGGTGAGGCAAGAGAGGCATTTGCCTTGAATGCAAAATTTAATTTTTCTAATATTACATTGAAATATTATTTATCTTTATTATTGGTTTTTTTGCACTCCTTTAAATTCATCACTGGGGGTGAGTGTCTCACTTGCCTCTTCCTCATCTCAGCCCTGATTCATGGTTGGATTGACCAGTGAGACCAAAAGCTAAAAGCTTGGACTAACCAAGAGGTCAGAGCTCTTTTTGAGTGACAGCCCTCCTATTCAGCAAACATACAGATTGATCTGATTTCCCTTACCCCTCCCACACACAAAAAAATGGTTGGATTCCATCAGAGCAGAGACTATAGGTCCATATATCACCTCCTACCAGAGTGCCAGCCCCTGATGTGCCTTTCTGTCCTGTTCCAGGGCTTAGATATCTAACTCGTGAACCACTAGGCAAGAAGAAGTCAGAATACAAGAAAAATACTGACAGTTGAAAGCACCAATGTTGGAATCCTCCATTGCTGATGAGTGTATTAGTCCCAAGGCACTAGGGTTAAGGCCTTTTGGTTAAAAGTAATGAATTTTTCAGCAAGGCGCAGTGACTCATGCCTGTAATCCCAGCACTTTGGGAAGCCAAGACCGGCAGATCATGAGGTCAAGAGATCAAGACCATCCTGGCCAACATGGTGAAACCCTGTTTCTACTAAAAATACAAAATTTAGCTGGGCATGGTAGCACACACTTGTAGTCCCAGCTACTCGGGAGGCTGAGGCAGGAGAATCGCTTGAATCCAGGAGGCAGATGTTGCAATGAGCTGAGATGGTACCACTGCATTCCAGCCTGGCGACAGAGCAAGACTCCTTCTCAAAAAAAAAAAAAGTAATAAAATTTTCAAGTGGAAGGTGGTAGGGCTGGTTACACTTGGCTTCAACAAAGTCATAAAAGAATATCACCAGAAGCAACTCTTACTAGGTGGTTTTGTTTTGTGTTTTGTTTTTTGCTTTTTGTTGGAGTTTCGCTCTTGTTGCTCAGGCTGGAGTGGAATGCCACAATCTCGGCTTACTGTAACCTCTGACTCCCAGGTTCAAACAATTCTCCTGCCTCAGCCTCCTGAGTAGCTGGGATTATAGGCACCCACCACCATACCCAGCTAATTTTTATATTTTTAGTAGAGATGGGTTTTACCATGTTGGCCAGGCTGCTCTCGAACTCCTGACCTCAATTGATCCACCCATCTCAGCCTCCCAAAGTGCTGAAATTACAGGTAGTAGCCACCACGACCGGCCACTAGTTGGTGTTTTTAAAAGGGGTTCCGATTGGATCTTCATTGTTGTTTAACATAATTAGTAAAAATCTGCCAGGGTAAAAATTATACGATTGGGCCAGGCGCAGTGGCTCACGCCTGTAATCCCAGCACTTTGGGAGGCCGAGGCGGGTGGATCACTTGAGGTCAGGAGTTTGAGACCAGCCTGGCCAACATGGCGAAACCCCATTTCTACTAAAAATATAAAAAGTAGCCGGGTGTGGTGGTGCACACCTGTAGTCCCAGCTACTTGAGAGGCTAAGGTGGGAAGATCGCTTGAACCCACGAGACAGAGGTTGCAGTGAGCTGAAATCACGCCATTGCACTCCAGCCTGGGCAACAGAAAAAAAAAATTACAGGATTGTAGAATAACAGAATGGCAAATGGACTTAGACATCCATCCACTGCCTTCATTTTGCAGATAAGGAAACATGCAGACTGAGAAAATTCCCTTACCTACTGAACAGTCTAGGGATCCAAGTCATGGAGTGGGGAAGATGGCTGAGAGGAAAACCAGCACTTAGTATTATCCATGGAGCAGAAAGAAATAAGCATCGAGCCATGGCACACGCAAAGCCATCAAGGACAATGTTTATGGTACAAAAGGCTTTCTTAATAAAGCACCAATTTTTTTTATGTCGGAGTCTCGCTCTGTTGCCAGGCTGGAATGCAGAGGCATGATCTCAGCTCACTGCAACCTCTGTGTCCCAGGTTCAAGTGATTCTCCTGCCTCAGCCTCTGGAGAAGCTGGGACTACAGGCGTGTGCCACCACGCCAGGCTAATTTTTGTATTTTTAGTAGAGACAGAGTTTCACCACATTGGCCATGCTGGTCTCGATCTTTAGACTTCGTGATCTGCCAGCCTCGGCCTCCCAAAGTGCTGGAATTACAGGCATGAGCCACCACGCCCATCCTAAAGTACCAATTTTTAACTCCAAATAAACATTTTAAGTCTGTTCACTATGCTCCAGATCCACCACCTTCAGCCTGTCTTTTTCATCTGGATTACTCTTATCAGAGACACCTAACTGATCTACTCCTATTCTCTCTTGCCCTTACC
Source organism: Callithrix jacchus (assembly GCF_049354715.1). Classification (NCBI taxonomy): domain Eukaryota; kingdom Metazoa; phylum Chordata; class Mammalia; order Primates; family Cebidae; genus Callithrix; species Callithrix jacchus. Next base: position 24,489,414 of record NC_133524.1, read on the forward strand.
CAAAGCCGGGACTTAAAATGGAAATCTAATCATATGACTCCTCCACCTAAAGCTGACCACTTCAAAGGCTGCCTACTGCTCTTTGAACAAAGAACAGAATGTTCAGCATGGGCCTCTGAGCCCTGATGATCAGGCTCTGGCCCACCTCCCCTCACTTCCAGCACCTTCATCCTCCTCCTCCTCCTTATCCTTCACAACACTCTAGGATTCCACCTGCTCTGTTCCCTCTCAGGAAGCCTCCTCCCTCTTTTGTTTTTTTGAGACAGTCTTGCTCTGTCTCCAAAGCTGGAGATCAGTGGCACAATCTGGGCTCATCGCAACCTCCGCCTCCTGAGTTCAAACAATTCTCCTCCCTCGGCCTTCTTACTAACTGGGATTACAGGCAGGCACCACCACACTCGGCTAATTTTTTGTATTTGTAGTAGAGACGGATTTTCACCATGTTGGCCAGGCTGGTCTCGAACTCCTGACCTCAGGTGATCCACTCACCTCGGCCTCCCAAAGTGCTGGGATTACAGGCATGACCCACCACGCCCGGTCTCAACCAGTTTTAATATGTCACGTTGGGGAAGAAGGGAGAGGAAATGGGATTTTTAGATTTTTACCTCAACATAGTATTTGCGACCAAAACGTGGATGAGGCTGGATACGGTGGCTCAAACCTGTAATCCCAGCACTTTGGGAGGCCAGGGCAGGAGGACTGCTTGAGCCCAGGAGTTTGAGACCAGCCTGGGCAACATGGCAAAACCACACCTGTACAAAAAATACAAAAATTAGCTGGACATGGTGGTGCATGCCTGTAGTCCCAGCTACCTGCAAGGCTGATGTAAGAGGATCACATGACTCCTAGAATTTAGCTTCTGAGATGCCACTCCTCCACATCTTGGGTTTATTCTTTTTTTTCTCTTCGAGTCAGGGTCTCACTCTGTCTCCAGGCTGGAGTGCAGAGGTGCGATCATAGCTCACTGCAGCCTCGAACTCCTGGACTCAAACAATCCTCTCAGCCTCCCATGTAGCTGAGACTGTATGTGCCACCACACCCAGCTAATATTTTATTTTTTTGAAGAGCTGGGGGTCTCACTATGTTGCCCAGACTGGTCTCAATTTCCTGGGCTCAAGCGTTCCTCCCACCTTGGCCTCCCAAAGTGCTGGGATTACAGGTGTGAGCCACCATGTCTGGTCCACGTCTTGGGTTTATATACCTAGATTGTCCTCAGGTTTATGATTCTATACCTGATCTTATTAGAATTCAGTCAATTGTTTTTAATTCTGCATTTCCTCTTTGAATTCTGACCCTGTCTCACAAGGAGTTTGCTCCCTCCCGAATCCCTCTCCTCTCAGCCACTTTTAAGAATCATCTGTAAACCATTTCCATCAATGGCTTTTATTTGGTCAAAAGGTTCATGTAGTTTAAGCAATAGAAAGTAAAGATAATGAATATAAAAATGTTTCTGATGCATTCTATCTTCAAATCTTTGAAAACAGTCAGGCTGAGTGCAGTGGCTCACTGTAATCCCAGAACTTTGGGAGGCTGAGGTGGGCAGATCACTTAAGGTCAGGGGTTCAAGACCAGCCTGGCCAACATGGTGAAAACTCGTCTCCACTAAAAATACAAAAATTAGCCGGGTGTGGTGGTGCATGCCTGTAATCCCAGCTACTTGGGAGGCTGAGGCACGAGAATTGCTTGAACCCAGGAAGTAGAGGTTGCAGTGAGTTGAGATCATGCCACTGCACTCCAGCCTGAGTGACAGAGCAAGTGAGACTCCATCTCAAAAAAAAAAAAAAAAAGGAAAAAGGAAAAAGAAAATAACCAGACCAGTAAAGAGGGGAGGGGACTAAAACAACAAAATAATCAGTAAAGCGAATATACTAATTCAATTCTATTTAATTCATTTATTGAGCACCTACTATATGTCAGGTATTATATTGGGTCCTGAGACAACAAAGATCAAACAGGGAGAGTTCCCAACTTCTGAGAATTCGCCACCTAGAGGGAAAAAGCAGAAATGTAATCAAATACATTGTGATAATTGCTTCAGTGAGTCATGTGCCACATAGTCTACAGGAAGCAGCAAACAATTAATTCCGCCAGGATGGAGTGCTAGAGAAATCTTGGGGAGGAGACAGTATAGTGACCTGGAATGTGACAGAGAGGAAATGACATTTGTGTAAAGAGAAATGAAACTAAATTAGAGAAAAAGAAACTAAATTATCCAAATTGAATTTCCTAGTTTCTTGCTAAACCCTTTATAAGGGGCTAAGAAACTTTTCCAAAAAATTAAAGGTGACATGTTTATTTGTCTTTCTGTCTCGCCTTATGATATATCTAAATACCTAATTAAAATGTCATTTTAATTAAAGGCACTCATGAAAGGTGGCTGGGTACCACTGTATCAATGGCCCAGCTGGCCATCCCCTGGTGGGAGATTTCCCTAAGTGACCTAGCAGGGTTACTATTACTATTACCGCCCCACATGAATCGTGCTGGAGGTGACTAGAGCTGCATGTTCCTCGGCAGAAGCGGGATGCATACGCAGAAGCTCCCTTTTTGTTTCATTTTCAGAGTATCCTAGTTCCACACTCTGTAAGAAGTCACATGCCTCTCAGGATGGTTCCAAGCTGAGCCCAAATCACTGAGGGAGGTTCACTGCTTGCTAACATGAACTTTACTCCTAGATAAACAAGTCCCAAACCATCTTCTCCACATGCCACCAAGGTCAGGTCAGAACATACATTATCAGCTGGGTGCGGTGGCTCACGCTTGTTATCCCAGTACTTTGAGAGGCCAAGGCAGGTGATCACATGAGGTCAGGAGTACGAGACCAGCCTGGCCAAGATGGTGAAACCCCATCTCTACTAAAAATACACAAATTAGCCAGTGTGGTGGCACGAGCCTGTAGTTCCAGCTACTTGGGAGGCTGAAGCATGAGAATCACTTGAACTCAGGAGGTGGAGGTTGCAGTGAGCCGAGATCATGCCACTGTACTCCAGCCTAGTGACAGAGCGAGACTCCATCTTAAAATATAAATAAGTAAATAACTTTTCTGGCTGGGTGCAGCGGCTCACGCCTGTATTCCTAGCACTTTGGGAGGCCAAGGTGGGTGATCATTTGAGGTCAGGAGTTCAAGACCAGCCTGGCCAACATGGTAAAACCCCTTCTCTACTAAAAATACAAAAATTAGCAGGGCATGGTGGCAGGCACCTGTAGTCCCAGCTACTTGAGAGGTGAAGCAGGAGAATCTCTTAAACCTGGGAGGTGGAGGTTGCAGTGAGCTGAGATTGCGCCACTCACTCCAGCCTGTGTGAGAGAGCCAGACTATATCTCAAAAAAATACTTAATTAATTTAAAAAACAGAAGAATGCATTTCATAGTATGACAGATATGAATGTGAGCAGTAGGAAAGGTCTGATTTTTTTTAGAGCTTATACTTTCTGAGGGAGAATCATGATCAGGGCCTCTTTCTTCCCTTCCCATCTTCAACTTACTTGTAGGACCGAAGGCCCAGGAAATCCTTACCCCTTTTCTACTCCCAGCCTATCTCAGCCAGAAGGAACTGGATGACTGACACCCCAGTGAAGGCTAACGATAGGAAGAAATTCAAAGGGCTGGGTTTTCCCTATGCACTGGGAAGAGACAAGTCCCCCAGCTTTCTTTCGGTGTCTGGTGGGAAGTGTGGAGTAGATGTTTTGATCTGTGATCTGTGTTGCTTTGTGTCTATATTTCCTTTCTCCAGTTACAGCATAAAATTTCCCCTAGTATTTTAATGGAAATTTTTTCAACTGGTACACTAGGTTCTCCTGAAAAAAAAAAAAAAAAGCCAGGCACAGTGGCTCACACCTGTAATCCCAGCTGCTTAGAAGGCTGAAGCAGGAGAATCACTTAAACCCAGGAGGCGGTGGTTGCAGTGAGCTGAGACAGTGCCATTGCACTCCAGCCTGGGCAACAGGAATGAAACTCCATCTAAAAAAAAAAAAAAAAAAGCCTCTTTTTTTTTCTCTTCCACTCTCTTCTTTTCTCCTATTTTAAGATAGAGTCTCACTTGGTCACCCAGGCTGGAATGCAGTGGCGCCACTGCGGCTCACTGCAACCTGAGCCTCCTGAGTAGATGGGACTACAGGCGCTGACTATGCCAGCTAATTTTTGTATTTTGTAGTGAAAGTGTTTCACCATGTTGCCCATGGCTTGTCTCAAACTCTGGAGCTCAAGCAATCTGCCTGCCTCAGCCTCCCAAAATGCTGGGATTACAGATGTGAGCCACCACGCCCAGCCAACTTCTCACATTTCGATAACCCACCTCCATCCTTTGGTCAGCCAGAACCTAGCATGTTGTAGGAAAGGACCTGACAAAGATCTCTTTCATAAGGGAGAAGAGAGTCCTACTGATAAAACCAGAAAAGTTTATCCAGAGTCTTGAAGGTTCTGTCTTATTTATTGCTGTAGCTACTATACCTGGCACACTGCCTGATATACTATAATTACATAATAATATAGATTGACCAAATGAATAAATAGCAGTAGTGACAGCTACCACATATTGAGTACTTAGTGCCTAACATGTTAAAAATATAAAATAAGGCCAGGCACGGTGGCTCACGCCTGTAATCCCAGCACTTTGGGAGGCCAAGGTGGGCAGATCACCTGAGGTCAGGAGTTCGAGACCAGCCTGACCAACATAGAGAAACCCCATTTCTACTAAAAATACAAAATTAGCTGGGCGTGGTGGTACATGCCTGTAATCCCAGATAACTCAGGAGGCTGAGGCAGGAGAATCACTTGAACCCAGGAGGCAGACATTGCCTTGAGCTGAGATCACGACATTGCACTCCAGTCTGGGCAACAAGAGCAAAACTTGGTCTCAAAAAAAAAAAAAAGAAAATACATAATAAATAAATGCTGAACAAATGAGGGGTTGAGCGCGGTGGCTCACGCCTGTAATCCCAGCACTTTGGGAGGCTGAGGTGGGTGGATCACTTGAGGTTAGAAGTTCGAGACCAGACTGGCCAACAGGATGAAACCCTGTCTCTAAGAAAAATACAAAAATTAGCCAGGTATAGTGGCACACACCTGTAGTCCCAGCTACTTGGGAGGCTGAGACAAGAAAATCGCTTGAACCCAGGAGGCGGAGGTTGCAGGGAGCCGAGATTGCAACACTGCACTCCTGCCTAGGTGACAGGGCAAGATTCCGTCTCAAAAAAAAATGAGCGAATAGTAGCATGGATTGTATTGTTTATTGAGCACTAATTCCTTAAATAAGCACTATTCTTATTTAATACTCACAACTGTATGAGGTATTACCATTTTGTAGATAAGGAAATTGTGGTTTAGAGACATTAAGTAACTCTCCAGAAAGTTAAAATGGCCAGCAATTGATGGCTAGCACAAATTTACCAAATATTAGGTTGGTGCAAAAGTAATTGCAGTTTTAGCCATGGAAAGTAGCCTATTATCAGATGTGTAATTAGTCGTCTCTGTCCACCAGAGGGCGCACTCCTGCACCCAAGACTTGGCCACAGAAAAACTGATAATGGGGTAGATCTGAAAGTAGGCTCATCACCCTGGTCATTGATAACAGCAATCACTGGTGGAATCAGGAGATTCTGCAGTCACAGGACTCAAATGTGGAAATGAGAAATCATCTGGAAACCTAAATGATCACCAGGCCTCAAAATGTAATATTCAAGTTCCCCTTTCATGTACATATTCAGCATTTTCCAAGCCTTCAGCCAATATTTCTCCCTTTTTGGTTTGTCTCTCCATGGGGACAAACATATTCTACATTTATTTTTACTCTGGTAAATGATAAAGTAATGAATGACAGATGGTTCTAACTTAATTGACAGGCTCCCCACCATATTGCAAACCAAATGACTTGAAAATTGTCATCTCAGAACCCTATGTCTGCATTTTAATTTTCGTAATCTAGGACTCTTTTCTATCTCAAGCCAGTAAATAAGGAAACTGTATTTTCACTTCTTTCCACTGTACTTTGGCAAAAATAGATTCTGGACCTCTTCTTACTATTTTATTGTGTCCTTTCTGGCGAATGTGAGTCTGTCTCATTTATTGGTTACATCCTTACACATGTATCATTCTTACCCATCTCAGTCCTGTCTACCACGGAAACAGTGGATGATGAGAGCAGAGTAATAGGCATGAAATTCAGAACCAGAATGGTGAGCTCATGCTGGGGCTACAGGGACTGTACCGTCTGCAACTGGAGTGGACCATTCCTGCTGTTCTGTCCTTGGTATGACACTGACATAAGACTACAGTAAGACTCAAAGTAAAGATTAGGAAAAAGGGTTGTCAGGTAAATACTTACAAAAATAAAGCTGTATTACTTAGCCAGGAGTGATGGCATGTGCCTGTAGTCCCGGCTACTTGGGAGGCTAAGGCAGAAGATCACTTGTCTCCAGGAGGTCAGGGATGCATTGAGCCATGATCGCATCACTGCACTCCAGCCTGGGCGACAGAGCAAGACCCCATCTCAAAAGATAAATAAATAAACAATAACATGTAAAATTAAAAAATAAAAAACCGGCCAGGCATGATGGCTCACACCTGTAATCCCAGCACTTTGGGAGGCCAAGGTGGCGGATCACCTGAGGTCAGGAGTTCTAGACCAGTCTGGCCAACATGGTGAAACCCCATCTCTATTAAAAATACAAAATTAGCTTGGCATGGTGGTGCATGCCTGTAATCCCAGCTACTCGGGAGGCTGAGGCAAGAGAATCACTTGAACCCAGAAGATAGAGGTTGCAGTGAGCTGAGATTGTGCCATTGCACTCCAGCCTGGGCAAAAAGAGCAAAACTCCATCTCAATAAAAATAAAATAAAGTAAAATAAAAAAAATAAGATAAAAAACCACTCTAAAGATAAAGAGGCACAAACATGATAAAAGAAAAAATTCGCCATAAGAATATTAATATAAAAACTCTGAACTTGCTTGTACCCAATAACATAGTCTCAGTTAAAACTGCATTGATAAATTTGACCTTTTTTTTGAGACAGGGTCTTGCTCCGTTGCTCAGGTTGCAGTGCAGTGGCACTATCACAGCTCACTGCATCCTCAACCTCCTGGAATCAAGGAATCCTCCCACCTCAGCCTGCTGAGTAGCTGGGACCACATGCGTGTACCACCATGCCCAACTAATTTTTTTAATTTTTAGTAGAGACAAAGTCTGTCATGTTGCCTAGGCTGGTCTCAAACTCCTGGACTCAAGGGATCCTCCCACCTCAGCCTCCCAAAGTGCTGAGATTACATGCATGAGCCACTGCATCTGGTCGAACTTGGCTACTTTAAATTGAAAGACTTCCATATGACCAAAGACACTACTGGCAAAAAAAGTATCCTAGCCACAGATTCAGTACACATCTGTAACAAAAAGAGAGGAATAAGAATAATGAATTACATAAAAGGACTACTAAATGAATAAGAAAAAGAAAAATGAGTCAATCAAAAATGGATAAAAGTCAGCCGGGCATGGTGGCTCATGCCTATAATCCCAGCACTTTGGGAGGCCAAAGCAGACAGATCACCTGAGCTCAGGAGTTCAAGACAAGCCTGGCCAACATGGTGAAACCCCATCTCTACTAAAAATACCACAAAAAAAATAGCCAGGTGTAGTGGCAGTCGCTTGTAATCCCAGCTACTCAGGCTGAAGCAGGAGAATCACTTGAATCCAGGAGGTGGAAGTTGCAGTGAGCTAAGATCACACCACTGCACTCCAGCCTGAGTGACAGGGAGACTCCATCTCCAAAAATAAAAAAAAAAAAAGAAAAGAAAAATAAATATAAATGTCCATCAACAGGATTTTTTTTTAACTTTGAATGCTCCAGGGAATGATTTTTAATCCAATTAGTTCATAATACATTGCCAAATCAGTTTCAAGGCCAGTACGCCTTCCTTGGATAGATTTTAAATGCTTGTGATTTAATATTCCTTCTTGTATCCCTTTCACATATGTGAATATGTGTAAACACTCCAAATAAGGAAAAAGCTCACCTGCAAGATTGGTGTCATTAATGTAAAAAGCTGTGTGGCTCTTTGTCTCCCATAGTGGCTCACAGGGTTGAAATGCCTAGCTGAGTTTACCACAGTTCTGATACTGGCCCTCTGATATGCAAGTCTGAAACTTGATTTGTCACTTCACTAAAGGTAAATCTGTGTGTCTAGAAGGACTCACATTAGCCAAGAGACTGATACATGAAATTAGAATATCAATTTATTTTTTTTTATTTGAGACAGGATCTCTCGCTCGGTCACCCAGGCTCAAGTGCAGTGGTGTAGTTACGGCTCACTACATCCTCAAACTCCCAAGCTCAAGCAATCCTCCCACGTTAGCCTCCCAAGTAGTTGGGACTACAGGTGTGCGCCATCATGCCCAGCTAATTTTTTTTTTTTTTTTTGTAGAGATGAGGTCTCCCTATGTGGTCCAGGCTGGTCTTGAACTCCTGGGCTCAAGTGATCCTCACACCTCAGCCTCCTGGGATTACAAGCCTGAGCCACCACACCTGGTCTCCTTTTTTTTTTTTTTTTTTTTTTGAGACAGGATTTCACTCTCTCGCCCAGACTATAGTGCAATGGTGCAATCTTGGTTTACTACAACCTCTGCTTCCTGGGCACAAGTGATTCTCCTGCCTCAGCCTCCCAAGTAGCTGGGATTACAGGCGCACACCACTACTTCCTGGCTAATTTTTGTATTTTTAGTAGAAACAGGGTTTCACCATGTTGGCCGGGCTGGTCTCAAACTCCTGAGCTCAAATCATCCACCAGCCTCAGCCTCCCAAAGTGCTGGGATTATATACGTGACCCACTGCTCCCTGCCTGGCCTCAATTTTTTAATTCATAATGAGATGTGGGTCTGCTTGAGGGCCATAACTAGAAGATTTTTTTCGATTTTGTTGTTGTTGTTGTTGAGACAGAGTCTCACTCTGTCGCCAGGCTCCAGGCTGGAGTGCAGTGGCACAATCTCAGCTCACTGCAACCTCCGCCTCCCAGGTTCAAGCAATTCTCCTGTCTCAGCCTCCCAAGTAGCTGGGACTACAGGTGCGCACCACCACATCCAGCTAATTTTTGTGTTTTTAGTAGAGACGGGGTTTCACCATGTTGGCCAGGATAGTCTCGATCTCTTGACCTCGTGATCCGCCTGCCTCGGCCTCCCAAAGTGCTGGGATTACAGGCTTGAGCCACCATGCCCGGCCGTAACTAGAAGATTTATTGATGAGCGTGAAATGAGTTGCATTCAGCTAAGATACAGTCACAAGAATGTAAGCACCATGATGGTAAAGATTTGTCTGATTTTTCTACTGCTATAATTCCAGAGATTATAATAGTACCTGATACAATAAAAACTCTGGGCCAGGTGTGGTGGCTCACACCTGTAATCCCAGCACTTAGGGAGGCTGAGGTGGGTGGATCATGAGGTCAGGAGATCAAGACCATCCTGGCCAACATGGTGAAACACTGTCTCTACTAAAAAATACAAAAATTAGCCAGGCGTGGTAGTGCATGCCTGTAGTCCCAGCTACTGGGGAGGCTGAGACAGAAGAATCGCTTGAACCCGGGAGGCGGAGGTTGCTGTGAGCCAATCCAGTCTGGCGATAGAGCAAGACTCCATCTCAAAAAAAATCTGTTAAATAAATGAATAAAGACAGAGAGACTGATGTATCTATCTCCACAATATACAGACACCTGTCTCAAGATTCAATGATGGAAGTGCTTGCATCAGGGTATTCTTGTGCCCAGTGCAGTACCAGATTGAGTGGTGCCAATTTTGGCCTTTGAGGTTCTTCTTTTTCTGTGTGCCCAGGACTGAACCTAGTTAACACCTTTAGTTGCCTACCCTAAGCCACTCCCTTATTTTTTTTTTCTTTGAGACAGTTACATTCATGTTGCCCAGGATGGAGTGTAATGGTATGATCTCAGCTCACTGCAACTCCGCCTCCCGAGTTCAAGCGATTCTCTTGCCTCAGCCTCTCGAGTAGCTGGGATTATAGGCGTGCGCTACCATGCCTGGCTAATTTTTTGTATTTTTAGTAGAGACAAGGTTTCACCATGATGGCCAGGCTGGTCTCGAACTCCTGACCTCAGGTGATCCACCTGCCTCAGTGTCCCAAAGTCCTGGGATTATAGGTGTGAGCCACCATGCCCAGCTGCCCCGCTAATTTTTTATGTTTTTAGTAGAGACAGGGTTTCACCATGTTGGCCAGGCTGGTTTTGAACTCCTGACCTCAAGTGATCTGCCCACCTCAGCCTCCCAAAGTGCTAGGATTACAGACATGAGCTATTGTGCCCAGCCACTTCTATAAAAGTTATAAAGCCCATAATTCATGGCTATTATTTTCACCCTAGATAGTTAAATATCTTTTAAAGAAGTTAAAAACAAGAAAAATATATTTTTTATTTACCCACATATTTGCCATTTCTGGTGCTTTTCATTCCTTTGCGTAAATTCAAGCGTCCATCTGGTATAATTTTCCGTCAGTCTGAACAACTTCCTTTAGCATTTCTCGTAGTACAGTTTTAGTGAATTCTTTTGGCTTCAGCTTTCCTGAAATAAAAATCCATTTTTGGATTATGCCTTCATTTTTGGAGAACATTTCACTGGATATAAAATTCTAGGCTGACAGTGTTTTTCTTTCAGCGCTTTAAAGGTGTCATTCCATCACCTCTAGTTTGCATTGCTTTTGATGAGAAACCAGCCATCAGTCTCATCTTTAAAATTTTCTCTTAATCAGCCAGGCGTGGTGGCTCAAACCTGTAATCCCAGCACTTTGGGAGGCTAAGATAAGTGGATCACTTGAGGTCAGGAATTCAAGACCAGCCTGGCCAACATACTGAAACCCTGTCTCTATTAAGAATACAAAAATTAGCCGGGGATGGTGGCACATGCCTGTAGTCCCAGCTCCTCAGGAGGCTGAGGCAAGAGAATCACTTGAGCCTGGGAGGCAGAGGTTGCAGTGAGCCAAGACCATACCACTGCACTCCAGTCTAGGTGACAGAGCGAGACTCGATCTCAAAAAAAAAAAAAAAATCTCTAATCACTGGTTTTCAGAAATTTGATTCTGCAATGCCTTGTGGTTTCCTTTGTGTTTATGTGGCTTGGGATTCACTGGGATTCTTAGGTGTGTTAATTTATAGTCTTCAATAAATTTGGAACATTCCAAATGTAGAACAAGAACTACAAGATTGAGAATTGTGTTTCATTGATATATATTACTGAAGGTAAATAAAGAGTGCTTAGCAACTATTCACACGTCTTTAACAGTTTTTGTTTTTAACCATTGCTTCAGAGTCTAGGTACTGAAAGAAAGTTTGGGAAAATTTAGCAAGCAATAGGTTTCTGACATTCTTTTTAAAAAGGAAAAAAAAATAGAAAGTCTGGGAAATTGTTATGTCTGCTGTCCTGTCCAGATTCTAAGCACTGTAACTGCAAAATTTCCCCCTATCTGGTATCTGTAAAATATGTATAAAAAGAACAAAGGGCCAGACATGGTGGCTCACACCTAGAATCTCAGTACTTTCGGAGGCCAAGTCAGGTGGATCACTTGAGGTCAGGAGTTCGAGATCAGCCTGGCCAACATGGTGAAACCCCATCTCTACTAAAAATACAAAAATTAGCTGGGCATGGTGGCGCATGCCTGTAGTCCCAGCTATTTGGAAGGCTGAGGCAGGAGAACTGCTTGAACCCGAGAGGTGGAGGTTACAGTGAGCCAAGATCCCGCCTCTGCACTCCAGCCTGGGTGACAGAGCAAGACTCCATCTCAAAAAGAAAAAGAAAAAAAAAGAGCAAGGAAGAAAAGTTGTGTGAATTAATATACTCTGAATCATGGCCTTTTGCATGTTTTCTCCTACTTTCATCTTTTCTATAAGCTTGCTTCTTTAAAAAAAAATCTCCAAGTGTCGATTATAGTTGAATGTTATTTAAGTCACAAATAAGTCCACTTCTAAAGTGAGATAGACCTGTAAATAATTTACCCAGGTGATGTATTCTGGATTGACCCTGTTCACATGGTGTCTAGCCAGGCAGACAAAATGCTCCAAGGAACGTGCAACAGGGTACAATATTGATTATTCATACTTTTTTCAAACTGCACATTCATTATTTGTGAGGAAGGTCAATGCTTCATGCCAAAGGTCAGTGAATAAGAGAATGGTCCTGCGTAAGGGCAGGACAAAACAAGCGTAGGGCCCCATTAGGCCACTCCCAGCTATTCTTCCTAATCCAAAAATAGTTGTAATCCTTATATTACCGGGTAGCCAGAAAGGAACAAACCTTTAGAGGGTGCCTATTATATCCTAGGCACTCTACAAAGGGCTTTCATATTTAATATTTACATCATTTAATATTTACAACCCTAGGAGGAGGAAGCTTTTTTTTTGAGACAGAGTCTCACTGTGTCGCCCAGGCTGGAGTACAGTGGTACGATCTCAGCTCACTGCAACCTTCACCTCCCAGGTTCAAGCAATTCTCCTGCCTCAGCCTCCAGAGCAGCTGGGATAACACACATGCACCACACCCAGATAATTTTTGTGTTTTTAGCAGAGATGGGTTTTCACCATATTGGCCAGGCTGGTCACCAACTCCTGACCTCATGATCCACCCGCCTTGGCCTCCCAAAGTGTTGGGATTACAGGTGTGAGCCACCGTGCCCAGCCCAGAAGCTATTATTGTTCACTTTATTTTAACATAACTACACTCAGATTCAAGTACCTTGTCTAAAATCACACAGCCGGTAAATGGCAGCACTCAGATTTGCACCTAAATGTGCCTGGCCTAAAAAAAAAAAAAAAAAATCCCTGCTTTTTCTGTCACACAAGTCCACTTAGCTCCACCTTCTAAAAGGACCTACTGAGACAACTACCCTTTGGCGCCATGCCAAAAGGCTGGCACCACTTGCATGGATGGGAAAACCCACAACCCCTGTCTGAGGTTAAGTATGTATTCTATCTATAAGGGAAGAATATAAATGAAGACGTGGAACATTTTGTTAAAGTGACAGCAAGTTTAGTTTTTTTTGTTTTGTTTTGTTTTGTTTTTGAGACGGAGTCTCGCTCTTTCGCCCAAGCTGGAGTGCAGTGGTGCAATCTTGGTTCACTGCAACCTCCACCTCCCGGGTTCAAGCCATTCTCCTGCCTCAGCCTCCTGAGTAGCTGGGATTACAGGCATGTACCACCACCCGGGTAATTTTTGTATTTTTAGTAGAGACGGTATGTCACCATGTTGACCAGGGTGGTCTTGAACTCCTGACCTCAAGTGATCAGTCCACTTCCACCTCACAAAGTATTGGGATTACAGGCATGAGTCACATCCAGCCATGAAAGCAAGTTTATTAGAAAAGTAAGGAAATAAACAATGGCTACTCCACAAACAGAGCAGCCTGCAGACCATTTTTAAAGTATCGGGACAGCTCTCACCTCTGAAAGAAATGATGGTGTTATGATGACTCAGCTTTACCAAGTAGATTTGCCAACCAATGAGCTCTGCCTCAATCGTCATAGAATCAGGAATCGTCATCTCAGAGTCATTCTGAAATGATTCATCATAGAATTGGGAATCATCCCAGAGTCATTATCAGAGTCTCAGATCATCAGGATTCTAATTCCTATGGCACTTTGCTTGAAGCATTTTATTTTCCTGGCCGGACACCATCTGTTCTCATGAGCAGAAAAATCCTATGGTCTCTGCTATTCTCCTTCTGTGAAGAGGCCTGGATGGAGGCAGCTTCCTGCAGCCTCTCTGGGTGGCAGGGATCTCCTAGCAAGTTGATAGTATCACGAGATCCTTCGAGTGTTACTTTTCCAGCTGGAAACCTCTGTGACCAGTGGTGCCTTTGACTGTTTTGATCTGGCCCCTAGACTCATTCCACTGACATGGGCTAGCAGGCTGTGCTGGGCTCATGCTACCAGCCAGGATTCCACACCTGCCAAGGGTGAGCGGCAAGGGGTGTGTGGGTGAGCGAGCACAGGGTCTAGCCACTGCGCACAGCCAGACACACCAGCTGCTGCAGCTGGGTGGGCAGCTTCAGGCACTGGCAAAGGTGCCGGTTCCGTGCAAGTCCGCAGCTGGATCTGATGAACCACAAGCGGCATCTGCTGTGGGCACTGTGTCTGGACAAGGGGGACGCAGTGGTGCCCAGAAGTTTGAAGATGCCAGAAGCCGCAGAGCTTCAAACAGGGTATCACAGCCCTGGCTCAGGGAGCCCATAGGTCTGGGATCCCAGAAGGGCCTCAGCACTTCTCTCTCTCTCTCTTTCACATCACCTGCAACATGTCAAGTCGGGGTGCGGGGAGAGGGTGTGTCTCAGCCTTGTTTGTTTCACTGCTCTTTCAGTCCCATCATTCAGTGGGTCCTGAGTTCTTGTCCAGCATCCAGGAAGAATGAGGTACACGGACAACTAGAGGGTAAGCAAGGCAGAGAGGAGCCTTATTGAGTGACAGAACAGCTCTCGCGAAACCTGAAGTGGATAGCTCCTTTCCGCAAGCAAGTTGTCCCAGTGAGGGTCCAGCTCTCAACGGAGAGGAGACTCAGAGTAGGTAGCTCCCTTCTGCAGGCTGGTCGTCTTGATGAGTCAAGGAGACCTCAGTTGGGTAGCGCCTTTCCACGGCTGGTCGTCCCAATATCTGCGTGAGTCTGGCTGGGCTCAGAAGGGAGGAAGTGCATGCTGATTGGTCCGTGGGGCGGTCACGGGCGGACCCGGAAAAAGCACCATAAGTTCTCACTCCGGGCCACAGACTTCACGCGGAACTAAAAGCTCGGCCCCCGGGGCTTGACGGTGGGGCTTCACCCGGGACCCACCCCTTTCCGCCCAGGAGCCTGTCTGCCTCCTGCCACCATCAATCATGTCGTCCATCCCGCCCAGGCTGTTCCTGCAGAGGAGTGCCGGCAGGCCTGCACTGAGCTGTCCTCAGCGTCCCCTGCCCCCCCCCGACCAACAGCCTCCCTCCTGCACTTGTCAGTTCCCAAACTCTGAAGGGGGCCGAGGTGGCAGGGGACTGGCATGTCAGCAGCGCCCCCAAGCACAGCACACCTAGCTGGGTCTAGACTCCACTTGGGCGCAGCCACGACTTTGCTCCGCCCCAGAGTGGGCTCCAGGAGCAAGGAGAGGCCAGGCAGCGGGAGCAGACACTTCCAAGGGGGAGGAGGGATTCCCGGCCTCCTACAGCACAGGGATGTCCAGATCCGCAGCTGTGGCTGTATGACTGCAGCCGTGCCTGAAAGCTTGGGGCTCCCGCCCCGCCAACTCAGAAGGGGTTGGGGCTCTGGCCAGCTCCACAGAGCGTGCAGCCCGGGCGGCGCCTCCCCCCGTACAGCCGGCCTCATCGCAGTAGCCGCTCCAGAAGGGCCGCTGCTGCCATCAATTGTTTACTTGTCTTAAAGTGTAGGTGTTCCTGACCCATATTGCAGAGTTCTACTTACGAGTCCCATTATCAGGACTGGGGACTGGAATGCAAAGCAGAGGAGAAATGCTTAGGAAGAGGAAGAGGTCGAGGAGACTGGAACCGTTAAGAGCACTCCCTGTTGTAATTATGTAGCCGGGCGTGGTGGCTCTAATCCCAGCACTTTGGGAGGCCGAGGCAGGTGGATCACCTGAGGATCTCCAACATGGAGAAACCCCGTTTTTACTAAAAAATACAAAGTTAGCCGGGCGTGGTGGCACATGCCTATAATCCCAGCTACTTGGGAGGCTAAGGCAGCAGAATTGCTTGAACCCACGAGGCAGAGGTTGTGGTGAGCTGAGATGGAGTCATTGCACTCCAGCCTGGGCAACAAGAAGGAAACTCCATCTAAAAAAACAAAACAAAACAGGATATGTGCTAGTGAAACTTAATTTGTGAGAAGTGCACTCAAGTGTTTTGCTTGTTTACAGATTTTTGCTTGAATTCCAGCCCTGGGAGAATATTTCAAATAACATCTGGTTTTTGTTTTTTGTTTTTACCATTTCTGCCAGAAGATCTATGAGGGTCATAATTGCACATAATTACACAGTGGTACAGTAAAAGATTTCTTGACTTCAAAGTCAGTAAACCAGCCAGGCTTAGTGGCTCATGCCTGTAAATCCCAGCATTTTGGCAGGCAGAGGCAGGCAGATCACTTGAGGTCAGGAGTTCAAGACCAGCCTGGCCAACATGGCGAAACCCTGTCTCCACTAAAAATACAAAAAATTAGCTGGGGATGGTGGCGTGTGCCTGTAATTCCAGCTACTAAGGAGGCTGAGGCAAGAAAAACACTTGAACCTGGGAGGCAGAAGTTGCTGTGAGCTGAGATGGTGCTACCGTACTCCAGCCTGGCTGACAGAGGAAGACTCCATCTCAGAAAAAAAAGTCTGTACCTAAGCTATGTTTCTGACTCTCTTTCTTTTCTAATGAGGTTGTTTTTGTTTTGTTTTGTTTCATTTTTTCTGAAATGGAGTTTCCGTCTTTTTGACCAGACTGGAGTGCAATGGCACGATCACAACTCACTACAATCTCTGCCTCCCGAGTTCAAGCGATTCTCCTACCTCACCCTCCCGAGTAGCTGGGATTACAGGTATGTGTCACCACGCCTGGCTATTTTTTTGCACTTTTAGTAGAGTCAGGGTTTCTCCATGTTGGTCAGGCTGGTCTCAAACTCCCAACCTCAGGTGATCCACCGACCTTGGCCTCCCAAAAGTCTGGGATTACAGGCGTGAGCCACTGTGCCCAGCCTAGAAGGGAGGCAGAAGTGGGTTGATCACCTGAGGTTGGGAATTCGAGACTAGCATGACCACCATGGTGAAACCCCATCTCTACTAAAAAAATACAAAATTAGCTGGGCGTAGGGGTGGGCACCTGTAATCCCAGCTACTTGGAAGGCTGAGGCAGGAGAATCACTTGAACCCGGGAGGCAGAGGTTGCAGTGAGCTGAGATCGCACCATTGCACTTCAGCTTGGACAACAAGAGTGAAACTCTGTCTCAAAAAAAAAAAATGAAGTTTCTAGTCAACTATCTGCCACTTTCTAGCCGGCGACCTGGGACAAGTACTTCACCTTCTCTGGGCTTCAGTTTTCTTAGGTTTTAGAAGAGGGATTCGGACTACAAAATTACTTTCTATGCTTCTAAGATGACAGAAACCTCAACAGTAGATGATGCAGGGCTTTGAAGAAAATATTTCCAGATTATATTTATCCAGACCAGTTTTATTTAAATGGCTCTCCTTCTTGGAGTACAACAACAAATATTTTCTAATTTAATAGACTCCGGATGAGAAAGCAGGACATATATTTTAAAAAGTAACAATACATGGCAATTAAGACTAAATGAGGCCAGGGCCGGGTGCGGTAGCTCACACCTGTAATCGCAGCACATTGGGAGGCTGAGGCGGGAGGATAACTTGAGGTCAGCAGTTCGAGACCAGCCTGGCCAACTTGGCGAAACCCCAGCTCTACTAAAAATTTAGCCAGGTGTGGTGATGCGTGCCTGTAATCCCAGCTACTCGGGAAGCTGAGGCAGAAGAATCACTTGAACCCAGGAGGTGGAAGTTTCAGTGAGCCAAGATGGCATCACTGTACTCCAGCCTGGGCGCCAAAGCGAGACTCCATCTCAAAAAAAAAAAAAAACTACATGAAATCACATTTGTATAATGTCAGACAAGGAATACCACTCATAGTAAGGACTAAGAAATGCCAGTTGCATATTTTCTTTTCCCTCTGCTGTAGTACCTCCTATAATTAATCTTATAAGGAGACCCTAAAATGTCCTGGACTTCTCTCAGTCCTATGCTTCTGGGTCCACTTTTGGTCTTCTTGCACCCTTCCCCTACCTCCATCATCCTCCCAAAAGGAATGACTCACCCCAACAGCCTCCACCTCCAGAATGAGTTTTCAGGTCATAAGCTCTGTTGTTGCCAGCCAACTATGCCAAACATTCACTCACGCCAAGGCTGGAACAGGGGTCTGTTGCTTGTTCCTCAGGCCAAACAGAGGCTGCTTGGGTGCAATGTACTCTCAGATTTCCTTCTTTGAAGCATCCTCTATTTTCCTGGATTCACTGTTAACATTTAATTGCCAGCTGACAAATGGTACAAAGGTTGGTAAGCTGGATTTTGAACTTTAAAATCTACTGCATGTACCCAGAGGCCACAAAGAAAAGAAGGGATGTCTAATGCTTTGTGCACTAACAGGCAATTATTTACTATGATTTTTTTTTTTTTTTAGACAAGAGTCTCACTCTTTTGTCAGGCTGGAGCGCAATAGAGCGATGGCTCGCCACAACCTCTGCCTCCCAGGTTCAGGCAATTCTGCCTCAGCCTCCTGAGTAGTTGGGACTACAGGTGCATGCTGCCACGCCCAGCTAATTTTTTTGTGTTTTTAGTAGAGACAGGGTTTCACCATGTTGGCCAGGGTGGTCTCGATTTCATGACCTCGTGATCCACCTGCCTCAGCATCCCAAAGTACTGGGATTACAGGTGTGAGTCACCGCGCCCGGTCCTACAATCTACTATGATCTTCCTATTGAGTAATCTCTATATATAGATACAAAGAGCTGATACTTTTTTTTTTTTTTTGAGATGGAGTCACACTCTGTTGCCCAGGTTGGAGTGCAGTGGCAGGTTTCTCACTGCACTGGGTTCAAGCAATTCTCCTGCCTCAGCCTCCCACGTAGCTGGGATTACAGGCACCCTACCATGCTCGGCTAATTTTTGTTCTTGTTTCTGAGATGGAATGTCACTCTGTCACCCAGGCTGGAGTGCAGTGGTACAATCTCGGCTCACTGCACCCTCCACCTCCCAGGTTCAAGGGATTATCCTGCCTCAGCCTCCTGAGTAGCTGCGATTACAGGCACCTGCCACCACACCCAGCTAATTTTTGCAATTTTAGTAGATACAAGGTTTCACTACGTTGGCCAGGCTGGTCTTGAACTGACCTCAAGTGATCCACCCAGCTTGGCCTCCCAAAGTGCTAGGATTACAGGCGTGAGCCACTGCGCCCAGCTGAGAGCTGATACTTTAGGAGGCCTAAGGATGGTTGACTGTACTTTTCAGATATCCTAAGTATTTATGAGGAGTTAAAGCATTGATCTCTGAGCTGAGTGATAGGCAGTAGTCTTCCTTTTAGACACAGTCTCAGGAGAGAAGAGAGGAAGGGCTGCCCAGAATGGAAAGGGCCCACACGGAATGGGTTTCAAATCGTGTATCTCCCCCTCAGTTCTAAATAGACCTGTCCTTTTTCTCCAGAATGCAGAAGGCTGAGGCAGGAGAATTGCTTGAGCCTGGGAGGCAGAGGCTGCAGTGAGCCAAGATCACACCACTGCACTCCAGGCTGGGTGACAGAGCTAGACTCTCTCCAAAAAATAAAAAAAAAAAAATACACAATTCAAAAATGGGTGAAGGAGCCTGAGAACAGTGGCTCATGCCTGTAATCCCAGCACTTTGGGAGGCTGAGGCGGGCAGATCACCTGAGGCCAGGAGTGTGAGACCAGCCTGGCCAACATAGCAAAACCGCATCTCTGTGAAAATACGAATAATTGGCCAGGCAAGGTGGCACATGCCTGTAATCCCAGCACTTTGGAAGGCTGAGGTGGATGGATCACTTGAGGCCAGGAGTTTGAGACCAGCCTGGGCAATATGACAAAACCCCATTTCTACTAAAAATACACAAAAATAAGCTGGGCATGGTGATGCATGCCTGTAAGTCCCAGCTACTCAGGAGGCTGAGGCACAAGAATTGCTTGAACCTGGGCGGTGGAGGTTGCAGTGAGCCAAGATCAAGCCACTGCACTCCAGCCTGGGCCACAGAGCCAGACTCTGTCTCAAAAAAAATACAATGTTAAAAATTTAAGGAAATCCTGTCCCATGAGACAATATGGATGAACCTTGAGGACATTATGCTAAGTGAAATAAGCCAGTCATGGTCGGGCACAGTGGCTCACACCTGTAATCCCAGCACTTTAGGAGGCCGAGGTGGGTGGCTCACCTGAGGTCAGGAGTTGGAGACCAGCCTGACCAATTGGTGAAACCCCATCTCTACTAAAAATACAAAAATTGAGTTGGGGCGTAAGGGCCCTGGGGGTCAGGGTCCAACTCCCTCCAGGGATTAAAAAAAAAAAAAAATTAACCGGGTGGCACATACCTGTAATCTAGCTACTTGGGAGGCTCAGGTATGAGAATCACTTGAATGCAGGAGGTGGAGGTTGCAATGAGCCGAGATCACACCACTGCACTCCAGCCTGGGCAACAGAAATGAGACTGTGTCCAAAAAACACCAAAAAGTGTTCATGGTAGACAGCAGTGGCCCTTGGTCTAACAAAACCAGTCTTAAGTCATAAATATTCATGACTCTATCATGTCCCAGCTTTAACAATGTTGTAACCCTGTTGGCCTCAGGTGTTGTCAACTGTAAAGTTGGAGCTAGCATTACTTATGGCACAAGATGGTTGTAAGGGCCAGGCGTGGCGGCTCACATCTGTCATCCCAGCACTTTGGGAGGCCAAGGCGGGAGGAGTGCTCGAAGCCAGGAGTTCGAGGCTAGCCTAGACAACTTGGCAAGATCCCATCCCTAAAAAAAAATGTTAAAGATTAGCCAGGCGTGGTGTCATGTGCCTATGGTCCTAGCCACTCAGGAGGTTAAGGTGGGAAGATTGCTTGATTCCAGGAGTTGAGATTACAGTGAGCCATGATCACATCATTACCCTCCAGCTTGGACAACAAAGCAAGATCCTGTTTTTAAAAAAAGGTGGGGGCCAGGCGCGGTGGCTCAAGCCCGTAATCCCAGCACTTTGGGAGGCCAAGGCGGGTGGATCACGAGGTCAAGAGATCGGGACCATCCTGGTCAACATGGTGAAACCCCGACTCTACTAAAAATACAAAAAATTAGCTGGGTATGGTGGTGCGTGCCTGTAATCCCAGCTACTCAGGATGCTGAGGCAGGAGAATTGCCTGAACCCAGGAGGCGGAGGTTGCGGTGAGCTGAGATCGCACCATTGCACTCTGGCCTGGGTAACAAGAGCGAAACTCCGTCTCAAAAAAAAAAAAAAAAAAGGTGGGGAGGTCAGGTGCGGTGGCTCATGCCTGTAATCCCAGCACTTTGGGAGGCTGAGGTGGGCAGATCACCTGACGTCAGGAGTCCGAGACCAGCCTGGCCAACATGGTGAAACCATGTCTCTACGAAAAATACAAAAAATTAGCCCAGTGTGGTGATGTGTGCCTGTAATCCCAGCTACTTGGGAGGCTGACGCAGGGGAATTTCGGGAACCCAGGAGGCAGAGGTTGCGGTGAGCTGAGATCGCACCATTGCACTCCAGCCCGGGACACAAAGCGAGACTCCATCTCAAAAAAATAGGACTTGGTGCAGTGGCTCATGCCTGTAATCCGAACACGTTGGGAGGACAAGGTGGGCAGATCACCTGAGGTCAGGAGTTCAAGACCATCCTGGCCAACATGGTGAAACCCCATCTCTACTAAAAATACCAAAAAAAAATTAGCTGGGTATGGCAACACATGCCTATAGTCCCAGCTACTCGGGAGGGTAAGGCAGGAGAATTGCTTAAACCCAGGAGGCAGAGGTTGCAGTGAGCCAAGATCGCACCACTGCACTCCAGCCTGGGGGACAAAGTGAGAAGACTCCCTCTCCAAAAAAAAAAAAAAAAGTAAAATAGGCTGGGCACAGTGGCTCACACCTGTAATCCTAGCACTTTGGGAGGCTGAGGCTGGTGGATCACTTGAGGTCAGGAGTTCAAGACCAGCCTGGGCAATATGGTGAAACCACATCTCTACTAAAAATACAAAAATTAGCCAGGTTTGCTGGCACATACCTATAATCCCAGATACTCAGGAGGCTGAGGCAGGAGAATCACTTGAACCCAGGAGGCGGAGGTTGCAGTGAGCTGAGATCCCACTACTGCACTCCAGCCTGGGTGACAGAGTGAGACTCTCTCTCAAATTAAAAAAATAGTTGTAAGGATCAAATGAGACAATTAAGGCAAACCGCCTAAGCAATGCCTTGGCCGATTCCCTTCCTACTCCTCTCCCCCTACTCAGTTCTCCTCAGTTATAGGAATTCTCTTTCTCTCCAAGGTTAAATTCTGCTATATAAACCAACACATATCTCTAAAAGTAACCTGTATATACCCTGAGGGCTGGTTTCAGAACTTGGTCATCCTTCAAAACTTCCAAGTACCTAGTACAAGACTCAGTAAATATATGTTCATCTGTTGACTCATTAACCAAATAAAATTTTCCAAATGCTAGATAGTTAATCCCGTTTTTGTTTGTTTGTTTGAGACGGAGTCTCGCTCTGTCACCAGGCTGGAGTGCAGTGGTGAGATCTTGGCTCACTGCAACCTCTGACTCCTGGGTTCAAGCAATTCCCCTGCCTCAGCCTCCTGAATAGGTGAGACTACAGGTGCGCACCACCACACCCAGCCAATTTTTTGTATTTTAGTAGAGATGGGGTTTCACCATGTTGGTCAGAGTGGTCTCAATCTCCTGACCTTGTGATCCGCCCACCTCGGCCTCCGAAAGTGCTGGGATTACAGGTATGAGCTACCTCGCCCAGCCTAGTTAATCCCTTTTTGATGCCATTTTTTCCCCCGCTGTTCATGAGCTCTATATGACATTTTAAATATAAATTCCACACTGGGCGTGAGATATCTCATGCCTGTAATCCCAGCACTTTGGGAGGCTAAGGCACGAGAATCCCTTGAGTCCAGGAGTTCAAGACCAGTCTGGGCAACATAGAAAGACTCCCATCTCATTAGCCAGGTATGGTGGCACACACCTGTAATCCTAGCTACTCAGGTGGCTGAGGTGGGAGAATCGCTTGACCCTGGGAGGTGGAGGTTGCCTGGGCGACAGAGGAAGACTCTGTCTCAAAAAAAAGAAAAGACTCCCATCTCTACAAAAAATTTTAAAGATTAGCCAGGCATGGTGGCACATATCTGTGGTCCCAATTACTCAGGAGGTTGAGGTGGGAAGGTCACTTAAGCCCAGTTCAAGGCTGCAGTGAGCTATAAGCATGTCACTGCACTCCAGCCCGGGTGACAGAGCAAGACCTTGTCTCTTAAAAAAAAATAGGCCAGGTGTGGTAGCTCCCACCGTAATCCCAGCACTTTGGGAGGGCAAGGCAGGCAGATCACCTGAGGTTGACAGTTTGAGACCAGCCTGACCAACATGAAGAAACCCCGTCTCTACTAAAAATACAAAATTAGCCAGGTGTGGTGGCACATGCCTGTAATCCCAGCTACTTGGGAGGCTGAGGCAGGAGAATCACTTGAACCCAGGAGGCAGAGTCTGCAATGAGCTGAGATCGTGCCATTGCACTCCAGCCTGAGCAATAAGAATGAAACTCCCCTCCCCAGATCACAAAAAAAAGGAATGAAACTCTGTCTCAAAAAATAATAATTACTATTGTTATTTCTATTATTATATATATTATATATATATATGGCTGGGCGTGGTGGCTCACACCTGTAATTCCAGCACTTTGGGAGGTTGAGGCAGGTGGATCACCTGAGGTCAGGAGTTCGAGACCAGCCTGGCCAAAATGTTGAAACCCCGTCTCTACCAAAAATACAAAATTAGCCAGGCATGGTGACAGGCCCCCAGCTACTTGGGAGGCTGAGGCAGGAGAATCGCTTGAATCCAGGAGCAGAGGTTGCGGTGAGCCGAGATTGCACCACTGTACTCCAATCTGGGCAACAGAGTGATAGAGTGAGACTGTCTCCAAATATATATATATATATATATATATATATATATATATATATATATACACGCACAAATTCCAGTATCAGGAGAGGGTAATGTTGGTTGCATCAATCCACTGATGACAATGGAAAAGCATAATGTGATTCACTGCCATGAAAAACATTCAAATCTCTTAGGGTCTAGGCTTCTTTACATGCACAAACACAGTCACAATAGGCTTTATTTAGCCATCTGTTCTGTTTTGGTTTTTTTGTGAGAGAGAGTCTCGCTCTGTCACCCAGGCTGGAGCGCAATGGCGCAATCGTCACTCACTGCAGCCTCGACCTCCTAGGCTCAAGCGATCCTCCCACCTCAGCCTCCCAAGTATAATAGCTTGGATACAGGCACATGCCACCACACCTGTCTAATTTTTGTATTTTTTGTAGAGACAGGGTCTGCCCATGTTGCCCAGGCTGGTCTCAAACTCCTGGGCTCAAGCGATCCATCCACCTCAGCCTCCCAAAGTGCTGTGTTTACAGGCATGAGCCACAGTGCCTGGCCAGCATGTTTTTCAGAATAAGTTCTTCCTGTCACAAGACCATGAAACTTAAACTGGCCAGGTGCAGTGGCTCAAGCCTGTAATCCGGGCAGTTTGGGAGGCCGAAGTAGGTGGATCACCTGAAGTCAGGAGTGTGAGACCAGCCTGACCAATATGGTGAAACCGTGTCGCTACTAAAAATACAAAACTTAACCAGGTTTGGTGGCTTGCACCTGTAGTCCCAGTTACTCGGGAGGCTGAGGCAGGACAATGGCTTGCACCTGGGAGGTGGAGATTGTAGTGAGCCGAGATCGCACCGCTGCATTCCAACCTGGGAGTTAAAACTATAATGCATTTTAATGAAACACTCAGTATTCTACTAAACTAAGCAACCCAAACAGAAGATGGCTTTGGTTTTGCTTTAGCTACGCAGCGATCACTAGTGCTTAGTCATAGCAGTCTAATTCACTGTTACCAGTAAATGTATAACAAGCTCTCCTAAGTCCTGACATTTGAGACAGAAACAGGAGGAAAAGGCCTTCTGGTCATCCAGGAGGTCTAACCAACACTGACAGGAAAGACTACTCGCTGTAACTTAGGCAACTGAGAATCAAAGTCATTTTGTAAAAATCACTTTGAGAAAGACCTTTGAGTTTCATAAACTCCCAGGGTGACTCACTATTCGTGGAATTCCCCTGGGGCAGGAAGGGTAACAGAATCTACTTCTGCTTTCTTTTCTACATACAGGATATTGCTAGCAAAGGCAGAGAATCACTTGTTGAATGTTAGGGGTGGTCATTTGGCGACAGTCTGATCCCTCCTTCTACAGACTGCAGACACTGCAGGCCCCTTTCATGCTTTTCTTTCTTTCTTTCTTGTTGAGACCGAGTCTCACTCTGTTGCCCAGGCTGGAGTGTGGTGTGAGATCTCGGCTCACTGCAACCTCCACCTCCCAAGTTCAAGCGATTCTCCTGCCTCTGCCTCCTGAGTAGCTGGGATTACGGGCGCGAGCCACCACACATGGCTAATTTTAAATTTTTAGTAGAGACGGGATTTCACCATGTTGGTCAGGTCGGTCTTGAATTCCTGACCTCGTGATCCACCCACCTCTGCCTCCTAAAGTGCTGGGATTACAGGCATGAACGACCATGCCCAACCTCTTTTTATGCTTTTCATCACTGTGAAAATCATCCTCTGACTCATTTCTGAACCCAGGCAGGGCTGCCAAAGCAAGGCCCTCAGCAGGTTCTGTCTGGGAAAGTGGGTTGTAAATGAAATGTCATTCATTCCACAAAGGCTTGAATACTTGCTCCAGGAGGTACAATCTGGGAGTAGCTATCCTCGAATTCCCAAACACTGGTTTCAGAACATTTAAAACTTGTCAAGGGGCCGGCACGGTGGCTCACGCCTGTAATCCCTGCACTTTGGGAGGCTGAGGTGGGCAAATCACGAGGTCAGGAGATCGAGAACACCCTGGCCAACATGGTGAAACCCCGTCTCTACTAAAAATACAAAAATTAGCCAGGTGCGGTGGCGGACACCTGTAGTCGCAGCTACTTTGGAGGCTAAGGCAGGAGAATCACTTGAACCTGGGAGGCAGAGGTTGCAGCGAGCTGAGATCGCACCATTGCACTCCAGCTTGGAGGCAGAGCGAGACTCTGTCTCAAAAAAAAAAAAAAAATTGTCAAGGAATCCAGCTAGTTGTAATCCCAGCACTTTGGAGGCTGAGGTGGGAGGAGCACTTGAGCCCAGGAGTGTGAGACCAGCCTGAGCAAGATGGTGAGACCCTGTCTCTACAAAAAACAAACAAACAAACAAACAAAAAACCGTATCAAGGAATCCAAGGACCTTACTTTTGAAAACTGTAAAAAACGTAAGAATACACAAGCACATATTATTTTAGTCACTAGAGCAATGACATCATCACATATCCTGTAAATGTATAATTATTTCAAAAAAAAGTTAAAGGAAATGAAGCAAGTGGGGATTACAACAACTTTTAACAGCAACTGAAGTTAGAAGACAGATACCAACCACCAATGTGCTGAAAGAGGAAAACTTCTGAACCTCAAAATCTATAAACAGTGAAATAAACCCTTCAAGAATTTTAAGATGGAGGCTGGGTGTGGTGGCTCACACCTGTAATCCCAGCACTTTGGGAGGCAGAGATGGGCAGATCACGTGAAATCAGGAATTGGAGACCAGCCTGACCAACATGGTGAAACACCGTCTCTAAAAAATAAAAAAATTAAAAAAAAGAATTTTAAGATGGGCTGTTCCAAAGGTAGTAAGTTATCTCGATTGTTTATAGTCAGTTACAGATCAAACTCCTTATTTTACTCTCACTACTGCACTTGACTACTGTAATAAAAAAAGAATTTTAAGATAAAGACACATTCAGACAAGCAAAACTGAGAAAGTGTGGCAAAAGCAGATCTTTACTAAAGGAAATTAGGAAGAATGTACCTCAGGCAGAAGGAAAGGTGTCAAGGAAGATCAGAGATTTAAGAAGGTACAAGAAGTACCTTCTTTAAGAAGTAAGAAAAAATATCCTGTTAACTCTAAAAACTACAAGTATAAGGAAAAAAGATTATTGGGAAATCCAAATAACCTACCCTAGGAAATTCTAAAAACCACAAGAATATACAAGCTCACATTCCTTTGGTCATAACAGCAGTGTCATCATTAGACACCGGGTCACCTATGGAAAATTCCATTGCGAGTTGAAGAGGCATATGACGTCTAAAACTAGTTCTGCCACCGAATCTCTAGATCTTGGGATCTGCAGGGCCTCCCGGATCACACTTTGAGAACTGCTGCTTTAATCTTCCTCCCATCTCCTAAGGCCAGGGCTCCTGAGTTTGCTTCCCTGACCCGCCAAGGAGAAAAGAGCAAGGTCAATGGTCGGGGGCCGCAGAGGGAATTCCCCTCCTTTTGCAAGGGTTACTAGAGGACACACGGGCTGCTGGTGAGGTTTCCGGGAAGACTCCACGAAGCGCCACTAGAGGGCGCGACTAGCGAATCCCACAGCGCGCCCGGCCGCCCATGCTGTTGTCCTACGGGTTCACACGGGCTCCCGGAAGAAAGGGTGGTGCCTGGGAGAGGAAGCGGTGCGCCGCGGGGCCGCGACCTCATTGGACGAGAGACCTCCGCCTCACGGCCCAAGGCGGGGCTTCTCGCACTTAAGAGCTGGGCCGGACCAGGGTTCGAGTGCGCAGCTTAGTCGTAAGTCGGCTGAGGTTTTTCCGTCACTCGCCGAGGTTCGCTGGGTCATGGTGCCAGCCTGACTGAGAAGAGAACGCTCCCGGGAGACGAATGAGGAACCACCTCCTCCTACTGTTCAAGTACAGGGGCCTGGTCCGCAAAGGGAAGAAAAGCAAAAGACGAAAATGGCTAAATTCGTGATCCGCCCAGCCACTGCCGCCGACTGCAGTGACATACTGCGGCTGATCAAGGTAGCGGAGAGCCCGAGCTCCCGTCGGGGAGCGTGGGATGGAGATGGCTCCGTTTTCCGGGGTGGGCAAGGATCCACGTCTTGGGGTCTGGGCCGGTGTGAGAGCCCAGCCTGTTCCCTTTTCTGCGCCTGCCTCCCTTCGCCCCATCTCCGGTGCGGCCGCCACCCTGGGCAGGCTGCCACCCCGCCCCACCCGCCCCATTCCCTTCCTCTGAGCTGGCCTGGCCTGAGCCTTATTTTGTTTTCGGCTTCTCTCTCTCCTATGTGCATCCCCCCAGGAGCTGGCTAAATATGAATACATGGAAGAACAAGTAATCTTAACTGAAAAAGGTAATTCAACAGCGGCGGGGTGGGGGAATAGCGTTCGGTGCTTGTCACCTTCGCCGAGGCCATTACCGCCCCTGCTGTCCCTTTTTGCAGATCTGCTAGAAGATGGCTTTGGAGAGCACCCCTTTTACCACTGCCTGGTTGCAGAAGTCCCCAAAGAGCACTGGACTCCAGAAGGTAACCCCTCTCCCCTTCCAACAGACAGAGAGACCGAGTGTT
This sequence comes from Callithrix jacchus, assembly GCF_049354715.1. Classification (NCBI taxonomy): domain Eukaryota; kingdom Metazoa; phylum Chordata; class Mammalia; order Primates; family Cebidae; genus Callithrix; species Callithrix jacchus. The sequence continues at coordinate 24,517,598 of NC_133524.1, forward strand.
TTGTAAGAAGTAGTGTTGGCTGTGTAGCCCTGACTCCGCAGGCCGAAGTTACTGAGAAGTTGGACAGAAAAAAATAGCAAGTGTTCAAAGTACTGAAGAAAAAAAAAATTAGATACGCTGCACTTGAGAATAATAGGGTAGGGTAAAAGAGTTTAAGTATCAGAGTGCTGTGGAGACTCGGAAGAGTTTAAGTTGCTTAAGTAAGTATCAGAGTGCTGTGAAGACCTGGAAGAGTTAGGTATAATGTCATTTGTTGTAATTCAGTTTCATAAAATGGTTCTTGTTTGACCCTAACGTGACCGTTTTTGTAATTGTGTTAAATCACATTTTTTTCTTTAATTTGTCCCAATCTTCAGGTTACAGTCTCTAGCTTCGCCATGTACATGGCCCTTCCGTGTACATGGATGGGCGGGGAGGTAACTAAAAGATCCTTTACACAATAAAGTAGATGATCATGATAAATGAGGTAAGGTCCTATTATCACACAGTTAAAACACGGTAGATCAGAAACCCACTATGATACTCGCTTCCTGTCTGTTTGCAAAGGAATATAAAATGGCTAGAAAGTTTAATTTGAAACCTTCGCCTCCATTTGGAATAGTAGATACCCGTTAAGAGGGTGTCAGTTGCCTTTTTTTTTCTTGCTGATCCCTGTTGATTGGTCAGAAGACAGCTCAGCTAAAAGGGGAAGTTGTTTGGGTGGGTGCTTTTTTTTCTGACGTCTGTTCCTCAGGCTAGAAGAAATCAGCAGAAAAACAGAAGGGATGAGTACTTTTTAGAGTATGTGGGTGTTACGTAATACCTGTTTCTGGGAAATGCTGCTGCTTCTGACTCAACAAATGGGGAGAGCAAATTGAAAATATGTATATTGGAAGGCAAGTTCTGAAATTAAACATTGTACTTTGGCCTGATGTTCTGACCTTTAAGGAAGCAAGACTTTGTAAACTTACAAATATCGACTATTCTGAACTGCCGTGTAAACCTGACTTATTCCCAAGTCAACATACCAGTATACCAATAGGATGTGAATAATGTGTGTGCAAGTTTAAAACCGTAGCAGTTTTGCTCTGGCAAGTAATGAAAGCTTCCTGAGTGTGAGATCCAGCAGTCTGCAGAGTGGCAAGTCCACAGTTGTAGCCTGACTTCAGTGAGTTCTGATGTGTGCTTTTTGCAAATACATGTTCTCAGAACAGTGAGATCATCCAGCAGTGGCCTGGACTGCACTCATGTAAATCATGAGACAGTCGTGGCTCCTTGTTTCTGTAACACATGCATGTATGTTTTTTAAAATCTATGATAGGCCTCTGATTCTGCAGCTACAACTTTTATGGAATGTTTTCCTTCTCCACATCTCATGTGATACTCTTATTACAGGACACAGCATTGTTGGTTTTGCCATGTACTATTTTACCTATGACCCGTGGATTGGCAAGTTACTGTATCTTGAGGACTTCTTCGTGATGAGTGATTATAGAGGTATGATTGAGTTTGGGGCAGAGGGTCTGAAGAGTTCAGGGCTGTAAATCCTTACAATGACATTTTAAATCGTACTTCTCTTTAACTTTTTAGGCTTTGGCATAGGATCAGAAATTCTGAAGAATCTAAGCAGGGTATGTCGTAGTTTTTGGTTTCCAAATTTGTAAGTTTACTGGATTATTTTAATGATGGAATAAAAATTGGGTCTTGAAAGCAGGCTGAATGTCACAGAGTTTGTATTTTACTCTCTCATGATAGGTTGCAATGAAGTGTCGTTGCAGCAGCATGCACTTCTTGGTAGCAGAGTGGAATGAACCATCCATCAACTTCTACAAAAGAAGAGGTGCTTCTGACCTGTCCAGTGAAGAGGGTTGGAGACTGTTCAAGATTGACAAGGAGTACTTGCTAAAAATGGCAACAGAGGAGTGAGGAGTGCTGGTGTAGATGATGACAACCTCCATTCTATTTTAGAATAAATTCCCAGCTTATCTTGCTTTCTATGCTGTTAGTAGTGAAATAATAGAATGAGCACCCATTCCAAAGCTTTATTACCAGTGGCGTTGTTGCATGTTTGAAATGAGGTCTGTTTAAAATGGCAATCTCAGAGGCAGTTTGGAGAGTCAGATAGTTCTCGAAACTCTTTTGATAAACAACAAGGTGGTGTGATCTTAATATATATGAAAAAACTTCATTCTTGTGAGTCATTTAAATGTGTACAATGTACACACTGGTACTTAGAGTTTCTGTTTTGATTCTTTTTTAATAAACTACTCTTTGATTTAATTGTTTGGTGTAAGCTTTTTTCCTAATTCTTTATTTCGTACATATTTTTCTTGCTGTTGAAGACTAAAATGACCACAAACATCATTGGATAAATAGAATTGCTCAAAATAATGTTTGACCCAATTTAAAGTTTTTATGATCATGTGTTATGCTTGTATTAACAAAGTCTGGATAGAAGCCAGTTGACTATCAAGGTTTTATATGTAGCAACATGTGAAACATGACTGTTTTTTTAAATTGAGACAGAGTCTCCCTCTGTTGCCCAGGCTGGAGTGCAGTGGCACGATCTCGGCTCACTGCAACCTCCGCTTCCCAGATTCAAGCAATTCTCGTGCCTCAGCCTCCTGAGTAGCTGGGGCTACAGATGTGTGCCACCATATCCAGAAAATTTATGTATTTTCAGTAGAGAGAGGGCTTTGCCACGTTGGCCAGGCTGGTCTTGAACTCCTGACCTCAAGTAATCCACCCACCTCAGCCTCCCAAAGTGCTGAAATTACAGGCATGAGCCACCGCACCTGGCAAAACATGACTTTTTACACTGATGACACTGTACACTGCATCTGACAGAACTTTCAAGAGCTGAAAAACCAAGTTAGAAACAGGCCCACAGTGAATAAGCCAATCGTTAAGTAAAATGTGGAGGTGCGATTATGAAACATTGAATATCAAGAAAAAACATCTTGTTACCAAAAACCTCATGCCACACCAAGACTTATTTTAAATAGAGCCAAAGTCTCACTCTTTTGCTCAGGCTGGAGTGCAGTGGTGTTATCACAGCTCACTGTAGCCTTATCTTACTGGTTCATGCAATTTTCCCACCTCAGCCTCCCAAGTAGCTGGGACTGCAGGTGTATGCCACCATGCCCAGCTAATTTTTTTTTTCTTTTTTTTTTATTGCATTTTAGGTTTTGGGGTACATGTGCAGAGCATGCAATACAGTTGAATTTTTTTTTAATAGACACAGGGTCTCACTAAATTGCCTAGGCTGGCCTCAGATTGTCCTGCCTCGGCCTCCCAAAGTGCTGGGATTACAGGTGTGAGCCGTGGCATCTGACCAAGATAATTTTGACAGTAAAGTGGATCACTGAAATAATTGTCTTCTGTGAACTGAAAAAGTACACATTTTTACAGGAAATTTGCAAACAGAAAAGCTCCAGTTGGACACAGGTACAAATCAGACAAATTAGCATCTTATTTGGAGGGTGAATTTGTAGTACTTTGTTAATACAATGGATTTTTAGAGCAGAGAAACAATAGCCCTTAAAACTGCCAGGAGGGAAAGAAGTAAACAAATGCTTTCTAAGGACTGAAATGAAAAAGAAGAGGTAAGAGGAAAAGACCGTTTTCCCCTTAGATATGTGAACTCTTTTCATCATTCATTACATTGGCCCAAATTCCTAAACCAACTAATTTCCACAATAATGAAAACAGTAGTTGATAGGAACCCCTGTAGACTAAGATCCAAGATAAATGTTTTCTTGGATCTTAGGCAAATACCTGAAAACAATGCTCTGTATCTCTCCGTGTTCGCCAGGAAATACTGAGCGCCTTGGTCGAAGGGAATGTTGTCCAGCCATCCTTTGTATCAGTGTCTGTTGTGGCTTCCTAGATTAGAAGGCCACATTATGTAAAAGTGTAACCCTGTTTTATATTTAATACAGGAGGGCTTTGGGGTTTATCGGTGGCTCAGCGAGCATGCCATGAAAACAGGCTCACAAGTCAATCATCAACCAGGGACCTATTAGGCAGGCAAGTAACTACATAAGAGAAACTGGCAAAAATAAAAGGGTAACTAAACACAAAGAGCCTTGTGGGAAAGTAAGATATTTTGCAAACTGTTTTGGAAAGTGAGCCTCTTGGAGGAAAACAACTACATGCTGACTGTGGTTAAATATATTAATAAATTAAATTAACCAAGCAAGTTACAATATAACTCTGTTTTCTCATCTTTCTTAGAGCTTAGCCTTAAAGGCCCAGTATTGTCAAGATAAAGGCTGTTTTTTTTTTTTTTTTTTTGAGTCTTCCCTGTGTCACCCAGGCTGGAGTGCAGTGGTTTGATCTCAGCTCATTGCAACCTCCGCCTCTGAGGTTCAAGCAATTCTCTGCCTCAGCCTCCTGAGTAGCTGAGATTACAGGCACCCACACCATGCCCGGCTCATTTTTGTATTTTTAGGAGAGACAGGGTTTCACCATCTTGGCCAGGCTGGTCTTGAACTTCTGACCTCGTGATCCACCCACCTTGGCCTCCCAAAGTGCTGAGATTACAGGCATAAGCCACTGCGCCCAGACTTTCTTTTTTTTTTTTTTTTTTTGACATGAGTCTCACCCTGTCGCCAGGCTAGAGTGCAGTGGCGCGATCTCGACTCACTGCAACCTCCACTCACTGCAACCTCCACCTCCCGGGTTCAAGCAATTCTCCTGCCTCAGCCTCCTGAGTAGCTAGGACTACAGGTGCCCACCACCATGCCTGGCTAATTTTTTGTATCTTTAGTAGAGACGGGGTTTCACTGTGTTGGCCAGGATGGTCTCGATCTCCTCACCTTGTGATCTGTCTGCCTGAGCTTCCCAAAGTGCTGGGATTACAGGCGTGAGCCACCGCGCCCAGCCGATAAAGGCTTTTATGAAGTTTTTGTATCCACTTTCGAGAAGTCACTTAAGTGTAAAATTTATTTAATTTTTATATTATTTGTTTCTTTATTTAATTTTTTTTCCTTTCTTTTTTTCATATGTTCCACAGAAGGAATTTTTTTTTTTTTTGAGATAAAGTTTCGCTCTTGTTACCCAGGCTGGAGTGCAATGGCGCGATCTCGGCTCACCATAATCTCCGCCTCCTGGATTCAAGCAATTCTCCTGCCTCAGCCTCCCAAGTAGCTGGCACTACAGGTGTGCGCCACCATGCCCAGCTAATTTTTGTATTTTTAGTAGAGACAGGGTTTCACCATGTCGACCAGGATGGTCTCGATCTCTTGACCTCGTGATCCACCTGCCTCGGCCTCCCAAAGTGCTGGGATTATAGGCATGAGCCACCATACCCGGCCTTTATTTTATTTTTTCCTGAGACAGGCTCTCACTCTTGCCCAGGCAGGAGTGCAGTGTGCAATTACAGCTTACTTGCAGCCTCGACCTTCTGGGCTCAAGCAATCCTCCTGCCTCAGCATCCTGAGTAGCTAGACTACAGGAACGCGCCACGACGCCCAGCTTTTTTTGTTTGTTTGTTTGTTTGTTAATTTTTTTTGTAGAGATGAGGTCTCGCTACATCTCCCAGGCTGGTCTCCAACTCCTGGCCTCAAGTGATCCTCCCATCTCAGCCTCCCAAAGTGCTGGGATTACAGGCATGAGCCACCGTGCCCAGCCAAGTGTAATATTTAGAAGCTGAAACACCACAGCATTAGCCCACTGCAAGCTCAACTCAATTACAAAGACACCTCTTTAAAAACTGAACTATAAAGCAAATCTGTAAAGCTTGAAGTCACCAGGCAAGTAAGAAAACATGTTATGGGGAAATTATCGGAAAAGAAACAACAAACAATGATAAACATGAAAAAGGAAAAAAAGAGTCCACATAAGCAACACTCCTGTAAAAATAGCTTTTTTTTGAGACAGAGTCTCACACTGTTGCCGGGTCTAGAGTACAATGGCTCAATCTTGACTCATTGCAACCTCCCCCTCCCAGGTTCATGCAATTCTCCTGCCTCTGCCTCCCAAGAAGCTGGGATTACAGGCGCACACCACTACACCTGGCTAATTGTTTTTGTATTTTTAGTAGAGATGGGATTTCGCTATGTTGGCCAGACTGGTCTCGAACTCCTGACCTGGTGATCCACCCGCCTCAGTCTCCCAAAGTTCTGGGATTACAGGTGTGAGCCACTGCGCCCAGCAAAAAATATCTTTAAAATTACTATTTTACTAAAATATTATGCCTAACAGAATTATTTCAGAGAAATAGTATTTCAGGTCTAAGGACTTACCAATTATTGCATCAGGATATTTTGGGTTTACCGTGTGTGTTAAAAACAATAACTTTCATACCTGTAATCCCAGCAGGGAGGCCGAGGTGGGTAGATCACTGAGGTCAAGAGATTGAGACCATCCTGGCCAACATGGTGAAACCCTATCTCTACTAAAAATACAAAAATTAGCTGGGCATGGTGGTGCATGCCTGTAGTTCCAGCTACTTGGGAGGCTGAGGCAGGAGAATCACTTGAACCCAGGAGGCGAAGATTGCGGTGAGCACCACTACACTCCAGCCTGGTAACAGAGTGAGACTCTGTCTCAAAAAAAAAATAACTTATTTGATAAGTTTATGATGTCACTAAAAGATTTATAAAATCAAAAATTTTTGATGCTATTAAAACAGGAAGTAGCTAGGTTTGTCCATGCATAAGCTTAAGACATCCTGCTACCAATCTGATTACAGGGTTGACAGTGTAGTCGTGGTCATCATCCAGACCAGACCCCAAGATCATCAACCACTTAGATTCCACAGAGTAGTCTTTCTAGGGAAAGAGTCTTTTTTATAGAAATACCGAAGAAACAATCAGAAGAAACCTAATGATTTATTAATGTCTTAGACCCACTCCACCCCTTCCAGTGAGTCTCCTTTCCACTGGGGACCCAGCAGGGCCTAGAATAGATGATGCTTATCATGGTTCATTGAAGCAAGTGGCTGCTCACCAGCAACTGATGGAACTGGCCATGCCCTGGGAAACCAGCCACCTTCTCCTGCTAGGAGTGAAGCAATTTCCTCCCTGATTGTTACAGGCATGACCTTCCTCTGAGCTTGCAGGTGGCCATGTCTGCACCTAGAATTCTGTTTCCTTGACAGGTGCAATCTTTGTTTTTTTGTTTGTTTGTTTTGAGATGGAGTTTCACTTTTGTCACCCAGGCTGGAGTGCAGTGGTGCAATCTCAGCTCACTGCAACCTCCACCTCCCGGGTTCAAGCAATTCTCCTGCCTCAGCCTCCAGAGGAGTGGGGATTACAGGGGTGCACCCCCATGCCTGGCTAATTTTTGTATTTTCAGTAGAGACGGGGTTTCACCATGTTGGCCAGGCTGGTCTCGAACTCCTGACCTCAGGTGATCTGCCTGCTTTGGTCTCCTAAAGTGCTGGGATTACAGGCGTGAGCCACCATGCCAGGCCCTGTTTGTTTTTTGAGTCAAGGTCTCCTTCTGTCACCCAGGCAAGAGCGCAGCGGTGTGATCAGGGTTCACTGCAGCCTCAACTTCCCAAGCTCAAACGATTCTCTCACCTCAGCCTCCTGAGTAGCTGGGCCTACAAGCATGTGTCACCACCCCCAGTTACTTTTTTAAATTATTTTTTGTAGAGACAGGATCTCACCAGGTTGTCTAGGCTGGTGTCGAACTCCTAGCCTCAAGCCATCTTTCCACCTCGGCCTCCCAGCTGCTGGGATTGCAGATGTGAGCCACCACACCCAGCCCATGCCATCTTTGTTTTCTTGCTTTTTCAACATCTCTTTCTGTGGGTTGTCACCTCAGAATGACCTTGTGCTTCATCCTCATCCCTTTGTATTTTCAGTCTGGGCTTCCTCTTAATATTCTCCCAGCACCCTATTTCAGCACATTCTTGTGGCTCACATTTGCCTTGCAAATGTTTCAGTAGCTTCCAGATGGTTTTCAAAATAATGCTACTGGCCAGGTGCAGTGGCTCACGCCTGTAATCCCAGCACTTTGGGAGGCTGAAGCTGGAGGATCACCTGAGGTCAGGAGTTCGAAACCAGCCTGTCAACATGGTGAAACCCCGTCTCTACTAAAAATACAAAAATTAGCCTGGTGTGGTGGCATACACCTGTAATCCCAGCTACTTGGGAGGCTGAGGCTGGATAATCACTTGAACCCGGGAGGTGGAGGTTGCAGTGAGCTGAGATCACACCACTGCATTCCAGCCTGGGCAACAGGGAGAGATTCCGTCTCAAAAAAAAAAAAAAAATTAGCTAGTGATAAAAGCTAACATTTATTAAGCACTAACCAGGAACCAAGCATTCAGTTTAGCACCTTGCACACATTATTATTTCACATAATTCTCACAACCACCGTACGAAATTGGTACAATTACTAGTTTCTTTTTACAACGAGAAACTAAATCTCAGAGAGGTTAAGTCCAAGGCCACACAACTAGACCTGGGAATGAAGCTCCAAACCAATTCTCTTTTTTTTTTGAGACGGAGTTTCGCTCTTGTCACCCAGGCTGGAGTGCAATGGCGTGCTCCAAACCAATTCTCGAACCACTGGGGTACCTGCCCTAGTCTCAGAGGACCTCACAGTCTCTGAAAGAATGGCGTTTCTGTGGGATTCTACTCCAAAGAATAATCAGTATAAGCATTTTCTGGATCATCAAAAGCCATGGTTCATCCAGGTGCAGTGGCTCACTCCTGTAATGCCAGCATTTTGGGAGGCCAAGACGGGCGGATCACAAGGTCAGGAGTTTGAGACCAGCCTGGCCAACATGGTGAAACCCTGTCTCTACTAAAAATACAAAAATTGCCGGGTGTGGTGGTGGGTGCCTGTAATCCCAACTACTCAGGAACCTGAGGCAGGAGAATGGCTTGAACCTGGGAGGCGGAGGTTGCAGTAAGCTGAGATCCCACCATTGTTGCACTCCAGCTTACGCAACAAGAACGAGACTCTGTCTCAAAAAAATTAAAAAAAAAGCAGTGGCTCTCAGTATGGACTACACATTAGGATGGCCTAGAAAGCACCATAAAAATACTAATGCCACACCCTGAGAGAGATTCCTCATTTACTTATATTTTATGCTCATACCAAAGTGATGCCAGGGGCCTGGTGAAGTAGCTCATGCCTGTAATCCCAGCACTTTGAGAGGCTGACGCGGGAGGATCACTTGAGGTCAGGAGTTTGAGACCAGCCTGGCCAACATGGTGAAACCCTGCCTCTACTAAAAATACAAAACTTAACTGGGTGTGGTGGTGTGCGCCTATAAATCCAGCTACTCAGGAGGCTGAGAACTGAGAATTGCTTGAAACTGGGAGGTGGAATTTCCAGTGAGCCGAGATCGTGCTATTGCACTCCAACCTGGGCGACACAGCAAGACTCTGTCTCAAAAAAAAAAAAAAAAAAAAGTGCCAAAAACATCAGCAGTAATACTTGATCAGATTCAGGTTTGAGTTTTTGGCAAGAATATTTCATAGGTGATGTTTTTCCCCTCAAGAGACAAAACATGCCTGGTCGTGTCTGTGCTGCTAGCAGCTGTTAACATCAATACTTACATATGTTGATCAATTAGGAGTGCAAAATGGTGATATTCTATCATGCTTTACTTATGAGCTAGTTCTATAAAGAGAACTTTCAGCCAGGCGCTGTGGCTCACACCTGTAATCCTAGCACTTTGGGAGGCCGAGGCGGGAGGGTCACTTGAGCCCAGGAGTTCAAGACCAGCCTGAGCAACATAGTGAGACCCCCATCTCTATAAAAAATAATAATTATTAAAATAGAGAACTTTCCCCCATCTTACATTTTGTTACCCTGAGATACACAGTTCACCCAGAAGAGGCAGAATAAATGCTTAATTACTCCCTTTACTAGTTTCCAAAAGAATGAATTTAGTGTCCCCAGCATCTTCCAGTTAGGCTTTTTTTTTCCTTTTAAGTAGCATTATTATTATTTAATAATATACAGCCGGGGTTTCACCATGTTGCCCACACTGGTCTTGAACTCCTGAGCTCAAGCTATCCTCTCACCTCAGCCTCCCAAAGTGTTGGAATTCCAGGCATGAGCCACGGTGCCCAGCCTGAAGTATCATAATTAACTCAAAGCCTCTTAGCATTTTCTGTGTCTTAATTACTTGCTATTATTTTTTTTATGGAAGCTCAGATTTCCCTAATTGTCCAGTGAAAGCTTCTTCAAGTTGGCTCCAGAGTTGAGTCTTTTGGACGAGACCCCAGAAACCTTTGTTAACTTCTTCCCTTTTAAGTTTTCCCAAGCTCATCTAGTACATTTCCTCCCCGAGACCTGACATCAATGGCTAGGTAATTCTGAGCTTCAGCGGTTCCCAGGGGAAACTACATTTATTGGGAGCAGGTGTTGTTCACAGTTCTCTGTTTTGATAATGACACAGGCACAGCAGGGAGACCCTTTTAAAGTGGCGCTTAAGAGTGGCTGCATTCACTCCAGGCTTCCCTGAGGACGTGTTCCACCAGCTGTAGGCCAGCATGGTCTTCTTTCACTTCAGTGTTTATACTGCTTTCTTTTATCCAGTGAATCAATAACAACAACAGCAACAAGCGGTTTCAAAATAGCTAAATCCACAACAGCAAATTTCTGCGGAGAGACATGGTCCAGAGGCAGTTTGAGTCTAGTGAACACTTGTCTTGGAGTCAGAGAAAATTGAATTAGATCCTGGCTTTTTTTCATTTATGAGAATAAAAACAAACTTCTTTTATTTCTTTTTATTTATTTATTTGGAGACAGAGTCTTATTCTGTCACCCAGGCTGGAGTTGCAATGGCGCAATCACGGCTCACTGCAACCTCCACCTTCCGGGTTCAAGCAATTCTCCTGCCTCAGCCTCCTGAGTAGCTGGGATTACAGACATGTGCCACCACCCCTGACTAATTTTTTTGTATTTTTAGTAAAGACAGGGTTTCACCTTGTTGGCCAGACTGGTCTCAAACTCCTAACCACAGGTGATCTACCCACCTTGGCCTCCCAAAGTGCTGGCATTACAGGTGTGAGCCACCGTGCCTGGCAGATATACATTATGAATATATTCCATGTGATATATTTATAGTAACCCTACGTGGAACATCTACTATGTGCCAGACACTGTGATTTTATTTCATAAATGACCATAACAATATTGTAGGGTATTCCAGTGGTATGCTAGTAAGTCAGCTGGAGGTGGGGTAGCCTTGATTTGTAGAATTGACTGATTTCCATGGTGTAAATACTTCCACCAAGGGTGTACCAATGGTTTTAGCAACTGGCTGACAAAATTCCTGAATATTTAACAATAGGTTCTCACAAGCCAGTAGGAGCAGCTTGCAGCACACCACTAGATCAGGCCCATCTTATTTTACTGTATTTTATTTCATTGAGACAGGGTCTCATTCTGTCGTCCAGGTGCAATGCAGGGGTGTGATCACAGCTCACTGCAGTCTCAACTTCCGAGGCTCAATTGATCTTCTCACCTTAGTCTCCTGAGTAGCTGAGACTACCGGTGCATACCACCAAACTCCTAGCTAATTTTTGGTTGTTTTTTTTTTTTTTTTTTTTTTTTTTTTTTTTTTTTTTTTTTTTTTGCAGAGACAGGGTCTCATCACATTGCCCAGGCTGGTCTTAAACTCCTGGGTTCAAGTGATCTGCCAGCCTTGCACTCCCAAAGTGCTGGAATGACAGGTGTAAGCCACTGTGACCAGTCCAGGCCCATTTTAAAGATGAGGAAATGGAGGCTCAGAGAGTTTAAGCAACTTGGATTCACTACAGGGGGTGCAGGTCTGGGCTGTCAACCACGTTTGTGCCTTCACAACCCTGTGCTTTTTCTACCACACTGCTGCCACTTTTCTAAGCCGTTGAGCTACACCAGCAATCTCCAAACTTTTTGGCACAAGGATCAATTCATGGAAGACAGTTTTTCCACTGATGGTGGGGATGGTTTTTAGATTAAACTGTTCCACTGCAGATCATCAGGCATTAGATTTTCATAAGGAGCACGCAACCTATTGTGAACCCTCCAATGCACAGTTCACAATAGGCTTCTCTCTCCTATGAGAATCTAATGCCACCACTCACTGATCTGACAGGAGGCTGAGCTCAGGCGATAATGCTGGCTGGTCCACAGCTCACCTCCTGCTGTGTGGCCTGGTTCCTAACAGGCCACACACCAGTGCCACTCTCTGGCCTGGGGACTGGGAACCACTGAACTACACTATTTGACCTCTGACTTATTTATGCTTTTGGCATAACAGTGTGCACAAAAATGTTTACTTCTCTTGACTGTAAACATCCTGGGGGCAGGGACTGTGCCCATAATCTCTGTATCCCCAGGGCCTCATTCCATGCATGGCACATAGTAAACACTTCATAAACATTCATTAAATAAATGGAATAAACCAGTCGTAGTTTTAGGGGGAAACTGAAATAGAAATCAATTCTAATGTCTTTCTTTACCTATAACAGACACCCATTTTGAGAATCACAGTTTAATTGAAAAAAAGAAAGCCAGGCCAGGTGTGGCAGCTCACATAACCCCATAACCCCAGCACTTTGGGAGGCTGAGGAAGGCAGATCATAAGGTCAGGAGTTCAAGACCAGCCTGGCCAACACGGTGAAACCCCATCTCTACTAAAAATGCAAAAATTAGCTGGGTATGGTGGTACGTGTCTGTAATCCCAGCTCCTTGGGAGGCTAAGGCACAAGAATCACTTCAACCCAGGAGGCGGAGGTTGCAATGAGCTGAGATCGTGCCACTGCACTCCAGCTACAGAGCGAGACTCTGTCTCAAAAAAAAAGAAAGCTAATAATTATAGGACACTTTCTACATCCCACATGTTATACATGGATTACATCATTTAATCCTTAAAGCAAAGCCATCGTTTTGTGTATGAGAAAGGTAGAGTATAGAAAGCAAATCAATTTATGTCATACAACCAGAAGGCAATAGGATTGAGATCTGAACTGGGTAGCCAGGTTCCACGTATACCTCACAAACTACAACTCATGGTCTAGTCTCACTAACCATTCACAGTGGCGTTTAGTCATTTAACACTGGTGGTGCTTTAGGGCTAAGACTGTTTCTTTGAAACATGGAAAAGGTCTTGCCTGTGCTTAGATTTGGTGTTGAGCAACAGGGAGAATGCGGGCTTCCTATCCACTGTTCCCTGTCTCAACACGTCTCTGCCAGCTCTGCAAAAAAATTCAACACTTCCACAAAAGACCAGTGAAGGAAATCAAATTGTTTCACCCCACAACATACTCCCTTTGACATATTTCAAGATGGCTATTCAGAAGGGCTGGAAATACAAGAATAGCTGCAAAGCTGTCTTTTGTGGAGCCTTGTATCCGTAGAGAAAATCCGCATTGATGCAGCCCTGCTTTCTCAGAGGCCCTCCCTTGTCCTGATCTAGGAAAGAAGAACTGAGAGTATGATGCTTTTAGAGGACTTTAGAGGCCTGAAAGAGGGCTGCGACCTGTGAGGTGTGACCTACATAATAAGACCCCTTCGCCAGCCAGGCCTCCTCTTCTCCCCCTAAACAGGTTACAAGAGGCCTTCACTTCTGTTTTGCCAGGATCCAAGCCCCATTCTTCCTGTAACCTCAAGATGGTATATAAGCTTCTGTACCTCAAGGGGTGGGGGTTGCAGTAATCACTCTATGATTTCCCTCCGCGAATGTTAATAAGTTGGTATGCCATTTCTTCTACTAATCTGCCTTTTGTCAGTTGATTTTCCAGGGAACTGTCAGAGGGCGAAGGGAAAGATTTCCAGCTTCGAGGGAAGGCAAGGGGTTCAGCAATCATCCTGCTTTGTTTTTTCTTCCTTGAATTACTTATGAGTTTGTTTTGAGACGGGATCTCACTCTGTCACCCAGGCTGGAGTGCAGTGGTGCCATCTCAGCTCACTGCAACCTCTGCCTCCTGGGTCCAAGCAATTCTCCTGCCTCAGCCTCCCAAGTAGCTGGGATTACAGGTGCCTTCCCCCGACACCTAGCTAATTTTTGTATTTTTAGTAGAGATGGAGTTTCACCATGTTGTCCAAGCTGGTCTCAAACTCCTGACCTTAAGTGATCCACCTGACTTGGCCTCCCAAAGTGCTGGGATTAAGGTGTGAGCCACTGTCCCCAGCCAAATTACGTATGAGTTCTGTCACCAGAAACAAAAGTTGGCTCTTCTGTATTTTCCACACAGGCCCCCAAGGAGTTAAAAGACAAAAATCATTTTCCAGTTTCTCTGGCTTCAAGCCTGATTCCCAGACGGGATCCAACACTATGTGCCATCCAAATGCCTGTCAGCAAGACAGTCATTATGTACTCTGGCATATAGTACTGAGGCGGTCTTGGGCAATGTTGTTACAGCATTATGTTATAATTATACCCGGCCTTGTTTCCTGCACATCTCACAGATACTTATACACCAGTGGGGTGTTAGCTGACAATCATTCTGAACAAGCCCAGACAAAGGAGTAATAGCGGTAACCTGAGGAACTTCTGAAGAAATACACAGCTAAGGTCTGAGAATGTTCAGCCAGTTCAATAGCCTCTTACAGGCAAGTCTAATGGCAGGCGGCATTCCTACCTTTTCCTGTTCTTTGACCTTTTTGCCCTCTTTTGTCCTGTCCAGAACAATGTCACTTAACTCCTCTGTATTTCTCCCCTGCCCCTCTTTGCCAAGATGGAGTTTCACTCTTGTTGCCCAGGCTGGAGTGCAATGGTGCCATCTTGACCTCCACCTCCCAGGTTCAAGCGATTGTCCTACCTCAGCTCCCGAGTAGCTGGGATTACAGGTGCCTGCCACCACGCCCAGCTAATTTTTGGTACTTTTAATACAGACTGGGTTTCATGATGTTGACCAAGCTGGTCTTAAACTCCTGACCTCAGGTAATCCACCCGCCTTGGCCTCCCAAAGTGCTGAGATTACAGGTGTGAGCCACCATGCCCAGCCTTTTTTTTTTTTTTTTTTTTGAGACAGGGTCTTGTTCTGTCGCCCAGGCTGGAATACAGTGGCACAAGTACAGATCACTGCAGTCTTGACCTCCCAGGCTCAAGTGATCCTCCTACCTCAGCCTCTGGCGTAGCTGGGATTATAGGCACATGCTACCATATCTGACTAATTTTTGTATTTTTTGTAGAGACGACGTCTCACCATGTTGGCCAGGCTGGTCTTGAACTCCTGGCCTCAGGTGATCCACCTGCCTCAGCCTCCCAAGGTGCTGGGATTACAGGTATGAGCGAGCCACTGTGCCTGGCCAAAAGTTTGTAACACTGGGGGAAATTCTTACAATCCTCCATTACCCCTGACCCCCACTCCAGTACCACCCCACCTTCCAAAAGGGTTCAAAGGCTTAAGGAGCTGAAAGTTGGGGTGCTGTTTGTTAGAACTGCAAGGGAGGGGCCTATCTACCCACTGCCCTCTTGCTCCTCCCCTGAGATGGGAAGAAAGTGCTTGTGTTATGGTCAGGCGCACCCTGGTCTCAGCCAGACTAGATGGAATTCTGGGAAAACGTTCCCACCGAAATTCAGAAAAGTGGTAAGGAGCAAGCTCCTGAGGGAAGAATCTAGGTGGTGGTGGGGGTGTGTGTGTGTGGTTTACATTCCAGTCTGTATTTTAAGAAGTTTCCAAGCTGATTTTAATTAACCTCCAGCTGAAACTTGCTAAACAAGTTTTGCAACCCAGGTTATTATGTTAGTATTTTTCCGGATATATTGTCCTAGGTTTGAATTTCATGACGTTTATTATTCTTTCTAACTGCAACTCAGTGGGGAAAAGCCGAGTGTACCTTTTAAGAGCTAAGTATTTCCTGGTAATGACCTGTAGGAAAGAATGACATTTCCATAACAGTTGGACCAAGAGAAGAAGTGAGAATTTAAAGTTGACATTTGCAAGTGATAAAAGCCAAAACCAAAAGTATTCTTTTAAAGAATATGCCTTTCTTTTAATGAAATATATACAAGTCTTGATTCAGATGATAATTTTCTGAGATTTACCTTTTAAAACAAGCCCTTAGGTTTCTTATGCTCCAACCCCTATGGGCCAGATTCCAAACAACTTGTTTCTTTCAAGTCTACTCTAATGAGGTCTGCCTCCTAGAGACTATTTCTCTCACGAACAAAACAAAACAAAAAAAGAGACACTCTCTCTCTCTGATGGAGTTTTGCTCTTCCTGCCCCGGCTGGAGTTTAATGTTTTGATGGCCGATCTCCACTCCACAACCTTCTGCCTGCTGGGTTCAAGCAATTCTCTACCTCAGCCTCCCAAGTAGCTGGGATTACAAGCGCCTGCCACCATGCCCAGCTAATTTTTGTATTTTCTTAGTACAGATGGGGTTTCACCATGTTGACCAGGCTGGTCTTGAACTCCTGTCCTCAGGTGATCTGCTCACCTTGGCCTCCCCAAGTGCTGGGATTACAGGCATGAGCCACTGCGCCTGACCATGATTATTTTTAATGGGTACCACATGATCTCTCTGGAACTGAGAAGAGCAGACTTTGGGGAAATGAGAAAAGATGTAGTAGGATGCTGCCCCAAAGCCTCCTAGCCTTCAGAATAATCACTTGACATGATCTCTTACATTCTAGGTCATTTATATAAGCTTCTGCCCCAAGCATATAGGAGTCATCTAGTTTAGGGCCATCAAACTGGGAAACATTTACTGCTTGAGGTTTACAAGAGCATTCCAGGGTACTGAGTTTTAAGGAAATTGGGTTCCAAACCTCAACTTCTATATATACTCTTCCCTGGAAATGATCTGCCTGCAAATGCGCCTTAGCTTAAGAGGTCACACTTGGGCCGGTCGCAGAGGCTTATACCTGTAATCCCAGCACTTGGGGAGGCCAAGGTGGGAGGATCCCTTGAGCCCAGGAATTTGAGACCAGCCTGGGCAATATAGTGAGACCTTGTCTCTGAAACAGAAAGAACTTTAATAATAATAAAAGGTCACACTTGGTTCCTCTTGCCTCTCTCCTCTTTCCTAAACACACTTCTTGGTCCGATGGGGTGGCTCATGGCTGCACTCTTTTTATTTCTTTATTTATTTTTCAGACCGAGTCCCTCTTTGTTGCCCAGCCTGGAGTGCAGTGGTGTGATCTCAACTCACTACAACCTCCGCCTCCCAGGTTCAAGTGATTCTCCTGCCTCAGCCTCCCGAGTAGCTGGAATTACAGGCGCCCGCCACCACACCCAGCTAATTTTTGTATTTTTAGTAGAGACAGGGTTTCACCATGTTGGCCAGGCTGGCCTCAAACTCCTGACCTCAGGTGATCCACCTGCCTTGGCCTCCCAAAGTGCTGGGATTACAGGTGTGAGCCACTGTGCCTGACCTCGGCTGTACTCTTAACACTTTGGGAGGCGGAGGTGGGTAGAGGGCTTGAGCCCCGGAGTTCAAGACCAGCCTGGGCAACACAGTGAAACTCCTATCTCTAAAATAAATAAATAAATAAATAAATGCCCTTCTCCTACCTTACTAAAGAAGGGTGTATTCCTAACCCGCCCTAAATGTTAGCAGAGGGTGCTACCCCCAAGGTGTAAAAACCTCTGGGCACCAAAAAAAGAATAATTCAGGAACGTACAGCTCTCAAGGGAAGAGCTCCCTGAGAGTTGAGACCCCTTCTCAGATTGCTTAGGTAGGAGCATGTACTGGGGTTTTATTTCAAGTTCCACAAAGAAAGAAGCTTCTGAGCACGTCAATTCAAAGATTTCTTTCTTGGTGGAGATAAAGGGGATACAATGAACTATGGGTTACAGAGTCTCAGCCGCCAGGCAGCTGGGGGGAAACCATAACTTTCCAGAAAAAGATTATTCAATCATTATATCAGGATAGCTAGCTGATTACCTGGGGAATAGACTAAATTACCTCAGCCCTAAAAGTTCTCTTCTAGATTAAGTTCAGGACAATTTTCTTTCTCAAGACCTGAATAAAGAGAGCTTTGGCTAAAAAAAGAAAGAAGAGAAAAGAAAAAGAAAATGGCAACTTTTACTCCAGGTGACAAACTTTTTTCTTTGAGACAGGGTCTCACTCTGTCACTCAGCCTGGAGTGCAGTCGCCAGATCACGGCTCGCTGCAACCTCAACCTTCCTGGCTCAAGTGATCCTCCCACTTTAGTCTTCTGAGTAGCTGGGACTACAGGTGCATATCACCATGCCTGGCTAATTTTGTTATTCTAATTTTTGTATTTTTTTTCTTTTTAGAGACAGGGTTTCGCCATGTTGCCCGTGGCTGGTCTTTAACTCCTGACCTCAAGTTTTCTGCTCACCTAGCCTCCCAAAGTGCAAGGATTAAAGGCATGAGCCACTGTGCCTGGCCTGCACCATCATTTACGAGTTAGTCTGATTTCACTGATTGGTTTGATAGTAAGGACTGGCTTTGTCATTAGGTTATAGAATGGGCACTTTTCATTAACAGAACAAGCTAAATGAGCTGCGCCAAGATTCTGAAGCAATAGAAATAGATTCTGTTTTTAAAGGAGTTTTGCTCTTGTGGCCCAAGCTGGAGTGCAATGGCATGATCTCGGCTCACTGCAACCTCTGCCTCCGGGGTTCAAGTGATTCTCCTGCCTCAGCATTCCAAGTAGCTGGATTACAGGTGTGTACCACCACACCCAGCTAATTTTTCATATTTTTAGTAGAAACGGGATTCACCATGTTAGGCAGGCTGGTCTTGAACTCCTGATCTCATGATCTGCCCACCTCGGCTTCCCAAAGTGATGGAATTATACTTGTGAGCCACCTCTCCCGGCCTCAAAATTCTTTTAGGGCATATGTGAGCAAAAATGTTTGAACAAAACTGAAACACTATAATCACTGCATTGACATAGGACTCCCATTTCTATTGTTCCTGGGTGGGCATCAGTCAGCATCTGCTTGAACACATTCAATGATGGGGAAATTACTACCTACATGGTAGCTCAAAGCAGCGTTTGAATGTTGTATTTGTCAAAACCTTCAGCCAGCGTGCAGTTGAAAGCTTCCTCTGCTGTTTGCATTCACCCAATCGTGGCCTTAATTCTGCCCTGCTGAAGCAGGAGTACTGCCTCATTCTCTGAACAGGCTTTTGATGATCTGAAGATAGTTAAGTCAGGTATCCAGTCCTTCAATCATTCTTTATTAAATGTAATTTCTTGGCCGGGCACTATTCTTTGAAGATCTCTGATCCCCTGCATCTAATTAACTCCTACCTACTCTTCCTCAACTCTCAACATTTTTTTTTAGATGGAGTCTTGCTCTGTCGCCAAAGCTGGAGTGCAGTGGTGCGATATCGGCTCACTGCAGCCTCCGCCTCCTGGGTTCAGGCAATTCTTCTGCCTCAGCCTCCCGAGTAGCTGGGACCACAAGTGTGCGCCCCCTCGCCCAGCTAATTTTTTTTTGTATTTTTATTATATTACTATTTTCTTTTGAGATGGAGTTTCGCTCGTTTCCCAGGCTGTAGTGCAATGGCACAATCTTGGCTCACTGCAACCTCTGCCTCCCAGGTTCAAGGGATTCTCCTACCTCAGCCTCTCAAGTAGCTGGGATTACAGGCATGCACCACCACGCCTGGCTATTTTGGTTTTTTTTAGTAGAGATGGGGTTTCTCCATGTTGGTCAGGCTGTTCTCGAATTCCTGACCTCAGGTGATCCAACTGCCACGGCCTCCCAAAGTGCTGGGATTATAGGTGTGAGTCACCGCACCCAGCCTTTTTTGTATTTTTAGTAGAGGTGGGGGGTTTCACCATGTTGGCCAGGCTGGTCTCGAACTCCAGACTGTAAGTGATCCTCCCGCCTTGGCCTCCAAAAGTGCTGGGATTACAGGTGTGAGCCACCATGCCCAACCCCTCAGCTCTCAGCTTAATGTCACTTCCTGCAATGTGTCCATTCTACAGAGGGAAAAAGGGAAAGGCAGTGGGTAAAAAAATCACAGCCTTTCCTCATACTGCTTGGTCGTTTTTGTTTTTTAAATTCTGAAGAAAGTCATCGCCAAGCACTTCCACCTACATTTCACTGGCTGAATTGTGTCACCTGGCAACCCCTAGCTGTACAGGAGTCTGGAAATTCTAGTATTTTGCTTTCCAGTTTCTCTAGTAGAAAAAGTCAGGTGTGTAAAGTGAGCAAAGTGATAAAACATATATTCTAAAAAGTAATTTAGGGCTGGGTGCAGTGGCTCATGCCTGTAATTCTAGCACTTTGAGAGGCCAAGGTGGTAGGACTCTTGAGGCCAGGAGTTTGAGACCAGCCTGGGCAACATAGTAAGACTCTGTCTCTACAAAGAATTAAAAAAATAGCTGAGCATGGTGGCACATGCCTGTAGTTCTAGCTACTTGGGAGGCTGAGGCAGGAAGATTCCTTGAGCCCAGGAGTTTGAGGCTACTATTGTGCCACTGCACTTCAACCTGGGTGACAGAGCAAGACCCTGCCTTTAAAACACTAACTAAATAAATGAAAATAAAAATAAAAAGTAGGCCAGGCGCAGTGGCTCATGCCTATAATCCCAGCACTTTGGGTGGCCAAGGTGGGATGATTGCTTAAGCCCAGGAGTTTGAGACCAGCTTTGGCAACATGGCAAGACCTGATCCCAATTTAAAATTGTAAAAACCAATAAAAGTAAAAAGTAATTTGAAAGACTATGAGGTAAACCAAATAATCAACTAACAAAGTAGTTATTTAAAAAACAAAATAAGACTAGGCTTGGTGGCTCACGCCTGTAATTCCAGCACTTTGGGTGGCCAAAGCAGGAGGACTGCCTGAGAGTTCAAGACCAGCCTGCACAACACAGTGGGACCCTGTCTCTACAAAAAATAAAAAATAAAAATAAAAACAAGGCCTCCAAAAACCTTTGACACTGTGTAAAGCTATGCTGTTTTCTAATCGAGTTAAAGGAAAAGCAGTTCACAAAAAATTCAGACTCTAAAGAAATACAGGCCAGAGAACGATCCAAGATGGCCGATCGCTAACATTCCGAGATTGCAGCTCTCAGGGAAGGCGCTGAGAACTAGAGGACGCCACACTTTCAGACAAAGTCTGGTCGCTCACGGAGCAGAAGATCCCCCAGTGGTGGAAACACACGGGTCGCCAGCGTGAATCTCGTGGCCGGCGCAGCGGTTCCGCCCGCACCTCGGCGCGGCAGCTCTCGGAGCAGAATAAACACATTTGGAGAACCTGCACGGGCCCCCAACACAATACCAGAGCCCGGCGCAGCGGCAGTGACGGCACCTCGGCGCGGCAGCGCTCGGCGCAGAGTAAACGGGAAGGGTTCCCCTTCTGACCGAGGTTTGGAGCCCCGGGAAGGCAGAGTCGCCTACTACGGACACAAGAAGGAAGCCAGACAGGAGAATCCTGGGCAGAAAAGCACCATCAGTTTTAACGCCGCTGCTCTGGCCCTGGGAACTAACAACCTGGACGTCCACTCAAGAGACCTAATCTGAAAGTTGGTAATTTCAAAGACGACAGGAGGATAAATTTGCAATGATGGGAAGAAACCAGCGTAAAAAAGCTGAGAATACTCAAAGTCAGAACGCCTCTCCCTCTAAAGATGATCACAGTTCCACATCGACAATGGAACAAGGCTTGATGGAGAACGAGCGCATCCTGATGACAGAATCACTCTTCGAGGAATGGATAATAACAAACTTCGGTGAGTTAAAAGAACATGTTGTAGCCCAACGTAAAGAAACTAGGAACTTTGAAAAGAGGTTTGATGAAATCCTATTGAGAATAGACAACTTAGAGAGGAGTATGAGTGAATTAATGGAACTGAAGAATACAATACAGGAACTCCGAGAAGTATGCACAGGTTTAAACACTCGAATTGTTCAAGCAGAAGGGATATCAGAGGTCAAAGTCCAATTTAATGAAATAAAATGTGAAGAAAAGATTAGAGAAAAAAGGATAAAAAGGAATGATCAAAGTCTCCAAGAAATGTGGGACTATGTGAAAAGACCAAATTTACATTTGATAGGTGTACCTGAATGCGACGGAGAGAATGAATCCAAGCTGGAAAATACCCTTCAGGATATTATTCAGGAAAATTTTCCTGAACTAGCAAAGCAGGTCAATATTCAACCCCAGGTAATACAGAGAACACCACAAAGATATTCCTCAAGAAGAGCAACCCCAAGGCACATAATCGTTAGATTCACCAGGGTTGAAACGAAGGAGAAAATACTAAGGGCAGCCAGAGAGAAAGGTCAGGTTACCCACAAAGGCAAGCCTATCAGACTTACAGCAGATCTCTCAGCAGAAACTCTACAAGCCAGAAGAGAGTGGGGGCCAATATTCAACATCCTCTAAGAACAGAACCTTCAGCCCAGAATTTCATATCCAGCCAAACTAAGCTTCACAACTGAAGGAAAAATAAAATCTTTTATGAACAAGCAAGAACTCAGAGATTTTATTACCACCAGGCCTGCTTTACAAGAGCTTCTGAAAGAGGCATTACACACAGAAAGAAACAACCAGTATTAGCCTTTCTAAAAATACACCATAAAGTAAAGAGCACCAACATAAAGAAGAATTTATACCAACGAATGGATAAAACAGCCGGTCAACATCAAATGGCAGTAACCCTAAATTTAAATTGACTAAATCCCCCAATCAAAAGACACAGCCAAAACCCAATGGCATGTTACATCCAGACCTGTTTCACATGCAAGGATACACAAAGACTCAAAACAAAGGGATGGAGAAAGATTTACCAACCAAATGGAGAGCAAAAATAAATAATAAATAAATAAAAAGCAGGAGTTGCAATTCTCGTATCGGATAAAATAGATTTTAAAGCAACAAAGATACAGTGGTAAAAGGATCAATGCAACAACAAGAGCTAACGATCCTAACACCCAGATACGAGACTTAGATTCAATGAGACAGAAAATTAATAAGGATATCAAGGACTCGAACTCAGATCCGGAACAAGTAAACTTAATAAATATTTATAGAGCTCTCCACTTCAAATACACAAAATATACATTCTTGTCAATACCACATCACACCTACCCATAAGTTTAAATGAAACATTGATTGGCCATTATTATACCCTTTTTTTTCAAAATAAAGCAATATTTCCATTTACTCTCCCTCTTTTTCTTCCTCTTTCTTCCTCTCCTTTACTTATTTTATTTTTTTTCTTTCCTTCTCTCAAAAAAAAAGAAATCAACTTGTAAACCTCTAGATCCAGGTCCGCAATGTCTCTCTCATTGCTTGATTTCCTTCCTTCCCTTCCCTCCCTCCCTCCCTGCTTCCTCCCTTCCTTCCTTCCTTCATCCCTTCCTTCCTCCCTACCGTCCTTCTTCCCTCCCTTCCTGCCTTCCTCCCCCCCCAAAAAAAAAAAAAAAAAAAAAGGAATACAGGCCAGGTGCAGTGGCTCAAGCCTGTAATCCCAGCACTTTGGGAGGTTGAGGCGGGTGGATCACGAGGTCCAGAGATCAAGACCATCCTGGTCAACATGGTGAAACCCCGTCTCTACTAAAAATACAAAAAAAATTAGCTGGGCACGGTGGCGCATGCCTGTAATTCCAGCTACTCGGGAGGCTGAGGCAGGAGAATTGCTTGAACCCAGGAGGCGGAGGTTGCGGTGAGCCAAGATCGCGCCACTGCACTCCAGCCTGTGTAACAAGAGCGAAACTCCGTCTCAAAAAAGAAATACAAAGTAGTATATATGGCCTAATATTACTTTGTTCTTAAAATTTTCCAGTGACTTTTCTTCCCACTTCAAACTCCAACCACCCTATCCCAAAATGTCAAATGTGACTTGCAGGTTTTCTAATCAGCATGTAAGTCAGAAATTCTAAAAATGCATTTTAAATTGTGAATCACACCATTACATGACTGTCTATAGAGCCATTTAATTTTGAAGGCAAGTTAATTTTAAAGATACTTACACACAATGTTCAGTTGATTATGCTTAAGATAGTTTTCTTCTGGTGATTCAGCATGATTCTTTTAAACAAATTACGTACTTTGCTTGCCTTGTGTTACATTGGCAGTTTCATTTCCTGTTAAGAAAACATCAGAACTCAGAGAAACCTTTGCCTTTATTATTCAAGTACTGAAAATAAACAAAAATATAAAATACACATATAGGCTGGGCAAGGTGGCTTACACCTGTAATCCCAGCACTTTGGGAATTCGAGACCAGCCTGGGCAACATGGTAAAACCCCATCTCTACTAAAAATACAAAAATTAGCTGGGTGTGATGGCACACACTTGTAATCCCACTTACTCAGGAGGCTGAGGCAGGAGAATCCCTTGAGCCCAGGAGGCAGAGGTTGTAGTAAGCCGAGATCGTGCCAATGCACTCCAGCCTAGGCAACAGAGTGAGAGTCCATCTCGAAAAGTAAAATAAAACACACACATATATACTTGGGGACAGATATAGTAAATATGTTTTCTGGATGATTTAAAGGTTTAGAAGGGGATTATTTGTTCTAACTGAAAAAAAACCCTTTTAATATGAATTATTTATATTTTGGAAGACTTCTTTTTGAAGCAGTTGTGGCTGATACTAATGGATTCATGTCTAACTTCTTTCATTTTATAAAACAGAATCATATCATCATCACAATCTACACACTCCCCCCTATACTGTTAGTCTGGAGGAAGTCTGGGGTGGTTTCTGGGATAACAGGCCCAATTATCCCAGTATATGTTGCATAGGGCATCCTAACAACTTTTAGGAAAGGTTTTTATTATTAGTGCTTTGTTTTAGAAAAAGTCCAAAGCAAGGCCAGGCATGGTGGTGGCTCATGCTTGTAATCCCAGCACTTTGTGAGGCTGAGGCGGGCAGATTACTTGAGGTGGGGAGTTTGAAACCGGCCTGACCAACATGGAGAAACCTGTCTTTACTAAAAGTACAAAATTAGCCAGGCAGACGTGGTGGCACGTGCTTGTCATCCCACCTACTGGGAAGACTGAGGCAAGAGAATCTCTTGAACCCAGGAGGCAGAGGTTGTGGTGAGCCGAGATCATTGTCATTACACTCTAGCCTGGGCAACAAGAGTGAAACTCTGTCTCAAAAACAAAAAGAAAAAAAAAACTCCAAAGCAAGACATAGTTAAGAGTCCAAAGAATAAGGAAGATGAAGAGAAAGAGAAAGCAGTGAAAAACAGAATCACATGATTTACAAGCAGGACAAGGGGAGCGAGCAGGAAAAAAAACACAGGAGTTGTCAGAAACTGTGGGGAAACTGTGCTGAACAGCAGGGGCTGAGAAATGAGCAACATATTAGCCTTTTTTTTTCTTTTATTTTTTTTTTTTCAAATTTTGAGACGGAGTCTCACTCTGTCACCCAGGCTGGGGTGCAATGGCACTATCTCGGCTCACTGCAACCTCTGCCTCCTGGGTTCAAGCGAATCTCCTTCTTCAGCCTCTCGAGTAGCTGAGATTACAGGCATCAGTCACCTTGCCCAGCTAATTTTTTTGTATTTTAGTAAAGACAGGGTATCACCACGTTGGCCAGGAACTCCTGATGTCAGGTGATCCACCCGCCTCAACCTCCCAAAGTGCCCCGAATTTCCTTTCATTCATTTAGAGAACTCCTCTATTGCTTGCATGGTTTCCTGGTAAAATGATCAGTCCTGCCCCTCTCCAGGACCCTCCCAAGGAGCTGGCTCAGGGCTGGGTAAATTGGGTAAAGCCAGGATTTCATGGCTACCACTATTTCACAATAGTTCACAAGCTGGAGGCTATAGCCTGGGGCTGTTGGCTGTCATCTTCCTTGCCTTGAGGGTGTGCCTGCTACAAAATACAGCTGAAGGGTGGCAGAATACTCTATGCCAAAATATGCCAGCATGATGTAAGGATCACCTCAAGCTAAAGGCACTTGAAAAACAGCAGATGCAAGAAGGGCATTCTAATCTCGCCTTTGCTTCTTGCAAACAAGAAAAAGAAACTCCCATGTGAACATGCCCTCCCTGTACCAGAAAAAAGGTAACATTCTTCACAGCTCAGAGAATCCTGTACAAACATATTTCATGAAACTAATTCTTACCTTCCTTTAACAAACTCCCTACATAATTTACTTTTCCACAATAGCCTCTCTTTGTTCAACCTAACACAAAAGCATGTTGGGTTTGTCACTTCTTTGGGTCTTCATTTCCTTCCCAGGGCTCCTGAGTCACTTAAAACTTACATTAAATTTCTATGCTTTTCTTCTGTTAACCTGCTTTATGTCAATTCATTCTCAGGCCCAGCCAGGACACTAAGAGAAGAGAGCTTTGACTTTCCTACACAGCCAAGACCTGTGGAAATCAGAGCCTGGCACTGACAGAACAGCACAGCAGTTTATGATGTTTCTTTGCAATATTGGCTCACTGCAACCTCGACCTCTTGGGTTCAAACGATCCTCCCATCTCAGCCTCCCTACTATGCCTGGCTAATTTTTGTATTTTTTGTAGAGACAGTGTCTCCCTATGTTGCCCAGGCTGGTATTGAACTCCTGATCTCAAGCAATCTGTCCACCTAGGCCTCCCAAAGTACTGGGACTATAGGTGTGAGCCACCAAGCCTGATCTATTTCTTTTTTTCGGAAATTCCTACTCTGTTCTCAGTCCTTGAATTCCCAGCACAAGACTCTACCCCAGGTCTCAGTGATCAGTCCCACTCAGAACTGTACCCCTTACTTACAGACTGACCCATATTCCTTAATAGATCACATGGCATGGCTTTCCTCCCTGCCTGGGTCCTAAACAGCTTGCTAGCATGTCATGTTATGTCTTTTTCTGCCTCCCACCTTTCACTGCACCCGCAGGCCTGGCATGTAATAGAGTACCAGATAAGACTTGGTAAATTTGATTGATTCTTTTCTTATGATAGAAACTATAATACAGCGAGGATGTTTTTCTTTTCTTTCTTTCTTTTTTTTTTTTTTTTTTTGAGATGGTGTCTTGCTCTGTCATCAGGTTGGAGTGCTGTGGCCCAATCTTCGCTCACTGCAACCTCCGCCTCCTGGGTTCAAGCAATTCTCCTGCCTAGCTCTCTGGAGTAGCTGGGATTACAGGCACGTGCTGCCACATTTTAAATCGAGACAGGGTTTCACCATGTTGGCCAGGATGATCTCAATCTCCTGACCTCATGATCCACCTGCCTCGGCCTCCCAAAGTGCTGGTATTACAGGTGTGAGCCACTGCGCCCTGCTGAAAATGTATTTCTAATACATGATTACATGGGCAGCTACTTGAGGAACAACATTTACTGCACATAACTTACATTATCTCGTTTAATCTGTACATGCAATTTATGAGGTAGATACTCAAGTTTATGACCTTGGAATGTTGAACTGAGTTGTAAACTGAAATGAAAACAAGTACCTCTGATTCCAAATTCTGTGTAAGAAAACGACTGCCCATGGGCAGGCCTGGTGGTTCTCACCTGTAATCCCAGCACTTTAGGAGGCCAAGACGGGCGGATCACCTGACCTCAGGAGTTTGAGACCAACCTGGCCAACATGGTCAAACCCCATCCTACAAAAAATATAAAAATTAGCTGGGCGTGGGCAGGTCCCTGTAATCCCAGCTATTCAGGAGACTGAGGCAGGAGAATCGCTTAAACCCAAGGAGGCGGAGGTCGTAATGAGCTAAGATAGTGGCACTGCACTCCAGCCTGGGTGACATAGCAAGACTCCATCTCAAAAAAAGAAAGAAAAAAATGACTGCCCATAAAGGCTCCTCTTCACCCACTCGCACCAGCTAATAAGCAAACTTGTACCATATCATTATGTCCAGAATCTCAGCGGTAAAGGGCATTCAAGGACAAAGACATGCTAAATAAACTGCGACAAATTCTCCCCTTGAGTTTTGTCAAATCCATTTCCCTAGCAGCAAGACACGTGATTCAGCGTAGGAAAAACTAACCACTGGTACAAACACACATTTGCTTAGAGAGCCTTAGGCCAACCTTAATTACCCTGCCTACAAAGGAGAGGCCTCCACTGAGAGGTGGGAGGAGGGAAAACAAGCTAGTTGTTGGGACTGGAACCTTCCAGAACCACAGCTGTAGCCCTTAACAGGACAGCTGACCTGCGCCTTTCATTTGCTTTGACTTCATATATGAGTTTAATTCCAAAGTTGCAAATAACAGGAAATGAACCACAGCGTTAGCCAGTTAACATCAAAGGTAGAAGACCAGCAGGCAGACTGTTAAAAGAATTAAGAGTAAACATTCTGGTGAGTCATGTTCAGTACTCACTAGAAGGAAAACTGCGTGGGAACCTACAAGTGGATATTCCAAGTAAGAGCCTACCTGGAGCTCTTTGAAACGTGTCAAGTTCTGGCCAAGTGCAGTGGCTTCCGCCTGTCATCCCAGCATTTTGGAAGGTCGAGGCAGGGAGACTGCTTGAGGCCAGGAGTTCGAGACCAGCCTGACCAATATAGTGAAACCCCCATCTCTACTAAAAATACAAAAATTAGCTAAGCCTGGTGGCGCATGCCTGCAATCCCAGGTATTAAGAGGCTGAGACAGGAGAATCACTTGAACCTGGGAGGTGGGAGTTGCAGTGAGCCGACAGAGACTCCATCTCAAAAAAACAAAACAAAAAAAGAGATTGAACCCTTTGTGTGTGTGGGGGGTGTGTATTTTAATAAACAATCAGAGTACTTTGGCATAAAAGTATAGCACAGCAGAACTCAATCAAGATTTTCCTTCAGTCGGGCGCAGTGGCTCACGCTGTAATCACAGCACTGTGGGAGGCCAAGGTGGGTGGATCATGGGGTCAGGAGATCAAGACCAGCCTGGTCAACAGGGTGAAACCCCCATCTCTACTAAAAATACAAAGAATTAGCCGGGCATGGTGGCGCGCACCTGTAATCCCAGCTCCTCTGGAGGCTGAGGCAGGAGAATTGCTTGAGCCTGAGAGGCAGAGGCTATGGTGAGTGGAGATTACGTCATTGCACTCCAGCCTGGGTGACAGAGCAAGACTTCATTTAAAAAAAAAGTTTCCTTCTTAATAGCACCATCTGTCTGAACAAAAGTACACATAATATTAGCAATAAAAATATTTATGTAATGGTGAGCATGCAGGAGCTTTGCTTTCTGTCTAATTTCACTTGTTTAATAATTAAAAAGAGCTCCAAAGGATAGAAAGTAGATTTCTAATTCCTCTTTATCTCTGAGAATTCATTCTAGTAGAAGAAATGAAGTTTGATGAGAAGAGACCAAAAACAGTACAAAGAAGTAAAAAATCATAGATTGAAAATGAAGCTAAATTTTGAAGAGTCTGATCTCAAAATGAAAGGCTCACTGCTAGAAGGTTGCTATAATTTCATTTTGTAATTCAATTTGATACAAATTCTGCTCCACTCATTTTTTCTCATTGTCTGACAAAATATTGGTGTTTCCTTGACGTACACTTTTTTTTTTGAGACAGAGTCTCACTCTGTCGCGCAGACTGAAATGCAGTTACGTGAACTCGACTCACAGCAACCTCAGCCTCCTGGGTTCAAGTGATTCTCCTGTCTCAGCCTCCTGAGTAGCTTGGACTACAGGTGCACACCACCACACCCGGCTAATTTTTGTATTTTTAGTAGAGATGGGGTTTTACTATGTTGGTCAGGCTGGTCTCGAATTCCTGACCTCAGGTGATCTGCCCACCTTGGCCTCCCAAAATGCTAGGATTACAGGTGTGAGCCACTGTACCCAGCCTGACATACACTTCTTAACCAGCAAACAGGTTAAAATGTACATATCTGGCCGGGTGTGGCGGCTCACGCCTGTAATCCCAACACTTTGGGAGGCCAAGGCAGGTAGATCGCAAGGTCAGGAGATAGAGACCATCCTGGCCAACACAGTGAAATCCCGTCTCTACTAAAAATACAAAAATTAGCCGGGTGTCATGGTGTGCACCTGTAGTCCCAGCTACTTGGGAGGCTGAGGCAGGAGAATAGCTTGAACCCAAGAGGCAGAGGTTGCAGTGAGCTGAGATTGTACCACTGCACTACAGCCTGGGTGACAGAGCGAGACTTCGTCTCAAAAAAAAAAAAAATAAAAAAGGGGCCGGGCCCAGTGGCTCACGCCTGTAATCCCAGCACTTTGGGAGGCCAAGGCGAGTAGATCACGAGGTCAAGAGATCGAGACCATCCTGGTCAACATGGTGAAACCCCATCTCTACTAAAAATACAAAAAATTAGCTGGGCATGGGTGGTGCATGCCTTTAATCCCAGCTACTCAGGAGGCTGAGGCAGGAGAATTGCCTGAATGCAGGAGACGGAGGTTGCAGTGAGCCAAGATCGCACCATTGCACTCCAGCCTGGGTAACAAGAGCGAAACTCCGTCTCAAAATAAATAAATAAATAAAAATAGCCTGTAATCCCAGCACTTTGGGAGGCCGAGGTGGGTGGATCACGAGGTCGAGAGATCAAGACCATCCTGGTCAACATGGTGAAAACCCATCTCTACTAAAAATACAAAAAATTAGCTGAGCATGGGTGGTGCATACCTGTAATCCCAGCTACTCAGGAGGCTGAGGCAGGAGAATTGCCTGAACCCAGGAGGCAGAGGTTGCGGTGAGCCGAGATCACGCCATTGCACTCCAGCCTGGGTAACAAGAGCGAAACTCCATCTCAAAAAATAAAAAATAAAAATAAAAATAAAAAAGGAAATCTTGTTACATACTATAACATGGATGAACCTTGAGGACATTATGCTAAGGGAAATAAGCCAGTCACAAAAAGACAAATGCTTTCTGATTCCACTTATGCAAGGTATCTAGAGTAGACAATTTTGTAGACACAGAGTTTAGAATAGTGGTTGCCAGGAGTTGGAGGGAGGGAGAAATGGGGAGTTATTTAATCAGTACAGAGTTTCAGTTTTGCGATATGAAAAAGTTCTGGAGAGCTGTCTCACAATGATTTGCATATAGTTAACCCTACTGAAAGATATACCTTAAAATGGTTAAGATGATATACTTTATGTGTTTTTTACCACATTAAAAAAAAAAAAAACTTGAGGCCAAGTGCAGTGGCTCACACCTGTAATCCCAGCACTTCAGGAGGCCAAGGCAGGTAGATCACCTGAGGTCAGGAGTTTGAGACCAGCGTGACCAACATGGAGAAACCCTGTCTCTACCAAAAATACAAAATTAGCCGGGCATGGTGGTGTATGCCTGTAATCCCAGCAGCTTGGGAGGCTGAGGCAGGAGAATCACTTGAACCCGGGAGGCGGAGGTTGCAGTGAGCCGAGATCGCACCATTGCACTCCAGCCTGGGCGACAAGAGCGAAACTCCTTCTCGAAAAAAAAAAAAAAATCTTGGTTTCAAACATCAGAAACAGAATCTAGGTAACTCAAGAAAAGAAAATTTTGGAAATCTGTATCTGACCACTCACAGAATCTCTGGGAAGATTAAAGATCCAAACTCAGCCAATAAGCCAATAAGAACAAGAAAGACTGGGAATTATGAAATGGGATGTTCCCTTGAAGTCTGAGAGATATGCATGTTCCCTTGGCTGGGAAGCAGCCAGTAATAAATCTCAGGTTTGCAAATACCATGAAAAAAATTCAAAAAGAGGAAACCTGAACTAAAGGATGTCAAATGGTTTAAGCAGCAGGTGCACCCGGCTCTAAATTCTAAATTAGGGATGGGAAGGGACGTGCAATTGCAGATTATGAAACAATGAAAGGCATAGGACGCAATAGTACTCATAAAAGATCTTCCATTGTGATGTAAGTATTTTGATCTAAGTCTAAGTCTGTTCTCTCATTGTATTAAAAAGAAGTCTCTATTTGGCAGGGGCTAAAAACAAAATCTGATTCATATTGAATTTCTTCCCAAAAGTTACACAAAGGGAAGTAATAATGCCAACTGTGAGAATTGAAGTGAAAATCAGATCTCAGTCCAATCAGAACAACCAATGGGAACAATAGACAATAAATGTGACTCTAATGAAATTCATTTCTCAGCTGAAGGCACTGAGCCGATGTTTCTCTTGCTCTATTCTTAGTACTAAATCGAACTTTTTCCCTTTCAGGGAAACAGCTCCCTTCAGTTTGAAACAATAGATATTCACACCGCATTCCATATTTTATGGGTTCTCAGTGCTGGCTAAAGTGTTGTGACCTCCTCTCTTCCCCAACAAGATATGACCCACATTTCCTCTCTTCGAGTGGGGTCAGAGCTGTTTTAAGGACGTGTGTAAACTTGTAGTAAGAGGCCTCAGGAGCAGTACTGATAAAGTGTGGGCAGGTCCAAATTTGGGAAATGTGTAAAACCTGTAAAAATAGTCTTGCAGGTTTAACCCAACTGCAGGGTAAAATGAGAATTTATGACAATGGAAGGCAGAGATGACACCTATACCTATATTCCTTTGTATAATAATTTCTTTCTTTTTTTTTTGGAGATGGAGTCTTGATCTGTTGCCCAGGCTGGAGTGCAGTGGCACAGTCTCTGCTCACCACAACCTCTGCCTCCCAGGTTCAAGCCATTCTCCTGTCTCAGCCTCTCGAGTAGCTGGGATAACAGGTGCCTACCACCACACCCACTGTTTTTAGTAGAGATGGGGTTTCACCATGTTGGCCAGGCTGGTCTTGAACTCCTGACCTCAAGTGATCCCCCCACCCTCGGCCTCCCAAAGTGCTGGGATTACAGGCATGAGCTCCCATGCCTGGCCAGTAATTTCTATCTTCTTATGGAAAATACCTGATTAAACAGGACCTATAGTTGCAAGTGACAGAAACCAACTCAATCTAAGCAAAAAATAAATAAAATAAAAAATAAGGCTGGGCGTGGTAGCTCACGCCTGTAATCACAGCACTTTGGGAGGCTGAGGCAGGCAGATCACAAGGTCAGGAGTTTGAGACAGCCTGACCATTATGGTGAAACCTTGTCTCTACTAAAAATACAAAAATTAGCCGGGCGTGGTGGCCATGCCTGTAATCCCAGCTACTCAGGAGGCTGAGGCAGGAGAATCACTTGAACATAGGAGGCGGAATTTGTAGTGAGCTGAGATCACACCAGTGCACCACTGCACTCCAGCCTGGGTGACAAGAGCAAAACTCTGTCTCAAAAAAAAAAAAAAAAAAAAAAAAAAGGAATGTATTTGGTCCAAACAACTGGAAAGTCATTGGATCTGAATTTGGTCATGATTAGATCCAAGAGTAAACAGTCACCAGGCTCTTGTCATTCCATCCCTTGATTATGGAGGGGAATAAAGGTCAAACTCGCCCAAAGCACATGGAATGTATTTCTCAGTGGAAAGAGGGCTTATCAGATGAAGGGGAAATGAGTTCTGGGAAGACAGACACAGCAAATACCCACTAGACTGTGAGATTTTGAAGATTAAAAACCATGTCTTTTTTTTTTTTTGAGATGGAATCTTGCTCTGTTGCCCAGACTGGAGTGCAGTGGCACAATCTCAGCTCACTACAACCTTCACCTCCCAGGTTCAAGCGAGTCTCCTGCCTCAGCCTCCCAAATAACTGGGATTACAGGCACCGGCCACCACGCTTGGCTATTTTTGCATTTTTTGTAGAGACGGGGTTTCACCATGTTGGCCAGGCTGGTCTTGAACTACTGACCTCTAGTGATCTGCCCCCCCACCAAAGTGTTGGGTTTACAAGCATGAGCCACCGAGCCAGGCTAAAAACCACACCTTAACATTTTATCTCCAGTTCTATGCCTGCCATTTGATGACATTCAGTAAGTGCTGAATAAATAGGGCAAGTATATCTGGTATCTTTATACTGAATATATCAGAACAAGCTGATTCCCTAAATGCAAAGGGAATGAGTGAATGAACTGGATTCCCTAGTGACCATAACCACACCAGCTTTAGGCTGTTGTTGTAAAGGCTTTAGCTGGCTACCAAGTCTCTACTCTCTAATTCTCTCTCAGATTAAAAGAATCCCAGTTTTTCACTTCACATATTGCTTCCCAGCTGAAAGACTACATTTTTCAGATTCCATTGTAGCCAGGTTAAGTTACAGTCAATGAGTAAGCCGAAGTATTGGGTGGAACTTTGGGGAAGTCGTGGAAGGGAGGTGGCTGCCATGTACTCCTTCCTCTCTTATTCTATTCTGCTGCTTGGAACTATGATGTGATGGCTGGAGCTCCAGCAACCATTTTAGAACTTAAAGATGAAGACTATACCCCAGGAATGGCAGTGTGAAAAGCTGAAACAAGCCTGGGTCCCTTATGTCCCTGGAGCTGTCATACTAACCCTGGACTGCTTATGTATAAACTTCTTTTATTTGAGAAATAAATTATGTCTTTTTGCCATGAGTTTTAAGGTTCTACTACTCATATCTGAACCCAATTCTAACTGATAGAGCTGTGGTCACAAAAAACACAGAACTAACGGAGAGGTCTCAGACCTCACAGTCCCTTTCCCCTTCCCCTCCTCAAGGCATCAAACACAGTCTATGAAGAGTCCCTTCCTATGTAACTGTGAAGGCATACTCCCAGCTCCTGACTCCTCTTCCCTGCTTTTAGGAGCCAGTGCAGTGCCATGGTGCTTCCTAAAGATTCCCCTTTCACAATCATGTTGCTTTTCAAAAAACAAAAATAAAAAGATTCCCCTTGCCAGCCAGGTACCGTGGCTCATGCCTGTAATTCCAGTACCTTGGGTGGCTGAGGTGGGTGGATCACCTGAGGTCAGGGGTTCGAGACTAGGCTGGCTAACATGGTGAAACTCCATCTCTACTAAAAAAAAAAAAATAGCTGGGCATGGTGGCAGAGGCCTGTAATCCCAGTTACTTGAGAGGCTGAGGCAGGAGAATTGTTTGTACCTGGGAGGCAGAGGTTGCAGTGAGCCGAGATCCCACCACTGCACTCCAGCCTGAGCAACTGAGCGAGACTCTGTATATATAAAAAAATTCCCTTGCCCATCTACCTCCCTCACTCTAGGCCTGACTTCGTATGGCAAAATTGTCCAACACCCTCTTATGATCTGATTAATTCATAGTAAGATAATGAATGGCTAATACTCCTAACCTGGAGAGATGGGCAGGCACATACACATTCTCCAAGTGTATAATTCAGAATGCATGTTTTTTGTTTGTTTGGTCTTTGGGTTTTGTTTTTTGAGACAGGGTCTTCCTCTGTTGCCCAGGCTGGAGGGTAGTGGCGTGATCTCGACTCATTGCAACTTCCGCCTCCTGGGTTCAAGCAATTCTCCTGCCTCTGTCTCCTGAGTAGATGGAATTACAGGTATGTAATTCCCAGCTAATTTTTTGTATTTTTTGTAAAGATAGGGTTTTACCGTGGTGGCCAGGCTGGTCTTGAACTCCTGACATCCAGGTGATCCACCTGCCCCATCTCCACTGAAAATACAGAAATTAGGCAGACATGCTGGCATGTGCCTGTGGTTCCAGCTACTTGGGAGGCTGAGGCAGGAGAATCACTTGAACCAAGGAGGCAGAGGCTGCAGTGCGCTGATATTGAGTCACTGCACTCCAGCCTGGGAAACAGAACAAGAATCTCTTTCAAAAAAAAAGAAAAAAACAAAAGATTGCAGGCTTAACTTTCAGCCAGAAGGCTCTGAGTAGCACATGATGGAAAAGCTAACTGGTTAACGTCCTGTGCACATGCCTTCTCTCATTTTCATGGAAGTCTCCCAAGGAAGAGAGGAAACCATATAGAAGGCCTCTCTACAGCTTCTTGCAGGGCTGTTTCTGGTGTGGATCTCATAGCTGCTTGGTGATATGCAGAAATGACAGATTATTTAGGAATTGGGCTTTTTACATTTATTTATTCGAGACAGAGTCTTGCTCTGCCACTCAGGCTGGAATGCAGAGGTGTGATCTCGTCTCACTGCAGCCTCTGCTTCTTGGGTTCAAAAGATCCTCCCACCTCGGCATCCTGAGTAGCTAAGATTACAGGTGTGCACCACCACACCTAGCTAATTTTCTTTTTTTTCTGAGACAGAGTTTTGCACTTGTTGCCCCAGGCTGGAGTGCAATGGTGTGATCTCAGGTCACTGGACCCTCCACCTCCCAGGTTTAAGCAATTCTCCTGCCTCAGCCTCCCGAGTAGCTGGGGTAACAGGACTGTGGCACCACGCCTGGCTAGTTTTGTATTTTTTTTTTTTTTGAGACGGAGTTTCACTCTTGTTACCCAGGCTGGAGTGCAATGGCGCGATCTCGGCTCACCACAACCTCTGCCTCTTGGGTTCAGGCAATTCTCCTGCCTCAGCCTCCTGAGTAGGGATTACAGGCACACACCACCATGCCCAGCTAATTTTTGTATTTTTAGTAGAGATAGGGTTTCACCATGTTGACCAGGATGGTCTCGATCTCTTGACCTCGTGATCCACTCGCCTCAGCCTCCCAACGTGCTGGAATTACAGGCTTGAGCCACCGTGCCCGGCAGTTTTGTATTTTTGGTAGAGACAAGGTTTCATCATGTTGGTCAGGCTGGTCTTGAACTCCTGACCTCAAGTGATCCACCTGCCTTGGCCTCCCAAAGTGCTCGGATTACAGGCATGAGACAGCACACCTGGCCAATTTTTTGTATTTTTAGTAGAGATGGGGTTTCACCATGTTGGCCAGGCTGGTCTGGAACTACTGACCTCAATTGATCCACCCGCCTCAGCCTCCCAAAGTGCTGGGATTACAGGCATGAGCCACCCACACCTGGCCTGGTTTGCTTTTTTATGTGGCAAAATTCATATAACATAAAATGTCTCATTTTATTCACTTTTAAGTATGCAGTTCAATGGCATTAAGTACATCACACTATTGTGCAAACATCACCATCATCCATCTCCAGAACTCTCTCATCTTCCCACTTTTTTTTTTTTTTTTTTGAGATGGTGTCTTGCTCTGTCACCCAGGCTGGAGTGCAGTGGCACGATCATGGCTCACTGTAACCTCAAACTCCTGGGCTCAAGCAATCCTCCCATATCAGCTTTCTAAGTAGCTGGGACTATAGGTGTGTACCAGCACACCTGGCTGATCTTTTTTAATTTTTCATAGAGACAGGGTCTTGCTGTGTTGCCCAGGCTGGTCTCAAACTCCTGGGTTCAAGTGATCCACTTGCCTCGGCTGCCCAAAGTACTGGGATTACACACATGAGCCACCGCACCCAACTTATGAATTGTTTTTAAAAAATATATACACACCTGTATACATATATACATAAACAAGGCTATTGAAAAAATATCTTCTACTGTACAGGGGATCTGAACTTTGATTCTCTGGTTCATGCAGTGAGTACTGTTACCTCTGCCACATATTAGGTGCTACTGAAGAGAGGTATGAAATGTGGACCAGCCTTCAAGAGAACTCACAGGCCAGGTGCGTTGGCACATGCCTGTAATCCCAGCACTTTCAGAGACCGAGGCAGGTGGATCACGAGGTCAAGAGATCAAGACCATCCTGGCCAACATGGTGAAACCCCGTCTCTACTAAAAACACAAGAATTAGCCGGGCATGGTGGCACACACTTGTAATCCCAGCTACTTGGGAGTTGGGAGGCTGAGGCAGGAGAATCACTTGAACCCAGGAGGCAGAGTTTGCAGTGAGCTGAGATCACGCCACTGAATTCCAGTCTGGGTGACAGAGCGAAACTCCATCTCAAAAAACAAACAAAAAGAATATGGGCTGTCCTTAGTCACTTCCCCCACAATGAACTGGATGCAGCAGAAGTGATAGCGGATGGCTTCTGAGGTTAGGTCTTAACCTTCCACCCAGTTGTCTCTCGTTATTGTCACCCTCAGAATCCAACCACCGTTCTGTGAGGAAACGCAGGCCCCATGGGGAGGCCTTGTGTGGGTGTTCACTGACAGGCAGCATCACTCAGCAGCTCTGTGATGGAGTGAGCCTTCTAGTGATAAGCCCCCAGCCTTCAAATCTTCCAGTCAAGACATTATAAGCAGTAAGAACCTGTCCCTGCTGCTGTGCCATGATGGAATTGGGATCCCAGTTAAATCCCTTTCATGTGCGGGAAAGAAAGGAACTAACATGTATTAAGCATCCTTCTAGATTCAGGACATAGTAATTTCATTTAATCCTGTTAATCTGAGATGAAGACACTAAAGTCTAGCACAATTAAGTACCGTGT
Source organism: Callithrix jacchus (assembly GCF_049354715.1). NCBI lineage: Eukaryota > Metazoa > Chordata > Mammalia > Primates > Cebidae > Callithrix > Callithrix jacchus. The sequence continues at coordinate 24,555,498 of NC_133524.1, forward strand.
CTTAATTGGGATTAGCTGGGATTACAGCCACACACCACCATTCACGGCTAATTTTTTTTTTTTGAGACAGAGCTTTGGTCTTCTTGCCCAGACTGGAGTGCAATAGCGAGATCTCGGCTCACGGCAACCTCTGCCTCCCAGGTTCAAGCAATTCTCCTGCCTCAGCCTCCTGAGTAGCTGGGATTACAGGCACATGCCACCATGCCTAGCTATTTTTGTATTTTTAGTAGAGACAGGTTTTCTCCATGTTGGTCAAGCTGGTCTTGAACTCCCAATCTCAGATGATCCACCCGCCTTGGTCTCCCAAAGTGCTGGGATTACAGGCATGAGCCACCATGCCTGGCCTAATTTTTCTATTTTTAGTAGACACGGGTTTTTGCCATGTTGACCAGGCTGGTCTCATACTCCTGACCTCAGGTGATCCATCAGCCTCAGCCTCCCAAAGTGCTAGGATTAAGGGCATTAGCCACTGCACCCAGCCAAGTCAGCCCATATGTATTCAAAGGGAGGAGAATTACTCTTACCTTTTGGTGGGAGGAATGGCAAGTTTCTACAAGAATATGTGGAACTAGAAATATTGTTGTGGCCATTTTTAGTCACAGTAGGTTTGGTGGTATATGCCTCAGGCTGAAACCACCTGGGCATGTACTGGGACTCCCTCTGGATAATAGCTTTGTCCATGGGTACAAATCAGCTACAGGAGTATAAAAGACTGGCCACCACTCCAGTCCTTGCAATTACTAATTTCCAGTAGATGATCAGGTGGTAATAACCACATGGCTGTCTTTCATTTAGGACTGACCCATTCAGACCTAGTAAACCCCTCAGGGGGAAGAAAGACAGTGAGAGAGTGAGAGACACACACAGAGAGAATATGATACTGGACTGCCTGCTAATTTGGCTGTGTGTGTTTGACCAATTAATTTCATTATAGCAAAGTGACACTGGTACCTTAAGTTGGTCAAGAAGCCATACCTACTATGACTTTAATATACTAACTTGTGTGTCTGCCTGTCTCATAAACCAGATTAGAAACTCTTTTGAGGACAGGACCCATCTTATCTGGCTTCCCCAAAGGATTTCATGACATGGCTCCTTGGAGAAAGAGACTGAATTTGCTGTAGCAATTCACCTCACCCCTTCCCCACAAGGGCTTTGGAATTGCACAGCCCTTGATTTAAGTCTCAACTCTGCCACTTCCTGGCAACTGTGGCCTTAGACATGGTACTTAATTGTACCAGATGATCATTACCACCTGATCATCTACTGAAAATTAGTAATTGCCAGACTTCAGTGTCTTCATCTCAGATTAACAGGATTAAATGAAATTATGATGTCCTGAATCTAGAAGGATGCTCAATACATGTTTTTTCTTTTTTACGTGTTAGTTTCTTTCTTTCCCACACATGGACTCTCCCCACCCCACCCTTTCCCCTTTAGCTTATTTATTTCCCATGAGCCCTTCCTCTACCCAGCTCCTCAGGATTGCGATGCTCCAGACTCCCCTCAGCCCTGCAGGTCTGCTTCCCCCAGGGGATACCCTCCCAAGGAGTTTCACTGCTTCCACTGCAGTTAGCAGCTGGGGTGGCAGAAAGGGACCAGAGGCCTCCTGACTGAGAGGAACAGGGAACTGGCCTGCCCTGAGAGTTAGGGGTGAGGTGAGTTGCTACAGCAAGTTAAATCTCTTTCATTCATTGATGAAAGAAGTATTGATTGCCTCTCACTGGATCCCATGCACTGTGCAAAAAGCCCATATAGCAGTGAGGAGGAACCAGATCTCTTAATCTTTGTCGACTTTTGGAATTTTTTAGAATTTATATTGTTTGTTAGTTTTTTTTTTTTTTTTTTTTTTTTTTTTGAGACGGAGTCTTGCTCTGTCACCCAGGCTGGACTGCAATGGCACGATCTCGATTTACTGCAACCTTCGCCTCCCAGGTTCAAGCGATTCTCCTGCCTCAGCCTCCTGAGTAGCTGGGATTACAGACATGCGCCACCAGACTGGCTAATTTTTATATTTTTAATATAGACGGGGTTTCACCATGTTGGCCAGGCTGGTCTTGAACTCCTGACCTCAGGTGATCCGCCCACCTCAGTCTCCCAAAGTGCTGGGGTTCAGGAGTGAGCCACTGTGCCCAGCCCTTCTCATTAGTGTACTGTATGTGGGGGCAGGTAGGCAGGAGATGGGGTAGATAAAAGACTAACAAATAAACAAAATATAATAGAGTGATAGTGCAACAAGAAAAACAAAATTACCTTATGCTGGTTGGTCAGGACATACCCAAAGGTCAATTTAGGTCAAGACCTGCATGACAAGGAGCTAGCCTTGCAAAGCTGTGGGGGCAGTCCTGTGCACTGCAAGATGCTCAGCAGCATCTCTGGCCTCTACCCACAAGATGCTAGGAGCATGTCCCTCCTAAGGTGAAAGAACCCAAATGCCTAGGGGACACAATGGCCTGAGAACCACTGGGCTCAGGGAGGGGTATTTCTGGCTGGAGAAACCAGCAAGTACAAGGAAGGAAGAAGCCCCGCCCTGCTGCCTGGCCTCACCAGCTCCCGCTGCCCTGCCTGCTGGATGCTTCTGTCAACCATGGCAAAGTAGCAACTGATGCTCAGAGTGGAGAGGGGTAATAAACCTCCTGGGTTCAAGTGATCCTACTATTTATTTCAGCCTCCTGACTGGCTAGGACTACCGGCATGTGCCACCACATCCAGCTAATTGTAACTTTGTAGAAATGAGGTCTCACTATGTTGCCCAGGCTGGTTTTAAACTCCTGGCCTCATGTGATCTTCCTGTCTCAACTCCCAAAGTGTTGGGATTACAGGCATGAGCCACCACACTTGACCAGCACCTCATTCTTTTTTATGGCTGAATAATATTCCATTGTATGGAAATACATTTTGTTTATACATTTATCAGTTGATGGACATTTGATTGTTTCTGTTGTGACTATAATAAATAATGCTGCTATGGCCATCTTACAAGCTTTTGTGTTGTGAAAACACAAGCATGTGTTTTCATTTCTCTTGGGTATATACTGCAGTAGAGAAGAATTGCTGGGTCCCATGTTTAGCATTTTGAGGAACTGCCAGACTGTTTTTTGCACATCCTTGCCAACACTTAACTTTTTTATCCTAGGGCATGAAATAGCACCTTGTGGTTTTCATGTGCATTTTTCAGATGACTAATGATGCTGAACATCTTTTCTTGTTTATTGGCCATTTGTATATCTTCTTTTTAAAAATGTCTGTTCAAATCTTCTGCTGAGTTTTATTTTATTTTATTTTTGAGAGAGAGTCTCGCTCCGTCGCCCAGGCTGGAGTACAGTGGTGTAATCTCGGCTCACTGCAACCTCCGCCTCCTGGGTTCAAGCAATTCTCCTGCCTCAGCCTCCTGAGTAGCTGGAACTACACTCATGTGCCACCATGCCCAGCTAATATTTTTTTGAGACAGAGTTTGACTCTGTTGCTCAGGCTGGAGTGCAGTGGCACAATCTCAGCTCACTGCAACCTTCACCTCTCAGCGATTCTCCTGCCTCAGCCTCCCAAAGTGCTGGGATTACAGACATGAGCCATCACACCCAACTGTCTTTTTATTTTCTTGATGGTGTCATTTATAGCACAAAAGATTTTAAAAGTTGAGGTAGTACAGTTTATGGGTTTTGTCACCTGTGCTTTTGGTGTTGTATCTAAAAAACCACTGCCTAACCCAAGGTCATGATTTACTCCTTTTCCAAGATTTATTCCTATGCTGTCTTCTGAAAGTCTAACCGTTTTAGCTGTGACATTTAGGTGTATGATCCCACACAGACTTCTAAGTCTTACCTATTTGGTAGTGCTTTCCCAGGGAAATATTTATGGCACCACTAAGAAACAAACAATTACACTATTGTGTTTAAAACAAAATGTGCAATGCGTGCTCTTTAGCATTCTGATCTAGGCTGAGAACAATATTTGAAATGAGCCAGTACTCTCTCTGTAGGACAAATAAATGCTTTCATAAAGACGTCACTTTTGAATGGAGTGCAGTTTATGACCTATTTACTTATGAACCAGCCCAAACCGCTTGCCTCCATAGCGTGAGGGAAGAAAGAAAGACTCTACTGTGAGAATCAGGGAAAAAAACCCAATCACTAATTTGGTCTAAACAAGGGAGCTTAGAGTTTTCTGTGGCTTTCAAAAACCACTTTCTCTTTGCCTGAAGAAGATGAATAAAAACAGTTTTTTTTATGTCTTGTGACCTGGAAATATTTAATGTAAATATAATAGTCCTTTTATGTATGTTTTTCTTCTAAAGCTGAGGGCAAGATGGCATAACATAAAACAAATACCATCTTAACATGCTGTTTTGGGGGGTGGGTCCTCAAGATTTGCTTAAAGTGACTCCATACACGTTCTCATGCCTTAGGTTTATCCTAACAAAGGATTCATGACAGGACCAGCAAGGGAAGAAGACACAGCAGAGTCTGGAGAAATCTACACTCAAGCTTCCCATGCTTTCTCCCTCCCAACCTGGAAGGGCACATGTTGAGTGCGCTTTTTTCTCCAGCAGCAAAACTGAAGCCACACATATGCAATGCTTCTGCCCAGGGAAGCCTATTAGAGATTCACCGCCAAAGGCTTTGTTTTGTTTTGTTTTGTTTTGTTTTGTTTTGAGACAGAATCTTGCTCTGTCACCCAGGCTGGAGTGCAGTGGCATGATCACGGCTCACTGCAGCCTCAAACTCCTGGGCTCAAGCTATTCTCCTGCCTCAGCCTCCCAAGTAGCTGGGACTGCAGGCGCGTGCCACCAGGCCCAGCTAATTTTTGTGTATTTAGTAGAGACAGGGTTTCACCATGTTTGTTGGTCAGGCTGGTCTCTGACTCCTGGCCTCAAGTGATCCACCTGCCTCAGCCTCCCTAAGTGCTGGGACTACAGGCATGAGCCACCGCGACCAGCCGGCACCAAAGGGTTTTACTGGAAGCTGGTCATGTAGGTATCTTCTGTGTAGCAATGACCAAAATTCCAGATTCACAGAAGGAAACCAGGTGTTTGCCATAACTCACATCGTTTGCACAATCTCTGTGATCTGATACAACAGGGCTTGGTGCCCTAGACTTAATGAGCATAGAAAACTTTCAGGAAGCCCAGTTTCTGAAGGGCCAACCCTGCAAGCAGACCTTTTTGAAGCCGGCAGGCTCAGGCTTGCTATGGTAACTCTCTTCTGTGAGATGTCACGTCATTCATGCAAGCTTGAATTTTATGTTTATTTAAGGAAACACTCAAACTTGGTGTTTATTAATATTCTGAATTTGTAATCATTTCAGCGAGTTGAAGTTTATTCCTATCTATGAATTGAAAAGAAAGAAAGTATATTACTATAGTAAATATTGTCTAATGGCATGTCTAAACTGCCAAGGAGATATTTAAAGGACAGTGGCATTTCTTATGAAAATATTATTAATCCTATATTATCATATCTATTAGTTAAAGCAGGATATGCAAGATCTCAGCTGGCACTACTGTTAGCCAGATGTTTAAATTCCTATTCATGGCTGGGTGTGGTAGCTGACACCTGTAATCCCAGCACTTTGGGAGGCTGAGGCGGGCGGATCAACTGAGGTTAGGAGTTCGAGACCAGCCCGGCCAACCTAGTAAAACCCTGTCACTACTAAAAATACAAAAAATTAGCTGGGTGATGGTGCATGCCTGTAATCCCAGCTACTCGGGAGGCTGAGGCAGGAGAAATGCTTGAACCCAGGAAGTGGAGGTTGCAGTGAGCTGAGATGGTGCCACTGCACTCCAGCCTGGGCAACAGAGTGAGACTCTGTCTCAAAAAAAAAAATTCCTATTCATATGTGAAAGTAGTAAGATATTAACTATTTTCCATATGCAACAACTTTAATAAATGAGCTAGAGGGATACATCAAGGGTTGCTCAAAAGCCCAACCCTGGGCTAACGCTTGCTAGACTTGCTAGGGAGAGAAGGTGTTCCAAGCGGAAAACAGTGGTCACACAAAGAGAGCATAAGCTAAGCTAAGTCCTAACTCAGTCAAATCATCCATCCGAAGCCTGTATCCCCTGTTTTACCAGGCTTGTTTCCTTTGATTACTTTCCTTCCTTATCCAAGAGTTAGTGTGCACAAAAATTTAAAACTACTGACTAGGTACATTCACGTTTTATTTTATTTTTTTTTTTGAGACAGGGTCACCCAGGCTGGAGTGCAGTGGCACGATCTTGGCTCACTGAAGCCTCAACTTCCCAGGCTGAAGTGATCCTCCCATCTCAGACTCCCAAGTAGCTGAGACTACAGGTGTGCCCTACCACACCTAGTTAACTTTTTTTTTTTAAGACAGGGTCTCACTCAGTCATCCAGGCTGGAGTACAGTGGCACCACCTCGGCTCACTACATCCTCTGCCTCCCAGGTTCAAGTGATTTCCTGCCTCAGCCTTCTAAGTAGCTGGGATTACAGGTGTGTGCCACCATACCTGGCTACTTTTTTGTATTTTTAGTAGAGACAGGGTTTCACCATGTTGGCCACGCTGGTCTCAAACTCCTGACCTCAAGTGATCTGCCTGCCTCAGCCCCCTAAAGTGCTGGGATTACAGGCATGAGCCACTGTGCCTGGCCAACTTAGAAATTTTTTTTTGTAGAATTGGGGGTCTCCCTATGTTGCCCAGGCTGGTCTCAAATTCCTAGGCTAAATTGATCCTCCTGTCTTGGCCTCCCAAAGTGTTGAGATTACAGGTGTGAGTCACCTCTCCTGGCCATATTCATGTTTTAGACAAACATCCTTGGGTGCTTCTTTGCACAAGACCAAAATACAAAATCAGTATCTACCACAGATATTTAATTTGCACATTGTGATAATGCTGCCTGTAACTACTCCGATTGTTTCATGTACTTGCTTTGTCTTTGAATCTGAATTGTAAAAGGTATCTGCCCACCATAACAAAATATCTAGACCAGGCATTCAGTGGGTGCTTAATAAATCTAAGTGGGAGAAGTCATTAGAGATTTAAGGCCTTCAGAGAGCTCCTCTGTTTTTAGATTTGGAAGTCAGAAACAGGGACATGTACTCTGAGGTTGAGGACAAACAAATCAAATACTTATGTAAATCCTACAGAGGTTTTAGCTGAAATAGAATCAATGCAATTTTGAACTTTCAAGAATTCACACATTCACAACGTATATATCACTGCATTAGGTCAGTACAGTGGGAACACTAAGAAGAAGGACACTTGTCCTGGCCTCAGGAAGATTATACCCTACTAGAGGAGGTCAGGTATGAACAAACAAGGGTGGAACACGCATGAAGCCGTAAGAAATATACAATGTGATCTAGGAGTTCAGAGAGAAAAGGTTTTCACTTCTGGAAAGTCAGTTCTTCAGAAAGGTACCAGTGATGGTGAATTCAACAGGAGTACAAATAAATTAAAAAGGGTTTGAAAGGATACCAGCTTTTCCTACATCTCACATCCTGCATATAAATGAGTAATGAGAACAGAACATGTCCCAAGGGCATAGCGATCACACAAAGAAGACTATTAGTAGTAAGTTAAGCATCTTTAGGTCAGCAGGACCACAAAGAGCCATTAACACAAAGTGAGCAATGGAAAAAAATACCATCTTTGTTTGATAAGATACAGAGGAAATAAGGAAAGGAGAGGACCTACAAACAGGAGACAAGTGTATGAGGCAGGAAGGGCTCCCAGGGGCACGGTGCTTCCATTTCTCAAGAGCAACTACAAGGGGAACAATATACTAAGTGGCCTCTGCTTTTCTTCACAAAATGACACAACTTCCAATCCAGGGAAATATGCCTTCCAACAGGCCACAGCTTCCCTCTGGAGCAATGTTGTAACTGGGGGTTGTATTCCTGACAAAAGTTTCAGAAAATGAATCAGAGCTTTTTTTTTTCTTTTTTCTGAGACAGGGTCTCACTGTCAGCCAGGCTGGAGTACAGCGGCACAATCATGGCTCACTACAGCTTTGACCTCCAGGGCTCAAGCGATCCTCCCATTTCTGCTTTCTGAGTAGCTGGGACTACAGGAACACACTAGCACAACAAAAATACAATTTTTATATTTTGTTTTGTTTGAGACAGAGTTTTGCTCTTGTTGCCCAGGCTGGAGTGCAATGGCGCAGTCTCGGCTCGCTGCAATCTTCACCTCCTGGGTTCAAGAGATTCTCCTGCCTCAGCCTCCTGAGGAGCTGGAATTTCAGGCATGCGCTGTATTTGTTCTAGAGATGGGGTTTCACCATGTTGCCCAGGAACCGTCTTGAACTCCTGGGCTCAAGTGATCCACTCATCTCAGCCTCCCAAATTGCTTGGATTACAGGAATGAGCCACCACACGTGGCTTTTTTTCCCCCTTGGTGACAGGGTCTCACAGTCACCCAGGCTGGAATACAGTGGCACAATCCTGGCTCACTACAGACTCCATCTGGTGGGCTCAAGTGATCCTCCTGAGTAGCTGGTACTACAGGCACATCTTGCCATTCCCGGCTAATTTTTAGTTTTTTATAGAGATGGGGGTTTCATTATGTTGCCCAGGCTGGTCTCAAACTGCTGGGCTCAAGCGATCTTCCCATCTTGGCCTCCCAAAATGCTAGGATTACAGGCATGAGCCACTGCATCTGGCTGAATCAGAGCTTTGACAAAGTGCCACAGACACAAAGACACTCATAACCTTCTAAATTTTCTTTAAATGGGGAGAAATCTATCATATGCTTTCACTATAGGAAGGGCCCCAGTGGACACACAGAGTCAAAATTTACAAAGTATATACAACTTTTTTTTTTTTTTTTGAGACGGAGTCTCACTCTGTGGCCCAGGCTGGAGTGCAGTGGCGTGATCTTGGCTCATAACTTCCACCTCTGGGGTTCAAGCCATTCTCCTGCCTCAGCCTCCTGAGTAGCTGGGATTACAGGCACCCATCACCACACCCGGCTAATTTTTGTATTTTTAAATAGAGATGGGGTTTCACCATGTTGAACTCCTGACTGAAAGTGATCCGCCTGCCTAGGCCTCCCAAAGTACTAGGATTACAGGCATGAGCCACTACACCTGGCCAAATACTTAATACTAACCTCCTTGCCTTTTGTAGGATTTACTTCTAAATATTTTCATTATCTTTATTTGTGTCAATGTTATATGGGTACAGAGTTCCAAATAATTCCACTGAGTCTGTTACGAAAAACAAGTCCCATTGTCTCCCTCTCTCCATCCTTTTTTTCTTTCTTTCTGTTAGTGATAGAGTACTCCCGCTATGTTGCCCAGGCTGGTCTCAAACTCCTCCACCATCCTTTGTTTATGTGCTAATGCTACATAAAAATCCCTTTCTTCCTGGGGTTTCAGGAGTGAGTAATGTATGAATTCACACACACCATTACCTGGAGGCCATTCACTCATAATTTAGAAGGGATATGGGAGGTAAGTTAAACAGCTGATATTAAAAAGCTGATGCGTTTTCTGTAGTAAACAAAGCATTTAAAATCATCCTCTGTCCATGCAAAAATTTGGGGTTCCTTCTAACAAAATCTCAGTACTATGTCATCTAAGCATTTGAAGGACTCACTATGACTTTTCAGTGTGGAGAGCAGTCTTTGAATCCTGTATTTTTCTCCTTCTTTGCCTTTCCCTTGTTCTTCTATCTGTTCTCCACACCGATTCAACAAGTCAGCATTGAAGGGCGAGTCTCACCAGGCGTACCTGAGAGGAGAGAATTTACAGACTGACTATAGGGATACTGAGTCTTAAGACTATTTCACAGGTTGCGGGTGGGCAGGGAAAACAGTTACGTCCAGCCAGGCGCAGAGGCTCACGCCTGTAATACCAGCACTTTGGGAGGCTGAGACAGGCAGATCACAAGGTCAGGAGTTTGAGACCAGCCTGATTAACATGATGAAACCTTGTCTCTATTTAAAAAATACAAAAATTAGCCAGGCATGGTGGCGAGTGCCTGTGTTCCCAGCTACTCGGGAGGCTGAGGCAGGAGAATGGCTTGAATCTGGGAGGTGGAGGTTTTGGTGAGCTGAAATCATGCCATTGCACTCCAGCCTGGGCAACAAGAGCAAAACTCAAGTCAGTTAAGATAAAGGCCCCTACACATGAAATACAGACGACTTATTCTACACTGCTAAGTGAATTAAATGTGAAACACAGTTGCTTATAAAAACAAACTTTTCTTCCACCCAGACATTTCCTTGGCTATCATTTCATAAACATAGATAAGCCTGAACTTTGGTCAATGTGGAGTTTGACCTAGCTGTATACCCTTAGTATTATGTGCTGGTTAATTACAGGTTGAGCATCCCTAATATTAAAATCTGAAATCCAAAATACTCTGAAATTCAAAATTGTTTGAACACAGACATGATACCCCAAGTGGAAAATTCTGTATCTTACCTCATGTGACAGGTTACAGTCAAAATATAGTCAAAACTCGCCAGGCACAGTGGCTCACGCCTGTAATCCCAGCAGTTCTGGTGGCCAAGGCAGGGGATCACTTTAAGCCAGGAGTTCGAGACCAGCCTGGTGAATATGCTGAAACTTCATCTCTACTGAAATACAAAATATTAGCTGGGTGTGGTGGCACAACACGCCTTTAATCCCAGCTACTCAAGGCTGAGACACCGAGAATTGCTTGAACCCAGGAGGCGGAGGTTGCAGTAAGATGAGGGCGTGTTACTGCACTCCAGCCTGGGTGACAGAGTGAGACTGTCTCAAAAACAAAACAAAACAAATATATATATACTCAAAACTTTAATGCACAAAAGTATTAAAAATACTTTATAAAACTACCTTCTACCTATATGTATAAGGTGCAAATGATACAAATGGATTTCATGTTTTCAGACTTGGGTCCCATCCCCAAGATATCTCAATACATATATGCAAATATTCCAAATTCTAAAAAGATTCCAAAATCCAAAATATTTCTGGTCCTAAGCATTTTGGATAAGGGACACTCAACCTGTACTGACTTGAAAGTTGAAATATCAGAAAGGAAACAAAACATCAGACAGGAGGTTTATAGTATGAAAACCAAAACCTGAAGCAAGTTTCAGCCACTGCTGAATGAAACTATGATTTCAAATACTTACTTTAAATGAAAATTAAGCCATAATGAGAGCCTAGTTCCACAAATGTACTACCAGTCCCCTGACAGTGGTTTCTGCATTAGACTGGGTTGGTACATTGAATTAAAAAGTGAAAACTTGGGCCGGGTGAGGTAACTCATGCCTGTAATCCCAGCACTTTGGGAGGCCAAGGCAGGTGGATCACCTGAGCTCAGGAGTTCAAGACCAGCCTGGGCAACATAGCAAATCTTATCTCTACAAAAAATACAAAAACTAGCTGGGCATACCAGCATGTGCCTGTGGTCCCAGCTATGCAGGAAGCTAAGGTGGGACAATCATGTGAACCCAGGGAGGTCAGCAATGAGCTGTGATCACGCCACTGCACTCCAGCCTGGGCAAGAGAGTGAGACTTTGTCTCAAAGAAAAAAAGACTTTCCATAATGATGAGTGCAAAGTACATTCATTAAGATAAGACTAGATGGAGGCTGGATGCAGTGGCTCACACCTGTATCCTAGCACTTTGGGAGGCTGAGTCAGGAATTCAACACCATGGCCAACATGATGAAACCGCGTCTCTACTAAAAAATTCAAAAGTTAGCCAGGCGTGGCAGCAGGTACCTGTAATCCTAGCTACTTGGGAGGCTGAGGCAGAACTGCTTGAACCCGAGAGGCAGATGTTGCAGTGAGCCCAGATCGCGCCCCTGCACTCCAGCCTGGGCTACAGAGTGAAACTCTTGTCTCAAAAAAAAAAAAAGACAAGGTAGATAGGTGCGGTGGCTCACGTCTGTAATCCTGGCACTTTGGGACGCCAAGGTGGGTGGATCACTTGAACTGGGGAGTTTGAGACCAGCCTGAGCAACATACCAAAACCTTGTCGCTACAAAAAATAAAAAATTAGCTGGATGAGATGGTGCACGCCTGTAGTCCCAGCTACTTGACAGACTGAGGCAGGAGAATTGCTTGAGCCTGGGAAGTTGAGGCTGCAGCAGCTGTGACCGTGCATGCCACTGCACACCAGCCTGGGCAAAAAAAAAAAAAAAACCAAAACCAGAAAGAGATAAGATGAGGAAAATATAACCCCTATCTATTATTTTTTCTGAATGCAAGGATTCTCAATTATATCTTTAGAATAATAATCAACTAATAATCAACAATATTCACTACATGGCCTAATTTTACCTGTTATTGATTTGCTATTTAACCTTGAGCAAGTCACATTTTTCCATCTGTATATGTGAGCATAGGAATTTTGCCTATATTTTGAATTTTCTTTTTTCTTTTTCGAGATAGGGTCTTGCTCTGTCGCCCAGGCTGGAGTGCAATGGTGCGATCTTGGCTCATTGCAACCTCCTCCTCCTGGGTTCAAGCTATTCTCCTGCCTCAGCCTCCTGATTAGCTGGGATTACAGGTTCCCGCTATCATGCCCAGTAAATTTTTGTAGTTTTAGTAGAGATGGGGTTTCACTATGTTGGCCAGGCTGGTCTTGAACTCTTGACTTCAAGTGATCCATCTGCCTCAGCCTCCCAAAGTTACAGCCATGAGTCATTGCCCCCAGCTTTCTTTCTCTTTTTATTAAGACAAAATCTTACCCTGTCGCCTAGGCTGGAGTGCAGTGGATCGATCTTGGCTCACTGCAAACTGTGCCTCCTGCATTCAAGAAATTTTTGTGCCACAGCCACCTGAATAGCTGGGACTACAGGCACGCACCACCATGCCTGGCTAATTTTTGTATTTTTAGTAGAGACAGGGTTTCACCATGTTGGCCAGACTGGTCTCAAACTCCCGGCCTTAAGTGATTCACCTGCCTTGGCCTCCCAAAGTGCTAGGATTATAGGTGTGAGCTGTTGCGCCTGGCCTAAAATGTTTTAAAGCAATGTTTCAATGCTGAGTAAAGAACTGAAAATGGGAGGTAATATCTTACAGAGAGGAGGCACTCAAATATCTATTCATTAATGACCTGAGCATGCTGACGTGTAGGCCATTTCTTCTTAATCTTCACTAGATCAGGTAATCACAAGGAAGAAACTCATGGAATTGCTACTTTCCAGAGATGATGTCAGAGGCCAAGCCAAATGAACAAAGTCTGAAATAACAGCATTTTTATAATGAGATATAAGATGGCTTTCATATATTTGGGTGACTGACACAGTAACACAAAAGTACTTTGGCATAAAAGGAAATAAAAGACGTCTGGGTGACTACAAAGATCATTCTAGGGACAAATTTGCTTCAGCTCATTAATCCAGTAACAATGATGGCACTGTTCCTGCCATTTTGGCTCTCTTAAATATATATGACATGAATATGTGTATGTCCATCTGTGTATTGCTATCTAACCGACTGCTATCAGTTCTGAAAGGTCAACAATTAGGAATTAAATTGATGATACAAATATATGAGGAAGATGAGTTCCCAAAACTAACTGAAATCTGGAAATTCTAAATTCTCTTTCACATTTAGTTCCCCTGCCATTCTTCTTGGCTGGCTAAGCCAAGAGAGGCTCCTGCAGTAGGAATCCAGAGTTCAACGAGCTGTGCATTCAGGGGCCACAGAGGAGGAAAATACAAGCCATACATACAGAGAACCCAAAGTACACCACATCCCCATTCATCCACTGGCAGAGGACATAGACTTCTTCATTCTGAATCTCCCACTGGCATTCAAGAATTGCAAGTTCTGTACAGACTAGGAGGTGACAGCCACAACAAGGGGTCACTGTTACTGTTTTATATGTCTTCTAATCATTGTCAGGCAAACTGTATTACTTACAAGTTTTGTTCTTTGTGCTGGTTACTGAAGCATCTCTCCGACTTCTCTACTCTGTGTTGTGGGCCCCAGACTCTGCAGTCTGCAAGCTGATAGTTCTCTAAGAAGAGTTACCTGCTGTCTTTAACACACATACATCATGCATACCACTATACAACCATGCACCACACACACAGACCATGCATACACACACACACCATACATACCATACACACAGGCACCAGATACACTTAGACCGTCACTCAATGATATCAGACAACTTTTTTTTTAACTTGGGTTTTAATTATGTACATAAATAGCAACATGAGAACGAGGAGTTCTAAGGCTTGTACATTATCTCTAGGTGAAATGGTTTCAGATTAGTTTGCTTGTAGGATGGTATCACCCAAGATAACAGAAGTCTGGTCTAGTTTTTCCTGAAGAAGAAAGCCAATTTAATACATTCAATACTGACTTCTCTGCCATTTTTCTGTAGAAATACCGATTTAGTCTATGGAGTTTCCAATGTTTACCTATAACTAAAAAAAAAAAAAGAAAAACATAAGTAAACTGTGCCAGAAAAAATAAAAATGACTATAAAATTTTGCATTATGAAAATTCTTCAGATTTAAGTAGAGAAACCAGCCCAGATGCAGTGGGTCATGCCCGTAATCCCAGCACTTTGGGAGGCCAAGGCGGGTGTATCACCTGAGGTCAGAAGGCCAAGACCAGCCTGGCCAACATGGTGAAACCCCGTTTCTACTAAAAATACAAAAAAATTAGCTGGGCATGGTGGCAGGTGCCTGTAATCCCAGCTACTCAGGAGGCTGGGGCAGGAGAATCACTTGAACCCAGGAGGCAGAGGTTTTCAGTGAGCCGAGATCACACTACTGCACTTCAGCCTAGGCAACGAGAGCAAAACTCCATCTCAAAATAAATAAATACAGAAGCCATAGAAAATATTTACATCACCATTATATGGCCATGAGAAACATGGGCCAGAGAAAACTAATTATTCCCATTTCACACAGAGTTAAACTAAGAATCAGAAAGAAGCCTGGGCACAGTGGCTGATGTCTATAATCCCAGCATTTTTGGAGGCTGAGGCAGGTGGATCACCTGTGGTCAGGAGTTCGAGACCAGCTTGGCCAACATAGTGAAACCCCGTCTCTACTAAATACAAAAAATTAGCCCGGTGTGGTGGTGGGTGCCTGTAGTACCAGCTACTTGGGAGGCTGAGGCAGGAGAATCACTGGAACCCAGGAGGCAGAGGTTGCAGTAAGCCAAGATCATGCCACTACACTCCAGCTTGGTGACAGAGCAAAATTCCATCTCAAACAAAAAAAAAAAAAAAAGAAATTTTGTGCTCCATCAATACTACATTCGAATTCTTAACTAGCTATGTATCTGAGTGTGATTAACCAGATGGATGGATTAATAAAAAAATAAATGCCTAAATGGCACAGTACACATCACATCTGAAGATTAAACAACTACATTTCCATCTATCTGCTGAACAGCATGATTACATCACCCTCAGCTTGATGTATAATTTTCCTCACATCACCCTCATCATACTTTTCTGGAATAAAATACATATATATTCAAAGATATGCCAAAGACAAATGAGTCTTCTCCAGATTGCTTTCTTCATAATTTGTTGTTGTTGTTGTTGTTTTAAGACGGAGTCTTGCTCTGTTGCCAGGCTGGAGTGCAGTGGCATGATCTCGGCTCACTGCAATCTTCCCCTCCTGGGTTCAAGCAATTCCCCTGCCTCAGCCTCCCGAGTAGTTGGGACTACAGTCTCGCACCACTATACCTGGCTAATTTTTGTATTTTTAGTGGAGATGGGGTTTCACCATGTTGGTCAGGACGGTCTCAATCTCTTGACTTCATGATCCACCCACCTTAGCCTCCCAAAGTGGTGGGATTACAGGCGGGACCCACCGCACCTGTTTCTTTCTTCATAATTTGTAATGAATGTACTTAGCAATTAGAGATTTCTAAATACCTTAGAGGCCAGTGACTACTCACTTGATAGTTTAATATACAACCAAAAATTCCTTTTTTTTTTTTTTTTTTTTTGCAATGGAGTCTTTCTCTGTCACCAGGCTGGAGTGTGGTGGCACGATCTCGGCTCACTGCAACCTCCACCTCTCGGGTTCAGGCGATTTGCCTGCCTCAGCCTCCCGAGTAGCTGGGACTGCAGGCGTGTGCTACTACACCCAGCAATTTTTTTGTATTTTAGTAGAGACAGGGTTTCACTATGTTGGACAGGATGGTCTCAATCTCCTGACCTCGTGATCCACCCACCTTGGCCTTCCGAAGTGCTGGGATTACAGGTGTGAGCAACTGCGTCCAGCCCAAACATTCTTAAACATGTAAACTACTAGTTTATTTTTCCTATCTCAGTTTATTATTCTGTTTTTGTCTTCCCTAGGAATTTGACAGATTTACTGCATTGTTAAAAACTAAAATCTGGAAACAATCTATGTTGATAAGGATGGTAGTCCATACTAGGAAATCATTAAGCAACTAGAGAAGGAATAGGAGATCTATTAAGTACCAACAGGGAAATATTTACACAATATATTACATAAAACAAGTTCATTCATTCATTCAACATAGCTAAACATAGTACTGTCTATGGCATTCTCAGCAAAACAACATCGAACCTAAGTCTGATTAAGCCTTCAAATGCAACTATAAGTTTATGGGAAATACAGTTTATTCTTCCTCCCAGCTCAATCCCTGTAGAACACAGGAAATTCTAAAGGACAAATCCGCCAGGGTTTTCAACAAATAAATGGCAAGGGACAATGAGGGAGTGGAAACTATTACAGTTCAAAGAGACTTAAGAGACCTATCAAACACAAGGGGCATATCTTGTTTGGCTCCTGGTTCAAAGGAACCAACTGTAAAAGATTATTAATGAAACAACCAGGGAAATATGCACATTGACTGGATATTAGAAGGTTTTAAGGAATTAATGCTAATTTCTTTCTTTCTTTCTTTTCTCTCTCTCTCTCTCTCTCTCTTTCTTTCTTTCTTTCTTTTGGAGATGAAGTCTCTCTCTGTCGCCCAGGCTGGGAGTGCAGTGGCGTGATCTCAGCTCACTGCAACCTCTGCCTCCTGGTTCAAGCAATTCTCCTGCCTCAGCCTCCCAAGTAGCTGGGATTACAGGCACCCACCACCACACCCCGCTAATTTTTCTATTTTTAGTAGAGACAAGGTTTCACCACATTGGCCAGGTTGGTTTCAAACTCCGGGCCTCAGGTGATCCACCTGCCTTGGCCTCCCAGTGCTGGGATTACAGGCATAAGCCACCATGCCCAGCTCTTTTTTTTTTTTTTTTGAGACAGGCTCTCACTCTGTCACCCAGGCTGGAGTACAGTGGCAGCATCATGACTTACTGCAGCTGAAGTAATCCTCCTGCTTCAGACTTCTGAGTAACCAGGACTACAGGTGCATGCCACCATGCCCAGCTAATTTTTTTTTTTGAGACCGATCCTCTGTCACCCAGGATGGAGTGCAATGGCGCAATCTCGGCTCACTGCAACCTCCATCTCCCAGGTTCAAGCGATTCTGCTGCCTCGGCTTCCTGAGTAGCTGGGATTACAGGCGCTGCCACTATGCTCGGCTAATATTTGTATTTTTAGTAGAGATGGGGTTTCACCATATTGGTCAGGCTGGTCTTGAACTCCTGACCTCGTGATCTGCCCACCTCAGCCTCCCAAAGTGCTGGGATTACAGGTGTGAGCCAATGTGCCAGGCCAACCAGCTAATTTTTTAAACATTTTTTTGGAGAGACAGGGTGTCACCATGTTGCCCAGGCTGGTCTCAAACTCCTGAGCTCAACTAATTCTCCTGCCTCAGACTCCTGAGTAGTTTGAACTACAGGCATGAGCAACCTCAATTTTTGTTGTTGTTGAGACAGAGTCTCGCTCTGTCGCCCAGGCTGGAGTGCAGTGGCAGGATCTCAGCTCAGTGCAACCTCCACTCACTGCAACCTCTGCCTCCCTGGTTCAAGTGATTCTCCTGCCTTAGCCTCCCAAGTAGCTGGACTACAGGCACACGTAATCATGCCTGGCTAATTTTTGTATTTTTATTAGAGACGGGGTTTCACCATATTGGCCAGGCTAGTCTCGAACTCCTGACCCACCTGCCTTGGCCTACAAAAGTGCTGGGACCACAGGTGTGAGCCAATGCGCCCCGCCTGGGTCTTAATTTCTTTATGTGTGATAATAAAATTACAATTATATGCCTTCAGAAAGTTTTTTGTGCAGCTACTCAGGAGGGTGAGGTGGGAGGATCACTTGAACCCAGGAGTTGGAGTCCAGTCTGGGTAACACAGCGAGATCCCATACCCCCAAATAAATAACTGTAAAAAGAAGTTTTTTGTGAACTTGCATAACAATATGAGGGATATGATCCCATTTTGTGAAAAAAAAAAAACAAAAACAAAAACATGTATGTATGCATGAATATATTATAAATATATAAATTTATAAATAAATTTTAAACACTATATGTATATATGTGTGTGTGTGTGTATATATGTATGTATGTGTGTGTGTGTGTGTGTGTGTGTGTGTGTATATATATGTTTTTGAGACAGGGTGTTACTCTGTTGCCCAGGCTGGAGGGCAGTGGTATGATCACAGCTCACTGCAACCTCCACCTTCCAGGCTCAGGTGATCCTCCCACCTCAGCCTCTGGAGTAGCTGGGACTACAGATGTTTGTCACCACGATTGGCTAATTTTTTTTATTTTTTGTAGAGATAGGGTTTTGCTATATTGCCCAGGCTGGTCCCATGTAATGCACCTACCTCGGCCTCCCCAAGTGCTAGGATTACAGGTGTGAGTCACTGCTCCCAGTCTCTCTATCTGTCTCTCTCTCTCTCTCTATAAAAGTCTGGAATGATATACTAAACTATTAACAAAGATTACCTCTGGAAAAAAGAATAAAGGGGCCAGGTGTGGTGCCTCATGCCTGTAATCCCAACACTTTGGAAGGCTGAGGCAGGTGGATCACCTAAGGTCAGGAGTTCAAGACCAGCCTGACCAACAAGGTAAAACCCCATCTCTACTAAAAATATGAAATTAGCCAGGCGTGGTGGCACATGCCTGTATTCCCAGCTATTTGGAAGGCTGAGGCAGGAGAAATACTTGAATTTGGGAGGCAGAAGTTACAGTGAGTGAGATCGCGCCACTGCACTCCAGCCTGGACAAGAGCAAAACTTCATCTCAAAAAAAAAAAAAAAAGAATAAGGGATAAGATGAGCTTTTAAAATATTTAGTTAAAAACATTTTTTTATAACCAACGCAAAAAATCACTTTTATAATTAAAAGCTACACCTCCTTCAATAAAGACCTAAAAAAAATAAAGAATGAAACCAAGGTTGTGTATTACAGCAAGCTGAACTCTAGTGCAGAGTATCTTTGAAAATTTAAATGGATATTTACCTAATTTCTCTTTATTCTATGTCTTTTTCATTATCCCTGTAGAGAAATATAACCATTCTGGCTGACAGGGATTAAAAAAAAGAGCAAAAGAAATATAACCATATTAAAAGTCAAGTCTCTAGAGGACATGTGTCACTCTGTGGCTGCTCACCCTCTAGTCATCCTTTTTTCTGTTTTTTGAGACAGAGCCTTGCACTGTTGTCTGGACTGGAGTGCAATGGTATAGTCTCGGCTCACTGCAACCTCCGCCTCCTGGGTTCAAGCAATTATCCTGCCTCAGCCCCCTGAGTAGCTGAGATCACAGGCACCTGCAACCACGCCCAGCTAATTTTTGTATTTTTAGTAGAGACGGGGTTTCACTATTTGGCCAAGATGGTCTCGAACTCCTGACCCTGTGATCTGTCCGCCTTGGCTTCCCAAAGTGCTGTGATTACAGGCATGACCCACTGTGCCTGGCTCTAGTTATCCTTCTAATGGCGCATCTGGCCCCATTCACCAGAGATGCTGATTCTGGGGTGGCTTTTGCCTTTTAACAAGCTCCCTGGGTAATAGTTTATATCTGAGAACTACTGATTGTGGATTACTGTATAAACGGCTATGATGTGAAAGAGGAACTGGATTTGTTCTCTGTGACCACTAAGAAGACATATTTTTGCTTAGCAGAAGAAATAGCTTCCGAAAAATCAGAACTGTCCCAAGATGGCTGCCCCATGGGGTGAGTTTCCCATCAGTGCTGGTGTAAAAGGAGGAACATACAGGGCTCCAGTGGACTCTGCTTGAGGCTGGGGGTTGGGCCAGATAATCTCTCTCAAATTCTTAGTTTATATGACTCTTTGGGTCTCCAAAAATAAAGAAAGCTTGAGGAAAAAAAACCCTTCAAACTCAGGGTTTTCATAAATTTCAAGTAGGGGCCATGATTTACAATAAATGTAACACCAATTTTCAAAAAAAAAATGTTCTGATTATAAAATGCACAGTCATTGCAGAAAAATTTTAAAACACAGAAAATTATAAAGAAGAAAAACCATAAAAATCATCATACCACTGAAAGATACACACTTTCTAGTATATCGCCTGGCTTCATCCCCTCTATAAACATATCACACTTCCTTTTTTTTCATTTACAATAATTGTGCATATGTTCCCATGAAATTAAATATCGCAGAAACAGAATAATAATATTCCTCTTTATGGATATACCATAATTAAACCATTTTCCTGTAGTTGAATATCTAGGTTGTTTCTGAATTCAATTATAGTCTTCTAATTACCAGGGAATCACAAGTGCTTTTATATAATTTTTCATTTATACACAAGCAATATAACTAGTGTTTTGAGCCTCTCTGTAACAGTCATACATTTGAGTGTTCGTTATTAGATAAATACAAGTGTACTTACTATAATAAAGTATTGTTTGAAAATAATAAACCTAAGGAATAACGATACTTTTCAATTGTTTGAAATAGATCTATAGACAAATACCAACTGCCTGGTTCTAGCTTGTCTAAAATACCCAGGTATTTATTTTGTTCCATCAGTGGAACAAACGCAAATAAGTCACAGCATTTAAGCCCAGAAATTAAAGATGGAAGAAAATATGACCCTTATATTTTCACATCAAGTTTGAACTGTTACAATTAATTAAATGAAAGACAAGTCATTTCAGCTGGCACTACAATGCTGAAAATATTCAGAGATTTCTTATTCTTTACCTGATTAAGAAGGGCAGAGCATGGAGTTTTCTACTTAGTTCCAGGTGAATTCTTCACATTTCCTGGCTTTTGAAACAAAAGAAAGAGCTTTAATGCAGTTTGAAAAGAAACAGTGCAACTCCTCAGTGTCCTGAGTGTTCGGTTGAACATGAACATTAAAAATTATTACAGGGGACAGGGTCAAACCATTTTATTGAGGACTCTGGGGCTTGCTGAAGAAAGGCTGAGGAGGACAGAGATCCCACATTCTCACAGTTGCCTTGCCGACCATTAAATATTATACTGCAAAGTGATCCACCTCTCAGTAAGTTGAAGAAGTTACTAGGTCTCAGAGGGCCCTGCTGTAGAGTGACTTGGGCAGAGAGAGCAGGAAATAAAGCTCCATTAATTCTCATTATGTAGATTCAGCCAAACAGTTGGTTCTATTTAAAAAAAGAATCAATAAATCTTCCTCTTTTATTTCCTGACATAAATCTTCCTAAAAGAGGAAGATTTACTATTTCATGGCGCTGTCACTGTTGAAGGTTTTACACCTATGGGAAGGCTTCCTGTAGATATTTGCCCCATGCATTATTCACCATTTTCCACCATAGGGGCCAATCCACAAAACATGTTTACTCTGAAAGAAGTTAGAATCAGACCACACCCATTCTGCCTAGCCATCATCCCAGAACACATAATTAGCTCATGTCATCCTTAAGAAGTGGTGTAAGAAAAGTTTCTAGTGGGAAAAGTTCATGTGCTAACCTTTTAAGGCCTTACTTTCTTTTCTATATGTTTTTTAGACTTTAATTCTGAAAACACATTAATAGTCAGAGATCAGATGGCAGTCTGAAAAACAGGAGGCTGCAGCTGGGTGGGCCATGGGGCTATGATTTTGTGGTGTAGACTTGGAGCAGTTTCTCCTGGTGGCCCTCTTTCAGAGTTATTCACAGGTGAAGGAGGGGGAAAGTAAGAAAGCAGGAGCACGTGACAAATCCTGTCATTTCAGAGCACGGTTTCTAGGCAACTGTGGGGCTCCCTGGAGTGGCTGAGAACTAGTCTATAAGCACTATATTATACCCATTGTCCCAGCATAATCAATAGTGTCCCCTTTCACTCTCAAGAGTATCCTGGTTTGCCGGGCATGGTCGCTCACGCCTGTAAGACCAGCACTTTGGGAGGCTGAGGTGGGAGGATCCACTGAGCCCAGGAGTTCAAGACCAGCTTGAGCAACACAGAAAAAAAAAAGTTTAAAAAAAAGAGTACCCTGGTTTTGATGATAAATTATACTTGACAACTGAGTTCTGGGAAACAAGGCCATATGGATTACTTGGTGGATCAATGATCAACAATTCTCACGTCTACTTGATGCTTTGAACAAGACTGCTATAGGACTCAGAATCTGTGCCCTTCTCCTCCTCCAGAGCCACTCCCCACCCTGCCCCCTCACATGCATGCACACAAGCAAACACACATATACAGACGTGAACACACACCCACCTACACCCTAGAGGCCTTTTTGCTGTTGCTTGAACTTGCCAAACTCCCTATTGGGACAAGAATTTTGCCAAATATACCCCTTGACCGAGACCAGTCAATCCCAATTTTTGTCTGGCTAAATGTTATTCATCCTTTACATCAAAGCTTTCTTTGTACCCTGTCCTTCAATTTAGCAGAACTGTCTATTCCCTTTCATAGCACTCATGCACTTCCTGATTGCATAATTATTTCTTCTTTGAATCTTTCATTAATCTGTAAGCTTCATGAGCGCACACTATCCCTAGGGCCTCCTAGTACATAGTATTCAGATATTTGTTGAATAATCAAATGGAAGGCCAGGGGCAGTGGCTCACACCTGTAATTCTAGCACTTTGGGAGGCCGAGGCAGGTAGATCACTTGAATCCAGGAGTTCAAGATCAGCCTGGGCAACATGCTGAAATCCTGTCTCTATAAAAAATACAAAAATTAGTCAGATGTGATGACACACGCCTGTGGTCTCAGCTACTCAGGAGGCTGAGGTGGGAGGATCACTTAAGCCAGGGAGGTTGAGGCTGCAGTGAGCCATGACTGCACTACTGCACTCCAGCTTGGGCAACAGAGTGAGACCCTGTCTCAAAACAAACAAACAAATGGAAATGGGGCAGAACTTAGAGATCTGATGAATGTAAAAAAGTTTGGTTTTTTTTTTTTTCTCAGATCTCAAGTCTGTCTAGAATTTAAAAGTGTGTGTTTTTATTTTCTTAACACATCCATGAACACGAATGACAATTTCTGTTAGCAAAATTAAAACTTAAAAAAAAAATCAAAACATTAATTTCTAATTAGTATGACTGCCATGTGAAGGCTGATTGCCAGCCATAATTTTGAGGTATAGCAGTCTACTGAAATGTCTGGGTCCCTCACCAGATTAATGAAGAACAAGAAGAGATAAAAAGAGGTTTATGAGGGCAAGTGAAATAATCATGTCCAACAATTGGGTCTGGCATAAAAACAAGATAGTTCTCGGCAGGACACAGTGGTTCACACCTGTAATCCCAGCACTTTGGGAGGCCAAGGCAGACAGCCTGACACACATGGAGAAACCCTGTCTCTACTCAAAATACAAAATTAGCCAGGTGTGGTGGCACATGCCTGTAATCCCAGGAGAATTGCTTGAATGCGAGAGGCAGAGGTTTCAGTGAGCTGAGATTGCACCATTGCACGCCAGCCTGGACAAGAGTAAAATTCCATCTCCAAAAAAGAAAAAACAAAACAAAACAAAAAAACAAACTAAAAACAACAACAAAAAAAGCAAGGTGGTTCTCTACCTAAATATATGTTAGGTCTGAAAAAACAAAATGCTAAATTCACAAGCTTTTTAATCTTTTGGACAGTAAGAAAATGAGCACACAAAAGCATTCTTCTGATTCAGGAAAACAACTTTGTTGCTAGGAAAATTTTCTTGTTTGGTTACATATCACTTATAGTATAACAAAACATCATAGTCCAATATCTCACTAAAAAAATATTTCAGAGAATCTGGATGCACTACAAAATAATAATAATAATAAAATAAATAAAATAAAAATATCAAGCCCATACACCCACCCTGTTACAAATCAGATCTCTCTTGGCAGATAACTCCATGATTTCAGACAAAACAACATTCTGACTTCAAAAAAACAGTTTGTGATTTAGCACAAGCCGGAAATCAAGTTTTTTTTGCATTTTCAGAGAAACATTTTTATCTAGAATATTTTGTAACTCAATCATTTTAATACATATCTGACTTCAGTTTTTATTTTCTTACCACATCCATGAACACAATTTCTTGTTTTGTTTTTTTGAGACAGAGTTTCCCTCTGTCACCCAGGCTAGAATGCAACGATTCAATCTTGGCTCACTGTAACCTCTGCCTCCCGGGTTCAAACAATTCTCCTGCCTCAGCCTCTCGAGTAGCTGGGATTCCAGGCACCCACTACCATGCCTGGCTAATTTTTGCATCTTTTTTCACCATGTTGGCCATGCTGGTCTCGAGCTCCTGACCTCAGGTAATTCACCTGCCTCAGCCTCTCAAAGTGCTGGGATTACAAGCATGAGCCACCGTGCCCAGCCATAAACAACAATTTCTGCTAGCAAAACTGAAACTTTTAAAGAAAATCAAGATACTGATCTCTAATTAGTATGCCTGCCATGTGAAGGCTGATGGCCAGCCAAACCTCTGAGGTACAGCAGCCTACTGAAATGTTTGCTTCCCTTACCAGGTGAATTATTTTCAACAATTATTTAACTTCTCCAAAAGGCAGTTTCCTTGCTTACAAATGGGGATAATAGAATCCACCTCAAAGACTCTTCCTGAGTAAAGAGCTTAGTGCCAAGGGCCAAGCTCACAGCAAGTAAGTGCTCAATAAATACTACCTATCCTATATGGTAGTCACGTTAGTTTTTGGACGAAAAAAATAAAAGGTAAGGATAAATGACCTATTAAAGATCTCAACAAGGCTGGGCAAGGTGGCTCACGCCTGTAATCCCAGCACTTTGGGAGGATGAGGTGGGCGGATCACGAGGTCAGGAGTTCGAGACTAACCTGGCCAATATAGTGACACCCCGTCTCTACTAAAAATACAAAAATTAGCTGGACATGATGGCATGTGCTTGTAGTCCCAGCTACTTGGGAGGCTGAGGCAAAAGAATTGCTTGAACCCGGGAGGCAAAGGTTGAAGTAAGCCAAGATCGTGCCACTGCACTCCACCTGACTCTGTCCAGCTGCTCCAGAGCGAGACTCCATTTCAAAAAAAAAAAAAAAAAAATTCCCAACTAAATTCTAGTTCACTGGATGTGGTAGGCAGAGTAATGGCCCCTCAAAGATGTCTTCTATTTCTGGAACCCATGACTATTACCTTACATGGCAATGGGAAATTAAGGTTGCATTGGAATTAAGCTTACTAATCAGTTGCCCTTAAAATAGGGAGATGATCTTGGATTATCCAGGTGGGCCTGATTCAAGCATATGAGTGTCCGTAGTCTAAGAGGGAGGAAGAAGAAGGGGTCAGAGAGGGGACCTGAAAAGGACTTGCTGCAGGCTTTGACAATAGAGGAAGGAAGCTGGGAACAGCCCTCAGCTGACAGCCAGCAAAACAGACCTTGGTCCTACAACCTCAAGGAACTGAGTTCTGTCAACAATCTAAATGAGCTGGGAAGAAATTCTCCCCTAGGGCCTCTAAAAAGGAATGCAACCCTGCTGACACCTTGATTTAGAACTGGACTTCTGACCTACAAAACTATGATAATCATTTGCATTACTTTCAGCCTGTACATTTGGAGTCATTTATTCTGGTAGCAATGGAAAATTAAACAATGACATAAGGACTCCTGACTACAGGGTATGGTTCCATTTTCTATCAGTGGACATTATCTTCTCAGGCAGAAGCGAAAATGTTCAGTATCACATGAGTGGTGGTTGATGACTAACGTGGCTGGAATCCAACCATATCATATGTTCCTCACATAGATAACCTTACTGAATCCTCAAAACAGCTCCAGGAGGTACTGTGTCCAGTTCCCACAGTGCTGGAGTGACTTCCCAAGGTTTCAGGGCTAGTAAGAGGCAGAGGTGGGGTAGGAGTCTGGTGCTCCCCACATCTTACTCCACTGGGCAACACTGTATCCTGACCACTGATACCAAGAGTGCATTCCTTTCAAAGGAGGAGATGATCATTATTTTTCAGGATTTCTAACTTTTTGTTTTGCTAAATAATGGTGTTTTTAAAAAGAAAGAAAAAATCATTTCCTAATACCTGTATTTCTTAGAATTTTAGACAGAAAAAAATTACAAAGAACACAAATTCATAACTTTATGGAAAACCCACCAAGTTGTCATTTAAAAAAAATATAGTGGTAAGAATACCTAACGTGAGATCCACCCTCTTGGCAGATTTTTCAGCGTACAATACAGTACTGATACCTATAGGTGCAATGTTGTGTAGGGGATATTTAGAACTTATTCTCTGTGCTTGACTGAAACTTTGTTGATTGCCAACTCCCTATTTCTCCCTCCCCCAACCCCTGGCAATCACCATTCTATTCTCTGCCTCTATGAGTTTGACTATTTTAGATACCTCGTATGAGTAGAATCATGCACTATTTGCCCTTCTGTGACTAGCTTCAAAGATGAACATTTTAAAACTACATGACTTACTTTCAGCCAAACTTTGCTGTGTTTAGAGAGCCGAGGAATTTCTAATGGAGGAAGAAAAAGCAGGGCATGTTTACTCAGGGTGGTGGCTGCTGCTTCCCTTTCATTTTCCTGCTGAGCCAGCAAGATCCTGAATAAAACTATTAACAGCTCAGCTTTAGAAGTTCTGCTCAATTTTCATGTTGGTAAGAGGTTTGTGCTTCTTTCTGAATTTCCCGCCCTTTGAATAATTAGTGTTGGCCTTTAAGAGTCATTCTACAATTCTGTGATAGTAATTTGTTGCATTAAAAAATAAAAGCTAGTGAAAAACTAAAATGTATTTACTGAGACATACTGCTGTGTTTGGCTAATTATAAGACAACTCTAGTCAGGCGTGGTGGCTCACGCCTGTAATCCCAGCACTTTGGGAGGCCGGGAGTTCAGGACCAGCCTGGTCAAAATGATAAAACCCCATCCCTACTAAAAATACAAAAATTAGCCAGACATGGTGGCGCATGCCTGTAATCTCAACTACTAGAGAGCTGGGACAGGAGAATTGCTTGAACCCAGGAGATGAAGGTTGTAGTGAACGAGATCGTACCACTGCACCACTACACTCCAGCCTGGGCTACAGAGCAAGATTCTGTCTCAAAAACAAAAGAGACAACTCTAAAAGAGCCATCTGTGATCCTGAGGACTGACACCCACAACTGACCTCCTGACACCCACAACTGGCCTTCATCTCTGATACTCTGACCTTGAGTTAGAACTATTCTGAAAGTGTTTCAGATTAGCAATGGGCAGTCATTAAATATTTCATGCTTTCATTAAGCTCCTAGAGTCAAAGAGTGAAACCACAATGGAAAAGGTCAATAAATCAACTCCATGAAGAACTTCTGATCATCAAGACACCAAAACTGAAAAGACAAGCCCCAAACTGAGAAAAGACATCTGCAAACATCCGGCCAAAAAATACTAGTATCTCAGAAAAAAAATAAAGAACTCTTATAAATCAATAAGGGACAAATGACCCATATAAAAAGTGGCCAAAAGACATGAACAGGCATTTCAAGAAAAAGAAACCAATAAACCTGTGACAAGATGCTCAACTTTATTAGCAATCAGGGCAATGTAAATGAAAACCACGATGAGAAATTCTGGGAACATCTCGACATGCTAGATAGTGAGGTAACTATGCAAACTACTTGGGTCATGTCAAGAGGACTCAGAGCCAACTTCCACTAGCAAAATGGGACAGTTTGAACTTTAATAACAACAAGAATTACAAAGCATTCAAAACCATCAAATATGTTTAAATCTATAAGTCCATAATTATTTTAATTAATTTATTTATTATTTTAAGGAACAGGGTCTCGCTCTGTCACCCAGACTGGAGTGGAGTGGTATGATCATAACTTGCTGCAGCCTCAAACTCCTGGACTCAAGTGATCTCCTGCCTCGGTCTCCCAAAGTGCTGGCATTACAGGTGTGAGCCATTGTGCCCAGCCCATAATGATATTTTTAAAGAAAAACTAATAGATGATCTTTTGAGGAAAGGGAATGAATTATTTTGAAACTGGATAAGAGAAAAAAATCAAGTAATTATCTTCTTTTTCCTATATAAACTATAACTGGGTAACCAGTAGATAAGGGAAAAGGTTCCTTATTAAAATATTTCAGCTAATATAAGAAAATGAAACAATAAAAGTAGAATATTATTTTCTTTTTTTTGAGACAGAGTCTTGTTCTGTCACCCAGGCTGGAGTGTAGTGGCACAATCTTGGCTCACTGCAACCTCTGCCTTGCAGCTTTAAGCAATTCTCCCACCTCAGTCTCCTGAGTAGCTGGGACTACAGGCACGCACCACCATGCATGGCTAATTGTTTTGTATTTTTAGTAGAGATGGGGTTTCACCATGTTGGCCAGGCTGGTCTCAAACTCCTGACCTCAAGTGATCCACCCTCCTCGGCTTCCCGAAGTGCTATGATTATAGGCATGAGCTACTGCACCCGGCCAATATCATCATTTTCTAACCCCCAAAGACTCAATGAGTCTAGGCATTGAGCATCCACAGCTGCTAAAATCAAAACAACAATAACAACAACAACAACAACAAAAACAGAACAAAACCAGACTTATGTGCCTATGTGGATCTAGAGCCTTGCCAAAAGGATGAAACAGGATGTGGATCAAGTAGCCTGTGGATCCAGCTGCCAAAGTGCAGGGAATACAGAGAACATATTAAACTGCAGCATAAATGTGTAATCAGCAAAACCCAAACTGTTAGAAACTCTATGGGTAAAATGTGCCTGATTGTTTTAACAAATAAACTGCAAGGAAGACAACTCCAAAAGATGGAAAGGGAGCCTGTAGATTAAGAGAGACTTAAAAAGCCAAAGAAAAAAAGCATACAAATTCAAACTAATGGGCAAGACTAAAGTGACAGGGACAAATACTTAGGTGAGAAAGCCATTAAAAAATAAGTTATTATAATAAAAGTTAGACCAGTAGTTATTCCAGGAGGTAGAGAGCACTGTGACTGGGATGGGCTACGTGGTGGGGCTTTGAGAGAACGCTGGCAAACTTCTATTTTTTTGCCCTGAATGATGGTTTATGAGGGTGTATGCCTTGTAATAATTCACTTATCTATAAAAATTAAAAACGGTTTAAGTCAAGCACATTATTGGGGCAACTAGGGAAATATGAACATGGGCTATGAGATAACATTTGTGTAAATAATGAAATATGAACTTTTCTGAGTACAATTATGGTACTGTGATTATATAAGTGAATGTCCATGTTCTTTGGAAATACATGCTGAATTAGATACGGATGAAAAATGCAATGATATCTACAATTAATTCTCAGATGGTTCAGAAAAATAAAATATACATGTGCACATGAACACCAGGCATACGTGAAAAGATAGATTATACAAATATAGCAAATGTTAATTAGTGAATCTAAGTGAAGGGTATATTCATTGTACCAGTCCTGCACCTGATCTGTAGTTTTGAAATTTTCTCAAAATGAAAATTGGGAAATAAAGTAAAGCCACATACACATATACTCCACAATGAAAAATTCTTTTAAAGCCACCAGTCTGGCAAAAATGGAAACAATCAGTTGGCATCATCTAGTAAAACTGAAGATATGCAGACCCTATGATTCAGGAACCCTGGCCTAGAAAATCTCCTAAAAAATTATGACGCCATGCTGTGTTGTAATAGTAATATACTGAAAACCACCCAACTAGCCACCAAGATGGGTATTTTCCCATAAAGAAAACAGGCACAGTGGCTCACGCCTGAAATCCCAACACTTTGGGAGGCTGAGGAGGGCAGATCACCTGAGATCAGGAGTTTGAGACCAGCTGCCCAACACGGTGAAACCCCATCCTACTAAAGATACAAAAATTAGGCAGGCATAGGGGTGCATGCCTATAGTTCCAGCTACTTGGGAGGCTGAGGCAGGAGAATCACTTGAACCCAGCAGGCAGAAGTTGCAGTGAGTCATGATTGCACCACTGCACTCCAGCTTGGGCAACAGAGTGAGTCCCCATCTGAAAAAAAAAAAAAAAGAAAATAGAGCAGTGAAAATGAATGCACTACTGTCATACATAACCCATAAACAAAATGTTAAAGGAACAAAACAAGTTGCAAAATAATATGTAGTAAGACTCATCTAGATAAACATATATATTATATATATATATTTAGATTTAAATTTGGTATATTAATTTATAAAGGCAAAAACAGGCAGGCGCAACTACAGTATTTCAGAATATATACATATATGGTTAAACTGGAAGAAAAGTTTAAAGAAAAACAAGGGAATGAAATAAAATTCCAGATAGTGGTTCCCTCTGGGGAGACACGGGGGTGAGGGGACCCATGGAAGACTTGAGAGGCATCGGTAATTTCCTATTTTTAAAGGCAGATGATTGGTTGGTATATACATGGTCATTATACTGTTGGATTTTAAACTGTATATGTGTGTTATATATTCTTGTAACTTTAAGAAAAAGCCCTAGACCGTACTAAGATGACAATATTTCTGGACACACCTATCTTTGCTTCACAGTTCTGAAAGAAAGTTCATTTTAACTGAAGCAGATAAATTCCTCCGAAGTAACCAACGATGAGACTGAAAGACTGCTTTATCGGTAGAAGACTCAGAACAAACATTTAGAATCATTTCCTTGGCCGGGCGCGGTGGCTCACGCCTATAATCCCAGCACTTTGGGAGGCCCAGGCAGGTGGATCGCGAGGTCAAGAGATCGAGACCATCCTGGTCAACACGGTGAAACCCCATCTCTACTAAAAATGCAAAAATTAGCTGGGTGTGGTGGCATTCGCCTGTAGTCCCAACTACTCGGGAAGCTGAGGCAGGAGAATTGCTTGAACCCAGGAGGCAGAGGTTGTGGTGAGCCGAGATCGCGCCATTGCACTCCAGCCTGGGTAACAAGAGTGAAACTCTGTCTCAAAAAAAAAAAAAAAGAATCATTTCCTAAGAGAGAAAAGGCATGTGGCAGAGCAGTAAAATGCCACAGACTTGTTTGGGATATTTCACAGTAATATAGCTCCATGGGAAATTATACCATTAAGAACTGTGCCATCATTCCTAATTTAAAAATTTTCAGCATCCTGTTTTGTATGTATGTATTTATTTGTTTGTTTGATTTATTTATTCGGAGATCACGTCTTGCTCTGTCACCCAGGCTGGAATTCAGTGGTACAATCTCAGCTCACTGCAACCTCTGCCTCCCAAGTTCAAGCAATTCTCCCGCCTCCACCTCCCAAGTAGCTGAGATTACAGGCATGTGCCACCACACCCAGCTAATTTTTGTGTTTTTAGTAGAGATGGGGTTTTGCCATATTGTCCAGGCTGTTCTCAAACTTCTGGGCTCAAGCAATCCACCTGTCTCTGCCTCCCGAAGTGCTGGGATTACAGGCCTGAGATACCACACCTGGCCAGTGCCCTGTTTTAAATATAATGCCCACAATTTCTCTGACTACGTATAACCAAAAGCCACTACATCTGTTACATGATTAGAATACAAACAATTATGAAGTAGATGATACCTAATTGAGACTGCTAATTAAAGCCTGACTTGAAAATCAACTTCCAAACAAGCTAAGAAACAAAAAAGTCTCCTTCATGAAGTGTCCCTTAATTCCCTTCAATGAAGACAAGATCTCTTCATCCAAAAATCGTACATATTTTTCTGTGCCTTCCTACTGGCATTTATTACATTTTATCCTGTATTTTGGTCATCTGCTTTCCTTATCTCCTTTACTAGATTCGGAATTATTTGATAGTCTATGATGAGAACATACTCAACTCCCGGGCCCTGGAAACATTCATATTCTAGGGTAGCTTACATCTTTGCTCTCATTTAAAAAACAAAAACAAGGCTGGGAGAGGTGGCTCACACCTGTAATCCCAGCACTTTGTGAGGCCAAGGTGGGTGGATCTCCTGAGGTCAGGAGTTCGAGACCAGCCTGAACATCATGGCAAAACCTCGCCTTTACTAAAAATACAAAAATTAGCTGGGTGTTACGGTGTGAGCCTGTAGTCCCAGCTACTCAGAAGGCTGAGGCAGGAGAATCGCTTGAACCCAAGAGGCAGAAGTTGCAGTGAGCCGAGATCACGCCACTACACTCCAGCCTGGGTGACAGAGTGAGACTACATCTCAAAAAAAAAATAAATAAATAACAACAAAAAAAAACACCCCGAAGCCCATGAAATCTGAAGTGGGGGGTGGGGCAAGATCAACAAAAAACAATGGCACTTCATTAAATCAAGTAATTCCTAAAATCTAAGAATACTAAATTTTGAATTAAAAGGGCCCTCTACTATTTTTTGTTTAAAACTTGTACCAAATACTTAATATGGTCAACATCAATTTTATTTATTACCTTCTTTTTTTTAGACAGGGGTTCACTCCCATTCCCCAGGCTGGAGTGCAGTGGCATGAACATGGCTCACCACAAACTCCGCCTCCTGGGCTCAAGAGGTTCTCCTGCCTCAGCCTCCCAAGTAGCTGGGACTACAGGTGCATGCCAGGTGTGCCTGGCTAATTTTTTTTTTTTTGTAGTTTCTGTAGATACAGGGTTTCACCATATTGCCCAGGCTGGTCTCGAACACCTGGGCTCAAAGCGATCTGCCTGCCTCAGCCTCCCAAAGTGCTGGGATCACAGGCATGAGCCACTGAGTCTGGCCCTGATTTTATTAACTTCTATCGAGAATAGACAGCTGTCAGGAGAATTATGCTTGGAGGGCAAACAAATGGGAGAAAGCCTTAAGTTTTCGATGACTCTGAAGAAGGCAAGGGGATAGAGAGAGAAATGCAAAGCAACCACAAGCTAATTAGAAATCTTTATCACCCTACTCCAAACTGATCTGCATATAAATTTTAGTAGTTTTAATACCTAATGTTTTCAAATTACCAGAAAATATTGGCCTGCTCAACTGGCATTCTAACCACAGTCCGGTTGCTTCTGCACTGGGCTGAATTCTTAGCGCAGTCAGAGAATGCTGTTTCCACGCCAGAGGCTCCTGCAGCCTCCACTTTGGCTTTGGTGTGCATGTGTGTCTGCACAGACACCACAGTGAGCACTCAGGGGATCCTGGGGGACTCCCCTCTGGCTTTGGTGTGCCTCAGTCTGTAGTCACACCACAACGAAAGCTTGCAGTTGAGGCTTTTAGTCTCACTTCCCACATTTCCATCCAGGGCTGTGTAGAGTTTTCTTGACATTTTACTTCCTTTCCTGTACAAAATTCAGTGTGCGTTGGTTTTGCTTTGTTTTTGTTTTGAGACTGAGTGTTGCTCTGTCACCCAGGCTGGAGTGCAGTGGTGTGATCTTGGCTCACTGCAACCTCTGCCTCCTGGGGTTCAAGCAATTCTCCTGCCTCAGCCTCCCAAGAACCTGGGATTACAGATGTGTGTAAACACATACAGCTAATTTTTGTATTTTTTTAGTAGAGACAGGGTTTTACCATGTTGGCCAGGCTGGTCTCAAACTCCCAACCTCAGGTGATCCACCTGCCTCTCGGCCTTCCAAAGTGCTGGGATCACAGGTGTGAGCCCGCATGCCCAGCCACATTTGTTAAGAATTTTTTTTTTTTGAGATGGAGTCTCACTCTGTTGCCCAGGCTGGAATGCAATGGCACGCTCTCAGCTCACTGCAACCTCCACCTCCCAGGTTCAAGCAATTCTCTACCTCAGGCTCCCGAGTAGCCAAGATTACAGGTACCCACCACGCCCGGCTAATTTTTGTATTTTTAGTAGAGACAAGGTTTCACTATCTTGGCCAGGCTGGTCTTGAACTGACCTCATGATCCACCCTCCTCAGCCTCCCAAAGTGCTGGGATTACAGGTATGAGCCACCATGCCCGGCCAGGAATTTTTTAAACAGGAAAAGAAGCTTCCATAGAAAATACCAGAGAAACAATAATAATTTTAAAAAAAACACCTATGAATGTTTATTCTTTAAAAGGGATTGCCAAAAGACACTTGATACTGGTATAGAACTGTCTATTCAAGAGCTAGTTTAAACAGGCTTTAGAGGGACTAATTCCTTTAGGAGCCAGCAGTATAAAAATTATGTATTTTCTTTTTCTTTTCTTTTTTTTTTTTTTGAGACAGGCCCTCATTCTGTTGCTCAAGCTGGAGCACAGTGGTGCAATCATGGCTCATTGTATGCAGCCGTGACCTTCTGGGCTCAAGTGATCCTCCCACCTCAGCCTCCCAAAGTGTGCCACCACGCCTGGCTGATTTTTTATTTTTTGGAGAGATGGGGTCTCACTATGTTGCTCAGGCGGATCTCAAACTCCTGGGCTCAAGTGATCCTCCCACTTTGGCCTCCCAAAGTGCTGGGCATGAGTCACTGCACCTGGCCAAAAAATGAGTTTTAAGATTTCACTAGAAGATTATTTATGTAAATAATAAAAAGGGCTTATAATTTATTCTGTTACTTCCAAATCCCAGTTCAAAATTCTAGATTTTAATTCTGACATAGTTATTTATATTTTAAAACTTTTCAAAACTTGTCAGTGATTTGAAGTGTTTTTTAAAACTTGTCAGTGATTTGAAATACTTGTCAGTATTTTTTAAGACTTGTCAGTGATTTGAAGCTCGGTTATTTATTTTCATTGAAAAATGAACTTCCTTCAATCTGTGATGTAGAAGGCATGTTAACATAAGAAGTCCAATTCTTTCTTAGCTGGCTGTGCCTCTGAGTAGCGACATGATACCTTATTCTCTACTCATTCTTCCTTATCAGTGGGAGGAAGGGAATGTTCCAGTGAACACAGGCAACATTTAATCAGTTATGTGGCCGCTAAAAGAGATGAAAGGTGACAAGTTCTTACAATTATACAATCTCTTCCCTCTGCTGCTCATGTACCAGACAGCACAGAGAACGTGGTCTTTAGCTGGTGGCTAGTCCCCAACATACCTTGGCTCACACCCTCAGCTGAGCTGAGAAGCCTGGGGGATAAACATAAACGGCAGTGCTAAGGAAAATACAGAGCTTATGATAAGTGAAAAACCAAGGGGAAAAGGCTCACAATTATGTGGAAGAGGCTCTCAACTGTGTCTTTTTCCTGGGAGCACAGTATATTCCCTTTGAACTCAGTTTCAATAAAACTTTTAAATAATAATCTACACTTGAAGGAAACCATGAATACAATATAATGAAAAATATGGTCTAAGACTGTGGTGGAGTGCATTGCATTTTATGCACACCACTGATTTGGTCCTGCTGATAATAACCAAATGCTCAGAAATTCTACTGCTCTACCAAGAAAGGTCACCAGAAAATCTGAACTGGAGACATAACTAGAAGCAACCAGAAAAAGCAAGGAAATCAGCAGGGTTATTAAGTTTTTTACAAAACCCTAGAGAAACCACATATTTAAACCAAAAGGAAGGTAAGGAAAAAGATGCTTCTCACCTTTTGAAAGTTCTCCTTCCACAAATCTTCTATGACGATATATCCTCGTAAACCCCAGTCATATAATCTCTCCCCACTGACCTTGAAACAAAATAGAAAAGATCTTACCATTCAACCCAGCAATCCCTACTACTGGGAATAGTAATAGAATAACAGAATATATATCATTCTACTATAAAGAAACATGCATGCATACGTTCAGCATAGCACTATTCATGATAGCAAAGACACCAAATCAACCTAAATGCCCATCAATGGTAGACTTCCTTTTTTTTGAGATGGAGTTTTCGCTCTTGTTGCCCAGGCTGGAATGCAATGGCGCAATCTTGGCTCACTGCAACCTCCGCCTCCTGGGTTCAGGAGATTTTCCTGCCTCAGCCTCCCAAGTAGCTGGGATTACAGGCATGCACCACTACGCCTGGCTAATTTTTTGCATTTAGTAGAGACGGGGTTTCACCATGTTGGCTAGGCTGGTATTGAACTCCCGACCTCAGGTGATCCTCCCGCCTCGGCCTCCCAAAGTGCTGGGATTACAGGCATGAGCCACCATGCCCGGCCAATGGTAGACTAGATAAAGAAAATGTGGTACTTTTATACCACAGAATACTATGCAGCCAAAAAAAGAATGAGCTCATGTCCTTTGCTGGGACAGGGGTGGAGCTGGGGGCCACTATCCTAAGTGAACTAACACAGGAATAGAAAACCAAATGCCACATGTTCTCATTTATAAGTGGGAACTAAACCTTGACAAACACATGGACACAAAGAAGGGAACAGAGACTGAGGTCTACTTGAGAGTAGAGGGTGAGAAGAGGGCGAGGACGGGAAAACCACCCATAGGGTACTAGGCTTATTACCTGGGTAATAAAAATAATCTGTACACCAAACCCCCATGACACATAATTTACAATAACAACCCTCCACATGTATCCCTAAAGCTAAAAGTTAAGAAAGAAGTTTTTTTTAAAAAAAAGACTCCTATTCTGGGTATAGCCAATATGCTTCTCAACCAGCAACCAAGTTCACTCTTTCCACTCTAACCATTTACTGCTTAAACCATAACAGGCTGAAATAACGTTTAATTATTTTTATATCTAGGGCAGGAAGATGCTACTCACTGTTCCTGACCTGGGGCTGCAGCAGAGATAGAAGCATTAACCATCTGCCTCCAGGACTGTTACAATGTTGAGCCAATGCTGGAAAGTATTGGCAGTTGTCACTGAAGCCATCAAGCTCCCCAAGCTGCAGCCACTGGACTCCGACATATAACTGTAGCCCAGTCGAGGAATCTGGACTCAGTTCTGTCATGAGCAACTGAGGGAGCTCAGTCTCAGGTCAGTCTGGC
Source organism: Callithrix jacchus (assembly GCF_049354715.1). NCBI lineage: Eukaryota > Metazoa > Chordata > Mammalia > Primates > Cebidae > Callithrix > Callithrix jacchus. Next base: position 24,592,424 of record NC_133524.1, read on the forward strand.
TCAGAGCTCAATCAATTCAGGTGACTGCACTGCTGTCTGCTCCTGGAACTGAGTTTCCACGTGATGTGGTTCTAGCAACTGAAGTCCCTGTGTCCATAATCTGCCCAGGACCTCAAAACCTAAAGCCTGCCTTGCTCTTGCCAGTTTTCCAAGGGACACTATCTCTAGAGTCCCACTCACTCCAGACATCACCTTTAACAGGCTACCTACTGGTCTCCATCAATGGCTCTTAAACACCATAGGCATTAATAAAAAACCACCAGAGGGCTTGCTAAAACATGGTCTGCTGGCCCTTACTCCCAGAGCTTCAGATTCAGTCTGGGGTGGGGCCTGAGAGTTTGCATGTCTACCCAGTTCTCAGGTGGTGCTGCTGCTTCTGGTCTGGTAACACACTTCCAGAATCGGTGGTACAGCTTTATCCATGTTGCCTGCCACTGTGATCCACCTATCTGTTAGGGTACCATAAAACTGAGGCTTCAAGGGTAAGAAAGGAGCAGCCAATTGAAAGCCCCAAGAAGGGCACTCCCAGCAGAGGGGACTACAGTCCCCAAGGTCCCCAACAAGGAAAGCAAAGGTACCAGTACCAGGGAAGTGTGAAGGTCAGAGCAGTCTGTGTCTACAATGCCAACAAGAGCAGGTTGTGACCAGATACATAATTATCTAAACTGAGTGACCCTTAATTATCGGCTTTGGAATTTGAGTCTCTAGACTTCCACATAAGTATACCAAAAAAGTATTTTAAATTTTTGCTAATGAATATTCAAACAATCATGCAAATTCATGTTCAAATTCTGTGAATACTGGCATTACTGGAAAAAAGGGCCAGAACTGAGGTATGTAGTGGAGAAAATCAGTTAAATTTGCTGCAGTTCATCTATATGTACGAACAAATTTTAGTCTGGTGTTATAAAAACTGCAAAGTAAAATAAAATTAAGCATCAAATTCATATACACATAAGCAAGAATGAGGGACACCATGGATTACAGAGTTTATCTTACCTGGGCAAACACGATGGCTTGTTGTGGATAATAGAGGGAGGCAGCTAATCCCATGAAACCAGGCGGATACACTAGCTTCTTCATTTTTGAACCTAATAAATAAAACATTGTACACACCATCAGATGATTCATTATCCTCACCATCACAATTTACCTTATCCATTTAACAATGAACAAGGCCAGGCACAGTGGTTCATGCCTGTAATCCCAAAGCTTTGGGAGGCTGAGGCGGGAGGCTCACTTGAAGCCAGGGGTTTGAAACCAGCCTGGGCAACACAGCAAAATCTTGTCTCTACAAAAATAAAAATAAAAAAATTAGCTAGGCATGGTAGTGTGCACCTACAGTCCTAGCTACATGGGAGGCTTAGGTGGGAGGATTGCTTGAGCCCAGGAGTTCCAGGTTACAATGACCTATGATCACACCTCTGCACTCCAGCATGGGTGACAGAGCAAGACTGTGTCTCTTAAGAAACCCAAATAACTTGATTAGCAGTAACCTCTAAAAAGAAAAAGGAAAAAAAAAAAAACTAAGAGAATGTGCCTAATAAAGTCATGGGAACCAAAAAACTTTTGCATGGCTTTATTGAGATGTAATTCACATTCACCCATTTAAAGTATAGTTCAAAGCCGGGAGCAGTGGCTCACACCTGTAATCCCAGCACTTTGGGAGGCTGAGCAGGGCAGATCAGGATTTCAGACCATCCTGGCCAAACATGACAAAACCCTCATCTCTACTAAACATACAAAAATTAGCCAGCCATGGTGGCAGGTGCCTGTAATCCCTGCTACTTGGGAGGCTGAGACAGGAGAATCTCTTGAAGCTGGAAAGCAGAGGATGCAGTGAGCCAAGATCATACCATTGCACTCCAGCCTGGGCAACAAGAACAAGCAAAACTCTATCACAAAAATAAAGGACAGTTCAATGGCTTTTAGTATACTGTATTTTTCTTTTTTTGTTGTTGTTGAGAGAGGGTCTCACTTGGTCTCCCAGGCTGGAGTGCAGTGGCACAATCATGGAGTGCATGGCACAATTCAATGGCTTTTAGTATATTGACAGGTGTATAACCATCATTACAATTAATTTTACAAAAGTAATTGTGAGTTTAAAGAAAAAAAGACAAAAAAAAGAAAATTAATTTTAGAACTTTTTCATAATCACCAAAGAAACCCATTAGCAGTCACTCTTCAACTGCCCCATACCATCCAGCCCTAGGCAACCACTAATCTATTTTTTTTTTTTTTTTTGAGATGGAGTTTTGTTCCTGTCGCCCAGGCTAGGGTAGTACGTTCTTGGCTCACTGCAACCTCCGCCTCCCAGGCTCAAGCAACTCTCCTGCATCAGCCTCCTGAATAACTGGGACTACAGGTGTCCACCACCATGCCCAGCTAATTTTTGTATTTTTAGTAGAGACGAGGTTTCACCATGTTGGCCAGGATGGTCTCGATCTCCTAACCTCGTGATCTGCGCACCTCAGCCTACCAAAGTGCTGGGATTACAGGCGTTAGCCACCACGCCTGGCCACCACTAATCTACTTTTTCTTTTTTTTTTGAGATGGGGTTTCACTCTTGTTGTCCAGGCTGGAGTGCAGTGGTGCGATCTCGGCTCACTGCAACCTCTGCCTTCCGATTTCAAGTGATTCTCCTGTCTCAGCCTCCTAAGTAGCTGGAATTACAGGTGCCCGCTACCACGCCTGGCTAATCTTTGTATTTTTTTAGTAGAGATAGTGTTTCACCCTGTTCGCCAGTGTAGTCTTGAACTCCTGACCTTGTGATCCGCCTACCTCGGCCTCCCAAAGTGCCGGGATTACAGGTGTGAGCCACTGCAACCAGCACCACTAATCTACTTCTATCTCTATGTGTTTGCCTACTCTGGACATTTCTTTTTCTTTTTCTTTTTTTTTTTTTTTGAGATGGAGCTTTGCTCTTGTTGCCCAGGCTGGAGTATAATGGCACAATCTCAGCAACCTCTGCCTCTCGGGTTCAGGCAGTTCTCCTGAGGCGCGCACCACTATGCCTGGCTAATTTTGTACTTTTAGTTGAGACGGTGTTTTGCCATGTTGACCGGGCTGGTCTCAAACTCCTGACCTCAGGTGGTCCACCTGCCTCAGCCTCCCAAAGTGCTGGGATTACAGGCATGAGCCAATGTGCCCGGCTCTCTAGACATTTCATAAAAATTGAATCATTTAGTAAATATGTGGTCCTGTGTTTCACATTCTTCTTTCACTCAGCACCAAGTGTTTTCAAGAGAACCACCTTTTTCCCCCTAAGAGAGCAGAAAAACAGATTGTTTTAAATATAAACAAATCAGTATTTTGGTTTCTAGGGTTTATGTTCTTTTACAGCAATCTGGCTTCCTATTTAAATACTAAACACAGGCGTTCTTCTTCTCCCCTTTCTGCAACCCCATTAAAACAACAGTGAGAAAAAACATTAATAAACCCGCAATCAAGAGAAAATGTGTGGAGAGGCAACTGGCAGAAAGGAAGTGTCAATCAATTTTCAGAAAATGGAGAGTGAACGGAAATAAGAGGACACACTGTCTTGAAATCTTGAGGAGGAGCTGCGGCCTCAAAGGGAGCAGATCTGTCCCAGGGAGACTCCAGATTCAGAGATGGCAGGTTCTGTGGGGAATGGAGATGGCAACCAGGGAGCAAGATGGGGGACAAAACAAACACAAGTCCGATGCATAGACCAGCATGGCCCTTCCTTCCCCTCTGCCATCCCAGTACAAAACTACCGTGGCCAGGAAGTCACACCAGGCAAAAATGTTGAAAAGGGGCAGGGTTACTGGGTGCAGTGGCTCACACCTGTAATCTTAGCACTCTGCGAGACCAAGGCATAAGGATTGCTTGAGGCCAGGAACTGAAACCAGCTGGAGCAACAGAGCGAGACTCCATCTCCGTTTCTTTTTTTTGTTGTTTAGAGAGGGTCTCACTTGGTCTCTCAGGCTGGAGTGCAGTGGCACAAGCATGGCTCACTGCAGCCTCAGCATCCCAGTTTAAGCTATCTTCCTGCCTCAGCTCCTCAAGTAGGTGGGACTAGAGGTCCAAGCCACAATGCCTGGCTAACTTTTTTTTTTGTATTTTGTTAGAGACAGGGTGTGCTCATGTTGCCCAGGCTGGTCTTGAACTCCTGAGCTCAAGCAATCCTCCCCCCTCAGCCTCTCAAACTGCTGTCTGTGATTACAGGTATGAGCCAGTGCGCCCAGCACCCTCTCTATTTCCTTTTTTTTTTTTTAAGTGAGTCAGATGCAGTGGCTCATACCTGTAATCCCAGCACTTTGGGAGGCTGAGGAGGGAGGATTGATTGAGCCCAGAGGTTTGAGACCAGTCTGGGCAACATAGGGAGACCACCATCTCTACAAAAAATTAAAAAATTAGTCAGGTATGGTGGCACGCACCTGTGGTCCTAGCTACTCAGGAGGCTGAGGCAGAAGGATCGCTTGAGCCCAGGAGTTCAAGGCTCAAGGTTGCTGTGAGCCGTGTTTATGCCACTGCACTCCAACCTGGGTGATATAATTTGCATGTTGCTCTCTCTGAATCTCATGTTAAACTGTAATCCCCAATTTGGAGGTGGGACCTGGTGGGAGGTGACTGGATCATGAAGGTGGATTTCTCACAAATGGTTTAATGCCATTCCCTTGGTGCTGTCCCTGTCCAACAATGAGTTCTCTCAAGAGAAGAGAAGAGAAGAGAAAGAGGAGGGGAGGGGAGGGAAACGGAGAGGAGAGGAGGGGAGAGGGGAGGGGAGGAAAAGATACCTTCCTTCAGCTGGATGCTGCAAGCTACCATATTTTTCGGGCAAGGAATGAAAACACCTATATCCAAGGCCCGGCATGGTGGCTCATGCCTGTAATACCAGCACTATGGGAGGCTGAGGCAGATGCATCATTGGAGGTCAGGCATTCAAGACCAGCCTGGCCAATATGGCAAAACCCTGTCTCTACTAAAAATACAAAAATTAGCCAGGCGTGGTGGTGCATGCCTGTAATCCCAGCTATTCAGGAGGCTAAGGCATGAGAATCGCTTGAACCCAGAGGTGGAGGAGGTTGCAGTGAGCAGAGCTCACGCCACTGCACTCTAGTCTGGGTGACAGAGCAAGACTGTCTCAAAAAAAAAAAAAGAAAGAAAGAAAAAGAAATGACCTCTATCTAGTCACAGCACCACAGAAATTCAAACACTGAAGATTCACAGAAGATCCTCAAAGCATCTAGGAAGAAAAAAAAATGTATCACCTCCTCAGAAGCAGCAAATATCAAGACTGACTATTTATTTATTTTTTGAGATTGAGTCTCGCTCTGTTGCCAAGGCTGAAGTGCAGTGGCATGATCTCGGCTCACTGCAACCCCTGCCTCCCAGGTTCAAGCAATTCTCCTGTCTCAGTCTCCTGAGTAGCTGGGACTACAGGTGCCCGCCACCACACCCGGCTAATTTTTGTATTTTTAGTAGAGACAGGGTTTCACCATATTGGTCAGGCTGGTCTTGAACTCCTGACCTCAGGTGATCCGTCCCCACCTGGCCTCCCAAAGTGCTGGGATTACAGACGTGAGCCACCATGCCTGGCCCAGACTGGCTGCTGACACTCACATCTACAATGCCAGATGCTACAATATATGGCTTTGAAAGTTTTGATGGCAAACCAATTCAGTGCCCAACCAAACTATCACATGGTATGAGGGCCAGAAAGGGATTTTCAGACATGGAAGGTCTTGGGAAGTTTACCTCCAACATATACTTTTTTGAAAGTGACTTAAGCATGTAGTTCAATAGCACGGCAGACTAAACCAAGGAGAAGATGACATGGAACCCAGGAAAAGAGGGCTTAAACCCAAGAAAGTGTGGAGAAGACCAGTCCCAAAACAAGAGCTGTGTTGAAGTCTCAGACCAGACTGTAGGAGGATGTAGAGCTGTGGGGCAAGGGGAATGGACAGAAGAGACAATAGGACGCAGAGCTTGGAAAAACCTGAGAATGAGGTTTAAAAACCGGTAGAGGATGAAACTAGAGAATACATATGGACTTGACTCCACTGAGAGGCATAGTGTTTTTGCCATGGGACCCACACAGATGATAGCAAAATGTGTATGTTATTGATTTTTCTTTAATGGAGTTTCACTCTTGCTCCCCAGGCTGGAATGCCATGGTGCGATCTTGGCTCACTACAACCTCCACCTCCTGGGTTCAAGCAATTCTCCTGCCTCTGGGATTACAGGCATGCGCCACCATGCCTGGCTAATTTTTAGTAGAGATGGGGTTTCATTGGTCAGTCTGGTCTCGAATTCCTTACCTCAGGTGATCCACCCACCTCAGCCTCCCAAAGTGCTGGGATTATAGGAGTGAGCCATCACACCCAACCAATTTTTTTTTTTTTTTTTGAGATGGAGTCTCACTCTGTTGCCCAGGCTTGAGTGCAGTGGTACGATCTTGGCTTGCTGCAACCTCCAGGGTTCAAGTGATTTTCCTGCTTCAGCCTCCCAAGTAGCTGGGATTACACGTACCCACCACCATGCCTGGCTAATTTTTGTATTTTTAGTAGAGATTGGGTTTCACCATGTTGGCTAGGCGGGTATTGAACTCCTGACCTCAGGTGATCCTCCCGCCTCGGCCTTCCAAAGTGCTGGGATTACAAGCGTAAACCCACCAGAATGTGTATGCTAATCCTTAAACAGTTCTAATCATGTAAGTGCTGTTTATTGGCTTTAAAACTTTAAACAGACAAATCCCCAAAGATGGAACCGGGGTTGCTGAAGAGAATATAAATGTTATCAACCTAGAGTATTAATGAATTACTGTTTCTCTCCCAATCCTGTTGCATGAATTGAAAGGGTATAATTCTCCTAGAAAAGCCTGTGATACCCCTGCATATTGCCCCTCCCCCACCCCATCCACTTGAAGTGGCTCACCCAAGTGAGGACCAAGGGAAGAGCAGCAACCCGCCACCCAGTCATTTCTCACTCCTCCAGGGAGAGCCAAGAAGTAGCAGCTCTCAGGTCTCCAGCTCCTGCTGGTTCACACAATGAGCCAGGGACTCCAGAACTTCAGAAAGGTGGTGTAATCATACTCCTCCACCCCTACCTTCATGCCCACATCTCCCAAGAGGCCAATGGTATGGGTTGTCACTATCAGCACTGCCAGGGGCAGGGGGGAACCCACTGGTTGCCAGTGCTGGAGACAGCCACCAGAAGGCAACTGTAGTGTCAACAACCACGTGTCAACTTGGAGTGGTCTGGCTGGGCCCATTTCCTCTGAATGGACATCCACTCGCCTCTCTGAGAGCCCCCTGTCACCACCACAGTCATGGCCATCCTCATCAACTGAAGCAGACTATCTTAGCAGATACACTCAAGAAATCCCACCAGCCTAGGCATGGTGGCTTATACCTATAATCCCAGCACACTGGGAGGCTGAGGCAGGAGGATCACTTGACTTCAGGAGTTTGAGACCAGCCTGGCCAACATGGTGAAATCCCATCTCTACTAAAAATACAAAAATTAGCTGGGCGTGGTGGCACACACCTGAAGTCCCAGCTACTCAGGAGGCTAAGGCAGGAGAATCACTTGAACCCAAGAGGCAGTGTTGCAGTGAGACTGAGATCATGCCACTGCACTCCGGCCTGGGCAACAGAGCAAGATTGTCTCAAAAAAAAAAAAAAAAAAACCCATGAGGAGGGACCTTCTGCACCCACCCATCATGCTGCTGCCCACATAAAGGACCATCTACCTGGAGGGACCTGCAAACCACTCTGGCTACCCACAGACATCCCTATCATCCCACTCATCCTGCTTGGTGAACTCTCTGACACTGCTCACCTCAGGCCTTTCTATACCCATCGCCCAGGGGACAAGACCTGTTATTGCACATGTGTGTGTGTATGCCTGTGTGCATATTTGTGAAAAAGAATTAAGGTCTCAAATTATTTTAATACTACTAAGCTCTCCCCAGGAAAAGGAAGAAGAGACAAAGAAACAAACAAAATCAGAGGACCAGAATCTACTGTAGCAGGTGTCCTCATGTTGCTGCTCTGGCCAAAAGAGCATGGTCTCCAATCCTCCTTAGGAGGGTCACCCTAGTGGATATGCCAGGGACAAACTCTTGGCATTGTAGGAACATACCCATAACAGAGAAAAAGAGCTTTCTTGGACCTGGAAGACTTCCCCACATGCTCTAACCACAGTGAGGGAGGGGGAAGCTCCTTTCACTCACTTCCACATTCCTGCCTCTCTAACAACAGCTGAAATCCCAACACCCTAGCCTAGGGATGTCCAACAATCTCAAACACTATCTAAATAAGACTGAATGCTCTTTTGAACAGCTTTGCAAGAAATGGGATGAAAGAAGTTTGGGGAAAAATGTTGGTTCATAAGTTGATTACAAAAAATAAGCTGGAAATTTAATTCTGACACGTTCTGCATGAGACAGGAGGAGGGCATGAAGACTATGACATGAGTTGCTTCCACAGATGAGCTGGTAGTGCCACCAGGGCAGTGTCTACCCTCCAGATTTAAAAATAACAGCCACTGGCCAGGTGCAGGGGCTCATGCCTGTAATCCCAGCACTTTGGGGAGCACCAAGGGAGGTCGATGGCTTGAGTTAAGTAGTTCAAGACCAGCCTGGGCAACATAGTGAAACCCCATCTCTACTAAAAATACAAAAATTAACTGGGCATGGTGGCGGGCATCTGTAATCCCAGCTCCTTGAAAGGCTGAGGTGGGTGGATCACTTGCGCCCAGGAGATCCAGGCTGCAGTGAGCTATGATTGCACCGCTGTACTCCAGTCTGGGTGGTAGAGTGAGACCCCATCTCAAAAAAGAAACCAATTTAAAAAAATAAAATAAGGCCAGGCGCAGTGGCGCACACCTGTAATCCCACCACTTTGGGAGGCCAAAGAAGGCCGATCACTTCAGGTCAGGAGCTGGAGACCAGCCTGGCCAATATGGCAAAACCCATCTCTACTAAAAATACAAAAATTCGTTGGGCGTGGTAGTACACACCTATAATCCCAGCTACTGGGGAGGCTGAGGCAGGAGAATCACTTGAACTCAGGAGGCGGAGGGTGCAGTGAGCCAAGATTTCGCCCCTGCACTCCAGCCTGGGCAACAGAGCAAGACTCCATCTCAAAAAAAAAAAATTTAATAAAATAAAATAATAGCTATTGCATGGAGACGAAGATTTTTTAAATTGGAGGAATAGGACTGATAAAGTTTGAACGTTTGCCCCTCTAAATCTCATGTGGAAAAGTGACACTCCATGCTGGGAGGTATTTGGGTCATGGGGGCAGATCCCTCCTCAATGGCATGATGCCCTCCCCATGGTAATGGGTGATTTCTCAGTCTATTAGTTCACATGAGAGCTGGTTGTTTAAAAGAACCTGGCATCTCTCTCCATGTGACACACCTGCTCCCACTTTGCCTTCTAAAACAATTGGAAGCTTTCTGAGACCCTCAACAGAAATAGATGCTGGCTCCATGCTTCTTGTACAGCGTGCAGAACCATAAGCCAAATAAACCTCTTTTCTTTATAATTACCCAGCCTCAGATATTCCTTTGTAGCAATGCAAAACAAACTAATAAAGGGACCAAACTAGTCTCTATGGTGCTCTTTTATGGGGGTCTGATTACAGGGCTCATAAACTTTCTTCATTAGGAATGACAGAAAGGTCAGAATTTTATATCATAAACATTTAGTTTCCAAGCAGTGAAACTTCAAGTAGTTCCTAACAAATTAATCTCATCATAGTGAAGTATTTTATCAGGCTTTATTTCCTATAGGTACTTTATAATCTAGCAGTGTAGTAATATTTTTAAGTTGGCATTTGTTAGCATTGAATTTTAAGCATTTTAAAAGTTTTTATGTCATGACTGACTGAAGCCATGACAAATCAAGAAGGTAATAAAATCTCTATTAAATCACTGTTCTATTTACTGTGATGAATAGCCTGATCTTAATAGTGAAACCTTTAGAAAGAGTTTATTTCTCATGTGTGAAAGACTTTGAAGAAAATTTCACTCTTTCTGTACCAAGAACAATAGGGGTTTGATCAAGCAAATGTGCCTATAAAGGATAACTAATTTCTTTTTTTTTTTTTTTTTTGAGAAGGAGTCTAGCTCTGTCTGTCGCACTGGCTGGAGTGCAGTGGCAGGATCACTCCTCACTGCAACCTTCGCCTCCCGGGTTCAAGCAATTCTCCTGCCTCAGCCTCCCAAGTAGCTGGGATTACAGGCAAGTACCACCATGCCCAGCTACTTTTTGTCTTTTTAGTAGAGATGGGGTTTCACCATGTTGGTAAGGCTGGTCTCGAACTCCTGACCTCGTGATCTGCCTACCTTGGCCTCCCAAAGTGCTAGGATTATAGGTGTGAGCCACTGCGCTCGGCCTTTTTTTTTTTTTTAACCAAGAGTATACAATTTCTGTTTATGTTTCAAATCAAATACAATAACCATATCAATTATACATTAAGAAAGCCATATTTAGGAACCAACTCATTATTCTGAAACCCGGTAAATAAAAGGAAAGAAAGAAACATATATCCTATCTCTGCTTTATGGAGCTGTTAAACCCACAAAACTGCACCTACCTCTAGCCAAAAAGAGTCCAATAAGGCCAGCACAACCAATAACACCAAGTCTCGGAAAAAATCCAGGAGGTGCATTTTGGAGATAGTCATAGCTGTCTACAATAGAATTAGAACAGGAAGCAGTTCCATAAATTTCTCATTAAAAAAACAAAATAAAAAGTCTTATACAGTATATAATTTGCATATATAGTATTAAAGTGCTTTTCAAACCACATACTCTGCATTCTGCTAGTATACTTCTTTTCAACATATTCTTTTTGTGTGACATATAAACAAGATTTACTATTCACATAGCAAGTGTCCAATTTTCTTTTCTTTTTTTTTTTTGAGATGGAGTTTCGCTCGTCACCCAGGCTGGAGTACAATGGCATGATCTCGGCTCACTATAACCTCTACCTCCCTGGTTCAAGTGATTCTCCTGCCTCAGCCTCCCAAGTAGCTGGGATTGCAAGTGCCCGCCACCATGCCCAACTAATTTTTGTAATTTTAGTAGAGACTGGGTTTCACCATGTTGGTTAGGGTAGTCTTGAACTCCTGACCTCAGGTGATCCCCCCCACCTCAGCCTCCCAAAGCGCTGGGATTACAGGTGTGAGCCACCATGCCCGGTGTCAAGTGTCCAATTTTCAATCACTTTGGTCCAATAACCTACTGACAATGAAGTAATATTAAATTACTTTCATATTCCTGAAAACAATATGAAAATCTTAATCAGCAATTTGCACAGAGAGGAATACAAATATAGGGATCCTTTGCTGTCTAAACTCTTGTTATGCAAACACAAAAACAGAATAGATTTGGATAAATCTTGGGGCAGATCTATTGCTATCTGAAGCTTTGCTGCTTCCTCTCTGAAACTGAGGAACCAAATACAGGCTGTGAGTGGTGGCTCATTCCTATAAACTCAGCACTTTTCAAGACTGAGGCAGGAGGATCACTTGAGCCCAGGAGTTCAAGGTTGTGGTGAGCTAGGATCACGCCACTGCACTCCAGCCTGACAGCCTGAGCCACAGAGCAAGACACAGCCTCTTTAAAAAAAAAAAAAAGGCCAGGCATGGTGGTTCACACCTGTAATCCCAGCACTTTGGGCAGTCGAAGTAGGCGGATCAAGAGGTCAGAAGTTCGATATCAGCCTGACCAACATGGTGAAACCCCATCTCTACTAAAAATATTAAAAAAAAAAAATTAGCCGGGCATGGTGGTGCACACCTGTAATCCCAGCTACTCAGGAGGCTAAGACAGGAGAATAGCTTAAACCTGGGAAGCGGAGGTTGCAGTGAGCCAAGATTGCACCATTGTACTCCAGCCTGGGTGACAGAATGAGACTCTGTCTCAAAAAAAAACAAAAACAAAAACAAGAAATCAGACTTGGAAAAGTAAGCATCATTTGCCATCTAAACTTATTATTCGAACTAAAGAAAAGAATAAATTTGTATAATAAAGGAAATTTATAAGTTCACTCAGGAAATAGCCACTGTTGACCACCATTGATGGTGATAGAATGAATAAAAATATGAGCCTATGCACCATGCCCGAACATGCCTTCTGACTTCATTCATATGATGTCTCCTCTCCTCTCCACCGAGCCAATCTCACCTCTTAAAAGCTAGTTTGAGTCCCATCTCCACAGAAAAGCCTTTCCTAAGCTCATCAGTCCATACCTCTCTCCCTCCTCTAAAGTCCCATCATATTTATTCTCTGTACCATTACTTCGTACCTAATCCTATAGTACCCTGGTGTATCTGGTGTCTCCCCAGGGAGAACATTAGCTGCTTAACAATAGATTGCTTACACTTCTGTGTTATCTTCCCTCAGTGGTAATAATGGATACTCATTCAATAGATATTTTTTTTTTGAGACAGAGTCTGTCTCTGTCGCCCAGGCTGGAGTGTAGTGATGTGATCTCAGCTCACTGCAACCTCCACCTCCCAGGTTCAAGCAATTCTCCTGCCTCAGCCTCCCGAATAGCTGGGACTACAGGCGCATGCCACCACATCCAGCTAATTTTTTCTATTTTTTGTAGAGACGAGGTTTCACCATGTTAGCCAGGATCGTCTTGATCTCCAGACCTCGTGATCCGCCTGCCTTGGCCTCCCAAAGTGCTGGAATTATAGGTGTGAGCTACCATGCCTGGCCTCAATAGATAATTATTAAGAATGATGGCCAGATGTGGTGGCTCACACTTGTAATCCCAGCACTTTGGGAGGCCAAGGTGGAAGGACTGCTTGAGCCCAGGAGTTCAAGACCAGCCTGGGCAACATGGCAAAACCCTGTCTCAACAACAACAAAAAAATTAGCCAGGTGTGGTGGTGCACATCTGTAGTCCCAGCTACTTGGGAGGCTGAGGTAGGAGGATTGCTTGAGTTCAGGAGGTCGAGGCTGCAGTGAGCTATGATCACACTACTACACTCCAGCCTAGGTGACTGACTGAGACCTTGTCTCCAAAGAAAAACAAAAACAAAACAAAAATCACAATGCCAGAAGTTGATGAATGCTGGATGAATTAACAAATGAGTTTTAGCTAGGTCATGACTTAAACAAGGCCCTCACGTCTCCTTCTCAGTCTCATCTTCAGCATTCCATATCTGCTTAGGGTTCCTCGAACACCCAATACCAAGTCATTTCTCTAAGCCTGGTCATGCTGTGCCCAGTGTGGAATGCCTGCCTCTAGCAGTCCCTCCAGCAGTGTTGTGGCTAACATTGCTCCTTGAAGATTCATTTCAGAAATCCTTCCCTGACTGCTCTCACCTCCTCAATTTATATTAAACTAATCTCCTTCCCCTGTACCTTCAATAATGGTCTGTGATCATCTCTTATTTGCACTAGTATTGAATAATGTATTACATGCATCTCAGTGGTTGTGACCACTGTCTTAACCAACCACAATTTCCAAGGTCTGGCAGAATGGTGACTTAAAAAACACACGCGGAACTGAACTAATAAACTGGAAAACTCAGTAATTCTGTCCCCTAATACTAGATACATGCCAGTGTTCCTTTTCCTCGGTTCTTTGGGAAATGTGATCATTTTAAATACTACTATAGGACTTGTGCTGTGTTTCCATTAATTACTGTCTGGCCTCTTACTTATTTTGCCTTTAGCCTAGTTTTTACTTTCCATTCTCTAGTCTGGGTCATTTGAGGCCATTTTTCACTTCCCTTTATTTTTGCCTACTAGCCCAGTGTTGCTCAATTCTAGATGTGTACACAGAACGGTTGACAGAGGAACACACAGATGGCTCTGGTGAGCTGGGCCAAAGTGGGTAAATCATAAAGAAAGGGGAAAGAAGACATGTTGTAAGACTGCACAGAGTCTGGGCAACAAAGTGAGACCCTGTCTCTACAAAAAATAGATAAAATTATCTGGGTGTGATGGTGCATGCCTGTAATCCTAGCTACACGGGAGGCTGAGCTGGGAGGATTGCTTGAGCCCAGGAGGTCGAGGCTGCAGTGAGCTATGATCACGCCACTGCACTCCAGCCTAGATGACAGAGCAAGATCCTATCTCAGAAAAATTTAAACAAGAGACCTCTCAGCCACACATGTACAGATAAAAGACTGTATCACGAGTTCTCTAGTTTCCTCATATAAAAATGAAGATAATAAAGGATCTATCAGGGTTGTTATGAGGATTAAATTAATATATATATATATTTCAAATTTTTGTGGGTACATAATAGGTACATATTTATGGGGTAAATGAGTTATTTTGGTTCAGGCATACAATGCATAATAATCACATCACGGTAAATGAGTATCAAGTATTTATCATTATTCTTTGTGTTACAAGCATCTCAATTGTATTCTTTTAGTTTATTCACAATAACTATGAGTGTAACTTGAGGCGGAGGTTGCGGTGAGTCGAGATCGCACCATTGCACTCCAGCCTGGGTAACGAGCGAAACTCCGTCTCAAAAAAAAAAAAAAAAGTTCAATAAATAGGCTGCCATGGTGGCTCACGCCTGTAATCCCAACACTTTGGGAGGCCAAGGTGGGTAGATAACAGAAGGTCAGAAGTTCGAGACCAGTATGATCAATATGGTGAAACCCCGTCTCTACTGAAAATACAAAAAATTAGGTGGGTGTGGTGGTGTACGCCTGTAGTCTCAGCTACTTGGGAGTCTGAGACAGGAGAATTGCTTGAACCTAGGAGGCAGAGGCTACAGTGAGCCAAGATCGCGCCACTGTACTCCAACCTGGGCAACAGAGCAAGAATCTGTCTCAAAAAAATAAAAATAAATAAATAAAATGCACAGTAAAGTACTGTTGACTACAGTCACCCTATTGTGCTACCAAATACTAGATCTTATTTATTCTAACTATATTTTTGTACTCATTAACCATTCTCACTCCACTTCCAATAAATTGGTATTTTTAAAGCACTTAGAATAGTACCTGATGCGTAAGTCTTAAATAAGTGTTTATGAAATTAATAAAATGAAGATGTTACTTATTAACATGACTTAATAATTTAAAGAACCAGTAGGGGGCTGAGAATGGTGGCTCACTTGAAGTCAGGAGTTCAAGACCAGCCTGGCCAGCATGGTGAAACCCTGTCTCTACTAAAAATACGAAAAATTAGCTGGGCATGGTGGCACATGCCTGTAGTCCCAGCTACTCAAAGGCTGAGGCAGAAGAATCACTTGAACCCAGGAGGCGGAGGCTGCAGTGAGCTGAGATTGCGCCACTGCACTCCAGCCTGGGCACCAAGAGCAAAACTCTATCTCAAAAAACAAAGAACCAGTAGGCAACTATTACTATATCTGTCTTCAAATGATAAATTTATCTGATAGTCTCAGAAAGATCAGGACATCGACACAGTATGATGATCCTAGCAAATAAACTGTACTGATGTTTATTTTGTTCCATCATGGAAACAAACCCTTGTAAAAACAAGATTTTGTTTCTGAGATGCCCAATGAGGGGAATGAAATATGATCAACATCTTTATTTATTTACCAGTTCCTGTTTGAGATCAGTCAGAACATAGACTGTGAATCCAGTTTGGGAGTATATGTGATAAATGGCCCACAAGTAAAAAACAATCAAGGAAAATAAAACCAAATGCAAAAAAATGTAAGAACACTATCTGTTGGCCGGGCGCGGTGGCTCACGCCTGTAATCCCAACACTTTGGGAGGCCGAGGTAGGTGGATCACGAGGTCAAGAGATCGAGACCATCCTGGCCAACACCAGTGAAACCCCGTCTCTACTAAAAATACAAAAATATTAGCCAGGCGTGATGGCACGCACCTGTGGTCCCAGCTACTTGAGAGGCTGAGGCGGAAGAATCGCTTGAACCCAGGAGGCGGAGGTTGCAGTGAGCTGAGTCTGCGCCACTGCACTCCAGCCTGGAGACAAGAGCAAGACTCCATCTCAAAAAAAAAAAAAAGAACACTATCAATTATGCAATAAGACATTTCCCAGGCATACCAGCTCAGCTCTTTCCTGCTTCAAAACTTCTATAGCATGTATTCACTGCAGTGCAAATGAGCTATTCCAATTCTGAAAATCTATTGGTGAATTAGTATGGTGTATTACACTATACCTGGAAATGAGTTGGTTTTTTTTTCCTTTTGCAAACTTCCTCTTCAATTGGTTTTTTTTTTTTTTAAGCAGTGTATCTATACTTGCCAGCCCAAGAATCCTAACGATCTTGAAGAGACTTACCTATTTGGGGACACTAGTTGCCTGAAATCTGATGAAAACAACAGCTCCTCTTCCCAGAAAAATCCACAAAGTTCTAAAATTTTGCATATAATTTTAAGGAATCCACAGATTTCTTGGAGCTCATTCACAGAACTCCGATTAAAGAGTTCAATGTTAATGAAGTAGCTGATTATGCCTAATTAAAAATCAACTTACCTAACCCCCATTGAACCAAACTTTGCATCTTGGGCTTAGTTTGGGAGTACGTTTCCTAAAAAGGTAAAAAGAAACTGAATGAAACTATTCACAGGATCTGCTGATTAGAAAGTTAACAGAATAAATATATTTGTCTTTACTGAATAAATTATCATATTATTAACGCTTTTTCAACAAAGGGATACATTGTCTATCTGGGTCTTTTTGTCTGTTTTTTTCTACTGTACTCTTCCTTTCATTGCAAATTACTCAGCAGAATGGCTTACTACTGACACAGGAAGCAGATTTCAAGCAGGATGGTTTCAACGACCCAGCCTTTTCACTCTTCTATTAAAATGGAAAAAACAGACTAAAAATCAATCCCCTTGATACTTAAGTGGCAAGCTTTTCTCCATGAGATTAAATCTGTCTTTCACATTAACTACTTCCTAATCTGCCATTAATTAGAGCCTACATCTGGAAACTCTCCATTTGAAGCAAGAATGACCAGCTTTATTGAGTCAAAGAAGCCTATATCCCAAAGCAAATGAGGTATCAACATTCTCTTAACAACAATAAAAAGGCTTTGTGGCCCGCGCGGTGGCTCATGCCTGTAATCCCAGCACTTTGGGAGGCTGAGGTGGAGGGATCACCTGAGGTCAGGAGTTAGAGACCAGCCTGACCAATGTGATGAAACCCCATCTCTACTAAAACTACAGAAATTAGTCGGGCGTGGTGGTGCATGTCTATAGTCCCAGCTACTCAGGAGGCTGAAGCAGGAGAATCACTTGAACCCAGAAGGCAGAGGGTGCAATGAGCAGAGATTGTGCCACTGCACGTCAGCCTGCTGGTGACACAGCGAGATTCCATCTCAAAAAAAAAAAAAAAAGACTTTGTACATGAACATCAGATGATCCTAAAGGAAACGAGGAACCCGTCAGAAGGTACTCACACTTTCAAGAAGTCTACAGTGAAGACAAGAAGAGATACATGGGTATCAGAAGGCATCAGAACTAGTTGCCATTTGGAAAAGGATTTGTTTTGTGTCATTCAGTTCAAGTCAGAACAAGCTATCCTCACCCTTTAAATGGCCTTAAATAATAAATGTCGAATGAGGTGGAAGACCTAAAGAACCGAGTATCTCTTCATTAAAATCCATTACTTCATGCCTGTAATCCCAACACTTTGGGAGGCTAAGGCAGGAGGATTGCATGAGGTCAGGAATTTGAGACCAGCCTGGGCAACACAGCAGAGACCCCATCTCTACAAAAAATAAAAATATTAGCTGGCCATGGTGGTATCTGTCTGTAGTCTGAGCTACTTGGGAGGCTGAGGTTGGCAGATCTCTTGAGCCCAGGAGTTCGAGATCAGCCTGGGCAACATGGTGAAACCTTGTCTCTACCTCCTCCCCTCAAAAAAAGAAAAGAAAACTTCAGATCAATGTCTAGAGTGAATGCTCACTTCTTCTGCCAGCTTAATATTTTTACTATTAAAAAAATTAAATTGGTTCTTCTAGAAAAGGACTAGAAATTGCTGATATGAAAAAGGAGCCAGGAATTAGAAATATTTCTATTCATTAATACTTTGTTCTACCCAGGAAAATTAAACCATTATAATTACAAAAACTATTATATTTATGACGAAGTTTTTTTTTAGACGAAGTCTCGCTCTGTCGCCCAGGCTGGAGTGCAGTAGTGCAATCCTGGCTCACTGCAACCTCCGCCTCCCTAGTTCAAGCGATTCTCCTGCCTCAGCCTCCCAAGTAGCTGGGATTACAGGCATATGCTACCATTCCTGGCTAACTTTTTATATTTTTAGTAGAGACGGGGTTTCACCGTGTTAACCAGGATGGTCTCGATCTCCTGATCTCATGATCTGCCCGCCTCAGCCTCCCTAAGTGCCGGGATTACAGGAGTGAGCCACCGCGTCCGGCCAGTTTTTATATTTAGTAGTAGTGGAAATAAACATGTAGATAACTAATCTATCACCCAGAGAGATATTCTGTGCACTGAGTATCATGCATGGAAGAAAAAGTAAAAAACAAAAAGCAATCTTAGGCTGAAAGGTAGAGACTAAGTACTTTTATTACAAAACAAAACAGACACACTAGGAACAACAGTAGTCATGCCTACCTGATACAAAAATATTTGCACAAATGTGCTGACTTTATCTTAACTACCAGAAGTTTACATAGTACATAGAAGGTACATAGTAGGTATATACATTTATGGGGCACATGAGATGTGTTGACACAGGCATGCAAAGTGAAATAATCACAACATAGAGAATGGGGTATCCATCCCCTCAAGCGTTTATCCTTAGTGTTACAAACAATCCAATTACACTCTTTAAGTTATTTTAAAATGTACAATTGTACTACAGGTTGACTGTAGTCACCCTGCTGTGCTATCAAACAGGTCTTATCATTCTTGCTATTTTTTTCCCCACCTTCCGTCCAGTCCCTACTACCCTTCCCAGCCTCTGTCAACCATCTCAGGGCCCTTTATCATGCATGCCTTTTTCCAAAAACATGCAGCCAATATAGACTTTTCTCTATTGACTCTAAAAAGAAGTGCGTTCACTCCATTTTCAGAATAGTTGTACCTGACACCAGTTTGTGTATGGCTCACAGTAGTGTCGAAGCTGTGAGATGCTTTCTTCAAGTGGGCTCCTTGACTCCTCCACATACTTCGATTGACCTTTGGGAACTGAGTAGAGTGAAAGCTGTGCATATTAAAATAAAACAAAGATTTAAATGATGTACTGTTTATAGGATAAATTTATCAATTTTGTAAGTATTTAATATTTCTAATAATTCATGAATTATAGTGACTCTGTGGTCAGGCATGGTGGCTCATGTGTGTAATCCCAGGACTTTGAGAGGCCAAGACAGATGGATCACTTGAGGTCAGGAGTTTAAGACCAACCTCGGCAATATGGCAAAACCCCCTCTCTACTAAAAATATAAAAATTAGCCAGGTGTGGTGGCACATGCCTGTAATCCCAGCTACTTGGGTGGCTGAGGCAGGAGAATCATTTAAACCTGGAAGGTAGAGGTAGCGGTGAGCCAACATGGTGCCACTGCACTCCAGCCTGGGCAAAAGAGCGAGACTCCAACTCTAAAATAATAATAATAATTAATAAATTCCAGTGAATCTAAGGGTTACGTGAAACCTGAACTTGACCTCAAACTATATCTGCACCTTATTTACTTAATCAACGAGGCCAAGGCCGATAAGGCAAGGCTACGTGGTGTCTGTCCTACCCTCTCCCCACCTACTGAATGCAAACAAAGCAGCTCCTCTTTACCCATGTTATAAACTAGTATTTGGTATTCCACCTTAGATTGAGTTTGGAAAAAGGATTCTATTACTCTAAAGGGTAGGTGAAGGGGTTACAAAAGCTTGAGAGTAACATAAGGGCATGTCACTCAGTTCAGATGATTGGTCTGTGGTTAATCAAAGCAGGACACCAGGTTTGTTCCCCACCCAGAGAACTTCTCACAGCCACTGCTGGCTGCCTTCTTCACCCTCAAAAATGCCACTGTGCCAAGGCCTGAGAAGAGAATAAAGGGCAAAAGATAAGCTAATTAGCTTTATGTAAACACCAATCAAGTAACCCTATCCAGGACTGAAAGCAGATCCGTACCTCACTTTACTCAAAGGCAACAGAAACTGAATATCCAAAATAATCAGTGGGAAGTACAGACCAAAAAGGAATGTAAACAGTAGAGAGAAGATTTCTTTTTTTTTAATTTAGTATTTATTAAGTATATACTTACGAGTGTCTCCTCCAGCCAAGAAACAGAAAGGATCCAGATCTCTAATTTCTTAGAGAAGAAAAAATGTGAATATCCTCTTGGCTTGATAAAAATCAAGATAAGCCAAGAATCAGGCAGACCACTTAGAAAAGTGAGCTGTGCGCATAAACCTATTGGGACAAAGTGGATTCCCGAGTAAACACTTATAAAGTATTCCTTAATTGTGCCCTTAGCTAAGTACCATTAAAGTTTATCTGCTGAAAAAGCCATAGTTTAGTCATTTCCCACAAATTAAACAAACTATAAGGAAATACATTTTCTCCATTTAAATGTCTTTTGGCCAGGCAAGGTGGCTCACACCTGTAATCCCAGCACTTTGGGAGGCTGAGGCGAGTGGATCACCTGAGGTCAGAATTTCAAAACCAGCCTGGCCAACATGGTGAAACTTTGTCTCTACTAAAAATACAAAATTTGCCAGGCATGGTGGCACATGCCTGTAACCCCAGCTACTTGGGAGGCTGAGGCAGGAGAATCACTTGAACCCGGGAGGCAGAGATTGCAATGAGCCAAGATCGCACCATTGCACTCTAGCCTGGGCAATGAGTGAAACTCCATCTCAAAAAAACCATAAATAAATGTCTTTTAAACAGTCACATCTTCCTGATGTACAATTTGTAAAAAATTATCCAAGAGTAACTAAATCAGACACTCAAAATATATCACAACATAAACAGCATGTTACCTCATCAACCTTCACAGAATTTTTGGGAGGTGAGTCCTTTTTTGGTACAGCATAGACTTTGAAGGTGAGCAAGCTCAGGCTGGCCGGCCCCACGGACCTCTGAATTACCTGAAATGTAGAAGCAATCTTAAACCTTCTCTGTGTTACAGACCAAATGTGCAAAACGTGAGCATATTCATAACCTCAGCCACTTCCCACCATGAAAGGCTTACTGTGCTTTATTTTATTTTTACGTTTTTGAGATGGAGTCTTGCTCTGTCACCCAGCCTGGAGTGCAGTGGCATGATCTCAGCTCACTGCAACATCTGCCTCCCAAGTTCAAGCGATTCTCCTACCTTAGCTTCTCAAGTAGCTGGGATTACAGGCGTCTGCCAACATGTCCAGCTAATTTTTTTTATTTTTAGTAGAGATGGGGTTTTGCCATGTTGGCCAGGGTAGTCTTGAACTCCCAACCTCAGGCTTAGCCTCCCAAAGTGCTGGGATTACAGGCATGACCCACTGTGCCCAGCCTACAAAATATATTTTTTAAAAATTAGCCAGGCATGGTGGTGTATGCCTGTAGTGCCAGCTACTCAGGAGACCGAGGTGGGAGAACCTCTTGAGTTCAAGGCTGCAATGAGCCATGATCATGCCACTACACTCCAGCCTGGGTGATGGAGTGAGATTCTGTTTTACATACACAAAATGATCGCTCCATTAAAAAAAAAAAAGATAAGCTGAGAAGAGGGGAGAGCTACGGGTTTTTAAATTTAAACTGTGACTATTAAAAAATCAGACTCCTCCTGTGAAGGTTGTGAGAGTTTTCTAGGAGGAATATTGATCAACTTAAGTTGTATCCTGGTGCTGCTGGCTCTGCCTAATAATTGTGATAGGCACAAACTACATGGACGAATGTCAGCACTAGCTGGCTAATCTTTACCTCAGAAGCAAAAGAAATCTGTAGCAATAGGCCAGGAGCAATGTCATGCCTGTAACCTCAGTACTTTGGGAGGCTGAGGTAGGCGGATCATGAGGTCAGGAGACAGAGACCATCCTGGCCAACATGGTGAAACCCAGTCTCTACTAAAATACAAAAAATTAGCCAGGCGTGATGGCACGTGCCTATAGTCCCAGCTACTTGGGAGGCTGAGGCAGGAGAATTGCTTGAACCTGGGATCCGGAGGTTGCAGTGAGCCAAGATTGTGCCACTGCATTCCAGCCTGTCGACAGAGTGAGACTCTGTCTCAAAAAAATAAAAAATAAAAAGAAATCTATAGCAATATTGCCTTGAAATTATGACCTCAAGATGCACACTTAATACTTCAAGATGTATCGATTATTTTTAAACCAGTTAAAGTAATAACCACTTTTTTCTAATGGCTTTCAGCTCTTTGCTTCTGAAATACGGAAATTTCCAGGCATACGTTTCAACAGACATTTTTGTTATATTTTAGCTGGCATTATGTTTTGTCTTACAAAATAGCCTAGTCTTTCACATTACAGGCACTGCAAATCTCAGTAATGTAATTTCCAAGATGCTAAATCATGCCTAAATAGAGAGAAATCAATAGCTCATTTATTTTCCACCTCTCCTCCATCCATTTCCTTTGTCTCATTCGAGCAGGAAATAAACAATTATTGAGCATGTCTTGTGTGTTAGACACAGCTGGAATATGGAGTAAGATATATCCTCACCCTGAAAGGGCTTCCAATCTGACAGGAAGAACTTGATAGATGTAAGTAAATAGACAATCTTTTTTTTAGAGACGGGGTTTCACCATGTTGGTCAGGAGGCTGGTCTCGAACTCCTGACCTCGTGATCCGCCCACCTCAGCCAACCAAAGTGCTGGGATTACAGGCATGAGCCACCATGCCTGGCCGACAATTTTTTTTTTTAAAAAACAGGGTCTCACACTGCGGCTTAGGCTGGAGTGCAGTAGCAGGATCTCTGCTCACTGTAACCTCCTAGTCCCAGGTTCAAGCACTCCTCCTGTCTCAGTCTCCCAAGTAGCTGGGACCACAGGCATGCACCACCATGCCCAGCTAATTTTTGTAAAGACAGGTTTTGCCATGTTGTCCAAGCTGGTCTCGAACTCCTGGACTTAAACAATCCAGCCACCTCAACCTCCCAAAGTGCTGGGATTATAGGCATGAGCCATTGCACTTGGCCTAGGACAAATTAAAAAATAAAATAAGGGAGGCTGAAGGCACAAGAATCGCTTGAACCTAGGAGGTGGGAAATTGCAGTAAGCCAAGATGGTGCCATTGCACTCCAGCCTGGGTGACAGAGTGAGACCCTGTCTCAAGAAATAAATAAATAAAATAAAAGTGATATGGGAGGTGGGGCAGGTAAATGCTGGGCAGAGAAGGGCATGGTCCCTGGCTAGGGCTCCACCCTTGGGCCTGGCCACCAACCTAGGTGAAGGCAGGCATTTTTGTTTTTGTGCCCCCCAAATGTTGCATTTCCCAAGACCACCCTGGCTCACCATGCCCCATCCTGTGCCTATGATAGACACAAGTGGCTGGACACTGACAGAAGAGCGTATGAGCAGCTGGAGGTCAAGAGAAGCAGAGGCATGGAAGAACACACCTGCAGAAGAACACACTAACAGACTCCAGCAGGCCACTAACAGCAGAATGGCAGGACAACGCAGAGTTCGGCTGAGGGTGGTAGGAGGAGAGCCCGGCCACTAAGCAGCCCCGACTCCAGGGGAAAACCACCTTCCCACTCTGTATCCCTTCTGGCTCCACATCCATCTGCTGAGAGCTACTTCTACCATTCAATAAAACCTTGCACTAATTCCCCAAGCCCACATGTGATCCAATTTTGCTGGTATACTCAGGCAAGGACCCCAGGATACAGACAGCCCTCTGTCCTTGCGATAAGGTAGAGTGTCTAATTCAATTGATTAACACAAGCTGCCTACTGACGGCAAAACTAAAAGAGCACACAGTAACAGACACCCACTGGGGTTTCAGGAGCTGTAAACATCCACCCCTAGACGCTGCCATGGAGTTGGAGCCCATACTGCCCACGACCTGCCTGTCTGCCTGCTTTCCCTAGAGGTTTTGAGCAGTGGGGCACCCGAGAAGTGAGCCACACTCCCACCGCATGCCCCGAAAGAGTGACAAGGGAAATTTTCCTGTTTCAAAAGCATGAATTTTCCCTGCTCTTAGGCAGTTCTACAGAAAGGCAAAACAAGTATAGAACATTACAGACAGATGAATCAGCACGTGTGAAGCCATGAAGCTGGGAAACACCATGGAGAAATACAGAGTTCGAGTTTTGTGGGAGGGGGCAGAGTGACAGAGAGATGAGTTAGAGAAGTTGATTGTAGCCAGATCATAATGGGCCTCGCGTGGCTCACATAAAGTCCTAGGTAATAAATACCAAAAGATCTCAAATAAGGGGATAGAATATAAAATCAAGTTTGCCGTTTAGAAAGATCATGATTTCTCAGTGTGGTGGTTTGAGTCATTAAAGGGCCAGATGACCAGTTATGGTGCTGCTAAAACAATGCAGGAAAGCAATGAGGGCCCAAGGAAAGATTGCACAGGAGAGGAGAAAGAGGAGAAAGTGGAATTGGGACAGTTTAATAGGCAGAATTAGCAGGACTTAGTGATCAATGGGAAAGGAGGGGTGACAATCACCTTGGCTTCTTTTTTTAATTTTTATTTATTTTTAAATTAATTTTTAAACTAACAAGATTCACATATTTATTGTGTACAACATGCTGTTTTGAAATATGTATACATTGTGGAAGGGCTACATTGAGCTAATTAACATATGCATTACCTCACAAATTTATTTCTGAGGAATCTAAAAAAGTTCAACTAATAGAAGTAGGGAACACCATGGTAGCTACCAGGGACAGGGGCTGGGGGGAAGTCAGGGAGATCTTGGTCAAAGGTACAAAGTTTCAGTTAGAAAGGAGGAGTGGGTTCAAGAGATCTGCTGTATTACATGGTGACTACAGTTAATAGCAATGTATTGTAGTCTTGAAAATCAGGAAGAGTTGATTTTAAGTGACCTTGGAGTTTCTGATGGGTTTTTCTAGTTGGGTGGTGACACAGCATTCCTGAGAGAGGAAGTAGAGGAGGGGCAAGTCTGAGGGAGAGATGATGAGTTGGTTTTGGATATTTTCCAGAGACAAACAGACAGCTAGAGGTCTAGTCATCTGTCTATACATCTTTTATTTTACTTGAAAAGCTAAGTAGACAAACTTAGAAACTCTTGTCTTTTGGAAATTAAGACAAAGTTGACTTGAAATTTTAAGTCCATGAGAACATTTTTTTTGGGTCTGGACTTCCTCAGCACTTCAAGGGCACATTTTATTTCTCATAAAGCACAGTAAGGCTGGCCACGGTGGCTCACGCCTGTAATCCCAACACTTTGGGAGGCTGAGGCGGGCGGATTATCCGAGGTCAGGAGTTCGAGACCAGCCTGACCAATATATTGAAACTCAGTCTCTACTAAAAATACAAAAATTAGCCAGTAGTGTTGGCAGATGCCTGCAATCCCAGCTACTCAGGAGGCTGAGGCAGAACTGCTTGAACCTGAACCTGGCGGCGGAGGCTGCAGTGACCTGACATCGTGCCACTGCACTCCAGCCTGGCCAAACACACATCTATATATTAGTAGAGATAGTGTCTCACCAGGTTGCTCAAGCTGGTCTCAAACTTCTGGGCTCAAGCAATCCTCACACCTTGGCCTCCCAAAGTGCTGGGATTACAGGCATGAGCCACTGCACCTAGCCTCCCAGCTCTTTTTAAAGATGCCAAGCTGTCTAAGGCTGAGCCACCCAAGAGTTCTCTACAGTACCCAAGTGGTTCCCTCCTGGAGCCCTCATCAGGGGCTTGTAAGGCTGCTAGCATCTGGAGGCGCCAATTCATTGCTATCTGCTTTCTAGGTCTGCCCAGGACCAACAGACCACAGTGCTTCAACTAGGAACTCTCCATGGAGGCAGGAGTCAAGCCAGCCCCACTCCAGGACTTTGTTTCCAACTCCCCTCCTTCAGGTACCCAAGCTGGTACCCCGCCCCCTCTCTACTCCCTCAATTAGCCTCTATGGTTTCACAGTGTCCTCTTCATCCTCGTTTTCATATACTGGTATCCATGGGGGATTGGATCCAGGACTTCTCCCTGCAATACCAAAAATCCATGGATGCTCAGGTCCCTTATCTAAAATGGCCTAGTATTTGTATATAATCTCTTCACAGCTTCCTGTATACTTTAAATAATCTCTAGATTACTTATAATACCTAATACAATGCCTATACATCATTTCATTTGCGTGGGTTCAGTGTAGTACTTGGAGCACAGCAAATTTAAGTTTTGCTTTTTGGAACTTTGTAGAATTCTTTTTTCCATATATATGTACATATATATATATATATATATTTTTTTTTTGAGCCAGTCTTGCTCTTGTTGCACAGGCTGGACTGCAGGTGCAGTGGCGTGATCTTGGCTCACTGCAAACTCCACCTCCCAGGTTCAAGTGATTCTCCTGCTTCAGCCTCCTGAGTAGCTGGGATTACAGGTACCCACCACCACGTCTGGCTAATTTCTCTATTTTTAGTAGAGACAGGGTTTTACCATGGTGCCCAGGCTGGTCTCAAACTCCTGGGCTCAAGTGATCCACCTGCCTCAACCTCCCAAAGTGCTTGGATTACAGGCATGAGCCAACACAGCCAGCCTATCTTTGATTTTTAAATCACAACTCATTTGTTTTTTTTATTGGATTCTTAATTATTAATTTCTACTTTACCTTTCCCTCTTATCTTACTCGTTTTTCTAGTTTTAATATTATTCTAGGCCTGCCTCCCTTTACTGCCTAAATCGTTTTCTTCTTCTTTCTCTTCTCCTATTAGTTTTCCTCCCTAAGCCCACCCTGATCCCCATCCCACAACAAGAACTGCGGCCACAAGGGTGGTGGCACCAAAGAAAACTGGCTCCTGCAGTGGCCTTTTCAGCTTCCAGCAAGCTCTCAACAGACAAGCAAACAAAACAAAGAAAAAGCAAACCTCATCCCAGAAGACCTGGGAGACCCACAAATGAACACTCCCCAGGTCCATAATTCTGACTCTGCAGAGAACACATGATTTACTCAGGGATTTCTCAAACTCAGCACTATTGACATTTGTGCTGGGTCCTTCTTTGTCATAGGGCTGTCCTGGGCACAGCAGGAAGTTTGGCAGCATCCCTATCCTCTACCCATTAGATGCCAGTAGCACCTCCTCCCAGTCATGACAGTCAAAAACGTCGCTGGATGCTGCCAAATGCCTCCTGGGGAGCAACTCTCCCACTGAGAACCTCTGATTTACTTAAGTAAATACCACCTTCTGACATCTCTCACCATCCAAACTTTAAGAAAATCTGTATGTTTTAAAACCCATGGCCTCAAACACAGTAAAAGAAACCAGAACTACTGGGAGGGAGAGGTGGGGTTTGAAAGGAAGTGGACTTATGGAGAAGGGGCACAAGTGAACTTTCTGGGGTGAAATAATCTATATCTTGATGGGGATGTGAGTTACACAAGGTGTATACATTTGTCAAAGCTCAAATTGTACATCTGAGATTGTACAACTTAAGAATCTATTTCACTATATGTAAATTATACTTTTTAAAAAACCCATGGGCTCTAGCATACCTAATCCATGCCAGGCTCATTCCTAGGAAGGAAACAGCCACACACCTGACCATGGTAAGGAACTGGTATAGACCTGTGTGATCGAAACCCATGGGAGAAGCCTTGGTAAAAGGTCCTCAGGCAGACAGACAAGGCTGAAGCTGATGCATTCAACATCTTGGCTGATTCATCTTCCTTTTTGACATCAAAAGGGGCGCCTCCTGGTGCGAGACGACCCCACCTTGCCTCAGCCCACTCACCACCTTTCCCTCTAACAGTAAAAAGGAAGCTGGCCAGACCAGATATTACCACAAATGGCAGTCTTGGATACTGTGTGCCTGCCAGGTGGTTACCATACTTTGTTAGGGCTCATATTGAGTATTCAGGTCAACCTATTCAAAATCAGGATTTAAGAAGGGAAAGGCTAAGATGGGCAGAGATCACCCCAGGAAAGTGCAACGGCACAGAGAGGACATGAAGAAGAAACTTCTTCAATCTTTTGTCTCCCCCAGGAAGAATAATCCGGTTCCTTGAAGAAACACAACCAACATTCAGGGTCTGCATCAAAAGAAAAAAAATTCTCTAGCTTTATCAACCTTCCTCCTGTTTGCACTCTGGATAGGTTGTTTTGTGAGACAAGAACACAAAGGTATTCTGTCTCCATGAGGAGTCCCAATCCATTATGGTATAATTGGACTGGATATGCCTCCCAATAAGTGAGATCTCCCCCAGACGTTTTCTGATGCAGGGTTGGAATCTCTAGACTGCATGTACCAAGAGCACTTCCTGTCCCAAGTGACAGTCCTTGAGAAGCCTTGTTTGCTCAGGGCAGATGACCTGGCCCAGAAAATGAGTACATGTGCACCTGCCAAGAACTGATAAGATACGCTCTACTTTGAATTAGATGAGTTGGGTTTGCTCAATCAAAGTCAAGCCAACTCTGTTAAGAGCTGCCTCTCCAATTAGTGCTAAGTTATAGGTTAGATCAAAGGTGGCATTTCTTGGCCAGGCACAGTGGCTCACACCTGTAATCCCAGCATGTTGGGAAGCCAAGGCAGACGTATCGAAAGGTCAGGAAATTGAGAACATCTTGGCCAACATGGTGAAACTCTGTCTCTATTAAAAATACAAAAATTAGCCGGGCATGGTGGTGCACACCTGTAATCCCAGTTACTCTGGAGGCTGAGGCAGGAGAACTGCTTGAACTCAGGAGGCGGAGGTTGCAGTGAGCCGACTACCACTGTACTCAAGCCTGGGTGACAAGAGTGAAACTCTGTCTCAAAAAAAAAAAAAAGAAAGAAAGAAAAGAAAAGGTGGTGGCATTTCTCTAGATCCAGCCCGTCTCAAGTGTACCCTTCAGTTACTAAGTGCCTTTCTTGGAATTGAGCTAGTTGAGGGTCTCAAAGTAAAGACTCTAATGTGTTAGTTTGTCTGAGGTTTTGAATACAGCTGTATGACCCGTAGTCACAGAGAAAACTAAAATTCAGCTTAGACAAAGGTAAACTGGTGGCCCTTAGCTTTGCAAACCTCGGAGTGTCATTGAGTTATCTCGCTCTTGTGGCTGAACGTTCTTTCTTTCTGGTCTGATCCTACTCCCCAGCAAGGTATCAAGGTACACTCTATCTTGGACCTTGGACTCTCTGTGTCTCAACTTTTGTTTCACACGGTCTGCAAGGGACTTGTCAATGGAAACAGATCAACCAGAACTGGCGTTGGGTTAGATGAGGCCCTAACAAGAAATGTAAAGGGGCAGGCTGTCATTATCTTTAAGAAATGTATTTGCTTCTTACTCCCTCTCCACTGAAGCTTGCCAAGGACTGATGTTGGCAAAACAAATTTGTTAAGGCAAGCAAGGTTATGTATAACAATTAGAAGAGGTCAACCAGGATTTTATTTCAAACAAATATTCACTGCACACCTGTGTCATGTCAGACATGGTGCTAAACAGATACAACACATAAGCAGACATGGTCCCTGCTCTCACAGAGCTTCTGGGAAGCTCAGGCCACAATTTAAAAAATTAATTAACATTCAAAAAAAGATTCAGGCAGCCAGGTGCAGTGGCTCACGCCTATAATCCTAGCACTTTGGGAGGCCGAGATGGGTGGTCACGAGTTCAAGACCAGTCTGGCCAACCCAGTGAAACCCCATCTCTACTAAAAATACAAAAATTAGCCGGGCATGGTGGCATGTGCCTGTAGTCCCAGCTACTTGGGAGGTTGAGGCAGGAGAATCGCTTGAACCCAGGAGGTGAAGGTTGCAGTGAGCCAAGATCACACTACTGCACTCCAGCCTGGGCAACAGAGTTAGTGAGACTTCATCTCAAAAAAAAAAAAGATTCAGGCATAAGATTGAGTTTACTAGGAGGCTAGGGTGGGAAGATCACTTGAGGCCAGGAGTTTGAGACCAGCCTGAGCAACCTAACAAGACTCTATCTCTCCAAAAAAAAAAAAAAAAAAAAAGCCGGGTATGGTGGGGCATGCCTGTGGTCTTGGCTACTTGGGAGGCTGAGGTGGGAGGATTACCTGAGCCCAAGAGGTCAAGGATACAGTGAGCTATAACCACGACAGAGCAAGCGATTCTCATGCCTCAGCCTCCTGAATGGCTGGGATAATAGGTGCGTGTCACCACACCTGTCTAATTTTTGTACTTTTAGAAGAGATGGGGTTTTGCCATGTTGGTCAGGCTAGTCTCGAACTCCTGACCTCAGGTGATTCATCCACCTTGGCCTCCCAAAGTGCTGGGATTATAGGCATGAGTCACTGCGCCCAGCCTCAATCAATCTTTTCTGTAATAATTTCCATTCTGAAAGCATTTTTCACTTGAAACAAAACTATTTTAATCTGATTTTTCTTATTTAGAAAGTAAAAATCTGAAATGGGTTTTTTACAAAAGAAAAGAAACTATGAACACTGACAATACTTTTGAGATTATTCTTATTCTAAGTAACTAACATTTCAGCATGTTGGCCAGACTGGTCTTGAACTCCTGACCTCATGACCCACCCACCTCAACCCCCCAAAGTGCTGGGATTACATGTGTGAGCCACCACGCCCGGTCATGTCTAGCTAATTTTTGTAGAAAATAGATTTCTTTTTCTTTTTTTGTTATTTATTTTTTTATTTTTTTGAGACAGAGTCTCACTCTGTGGCCAGGCTGGAATCCAGTGGTGCGATCTTGGCTCAGTGCAACCTCTGCCTCCCGGGTTTAGGAGATTCTCCTACCTCAGCCTCCTGGAATTACAGGCACGTACAATCACATCTGGTTAATTTTGTATTTTTAGTACAGATGGGGTTTCACCATGTTGGTCAGGCTGGTCTCAAACTCCTAACCTCAGGTGATCCACCCACCTTGGCCTCCCAAAGTGCTGAGATTACAGGCATGAGCCACTGCACCCGGCTTCAATCAACCTTTTCTGTAATAATTTCCATTCTGAAAACATTTTTCACTTGAAACAAAACTACTTCAATCTGATTCGTTTTAATCATAAGCAGTAAAAATCTAAAATGGGTTTTTACAAAAAAAAAAAACTATGAACACTGACAATACTTTTGAGATTATTCTTATTCCAAGTGACTAACATAAAACAAATAAACTGTGAAATAATTTAGAGTAAAACAAAATGATGAAAACGACAAAAAATTCTGTCCAAATCAAGCTATGTTGGTGTCCTTAGTAAGGTGTTGAAAACTGAATTAAAAATCAAGACAAATGGGCCAAGTGCGGTGGATCATACCTGTAATCCCAGCACTTTGCGAGGCCGAGGTGGGTAGATCACAAGGTCAGGAGTTCAAGACCAGCCTTGCCAAGATGGTCCTGAAACCCCGTCTCTACTAAAAATACAAAAATTACCTGGGCGTGGTGGCAGGCACCTATAATCCCAGCTACTCAGGAGGCTGAGGCAGATAATTACTTGAACCCAGGAGGCAGAGGTTGCAGTGAACTGAGATCATGCCACTGCACTCCAGCCTGGGTGACAAAGACCCTGTCTTAAAAAAAAAAAAAAAAAACACCAAGAGAAACAAAATGAGTCCACATTCTTGAAACATCAGAAGAACGCAGAATATTCTCCTCCATAAGGAGCATTCAGGATAGTATCTACATTTTATACAGCCATCTTTTTCTTTTTTTTTTGAGACGGAGTTTCACTCTTCCCACCCAGGCTGAAGTGGAGCGGCGCAATCTCGGCTCACTACAACCTCTGCCTCCGGTGTTCAAGTGATTCTCCAGCCTCAGCCTCTGAGTATCTGGAATTATAGGTGCCCGCCACCATGCCCTGCTAATGTTTTTTGTATTTTCAATAGAGATGGGGTTTCTCCATGTTGGCCAGGCTGGTCTCAAACTCCTGACCTCAGGTGATCCACCCACCTTGGCCTCCCAAAGTGCTGGGATTACAAGCATGAGTCACCACACCCAGCCAGCAATCCTTTCTAATCTGGAGGGCCACACACCAAACAGAACAGAGGCTTTCTCTGGTAAGGGGTTGGAGGGAGGCAGACAATAGCAACCTGATCATCAACTGCACTATTTTGACTTTTTACAAAGAAAAGGTATTTCGGTGTTACAACATTTTTAAAAAATAGATGTTTTTGGCCGGGCGTGGTGGCTCACAAGGTCAAGAGATCGAGACCATCCTGGTCAACATGGTGAAACCCCGTCTCTACTGAAAATACAAAAAATTAGCTGGGCATGGTGGTGTGTGCCTGTAATCCCAGCTACTCAGGAGGCTGAGGCAGGAGAATTGCCTGAACCCAGGAGGCGGAGGTTGCAGTGAGCCGAGATCGTGCCATTGCACTCTAGCCTGGGTAACAAGAGCAAAACTCCGTCTCAAAAAAAAAAAAAAATAATAATAGATGCTTTCTTTTCAAAGCAGTTACCTTGATAAATCATATATGGAGCCAGAATTTACTACAACTATTTATATAAATTTCATAAGTGAAATTTACTTTTTAAAAAAATTATTATTTTTTTGAGACAGAGTCTCACTCTGTCATCCAGGCTGGAGTGCAGTGGTGTGATCTTGGTTCACTGTAACCTCCACTCCCAGGTTCAAGTGATTCTCCTGCCTCAGTCTCCCGAGTAGCTGGGATTACAGGCTTGTGCCACCATGCTCAGCTAATTTTTGTATTTTTAGTAGAGATGAGGTTTTGCCATGTTGGCCAGGCTGGTCTTGAACTCTTGACCTCAGGTGATCCACCCATCTCAGCCTCCCAAAGTGCTGGGATTACAGGTGTGAGCTACTGCACCCAGCTGAAATTTACATGTAATATGTAATCATATGCCTTCCATTTCTAAATGCCTTCAGATCACATTTTAAGCCTATAAGAAAATCAGTCTTGGCCAGGTGCAGTGCCTCACCACTGTAATCCCAACACTTTGGGAGGCCAAGGCAGGCAGATCACCTGAGGTCAGGAATTCGAGACTAGCCTGGCTAACATGGTGAAACCCTGTTTCTACTAAAAACAGGAAAAAAATTACCCAGGCATGATGGCATGTGCCTGTAATCCCAGCTACTTGGGAAGTTGAGGCAGGAGAATCGATTGAACATGGGAGGTAGAGGTTGTAGTGAGCCAAGATCACGCCATTGCACTCCAGCTTGGGCAACAAGAGCGAAACTCCATCTTAAAAAAAAAAAGAAAATCAGTCTCAATATATTTGAAGTAAGAGTGGTAAAGAATAGAAAATGGGCCAGGTGCCTGTAATTGGGAGGCCGAGGCAGGTAGATCACTTGAGGTCAGGAGTTTGAGACCAGACTGGCCAAAATAGTAAAACCCTATTTCTACTAAAAATACAAAAATTAGCCAGGTGTGGTGACAGGCGCCTGTAGCTCCAGCTACTCCAGAGGCTGAGGCAGGAGAATCACTTGAACCCAGGAGGCAAAAGGCTGTAGTAAGCCAAGATCACACCACCGCATTCCAGTCGGGGTGACAGAGTGAGACTTCACCTCAAAAAAAAAAAAGATTATCTACACACACTTACACACATGCGCGCGCGCGCACACACACACACACACACACAGATTAGAAAATGGCATCGAGACGTGTATGTTTACTGCAGCACTATTTGCAATAGCAAAGACTTGGAACCAACCCAAATCCCCATCAATGATAGACTGGATAAAGAAAATGTGACACATATACACCATAGAATATCATGCTGCCATAAAAAAGAATAAGTTCTTTGCAGGGACATAGATGAAGCTGGAAGCCATCATTCTCAGCAAACTAACACAGGAACAGAAAACCAGCAACCACATGGTCTCACTCATTAGTGAGAGTTAAACAATGAGAACATATGGACAGGAACAGCACACACCAGGGCCTGTCGGGGG
Source organism: Callithrix jacchus (assembly GCF_049354715.1). Taxonomy (NCBI): domain Eukaryota; kingdom Metazoa; phylum Chordata; class Mammalia; order Primates; family Cebidae; genus Callithrix; species Callithrix jacchus. Next base: position 24,626,275 of record NC_133524.1, read on the forward strand.
TTGGGGACAAGAGGAGAGAGAGCATTAAGGACAAATACCTAATGCATGCAGAGCTTAAAACCTAGATGACAGGTTGATGGGTTCAGCAAACCACCATGGCATATGTATACCCATGTAACAAACCTGCACGTTCTACACATGTACCCAGAACTCAAAATAGAAAAAAAAAAATTACAACTGTTAGTCATCATTAAAACAATCTCTACCTGAATCTTTTGTACATCACATAATTAAATATAGTGTCCAATGTAAGCTTTTCTTTCTGTTGCGGTGGTGGTGGTGGTAGTAAAGAATCAAACTTTATGTAAACTTGGTCAATAATAAAATTACCTCATTGTACAAAAAAGAAAAAAGAAAACAGCATTTGTTTAAAAAAGGGGAGGGGGACTTGTAGTATGATTCCACCAAATTTTCTGAAAATGTCATATCAAGGGTATATCTGAATATGTCCAGAATGGAGTCTAAACAGATATTAGGGCCAGGCACAGTGGCCTCTCAGCACTTTGGGAGGCTGAGGCAGGTAGATCACAACATCAGGAGTTCAAGACCAGCCTGACCAACGTGGTGAAACCCCATTTCTACTAAAAATACAAAAATTAGCCAGGCGTGGTGGCGCAAACATGTAATCCCAGCTACTCGGGAGGCTGAGGAATGAGAATGGCTTGAACCCGGGAGGCGAGGTTGCAGTGAGCTGAGATTGCATCATTTTTCACTCCAGTCTGGGTGACAAAGCAAGACTCCATCTCAAAAAAAAAAAAAATTTAACAGTGGTTCTTTATAGGTGGTGATATTAAAGATGATTATTTACTATTATCTGTATTTCCTGAAGTTTTTACAAAAAACATTGGTTTTATAACATGCAAAGAACAAAAATGGCTGGCTCCTGAGGATATTCCAAAGAGTTTGCCACAAAGTTTGAAGATAATTCCAAATGAGGAAGAAGAAAAATGTTTTGACCAGTGATAACAGTTTTTGGAATAAATATATTGACAGTATAATTAAACCTAACCTCTCAAAATGACTGTTCTGATGCATTCATTTGAATGTAAAATTTGGAAGCACTCATACTTTAACAATAACAATAAAAGCCACAATCATTTCAATCTGTTTCACATCAAAGGAGGGCATAAAGCCAAGAATTTCTCTCCCTCTGTCACTCAGGCTGGAGTGCAGTGACAAAATCATAGCTCACTGTGGCCTTGAACTCCTGGGCTCACACAATCCTTCTGCTTCAGCCTCCCAAGTACCTAGGACTATGGGTTCGATGGAGCATACTCAGCTATTTTTTTTTCTGGTAAAGATGGGGTCTCACTATGTTTCCCAGGCTGATCTTGAACTCCTGGCCTCAAGCAATCCTCCTGCCTTGGCCTCCCAAAGCGCTGGCATTACAGGTATGAACCATCACGCCCAGTAAAGTTCAGACTTTAAACAACATGAAGAAAACCTCTTCCCACTATGACAAACACAGAACTATTTTATGAGAAAATTTTAATTCTTTAGTTCTGTACTACAGTAATTAGTAATTCCTAGTTATTTCTCATACACTATAAATAGATTACAATCTAAAGAGATAAGCAAAGAAAAAAATGAGGCTATTTTCAAGATTAATATTATCTTTTTCTCACAGAAAACCAAATTCTACTTTATCTTTGGAGGGTAGAATTCACCACAAAGTTAGGTCAGCAAAGCAAACAAAATGTTTAATCTGCAATTGTTTCATTTTCTACTCTTTAAAAATAGCTATTAGATTTTATAAAATTCATGTATGAAAATAATAAACTTGTGTGATAGACAGGAAGAAAACCTCAGGGCCAAAGAATGAGATAATTGTTCATTTATGCAGGTTTTGAGTCATCCAGTTGGGCTATACTGGTTTCACAGACTTGGAACACAGATAATAAGTAATTTATCAGGTACAAAATTTATTTTGAACTTCCTCATCCAGACAGAAATTTATTGCTACCTAAAACTCCAATACATATATATACACACATATATATATTCTCTATTAGAAAGGAATCCTGGGATCCACTTAATCTTTTCTGAATTAAGGGACTATAGGGAGGAAAAAATCTCAGGGGAACATTTACTTCAAGTTTAGCTTTTCAAATGCATCTGTGTTTTCAAGCAACTAACAAAATGTACATCATTTAATAGCAGAGCTATTCTGTCAAAGTAAAATCTATCTGGGCCAGACATGGTGGCTCACACTTGTAATCCCAGCACTTTGGAAGGCTGAGGCAGGCGGATCCTTTGAGCCCAGGAGTTCAAGACCAGCCTAAGCAACATGGTGAAATCCCCCTCTACAAAAAACTAGCTGGGTGTGGTGGAATGTGCCTGTAGTCCCAGTTACCCAGGAGGCTGAGGCAGGAGGATCATTTGAGCCTGAGAGGAAGATGCTGCAGTGAGCTAAGATTGTGCCACTGCACCCCAGCCTGGGCGACGGAGCATGACTCTTGTCTCAAAAAAAAAAAAAAAAAAAAAAAATCTATCTAGACACAGGTTTCATATCTCTCTTTTTTTTTTTTTTTTTTTTTTTGAGATAGGATCTTGCTGTGTCACCCAGGCTGCAGTGGCATGATCACAGCTCACTGCAGCCTCAAACTCCTAGGCTCAAGTGATCCTTCCATCTCAGCCTCTCAAGTAGCTGGGACTACAGGCAGGTGCCATGACACCGGCTAATTTTTGCATTTTTGTAGAGACAGGGTTTCACCATGTTGCCCAGGCTGGTCTCAAACTCCTGGGCTCAAGCAATTCTCCTGTCTCAGCTGCCCAAAGTGCTGGGATTATAGGTGTCAGCCACCATGTCGGGCCTAGACCCAGGTTTCATATCTTAATAGACTACCACGTGCACAGAGGACTCTGAACTCACTAATGAAAACAGCCTTCAACTTCATTTCAGTTATTAATGTGTGTTTTTCTTCTTTAAGGAAAACTGTAAACCTTTTCTGAAAAAAAAAATCACGTGTAAGACTCAATTCGGTTGATGACCATCTGACCTCATAATGAAAATCTGTGCAAAAATAAGGAACAAAAACAAGAAAAGTAAATGTTTGGACTATACCCAGCAACTTTAACAGAAGTCCCAAATGGTGTGACTCCACAAACAGGCTCAGTCCTATTTGCCAAGTGAGGTAAACCATCAACAGACAATTTAGGAAACTTCTTGGAGCCCTCATAATCACTTTTTGCTTACTTACTCACTCACCAGTCTAACCCATGTCACATGAATCAGCAGCACCTCTAATAGGAGAGGAGACTCATTTCAGCAAGCACAAAGAAAAACAGCCTAGTTCACAAGGACTGACGTTTGTGGAATGGGGAAAAAGAAAAAGGAACCTTTATTAGTTAGTTTCACACATCCTGTTTTAAAAGACTGTTCAGAAGAAGGAATAGACATATCTGAAAAAAGAAACTACTGGGAATTCCTCCACACTAAGGCAATGGACATGCACTTGTGAATCCATCTCTAGTTCCCACAGAGGGGGCTCCTCATCTTCATGGAACCAAACAAAGAAGTCCTTAAGCAGAGCCAGTGTGGGCTTTGAATAAAACACGCTGCATTGCTTCAAAGAGCCAGAAATAGGAAGACAAAGAGTAACTGTACTTAAGGTGCCTTTAAAACAATATTCACTCAAAATTCAACTATACTATCTATAATGCATAAAGCTCTATCAGGGAAATATAGCTTAACAACCAAAGTGATTTTTGCTTTCAGCATGTTGAAAACTCTACAACCCTTGCTCTATATTCCTGCTTCTCCAAGTTTTAGTGAACACTGAAAATAAGTTTAAAAACCTACTACACTAGAAATTGGCACTGATTAAATTTTCTAACAAAACTGGCATGAGGCATGCAAAAGTTAGAAAAAACTCAGCAAAAGTGAAAAATAACTTCCAAATTCCGAAATATATCTTTAAACTGGGATTTTTTTGCCCCTGAAACTATCTATATAAAGTTTCATGCTGTATGAACTAACCGTAAAATTCCACTTCAGCATTATTGGGGAAAATCAACTGATACACTCTTCCAATTCCTTTTTTTAAAGATCTTTTGGTACTTTCTTGTCAAATAAGTCAAGTCTAAACTTTTTGAAACAGATATCTTTGCTATTGAGATTATACACATAATAACTTGCATTTATACATCTAATTTTTAATGTACCATACAAACAAATACGAAAGTTCATTTCCTAGCCTCTAAGTTCCAGTCTAGCCTAGAAAGGACATAGGTGTGGAACATGCATATATTTAGATTATAGATTAAACCTTTATGTCATAAAAGTCTATAAACAAAAGGCCTCATGGGATAATCAATTCAGTTATCATAAATGTCTGGTACATTATCTACTCTTCTCCACTGTGTCTCTGATCTCCCCATTCTTTTAATGTATCGTTCTTCTACTTCTTCCTTCTCCTCTTCCAGTGTTAGTTACAACTGTGAGGCTATTTGCATTTAGAGGTAGATAGAAGAGTCCTACAATGTCCTGAGCAGAATTCATTTCCAAATGAGAAGTGAAATAACCCACGTTTGATTCACTTTTGAGAGTTGTTAAGTCCAGAGAGCTAACCTGCAAGCATAGATCACTTCAGTGGACAAATGTGACGCAAGAGGCACAGAAATCACCTTACATTGATATAGTGCTTTGTAGTTCATGGTTCTTTTCACATATTATCTCATTTGAATCTCCCAACAACCCTGTGAGATACGGAGGCACATATTACTATCCCCACAGGATCATGATCTGGGACGCTGAGAGGTTAAGAAATCTCAACTAGCTGGGCGTGGTGCCTGTAATGCCAGCACTTTGGGAAGCTGAGGAGGGCAGATCACTTAAGGTCAGGAATTCAAGACCAGCCTGGCCAACATGGTGAAATCCGGTCTCTATTAAAAATACAAAAACTAGCCGGCATGTTGGTACATGCCTGTAGTCCCACCTACTCGGGAGGCTGAAGCAGGAGAATGGCTTGACCCGGGGAGGCTGAGGGTGCAAGTGAGCCAAGATTACACCACTGCACTCCAGCCTGGGTGACAGAATGAGACTCCAGCTCAAAAAAAAAAAGAGAAAGAAACAAGAAAGAAAAAGAAAGAAAGGAAGAAAGGAAGAAAAAGAAATCAATCAATCAATCAATCAATCAATCTTAACAAGGTCGCTCAGTCAGAAACACAACTAGAACCTGAGGCTCAAAAGATTGCATCCAGAGCTACAGAGCAGTTGTTTCTTCCTCTTTGTGATCTATTGTCTCAATTCACTGAAGGGTAAGAAAGGAAAAAACGAAAACAACCAATTAGTTCTGCACATAATAAATGTATTTATGTGAGTAAAAATGTAGTTACTACAATTCCTCAAGAAGAATTCCCTTGAAGATGCTTAAATTGTTAGGGAATAAGCCTTTATTATCCTTCCAAATACGTGGCTTTTAAAATCATACTCAAGTATAAAAGTTACATTACTCTTCCAATTTACAGACAATTTTCCTTTTCCATTTAGCATTGTAATTCTCCCCTCAGTTTGTACTAGTAACATACTAGTAACATGGCAAAAAAATTAATTTCAGGAAGACAGGCAATGTAAGCATTACACCAAGCCACAAAGAATGTGTGATGTAATAATGCTTTACAGCCATGGACTCAGGTTCCTCAGTGTGGTGAGCTCTGAGTACAGGTCATGTATTTTCCCTCGAGGAAGGAAGTGACACAGACCAGTTTTCACCAGGCCACCTTCTTGCCCTGGAGGCTTCAGCTAGCAGCTGATGATTTCCCAATTTCCAGCCCAAGTATCTTGCAGGAAAAGTCCATACCCTTGGGTTCTATATCAACTGATTTCCCCCGCCCAATGCCCAGGTATTTCAACAAGCTCAACCTGTTCAAAACCATCACCTCCCACTCAAGCCAAACTCAACCTTTTTCCATTCTCCCATCTCAGTGAATAGTTCCCACAGTCAAAAGTCAAAAGCCTGGGCACCATCCTTAATTTATCCTTCTCCCTTGTCTGCCACATCCAATCGACTACCAAGTTTTGAAATAAAAAATACTTTTGAAGAGCCCCAAGACTGTGCACTACCGTAACACCATCTTAGCAGCCTCTTACAAGATGCCAACTAAAAGTAACAGCTCACATTTCTTGAGCCCTTACTTTGTGCCAAGCATTGTTCTAAGCTTTGGGTGTGAATGAATTTAATCAACAAAGTAATTTGAAGTTGGTAAGCATCTCATCCTTGTTTTACAAATAAGGAAGCAGCTACAAAAAACTTTAGGATCTCTTGCAAGGAATACAGTGAAGCCTTTCTCCTGTTTAGAAGCCCCTTTCAACCTTGTCTGCCTAGCTCCAAAGGTCAGCATAGGCACGTTCTTCTCTATAAAGGCTTCTGATGCCCCCTGCCGGCACTCTTCCCTCTAAGTCAGTAGTTCTCAAGGGTGGCTGCTTGCTCCAAAAACTACATGCCTAATCCTACCCCTAGAGATTTTTGATGTCATTGGTATAGGTTCTAGACTGGGCACTGGGACTTTTTGTTTGTCTGTTTTGAGATGGAGTCTCACTCTGACGCCAGGCTGGAGTGCAGTGGTGTGATCTTGACTCACTGCAACCTCTGCCTCCCAGGTCCTGGTTCAAGCAATTCTCCTGCCTCAGCCTCCCAAGTAGCTGGGATTACAAGCACATGCCACCATGCCCAGCTAATTTTTGTATTTTTAGTAGAGATAGGGTTTCGCCATGTTGGGCAGGCTAGTCTTGAACTCCTGACCTCGTGATCCCCCCCACCTTGGCCTCCCAAAGTGCTGGGATTACAGGCTTGAGCCACCGCGCCTGGCTGCATCGGGACTTTTAAAAGCTCCCCAGGTGGCTCTAACGTGCAGTCAAGGTTGAAACCCACTGCATCGTAATGGATGTTTAATGTTTGTGCTGGTAAATGCATTGTGAACTTCTGAAATGAAAGTTTCACAATCATCTTGGGGGAGCATTTTCAACACTAGTGGTTCCTGGATTCCACCTAAAAAGTCAATCAGTACCATGGGTAGGGGCTTGGAAACTGTCTCCTTGAATAATTCTGACGTGTGGCCAGGTTTGGGACATCTCTCCTAAATAAGAACTGGGTCCTTTCACTTGTACCCACCAGGGTCCAGCATGATGCCCAGCCCATAGTTGGACTAGAATAAAATCTGTGTAAGGAAGGAAATCTAGCAACGCGAACCTGGGTATATGTATTCAATATTCAAACTTCCTGCAGCAGCTCAAGGAAAAGCTGCTTCCTACAATGGAATGCAAATACTGGACAGAGTTTCAAATGTGTTTTTTAATCCACCAGTGCCCCCTAGTGACCTGAAGATGAATAGCTATATCAAAACATCACAGCATGTATTTTAATTACAATATGCCTGATAGTTATGTGCATATCTTAATTAAGTATAAATTTTAATTTATACTGGGCATCGGGACTTTTTTTTGAGATGGAGTCTCACTCTGTCGCCCAGTGCAGTGGCGCAATCTTCGCTCACTGCAACCTCTGCCTCCTGGGTTCTGGTTCAAGCAATTCTGCCTCAGCCTCCCAAGTAGCTAGGATATATAAATTATATAAAAATAAAATATAAATTTTTATTAAGATATGCACATAACTAGTCAGACACATTATACTTTTACTTATAACACCTATACTATTAACTCGTTTGCCCTCCGGTTCCAGTTGACCCCAGCTGTTAACTCCTAAACCCGGATCAATCCTACCATTTACTCCATCCCCACTCTGCATCAACATGCAGGAGGAGCGCTCTCAGCAGAGCCCTCAAAGGGTCTGGCCTATCTTCTTGTTCGTTGGTCAGTGCCTCTCCCAAATCCCACCACACTCATAAAACCATGCATCTCGAAAACACAAGAACCATTCATCTACTGATTTGCCTCAATTCCTGCTCTTCAAAGGGGACCAATGAAAACTACAGAACTTGGGAGCTAGCTAAAAAATGGAGAATCTGAGGCCGCATCCCAGACCTACTGAATCGCAATCTGCATTGCAACAAGAGTTGCATGCCCATTAAAATTTAACAAGCACTGGTTCACAACTACTAGACCTAACATCAATATTTTATGACAAACATTTCGTGACACTCTTTTGCTATCCTAAAATAAAATTCAGCATTAACCTACATGCATAATTCCAAAAAGTAAGTCAGTATACCACCACGGTAGTATAAAGGTGAATAAAAAGGAAAGATTTATATGAATTATATTTCAGTATAAAAATGTTCAACACAACTAAAGACATAAAGAACAACCCCATTTTCAGTTATAATTTTTGCAAAGTTAAAAAAAAAAGAACAACCCCACAAGTTTCCAAAACATACCTTAAGGGGCTCCTACCATTCTGCAGAGAACCACCGGTCTACAATCCCTCGCACCTTTCTTTTTGCCCCGTCTCTCGGGTGGGAATCTCTCTCCCTTGTAAAGCTGAGGCAGTCTCTCTAGAATCTTGACTGAACATCTCCTTCTAGTTACCATATTCTCTCTGATTCCCTTAACAGTCAAGCTTATCAACCACCATAGTGTCCATTTACTCATCCCTCAGTCACCAACCCACATTAACCTACCCTTCACTTCCATCAGTAAACCTAAGGTATAAGGATCATTAAAGCTTTCCCAAGTGTCCACATCAATGAACATGCCTCATTACCTAGCTTTTATCTCTATCATGGACATTGTTGGTTGCATACCCAGTCTCTATTCTCCCTCTTCCTTCCTAAAAGAACTCTAGTGTGTTCATGAATGCATTCCTCTCCCCTGTGATGAAGTGACGCCACCCTGGATTGATCCTGTTTAGTCTAACCCAATCAGATCATGGCATTCCTCTGACAACTGTATAGGGTTAGACAAGTGACCTAAGTTGGTCCAATCAGACTGAAGGACCAAGTGTGGGAGTTTTTCCTCTCTCCTCCTCTTGCTCTAGAGAATGAGAAAGTGTGTATGTTACTGGTAGTCATCTTGCAACCCTAAAGGAAACCAACCTGACTGTGGAAAGCCAAGAGATGGGTCTCTGAATCAGAGCCTGGAATTCATTCTTCCTCTGGACTTTGTGAGATAATTTTCCTATTTAAGCAATAGGGTTTTCCCAGCTGAAAGCATCCTAACATAGCCATTTCTCCTTGAAACTTTTCTCCCTTGATTTTCTAAACACCACTCTTTTCTGCTCCTACTTCTACTTCTCAAGTCTGGCCTCCCCCTTTCCTCCACCTATTCCTTACATTTTGGTGTCCTCTAAGGTTTGTTGTGATCTTTTCTACCCAAAGTACATGTTCACCTGAAATAATCTCAGCTTGGCCGGGTACAGTGGCTCATGCCTGTAATCCCAGCACTTTGGGAGGCCAAAGCAGGCGAATCATGAGGTCAGGAGTTTGACACCAGCCTGGCCAACATGGTGAACCCGTCTCTACTAAAAATACAAAAAATTAGCTGGGTGTGGTGGCGGGTGCCTATAACCCCAGGTACTTGGGAGGCTGAAGCAGAATAGCTTGAACCTGGGAGAGAGGTGGCAGTGAGCCAAGATCATACCACTGTACTCCAGCCTGGGTGACAGAGTGTGACTTGGTCTCAAATAATCATCATCATCATCATCATCATCATCATCTCAGCTCCCTGTATCTTCCCCTTGAAACATCAAAATTGAGCTACCAGGCTGGGCGCGGTGGCTCACGCCTGTAATCCTAGCACTTTGGGAGGCCGAAGTGGGTGGATCACCTGAGGTCAGGAATTCAAGACCAGCCTGGCCACTGTGGTGAAACCCCATCTTAAAAAAAAAAATTGAGCTACCAGCACTTCCCCCAATGGAATACCCCGGCTGATGTTCCCCAGCTCATGTACCTTAAGAACTACCTGTCTTTCAAAATTAAATTTAAGTGTCCTGTCTGGGAAGCCTTCCCTGAAGTCCATGGTTTCTTTATCTTTTTTTGTGCCATGGACCTCTCTGGCAGTCTGTGAGCCGTATGAACCCCTTTTCAAAATAATGCTTCTAATTGCATACAAAAAAATGCCAACTATATTGAAATAATTTTATTTTTTAGACTTAAATATCTGACATAAGCAGTATGTGCTTTTTTATTAGCCCACTAAACAAAAAGATCTAGCAGTGAGTCTTATAACCACCATAGTTCTGAAGTAGTAATGAGCATAAATGATATTTTGAGATCTGCGACAACTGTAATGTAATATGAAAATGTCTGTGACTTGTGCTGGTACTGTGACTTCTGTTGGTAACAGGTACTGCTAATACTACTGTGGTTTGATACAATAGGAGCTTGTTAAATGAATGGCCCCCAGTGAAGTATACCTACTCATATCTATGACCTTGTGCAGTTCCCCACCACATCAACTCTGAACTTGGCTACATTACTTGTTTTGACATCAGCAAATATGATGCTGTTTGTGCCTTGGGACTTGTCCTCTTGGAACTCAGTAACCAGGTGAGGAAGCCCAAGCTAGGCCCATGGTGGGGCACCAAGCCCCGGGGCATGGGAGTGAGGCCAACTTCCAGTCAAGCCACCAGTTGAATTCAGCCACTGGGAGACACCAGCAGAACTGCCCAGCGAACCTACAGATTTTGAGAAATAATTACTGTTTTGGCCAGGCGTGGTGGCTCACACCTGTAATCCCAGCACTTTGGGAAGCTGAGGTGGGAGAATCACTTGAGGTCAGGAATTCAAAACCAGCCTGGCCAAGATGGTGAAACCCCGTCTCTACTAAAAACACAAAAATTAGACAGGCACGGTGGTGGGTGCCTGTAATCCCAGCTACTCAGGAGGCTGAGGCAGGAGAATTGCTTGAACCCAGGAGGCAGAGGTTGTGGTGAGCCGAGATCGAGCCACTGCACTCCAGCCTGGGCAACAGAACGAGACAAAAACAATTTTTTTTGTTTTAAGGCACTGGTTTGCAGTGATTTGTTACCCAATAATAGATAAGACTGATGAAGATAAATTTATATTTTTTCCCCCATCAGAGTTCAGGAACCCCCTGAAATATATGTGCAGATCTTCTGAGGAGCTGAGGACCCCCGGATAGGAACCCCTGGTTAAGCCAAGGGTATCTTGCACTCCTTTTTGCTACCTTTGTACACTGTAGGTACACATATAGTTAAACTGGCCACGGCATATCTTTCCTTGTTGTAACCCTGAAATGGAGCTGAGCTCCTAGCACATAACAGGTGTTTAACACACAAATTTATCAAATGAATGTTGATTATAAGATTTGTCTTCCTAAACTGTGAGCTCCCTGAAAAGAGAATAAGAGCAAATACCATGCCTTTTCCAAGTGCTTTACACATACCAACCTACTTTTTATAACAACCCTATGCGGAATATGTTATTACCCCAATTTCACCAGTAGTACAGAGAAAGTAAGTGACTTGTCCAAGGTCACACAGCTAAAAGGTGGCAATGCCAGGACTAGAAGGCAGAATGCATGATTTTACAGCCTTTACTAATGTACATTGCGGAGCTCAATAAAATTTTTAAATGAATAAAACAATCCTGAGATTTCATTAACACTATTTTATGGGTACTATGCTTCTTGAAGACTCAATTTTGTAGATTAATTTCTGGTTGCCTGTGATTTTTATATGACAAAATGCATATAATTTACTTTTTAAAAAGAATAATGGTTTTATGCTGAAGTGCAGATTTTCGAAATTAAGTCTTCATCGTAAAAGTCGATTTTTTTCAAAGGGCTCGAGTTCACAAAATGCAGGAAAGGGGGGTCCACTAGTCCATGTTAAATAATGTTCCCTGGGGAGTGGAGCAAAGCTCCAGCTTCCCTCGCCACCCAGCCGTCCCACCCCAGCCTCCCCCACACCCCGCACTTCTCCTAAGATGACCCTCCCCCACCCACACATCAGGTTCTGAAACCTGACCCTGCCAGGCAACTAAAGCCGCGAACCCCGCAGTGACCCGAGCTGGCCTCACTCTACCCTACTATCCCAAGAGGCCACCAGCCGAGGGGATGGGTACTTTGGGGGAGGCACTTTAAATTTTCAAAGTGTTTGATTCACGAAAGCACAACCCAAAAGGCCGCCCCCACCCACGAGGGGGTCTCCCGCCTCCACCCAGTAGCCGCTCATCCCCAGTAGACCGGTGAATGAACCGCGGGGCCAGGACGCAGCCGGCCCAGTGGCGGGAGAAGCCTCGGGGTGAGTCGGCCCTGGCCGGCGGAGAGGTCCCAAGAGAGCGCGGGGAGGGCTCGGGCGGCCGGGAGGGGGCGGTGACAGCTGTGACCCAGCTCCACGCTCTCACCTTGAACATGTCGCTGGCAACGGTGGCTCTGGCAGGGTCACCCCGGCCTCGGCCACGCCCACTATGGAGAGGTGACTACGGAGGCCCGATAGGGCCTTGATTTCTCCAACCGCAAGCAGGTCGCGGTGCGGGTGGCGGCCGTACGGCAAACTCGGTACGGCAAAGGCTTATTACAATCACCCGGTTCTAGAAGCCGCGTCGCTGAGCCGCAGAACGTCGCGCCACAGGCGGCGGATGAACGCAAGACCCGCCCTCCAGGAGGCTCCGCCCCTGCGCCGGCGGTTGCTAGGCGGCAAGAAAGCGCCGGCTCTGTGTGGGCGGTACGCGGAGGCGCGAGGAGGGAGGTGCCCGGCGTCGCGCGGCTCTGGGAAACTGCCTCAGCAGCCGCGAAACTGCCTTCGCCGCCGCGATTGGGCGCCCAGCGGCGTGGGCTGGCATTTCTGTGAGCACAGGTTGCCGGGAGGGGGCGCTGGGAGAGCCTCGGGCGGCTTCGAAAGCCTCGCAGCCGGAAGCCGCCGATTGGCGGACTGGGTTTACCTTAAGAAAGGTTTTAAGATTTTTAACCGTTGACTGGACGTTTCTCAGGTTTTAAATTTAAACTAACATACTATGTCCTTTAATCGGAAAAGGCTCAGACCTTATTTTTTTCCCCTTTAAGAAACAAGCGGTAAGCCTCCTCTCTGGGAATCAAATGTTTGTCTCTTAATACTTATAGAAGTCAATGATAATGGCAATAATTATCTTATTAACTAGAGTAACAAGCACTGATACAGCACTTAGGATGTGCGCAGCCCTAATCTAAGTTCTTTATACACATTCATCTAATCTTTCCAACGACGGAAGTAGGTGGGCATGATTATTATTCCCAATACATAGATGAAGAAACTGAGGCACGGAGAAGTAATTTGTACAAGACCACACAGAAAGTGGGAAGCTAGGATCCGAACCCATTAGTCTGCCCTTGAAACCTGTGTTCTAGCAAAAATAATTGTTGCACTGTGTCATAATGAGGATATATTTCCTATTTCATTCTGTATTTCTGCTCTAGTCCTATAGAAAGTGTAAGCCCCATTCAGGCGGGCATCTGGAAAAATTTGGAATTTTTACAGCGACATGTCACTGCCCTTCAGCCAAAACCCACTAGGGACTCGCCTACAGTTTTTGGATTTCTCATTGATCCAAGGAAATCGCACGTGTAGGAACACAGTCACATATTTCAGTAAAAGAGTGTTAGAAAGATTTATTATAGGATTTAGGCTTTGGTTCGGTGATTTTGGGGCGAGTTCAAGGAAGCAGGAGCTTTGCTCTGGATTGGGTGTTGTTAGGAAGCAATGGTAACACCAAGGCCCAGCTGTGAATGCCAGCCATCTCCCAGATGTTAAGGGCTGCTTTTTCTTAAGAGGATTGTATATTCCAAGGCATCCCCAAGGAGAATTTTTTTTTTTTTTTTTTTTTTGAGACGGAGTCTTGTTCCGTCTCCAGGCTAGAGTGCAGTGGTGCGATCTGGGCTCACTGCAACCTCTGACTCCCCGGTTCAAGTGATTCTACTGCCTCAGCTTCCCCCGTAGCTGGGATTACAGGCATGTGCCACCACGCCTAGCTAATTTTTTTTTTTTTTTGTATATTTAGTAGGGATGGGGTTTCACCATGTTGGCCAGGATGGTCTCGATCCCCTGACCTCGTGATCTAACTGCCTTGGTCTCCCAAAGTGCTGTGATTACAGGTGTGAGCCACTTTCTCTGGCCCAAGGTGAAATATTGAATAGACTCAGAAGGCTCTCTGCAGCACAGTGTAACATCACACATACATAAAAGTGTGAAACATATTGAGAAAATAGGGCAGAAGTTCCTAATTCAGGGGGAATGTGAACTTGGGGAAAAAATGACAACTTCATTTTCACTAACCTCTAACTGAACTTTGTTTCTTTCAGTTATAGTGTAGACAGCAAACAACAGTATATTAGCATGGATGATAAAAGCAGATATTTTCATGCTACATTGCAGTCATGTCAGAGATCTTGAAATTTTATGCTCATTACTACTTCAAAAATACAGTAGTTATTAGAGCTCATTTAATGCATTAAGAAGACACATTTACTATAATTTTGTTTTAAAAATATTTTGATAATTTCAGTATAATGGGAGCACTTTGTAATCCTATGTATTTTATGTTATGCATTTTAAAACCAATTCTTAGAAGAGATCTGTCCATAGGGGTCCATGGCACCAAAAGAAATGATAAAGAGCCCCTGGTTTAGTAACAGAGACCAAGCCGTGACTAAGAATTTGGGAGCTGCATCCAAACTGGAGTGTTACTGCATCCAAATTGGTTGCTTTAAAGAATAGAAAGTTGGAGGTGGAATCAGAAATTTAGTGCACAGCCTCTCCCTTTACCAAGGAGGGAACTGAACCACTGAGAGGTTAAGAGACTTGCCCAAAGTCCCACTGCTATTTGATGATAAAACTGGGACAAAACATTTTTAGACAAACATGTAAAAACCCTCCACTGTGCTAGGCACTGAGAAAGCCATAGTTAACAAGATGCCTCCTGCCCTCAATGAGCTTTTTGGTAGACAGCTGGGGAGTGATGAGATTGAATTGCTGAGCTACAAAGTTAACTCTAGGTGCAGTGTGGTAGGTCAATGGGAGAAGAATAAGACTGGAGACAGGCCAGTTAGAAGGCTATGGATAGATTTACTTGTCTTTTCCATATACCATAAAATATTTTTGGTACACAAAGAATGTCAACTGTAAGCAACTTTAAGAGATCCACGATGCCTTCCTTTTTAAAGAATTCAGAACTAGTATAACAGTCATATGGCACTTGAGTCTTGTCCAAACGGTGTCATAGTATAAATTATGACCGCAAAGGCTTAATTTATGTACTTTCAGATTACTTCATTGGAGGGAAAATGAATCGTTCTTCAAATGCAACACTTAAAGGTATTCTGAAATCAGATACTAGGACCTCAGGAAAAGCTCACAGAGTACATTTCACAAGTGTACGAACCACAGGATCATCATTACCATCGTAAGTACCCATATTTTGCCTTGTGTCACTTTCCACAACCGTAGTTTCCAAACAGTACTTATCCAGATAACTTCAATCTTCTTGTTTTGTAAATCAGAGATTTTGTGTTTTTGTTTTGTTTTTGTTTGTTTTGAGGCGGAGTCTCACTCTGTAGCCCAGGCTGGAGTGCAGTGGCACGATCTCAGCTCGCTGTAACGTCCGCCTCCCAGGTTTAAGCGATTCTCCTGCCTCAGCCTCCTGAGTAGCTGGGATTACAGGCACCCGCCACCACACCCAGCTGATGTTTGTATTTTTAGTAGAGACGGGGTTTCACCATGTTGGTCAGGATGATCTCCATCTCTTAACCTTGTAGTCCGCCTGCCTCGGTCTCCCAAAGTGCTGGGATTACAGGAGTGAGCCACCACATCCAGCTGATTTTGTGTTTTAAAATTACTTTCCAATTGAATAATAATTGCATTTTCTAATTTACAAAGCATATTAACACACATCTATTTGATCCTGATACAATCTTGTGAAAGAATTTTATTATTATATTTTACAAATGAAGAAGCAGCAACTGTGAGAAGGTAAGTGGTTTCAGGAAGTTAAACAGCTAATAAATAGCATCAGCTAGGATTCAAAGCTTTGTTTCCATACTTCAGGCTTTTTCTCTCGTTTTTTTTTTTTTTTTTTTTTTTTTTTTTTGAGACAGAGTCTCACTCTGCCACCCAGGCTGGAGTGCAGTGATCTTGGCTCACTGCAACCTCTGCCTCTTATGTTCAAGTGATTCTCCTGCCTCAGCC
Source organism: Callithrix jacchus (assembly GCF_049354715.1). Taxonomy (NCBI): domain Eukaryota; kingdom Metazoa; phylum Chordata; class Mammalia; order Primates; family Cebidae; genus Callithrix; species Callithrix jacchus. The sequence continues at coordinate 24,642,351 of NC_133524.1, forward strand.
TCCCAAGTAGCTGGGATTACAAGTGTGCGCCACCACACCTGGCTAATTCTTGTATTTTCAGTAGAGACGGAGTTTCACCATGTTGGCCAGGATGGTCTCCATCTCTTGATCTTGTAGTCCGCCTGCCTCGGCCTCCCAAAGTGCTGGGATTACAGGCATGAGCCACTGTGCTCATTTTATCTTGTAGTCTGCATTTTGCCAGCCAATGGGTAACCTTATGCAGGAGTACCTGTCTTTGTACCTGGCCCTGTAAGGGGTAATGATGGGGTGGGAAGGTATGAAGGAGGAGACCTCTACAGTCTGCCAGTGCTGGGATATGATCCAAAGTAGAATAATTCTAGGCCGGGTGTAGTGGGCTCATGCCTGTAATCCCAGCACTTTGGGGGGCCGAGGTGGGTGGATCACAAGGTCAGGAGTTCAAGACCAGCCTGGCCAATGTGGTGAAATCCTGTCTCTACTAAAAATACAAAAAATAACTGGGCGTAGTGGCGAGCGACTGTAGTTCCAGCTAGTCGGGAGGCTGAAGCAGGAGAATCGCTTGAACCCAGGAGGTAGAGGTTGAAGTGAGCTGAGATCACACCACTGCACTCCAGCCTGGGCAACAGAGGGAGACTCCGTCTCAAAAAACAAAAAACAAAAAACGTAGAATAATTCTGACCTGACCTGGATGAACCTGGTTCAAGCAAAGATCAGAGAAGGAAGTTTCTTTTTCTAGGGCATAGTCATCCATGCCCAGAAGAGAACTGAGCCTCCTGTAACTTTCACTATTCCCCATTCCATTTTCATAGCACTTGAACTAGTTGGACATTTCATTTTAGGTCATGGATGTTTTTGGGAAGTGAACTTGCCTCCTCACACTTTTTATTTATAATATATGTGCCTCTTAATGATACATTTATATTTTATATGCCTCTTCATGATAAAGTCTTAGCCAGAACTTTTTTTTTTAATCTCAAGGGAAATCCCCTCAGGTATTTCACATCCTCATTCTGAATAGATTCCGCAAATGACCAGTTCCAATTACCACATCCAAATGTTCCTCATTAGGTTAGTCTTAGAGTGGGGGATGGGGAGGTACAGGAGGAAGAAGCATAAATTGATAGTTCTCTAAGGTTTTAGAAAAATGAAAACTACTTTGTAAATATTAACCTCTTTTTTTCCTCACAGAAAGGTTCAAGATATTGCAGCTCGAATAATACAGAGGGCTTGGTTAGCTTATATAAACAAAATGATATTTCAACTCCTAAAATGTGCAATTTGTGCAGCGGTATGTATTTTGCTTTTTGTTTTCTCAGATGGATTTAATTATCAAACTAAAAGATCTGTTAATTAAAGATAGAATAGATAACCTTTATCTCTTCTGTTTGGATCTGATAATATTATATGGAGTTCTGGAATTGTTTCTTCTGTTAGCCCTAAATGAATATTTCTGGATTTTTTAAAATGTGGATGACTATTTATACTTCCTGTTTTGTTTCTAAATTTGATTCCTTATTTAAAAATGTGAGACAGTTCTCTTTCAAGTATAAAAAGCTCCAAATCTACAAGGTGCGGTGTCTCACGCCTGTAATCTCAGCACTTTGGGAGGCCGAGGCAGAGAGGCCAGGAGTTCAATACTAGCCTGGCCAACACTGTGAAACCCTGTCTCTACTAAAATACAAAAAAACAGCCAGGTGTGGTGGCATGCGCCTGTAGTCGCAGCTACTTGGGAGGCTAAAGCAGGAGAATTGCTTGAACCAGTGAGACTCTGTCCCCCACCCAAAAAATCTCTGAATTAAAAGTGCCCTTACCCACGGTGGCATGTGCCTGTAATCCCAGCTACTCAGGAGGCTGAGGCAGGAGAATTGCCTGAACCCAGGAGGCGGAGGTTGCGGTGAGCCGAGATCGCGCCATTGCACTCCAGCCTGGGTAACAAGAGCGAAACTCCGTCTCAAAAATAAAATAAAATAAAATAAAAGTGCCCTTACCTTTCATCCAGCAATTTTACTTCTAAGAATCCATTCTAATACACACACACACAATTTGATTGTAGCATTGTTTGTAACAGCAAAGGAAGTAAACTGTATAATTACTATGGATAGAATGCTGGTTAAATAAGTATTGCTGCTTTTATAGTGTTAAACTTTGTGGCTTTAACGTGATTCTGCAATTGAAAGATAACCAAGATAGCTCATCAGTTAAAAAAGCAAGCACCGGACAGTATGAAGAATATGATTCTACTTGAGTGAAAAACAAAACCAAAAAAAGATGCACACCCCCCCCTCCTCCAGAAAGCAACTCTGGCAATCCTAGCAGAGCCTTCCTTGGTATAGTACCAAATATTCTAATAAGACATCCCATAATTCTAGTAGTCTAGTATTAGTAATACTCTTTTTTGTTTGAGATAGAGTCTCACTCTGTCCCCAGGCTGGAGTGCAGTGGCATGATCTTGGCTCACTGCAAACTCTGCCCCCCAGCTTCAAGCAATTCTCCTGCCTCAGCCTCCCTAGTAGCTGGGACTACAGGTTTGTCCCACCATGGCCAGCTAATTTTTTTTATTTTATTTTTAGTAGAGATGGGGTTTTACCATGTTGGCCAGGCTGGTCTTGAACTCCTGACCTCAAGTGATCCACTCGCCTTGGCCTCCCAAAGTGCTGGGATTACAGGCATGAGCCACCACACCTGGCCAATTAGTGATACTCTAAGGGCATTTAGCAGCTCTGAAAAAAAAAATTAGTCTGAGCAATGTGTACACTGTTTACCATCTGACTCACAGACCTATTTCTGATGTCAGTAAAAGTAGAATACTGCTGGGCGCGGTGGCTCACAGCTGTAATCCCAGCACTTTGGGAGGCCAAGGTGTCCGGATTGCCTGAGGTCAGCAGTTCAAGACCAGTCAGGCCAACATGGTAAAACCCTGTCTGTACTAAAAATACAAAAAAAATTAGCTGGGCATGGTGGCATGCACCTATAATCCCAGCTACTCAGGAGGCTGAGGCAGGGAAATTGCTTGAACCAGGGAGGTGGAGATTGCAGTGAGCCAAGATCATGCCAATGTACTCCAGCCTGGGTGATAGAGCAAGACTCTGTCTCAACAAAAAAAAGAAACAGAAAAGAAAGCAGAATACTTCAGAGAAAACCCACCCACGTAAACTCCTGACATTTCAGGTCTATTATCTGTTGTCTTTGAATATGGAACTTGTATTTAATTATTATAATGCTGGTTGTATAGTATTTTTAGATTCTTTTGTAACAGAAGAAAGTTAATTGTTTTTATCTGTTATAGTAATGCTTTAATACCTTAATAATGTTTTATCCTTTTAAAAGCCCTTTATTTATTTATTTATTTATTTTTTGAGACAGTGTCTCGTTCTGTTGCCCAAGCTGGAGTACAGTGGTGCAGTCTTGGCTCACTGCAACCTCTGCCTCCCAGTTCAAGCAATTCTCATGCCTCAGCCTCCCGAGTAGCTGGAACTACAGGTGCCTGCCATCACACCCAGCAAATTTTTGTATTTTTAGTAGAGACAGGGTTTCACCATGTTGGCCAGGTTGGTCTTGAACTCTTGACCTCAGGTGATCCTCCTGCCTCGGCCTCCCAAAGTGCTGGGATTATAGGTATAAGCCACAGCACCTGGCCTAAAAGCCCTTTAGTGTACGTTTTGATGTGATTATCATAGGCATAAAGGGGTTGGTTGGGGGAAAGAGTTGGGGCTTTAGAGTCAAACAGAAATCAGTGAATCCTGGCTTCCCAGTTTACTACCTGTATCCCTTTTTATACATTGCAAAGACTTCCTGAGCCTCAGCCTTCTCATCTGTAAAATAGGAGTGATAATATTCTCATAATGAGCTGGGTACAGTAGCTCATGCCTATAATCCCAGCACTTTGGGAGGCCAAGGTGGGCAGATCACCTGGGGTCAGGAGTTCAAGACCAGCCTGACCAACATGGAGAAACCCCATCTCTACTAAAAATACAAAATTAGCTGGGCATGGTGGCGCATGCTGTAATCCCACCTACTCAGGAGTCTGACGCAAGAGAATCACCTGAACCCAGGAGGTGGGGGTTGTGGTGAGCCAAGATTGTGCTATTGCACTCCAGCCTTGGCAATGAGAGCAAAACTCCATCTCAAAAAAAAAATTCTCATAATGTTGCTAGTGTAAGGATTAAATGAGCTAATGTATATAAGGCACCTAACATAGTATATGGTATATAAAAGGTGCTTAAAAGCTAGTAACTTATTACTATTATAATCCTCATCTTACAGTGATTCATTCAACAAATAAAGCATCTGCTGTGTTCCAGGCACTGTATTAGATGCTGGGAATATAGTGTTAAAGAGAGAAGCCACCATCCCTGCCTTCATGAAGCTTACAGGCTAGTAGGAGGCACAGACAAGTTGATAAGTAATTATAATATATTGTGAAAAGTGCTGTCATAGGGAAAGAATAGTGCCTTTGATCTCTAAAAGGGACAGATACCCCAACTTGGAGGCCAAAATGATGAAGTAACTAGGTCAAAGCTACACAGATGGTACGTGGAGGTGCCGAAACAAAAACCCACCCCTTCAGAACTCCAAGCCCAGTGTACTGTTCACTTTACCATGTTGCCTCTCTTACAGTCTGTACATTGTGTCTGGGCAGGATACTGCTGTCCTTTTACATCACTGTCCTCTATTTCAGGAATTCTTTGTGACACATGAGATACTGAAGAAAGTGACCCCCTTAGAGGCTAAACTTCTTAAAGATCCTACCATGAAGTGTAAAATTAGATTTAGGTAATGTGTCTATGCTGATTTATTTCAAGAAGTACTTAGTTAATATGAGGAAATCTTAGAAATGTATTTTGTTAACCCTCATAACGTCTCAGAATATAATGACAAAGTAAATGTGTTATCCTTATTTACATTTGTTATGTGAAGAGACTGAGGCATGACTCTGGCTAAAAGTTGCTATGCTGTCATCTCTCATTGTGTATCCATTCTTCCACATGAGAATAGTTCTGAGCATGCCAAAGTGTGGGTCTTACATCCTACGTGATCATTTCATTACCAGTTCTTTATATGCTCCGACATAGCCTTTACCTTGTATGCAAGAAACTATATAAACTATCTTAAGTACAAGGGGGAAAAGTAACGGAGCCCAAAACCTGATGCCAAGTAACTAATTTCTTATATTTATTTCAGATTTAGAGGCGAAACATTTCCACCTTTCATCGTGTTTAAAATTTTTCTTCATACTGAAGGCCATGGTTATAAGTACTTCAGCGGAAAAAATGTATTCGGGCCATCAAGTGAGGTGACGTTTCATGGTGTACATTTTCTGTTAATTTAGCTTCTTAACATCTGTGTAGTATCTGAATTGCATTCAAATTATACAGAATAAGTTATTTCACCATTAAACAGCCCACCAGGCAGGTAGTGTTTTTTTTTTAAGCACCATGTTTCAAAGTGTCTCCACTTACTAGCTAAAAAAAAATTGGAGTAAATTACTTATTTAAGGCTCTAGAAAATATCCATCAGTTTTTTTGTATTAAAGTTTTCATTTCTTAATAATAGACTAGGCCAGGCGCGGTGGCTCACGCCTATAATCCCAGCATTTTGGGAGGCCGAGGTAGGCGGATCACCTGAGGTCAGGAGTTTGAAACCAGCCTGGCCAACATGGTGAAACCCCATCTCTACTAAAGATACAAAAATTAGCCAGGCATACTGGCACGTGTCTGTAATCCCAGCTACTCGTGAGGCTGAAGCAGGAGAATCACTTGAACCCGGGATGTGGAGGCTACAGTGAGCCAAGATTGTACCACTGCACTCCAGCCTGTGGATCAGAGTGAGACTCTGTTTCAAAAACGAAAAAATAGACTAAAATTGGTCAGGGCTCTTAAACTATGAAGAACATTTAATTTAATGCCATTTTATTTGTTTTAATGGATTTTTTTTTTTTTCTGGTAGCACATTTAGAAAAAAAATGTGCTGGACTGTGCTATTGAAAATGAACTTTCAAAATATTTGTCTTTTTTCACATGAATTATCATCATACTTTTTTTTTGAGATGGAATTTCACTTTTGTTGCCCAGACTAGAGTGCTATGGCACAATCTTGGCTCACTGCAACCTCTGCCTCCCAGGTTCAAGTGATTCTCCTGCCTCAGCCTCCCGAGTAGCTGGGATTACAGGCATGTGCCACCACACACGGCACGTTTTTGTATTTTAAGTAGAGATGGGGTTTCACCCCTGACCAGTTGGTCAGGCTGGTCTCAAACTCCTGACCTCAGGTGATCCACCCGCCTCAGCCTCCTAAAGTGCTGGGATTACAGGCATGAGCCACTGTGCCTGGCCCTCTCATCATACTTTTAAGTTTCATGAATATTAACCACAAATTGTGTCTGCAGTATAGGAATCACCTGCGCATCTTGTTAAAATGGTGCCCCTGCTGCTGGTCCATAAACCACATTTTAAAAAAATTAATTCATTCAGCTACTCTGTATCTTTTGATTGGAGAGTTTAGTCCATTTACATCAATGTTATTACTGATAAGTATGGACTTTTGCCATTTTCTTATTTGTTGTCTGGTTGTTTTGTGGTCTTCTCTTCCTTCGTTCCTTCCCGCCTGCCTTCCTTTTAGTGAAGGTGATTTTCTCTGGTGGCATGTTTTAATTTCTTGCTTTTTATTTTTTATGTATCTGTTGTATGTTTTGGATTTGGGGTTACCATGAGGCTTGCAAACAATTGTAACTCGTTAAACTGATGACAAATTAACACTGATTGCATCAACAAACAAATAATTAACAAACAAGAGAAACCAAACAAAAACTCTGCACTTTAACTTCATCTCCCCACTTTTTAACTTTTTGTTGTTTCTGTTAATATTTTATTGTACTGTCTTGAAAAGTTGTTGCAGTTATTATTTTTTATCAGTTCATCTTCTAGTCTTTCTATTCAAGATACGAGTTTATACACCACAATTCAATGTTATAATACTCTGTTTTTCTGTATACTTACTATTACCTGTGAATTTTGTGCTTTCAGATGATTTCTTACAGTTTATTAATGCCCTTTTCTTTCAGATTGAAGAATTCCCTATAGCATTTCTTGTAGGACAAGTCTGTTATTGACAAAATCCCTCAGCTTCTGTTTGTCTGAGAAAGTCTTTATTTCTCCTTATGTTTGAAGGATATTTTCACTGCATATACTATTCTAGGATAAAAGTTTTTATTTTTCCTTCAGCACTTAAAATATGTTACATCACTCTCTCAGCCTGTAAGGTTTCCACTGAGAAGTCTGCTGCCAGACATATTGGAACTCCTTTGAATGTTGTTTCTTTTCTCTTGTTGATTTTAGGATTCTTTCTTTATCCTTGACCTTTGGGAGTTTGATTAGTAAATGCCTTAAGGTAGTCTTTGGGTTAAATCTGCTTGGTATTCTATAACCTTCTTTACTTAAATACTGATATCTTTCTCTAAATTTGGGAAGTTCTCTGCTATTATCCCTTTGAATAAACTTTCTACCCTGATCTATCTCTCTACCACCTTTTTAGGGCCAATAATTCTTTTTTTTTTTTTTGAGATGGAGTCTCGCTCTGTCTCCCAGGCTGGAGTACAGTGGCGTGTTCTCTGCTCACTGCAACCTCCGTCTCTCGGGTTCAAGCAATTCTTCTGCCTCAGCCTCCTGAGTATCTGGGATTACAGGCACATGCCACCACACCTGGCTAATTTTTGTATTTTTAGTAGAGATGGGGTTTCACCATGTTGGTCAGGCTGGTCTCAAACCCATGACCTTGTGATCCGCCCACCTTGGCCTCCCAAAATGCTGGGATTACAGGTGTGAGCCACTGTGCCTGGCCTTTTAGGGCCAATAATTCTTAGATTCGCCATTTTGAGGCTATTTTCTAAATCTTGTAGGCATGTGTCATTCTTTTTTATGTTTTTTTCTTTTGTCTGCTCTGATTGTGTATTTTCATATAGCCTGTCTTATAGCTCACTAATTCTTCTGTGTGATCAGTTCCTCTGTTAGGAGACTCTGATGCATTCTTCAGTATGTCAGTTGCAATTTTCAGCTCCAGAATTTCTGCTTGATTATTATTTTTTTTTGAGACGAAGTTTTTTGCTCTTGTTGCCCAGGCTAGAGTGCAATGGTACAATTTCGGCTCACCATACCTCCGTCTCCTGGGTTCAGGAGATTCTCCTGCCTCAGCCACCAGAGTAGCTGGGATTATAGGCATGCACCACCACACACAGCTAATTTTTTTGTATTTTTAGTAGAGACGGGGTTTCTCCATGTTGGTCAGACTGGTCTCAAACTCCCAACCTCAGGTGATCCACCCGCCTTGGCCTCCCAAAGTGCTGGGATTACAGGCATGAGCCACTGAGCCCTGTTTGCTTGATTATTTTTAATTATTTCAGTCTCTTTGTTAAATTTATCTGATAGGATTCTGAATTCCGTCTCTGTGTTATCTCGAATTTTGCTGAGCTTTCTCAAAACAGCTATTTTGGTGTTTTTTTTTTTTTTTTAAATCAGAACAGGAACACAAAAATAGCTATTTTGAAATATCTAACTTTAAGATTACATGCCTCTGTCTCTCTAGGATTGGCCACTGGTGCCTTATTTCGTTTCTTTGGTGAGGTCGTGTTTTCCCAAATGGTCTTGATGCGTATGGAGGTTTGCCAGTGTTTGAACATCAGAGAGTTAGGTATTGTAGTATTTATTATAGTCTTTACAGTCTGGGCTTGTTGGTAACCCATCCTGCATGAAAAGGCTTTTCAGGTATTCAAAGGGAACCCGGGTGTCATGATCTAAATCTTTGGTCACTGCAACCATATCTGCAATAGGGGGCACCCCAAGCCCAGTAAGGCAGTGGCTGTTGCAGAGTTGGAGAGGTACTGCCTTGTTCTTGGCTAAGATCTGGAAGAATTCCCTGGATTACCAGGCAGAGACTCCTGTTCTCTTTCCTTACTTTTTCCCCAATAAATGGAATCTCTCTTTCTTTCTGTACTGAACAGCCTAGAGCTGGGGAAGGGGTAAAACAGGCACCCTTGTGCCCACCACCACACTAGGACTGCACCTGAAGCAGGCACAGCACTCTCTGCCGAGGCCCACAGTGACCACTGCCTGGCTACCACTTAGGTTCACTCAAAGTCCAAGGGCTCTACAATCAGCAGGTGGTGAATCCGGACAGGCTTGTGATATAGATCACACTTCTAATAGCAACGCTCTACAATAGAGGTTTTACTCCTTGGACCCTTTTTTTTTTTTTGAGACGGAGTTTCGCTCTTGTTACCCAGGCTGGAGTGCAATGGCGCGATCTCGGCTCACCGCAACCTCCGCCCCCTGGGTTCAGGCAATTCTCCTGCCTCAGCCTCCAGAGTAGCTGGGATTACAGGCACGTGCCACCGTGCCCAGCTAATTTTTTGTAATTTTTAGTAGAGATGAGGTTTCACCATGTTGACCAGGATGGTCTCGATCTGTTGACCTCGTGATCCACCCGCCTCGGCCTCCCAAAATGCTGGGATTACAGGCTTGAGCCACTGCGCCTGGCCTCCTTGGACCCTTATACAGGACTTAAGTTTAAAAAAAGATGGACATTCTCATATTTAGCCATTTATAAACCACACATCAAAGGTTATTTTCCTGTAACTCCGGCAAGATCCCCCTCCTGGAAATGTTGTATGGAAATACTATGGCCCATCTTAAATCATAAGTTCTAGCATGTATGCAGGAGAGGTGACCACACAGTCTGGCTGTTTCTGATCAGATCCTGCATGTGCAGCACTGATTCTGACGAGTTTTAGAAAAGGAAAAGGGATTGCTTTTCTCCATGTTCTCAGGCAATATCAGAGAAAATTTAACTTTATTTCAGAAATATAACAAATGAATCTGGGCATGGTGACTCATGCCTATAGTCCCAGCACTTTGGGAGGCCAAGGTGGGTGGATCACCTGAGGTCAGGAGTTCAAGACCAGCCTGGCCAACATGGTGAAACCCCATCTCTACTAAAAATACAAAATTAGCCAAGTGTGGTGGTGGATGCCTGTAATCCCAGCTACTTGGGAGGCTGAGGCAAGAGAATCACTTGAACCCGGGAGGCAAAGGTTGCAATGAGCTGAGATTGCCCCATTACACTCCAGCCTGGGCAACAAGAGCAAAACTCTGTCTCAAAAACAAAAAAAAAAAAAAAAAGAAAAACAGAAATATATCAAATGAGCTACATGTTTTCATTATGGAACATGGTGTTTCAAAAACATTAATATTTAAATAGATTGACTTCAAATGTGGGAATACATGTTTATCCTACATTTGAAGAATAAATTTATGCCACATTTATCTATAAAATAAGCTTGTAGTTACCCCTATAAAATATCATCAATTGTTTCTTTCCTGAGACTATATAATGAGGCCTTTTTTTTTTTTTTTTTTTTTTTGAAACGCAGTCTCATACTATCACCCGGGCTGGAGTGCAATGGAGTGATCTTGGCTCACTGCAACCTCTGCCTCCCGGGTTCAATGGTTCTCCTGCCTCAGTGTCCTGAGTAGCTGGGACTACAGGCACCCACCACCACACTTGGCTAATTTTGTATTTTTAGTAGAGATGGGGTTTCACCATGTTAGCCAGGCTGGTCTCAAATACCTGACCTCATGATTCTCCTGCCTCAGCCTCCCAAAGTGCTGGGATTACAGGCATGAGCCACTGTACCCAGCTTTACTGAGGCTTTTTCAAGAACTGAAATCCTTCTGGGTCTACTCCTGCCAGACCCTGTGCCGTACCCAGGCTTGAGCAAATGAGAACCTTAGAGGCAGTGATTGGAAATCACTGCTTATGCATTAAAACTCATAGTAATGCTGTATAGTAACTTAAATTTTTGTTTAAATTAGCCCACAGATAGAAAAATATGCCTCCGTGCCTTTCTTTTCTGTGCTACGTCTTTCACTCTCCTGGGGTAGTCATTGTTAATGGTTTGCTGTGTATCCTTCATGTTTCCCATGAAAATATACACACAGAGATTTAAAAATTTTGTTCTTATTATAAACATGTGTTCGTACTATTGACCTTGAATTTTCCACTAAACATCATAATGGGTTTTAAATGATCAGAACATACCCATCTTGAAGAGAACAGTTTAAGCTTCCTTTTTCCCTTTAGTTCAGCTGCAAAACAAACTCTGGTAACAGTTGGATTCGAGGTTGATAGAAAACTGATAAATGTGGAATTTTCCTCACTCTAAGCTTAACTCTGTTGCTCTTTGTTTTTGAGTTTTGGTTTGTTTGTTTTTTTCTTTTTGAGGCAAGGTCTCACTCTGTTGCCCAGGCTAGAGTGCAGTGGCGTACTCTCAGCTCACTCCAGCTTCCCCCTCCCAGGCTCAAGCAATTCTTATGCCTCAACCAGCTGAGTAACTGGGATTACAAATATGTGCCACCACGCCTGGCTAATTTTTGTATTTTTTTAGTAGAGACAGGGTTTTGCTATGTTGGTCAGGCTGGTCTCAAACTCCCGGCCTCAAGCAATCTGCCCACTTCAGCCTCCCAAAGTGCTGAGCCTGCTGAGTACTTTCTATCAAATATGAGCTTAGGCTGGGTGCAGTGGATCACGCCTGTAATCCCAGAACTTTGGGAGGCCAAGGCAGGCAGATCACAAGGTCAGGAGTTCGAGACCAGCCTGGTAAACATGGTGAAACCCCGTCTCTACTAAAAATACAAAAATTAGCCGGGCATGGTGGTGGCACCTGTAATCCCAGCTACTCGGGAGGCTGAGGCAGGAGAATTGCTTGAAACCAGAAGGCGAAGGTTGCAGTGAGCCACGCCACTGCGCTCCAGCCTGGGCGACACAGTGAGACTCCATCTCGAAAAAATAAATAAATAAACAAATACGAACTTAATTTATGCACATTACTATATTTAATCCTCATAAACACTACAATGTATTTTCTGTTATTATCCTCATTTTAAAAAAGACTAAGGGCTAAGTGCTGTGGCTCACATCTGTAATCCTAACACTTTGGGAGGCTGAGGCAGATGGATCACTTGAGGTCAGGAGTTTGAGACCAGCCTGACCAACATGGTGAAACCCTATCTCTGCTAAAAATGCAAAAATTAGCCAACTGTGGTGGCACATGCCTGTAATCCCAGCTATTTGGGAGGCTGAGGCAGGAGGCTCAGTTGAACCCAGGAGGCAGAGATTGCAGTGAGCAGCCGAGATTGCACTACTACTGCACTCCAGCCTGGGTGACAGAGTGAGACTCTGTCCAAAAACAAAAAAGAAGAAAAAAGAAAAAAACTAAGTAACTTGCCTCTGGTCTCACACCTAGAAAGTAAAGGAACCGAAATCAAGCCCTAGTCAGTCTGCCTCCAAAGTCCAAGTTCTTAACCACTCCTGAGAGTTAGGAACTATGCTAAATACATATTCTCTTAGATGGCCCTGAAATAATTCTGGTAAGGGACACATTATTCCCGTTTTCCCTATGAGGAAGCTGGAAGTTGGAAAGACTTGCCAGGAGCATAACTGAGACTTGAACACTTCTCTGTGTTTCCACTGTACTATGTACATATTGAGGTTAAAACAACCATGCAGTTATGGTGGTTTTGTTGATTCTGAGCCTTTATATAATTGAACTGTTCCAAACCAAGAAACTGTTCCAAGGCAGGGTTACTAGTTATTACCTCCTCCGTGAATGAGAATTTCCAGTAGGAACGGGGAAGTGTCTTGAGATACTAGCGTAGCTTTGCAAGCCCAAGTGTGGACCGAGGCCAGCAAATAGCCACAGAGCTGTGGGGGCCTCTGGCCACAGGGATGCTGAGTATGAGAGTAAGTGTCAGATTTAGAGATAGCCCCCTTTGGCCCTTTCAATCACCCACTAAGAACAGAAACTGCCTCTTGAATCCTACCCTGATTGGCTGGTATCCTGGAATCTTTGCCCAGTTTTTGCCCTTGCTTTTCTCCAGGCTCTAGGCTCTACTTTCCCATTGCTTCCTATGGAGAAGGACTTTCTTGAATATGGTCATATACTATGGATGTCTGAGAAAGAATATCTTGGCCCCTGGACAGCAAACATTTTTCTTTTTTTTGAGACAGTCTCACTCTGTCACCCAGGCTGGAATCCAGTGGCTGGACCTTGGCTCACTGCAACCTCCGACTCCCAGGTTCAAGTGATTTTCCTGCCTCAGCCTCCCGAGTAGCTGGGACTACAGGCACCTGGCACCATGGCCAGCTAATTTTTATATTTGTAGTAGAGATGGGGTTTCACTATGTTGGCCAGGCTGGTCTCGAATTCCTGACCTTGTGATCCACCCACCTCAGCCTCCCAAACTGCTGGGATTATAGGCATGAGCCACCACGCCTGGCCACATTTTTCAAACCCCTTTCACAGACAGGCAGAGAGCTTGCCCTATGCTTCCAGGTGTGTTTTTCTTTGGCTGAGGACCAGAATGGGCCAGACACAGATGAGTCACACAGCTGAGGCATTGCACACATAAGGAAACTGGGTCTTGGAGAGATTGGTGGTGGCTGAGTGGGGCAGTGTAGGGAGGACCTGTCAATAAATACCTTTTTTGGGAGGCCAAGGTGGGCAGATCACTTGAGGTCATTTCAGGACCAGCCTGGCCAAAATGGCGAAACCCTGTCTCTACTAAAAATTCTACTAAAAATACAAAGTAAAAAATATTAGCCAGGTGTGGTGGCACGCGCCTGTAGTCCCAGCTACTCGGGAGGCTGAGGCAGGAGAATTGCTTGAACCTGGGAGGCAGAGGTTGCAATGAGCCACGATCGCACCACTTGCACTCCAGCCTGGGCAATAGCGGGAGACTCTATCTCAAAAAAAACAAAAAACAAAAAAAAAACTAAATAAATAAATACCTTTTTTACTGTGGCTCATGCCCATAATCCCAACACTTTAGGAGGCTGAGGCAGGCAGATCACAAGGTCAGGAGTTCGAGACCAACCTGGCCAGCATGATGAAACCCCATCCCTACTAAAAATACAAAAATTAGCCAGGCTTGGTGGTGGGCACCTGTAATCCCAGCTACTTGAGAGACTGAGGCAGGAGAATTGATTGAACCTGGGAGGCGGAGGTTGCAGTGAACCGAGATCTGGCCACTGCACTCCAGCTTGGGCAACAGAGAGAGACTCCATCTCAAAAAAACAAACAACATCAACAACAATAAAACTATGTAGATAAGGCTATAGAAACAATTTTAAGTGGTTTAGAATCCCTATATAATTTATTTGCAAATGCAGCCTTTCTACTGAATAGCAAGCTGCTAGAAGAAAGGAACAACAGTTGATGTATTTGTCAGAAGAAATATGTAAAGGGTGTGCTGATAATTAATGCTATTATGCTACTATTTTTAAAGTCTATTTCCTATTCTCTTTACAGGCAGCAGTTGATGCTTGCAAACTAATGGGTGAAAAGAAATTTCACCGTATAATTATGGAAGATAAACGTATTTTCTGGAACTCCAAAATAACTGATATAAGGGATGTTGTCACCATGCAAGATTATATGCAAGTAAGGAATTTAGGTTTAGATGTTGAAAAACAAACAAACCAAGCAAGTCTTCCTAACTCTGTTGTCCAAGAAGAAAGAATCACACTTTTTTTATTATGGTAAAATACTCACAATATAAAATTTACTATTTTATATCTTTCAATTATGTTCTTTTTTTTTTTTTTTTGAGACAGAGTCTTGCACTGTTGCCCATGCTGGAGTGTAGTGGTGTAGTCTCGGCTCTCTGCAACCTCTGCCTCCTGGGTTCAAGTGATTCTCCTGCCTCAGCCTCCAGAGTAGCTGGGATTACAAGTGCACACCACCACACCCGGCTAATTTTTTGAATTTTTAGTAGAGACGGGGTTTCACCGTATTGGCCAGACTGGTCTCGAACTCCTGACCTCATGATCCACCCGCCTTGGCCTCTCAAAGTGCTGGGTTTACAGGTGTGAGCCACCATGCCCAGCCCTTTCAATTGTATTCTATAGAATGAAACTTGTTTTTAGATAAGCACTAGAACTTTTAAAAATTTTTTTTAATTTAACTTTTAAGTTCAGGGGTACATGTACAGGTTTGTTACTGTATACAGGTAAACTTATGTCATGGGGGTTTGTTGTTCAGATTATTTTGTCACCCAGATATTAGGCCTAGTACCCATTAATTATTTTTCCTGATCCTCTCCCTCCTCTCACCCTCCACCCTCTGGTAAGCCCCAGTGTGTGTTGTTTCCCTCTATGAGTCCATGTGTTCTCGCTATAAAATTTACCATTTTAAAGTATGTAATTCAGGGGCATTAAGTACATTCACAGGGTTGTGCAAGCATTACCACTATCTAGTTCCAGAACCTTTTCATTACCCCGAAAGGAAACCCTGCATCCAGTAAGCAGTCACTCTCCATTCCTGCATCATTCCAGCCCTGTAAACCACCAGTCTACATTCTGTCTCTATGGATTTGCCTAATATGGATATTTCATATAAAGGAAGTCATGTGATATATGGTATTTTATATGTAGGGGGGGCGATAGCTAAGGAGTTTGGGGGTTCTTATGGGGTGATGGAAATATTCAGAAATATTCATAGGTAGTGGTGATAGTTGCACAACATTATGAATATACGAAAAATCTTTGAGTTGTAGACTTTTTTGAGACAGAGTTTCACTCTTGTCACCCAGGCATGATCTCAGCTCACTGCACCCTCTGCCTCCCGGGTTCAAGTGATTCTCCTGCCCCACCTCCCGAGTAGCTGGGATTACAGGTGCCCGCAACCATGCCCAGCTAATTTTTTAGTATTTTTAGTGGAGACGGGGTTTCATTATGTTGGCTAGGCTGGTCTCAAACTCCTAACCTCAGGCAATCCACCCGTCTCAGCCTCCCAAAGTGCTAGGATTACAGGTGCCTGCCACCATGCCCAGCCAATTTTTTTGTGTTTTTAGTAGAGATGGGGTTTCACTATGTTGGCCAGGCTGGTCTTGAACTCCTAACCTCAGGCAATCTGCCCAACTTGGCTTCCCAAAGTGCTGGGATTACAGGCATGAGCCACCATGCCCAGCCGAGTTATATACTTTAAAATGATTTAAACAGTCAAGTTTCTATTATGTGAAGTTTATATCAACAAAAAAAATCAAAAATTCAAAAATACATGGTGCTTAAAAAAAAGTATATGATGGAGATTTGACCTAGTGGGGAAGGGTTCTCTTATTGTTTGGATGCTTTCTCTACAAGTAACAGCATATTTCCATCTACAAGAGGTTTAAACAATGAAGACCATTTATTGTCCCTTGAAAGAAGTCTGGGGATAGGCAATTCTTGGGCTAGCTAATTCACAGCTTAGTAACATCAGGTTCTGGGCCAGCTTCTCTTCAGTCGTCTTGGCTTCCTTCACATGGAAACGATAACTGCCACATCCTCAGTTCCATTCAAAGGCATGAAGATGGGACTCCTAGCATCTTTCTTTATCTCAAGAAGGAAACTCTTTCCCAGAAATCTCCAAGAGACTTCCCCTTAGGTCCCATTGGTCATAATTGTATCACATGCTCCCCCTAAACCAATCACTGATAAAGGTGAAGCTGGCAAAGGTTGGTTCGTAAAGTTTAAGGAAAGAAGCCATCTTCATAACATAAAAGTGCAAGGTGAAGCAGCAAGTGCTGTTGTAGAAGCTGCAGCAAGTTATCCAGAAGATCTAGCTAAGATAATTGATGAAGGTGGCTGCACTAAACAACAGATTTTCAATGTAGACAAAATAGCCTTATACTGTTAGAAGATGCCCTCTAGGGCTTTCACAGCTAGAGAGGCGAAGTCAATGCCTGGCTTCAAAGGACAGGCTGACTCTCTTGTTAGGAGCTAATGCAGCTGGTAGTAACTTTAACTTAAAGCCAGTGCTCATTTACCGTTCTGAAAATTTTAGGGCCCTTAAGAATTATGCTACATCTGGCTGGGCACGGTGGCTCACGCCTGTAATCCCAGCACTTTGGGAGGCCAAGACTGGCTGATCATTTGAGGTCAAGAGCCCAAAACCAACCTGGCCAATATGGTGAAACCCCATCTCAATTAATAATATAAAAATTAGCTGGGTGTGGTGGCACATGCCTATTGTCCCAGCTACTGGGGAGTCTGAGGCTGGAGAATCACTTGAGCCCAGGAGGCAGAGGTTGCAGTGGGCTGAGATTGTACCACTGCACTCCAGCCTGGGTGACAGAGAAAGACTCTGTCTCAAAAAATATATATATACTAAATCTACTCTGTATAGAGTAATTATATAGCCTGTGCTCTATAAATGGAATAAATACAGCCTGGACGACAGCACGTATATTTACAGCATGGTTTACTGAATATTTTAAGCCCCTGTTGAGACCTACTGCTCAGACAAGACAAAAAAAAAAGATCCCTTTCAAAATATTACAGCTCATTGACAAGGCATCTGGTCACCCAAGAGCTCTGATGGAACTGTGCAAAGAGATGAATATTTTCATGCCTGCTAATACAACATCCATTCTACAGCCCATGGATCAAGGAGTACTTTAACTTTCAAGTCTTATTATTTAAGAAATACATTTCATAAGGCTATAGCTGCCATAGAGAATGATTCCTCTGATGGATGTGGGTAAAGTAAATTTTAAAAATCTAGAAAGGATTCACCATTCTAGATGCTTTTGAGAGCATTCATGAGATGGGCACGGTGGCTCATGGCTGTAATCCCAGTACTTTGGGAGGCTGAGAGGGGAGGATCTCTTGAAGCCAGAGTTTGAGACCATCCTGGGATATACAGGGAGACCCTGTCTCTACAAAAATTTACCCCCCAAAAATTAGCCAGGTGTGGTAGTATGCCTATGATCCCAGCTACTCAGGAAGCCGAGGTGAGGAGATTGCTTGAGCCGTGATTGCACCACTGCACTCTGGCCTGGGTGACAGAGTGAGAACCTGTCTCAAAAAAAAAAAAAAAAAAAAAAATGCCAGGCCAGGTATGGTGGCCCACACTTGTAATCCTAGCACTTTGGGAGGCCAAGGTGGGTGGATCACCTGAGGTCAGGAGTTCATGACCAGCCTGGCCATCATGGTGAAACCCCATCTTTATTTTAAAAAAATGCCACAGCCACCCCAGCCTTCAGCAACCACTACCCTGATCAGTCAGCAGCCATCCACATCAAGGCAAGACCCTCCACCAGCAAAAAGAATAGGACTCACTGAACTCTCAGATGATCATTAGCATTTTTTAGCAATAAAGTATTTTTTATCGTTTGGTGGAAATAAGGTCTTGCTATGTTTCCCAGACTGGTCTCGGACTTTTGGGCACATGCAATCTGTCACCTCTGCCTCCATAAGTTCTGGCATTACAGGCATGAGCCATTGTGCCCAGCCACAACAAAGTGTTTTTAAAATAAAAAATATGTACATTTTTTGGAAATAATGCTGTTGCACACTTAAACTACAATATAATGTAAATATAACTTTTTTTTGAAACAGAGTCTTGCTATATCACCCAGGCTGTAGTGCACTGGCGCAATCCCAGCTCACCACAACCTCCCCCTCCCGGGTTCAAGCAATTCTCCTGCCTCAGCCTCCTGAGTAGCTGGGATTACAGGAGCACACCATCACACCCAGCTAATTTTTTTTTTTTTTGTATTTTTAGTAGAGACGGGTTTTCACCATGTCGATTAGGCTGGACTCAAACTCCTGATCTTGTGATCCACCTTCCTCGGCTTCCCAAAGTGCTGAGATTACAGATGTGAGCCACTGCACCCAGCCAAACATAACTCTTTTATATGCACTGGGAAACCAAAAAATTAGCATGACTCTATTTGCAATATTCACTCTATTTCCATGGTCTGCATCTGGAACTGCAGTATCTCTGAAGTATGTCTATATATAGCCTTAACTATTCACTCGGTTGCTTCAATGTGAAACATGAAATTAATGCAGTGCCTTGGAGACTCCCAGTGATATTTTCTTTCTGTTAGAGTCTTAGCCTGTGAGTTTAGGGAAGTGAACTAGGAAAAAAATCAAGCCAGGGATGCCAACTATCTTTGCTAAGGACAAAGATCACATACTTTCAGATTGTGAACATGTCAAAGATTAGTGTCATAGAGAGGAGTCCCCAGATAGACATAATGGAAGAGATAGATAAGATCATTGTTGACATTTGTTGAGTCCTGATACAGGTGTGGCACTGCTTTTAACTCACACATGTGTATTATCTTCTTTAATCTTCAAGTTTGTAAATTATGTGACCTTTTTTACAAATGAGAAAAATGAAGTTCAACAAGCCTCAAAAAAACTTGCCTGAGGTCACAGATCTGATAAGTGGCAGAGCAGATGGTTGACAGGTCTGTGATATTTACCCATTTTACTACTGCGCTCAGGAAAAAAATATATACAGTCTTACTTTGCAAGGTAGTGCAGGACCATAAAAATGACTGGCAAATTGAAACCATGCAAAGCAAACTTAATAGTCCATGGGGAAAATTGTGATTGTCCTGTGACTTTTCAAAATTTTTGTCTGTAGTCCCAGCTAGTTGGGAGGCTGAGGCAAGAGGATCACTTAAGCCCAGGAGTTTGAGACTAGCCTGGGCAACATAGTGAGACCCCATCTCTAAGAAAAAAAAAAAAAACAAAAACAGCCAGGCATGGTGGCTTACACCTGTATTCCTAGCACTTTGGGAGGCTGAGGCGGGTGGATCATCTGAGGTCAGGAGTTCAAGAAGAGCCTGGCCAACATGGTGAAACCCCATCTCTACTAAAAATACAAAAATTAGCTGGGCATGGTGGCACGTGCCTGTAATTCCAGCTACTCGGGGCGCTGAGGCAGGAGAATTGCTTGAATCGGGACCTGGGAAGCAGAGGATGCAGTCAACTGAGATCATGCCACTGCACTCCAGCCTGGGCTACAGAGTGAGACTCTGTCTCACACACACACAAATAATAATAATAAAAAGATTTTTAAAAAAATTTTTTAATGAGCTTTTTTTTGTCAAAACATTAAAAACTCTCTTGCTAGGCTGAGGCAGGGGAACTGCTTGAATCCAGGAGGCAGAGACTGCAGTGAACCGAGATTGCACCACTGCACTTCAGCCTGGGCAAGATTGAGACTCCATCTCAAAACACACACACACACACACACACACACACACACACACACACACAAACTTTCTTGCTGTTATAAATACATAGGAAAATGAAAGAAAAAAACCCAACACATTTAGTACACTTTTAGTACACTATAATTTAAAGCATTAGAAACATAGACAAAGTGTTTTGTTTCTTCATAAAAAATCTTACCAATTGTGAATATACTGAAAACCATTGAATTGTATACTTTAAATTGTGGATTGTATGATATGTGAACCCTAATAAAGCTTGAAAAAACAACTTATCAAGAGTAGTTTAAACAGTGTTTGCCTTCTTGTTCTTCTCATATAACTTACAAGTGTCTTTTCTATGTCTTGGTGCATTGTCATATTCCTTTTAAAATTTGGATCAGCCAACATTTTATTCTTTTCACTTTAAATGTTGCCAAATATCTGAGAGTTCCTTCAGTATGAAGGTTTTTTTTTTGGCCAGCATCACTTCCACTGGGAAAGCGTCATCCTTTTATCACAGCCACTTTCCTCATTTACGTTGATAAGTTCATCCTCACCAAGTTCCTCTAGCTGTAGATCTGCAGCGTCTTGAATGATGGCAGTGTCAGCATTCCCACAGTCACCTATCTCTTCTAGAACTCCATTACGATTGATTCCAATTTCACTTCAAGTGTTACCACTTTTTGTTTCTTTGATGGCCAATTCCCTCTTCTGATTTTCCATTTTTGTAAAATGTCACATGGATTTATCATTGGGAAACAAAAAGGCAACACAACTATATACTTTGCTGTGTGTGAAATGAATAACAGATTCACAATGACCAGTCACTGATTGACTTTGGAAGGTATGACCTGATTTGTCACTAATCATGATGAACATCTGTCATTTATATTGTGATCTTTGAGCTGAAGAGCTAGCAACAGGAGGCCGGGTGTGGTGGTTCACACCTGTAATCCCAGCACTTTGGGAGGCTGAAGTGGGTGGATCACCTGAGGTCAGGAGTTTGAGACCAGCCTGGCCAATGTGGTGAAACCCTGTCTCTACTAAAACTGCAGAAATTAATCGGTTGTGGTGGCGCATGCCTGTAGTCCCAGCTACTTGGGAGGCTGAGGCAGGAGAATTGCTTGAATTCAGGAGGTGGAGGTTGCAGTAAGCTGAGATCATGCCACTACACTCCAACCTGGATGATAAAGCAAGACTCCATCTCAAAAAAAAAGGTTTGAAAAGGCCAGGTGCAGTGGTTCATGTCTGTAATCCCAACACTTGGGGAGGCAGAGGCCAGAGGATCACTTTAGCCCAAGAGTTTGAGATCTGCCTGGGCAACATGGTGAGACCCCGTTCTCCAGAAAAGAGAAAAAAAGATGAAATGGTGCAAAGGTAGGATTGCCTCCTCTGTATGTGTGTGTCTGTGTGTGTGTGTGTGAGTGTGTGTATGTTGAGAGTATATGTGTATGTGCATCTGTGTGTGTGTGTGTGTGCTTGAAAGCATGAGTGTGACTGTGTGTGTAATATACCCTAAAGGCCTTGTTGTTATCCTGTTTCCTAGCACTGTAACTTTTCCTGCCCCATCATGGCTCTTAAATGCACAATTATAATGTTAAATTGATGATATATATTTGTATTTTTAATTCCTAATTTGATATCATTTTAAATTGGAAAAGAAGAAAAGTGAGATTTCTCTCTCTTTTTTTCTCTTTCTTTCTGGAGTTTCACTCTGTCACCCAGGCTGGAGTGCAGTGTTGCAATCTCAGCTCACTACAACCTCCACCTCCCAGGTTCAAGTGATTCTCCTGCCTTTGCCTCCTGAGTAGCTGGGATTACAGGTGTATGCCACCACGCCCAGCTAATTTTTGTATTTTAGTAGAGACAGGCTTTTACCATGTTGATCAGGCTGGTCTGGAACTTCTGAGCTCGTTATTTGCCTGCCTCGGCCTCCCAAAGTGCTGGGATTACAGGTGTGAGCCACAACACCCAGCTGAAAAGTGAGATTTCTGCAAATACTCCAAATGAAAATAGTGAAATTCTCCAATTCAAACTATAAATGAACTCATCTTGCTAAAAAGATTTGGGCAAAAGTCCTCTCAACAACCTGGACAATATAGTGAGACCCCATCTCTATGAAAAATTTTAAAACTGGCCAAGAATAGTGACTCATGCCTGTAATCCCAGCATTTTGGGAGGCCAAGGCAGGTGGATCACCTGAGGTCAGGAGTTCGAGACCAGCCTGGCCAATATGATGAAACCCCGTCTCTACTAAAAATATAAAAAAATTAACCAGGTGTGGTGGGCATCTGTAATCCCAGCTACTCTGGAGGCTGAGGCAGGAGAATCACTTGAACATAGGAGGCGGAGGTTGCAGTGAGCCGAGATCATGCCACTGCACTCCAGCCTGGGCAACAAGAGCGAAACTCCATTTCAAAAAAAAAAAAAATAGCCAGACATGGTGGTGTGTACCTGTAGTCCCAGCTACTTGGGAGGATCACTGGAGCCTGGGAGATTGAAGCTGCTAGCCATGATCATGTCACTGCACTCCAGCCTGGGTGACAGAACAAGACCCTGTCTCAAAAATAATAAGAAAAATTCTTCTCAACCCAAGTACATAATGAACAAGCTCTACCATATATGCAGAACACAGCTATTATCATTAATTTTTAGGCCTAACTTGTCTGAGTTATATTTGCCATAAAAATATAGGCGCATTAAATAAATATTTAGTGAGTGTGATACTATGTGCATGATACTGTGTAGCATAGCTCCTGCCTTCCAATAAGGGAGTTAAGTCATACACAGATAACAAAAACATGGAGTAGTCAGTAATAAGAGTCATAGAAGAGCAATGCCAATAAAGTTCAGAGATGGAATAAAAAAATCCTTTTGGATGAAGTGACATTTGAGTGGAACCATGGAAAATGCGTCTAAAACCATTTTAGTGCACCCATAACCAATCTTTTTTTTTTTTTTTTTTTGAGATAGGGTCTTACTCTCTTGCCCTGGCCGGAGTGCAGTGGTGCAATCTTGGCTCACTGCAACCTCTGCCTCCTGGGCTCAGGTGGTCCTCCTGCCTCAGCCTCCTGAGTAGCTGGGACTACAGGCAAGTGCCACCATGCCCTGCTAATTTTTGCATTTTTAGTAGAAATGGGGATTTACCATTTTGGCCAGACTGGTCTCGAACTCCTGACCTCAGGTGATCCACCCACCTCAGCCTCCCAAAGTTCTGGGATTACAGGTGTGAGCCACCCCACCTAGCCAACTAATCATTCTTAATTGTTTTTTCCATACAGTATCGCAGTTTTCTGGATGAGGCCCCAGCGTCTTTTGGTGGCAGAAATAACAGCTGGCGAAAATTAAACCTTGAGAACATTCCCAAGTCAATGCTAATATATGACATAGTTCACTATTCAGAGTCTGGAGTAATCTCAACCCGTCTACGAAACGAAATGAAGTTTCTGTCACGGAGACCAGTAACAGAAGAGATGCATAAGCAGCAGTTACAGATTGTTTCTGAAATTAGGTAAAACAGGTTCTTCACTGGGGTTACAATACTAGGCGCATATCTGAAACTGTTCACATTCTGCCCGATAGCTCACTAGAGATAATAGGATATATGGGAAAAATAGGGTTGGGGCAGATTGCTCAAAACCTAGGCAACTTTGTAAACAGCATTAACAAAAAGAACAATTGCTACTTGGAGAGATAACTTGTACCACCAGATAGGCAGCTCAGTGTAGCTGGAGGCTGCCACAGAAAATATACAAAATCAACAACCACAGAGTGGAGATGCTGGCAACTCTTTCATTAGAGCAGATAGTGGGCATGGGGACAGTGCACACAGAAGTGGGACCCTGGGCCAGCGTGGTTGCCTTTTAAGTGGACATGAGAGACAGTTCAATCTGCCAAGAACCAGGAGCCTTCCAAGGCCAGAGTGGAGGTGGGGAAGGAGTAGGGTGGAGAGCAATGAGGGTGAGTTGGGGGTGGGGTATGCCTCTGTGGGAAGACAGCATTTGATTCAGGTACTCATTTTTGTTTTCATGAATAAAGCCAAAAGGGCTCCCCTCACCCCTGCAGCACAGAGCTGAGGGCTTTTTCCTTTTCTGCTGAAGGTTATAATTCTATTCTTGCCACTCTGGCTCCCTTTGCCTAGGATAAATTGCATATAAATTAGAGTGACGTCATTCCCCTTTTTACCAATAGCATGTGAGCCAGTTCACATTGTAGAAATGCATGTTGTGGCAAAATAGATGTATTATGATCTGAAACAACATGGACAGAATATAACCGCTCCAATTATATTCCTTTTCTCTTTCCATTACTAAGCCTCTCTTAGCCCATCTTATTTACAAATTGAGCTGCTTTCTTAAAAAAAGAAAGAGATAATAATATGGGAGAAGACCTACTGGTAATCTATTTTCACACTCTTATAATTGAAATGAAAAATACTCCCTTTGTACATGAAGAAGATACTGATGACCCACTGTCAAGCAAACATGCCAGGATTTTTCTCAGGAGTAGAGATGAGTGATTCTGACCCAATAACATAATTTAACCCATATATTTTATGATCAAGGCTATACATTTGCCAGACAGATGGCCTGGTTTAGGGCACAGTCTGTCATCATGAAATAGATTTTTCTCTAACTCATCCATATGAGCACTGAATATAGAATTTAACCCTATTACCACCAAGGTCAAATAAATGATGTAATTTTCTCTGCCACAATATATAACCCTGGTCTCCCTGCTATTTAGATTTATCCTACTGAGTATCTCAGAATAAGTCATTTAAGAGGCAAATAAGTAGCCAAAATCTTAATCAATTGAAGAGGAAAAAATATTTTCATAAAAGCATCTACGAGGCTGGGTGCAGTGGTTCATGCCTGTAATCCCAGCTCTTTAGGAGGCAGAGGCAGGCAGATCACCTGAGGTCGCCAGTTCGAGACCAGCCTGGCCAACATGCAGAAACCCCATCTCTACTAAAAATACAAAACATTAGCCAGGTGTGGTGGCACATGCCTGTGATACCATCTACTCGGGAGGCTGAGGTAGGAGAATCCCTTGAACCTGGGAGGCAGAGGTTGCAGTGAGTTGAGATCGCACCATTGCACTCCAGCCTGGCCAACAAGAGTGAAATTCCAACTCAAAAAAAAAAAAAAACCCACATCTTTAAATGAAGTTGTAGCTTAGCATCTCCCAGAAGCAAACCCTGAGACAGAGATTTGAGTGTAAGTAGTTTATTTGGGAGGTGATCCGAGGAACCACTGAAGGGAAAGGGTAGAAAAGTGGAAGGCAGCCAAAACAGTGTGTGTTAGCAAGTTACCACTGTGGGTAACTGGAGCTTAATCCCCCCTGGGAATGTCAGAGCCAATGTAGAACATGCAACTCAGAATTATCCCACAGAAGGGAAGGGAATTACAGTATTGATACATCAACACCCATCAGTCATTGGTCAAGGGTTGCTTAGGAAGGGAGATATTCATTCTTCGGCACTTTTGACCTCCCCTGCACGTGGGCTTTGCTTTTCTTTTTTATTTATCTTTTATTTATTTTTTGCCTTGTCATTACCTCCAACTCGGGGCTTTGCTTTTCAAAGAAAGCTTTCAGGCTGAGTGATGCAGATGCTGGCAGTTGAAAGTTGAGTCCATGTGCCTTATAATGTTAAGGACAAGGGGATTATGGGCATAGCATCTGATCCCAGCACTGATAAAAACAGCTTGTTTTTCCAACCATTATGAAATGTAATACTTTTTTTTTTTTTTTTTTTTTGAGGCAGAGTCTTGCTCTGTTGCCCAGGCTGGAGTGCAGTGGTGCGACCTCGGTTCACTGCAACCTCCACCTCCCGGGTTCAAGCAATTCACCTGCCTCAGCCTCCCAAGTAGCTGGGATTACAGGTGCCTGCCACCACACGTGGCTAATTTTTGTATTTTTTTTTTTTTTTAGTAGAGACAGGGCTTCACTATGTTGGCCAAGCTGGTTTCGATCAGCTGACCTCAGGTGATCCACCTGCCTCAGCATCTCTAAGTGCTAGACTTACAGGCATGAGCCACCATGCCCAGCCGAAATGTAATACTTTTTTGTGTTAGTATATGGTGTAAAAAAATAAGATTCAAATGGCTACTACACAGTATTTTCTAGGAAACCTAATTTTAAACTGATACCAGGTTTTATAATTTTTATCATCATCGCTGTCAATATCACCTGTACTCCTTCATAAGTGCCAGATGAAGATCTATGCTATGTAAACTCAAGCAGAAATGATATCTTTAACCTAAAAGCATACATGCAATGCTGCTCCAATGTTGCTAAGGTCTATATTTTCTAGAGAAATCTTTAATAACATTTGAAACTTGCTTTGCATTTAAATTTTATTCTGTGTGATTTTTTTTTTGTTTTTAATACAAACATTTTCTAGGTCTCTACCACCTTTAAATATCCGACCTCCATATCAGCCCTATAAACAGCAAAATCAAGTTAAATATCTGGGTCGTCGATCCAAGCAAGCTCTAATGAAAGTTGAAAAAATGAGAAAAGCTTATTTGGCTAAAGAAGAAAATGCTTCTGAGGCAACCGTAAGTTTAACTTGTACTGAATTCATTGTTTTGGACAATATTCAAACTGTCTGTAAGTAGCTGTACTTACATAAATGGAATTTTCCTAAAGTTCAAGGCTGAAACACATTTGACACATTTTATCATGAATAATATAAAGCTAATTTCATCTTGGTAACATTTAAAAAATATTCTTAATATTGGTAGCAATCCTGATAAAAACCAGCTGTTTTGGCTCCATATCAGCATGAGTTGGCAAAAAAAAATTATTGTCTGTATGTTGACACTGCTGATTCAGCACACCTCTGATGGTGCTTTTCTCAAAATGGAAGTCACTTCTATCTAAACTTACCAAGAACTATACTATATAAAGTCTGCCTCAGTATACTTTTACATCATAGGAATTTACAGTGGACATATATTCATATATTACTTTGTAATTTAAAAAATCACTGTAAATATTTTGGGATGAGGATAGTCAAATATTAAAATACAAAGGAGTAAAAAAACAAATATATAACACTTTCCACTTTTATTGATAATTCTGCCTAGGAACCGAAAATGGACACCTCAGGTGCAAAGGATAATTTTCATCTCCACTCCAGTTTTTGACATTGTGAAAACTAAGGAATCTACATCAGAAAGTCAACTGAAAAAAGAAAAAAAGGACTTACTTTTCTGGTATCAAAATTTGGCAGCTGATAATTCTCCATCATGATAATGCACAGCTAAATGACAGAAAACCCAAGTTGTTTAACAATCTGCTTGTCTGTCTATAAATGATGCATATGAGTAATAAAGGAAAATAACATAGAAGCAAGTCCTGAGTGTCCTCTTCAGAGTTTCGCTTTTGTTGCTGAGGCTGGAGGACAGTGGCACAATCTCCACTCACTGCAACTTCTGCCTCGTGGGTTCAAGTGATTCTCCTTCCTCAGCCTCCTAAGTAGCTGAGATTATAGGCATGCACCACCACACCTGGCTAATTTTGTATTTTTAGTAGAGATGGGGTTTCTCCATGTTAGTCAGGCTGGTGTCGAACTCCCAACCTCAGGTGATTCAGCCCACCTCGGCCTCCCCAAAGTGCTGGGATTATGGCTGTGAGTCACTGTGCCTGCCTGAGTATGCTCTCCTAACTAAATGTGTGACAATATTTTAAGCCTTTTTGTATTGCCGTAGGAACACATTCTTCTACTGACAGAATTTTAATCTAAACAAATTATTTCTATTAGTTGCCCTTTAACTAGCAGTATACAGTTTTGTTCAAGAAATTATGAGTAAATTAGTCCCTGAAATTTTTATCCAATTTGGATTTTCCTTCAATTAAACAAATATCTGAACAGGCCATGCTTAGCATAAATATTAGAATTCACAGAATGAAAGACTTCTTTTGAGTCAGCTTCCAGTGCCTTTTTTTAAGTTGAAATTTGATTTTACAGAACAGCTTGTGAATGACCTATTCTGAATTATAATAAAAGTAATAATGGATTTATTGCTACAGGAGGCATGACATGGCATATCTAATTATTATTGAGCATGAGCAGCACCAGGAACATAATGTTGCATCTGCTTTAATGTACTTTGGATATTTTTCAAGTATCACGTCTGTTTGGAGTAATATTTATCAATTTCATTTTGAACTGATAAATTGTCATTCCTGATATAGTACAAATTATTGATTTCTTTTGTGATCCAGGCTGTTGGATCATATCAAACTTTACACAGAGGCTATGATAATTAAAGTGCAATTATTTATTGAACTTTAAAAATCTAATTTTTTATTTTACTTAACATTTAAAACACGTAGGTTGATTGCTTATCTAATTCAGTCATGGCAGCCTGTAAGAGGATCTCATGCTCTACTAAAATATTCTCTTACATGATAAAGAATATTGGAGTAAATGTGTATGATTCTCACTAGAATGTATTTAACATAAATGTGCACTCTTTCACATTCATGCATTGTCATTTGATATCCAAAAATGCAATGGTAATCCCTTGTTTTCAGAGCTTGTCCTGGACACTGGTTAAATAGAAAAACACTTATTTGTCCTCGTGAGCCACACATGTTTTCATTCATTAATTTGGAATGTAGTCTCTCATCTGATCAAATGCATATCAGAGTCTGTCTACCTATAATATGTGTAACAACAAAGGAAGATTTTAGGTAGCAAGATGGAGGGAAAAGACAAAGGAAGGGCATCTTCATGTTTCATGGTTCCCACTTCTCATATTTCATTAGCTATAACTTTGTCTCATCGTAACACCTAGCTACAGGAGAGGCTGGGAAATGTATTTTTGTTTGGTGCATTTATGTAACCAGCTAAAATTCTGTTGTTATAAAAGAAAGGGTAGTGGATATTAAGGCACAACTAGCTTCTGCTCCCAGAGATCATGTCTTCTACTGATTCTTTTAATTCACATTAAATAATATAGCCACATTACAGAAAATCCATTTAAAAGTAGAATTATATATAATCCCATTACCATAATATAATGACTGTTTTTATTTGCTTATCCCTTTCTAATCTGTCTAAATGCATACATATTTTTCACATGGTTGTAATAATAGCTAACATATGGATTTAAACTTTTCACTTATATCTTAAACATAATCCACTTAAAAATAATTTCATGGGTATACAATAGCCCATTGAATTGATAAAGCATAATTTATCTACCATACTCATATCATTGGATATTTCAGTTGTTTCTAATTTTTCACTACCATAGGTAATTAACATTAGAATGAACATCTTCATACACAGTCTTCTTTTGATTTTTCTGTTATTTATTTTTAACCTAATTGCACTATAATCAGAGAGTATGATTTGTATGATACTGATTCTAGAAAACTTGTTGAGACTTGCTTTATAGCCAAGCACATTGTCCATCTTCATAAATGTTTCTTATACTCTTAAGAAAAATGTACTTGCTTATACACATTACTGGAGGTAACAGAAAAAAAAAAGGTTAAAACAAAAAGGAAAACAAATTTAAAAAAAAGAAAAATGTGCATTTAGCTAGATGCAGTGGCTCACCCCTGTAATCCTAACACTTTGGGAGGCTGAGGTAGGTGGATCACTTAAGGTCAGGAGTTCGAGAAACAAACAGTGCTAGGTGGTAAAACTTTGTCTCTACTAAAAATACAAAAAATTAGTACCTGTAATGCCAGCTAACCAGGAGGCTGAGGCAGGAGAATTTCTGGAACCCAGGAGGTGGAGGCTGCAGTGAGCCGAGATCACACCACTGCACTCCAGCCTGGGCAACAGAAGGAGACTCTGTCTCAAAAAAAAAAAAAGAAAGAAAGAAAGAAAAAGAAAACTGTGCATTCTCTATAGTTGGAAAAAAGTTCTGCACATGTCCTTCTGATCAAGCTTGTTAATTATATTTTTTTGTTTTCCATATGCTACTAAGTGCTGGAACACATTTCCCAGCATTTTTTGCAGCTATGTTGGGACCCTGTGAACTGACTTCCGGCCAGAGTAATGTGGGCAGCAGTGATGCATACCACTTCTAGCCTTGGCCCCTAAAATAAATCAAAAATAAATTTTTGATCTGTGTGAGGTCAATTATTGAGAAAGGTGTATGTTATATATGTCCTACTATGGTGGAAACTTGTCAGTTTCTCCTCGTAATTTTTTTTCCTTTGTTATTTGAAGATATTATTAGGCACATATATAATTTTGGAATTAGCATCTCTTCCTGGTGAATTTAATCTGTTGTCATTATATAGTTACTTCCTTTTTTTTTTTTTTTTTAGAGACAGGGTTTCACTCTGTTGCACAGGCTGGAGTGCAGTGGCACAATCATAGCTCACTGCAGCCTCGACCTCCTAGGCTCAGGTGATCCTCCAGCCTCAGTCTCCCAAGTAGCAGGACTTAAGGACTACAGGTGGGCACCACCAAAGCTAGCTAATGTTTTTAACGTTTTTATTCTTGTAGAGATGGGGTCTCACTATGTTGCCCAGGCTGACCCGGAACTCCTGGTTTCAAGATCCTCCCTCCTCAGTTTCCCAAAGTGCTGGAATTATAGGCATGAGCCACGACTGCTGGTCCCTTTATTCCTAATAATGCATTTTGCCTAGAAGACTTTTTCTTTTTTTTTAGACAGAGTCTTGCTCTGTCACCCAGGCAAGAGTACAGTGGTGGGATCTCGGCTCACTGCAACCTCTGCCTCCCAGGTTCAAGCAATTCTCCTGCTTCAGCCTCCTGAGTAGCTGGGATCACAGGCATACACCACCACGCCCAGCTAATTTTAAAAAAGATTTTAGTAGAGACGGGGTTTCACCATGTTGGTCAGGCTGGTCTCGAACTCCTGACCTCAGGTGATCCACCCGCCTCTGCCTCCCAGAGTGCTGAGATTTCAGGCGTGAGCCACCACACCCAACTGGAAGACTATTTTGTCCAATGTGAAAAGAGCTACTCTAGCTTTCTTCCGGTTAGTGTCTGCCTGGCATATCCTTTTCCATCTTTTTAATTTTTCAACCTTTTCATGTGTCAGAGACTGGATAGATGCTCACGGACTTCATGTTCTCTTCCTGGGAACACACTTCCCGGCATTTTTTTTTTTTTTTTTTTTTTTTGCAGCTATGTTGGGACCCTGTGAAATGACTTCTGGCCAGAGGAATGTGGGCAGAAGTGATGTATACCACTTCTAGCCTTGGCCCTTAAAATAAACATGGTCTTCTATTCTCCCCCTCCACTCCCCCTCGTTCCTGTGGCTGGAGGCAGGGAACTCCATGGTGGTAGAAGCAGGATTGAAGGATTCCAGATTCCTCTGTCAGTGATTGAAGGAAAGACAGCCAGAGCAGCAGCCTGACTTGATGAACTGTAATGTGAGCAAGAAATAAACTTCGTTGTGTTAAGCCCCAATAATCTTAGGAGTTATTTGCTACAACAGATAACAATCATTCCGATATAATGTCAAATACACTGTCTTTGTGTTTTAGGTTTTCTCCAGCATATAGCAAATATCTAGATTGTTTTTAATTCAATCCCAGGACATCTGTCTTTTAACTGGTGAGTTTAATTAATTTACAGTTTATTGCAATTTTAATTAATTGCTAACATATTTGGAATTATTTTTACCATTTTATTTTGTGCTATCTCTCCTGCATTTTCTTTGTCCTTCCCCTGCTCTTCCTGTTTTCTTTCAGATTTCAATTCTACTTTTTTCCCCCTACTGTTTTGGAAGTTATACACTCTGGGATTTTATTTTGTTGTTGGTTTTGAGACGGAGTCTCGCTCTGTCACCCAGGCTGCAATGCAGTGGTGCCATTTTGGCTCACTGCAACCTCTGCCTCCTGGATTCAAGCGGTTCTCCTGCCTCAGCCTCCCAAGTAGCTGAGACTACAGGTACCTACCACCATGCCTGGAGAATTTTTGTATTTTTAGTAGAGATGGGGTTTCCCCATGTTGCCCAGGCTGGTCTTGAACTCCTGGTCTCAAGTGATCCTCCTGCCTCAGCCTCCCAAAGTGCTGGGATTACAGGCATGAACCACCAAGCCTGGCCAACTCTTTTTTTTTTTTTTCCCCTCCACCTCCTCCTCCTCCCTCTGTTTTTGTCATTACGTGTAAATTTTGGCATGTGTTCTTAAAATCTAAAGTTAATCAACAGCTCCACTCTCCTCCCAAACTAAGCATGCTAATCACCATTCTTTTGTCTTACAGGTTATTGTTGTGTCTAATATTTTAGCCCTATCTTAAGTTCCAACTTAGACATTATTACTGTTTTATAAATCTCAGACTTTCCTTCTGAGATCATTTTTCTTTATCCTGATGTATATTCTTAAAAGCTCTTTTAAGGAGCGTCTTTTGGTAATAATTACTCTTTCAGTTTTTGGTTTTCTGAAAATGTCCTCATTTTGCCCCGATTCTTAAATATGTAATTTAGTTAGCTATCAAATTCTACATTGGCAGTGGTTTTCTCTCAGCAATGGGAAGTCTCATTCCATTGTCTTCTGGCTGCCACCTCCAGTCTAGTTGTTATTCCTTTTAAATGATCTCTTATTTTTCTCTGACAACTTTTAAGATTTTCTCTATTTTGTGTTCTTCAGTTATATTGAAAAAGATTGACTCTCCCATGTTCTTTCTCTATTTCTATTTACTTTCACCTTACTGTCCTTTGAGGGTCTGACTTTATGTAGAGGTCTAATTTTCAACCCCCTCCCTTCCCTGAGCACAAAAGCTTACCTTCTACACACCTGAGGTCATTCAAATCCAAAACTCAGCTGGGCGCACCAGTAATCCTAGCACTTTGGGAGGCTGAGGCAGGTGTATCACCTGAGGTCAGGAGTTCAAGACCAACCTGACCAATAGGATGAAACCCCCATCTCTACTAAGATACAAAAATTAACTAGGCGTGGTAGTGAGTGCCTGTAATCCCAGCTACTGGGGAGGCTGAGGCAGGAGAATCACTTGAACCCAGAAGGCGGAGGTTGCAGTGAGCCGAGATTGTGTCATTGCACTCCAGCCTGGGCAACAAGAGCAAAACTCCATCTCAAAAAAAAAAAAAAAAATCTCTGAAACTTTAGATCCCTGGTATTGACACACATACTCAGGGCTTCAGTCATTTACCATGCTAGTGTGTAGCTTTCTCTTTATTTTTCACTCCTGAGGATTCTTCCTTTTTCTTCATTTTATTTTTCTTTCTTTTCAGTGTCAAGGATTCTTCCTTCTTAGAAGCTCAATTATGCCTTTTAAGATATGTTTTTGCATTTTATCTAGAATTTCTATGGTTTTTACAATGGGTTGGTTTCTTTCACGATATATGGGTTACTGATTTCTCAGAAGCCAGAGTCCACATTGTCACTTCATTATATTGAATTACAGCCTTAGGATAAAATCTTGAGAGTGGTACTACTTACATCAGAGATTTTAAACATTTTTATAGCTGTTTATATGCATTGTCATATTGCTTTCCAGCCGTTTGCTCTTTGAGTGGTATGATATTGATGTTTGTTTATACTTCATGGAGGCAGTGTGCTATGATAGAGTATGGGCTTTGAATCAGCCAAATTTGGTTCTCTCTCTCCCTATCGTCATCTCTCCCTCAACCTCTCCATTATTTACATATATAGAGATTAGAGAAAAATTTTTCCTTAAAAGTCTGTTGTGGTTTGAAATGTGAGAGAATTAAGATAGAAGGTGCCATTTGAGAGGCAGAGAAGGAAGATACATGTAGGAAAACTTCTGGCTAAAAATGCTGGCTTGAGCATCGAAGTCTCTCTCTCCCCTCAAACCCCACTTAAATAACAGCAAGGAGATTTCTTTTTTAGAGCCTAAACCTGATGATAAAGAGAAATCAGAGAAAACAGTAGCAAAATTTCTTCAGTTGGAAAGCTTGTATATGAGTGGTGGTTGAAGAGCAGATGTGAGAAAACTGAGTTTTAAACTGGTGTTGAAAAACAGCTAAGACGCGAATCAGTTTATACTGGGGGAACCCCCTAGAAGGCTCAGGAATTGGCAACAGCAGGTACCCTTTGGAAGTGAGTGTTGAAGTAAAAAGAGTTGGTTGAAAATCTGTTTAAGAAGCAATTAGAGCACCAAATCCCTTCCCCACTGTTAGGGGTTGAATCGTGACTACCCCCTCTCATCCCCCTGACCCTCCTCTGAAAAACTGTATTGAAGTCCTAACCCCCAGTACTTCAGAATGTGACCTTATTTGGAGATAGGGTTGTTGCAGATGTAATTCATTAAGATGAGGTCATACTAGAGTAAAATGGGCCCCTAATCCAATATGACTGTTGTCCTTATAAGAAGACAGCCATGTAAAAACAAAGACCCATGGGGAGAACACCATGTAATGATGGAAGAGACGAGTTGTGCAGCTGCAAGCCAAGGGATGTCAAAGATTGCCAGCAAACCACCATAAACCACAAAGAGGCAGGGCAAGATTCTTCTCTGCAGGTTTCAGAGGGAGCATGGCCCTGCAGACACCTTGATCTTGGACTTCTAGCCTCCAGAACTGTGAGACAATAAATTTCTGTTGTGTCAGATCATCCACTTTGGAGTATTTTGTTACCGCAAGTACCTAGTAGACTAATATAACCGCCTTGTAGTCAGGCAACTGCTTCTCCTTCACTTGGGCACAAAACCGGAGACTTTTCTTGGCTAGAGAGAGCAAAACAAAAGTTCTTGGGCCTGGAAAACATAAGGCAATGCTAGGGACCAAGGCACTGTTCTGAAAATAGGAGTTAAACAAAAGTAGACATATTGAATGTTAAGACTCCTGCCTTCTTCTCCCACCAGGCACTCAAAATGCTGGCCAGTAGGGTTACACCCTCCATGAAATTTAGAAGAGACTTCTCTGGAGAGTCTGGCCGACAAGGGTAAAGACTTCAAAATACTGGTCTGGAAGAAGGGAGTCTTACAACTAATGGCCCAACCAGGCATGGAAGCTTACAGTCTCCTAGCTCCACCTAACTACACAGAGCCTCCAATCTTATATTTTTGGCATCCCACTCATAAATAAGCAGATGGCCAGGCATGGTGGCTCACGCCTGTAATCCCAGCAATGTGGGGGGCCGAGGCAGGCAAATCACCTGAGGTCAGGAGTTTGACATCAGCCTGGCCAGCATGGTGAAACCTCATCTCTACTAAAAATACAAAAAATTAGCCGGGTGTGGTGGCATGTGCCTGTAGTCCCAGCTACTTGAGAGGCTGAGGCAGTAGAATCGCTTGAACCTGGGAGACAGAGATTGCAGTGAGCTGAGATCACACCACTGCACTCTAGCCTGGGTGGCAGGATGAGATTTCATCTCAAATAAATAAATAAATAAGCACAGACAACCAGGCATCACTGGACGTCCGAGGAAAGCTTGTAGCAAGAAAGACAGAGGCATAAACAGAGGAGAAAACTTGAAGGAAATAAATAATCCAAATATTGAAACCTCAAAAAAAAAAAAACCAGACCACTAATAAAAGAAAAGGTATTGCATTCATGAAATAAGAACAGCATGATTATATATATGTGTATATATGAAAACTCTAATAGCCTTGAAGGTTTGAATTTAAAGTTAAGGAAGTCAAGGCTGGGCACGGTGGCTCACACCTGTCATCCCAGCACTTTGGGAGGCCGAGGCGGGTGGATCACTTGAGCCCAGGTTTGAGACCAGCCTGGACAATATGGCAAAACCATGTTTAATTTAATTTTGTGTTTAATTTTTAAATATGAAAATTAGCCAGGCGTCGTGAAACTAAAATACAAAAAAATAGCAACTTGGGAGGCTGAGGTGGGAGGATTGCTTGAGCTTAGGAGGCAGAGGTTGCAGTGAGCTGAGATTGTGCCATTGCACTCCAGCCTGGGCAACAGAGCAAGACCCTATCTCAAAAAAGTAATATAAAATAAAGTTAACTAACTCCCCCAAGAGTAAATCAAAACCACAAGGTTTCATTGTAATATTTTAAAATACCAGGGACAAAAACAAAGAAATGGTCCCATAAATTTCCAGAAAGGAGAAACTGATTTTATATAAAGAATCAAGATCAGACTTCTCAGCAACAACACTGAAGCAATCGATGTCTTTATAAAATTCTGAGGAAAATAATTTCCTACCTAGAATTCTAAAACCAGGTAAACTCTCAATTGAGTTTTAGGGCAGAATAAGGACATTTTCAGACATGCAAGGTTATAGGAATTTTTACCTCCCATATGCATTTCTCGAAACTCTAGAGGATATTGTTTCACTAATACAAGAGTATAAACAAGGAAAGAAGGTGAAAATGGGATCCAAGATCCAGGGGATGCAACTTAAGAGAGTACAGGGAATCCCTGATGAGGAAGTCTCCAAATAGCAGCCATTGAGCAGATTTATAGAAACAAATCCAGATTGGAGCCGACCAGATGGCTCCAGAAGAGACTTTTTAGGTAGATGAACTCATAAACCTAATATGTTTGAATATGAAAGATTTACCCAAGTGAGAGAAAGTCTGAGGATATGGACTTAGGAAACCAAACAAATGGAAAAAAATAAGGGGGAAAAAACCCAGAACAATTATTAGCTTCAGGAAAAACCAAAAAGTTGGAAAGGAAGAATAATCATAGTATATTACATATTTGATCAGTAAATAACATTTTCCTTTACTGCTCTAACTAAAATTAGAATGTAACCATATGTGCAACCTGGAAGGATAGGAAATGTGTATGTGTGTAGCTGGGTAGGGAATGAAAGAGAACTTAATCATTACATCCCATAATGGAAAGTCAATAAGTGATGTCTGTCTTAGTCTGTTTAGGCTGCTATAACAGAGTACTGTAGACAGGGCAGCTTATAAACAACAGATACTTCTCACAGTTCTGGAGGCTGAGAAGTCCAAAATCAAGACACCTGCAGTTCAGAGTCTGGTGAGGGCTTGCTTCCTGGCTCATAGGTGGCTGTCTTTTCCTATGACAGAAGAGGGCAAATGAGCTCTCTAGGGTCTCTTATGAGAGCACTAATCCTGTTCATGAGAGCTCTACCCTAGTGACCTAAGTCACTTCCCAAAGGCCCCGCCTCTACCATCATACTGGAGGTTAGAATTTCAACCTATAAATTGGGGTGGGGGTGGGAGAACAATCATTCATTCAGTCTATAGGCATGTCCAAAACTGAAAAATCAAGAAACATCTAATTTTGAGAGATGGAGGTCAGTACTGCAAGAATCCAATAAAATGTTTGAAACCATTGCCTCTGAGGATCAGAAAATGGAGAACTATTTGATTTTTTTAACTGCAAGTATACATTTGATTTTAAAAACGAAATTTTAAAAATACAAGAAAGTTGGGGAATTATTAGGATGCATACAGGAGTGTGCTAAAGTGGCTCATACTTAGCTTGCTGTTGTTACATTTTTAACACTCATTGTTGAATTTTCAGGAATTTGGTGAGCTGGTTAAGTATAGCCATTATTAAAAATTAAATTGCAGCCAGGCATGGTGGCTCACCTCTGTAATCCCAATGCTTTGGGAGGCTGAGACAGATGGGTCACTTGATCACAGGAGTTTGAGACCAGCCTGGGCAACATGGCAAAACCCCATCTCTACAAAAAACTTTTAAGAAATTAGCTGGGCATGGTGGCCCACATCTGTAGTCCCAGCTACTTGGGAGTCTGAAGTGGAAGGATCGCTTGAGCCTGGGAGGCAGCGGCTGCCCGAAGCTGAGATTGTGCCACTGTACTCCAGCCTGAGTGACAGAGCCAGACACTGTCTCAAAAAGTAAAAAAATTGAATTGTATAAACTTATGATTGTATAATTTACTTAGGTAAACTATGTTAAAATAACAGGTAAAACTATTCAAAATGCATCACTTCTAATTATTTTAATTATTATTTAAGGAGAACCATTGTAATGATTCTATATTTTACATTCTACAATCTGTGCTCTTGATTCTATTTGTATCTATTGCATCTGTATGGTCGAAATGCTATAGAGTGATGTGTTACTAGATATCTCTTGCCAATGCTGTTGTGATGTCATGTTGGTAATTTGAAAACATATTTATGTATATATTTCTTGTGTATTTCTTAAACTTTTAAGAGTATAACACATCTATAGAAAAATCATATAAAATGATTTTACAGTTGAATGCATTATTGTAAGGCAAGACACCTTTGTAACTACAATCCATGTCAGGAAAAAAAAATATCTGACCACCCCAGAAACCCTCTACCGGCCCCTGCACCCCATCTTCTAAGAGTAAGCATTCTTCTGGCTTTTATGGTAATCACCTTTTTTTTTTTTTTTTTTTTGAGACAGCATCTAGCTCTGTCGCCCAGGCCGGAGTGCTGTGGCTCGATCTCAGCTCACTGCAACCTCCATCTCCTGGGTTCAAGCAATTCTCCTGACTCAGCCTCCTGAGTAGCTGGGATTACAGGGGCACACCACCATGCCTAGCTAATTTTTGTATTTTTTTAGTAGAGATGGGGTTTCACCATGTTGGCCAGGCTTGTCTTGAACTCTTGACCTTGTGATCTGCCCATCTTGGCCTCCCAAAGTGCTGGGATTGCAGGTGTGAGTCACCATGCCTGGCCCACCTCATTCTTTTATAGTTTCCTCACCTAAGTATGCACCCATAAACACTGTAGTTAAATGTTGTCTGTTTTTATATGGCTTTTATTTAAATCTTTTTAATCTGTAAGTTCTCTATACACCTCCTTTTTTCTCCCCCTTTACAATTTTTTAATGAAACTGGATAATTCTTTCTGTAACATCTCCCAAGATCTAGACTTTGCTGATTGAATTCCTTGGCGTAGCTAACACATTCCTCTGTCCTCTGTATTTCCTGTAAATTGGTAGTTGGATCTAGAAACTCATTCTTGTTTTTTTGAGACAAGTTCTCACTCTGTTGCCCAGGCTGGAGTGCAGTGGCATGATCTCAGCTCACTGCAACCTCCACCTCCCAGGCTCAAGCAATTCTCCAACCTCAGCCTCCCGAATAGCTGGGACTACAGGCCGTGCTACTATGCCTGGCTGATTTTTGTATTTTTTATAGAGGCAGAGTTTCACCATGTTGCTCAGGCTGATCTTGAACTCCTGAGCTCAAGTGATCGGCCCGCCTCAGCCTCCCGAGGTGTTGGGATTATAGGCATGAGCTGCCATGCCTAGCCTTAGGAGACTCATTCTTTATTATTAAAAAGTGACAACAGCAAAAATACCAATTCAGCGAATAAATGTTGAATATCTACTACATGCCTGAATAGGATAAAAATATGAAGTAATCATTAAGGATATTTATCATTTTAGGCAACTTGACAAAATCTTCTCAGGGGACAAATTGTTATAGTTTACTCCATGCCGTTAACTTGGTCATCAACTCAGGAGATAGCTCCAAAAATGTGAGGCCTTATGGGTGAAATAGATATTAACTGACAAAGGGACTCCTAATAATAGCATAGAAATAGTGTAGCAGTGCCTTTCTGAAGAAATTATTAACCGCATAACCACTTGTATAGAAACAGTTGTCTATTTTTCAAGGTTGTTTTTAACAATGGTACATTGATCAAGCACCGCTGACAATGATTGCAAATTTTGTAGGAACAATTTGCAGGAATTCAGCAAGGATTTTTAAAAAGAAGAGGAATGAATTTTACCACATATTTCTAAATTATCAGAATCTTCAGTTTAAAAAGGACACAGAAGGCCAAGTGCGGTGACTCACACCTGTCATCCCAGCACTTTAGGAGGTCGAAGCGGGCAGATTACCTGAGGTTAGGGGTTCAAGACCAGCCTAACCAACATGGTGAAACCCTGTCACTACTAAAAATACAAAAAAAAATTTAGCTGGGTGTGGCGGCAAGTGCCTGTAATCCCAGCTACTTGGGAGGCTGAGTCAGGAGAATTGCTGGTACCCAAGAGGCAGAGGTTGCCGTGAGCCAAGATCGCGCCACTGCACTCCATCCTGGGCAACAAGAGTGAGACTCTGTATCAGAATAAATAAATAAATAAAAATAAGATAAAATGAAAAGAACACAGAATAATAAGATTCTATAACCTGATGCTCTCTTGCTTTTTCCTATGGTAAACTAATAACGCAGTCTCCCTAACCAATGTAATTATTTATAGAATAATATCGACTACTTGGAGAAATATTGATTTGCTTAAAAGCAAACATCAAGGCTTCCTTTTCATAAACAGTATTTGGCTAAATTATTTTAAGTGTGGCCTAAGTTAAATGGTTTTGTAGCTTATTTTCATAATGTATTGGTGAATGTATATACTGTTTATACAGTTAATGAGGTTTTAGAAACATGAGAACTTACTTCACCTCTACTATTAAATCTTTGTAAGTAAGGTGAGATGCTTAGATTTCTGGGCCACGAAGATGTGAAGAGTTAAGATTGTCCAAAGAACAAAAATTTTCAACCCTAATCTATAAATTTACAGTATCGTATTGGCTATGATTCATAGAAATCACATTAAGTTTAAAATATTCATGCATATTATTTTTTAAAGTTCTCCAAGAGTAAGTCATATCCTTCTATATTTTTGGAAAAGTGAATATTCATTTCTCCCTGGTAATATTAAATTATGACAATCTTTAGCATTCAAATTAACCTGTCAAATTATATTCTCCAAAATTCTCCAACATTTGCAGAGCTATGAGAAACTTCTAAAAGTGAAAATATCAAGATATGGTGGTTATGGACCAGAGTGAAAAAAATTAATACCAAAAATTATACAATTCTATCATAGACTATTAAGAAAGAATCAAATACAACCTATGCATATTTTGGATCAATAATTATTATAGACTTCTATGAATAAAAAACCTCCAGTGTTAAAAGACAGTGGATTAGCATTTCTGGAAATCTATGACTAATGCCATTATACTATCTGTACCAGGGATTTTATGATGACATCATCTCTTGAGAAACTTTAAATATTAATCCATAGGTTATTCTCAGCATGCAACCCATTACCTTTTTTTTATCATTTGGGGTACCTTTCCATTTAGCACAAATAAATTAATTCTTTTAACATGCTAAAGTAAATAGAATAAGATGATGATGAAGTTTGCATTAAAGTGAATAGAAATACTCTGTGCAAAGACTGTGCCTTGCCAGTCTCTTGTTGTCTTCACAGATTATTTCTGAAGGCACAACCTCAAAGGAATATTATTTTTGACAAATACACCCCCAGAAATATTCTGTAATTCAAGTAATCTTGAAATAAATCACAACATTCATATTTTCCTCCTAGAATCACACAAATCCTCCTTCGGAAGGTAATTTCTCTCACGTGTTAAGGTAATTCTCCTACCCTGCTGTGACAGGTGCTGTATGTAGGTGGGCTGCCTGTATCCCCGCACCTTTATCACTTCTAAGCGCACAGCTTGACTTCAGACTCACCGGCTCATGGACTTCTTTGTCGAGAGTATTCTCCTGTTGCTGAAGCCCACTGCCACTCATGCCTATGCAAGCAGGCCAGAAGTGCCAGGGAGTGAATGTCCCTCTGGTTGCTCTCACTCAGTGCCTGAGAGAAGTTGATGTATACACATCCCAGCTCTTTCTGCCCTGGGTGGAATAACCGAGGTGTATGTGTGTGTTCTGTACTGGTTCGCAGAATGTCCCCAGCACGAGTAAGTTCCAGGCACCCACAGGGTAACTGACTTAGTAACACATCCTTTACTGGCTGCCTTGCCTTTCTTACTTCCCCAGTAACTTCCCCATTTTACTGTCTTTCCCCATTTTACTCTGTTTTTGGCTTCTTTTGGTTTTACAGCCTCTAAATAATTATTGTACTTGCCCTGGAATGCTTGCCTCAGGATAGGCTTCTGGGGAAAACCAGAAGACCCTGTTTCTGGTTCATTCTTTCCTCAACATTTGAATTCATTTGTCATTTCTTGTTTTTATAGTGCAATGAAGAGAGCAAATGTCAACTTCATTAGGAAATGGCTTTTTCAGCTATTTCAGAACAGACTGTCTTCTTTGTACACTGTGTTAAGAATAGTCATTTTATTCCTTCGCTAATCCTCCAAGGTATAGAAATCTACCATTGATTTTGGCTACCTGGGGAGAAAAAAATGGCATCTCTCGTATTTTTGTAGTCAAATCAAGGTTCAGTCAGTACTGGGTGAATTCAAGAGTGTCTTTCAACTTTAAAATTCTGTAAGTTTCATTACCAGTTCGACAGAAATTATTTCAGAAAATTGAAGAGGAGGGAATATTTCCCAACTTGTATGATGAGCAGGTTAAGAATGGTGAAGACTGAATGTCTATAGTAAACAGTAATTTACCAATATCAGTTTCCTGGTTTTGATATACTATGGCTATATAAGATCTCATCATTGGGGGAAACTCAGGGAAGGGCATATGGGGCACTTTGTACTATTTTTGCAATTTCCTGTAAATCTATAGTTATTTTCAAAGTAAAATTTTTTTTTCT
The DNA here is from genome assembly GCF_049354715.1 of Callithrix jacchus. Lineage (NCBI taxonomy): Eukaryota > Metazoa > Chordata > Mammalia > Primates > Cebidae > Callithrix > Callithrix jacchus. Next base: position 24,684,772 of record NC_133524.1, read on the forward strand.
TGGAGACAGAGTCATGCCATGTTGCCCAGGTTGGAGTGCAGTGGTGCGATCTCGGCTCACTGCAACCTCTGCCTCCTGGGTTCAAGCGATTCCCCGCCTCAGCCTCCCAAGTAGCTGGGACTACAGGTGTACACTGCCACGCCCAGATTTTTTTTGTCTTTTAGTAGAGACGGGGTTTCACTGTGTTGCCCAGGCTGGTCTTGAACTCCTGAGCTCAGGCAATCTGCCCACCTTGCCCTCCCAAAGTGCTAGGATTAAACATGTGAGCCACTACACCCGACCTCAAGTAAATTTATTTAAAAATTCTGAGTTTATGTGATCATAACGGGAGAGGAAAAAGGCATGATAGGGATTGGTTTTAGATTTTTGGCTGCTCTCTCTTTGCAGATAATAAAAATATATAAAAGGATAGGAGGTGCCCAAAGGTGATAAAACTATTAAGGCCTGCCTGGGGCTAGAATAGTTACTTCTAGTCTACTGGGTTTTTTCACCACATCACAGGGCCTCATTATCATTCTGGCAAAAGAATGGGAGTGGGATGAGGAGGAAAAGAGGCCTGGCCCACGTACTTTGCTATCCTTTTTGATCTCGCCTCACTTGGCACACTAATAAGACTGAAGCAGGTGTATTTACAGGACAAACTGTATTATTGCCCAGGGAGCCTTTCCCCAGCTCACTAACAGAAAATCTCTTGAATTAAAGAAAAAAATATTTAACTCACAATTAGAAATGGTGTTCTTTAAAATACAATGTTCCAGGACAGTAAATACCTTAATGTGAGTTAATTTCTGTCAAAATGTCAATTACCCATCATTGTAAAACAATGTTCTTGAAGCTTAAAGGAGAAGAGTTTGTTCTGACTATTGGAGTGGAAATACTCTCACAGAGCATAACCTTTTCTACTGTTCTTTGTGTTTCTACCTGCTCTTCTGTATTTTGCCACTACTGGGGTAAAGGTTCATCAACTATACATTATATAATTATAAAATATCCATCTTTATCTTATCAAATGTTTGCTGCCATGAATTCTGCTTTGCCTATTATTAAAATTTCCACAACTTGGTATAGCTTTGCCTCATTTTTTTTTTTTTTTTTTGAGATGGAGTTCTGCTCTTGTTGCCCAGGCTGGAGTGCATGCAATGATGTGATCTCAACTCACTGCAATCTCCGCCTCCCAGATTCAAGCAATTCTCCTTTCTCAGCCTCCCCAGTAGCTGAGATTATAGGCGCCCACCACCAAGCCTGGCTAATTCTTGTACTTTTAGTAGAGATGGGGTTTTACCATGTTGGACAGGTTGGTCTCGACCTCCTGACCTCAGGTGATCCCCCTGCCTCCACCTCCCAAAGTAATGGGATTACAGGCGTGAGCCACCAAGTGCGGTCCCAAATTTTAAACATTTGCTTGTCATTTGTGTCTCTGATAAACAGCATATAGCTGAGTTTTTATTTCCTCAATATCAGAGTCTTTCATCTTTTAAAGAAAATATTTAACCTATTATGCTTATTGTGACAACTTACTTTTGGTCTTATTTATATTATTTTATGCCTGCAGTTTCCTGTGTGTTCTTTTTTGTTTTTTCAGGGGGTGGGGGTTGGTTTTTGAGACACGGTCTTGCTTTGTTGACCAGGCTGGAGTGCAGCAGTGCAACCACAGCCCACTGAAGACTTGACCCCCCTGGGCTCCAGTGCTTCTCCCGCCTCAGCCTCCAAAATAGCACCACCATGCTCAGCTAATTTTTTGATTTTTTGTAGAGCCAAGGTCTTGCTACATTGCTGAGGCTGGTCTTGAACTCCTGAGCTCAAGCTATCCTCCTGCCTTGGCCTCCCAAAGTGCTAGGATTACAGGCATGAGTTTTCCTTTTCTGACGTTTGCTGGGATGATCCAGTTTTCACTGATCACTTTTTCCTCTAGGATTTGTAAGACTCAGTATATTATTTTTATTATACTATTATCTTCCTTAATTTCTAACTTTAATTCCACCATTTAATCATGAAAAGTAAAAATCATCTACCCCCATCCCTCCACACCCATCAAGACATTTAACACACTTTAACCCTACCCATATAGCAAATCTTTTGTTGAAATATCTGGGTTTTAATTTTTATATCTTACCTTCTTTCCAAAATTGCTTTTTATCACAATCATATTAAAAGGTATGTATGTCTAACTATTGCTTTTGGATTCATTGCTTACCAATGTTTCTCATATCTAGAGCTTACTTCATTAATTTTTTTTTCTTTCTTTCTTTTTTCTTTTTTCTTTTTTTTTTTTTTTTGAGACAGTCTCGCTCTGTCACCTAGGCTGGAGTGCAGCAGCACGATCTTAGCTCACTGCAACCTCCACCTCCTGGGTTCGAGCGATTCTTCTGGCTCAGCCTCCTGAGTAGCTGGGATTACAGGTACATGCCATGATGCCTGGCTAATTTTTTTTTTATCTTTAATAGAGACGGGATTTCACCATGTTGGCCAGGCTGGTCTCAAACTCCTGACCTTGTGATCTGCCTGTCTCGGCCTCCCAAAGTGCTTGGATTACAGGCGTGAGCCACCACACTCTGGCTTGGCCCTGATTAATATTTCTTATGGCATTATATTATTGCTTCCATTTATATTTTCAGAAGGGGACATGACTCCTAAAATGTCTGAAAATGTTTGCCTTTACGCATGAAAAATAGAAGGATCAGGTTTGGGCGTGGTGGTTCATGCTTATAATCCCAGCACTTTGGGAGGCCGAGGCAGGTGGATCCGTTGGTCTCAGGAGTTTGAGACCAGCCTGGCCAACATGGTGAAACTCCGTCTCTACTAAAAATCCAAAAATTAGCCAGCTGTGATGGCAGGAGCCTGTAATCCCAGCTACTCTGGAGGCTGAGACAGGAGAATTGCTTGAACCTGGGAGGCAGAGGTTGCAGTGAGCCGAGATCATGCCTGCATTCGAGCCTGGGCGACAGAGCAAAATTTCACCTCAAAAAAAAAAAAATACTGGATCAGGGGCTGAATTATAGTCACATTTTCTTTTCTGACAGAACTCAATTTTTTCTATCATTTGGCTCCAGACTTGAAGTTCCACACTGGCAAAATTAATATCTAATAGCATTTTGGTCAGACTGAGATAAGAGATCAACAATGATAATGAACACAGCAGTATGGTAGTTATTTTAAATTTAATATTTTCTTATCTTTCATTTATTTCCTTCCTGCCTTTAGTAAAATGCTCCACATTTCACCCAAATGTTGAAGTGTATTGATTGAAGAAGCTGAATTCTGCAAGTAAAAAGAATAATTTTCAAAGAGGAAAAAAAATCAATTTAATCCTTTAATCCCTGTTTTTCTGTTTCTGATAATTGATAAATGGTGAGTGCCTAGTCAAGCGTAACTACGGTTATCAATTCCCTTGGAAAATTGGGCCAGGGAAAAATATTCTCAATACAGTGTGAAAATTGTACAATTAAAATTTAAAAGTTAACTGCTTTATTAAGGTAGAACGAACATATATTATGAATATTGCACCAGGACAATTTGATAAGTTTTGACACATGAAACCATCACCACAATCAAGATAATCATCCTCATACATTTTCTCACGCCTCGTTAGTCCCTCCCTTCTGTCTTTCCCAGCCCCATCTCCAAATGACCACTCATCTTTAGTTTGCATTTTCAAGAGTTCTGTATAAGTGAAATCAACTAGCATATGCTTTTCTGGCAGGGTGGGGGGACGGGGGTTTCTGGCTGCTTTCACTCAATATAATTATTTTGAGACCCATCTATATTGTTGCATGTACAATAGTTCATCTAAGTTGCATTCCATTGTTTCCATATACAATTTGTTTATCCATTCACCTGTCAATGGACATTTGGGTTATTTCCAGTTTTTAGCTCTTGCAAATAAAGCTGTTTTGAGCATTTATGAGCAGTCTTTGTGTGGATGTAGACTTTCACTTCTCTTGATATTGTCAATCTTTTATAATTTAGGCATTGTAGTAGGTATGAAGTAGTGTCTCACTATGGTTTAATATGCATTTCTTTAATGACTAAGATGTTAAGCAACTTTTCATACACTTACTTCCCATTTGTACATTTTCTTTGGTGAAGTGTCTTTATTTTTTTGTTTTTGGTGAAGTGTCTTTAAATAGTTTGCATATTCTTTGGTTGCATTGTGTTATTATTGCCTTTTATTTATTTATATTTTTTTATTTTTTGAGATGGAGTCTTACTCTGTCGCCCAGGCTGGAGTGCAGTGGCGCGATCTCTGCTTACTGCAACCTCTGCCTCCCGGGTTCAAGCAATTCTCCTGCCTCAGCCTCCCGAGTAGCTCAAACTACAGGCACACACCATCATGCCTAATGTTTTGTATTTTTAGAAGAGAAGGGGTTCCACCGTGGTAGCCAGGATGGTCTTGATTTCCTAACCTCATGATCCGCCTGCCTTGGTCTCCCAAAATGCTGGGATTACAGGCTTTTTAGAGTTCTATATGTATTCTGCTTACAATTCCTTTATCAGATATATGTTTTGAAAACATTTTCCCCAAAATGTGTATTTTTTTTTTTTTCTTTTCTTAATGTCTTTCAAAAAGCAGCAGTTCTTAGTTTTGGTGAAGTCTAACTGATCAGTTTTTTACAAATTGTCCTTTCAGTGTCAGAAATAAGAAGTCTTTGTCTAACCAGATCAGAAAGATTTTCTTCTGTGCCTTCTTCTAAAAGTTTTATTGTTTAAAATTTTCTATTTGGATTCATAATCCATTTTTAGTTCATTTTTGTACATGATGTGAGGTATACGGGAACGTTCTGTTGTTTGCCTTTGCTATTCAGTGGCTCCAGCAACATTTGTTGAAGAGATTATCTTTTTATAAAATGGCCCTTGTGGCTTATGCCTGTAATCGCAACACTTTGGGAGGCCAAGGCGGGTGGATCACCTGAGGTTGGGAGTTCAAGACCAGCCTGACCAGCATGGAGAAACTCTGTGTCTACTAAAATTACAAAACTAGCCGGGCGTGGTGGTGCATGCCTGTAATCCCAGCTACTTGGGAGGCTAAGGCAGAAGTATTGCTTGAACCCAGGAGGTGGAGGTTGCAGTGAGCCGAGATTGTGCCATTGCACTCCAGCCCAGGTAACGAGAGCAAAATTCCATCTAAAAAAAAAATTGCCTTTTCATTCTTGCCAAAAAATCAATTGACCATATATGTGTGGGTCTATGTCTACACTCTGTTCCGGATCTATGGGTTTGTCCTTTTGCCAATACCACACCGTCTTAATCACTCTTGTTTTATAGTACATCTTGAAATCAGGTACTGTGAGTTCTCTAACTTTGCTCTTCTTTTTCAAAATTGTTTTGACTATTCCAGTTCCTTTGCTTTATTATGTAAATTTTAAAGCCAGCTTGACAATATCTACAACAAAATCTTTCTGGGATTTTGGTTGGGGTTGCGTGGAATCTATTAATCCATTTGGGGAGAATTGACATGTATTATCTATCACTGCATCACCAATTAGCCCCCAATTTAGCAGCCTACAACATCAAGTTTTTGTTATCTCACAAATCCTGTGGGTCAGGAATCTGGGTGCAGCTTAGCTCAGTGCCTCTGCCTCAAGGTTTCTCACAAGGTTGCAAGCAATCAAATTGTCAGCCAGGACTCTGCTGAAGACTCAGGTGGGGGAGGTTCTGCTTCCAAACTCACTCGTGGTTGTTGGCAGGATTCAGTTCCTTGCCGACTGTTGGCTAGAGGCCTGTCTCCATTCCTTGATGTGTGGGCCTCTCTGTAGAGCACCTCACTACATGGCAGCTAGCTTTCTTCAGAACAAGAGAGCAAGAGAGTGCTCAAGGCAAAAGCCATAGACTCTTTGCAGCCTAACTGAGGAAGTGACATTTCATCATTTTTGCCTATTCTGTTCATTACAAGTGCATGACTAGGTCCGGCCCACCCTTATGGGGAGAGGATTACAAGGGCATGAATATCAGAAGGCAAGGATCACTGGGGACCATTTGAAAGGCTGCCTACCACAGACACCTTTATAACAGTGAGTCGTCCACCTTAGGAGCACAATATATCATTTATTTAGGTCTTCTTTGATTTTTTTCATTGATGTTTTATGGTTTTTAGTGCATAGACCTTGCACATATTTTATAGGAATTATGCCTAAAGATTTCATATTTCTGGTGCTACTGTAAATAGTACTGGTTCAAATGTCAGTTTCTAATTGTTTATTGCTAGTGCACAAAAATACAATTGATTTGTATTTTGGCCTTATATCCCGTAACCTTGATTAGCCCACTTGCTGGTTTGAATACCTTTTTTTGTAGACTCTTCGAGTTTTTCTACATAGACCGTTTGTCAATGGAAATGGTTTTATTTCTTTTCTGATTTATATGCCCTTTGTTTCATTTTCTTGCCCATTTTACTGGCTAGGACTTCCAATACAATGTTGAATATTGATAACTTTTTTTTTTTTTTTTTTTTGAGACGGAGTTTCGCTCCTTACCCAGGCTGGAATGCAATGGCACGATCTTGGCTCACCGCAACCTCCGCCTCCTGGGTTCAGGCAATTCTTCTGCCTCAGCCTCCTGAGTAGCTGGGATTACAGGCACACGCCACCGTGCCCAGCTAATTTTTTGTATTTTTAGTAGAGATGGGGTTTCACCATGTTGACCAGGTTGGTCTCGATCTCTTGACCTCGTGATCCACCCGCCTCAGCCTCCCAAAGTTCTGGGATTACAGGGGTGAGCCACTGCACCCGTCCCCAATCACTTTTTTTTTTTTTTTTTTTTAACATGGAGTCTCACTCTGTCACCCAGGCTGGAGTGCAGTGGCACGATCTCAGCTCACTGCAAATTCCGCCTCCCAGGTTCAAGCAATTCTCTTGCCTCAGCCTCTGGAGTAGCTGGGATTACAGGTGCCTGCCACCACGGCCAGCTTATTTTTGTATTTTTAGTAGAGACGGGGTTTCGCTGCCCATGTTTGCCCAACATGGGCAGGCTGGTCTCAAACTCCTGAGCTCAAGTGATCCGCCCTCCTCAGCCTCCCAAAGTCTTGGGATTATGGGTGTGATATCATTACCACTCCCGGCAATGATCATTATTCTTTTATCCATAGGTTCCACCTAGAATCATGTTTATCCTTCTGGGATATATATATATATATATTTTTTTTTTTTGAGACGGAGTTTTGCTCTTGTCACCCAGATTAGAGTGCAATGGCACAATCTCGGCTCACTGCAACCTTTGCCTCCCAGGTTCAAGCGATTCTCCTGTCTCAGCCTCCCGAGTAGCTGGAATTACAGGTGTGTGCCACCACACCTAGGTTTTTTGTATTTTTAGTAGAGACAGGGTTTCTCCATGTTGGCCAGGCTGGTCTTGAACTCATGACCTTAGGTGATCCACCTGTCTCAACCTCCCAAAGTGCTGGGATTACAGGCACGAGCGACCATGCCCAATCTGGATATATTCTTTAAAAGTTATTTTAATTATGTCTGCTTATGGCTGAAAATATCTTTATTATACCCTCATTCATAAAAGTGTATTTGCTTGGTGTAAGATTTTAGGTTGACAGTTATTTCTCTTGCAACTTCAGAGGACCTATTTCATTGTCTTCCAGTTACCATTATTGGAATGTCTGCTTGTCTTTGATCTCTTTTTTTCTTTTGAGACAAAGTCTCGCTCTGCTGCCTATGCTAGAATGCAGTGGCTCGATCTCGGCTCACTCACTGCAACCTCTGCTTTCCAGATTCAAGTGATTCTCCTGCCTCAGCTTCCCGAGTAGCTGGTACTATAGGCACACACCACCACACCCAGCTAATTTTTTGTATTTTTAGTAGAGACGGGGTTTCACCGTGTTAGCCAGGATGGTCTCTATATCTTGCCCTTGTAATCCACTCGTCTTAGCCTCCCAAAGTGCTGGGATTACAGGCATAAGCCACTGCACCCAGCTTGTAAATTTATTTTTAATTATTTTGCTTGGAATTTCTTGGGTTTTTGCATCTGAAGATGGGTGTCTTTCACGATTTTGTGTTTTGTTTTTTTTTTGAAACAGGGTCTCAGCCTGTCACCTGGGTTGGAGTGCAGTAGCATCATTGTAGCTCAATGCAGCCTCAACCTCCCTGGGCTCAGGTGATCCTCCCACCTCAGCCTACAGAGTAGCTGGGACTACAGGCAGGCACCACCATGCCCTGCTACTTTTTCAATTTTTGTAGAGACAGGGTTTTGCCATGTTGCCCAGCTGGTCTTGAACTTCTGGACTCAAGCCATCTTCCTGCCTTGGCCTCCCAAAGTACTGGGATTACAGATGGGAACCACTGTGCCTGGCCCATAGTTTCTGAAACATTATCTTTTTATATATTACCTTTTCCTCTATTATCTTTCTTCCTTCCTTCTGGAACTCCACTGCTCCATTTCTCTTAACCTCTAATTAATATTTTCTATCATTCTTTTTTGTCCTATATTGATAATTTATGTCTATCTTCTAATTCTCTAATTTTCCCTTCAGTTTTATCTGCTATTTATAATATCTTTTGAATTTCTAATTTAAATAATTTTTTTATAGGAACAGTCTTGCTCTGTGAGTCTGCAGTGCAGTGATGTACTCTCGGCTCACTGCAACCTCTGCCTCCCAGGCTCAAGTGATTCTCCCACCTCAGCCTCCCAAGTAGCTGGGATTACAGGTGTGTGCTATCACTCCCAGCTAAATTTTTGTACGTTTTAGTAGAGACAGGGTTTTACCATGTTGGCCCAGCTGGTCTCAAACTCCTGGCCTCCTGTGATCCACCCACCCCGGCCTCCCAAAGTTCTGAGATTATAGGCGTGAGCTACTGCTCCCAGACCCTTTAGTTCTTTATACACTATAAATATTATCATTTTATACTCTAACCTGAAAGTCTCACTACCTATAGCTTTTCATGTATACCTTTTTCGGAAATTTGACATTTCGGCTTACTGTCACTAATGATAGTTTGTTTCCTCATGGCTTTAGTGATTTAATTCTGAATTTGTGCCTTTATAGCAATTCCTTTAAGTCTGTAAAGTGCATTCCTCCAAAGAATTTTTTGTTTTCTTCTGGTGTTTTCTCTAGGCACTACCAAGGACCACTTTGAACTGTGTTTTTGGCATGGTGTTTATTTTGAGCCACAGAGATTCCGGTTTAGGTCTGTCCGATGCTTGTGTGAGTTTGCTTGTGCTTGACTGTTCTCGAGGAGTTTACTTCCACCACTTCCATCAGTGGGATGGGCTCTTTCCAGTTGAACTTTTTTTTTTTTTTTTTGAGATAGAGTTGCCCTCTGTCGCCCAGGCTGGAGTACAGTGGTGCAAGCTCAGCTCACTGCAACTTCTGCCTCCTGGCTTCAAGCCATTCTCCTGCCTCAGTCTCCCCAGTAGCTGGGACCACAGGTGTGTGCCACCATGCCCAGCCTAATTTTTGTATTTTTGGTAGAGACAGGGTTTCATCATGTTGGCCAGGCTGGTCTTGAACTCCTGATCTCAAATGATCTGCCCACCTTTCCCTCCCAAAGTGCTGGGATTACCGGCATGAGCCACCTCGCTCGGCCCCAGTTGAATTTCTTGAGGGTGACTCCCTTTGACTCTCCTGCCTTCCTGCAAGGGTCTTCACTCTGACCTTGTACACTGCTTGGATTCTAGGCTTTGTCTCCTGTGCCCCACAGGAATGGCTCGCTAAGACCTGGGGCTAGAACCGCAGGAATCAGTAGATAGCTCCAGAGTAAATATGGTCTCCATCTCTGAGGGATTTGTGCTTTCCTATCATTTCTGCCCTCCCAGGAATTTCCATACTTTCTTGCCACTACCCTACATATTAAAATATTAAAACTTTTTCTGGCCAGGCACAGTGGCTCATGCCTGTAATACCAGCACTTTGGGAGGCCGAGGCAGATGGATCACTTAAGGTAAGCAGTTTGAGACCAGCCTCGCCAACATGGTGAAACCCTGTCTCTACGAAAAATATAAAAATTAGCCAGGCGTGATGGTGCATGCCTGTAATCCCAGCTACTCAGGACTCTTAGGCCGGAGAATCACTTGAACCTGGGAACCGGAGGTTGCAGGGAGCTGAGACTGTGCTACTGCACTCCAGCTTAGGTGACAGTGAGACGCTGTCTCAAAGAAACAAACAAACACAAAAAACTTTTTTGGCATTGATGTTCTGAACTAGGAGTTTCTCTGAACATTTAGTCCAACAAATTGTTGGAAACAGAAGTCCTACTATTAAGATATTAGTGTATTATTTTGCAGAATTTTTTCTATGCAGATATATATGTATGTATACTAAGAAAACAGCATGCACACTGCTTTATAACCTATTGTTGTGTCCTTGAGCAATATCTTTTGAGCATCTTTTTACATTAATAAATATGTCAGTGCTGTTGTGGGTGGGGTTCCCCAGAAAACAGACACTGAGACAGAGATTTGTGTGCATGACATTAGGGTGTGCTCGTGAAGTCAACACCCACCAGGAAAGGGAAGAAAGTAGGATTAGGCAGAGGGAAAGTTAGACAGTGGGTGCAGTAGCCACCAGGGATCCAGCTCTGCAGATGGAAGGGCCCTGCAGAGTTGTCTGGAATTGAAGAAAGAAGGCTGGGTCTTTATAATCCTGCTGGAATACCCCCAGGACGGGATTAGGGTTACACTGGGAAGGCAGTAGACTTCAGCTGAGTGCAATTCCTAGAGACAGCTCACAGAGGACAACGGCCCACAGCACTCCAAGTATCTGGCAGCCTTGAAGGGAGATCTGGGCAGCACATCACCGAATCCACCACAGTTAGGGACACATTTGGCTCCAAATAACAAAAAATACAACTGACCCCCTTTCCTAACAAATACTTAATTTTTCTCATTTAACATAAAGTTTGCAGTAGATGACTGTTGGCATCAGCAACATCTGTCTCTTTTATTAGGAAAGCAAAAATCCTCAAAAGCCCCCAGGAGACTTCTCTATACATCTCAATGACTAGAACTGGACCACACGGCCACTCTTAACTGCAAGAGAAGCTGGGAAAGTGGGATCAGGATTGTCCTAATTTTGTGCCTAGAGCAGTGAACACTGCTGTCCTGAACAACATCTGGGTGCTGTTAGCACAGAAGAGAGGAAAGGATATTAGATCTGCGATTAACAGAGTCTGCCATAAGACAGACCTCTACCAATTTTTTTTGAATAATTGAATATGGATATAAGTTACTAAAACAGTCCCCATTGCTGGGTTTATTAGTCTGTTCTCATGCTGCTAGTAAAGACATATCTAAGAACGGATAATTTATAAATAAAAAGAGATTTAATGGACTCACAGTTCTACGTGGCTGGGGAGGCTTCAGAATCATGGTGGAAGGCAAAAGGCATGTCTTACGAAACAAGAGAGAATGAGAACCAAGTGAAAGGGGAAACCCCTAAACGCCCATCAGTGATACAGTGGATAAAGAAAATGTGGCACATACACACCATGGAATACTATTTAGCCATAAAAAAGGCCAGTTCCTGTCCTTTGTAGGGACTTGGATGAATTTGGAAACCATCATTCTCAGCAAACTGACACAAGAACAGAAAGCCAAACACCGTCTGTTCTCACTCAGAGGTGGGTGTTGAACAATGAGAACACGTGGACTCAGAGAGAGGAGCATCACACACTGGGGGCATTTGGGGGGGAACTAGAGGAGGGACAGTGGGGGGTGGGGAGGGAGGAGAGGATAGGAAGGGATAACATGGGAAGAAATGCCAGATACAGTATGCACTTAAAATAAATAAAATTTTTTTTTTAATCATCAGATCTCCTGAGACTTATTCACTACCACAAGAACAGTATGGGAGAAACTGCCTCCATTCAATTATCTCCCACCAGGTCCCTCCCACAACACATGGGAATTATGGGAGCTACAATTCAAGATGAGATTTGGGTGGGGACACAGCCAAATCATATCATTCTACCCCTGGCCCCTCCTAAGTCTCATGTCCTCACATTTCAAAACCAATCACGCCTTCCCAACAGTCCCGCAAAGTCTTTACTCATTTCAGCATCAACTCCAAAGGCCACAGTCCCAAAGTTTCATCTGAGACAAGGCCTATCAGTCTACAAAATCAAAAGCAAGTTAATTACTTCCTGGACACAGTGGGGGCATTGGGTAAATACAGTTGTTCCAAATGGGAGAAATTAGCCAAAACAAAGGGGCAACAGGCCCCATGCAGGTCCAAAATCTAGCACAGCAGTCAAACATTAGAGCTCCAAAATGATCTCCTTTGACTCCATGTCTCACATCCAGGTCACACTGGTGCAAGAAGTGGGTTCCCATGGTCTTGGGCAGCTCCCACCCCTGTGACTTTGCAGGGTACAGGCCCACTCCTGGCTGCTTTCACAGGCTGGCATTGAGTGTCTGTGGCTTTTCCAGGTGTACAGTACAAGCTGTCAGTGGATCTACCATTCTGGGGTCTGGAGGATGGTGGCCCTCTTCTCACAGCTCCACTAGGCAGTGCCCCACTGGGGACTCTGTGTTGGGGGCTTCAACCCCTCATTTCCCTTCCACACTGCCCTAGCAGGGGTCCTCCATGAGGGTCCTGCCCCTGCAGCAAATGTCTGCCTGGACATCCAGGCATTTCCATACATCCTCTGAAATCTAGGCAGAGGTTCCCAAACCTCAATTCTTGACTTCTCTGCACCTGCAGGCTTAACACCACATGGAAGCTGCCAAGCTTGGGGTTTGCACCCTGAAGCCATGGGACAAGCTGTACCTTGGCCCCTTTTAGCCACAGCGGCTAGGATACAGAACACCAAGTCCCTAGGCTGCACACCACAGGGGATCCTGGGCTCAGCCCACAAAACCATTTTATTCCCCCTAAGCCTCCGGCCTGTAATGAGAGGGGCTGCCGCAAAGGTCTCTGACATGCCATAAAGACATTTTCCCCACTGTTTTCATGATTAACGTTTGGTTCCTTGTTAATTATACAAATTTCTGCAGCCAGCTTCAATTTCTCCTCAGAAAATGAGTTTTTCTTTTCTATTGCATCTTCAGGCTGCAAATTTTTCAAACTTTTATGTTCTGTTTCCCTTTTAAAACTAAATGCTTTGAACAACACCCAAGTCACCTCTTGAATACTTTGCTGCTTAGAAATTTCTTCTGCCAGACATGCTAAATCATCTCCCTCAAGTTCAAAGTTCCACAGATGTCTAGGGCAGGGGCAAAATGCTGCCAGTCTCTTTGCTGAAACACAGCAAGAGTCACCTTTACTCCAGATCCCAACAAGTTTCTCATCTCCATCTGAGACCACCTCAGCCTGAATTTCATTGTCAGTATTTTGGACAAAGCCATTCAACAAGTTTCTAGAAAGGTCCATACTTTCCCGCATTTTCCTGTCTTCTTCTGAGCTCTTCAAACTGCTCCAACCTCTGCCTGTTACCCAGTTCTAAAGTTGCTTCCACATTTACGGGTATCTTCACAGCAGCACCCCACTCTACTGGTACAAATTTACTGTATTAGTCTGTTCTCATGCTGCTGATAAAGGCATACCCAAGACTGCATAATTTATAAAGAAAAGGAGGTTTAATGGAATCACAGTTCCATGTGACTGGGGAGGCCTCACAATCATAGAAGAAGGGGAAAGGCACATCTTACATGGTGGCAGACGAGAGAGAATGAGAGCCAAACAAAAGGGGAAACCCCTTATAAAACCATCAGATCTCATGAGACTTATTTACTACCAGGAGGACAGCATGAGGGAAACCACCCTCGTGATTTAATTATCTCCCATCTGGTCCTTCCCACAACACCTGGGAATTATGGGAACTACAATTCAAGATGAGATTTAGGTGGGGACACAGCCAAACCATATAAGTGGACATTGTTTTGTTTCCAACATTTACTATTATCCACTATGCTGCAATAAACATCCTTGTCAGCCTATATCTGCAATTATTTCCTCAGAATAAAATGCCACATATGTAATTTCTGAAAGAATGTACAGAAATGTGAAAGAATGTGCAGAAAGAATGTACCTTTTTAAGGATTTGATACTGATTACCAAGATGTACTTGAGAAGTCTACAAATTTGTTTCCAAGAGCAGTAAATTAATGGGCCTATTTTTCCTTAGATCCTTACTGACACTGGATATTAACATTCATTTTCATCAGTCTTAGATTCTAAAAAAGTACCTTGTTTTAATTTGCATGTTGATTACTTTTTATTCATATTCATTCAATTTTCGAATTATAGTCCAAAAATGGAGTTTATATGGTTTCAGCTTTTTGAAATTATTGAGAGTTTTCCTGTCTTTCTCTTGTGCTGTAAGGGTTAATCATAGCAGATCTGTAATTAGCCTGAGCTATTTGGATAAAGCTCCTGCTTGACACTGACTTCTGGTCAAAGCATGAAACATATTAATAGTGTCTCTACGTAGCTATGAGCCCTAAGAGTTTTCAGAGCAGTTTGATCGAGCTTGTCAGCGTTGTTTATTGATAACAATGACATGAAAGAACACCTGGTCTTGATGTGATTCCCCTCTGTGCCCCACAACCTCCTCCTCCTCCTCCCCAGGGTTCTGTTGGTTATGCAGCAGACCTGCAAAATATAAACCTCCTCAGCAAAGACTTCATTCTAGTCTCCCTGGTTCTGAAGGATTTTGTGCACACATTAGTGGTTCTGGTTCCAGGAGACATCTGGCCTGGGGCTACGGAGAGGACAGTGGGGGCCTGCACCTGGCCTCTCCAGACCCCTTGTGGAGTGTCTGTGGTGGTGTATAGCTTGATTTTTATGCTCTTCCGATAGTGGGTCCTTCCCCTGTAATAAAGTGTAGCCTTGTAAGCTTTGTCATTTTGGGTCCTGTGAGTCTTGTTTAGCAATTGAACCCTGTTTTTAAGGGCCACTATTAATGCAGCTACGTAGTCCATTTTTATCATTGTTCCAAGGGCACTAGACAAAAAAAGCTTACATGGTCTGCTATACATGCTTCTGTTCAGGAAGCTATTAGGTAAGGCTTTTAAATCGTACCATTAAGTGAGTCTCTATCTTTCGTATTTTAGCTTTATACATTTCAATGCCATTTTATTCAGGGTTTGTTTTTTTATCTCAGATTGTACCCATTTAAGTGTTTTAGTCCTCGGTTTCTCTGAATTTGGATCGGTTTTGTATACAGTGTTTTTCCCATTCTCTAACATTGATTTTTTTTGCCATTGTTCAATTCTTTTAAATAACATATAATTGATTTTTTTAAATGCAATCTAGGAATGTCTTTTATAAATATGGGAGTAGATTCCATTTATATTTATCTTTATAACTGCTACATTTAGTTTACTATGTTTCATCTTTTTAATGGTATTTTTAATGCTTCTTTGACATTTCTTTTGCTTTATTATTTTTTTCTGAGTATTTTCATTGCTTTTATCTTCTTCATGACTACAGAGAACATATATATTCATTTCAGGACTGCTAAAGATGACTAAACGTTCTGCGAGTCTGGAGAAGAACACATATGAGATGTTTTGAGAGAAAGAAAGATACCAGTCTACTAGGTCATGAGAAAATGACTCAAAAGCCAACTTACAGAAGTTTCCATTAGCCACAGCTGATATAATTTGAGCATCGATAGAGATAATTGCAGTGGGAGCCGGGCACAGTGGCTCACACCTATAATCCCAGCACTTTGGGAGGCTGAGGCGGGCAGATCACCTGAGGTCAGGAATTCAGACCATCCTGGCCAACATGGTGAAACCCTGTCTCTACTGAAAATACAAAACTTAGCTGGACATGGTGGAGGTGCACCTGTAGTCCTAGCTACTATGGAGGCTAAGGTGGGAGGATCACTTGAATCCAGGAGGTAGAGGTTGCAATTAGCCAAGATTGCACCACTGCACTCCAGCCTAGGCAACAGAGTGAAACTCTGGCTCAAAACAACAAAAAACAAACAAACAAAAAAAAAAAAAACAGGCCTAGCGCGGTGGCTCACAGCTGTAATCCCAGCACTTTGGGAGGCCAAGGTGGGCAGATCACAAGGTCAGGAGTTCGAGGCTAGCCTGACCAACATAGTAAAACCTGTCTCTACTAAAAATACAAAAATTAGCCAGGCATGGTGTCGTGCACCTGTAATCCCAGCTACTCAGGAGGCTGAGGCAGGAGAATCGCTTGAACCCAGGAGGTGGAGATTGCAGTGAGCCAAGATTGCACCACTGCACTCCAGCCTGGGTATAGAGCGGGACTCCATCTCAAAACAAACAAACAAACAAACAAACAAACAAACAGATTACTGCAGTCAACTGAATTACAGCAAGTGTGAGTCTGTGAGTACATAATATTACAAGAAGCACTGATTTTCTTTTGTTAAAAAAATCCATGTTTCCTTTAAAGAAGTTTATTTCACAGACTATTTAGAAAACTGCTGAATAAAACATTCAAGCAGAAAAACCATTTTTATTGTGACATATTTGTACATATGTATGGGGCATATGTGAGATTTTATTACATGCATAGAATATGTAATAATCAAGTCAGGGTATTTGGGATATCCATCACCTGAAGCATTTGTCATTCTGTGTTGGGAACATTTCGAGTCCTCTCTCATAGCTATTTTGAAATATACAATATACTGTTTAACTATGATCAGCCTACTCTGCTATCAAACAGAACTTATTCCTTCTATCTAATTGTATGTTTGTGCCCAATAATCAACCTGTCTTCATCCCCAACAACTACCCTTCCCATCCTCTGGTCTCCTCTCAACCTCCATGAGATTAACTTTTTTAGCTCCCACATGAGTGAGAACATGCAGTATTTGTCTTTCTGTGCCTGGTTTATTTCACTTAACATAATGGCTTCCAGTTCCATGAGAACAACAATAATTTTTAAAAGCATTCTGTGGCCTATGTTTCTTAAATTGTCAGAATTTTAAAAATGAAATGGTAACCTTTTAGTTCCTCTTCCTCTTCATTTGGCTGAGTTGAGCTCACCTTTTTTTTTTTTTTTTAGACGGAGTCTTACTCCGTCGCCCAGGCTGGAGTGCAGTTGCACAATCTTGGCTCACTGCAACCTCCACCTCCCAGTTTCAAGAGATTCTCCTGCCTCAGCCTCCCCGAGTAGCTGGAATTACAGGCATGTGCCACCATGCCCAGCTAATTTTTGTATTTTTAGTAGAGATGGGGTTTCTCCATGTTGGGCAGGCTGGTCTCAAGCTCTTGATCTCATGATCTGCCCACCTTGGCCTCCGAAAGTGCTGGGATTATAGGCATGAGCCACTGTGCCCGGCCAGTTTCCTCATTCTTTGTTAATAAAATCTTAGATTTAGATACAGATTATTTAGACTTTTAAAATTGCCTTTGAATGTTTTGTTTTTTTTTTTGAGACAAGGTCTCATTCTATTGCCCAGACTGCCATCTCAGCCTCCAGAGTAGCTGGGACTGCAGGCGCACACTACTACACCTGGCTAATTTTTGTATTTTTTGTAGATACGGAGTCTTGCCATGTTGCCCAGGCTGCTCTCGAACTGCTGGGCTCAAATGATTCTCCAGCCCACAGCCCTCCGATTAGCTGGGATTACAGGAGCATACCACCATACCTGGCTTAGTTTTCTTGATGTCTTGTTATTGTGGTATATGTTTTTACTAGATTTTTGTGAGGAAGTGGGCATCGATTATGTTTAACCTTAGTATCATGGCAATGCACAGCATCACTCAGAAGACTGGACTGCCTAGGCTCAATCCTGATCTTAGATAACTGACCTCCTTCCCAGGATTTTGGTTTTCTCATCTATATAATGAGGATAAGAAGTCCTCTCTGAGTTGTTTGTGGAGTGAATGGCTCAATATACCTATAAAGCACTTAGAACAGTGCCTGTCCCATGGTGCGTGTTTAATGCTTTTTAGCTCTCCTGAAATTGTGAAAGACAATTTGGCAGAACATAGGAATCTTCAGTTACAATGTTTTTCTCCAGAAAGTCTAGCTGTTGCTCCATTTTCCTCTGAAAGTGAATGTTGCAGAGAATTCTGAAACCAAACAGGTAGAGCAGGGTGGTTAAGAGCTCTGAGGCTGGACTGCCTTGGTTTGCCGGCTCTCCCGTTTACTGGATGTGTGACCTTGGACAAGTTACTTGATCTCTCCTGTAATGTTGGGGCAACTCATAGACCCTCCCTGTCATGGACCCTTTGCATTTGTGGGCCAAACCATCCTTCCTCCCTTTTACTTGTTGGTAAGTAAAACGCCAACCTTTTGATTCAGGTGGGACTTCCGATCATAGTAGCCCCATCCCCTGACCAGTAGCTCACTGCATTCTCTCCGCCACTGTGCTGGATTTAAGTGTTCAGCGCATAGCCTGAAGACAACAGGAGGCCTTCTCTGGGCAAACCGGGAGGGAGACTCTTTCTTCCTTCTGGGGCTCCCGAGCTAGGATTACGTGAACCTGGAGTTGCCGGGGCCGCGTCTGGAAGCCTGTCTGCAGTAGGAGAGGTTCAGGCTACCACACAGAACCAACTGGAGCCGAGCAGCTGGAGGGCAGAAGGGACCCCGACGACATCGGTTGAGTTCCTGCGTCCAGCCTACTTCCAGGCCGGCACCGCCACTTTATTGGGATGCTGGGTGGGTTAAATGAGAGAATTCGTGTAAAGCACCACGTATGTGTTGGACACAAGTCCTCAAGAAAAGATGATCTGTTTCCTCCTGCCATAATGATCGCGGGAGTTTTTTTCCTCGTAGTTAAAAATGGTTGGGCCTGAAGCAGTGGCTCACACCTATAATCCCAGCACTTTGGCAGGCCAAGGCGGGAGGATCACTTCAGGCCAGGAGTACGAACCCAGTCTGGCCAACATGGTGAAGCCCCATCTCTTACTAAAACTACGAAAATTAGCTGGCCGTGGTGGAAAGCGCCTGTAGTCCCAGCTACTCAGGAGGCTGAGGCAGGAGAATCACTTGAACCCGGGACGTGGAGGTTGCAGGGAGCCGAGATGGCGCCAGTGCACTCCAGCCTGGGCAACGAGAGTGAGACTCTGCTCAAAAATAAAAAAAATTAAAAAAAAAAAGTTTCCAGATGTGTGTACGTGTAGATAGCTGATTCTCCTGAAATGTGGTGAATTCCTTCAGTCTGCAGATACTGATCTTTCTTAAGCTTAGGACATTTTTTTCTAAAGCTCTTTCATGATTGCATCTCTTGGCCAGGAACGGTAACTATCTGTGTGTTGGTGCCGCATTCTCTGTTCTTCATATCTGTCATCTCTCTCATAATTTTCTCTCTTCTCCACCTCCAAATGTGGGAATTCCTCAGGGCTTGGACTTGGTGAAAGTATTAATTACAAGAGCAGTTGACTCCTGTTCCACCTTCCTGGGACATCCAAGGGACAGGGGAGGAATCTTAAGCCACCACCTGCAGCGAGCCCAGCCCTTTTCCACAGGCCACCAGTGGGGAATGCGTTTCTGCCTCATCCTGGTCCCCCATGGTCTTTCTAGCAGTGGTGCTGGCAGATATGTGCGATGTAGGAGTCTTCCTGCAAAGCGGGATGGCGCGGGGCAGAAGCAACTTGGCTCTCAGAGAGACTCCTGCTGTGCAGCCCAGCAGCTCCAAAGGCCACACCTGAGAGCTTGTTGGAAACACAGACCCTCAGGCCCCGGCCTGGACCCTTGAACCAGAACGAGCATTTCCACAATATACATGGGTGATTTGTGTGCACATCAAAGTTTGAGAAGCTCTGCTCCAGGGTGCAGGCTCAGTTTAACCCTTTTTTCATAATCAATTTTTTGTCTGCCTACAGTCTTTTTTTGAGACAGAGTCTCGCTTTGTCCAGCCAGGCTGAGTGCAGTGGTTCGATCTCGGCTCACTGCAACCTCTGCCTTCCAGGTTCAAGCAATTCTCCTGCCTCAGCCTCCCAAGTAGCTAAGATTACAGGCACGTGCCACCACGCCCAGCTAATTTTTTTCTATTTTTAGTAGGAATGGGGTTTCGCCATATTGGCCAGGTTGGTTTTGAACTCTTGACCTCAGTTGATCTGCCCATCTCAGCCTCCCAAAGTGCTGGATTACAGGTGTGAGCTACTGAGCCCAACCTCTCAAAGTGATTCTTTACAGTGAACACCCCCAACTCCTCACCAGACCAGATCACATAATACTGACTCTCTTTACTATTAATACCTACTTCATTTTTGTGTGATATTTTCCCTCAATATAACGTTATTACCATGAACAGGTCTTCAATGCCAGGGCACCCAGTAGTCACATATGCACAATTCAGCCTTCATTGAAACCTTAATTCTACTTGGGCTCTGTGACTGTGTCCTTTGGCTTGTCTCTCACTCGCAAGAATGCCAAGACATGACACAGCTGTGTCAGCAGCTTCTGTTTTGTTCTATCCATAAGAGTCACTGATTCGAATACTTTCCTCCAAGTTTAAAAAGTTAATTCATTTTGTTTCTACTCACAAACCTTGATATATTTTCTTCCTCCCACATTGGACCAATATTGCCCCCGAACAGTAACACAATATTCCTAACAAAGGTTACTGTACATCATTGACGGGGCTAATCTCACTTTATCCTCACCAGAACTCCATGAGGTAGATTCGAGTATTCCTTTTACCGATGAGGAAACTCGGGCTGGAGCAGTTAAGTGGGAGGTGGCTGCTCCTCTCTAGGAGACTTTACCATTCTCATAGCAAAATATTACTTTTACCCTGATGGGTGTGTGGAGAATCATTACGTTATTTTACTTTTGTGTTTGACAATTTCCATAAGGAAAAAGTACATAAAATCAAAATAAAGAAGTACTATCTGTAATAGTGGGCGACTGTCCAATGTCTCTCTCCTGATCTGACCTCTTCTGAGCTTCATCCAGATTTCTAAATCTAGGACTTTTTTGACCTCCTTCCTCTTGTGCACCTCACAAACATTGGAGGCCTAATGCACCTTTTATTAGCCCGTTCTCACACTGCTGATAAAATGATACCTGAGACTGGGCAATTTATAAAAGAAAGAGGTTTAATGGACTTACAGTTCCACGTGGCTAGGGAGGCCTCACAATCATGGCAGAAGGCGAGGAGGAGCAAGCCACATCTGACAAAGACAGCAGCAGGCAAAGAGAGAGCTTGCGCAGAAAAACTCCCCCTTATAACTACCACATATCGTGAGACCTATCACGAGAACAGCATGGGAAAGATGATTTCCCACGGGAAAAACCTGTTCCCCAGGATTTGATTACCTCCCACCAGGTCCTCCCACAACTCGTGGGAATTCAAGATGAGATTTAGGTGGGGACATAGCCAAACCAACCTAAACCTATACTCCTGCGATTTTCTCCCCAAATTGCTCTTTCCCATTTTAATTGACGGCATCATCACATATCCTGTGCTCCAATTGGAAATCCAGGAGTTGTTTTGGGTCTCTCCTCTCCAGCACCTCCTAAATCCACTCTGTCATCACGTTCTGCCAGTCTTAACCTCCAGAATATGTTCTAACTCCATTCACTTCTTTCTGCAGTGTCAGCCACCACCCTTGCCCAAGGCATCATCACCCTTTACATTGCCCTGACCCCCCAGTGAGCTTCCCAATTCTATCTGAGAGGGACCAGATGAACTTTTAAAAAAAAATTGCAGCTGGGCTTAGTGGCTCACACCTGTAATCTCAGCACTTAGGGAGGCGGGCAGGGGGAGTGCATTGCTTGAGCACAGGAGTTCAAGACCAGCCTGGGCAACATGGTAAAACCCCATCTTTACAGAAAAATTTAAAAATTAGCCAGGCATGATGGTGTGTACCTGTAATACCAGCTACTCTGGATGGTGAGGTGGGAAGATCACCTGAACCCTGGGAGGTCGAGGCTGCAGTGAGGCAGGATCGTACCACTGCACTCCAGCTTGGGTGACAGAGTGAGACCCCGTCTAAACACAAAAATAAAATTGGCTGGGTGTAGTAGCTTACGCCTGTAATCCCAGCACTTTGGGAGGCTGAAGTGGGTGGATCATAAGGTCAGGAGTTCCAGACCAGTCTGGTCAGCATAGTAAAACCCTGTTTCTACTAAAAAAATACAAAACTTAGCTGGGCATGGTGGTGTGCCCCTGTAATCCCAGCTACTCAAGGGGCTGAGGCAGGAGAATCATGTGAACCTGGGAGGCGGAGGTTGCTTTGAGCCGAGATCACGCCATTGCACTCTAGCCCAGGTGACAATGCGAGACTCTGCCTCAAAAAATAATCATAATAAAAAATAGTAGTAAAAATAAAATAAAATAAAAGTATAAATTGCACCTACTTAGTTAGAACCCTTCAATGACGTCCCGCTTCCCTTAGAATAGAATACATACTCCTCAGGGTCCCTTATGTGACCCTGGGTGTTCTGGCCTTAGTTCCTCTCCCATCTCATCTTGCATCACATTCTCTGCATTCCTCACCTCAACCAGATGCTCTGGTTCTCTTTCAGTCTGTTGGCTGCCCCAAGTTTTTTTTGAGACAGGGTCGCCCTGTTTCACCCAGGCTAGAGTGCCACGGTGCCATCTCAGCTTACTGAAGCCTCGATCTCCTGGGCTCGAGTGATTTTCCCACCTCAACCTCCCGAGTAGCTGGGACTACAGGCGTGCCACCATGCCTGGCTATTTTTTTTTTTTTTGTATTTTTTGTAGAGATGGGATTTCATCAAGTTGTCCAGGCTGGTCTTGAACTGCTGGGCTCAAGCAATCCTTCTGCCTTAGCCTGCAAAGTGCTGGAATTACAGGCATGAGTTACCATGCCTGGCCTTACATATTTCTTTTTCAGCACATCTTCAGTGCTGGGATTACAGCACTTCCCTAAGCACCGGATTAGAGCTGGTTTTCCCAGGCAATCTTTATAGTGCTGGATTCCATTTGTGGCAACCATCACACCATCACAGTTTGCAATTATATATTAACTTGTGTTTAAGGGTTAATGATGGCCTGTCATACTCTGAGGATAGAGAATATAAAGGCCTTTATGTCCAGCACCTAGCACAGTGACTGGCATATATTCTGTGTTCACTAAGCATCAGGTGAAGAACTGAATGTCTTTGTTATTTTCTTTTTTTTTGAGATGGGAGTCTCGTTCTGTCGCCCAGGCTGGAGAGCAGTGGCATGATCTTGGCTCACTACAACCGCTACCTTCTGGGTTCAAGCGATTCTTCTGCCTCAGCCTCCCAAATAGCTGGTATTACAGGCTTGCACCCTCATTCCCGTCTAATTTTTGTATTTTTGGTAGAGACAGGGTTTCACCATGTTGACCAGGCTGGTCTCGAACTACTGGACTCAACTAATCCACCCGCCTCAGCCTCCCAAAGTGCTGGGATTATAGGCGTGAGCCACTGCACCCTACCTGCAATCTTTTGAAGATGCCAAATAGTTTGAGTTTTTCTTCTGGCTCTGAAAGCAAATAATTTTCCTTTTTAAAATTATTTTATTTTATTTTTATTTGAAGATTGGCCAGGCTGGTCTCAAACTCCTGACCTCAGGTGATCCTCCCTCCTCAGCCCCTCAAAGTGCTGGCATGAGTCACCGCGTCCAGCTTGAAAGCAAATAATTTTCAGAAGCATTTCCTTTCTTTAAGTTCTCCATCTATTTCTTATATCCCACAGTATTTGTTGGTACACTCCAATTTGTTTTTTTTCTTAACTCATACAGAAATAAGGAAAGACCCTTCCAAACTCAGTGTGTCAACAAGACAGTGTGTGGGTTGCCTGTCGTCCCAATTTATATCCACCTGGGTACTGGTTCAACCCCTTGATAAATCTGAAGCCACTGAAGTGGACAAGTGGAAGGGCACAGCTTCCAGTTTTGCATTTTACTTTCCAGTTGGCTTTTCTTTATTGTACCTCTTTGTAGCCTGGTGGTGTCTCCTTCCTCTCATCCTCTCCTGTCTGATATGGATGCCATAGTACTAAGTGGAAGAGTTTTCCTGTCTCTATGGTTACCCTTAAGTGCCTAATGGGAAGAATATGCTCTATACTATATCAAGACCAGTCTCTCCTTACTTCCTGCCCAATTGATTACTGGAACTGATCTCTGTGTCAATGTAAAAAGACAGTGGGGGCTGGGCGTGGTGGCTCATGCTTGTAATCCCAGTGTTATGAGTAGAATTTTCGATGCTGCAAAAGAAGTACCACTCGAATATAAATTTCCTCAGCAAGGCAATTTACTTCTATAGAAGGGTGCAGCTCACAGATGGAACAATGGCAAGTGCACACCTGGACAAGGGAGGAAAAGGGGTACTTGTGCCCTGACAGGGGTCGCCCCTACTGCTGTGTCGTTCCCCTATTCCTATTGGCTAGGATTAGACCGCACAAGCTAGACTAATCCCGACTGCCTATTTTAAAGAGAGCAGGGGTCTAAGCTGGAGGGGCAGCGTAGGTGGTTTGGTGGGAAGGACAGTTACGGGCGGGTCAGCGCAGGTAGCCGGGGTGACCTAGGTCAAAGAAGGTGACTGGAGCAGGTGACTGAAGCAGATGACTGGGATGAGTCAGGACAGAGCCGGGGCACCAGAACAGATGTGAACTACTGATTAGGACCAGTGGGGAAGGTTGTTCACTGGAACTACAAGGAAGTTAAACTTTAAAATAGAGAATTAAAGAATAAGAGCTGAACACACTGACACACTGACTCTCTGAAGAGAAACTTGGGGTTCACTGTATCTAACACCAGCACTGTGGGAGGCCGAGGCGGGCGAATCACATGAGGTTGGGTTGGAGACCAGTCTGGCCAACATGGTGACACCCTGTCTCCACTAAAAATACAAAAAATTAGTGGGACATGGTGTTGCATGCCTGTGATCCCAGCTACTCAGGAGATTGAGGCAGGAGAATCATGTGAACCTGGGAGGCGGAGGTGCAGAGAGCTGAATTACGCCACTGCACTCCAGCCTGGGTGACAGAGCAAGACTCCATCACACACACACACACACACACACACGATGGCGGGGTGCAGCGCCTCACTCCTGTAATCCCAGCATTTTGGGAGGCTGAGGGGGGCAGATCATGAGGTCAGGAGATTGAGACCAGCCTGGCCAACATGGTGAAACCCCGTCTCTACTAAAAATACAAAAAATTAGCCGGGTGTAGTGGCATGTGCCTATAATCCCAGTTCCTTGGGAAGCTGAGGCAGAAGAATCACTTGAACCCAGGAGGTGGAGGTTGCAGTGAGCTGAGACCATGCCACTGCACTCCAGCCTGGTGACAGAGTGGGACTCCATCACACACACACACACACAAAGGACAATGGGTAGATGGAGCTGGAAACAGGCAACAAGGGAGCAAAACTCAGGAACAAAACTGCCTGCCTCACAGGCAAAATTGCCTTTCCTCCTGGGAATCGAGAGGTGAATGCCCAGTCCTCTGGCAGCTAAGGGCCTGAAGCTCGGAGTCAGAACACAGTTGGTGGAGCAAGAACAATGTACCTTTACAAAAATAAAAAAATCTTTCTTTTTTGAGACTGAGTCTCGCTCTTGTTGCCGACGCTGGAGTGCAGTGGCGCGATATCAGTTCACTGCTTGCTACCTCCGCCTCCGGAGTTCAAGTGATTCTCCTGCCTCAGCCTCCGAGTAGGTGGGACTACACGTGTTTGCCACCATGCCCAGCTAATTTTTTGTATTTTTAGTAGAGACGGGGTTTCACCATGTTGGCCAGGCTGATCTACGAACTCTAGACCTCAGGGGATCCGCTTGCCTCTTCCTCCCAGAGTGCTGGGATCACAGGCGTAAACCACCGCGCCTGGCCAAAAAAAAACCTCTTACTCCAGTTGCTCTCACGAAGGGAAGCCTGGGTATTCCACAAGGTGAAGTATGGATCTGCTTCTCTGAGTCTAACTTTATTAAACTTAAAATTATTTTCAAGGCAACTTACAATTTTATATGACATTGTCTGTCAATCTTTAATGGCTTTTTATTCTTTTCCTATAAGGGCATGGGAGATTTTAGTGAAGAGTTGTGAGGTATTTCACTGTGGGACTGTAAGATCCTATTTTTTCTTATCCTCTTTTAACAAAGTAATCTGCAGATCCACAGAATATTCATGAATGTGATTTTCTGTTTGCTTGACATCTGCTCCCATAGCTCTGTCAGTGAGGAATTCATCATTCCCAAAGCTTTCCATATGCTTTTCCGCTCTGCATTTACCCGTGCAATTTCCCCTGGCACAAACCCCCTTCATTTTTGGCTGCTAGCAACTTAGGAACAGGATGTTTCGACCCTCCCCTTGTTTTGAGCCTGAGGACTCTACACTGTGACTCCATGTTTCTAAGTCCAAACATTTAAATCAGAGTTCTACCAACTCTGGCCAGGTACAGTGGCTCACACCTGTAATCCCAGCACTTTGGGAGGCCAAGGTGGGAAGATCACCTGAGGTCCAGAGTTTGAGACCAGCCTGGCCAACATGGTGAAACCCCATCTCTACTCAAAATACAAAATTAATCAGTTGTGGTGGCGCATGCCTGTAATCCCAGCTCCTTGGGAGGCTGAGGCAGGAGAATTGCTTGAACCCTAGAGGCAGAGGTTGCAGTGAGCTGAGATTGTGTCACTGCACTCCAGCCTGTGTGACAAGATGAAAACTCCGTCTCAAATTAAAAAAAAAAAAAATTGGCCGGTTGCAGTGGCTCACGCCTGTAATCCCAGCATTTTGGGAGGCCAAGGTGGGTGAATTATGAGGTCAGGAGATTGAGACCATCCTGGCTAACATGGTGAAACCCTGTCTCTACTAAAAATACAAAAAATTAGCTGGGGGTGGTGGCGCGTACCTGTAGTCCCAGCTACTCAGGAGGCTGAGGCAGGAGAATCGCTTGAACCTAGGAGGCGAGGCAGAGGTTGCAGTGAGCCAAGATTACGCCACTGCAATCCAGCCTGGGCGACAGAGTGAGACTCCCTCTCAAAAAAAAAAAAAAAAAAAAAAAATGACATCTTCTTGACAAAATTTAGGCCTTCAAGATTTGTAGTCTCAGCTACTTGGGAGGCTGAGGCAGGAGAATCACCTGAGGTCAGGAGTTCAAAACCAGCCTGGCCAACATGGAGAAACCCTGTCTATAAAAAATACAAAAAAAAAAATTAGCTGGGCATGGTGACATGTGCCTGCAGTCCTAGCTATTCGGGAGGCTGAGGCAGGAGATTGGCTTGAACCCGGGAGGTGGAGGTTGCAATGAGCTGAGATTGTGCCACTGCACTGTAGTCTGGGCAACAGAGTGAAACTCTGTCTCAAAAAAAGAAAAAAAGAAAAGAAAAAGAAAAAAAAAGAAGCTCCTGCCTCGTGTGACCTTCCTGTGCTTTTTTGCACATCCTCTCTTGAAAGCCCTTTTTCATATTCTCCACCTAGAGAAATCCTACTTAATCTTCATGACCAAGTAAAAAGTCAGTTCTATGAAACTTTTCCTGATTCTCATCAGTGGCAATTTGAACTTTCTGAGCTCCCACAACATGCTGCTTTTCGCTCTGTTTAGCGCCTTTTCCTACCTTCAGTGATTTTTACTTGTTTATGCTCCTCTGCTAGATGGACAGCAGGGTGTTTTTTTTTTTCAGTCCCAACTAACTTCATTCCTGCCACCACCCACAAAGCAGGTATTCAATAACAGTTTAAATGTGTGTTTCCGTTACAGAAGATGGAACCCTACGAAGAAACTTCTCATATTCTGTATCTAAGTAGAATGTTGATAACTTTTGAACACGTTTCCTCTTAAAAACCGTGTACACCATGCTGTTCTCTGTATCTTTATCAGCTTCCCCCTTTCTCAAATATATTTGATTTTCAATCATTTTGCTTCATCAGTGGAATTGTCATCCTTTTTATCTTCTCTAGAATCTGTTTTATTTGCTTTTCACATT
The DNA here is from genome assembly GCF_049354715.1 of Callithrix jacchus. Taxonomy (NCBI): domain Eukaryota; kingdom Metazoa; phylum Chordata; class Mammalia; order Primates; family Cebidae; genus Callithrix; species Callithrix jacchus. The sequence goes on from NC_133524.1 coordinate 24,712,501, forward strand.
AAATGGAATTTGACTGTATAATTTTAAAAATCAGGTCGGGCGCAGTGGCTCACACCTGTTATCCCAGCACTTAGGGAGGCTGAGGCGGGAGGAGTACTTGAGCTCAGGAGTCTGAGACCAGCTTGGCCAACATACTGAAACCCTGTCTCTACCGAAAATACAAAAATTAGCTGGGCATAGTGGCACACACCTGGAATCCTAGCTACTTAAGAGGCTGAGACAGGAGGATCACTTGAGTCCAAGAGGCAGAGGTTGCAGTGAGCTGAGATTGCATCATTGCATTCCAGCCTGGGGGACAGAGCAAGAGCCTGTCTCAAAAAAAAAAAAAGTATTTCTCACAATAGGGGCATGGTTAGATAAATGACAGTATAATCACTAAAAATATTATTTTCAGGCTGGGTGCAGTGGTTCACGACTGTAATCCCAGCACTTCGAAAGGCCTAGGCAGGCGGATCACCTGAGGGCAGGAGTTCGAGACCAGTCTGGCCAACATGATGAAACCGTCTCTACTAAAAACACAAAAATTAGCCAGGCGTGGTGGTGCGAACCTGTAATCCCAGCTACTCGGGAGGCTGAGACAGGAGAATCGCTTGAACCCAGGAGGTGGAGGTTGCAGTGAGCTGAGATTGCACCACTGTACTCCAGCCTGGATGACAGAGCAAGACTATGTCTCCAAAAATATATTCTTTTAATAGAAATTGTAATGGCTTATGAAATTTCTAATATAATTTTATGTGAAAATACAGAATAAAAAACTATAATTGCACTGATTACAGTAACACTCTCCCCTCAGAGGCAGTTTTCTGTTGACTTCTTTTCCTGAGTATGGGTCACACTTTGCTGTTTCTTTTAGATAATATGCTGTAGCAACTCCGGACTCTGTATTAACCCATTCAATCCAGGGGGTGGTCGGTTTTGCTTTTGTTGTTTGATTTGTTGTTTAGTGATCTGCCTGGATTAATTCTGTGGCTTCTATTCCCCACCTCACTCTCTGCCATCCCACTACTCCCTGCAGTGTACAGCAACTGCTCAGTTTTTAAAATTCTTGTTTTTAAGCCTGGATTCACAGGGATCACTCCTGAGTCAGCATAGGTCAGCCAATGACTGGTCAAAAGTTGTGTTTAAAACACCTTGAACCAGCAAAGGTCTCATCCTCTGCTGATGAACATGTGTGACCTGGGGAATGCATTCAAGCTAGAGCAGTTTCCAAGTCTATTTATTCATTTTGATTGTGTTTGCAAGTCTTCACATGCAGGCAGGGATAAGCACCTTGCTAGGGCCCTTTTAGGTCTCTTCTTGGGTGCACACAGCCCTGCACATGATGAGCACGGCCTTCTGGACCACCAGGGATAAGTGGGATTTTATCAAGCCGATTTGGCTGTTACATTCCCAGGATCTCCCTGTTAAACGGCTCGCTGCTCTGTCTGCCTCTCTATTGCTAGCCCAAATCACTATTGAGACCTCAAGCTAGCTGCAATCTTGGCCACAGTGAGATAGGGGATTCGCCACACTCTACTCCAAATGAACTCAGCCCCCTCCCAAAGCCCTAGAACTTCTGTGACACAGAGCATGGGGAAAGGGATGTCGAGATGGGAGCAGCCCCAGGTTAAAACATCACAGACTCCCACTGTTCTTAAGGAGGGGGTCAGTAGATATCCTTGAATAAAGGCTCCTCAATTTGTTGTATGCCTTGGGTCAACTTCCAATCTTAAAATTTTTTTTGACAAGTTTGTTCAGTTTTGTCATTGCTTTTTAGGGAGAGGGTTTACTGAGCTCCTTGCTTGGTCTTCCTGTAAGCACTGCTCCTTAAACCATATGAGTCATAAAAATTAATTATACTGGCCGGGTGTGGTGGCTCATACCTGTAATCCCAGCACTTTGGGAGGCTGAGGCAGGAGAATTACTTGAGGTCAGGAGTTCGAGACCAGCCTGGCCAACATGGTGAAACCCCATCTCTACTAAAAATACAAAAATTAGCCAGGTGCGATCGTGGGTGCCTGTAATCCCAGCTACTGGGGAGGCTGAGGCACAAGAACCACTTGAACCTGGGAGGCTGAAGTTGCAGTGAGCTGAGATCGTGCCACTGCACTCCAGCTTGGGTGACAGAGCAAGCTCTGTCTCAAAAAAAAAAATAAACAAATTCATCCTTCTCTTAGGAGAAAGTGGGACCTTCCTTGCTAAGTAAAATCCCTAACGTAATGTCATCTTGGCAAAATATTAACTTCAGCCTAGAAACTAACTGGACCTGGAGGAGGAAGTCCTGTTTTGTAGACCAGAGTACCTGAATTAGCATTCCTGTGCTTTTTTTTGTTTTTAGAGACAGGATCTCACTCTGTTACCTGGGCTGTAGTGCAGTGGCGTGATCATAGCTCACTGTAGCCTCAGACTCTCGGGCTCAAGCCATCCTCCTGCCTCAGCCTCCCAATTAGCTGGACTGTTTTCTTTCAGTTATTCCTTAGGGAAGCTTTTTCAAGAGCATTCACGGATCACATATATTCTGTGAAAAAGAGCTCAGCTGTTTGGTTTGCAAACAAATGTTTGGTTTATACTGAGCTAAACAAAATAAAAATGAGTGAACAGCAGGACTTCTCGAAGCCTTTAATATGCTAATGTTAGTTGAGATTCTCTAAGAATGAGAAATATAGTGTTTCCCAAGATTACTGTGACCACTGAACACTTCCCCCAACAGAGCATTTCATGGGATTAATACTCTGCAGAAACACCCTTTGGTCTGTTCTGCTTGATATTTTCAGCCTGGATCACTGAGATGTTAAGGGAAGAAGTATTTGTTGACAGCTGTGAAAGCTGTATGCATCACCCTTCTAGACACAGGAGCAGTGGTAGTGGAAATGAATGGAGGGAAATTCCTTGGGGAGGCCAATTTTGGCAGATAGTCAAGCTCTCTAATACAGGTATTCCCCTCACCAGGAGCATTTCATTGGCAATATTCCAAGTTTCTGGTTTCTATTTTTAAGGAGGACCTTACCATGTGCCAGACATTAAGTCAGAGTCTCGGAAAATAAACACACAGTATTTGCCCTCAAGGAGTACGGTTAAGGGCGGGATGGAGAAGACAGTTCTAATCATGTGTTAGGGGAGATAAGGTCTAGGTATCCACAGGTGTTATGGTAAGACCAAGAGGACAATGTTAACCTGGGCCAAGGGGTTACAAAAAAAAACCCTGGCTGGGCACAGTGGCTCACAGCTGCAATCCCAGCACTTTGGGAGGCCGAAGCAGGCAGATTACCTGAGGTTGAGAGTTCAAGACCAGACTGACCACCATGGAGAAACCCCATCTCTACTAAAAATACAAAATTAGCCGTGCATGCCTGTAATCCCAGCTACTCTGGAGGCTGAGGCAGGAGAATCGCTTGAACCCGGGAGGCGGAGGTTGCAGTGAGCTGAGATTGCACCATTGCACTTCAGCCTGGGCAACAAGAGCAAAAAACTTCATCTCTGAAAAAAAAAAAAAAACAAATCTGACAGAGGCCATGATGCTCAGGCTGGTTCTTGAAGGCCAACAAAGGGTTAGCCAGGAATGGAAAAGGGGAAGCGTGTGTGCAAAGGCAGAGAGGCTTAAGAAAACATGGTCTATTCAGGAACTCCAATTAGCTTGCATAGCTGAAATATAGAACGTGAAACAGACTGAACGGGTACAAAGAGCAACGCATGCAAGGCCTTGTGTGGCACACACGCTAGGGAATTTGGATCTTATTCTCAGGGTGAAGGGAGATCAGTAAAAGGCTGCTGAATCTCGGGATCAGATTTACCTTTTGAAAGCTCCTTCTGGCAGCAATGTAAAAAGTCAATTTTGCCAAGGCAGGTGGATCACTTGAGGTCAGGAGTTTGAGATCAGCCTGCCTAGTTAACAAGGCAAAACTCTGACTGTACTAAAAATACAAAACCTAGCCGGGAGTGTCATCCCAGCTACTTGGGAGGCTGAGGCAGGAGAATCGCTTGAACCTGGGAGGCAGAGGTTGTGGTGAGCTGAGATTGCACCACTGCACTCCAGCGTGAGGAACAGAGTGAGACTCTGTCTCAAAAAAAAAAAAAAAAAAGTGGATTATGGAGGTAGATGATCAGAAAGCTCCAAAAGGACAGCAAGAACTATGAGAGTCCAAACTAGGACAGGATCGATGGAGAGGGCAGCGAGAACTGGATGAACTAAGATATTGGGGTTAAGTGGGGGAGAGGCATTCCCAGGTTATAAGTGAACAATCACAGGCAATGGTAGAGTCAGATAATACAGAAAAGGTAAGAGGCATGTTTTGGGGGAGGAGATGATGGATTCAGGTTTACACTTGTTCAGTTTGAAATTCCAACACAACACATGAGATATGGTTGGAACTCTGGGTTGAGAAATACAGATTTGATGGGTATCAGAATAAAAGCTGTAACCCGGGTGCAGTGGCTCATGCCTGTAATCCCAGCACTCTGGGAGGCCAAGATGGGTGGATTGTCTGAGGTCAGGAGTTCAAGACCAGCCCGTCCAACATGGTGAAACCCCATCTCTACTAACAATACAAAATTAGCTGGGCGTGGTGGCACCCGCCTATAATCCCAGCTACTTGGAAGACTGAGGCAGGAGAATCCCTCAAACCCAGGAGGCGGAGGTTGCTGTGAGCCGAGATTGCACCATTGCACTCCAGCTTGGGCAAGAGTGAGACTCCGTCTCAAAAAAAAGGAAAAGAAACCAGTTGTAGATGAAGCCATAGGTGTAGGTATGGATGAGGTAGTACAGAGTGTGTAAACTGAAAATAAAGCAGAGACAAAAACCCCAGGACACTGTGATCTCTCATCTGAATCACATCTGTCTGTTACATATGGAATTCGTCATTATGCTGCAATAAACATTTAGCTCGGTGCCTACTTACAAAGCATCATACTATATATGAGGGCACAAAGAGTGAAAGATCCTTTCACCCAAGAAGACTATGAACTAGCTGTGGAGAATCATGACCAATTGTTCTGCAAAATGAAATTAAATAGAACTGTAAGTGTGTTGAGTGTAGAAGAGGCAATTAATTCAAGGGAAGAGCTAACACAGCTTTCAGGAGGGGAGGGACATATTTGAGTTGGACTTTTCAAAATAAGTGGATTTTAACAAGCAGGGCAGGGGAAAGAAAGGCAAGTAATTTTAGGCTGGAAAGGAACACATGTAACGATCACAGTAGAATGGAGTGTAGGAAGTGGTGGGGAGAAAAAGGCTGGAAAGGTTGCCTGAGGCCAGGATCTAGGTGCTTGGGAATCCTGCTGAATGTTTCTTAGGTGTCCATTTGAAAGATGGCACACACATGCCTATGTATACCCAAAGCCTCCACCCAGTTCTGAATTTCAGAAATGCCTGTAAGACCAATGAATCAGAAACGCTAAAGGAAATCTAAAAATCACCAAACTAAGGCTTGAGGCTTGTAAATGCTTTTTCTCAGTTCTACATTTTTGTTTTGCAAGACTGCAAAACTCTGTGTTAGAACTTTAATTACTTGGCTTCATTATAAAATTTCCATTGCATATAAGAGTATAAATAATTTCACTCTAATGCTCTCATTTGAATCTGGCTGAAAGCATTGGCAGAAATCACATTTTCATGGCACTTCCTTGGCATGTTGAAGGAAAACAAAATATATTCTGCTAATCAAGTCATTAGTGACTTTGAAAGTGATGGATTAAATAAAAAAACAGCAAATAATCAGAGATGAAGTGTATTTTAAAGATTAAAAATATTTTATTTAAACTTTTCTTAATAAACACTTTTAACATTTTTTTTTCAATTTAAAAACAGAATGGATAGCATAAACATGTTTGAATAGATTATATCCACGGCTTGGGAAAAATTACCTGACAAAAATGTAAAGGCTTTCAAAACAGGTATAAAAGGCAAACCTTAAATTATTCTAAGATTTTTATATTGGCCCTAGGATTATTTGACTACTGGCCCAAAATGTACCTAAAGGTCAAAATATTTTTCTATAGACAAAGTATGCCCAAGAGGTACAGGGCATATACAAGTTAGGTAGAAAATAACCTCTCCCAATCACCTCACTGGAACATTCCTTCAAAAAGCAAACACCTAATCCTTACTATATACTGATTAATAACATCTTAAATGCAGTTGTTCCCAAAATGTAAAAAGAAAATCTAAGAATTTAAGGGAGAAGAAAGCTGATGGCATTCTCCCCAATGTTAGTTGTGTGATATTGAAGTTATGCAGTGTACTGAAAGGGTATGATTTTCCATGAATTTATCTATTCCAGTCTATGCCTAGTGAATATTTGACTTTATAAACTCTGGATAAACTAATTTTTAGGACTTCCATTTTTAAGATAAATCTCTTTTTAGAAGATATTTATTCCCAAACCAACTCTAAATATGACTGAACAAACATATGATCTCCAAAACCGTTCAGAATACGAAACAAAAATTAAAAACGTATAACAGGCAAACAAGAAAACTGGCACTAGCAGTTTTACTGCCATATAGCCCTCAATTATATCTGATTTACACTACTATCTATGTTGTGTTTTACTTTAAAACTTTAAATTATGAACTCTCAAAAGAGCTAGTCTCCTCTGAGATAGCTTATGAACTGAAAAAACAATTTATATTATAAACTGAAATGTTATGACCTACACCCACATATACATATATAAAAATAGTCCCACTGAACGTTTGACATGTTTAGATTACGCAGCTCAAATAATCTGTTATAAAATATTTTAAAGCTTAGTTTCATGTAATTAAGACAAAACTCCATTTTTACCACTTCTCCCCACACAAAGTGTGTGTCCTTTACTATGACTCGAACAGACTTCCCAGAATGAGGTGTCTAAAGGTGCTGCTTTAGAAAAGATAAGTGAAGGGCTCAGTCAATATTTCACAAATTCTATTAACACTCACACAGAGCAGAGTAATGAGAACACAGAAAGCTGTCTCCAGAAAAGCTAATAATTCTATTAGTTACGCTTTGCTTTTTAAAAACCAGTAGCATTTCTTCCAACACAAAACCTTCAATGTGAAAAACTTGCATTTTATAAAAAGGTTTTAGTGCAAGGATTTTCTTTAAAATCAAAACTTAGAAGGCCAAAGACATGGGAGAGAACAAATGGTTCTAATTAGGATGCAATTAATGAAGATCAGCTATTTTTGTGAACTCTGGCATTTAAAACGTAAAGTGAAAATAACACGCATAAAGGTCCTAACAGTTAAACTGTATATATTCAAATCTCTTACTGATTTTTTAAAAACTGCTTTTTTGAGTGTATACAATGTATATAAACAAAAATAATTCCAAATGAAGCACACACAAAATAAACTTGAAAAAACTGCTATGAAAAAATTCTCCATACTTTAGTATAACAAAAATAAATCTCTTGCAGCAATTAAACCATAATTTTAAAAGGGAATGTAAGTTAATCACGGATTTAAAATAACCTAAATTAGAACTACATATAAACAGAGTTTTCTCATACATTCAGAACCCAAGCAACAGCAACTATTCTTAAAGCTCAAAACTGATCACAGCTAACATCAGGTCCGACGTGCCTTACGTGAAGCTGAACCCAGAGTTAGTTCAAGTTAAGATTTCACCAATTTTACAAAACATCAACTTTGATCCTGGCCTGTCTTTAAAATGGAAGACCAAGAATACTCAAATATTTGCCCAGATGTCACCCTAACTAGGGCCATGAAGTCATACATAAGTAATTAAAGAGAACCACCACTATAATGTAAAGCCTTTGATTTGGATACCTGGTCTGATGGCTCTTTCTTGGTCTTTTCAAGCAAAAGACATCAATGAGGAAAATAATGAAGACGTTATTTTAAAGCAAAATAGCACACATACAAAGCCACTAAACTAATGTAGAAAAAAATTTAATTGGCTAACTTATTCCTAGCTTTCAAAAATACTTTTTTAATGCAGAAAAACACTTTTACCCATATTACCATGGGAAACAAGACACCTAATTTCATGTTTGGAAAGTGTAAGTAAATGATAGAAATAGTTAATGAAAATTTAAGTCTCATACATAAAATAAGATTATCATTGATTTCTGAAATCAACGCCAATGGTTTTCTTTTTCAAAAGCTACTTGCGTACCTGTTTTCTTAAACCCAAATGCCTCCAATTTTGGAGTTTGAAGATCAGGTTTAATCTCATAGTATACCTAGTAACTGCAAAAAACAAAAACCCAAAAACCAAAGTCTTCACATTTCCATGACTTCACACTTGCATTTTATGTTCAATGGTGGCAGCAGCAAAAAAAAAAAAAAAAAAAAAAAGTGAAACTAGAAAATTTATACATCAGCAGCCATATAGAAGGCATTGCAATATTGCACCAATATCCTAAGACCTGGCAAGTTTTGCCAGAGTAGATCTAGTCTGTATCAGATATAGACTACTCATGAGAAAATGACATCAATTTCAATGATCCACTCCCAGGTTATTCTTGCTTAACTTTGTCAACTATATTCTTTCCTTTGCATTTAAAGAGTTGAAAGGTGCAACTAATCCTGTAATACTTACTATAAATGCTTTTAAACAGCTATTCTTGATCCATTCTGAACTTCGTGTTAGTAACCTTCATGCTAGTAGCTTTCAGTAAATGAAACGAAACCTGAGGGCTTACATCCCTAGTCGCTGGATATTTTGTACAAAATAAACAAGTAGATATAAACAGTAACATTAGAATTCTATGTCTTATCTCTAAGTCAAAACTGAGCTCAAATTTTCTAAGTTTCTACCTTCCATTCAATAACAAATGCAGCAGCCTTACTGAATGTCAAAAATGGGAGTTGCACTTACTTTTAAGGGGCCTTGATTTAGGAGTCTGGTATTACCTAAATGCTCTTTAAAAGTGCTTGCATGCTGCAGGGTCAGAACTTGTCATATACCACTCTGATTCTCACTAAAAACAGGGCAATGTTAAACAGACTGCAAAGAAAAACATTTTCAAAAAGAAAAGACACACATCGACAAACAACACTAACATTTACTTTTGAAAATAAAATATAAAATGTTAATTTTCATACCCATACATGCTTCAGAAATATAAGTTCAAATATTACTGAATCAAGTATGGACTGAAGATAGGCTACTCTGATAGCAAATGAGGACTCCAGTTATTTTAACTTTCTAAAAATGTTAACACATGAAAAGACGTTACATCTAAAATTCAACAAGTATGGCGAACTGTGTGTGCAAGTGCACTAGCTTAAAAATACAGAATCCTAACCACACATAAAAGGGATGTGCCTTGTATATTTATAGGTTGTATGAGAGTATGAATATGCTTTCACTAACACAATGCGGATAAGAGAAGGCAGCTTAGAAATAGTGTTTTGAATATAAAAAGTTAATTTTGTAGAAAATTTATATTTTTGCATTTTCAGCAAAAAGCCATGCAAAAAGGTCAAGAGTTTTAAATTTTTAAATAATAAAACCAAAAAGTTTAACAGACTGAAATACACTGAAATGTTGAAAAAGGTTTCAGATAGAGATAGGGACTGAAATCACATCCAGTGACACTTATCGGGTCTTCTCTTAGAGGATGCATGACTCCTACGCTAACATCTGAAAGAAATGTTTAAAGCAGAAAATCAATTTCCCAGATAAGTGGAGCATTCTATTAAACTGCTTCTGGAAGTAGTTTCAAGAGCTAGCACTTAGAATTAACTTATTGCGTGAGTTTGAGGCCACTGAAAAGAAAAATAGGATGCTAGCACAGAATGAAAAATTCTTACAATGTTAGACCAATGGCTTTGATAGTAAAATTGGTGAGGTTTTGCTTTATGTTTTAATTAACTAATTTATTACAAACAAATACTTTGTTTGCCTTTTTTTTTTTTTTTTTTTTTTTTTTGGGAGACAGATGTCGTTAATTGCAACGCCTGACCTCATCCAGTACATAGTCCGGAAAATGCAGGTTGCATACTTGTAAACCATCCAGCTTGCATGGCATCCGAGGGTACTCATCTTCCTTCCACTTGTTTTCATCAGGATCAAAAGTGAGAATGGAATCGCTGTAATGACCATTATAACAAAGGCCTCCAAGAACCATTATTTGTTTGTCCAGCACGGTCACACCATGGCCACTTCTACCAATCGGCATGGATGCCAAGATGGTCCACTGATCAGTCTCTGGGTTGTAGACTTCGGTAGAAGGGCATCCCTGAGATTCGAAAGAGGCCCTTAAGATCACACAGACGCCACCAAAGACATAAAGCTTGCCATTGTAAGAAATCATTTTGTGAAAGCATCTTGCGTAATTCATCTTGCTCTTATTCTCCCAACAGTTGGTAACTACTTGAGTTCTCCTGGTCCGTTGTTCTATGGTCCCTTCTTTGCTGGGGTCAAACACGCACACTTGCTTGGAGGTGGAAGATGAGGTGATTCCACCGGTGATAAACAACTTGTTATTGAGCACTGTCCCCTCATGTCCGTATTTGTTAACTGGATAAGGATCCACAAATTCCCATTTATCATTGGTGATGTCATATCTCTCAGTTGAATAGAAAGTCTCATCTCTGGTTCTGCCTGCTACGGCGTAAATAAATTTCCCAATAACACCAACAGCAAATTCAGAGCGTGGTACGGACATATCTGCCATCTGCAGCCAGGAGTTCTGTCTCGGATCATACCTGAATACTTTGGAAGAAGCATGGAATTCACCATCCGGGCCCAGCTCTTCCCCGCCTAACAGGAACACAAAATTATTAACAATAGCAAGGCAGTCAGGTCGCAGAGGTACTTGGGGGCCTTCTAGCTCCCACCAGACTCTTGGTTTCTTTAAGAGAAGTATTTTACTGTTAACCATGCTATGTCCAATCATTCCTCGAAATACTGTAGTTTGCGGTTTTGCAGAACGGATGCGGCTTGACTTCATATCCAACAAAGGCTGCTGGTGAACATTCTGAAAGTAATTCAATGCTTGGTCAACTTCATAACGGAGCTGTCGGGAGTATCTATAAAATTCTGATGTCTTAACCTAAGAACACAAGAAAAAGAATTTGACCAAAGTAAAAAGCATCAACGGCAAACAAATTATCAAATCCCACTAACATGATCATCTTAGGCTCACTTTACTAGAACTGCTTTTCCTGCTAAGATCACTTACTTTCTTTTGTTTTCTAAAAGCTTTTTTTTAAAAAAAAAATCACATATTTTTAAATTTGTAATGATATGTACATTCCCAACCTTTTAAAAGTAAACAACAATTAGGTACCTATATGTCAAGCTGTGGGCTACAAGTAGGGGGTATGAGGACAAGTACAGTCTTTCAAAGTACAGGAAACCATACCACAGTTTTCTTAACCACAAGTAACACCACAAAGCCGTGACTGAATCATTTGGGGAGCTAAGTTAGTGAAAATTTAAATACATGTACAATTTCAGGTTTTTGACATAAAGACTTGGTCTGATATCAACTCCGGTAAGAATTCAGGCCTGGATGCAGTGGCTCATGCCTGTAATCCCAACACTTTGAAAGGCCAAAGTGGGCAGATAACCTGAGGTCGGAAGTTCAAGACCAGCCTGATCAACATGGAGAAACCCTGTCGCTACTAAAAATACAAAATTAGCTGGGCATGGTGGCGCATGTCTGTAATCCCAGCTACTCAGGAGGCTGAGGCAGGAGAATTGCTTGAACCCAGGAGGCAGAGGTTGCGATGAGCCAAGATCATGCCATTGCACTCCAGCCTGGGCAAGAAGAGCGAAACTCTTGTCTCAAAAAAAAAAAAAAAAAAATCAGCAAATATTAGGTCAAATTTTTAAATTTTTATTTTAAAATTATTTTTATTCTCATGCCTATAATGCCAGCACTTTGGGAGGCTGAGGTGGGCGATCACCTGAGGTTGGGAGTTCAAGACCACCCTGACCAACATGGAGAAATCTCTTCTCTACGAAAAATACAAAATTAGCTGGGCATGATGGTGCATGCCTGCAATCGCAGCTACTCGGGAGGCTGAGGCCGGAGAATCCCTTGAACCTAGAAGGTGGAGGTTGCATTGAGTCGAGATTGTGCCATTGCACTCCTGCCTGGGCAACAAGAGCGAAACTCTGTCTCAAAAAAAATTATTATTATTACTATATATTTTTAGAGATGGGGTCTTGGTGTTGCCCAGGCTGGTCTTGAGCTTCTGGCCTCAAGCGATACTCCTGTCTCAGCTTCCTGAGCTGCTGGGATGACAGGAGTGAGCCACTATGCCTGGCAAACATTTTCCCTTTTGCTTTTGGAGCTGGAGCTAACTAATTATGATGACTACCAAGATTGGCCAGGTGTGGTGGCTCATGCCTGTCATCCCAGCACTTTGGGAGGCCAAGGTGGGAGGATCACTTGAGACTGGGCAACAAAGCAAGACCTCATCTCTACAAAAACAATAAAAATTAAACTAAATTAAAATAAAAGCACTTTTGGCCAGGCGCAGTAGCTCATGCCTGTAATCCCAATGCTTTGGGAGGCTGAGGTGGGTGGATCATGAGGTCAGAAAATTGAAACCATCCTGGCCAACAAGATGAAACCCCATCTCTACTAAAAATACAAAAAATTAGCCAGATGTGGTGGCACACGCCTGTAGTCTCAGCTACTCAGGAGGCTGAGGCAGGAGAATCACTTGAATCTGAGAGGCGGAGGTTTCAGTGAGCTGAGACTGCACCACTGCGCTCCAGCCTGGGAGACAAAGCGAGATTCCATCTCAAAAAATAAAAATAAAAAATAAAGCACTTTTAAGTATTGTGCTAAGCGCTATAGGGAGAAACAAAAATAAGTATAAGATGTGAACCGTTTCCTTAAAGAACCTAGAATGTATGTGGGAAAGTGAAAACAAATACAAATTTACCAATAGGTAAGTAAGTCAGTGACAATTAGGTATGAAGCCAAACAGCACATCTGCGAGTACTGCAGAATTAGAGATATAGAATATATTAAACTTGCCCAAAACATTCAAGAGAAACTTTGTAGAAGACGTAGGAAGTTGGAGACCAAGCAGAAAAATCCTGTATCATAATAAGACAAGGATAAGAGGGTCTTAAATTTGGAAAATAGGAATTAGTATAGAGATTAAAATCTATAGACAACCATGAGTGATTTGAAATAGGGTGAAAGAATGAAGACTCAAATGTGATTTGAGCATTTAGACTTAAGGTGATACAGAATGTGGTGATATCAATAAGGGAAAACAGGGAAGATGAGCTGGTTTGGGAAAGGTATTCATTCAACTTCATTGGTAGGGTGCTGAGGAGGAAATGTCTAAGAGCCTGTTGGAAATCTGGGATGACAGCTTGGGAGGGAGTCAAAACCAGGTATATACATTTATGAGCTTCCTCCCTTTGCTTCTCCTCTTTTTCCTTTCCTCCTTCCTTTCTTTCTTTACCACATTCATTACTTTATTTCTTGCCTTAGCCCAAAACAGTGTTCAAAACAAAAAGCATGACAAATTTGTTTTAAGTATTTTGTTAACTGTATTCAATATAACTAATTTCCTTTGTAATGTCAGGCATTTTATCATTAAAATCGTTATTTTGAGAAGTGGTCCTTCCATGAGCTTCACCAGATTAGCAAAGCAGTAAATGGCACAAAAAAGGCTGAGAAACCCTTGTCCAACTTCGTAAGACAGAAAACTAACACTGGCCAGGCACGGTGGCTCATGCCTGTAATTCTAGCACTTTGGGAGGCTGAGGCAGGCAGATCACCTGAGTTCAGGAGTTCAAAACCAGCCTGGCCAGTACGGTGAAACCCTGTCTTGACTAAAACTACAAAATCAGCAGAGCATGGTGATGCACGCCTGTAATCCCAGCTACTCAGGAGACTGAGGCAAAAGAATCGCTTGAACTCGGGAGGCAGCAGTTGTAGTGAGTTGAGATCACACCACTTCACTCCAGCCTGGGTGACAGAGTGAGACTCCATCTCAATGGAAAAAAAGGAAAAGAAAAAGAAAAGAAAAACCTAACATTGTTACTGCACTGGGTGCTTTACATGTGCATCTCACATTAATTTATTCCTCCTGTGAGAGTGTGATAACCATCCCTGTTTTCCTGATAAGAAAACTGAGGCTTAGAATGTTAAGTAATTTGTCCAAATTGTTTACATAACTAAAACCGGTAGAGCTGGGATCTGAACCTTAAATAAGGACAATTTTACTTCAAAGCTCATATAATTTCCAGAAGGTTACAACACAGCTTCCATTACTCTTTAGAAAAATTTTTACATTATATACTCATTTATTAAAACACTTAACATGTTCAATGAATGAGCCTAATGACCCCTCTCAAATAAAAGACAACATAATTGCTCTTAATAAAAAAATCAATTGTATGAATTACAGTGATTGGGCATCCAGCCCAATTCTTCCTACCACAAATAACTCTGGAAAAATCACAGCAAATGATGAATACTAGTAAACAAGTAATTTCAATAAAACAAATAATATAATAAAGGAAAAAAGGTGAGAATAACCTAAGATCTTCTATTTTACTACTTTTACTTCATACATAAAAAGTTAAAGTGGGCTGGGCATGGTAGCTCACACAAACAGTTTTGCATTCTTTTGTGTATCATATTTATAAACAGAAAGAGTTCTTGCCATTCAAAAAATGGTTCTCCATCAAAATGATTTTAAAAGCCCAGGAGTTCAAGACCAGCCTGAGCAACATGGTAAAACTTTGTCTCTACAAAAAATACAAAAATTAGCTGGGTGTGGTGGTGCACGCCTGTAATCCCAGCTACTCAGGAGGCTGAGGCAGGAGAACTGCTTGAACCTAAGAGGCAAGGGTTGCAGTGACCCGAGATCATGCCACTGCACTCCAGCCTACATGACACAGCGAGACTCCAAGACTCCGTCTCGAAACAATAGAATCCCCACCCCGCAAAAAAAACAAGAAAAAAAAAAACGAGAATTTCTTCACATATTCATTTTCCATTCATTTCTTCTATAAATTGCCTAATAGTGTGCCTTACCTAATCTTCTCATCTTTTACTTAAAGGAGCTAGAAGGCAATACTCCAAAAATCAACAAGAATCACAAACCTCAAATTAAATATTTAAGTGCCTACTGTACACATCCAGTGGTCTGAGAGGTACACAGGTTTTCAAATAATAGAATCCTGTCCAGCATGGTAATTAAGCACCATGTCTGGTGATTAAGGATCCAATTTAGGAAATTTCTGACTTTGGCACTCATAAGCTGTGGCAGTCTTGGGCACATAGGTAATTATCTTTAAGCCCATATCCACAACTGTATTACTGGGATAACACATTCATAACCCTATTACAGGAGAGAAGTGAGATTATGTGAAATGGATTCAGTATGGTGCCTGTCATGTGGCAATGTGCAAAAACTATCAGCTGTTACTAGCTATTATTAATGACCAGGGGATATTTGTGAAAGTGTCACTCAGCTTTAATCAGTGCCTCTGATGACATCCTTTTGCCTGTGTAAAAATTTAGTGTTTAGAAGATAGAGGAGAAATGAGAGAAACTGTTACTTCAGACCTAATCCTCACTAGTGAAACATGATTGGTAACGTGCAAATGGGAGGAAGCTTTAGAGAAAGCAGCCATGTTGTTTGGAGATCAAGAAACAAAGGAAGGAGAATGCTGCACATATTGGATAGGCAGATTTCAAGTTTTTCAAAGGAAAATTAGGATCAATTCCAAGATCAGAAACTGTGTAAGGAAGCTCAAGAAGGCTTGGAAGCTCTCAAAAGCATAATGCTGACTGCATAATTGCAAAATACACTGATAAGAGGAAGAAAAGGGGAAAGTATCTAAAAACTCTGATGTGCTGCACAGAGAGTTTTCTGGAATTCAGATGTTAAAAAACCACTTACAACAGATGGTAAAAATTGGGCACAAAAAGCAAGTATTATAACGAGTGAAATAAAGCTACAAGAACATGGTGAATAAGGCTAAAGCCTCAGGATGAACCGTGACTTTACAAAGAGATATGGAATAAATGGTATTTTATATGTTAAAGAGTGAACCCCACCCCCATTGGGTGGTTAATATAATATTAACAAATAACAAAGAGAAATAACCCTACTCCTATTTTATTTCCATTCTCAGCTAATAATGACTTATTCTTTCCAATCTGAGGATTAAATACAATTACTAAGAAGAAACTTAAATCCAAGACGCTTGAGAACAAAAAGAAAAACTAGCTAGTTATTCTCACCAAGTTCAAGTCATTCGAGCTCACAAATCATGTCCTGGGATCCTGAGGCTTCGTAGATAAGGCTGCATAATTGCCTTCTGCAATCTGTGTGGAATCGTGATGAATGGGACAGGACTAGAAGCCAGACAGATTCCTAACTACAGACTGGTTAGCCTGAGGTAGATCCTGTGTCACTGAAAAACAGCCCTTGAAAACAAAAAAGCGCCCCACACTTGGAGGCAGCATGAACTTACTGGGTAATGCCAAGGCTGACCCAGTTTCCTGCTGAATTTTTGATGATGTAACAGCACTGACAGAGAATGAGAGAACCTATGACTTCAGCAAAGTAATAATCAACAATGTCTACTCATAAAGAAAAGAGAAACACCAGGGACTCATGAGCCACGTGAAGTTCAGTAATAACTGTGTGTTAATACATTTGGAGGGTAGGGTGAGGTGACTGGAAGTCCATAGTTTTTATCAGGTGCTCCAGGGACCCAAGAACTCCAAATGTAAAGCTTTAACTGACTATCCTCAATATGACCTGAAGTGATATGGCAGCCATAGGAGCTAACAAAACTGTAAACTAAATTAAAAGAACAGATAATCCTGGCTGGGTGCAGTGGCTGACACCTGTAATCTCAGCACTTTGGGAGGTCAAGGTGGGCACATTACTTGAGATCAGGAGTTTGAGATCAGCCTGGGCTGGGAGCTGCAGTGGCTCCGGCCATTTGTCCTGGTGCTTAAGGAGATCAGCCTGGGCAACATGGCGAAATCCTGTCTCTAAAATAATAATAATAATTAATAATAATAATAATACAAAAATTAGCTAGGCGTGGTGGCATGCACCCGTGCTCCCAGCTACTTGGGAGGCTGAGGTGGGAGAATAGAATAGCTTGAGCCCAGGCGGAGGTTGCAGTGAGCCATGACAGTACCACTGCACTCCAGCCTGGGCAAAAGAGACCTTGTCTAAAAAAAAAAGAAAAAAAAGCGAAGCGAAGCGAAGAGAAAGAAAACAGACAATCCAACCCTCTCCATTCAGGCAAAACCACAACCAAGACAGTGTTCAGTTGTAACACTATACTATTAAACATTGACAAACTGGACCACATCTGGAAGACAGTGAAGGAATCCAAAAGGAGAACACGCTCAAATGGGTGAGGAATGTTTCAATACAAGAGAAGACTCAGAAAGATGGCAACTATTTTCAAGACCAGTAAGTGAAGTTAAAAGGGATCTTACACCAATATAAGAAAAAGTTCTGTAGTAAGAACTGTCAAAAGAATGGATGCTCATTGCATTACTGTTTGTAAGAGCACAAAAACTGGAAATAACTCAAATTACCTATCAATAAGACATTGGTTGGATAAACTCTGGTATATACCATGTGCAGCTGTGAAAAAGAGCGAGGTTAATCCATATGCACTAACACAGATATTCAAAATGTTAAATGACAAAACTGCAGAACAAAATGTGTAATATTCTCAAAAAATAAAAACGGACTGTTTTGTAGTCAGCTGCATATGTAGGAAAAAAATGTAAGGCTGGGCACGGTGGCACGCCTGCAATCCTAGCACTTTGGGAGGCCGAGGTGGGTGGATCACCTGAGGTAAGGAGTTCAAGACCAGCCTGGCCATCATGGTGAAACCCCATCTTTAAAAAATTTAATTAATTAATTTTTTTAAAAAGTCTGTATACACAGAAAATGTATGGTTACCAGTGAGCTCTTGGGGACTTGCCCTTTTTCGATTAGATACAGGTTGGTCTTGGGATTTTTCTTTTTACAAGGACCATATCTCTGCTTTGTAATAAGAAAAAGGTTGGCCAGGTGCGGTGGCTCATGCCTGTAATCCCAGCACTTTGGGAGGCTGAGGGAGGAGATCACCTGAGGTCAGGAGTTTGAGACCAGCCTGGTCAACACGGCGAAACCCCGTCTCTACTAAAAATACAAAAATGAGCCAGGCGTCATGGTTGGCACCTGTAATCCCAGCTACTTGGGAGGCTGAGACAGGAGAACTGCTTGAACCCAGGAGTGGAGGTTTAGTAAGCCGAGATCACACACCTGCACTCCAACCTGGGCGACAGAGTGAGATTCTATCAAAAAAAAAAAAAAAAAAAGCGTTACGGATATGTATTTCCCCCAAGTCAAGGACTGTTAGCTCCCAAAGTCAGTGAGCATCCTGTCACTGGAGGCAGTCCAGGTGTGACCGTCTATCAGGAGCGCTGGAGAGGGATTCCAGCATCCCATGAAGGACTAGGACAAATGCCCTTAACAGCCTTCCTTCCTTCTACCTTCCAACTTCAGGCGCTTGCCAATATCATCAAATTGGAGTCATTTACTAGCCTTTCACTTTACACCCAATCTTCTGGTCTCTCTGTCCTCTCCCCATTCATTCTATTGTGCTCCTTTGAAATCCGGGTTCGAAAGAGTTTACGAGAAATCACTTCAACTCTATGTTAAAGTCCAAGTCAAAGCTACATATCTTTATCTAATTTGTTTTACTTCTAAGCCCCCAATAATGGAAGACGCCTTTTGAGACAGCTGACTGTTCCATCAAAGAAATTTATCTCTTATTTCTCTTTACCAAGGCTAGTTCTAGGTCTGCCCTGCTCTTTTCCCAAAGCTATTCACTGCTGTGATTTGCCTCTAAAACCACACATCATTAAGCATAACCAGTTTCTTCTTTCATTATAGAAATGGGAAATTAATGCCTCTCTGATAACCCTGGACAAAGCAATTACAGATATACTCAACTTTGAAACAAAAGGCATAGGGCTGAAATCTTCTATGTGAATGGAAAAATTTAAAACACATTAATGATGGGAGCTATCCAAAAAGAAACACGTGACTCATCTTTCCATAGAGAAGGCACTTCTCCCCTCCTTCATTCCTCACATATCAGTTTAACTATCTGTGTATCAGGTGTTCTCTAAGAGGTATGAAAAGAATGACATATCTTTCATGTTCTGAATAACTTTCCTTTGCCTTTTGTAGGATTAAATAGCTGTCATTTTTTTTTTTTTTGGTCATGTTTTAAAGCTTGGAAAGAATACATTACCACTTTTCTTGCTTTGATGCTTTAAGAAATTGTATTATGAAAAACATTTTGTCCTATTCTGAATATATTATATAATTATATATATATGATTTCAGTGGTCTGAAAAACATTCTTTTTTAAATTTATTTATTATTTAATAAAACAGATATTGGTCTCACTATATTACCCAGGCTGGTCTTAAACTCCTGAGCTGAAGTGATCTTCCCACCTCAGCCTCTCAAAGTGCTGAAATTACAGGCATGAGCCACCATGACCAGCCTGAAAATTTAAATTGGCCATTTCCTCTAAACATCTTTTAGATTAATGTAATTCTGTACGCACATATGCATATAGTTGACAATGAAATGTGACAAATGATTTTGAATACAGTTCCTGTAAATATGTATATACACGTACACACACACACACACACGTATATTAAGTTGAAGAAATGATAACTAGCTATTACTGCTGAGCAAAAATTTCATGTTTCTCCATTTACTGTCAAAATGTTACACAATCCATGATATTCAAGCTCTTATGTTTTAAAGGTAATTTGTATATACCCTTAATTTTGAGAGAATTAAAATGAAACTTGCAATCTAATTCAAATAGGCATTTCCACTTGAGCTTACTATCTTTATTTCATTAAAAAATCTGGAATTGCAAAAAAAATCTATTCAAACTGACTACAGTCTAGAATTATTTTAGGCTTTTAGCCAGCCATTTTTTTTTTTTGAGATGGAGTCTCGCTGTTTCCCAGGGTGGAGTGCAGTGGTTCGATCAGCTCACCGCCACCTCTGCCTCCAGGGTTCAAGCAATTCTCCTGCCTCAGCCTCCTGAGTAGCTGGGATTACAGGCACATGCCACCATGTCCGGGTAATTTTTGTATTTTTAGGAGAGATGGAGTTTCACTACGTTGGCCGGGCTGGTCTCAAACTCCTGACCTCATGATCTGCCCACCTTGGCCTCCCAAAATCCTGGGATTACAGGCATGAGCCACTGCGCCCAGCCTAGCCAGCCAATTTAAGATACTATAAGCTGTCTCACTTTTTGAAATAATTTTTTTTTTGGAACGGAGTTTTCCTCTTGTTGCCCAAGCTGGAGTGCAATGGCGTGATCTCAGCTCACAGCAACCTCTGCCTGCCAGGTTCAAGCTGTTCTCCTGCCTCAGCCTCCTGAGTAGCTGGGATTACAGGCAAGCGCCGTCACGCCCAGCTAATTTTTTTGTATTTTTAGTAGAAACAGGGTTTCACCATGTTAGCCAGGCTGGTCTTGAACTCCTGACCTCAGGTGATCTGTCTGCCTTGGCCTCCCAAAGTGCTGGGATTACAAGCATGAGCCATCGCACACAGCAGCAAAATAATTTTTAAAATATTCAATATACTTAACACTGATTCAAATAAAATACCTTTTATTAGTTTATGTATCAGAGGGATCGGGGGGCAATTCCTAAACTTAAGATGGTGTCCAGTCCTATAAAAGAGAGGTTAGTTGTGTGAACAGGTACCTCTGGCCCTTTCTATATCCAAAAAATGCTAACCTAATCGTTAGAATGATAAGTATAAGGAGGTACCAAGATTCACACTTGGTTGTCAGTTTTATCATTCCCTCCCCACCATGATGCAATCTTCCTAAGTAGTTACCATCGTGGTGCTTTAATGCTGAAACAAATCATCCATATCAGGCCGGTTGCAGTGACTCACACCTGTAATTCCAGCACTTTAGGAGGCTGAGGCAGATGGATCACATGAGGTGAGGAGTTCAAGACCAGCCTGGGCAACATGACGAACTCCTGTCTCTACTAAAAAATGCAAAAATCAGCTGGGCGTGGTGGCGGGCACCTGTAATGCCAGCTACTCAGGAGGCTGAGGTAGGAGAATCGCTTGAACCCAGGAGGCAAAGGTTGCAATGAGCCAAGATATCTCGCCACTGCACTCTAGCCTGGAGCAGTCTTTAGATGCTATATTGCAAGCTATCTACCCTGGTATGAGAAGTCTTTATTTATAAAATCTTGCTCAGAACTAAAGCTAATATTGATTTACGTAAAACAAAATCATCACAAAAAAAGCTACGTTCAAGATGCTTTTAATCCCTTTGTCCTGAAGAACTGAGTTAATAATCAGTGATAAAGCTATGAAAAATCAGTTCATGCTAAGCACAAATCCTTTCAGTAATACTGCAATTATAGTCAAACGTCAAATGGTAAATAAAGACAAACTGTAGTAAGAATTTACCCACCCTCTCCAAGCAGGCAAGAGTCAAAAGGGAACTGAACTTCGGAAGTAAAGTGACCAGGGTAAGTAGGGGTAAGGGAAAGGCCCCCTCAGGGCAAGATTCTAAGAGTTTAAGCACAATTTGGTAAAGTTTTCTATTCCTTCAACTCTATCTAGAGAATAAAAAATATTTTAAAAATAAATGTGCTTAGAAAGTGTAATTTCCTTCCAATTTCAGTGCATAGAACACTATTAGAAACTTAAGTAGCTGGGCATGGTGGTGTACCCCTGTAGGCCCAGCTACACATCAGGCCGAAATGGGAGGACTGCTGGAGCACAGGGATTCAAGGCAGCAGTGAGCTATGATGGTGCCACTGCACTCCAGCCTGGGCGACAAAGCAAGACCTTGTCTCTAAAAAAATTTTTTTTGGTTGGGCATGGTGGCTCCTGCCTGTAGACCCACACTTTGGGAGGCAGGTGGGTCACCTGAGCTCAGGAGTTCGAGACCAGCCTGGCCAACATGGTGAAAACCCACCTCTACTAAAAATACAAAAATTAGCTGGGCATGGTGGTGCGTGCCTATAATCCCAGCTACTCAGGAGGCTAAGGCAGCAGAATCACTTGAATCCAGGAGGCAGAGGTTGTAGTGAGCCGAGATCATGCCATTGCACTCCAGTTTCAGCTATAAAGTGAGACTCAGTCTCAAAAAAATTTTTTTAATTTTAGAAAAAGAAATAAGCCTCAGTCAAGTACCATGGGTCATGCCTGTAATCCCAACATTTTGGGAGCCTGAGGCGAAGGATGGCTTGAGGCCAGGAGTTGAGACCACACTGACAAACATGGCAAAACGCCATCCCTACCAGAAAACAAACAAACAAAAAAACCCTAACAAGCCTCAAAGGTAAAAAATAATGCATCTTTTAAAAAGATTTAAGACCATCTTTTTATTTTCTTATTATACTAATATTTAGATAGTACTATTAAGTTCTAGAATTCACAACTTATGAGGGATTTTTTTCCTTTATTTATTTATTTTTGAGATGGAGTCTTGCTCTATCACCAGGCTGGAGTGCAGTGGCACAATCTCAGTTCACTGCAACCTCCCAGGTTCATGTGATTCTTCTGTCTCAGCCTCTGGAGTAGCTGGGACCACAGGTGTGTGCCACCACGCCTGGCCTACTATTTATGATAGAACAGGAAACCAAATAAAAGATTTCATCCTAAAACTAACTTTTGAATGAGCAATGCTTACCTATTACACAAGTCGCATTTTCTGAATAATAAATTTGAAAACGAAACTTTAAAGCCTAAACTCTTAGTACTCCCCCCGTTCCTTTCCTGCTTCAAACCTTTTATCCAGTCATTTCCAGGCTCTCTGATCCTTTTCAATTTCTGCTTATCACTTTTTTTTCCAATTTCTTAAAAGGGTTTTCTCCTTTTATACGTCAACAAAGCTGTCCCTGTTCTATGACTTTCTTTTTAATTTCCAATTCTCCTATGCTTGTTTTCATCCATTTTATTCAAAAAGAAAACAAGCAAGTTAAGATTGAATTTTTCAACTCAATTTTCAACAGGTTCCTCCTTTCTGCTTAATACACTCCCAAGATACTCTCTTTCCCGGGGCTCTGATAGCAGTCAACAACTAGATTATAGTCACTCTTCAGGAACCTGTGAACCTGGAGTGAATGCAAAGCAGAGGTGGAAAATAAGAGCACTCTATGTCTATACATAAAAGGCAGAAAACTTCGAAGAAGAAAAACACCTCCGATGATTTTTAAAGAACTGTACATGTGTTAATTACAATCTTTCAAGTCCATGGGGTTGGGTAGGAGGGGCTGGCAAAAAGGAGTCTGATGCAGAAAAAGACATTAAGTTAACTGAGAAAGCACACTTAACCCACTGACCTAGTTTCCAACAGAAAAGCTGCTCATCTCTATGTTTTCACTCTAAGAGGCAAGAAAGTTGATTGTTAATTTGAGCAATTTCAGGTTCTAGCTGTGTATTATATGATATCTGAAGGAGATTTAAAACTTTTTTAAAAACTCAAGCTTATTAGGAATTCTAATCAAATTTCACATTTGAAATACAGGATACTATCTTTAAAAAAGTTTGTTGCTGTCAAACACAGCACTGCTTATATTTCTCATGTACTTCTAAAACTGAGGGTTAGAGGGAAATTTCTACTTCTCTAGATATATCTGGCTCTAGCTGAAGTCATTAGATGTAAATGAACTGTTTTTTTTTTTCCCAAAAAGAGTTTTTGGCTGAATGATGGTAACACTACAGGTAACGGTTTGGTTCCTGGACAGAAATTTTGCACTGGTCAAGTGCTGGATTTGTCAAAACATGTTCCAATGCCTAAGTGAAGGAATTCTAGAGAGGCATATAGCACCTACACTTTACAAAGACGTGGCTTTGCCCAGGCAATTTCATTTACCAAATGGGTTGTACCTCAATTAACCAGAACAGCATACCACCTAAGCATGAGATTAAGGACAATAAATGTCCTCATGTGTCATATGCTATTGTTAATACTATGCAGGTCAACTATGCTGATAGAGAAAATATGTGGAAGATTATCAGTGTTTCCTGAAGACCAGTTCCAAGAGCTACTACATTCTACAAAAAATTAACAGGCATGGTTGTGTGCACCTGTAATCCAAGCTACTCAGGAGGCTGAGGTGGGAGGATCACTAGAGTCCAGGTTTTTGGAGTGAAAACCTGCCTCCAAAAAAAAAAAAAAAAAGCCATAAATTCTACTCCTTAAATTAGATATATATTTTTTTAAGTGTTAAAAAGCTTTTCTGGCCAGGCATAATGGCTCACGCCTGTAATCCAAGCACTTTGGGAGGCCGAGGTGAACAGATCATCTGAGGTCAGGAGTTCGAGACCTGCCTGGCCAACATGGGTAAAACCCAGTTGCTACTAAAAATACAAAATCAGCCGGGTGTAGTGGTATACACCTGTAATCCCAGCTACTTGGGAGGCTGAAGCAGGAGAACTGCTTGAACCTGGGAGGCAGAGGTTGCAGTAAGCCAAGATTGCATCACTGCATTCCAGCCTGGGCAACAGTGCAAGACTCCATCTCAAAAAAAATAAAAAATAAAAAAATAAAAAGCTTACCTGAGGTATTAATTTTTACTGATGCTTAGATTTTCCCAAATAGTGAACAGCTATCAAAATTATCTCAAAGTTGTGAATATTCTTAAAGTATATTAGGGGGTCTCAATACCATGAGCCAGTTTATACAAAAAAAAATTGGAATAAGCATGATATCTTTATTTAAAGCAGAACACTCCTATATAATCTACTTCCTTAATAATCAATGAAAAATCAACTATAAAATCCTAAATACAAAGCTGAACCAGCGTGTTTTTTATCTTTATAGGATTTAAAATAGATTTTTCTTTCCCTTTGAGAAATTGAAAGATTTTACAATTATGAAGATACTGTACTTTACATATTAACACCATTTCTAAGGGGATCACTGGGATGCTGAATCTTACCTTATGCATATTTATGACCCTGAAGATACCCTGGGTTCAAAAATATTAAAATGTCAATGTACTAAAATGTCAATGTACATACAGATACTTTAATGAATAACTGAATAATTTTGGTTAAAAAAATATTTTACGTACAAAAAAGTCAAGTATAAGCCAAGTGTGGTGCACCTGTAACCCAAGCACTTTGGGAGGCCAAGGTGGGCAGATCACCTGAGGTCAGGAGTTTGAGACCAGCATGGCCAACATGGCGAAACCCTGTCTCTACTAAAAATACAAAAATTAGTTGGGCATGGTGACACACGCCTGTAATTCCAGCTACTCGGGAGGCTGAGGCAGGAGAATCGAACCCAGGAGGCAAGGGTTGCAGTGAGCCAAGATCATCCCACTGCACTCAAGCCTGGGAGACAGAGCAAGACTCCATTTCAAAAAGAAAAAAAAAAGTCAAGTATAATATGCATTTTGCCAAATACACATTTACTTCATAAAATGTTTTCAATAAAACAATAATTGATTTTTAAAATCTAAAGACCAAAGAAAGCAGTTTTAACTATTTAAATATTCACATCACTGAAATTCAGAATGACAAATGTCAGGCCTTATCTCTGTTAACATGTGCAAAGACCATCAGAGCTAGTAAAAATATATGCCACAGGCTGGGCACAGTGGCTCACACCTGTAATCCCAGCACTTTGGGAGGCCAAGGTGGGCGGATCACGAGGTCAAGAGATGGAGACCATCCTGGCCAAAATGGTGAAACCCTGTCTCCACTAAAAATACAAAAAAATTAGCTCGGCATGGCAGCATACGCCTGTAGTCCCATGTACTCAGGAGGTTGAGGCAGGATAATTGCTTGAACCTGACAGGCAGAGATTGCAGTGAGCTGAGATTGCGCCATTGCACTCCAGCCTGGCAACAGAAGCGATACTCTGTCTCAAAAAAAAAAAAAAAAAAAAAAAGGCCAGGCGCAGTGACTCACATCTGTAATCCCAGCACTTTGGGAGGCTGAGGCAGGTGGATCACAAGGTCAGGAGTTCAAGACCAGACTGGCCAACATGGTGAAACCCAGTCTCTACTAAAAAATACAAAAAAAAAAAAATTAGCTGGTCATGGTGGCTCGTGCCTGTAATCCCAGTTATTTGGGAGGCTGAGGTAGGAGAACTGCTTGAACTGGGACCCGGGAGGCAGAGATTACAGTGAGCCGATATTGCGCCACTGCACTCCAGCCTGGGCTACAGAGCATGACTCCATCTCAAAAGAAAAAAAATGCCACAGACATTTGTGTAAGTAAAAACTGAAACTGTAGTCTAGTTTTAAAAAACTAGGAATCCACTATAGATCATGAAAGTCACAAGAACCCTTAAACTGTCAAAAGAACAAGATCCTTACAATTTCAATTTCTTTGATTATTCAGTGAAAACCCAAGATATGCTTTCATATCAAAGTTTTCCCACACTTTATATATATTTTTTTTCAGTGTCATTAAATTTCCTAGGCTATGTTTTCCTTTATTATTATTTTTTTTTTGGAGAGGTGGGAGGGAGGGACAGGTTCTCATTTTATTGTCTGGGCTGGAATGCAGTGGTGCAATCATAGCTCACTGCAACCTCAACTTTCCAGGCTCAAGCAATCCTCCCACCTCAACCTGCCCAGTTGCTGGGACTCCAGGCATACACCACCACACCCAACTAGTTGTTAAAAATTTTTGGAGAGATAGGTTTGCCTGTGTTGCTGCCTAGGCTCATCCCCAACTCCTGGACTCAAATGATCTTCCCGCCTAAAATTCCCAAAGTGCTGGGATTACAGGGGTAAGCCACCTGCTTGGCCCTTCAGCTATGTTTTGCTCCTGTAAACACCTTAGAATTTTTACAACTCTGGAACATGAACCTGCCCCTTAGGCTATGTTTTGTTAATGCAAACAGCTTAGAATTTTCATAGCTCTGTAACAACTTTTTTTTTTTTTTTTGAGACGGAGTTTCGCTGTTGTTACCCAGGCTGGAGTGCAATGGTGCGATCTCGGCTCACTGCAACCTCTGCCTGCCTCCTGAGTTCAAGCAATTCTTCTGCCTCAGCCTCCCGAGTAGCTGGGACTACAGGGGCGCACCACGATGCCCAGCTAATTCTTGTATTTTTAGTAGAGATGGGGTTTCACTTTGTTGACCAGGATGGTCTCGATCTCTTGACCTCGTGATCCACCAGCCTCGGCCTCCCAAAGTGCTGGGATTATAGGCATGAGCCACCATGCCAGGCCTGTAATAACTTCTTAATGACCCAGGCTGGGTCCCAGGTTAACAGCATGCTTCCTGCACCTTAGGGTCTTCTCCCTATTCTATTAGCTATAACAGAAAGTCCCAGATTGGGAAGCAAGCTGCCTCCACTTTCAGTCTGGACAGTGCCACTTGGTCTGGAATAAGATTTTTAACCTTTCTGAGCCTGTTTCTTTATCTACAAAACAGGAATAACAAACATATAGATGTTACCCATATGTAGAGTAGAGCACTTAGTGCATGACCTAGCATAAATGTCTGTGTGTGTGTGTACAGTATCACCGCCTCTAAGAAACTCAGTGAGGAAATTTGGAAGCCTTGGCCTCTTTGGTGATGGTCCCATAGAATACTCAGTACAAAAATTAACACAATCTGGCCAGGCATGGTGGCTCACGTCTATAATCCCAGCACTTTGGGAGGCTGAGGCAGGAGGATCACTTGAGGCCAGCTCAAGGCCAGCTCAAACCAGCCCAGGCAACATAGTGGATCCTGTATCTACAGAAAAATTTAAAAAATTATAAAAGAAAAAAGTATACTAAAAAAAAGAAAACAAAAAGTTAAGACAATCTTACCTTCACCTAAGGAGAAAATCCAGTAGAGGACTACATAGATACTGCAGAAGAACAAACCCAAAGATTTCAGAACAGCTAGAGGACAAGATTTGGGTCCCTGGAACAAACTGGGGCTTTTCCTTGGGTTGAGGCAGAATGTCCCCTTCCCTACACTATTAAGTCACTGCTCAAATCTGTTACTACCAAAGGAAGAATTAAGAATCAATCCCGGGCATGGTGGCTCACACCTGTAATCCCAGCACTTTGGGAGGCCGAGGCGGGTGAATCACGAGGTCAGGAGTTCAAGACCAGCCTGGCCAACATGGTGAAACCCCATCTCTCCTAAAAATACAAAAAATTCACTGGGCATAGTGGCAGGTGCCTGTAAACCCAGCTACTTGGGAGGCTGAGGCAGAAGAATCACTTGAATCCAGGAGGCAGAGGTTGCAGTGAGCCAAGATCGCGTCATTGCACTCCAGCCTAGGCAACAAGAGCAAGACTCTGTCTCAAAAAAAACAAAAAAAAAAAAAACAAAAACTAGCCAGACATGGTGGCATGTACCTGTAGTCCCAGCTACTGCACTCCAGGCTGGGCGACAGAGCAAGACTACGTCACATGCATGCATGCATGCATGCATGCATGCATAAATAAATAAATAAATAAATAAGGCCGGGCGTGGTGGCTCACACCTGTAATCCCAACACTTTGGGAGGCCGAAGCAGGTGGATCACGAGGTCAAGAGATCGAGACCATCCTGGTCAACATGGTGAAACCCCATCTCTACTAAAAATACAAAAAACTGGCTGGGCACGGTGGCACATGCCTGTAATCCCAGCTACTCAGGAGGCTGAGGCAGAAGAATTGCCTGAACCCAGGAGGCAGAGGTTGCGGTGAGCCGAGATCGTGCCATTGCACTCCAGCCTGGGTAACAAGAGCGAAACTCCATTTCAAAAATAAATAAATAAATAAATAAATAAATAAAACAAACGAACGAACGCCAGGCATGGTGGTATGTGACTGTAATCCCAGCTACTGGGGGGCTGAGGCAGGAGAATTGCTTGAACCTGGGAGGCAGAGGTTGCAGTGAGCCGAGATTGTACCATGCGGGCAACAGAGTGAGACTCCGTTTCAAAAAAACCAAAAAACAAAAAACTCCATGGGTTCCTTCCTCAAGCTTTTTATAGTTGCTTTTTATTTTCCCGAGGCCAAAGAAAAGATCCTGACAAAAAGATGCTATACTCAGTTAACAGTTATTTTCATCAGCCACTCCACAGAATCATTAGGTAGGTGAAAGTTCATTTAACACTAACTACATAACATTTCTAAAGGCTAGGAATCGGGAGAAGGGTTAAGTATGTGAGAAAGCCTATTTATCGTATACACATTCAGACAGTTTCTAATGAACAACTCAACTTCTAGAGCAGTGCTGTGTGATAAAAATAGAATCTGAGCTACAAATATGAGTCAAAGATGAAATTTTATATTTTCTAGTACATTTCAAAAAGTAAAAAGAACAGGCTGGACGCGGTGGCTCACACCTGTAATCCTAGCACTTTCAGAAGCTGAGGCAGGCAAATCACAAGGTCAAGAGTTTGAGACCAGCCTGGCCAACATGGTGAAACCCCATCTCTACAAAAATATAAAAATTACTGCCACGTGTGGTGGCTCATGCCTGTAATCCCAGCACTTTGGGAGGCTGAGGCGGGTGGATCACGAGGTCCGGAGTTCAAGACCAGCCTGGCCAAGATGGTGAAACCCTGTCTCTTCTTAAAAAAAAAATTAGCCAGGTGTGGTGGTGGACACTTGTAATCCCAGTTACTGAGAAGGCTAAGGCAGCAGAATGGCTTGAACCTGGGTGGCAGAGGTTGCAGCGAGCTGAGACTGCACCATTGCACTCTAGCCTGGGCCACAGAGCAAGACTCTGTCTCCCCCGCCAAAAAAAAAAAAAGTAAAGTTGATTTTAATAATATATTTGTTGAACTCAATATACCCAAAATATGTAACCAGTACAAAAATTATTGAGGTAATTTACATTCATTTTATCATCCTAGTCTTTGAAATCTCAATTCAGACTAGCCACATTTCAAGTGTTCAAGAGCCACACATGGTGACCATATTGAACAGTGCAGTTCTAGGGTCACTGCCACTTTAGCTAGTTTTTAATCCCAATAAATTAAATCAAAGTGTTCTAAATCAAAAAGAGGGAGGGGATTTTAGGAATCTAAAAGAAACCTAACACAGAATAGTGTGAACAAAATTCTTGTTGATTTTAGTACTATAATTGAGCTATTTCTCTTCATAATACAAAGTTCATAAAAACTACTTACAACTTTGATTAAGTAGTTTTCTAAGTTTTTTTCTGGCATTCAACATTTTCCTGTAACTGTCCTGAAAAACATGGTGCTAAAAAGATGTGTTAATAGAATATAAAGGGAATAGAGGAACTAAGTTAACAGCAACACAAAGAAGTTATCAGATACTCTCATAATGTAGGACACACTGAGACAACTGGTGGTCTGGTCTTTCTAAAAAAAAAAAAAAAAATGAAAGGCTGGGTGGGCATGGTAGCTCACACCTGTAATCCCAGCATCCTAACACTTTGGGAGGCCGAGTGGGTGGATCACCTGAGGTTGGGAGTTCAAGACCAGTCTGACCAACAGAGAGAAACCCCGTGTCTACTAACAGTACAAAATTAGCCAGGCATGGTGGCACATGCCTGTAATCCCAGCCACTCAGGAGGCAGAAGCAGGAGAACAGCTTGACCCCGGGAGGTGGAAGTTGCAGTAAGCTGAGATTGTGCCACTGCACTCCAGCCTGGGCAACAAGACCAAAACTCCATCTCAAAAAAAAAAAAAAAAAAAAAAGCAAAGAACAGTTCTAGATGAAGAAAGATCAGACAATGATATTAGGGTCTTCCTAATTTTCCTAGGTGGAATAGTATTCTAGTACTGTACTTAAGTAGGAAAATGTCCTCATTCTTAGGAGAAGCATGTTAAGTAATTGGGAGGCAGTGTCTTGATGTTTATAACTTATTTTCTTTTCTTTTTTTTTTTTTTTTTTTTTGAGACAGAGTCTCACTCTGTCACCAGGCACCAGGCTGGAGTGCAGTGGTACAATCTCAGCACACTGCAACCTCTGCCTCCCAGGTTCAAGTAATTCTCCTGCCTCAGCATCCTGAGTAGCTGGGACTACAGGCCCACGCCACCACGCCCAGCTAATTTTTGTATTTTTAATAGAGACAGGGTTTCACCATGTTGGCCAGGATGGTCTCGATCTCTTGACCTTGTGATCCACCTGCCTCGGCCTCCCAAAGTGCTGGGATTACAGGCTTGAGCCACCACACCCAGCCTGTTTATAACTTATTTTCAAAGGTTCAACTAAGAAAAAAATCTATGTGAAGCAAATAAAGCAATTATTAACAGTTATTGAACCTAAGCGATAGCTATATAAGCAATCATCATACTCTTTACTCAACTTTTTGTGAACATCCTCATTGATTGAGAGACATAGGCCAGGCATCGTGGCTCACACCTCTCAACACTGTGGGAGGCCAGGCCGAGAGGATTACTTTAGGTCAGGAGCTTGAGAACAGCCTGGGCAATGTAGTGAGACCTCATTTCTTAAAAAAAAAATTATTTTTAATTACCCAGGCGGGGTTATGCATACCTATAGTCCTACCTATTCAGGAAACTGACGTGGGAGGATCACTTGAGCCCAGGAGATGGAGGCTGCAGTGAGCCATAACCGTGCCACTGCACTCCAGCCTGGGTGACAGCAACATCCTGTCTCAAAGAAAAAAAAAAAAAAAAAAACAGAAACAATAATAATAATTCTCCGTGGCTAGGTCCTTACTAAGTTTTCCTAAAAAATTAATTCCATGTAATCCCAGCACTTTGGGAGGCCGAGGCAGGTGGATCACGAGGTCAAGATATCGAGACCATCCTGGTCAACATGGTGAAACCCCGTCTCTACTAAAGATACAAAAAATTAGCTGGGCACGGTGGCGTGTGCATGTAATCCCAGCTACTCAGAAGGCTGAGGCAGGAGAATTGCCTGAACCCAGGAGGCGGAGGTTGCGGTGAGCCAAGATCGCGCCATTTAACTCCAGCCTGGGTAACAAGAGCGAAACTCCGTCTCAAAAAAAAAAAAAAAAAAAATTAATTCCAGAAGGAAGCCTTAAGAACATGTTTATTTTGATAACTCCTAATGTCTGGCCAATGGGTAATATCCACCTCCTATGTCATACATGCCAAAGGAATCCACCAGTAGATACAACTGATGTTTTCTACAGTTTGCAAAATTACCTGATAGGGTATTGTTAATTTCCAGATACTGTCACTTTTGTTTGTCTTGAACTGATCAATGGACTGTAAGAAGGCTCTGCAGCTCAGCACTTAAAATAATTTAATATGGCCAGGCATAGTAGCTCACGCCTATAATCCCAGCTACTCGGGAGACTAAGTTATGAGATTCATTTGAGTCCAGGAGGCGGAGGTTGCAGTAAGCCAAGATCATGCCACTGCACTCCAGTCTGGGTGACAGAGTGAGACTTCATCTCAAAAAACAAACAAATAAAACTTACTGCTACCAATTATCTATCATATTATCTGACAAGAGGGAAAATCTTATTTTTATATCATAGTACCATCCATCTAGACTGAGGCTGGAGTGATTTTGTTCTAGCAGTGGGAAAGCATTTGCATTTAATGTATAAAGATAAAACGGGCCAGGCGCAGTGGCTCACACCTGTAATCCCAGCACTTTGGGAGGCTGAGGCCGGCAGATGACTTGAGGTCAGGAGTTTGAGACTAGCCTGGTCAAGATGGTGAAAGCCCATCTCTACTAAAAACACACAGAAAGTATCCAGGCGTGGTGGTGGGTGCCTATAATCCCAGCTACTCAGGAGGCTGAGGCAGAAGAATCACTGAAACCCGGAAGGTGGAGGCTGCAGTGAGCTGAGATCATGCCATTGCACTCCAGCCTGGGAGAGAGTGAGATTCCTTCTCAAAAAACGATTCCCCAGAGAAAGAGAACAATAAAAACAATAGAAAAAAATCAAAACATCAGACAAATGATTTACATAATTGATGTGGGGCTAATTATCACTAAACAAAAAATAATTAATATATATATTCTTCAGTTTCAATTATTTTTGTCATAGCAATACATTCTGAGACAAAAAGAAAACCCAGGAGGTGGAGGTTACAATGAGCTGAGATCTTGCCACTGCACTCCATCCAGCCTGGGCAACAGAGGGAGACTCCATCTCAAAAAAAAAGAAAGAAAGAAAATGCTTTACATGCAAAAAAAGGGCAAGGCTGTTTCAGAGAGAGACTATCTTTAAGAGAACTATTTACATGATAAAATGTGCCCAGGGATGGTTGATTAATGTAGATAGAGGATTTATAGTCTAGTTGTTTAGAAATGAAAAAATGATGTTTTTAGACATGTAACATGTTTTCATTGTCAAATTTAGTTAGTATTCACAGTAAAATGGGGAAAACCAGAAGGGAAGAGTAGGGAAGAAAATCACCATTAGAGCTTATTGATTTTCAAGAGCTATTTTGTATGTCCTTACTATATTTTAGAGGAATAGGAAACTCTATTAATGTATATCATACAGAACTCTTCTCAATGCCAATTTCTGCATGTATTACTTGAATTTATTTTTAAAAAGGGAGCTAGCCTGACCCAGTTCAGATTCAATTTGTGAAATGAAAAGCTACAGCAAATGTGTAATACTTTGGATCAAACAATTATGCTTCAACTTTAAAAGCACTTTTAAAATAAAACTATTCTACTACCTACCTGGTTTATCTTTCACCCACAAAATGTATTTTACAAAACCTAATGCACAACAAAGCAGGCTTCTTACACAAAGTATTCTTCTAAGTTATTCATTCTTGGCTCCTAACTAAGTGTGTGAACCTTATCTATAAAGACATACTCTGCCTTAACTAAATGATGAGTACCGTCTATTGCTTTCTAACATACTAACCTTCTCAAAAACGCTGGATGGGGTCATCAAGCAAAACCGGATATTCTGAATGATGGTATCAGTGTGTCTCCAGCGTCTTCTATCATGCCGTAGCCAAGACTGCACCGCCTCATACAGCTCTATCTCTGGGAACCTGCTTAGATGATCATTATCCAAATAAGACATGAGCTTCTCAAAGCTCAGATAGGACAGAAAGTCAGGCCTAGACATGAGTGGAACAAAGTTGTCTAGTAGAAAAGTGTCTAACTTCTCCCTGACTCCCTCAATGTTTACACCAAAATCATCTAAGAGTCTCATAATTTCTGCACAATTTTCTAGGCAGATCTTTGCTAAGAGAAAAGAGCAGCAGAACTTCACCACTTCTATAAGTTGAACATACATGGCGGCCTGAAGAATCTCATGAACAGTATTCATACTCAGTTCTATAGTTCCGTAGTACATAAATTGCAGGACATGGCTGAAACCGGTAGCAGTTAGACCTTTTAAATGAATTTTGTCTTGATCTCGTTCCCTCATGTCTGCAGTAAACATAATTCTGAAGTAGTCACTCTGGGTGGCCAAGAGTGCTTTATGGGCCTGGAACTGATGATCTTCAATAACCAGAGTGACATCAAGAAGCAATCCCTCCTCATACAGTGCTCTGAACCCAGCAGAGACACTGGTATCATGGATGGAGGAACAGAATCCTTCCACGTCCCCTGCCATGAATCACCTGGGAAAAAAGTAATCAAAGACAACAATGTTAATCACTTCCATGCATTCAGAAGACATTATTAACTTAGAGTTTTAATAATTTTTATTATTATCTCAATTCCACTGCCTAAGTCCAAAATGTACAAGTTCTTTGGGAGAAGACAACCTAAAAGTTTGCTGATTAACGTCTTTGGCTTCCTTACCTAAGGAAAATAATCTATTAAAAATACATCAGCATTTCATGCCTATATCTCCAGCACTTTGGGAAGCCAAGGCAGGAGCATCACTTGAGCTTAGGAGTTGGAGACCAGCCTGGACAAGATGGCAAACCCTGTTTCTACAAAATAATTTTAAAAAGTAGCTGGGCATGGTGGCACACTGCCAGTAGCCCCAGCTACTTAGGAGGCCGAGGTGGGAAAATCCCTTGAGCCCACGAGTTTGAGGCTACAGTGAGCTATGATAACACCACTGCACTCCAGCCTGGGCAACAGAGCAAGACCCTATCTCTCATATATATATATGTCTATATATACGTATGTATATCAGCCAGACGCGGTGGCTCACATCCCAGCACTCTGGGAGGCTGAGGCAGGTGGATCACCTGAGGTCAGGAGTTCAAGACTAGCCTGACCAATATGGTGAAACCCCATCTCTACCAAAAATACAAAAATTAGCCAGGTGTGGTGGCATGCGCCTGTAGTCCCAGCTACTCAGGAGGCTGAGACAGGAGAATCGCTTGAACCAGGTAGGAGAGGTTGCAGTGAGCCGAGATCACACCACTGAGTTCAGGCCGGGGAGACAGAGCGAGACTCCATCTCAAAAATATGTGTGTGTGTGTGTGTGTGCGCGCACACACACATATATGTGTCAATAGTAAATTGTTATAAACAATATATGCCTATTCCACTGATTTCATATTGTTCATCAAATATACTTTAAACGTGTTCCAAAATTAGCAACATAAAAAGGATTTCACAGGCAAATACTAAATTATGAAAAAAGGGACAAAAATGAAACTAAAAAGCATACTTGAAAAATCCTAGAAATTTACCTATAGGAAATATTAAAATAAATAGCCAAGTTGTACATATAAGATTTTTCTATACAGGCTTACTATTAAAAAATTAGCAACTATTCAAAAGTCCAATAACAAATTATTAAAACATGGTACAGTTCTACAATAAATTGCTGTAACAATTTAAAATGATGTCAATAGTTTACCAATTCTTACAAAGAATATTTGTCAGATATTACATGAAAAAAAGCAAGT
Source organism: Callithrix jacchus (assembly GCF_049354715.1). Lineage (NCBI taxonomy): Eukaryota > Metazoa > Chordata > Mammalia > Primates > Cebidae > Callithrix > Callithrix jacchus. Next base: position 24,748,182 of record NC_133524.1, read on the forward strand.
GACTGGGCTGGGCATGGTGGCTCACGCCTATAATCCCAGCACTTTGGGAGGCCGAGGCAGGTGGATCACAAGGTCAAGAGATCGAGACCATCCTGGTCAACAAGGTGAAACCCCGTCTCAACTAAAAATACAAAAATTAGCTGGGCATGGTGGTGCGTGCCTGTAGTCCCAGCTACTCGGGAGGCTGAGGCAGGAGAATTGCTTGAACCCAGGAGGCGGAGGTTGCGGTGAGCCGAGATCGTGCCATTGCACTCCAGTCTGGTTAACAACAGTGAAATTCCGTCTCAAAAAAAAAAAGCAAGTGACTGCAGTATACTGAGTACATCTTTGAAAACTAAATACACATATATTTGTTAGATGAGAAAAAGTCTAGAGAAATATATTTCAATGATGTCCCTGCATAGTGGGTTTTCAGGAGAGGGTTTTCCTTTGTAATTACCTCATTACCCTTACTTAAAAAAACAATAATGATGTAATGCTTATATATTTAAAAATACAAATATATAATTTTTAAGGAAATTAAACCACATCTTTCCATTATCAGAGAAATGAAGCTTAAATAGCAGAGAACTATAATTAGATTTCTTTTTTTTTTTGAGACGGAGTTTCGCTCTTGTTACCCAGGCTGGAGTGCAATGGCGCGATCTTGGCTCACCGCAATCTCCACCTCCTGGGTTCAGGCAATTCTCCTGCCTCAGCCTCCTTAGTAGCTGGGATTACAGGCACGTGCCACCGTGCCCAGCTAATTTTTTGTAATTTTAGTAGAGACGGGGTTTCACCATGTTGACCAGGATGATCTCGATCTGTTGACCTTGTGATCCACCCGCCTCGGCCTCCCAAAGTGCTGGGATTACAGGCTTGAGCCACCGCGCCGGGCCTTAGATTTCTTAAATACAGCAGAATAAACTAATTCGGTCTACTTTTTGGGAGGGGGGCAGGGGAACAAGTCTCGCTCTGTCGTCCAGAGTTGGGACTACTGGTCTCAAACTCCTGATCTCAGGTGAACCTTCTGCCTCGGCCTCCTAAAATGCCGGGGTTCCAGGCATGAGCCACTGAGCCTGGCCATTAATTTAGTCTACTGGACTATTTATGAAGCAAATTAATTTTCTCCTTTTCACATACCTCCCCCAGGCCATCTATCTTCTTCATTCTCATCCTTACATAGTTCCCATCTTCCTTCCCAATGACCCATCTTCCATCCCTAAATTCCTTCCCTAACTTTTCCACTGTGCCCTGTGGAACCTTACTTCAATGTAAACAAACTCCCCTACATGCTCAGGTTGGTCATAGAAAGTTCCCTCTTCAACCTGATTTAAATGAGACATAGTTTTCCTAAAAGTCACAGCTTCTGGGCCTCCTGCCTCCAACCTCTATCCCTACTCCCATGCATCTTGGGGGAAAGAAAAAAAAAAAAAAAACCAACTTTTGGCCAAGCATGGTGGCTCATGCCTGTAAATCCCAGCACTTTGGGAGGCCGAGGTAGGCGGATCACGAGGTCAGGAGTTTAAGACTAGCCTGACCAATATGGTGAAACCCCATCTCTACTAAAAAAAAAAAAAAAAAATAGCCGGAAGTGGTGGCACACGCCTGTAGTCCCAGGTACTCCGAAGGCTAAGGCAGGAGAATCGCGTGAACCACCACCTGGGAGGCGCAGAGGTTGCAGTGAGCCAAAATCACTCCACTGCAGCCTGGGTGACAGAGACTGCATCTCAAAAAAAAAAAAAAAAAAAAAAAAAGCTTTTAGAGCTTACAGACCTACTTTTCAAGCTTTCTTTCTCTTAGCTTTCTATTGTTTTTTTTCCTAAAACCTGGCCTTTTGCTCGATAAAAATCCATTTTCTGTCATACCCTGTCACTTCCATACACATCTTCTGATCAATCACTCTCCCACATTTGATGAAGACTTCAACACTGGGGCCTGGGGCCAGGTACAGTGGCTCACACCTGTAATCCCAGCACTTTGCGAAGCTGAAGTGGACCACTTGAGGTCAAGAGATCGAGAGCAGCCTGGGCAACATGGTAAAACCCTGTCTCTACTAAAAATATAAAAATTAAAGGCCGGGTGTGGTGGCACATGCCTATAATCCCAGCACTTTGGGAGGCCAAGGAGGGTGGATCATCTGAGGCAGTAGTTCAAGACCAGCCTGGCCAACATGGTGAAATCCCATCTCTACTAAAAATATAAAAATTAGCTGGGTGTGGTGGCATGCACCTGTAGTCCCAGCTTCTCAGGAGGCTGAGGCAGGACAATCACTTGAACCAGGAGGCGGAGGTTGCAGCAAGCTCTAATTGGTCCAATTCAGAGCTTACATCCTAGTCCCTATTTCCCTGGATCCTTCTGTAGCGTAACTTATGCTTAGCTCATCGCGCTCTCAGCTCCTTGACACTGAGCTCCTGATTCTCTTCCTAGCCCTGGCCTGCTCATTTCTCAATCTCCTTCATGGGCTCATTTTTCTGAGCTACCCTTTAAACACCGGTATTCCCTAGGATTCTGTTCTTGCCTCTTTTCTCATCTAAACACTATGTCTCCCTAAATGATCTCACCTAAATCCATGGTTCCTACTTAATTTCATCAATACCTGGATAACCTCTGTCCAGATATCTAGCCTTACTCCAGTCCATATAAACGTTGAATCAACTCCCTGATAGACACTTCTAGGTGCTCTATTTTGGGATGATCCCATTTTGACATCTCAAAATCAGCATGTCTCAACAATCATTAATTTTATTCTACCCGGACATCAGATTTTTCAGTATTCCCCATCTTTTCAAGAGATATTTGAGGTGTCTCTTTCCTCCCATCTGTCCCCTAACCTATCTTTAAGCCCTATTGATTCTACCACATTAAATGTTCACTTATCTAAGACAACAAAAGTATGTAAAAGATTAAATTAATAACAAATTTTTATTAGTACTCCATTAATTGAAAGCTATATCATTCACTTGGGAAGGTAGAACACAAGAGGGCTGTCTACAATTTGGAAAAAAATATATTCTGGACACTGTAATCAATGATTGGCAGAAGGACTTTACTAACACATTGAAGATCAAAGTAAGCTACCAGTCTGGTCTTGTTTAAATGAATTATTTATTTAGTTTTTAGAGACAGGGTCTTGCTATGTTCCCCAGGCTGGAATGCAGTAGCTGTTCACAGGCATGATCATAGAACAGTCTTGAACTGCTGTGTTCAAGTGATCCTCCTACCTCAGTCTCTTGAGTAGGCATGCCACTGCACCCAGCTTTTTTTTTTTCCTTTGAGGCAGAGTCTTACTCTGTTGCCCAGGCTGGAGTGCGGTGGTACAATCAGAGCTCACCGCAACCTCTGCCTCCTGGGTTCAAGTGATTCTCCTGCCTCAGCCTACCAAGTAGCTGGGATTACAGGTATGTGCCACTACATCCGACTCATTTTTTTTTTTTTGTATTTTTAGTAGAGACAAGGTTTCTCCATGTTGGCCAGCTGGTCTCAAACTCCTGACCTCAAGTGATCCACCTGCCTCAGCCTCCCAATGTGCTGGGATTACAGGCGCAAGCCAGCACACCCAGCCTTGAATTATTTTTAAAGGTAAAATTAATGAACTCAGAATTTTCCTACATATAAAAATGCACACTGGTAACAAAAGGAATCTCATAGTGTTGTGTCTGAATAACCATTCTAACAGGGCTATCAACATCACACTAATTATCAGTTTTCAAAATAATTAGAATAGGGCTTGGGTGTGGTGGCTCATGCCCGTAATCCCACAATTCGGGAGGCCGAGGTGAGAGGACTGGTTGAGCCTAGGAGTTTGAGACCAGCCTAAGCAACACAGCAAGTCCCCATCTCCAAAAAGAGTAATAATAAAAAAAATTAAAATAAAAAACAAATTAAACTGGATAAAAATTTGATATTACTTTTTTTTTCAGGATAATTACGGTCACCAACAATCCCTCTGGCTTGTCAAGCTGTATTTGTCTGCAGGGAGCAGTGGCTTGTATCCCTAAACCAAGCAGCTCAAGAGGCTGAGGCAGGAGGATTACTTGAAAGACCAGCCTAAGAAACACAAACCCCATCTCTAACAAAATTAAAAAACAAAAATCGGGCCGGGCGTAGTGGCTCATGCCTGTAATCCCAGCACTTTGGGAGATCCAGGCAGGTGAATCACAAGGTCAGGAGTTCAAGACCAACCTGGCCAGTATGGTGACACTCCATCTCTACAAAAAGTACAAAAATTAGCCGGGCGTGATTGCAGGCATCTGTAGTCCCAGGAGGCAGAGGTTGCAGTGAGCCAAGAAAGCACCACTATACTCCAGCTTGGGCAACAGAGCAAGATTCCACCTTAAAAAAAAAATAAATAAAAAAGGATTTATTGGTCACATTCAATGAAGATTTAATAATAGAAAGTACTGTGCATATACTTGAGAGTAAACTGCTTTGTGTTTCACTCATCAGTTGTTTTGACAATGCCTAAAATACCACATTTCACTTCATGTCCAAGTTACCCTCTCTATTCAACAGTTAATCAATCACTACCTGAAAAAATCTAAAACAGCTAATACTCACCTTTCTGAAAAATATTCCATTTAAAGGAAATTTATAAAAGGAGAAACTATGCTTTCTCGAAGAAGAAAAAAAAACAGACAAAAAAACAACAAGGTTCCAGATACTTACTATGGTAGAAATATTATAAGGCAGAGAAGTAGAGGGAACAGCAGGAGGCGGATTGCCAAATTGTGAGTCAGAAGACCCCAAAGACATATGTAAAGACAGCTCCTGCCTGAGTACACAGCACTGTCCTCTGGGCACCCACCCTGCCAAGAGGGATTCCTAGCAGGCTGCCTCCCACTCTTTGATCCCAGCCACGGTCACACATGGTCATATAGGAGTGGGAAATATGAATCAAGATGAACAGAAACTTAGCAAAGGTGAGGGGAGAGAAGAGAGAAACAAAGAGAAAAAGAGAGAGACGTGTACTGACTGTTTATGACTGGAACTGGAACATGTCAAAGAGCAGCTGTGGGGGCACCCACTTCTGTCTGCCATGCGGGCTGAAGATCAGAGAAAGGCAGTCAACTGAGAAAGAATAGAGCCAAAAGGAGAGGGCGGGGAGGGCTCCTTAACGCCTCATTTTCCCAGTTGCTAGGCCCAGTTCTATGCCTGCCCTTGGGTTCTGAGAGAGCCTTACATTCTTAGAATAAATTCTTCCTCTTTACTACCTTACGTTGATTTTTCCTACTTATAACCAAGAGTCCTAACTAATAGTTTTAGAAGAGAAGTATCTATAAGCTACTCAAACTTTCTTGGGCTTCTCTCTGCATCTGTAAAAATAAGAGGCCTAGACATGACCTCTAAAATATTTTTAGTCCTGAAATTCTCATTCTTTTTATATGATTTTGTAAATATGCAGTGCACTTATATACACATGCAATTAAATAAACTATAGCTACTTTTAAACTCTCAGCAATGCATTTGTGAAGTTCACCTGATCTAAATAGGCTTCTAAAACTAATCTGTGATAGCCGAGACATATGTGGCAACTTATTTTCAATCTAAAAAGCTTAGTGCGTTTATCAATAAGACTAATAGCTTTAGAGCAGCAGCAGTATTTTACACTTTTATGGTAAACTCGTATTAAGTAGAAAACACTGAAATACTCAGTGATTGTATGACCAACATGATATAGACTCTAGATCAAAGTAGTAAGTTAGGGTATAGGTCTGGAGTCAGATGCCTAGGTTTGAAGTGTGGTTCTACCTCTTTTTAGTTCTGTGACATTGGGGCAAGCTACTCAGCCTCTCTGTGCTCTAAAATGTAACATCTGGGCCAGGCACAATGGCTCATGCCTGTAATCCCAGCACTCTGGGAGGCCAAGGTGGACAGATCACCTGAGGTTAGGAGTTTGAGACCAGCCTGCCTGACATGGTGAAACCCCATCTCTACTACAAATACAAAAATTATCTGGGTGTGGTTGCTGGCACCTGTAATCCCAGCTACTTGGGAGGCTGAGGCAGGAGAATCGCTTGAACCCAGGAGGCAGAGGTTGCAGTGAGCTGAGATTGCACCATTGCACTCCAGCCTGGGCAACAAGAGTGAAACTCATCTCAAATAAATAAATAAATAAATTGCAGTGGCTCACACCTGTAATCTCAGCACTTTGGGAGGCCAAGGCGGGCAGATCACTTGAGTTCAAGAGTCCAAGACCAGCTGGTCAACAAGGCGAAACCCCGTCTCTACTGAAAATACAAAAAAAAAAAAAATTAGCTGGGCATTGGGCTCACATCTGTAATCCCAGCTACTCAGGAGGTTGAGGAGGGAGAATCGCTTGAACCCAGGAGGTGGAGGTTGCAGTGAGCCGAGATCGCACCACTGCACTCCAGCCTGGGCAACAGAGTGAGACCCTGTCTAAAAAGAAATGGAGAACTAATACTAATATAACCCACCTTACAGGATGCCAAGAGGACTAAATGAGTTAATGCATGTAAAGCACTTAGAATGGTGCATGGACCTTAAGTACACTATAACATCAAGGTTTATTATTATGCCCCTTCATATGGTACTACTGCAGCCAAAATAGTAAGCCTGATCTAGTTAACTTTGAAGAAACCCCCCAGAGTCCACCTTCTCAATACAGTTTCTCAGGACTCAGGACCCATGTCAACTCTAACTCCATAGATGCAGACAGTAATGTCCATGAATGAACTGGTAAGTGAGAACTCTCAATCTCCTCTCTACTGACCCCATGCCTCCCTAGGGTTTATCATAATGCAGGTTCATAACAGATCAGAGTCAGGCACAGTGGCTCACACCTGTAATCCCAGCACTTTGGGAGGCTGAGGTGGGAGGATCGTTTAAGCCTGGGAGTTTGAGGCCAGCATGGGTAATGTGGCAAAACGCCATCTCTACTAAAAATACAAAAATTAGTCAGATGTGGTGGTGTATGACTGTAGTCCAGGTACTCAGGAGGCTGAGGTTGCATTGAGCCATAATCCACCACTGAACTCCAGCCTGGGCAACAGGGTGAGACTGTGTCAAAAAAAAAAAAAAGGAAAAAAGGAAAGAAATGAAAGGAAGAAAGGAAGGAAGAAAGAAAGAAGAAAAGAAAAATGTGCAAAATTGTGTACATAACTCTTTAACCGGGTGCAATGTTTTGAGAGGCAAGGCACGAGGATTGCTTGATCCAGTAGTTCAAGACCAGCGTGGACAATGTGACCAGACCTCTTCTCTACAAAAAAAAAAAATTTTTTTTTTTTTTTGAGACAGAGTCTCGCTCTGTCACCCAGACTGGAGTGCAGTGGCGCAATCTTGGCTCACTACAACCTCTGCCTTCCAGGTTCAAGCAATTCTCCTGTGTCAGCCTCCCAAGTAGCTGGGACCTGTGAGCCACCACACCAAGCTAATTTTTGCATTTTCAGTAGAGATGGGGTTTCATCATATGGCCAGGCTGGTCTCGAACTCCTGACATTGTGATCTGCATGCCTCAGCCTCCCAAAGTGTTGGGATCACTGGCGTGAGCCACGGTGCCTGGCCTAAAAGAAAAAAAAAATTTTTTTTTTTTTTGAGACAGAGTCTCACTCTGTCACCCATGCTGGAGTGCAATGGCTCAATTTCAGCTCAATACAACCTCCACCTCCTAGGTTCAAGCAATTCTCTGCCTCAGCCCCCCCCCCCCGAGTAGCTGGGACTACAGGCTCCCACCACCATGCCCAGCTAATTTTTGTATTTTTAGTAGAGACCGGGTTTCACCATCTTGGCCAGGCTGCTCTAGAACTCCTGACCTTGTGATCCACCCGCCTCGGCCTCCCATAGTGCCAGGATTACAGGCATGAGCCCCCATGCCCAGCCTCTGAACAATTTTTTTGAATAGCAGAGCATGGTAGCATACTCCTGGAGCCCCAGCTACTTGGGAGGCTGAGGCAGGAAAATCGCTTGAGCTAAGGACATCAAGGCTGCAGTGAACCATGATACAGCCACTGTACTCCAGCCTGGGCAAGAGAACAAGACCCTGTCTCTGAAAAAAATCTAAGTACAGAATTATATCAATTTAAGGAAGAAAACTATTACAAGAACTATTTTGTAATGACAGAGGTGATGGCGGCACCAGCGTACTCAGCAAGAAGTGCCTGGCCCCACTCCCCCAAAAGAAAAAAACTAGTCACTGTAAAACTAACAAAAACCTTAAGAAGTCTTTCAATCAATGAGTGCTGGAGAAAAAAATTAAGAGGCTTTGAGAAAAGATATTTACTGATAAAATGTTCAACGTAGAAAAATTCTGTATCCTCACTTTTCATATATAGGTTTATCAACACTTTACACTTGGCCTTCAGAATTTCAAATGGTACTATTTTTTTCAAGAGGGGAACCAACCTAAATTAGACCAAATGACAATGCATACTTAAACTACCAGGAAAGAAATACTGAAAAGTGGGACCTTGTTTCATAGCCTTTGTACTGACTATATATATATATTTTTAAAAAGCCTCATGTTTTTGTGCAGAAGAATGATTAGTACAGTAATTCTCAAAGCATGATCTGGGTGTAGGGCCGCAGGGGCCCCACAGGATCATGGGGTGTCCCTTATGCTGTGTTGAGGTGCAGGATCCGACAAGTAAAGAGACAGGACACTGAAGAACTGGTGAAGAGCATCTGGACTCAGTGGGCCACGCCACCTGGGAGTGGAGATCAGCTACGGCCCCGAAATGCCCAAGGGCATCTGTATTTATTAGGTACAAGCAGGGGGCAGGGATGTGAGTGAGGTCATCACCTATAGGTTTAGTAATAGGTCATACATAACCACGTGAGTTACAAGCGAGGGGGCCACCCCATTATGTCACCTGGGCAGAGAGGTGGGCCATGTGCAGCAGGGGGCCATGCCATGCACAGCAGTAGAGGGTAGTGTGCAGAAAAGGGGTCCATTCCCATTAGGTCACCGAGGCAAGGAGGTGGGCTGTGTGCAACAGGTGTCGTGGGCAACACTTCTTATCTGGGAGCTGGAGACTTCAAAGGATTTCTAATAGAAGGATACTGTAAGCTTAATGCAGTGGGAGCTGACAGACTTGTGCTCTTCTCTTAAGATATTTACGGGAGGATGATTTGAGCTAGCACAGAAGCGAGAAAAGACTGACGGGGTGTACAGCCGCTGTGACTGGTCACACCAGAGGGGTTCTTCTCCCTCGGTTACTTACAGGATCTCAGGCCTGAGGCCTACTTTCCACAGGAATTGGTTGCAAGGTACTACAATTCCTTTATTAGGAGGAGAGGCACTTGCTCCAAGCCTGCCTTACAGCATGTGCCCTTTCAGGCAGGGACGCCACTGCCTGGATCTTTGGTTCTTCTTTGGTTCTTGTTCTGGTCTGGCTGTTTTCCCATGTACTGCTTCTGTTCTGTGACTGCCCTAGGCATTCCTCCTACTACAAACTACTGCATGGTTATATAGAAGCATTATATAAATCAGCACTAAATGTGTCAGTACAGCTCCGACTACAATACCTATATGATTATATAGAAAGATTATATAGAACTAAGTATGCTAGATATAAGTATTGATTATATAAACTACATATATGTAAGCGGTAAGTTACACTTCAAGCACTAATCCTATAAACTAATATATTATATATGAAGGATTATATAAAGAAAACAGCTGAGCAGTAACACTATGAACTAAGATATTCTTCAGGCATTAGTTGTGCCTGGGGTCTGGACAGTTCTCCTTCCTCGGTGCCCATGAGGGGTGTTACCCACACTGGGGACAAGTGGACCCAGTTGTCCTAAAAGATCCCAGACCCCACTAAAGGGGCTTCCCAATGTCAAAATTATTATCAAAATAATTTTTTAAAGTTATCAGTTAGCCGGGCCCAGTGGCTCACATCTGTGATCCTAGAAGCTTGGAAGGTAGAGGCGGGCCGATCACTTGAGCTCAGGAGCTTGAAACCAGCCTGGCTAATATGGTGAAACCCCATCTCTACTAAAAAATACAAAAATTAGCCAGGGGTGGTGGTATGTGCCTCTAATCCCAGTTACTCCAGAATTGCACAAGAATTGCTTGAACCTGGGAGGCAGAAGTTGCAGTGAGCCAAGATTGCACCACCACACACCAGTTTGGGCAACAGACTAAGACTCTATCTCTAAATAAATAAATAGTTATTTGTCTTTTTCTCTTCAATTCTGTTTTCCAGAGGTTTTCACAGGATATGTGATATTGCAACAGACTGAATGCAGAAGCTGATGAGAAGCCCATTGGCTTTTATTAAGCCAGACATTTAAACAGATTTGCGAAAATTTAAAACAATGCTACTTTTTTCACCAAGTTCTTAAGTGTTTTAGAAAAGTTCTTTTTCATATAAAAATGTTATTTCTGTTGCCATGCAATAGGCTTTTTAATTTTTATCTATTTATTTATTTTTTGAGACAGTCTTGCTCTGTCACCCAGGCTGAAGTACAGCGGCGAGATCTCGGCTCACTGAAACCTCTGGTCCGGGGTTCAAGTGATTCTCCTGCCTCAGCCTCCTCAGTAGCTGGGATTACAGGCGCCCACCACCACACCTACCCAATTATTGTATCCTTAGTAGAGACGGGGTTTTGACATTTGCCCAGTGTGGTCTCGAACTCCTGGCCTTAAGTGATCCACCGGCCCCAGCCTCTCAAAGTGCTGGGATTACAGGTATGAGCCACCAAGCCCAGACCCCACTAATTTTTAAGAATACAAACAAGTCCTGAGACCACATGCTTAAGAAGAACTGAAAGAATGACAAGAGATAAGTAACCACACACACACACACACACACACACACGTGTACGCACACAAACCTCAACCTCTTCCTACCTCTGCCCTGGAAGACTATTACTGCTATTTATATCACAGAATTTTCGAACAGTTCAAACTCTCTAGTGACTAGTAAAGAAAGAAGTGTGGTGGGGTAAAACTGGACAGGAAATTAAAGGCAAAGTAATTAAATGCTTCCTTTTCAGTTATAAGGCTGCCATTCTGATGTGAAGACAAAATTCTAGGCAATTAAAAGACATTTCAAAATTAACCTCCATGTTTATGCCATAAGCAGGAATGTATTACTTTCACATTCCTTCCATAGCTGCTTGAAAATTCATACAAAAGCTTAAGGTATTCAATGCAAAAGCTCTGATTCTCAGAGGTTGATACAATACACTTATCCTCAATGAAAAATTTAAATGACTTCATACTATCTTCATCCCCAACCTGTTCTCCTACCAAAATTGACGCCTATGCAGAAAATGCCACACTTACACATTGAAAAGGGAATGGAAAGGCTTACTACAGATAAAAACAGAATTAATTTCTGAGTCATAACATTTCTCACTTCGGTAACCTATAAAATAAAAAATGTAAATCCGACAATCTCAAAGCACCCAACTTCTCAACATACCAATCTAAAAGAAAAGACAAATTTAAAGACAGACTTTTTAGCTCTATCAGCAGTCACTTTACTCTCAATACACTACTCAAATTGAGAACTCACTTTAATATGGGAGGAGAGGTTGTGTAAGTTTAATTGAATACTAAAAATTCTCTTGTCATCAAAATACTTTTATAACTCAGTACCAAATTGCAAATGACCATTTAACTAAGCTATCAGGAAGGCCCTGGGTCCTCCAGCCTCCAGACTGGCACCTACTGTCCAAATTAATTCACTTTTCAGGTATGTTTAGCATTTAGTCATCCGATAATACAAGAAGCCTTATAAGAAAAAAAATACCCCTGCTTGAATGCTATTTTTCATCAAAGGACTTTAATGCTTCTCTGCTTATTCCACACTACAACTAGAGGTAGTCCAAGAGTGATGTCATGGAAAATAGCTTCCCTAGCCTTTAGAGATTGGATCCAGTGAGAATTCTAGGAAAAGCCTTTATTGGGGAATAAAACCCCAAATCTTCCAAGTTCTCGTCTAATATGAAATCACAAATACTGTAACGTTAGCCTTTTAGTTCCTCATAAGAATTATACAACCAAACTAAATATCTGGAAGGTCTTGCTGTTATGACACAGATTTCCTGGAAATCATTAAAGTCTATGATATACATCATTAACTAAATTCAAAGATCTTATCAGAGACAAAGGATAACTTTTCTATCCATTCTTATATGTTTCAGCGATTCAGCCCAATGAGCTTTAAGGATCTCACATTAAAAATAGAAAATCTGACAACATATTTTGCCTTTCCTAATTCCTTGCTTCCAAAGTTAAAATTTCCAATTCTGAAAAGGCCTTCTACTTTTGGACCAGCAGCAATACAACATATACCCTTGGCAGAGATGAACTATGAGAGTCTTTCCAATGATTCTTAAAATGACAATAATCTTATATTACTCTCTCCCTTGGTCCTGTTGTTCCTTGAAAACCAGCTATACTCCCAGCATAAGGCCTCTCTACACCCTGCTGCCTCTGCCAGGATCACATTATCCCCATACACACACACACACACACACACACACACACACACACACACACACATATGGTTCCCTAAGGGTCTTTGGTGTCATTTCAGTGAGCCTTCCTCAAACACCCTCTTTTAAAGTTTCAAAACCCCATATGCCCCATCAGCCAGATAATCCCCATGTGCCTCTGGTTTATTTTTCTCTGCAGTCTATTAAATGGCAATATAGGCTATCCATTTTACTTAATTTCCTTTCTACTTCATTTTTTTTTGTCAGTTTTGCTTCACTGACTGCTGTTATCTCTAGCACCTAAAACAGTGCTTGGCACATAGTAACTGCTTAATTAAATTTGTGGGAGGAATAAATTTAATCCTCAGAACCTTCCATGTTGTGTATCCAACCCTGACTTAAAAGACAAGAACATCAAGCTCAGAGATTACGTTACTTGCCCAAGGATATAATGATTAGCAAATGAAGTTGGGGTCCACCTGACTTCAGAGCCCGGCTGATTAACCACTGTTCTACAATGCCTCAGCCATGGCTCCATCTTTCATCTCTCTTCAATTATTTACACAAAAAAAAAAAAGCCAAATGCTATGGCACTCCAGTTCAGAGAAAATAGATGCTAATACAGTATTCCACCTCCTTGAAACTAAAGATTCGTCCCTATCCTTTGGAGACTGGATCCAGTGACCCGACCAAGGTGACTCACGACTATAATCCCAGCACTTCGGAGGTCAAGGTTGGTGGATCATCTGAGGTCAGGAGTTCCAGATGAGCCTGGTAAACATGGTGAAATCCTGTCTCTACTAAAAATATGAAACTTAGCCGGGCATACTGGCAGGCGCCTGTAATCCCAGCTACTCAGGAGGGTGAGGCAGGAGAATCCCTTGATCCGGGAGGCAGAGGTTGCAGGGAGCCAAGATCAGGTCCCTGCACCACTGTAGACAATGATCTAACCCTGTAGACAATGTTTACAAAAAAAAAAAAAGAGACAGACTGGACCCAGTAAGAATTCTAAAAAAAGCCTCTACTGGGGAATAAAACTCCAATCTTCTAAGTCCTAGTCTAACATGAAATTCAGAAATTCTAATCTAGTCATATAATTCTGAGAAAACAGATGCTAATAAAGTAGTCCACCACCTCTAAGCTAAAGATTCCTTCCGTAGCCTTTACAGACTGGATCCAGTGAGAACTGTAGAAAAAACCTCTACTGGGGAATAAAATCCCAAATCTTCTAAGTCCTAGTCTAACATGAAATTCAGAAATTCAAGTCTAGCACTCCAATTCAGAGAAAACAGATGGTAATCAAGTAGTTCACCACCTCTAAGCTAAAGATTCATTCCCCAGCCTTTAGAGACTGCATCTAGTGAGAATTCCAAAAAAAAAAAAAGCCTCTATTGCGAAGGGGGAAACCCCAAATCTTCTAAGTTCTGGTCTAACATGAAATTCAGAAATTCTAGCCTAGAACTCCAGTTCAGAGAAAATAGATGCTAATAAAGTAGTCCACCACCTCTAAGCTAAAGAGACTGGAACCAGTGAGAATTCTAGGAAAAGCCTCTATTAAAGAATAAAAAAACCCAAATCTTCTAAGTCCACCTCTAACATGAAATTTGGAAATTCTACTCTAGCACTCCAATTAAGAGAAAATAGATGTTAATAACGTAGTCCACCTCTAAGCTAAAGATTGACTCCCTAGCCTTTAAAGACTAGATCCAGTGAGAATTCTAGAAAAAGCCACTAGTGGCAATAAAACCCCAAATCTTCAAAGTCCTAGTCTAACATGAAATTCGGAAATTCTAATCTAGCACTCCAACTCAGAGAAAACAGATGCTAATAATGTAAGTAGTTCACCACCTCTAAGATAAAAGATTCATTCCCTAACCTTTAGAGACCGGATCCAGTGAGAATTAAAAGAAAAGCCTGTATTGGGGGGGAAGGGAGGGGAATCCAAACCTTCTAAGTCCTAGTCTAACCTGAAATTTAGAACTTGTAATCTAGCAGTATAAATCGGAGAAAACGTTAATAAAGTAGTCCACCACCGCTAACCTAAATATTCACTCCCTGGCCTTTAGAGACTCGGTCCAGTGAGAATTCTAGAAAAAGCCTCTACTGGGGAATAAAATCCAAAATCTTCTAAGTCCTAGTCTAACATGAAATTCAGAAATTCTAATCCAGCACTCCAATTCAGAGAAAACGATGCTAATAAAGTAGTCCACCTCCTCTAAGCTAAGCATTCGTTCCCTAGCCTTTAGAGACTGGATCCAGTGAGAATTCTAGAAAAGCCTCTATTGGGGAGGGGTGAAAAACCCAAATCTAAGTCCTAGTCTAACATGAAATTCAGAAATTCTAGTCTAGAACTCCAATTCAGAGAAAACAGATGCTAATAAAGTAGTCCACCTCCTCTAAGCTAAAGAGACTGGAACCAGTGAGAATTCTAGGAAAAGCCTCTATTGGAGAATTTAAAAACCCCAAATCTTCTAAGTCCTAGTCTAACTGGAAATTCAGAAATTGTAATCTAGCACTATAATTTGGAAAACACAGATGCTAATAAAGTAGTCCACCGCCTCTAAGCTATAGATTCATTCCCAAGCATTTAGAGACTGGATCCAGTGAGATTTCTAGGAAAAGCCTCGATTGGGGAATAAAACCCCAAATCTTCTAAGTTCTGGTCTAACATGAAATTCAGAAATTCTAATCTAGCACTCCAACTGAGAGAAAACAGATGCTAATAATGTAAGTAGTTCACCACCTCTAAGCTATAGATTCATTCCCTAGCCTTTAGAGACCGGATCCAGTGAGAATTAAAAGAAAAGCCTGTATTGGGGGAGAAGGGGGGGATCCAAACCTTCTAAGTCCTAGTCTAACCTGAAATTTAGAACTTGTAATCTAGCAGTATAAATCGGAGAAAACGTTAATAAAGTAGTCCACCACCTCTAACCTAATATTCATTCCCTAGCCTTTAGAGAATCGGTCCAGTGAGAATTCTAGAAAAAGCCTCTACTGGGGAATAAAATCCAAAATCTTCTAAGTCCTAGTCTAACATGAAATTCAGAAATTGTAATATAGCACTATAACTCAGAGATAACAGATGCTAATAAAGTAGTCCACCACCTCTAAGCTAAAGATTCATTCCCTAGCCTTTAGAGACTGGAAACAGTGTGAATTCTAGAAAAAAGCCTCTATTGGGTGGGGGGAAAACCCCAAATGTTCAAACTCAAATCTTCTAAATTCAGGTCTAACATGAAATTCAGAAATTCTAATCTAGCACTATAACTCAGAGATAACAGATGCTAATAAAGTAGTCCACCTCCTCTAAGCTAAAGATTCATTCCCTAGCCTTTAGAGACTGGACCCAATGAGAATTCTAGAAAAAGCCTCTACTGGGGAATAAAACCCCAAATCTTCTAAGTCCTAGTCTAACATGAAATTCGGAAATTCTAATCTAGCACTCCAATTCAGAGAAAACGATGCTAATAAAGTAGTCCACCTCCTCTAAGCTAAACATTCGTTCCCTAGCCTTTAGAGACTGGATCCACTGAGAATTCTAGAAAAGCCTCAATTGGGGGTGGGAGGGGAACCCAAATCCTCTAAGTTCTGGTCTAAGATGAAATTCAGAAATTCTAGTCTAGCACTCCAAGTCAGAGAAAATGGATGCTAGTAAAGTAGTCCACCTCCTCTAAGCTAAAGATTCATTCTCTTCACAGCATTATTCACTCTTAGAACATTTGCCCTGGGAAAGACCAGGCTTGACAACTGGGCAACTACAGCATTTGCGGGGACTGTTGTTCAAAATCAGGGGAAAATGTCGTTAAAAGGCTGGGCGATGGCCGGGTGCGGTTGCTCCCGCCTGTAATCCCAGAATTTTGGAAGGCAGAGGCTGTTGGAACACTTGATGTCAGGAGTTCCGAGACCAGCCTGGCTAACACGGTGAAACCCTATTTCTACTAAAAATACGACAATAAGTCAGACGTGGTGACGCGCAGCTGCAGTCCCAGCTACTTGGGAGGCTGAGGCAGGAGAATCACTTGAACCCGGGAGGCGCAGGTTGTATTGCGCCAACATCGCGCCATTGCACTCCAGCCTCGACGACAGAGCGAGACTTTGTCTAAAAAGAAATAGGATGGGTGTGGCGGCTTCCGCCCGTAATTCCAGCACTTTCGGGGTGCGAAACGGGAGGATCACTTGAGTCCAGGAGTTTGAGACCAACCTGGCCAACATGGCGAAACCCCGTCTCTACTAAAAATACAAAAATTAGCCGAGCGTGGTGGCGCGCACCTGTAGTCCCAGCTACTTGGGAGGCTGAGGCAGGAGAATCGCTTGAACCCAGGAGGTGGAAGTTTCAGTGCGCGGAGATCGCGCCATTGCACTCCAGCCTGGGTGACAGAGCCAGACTCCGTCTCAAAAAAAAAAAAAGGTCATTATAGGTATTAAAATATAAAGCTTTTTCCTTTCTTTTGTATCTCTCGCCTGTTTCACAGTGCCTTTTAAATTTGATGTTTAATGTTGTTCAGAGTAAAGGAAAATTAAAAATTTAAACTAGCATGAATTTTACCATTCACCCTGATACCGTACAATCCCAGTTTTACATGCAGACTATTAAACCAAGTGTGGGGCCCTTCTGAACATCCAAAAAGCCAAGCCTGCCCTGATCAAGGTTGGATTTCCGAGATAACCCAACTCAAGGTAGAGGAAGGTCAAATCTTAAAATTCCCGATAAAGCAATGATTTGTCAGAATTTTATCTTCAAGATAAGTGAAAAATCCAATCTATAAAAGCAGCCACTTTGAAGTAGGCTCTTCCTTTTACTATGTTAATCCTACCCATCTTCTATTATTCTGCCTTTTTACAAGACAGACAAGTATACTCTGAAAGACAACTGGTATTGGCCTAGAGGATTATACATTTTAATAAAACATCTCTACTCAAAACCACTTGTTAGCTAAAAATAACAGTATACTCAGAAAATGCTTCTTTTCCACTTTTTGTGGACCATTTAAGCCAAACCATCCTACGTTTTTGATGTGCCAAGTAAGAATAATCCATACCGATCTGTTACACATCTAAATTCTGGCAAAATACATTCAATTTCAAACCACAGATATTTACTCTCCTATTCTTTCCCCAAACTAATCAGTAATGAAAAGTGCAAACTAACGTCCTTTACCACTGATAAACGTGACTCTAAGCACCTACTAAGTGCTGTGATGATTAAAAATGAGAATCAAATTATCTAAATATTAGTTAAGTGCAAAAAAGTTGAAATGTCCTGTACATTTCTAGATCAAGGATTACTGAAACATGAATGCATTGATAAGCTCTTCAAAAACAATTTTCAAATTAGTAAATGTAGTCAAGCACCCTGTTCCCTAGATATGAAAAACAGGCACTAAAATTAGGGCATATAAGTCTGCAAGGCATTTTCTAAATTACAACTTAATCAGATTAACAAACGCAAACAAATTCGGAAAATAGAAAAGCCTAAGCAAATGTAAGGTGTTAACTAAATATTCGGAGTAAGAAAAGGGGCCTAAAGCGGCCTAGAACGATAAAAAGCAAAGCCCCTACAGTAACGTTACGTTTGACATAAAGAATACCGTTATTTAAATAAGCAGTTAGCACTTGGTAGGAGGAAGGCCAAGCAACGTGACTATTATAAATCTATGGATTCACAGCACTGCTTTACTATTATTCCGTACTTATTTGCTGATATTTATAATACAGAAAGAAAGACGCAGCAACAGTTAGCCACTACATTAACCACTCTAGCAAAGGTTACTTTAAAAAACGGCCTTGCATTCTTACAACACTCTACAGTTAAGGATTATTTTCACATATATGACCTCATATAGTCCTCTCAACCCTGAGAGGTTGGTAGTACTGAGTATATTTCATAGATAAGAAACAGAGGCTTGGTACGCGATTTTTCCTCAGAGTCACCCAAGTCGAACCCAGACCTTCCGATTCCTAGTTTTATGCCTCGCATTCCGCGTAGTTCTATTTCAAGCATAAATAGAATTGTTAAAGGAAAGGAACGCGTTAGGGAAAAAATAATCATGGTACCTGCAGCTGTGTGCTGCAAAAAATGGCTGAATTATGCTTCTTCCTTTTTCTTTCTCGCTCTCTCCGGGAAAAAGAAATTACATTTCAAACAATTTAAGTAAACTCAAAGACAAATGAGGTCCCGGCGTCTATCAAATGTTTGACTCGCGTCCGTGCAGAGACGGCCGGAGAATTCGTGCTTAGCTCGGGGCCGCGGGCGAAGCCCCGGCTCCGCAGGCCGGCGACCGGGGGCGGTTACGTACCTCTGGGGGTCCTGTCCAACCTCTAGTGGACGGCAGTCCGCATTAGGAAGAACGGGGCCGGCAGGCCGATGGGTGGGCGGTCGGGCGCCGGGAAGGCACTCGGCAGGCTTCTCGGACGTCTACGAGCAGCCGCTCGCGGCCCGAGCCGGGTCGCTCCGGCGGGGCACAAGTGTGCTCGCCTGCAGCCCCCTCTGAGTAAGTCCTGGGAAGGAAGACACCTCTGAGTCGCGAAACCAGACAGTCGGGCTCCACACGAGGCGGCGCGGCGTCGGCGCCCGGACCGGCCTTGCCAACGCCGGGGTCTTTGCAGCACCCGGCGGGGCTCGGCGGGAGGACCGACTGGGGCCGCGGGCGGAGGAAAGGGCTGGGGGGCAGCGGGCAGAGAGAGAAGCACCAGCGGTCGCAGCGTCAACGACGGCGTCTCCGGGCTTCTGCCCCGAAGCGCGCCGAGCCTCGGGATCACCCACGCCGGGGGTGGAGGAAGGCGGGAAAGGGGCGGGAAAGGGGCGGGGCGTGCAGGGCCACGAGCCGGGGACCGCTCCGGGCCGCGGGAGCCGCCCGAGGCCCGCCCAGGGAGGCGGGGCTGCCTGGCAGGGGGCCCCCCGTGCGCGGTTGTCTAGACGCGGAAGCCCGCCACGCTAGGAGTTCGGGGGGAGGGTGGGAAGCCGGGTGGGGAGCGGGAAGCTGGCCCGGGAGGGCCCCTCGGCCCCTGCTGGCGCCCCGAGGGAGCCAGCGCGCGGCCTGGCGGGTGTTTACCTTCCCCCTGGTCGAGCGCCAATGCCGCCATCTTTCAGTCCAAAGCGCGTCACTTCCGGCGCCACGGGAGCGGGAGCGGGTGTGGGAACGGGGGGAGGGGGCGGGGAAGGCTGTCCCGCGCCCGCTGCGCCTCGAGTCCCGGCCGCCGGCCCGCCACGCCAGCGGTGCCCCACTGAGGTAAACAGGCGACCGGGCGTCGCGGCCCCGGGCTTGGCCCGACGCAGCTTTCCCTACGGCGCCGCCGTCGGGGCTGAGGACGCTCAGCTGTCCTCGTCCCCTTGCAGCGGTCCCTCTCCCCCGGCACGAGCGCTGGGCCGGGAGCCACTGCGGTGCGCCCACCCTCGACAAGTTAAGGGCTAGGAAGCCAGGAAAGTGTCCTTTTGCATCTTTGCCACGGTGGGGGTGGGGGAATCGGGGACAGCGTGTAGGGAGCTTTGCCATTACTACCTGTTATAAAAGTGACTAGATCTGCGCCAAATGACATCATTTTTTGTAAGGCAACTTGCAGTGGATTATTGCGTCACTGTCCACTTGGCTCACTGCACAAGAATTACACGTTTCAGAAATCGATTTCCCAGGGGTGGGAAAATTAATAAAAATGGCATGTCTGCACTACCCGGAGAAATGCCGGATCTAAAAAAGCTATTCTGTCTCTACTTGCGTCAAAATAATAAAGAACGAACATTCAGAGGGTAGTGATTTTTTTTTGTTCGTTTTTAACACATCAGCTATAGAATTCTAGCTAATAGTTTTAAAATTTAACCTTTTCTTGACTTTAGAAAATAAAACTAGACTATAGGACTGTTTTGTAAATTTATTATGCAATATCTTTGTGAGAAAAGTGTAGGTGACGGAAATGCACGGTTGGAAGCCCGTGGTTCTACAATTAACCTTAAATTAGGGCATCCATTGCCATTGCTGATCCTAAACTGGGGTATTTCGGCTTCCCCCACCCCCACCCCCCGCCGCCATTTTCTCTCTAGACCAATATCCCGATGAACTTTCCGTGAGATGTGTCGCTAAAAGCGATCATTATCTCTTTCTAGCAAACTTGAACGTGCCATCTTTCCCAAGAGGCCAAAATAGCACACGGTGTACTGTTTTGCTGAAGTAGACTACTTCGTGGGAAAGATAACAGAATCACCTCAGTCTTTTGGAAATAAGCTTCCTTATTATGATTTAAACTATAACAAGCTTTAAAAAACTATAAGACACTGAAATTCCCAAGTTGTTCACACATTCTTTCCATCTTTTCTAATAGCTCCTTTAAGATATTTCTGTTCATTATTTAAAAATCCTTGCTTGCTGTATTTGTATCTAATATATGAAATTACCCCAGAATTTATCCCCTTAACACAAATTTTTTAAAACCTTAAAATAAACTTTTAAAACGCATACATTCAACTTCTGAATATTTAAATTTTCATACATTATTCCCAAACATCTAAACGCTTGAATTTTGATTTTTGTACATTAACCAACAGACATATATTTTAATCTATACATTACTATGTGGCACTGACCTGTCTAAAGAGAGGCTTCTGTTCTTGATTCAGGCAAGAGCTGAAATGTTTCTGCATTCTGTGCAGCAGGTATAAATGTAGTGAGTGATGTCATAAGCCATAGTGTGATCACCATGCCCCCTCCCCCGCCCTCCCTTATGTTGACATTACAAGGTCTCACATGTGGAATTTCAAATGTGCTTTTTTGAATATTTATTGTAGTTTCTGAAACTGGGCTGGGTCTTTCAATCAATCTAGACATTTACTATATAAACCACCTCCAAAAGTTATATTTAATCAATGATGCCTCTTTCACTCTTATTTCTTATTTTTATTTTATTATTATTATTATTATTATTTTGAGATGGTCTCACTCTCGGCCAGGCTAGAGGGCAGAGGCGCGATCATGGCTCACTGCAACCTTGTCCTCCGATGCTCAAGCGATCCTTCCACTTCAGCCTCCCGAGTAGCTGGGACCACAGGTGTGCCCCACCATGCTTGGCTAACTTTTCTGTTTTTTGTAGAGACGGCGTTTGGCCATGTTGCCCAGCATGGTCGCAGACTCCTGGGCTCAAGCGATCCGCCCGCATCGGCCTCCCAAAGTGTTAAGAGTACAGGCATGAGCCACCGCGCTCTGGCGCTCAGGAGTTTGAGACCAGCTAGGGCAACGTGGCAAGACCCTCGATCTCAATCAAAAATTAAAATTAAAAAGTAGTGTGTAATATATAAAAAGATGTAGTACCTTAATAAAACATTCTGCTCTTCCAATATCAAGGAAAGTAACTCTCTTTTTTTTTTTTTTTTTTTTTTTAAGACGGAGTTTCGCTCTTGTTACCCAGGCTGGAGTGCAATGGCGCGATCTCGGCTCACCGCAACCTCTGCCTCCTGGGTTCAGGCAGTTCTCCTGCCTCAGCCTCCTGAGTAGCTGGGATTACAGGCACGCGCCACC
Organism: Callithrix jacchus; assembly: GCF_049354715.1. NCBI lineage: Eukaryota > Metazoa > Chordata > Mammalia > Primates > Cebidae > Callithrix > Callithrix jacchus. The sequence continues at coordinate 24,770,078 of NC_133524.1, forward strand.
GTGCCCAGCTAATTTTTTGTATTTTTAGTAGAGACGGGGTTTCACCATGTTGACCAGGATGGTCTCAATCTCTTGACCTCGTGATCCACCCGCCTCGGCCTCCCAAAGTGCTGGGATTACAGGCGTGAGCCACCGCGCCCGGCCAAAACCCTCTCATTTAAATAAACTCCAGGTAATTCCTGTCTTGAAATGTTAATTTTCGGCGGGTTCTGGTGGCTCACGCTTGTAATCCCAGCACTTTGGGAGGCTGAGGCGGGTGAATCACCTGAAGTCAAGAGTCCGAGACCAGCGTGGCCAACATGGTGAACCCTTATCTCTACTAAAAATACAAAAATTAGTTGGGCGTGGTGGCCGGCGCCTGTAATCCCAGCTACTCAGGAGGCTGAGGCAGGAGAGTCGCTTGAACCTGGGAGGCGGAGGTTGCAGTGAGCCGAGATGGCGCCACTGTATCCCAGCCCGGGCGACAGAGCAAAAATTCCGTCTCAAAAAAATAAAAAAAAAAAGATATTCTAACTTTTCCCACCAATTGCTGGACTGTAATGGGAGTTGCTAAATACCTTGAGAGTATCCTTTCATATTGGTAGAGTCCCACAGAGGCAGATGGAAGCTGTCTTTTTCTAGCCCTCTAGCCTAAGTATTTGAGAATACACATTCCTCAATAGCTATCTATTTAGCAGCCAGCGAGGTCGGAGGCCTGCTAGAGGCTTGGGCCTGGGAGTGCTGGTGGAGTTGGAATGAGGTTCCTCCCCAGGGGTTCTGAGGATTTAGGATACTGCATACCCTCCTCCTCCCTCCTGTTTTTGTTTTTTAAGAACTTGAGGCCTGGGCGTGGTGGCTCATGCCTGTAATCCCAGCACTTTGGGAGGCCCAGGAGGGCAGATCATTAGAGGTAAGGAGTTCCAGACCAGCCCGACCAACCTGATGAAACTCCGTCTCTATTAAAAATACAAAAAAGTAACTGGACATGGTGGCACGGCCTGCGGTCCCAGCTACTCAGGAGACTGATGTAGGACTATGGCTTGAGCCCAGGAGGCGGAGGTTGCAGAGGGTGGAGACTGCACCCCTGCACTCCAGCCTGGGCAACAGAGCTAAAGGCTGTCTCAAAAAACAAAAACAAAAACAAAAGTTGAGGCTTTTCAGAAATTCAGTCTGCAGTAGTTGTCTTGGTAATCACTTTTCTTTTTACTCTCTGTGCACGCGCACACACACACACACACACACACACACACAGAGAGAGAGAGAGAGAGAGAGAGAGAGAGAGAGAGAGAGAGAGAAAGAGAGTGAGAGATGGAGTCTCCCTCTAACGCCCAGGCAGGAATGCAGTGGCATGATCAGCTCACTGCAACCTCTGCCTCCCCGGTTCAATTCTCCTGCCTCAGCCTCCCAAGTAGCCGGGACTATAGGCACATGCCACCACCCCGGCTAATTTTGGTAACTTTAGTAGAGATGGGTTTTCCCATGTTGGCCAGCCTAGTCATGAACTCCTGACTTCAAGTGATCCACCCACCTCCGCCTCCCAAAGTGCTGGGATTATAGGTATGAGGCACTCTACCCAGCCGGCAATCACTTTTCATGTGACTAGTCCCCACTGAATCTTTGGGAATCAGAGCATTATCTTCAGCAAAGCCTAATAAAACTGCACATCCATTCTATTTCCTATTGAAAACTGTTTCACCAAGCCCTCTTTAGCTGTTCAGAATTTTCAAGGCATCTTGTAGGATTCAGCCCATGTCAGTCCCTCAGGGTCCGTTGGTATCCCCTGATCAGTACTAACTTCTGCATGTCCACATCAAGCCAGTGTGTTCTAACAGGATGGTGGCTGTCATCCTAAACATTATATCTTGGTTTCTATCTCAGATGGATCCTTCAAAATGCAATCTGAAGGTCCAATTGTCCAGCCTTTTAAGTTCATTGTTTTGACAGCCAAAGAGAATAACTTGAGCCCTTGCATTGCATGACTAATGGGAAATTAGTATCTTCATGAATGTTGGAGGATTCCTGGCTTCTGTTTACACGTTGGTCATTGCTGGTCACCTCTCACTTAGGCTAGCCCCTCTTAGCTTCTCTCCCATTACCTCCAACCTGATCTGTTACCACCTCTCCACCTCTCTCTCTCTCTCTCTCTCTCTCTCTCTCTCTCTCTCTCTCTCATTCTTTCTTCTGTTGCCCAGGCTGGAGTGTAGTGATGTGATCTCCGCTCACTGCAACCTCCACTGCCAGGTTCAAGCGATTCTCCTGCCTCAGCCTCCAGAGTAGCTGGGACTACAGGTGCGTGCCATCATGCCCGGCTAATATCTTTGTAGTTTTAGCAGAGACAGGGGTTTTGTCCAGGCTGGTCTCGAACTCTTGACCTCAGGTGATCCGCCCGCCTTGGCCCCCCAAAGTGCTAGGATTACAGGTGTGAGCCACCGATCCTGGCCTCACCTCTCTACATTTCTCCAGCTCTCTGTCCACTCCTTCCTAACTCATGAACCTGATTCTCCCTCTACTTCCCTATGTAAAGCAAAAACCTAAAGGTATCACAAGGAAAGTACGATCTCTTTAAACACGTCATGGCTTCCAGAGGTCCCTACATAGGGAATTTGCTCACTGGGCACTTCTAAGTGAGATCTGCAGTCATTTGGTGGGAACCCCTTCCTATGCATATCAATTGTTACTTCCATCTTTTCTCTTCCCCAATCCTAGAAGCCCCGAATCCATCCCCCGGGCCCAGCTGAGGGAACCAAATCCCTAAACATCCAAAAGGGTTGTGAGTGCAGAAACAAAACAAACTGCAAAGGGTACCCCACATGAAACAGAAAACGTCTGAAGTGGCCAGGCACATTGGCTCATGCCTGTACTCCCAGCACTTTGGGAGGCCAAGGCAGGTGGATCACGTGAGGTCAAGAGTTCGAGACCAGCCTGGCCAACATGGTGAAACCCCATCTCTACTAAAAATATGAAAATAAGGCCGGGCGCGGTGGCTCACACCTGTAATCCCAGCACATTGGGAGGCTGAGGTGGGCGGATCACGAGGTCAGGAGTTTGAGACCATCTGCCTAACACGGTGAAACCCGTCTCTACTAAAAACACAAAAAATGAGCCGGGTGTGGTGGCGTATGCCTGTAGTCTCAGCTACTCAGGAGGCTGAGGCAGGACAATTGCTTGAACCCGGGACACGGAGGTTGCATTGAGCCAAGATCATGCCACTGCACTCCAGCCTGGGCAACAGAGCAAGACTCCATAGCAAAAACAAAAACAAGACAAAAATAAGCCAGGCATGGTGGCATGTTCCTGTAATCCCAGCTACTGGGGGGGCTGAGGGAGGAGGATTGCTTGAACCTGGGAGATGGAGATTGCAGTGAGCTGAGATTGTGCCACTGCACTCCAGCCTGGGCAACGGAGCGAGACTCTGTCTCAAAAAAAAGAAAGAAAGAAAGAAAAGAAAAAGAAAGAAAGAAAGAAAGAAAGAAAGAAAGAAAGAAAGAAAGAAAGAAAGAAAAGAGAAAAGAACATGTCTGAAGTGTTTATCTTTGCATTCTTTTACCAGTGTAGGGAGCTACCTGAGGAAAATGAATTGATAATTTGACTTATATGTACATGACTCAACGCAATCTGTCCTGGAACCAAGGGCTTCTCTACTATTTCACTTCCACCCTTAAAGCCGTAGAAGTTTGTGGAAGATCTCTCTCTCTCTTCTGTCTGTCTCTCTGTCACACACACACACACACACACACACACACACACACCCCTAGCAAACAAATATCTGTTGCTAGTTGTTAGAATAATTGTCTGGCTCCTGCTACCAGCCATCAAGGGTTCAGACACACTCAGGCTTGGTCTTCAAGTCCTCAACACACTGTGACAGGTTTATATAACATGGGGTATTATGGTGTAACCCTGGTGGCTGGGTGCGGTGGCTCATGCCTGTGATCCCAGCAGTTTGGGAGGCCAAGGCAGGCGAATCACAACGTCAGGAGTTCAAGACCAGCCTGGTCAACATAGTGAAACCCCATCTCTACTAAAAATACAAAAATTATCCAGGCATGGTTGCGCGTGCCTGTAATCCCAGCTACTCAGGAGGCTGAGGCAGGAGAATCGCTTGAACCCTGGAGGTGGAGGTTGTGGTGAGCCAAGATCGCACCACTGCACTCCAGCCTGGGCAACAGAGCAAGATTCTGTCTCAAAACAAAAACAAAAACAAAACAGAACAAACAAACAAACAAACAAAACCCAGGCTTGGGAGGGTCAAAGAACGCTTCTCAGAGTCAGTGATCTGTAAGTTCAGTCCAAACAGAAGAAGGAGGGGGGAAAATGGAGGGAGTAAAAGACATCTACAGGGCAGTGAACCAGGCCTGAGAGAGGCAGCAAGGCACCTTTAGAGAATAGCTGATAATTTAGTAGGGTTACAGTGTAGGACAAAAGTAGGGGGGAGGGGAAAGAAGCAAAAGATCAAGTAGGCCACCAAGTGTAGATGGTGGCAGTTAGGGCTACCACCCTCCTGTGTTGCTTCTCACCCATGCTATGTTTTGTTTTGTTTTGAGATGGAGTCTTGCTCTGTCACCCAGGCTGGAGTGCAGTGGCGCAATCTCGGCTCACTACAACCTCCGCCTCCTGGGTTCAAGCGATTCTCCTGCCTCAGCCTCCAGAGTAGTTGGGATTATAGGCTCCCACCACCATGCCTGGCTAATTTTTTATATTTTTAGTAGAGACAGGGTTTCACCATGTTGGTCAGGCTGGACTCGAATTCCTGACCTCAGGTGATCTGCTCACGTTGACCTTCCAAAGTGCTGGGATTACAGGCATGAGCCATTGCGTCCAGCCACCCCATGCTCTTTCCACTGTAACATGTAATTATATTGATTAACATAGTAAATGATCTTCACATTGTTGTATTTTTATTCCTACTTAATTCCATAAATTGTTGGTTTGCAATCTACTATACGATTTATTCCTTCATTCCATAAGTATTTGTGAGTGCCTAGTACATGCTAAGTCTTGCTGTACCCACTGGGGATCCATCAGTGAATAAAACATATGAAAACTCTGGCCCTCATGCGGATTACACATGTCGGGTAATAAACAAAATAATTAAGTAAATTATGTGGTCTGTTGGAATGTGATAAATGTGGCCGGATGTGGTGGCTCATGCCTGTAATCCCAGCACTTTGGGAGGCCCAGGCAGGTGGATCATTTGAGGTCAAGAGTTTGAGACCAGCCTGGCCAACACGGAGAAACTCTGTCTCTATTAAAAATGCAAAAAAAAAGTTAGCCAGGCACAGTGGCCCACGCCTGGAATCCCAGCTGCGTGGGAGGCTGAGGCGGGAGAATTGCTTGAACCTGGGAGATGGAGGTCGCAGTGAGCCGAGATTGCGCCACTGCACTCCAGCCTGGGCCAAGAGGAAGACTCTGTCTCAAAAAAAAAAAAAATAATAAAATATATATATATATATATATATATATATATATATATATAATTTTCATAGTTTTAATGGCTTATGAAATTGTTTCAAATATAATCTTATGTGAAAATGCAGGACAAAAAAATCTGTAATTGCACTGATCGCAGTAACACCCCTCAGAGGCAGTTTTCTGTTGACTCCTTATTTTCCTGAATGTGGGTCACACTTTGCTCTTTCTTTGTACATCCTGTTTCTTTTAGATAATATGTTCTAGCAACTCTGGACTCTGTATTAACCCACTCCCAATCCAGCGGGGGAGTGGTTTTTGCTATTGTTTGATTTGCTGTTTGTTTAGTGATCTGCCTGAACTAATTCTGTAGCATCTATTCCCCCAAATCAAAATGTGATGAATGCTATGGAAAATAACAGAGCTGGGGAAGGGTGTTCCAATTTTAACTGGGATGACCAAACTAGGAGGTATCATTTGAAGGAGATTAGGGACCAGACTGTATAAAGCCTGGTAGGCGATTGTGGGGTCTTTGGCCTGTGAGAAATTGGAACCACTGGAAGGTTTTGTGAAGAGGACCAATATGATTTAACATTTAGGTGGCTATGTAAATAACAGAATTTAGGTGGACTAGGACAGAAGCAGGGAGATGGGTTAGCAGACTATTTCAATAATGGAATGGAATGGAATGGAGGCTACAGTGGAGGTGGTGAGAAGTGCTTAGACTTTGCAAATATTCTGGAGGAAGAGCCAAAAGGATTTCCTGGATGTAGGGATAAAGGAAAGAGAGGAGTCATGGATAACACCAAGGTTTCCGTCCTGAGCAACTGGAAGGATGGAATTGTCATTTCCTGACATCAGGAAAACCTCAGGAGGATCAGTTTTGAAGGGAGTGGGAGGAAGGAAAAGCTGCAGGAACTGGGCTCAGAGGCATGCCCGGGTTACGAAGGCATCCTGGAGAACAGAGGGAACGGGTACGTGGAGATCAGACAAGAGTGTGGAATGCCACAAGCTAGAGAGAAAGTTACTGGAAGTTGCTAAACATCCACTATCAATAAAAGACGTAATGAATATTGCCATTTTAACAGAATATATTTACTTTGAAACATGGTGTAGACAATGCCCCTGTGTAAATGAAAACCTTAAAAAGAAAGTAATCATGGCTGATGCCCTTTTTGGCCTCAGCCCGCCTGCACCCAGATGAATAAAAATTAAAATTAAAAAATAAAAAAAAGAAAGTAATCATTTTTGAGCTCCTTATGAAACAATGAAAAATAACATTATGCTTTGGGTTCAGAAGCATCAAAATTCAAACCACCTATATTCAAGAAGTGGTTATGAGATTATCAAAGGGCTGAGAGTACAGCGAGGACTGGGCTTTGGGGCCCAGCAATGTGAAGGAGTCATCTGGGAGAAGATAGGGGACCATCAGGGACACAGAGAAGGAGTAGCCAGTGAGATAAGAGTAAGACAAAGAGTGTGCTATGCTAAGCCAGATAGAAAAGTACTGTATTTGCTAAACATTCACTATCAATGAAAGATGAAACAAATGTCACCATTTTAACTAAATCTATTTACTTTGAAATGCAATGTAGACAATGCCTCTTAGTAAATTAAAAAGTTAAAAGGAGTAACATACCCCCTTTCCCAACGTTAATCACTAAAAAAAATTTTTTTCTTAAAGAGATGAGGTATCTTTTGGGGGTCAAGTGTGATTGTTAAAAAAAATAATAATTAAAAAAAAAGAGATGAAGTACCTCTCTGTAGCCCAGGTTGGAGTGCAATGGTGTGATCATAGTGATCATAGCTCACTGCAGCCTCAAACTTCTGAGTTCAAGGGATCCTCCTGCCTCAGTATCCTGAGTAGCTCAAAATGCAGGCTTGAGCCACTGTGCCTAGCAACATTAATCATCTTTTTAATTTTGAGACAGTGTCTTGCTCTGTTGCCCAGGTTGGAGTGCAGTGGCACGATCTCGGCTCACTGCAACCTCCACTTCCTGAGTTCAAGCAATTCTGCCTCAGCCTCCTAAGTAGCTGGGATTACAGGTACGCACCACCACTCCTAGCTAATTTTTGTATTTTTAGTAGAGACGGGGTTTCACCATGTTGGTCAGGCTGGTTTTGAACTTCTGACCTCATGATCTGCCCGCCTCCCCCTCCCAAAGTGCTGGGATTACAGGCATGAGCCAGTGAGCCACTGCACCCAGCCAAAATTAATCATTTTTAAGTTCTTTATAAACCAATGCAAAATAACACTATACTTCAGAAGCCTCAAGATACAAGCCACATGTTTTTTTTTTAGACGGAGTGTCACTCTTGTTGCCTAGGCTGGAGTGCAATGGTACAGTCTCAGCTCACTCACTGCAACCTCCGCCTCCTGGGTTCAAGCAATTCTCCTGCCTCAGCCTCTCAAGTAGCTGGGATTACAGGGACCCACCACCACGCCTGGCTAACTTTGTATTTTTAGTAAAGATGGGGTTTCACCATGTTGGCCAAGCTGGTCTCTAACTCCTGACCTCAGGTGATCCTCCTGCCTCAGCCTCCCAAACTGCTAAGATTACAGTGATGAGCCACTGCACCTGGCCCGAGCCACATATTCTTAAGTATTGCATTTCAGTAGATGTGGACCCAAACACACACACATCCTAAGTGTGAGCGCCAGAGTTGAGGTGAGTAGCAGGAATAAAGAGCTGCTATATGATGTTGCATGACGAAAGAAGTGGAAAAAAAAAAACCCTCCAGTAATTGCTGTTGCCAGCAGCACAACTTCAGGGTTTGGGGACTTTAGTTAAGGATAGAGACAAGATTGAATGCAGGCTCTGAGGTTATTTATTGATTCTAAAACTAAGTTCTTTAAAAAACAGTGAGGCTGGGTGCAGTGGCTGATGATTGTAATCCTCCCCTCACTTTGGGAGACCGAGGGGGGCAAATGGCTTGAGCCAAGGACTTGTAGACCAGCCTGGCAACATAGGGAGACCCCATTTCTACAAGAAATACAAAAAATTAGCCCAGCGTGGTGCTGTGCACCTGTGGTCCCAGCTACCCAGGAGGCTGAAGTGGGAGGATCGCTTGAGCCTGGGAGGTCAAGGCTGCAGTGAACTGTGATTCTACCACTGTACTCCAGCCTGGGTGACAGAGTGAGACTCTGTCTCAAAAAACAAAACACATAAACAAAAACCTAGTGATCACAAAACTATCTCTAAGAGAATTTCTTTCTAGATACAGAAACTTTAGGTAAGTCAATCCTGGCCTCCCTGGCTTTGGGTGTGGATAGTGGAAGAGAAAGCAGGGGTATAGTTTCACACATAGACATCTGGGAACAGGCCTGGACAAAAGGAGGGCTAAATTTCATGCTGTCTTAGGGACTTGGGAGAAGAGGCAGCATAGTCTTGGTGAGGGAGGTGAGAATGCTAAGTACAGGTAAGGCAGGATAGTCCTCTGGGATTGGAGGTGTCAATATTGTCAACATGATGGTTCTTCCCAATTGATCTACAGATTCAAAACAATTCCTATAAAAAAATCCAGCAGGAGAGCCGGGTTAAAACTTAATTGGGTATGATTGCACATGCCTATAGTCAAGCTACTCAGAAGGCTGGGGCAGGAGGATCCCTTAAACCCAGAGTCCAAGGCCAGTATGGGCAACATAGCATGACCCTGTCTTAAAAATTAAATGGGTACAGGGTTTCAGTTTTGCAAAATGAAAAGGTTCTAGAGATCGGTTGCATAACAATGCACATATAACTAACACTACTGGCTGGGCACCATGGCTCACGCTTGTAATCCCAGCACTTTGGGAGGCCAAGGCAGGCAAATCGTGAGGTCAGGAGTTTGAGACCAGCCTGGAAAACACAGTGAAACCCCATCCCTACTAAAAACACAAAAATAGCTGGGTGTGGTGGCAGGTGCCTGTAATCCCAGCTACTCCAGAGGCTGAAGCAGGAGAACTGATTGAACCTGGGAGGCGGAGGTTGCAATGAGCCAAGGTCACACCACTGCACTTTAGCCTGTGCTAGACTCCGTCTTAAAACAAAAACAAAACAAAACAAAACCTAAAACTAAATAAAAACAACTAACACTACTGTACAATTAAAAATGGCTACCATGGTAAATTTTTACAATAAAAGAAAATCCAGGCCAGGCACGGTGGCTCACACCTGTAATTCCAGCACTTTGGGAGGCCAAGGCGGGCAGAGCAAAGGTCAAGCAGTCTGAGACCAGCCTGGCCAATATGGTGAAACCCCATCTCTACTAAAAATACAAAAATTAGCCAGGCACGGTGGCAGGTGCCTGTAGTCCCAAATAATTGGGAGGCTGAAGCAGGAGAATTGCTTGGACCCAGGAAGTGTAAGTTGCAGTGAGCTGAGATAGTGCCACTGCACTCCAGCCTGGGCAAAAAAGCCAGACTCCCTCTCAAAAAAAAAAAAAAAGAAAAAAAATCCAGCAGGCTTTTTTTATATAATGTCACAAGCTGATCCTAAAATAGATATGGAAATGCAAAGGCCCCAGAAATAGCCAAATAATTTTGAAAGAGAACACAGTTAAAGGATTTATACTTCCCAATTTCAAAATGTAGTATAAAATTACAAAAATCAGCTGGACGTGGTGGCTCACACCTGTAATCCCAGCACTTTGGGAGGCCGAGGTGGGCAGATCACCTGAGGTTGAGAGTTTGAGACCAGCCTGGCCAACATGGTTAATCCCTGTTTCTACTAAAAATGAAAAAAAAAAAAAACAATTAGCCAGGCATGATGGTGCTATCTGTAATCCTAGCTACTCGGGAGGCAGGAGAATTGTTTGAACCCAGGAGGTGGAGGTTGCAGTGAGCTGAGGTTGCACCACCACACTCCAATCTAGGCAACAGAGCCAGACTCTGTCTCAAAGGAAAAAAAAAACCCTTACCTCAAACTATACCCAAAAATAAAGTTAAAATGGATTGGATCACATACCTAAATGTAAGAGCTAAAACTAAAAACCTTTAAGAAGAAAACATAAAAGTAAATCTTTAGGCCAGGCACGGTGGCTCAAGCCTGTAATCCCAGCACTTTGGGAGGCCGAGGTGGGTGGATCACGAGGTCAAGAGATCGAGACCATCCTGGTCAACATGGTGAAACCCCGTCTCAACTAAAAATACAAAAAATTAGCTGGGTATGGTGGCACGTGCCTATAATCCCAGCTACTCAGGAGGCTGAGGCAGGAGAATTGCCTGAACCCAGGAGGCGGAGGTTGCAGTGAGCCGAGATCGCGCCATTGCACTCCAGCCTGGGTAACAAGAGCGAAGTTCCGTGTCAAAAAAAAAAAAAAAAAAAAAAAAAGTAAATCTTTGTGACCTTGGGTTAGGCAAAGTATTCTTTTTTTTTTTTTTTTTTTTTTTTTGAGATGGAGTCTTGCACTGTCACCCTGGCTGGACTGCAGTGGCGCGATCTCGGCTCACTGCAATCTCCACCTCCCAGTTCAAACGATTCTCTGCCTCAGCCTCCCAGGTAGCTGGATTACAGGCACCTGCCAGCATACCTGGCTAATTTTTTGTATTTTTAGTTGAGACTGGGTTTCACTATGTTGGCCAGGCTGTTCTTGAACTCCTGACCTTGTAATCCACCCACCTAGTGTTCCCAAAGAGATGAGATTACAGGCGTGAACCACTGTACCCGGCCCAAAGTGTTCTTACATATGACGCCAAAAGCATGATCCATAAAAAAGAAAATAAATGTATAAATTGACTTCATCAAAGTTAAAAAATTTCACTCCTCAAAGACACCAGTAAGAAAATAAAAAAGCAAACTACAGACTGGGAGAAAGCATTTACAAATCAAATATCTGATAAAGGACTTGTAACTAGAATATTAAAAAAAAAAAAAAACCTCTTGCAACCCAATATTAAGAAGATAAATAGGCTGGGCAAGGTGGTTCACGCCTGTAATCCCAGCACTTTGGGAGGCCGAGGCGGGCGGATCATGAAGTCAAGAGATCCAGACCATCCTGGCCAACATGGCGAAACTTCATTTCTACTAAAAATACAAAAATTAGCTGGGCGTGGTGGCACACGCCTGTAGTCTCTAGCTGCTCAGGAGACTGAGGCAGGAGAATCATTTGAACTGGGAGACAGAGGTTGCAGTGAGCCAAGATCGCTCCACTACTGCACTCCAGCCTGGTGACAGAGAGAGAGACTCCGTCTCAAAATAAATAAATAAATAAATAAATAAGATAAATAACCCAATTTAGTCAAAGCAAGGCTAATAATAATGAAAAAAAAAAACAATTTAAAAATGGGAGGCTGAAGTGGAAAGACTGCTTGAGCTCTGGAGTTTGGGACCAGCCTGGGCAACATAGTGAGACCCTGTCTCTATTTGAAAAAATTTTTTTAATTTTTCCAAAAAAAATTTGGGCACCCAGCGGGTGCAGTGGCTCACATCTATTATCCCAGCACTTTGGGAGGCTGAGGTAGGTGGACCACTTGAGCCCAGGAGTTTGAGACCATCCTGGGAAACATACCGAGATCTTGTCTTTACAAAAAATTTAAAAATTAGCCAGGCATGGTAGCACATGCCTGTGGTCCCAGCTACTTGAGAGGCTGAGGTAGGAGAATCACTTGAGCCTAGGAGGTTGAGGCTGCAGTGAGTCATGATTTTGCCACTGCACTCTAGCCTGGGTGACTCTGTATCAAAAAAAGGGGGGGGCAGTAGCCTGGGCAACACAGCAACATTCCATCTCTACAAAAAGATCAAAAATTGGCTGGGCATGGTGGCATGCCACTGTACTCCCAGCTACTTGTGAGGCTGAAGCAGGAGGATCATTTGAGCCCAGGAGTTCAAGGCTGCAGTGAGCTATGATTGCACTACTGCACACTAGCCTAGATGACAGAGCAAGGTCCTGTCTCTAAAAAAATAAATAAATACAAATTAAAGTGGGCAAAATATTTGAATAGACATTTTACCAAAGAAAAGATATGAATGGCTTAATGAGTACATGAAAAGATGCTGAACATCCATTAGTCATTACAGAAATGCAAATTAAAACCACACCAAGGCCAGGCACTGTGACTCACACCTGTAATCCCAGCACTTTGGGAGGCCGAGGTAGGCAGATCACCTGAGGTCGGGAGTTCGAGACCAGCCTGACCAGCATGGAGAAACCTTGTCTCTACTAAAACTACAAAATTAGCTGGGCGTGGTGGCACATGCCTATAATCCCAGCTACTCCGGAGGCTAAGGCAGGAGAATCACTTGAACACAGGAGGCAAAGGTTGTAGTGAGCTGAGATCGTGCCATTGCACTTCAGCCTGGGCAACAAAAGCAAAACTCTGTCTCAAAAAAAAAAAAAAAAGAAAGAAAGAAAGAAAAGAAAAAGAAAGGCAGGAGGATTGTTTGAGGTCAGGAATTTGAGACCAGCCTGGGCAATACAGCAAGACCCCATCTTTCCTTTAAAAAAGAAAAAAAACGAATGTCTCTTTGTCCTAAACAAAGAGACAATTACAAATGTTGGTGAGGGGCTGGGTATGGTGACTCACGCCTGTAATCACACCACTTTAGGAGACTGAGGTAGGCGGATCAACTGAAGTCAGGAGTTCAAGACCAGCCTGGCCAACATGGTAAAACCCCATCCCTACTAAAAATACAAAATGAGCCGCAAGTGGTGGCATGCTCCTGTAGTCCCAGCTAATCCCAGGCTGAGGCAGGAGAATCACTTGCATCTGGGAGGCGGAGGTTGCAGTATGCCGAGCTTGCACCACTGCACTATAGCCTGGGCAACAGAGTAAGACTCTGTCTCAAAAACAAAACAAAAAACAAGTGTTGGTGAGGATGTGGAGAAACTGGAACCTTCTTCATACACTGTTGGTAGGAATGTAATATTGTACAGCCATTTTGGGAAACAATTGAAATGTTTCTCAAACTTTTTTTTTGAGACAGAGCCTCACACTGTCTCCCAGGCTGGAGTGCAATGGCACAGTCTTGGCTCACTGCAACCTCCGCCTCCCTGATTCAAGCAATTATCCCGCCTCAGCCTCCTGAGCATCTGGGACTACAGGCACCCACTGCCACACCTGGCTAATTTTTCTATTTTTAGTAGACAGGGTTTCACCATGTTGGCTAGGCTGGTCTTGAACTCCTGACCTCCGGTAATCCGGCTGCCTAGGCCTCCCAAAGTGCTGGGGTTACACGAGTGAGTCACTGCACCCAGCCTGTTTCTCACACTATTAAACCTATATTTACCATAGAACTCAGCAATTCTACAGCTAATTAGGTTTTTTGTTTGTTTTTTTTAGACAGCCTTGCTCTGTCACCCAGGTTGGAGTGCAATGACACAATCTCAGCTCACCACAACCTCCGCCTCCCGGATTCAAGCAATTCTCCTGCCTCCGCCTCCAGAGTAGCTAGGATTACAGCTGCATGCCTGGCTAATTTTTTGTATTTTTAGTAGAGACGGGGTTTCACCATGTTAGCCAGGATGGTCTCTATCTCCTGACCTCATGATCCACCCACCTCGGCCTCCCAAAGTGCTGGGATTAGTCATAAAAACTTGTACACAAATGTTCATTAGCAGAATTATTCACAATAGCCAAAAAGTGAAAACAATCCAAATATCTATTAAACTGGTGAATGGATCAATAAAATGTGATACGAAATTTTATTCAACATCAAAAAGGAATGAACTGATACATGCTACAACATGGATGAGCCTCAAAATCATGATGCTAAGTGAAAGAAGTCAGACACAGAAGACCACATATTATATGATTCCATTTAAATGAAATGTCCACAATAGGCAAATCTTCAGAGAAAGAAAATCCATTAGTAATTGCCTGGGACTGGAGATGGGAAAAGGGATTGAATGAAAATACATGCAAAGGATTTCTTTGGGGTGATGGAAATGTTCCAAATCTGGATTGTGGTGATGGTTACACAACTCTGTAAACTCACTAAAAATCATGGAATTGCGTAATTAAAATTTGTGAATTCTATTTTATTTTATTTATTTTTTGAGACTGAATCTCAAGACTGAATCTCGATCTGCTGCCCAGACTGGAGTGCAGTGGCATGATCTCAGCTCACCGAAACCTCCGTCTTCCAGGTGCAAGTGATTCTCCTCCCTCAGCCTCCCAAGTAGCTGGGATTACGGGCTTGGGTCACTTTGCCCGGCTAATTTTTGTAGTTTTAGTAGAGACAGGGTTTTACCATGTGTGCCAGACCGATCTCAAACTCCTGACCTCAAGTGATCTGCCTGCCCCAGGCTCCCAAAGTGCTTGGATTACAGCCAGGAGCCACTCTACCTGGCCTAAAATTGGTGAATTTTATAGCATGTAAATTTAATCTCAATAAAGCTTTTTTTTTTTTTACTAAGAGAAAGAGTGTATTTGGCTGGGCCCAGTGCCTCATGCCTGTAATCCCAGCTACTTTGGGAGGCCACGGCAAGCGGATCACAAGATCAGGAGTTCGAGACCAGCCTGGCCAACATGGTGAAACCCTGTCTCTACTAAAAATACAAAAAATTAGCCAGGCGTGGTGGTAGGTGCCTGTAATCCCAGCTACTTGGGAGGCTGAGGCAGGAAAATTGCTTGAATCCAGGAGGCAGAGGTTGCAGTGAGCCGAGATTGTGCCATTGCACTCCAGCCTGGGCAACAAGAGCAAAATTCCGTCCCAAAAAAGAAAAAAATAGAGTATATTCATACTTGACTATGAATCCCAGCTCTCCTACTTACTAGCTGTAGAATCGGGCATGTTATTCAATCTTTCTAGGACTGTTTTCTCCTCTGTAAAATGGGAATAACAGTATCTATACATTGGATTTTGTGAGAATTAAATAAAGTTAATACTTGTTCAGCTGGTACCAATAATTGTTAACTATACTTTTTATTAAGAAACATTTTAATTCCTGAGACGTTTCTACTTCCAATAAATGTTTCTAATGATTAAGCATATTATTATTGACAATAGATTTTATTATTTATTTTTGTTTTTGAGATAGGGTCTCCTCGGTTGCCCAGGCTGGAGTGCAGTGGCTCAATCATGGCTCACTGCTGCCTCAACCTCCTGGACTCAAGTGATCCTTCCACTTCATTCTCCCTAGTAGCTGGGACTAAAGGTGTGAGCCACTGCACCCAGCTAATTTTTATATTTTTTGTAGAAATGGTGGTCTCCCTATGTTTCCCAGACTGGTCTGGAACTCCTGGGCTCAAGTGATCCTCCGGCTTTGGCATCCCAAATTGCTAGGATTACAGGCATTAACCACCATGCCTGGCCAGGATTTTTGGGTTTTTTTTGAGACAGAGTCTCACTCTGTCACCTAGACTGGAGTGCAGTGGCATGATATCGCCAGATTTTTTATTTAGATAAAATTCACATATCCTAAGATTCACCCTGTTAAACTGTACAGTTCACTGGTTTTTAGCATATTTACAAAGACATGCAATCATCACCACTATATAACTCCCCAGTATTTTAATAACCTCAATGGGTTTTCATAATTGGTGGGTATAAATATTTAGAATGTAAGATTAAGGCTGGGTGCCGTGGCTCACGTCTATAATCCCAGTACCTTGGGAGACCAAGGCAGGAGGATTACTTTGAGGTCAGGAGTTTAAGACTAGCCTGGTCAAAAAAGTGAAAACTTATTTCTACTAAAATTTAAAAAAAAAGGTCCAGCACAGTGGCTCATGCCTGTAATCCCAGCTCTTTGGGAGGCTGAGGCAGGCGAATCATGAACTCAGGAGATCGAGATGATTCTGGTCAACATGGTGAAACCCTGTTTCTACTAAAAAATACAAAAAAATAGCCGGGTGTGGTGGCACACACCTGTAGTCCCAACTACTCAGGAGGCTGAGGCAGGGGAATAGCTTGAACCCGGGAGGCAGAGGTTGCAGTGAGCTGAGACTGCGCCACTGCACTCCAGCCTGGTGACAAAGCAAGACTCCATCTCAAAAAAAGAAAAAAAAAAATTAGCTGGGCGTGGTGGCACACACCTGTAATTCCAGCTACTTGGGAGGCTGAGGCACGAGAATTGCTTCAACTCAGGAGGTAGAGGTTGCAGTGAGCTGAGATTTTGCCACTGCACTGCAGCCTAGGTGACAGAGCACGACTCTGTCTCAAAAAAAAAAAAAAAAAAGAAAGAAAGAAAAGAAAAGAAAAAAAAGAACGTGGCCAGGTGCAGTGACTCACTCCTGTAATCCCAGCACTTTGGAAGGCTGAGGCAGGTGGATCACCTGAGGTCGGGAGTTCAAGATCAGCCTGACCAACATGGAGAAACCCCGTCTCTACTAAACATACAAAATTGGCTGGGCGTAGTGGCACATGTCTGTAATCCCAGCTACTCAGGAGGCTGAAGCAGGAGAATCACTTGAATCCAGCAGGCGGAGGTTCTGATCAGCTGAGATCGCTCCATTGCACTCCCACGTGGGCAACAAGAGTGAAATTCCACCTCAAAGAAAAAAAAAAGAATGTAAGATTAAAGGAAATATCTCCAGTTTTCACCATCACTTAACTAATGCATATTGAAACATAACTTCCTATTTTAGGTAAATTGTTGTACCTAAAATTTACGTGATATAAAACTATTCGTTTAAATTTTATTTACATATTCAATGAACAAACAAATAACCTAAATTCGATTTTTCTTCTTTTTGAGACAGAGTCTGACTCTGTTGCCCAGGCTAGAGTGCAATGGCACAATCTCAGCTCACTGCAACCTCTGCCTCCTGGGTTCAAGCAATTCTCCTACTTCACCCTCCTGAGTGGCTGGGATTATAGGCACGTGCCACCATGCCCAGGTAATGTTTGTATTTTTTAGTAGAGATGGGTTTTTGCCATGTTGGCCAGGCTGTTCTCAAACTCCTGACCTGCAGTGTTCAGCCCGCCTCAGCCTCCAGAAGTGCTGGGATGACACTGTGAGCCAGAAAACCTAAATTCTTATTTATTTACCTCTCCTTACTTTTTTCTGCTTTGAAATAGCTGTTTATAAAAAACAACTCCATTAAAAAGTGGCAATGGTCATGAACAGATACTTCTCAAAGGAAGACATACATGCAGCCAACAAACATGGAAAAAAGCTGAACGCCACTGATCATTTGAGAAATGCAAATCAAAACCACAATGAGATACCACCTCACACCACTCAGAATGGCAATTATTAAAAAGTAAAAAAAACAACAGCTGCTGGTGAGGTTGTGGAGAAAAAGGAACTCTCTTACACTATTCGTGGGGGTGTAAATTAGTTGAACCTTTGCAGAACACAGTGTAGCAATTCCTCAAACACCTAGAGGCAGAAATACCATTTAACCAAGCAATCTCATTACTGGGTATATACCCCCAACATATAAATCATTCTATTATAAAGATACATGCACACATATGTTCACTGCAGCACGATTCACAATAGCAAGGACATGGAATCAACCCAAATGCCCATCAATCATAGATTGGATAAAGAGAATGTTGTACATATATACCATGGAATATTATGCAGCCATAAAAAAACAAGATCGTATTCTTTGCAGAGATAAAATAAAGCTGAAAGCCATTTTCCTCAGCAAGGTATAGAGAACCAAATACCGCACATTCTCACTTATAAGTGGGAGCTGAATGGTGAGAACACATGGACACATGTAGGGGAACGACAGGGGGTAGGAGGAGGGAGATCATCAGGAATAAGAGCTAATGGATGCTGGGCTTAATACCTAGGTGATGGGATGATCTGTGCAGCAAACCGCCATGGCACACAGTTTACCTACGTTAAGAAACTTGCACATCCTGCGCATGCGCCCTGAATAAAAGAAGAAAGGTCGCAGAGAAATTATCACCTCAATGAATTCCTTTCTTCACTTCATATTGCCCCTCACTTTCCCTAATTTCTCTCATTTTTCATTTACAATATTTATTTTCTAAGTAATCTACCTTGATGACTACTTAAAAGTATTCTAAAGTGAGCTTGGCTTCTCAGTATTCGTCATTGTGGCTTTCATATTATCCTTTCACTTCTCCTTACTATACTTTTGCGTAATAGTTGTCTAATAAGTTTTCATGGAAATAAACTTACTGCAAACAAAAAAATAGGCTGGGCGCGGTGGCTCACGCCTATAATCCCAGCACTTTGGGAGGCCGAGGCGGGTGGATCACGAGGTCAAGAGATCGAGACCATCCTGGTCAACAAGATGAAACCCCGTCTCTACTAAAAATACAAAAATTAGCTGGGCATGGTGGTGCGCGCCTGTAGTCCCAGCTACTCGGGAGGCTGAGGCAGAAGAATTGCTTGAACCCAGGAGGCGGAGGTTGCAGTGAGCCGAGATCGTGCCATTGCACTCCAGTCTGGGCAACAACAGCGAAACTCTGTCTCAAAAAGAAAAATAGCTCTTTGTGATAAAATGTGTATAGAAATGCATGGAGAAACAAACAAACAAATCATTCAACTGCTTTTTAACATGACGAAAGTGGGTTAAGAGGGTCTCAAAAAATCTTTAAATTTTAAAATACTGATTTATCAGTAACCAGGGTTTTCTTGGATCTGCTTCTTTAAAAAAAAAAAAAAAAAAAACGGCGAACTTTGGATGAGCTTTTCTTTTCTTCTCTTTTCTTTTTTGAGACGGAGTCTCCCTCTGTCGCCCAGGCTGGAGTGCAACGGCGCGATCTCAGCTCACTGCAATCTCCGCCTCCTGGGTTCAAGCGATTCTCCTGCTTTAACCTCCTGAGTCCCGAGTAACTGGGATTTCAGGTGCCTACCACCATGCCCAGCTAATTTTTCTATTTTTAATAGAGATGGGGTTTCACCATGTTGGTCAAGCTGGTCGCAAACTCTTGACCTCAGGTGATACACCTGCCTCAGCCTTCCAAAGTGCTGGCCTTACAGATGTGAGTCACTGTGCCCAGCTTACAATTGGTGAATTTTATAGTACATAAATTCAATCTCAATAAAGCTTTAAAAACAAAAAGAGTATGCTCATACTTGACTATGAATCCCAGCTCTGCTACTTACTAGTTATAGAATCTTGGGCATGTTATTCAATCTTTCTAGGACTGTTTTCTCACCTGAACAGTGGGAATCTACCTTATTGGATTGTGTGAAAATTAAAGTTAAAACTTGATCGGCTGCTGCCAATAATTGTTAACGATATTATTTTTATTAATAAACATTTTATTTTGTGTGACGTTTCTACTTCCAATAAATGTTTCTGACGATGAAACATATTGTTATTCTATTGACAATGAATTTTATTATTTATTTTTATTTTTGAGACAGGGTCTCCTCTGTTGCCCAGGCTTGTAGCTCAATCACGACTCACTGCAGCCTCAACCTCCTAGGCTCAAGTGGTCCTTCCACCTCAGTCTCTCTAGTAGCTGTGATTACAGGCATAAGCCATTGCACCAGGCTAATTTCATATTTTCTGTAGAGATGGCGTCTCTCTATGTTGCCCAGGTTTGTCTGGAACGCCTGGGCTCAAGTGATCCTCTGGCTTTGGCCTCCCAAATTGCTGGGATTACAGGCATGAGCCACTGCGCCTGGCCTGGATTTTTTTTTTTTTTTTTTTTGACATGGAGTCTCGCTCTGTTGCCAGGCTCGAATTCAGTGGTACAATCTTGGGTCATTGCAACCTTGACCTCCCAAGTTCAAGTGATTCTCATATCAGAGTCCCCCGAGTAGCTTGGATTACAGGCAGGTGCCACCACACCCAGCTAATTTTTGTGTTTTTAGTAAAGACAAGGTTTCACCATGTTGGCCAGGATGGTCTTGATCTCCTGACCTCGTGATCTGCCCGCCTTGAACTCCCAATGTACTGGGATTACAGGCGTGAGCCACCGTGCCCAGCCTTGATTTTTTTATTTAGATAAAATTCACATGTCCTAAGATTCACCCTGTTATACTGTACAATTCACTGGTTTCTGGCATATTTACAAAGATATGCAATTATCACCACTAAATAATTCCCCAGCATTTTAATCACGTCAGTGGGTGTTCTTAATTGGCTGGTATAAATATTTAGAATATAAGATTAAGGCCGAGCATGGTGGCTCAGGCCTGTAATCTCAGCACTTTGGGAGGCCGAGGCAGGTGCATTACTTGAGGTCAGGAGTTTGCGACCAGCCTGGCCAAGAAGGTGAAATCTTGTCTCTACTAACAATACAAAAAAATTAGCTGGGCGTGGTGGTGCACACCTGTAATCCCAGCTACTTGGGAGGCTGAGGCATGAGAATTGCTTGAACCCAAGAGGCAGAGGTTGCAGTGAGCCGAGATTGTGCCACTGCACTCCATCCTGGGAGACAGAGCCCAGACTCCATTTCAAAAAAAAAAAAATGTAAGATTAAAGGGAATACCTCCAGTTTTCACCATCACTTAACTAATGCATGCATTTATTGAAGCATAACTTCCTATTTTAGGTAAATTGTTGTATCTATAATTTCCATGATAGAAAACACGCATTCATTTAAATTTTACTTAAGTATTCAATGAACACAGAAATAACCTAAATTCTACTTTTTTTTTTTTTTTTAGATGGAGTCTGGCTCCATTGCCCAGGCTGGAGTGCAATGTCGCAATCTCAGCTCAGTGCAACCTCCGCCTCTCAGGTTCCAGTGATTCTCCTGCATCAGCCTCTGGAGTGGCTGGGATTACAGGCACGTGCCACCATGCCCAGGTAATGTTTGCATTTTTTAGTAGAGATGAGGTTTCGCCATGTTGTCCAGGCTGGTCTCGAACTCCTGACCTAAAATGATCAGCCCACCTCGGTCTCCCAAGGTGCTGGGATTACAGTCATGAGCCACCGTACTCAGCCCAGAAAACCTAAATTCGTATTTACTCACCTCTCCTTACATTTTTTTTCTGCTTTGAAATAGCTGTTTATAAAAAACAACCCTATTAAAAAGTGGCCAAAGGACACGAACAGATAGTTCTCAAAGGAAGACATACATTCGGCCAAAAAACACGGAAAAAAGCTCAACGCCACTGACCATTTGAGAAATGCAAATCAAAACCACAATGAGATACCATTTCACATCAGCCAAAATGGCGATTATTAAAAAATCGAAAAACAACAGAAGCTGGCGAGGTTGTGGAGAAAAAGCAATGCTCTTACACTATTCCTGGGGGAGTGTAAATTAGTTCGACCATTGTGGAACACAGTGTGGCAATTCCTCAAAGTCCTAGAGGCAGAAATACCATTTGACCAAGCAATCTCATTACTGGGTATGTACCCCCCAACATATAAATCATTCTATTATAAAGATACATGCATGCATATGTTCACTGCAGCACGATTCACAATAGCAAGGACATGGAATCAACCCAAATGCCCATCAATCATAGACTAGATAAAGAAAATACTGTGCATATGCACTGTGGAATACTATGCAATCATAAAAAGGAACAAGATCATACCCCCTGCAGGGACATGGATGGAGCTGAAAGCCATTATCTTCAGCAAACTAACGCAGGAACAGAAAACCAAATATTCTCACTTATAAGTGGGAGCTGAACGGTGAGAACACATGGACACATGTAGGGCAACAACACATACTGGGGCCTGTCCAAGGGTTGGGGGTAGGAGGAGGGAGATCATCAGGAAGAGTTAGCTAATGGATGCTGGGCTTAATACCTAGGTGATGGGATGATCTGTGCAGCAAACCGCCATGGCACACAGTTCACCTACGTTAACAAACCTGCACATCCTGCGCATGCGCCCTGAACTTAAAAGTCAGAAAAAAAAGAGGTAGCAGAGAAGTTATCACCTTAGTTAATTCCTTTCTTCACTTATGTTGTCCCTCATTTTCCCTAATTTCCCTCATTTTTTCATTTATAATATTTATTTCCTAATCTACCTTGATGACTACTTATAAGTATTCTAAAGTGAGCTCGGCTTCTCAGTATTCGTCATTGTGGCTTTCATATTATCTTTTCACTTCTTACTATACTTTTGCATAATAGTTGTCTAATACGTTTTTATAAATTTATTGCAAACAAAAAGAGGAAATAGCTCTTAATGATAAAATTTGTATAGAAATGAAGAAAAACAAAAAAAAAAACTCCACTGCTTTTTAACACGACGAAAAGTGGGTTAAGAATGTCTCAAAAATCTTTAAATTTTAAAATACCTATTTATCGGTAATCGAGGTTTTCTTGGATCTGCTTCTTTAAGAAAAAAAAAACACAGCGAACTTCGGGCACTGTGACGACACCTAGCTAATTTCACTCGGAACGTAGTCAAACGTCACCAAGGCCCACCTCCCAGGCCCTAGAAACTGCTCTCTGGGAACAAGCTAGGAACTTTTTGATTTTGTTAGCCTTGCCCCTCTGAGCCCTTCACCAAACTCCCGCGCGGTGGCGCCCACCCCGCCAGCCGCCGGGGCTCAGCACGCGGTCTTCTTCCAGCCAAGAGCCCCGTCATTGGTGGGCGCCGACCCCCAAGTCGATCTCGCCTAAATTACAGACATCTGTATTCAAAAAAAAGGAGGGGGGCGGGGAGGACACTCCCTCTTTTCTGTTCTCACGCCATAGCCGATTCCCAGGTTTCGGGAAACTCCACAGGAAACGGAAATAGTCTCACTCTGGCCGGCGCGCGCGCCGGGTTGCAACACCCGCCTCGCCCTGGGGAGGGGGTGGGGTGTGATGGCTGCCCTCAGTATTGCCTGCACAAATATCTACCAGGGCCGCAACTAATAGCTCCTGCAACTTTGCACCATGTTTTCCAGTAAGCCTACCGACAGGCACTGTGCAGATTCAAGCAGAGAGACGTCCAAGCATTGAGGCCGCTGTTGCACTGGCCACCCCGAGCCCCCAGTCGGCCCTCCCGTCCCGGCTTCCTCGCCCCGCACTAGGACCCCTGCAGCCGATCAGGCGGCAGCCGGGGCGACCTCCTTCCTCTTTTGGCAAGATGGCGGGAGGAGAAGCAGGAGTGACTTTGGGGCAGCCGCATCTTTCGCGCCAGGATCTGACCACCTTGGTGAGGTTTCGCTTGGAGAGGATGCAGAGTGAATTCGGGAGCGGAGTTGACCGATCCTCCCGGGTGGCATTGGGATTAGTGTCGGGTTGTCGGGAGCATGGGTCTGGAGGGAGACCTGTAACCGGGAGCCCTAAGCCATGCTTGCGTCGCCTGTACCCAGGTCAGTCCACGGTCAGGGTGCAGGGATGTAAGGTCTTGGGATTTCGAACTTCTGGAGGATTCGGCTGGAAAGTCTTGATGTTGATTGTCATGGTTTCAGCTTCTGAACGTCTGGGAAAGGGGTGTCTTGTCTGCATTACTTTTAGTGCTTATGTTCCCAAGATTGGGAGGTCTCTGACCTCTAGATATCCCATAGTTATACGGAGGTGAAAGTGTAATCTGTTTTGTAATGATGCAGGGCTCTTACGGCTTTCCAGCCATAGGAGTATAAGGTTACTGATCCGTGAAAGGCGCTTTAGAAGTAGAAGAAAACTATGCAGATGGTGGTGAGAAGTAGATTGCAAATGTAAAGTCAAAGGAAAAGTTCTGATTTGTTTTATGTGCAGTGTTTTAAAATATTTCATTGCAGGATGTTACCAAGTTGACGCCACTTTCACACGAAGTTATCAGCAGACAAGCCACAATTAATATAGGTAAGAGTAACTTAAGAGACCTGATTTGCTTGATCTCCAGCAATGAATTTTATCCCCACTTTTTGTGTGATTACCTGAATATGAGGATTCAGATATTCAAGAAATAGATATTAAGTCCCTGTGAATAAAGCACCTGCTAGATTTTTTGCAGGGTGGGGGCAATCCCAAAGAATGCTGCCCATGTCTAGCTTACAGACTTGGTAAGAATAAAAAACGAAGACATAGAAGTTTAATAGCATAAGGCAGTATGTAGTCATATGTATCAGAAGTTTAAGGAAGAGGTGAAAATGTGGCTATACCTGCCACACAGGATTATTTAAAGGGCAGAATTTATGCAAGTTTTATTTGATGTACAAGCTGTGATTAGGTCGATTTTTTTTTTTTCTTAATTGACACCTAGAACTTTAGAGGAGACGTTATGTTGATTGAGTGTAAATTTTGGACATTTTGAGTTTATACAAACAGCACAGTTAAAAAGTAAGACTCCACCATGAGACTTTTAAAAAGTTACACCATTGCAGTTGTTAAACTTGGGTTTCCTTATTGGTTCACAAATCCCTTTTTGTTGTGTCAGGGCCCCTCATACCTGTTTAATCTGGAAATGCTGGAAGATTCCTTAATATATAGAATTCTGGTCTGGTGCAGTGGCTTATGCCTGTAATCCCAGCACTTTGGGAGGCCAAGGCAGGTGGATCGCTTGAGCCCAGGAGACCAGCCTGGGTAACATAGCTATCTCTACAAAAAGTGCAAAAAATTGGCCGTGCATGGAGATGCATGACTGTTTCCCCACGACTAAGGAGGCTGAGGTGAGAGGATCACTTGAGCCCAGGTGGTTGAGGTTGCAGTGAGCTGTGATCAGGCCATTGCACTCCAGCCTGGGCAGCAGCAGGAGATCCTGTCTGGTCCAGACTATGTTTTTAAAACAAAGTTGTTAGTTACATGGAAGGTTCTCTTCAGTCCTGTATGAGAACTGTGGATATATGGAAAAGGAAAAATTGAAGTCACTGTTGGTTCTGTGTTGATATTTACAGTGAGTTATGGCTTTGGTTTTTTTTTTTCTTTTTGAGATGGAGTCTTGCTCTGTCGCCAGGCTGGAGTGCAGTGGTGTGATCTCTGCTCACTGTAACCTCTGCCTCCCGGGTTCAAGCAATTCTCTTGTCTCAGCCTCCTGAGTAGCTGGGACTACAGGCACGCGCCACCATGCCCAGCTAATTTTTGTATTTTTAGTAGAAACGGGGTTTTACCATGTTGGCCAGGATGGTCTCGATCTCTTGACCTTGTGATCTCCCCACCTCAGCCTCCCAGAGTGCTGGGATTACAGGTGTGAGCCACTGTGCCTGGCCAGCTGTGGGTTTTCTACTCTTAACAGTATTTGAAAAAATATTTGGTGTGTAATTAAATACACAGGAATTAATTTTTTTGTACTTTGTCTGTAGGTACAATTGGTCACGTAGCTCATGGGAAATCCACAGTTGTCAAAGCTATTTCTGGAGTTCACACGGTCAGGTTCAAAAATGAACTAGAAAGAAATATTACAATCAAGCTTGGATATGCTAATGCTAAGGTGAGCTGGGTACTGTGGAACAAGGAAGTATTTAATTGTGCAGATAACAAATCAAAATCTTTTTTATTGAAATTTTAGATTTATAAACTTGATGACCCAAGTTGCCCTCGGCCAGAATGTTATAGATCTTGTGGGAGCAGTACACCTGATGAGTTTCCTACAGATATTCCAGGGACCAAAGGGAACTTCAAATTAGTCAGGTGACTTCATTTTTGCTAAAAACACTTCACTGTGTTTTATTGTCTTCTGTTTTGTGCTTTTTGAATTATTGAGGTATTAAACAATGAACTTAATTGCTCAATGGTTTTGTTTTCCCGTTGTTTTATGTTTTTATGGCAAATCTGAAAAGTCAAGCATGTAAATCTAAGTTAAAATACTTATATGCAGTTTCTCCAAACTAAAAGTATCATATAAACAAAATGGAGAAACAACTCATTGGATTGAAGGGATTCTTTTTCTAGGCTTCCTGAGTAAAAAAACTCAGTGCTGTTTTTGTATATTAAATAGGAGAGGAACAGAGCCATTTCTAATTCCCCATCTATTTTCTGAATATGGTTGCATACCTGGTTTTTTATCAGAGGATACTGACATCTGACTATAGTAATGTTTCTGGGGACTGAAGATGCTCTACAGGGAATTTTTGGATCAGGAGCAGGGCTGGGATCAGGGAGAGACAAGTGAGGCCTTTCACCCAAAATTTAACTGGGCTTGGGGGTGGCAGGTATGCCAAAAAACTCAGTGATTGGAATAAATTATTTATTTATTTATTTGTTTGTTTATTTTGAGGTGGAGTCTTGCTCTGTTACCCAGGCTGGAGTGCAGTGGCGCGATCTTGGCTCATCCAACCTCTGCCTCTGGTTCAAGTCATTCTCCTGTCTCAGCCTCTTGAGTAGCTGGGATTACAGGCACACACTGCCATGCCCAGCTAATATTTTATATTTTAGTAGAGATGGGCTAATACAATATCTCTTTTGAAATTAGTGCAAAAAAATGTGATAAACAGAATATCAAATATATAAATAAGGGCAGACTCGGTATTAATGAATTTTTTCCCCTCTTGCTTCAGTATCACTTTATGGCTCATCATGGCATTGTATTTTGTTCATGACTGATTTTTGCATTAATTTTGACTTTTTAAAAATATTGAATATATATGTTTATCTTTTGTTTGTTGGTTGGTTTTTGAGACAGTCTTGCTCTGTCACCCAGGTTGGAGTGCAGTGGCGTGATCTCGGCTCACTGCAACCTCTGACTCCCTGGTTCAAGCAGTTCTCCTGCCTCAGCCTCCTGAGTGGCTGTGATTACAGGCACACACCACCATGCCCAGCTAATTTTTGTATTTTTTAGTAGAGAGGGAGTTTTTACCATGTTGGGCGGGATGGTCTCGATCTCCTGACCTCGTGATCTGCCTGCCTCGGCCTCCCAAAGTGCAGAGATTACAGGTGTGAGCATCGTGCCCGGCCTAGATTTTATATTTTTAGTAGAGGCAGGCTTTCACCATATTGGCCAGGCTGGTCTTGAACTCCTGGCCTCAAGTGATCCACCTGCCTTAGCCTCCCAAAATGTTGGGATTACAGGCATGAGCCTCTGTGCCTGGCCATTTACCTTGAAGACTAAGTTTTTTGGCGTTCTCTTAAATTTTGCGTTTTGCCTCACTGTAGTCCTGGCCCTTAATAGTGGATCAGCAAACTTTTTCCATGAAGGGCCAGATAGTAAATGTTTTCAGATTTGCAGGCCATAGAGTTTCTGTCACTTCTGTTCTTCTATTACAGAAGCAGATGTAGACAATATGTGTGTAAATAGGTGTGGTGGTGGGCCAGATTTGGCCTAAGGGCTAACCCCATTAAAAAAAAATTGTGGCTCTAAATTGAATACCATAGTTGTGCTTTAAACAAGTGCTGCCATCTCCACTTCAAATGGGCAAGTCTAGTTTTTTGAGGTGCCAGAGCTATTTTTGGAAAAAAAATTTTCTTTGAGATAGAATTTTACTGTTGTTGCCCAGGCTGGAGTGCAGTGGCATGATCTCAGCCCCCTGCAACCTCCACCTCCTGGGTTCAAGAGATTCTCCTGCCTCAGCCTCCTGAGTAGCTGGGATTACAGGCATGTGCCACTACACACGGCTGATTTTGTATTTTTAATAGAGATGGAGTTTCACCATGTTGGTCAGGCTGGTCTCAAACTCCTGACCCCAGGCGATCCACCTGCCTCCGCCTCCCAAAGTGCTGGGATTACAGGTGTGAGCCACCTCGCCCAGACAGAAAATTGTTTTTTCAGATTTAACATGGTTTTTGTAAGTCATTATAAGTTTTAGCTTTCCAATCAATGAGATTCTCAGTATATACTCTGTACCATTATTCTATACCATATTCACTTTAATTGGATTTGGGGGTTTCTTTATCTTCCATTCTGCACATAACTAATTGAATTTGCTTTGTAATCTGTAGTGGTTTTAATTTCAGCTGGTGAACTTCTAAGTTCTAGAAACACCAAGCCCTGTACCAATTTTATAGCGATAAGATTATTTCCTAAGTTTATTTAACTTTAAGAAATCTATAGCATGTTTAAGTAGTAATTCATGTTAAAACTGATTTTTATTTCTTAATTGTTAGACATGTTTCCTTTGTTGACTGTCCTGGCCACGATATTTTGATGGCTACTATGCTGAATGGTGCAGCGGTGATGGATGCAGCTCTTCTCTTGATAGGTAAATACCTCCCAATTGGTCTGGACAAAAGAATGTGGAACAAATCCGAGATGAAATATTTAAAGGGGAACTAAGGCCTTTAAGGACCATATCTATTACCTACAGCTGACACAAATGGGAGCTAACATGTCATCCAGGATGACTTTCCTACCTACCAGCTATCACAAAATACTCAAAAAGATAGACTTGGGGCTGATGGCTTGTGAGAATTCTTGTGGTAGCATCTGAGAAAAAGAAAAAAAGTCATTGGTTCATTTTTCTTATTGAAATCATGTGAGGTGATTTATTTAGTTCTAAATGTATGTGTAAAACTATTTGTGGGGTGTGTGTGTGTGTGTGTGAACTGTCTACTGTAGATGTATTTAAGATACAAATACCATTCATAATAAGTGCTGAAGTCTAGAAATAAGTGGAGTTTGCAAGGGTAGCATATGCTTTGTTTCCTGTGTAAGCTGTTGAGAGATTTCATTAAAAGCACCAGGCGCAGTGGCTCACGCCTGTAATCCCAGAAATTTGGGAGGCCGAGACGGGCGGATCACCTAAGGTCACGAGTTTCAGACCAGCCTGACCAACATGGTGAAACCCCGTCTCTACTAAAAATACAAAATTAGCCAGGTGCGGTGGTGCACGCCTGCAATCCAAGCTACTCGGGAGGCAGAGGCAGGAGAATCGCTTGAACCCAGGAAGAGGAGGTTGCCATGAGCCAAGATCACACCATTGCACTCCACCCTGGGCAGCAAGAGTGAGACTCTGTCTCAAAGCAACTGGGCATGGTGGCTCATGCCTGTAATCCTAGAGCCAAGAGTTTTAAGACCAGTCTAGCCAACATGGTAAAACCCCACCTCTACTAAAAATACAAAAATTAGCTGGGTGTGGTGGGGTACGCCAGCTACTCAGGAGGCTGAGGCAGGAGAATCGCTGGAACCCAGGCGGCAGACGTTGCATGAGCAGAGATGAGGCCACTGCACTCCAGCCTGGGTGACAGAGACAGAGTGAGACTCAGTGTCAAAAAAAAAAAAATTTTTTTTAAAGCATGCCACTTGAGTATAGTCAGGACACTTGAACATCACAACTTGAGGATTAGAGTGCTCAACCAAACATGCCTGTTTATAATACGCTGTTGGTTATCTTAACAGTCAGCATTCTTCCCTCTCGGTTGAAGAGGAGCCTCTGATATTAGTTAAAATTCTTAGATAGTATTAAGTGCTTTTTCCTCTTAATTACTCTCTACCTCTCAGGAAGTTGGCTGGGCCAGAGCATTTCCAAGACTGGATAGAGCTAGAGGGGTTTACCTTATACCTGAGCAAAAGCTGAGGGCAGACCCTGAGAACCCATACTTACTGATTTTAAGCTTCTTGCTTAGGACCAGGGTTGGGAGCCAGACAGTGGGGAGGTTCCAGTGAATGCAGGTAACAGGGTAAAGCGGGGCCAAAAGGTGGTTGCCTGGCAATAATATCTAGAACTGTTGCCTTGAGTACAGCTAGAACATTCAGAAGTCTCCTTTATTAGATGCCAGGCTTTTTAGGGTGGTGGGGGGGGGTGTGGGTGGCAAAAGAGACTCATAAAATGTACTATCTTATGTATTTAAAGTGTACAACTTAGTGACATTAAGTACATTCACAATTTTGTACAACATAGTGGTTGTAGTGTCACCACTATCTAGTTCCAGAACGTTTGTATCACCACAAAAGAAAACCCCATGCCCATGAAGCATCAGTCCCCATGTTTCCCTCCCCCACCCCCTAGTAACCTGTACTCTGCTTTCTCTCTTTATGGATTTGTCTGCTTGTTCTGGGTATTTCTGGCTATTCTTAAATAGATCTTTTTTATTCTTCATCAACTAGCTGGTAATGAATCTTGCCCTCAGCCTCAGACATCTGAACACCTAGCTGCTATAGAAATCATGAAACTGAAGCATATTTTGATTCTACAAAATAAAATTGATTTGGTAAAAGAAAGTCAGGCTAAAGAACAATACGAGCAGATACTTGCTTTTGTCCAAGGTAAGAAGCCATAATATGTAATAAATCTATGAATCACTTTGATGGGCATTTACTCTGGATACTAGATGTTAAATTAACTTGTAATGTATATTATCTAAAACACGGTAAACTTATGAGTCTTAAGCCTTAGCACTCTACCTACTGCTTGTTAGCAACCTGATATAACTAATAAAATCTATGTTTCTGAATTTAACATACTAAAGTATATTTTTGCTGGCAGCAAGTTAGAACTGGGGTTGTATTCTGGAAACTTTACCAGTCAGATTTTTTAAAAATCTCAGTAATAGTAAAATGAGTAACATAATCTAAAAAAACTTGGCTTACAGTATTTGTTACTGAACAGCTACTTTCAGATTTGGAAGTGACAGTGATTTAATCTCTATAATGTCCCTTTCTCTAATAGCATAGAGACATGATATATCTTATTGTTGACATTTTCTCTTAGTCTTGTTTTTCTTGTTAGAAAGGTTAATTTCTTGTGAACTCAGTTCTGTCATCACGAAAAGTAATACATGATTTTAATTAAAGTCTAATTGTGTTTGGTCTATTTCTTTGACTAGCTTGTTTGACATATAAGTAATATGGAGCAAATATAAATGGCTGGGCATGGTAGCTAACACTTGTAATGCCAACACTCTGGGAGGCCAAGGCGGGCGGATCGCTTGAGTCCAGGGGTTCAAGACCAACGTGGGCCACATGGTAAAACTCCATCTCTACAAAAAATTAGCTGGGATTGGGGGCACACACCTGTGTTTCCAGCTACTACATAGGAGGCTGATGGGTGAGGATTGCTGGAGCCTGGGAAGTGGAGGTTGCAACAAGCCGTGATTGTGCCACTGCACTCCAGCCTGGGTGAAAGATCGGGACCCTGTCTCAAAAAACAAAAAATTAAAATTACACGTGCCAGCAGTCTTGGATTATCAGAGTCTGTAATTTTATCTTGACATTTATTGAGAGAGTTATTACATGTTAGAAGTCTTTTCAACTAGTAGAGTGCTCTTTCATAGGAATGTTAGTATTTTCTTTATATAAACAGGTTTATCATTGAACTAATATTAAGTATGTCTATTAATATAATTTAACAAATTTCCCTTAAAGGGAATAGTATTCATTTTCAGGAGTAAAAAAAAAACAGAATATTGCCAGTTTTTTGAACAGAAATATCCACTTTGCACTTGTTGCTGACATTTGTATGGGGTTTAGGCATCTATTTTATTATAGTAATCTTAATTGTTTTATATAACATACATAGAATAAATTTTATAAAACTATAGAACTTTGACCTTTCTGAATTTTGTCATATAGGTACAGTAGCAGAGGGAGCTCCCATTATTCCAATTTCGGCTCAGCTGAAATACAATATTGAAGTTGTTTGTGAGTACATAGTAAAGAAAATTCCAGTACCCCCAAGAGACTTTACTTCAGAGCCCCGCCTTATTGGTAAGTGATTGGATTTACCATTAACTCTTAATCTGATCTTTCCCACATTGGTGATTCCTCTTTAAGGCTGTTTATTAATATTTCCTGTTTCTGCATAGGTGATAATTCATACAGGTTTTTTTTTTTTTTTTGAAATCAATCAATTCTGAGATTGTGTTGGCAGTATTAGATTACCGGATGAAGGACAGAGTCCTGAACACAATAAAAACTGTTAACCTCGGCCTGGTGCCTATAATCCCAGCACTCTGAGAGCCTGAGGTGGGTGGATCACCTGAAGTCAGGAGTTCGAGACCAGCCTGGCCAACATGGGGAAACCCTGTCTCTACTAAAAATACAAAAAATTAGCTGGGCATGGTGGCGCGTGCCTGTAATCCCGGCTACTCAGGAGGCTGAGGCAGGAGAATTGCTTGAACTCGAGAGGCGGAGGTTGCAGTGAGCCAAGATCGTACCACTGCATGCCAGCCTGGTCAACAAGAGCAAAACTGCATCTCAAAAAAACAAAAACAACTGTTAACCTTTCTGTGCTCAATACATGGTATGTGATCAAGATGGAATAATATAGAATCTTATCTATGGAATCATAAGGTTTTAGTCAGGGCGTTAGAACTTCCTGACTAAAACGTTATACAGATGATTTTATTGTTCCATTAGAGAAAAACTGATACTGGTATAATTTGATCACCTAAGCTTGTGGTTCCTATCCAAGAATGTAGAAGCCTTCTCGAAACAGACATTTGAACTTGTCTGGGCCTTCATCCAGGCTCCTGGTGTTTAGTAGGAAATATTCTCTGCAGTGACTTAAGTGCAGGTCATGTAGTCCTAGTGTTGTTTTGTAGTTATAAAGCTGAATTGTTCTTACAGGAGTCAATAATATAGAGGTATATAAAGAAAATGTTCGGCCGGGCACGGTGGCTCACGCCTATAATCCCAGCACTTTGGGAGGCCGAGGCGGGTGGATCACGAGGTCAAGAGATCGAGACCATCCTGGTCAACAAGGTGAAACCCCGTCTCTACTAAAAATACAAAAATTAGCCGGGCATGGTGGTGCGCGCCTGTAGTCCCAGCTACTCGGGAGGCTGAGGCAGGAGAATTGCTTGAACCCAGGAGGCGGAGGTTACAGTGAGCTGAGATCGCGCCATTGCACTCCAGTCTGGGTTACAACAGCAAAACTCCATCTCAAAAAAAAAATAAAGAAAGAAAATGTTCATAATCTCTCTGTCTTCAAGTTCTAGTCCCTTAGCCCTAAAGTAAGCAAAGATAACAGTTGGTGTCCATTATTCCCACACTTTTCTCTTTTTTCATATCATCATGTATAAACATATACACAGGCTGGGCATGGTGACTTGCATCTGTAATCCCAACACTTTGGGATGCTGAGGCTGAGGTGGGAGGATTGCTTGAGGCTAGGATTTTGGGACCATCCTGGGCATCAAAGGAAGACCCCGTCTCTACAAAAACTAAAATATTATAGCTGGGTACGTTGGTGTCTACCTGTAGTCCCAGCTGCTCGGTAGGCTGGAGCAGGAAGATTACTTGGGCCCAGGAGTTTGAGGTTGCAGTGAGCTATGATTGTGCCACTGCACTCCAGCCTCTGTGATAGAGGGGGAAAAAAAATCCAAATACAGACATGAATTTTTTTTTTTTAATGGAAGTGGGATTATATTATGCATGTAGTTTTTCTAACTATTCTTAATAGTATATGAGGGTTATTTTTCCAGATCATTACCTATAGCTCTAACATTAATAGCTGCATGATACTCTGTAATACTGGTATATGATATATATGCCACTTGTTAATAAACTTATTTTCATTTTTCCCCATCATAAGTGAGGCTGCATAAGCATTGGAGTAATAATAGATTTTGTTAGAAAGTCACCCCTTGGTATAAATCTTATATTGCCACTATTTTAGAAAAGTTAACATGGCAAATAATATTTCTTCTAAAGTTAAAATTAACACAGCTGGCTTTAATTTGTTTTATTTTCTTTTAGTTATTAGATCTTTTGATGTCAACAAACCTGGCTGTGAAGTTGATGACCTTAAGGGGGGTGTAGCTGGTGGTAGTATCCTAAAAGGAGTATTAAAGGTAAACTGGGTTTTGAATGTTGTGATTTTGTTTTGTTTTGCTTTTCTTCTTTGTTTTACCTTTGTCTTAATCAGGAAAAAAAAATTCATGATCCAGAT
Source organism: Callithrix jacchus (assembly GCF_049354715.1). Taxonomy (NCBI): domain Eukaryota; kingdom Metazoa; phylum Chordata; class Mammalia; order Primates; family Cebidae; genus Callithrix; species Callithrix jacchus. The sequence continues at coordinate 24,803,908 of NC_133524.1, forward strand.
TGAAAAAAAATTTTTTCCATGGTTTCTGGTATTTGATAGAGTTCTCTTTTTTAATATTCTTTTTTTCCCTCTTCAAACTCTGTTCCCCTCACTCTTCTGGGCCTCTGATAGCCACCAGTCCATTCTTTACCTTTGTGAGATCCACCTTTTTAACCCCTGCGTATACACATGAGTGAGAATGTGTGATATTTGTCTTTCTATGCCTGGCTTATTTCAGTTAACACAATGGCCTCCAGTTCTAGATAAGTTGCTGCAAATGGCAGAATTTCTTTGTTTTGTTTTTTTTTTGTGGCTGAATAATATTCGTGTGTGTGTGTGTGTGTGTGTGTGTACACATTGCATTTTCTTTTCTTTCTTTAGGTTGTTTTTTTGAGACACAGTCTCTCTCTGTCACCCAGGCTGGAGTGCAGTGGCACCATCTCGGCTCACTGCAACCTCTGCCTCCTAGTTCAGGTGATTCTGCTGCCACAGCCTCCCGAGTAGCTGGGACTATGGGCACTTGACACCTTGCCCAGCTAATTTTTTTCGTTAGAGATGGGGTTTCACCATGTTGGCCAAACTGGTCTTGAACTCCTGACCTCAGGTGATCCACCCCCCTTGGCCTCCCAAAATGCTGGGATGACAGGCGTGAGCCACCACACCCGGCCCCTGATGGAACTTTTGATAGGTAAATGATAATTTTGCTGTAACACAATAATTTTAATTACTAATTATATGTTTACAGGTGGGCCAGGAGATAGAAGTAAGACCTGGTATTGTTTCCAAGGATAGCGAAGGAAAACTCATGTGTAAACCAATCTTTTCCAAAATTGTATCACTTTTTGCGGAGCATAATGATCTGCAATATGCTGCTCCAGGCGGTCTTATTGGTAAAGATTTTCTTCTCATCTCTTCTAATTCGTGGCTATTTGTGGTACTTACCGTGGGAGGTGGATTACCAAAAGGGGCATATTATAGATTTTTTAACTGGCTATTTTAATAATAGAGTGGGGTGGGGGAACAGTCATGTGGTTAAGCTCTTGCTTTAGGTTATAAGATGACTTTATGAGTTAATAAAAATTATTTTTAAACACAAAGGATACATTCTGATCAGATAAGTTTGATGACTTATCATTTAAGATTCTTACCTACACTTAACGTTTTTGTTTGCACAATTTTTGTGGTAGATAACAGTTCCCCTTTTTTGGGGGGTGGGGGGGAGATGGATCTTGCTGTGTCACCCATGCTGGAGTGCAGTGGTGCAATCTCAGCTCACTGCAACCTCTGCCTCCTGGATTCAAGCAGTTCTCCTGCCTCAGCCTCCCAAGTATCTGAGACTAGAGACACATGTGGCCACGCCCAGCTAACTTTTTGTATTTTAATAGAGATGGGGTTTCACTGTGTTGCCCAAGCTGGTCTCAAACTCCTGAGCTCAGGCACCTCCCCTGCCTCGGACTCTCAGAAAGTGCTAGGATTACAGGTGTGAACAACTGTGCCTGGCCGTGGTTGCTTTTATGTATATTGTGCAATAGTCCCTTACAACTTAGTTTATTATTGAACACCCCCAAAACTGAAAGATTCAGTGAGAATTAAAGGGGATGTTGTACCTTTAGATTAAAGAAGAAAATGTTAATTGAAGAAACAGTTTATTCTTCACCTAACAAGTTGTATCTTTGGTTAAAAATTGTAAAGAGGAAATTTAAAAAAGACACGAAAAACAGTTTACCAGATTGGCCGGGTGCAGTGGCTCACACCTGTGATCCCAGCACTTTGGGAGGCCGAGGTGGGTGGATCGCTTGAGCTCAGGACTTTGAGACCAGCCTGGGCAACATGGTGAAACCTTGTTTCTACAAAAATCAGCTAGGCGTGGTGGCAAATGCCTGTAGTCCCAGCTACTTAGGAGGCTGAGGTGGGAGGATTGCTTGAGGCCGGAGGTTGACGCTGCAGGGAGCCAAGATCGTGCCACTGCTCTCCAGCCTGGGCGACAAGAGACCCTGTCTCAAAAGAAAAAAAGAGGCTGGGCGTGGTGGCTCACACCTGCAATCCCAGTACTTAGGGAGGCCAACTTGGGTGGATCACTTGAGACCAGCCTGGGTAACAGTAAGCTGCCATTTCTCCAATAAAATAGTAAAATTAGCTGGATTTGGTGATGCATGCCTATAGTCCCATCTATCATTTTATCCTTTATGTGCATGTGTGTGGTAATCAAGGGAAATTTGGAAACTTTTTTAAAATTTAACTTAACGAACTTTTAAATTTTGTTTTTTTTTTTTTGTTTTTCTTTTTGTTTTTGTTTTTTTTTTGAGGCAAAGTCTCACTCTGTCACCCAGGCTGGAGTGCAGTGGTGTGATCTTAGCTCACTGCAACCTCTGCCTCCTGGGTTCAGTTAATTCTTGTACCTTAGCCTCCAGAGTAGCTGGAACTACAGACACATACCATTATGGCCAACTAATTTTTGTATTTTTAGTAGAGATGGGGTTTCTCCATGTTGGCCAGGCTGGTCTCAAACTCCTGGTTTTAAGTGATCTACCCTCCTTGGCCTCTCAAAGTGTTGGGATTACAGGTGTGAGCCAGCACACTTGGCCTAAGGAACTCTTTAAACATAGGAGAGAATGCTATAATGATAACCCCATGTAGCCATCACTCAGCTTCAGCAATTATTAATGATTTACCAATCTTGACTGGGCGCGGTGGCTTGCACTTGTATTCCCAGGACTTTGGGAGGCCAAGGTGGGCAGGTCACCTGAGGTCAGGAGTTCAAGACCGATCTTGCCAACATGTTGAAACCCTGTCTCTAATAAAAATATAAAAATTAGTCAGATGTGGTGGCACATGCCTGTAATCCCAGCTACTCAGGATGCTAAGGTAGGAGAATCGCTTGAACTCAGGAGGCAGAGGTTGCAGTGAGCCGAGATTGCACCACTGTACTCCAGCCTGGGCGACAGAGACTGTCTCAAAAAAAAAATTTTCCTAATCTTGCTCTATATGTCTTCTTTCCTCCACTCCCCAAAAGACACAGCTGGAGTATTTTGAAGTGAATCCCAGGAATCATATGTGGTTTTTTGTTTTTGTTTACTTTTGTTTTGTTTTTTGAGACAGTCTCACTCTGTCGCCCCAGCTGAGATCTCGGCTCACTGCAACCTCTGCCTTCTGGGTTCAAATGATTCTCCTGCCTCAGCCTCTCAAGTAACAGAGATTACAGATACCTGCCACCACACCCAACTGCTTTTTGTATTTTTGGTAGAGGTTGGGTTTCACTGTGTTGACCAGGCTGGTCTCAAACTCCTGACCTCGGGTGATCTGCCCACCTGGGCCCCCTAAAGTGCTGGGATTATAGGCCTGAACCATTGTGCCTGGCCTGGCCCATATGTAGTCTCTAAGCTGTCTTTTCAATCATTCCTCCAGGGGAGAAGTGGCATGCAAATATTCTGCAAACTTCTCATTGTGAATTTTCTATTTTTTCAGTCTTTGTTAAGGCTATTTTGAGTTCCGTTATTATCTCTATTTATTCTTTGTTTAGAACTTATTTTTATCGTTTTGCAGACCAAGTACCATCTCCTGCATTAAGTTCTCAGCCAAGCCATCATTCCTAGAATATCAGGTTTCTAAACCCTTTGTTTAGAATTTAAATCAAGAGAATGTTTCTATTCTCATTTGCCCAGTCATCTCATGAGTGTACATATCTATTTGTCTCGGTAAAACAGGTATTTTCATATGCCTATATAGCTATTATATGAGTATGAAAATAAAAGTATGTATTAAAGTATATAGGTACATGTTGTGCTTATTTGGCTTTGGGGTAACTAGTTCACTTTTTAAAAATTGTTTTGAGACTCACTCTGTCACCCAGGCTGGAGTGCAGTGGTGTGAACTTGGCTCACTGCAACTTCCGCCTCCTAGGTTCGAGCGATTCTCCTGCCTTAGCCTCCAGAGTAGCTGGTAATACAGGCACATGCCACCACGCCCAACTAATTTTATGTATTTTAGTAGAAACGGGGTTTCACCATGTTGCTCAGGTTGGTCTCGAACTCCCGACCTCCGGCAATCTACCTGCCTTGGCCTCCCAAAGTGCTGGGGTTACAGGCGTGAGGCACGGTGCCCAGCCAACTAATTAACTTTATAGGTGTTTTAGGAAATAAAACATTGAGCTATATACATCTTATTTTTATATTAGGAGTTGGAACAAAAATTGACCCCACTTTGTGCCGGGCTGACAGAATGGTGGGGCAGGTACTTGGTGCAGTCGGAGCCTTACCTGAGATATTCACAGAATTGGAAATTTCCTATTTCCTGCTTAGACGACTTCTAGGTGTACGCACTGAAGGAGACAAGAAAGCAGCAAAGGTAAATGCTTTTTATAATTCCTGTTTTTAAAAACATGACAAATGGGAGTGTTAAACTAGTTTTGAGCTTTATTTTTTTATAGTTAACATGAAATTTAGAAAAAAGAAAAGGTAAATAAATTTGACTTCTGCAAAATTGAGAACTACTTTTTAAATTTTTTTTTTTTTGAGAGATGGAGTCTTACTCTGTTGCCCAGGCTGGAGTGCAGTGATGTGATCTCAGCTCACAGCAAACTCTGCCTCCCGGGTTCAAGTGATTCTCCTGCCTTGGTTTCCCAAATAAGGGAAAACCGGAACTACAGGCGTACACCACCACCACGCCCAGCTAATTTTTTTATTTTTTAGTAGAGATGGGTTTTCACTATATGTAGGCCAGGCTGGTCTCGAACTCCTTACCTAAAGTGATCCGTCCGCCTGGGCCTCCCAAAGTGCTGGGCAATGAGCCACTGTGCCTGGCCAAAATTGAGAGCTTCTATATAGCAGTCAGTGTAAGAAAGAAACCAATAAAACAGAAAAGTTTTTGCCATGTATGACAAAGAAATGACATTCCTAATATCCATATGATTTTGTTGTTGTTGATTTTGAGACAGAGTCTTGTTCTGTTGCCCAGGCTGGAGTGCAGTGGTGTGATCTCGACTCACAGTAACCTCGATCTCCCGGCTCAAGGCATCCTCCTACCTTAACCTCCTGAGTAGCTGGGACTACAGGCACGGGCCACCACGCCTGGCTAATTTTGTACTTTTTGTAGAGATGGAGTTTTGCTGTGTTACCCAGGCCGATCTCAATGTCCCAGATTAGGTTGACAGAGATGGGAAATTGCTGACACCTAGTGTTGGCAAAGATTTTGGAAAATAAGCAATCATGCTTTTTGAGAAAGTACAAACTGGTAATACTTTCTGAGAGAGAAATTTGGTGATATTTGTCAACATTTAAATGTGGCAACACCCTATCCCAGCAAATTTCACTGTAGTATTCATTCATTCATTTATTGGAGATGGGGTCTTGCTCTGTCACCCAGGCTGGAGAGCAGTGGCACAATCTTGGCTCATTGCAGCCTCCACCTCCTGGGTTCAAGCAGTTCTCCTGCCTCAGCCTCCTAAGTAGCCAAGATTACAGGAGCGCACCACCACACCCGGCGAATTTTTTATATTTTTGGTAGAAATGGGGTTTTACCATGTTGGTCAGGCTGGTCTCGAATTCCTGACCTCAAGCGATCCGCCTGCCTCAACCTCCTAAAGTGCTGGAATTACAGGCGTTAGCCACTGTGCCCGGCCCATATTAACTCTTATATATATGGCCATATTATTATTATAGCCATAATATTAGTTTATATTAACTCATATATAGCCAGAGTCCTCCCCTCTCCCCACTTTGGGGAATTTTGTACCATTTAACTTCTTCAGAATTGTAAGAGGTTCTCTGCTATGGTTACTACCTTATTTTTAAAAGGTGGATCTTATGTAAATTCAGTGGGTGGCAAATAAACCTTCCTTTTGTCATCTTTAGACTATAGTTTAAATTCCTTTACAATGAAATTTCTATAGAATTTTTTTTTTAATTTTATGATTGACATACTTCCAGTAGTATTTGGTAAATTCTTAGTATTTTTGGAAAGCATTGTCTTGATTTGGGGGTTTATTTTTTTCCAATTTATTTTTCTAGGTGCAAAAGCTGTCTAAAAATGAAGTACTCATGGTGAACATAGGGTCCCTGTCTACAGGAGGGAGAGTTAGTGCTGTCAAGGCCGATTTGGGTAAAATTGTTTTGACCAATCCAGTGTGCACAGAGGTAGGAGAAAAAATTGCCCTTAGCCGAAGAGTTGAAAAACACTGGCGGTAAGTTTGTTAGTCTTTGTCACTGTCTACTTAAAAAAAGACATTAAAACAGAAAAGTTTTAGAAAAACAAAACAGTCAGTTTCCTTAAGTTCTTGGTGGTGTACACATGAGCACACACACACTTCATTGAGGACAACAGTTATTGGGGCTTTCAGTCTTAACTATTTGTTTGGATGACTTTGAAAACTATACTTCAACCTTCACTATAGTCCCGTATTTTAGTCCAAATACTGTGATTGGCTTCTCTTCCTCCTAGACACAAACCTATGCAAAACCCAATGATTTGGGTTCGGTATTTCCTTTGACTTTGGAAATCATTTCACACAATAGAAAAATTGCAAGAATTTTACAGAAAACTCCTCTATAACCCTTTCCTAGATTGACAAACACACATACACATTTATTTACATATGTTTTTTTGAACCGTTTGAAGGGTAGGCTATATATGTTATGCTCCTTGATCTCTTAATACTTCAGTGTATATTTCTCACCAAAAAAGGATATTCTTACATAACCACATAGAAATTTAACATTGGTCAAATACTGAAATCTATGGTGCATGTTTCAGTTTTATTATCCCAATAACGTAGTTTACGTTCCTTCTGTTTAGAGTCATGCATTGCATTTAATTTCATGTCTCTTTGATCTTTAATCTGGAACTTTTTCAGCCTTCGTCTTAATTGACATTAACAGTTCTGAAGAATACAAGCTAGTTACTTTATAGAATATTCCTCAATTTTGGTTTGTCTTATGGTTCGGAGGCCTAACATTAGATTCAGGTTATATATTCTTGGCTGGAATACTTAAATACACTGTGAAGTCTCCTTTTCGGGAATCACAGCCAGAGGCACATGTCATCTGACTGCTCCTCTTTGTTAAGGTTAGTTTTGACTATGTAGTCAAGATGTTGTCCAGCTTCTCTGCTGTGTAGTTAGTCTCTATCCTTGCAACTAATAAGCAATGTGTAGGGAGATCTTTTCAGCCGATACAGATAGCCTGCTGCTCATCGAATCCCACGCCCCTGGATATAGCATCCACTGATGATTCTTGCCTGAATCGAACTTGACTATAATTACAAAATCATAGCACCTCAGCAGGTCACAGTATCCTCCCCCAACTATACCACCCCACATTTATCATTTGGCATTCGTTCTTTGCCATTATTTATTTACCTATCTAGTTATAATATGGATTAATAGAGTCTTATTCAACATATCATGATTCATCACTGTCTTCCTTTATTTTGATGTGCATTGTTCAAAGTTTGGCCCGTGGACGTCCTTCAGGCTGGCTTTTGTGTTCCTTTCACATGTACTCATTTTTTTCTTTTTTATTGTTTGAGACCGAGTCTCACTCTGTCGCCCAGGCTGGAGTGCAGTGACACGATCTCGGCTCACTGAAACCTCTGCCTCCAGGGTTCAAGCAGTTCTCCTGCCTCAGCCTCCCAAGTAGCCTGGACTACAGGCACATGCCACCATGCCCGGCTAATTTTTGTGTTTTCTGTAGAGACAGGGTTTTACCATGTTGGCCAGGGTGGTCTTAAACCCCTGACCTTGCATGAGCTGCCACGCCCAGGCTCTTTCTTCTTCTTTTTTTGGAACATTTCCTATTTTCTGGCACAAGATCTTCTAGACTCATCTTGTACTTTCTCTGTTCCAGTTTTAGAACTGGCCATTTCTCTTATAAATGAAGAGCTGAGTGTTCACGTATATGCCCATTGCTCTTAGGGTGCTATTGCTTCTAGGTCTTTTTTTTTTTTTTTTTTTTTTTGAGATGGAGTTCCGCTCTTGTTACCCAGGCTGGAGTGCAATGGCGCGATCTAGGCTCACCGCAACCTCCGCCTCCTGGGTTCAGGCAATTCTCCCGCCTCAGCCTCCCGAGTAGCTGGGATTACAGGCACGCACCACTGTGCCCAGCTAATTTTTTGTATTTTTAGTAGAGGCGGGGTTTCACCATGTTGACCAGGATGGTCTTGATCTCTTGACCTTGTGATCCACCCTCCTTGGCCTCCCAAAGTGCTGGGATTACAGATGTGAGCCACTGCGCCCGGCCCTCTTCTAGGTCTTTTGAGAGGATAGAGCCAGGAAGCCCACACACATTTGTAGCTCCTGACTTTTTGCTCTTTCCCAGGTTAGTGAGTTTGCCCCTTGCTTTCCATTCCTTGTCACCTCATTATAGCCCATGCCACCATCACTTTACACTTCACAGTTATTGCGAAATACTCCTAGTTTGCCTTTTATTACTTAAGAGTTCAATCAAAATATTTTCATCATGCAATGCTCAATAATTTCTAGATGCTTCTCACTACTTTCTGATACTTCGGACTAGAAATCTGCTTCAACCCATTTAACCTTTCCTTCTGCATTGTCTTATGTAAACTTTCTAAATTAGACTGTTTCGTGCCCTGACTGTCCCCATAATTATTCAGATCACCCCTGCTCACTATCTCCTTCTTTAATTATTTATTTTGTATTTTTTTGAAACAGCGTCTCTCTGTTGACCAGGCTGGAGTTCAGTGGCATGATCATAGCTTGCTGCAGCCTCAGTGTTTTAAGTAGCTAGGACTGCAGACTTACACCACTATGACCAGCTAATTTTTTTGTTTTTTGGAGGCACTGAGTTTCACTGTGTTGCCCTGCATGATCTCAAACTCCCAGCCTCAAGCCATCCTCCCACCTCAGGAAGTGTTGGGATTATAGACATTAGCCACCCCACCCAGCCCTGCTTGCTTTATTAGGCTTTCATGATACTGTACCCACAATGGTCTCATCACTTGTCCAGATTTATCTGAATTACTACCCTGTAATTTAGAAAGTTACATTTTTGTTGTCTCTTAAGTAAATAATTGCTTGTGGTAATTTATGCCCTTTTGATTTTACTTTCTTGTGTGGTTTTATATATATATTGCTATTACAAACATATGACTTCCAGTGTATTTTAAAATAGATTTAACCACAATTTTCAGGCTGGGCACGGTGGCTCATATCTGTAAGCCCAGCACTTTGTGAGGCCAAGGTGGGCGGAACACTTGAAGCCGGGAGTTTGAGACCAGCCTGGCATGGTAGTTCATGCCTGTAGTCCCAGCTACTTGGGAGGCTGAGGCAGGAGAATCGTTTGAACCCAGGAGCTGAAGGTTGCATTGAGCCGAGATCATGCCATCACATTCCAGATTGGGTGACAGAGTGAGACTCTGTCTCAAAAAATACAACAACAACAAAAGTAATCTAAGAATATAGTATGGGCTTTCTTCATGGAGGGAGGAGGCTTTCGGAACAAATTTGAATTTAGAAGATAAGCAGGTAAAATGTATCATACAATTGTGTGGTAATGACAATGAAATGGATGTAAGATTTATGATTTCTTTTATTTTCATTTTGCAGTTTAATTGGTTGGGGTCAGATAAGAAGAGGAGTGACAATCAAGCCAACAGTAGATGATGACTGACGAACACCAGTTAAATAATGCATTTGGATGGAGTTGGAAGTTGGAATTTCTCTTAACAACCAAGGAGTTTATTTTCAAAGCAATATTGGGGAATTTATTTACAGTTTGTTACCTAAGTAGATAGTTATAAGATTATTCTCATGTTTTTGGTTATGAAGACTTAGGGACTGAAATTAATATAAAAGTTGGCGTAATGTTGGATTAAATCTATATTTTGACAGAAGCATTCCCATATAATGTCACAATTATATATCATGCAGTTTTGTTCTGCATGTCTTGTTTTGTTTTGTTTTTGAGTCTGGCTTTGCCACCCAGGATGGAGGGCAGCGGCCTGATCTGCAACCTCTGCCTTCTGGGTTCAAGCTCAGCCTTCGAAGTAGCTGAGATTACAGGTATGTGCCACCACACCTGGCTAATTTTTGTATTTTTAGGAGAGACATGTTGGCCAGGCTGGTCTCTTCTGACCTCAGGGTGATCACCCCACTTCGGCCTCCCAAAGTGCTGGGATTACAGGCATAAGCCATATTGCCCTGCCCATATCATACAGTTTGAAATGAATTTTTGCTACAACCAGCCTTTGCTGTAGCGCGCGCGCGCGCGCGCACACACACACACACACACACATATACACACATATATATATATATATACACACACATACCACTGAAACCGTCTGAAATAGTTTCATTTTCATGATTCCTCTTTGAATAGCTCCAAGCCGATGAACTGTTGTACCAATGAAAACTTAAAGAGACAGATTCTCCTTGAAGACCTCCCCTTTTTTTTGGCCCCATATTTTATATTGCTTTATCTTTGAAATTTTGCATGAAAAGGAAATTAATGGGTTCAAATGAAATTGTTCTTTAGAGATTTTAGAAATTGTTCCTATGGACAAATCTTTTTCTTCCCTTGCTCTTCCTGGCCTGAAACACAGGAAACCAGAGTCAGAAGTTACCTTTCTTTCCCTGTGATGGCTTGAAATTTTTTCGGCGTTGGTTTATGCCTGAAATCCAATAGTCTTCCTCCATTGGAAAATACTATTGTACCAAATAATTCTAGATGAGTAACAAAGATTTTTCTAGGCCTTCATTTTATGTTTTTTCTTAACTGTTATATTTTGATTATAACACATGTTGTAATATTACTAATTTTTGGACATTCCAAAAGGCCAAGAAGTAAAAGATGTTAGAAAGCTGTAACTGAGTCAAGATGCCCCACAGAGATTCTGGTTTAATTGTTGTGATTTAATTGGCTTGGAGTAAAATTCAGGCATTTAACAACTCTCCTCAGTGTTGAGAAATTTAGAGAGTTGAGGAGTAGGGATATTAAATTACAGAATCTCACAGTTTTGATAGTCTGATAATACAGTTTGCTCTTTTAAATTTGCATTGAGATGGGATTTGAAACATACTGTGCTCTTTTGAGTGTTGAAGTTGCATTGTAGAAGTTGAGAACCTGTGGCTATGGGTTATGTAAGTTGATCTTTTGAGGACGCATATTCATGTTATATACTTGGCTGACTTCGAAGGTTGTGTTGTAGCATGAGGAACACAAATAAACAATTCTACATCAAATGTTAATTTTATATCTAACATGTCCCCATGTGTTTTGTAAGTAACTTCTACCAGAAATTTTGGAATAAGACTTAAAATATAGACAAATTTATTACAATCTCATGTCAGATTTGAAACCAGAAATCTATTGTAATTAATTTAAGACATCCACATGAATTAGCAGCAAATTTGTAAAGCACTGTGCTGAGTGTAATGGGCATATACAGATAGGAAGAAAATGGACCCTGTTTTCATAGAACTTGAAACCAGGGCAGTGATTCTTAGCAAGAGATGTACCTGCTTGAGAATGTGCCTGTAATGTTTCTGATTAAAGTACATGGCTTATGTAAATCCTCTAGGCTCTACTGTCAAGATATTTTCAAAATCTGTTTAGTTCTCATCACTTCCACTGCTACCTGCTTAGTCAAAGCCACCAGTGGCTCTCACTGGGACTGGCCTTCTGACTGTCCTGCTTCTGCACTTGCACTGCTGCAGTCTGTTCTCAACACAATAGCCAGAGTCCCTGTTTCTAAGAGAATACTGCATACAACTCTATGATAGTTGTAAAGTTAGCCTCAGAAATGAGGGGCATAAAGACAGACTAGCTGTGACATCATCCAAGTGACTTTCAAGCTGACCTAAAAAGCATTCTGCACTTTTCCTTCTTGTATCTAACTTCCAAAGAGGATGCATGTGTGTGCTTGTTTTGGCAGAGGCAATGTGACTTATTCGAATAAGGGTATGCAAATAACTACACTCATAGAACAAACCTCCCCCCCCCCTTTTTTTTGGAGACAGTCTCGCTCTGTCACCCAGGCTGGAGTGCAGTGGCACGATCTTGGCTCACTGCCACCTTCTGGGTTCAAGATATTCTGCCTCAGCCTTGTGAGTAGCTGGCATAACAGATGTGTGCCAGCATGCCTGGCTAATTTTTGTCTTTTTAGTAGAGACAGGGTTTCACACATATTGGTCAGGCTGGTCTCCAACTCCTGACCTCGTGATCCGCCCACCTTGGCCTCTTAGTGCTGGGATTACATGTGTGATCCACTGCTCCTGGCCTGGCCTTTTGTTAACTAAAAGTCAACATACCATAAAGTCACCCTTTTAAAAGATATGATTCAGTGGCTCCTAGTATATTCCCAAAGTTATGCAGCCACCACCATGATCTAATTGTGAAACATGAAACCCCACATCCATTAGGCTGTTAGTCCCAGCGCTACCTCAGACACACCCAGCCCCTGGCAACTGCTCATCGACTTTATGGATTTGCCTATTCTGGACACTTCTGTAGTTTCCAGAATAGGCATTCTGGACTCATATAATGTGGCCTTTTCTGCCCAGCTTTCATTTTACATAACATTTTCGGCTGTGTGTGGTGGCCCACACTTGAAATCCCAGCTACTCAGGAGCCTGAAGCAGGAGAATCTCTTAAACCCGGGAGGCAGAGGTTGCAGTGAGCCTAGATCTTGCCACGGCACTCCAGCCTGGGTGGCAGAGTGGTAGAAAAACTTGATAGGGTGATGCTTCCAGTGAAATGGGTGCTTTTCTAGAAAAATTTTTAAAATTTTAATTACCTAAAATGAAGCAGATACCCTTAAAAGATTAATAACTATGAGAAAGGTGATTCAGAAATTACTTCTGCTGGGCTGGGTGTGTTGGCTCACGCCTGTAATCCCAGCACTTTGGGAGGCCCAGGCAGGTGGATCACCTGAGGTCAGGAGTTTGAGACCAGCCTGGTTAACATGGGGAAACCCCGTCTCTACTAAAACTACAAAAGGTGGCAGGCATCTGTAGTCCCAGCTACTCGGGAGGCCGAGTCAGGAGAATCACTTGAACCTGGGAGGCGGAGGTTGCATTGAGTCAAAATCGCACCATTGTACTCCAGCCTGGGTGACAGAGCATGACTCTGTCTCAATAATTTCTTAAAAGTTGCCTCTGTTGGGCAGGCATGGTGGCTCATGCCTGTAATCCCATCACTTTGGGAGGCCAAAGTGATTGGATCACTTGAGATCAGGAGTTCGAGACTAGCCTGGCCGATATGGTGAAACCCCGTCTCCACTAAAAATACAAAAAATTTGTCGGTCGTGGTGGTGCATGCCTGTAATGCCAGCTACTTGGGAGGCTGAGGCAGGAGAATTGCTTGAACCTGGGAAGCAAAGATTGCAGTTAGCCGAGATTGTGCCATTACACTCCAGGCTGGGCGTTGCAGTGAGACTGTCTCAAAAACAAAAAGAAAGACAAGGTTATTCTATTCCCACTACTCAAACTTGAAGATAGAATACTTTAAAAAAAAAAAAAAAAAGCTAGAGACCATTCTCACATACAGATATAAAGTCTATACTAAAATTTAATAAACCCAGCAATGTATTAAAAATAATGCATTCTTGTGTATACAGGGATGTACTATAGGTTGAAAGAAAAAGTACCTAGGGAATGTGTTTGATACAGTTCGAAGTGATTCAACACTCAGATAATGTAAGGGGAACTGCGAACAATGTGTACTAAGCAAAGAACTTGCAGAGTCATTTTCAGTTGATGAGACACTGGAGCAAAATAACATCCTTGCCATAATGTGATAGGTGGGGTAAATATGTCAGTTGGGTAAAAATGGGTTGTTGTGAGCTTGATGAAATAACTAGGATGCAATTCAGAGTGTGAGAAGCAATCATGTGCATTATATCAGAATTCATCACCTCTATTCTCATTAAGTTCTAAAGAATGTCAGCCCCTACTTCAACTCCACAACATTGTTCTCTGGGGCTTAGCAAATGATGTTAGTGCTGGGAATGGAAGAGACTGAATGTAAGATAGTTCACCTTATGGAGAGACTGTTATTCGCAAAGTATAAGATAGTCCATCTAGAAAATACAACCCAGAAACGGAAAAACATAAACTGCTAGGAGAGTTCAATAAGGTGACAAATTCAAGATAAATATGCAAAATTATTTAATATTAGTTTCCTTATTCACCGCAGACACGTGTGTGCGCACACACAAATCAAAACGTGATAGATGTGCTGGGCGCGGTGGCTCACGCCTATAATCCCAGCACTTTGGGAGGCCGAGGCGGGTGGATCACGAGCTCAAAAGATCGAGACCATCCTGGTCAGCAAGGTGAAACCCCATCTCTACTAAAAATACAAAAATTAGCTGGGCATGGTGGTGCCTGTTGTCCCAGCTACTTGAGAGGCTGAGGCAGGAGAATTGCCTGAACCCAGAAGGCGGAGGTTGCGGTGAGCCGAGATGGCGCCATTTCACTCCAGCCTGGGTAACAACAGCGAAACTCCGTCTCAAAAAAAAAAAAAAAAAAAAAAAATGTGATAGATGTAAACTACCCAGGTATACGTTTAACAGGAATACTCACGATATGTATGAATAAAACGTTTGCTAAAGAAGAGATGAATTATAAGAAAAATATTATTGGATAGGATCAATACTGTACAGATGACTGTGCCATTTTTTTCTACAAATTCAATCTAATCCAGAAAGGCTTAAAAGAAAATTTTTGTGAGACAGGGTCTCACTCTGTCGTCCAAGACAAGGTAGAACCCAGGAGTTTGAGACCAGCCTGGGCAATATAGGGAGACCTGGTCTCAACAAAAAATACAAAAATTAGCTGGGCATTGTGGCATGTGCCTGTAGTTCCAGCAACTCGGAAGACTGAGGTGGGAGGATCGGTTGAGCCCAGGAGACAGAGGTTGCAGTGAGCCAGATGGCGCCAGTGCACTTCAGCCTGGGTGATAGAGCAATACTCTGTCTCAAAAAAAAAAAAAAAAAGAATGGGAGCAGTGACTCATGCCTGTAATCCCAGCTCTGGAAGGCTGAGGAGGGCGGATGGCTTGAGTCTATGAGTTCCAGACTAGAATGGGCAACATGGCAAAACCCCACCTCTACAAAAAAAAAAAAAAAAAAAATTAGCCAGGCATGGTAGCACGACCTGTAGTCCCAGCTTCTCGGGAGGCTGAGGTGGGAGGATGGCTTGAGCTGGGGGTGGGGGTGGGGGTGGGGGTGAGGGGTGGAGGTTGCAGTAAGCCTAGATGGCGCCATTGCACTCCAGCCTAGCCTGAGTGACAGCAATAACCTATCTCAAAAAGAAAAATGTTAAAAATATTTATAATCAATGTTGGTGAGGATATATTACTGTTACATCTGTCAAGATTTAAAATGTCTCACCTTTTGATCCACCCATCTCCCAAAGTACTGGGATTACAGGCGTAACACACCATGCCCAGCCACTTAAAATATTTTGCGATTCATCCATGTAGTAGCATGTCTTAATAGTTCGTTCCTTTTAATTGCTGAATAGTATTACACTATAAAGAAATATCACATTTTGTTTATCTTTTCACCACTTGATGGACGTTTGGATCTTGCCACCTTTTGTCTGTTGAGAATAATGCAGGCAGGGCGCACTAGCTCACTCTTGTAATCCCAGCATTTTGGGAGGCAAGGTGGGAGGATCACTTGAGCCTGGGAGTTAGAGAGCAGCCTGGACAACATAGGAAGACCTCATCTCTATAAAAAAATAAAAATAAAAATAAAAAGAATAATGCTGCTATAAACATTCACATACAAGTCTTTGTGTAGTAGGTTTTTTTTTTTGTTTGTTTGTTTTTTGAGACAGAGTCTTGCTCTGTCACCCAGAATGGAGTGAAGTGGTGTGACCTCGGCTCACTGCAACCTCCATCTCCTGGGTTCAAGCAATTCTCTGCCTCAGCCCCCAGAGTAGCTGGGATTACAGGTGCCCACCACCACACCCAGCTGATTTTTGTATTTTTAGTATACACGGGGTTTTACTATGCTGGTTAGGCTGGTCTCAAACTTCGACCTCAGGTGATCCACCTGCCTCAGCCTCCCAAAGTGCTGGGATTACAGGCGTGAGCCACTGCGCCCGGTCGTATGTTTTAATTGCTTTGAGTAGGTTCCTACGAGTGGAATGTTCAGTTGTGTGGTAAGTCTATGTTAAAGTTTTAAAGAAACTGCTAAATTTTTGCCAGCTGGCTGTGCTATTTCATTTTATTTGAGACGGAATCTCATTCTGTTGCCCAGGCTGGAGTGCAGTGGCATGATCTTGGCTCACTGCAACCTCCGCCTCCCAGGTTCAAGTGATTCTCCTGCCTCAGCCTCCCGAGTAGCTGGGACTACAGGTGCCCACCACCACACTTGGCTAATTTTTGTATTTTAAGTAGAGGCGGGGTTTTTATCATGTTGGCCAGGCTGGTCTCGAACTCCTGATCTCAAGTGATCCACTCACCTCAGCCTACCAAAGTGCTGAGATTACAGGCATGAGCCACCACGTCCAGCCAGGCTGTGTCATTTTACATTCCCAACAGCAATGGAGGAGGGTTCCGGTTTCTCATTATCTTCTCTAATACTTGGTATTGTTTCTTGTTTGTTTGTTTTTTGAGGTAGAGTCTTGTTCTGTTGCCCAGGCTGGAGTGCAATGGCACGATCTCCACTCACTGCAATCTCAGACTCCCTGGTTAAAGCGATTCTCCTGCCTCAGCCTCCTGAGAGGCTGGGACTACAGGCGTGTGCCACCAAGTCTGGCTAATTTTTTGTATTTTTTTTTTTTTTTTTAGTAGAGACAGTATTTCACTGTGTTATTTAGGATGATCTCAATTTCCTGACCTCGTGATCCGCCAGCCTCAGCCTCCCAAAGTGCTGGGATTACAGGTGTGAGTGACCGTGCCCGGCCTTTTTGTTGTTGTTGTTGTTTTGTTATTACAGTTGTCTCCCCCTTACTTGCAGGGGATACTTTCCAAGATCCTCAGTAGATGCCTGAAACAGTAGCTTGTACCAAATACTATAAATACTCTATTTTTTGATCCGATAACCAAGATGGCTACTAGGTGACAAAAGTGCAGATAGTACATACAGCATGGATATGCTGGACAAGGGGATGTACATAGGCAGCACAGTGAGATGGCATGATAGTTTATGGTGCTATTCAGAACTGCACAGAATTCAAAATTTATGAATTATTTCTGGAATTTTCAATTTAATAGTTTCAGACTGTGGTTTACCACAGGTAACTAAACCTTGGAAAGCAAAACCAGAGATGGGGGGTGGGGGTTACTTTATAAACCTTTTTTTTTTTGAGACAGGATATCACTCTGTTGCCCAGACTAGAGGGCAGTGGTATGATCTCGGCTCACTGCAGCCTCCGCCTCCTGGATTCAAGCAATTCTCCTACCTCAGCCTCTGGAGTATCTGGGATTACAGGTGCCTGCCACCACACCTGGCTAATTTTTTGTATATTTAGTCAAGACAGGGTGTCACCATGTTGGTCAGGCTGGTCTCAAACTCCTGACCTCAAGTGATCCACCCGCCTTGGCCTCCCAAAGTGCTGGGATTACAGGCATGAGATACCTTTTTTTTTTGAGATAGAGTCTTGCTCTGTCACCCAGGCTGGAGTGCAGTGGCATGATCTTGGCTCACTGCAACCTCTGCCTCCCGGGTTCAAGCAATTTTCCTGCCTCAGCCTCCCGAGTAGCTGGGATTACAAGTGTGCACCACCATGTCTGGCTAATTTTTTGTATTTTTAGTAGAGACAGGGTTTCTCCATATTGGCCAGGCTCATCTCGAACCCCTGACTTCAGGTGATCTGCCCTTCTGGGCTCCCAAAATGCTGGGATTACAGGTGTGAGCCATTGCGCTGGCTGAAAGAGTTTTTTTTAAAAATGAGCAATAGGTCTTGATATTGGGCTTGAAATATTCAGTAAACCATGCTGCAAATAGATATGCTGTCATCCAGGTTTTCGGTTCCATTTATAGAGCACAGGCAGAGTATATTTAGCACAATTCTTAAGGGCCCTAGGATTTTATTTTTATTTTATTAGAGACGGAGGCTCACTCTGTTGCCCAGGCTGGAGTGCAGTGGCATGATCATACCTCACTGCAGCCTCAAACTCCTGGGTTCAAGGAATCCTGCCTCAGCCTCCTGAGTAGCTAAGGCTACAGGCATGCTCCATCATGCCTAATTTTTTAAATTTTTTGTAGAATTGGGGTCTTGCTATGTTGCCTGGGTTGGTCTCCAAACCCCTGGCTTCAAGGGATCCTTCTACCTTGGCCTTCCAAAGCACTGAGATTATAAGCATGAGATACCACACCAGGCCCAGGCCCTAGGATTTTTTGAAATGGCCAGAGCTTTGGCTTCAAGTTAATGTCATCAGCTAGTAATACATTAGCCCCTAGGACAAGAGAGTCAGCTTGTGCTTTGAAGCTTTGAAGCCAGGCATTGATGTCTCTCTAGCTATAAATGTCCTAGATGGTATCTTCTTCAAAATGAGGACTATTTTGTCTATATTGGAAATAAATCTGTTGTTTAGTGCAGCCACCTTATCCATTAGCTAGATCTTCCGGATAGCTTGCTGCAGCCTGTAAATCGGCACTTGCTGGTTCACGTTGTACTTTTTTGTTTTGGAGATGGCCTATTTCTTTAATCCTCATAAACCAATCGCTGCTGGCGTCCACCCGTCCTTCTGTAGTTTCCTCACTTCTCTCAACCTTCATAGAATTGAATGGAGTTTGATTTAAGGAAATGCTGTAACTGGTTTGATCTTGTATCCAGACCACTTAAACTTTCTCCATATTAGCAGTAAGGCTGTTTTGCTTCTTATCATTCGTGTGTTTGCTGGAGTAGCACTTTTAATTTCCTTCAAAAGGTTTTTCTTTGCGTTCACAACTTGGCTGTTTGGCACGGGACGCTTAGCTTTTGGCCTGTCTTGGCTCTCCACCTGCCTTCCTCACTAAGCATAATCATTTCTACCTTCTGATTTCAAGTGAGAGATACGTGACTCTACCTTTCATTTGAACACTTAGAGGCCATCGTTGGGTGATTAATCGGCCTATTTTTAATATTGTTGTGTCTCGGGGAATAAGGAGGTCCCAGGAAGAGGGAGACTGGTGGCCAGTGAGTGGAACGGTCAGAACACACATAATGTTTATGGGTACAGAGTCACGGTTCCTGGTGTTCCAAAGCAATTACAGTACTGACATCAAAGACCACTGATCACAGATCACCATAACAGATATAATAATGATGAAAAGACTTAAAATATTTTGAGAATTACCAAAATGTAACCCAGAGACATTAAGCGAGCACACGCTGTTAAAAACATTGCAACTGCTAGACTTGCTTGACGCAGGGTGGCCACAAACCTTCCATTTGTTAAAAAATGCAATATCTGCGAAGTGTAGTAAAACAAGATATTCTGCCTAATTTAGATTTTCTATTGCTTGTTGAGTTAATTTTGGTAATTTGTGTCTTTTTAGGAATTTATTCATTTCATCTAAGTTTTCTAATGTGTGGGCATAAAGTTATTCACAGAATGCCTTTTAATCCTTGTATATGAAGTGTAGGTAGTGCTATAAAGTTTCGTTCCTGATTTTGGTAATTTATGTCTTCTCTCTCTCTTTCTCACTTTTTTGGTTGATTTGTTTGTTTTTTTGAGTCAGGGTCTCACTCTGTCAAGCTCAAGTGCAGTGGCATGATCATAGCTCATTGCAGCCTCCAACTCCGGGGTTCGAGCAATTCTCCTGCCTCAGTCTCCCAAGTAGCTGGGACTATAGGTGTGTGCCGCTAAGCCAGGCCCTCTTCTCACTTTTTTATGTGGCAATGTAGCAAAAGGTTTGTCAATTTTTTGGATCTTTTCAAATAAACAGCGTTTCATTTATTTGATTTTCTCTATTCTTTCTTCTGTTTTCTGTGTTTCAGTTCTCACCTTTATTACTTTTTTTTTGATTACTTCTTTCTTATGTTCACGTCTGGTGCAGTTTGCTCTTCTGTTTTCTAGTTTCTTTTTTGTTTGTTTTGTTTTGTTTTTTTGAGACGGAGTTTCACTCTTGTTACCCGGGCTGGAGGGCAATGGCGCGATCTCTGCTCACCGCAACCTTTGCCTCCTGGGTTCAGGCAATTCTCCCGCCTCAGCCTCCTGAGTAGCTGGGATTACAGGTATGCGCCACCATGCCCAGCTAATTTTTTCTAGTTTCTTAAGGTAGAAGCATAGTGATGCCGTCTTCTTTTCTGATATAGGCATTTAAAGCTGTAAGTTTCTCTCTAAGCACCATTTTGTCTGTATCCCTTCCTATTTTTAAAATTAAACTCTTTAGGCCGAACACAGTGGCTCACGCCTGCAATCCCAGCACTTTGGGAGTTCGAGGCAGGTGGATCATGAGGTCAAGAGATCGAGACCATCCTGGCCAACATGGTGAAAGCACGTCCCTACTAAAAATACAAGAATTAGCTGGGTGTGGTGGTGCATGCCTGTGTTCCCAGCTACTCAGGAGGCTGAGGCAGGAGAATCACTTGAACCTGGGAGGTGGAGGTTGCAGTGAGCCGAGATCACACCACTGCACTCCAGCCTGGGCAACAGAGCGAGACTCTGTCTCAGAAAAACAAAAATTAAATTTTTTAAAAGGACATAATTGTGGACTCACATGCTGTTCTAAGAAATCATATAGAGCAGGGGTCCCCAACCCCGGTGTGGTGAACCCTTACCTGTCCATGGCCTGTTATGAACCCAGCCGTACAGCAGGAGGCGAGCGAGCATTAGATTCTCATAGGAGGGAGAACTCCCCGCATGCAAGGAATCGAGGTTGCATGCTCTTTAAGAAAATCTAACTAATGCCTGATGATCTGAGGTGGAACAATTTCATCCTGAAACCACCCACCCCCTATCCATGAAAAAATTTTCTTCCAAGGGACAGGTCCCTGGGGCCAAAAAGGTTGGGTATCGCTGATAAAGAGTGATCCCATGTACCTTCTACAGTGTCCCCCAGTGGCAGCATCTTATAAAACTGTAGCACCATATAGGGCAACCAAGATACTAACATTGACACAGTCAGCATGTAGGACTGTTGATACAGTCAGCATACAGGACTGTTGACACAGTCAGCATGCAGGACTGTTCCACCACCAAAGATCCCTTATGTAACCACGTCTGCTTTCTTCCTACCTCACTCCTAGCAACCACTATTCAGTGCTCCATTTCTATAATTTTGCCATTTCAAGAATGTTATCTAAATGAAACCATAACTTCCTTTTTTTTCACTCAGCAGAATTCTCTGAAGAGCCATCCAAATTGTTGTGTGTATCAATAGTTCAATAGTTTTTCCCTTTTTTTTTGAAACAGGGTCTTCCTCTGTCCCACAGGCTGGAGTGCAGTGGCACAATCTCGGTTCACTGCAGCCTCTACCTCTGGGACTCAAGTGATCCTTCCATCTCAACCTTCCAAAGTAGCTAGAACTATAGGCACGCACCACCATGCCCGGTTAATTTTTTGTATATTTTTTGTAGAGGTGGGGTCTTGCCATGTTGCCCAGGCTTGTTCCTTTTTTTTTTCCCCCCCCGAATAGTATTCTGGATATACCATAGTTTGTCTAACGATTCACCTATTGGAGGACCTCTGGGTTGTTTCCATTTATTGCCTGTTGCAATAAAGCTGCCATATTCAGCTTAATTAAGCAAGATTAAATACATGTATAAAAAAGGTAAAGCTGCTATAAATATTCATATACAGGTCTTTGAACTTAAATTTTCAGTTCTCCTGAATAAATGGCTAGCAGTATAATTGCTGGGTTGTGTGACAGTTTTAGTATTTGTTTATTTATTCTGGGTAACTCACAGAACAGGTAGTTAGGTTTTTTTTTGTTTTTTTGAGATGGCGTTTCACTGTTGTCGCCAGCCTGGAGTGCAGTGGTGCGATCTCAGCTCACCACAACCTCCGCCTCCCGGGTTCAAGCAATTCTCCTGCCTCAGCCTCCTGAGTAGCTGGGATTACAGGCATGTACCACCACGCCCGGCTAATTTTGTACTTTTGGTAGAGATGGGGTTTCTCCATGTTGGTCAAACTGGTCTCAGACTCCTGACCTCAGGTGATCCCCCCCATCTTGGCCTTGCAAAAGTGCTGGGATTACAGGCGTGAGCCACTGTGCCCAGCCAGGTAGTTTTACTTTTTAAACATACTTAGTTTTTAAAGAAACTTCTAAACTGTTTTCCAGAGTGGCTGTACTTTTTAACATTTCCACCAGCCTTGCGTCCAGTTTTTCCACACCCTTTGGTGTGGTCATACTTTTTATTTTGGCCATTCTGATAGGTGTGCAGGTGTGCAGTGATAGCTCATTGTGGTTTTAACTTCTGTTCATCTCTGGAATGGCTATGATATTAAATATCTTTTCATGGGCTTAGTTGCCATTTGTATATCCTTTTTGATGAAATGACTGTTATGTCTTTTTCTCATTGTATAATTGGATTATTTACTTATTTACTGTTGAGTTTTGAGATACTAATTCTTTGTCAAATATGTGGTTTGCAAATATTTCCTTCCAGTCTGTAGATTGACTTCTTATCCTCTAAATAGGTTCTATTACAGCAAAATTGTACATTTTGATGAAGTTCAACATATTCACTTTTCCTTGTATGATACTATGAGTGTTAAATCCAAGAACACTTAGCTTGGCCCCGGGTCCTAAAGCTTTTCTACTTTTTTTTTCCCTGAAGTTTTGTAGTTTTATGTTTTATATTTAAGACCATGACCCATTTTGAGTTAGTTTTTGTATAAGGTGTGCAGTTAGGTGGAGTCTCATTTTTTGCCTATGAATGTATAATTTCTGTAGCACCAATTATTGAAAAGGCTTTTTGTTAAAAATCAGTTGGGCAGGAGGGCGCAGGAGCTCACGCCTGTAATCCCAACACTTTGGGAGGCCAAGGTGGGTGGATCACGAGGCCAGGAGATCGAGACTATCCTGGCTAACACGGTGAAACTCTGTCTCTACTAAAAATGCAAAAAATTAGCCAGGCATGCTGGCACTTGCCTGTAGTTCCAGCTACTCAGGAGGCTGAGGCAAGAGAATCGCTTGAACCCGGGAGGCGGAGGTTGTGGTGAGCCGAGGTTTCACCACTGCATTCCAGCCTGGGTAACACAGCGAGACTCTGTCTCAAAAAAGGAAAAAAAAAGAAAAGAAAAAAAAAAGAAGTTGGGTATGCTTGTGTGGTTTTGTTTCTGGGTTCTCTAGTCTGTTCCATTGATCTATATCTATCCTTTTGCCAATATCACACAATCTGGATTACTGTATAATAAAGCATGAAATCAGATCAACTTATTCCTTCCCCTTTATTGATTTTTTTCAAAATTAATTTAGCCAATCTAGTTCCTTTTTCTTTCCATGTAAATTTTAGAATATGGTTGTCTATATCAATAAAAAAATCTTACTGGGATTTTGATAAGAATTGTATTATACCTGTATATCAATTTGAAGAAAATTGACATATTTTCTATGTTAAGTTTTCCAATCTATGGAAATGTCTCTCCATTTGTTTAGATCTTCTTTTATTTTTTTAAATCAGTGTTTTGGAGTTTTTAGCATGCAAGTCCTATACATGATTTGTCAGATTTACACCTGCTTCATTTTTTTGAGCAATTATAAATGATTTTATTTTTTCTCTCTTCTCTTCCCTTTTTTTTTTCTTTTTTTCTTTTTTAGTATGTGTGTGTTTGAGAGACAGGCCCTCATTCTGTTGCCCAGGCCAGAGTGCAGTGCTGTGACCTTGGCTCACTGCAACCTCCACTTTACGGGTTCAAGCGATTCGCCTGCCTCAACCTTCCAAGTAGCTGGGATTACTGGCGCCTACCACCACACCTGGCTAATTTTTGTATTTTTAGTAGAGACAGGGTTTCGCCATCTTGGCCAGGCTGGTCTCAAACTCCTGACCTCAGGTGATTCACTTGCCTTGGCTTCCCAAAGTGCTGTGATTACAGGTGTGAGCCACAGCACCCAGCCAAGGTATTTATTTTATTTTATTTTAATTAATTAATTAATTTTGAGCCGGAGTCTTGATCTGTCACTAGGCTAGAGTGCAGTGGCATGATCTTGGCTCACTACAACCTCTGCCTCCTGGGTTCAAGCGATTCTCCTGCCTCAGCTTCTGGAGTAGCTGGCACTACAGGTGTGTGCCACCATGCCCAGCTAATTTTTGTGTTTTTAGTAGAGACGGGGTTTCACCATGTTGGCCAGGATGGTCTCGATCTCTTGACCTCATGATCTGCCCACCTCAGCCTCCCAAAGTGCTGGGATTATAGGCGTGAGCCATTGGGCCCGACCAGTGGCTTAAATCTCATTGTCCATGTGTTCATTGCTAATATATAGTAATGCAATTGATTTTGTATGTTCATATTGTATTCTGTGACCTTGCTGGACTCACTTATTAGTTCTAGGAGTTCTTTTGTGGATTTTCTACATAGATAATAATATCATCTGTAAATAGGGACAATTTTATTTCTTTCCAATTAAGATGGCTTTTATTTCCTTTTTTTTTTTTCTTTTTGACCTTGCTGCACTGGCTAGAATGTCCAGTGTTATGTTGAAGAAGGTAATGAGAGGGGACATCCTTGCCTTGCTCCTGTTCTTAGGGGTAAAGCATTCAGTGTTTCACCAGTAAATATGTAAACTACAAGTTTTCTTGTAGATATCCTTTATCAAGTGGAAGGAGTTACCCTCTGTTCCTAGTTTTCAGAGAATTTTTATCAGGAATGGGTGTTGAAGGTGTTGAATGGGTGTCAAATGCCTTTTCAGCAGCAGTTGATATGATTATGTGATCTTCTTCTTTAGCTTGTTAATGTGGTGGCTTGCTTTGATTCATTTTTGAATATTGAGCCAAAGTTTCATCCATGGAAAAAACCTTATTTAGTCATGGTGTATGAGTGCTTTTTTCTTTTTCTTTTTTGAGACGGAGTCTCATTCTTGTTGCCCAGGCTGGAGTGCAATGGTGCAATCTCAGCTCACTGCCACCTCTGCCTCCCGGGTTCAAGAGATTCTCCTGCCACAGCCTCCCAAGTAGCTGGGACTACAGGCATAAGCCACCGCGCCCTGCCGGCATATGATTCCTTTTTTTTTTTTTTTTTTTTTTTTTTTGGGACGGGGTTTCGCTCTTGTTACCCAGGCTGGAGTGCAATGGCGCGATCTCGGCTCACGGTAACCTCTGCCTCCTGGGTTCAGGCAATTGTCCTGCCTCAGCCTCCCGAGTAGCTGAGATTACAGGCGCGCGCCACCATGCCCAGCTAATTTTTTGTATTTTGAGTAGAGACGGGGTTTCACCATGTTGACCGGGATGGTCTCGATCTCTTGACCTCGTGATCCACCTGCCTCAGCCTCCCAAAGTGCTGGGATTACAGGCTTGAGCCACCGCGCCCGGCCTGATTCCTTTTTTAAAAAAATTATTAGGCCGGGCTAGGGGGCTCACACCTGTAATCCCAGCACTTTGGGAGGCTGAGGCGGGCAGATCATGAGATTAGGAGATTGAGACCATCCTGGCCAACATGGTGAAACCCCGTCTCTACTAAAATACAAAAAATTAGCCAGGTGTGGTGGCAGGCACCTGTAGTCCCAGGTACTCAGGAGGCTGAGGCAGGGGAATCGCTTGAACCCAGGAGGCAGAGGTTGCAGTGAGCCGAGATCCTACCACTGCACTCCAGTCTGGCGATAGAGCAAGATTCCATCTGGAAAAAAAAAATTGGGAGCCGCGGTGGCTCAGACCAGTTGTCCTGGTGCTTGAGGAGGTGAGGCTACGCATTTGAGGCCAACCTGGGCAACATAAAAACCTCTCATTCACTAAAAAAAAAAAAAAATTATTGTAGTAAAATATACGTAGCATAAAATGTCCCATTTTAGCCACGTAAAGTGCACAGTTTAATGACATTAAGTACGTTCACAATGTTGTGCAACCACTACCATGATCTAATTCCATAACATTTTCATCACCCCAAAAACAAACCCTAGACTCGTTGAGTAGTCACTCCTCATTCTCATTCCCCTCAGCCCTTGGCAACCATTAATCTGCTTTCTGTTTATATGGATTTGCCAACTCTGGATAATTCATATAAATGGAATCATACAATATGTGGTCTTTTGTGTCTGGTTTCTTTCACTTAGCATAATGTTTTCAAGGTTCCTCTATGTCGTAGCATGTGTGAGTACTTCATTCCTTTTTGCAATTGAATAATATGCCATATTTTGTTTATTTATTCATCTGTTGATGAACATTTGGGTTGTTTCCATGTTTTGACCATTGTGAATAGTGGTGCAATGAACATTCCTGTACAAGTTTTTGTTTGAACACCTGTTTTCAATTCTTTTGGGTATATACCTAGAAGTGAAATTGCTGGTTCATGGTAATTATATGTTTTCACTTTTTAAGAAACTTCCAAAGTATTTTCCGAAGCTGCTACACCATTTTACATGGAATTTTTTTTTTTTTTTTTTTTTTTGAGATGGAGTCTCACTCTGGAATGCAGTGGCGCAATCTTAGCTCGCTGCAACCTCTGCCTCCCAGGTTCAAGCGATTCTACTGCCTCAGCCTCCCAAGTAGCTGGGATTATAGGTGCCCACCACCACACCTGGCTAATTTTTGTATTTTTAGTGGAGACGGGGTTTCGCCATGTTAGCCAGGCTGGTCTCAAACTCCTGATCTCAGGTGAACCACCTGTCTCGGCTTCCCAAAGTACTGGTATTACAGACATGAGCCACTGTGCCCAGCCTTTTACATGGGTTTTCTTTTTCTTTTTTTTTTTTGAGATGGAGTCTTGCTCTGTAGCCCAGGCTGGAGTGCAGTGGTACGATCTTGGCTCACTGCAACCTCCACCTCCCGGGTTCAAGCGATTCTCCTGCTTCAGCCTCCCGAGTAGCTGGGACTACAGACACACACCACCACGCCTGGCTAACTTTTTGTATTTTTAGTAGAGACATGGTTTCACTGTGTTAGCTAGGATGGTCTCGATCTCCTGACCTCATGATCTGCCCGCCTGGGCCTCCCAAAATGTTGGGATTACAGGTGTGAGCCACTGCGCCTGGCCTACATGAGTAAGAATTCAATTTCCTTAAGAGATACAGAACTATTCAAATTATGCATTTCATATTGGGTGCATTGTTAGTTTGTGTCTTCAGGTGAATTGGTGCACTTCATCTTAGTTGTCAAATTTCTGGTCAAGCGCAGTAGCTCACACCTATAAATCCCAGAAACTAGGGAGGCAGAGGCAGAAGGATAGCTTGAGCAATATAGCGAGACCCCATTCTCCACAAAAAGGAAAAAAAAAGACAAGTTTTTCTATATAGAGCTGTTCGTGGTATTCCCTTATACTTTGATGTCTGTGGGGACTCTGGCGATAGCCCCTGTTCCACTCCTGATATTGGTAGCTTATGTCCTTCACCTCTCACTCAACCATCTTGCTAGAGGTTTGTCAATTTTATTGGTCTCTTCCCAAGAACCCAGCTTTTTGCTCTATTGACTTTTCTCTATTTTTTTTTTCACATTGGTTTCTGATCTTATCTTTATTATTTCCTCCTTTCTGCTTTATTTGGGTTAATTTTACTCTTAGTTTCCTAGGCTCTTCTGTTGGAAGCTTACATTATTGCTTTGAGATATTTTTTCCCCTCTTAATACTGCTTCAGCTAATGTTCTACAAATATTGATAATTGTATTTTCACTTTCATGCAGTTCACTGTTTGTTTTTATTTTGATAAAGGTGATTAATTTTTCTTTCCAGTTTTCTCAAAGTATGTGATGTGTTTACCTTTTAATCTTAAAAAGCATAGCATAAATATTTGCTATGTTAATCAGTTTTGACTATACATTCAGTAGTTTTAAATATATCCACCTCGTTGCTGTAAAACAGATCTCCCCAACATTTTCATCTTGCAGATCTGAAACTCCATACCTACTAAGCAACTCCCCCTCCTCCCCCTTAGCCCCTAGTAAACACCATTCTACTTTTTATTTCTACGAATTTGATAAATTTAGATACCTTATTTAAGTAGAGAATCATATAATACTTAACTTTTTAATTTACTGTATTTTAAAAGTTTCCCTTGAAATTTCCTCTTTGACTGTAGATTATTTAGAAGTGAGTTTAGTTCCCATATGTTCAGAGATTTTGATTTCTAGTTTGATTCCATAGCAGTCAGAGACCACACTCTATGATTTCAGTTCTTTTAAGTTTATTGAGACTTGTTTTATCACCGATGATATGCTCTATCTTGGAGAATGTTTCCTGTCTACTTGAAAAGAATGTGTTTTCTGAACTGGTTGAGTGGAATGTTCTAAAATTGTTAGATTGAGTTAGTTGATAGTAGTAGTCAGTTTTTATTCCTGTTGTAACAAGTTGCCACCAACTTAGTGGTTTAAAACAACACGTATTTGTTATCGTATAGTTCTGGAGGTCGGAAGATTGCAATAGGTCTCACTGGGTGAGAGGAAGATGTTGACAAGGCTGCATTCTTTTCTGGATGCTCTAGGGGATTTTCTTGCCATTCCAGCTTCTACAAGCTGCCCCGCATTCCTTGGCTCATGGTCCCCTTCCCCATCTTCAAAGTCTGCAATAGGCTGCTCATGTCGTTCTCACATTACATCACTCTGAAATTCACTCTTCTGTCTTCCTCTTTCACTCATAAGAACGCTTGTGATAACATTGGGCCCGCCCAGATAATCCAGGATAATCCTTGGGATCTTTAACTTAATCACACCTGCAAAGTCCCTTTTGTCATGTAAGATAATGTATTTTCAGGTTCTGGAGATTAGGATGTGGACATTTTGGAGGGACTATGTCTACTACAATAGTGTTGTTCAATTTTTTCTCTATCCCAGGCACAGTGTTACATGCCTGTAGTCCCAGCTACTGCGGAGGCTGAAGCGGGAGGATCACTTGAGTCCAGGAGTTTGAGACTAGCCTGGGCAACATATTGAGACTCTTTAAAAAAGTTTTCTTTCCACGTATTACCAAGAATGGGGTATTGTAATCTTTGTCTATTGTTGCTGAATTGTCTGTTTCCCCTTTGAATTCGTTTGCTTTTTCTTCATGTATTCTGAGGCTCTCATTAGGTATATATCAATTTATAACTGTTGTATCTTGCTGATGTATTGACCTTTTTATCATCATGAAATGAACGTCTTTGTCTCTAGAAAAATTTCTTATCTTAAACACCATTTTGTCTGATTTTGCTGTACACACAGTCTCAGCCAGGAGTGTACTTGCTGCACCCACAATGGCAACCCCAGGCTAAGAGAGATGTGTATCACCTCCTCACGCCCTTTGCTGAGATCCTCACTTCCTCTGACTGTGCTACTGTGCATGGGCATTGCCCGCTGTTGCCAACTGAGTGAGACCACTTTGACTGTGGCAGCAAAGCTGCCAACCTCCCTCACAGCCAACCCGATCTTAGCAGAACATTCATGCTAATGGAGCTGGAATCTGGGAGAGGCCCCAGGGAAGAACGCCGCAGAATCCCACTGTTCTTGCACAAAGTTCAGCAATTTTTCAGGCATGAGCACTTCTCAGATCATTGTACAGTTGTTTTTTGTCAATTTTGTCCATCTTTATAGTTACTTTTCTGGAAGAGGATTTGCCTTCCATCTTCACTGGAAGTCCTGCCTCTACTACAGTGTTGTTTTTTTTAAATAGATTTCTTTTTCCAGATTAAGGACATTTCCTTTTAATTCTAATTATCTTAGAAGTTTTTTGTTTTGTTTTATTATTATTATTGAGACGGAGTCTCGCTCTTGTTGCTCAGGCTGGAGTGCTATGGCACAGTCTCGGCTCACTGCAACCTCTGCCTCCCAGCAACAAGTGATTCTCCTGCATCAGCCTCCCATGTAGCTGGAATTACAGGCTCCCACCACCATGCCTGGCTTATTTCTTGTATTTTTAGTAGAGACAGGGTTTCACCATGTTGGCCAGGCTGATCTTGATCTCCTGACCTCAGGCGATCCTCCTGCCTCGGCCTTCCAAAGTGCTGGGATTACAGGTTTGACCCACTGCTTCTGACTTAATTATTATTATTTTTTGAGACAGGGTCTCACTCTGTCATCCAGGCTGGAGTGCAATGGCATGATCTTGGCTCACTGCAACCTCTACCTCCCAGGTTCAAGAGATTCTTATGCCTCAGCCTCCCAAGTAGCTGGGACTACAAGCACACACCACCACGCCCAGCTAATTTTTGTATTTTTAGTAGAAACAGCGTTTCACCATGTTGGCCAGGCTGGTATCAAACTCCTGACCTCAAGGTGATCCTCCTGCCTCGGCCTCCCAACGTGCTGGGATTACAGGCATGAGCCACCTCACCCAGCCTGTTTTGTTTTAAATGAGTGTTTGTCTCTTCTTTATCTCATGAAATGATTACATTTTCCCTTTAATCTATAAAATATTTTACTAGATTTTCCAATGTTGAACCCTTCCTCATGCATTCTTCATAAAATTCTACTTAGTCATAATACATTACTTTTTATTTTTATTTATTTATTTTTTTTGAGACAGGGTCTTCCTCTGTTGCCCGGAGTGGAGTGCAGTGGCACAATCTTGGCTCACTGCAACCTCTGCTTCCCAGGCTCACACAATCCTCCTACCTCAGCCTCCCAAGTAGCTGGGACTAGGACTAGAGGTATGTGCCACCACAGCAGGCTAATTTTAAGGACTGTTTTGTGGACAGGTCTCACTATGTTGCCCAGGCTGGTCTTGAACTCCTCGGCTCAAGAGATCCACACACCTTGGGCTCCCAAAGTGTTGGGATTATAGGCGTGAGCCACTGTGCCTGGCTTATCATTTTTATTAGAGACACGGTCTGCTAAAATTTGGTTACTACATTCGTTTTTATTAGAGTTGGGGTCTTGATATATTGCGAAGGCTGGCCTCAAACTCCCAGGCTTAGCCTCCTGCTTCAGCCTCCAGTTAGTTAGGACCACAGGCATGCAGCACTGGATCCACCATGTTATTTTATTTAGAAGTTTTGCATGAATGTTAATAAGTGAGATTGGTCTAAAACTTTTTTTTTCTTTTTTGAGACGGAGTTTTGCTCTTGTTGGCCAGGCTGGAGTACAATGGTGTGATCTTGGCTTACCGCAACCTCCTCCTCCCAGGTTCAAATGATTCTCCTGTCTCAGCCTCACCAGTAGCTGGGATTACAGGACTGTGTCACCACGCCTGGATAATTTTGTAGTTTTGTCAGAGACGAGGTTTCTCCAAGTTGGTCAGGCTGGTCTTGAACTCCCGGCCTCAGGTGGTCTGCCCACCTTGGCCTCCCAAAGTGCTGAGATTACAAGGGTGAGCCACTGCGCCCAGCTAAAACATTACTTTTTTTTTTTTGAGACGGAGTTTCGCTCTTGTTACCCAGGCTGGAGTGCAATGGCATGATCTCAGCTCACTGCAATCTCCGCCTCCTGGGTTCAGGCAATTCTCCTGCCTCAGCCTCCCGAGTAGCTGGGATTACAGGCATGCGTCATCATGCCCAGCTAATTTTTTGTATTTTGAGTAGAGACGGGGTTTCACCATGTTGACCAGGATGGTCTCGATCTCTTGACCTCGTGATCCACCTGCCTCGGCCTCCCAAAGTGCTGGGATTACAGGTTTGAGCCACTGCGCCCGGCCAAAACATTACTTTCTTTAACACTGTTTTGTGAACTTGATATTAAGTTTATATTAGCCTATAATATGGGCTGAGTAAATTTCTCAATATTTCTGTTTTCTGAATATTATTTAAGAATTATTTAATATAGAGAGATTATCTTTCCTTTGAAGGTTTGATAATACTTTTTAATAAAACTGTGTGGGCTTCATATTTCTTATCATGAAAGGTATTTGATTATCAGTTCCTATTTTGGTAATTTATATTTTTGTTGAAATCTTTCCGTGGTATCTTAGTTTTCAAATGTCCTGGGATAAAGTTGTTCACAGTGTTCTCACATGATGTTAAAAATCTCTGCTGTTATCATTTGTTATGTTTTCTTTCTGTTCCTAATATTGTTTATTTTCTCTCTTCTTACTCCTGTCTGATGATCAGACTTGCTGGAAGTTTTTCCTTTTTCTTTTTCAAGTCAGAGATGCTGTCTCACTCTGTCGCCTAGTCTAGGGTACAGTGACAGGATCATAACTCACTGTAGCCTTGAACTCCTGAGCTCAGGTGATCCTCCTGCCTCAGGCTCCTGAGTAACTGGGTTTACAGGTGCCACTGTGCCCAACAGTTTTTTTCTGTTTTAGTAGTTTTGTCAAAGAACAAGATTTTGGTTGTACTGATTGCTTTTTTCTTTCCTTTCTGTCACTAATTTCTGCTCTTATATATTTTATATCCATCTTTCTATTTCTTTTCGATTTACTTTTCTATCTAAGATCCTGAACTGAATATATAACTCACTTATTTCCAGGCTTTCCTATTTTTGTTTTCACAACTTTTTTTTTTTTTTTTGAGATGGAGTTTCGCTCTTGTTGCTCAGGCTGCAGTGCAATGGTGCAATCTCAGCTCACTGCAACCTCCGCCTGCCGGGTTCAAGTGATTCTCCTGCCTCAGCCTCCTGAGTAGCTGGGATTACAGGCATGCACCACCATGCCTGGCTAATTTTGTATTTTTTTTTAGTAGAGATGGGGTTTTCCTTTTTGGTCAGCCTGGTCTCAAACTCCTGACCTCCAGTGATCTGCCTGCATCAGCCTCCCAAAGTGCTGGGATTACAGGTGTGAGTCACTGTACCCAGCCTTTTTTTTTTTTTTTTTTTTTAAATCAAACCCCTTCCCCAGGAACCAGTGGGTTCAACATCCAGCCACAACAGGAATCCAGCCACTGGGCCTTGTCCTGTTCCTTGAGGCTTGAGGGATTATTTATTTTTATAGTATTTATTTATTTATTTATTTGAGATGGAGTCTCACTCTTGCTCAGGCTGGAGTGCAATGGCATAGTCTTGGCTCACTGCAACCTCTGCCTCCCGGGTTTAAGTGATTCTCCTGTCTCAGCCTCCCTAGTAGCTGGGATTACAGGCACCTGCCATCATGCCTGGCTAATTTTTGTTATTTTTAGAGACTGGGTTTCACCATGTTGGCCAGGCTGATCTCGAACTCCTCACCTCAAGTGAACTGCCAGCCTCGGCCTCCCAAAGTGCTAGGATTACAGGCGTGAACCACTGTGCCTGGCCCAGCCTTTAATTTTATTTTGTATTAAATACAAGTCACATACCATAAAGTCACCCTTTTATAATATATAATTCAGTGGCTCTTAGTATACTCCCAAAGTTATGCAGCCTCCACCATGATCTAATTGTGAAAAATAAAACCCCATGTCCATTAGGCAGTTATTCCCAGCACTACCTCAAACGCACCTAGCCCCTGGCAACCCCTCATCTACTTTCTGTCTCTTTGGATTTGCCTATTCTAGACACTTTTATTATGGACTCATATAATATGTGGCTTCTTCTGCCCAGCTTCTTTCATTTTTCATAACGTTTTCAAGGTTCATCCATGTTGTAACAAAAGTACTGCAAACTGGGTGGCTTAAAACAACAGAAATGTATTGTCTCACAGTTCTGTACACTGAAGTCTGAGGTCAAGGCTGGCAGGAATGGCTCCTTCTGAGGGCTGTGAGGAAGAATCTGTTCCGGGCCTCTCTCCTAGCTTTTGCTGCCTTGCTGGCAGTCCTTGGCATTCCAAAGATAAGATGTGTCATCCTTATCTCTTTTCTTTTCTTTTTTGAGACAGAGTCTCACTCTGTCGCCCAGGCTGGAGTGTAGTGGCGTGATCCTGATTCACTGCAACCTCTGCCTCCTGGGTTCAAGCGATTCTACTGCCTCAGTCTCCTGAGTAGCTGGATTATACGTGCTCACCACCATGCCCAGCTAATTTTTGTATTTTTGGTAGAGACAAAATTCACTATGTTGGGCAGGCTGGTCTTGAACTTCTGACTTCAGGTGATCCCGCCTCCTCGGCCTCCCAAAGTGCTGGGATTACAGGCGTGAGCCACCACACCCAGCCACATCACCCTTATCTCTGCCTTCATCTTCAGGTGGCATTCTCCTTGTATGTGTCTGTCTCTGTGTCCAAGTTTCCTCTTTTTTAAGGACACCAGTCATATTGGGTTAAGGCCCACCCTGATGAACTCATGTTAACTTGATTTCCTCTGTAAGGACCCTATTACCAAATAAGTTTACAATCTAAGGTACCGGGGGGTTAGGACTTCCATGGTATCTTTTTTTTTTTTTCCAAGACGGAGTTTCGCTCTTGTTTCCCAGGCTGGAGTGCAATGGCGCGATCTCGGCTCACCGCAACCTCCATCTCCTGGGTTCAAGCAATTCTCCCTCAGCCTCCTGAGTAGCTGGGACTACAGGCACGCACCACCATGCCCAACTAATTTTTTGTATTTTTAGATCGAGACCATACTGGTCTCGATCTCTTAACCTCGTGATGCACCCGCCTCGGCCTCCCAAAGTGCTGGGATTACAGGCGTGAGCCACCGCGTCCGGCCTCCATGGTATCTTTTTCGAGGGGCACAACTCAACTCATAGCAGTACTTCATTCCCTTTATTGCCAAATCATGTTCGAATAATATGGAAATACCACATTTTCTTTATTAATTCATTTGTTGATGGACACTTGGGTTGTTTCTGCTTCTTGGCTATTATGAATAATGCTGCTATGAACATGCGGGTTTTGGGTGGACACATATTTTTGATTCTCTTCGATATATGCCTGGGAGTAGAATTGCTGGGATGTATGGTAACTCAGTGTTTAGCCTTTGGAAGAAATGCCAGGCTGTTTTTCACAGCTGCTGCAGCATTTTACATAGCCACGAGCAATGTAAGAAGGTTCTGATTTTTCTACATCCCCACCAGCATGTATTATTTTGATTCTAGCCATCCTAGTGGATGTGAAGTGGTATCTCATTGTGGTTTGGATTTGCATTTCCCTGACAAGTAAGGATGTTGAGCATCTTTCTATGTGCTTGTTGGCTATTTGCATATCTTCTTTGAAGAAATGTCTATTAAATCCTTTGCCCTTTTTTTTTTTTTTTTTTTTTTTGAGACAGAGTCTTGCTCTGTTGCCCAGGCTGGAGTGCAATGGCGCGATCTCGGCCCAATGCAACTTTTGTCTCATGGGTTCAAGCAGTTCTCCTGCTTCAGCCTCCCAAGTAGCTGGGATTACAGGCACCTGCCATACCAAGCCTGGCTAATTTTTGTATTTTTAGTAGAGACAGGGTTTCATTATGTTGGTCAGGCTGGTCTTGAACTCCTGACCTCAGGTGATCCACCTGTCTTAGCCTCCCAAAGTTCTGGGAATACAGGCATGTGCCACTGTGCCTGGCCTCGTTTGCCCATTTTTTAATTGGGTTATTTGTCTTTTTATTATTGAGCCCTTTAGGTACTTTAGATACAGGTTCCTTATAGATATGTAACATGCAAAGATTTTCTTCCATTTTGTGGATTGTCTTTTACTTTCTTGATCATTTGCAGCACAGAAGTTTTTAATTTTGAGGAAGCTCAGTTTATTTTTTATTTTGTTGTTTGTACTTTTGCTATTATATCTAAGAAACCATTTGCAAATCCAAGGTAATGAAGACATACTCCTATATTTTCTTCTAAGGGTTTCCCCATTTTAGCTCTTACATTCAGGCTGTGATCCATTTGAGTTCATTTTTGTGTGTTGTGTGAGTTTAGGGTCCATCTTCATTCTTTTGCATTTGGATATCCAGTTGTCTCAGGACCATTTGTTGAAGAGACCATTCTTTCCCCATGGAATCATCTTGGCAACCTTCTCAAAATCAATTGTCCACAAATGTAAGGGTTTATTTCTGAGCTCTTAATTCTGTTCCATTGATGTCTATGCCTATCCTTATGACAGTACTGCACTGTCTTGATTACTTTAAGTTTTGTAGTAAATTTTGAAATCGGGACATGTGAGTCATCCAACTTTGATCTTTTTCAATATTTTTGGCTATTCTGAGTTCCATGTGTTTTCATATGAATTTTATAATTAAATTATCTATTTATGCAAAACAAAACAACCTGGGATTTTGATAGGGATTCCACTAAATCTGGAGGTGAATTGGGGGAGTATTATCATCTTGATGACGTTTGTTTTCCAATCCGTGAACATATATATCTTTCCATTTTTTAGATCTACTTAAGTTTTTTCAAAAGTGTTTTATAGTTATCAGTGTACAAATCTTGTAATTTTTCTTAAATTTATTCCTAGATATCTTATTGGTTTTGCTGCTAGTATAAATGGGATCGTTTTCTTAATTTGATTTTTGGATTCTTCAATGCTAGTGTATAGAAACGTAACTGACTTTTGCATGTTGATTTTGTATTCTGCCACTTTTCTGAACTTGTTCCTTAGTTCTGATTTTTTTTTAAGCAGATTTCTTAGGATTTTCTACATTTGAGACTGTGTCTTCTGCAAATAGAGACAGTTTTGCTTCTTTGTTCAATCTGAGAGGCTTTTTCTTTCTTTTTCATGCCTGATTGCCCTGGCTAGAACCTCTACTACAATGTTGAATAGAAGTGGGGAGAGCAAGTCTAGGCGCTGTGGTTCACGCCTATAATTCCATCACTTTGGTAAGCTGAGGCAGGTGGATCACCTGAAGTCAAGAATTCGAGACCAACCTGGCCAACTTGGTGAGACCCCATCTGTACCAAAAATTAGCTGGGTGTGGTGGCTCATGCCTGTAATCCCAGCTACTTGGGAGGCTGAAGCACAAGAATCACTTGAACCCTGGGAGGTGGAGGCTACAGTGCGCCGAGATCGTGCCACTTCACTCCAGCCTGGACAACACAGTGAGACTTCGTCTCAAAAAAAAAAAAAAAAAGAAAAGAAAAGAAAAGAAAAAAGCCCATGCCCAGTGGCTCACACCTATAGCTGGGAGCACCAGCGTGTGCCGCCATTCCTGGCTAATTTTTGTATTTTTTTTTTTTTGTAGAGACAGGGTTTCACAATGTTGGCCAGGCAGGTCTCAAACTCCTGTGTTCAAGTGATCCTCCTGCCTTGGCCTCCCAAAGTGCTGGGATTATAGGCGTGAACCATGCACTCAGCCCGTTTGTCCCACTTTTAATGAGCTATTGGGTTCAGGTGTTCTCAGTGTGATCCCTCTTATAAAATTCACCTTTCACCTCTCATCTAGGGGTTTTAACATCCGTTGATAATTGAAACCTAAATTCATAACTTCATTAAGAGTGGCAAAATGTTGATTTTCTAATTTTCTCATTCTTTCTATACTTTTTTGTCTGGAATTCTTCTGTGGAGACAAAGTATTCTACATTAATTACTTGGTGACCCTGAGGTTCTGGCTGGGGACAGAAATGCCATGATTAGTGTTTGATTCTTTCCATTTATCAGTTTGCAGAGTTATGAGGTTGTGCTCTAGCATGGCGAGGGTTATTAAAATGATCTCTGTGGGCTCACGTATATTATATATTTTACATATTTCAATCAATTACATTCATTATTGTTTCTGATCCTCAAATTATTCCTTGTTTGGCCAGTGGGAGCCCCGTCAACGTGAAGGTCTTTTGTGACTGACTTCTTTCATTTAGCTTAATGTTTTCAAGGTCCATCCAAGCTGTAGCATCTATTAGTACTTCATTCCTTTTTATTGCTGGAATAATATTTCTTTGTGTGGATATAACACATTTTGTTTATGCATTCATCCATTGATGGACATTTGCGTTTCTACCTTTTTTATGAATAATGCTGCTACAAACATTTTGTTTGTTTGTTTTTGTTTCAAAACTCTTGAAATGGAGTTTTTCTCTTGTTGCCTAGGCTGGAGTGCACTGGCACAATCGCAGCTCACTGCAACCTCTGCTCCCGGGTTCAAGTGATTCTCCTGTCTCAGCCTCCTGGGTAGCTGGGATTATAGGCACCAGCTAATTTTTGTATTTTTAGTAGAGGCGGTG
Organism: Callithrix jacchus; assembly: GCF_049354715.1. Taxonomy (NCBI): domain Eukaryota; kingdom Metazoa; phylum Chordata; class Mammalia; order Primates; family Cebidae; genus Callithrix; species Callithrix jacchus. Next base: position 24,841,754 of record NC_133524.1, read on the forward strand.
TTTCACCAGGTTGGCCAGGCTGGTCTGGAACTCCTGACCTCAGGTGATCCACCCACTTCGGCCTTCCAAAGTGCTGGGATTACAAGCATGAGCTACCATGCCCCACCTGCTACAAACATTTTATATAAGTTTTTGTGTAGACATATGTTTCCATTTCTCTTCAGTGTATACCTAGGAATGTGATCACCGGGTCGCATGGTAACTATTTAAGGAACTGCCGGATTATGTGCCACGGCAGCTGCAGCACACTTTCTATTCCCACCAGCAATGTACCAGGGCTGTGATTTCTCCAGATTCTCACCAACACTTGTTACTATGACTTCCTTGGCTGTGTTCTTTTCATTTAACTCTTCAGCAGGTTTCCTTTTAACTGAAGTTTGTAGCTTGCATTAAGGTTCACTCTTTGCACTATATGTTCTACGCGTTAGGACAAATGTATAATGACATGTGTCCACCATTACAATATCATACAGAATAGTTTTGATGTCCTAAAAATTCCCATGTTCCACCTACTGATCCCTTCTTCCTTCCCTCCCCTCCAACCCTTGGCAGCCATTATGTTTCCATAATGTTTGACTCCAACTATATGACATTCTGGAAAAGGCAAAACTAAATCCCGAAGTGCTGGGATCACAGGGGTGAGCCACTGCGCCCAGCTGGTATTTTTTTAATGTGTGATTAACATTTAGATCAGCAGACTTTGAGTAGATTATCCTCTATAATGTGAGTAAGCCTCATCCAATCAGTAGGAGGCTGTAAAACTAAAGAGGAAGAAAGAATTATGCCTCCAAACTCAAGATAGCAGCATCAACTTTTCTCTGGGTCTCCACCTGCTGGCCTGCCTTACAGAACTTGGACTTGCCTCTCTCTGTCTCTGTCTCTGTCTCTCTCTCTCTCTCTCTCTCTCTCTCTCTATATATATATATATATACATATATATATATATATATATATATGACTTGTCTCTCTCTCTCTCTGTGTCCTAATATACATATACTTCTGCTATTAAGCCCATGTAGTGAGGTTTTAATTTGATATATTGTATTATTATTATTTTTGGTGCATTGGTATTTTGTAAAGACTTCTTATTTATTTATTTATTATTTTAGATGAAGTTTCACTCTTGTTGTCCAGGCTGGAGTGCAATGGTGCAATCTCGGCTCACTGCAATTTCTGCCTCCTGGATTCAAGCAATTCTCCTGCCTCAGCCTCATCAGTAACTGGGAATACAGGCATGTGCCACCAGGCCCAGCTAATTTTGTATTTTTAGTTGAGATGGAGTTTCACCATGTTGGTCAAGCTAGTTTTGAATTCCTGACCTCAAGGGGTCTGCCTGCTTTGGCCTCCCAAAGTGCTGGGATTACAGGCATGAGCCACTGCCCCTGGCCAAGACTTCGTTTTTAGAGTTTTAGGTCCACAGCAAAAATAAGAGGAAGAAGGTACAGAGATTTCTTTATATCCCCTGCCCCATATATGTATAGCCTCCCTTATGATCAACATCCCCCACTAGAGTGATTCTTTTGTTACAATTGATAAACCTACATTGACAACAATAATCACTCAAAGTCCATAGTTTACATTAGGATTCACTCTTGGAGTTCTTTATTCTATGGATTTGGACAAATATATAATGACATGTATCCATCCTCATAGTATCATACGGAATATTTTTACTGCCCTAAAATATATTGTATTTTTACTCTCTAATTTCCATTTGGTTATTTTGTATAGTTTCTTTCTACTCTGCTGAGTCCTATATTTTCATTTATTTGAAGAGTGTTCAAGCCGGCTGTGGTGGCTCATGCCTGTAATCCCAGCACTTTGGGAGGCCGAGGCGGGAGACCTGCTTGAGCCTGCAGAGGGCAAGGCTGCAGGGAGCCGAGATCACACCACTGTACTCCAGTTTGTGTGACAGAGCAAGACCCTATCTCAAAAAAAAAAGTGTTCACCTTTACTTTTACCTCACCTCACAGAGCATAATTATAATAACCACTTTAAAGTCTGTCTTTTAATTTCAATATCTGAGTCATCTTGGATTTTGCATCTGTTGAATATCTTTCTTCTTGAGAATTATAGTTTCTTGGTTCTTTGTATTCAAAGTAATTTTGGGATTAGATCCTGGACATTTTTGAATATTATATTGTAAGAATATGGGTCCTGTTCAAGTCCTCTGGCGAATGCAATTTCTTTTTTAAATCAGGCAATCAACCTGGTAAAGCTCTGACTACAAGTTCTCTGTTACCTTCTGTGTGCAGTTGGTTCAATGTCAGATCATTTTTCAAAGGCTTTGCTATACTATTTTGGGCTTATTTCACATATGGCCTCCTCAGGGGTTAGTCTAGTGTTTTAAATCGTAGTTCAGTTCTCAAAGTCTGCTATTTCTTCGTGTCTGACACACACATGCTCAGCTCAGAGGTGAGTCTGGGATTGGTGCCATGTTCATACACAGACAATTCAAGGATCCCCTCTCCAGTTCTCTCCTCTGTGATTCCCTCCACACTGTCCAGTTTTCAGGGCCCCATTTTCTCTGTCTTCTGGCCAGTAAAATGGGGTTCCTTGGAGTTTTCTTCCCTGCACTGACTACAGCAGCTTTGCTGGAGACTTCCTTGCTGATAAATGTTGGAAGAGAAGGTAGGGGAAAAATATAAGTGACTCTTCCCTTTTTGAGCACTGTTTCAAGTTTTGACTTTTTTTCCCCAATTTACCTAGTCTTGCTTACTTTTCAGAGTTCTCATGCAGTTCCTGCTTTTTGTGTTTTCTACAGAAATTTTAGTTGTCATTAGTAGGAGAGAGAGATTATAGTGGGCTTACTCCATCTTGGCTGGCAACAGAAATCAGCACATTCATAATATTTCTTTTTCTCTCCCTCCCTCCCTCCCTCCCTCCCTCCCTCCCTCCCTCCCTCCCTCCCTCCCTCCCTTCTCTCTCTCTCTTTTTCTTCTTTCTTTCTTTTTCTTCCTTCCTTCCTTCTTTCTTTCTTTCTTTTTTTTTTCTGAGACAAAATCTCACTCTGTCACCCAGGCTGGAGTGCAGTGGTACGATCTTGGCTCATTGCAACCTCTGCCTCTCAGGTTCAAGCAATTCTCCTGCCTCAGCCTCTCGGGTAGCTGGGATTACAGGCATGTGCCACCACACCCGGCTAATTTTTTCTTTTTGCATTTTTAGTAGAGATGGGGTTTCACCACGTTGGCCAGGCTGATCTTGAACTCCTGACCTCAAGTAATCCACCCGCCTCAGCCTCCCAAAGTTCTCGGATTACAGGTGTGAGTCACTGCACCTGGCCCATGGTATTTCTTTTAGTGAGTTTGAGAGTAGTAAACCCTACTTTTTTATGTCTATAAATGTCTCTATTTTGCCTTTACTCTAGAAAGATCATTTATCTAGGTATAAAATCCTAAGTGGCTAATTATTTCCTTTTTCACTTTGAAACTATCATTCTGCTGTCATCTGTCAACCAGTTGTTGGCAGATGCAAAGTCGGCCAGTGATTTAATTTTCATTTCTTAGTGCTAATGCCTTTTCTCCTCTTTCATTTTTTGGTTCAGACAGGTCTTTTGTTCACTCTGTCACCCAGGCTGGAGTGCAGTGGTCTCAATGCAGCGTCCACCTCCTGGGCTCAAGCAATCCTCTTCCTTAGCCTTTTGAGTAGCTGGGACCACAGGCATGTGCCACCATGCTGGGCTAATTTAAAAAAATTTATTATTTTTTGTGTAGAGATGGGGTCTCACCATATTGCTCCAGCTGATTTTGAACTCCTGAGCTCAAGCTCTCCTCCTGCCTCAGACTCCAAAAATGCTAAGATTACAGGTGTGAGTCACAGCTGGCTTCTTTTGCAGGTTTTTTTTTTGTTTGTTTTTCTTTTTTTTTGAGATGGTCTCGGTCTGTCGCCCAGGCTGAAGTGCAGTGGCATGATTGTGGCTCACTGCAGCCTGGAACTCCTAGGCTCAAGCCATCCTTCCACCTCGGGCTCCTCAGTAGCTGAGACTACAGGCACACGTCACCATGCCCGGCTAATTTTTTGTACTTTTTTTGTAGGGACAGGGTTTTGCCATGTTGCCTAGGATGGTCTCGAACGCCTGGGCTCCACCCACCTTGGCCTTCCAAAGTGCTGGGATTACAGGGGTAAATCACCATGTCTTCTTGCAGTTTCTAAGATTCTGTTTATCATGGATATTTTGCAGTTTCACTTCAATGTGTCAAAAAAAAAGTACCCATTAACTCTTTTTTTTTTTTTTGAGATGGTGTTTTGCTGTTGTCGCCCAGGCTGGAGTGCAATGTCATGATCTCGGCCCACTGCAACCACTGCCTCCGGGACTCAAGGAATTATTCTGCCTCAGCCTCCTTAGTAGCTGGGATTACAGGTGCCCGCCACCATGCCCAGCGAATTTTTGTATCTTTTTAGTAGAGATGGGGTTTCACTATGTCAGCCAGGCTGTTCTCAAACTCCTGACCTCAGGTGATCCACCTGCCTTGGCCTCCCAAAGTGCTTCGATTACAGGCGTGAGCCACTGTGGCCAGCCAGGGCCCACACACTCTTAAAATGCCTCCCGAACGGCAGTATTGTTTCTGTTGAGCCCATAGCACTTCAGGGACGATTAGTATTATTTTATTTTATTGTTTGTAGAGACAAGGTCTCCCTATATTGCTCAGGCTGGTCTCAAACTCCTGGGCTCAAGCAATCCTCCTGCCTCAGTTTTCCAAAGTGCTGGAATTACAGCTATAAACCACCTAGCCCAGCCTACTCTCTCTTTTGACTGAGGTTGCTTTTTTGGCCAGAGACTGGCTGGGTTGTGAGAAGATGTGGGCTGTAGATCTCCAGTTTCTCATGATTTCAAAGGCTAGACTAATCCCCTTTTTATAGACAAAATGACATGGATTCCAACATTTTTAGATAGGGGTTGTTCCCACAGTCCACATTTCTGGGCTGGTTTGTGGAAATATGCAGCTTTCATGAAGATAACTTCCTTCACCAGCTAACTTCCTTCCCTACTTCGCTGCTTTGCATTTCTTTATTCCTTTTAAGATATTTAAATATATTTCTTTTTTCTTTTCTTTTCTTTTTTTTTTTTTGAGACAGAGTCTGGCTCTGTCACCCAGGCTGCAGTGCAATGGCTCCATCTTGGCTCACTGCAACCTCTGCCTCCCAGGTTCAAGCGATTCTCCTGTCTCAGGCTCCTGAGTAGTTGGGATTACAGGCGCCCACCACCACACCCGGCTAATTTTTGTATTTTTAGTAGAGACAGGGTTTCTTCACCATGTTGGTCAGGCTGCTGTCAAACTCCTGACCTCAGGTGATCCACCCACCTCGCCCTCCCAAAATGCTGGGATTATAGGTATGAGCCACTGCACCCAGCCTTAAATATATCTCAGAGTAACTTTAAAGCCACTTAGGGCCATCTCATGGATCTTTTGTACTTTTTCCTTTCCCTCCCTCCCTCCCTCCCTCTCCCTCCTTCCCTCCCTTCCTTCCTTCCTTTCCTCTCTCCCTCCCTCCCTTCCTTCCTTCTTTCCTTTCTTCTTCTCTCCATCTCTGCAATTATCCAGTCATTTACTTAACATTAATTGAATTAATATGCTAGGTTCTATACTAGGTCCAGGGATAGACAGAGAAATAAAACTCAGACCCTTTCCTCAGGATTCCTCAGCCTCTTCAATGCATTAATCCAGGCTGGGCTTGGTGGCTGACACCTGTAATCCCAGCATTTTGGGAGGCCATGGCAAGTGGATCTCTTGAGGTCAGGAGTTTAAGACTAGCCTGGCCCACATGGTGAAACCCAGTCTCGACTAAAAATACAAAAATTACCCAGGCATGGTGGTGGGCGTCTGTAATCCTAGCTACTCAGGAAGCTGAGGCAGGAGGATTGCTTGAAACTGGGAGGCAAAGGTTGCAGTGAGCCAGGATCGCACCACTGTACTCCAGCCTGGGCCACAGAGCGAGACTGCATCTTAAAAAAATAAAAATTAAAAAAGTAATAAATAAATAAATAAAGCAAGCATTATTAATCCAGAGAAAACAATTTCATGACATAGAACAGAACTGTAAAGAACTTGTGAAGTCGTGCTAGAAAAGTCTTTTAAGTTAATCTACTGGCCAGGCACAGCAGCTCATACCTGTAATTCCAGCACTTTGGGAGGCCAAGGCAGGAGGATTGTTTGAGTCCAGGAGTTAGAAACAAGCTTGGACAACATGGTGAAACCCCGTCTCTACTAAAAATACAAAAATTAGCTGAGAGTGGTGGTGGGCACTTGTAATTTCAGGTACTCAGGAGGCTGAGGCAGGAGAATCACTTGAACCCAGGAGGTGGAGGTTGCAGTGAGCCCAGATTGTGCCATTACACTCCAGCCTGGGCAACAAAGCAAAACTCCATCTCAAAAAAAAAAAAAAAAATCAGTCGGGCAGGGTGGCCCACATTTGTAGTCCCAGCTGCTCAGGAGGCTGAAGTGGGAGGATCACTTGAGCCCAGGAAGTCGAGGCTGTAGTGGGCCTGATCATGCACTCCAGCCTGGATGACAGAGTGAGACCCTGTCCCAAAAAAAAAAGTAATCTGACTTGTAGGTACGATATTTTTGTTTGGGAGAACTTCCCCCATTGTTCCTCAAGCGTCTATAAAGCCAGCGCAGCTACTTTCTTTAAAACACATTATAGTAATATTTACTGACTCTGTGTAGGGTGGTTGTAAGATATTTTACAGTATCTACTGTCAAGCCTCATTGAATAAATTGTTACTGGAAATATTACTTTAAAGAAATGCAGCCGGGTGCGGTGTGGCTCAAGCCTGTAATCCCAGCACTTTGGGAGGCCAAGGCGGGTGGATCATGAGGTCAAGAGATCGAGACCATCCTGGTCAACATGGTGAAACCCTGTCTCTACTAAAAATACCAAAAATTAGCTGGGCACGGTGGCGCATGCCTGTAATCCCAGCTACTCAGGAGGCTGAGGCAGGAGAATTGCCTGAACCCAGGAGGCGGAAGTTGCGGTGAGCCGAGATCGCGCCATTGCACTCCAGCCTGGGTAACAAGAGCAAAACTCCGTCTCAAAAAAAAAAAAAAAAAAAAAAAAGAAATGCTACTTTGTCAACCAGAATTATTTATTCTATAACATCTTGTGCTAAATGATATACCTGAAAGTAATAGAAGAGTATTCAAAATGAATCTGAGGAATTTTTCTTTTATCAGTATTAATAACATCATTACAAGTGGATATTTGAAAATCAGTTTTTGAGCAGAAATATTAAAAATATAATTTTTTTTTTTTTGAGACGGAGTTTCGCTCGTTACCCAGACTGGAGTGCAATGGCACGATCTCGGCTCACCGCAACCTCCGCCTCCTGGGTTCAAGCAATTCTCCTGCCTCAGCCTCCCGAGTAGCTGGGACTACAGTCGCGCACCACCAGGCCCAGCTAATTTTTGTATTTTTAGTAGAGACGGGGTTTCACCTTGTTGACCAGGATGGTCTCGATCTCTTGACCTCGTGATCCACCTGCCTCGGCCTCCCAAAGTGCTGGGATTACCGGCATGAGCCACCGCGCCCAGCCACTAACTATCTTAATAAAAAGAAGTGATTGGTTAAGGCTAGGGACATCTTTGTTCATCATAAATAATTGTCCAGTGATTGCACTTTGAAATTCTATTTCATATGCTTACTAAAAATAAGAAAAATCCAATTATGTATTTTACTGCTTTTTAAAAAACATTTCAAAAGCATAAGTATGCCAAATAAAAGCAAAATAAATTAAAAAAAAAACAAAAAGAAAGAAAAGCATAAGTATGCCTTGTTTGGGGAAATAGGCAATGTTAGTGGAGAACAATTCATATGATAATTTTGCCTGAGTCACATTTCTGTTAATTGGAAATAGCATATTGGAATGCTATTCTAAAACTTATTAGAGAAATTTCTACATGAAAAAACTATTTTTAAACCGTGAAGCACTCTATTAACGTAAATTATTACAATTTGAAATAATAATGTAAAGGAATCCTAGGGCTAAAATGATTACGAAGTGCTTTCATAGACATAGTTTACTTAAATGAACAAAGGCCTGTATGAGAATAAATATGAATGAATAAATATTCCCCCTCAAAGAGAGGGAAGAATAGAAAAATAAAAAGAAGAGGAGATCCCTCATTTTCCACCTTTATATTCACAATTTAGTGTGTGGTGTGCCATGGGATAGGCCCAGTAGTTCCATTATTTGTAAAAATATAGAAAAAAATCCAAGAAACTAAAGAAAAAACTGTAATATTAAAATTGAATTGAGAATATTCATGTAAACCCATAATTAAAAATTGCATTAAGGCCAGGCACAGTGGCTCACACCTGTAATCCCAGCACTTTGGGAGGGCAAGGCAGGTGGATCACGAAGTCAAGAGATCGAGACCATCCTGGCTGACATGGTAAAACCTCATCTCCACTAAAAATACAAAAATTAGCTGGGTGTGGTGGTGTGAGCCTGTAGTTCCAGCTACTTGGGAGGCTGAGACAGGAGAATCACTTGAACCTGGGAGTCGGAGGTTGCAGTGAGCCGAGATCTTTCCACTGCACTCCAGCCTGGCGACAGAGTAAGACTCTGTATCAAAAAAAAAAAAAAAAGAATCCCGTTAGTTATCTATTGCTACAGAGCAATGTTACCACAAATTTAGAGGCTTAAAACAAGACACTTCTAGGCTGGGCATGGTGGCTCACATCTATAATTCAGCACTTTGGCAGGTGAGGTCAAGAGTTCGAGACCAGCCTGGGCAACATGGTGAAACTCCATCTCTACTAAAAATACAAAAATTAGCTGGGCATGGTGGCAGGTGCCTGTAATCCCAGCTACTTGGGAGGCTGAGGCACGAGAATCACTTGAACTTGGGAGGTGGAGGTTGCAGTGAGCCAAGATCGCACACTCCAGCCTGGGTGACAAAGCCAGACTCCTTCTCAAAAAAACAAAACAAAAACATTAAAAACCCCCAAGACACTTTTATTATCTCACACTGTCAGTGGGTCAGGAGACTGAGCATGATTTAGTTACATGCTCTGCTTCTGGCTCACAAAGCTTCAATCAACGTGTCAGAGGGACTGTGGTTTCATCTGCTTGCAAGCTCAGGTGGTTGTTGGCAACTTTTAGTTTCTAGCAGGCTGCTGCACTGATGTCCTCAGTTTCTCGCTGGCTGTTAGCCAGAGGCTGCCCTCTGCTCCTTGCCATATGGCCCCTCAATACACAGCTTGCTTCATATATGCCAGCAAGAAGACAGTGTCTTTGCAAAAGGGACATTACAATCATCATGTAATCATTATGAACATAATGTACTCATGTATATGTAATCATATATATCCTGTCACCTTAGCCATATACTACTGATTAGAAGCAAGTTATGGTTCCTTCCACTTTCAAGAGGAGGGTATCACACAGGAGCATGAATAGCAGGAGTCAGGGATCATGGGTGCCACTCTAGAGTCTCTGTGTCATAAATATGTATATTTTTTTCTAGCTCTGTCCACTGAAGTACTCTAAAAGCAACTTTACTCGGTAATAATGAACATCTCTAGTTCTCAGGTTGTGGTCCTTAAAAACCATTCCCCCCATTAAAGGGAAGCTGGGCTCTTTGAAGCAGTGTCTTATTTCAGGTCTGGGACAGGGAAAGTACAAGGAAAGCCAAGGCTATTTGATTGTGCTAGAAATCAGTCAAGTTCTCAAACATCATTTGGGTCATATACCATTTGGTCACAGTTATGACATTTAGAGCATTATAAAGGCTAAAGGTGGAAACAGATGGAATCTATGAAAATCCACGAGTTTTAAAATTTTGGGTGCAAGGTCTTGCTCTGTTGCCCAAGCTGAAGTGCAGTGGTGTGATCATGGCTCACTGCAGCCATGATCTCCCAGGCTCAAGCAATCCTCCCGCCTCAGCCTCCTGGGTAGCTGGAACAATAGGTGCCTGTCACTACGCCTGGCTTATTTTTCTTTTTTGTAGAGACAAGGTCTCAGTACATTGTCCAAGCTGGTTTCAAAATCCTGGCCTCAAGTGATCCTCTCGCCTCGGCCTCCGAAAGCACTGGGGTTACAGGCATGAGCCACTGCACTGGGCCCACTTGCTTTTTATAAGGATCTTTGAGATTACACTGGCTTTGCTTGGATAATCTTGGATAATCTCCCCATCCCAAGATTCTTAATTTAGTGATATCTGCATAGTCCTTTTTGCCACGTAAAAGGTTCCAGGAACTAGATTATGAATATCTTTATGGGGTCATTATTCTGTCTACTGCAGAATGTGGTTTTTTTCTTTTTCTTTTTGTGTGTGCATTTTCTAATTTTATGTAATATGCATGAATTACTTAAAGTGCATATGTTAAAAATAAAACAATGTTACAGTTTATTTTCGAGTAACATGAAATGTGGTTATCTTTTATTAGCTATCTATTAACTTTTATATGGCTCAATGTAAACTTGAGGGTTTTTTTTTTTTTTTTTTGAGACAGAGTCTTACTCTGTCACCAGGCTGGAGTGCAGCAGCGATCTCTGCTCACTGCAGCCTCTGCCTCCCGGGTTCAAGCTATTCTCCTGCCTCAGCCTCCCAAGTAGCTGGGACGACAGGCGTGCACCACCACGCCAGCTAATTTTTGTATTTTTAGCAGAGATGGGGTTTCACCAAGTTGGCCAGGATAGTCTTGATCTTTTGACCCCATGATCTGCCTGCCTCGGCCTCCCAAAGTGCTGGGATTACAGGTGTGAGTCACTGCACCTGGCCTGTTTTTTTTTTGTTTGTTTGTTTTAGTTTTTTTTAAAGACAGAGTCTCACTCTGTTGCCTGTTCCGGCAGTGCAGTAGCGTGATCTTAGTTCACTGCAACTTCCACCTCCTGGGTTCAAGGGATCCTCTTGCCTCAGCCTCCAGAGTACCTGGGATTACAGGTGTGCACCACCACGCCTGGCTAATTTTTGTTTTTGTTTTTGTTTTTTTTTTTTTTTGAGACGGAGTTTCGCTGTTGTTACCCAGGCTGGAGTGCAATGGCATGATCTCGGCTCACCGCAACCTCCGCCTTCTGGGTTCAAGCAATTCTTCTGCCTCAGCCTCCCGAGTAGCTGGGACTACAGGCGTGCACCACCATGCCCAGCTAATTTTTGTATTTTTAGTAGAGACGGGGTTTCACCTTGTTGACCAGGATGGTCTCGATCTCTTCACCTCGTGATCCACCCACCTTGGCCGCCCTAAGTGCTGGGATTATAGGCGTGAGCCACCACGCCTGGCTAATTTTTGTATTTTTAGTAGAGATGGGATTTCACCATGCTGGCCATGCTTGTCTCAAACTGCTGACCTCAAGTGATCTACCTGCCTCCGCCTCCTAAAGTGCTGGCATTACAGGCATGAGCCACCATGCCTGGCCTAAAGCTTCAGTTTCATATGTAGCCAGTTATTACTTTTTCTTCATGCTAAATCAGAAAATTCCAATTCATAATTTTACATTGTCAGAAATGGCAGCAAGTGTTTGGTAGCTGGGTCAGAAACTTCTGTGTGTTGGATGGAATAGGGACCCACAAACTGAGAAGTCATTTCTTCTATTCGGTTACCCTGGACACTAAGTAGATGAAGTCTTACACTCCAATTCTGCAAAGTTGGATGTTTCACCTTAGGAGGTGAGATCTCACTGGGGGCAGTACCACACAGGGGTGTGCTTTCAAAACAAGTGGTTCTATTTTGGTTGTTACAGTGATTGGCAGGAATCCCCTGGCAGGGATCTCCTGGCATTTAGTGGGCAGGAGCCAAGAATGTCATATGTCCTTCAATGCATGTGACATTCTTGCAAGGAAGAATTTTCCTATGTCTAACATAATTTTCAATGTCTCCCTAGACGTTCGCAGATATGAAAACCTCTTTGTGATTATCTGAGTCTAAACCTAACCTTGTTTTACATGTAAACTCAAAGTACTATTCTTTTCTTTTTATGAGGTTTTTTTTTTAATATGGAATGCTTTCACAAATGTGCATGTCATCTAGTGCGGCCATGCTTATCTTCTTTGTATCAATATAATTCCACTGTGAGTATATTGCTGCTGAAGCAAGCATAACTCAAAGGATTTTCTGCACAGTTTTAATATATGTGGAATTTTCCAGGAATGGAACTACTATGTAAATTGAAAGGAGTGTGTTATTTTGTTTGGAACTTTACCAAGAATGGCTTAATATTTTAGAAAATCACACCAATGACATCAATGTCATTTATGAGCTGTGCTGGATATCTTCCATTTGCCTTTCCCGACTCACTCCACCCTTCTCTACCTGCTCTGTGCCTAGCAAAGGGGCTGTGGCAACAGATTTCCTTGCCTTCCAGCTTCTGGGAGGGTTCACTCAGTGGAAAGCATTGGCAGGAGATCTGGAAGGTGGAAGGAGAGTGAGGTGTGCCATTTGAAATGACCATCAGGAGCTAGGTTGAATGTGCAAAGCCGTATTCCATTAGAAAATGAAAATGTAATATTTAAGTAATAACTGGCTTCCAAGCTGGTTGGAAGGCACAAGTAAACTGCATGAAGAGGTGGTTCAGGCTGGGCGTGGTGGGTCACATCTGTAATCTCAGCACTTTGGGAGGCCGAAGCAGGCAGATCACAAGATCAGGAGTTTGAGACCAGCCTGGCCAACATGGTGAAACCCTGTCTCTACAGAAAATACAAAAATTAGCCGGGTGTGGTAGTGGGCACCTGTAGTCCCAGCTACTTGGGAGGCTGGGGAAGGAGACTCACTTGAACCTGGGAGGTAGAGGTTGCAGTGAGCTGAGATCAAGCCACTCAACTCCAGTCTGGGCAACAGAGTGAGACTCTATCTCAAAAAAAAAAAAAAAAGGTTCAGACTCTCACAATGCTTGCTGCTACTGGTTTACTTCTCCTTTAACCCAGATCTATGACTTCCCTATGACTGGATAATACAGAAAGAGCAAGGTTTATGATGCAGTTTCCCAACACCATCTAAAAGTGAGTGGTAGCTGCATTCTAGCCCCTGAAAGACAGTGGTGAAGGAATATAATCCTAGGGGCAACACTTTGGGCAGTACATCTTATTGTCCCCTTCATGTGGAAGGAGAGATGGCTTAGTTTCTCTGTGAGCATGTTGTTAGGAGAGGCAATCCCCCATGGCCCAGAGAGTTCCTGCTCGTTCTTGTTGGGCACGCCAAGAATGCAAGGTCCTAACTGCTCTTTACCTGGTCCATTTCTCAGGGCTCTATTGCAAGGAGCTGCCTTGAGGGATGAGGTGATATCTCCTTCTGGGACAAAGAGCAGGCTTGCTTTCCCCAAGGCCGGTATTCCTTGACTGTGATGCAAACAGGCACTGTGTACACAGTGTATCCACCTGGGCCCCTTCCCAAGGTCCTGTGGGACTTGGAGACTTAAGGAACCACACGATCCAGTGGGACATGGAGACTTAGGGAACCGACACAAACATGCTGATGCTCATGCTGCTAGCTCGTGCTACTGACATCCATGAAACAGATATGTGGATCCACAAAAGGCTAACGTGTAAATAGGGAGAAATCCCAGATCCTGGCAAATACTCATTATAAACATTGCAGTTGGTTTTACAAGCTTTTGGACATGTGACTTGTATGTGATCTCACATTGAAGGGTACAACTCAATTATTTATCTGTAGTTTTGGTCCCTAAGGGAAAAACTTTGCCACTTTTGTGTTAGAATGATTTTTGTTGTTGTTGTAATTCAGGCAAAACTCAACTGGCAGAGGTATCATTGCACATCTGTTGGAAAAAACAGGTCACTTTTAATGACTTCATGAAAATGTTTGACAAAGTTTCATAGCAAACAGTACTAAGGACTAAGGGTGACTGGATTGCTGATATAATAAAGCAGAAATTCACATATTGTCATTTTTTTAAATTCATCCTGTACATGGATAACATCACATACCTCAAATTCCAATTGTTTATAATATTACTTTGCCCCTTTCCTTTCTATAGTAAGTCTTTTAGCTTCTCAGATCTGTCTTTATTTCTTTCAGTTCTAAGTAATGGAATTCCAGCATTTCATCTGCAACACCACAGGCCCTCCTGAGTGCTGGTGTAAGAAATCCTAGCAATGGAATAATGAAAAAGTGATTTTTCTGATCTTTTAAAATGTCTTTGAAAATGTTATTTCTAACAAAGCGCTCTTGTAAGACATCTAGAACTCTGAGCTTTTGGCTTGATCTATGAATGTAACGTTGGCCTTAAAAAGCTTGTAATTCTTGGCCAGGCACAGTGGCTCATGCTTGCAATCCCAGCACTTTGGGAGGCCAAGGTGGGTAGGTCACCTGAGGTCAGGAGTTTGAGACCAGCCTGACCAACATGGTGAAACCCCATCTCTACTAATAATACAAAAATTAGCCAGGCGTGGTGGTCCGTGCCTGTAATCCCAGCTACTCCAGAGGCTGAGGCAGAATTGCTTGAACCCGGGAGGTGAAGGCTGCAGTAAGCCGAGATCAAGCCACTGCACTGCAACCTGGGTGAGAGAGTGAGACTCCGCCTTCAAAAAGAATAAAAGCCTGTAATTCTTTTGGTTTGTATCACTGAATAAATAATCTGTTCCCCTAGTAATAATATTTAAATTGACATTTCCATATCCTAAAAGCTGTGAACACCTGTACATTTTTTTTTTAGATGGAGTCTTGCTCTGTCACCCAGGCTGGAGTGCAGTGGCGTAATCTTTGCTCACTGCAAACTCTGCCTCCCAGGTTCAAGCAATTCTCCTGCCTCAGCCTCCTGAGTAGCTGGGACTACAGGCGACCGCCACCACGTCTGGCTCATTTTTGTATTTTTAGTAGAGATAGGGTTTCACCATGTTAGCCAGGCTGGTCTTGAACTCTTGACTTCAGGTGATCCACCCACTTTGGCCTCCCAAAGTGCTGGAATTACAGGTGTGACCCACTGCGCCCAGACTTGTAGCAGTTTTATTAATCAACAAAACTAGAAACAACCAAGATGTCCTTCAACAGGTGAATGGATAAGCAAACTGTGGTATATGTGTTCAGTGGAATACTCATCAATGATAAAAAGGAAAGACTGCCAGGTGTGGTGGCTTGTGCCTGTAATTCCAGCACTTTGGGAGGCCAAGGTGGGTGGATCACGAGGTCAGGAGTTTGAGACCAGCCTGGCCAACGTGATGAAACTCCACTCTACTAAAAATACAAAAATTAGCCAGGCATGGTGGTGTGTGCTGTAATCCTAGCTATTAGGAAGTCTGAGCCAGGAAAATTGCTTGAACCCAGGAGGCAGAGGTTGTAGTAAGCCAAGATCATGCCACTGTACTCTAGCCTGAGTGACAGAGCAAGACTGTGTCTGAAAAAAAATTCCCAGTCTCTGGTAACTCTTTATCAGCAGTGTGAGAACAGACTTATACAAGGCTCTAGGGGGAAATTCACTTCCTTGCCTTTTCTAGCTTCCGGAGGCCATCTGCACACATTAGTTGATGACCCCTTCCTTACATCACTCCACCCTCTTGTTTCTATCCTCACCTCTCCTACGAACTTCTTTGACCTCCTTGCCACCCTCTTTTAAGGACCCTTGTTATTGTGACTACATTTAGGGTCCACCTGGATAACCTAGAATAATTTCATCTCGAGATCCTTAATATAATTACATTTGCCAAGTTCCTTTGTCATTTTAAGGTAACATTCACAGGTTTTGGGGATTAGTACATGGATATCTTTTCAGGGTCATTATTCAGTCTACAACAGGACTGAAAATAGATCAGTGGTTGCCAGGGGTAGAGGAGAGGGAACAGTTGAGTATACACAAGGGTGGTGGTGGATATACGACTCCACAATTTTCAAAACCTATGGAATGGTACAACACCAAGAATGAACATTACTGTATGCAAATTGAAAAAAGAATCACCCTGGTTTTCAGTGATTCCAGGATGCAATGCAGAGGATAACAAAATTAATTGTACCTAGAGGAAATTGTTAAGTTAAATAAACCAGGCACAAAAAGAAAAATACTGCATGATCTCAGTTATATATGGAATCTAAAAAAGCTGAAAAAATTGTCTGGATGCGATGGCTCATGCCTGTAATCCCAGCACTTTGGGAGTCCTAAGTGGGTGGATCACCTGAGGTCGGAAGTTTGAGAACAGCCTGGCCAACTTGGAGAAACCCCGTCTCTACTAAAAATAGAAAATTAGCTGGACATGGTGGCACATGCCAGTAATCCCAGCTACTCTGGAGGCTAAGGGAGGAGGAACCTGGGAGGCGGAGGTTGTGGTGAGCTGAGATTGTGCCATTGAACTCCAGCCTGGGCAACAAGAGCAAAACTCCATTTCAAAAAAAAAAAAGTTGAAAGAAGCAGAGAGTAGAAAGGTGGTTACCGGGGGCTGGGGAAGGGGAGAGGTGCTACTGTTGGGGAGATATTGGTCAAAGGATACAAAATTTCACTTAGACAGGAGAAAGTTCAAGAGAGCTATTGTAAATAATGGTGAATGTAGTTAATAAAAATATATTGCACACTTAAAAATTGCTAAGAGCGTAGATTTTAAGTTCTCACTATGAAATGTAAGTATGTGAGGTAATGCATATGTTAATTAGCCTTCACACACACACTCACACACACACACACACAAAAATTAGCTTTCACACAATGTATACATATTTCAAAACAACATGTTGTACAGGTTAACATCATTTTTGTCAATTAAAAATAATAAAAGAATTTATTTTATGAAAAATATATGAGATTACTGAAGATGGTGGGGAAGAAGTTGCTGATTAAGCAACATTTGCAAAAAAGTGTTTTGATTAGACAGTGTAAGGCTAAAGACAAAAAGGCCGGGCAAGGTGGCTCACGCCTGTAATCCCAGCACTTTGGGAGGCTGAGGCAGGCAGATCACGTGAGGTCAGGAGTTCGAGACAAGCCTGGTAAAACCCCATCTCTGGCCGGGTGCGGTGGCTCACGCCTATAATCCCAGCACTTTGGGAGGCCGAGGCGGGTGGATCATGAGGTCAAGAGATTGAGACCATCCTGGTCAACAAGGTGAAACCCCGTCTCTACAAAAATTAGCGGGGCATGGTGGTGTGCACCTATAGTCCCAGCTACTCGGGAGGCTGAGGCAGGAGAATTGCTTGAACCCAGGAGGCGGAAGTTGAGGTGAGCCGAGATCGTGCCATTGCACTCCAGTCTGGGTAACAACAGCGAAACTCCGTCTCAAAAAAAACCCAAAAAAACCCATCTCTACTAAAAACATAAAAATTAGCTGGGTGAAAGAATAAAATAGAGCAAAAAAAAAAAATTAGCTGGGTGTGGTGGCGGGCACCTCCAATCCTAGCTACTGGGGAGGGTTAAGCAGGAGAATCACTTGCACACGGGAGATGGAGGTTGCAGTGAGCTGAGACCACGCCACTGCACTCCAGCAGCCTGAGTGACATAGTGAAACTGTCTTAAAAAAAAAAAAAAAAGAACTGTACGTAAACACTGAACTTTAGTTGGGAGCATCAAAGAACAAAATCACAACAATATAGTTTTAAGATCTTAGTTCGCTTTTTTGTGTGTGATTCTAGAATTGGGCAACACTTTATTCTGTAAAGTAAATGTTCCAATGGGCTGAGCAGAGGAGGTTGATTTTATAGACAGAAAGGGCTTAAGGAAGCAGAAACAAGGAACAAAAAGTGGACAGGTCATTTCAAAGTTACTTTCCTTGTAAAGTGGGAACAGGGAAACAGAACAATAGACAAATAATTGATAGGTTAACCAGAAGTTACTTCAGATTACTTTTTGTTGTAAGGATCAAAGGCAAAGGGAACTGCATTATCATGCCAACGGAAACTGGCCTGCTTGGGAAATTAGGCTTTGTCTGCCTCCTGATTTCTCAGAAGGCCAGCTAATGACTCAGTTTTAGTCTGATGTAGTTTTTTTTTTTTTTTTTTTTTTTTTTGAGACAGAGTCTCGCTCTGTCACCTGGGCTGGAGTACAATGGCACGATCTCGGCTCACTGCAACCTCTGCCTCCCGGGTTCAAGCAATTCTCCTGCCTCAGCCTCCCTAGTAGGTGGGATTACAGGCACACACCACCACCACACCCAGCTAATTTTTGTAGTTTTCGTAGCAGCAGGGTTTCACCATGTTGGCCAGGCTGGTCTTGAACTTCTGACATCAGGTGATCCACTCATTTTGGCCTCTCAAAGTGCTGGGATTACCGGCATGAGCCACCACACCCAGCCATGATGTAGGTCTTTAGTATGAATGAATCCATTCTGGTTTGCAGTCTGCTCTGTTGCAGCCTAGTGTAGGAACTTAGTCCAAAACAATGGCCCGATATAATTTTTATGTGGGAGATAGATACAGAAATATAGATATGTACGCTTACATAGGTTAGTATACATAGATATATTTCCTAGCTCTGACTGTTGAGATGGGCTAGAAGCAGTGACATCCCAGCAGCAGTGAGCACACTTAGCACCCAGATCTTCGTTTCCAAATGCCAGTCTCCAATAAAGAAAACCAGAGCTCCTTGAAGAAATGGCTGCCTCTAGAGCTAGGGCAGGAAAAATACAAGATGCGCATGGAAAACGTGGTAGGACCAGAAAGAAAAGACAGGAAGAGCCTGCACGTGGCCTCTCCAGACCCCTTGCTGGGAGTCGTCTGCTGTGGTGTATAGCCTTTCGTGCTCTTGCTATAGTGGGTCCTTTTCCTGTAATAAAGTGTAGACTTCTAGGTTTTGTCATTTGGGGTCCTTTGAATTTTCTTTAGCAATTGAACCCTATTTAAGTGCCACTGTTAGTGCAGACATACTGTATATTCAGTTTTTTAAAACATTGCACAGGCACTAGGAAAAATAGGTATACTGTCTGCTATATGTGTTTCTTTCCAGGAAACTATTAAGACTTATTATTAAGTGATTCTGTATCCTTAACATATTCACTTCATCCATTTCAACGCCATTTATTTATTTATAAAGTAACATATTCACTTCATCCATTTCAATGCCATTTATTTATTTATAAAGTGTCAAATTCTATCAGTGTATTTTCATCTTTGAATTTCCTAATTTGCATTTGTTTTATATATGTCCCCTTCTCTTATTTTAATCTTTTTGTTGGATTTTGTGCTTATTTTAAATAACATAAAATTGAAATCTTAATTCAATTTGGGAATCTTAATTTTTAATAGAGAAGTAGAAGTTCATTTATATTTATCATCACTAATATATTTATATTATGCATGTCATATTTTTCTTTTTTCTTTTTTTTAAGTCAGGGTCTTGCTCCATAGCTGGAGTGTAGTGGGGTGATCTCACATCACTGCAATTTCCATTTCCCGGACTCAAGCAATCCTCCCATCTCAGTCTCCTAAGCAGCTGGGACTACAGGCACACTTTACCACACCCAGCTAATTTTTTAAAATTTTTGTAAAGACAAAGTCTCACTATATTGCTCAGGCTTGTCTTGAATTCCTGGGCTCAAGCAATCCTCCTGCCTCGGCCTTTCAAAGTGCTGGGATTATAGGTGTGAGTCACTGCACCTGCCATATTTTCCTATGTTATTTTTATTTTCAATGCTTCCTTGTCATTTTTTCTTTTATGATTTTTCTTTTTTAAAAAAAAAATTTTATTGAGATGGAGTCTTGCTCTGCTGCCCAGGCTGGAGTGCAGTGGCATTATCTCAGTTCACTGCCAACCTCTGTTGCCTAGGTTCAAGCGATTCTCATGCCTCAGCCTCCTGAGCTGGGATTACAGGCATGCGCCACTATGCTTGGGTAATTTTTTTGTATTTTTAGTAGAGATGGGGCCATGTTGGTCAGGCTGGTCTCGAACTCCTGGTCTCAAGTGATAAGCCCACCTCGGCCTCCCAAAGAGCTGGTATTACAGGCGTGAGCCACCACACCTGGCCTTAATGATTTTTCTGTTTTGTTTTTTTTTTCACTTCCTTTTGAGTATTTGCTTTTATCTTCTTCAGTTCCTTGGAAGGTATATACACTCCTTTTGATACTGGTGAATGCAACCTTTCAGTTTTTCAAAAGCACTCTGTGGGTGTGGGGAAAGTAATGTATGAGGGTTTTTTTTTTTTTTATACAGAGTTTCACTCTCATCGCCCAGGCTGGAGTGCAATGGTGCGATCTCAGCTCACCACAGCCTCCCGGGTTCAAGTGATTCTTCTGCCTCAGCCTCCTGAGTAGCTGGGATTACAGGCACTCACCACCATGCCCAGCTAATTTTTGTATTTTTAGTAGAGACAGGGTTTCTCCATGTTGGTCAGGCTGGTCTTGAACTCCCCACGTCAGGTGATCCTCCCATCTTGGCCTCCCAAAGTGCTGGGATTACAGGCGTGAGACACTGCACCCAGCCCGTATAAGGTATTTTAATAGCAAGAAATTTATCAACAATTGCTAGGTTCCTATCAAAAGGACTAAGGAGCCAATTTAAAGAAGTTCCTGCTAGCCAAAATTAAAATAATTTGAACATCAGTAGAAATAACTGCAGTTGACTGAAACACATCAAGTAAGTGTGAACAAATTTATTTTTACCTTTACAAAAACCTGATTGAGGTAGAGGACTTCCAAAATGATGGGATGAGGAGATCAGTAGATACACTCACAAAAGCAACAAACTTTAACTGGTGAAAATTATTGTTTTTTTTCTTTTTGTCTTCATTTTTTTGGAGAAAACAGGATCTCGCTCTGTCAGCCGGGCTGGAATGCAGTGGCATGATCATGGTTCACTGCGGCCTCAACCTCCAAGGCTGGTCTTCAACTCCTCAAGTGGAGAAACTTATTCAAAAAAATCCACTACTAAACTTCGGGAAGAACAATGGGAGTTTGCGGCATTTGAACCACAAAATGCTTCCCATCCTCCTACCTCAAGCTCAGTGCATTGCAAGCTCTACTCTGGGAAGACACAGCCAAGAAGATGGGGCACCCTTTCTTCCCAGATCCCAGAGTAGGGCTATGGTTTTACTCCAGGAAGGGCAGGCCATCAGCATCTTTCATCACCACCAGTTCTGTGTTACAGAAGTTGTATTCCAGGCAACTGCAGGGCAGAGGATTGGCGCTCCCTCCTCCTTCCAGCCTCCACCTTAGAGAAGTTCTACTACATGGAGGCAGGCGGCAGTACTGTGTCTTGACCAACTCCCACTCTAGTTTACTCTCAGGGTAGAGTTTCCACACCAGGAGGAGGGAGATGAGATGACCAGAGGCTACTATCTGTGCCCAGTGCCCATCTTGAAGAGCAACTGTGTCACTCTGGGAAAAGCAGGCCACCATCTTCCTCCTCCTATCCAGCTCAGGAGTAGTGGTATAGAAGTTCTGTCCAGCAGGAGAGGCAAACCAATAGAACAGATTGCTGGCCAGCTGCAGTGGCTAATGCCTATAATTCCAGCACTTTGGGAGGCCTACGTGAGTGGATCACCTGAGGTCAGGAGTTCGAGACCAGCCTGGCCAACATGGGGAAACCTGGTCTCTACTAAAAATACAAAAATTAGCCAAGCATGTTGGTGGGCGCCTGTAATCCCAGCTACTCAGGAAGCTGAGGCAGAATCACTTGAACCAGGGAGGTGGAGGTTGCAGGGAGCCAAGATTGTGCCACTGCACTCCAGCTTGGGTGGCAGAAGGAGACTCTGTCTACAAAAAAACACACACAAAAAAAAACATAGAACAATCACCTAGAAATTAGTAGAGGCTAACAAGTGGGTGTGAAGTAGACCAGCCAAAAGCTTAACAACTTCATTAGGGAAATAAAGAGCCTAGAGTCAGTCATCCCTGGTGGTTATGGAGACTGCGCGTGTGCCCAAAGGCTGTGGCCTCCACATTGCACGGGAACCCAGACTTCACAGAACTAGTCCAATCAAGTCACTAAACAAATAACAAGCAAATACAACAGGCCCTGGAGGTAGGTAGTGGGAAATCAATATCCAGAGTTGCTACCACAGTCTCTAAAATGTTGTTTCCAACAACTAAAAAATTACAAGACATGCAAGAAAAAAGAAAGTGTGACCCATACATAAGGAAAAAGCAGGCAGTAGAAATTGCTTTTGAGGGATCAATGGGTTGGACTTAGCAAAACCTCAAAGCAGCTATTAAAAATATGCTAAAAAAACCAGGGGAAACCATGTTTAAAGGGTCAAAGGAGGCTAGGTGAAGTGGCTAACACCTGTAATCTACAAAAAAAAAAAAAATACAGCAAATTAACAGGGTGTGGTGGCATGTACCTGTAGTCACAGCTAATCAGGAAGCTGACGTGGGAGAATTGCTTGAGCCTAGGAGGTTGAGACTACAGTGAGCTGTGACTATGCCACTGCACTCCAGCCTGGGTGACAGAGTGAGACCCTGTCAAATAAATAAATAATAATAATAATAATGCACTAAAGAAAAAAAGCTTCATTTGGCTGTGGTGGCTCACGCTTGTAATCCCAGCACTTTGGGAGGCCAAGGCGGGCGGATCACCTGAGGTCAGGAGTTCGAGACCAGCGTGGCCAACATGGAGAGACCCCCCCCCATCCCTACTGAAAATACAAAATTAGCTGGGCGTGGTGACACATGCCTATAATCCCAGCTACTGGGAAGGCTGAGGCAGGAGAATCACTTGAACCTGGAAGGCAGAGGTTGCAGTGAGCCGAGATTGCACCACTACATGCCAGCCTGGGTGACAGAGCGAGACTTGGTCTCAAAAAAAAAAGAATAAAAAGAAAAAAGAAAAAAGCCTCAAAATTAATTGGTGCCAGACAGCTCTGGCACAGCTGTCTCTTAAAAAAAAAATAAAAAAAGAATCGGTTGCACGTAAACCCAAAGAATCACTGTTTCTTGAAGTGGTGGTTTAAACAGGTGCAAACAGCAAGCGAATCTCATCACTTTTGGTGGCTGTGGCAGTGCCCCTCAAAGTGAACTTAGAAGCTCTACATCACTGGTAGCCAGTGCTTGCTGGGACCAGAGCCTGTGGCCATCTGGCCAAGTCAGCCCCAAGTCAGGGCCTCCAGGCAATGGCTGTGCCTGACAGGATGTACCCGGTTACTGGACAGGCACTCAATAGGAGGTCTGCCAAATGCCTAGAGCCCAGGAAATTTGGTCACCCTGCCCCTTCCCCCCTTTTTTTTGACCAAGATATGGGCACCCGGCACCACACTAGAGGAGATTACAGCCAGGAAGTACAGTTCCACGACTCCAAGATCAAGTTCCCACTGCTCCACTGTGTCCTGCACCATCAGCACAAGCCATGCTTCACTACCAAGAGGCCCAACACCTTCTTCTAGTTGCAGGGCCCTCACCCCAGTGTGCCCCAGATAAACTCAGGTACACCAAGGAAGAAAAAAAGAAAGAAAGAAAGAGTAAATTTGAAGATCAATAGAGACTATACAATCTTAAGAACAGAGTGAAAAAAAGAATGAAGAAAAATTAACAGCTTCACAGAAATGTGGGACACCACTAACCACACCCCAATATACATGTAATAGGAATACTATAAGAAAAGGAAAAAGAAGAGAAAATATTTGAAGAAAGAATGATTGAAAAACACAAAACATTGCTGAAGTAAATTAAAGAAGGCTTAAATAAAAGGAGACATTCCATATTCTGAGATCAGAGAAGTTTACAGCATGAGCTCAGAAGATCAGACTGGCTAGGCTTAATCCTGACTCTTAGGTAAGTTACCTAACTTCTTTGGGTTTTGATTTTCTCATTTGCAAAATGAAGATACGAAGTTCTGTCTTATAAAGTTGTTCACAGAGTAAATGGCTCAATATACCTATAAAGCACTTAGAACAGTGCCTGTCACATGGTGCGTGTTTAATGCTTTTTAGCTCTCCTGAAATTGTGAAAGACAATTTGGCAGAACATAGGAATCTTCAGTTACAATGTTTTTCTCCAGAAAGCCTAGCTGTTGCTCCATTTTCCTCTGAAAGAGAATGTTGCAGAGAATTCTGAAACCAAACAGGCTTTTGTTTCCTTAGAGCAGGGTGGTTAAGGAGAACTACCAGACAGAGAAGGGCATTGCTGTGCCTGAGAAATTGAAGGAGTTCATGCCACCAGGACTGCAAGAACTGATCCCCTTTGTGAAGCCTGCGCCCCCTGACCAGGAGCCATCAAAGAAGCAGAAGAAGCAACATGAGAGCAGCAAAAACAAAGCAAGAGACGTCACCCTGGAAAACCGGCTGCAGAACATGGAGGTCACTGACGCCTGAACATTCCTGCCTCCCTGTTTGCCAGGCTTTCATTTCTGTCTGCTGAGATCTCAGAGCCTGCCCAAGAGCAGGGAAGCCAAGCACCCATTCATCGCCCTACCCCCATCTGACTGTGTAGCTAAGAGGGGAACAGTGCCACGTACCACACAGATGTTCCTGTCTCCTCGAATGGGCATAGGAACCCATCACCGATGACTGATGAAACCATGTAATAAAGCATCTCTGGGGAGGGGAAAAAAAAAGAGCTCTGAGGCTGGACTGCCTTGGTTTGCCGGCTCTCCCGTTTACTGGATGTGTGACCTTGGACAAGTTACTTGATCTCTCCTGTAATGTTGGGGCAGGGGCAACTCATAGACCCTCCCTGTCATGGACCCTTTGCATTTGTGGGCCAAACCATCCTTCCTCCCTTTTACTTGTTGGTAAGTAAAACGCCAACCTTTTGATTCAGGTGGGACTTCCGATCGTAGTAGCCCCATCCCCTGACCAGTAGCTCACTGCATTCTCTCCGCCACTGTGCTGGATTTAAGTGTTCAGCGCATAGCCTGAAGACAACAGGAGGCCTTCTCTGGGCAAACCGGGAGGGAGACTCTTTCTTCCTTCTGGGGCTCCCGAGCTAGGATTACGTGAACCTGGAGTTGCCGGGGCCGCGTCTGGAAGCCTGTCTGCAGTAGGAGAGGTTCAGGCTACCACACAGAACCAACTGGAGCCGAGCAGCTGGAGGGCAGAGGGACCCCGACGACATCGGTTGAGTTCCTGCGTCCAGCCAACTTCCAGGCCGGCACCGCCACTTTATTGGGATGCTGGGTGGGTTAAATGAGAGAATTCGTGTAAAGCACCACGTATGTGTTGGACACAAGTCCTCAAGAGAAGATGATCTGTTTCCTCCTGCCATAATGATCGCGGGAGTTTTTT
The DNA here is from genome assembly GCF_049354715.1 of Callithrix jacchus. Classification (NCBI taxonomy): domain Eukaryota; kingdom Metazoa; phylum Chordata; class Mammalia; order Primates; family Cebidae; genus Callithrix; species Callithrix jacchus. Next base: position 24,866,776 of record NC_133524.1, read on the forward strand.
TCCTCGTAGTTAAAAATGGTTGGGCCTGAAGCAGTGGCTCACACCTATAATCCCAGCACTTTGGCAGGCCAAGGCGGGAGGATCACTTCAGGCCAGGAGTACGAACCCAGTCTGGCCAACATGGTGAAGCCCCATCTCTTACTAAAACTACGAAAATTAGCTGGCCGTGGCGGAAAGCGCCTGTAGTCCCAGCTACTCAGGAGGCTGAGGCAGGAGAATCACTTGAACCCGGGACGTGGAGGCTGCAGGGAGCCGAGATGGCGCCAGTGCACTCCAGCCTGGGCAATGAGAGTGAGACTCTGCTCAAAAATAAAAAAAATTTAAAAAAAATGTTTCCAGATGTGTGTACGTGTAGATAGCTGATTCTCCTGAAATGTGGTGAATTCCTTCAGTCTGCAGATACTGATCTTTCTTAAGCTTAGGACATTTTTTTCTAAAGCTCTTTCATGATTGCATCTCTTGGCCAGGAACGGTAACTATCTGTGTGTTGGTGCCGCATTCTCTGTTCTTCATATCTGTCATCTCTCTCATAATTTTCTCTCTCCTCCACCTCCAAATGTGGGAATTCCTCAGGGCTTGGACTTGGTGAAAGTATTAATTACAAGAGCAGTTGACTCCTGTTCCACCTTCCTGGGCCATCCAAGGGACAGGGGAGGAATCTTAAGCCACCACCTGCAGCGAGCCCAGCCCTTTTCCACAGGCCACCGGTGGGGAATGCGTTTCTGCCTCGTCCCAGTCCCCCATGGTCTTTCTCGTAGTGGTGCTGGCAGATGTGTGCGATGTAGGACTTGGTGACACAGACTTCCTGCAAAACCAGCGGGAAAAGCAACAGCTCTGCAGGATCCCAGAGACTCCTGCTGTGCAGCCCAGCAGCTCCAAAGGCAGCACCCAAGAGCCCTTTGGAAACCCAGCCCCTCCAGCCCCTCCCTGAACCCCTGAACCAGAACAAGCATTTCCACAACATCCGTAGTGATTTGTGTGCACATCAAAGTTGGAGAAGCTCTGCTCCATGGTGTAGGCTCAGTTTAACCCTTTTTCCATAATCCATTTTTTTGTCTACCCACGAAGTCACTCTTTATAGTGAAACCCCCCAACTCCTCACCAGACCAGATCATGTAATACGAACTCTCTTTACTATTAATACCTACCTCAATATAATGATTTGATTTTATTATTTTTAATTTTTCAAACTCGGAAGTTCTTAAGAACAATAGGATGTTATTAGCATAAAGTGGGAGCTCTGTTGACGTTTTGTATGCACAATTCAGACTTCATTGAAACTTTAAATTTTACTGTATCCTTGGCTTGCGTTACCTTTTGAAGAATTACAAAACTTTCCACAGTTCTGCCAGCTGCTTCTTCCTGTTTTGTTCTCAATTTGGGATGTTTATTTCTTTTGCTTGATGTCTGTATGCTAAAAGAAATAAATAAGCAGAACACATTTGTGGTTCACAAGCACAGGGCACAATCCAAATTCATTCCATATGATAGTCTCTGACTAGTAATTCTTATGTCTTATAATTGGTGAGTATATTTTTTCATTAAGCTGTAATGTTGAATTATCACTTCTTTTAGCGTATTTATTTATATGTATTTTGGGGGTGAAAAGTCATTATGTAATTTAAAAAAGGAGTCTTTGTTCAAAAGGTGATATAATTTCCAAGAGCTGCTTGGGCAAATGTTGTTAACTGAAGGATCATTATGAAAGGTAGTTATGTATTATGTTATATGTTATATATGTTCTAGAAACCCGAGTGCCGTTACAAATATAGTTTGTAGAGTGGTATCAGGCAGTGAACTCTTTGTTACCCATGACATAAATACAGAAATTGAGTGTTTAGAACATTTGACCAAGTAATTTATATGTCTACTGCCTTTCACAGTAACAACTTAGCTTTGTATTTTATAAATCATTTTAAAATTTTATTTTTCTAGTGACTTATTTTTATTATATCTTACAGAAATATCAGTGTGCAATAGATTGGACATTTTTTTTAAGTTGGTCTTTCACTGCAGATGGTTTGAACAGCACTGATATAGAGCATATTCTCTGGCCTCAAGAAACCAAATTTGATATAAATAATATAATGAAAGTATAACCTTCCTCTACCCCAGTAAGGACATTTAAAAACATTTCTAAATAATGACTGGGTTGGCCGGGCGTGGCTACTGCCTGTAATCCCAGCACTTTGGGAGGCTGAAAAGGGCAGATCATGAGGTTATGAGATTGAGACCATCCTGGCTAACACGGTGAAGCACTGTCTCTACTAAAAATACAAAAAATTATCCAGGTGTGGTAGCAGGCATCTGTAGTCCCAGTTACTCAGGAGGCTGAGACAGGAGAATTGCTTGAACCCGGGAGGCAGAGGTTGCAGTGAGCCGAGATCGTGCCATTGCACTTCAGCGTGGGCGATGGAGCAAGGCTCTGTCTCAAAAAAAAAAAAAGACTGGGTTAAAAAAAGAAACTGAAAAGAAAATTACAAATTATTTAGAGCTGAACAGCAACAGAACAGAATCCATGAAAGATGTGTGGGCTGGGTGTGGTAGCTCATGCCTGTAATCCCACAAGTTTGGGAGGCCGAGGTGAGAGGATGACTTGAGCCAAGGAGGCTGAGACTGCAGTGACCTATGACTGTGCCACTGCACTGCAGAGTGAGACCCTGTCTTAAAAAAAAAAAAGGAAAAAGGCCGGGCATGGTGGCTCACACCTATAATCCCAGCACTTTGGGAGGCCGAGGCGGGTGGATCACAAGGTCAAGAGATCGAGACCAACCTGGTCAACAAGGTGAAACCCCGTCTCTACTAAAAATACAAAAATTAGCTGGGTCTGGTGGTGCGCGACTGTAATCCCAGCTACTCGGGAGGCTGAGGCAGGAGAATTGCTTGAACCCAGGAGATGGAGGTTGCGGTGAGCCGAGATCGTGCCATTGCACTCCAGTCTGGGTAATAACAGCGGAACTCCATCTCAAAAAAAAAAAAAAAGGAAAAAAAGCTTGTGTGATAAAAGGTGATATTTAGACAGAAAGTAAAGTTTTAAATGCATATATTAGGCAAAAACATTATACTTAATGATCAGACAGTTCAGAAAAGGTAGAGAATAGTTACGGTACAGGCTCAGTACTTTTTTTTTTTTTTTTTTGAGACTGGGTCTTGTACTGTCGCCCAGGCTGGAGTGCAGTGGCACAATCTCAGTTCACTGCAGCCTCTGCCTCCTGGTTTCAAGCAATTCTCCCACCTCAGCCTCCTGAGTAGCTGACATTACAGGGGCGCACCATCACTCCTGCCTAATTTTTGTATTTTTAGTAGAGACGGAATTTCACCAGGTTGGCCAGGCGGGTCTCAAACTCCTCACCTCAGGTGATCCACCTGCCTCGGCCTCCCAAAGGGCTGGGATTACAGGCGTGAGCCACTGCACCCAGTCAGGTTTAGTACTTTTATCAATGAGTCCCCAAAATATAGAAACTTAAATAAGATAGAACACTATTTTATTCCCATAAAATAGTCTTGTGTTAGGTGGCAGGTCCAGGGTTGGCAGGCATTTATGTCAAACTCAACATATGCTTTTCATCTGCATGTCAAGAGTAGCACTATTTGGTTGTCATCGCCTTTCAGTAATCAGACAGTGGAAAAGAGTTCAAGAGAGTGCACAAACAATGTTTTCTAAATGCAAGACCTGGGCTGGGTGAGATAGGTCCTGCCTGTAAACTCAGCACTTTGGGAGGCCAATGTGGAGTTCAAGAGGCCCAGGAGTTTAAGTGCAGCCTAGGCAACATAGTGAGACCCCACCTCTACAAAAAAAATGAAAAATTAGCCGGGTATGGCAGCAAACACCTGTGGTTCCAGCTACTTGAGAAGCTGAGGTGGGAGGATCGCTTGAACCCAGGAGGTATGGCTTCAGTGAGTCATGATTCATGGTGTCAATGCACTCCAGCCTGGATGACAGAGGGAGACACTGTCTCAAAAAAAAAAAGCAAGACCCTGAAGGAGTCCTCCATTCCATTAGGCAGAGCTTGGTTATATAATGATAGATAGAGGCAAAGGGGATTAAGAACTGTGGAGCTGGCTGGGCACGATAGCTCACGCCTGTAATCCTAGCACTTTGGGAGCCTGAGGCAGGCGGATCATGAGGTCAGATCGAGACCATCCTGGCTAACATGGTGAAAACCCGTCTCTACTAAAAATACAAAAAATTAGCCTGGTGTGGTGGCGGGCACCTATAGTACCAGCTACTCAGAAAGTTGAGGCAGGAGAATCACTTGAACCCAGGAGGCAGAGGTTGCAGTGAGCTGAGATTGTGCCATTGCACTCCAGCCTGGGCAATACAGCGAGGCTCTGTCTCAAAAAAACAAACAAACAAACAAACAAAAAAACTGTGAAGTTTAGCTAAGAAGTCCTGAGTCCAGTTACAATTCCATATCTCTGAAGGAAAGGGAAAAAGATATTGGGGGATGATTACCAAAGTGCCATAAGCAACCATATGAGTAAAATCAAAGACAATTGAAGGAAGAAAACAGTAAGTATAAAAGCAGAATGTTATAAACAAGGAAAACAAAGAACAATAGGTAATCAACAAAACTGAAAGTCAATGAATTTAAGCAAATTAAAAATAAGGTCATCACTCGGAAGACTGAGAAAAATAAGAGGCATAATAGACAACGGTACGAAGGAAAAAGGGGACACCAGATAGACACAGTAAAGGCTCCAAAACTCATAGGAGATTATTACGATCTCCTTTATAGAAATGCATTAGAAAACTCACAATGAAATAGACAATTTTTTAGACAAATAAAAATTTTCTCAATGAATTCTAGAGGTAGTAGAATTCAGACACAGACCATTAATAAACTGATACAACAGTGAAGATCCTTAATCACTTAAAACAGTCATACACATAAACACACAAAATACAACCAGGGTCACAGGGTTTTATAGGAGGGTGTTGCTCAAACCACAAGTAAACAGAAAACCCTTATCTTAATTAAATAACAATAATAAAAGAGAATGTTATCCAACTCATTTAAGAGGCTACATTAACCTTAATATGAAAACTGGAAAAAGGCTAGGTGCAGAGACTCATGCCTGTAATTCCAGCACTTTGTGGGGCCGAGGCAGGCAGACTGTCTGAGCCCAGTGGTTCAAGACCAGCCTGGGCAACATGGAGAAATACATCTCTACAAAAAATATAAAAATTTGCCAGGTGTGGTGGTACACTCCTGTAGTTCCAGCTACTCTGGAGGCTGAGGTGGGAGAATTGCTTGAGCCTGGGAAGCTCAAGGCTACAGTGAGCGGAGATTGCGCCACTACGCTCCAGCTTGGGCTACAGAGCAGGACACTGTCTCAAACAACAACAAAACACTTTGGCCTCCCAACGTGCTGGGATTACAGGCATGAGCCACTGCACCTGGCCAAGAAAGTTTTTTTTTTTTTTTTTGATAAACATAGAAATTGACCCTTCTGGTCTTAAAATTTGAAACTCACCGGATCCAGACAGTGAGATACCAGGCCTCTCAAAAGGTATCAAATAACAGAAACTCAGCAGATCATTGCATCCAGAGATTAAAACATCAGGCCCCTCATTTATCATGATTGCTTCCTCTGTTTTCCCATACATAGTTACATTTCTTCCCTACTATATAAGCCCCTAGTTTTAATTGGTCAGGGAGATGGACTTGAGACTGATCTTCCATCTCCTTGGCTGCAGCACCTAATAAAAGCTTTCTTCCTTGGCAATCGTTGTCTCAGTGATTTGCCTTTCTGTCCTGCGAGCAGCAGAACCTAGATGGAACCCCTGGTTTTTTAGTCATAGATTTTGGTTCTCTGACCCAGTATATTTTGCTTGTGGCTTGGCTGCCACGGGCCACCAGGAGTCTCAGAAGCCCTCCTAAGTAGCCGCCCACCCAATTTTGGCTGGAGGTGAGTTTCCCTCTCTCTCTGGCCCCTCTGCAGTGAGCCCCAACCAGGGTCCTGACTGCCTCAGAAGTACAGCCTTTGAAATTTGACAACTGCATCCAGGTAGGATGAGTACACTTTGTGGGCCCAGATAGCAGGATCTGCTTCTCTCAGTTTGGGAAATTCATAAAGGAATTCCCATTTGCAGGTTGGACAGGCCCAACTAAGTCTGGGTATGGTGGCTCACGCCTGTAATCCCAGCACTTTGGGAGGCAAGGTAGGCAGATCATTTGAGGTCAGGAGTTCAAGACCAGCCTGATCAACATGGTGAAACCCTGTTTCTACTAAAAATACAAAAATTAGCTGGGCGTGGTGTTGTATGCCTCTAGTCCTAGCTACTCAGGAGGGTGAGGCAGGAGAATCGCTTGAACCCAGGAGGTAGGGGGCTGTGAGCTGAGATCATGCTATGGCACTCCAGCCTGGGCAACAAGATTGAAACTCCGTTTCAAAGAAAAAAAAAATCGTGGAATTGTTCTCATCTATAAAATGCTAACATCTGATAGGCAGCTCAGGATTTCTTGCTTCCTGGGTTTTCACTAAAATTTAAGGTTACTAAGGAAAAAAAATCTAGTTAAGATATAATTCTATATATAATATGTGCCTAAGAAGATGTGTTTTTATTGGACAAAGAATAATTTTATCTAATTCAGAAGTTATTTGAAGATTAATTCAAATTATAGACTTCAAAATATTATTTTGGAAACAAGGTAAAAAGAAATCAGAAGTAGAGGAGAGATGTGAAGAAAGTTATGGATATAAAGATGTATTTTTGGTAAGGAAGATTATAAAGAAAAGAAAATTTAAGAGAAAACAGAAAGTCCAAGCATGTACCAGCATTAAAGTACTTATTGGTCATGTGCCTACAGCGAATTTCTTAATTCCACAAAACATATAGTTGGTACTGGTGGATTTAAAGACATTAATTTTGGGCCGGGCACAGTGGCTCATGCCTGTAATCCTAGCACTTTGGGAGGCTTAGGATCACCTGAGGTCAGGAGTTCAAGACCAGCCTGGCCACCATGGCAAAATCTGTCTTTACTTAAAATACAAAAATTAGCCGGGTATGGTGGTGCACACTTATAATCCCAGCCTCTCAGGAGGTTGAGGCATGAGAATTGCTTGAACTTGAACCTGGGGGTGGAGGTTGCAGTGAGATAAGATCCTGCCGTTTCACTCCAGCCTGGGCGAAGAAGCAAAACTTCATCTCAAAATAAATTTAAAAAATAGATAAAAATGAAGACATTAATTTGGCTGGGTGTGGTAGTTCATCCCTATAATCCCAGCACTTTGGGAGGCCAAGGTGGGTGGATCTCTTGAGGCTGGGAGATCGAGACCAGCCTAGGCAACATAGTGAGACCCTGTCTCATTAAAAAAAAAAAAAGTTTCCTAGCAAAGGAAATGATATTTGTAACATACATAATTAGCAAAGAATTATATTCAGAATGTAGAAAGTATTTCTACAAATAAGAACAATAGAAAAACAGACAAAGGTTATTCCAAGGCAATTTTCAGATGAGGAAAAGTATAGCTAATAAAGAGTCAAAGATATCTTGAACTTATTTGTTATCAAGGAAATGTCAATTAAAACAATTTTACCATTTCTCACTTATTAGATAGTCAAAAAGTATGAGCACATCAAGGTTGATGAAGGAATGAGGAATTGAGAATTCTCATATTCTGCTGGAGGGAATGTATATTAGGATAGTCATTTTGGAGAGTAATATTGAAAATGTGCCATATTCTGAATTTTTACTTATTTATACTCCAAGAAAAACTCATACATGTGGGCAAAGAGGCATTTACAAGGATGTACTAATATTTCTTAAAGTGTCATTGGTGTGTGGATGACTTGTCTGTTTATGACCAGGGCTCCTGGTTAAACTGGCCCTATCCCATACCTACTATATCAGTCAGGGTTCTCCAGAGAGAAACAGAACCAATAGGATATATACATAAATATATAAGAGGAGATTTATTATGAGAATTGTCTTATGTGATTATGGAGGCTAAGCAGTCTCACAATCTGCCTTATGCAAGCTGGAGAGGAAGCTGATGGTATAATTTGATCTGAGTTCAAAGGCCTGAAAACCTGGAGCTCCAATGTCCCAGGGCAGCTCAGGAAGAGAATTCACCTTTCCTCTGAATTTTTGTTCTGTTTAGGCCCTCAACGGATTGGACGATGTTCACCCATGTTGGTAACGACAGATCTTCTTTTTTTTTTGTTTTGTTTTTTAAGATGGAGTCTCACTCTGTCACCCAGGCTGGAGTACAGTGGCGCAATCTCAGCTCACTGCAAACTCCGCCTCCTAGGCTCAAGTGACCCTCCTACTTCAACCTCCCGAGTAACTGGGATTACAGGTACTCACTATCATGCCTGGCTAATTTTTTGTATTTTTAGTAGAGATAGGAGTTTCACCATGTTGACCAGCCTGGTCTTGAACCTCTGGTCTCAAGTGATCTGCTCCCCTTGGTCTCCCAAAGTGCTGGGATTACAGGCGTGAGCCACTGCACCTGGCCTGATCTTTACTTAGTCTACTGATTCAAATGCTAATCTCTTCTGGAAACACACTCACAGACACATTTAGAAATAATGTTTTACCAGCTATCTGGCATCCTGTAGCCCATTCAAGTGGACACATTAAAATTAACCATCACATTGACGAGATCAGAATTTCCAGGAGCTGGGGGCCTGGGAATCTGCATCTTTGCCAAGATGTTCCCTTGCAAATTTGAAAACTATTGCTGTTTTCTTAATCATAAGTGGTCTAGTTTTTATATATTTCATTACTTAATTCTGCTAATTGTTTTGCAAGTAAGTAGTAGTGTTATATGGCCCACAGAAAAGTGTAAGAAAGGGGCCACTAATATCTGTAATGCTTGCCCTACTCCAAAGATTCTTTGAAATTTGAAGATAATTTTTTCTTTGCGTGTATATATGGTATATATTTTAAACTCCTCATTATGGAACATTTCAAATACATATACAAAGATAATAACGCAACCAACCACCATATGTCCATCATTCAACTTCAATCTTGTTTCATTTATATTCCCTCACACACTTCACTTTGAACCCTGTTCCACCCTTACCATGACCCCCCATGTTATTCTTAATGCTGTTTCTGATATCATATCATACTATCTGTAAATATTTTGGTTCATGTATCTCTGAGAGATAAGTAGTTTTTTTTTGGAGATGGAGTCTTCCTCTGTCACCCAGGCTGGAGTGCAATAGTGTGATCTTGGCTCACTGCCTCCTGGGTTCAAGCAATTTTCCTGCCTCAGCCTCTCGAGTAGCTGGGATTACAGGTGCATGCCACCATGCCTGGTTAAATTTTTTGTATTTTTAGTAGAGATGGGGTTTCACCACGTTGGCCAGGCTGGTTTCGAGCTCCTGACCTCGTGATCCACCTGCCTCGGCCTCCCAAAGTGCTGGGATTACAGGTGTGAGCCATGGTGGTCGGCCAATAAGGACTAGTTTTTAGACATAATCACAACACCATCATATCTACATGAATTAACAATACAATAATTTGTTTATACGAGCATATATCCAATCAGTATTGACAAAATCCATTGTTCACATTTCTCCAATTGTCTCATATTTTTAGTTTTTTTGAGACAGGTTCTCATTCTGTCTCCCAGGCTGGAGTGCCGTGGCACGATCTCAGCTCACTGCAGCCTCAACCTCCCAGGCTCAAGCGATCCCCCCAACCTCTGCTTCTTGAGTAGCTGGGACTACAGAAACCCCATCATGCCTGGCTAATTTTTTTGTATTTGTAGATGTGGGGTTCCATCATGTTGTCCAGCTTGGTCTTGAACGCTTGAGCTCACCAGCCTCCCAAAGTGCTAGGATTACAGCATGTGCTACCGAACCTTACCTACAGTTTGTTTGAATCAAAATTGAAATGAGCCAGGTGTCCTAGCTTGTGCCTGGAATCCCCTCACTTTGGGAGGCTGAGGCAGGTAGATCACTTGAGTCCAGGAGTTCAAGACCAGTCTGGGCAACATGGCAAAACCCTGTCCCTATGAAAAATCCAAAAATTACCTGGGCATGCTAGTGTGCACCTGTGGTCCCAGCTACTTAAGAGGCTGGGGTAGAAGGATCACTTGAGCCTGGGAGGTTGAGGCTGCAGTGAGCCATGATTACGCTACTGCACTCAAGCATGGGCAATAGAGCAAGATCTTGCCACAAGAAAAAAAAATCGACAGGGTGCGGTGGCTCACGCCTGTAATCCCAGGACTTTGGGAGGCTGAGGCGGGTGGATCACGAGGTCAAGTGATCGAGACCATCCTGGTCAACATGGTGAAACTCCGTCTCTACTAAAAATACAAAAAAAAATTAGCTGGGCACGGTGGTGCGTGCCTGTAATCCCAGCTACTCAGGAGGCTGAGGCAGGAGAATTGCCTGAACCCAGGAGGCGGAGGTTGCAGTGAGCCGAGATCATGCCATTGCACTCCAGCCTGGGTAACAAGAGCAAAACTCCGTCTCAAAAAAAAAAAAAAAAAAAGAAAAAAAAAGAAAAAAAAAATGAAGTTCATACACTGCCATTGATTCACATGCCTTTTAAGTCTTTTCTAATCTATTGATTTCCCCTCCTATTTTTTCTAATAATTTGTTGAAGAAAGAAATTTGTTAAATGTTCAATTTAATTTTCTTATAATTTGTTTGTTTTCTTATAATTTACTTATTTATTCTTATCTTTCATTTGTCCTTTAGAGTTTCTCATCAACTGGATTTTGTCAGTCATATCCCTTTTGTTTCATTGATAAGTTTCTTTGTTTCCTGTATTTCCTATAACTTGTAGTTAGAGCCAGAGGGTTGATCAAACTCAGGTTTGATTTTTTATTTTCTTTTTTGTCTAGTAGCATTTAGTCCTTCCATCTTGAGACATATTTCTGGTTTTCTCTCTGCTTAGCAGCCACTGATGATCATTGCCAAGGTCCATTATTTCATCAGGTGTTGCAAAATGGTGATATTCTATCAGGACTTTTTCACATATTAGTTGGAATACTTCTATTAAAATAAAGGTCCTGGCTAGGCGCAGTGGCTCATGTCTGTAATCCTGGCACTTTGGGAGGTGGAGGAGGGCGAATTACTTGAGGTCAGGAGTTCAAGACCAGCCTGGCCAATATGGCAAAACCCTGTCTCTACTAAAAATACAAAAACTAGCTTACAGGCTTCATCTTTTTTCCTTTACTAGTTTTGAAAATATTGAGTTAGTTCTCTAGCATTCCCCAAAAGTGATCATTTTTAAAATTTGAAATATGACTCTCATACTATATCCAATTCACCCTTATAAAGCGTACATATAATTCTCTACTTTCTAGTACGTTTATAAAGTTGTGCAACCATTACCAGTAGTAGATCATTTTTAAAGTCTCATAAATTAATTAACATATGCACTGTATTTCAATTCATAGCAATTTTTTTTGACATTCAAATTTTCTTAATGTTAGACAACTGGAGCCTCCTTAAACTGGCTCCTGAAACCCTTTGACACACTCCTAGTAAGCTTGGACACTTTCTTCTTTTGTTTTCTGCTATAAGGAGATGTTCCTGGCCTATCTTATACTTTTCCGCTCCAGCCCTGGAATCAATCACTTCTCCCTTTCCTTTGGTGGAAAACTGTAGAGGCCCCAACTTGGACACCAGGGGAGCTCTCTGGTACTGCTTATCGTTTCTAGGCCTCTATATTGATTTTTAAAATCTCTTTAGTGGAGCTGGTTTGTTTGCTGTGCCCTGTGATTTATAATCCATGAAGAATATGGCTATTGGCGATTTTCAGGAATTAAATAATGTCTTATTCAACTAATGACTCATGTAAAAAGCACTGTTTGAAAATCACCTATTTGCCAGTCATTGTTTATTTTAAAATTATTCTCCTTGGGGAGAGTATGTGGCTGAAGGGCTCAGATGAAAATTCTTACTTGGCATTAATTATGGCCAACTGAATTCCAACAGAAGATGCAACTTGCTCACACTAAGTATAACCTAAGTATCAGGTATCAGATAAATAGTTAATTTTTATAGGGCATGCTTAGTTCAACAGAACTAGGGCCTTTCTAGGGGGAGATAAATATTTTTTAATGTTTGGGATACAAAAAAATGACTTACCACAACTTTATTCAAGAAGGTCTACGTTTTCTCATAAGCCAGTAAAATTTATTGCTTCTTATTTGAATTCCCATCAGTCTCTGATGTGGAGTGAAAATCAACAGCTTCTTTTCTGACTAATCTTTCTCTGGAAAAATGATTGAAAGGCCTTCTATCGTTTCTGGCTCAAGGAACTATAAACATGTCAGAGATTTTTAGTTAAGTTATTAAAACACTGTCAAAACCTTGAGTAAATGCTTTTAACTATCTGATGTACATTAACGCTCTGAAGGAACAAATATATTTTAGCACGTAATCAAAATTCCTTTTACTGCTTTGAAACCAGCTATTTTGTATTCATAGCATTCTCTTTTGAAATCTTCTGCTCTCAACCTCCCTAGATAAAATTTCCTTTTATTATGTTTACTTAAGTGAGAAAGTGAAAGTACTTAGGAATGTTTTTATTTTGCCTTACACAGCCTCCTTATTCGAGTTTCGAATAAGGCAAAGCACATCTTTGTTACTTCCTGTGCCCACAATTCTAATACTAAAACAATTATCAAAATTGTCAAGGTAAGATATAGGTCCTTTAAGTGTAAGAAGTTTGGTGCTGGTCCCCCAGATGAAATAATGACAATAAAAAGCAACTTCAGAAAAAATAAATAAATAAAAGAAAAAAAAAGATGTCTGGTGCTTAATTACCAAATGCTTTCAAGGATCTTAGGTGCCCTCAAGGTCCTACTGTACTTTCATAAAATGCATTTTGTATTTTATCACAACATCAAACAATTTCTGATCTCTGCTGTTTACACTTCCTTTTCGTCTTCACTTTATCATGAGTATAATACTAAGTGTACTTCTAGTGAAATAATTTTTATCATTGTTCTTTTACCAGTTTAACAATGTCCTTTACAGACTTCCACAAATGGGCTTAAAGTACAAATTACCTTCTTTTTTTAAACTCAAAAAAATATAGTTGACCTTATCTGTATAGTCATCTATAAAATAATCTTTGCTGGACTTTAATAAAGGTTTATCTAATCTAATATAACTAGGCCATCCTTTCCTTGTTTTCCACCAAAGTTAACAGTCTCCTCCTGTATGAAAACTAATCACAAAGGGCTCTTTGAAAGCATCAATCTCTAAACTACTGGTGACTTTTTAAGTTGAGAATACATCTGCTTCTTTTATGTTCCTTGGACACTCAAGTGCTTTACACTGGTGGATGTATAAGTATTTGATGGTAATTATGAAAAAACCCAACAAGAACGGTGACATTAGGTTTTTGTCTTGAAAATGTTGCTTACAATTGCATGGATGATGAAGTGAGGCTCCATTCTTTTTATTTTTACAGAGATGAGGTCTCACCATGTTACCCAGGCTAGTTTTGAACTTCTGAGCTCAAGCAATCCTCCCGCCTCGGCTTCCCAAAGTGCTGTGGTTACAGCGGTGAGTCAGGGCACCTGGCCTCCATTCTTGCCATACCGTAGCATCAAACCGAGGCTCTTGGAAAGTACTTAAATGCTGGTTATCAATTTTTTGAAATGTTAATGTGGGCGGCCGGGCATGGTGGCTCACGCCTGTAATCCTGGCACTTTGGGAGGCTGAGGCGGGTGGATCACTTGAGGTCAGTACTTCGAGACCAGACTGGCCAACATGGCGAAATCCCGTCTTCACTGAAAAAATACAAAAATTAGCCAGGCATTATGGTGCGTGCCTGTAATCCCAGCTACTCGGGAAACTGAGGCAGGAGACTCGCTTGAACCTGGAAGGCGGAGGTTGCTGTGGACCGAGATCGTACCACTGCACTCCAGCCCGGGCTGGAGTTTTTTTTTTTTTAACTCTGTCTCAAAAAAAAAAGAAATATTAATGTGGGCACACAAGCTATTTTTGTGTGTGTGTGCTTGAAACAGCATTGCTTGGTTCCATTTACCTTTCTGTGAACAGTATCACAGCCTGATGTAATTTTTATAAACAATGAAGACATGTTTTTACGATTTTTGAAAGGAAATTTAATCACTTGAAAAAATTCAGACTAAAGTCCGAGAGGAAAATTACCATTCAGTGCATTCTCAGAGATTTCTTCTTACTCTACTTTTGTTTTTCTTTTTGAAAGCATTTGTGATTGAGAGATGTCTGAGGGGACAAATTGCATGCTGGGAGTTTTAGAGTTATGTCAGGCAACTAAAATATGTGGCCTCTGTATTTAAAGAGATTTCACATCAGTAGACTATTTGCGTTATAATTTTTGTTTCTTAATTGTTTAAAAATGTCTTTAACATTTAGTGCTGTGTCGAAGGACAGCATGGCAGATTCTGGAATTAATGTAGACTCCACTATTTAACTTTTTCCTAGTAACTTTAAAACAGAGTTTGGGTTCCAAGTTCAGCATGGGAAGATAGCATAAACATTTAAACTAAGTAAAGTTCAAAATAGACATTTTTGAAGTTGATAAGTGCTGTTTAATCGTTTTCTCCTTCTTTCCCAAGTCTTTTGAAACTTCAAAAGGCTTGTTTAAGCAGTTTGTTACCAAAAAAAAGAAAGAAAAATCCATACTCAACTGGGCTCCTATCAAGGAATGTGGAAAATTCATGATTTATGGAACGATGACACCAGACTTACATTTCACAGGCTCCCAGGCTTTGAAACACGGGTACATAGGAAATACACACAGAAAATTCCTGCTCGTTGCAACGTGTGAAATGTTTCAGAATGTAACTTTGCTCATCCCCCTCCCCCCTACAAACTAATAAAGTCAGTTTGGCTCTCTGGCGGCTTATTTTTTAAAAATTAGACGGCTCGGTAGGTGCTCCAGGGATAACCCTTCTCCCCCCACTCCACCCCCTTCCCGGTTAGACTGGCAAACCCTTTTTCATTTGATTTAAAAGTTTTTTTTTGTTTTTGTTTTTAAGCGAAGGCAGGGGACGGCGGGGGTTGCTAAATTTATCTTCCTCCCCAGCCACGGGGGTGAAGAAAACACATTTACTGCGGGCGGGGGTCTGAGGGCCTGCAAACAACTCGAGCTGGGGCCTCGGCCAAGACCGGCGCGGAGAGGCGGTAGGTCTCCGGGGAGGCCCCCGGGACAAGGTGGGGGGCGGCCGGGCAGCCTGCCTCTCCGCGGGGTCGGCCGACCGCGGCCCCGCGCGGGCTTTACGGCCGAGGCGGCGGCGGCGGCAGCGGCGCGTGTGTGGCGGCGGCGGGCGGGAGCGCGGAGGAGGTGGAAAGAAGGGGGGCGCTGTCACGGAGACTCCGGCCGCCGGAGACCCCGCCGCAGCGAGGCCACTGGGTTCCCCGGTCGCGGGGCGGGAGCGGAGCCGACCCGGGGCGCCAGAGGGATCCACCGGGCGGAGGAGGGGGCCTTTCTACCCTTCCGCATTTTCCTGGGTCTCTCTCCCGGGCGGTGACGTGACGTGCTGACGGCGGGCCCGTGCCGGGGAGCTGGGCCGCTTTTTGTCAGCTCCGAGCTCAGCCCCTCCTCCCTCCCTCCGCCCGCCCCACCAGCCGGAGCCCGGCCCAGTGCTCCAGAGAAAGGCCGGCCTGCAGCACCCGCCACCGTCGCCGGCCACCCGCACGCCTGTCCGGTGAGTCCCGGGTGCCGCCGCGGCCGCGGGGCCTAGTGCGCGCACAGCGGCCTGGTCTCGGCCTGGTCGGCGGCCCGCAAGGCGCCCTCGCGCGCTAGGCCGGGCGGCGTGGCGCGCGGCGCCGAGCAGGCCCCGAGGAGGCCGCAGTTAGGCCCGGGGAGGAGCCCGGCTGCCCCGAGCGGCGGCGGAGGCGCGCTCCGTAAGCGGGCGGGGGTTGGGGGAGGGTCGCCCGGTTGTCCCGGAGGCGACCGAGGGGCCCCGGGTCGGCGCCGCGGCCGACCCGGGGCACCGCGCCGGGGTGAGGCCTGGCAAGGAGGCGAAGGCTGCAGGCGTGAGGTGAAGGCCGCAGGCCGGCCGGGCCGATTTTCGCTATGTAAATATCGGCGAGGGGGGGGAGGGACGGGGGGACAAGATGGCGGCGGCTCGGCGGCTGCTGCAGGGGACGGTAGAGGGGGTTGCCGGGAGGGGGAGCCGCCATCTTGGAGGCGGTGTCTGGAGAGAAAATTCCGCTACAGCCCGTGAGGGGGGGTGGGAGAGCGGGCGGCGGCAGCGGCGCCGGTGACGGGCCCCGGAGGCTCGGCGCGGCGGCGTGTGCGCGCGGAGGGGCGTGCTCGCTCCCCGTGGCGGCCATTGCCCTTGCCGCCATGATGAGCGCTCGGGCTTCAGGCGCTCGGCGGCAGCGCCACCTTCCTGCCTTGCCTCCCGCAGCCCCATGACTGGCTGCAGTTTCCGCTGCGTTTCAGCTGAGGTGCCGCCCGGGCGCCGGGACCATTCCGCCCTCAGTGCCCCCGGCCCTGCGCCTTTCGCCTGCGCCTGTAGCCACCCGAGGGCACTCGGGGCAGGTGGCATTCCGGACACCTGGGCTCACCAGGGCATACGGGACCCCAGGAAGTGTTATTTTTGCTTAAGTCAAATCATATGTGGCTGCTAAGGTGCCTTCGATGCGGTTATTTTTCCAACAATCCTTGCCGCCCCGAGTATCTGAATAAAGAAAGAAAAATAAAGATTGATGGGAAAGTTCTCGCCATCCTTTTGTCCTATAGGGAAAAAATTGCCCAACACGAAAGCGGAGGAATAAAATTTTGAATCATTCGTACTAATGTGGAAACAAATTTCTTGAAAAACGATTTAAGCGATTAGTGACTTGTTAGTGGTATTTACTTTTTATAAAATTGCGGAATAAGGGCAGACTTTTAAAATTTCTTATTGGAGGACAGCTTAGTGTGGTGCATATTTATTGTGCATTTGCCTGTCATGGTATTTCCATTTTTCATTTGTGAAGTTTTAAGGCGGAGTTTCATCCCCTACCGTACTTTTTTGACTGCACACTGTACAACTTTCTTGATAAACTCGGAGCCCGCTGTTAGCGATGCACTGTGCTAGGTGCTTAGAAACATTAAAAAGGTTCTTGTAATGCAGATGGTGGCTGCTGCGAGAAGTCTCATGTTTAGAGGTAGGTGGGGCAAGGTGAAATGCAGTAAAGTGAGAGGTACAGCTAATTACTGGGATTTCCGAGGGAAGCGAGCTTGCTATTGGAGGATCAGGGAGGGAAGGGTTCCTGAAGTATTAATAGGTGGCATTTGGAGAAGGTTGCAGAGGGATGGGGAGGACTTTGTTAGGTGGAGGTGGAGGTGGAAAAAGGACGTTTCAAGGGTGAAGCTTCTTCAGAAAACAGTAAGTATTTGCAGTTTGGCAAAAGTGCATGGTAGGGGAGTGGTGGGAATTTAGGCTAGAAAAGTTAGATTGCAGAAAAGCTTGC
Source organism: Callithrix jacchus (assembly GCF_049354715.1). NCBI lineage: Eukaryota > Metazoa > Chordata > Mammalia > Primates > Cebidae > Callithrix > Callithrix jacchus. Next base: position 24,884,162 of record NC_133524.1, read on the forward strand.
TTGCCAGGGGCTTATACTCAATGGGGGAGGCAGCTGGGGTGCCCTCGACTAGAAGAGTGATGGCACACCTGAGCTGCGCCTTGTTATTTACTTATTTATTTTTTATTTTGAGACAGGTTCTTGCTATATTGGGCTCAAGCTGTTCTCCAGCCTCCCACTGCCGTCTGGCCCCTGAGCTGTGCTTTACGGTACTTAATAGTTCCATTGTACTAGGAAAAGTTTCAAAGTTGAAAAATAATGAGAGTAGTAAATTGATCAGTGTTCTCATTGTCAGAATCATTACAGGAATATTCAGAAGTTAAACAAATTTTGCTACTTTTGGGATGATGCATCTCTATAAAGACAGCTGTTCCTTTTTTCTATCCTGATTTATCATCCGAAATCTTTTGCTCAGATTTTTTATAATTTCTGTGGTACACAAATAGGGAGGTGTTTCTAACATTTCATTTACCTTGGTTGAAGAGTTCAGGACTAGTGCTGTGGGTTATTTGATGAAAATGAGAAATGAGTGTTCCCTTGGTAATTATTTTTGTTTTTTGAATCGAAGTCTCGCTCTCTCGCCCAGGCTGGAGTGCAATGGCACCGTCTTGGCTCACTGCAACCTTCTCCGGGGTTTAAGCGATTCTCCTGCCTCAGCCTCCTGAGTAGCTGGGATTACAGGTGTGCACCACCATGCCCCGCTAAGTTTTGTATTTTTAGTAGAGATGGGGTTTCACCATTTAGGTCAGGCTGGTCTCGAACTCCTGACCTCATGATCTTCCCACCTCAGCCTCCCAGAGTGCTGGGATTACAGCTGTGAGCCACTGTGCCCAGCCTCCTGTGGTAACTTTTTAAGAAGTCAGTTTTGAAAAGTCTAGTTTAGAAGAGCCATTATTGAAAAGGCAGTACCTTCACATGGTCTTTGCAGTTTGTCCTTCCCCCTGGTGAAAGGAACCACCGTTTTGTTTGAGAGGGTAACTAAGACTGTTTGCTAAGCCAAACCTTCCTGCTCATGTTTTGATTAATATTTGACTAATCTAGATGCGTATGTGGGAAATGTGTTTCCTAGAATTTTTTTTTTTTTGAGATGGAGTCTCTGTTGTGGTGCGATCTCAGCTCACTGCAGCCTCCGCCTCCCAGGTTCAAGTGATTCTCCTGCCTCAGCCTCCCAAGTAGCTGGGACAACAGGACCCTGCCACCATGCCTGGCTAATTTTTGTATTTTTAGTAGAGAGGGAGTTTCATGTTGGCCAGGCTGGTCTTGAACTCCTGACCTCTAGGGATCTGCCTGCTTTGGCCTCCCAAAGTGCTGGGATTACAGGCACCATCCACCACGCCCTGCCTGTTTCCTAGAATTGTATGATAGGAACATTAAGGTGGCATGAATACCCATTTTCAGCTTTTCCATTTTTCTGGACTGTAACAGGTCATGAACAGCAGTGTTCCATGAAAGGGCTGGAGGGAATGAGAGTCTCATGTTTATTATAAAGGGCTATGGTTTAGAAAAGTTCAAGAAACTGCGTTGCATGAGGCTGACTAGAAGCACGTTGTGAAGGTGAGCTGTGGTTGTTGAGATGTTAAGGGTAAACATAAACTTAGAAGAACCAGGTGCTTTTATATCTTGACAGCTGGGAAAGACATAGAAGAACTATTAAGAAGATAGAATTGTTTTGCTGCGCAGTACAGCAACAGTGGATGTTCAAGATTTAAGATTAGAGTCAAGTTGTGTGATTAAGACAGGTAAGTGTGTAGTTTAGTTTCCATGAGAAATGGTTAAATACAAAATTATTTTTGCCTGAAAGGGTAGACCTTGAAACTCTGGAAAACTGACGGGAGGAACACCTTCTAACCCAACCACCCTGGATAAATAAGGTGTTAGTTTTAAATTTCTGTGTATTTTTCAGATAGATGCAGATTTCTTTTTTTTTAAAAAAAGCATGCTCACAAATACGTTACAGTTTTTTTTCTACATTGCTTTTTGTAAATGCTTACTCTCTAACCCCATTTAGACTGATACTGTCACTGATAATCTTTTTTTTTTTTTTTTGAGATGGAGTTTTGCTCTTGTTACCCAGGCTGGAGTGCAATGGCGCGATCTCGGCTCACCGCAACCTCCACCTCCTGGGTTCAGGCAATTCTCCTGCCTCAGCCTCCTGAGTAGCTGGGATTACAGGCACGTGCCACCATGCCCAGCTAATTTTTTGTATTTTTAGTAGAGCCGGGGTTTCACCATGTTGACCAGGATGGTCTTGATCTCTTGACCTCGTGATCCACCCGCCTCGGCCTCCCAAAGTGCTGGGATTACAGGCGTGAGCCACTGCGCCCAGCCTCTAATAATCTTATTTATAATATTTGTGCTTGTGTACACTGGTAATTCCAAACTTTTTTTTCACATTTAAACTACTCAAATAAATAGTCCTTGAAATCCCTCACTCTCAGCAAAGATTACCCAATCTTTTACTTCACTGAGAAGAGTAGATGGCCATCTGATAAACAGCCAAGTTTCCCTCCCTTTCGTTTCATGCCTTTCTGCTGTCTTCCGCCTAGGCCTTTCTCCTTTTGCCGCAGGGGGCTATTGCAGGAGGGATTGTTCTTGCAAGCCTCACTGCTCTGCGCCTGCTCTTCACCCTGGCTGCCTCCTTAGGGATGGAGCTCTGTCTGTGATGCCGTCTCTTGCATCATTACCCTCTCTTTACAAATATTCCTAGGTTTGCTTATCTCACAAAAACCTCGCCTGTCTTTTCACCCCATTTATTCTTAAATCCAGTATTTTCCAGATTGGGAAACTTACACAGCATGTTAACAGGTGTGTTACATAAAAGTGTTCTGTGTTTTAGAAACACTGTGTGCCTTATCTGTCTTCTATGGTGGGATTCGCCTTAATTTAGCATTTAACATATTACATTTTGTCTGTGTGTTTATATTTTTGTCTTCTAAACTGAATATAGAGATAAGTTCTCGTTTATCTTTGTCTCCAAATAGTACCTGGAATATGGATCATTAGTTTCAAAAACAATCATTTCCGTTATTGGGTGCAGATAATTTTATGTAATTGAATAGTTTTCAGCTGTTCAAAATCAGATATCCAGTCAGTGTGTTTTTTGACCAAGGGATAGACATATTAAGGCATGCTTATCCTATCAGGGTACCAGGTCAAGGAATAACCCCCCTCCCGCCACCCTTTATCTGATTGGAATATGGCCAGCCTATTCTTATTCCTGACAAATTGTTTTTCCGGACAACGTTTTATAAAATCCAGGTATCTTATAATTGTATTTTACTCAAAGGAAATGTACTTTAAGGAAATTGTGTGGCCTCGAAGTACACAACCATTAGCATTAAAAATACATATATTTAAAAAGTTTTATGGAGTATTTTAAAATTACTGAAAATCAGAATCACCCAGATTTGACAGTTCTTAATATTTTGCTACATACTTGATTCATGTCTTTTTGTTGTTTAAAGAAATAAAATCTCACTGATTGAGTCAAAGGGTACCTCCCCATCCCATTCTGTCTTCTCTTCGCCAGAAGTAACCACTGTCCCAATATATATGTACCAAAACAATATCAGGTATTGCCTGTGTGTTTAGTTTTACATATACAGTATTATAACCATGACTTATATTATTATTTTCACTTAACGTTGTGTTTTTGAGATTTATCCATGTAATGTGATCATGGTATCTCCCTTGCCAGGTAAGTATCCACGTAATGTGTTTATCTAGCTCAGCAATTTTCAAAGTGTGCTTCAGGGATTCCTGGGGATCCCTAAGATTCTTTCAGGGGGTCCGTGAGGTCAGACTGTTTTCATAATACTTTTTATTTGCCTTTTTCACCCACATTTTCCTGTACACTATAGGAATACTGTACAGAGGCTGCATAACATATGATGCCATAATAAAATGCAGAAATACTTATGGGAATCCAGCTGGCTTCTATTAAGCCAGACATGAAAGAGATTTGCAAAAATGTAAAACAGTGCCACTTGCTTTACTATTTTTTTTTAAAATAGTTATTTTAAAGTAAATATGCAGCCATACAAAAGAACTAGATCATGTCTTTTGTGAAAATCTTATCTTTAGCAAACTAATGCCCAGTAACAGAAAACCAAATACCGAATATTCTCACTTACAAGTGGGCGCTAACTGATGAGAGCTCATGAACACAAAGAAGGAAACAACAGACACTGGGGGTCCACTTTAGGGTGGAGGGTGGAGCAGGGAGAGGAACAGGAAAGGTAACTATTGGGTACTGGGCTTAAATACCTGGGTGATGAAATAATCTGTACAACAAACCCCGAGTTTACCTGTATAACGAACCTTCACAGTCTTCCCGAACCTAGGATAAAAGTTTTTTTTTTTTTTTGAGACGGAGTTTTGCTCTTGTTATCCATGCTGGAGTGCAATGGTGCGACCTCGGCTCACCGCAGCCTCTGCCTCCTGGGTTCAGGCAATTCTCCTGCCTCAGCCTCCTGAGTAGCTGGGATTACAGGCACGCGCCACCATGCCCAGCTAATTTTTGTATTTTTAGTAGAGACGGGGTTTCACCATGTTGACCAGGATGGTCTCGATCTCTTGACCTCGTGATCCACCCGCCTCGGCCTCCCGAAGTGCTCGGATTATAGGCGTGAGCCACCGCGCCAGTCCAAAAGTTTTAAAAAAGAAAGTATCTCAACAAAAGAGAAAAATGGAACAAAGAAAAAAAGTATATTTGCATACAATGGGTTTATTATTATCCATTAATAAGTGCTTTTAAATGTCTCAGTTTTAATTTCTAGTATGATAAACATCTATAGCTATAACCCACATAAAAACTCTTGGTGGTCCTTAATTTTTTTTTTAATTGTGGTTCTTAATTTTTAAGAATGCAAAGGACACTTTGGGAGGCCGAGGCAGGTGGATCACCAGGTCAACAGATCGAGACCATCCTGGTCAACGTGGTGAAATCCCGTCTCTACTAAAAATACAAAAAATTAGTTGGGCATGGTGGTGCATGCCTGTAATCCCAGCTACTCAGGATGCTGAGGCAGGAGAATTGTCTGAACCCGAGGCAGAGGTTGCAGTGAGCCGAGATTGCGCCATTGCACTCCAGCCTGGGTAACAAGAGCGAAACTCCGCCTCAAAAAAAAAAAAAAAAAAAAAAGCAAAGGAGTCCTGAGACCAAGAAATTTGAAAACTGCTGATCTAGTTCATTCATTTTTTGATATTTCAGTATATAAACAGACTGTGGTTTTATCTATTCTTCGTGGAGGGACCGTGAGTCTGTTTGCAGTTTCTGAATTCCAAACACTACTGCTATGAACATCCTCATACATGATTTGTCTTTCTTGGGATTATATACAGATGATAGAAGTAGAATTGCTTCATTTAAGAAGTCTGTGCATTGTCAACTTTACTGGGAATTGCCGAAATGCCAAATTGTGTTCTGTTTGATACTCCCACCAGCTATGTTTGATCCCGTTTCTCCAAATCACTGCCAAAGGATTGGATTTTGCAATTTTTTCCCAATCTGTTGGGTTTTAAACTCCTTGCTATTTTCCTTTTCTTTTTTTTTTTTTTTGAGACGGAGTTTTGCTCTTGTTACCCAGGCTGGAGTGCAATAGCGCGATCTCGGCTCACTGCAACCTCCACCTCCTGGGTTCAGGCAATTCTTCTGCCTCAGCCTCCTGTGTAGCTGGGATTACAGGCATGCACCACCATGCCCAGCTAATTTTTTGTATTTTTAGTAGAGACGGGGTTTCACCATGTTGACCAGGATGGTCTCGATCTCCTGACCTCGTGATCCACCCGCCTCGGCCTCCCAAAGTGCTGGAATTACAGGCTTGAGCCACCGCCCGGCCTGCTTTTCTAAATGTAATCTTAGATTACATTTCTAGTAATGAGGTTGACCTTTTTTCCCCATGTATTTATTGGCCATCTGAGTTGCCTATGAATTGCTTGTGCATACCTTTGGTCCATTTTTCTGTTGGATTGTTGCCTCTTTCTTGCTGGTATATGGGTTTTATTTATTTTTTTGACACGAAGTCTCGCTCCGTTGCCCAGGCTGGAGTGTAGTGGCACCGTCTTGGCTCACTGAAGCCTCTGCCTCCCAGGTTCAAGCAGTTCTCCTGCCTCAGCCTCTTGAGTAGCTGGGATAACAGATGCTTGCCACCATGCCTGGCTAATTTTTGTATTTTTAGTAGAGATGGGGTTTCATCATGTTGGCTAGCTGGTCTCGAACTCTTGACTTCAAGTGATTGGCTTGCCTTGGCCTCCCAAAGTGCTGGATTGCCGTTATGAGCCACTGTGCCTGGCTGGTTTATGGATTTTATTTTCTGGATAGTAATTTGTGATCATATACGCTGAAAATACCTTTTCCTAGTCTGTGGCTTGGCTTTTAGCGCTGTTTATGGAAAGTTTTTTATGTAGGACTTCTTAATATGATGGTAGCCAGTTTTCTCAATTTTTTTTTTCATTTATGGCTTGTGTTTTCTTTTATCTTTAATAAATTCTTCCCTTACCCTAAGGTTTTAATGATACAGTGCTTTTTCATATTTAGGTCATTAATTCACCAGACTTTTTGTTATGTATTGTGTGATGTAGGGATCTAATATATTTTTCCTGTGGGTTTATCAAATAGTTCAGCTTTTTTCCCCACTGATTTATTATGCAACTCCTGAGGTATAGCATATTCCCACATAAGTATCTGTTTTTTGTTTCTCTATTTTGGTTTAATTGGTCTGTTTGCCTATTTTTGTATCTATACTATCCTGATTTAATAATAATAGCTTTATAATTAAAACTTAATATATATTTTCCTTCAGAATTATTCTAGCTATTTTCCTCCCTTTGCTTATTTTAGGGTCATTTTGTCAATTTCTGTGAAAACTGTTGTTGGATTTTTATATTTGCTTCCAATTTATAGAATAAATACATTCATATAGATAAATGCTAAGTAGTAGAGCCGGGATTTAAATCTGGGTATGTGCTGCTCCTTTTCATAAAGCTCTTGTACAACTTTTGTTAGATACTGGAATTTTTGTTGTCATTGTGAATAGGATTTTCTTTTAGTTATAATTTCTGTTTAGTTACTGCTCATGTATAGGGATCACTGTTGACTTACATGTACTGTTCATGCAACCTTGCTGAGCTCATCATATTTCAGAGATTCTGAGGTGCACTTTTCCCCCCTACATCTTCACATGCCTGAAATCAAAATAGATCTTTGATGGTGTCCTATAATCACTGTTGTCTAGGCATCAGTCATAATGTAGCTATCATTGCCTGCACATACACAAACTTGGTCAGTGCTCTTCATTTTGTCATCACTTTAAATGAGTATGTGCATTGTCGTATTATTATTTCATGCCAAACAATAAAACTGGAGGCCAAAGAAATTGTGAAGTGGGTGTCTGCCTTGAAAGAAAATCTCATAAATAATAATGGGTAATTTTAAGAAGTGCCGCATCACCAATACTATTGTTGGCAGAGGACAATATTGTTAGCAACAGTTGAACAGTTTTGAGTAGAAAAGCAATCCATAGTAGGACCTTGAATGTAAAGTTGTAGGAATATCTTACCAATTTCCTTTTCTTCTGTATGCACAAGATCTGATAAAAGTCGAAGTCTGGAAGAATTGTCTTGATAAATCTAGAATGAAAATCCTAGCTAATAAGAAAATACTGTCAGTTTAATTGGCAGTGTTTTTTTCTTAATAGTGTGTAAAATAAGGGTACAGCTTATAATTGGTATCTTCAGAGTCAGTGAAATATAGTAATAACAGTTTATAATTCTTTTGTATTTTCTAAATAATTTTCATGTCTGAATAATACAGTTTTATTTCTTTTCCATTCCTTCTTGCCTCTTATGTCTTGTTCTGGTTTTACTGCATTGACTAATTCCTGTACTGAAGTGTTCAGTAGATGTATTGATAATGGGCATCCTTCTCTAGGTACTTTAGCGGAGTGCTTCTAATGTTTTATCATTAAATACGGTATTGTAGTGGGCTTTTTTGGGAGGGGGTGCTGGTGATTTTTTATTTTTATTTTTTGAGACGGAGTTTTGCTCTTGTTGCCCAGGTTGGAGTGCTATGGCACTGTCTTGGCTCACTGCAACTTCTGCCTCCCGGGTTCAAGTGATTGTCCTGCCTCAGCCTCCTGAGTAGCTGAGATTATAGGCACGCACCACCACGCCTGGCTAATTTTTGTATTTGTAGAGATGGGGTTTCATAATATTGGTCAGGCTGGTCTTGAACTCCTGATCTCGTGTTCTGCCCACCTCGTCCTCCCAAAGTGCTGGGATTATAGGTGTGAGCCACTGCGCCCCGCTTTTTTTTTTTTTTTCTTGAGATGGAGTCTTGCTCTGTTGCCCAGGCTGGAATGCAATGGTGCCATCTCAGCTTACTGCAGCCTCTGCCTCCTGGGTTCAAGCCATTCTCCTGCCTCAGCCTTCCAGGTAGTACTACAGGCATGTGCCACCAAGCCCAGCATTTTATTTTATTTTATTTTATTTTGTATTTTTAGTAGAGATGGGGTTTCACCGTGCCGGCCAGCCTGGATATTTTTTAGTTTCAGTTCTCTTTTACTAATCATTTTAGAGTTTCTACCATGAGCAAGAGTTTAATTTTGCTAATGCTTTTGCTACATCTATTGGTGTGATGAAGTCCATTAATAGATTTCTGTTTTTTTTTTTTTTTTTTTTTTAAAAAGACAGGATTTCACCATGTTGGCCAGGCTGGTCTTGAACTCCTGACCTCAGGTGATCCACCCGCCTCGGCCTCCCAAAGTGCTGAGATTACAGGTATGAGCCACCACACCTGGCAGTTTTTTTTTTTTTCATTTTGAGATGGAGTCTTACTCTGTTGCCGAGGTGGGAGTGCACGGCTCACTGCAGTCTTGACCTTCTGGGCTCAAGCCATCCTCCCACCTCAGCCTCCTGAGTAGCTGGGACCATAGGCATGTGCCACCATGCTGGGCTGATTTTTAAAATTTTTTGTAGAGACAGGGTCTTGCCATGCTGCACGGGCTGGTCTTGAACTCCTGGTCTCAAGCAGTTGCTCTGCCTGGGCCTCCAAAAGAACTGGTATTATAGGTGTGAGCTACAGCATGGGTCCTAGATTTTCTATTTTAAACTATTTTTGGATTCCTGGATGTTTGCATCTCTTTGTTATTACCGTGTACTTTTCCTTTTTTATGTAATCTTGTTTGAATAACAAGGTTATGTCAACCTCATAAGATGAATTGGGGAGTATTTCTTTCTTTTTTTTTTTTAAACACTTGCTATTTAATAGAGGCAATCTGTTTCTCTTTTTTTGGAGACAGAGTTTCTCTGTTGCCCAGGCTGGAGTGCAGTGGCATGATCTCGGCTCACTGCAACCTCCGCCTCTCAGGTTCAAGTGATTCTCCTGCTTCAGACTCTTGAGTAGCTGGGATTACAGGTGTCTGCCACAATGCCTGGCTAATTTTTGTATTTTTAGTAGATACGGGTTTCACCATGTTGGTCAGGCTGGTCTCAAACTTCTGACTTCAGGTAATCTGCCAGCCTTGGCCTCCCAGAGTGCTGGAATTACAGGTGTCAGCCACCTCGCCCTGCGACAATCTGTCTCTTAAAAGTAAGAATCCATCTGTGAAATTATTTATGTTTGGTGTCTTCTGTGTGTAAATTTGTGGTTTCTGATTTGTTGATTGTTTCTTTTATGATGATAAGTCTTTTTTTAAGCTGTTCTTGAGGTTTTTTGGTCATTTAAACAAAATGAACAATTTTCTAGAAAAATATTAAATTTCAAATGCATTATTATAAAATACAGATTTCCCCGATGACTTTTAAAAACCTAATTTTGTTAGTTTGTTCCCTTTTTTCTGATCAGTATTGCCAGTAACCCCCTTTATTATTAGACTTTTAACATAATTACTTTTATTGATCCTTTCTATTTCTGCTCCTATTAATATTTTCCTTCTACTTTATTTGCATTCATTGTGACATTTAAAAATTTAAGTTAGAGGCTTAGCTCATTCATATTTAATCTTTTTTAATAATATATACAGTAAAACCAAAACATTTTCTCTAGGCTATAATTGGATGTTATTTAAAAAAATTGAAATGTAACTTTTTTTTTTTTTTGAGAGGGAGTCTTGCTCAGTTGCCCAGGCTGGATTGCAGTGGTGTGGTCTTGGCTCACTGCAACCTCTGCCTCCCGGGTTCAAGTGATTCTCTTGCCTCAGCCTCTTGAGTAGCTGGGATTACAGATGTGCACTAGCACACCTCACTAATTTTTATATTTTTAGAGAAATGGGGTTTCACTTTGTTAGCCAGACTGGTTTTGAACTCCTGACCGCAGGTGAGCCACCTAGCTTGGCCTCCCAAAGTGCTGGGGTTATAGGCATGAGCCACTGTGCCCAGCTGAAATGTAATTGTACATATTTATGGGGTAGAATGATTATGATACATGTATACAATGTGTAATGGTCAAATCAGGGTAATTAGCATATCTGTCACCTCAGCATTTGTCATATTTTTGTGTTGGGAACATTCAAAATCCTCTCCTCTAGATATTTGAAAATACGTAATAAATTATTTTTAACTGTAATCACCCTACAGTGCTATGGAACACTAGAACTTATTCCCCCTATTTGGGTGTAATTTTGTATCTGTTAACCAGCCTCTCTCTGTCCCTGGATGCTATGATTTTTGACATGAATTGGTTTTTGTTATTACTTAGTTCTAAATATGTTGTGATTTCCATAGTTTTTCTGTTCCCCATTAAAATTATTTAGAACTTTCTATTTCCAGGATTTTTTTTTTTTTGTATTACTGTTACCTCTGTAACATTTATTTCTAATTTTATTATATTATAGTTGGGGAACATTGAGATGCAGAAATCAACTCTTTCTCTATAGCAGCAACAAACAATTTGAAAATCAAATTTGAAAACTAATATAATCTATAATAAGGTCAAAGAACATCTGATACCAGGCCAGGCGTGGTGGCTCACGCCTGTAATCCCAGCACTTTGGGAGGCCGAGGCCGGTGGATCACGAGGTCAAGAGATCGAGACCAACCTGGCCAACATGGTGAAACCCCATCTCTACTAAAAATACAAAAAACTAGCTGGGCATGGTGGCGTGTGCCTGTAATCCCAGCTACTCAGGAGGCTGAGGCAGGAGAATTGCCTGAACCCAGGTGGCGGAGGTTGCTGTGAGCTGAGATTGCGCCATTGCACTCCAGCCTGGGCAACAAGAGCGAAACTCCGTCGCAAAAAAAAAAAAAGAACATCTGATACCTTGAAATAAACCCAACAAAGCATACCAAGACTTACAGTAAAAACCTTTCTAAGATAAATGAAAGAAGACCTAAATTAATGGAAAGAGATAACCATGTTCATTGGATTGGAAGTGTCAGTATTGTAAAGATGCCAGTTCTCCCTAAATTGATATATACAGAAAATCATTGCAATCGCAATTAATATCTCAGTAGCTCTGTTGCTACTGCTGCTGCTGCTTTTTTTTTCTTTTGGGTAGACTAGTTCTCAAATTTATATGGAAAGGCACAGGGCCAAGAATGGCAAAGGCAATCTTGAGAAAAAGTTGGAAGACTTACATTAACATATATCAACACTTAGTATAAAGCTACAGTGATTAAAATAGTGGGCGCAAAGCCAGATTGACCAGTGGCACAGGGTAGAGTCCAAAAGCTGACCTACACATACGATATCAGCTGATTTAAAGAAAGGTGTATCGGGATTTTGATTGAATGTAGAGAGGTTAATTAAGGGAGAATTGATACTACTAATCTTAACATATTCTTTTTTTTTTTACTATTATTTGTGACAGTCTTCCTCTGTCCCCCAGGCTGGAGTGCAGTGGCACAAACTTGGCTCGCTGCAACCTCTGCCTTCTGGGTTCAAGTGATTCTTCTGCTTTAGCCTCCTGAGTAGCTGGGATTATAGGTGTGTGCCACCATGCCCGGCTATTTTTGTATCTTTAGTAGAGACAAGGTTTTACCACATTGGCCAGGCTGGTCTCCAACTCCTGACTTCAAGTGATCTGCCTGTATCGGCCTCCCAAAGTGCTGGGATTGTAGCTGTGAGCCACTGCGCCCAGCCCTAATCTAACATATGCAAGAACAAGATTGCTTTCTCTATTCGTCTTAAAAAAAATCCCACACAGTATAGTGGTTTTTTGTTTTTTTTTTTTTTTGATACGGAGTCTCGGTCTGTCACCAGGCTGGAGTACAGTGGCGCAATCTTGGCTCACTGCAATCTCTGCCTCCTGGTTTCAAATGATTCTCCTGCCTCACCCTCCCAAGTAACTAGCTGGGATTACAGGTGTTTGCCACCATGTATGGCTAATTTTTTGTATTTTGGTAAAGACGGGGTTTCACCATGTTGGCCAGATGGTCTCGATCTCCTGACCTTGTGATCTGCCCGAGTTGGCTTCATGAAATACTGGGATTACAGGCATGAGCTACGGAGCCCAGCCCACAGTAGAGTTTTTAATTACTGTTATCAGTGGGATTTTTCATTCTTAAGTGTTACATAAGAAAGCTTTTGTCTTCAAGTGTATTAATTTTGTATCAGCACACCTTATGAATTAATACTGATAATGGTTTTTCAGTTGATTCTTTTGGATTTCCTAGATATAGCATATACAAATCATTTAATTTCCCTTAAATAACAATTGTATCTTGTATTTCATCATCTTACCTAATTGCGCTGACTGACAGTTGTCATACAATCCTATAATAATAGTATAAATGGGCATCCTTGTCTTAATTTTGACTTTAGAGAGAATACTTGGCTTCTAATAATGTTTTACCTTAGGTTTAATAGATGTCTTTTTGTTACAAAGTGATAACACATCATTCTCATATCTCAAAACACATGTTCTGATATGAACTGGTTTAAGATTGCATATACTTGAGTATTTTTTAAACAGCTTTGTTGAGATAAAGCTGTTATCAAATCTACGCTTTAAAATGTACATTTCAGTGTTTTTTTTTTAGTAGATTCGGAGTTCTGTGACTATCACCACTAACTAGAACATTTTCATCACCCCAAAAAGAAACTGTATACCTACTGGCACTCTCCTTTCCCCGCTCCCTTCATTTCCTAGCAACCACTAATCTACCTTCTGTCTGTGTGGATTTGCTTGTTCTTGACATTTTATATAAATGGAATCCTATAGCATGTGGTCTTTTGTGTCTGTCTTCTTTCACTTAACATACTGTTTTCAAGGTCATCCATGTTTTAGCATGTATCTGCCCTTCATTCCTATTGTTTCTTTCTTTTTTTTTTTGAGATGAAGTTTTGCTCTTGTTGCCCAGGCTGGAGTGCAGTGGGGCGATCTTGGCTCACTACAACCTCCACCTCTGGCTTCAAGCGATTCTCCTCCCTCTCAGCCTCCTGAGTAGTTGGGATTACCGGCATGTGCCACCATGCCCGGCTAATTTTTGTATTTTTAGTAGAGATGTGATTTCTCTGTGTTGGTCAGGCTGGTCTCAAACTTCTGACCTCAGGTGATCCGCCTGCCTTGGCCTCCCAAAGTCCTGGGATTATGGGTGTGAGCCACTGCGACCAGCCTTTATCGTATTTTTTAACTGTTAAACTATCTATCCCAATTTGACTCAAAAGTTTGCTTTAAATCAAAAGTAGATGCTCAGTTTCAACTTTTCAGCATCTGTTGAGAATATCGGGGGTTTCTTTTTTGACCTATTAGTTTGGGCCATTATTTGGCTCCATCCTTGAATTCTAGAGTACCCATACTGTGCCAAGGTCTGTGTTTGTATATGTCTGTGTACAGACATATGCGTCAGTATGCGCTGCTTTTTTTTTTACGTCATGGATCACATTTGCAGATACTTGACTTGGGATTCATAATTAACCAAGTTCGTAGTTTGCTTGAATTGTTTTGGTTAGATTTTGTTTTAAATGGTAAATTCGTGTTATAAAAGGAGTTGAGAAAGCTTTTTTTCTCAATTTAGATAGTTTTGGTGAAAGGCAGGGTATGGGGCTCATGTCTAATCCTAGCACTTCAGGAGGCTGAGGTGGGAGGATCACTTGAGCTCAGGAGTTCAAGACCAGCTGGGCAACATAGTGAGACTTGGTCTCTATTAAAAAAAAAAAAAAAAGCTTTGGGGAAAGACTGGAGCTTTTTGAAAGGGGTAACATTAGACAACTTTTCTCTTTTTGTTTTTAATAGACACAGGGTCTCACCCTGCTGCCCTGACTAGAGTGCAGTGGGACAATCATAGCTCATTCTAGCATTGAACTCTTGGGCTCAGGTGACCCTCCCACTTCAGCATTCTGAGTAGCTAGGACTATAGACGTGCACCACCATGCCTAGCTAATTTTTTTTTTTTTTGATACTGAGTCTCACTCTGTTGTCCAGGCTGGAGTGCAGTGGCTTGATTGTGGCTCACTGCAACCTCTGCCTTTTGGGTTCAAGTGATTTTCGTGCCTAAGCCTCCTGAGTAGCTGAGACTACAGGTGTGAGCTACCACACCTGACTAATTTTTTTTGTTTTTAGTAGAGGTGGGGTTTCACCATGGTGGCCAGGCTGGTCTCAAACTCCTGACCTCAGGTAATCCACCTACCTCGTCCTCCCAAAGTGCTAGGATTACAGACATGAGCAACTGTGCCCGGCCGCCTAGCTAATTTTTTAATTTTTTTGTCAAGATGGAGTCTAGCTATTTTGCCCATGGTGGTCTTGAACTCCTGGCTGCAAGCGATCCCTGCCTTGGTCTCCCAAAACCCTGGGATTGCAGGTGTGAACTACTGTGCTCAGGCCCCCCCTTTAAAAAAAAATTTTATGATGATTGGGTTTTCTTTCTTTTATTGAGTTAATGCTGGTAATTTACATTTTAGAAATCTAGGCCATTTTACAAGTTGTTTTCCTTTTTCTGTATCTGTGTTTTTTTTTTTTCTTATCTCAAATTATATGTTTGTGCTTCCTCCCAGTTTCTTCCTCTCTTTTAGGTTATTATCTAGCATTTTATTGTCTTCCCACCCCCCTGGAAAAACCTTGGTCTGGAGATTTTTTTGGGTAAAAATTAGCTGACTCCCTAGCTTTGCTCCAAAGAATGGTCATGAAATTAATGCTTGCCGATACTCAATCTGGAGCATGCCCATTGTTGGTCTTTGAGAAGCAGGTGTATTGCAGACCTGCTACTGCATTGTCCAGCTTGTTCTTTTCTTTTATTATTATTTTTTAATGATTAAAGGATTTATTAAATTCCATGTGCAAAACACATTGCTAATTGCATTAGCAAAAGATCAATGTAAAAATACCTCACAATTCTGGAACTGTCCATTTAAAGCATTTGTTTTAGTTGTTGAAAGGCCCAATGTTATATTCTTGCCAGTGTTTAAGGTGTACAGAGAATAAAGTTAGTGTTAACACTAAGTTTACAGAACCTCAGAGGCCCAAAGTAATGTATTTAGGAAAAGCAATAATAGTAAGTATGCATTCATGTAGGTGAGATAGAGTACGGTCAGTATTAGTCAAGGTTACAGTGGTGGTTATCAGTGACAAGAGAGTTGGCAAGACAATTATGTTAAGAAAATTCATAGTTGAAAAATATTTAGAATGTTTTAAAAACTGCAAGGTGTGATTTTTACAACTGGTTACCTCAAAATGAAGGAAAGCACTTAATTAGCTTGAATGAAGTGACATGAAAGTGATAATGCACTAATTTAAAAAAAAACCTGAATCCTAATACGTATGAGAAAGATTTTCTTTTTTTTTCTTTTTTTTTTTTTGGAGATGGAGTCTCACTCTGTCGCCAGGCTGGAGTACAGTGGCGTGATCTTGACTCAGTGCAACCTCCACCTCCTGGGTTCAAGCGATTCCCCTGCGTCAGCCTCCTGAGTAGCTGGGACTACATGGCCTGCACCACCATGCCTGGCTAATTTTTGTATTTTAGTAGAGATGGGGTTTCACCATGTTGGCCAGGATGGTCTCAATCTGACCTCATGATCTGCCCGCCTTGGCCCCCACAAAGTGCTGGGATTACAGGCGTCAACCACTGCGCCTGGCCAGAAAGATTTTCTAATACATGGAGATATATTGCTCATTGAGAAGGGGTTTGAAAAGAAATGTACTTACTAAGTTAACAGCTATGTTGATGACTAGTTCAGAGATAAATTAAATGCCCAATTTTGGGAAAGATAGCAGATGCAAGAAAAAGGAAACATGTAAGAATAACAGTTTCTGATACCAACCTTTCTTCATCATATACTGCATTTGACTGAAATTAACCTTTTAAAAATTTTACCTAGGATTTATTTATTTATTTGTTTGTTTGTTTGTTTATTTTTTGAGATGGAGTTTTGCTATTATTACCCAGGCTGGAGTGCAATGGTGCGATCTCGGCTCACCGCAACCTCCGCCTCCTGGGTTCAGGCAATTCTCCTGCCTCAGCCTCCTGAGTAGCTGGGATTACAGGCACGCGCCGCCGTGCCCAGCTAATTTTTTTTGTATTTTTGGTAGAGACAGGGTTTTCACCATGTTAACCAGGATGGTCTCGATCTCTTGACCTCGTGATCCACCCGCCTCAGCCTCCCAAAGTGCTGGGATTACAGGTGTGAGCCACCGCGCCTGGCCCGGATGGTTTTATTTCATTTAATCCATGTACAGTGTCTAAATCTCCACTTAATACAATGTCAAAACACTGTCTTCATCCTTTGATTATATCAAGTGTTTCTCACACTGCTTCCAGCTAAGTCTGCAGCTAAAGGTAGAATACTTCAGTAGAGGAAACGTGAATAGAATTTCTTTTCAGAATTTCAGCAAAAGTTAATGAGCTATTTTAAAACTTTTTCACTATGAAATAAGAGTGATCCAAATAGTTCAGTTGTTTTACTCATTCCGTTATACTATATGCTATATGGTAGAATGTTAGGTAATGAACATGGATATTACTTCATTATTTAATGCATTAATTGGCAATACTTTATTAAGGAGTCTGTACTGCGTTAAACATCTGAAAACTAGTTAGACAGTGTGTGCATTTCCTAACATCAAGCTAAGTCTTACAAGCATTTAAAACTGTAGTGTTCGTAGCTCTTTCGTGCAGCTAAGTTCAGAGAGTATTGTGTCAACTCTTAATCTAAGCAGGAATAGGGGCTTTGAGAAAATAAGGCTTTAAGAAGATTTGTTATTTTAGGGCGAAGTTTTAATAGATTGTGAAAGTTTGGACTCTTAGACTTTAAACAAACAAAACCTTGAAATTACTGATTGGCTCAACATGGTTTTACGGAAAAACTAATACAAAAACTCGGTCTTGAATTTTTGAGCAAAGCCTACAAAAGTTCCAAACGGGACAAGGGCAAGGAAGGATGGGGCTCTATTTACAACAGCAGATATTTTCTTTTCCTCTTCTTGACAGTGAGTGGACAGGACTATTTGAAAAGAAAATATTCTTTTCTTAGAGAATGGAATTTGAATTAGAGCTATTAGATTAATATTGATTATACACATTTTCTCTTTCCTTTTAGATAATTTGATCTATTAAGTGTTGATAGTAGTTGTAACCTTCCACTGCTATTGATTTTTTAAAATTACTGTCTCATATGTTCTTTTGCTTTCTATATTTACGTATTTCCATGCTGTTTTATCTGGCACATAAAAATTCATAGTGACTTCAAATTCAACATAGACTAGAGAACACACACATTTATTTTTTCTTCCTTCTATACTCAAAGAATATAAAAATAGAGAAACAAGAAAACATCAGCTTATGAATCAGAATATGATGAATTTCTGATTGAATACAGCAACTGGAAGTAAATTAGTGGCAAACCCAAGAGAGCTTACTGAACCTGTGGCCTTATTCAAAAAGTAGAAAGGATCAGCCAAGAATTGGCATCCTGCAGTACCACCAACATCAAAAGCAGGGAGGCACTTGGAGATAGAACAAGCCATGAGTACAGCCAGATAATTAAAGCCGTGGAAAGCTAAGCCATTTACCTGTTAGTATAGGTTCCTGTAATGGTTTTCCTGCTGGGTTAATGCCCGAAATTCAGTGCTCTGAATTGCTTGTTTGTCCATAGGAAATTTCACAGCGAGTGCCGTTTAGCAAGAAAGGCAGGGGCAGTAGCTTAGGTAGCTTGCAGCTGTCCTGAAGAGATATCGAACCTCCAGCATGTGGAAGTGGGATACTCTTACACCATTAAAGGAGAGCCTGGCCGGTTACATGGTTTCTTTCTCGCCTGTGGACTCATTCTATATAGGACTCCTGTGTGAATTTAAGTTTATTGTTGGGCAAACAGGAATTCTTACTTGGGCTGAAGAAGTTCACCCCAGCAATCAGAATGTAACTCTAGTCTAGACTCTCATCTACAAATAGGAATAGACAACCAGGAAGAACCATGCTTATCAGGAAGACCAGCAGTTTGAAAGAGAGGCACCAAATTCAACTAACTGAATATTGAAACACCAGAGGAAACAGTTTATGTAGGGTACAGAATAAACTTTAAATCTTCAGAGAGATTTAGGAAGATATTGTGTGCACCAAAAAAAAGAAGAGATTCCTATGGAAAAGAAACTATTGGAATTAAAATATGATCTTTTAAAGAAAAATTCAGTAGATGGGGTGGAGATCAAATTAGCTAGCTTAGAAGGAAGAATTCAGGGATTTTCTGAGAATGTAGTAGAAAGACAAAGATAGAAAATATGAGAGAAAAGTTAAAGCAATATAGAAGCTAGATTTAGCAGTCTTTTCATGTCCTGCAGTAAAAATGCTAAGAATGAATAGAGAAAATGGAGCAAAGTATAGAAACAAATTTTCCTGAGTTCAGTAAGGGCTCAAGTCTTTGGATTGAAAGGGCCCACATGGTCTGCATGTGAGGAGAACTTGTTAGAGTGGTAGCAGTGAGAATAAAGAGGAAGTGGCCCTGTGTGGTGGCTCACGCCTATAATCCCAGCACTTTGGGAGGCAAGGCGGGTGGATCACAAGGTCAAGAGATCAAGACCATCCTAGTCAACAAGATGAAACCTTGTCTCTCCTAAAAATACAAAAAATTAGCTGGGCATGGTGGCGCACGCCTGTAATCCCAGCTACTCCTGAGGCAGAGGCAGGAGAATTGCTTGAACCCAGGAGGCGGAGGTTGCGGTGAGCCAAGATCGTGCCATTTTACTCCAGTCTGGGTAACAACAGCAAAACTCTGTCTCAAAAAAAAAAGGAAGTGATAAATTTATTTAAGGGCTGATGTAGTCAGAGAAGTGAATTATGACTCCAGATTTGAAAAAGATATTTGGAGAAATGATGGCTAACAATGAACAACATGGGGGGAAAATTAGGAAAGAAATGTAGCTTAAGAGAGAAGATAGTAATTAGGCTTTAAATATAAGTTTTCACCAGTTCTAATTTCCATCCAAGAAGAATTGTTATAGACAGATTTGCCTTTGTTTGCCTTTCCTGCAGCTTAAGAATTCCTTCTACCATGTATAATAAAATTTGGTTGTCTGAGCATGACTTAGTGAGAAGAAATAGAGTTGAGTCATAGAATTAACAGGCATTGAGGTTTCGAGAGACCAAAAGCAGAAAAGTGGTTTTTGTATGCATATTAGCTGCAGAAAGCAAAGTGAATAAGAATCCTGTTAACTTGCCCAAGAGGGAGATCATGGAAGTGTCTAAGCATCAAAAGATATACAACCAATAAATTATATCCATGATCCCTAATTAAGATAGAGAAAATGACATTGCTATACCTGTTAACTTTCATTGCTTTATTGTATTCTTTATTTATAATTACCTTCTTCTAGGATGATAATGTTTTATTTCAAACAGTGGAAGGAAATTTTTGTGAATTTCCTGGGTTCTCCCAGCCCATTATTTCCCTTAAAACTATATGTTTTTCTTTTATTTATTTAAACTTTCTGTCCTCACAATCCATTCCCAAAAACTGGTATTTTTCCATTGTGAATTATTTCAGAAGCATTTTTGGGATCATGGTTCTTGTAACCGATAAGGGAGTATCTTGCTGAGTTTGAGATGTTAGTAGAGTCCCAGAAATACTTTGAGGGCGTTTGATAGTAACACTGAATGTTAGTACTTGTTCACCCAAATTCTGAGATTCTTGGTTCTCTGAACCATCCTGCTTATTTGTGTTTAGATTCAACTGATCTCTGGGCTTGGTTTGTACTACAGAGGCATGGACACTACTAGTTACATTATCACACAGCTTCTTCCACTCTTTATCACATCTTAGAATTCCTCTGAGTAGGTTCTGTTCTGAGAACACAGTTTCATTGTGATTGTCAAAGGGAATTAGTAGTTGTAACTCGAGAGGGGTTATGAGGTTGAGGTATAGTTATCTCTATTTAGAATGTTTGAATTTTTATGACAGAAGGGAAAATGACCAGGCAAAACGATAGTTTGTTGAGTAATTACAGCTCACTTAAGTCAAGATGAGATGAGTGGGCACCCCCATGTAGGCCAGAATATATTAGGAAATGCACATGATGTAAAAGGATGGGAAGAAAGCAAATCAGTCTGTTACGGTAGCTTGGGTTAATATTGTAGAGCCCCTGAGTGTTGAAGAACTGCTGAAGTGTTCAGAGCAGGGGAGTGCTATGATCAAAGCAGTGCTTCAGGAAGGTTAATCTGCCCACAGATTGCAGAAATGCCTCAGTACTTGGCACCAACCCTTATGTGTAATAGGGCTTCTAGTCATTTGTTGTAGGAGTGGCAGAAAGGAGCAAGGCAAGTCCAGAGGCTATTTTCATCCCCCTGGGATCAGGAAATACGAAGCTGAGTGGGAACGGTGACTAGGACTTTAAAAAAAAAAAAAAAAAGAAAAGTGGGAGCCAGGCGCAGTGATTCACACCTGAAATCCCAGCACTTTGAGAGGCCGAGGCAGGTGGATCATGAGGTCAGGAGTTCAAGACCAGCCTGGTCAAGATGGTGAAACCCCGTCTCTACTAAAAATACAAAAATTAGCCAGGCGCAGTGGCAGGCCCCTGTAATCCCAGCTACTCAGGAGGCTGAGGCAGGAGAATCACATGAACCCAGGGGGCAGAGGTTGCAGTGAGTTGAGATCACGCCATTGCACTCTAGCAGCCTGGGTGATAGAGTGAGACTCTGCCTCTAAACAAACAAACAAACAAACAAACGGGGTTGGATTCTTGAGAAATTGAAGAGAGTTGACAAGATCTGGCAATCTGACTATGAGGAGGGAAGAAGGAAAAGGCCATAGTGGTCATATCAAGAGAAGGTTGGTGTTTATCCAGATGAAAATATTCAGTAGTCTGTTGGACATATTAGGATGATTTTGGGAGTCATTGTTGTGGAAGTAGTAGTTGAAACCATGGGAATAAAGAAAAAGCAGAAGAGAAGGTTGAGCACACAACCCTGGGCAGAACAGAAATAAGGGATGAGGGGAGGCAGAGTAGCCAGCAGTTAACAAGGGGGAAAGAGAACTAGAAGTCACTTAAAACAACAGAGGAAAGAGCACTTCAAAAATCAGGGAGTTGATTGTTAAATTCTAATAATAGAAATGCCAAGGAGGATGAATGTCAAGAAAAGTTGTTCTGCAGGTTGAGAATTCATAGAGGATTGGGTTTATGTAGGGAAATTTGTATGGTTAGGGGCTTATAATTACTACCCTTTATTGCCTTCTTAATTGGCTTGAAGTCATAGTGTTTCATAATGCTTAGAAGGTTTTTTTTTTTTTTTGGGGACAGAGTCTTGCCCTGTCACCCAGGCTGGAGTGCATTGGCGAAATCTCAGCTCACTGCAACCTCTACCTCCCAGGTTCAAGCGATTCTCCTGCCCCAGCCTTCCGAGTAGGTGGGATCACAGGCATGTGCCACCATGCCCCCCTAATTTTTTTTGTATTTTTAGTAGAGGAGGGGTTTTGCCATATTGGCCAGGCTGGTCTCCAATGCCTAACCTCAGGTGATCCGCCCACCTCGGCCTCCCACAGTGCTGGGATTACAGGTGTGAACCACTGCACTTAGCCCATTTACTTTAATTTGAAACAGTCTGAATAAATTACATGAAAAATGCTATCTCTTAAAAATGAATAGAATATATCTCAGAGTTGATTATGTTGAGAATCCCTTTTATGAATGTAAATTTTCTGTTACATTTAATGGATATTTCTATTACTATGCCATGTTAATGAGTTTTTTAAGGACTATATATATGTAATTTAGTATCTGCAAATAAGACATATATAAATAATCATAATATGACAAACCAGTATAGTCAGAGAAGAATAGAGTGCTGTGGAAATTTCAGAGGGAGAAATTATTTCCAGCTTTCTCTTTTTTTGTGTGGAAGGAGATTTAGGGGGAAAGATTAAAGCAGAGATAATGTGGGAAAGGTGTTCCAGGTAGAAGGAACCCTGAATCAAATATAAAGTTGGGTTTTTTTTTTTTTTTAAGATGAGTTTCGCTTTTGTTACCCAGGCTGGAGTGCAATGGCGCGATCTCGGCTCACCGCAACCTCCGCCACCTGGGTTCAGGCAGTTCTCCTGCCTCAGCCTCCTGAGTAGCTGGGATTACAGGCACGCGCCACCATGCCCAGCTAATTCTTTGTATTTTTAGTAGAGACGCGGTTTCACCATGTTGACCAGGATGGTCTTGATCTCTTGACCTTGTGATCTACCAGGCTCGGCCTCCCAAAGTGCTGGGATTACAGGCGTGAGCCACCGCGCCTGGCCCAAAGTTGGGGTTTTATGGGGATGTTGAGTATTATTTTTGTTTGGCCGAACTATGTGTGGGTGGGGAACATGTGTTTATGTACATGCTAAGGGTAGTAGAGGGAAGTGCTTGAAGGAAAGTTAGGGGAGATGATAGTGGAAAGGTAGTTTTGGGCTAGAACTTAGAAGATGACACAGGTGTTTGAATTTTATGTAGAGGGAGCAGGGAGTTATTAAACATTTTTGAACAGAGGAATGATGTCACCTAGCTTTAGAAAAATGACTTATGTTTCTGTTATTTGAAATTTTAATAAGCATGTAGTACTTATACAATTAGCCAAAAAATGGTAAAGCCGAAATCATTGGTTAGGGTTCTTTTTGTCGTAAGTTTTTGACTTAAGTAGAAAAGGGAGAATTAAGGCCATTGGAATGTCTTATAAAATTTGAAGGCAGGGTTATAGCTAGACCTCAATATAGATCTAGAACCAGGAGCTAAAAAGCTGTCTCCTCTCCCTGCTTACTCTATTCTGTTACTCAAAGCACTCACAGGATTCTTTTTATTTTTTGTTTACTAGTCTAAGCCAGAGTTACAAAATGACTTTCCTCAGCTCTTATGTTCCAGCCACTGGGAGGGAGGAAAGGGAAGGGACTGCCTTGCTCATGGTTTTTGTTTCTCAGGGATAGGACTTTGATTTTATTGTGCTTAAAGATGAACTTACTTTTTACCACTTTATAGCTAGTGCCAATCAACTGTGGCCAGGAGAGTATAAATACACTGTGGGAATTTACTTCTTTAGATGAGAGGGTTAGTTAAGAGAGGTTAGGCAGAATCCCAAAGGTTGTTTATTACAGTTATGCACTTTGAATTTTTGCCATTGTTCAATCTACTGGTTGGAAGTTAGTAGAGAATTTTCATATTCTCTAATTAAATTTATAGAATATGAAAATTGTACAAACATTTCCCACAATAAGCTACAGAATGTATTTTAAGTTGAACCTTAACAAAACTGGTTACCCATTTGGGAACATGGGGTGTTACAGACTGAGGAGATAAGAGTATTGGGGTCCTAAAAATGTTCTATATTTTGTTCAGAGTAGTGATTACAAAGGTTTATGTATGTATCAGAATTCATCAAGATACGCTCACTTGATGGACGTAAGCAATACGTTGATTACTTCAATTTAAAAAGAAGTTCAGACAAAGTCGACTTGTTTATCTGCCCTGCCTTGTAATATAGATGCCCATATACCATTGTAAATCACTTAAGTTCTCTTTCACATTAGATTAGATACGTTTTTGATACACATTTATCTTTCACAGAATTTAAGTGTCTCAGAAATGAAACTATCATGGTGACATTTTAATACATGATATAAAAAAACTAATGGCTTTGATTTACCTTTTCCCCTGATTTAGGAGCTGTGACTGATGAGAATTAAAGGCCATGGATGAAGATGGGCTTGAATTACAACCACAAGAACCAAACTCATTTTTTGATGCAACAGGTATAACTGCTTGAATTGTTCCATTTCCCATCTACCAGATTTGGAATTGGTTATCACATCAATAAATTGCTAGAACTCTAACATTGATAATTCACACTTAGGTTATCTTGTTATCCTGTCAAAATTCATAGATGTTACAGTGAGCATATTATTATTACCCTCCTCAAAGAGGTGGCTCCTCAGAACCAACTCTCATATTCTTGTCAGTGACAGCAGTGATATCAAAACCTTAGTTTTATCTTCAGTTATGAAGATGATATCTTACCCAGTTATGTCCTGAATTCCTGTTGGTTCTCCCTTTAAAAATATTGCTTGTTAGCTTTGTTTGGACCTTTGTTTAAAAAAGGAAAAAGAAAAAATACTCTTTGTTTACATCTGCTCTTCTTCATCCTAGTGCCTACCACATAGACAGGCTCTTTTGTCTCATACTTAGTCTGGAATAACTTTTGCATTATTTTTCTTACCCTTAGTCTCTCTTATCTAGCCTGCTGATCAGAGTACTCATTGTAAAATAACATGTGGATCATGTCATTTCTCTGTTCTCCAATACCCAGCAGATAAAGAAGGTCCCCCATGTTGACACTGTCCTATTTTTATAACCCTCTCTCTTACAAGTTCCCAAAAGGAGACTTCTGTTTCGGGAAGATGGAGTCTTCACTCCCCAGAGTGTACAAGGAAGATTATACTCAGGAAATTCTAAAAAACAGGAAAAAAAAAAAAGTATTAGAAAAAATGTATTTCAAATTACCCATGGTTATAATTATATAATGTTGCAAAGTGGTTACACTTGTGTTTTGGGTTTTTTTGTTTGTTAGTTTTCAGATAGGGTCTTGTTCTGTCACCTAGGTTGGAGCACAGTGGCGCCATCTTGGTCCACTGCAACCCCTGCCTCCCAGGCTCCAGTGATCTCCTGCTCAGCTTCCCGAGTAACTAGGGCTACAGGTGTGTGCCACAATGCCTGGCTAATTTTTTTTTTTTGTGGGGGTAGAGATGGGGTTTTGCCATGTTGCCCAGGCTGTTTTTGAACCCCTGGGCTCATGTGATCTGCCTGCCTCAGCTTCTTATATAAGTATTGGGATTATAGGTGTGAGCCACCACGCTTGGCCTATACTTGGTTTTATAATATAAAAGGGGTTTGAGGCCAGATGAGGTGGCTCATGCCTGTAATACCGACACTTTGGGAGGCCGCAGTGGGTGGATCACTTGAGGCCAGGAGTTTAAGACCAACCTGGCCAACATACTGAAACCCTGTTTCTACTACAAATATAAAAAAATTAGCTGGGCATGGTGGTGCACACCTGTAATCCCAGCTACTTGGGAGACTGAGGCAGGAGAATTGCTTGAACCTGGGAGGCAGATGTTGCAGTGAGCTGAGATCATGCCACTGCATTCCAGTCTGGGTGATAGAGCAAGACTCTGTCTTGAAAGAGAAAAAAAAGGAAAAAAAATATAAAAGGATTTTATGTCACACCAGGTAGCTACCCTTATTAAAAATAAAATGTTAATAAGTTTTCCATTGGACTGTAAATGATCAGATTGTAGTATATTAAAGGAATAGCAATGAACTTTATCAGGAAATTAAATGTCAGTGATTTCAAATTTTCAAATTTTCTTTTTATTATCATTTTATTTTTCTTCTAGAGACAGAGTCTCACCCAGTTGCCTAGGCTAGAGCACGATGGCATGATCGTAGTTCATTGTAACCTCAAACTCCTGTGCTCAAGGGATCCTCCTATCTCAGCCTTCCAAGTAGCTCAGACTACAGGTGTGTGCTACCAAGCCCAGCTAATTTTATTTTGTGGAGTCGGGGGTCTTACTATGTTGCCCAGGCTGCTCTGGAACTCCTGGACTCAAGTGATCCTCTCGCCTTGGCCTCCCGTAGTGCTGAGATTACAGGTGTGAGCCACTGTGCTTGGCCAAATTTTAAAATTTTCTTTAGTCTCTAAATCCAGTGGGGATCTATGTGTGTGTTTCTTAACAACTTGGGATAGTCTTTTAACTCAGGTTTGGAAATCTCAATTTGATAATGATAAACATAAAGTTTGTAATTCTTTCTTCCTTGGAGCATGAAGTATAATTAATATACTTGAAGGAGGGACTAAACTCTTTGGAGAAAAATGTGCAGTGTTTGTTCACTTAATCTCGCCACGGGCAAGCCTAGGTCATGGGCTAAGCGGTAGATCAAAGGGTATTGCATTTTAGTCTTGATTAATAACACTTATGGTATTTATCTTTGAGCAAGTCACTTAATCTGCCAGGGCCTCTGTTTTCATATGTCATAATAATAATGGAACCTCTGATTACAGTTTTTGAGAACACTTCCCATACATTCCCATTTGATCATCACCACATTCCCATTTGATCATCCTACTATCTGTATGCATGGCAGATACTAATGTCCTCATTTTACTGATGAGGAAACTGAAACTCAGAGGTTGAATGACTTGCCCAAGGTCACAAAACTAATAAATCTCCTACCCTGCTGTACTCTCTGATTTAGATTATGGGTTTTTTTTTGGGTTTTGTTTTGTTTTTGAGATGGAGTCTCACTCTGTCGCCCAGACTGGAGTGCAGTGGCTGCGATCTCTGCTCACTGCAACCTCCGCCTCCCTGGTTCAAGTGATTCTCCTGTCTCAGCCTCCCGAGTAGCTGAGATTACTGGTGCAGATCACCATGCATGGCTAATTATTGTATTTTTAGTAGAGACAGAATTTTGCCATGTTGGCCAAACTGGCCTGAACTCTTGACCGCAAGTGTGGGAGCCTGCCTCAGCCTCCCACAGTGCTGGGATTACAGGCGTGAGCCACCGTCCCTGGCTGATTTACATTTTGTAACCAGTGCTCTTGCCACTAAATGTTTTTATCTTTATGTATGCAAAATGGAAATTAGTGATTTATTTCCTAATGATAACACTGAAAACAAATACAAGCATTTTGTAAAAGTTCTGTAGAAATTAAAGTGAACATATTCTTTTATTCATTTTCTTTTTTTGAGACGGAGTTTTGCTCTTGTTGCCTAGGCTGGAGTGCAATGGCGTGATCTTGGCTCACTGCAACCTCTGCCTCCCGTGTTCAAGCAGTTCTCTTGCCTCAGGCTCCCAAGTAGCTGGGATTACAGGCATTTGCTACCATGCCTGGCTAATTTTGTATTTTTAGTAGAGACGGGGTTTCTACATGTTGGTCAGGCTGGTCTCGAACTCCCAACCTCAGGTGATCCACCTGCCTCCGCCTCCCAAAGTGCTGGGATTATAGGCATGAGCCATCGCGCCTGGCCTAAAGTGAACATATTCTTTTTATTAGTTCTAGATGTAATTAAAATAGATATTAGTTGACTTTCTATAATTTTTAGTGTTCTTGAGCCTTTGGTTTTCCTTTTTTTTTGTAAATAGAGTCTCATTCTGTTGTCCAGGCTAGAGTGCAGTGGTGTAGTCGAGGCTCACTGCAACCTCCACCATCTGGGTTCCACCGATTCTCCTGCCTCAGCCCCCCGAGTAGCTGGGATTATAGGCATGTACCACCATGCCTGGCTAATTTTTGTATTTTTAGTAGAGATGGGGTTTCACCATGTTGGCCAGGCTGGTCTTGAACCCCTGACATCACTTGGCCTCCCAAAGTGCTGGTATTACAGGCATGAGCCGCTCTGCTGGGCCTGATCATTTTTGTTTGTTGATTAACCTATGTGTTTCTCTAAGGGCCTGTCCAGTGACACACAGTCATTGAGTTAGGCACCTGGTTGGACGCAGCCTGGTCTGAGTCAACCAGAGGCACTAATCTACTGAATAGCTATTTAGGTAAGGCTTTTGTAAAACTTTCTTTACTTTTCTCTAGAACAGAAACCAAGATATTTTATGTATTTTATCTTATATTTTTGAAAAGGATATATGATTTCTATTTCCATTTGTGACATTCATTCAGAATGATATTTTCTGAGCGCCATACACTGTGCAAACTGTGTGATCTTGGTGAAGTCATTTAATCTCACTGGGCTTCAATTGATTGAATCTTCTACCTTCATTCCTTAACTGCAAAATTGACTAGAGTAGGGTTTCCTATGTAACTGCCTTGAGAGTTGGTGTCTAGGGGGACGGAAGGAAGCTAGATGGAGGCGGTGTACCCTGCTGAAGTAGGGGCAGCTCCCACTGCAACTACTCTCACCCTCCACCACCCCAGCACAGCTGCACTTGTATTTATCCTATCTGTCCCCAGGGCCTCTTCAACCCAGTTGTCTTTCCTCCTCAACTGTGGCCTTTTGTCCCTTTTTAAATTTATCCTCTGATCCTCATATGTCCTAGATTCAGAGGATGATTTCTAAATTTCTGTAGCCATACATGGAGCATATTGGTGGTATATTGCACCAGAACAAAAAGGGAAGCATGTGAAGGGAGAAAGGAAAAAAACTAGAAGTAAAAGAAACACATAGGAGAGATGAAAAGAAGAACAAATGCGAGTTGAGGAGAGGGAGGTGGAGCAAAAAGGTAAAACACATATACTGAGGGAAAATAGTATATTTGTCACCTGAAGTTGCGTTACTTAATTTTTATAATCTTCCCTTAAGTACCTATGTATATGGGCTTTTTCTTTTTTTTTCCCCCCCCAGCAGAGTCTTGCTCTGTCACCCAGGCTGGAGTGCAGCAGTACCACCTCGGCTCACCGCAACCTCCACCTCCTGGGTTCAAGCAATTCTCCTGCTTCAGCCTCCCAGGAAGCTGGGATAGGCTTGCGCCACCACACCCGGGCTAATTTTTGTATTTTTAATAGAGATGGGGTTTCGCAGTGTTATCCAGACTGGTCTCAAACTCCTGGTTTCAAGTCATCTGCCCATCTTGGCTTCCCAGTGCTGAGAATACAGGTGTGAGCCATTGCACCTGGCTGTATATGGATTTTATTAGTGTGCCTAGAATTTTACTTTTGTCAATATAGTTCTTCTGTGACTGCCTCAATTGCTTTGTTCTCCTAATTTAAAAAAATCTATTCATTGATTTGGGATGATTGAAAAGTTCTTGTGTTAAAAACATCTTTCTAATATGATTCAAAAATAGATTCCCTCTTTATTTCTTTAATCTTTGTTAATGTTTAAGAAAACTGAGGAGCCAGTCTGTTTTCCCAGTAGAAATTAAGTAACATTTACATTAATTGTAGTCACGCATACTTACCTGAAATTTGTCATTTTAATTTTTATTTTTTTAAGGAGCTGATGGTACACACATGGATGGTGATCAAATTGTTGTGGAAGTACAAGAAACTGTTTTTGTTTCAGATGTTGTGGATTCAGACATAACTGTGCATAACTTTGTTCCTGATGACCCAGATTCTGTTGTAATCCAAGATGTTATTGAGGACGTTGTTATAGAAGATGTTCAGTGCCCAGATATCATGGAAGAAGCAGATGTATCTGAAACGGTCATCATTCCTGAGCAAGTGCTGGACTCAGATGTAACTGAAGAAGTTTCTTTAGCACATTGCACCGTCCCAGATGATGTTTTAGCTTCTGACATTACTTCAGCCTCAATGTCTATGCCAGAACACGTCTTGACGAGTGAATCTATACATGTGTCTGATGTTGGACATGTTGGACATGTTGAACATGTGGTTCATGATAGCGTAGTAGAAGCAGAAATTGTCACGGATCCTCTGACCACCGATGTAGTTTCAGAAGAAGTATTGGTAGCAGACTGTGCCTCTGAAGCAGTCATAGATGCCAATGGGATCCCTGTGGACCAGCAAGATGATGACAAAGGCAACTGCGAGGACTACCTTATGATTTCCTGTAAGTCTTGGGGTACAGTGATTGTCAAAGGTGTTTTCGAAGGCTGCCTTTCCTAATTTTTATCAGGGGTGAAATTTTTTTGATTTTAAATGTATATAAAACTAATCTCATAGACCTACCTGCATTGTGTTTTAGTTAGGAGGCTACAAGATAACTGAAAATTAAGTAAGGCCAGGTGTGGTGGCTCACGCCTGTATTCCCAGCACTTTGGGAGGCCGGGGTGGGTGGATCACCTGAGGTCAGGGGTTCGAGAGCAGCCTGGCTAACATGGTGAAACCCCATCTCTACTAAAAATACAAAAATTAGCCAGGTGTGGTGGCACATGCCTGTAGTCCCAGCTATTCAGGAGGCAGGAGAATCACTTGAACCCAGCAGGCAGAGGTTGCAATAAGCCGAGATTATGCCATTGTACTCTAGCCTGGGTGACAGAGCAAGACTTTGTCTTAGGGGGGAAAAAAAAAAGAAATGGTGCAGAGTAGAGTTGTTTCTATAGGAGGACACGAGGACAATGAGATTTCTTCAGTTTAGAAAGACAAAGGCTTGAGGCCAGGCATGGTGGCTCACGCCTATAATCCCAGCACTTTGGGAGGCAGAGGCAGGTGGATCACCTGAGGTCAGGAGTTTGAGATCAGCCTGGCCAACATGGTGAAACCCCCTCTCTATTAAAAATAAAAAAATTAGCTGGGTGTGATGGCGGGCACCTGTAATCCCAGCTACTCAGGAGGTTGAGGTAGGAGAATCACTTGAACCTGGGACTCGGAGGTTGCAGTGAGCCAAGATTGTGCCACTGCACTCCAGCCTGGGCGACAGGGCAGGACTCCTCAAAACAAAACAAAACAAAAATGCTGAACGGGAAAGAACTGACTGAACTTTGGAGTCATGGAGGATGTGATCAGGCTTTTATCAGCCTTTATTAGAATTATGAACCCTCTTGAAACCTAAAAGGACTTCAACTTGGGGGGAAAAAAAGAAGTCTAACCAAGCTACTTATATTCTTTTTGTTTATTTGTTTTGGAGACAGAGTCTTGCTCTGTCGTCCAGGCTGACGTGCAGTGGCGCGATCTTGGCTCACTGCAACCTCTGCCTCCTGAGTTCAGGTGATTCTTGTGCCTCAGCCTCCTGAGTAGCTGGGATTGTAGGTGCACACCACCATGCACAGCTAATTTTTTGTATTTTTAGTAGAGATGGGGTTTTGCCACGTTGCCCAGTATGGTCTCGAATTCCTGAGCTCAGGCAGTGTGCCTGCCTTGACCTCCTAAAGTGCGGGGATTACAGGTGTCAGACACTGTGCTGCTACTTATTTTCTTGAATATGGATACACAGTACTGTTTAGGTAATACTTATGTACGTATATGTAAAATACTATATAACAGATAACATGAAGAGTATGAAGCATGATTCCAAAACATGGTATCAAGTATAAAGTATTTTGAAGCACACCTTTAAATGTTTATCTTAGCATCAGCAAGGACAGCTGTTATCTTCTTACAACATATTTGTTGGTACCACTTTCAGAGATAAAATTCCAGGTTGGCTAGGCCACGGTTCTGACCCAGTATGGAAATTCTTATGCCTTAAGGAATTAAACTTCAAATATAAAGGATATAGACTCTTTATAAATTTTCAAAAATATTTGCTTTGCTTGAATACCTGTTTTAATACAGGAAGTTAATATAGCATTAATATATTGAAGTCCACCAGCATTTTAGGAAACTTCTTTGAGATTTTGAAACTCCTTTGAAAACTCCTTGAGATTTTGAAAAAGAATTCTTTGTGGAAAGAGGAAGAAAATGCCTTTTTTCAACACATGTTTATTGGACCCTTAATGTGTGAGACATTGTTGTAGGTAGCATAGATACAGAGATATGCTAAATAAATACATACATAAAACCATTATCCCTGGAGAGCTTATGATCTGCTGTGGGAGAGAAAGTTTGTAGTGTGATACAGAGGTGTGAATATACTGCCATGGAGACCGGATGGAGTAGCTGACCTTTGAAATCAAGGATGAATTCTAGTTTTACAGGGTGTCGGAGGGTATAGGTGGCAGAAAGACATTCCAGGCAAATAGTATAGTATGTTAAAAACAAAAAAAAGGTTCTGGCCTTCGCTGATATTGATGGGAACTTTAGGATATACTTAAAGATCTTGTGTACATTCTGTTTTATTCCTTAGAATAAATTCGTGGAAATAGAATTGGTAGATCAAAGGGTATACACATTTGCAAGTTTGGTTATGCTTCAAGTTTGGTTAAATTCCCTTGGTATTTTGCCTTAATATTCCCCTCACCAAGTTTATGGGAATGTTCATTTCCCCACACTCTAACCAATACAGAGTATTGTTTTTCTTTTTAGTTTTTGCCAGTATGATAGAGAAAAATAGGGTATCCTGTTTCAATTTCGAAATTATTTTAGGACGATAATCCTGGTATGTGCAGTAAGACTAAATCAGGGAGAGATTAGTAGTAGAGAACTGTTGAAATGATTCACATATGAGATGAATATCTAAAGTACATTAATAGTAAAGGGGACAGAGAGGTAGCTGCATTCAAGAGATTATGGATGAAATTTGATGATAGATTAAAGAGGCTAGGGGTGTGAGGAAGAAAGGTAATTTAAGGATGACTCTAAGTTTTCTACCTTGGGAGAGTGGGTGCCTGGTCATGCTGTTACCTGAAAGGAGGAGTAGGTTTGGTGGGGAGGGGCGGGGGCAGGGGGAAGATTTTTCACCTGTTACAGTTTGAGTTGCTTGCTGGTGGATGTTTTTTCTAGGCAGTTGAAAAGATGTGACTTTGGTGCTTTTGAGAGAGTTTGTGGCTAGAGGAAGAAATTTAGGATAATAAGAATGTAGGCAGTATCATGTATGGAAGTGGATGGTGGTCTCCAGAGCATGCTTGTAGAATATGAGTGTCAAGTATGGCTCCTATAGGTATTTAAGAAGTAGGCAGAAAAGAGTCCATGTAAAATGAGGTTTTAGGAAGAGAAGGAGGAGAAAAAGTGTTTTTAACACTGTTAAGGATAAAAAGTTTCTGCAAGTATCAGCCACTGAAGAGAAAGCAGGCTTTTTTGTTTGGCATTTAGGTCATTGGTATCTAAATTAGAGTGGGTTCAGTAAGGCATGGGCTAGTGGAGAGGAGATAGAAGAGATGAGCTAGGATGGATTGAGAAATTAGTGAAAGTAGGATTAGGCGAAACAGTTTGGATAAATTGCCATTTTGGTCAGCAAAGGGACTGAAGAGGCGGGAGTATAGCTTTTGATGGTTGCCTGGATGGCAAAAGTAAGTTGAACATGTTTATACACTTACAGGAAAAAAAAGAATCCCTGGACAGAGACAGCCTGAAGATAAAGAAAGGAAGGGCTAACAGATAGAGCAGGTTCCAGAGAAGGGGAAGGGACTGGGTGGGGTCCAGGGCTGTAGGGATGGCTATTAGGTGAGTGCAGGAGACGAAAAGTGACTCCCCTTCTCTGAGATGGGAAGGCAGTTAAGGATGAGGCCCCTTTCCAGCTACAGAATGTAAAAGGAGTGTTTGAATGTTGGGAGCTAATTTGTCTGTGAAGCAGGTTTATCTGCTCATACAGAAGGATTGCAGAGGTTGGGTGGAAAGCTGAAGGATAATGGGAAAGGGTTGAAAAGCTTTGGTCGTTTGGGGATAGGCCAATGTAGGAAGCCAAGAATTTATGAGATAGATTGCTGAACTGCATTGAGGGGCCAGCTGAGGTTGTAAGTACAATGCAGTATTTAGTATGAAAATGCTATTTTAGTTTATTTTGTTTTGAGATGGAGTCTCGCTCTGTTGCTCAGGCTAGAGTACAGTGGTGCGATCTCGGCTCACTGCAATCTCCGCCTTTTGGGTTCAAGTGATTCTTGTGCCTCAGCCTTCTGAGTAGCTGGGATTACAGGCCACCATGCACAGCTAATTTTTGTATTTTTTTGTAGAGACGGGGTTTCACCATGTTGTCCAGGCTGGTCTTGAACTCTTGACCTCAGGTGATCCACCCACCTCAGCCTCCCAAAGTGCTGGGATTACAACAGGCATGAGTCACTGCGCCCAGCTGAAATGCTATTTTAAAATGCAGGTTGAGTTTCCTTAATCCGAAAATCCAATATCTGACGTGCTCCAGAATCCAGAACTTTCTAAGTACAGGCGTGACACCACACGTGAAGAATTCCACACCTGACACTTGATTTCTGATTTTTGTATTTTTAGTAGAGACGGGGTTTTGCCATGTTGGCCAGGTTGGTCTCAAACTCTGGTCTCAAGCAGTCGATCTGCCTGCTTGAGGTAATTTTATACGATATGTTTTAAACAATTTTGTGCCTGAAATTTTGTTTGTTTCAGGCACAAAATTGTTTAAAACATATCGTATAAAATTACCTTCAGGCTATGTGTATAAGGTGTATATGAAACACAGATAAAATTTCATGTTTAGACTTGGGTTCCATCCCTAAGATAGCTCATTATGTATATGCAAATATTGCAAAATCCACAAAAGTCTGAAACACTTCTGGTCCGAGTATTTTGGATAAGGGGTACTCAGCCCTTACTACTGCCACATTTTCTATTACAAGACCGGGCAACCCGGAGCCAAGGCTAGAGAAAGCAGAGAGTTGAGTTCATCCCAGTTTATGAAGGGAGGAGGGTCTGCTGAAATACTGAAGAGGAGAAAGCACTCGCTTCTCCTTGACTTCTCTCTGTACTTTCTAACCTTTCTGTTTTCCTCAGCTTTTTTGCTAAGGAGTGAAATGCATGGTATTGGTTTGCCCTTTAATTGCACAGTATCTCTTGCCTTTACTTTCTACATTTTTAGAAAGTTCAGCCCTTCAAGGAAGTCATTGAAAAAAACCGAGAAGTTGCTTTAGTAACAATTGATTCAGCATATCAGCTTCTTGTAGTACAGAATTTCTAAGATAAGACATGTAAAATTTTACAGATTTGTAAAATTTTCATTAAAAATCTTATAGTCATCTTTAGGCCTTGGGTTTCTCCTAATTTATATAGATTTTAATATTCCTGAAAAAGTAAATACGGATGAACATAAATGGCTATCATTAGTTTATTTTAATATATGTTTTATGTACGTGTATATACTTAAATAATATAATTTCTCTCCTTTTAAATGAAACATATCCAAACTCAAAGAATGCAAAAATACATTTAAACAAATACGTACGCACATGAGCATTTGCTTGCACACACGTACTATTTCCCTATTTCAGTATAATGAAATGGTTGGATTGTTTTTAAATTGGGCTTAGAGGTGGTGGGCTTTAGTAGTGCCTCTGTCTTCTCTATTATTATTTTTGAGATGAAATCTTGCTCCGGAGTGCGGTGGTGCCGTCGTGGCTTACTACCACCTCTGCCTCCTGGGCTCAAGCAGTCTTTCCACCTCAGCCTCTCAAGTAGCTGGGGTAACAGGCATGCGCCACCACACCTGGCTAATTTTTGTATTTTTTGTAGAGATGAGGTTTTGCCGTGTTGCCCAGACTGGTCTTGAACCAGCCTGGGCTCAAGCAGTTCGCCTACTTCAGCCTCCCTAAATTCTGCAGTTACAGATGTGAGCCACCTTGCCTGGCCTATATAGGCACATTTGTACTCTTATTCCCCTCTACCTCAACATCTGCCCTTTCCCTTCAAAAGTAATGATTGTATTTTAAAATTTAATTTACTATTGGCTTCGGAATCAAACCAGCTGAACACTTTAGACTTAATTAACATTTCTCTTGACTGTGCCTCCCAGTAAAGATACTTAATGATGTTTTATTTTAATTAATTAATTCATTTATTTTTGAGACAGAGTTTTGCTCTGTTGCCTAGACTGGAGTGCAGTGGCACAATCTTGGTTCACTGCAACCTTTACCTCTCAGGTTGAAGTGATTCTCCTGCCTCAGCCTCTGGAGTAGCTGCGACTACAGGCACGTACCACCATGTCTGGCTAATTTTTGTATTTTTAGTAGAGGAGGGGTTTTGCCATGTTGGCCAGGCTGGTCTCAAACTCTGGCGTCAAGCGATCTGCCTACCTCGAGCTCCCAAAGTGCTGGGATTACAGGTGTGAGCCACCATGTCCGGCCTTAATGATGCATTTTAACTTAAAACCTGTATTGAGGTCAGGCGCAGGGACTCATGCCTGTAATCCCAACACTTTGGGAAGCTGAGGTGGGAGGGTCGCTTGAGGCCAGGAGTTCAGAGGTTACAGTAAGCCTTGATTGCATCACTGTATTCCAGCCTGGGTGACAGAACGAGACCCTGTTTCTTAAAAACCCCCTCCCAAGACCCCCTAAAATACCTATATTGATTTCAGAAGTTAAGGATTAACAAAGGTTTTGTTGTAAGTATGTAGAGGAACTATGGGCTGATTTATCGGTAGTCGACTTTAATGGTTTTTATAATATGATGAGAGATGGTAGTATCTCTGATTTCTTACATTTATTCAACACTTTATTTTTAGGTCAGAAATGTGGCCAGATGTGCAAGCACTCTCTTTTCTTTAAAAGTTTCATTATGTTATTGGATCTGAGTGTCTAATAAACAGCTTTTATAATGTCTTTAGTATCCATCTTGGCAGGTTTCTTACTTCTGCAGGTCTCATTTGAAATGATGATGGGCTAGGTAAAGTGGCTCACACCTGTAACCCCAGCATTTTGGGAGGCTGAGAGGGGAGGATCTCTTGAGGCTAAGGAGTTCGGGACCAGCTTGGGCAATGTGGCAAGACCCTGTCTCTACCAAAAAAAAAAAAAAAAAAAAAAAAAAGATTAGCTGGTGTGGTGGTGTATGCCTGTAGTCCCAGCTACTCAGGAAGCAGTCAGGAGGATCTCTTGAGCACAGGAGTTTGAGGTTGCTGTGGGCTGTAGTAATCATACGCTATACTTCAGCCTGTGTGAAAGAGTGAGACCCCATCTCTAAAAAATCCAAAAACAAAAAAACCCACACAAAATAACATTAAATAATGATGAAGCAGTCCTTATTCTTTATAATATCGTGGTTGTGTATATAGACACAAATGTTCATTGTCACATATAGCTACCTTTGAGGTTAGGATGACTGACTTCCTTACTCTTTGCAATCTAGATTTTATGATAGGCTTCTAAATTACATGTTTCTTGAGGACAGGAACCATTTACTGCGTCTTCGCTGCTTATATATCTTCCCCATCACACCATATGCGTATTAGGTATGAAATAAATATTTGTTGAATAAATGAATGTTATAGCTGAAGGTCTGTGTACATCATGCCTCATCCAAGGCATTAATGATACATTTCTTCCCTACTAGTAGCTATTGTCTCTTGATAACAATAAAAATAGGTAATAATAAACTTTCAGTAAATTATATCTGTGTGCCAGAATTGAAAATATGTTGTTAGTTTTTGAAATGAGATCTCAGTGTGTTTCCCAGGCATGCATGCATACATACATACATGCCTGTAGATGTATAGTGGGTAACTACAGGCCCAATCATAGTGCACTGCAGCCTCAACTAATAACTTGTCCAAGGTCACACCCAGTAGCATTAGGGTGAGGTTTTGAAACCAGTTATATTTTATTCCGAAGTGTCCTCTCTCTCTCTCTCTCTTTCTCTCTCTCTCTATGTATGTATATATGTGTGTATAATTTAATACTACAAAGCAGTGTAGAGTTCATGGTAAATAGTACTTATTGGTAGATGGGGGAGGCAAATAGAATTCCAAAGATAAATAAAATTTACAGTATTAATGAATACCAGATTTTAACAATGTTAAAAGATAATTTTTTGGGAGGGGGGGTTTAAACATTTTCTTATTTAACCCATTCCAGCAGAAGCTCAGACTGTTTCTAAACCCCATCCTGTTGTTTTTCTAAATGAAAAGTATTTTTTTTCAGATTTGTGTTTATATGAGAAAAAGGAATCCATATGTAAGCTATTATTATTCTCTTGCCACTGTTGATTTTTCTTGTGCCTTCATTTATTGAGAAAATATTTATCGATCAGCCTTAATGAGCTGTGAACCTCACTAGGGGTTGGAGATAAACAGCGAAGTCCCTGGCTTTTTATGAGTTCACAGTCTGGGAGGGAAGAGAAACAGAATACAGGCAATTTCAGTTGAGTATGAGAAGGTTTGACCAGACCACAGGAAGCTCTGTAGATTAAAAAAAAAGAAAAAAAGTATGAGAAGGTATATAAATAGATACACAAAGTACTTTAGAAGCACTAAAGGAGAAAATGGGGCTGGGTGCGGTAGCTCATGGCTGCAATCCCAGCACTTTCAGAGGCCGAGGTGGGCAGATCACGAGGTCAGGAGTTCGGGACCACTCTGACCAACATGCTGAAACCTCATCTCTACTGAAAATAGAAAAATTAGCTGAGTGTGGTGGCATGCACCTGTAATCCCAGCTACTCAGGAGGCTGAGTCAGGAGAATTGCTTGAACCTGGAAGGTGGAGGTTGTAGTGAGTCAAGATTGTGCCACTGTACTCCAGCCTAGGTGACAGAGTGAGACTCCATCTCCAAAAAAAAAAAAAGAAAACGGAAAATTTTTGGTACACTTGAGAGAGATAAATGCTACAAAAGCATTATAAGCTGAAATTCTATGGAAGCTCACTTGAAGAAACTGACCAAATTTATTTCATCTCCTATCATTTTCCTCCTTTCTGTATTTGAAGTAAATTCCACATATCATTTTTTTCCTAAATATTTCAGTATTCTCAAAGACAAGGATTTAAAAAATTTTTTCAAAACTTTAAAAAGTAATTTGAGATGAACTCAATCTGAAGGGTGTAGAAAATAAAATGTTCAGTAGGTGGCTGAGGAGGGAAGAAAGGCAGAGAGATGTGAGAGATTGTTGAGTGTTCAGAGACCTATTCTTTGGGTGCTAATAATGTCTGGTGAGGAGGGTGGAGGAAGTGGAGAGAAAGAAGACTGGCAAAATAGGACCCAAAGTGTAAAGGCTCTTGAACATAGAAGCCTGCTTTACGTTTTGGATGTGGGAAGCTGTTAAAGGATTTTAGGCAGATTAATAATAAATAACATGTTTAGATCTATAGTTTAGAAAGAGAATGGCAGTGTTCAGGGCAGATGCAAGGTAAGAGTGAAATCAGAAACGAAAAGTACATTTTGAAAGGTTATTGTGGTGGTCCAGGTAAGAAACAGATGATAATAGTTTGAAATAAGGTTTTATCAGTAGAAATTAGCAGAAACTGATTCATCACACATTTAGGAGGTAGAATTTGGATTAAATTTAGGGTTGAGAAAGGGGAGGGTTTGTAGCTCACTTCTTGGTTTCCGGTCTATGCAGCTGGGTACATGACAAAACTGGTAGAAGAGGAGCAAATGGATATGCTAAAGAGTTACTGACAGGGTTGCTGCATACAAATACACTGTAAAGGGACCCCTGCACCTGTGGAATGAGGTGGCCCTGGTTTGCCCTGGCTATCCAGTTTAGGTATTTTGACCAGTCGTTCTAATGAAGCATGACTTTGGTCACAGTAGACATCCAATAAAACGTGGTTCAGGGAGCGAATAAATATATAAAGTCCAAGCCCCTATGTTTAATATATAAACCCTGGGGGCCAACACAATCTGATAGTTTATTGGTTGATTCTAGGGACTGTTAGCGTACAAGAGATAGTAAGAGATTTACTCTTTCCTTCCATGGGCTAATTATTGGCTAGGTATGTATTTTACCATTAGTTTTATGTATGTACCCTACCATATGTTTTTTAAACCAGGGAGCAAATAAGTACGTAAAGTTCAAACCCCTGTGTTTAATGTATAAACTCTGAGGGTCGACACAATCTTGTTGTTTATTGATTGATTCTAGGGACTATTAGAATAGAAGAGATAGTAAAATATTTACTCCTTTGTTTCATGGGCTAATTACATAAAAAATAATGTATTTTATCATTATTTTTATGTATGTACCCTACCAGTTCTTTTTTAAAAAACCATTTGATAAAACACAGGATAAAAATTTGGATTTTGAAAAATTGTTATTTACTGAACTAAGGATAGTTTGGAGAAAGTGTATTAAACATTTTTAAAATTTATTTCATTATTTAAAATTTTTTTTAAGTTGCCAAATAAAAGTTATATATATTTATGGTGCACAACATGATGTTTTGAAATATGTATGTATTGTGAAAAGGGTAAGTGGAGCTAATTAACGTATGTTACCTCACATTCTTATTTTTTTGTGGTGAGAACACTTAAAATCTAGTCTCAGTGATTTTTTAAGTATATAGTACATTGTTATTAACTATAGTCACTTTGAACATCTTTTTAAAGCTTTTTCGGATGAAATTTGAAAAGAGGTTTATTTTAATCTAAAATTGTGTCTTTAGACACTGAAATTTATTTAGAAATCAACACTAAAATTAATGACTTAAGAGTTTTCAGTATAATGTTCAATCTAGGTGTTGGCTAGCTTTGTAACAAGAATAAAGCAGGCAAATAAGGCAAAGATGTTTTAGTTTCTCGCTTCTCCTGCCAAAAATAAGGATGGGAAAAGGTCTCTATTTTGAAAGCATTACAAGCAATTGGAGCTTCACACTGGCCTTCTGGTTAATATTTACTGTTTATCTCCTGAGACCTAGACAAAAAAATGTCACCTTACCCTTTGAACGGAATACGATTACTTTGTGAGGTAATGGGTTTGAGGAGGGAAGAGCAAAGGAGAGAGGGAGAGAGAACATGCCTCTCCTCACCTATTTTAGAGAAACAACATCTGGTATATGGAAACAGCGCCTGCAGCTGAGTCAGACAGCCTTTGATTTGGATACCAGCTCTGCTACTCATTAGCTGAATGAATTTCCAGCAAGTTAACTAACCTTTTTGTTTTAGCTTCCTTGTTTGTGAAATGGCAGTAATATCGCTTGACTTTTAGGGTTATTGTGAGAATGAGAGATCCTGTCAATCACTGCTAGCCATTGCTGTCATTATCATCCACACAGAGGCATCAGTCAGTGGCATCCATTGGGCTAGCAAGGCTCCATCTAGACTAGCTTCATTATGACCTTTCTGTTGTCCCATCAGGGAATTCTTGGGTAAAGGCAGGTACAGAGTGGGATTGTGACAGTCATTCCTTTCTTTTCCCTCTGAATGTTTAGTATTAAGAAATCGGTTATTGTTTTACTAGTTTTAGACCAATTCACTGCAATTCAGCAACTATTTTTCATTACTTATGTGATACCACACTACACATCACTCAAACTTAGGACAGGGACCTGAATGGCGCTGTTCCTTTAATTCCTTGTCTACAGAATGAGGCTAATTTCATTAAACCTTTAAACTGCTCCAGGAAAGTTTCAAGAATTAAAGGAGATGAGATCGTACCCAATTCTTTGAAGTCTTTTATAGGCTATATACTAAAGTGGAATTGTAACCCCAGAAAGAGGGTTCCTGACGAGGAAGTGAAGAGAGGAAGGTCTAAGAATGAAATTTAAATGTATTTATCTGCTAAAGCATTTGCCTTCCTGACAGAATACTTCCTGCAAGTTACTCAGTCTTTTAGGTGCTCTGTTTTCACATACGTCAAGTAGAGATAAAACATCTAAGTTCTGGGGTTGTTGTCACTGATTTCATAATATAGGGAAACTACTTACCATAGTGCCTGGGACATACTAGTTGCTTAGATATCCTTTTAGGAGGAGATACCCATCTTTGATATCTTCATTGGGTATTTTTTTTTGAGATGGAGTCTTCCTCTGTCTCCCAGGCTGGAGTGCAGTGGTGCGATCTTGACTCACTGTAGCCTCCACCTGCTGGGTTCAAGTGATCCTCCTACCTCAGCCTCCAGAGTAGGTGGGATTACAGGTGTGCACCACCACACCCAGCTAATTTTTGTATTTTTAATAGAGATGGGGTTTTGCCATGTTGGCCAGGCTGGTCTCAAACTCCTGATCTCAGGTGACCAGCCCATCTTGGCCCCAAAGTGCTGAGATTACAGGTGTGAGTCACTGCTCCCAGCCTTCATTGGGTATTAAATAGCCAGCCATACAGGGACCCTGACGATGTTGAATAATATCAAGTCTATTATACAGGTTTTTTTTTTTTTTTTTTTTTTGTATTTTGGG
This sequence comes from Callithrix jacchus, assembly GCF_049354715.1. Classification (NCBI taxonomy): domain Eukaryota; kingdom Metazoa; phylum Chordata; class Mammalia; order Primates; family Cebidae; genus Callithrix; species Callithrix jacchus. The sequence goes on from NC_133524.1 coordinate 24,926,079, forward strand.
GTTAGAGGTTTTAAAAACATTCTGGTAATTAGGTAGTAAGACTATTAGACTTGCCAGAGTAAGTTAGAATAGGCTCATTGTTCACAGAACCTAATTCTCTTAGCAATCATGAGGTATATGGTAAGGAAAGGCCTGGTTTCCCTCCTTGACATCAGTCCCAATTGTGTGTCACAAGTCCCAACAAGTGTGAATCTTGTTAAACCTTTAGAAAAGATTCGTGTATTCAGACTGCGCCTTGAGGTAACTTATTTAGGAAGTAAAATAATCTTCATTTTTCTCTCAAATTAGCCTGTTTAAAGATTTATCAGGTATCTGGGAGGCTGGGATTTAGTGAATGTGTGTCTACCTTATGAGTATTGGCCATAGGTTTATCAACTTCAAGTTTAATTAGAGTTTGAGACTGATTGTGTCCTCATGGCATGGATTTTCTCTCTTGTTTGTTCCTCTTAGATAACATCAGTTGTTCTCAAGACCAGCACAAGATCTTTTCAATCTTTATTGAAATGTGGCAGTCAGAGTTGCGCTGTTAAGATTTTGAGGCCTGGCACAATGGCTCACACATGTAATCCCAACGTTTGTGGAGGCTGAGGCAGAGGATCACTTGAGCCCAGGAGTTCAAACTAGGCTTCACAACATAGGGAGACCCCATGTCTAGAAAAAATTAAAAAAAAAAAAAAAAGCCCGGTGTGGTTGGCACATGCCTGTGGTCCCGGCTACCCAGAAGGCTGAGGTGGGAGGATTGCTTGAGCCCAGAAGGTCAAGGCCCCAGTGAGCACTGCATTCCAGCCTGGGTGACAGAGCAAGATACTGTCAAAAAAAAAGATTTTATTTGAGCTTATTTTAATGACCATGTTTAATGACTTCTCTTTTTTGGGTTTAAGAGATGATTTCTTATCTTTCAGGTCTTGTTGTTGTTGTTTCTTTTATACTTCCAAAGGCTTAGTACTTCCATGTTACTCCCTTTTAGTGTCACTAGCAGACAGTAGTATATCGTTTTAAAAACGTAAAAGCAAATGGACCATTGAAAACATGTTCACACAAAAAGTTCTGCACAAACATTCATAGCAGTATTATTCACATTAGCCAAAAAGTGGGCAACCCAAATGTTCGTCAGCTGATGAATGGATAACTAAAATGTGGTATATCCATACAACGGGATATCATTCAGTCATAAAAAGGAGTTGAGATTTGTTGAATGCTGCAATATGGATGAACCTTGAAAACATGCTTAGTGAAAGAAACCAGGCACAAAAACCACATGTTGTATGATTCCATCTATATGAAATATCTAGAGGAGGCAGATTCATAGGAGATGGGGGGAGGAATGAATTGGGCCTGACTGCTAGTGGGTATGGTGTTTCTTTATGGGGAATTAGAAGGTAGTGATGGTTGTACCACAGAGAATGTGCTAAAAATCACTTAATTGTACACTTTAAAATGGAGAATTTTATGTTATGTAAACTGTATCTCAATAATAATCGTAAAAGCCAAATGGGCCAAGGAACAATTCCCTAGAGTCTTTATTATTAGCTTTTCTATTTACTAAAGGCCCCGAATTAGCTTTTCCTCTTTAAGAAATTACTTTTTTCAATAAAATATCTTCTAGTAACATGAGGGATGTTTAAAAAGGAGAGGCGATAGTTGTGGAATTATGCCAAAAGCTTTTTATTTAGTTTTAAAAATCACTATTTTTAAATTGTGATAAAATACACATAAAAGTTGCCATCTTAACCATTTTTTAAGTATACAGTTCAGTGGCATTAAGTGCATTCACACTGTTGTGCAATGATCACTAGCATCCATCTCCAGAACTCTTTTCATCTTGTAAAACCAACTCCATACCCATTAAACACTAATTCCCTGATCCCCTCTTCCTCAGCCCCTGGCAGCCATCCTTCTACTTTCTGTCTCTGATGAATTCGACTACCCTGGCTACCTCTTATAAGTGGAATCCCAAAGTGTTGTTGGGATTACAGGTGTGAGCCACTGTGTTTGGCTGTAGACTTTTTTTTTTTTTTTAATGCATTGTATTTTCACACAGGGGAGCCCTTTGAATCTAGAAATTTCCTCTAATAGTAGCCACTAGCCACATATGTGGCTAAAGTTGTTTAAATGAATTAAAGTTAAACATACAGTTCCTACATTGCACCAGCCACATTTCAAGTACTTAATAGCTACATGTGGCTGGTGCAGAGCATTCTTTCATCAAAGAAAATTCTGTTGGTTAGCACTGGTCTGCAGGCTCAGTGAAATTGCAAACACACTATGATGTCTTTTTAAAAACTCAAGACAGGCCAGGTGTGGTGGCTAACACCTGTAATCCCAGCACTGTAGGAGATGGAGGTGGAAGGATTGCTTAGGGCCAGGAGTTTGAGACCAGCCTGGGCAACACAGTGAGATCCCATTTCTACCCTTCCCCCCCAAAAAATTAAAAAGACATACAGCGGTTCAAATAATGTATTACAAGGCAATAGGGGCAGTTAGAGTATAAACTGACAAAATTCAGAAAGAAGCTGAAGGAAAAAAATGTGATCAAGGTAAAAGCAACCATTGAAGCAACAATAATAAAAAAATGTATCTTACCATATAGCCAAGGACAGAGGAGTGGGCTTTAGGAAATCACAAAATGAAATCGTAAGAAAATAAAGTTGCAAAAATGATTATGGAGAAGGATAGATACAGAGACAGATAAAGGACCCAAACACAAGTGAAATTCCAGAAGAGAACAACTAATGAACTAGAAAAATATTTATAATGGAAAAACATTTTCCTGAAATAAAGATTAGAATCTTTCTTGTTCCAAGAAATTATCAAAATGAAAAAACAAATAATAATCATTGTGTTATTTAGTGAACTTTAAGGATCAAGAATTATAGGCATAATAGATATGCTCAATACTAGGATACAATGGAATAATGTCTGCAAAGTTCTGAGGAAATTGTAACCTAAGAGTTTTATACTTAACCAATTCAGTCTTCAAATAAAGGCCATGGACCAACATTTTCAAGTATTCAGGAGTTCAAGGACTGTAGCACCCATTGACCTTTCTTGACAGGGATGGAGGAACTATTTGGTATTGAATCTAGTAGACTAAAGGATCAATCAATAGACGGAACCGTAGAATGGAGAAACTGTGATTTAAAAAAACTAGAAATGAGCATTGAATTCATTTAATATAAAACTAAAATATTTGGGGAAGTGGAGAAGTAGAAATGTTAACTTCCACGTCTTTCACAGTAAAGTGACAGTAGATACTGGCTCAAAAACTTATTTGTGTATTACAGGCAAAATATGGATGCTTTTATAATATTTTTTATTATTTTTTAAAGCAGGGTCTTGCTGTGTTGCCCAGGCTGGAGTGCAGTGGCATGATCATGACTCACTAGTGTAGCCTTGACCTCCTGGACTGAAGTGATCCTCCTACCTCAGTCTCCTGAGGAGCTAGGACCACAGCCCCATACCAACATGCCTGGCTAATTCAAAAATTCTTTTAGAGATGGTCTCACTGTGTTACCCAGGCTGAAGCAATCCTCCCGCCTTCGCCTCCCAAAGTGTTGTGATTATAAGTGTGAGCCACTGCACCTCGCTTTTTTTTTAAAGAGGGTTAAGAACTAATACCTTAATGACCAAACATTTATGAAGATTAGCATTCATATATTTAATAAATGAATGTTGCGTGCTTACTTTATATGCTGGGCATTCTTGTAGGTACTTGGGATATATTAGTGAACAAAACACAGGGAAGTTTCTTTTCCTGTTAAACATTACATTCTGGCAGAGGTACACAGACATAGATGAGTGATACAGTATATCATAAGGTGATACAGACTTAAGGAGGTAAAATGCAATATAAGGGGGATTTGGGTTACAAGTATGGTCAGGGTTTTGCTGAGAAGGTAACATTTGAGCAGAAACTTACTTTTGAAACATCTGTTAGACATCAAAGAGGAGATACATGTACAAATCTGAGTTATGGAAACAGGTCTAGAGTGGAGATGTAAATTTGGGAGTTATTGGTACATAGATGAAATTGAAGTCATGAGACGGAGTGAGATAACCAAAGGAGTGATTGTAGACTAAGACTGAGGACTAAGTTCTGGAGTTTGCAGCACGAGGCGGTAAGAGGAGGCTTCAGCAAAGAGAGAGAAGGCAGCTTCCCTGTGTTTTGTTCACTATTGTATCCCAAGTGCCACATCACTGCCCAGCATATAGAGTAAGCACTGAATGCTGATCTTCAAGTAAATGTTTGGTCATTAAGGTATTAGTGAGGTGAGAGGAAACCAAGAGGTTGGGTCATGGGAGCCAAGTGAGGAAAGTGAATCACAGAGTGAGCATCTGTCAGATGCTTCCTCTGCAAGTCACATAAGGGCCAAGAATTGGTCATAGGTGATTATTTATTTATTTATTTATTTATTATTTTTTGAGACGGTGTTTCATGCTTTCACCCAGGCTGTAGTGCAGTGGTGCCTTCTCGGCTCACTATAACCTCCGGCTTCAAGCAATTCTCCTGCCTCAGCCTCCCAAGTAGCTGGGATTACAGGCATGTGCCACCACACCCGGCTAATTTTTGTATTATTTTTAGTAGAGACAGACAGGGTTTCACCATGTTGGCCAGGCTGGTCTTGAACTCCTGACCTTGTGATCCGCCCGCCTCGGCCTCCCAAAGTGCTGGGATTACAGACGTGAGCCACCGTGCCCGGCCTTTTTTTTTTTTTTTTTTTTTTAAGAGCAAAAAGAAACATAAAGGAATGGAAATAAAAATGTACTCTTTAAGTTTGGGGCACATAGAGTCTATGGAAACTACTGGGAGGGACAGGACAGAGGCAGTTTGGCCAGAGGTTGGTTGCTAAACTGTGTAGTTTGTATTTTACTTGGTAGGAAATGGGGCACCCTTCTGTGCTAGAGAATAAGGTGACTGGATCTTTGCTTTAGGAAGGCTGAAAGAGAGCGGTGTCTAGAGGTGTTCTGTGGGAAATCTAGGGAGGGGGAAATCAACTAAAAGCCATTATTTTGTTCCTTAGGGAAGGCAAATAAACTTTACAACTTGATCTTGAGAGATTAGGCAATTACTATGTTTTTTATTATGTATATCTTTTATTATGTTAATTTAGACAAAATGCAGTTCCAGTGCAAATACTGTATTTATGTAATTTAGAAACATATATAGTATTAAACATGTAGTATTTAAAAATTATATATAAATAAAAATGTGATGGCGTGATCATAGCTCACTACAGTCCCTGTCTCCTGGGCTCAATCAATCCTCCCACTTTAGCTTCCCAAGCAGCTGGGACTACAGGTGCGCGCCACCATGCCTGGCTAATTTTTGTACTTTTTTGTAGAGACGGGGTTTCACCATATTGTCCAGGCTGGTCTTGAACTACTGAGCTTAAGCAATCCACCTGCCTTGGCTTCCTAAAGTGTTGGGATTACAGATGTAAGCCACTAAGCCCAGCTATATACATTTTTTATTTTGGCAAAATTATAATGAAATTTGCCTGGAAGTTTAGAGAGGTGAGAATAAGAAAACAGTATTTCCTATTTCATAGAGTTGTTGTGAAGAGTAAATGTATGCTTTAAAGGCTTAGCTTTGTGCTTGGTGTGTGATACGTGATCAGTAAATGTTTGTTCTCACTGTCCATCATGACCACCATCATTGCTTACTGTATAGGTTTGCTGTGAAATGATGTTCTCCATGTAAGAATGAGTTCAGTTCTGCTAGTTTTTTCATTAGATTAACATTCCTTTAACAGTTTACTTGAAATGGGGTGTCTCTCCCTGCCCCCTGTAAGTTTTCTTTATTAAAAACTACTAGGTTTTCTGAAATCTTAATGAACTAGATACCTCAGTATCTCCTAGCATTGCATGTAATCATCTCCTAATTTTCAGTCTTTAGAGGGGTTTTACTGAAGCTTCCTTGAAGCATTATAATATATACCTGTATTTTACTATAGTACACTCCTACTAATGAGATAGTTGATAAGTTAAATTTTCAGTTTTGAGATTTAAAATGTTAGGTGAAATATAAAGATTATTTTATTTATTTATTTATTTATTTTGAGACGGAGTTTCGCTGTTGTTACCCAGGCTGGAGTGCAATGGCGCGATCTCGGCTCACCGCAACCTCCGCCTCCTGGGTTCAAGCAAGTCTCCTGCCTCAGCCTCCCGAGTAGCTGGGACTACAGGCGCGCACCACCCATGCCCAGCTAATTTTTTGTATTTTTAGTAGAGACGGGGTTTCATCTTGTTGACCGGGATGGTCTCGATCTCTTGACCTCGTGATCCACCTGCCTCGGCCTCCCAAAGTGCTCGGATTATAGGCATGAGCCACCGCGCCCAGCCTAATATAAAGATTATTATATAAAGCTTGAAGAAACTATATGATGCCAATATTACTTTTTCAAAAAGAATAGAAAAAGATGGGAGAGAAGTTTACTAACATGATGGAATTTCTGCTTGGTGGGATTATTGATAATTAACTTTTAATACTAAATTTTACACAGTAAACATACATTTCTTTAAAAATCAGAAGATGAAGATAAAGGTCTGAGTTCTAAAGACAGGCACCTCACTTTCTCTTCCACCTATCAGAATTGCTCACTGACTTTGAGCAAATCACATGCCATTTCAGAGCTTGTATTTCTTTACCTGGAAAAGATGAGAATCAAATGAAATTTAAAAATGTAAAAATGCAAAGGAAATTGCAAAATGCCATGCAAAGGGTAGTTATTATTAGAAGTAGTCTTAATTTCCAGAAATTATGCTCTTCTGTTTTGGAGAGGCCTTATTCTAAAGCTCTGGTTCTTTATTATTACATTAGGAGAAGGTACTTATGCAGGAATCATAGGTACAATGACTCAATTTTATCAAAGCCGTCTTTGTTTTTAGAAATTCATTTTTAATAGTGGTAGCTTTAAAATTACAGTGAAATTTTGAGTACTTAACAGGACCATCAAAGTGTCTTTTTTAAAGATAAATCATTCCTGTAACGTTTCATATTCAGAATAATTTTGTAGATTGAGTTAGTGGAGTAAATTTTCAAAGTGAAAATCTGAAGGTGAATTATACTTACGTAATAGAATAGCTTTGCAACCAGGTAAGCTCATATATTTGGAATATGTTTTCCCACACATTTGTGAAAGCAAACAAAGGTCTTTTACTTCAAGTTACAGGTAAAACCATGACATTTTGGAAGCTCTAAAATGATTGGATTTTCTAGTCATCAGAGGTTTAATCTGAAGGGTACAAACTGACATGCAGAAACAATAAGCCTGGCCATGTTCTTTGTAAACACAAGGACATTGGATTTTCCAGCACTTGTTAGAATCAGTTTTGACAAACCTTGTCAAAAGAGGCGAGCTTTATCAACAGTATCAAACTGTTTAGAGTTGAGTTCTCCGAAGTTGTTGTAGATTTATTCTGCACTCTTCTGCCCGGTTTGGTGATAACTTTATCCCTCCATTGCTAGCTCAGTTTGAAATTCCAAACCACCTTTAAGGAAATAACCTTAGCCCAGTTAGCTGGGTATGGCATAAAAATAGCTTTGAAAAAGGGTAAGTACACATCAGTCCAGAAGTAAGAACATTAATGCTGACTCTTTCCCCCTACAAATCATTTTTATAAAGCATAATCAAGATACTTTGGATAGTTACGTTCAGCGTTTAGACAACCTGTAGTTGTTTTTTAACTGCAAAGAGTTTAACCAGTTGGACTCTTTGAACCTTCATATTGTTAAGCTTGTCTTGGATCACTCATTTTCTCTAGTTTCTCAAGGTCTTAACCCAGTCTGCTGTTCTCTCACTAATTACCCAAGTTCTTGCCTCCTGTTTCGTATCTATGACTGAAGCCACCAGCCATAAACTGACGCTTTCTGCATTACCACCTTCCCTGCTTCCCTAAACATAGCATAGCTACATTCTCATTCAAGTCTCAGAAGGGTAGCATGTTTCTCCTCCTATTTAAGGAAAATTCCTTCATCTTTGCTCCAGTGTCATTCATCCCCTTTCCTCTGAGATCTGGATCTCAAAATTTCATCATGTCCTCTAGCTTCAGCCTCTCACTTTCTAATCTGTTTTCTCCCACAGACAGAGCATGCTTGTGTATTTTTATCTATTAATACTAAACAGAAAAGTCCTTGACCCTGCAACCCATTCTAGTTATTAACCCTTTGTTTGCCTTTTTAAAACTAGACTTGAAGAAACTCACATGTTCCATTGACTCCTCAACCCACTCTAGTCTGACCCCATACAGCCTTCACTCCACCAATTTCCATCAAGAACATCAACCTCAGGCTACTAGAGTGGACATTCCTCTTCCATGTTCCTTCTTGATTTGTGTGGTGCTGCATTATTGCTGTGGGCCTTACTAGGGTTCCTGCATTTCCTTCATGCCCTTCTACCCTCTCCAGCTTTCCCTTCTCTGGTTTCTTTGTGAATTATTCTTGCCCCTCCCTTAAACTGTGGCATTCCCGGGACTCTGTCCTCACACTGCAGATTCTCACTGCATGATGGCAAGGCTTAGTTAACACAGTTGAGGGCTCCCCAAACTGTGTCAGCCTCCCACTTTCAGACTTGAATATTAAACAGCTGGCTTCACATCTCATTCATTCAGTGAATTGTTGATTCATCAATATTCTGAGCATCTACTGTCACCAGACTGGGTCTTAAAAGACTGAGTAATGAAAATACAGATTCTGCTGTGTCAGTGGGAAAGATGGGGAGGAAAATCAGACAGTGGCCACACAGTGAATCATGTATTCCGAGAGAAGCAAGCAAGCAAAGGGTGCCATGAGCACAATGTGATAGTGACAAGCGCTGGCTCTGAGGGCTTTTCAGCATGTTATCCTTGGGATCTTAAGTTAATTAATCAAACATGTAGGAAGAGAGATCCTTTTCCTCATTTCTCTCACATTTCTTACCCCAGTCACTCAGTCACCTAAATTAAAAACACCCAGTTAGCCTTGGCTCCTTTGTCATGTTGGGTTTTCAGTCAGACACCAAGTTCTACTCATTTTAGTCCCAAGATAGGCCCCAAGTCCAGCCCACTCCCCCAGTTGTACTACCTCTGTCCTGATTCAAAGCGTCGTCATTACCTGCATTAGTGTAGTAGACTTAAGTCAGCTTCATGTTTTGATCTCTTTGGATCTACTTTTCCAAGACCAGCAAAATGGGCATCTGACTTAGTCACTGCTCTGCCTGAAAGTCTTCCAATCCCTGCAGCAGATGTTCTCCTGCCTGTCAGAGTCCCAGAGGCATGGCGCCCCTAAATCTGTCCATATATATCAGGTCCCAGCCCTGCAGATTCTGATTCTGTAGAGCTGCTGGACTGGATGCTTTGTTTTTAAATTCCCTAAGAGATTTTGACACCTGACCAGATTGAGACCCTTGGCCTGCGAGGATAAAGTCTGAGCCCCTCTGCTTGTGCACCAGGCCCTTCATGACCTGGTTTCAGCTCTGCAGTCAACTGCATTTCCTGCCATGCCTTGTGACACACTTTTCCCTCACATTGCAGCAATATTGAACCATGCATTCCCTTACCATCATGCCATTTTGTGTCTCCCTGCATTTGTCCCTTTACCTGAATTAAGTGCCCTTCTCTTTATCCCATCCTGAGTGAGGTATCGTTCCTTTGTTCCCATGGCAGCGATCAGTGCACAATGATGTTTGCCAGACTTCTCTCATTCTCTTTTATTTTCTGTATCAATTTATTAAAGGTTGCATTAGAGGGTTCAACTTTAATGTCATCTTATAATGTACATAATATGCAAGGTTTTGCTTTTTTCTCATAAATGACCTTCATTTGAATTTAAAGTATGTAAGGAAAAGTATAATTTATCAACAAGTACATTTTTAAGTGACTTATTTGGTTTTGAAACTGAAGGTATATTAAAATCTCGTTTGCTGATTAATGATGTCAAAAATAGACCAAAACAACAACTGCTGTCAGTGGCCCAGAGTTTGGGATTCTTTTTTTTTTTTTTTTTGAGACGGAGTTTCGCTCTCGTGACCCAGGCTGGAGTGCAATGGTGCAATCTTGGCTCACCGCAACCTCCGCCTCCTGGGTTCAGGCAATTCTCCTGCCTCAGCCTCCCGAGTAGCTGGGATTACAGGCACGCGCCACCATTTTTTGTATTTTTAGTAGAGATGGGGTCTCACTATGTTGACAAGATGGTCTCGATCTCTTGACCTCGTGATCCACCCGCCTCGGCCTCCCAAAGTGCTGGGATTACAGGCTTGAGCCACCGCGCCTGGCCGAGTTTGGGATTCTTAAACTTTGCATATGAAGCAAGCTGATTAAATTTTATAATTTTTATGTTTTCACATGACAAAGGTTTGGGGATGCCATTTTCAACCTTTCTTTGCAAGTAATTTGTTTGGGATCTGGATGGTCTTATTTCTCAATAAGTCAGAAGTTAAGTTGATAAATTGTCACTGTATTTTTGCCATTTTTTTTTTGAGACAGAGTCTCACTCTGTTGCCCAGGCTGGAGTGCAGTGGCTCAATCTTGGCTCACTGCAACTTCTGCCTCCCGGGTTCAAACGATTCTCCTGCCTTAGCCTCCTGAGTAGCTGGGATTACAGGCACGTGCCTCCACGCCTGGCTAATTTTTCTATGTTTAGTAGAGATGGGGTTTCACCATGTTGGTCAGACTGGTCTCTAACTCCTGACCTCATGATCCGAGCATCTCGGCCTCCCAAAGTGCTGGGATTACAGGCGTGAGCCACTGTGCCCAGCCGTATTTTTGCTTTTTAATGTTGGCTTTTGAGATACTAGATTCATCTTGATGTTCTGTGTAAGAATTTTGATTAGGTAAACACAACTTTTGGATCTGATAGAGATTTCGACAGGACTTGGCAGAAGTATCATTTCGAAGATGTCAGAATTTGAGTTCTGTCTTGATATAACAGGTGTAAATTACACAAGGGATGACTGAATTTTAAAAGTTAATAGTGGTCAGAACTACCACCACCTAGCTGTGGTTGCAATACTGCTTATGCCTGCTTGAGTCATGAGCACATTCATTTGATTTCCATGAAAAGAAAGCATGTTTAAATTGTTATACTATTTTTTTGATTTTTCAAAAATCACAGTTGGCCTCTACCAATTTAAACCCTATGCTCCAAGTTCCAGAAGTTGACGAGTCCTGATTGGGGCTAACATAGTTTGAGATATGAATCGTGTGACTCCAGATAAGTTACCCAACCTTTCTAAACTTCAGTTTGCTCTACTGTAAAATGTAGAGAATATTGTACCACCTGCCTCAGAGGGTTGTAAGTATTGAATAGTACTTACCATAATCATTCAATAAGTGGTAGCTGCATTGTTATTACTGCATTTAAAGATAGCTGTTGTCTACTTTCCCACGAGACTAAACTTCTGGAGCCCTTGACTTTCATGTTTGCATCTTCAGTACCTAGCCTAGAGTCTAATATAGTTGTGATTCACTGATTGTTGAACTGAATAAAACATTAATGTCCATCCAAAAGGAAAACAGATATATCTGGCAGAGGAACACCAGAAAGGGGACTAAAAGGGCAAAGGGGAAATGAAAAGCCTTGTTGTAGGCATTGCGGACAAGCTCAGTGAGGCTTCTTTTCTGGGACTCGGTCCTGATCACCTCTGGTTAGTCTTCCACTATGCCACATAGGTCTGCTGGGCCTAGAGCAGAGAGAACATTCCTTCAGTGTTTCACTAATGGACTCAACATTGAAAAATCCAGCTTTTGTGATAAACTAAATTGTATTGGGTGCTAACTTTTCATTAGTCTTTGCCACACTTACTGTTGAGCGAGAGATGTCACTGTGTAACGTAGGGCTACATTATATGGGGATTATGCTTTTGGTATTCAAATTCAGAGTCTGTTATTTGAAGACATCATTTTGGGGGGCTTTATTTTCCAGGTCCTATGAATAACAGCAACTTATTTCCTCGGATGCTTTTACAAAGCTTTAAAAATGTGATGTTTGGCTGGGCGTGGTGGCTCACACCTATAATCCCAGCACTTTGGGAGGCGGAGGTGGGTGGATCACTTGAGGTCAGGAATTTGAGACCAGCTTGACCAACATAGCGAAACCTCATCTCTACTAGAAATACAAAAATTAGCTGGGTGTGGTGGCGGGCACCTATAATCCCAGCTTCTTGAGAGGCTGGGGCAGGAGAATCACTTGAATCCAGGAGGCAGCATGAGCCAAGATTGTGCCACTGCACTCCAGCCTGGGTGTCAGAGACTCTCTTTCAAAATAAACAAATACATAAAATATAAAATTAAAAAATAAATGTGATGTTTGTTGTATATCCCTCGAGTCTCTACTACTGGAAATCATATGTATCTCTTTTCTTTTTATTTTTCTTTCTTTTTTTTCTCTCTCCTTTTCTCTCTCTGTTTGTTCATTTTTTAACATATGTAGGCTATACCTTCATTAATGAGAGCAATGGGTATATATAAATATGTTTTAATTCATGTATTGCTGCATTTGCCAGCAAGGACCTAGACTCATTATTATCATAAACTAAAGTTGTGTGTGTACATTATGCACATTTACATTTAAGCAGATTGAAGTTGAATTTCTGTTGACCATCTCATTGCAGTATACCTTTCTGGCAATCATATTTTGATTATTTTCAAATGTATTTTTCTATTGGAAATAGATTATATCAAATGATATTCAAGAATAGTGACCATGAAATAGTTCTTATAAAATACTTATATGAAGACTGTATTTCTTGATTTTACCTCTAGGACATTCTTTTAAGTTTTTCGTTGTTGTTTTGAGACAGGCTCTCACTCTGTCACCCAGGCTGGAGTGCAGTGGTGTGATCTTGGCTCACTGTAACCTCTGCCTCCCAGGCACATGTGATCCTCCCATCTCAGCCTCCCGAGTCGCTGGGACTACGGGCGCGTGCCACATGCCCAGCTAATTTGTGTGTGTGTGTGTGTGTGTGTGTGTGTGTGTGAGATATATATATATATATATATATATATATATATATATATTTGGTAGAGATGGGGGTCTTGCCATTTTTCCCAGCCTTGTCTTGAACTCCTGGCCTCAAGTGATTTAACCACCTTGGCCTCCCAAAGTGCTGGGATTACAGGAGTGAGCCACTGCACTTGGCCAGTTCTTTTAAGATTTTAGTATTCGACGGAATCTTTAATTAGGAGTGCTTTTACCTTGTGGCTTAGCAAAGGCTATATAAGTATATTCTTTTGTTACTTACAGTTTTCTAGGCTACCACGGAGTTTTCTCTGTGTATAGTTTTTGCTTTAATATCTGATTCCGTTTTCAGAAGTCTTTAGGAATATATTTATTGAATCTTCTAGTTGCCTAGGTAAAATCCAATTTTTTAAATTTTGAGATAGAGCCTCACTCTGTCACCCAGGCTGGAGTGCAATGACATGATCTTAGCTCACTGCCACCTCTGCCTCCTGGGTTCAAGCAAATCTCCTGCCTCAGCCTCCCAAGTAGCTGGGACTATAGGCATGTGCCACTGTGCCCAGCTACTTTTTTTGTATTTTTAGTAGAGGCGGGGTTTCACTGTGTTAGCCAGGATGGTCTCGATCTCCTGACCTCATGATCTGCCTGCCTCAGCCTCCCAAAGTGCTGGGACTACAGGCGTGAGCCACCGCACCTGGTGTAAAATCTAATTTTATGTGAATCAAGTTAGACATTATATTTGTAAAAGAACTTTTCCAAATAGTAACATTTTATTTAAATATCTGCTATTATTATTTGTGATTTATTTCCTTCCTTTTTAGTGGATGATGCTGGCAAAATAGAACACGACGGTTCTTCTGGAATGACCATGGACACAGAGTCGGAAATTGATCCTTGTAAAGTGGATGGCTCTTGCCCTGAGGTCATCAAGGTGTACATTTTTAAAGCTGACCCTGGAGAAGATGACTTAGGTAAGAAGAAGTGTTTAGACATTATATATTCTCATCCAAATGCTTCAGCTTGATTACTTTTGGGTTATTTAGATTGAGAACATTTGGAGTCTCTTCTGAAGTAACTTCTATATAAGAATTTCAAAGTAGTAATAGCAAAGTTTGTAAAAAGTAATAAGGAAAGCATATAAAAAGAAACAGGTGGAAATGAAGTTTTCAAGTAAATTATTGAAGCTGTCTTCTTCCCTGATAGGTGGAACTGTAGACATTGTGGAGAGTGAGCCTGAGAATGATCATGGAGTTGAACTGCTTGATCAGAACAGCAGTATTCGTGTTCCCAGGGAAAAGATGGTTTATATGACTGTCAATGACTCTCAGCCAGAAGATGAAGATTTAAGTAAGTAGGTGGCCTTTTTGTGGGAGAAAATTTTATGTTTCTGGAGCTTTTTTTAAGTGGCCAATGTTTGAAATAAGTAGCATTATTTTAGAGATTATTATGCTACTACATTCCAAGGGAAACATCAGTGACTTATATGCTTACAATGTTCCTTTAAAACCAAATTATGGTGAAAGCCAAGAAGTGAATGATTCATTCAACAAATATTTATTGAGTGCTTACTACATGAAAGCTATGTTCTAGGTATGTAATATTTGGACCTTCTTTTCATTTGTGTATTAACCGAATTCAAATAAAAACATCTTTCCTGTGATCTCTGTAAACCTGGTCACAGAAGTTTTTGTAACTTTCTACTTAGATGTTGCTGAAATCGCTGATGAAGTTTATATGGAAGTGATTGTAGGAGAGGAGGATGCTGCTGCGGCAGCTGCAGCCGCCGCCGCCGTGCATGAGCAGCAAATGGACGACAATGAAATCAAAACCTTCATGCCGATCGCATGGGCAGCAGCTTATGGTAAGTTGCCCAGCAACTCTTAGCATTGAAGAAGTTGGTTCTTGAACATGAATCCATGATTGAAGAATGGTTTCTGTGGTCTTAGGTTTTAAAAATCTGAAATTCCAGTATCCTGTAAGGATTATTTGATTTGAATAAGAGTATAAAGTCTACTTTTTGTCTTTATTTTTAACAGGAATTTTCTTCATGTGTATATTATGTAGAAGGAAGTACTGCAAGAAGTACACAGGCTTTCAAGCTGTAACTTTTCATCATATTTGGCCCATGGCTTTATAATTTTGGGAGACAACAAGGGAGTCCATGGGGCAAAATGCTGACATGCGTTTTTTAGCTTTGGAAGCTAGGCGTTTCCTATGGTCTCGCTATAATAAATGTGCTCATAAAACCCGTGACCTAGAATGGGGAATTTCTGTCATTCATGAGTATCATGGCTTTTCGTTGTTATAGTTAATAAAGAATTCCTAATTCTTTAGAATTTATAATACTGTATAATTTTGTTTTTTAATACGCATTGTCAGGTAATAATTCTGATGGAATTGAAAACCGGAATGGCACTGCAAGTGCCCTCTTGCACATAGATGAGTCTGCTGGCCTCGGCAGACTGGCTAAACAAAAACCAAAGAAAAGGAGAAGACCTGATTCCAGGCAGTACCAAACAGGTGAGGGTGCACGAGTTCCATGGCGCAGCGTGCTCTGCGAGCTCTCAGAGGAAACTCTAGTATGTATCCACAGGGGTGTCACAATGGCATTTTAGCTGCTAGATCATATGTAGCTTTGTCTATTGAACTTGAAAATATAATTTTCAGAATTCAGTGATATTCATGAATGATTTCCTTGGATAAAAAGAAACAGGAGATGGCTCAAACATGGATGAGAAAAATTCAAAACTTGGATGATTTTGATGTGTACGTGGAATGAAATCCCTCAAATATGTTATAAGCATTAACTTTTTAAATAAATTAACATATTTAGAGAATCTAATTATGTCAGCATAAAGCAGGCATAATTTACAGAGCAGCAGGATAAGTACTTTAGTTCATTATGACATAGTCTTATTTTTATATGATGATTTGCATGTTAAAAAATTTATGGGTATATTTAAACTTTGCTGTAAGTTAATGTAAATTATGGTTTTTGGAATAAACAGTGGAAATTTTTGTAACCAGTTTATTTTTATGAATAATTTCCCACCAGTTTCCTCCTTTTTTTTGAGGCAGAATCTTGCTCTGTTGCCCAGGCTGAAGTGCAGTGGCGCAATATCAACTCACTGTAATCTCCGCCTCCTGGGTACAAGTGATTCTTCTGCCTCAGCCTCTCATGTAGCTGGGATTACAGATGTTCACTACTGTGCCTCACTAATTTTTGTATTTTTAGTAGAGATGGGGTTTTGCCATGTTGGCCAGGCTGGTCATGAATTCCTGAGTTGAGATGATCTGCCTGCCTTGACCTCCCAAAATGCTGGGATTACAGGTGTGAGCCACCGCACCCAGCTAATTTTCCACCAATTTCTAAATTGCTATAGCTTTAATCACTAATTGACGGAAGTTACATACTCATTAATTTTATTAAACTAGAGGGAGTGAAGGTGGTACAGTCCTCATGAATGAAGTTTTCAGACCATTTTCTCTTTATGACTAGGTTGCTATATCTCGTGTTGAAAAACAGTAAAAGGAATGCTAAGTAGCGAATAGCCCAACTTAGGAGTCCTTGGCCAACAGTGGTCAGAACATATCGGTTACATTCATGAAGAAACTGGAACACAACTTGGTTTGAGCACTCATATTCCTTTCTTTCCCTTTCTTAGCAATAATTATTGGCCCTGATGGACATCCTTTGACTGTCTATCCTTGCATGATTTGTGGGAAGAAGTTTAAGTCGAGAGGTTTTTTGAAAAGGCACATGAAAAACCATCCCGAACACCTTGCCAAGAAGAAGTACCGCTGTACTGACTGTGATTACACTACCAACAAGAAGATAAGTTTACACAACCACCTGGAGAGCCACAAGCTTACCAGCAAGGCAGAGAAGGCCATTGAATGCGATGAGTGTGGGAAGCATTTCTCTCACGCGGGGGCTTTGTTTACTCACAAAATGGTGCATAAGGAAAAAGGAGCCAACAAAATGCACAAGTGTAAATTCTGTGAATACGAGACAGCTGAACAAGGGCTATTGAATCGCCACCTCTTGGCGGTCCACAGCAAGAACTTTCCTCATATTTGTGTGGAGTGTGGTAAGGGTTTTCGTCACCCATCAGAGCTCAAAAAGCACATGAGAATCCATACTGGGGAGAAGCCGTACCAATGCCAGTACTGCGAATATAGGTCTGCAGACTCTTCTAACTTGAAAACGCATGTAAAAACTAAGCATAGTAAAGAGATGCCATTCAAGTGTGACATTTGTCTTCTGACTTTCTCGGATACCAAAGAGGTGCAGCAACATGCTCTTATCCACCAAGAAAGCAAAACACACCAGTGTTTGCATTGTGACCACAAGAGTTCGAACTCAAGTGATTTGAAACGACACATAATTTCAGTTCACACGAAAGACTACCCCCATAAGTGTGACATGTGTGATAAAGGCTTTCACAGGCCTTCAGAACTCAAGAAACATGTGGCTGCCCACAAGGGCAAAAAAATGCACCAGTGTAGACATTGTGACTTTAAGATTGCAGATCCTTTTGTTCTAAGCCGCCATATTCTCTCAGTTCACACAAAGGATCTTCCGTTTAGGTGTAAGAGATGTAGAAAGGGATTCAGGCAACAGAATGAGCTTAAAAAGCATATGAAGACACACAGTGGCAGGAAAGTGTATCAGTGTGAGTACTGTGAGTATAGCACTACAGATGCCTCAGGCTTTAAACGACATGTTATTTCCATTCACACGAAAGACTATCCTCACCGGTGTGAGTACTGCAAGAAAGGCTTCCGAAGACCTTCAGAAAAGAACCAGCACATAATGCGACATCATAAAGAAGTTGGCCTGCCCTAACAATACTTC
This sequence comes from Callithrix jacchus, assembly GCF_049354715.1. Classification (NCBI taxonomy): domain Eukaryota; kingdom Metazoa; phylum Chordata; class Mammalia; order Primates; family Cebidae; genus Callithrix; species Callithrix jacchus. The sequence goes on from NC_133524.1 coordinate 24,943,871, forward strand.
TCCAGATGGTAGAGATATTGGCCTTGAAGCAGAAAATTCATATTAAAGCCAATCAATCTCATTCACATACAATACTGTATATTGATTTATGCTGTGTACAAATAGATTTACCGCTTTCTAGTTGATTTTTTTTAATATACATTTTGTTCAGTAGTGTGTTCTAAATTCTATTCAGTTTGTTTAATAAATGGGGAAAACTGGCAACAAGCTAGTTACTTTTAATAAAGTAATCCCTGATTCTATACTGAATTTTTATATCTTAGAAGTTTTATATTTATTTAAATATTTACCTTGCTTACCTTGATGGTACTCTTCTAAGATCATTAACTTAAGGTAACTTTACATCATTGGTAACTCTGAAAGTATTCATGTTGACTCATTATTTTTCCCCATGCATTTCTCACAATAAAATTGTCAGAGACATCTACTAATATAAATGGGAGATTTTACAGTCAGGTCTAATTATCATAAGATGGAAGTCATTTACTTGTCTTGATTAATATTTTCAGACCACTTGACAGTGAAAGTTGCCGTTTGAGCTTTTGCGTCCCTGGCTTTGCTGAGTAAAGAACAGTGGCTGGGTTCGTGTTTACTCTTCATTTTGTTTAGCAGATAAAATAATACTTCTTTTGGCTTTCTTTGGATTATTTACGTCTTTTGTCAGCGTAGCAAACTTTAGAAAACCTTATTGAAAATTTTTGCTTGATCCTGTTGTATTTTGATTATTCTGTCTGTGTGGCTTCGTCTTGGAATGGGTGTATGCTACAAATGACACGTACTGAGGACTGCAGTTTGGAATCTCCTAGAGGTAACTCATGGCTTATAGGATCTTTTGCAACTTTATATATGTAAATGTACCCTGAAGTATATATATATATATATATATACACACACATACATATATATCACGTACCTGTGTGTATTGCTTACTTTACATATTTATACACATGACCCCAAGTAGTAGTTGTTTAAAATCTATAATTAAAAGTATTAAATTTACAATAACACGAAAGATCCAGGGATGCATGAGAGAGCATTTTGTAAGTCATGCTCTTCAGAGAGACTACTCAGGTGAAGAATTAGAAGGAAAATAAGGACACTAGGTATTTTTAAAGAGTAAAGGTATTTTCTTTTAAATATCTTTGGTAATTGAAAAATAGAGGTTAAGATGTTTCTAGGTAGAATGTTTTCATACAGTTTCAGCTCCATGTCTTTATATATTTTTTGAAAAGCAAATGAGTATCCAGACATGACTCCCACAGTTCTCTTTGAGAAGCCTGAGAGGGAACTCTGTCTTATCTAGTGAGGGGGATGGAAAAGCAGCGATAGCTCTGTGGACCAGAGAACGGGTGCTAATTACGACTTCACATTTGGCAAGTTCAGCCTGATCTGTTATTTCTTAGACAGTTACAGTTAGCAAACTTTAAAAACTTAACACTCAAGTTGGCTTTGATTAAAAGGTAGAGATGTGTTTTAAGTGGATAAGGAAAGTCGGAGGCCTTATTTGGAACATCACTAAGTCTTCCACTGTTTTTTTGAGAGTTGGCATTTTTTAACAGTTCTGAAGCAGTGTCATACGTTCATAAAACAAACTCTGTTGATTAGAATTTGGTTGTGCTAAGACGAATCTTGGAGAACAGAAAACAGTTTTGGGGGTCCTTTCAATTGGCTATTGGTTTATATGCATCTAGCACGTTGTAGGAAAACTAGAAATTGTCTTCCCACTCAGTAGTTGCCTTGCCACCTTGTTATGGTGCTCCACCCCCTTTGTGCTTAGGTTTTTACCTTTCATCTTTCTCTTTGCCATTGATGTTTGTATTCAAGAGTTATATTTTTAGGGTTAGAAATCAAAATATTTGGTGTTTGGCAAGCCTCTGAAGTGCTAGACTGACTTAGTCTAGTTTTAAATCAAGTGCTTTAGGCAGGTGTGAACTCTAGCCTAAATGCCAAAGTCAAGGCATGGGTTTTCCTAGCCTATCTCAGCAAATTCCTGTACCTTCTTGGCCCACATAATGTGCTGTAATTTTTTTTTTTTTACGAACTTAAAATTATATGATTTGTAATTCATTGCCCTGTGATTCTTGAAAACTCTGTCTGTTTTTTTGTGAGAACCTTTAAAATCTCCCTTGATTTTTATTTTTCCCAGAAGTAATGTTAAAACACTTAAAGTAGAAGTGTATTAATTTCAAATCCTATAAAATTAATACAGAAAATATAAATGATTGGGTCATTTAACTATATTTTTTTAAATAAACTGAAAGATAAAGAACACATCACTTCACACATTTTATATTTCTCTTACATACTCTGGAATCATACACAGTTCTTTTCTTTTTAAAGCACAATATTAAAACCTTTAAAAGGTATTTAAGGGTTTGGTCAAGTGAATATGATAAAACGTATTTGTCTGTATAAAGAGAAAATGAAATCGTAGTCACTGTTATGTACTGACATTAGTTACAACCTAGTTTTAATTCTTAAAACAATTTTGATTAGCAAAGCTAAAAAAACAAGGATGCTTCAGTTAAATGTTTTAAAGAGGTACAGATTTTTACAAGGACATAATATAAGTTATTGTTCTGTAGAAATATCCTATTAAATATTGTATGTCCCTCCCTCTGTATACTTTGTAAAAAAAAAAAAAAGTAAAATACATAAAAAGAAAATCATATAGGGATGTGTGACATTATTGTAATTGTGTACTTGAGAATAACGTGCAAAAATAAAAATCAGAATATTTTCCTGTTATTGAATGTTTAGTCTATTTGATACCAGTACTAAGTTAATGCTTTTTCTTAATGAAAAAAAATGTACAGTTTTTGTAAACCTAATAAACATCAAAAGCAGTGGTTTATTTTCATCCCCCCCATTTCTTAATTCCTTTTAAGCAGCAGTGGAATGCAAAGTGCTTGATTGCTTTGAATTTTGTGACTCAGATGCAAATACTGGTAATATTTCAGTCCTGTGAATTTGCAAGTAGTATTTCCGAGAACTTAAGAGGTGATTGGTGAGTCCTTTGATGAGCATGTCCTTGGAATTCATTTTTTCTTTTATCTTCATAAATGATTTGTTTTATTAGCATCTCCAGTTCCCCTGAGATGAATTACCTATGCATAAAGTGGTTTTTGAGAGCACTTAAAGTTCATTTCAGTATTAATTCACAGCATATTTAATCAGTGGGGACTGTTACCACCTCCACAGCAGAAATCGTGCCCTCGTTACCCCTTTGTGCCCAGTTTAGAGGACTGTAGTAGACGGTAACATACTAGAGAGTGGTCACTGCTGCAGTTAAAAATTGGCAGTTAAGTAAATGTCAGGAGTCAAAAGAGAGTTGTGCCATCTTTGGTCGTATAGACAAGATTCTGCAGTTCTTCCAACTGTATGAACAAGCAAATGTTTGCCTAATAATTGAAACAATAATTCAAAATTTAGGTAAATGACCAAGGGAATGTGGTGAATGTCACTGTCTAGAGCCATAAATCGGGCAAAACCATAGCATGCTGAAAAACTTAAGTTGTAATGGAACGTCCAACAAATGATACCCAACTTGTCTGTGATCCCAACCAGTCAGATAATGTATGTGCATCTGTATTACCTGGGAATCTCAGTATTAACAATTGCATTTCCCACAAATTCTAGCATTCATGTAAGGAAAAACATGGCTAATCAATATCTTAAAGGGGGGCAATCTTTCAGAGCAGTGGTTTTCAAAGTGTGGCTGCAGCATTGGCAGCATCTTAATCTCCTGGGACTTTGTTAAAGATGCAAATTCTCAGCCCCACGCTAGTCCTACTGAATTGGGAAACTGGTGTGTGACCCAGCTATCTTTGTTTTAACATGTTCTCCAAGTGATTCTGATGCCTGTTAAAGCTTAGGAAACTTTTAGAGCACTTGAGGAACCTAAAAGATGACGACTGGTTCAACATTTAGTGTGGTAGATGAGAAAATCACAAAAAATCAGAAATGAACAGTGAGAGAAGAATAGGACCCAAACGGTAGTTTATACCTTCGGTTTGCTGTTTTAAAAGCCAAGTCAACAAGTATATATCCTTTAGCACGCATGTAAGTAGCCTGCACTTCCTAAATCTTGTGTGGCCTCCCATAGTTACATTCCCTAAAGGTAAATTGGGTTCAGAGGAAGATTCAGCATTTAAAAGAGAAGGGCTGAGAAAGATGTGTGTGTGTTTTCATTGGCCCAGGGTTACTTAAGGAAATCATAAAAAAAACATTTTGCCACATTCTGCAACTGTTTTAAGGTCAAATTAAGTTTACCCTATGGATTTTGTTTCATCTTTCGTTTCCTGTATATATTGTTTGCCTTTTTCATAAAAATCTTGGATTTGTTATATATTCCTGTTATTTTTGACATCTTTCCTATTGTAAATAAATTACTATTTTGTTTTAAGTTACCCTAGTGGAGTGTTGGCTATAGACAAAGTATACACGCACACTCAAAATGAGAACTTAAGTCACACAGTTAATGAATTCCCAAGTTGTTCGAAGCTCGAGGTGATTGACTCTCTTCAGTAGTTCAGCACTAATAATAGCACCAAGGAACATACACTATTGTGTATAGGCAAAGTATCTGTACCGACTTCAATTTCAAAATCATTTTCTGAATTCTGCGATGGAAATACTCAGTCCATCAAGTTTGAGGCCAAAATCAAGAATTACTTTACTTGGTTTTTTTCTATTCAATTGGTCTCCCATGTTAACTTGTATTGCTGCTATTGGTGGACAGAAAGGATCTGGCATTATAGTGACCTGTCAGGACTGTAAAGCCACTAGGAGACTTGGCTCCTGAAAACCTGCTCAGGACTTCTAGATGTCTTTGGCTATGTGAGCTACCACAGAAGTATCTAAACACATAGACTAAAATTATAGAATAGTTAACTAGACCTTTATTATTTTGCTTTCTAAGAGGCCAGTTTCTGCTTGTTCTTCGTGCTTTTATTTGACTTTATTTATTTATTTATTTTTTGAGACGGGGTTTCGCTCTTATCCACCCCAGGCTGGAGTGCAGTGGCACGATCTTGGCTCACTGCAACCTCAGTCTCGCGGGTTCAAGTGATTCTCTTACCTCAGCCTCCTGAGTAGCTAGGATTACAGATGTGTGCCACCACGCTCGGCTAATTTTTGTATTATTAGTAGAGACAGAGTTTCACCATGTTGCCCAGGCTAGTCTTGAACTCCTGGCCTCCGGTGATGTGCCCGCCTCGGCCTCCCAAAGTTCTGGGATTACAGGTGTGAGCCACCACGCCTGGTGTATTTGACTTTAAATGTAGAACCCATTTCCTTTTGTCTGAGATTCTTTGAAATAAGGGGGTATTGCAAAGCCATCTGTTGGGGTTTTGAAAGTTCTAGTCACCTATCCTCCCCTCTTGAGTTCTAACCACATTGAAAACAGGCCACAAGAAACCACCAACTGAGTGTGATTTATTCTAGTAAGGCTGGACTGGGAGACCCAGAGGCTGAGATGAGTCTGTTTCCAATCTATTTCCCTCCAATGTAGGCTTTGACTGATGTAGCCAGTCCTTTGAAGGTGTAGGGCCTACCTTCCATTCCTCTGTGAGCTATCAAGAGACTAGTTCATCAGAAAAAGGGAGCATCTACCCCAGTCTTCCCAGGCTAGGACACAGGAAAAGGGGGAGAAGAGTTAGCATATGTCATCCTTATAAGCGTTAGTCCAATTCTGGATTACTCTCTGGTATTAGCACAACAGCAACGTGACGTTTTCGCCATTAGCCTTGCATATTTGTGTCCACTTTATTGATTTTTACTGTTACCCCTTAAAGTGATTGTGGCAGACCTTCTAAAGTTCCTTCTTCTCTCAAGGCAGTATATTTTGGTTCTTCAGAAAATTAATTTTTAAAGGGCAAATGTACTTACTATACAAAGATGGAAATCTTGCAAGTTATTTTTATTGCATGCTTTCATAACAAAAATCAGGAAAATGATCACCCACAAGGCCACCTTCTGTATTAAAAGGATTGCTTGTCTTTGTTCTCTTCCAATCTTAGTCCATACACATAAATCTTTTATCCGTCTTGTAACAACAGTTTCAGTTCTATTTCTGGCTTCAGCGATTTTCTTTTCAAACATCAAATGTAATTTACGTGTCTACACCAATATATGGGAGAGTTTGTTCCCCTCAGCCTTACAAACAGTGGGTGTTACAGCTAATCTCACAGGTTAAAAAAATAAAGAATATGTCATCGCTGTTTCAATTTGCTTTGACCAGACTCCTAGTGGAGTTTAATACTTTTATGTATCTAATAGCACTTTAAGTTGTCCCTCTGATAAATTGCCTGTTCATATCCTGTGCCCCATTTTCTGTTTGGAGTTATTTGTACATTAAGCCTATTAACTTTCTAATGCATTTGCTGCACATTTTTGTAGTGTATGATTTATGTTGTTATTGCTTACGTAATCTTTTCATATATAAAAATCTTTAATATTTATGTAATCAAATGTTTATTTTTTTCCTTTATAATTCCTGGTGTTTCTTGTTCTGCTTAAAAAGGTCTTTTCTACCCCAAGGTTCTGCAAATATATGCCTAGGTTTTTTTCTATATTCTTATTGTTTTGTTTGGATTTTTATGTAATTAAAATTATTTTGTTTAGCAATCCAATGGTGATTTAAAACTTTATTTTGAAAGATTACCTGGACAAGGTGGCTATGCTCCTGTAGTTCCAGCTACTCTGGAGACTAAAGTGGGGGGATCACTTGAGCCCAGGAATTCGAGCTTATGGTGAAATATGATCATGCCACTGCACTCCAGCCTAGGTGACAGAGGGAGACCCCATCCCCCCCCAATTTTTTTTTCAATATATTGTTTTGTAGAGACTAATTTCTGTTTTCTCTTGGTTAGAGAGCCTCCTATTCCAGTATTGTTGATGAAGTAAGTCATCCTTTACCCTCATGAACTGAAATGACACTTTATGTGGTCACCATATATATCCTTGGATTTGTTTCTGAAGTCTATTTTGTTTTACTGATCTGTTTGTCATTTTTGTGCCAATGCCAGAGGCAAGTCCCTCTTAAGTTCTATTATTTTTCATAGTTTTCTTGACACTCTATAGGAACATGAAAATCATTTTACCCAGTTTCCTTTAAAAGCCATTGGGATTTTTTATTCAGATTGCATGCAGTTTTTGTTGTTGTTTGTTTTTTAAGACGGAGTCTCGCTCTGTTGCCCAGGCTTGAGTGCAGTGTCGAGATCTCAGCTCACTGCAACCTCTGCCTACTGGGCTCAGACGATTCTCCTACCTCAGTCTCCCGAGTAGCTGGGATTACAGGCACTCTCCACCACGCCCAGCTAATTTTTGTATTTTTAGTAGAGACAGGGTTTCACCATGTTGGCCAGGGTGGTCTTGAACTCCTGACCTCAGGTATTCACCCGCCTTGCCCTCCCAAAGTGCTGGGATTACAGGTGTGAGGCATCATGCCCGGGATGTAAGATGAATATTAATTAGCTTGAATATTAATTTAACTCTAGCTCTAAAAGATGAACTCGAAAACTTTTCTATAATTTTTCCAATGGTTTAAAAACTAGAAGCATTATCTAATTTTTGAAGATTAGGTAGAACTCAGTTGTGAAAGCATTTGGGTCTGATGCCTCTTTATAAATGGTATGTTTTGGGGTCAGGCGGTGATGGCTTACGCCTGTAATCCCAGTACTTGGTGGGCAGATCCACTTGAGGTCAGGAGTTCGAGAACAGCCTGGCCAACATGGTGAAACCCCATCTCCACTAAAAATACAAAAATTATCTGGGCATGGTGGTGCACCTGTGGTCCCGGCTGCTCGGGAGGCTGAGGCAGGAGAATTGCTTGAACCCGGGAACACAGGAGGCAGAGGTTGCCCCTCAGTCTCAAAATAAAAATAAAAATAAATAAAATTAGTGGGAGGTCTTTACTTTTCTGATCTGTTCTACATTAATTAGCCCATCAGCTTTTCTTAAGATTTGGTATCTTTGAAAGTCATCCATTTTCTGTAGATCAATACTTCTCATTTATTAAATGCATATGCATCATCTGGGAGATGTTGTGAAAATGCTCATTCTGAGTCAGTCAGTCGGGAGTGGGGCTTGTGATTCTGCACTTCCTGCAAGCTCCCTGGTGATATTGATGCGGTGGTCCATGGACCACACAGTCTGAGCCTAAGAATTCAGTGATTCTCAATTTCAGTAATAGAATTACATGGGACAGCCTTTGAACTTCCCAGAGCCCAGACCACACCACAGACGAATTAAATTAGTCTCTGGGAATGGGTCTCAGACAGTAATTTTTCAAGTTCCTCAAGTTACAATCACTTTGTAATCACTTGAGGAACTTGAAAAATTACTGTCTGAGACCCAGTCCCAGAGTGTAGCCAAGACTTGAACCACTCTTCTAGATTTACAGTTTATTGCCATAGACATACACACAGTATTTTAAATTATTTAATAGTCTTATTTTATTCTCTTGCATTTCTGGTTGCATCTCCTTTCTCATCTTAAATGTTTTCCTTCTGTCCCTCCTTCCCTCCCTCCCTTCCTCTCTTCCTCCCCTCTCTCCCTCGCTCCCTCCCTTGACAGTCATGCTCTGTTGCCCAGGCTGCAGTGGTACGATCTCAGCTCACCACAACCTCTGCCTCCCAGGTTCAAGCGATTCTCCTGCCTCAGCCTCCAGAGTAGCTGGGACTGCAGGTGCATGCCACCATGCCCAGCTAGTTTTTGTGTTTTCAGTAGAGATGGGATTTCACCATGTTGGCCAGGCTGGTCTTGAACTCCTGACCTCAGGTCATCTGCCTGCTGCGACCTCCCAAAGTGCTGGGATTACAGGCTTGAGCCACCACGCCTGGCTCATATTTCTTTAAATGGCTTTCAGTGGTTTTGCTATTTCATAGGTAGTGTCAAAGAAACTGCTCTTTTGTTTATTCTTTATGTTTTTTGGTTTTGTACTTAATTTTTATCTTTCATTGTTCTTTTCTTTTTTTTTTAGACAGGGTCTCACTCTGTTGCCCAGGCTAGAGTGTGGTGGTGTGATCATAGTTCACTGCAGCCTTGACCTCCTAGGCTCGTGATCCTCCCACCTTAGCCTCCCAAGTAGCTGGGACCACAGGCACGCACCATCATACCCAGCTAAGTTTTGTATTTTTTTCTTTTGGCAGAGACAGGGTCTTGCCACGTTGCCCAGCCAGGCTGGTCTCGAATTCCTGAACTCAAGCTATCCACCTGCCTCCTTCTCCCAAAGTGTTAGGATTACAGGCATGAGCCACCCTGCCTGGCCTATTTTCTTCTGGCGTATTTTATTATCTAATTGAGATGTCTGATGTTTCATTCTTCATTAAGTTTCATTTATTTTTAAAGGAAATCCTTGAAACCTGTATATTTCCTCTGGTATACAACTTCAGCTATAGGCCATTGTATATGAGTTGTCCTTTTTTGTGTTATAGTTTATGTAAAACTATAGTTTTACATATATATAGTTTTACATATATAGTTTATGTTTTGATTTCCTATTTACAGTAGAGTTTAGCTTTCAAGTAGTAAACATTTTTATTAATCCCTTTAGCCTTGATCTCTAGTTTTATTGGTTTGGGTTCAAAGTATGGCCTGTATAACCTCTGCATGTTGTGGAATTTTGAAGTTTTCTTTTTGGTCAAGGCATGATAATATTTTTGAAAATACAACACAGTTATATTAGTATAACATGTATTTTTACATTAATATGTATAAACTCATAGATAAAACTGAGCTTGTTGATTATTCAGATCCTTTTCTTTTTTCAATTTTTTTTGTATTATAAAGATGGGGTTCACCGTGATGGGCCAGGCTGGTCTTGAACTCCTGACCTTAGGTGATCCACCCACCTCGGTCTCCCAAAGTGCTAGGATTACAGGTGTGAGCCACCGCGCTTGGCCTAGATCTTTATATATTAGCTATTTTTTGACTACTTGAGTTGTTGTTTTGAGACAGGGTTTCGCTGTGTTGCCCAGGCTGGTCTCAAACCCCTGGGCTCAAGTGATCCTTCCGCTTAAACCTTCCAAAGTTCTGGGATTACAGTCATGAGTCACCGTGCGTGGTGACTATTTGATTTTTAATTTTTGAAAAAATATTAAAATATCCCACCATAAGGGAGTTATATGGAGTTTCCTTGTACTTCAAGCTTTGCTTTATGTATTTGCTTTCTATCAATTTTTGTTTCATAGATGTTTGACAGATCTTCTTTATGATTGTACCTTTTACAGGATAGCTGTTTTTGTCCTCTTTAACATATTTGATCTTGAATTCTACTTTGACATGTGTTTTCTATTTTAACAATCCTTTCTTATCTCTTACATTACAAATTCTGATGTTATCATAATTAGACATACATGTACACTGCCGAATTTTTTGCTACTGCTGTTTCTTGTCCATTTCATCTTTCCCATTTGACATCTCTGTGCTGAGTAAATTTTCATTTGATTGATGTATACTTCATGTTTGGTATGTGGGTGTATATTCTTTCTAAAAGCTTGAGGCTAGCCCAAAACATCACATTTTTTTTCTCTCTCTTTTTTTAAAATCAGTCTCGCTCTGTTGCCCAGGCTGGAGTGCAGGGGCACAATTTCGGCTCACTGCAACCTCCATTTCCCAGGTACAAGCGATGCTCCTGCCTCAGCCTCCTGAGTAGCTGGGACTACAGGTGTGTGCTATTACCCCCAGCTAATTTTGTGTTTTTAGCAGAGACGGGGTTTCACCATGTTGGCCAGGCTGGTCTCGAACTCCTGACCTCAGCCAATCCAGCTGCCTCAGCCTCCCAAAGTTTTGGGATTACAGGCGTGAGCCACCGTGCCTGGCTAAAACATCTATTTTTGCCTTGACAAATGATCTTAGTTGGTAGGTATAAACTTTGTTCACAGTCTGTTTGGTTTCACTGTTTTCCAACAGCAGTGTTATGAAAATTCCGATGCCTCTTCCTTTGTTTCCTGAAGTTCCTATGAATTTTCCTTTGTCCTTGGAACTCAGGAAGTTCACTAGGATCTATCTAGAAGTGTGTGTGTGTGTGTGTGTACTTTATTCTAATCACATCTGGGACTTGTTATTTGTTGATTCCTTCCTTTCTGTTACGTCTCTCTTCAGGTAAAGAAGTTTTTTTACATCTTGTGTAATTATTACTTCTCCTACTGGCATTTTGCTTCTTCGGGCATTCCTATTATTCACATATAACATCTCCTGGATTTGTCTTGTCATCATAAAATGGCACCAAGAAGAAAGAATCCCTTTACTCCCATGTCCCAGCCTGTGATCATTATTGTACTGAAAAATTTAAATGTTTGAAACGGATGTCTCTTGAAGAGAGAAGCAAGATATGTCCCCAGTGGTAGGATTGCTAAAAGGGGGGAAAACAAAGAAAAAAAGAAGCAAGAGAGTGATAGTCTGTAAATGTGCAGCTTATCCTGATGGAGTAACAGTGTTCCTGATTTATTTCTCCCCAGTAGAAGGAACTTCAGCCAGCAATTTCCTTTCATAGAATAACAGCATTCTGGGTACCTCCTTTGCCTCAACTTTAAATAAAGAAGCATGTAAAAAAAAGTCTTAATGCGGCCGGGCGTGGTGGCTCAAGCCTGTAATCCCAGCACTTTGGGAGGCCGAGGCGGGTGGATCACGAGGTCAAGTGATTGAGACCATCCTAGTCAACATTATGGTGAAACCCCGTCTCTACCAACAATACAAAAAATTTAGCTGGGCATGGTGGCGTGTGCCTGTAATTCCAGCTACTCAGGAGGCTGAGGCAGGAGAACTGCCTGAACCCAGGAGGTGGAGGTTGCGGTGAGCCAAGATCACGCCATTGCACTCCAGCCTGGGCAACAAGAGCAAAACTCCGTCTCAAAAAAAAAAAAAAAAAAAAAAAAAGTCTTAATGCCAGGTACATAGTGCTGGATAAGAGTTCTCCATCTCTTCCTTTCCCTGTATGTTATACGCGTTGTTAAATGAGCACGAATTAGAGCACTAATGTAGAAGATATCACCATTGTCCCTGAATGTCATTCCTGATCTTATTCAAATTTAACATGTGTGAACAAATGTGAACCTGACAGGGCCAGTCATTCAAGATGGATCCCCAGTAGCTAACATGGCCTAAATTTAAAATAGATGTGAACCAACTGGTTTAGGGGAAAAAAAAAGAAAAAAAAACCATAAAAATAAAACAGAGCCAAGCAGCCATGTGCTGACTAGAGGTCACCATATTGTCTGAATTCCCCCTAAATCCACACCCCTGTTCAAGGTTCGGACTCCACAACTCACCTGAATCAACCAATCAGAGCCTACCTGGCTCAGCCAATCAGGGCTCACCTGTATCAACCAATCAGAACTCAGCTGTACTGACCAATCAAAACTGGGTTTCAGTCCTTTATTTGCATGAACAGACCAGACTGGGAACTTGGCAGAGAACTTTTGCTAAAGACCCTAACCCTCTCTTTGTTCTCTGGAAAGCACCTTTGTTTTACAGGGAAGCCTTCCTCTCCTTAGTTTGCAAACCGTTCACTGAAATAAAGTATCTTTCCTCCAAATTCCATTCTAGAGAACTTTTGTTCACATATGCAATGCCAAGCTTTGTTTTAAAACGGACCAACTTATACTCTTCACAGCAAAATTGGAAAATACTGAGTTTTGGTGAGGATGTATGTGCAGCAATGTGTGAGAACATTGTAGTATTGGCACACTTAAGTTTTTCCAATTTTGTGCATGTAAAAGAATATTATATTGAGATTTTAATGAACATATCCCTAATTATGAATAACATTGAGCATCTTTTTGTATATTTATTGTTATTCATGCTTCCTCTTTTGTGACAAGCCTATATAGGGTTTTTTTGGGCCCATTTTCTATGAATGGGCCTTTTCTATTGGATCGCTTACCTTTTTCTTGATCCATAAACATCCATATATATCTCTACCTATCTATCATCTATCTCTCTCTCTCTCTCTCTCTCTCACACACACACACACACACACACACACACACATCTATTTGAAGAGGAAGGTCTCACTATGTGGCCCAGGCTGATCTCAAACTCCTGGGCTCAATTAAAGAGCTGGGATCACAGGTGTGAGCCACCATGTCTGGCCCCTTTATATAGTCTTGATACTAGTCCTTTGTCAGTTATATGTAATTTTATTTATTTAGTTTTTGAGATAGGGACTTCCTCTGTCACCCAGGCTCCATGGAGTGCAGTGGCATGATCTTGGCTCACTGCAACCTCTACCTCCTGGGCTCAACCACCCCTCCCGCCTCAGCCTCCTGAGTAGTTGGAACCACAGATATGTGCCACCACACCCGGCTAACTTCTGCATTTTTTTCTTTTTTGGTAGACATAGGGTTTCGCCATGTTGCCTCAGCTGGTCTCAAACTCCTGGGCTCAAGTGATCCTCTCGCCTTGGCCTCCCAAAGTGCTGGGATTACAGATATGAGCCACCACACCTGGCCATATATGTAATTTAAAAATCCCTGTAAACATCTTCTCTTGGTTTATGGCTTGCCATCTTACTCCTTCTATTGTGTCTTTTGATTAACATAAGTTCACTATTTTAGCATGGTAAAATTGAAACCTTTTCCTTATAATTATGCTTTATGTGTCTTAAGAAATCTTTTCTTTCCCTATAGTAATGAAGGTTTTCTCTTAGTTTTTTAAAGCTCTGTAGTTTGACTTTTCACACTTAAGTCTTTAATTCACATAGACTCAGTTTTAGGATATAGTGTGAGTTAAGCATCTGCTTTAACTTTTTTCAACTTCAACTTGATACAGTTCAACTCTTTATTGAAAAATCAGTACTTGCCCACTAATTTGCAGAGCCAGCTCTGTGATATGTAAAATATTCCTATGTATGTGGGTCTGCTTCCAGGATCTCTGTTTTGTTCCATTTGTCATTTGTCTTTCTCTGTAACTGTGCCCCATAACTTTTTTTGGGGGGTATGGGATAGAGTCTCACTCTGTCCCCCAGGCCGGAGTACAGTGGTGCAACACTCTGTACTCTGTAGTACAGATCACTGCAACCTCCACTTCCTGGGTTCAAGTGATTCTCCTGCCTCAGCCTCCCGAGTAGCTGGGACTACAGGTGAGTACCACCGTGCCTAGTTAATTTTTGTATTTTTAGTAGAGACAGGGTTTCACCATGTTGGCCAGGCTGGTCTTGAACTCCTGGCCTCAAGTGATCCAACCACCTCAGCCTCCCAAAGTGCTGGGATTACAGGTGTGAGCTACTGCACCTGGCCCCATCATAGCTTTTAAAAAACATCTTTATTGGGATATAATTCACACACCATAAAATCCAACGATTTAAGGTATACAATTCAAATTTTAGTATATTCACAGAATTGTCAAACCATCAACATGATCTAAGTTTAGAATATGTTATCACCCCCAAAAGAAATCTCATACCCAGAAGTCACTCCCCACTCCCCCCATCCTCCTAGCCTCAGGCATCCAATGGTCTACCTTTAGTCTCTATAGATTTGCTATCCTGGTCACTTCAAATAAATGGAATCATACAATATATGCTGTTTTTGAGGACTTTTTTCACTTAGCACAATGTTTTCAAGTGTCATCCATGTTGTAGCATGTCTCAGTACTTTGTTTCTTTTAATGGCTAAATAATATTCCATTGCATGAATATACCGCATTTTGTCTATCCACTCTTCCATCAGTTGATGGACATTTGAGTTGTTCCACCTTTTGGCTATTATGAATAGTGCTGCTATAAGTATTTGTGTGTACATATGTTTTCACTTCTCTTGGCCATGAATCTAGAGGTGAGGTTGCTGACTCGTATGGTACTGTTAGAGAAATTTGAGCTGGGAAGAACAGAGAGATCAAGAGACACAAGAGAATCTCTTTATTGGAGCTCCGGCTGATGGTGGCCTTATTGCCTGTAATGGCCACCAGCCCTGGACAAAGGAAAATTCCTTGCTTATATAAGTTTTGGCCTGGGAGGATAAGGCAGGAGAAAAAAATGGGTTTAAACAAAGACAGTCATTGACTTATGACAAGTTTCACAACCTTGAGAATACATACCCTTTCTATGCAGTTATCTTGCTCCCATGACTGGCAGTGGAGGAAGAGAACAGGTTTTTACAGAAATATGCTTGTGAGCAGTGAGTACTAAGATATGCTTGGGTGCCTTATCTTGGAAGGAGGAGGCTATGCTGGGTTTGCTTTAGCTAACTGCAGGCAATTTAGGCTGGGAGGGGTGGTTTACTTGCTCCTTTGCTCTTTATAATTATTTTTGTGGCCTAGTCTTAAGCTTATTATTTATTCTAAATTAATGTCTATTCTAAATTTTATTTTTCCTCCTCAATACCTTGACTTTTAACATTTTTAGCAATTGCCAGACTGTTTTCCAAAACAGCTGCATGATTTCACATTCCCATCAGTAGTGTATGAAGGTGGAAGGGTTACTTGAGCCCAAAAAATTGAGACCCCAGTGAGCGGTCTCCATAATCACACTCCAGCATGGGCAGCAGATCGAGACCCTGTCTTGAAAAAAGAAAAAAAAGGAGAAATATTTGTTAGGCCTTCGCGTTGTATCCTCTATGTCTCTTGCACTTTTAGAAACATATTTTCCATCTTTTAGGTCTCTCCATGCTTCATTATGGATATTTTGGTAGTTTCTTTTGACCTACCTTCTAGTTCAGTAATTTCATTATGAGCTAATAAAATCTCTTAACTTTACTACTCCTTTTTTTCCCCTTCTCAGTCTTGGATGATTCTTTTGAGATTCATCTCTATTGCTGCCTATGTCAATAGTTTATTCCTTTTTATTGCTGAGTATTATTCTATTGCATGGATTCAGCAGAATCTGCCCATTCACCTATTGATAGCCATTTGAATTGTTCATAGTTTTGGGCTATTACATATAAAACTGCCATGAACATTTATATATTTGTGTGGATATGCGTTTTCAATTCTTTGGGTAGGTGGAATGACTGGTTTGTGTGGTGGATACATATTTAACATTTTAGACATAGACAAACTTTTTCCTACGTAGTTGTACTATTTTACAATTCCACCAGCAGTGTTAAGAGTTGCAGTTGCTCTACATCCTCAACAGCACTTGTTATGGTCAGTCTTTCAAAAATTTTAGCCATTCTAGGGTGTAGGTTGTGATATCTCACTGTGTTTCTTTCTCTTTTCATTTTACTTTTAAATAATAAACAGTAAAATTGACCTATTTGGCATACAGATCTGTGAATATTTAGAAGATAACATATAGTAAAATTGACACTTGTTTTTGGTGTAAAGTTCTATGAGTTTTAACAAATGTATAGATTTATATAACCTCTACCACAAACTGGATACAGAATTCCATTATCCTGAAAAATCTCCCATAGGCTGTCTCTTAGTAATTACACCCTCATCCCATCCCTAAGCCCCGACAAACAGCATCTGTTCTTCATCACTACAGTTTTCGCTTTCCCAGAATGTCATATGAATGAAATTATGCAGTATAAAATCTTTGAGAGTGGCTTATTTCACCCAGCATTGTACCATTGAGATTCATCCATGTTGTTGCATGTATCAATAGTCTGTTCCTAATTATTGTTCAGTAGTAGTCCATTATAAGGCTATACCACAATTGTTTATTCATTCACCCATTGAAAGGCATTTGGTCACATAAAAAGCTTCTGCACAGCAAAGGAAACAATCAGCAAAGTGAAGAGACAACCCACAGAATGGGAGAAAGTATTTGCAAACTACCCATCTGACAAGAGTTTAATAACCAGAATATATAAGGAGCTCAAACAACTCTATAGGAAAAAGTCTAATAATCCTATCGAAAAATGGGTGAAAGATTGGAATAGACATTTCTCAAAAGAAGACATACAAATGCAAACAGGCGTATGAAAAGGTGCTCAATATCACCGATCATCAGAGAAATGCAAATCAAAACTACAGTGAGATACTATCTTGCCCCAGTATATCCCAAAGACAGGCAATAAAAAATGCAGGTGAGGATATGGAGAAAAAGGAACCGTCATTCACTGTTGGTGGGAATGTAAATTAGTATAACCACTATGAGTAACAGTTTGGAAGTTCCTCAAAAGACCAAAATTAGAACTACCATGTGATCCAGCAACCTCGCTGCTGGGTATATACCCAAAAGAAAGGCAATCAGTATATCAAAGAGATGTCTGCACTCCCATGTTTGTTGCAGCACTGTTCAGAACAGCTAAGATTTGGAAGCAACCTAAGTGGCCATCAACAGATGAACAGACATGTCATGCATGTACACAATGGAGTACCATATTCAGCCATAAAAAAGAACAAAATCCTGTCATTTGCAGCAACATGGGTGGAACTGGAGATCATAATGTTAAGTGAAATAAGCCAGGCACAGAAAGACAAACACTGCATGTTCTCACTTATTTGTAGGATCTAAAAATCAAAACAATTAAAATCATGGACACAGAGAGTAGAAGGATGCTTACCAGAGGCTGGTAAGCGCAGTAGGGGATTGGGAAGAAGGTGGGCATGGTTAATAGGTACAAAAAATAGATAGTTAAAAAGAATGAATAAGACCTACTATTTGACTGCACAACACGGTGACTATAGTCAACAATAACTTAACGGTACGTTTTAAAATAATTAAAAGAGTGTGACTGGGTTGTTTATAACTCAAAGGATAAAGTCTTGAGGGGATGGATATCCCATTCTCCATGATGTGCTTATCTCACATTGCATGCTGTATCAGGACATCTCATGTACCCCACAAATATATAAACCTGCTGTGTACCCACAAAAATTAAAAATTAAAACATTTTTTAAAAAGTAAGAAAAGGCATTTGAGTTTTCATTTTTTTCACAGTTATGGTTTGAGCTGCTATAAACATTCACTTACAGGTTTTTGTGCACATAAGTTTTCATTTATATAGGGTAAATACATGGAAATGGGGTTGCTGGGTAATGTGGTAAGTATATGTTCCACTTTTTAAGAAGCTGTCAAAATATTTCCTAGAGTAGCTGTACCATATTGTATTCTGATCAGAAATATATGAGAGTTCCAGTTGTTCTGCATCCTTGTCAGCACTTGGTATTGTCAGTTTTCTTTTCTTTTTTAGCCTTTTTTTTTTTTGGAAACAGGGTCTCACTCTGTTGTCCAGGCTAGAGTACAGTGGCATGATCCAGTTCACTGCAATCTGCCCTCTCGGGTTCAAGTGATCCTCCCTGCCTCAGCCTCCTGAGTAGCTGAGTCTACAGGCATGCGCCCCCATGCTTGGGTAACTTTTTTATATTTTTGATAGACACAGGGTTTCACCATATTGCCCAGGCTGGTCTCGAACTCCTAAACTCAGATGATCCACCCACCTCAGCCTCCCAAAGTGCTGGGATTACAGGCATGAGCCACCCCACCTGCCTTTTTCAGCCATTTTAATGTGCATTTTGCTAATGACTAGTAATGTTGGGCATCTTTTCATATGCTCATTTACCATCACATATCTTTTTTGGTTTAGTTAATACGTTTTGCTCATTTTTAATAGGCATGTTGTTTTTTTTTACTGTTGAGTTATGAGTTTATTATCTGGACACAAATCCTTTGTTGGGTATATGATTTGCAAATATTTTCTTCTAGTTTTTATCTTGCAAAAGTTTTGGCTATTATTAATCTGCTATTAATTCTATCCAGCGTATTTCATCTTGGACATTGTAATTTTCATCTCTTAAAGTTTGATTTGACTCTTTAAAAGAAATCTTCCATGTCTTAACTTTTTGATCATATGAAATACTGTTATAACTCTTTTAATGTTCCTGTCTACTAAATCTAACATCTGTTCATTTGGGGGTTGGTTTTGATTGATTCCCCCCGCCCCCCTATTTTGGGTTGTATTATCTTGCTTCTTTCTGTGCCTAGTAATTTTTTTTTTGAGACAAGGTTTTGCTCTGTCACCCAGGCTGTAGTGCAGTGGTGAGATTGTGGCTCATTGTAGTCTCAACCTCCCAGGCACAAGCGATCCTCCTATCTCAGCCTCCTGAGTAGCTGGGACCACAGGCGTGTGCCATCACACTTGGCTAATTTTTAAAATTTTTTGTAGAGACAAGTTCTCACTATGTTGCCCAGGCTGGTTCTCAAACTCCTGGGCTCAAGCGAACCTCCCACCTTGGCCTCCCAAGGTGCTGGGATTACAGGCGTGAGCCACAAGTGGGTGCCTGGTCTGTGCCTAATAATTTTGGATTGGATATCAGACATTACGAATTTTACCTTGTTGAATGTTTGATAATTTTTATTCCCATAAACATTCTTGAGCTTTATTCCGGAACAGTTAAGGTACTTGGAAACAGTTTGATCCTTTTAGGTCTTGCTTTTAAAATCTGTTAGGCAGGACCAGAACAGTATGATTTAGCCTAGGATTAATGATCCCCACAGCTGACCCAAGATTCTTCTGTGTACTCTACCAAATACCCTGCGAATTTTGAGGTTTTCCAGTCTGGTTAGTGGAAACAGGCAGTATTCTTGGCCCTGTGTGAATTCTCAGCACCGTTCCCTCTAATCTCTTCAGTTGGTTCATTCCGTGGCCTTGGGTAGTTTCCAAATGTGCTTGCACTGATGAGTATTCTGTTGAATACTCCTCTCTGGCACTCATTCCTGCAAATTCTAGCTGCTTTGTCTCCCCAGATACTCAGTTTGTCTCCTCAACTCAGGGTATTTGTCAGGCTATGCCTGGGTTCTCCTTCCGCACACCGTGACCTGGAAACTCTTTCAAGGCAGTAATACGGGCAATCTTAGGGTTTACCTTGTTTGTTTCCAAGCTCTCTCCATGACTGTTATTTGCTGCTTTAATGTTCAGTGTCTTGTAACCTATTGTTTCATTTCCCCCATCTTTTTGGTTGTTTTGGGTGGGAGGATAAATGTAATCCTTCTACTCGGTCTTGGCTAGAATCCTCCTAATTAGTTTTTCATTGAATGTTTGATATTGCATATAAAAAATTATAGACATAATTTGATTCCCTGTACAGTGGTTTTTGTTGTTTTTGAGACAGTCTTGCTCTGTCTTGTTCCCAGGTTGGAGTTCAGTGGTGCGATCTCAGCTCACTGCAACCTCTGCCTCCTGGGTTCAAGAGATTCTCCTGCTTCAGCCTCACAAGGAACTGGGACTACAGGCACATGCCATCATGCCTGGCTATTTTTTTTTTTTTTCGTATTTTTAGTAGAGATGGGGTTTCGCCATGTTGACCAGGCTGGTCTCAAGTGATCTACCTGTCTCAGCCTCCCAAAGTGCTGGGATTACAGGTGTGAGCCACTGCGCCCCACCTACAGTGTTATTTTCTTATAGAATAGTTTTACTTTAGCTACTGGCTGTCAGTTGAAAGTGGTACAGTTTTCTTTAATCTACTCAGGGATTTAAAGCTGGGAATAAGTCTTTTTGAGGGCTTACTCATTTCTGATTCACCAGTTTTCCAACTATTTGGCCCTTCAGAGATTCCAGCTGAAAGCATGGCGTGTTTATGAGGGTCACTTTTCCTTGGTGAACTCTAAAGTCTAATTTCCTCCCTATCCCTTTGAGACTGTTGGAAGCACTGCATAGCTCCTCAGTATATATGAGTCATCACTTTCTGCTAAGATTTTCAGCCTTTCAGCTGTGTGTGTGCGTGCTGTTTTTTTTTTTTTTTTAAATCAATAGATGACTTGAGGGAAAAGCAGCACTGAATGTTGGTCTCATCTTTGTATGTTTCTCATCTATTTTCTATCTTCGCTCTCATGTCCTCATTGCACTAGCAGCTCTCTGATAACCTTCAAATAGATCTTAAACATCTTACCTAGTTTTTCTGATGGTATTTAGAGAGTTGGTATGCAAAAAGTTAGTCTACTTCTGCCTGAAATAGAAAGCCTACCTTTCACTTTTTTTGTTACTTTATTTTATTCATCAACGTGTTTGGAATTGGCATTCTAGTCTACAGTCATAATTAACACAGTTGTTTAGTGGTAGTTCTAAATGTATGTGGTTACAGTGTTCACCACCAGCCATTTCACCATTGCAGTGCTGTTTTCAAGCTGTTTATTTTGATTCAGGATTTGATTGGTTGGATTTTATTCACAAAAAATTTTCTCTGGGATCCTCCTTCCCTGTTCCAACTGGCTTGATTTCTCTCCAGGTCGATTTGTGCAGCTGCTATGCTTGAATTACTTATTATTTTCCTGGTTATATGTACTATTTCTTTAACATTATATCTTTATCTTTCTAGGCTCACATGGTCACATGCTGGAACACATCCCCTAAGTTCCTGAAAAGGGTTTAAGGAGATGAACTTTAAGTCCTTCCATGTCTGAATAAGTCTTTCTTCTGTGCTCACTTTTGACAATTGCAGCTATATTAGTCCATTTCTTATTACATTTAGAGGTGCTGATGAGAATTCTAAGCATAATCTTATTCTGTTTCTTTTGAAGCAGTATGTCTTTTCTCTTTGGTAACTTTATGGATTTTATTCTTTATTCTTGGTGTCCCGATATTTCACCATGATAGGCTCAGACATATATATTAAAATTGATCTTCCTAGCATTTGAGTGCCTCTTTAAATATGAAAACTGGTGTCTTGTTTTCACCTCTGGGGAATTTTCATCTCGTTTTAAAAATGATTTCCCCCCCTCTCTTTTCTTTAGCTCCTCCGGAACTTTCATTAGATACATCTGGATCTGGTTTTGTTTCCTAACTTTTCTTGCACATTTGAATCTCTTTTGTTCCCCTTTTGCTTTTTTTTTTTTTTTTTTGGATGGAGTTTTGCTCTTGTTGCCCAGGCTAGAGTGCAATGGTGTGATCTAGGCTCACTCCAACCTCTGCCTCCCAGGTTCAAGTGATTCTCCTGCCTCAGCCTCCCAAGTAGCTGGGATTACAGGCATGCATCACCATGCCCAGCTAATTTTGTAGTTTTAGTAGAGATGGGGTTTCACTATGTTGATCAGGCTGGTGTCGAACTCCCTGACCTCAGGTGATCCACCCACCTCGGCCTCCTAAAGTGCTGGCTTTACAGGCGTGAGCCACTGTGCCTGGCCTGCACTGTTGTTTCTAAAAAATCACTCAGAAAAACTTGTTCTCCAGCTAGAGTTTTTTGATACTCAATTTTAAATTTTCTAATCTTTCACTGGTTTGTTTCTTCACAGCCAGTTCTTGTTTTATGAATGTGATTGCCTCTTTAATCTTTCTCCAGATATTAATTATAATGGATTTTAAGTCATCTTCTGTTTTCTATATCTACTCCTAATAATTTGAATGTAAATCAGGACCTTACATAATCCATTTATTGCAAGGCATCCATCCAAAGAAATCTAGGTCAACAGCTAAAATTCATGACAAGTAATTTGAAGCATTTTGTTTCTTGAGAAGTGCCAAAGAGGAAATGTATTTTTAATGACTGCCTAACATCTTAAATATTTCTTCTCCCCAAATACATCCTACACTTCTGGCAACAGAGCTCTGAAAATCTCCCCTACTAGCACTTTCCAGCCCTCCCCAAGTCCTCTCTAATATGTAGTCCATACAACTTCTATTTTTTCCTTTTTGCCCATGTTTTTCCAACTTGGAATCTCCAGATTATTTACTTTTTTTTTTTTCGAGACAGGTTTTTGCTCTATCACCAAGGCTGGAGTGCGGTGGTGTGATCATGGCTCACTGCAATCTCTGCCTCCTGGGCTCAAGCAGTCCTCCCACCTCAGCCTCCCAGGTCACTGGGAATACAGGCGTACACTACCACGCCTGGCTAATTTTTTGTTTTTGTTTTTGTAGAGATGGGGTTTTGCCATGTTGCCTAGGCTGGTCTCAAACTCCTGGGCTCAAGCGGTCCGCCTGCCTTGCCCTCCCAACAAAAGTGTTCGGATTACAGGCATGAGCCATCGCACCTGGCCTTATTTCCTTTTTTTTTTCTTTTTAAATTTCCCCTTGTGGATTCTCCACAACAAAGGAAACCTAGGAGCTGTAACATGAAGAACTTTCCTCCCTTAGAAACTGAGCATAGTAAGGGGAGATTGTGAATGTTTGTCCCTGTTACACTTTTCCCAAGGAAGTAATTGAAAGTCTCTCTAAACAGAATCCTCGTATTTGATTACCATCAGTGACGACTTTTCTTCCAGTTCAGTCTTTATCCTTTTCCTTTTGAGGTGAGTTTAATTACTTTTTTTTGGCATCCTGGAGGTCCTGCCAGGTCGAGCTTGACTGAATTAATTATGATTCCCTCTCACAGACTTCAGAGCCAGGGAGTGGCAGATATGCCACAGTTTCTGCCCTACATAATATGAAAATGAGTATATGCTCGACAAGCGGTTATTTTTGTGTTTGCAGACTGCTGCTACCTGACCTTCTTTCTTTGCGGCTTGAAGCAAACCCGGGACACACAGAGCCTCCCAATGTTTGGAGCTAGCCCTTTAGGTTTCATTTCGCATGTGTGTGGGTTTCCAAAATGCCAGGGTATGAGTAGCCAAAAACTCAGTGCTACCCTACTTCTAATTCATCCTGTTCAGCTGAAAGCAAATTAGTGGGTGCAGTCTTGTAACTGAACTTTTGGGAGGGATGCCCTCTTCAGGTTTTAGACCTTGCTCATCCAAACCACTGGGATCTTGCTCATCCTGGGTCCATCTTGTATTTGGAATCACTTCTCTCCCAAAGGTCTCCACCAGAATCCTCCATCTGAGCTTAATCATGTGATACGCTTTGGCTGTGTCTGAACCTAAATCTCATCTCGAATTGTAGCTCCCATGATTCCCATATGTTGTGGGAGGGACATAATTGGAGATAATTAAATCATGGGGGCGGGTTCCCTCATACTGTTCTTGTGGTAGTAAGTCCCACAAGATCTACTGGTTTTATAAGAGGAAACCCCTTTTGCTTGGCTCTCATTTCTCCCTTGTCTGCTGCCATGTAAGATGTGCCTTTCACCTTCTGCCATGATTGTGAGGCCTCCTCAGCCACGTGGAACTGTGAGTCCATTAAACCGCTTTTTCTTTGTAAATTACCCAGTCTTGGGTATGTCCTTATTAGTAGTATGAAAACAGACTAATACATCATGTAAGCTTACTTTTGGAGAACAGATACAGTAACCTTTTCCTCTCCCTCAGATCAGCTGCACCAACACTGAGAATTCTGCAGATCATAAGGTAGACCAGGATGACTGAATACATCTTGACTATAAATTAGGATTATAAGCCCTTCATGTAGATCAGATGTGCTCAGCACTAGCTGCGTGTTAGACTCACCTGGGATCCTTTAAAAATTCCTCTTTTCAGGACTCAGGCCAGGCCAATTGAAGGTGAATTTCTTGGGGGGGTAGGGCAGGCGTCAGTATAAAATGTTCCCGAGGTGACTCTGTGCAGCTGAGGTTGAGAGCTGTTGCTCCTGGTGTCTCTGGCTCTTCTAGCTTTGCTGGCTTCTTCCCCAGTAGATTCCTGCTGTGATGATTGTTCCAGGCTGAAGAAATAGGGGGTGCCCTTTCTCCCTTCTCCCCAACCTCTGCTGATAAATTGGGCCTATGAATTTCAGCATTTGTCCATTCTGCTATTCTCTCTAGGGGTATGAGGCAGCCCTCAAAAACCAAAACCAAAAGCAATTTTGGTGACCTAAGATTCATGAACAACTCTCACATGGGAGTCACTTAATTGATGCTCACTTCTTGGGACTTCCACCTGTTTACCATTTCATTGGCGCCTCTAATCACAGACCAAGCATTCGGAACTGGTACTTTAAGAGTTACTTCTTACTAATTTGTTTCCGGTAAGCTTATGTTGTCACAAGCCTCACAGAGGCTGCTAAGTCCCAGGGAGCTGATGGCACTGGTGGAGCCCAATAGGACCCTGAGTGAGTGCAGGCATGTTGGTCATCGATCCCCTGTCTCCATCCAGGAGCAACTTCAATTTCTTAAGAAACTTGCCGTCTAGCCAAGTGCAGTGGCTCACAACTGTAATCCCAGCATTTTGGGAGGTCAAGGTGGGTGGATAACTTGAGATCAGGAGTTCGAGACCAGCCTGGGCAATATAACAAAACCCCATCTCTACTAAAAATATGAAAGTTAGCCAGTGTGCACCTGTGGTCTCACCTAATCGGGAGGCTGAGGTGGGAGGATTACTTGAGCCCAGAAGGTCCAGGCTGCAGTGAGCCTGGGTCGTGCCACTGCACTCCAGCCTGGGTGACAGAGTGATACTCTGTCTCAAAAAAATAAGGCTGGGCATGGTGGCTCACACCTGTAATCTCAGCACTTTGGGAGGCTGAGGCCGGCTGATCACCTTGAGCTCAGGAGTTGGAGACTTGCCTGGCCAACATGGGGAAACCCCGTCTCTACTAAAAATGCAAAAAAATTAGCTGGGTGTGGTAGCACATGCCTATGATCCTAGCTACTTGGGAGGCTGAGGCAGGAGAATTGTTTGAACCTAGGAGGCCGAAGTTGTAGTGAGCTGAGATTGAACCACTGCACTCCAGCCTGGGTGACAGAGTGAGACTCTATCTCAAAAAAAATAATAATAATAAATAAAAATAAAAAAAGAAATTGGTCATTGGTGGAGATTAGGTTTTAAAAAGACAACAGATTTTCTCCATTTGGTAGACTTACATAATATCACATATGCTTTGATTTCTCTGTGGCATATACAGTTCAAACAGCATATTCTCCCGAAATGTAGCACTCTGATACCAGATTTCATATCTCTCTCTCGGGCTATCTGGGGCTAATGTCAGAATTATCATGGCCTGGGGCTGGGTAACTCCTGTTTTTGACATCATTGTTGGTGAAACATGGTAAAAATGTTTTTGGGTTCAGGTTTCTCATGAAAGATTTGTTGTTTTTTTTAAATAAGGCAGGGTCTTATTGCATTGCCCAGGCTAGAGTGCAGTTGTAAGATCACGGCTAACCACAGCCTTGACCTCCAGGACTCAAGCAATTTGCCTGCCTCAGTCTTCCAAGTAGCCGGGACTACAAGTGTGCAACACCATGCCCGGCTAATTTTTTATTATTTTGTTTGTAGAGGTGGGGTTTCACCATGTTGCCCAGGCTGGTCTTGAACTCCTGGGCTCAAGTGATCCTTCCGCCTCAGCCTCCCAAAGTGTTGGGATTACAGGCATGAGCCACCACACCGGGCCAGCATGCACATTTTAATTTGAAGTCCATTTGAGTATCACACCTTAAAACTCAAAGATGGTTTATAGCACTCCAAATGTAGCTCAGGCCCTATGCCCCTTGCATTGTTGGAGAAGGAACAGGACAGTCAATAACTACCTTTTCCTGTCCTTGTCTTCTACTTGGGAAAAAGCAAAGTTTTTTGGGTGATTAGAGAGGTAAAAAGTGTAGCATGCCCATACCCTCAGCCAAGGAAACACACACAGTTGGTTCTTTTTTTTTTTTTTTTTTGAGATGGAGTCTTGCTCTGTTGCCCAGGCTGAAGTGCAGTGGTGTGATCTCGGCTCACTGCAACCTCCACCTCTTGGATTCAAACAATTCTCCTGCCTCAGCTTCCCAAGTAGGTGGGACTACAGGTGCGCACCATCACACCTGGCTAATTTTTGTATTTTTTTTTTTTTTTGAGACGGAGTTTCACTCTTGTTACCCAGGCTGGAGTGCAATGGCGCGATCTCCGCTCACCGCAACCTCTGCCTCCTGGGTTCAGGCAATTCTCTTGCCTCAGCCTCCCGAGTAGCTGGGATTACAGGAGCGCACCACCATGCCCAGCTAATTTTTTTGTATTTTTAGTAGAGACGGGGTTTCACCATGTTGACCAGGATGGTCTCGATGTCTTGACCTCGTGATCCACCCGCCTCGGCCTCCCAAAGTGCTGGGATTACGGGCTTGAGCCACCGTGTCCAGCCTTAATTTTTGTATTTTTAATAGAGACAGGATTTTACCATGTTGGCCAGGATGGTCTTGATCTCTTGAGGTCGGGATCTGCCCGACTCAGCCTCCCAAAGTGCTGAGATTACAGGCGTGAGCCACTGTGCCTAGCCGCAAAGTTGGTTCTTTCCTTCATCATCTGTGCCATATGGAGTCTAAAGAAGATCTTGGAAGGTTGTCTGTCATCCATTCAACTCATCTTATGTCCAGTCCTCCAGCCAGTAGAGGGACCTCCTTGAACCATTTCCTTCCCATCTTTGCCCCTTTTCCCATTTTCCTTAGTGTTTTTATCTTCTATACTCTTTCATTTTCCTGTTTCCTCTTCTGTCACAGACTGTTGGTTACATTATAACTCATCCACTTCCCCTCTTGGATGAGGGTGAGGAGAGAAACCTTTAAGGGTCCTGACTGTAGAAGTCAACAAAAGAGTTTATTGTGATGCTGTGGCCTGTGGGTGAAATCGTTACAAAGCAATCAGACATTAATGTGAAGGAGAACTTCCTGTTGGTGTATATGTTGAAATTAATTATGCTGAAAGAGTTCATGTTTCCTTCTTAGCATTTAGTGTTTTTTTGTTTTTTTTTTTTGAGATAGGGTCTTGCTATGTTGCCCAGGCTGTTTCAAACTCCTGGCCTCAAATGATCCTCCCATCTTGGCCTCCCAAAATGCTGGGATTACAGGCGTGATTAGTTACGTTTTTAAAAACCCTCTTGTCACCTCCATCTTGAGATGTGGTAGGCTCCTCAAGGTGGGGTGGAAAGAAAAAAAACACACAGAACTATCCCTCCATAGTGCCAGAAGAAACGCTGCCATTTCTTGTGTTAGTTGAGCTTGGTACGTGTCTTTCATGGCAATGGATTTCTTCAGGTGTTCTGTGGTTTTTGTCTGTGCACTTGTGTTGCTGTGTGAGAACTCCCGCTTGTGTGGCTGCGGATACTGGCTTTGATGGCAAAGCTTGTTTTGAGGATTATGGGGTCAAGTGGAGTGGGGGATGTTAGGCTGCCTCTGTCTCTTGGGGAATGCTGGCTCCAGGGGCAGTCTGAGGTGCCGAGAGTAAGCACAAGCCCTTAGAGAAAATGGAATGGAGGCCGGGAGCAGTGGCTCACGCCTGTAATCCCAGCACTTTGGGAGGCTGAGGTGGGCAGATCACAAGGTCAGGAGTTTGAAACCAGCCTGACCAACATGGTGAAACCCCGTCTCTACTAAAAATACAAAAAATTAGCCAGGTGTGGTGGTGCTTGCCTCTAATCCCAGCTACTCAGGAGGCTGAGGCAGGAGAATTGCTTGAACCTGAGAGGTGGAGGTTGCAGTGAGCTGAGATTGTGCCATGTACTCCAGTCTGGGTGACAGAGCAAGACTCCATCCAAAAAAAAAAAAAAAGAGAAAGAAAGAAAAAATGTGATGGAGGGAGAGAGAGAATTCCACATGTAGTCTTCAAATTAACCACCCGGAAGATTGTCCCATGACCCCCTCATGCTCCATCTGTTGTTCCCCAATTTTTTAGTCTCCTTCCTCAGTACCCTCTTGGGTTTGTTGTCACCTTCTATTTTTCCTTCAAGAGTTCCTCAAATCTTTTGGTTTACAGTGTTTGGCTTTCTAGTGGTATTATGTATAAATAACTAAAAAAATTTTTTTTCTTGTGATTTCAGTCATTTGGAAGGGATTTAGGGGCATGTGATCTGTTTGACATTTGTATCTAAAAGCCAGGAGGCTGGCTTGGAAGGGGGCAAGCTCCCCATTGTGACAAGCTTCTATGTTTAAGTAGAAGGGAGATGGAGAATATTTAAGTCTGTGACAGGGAATTAATCTACACTGATGAATTTAAAAAGTTTTTCACTGTGACCTGTAAGAAGAATTACATTTTACATAGACGTTCATTCATGATGCACACAGGTAACTGAGACAAGAGTTTCATTAAACACTGTGTACTCTATGTGAATTGCATTGTGATTTTTATTTTTTTTGAATCAGGGTCTCTGTCACCCAGGCTGGAGTGAAGTTACATAATTATAGCTCACTGCAGTCTCTGCCTCCCAGGCACAAATTATCCTCCTACCTCAGCCACCTCAGCCTCCTGAATAGCTGGAACTACAGGCGTACACCGTTATGCCCGGCTAATTTTTGTATCTTTTTTTTTTTTGTAGAGACAGGGTTTCCCCATGTTGCCCAGGCTGGTCTCAAACTCTTGAGCTCAAGCGATCTACCCACCTTGGCCTCTCAAAGTGCTGGGATTACAGGCATGAGCCACTGTGCCTGGCCACATTGTGATTTTTCTATTGTATTTCATGAAGACATTCATTTATCTAAATATGTCACCAAAAGCACAAGAAACAAAAGTTTAATAAATTGAACTTTATTGAAATTAAAAGTTTACGTGTTTCAGAGGATACTATCAAGAAAGTGAAAAGATGACCCATAAAATGGGGGAAAGTATTTGCAAATCATGCATATGATGAGGGTTTAATAGCCAAAAATATGAAGAACTCCTACAACTTAAGAACAAACAAGCAAACGACCCAACAGAGGACTTAAGTAGACATTTCTCCAAAGAAGACTTACAAATTGACAAAAAGCACATGAGAAGATGCTCAACATCATTAGTCATTAGGTAAATGCAAGTTAAAACCACAATGAGACACCACTTCATACCCACCAGGATGGTTACTATAAAAAAAAAAAAGGAAAATAAGTATTTTGGAGATGTGGAGATATTGGAACCCTTTTGTATATTGCTGGTAGGAATGTAAAATGTTGTAGCTGCTGTGGAAAACAGTATGGTGTGTGCGTGTGTGTGTGTGTGTTTTGTTTTGTTTTCTTTTGTTTGGTTTTTGAGACGGAGTCTCACTCTGTCACCCAGGCTGGAGTACAGTGGCGCGATCTCAGCTCACTGCAGCCGCTGCCTCTCGAGTTCAAGTGATTCTCCTGCCTCAGCCTCCTGAGTAGCTGGGATTACAGGTATGTACCACCATGCCCAGCTAATTTTCGTGTTTTTAG
Organism: Callithrix jacchus; assembly: GCF_049354715.1. Lineage (NCBI taxonomy): Eukaryota > Metazoa > Chordata > Mammalia > Primates > Cebidae > Callithrix > Callithrix jacchus. Next base: position 24,973,685 of record NC_133524.1, read on the forward strand.
TAGAGTTGGGGTTTCACCATGTTGGTCAGGCTGGTCTTGAACTCCTGACCTCAGGTGATCCACCTGCCTTGACCTCCCAAAGTGCTGGAATTACAGGCACGAGCCACCATGCCTGGCCCACTATGGTGGTTTCTAAAAAGTTAAAATAGAATTGCCATATGATCCAGCCAGGCGTGGTGGCTCACACCTGTAATCCCAGCACTTTGGAGGCTGAGGCAGGTGGATCACCTAAGGTCAGGAGTTCAAGACTAGCCTGGCCAACATGGTGAAACCCTGTCTCTACTAAAAATACAAAAATTAGCTGGGCGTGGTGGCACACACCTGTAGTCCCAGCTACTCGGGAAGCCAAGGCAAGAAAATCATTGAACCCATGAGATGGAGGTTGCAGTGAGCCGAGATCGCGCCACTGCACTCCAGCAGCCTGGGTGACCGAGCGAGACTGTCTCAAAAAAAAAAAAATAAAAAGTTTCCATATGATCCGATACTTCCACTCTGAGGCATATATCCCAAAGAATTGAAAACGGGAAACTAAAGTTCTGATCCATGTTACAACACAAATGAACATTGAAAATGTTGTGTTAAATGAAACATGCCAGATGTAAAAGGACAAATAATATCCACTTATAAGAAACATCTGGAATAGGCAAATTCGTAGAGACAGAAGACAATAGGATAGAGGTTATCAGGGGCTGGGGAAAGAAAGAGTCGGAAGCTATTGCCTATGCTACAGCTTTTGTTTGGGATGATGAAAAAGCTCTGGAAATAGTGGTGATAGTTAAACAACATTTTTTTTTTTTGAGACTGAGTCTTGCTCTGTTGCCCAGGCTGGAGTGCAGTGGAACTATCTCTGCTCACTGCAACGTCTACCTCCCAGGTTCAAGTGATTCTCCCACCTCAGCTTCCGATTACTGGGATTACAGGTACCCGTCATCGTGCCCGGTTAATTTTTGTATTTTTGTAGAGACGGGGTTTCACCATGTTGGCCAGGCTGGTCTTCAACTCTTGTCCTCAGGTGATCTGCCCATCCCAGCCTCACAGAGTTGTATATAATAAAACATCCTGGCTTAAGGGCAGCATATAAGAGTTGAATTTTTGCATATTATGCAATTGTTCTTTTAAAAATTAATAATGATTAATTCCTGTTCTATTACCATTCCTAAGTGATTTATAGGATTTTCTTTTTTAAAATTCCCTATTAACAAGGATATTTGATTGGCTGCTGAAATCTTTATTCCCAGGGTCTGTTGTGTTAGGTGCTGTTCTCAACGGGATGGGGACCCTTGTTCACAGCGATGGGTGCCACCTACTGGATTTACTAATATTTTCTCTGACAATATCAGAAATGCTCTTTCAGGACCCTTGGAAACGAGCATTCCCCTCCTTCCTTTCCCCTATCCCACTGGCCCCATGTTAACCCAGCTGGAACGGAGCACAGAACTCCCATGGGGCTATGGCAGGCAGCTTCTGACCTGGATCCCCTGAGTGTGGGCTGCATTAGTGACTTCCTTCTAATGAACAGAATAGGACAAAAATAATGGGATGCCCCATCTGAGATTAGATTACAAAATACTGTGACTTTTTTTTGGAGACATGATCGTGCTCTGTCACCCAGGCTGGAGTGTACTGGCACTGTCATGGCTCACTGCAGCCTCTACCTCCTGGGCTTATGCCATTCTCCCTAATGGCTGGGACTACAGGTGCATGCCACCACTCCTGGCTCATTTTTGTATTTTTTGTAAAGACCAGGTTTTGCCATGTTGGCCAGGCAGAGCTCGAACTCCAGACCTCAAGTGATCCATTCACCTTGGCCTTCCAAAGTGCTGGGATTACAGGCGTGAGCCACCATGCCCAGCCAACACTGTGGCTTCTGTCTTGATTACAAACTGTCTCTCTCTGATGCCTCTCACGTGCTTGTTCTGAGGAAGCCAGCTACCATGCTGTCAACCACCCCATGCAGAGGTTCACATGGCCAGGAACTGAGAGCAGCTTCTGGCCAACAACCAGCAAGAAACTGACGCCCCCAGAGGAATTAAGGCTCTTAGTCCAACAGCTTGTGAGAAACAGAATCTGGCCAACGACCAAGAGGGTGAATTTGCAAACAGATCCTTCCCCCGTGAAACCTTCAGATGAGCCAGCAGCCCTGGAGAACATTCTGATTGCAGCCCTGGGAGAGACCCTGATTCCTGCAGCATAGAAGGTATGAGAAAAGAAATTTTTTCTTTTTTTGAGATGGAGTTTCACTCGTCGCCCTGGCTGGAGTGCAATGGCTCGATCTTGGCTCACCGCAACCTCTGTCTCTCTGGTTCAAGTGATTCTCCTACCTCAGCCTCCTGGGTACCCAGGATTATAGGCATGGCCTACCACACCCAGCTAATTTTTTGTATTTTTAATAGAGACAGAGTTTTTCCATGTTGGTCAGGCTGGTGAACTCCTGACCTCAGGTGGTCTGCCTGCCTTGGTCTCCCAAAGTGTTGATATTACAGGCGTAAGCCACCACGCCTGGCCAATAATGTGTTGTTTTGACCCATTAGGGTTTAGGATAATTTGTTATGCAGCAGTAGGTAACTAATTCAGGGGCCCAAACTCACTCATTTTGATGGATTTTCAAAAGCTTTATAAGTTTCTGTTTGAATTTGGCTTCATAAGTGTCAGTGAAATCTTTCTGCTGTGCTTGCCTGTTTAGCCTGTTAGATCTTATCTTCCCAGGAGAATACTTCTGGAAGTTTCTGGGGCCACTCAGTCTGTAGTCCTGCAAAGAGGATGTCACAAAAGGTAAATCTTGATCATACACCATGTGAGTGAGTGTTTGAAAGTTAGGTATACTTTCCAGAGTAACATGCATTATTTTTTTATTAATTTTCTGTTGCGAGAGTATAACATGAATACATTCTCCTTATGAAAATAAGTACGTTATAAATAGAGTCCTCTTTGACAGTAACCTGATCTAGTTTCCTCTCCTCCCCACTCCTCCCCACTCAAAGATTACATTGGAGTAAATCTTTCCAGGCCTAAAAAAAAATTACATAAACATGCATGTGTTTGTTTTTGCAAAAATGCTACTCTCCGTCCATATCATTCACTTTTTTTCATTCCTCGCTTTTTTCCACTCAACCATCTCATCCAGTTTTGAAATCCCTGTTGATACATGTGGATCTAGTTCATGCTTAGCTATAAAAAATGAAAACTTATCTCTTTTCCCACTGATGACTTCTAGGTTGTTTCCAGATTGTCATTTTTCTGCACTGTGCTACAGTGAACACTGTCAGAGTGTCCTTTTCTAGGGAAGACACCTAAGAGAGGAAATGCTGGGGAGGAGAAGTCATGTGAACATTTATAAGTCTTAGAGACACTGCCAAATTGCTCACCAGAATGCCCGTGCCAATTCATACTTCCTGCAGTAATGAAGCTGCCTGTTTGCCTTGATCCTTGCCAGAATGTCACAGTTTCCAGCCTGGCAGGTGAAAATGATTTCTTGTTGTTTCAGTTTGCATTCCCCTGGTTATTAGTGAGGTTGAAAATCTTTTCATATATTAATTGGCAGGTTCTCTTTTTCCAGGGCTCCTATGAGAGGAGTTCTGTGTGTCTGTGTGGGGGCGGGGGTTGGGGATCGGATTTGAGCGTTGGTGCCAACTACTTGGGGGAGTTGCATACCAGTTCTGAGAACATCAGCTGCTGTTGCTGATGGCACTGGGGGCGATTGTGAGAAATTGAGATCACAAACAGCCTCTCCCTCTAGGGTGAGGAGGAGCCACTGCTTTCAGCGAGGTCACTAGTCTAGAGAGAGCCACTGTGGTTCTGCAGTCCACAAAGGGCTTGCTCAAACCACTGGGTGAAGGCAGAGACAACAGGGTTAGAACATTGGCTGGACTGATGGCCTCCAATCAGTGCAAAATCAAAATAGGTTGCTGTTGCACCGTGGGGGTAGGGCAGAGGATGGCTGGAACTCAGGGGGCTCCCCTAGGTAAAAGTTAATGGAATACCACTGAATGCCCAAACAGGCAGGACCAACAAGGGCATAGACCCTCAGGAAGTAAAGCTTGGGACGCCTCATATTAGTAAGGCCGGAGGAATTTGGATGGTATGAGGGAGTACAGAAATCTCATAGCTATTTAGAAACACAAAGACTGTTGCTGATCCTCAAATTTTCTTTCTTGCTAAATATGTATGTTTATATAATTTAAAGAATTTCTCATCTCTTTGGCTCCTTTCCCCTCAATATAGATAAACTTGCTATTTAGACCATAGGTTACAGAATTGTGATGGAATTAAAAGATGCAGAGGTCTGATCCAAAGATCCTTATCTTGGAGTTGGGTGCAGAAATGGAGGAGACTTGGGTGTGTCTGTCTTTGGGACATGTGGGTATATTTTATGTTGTAAGGGGGAAAAATCACATTATTTCAGGCAACAGACTTTTGGAAAGTATATCTATGGGAAGGTATGTCCAAAGGGATGGACGGTTTTGTTGGGGGAGGCGGTTCCACCCACATCCATTCATCCTACCTGACAGCATGCATGATCACCTCTGGGCAGTTCCCTAGGTGTGTACCATCTTGGTGGAATGATAAATCGAGGATCTGGCAGAACTTCTACTACAGAAATGAAGAGGCCCCTGAAGGCACCATCTGCCAGATTCTTCCTCTAATCTCTTCAACAGAGCCAAGGTGCCAGTATGTTGCCTAAAGTATGTGAGGGTGACTCACTCCTCCGGAACTTTTAATCCTTTAATCCTGAACAGAGTGAAGCAAGTCTGTTCATTCCAGAGGCAGTGCTGGGAAAGACTGTCAAACCACGGAGACTTTCTGGAACTCTCTGATACTGTTTTGTTCCATTGGATGAATCTACTACAATTTACTTTTCTCCATCGACATCTGGGGCTATCTCGAATACCGCCGCTAGGAACATTCTTACACTTCTCTTTTGGTGCACATGTTCACACATTTTTCTTGGGCATGTCCCCAGGAGTAAAACTGATGGGCTGTAGTTGTAAGAGAGATTGCAACATGCATTTTGGATTCATTAAAGTCTGATGTTAATTGGCATTTTTGCTTACTTCACAGATAATGCAAGGACTCTAGGACATTTATACCCTCTTCTGACCTATATGCCATTCTAGCTGTGTATATTCAACCTTCTTAGACATTGTTTTCATTGTATTGTACAGTATTAATTTAGAAAGCCCATATATTTACAATTTCAGTTGCTCTTCATTCCTTTCTGCAAATACAAACTTTCATCTGGGATCACCTTCTTTCTGCCTGAAAGATACCTTTTAGTATTTCCTTTAAGGAATTTTGTCAGCCTTTTGTCTGAAAATATTTTTATTTCACCTTTAATTTTGAAGGTTATTTCCATTGAATATATAATTTGGGATAGGCAGTTATTTTCTCTCAACACTTTGAAGATCTCATTTTATTTTCTTCAAACTTGTTCTCTTGGGAACTAGCCGTCCTGGTGCTCCTTTGAAGGCATTGCCTTTGTGTATGTGTGTGTGTCTTCTTTTAAGATTTGTTTCTTCGTTAGCATTTTGACTATGATGTACCTAGTCGTGGTTTTATTTGTATTTATCCTGCTTTAGATTAATAGTGATTCTTAAATATATGGGTCATACGTTTCATTTGTTTCAGAAAATTGTCAACCGTTATCTCCAAAATACTGCTTTTGTTCCAATTTGTCTCTTCTTTCCTTCAACCCATGTTTCTTACACTGTTTTCTTCTTTTTTTTCTTCTGTGCTTTGTCATGGATTTTTTTTCTCCTCATCTATTTTCTAGTTCATCAGTTATTTCTTTAGCTGTGCATAATATACTGTTAAACCCATTGATCAATTTCAGTGACTGTATTTTTTTGTTCTCAATTGTCATTTGATTCTTTTCATATTTTCTAATTTTTTGCCAAAACTTAAAAATTTTTTTTTTTTTTTTGAGATGGAGTCTTACTGTGTCACCCAGGCCAGAGTGCAGTGGGGTGATATCAGCTCACTGCAACCACTGACTTCTGGGCTCAAGTGATTCTCCTGCCTCAGCCTCCTGAGTAGCTTGGATTACAGGTGCATGCCACCACGCCAGGCTAACTTTTGTATTTTTAGTAGAGGCGGGGTTTCACCACGTTGGCCAGGCTGGTCTCGAACTCCTGACCTCAAGTGATCCACCCACCTTGGCCTCTCAAAGTGCTGGGATTACAGGCGTGAGCCACTGTGTCTGGCCTAATTTTTTTCTTTTAAGTCTTTGAACATATTAATCACAGTAATTTTTAAATTGAAATCTAATAACCTTGGAGAGAGATAGCATGGGGAGAAATGCCAGATATAGGTGATGGGGAGGAAAGCAGCACATCACACTGCCATGTGTGTACCTATGCAACAATCTTGCATGTTCTTCACATGTACCCCCAAACCTAAAATGCAATAAAAAAAAGAAATCTAATAACCTCAATTTATGAATCTCTGTGGTTCTTCTATTGTCTAGTTTTCTCTTTTTACTTCTCATTTATTCTCAGCCTCCCGAGTAGCTGGGATTATAGGCAGGCACCACCATGCCCGGCTAATTTTGTGTTTTTAGTAGAGATAAGGTTTCACCATGTTGGCCAGGCCAGTCTTGAATTCCTGACCTCAGGTGATCTGCCCACTTTGGCCTCCCAAAGTGCTAGGATTACAGGTGTGAGCCCCTGCATCCAGCCTTGTCATTTATTCTTGAAGGACATTTTCACTAAGTGTAGATTGTTACATTGACTGTTATTTTCTTTGAGCTCATTGAAATTATGTTTTCATTATTTTTGTCAAAAAGTCCACTGTTTCTTCTTCATAGGTAATATAACTTTCTTTTATGACTGTTTTAAAATTTTTAGTTTTGAAGACATTTTCCTTCAGTTTTGATGTGATGTGTTAGGTATGTATTTCTTTCTTTTTAGAAAATCCTGCTTGGGATGCATTGGATGTCTGGAATCTATAGATCAGTGTCTTTTGTCTCCGCTTTTATCACTTGCAAATATGCCTCTGCCTAATTCTTGCTGTCTTTTCCTTCTGGAAGTCCAACTGCATATATGTTAGACTTCTCACATTATTTCCCATGTTAACTTCTCTTTCGTATTTTGTTCTTGTCTGTATGCCAAATTCTGGATGTTTTCTCAACCATTTTCCAATTGGCTATTCTTTCTTCATTTCTGTGTTATTTCTTGTTAAACCTATCCGTTGAATTTTCAGTTTTGCTTACTGTCTTTTTTTTTTTTTTAATTTCTAGAAGTTCTGTTTTGTTTTTCCAAGTATTTGGGATCATCTTTTTATACAAAACATCTGTTTGTTTTTCCAAGTATTTGGGGTCAACAAAGTAAACTTTAGATTTTAGAATAGTTTATTTTATTTATTTATTTATTTAGAGATGGAATCTCACTCTGTTGCCTTGCCTGGAGTACAGTGGTATGATCTTAGCTCACTGCAGCCTCTGCCTCCAGGTAATTCTGCCTCAGCCTCCCAAGAAGCTGGGATTACAGGCATGTGCTTCCACACCCAGATAATTTCTGTGTTTTCAGTAGAGATGGGGGTTTCACCATGTTGTCCAGGCTGGTCTCAAACTCTTGACCTCAAGTGATCCACCCACCTTGGCTTCCCAAAGAGAATAGTTTTAAATAGACAGAAAAGTTGCAGAGATAGTACAGAGAGTTCAAGCTGCAAAGATAGTACAGAGTTCCCATATTCCCTGGCTTCAGTCTTGCCTGTTGTTAACTTCTTTTTTTTTGATTATTAATTCATTTATTGATACATATTTGTTTTTCTATAAAACTCTTTTTCTTTTTTTTAATTGCATTTTAGGTTTTGGGGTACATGTGCAGAACATGCAAGATAGTTGCATAGGTACACACGTGGCAGTGTGATTTGCTGTCTTTCTCCCCTTCACCCACATCTGGCATTCCTCCCCATGGACACAGGGAGGGGAGCACTACACACTGGGTCTATTGGGGGGAATAGGGGAGGGACAGTGGGGTGGGGAGCTGGGGAGGGATAGCATGGGGAGAAATGCCTGTTGTTAACTTCTTACATTATTGTGGTACATCTGTTGCAACTAACAAGCCAAAACTGATATTAAGTAAATTCCTGACTTTATTCATATTTAATTAGCTTCTCCCAATGTCTTTTCTCTGTTCTGGGATCCCTCCCGGATATCACGTTATGTGTAGTCATCATGTCGTCTTAGCCTCCTCTAGACTGCGACAGTTCCTCACACTTCACCCATTTTTGTTGACGTTGATTGTTTTGAGGAGTACTGGTCATGTATTTTGCAGACTATTCCTTAAATTAAGCTTATCTGATATTTTTCTCATGGTTAGACTAGGGTTACAGGTTTTGTTTTGTTTTTTTGAGACAGAGTTTCGCTCTTGTTACCCAGGCTGGAGTGCAATGGCGCGATCTCGGCTCACCGCAACCTCTGCCTCTTGGGTTCAGGCAATTCTCCTGCCTCAGCCTCCTGAGTAGCTGGGATTACAGGCACGCGCCACCATGCCCAGCTAATATTTTTTTTGTATCTTTAGTAGAGACGGGGTTTCACCATTTTGACCAGGATGGTCTCGATCTCTTGACCTCGTGATCCACCCACCTCGGCCTCCCAAAGTGCTGGGATTACAGGCTTGAGCCACCGCGCCCGGCCAGGGTTACAGGTTTTTAGGAAGAAGACCACAGAGGCAATGTGCCCTCATAACATGTTATCAAGGACACATGCTATCACTGTAACTTGTCACTGATTACCTGGCCAAGATGGTGCTTGCAAGGTTTCTCCACTGCTATTTTTCACCCCAGTCCCTTAATGCTGTCCTCATTGGAAGCAAAACTCTAAGAGCAGCCCACACTTAAGGTGTGGGGAGTTAAGCTTCACTTTCTTGGGGAGTGTGTGTCTACGTAAATTATGTAGAATTCTTCTATATAGGAGACTGTCTATTTTGCCTGATTTCATTTATTAATTTTTTACAATTGTTTATATTACTGTGGGGTCATGGATTTTTTTTTTTTTTTGGACAGAGTCTCTGTCACCCAGGCCAGAGTGCAGTGGCACCATCTCAGCTCACTGTAACCTCCACTTGTTGGTCTCGATCTCTTGACCTCGTGATCCACCCACCTCAGCTTCCCAAAGTGCTAGGATTACAGGTGTGAGCCATGGCGCCTGGCCCCTGGTTCCTTTTATTGGAGAATAGTATTAGAAACCAAGAAGAGTCACTGCTTAGAGTATTTTCTTCTTGCAGATATTTTAAATCATGTATTTTATTCTTTAAATAAAGTAAGCATTTAAAAAATTGGCCTCAGCCAGGTGCGGTGGCTCGTGCTTGTAATCCCAGCACTTTGGGAGGCCAAGGCAGGCAGATCACCTGAGGTCAGTAGTTCAAGACCAGCCTGGCCAACATAGTGAAGCCCCATCTCTACTAAAAATATAAAAATCAGCAGGGTGTGGTGGCACACGACTGTAATCCCAGCTACTTGGGAGGCTGAGGTGGGATAATCACTTGAACCCAGGAGGTAGAGGTTGCATTGAGCTGAGATCATGTCACTGCACTCCAACCTGGGCAACAGAGTAAGACTCTGTCTTAAAAAATATTAGTGTCTGTCTGAAGTTTTGGTATGTCTGTTTCTGTAGTCTGTTGTTTCAACTGGTTCCCACTCATGGTGCCTTGTTCTCCCATATGTTTCGTCATTTATTTATTATTAATTTTTTAAAAAATAGAGATGGTCTTGCTCTGTCATCCAGGCTGGAGTGCAGTGGGATGATCATAGCTCATGGCAGCCTCCAACTCCTGGGCTCAAGGAATCCTCCTGCCTCAGCCTCCTGAGTAGCTGGGACCACAGTTATGCACCACCACCTGCCTGGCTAATTTTATTTTATTTTTGGTAGAGATGAGGTCTTGTTATGTTGCCCAGGCTGGTCTCCAACTCCTGGGCTCAAGGGAACCTCCTACCTCAGCTTCCCAAAGCACTTACAGGTGTGAGCCAGTAATTTTTACTTTATACTGGTTGCCATACTTGAAAAATTATTTTGGAGATTCACTGAAGCGCAATGTGAAGCTGCTTATCTCAAAAAGACTTTTCATTTATTTTTTCTTCTTGGGTTACTCCCCACCTGGGACCATTTTAGATGAGGATACAATTCTAATTTCTCTGAACTACGCAGACTCTGCGAACCTGTGCTGCAAATTCATGCAGAGGTCAGCTTCATGGTCACAAGATTTTTTTTCTTTCCTTTTCTTCCTGCTCCAAATATTACCAAGCCAGTGCAACCCCAGCTTAGCCTGTGAAAGGCCTCCTATTATTTCCTCTACCTTGGGCAGACCCTGGCATTGTTTAATGTCCACATTTTCACATTATTCCGTTAAAATTGAAGCATAAGTGTTTCTTGTTAGTATACCACCTTGGGGTAAGCTTGGTTTTGTGCTTTCAAATTATCTTTCTATAGGCTCCTGCTTTTTTCTTGGAGTTCAGCCTGGAATTTACTTACTTTTTCATTAGCTTTTTTAATGCGCTTAAGATTTAAAATTTTAAGCCAAGTGCAGTGGCGTGCATCTGTATTCCCATCTACTTGGGAGCTTGAGGCAGGAGGATTGCTTGAGGCCAGGAGTTCGAGACCAGCTTGGGCAACATAGCGAGACCCCCATCTCTTAAAAAAAAAAAAAAAGATTGAAGATTTTATAAAGTCCTTAAAATGGCGTGAAAAGAAAAAAATAGAAATAAAAAAATTTATATCACATATTTAGTTGTTTTCAGTGAGATAGTTGGTATAAATAGTATAGCCAATCTTTCCCAGAAATAGCTTTTAAAATCTAGGGATGCTGTCTGTCTTTGGTTTTGGAAAATTCTCAGACATCATCATCTTAAATATTGCTACCTCCTGATTCTTTCTAGTTTCTCTCTCTCTGGAACTTTTATTAAATATGTTTTGGTGCTTTTCAGTCTATCCCCCTAGCTCTTAACTACTTTGTTACATTTTTCATCTCCTTTTTTTTTTTTTGAGATGGAGTTTCACTCTTGTTACCCAGGCTGGAGTGCAATGGCGTGATCTCGGCTCACCGCAACCTCCGCCTCCTGGGTTCAGGCAATTCTCCTGCCTCAGCCTCCTGAGTAGCTGGGATTACAGGCACGCGCTACTATGCCCAGCTAATTTTTTGTATTTTTAGTAGAGACGGGGTTTCACTATGTTGACTTGGATGGTCTCGATCTCTTGACCTCGTGATCCACCCACCTCGGCCTCCCAACGTGCTGGGATTACAGGCTTGAGCCACCGCGCCCGGTCCATTTTTCATCTCTTTATTACTGACTATGAATGACTTTCTCAGCTCAGCCTTCCAACTCACAAACTAACCCTTTGTGTCTATTCTCTTGTTTATCTCATTACGTTGGGAACTTGTCACTTTGTTCCCAGATTTGTTCCCCTGTGCTGTATTGAAAAGAACTATGTACCCCATGGTCTCTTCTGTGTAAATTTGGCCCGTGGGAAGTCTTGGCAGATGACTTGAAGGAGAGTTAAGAGAGAAACTAAGGCATTTCTTTCCCTCTGTCTGTGCTTTAGGCAATGTTTCTGGAAGAGACTGTGTCTCCAACTCCTGCCAGATAGCTGCACCTTCTATGGTCTCAGATCCTGCTGTGGTTCTAGCCCCGATCAGATAACTTGAAATGCTGGGTTCTGGTAACACACCCCCCTTCTGCTGTCTGTTCAGCCATAGGAGAGGTAGCAGCTTTTTTCTTTTTCTTTTTTTTTTTTTAACCTGTTTTGAATCTCTGGGATGCCTCATCATCCCCTCTTGACTTCTAAGTTCCTCTATCATCTGTGTAATACATTCCTTCTATAAAGTTGCCTCCGTTGAAAATATCTAGAGAGATGTTTCTTTTCCTAACTGGACCCTGGCTGATATACCATCTAAAAATTATTTCAGTGGCTTTAAAAATGTTTCCAAGAGTTTCATTTATTTTTATTATTTTTTTGAGACAGAGTCTTGCTCTGTTGCCCTGGCTCAAGTGCAGTGGTGCGATCTTGGCTCACTGCAACCTCAGCCTCCCAGGTTCAAGCGATTCTTCTGTCTCAGCCTCATGAGTAGCTGGGACTACAGGCGTGTACCGCCATGCCTGGCCAATTTTTTTTTTTTTAATTTTTAGTAGAGACAGGGTTTTACCATGTTGGCCAGACTGATCTTGAACTCCTGGCCTCAAGTGAGTGAGCCTCAGGCTTTACTATGTTGGCCAGGCTGGTCTTGAACTCCTGGCCTGAGTGAGACTCAGGCTCCCAAAGTGCTGGGATTATAGGTGTGAGCCACTGCGCCTGACTGTTTCATCTGTTCTTGATTCATAACCACCTGCTTTTGTTTGTTGACTTGTTTTTTGAGACAGAGTTTCACTCTTGTTCCCCAGATGGGAGTGCAGTGGCGTGATCTCATCTCACCACAACCTCCGCCTCCCAGGTTCAAGCGATTCTCTTGCCTCAGCCTCCCGAGTAGCTGGGATTACAGGCATGCACCACCAGGCCCAACTAATTTTGTACTTGTATTTTTATTTTTTTAGTAGACACAGGGTTTCTCCATGTTGGTCAGGCTGGTCTCAAACTCCCGACCTCAGGTGATCTGCCTACCTCAGCCTCCCAAAGTGCTGGGATTACAGGCGTGAGCCACTGCACCCGGCCTGTTTGTTGACTTTAACTGCACTCATTTTAATATCCTTTCCAGATTGCTCTATTATTCCTATTTTCTTTTATGTGAACCTTCTTATATGTTGGGTTTCATTGTAGCCTTTGTAATTTTTTTTGTGCTCATCTTACGTGGAGGCTTTTTTCCCCTCTCCCACTCACTCTCCCTGGAAAATGGTTTTATGATTGATTTAGCCCAGCACCCTGAAAATAAAGTTCAGTGGCTCAGGGGTCTTTGCCCTGTGAGTGTATCACAATTCCAAACCAGGAGCTCACAGGAAATGTATTTCTGGCGGCTGCTGTACAAATCTCCCTGCTTTTCCTCTGTATCACAGGCAAGAACTTTGTTTCTAGTGTGCTTTCAAGCAGCTGGGTAAGACTTTTTCAACCATAGCTTGTTAAGCAGGAGCTCAGTGCATCAGTTTTCCCTGTGAATAGGGGTGCAGTGGTTCCTTATTCTTGAGTTGGAGTTGAAATTCCAGACTTGACTGTGTGTGCCAGGTCCTGGGTGGTATGTGCCTGTGCGTTAAGCTCCCACTTATTGCTATAGGTTTCCACTAAGTTTCTGGTCCATGAATTTTAAAAATCACGTCCTTGAGTGTTTTCTGAAACATGCCATCATTTCTTACATGCCTGAAACACAGTGAGGAAAGCTTAGCATATATCCCCCCTGAGTCAATACAATATGGACCCCCTGTTTTGTCTAAAGTGTTGCTACTCCAAGTGTATGCTGTGGGTTCATTTTAAATGCAAAATCTGAGGCCCACCTGGGACTTGCTGAATCAGAAGCTGCTTTTTAACAAAAATCTGCAGATGATTTGCATACATATTAAAGTTCGAGGAGCACTAGATTAAGCATCAGTTAGTTCCGGTACAACTAACCTGAACAAAATTAGACCTTTAGAAAGTTTTTATTTCCAGCGGGGCATAGTGGCTCATGTCTATAATCCCAGCACTTTGGGAGACCAAGGCAGGTGGATCACTTGAGGCCAGGAGTTTGATACCAGCCAGGGCAACATGGCGAAACCCTGTCTCTACTAAAAATGCAAAAATTAGCTGGGCATGATGGCAGGTGAATGTAATCTCAGTTACTCAGGAGGCTGAGGCAAAAGTATTGCTTGAACCCGGGAGGCAGAAGTTGCAGTGAGCTGAGAGCACACCACTGCACTCCAGCCTGGGCGACAGAGTGAGATTCCATCTCAAAAAAAAAAAAAGTTTTAAATTCCCTTCCTCCCTCTCTCATCTCTTTTATGTTGATATATCTTGAATTTTAGTTACAATTTGGTATTAAAGATTACGAATTTTATAAGCAATAATAATTTAGACCTATCACATATGTTATTTTCTTTGCTGTCTATTGCTTCTTGCATCCTACTATTTCTTTTGGCTTCATTTTTTAATACAGTTTTTTGAGAAAGAATCTCACTGTGTCAGCCAGCTGGAGTGTAGTGGTATGATCTTGGCTCATTGTAGCCTCAACATCCCGGGCTCAAGTGATCCTCGCATCTCAGCCTCCTGAGTAGCTGGGACCACAGGCATGTGCCACCACTACTGGCTGTTTTTGTATTTTTTTTTTTTTTTGTAGAGATGGGATCTCATTATATTTCCCAGGCTGGTCTTGAACTCCTGAGATCAAGCAGTCCTCCTGCTTTGGCCTCCCAAAGTGTTGGGATTCCAGGTGTGAGCCACTGTGCCCAGCCTGGTTTCAGTTTTCTCTTATTGAAGTGCTCGTGGAGCATCTGCTATGATCAAATGTCTGAGTCCTTGTAATCTCAGGATGTTTTTATTTTGCCCTCATTCTCAAAGGACAATATTAATGGATATAGAATTTGAAGTTCAAAGATATTTTCCTTGGCTGGGCATGGTGGCTCACACCTGTAATCCCAGCACTTTGGGAGGCTAAGGCAGGTGGATCACCTGAGGTCAGGAGTTTGAGACCAGCTTGGCTAACATGGTGAAACCTCGCCTCTACTAAAAATATAAAAAATTAGCCAGGAGTGGTGGTGTATCCCTGTAATCCCAGCTACTTGGGAGGCTGAGGCAGGAGAATCACTTGAACCCAGGAGGTGGAGGCTGCAGTGAGCAGAGATGGCGCTACTGCACTCCAGCTTGGACAACAAGAGTGAAACTCCACCTCAAAAAAGAAAAATAAAAAACGAAAGATATTTTCCCTTAGCTCTTAACAACTATTATTCTATTATCTTCTTGCATCCATAAAAAAAACAAAAACAAAAAAAAATCTTTTTATTCTGAAAAATTTTAATCTTACGGAAAAAGTAGAAGGAATAATATGTTGAGCCCCCAGATAACCCTCACTTGACTTCAGCAATGACCAATATATTTGCATCTATTTTGCTGATGGGAAATCTTATGTTAATCTTGTTCTCATTTTTTGGGGGTCTTTTTGTTTTGGTAACTTTTAGGTAGTTCGTCAGCCTTCTTGTTCTGAAAATGTACCACAGTGTCTATGTTTGTCTTTTTTAAAAAAATCCTGATTAGCATTCAGAGAGGCCTCTCTCAATCTAAAGACTTGGATTTTGGTGCAGTTCTAACAATTTGTTGACTATTATTTTTTGAATATTGCTTCAATTATCTACTTCTGGAATTTCTTTTAGAGAAATCTTGTAACTACTGAATCTTTTCTCCATGTGTCTTTATAATTTTCTTTATTCTTTTAATCCCTTTATCTCTGTGCTGTGTTCCGGGAAAATTTCTCAATATAACCTTTAGCTTTCTAGTTTATCTTTCAGCTTTGTATAGTCTGCTATTCACTGATACATTTTATGGTTACAATGCTTGATTGTATACTTCTCTCCTCTAGGAAAATTCTCCTGCGTGCATCCCTAGTGGAAATGATTATCTAGAGGGCCTAATTGGCAGAGGGGTGGGCCACATAGGATCACTGTGGCTACAGTGTGAGCCTGTGAGGGCCACCATCTTAGATTGAGAGAGACCTCTCTGAATGCTCATCAGGTTATACTGAGGGCCGCCATCTTCCTGAGGTGAAGATCTTAGTTTAAGTGATAGAACCTAAAAGTAGTTACTTCTAAACGGCAACGGAATTTTATTTCTACTTTTTGTTGAAGAATGGAATAAAGTCCTTAAAGAGCATTAATACATTATGCACTTTAACTTTTACATGTGTATACACTTGTGTAATCACCACCCAGATCAAAATATAGATGATCCCTAGCCTTCCAGAAGGTCTTTGTGCCTCTTCCCAGTTAGTATGCATCTCCTCTTCCCACTACAAGTAACGATTTCCTCCGATTTCTATCATCATCGATTAGTTTTCCTGTTTTTGAACATTATATACATGGAATTACATCATATGTATGTGTCTGACTTCCTTTGCTGAACATACAGCAGCCATGAGATTCATCCTTGTTGTGTATAAGTTGTCCTTTTTTGAGATGGAATCTCCCTCTGTCGCCAGGCTAGAGTGCAATCTCTGCTCACTGCAACTTCCACCTCTTGGTTTAAAGTGATTCTCCTGCCTCAGCCTCCTGAGTAGCTGGGACGACAGGCATGCACAACCACACTGAGCTAATTTTTGTATTTTTAGTAGAGACAGAGTTTCACCACGTTGGCCAGGATGGTCTTGATCTCTTGATGTCATGATCCACCTGCCTTGGCCTCCCAAAGTGCTGGGATTATAGGCGTGGGCTATACCACACCTGGCCATAAATTGTCCTTTTATATTCCAGTGTGATGTTCTATTGGATGAACAGATCGCAGTTTACATATTAATTCTCCTATTGTTAGACATTTAGTTCTTTTTCAGTTTTTAATTATGTTGAATAAAACTTATAGGAACATTTTCATTTGTGCCTTTTGTGATACATATGCATTTATTTCCCTTAGGTACAAACCTAGAAAAGAGATTGTTGGGCCATAGACCAGGCATGTATTTAGCTTTAGTAGATACAGTCAAATAATGTTTCCAAAGTGGTTGTACCAATTTACATTCCCATCAGCAGTGTATGAGATTTCCAGTTGCTCCACATCCTTGCCAATACCTAGTATTATGAGCCTTTTTATTTTTAGCCATTCTGGGGATTTGTAGAGGTATCTCATGGTTTTAATTTGCATTTTCCTGATGAGCAGTGATGTGGATCACTGTGACAGATGAGATTTTCCTAAAAGAAGTCTCAGCAATGTCTCCCATCCCACATGACCTTACAATGTAACTTTGGCATTCTTCCAATGGATAGGTGGTATCTGTATTCCCCCCCTTGAATCTTGTGACTATGGTGGAAGTGGTAATGTGACTCCTGAGGCTAGGTTGCAAGCGGCATTGCCTAGTTTTCTGAGACATCCCTTTGGAGCCCAGAGCTTCCATATGAGTAGTTAAACTAACCTGAGGTCACTATGCTATGACAAAGCCCAAACAAGGTCATACAAAAAGAACATGTGGAGAGGCCCTGAGACTACATGAGAAGAAAAAGATTTCCAGCCAGCCTCTGGCTGCTCTAGACCCCCACTGGTCCAGCTCTAGCTACCATTTGACTACAACTGCATGGATCACACTAAGCCAGACCCTCCCCGCTAATACAATCCTCAATACTTGAATGTTGCTTTAAGCCAGTAATTCTCAACTAGGGGAAATTTTGCCCCCTGGGATGCGTGGTGCTGCCTGGAGATGTTGTCATAACTTGGGACTAGGCACATGGTGGTACTTGCATCCAGTGGGTGGAGACCAGGGGTGCTGCTAAACATCCTGCAGGACACAGGACAGCCTCCAGGACAAAGAATTATCTGGTCCCAAGTGCCAATTGTGCTGAGATTGAGAAACCCTACTTTAAGCTACATAATCCACTAAGTTTTAGGTTAATTTGTTACATAACAAAAGTACTAGAACAATCGTGCAGGCAGAGAGGGAGATCTATCTATCTATCTATCTATCTATCTATCTATCTATCTATCTATCTATCTATCTATCTGTCTATCTAGAGTTTCACTCTTGTCACCAAGGCTGGAGTGCAATGGCGCAATCTTTGCTCACTGCAGCCTCCGCGTCCCAGGTTCAAGCAATTGTCCCGCTTCAGCCTCCTGAGTAGCTGGGATTACAGGCACCTGCCACCACTCCCTGCTAATTTTATTATTATTATTTTTTTTAATAAAAAAAATATAGAACGTTTCACAAATTTGCGTGTCATCCTTGCGCGGGGGCCATGCTAATCACCTCTGTATCATTCCAATGTTAGTATATGTGCTGCCGAAGCGAGGACTAATTTTTGTATTTTTAGTAGAGATAGGGTTTCACCATGTTGGCCAGGCTGATCTTGAACTCCTGACCTCAGGTGATCCACCCACCTTGGCCTCCCAAAGTGCTGGGATTACAGGCGTGAACCACCGCGTCCAGCCCAAGAGGGAGTTTATTAAAGAAGATTAGTTCACAGGCTGGGCACGGTGGCTCACGCCTGTAATCCCAACACTTTGGGAAGCTGAGGCGGGCAGATCACTTGAGGTCAGGAGTTCGAGACCAGTCTAGCCAACATGGTGGAACCCTGTCTCTACTAAAAATACAAAAAATTAGCCACACATCATTGCAGGTGCCTGTAGTCCAGCTACTTGGGAGGCTGAGGCAGGAGAATCACTTAAACTCACGAGGCAGAGGTTGCAGTGAGCCAAGTTTGCGCCACTTCATTACTGCATTCCAGGTTGGCTGACGGAGTGAGATTCTGTCTCAAAAAAGAAAAGAAAAGAAAATTAGTTCACATATCTCTGAGAGGGCTGGAGTGTTGGACTTAAAGGTTACTCAGCCAGGAGTGCTCCTCAAACTGTATCACCGGGTGTCCGGTGAAGACCACTGGATGTGGACCCACGGCTTGCACCTGTGATGCTGAGAACTGGATTCCAGAACCTCTGAATACTAGATGCTGAAGCCACTGTCACCAGAAAGTAGATTCCATGTGTTTCTTGCTTCTTCACATTGCTGACTTTGGAATCACTCTGACTTTGAGATGGCTGATGGATGAGCCCTGGGTCATGTGTGAACTGTCTGCAAAGAAGTTGAGAAACCAAGTTTTCTGGCTTCTACCAGGGAGGCAGAACTAACGAAGCTTCCAAAGATGCTGGGAAGCCAGGAGCCTTGACAAGATCCCTTGGCACTATGTTGTGATAAGCTTGTTGCAAATGTCTTCGGGTTATTTCTATTTCTTTTAACTTATTTAAAATAGGCCAAGCGCAGTGGCTCATACCTGTAATCCCAGCACTTTGGAAGGTCAAGGCAGGCGGATCACGAGGTCAAGATATTGAGACCATCCTGGCCAATGTAGTGAAACCATGTCTCTACTAAAAATACAAAAATTAGCCGTGCGTGGTGGCACGCACCTGTAGTCTCAGCTACTTGGGAGGCTGAGGCAGGAGAATTGCTTGAACTCAGGAGGCAGAAGTTGCAGTGAGCTGAGATTATGCCGCTGCATTCCAGACTGGCGAGAGAGTGAGACTCTGTCTCAAAAAAACAAACAAACAAAAAAAAAACAAACTTATTTAAAATAATACTGTCCGTTATTATACCTTTTGGGCGAGAGATTTTACTTTAGAGATTATAATCCCAAAGAAATAACTACTCAGCTCTAGTAACATGGCACTTACTGCCTTATTAATCATAACTTCTGAAAACCGGAAATCGCTAAAGCACCACGGAACAACAGACTAATTTGTGATATAACAAACGTCTGCATTTTCCAGGGATGGTATGAATTCCAAATATTAGGTCACGTTGTCTTTATCTGTTTATGCTTGGCCAGACAATGCGTACAGTTTACTTTGAAATGTGTGATCACTGTGAATACGTAGTTTTATCCTGATGGAATATTGTAACAAAAATACCGACTCTATTTTACTAGGTGAATACATGGAAAGCGGTTATAAAATGTTTTGTGAAAGAAACGGAAGAATCTAAATATACTCATTACAACCATGGCATATTAGCGTTTGCACAATGCAAAGGGTTTGCTTTTCGTTTGTGAAGTTAATATTGAAAGAAGAAATTCCCTTTGGTTTTTCTGTTTGTCTTAACCTCACGGCTTCTGAAGAGCTTGCCCAGTAGGTGGCAGTACTGGATAAGAGCAGATAGAAAATTCTGCAGGCTGTCTTTAAGCACTGTTTCTCCAACTTTGGTGTACATACCAATGATCTTGTTAAAACACAGCTTGTTGGGCCTCACTGCACTTGGAGTTTCTGAGTTAGGAGATGTTTTAGTCCCATTGTGCTGCTATAACAAAATACCTGAGACTGAGTTATTTATAAAGAACAGAAATGATGCCTCACAGTTCTGGAGGCTGGGAAATCCAAGATCACTGACAGGTTTAGTGTCAAGTGAGGTCTTGCTCCATGGATTGTGTCTTCTCCCAGTGCCACCCTCACATAGTGGAGGGCAGAGGGGCAAAAAAGGCCGAAGCCAGTTCCCTGCAGCCCTTTTATACCACAAGGATCCACTCATGAGAGCAGAGCCCTCAGGCATAAACACCTCTGAAAGGCCCCATCTCTTAATAGCACCACCATGGGGATTCCCTTTCAACATGAATTTTGGAGGGGATGCCTTCAAACCATAGCAGCAGGTTTGGGGTGGGGCACGAGAATGTGCATTTCTAACAATTTCCCAGGTGAAACTGATGCTGCTGGCTGGGGATCACACTTGAGAACCATAGTCTTCTCACACAGGGAGCTTCTTGAAGTGCAGAAGGTCATTCTTCTCTCCTTCCTCATAGCATCTGCACCCCCCCCCACCCCATTGTCATGTGTTAATGGAGGTGCTGGGCCACTTTCTCCTTCAAATACTTTCACTTTCCCCTCGAAATAATTTATTCCTTGGCTCCGACAATACCCCACTCACCTCTTTTGCCTCCTCTCTTTTTTTTACTATTAAATTAATTAATTTTTTGAGATGGAGTCTTGCTCTGTCACCCAGCCTGGAGTGCAATGGCATCATCTCAGCTCACTGCAACCTCTGTCTCCTGGGTTCAAGTGATTCTCCTGCCTCAGCCTCCTGAGTAGCTGGGATTACAGGCATGCACCACCATGCCTGACTAATTTTTATATTTTTAGTAGAGATGGGGTTTTACCATGTTGGGCAGGCTGGTCTTGAACCTGTGACCTCGTGATATGCCCGCCTTGGCCTCTCAAAGTGCTGGGATTACAGGTGTGAGCCACTGTGCCCAGCCAATTTTATTTTATTTTTAGAGAGATGGGGTCTGGCTATGTTGCCCAGGCTGGAGTACAATGGATATACACAGGCACCATCATCACAGCATACCCTGTGTTAATGGGGAAGCTGGGCCAGCCACTCGGATGCAGAAGGACCTGCAAGCAAATGTTTCTTCCTGGCCTACTTGACCTTCTACATCCCATCTTCCATTTGAAGGGAGCAAATGGGCACGATGGAGGGAGTGCCCTTCAATAAGATGAATGACTTGCTTAGGTTCCTGGCCAACAGCAGCCTCTCCACTGAGTGCTAGATTGTATCCCCTCTGAAGAGCAAGCTGTGGCAATTCTCCCCTCTCTACCACATCACCAGCTTTCTCCCATTTACTGCATCATCCCCATTAGCACACACATGTGCTATTATTTCTTCAATATTAATAAGAGCTGCTTCTGGCTGGGTACGGTGGCTTATACCTGTAATCTCAGCACTTTGGGAGGCCGAGGTGGGTGGATCACAAGGTCAAGAGAGCGAGACCATCCTGGTCAACAAGGTGAAACCCCGTCTCTACTAAAAATACAAAAATTAGCTGGGCATGGTGGTGCGCCCTGTAGTCCCAGCTACTTGGGAGGCTGAGGCAGGAGAATTGCTTGAACCCAGAAGGCGGAGGTTGCAGTGAGCTGAGATCGTGCCATTGCACTCCAGTCTGGGTAACAACAGCGAAACTCTGTCTCGAAAAAGAAAAAATTAGCTGGGTGTAGTGGCAGGTGCTTGTAATCCCAGCTACTCAGGAGGCTGAGGCAGGAGAATCCCTTGAACCCGGGAGGTGGAGGTTGTAGGGAGTGGAGATTGTGCCACTGCACTCCAGCCTGGGTGACAGAGCTAGACTCCATCTCAGAAAAAAAAAAAAAAAAAAAAAGAGTTGCTTCTGGGCTGGGCCCTGTGGCTGATGCCTATAATCCCAGTGACTCAGGAGGTTGAGATCAGAGGGTTGCTTGAGGCCAGGAGCTGGAGAACACAGGTCTGGGCAACATTGTAACACCCTATCTCTAGAAAAACATAAAAACTTTCCTGGGTATACTGGTGTGTGAGCCTGTGGTCCTAGCTACTCAGGAGGCTGAGCTGGGAGAATTGCCTGAGCCTACAAGTTCAAGGCTGCAGTAAGCTATGATCACACCACTACATTCCAGCCTGTCTGTGCTTTGCTTAATACTCCAACCTCTTATAAAAAAAGTTGCTTCTGTTTATTGTCTCTAATTTCTCTGCTTCTATTCTCCCATGAACCTACCCAATCAGGCCCCATCTCTCTACCAAAATTGCAACTGCCCTAGTCACAGAAGCCCCTGGACATTTACCAAGCCCAATGGTCACTTCTCAGTCCTTAGTGTCAGCATTTGACATGTTGATCACTTTCCCCTTGGAATACTTTATTTCTTGGCTCCCACAATACCCCACTCACTTCTTTTGCCTTCTCTTATTTTTTTATTATTTTATTTTTAAAGAGATGGGGTCTCACTATGTTGCCCAGGCTGGAGTACAAAGGCTATTCACAAGCTTAAGCATCATAGCACATGATAGCCTCAAACCCCTGGCTCAGCCTTCCAGGTAGCTGGGACTACAGATGCGTATCACCATGCCCAGCTGTGTCCTTTCTCCCTCTCTCTTTTTGAGACAGGGTCTTGCTTTGTTGCCCAGGCTGGAGTGCAGTGGCATTATCATAGCTCACTGCAGCCTTGACCTCCTGGGCTCAAGTGATCCTCCCACCTCAGTCTCTAGAGCTTGGACTACAGGTGTGCACCACCATGCCTGGCTGATTTTTTTTTTCTTTGAGACAGTCTCACCCTGTTGTCCAGGCTAGAGTGCAGTGGTATGATCTCGGCTCACTGCAACTCTGCCTCCTGGCTTCAAGTGATTGTCCCGCCTCAGCCTCCTGAGTAGCTGGGATTACAGGCACCTGCCACCATGCCCGGCTAATTTTTTTATTTTTAGTGGAGATAGGGTTTCACCCTATTGGCCAGGCTGGTTGTGAACTCCTGACCTCAGGTGATCCGCCTGCCTTGGCCTCCCAAAGCGCTGGGATTACAGGCATGAGCCACTGCACCTGGCCTAGCCTGGCTACTTTTAAAATTTTTCGTAGAGACAGGGTCTTGCCATGTTTCCTGGGCTTGTCTCAAACTCCTAGGCTCAAGCAATCCTCCCACCTCAGCCTCACAAATCACTGGAGTGACAGGTGTGAGCCACTGGGCCCGACCTGGCGTCTCTTTCTTTTTTCTTTTTTTTTTTTTTTGAGACAGAGTCTTGCTTTGTCACTAGGCTGGACTGCAGTGGCGCGATCTCGACTCACTGCAACCTCCACTACCTGAGTTCAAGCGATTCTCTTGCCTCACCCTCCTGAGTAGCTGAGATTACAGGCATGTGCCACCACACCCAGCTAATTTTTGTATTTTTAGTAGAGAGGGGGTTTCACCATGTTGGCCAGGCTGGTCTGGAAGTCCTGACCTTGTGATTCGCTCGTCTTAGCCTCCTACAGTGCTGGAATTACAGGTGTGAGCCACCATACCTGGCCGTTTTCTCTTTTCGATCACTCTTCTTGTCCCATTTGCTGGATCCTTTTCATTTTCCCTACTTCCAAGTGTTGAGGTGCCCCAGAGTTTAGTCCTTAAACCTCTTTCGTATCTACTGTCACTTTCTAGGTGATCTCCAGGACTTTGAAGCCATCTGTATGTCGGTAACTCCCCAGTTTGTATCTCTAGCCTGAACCTGTCTCCCTCCCAATCTGTACATCCAACTGTCTTCTACATATCTCCACCTGGATATGTTAGGCACCCCACTTGCCTGTCCCAAACCGAATCTTGGATGTGGACTCTCCCCTCTACTTCAAGCTACTCCTGCAGACCTCAGCTGCACTGGCTTAGGACAACAACCTCAGTGTCATCCTTGATTGCTTTATTTCTGCCATTACCCATATCCAGCCTATCAGCAAAGCTTCTTGGCTATATCTTCAAAGGATCAACAGAATTCAGCCATTTCCCTCGACCTTTTGCTCGGTCTCTGACCGCTCCCAAGATCTAAGCCACCACCATTTCTCACCTGGGCTATTGGAATAGCCTCCCAGCTGGTTTCTTTGCTTCTGTCCTTGCCCACCTGCACTCTGTTCTCACCGCAGCTGCCAACAATCTTGTTAAAACCTAAGTCAAATAGTGTTATTTCTTGGTTCAGTCCTTCCCCTCCATGTTCTCAGAATAACACTGGAGTTGTTATTAAGACCTGCAAGGTCCCACATGCTCTGCACCCTGGACTTCTAATCTCCATTGCTCCCACCCTTGGTCACTGTATTAGTCAGGGTTCTTTAGAGTGACAGAACTAATAGGATAGATGTATATACGAAAGGGAGTTTATTAGGGAGTATTAACTCACATGATCATAAGGTAAAGTCCCACAATAGCCTGCAAGCTGAGGAGCAAGGAAGCTAGTCCAAGTCCCAAAACCTCCAAGGTATGGAAGTGCAGCTTTCAGTCCGTGACCAAGGGCCCAAGAGCCTCTGGCAAACCACTGGTGTAAGTCCAAGAGTCCCAAAGCTGAAGAACTTGGAGTCTGATGTTTGAGGGCAGGAGGCATCCAGCACGTGGGAAAGATGAAAAAGGCCAGAAGACTCAGCCAGTCTGCTCTTCCATCTTCTCCCACCAGCTGACACACCTAGGAACCACACTTTGCATCCTTCAATCTAATCAAATTGACACGGTATTGACTATCACAGTCACCCTATTCCAGCAACGTGTCTAGCACACATCTACCTCAAGACCTTTGGACTTGCATCTCATACTACCTGGATTTCTTTCTCCCAGATATTTATTTGCATGACTCACTTCCTCACTTTCTGCAGATTTTTTTTCCTCAAAAGCCACCTTTTCTGTAGACTTTGAGGAAAGCAGATTATACACCATCATATGGGTGGGCCTCATTCAATCAGTTGAATACCTTAAAAAAAAAAAAGACCCAGTCCCCTCAGGAAGAAGGAACTCTACTTCCAGACTGCCTTTAGACTCCAGCTGAAACATCGGCTCTTCCCTGCAGACTTCAATCTCTCTTTCTCTTCCTCCCCCCTACCTCATTTTTTTTATCCTATTGGTTTTATTTTCTGTTTTTCTGGAGAACCATGACTAATACAGATTTTGGTTCCCTGGCCAACTTACGTAGAATATAAATATCCAACCCCTGACCAGTGCTGAGGCTCATGCCTGCAATCCCAGCTCTGTTGGAGGCTGAGGTAGGCAGATCAGGTCAGGAGTTTGAGACCAGCCTGGCCAACATGGTGAAACCCCATCTCTACTAAAAGTATAAAAATTAGCAGGGCCTGGTGGTACTTGCCTGCAGTCCCAGCTACTCAGGAGGCTGAGGCAGGAGAATTGCTTGAACCTGGGAGGTGGAGGTTGCAGTGATTGGAGATCACGCCACTGCACTCCAGCCTAGGTGACACAGCGAGACTCTGTCTCAAAAAAAAAAAAAAAGACAAATCACCATCTCCTGACATTTCATATCACTTTTCTTGCTTTATTTTCTTTCTTAGACAATAGCACTATCTAAAATACTATGTATCTTGCTATTTTTTTTGTCTGTGTATTACTAGAATGTCATTTATTTAGGAAATGGATCTATTTAGAGATTCTAGAGGATCAAGGGTATATAATGAAACTAGCAGTTACATGTTATCATATGTCTAACATGTACTAGGTGCTAAATATTTTTTAAATTGATGCATAAATGAATAAGTAAATGTATGAATGCTTGGTTAATTGAGTGGATGAATAATGGTGACATGATCCCCAAAATGCCCCCCATTCAAGCCTACAAAGGTTTGAATCAGGCATGAGAAAATACCCAATACCACTGTCGGACTGAGATGACTTACTATGATTCCAGTAGTGTGACCGTGCCACAGAATGTGTCTTTTTAATGCATTTATTATTTACTTACTTATTTTTTGAAACAGGATGTCAGTCTGTTGCTCAGGCTGGAGTGCAGTGGCACAATCAGAGCTCCCTGTAGTCTCAACCTCCGGGGCTCAAGCAATCCCTCGTCTCAGCCTCCTGAGTAGCTGAGACTACAGGTATGAGCCACCACACCCAGATTATTTTTAATTTTTTAAGTAGAGATGAAGTCTTGCTGTGTTGCTCAGGCTGGGAATATGCCTTTTAAAAATTTTTATTTTTGGAGACACAGTTCTGCTCTGTTGCCCAGGCTGGAGTACAATGGTGTGATCTCGGCTCACTGCAATCTCCATCTCCTGGTTCAAGCGATTCTCCTGCCTCAGCCTCCTGAGTGGCTGGGATTACAGGCGTGAGGCTAATTTTTGTATTTTTAGTAGATATGTGGTTTCACCGTGTTGGCCAGGCTGACCTCGAACTCTTAACCTCAGATGATCCACCCACCTCGGTCTCCCAAAGTGCTGGGATTTACAGGCATGAGCCACCACACCTCGCCAAATATTCCCTTTTTAAAAATATATATATTTTATTGTGTTTTAGGTTTTGGGGTACATGTGAAAAACATGCAGGATAGTTGCATAGGTACATACATGGCAATGTGGTTTGCTGCCTTCCTCCTCATCACCTATATCTGACATTTCTCCCCATGTTATCCCTCCCCAACTCCCCACCCCCAACTGTCCCTCCCCTAGTTCCCCACCACAGACCCCAGTGTGTGATGCTCCCCTCCCTGTGTCCATGTGTTCTCATTGTTCAACACCCGCCTATGAGTGAGAACATGTGGTGTTTGATTTTCTGTTCTTGTGTCATTTTGCTGAGAATGATGGTTTCCAGGTTCATCCATGTCCCTAAAAAGGACAGGAACTCATCGTTTTTTATGGCTGCATAGTATTCCACGGTGTAGATGTGCCACATTTTCCCTGTCCAGTCTATCATCGATGGGCATTTGCGTTGGTTCCAAGTCTTAGCTATTGTAAACAGTGCTGCAATGAACATTCATGTGCATGTGTCCTTATAATAGAATGATTTATAATCCTTTGGATATATACCCAGTAATGGGATTGCTGGGTCAAATGGAATTTCTATTTCTAGGTCCTTGAGGAATCTCCACACTGTCTTCCACAATGGTTGAACTAATTTACACTCCCACTAACAGTGTAAAAGTGTTCCTATTTCTCCACATCCTCTCCAGCATCTGTTGTCTCCAGATTTTTTAATGATCACCATTCTAACTGGTGTGAGATGGTATCTCAGTGTGGTTTTGATTTGCATTTCTCTAATGACCAGTGACAATGAGCATTTTTTCATATGTTTGTTGGTCTCGTATATGTCTTCTTTTGTTAAGTGTCTGTTCATATCCTTCGCCCACTTTTGAATGGTCTTGTTTTTTTTTTTTTCTTGTAAATCTGTTTTAGTTCTTTGTAGATTCTCAGCCGAAGTTCTTTTAGTGCGTGTCCTGGACTAACGCAAGAAAAACCAGTGGGGCTAAAATGAAGTTATTTAGGAACAAAGCCCTGCACTATAATTCACTCCTTCCAGGCTAGCATCAGGGAAAATTTTGGAATTTTTGGGGGGGCCCATATACCTCCCCTTTCCCCTATTTTCTTTTGTTTCTCTCTTTTTTTTTTTTTTTTTTTTTTGAGAGGGAGTCTAGGTCTGTCACCCAGGCTGGAGTGCAGTGACACTATGTTGGCTCACTGCAACATCCGCCTCCCGGGTTCAAGCGAATCTCCTGCATTCATGCAATCCTCCCGCCTCAGCCTCCCAAGTAGCTGAGATTATAGGCACCTGCCACCATGCCCAGCTAACTTTTGTTTGAGGCAGAGTCTCGCTCTGTTGCCCAGGCTGGAGTGCAGTGGTGGCTCACTGCAATCTCCACCTCCCAGGTTCAAGCGATTCCCCTGCCTCAGCCTCTTGAGTAGCTGGATTTACGGGTGTGTGCCCCCATGCCCGGGTAATTTTGTACTTTTAGTAGAGATGGGGTTTCTGCATGTTGGCCAGGCTGATCTCAAACTCCTGACTTCAGGTGATCCGACCGCCTTAGCTTCCCAACGTGTTGGGATTACAGGCATGAGCTACCACCCATAGCTCCTCATTTTTCTACCTCAGATGGGTGATGTGCTGGTGTTGAAATGAGGTTTGAGGGAGGCACGTCTCACGCAGTGTCATGAGAACCCAATAATCAAGCTTACGAACCACAAAAAGGGTCTATCACTCGTCTTTTGAGAGTCATCATGGCATAATAGAAGGCCACTGGCCTAAGATCAAAATATCTGACTGGTAGCCAGAGCTTCACCACTTAATATATATATATATTTTGAGATGGAGTCTTGCTGTGCCGTCCAGGCTGGAGTGCAGTGGCATGATCTTAGCTCACTGCAACCTCCGCCTCCCAGGTTCAAGTGATTCTCCTGCCTCAGCTTCCTGAGTAGCAGGGATTATAGGCACCTGCCACCACACCTGGCTAATTTTTGTATTTTTAGTAGAGATGTGGTTTCACCATGTTGGCCAGGCTGGTCTTCAACTCCTGACCTCAAGTGATCCACCTGTCTTGGCCTCCCAAAGTGCTGGGATTATAGGTGTGAGCCACTGTGCCCACTTGTAATTATTAAGTGGCCCACCACTTAATAATTACGTGATTTGGAGCCAAATTCATTTGGCTTCACAAAGCCTCAATTGCTTTATCCAAATAAGCAGGAAAATAACGTCAACCCCATACCTATCTCACAGGACTTCTGTGATGAACACATAAGAAGATGCTTGTGAAAACACTTCAGTAATTTGTAGTTCTGTACAGCTTTTGAGGCTTAGTATTCTCATTAGAACCAGCGTGAAGTTTTTGACAAACTTCAGAGTATAAGCAGTTCATATCTATTTCACGTTTCCAAGTTCAATTAAGATAGATTCAGGTGCCGGGCACGGTGGCTCAAGCCTGTAATCCCAGCACTTTGGGAGGCCGAGGTGGGTGGATCACGAGGTCAAGAGATCGAGACCATCCTGGTCAACATGGTGAAACCCCGTCTCTACTAAAAATACAAAAAATTAGCTGGGCATGGTGGCGCGTGCCTGTAATCCCAGCTACTCGGGAGGCTGAGGCAGGAGAATTGCCTGAACCCAGGAGGCAGAGGTTGCGGTGAGCCGAGATCGCGTCATTGCACTCCAGCCTGGGTAACAAGAGCGAAACTCCGTCTCAAAAAAAAAAAAAAAAAAAGATAGATAAGATAGATTCAGGCATGGCTGAGTACAGTGGCTCACATCTGTAATCCCAGCACTTTGGGAGGCCGAGGCGGGCAGATCACCTGAGGCCAGGAGTTTGAGACCAGCCTGGCCAACATGGCAAAACCCTGTCTCTACTAAAAATATAAAAATTAGCCAGGCGTGGTGGTGTATGCCCATAATCTCAGCTACTCAGGAGGCTGAGGCAGGAGAATTGCTTTAACCCAGGAAGTGGAGGTTGCGGTGAGCTAAGGTCGCACCACTGCACTCCAGCCTGGGAGAAGACTCTATCTCAAAAAAAAAAAAAAAAAAAAGGAGATTCAGGCTGGCATATGCATGGTGGTCAGGAAATCCAGTGCCAACTTCTCAGGCTTACCCGTACTTGTACTCTTCCAGGCAGTTAGAGAACATTGTGGGCTTTACACAGTCCACATGGATGATCCCAGCTGACTGTCGCTGGGAGTGTGCAGCAATGCTGGCATTGCTATGCTTGCTGCCTCCCAGTGTCACAAAGAACACTGGTCTCCCGTGGCTGCTGACCAGTGTTTTTACCCTTGCTGCTGTGAAGTTCCCTGGACCCAGCTTCTATCCCAGGCCAGTGTGTCATCACCCTCTCTGTGATTTGCTCAACCAAGGGTACTTGACTCATAGCACATGGGCATCCATAGGTCACAGTTCTTTCTTTTCTTTTTTTAGAGATGGGGGTCTCACTAAGTTGCCCAGCCTGGTCTCAAACTCCTGGACTCAAGCAGTCCTCTTGCCTTAGCCTCCCAAAGTGGTGGGGTTACACGTGTGAGCCACTGCAGCCAGCCTGTATTAGTCTGTTCTCACACTGCTATAAAGAACTACCTGAGACGGGGTAATTTATGAAGAAAAGAGGTTTAATTGACTCACAGTTCTGTGGGCTGTAAAGAAGCATTGCTGGGAGGCCTCGGGAAATGTACAATCATGCAGAAGGTGAAGGGGAAGCAAGCACGTCTTACCATCGCAGGAGAGAGAGTAAGAAAGCAGGGAAGTGCCACACTTGTAAACCATCAGATCTCATGAGAACTCACTCACTATCATGAGAACAGAATGGGGGAAATTTGCCTCCATGATCCAATCACCTCTAACCAGGTCCCTTTCTTGACATGTTAGGATTATAATTTGTCACGAGATTTAGGTGTGGACACAGAGCCAAACCATATCACAGCCTATAGGTCACAGTTCTTTGTGTCTGGTCCCATCGGTCACACAAGTTTGTCCTTTCCAGTGCCCTGATGTCCTAGAAGCGCTGGGCCCAGGTTGGATCAGGTGTCCCTATTTTGTGAAACTCACAACTATTGCCCCCTTACCAGTCCTAGGGAGTTCAACAGCACCAGAGGGCTCATCGTATATCCCCTAAAGACAATACAGAGGTCATACCCTCCTTAAGACATTTAGATTGGCTTCTCCACTAACTACTGCTCCAATCCACCACACGGTTTCTTTCCTTTGACTCTTTAAACACAAGAGACTCTGTTTTCTGGATCCCAGGACTTGGTTTCCTCCAATGGAGTCAGCTTTTCAAGCACACTGCAAGCTTATTTATGTCACACTTCTTCCCCCTTTCTGTTTTGAGAATTATCTTCCTTAAGGTGGCTAAGGCAATAGATACGAGTCCAAAACACGTTTATCCAATGAGAGAACATTGTGAGATATATATAAAATCTCATGGCATATATTTTAATTCTTTAAATGATGAACTTTCTAAATTGCACTCTGCCCAACGCTGCATTCACAAACAGACTGTGAGAAGTCATTTACGGTCTGCTTCCTGGTGTGGAGACATCATTTTATGGCAATGTTCTTACTCTCTCTCTGCTGTCAGGCTGTGAGTGAGTATCTCACAATTCTGGATCAGTATCTCTGCCTTTCTTCTTTCATCTAATTTCCTATTATTTTCAGTGAAACTGGATAACAAAATTTGCCAGAGTTATGTACAAATAAAACATTGGTAAGTATTTAGCTTGATAAGTATTTATTAAGTACATGAACGGACAAATGAATCGGATGTTCAGTGATCTCTTGGGGGCCAAAGCACATGAGTGTTGTGAGAGTAATTTCAGTGGCTCTGAGTCCTCTTTGCCTCTGCCAGGGAGAGTTACGTTCCATGGAGTTGAGGTGGCCAGGAGAGTGGCCTTCAGAAAACTGCAGAATTGCAAATTTATTGTTTTCCAAAAGGAAGACTTGTAAAAAAATTTAAAAGGCAGTTTTGGACCCAGAATTCTGTAGAGTGGCCAGTAACCATCAGTGTGACTTTGGCAAGTCACCACCTCTTTGGGTCTCTGTTTTCTAGTTTTGGGTAAAGTCGGATTGGATTAGTAGTTGTTAACTATTTTTGGTTTGCAAACTCCTTTGCACACCTGAGTTTTAAAAATGAGCTCTCTTTCCTCTATCATGCATCTCCACACATGTAAACAAGACTCAGAGGTTACAGGACTCTCTGTAACCTGTTCCAAGACCCCCACAGTAAGACCCTAATGT
The DNA here is from genome assembly GCF_049354715.1 of Callithrix jacchus. NCBI lineage: Eukaryota > Metazoa > Chordata > Mammalia > Primates > Cebidae > Callithrix > Callithrix jacchus. The sequence continues at coordinate 25,005,183 of NC_133524.1, forward strand.
TGTGCTCAGTAATCACCATAATTGCCTCTGATTTTGAATGATAGAAATTTCTGAGATTGCAATGTCTAACCTAGGGAAATTTTGAAGGGTGTAGACTTGTTCTCAGGGCTCTTCAATTGTATGACCTCAGGAAACTATTCAAAAACCCCATCCTAAATAGAACATTTTAAATGTAAAATGTGAAGTGTGTTTCCCTACTGTGAGCCCAACTACAATTGTTGGCTCTTTGAGGTAATTTGTATATAATAAAAAGGAGTGTGTAGTATGTTTTAAAATGGTAATCAGGTAATAACATAGTTTACCTATTGTTCCTAAAACACCTCATGATTAATTTACTTTTATGGGGTATGTTTCAGAAGTAAGACACATCAGTGGGAGACCGTGAAAGTGACTGAGTGGGCCCTAACTCATGGGCTTTTCTATCGTATGTCCCTTCTGACCTCCACCGCCATCCCTCCCACTATTGCCAACGCACCCAACTCAACCTTAACCCACCTATGAGCTCCTTGCCAGATTCACAGTCCCAGTAACTGCCTGACATTTTATGGCCCCCAGATGCCAACACAAGGGTTTGGCAAACCAATGGGTTAGGTTAAACCTATCAGGTTTGACCAATGACCCTACTCAGGTGGCCTTGACCTCATCTCCTATGTTCCATTCAGTTCTTCTTGAAAGCTAGAAAGCTAGTGGGAGACATTTCCAAGGGTCGCCAGGAGAATATGACTTACTATAGCAAGAGTAAAGAAAGGCCATGGATGAAACCAAGACTCGCGCTTCTGAACACGAACCAGAAAATAGAAGCCAGAGATCCTATCTTTGGACCATGGGAGGGAAGACAAGAAAAAGTAACTGCAGAGAAATAGATGCCTGTGATTGGAGCAATTCCCCAGTAATCTACACTAATCAGGGTGACATTAGAATGGAATACTGTAGAATTCAATAGAAATGTATATTACATCCATTGGGAGCCAGATGACTTCATCACAGCTAATGTTATTACAATGAATATAAAAGGAATTAATGATTCACCGTTTAGTTACTTTCTTCCCTTCCCCCAACACCTTTTCTTCAGCTTTAACAAACTGGTCTGGAGCCAACTGCGACATCAGTTTAGTAATGACTTTAAGCACCATTTACGCTGCTATCATGGCAATTTAAATTGTCACTTTCTATTAAAAGGTCTACCTCAGAATGGTTTTAAGTGAAAGCGTTCCACACTGACAGTGCAATTAAACAAGAAAAAAAATCCTTTCTTGGGATGTCAGTGCAAACGCATTTTAAATAGTGGTTCAGCAGCGCCTTGCTAATTTAAACTACAGTATTGCTTTCTACTAAAGAATAGAAACTGATTTGGGCTTTTTTTCCCTCCCCATACTGTATGACAGTTTGAATTGGCACTGTGTCCCAGTCAAAGCCCTGATGTGCCAATGGGGTCCCTGAACCTAAAGTGTATCCCTCCCAAGGCAGGCATTAAACAGAAATAATTTACCCATGTGAAGGGGAAGCTTCACCTTTCACAGCATTTGCTTTTAAAATTGCCCTTTTCTAATCCAACTTGCGTTTCTCAAACCATGGTCTCACTTGCTCTTCAGGGAGAGAATGCAGCGGTATGAGGGACCTACTTTATTGAGATGACAACTTTCTGAATAAAAAATGAACCATTGGGAGGCCAAGGTGGGTGGATCATACGAGGTCAGGAGTTCGAGACCAGCCTGACCAACATGGTGAAACCTCATCTCTACTAAAAATACAAAATTAGCCAGGCATGGTAACGCATGCCTGTAATCCCTGCTACTTGGGAGACTGAGGCAGGAGAATCGCTTGAACCTGGGAGGCAGAGGTTGCAGTGAGCCAAGATCACGCCACTGCACTGCAGCCTGGGCAACAAGAGTGAGACCATCTCAAAAAAAGATAAAAGGACAAGTCCTAAGAAAAATACAGTGTGCAAAAGAATTCTGAGTACAAGTGTGTGAGTCTTTATTTTTCAGATTTCTAAGTTTAGATTCTGAGGCAGTTTATGCATTTCCCCAACCTCCTTCTTCAATTCAGCTGAGGAAAGACACTTCAGGCACTTTCATCTTTGAATACATTTTAACACAGAAACGATAAGGGAGCACCAATGTTGAACGTGCCAGTACAAAATAACACGTTTTATCCACCTCATTTGTCTTCGGGACTCCTGTAGCCCCAATAGTCCATAATTCCCAGGCATTTGGCTTAGATAGATTCCAGCTATCAGAGAGAATAACACAATTACATTCTTAGGTGTGGGTGCCTTAAATTAGAAGTTGAAGAATATTTGAACAGCAGGAATGGCTGGCATTTTCTTTTAATGGTCTTGAAGCGTTTCCAGCCTCTCTGATAGAACCTTATGTCATGAGCAATAGCTCTGAAGCGCACTAGGCTCACCAGAAGTAAACGAGGCATAACATTTAAGATGCTTCTGTTATATTCTCAATTGATATCGTTATTACTCTGAAGGACACTGAGATAGCATCTTGAGAAAAGTGTCCCGATGATGGTTATCGAGATGCAATTTTTTATGTCTACACAATTACATTTCTAACTTCGCCATATTCCACACTTGACTGCATGGAAAAGATGATCGATGTAAACCCAGTTCTCACAAGAATAATACATAAACCACTGGGATCGAAACTCATTTTTATTTTACAAATTAGGCAAACTTTCTTTCAGTTCCATTTTCTTCCGTTAATATAACACACGTTAGTATTTAAGCCCAGGGCAGCTGGAAACAGAAGAAATAGCCTGCTGATTTGGGGGCTGACAGGGGTCAGGAAAGGGTCACCTCAGAAAGTATTCCTTCTTTTTTTTTTTTTTTTTTTTTGTATTTTCTGGTAGAGACGGAGTTTTGCCATGTTGCCCAGGCTGATCTCTAACTCCTGGCAGTTAGAGACTGGGCTCAAGTGATCCTCCTCCATCGGTTTCCCAAAGTGCTGGAATTACAGGCATGAGCACTGTACCCAGCCAGAAGTATTCTTTCTTGAAAGGTGGAGGTAGAGGGAAGGGAGACAGACCCAGAGAAACAGTCTTTTGAGCAAGGCACATAGAGGTTTGACATGATGTTGGCAGGGCCAAAGGCTCCAGAGAAGATTCCTTCTTTGCTTCTTTCTAGCTTCTGGTGGTTGCCAGTAATTCTTGGGATTCCTCAGTGTTCAGTTGCATCACTCCAATGTCTGCCTCCATCTTCACACAGTCAGCATCCCTCTGTGTCTGTGTCTTCTCTTCTTGTAAGGTACCAGTCGTATTGAATTTAGTGCCATGCCTCCCCAACCTAGTATCACCTCATTTTAACTGATTTCATCTGCAAAAACTATTTCCAAATAAGGTCTGAGGTTCTGGGTTGATATGGTTTGGCTGTGTCCCCACCCAAATCTCCTCCTAAATTGTACTTTCCATAATCCCTATGTGTTGTGGGAGGGACCAAGTGGAGATAATTGAATCATGCAGAGACAGGGAGGGCTCCCCCATCCTGTTCTCATGATAGTGAGTTCTCATGAGATCTGATGGTTTTATAAGGGGTTTCCCCCTTCACTGGGCACTCATTTTTCTTCTTGCTGCCATGTGAAGAAGGACGTGTTTGCTTCACCTTCTGCCATGATTGTAAGTTTCTTGAGGTTTCCTGAACCATGCTGAACTGTGAGTCCATTAAACCTCTTTCCTTTATAAATTACTCAGTCTCGGGTATGACTTTATTAGCAGCATGAGAACAGACTAATACATGGATGGACATGACATTTTGGGAGACACTGTCTTTTAGACCTCAGTTGGGACTTTCCATTTATCTCCGGTAGATTTTATCAACTCCTTTTGATCTGTTGCCCAGTTCAGGGAGGTTTTTATTACTTGTCGCAGTTGTTCCTCTAGGATTTTAGCTTTACAGGTTTCATATGCATGCCTTCTATATCTTTATCTGCACTGTTGATAAAGAATTAATAAAAGTGTTGAATTGGTTAGGGTCAACCGAGGGCATACCACTTTTGATCTCACTCCTGGTACAGAAATAGTTTTTTAATCAACTAAGCAATCACTTATATCTACTATCACACAACTACATGTTTCCCTCCTGTCCAAAAGAATGTCAAACACTTGGTTGAAACCAAGACACACGAAATACACAGCATCTTCTTAATTGATCAGTCTAGAAATTGCTTTCTCCTAAACCATGATGAGATGCCACTTTTCACCTACTAGGATTTTTAAGGGGGAAAAAAAATGAAAATAACAAGTGTTGGTAAGGATGTGGAGAAATTGAAACCCTCATGCATTGTTGGTGGGACTGTAAAATGGTGCAGCTGCTGTTGGAAATAGTTTGGCAGTTCTTTGAAAGATTAAACACAGAACTATCATATGACCCAGGAGTTCTGCTCCTAGGTGTTTTTAGTTCGAAATAATTGAAAGCAGGGACTCAAACAGCTATTTGTACCCCAATGTTCATAGCAACATTATTCACAATAGTCAAAAGATGGACACAGCCTTTTGTTGTGTCTATCCACTGATGAATGGGCAAATAAAATGTAGCATATCCTACAATACAGTATCATTCAGTCTTAAAAAGGAAGGAAAGTCTAATACATGCTACAACATGGATGAACTTGGAAAATGTTCTGCTTAGTGAAATAAGCCAGACACAGTGGACAAATATAGCACGATTCCACTTATATGAGGTGCCCAGGACAGGAAAATTCATAGACAGAAAGTAAAATAGAGGTTACTAGGGGCTTGAAGGAGGGGGAAGGAGGAGTTATTGTTTAATGGGTACAGAGTTTTTATTGGGGATGATGGAAAAGTTTTGAGTATAAATAGTGATGATGGTAACACAACATTGTGAATGTATTTAATGCCACTGAATCACATACTTATGAGTGATTAAAATGATAAATGTTACTTTATGTATATTTCGCTGCAATAAAAAACAAGCAGAAAAAATTGCCCCCCTCAAAAAAGAGATGCTTCCCCTACAAAAAAGAAAGTTGGTATAACTTCAAACATGTACCTTGGAATCCTAGAGTTGGCAGGAAAGTTAGAGAGAGGCAAAACTTTAGCTTTGCATCAAGGTATTATTTCAAAGCAGTTTCTTGGGAAATAAGTAATTTGATGAAAGCTTCATTTTTATATTTTAGAAGTAAAGCAGTTTTCCTTGTTCAGAAATTTTGCAGATTCAATTAAATCCACTATATGTATTGAAGAAAGTGTGCATTAGAAAGAATGAAAAAGCCTGGTCCCTGCTATCTTGGAGAATGACCAAAATCTCAGTAGCTTTTTTCCCTCAATTTAAAAATTGTGGTAAAACACACGTAACATAAAATTCACAGCCAGGCATGGTGGCTTACGCCTGTAATCCCAGCACTTTGGGAGGCCAAGGTGGGCGGATCACTTGAGGTCAGGAGTTTGAGACCAGCCTGGCCAACATGGTGAAACCCCGTTTCTACAAAAAATACGAAAATTAAGTGGGTGTGGTGGCATGTGCTTGTAGTCTCCGCTACTCGGGAGGCTGAGGCACGAAAATCGCTTGAACCCGGGAGGCAGAGTTGCAATGAGCCAAGATTGTGCCACTGGACTCCAGCCGGGGTGACAGAACAAGACTCTGTCTCAAAAAACAAACACCAGGCCGGGCGCGATGGCTCACGCCTATAATCCCAGCACTTTGGGAGGCCGAGGCGGGTGGATCATGAGGTCAAGGGATCGAGACCATCCTGGTCAATGAGGTGAAACCCCGTCTCTACTAAAAAGACAAAAATTAGCTGGGCATGGTGGTGCGTGCCTGTAATCCCAGCCTTGGGAGGCTGAGGCAGGAGAATTGCTTGAACCCAGAAGGCGGAGGTTGCGGTGAGCCGAGATCATGCCATTGCACTCCAGTCTGGAGTAATAACAGCGAAACTCCGTCTCAAAAAAAAGAAAAAACAAAAAACAAAAAACAAAAAAAGAAGAAGATTTACCCTCTTAACCATTTTTAAGTGTACAATTCAGTGCCATTAAATACATTAATAATGTGCTACCGTCACCACCATCCACCTCTGTAACTCATTTTATCTTAGAAAACTGAAACTCTGTATACATTAAACGGTAACTCTCCATTCCCCCAGCCTCTGGCAACCACCATTCTGTTTTCTTTCTTTTTGAGACAGGGTGTCACCCAGGCTGGAGTGCAGTGGCATGATCTTGGCTCACTGCAGCCTTGACCTCCTGGGATGAGGTGATCCTCCCATCTCAGCCTCCCGAGTAGCTGGGACTACAGGTGTGCACCACGACACCCAGCTAATTTTTTGTATTTTTGTAGAGATGGGGTTTTGCTATGTTGTGAAACTTCTGGGCTCAAGAGATCCACCCACCTTGGCCTCCCAAAGTGCTAGGATTACGGGCATGAGCCAGTGTACCTGGCTACCATTTTGTTTTCTGTGTTAATTAACTACTCTAGTTACCTCATGTAAGTGGAATCATACAGCATTTGTCTTTTTGTGTCTGGCTTAGTAGAATGTCCTCAAGGTTCATCCATGTTGTAGTATATGTCAGAATTTCCTTCCTTTTTAAGGCTGAAGAATATTCCCCAGTTGCCTCTAAATTCTTCATTTGTCTTGTAGTATAAGGATGTGATTATTACTATATTCTATCCCTACCCTTAGAGAAGTAACACCTTGTGGCACTTGATGGTGGATTCTCTGGGGTCAGAAACCATGTGCTATTTATTTTAATCTGGTACTTGACATACTAATGTTTGCTGGATGGACAACAGTTAACAGGCATTAAAAGTAGATACCATGTAGCTTTTCTGGGCAGGACCTCGTGGAATGCTCACATGGAGATTAGGACACTTATGTGTCCAGATTCTGACCTTCTGTTTTACAGTTTCAGAATTTGCTGATGCAACTCTAGAAAACTGATTCCTGCTAGCTGATGAGAAATTCAGTTTTCTTTGGTATTTTATCACACCTTTATTGAGATATAATTCACACATCATATAACTTAACCATTTAAGATGTACAATCAAGTCACAGACTTGTGCAACCATCACCACAGGCAATTTTAGAACATTTTTGTCCCCCATGAAAAGAAACCTGTGCCTTTTGGCAGTCACTCCCCAGTCTCACCTCCCCCAGCCCCTGGCAACCACTAATGTACAACGTTCTGTCTCTATAGATTCGACTATTCTGGGCCGGGTGGGATGGCTCACGCCTGTAAACCCAGCACTTTGGGAGGCCGAGGTGGGTGGATCACCTGAGGTCAGGAGTTCAAGACCAGCCTGGCCAACATGGTGAAACCCTGTCTCTATTAAAAAAACACAAAAGTTAGCCAGGCATGGTGGTGCATGCCTATAGTCCTAGCTACTCAGGAGGCTGAAGTAGAATTGCTTGAACCTGGGAGATGGAGGTTGCAGTGAACCAAGATCGTGCCACTGCACTCCAGCCTGGGCCACAGAGCCTGACTCTGTCTCAAAAAAAAATTTGCCTATTATGGACATTTACTATGGCATCATATAATATTTATCCTTTTGTGTCTGACATCTTTATGTTTTCAAGGTTCATCTATGTTGTAGCACTTCATTCTTTTTTAATGGCCAAACAATATTCCAAATTTTATTTTTCCGTTCATCGCTTGATGAATGTTATGGATTGAATTGTGACAGCTTCCAAAGAAAGCTATCTTGAAGTCCTAACCCCCAGTGCCTCAGAATGTGACCTTATTTGGAAATAGGGTTGTTGTAGATGTAATGAGAACCCAGTATTGACTATAGTGTCCTCATGAGAAGTGAAGAGGAACAGAAATATACAAGGGAAAATGCCACGTGATGACAGAGGCAGAGGCTGGTTATGCAACTGCAGGACACGGAAGTCCAAGGCTTGCCAGTCACCACCAGAAATGGAAAGAGGCAGGGAAGGTTCTCCCCTCGAGCCTTCAGAGATAGCATGGCCACGCCACCCTTTGATTTTGAACTTCAAAACTTCAGAATTGTGAAAGGATAAATCTGTGTAAGTCACCCAGTTTGTGGAATTTTGTTATGGCTGCCTGATATGGTTTGGATTTATGTCCCTGCCCAAATCTCATGTTGAATTGTAATTCTGAGTATTGGAAGAGGGGCCTGGTGGGAAGTGATTGGATCATGGCGGCAGATTTCTTCCTTGCTGTTCTCTTGGTAGTGAGTGAGTTATGAGATCTGGTTGTTTAAAAGTGTGTAGCAACTCCCCCTGCTCTCTCTTCCTCTTCCCCTAGACATGTAAGATATGCCTGCTTCCCCTTTGCCTTCTAACATTATCGAAAGTTTACTGAGGCCTCCCCAGCCATGTTTCCTTTACCGCTTGTAGAATTGTGAGTCCATTAAACCTCTTTTCTTTATAACTTGCCCAGTTTCAGGTAGTTCTTTATAGCAATGTGAGAATGGATTAATACATAGCCCTAGGAAACTCATACAATGGGCATTTGGATTGCTTCCACTAGAGACTCAGTTTTAATATTGTGTCTGCATTATGTGTGAAATAATGCTTTTAGCTCAGTCAAGCACATCGTCTCAGTTAATTCACATATCAAACTTGTGAAGCAGGTTTAATTCTCTCGTTTTTCAATTAAACTAAAGCCTTGGCTGGGCACCATGGCTTATGCCTGTAATCCCAGTACTTTGGGAGGCTGAGGTGGGTGGATCACTTGAGGTCAGGAGTTTGAGATCAGCCTGGCCACTATGGTGAAACCTCCTCTCTACTTAAAAAAAAAAAAAAAAAAAAAAAAGCTAAGGCCTAGAGAAGATATTAAAGGGCCAAGCCAGGATTCAAATCCAGGTCTTCTGATTCTAGGTTTAGTGCTCAACGAACCAGAATGCCATAAGTAACTTACAGCGGGAGAGACAGATGGATAAGAGAATATATCTTTCCCTGAGAAAGAGATCAAAACAATGACAATAGCTAGCATTTACTCAGTATTTACTAAGTGCTGGGCACCGTGCTAAATACCTTTTTCACGTGGCAAACACTGCTAGTTGCCTACACATCTTCCTTTTCTTCCTTACTAAGAGAAATTCAAGCTACCTAAAGTTTCAGTGATACCAGCTGAAAATTACATTTCCCAGCCATTATTGCAACCATGGCTGATCAAGTGTCATAGTTTTAGGCAATATCATTTCTGTGGAAGTTGCAATGAATTTCCAGTGTGGCAGAGATACTAAGCAGTACCCCGTGAAGATTCACGTTCCCTTTCCATGGCATAGAGATGTTGCTGGGAAGAATTACCTGTTCAAGGACTATAGTTTCTGGCTGTCTTTGAATCTATGTGGACCCATGTGACTGAATTCTGGCTCATGAAATGTGGGCAAAAAAATGCCTTGATTTTAGGCCTGATCCATAAACCTTCCTACCCAATTTCCCATGCTCCCTTTCTTCCCCCATCTGCTGGGGGCTCGTTTATGCCTATTATGACCCTGGAAACCACATCTTCTAAATTGGTCCCTATAGGACCACACTGAGCAGAGTAATATCCCATCCTCTTCCCATGACTCCCACTCCCTGCTATCAATTGGCCTTGGCAAGAGTGAGAAATAAACTTCTATTGTGTTAATCCACTGATGAGTAGGGCTTTTTTGTTACAGCACTTAGACTACCCTGCCTTAAGCATCTGGGCAAGCTTTTGCTTTCTTGATTTAGTCATCACTCCTCCTTCCTTTTCCCTGCCAGAAATATAGACATCATGGCTGAGGCTGCAGCAGCTATGTTGGGATCATGAGAGAAAGGTCATGGAACTGCAAAGACCTCAGCTCTGAAATCTTTGAGCCCCTTCTCCAAGGCCAGTGACTGCCTACCTCTGGGCTTCCTGATCAGTGAGAAAAAAATCATTCTCTGGTCTGAGGAAGCCACTATTTATTCAGGGATTCTGTTGCTCATGATCAAATACAATTTCTAGCAGATAGACTCTATTGTCCACCCAATTCCTCACACGCAAGCACTATTCACTTTCCTAATTTAACTAGGAACGTTAACTTCCAAATCTTTTTTTCTATGATAAGAAGTTAAATACTTTGTTGAAGATCACATAGCTAAATAAGAGACAGAAACCGGGGTATATTTGTCTGTTCTCATGCCATTAATAAAGATATACCTAAGACTGGGTAATTTACAAAGAAAAAGAGGTTTAGTGGACTCACAGTTCCACATGGCTGAGGAGGCCTCACAATCATGGTGGAAGGTGAAGGAGGAGCAAAGACATGTCTTACATGGCAGCAGGTGAGAGAGTGTGCAGGGGAACTGCCCTTTATAAAACCATCAGATCTCGTGAGACTTATTCACTATCACAAGAACAGCACGGGAAAAACCTACCCCCATGATTCAGTTACCTCCCACCAGGTCCCTTCCATAATACATGGGGAGCTACAATTCAAGATGAGATTTGGGTGGGGACACAGCCAAACTGTATCACAGGGCTTGAATCATTAGGCTGCAAAGAATATTAACCAACATACCATAATGATTTTTTCTAGTTTTTTTTTTCCTAAAAATGCCTATAGTTCTATTTTGCATGGCATAATTACATAAGATCTTAAAATTCTAAACCCAAATTCAACCACTTATTTTTTAATTTGAAGATATTGATGGGTATGTTTTCATAGCTTCAAGCAGCCATGTTGAAAGATAATGCTTCATACAGCTGAGCATAAGGATGGAGAAACAATCTGCAACCTTAAATCGAAATATATCACCATCTGAACTTGCTATATTAGCAATGAAGATTGATCACATAACAAAATAATCCCTTGATGGCTAAGTCATTTGATTAGGGAAAGGACTCAAAGGCAACAATTAAAAATAATCCAAACTTTCATAATTATATGCTCATTCTTTTCTTTTCCTTCTTTTTTTGAAACAGAGTCTCCACTTGCTGCCCAGGCTGGAGTGCAGTGGTGCAATTCTAGCTTGCTGCAGCCTCGACCTCCCAGACTCAAGTGATCCTCCCACAACAGAGTCCTGAGGAGCTGGAACTATAGGTGAATGTCATCACACCCAGCTAATTAAATAAATTTTTTTGAAACTGGATCCAAGATGGCCAAATAAGAACAGCTCTGGAGTGCTGTTCCCAGCAAGAACAATGCGGAGGGTGAGTGAACACTGCATTTCCAAACGAGTTATTGCTGCCCACAGACCAGGAGATTCCTGGGCTGAAAAGCACCACAAGTTTCCAGCATGGCTGTTTCAGCCAGTACAGTGGATCTCTGCACAAAAACTCACACAAATCTGTGCAGGCATTTCAACTGGCACCTGGAATGCCTGGGAGATAGAGCCGCCTATTCAACTGAAAAAAGGGGGCTGAAACAGGGAGCCAGGTGATCTGTCTCAGCAGGTCCCACCCCCACAAAGTCCAACAATCTGCTCTGGATTGAGGGTTTTGAAGCAAGCACAGCTGGACCTGGGATGGTCCAGCTCTCTTGGGGGAAGGGTGTCTGCCGTTACTGATGCAGTCTGCCACTACTGAGGCAGTCCGCCATTACCAAGGAAGTCCGCCATTACTGAGGCAGACTGTCATTACTGAGGCAGTTCTAACTACACCTCTATAAACAAAACCACAATGAAGTTCACACAGCAGCTGCACATAGCCCACGGCAGCTCAGCAACGCCTCTGCTGGCAGACTGTGACTAGGCTACCTCCTTACTGGGCAGGACAGCTCTGAAAAAGGTAGCAGCACATCAGGAACTTATAAATAAAGCCCCACCTTCCCAGGACAGAGCACCTGGGAAAAAAGGCCGTTATGAGTTCCGCTGCAGCAGACTTAAACATACCTGCCCAGCAGCTCTGAACAGAACAATGGAGCTCACAGCTCAGCCCTTGAGCTCCTATAAGGGACAGACTGTCTTCTCAAGCAGCTCCCTGACCCCTGTATATCCAAACAGTCACCTCATAAAGGAGAGCTCAGGCTGACATCTGGTGGGTATCCCTCTGGGATGAAGATAACAGAAGAAGAAACTGGCAGCAACTCTTACTGTTCTGTAGCCACTGCAGGTAATCCCCAGGCAAGCAGGGTCTGGAGTGGACCTCCAGCAGTCCTACAGCAGAGGGGCCTACTGTTAGAAGAAAAACTAAAAAACAGAAAGAAATAACTTTATCATCAACAAAAAGGACGTCCACTCAGAGACCCCATCCAAAAGTCACCAACTACAAAGACCACAAGTAAATAAATCCACAAAGATGGAAAGAAACCAGTGCAAAAGGGATGAAAGCACCCAAAACCAGAATGCCTCTCCTCCTCCAAGGGATCACAACTCCTCACTAGCAAGGAAACAAAGCTGGATGGAGAATGAGTCTGACAAATTGACAGAAACAGTCTTTTGAAGGTGGGTAATAACAAACTTCTCTGAGCCAAAAGCATTATTTCACACATAATCCTCCTAATGTGGGAGGTTTTTATAGCTTCAACCAGCAATGTTGGAAGTTTTTTAGTTTGGTCTCTATGAGATTGTATGGGCTGAAAATTACATGTGCATCTCCCTGGGCAGAGAGGGAGTGGGAAGGGAGGCTAAATGTGAAGAAGTGAGTTTGAGGCTTGCCAAAGATTATTTGTCATGGGTTCATTATCTCTGATCAACGGAGAACAAATTCTACTTAAAAGACAGGCAATTAGAAAATTAATTGACCTCAATGTGCATACCCCATACATGTCATGTTCATCTCAAAAGTTGTCTGTGGTGGTGATTTTCATAAAGCAGTGGCTCTAATCCTGGCTCTACATTAAAATCTCTCTCTCTCTTTTTTTTTTAAGATGGAGTCTCACTCTGTTGCCCAAGCTGGAGTGCAGTGGCATGATCTTGCCTCCTGGGTTCAAGTGATTCTCCTGCCTCAGCTTCCCAAGTTAGCTGGGACTACAGGCATGTGCCACCACGCCAGGCTAATTTTTATATTTTTAGTAGAGATGGGGTTTCACTGTGTTGGCCAGGCTGGTCTCAAACTCCTGACCTCGGGTGATCTGCACACCTTGGCCTCCCAAAGTGCTGGGATTACAACCATGAGCCACCGTGCCTCAAGAGATCTTGAGGGCATTTATAAAATACCATTGCTCAGACTTCATCCTCTGCCAGTGAATTGAAATATTTGGGAGTAGGGTTCAGTTACCAGTATTTTTTTTTCCAAAGCTCTCCTTAGATTATTCCGACATATAACTATGATATATGAAAACCATTGGTAAAAAGCAATGTAAACATAGGTCATATCATTTAAAAATGGCCATTTTGGTAAGCTGTTGGCCTTCAAGTGATAATTCTAGACTAAGAAATACCTTGAACCAAGAAAAGACAATTTGTCTTGATTTTCTGAGTGCTTTTTCATACCACAGTGTATTAAATGTGTCCATTATTCAATGCCAGTTTTTCACAAGGAAATCTCCTTAAAACTCACCAGCCAATTCAGGTCCAAACTACTCAGCTGGTGGGTGACCTAATGTATTACTTTTCAGCAGATCGATTCTACCAGAGATGGAACCATCACTGTGAAAAATGTCCTTGCTTTCCTTACCACTGTGTGGAACGGCAGCTCCTGGTCTGTCTCAGTTTGGAACACTCAGTGGCTTGCAAAGCCAGCTGTTATCATGGTCGACTGTTTCATACAGCTTGGCTTAGGTCAGAACCATATTAATGGGAACCCTCCCGCTGCTGAACTATGAAATTTCCTGATTAAGGAAATGAGAGGAAATAAGACATTGACTAGCACCTACACACAGCACACCAACTTAGGGAGTTTTTTTTCTTTCTTTGGGAGAATTAAAAGCACAAGATACTGCTGTTACAATTCCCTGAAATAAGAGGACAGAACCAAAGACGAACATTTAACAGCTGTTTTGGAACTGATTCTGGGAATAAAAAAAAGCTGCCTATGGTTTGGCCACAGTTAAAAACCACAGACTCTCTGTGATTCATACGCGGTCTATAGCATGTGAATGGAGCCAAAGGAGTTATACCAAGAAAAGACAATGACAAAAAGGGCGGTTTAATCATCATGATGGTTGCAATTATAATTCAATGTTAACTTGAGAAGAGGATTGCTTCACTCTGCTAAGAAGGCCAAGGACTTGAGGGGTGTCGACAGCAAGTGGACCAAAGGCTGTTGAAATTTCTCTCCCTACTCAAAGAACTTCTAACTTTAACCTATTAATAGTTATAGAGAGAAGGAAAATAATATTATTTTGATAGCTGGTGTGAGAATTCTTAGGTTTCAGTTTTCTTTCCTTCCTTCCCTGCCTCCCTCCAGGCCTCCCTCCTCCTTTCTTCTCTCTCTCTCTTGCCTTCCTGCCTCACATTAAGAAAACAAAACACCGTTTAGAGTAGAAGCTGAGATGGCAAGGGGCCTTATTATTATGAACAGAGCTGCTTGGCATGAAACAAGGAAAGGAATTTGTGTTCTGAACCAGAGAGGGAGAGAAAAAAGTAAAATGAGGAGAAAATGGAGTAAGAAATTGGGCTGATGAATATGGGGTACACTATATAACCCCCAAATCTTCAGTAAAGTTATAAACTCACAAAGTGCCTGTGGGGGCGGGGGAATTTGGTGATCTTGTGCAACAACCGGGAAAGGGTCTGACCTTTGGCAAGGGAAGGAATCAAGAACACATGCAGAGACAACAAACTAGGGCCATGAATTGGGGCCAGAATTTGCAGAAATTGTAGGGAGGGCTGTGGAGCCTCATTGTCTGAGACACCTGGGGTTTCCGCCAAGTTTACCTTAACCTCTGAAGGCCGGAGCAGCTTTATTTGGGATATGTTTGCAACGATTTGAGAGAAGTTTGTTTTTTTTTCCCACACCAACACCATTGAAGAGAAGTTTCTTATAAGGACGCTGTCATCAGATTTATAGCCCACCCTAAATCCAGTTTTTCATGTAAGTTTTTCATTGAAGCTACGCGGCTGTGAAGCCATGCAGTGTTTTTTCATTGAGTTCTGTGCACTGGATTTTTTGAGTCACACCTGGAATCATGATCAAGTGTTCACAGGGCACAGGAATCTCCAATGCACGCTTCCCAATTCTGACTGCATTAGGTGTGAGTGGAAGAGGTTAGATGATACCCATTATCTGGACAACCACATCAATCTATCCACCCATTAACTCAGCAAGCATACAGAGCACTTTCTATGTTGAAGGCATCGTACTAGGCACTTGTCAAGATCCTCATCTCTAGAAGCTTAGTCTAATAATGACACCTGTAGGCCGGGCGTGGGGGCTCACGCCTATAATCCCAGCACTTTGGGAGGCCGAGGCGGGTGGATCACGAGGTCAAGAGATCAAGACCATCCTGGTCAACATGGTAAAACCCCGTCTCTACTAAAAATATAAAAATTAACTGGGCGTGGTGGTGCGTGCCTGTAGTCCCAGCTACTCGGGAGGCTGAGGGAGGAGAATTGCCTGAACCCAGGAGGCGGAGGTTGCGGTGAGCCGAGATCGTGCCATTGCACTCCAGCCTGGGTAACAAGAGTGAAACTCCATCTCAAAAAAAAAAAAATAATAATAATAACACCTGTAGTGCTGTTGAATTGTGCTCACCCAAAAACATGTGTCCAGGTCCTAACTCTGGTGACTATGAATGTGGCCTTATTTGAAAATATGGCCTTTGCAGATATAATTAAGGACCTCAGGCTGAGATTATTCTGGATTTAGGGTGGGCTATAAATCCGATGACAGTGTCTTTTTAAGAGACAGAAAGGGAAAAGACACAGAGAAAAAGAGACACATGCCGCTACAAGCCAAGGAAAATCAAGGGTTTTTCACTGAAGCTACGTGGCTATGACGTCATGCAGTGGTTTTGCATTGAGTTCTGTGCACTGGATTTTTTGAGCCATACCTCGAATACTGATCAGGTTTCCTGCAGAGGCCTTCAAAGGGAACCAACTCGCTGACACTTGATTCTGGACTTCTGGTCTCCAGACTAAGACAGAATAAATTTCTGGGTCTTTTTTTTGAGACAGAGTATTGCTCTGTTACCCAGGCTGGAGTGCAGTGGTGTGATCTCGGCTCACTGCAACCTCACCTCCCGGGTGCAAGCGATTCTCATGCCTCAGCCTCCCAAGTGCTGGAATTACAGGTGCCTGCCACCACACCTGGCTAATTTTTTTTTTGTATTTTTAGTAGAGACAGGGTTTCCCCATGTTGGCCAGGCTGGTCTCCAACTCCTGACCCCAAGTGATCCACCCACTTCAGCCTCCCGAGTAGCTGGGATTACAGGCATGAGCTACCTCACCTAGTGAACTTTTTGCCTTTTATGAATAATGCTGCTATGAACATTCACGTATAAGATGTTGTATGAACATATGCTTTCAATGGTCTTGGGTATACACCTAGGAGTAGAATTGCTGGATTATATGGTAACTCTGTTTAACTTTTTGAGAACCCGCCAAAGCGTTTCCATAGTAGCTACACTATTTTACATTCTCACCAGCAATGTATGAATGTGCCAATTTCTCCAACATCTCACAGGCAAACCTGAATTTTAAAACTCATTTTTTCTTCCCCCCCTTCCCTTTCACCCTTAAATATATTATTTATTGCCTGCTATGTAACAGGCACCATGTCTAGCACTGGAGATTCAAATTAAAAAAAAGATATTGTCTTCTTACTCTAGGAATCCTTAGCCCAGGGAGACAGTAACATATTTATTTTTGCACCGGTTTCTCAGCCTCAGGTGTTACTTATTGCAAAATATAAAGATGAACTGTAAAATCCATGCTAATAATTTAAATTTTTCTTTACTTATAATGACACAAAATAGCAAATTAAAAACACTATGACAAGTACAGAAAAAGAGACTGTGTAGGGAAGAAAGAAGCTTTGTATTTTACTAGTTATAATGGCACTCATTTCTGCATTTTCATTTTGCACTGGGCCCCACAAATTGTGTGACCAGCCCTGCAGCTGGCTGAGCCACACAGCGAGAGAGCTACAAAATTACATGGCAAAGGGTGTGGATCCAGGGAGAGATGGAGAATTGGGCCTTCCATGTAATTTGCCACACCATGCATTTGACAGGCTGGGGAAGTTTTTATTTTGTGAGAACAGGTGGATAAAAGATCTTTAAAGTTTCTGCTCAAGGGTGATAAAAGGATGACATTGGATTCAGTGAGAACAGTTGACCACATGTACTTCTATTTTAAATTTATAAATGAGATATAATTTGGAGCCAATTGCTGGTTTATCAACTTCAAACACTGGAAAGTCTTAGCTGGTCTTGCTCTCTGCTGACATCTTTAAGATGGTTAGATAGCCCCTTGAGCTATAGGGAAGGAGAGACAGCAGCGATGTCAGAGAAAATCAGCCAGAGAAAATATTTGACTTCAATGTCCCTTCACATTGATATTCTCTTTTCAAATAAATCTTATAAAAACTTTTAGATTTAAGGGGTACACATATAGGTTTCTTATATGGACCTATTGCATAAGGTGAAGTTTGGGCTTCCAGCATATCCATCACCCAAATAGTGAACATTGTAACCAACAGGTAATTTTTCAACCCTTCCCCTCCCTGACCTTCCCTGCTTTTGGAGTCCCCAGTGTCTATTATTTATATCTTTATGTCCATGCATATCCATTGTTTAGCTTCTACTTATAAGTGAGAACATGCGGTATTTGATTTTCTGTTTCTGTGTTATTTCACTTAGGTAATGGCCTTCAGCTCCATCCATGTTGCGGCAAAGGACATTACATTATTGTTTAAAAATCCAAATAAAACAACTTTGCTATTATTTTCTTTTTGTTTCTTGATCCAATTTCTATCATTTGTGTTATAAGTGGACTCATATTGGCTGGAAGATGCAGACTTTGACCCAAGATTGCTTCCTTTCTTCCCAAGTCCCTTCTCACGCTGCTAATAAAGACATACCCAAGACTGGGTAATTTATGAAGAAAAAGAGGTTTAATGGACTTGCAGTTCCACATGGCTGTGGAGGACTCACAATGAAGGCAGAAGGTGAAGGAGGAGAAAGGCACATCTTACATGGTGGCAGGCAAGAGGGCATGTGCAGGGGAACTTCCCTTTATAAAACCATCAGATCTCATGAGACTTATTCACTATCATGAGAGCAGCACAGATTCAATTACTTTCCACTGGATCCTTCCCATGACACGTGGGGATTATTACAATTCAAGGTGAAATCTGGGTGGGGACATAGAACCATATCATCAAGGTCATTTAGATAGTAATCAGAAGACCCAAGGCTAACACCCATTATCTCCATAGCTTCTCTTTTGCTTGCAAAAAGAGTTGTGCTGCATTTTTTAATAGACTATTAAGTCATTTTTGCAAGTAGTATTTGTGGGCAACATATTTGTATTATTTGGGTCTTTTTTCACTTTAGTTACTAAAATATAAATCTCCTTCTGGCCAAAAAAAGTTTAGTTTGCACAAAAACATCGTCATGAATAGTTTTTAAGACTTTGAAAAAGGTCTTCATTGGCAATTCTATTAATCATTAGACAAGAAATTACAGAAACAAACCCACTGTCTGCTTAATTCAGCTCTTCAAAAGAGTTTCACTTAGGAATATGTGTTTCCATCCCAGAAATGATTAGCGGATGGTTAAATTACAAGAGGAGGGAGAATTAACATTTTGAATGAAAGGGTATATAATGAGAGAGTTTGAAGTGGAAGAAAATTGCTTTCAAATAGAATGGGATTTTTGAACAAGAGAAAAAGTGGTCCAGCTATTTATGTACATTACCAGTTTCAATGATTATACTTTGTGCTCTTTTTCATCTCTGGCCAGTCTTTCTTAACCTGCTGAATGCTTCAGGTTTACTGTCCAGAGTTTTGTTGGAGTTATACTGCCAAAAATAGAGGTACATTGTCCACTTAGAGCTCCCTGAGATGTGTGGTCTACTCAGTGGTATAGGAGCAGGATAAAACTAGTCTCTCCTCCCTTTCTCTGTCTCACTCGTTTTTTGATTTGCTTTGAAAATGTATTTTATTTTGGTGAAAAACACACCACATAAAAATTACCATCTGTGTTAGTCCATCACATTGTTTTTTTGAGACAGAGTTTTGCTCTTGTTGCCCAGGCTGGAGTGCAATGGTGTGGTCTTGGCTCACTTGCAATCTCTGCCTCCCGGGTATAAGCAATTCTCCTGCCTCAGCCTCCTGAGTAGCTGGGATTACAGGTGCCCACCACCACATCTGGCTAATTTTGTATTTTTAGAGATGGGGTTTTGCCATGCTGGCCAGGCTGGTCTTGAACTCCTGACCTCA
Organism: Callithrix jacchus; assembly: GCF_049354715.1. Taxonomy (NCBI): domain Eukaryota; kingdom Metazoa; phylum Chordata; class Mammalia; order Primates; family Cebidae; genus Callithrix; species Callithrix jacchus. Next base: position 25,024,389 of record NC_133524.1, read on the forward strand.
GGTGCTTCACTTGCCTTGGCTTCCCAAAGTGCTGGGATTACAGGCTTGAGCCACCATACCCAGCCAATAGTCCATTTTTTGTTGTTATAAAAGAATACCACCCACTGGGTAATTTCTTTAAAAAAATAGATTTATTTCTTACAGCTCTGGAGGCTGGAAAATACAAGGTTGAGGGGCCTGCATCTGGAGAGGGCCTTCTTGCTGTGTCATCTCGTGGCAGAAAGTAGAAGGGCAAGAGAGCACATGAGAGAGGAAGAGAGGGGTCAAACTGGCTTTTGTAACAACCCATTCCCAAGATAACAAACCCATTCCCGTGATCATGACATTAATCCATTCATAGGCCAGAGCTGTCTCATGGCCTAATCACCTCTTAACCATCCCACCTCTTAATATGGTTGCAATGGCAATTAAATTTCAACATGAGTTTTGGAGAGGACATTCAAACCATAGCACCGTCGTAACCTTTTTTACATGTATAGTTTAGTGGTGTTAAGTATACTCACATTATTGTGCAACCAATTTCCAGAACTTTTTCATCTTGCAAAACGGAAACTCTATACCCACTAAACACTGATTCCTCCACCCCCTCTCCCATGCCCTTAATAACTACCTTTCCACTTTCTGATTCTATAATTTTGACTTCTTTAGATGGTTCATATGAGTGGAATCACAGCATTTGTCCCTTTGCGACAGACTTATTTTGCTTAGCATGGCGTTTCTGAGGTTTATCCATGCTGTAGCATGGGACAGGATTTCCTTCTTCCTCTTCCCTTTACTCTTTCTCATTACTGGGCTGACAGTAGGTCTGGTCTTCGGGGGATGCACTTGCCAAAGGCCTTCCCCAACAAGGACAGAAGTACCTGTGTGTTCTATGCCCTGGGAGAAGCAGGCAGCACTCTAGTTAATTACTCACAGGAAGTTTAAGAGGTGAAGGGGTTGTCTAGGTAAAGCCATGAAAGTTAGCCTGGGTCTAAGGGTTTTCACTGTATCAATATGAGACAGCTTCTTTGGCATGTGATCCTGCCAGGGTGGTGGTCACAGAAGTCATTGAAGATTCTCAGGGTCAAAACGCCCTAATATTTTTTCCATTTATCCATCCACCTTCAAATTATGATGAAATGTTGAACATCTGCCAGGCAGGGGAAATCTATTGGGGGCCTGTCAGCCATTTTTGCAAATCCACCCTCCTGGAAGGGTGAGGAGGTTAACATGAAGTGGGGATGTCTTGGCCATGGGGGATAGGCCAGTGGATAAGGAACCCCTCTCTTGGGCCTTGGGTGGACCGTCCTTGGGTGGCTCTTATACAAGCCCTCTGGTGGGCCCCTGTGCAGTTGAGCCATGCTTGCTAAAATGGAGCACTTCTCGCAGTGAACTACCTGTATGCAAGCTGTCACCTCTGGTTCTGCTTGGAGGGAACTGGAGCTAACTGAAGCTAACTGAAGCTAAGATCCAACATTTGCATCTGTTCAGAAAAACTAGATGAGGGAAAAGGCATGATTGAAATGCATGTGCTCTCAAAGACACTGACAGACACAAAGCAGAAACAGCCTGTCCTGAACATATCAGAGTAAACTCCCAGGATCTCCTGGCGCATCCATCCCTGAACCACCCAAGTGATTCCCTGGGTGACCGCTGCAGCTGTTCAAGAGCAGAGTGCCCTGACTTGTGTGCCTGGATCCCACAGATTAATGTCCTGCAGGCTCAGCTTGTCTGCTCTTGGCCAAAAGGAAGGACTGAGAAAGTGAAGAACAGCCCAGCTGGCAGCTAGGCCATGATGTTCCCAGCCAAAGATAAATAGCAACATGGGAAATAAATAATGTCCAGAGAAGGCCACTCCATGACCATGTTTGGAACTAGACAGAGACAAGGCCACTCCTCAGCCAGGAAAATGATTAACAGCCCTCCCCATCCACGCCTTCTCCTTTACCAATGACAATTCCAGCCCCCTCTCAAGCTTCTCAGCTCTCAAATAAAAATTAAGATACCCAATGATTGTATTGCCTGTGCCTCCTGACAACAAAGTTCAGAACATGCTCCTGCATCCCTAAACACTACTTGGAATCCCTTCACACGTGCCTAAATCCTGTAATAACCAACCCCCACCCCCATTCTTCTTACTAAAATGCCCCACAGTCCCCCTGGAGTGAGATCTTGCTGGCTGCAGCAAGTAAATGCAGCTAGTTTGGCTTGGACTAGAGATGTGTCCCTGGTGGTCTTCCTGTGGTAGGCCTCTGCTGTGGCCTCTTTGCTCCCAGCTGATTAACATTAGAAGAGATACTAAGAGGGGCCGGCTGCGGTGGCTCACACCTGTAATCCCAGCACTTTGGGAGGCTGAGGCAGATGGATCACTTGGGGTCAGGAGTTTGAGACCAGACTGGCCAACATGGCAAAACCCCATCTCTACTAAAAATACAAAAATTAGCTGGGCGAGGTGACACATTCCTGTAATCCCAGCTACTTGGGAGGCCGAGGCAGGAGAATCAACTCACTGGAACCTGGAAGGCAGAGGTTGCAGTGAGCTGAGATTGCGCCTCTGCACTACAGCCTGGGCCACAGAGCAAGACTGCCTCAAAAAAAAAGAAAAAAAAGAGAAGAGATTCGAAGCGGGAAAAAGTCACCATTTTCAAATGTCTGCAGTTTCATCTTTCTTTTCTCCAACATAATTCAGTATCACACATCCCTCTTTTAAACATGTCCATCCACTATTTCTTCCAGCTGAGGCTCCAGCTTCCCAACAAGTTGCTCGACCCTGTTCTCTGCTCTGCAGCTCATCAGAAAACGGACCACGCCCACTCCTCCATCTCCAAACCCCAAAACAACAAAGCGTCCCACAGTGTCAGGCAGAGTAATTTATCTCACTCAAACCTCACTCTACCCAAACACTCAGCTCCTTTGCAAATCTAAAGCTTCATTCATCAATTAGAAATGGAAAGTAACTTAAATATCCAATAATAGGAGAATAGTTATGTAGCTTATAGTGCATCAACTAAGTGGGCTATTTTGCAGCTGTTAAAAAAAGGCAATTAAGGCAACCTGGAAACCAAAATATTTCTTATGAAATAATTGTTTATGAAAATAAAAGATAATACGAAAAATGGTGAGCTGTGTGATTACAGCTAGGTAGCTGCTATGTGCAGCTCAGGGCCTACACTGGGTGCCCAGGAGGGATCTCTTTCTTTCTTTCTTTCTTCCTTCCTTCCTTCCTTCCTTCCTTCCTTCCTTCCTTCCTTCCTTCCTTCCTTCCTTCCTTCCTTTCCTTTCCTTCCTTCCTTTCTTTCTTTCTTTCTTTTTGAGATGGAGTCTCGCTCTATCACCCAGGCTGCAGTGCAGTGGTGCAATCTCGGCTCACTGCAACCTCTGTCTCCTGGGTTCAAGTGATTCTGTCTCAGCCTCCTGAGTTTAAATAAGGCAAACAGAAACCTGCAACCAATCCAGCTGTTTCTGTGCCTCACCACTGATTTCTGTATGTCATTTCCTTTTTTTTGTCTATAAATCTTTTTCCACCACATGGAGGCGCTGGCGTTTTTCTCTGAATCTGCTGTGATTCTGGGAGTTGCCTGATTCGGGAATCGTTCGTTGCTCAGTTAAACTCCTTTAAATTTATTTTATTTGTAGATGGAATCTCTGTCACCCAGGCTGGAGTGCAAGTGCTGTGATCTCGGCTCACCGCAACCTCCACCTCCCGGGTTCAAGCGATTCTTCTGCCTCAGTCTCCCTAGTAGCTGGGATTACAGGTACCTGCCACCATACCCAGCTATTTTTTTTTTTTTTTTTGTATTTTTAGTAGAGACAGTGTTTCCCTATGGTGGCCACGCTGGTCTCAAACTCCTGACTTCGTGATCTGCTGGCCTTGGCCTCCCAAACTGTTGAGATTACAGGTGTGAACCACCAAGACCGGCCTAAAGTCCTTTCAATTAAATTCAGCTGAAGTTTTTCTTTTACCAGTAGCCAGCCATCTAGGGCCAATAACCCTCTCTTTGCTCTAGGACTGAGCTCCATTGGGAATAAGGGCCACTCTTTACCAACCCCAAAAGGAGGAGGAATCCAAATGCATACACTTGGTTAAGGTATGGTTGATCCAGAGGGAAGATGTTTCAATGTAGTCCAGTGTTAAGGAGATGCTGCAGGGGCTTAGGCTGGGACAAGGAGATAGAGCAAATAAAAATGCCCTACAGAGCTAGTCTGTGAAAGTGTCTTAGTTAGGTGACTCTTGGAGATTCTTAGCATGATACAGACACATTTCTGTGAGTCAGAAGCAGCAACGTACATCACTATAGCGACCTGGGTACCCAGGGCACCACTGTTGTTGTGGGAGCAAAGGCTGAAGACGACACATTATGTGTGTGTAGAAATATATGTAGGGCAAACCAGATGTCCCCTCACGGTCCCTGCCCTTGTCCCCAAGGAGCCAGAGGCAGGCATTTACAGATGTTTCTGTGTATTCTTTAGGTTGGGGATGGGAGCTGATCTAGAGAAATACAGTTTTGTGATTGTTATAAACCTATTGAGCATCCAGGCCGGGAGGTTTGTGAAAAATCAGTTTCTGGCTGGACATCATGGCTCATGCCTGTAATCCCAGCACTTTGGGAGGCCGAGGCAGGCAGATCTTTTGAGGTCAGGAGTTCAAGACCAGCCTGGCTAACATGGCGAAACCCCGTTAACACTAAAAATACAAAAATTAGCTGGGCGTGGTGGCACGTGTCTGTAGTCCCAGCTACTCAGGAGGCTCAGGCAGAGAATCGCTTGAAGCTGATAGGTGGAGGTTGCAGTGAGACGAGATCACACCATTGCACTCCAGCCTAGACAACAGAGTGACTTTGTCTAAAAAAAAAATATCGGTTTCTATATGCAGATATGTAAGGATTAGAGGGTAAGATTCCTGAACAAAAATGATTGTGTGAGGAAAATAGTATGACGGTAGTGTGGAATCTTTTAAACATTTTCAGTGTTTCCATGGACTCTTTTCAACTAATAAAAGGGAAAATGAAGAAGCAGCACATCCATGAAATCGCCTACATAGAATCTGGCAACACAGCCTGGATTTCAGCAAAGTTAAGTGACAGTATCTCACATAATCATCTAAATGTGAAATTATGTGTGGTTTTATCAATGTCAAGATCTTGGTTTTCCTAACTGTTTGTTTGTACTAGAAAACCTTGTGCCAAGTTTCTATAGAGGTAAAATGCTTATATGAAGAGGCCTAAAATAAATAACGTTCTGTATTAAAATCTAAACAAAAACTAGGGCTGGTGATTTGAATGTGTAGTCAAGATTGAGAACCAATGAAACCAGTGCTGCCCAACACAATTTTCTGTATTGATGGAAATGTTCTGGACCTTCACTGCCCAATGCAGTAGCCAGTAGCCACATGTGGCTCTTGAGCACTGAAATGTGTCTAGTAGCTGAGAAGATGACTTTTTAATTTTAATTTAAAATCAAATTTAAATAGCCACACATGGCAACCAGCTACCATATTTGAATGGCACAGCTCTAGTGTAATGGTGCTCAAATTTCAGCTGGTATTAGAGTCACCTGGGGAACGTGGTAAAATGACACAAGGCTGGGTTGCATCCTATTTCAACAAGCCTGGGATTCTGTGTTCTTCATGAGCTTGCCAGGAGATTTTCCATAGCAGCACGTCTCAAACTTTTGTAGGGATCTTGTTAAGATGCAGATTCTGATTCCATAGGTCTTAAATGGGACCTAAGAGTCTGCATCATTTCTAACAGGCTCCCAGGGGATACCAATGCTGCTGGTCCAGGTACCACCCTTTGGGTAACATGGCGCTAGATGTTGGTTGTATTCATTTCTTGTTATGGTAAATTCCTGAATGGATCCTGTTTGCCATTTTCCAATGTTCTACTTAGTACGGTCAAAGAAAGTTTAGGTGTTTGGAAGATCCCCTATCCTTTAACTTTCCTCCTCCTGTGCAACCTCCAATCAGGCCTAATTCCCTACATACCTGCTGTATTAGTTCTCATGCAGCTAATAAAGACATACCTGAGACTGGGCAATTTATAAAGAAAAAGAGGTTTAATGGACTCACAGTTCCACGTGGCTGGGGAGCCCTCACAATCAATCATGGCAGAAGGCAAAGGAGGAGCAAAGTCACGTCTTAGATGGTGGCAGGCAAGAGAGCATGTGCAGGGAATTGTCCCTTATAAAACCTTGTGAGAACTAACTCACTATCAGGAGAACAGGATGAGGGAAACTGCCCCATGATTCAATTATCTCCGCCTGGTCCCTCCCACAACATGTGGGGATTATGGGGAGTACAATTGACAATGAGATTTGTGTCGGGACACAAAACGTAACCATATCACCTGTTAACTGAAAATGCCAACAAAACCTTGAAGAGGAGTAAGAAGTAGAAATCCAAAGTAAGAATCATCTTGATCATACATGTATTTTGTTTGGTGTATTATTTTGCTCTCACAATTTATTGCCTGATTGCCTGTCCCAGAAAAAAAGAGAGAGTGTGTGTGTGTGTACTCACATGTACGTTCGCTCATACTTGTGTTGGGGGGTGGGAGACAGCCAATATGCAAAGTGAGAGTGTCATTTTAAAAATTTACTAATTGCCACAGATCACCATGATTGAAAAACAAAAGCTCTGTACAACATAAGGCACAGAAATGGGATTTGACAGGTGTTTGCCAATATTAAGCAGCTGTATTTCCTGTAGATAGTAGAAAAAAATTCCCTAAAATTATCCTGAAAATGTGACAATAAGCATAGATTCCTGAGAAATCAAGAGAAAAGGGGATTTTTAGTGGGTAAGAAACATTCCATTGTCTTAACATGGGCTAAGTTTTTAAGTCTCAGAAAGTTAAATGGGTCTTTTAATGGGAAGTAATAGACACTCTCTTATTTCTACATCCCGGTGTGTTCCACAATGTCACTCATACATTGGGCAGCTGCTCCTTTCTTAATACTCCAAGCCTACAAAACTCCCATTTAGATAAAAGGACCGAACTCTGCTCTGTGCATCTCAATTACAATCTGTTACAAATTGCAGATGCAGGAGAATGGAAGACTGTGGGCAAAAGCCTATGTCTCCTGCAGACTCCGTGCAGGGAAGGGAGTGTGGCCACTCAGGCTTTGTCTTCTCTGAGTGTAAAGCTGACCAGTGTTGCTCGGCTCACCTTTACCTGTAGACTGGGGGACTCCCAGGGAACAGGGATCATATTACCATTTCCCACCTTCCTGCTCTTCTTCTGTTTCTTGCTATGCTTTCTCAGCTTCCTTTTCAGGCTTATTCTTTTCTTCCCAACCTGTAAATATTGGCCTTCTTCAAGGCTCAATCCTAGACTTTCTTCTTTATATATTTAGCTGCTATGTTGTTTGAGATATACAAGTTTTCATATTATTGGTTTCTTTTTCTTTTTTGAGACAGAGTCTCGCTCTGTAGCCCAGGCTAGAGTGTAGTGGTGCAATCTCAGCTCACTGCAACCTCTGCCTCCTGGGTCCTGGTTCAAGCAATTCTCCTGCCTCAGCCTCCTGAGTAGCTGGGATTACAGGCACATGCCACTATGCCCAGCTAATTTTTGTATTTTTAGTAGAGACAGGGTTTCACCATGTTGGCCAGGCTGGGCTAGTCTTGAACTCCTGACCTCGTGATCTGCCCACCTTGGCCTCCCAAAGTGCAGGGATTACAGGTGTGAGCCACCACATCCAGCTGCTTATTTTCTTAAACTATGTTTGCTGTCCTTCTATAACTTTTCTCTGCAGATGAAATACTAAAGTCCTGGAGATGTAAGGTTATTTTAATTCAATTTTATGGAAAAAGATATTTAATGACTTGCCATACTACTAAGATTCTATCACAGTACTCCTCTATCTTACCAGTAAGAACAAACTCATCTTTCTTTAATCAACAGGTTGTCTTGGTGACATTTCAGGGAGGCAGCAAGCAACAAAAACAAATGACAATAGTGATATTAACTGAGAGGTGGGAGAAATGGAAGTGGGACCTGAAGACAGCCTGTTCAATAACAATAAGATGTTATTATTGCTTTTAAGAAATAAAAGTTTTGGCCAGGCGTGGTGGCTCACAACTGTGATCCCAAGCACTTTGGGAGGCCGAGGCAGGCAGATCACAGGGTCAGGAGATCAAGACCATCCTGGCCAACATGGTGAAACCTCGTCTCTACTAAAATACAAAAAAATATTAGGCAGGGTGGTGCATGCCTGTAGTCCCAGCTACTCAGGAGGCTGAGGCAGGGGAATCGCTGAACCCAGGTGGCGGAGGTTGCAGTGAGCTGATATCGTGCCACTGCACTCCAGCTGGGTGATGGAGCAAGACTCCATCTAAAAAAAAAAAAAAAGAAATATAAGTTTTTTAGAATTGGGTGTTTCCCCCAAAGCAGAAGTCTAATACAGAATGATAGCTATTTAAACTTGTCACTTATAAGTACAAATTCTCTGTGCAGATACACATAACTGGACTTCCTGGGTTGGTCAATACTTTTCTCTTATAATCTTATTTCTGTCATCTCCTTGGTCTGTGTCCTGACCTCTGACTTGTGGTAGGGCAATAAGTCACTAAAATCTTGAACCTGCCTCTATTAGGTTGGTGCAAAAGTAATTGTGCTTCTTGTCATTAAAAGTAATGGCAAAAACTGGCCGGGTGTGGGGGCTCATGTCTGTAATCCCAGCACTTTGGGAGGCTGAGGCAGGTGGATCCCCTGAGGTCAGGAGTTCGAGACCAGCCTGGCCAACATGGTGAAACCCCATCTCTACTAAAAGTAAAAAAAATTAGCCAGGTGCAGTGGCGTATGGCTGCAATCCCAGCTACTAGGGAGACTGAGGCAGGAGAATCACTTGAATCTGGGAGGCGGAGGTTGCAGTGAGCTGAGATTGTACCACTGCACTACAACCTGGGCAACAAGAGGGAAAACTCCATCTCAAAAAAAAAAAAAACAAAAACGTAATGGCAAAAACAACAATTACTTTTGCACCAACCTATTTCTCATTCTTTCTATTGTGTACTCATCTACTGATATTTCATTGTTCTGTAAATCTAGCTGGAATTACTAAAGGACACAATGAGATGAGGACTGAATAAAATTTAGGTCCTAAAGAGGCATTTTTACTTTTTTTTGGTCTGTCTTCTCCCCTATCTCCAACATTATTGTGGAAAATCCTCCTTATATAGTTGTTTAAATAAATACCTACTCTGGGGTTTAATTTCAAGGGTTATATTCTTTCCTCTTCATCATTGTGGGAGGTGCATCCAATTATCAACCTTGTCAAGGATCATTATAAGGAAATAAAGACAATCAAATGATAACCAGAAACAAAACTCAATTTATTTGTCTGCCTGGGAAGGGAAGGTCACATCACTGAAGCACAAATTTGGCTGTTGTCTCTATGTATTAATTGAAAGAAACAGAGGGAAAGGAGAAAGCACACCAAATTTGGCAAGATACTGAGTTTGGGTCACTGCTTAGCTCTGAAGGTCATGCATTAAACTCTTCTCTACAACTGCTCATTGCACTGGTTCGCTTCTTAAAAGTGCAGGCACCATTCCCAGTTATGTCCGGAATGATCTGATGGACTTGGTGTCACTCAGGAAATTCGATGTGTTTGCTTGAAGTTGGCCTAATCGTTAATAGCATTGGTAGCACATTTAGTAAAAGGGTTCATCAAGTAAAACTCACTGGATACCTTTCTCTTTACTGATGTCTTTTGGAACTGCCAGATCAAATTTCCTTTTATTTCATTAAGGCAAAAGGCAGAGAAAGATACATGTGTACTTAGAAAAAAATATTACATAGACAGGGTGCCCTTCAAGGTTGTAACAGAGCCAAATATGAGGTGCTAGAACAGATGCTTGTATATGAATATTGACAGCAGCTCTAGCACAGTTGCCAAAAGGTAGAAACAACCCAAGTGTCCATCATCAGATGAATTAATAAACAAAAATGTGCTAAATACAAACAATGGAATGTTACTGAACCACAGAAAGGAACAAAGTAGCAATATATTTTACAACATGGAAAAACTTGAAACACATTATGCCGAATGAAAGAGGTCAGACATAAACGACCACATACTGTGACATTTACAGGAAGTATTTAGGTAAATCCATAGAAACAGAAAGCAAACTGGTGGTTGCCGGAGGCTAGGGGTGTGAAGATGACAAGCTAGTGCTTAATGGGTACGGAGATTCTTGGTGGGTGATGAACTTGTTTCCGAACAGAAGGGGTAGTTGTACAACATCATGAATATACTAAATGCCACTTTACAATTGTACTTTAAATGGTTGGTTTAAATGGTTCTGTGATTACTCCTTGGTTGTTAGGAAAAAGAAAGACAAAACAAAAGGGCAAAGAAGTTCATGGTTCTTTGAGTCTCACTGGAACAAGGAAAAAAATGAGGGAGCAGGAACTGCTGAACAACTGATGAGGAAGAATAAAGAGAAAAAAGACAGAGAAAGAAGGGGGTTCTACTTAAGAAACAAGGTACAAATATTTGAAAAGCAAACAAATAAAATGGATTTTCAAATGTTTTGCTATTAACTTCTTACAAACAACCTACAAAAAATGTAAATGATTTTATAGAGAGAGAATACAAGACATCCAAGAAGAGCCTTTTCAAGGCCAGTGAGAGAACGTGGCTCTGGGGGGTACTAGGCACAGACAGGGCCTTTGAAAGGGCAGGGGACTGTCACACAAGCAGATCTGCCACCAATTCCATTCCACAGCTTTGGAGGTCTCCAATGTACTCAATCGCAGTGTGACAAGCATCACTGTATTGTACTTTCTTTTCATTTCATTTTTCGAAATGAATGTGTAATAATTTCATTTCCTATATTGTGCATAAAACTGTTAATCTGATGGAATTGATAGAATATTAATAGAATGGAATTCTTCTGAAAGAGGGTTCTCAGAGTTCATAGGTCACTTTCATATATATTATATAGTGAGACCATTTTTAAAAAGCAATGACCTTCATGTCACATGAGACAGCCGGGATAAATCATGAGGACATTATGCCAAGTGAGATAAGCCGCTCACCAAATGACAAATGCCATATGATTCCACTTGCATGAAGTGGCCAGGGTAGTGAACTCATAGAGATAGAAAGTAGAACAATGGCTGCCAGGGACTGGGTGAGGGAAAACGGGGAGTTGGTTGGTGTTCAATGGGCATGAGTTTCAGTGTTGCAAGATGAAGGTCTGGAGATCCACAACACAATGGGGGTGTATTTAATACTACTGAACCATGCACTTAAAAATAGCTAAATTGGGCCATTTTAGATTGCTATGTTTTTACCCCCATTAAAAAAATTTAAATCCCACTCTTCTTGTTAAAATAGTAACTTAAAATTAAAATCTTGTTAAAATACTAACTTAAACATTGTTGGCATTGCCATTTTATGGCTGTAGAGAAATTATACATTTCACAAGTTTAAACTCAACCCGGTTGGGAATTGGACACTTTAAAACACTATATTAAAAATAATTATATCAACAGCAGCAACGACAACGAAAGGAGTAACTTAAGCAAAACAATGCTCCTTTAGGAAATCACTTTCCTGTTTCTATATCAAAATCAGTGGACTGTGCTTCTATGTCAAGTGAGTACCTTAAAATGTAAAATACCTACACATGAAAAAACCAAAACTCAAGTAAAAACTGGGAATTCATTTGGGTCAGTGCTCCTGTGCTTATAAAAGAGAGGCTAGGGGAGGGATAGCAGGGGGTGGAGAGATAGGAGAGGGATAACATTAGGTGAAATATCCAATGTAGATGTGGGAGGGGGGAAGGATGCAGCAAACTACCAAGCCATGTGTATATCTATGTAGCAAACCTGCACGTTCTACACATGTACCCCAGAAGCTAAAGTATAATAATAATAACAATAATAATAATAAGAGAGAGATAGACAGACACAAACTACCACAAGCCTCAGGGTGCTGGAGGGGTTGGCTTGCCTCCGTTCGTCTGACCTACTGACTGGCTCTCTGCTTGCCCAACTGGATGTGGCTGCACTATTGGAATAGCACCTGTAGCCAAAAACACTGGCTGCTGCAGGACTCTCAACTGCTGTGTCTGGCGCTGGATGGGCTGTGGCTGTGGTTGCAGCTGCAGCGGCTGTGGTTGCAGCTGTGGCTGCAGTTGCAGCTGTGGCTGCAGCTATGGCTGCGGTGGCTGTGGTTGCAGCTGTGGCTGCAGTGGCTGTGGTTGCAGCTGTGGCTGCAGTTGTGGCTGCTGTGGCTGTGGTTGCAGCTGTCGTTGCAGCTGTGGCTGCTGTGACTTTGGTTGCAGCTTTTGTTGCAGCTGTGGCTTCGTTTGCAGCTGTTGTTGCAGCTGTGGCTGCTGTGGCTTCGGTTGCAGCTGTCGTTGCAGCTGTGGCTGCTGTGGCTTCGGTTGCAGCTGTCGTTGCAGCTGTGGCTTCGTTTGCAGCTGTTGTTGCAGCTGTGGCTGCTGTGGCTTTGGTTGCAGCTTTCGTTGCAGCTGTGGCTTCGGTTGCAGCTTTTGTTGCAGCTGTGGCTTTGGTTGCAGCTTTCGTTGCAGCTGTGGCTGCAGTGGCTGCGGTTGCAGCTGTGGCTGCAGTGGCTTCAGTTGCAGCTGTGGCTGCAGTGGCTGCAGTTGCAGCTGTGGCTGCAGTGGCTTCAGTTGCAGCTGTGGCTGCAGTGGCTGCAGCTGTGGCTGCTGTGGCTGCAGTTGCAGCTGTAGTTGCAGCTGTGGCTGCAGTGGCTGTAGTTGCAGCTGTGGCTGCTGTGGCTTCGGTTGCAGCTTTCGTTGCAGCTGTGGCTTCAGTGGCTGCAATTGCAGCTGTGGCTGCTGTGGCTGCAGTTGTAGCTGTCGTTGCAGCTGTGGCTGCAGTGGCTGCAGCTGTCGTTGCAGCTGTGGCTGCAGTGGCTGCAGTTGCAGCTGTTGCTGCAGTGGCTGCAGTTGCAGCTGTCGTTGCAGCTGTGGCTGCCGTGGCTGCAGTTGCAGCTGTGGCTGCAGTGGCTGCAGCTGTGGCTGCTGTTGCAGCTGTCGTTGCAGCTGTGGCTGCAGTGGCTGCAGTTGCAGCTGTGGCTGCAGTGGCTGTGGCTGCTGCTGCCTCAAGACAAAGGGGAGCTGGGCCCCCTGCTGAGGAACCTGAGCAGAGCCAGGCAGAGCCAACACAGCTGCCTGGGGCTGGGGCTGCAGACCACTTCTGGCTCCAGTGAGGTTCACGTTAAGAAGTTGCTGAGCAGGGAAGGCCTGCCCTTGAGTGCCCAAACCTTGCATGGAACCCTGTGGTCCTGGCTGAGGAAGGTGAGCAGCTGTGGGCTGCTGGGGTTGCAGCAGGGAAGGCAGCTGATGGAGCTGCTCCTGTGAGCCACTCAGAACCACAGGGCCCTGCAGAATCTGGAGGAAAGTCATAGGCCTGAGACCTTCAGGAGTATTTAGGAAAAGCTGAGAGGGTGCTGGAGAAGATGCCTGCACTGCACCGGACCTTGCCTCTGGTAGCGGACCTCCTGAGGACTGAAGGCCACTACCACTGATTCCTGTAGGAGCTGGGCCACCACAGCCAGGGACCTGCACAGGCTTGGAACTGCTCCCCAAATCCTGGGCTCCGTGGACTCGGCCCACCACATTGGAGTCTGTCCCGACCGGAATGGCCAATGGAGGGGGCCTGATAACTTGAATGAGATGCACAGAGGACTTCTGAGAATGACTTGGTGCCACAGAAGCAGCAGCAGGAGCAGGAGGAGGAGGAGGAGGAAGAGGAGGAGGAGGAGGAGGAGGAGGAGGAGGAGGAGGAGCAGCAGCAGCAGGAAATGGACGCTTAAGAGAGCTGCCTGCCTGTTGTGGGGGAAAACTGTTATCCCAGGAACTCTTTCCTGAGCTTGAGGGAAGTTGGGTGTAGGGAGGTGGATGTTTCTTTCCTTTCCCCAATACTGAAGCCTGGACCCACACAGGCTTAGGCTGTTCTGGTGCTTTCCCTGAAGAGAGCTGACTGACACTGGCTGGGCCACTGGAGCTGAATGACATCTTGTCTGGACCTTTGACTTTGCTCTGCACTGATTCCTGGGCCCAACTCACTGTCCTCCAAGCATCAGCCTCTGGCTCAAGCCTGAGACCAGCTGAATGGTCACCTGGCAAGGGCTGGCAGGGAGACTTCTGGCCCTTCTGCCTGGCTTTTTTACGTGGCCATATTTCACCACTGAGAAACGGATCATTAAACGACTGCATCACGCTCGGCTTGGTGTCCCAGGCCTGATAGCCAGCATCCCATCCAAATCCGAAAGGGTCTTCTACCTCCTGGGCTGGCCAGATTGGAAACGGGGGGTCAGCAGCTGTTACAAACTGACTCCCTTTAGCAAGCTTCTCCACATCCACTTCAGAAGGCATGGCCAAATCACAGGGTATACTTTTCCACATGTCTACCCAACCTTCTGCTTTAGCAATGTCCAGCTCATAAGGCTGACCCACTTCTTCTTCTTCTTTTTGGCCAGAAATTGACACTGTTAGCTCAGGAGGGGGTGAATAGTCAGAATGCTCCTGCTGAGGCTTTACAGAGGGCCATGAATACCTCTTGAGGCACTGTTTCATCGGGTCGGTATTCATCTTTTGCCTGTTTTCGGTGCAGGCAACTGCTACAGAAGGATCAAGACACAGTGGTTCAGCTGTCGCTAAGGTCAGTTGTCTCTCAAGCTCAAGTTTGTCCTCCTGGCTCCATTTCCGGCTATCTCCTGTCATTGACTTCACATCATGGGCCAAAGTCTGCATCGTTGGGCGTAGGAGAATATGCCTACTTTGGTAACCAGGGGGTTGCATATTACTGGACTGCCTGTAGTCACGGACTTCTACTATGACACATCCACTATGAAAAATGTTAACTGAAGCTTTATCCAGGACATCAGCCAAAGCAGGGGGTAATTCTTCTGCATCCAAATAGTTGAGCAATGCCGTTTCATCATAAGGCAGTCGAATGGTCTCTGCAAAGGACCCGTCTTTTCTCTGGAGCATCACAGAATACCCCTGATTGCCTGGGTATAGATTGACCACTAAACACGGCAAGGAATCTCTCCTAACAAGCTTTTCTAACAAATTTACATTGCTTCTCAATTCCTGAGCATCCTCAGGCTCTTTTCCACATTCCTCAACATAAATGTCATGAAGTTTTTCCTGTAGAGTTTTTCCCGCCCTAGGTGAGTATCTCCTGCTAGGAGGTCTCTGTTGGGCACTTTCAATGATATTCTCTGCGCGATCCAGAGCCTGTTCTAAATCGCGATCCATTGTAACAGAAAACAGAGGCCCTAAAAGGAGAGAAAACGCATGTGTGTTGGTGAAGCGGGGTGGCTGTCGCGGCTGTCATATTAATCTACAGGCCCACAAGACGCCGCCAAGTCCACACTGAGTCCCGCAAGATGCCACAAGTCCACACTGACTTCAACATGGGTACCTGCCCAGAAACCCGCCCCCAGGGAAGAGCTACAGACCACTGTTTGGGGGTTTCTAAAAACATCGGTACCTGAAGGGTCGTCGTCACGGCCGGCTGGGGCTTCGTGTCTCTGCCTGCTGGACCGGAAGTGAACCTGAGGGCCGGGGTCAGCGCCTGGGCCCGTATGTGCGCATGCGCACTCGCCGCACACCGCTGGTTCCCGATCTACTGCCTCTGTGGCCTCCTGGGCGCGAGGCTCACCCGCCGAACTTCCGGTTCTGCGGCCCGCACTTACATTCGACTACTTGCCATTTTACTTCGAAAGCGTACGTGCAAAAGCACAAGTCACCAACAACAGTACAGAGGCATCATTCTTACCGTTCATAGACATCAGTTTCCACAGGAATGCCACTGCCGGGAAAGTCACGGAAAGTTGTCACCGGTCTTGGTGGAAACTTCAAGAATTGTTGGCTCTTTTGGAATCTCTTGCCATCAGTGGCAGGGCTGCTGCTGGTAATCATCAGCCACCGGGCCGCCTAATGAGCCCGCAGTAGCAGTGCTTCTGTGCAGAGACGTCACAGGTTTGTGGCAAGCGTCAGGATTCTTCGTGTCGTCGTCCGGTGAGCTCCCGCCTGGGGGTGTCCACTTAGATGCACACAGAATGTGACGTTCGTTTACATAACCACTCACCTTTTATTTCCCTATGTGTTGATTAGGGACTTGCACATTAAAAAATTATGTGGTGGGTCATTACATCGTCTATGGGTTACAGTTCAGGATGGTAGAGAGACATGAAACCATTCATTTCTCCAAGGTGATTTGCATCTGAGAAGGATGAGAACAGTTGCTCCAGGTGATGGCAATAAATTTTCAATGATTACAGTAAACTGTAGACCTTAACTAAAGTCCTTATGACGGATTTGCAGGGCTATCATTCAGTCCCTGGTAATTTATGGGACATTGTTTTCCATAACTTTGTTGCTTTGAAATCTCCCAGTTTGTTTGTTTGTTTGTTTTTGTTTTATTGGACACGGTCAATAATGCTTTTCTGGTGATAACTACTCCATAGCCTGTTTTTTCAATCTGTAAGTGTGATCCAAATTCTTCCCCTCCCTCAGCTGATATCCCAGGATTCATCTCACTTATTAGAGTGGCATATCTGCCCGCCCTGCCATGGGATGGACTTGGTCTTCATTTGGTGAATTACCAGTGTCTTCAGTTGGGTTTCCCCAAAAGCATTCCCAGAGGAGAGGATTTGAGTGGGAGTAGTTTCTTTGGGTGCTAATCCTGAGAAACACTGGTGACCTGAGTCAGGGTTGGGAAAAAAAGACAAAGAAAGGTGTATTCCTGAGCACAAGCAGCTCTGGACAACTGGTCCATGCTGGGGACCATGGAAGTCAGTACAGAATAAGTCTGAGATTGTTCTGTTCTAGAGGCAAGGAAGCTGGGGTGTTTATTCATCCACTTCTCTTTCTCATTGACTGAGGACAGTCCTAGGAGCATTATTCCCTGACACTTCTGGTTGCCACATACAAGGGCCATCCATGCTGATGTGGCTCAAGGATGCCCTCAGTGTCACAGGTGCTTGCAGTAAGACTCCGTTTGTATGTACAGAATGGTGAGTGCCAAGGGGAGATGGACAGTGAACTGGCAGCATTAGCTACATTTAGGGCTGAAGGTAAGTGGGAGAAATTCAACCATTCATTCATTTTTCTTTCTTGAGACAGAGTCTTGCTCTGTTGCGCAGGCTGCTGGAGTAGAGTGGTGCAATCTTGGCTCACTGCAATCTCTGCCTCCCAGGTTCAAGCAATCCTCTTACCTCAGCCTCTCAAGTAGCTGGGACTATAGGTGTGCATCACCACGCCTGGCTAATTTTTGTATTTTTAGTAGAGACACGGTTTCACCATGTTGGCCAGGCTGGTCTCAAACTCCTGGCCTCAAGTGATCCACCTTCCTTGGCCTCCCAAAGTGCTGGGATTACAGGTGTGAGCCACCATGCCTGGCCCCATTCATTCTTGATTATGTAGATAATGTGCTATGTCATATATCCAGGCATATGGAGAAGTAAAATTGTATTCCATCTAAGTGAAATGGGCAATTTCATGTTAGGTTTTTTTTCATGTATTAAAGCCAACAAGACCAAAAATGGAGGATGTGACCCACTCTTGACTCCCCAGAGGGAAGACCCCAAGGCTGCATGGGCCACAGGTACAGTAGAAGAGGCTGTGAACCTGTGCGTGTGTTCCGACATGCATTACTAGGCCTGACAGTGCTTATGATGGCTTGGCCATCCCCTTCACTTGAGCTGCCTAATTGTCAGGCATTTCCACAATATGAGGTTTTTTTTTTTTTTAATTTCTCTGAGTGCACACCATCCTTCAAACCTTCCAAGCATGCTAATGAGTACACTGGTTAATTATAAGAACATCAACTGCAGCTCTCCCCTGTAGCAGCTCAGCAGAGAATAGCACAAGCTGAGAAAGCTCATGGACAAGCTAAAATTTGCTAGAGGAATAAGAGATTTCAATTAATTGCAAGATAATCGTCCTAATTTACAATTAGCAAACTACTTTGGTCTATACCCATTGAGGTCTAGGTCTAGGTCTTTGCCACCTCTTCCCTGCTGCCATTAATTAGAGGGACTAGCAGAGAATTTTAAAATACAGGGCCCAAAGACTGCAGAAGGTGAAGATACTGTTGCCTGCTGGTTAACCCTTCACCACTTGTTTTGTCACTGTATTTCTCCTGTGATCAGGCCCCAGCTGTAGTAAAGCAAACCTTAGGTAACATTGTAGCTCTGAGATTGAGTGAAGATCACTTTCCATAGCCTTCTACATCATTCAGTGCTTCCACATCTGCTAAGAGTTATTTATTGGATTTAAGAGCATCTCACAACCCATAAGTGCTGCACAGCATATTAATCTTTCCCCTTCTTCTTTTTCCCTCTTTTTCTTTTCTCAAACTCTATCCCACTTCCCTTTCTTCCAGTTGCCCATCCTTTAACCATTTTACTGAAGAGTAAATCAAATTGGATTTTGTTCTGTTAAGACTTTCATTCTGCTCTCTAAGTAGCCACATCCTAAGACAGGGTTTCTCCCTCTCTGTATTATTCCCATTTGTCATGGGGTTGTCCTGTCCATTGTAGGATTTTTACTAGCATCCATGGCCTCTACTCACTATATGCCCCTCCCATTTATGACAATCAAAAATGTCTCCATACACTGCTGAATGTTCCCTGGGGAACAAAATCATTCCTGATTAAGAGCCACCACCCTGTGGTATCACAAAACCAGGTCTAGAGAAATAAAGCAGCAATCTCTAAACCACAAAATGCTTTCCACCTCAATTTCTAGGATGGTTCAGTGACAGGTGTGATTTTTAAAATGTTACTTTTATTTTTACTGTGATGGCTGTTATGGATGGCCCTGAATTACTTTACTAATGCTCTAAATCTGCCATTGTACCTGATTAATAAATAGAGCCCGTGGCCAGTGGGAGAGATGCAAACAAAAACCTCATTAGATTTTCAGAAGCTATCTTTAAAAAAATAAACTAGCAAAGATATTTTTGTTCATCTGCCTGGTAAATGTCAATAACCATTTAAAATTTTTCTAGATTTATTTAACAGTTAAGAACCTTTGCTCATTTCAATAACGTATCTTTGGTCTTCATTTAGTATTTGTTCTTTCAGAGTGTGTTATCAGCACTTTATTTTGCTTTCTTAATGTCACAGCATCCCTGGGCTTGTTCTTTAGACCATTTTTTCTCTATTTACACTCAGTCATTTGAGGAACTGATCTGTTCTTATGGCTTTAGGTACCATCTACACCCTAATGGTTTCCAAATATATAGCTCCAGCCTGGACCTCTCCCCTGAACTACAGACTCATAACCTCAAGCTTCCTACTCAAAATCTCCTCCTGACTGCTGAATGGGAATTTTCTATTTAACATGTCCAAATTGGATTCTTTATCTCCTACCCAAACTTGCTCCTTTGGCGGTGTATTGGTGGGGTTCAAACAGGAATTGGAATCACTGTAAGTAATATGGAATTACATTTGCTTATAGTGACCAGACCCCACAAATCATAGGAGACCCTAGGGAAGTAAATATGTAGAAGAGGACAATTGGAGGATTGGAGAAAAGTCATTAACCAGGGATCACAAAAGGAAGCTGGTGAAGAAGTCTATGGAGGGCTGTTGTCTCTGCATCTGGGCGTGAGCCTGTTGCTAATGCGGGTCAGTAGAGCAGGCAGCATTTAAGTAAAGCTGGACATGAAGTGAGAGAACAAGGGCCATCTAGAACACATAAAGACTAACTGGAACCAGCAAGGACAAACCTGAATCTGGCTCTCATTGCCTCTAACCTTGACGATTCAGGTGACTTGCAGAAGGAGCTGACTCCCTTTGCCATGGAGCTACACAGGCACCTGGGCCAGGACTCAGAAAAGCTGAAGGAGAATATCCAGTGGGAGCTGGGGGAGCTGGGGGCCCAGCTACTGCCTACTCCCCAACTCCCACCAATGTGAGCCAGTAGATCAGCGATGTGTGTGAGCTGCAGTGGTACCTGGTGCCTGACACTGACCTTAAGAATGATGGAGGCAGCAAACCACATTGCCATGTATGTACCTATGCAACAATCCTGCATGTTCTGCACATGTACCCCAGAACCTAAAGTGCAATAAAAAAAAAAAAAAGAATGTAATGGCTGCTGCTTCAATCACGACTTCCACATCTCATCAAAATTTCTCTTTTGCCCAGCCCTACCCCAGAATCATACCATACTCATGATGTTATGAGTCTAGTTCAGGAGACAGGTCCAGAGGAAAGGGAACTCTAGGAAACATAGTCCCAGCTTAGCCAAGTTGACACAGTGCAAAGCTACCCAAACAGCCTTCCCCATCGCAGGAAATGACAACTTCACTTTTCCAGTTGCTTGGACTAAAAACCTTGGAATCATCCTCAACTCTTCCATTTCTCTCTTCCTCCCTATATCCAATAACAAGTATTTGTTGAATGAAAATAAAAAATGATCTAAAATAGAAAACACATTAATTTGAAGAGTTTTTGTCTGGGGGAAGAGGAGGGAGTACCTGAAAGGGTAAGAGAAACATCGACTTCAACCATTTTTATCTAAGGCTTGCCGTGCTCCTTGTCATCGGTCTCAGTTGGCTCTATCAATTGTAGGTGTAGTTCTTAGAGGTTTCTCCCAGTTATCACAGGGAGTTCCTCAGTGATGGATTATGCATGTTCCTTGACTCTCATACCCTGAAATTACTACCTGTTGACCGTTTCACTGCTCCCTAACCCATCAGAGCATTACCAAAGAAAATAAAAGAGGAAATAGAAGACATTGAACTTCAAATTAGTCAATTGTGAACAAAGGTTTGGTGGTTTAATCAGCAAGATTTCTAGATGAAGTCTTTGAAATATCTCTGGATTTAAAATGTCCTGCTGGATGTTGGGGACAGGTCACCTAAGAGACAGGGTGGTGAAGTAGGGGGAAGGACGAAGGTTTACTTTTTTTTTTTTTTTTGACAGCATCTCACTCCTTGTTTTTATTTTTTATAGACTTTCTTAAAGAGCAGTTCTAGGTCCACAGCAAGATTGAGCAAAAGGTAGAGAGTTCCCACCTCCCTGCCCCCAACCCTTAACCTCCCTGACTATCAACATCCTACACCAGAGTGATAACGTTTGTTACAACTGATGAACTGACATTGACACATCATTATAGAAGCCCAGAATTTACATCAGGGTTCAGTCTTGGTGTTGTACATTCTATGAGTTTGTACAAATGTATAATGACATGTATTGACCATTATAGAATCATACAGAATAATTTCACTACCCTAAAAATCCTCTGTGCTCTATTTATCCCTTCCTCTCCCTAACCCCTAACAAACACTGATCTTTTTACTGTTTCCATAGTTTTCCCTTTTTTAGAATATCATATAGTTGGAATCATACAGTATGTGGCTTTTTCAGACTGGCTTCTTTCACTTAGTAATATGCATTTAAGATTCCTCCATGTCTTTTAATGGCTTGATAACTCATTTCTTTTCAGTGCCGAATAATGTTCTATTGTATAGATATGCCACATTTATCCATTCACCTACTGAAATACATCTTGGTTGCTTCCAAATTTTGGCAATTATTAATAAAGCTGCTATAAACATTCTTGTGCAGGCTTTGGTGTGAACATGAGTTTTAAACTCAGGTAAATACCAAGGTGTGTGATTGCTGGATTGTATGGTCAATTTAGTTTTGTAAGAAACTGCCAAACTCTCCTCCAAAGTGACTGTACACTCCTACCCACAATAAATGAGGGTTTCTGTTGCTCCACATACTTGCCAGCATTTGGTGTTTTCAGTGTTTTGAATTTTGGCCATCTTAATAGGTGTGTAGTGGTATCTCTTTGTTTTTGTTTCATTTTGTTGTTTGAGACAGGGTCTTGCTGTGTTGCCCAGGCTGGAGTGCAGAGGTACAGCTCACTGTAGCCTCGACCTCCCAGGCTGAGGCCATCCTCCCACCTCAGCCTCCCAAGTAGCTGTGACCACAGGCCCATGCCACCATGCCCAGCTGCTTTTTGTATTTATGTTTTTTTTGTAAAAAGGGTTTTTACCATGTTGCCCAGGCTGGTCTCGGACTCCTGAGCTCAAGCTCTCTGCCCACCTTGGCCTCCCAAAGTGCCAGGATTACAGGCGTGAGCCACTGGTGCTGGGCCTCCTTGTTTTAATTTACAATTCCCAGATGACATACATTACTGAGAACCAGCTTGGCCGGGAGACCCCCACCCAGGCGGCACTAAAGGAAATGAGAGGCAGACACCCAGATAGAACCACAAAGTGGGTCTATTCGGGGGCCCAGCAGCCTATCGAGCTGAGAGCCTCAGCGGCTGACAGCATTCTAGGCTGAAGGCCCTGAGCAGATTCTGATCCATGTAGTTATTCCCTGTTAACAGGTAATTATTATTAACAAACAGGTGGTCTGTATTTACTCATAACTCAAAAATATACCAAGTAGGCAGCTGTTATCCGCTTACCGTTATTTACAAACTAAAAGGTATTCTCCACAAGGGAGCCACAGGGGAAGGGTAGACTTAATATTTCTCAGCAATACATGTTGAGCATATTTTCATATGGTTACTTCCTATCTGTATATCTTCTCTGGTGAGGTATCCATTCAAGTCTTTTGCAGGTTGTTCATTTCCTTATTGTTGAATTTTAAGAGTTCTTTGTATATTTTGGAGGATAACAGTTCTTTGACAGCCAAAGTTTACTTTTCACTCTTTGTTTTTTGAGACTTTTGAATGGTAGAAATTATGCTAAACATAATTTAGTTTAAAAGAAACTTTAATTAGATAGTCCCTTTTCGACTATGAAGATAACCAAGTGGGCCAAACATGATTTTTCATTCTGGGAGGTGACTTCCTGATGGCTAAATAAGATAATATCAAAGTCATTTTCTTGCTAGATCCTCAAAGAAAAAGAACACCCTACAAAAATTAAACAAATTCATCTTACTTACCAATTGCTATGATGGCTGAGGAACACTGGTGTGGCACAGGGTGATTTCATTAAGGCAGTGTATTTCCCAGTTACCACGAATACTATTATTAGGTTTTGGTTGTCCTGTTCCCTCTGAGGTTCTTTCGTTTGGTGAGATATTGGAAATGTTTAGGTCATTAAAAATAGAACATAAGAGCTATGTATAAGAGAGTGGGTTTCCTTGTTTTGATAGAAAAACACATTCATCTAGTAACCCTAAGGCAAGAGAAGATATCTCACTCCATAAATCTTTCAGTCTTGCCCTATCCCAGAAGGAAGAGACCAAAGGAAACCAGTTCCATAAAATGTGTTTATCTTTATCTTGAACAGAGGCACTTGTATTCTGTTGTGGGAATTTCCGCAGAGGATTCAAGGGAGAGCTTGTGGCTGGAGTTGACTTTTCCTGTTTAAAGAAAAAAGGAATCATTAAAATTAAAGATAATTTTGTTTAGAGTTTCATCTGTGAAGAAAAAAAGAAAAAAAAAGGCATCCTTGACTTTGTGAGGACCTGAATGTTCAGTACCAGCTAATACCAGTGGCTCCTAAAGGACCTGAAAACATTGAATCCAACGATTCAAGGATAGACTTTTCCTTTCTAAACCCTGAAGTCCAGATACCATTTCCCAGGTGTTTCTTTTCATAGTTTCTTAGCTGTTGTGATCCCCCAAGAGCCTGTTGATAACTAAGGAATGTGGAGGTCGGTTAAATGATAGTCCAGCCCATTCAAAAGGCTAATTCAAGATTAACAAAGGTCTGCATTGCTGCTGGGTTTGGTTGGCCCAAGGTACTAATCACCAGGTGAGTTTTCTTTGGAAACCCACAGACCTAATATTAAGGCTGATGAAGACTGTCCTGGAATTCATTTTAGAAAGAACTACTTTCTCTGCGTGCTCTCTTCAGTGAGCTGCCCCAATCCCTGCACACTTGTCTTCCCAACTCACAAATGTTCACTAGCCCTTGTTATTCTGGATAGTGATGTCAGTGCTGGCAGCAAGGGATGTTCTGAATTTCTTTCATTAATCTGAGAGTTTTTCTCCCGAATTGCAGAAGATGAGTTACTATAGAGAAATACCTTAGAATCATAATAGTAGGCCCCCCACATACAGGAGCTATGGGTAACATAAGATAGGTGATATGTCTCTCAGTCTGTTTTGTGGTGTTATAAAGGAGTACCAGAGGCTGGGTAATTTATAAAATAAGGGGTTTATTTGGTTCACTCTTCTGCAGGCTGTACAAGAAGCACAGGGCCAACATCTGCTTCTGATGAGAGCTTCAAGAAGCTTTCACTCATGGTGAAAGGTGAAGGGGAGCACCATCACATGGAAAGAGAGGAGGAAAGGGAGTAGGAAGGGATGCCATGCTCTTTTAAACAACCAGCTCTGGTCAAACGAATAGAGTGAGAAGTCACTTATTACCACGGGGGAACCACACTAAGCCATTAGTGAGGGATCCACCCTCATGACCCAAACACTTCCCACCAACCAGTATCAACATTGAATTAAAAACCAGTAGAAAAATAGGAATTCATGAATCCACACTGATTAAACATATATAGATAGGTGGATAAATGAGTACATGAGAGAAAAGGGTGTGCTATTGCTTACGGTAGAATGCCAAGAGACGACTGGTCAATGTGGAGGATTGGGAATGTGGAAAATGATCATTTTTCAATCATCATGTGAAAGACTGGATCAAGCAAGAATCATCAATAGATATTAAATACTAGGGAAATTTTGATGAAGGACAAGATATTTTCATGATCTTTAAGTGTGTCCCCACAGATTACTCATTAGTTGCAAGAGAAGAAGCAAAACAGTAATTATACAATGGAAAAATTGGACACCTTGGCCAGGGGATCAAAACAAACATCACTAGTGAAGAAGAAATGGACATCTTATAGCTCAGATGTGATATCCTCAGAAGGATACAATATCATCTATGCTGTATTCTGACCAAGAACGTCTAACCTGAATGTAATCACAAGGAATCATTGCACAGACTTAAAACAAGGTAAAGAGGGAGGAGCAGTATTCTTTTGAAATGTCAATGTCACAAAAAGACAAAGAAAGGCTGTGGAGACATTCTAGATTAAAGGAGGTTTAAAAAAATCCCCCAAAACATGACAAGTAATATAGTACCTGAGCCTAGATACCCTGTAATAGAGGGGAAGTAAAAACACCATAAGAACATCACTAGGTCAACTGACAAAATTGAAATATGGACAGATTAGACAAAAATATTGTTCTGGCTAGGATGAAATAACAGGACCAGATTTACCCTCCTACCTTAAACAATCAGATAAAATATGTCAAATAATGTTTCTCAGACATTGGACAATAGGCAGTACAAGACAGAGATCACTAAGAGAAAGGAAACAAATAAGGCCAGCCCTACAGTTGCCTCTGCTGACTGCCTGGAGCAAGTTTCCAGGCTACAGTACAAAATGTGGAGTAGTCCTCAACTCAGCCCCCATCTCTGAGTTGAGGGGATGGAGTTAAGAATTTGGAAGGGCTCCTTATTAGTATAATGGTGAGTATGTATTGTGTATATATATATTTGGAGAGGCCAAGATGTCTAGAATTTGCAGGAAAGAAGACCAGAGAAGATAATGCTTCCCAGAGATTGAACTCTGGAGACCTGCAGAGGATTTCCCTCCAATCTTCAATTTAGTACTGATCTGTGTATTTTACTATGTTTAAAGAAACCAGGGAAACAATCTTCAAAAAGAATCAGGGGGAAACGTTCTTGGAGATCACACAGAGCTGAGAATGGTTCATCTTCCCAATAGCCAGAGTGAAGAATCCTCATAATATATGGGCATTGTGTGTACTTTGAAGAGTATTACCTCCATAGTGGGTCAATCTAGCCATAGACTAAAGGCTGCTCTAGTCTGAGTCAGCCTGACCAAGCTGAAAGGCAAGCCTTGAGGAATCAAACTGTTTCCAGGTAACTAAACTGCATGCCAGACAATAACTCAAAATTATTCACAAAGAATTAGTAAATATTATAAAAAGGACTTGCAAAAACTCCTGCACTTAACAATGGATCCAACATCTTGCATACAATTAGTCAGTGACTGTATTATGGTTATTAAGAGACTATCTCTATTCTTAGGAAATACATACGGAACCATTTGGCATCAAGGGCCATAGTGTGGAAAACTTGCAAAGGGGCAAGGGTGGAGAATAGGTGAATCTGAGTAAAGGGCATACAAGTTTCTTTGGACTATTTTTATTCTTACAACTTTTTATAAGTTTGAAATTATTTCCAAGTAATTCCAAAAAGAAGGCTAAAAAAAAAAACTATGTTTCTTGTACCTCAGATTAGCATAATTCCTTCTAGACTGAGCTATGATGGTGCTCAATCTAGCCACAGGAACCTGTGTAACTTTTAATTATCAACTGCTGCAGAGAATACAATATAGCATTTAGGATGGCTCCTGCAAAGGCACCAAATTGGAAAAAAGAGAAGAGAAATTTAACAAGTAGCTAATTTGCCCATGATGGGCATTTAGAAATCCTTTAATTAAGTGTTACCTTTTCTTCCTCATCAGCCAATCCCTATATTTTGCTGAAGCAAGGTATTTTTCAGTAGTTTGCTTTCTTCCAACCTGTTCTGAGGTCCTGTCAATTGCATTCTGACCTCGTGCAACCAAGAGACTTTCTGACCTAAGTGTTGGGGAAATCTGACTTACTGTGCAAAGGAGTAAATCCTCCTAGTGTGAGGCAACCAGAAATAGGGAGACCTGTTCCTGGTGTCACTGGAGCAGAGCAATTCCAACCAATAGTTGATTTTTTTTACTTGCATTTTAGGTTTTGGGGTACATGTGAAGAACATGCAAGATAGTTGCATAGGTATACACATGGCAGTGTGATTTGCTGCCTTCCTCCCCTTCACCCACATCTGGCATTTCTCCCCATGCTATCCCTCCCCAGCTCTCCCCCCCACGCTGTCCCTCCCCTATTCCCCCCAATAGACCCCAGTGTGTAGTGCTCCCCTCCCTGTGTCCATGTGTTCTCATTGTTCATCACCCGCCTATGAGTGAGAACATGCGGTATTTCATTTTCTGTTCTTGTGTCAGTTTGCTGAGAATGATGTTCTCTAGATTCATCCATGCCCCTACAAATGACACAAACTCATCATTTCTGATTGCTGCATAATATTCCATGGTGTATATGTGCCACATTTTCCCTGTCCAGTCTATCATCGACGGGCATTTGGGTTGGTTCCAGATCTTTGCTATTGTAAACAGTGCTGCAATGAACATTCGTGTGCATGTGTCCTTATAGTAGAACAATTTATAGTCCTTTGGATATATACCCAGTAATGGGATTGCTGGGTCAAATGGAATTTCTATTTCTAGGTCCTTGAGGAATCACCACACTGTCTTCCACAATGGTTGAACTAATTTACACTCCCACTGGCAGTGTAAAAGTGTTCCTATTTCTCCATATCCTCTCCAGCATCTGTTATCTCCAGATTTTTTAATGATCACCATTCTAACTGGCATGAGATGGTATCTCAATGTGGTTTTGATTTGCATCTCTCTAATGACCAGTGATGATGAGCATTTTTTCATATGTTTGTTGGCCTCATGTATGTCTTCTTTTGTAAAGTGTCTGTTCATATCCTTTGCCCATTTTTGAATGGGCTTATTTGTTTTTTTCTTGTAAATCTGTTTTAGTTCTTTGTAAATTCTGGATATCAGCCCTTTGTCAGATGGGTAAACTGCAAAATTTTTTTCCCATTCTGTTGGTTGCCGATTCACTTTAATGACTGTTTATTTTGCCGTGCAGAAGCTGTGGAGTTTGATTAGGTCCCATTTGTCTATTTTGGCTTTTGTTGCCAATGCTTTTGGTGTTTTGGTCATGAAGTCCTTGCCTACTCCTATGTCCTGAATGGTTTTGCCTAGATTTTCTTCTAAGGTTTTTATTATGCCAGTCTTATGTTTAAGTCTTTAATCCATCTGGAGTTAATTTTAGTGTAAGGTGTCAGGAAGGGGTCCAGTTTCTGCTTTCTGCACCTGGCTAGCCAGTTTTCCCAACACCATTTATTAAACAGGGAATCCTTTCCCCATTGCTTGTTTTTGTCAGGTTTATCAAAGATTGTATGGTAGTAGATATGTTGTGTTGCCTCTGATGCCTCTGTTCTGTTCCATTGGTCTATATCTCTGTTTTGGTACCAGTACCATGCTGTTTTGATTACTGTAGCCTTGTAGTATAGTTTGAAGTCTGGTAGTGTGATGCCTCCTGCTGTGTTCTTAGAATTGACTTGGCTATGTGGGCTCTCTTTTGGTTCCATATGAAGTTTAAGGTGGTTTTTTCCAGTTCTATGAAGAAGGTCATTGGTAGCTTGATGGGGATAGCGTTGAGTCTGTAAATTACTTTGGGCAGTATGGCCATTTTCATGATATTGATTCTTCCTAACCATGAACATGGAATGTTTCTCCATCTGTTTGTGTCCTCTCTTATTTCATTGAGCAGTGGTTTGTAGTTCTCCTTGAAGAGGTCCTTTACGTTCCTTGTTAGTTGTATTCCTAGGTATTTTATTCTCTTTGTAGCGATTGTGAATGGCAGTTCGTTCTTGATTTGGCTCTCTTTCAGTCTGTTATTGGTGTATAGGAATGCTTGTGATTTTTGCACATTGATTTTTGTATCCTGAGACTTTGCTGAAGTTGCATATCAGTTTCAGGCGATTTGGGGCTGACATGATGGGGTCTTCTAGGTATAAAATCATGTCGACTGCAAATAGAGACAATTTGACTTCCTCCTTTCCTATTTGAATACCCTTTATTTCTTTTTCTTGCCTGATTGCTCTGGCTTGAACTTCCAGTACTATATTGAATAGGAGTGGTGAGAGAGGGCATCCTTGTCTAGTGCCAGATTTCAAAGGGAATGCTTCCAGTTTTTGCCCATTCAGTATGATATTGCCTGTGGTTTGTTGTAAATAGCTTTTATTACTTTGAGATACGTTCCATCAATACCGAGTTTATTGAGGGTTTTTAGCAAAAAGAGCTGTTGAATTTTGTCAAAGGCCTTCTCTGCGTCAATTGAGATAATCATGTGGTTTTTGTTTTTGGTTCTGTTTATGTGGTGAATTACGTTTATAGACTTGCGTATGTTGAACCAGCCTTGCATCCCCGGGATGAATCCTACTTGATCATGATGGATAAGCTTTTTGATGTGTTGTTGCAATTGGCTTGCCAGTATTTTATTGAAGATTTTTGCGTCTATGTTCATCATGGATATTGGCCTGAAGTTTTCTTTTCTTGTTGAGTCTCTGCTGGGTTTTGGTATCAGGATGATGTCGGTCTCATAAAATGATTTGGGAAGGCTTCCCTCTTTTTGAATTATTTGAAATAGTTCCAGAAGGAATGGTAACAGTTCCTCTTTGTGCGTCTGGTAGAATTCAGCTGTGAACCCATCGGGACCTGGGCTTTTTTTGTGTGGTAGGCTCTTAATTGCTGCCTTGACTTCAGACCTTGTTATTGGTCTATTCATAGTTTCGGCTTCCTCCTGGTTTAGGCTTGGGAGGACACAAGTGTCCAGGAATTTATCCATTTCTTCCAGGTTTACTAGTTTATGTGCATAGAGTTGTTTGCAATATTCTCTGATGATGGTTTGAATTTCTGTGGAATCTGTGGTGATTTCCCCTTTATCATTTTTTATTGCATCGATTTGGTTGTTCTCTCTTTTCTTTTTTATCAATCTGGCTAGTGGTCTGTCTATTTTGTTGATCTTTTCAAAAAACCTGCTCTTGGATTTATTGATTTTTTTGAAGGGTTTTTTGTGTCTCTATCTCCTTCAGTTCTGCTCTGATCTTAGTTATTTCTTGTCTTCTGCTAGGTTTTGAGTTTTTTTGATCTTGCTCCTCTAGCTCTTTCAATTTTGATGATAGGGTGTCAATTTTGGATCTCTCCACTCTTCTCATGTGGGCACTTATTGCTATATATTTTCCTCTAGAGACTGCTTTAAAAGTGTCCCAGAGATTCTGGTATATTGTGTCTTCATTCTCGTTGGTTTTGAAGAACTTCTTTATTTCTGCCTTCATTTCATTGTTTATCCAGTCAACATTCAAGAGCCAGTTGTTCAGTTTCCATGAAGCTGTGTGGTTCTAAGTTACTTTCTGAATTCTGAGTTCTAACTTGATTGCACTATGGTCTGAGAGACTGTTTGTTATGATTTCCGTTGTTTTGCATTTGCTGAGGAGTGCTTTACTTCCAATTATGTGGTCAATTTTAGAGTAGGTGTGATGTGGTGCTGAGAATAATGTATATTCTCTGGATTTGGAGTGGAGAGTTCTGTAAATGTCTATCAGGTTTGCTTGTTCCAGGCCTGAGTTCAAGTCCTGGATATTCTTGTTAATTTTCTGTTTGGTTGATCTGTCTAATATTGACAGTGGAGTGTTAAAGTCTCCCACTATTATTTTGTGGGAGTCTGAGTCTCTTTGTAAGTCATTAAGAACTTGCCTTAAATATCTGGGTGCTCCTGTATTGGGTCCATATATATTTAGGATCGTTAGCTCTTCTTGTTGTATCGATCCTTTTACCATTATGTAATGGTCTTCTTTGTCTCTTTTGATCTTTGTTGCTTTAAAGTCTATTTTATTGGAGATGAGAATTACAACTCCTGCTTTTTTTTGTTCTCCATTTGCTTGGTAAATCTTCCTCCATCCCTTTATTTTGAGCCTTTGTGTATCCTTGCATGTGAGATGGGTTTCCTGGATACAGCACACCGATGGGTTTTGGCTTTTTATCCATTTTGCCAGTCTGTGTCTTTTGATTGGTGCATTTAGCCCATTTACATTTAGGGCTAATATTGTTAGGTGTGAATTTGATACTGCCATTTTGATGCTAGCTGGCTGTTTTGCCTGTTGGTTGATGCAGATTCTTCATTTTGTTGATGCTCTTTAGCATTTGGTATGTTTTTGGAATGGCTGGTATTGGTTGTTCCTTTCTATGTGTAGTGCCTCTTTCAGGAGCTCTTGTAAAGCAGGCCTGGTGGTGACAAAATCTCTGAGTACTTGCTTGTTCGCAAAGGATTTTATTTTTCCTTCACTGCCGAAGCTCAGTTTGGCTGGATATGAAATTCTGGGTTGAAAGTTCTTTTCTTTAAGGATGTTGAATATTGGCCCTCACTCTCTTCTGGCTTGTAGGGTTTCTGCTGAGAGATCTGCTGTGAGTCTGATGGCCTTCCCTTTGTGGGTGACCCGACCTTTCTCTCTGGCTGCCCTTAGTATTTTCTCCTTCATTTCAACCCTGGTGAATCTGACAATTATGTGCCTTGGGGTTGCTCTTCTTGCGGAATATCTTTGTGGTGTTCTCTGTATTTCCTGGACTTGAATATTGGCCTGCCTTGCTAGGTTGGAGAAATTTTCCTGGATAATATCCTGAGGAGTATTTTCCAGCTTGGATTCATTCTCTTCGTCACATTCAGGTACACCTATCAAATGTAGATTAGGTCTCTTCACATAGTCCCACATTTCTTGGAGACTTTGTTCATTCCTTTTTGTGCTTTTTTCTCTAATCTTGCCTTCTCATTTTATTTCATTGAGTTGATCTTCAACCTCTGATATCCTTTCTTCTGCTTGGTCAATTCAGCTGTTGAGACATGTGCATGCTTCGTGAAGTTCTTGTGTTGTGTTTTTCAGCTTCATCAATTCACTTATATTCCTCTCTAAGTTGTCCACTCTTGTTATCATTTCCTCAAATCTTTTTTCAAGGTTCTTAGTTTCTTTGCTTTGAGTTAGAACGTGTTCTTTTAGCTCACGGAAGTTTCTTATTACCTACCTTCTGAAGTCTGATCTGTCATTTCATCACACTCATTCTCCGTCCAACTTTGTTCCCTTGCTGGTGAGGGATTGTGGTCCCTTGTAGGAGGCGAGGTGTTCCAGTTTCAGGTGTTTTCCTCCTTTTTGCGCTGGTTTCTTCCCATCTTTGTGGATTTATCCACTTGTTGTCTGAGTAGTTGCTGAATTTCCGATTGGGTCTCTGAGTGGATGTCCAGATTGTTGATGATGAAGTATTTCTGTTTCTTAGTTTTCCTTCTAACAGTCTAGCCCCTCCACTGTAGGATTGCTGAGGTCCACTCCAGGCCCTGCTTGCCTGGGGAACACCTGTAGCAGCTGCGGAACAGTGAGGGTTGCTACCAGTTTCTTCTTCTGCTATCTTTGTCCCAGAATGATGCCCACCAAATGTCAGTCTGATCAGTCCTTTGTGAGGTGACTCTTTGGATATATGGGGGTCAGGGAGCTTGTTGAGGAGGCAGTCTGTACTTTATAGGAGCTCAAGTGCTGAGCTGTGAGCTCCGTTGTTCATTCAGGACTGCTAGGCAGGTACGTTTAAGTCTGCTGCAGCAGAACTCATAAAGCCCCTTTTTTCCTCAGGTGCTCTGTCCCGGGGAGTTAGGGCCTTATGAGTATCCGTTGCACTGTCCTGCCCAGCAAGGAGGCAGTCTAGTCACTGTCTGCTGAGCTTATGCTGAGCTGCTCTGGGCTCTGCCCTGCTGCCTTGGGCTCTGCCCTGTTGTCGTGGGCTCTTCCCTGCTGTCATGGGCTCCGCCCTGCTGCCATGGGCTCTGTCCTGATGCCGTATGTAATTCCCTGTAGTCCTGTTCATATGGGTGTGGTTAGAACTGCTGTGGCGATGGTGGCCCACCTCTGTAATGGTGGACTCTCTGTGTTATGGCGGGTTGCCTCGGCAACAGCAGGCTGTGTCAGCAATGGCAGAGTACCTCCGTAGGGGTGGAGTGCCTCGGTAATGGAAGATGCCCCTCCCCCACCGAGCTGCACCATCCTGGGTTCAGTTGTGCTTGCTGTGAAACTCTCAACCCCGAGCATTACCAATTGCTGTTTTGTTTGTTTTTGTGGGGGTGGGACCCGCCGAGCCTGATCACCTGGCTCCCTGCCTCAGAGCCCTTTTTTTTTTTTTAAGTTGAACAGTTGACTCTCTCCCAGGTGTTCCAGTCATCTGCTGAAAGGGCACTGGGATCTGTGTGATTTCCTGTGCGGCAACCCACTGTACTGGCTGAAACAACGTTGCTGCCCAGGAATCTCCTGGCCTGGCTTACTGTTTAAGTCCCATTTAATCAGATGAATGTGCTAATCTGCCTTCCCAAATCTCAAATTGCTGGTTTAACAGGGCAACCAGACCAGTGTATTTTGTACGGAGTGCTGCTGCGCTGCGGCACCAGCCGAAATGGCCGCGCTGGATGAAACAGCTGCACCAGCTTAAACAGCTGTGCTGGCGGCCTGTGGGGCTCCTACACCTGGGAATCTCCTGGTCTGTGGGCAATAAATATCTGTCTGGAAATACAGCATCCACTCACCCTCTGCGCTTTCACTGGGAGCTGCAATCCTGAGTTGCTCCTATAGAGCCATCTTCTCCTCTCCCCTCCCCCGACTTTTTTTTTTGAGACAGAGTCTAGTTCTTGTCTCCCAGGCTGGAGTGTAGTGATGTGATCTTAGTGCACTGCAACCTCCACCTTCTGAGTTTAAGTGAGTCTCCTGACTCAGCCTCCTGAGTAGCTGGGATTATAGGCGCCCGCCACCACACCCAGCTAATTTTTGTATTTTTAGCAGAGACAGGGTTTTACCATGTTAGCCAGGCTGGTCTCAAACTCCTGACCTCAGATGATCCACCTGCCTTGGCCTCCCAAAGTGCTGGGATTATAGGCATGAACCATTGTGCCTGGCCCCAACCAATAGTTCTTGAAAGTACTTGATGCTACAACAATTTCACATATTCAGTCTAAGTTGGGGCACATGAACCTTCAGTCTGATGGGAACTGGATTTGCCAAGAACAGCATGTCATAGCCCTAACCAGAGTTCTCATTCATTCCCTTCCTGGATAACCCTTGAGGTCCTGTGATGTGGGTCCACTGTTCTACTGAAATCTTCACTATTATTGCCCTGTTATCAGTTGGAATTGGTTTCTGTATCACGTGATTCTCAGCTGCAAGAAGAAAACACCTAAGTTTATGCAGCATCAAGGTGACAAATATATATTCCCTGGTCAATTTGGGTTTTGTGGTACCTGTAATATCATAGCAGTTGACCCTGAAAGAGTGGAGATATTACAAATGTTCAAGCCAGTGGAAGAGTCTCTATTCTTGATATTTGGGAATACATTTGACTAAAAGGAATAGGTTATTAGTGGTGTGTGTATGTGTGTGTGTATGTGTGTGTGTTGCACATGTGCAAGAGAGAGAGCACTTCTGTCTTGAATATCTCTGGAACCTATTCCTGTAAGGTATCCAGAGAAGTGTTTATTGAACACTATTCTTTCTCCTGGTCTATTGATATGCATTAATATGAAACTTCTATTCCCACATTGGGTCCTTCCTAATCAGAAACATTAAACAAGTTTGTAGTATTAAGAAATTTTATCTTGGGAGACCACAACATTTAGTCTTATCTGTAACTAATGAAATGTATGATTCAATTTCTGAAGGTTCCTAAAATCATACACAAAATTACTAACTAAAAATAAAAAGACCTGCCTAGTGAGCAAATCAAGTGCCAAATGGCATTTATAAGATTCTGTGTGGCATCAAGCTCAGTGGTTCTCAACTCTGATTCGACACCTGAATCATTTGAGAAGCTTTCAAAAATCCCATAACCAGGAAGCCAAACCCTGGAGCAATTAAATCAGAATCTCTGGAGGTGGCTCGGGCATTAGTCATTTTTAAACTTCCCCTGTTGGTTCCAATGTACAGCTGCCAAGGTCAAGAACCACCAATGATCTAGAATGCTATCTGATTTTCACCATCAATGTGAGGCAAATATTCAAAAGAAGAAAAGCTGGGGAATGATCTTAAGTTGATTGACAATACATGTATCAACTATATTTATTTTGTCAAACTATAACCCCAAATTCCATTCTGTGCCTGTAAGCAATTTAATTTTCATAGACTACCTTTTAGGGGGTAAAAGAACCACCATTTTGCTGGGCACGATGGCTCATGTCTATAATTCCAGCACTTTGTGAGGCCAAGGCCTCTCAGATCACCTGAGGTCAGGAGTTCGAGACCAGCCTGGCCAACATGTCGAAACTCTGACTCTACTAAAAATACAAAAATTAGCTGGGCATGGTGGTGCACACCTGTAATACCAGCTACTCAGGAGGCTGAGGCAGGAGAATCACTTGAATCCGGTTCCAGTGAGCCAAAATTGTGCCACTACTCTCCAGCCTGGGTGACACAGTGGGACTCTACTTCAAAATTAAAAAAAAAAGAACCACTATTTTACAACTACCTATAGATTTAAGAAACTGTAAATGAAAAACGGATAGATGAATTAGTGGAGATAATATACAGAAAGCATATTATAGAAGACAAGTTGTTAGGATGCTGTATTGACAGTTAAAATCAAAGAAAAACTTTTCTTCATTTCAGCCAAGAGTTGACCAATAGAGAAGGCTTTAAAATAATGTTCTTTATTGGGAATGAAAGAAGAAGAACATCAGAATCACCTGGAAAGCTGGTTCAAACCACAGGAATTCCTCACCATTCTAGATTAATTCATTTCTTTCTTTCTGGGACCACTGTTCATCCTTGAAGAAAAGTGTTAATGACAGTGTGACATTAAAAGAACTATATATTTGATTATTGTTTCAGTTCCTGACAAAGAGATCCTAAAACCCTTGTAATTTCCTAAATGATAGTGATGCTAGGAGTATCTTTTTTTCTAATAGTTGGTCCTTGACTATCATTCCTGACACGGAGCTCCTAAATCCCTTGGAATTTCCTGGGTGATAGGGCCTATTTTGTTTTAATGAGGCAACTTTTGAAGCTTCAGGATGGGGGCTAGTTGCCAGAAAGATCAAGCCTTGATTAGAAGCACAGAACGTTCAGGTCTACTCTCCACAACCTCCAGGGAGGGGCGAGGGGCTGGAGAGTGAATTAATAATTGATCACACCTACATGATGAAATCTCCATAAAAGCCCCTACATGATGAGGTTCAGAGAGCTGCTGGGTTGCTGAATGCGTCCATATATTGGGAGGGTGGCAAATCTTAACTCCACTGGACAGAAGTTCCTGCACTCAGAACCCTTCTGGACTTTACCCTATGTACCTCTTCATCTGAGACCTTTATAACAAATTGGTAAATACAAGTAAAGTGCTTTTCTGAGTTCTGTGAACCATTTTAGCAAATTATCAAATTTGCTAAATTTTGATAGGGGTTGTGGGAACTGCCTGAATTTTTAGCTGGTTGGTCAGAAGTCCCAGTGGTCCAGGACCTGCAATTGACATCTGAAGTGGGGCAGCCTTGTGAGACTGAAGCTTTAACTTGTGGAATCTAATGCTAACTTCGGGTGGTTAATATCAGGATTTACTTAAACTGTAGGACACCCAGCTGATGTCCAGAAAGGTGGAGAAATGGTTTCTGGTGTGAGGAAAACCCACACATTTTGTCCAGAAGTGTTTTGTGGGCTGCAACAGATCATAGTAGATGGTTATATCAGTAGGTTGCTTTCAGTAGCAAGTAGCAAATAAAAATATAACTCAAAATGGCTTAAACAATAAAGAAACTGTATCGCCCATGTAAGCAAAAGTCTAGAAACTGGGGTGGCTTTTGGAGAGTCTTGATCCAGTGCCCTAAAGGCATCAATCACTGTCTCTCCCTTCTTCTTCTTACAGAGTCATTCGACCAATAGATACAGTCCCCTGCAGTCCCAAGATGGCTTTCTTTTTTCTTCCTTCATTTCCAGCAGGACAAAGAGAGTTGGTTGATTTTCCAGAAAAAGTCCAGATATTGACTCTGATTGGCCTGGATCATATCACATACCCACCTCTGAATCAATCATTGTCTAAGAGGATTGGCTTAGTTTTGCTTCAGTGCTCCACCCCTGAGAAATTGGAAGGAAAATGTGGGGGTAATGAATAGAAATTGATACTGGCAATGCAACAAATTAAGTTCACAAGATGGTCTCAAAGGTTATAATTCAGTAATAAAAAAAAATGAAACAAATTTCACCCACTGCCATAACAAGTCTTGTTAGTTTATAGCAGGGTTCTCAACTTTGGCATACTGGCATTTTGGGCCAGATTTTGTTTTTGTTGTAGGGGGCCACATGTCCTCTAGGAGACAAAATTGTTCTCTCTAGAACTACCTTTTTTTTTTTTTTTTTTGAGACAGAGTTTCACTCTTGTTACCCAGGCTGGAGTGCAATGGCGCGATCTTGGCTCACCGCAACCTCCGCCTCCTGGGTTCAGGCAATTCTCCTGCCTCAGCCTCCCGAGTAGCTGGGATTACAGGCACGCGCCACTGTGCCCAGCTAATTTTTTGTATTTTCAGTAGAGACGGGGTTTCACCATGTTGACCAGGATGGTCTCGATCTCTTGACCTCGTGATCCACCCGCCTCGGCCTCCCAAAGTGCTGGGATTACAGGTAGAACTACCATTTTATAGTTCAACCTCCTAGATAAGAATATCTACCATAGATGTCTGGAGATATTTTCAGTTGCCACAACTGTGGGGGAGTGAGTGATGTGACTGGCATCTAGTGTGTAGTAGCCAGGGATGTGGTTAAACCTCCCATGATGCATAGAACAGCCCCTAACAACGAAGAAATTATCTGGCTGAAAATGCCAGTTGTGCTGACATTGAGAAACGCTGTGCTAGCCAAAAGTCTTCAGATAGTTTTCAATCTCCACAGCTTAAAAATGGGCCTTTCAACATTTGCCAACATTAGAAGAAGAATGCACAATGATATTGAACAAAAGTAGACAGGAAAAAAATAGACTCTTTTAACCTGAGAGTTAAGGCTCAATTTGTTATAATTTTCGCTTTTTAAAGTATTTCTTTTAGAACCTAGCTGGATCTGTACCAAATCACAGCAGGATTTTAAGAATAACATCTGGCATATAAAAATCATCATAAAGTCCTACTTTTATAATACACTAGTTTAGTATAATCATTAAATTCTACTGACATGAATGCCACCCAAAATTCTCACTAACCATAGTGATTTACGACTAAAGTTAAACTTTGCTTAATTTATTTTTGCTTTATTTGAGGAGGGCCATTCCTTATTTATTGAAGATTTTGAAATTCCTCCTCTATGATGTAATGAAGTTCTTCATTCTTACGCAATGTTAGATGGTAGAAGAATTGTCAGAAGCTTTTAGATCTAGACTGGCTTTTATTTATTATCTAATTAATTTTATGGGGCTTCCCCTTTTTAACAGTATCTTGAGCCTTTGAACAACAGGATAGCATTCTGTTAAATGTTCTGGATTTTAGAAAATAAAAATTTCCCCAGATATGCCTAATGAGTAATAAAGGATGATGGAAGAACAATATTTGGATAGGAGCTAAGTTTATAGAGATTTCCTGTCATATAAAATCCTGGGCCAATGTATTAGGTCCAATAATTCCCCAGGACATTTTTCTTACTTCTCAAAGGGTAGATATATAGCCCGCTGTCTTGTGTCTCTACCAGAACCCCACTCCCCATCTTTTCTCTTGTCTGTCTTCTTCTCTTGAGCTGGCTATATTAGGGAGAATCTGCATTCTCCCTCTTTTATACTGGTAGAGTTTCCAAGATATGGTTGACTTTACAGTTTCTCTTCATTTTAAGAGACTTACATTACAAAATGTACAGTGGTGATTGAGGCTGGGGATGGGATGAGGGGAATGAGGAGTGACTGCTAATGGATATGGGATTTCTCCTGTGGGTGATGAAAATGTTCTAGAATTGACTGTGGTTGCACAACTTTGTAACTATACTAAAACCATTGTACACTGTAAGTGGGTGAATTGAACAGTATGTGAATTATATCTTAATAAAAGCTATTAGAAAAAAATGCTACTCATGTTAAGGCATGAAGGCACAGTAGAATAGTGTATTTCAACAATTACAGAATGGGAATGCATAAGTCTGGGGATAGAGGTAAGATTATGGAGGACCTGAAGGCAGTAAGAAGCAACGAGAACATTTTAGAAATATCAATCCATGTATGGAAAATAGGTTGGATGGAGCAGGATGGAAAGAGGATGGGTAGTTAAGACCATTGCAATAGACTCAATATCAGCTGATGAAGGCTGAGACAAAATGATGGTGGTAGGGACAGATACAGGGAAGAAAGAACATAAAAGATTTTTAAGATGTCAAAGCAAAAGAATTTTTGTGATGACCAGGTGAGTAGGCAGGGAAGATGGAAGGGAGGGATTTTTCTTGTACATCTTTATGTCCTCAGCTACTTTCATATGTGTGACACAAAACAGTGTCCAGTAACGTTTGGGGAATAAATGAATGAAGTGGATGATTACATTTTCAGAGTTGCTGTTACCTAATAGAGACCTTTTGGACACAGCAAGGGATTTTTTGGGGGGAGTGGGATGGAAGGTTTGTAATATTTGGAGAATGGATACTTTCGTATGAGGGGAGTGTCTATTTCAGAGAGAGAAATTAAAAATTATAGAAGCCAAGGTACATTTGATCTCTCTCAGTTTGCCTATGGCCAGCCTGCTGTATGCCTGTGGAAATTTTTTTAAATGAAGAATTATAAAATGCTTGTAAACTCCATCTAACTGTGGTGCCTTCAGGCTTTTGTATCCATTAGCCAAGTAGACAGAATTGATTCTCACAAGAGGGAATACAACATGCTCAGATAAATATTTTATTGAGGCTCCATAACTAAAGATATTACCACCAGAAACCACTTAGATAATTTTGTTCTTCAATCCATTTCTCCCTGCTAGCTATGGCCAGCCTTAGCCCACTGTGATACATCCTGAAATGATAAAGTTGTAAGATCTAGATTGCATATACAACTTAAGAGTTGAAATCTGTGACCTAATTTTCAATCAGAGAAGAATCACCTCTAAAGATGGTTTACATACCAGAAGATGAGGTGTGCCTATTTGTAATAACAGGACACTTCCACAGATAAACCCACTCCATATAGTTATGGAAGAACAATTGTTATTTGTAGATTGGGATGGGAACAGGCAGAGGTGGCAGTTTTGCCTTATTCTGATCCACCATCAGCTTATTAGCTATGGTAGATGAGGTGTCTTCCTGTGGATCTCCTCTTCCTGCTTCAGCAGGAGAAGCTTGTGGATGAGTAATGGAAAATTTTGCATTTGTCTGGTGTTTTAAGTATTTACAAGGGGGTTCCAGGTCCAAGCTTGGATTTACTTATGGCAAAAGGAAAAAATGCAGAGTGTCTGGGGGTCTCCCTTGGAACCAGTTAATGATTACAGTGATTGGAACCAACTACATCAGTCAGGAATACTTACTGAAGAGGTGAGTTATGAACAGGTTAGCTTTCTGAAGAAGGATTTTTCCTTTCTTTTTCTATCAAATGATCTTTAGTTAAAATAAAATATGATCAGCAACCTTGGAAAGTGAACCAGTTTGGATATGAAAAGTAGTAAAAAATAATGTTGAGTCTTTTCTAGGGCTACGGTTTTGGTTCAAGAATTTATGACCACCTGCAGTGGCTCATACCTGTAATCTGAGCACTTTGAGAGACTGAGGAAGGAGGATCACTTGAGCTCAGGAGTTTAAGACCAGTCTGGCCCACATGGTGAAATCCCATCTCCACTAAAAATAAAAAAATTAGCCGGGTGTGGTGGTGCATGCCTGTAGTCTCAACTACTCAGGAGGCTAAGGCAGGAGTATCGCTTAAACCCGGGAGGCAGAGGGTACAGTGAGCCAAGGTCATGCCATTGCACTCCAGCCTGAGACACAGAGCAAGACTCTAGCTCAAAAAAAAAAAAAATAAAAAGAAAAAGAAAAATTTGTGACCATCTAGAAAGACCTGTATATCTCTCTTAGTGGAATCATCCTGTGCACTTTGGGAAACTAAGCCTTATCTGGAGTAACTCTATCTTAGTTTGGATTTGGGCTACTCACATCTTTGGAGTATCCTGGGATGTCTCTTGATGTGGCTGAAGCCCTATGGACTGTAGTCTCTAGATGGTTTCCTATTGAATGTGCTCTTTGGACACTTAATAGCTATAGCTACAGTTACGGCTCTACTCCCGTCATTCCTGAGCTAACTAACACAGGAATCAAATGGGCAAATTAGACTTGTAAGAACAAGAACTCGTACCCAGTGTCAAGCTTTGCTAATAATCTCAAGGACACATGTAATTATGAGGCACAGACAAAGCAGAGAGGTCAGCGACTGCCAGTGCAGCTCTCCTGGTCCTTTTTGGGGTATCATCAAGATGCACACTAGCCCAGATTTAACATATAAAGTAGTGAAACAATGTATATAGTCATCACTTACAGAAAAGAGGGCTACTTTGGTGATGGTATGTATTCATTTGTCTTTGGATCAGCTTCAGGTGATTTGTAATCCTTTGCTCTTTCCTTGGGCAGCTTGGGTTCCAGTCTTGAAGCCCATTTCCCTCAGAGAGCAGCACCTCAGGGCAGGGGTAGTCAAAACCAATTCCAAACTCAAACCAGTTAGGGATGCCTGGCACTAAACTATAAGATGAATCTCATCAGCTCTCAGGCACAGTCCCTTTGTGGAGCTCCTTATCATCCCTCCTTGCCTGCAAAACTTCCATAGGGGGTCTTTGTGGCGCAGTTCAACCCTGGCCCCTGCCAGAGAAACTGATAGGAGCCAGAATGCCTGCCAGTTGGGATAATTTTGGCTGCAAGTAACAGAAAGCCCTGATTCAAACTGGCTCAATCAGTAAGAAAATTTCTTGCACAGCTTACATGTGTAAAAGAAAAACTTCAGCTGAATTAAATTTAAAGGAATTTAATTGAGCAATGAACAATTTGTGAATTGGGCAGCTTCCCGTGCCAGAATAGGCTCTGAGACTCCAGCACAGCCACGCAGTGGAAGATTTATTGACAGATAAAAACAGTGATGCACAGAAAACGGAAGTGAGGTAGAGAAACAGCTGGATTAGTTACAGCTCCGTGTTTGCCTTATTTGAACATGGTTTGAATAGTCAGCCACTGTTGATTGGCCAAAACTTCGTGATTGGCACAAGTGTAGGCTATGGTCTGTTTATACCTCTGCTTGTTATAGTTCACAGTGTACATAAAAACCTTGAGGCTGAACTTAATGTATGTAAGGAGGCAGCTTTAAGCTAAACTTGATTTAACAATTTCTCCCTTTTGGTCATCATTTCAATTTTGAGAGATTGACCAAAACTCTAGTCATTGATATCACCATCGTAAATGTACTTATTTGGTCTTGAAACCCACTGGGAAACAGTAAAACAGTGGGTTTTGCAAGGTAGGAAGAGGACTGAGTAGAGGGTAATTTCTTACGCTGGAACATCCTGTTTACAGGGAAAAAAACAAAACCTGGTCTGTTCTAGGATCCATGTGTTTCCTGAAAGTGTCAATTTGATTATGTCACATTTAGCATGAGTGACTCCATTTTGGTTTGGTTTGATCTGTTGAGGCCTTTTAAGTCGTCTTAAATCTCTTTGACTTTAGCCAGGTCAAACAGCCAATATTTCTTGCTTTTGAACTTTACAACGGTAACCTCCCAGGTGAAACCAATCATTTTTAACTAAAGTTATGACTTAACCACAAGTGTACAAGGTATTTTCAAAGAGGTGGTTAGCAGTTTTACAAGATCTAGAATCTCCAAAGGTAGCTCAGAGAAAGAAAGATTCAAGAAAGGAAGCTGGAAGTTGCATCTGCAGGGGCAGAGAATCAACAAATGGTAATGGTCACACAGTTATCAACCAGAAGTACTCATTCCCTAAGCCAGGATTGAACCTGTGCTGCCATTGTAAAATGGCATAACCTTAGCTGCTGAGCTATAGCTTTGGGGAGTTTCCATTGCTCTTCCCAGAAGAAGCCTAGAGCAGTCAATTTTGAGCTTGCAAAGGCTTTTAACTGCTCAAGATAGTTTTTAGAGCTAACTATTATGAATTCCAAAATTCCGGTTTCCTGGATGGCAGAGACCAAGACAAAGTACCACCATATGGTTACAAGGTCAAGCTCCCCAGGACATAAAACAAGATGAGAGGGAAACATCAT
Source organism: Callithrix jacchus (assembly GCF_049354715.1). Lineage (NCBI taxonomy): Eukaryota > Metazoa > Chordata > Mammalia > Primates > Cebidae > Callithrix > Callithrix jacchus. Next base: position 25,067,270 of record NC_133524.1, read on the forward strand.
CCAGTTGTCTTTTGTTGTTGTTTCAGGGACCTGCAGCAAACTTTATAACTGACCAGTTTGCTGGGCTAACTTGAACAATGAGGTTATGGGGGTCTTAGGCCTGCGTTCTATCCTATGGTAGTATCCCTTTTTATGACAGAATGATGCAGAAAGACAAATTCATAACACAAAGTACATCAGATTTGCTACAATTTAAGATTAGCTTCATAAATCTATTTTCCTATTAATTAAAATTTTACAGGGGAGCTAAACAGTGATTTTTACCATTCATTCAACCAGTTTGCACAGAAAGCGAGAGGCCCAAAGTCTGACTGGTAAGAAATTGCCTTTTTGATGGCATCCCAGGTTTCTGGATTCCCTATCCCTGAGCGGCACCAGTGACCCTGCTAGCAGCTCCATAGACATGGGGCCCAAGCCACAACACAAGGGAAAATCTTTTTTTGTTTGTTTGTTTCATAGAGCCATAGGCAAAAGCCTCTCATTTTCATAGGTTGCTGCCCAACCGGCTGCATGGGGGATCCAAATTAACATTTTCCATTCTGGCCAGAGCAAAATATGAGTGACAAAACAGACATTAGCCACTCTACTAAGCACCAAGCATCAAACTGGCCAGGCTTAAACTTGCTCCTAGTTGGACTCTGTCATCCTTAATCCATTCCAACTGGATTAAAAGAGTTTTAACATGTGGTCTCTGGGCAAGATGGTTTTCCTGAGTAACAGAAAATATAGGATAGGGAAAGGAGAAAAAGAGAGTGAGAAAAGCATTGCTTTCGGCAAGTTGGGGAAGGGAAGGAGCTCAGGGAGGCCAGAGAAATGCCCATCCATTGCAGCAACACTGAATCAAAAGTTCAGGTGGCTGCTTATCGGTCATGAAGGGATCTTTTCCAGCAGTCCCATCAGCCCTCAAATTTCTCTTTGAGAAGAAAAAAGGGTTCCCCATGTCCCATGATACTAGTACATGCCTAATCCTGTCGCCTATAGCCATCAGCAAAAAGTGCAAGGTAGATTAATCCAAAGAGAATAGCGGTTAACATCCTATGGTGCCAAATCCATTTTTAACCAAGAAGGACTTTACTGAGGGGAGGACCTCTAACCCAATCCCATCTTTTACCCAGGTAAAATGTACCCTACTACTTATTCAAAATCAACCCATTAGTGTGCAGTCTATCTCCTTTGGATCGGGATTGTAACTAAGCCATAAGATTAGCAGATTTAATTTTTAAAAATCAATTAGTTGCTTAAGCTTCTTATTTGGCTTTCATAAAGTCTTTAAATAAAAATATTGAAATTTTAGAAGCTTCTGCGTATCCATAGGCATCTCTAGATAAGACTAATTTGGGAACTCATTTGCAAATGCACTTCTTCAGTGCAGTGTTGTTCATTTGGAATTTTCACTGTAAGTTATCTTTAGTAAGATTTCACCATTTCTGTAAGACTTTGCTGCTTCCAGGGCCTAACACTTATGCATGTGTAAGCCAGAAGGATCTCAGTTCTTCAGAAATTAGGGATCCCATTTTTTACCTCAAATATTGGCTTTGCTGTCAGCTTCCCTTGATCAGCTTAGCCAGTTATTTTTCTCCCTACCTTAGCATGCAAGAAAAATGAAACAAAGGGATAGAACACAAAAATCCCAGGCTGGGCATGGTAGCTTATGCCTGTAATCCCAGCACTTTGGGAGGCTGAGGCAGGTGGATCACGAGGTCAGGAGTTCAAGACCAGCCTGGCCAAGATGGTGAAACCCCCGTCTCTACTAAAACTACAAAAATTGTCTGGGCACGGTGACAGGCCCCTGTAATCCCAGCTACTCAGGAGACTGAGGCAGGAGAATCACTTGAACCTGAGCAGCAGAGGTTGCAGTGAGCCAAGATCACGCCGCTGCACTCCAGCCTACGTGACAGAGTCTCAAAACAAACAAACAAAAAACTACAAAAATCCCTGTGAATTTCCAAAGGCCAAGTTTTATACCCCCTGCAATATTGCCATTTACTGCTGGGTTCTTTCTGACCCAGTCAGATGTAATAGGCCTCTAATTGGATCCATGCCAGTTAATTACCAGATCCAATCCGATCCTGGACCCAGTTCAGTTTCTGTCATGATTTCCAAACCAGTTTGGATCAGAAATTTGCTCAAAGAAACTCAGAGAACTCCAAACACAAATCTGTGGCGCTTTGGAACCTGAGAGAACTTACCATGATCCCCAGCTGCTCCAAGAGAGAAATGGACACAATGGGTCCAGCAGGTGCCTTGCTTGGTCACTCAGCGCTCCTGGGGGTTGTTAGAAGCTCTACTTTGAATCCCACTTTTGAGGCCATCTGAAAAAAGAAAAAATTCAGCTGCATTAAATTTAAAGAAATTTAATTGAGCAATGAACAATTTGCAAATTCAGCAATCTCCTGAGCCAGAATAGGCTCTGACTCCAGTACAGCCACACAGTGGAAGATTTATGGACAGCAAAGGGAAAGTGAAGTGGAAGCGAGGTACAGAAAAAGCTGGATTGGTTACAGGTAGGCATTGGCCTCGTTTGAACACGGTGTGAACAATTGGCTACATTTGACTGGCCAAAACTCGGTGATTGGCACACGTCTGGGCCACAGTCTGTTTACACCCCCACTTGTTATAGCTCACGATGTAAAGAGAAACCTTTAGGCTAAATGTAAGATGACAGTTTTAGGGTAAACTTGATTTAACACATGACATTTTCCAGAGAGCCATGCCCCATAAATATACACATTCCAAGTTTGTTTACCATAAATAATGCCAGATGAACCAAGTACATTCTCCTGAAAGCATTCCATAGATAAGGACTGTCCGCTAGTTTCATATTATTAGTATGTTTGCCAAGAAGTCTGTTATTAGCATGGGTACAAGGAGATTTGAGTAACTCACTTTTTTTTCCTTCCCAGGAAATCCTTCAGTTGGAGAGACTGGATTGCAGCTCGCTGCTAACCCTTTCCTTCCTAGCTTCCAAAGAACAGGAGTGGAAGGCAGTGCCTTCTGTGTTTGTGTGTGGCTGCTCAGATTGTGGAAGCTATGGGGCACTGGGGAAAATGAGGGTTTTAGAGTTGGACATACACAGGTGGCTTAACCAGCTGAAGCTCAAATCTCAGCATCCCCTTTTATGTTACATTAGGGAATTATTACAGCTGTCACATCATCGGAAGAATGAGAATACTATCTACCTCATTGGTTTATTTTCATAAGCATAGGAGTCTTTTTTGCATGAAAATACTTTTTAGCTTTAACAAGCTATACCCATGTACTATATTACTGTTGTTATCAGAAGATGTCTATAGCCCTTTCTATTTGGATGTTCATTTGTGACTTGTTCCAAGGTTGGTGGCTCTGGATTCTTGGCTACAAGGCCTTATAGTGGTTGAAGCTCTGTGTTGGCAGCAAGACATCCTGGATGACAGAAATCCTTCGTTTTGGGAACAGCCTAGACCCAGGTCTACTTTTAGAGCACCACATTTTTCATTGTATTTATTTTCACAGTCTACAATTTTGCATATTTGTATAAAAATAATAGCTGGCTGGGCACTATAGCTCATGCCTGTAATCCCAGGACATCGGGAGGCCAAGACAGGAGGATCACTTCAGCCCAAGAGTTTGAGACCAGCTTGGGCAACATGGTGGAACCTCATCTCTATAAAAAATACAAAAATTAGCCGGGTGTGGTGGCACGTGTCTAGTCCTAGCTACTTGAGAAGCTGATGTGGGAGGATTGCTTGAACCAAGGAGGTGGAGGTTGCAGTGAGCTGAGATCACACCACTGCACTCCAGCCTGGGTAATAGAGAGAGACCCTGTCTCAAAATAAAAAATAAAATAAAATAAAATAAAATAAAATAAAATAAATAAAATAAAATAAAATAAAAAAATATAAAATACAGCTAACACTGTTGAGCACTTATTACATGCTAAGTACTTTTCCATGCCCTTTTAGTATAGTATCCAATTTAATCCTCCCAACAACCTAATGAGGTCATTTTTTCTTTTTAATGATACATTTTAATTATTACAGAATAAACATACATATTCAAGATGTTATGTTCTGCTTTGATCAATTAGTGATAGATTGTAAAAATTTTTCCATGTTATTTTCACCATGATTATCTTTAAAAAAGTTGTTTTTCAGACATTTAGACTTTCTAATTTTTCAGAGATAAATAAAACTATAAAGAACATAATTTTAAATAAAAATTATACTTACCTAAATCTGTCTTTTAACTTTGTTCCTGTAGGTTTTTTCTCCTATTTGTGGAAATTGTACATACATGTAGAAAAGTTCATGTAAGTGTTCAGCTCAGTGAATTGCCACAATAAAATATTACCTGCATCTAAAGCCCCCTTCATGTTTTCTTCCAGTAATTACGCCATCACGCTCCACTCTTGTGTTTGGCTTCTTTTGTTCAACATTCATCCATATTGTTGTGTCTAGTTATAGTTTGGTTCATCTCAAAGAAGGTAGGAATTATTATTAACCATACTTTATAGGTTATGAAACAGTCACAGAAAGGTCAAATAGCTTACTCAGAATCATATACTAGAAAGTGGTAGAGCCAGAATTTGAACCCAAGTAATCTGACTCTGCTCTGTTAACCATTATGCTAGACTGCAGCTCATAACTATTTATTTAATGTCCATCTTCCCCACTATGCTGCAAGTTCCATTTAACACCCAGCACCTAGCACCTAGACATACCAGGTGATCAATAAATATTTCTGACTGAATGAATGAATGAAGAATGAATGAATGAATGAATACCAGATAGGCCTGCTTTTGTGATTCAGTGCCTAGGTTGCTAGAAATGCCTCTGAAGGTTCGGGATCTTCCTTTTCTTTACCTTGATTATGGGCACCTCCTCAGAATCACTCTTACTACCTGCGGTCACAGCCTGCTGATATTCTTTCTGCAGTAGCACACAGCAGCCTGTGTGATTCTATTGGGAGAGGACTCTGGAAGCTTCCATGTTGAAGGAAGATTTGCTTTGGTGTCTAGACCTTGGAGAGCTCCTGGGCCTCATCTTGTCCTTCCACAAGAGGGAGACACAGGATAATACTATTTGATTGCTGCCCCAGAAGTTGAAATGGCCCCTATATAAGGTCACGCTTCTACAAATCCTGGAGCAGTTGAAAATGATTCCTGTACTCTTAACCCTCAGCTTCCTGTATAGAATTTTGGTGTCCATGGACAGTTGGTCTCTTGACATTTGTGGTAGTCTTTTTGTTTGTGTTCTTTCTTTGTTTACCAGTGAATCTTCTACTTATGTATGATATTACTGAAGCAGGGATATACTCAGGAACCACTTTCAGGTGTATTCCATACAACGCAATGTGAGATTGACTGTAGGATTTGTGCATCCCAGGCCTGTGCTGGGTTGATTGCACTCTTCTCCCCCACTGTACTTAGTGAAACTTTGAGAAACGGCGCATCTTCTCCTCTGAAAATTGCCTTCAAAGGAATTAGTTTAAACCAACTGTCTTAAAGCACATCAGTGATCACTACGGAATTTCCAGAACCAAGAGAATTGGTCCATTTCTCTAATATTTAGATTTCTTCTAACATGCTGAAGCCTGGCACTATGATAGGAAAAAATAAACTTAGCAACAGTTTTTTGTATTATTGGAGGACACTTTTTCTTAGAACGTTTTAGCCATTATTGTGATGATTCTGCATACTGGGTACAGGTAAACAATTTACATGGAGAAAATCAACAATTTACATGGAGAAAATCAAGAGTTAACTATTACTCATTTAGTAGTCTTATTCTCAGCGTTTTCTCCTTATTGAATGAATACTGTATTTGTTATAGGAAACACATGTTTGGAAGAATGCACATGCCAGCAATATAAGAAAGCAGATTATTTGCACTTTTTGTGGTCTGAGACAAGGGTTGGCAAACTTTTTCACTAAAGGACCAGCTGGTAAATAGGCTGATGACCATACAGTCTCTGTTGCAACTCTTCACATATGCGCCTCTAGAGTGAAAGCAGCCATAAATGATATGTAAATGAATGGGCATGACTGTGTTCCAGTAAAGCTTTATTTACAAAAGCAATCATATGCTTTATTTAACCTACAGACCATAATTTGCCAACCCCATTGTCTAGGAGGTCCAACAGAAAAAAAAATAATGAAAGGAACCTGTACAACATAAGTTGATAGATAGATATATTCCCCAAATTCGTAAATCCTTCATAGAAGTATCTATTCTTTCCCATGGTGTTCTAAATAAAGAAGTTGAACATAACAATGAATGTTTGCAAGTGGGGGTATGTGTAGAAAAGAGTAAACATACCACAGCTAATTGCTATCCTTTAAAAAGCCTGCTTTCAGTCAGGCGCTGTGGCTCATGCCTGTAATCCCAGCACTTTGGGAGTCCAAGGCAGGCAGATCACCTGAGGTTGGGAGTTCACCATCAGCCTGGCCAACATGGCGAAACCCCATCTCTTCTAAAAATACAAAAATTAGCTGGGTGTTGTGGCGCATACCTGCGATCCCAGCTAGTTGGAAGGCTGAGGCAGGAGAATCGCTTGAACCTGGGAGGCGGAGGTTGCAGAGCCGAGATCGCGCCACTGCACTCTAGCCTGGGTGACAGAGCGAGTCTCCATCTCAAGAAAAGAAGGAAAGAAAAGAAAGGAAAGAAAGAAAGAAAGCCTGCTTGCAAGATTGGCCATTTACTGGTGTCGAGCAACTTAGATTTTGGGGAGGGTTTTCACCCTAACTGGTAAGAGTGGTTCACTGTGCATAAACTGTGCAAACAATATGATTTGTGCTGAACCTCTGCTTTCCTTCTGGGAGTCTAGAATTTTGGAAGGTGCTAGGCAAAGGCTACCTATGTGACCAGCCTCTGATAAGAGCCCTGATTGCTGGGTCTCTAATGAGCTCACCTGGTTGGTGACATTTCACACATGTCACAACTCATTGCTGGGGGGGAATTAAGCATGTCCTGTGTGACTCTGCTGGGAGAGAACTCTGGAAGCTTGTGCCTGGTCTTCCCTGGACTTTGTCCCATGTACCCTTCCCCTTTGCTGATGGTTCTTGGTATTCTTTCACTATAATAAATCATAGCTGTGAGTGCAACTATATTCTGAGTCCTCTTAGCAAATTGTCAGACCTGAAGGTGGACTTGGGGACCTCCCAACATAGGGTACATTATTTCCTACCCTGTTCATTTAATATCCTTTCCATCCAGATGTAAACCAACAACTTGTAGTTTTGGAAATGTTCCTGATCACAGTGACAACACCTGGGTTTAATATAACACAGGGTTTGCAGACTCCTGAGCCTGAAGGGTACGAGAAATTGCAAGACAGCATGTGGTCAGGGCTCCACTAAAAGGAACTGGGTAACCACTCACCAGAAAAATGGTCTGATTCAGCAGAAAAAATAGCTTGATGATAAAACTATGACTGTTTGCAGCTTGTATATCTGGGGCCAACCTAAAGACTTAATGGGTCAACACAGGTCCTAAAAACTACAACCAGACTTGGGGCTCAATAAATGGCCTGTGCTCAGCTTCATTACAATGACCCAATCTGGAACTAACAAGCTTGGCCTCGTTCAACCAATTGGTCTTTGTGAAACTTTGCAGCTTTGCTTTTATAAGACCTATCCTGAGGGTCTCCAGAGGATATGATCTCCTTGTATATTCCCTAAATGCTAGTAAATTCTCATTACATCAGGCTGGGCATGGTTGCTAATGCCTGAAATCCCAGCACTTTGGGAGACTAAAGCGGGTGGATCTCTCAAGCCCAGGAGTTTGAGACGAGCCTGGGCAACATGGTGAAATTCTATCTCTTAACAAAATACAAAAAATAGTCAGGCGTGGTGGTATGCAACTATATTCCCAGGTACTCAGGAGACTGAGGCCAGAGGATGGCTTGAGCTCAAGAGGTGGAGGTTGCAGTGAGCCAAGATCACACCACTACACTCCAGCCTGGGCAACAGAGCAAGACCCTGTCTCAAAACACAAAAAACAAACAAACAAACACAATTCCCAAAAACAAAGAACTCAGTACTTCAATTTTCAATTGTCTCTGAATGATTCTTTGACAGTTTGAAGATTCCATCCCACAGGACCTAATCCTGCTATATTGAATCAGGTTTTCCCTAATCTTGTCCATCACTAAACTCATTTTAATGCTTGCCATGTCTCAAAGTTTTCATATTTCTTTTATTAGTGGTGACCTCAAAGATTGTGTATAGGGAAACATGGGATGATCTGAATTATGCCAATGTCACCGAAACTGTCTTTGCAAAAATTATAACAGTGAGAAAATTAGGACACTGAAAGAGATCTGACCTAATCGACTCCATATTGCTTTCAACCTCCAAATTGCCCTGTTCATTCCTGGGTGTAGGCTGAACTGAACATAGGAGGGATTTAATTTATATTTTAACTTTGAAACAAAGATGATAACAGCTCTCTCCCTGAAACAAACTCCCTCCTTGCCTACCAGCAAGACTGCCTTTGTAAAACTAACAAATCAGCCGCAAAATTAGAAATTATGGTTTAAGAGTCATGCAGCCAGAGGCCTCAAGATTCCTAACCTCCCCAATTGCTCCTAATGATAACATCACTATTGTGAAACCTAAGATTGGTGTTTGAAGTATTTTTCAGTCCCTGCATTCTAATAGACCAGTTGGTGCCACCCAGACTATATGTGGTCATCTGCCTAATATATTTACCAGCTGGTCCATTAGTGAAAAAGTTTGCCAGCCCTTGCTTGGACCACAAAAAGTGCAAATAATCTTTCTTATAATGGTAGCATGTGTATTCTTCCAAACATGTGGTCTTGTGGCTTCCACCCAGAAACTGACTCAGCGTAAGAGGACAGCTTTGACCCCTTATAATTTCATCCCTGACCGACCAATAAACATTCCCCATTCTCTAGCTCATGCCCATTAAAGTATCTTTAAAAAAACCCTAGCCTCCAAATGCTGGGAGAGGTTGTTTGAGTAATAATAAAACTCCAATCTTCCATTTAGCTGGCTCTATGTACATTAAACTCTTTCTCTATTGCAATTCCCCTGTCTTGATAAATCAGATCTATCTGGAGAGTGGGCAAGATGAACCCATTGGATGGTTATATCACCGACTGGAAAATCAAGAAAACCACCAAGATGAACACACACAGTGAAGGAGAGGAAGATGAAATCCAGAACTTGGCTTGTCCAACTGCAGTGGTATTTGCAACTAATTGATCAGTTAGAGATTTCCTTGTTCTTTCTTCACTCCTATTCCCTCACTTGACTAGCCTTAAAAAAGAAAAGAAAAGAAAATCCAAGAAGACAAGGTGAGAATGAACCCCGGACCAACCAAAGCCTGCACACGGCTTCATCCTATGCCTATGTCCCGCTGCCACCATGCCCAAGAGACAGGCCAAAGGGGAAACTAAAGGAGATAAAGCCAAAGTGAGGACAAACCACAGAGAAGGTTGTCTGCTAAACCTGCTCCTCCAAAGCCAGAGCCCAAGCCTAAAAAGGCCCCTGCGAAGAAGGGAGAGAAGATATCCAAAGGGAAAAAGGGCAAGGTTGATGCTGGCAAGGAAGGGAATAACCCTGCAGAAAATGGAGATGCCAAACACAGCAGGCACAGAGAGCTGAAGGTGCCGGAGATGCCAAGGGAAGTGTGTGTATTTTTGATAACTGTGTACTTCTGGTGACTACAGTTTGAAATACTATGTCACTAACAGAAAGTCTCCAAAGCTGAACTGATATGGGGAAAACAGCTTTCCCAAGACTTCCTCTTGGCTCCCAGGAGGAAGGACTCCCTGACTTTGACACACATGGTCACCTTGGCATTTCAAAAGCCTTGTGTTATGAAAAAAAATTCCTTTTTACGTCCTCTTTTCCCTTTCCACCTTTCAGCATAGACTGAACTTCCTTAAACCTAGACATCTGTTGGGACCTGACCCCCAGTCATTAGTCACCAGTGTGTCAGGCAATCTGGACTTTCCAGTGATGCCGCTGAGATAGCACCCCTCAAAAGAGCAGTATTTCCATTTCTAGATGGTGGATCTTCAGATAAATTCTGCCATTTTCATTTCACTTCCTGAAAGTCAGGGTCAGCCCGTGAAAAATTGTTAACATGCTAAATGTGAAATGTCAACCCTCACTCTAAACTTTCCCTGTTCAGAGCATCAGACAAAGACTTCGTTGGGTTTTATAGTGGCTTTCTGATTTTTGGTAGTCCATTTAAGAAGGGCGTTTGAGACGGAGGACTCAAGATGGCGCTGTGAGAACAACCCAGGATTGGAGCTCTCGTTGAATCCGCAAACGGGACATGGATGAATCTGGAGAACGTCATCCTCAGCAAACTGACACAAGAACAGAAATTGAAACACCGCATATTCTCACTCATAGGCGGGTGATGAAAAATGAGAACACATGGACACAGAAAGGGGAGTACTAAACACTGGGGTCTATTGGGGGGAAAAGGGGAGGGCCAGTGGGAGGGGGAGGTGGGGAGAGATAGCCTGGGGAGAAATGCCAAATGTGGGTGAAGGGGAGAAGGAAAGAAAAGCACACTGCCATGTGTGTTCCTACGCAACTGTCTTGCATGCTGTGCTCATGTACCCCAAAACCTAAAATCCAATAAAAAATTAAAAAAAAAAAAAGAAACAATCACCCACTGATGATACTGAAGAAAAATTATACAACATGCTCTTTGCTGTTCAATAAAACTTCTAAACTGTTAAAAAAAAAAAAAAAAAGAAGGGAGTTTGAAAGTTGTATACTGTTAACCATTGTCTGCCCATGTCTACCTGAAATACCATCATTATTTATGGAAAGTATCTTTAATAAAGCTGGATACAGTTTGGCTTGGGAAAAAAAAGAAAATCCAGAACTTGTAGACAAAAAAAACCCCAAAAAACTAAAGATGTTATTTTCCATATGTGTAGGGGGAAAAAAAGCCTTTTCTCCAGGATCCCAAAAATATGTTTTACCTTTTTCTGCTTATGAATTAGTTGCATGCTTCCACTCCTGGAAGATGATTTAAATTATAGTTTTACATTTCTGCCTCTTAAAATAAATGGTCCTTAATTTAAAACTTTCTTTCTAAAAAAACTAAACAACATTCTCCATCTCCCCACCTCCAATGCTTGGCAAAGGTCTGGAGCCCCCAGCCCCCAGTCCCACCTTTTCATCAAGTTTCTTCTGCTCCCACTCTACCTAACCCCTTCATATCCTCCATCCTCAGACTTCTTTTTTTTTAAAAGAAAAAGAAAGAAAAGAAAAGAAAAAGAATGAAGGAGAGGAAGAAAGAGGAATAGGAAGAGGGAGAGAGAATGGGAGTGTTGCTTTATTGCCCAGGCTAGAATGCAGTATAAAAATAGGTATTGAAAACCTCTTTTATGCCAATAATTGTGCTTAATAATGGAGACAGAAAAAAATGAGGGAAGAAAATAACAAACAAGTAGCCAACCAATATTTCATTTAAACCTGTGAGTAGGTGTGATGTGGTACTGATAAGGGTGTATATTTTGTGTATTTAAAGTGGAGAGTTCTATAAATGTTTAAGTTTACTTGTTCTGGATCTGAGTTCAAGTCCTGGATATCCTTGTTAATTTTCTCTGCACCAAGAACCGCCACGCTGAGGCACCAGCAAAACTGCCACGCCAGCCACAAGACTCACGCTGGCAACCTGTGGGGCTCCTCCGCTGGGCTCCTTGTCTGTGGGCAACAAAAATTCATCTGAAAAGTGTGGTGTCCTCTTGTTCTCCTTGCTTTTACTGGGAGCTACAATCCCGAGCTGCTGCTGATCAGCCATCTTGGATCCCTCTCCCCCCTTGTTAATTTTCTGTCTCATTGATCTACCATTGATGTTGAAGTCTCCCACTATTATTGTGTGGGAGTCTAAGTCTCTTTATAAGTCTTATGTATCTGGGTGTTCTTGTATTGGGTGCGTATATATTTAGGATCTTTAGCTCTTCTTGTTGCATTGATCCTTTTACCATTATGTAATGAGCTTCTTTCCCTCAACACTCACCCTCACTTCCATCCACTTGGGGCTTCACAAAGAGTTTGACAGCCCAGGAAACAACAGAAATTCCTTTCAGAAAAACAACAAATTTTAATGGCTAAAATGTTATTTGCTGGGACCTGAAAAGCTACCACAGCTTCCTCCCTTGTGAGGTAAAAGTGATTTAAGATTCCAATAAAGCCCTTTCCTTGGGAAAATGCCTCCATTGTTGCTACTCTCCCCTACCACCAGATCACAAAGTACTTTGGGGTGTATTTGCATTTAGAGCTGACTTCAGTTGCTTATGTAAATGGAGAACAGCAACTCCTTAACTCTCAATACAAATCCCAGCCCTTTATTCTACTTAGGGGTTTGTTACATTATTTTGATGCCACCTTTCTGTTTATAGAGAGTAAAGAGAGAAGATACCTGATTTGACAAAATAATATTCTTAAATTTGAGCTAGCATCAGAATCCCTGGAGGGTTTGTTGAAAATGAGATTGCTGGCACCATCCCCAACACAACTTTCTGATTCAATAGGTTCGGGGTGGGGCCACAGTATTTGCATTTCTAACCAGTTCCCAGGTAGTGCTGATGCTGCTGGTCCTGACGTCACATCACACTTTGAGACTGGATTAAAGAAAAGAGAGGCCAGGTGTGGTGGCTCATGCCTGTAATCCCAGCACTTTGGGAGGTTGAGGCGGGCCAATCACTTGAGTCCAGGAGTTCAAGACCAGCCCGGGCAATGTAGGAAGATCCCTGTCTCTACAAAAAATACACACCAAAAAATTAGCCAGGTGTGGTGGTGTGCACCTGTGGTCCCAACTACTCAGGAGGCTGAAGTGGGAGCATCAGTTGAGCCCAAGAGTTTGAGGCTGCAGTGAGCCCTGATTGGGCCACTGCTCTTGGACTCCAGCCCTAGCATCCAGTTAAAAATTATTTCCTACCTCCAAGATCTAGGTGACAGCAGATTCGGTCAATCAAGTCCTTTTTTTAAAATTTTCTTTCTTGAGATGGAGTCTTGCTCTGTTGCCCAGGCTGGAGTGCAATGGCTTGATCTCAGCTCACTGCAACCTTCTCCTCCTGGGCTCAAGTGATTCTCCCGCCTCAGCCTCCCAAGTAGCTGGGATTACAGGCATGTACCACCATGCCCAGCTAAATTTTTGTGTGTTTTTAGTAGAGACGGGGTTTCACCATGTTGGCCAGGCTGGTCTCAAATTCCTGACCTCAGGTGGTCCACTCGCCTCAGCCTCCCAAAGTGCTGGGATTACAGGTGGAAGCCACCACACCTGGTCTCGGTCAATCAAGTCTTGAAACACATTATTACCTGCTATTGTGGGGGTATCGAGGGCAGGTCACAACTGGGAACATGGCCCATCCTGTGCTGCCCTTCACTGCTCCATGACAGCATCATCACATGGAGGAAAACACAGCCACAGATGGTGGCCCATAACAGGAGCTCACAAAGCAGAAAGGGTGATGCTAAGTGGATGACTCAGGAGCAGGCAGATGATAAACCTCCTTTTCTGCAAATATAGTGGAAAAAAGTAATCTTCGAAGAGAGTAGGGGGAAGCTAATGTTTGGGTTACACACCAGATATGAGAGGTTCTTACAAGAGATGATACTCTTGTACCTTGGCTTTGTAAAGGCCAGATTGTTATGAAAATGGTGATGACACAAGGCAATGACTGTCTGAGCCAGATGAATGGATAATGAATAATCTTTCCAGAAAAATGTAGGCCAAGAGTCATATCCAGCTTTCATATCTGACAAAACTAAAATTATAGTTGGGGCTATCATCTTTTCTTAGTAATGCATTTTTACCGTAATTCGGTATTAGACAGTGTTATATACTTAGTAACATTAGTCAGCCTTATTAAAATGGATCTGATTACACAATTTTTTCTTTTAAAAATATTTTAAATTTTTAGAGCTGGGTACGGTGGCTCATGACTGTAATTCCAGAACTCTGGGAGGCTGAGGCGGGTGGATTGCCCGAGGTGAGGTGTTCGAGACCAGCCTAGACAACATAGTGAAACCCCCTCTCTACTAAAAATACAAAAAATTAGCTGGGCATGGTGGCCAGTGCCTGTAATCCCAGCTACCAGGGAGGCTGAGGCAGGAGAATGGCTTGAACCTGGGAGGCAGAGGTTGCAGTGAGCTGAGATCACACCATTGTACTCCAGCCTGGGTGACAGAGTGAGACTCCATTAAAAAAAAAAATATATATATATATATATTAAATTTTTACTCTTTTCAAAGTGTAGGATGACTAAACAGGAGGTACTCTGTCTACAGGAACTTCTTTGGGTAAGGTAAAATAGTGAACTTTGATATACATATAATTTTAATATATGAATATATTATGTACATATTAAAGCTATATATACACTAAAGCCTGCTATTTTCCCTTATATATTTATATTTTCATATTAACTGTATATATTTATTTATACCATTGAGATATTTACACATAAAATTTTAGTATTTATATATATATAGTTAAACATATAGACACAAATACATACAAATCACCAAGTATAATTTTTTTTGACATAGAGTCTTGCTCTGTCACCGAGGCTGGAGTGTAGTGGCGTGATCTCGGCTCACTGCAACCTCCACCTCCTGGGTTCAAGCAATCCTCCCACCTCAGCCTCCTGAATAGCTGGGATTACAGGCTCCCACCACCACACTTGGCTAACTTTTGTACTTTTAATAGAGATGGGGTTTCACCATGTTGGCCAGGATGGTCTTGAACTCCTGACTTCGGGTGATCTGCCTGTCTTGGCCTCCAAAAGTGCTGGGATTACAGGTGTGAACCACCACGTCTGGCATGAACATCAAGTATTATTTTAATTCTCCAAGCCACATTTGGTAATTCTTGTAAAACCATGCAATTTATGGGTTGATTTAGGCACTGGAGTATTGTGGATAGTGAAAAAGATTTTTGGGTTCCGGCTGGGCGTGGTGGCTCACGCCTATAATCCCAGCACTTTGGGAGGCTGAGGCGGGTGGATCACAAGGTGAAGAGATCGAGACCATCCTGGTCAAAAAGGTGAAACCCCATCTCAACTAAAAATACAAAAATTAGCTGGGCATGGTGGTGCGCGCCTGTAGTCCCAGCTACTCAGGAGGCTGAGGCAGGAGAATTGCTTGAACCCAGAAGGCGGAGGTTGTGGTGAGCCGAGATGGTGCCATTGCACTCCAGTCTGGGTAACAACAGCGAAACTCCATCTAAAAAAAAAAAAAAAAAAAATTGGGTTCTAGCCCTTGTCCTTGGAAGCCTTTCTAAGTGGTAGTATGAGTCTACTTTCCTACCTCTACAGGTAGGGTACAGTGAATATAAGTGAGTCTTTGAATGATCATGCTTGTCTTAGTCCATTCAGCCTACTAAAACAAATTACCATAGACTAGGTGGCTTATGAACAACAGATTTATTTCACTCTGTTCTGGAGGCTGAAAAGTCTAAGATCCAGGCGCAAATAGATTCAGTGTCTGGTGAGGGCCCACTTCATCCTTTGTGCGTGGTGCCTTCTTGTAGTGTCTTCACATGACAGAAGGGGCAAGGCAGCTCTATAGGGCCCTTTTATATTAGGGCACTGATCCTATTTATAAGGGCTCTGGCCTCATGTCCTAATCCACCTCCCAAAGACCCCACCTCCTAATACCATCACATTGGGGGTTAGAATTTCAACATATGAATCTGGGAGGAATGTAAACATTTAGTTCATAACAATGCTAATTTTGCTTTGTCTCTGCATCTTGATCCCAAACGTTGTTTTCATGATGTCTCGTGGATTTGAATACATTACGGACCTGTTCATTTTCTTGTGATTTTCCGCTTTCTAATGTTTTGAGGGTCTGCTCAGTCAGATTCTAATGGACTGTAAGCCTCACCTGAGTAAGTGCTTCACCTTGAGAAGAATTAGAAATAGGAAAAAAAAAAAAACCCAACTCTTTTCTTGCTTTCAACTGCTACAATCAGTTACCAAGCCCTGTTCAAAATATCTGAGATATGACTGAAGTATTTCATTTACATTTTCACAAACACTGAGTTCATTAGTTGCCACTGGGGTATTGCAATCACTTCCTAACCTGTTTCCTGCCTCCAGTCTCACTCCACTCCACTTCACTGTCGTCACCATGACTACAGTTAACATGCTAAAAAAGGTTACTCTTCCTCTCCAAACTTTTAATTAGTTCCCTACTGTCCCCAGGAAATAAAAGGTTTCTGAGGCAATTAGAAGGATGGTGGTGAGGGGGAAATAGCTAATGGTTAATGAGTTCTTACAATGTGCCAGCATTGTTCTATGGACACAGTTTATTTGGACTATGCCACTTAACTTAAATTTAAAACAACTAAATGAGTAGTCATCATTATCATTATCATCATTCCAATTTGTAAGTGAAGAAACAGGAACACAAAAGAGTTAAATAACTTGCTCAAGGGCACACAAATAATTAAGGGAACAAGGATTTGGGTCTTGTAAGCTATAGAAATTGACAAGATGATTCCAAAATGTACAGTTTATTGAAAAGTAAAATGACTAGGATAGTCAAAACTACTTTGCAAAAGAAGAACGAAGTTGGAAAGTATCACTATTGGATTTCAAAAATTATTGTAAAGCTACAGTAATAAAGACACAATGATATTGGCACAAAGATAGACAAAGAGATCAGTGAAATAGAATGGAACTTCATATATATGGTCGATTTTTTTTTTTACAAAGGTATAAAGGCAACTCAGTGGAGAAAGAATAGTCTTTTCAACAAAGGATGCTGGAATGTTTGGATATTCATATGCCCAAAATAAACTATGACTCATATTTTACACGTTATACAAAAATGAACTCAAAAGGGACCATAAGCCTAAGTGTAAAGCTTAAAACTATAAAATTTCTAGAAAACATAGGAGAATATCTTTGTGGCCTTGGGTTAGGTAAATTTTTTTTAAATCTGACACCAAGACCACACTCCAGAAAAGAAAAGCAATAAATTGGATTTTATCAAAATTAAGAGATGCTTCTGTTCAAAAGACAGTTAAGAAAATAAAAAATAAGCTACAGATTGGGAGAAAGTATTTGCAAAACACACATCTCCTAAAAGACTTATGTCCAGATCATGTAAGAATTCTCAAACCTCAATGAACAAAAAAAATTCTGTAAAAAACAGGCAAAATATTTTAATGGACATATCACCCAACATGTATGGATAGAAAATAAGCTCATGAAATATACTCAACAGCACTAGTTATTATAGAAATGTAAATCAAAACTACCATGAGACATACTAGGTACCTACTAGAATGGATTAAAACAAAACAAATCTGACAATACCAAATGCTGACAAGGATGTGGAACAATTGGAACGCTCAGCATTGCTGCTGGAATACAAAATGGTACAGCCACTTTAGAAAAGAGTTTGGCAGTTTGTTATGAAGCTTACCCCATCTCTAAAAAGATACAAAAAATAGCTGGGCATGGTGGTGCATACCTGTAGTCCCATCTACTCAGGAGGCTGAGGCAGGACCCAACATTCCCCTCCTGGATATTTACCCAAGTGAAATGAAAACTTCTGTTCACAGAAAATCTTGTTTGTGGATGTTTCCATCAACTTTGTTCATAATTGCCTAACTGGAAAGAATCCAGATGTCCTTCAACTGGTAAATGGGTAAACAAACATTGGTTAATCTATACGATGGAATGCTATGCAGCAGTGAAATGAAACAAACAACAAATACACGCAATAACATGGATGAATTTTTTTTGAGACAGAGTCTTGCTCTGTCACCCAGTCTGGAGTGTAGTGGTGTGATACGGCTCACTGCAGCTTTGACCTCCCCAGCACAAGCAATTCTCCCATCTCAGCCCCCTGAGTAGCTGGGATCACAGGAGTGTACCACCACACCCAGCTAATTTGTTGATTTTTTATAGAGATGAGGTCTCACTATGTTGTCCAGGCTGCCTTGAACTCCTGGGCTCAAGTGTTCCATATGCCTCAGCCTCCCAAAGTGCTGGAAATATAGATGTGAGCCACTGTACCCGGCCTTGGATGAATCTTAAATATAGGTATGTGAAGAAAGCCAGTCACAAAGGCTATATACATTATGATTCCATTTATATGACTTTCATTTATATGCCCTTCTGGTAAGGCAAATCTATATGCACAGAAGAAAGATAACCACTTGCCAGGGATTCTGGGTGGGGAAAGAAGTTGACTCCAAAGATACATGATGAAATTTTGTTTTGCAAGATGGAACAGTCTATAACTTGATTACAGTGGTGGTTGCATGATTATACATATTTTTCAATACTCACAGAACTATACACTGACAAAAGTGAATTTTACTCTGTGTGTCTTATATTTAATTTTTTAAAGTTTATGCTTGACCCTGAATGGGTACAGAAAAAGGAAATTAGGCCAAGTGTGGTGGCTCACCTGTAAACCCAGCACTTTGGGAGGCTGAGGAGGGAGGATTGCTTGAGCCCAGGAGTTGGAGACCGGCCTGGGCAGCCTAGCAAAACCCCATCTCTAAAAAAATACAAAAAATAGCTGGGCATGGTGGTGCATACCTGTAGTCCCATCTACTCAGGAGGCTGAGGCAGGCAAATTAATTGAGCCAAGAAGGTGGAAGCTGGCAGGTCGAGGCTGCAGTGAGCCATGATTGCACTCCAGCCTGGGCGACAGAGCAAGACCCTGTCTCAAAAAAAAAAAAAAAAGAAATTTACTAATTGAAAATTAGGTCAATTATTTGCAATTAATCAAATTCTCTTATTCCTCTAGCAAAGGTTAGTCTGGCCATAAGCTTTCTTAGCATGTGCATTTCTGCTGAGTTGCTACAGGGGAGGGCTGCAGTTGGAGATCTTTTAATGAACCAGAGTGCTCATTAAGGTGCTTGGAAGGCTCAAAGGATGGTGTGTACACAGAGTAATTTTTTCTAAAAACATCATATTGTGTAAAAACAAGGCAATTAGACAGCTCAAGTGAAGGGGATGGCCAAGACATGATAAGCAGTGCCAGGCCCACTAATGCATGTTGGGGTGCATATGCACCAGTGTGTGCATGCATACACACACACACACACACACACACACACAGGTTCACAGTCTCTTCCAGTGTACCTGTGGCCCAGGTAGCCTTGGGGTCTTCCCTCTGGGGAGTCAAGAGTGAGTCACATCTCCATTTTTGGTCTTGTTGGCTTTAATACCTGAAAAAAACCTTACATGATATTGCCCATTTCACTTGGATGGGATACAATTTCACTTCTCCATATGCCCAGATGTGTTACATAGCACATTATTTACATAATTAAGAATGAATGGCTGATTATTCCCACTTCAGTCCTAAATGCAGCAAATGCTGCTGGTTCCTTGTCCATCTCCCTTTGCCACTCGCCATTCTGTACACACAGAGTCTTAACTGCAAGCACCTGTGACTATCTGAGAGCATCCTCGAGCCACATCAGCATGAATGGCCCTTGTATGTGGCAACCAGAAGTGTCAGGGAATAACACTCCCAGGACTGGCCTCAGTCAGTGAGAAAGAAGTGGAAGAATAAAAACCCCAGCTTCCTTGCCTCTAGGACAAAACAATCTGAGGCTTATTCTGTACTGTCTTCCAAGGTTCCCAGCATGGACCAGTATTCCAGAGCTGCTTGTACTCAGAAATACAGCTTTCATTGTCTTTTTACTCATTCCTGACTCAGCTCCCTTTTCTGTCACCAGTGCTTCTCAGGATTAGCACCCAAAGAAACTACTCCCACTCAAATTCCCTCCTCTGGGAATGCTTTTGGGGAAACCCAACTGAAAACACAGACAATTCACCAGCTGAAGATTGAGTCCATCCCATGGCAGGGCAGGCAGATATGCCACTCTAATAAGTGAGATGCACCCTGGGATGTCAGCTGAGGAAGGGGCAGAATTTATATCACGCTCATGGATCGGAAAAACAAGGCTATGGAGTAGTTCTCACCAGAAACGCATTATTGATCTTGTCCAATAAAACAAACAAAACAAACTGCGAAATTTCAAGGCAACAGTTAATGGATACTGAAATATTATTTAATCAGTTTTTCAGTCATTACAATTAGCTTAATTTGGGGCATATGGAAATTTTTAAAAAAGAGAGACAGGGAAACTGACCTAGTTCTAAGCCCCTTGAGGCAGGTCAGAGGTATACATTAGCCCAAAAGTCATTGATATGCTGGCAGAAAATTATTCCTGTTTATTCCTAAGCATCATTTTAAAGAAACTCTTAGTCAAGGAGTTTTCAAATCCAACTTATCAATCACAATACATAATAATCATAATTGCTATTGGTAAAAATTATTTTAGTCTGAATTCAGTAGTTTCACCAATTTATCATAGATTCTTCTCATTAATGAGATTTTACCATGAATATCATATTATCACAATATCTAGATCATCAAGACATTCTTTTAAGACCTGTCCAAAAAGACTGGCAGATTTCAAGGCAACAAAATTAATGGAAAACAATGTCCCATAAATGACCAGAGACTGAATGATAGCCCTGCAAATCCGTCATAAGGACTTTAGTTAAGGTCTACAGTTTACTGTAATCATTGAAAATTTATTGCCATCACCTGGAGCAACTGTTCTCATCCTTCTCAGATGCAAATCACCTTGGAGAAATGAATGGTTTCATGTCTCTCTACCATCCTGAACTGTAACCCATAGACGCTGTAATGACCCACCACGTAACTTTTTAATGTGCAAGTCCCTAATCAACACATAGGGAAATAAAAGGTGAGTGGTATGTAAACGAACGTCACGTTCTGTGTGCATCTAAGTGAACACCCCCAGGCGGGAGCTCACCGGACGACAACACGAAGAATCCTGACGCTTGCCACAAACCTGTGACGTCTCTGCACGGAAGCACTGCTACTGCGGGCTCATTAGGCGGCCCGGTGGCTGATGATTACCAGCAGCAGCCCTGCCACTGATGGCAAGAGATTCCAAAAGAGCCAACAATTCTTGAAGTTTCCACCAAGAGCGGTGACAACTTTCTGTGACTTTCCCGGCAGTGGCATTCCTGTGGAAACTGATGTCTATGAACGGTAAGAATGATGCCTCTGTACTGTTGTTGGTGACTTGTGCTTTTGCACGTACGCTTTCGAAGTAAAATGGCAAGTAGTCGAATGTAAGTGCGGGCCGCAGAACCGGAAGTTCGGCGGGTGAGCCTCGCGCCCAGGAGGCCACAGAGGCAGTAGAGCGGGAACCAGCGGTGTGCGGCGAGTGCGCATGCGCACATACGGGCCCAGGCGCTGACCCCGGCCCTCAGGTTCACTTCCGGTCCAGCAGGCAGAGACACGAAGCCCCAGCCGGCCGTGACGACGACCCTTCAGGTACCGATGTTTTTAGAAACCCCCAAACAGTGGTCTGTAGCTCTTCCCTGGGGGCGGGTTTCTGGGCAGGTACCCATGTTGAAGTCAGTGTGGACTTGTGGCATCTTGCGGGACTCAGTGTGGACTTGGCGGCGTCTTGTGGGCCTGTAGATTAATATGACAGCCGCGACAGCCACCCCGCTTCACCAACACACATGCGTTTTCTCTCCTTTTAGGGCCTCTGTTTTCTGTTACAATGGATCGCGATTTAGAACAGGCTCTGGATCGCGCAGAGAATATCATTGAAAGTGCCCAACAGAGACCTCCTAGCAGGAGATACTCACCTAGGGCGGGAAAAACTCTACAGGAAAAACTTTATGACATTTATGTTGAGGAATGTGGAAAAGAGCCTGAGGATGTTCAGGAATTGAGAAGCAATGTAAATTTGTTAGAAAAGCTTGTTAGGAGAGATTCCTTGCCGTGTTTAGTGGTCAATCTATACCCAGGCAAGCAGGGGTATTCTGTGATGCTCCAGAGAAAAGACGGGTCCTTTGCAGAGACCATTCGACTGCCTTATGATGAAACGGCATTGCTCAACTATTTGGATGCAGAAGAATTACCCCCTGCTTTGGCTGATGTCCTGGATAAAGCTTCAGTTAACATTTTTCATAGTGGATGTGTCATAGTAGAAGTCCGTGACTACAGGCAGTCCAGTAATATGCAACCCCCTGGTTACCAAAGTAGGCATATTCTCCTACGCCCAACGATGCAGACTTTGGCCCATGATGTGAAGTCAATGACAGGAGATAGCCGGAAATGGAGCCAGGAGGACAAACTTGAGCTTGAGAGACAACTGACCTTAGTGACAGCTGAACCACTGTGTCTTGATCCTTCTGTAGCAGTTGCCTGCACTGAAAACAGGCTGCTGTACAACAGGCAAAAGATGAATACCGACCGGATGAAACGGTGCCTCAAGAGGTATTCATGGCCCTCTGTAAAGCCTCAGCAGGAGCATTCTGACTATCCACCCCCTCCTGAGCTAACAGTGTCAATTTCTGGCCAAAAAGAAGAAAAAAAAGCGGGTCAGCCTTGTGAGCTGGACATTGCTAAAGCAGGAGGTTGTGTAGACATGTGGAAAAGTATACCCTGTGATTTGGCCATGCCTTCTGAAGTGGATGTGGAGCAGCTTGCTAAAGGGAGTCAGTTTGTAACAGCTGCTGACCCCCCGTTTCCAATCTGGCCAGCCCAGGAGGTAGAAGACCCTTTCGGATTTGGATGGGAAGCTGGCTGTCAGGCCTGGGACACCAAGCCGAGCGTGATGCAGTCGTTTAATGATCCGTTTCTCAGTGGTGAAATACGGCCACGTAAAAAAGCCAGGCAGAAGGGCCAGAAGTCTCCCTGCCAGCCCTTGCCAGGTGACTATTCAGCTGGTCTCAGGCTTGAGCCAGAGGCTGATGCTGGGAGGGCAGTGAGTTGGGCCCAGGAATCAGTGCAGAGCAAAGTCAAAGGTCCAGACAAGATGTCATTCAGCTCCAGTGGCCCAGCCAGTGTCAGTCAGCTCTCTTCAGGGAAAGCACCAGAACAGCCTAAGCCTGTGTGGGTCCAGGCTTCAGTATTGGGGAAGGGAGAGAAACATCCACCTCCCTACACCCAACTTCCCTCAAGCTCAGGAAAGAGTTCCTGGGATAACAGTTTTCCCCCACAACAGGCAGGCAGGTCTCTTAAGCGTCCATTTCCTGCTGCTGCCACTGCTGCTGCCGCTGCTCCTGCGCCTCCTTCTCCTCTTCCTCCTTCTGCTCCTCCTCCTCCTCCTCCTCCTTCTCCTCCTCCTCCTGCTCCTCCTCCTCCTCCTCCTCCTCCTCCCCCTCCTCCTCCTCCCGCTGGTCCCGCTGGTCCGGCTGGTCCCGCTGGTCCCGCTCCTCCCGCTCCTCCCGCTCCCCCTGCTCCTCCTTCTGCTACTGCTCCTCCTGCTTCTGCAGCACCAAGTAATTCTCAGAAGTCCTCTGTGCATATGATTCACGTTATCAGGCCCCCTCCAACTGTACAGCCCCCAACCAGATTTGCAAAAATAGCCCCAGCCATTCCAGTCAGGACAGGCTCCACTGGCCTAAAGGCCATCAATGTGGTGGGCCCAGTCCACGGAGCCCAGGCTTTGGGGAGCAGTTCCAAGCCTGTGCAGGACCCTGGCTCTGGTGGCCCGGCTCCTGCAAGAAACAGTGGGAGGGGCCGTCAGTCCTCAGGAGTTTCACTACCAGATGCAAGGCCTGGTGCAGTACAGGCATCTTCTCCAGCACCTGTTCAGTTTCTCCTAAATACTCCTAAAGGTCTCAGGCCTGTGACTCACCTCCAGATTCTGCAGGGCTCTGTGGTTCTGAGTGGCTCACAGGATCAGCCTGGTCAGCTGCTTTTCCTGCAGCAGCCCAGAGCTGCTCACCCTCCTCAGCCAGGACCACGGGGTTCCACACAAGGTTTGGGCACTCAAGGGCAGGCCTTCCCTGCTCAGCAACTTCTTAACGTGAACCTCACTGGAGCCAGAAGTGGTCTGCAGCCCCAGCCCCAAGCAGCTGTGTCGGCTGTGCTTGACTCTGCCCGGGTTCCTCAGCAGAAGGCCCAGCTCCCCCCTGTCTTGAGGCAGCAGCTGAAGCCGCTGCAGCCACAGCCACAGCCACAGCCACCAAAGCCTCAACCGCAGCCACAGCCACAGCCACCAAAGCCTCAACCACAACCACAGCCGCAGCCGCAGACGCAGCAGTTGAGAGTCCTGCAGCAGCCACTGTTTTTGGCAACAGGTGCTATTCCAGTAGTGCAGCCACATCCAGGTAGGCAAGCAGGGAGCCAGTCTGTGGGTCAGAGGAAGGGAGGCAAGACAACCCCTCCAGCACCCTGAGGCTTGTGGTAGTTTATCTCTCTTTTAAAAGCAGTGGAGCACTGACCCAAATGAATTCCCAGTTTTTACTTGAGTTTTGGTTTTTTCATGTGTCAGTATTTTACATTTTAAGGTTCACACTTGACACAGAAGCACAGTCCACTGATTTTGATATAGAAACAGGAAAGTGATTTCCTAAAGGAGCATTGTTTTGCTTAAGTTACTCCTTTGGTTGTTGTTGCTGCTGTTGATATAATTATTTTTAATATAGTGTTTTAAAGTGTCCAATTCCCAACCGGGTTGAGTTTAAACTTGTGAAATGTATAATTTCTCTACAGCCATAAAATGGCAATGCCAACAATGTTTAAGTTAGTATTTTAACAAGATTTTAATTTTAAGTTACTATTTTAACAAGAAGAGTGGGATTTAAATTTTTTTAATGGGGGTAAAAACATAGCAATCTAAAATGGCCCAATTTGGCTATTTTTAAGTGCATGGTTCAGTAGTATTAAATACACCCCCATTGTGTTGTGGATCTCCAGACCTTCATCTTGCAACACTGAAACTCATGCCCATTGAACACCAACCAACTCCCCGTTTTCCCTCACCCAGTCCCTGGCAGCCATTGTTCTACTTTCTATCTCTATGAGTTCACTACCCTGGCCACTTCATGCAAGTGGAATCATATGGCATTTGTCATTTGGTGAGCGGCTTATCTCACTTGGCATAACGTCCTCATGATTTATCCCGGCTGTCTCATGTGACATGAAGGTCATTGCTTTTTAAAAATGGTCTCACTATATAATATATATGAAAGTGACCTATGAACTCTGAGAACCCTCTTTCAGAAGAATTCCATTCTATTAATATTCTATCAATTCCATCAGATTAACAGTTTTATGCACAATATAGGAAATGAAATTATTACACATTCATTTCGAAAAATGAAATGAAAAGAAAGTACAATACAGTGATGCTTGTCACACTGCGATTGAGTACATTGGAGACCTCCAAAGCTGTGGAATGGAATTGGTGGCAGATCTGCTTGTGTGACAGTCCCCTGCCCTTTCAAAGGCCCTGTCTGTGCCTAGTACCCCCCAGAGCCACGTTCTCTCACTGGCCTTGAAAAGGCTCTTCTTGGATGTCTTGTATTCTCTCTCTATAAAATCATTTACATTTTTTGTAGGTTGTTTGTAAGAAGTTAATAGCAAAACATTTGAAAATCCATTTTATTTGTTAGCTTTTCAAATATTTGTACCTTGTTTCTTAAGTAGAATCCCCTTCTTTCTCTGTCTTTTTTCTCTTTATTCTTCCTCATCAGTTGTTCAGCAGTTCCTGCTCCCTCATTTTTTTCCTTGTTCCAGGGAGACTCAAAGAACCATGAACTTCTTTGCCCTTTTGTTTTGTCTTTCTTTTTCCTAACAACCAAGGAGTAATCACAGAACCATTTAAACCAACCATTTAAAGTACAATTGTAAAGTGGCATTTAGTATATTCATGATGTTGTACAACTACCCCTTCTGTTCGGAAACAAGTTCATCACCCACCAAGAATCTCCGTACCCATTAAGCACTAGCTTGTCATCTTCACACCCCTAGCCTCCGGCAACCACCAGTTTGCTTTCTGTTTCTATGGATTTACCTAAATACTTCCTGTAAATGTCGTCATACAGTATGTGGTCATTTATGTCTGACCTGTTTCACTCAGCATAATGTTTTTGAAGTTCATCCATGTTGTAAAAGGTGTTGCTATTTCAACCCTTTCTGTGATTTAATGACATTCCATTGTTTGTATGTAACATGTTTTGTTCATTCATCCAGTGACGGACAGTTGATTTTTTTCTGCCTTTTGCCTGTCGTGCATAGGGCTGCTGTTAACATTTGTGTACAAGTATTGGTTTTAGTGCCTCTTAAATTTTGCTCTGTTACACCGTTGAAGGGTTCCCTGTTTATATAATATTTGTTTTTGTAAGTACACAGGTATGTTTCTCTGCCTTTTGCCTTAACTAAATGAAAGGAAGCTTGATCTGGCAATTTCAAAAGACATCCGTGAAGAGACAGGTAACTGGTTAATTTTACTTGACAAACCCTGTAACTAACAGGCTACTGATGCTGTTAAAGAAAGATCTGGCCAACTTCAAGCAAGCATGTTGAATTTTCTGAGTGACAGCAAGTCTATCAGATCATCCTGGGCATAATTGGGAATGGTGTTTGCACTTCTAAGAAGCGAACCAGGGCAACAGCTGGTTGCAAAGAAGAGTTCCTGCTTAGCTTTGGGTGCCAGCCAGAGACCTGAACTGTGATGAAAATGTTTTGGAAAGAGAGTATCATCAGATTTGTTCTACTTCCTTCCTTTGTTCTCTATCTGGTCCTTTCAAGTACTACATGGAGCCACTAGCTAAACTTGTGCTTAAGTGATGTGGCTCTTTCTTCCTAGGCAGGCAAATAAATTCAGCTTTGTTTCAGATGACTGTTTGGCAATCTGTGTTGATTTCCTTTTAATGATCCCCAGCTACTTGGTACTTTGATACAGGGTACCTTTTGAAAACATTAGCTGGCTGCAATTTATGAGTAAACTTTTTCTTTATTTTAGTATCATGAGAACCTGGATGCTATCCCAGGACAAATTCAAATTAGTTCTCTGCAAGTTTCACCTTCAGGGCTTAACAGCAGAATGATGAAGTGGTTTTGTGTAAGCAGTAGTCCCTAGAATGTTCTGACAGTTTGCAGAGAAGTAGGCCTGCAGGTGAGCATCCAGGAAAATCCAGGTAGGCCCAGCACAATAGGGCATGTCAGGCAGAATTGAGCCTTTGTCACAGGGTGGGAATTTGGGAACAGGATTATATTCCTTTAGGATAATTGCAAGTGAAGAGAGGACCCCAGCCCTAGAGCAGTGCTATTCAATAGAAGTATAATATGAGACCCATATATAATTTTAAATTCTCTACTAGCCACATTTTTTAAAATAAAAAGAAATGGGACATTACTTTTAATAAATTCTGTGTAACCAAATATATCTCAAATATCATTCCTATATTATCAATATTTTTAAATTCTCAATGAGACATTTTACATAAGACTTCCAACTCCAGAGACTCTCAATTCATATACCAAATTTTCATCAGAAATATTTGTCCTGTATTTAGATTTTTATAAACCTTCCAGTTGAAAATGTAGATTCACTTTCCAAACATACTTGGAATTTTCCCCATAATTGAGTTACATACGGGTTTTAAAATTTAAATTAATTAAAAGTATATAAAATTTAAAATTAGTTCCTCAGTCTCACTAGTTGTATTGCAAGTGTTTAACTTGAAAAATGTATGGCTAGTGGCTATCATGCGGGTCAGCACAGTTCTAGAGGGACAGGAGCAAAGCAGATTCTGGGGACAGAGCATGAGGCGTGACCTGGGTTTGAGGCACACAGGTGGAGTTATATATATGATGCTGATTGCATGTACCGGGCTGGAGCTTCTTGTAATCCTCATGGCCTATGGTCACCTGGGCCAGGACCTGCAGGTGAAGATCAGGTGGCTCCAGCCATGGAGCAAGGAGGGTGGAAAAGGTCAGTCTTTTACCAGGCTCTGCACAGCCATATGCAAAATACCTACGAGGACACTCATTTTCCCAGTAGTCAACTCACCAACCTGTATCTACCCTAAAGTGCTTGGAACCTGAGAGAGTGGGAGAGAGGAGAGGCATCGCACTTTTCCTTTTCCTTTTGCACCTCCTTCCTGTGCATCTTCTGGGTCTCTAGCTCCTTCTGCAGAAGTGAAACTTGATCAGTCATCAGTTGATAACTGTGGGAGCTGGTTGATGGATGTATGGAGACTCATTATACTATTCTACTTTGGCATATGTTTGAAATTCATTTACATGTGAATTCATAGATATTATATTCATTTAAACAGTCAGGTTCCTGATGGTTCTACAGCCCCATTAACATACTTTCCCCTCATCCCAACCTTTATCTTGTACACAAAGTCCAGGCCCCAGCCCTCGTCTAGCCCTTCTGTCTTCCCTTGCTTCACTGCCATAGCTGCAGGCAGCAAAGGGTGTGCGAGTTAATTGTTAAATTCAGTTCAACAAGTTCCTCATTAGGGACAAATTACCTGAGTTTGAAATCTGCTAATTTTCCAATCAGAGTGAGTGTTTGCACTTGTGGTTTGGAAATAATTACCATATGGTAAAAGCAAAACCTATGTGGGGATTAAAGTAAAGGTGAGGGAGGACAGGAGCTTATTTTGGCAACTTCCCTGGAAACCCACGTTAGCATATGCAGATTAGTGGAGGTGCCTCTGCAGTTGGGGAGGGAGAGCTCACCTATAGTACTGTTTTGCAAAGGCTGTTTACTTCATGTGCCAATGCCCCTGAAAGGCGACTGTGGCCTTTGAAGGGAGAGGCTTTTTTGCAATGTAGGCCAGAATT
Source organism: Callithrix jacchus (assembly GCF_049354715.1). Taxonomy (NCBI): domain Eukaryota; kingdom Metazoa; phylum Chordata; class Mammalia; order Primates; family Cebidae; genus Callithrix; species Callithrix jacchus. The sequence continues at coordinate 25,095,873 of NC_133524.1, forward strand.
ACATCTGGGTAAGAGAAGAGCCTTTTGAATGTAGCTGTTTCATCTAAAAATATATCTATACTTTTATTTAAATCTGTCCTCAGTCTGAAGCTTCCGCATGAGTTGGAAATAAAAACATTTATTTGAGGTGGAAGGGGTGAGTCTAATTGTCCTTTGGGTGATCTCACAATGAATGTAGCAGGGAAAGCTCAACTGAGAGAATTTAAAGAATTATAGGAGAGTAATTGTTGCAGAATACCATTGTGATTCGGAGTACAGAGATCTAGGTCACTCACCTTCAATAATTTGTCCCAGTCTCAATTACACATCATAGTTCTAAAGCTTTAGAACCCCTTGGTAAAGAATAGTTAAGGTTTCAGGTAATTTACAAGCCAATGCAGAAAAACTTCTGAGATGTTGCTTTTGAAATTTGGAACCAGGAAAAGCTTTGTCTTTCCTGAGAAGGCATCCTTTCTCCTTTCTGATAACTGTAGTTGTGCAAGTTCTGAGGTTTCTCTTTGTGCGTCAGCTGTTGGGAAACCCAAAACCAAATTTGTAGCTTAAATTGCTGCGTTTACATTTATGGTTAGCACTTCAGCATTCCTCACTCCTTATTTTTATTTCTACTTTACTAATTCTTTTTGTCTTTGTCATGGGAAACTCCGAGGAGCCCCTCTCTCTATGTGTCAACACATGCATCAATAAATAGTAGCTTCTATTCATTTATATACACTGCCTCTAATCCTTTTAATAACCTAGTCATAATGTCCATTAGGTATTATTATCCTTACTTGCAAGTGGAGAAACAGGCTCAGATAGGCCTTGCCTGAGGCAATAAAGCTATTAAGTGGCACGGTTGATTTTTCAGTTCCCTTTCTGTCTTCTTCCGAAGTCTATGCCTTGTGCCTGGGTACATGGAACTGATGCATTGATGGGTCTCAACTCAGTGGTAGACTATACAGGTGAAACCATTTTATTTTTCCCCATTACTGCTTTCAACCACGCAGCACCAAGTCCCTTTTCCCATCCTTTAATGACACCTTGGGTGGATCTCATGACTTGCTGGGGTCTCTGGGTTGGTCAAGCTGACAGTCCCAATTACAATTTCAATATTGTATCTTCTGGTCTGGGGGTGGGGAGGACGAGAGAAGGGAGAGAGAAATCTTCCTGTGAAAATGCTCTTTTTCCAGGTGTGATGCTCTGATTTGCTGGGTTAGGTGAAGGGTCTCTAAGCACTGAGGTGGTCCATTTTTCTGAGGCGACAGTGTTGAATTTCACTTGGTTCTGACTCCTCTGGGGCCTCGCGAAAAGCGGCTAAGTAAGCCCTGTGATCCTTCCTGTGGAGCCTTTCCAAACTCAGAAGCTGTGAGCTCACGGAATCAAGGTGGGAGTGATGCTCCCATTTGTTTTCCAGGCAAACTACCCCTCAGTACCTTTTGAACCTCTCAGGTTCAGATATCTGTAGACCACAAGGGGGCACCAGACTCCAGGTTCAGACACAACACATCCCTCAAGGACTATTCGTCAAGCTCGCCCAAGAATTCTCTTACCAACAGTTCCCAAGGCTCCAGGGTGGTCCAGAGTGGGCCTGTGGATCTGTGCAGCTCCACAAGAGCCCAGGCAGTAAAATTGGATGCCAACTTTGCCTTCATGCAGACCTCCCACTCTCCCGGAGCGACCCTCTTAGAGGTCTCCCTTCATACAGCTCTTGGCTTGGGAGGGCAGGGGAGTCCCAAAACTCCTTTCCCCACCCCTTTCTACTCCGTCCCAAGAACAAAAAATCCCCTCTTTAGGAACATTCACCTTCTCCCCCTCCCCTCCCTAGTCTTCCTGTAGCCACAGAGGCTGGAAAACAATGGTTGAAGGGAACGGTCAGAATCCAACTAGGGCCAGTTCTGTCATCTCTTAGTACTCTCAGAACGTGTCTGCTGGCTGGTTGCAGCCACTCATTAGGATGTGGGAGCACCTGATGCTTTTTGTTTCCACCTTTGGCAACTCTGGGACAACAGGAAAAGTCTTATACATGGGCGCCATACACACGCACACACGCACGCACATGCACACACGCACTCACACGCGCACACAAGCGCACATGCGCGTGTACGCACGCGCGCGTACACACACACACACACACACTGCTGCCCAGCCTTCTCCCATCCTTGCCTATTTAAGATCTCTGACTTTGTCCTCCAAATTTCCAATGGGAAAGAGCAGAAGGAAAAGCGATGAGGCCTATGGCTGGTGAGACAGGTTTTGGAAGGACTGTTTAGGGTGAGTTTGAAAAACTCTAGAGTTTATTCTAAGACTTGAGAAAGTCAGTGTGAAGCGGGAGGGAGCTTGAGAAACTTTAGCTCTCCACACCCATTATCACTATGCAGCGCATTCTTTGATATGAAAAAGTAATGCTCTCTAAGAATTGTGTGAAGTGTTATGCAAATAGAGCTTCAAAACAAATCCCCTAATGCCCTGCCTTCTAGGCAGGATTACTCTTGGGCTCTAAGCGGCTCCTCTACAGAAATGTTAAAACTTCCACTGGAAGTAAGAAGGGGAAAGAGAAGGGGGTGATTTTAACAAGTGGTATTTGGAGTTATGCATCTTTTTATATTCCCTGAGAAGCCAGTTATTTTGAAATGATTGTTTGGCAGTGTTTGGAGAATGGGAGGTTTGAAGTTGAGATTATGGAGACTCTTGGTTATTGACAATGATGAGTTCTAGGGTAAAACCATGGGAGTGGCTGCCTGTGGTAGGTGTCTAACAGGATCTTTGCAGAAGAGGAGGTCAGGGAGCTGAAGGCCTAGGCTACTGGAAGGATTATTTATGTGGATACTAAAATCATCAAGAATTCATACTGCTGGCATAGTGTTGAAGAGGATGACAATGAATCAGGCCTTAGAATCTTCAAGATATGGTGGGGAGTTGACTTCCCACAATGCAGAAGAAGAGGGGTTTGGTTTTAGAGGTAAATTACATCAAGATGACCCTTAATATTGGTTGTAGGAAACTTCTTCAATGTCATTTTTGTTTTGTTTTGTTTTGTTTTGTTTTGAGACAGAGTCTCGCTCTCTCACCCAGACTGGAGTGCAATGGCGCTTTCTTGGCTCACTGCAGCCTCCACCTCCTGGGTTCCAGCGATTCTCCTGCCTCAGCCTCCCAAGTAGCTGGGATTACAGGAACCCACCACCATGCCCGGGTAACTTTTGTATTTTTAGTAGAAACAGGGTTTCACCATGTTGGCCAGGCTGTCTTGAACTCCTGACCTCAGGTGATTTGCCTGCCTCGGCCTCCCAAAGTTCTGGAATTACAGGTGTGAGCTGCAGCGTCAGGCCTTCAATGTCATTTTTAAAGTACTGAGAGCATGCTTACATGCAAGGCCTTTTGCTAGGTACTTGTGGGGAAGGGTAGGGTACATTCTCTGTCTTCAGTGGGATTAAAATCTACTCGGAGAGAGAAAGGAAATAAACAAATGACTAGACATCAAGGAGACTATCACAAATATTATTAAAAATAAATCTTACTGGATGGAATTGGGGAAGGCCTCACAAAGGAGGTGACCTTTAGGTGACCTTGACTTGAATTTTTATAGGTTTAGATTTGAATTTAGATTTATAGGTTTAGACTTGAATTTTTATAGGTGTGGGAAGAAGGTGTTCTAAGTAGAGGAACAGCATGAGCAAAGGAACAGTGGAGGATGATCAGCGCAGAAGAGGTGCTATCTATCTATAGCATGGTGTATGTACAGAGCTGAAGTGAAAGAAAGGGCTAAAACAGGCTGGCTCCATAGCATGGATCTTCTTGGTAATTGAAACGGACAGATTCTACTGTTTGAATAAGGAAGCCAGGCGGGGCATGGCGGCTCACACCTGTAATCCCATCACTTTTGGGAGGCCAAGGCAGGCAGATGGCTTGAACCCAGGAGTTTGAGACCAGCCTGGGCAACATGACGAAACTCCATCTCTCAAAAAAAAAAAAAAAAAATTAGCTAGGTGTGGTGGTGCATGCCTGTAGTCCCAGCTACTTGGGAGGCTGAGGTGGGAAAATTGCTTGAGCCCAAGGAGGCTTCAGTGAGCCATGATTGTACCATTGCAATCCAGCCTGGGTGACAGAGTGAAACCCTTTTGCAAAAAAAAGAATAAGGAAGCCAACAGAGTCGCAGGATTGAAAATGCCTAAACGGAGAAAAAGAAATTCTAAAGCTTTTCTTCTACTTAACAAAGACTTCTAACAGAAATATTTGTTACCTTGTGGAAAACAGAATTGACAATTTCCTTATTATTATTACCAGAGAAATACATTATTTAATTAATAAGATGACCAACCAGAGTTGCAGACTTTTAGGTGTTATAGGTGCCATTTTATAGGACATAGCAACACACTCTGATATCGAGGTAACTTAAGAGATACATTTCTTTAGAAGTGGCACATCCAAGGACAATTTTATAGTAACAAAACAGACTAGGATTATGGCCTTTCATCCAAGCCTCCACACTGGCAAGGAGAGTGGGATAGATACTTGCGTGAATGTTCCCCATTTGAATTTTATGACATGGAACTGGCTCTGTGTCACATAATAGTGTCTGCTTCTCTGAAGCTGCTGGGGAAGAGGGAACATTTTCTTTTTATTTTTCTCAGATTTTTCACCCGAAGTTGGGGCTGGTCATTAGCAGGTTAAGTATTAAAATTCCAAGAAACTTAAAAATTACAATATGGGCCAGGTGCAGTGGCTCATACCTGTAATCCCAGCACTTTGGGAGGCCAAGTCAGGCAGATCACTTGAGTTCAGGAGTTCAAGACCAGTCTGGCCAACCTGGTAAAACCCCGTCTCTACCAAAAAAAACCCAAAAATTAGCCAGGTGAGGTGGCGCGCACCTGTAGTCCCAGCTACTTGGGGAGGCTGAGGTGGGGGAATTGCTTGAGCCTGGATGCAGAGGTTGTAGCGAGCCCAGATCACACCACTGCACTCCAGCCTGGGTGACAGCCTGTCTTGGGGGAAAAAAAAAAGCAAAAAAACAATGTGGAAAAGAAAGGCCATACAGAAGTTTAACAAAGTAAATGTGAGGTAGATAACATTAGGTTGAGCCATATGAAATTGCTAATATTTGATGTTTTTGCCCCATAAAATGGTAATTTCATACAATTCAATGTAAAATGTACAATTTCAGTCCTGAATGGCAAATAAGAACTTTGAAGTTAATTTGGTAAATATTGGGGAGCCACCACTGGGGAAGAAATGCTATGATTGGTGCTGTGGTTTAACATAATTTATCTGGCAGGAATGCGGAGGAGGAATTGGAGGGGGAGAGTCTGGGGGTCAAACCATACTTTTATACCCATTATACTTGAAAGAATACCCCTAGATTCATTCAGTATAAATACATTGAGGAGCTACATTAGCATTCACCTTTTTTTTTTTTGGCAGAGTCTTGCCCGGTCACCCAGGCTGGAGTGCAATGGCATGATCTTGGCTTACTGCAACCTCTGCCTCCTGGATTCAAGTGATTCTCCTACCTTAGCCTCCTGAGTAGCTGACATCAAAGGCGCGTGCCACCATGCCTGGCTAATTTTTTGTATCTTTAGTAGATACGGGGTTTCACCATGTTGGCCAAGATGGTCTTGAACTCCTGACTTCAGGTGATCTGCCTTCCTCAGCCTCCCAAAGTACAGGGAAGGATTACAGGCATGAGCCACCATGCCCAGCCGCATTCACCTTTTAAATTAAAGATTGAGTGGCTCACACCTGTAATCCCAGCACTTTGGGAGGCCTAGGCGGGTGGATTGCGAGGTCAAGAGATCGAGACCATCCTGGTCAACATGGTGAAACCCCGTCCTTTCTAAAAGAGCAAAAAATTAGCTGGGCATGGTGGTGCGTGCCTGTGATCCCAGCTGCTCGGGAGGCTGAGGCAGGAGAATTGCCTGAACCCAGGAGGCGGAGGTTGCAGTGAGCCGAGATTGCGCCATTGCACTCCAGCCTGGGTAACAAGAGTGAAACTCTGTCTCAAAAAAAAAAAAAAAAAAAAAATTAAAGATTGAGAGTTCACAACTTCTTTATCTAAGTGGTAGAAATAATAACAGCTACTTCACAGGGCTTAGGTAAGGATCAAATGATATTATATATGAACGAGTTGTTTAAAAACACTGTATCTTATCTCCTGCTACTTGAAATGTCCACAGCTCAGCAGCAGCAGCATCACTGGGAGCTGGTTAGAAATGTGAATCTCAGGCTCTACCCCAAACCTGCTGTATCAGAATCTGCATTCTGTTTATTTATTTTGTAGAGACTGGGTCTCTCTATGTTGCCTAGGCTGGTCTCGAGCTCCTGACCTCAAGCGATCCTCCTGCCTGGCCTCCCAAAGCACTGGGATTACGGGAGTGAGCTACCACATCCAGCCGGGATCTGCATTTTAATAAGATTCCCGATCAGCCATCTTGGATCCTCCTCAGATACATAGAGACTTAGACTCAATGAGACAGAAAATTAATAAGGATATCAAGGACTCGAACTCAGATCCGGAACAAGTAAACTTAATAAATATTTATAGAGCTCTCCACTTTAAATACACAAAATATACATTCTTGTCAATACCACATCACACCTATTCATAGGTTTAAATGAAATATTGATTGGCCATTATTAATACCCAATTTTTTTAGAATAAAGCAACATTTCCATTCTCTCTCCCACTTTTTCTTCCTCTTTCTTGCTCTCCTTCACTCCTTTTTTTTCTTTCCTTCTCTCAAAAAAAGAAAAAAAGAAATCAACTGGTAGACCTCTAGATCCAGGTTGGCAATGTCTCTCTCATTGCCTGATTTCCTTCCTTCCCTTCTCTCCCTCCCTCCCTTCCTTCCTTCCTCCCTCCCTCCCTTCCTCCTTTCCTCCCTTCCTGCCTTCCTCCCTTCCTTAAAAAAAAAAAAAAAAACATTCCCAGGGGATTTGTATCACAGTCAAATTTGAAAAGGGCGGCTCAGTCCCAAACCAATTACACTCAGAGTGAAACATCTTTTCCATCCATTGACTGTCATTTTCCAACATTTAGTGCATGGTCCTTGTCTCTCCTAATCAAATCAGAAAATTCAAGGTTCACATGAGGTGGCATAGCACTGTTGAAACAGTGGCCTTTCAGATTCCCACTCTTGATGCTTGCTGTCTACTTACCTTGGGCAACCTGCTTCATCTCTATAAGCCTCCTCTGTGTCCTCATCTGTAAAATGGGTTTGAGAGTTCCAACCTCCCCAAGTTGCTGTGATGACTGATAGAGATAATGCCTATTAAGGATTATACATAGAGCATAGCATGATGTGGTGAACAGTCACCAAATTGTACACTTGGTTTTAAATAAGGAAACTCACATTCATATGGTTTAAAAAAAAAGATCAAGAGTTCAGTCATAGGCCACGGTGGGTGGACTATAAAAATGGGCTTTCATACTCCAGTAGATTCTAATCTTGGCACACTGTTCTACCAACCCGTTTAAACACACACACCCCCCTACATTAAGGAGGAAAGGAGGCATCTTCAAATCCACTACTCTCCCCACTTGCCATCCCATCCACACAGATCCCACACAGCCGGTTCAGACACCCTTCCTCCAAGAAATCCTCTTGAGAAACCCAGATTTGTATCTACAGAGCAATATTGTGAATGGTGTTTACTGTTTTTATTTTTTTATTTATGTTATTTTTATTTATTTATTTATTTTGTAGGAAGGGAGGAAGGCAGGAAGGGAGGAAAGGAGAAAGGGAGGGAGGGAGGAAGGAAGGAAGGGAGGGAGGGAGGGAGGGAGGGAGGGAGGGAGGAAGGGAGAGAAGGGAAGGAAGGAAATCAGGCAATGAGAGAGACATTGCCGACCTGGATCTAGAGGTCTACAAGTTAATTTCTTTTTTTCTTTTTTTGAGAGAAGGAAAGAAAAAAAAAAGAGTGAAGGAGAGGAAGAAGAAGAGGGAGAGAGAATGGAAATGTTGCTTTATTCTTAAAAAAATGGGTATTAATAATGGCCAATGAATATTTCATTTAAACCTATGAGTAGGTGTGATGTGGTATTGACAAGAATGTATATTTTGTGTATTTAAAGTGGAGAGCTCTATAAATATTTATTAAGTTTACTTGTTCTGGATCTGAGTTTGAGTCCTTGATATCCTTATTAGTTTTCTGTCTCATTGAGTCTAAGTCTCTATGTATCTGGGTGTTAGGATCGTTAGCTCTTGTTGTTGCATTGATCCTTTTACCACTATATCTTTGTTGCTTTAAAATCTATTTTATCAGATACGAGAATTGCAACTTCTGCTTTTTATTTATTTGTTTATTTTTGCTCTCCATTTGGTTGGTAAATCTTTCTTCATCCCTCTGTTTTGAGTCTTTGTGTATCCTTGCATGTGAAGTGGGTCTGGATGTAGCATACAGTTGGGTTTTGGCTGTATCTTTTGATTGGGGGATTTAGTCTATTTAAATTTAGGATTACTGCCATTTGATGTTAACTGGCTGTTTTATCCATTCGTTGATGTAAATTCTTCTTTATGTTGATGCTCTTTGCTTTTTGGTATATTTTTAGAAAGGCTAACACTGGTTGTTTCTTTCTATGTGTAATGCTTCTTTCAGAAGCTCTTGTAAAGCAGGCCTGGTGGTAATAAAATCTCTGAGTACTTGCTTGCTCATAAAAGATTTTATTTTTCCTTCAGTTGTGAAGCTTAGTTTGGCTGGATATGAAATTCTGGGCTGAAAGTTCTGTTCTTTAAGGATGTTGAATATCAGCCCCCACTCTCTTCTTGCTTATTGAGTTTCTGCTGAGAGATCTGCTGTAAGTCTGATAGGCTTGCCTTTGTGGGTAACCTGACCTTTCTCTCTGGCTGCCCTTAGTATTTTCTCCTTTGTTTCAACCCTGGTGAATCTAACGATTATGGGCCTTGGGGTTGCTCTTCTTGAGGAATATCTTTGTGGTGTTCTCTGTATTACCTGGGGTTGAATATTGTCCTGCTTTGCTAGTTTGGGAAAATTTTCCTGAATAATATCCTGAAGAATATTTTCCAGCTTGAATTCATTCTCTCCGTCGTCGCATTCAGGTACACCTATCAAACGTAAATTTGGTCTTTTCACATAGTCCCACATTTCTTGGAGACTTTGCTCATTCCTTTTTATCCTTTTTTCTCTAATCTTGTCTTCTCGTTTTATTTCATTAAGTTGGACTTCGACCTCTGATATCCTTTCTTCTGCTTGAACAATTTGAGTGTTTAAACCTGTGCATACTTCTCAGAGTTCCTGTATTGTATTCTTCAGTTCCATTAATTCACTTATATTCCTCTCTAAGTTGTCTATTCTCATTAGGATTTCATCAAACCTTTTTTCAAAGTTCTTAGTTTCTTTACATTGGGCTACATGTTCTTTTAACTCACAGAAGTTTCTCATTATCCATCTTCTGAAGCCTGATTCTGTTAATGGGATGCGCTGGTTCTCCATCAAGCCTTGTTCCCTTGTTAATGAGGAACTGTGATCCTCTGTAGAGGGAGAGGCGTTCTGATTTTGAGTATTCTCAACCTTTTTACGCTGGTTTCTTCCCATCATTATAAATTTATCCACCTGTTGTCGTTGTAATTACCAACTTTCAAATTAGGTATCTGAGTGGATGTCCAAGTTGTTAATTCCCAGGGCCGAAATATGAGCAACCCACTGCGCCGGCCAAAACAGCGGCGTTCAGACTGATGGTGCTTTTCTGCCCGGGAATCTCCAGTCTGGCTTCCTTGTTGAGTCCATAATAGGCGACTCTGCCTTCCCAGAGCTCCAAACCTCGGTCAGAAGGGGAACCAGCCCTGTTTACTCTGCACCAAGAGCTGCCGCGCCGAGGCGCCGGCCACAAGAGTCGTGCTGGTGACCCGTGTGGCTCCTCCACTGGGAATCTTCTGCTCTGTGAGCGACCAAAATTTGAAAGTGTGGCGTGCTCTCGTTCTCTGTGCTTTCACTGGGAGCTGCAATCCCGAGATGTTAGCGATCAGCCATCTTGGATAGTTTTCCCTGTTTACTGTTTTTAATACCTTTTTCAGGATAAGGCAGACTGACCAAAGAATCCAATTCCATGGGCTTGTAAACTACTTACAGAGCTTGTTTAATAGGGCTGTGGTAGCTGTTTGGCATCTCAGAATAAATATTAAGTCATAGAATAGGCTCAATAGCAAGGAATGCTCTTTCTTATTTCATTGTTCCTCAGACCCAACCATGCATTGGAATTGCAAGGGGACTTGTTAAAACTCAGATTGCTGAACCCCACCATCTGACTGTGTGATACAGCAGTCTGGGGTGGGGCCTGAGAATTTGCATCTCTAACAGGTTCCCAGGGATGCTGATGTTGGTGGTCCTGGGACCATACTTTGAAAAACAATCTTTGAAAAATGCTCTACTCTATGGAGAAGAGTCTGAATGTGCCAGTGAGAAGGATGATCTACTCTTCTACTCTGAAGAAAGAGAAGTATGAAAGTTTTTTTTTTTAAGGACAGAATACTCAGGTAACTGAAGTCATCCAGGTAGTTATGGGTGGGTGGGCCCTGAAAATTAGCATTTCCAAGTCCCCAGATGTTTCTGCTGTTGTTGTTGCTGCTGCTGCTGGATCAGGGACCATCTACACTTTGAGAACCTGTCTGGGTGTAAATCACATGGTGGCCCCCCAGGTTGAATGCTGTAATTCCAAATTTAAACCTTAGTTATTGGAATTTAAACCTATTTAAATTGTTTAAACCCTTTTAAACCATTCAAATACTAGAATGCTGGTTGCCTTCCAGACTCAATACCTTTCTGTAGGGAAATGGGTGGAAAATATAGAGAAAGACCCATGGGAGGGTAGAGAAGAGAGAGAGGAGAGCAATTGCATCTGCTAATAATCTCTTGCTGGAGACCTGTTGGTTCCTAAGTCATCAGATCTCCAAAACTAAAATTATATCCAAATGAATATTTTAGGCCATAGAGAAAATAGGAAAATATCAAAGATGATGGTCTAGACACAATGCTATTAAGATTCATTTTAAGAACCTGCTGGTTATGTTTGTTACATCAAACTTTCCTTTGAAAGAGGAAAACAACAACCATTACTCTTTGACCTAAAAATTCTTGGAAACCGGAAGACCTGAATTTTGTAACTATCAACTCTTGGAATGCTGTTTAGTTACTGAAAATACCATGTTCCTTTGCTATTCCTGGGGAAAGAGTGCCAATTTCAAAATCCTTTTATCTAGTTAAAAACAATGTTATCAAATATCTACTTAATAAGTATCTGTAAAACAATACCTTCTTTATTATATCGAAGATGAGCTTAGAGGCCTTAAGGACTGGTTTCTCATCAATATCTCTTAAAAGAGGAGATAGTTATGGCAGAAAGTGAAGTCTAGAGTGAGTAGAGGGATAAAGGCATCTCTATTTGATCACATCTTAAAATTATAGGGTTGTCAGCAAACTATTATTATTATTATTATTTTTGAGACAGAGTCTCACTTTGTTGCCAGGTTAGAGTGCAGTGTCATGGTCTTGGCTCACTGCAGCCTCATCCTCCTGGGCTCAAGTGATCCTCCCACCTCAGCCTTTGCTGGAGTAGCTGGGATCACAGGTGTGCACCTCCATGATCAGCTAATTTTTCTATTTTTGGTAGCAATGAGGTTCCACCACGTTGCCCAGTCTGGTCTTGAACTCCTGGGTTCAAGCCATCCTTCCACCTCATCCTCCCTTGGTGCTGGGATTATAGGCATGTGCCACCACACCTGGCCAGAAAACATTGTCTTTCTGAGAATTAGCAATATTCTGGTTGCCATACTTTTTTTTTTTCCCAAGTGATTTTACAGGAACAAGATCTTACATACTATTTTTTTGTTTGTCTTTGAAGCAAAGCAAAGGCATAAGCATAGTCTTAAATCAAGAATGTTGTTTTTTTTTCAATCTCATGATTACTTTCATAAGATAGTCACCCACTGGAGTGATGAAGAGATTAAGCAATTACGGAGGGAAGATTTGCTTTACAATCCTTTCTTTGCGTCACCCATAGATAACATTCTTCTCTGCTTCTTCATATTAACTAGGACCATGCTCCAAGCCCAGAATTATCCCTGACTGAATTAGCCTCTTTGGACTGCCTTCCATTTCCCATTAAAACCTGTCTATGGAGAATGGATACAGTTGCAGAGAAATAAGCATGAGTATATGAATGATAGTACAATTTGTATTTCTAGTCATCTGTTACATTGATTTTCTCAGCCATTATTCCTTCAAATATTTTTTTTGAAAAAGAACCCCATGCCCTTTCTGACCAAAATGAGATCAAATCTGCTTCCTCTGGTCATGCGTAGAAAGCCTCTCAATCAAACTTTCTACAGGAGGAGTTAATGTCACTGATAATCTTTAACCAAGGTTGCCAGATTTATGAAATAAAAATACAGGTTGCCCAATTACATTTGAATTTCAGGTAAACAATTAATAATTACTTTTTCGTATAACCACATCCCACATGTGGCGGTTCAAATTGAAATTAAATAAAATTAAAATGCAGTTCCTTTATTGCACTAGGAATATTGTTAAATGCTACGTGTGGCTAGTGGCTAGCACAATGGACAGTGTAGCCTAGGGCGGGCTATAGAACATTTTCATCATCATAGAAAGTTCTGTTGGACACTGCTATTTAGAGCAAACCAGGAAGATGATCCCGGAGACTGCGGCCCAGGCAGATAATCCAAGCTAGTAGGCTCTTAATGCAACGTCTGGTTCTCCTTCACATATAAAAATGCAAGTGATCCCCAAAGGCCACAGGGTAAAGATCCTGTGGACCATTGCCTTTTGGGATGGCCCAATCCTGTACCTATTATCTGCTGAATTAGCCAGTGTTGTACAGAACTGGTCGTTAAATTGGTAAACATTAGCATTTCTTCTGTGAGAAACAAATCCTTTATGTTTGTACGGGCTTTGCAGATAACAAAGCATTTCCAATTCCACTTGCGATTTTTTCTTTTTGGCCAATGGTATTATTTATTTATATAACCCCATGCATTTATCAGAAGAGGCTTTTGAATGTTCTTATGACATGGGATTTTATCCTCCCAATCACTCTGGGTGGTAAGCAGGCCCATGAGAAAAATGAGAACAAGAACATGAAACCAGTTCCAAAAGAATTGCCTCATGCCATAATGTAGGTTCTCACACTTGAGCTGCCAATCAGAATGCCCCCGAGGGCTTGTTAAAACACAAATTGTTGCGCTTCAGCCCCAAAGTTCCCGATTCACTAGGTCTGGGCTGGGGCTCAAGAATTTGTATTTCTCACAAATACCCAGGTCAAAAACATCGGTCTTGGGACCATACTTTGAAAACCGCTGCTATTGTTACATGGCCCTACCCCAGCCTAATGATATAATGAGTTTAGACTTTTTTTTTTGTTTGTTTCTCTGACGTGGCAGACTCCTCACTCTGTTAGAGCTGCTTTGACGAGCTACATCTGTTCACTTATTTGGGTTATTATCACTCTTATTCTTTGCACAGCTTTTATCCATCTGCTGGTTTGATGATAAACTGAAGTGAGAGCAACTTAAGCCAAGTTCAAGTTGACATTCTCCCTGTCTTTGCATCTGACTGTGGTGTGCCCAGATTGTAGACTGGCCAGGCTCACTGGGTAGATATTTTAAATCCTCACTTGTATATTCACAAAGTGAGCATTGGAAAAAGGAAAAGAAAGTAACTTGCTCAAGTCACAGAGCTAGGGAGAGATTGAACCAGGATATGAATCTAAGATTTCCAACTTCAGTTTGGTACTAAGAATACTCAGGGGTTTGTGAAAGTGTTCTGAGGTTTATGATTTTTAAAAAATAATAGTAGAATCTGTTTTCATTTAAACTAGCTGTTTGGGGCAGTCAGAATCCTGTGCCTGTTAGTGGCAGGCCTGTTCCAGCATCAGCCACTCAGTTGTTTTGTCACTCAGGTGACGGCCTCATCTGCTATGGAGGTTTTGACCATTTTACAGCTTTCGATTATTTTTGTTCAATTGTCTAACTTATTTTCACAATGGATTATTGGGTACAGAAAGGAGACATCAAAAATACTGACTTTAAACTAAATGAGCTACTGAGCTGTACTTTTAAAATGGTTAAGATGGTAAAAAAAAAATAGAATGAGCTGATGAGGGACATACAAATGATAATTCTGAATTTTGACCTTACAACCTGTAAGGAGCATTCATATTATCATTTCTTACTATATCAATATAGCTCTAGTTCTTCAAAATCAAAGTTAAAAGGATAAAAAGGAATATGCACTATATGGATAGTGGATATGGATTAAAAGTTTTTATATGGATAAAAGGTTTTTATCCAACTTGGCTTTTCCTTTATTGAGAATAAAATTATCCAGTTCCACAGTGTGTTACTTCTGAAGAAGTGCTTGCAAATAGCCGCCTAAAAGTGCTTGTGTCTCCTCTTTTAGAAACAATATACAAAAATTATAATAATAATGGAATGTATTTTTTAAAGTGCAAAAGTCAAGAATTCCAAATAACAGACCATGTAAGCAGTCTGGATGGATTCAACACATAGTTAAATTTCAATCTACTTATTAATACACATTTCATCCCCAAACACGATATTAGTATATCATTTTGAATTTGTAGATAAACCATGTTCTTGCTTGTATACTTTAAAAAATTATTTGCTATGACTGTTTTGAATTGTTTTTATTTTTATTGATAAATAATAGACAAATATTTTGGGATACATGTGATAATTTGATACATTCATTTAATGTGTAAAGATCAAATTACAGTAATTGGTTAATGGGTACAAACATACACTTAGAAGAAATAAGACCTAGAGTTTGATAAATCAGTAGAGTGACTATATATAACAGTAATCTATTGTACATTTCAAATAGCTAGAAGAAAATAAATTCTTCCTAGAATAAACAGACGATAAGTATTTAAGGTGATGGATGTCATTGGCAGCAACATAAACAGAACTGGAGGTCGTTATGTTAAGTGAGATAAGCCAGACACAGAAAGACAAACATTATGTGTACTCACTTATATGTAGGAGCTAAAAAAGTGGATCTCATGAAGACAGAGAGCAGATTGGTGGCTGCTGGAATCTGGGAAGAGGGGGTGTATTCATCCATTCTCATGATAGTAAGTGAGTTCTTACAAGATCTGATGGTTTTATAAGCTTCTGACATTTCCCCTGCTGACACTCATTCTCTCTCCTGCCACCCTGTGAAGAGGTGTATTCAGCCATTATTGTAAGCTTCCTAGGGCTTCCAAGCCATGCAGAACTGTGAGTCAATTAAACAAACCTCTTTTCTTTATAAACTACCCAGTCTCAGGTGTTTCTTCATTGCAGCATGAGAATGGACTAATACAACCCCTCTTCCCAGATTCTGACAACCACCAATCTGCTCTCTACCTTCATGAGATTCACGTTTTTAGCTCCTACATATGATTGAGGACATGTGATATTTGTCTTTCTGTGTCTGGCTTATTTCACTTAACATGATGATCTCCAGTTCCATTTATGTTGCTGCCAATAACATTAGCATTTCCCCTGAGAGAAACAAATCCTTTATGTTTGTATAGGGCTTTGCAGATAATGAAGCATATCCAAGTCCACAAGGGATTTTTGGGGGTCCAGTGTTTTATTTATTTATTTATTCCTTTATTTTTATAGCCTTATGCATTTATCAGAAGAGGCTTTTGAATGTTCTCACCACATAGGATTTTATCCTCACAATCACTCTGGGTGGTAAGGTTTTCATTATTTTTTATGGCTGAATAATATTCTGTTGTGTATGTATACCACATTTTCTTTACCCATTCATCTGTTGATGGGCGCTTAAGTTTATCCCATATCTTGGCTATTGTGAGTAGTGCTGCAACAAATATGGAGGTGCAAATATCTCTTCAATATATTGATTTTCTTTCTTTTGGGTATATATCCAGTAGTGGAATTGCTGGATCATATAGTAGCTCTATTTTTTGTTTTTTGATGAACTTACATAGTCTTCTCCAAAGTTATTGTACTAATTTACATTCCCACCAACACTGTACAAGGGCTCCCCTTTCTCCACATCTTTGCCAGCATCTATTATACCCTATTTTTTTTTAATAAAAGCAATTCTAATGGAGGTGAAATGATATGTCACTGTGGTTTTGATGTGCATTTATCTGATAATTAGTGATGCTGAGCATTTTCTCCATACACCTGTTAGCCATTTGTATGTCTTCTTTTGAGAAATGCCTATTTAGATTTTTTGCCCATTGTAAATCAGATTATTAGATTTTTCTCCCATAGAGTTATTTCAGCTCCTTATATATTCTGGTTATTAATCCCTTGTCAGATGGGTAGTTTGCAAATATTTTCTCCCATTCTGTGGGTTATTGCTTCACTTTGTTGATGATTTCTTTTGCTGTGCATAAGCTTTTTAATTTCAGTGATTCCATTTGTCCATTTTTGCTTTGGTTGTCTGCGCTTATGGGGTATAACTGAAATCTTTGCTCAGTCCAATGTCGTAGAGAGTCTCATCAAAATTTTCTTGTACTAGTTTCATAGTTTGAGGTCTTAGATTTAAGTCTTTAATCCATTTTTATTTTGATTTTTGTATGTGGAAACATAGTAATCTAGTTTCCTTATTCTGCCTGTGGAGATCCAGTTTTCCTGGCACCATTTCTTGCAGAGACTGTCCTCGCTCCAATTTATGTTATTGGCATCTTTGTAAAAAGTGAATTCATTGTAAATGTATACATTTGTTTCTGGGTTATCTGCTCTGTTCCATTGGTCTATGTGTCTGTTTTTGTGCCAGTATCCTGCTGTTTTGGTTACTATTGCTCTGTAGTATAATTTGAAGTCAGGTAATGTGATTCCTTTAGTTTTGTTCTTTTTGCTTAGTATAGCTTTGGCTATTCTGTGACTTTTGTGGTTCTGGATGCATAAATATTTATCATTGTTATAGCCTCTTGCTGAATTGACCCTTTCATCATTACATAGTGATCTTCTTCTCTTTTTACATTCTTTGACTTGTCTATTTTATTTGATATAAGTGTACCTACTCCTGTTCTTTTTTGGTTTCCACTTACAGAGAATATCTTTTTTCATCCCTTTACTTTCAGTCTATGTGTGGCTTTATAAGTAAAGTGAGTTTCTTATAGGCAGCATATAGCTCTGTCTTTTTTCTGTATCCATTCAGCCACTCTGTCTTTTAATAGGAGAACTGAGTCCATTTCATTCAGTGTTATTATTAAGTAAGGACTTACCACTGTCATTTTTGTTGCTTGTTTCTGGTTGTTTTGTAACTCCTCTCTTTCTTTCTTACTGTCTTTCTTTGTGATTAAGTAATTTTCTCTGGTAGTGTGTTTTAATTCATTGCTTTTTATTTTTATTTATAGGTTTTTGCATTGTCGTTACAATTAGGCTTACAAAAACATCTTATGAATATAACAAGTTATTTTAAAGAGATGACAACTTATCTTAGATCACAAAGAAGAGAATAAAAACAAAGAAGAAAAATGAAAAAAAAAAGCCTCTCCACTTCAACCTCATCCCTCCTACATTTTGACTTTCTGTTGTCTCAATTGACATATTTTTATATTGTCTATCTTTTAACAGCTTACTGTAGCTATTGTTTTTGATATATTTGTCTTTTAGGCTTTATACTAGAGTTATGAGTGAATTGCACACTACAATTACAGCATTAGAGTATTTTGAGTTTGTCTGTGTATGTAGTTTTACCAATGAATTTTATACCTTCAATTTTTCCTTTCTGCACATTAGTGTTCTTTTCTTTCAGGCTTTATCTCCCCTTCATATTTGAAGGATAGCTTTGGTGGATACAGTATTCTTGGGTGACAGGTTTCTTTTTCCCTCCAGTACATTGGAAATGTCATCCCACTCCCTCCTACATTGTATGATTTCCATCGAGAAGCCTGCTGTCAGATGAATTGGTGCTCCTTTATGTTATTTGCTTATTTTCTCCTGCTGCTTTTAGGATCCCTTCTTTGTCCTTGACCTTTGGGAGTTTTATTATTTGCCCTGGGGTAGTCTTATTTGGGTTGAATCTGTTTGGTGTTTCATGACCTTCCTGTACCTGGATATTTGTATCTATCTCAAGTTTTGGAAAATGATCTGTTATTTATTTCCTTAAGTGAGCTTCCTACCACTTGCTCTTGCTCAGCTCCCTTTTGAACACCAGTAATTCTTAGATTTGGTCTTTTGGTGTAATTTTCTATATTTTGCAGGTGATCTTTCTTCCTTTTAATTTTGTTTTTTTCCTCTGACTGTATTTTCAAATAATCTGTCTTTGAGATTACTGATTCTTTCCTCTGCTTGATCTATTCTGCTGTTGGGGGCCTTTAATGAATTTTTCTATTCAGAAAATGTTACTTCTTAGTTCCTAGATTTCTGTTGGGTTTTTGAAATTATTTCAATCATCTCTTTATTAATTTTCTCTGATAAATTTCTGAATTGCTTTTCAGCATTATCTTGGATACCACTGAATTTCCCTAAAACTGCTATTTTGAATTCTTTGTCACAGAGCTCATGTATTATCATTTTATTAGGATCAGCATTGGTTCCTTGCTTTGTCTGGTTGGGTAATGTTTCCCTATTTGCTATTGTTTCTTGTGGATTTATGTCTGTGTCTTTGCATTGAAGGATTAATGATTTATTCTAGTCTTCTCTGTCTGGCTTGTTTTGGATTTTGTTGGTTATGTTTGCTTAGAGATTCTTCATAATTTACCTGCTGAATTTCTTCTACCTCTTTCCACTAGGTCATTGCCTCAATTTTGACACTAGATGGTGCTTAAAGCTCAAGTTTGTCTCCACTCTAGCAAATGATAGGAGTGCTGCCAGTCAGGAATATGGGAGGTCTCAAAGGAGATAACCTTTCAGTATGAAAGGGCTGGCTTGGGGTTCATGCCACCACACCTGCATGGTGCTGCTGAACAGCTACTCTGATTTGGCATCTCCTTTGGCCAAGTGACAGAACAGAGTTTCCAGGACTGGGGGTGGTAGTCTTGATTCCCTTTTTTTCTGGACGTGCTTAGGGATATTTTTCCCTTCAGGCACTCCCAGTGCTTCCTGTGGGTTGATGTAGGCATAGATCTCTGGCCAGGGAACCAAAGATAGTGGGGAAGCTGGTTGTCCACCTCAATTTCACTTTTTCCATTGTAGAAACTGAGTTTAGAAAAATTTTCTGCATGCTTGGTGCCAGGCAGACTGGGAGGAGAGGTGTTGCACATATGGAAGTCCCATTTTCTTACCATATTCTCAGAGTTTTTTCACTTTTCTGTGGCCCAGGAACTATCTCATCCTTATGATTGTCTCTTGTATACTTTATTTAAAATAAATTAAACAGCATGCATCACTTGTTAAATGGAGAAAGGTCAAACTTTGTCATTGTATATCCTAAATATTATTATTAGTTTTTGAGACAGATTCTCACTTTGTTGCCCAGGCTGGAGTGTAGTGGTGTGATCCTGGCTCACTGCATTTTGCAACCTCTGCCTCCCAGGTTCCAGCAATTCTTGTGCCTCAGCCTCCTGAGTAGCTGGGACTACAGGTGTGCACCACCACACTTGGCTAATTTTTGTATTTTTAGTAGAGATGGGGTTTCACCATGTTGGCCAGGCTGATCTTGAACTCCTGACCTCAAGTGATCCACCTGCCTCTGCCTCCCAAACTGCTGGGATTACACGTGTGAGCCACTGCGCCTGGCCTTACTATAAATATTATGAAAGAATACATTAAACTGCAAATTATAATACAATCTTTAATAATATACAGATCCAAATTAATTTTCCTTAAAACTTAAAATTGCCTGCTGTTCTATACCATACTACAACAACACAATGATTTAGCAATTCTGTGGGGGTTAATGAGATTACAGATTTTCAGCTGGGTGCGGTGGCTTACACCTGTAATCCTAGCACTTGGGGAGGTTGAGGAGGGTGGATCACCTGAGGTCAGGAGTTTGAGAACGCCTGGCTAACATGGAGTGGTGAAACCCCATTTCTACCCCCCCAAAAAAAAAAAAGCTACTTGGGAGGCTGAGGCAGGAGAATTGCTTGAACCTGGGAGACGAAGGTTGCAGTGAGCCGAGATAGTGCCATTGCACTCCACCTTGGGCAAAAAGCGTGAAACTGTGTCTTAAAAAAGAGAGATATTACAGATTATCATGAATGCAGTTTTTAAGGATAGAGAATAGAAGACAGTAAGGGTGTCTGCAGTGGAGAGGGTAGTGTGTCTGAATGTAAGTTTTCTGTTAGGGCTTTTGTATGACACCATTTCTAGTGCAGGTAATAGAAATCCAACTCAAACCAGTTTGCTGAGTCTGTCCCGCAGACTCTGGCCAAGTAATGGATGAATGGAGTATGCAGACACAGGTGTTTTTGCCTGTGAGTGCAGCTAGGGGATGGAACGCTTAGCACAGCTGAGGAAAAGTGTGGCCCCCTTGGGAGGCCCAGGCGGGTGGATCACGAGGTCCAGACCATTCTGGTCGACATGGTGAAACCCCGTCTCTACTAAAAATATGAAAAGTTAGCTGGACACGGTGGCGCGTGCCTGTGATCCCAGCTGCTCAGGGGGCTGAGGCAGGAGAATTGCCTGAACCCAGGAGGCGGAGGTTGCGGTGAGCCGAGATCGCGCCATTGCACTCCAGCCTGGGTGAAAAGAGCGAAATTCCGTCTCAAAAAAAAAGAAAGTGTGGCCCCCATAAGCTGGAGATGCTCGCATTTATTTAGTACAGATTTAATGACAAAAGGCCTAGAGCAAACACCATTTGTGGGTAATTAACACTGTCGACACCCCTGAGTAGGGGGCAGTCCTGGGTACAGTTGATCAAAGTTTGGTTTATGGAGAAATAGGTAAACAAACTTATCTGGATAAATTGCTTTGGATTCCCTTGTTATCTGCCCTTTGCCATTAGCTCAAGGTAAGAGAATTAGCATGCCTTCAGCCATAGTCCTTTCCTGAAGCTTTTGCAAAACCTCCCGGCCTTCCGGGAAGGTTTGTATCTTTCCTATAATTTTTTTCACCACCCTGACCGATCTCCCACACACGGTAAACAAAATATGCCACAATGTCAAAGTTATGCCAAACGCCATAATGTCAAAGTTATGCCAAATAAATAAATACGATGTGTCTCCAAGAAGGGAGAGATCCACCTTGGCCACAGACATCAGAACCAGACTGCCTGGATTGATTGCTGGCTCTGCCACTTACTGGTTGCCTGACCTTGGGCAAGTCACTTGTTATCTATATGTTCAGTTTCCTCACCATAAAATAAATGTGCCAATATTATACGGTTGCCATGAGCATTAAATGACATATGTGAGAGTGCTTAGAACGGTGCCTGGAATACATAAGTGCTAATTAAGTATTAGCTGTCATTGAAGGGGAGGAGGAAATGGTAAAGTAGGAAAAAGGGCATTAGCTTTCATGACCTACATCCACCCAGACACCTTCTTTAAATATAACTTAAACTCCTTGTGATCAATTTGATACTCAGTAGAACTGTTATTTATGGTGTAATTAGCTACTTTCAAGTTCACTTATGTAGCAAAAGTCAGGAAAAAGTAAAGAAAATAGGTTCTTAGGTAAATGTCCCCAGAAGTAGACCTTGAGATGAGGATTCACACGCAAGTGATTAAGGACATGCTCCCAGAGGAGGCAGGGAGGGAATGGAGGACAGGACAGAGAAGGGGAGGGAGCTAAGCAAGGGGATGACCTTAAGTGAAGTCCCTGCCTCAGCCTGATTCTGCAGTGGAGCTCTTGGGGGTAAGTTACACCCCAGGAGTGTGCCACAAATCCAAACAAGGCAGCTGGACTTTGAGCTGCTCATGCCTGCTGGCCATTGGCTAAATTCCACCACAGGGAGCTTAAACCTCCAGGCACAATGAGCAAAGCAGTGTCAGAAGTCCACGTGGACAGGAAAAGCATACAGAATTTTGGGGAAGGCCGCTCAGAAACAGGAAAAGGATGGTGCCACTGGAATGAAGCACCTACTGTTATTGTCCACTGAGTATTATGGGTTTTGCTGAACAAGGCTGGGTAATGTACTTATTGGGGCAAATTGGTGCTGCCAGTTGGTGACCACTCAACCTTCCAAACAGTGGATCTCAAACTTCAGGTTGTGTAAGATCTCCTGGAAGTTAACATGCAGATTCCTGGGCTTCATCTCCAGAAATTGCAATTCAGTGGGTGGGCTTCAGGAAACTTCATTTTCAACATGCTCCCTGGGTAATTCAGATGTGGGGATCCTTGGACTATGCTCTGAGAATCACTGCCTTAGGGAGCTGGCAGGAAGGTGATGAGGGTGAGTGGTCAGGCTGACTCACAGGCAGGGTTCCCACAAGTGCTTAGTGTTATCAGGTGTGCGCTGGTGAACAGATATGGAAAAGTGTGGAACCTGCTTCATGACTACCTTCCTGGAGAGGCACAAAACTAGATGGCTCATCCCAGGTACCGTGCAGAAGAACAATTTCCTTGGAGTGGCCATTGTGTGAGCCCTGAGGGAAAGGGGAGCAAGGGATGTAATTTAAAGAACTACAATCAGGGAGTGTCTTCAGGTAATTCCCCTAGAAAGCCTGAGATTAGGATCCGAGTTAAGTAGTTTATTAGGAAGAGATCCCAGGAGGCACCAGTAGGGAAGTGGGGAATGGAGGAGCAGGGCAGAGAAGGCATCACTCAGTATGGGATATGTTACTGGTGTCAGTCAGTAGCTGACCACTGTGGGCAACTGGGGTTCAATCCTACTGGGCACATCTGGGAGACCCTGCAAACACATGCCTGAGTTGTCCCACTTGGGGTGAGAAGCTGGGGCATTTTGTCATTGCCGCTTCCTGAAACTTCTGGCATACCATGGGTATTCGGTGAGCCCCCTCCTGCAGCTGGAGAAAGCCCCAGGCAGAGTTGTAGATGCTTGCAATAGAAAGCTGTCAGCACGTACAAGGCTGGTGAGTACTGAGCGGATACTGGCAGGACTCCTCTAGTGTCTGCCAGGGGGAGTAGAAATTGTTTACTTCATAACCAAGAACAGTCTCTCACATGAAATTGCCTGCTGCCTACAGGGCTTATGTTAGGTGTGTCTGCTTGTCTGCAGTGGTCCTCAGTTCCTCAGCTGCATGCTCTGATGACTTCAGTCTAGCCAGATTTCTGGGAAAATCATAGCCAAAGGATTGTAAGAGGCCCAGGCCCTTTAGTTCATGAGGTTCCAAAGATGTGTGCTGCTCGTGGCCCAGGAATTAACTTCTACCCACCCTGGCCTTGCGCATTTTCTGTTCACTGCATTGGTAGCTATTGCAGCCATGTCTGATCTCTAAAAATCCACCCCTGCCACCATTGCACCAGACCGAGCCCAAAAGGATAACTGTAAGACAGTCAGCATTTGTAGAGTTCCTTCTCCAACTGTCCTTTCTATCCATTTCTTTCTCATTTCATCACCAGCCTTGATCATTTGTCAATGTCCCTTTTACCTGTCATTGCCTGACAGTGCTGATGAAGCCATGAGGAGAACTGATATACCAGTGCTAATGATCATCAATGAGGTGATGGTGGTAGTGACAGGAAACAGGAGAAAATGACAAGGACAGTTTGACATAGCCAAGAAAGGGATCCCCAGGTGTGTCCCCAGAGTTTGGGAAAGAACACGTCAAAGAATTTACCAAAAAAATGTGGTCATGAGCTCCTGACTGGAGAGTCCAAAAACCGGAGATGAGCAGAGAAAATGATTGCTGAAGAACACTTCATAATATATAACTACAAAGGAAGCTGGAGAGAGGAATGGGGTGGATCCAAAGAAGCCATCGAGGCTTCAGCTCTTCAATAGCTTTGATTTTGAAGGGATATGTACAAAAACAGAAACCAAACATCAGGAAAGGATCAACACAAATCAAGTCAAACATTTATCAGATTGGAAATCGAAATATTAGAATGACCCAGATTTTCAGAAAGTCTAAGGTCAGCAACACAAAAATCATTTAATGCTATATTTAGACCAGAAATAAAATAAGGAAAGATCAGGTCTGCTTGGGGTGCGTGAAGTGATGCAAGCAAAAGACCAGGAGAAAGAACCATACAACTCCTAGTTTGTTCCCCGCTTTTTCTTATTGCTTATTAAAGAGAGTGCTTTTTAAACTGGAAATGGTGAAAGACTTTTGGTTAAACTAGAGAGAGAGGCAGAAATAGAAAAGAGTGAGTGTTTTGAAGAAGTTCAAGTAAGGCAATCTGTAGGTGGAAGGGGCTGTCATCGGGGGTAGTGCATTCAGTTTTGTATGTCAAGTTTTCAAAGAATCATTGTCTCTTATAAAAAAGGGCAGGGTACCTGGGAAGAGAGGGCTCTGAAAGTCAGGGCAAATGAAAGCTGTAGGTGCTGGGTAGGAATAGCCTGACAAGGGGGAGACATGGAGGAAGGACATCAAGCTGGCACAAAAGATGCAACGGGATGAAATTTGGAAAGGTCGGGACCAGGCTGTGTTACGGTAGAGAGTAGAACTAAGCCCAGACGGTCAACATTCCATTGACAGTCCAATTCAGTATGAAACATCTGAATGCTTAGAAGCAATTAGCATTGAACAACTGTGTTAAGGTAGTGGTGTCTCTACAACAGTAAAGTTTAAACTGAGAGTAACTGAATCTGTCAAGGCTGTTGTAGACAGAATTTTTGTACAGAGTATGAGGTTAGGCTAGAATCTCAAATACGTATTCTTTTTTTGAGACATAGTCTCACTCTGTCGCCCAGGCTGGAGTATAGTGGCCTGATCTTGGCTCACTGCAACCTCTGCCTCCCGGGTTCAAGTAATTCTCCTGCCTCAGCTGACTGAGTAGCTGGGATTACAGGTGCTTGCCACTATGCCCGGCTAATTTTTGTATTTTTAGTAGAGATAGGGTTTCACCATGTTGCAGAGGCTGGTGTCGAACTCCTGGCCTCAAGTGATCCGTCCACTTCTGCCTTCCAAAGTGCTGGGATTATGGGCATGAGCCACCACTCCCGGTCCCAAGCATTAGTTCTTAATCTTCTTTAGGCCATGGACTCTTGTGATAATCTGATAAAATGACAGATTCTCTATATATTAAAATGCTCATATTTGCCAACACAGTACTCTTTATGTTCAATTTCAAAGAGTTCATTTTTCCTAAAGCAGGACCATGGTCCCCAGCTTAAGCCTATCTCTAAAGAGATTTTTTTAATCTCTAAAATGTGGTGATTTTAAGTCCTTTACATAGAGGTTGTATTTTCATGATTCTTTCCTCAGTGAACCTTTGTAAACTTTTTTTTTTTTTTTTTTTTTGAGACAGTTTTGCTCTTGTTGCCCAGGCTAAAGTGCAATGGCAGGATATTGGCTCACAACAACCTCAGCGGCCCGAGTTCAAGCGATTCTCGTGTTTCAGCCTCCCAAGTAGCTCGGATTACAGGCACCTGCCCATCACACCCGGCTACTTTTGTATTTTTAGTAGAGATGGGGTTTCTCCATGTTGGTCAAGCTGATCTCAAACTCCCAACCTCAGGTGATCCACCTGCCTTGGCCTCCCAAAGTGCTGGGATTACGGGCATGAGCCACTGCGCCGGGCCTGTAAACATTTTTATGGCTTGATACAAAAAAAGTGGGGGGTACCTGAGTGTGCTATTTTATGAAACTAGCCTAGTGTTCAGGCCAACCAAGCATTGTGTCTCCTAATGTATGACATCCAATTATGGTCAGCACTTAAAAATTTTAAACCATCTCTCAGCACCTGTGCATTTGACACGCACCACACACTATCTAATGCCAAGTTGCAAAGGTTGAACTTTGTAAATCAAAGGACTGATTCAACTTTGTAGATGAAAGGACCGATTCGCAGTCATTTGCCTCTTGTTTCCAGCTGTGGGGTCTGCATCAGTTGGAAGCAATATTGTAATACACAGAAGCACCACAAGATGACACCATTGAAAAAGTCTTGCTTTGCAGGTTGGTTTCCCAGCTCTGACGTCTGTTTCATAAACGTAGCCTTACAAAATGCTTGCGGAAGAGGGAAGAGAATCTATTACTGGGGAGGAAAAACATCAATGACAAAACAGCCCTGGCACTTTCCTGAGTTTTGGGATACAGAGTCAAGTCTTGATTACTTTCTTCTGCTTCTTAATTATCAGCTTTTGGAGGCAGACACATAGATTTGTGTAATACGTAAGGATATCTTTCATACACATCTGTTTTCTGCCGATGCTGATGCTCTAAGTGACTTAGAAGCTGCTCATAACTTGGGAGAAGAACACTTTCTTCTTTTGCGTTGTAAGCTTGTGCATCCACTTTTTAAAATTGCCTCTGACCCCTACTTTACTGTCAGTAAGAATATTGGGTTTGCATGGAAACATCACAAAATGCCCTTCTGGAAAGAGGAAAGTGCAGTCAGATCAGCTTTTTCTGCTGTGAATATCAGGCGAGCTGGAAAGAAGATCAAAAGGCGAGGGCAGAGTGGGCTAGGAGGGAAAGCAGGATTGCCCACTGAGATTGACATGTCTGTTCAATCTTCTTGCTCCTTCCAAATTTTTCTTTAAAAAGCAATTTAAAAAACCCCATGTTCATGCTACATTAAGCCTCATGTTTCCATTTCTCACCTTACTGCTTGGGTGGCACTTGCCACCACTTGGTAAGCTTACTTAAGAGAGGGAACAATGTCGATTAGAACACAGTTATCCGTGTTGAGGAAGAGCCCTCTGTTGGTTTGTGGTCTTTGGCAGGCAGCTAGTAAAAATAATAAGCTCAGAACAGATGCCATGTTTCTTTGGGGAATGGATTTGGCCAGTCTTCTTTGCATTTTTGTACCTGCAAGTGGAAAATCACTGCTTTAATGAGCTATGTTACCCAGCGGTAAAAAATATTTGAAATTACCCAACAGAGGAAAGCAGCCTTTTGAAAGATTTGTGACAAGAGGTAATACAAAACCCCAACAAATTCCACAGGGAAATTCTTTTCTTACATTTCATTTTAAGGATAGTTTTGCTAGAAACCTGTACTTGTGAGCAAAGGGCTGTGAAACTGAATTCCAAACGTGTTACAACTGTGGGGAACAAGGCACATAGTCATTTAGAGAGCATCTTTCCTGCCTGGCTCTGTGCTGGGCATTACTGGCAATGCAGAGATTAAAATGACACTGTTTCTCTCCTCTGGGAGCTTCCAACCTAGTGGGAAAGACAAACATACAGAGACCCCATGTTATGCCTGGAATTATAGCTGAGTGCCAAGAACAAAATAAAATCAAAGTACAGCTCCACTTGGCTAGGCCTGGTTGCGGCAATTCAGAATCTACTAAAATGCAGACTGTTCACAAAGTCAAATTATCTTTTGTCCTTGAAATCTAAGTAGCCAGCTGGATGTGGGTTATTTTTTTCCTTCTTTTTAATACTTTTCTGTTCTTTGTTAAATTTCTAAAATAAGCATGTTTAGTTTGTGGGTTTTTTTTTTTTTTGCCCTCTTTATAAAAGCAAGTGGGAGTCGGAAGAGGAAAATGTACACTTTTTTGGGGGCAATAGTCATAATAATGTTAACAAAAGCAAACATTTCCTTAGTGGTTACTATGGTGCCAGGTACTGTTCTAAGTGCTTTTATATATCAACTTATTGTAGTCCTCACAACCACCCTGTGAGAGAGGTACTATTATTACATCCATTTTATAGAGAAAGATATCGAGGCAAGGTAACTTGCCCAAGGTTACACAAAGAGTTAAGTGACTGAGCCGGCTGGCTCCAGAGTCCAAGCTGCCTAATTTAGTGAACATTCGGTAGGAAGAGTTTTTTCTTCTAAATTAATTTCCCAGGTAACTGAAGCTTGTTGTGTGTCTCGGGATTGGGCTGGGAGAGAAATGATTTTGAGAGCAGGATTGAGCCAGCAGGGAGATGCTGGGATTGGAAAGTTAGACCCAAATATGGCTCAGGCACTCAGAAGCCTCCAAGTGTTGACCAAAGAGTTTCCATATGGTTGGCCTAGACTGGCCTAAAGGGCTCGGGGAAATAGAGTTCTTCTCTAGAAAAGCAGCTGACCCTGTAAGGGAGCATGGAGAAGTGATTGTAGCAGTGAGAAGGCAAGCAGAGGATCCTGGAGAAAGAAATTGAGGGTTAGGGGTGAGGTTAGGGTTAGGGGTTAGGGTTAGGGTTGGGGATTAAGGTTAGGCATTGGAGTTACATGTGGTTTGGGTTTGGGGGGTTAGGATTAGGGAGCAGGGATTGGAGTTATATGATAGGATTTAGGGTTAGTGTTGGGGTGGAGTTTGGTGTCTGGGCTAGAGTTAAGGGTTTGAGCAACGGATTAGGGTGAGTGTTAGGAGTTTAGAGTAAGCATTAGGATTTCAAGTTTGGTCTAGCACTGGAGGATAGGGATTAGGATGCGGAGTTGTGATTAGTGTTTGGGTCAGGGAAGCAGTTGACATACATCTCTTTTGAGAGGCTGAAAGCTGTGGTCACTTGGCTGGGGTTTGGCAGAAGATATTAGAATCTGGGAGAGTGATTTTTAAGATTAAAGCAGGGCTGGGCGCGGTGGCTCACGCCTATAATCCCAGCACTTTGGGAGGCCGAGGCAGGTGGCTCACAAGGTCAAGAGATCGAGACCATCCTGGTCAGCATGGTGAAACCCCGTCTCTACTACAAATACAAAAATTAGCTGGGCGTGGTGGCACGTGCCTGTAGTCCCAGCTACTTGGTAGGCTGAGGCAGGAGAATTGCTTGAACCCAGGAGGTGGAGGTTGGGGTGAGCCGAGATCGCACCACTGCACTCCAGCCTGGGTAACGAGCGAAACTCTGACTTAAAAAAAAAAAAAAAAAGAGTAAAGCAAGAGTTAAGCCTACAAGGAGCCCTGAGTTACAGCCCAAATCAGATCTCCTGAACAGAAAGAACGGGACCAGAGAAGACTCCTTATGACAGGAGCTGTGCTTGGGTTTGGGGAAGGAGCTTTGACCAGGCAGTGCCTGGGCACAAGGGAAAAATTCAGGAATCATAACTGGGACGCAGCCACAGTCAGGTGACCTGCTACCATAGCCACCTTGCAGGATAGGCCCTGGGAACTGAGGGCAAAGTTGAGCTGCAGGGTGAGGTCTAGTGTATGTTTATGTAATTTAAGTTTTATAATGACTGTTTAACAACTGGCTTGCAAAATTCCTGATGATTTAACCATCAGCTCTTGCAAGTTGGTGCAAGTCTGCTCTAGCACACCACTGGTCTGAACCCCACAGCCAATTCTTTCTATGCTTACCACAGCCGTGTCTATATCATTGCGGCTTCTAGTTACATGTGAATACCCAGGAGGGAATTGGTTTATCAGGTGTTACCCACTGAAAAAGGAAACTTTAGAAGCATCCCAGTCACAACATTCAAATTATGGGCCTTTTATAAACAGGTGTCCTACTGTTTAGTTTTTAAAAAAAGCAAAAGAAATCCCCTTGTTATTGGTATGCATGTAGATGCATGGTTCTTTTGGCTATGAGGATGATGCTGGAGAAGTGTTGCATCTCATCATGGTGAAAGATGCGTGCTGAAACCCCCTTCAAAGTCCCTTCACATACACACACACTCACACACACACAAACATTATATACTTACTGTCAGGTTCTGCTTATGCCTGTATGTCCTTATGTATCAGCCACCCTATTGCCACAATTACGATGTGTAATAACTACCCCAAAACACATTCATTATGTTAAAACAACAATCGCTTATTCTTGCTCATGCATCTGTGGATTGGCTTATCTAGGCTAGCCCTGACTGGGCTTGACTCTAAGGAGCAGAATGGGCCTGGGTATACCCTAAGTGCCTCCCATCCTCTTTGCATTAGTAGGATATGTAGGCCATGTTCTGCTTGCAAAAATGGCATAGACATAAGCGAATAAGCCCAACTGCAAAAGGACATTTCAAGCCTCTGCTAACATCCCACTGGCCAAAGCATGTCACATGGCGGAGCCCGATGTCATTAGTGAGTTGGGGAAATACACTCTGCTTCTAGTGAGAGGAATTATAAAACCACAAGACAAAGGGTATGATGTAGGGAAGGGTGAATAATTCAGGACAATGATGCAATCTGCTATGCCACATGTTTACCAAAGTGAATCACACAGGAATTGTTTTTTTTTCCCCCATAAGATGAAGTCTTGCTCTGTCACCCAGGCTGAGTGCAGTGGCACAATCTTGGCTCACTCCAACCTCTGCCTCCCAGGTTCAAGTGATTCTCCTGTCTCAGCCTCCCAAGTAGCTGGGACTACAGGCACGTGCCATCACACCCAACTAATTTTTTTTTTTTTTTTTTTGTATTTTTAGTAGAGACGGGGTTTCACCCTGTTAGCCAGGCTGGTCTCAAACTCCTGATCTCAGGTGATTCACCCACCTCGGCCTCCCAAAGTGCTGGGATTACAGGCCTGAGCCACTGCGCCTGGCCAGGAGTCAGCTTTTGACCCTGAACTTATGGATTAAACTTTCAAACAAGTCCTGGACTATATAAGCAAAGAACGGAGAGAATTGCTAATTCTATTATGTAATACCACCAGAGACACAGCTTCTTTGATCTAGTATCTTGGAGCAAAGTTTTCCTAGCTGTTTTAGGCTGTACCATACCTGGGAATGTGTTTCTCACTTCTCCATCATTGCACAGCTATTCACTGGTCTGGCCATTTTTTTTTCTGCCCCTTTTCTCTGCCATGTTTAGACATACACCTGCCATCCATCTTTCTCCATCCATTATAGCTGCCACAACCTCCATCCCAAAGGGTGAAAAGGGAAAGCTGGAATTTCTAGGTACTGCAGTGCCCTGGTATAGTGGGCACATACAGGCTAAGCAGGCAGCCTGACATGGGTTTGAAATTCCTACTTTTCACTAACAAGCCATGTGAATTTGGGGAGGCTTCTCTGACATTCAGTTACCCCACTCCCAAATTGGAGATCATTGCACATATTTCATGAGATGTTGAAATAATAAAGGTTGTCCACAATTAGCATGATTCCTAGCACATAGAAGGTACTTGATACATGTTTTTGGTTGGAAGACAATATCACCAAATATAAGCCTATCTTGGATAGAATTTAGAATCTGGATTGTAACTTTAAAACCTGTGGAGATTCATTAGACTGTAAGCTGTTTCCTTGAGAAAATGCCCACTGTTTTCCAGGAAGGTATAAGGTATCAGCCAGTGTCAAGATGACCTTCATAAAGAAGTAAGCTCAGCGCTTAGCAAAAAAAAAAAAAAAGATGACCTTGAATTGCCCTGTGGAAAACTCAGAACTGGTTCTTCTGTACCCGGAGGGCATGCAAGGATTATTCTATTCCTAACCTGGTTCTCAGACTTTGCATCTTTTTTTCTTGCCCATAGCTGGATTTATGATTCTACCTACAACACACACATACACACACACACACACACACACACACACACACACACACCCTTCTTGTGCAGGTGACTACATCTCAAGGCCCAGGCAAGGAATCCTGGGGGTGATGGCCTTTAAAGCTTAACGTGAATCCTCATTGCCAAACTCAGAATGAACCAACCTTCCACTGCCTTCAGGGATAATTGTGCCTTATTAAAATATATTGACAGTTGATCTGAAGACAAGGGAGTGTGCCTGTTTGAAATAACCCTTGTCTCTGTACCTCACACACAATTCAACTCAATGAACACTTACAGGAAGTCATCAAAGACAGAATTAAAGATCTAAAGAGAAACAGGGGTGAGAAAGACTGGAGTATTGAAAGAAGGTCATTGGACTTTTCAGAGGTGTTGAATCCACTGGCTGGTGGTACAAAGCTGTAGTGAAGAATATTCTGCAAGTTTTTCCACCTTGACATTTCTGACTGACCCTACCTCCATCCCACTAATCCATTAAAAAAATATAGAAGGGTTTTAATTTGGTACCCAGTAAGCACTTCTTTTTCTATTCCTCCTTCAGCAAATTTATGATATAAAGAGTTTGAAGGTTGCTGGCAGGAGGATGGGAAAATTTGCATAAGAAGGCCAAGGGGCTTCTGGAAGGAAAGGCATTGTCAGCACCAAGCCTTCTCACTGAGATTCAGTGTTAAAAATCTCTTGATGTGGACCTGGACCACAGAGAGCAAACACAGGGGTTAAGAAACAGCACCAAGGATCCTGCATTGCAGTTGCTATGGGGTGGGGGAGATTGGAGCAGTGGATTGGCTGCAGATTTGAATCAGAACTGGTATTTCTAGGTCTGGAGTGTGGGGCACCAATGAACTTGTCCCAGTGCAGTCCTCCTGGGGACAGACAGCCTGGAAAAGTGGCCATGTAGATGGGTCCAAAGAGTCCTAGCCACTGGATTTGTTATTTCCCACATCACATGGCTTCTTAATCTACATCCCCCTTATTTTTTCTGAGACAGAGTCCCACTATGTCACCCAGGCTGGAGTGCAGTGGTGCCATCTCAGCTCACTGCAACCTCTGCCTCCCAGGTTCAAGCAATTCTCGTGCCTCAGCCTCCTAAGTAGCTGGGATTATAGGTGTCTGCCACCATGCCTGGCAAATTTCTCATATTTTTAATAGAGATGGGGCTTCAACATGTTGGCCAGGCTGGTCTTGAACTCCTGATCTCAGATGATCCACCTGCCTCGGCCTCCCTAAGTGCTGGGATTATAGGCATGAGCCACCACGCCTGGCTACATCCCTTCTTTGGCAGCTACAGGTGGGGACAGGTGGTCCCATCAGCTGCAATGTTGCTCTGGCTGGGTGGTCTGCAGCCAGCTGGCGGTGATTGTGGGGTTATCCAATGTCAAGATGGTGCTATGAGTTTTGATTCTTACAAAAAGAAGTGGGAATTTTCAGGCTAGGATGCCAAAAATCCCAAGGAGTTCTCAGCACATAAGAGGACATCAAGAGGGAATAAATGGATTTCTACTACTCTGGGCAGGTAAGGGCCTAACCATTGCATTCTGGACAATACTGGGGAACAGCCTTCACTTGAACTGGAAATCAAAGTCTGACATTCCAGTGGCACAATAATATGGGACAAGAAAAAAATTAACATGAAAATGTTGATATGCTTTCAGATGCTAATGGAGTACATGCTTATGGCAGAGGCTCTGGATTTGACATGTGCCGTCATGCTTTAGTTTTTGAAGTACAGAGCTTTTTGGTTTTCTTATTGTGGTAAGAAATACATAACACAAAACTTACCATCTTAATTTTTAAAAATTCTTATTTTATGTTAAGTTCTAGGATACATGTGCAGGATGTGCAGGTTTGTGTAGACATGTGCCATGGTGATTTGCTGCACCTATCAACCCATCACCTAGGTATTAAGCCCAGCATGCATTAGCTATTTTACCTGATGCTTTCTCTCCCCCTGGTCCCCTCCCCATAGGCCCCAGTGTGTGATGTTCTCCTCCCTGTGTCCATGTATTCTCATTGTTCATCTCCCACTTATAAGTGAGAACATGTGCTGTTTGGTTTTCTGTTCCTGCATTTGTTTGCTGAGGATAATGGTTTCTAGATCCATCCATATCTCTGTAAAGGACATGATCTCATTCCTTTTTATGGCTGCATAATATTTCATGGTTTATATGTACCACATTTTCTTTTCTTTTCTTTTCTTTTTTTTTTTTAAGATGGAGTTTCACTCTTGTTACCCAGGCTGGAGTGCAATGGCGTGATCTCAGCTCACCGCAACCTCTGCCTCCTGGGTTCAAGCAATTCTCCTGCCTCAGCCTCCTGAGTAGTTGGGACTACAGGCGCGCACCATTATGCCCAGCTAATTTTTGTATTTTTAGTAGAGACGGGGTTTCACCATGTTGACCAGGATAGTCTTGATCTCTTGACCTCGGGATCCACCCGCCTCGGCCTCCCAAAGTGCTGGGATTATAGGCGAGAGCCACCGCGCCCAGCCCACATTGTCTTTATCCTGTCTATCATTGGCAGGCATTTGGGTTGATTCCATGTCTTTGCTATTGTGAATAATGCCGCAGTGAACATACATGTGCATGTATCTTTATAACAGAATGATTTATATTCCTTTGGCTATATACCTAGTAATGGGATTGCTGGGTCAGATGCTGTTTCTGGTTCTAGGTCTTTGAGGAATTGCCACACTGTCTTCCACAATGGTTGAACTAATTTACATTCCCACCAACAGTATAAAAGCATTCCTATTTCTTCACAGCCTTGCCAGCATCTGTTGTTTCTCTACTTTTTAATAATTACAATTCTGATTTTGTAAGTGTACAGTTTAGCAGTGTTGAGTATATTCACATTGTTGTCAAACAGATCTCTAGAACTTTCTAATCTTGCAAAACTGAAACTCTATACAAATTAGACAGTTTTTCTCTCCCACTTCCTCCCTTTCCCTGGCAACTATCATTCTCTTTGTTTCTATGAATTTGACTACTTGTAGATACTCCATGTAAATAAAATCATACAGTGTTTGTCTTTTTGTGACGGGCTTATTTCACTTAGCCTAGTATCTTCAAGTCTTATCTATGTCATACCATGTGACAGGACGTCCTTCCTTTTTAAGACAGAAAAAATATTCCATTGTATGTGAATACCACATTCATCCATTGATGGACATTTGGGCAGTTTCTACCTCTTGGCTGTTGTGAACAGTGTTTCTTTGAACAAGGATGTGCAAACATCTCTTTGAGACCCTACTTTCTCTTCTTTTGAGTATATACCCAGAAGTACGATTGCTGAGTCATATGGTAGTTCTATTTTTAAATTTTTGAGGAACTGCCATACTGTTTTCTATAGTGGTCACACCATTTTGCAATCCTATCAACAGTGCACAAGGACTCCTATTTCTCCATATTCTTACCAACACTTATTGTCTGTTTTTGTTTTTTAATAGTGGCTATCCAAATGGGTAAGAGGTGCTATCTCATTGTTGTTTTGATTTGCATTTCTCTAATGATTCATGATGCTGAGCATCTTTTCATATAGCTTACTGGCCATTTGTATATGATCTTTGGAGAAACATCTATTCTAGTCCTTTGTGCACTTTTCAGTCAGGTTGAGTTTTGTTGTTGAATTGTAGTTCTGTATGTGTTCTAGATATTAACCCTTATTAGATATATGATTTTAAAGTACTTTCTCCCATTTCATGGATTGCCGTTCCATTTTGTTGATTATTTCCTTTGATGTGCAGAATTTTTATGTTTGATGTAGTCCCATTTGCCTATTTTTCTTTTGCTGCCTGTGCTTTTAGTGTCATAACCAAGAAATCCTTGTCAAATTCAATGTCATGGAGATTTTCCCCTGTTTTCTTATAGAAACTTTATAGTTTTTGGTGTTAAGCTTGGGTCTTTAATCCATTTTCAGTTAATTTTTCTATGGGGTAACATAAGTGTCCAACTTCATTCTTCTGTATGTGGATATTCAATGTTTTACCAACCCTATTTATTAAGAGACTGTCCTTTCCTAATTGAGTGGTCTTGGCACTCTTGCCAAAGATTATTTGACCATATATGCATGCATTTATTACTTGGCTCTCTATTCTATTACATTGGTCTATAGGTCTGTCTTTATGTTAGCACCACACTGTTTTGATTACGGTAGCTTTGTAATGTTCTGAAATCAGGAAGTATAAGTCATCCATATTTGTTCTTCTTCAAAGTTGTTTTGGTTATTCAGAGTTCCTTGAGCTTCCTTACGAATTTTAGGATTTTTTTTTCTATTTCTGCAAAAAGAATTCCATTAGGATTTTGATTTTGATAGGGATTGCATTGAATCCGTAGATCACTTGGGGTAGTATTGGCATCTTAACAATATTATGTTTTCCAATATGTGAACATGGGATGTCTTTCCATTTATTCATGTATTCTTTAATTTCTTTCATCAATGTTTTCTAGTTTTCGATATATAAGTCTTTCCTTGGTTGTATTTATTCCCAAATATTTTATTTTTTGGTTTTATTGTAAATAGAATAGT
Organism: Callithrix jacchus; assembly: GCF_049354715.1. Lineage (NCBI taxonomy): Eukaryota > Metazoa > Chordata > Mammalia > Primates > Cebidae > Callithrix > Callithrix jacchus. Next base: position 25,131,714 of record NC_133524.1, read on the forward strand.
TTTTTAAATTTCCCTTTCAGATTGTTCATTGTTAGTATGAGAAACACAACCAATTTTTGTGAGTTGATTTTGTATCCTGTGAATTTGCTGAATTCATTTATAATTTCTAATAGGTTTTTTTGTGTAGAATCATTAGAGTTTTGGAGTATAGACTTTTTTAAAGGCAATCTTTTTTTTTGAGACGGAGTCTTGCTCTGTTAGAAGGCTGGAGTGCAATGGCATAATCTTGGCGCACTGCAACCTCTGCCTCCAGGTTCAAGCGATTCTCCTGCCTCAGCCTCCAGGAGAATCACTACAGGTGCATGCCACCGTGCCCAGCTAATTTTTGTATTTTTAGTAGAGACAGGGTTTCACCATGTTGGCCAGGATGGTCTCGATCTCTTGACCTCATGATCTGCCTGCCTTGGCCTCCCAAAGTGCTGGGATTACAGGTGTGAGCAACCGCACCTGGCCTTTAAAGGCAATCTTAATGTACAAATAAAATATTAATGTATGACTGGAATTATGAGTCTCTAGATAGTTCTTGTGAAGGGAAGTTGAAACTTCCCTAGAGAGTAAGTTTTTCCCAAATTCCAGTAACCGTGAAATTCATGGCACCATCTATTTTCCCCCTTCAGATAAAAGAGTAGATTAATTATAACAGTTCCCATTGTCCATTATATAATGGAAGGAAGTGGGCAGACTTCATTAGTTAAGTCTGTTATCATACTCATGCATGTGACATTTTTGTTTTCAATGACAATTCTATTCGCTTACCCTTCTAGAGAGATTTCTGATAACCATATATAGTTTTCATCATGTCAGTGCAGGATATAAAACATTGCCTCAGGGCTTCTGGAGATTTCTAATTACAGTAAGTGGATCATACATGGTGTTTCAGTATCATAATTACAAAATTCAGAATAAGAGATGGTGGTACTAGGAAAGGAAAGGGTACAACTTTGAGGATCCTCTTATAGGTCAGTGCCAGGCACTTATTAATGAGGCTCTTAGACCATGGAAAAGAAACATCCAAAATATCACTGCAAAGTAGAAATTTCTGTTTCAACAGGTTCCTTGCCTATGAACTTTTTTCAGCTTGGTGATTGCTGACATTAGTGGAGGTAAATGCCTATGTAGAAGAACCAAAAGCATTCTTATTTTGCAACAATTTGAAAGTGGTACTTTTACTTTGGAAAAAAAAATCTTCTGAGATATTGATTTTCAACCATTTCGGAATTGTGGCAACATTACTGGGTTAATTTAATTTTATTTTTTGAGAAAGGATCTTGCTCTGTTACTCAGGCTGGAGTGAAGCGACACAATCACCACTCACTGCAGCCTCAAACTCCTGGGCTCAAGAAATCCTCCTGCCTCAGCCTCCTCAGTAGCTGGGACTACAGGTGCATGCCCCCATGGTTAGCTAATTTTTAAACATTTTTTTTAGAGATGGGGGTCTCACTATGTTGGCCAGGCTGCTCTGCAACTCCTGACTTCAAGTGATCCTCTTGCCTCACCTCCTAAGTAGTTGGGATTACGGGCATGAGCCACCACACCTGGTCTGGATTAATCTTAAAGATATGCTCTTCTGAATCCAGCAGAGTTCTTAGTTGCCAACATTAGAATCCACTTTCACTAGTTTGAGGAATTTGTTAAAAATACTAGGTGGCTTTCAAGAGCCTCAGGGAGGGCCAGAGAGCCAGCTTGGAAGCCACACAGCCAGGCACAGCACAGTTACAGAAATAGGCAAAGCTCCTAACTGCTTCATGTTCAGGTCCAGAGGAGCTTCCATGCTCAGTACTTACAGCTCTAGATACACTACTCAGCTCTGAGTCCCTGGCACTCAGTGCCATTTATCAACAGTTTTTGTTTTTTTGAGACAAAGTCTCACTCTGTCACCCAAGCTGGAGTGTGCAGCAGCCCAATCTGGGCTCACTACCATCTCTGCATTCTGGGTTCAAGCAGTTTTCCTGCCTCAGCCTCCGGAGTAGCTGGGACTTGCAGGCGTATGCCACCGTGCCTGGCTAATTTTTACACTTTTAGTAGAGATGGGGTTTCACCATGTTGGCCAGGCTGGTCTTGACCTCCTGACCTCAAGTGATCCACTCACCTCCGCCTCCCAAAGTGCTGGGATTACAGCCATGAGCCACAGCACCCAGCCTACCATTTATCAACATTAAAAAAAATGAATTTGTATTTGACCGTTCACAGTAGTTTTTGATATATAACAAGCTAAGAAATGTCCTTACTGATTAAGTCAGTTTGAATTAGGGCTTTCTGTTACTTGCAGCCACAATTATCCTAACTGGTAGACATTCTGGCTCCTATCAGTCTCCCTGGCAGGAGCCATAGTTGAACCCTACCCTAAAAACTCCCTCACAGAAGTCTTGTAGGCAGAAAGGGATGACAAGGAACTCCCTGAAGGGATTGTAGATGAGAGTTGATGAGATTCATCTTATAGGTTAGTGCCAGGCATCCCTATCTGGTTTGAGTTTGGAGCTGGTTTTGACCACCCCTAGACAGAGGCTGCCCTGATGGGCTGTTCTTTGAGGAAAATAGGTTCAAGACTGGAACCCAAGCTGCCCAAGGAAAGAATAAAGGATTATAAATCAACTGAAGCTGACCCAAAGACAAATTAGGAGGATCCCTTCCATAGAGGAAACAGCTACACAACCTGTTCATTTTCTCTCTGTTTCCTCATGTAGTCACAGAAACAATCACGTAATTTAAAACATAAGTACCACATTCATCTCTTCATCTTGCTATGGAAACATGTAATCTAACATCACTTCCAACCTTGGAAAGAGAAAATGAATTAGACTCCAAACTTCAGAGTTCCAAATCAGGTATCTGTGCCCTATAGTGTGTCCATGGAAATCGACTTTGGGTTAAGAGTGGTCTGGTTATCCATCCGTGATGTTTGTGGAAGTTTCATAAATGGATACACCTTCCTTATCAAGGACTTGCTGGCCAGTCAAATAATAGACCTTTGTGGGGGAGTGCCTGGTACCTGGCAACACATTACTCAAGTAAATTATGCCATTTTCTGCTGACACTTGACCAAACAGCCCTTATTTCCCCCGGGATCAGAGATGACTGCCTTTCATTTGCTTCCCCAAAGTACAGAGAATGAATTATATTTAATTGGCAGTCATTGAGGTGTACTGCATAGATATCCCTCCAAGAAAGAACTTTTCATTCAGCTGTAAAGAGGGAAGTTAGCTGTTTTACCCCTTCAGCCAACAACTGGGCATGGTGTGTGGTGGCGGGGGTGGGAGGCAGCAGGGCATGAACATTTCTGCCCAACACAAGACTCCTCTCATGGGTTGGTCGAGACTTTGCCAGAGCTATATGGTGCTCTGAAGGTTTCCCTGACCAATTATGCTTTCCATGGCTTGCATGTTCATTTTGCAGATGTCAGAGCTGCAAAAGGAAGCTGAAACATCATGGTCTGAAGCATCATGTCTAAAGATTTTTCCTGCCCAGTCTGGCTTCTTTCCCTTTTAGTTTTCACAGATACTGCTCTCCCTGCTCCCCAAATCAATCTCTCACACTCCTGTGACTCATCCTCTGCTTTCTCAAGGTCCTCACTGACATAATTAATATTATCCATTTTCTGCTCATTTCCAGAAAAAAAATGATTTCTTTTCCTTTCCCTCACATCATGATAGAAAAGTAAATGTTTTGTTTTGTTTTTGCGAGATGGAGTCTTGCTGTGACACCCTGGCTTGAGTGCAATGGTGCGATCTTGGCTCACTGCAACATCTGCTGCCCAGGTTCAAACGATTCACCTGCTTCAGCGTCCCGAATAGCTGGGATTACAGACACCTGCCACCATGCCCGGCTGATTTTTGTATTTTTAGTAGAGATGGGGTTTCATCATATTGGCCAGGCTGGCCTAGAACTCCTGACCTCAAGTGATCTCCCCGCCTTGGCCTGCCAAAGTGCTGAGATTACAGGCGTGAGCCACCGTACCCAGCCAGAAAACTAATTATTTTTAATTCCTTAAAGTCTTACTATTCCTTTATCCCTCCACTCCAAGGAGCATAGAAGTCTGGGTTACTTATTTTCTCCGTATCTCAAGTTCTATAGAGTGGTGCCCAAATGCCCACCTTGGGTTTTGTTGTGAAATATTATATGATGCTGCTTTAACAAGGTCCAACACCAAAACAAGTTGTTGCTCTGGAAACAGGTGTGTTCAGTCAGTTTAGATGGCCCAGTCGGGGCATTATCTGCCCTAGAATCACAGAATTTTATAAAGAGACATCTGAAAATTTTTCTTTGTTTTTTTATTAGGTTGGTGCAAAAGTCACTGCGGTTTTTGCCATTACTTTCAATGGCAAAAACCGCAGTGACTTTTGCACCAACCTAATACTTACTTTGGGTTGCAGAGCCCATAATGGAAGCCACTGACCCTCTTCAGTCGAGCTTCAGTTCAGTCACCTTCAGAGCATCATCCATGGACCCTAGATGAGCACTCTGCATTTTCAAGAAGAGAAACAGAGACCTAACAAGATGAGATGACTTGTGTAAGGTCTTCCCTTTATAAAGGGGTGGGACAGGGAGGTGGGGAGTCTGCTCCAGTCTGTCCAGCAAGATTAAATTAAAATGACCTTGCACAACTCTAGAACCTTGGGCAAATCACACAACCTCACTGGCTTCAGTAGCCTCACCTCTAAAATCTCTGAGGATTGGAGCTTGAGCCTAATAATATTAAACTACTCTTTTCTGAGTGTTAAGTGCTTCATGTGCATGATCTCACAACCACAGTATGAAGCAGATACTTTCACTAGTTGCATTTTATTGATGAGGAAACTGAGCCTAATTGGGTTCAGAAACTTGACAAAGCGGGTACAGATCAGAGCTTTCATTTGAGAGGAGCACTAGGTAATTCCAGGGCAGTTGCTCTTAAACCCTGCCTCTTCATCTTTACAGAACATTCCAGCTTTAATACTCTATCATTCTGTGATTCAACCTTGATACTTTAGTGGGAATTGAGTGCCCTGTTTGTTCCTGTAAGCCCTATAATTGCCTACTGAACTGCATTCTTTCTGGTCTTGGCCCAGTGTGGTATAATGACACTTGTCTCCATTTAACAGGGAAGAGTGTGAAGATTAACAAGGTGATGATTGGCAAATGTTTTAAATCTGTTTAACAAAAGCCTGGTCTCGTGGGCTTCCATATGGGAAAAGAATGATTTTTAATAGGAGTGAGAAACTGATGAGCACTCAATAGCAAGAAGCATTTTGTTTTTAGATGTCAGTCTCCTAAACCAAGAGCTATCATTTTGTTTAATGATTTCCAACCTGAATAAGCCATATAGTAAGTGAGCCTCAAAATCAGTTAGTCAACCAAAAGGCAAACATTTTTGTAACCAGGAGATAGGGGAACTTTACAGCCTTTAAGCAATATAATCGAAGAGTACCCCCTGCTATTTTACCAACCGCCAGCATAAAATACGTGGGTTTTAATCATTATATGTGATAGTTGAAACAGCCAACTGATAGGGAACTTCAATCTAGTTTATTCTCAGGAAAAAAAAAAAGCTTAGAACTATGTGGTGTGTTTATTTTACTTATATGTTTCCAAATTGACTGCAAGGGATTAAGAATTCAAACACTATAAACATCACAGTCAAGTAACACCCTCTCCTAAAAATGATATGCTAAGCCCACTGGAAGATACAAACAGGGCCCGTGGAAGAGAAGTCAAGTGCAGGGATTTATCCTCCAGCAGTTCTCATGCTCAAAGGAGCCAACAACACACTCCTTGGGCTAGACCCTGGTCTGTTATTAACACCAACCCTGTTCTTCCCTGGAGCATCCATTGCTTAGACATTTTGACATTTCCCATTCTCTCATCTCCACCGGATCTCTCCTGCTTTCTCTCTCAGGGCACCTTGAACCTTCCTGCAGAACCGAAATAAAATGCACGTTACCCAGCTAGATTTTGGTGTTAGAAATCTGTGCTGCAGGAGTCTGCATGGCTTCTTGAGATGATCTGAGAAAGTTCCAGACATGTTCCCAGTGGCACTTCTTATCAACATTGTACTTTGGCATCAGGAAAGCCTTTAGCATGACTGGGGAGTTTGTAAAGTTCCCACGACCATAGGTATAGGGTGTCATGGCAAAAAAAGCGGGATTTTCAGTCAGACAGGTCTCAGCTCAAATCCTGGTCCCATTGTTTATTTACTGGTCGTGTGGTTTTAGGCTATCGTGGTGGCCATGAAAATATGCCACTTAGACCCCTGCTTTGGAAGCATGATTGACTGATGGCCCAGCTCTTGCCTCTCCAGACCCTGACCATCCATTTGCACCCAGGCCATGCCCCTCGGCCAATGACTAAGCACAGTCACTTGCACAGGCTATTTCTTTTTTTTTTAAATTGCATTTTAGGTTTTGGGGTACATGTGAAGAACATGCAAGATTGTTGCATAGGTACACAGGTGGCAGTGTGATTTGCTGCCTTCCTCCCCTTCACCTATATCTGGCTTTTCTCCCCAACTCCCTTCACTGTTTCACATCCCCACTTTCCACTGCTTACTGAGTCCATCTCCCCATTATACTATTTGCACTCAAATCCTTGTCTCCAGGTCTGCTTCTATGGGAACCCAACCTAAAACAACCCATATACTAACAATGACCATCAGAGAATGACAAAAGCCTTCCCATTACTTATAGTAATGAACTCTATTTTTTGGCCTGTCTATCTTTATTTGTGCCCCCCACTTATTATATGCATACTTGTTTATTTATAAATAGTATACAGGTTGAGTATTCCTTATCTGAAATACTTGAGACCAGAAGTGTTTCGAATTTCAGATTTTTTTTTCAAATATGAGATACCTTTGGGGATAGGACCCAAGTCTCAACACAAAATCTACTTACGTTTCATATACATCTCATAAACACAGCCTAAAAATAATTATATACAATATTTTAAATGATTTTGTGCATGAAACAAAGTTTTGGCAGCAACCCATCATGTGAGGTCAGGTATGAAATTTTCCACTTGATGCATCATGCTGGTGCTCAGAAGCTTTTGGATTTTGGAGCATTCTGGGTTTTGGATTCTCATATTAGGCTGGCTGAACCTGTACTATCATTAATCAGTATATGAAGTCACAGGCTATACCTTGGGAAAGCTATATACCCATATTTTCAATAGGTACCTGAATAATTTTGAATTCTTTGAATAACCTTTCTTCAGATCGGAAAAGCTGGCCGTTTTTTCTGTAAAGGTTTTATTAAGCATGGGTTGGGGGAAGGGGCTCAGTCCCTGGCAGTTGCTTTCTTGATAGCAGGCAGGATATAGCTCAACTCCTCTCGCTTCCTCTTGGCACAGATGTATGTCCCCACCCTTTTCTTGATGAACTTGAGGGCCTGCTTGTCCTTGGAAACCTTGAGCAGCTCCATGGTGCACCCCTTGTATTAATACATGGCAAAACCACCACCTCTGAGATCATGTTGCACACGAGCTTGGTGTGCTTGGTGAGGCAGTGGCGGCTGTGCCTTGGCTTCCTCATGTTCTTGGTCACTTTGGGACCTTCTTGAGGCCCACGGCCATGGGGTGGCACAGGGCCATGGTTGCTGTGGTGGAAGGGCAGATGTCATTGTTTTGCATTAAATGTGATGAGCAAAGAATGTTCTAGAAGGAGGACAAGTGCAACATTTGTTGCATTGTCAAAAGGAGAAATGTAACATTTTCTGGTTGTTTGATTCTTCTTGTCTTATCACCAGTATTTTCAAACAGGAGTTCCTTTGTGGGATTCTTCAGAGTCACTGGTTCTTTATGTGAGGCTTGGTTTTATTATAACTGGATACTGCAAACACATTTTAACCAGGCAGAAGAAAATGACAATTTGGTAACAAGGAAACACTGAAAGCAGATGATGAGGCTTATGGCCCCTCAACTGAGGAACTCCCACTCTGCCTTCAACACAACTTGAGCATTGTTCTTGTCTTGTGACTATCTGACCTACATACAGATGGAGGAGGGTGGCAGCATCATTCTGTACACTACCTGCTAGTTGAGATTATTTTGTTATTCTTTGGATCAAAAAGAAATACAACAGAAGTTGTATCTTTTCTTACCCTGCTCCAGTGGGACATCTTGACACCCTCCTTCAGCTATGCAACCTACTTTGAAGGCCACTAGTTTGCTTGCATTCAGTGCCCATTTCTCCACCTATCCCAAGAGCCTCTCTGCCCTGCACCCACCTCCCTGTACCTGCCCAATCTCTCCAAGGCACTCTGCTACAGTCAGCCCAGCCTCTTCCCTCCCCTAACCCCTTGTTCCTGGTCCTAATGTGTACCCTCCTGCCTCCTTTTTATCCATGTTTTGTTTGTCCTTCCATCCCCTGGGGCCTTCTCCAAGCCTTTTCAGCCCAGAATGATCTCACTCTGCTCCAAATGCCTGGAACACATCTAGCCCTCACCAAGCTTAAAAACAAAAACACCTCATCATCTACTTATTTGTCTCTACAGTTAAGCTGTAAAAGCTGCCCACAGGCCAAAGCTACTTGAATGCAGAGAAGACAGAGAGCTAATTGGAGGTGACATGGTTTGTATTAGGTGGCACCAGGTTGTACAACCCAAGACCAGCCCATGGGCCTGAGGAGATCTCCTGGGCTCTTAGCACAGACAGTGTGCTCTTTGACTCAGCATCTGTCTTCTCCAGGTGACTGCCTGGGGAGTGTAAACGTTAATTGTTCTATAGCACAGAGGCAGTAAGGAAGAAAGCCATGGGGAATCACTCTAACTTCTAGCTGAGAGGACAAAACTGTGTCATGCTTAGGGTGATTTAGCCCACATTTTGCATGTATTACAGACAATGTCTGTTCTGACTTCCCAGGCTGAGTCAACACATTCATAACACACACTTTAAAAATCCCAATTAATTTTTAAAAATTAGAGCTCCCAAAGTATGAAATTAACCCACTTTTTAACAGATTTATTAAGATATACTTCACATACCACATAATTTACCTATTTAAAGTGTACAGTGGTTTTTAGTGTATTCACAGAGTTGTCAGCCTAACCCTGTGATGGTCAGCTTGAGGTGTCAGCATGGGCTACAGTCCCCAGTTATTCAACTGAACACTAATCCAGGTGCTTTTGTAACAGTATTTTGTAGATGTGAGTAAAGTCTATAATCAGTTGACTTTTAGTTAATGGAGATTATCTGGATAATCTGGGAAGGCCTGATTCAATCAGGTGAAAGGTCTTAAAAGCAGAGCTGATGTTTTCTAGAAGAACTGCCTGCAGACTGCAGCTTCAGCTCTTGCTAGAGAATTCCTCCCTTCCCTTTCTGACAGCCTGCTGCATGAATTTTAGACTTGCCTCACCAGACTCCACAACTGTATAAGACCATTCCTGGCAGCAAATCTCTTTACATTGCCTATTGTTTATATTTCTCTGCTTGAACCCTGACTCACTTAAAAAATATTGTAAAAACAAAGCTCCATTTTCTAAGGAAGTCTGTTTTTCTTTCTTAGCGTCTCTTTTAATCTTCTCTCCCCTTTTGCTGTGTGTTCTTAGAGCTATTTCTACTTCCCTTCTTCTTACAGAGACTAAGTCCTGGATTCCCTCTTGATTATAGAAAGCTACAATAAAAAAACTCACCACCACCAGAACAATTTGTTGGGAGTTGATTTGTAATTTTTCCTATTGTAATTCTCACTAGAATGTAAATAACACAAGGGTTAGGATCTTAGTTTGTTCTGCTTACTGAGATATATCCAGGGCCCAGAACTATGCTTGATACATAGTTGATATTTGCTACAGTTTGAATGTTTGTCCCCTCCCCAACTCATGTTAAAATTTAATTACCATTATGACAGTATTCAGAAGTGGGGCCTTCAAGAGGTGATTAGACCATGAGGGCTCTGCCCTAATTAGTGGGTTAATGCCATTATCTTGAAAGTGGGTTTGTTATTGTGGGAGTGGGTTCCTTATAAAACGATAAATTCAACCCCCCTTTCTCTCCCCCTCGCCTTCTGCCATGAAATGACACCGCCAGAAGACTATTGCAAGATGCTAGTTCCTTGATCTTGGACTTCCCAGCCTTCAGAACTGTGAGAAATACATTTCTTTTCATTACAAATTACCCAGTCTATGGTATTCTGTTATTGCAGCACCAAACAGACTAAGACAGAATTTTGGTACCAGAGAAGTGAGGTGTTGCTATAACAAATACCTGAAATTGTGAAAACAGCTTTGGAACTAGGTAATGGGTAGAGGCTGAAAGATTCTGGAGGAGTTTGGTGTGGTGGTATGCATCTGTTGCCCCTGCTACTTGGGAGACTGAGCAGAGAGGATCACTTGAGCACAGGAGCTCAAGGCTACCATACCCAATAATTGCACCTGTTAATAGCCACTGCACTCCAGCCTAGGGAGCATAGTAAGACCCCACTAACAAATTTAAATAAATAGATAAATAAAAAGAATTTGGAGGAGCAGTCTAAACAATGCCTGTATTGCCACAAATGGAATGTTAAGAGCAATTCTAATAAAAGCTTAAAAGAAGACAAGAGCTATAGGAAAAGTCTGAATTTTTAAAAAATGTTTTTAAAGCTTCAGAATTATGGTTCAAATATAAAATTTCTTTAGAGATTACTTAAATGGTTATGATTAGAATGTTAGTGGAAATATGGATGTAACACCATTCTGATGAGATCTCAGATGGTAAGGAGGAACAAGAGATTAGAAACTAGAGTAAAGGTCATCCTTGTTATGAAGTGCCAAATAACTTGGAAAAATGTGTCAACACCTAAGGGCTTTGTGGAAGGCAGAATTTAAGAATAATGAGCTAAGGTATCTGGCAGAAGAAAATTTTAAGCAAAATATTGAAGGAACTGCAGGTCTTCTTTTGTTATTTATTTATTTATTTTTCTGAGACGGAGTTTCAGGCTGGAGTGCAATGGTGCGATCTTGGCTCACTGCAACCTCCCCCTCCTGGGATCAGGCAATTCTCCTGCCTCAGCCTCCAGAGTAGCTGGGATTACGGGCACGCGCCACCATGCCCACTAAGTTTTTGTATTTGTAGTAGAGACGGGGTTTCACCATGTTGACCAGGATGGTCTCGATCTCTTGACCTTGTGATCCACCCGCCTTGGTCTCCCAAAGTGCTGGGATTACAGGCTTGAGCCACCACGCCCGGCCGCGCATGTCTTCTTTTAACTGCATTCAGCAAAATGAGAGAAAAGGGAAATAATTTAAAGATGGAATTTATAATTAAAAGGAGAGCAGAACATAAAGATTTGGAAGATTTGCAGCCTGGACATATAAAGAACAAAGAGTGTGCAAGAGTACAGCCAAGCAACCCTCTGATGAAGGGATTAGCATGGATCCAAGAAAGCCAGTGCTGTTCATCAAGACATAGCTGAAAATCTGAATCCACTTTGGAGATCTTTGGGGTTGCCCCTCCCATCACAGGCCCAGGGCTCTAGGAGAGCAGAATGGTCCCTGCATTCCAGTGCAGTGCTATTTGGCCATCCCAGCTGTGGCTCAAGTGGCCCCAGGTTCAGCTCACACTGCCACTCCAGAAGAAACAAGCAATAAGCCTTGTTGGCATTCACATGGTGCTGATTCTGAGGTGCACAGCATTTAAGAGCTGTGTAGGCATGGTGTATCAGACAGCCTGGGCATCCAGCCAGAGGCCTGTCATAGGGGCAGAGCCATGGCAGAGAACCCCCTATAGGACAATGCCTAGTGGAGCTGCAGGGTCGGAGCCACTGCAGAGAGTTCCCATTAGACCTAGTGAAACCATGATTGTGTGTGGCCACCCCTGAGATCCCAGAACTGTAGAGCCAACAATGTGCAACACCAACCACTCTGGAAGAGCAGCAGGCATGAGACTGCAACCCATGAGAGCTGCTGCTTGGGAGGAGCCCAGCAAAGCCATAGCTGCAAAGCTGCTTGAGGCCTTGGGGGCCTAACCCCAATCCTGTGTGTCCAGAGGGCAGCAGATGGAGTCAAAGATTATTCTGGAGTCTTAAGATTTAATGGGCTAGGTGCAGGTGGCTCATGCCTGTAATCCCAACATTTTGGGAGAGACTTGAGGTGGGAGGATTGCTTAAGACCAGGAGCTCCAGACCAGCCTGGGCAACATAGCAAGACTCTACCTCTACAAAATAAAAAATTAGCCAGGTGAGGTGGTACATGCCTGGTAGTCCCAGCTACTTGAGAGGCTATGGTGGGAGGATTGCTTGAGCCTAAGAGGTCAAGGGTGCAGTGAACTATGATTGTGCCACTGCCCTTCAGCCTGGGTGACAGAGTAAGATTCTGACTCTAAAGAAAAAATGATTTCATGTTGTCTACCCAGCGTGTGGCTTTTGAACTTTTGGCATGTTACCCCTTTCTCTTGCCTATTTCTCTGTTTTGGAATGAGACTGTCTATTCTATGCCTGTATCACCATAGTACTTTGGAAGTAGATAACTTGTTTTGATTTCATAGGCTCAGAGCTGGAGGGAAATTTGTCTCAGGATGAATCATGCTTTGAATCTCATCTCTATCTGATTTAGATGAGACTTTGGACTTTGAAATTTTGAGTTGGTAGTGGAACAAGTTAAAAGTTTTTGGGCTATTGGGATGAAATAACTGTATTTTGTATGTGATAAAGACTTGAATTTGGGGAGACCAGGGGTGAAATGCTATGGTTTGAATGTTTGTCTCCTCTCAAACTCATGTTGAAATTTACTTGCTATTGTAACGATATTAAGAGGTGAGACTAAGAGGTGATTAGGCCATGACAGCTCCATCCTCATGGATGGATTAATGCTATTATCTGGGGAGTTGGCTTGTTATTTGGGGAGTAGTTTCCTTATAAAAGGACAAGTCTGGCACCCTTTCCTCTCTTTTGCCTTCTTGTCTTCTGCTATGGGATGATGCAGGAAAAAGTCCCTCACCAGATGCCACATCCTCAACTTTGGCCTTCTCAGACTCAAGAACTGTGAGAAATAAATTTCTGTTTATTACAAATTACCCAGTCTATGGTATTTTGCTATAGCAGTTAATAATGGACTAAGACAATATTAAATATTTGTGGAATGAATGAATACCCACAGTAGCATTGTAAACTGAAAGGAGGAGAGAGTCTCTTTTTACTTCCCCCATAAAAACCTAACAGTGCTAGGAGTACAGAAGGTGCTTGTGGTAGGTCATAGAAAATGGTCACAAATTCTTCCCTTGTCACAGGAGCTGGGGTCTACCTCTCCATCGCTTAAATTTGAGCTTGGCTATGTGAATTGCTTTGGTCAATAGGATATGAGCAAATGTGATACCAGAAGAAGCTTGAAAAATGCTTGGGTATTGGAGCTTGGGCTTGGAACTTGAAGACCACCAGGTGAACAAGTCTGAGGTAGCCTAAACTGGATGGTTAAAAGCTACATGGGGAAGAATGGAGGCATCCCATTCCAACCACCTACCAAACATCACGCATATGCACGAGGCCATTCTAGATCATCCAACCACCTTCCAACTTGCAAGATGAATAGAGACACATCAGTCAGCCCAGCTCAGAAGAACTGCCTAAACAACCCGCTAAATCATTAATAAAAGAAAATGTTTGTGGTTTCAAGCCACTCAATCAAGATCATCTGTTATAAAATGATAGCTAATTGATACACCGCTCAATGAATTCGCAAGTTCAGATAAAGAAAGATACGTCATTTCAGTTCTCAATTGTTGTGTGTCTGCTATATGCTAGGTTCTGTGCTTGGCACCAAAAATATGACAATTAAAAGATGTGGTTCCACAGCCTTCTTAGACATGCCACAAAGAGCATAAGCAACAAAGAAAAAATATATAAATTGGATTTCATAAAAATTAAAAACTTTTGTGCTTCAAAGGACACCATCAGGAAAGTAAATGACAACTCACAGAATGGGAGAAAATATTTACAAATCATATAAGGAACTTGTATCCAGAATATATAAAGAACTCTTACAACTCAATAATAAGATATAAATAACCCAATTAAAAATGAGCAAAAGGTCTGAATAGACACTTCTCCAAAGAAGGTATACAAATGACCAATAAGCACATGAAAAGCTGCTCACCGTCGTTAGTTTTCAGGGAAGTGCAAATCAAAACAGCAAGAGGGCTATAATATTGCTTGAGTTATAATATTGTATACTAGAAATATGCTGGGAGTAGATTTTAAGTACTCTTAACCCACAGTAACTATGACTATGAGATGATGGATATGTTAATTTACCTGACTGTAGTAATCATGGTAATTATTTCACTATATATGTATATCAAAACATCATGTTGTACACCTTAAATGTGGACAGTAAAAATGACACATGAATAAAAAAGAGAAAAAAGAAAAATTACCATTCTAAAAAATACCCACAATGAGATAACACTTTATAGCTACTAAGATGAGTATGATAAAAAAGACAGGCAATAACAAGTATTGGTGAGGATGTAGAGAAATTGGAATCCTTACACACTGCTGAGGGGAATGTAACATGGTGTGGCTGATTTGGAAAACAGTCTGGCAGTTTTTGGTTTTCTGTTCCTGTGTTAGTTTGCTTAGGATGGTGGCCTCCAATTCCATCCATGTTGCTGCAAAGGACATGATCTTGTTCTTTTTTGTGGCTATGTCATATTCCATAGTGTGTATATACCAGATTTTCTTTATCCATTCTACTACCATTGATGGGCATTTAGGTTGATTCCATGTCTTTGCTGTTGTGAACAGTGCTGCAATGAACATATGTGTGCATGTATCTTTATGGTAGAATTCTTTATATTCCTTTGGGTATATACCCAGTATTGGGATTGCTGGGTCAAATGGTAATTCTACTTTAAGTTCTTTGAGAAATTGGCAAACTGCTTTCCACCATGACTGAACTAATTTACATTCCATCAACAGTGTATGAGCATTCCCTTTTCTCTGCAACCTCGCCAGCATCTGTTATTTTTTGACTTTTTAATAATAGCCATTTTGACTGCTCTGAGATGGTATCTCCTTGTGGTTTTGATTTGCATTTCTCTAATCATAAATGATGTTGAGCATTTTTTCATATGATTATTGGCTGCATGCATGTCTTTTTTTGAAAAATGTCTGTTCATGTCCTTTGCCTACTTTTTAATGAGGCTGTTTTCTTCCTATAAATTTTTAAGTTCCTTGTAGATGCTAGATATTAAACCTTTGTCAGATGCATAGTTTACAATATTTTCTCCCATTCCATAGGTTGTCTGTTTACTCTGTTGATAGTTTCTTTTGCTGTGCAGAAGCTCTTTGGTTTAATTAGGTCCCATTTGTCAATTTTTGTTTTTGGTGCAATTGCTTTTGGCATCTTTGTCATGAAATCTTTGCCAGGGTCTGTGTCCAGAATGGTATTTGTTAGGTTTTCTTTAAGTGTTTTTATTGTTTTAG
This sequence comes from Callithrix jacchus, assembly GCF_049354715.1. NCBI lineage: Eukaryota > Metazoa > Chordata > Mammalia > Primates > Cebidae > Callithrix > Callithrix jacchus. Next base: position 25,147,084 of record NC_133524.1, read on the forward strand.
GTTTTACATTCAAGTCTGTAATCCATCTTAAGTTGATGTTTGTATATGTTGAAAGGTAGGTGTATCAGTTCATTATCACACTGCTGATAATGACATACCCAAGACTAGGCAATTTACAAAAGAAAGAGGTTTAATTGGACTTACAGGGAGGAGCAAGTCATGTCTTACATGGATGGCAGCAGGAAAAAGAGAGCTTGTGCAGGGAGACTCCTGTTTTTCAAAACCATCAGATCTTGTGAGGCTTATTCACTAACATGAGAACAGCATGGGAAAGACCTGCCCCCATGATTCAATTACCTCCCACTGGGTCCCTCCTACAACATGTGGGAATTCAAGATGAGATTTGGGTGAGGACACAGCCAAACCATATCAATTGGGATCCAGTTTCAATCTTCTGCATATGGCTAGCCAGTTATTCTAGCACAATTTATTCAATAGGGAATCCTTTCTCCATTGCCTGTTTTTGTTGATTTTGTGGAAGATCAGATGGTTGTAGGTGCACAGCATTGTTTCTGTACTCTCCATTTTGTTCCATTGGTCTATGTGTCAGTACCATGTTTTGGTTACTGTAGCCTTGCAGTATAGCTTGAAATCAGGTAATGGGATCACTATAGCTTTGTTCTTTTTGCTTAGGATTGCCTTGACTATTAGAGCTCTTTTTTTTTGTTTCATATTAATTTAAAAACGTTTTTTAAAATTCTGTGAAGAATGTCACTGTAGTTTGACTGTAATTGCATTGAATTTGTAAATTGCTTTGGCCAGTATGGTCATTTTAACAATATTGATTCTTTCTATCCATGAGCATGGAATGTTTTTTCATTTGTTTGTGTCATCTCTGATCTCATTCATCAGTGTTTTATAGTTCTCCTTGCAGAGGACTTTTACTTCTCTGGTTAGCTGTACTCCTAGGTATTTTATTCTTTTGTGGCTATTGTGAATGAGACTGCATTCTTGATTTGGCTCTCAGCTTGGATGTTGTTGGTACATAGAAATAGAAATGCTACTGATTTTGTATATTGATTTTGTATCCTTTGCTGAAGTTGTTTATCATATTAAGGAGCTTGTGAGCAGAGACAATGGGTTTTCTAGGTATAGAATCATGTCATCTACAAACAGGGATAGTTTGACTTCCTCTCTTTCTATTTGGATGCCTTTTATTTCTTTCTCTTGCCTGATTGCTCTGGCCAGGACTTCTTATACTATGTTGAATAGGAATGGTAAGAGAGGGCATCCTTGTCTTGTGCTGGTTTTCAAGGGGAATGCTTCCAGCTTTTGCACATTCAGTATGATGTTGGCTATGGGTTTATCATAGGTGGCTCTTATTATTTTGAGGTATGTTTATTGAGAGTTTTTAACATGAGGGGGTATTGAATTTTATCTTAAGTCTTTTCTGCATCAATGAGATGATTGTGTAGTTTTTGTTTTTAGTGCAGTTTACATAGTAGATCACATTTATATAGTGTAGAATTTTAATAGCTACATAGTATTCCATTGTATGGCAGAACCTTTATTTAACCAAATCCTTTTTGTTTGGATGGTTTCTAACATGGGGCTATCAATCTCACTTCTATAAACAAGCTTGTGGGTAAAATTTTGACAGCATCTATGACCCTTTTTCAGTGATCAATGTATGATTTCTCTTCCTTTTTAACTTTTTACTAATGCACAACATGTATAGATAAAAGTACACACATCATAAGTGTATAGGTAGACATATTTTCACAAACTGAACTCACCCATGTAACCCAGCTGAAGAAACAACATGACCAGAACTTCAGAAGCCCCTTTGTGTACCTTGCCCACCAGGTCTTTTTTCTTTTTTAATTGAATATCATTGTATCAATTGCTATCAGTGGAATATCATTTCAACTGCTTATCAATTGAATATGTCAAATTGGCAAACCCAACATGCCACTTTGGAGTAGGGCCAGTAAGGATGTCATAGAGTGCCACTGCATGTGCACTAGTGTCTATCTGTTCTCTGTGCCTTGCCTGTCCTACTTCCAGCTCTCTGATATCTGGTAACCTTAACCCTCACCTGAGCATCAGCTCTACTTTTTGCATAACTTCAATAGCTGAGTGGGCAGCAGGCAGGTTGGGAAAGAGGCATGCTGGGAAGTTTCTTATCATTAATATAACTTCCCTGGTCAGTCTGTTTGGCCTGAGGTGTTGCCCTCTCCTCAGCCCCACAGACCTACCTGCCTAAGCAGTTGCGAACAAGGGCCAGGTATTCTAAACTAATAGATATCAAACTTGGCTATATGTTGGAATTGCTGGGGACCTTGAAATGTAATGACACCTGGGACCCACCCCCAGAGATTCTGATTTAATTGGCCTGGAGTATGGCTTGGGCATGGAGATTAAAAAAAAACAACAACACCCAAGTGATTCCAATGTGCAGCCAAGGCTTGGAACCACTGCTCTCAGATTCTCTTTGGCATTTGTGGGTGTGCTGCTCTGTGTCAACATTAGCTGAGGATTAACTGCCACGTCTCATTGACTCTATAATATTTTTGTAACTTGCACCAACTTTTTTTTTTTTGCTTTCTTTAGAGGGTTTGTGCAACACTGTTTTGACAACATCCCACTCTCTTCAGAGATTGAACTGACAGTCTCTAAGATGGCTGTAGGTCATTTAACCAGATCAGGAATTAAGATGTTTTAAAACAATAGTGAGTTGCAAAAGTCACTCCTTAAGATATTTGATGAGCTTTCCTACCTCTCCTGCAGATGATGTGCCTTGATGAAATAGTGTGCTTGCTGAAAGAAATGATGGTTTCAGATGTGTAAATTACACAAGAGAGGTTTGCAAGGCCATCACGCCTGACCTAACTGAATTGTTTCCTGCAGAGGACACAAGCCTTTGGAAGGGCACTTCATGGGCATGGAGGACCTTCCCAAACAGGGGCCCAGGCAGCATACTTGAAAAGTGATTAAAGAAGGTTTCTTTTGTAAGTTACCTTCAAGAAGGAAAAGGAAATGCCTGGCTTATGAACCCAAATAAATGGGCTAACCAGAAATCAGAACTTAAAGCAGAAAAGGAAAAGCAAGGAGTTTGAGCAAGTCAAGAAGAGATGAGTCTGGGATAAACTGGCACTTTCAGGGTGTCCAAGGCGTGTGGCTAACACCCAGTGGAGGGAATGACCAGCTAGCTCAACTGGTAAGGCTGTTGTCAAGTTTCAGTAGAGCCTCCTAGGTGCTGAAGCACGGGAAACCTGGGCAAGTATCATCTGTGTTAGACAGACAGGGTAATAAACAATGAAGGCAAAGGCACAGATGTGGAAACATCTCCTGAGTCGCACGAAATTGTCAAACTATTCCCAATTTCACTCTCCTAAGTGTTCACATAGGAATGCTGATGTGTGGGCTGGAGTTCCCAGGAATGTCATCTTTTCCTGAGGTGTGCTCAGTGGATCCTGGCCAGGAGGTCTGCTCCACAGAGCTTGGAGCCGATGATACACTTTCCCGTGTGTCTGCAAAGCAGTGGTGACTTCTGTCTTATATTTATACAACCAACAGGAATAACTATTTTAGAGTAAACAGGCAAAGAAGGGAGCTGAGGGTAGTAATTTTGTAGCCTGCTCTGTAATTTAGTCTGGTATTCTTTGCTGAAGGAGAAAATAGTTCCTATGTTAAAAGACAGTGGAGGATGAGAGAAGGAAGGATCAAACAATTTGGGCCCCAGTCCTAACATTTCCAATGTTGTGGGAAGGGCGGGAAAATATCGACTTCCCCCACTTCCATTTTAATATCATAGAAAACCAATGGTTATTTGTGGAGATGACAGGCACATAGATTAAGATATAGATTAGATGGATGGGTAGAGAGAAAGATAAGTGGAGAGAAGAGAGAAGGGAGACCGAGAAAGAGAGAGATTGAGAGAGAGATGGTGGTAGGGTGAGCAGTGCAGTAATTACATGAGAGGAAACATGACTATTCATCAAGAGCATGAACTCTGAAGCCAGACACTGCCTAAGATTAAGTTGCAGCTACCACTGACTAGTAGGTGACATTGGGCAGGTTATGAAACCTCTCTATGTCCCAGTGTTCCCATCTGTAAAGTGGGTTAGTAAGAGTACATATTTCGTGGGGCCTGGCAAAGAGTAAGTGGAAAAAAAGTTATCTATTATTTTATTCTTATTAGTATAACTTCCCAGGATATTACAAGAAAACAGGTAAGAATTCTCTGTCCCAGCCTGAGGTAGTCAGAGAGAATCACCCCCAAGGCCAGGGGTGGTGGTGACCTGAAATGAGTCTTACCTGATAAACTGGAATTAGCAAGTGAGGAGGGAGATGGCATATATATTCTAGGCAGAGGAGAGGGGTTTGTGGATGAGAAACAGAGTGCTTGTAAAGAAGTAAAGAAGGCTTTCAAGTGATTTAGGGGGAGAGAAAGAGAGAAAGAGAATTTTTTGAATCCTAATTATTTCCATGTTTCAAAAAGAAGCACATATATGGAAGTCATGATTTTTTCAGTCCACCGAAAATGGGTACAAGGAGATTCAAGAACATCTTGTCTCCCCAGGGCTCTATAGACCACAGTTTGGAAATCACTGTTGGTGTGTGCTGTATCTTAGACCTTGGCCCGACTTCCCTTCAACAGCAGCATCTAGAAGGAGAGTCACTGAAGGTTTTCAAACAGAGGAACTATGATGGAAATGACTCTTTCACATCTATTTCGACCTCTTGCCTTTATGTATAGTAGGGAAATTAAAAAAACTACATTTCCCAGACTCCCTTGCAGCTGTGTAATTTAAGTTCCACCAATCAGATGTGGTCATGTTAGACAAATGTTAGGGCTCATTTAAGTGGGGAAAGAGGCATGGTAGGTAGTTTCTGTTTTACAGACACAGGTTGCAACAGGTCTGGGATGATTCTGAAGCCAAGGATTCTAGCAGTGGTTTCCTGATCCCCAGATTACACCTGAGGGCGGCCAAGCTGGAGGCAGCTGCTGAGAGGGCACATGTCTGGTGTCTGCAGTATTCTGGACTCTTGGTTACCTTCCTCACAGAGGGCATCTGGGCTTCTTACGCCAAATTTCCCTCCCACACTCTTATGTAAAAATGACCACCACCTTGCCTTTAAGCTTTTAGTTTGTTTAACTTTTAAAAAGCAGTCTGGGTGCAGTGGCTCAAGCTTGTAATCCCAGTACTTTGGGAGGCTGAGGTGGGTGGATCACTTGAAGACAGGAGTTCCAGAACAGCCTGGGCAACAAAGTGAGAATTCGTCTCCATAAAAATAAAATTAAAAGAGCCCAGGAGGTCAAGGCTACAGTTAGCTGTGATCCGTGCCACTGCATTCCAGCCTGGGTGACACAGTGAGACCCTGTCTCAAAAAAAAGAAAAAGGCATATATGCAAAAAGAGTTTGCCTCCCTAGATGTTTTGCCACAAAATGATGCCACTTTGCCGGGGATGGTATAGCCCTGGGGTCGGGGGAACTGCTGATACAGCAGGCCAAATGGTCTAGGCAAACGAACTGAAATTTATAAAGGAAGCAAGCTGAGAGAGGAGTTAGATGTCCTCTGAAGTGGAAAGAATTCTTCAGGATTCTGAACCAAGCATTTATAGAAAAGTGAGATAGAGAGTGAACTGGCCGGGTGCAGTGGCTCATGCCTGTAATCCCAACACTTTAGGAAGCCGAGGTGGGCTGATCACTTGAGGCCAGGAGTTCAAGACCAGCCTAGACAACATGATGAAACCCTGTCTCTACTAAAAATACAAAAATTAGCCAGGTGTGGTGGCACACACCTGTAATTCCAGCTACTTGGGAGGCTGAGGCACTTGAGCCTGGGAGGCAGAGGTTTCAGTGAGCTGAGATGGTTCTACTGCCTTCCAGCCTGGGTAACAGAGACTCCATCTCCGAAAAAAAAAGTGAAGTGTAGCCCTGGACTTGAGGTGGGTGGCCTATGACAGGGGTGGAAGGAGTTTCCTCTAGTCCTAGGCAGAGTCCCCATGAGCGATGTGTGGGCTGTGCCCTGTACATAGGCACCTGGCCGAAGGAACTAGTGGGATCCTTAATCCAGCCCATGCTCCCCTTGCCAACCTGTGGGCCCCAGCATGGGGCTGCATGCTCCTGGAGGAGGGGATGCCTGTAAAAATCCACATTAAAGAGTCGTAGGTACAGCCCTAATTCCAGGTGATCAGACAGAGAGGAGAGGCCCCAATGCTACCTGTGTCAATGCCTCTGACACCCAGAAGGGTATGCCCTCCCCCATCCTCAAGCCACCAAAGGACACAGATGTATGCAGAGCTGTTGGCCCAGTCCTCTCATGGCTCTACATGAGACAGCAGTTTGATCTTCTATTATAAAACCACATGGAAAGGGCAAGGTGGCATTGGCTTTGTTCTTGCTTCCTCTGCCAAGTGTTTTAATGCCATAAACTGCATGTTACAAACCCCGCAGTCATCCTTTGGACTTGGAAAGTTGCTTAGGAAAAAATAGTTCCTCTCAAGAAAGGATGTGGGGAGGGAAGGGAAGGAGGAAAAGAGGAGGAGACAAAGTCCTCTTGGAACACAAACCACTAGTTTCCCTTTGAGGGTGACTGTGTTTGATCTTTGTTCCTTGTCCAGGGAACATGTTCAACAAGTATAAAACTGGATCAAGTTGTTTATAGAAATGCTTTGAAGGTTCCAGGCCCTTCTGCTGTCATAGCAGCCTAGGCCATGTTTTCTACTGTTCTGAACCACATCCACCAAGAACAGATAACAGGTTGAACCAGAAGAAGCTGCTTGGGCACTGAGGCCTTCATTCTGCTTCATTAACCAGGCGCAACCTTCAGGAAGTGGGGCACAGAGAAGAAGCCTGTGTTGGCAACAGCCTGGCGCAGGCCTGTGCATATTGGGGCAAGAAAAACAAGCATGCACACAAGAGAATACGACAGTTAGACAGTAAGCTTTAAGGAATTTTGACCATAAATGTAAATCACCAAAATCACTTAAAGAAAAGCATCAAAGCAAAGTAAAACACCATGCTGAAATCTATTTCTTTTGTCTGTAGCAGATGCTTTGGTACCCCACTCATAATTCTCAGTATCTACCATTTCTATGCATATGAGCTCAACTTCTTTTTTTTTTTTGAGATGGAGTCTTGCTCTTGACGCCTAGCCTGGAGTGCAGTGGCACGATCTTGGCTCACTGCAACCTCTGCCTCCCAGATTCAAGCGATTCTCCTGCTTCAGTCTCCTGAGTAACTGGGATTACAGGCTCTCACCACCGCACCTGGCTAATTTTTGTATTTTTAGTAGAGACGCAGTTTCGCCATGTTGGCCAGGCTGGTCTCGAACTCCTGACCTCAGGTGATCCACCCACCTCGGCCTCCAAAAGTGCTGGGATTACAGGCATGAGCCACTGCACCCAGCCATGGGCCTAACTTCTAAAGTCAGCTACTATTATTCTTTGTCCTGAGACTATCTCTGAACACCAGAGGAACTCTCAAACAATGCTCTTGCTTTTCAGGTGGGGTTCTAAGGTATTTCTTTATAGCATGAAAGAACAGCCTAACACAGAACCCAAACTAAAACATCCTCCAATCTTCATAAATTTTATTAAAATTCGCCTTTTCCCTTATATGACAAGTATAATTTTCTTCTAACCTGTTCACTCTAAAAGTCGCCACAAAGCTGGGTTAGCTCCTCCATCCAAACAAACAATGAGTTTGATATAAGGCATATCTAAGTTTTAAAAAATCCTCGTGATTCTAAGGAACTTTTCTAATTCTTTGGTAGATTGGAATTTATTATATTACTTACTTGTCCTGATATCTGAATGATGACTGTGTCTCGACATTGTACTATCTGTTATGTTATATGAATAGGGCCATATTTTAAATATTTTAGGGGAATTTAGAACTCAAACTAATTCCCTTGTGACATCTTTTATAAAGCAAGCTCACATTTATAAATTTTCTTTTTTTTCCCTTCAAATGAACTATATCCACCTTGATATTTCATTGTTAAGTCTTAAATTTGAGTTGAATACTATGCCTTGTGTCTAATTTCAGCTACTCAGGAGGCTGGGTCTGGAGGAGAGCTTGAGGCCAGGAGTTCAAGACCAGCCTGAGGAACAAAGTGAGACCACATCTCTGAAAAAATAAATAATTAAAATCTAAGTGTAATTTTGTATCTGTCAATCAGCCTCTTCATAGCCCTACTCCCCTCTCTTCCTGACCCCTAATAACCATGGTTCTGTTCTCTATTTCTATGAACTCAACTTAAACATTTTTTAAAATTGTTTTTTATGTTAAAGATGGGGTCTCGCTACATTGCCTGGGAGGGAGCAGTGTCTATTCACAAGCGTGATCATAGTGTACTGCGACCTCAAACTCCTGGACTCAGATGATCTTCCTGCCTCCGTCTCCTGGGTAGCTAGGATTACAGGAAGCTACCACTGCACCAGGCTCAACTTTTTAAGCTTCAATATATGAGTGCGAACATGCGGTATTTGTCTTTCTGTTTCTGACATTTCATTTAACCTAATTTCTTCCAGGCTCATCACTTGCTGCAATGACAGGATTTCATTCTTTTTTATGGCTGAATAATATTCTATTGTGTATATGCCACATTTTCTTTATGCATTCACTCACTGCTGAGCACTTAGGCTGTTTCCTCAGCTTGACTATTGTGAATGGTGCTGCAGTGAACCTGGGGGTGCAGATATCTCTTTGATATACTTATTTCCTTCCTCTTGGATACTCTCAAAATGCTATTTCTCATTGTGACATTTAGCCTATTGCCAACGATCTAGTACAAAACTATCTGAAATACAATATTGACGGCATACAGCCTGCAGGAAATTAGTTTTGTTCCCAAACATCAGAACTACCACAATATTTCTTTTTCTGTCATTAATTTGTTGAGGGATGCCAGATAAATCCCTCGGACTCTGCAGTCTTCAGTTTTTCCCATGTATTGAACGATAAATTAGTATTTGAAGTTATATAAAGCAAAGAAAGAATAGGACTATATTAATTTCTTAGAAGCAAAATGTTGGGGCTTATTTCAGTATAAAAGCAATGTATGCATAGAGAAAAGTGTAGAAGCATTCAGAAAAGCAAAAGAAAGAGCAGAAAAGCACCTATATTTCTACTGCATAAAAAACTTAGCATTACGTTTTCATTTTTCTTCCAATCCTCATGATGTGTACAGGCTTTGCATTTTCATTATCGTCACGACATAAAAACATTCTGTTATTATTTCTTGTTGGATGTCATCATCTTAATAGAAATATGAAAGGCCAATGAGCAGATACGCCATAGTTCACATATTGAGTTTCCTATATTCAGACACTTTCCCCTATTATTTGCTATTATAAGTCATACCCATCAGAGTTTAGTTCACATTATAGGATGTTTCCCCATTGTTCTTTCCCAACAATTGTTAATCCTCATTCATGATGGATAGATCCCACACTCTCCATCATGAATAGATAATGGATTTCTATTACTGTCTTCCACACATATTGGAGTACTGAGTGCTTGCTCTGTGGTAGGCACTTGAGAGGGCCAAAGATGAATAAGATGCAGCACCTGTCTGTAAGAAGTTCGCAATTTGAAAAGGGAACACAGATCTGTAATCTACAAACAACAGCAACCCAGTAAGAGAGGTCTACACAGGGTATTATGAAAGCAGAGGAGCAAGTCTGTGACTCTAGCTAAAGAAAAGTTTTAGAAGCATAGGAGTAAGAATTTTCCAGACAGATGGCACAGATACAAGAAATAAGAAAATAAATCAGAATAATGTGATGGCGATGGGAAGAAGGTGACCACAGTAGACATGGTGGCCAGGGAAGGCCTCTCTGGAGAGGTGACATTTGAATTTAGACCTGAATGACAAGAAGTTTCCAGCCATTTAAGGACCTAGTTCCAAGAATGTTTATGGCAGAGGAACAGCAAGTACCAAGGAGACTTGAGTGATCTTGGCTTGTTCAAGAGACAGTGGTGGGAATGACATGAGTGAAAGGGCGATTAGTAGAGCTGACCTCAGGGAATGGGAGAAGAAGGTAAAGTGGGTGGAATGAAAGGATTGCAGGGCAGATTTGAGAGCTCAGCTGACGTTAAAGTACATGAATCAGGAATGGCACCAGTTTATAATGTATAAGCTTCCCTGGCTAGGGGAGGGAGAGCATTAGGAAAAATATCTAACACTTGCGAGGCTTAAAACTGAGAAGAAAGTTTGCTAGGTCCAGCAAACCACCATGGCACAGGTATACCTATGTAATAAACCTGCACGTTCTGCACAGGTATCCTGGAGCTTAAAGTAAAAGAAAAAAGGAAAAAAGTAGAAGGTGAGAAGATTGGGAAGAGGTGGGTGTGACAAACAGGTAGAAAACTGAGGACTGTGGAATTGAAGACCTTAGAGCAGATGTCATAGAAACAAGGTAGAGGGAAAGCTGTAAGGACAAAGGGTTGGACCCTGAAAGTAGAATAGTGGGATTTAAGAAAGCAGAGTTCCAACAGCTTTGGGTGATGTCAAGGTCCATGGCTAAGGTGAAACTGAAGTGATGGTTAAAGAGAAAAATCAGAGGTTGGGCATGGTGGCTCATGCCTGTAATCCCAATACGTTGGGAGGCCGAGACAGATGGATCACCTGAGATCAGGACTTCAGGACCAGCCCCGGCAACATGGTGAAACCCCATCGCTACTAAAAATACAAAAATTAGCCGGGTGTGGTGGTGGGCGCCTAGCTACTCGGGAGGCTGAGGGAGTAGAATCACTTCAACCTGGGAGGCAGAGGTTGCAGTGAGCTGAGATCATGCCACTGAACTCCAGCCTGGGTGATAGAGTGCAATTCTGTCAAAAAAAGAAAGAGAGAGATAGAGAAAGAAGAAAGAAAAAGAGGAAATCAGAGATAGGTGGTGGAAGATCGGGTGTTACACCTTCAACAAATTAAAACCTTTTGTGCTTCAAAGGACAACATTGACAAAGCAAAAAGACAACGCACAGGATGAGAGAAAATATCTGCAAATTATTTATCTGTTAAGGGATATGTATCCAGAATATATGAACAACTCTTATAACTCAATAATAAAAAGATAAACAACCCAATTAAAAATGGGCAAAGAATCTGCATAGACATTTCTAAACAGGAGATGAGCAAAAGGACAATACGCACATGAAAAGATGCTCGGCATGCTAGCCATCAAGGAAATGCAAATAAAAGGCACAGTGAGATACCACTTCGTACCCACTAGAATGACTATAATCCAAAGACAAATAAACGATTGTTGGTGAGGATGTGGGGAAATTGGAACCTTTCTTCCCTGGTGAGGGGAATGTAAAATGGCAAAGCTGCTTTGCAAAATAGTTTGGCAGTTCCTCAAAATGTTAAACAGAGGTACTAAATGATTCAGGAATTCACGCCTAGCAATATACTCAAGAAAAATAAAAGCATGTGTTATCACAAAAAATTGGACACAGATGTTCATAGAAATATTACTTAATAGTCAAAAGAAGAAACAACCCAAATGTCCATCAACTGATGAATGAGTAAGCAAAATACAGTATATCCATACACTGCTAGAACATGAACGTCTCTTAAAAACACCATGCTAAGTGAATCAAGACAGTCACAAAAGACTACATATTATATGATAAATGATTCTATTTCTATGAAATGTCGAGAATATGCAAATCTATAGAGTTGGAAATTAGAGTAGTGGTTGTTGAAAGTAGATTAGGGATTGGGGATAATGGGGAGTGGCCAGCATTTTCTTAATGAAATAAAATACAATAGAGTAGAAAAAAAACAGCTTCACATCTGAACTCAGGTGCCATTTCCTCAGGAAGTCTTCCCTAACTAGGTCAAATTCCCTAGTTGGTACCTCTCCTTTGTAGCACTCAGCACAGTGAAAATTTTGAATGTATTTGCATGATAGTTGGATGAGTGTTAGGATCCCAGAATGTGATTATAAATCCATTACACCTCCAGCACCTAGCATAGTGCGGGACACATAGCAAATGATTTGTAAATATCTGTTGAAGGAAGCTGGTGAGTCAGGAGCCACCATTCTAGATGAAAAGAACAAAGAAACCTAGAGCAAAAGGAATAAAATGCAGGAGTGTAGGTGCAGTCTCTAAAAATAAAGGTCTTTAAGACAGTGTTTTTCAGACCGGGGGCCGCAACACATTAGTGAGTTGTGAAAGTGATTTACTAAATTTTGTTCTGCCTTTTTTTTTTTTTTTAAAGATGCTCTGTTGCCCAGGCTGGAGTGCAGTGGCACAATCTTGGCTCACTGCAACCTCCACCTCCTGGGTTCAAGCAATTCTCCTGCCTCAGCCTCCCGAGTAGCTGGGATTACAGGTGTGTGCCACCACACCTGGCCAATTTTTTATATTTTTGGTAGAGATGGGTTTTCACCATGTTGGCCAGGCTAATCTCGAACTCCTAACCTCAAGTGATCCACCCACCTCAGCCTTCCAAAGTGCTAGGATTACAGGCGTGAGCCACCATGCCCAGCTTTCTTTTCTCTTTTATCTTTTCTTCCCTCCCTCCCCCCTCCCTTTCTCCCTCTCTCTCTCCTTCCTTCCTTCCTTCCTTCCTTCCTTCCTTCCTTCCTTCCTTCCTTCCTTCCTTCCTTTTAAAAGAAATGGTCTCTCTGTTGCCCAGGCTGGAGTGCAGTGGTGTGATCATAGCTCACTGCAGCCTTGAACTCCTCCTGGGCTCAAGGGATCCTCCTGCCTCAGCCTCCTGAGTGGCCAAGACCACAGGCATGTGCCACCACACCTGGCTTTTTTTTTTTTTTTTTTTTTGTAGAGACAGGGTCTCCCTATGTGGCCCAGGATGGTTTTGAACTCTTGGCCTCAAGTGATCCTCCCACCTCTGCTTCCCAAAGCCCTAGGATTACAGCGGTGAGCCACTATGCCCAGCGTTGGCCTGCATTTTTAAAAGAAATAGAATGGAATGGAATGGAATGGAACACAGTAGAAAATATCAGTGTATTGCACATAGCAAGAGAAAAATTTTCATGATTTTTGTTAAATTATATACATACATATGTATATGCATATTATGCCATGATTTTACTGTGGGTTTCAATAAAAAAATGGAGACATTCCTGTATCATATCAAACATTTATGACTATACTGTAATTCTTTTCTGAAGGATTGATCATTCTATTGTATTTAGAATGACAGACTGTGAATATAAGACTTTTGATAGTTTGTGGTAGCATAGCATTTCTTTCTTTTTGGAGACAGGGTCTCGCTCTGTCACCCAGACTGTAGTGCAGTGGTGTGATCTTGGCTCACTGCAACCTCCGTCTCCCAGGTACAAGCGATTCTCCTGCCTCAGCGTCCGGAGTAGCTAGGATTACAAGCATGTGCCACCACATCTGGCTAATTTTTGTATTTTTAGTAGAGACGGGGTTGTGTCATGCTGTCCGGGCTAGTTTCGAACATTTGACCTCAGGTGATCTGCCCACATCAGCCTCCCAAACTGTTGGGATTGCAGGCATTTAAGTACAAATGAAACATTAATTTAACTTCTCGGTAATAAATTAAACATTAATTGAATTTCTTAAGTACAAATAAAGGTTAATTTCATTTCTTAAGAACAAATTAAACAATGCTTCTGGTCTCTATTAAAATGCTTTTTAGCCTTTAAAATATATCAACAATTATGCTTACTTTTAATCATTTATGATTAAGGAACCTGGGAAGCCAGTGTTTAATTGTGTGAAAAAATACACGCCTTTAATTTGATTTCTTTTACTGTGAGTTACTTCAAAACAGTTTAATTCTAAGATTGCTTGCAGTGTGGCAGCACATCAACAGTGTTTAACGGTTCTTTTATTTGGCAAGTATGTATGGTGGGAAACACAGGGGCTCTGGAGCCAGTAAGGTCTACAGGGAATCTTGATTCTGGCCTAGCAGCTGTCAGACATTTGGCAAATTTGTTTATTGGGGTCTCAGCTTACTTGTCTGGAAAATGGAGAAAATAATATCATGTGGAACCTTATAAAATTGCCATGTGAAGAGTCAAAAATGGTCAAATATCAGCAATTTCATATGGTTGAACCTAATAATTACTTTACAGGATGGTTATGAGGATCAAACAAGATGATATTTGTTTAGCGTCTGGCATAATGCTTCTTAAATGTTGTGTCCCCTTTGATAAAGGTGAAAAATATTCGTGTCAATGTTTAATTTTCTCTTCTAAACTGGTAGCATATACATTGGTCCACTGCACATCACTTTCTTTATATCTTGCCTTGTTCCAGAAAGGATCTAAGAAAACTCTTTTGTGCATAATTGGTGCTAACTAAATATCTGAATACGGGTGAGTTTAATGCTTCTATTTAGTTTTGGCTCCTTTTTTATTTATGAGCCATAATTTGCTAATCTTAGTAGAATGTGATCAAACACAGGGGAGTCCAATTTGGACTCATCTTTTCCAAAAGAGTTTGTAAAAATGTCTTCTTTTATGCTTCTAAACCAAGTTATTCTTTCCTGCAAGCCAGCCTATGCAGTGGTACCTGGTAAATATTTAACGCTATGCTGTCTGGAAGGGGGCTGAGTAGGGGGTGGAGCTGATTTGTACCATTTGCCAATTCACATGAGGGTGTGAATACCTCTCATTACTGCTGATTTCAGCCTACCAACTTGACTTTGCCAAATGCAAAGACAGGAAGATATGTGTGCAATCAGCTCTTTTGGGCCAGTACCAGCCGACTCCAGCGCACCGCTGGTCCCAAGACACATGAATCCCCCACTTGAGAACAGTGCTCTATGGATTAGAACTGAGAGCATAGGTAGAGTAGTTGATTTATATTTATGTTGCTAATCAAGAATTTTTAAGAACAATTATGAAACAGTTTTGAAAAACACAGCTAAACAATACCTGCAAAATTGAACAGAAACAACAATTATCATGTTTATTGCTATCTTAGTTCTGTATGACATCTTCTTCTCGTTAAATTGCTTTTCTTGATGAGACAACCTGCAGAGCTTTGCTCTTCTTTTTTTACTTCTGGCAGCCTATTATTTTAATAACTAAAATACTAAGTAAGTATTTCCAAGAGAAAAAGTACTATGTAATTTTAGTTATTGACCCCATGTTTTTACTGACTCGGATATTGAGAAACTTCTTTTTGGTGGGACTGTAGAATCAAAGATGAATTTTTTTAAAATGCAAAGGAATATGAATCACAAATAGGGGAATTGCTGAGGATGTGGATCGTTTTATTACTTATGTGTTTTGAGATTTTTTTTTTTTTTTTTGGTGAGATGGAGTTTTTCTCTTGTTGCCCAGGCTGGAGTGCAATGGTGCGATCTTGGCTCACTGCAACCTTGGCCTCCTGGGTTCAAGCAATTCTCCTGCCTCAGCCTCCTGAGTAGCTGGGATTATAGGCGCCTGCCACCATGCCTAGCTAATTTTGTATTTTTAGTAGAGACAGGGTTTCTCCATGTTGGTCAGGCTGGTCTCAAACTCCTGAGCTCAGGCAATCTGCCTGCCTTGGCCTCCCAAAGTCCTGGGATTGCAGGTGTGAGCCACTTCGGGTGCGGTGGTTCATGCCTGTAATCCCAGCACCTTGGGAGGCTGAGGTTGGCGGATCTCTTGAGTGCAGGGGTTAGAAATCAGCCTGGGCAACATGGTGAAATCCTGTCTCTACAAGAAATACAAAAAATTAACTGGGCATGACATGCCTGCAGTTCCAGCTACCTGGGAGGCTGATGTGGGAGGATCACTTGAACCTAGGAAGTTGAGGCTGCAATGAGCCATGATCTTACCATTGCACTCCAGCCTAGGTGACACAGGGAGATCCTGTCTTAAAAAAAAAACAACAAAAAAAACCTTCAAACGATTTTTTTTTTAACTCTAAATCAGAGATTCTAAATGGGATGCAGTATTGTCTGATGTGGAGGGCATTTTAGAAATGATGGTGGCATTGTTTTTGGTTGTCACAATGATTGAGGGAGCCTATTGACATTCAAAGGGTGGAGGAGAATGATTCCAGAATTGGTAATAGTCCCATGTTCCAAATGACCATCACATTTTCTGCTGAACCTTCGTGTAGGTGAGAATAAGCACCTAATTTTCCAACATGAGTACTGTACCAACTGAAGGATGCTTTCATTTAGTTTTGACTAGAAATTTCCAATGTTCCATGGTTTCACCATGTTGGAAAGTCACAGTAACATGGGCAGAAGCACTTTTGTAATTTGAGTTGCCACTAAAGCACACTTGTGTCAGTCTACATCACAAGCTGTCACTCACAGATTAGTATGAGCATCTGACTGCTTTTTTATGTCTTCTAGTATTGCCATGCCTGAGGGTTTACATTTTAAGGTGAATGTTATTTTATTATACATTACTTTACTTTTACTTCTCCTTTCTACTAGGACATTATGTTGGTCTTTTATAATTACATGTAAGGCTAAGTGGTATTACCTATGAATTTTATCTCAGGTTAGTACAGGGGGGCTACTAACTATGTGCTTTAAAATGGATCATTAGGGCCAGGTGCGGTGACTCACGCCTGTAATCCCAACACTGTGGGAGGCTGAGGCAGGCAGATCACCTGAGGTCAGGAGTTCAAGACCAGTCTGTTCAACATGGTAAAACCCTGTCTCTACTAAAGATACAAAAAAATTAGCTGAACATGGTAGTGTGTGCCTGTAATCCCAGCTACTCAGGAGGCTGAGGCAGGAGAATTGCTTCAACCCAGGGGGAGGTTTCAGTGAGCCGAGATCGCACCACTGCACTGCACTCTCGCCTGGGCAACAGAGCCAGACTCCATCTCAAAAAAAAAAAAAAAGGATAATTAGACATGAGACCACTGAGCCAAATAATTAATTGCTTAGTATAATATGACAATACCTTTTCTGTTTCCAAGGCACCCAACATCTCAGTCCACCATCTGACATCAGAGTGGTGTATCATATTCTCTTGGCTTCAAGACTATAAAAAGATTGTTCAGCTCTGCCCTCCTCCCTACCGTCTGTGGTCTAAAGTAACAATTTTATCCATTTTCATGGTCATGATGCGTACAGGTTCATCATTTGCTCTTCAGAACATTTGGTGCCCTCTTAGAAAAGCACATAATCAGAAAGTCCAGTGCGTTGAATCTTTAAGGCAGTTATAAAATTAAGTGAACCTAAATTTCCTTGAGTTTAGAATTTTCCCCTGAGGAATTTGGAAATAAGCATTAACAAACACATCTGTTTAGTCTTATGCCATACACATTGGCAATAAACCCCCTGGTAAGAAAATAAGCAGTTGGTATTATGTGCACAATAGCAAAAAATAAATACATACTTTGAGCTGGATTAAAATATGAACCTAGAGATCATGTTGTCAACACAGTGAAAGAGAAAAAAAAATGCATCCTCAGTGAATAAACCTGTAATAAATATGCAGGGCTGGCCTTTGGCTAGATTGCAAAGTAGCTGGTATTTGCTTTCAGCACTTCCATCTTCCTTCTTGGGTGCCCTGTTCTACCCCCAGGACTCCCTATAATCACAAGCCTAGGGCCTTCAGTCAACACAGCAAACATTTTTAAGCTACTTCTGAATGCCAGGCACTGTGAGAGGCGCTATCAAATTCTTTTCTGATTTGAAGGCATCTTCCTGTCAGATGGAAAGGGGTCTGGTAAACTTTTTCTCCCTCTGTAACTCTAGAATCTCTTGAAAGCATTTGGTTGGTGCAAAAGTAATCGCACCAACTGAACTACTTTCAAATACTTTTGCACTAACCTAATAGATGGGGTATTTTTAGAGATCATGATAGCAATTATCTTGGACAAGTGGGAGTTGCTGGAAAGGGGCATGAGGGTTTCTGGGGTGCTGGTAATATGTTTCTTTTTTTTTTCTGTGGTATAAAAACACATGATAGGGGAGAGGATCCAAGATGGCCAAATAGGAATGTTCTGGAGTGCAGTTCCCAGTGAGAACGCAGAGGGTGAGTGATCACCGCATTTCCAAACGAGTTTTTACTGACCACAGACCAGGAGATTCCCGGGCAGAAAAGTGCCACAAGTTTCGAGCATGGCTTTTTCAGCCAGCACAGTGGGTTTCTGCACAAAAACTCACACAAATCTGGATGGCCCTTTCAACTGGTGTCAGGAATGCCTAGGAGACAGAGTCGCCCATTCAACTGAAAAAAAAGGGGGCTAAAACAGGGAGCCAGGTGATCTGGCTCGACAAGTCCCACCCCCACAAATACCAGCAATCTGAAATGCTCTGGATTGAGAGTTTCACAGCAAGCACAGCTGGGCCCAGGACAGTCCAGCTCTGTGGGGGGAAGGGCGCCTGCCATAACTGAGGCAGTCCACCACTACTGAGGCAGTCCACCACTACTGAGGCAGTCCACCATTATTGAGGCAGTCCACCACTACTGAGGCAGTCCACCACTACTGAGGCAGTCCGCCATTACTGAGGCAGACTGCCATTACCCAGGCAGATCTAACTATACCTCTATAAACAAAACTGCAAGGAAGTTCACATAGTAGCTGGGCAGAGCCCATGGCAGCTCAGCGACGCCTCTGCTGGCAGACTGTGACTAGGCTACCTCCTTGCTGGGCAGGGCATCTCTGAAAAAAGGCAGCAGCACGTTAGGAACATATAAATAGAGCCCCACCTTCCCAGGACAGTGCACCTGGGAAAAAAAGGTGGTTATGGGTTCCGCTGTGGCAGACTTAAACGTACCTGCCCAGCAGCTCTTACTGAAGCAATGGAGCTCACAGCTCAGCACTTGAGCTCCTGTAAGTGACAGACTGTCTCCTCAGGCAGCTCCCTGACCCCAGTATATCCAAAGAGACACCTCATAAAGGAGAGCTCAGGCTGACATCTGGTGGGTATTCTTCTGGGACAAAGATAATAGAAGAAGAAACTGGCAGCCACCCTTACTGTTCTGCAGTTGCTGCAGATGATCCCCAGGCAAGCAGGGTCTGGAGTGGAACTCCAGCAGTCCTACAGCAGAGGGGCCTGACTGTTAGAAGAAAAACTAAGAACAGAAAGAATAACTTTGTTATCAACAAAAAGGATGTCCACTCAGAGACCCCATCTGAAAGTCACCAACTGCAAAGACCACAGGTAGATAAATCCACAAAGATGGGAAGAAACCAGTGC
Organism: Callithrix jacchus; assembly: GCF_049354715.1. Lineage (NCBI taxonomy): Eukaryota > Metazoa > Chordata > Mammalia > Primates > Cebidae > Callithrix > Callithrix jacchus. The sequence goes on from NC_133524.1 coordinate 25,166,149, forward strand.
AAAAAGGATGAAAACGCCTAAAACCAGAACACCTCTCCTCCTCTAAGGGATCACAACTCCTCACTAGCAAAGGGACAAAACTGGTTGGAGAATGAGTCTAATGAATTGACAGAAACAGGCTTCAGAAAGTGGGTAATAACAAACTTCTCTGAGCTAAAACAACATGTTCTAACCCAATGCAAAGAAACTAAAAACCTTGAAAAAAGGTTTGACAAAATACTAATGAGAATAAACAGCTTAGAGAAGAATATAAATGAATTGATGGAGCTGAAAAACACAACATGAGAACTTTGCCAAGCATACACAAGTTTCAGTAGCCAAATCGACCAAGCAGAAGAAAGGATATCAGAGACTGAAGATCAACTCAATGAAATAAAACAAGAAGGCAAGATTAGAGAAAAAAGAATAAAAAGAAATGAACAAAGCTACCAAGAAATACGGGATTATCATTGATAATAGACTGGATTGGAAAAATGTGGCACATATACACCATGGAATATTATGCAGCAATCAGAAATGATGAGTTTGTGTCGTTTGTAGGGACATGGATGAATCTGGAGAACGTCATCCTCAGCAAACTGACACAAGAACAGAAAATGAAACACCGCATATTCTCACTCATAGGCGGGTGATGAAAAATGAGAACACATGGACACAGAGAGGGGAGTACTAAACACTGGGGTCTATTGGGGGGAAAAGGGGAGGGCCAGTGGGAGGGGGAGGTGGGGACGGATAGCCTGGGGAGAAATGCCAAATGTGGGTGAAGGGGAGAAGGAAAGAAAAGCAAACTGCCATGTGTGTTCCTACGCAACTGTCTTGCATGCTCTGCTCATGTACCCCAAAACCTAAAATCCAATAAAAAATTAAAAAAAAAAAAAAGAAATACAGGATTATGTGAAAAGACCTAATCTATGTTTGATAGGTATACCTGAATGTGACGGAGAGAATGAATCCAAGCTGGAAAACACTCTTCAGGATATTATCAAGGAGAACTTCCCCAACCTAGCAAGGCAGGCCAACATTCAAGTCCAGGACATACAGAGAACACCACAAAGACATTCCTCAATAAGAGCAACCCCAAGGCACATAATCATCAGATTCACCAGGGTTGAAATGAAGGAAAAATTGCTAAGGGAAGCCAGAGAGAAAGGTCAGGTTACTCACAAAGGGAAGCCCATCAGACTCACAGCAGATCTCTTGGCAGAAACCCTACAATCCAGAAGAGAGTGGGGGCCAATATTCAACATCCTTAAAGAAAAGAACTTTCAACCTAGAATTTCATATCCTGCCAAACTAAGCTTCGTAAGCGAAAGAGAAAGAAAATCCTTTACAAACAAGTAATTGCTGAGAGATTTCATCACCACCAGGCCTGCCTTACAAGAGCTCCTGAAAGAAGCACTAAACATAGAAAGAACAACCAGTATCCACCACTCCAAAAACGTACCAAATGGTAAAGACCCTCAGCATAATGAAGAAACTGCATCAACTAATGGGCAAAACAACCAGCTAGCATCAAAATGGCAGGATCAAATTCACACATAACAATATTAACCTTAAATGTAAATGGGCTGAATGTCCCAATCAAAAGACACACACTGGCAAATTGGATAAAAAGCAAAACCCATTGGTGTGCTGCATCCAGGAAACCCATCTCGCATGCAAGGGCACACATAGACTCAAGATAAAGAGATGGAGGAAGATTTACCAATCAAATGGAGAGCAAAAAAAAGCAGGAGTTGCAATCCTAGTCTCTGATAAAATAGACTTTAAGCCAACAGAGATCAAGAGAGACAAAGAAGGGAATTACATAATGGTAAAAGGATCAATGCAACAAGAAGAACTAATGATCCTAAATATATACACACCCAATACAGGAGCACCCAGATACATAAAGCAAGTTCTTAATGACCTGCAAAGAGACTTAGACTCCCACAAAATAATAGTGGGAGACTTTAACACTCCACTGTTAGTATTAGACAGATCAACGAGATAGAAAATTAACAAGGATATCCAGGACTTGAACTCAGATCTGGACCAAGTAAACCTAATAGACATCTACAGAACTCTCCACCCCAAATCCACAGAATATGCATTCTTCTCAGTACCACGTCTCACCTACTCTAAAACTGATCACATAATTGGAAGTAAATCACTCCTCAGCAAATGCAAAAGAACAGAAATCATAACAAACAGTCTCTCAGACCACACGGCAATCAAACTAGAACTCAGGATTAAAAAACTAAATCAGAACCACACAACTTCATGGAAACTGAACAACTGACTCTTGAATGTCAACTGGATAAACAATGAAGGCAGAAATAAAGATGTTCTTCAAAACCACCAAAAACGAAGACACAACATACCAGAATCTCTGGGACACATTTAAAGCAGTGTCTAGAAGAAAATTTATAACAATAAATGCCCACATGAAAAGCAAGGAAAGATCTAAAATCGACACCCTATCATCAAAATTGAAAGAGCTAGAGGAGCAAGATAAAAAAAAACTCAAAAGCTAGCAGAAGACAAGAAATAACTAAGATCAGAGAAGAGCTGAAGGAGATAGAGACACAAGAAACTCTTCAAAAAATCAATAAATCTAGGAGCTGGACAAAAACCGCATGATTATCTTAAGAGATGCAGAGAAAGCCTTCAACAAAATTCAACAGCCCTTTATGCTAAAAGCTCTCAATAAACTAGATATCGACGGAACGTATCTCAAAGTAATAAAATCTATTTACAACAAACCCATGGCCAATAGCATACTGAATGGGCAAAGACTGGAAGCATTCCCTTTGAAATCCAGCACTAGACAAGGCACTAGACTCTCACCACTTCTATTCAATATAGTATTGGAAGTTCTAGCCAGAGCAATCAGGCAAGAAAAAGAAATAAAGGGTATTCAATTAGGAAAGGAGGAAGTCAAATTGTCTCTATTTGCAGAAGACATGATTGTATATTTAGAAGACCCCATCGTCTCAGCCCAAAATCTCCTGAAAATGATAAGCAACTTCAGCAAAGTCTCAGGATACAAAATCAATGTGCAGAAATCACAAGTATTCCTATATACCAATAACAGACTTAGAGAGAGCCAAATCAAGAAGGAACTGCCATTCACAATTGCTTCAAAAAGAATAAAACACCTAGGAATACAACTAACAAAGGACCTCTTCAAGGAGAACTACAAACCAGTACTCAAGCAAATAAGAAAGGACACAAACAGATGGAAAAACATTCCATGCTCATGGTTAGAAAGAATCAATATTGTGAAAATGGCCATACTGCCCTAAGTAATTTATAGATTCAATGTTATCCCCATCAAGTTACCTATGACCCTCTTCACAGAACTGGGATAAAACACTTTAAACTTTATATGGAACCAAAAGAGAGTCCGCATAGCCAAGTCAATTCTAAGCAAAAAGAACAAAGCTGGAAGCATCACACTACCTGACTTCAAACTATACTACAAGGCTACAGTAATCAAAACAGCATGGTACTGGTACCAAAACAGAGATATAGATCAATGGAACAGAGCAGAGGCATCAGAGGCAACGTCACACATCTACAACCATCTGATCTTTGACAAACCTGACAAAAACAAGCAATGGGGAAAAAAATTCCCTTTTTAATAAATTGTGTTGGGAAAACTGGCTAGCCATGTGCAGAAAGCTGAAACTGGACCCCTTCCTGACACCTTACACTAAAATCAACTCTAGATGGATTAAAGACTTAAACAAAAGACTTAATACCATAAAAATACCATAGAAGAAAACTTAGGCAAAACCATTCAGGACATAGGCATAGGCAAGGACTTCATGACTAAAATACCAAAAGCATTGGCAACAAAAGCCAAGATAGACAAATGGGATCTAATTAAACTCCAGAGCTTCTGTACAGTAAAAGAAACACTCATTAGAGTGAACTGGCAACCAAAAGAATGCGAAAAAAGTTTTGTAGTCTACCCATTGCCCAAAAGTGGGTGAAGGACATGAACAGACATTTTTCAAAGAAGACATGAGGCCAGCAAACATATGAAAAAATGCTCATCGTCACTGGTCATTAGAAAAATGCAAATCAAAACCACATTGAGATACCATCTCATGCCAGTTAGAATGGTGATCATTAAAAAATCTGAAGACAACAGATGCTGGAGAGGATGTGGAGAAATAGGAACACTTTTACACTGTTGGTCGGAGTGTAAATTAGTTCAACCATTGTGGAAGACAGTGTGGCAATTCCTCAGGGACCTAGAAATAGAAATTCCATTTGACCCAGCAATCCCATTACTGGGTATATATCCAAAGGATTATAAAGTGTTCTGTTATAAAGACACATGCACACGTATGTTCATAGCAGCACTGTTTACAATAGCAAAGACCTGGAACCAACCCAAATGGACATCGATGATAGACTAGACAGGGAAAATGTGACACATGTACACCATGGAATACTATGCAGCCATCAAAACCGATGAGTTAGTTTCCTTTGTTGGGACATGAATGAATCTGGAAACCATCATTCTTAGCAAACTGACACAAGAACAGAAAATCAAGCACTGCTTGTTCTCACTCATAGGCAGGTGTCGAACAATGAGAACATATGGACACAGGGAGGGTAGCATCACACACTGAGGTTTGTTGGGAGGAAATAGGGGAGGGACAGCAGGGGTAGGGAGGTTGGGGAGGGATAGCATAGGGAGAAATGCCAGATACAGGTGACGAGGGGATGGATGCAGCAAACCACATTTCCATGTATGTACCTATGCAACAATCCTGCATGTTCTGTACATGTACCCCAGAACCTAAAGTGCAATTATATCTATATATATCTATATCTATGTGTATCTATATATCTATATCTATATCTATATCTATATCTATATCTATATCTATATCTATATACACATAATATAACATTTACCATCCTAACCATTTTTAAATGGACAATTCAGTAGTGTTAAGTATATTCACATTGTGGTAAAGCAGATGTCCAGAATTTTTTCTTCAAAACCTGAAACTTTATACCCATTAGACAACAACTCCCCTTTGCCCCTTCCTCCAACTCCTGGCAACCACCCTTCTACTTTCTGTCTCTGAATTTGACTACTCTAGGTACCTCACATAAGTAGAATCACATACTATTCATCCCTTTGTGTCTGGCCTCTTTCACTTAGCCTAAACAAGTTTTCTCCATGTTGTAACATGTGACAAGATTTCCTTTCTAATATATTTCTTTTTTTTTTTTGATGGAGTCTCATTCTGTTGTCCAGGCTTGGGTCACTGCAACCTCCACCTCCCAGGTTCAAGCAATTCTCCTGTCTTAGCTTCCTGAATAGCTGAGATAGGTGTGCTCCACCACAACTGGCTAATTATTGTATTTTTAGTAGAGACAGGGTTTTGTCACGTTGTCCCGGCTAGTCCTGAACATTTGACCTCAGGCGATCTGCCCATCTCAGCCTCCCAAAGTGTTGAGATTACAGGTGTGAGCCACCACGCCCAGCCTCTAATGTTGTATTTCTCGATCTGGGTGCTGGCTACATAGGATGTCTAGTTTGGGAAAATTCATCCAGCTGTGCCTATTTTAATTCAACACATTTCTGTATGCATGTTACACTTTTAAAAGCATTTACTTAAAGTAGATGGAGATAAAATGTTTAAATCATTTCTAGTAAGGTATTTGATATAGTTTGGATGTTGTCCCCTCCAAATCTCATGTTGAAATATAATCCCCAGTGTTGGAGGTGGAACCTGGTGGGAGGTGATTGGATCCTGGGGGCAGTTCCCTCATGGCTTGGTGCTGTAATCACAATAGTAAGTTCCTGAGAGATCTGGTTATTTAAAAGTGACACCTCCCCCCACTCTCCTCCCTCTTGCTCTGGCTCTCACCATGTGACTTGTCTGCTCCCCTTTGCCTTCCTCCTCGAGTGAAAGCTCCCTGAGGCCTCCCCAGAAGCCAAGCAGATGCTGGCACCATGCTTGTATAGCCTTTAGAACCATAAGCCCTCTTTTCTTTATAAAATACCCAGTCTCAGGTATTTCTTATAGCAACACCAGAATGGCCTAACACAGTATTAGTAACTTACTATGTTAATGTTTTCCAGTGGTGTTTTGGAAGTACCAGTTAGAAAAGGCAGTGCTTAACTCATAGTATTTGCTGAGGGAAGAACTTCAAAAGACATGGTCTCAGACAGGCTCTCCTGAAATGTCACCCTGAGCTGTGGCTCTGAGCCCCTCTTTACAGAAGTCTGGTGCTGTTCATCACAATCCCAAATTGCAAAAAAAAAAAAAAAATACCCTCAAACAAAAGCAGAAGGTGAAGAAAAAATTGTCCTTAAAGAGGAGAACTAAATTGAGAAGAGAGCCTATTAAAATAAAATTTTAAGAGAAAGAACTGTATTAGTATGCTTTCACACCGCTAATAAAGACATCTCAGAGACTGGGAAATTTATAAAGAAAACGATGTTTAAATGGACTCAGTTCCACATGGCTGGGGAGGCCTCACAATCATGGCAGAAAGTGAGAGGCACATCTCACATGACAGCAGGCAAGAGAGATAACTTATGCAGGGAAATTCCCTCTTATAAAACCATCAGATCTTGGGAGACTTACTCACTATCATGAGAACAGCATGAGAAAGACCTGCCCCTGTAATTCAATTACCTCCTACCAGGTCTCTCCCACAACATGTGGGAATCGTAGGAGCTATAACTCAAGATGAGATTTGGGTGGGGACATAGCCAAACTATCCTTCACAAAACAAAGTTAAAAGAAGGGAATCATGTGGGGTTGCCAGATTTAGCAAAAAACAAAAAAACAGAACCATCAATCCAGGATACCCAGTGAAATTTGAGTTTTACACAACTAGCAAATACTTTTTTAGTGTAAGTATCTTTCATATAGTACATGAGGCATACTTGTACTAAAAAATTTTGTTGTTCATCTGAAATTCAAATTTCACTGGATGTCCTGCGTTTCATCTGGTAACCCTAGATACAAGGAAAGGAAGAGGAGGATGAAATCATAGGCAGTACCAAAAGTGTCTTTTCAATACAGAGAACCACCCCAAAACAAGATTCTTTGAAAAGTACATAGCCTCGAATAACAGTCCCTGCCTTAAAGAAGAGAAAGAGCTTTCCAGGAGGAATCAGTTGTATTTTGCAACTGACAAAAAAGTTAGTAGACTTTTTATTGAATGTCTTGGTGGGATCCCAGAGTTTAAACCAAATCTTGTCAAATTAACTGTTCCCTAGAGAGCTGGGTGACAGAAGCTGCCTAGGATAATGGTGTGTGGGGTGTACGAAGGCAGGACAAAGGCCTTCTGAAAGGCCTTGGAGTGACTCGCCTTGTTGTCAGTTTTCATCTGAAGAAATCGTTGATGTGTATAAATAGGGGTTGCCTTTAAAAGAACCACATCAGTACTGGTGGGGAAATCAAATTACTAAACACTCTGCCCTTCCCATTAATCAAAGCAAAAGTGTCCAAACTTCACTCAAGGTGAATGAGGGCAGTTGCCCTGGCAGAGTCAGGCTTGCCACACAATTTCTGATTCCCTTTTGATGCCCTGCAGTTAATTCTGATTCAGTAGAAGGCCTACTTAGACCGGATCAATGAAACGTCTGAAACTTGTTGCTTAAAACAATTTTAATTGCAAGTACATAATGAGGAGTAAATAATTAACAAGAAGATTCCAAATTGATGTTTTGCAAGTCCTATTTTAATGGTTTCTTTTAAAATCAGAAGCGTAGTTATGTATAGTTAAAGGCAAATGTCCTTTGAACAGTTTGGTCCTAGAAACAGGTAAACTAGATATACCTATGATCTTTTTACACCTTTAATTGCTTAGCAAGCTTTTCTTTCAAAGAGAGTTTCAAGTAAACTTTGGCCTAGCTCAGGTTGAATTATCACAAAATCTTAAAACGGTGAAGACTAAATTTACTATATGGAAGCTGTATCTATAACTGTTATCAGCTAGATATGTAGACTCATTCATATATTTTTATGGCCTTATGAAATTGTCAACAACCCTGACCTGTGTGTCTCCGGGCAATTCACGCAGCTGTCTAGGCTTCTGCTTCCTTACCTACAACACAAAAAGGTAGACCAGCTGATCACTGAGTTCCCTCCATGCTCTGAAACATCGTGTCTATATTACACTACAGGGATGTCCATCTCTCAGGGTCAGAGGACTCAGAGAAACCTACCCAGAGCTTTCCATAGAAGCAATGTTTTTCTTTTAATAAATAAAAGTAAGAAGAGTGTAGAAAAATGGGCTGGGCATGGTGGCTTACACCTGTAATCCCAGCACTTTGGGAGGCCAAGGCAGGCAGATCACCTGAGATCAGGAGTTCAAGACTAGCCTGGCCAACATGGTGAAACCCCATCTCTACTAAAAATACAAAAATTAGTCAGGCCTGGTAGTGCACACCTGTGGTCCCAGCTACTCGGGAGGCTGAGGCAGGAGAATTGCTTGAACCCAGGAGGTGGAGGTTGCAGTGAGCTGAAATTGCACCACTGCACTCCAGCCTAGGCTTCAGAGTGAGACTCTGTCTCAAAAAAAAAAAAAAAAAAAAGAAGAATGTTTTCAATTTCTTCTTGCCCCCTTGGAAAGATTTCATGGGTCAAATAATAAGGACTTAGGAAAAAAATAGAATGCTCATAAAGCAATGATCCCTAGAAGGGAGCAAGGGTTAAATGATCGAGAGTTGGTTATTGCAAGGAAAGTAGATGCCATGAGAGAAAAACACATTTGTCTTTGCTTCCACAAATATCTAGATCATGCCTCTTGGGAACAAGATTCATTCTCAGTTAGTACATTCAGTGCTGCCAGAAGTAGCATTTTCTGTTTGATTTCTGTAACTATCAGAAAAGCATGCAATCGCAGGTATAATGCAAGATGAAGCCATTCCTAGGGCTTGGTGTTTCCAGCCACCCCAACTCTGGGGTGGATGTGCAGTGGTCCATAGGTAGCACTTTGAGGATCAGGGTACCACAGTCTTAAGAGTATTCATGCCAACTAAATCAAGTATTTAAAATGCAAATTATTTGTATCATGAAACCCTGTTTGCCAAAGAAGGTGTCATGCATTTTGTGAACATTGTCCTCTAAATTACAAATATATCCAAAAAATGTTCAACCACAGCTTCTTTCTAAAATTCTTCCACCTGAGACAACTTATGACCATCCCTTCAGCCAGTTCCTTGAGAAAGTGACAGTTTGGATAGCAGACTTGAAGTTGGGAGGCTAGACAAGGAGGTCACTTCAGCTGGTTGGCTGAACCTCACTCCCTTCCTATGGCTCTGCTTCCTCATCAATGGGAAAGGAATCTGGAAGAATATCCCAAGCATATTAAGGATTGTGTATATGTGAACACTATGGAGTATATGTACACACTTGAGGGATGACTAATCAAAACAAATTTACAAGAGATTCTAGAAAAGAGCTATAGTGGTGGTCAGTACTGTAATGTATATGAGTGTGTCTGCTGTGTGATATTTTGTAGGTAAGTTCACAACTTGTTTCCAGAAACTTTGCAAAATATCCTCTGGTGCATGGGAGGCTGGGGCACAGGAGGCTGAATAATGTCTCCTTCTCCTCTATCTTTGTCTGTCTTCTGCTGCTATGGTAAAATATCTGAGACTGGGTAATTTATAACGGACAGAAATGGATTTTTCACAGTTCTGGAGCTAAGAAGTTGAAGATCAAGGTGCCAGCATCTGGTGTCTTGTGAGGACCTTCTTAGTGTGTCCACACATAGTGGAAGGTATAAGGGCCAAAAAGAAAAGGACTAAAGCTAAGTCTTCACATGGCAGAAGAGCAGAAGAGAGCAAAGCCACTCCCGAAAGTCCTTTTTATAATTACATTTATCCATTTATGAGGATGGAGCCCTCATAAATACTTCCCAAAAGGCCACATGTCCCAACGCTGTAGCATTGGTGATTAAGTTTCCAACATATGAGTTTGGGGGGACACATTCAGACTATAGCACCCTACCTTCCAAAGATGTCTACTTCCTATCCCTGGAAGCTGTGAATGTGTTACCTTAACAAGACAAAAGGGGTATTGCAGATATGATTAAAGATCTTGAGATATGGAGATTATCCTCGATTATCTGGATGGGCCCAATGTAATCACAAAGGTTCTTATAAGAGGGAGACAGAAGGGTAAGAGTGAGATAAGGAGAGTCAGAGAAGGAGGTGACTTAATGGAAGCAGAGGTTGGAGTGATACAGGGCCAGGAGCCAAGGAACACAAGCAACCTCAAGAAGCCAGAAAGGCAAAGAAGTCAGTTCTCACCTAGCGCTTCGGGAATTCAGCCATGCCTACTCCTTGATTTTAGGACTTCTCATCTTTAGAACTGTATGATAATAAATTTGTGTTGCTTTAAGCCACAGTTTGTGGTAATTTGTTACAGTAGCAATTGACAACTAATATAGGAAGACACCACAGGGTGTTTTTCAATTCAACGAGACTGGCTTGGTGACAGCCTTGGGAGTAATAACTGGGAGTATTGTTCAGAGAGTCAGCCATCAGTTGGACACTGTGCTAGGAACTGAGACCTCAGTGGTGGACAAAAAGGCATGGGCTCTGCAAATATGGAACTTACAGCTATGAGAGGAACACTGGCAGCAAACCAAAAATTGCTATTAATCACCTTCAAGTTTGCAGTGTGTTATGGAGGAGCACCGTGTGCCTGCTGTGATGGGAGTGATTAAAAGGGCACTGAGTCCGTTGGGAGGATCAGGAAAGGTTTTCCTGAGGACCTGATGCTTAAGGCAGACTCGTTAGCTATTTCAGGTCAGTGGAAATAGAAAGAGCATTTTAGTATATCCAGTATTGCTGAAGCACACAAAAATAAGAGCTAGAGTTGTATAAGAGGAGATGTGGAGATGTTAGGGTCTAGACCAGGCAGGACCTTATAGGCCATTGAAGGAGAGCGGCATGACCATATGTACATTTTTAAAGATCACGTAGGCTGTAGTGGATGAAAGAATAGGGTGGGAGGCAAGAGGAAATGTAGGGAGGCTAGGTATAAGGACATTGCCATCGTCTGATGAGAAGTAATGGTAGCCCTGGCCAGGATGGTGGTAGTTGGGATGGAAGAAAGCAGAGGATTCAAGAGATATAGAGGACACAGAATTCAGAATTCAAAGACTTGTTGCCTGAGGGGATGTAAGAGGTGATAGAGGGAGGTATTAAGAGTGATTCCCAGGTTCTTATCTTAAGCAACCTGGTTCATAAAGCCACCATTTTCTAAGAAAGGGAACAAAGCTGGAAGAGAATGATTTTGACAAGAACAGACGAGCACAATTTTAGACATGTATAGCTTGAAGAGGCTGCTAAGATGCTCAAGAGGCAATGGTTGGTAGGCATTTGGGTATGTAGGGGCAGGAGATTTAAATTTGGGAGTCAGGATTGAGATGGTAAGTGAAGCCACAGGGATAGTGGAAATTGCCTAGCAGAGAGGGGCAAGTAAAAAGAGGGTGAGGACAGAGCTCTAAGAAACTCTAAGATGAAGCAGAGAAGCAGAATTCACAAAGAGAGACCCAGCAGTGTCCAGAGAGCAGGAGGAAAACACGGAGGGCATGGAGCCACTGAATTCAAAGAAAGAGAGTTTTTCAACAAGAGAGTGACCACGAGGTCAAGAAAAATAGGACTAGATCCTATTTGTATCCCTTGGACATGAAGATCATTGGTGATCTTAGCATGAATTTGGAATGGTGGGAGAGTGGGGAACAAACCAGGAATTGTCACCTCCTCAGAGTGTTTCTGGCAGGAAAACTGCATGGTCGTGAGAAATCCAGTGCTGTTGGGGGTGGGGCTGAAATATGATTGCACTTCAAGTCACAGCTAGAAAAGATCCCCTTCCCCCACCAATAGCACACATATGTATTTACCCTTCCAGAAAGACAATGTAGTTGGTAGAAAGTACTCCAGGCCTCCTGGGTTTTAACCACATGTATTAGTCTGTTCAGGCTACCACTCACCTACTAAGTAACTTATAAACAACAGAAGTCCATGTCTCGCAGTTCTAGAGGCTAGGAATTCCAAGGTCAAGGCACCAGCAGATCCAGTATCTGGTGAGGGCCTGCTTTCTCAAACATGATGCCTTCTCACTGCATCCTTACACGGTGGAAGGGGCAAGCTAGCTCTCTGGGGCCTCTTTTATAAGGGCACCTACCCATGTCGACCTAATCACCTCCCAAAGGCCCCTTCTCGGAGCACCTTCGCCTTTGCGATTAGGGTTTTTGCATATGAATTTTGAGGGGCACAAACATTCAGATCGTAACACCACACCTCTGTGGATGCTTTGGCCAGAATCATTCTATCACTTGTTCTTCTTAGCTCTTGAGTGCTTGCTTGCTGCCATCTCCGTCTCAGGTCTTGGTTATTCTGCAACTTAAACCATGAAGTGACTCTCTCCTTCACCTTCTTCCTTTTTTCTCCTAGTGTTGGAGAGATTTTGTCTTCAGGGAGTCTGGGTTAATCAAAATTTCGTTGCGACTGCTTCTCATCCAATGAGTATGCAGCAGTTCTTCACTGGAAACATGGACAGTTCTGTGAGCAGACAAAGGACAATAGGACCTTAGTTAGGCAGGTGAGTCATGAATAGGGGAGGTTACAGGTGAGTCTTCTACCTAGGAGAAGCCAGAAAGGCCACTGGAAAAACCTACGGTTGCCCCAGATTGAAGGTTTAAATAAGGGGAAGAGAAAATTTATCTTTACTTTTTTATTGACTACTGAAATTCAGCTTATACCCAATTCAAATGGAGTTCCTTGACCATGACTATGAGGTATATATGTGAGTCCAAACTTCTCCACCCTATGAGGCAACATAGCATAAGAATGAGATGTTTCTTGGGTTATGCTGCCAAATAAAACTTATCCAAGACCAAAGTGACTTTCTCACTGAAACCAGAGCAACAACAGGAATGCTGAGAAGGAAAAAAAATGCAGTGAAAGAATGAAGCCATTTTGAGGGAAAGAAATACAAGAAGAAAAGGGTTGTACAAGGAATCACACAAAGAAAAACAGAATACAGCTCTGACTCACACAATAAACTTGCTTTGTAGGCTGGTGAAAAAATAATTGAGGTAGAGAGGAATATCAGAGTTCTGAACTTGGCTTTGAATAATGCTTTGAACACAAACATAGCTTTTATTTATAAATTTGGAGGTAGTTCTTCTTGCCCTCACTTCATTATTTCCTTGATCTTTCAGCTTTGGAAATTATTTCCTCTAGTAAAATAAAGTGATTTCTTCTTCTTTTCCTGTGAAAGTACTTGTCCTCAGCCTTCCCTCAGGATCTATTGAATAAGTTAGCACTTGAGGAACAGTAGCTGCGGGTGAGTACATTGGCACCAATAAATAATTTAGTATTGTAGTCAGAGCTCTCCTCATAGACTCATGGTGTCCCTCTTAGAGATCAGCTGCAGTCAAGCCCTCTCACTTTACATCTGAGGAACAGGGTGTTGAAAGGTAGAGCAATTTTCCCAAACCTATAGAGCTAGTTAGTGGCAGATCTAGGCCTGAAACTTCAAGGTCAGGTAGCTGCCTACACTACGCAGTCATGCTCAAATGTATGAAAACAGCAGCGGCCCCCATAATTGAAAGCTGGCTGACGCCAGGAGGGTAACATTTTCAGTCCTTACAACAAACCTGTAAAGAAGGTTCATTATTCTGATATCCCATTTTTCAGCTGAGAAAACCAAAGCTCAGAGGGTTAATAACTAACCTAAGTCAGTAGATAGCAGAACTGCCTAATCTTGTGAGATGACCAAGTAGAGTTTACCAGCGTCTAGGACTGACAGGAAACAGGCAATGGCCTGCCAGGTAGCAGGAGGAATGCCCAAAGGCCCACCCAACTAAAATGATCAACCCGATTTCTTTGCCATGGTGGTAAAAGATTGCACTTTGAGTCACTGCTAGAAAAGACCAGAGTACTGAGGGAATGAATGGGACACTGAAGAGTTATGTTTAGCTGGGCAGTGGGAAGGGAAACTGTCAGAAGAAAAGAGAACTCTTCAGGTACAGTAGGATGATACTGGTCAGGTGGAGGCAGTGTGAAGAGAGGTGGTCTCTGGAGAAAGAAGTACTAAAACAAAAGCAGACACCGCACAGCTCAGAATCGTCTACAGAATGAGCCTGGATCTTTGAGCCCCTAACTGGGCTTTGGTGTTTATGAAAGTTGATAGCATGCATTTATAAAACATGATCAGTATGCTCTGACTGTACTATTTGGGAACGGGGTCCATACTTCCATAAAATTGAATTAATAATAATTCTGGGCTTGGGTTATATATGTACATGCTTGGCCCTGTTTTAAAATGAATATATACATAAATATGTGCAGCCATGATCCCAACACCCTGTCCAAGAGTTAGCACATTTGATGAAGCTGTCTGACAATAACAAGTTTGGAAGAAGAGGATGTGGATTAACAAAACCTCTTATTTACCCATGGGAGTCGGAGTTGGTTTAATCAATTTGCATTCTCTTAATAGAGTTAGACAATAACTATAGAGTCAGAGCATACCTTTTGATCTGACTATTCTAATTCTAGGTCTACAAACTTGTCTAAAAATAATGTTCACAGCAGCACAGTTTACTGTTTGTAGTAGCAAAAAATAGATGGATAGATAAGAAAGTGAGAAAGGAGGAAAGAGGAAGGAAGAAAGGAAGGAAGGAAGGAAAGAAGGAGGGAAAGGAGGAAGGGAGGGAGGGAGAGGGAAGAAGGAGGGGAGGGGAGGAGAGGAAGCAACCTAACAGAAAAAGAAACTAGAAACAACTTAAATGCCTTTATGGCTATACATGTAACCGAAAAGGAATCTTTGTCATCTAATACTTAGTGCAAAAGCTGGTTCCAGAAGTCTTCTTATAGCACAGTACTCTTAGGAATTTTTTTTAACCATTTTACCCACTTTTATTTAGTTTTTATTTTTATTTTTTATTGTACTTTAAGTTCTGGGGTACATGTGCAGATCGTAAACAACAGAAATGAAATCATATAAGCATACATATGTGTGTGATAAAATTATTATTTTTTTAAAGCCAGAGAATGACCAAATTCAGGGCAGTACACTCAGCAGGCCAGAGGTGCTAGGGAATTGCTTTCCCTCCCCAGGAGCAACCCTCAGCCACTGACCAATGGGAGTTGGTATATGAATATCCCAGGTCCCTTGCTTCTCAGGTGAGATAAGTCTGAGATATGTGTCTATTTTGTCTCCATGAGTTCTCCAGGGGGATGAAGCTCCGGCTACCAATCATAGCTTGCATGATGACATGCATGCCTTGACTGGCTGGTTCCCCTACTCCCCTGGAAGTACTTTCTGGCATCATCTCTCAAGTAAACAACTTGGACATGGTCTGCTTTGGGGAGAAAAAAAAACTTATCTTAGATCTCAAATCATAATGGTGACACTTTCAGCTTGACACACGGAACTTTACAAATATTAATGGAAGGGCCAGTTTAAAGCATTTAACATAGATACTCACCTAGGTGCTTTCACCAAGAATTCAGTATTATATGTCATCCAGATGTTAGCTGGGGTCCTTCATGCCCTGAGGGACTAAGGTGAAAGTGTCTTGCCTTACACTCATTCAGTCATCTGCCTTTCCCCACCCTACCCTCATATCAACAGTGTGTTCTCTTAGATACCTCTGCTACCTGGCTCTTCATTTCACATAGCTGCTGCTGGGCTCTTCATAGAACACCTTCCCCCCCTCTTTTTCCTCTGGTCTTTACTTCTCCCCTCTCCCTTCCAGGATCACTCTAGGCTCCAAATTCTTCTCTCCGCAAGTCCAATCCCAAAATTATATATCCAAACCCATCAAGAAACTCCTCAAGAAAAAGAAATTATAGGACTAGGCTGGGCATGGTGGCTCACACCTGTAATCACAGCATTTTGGGATGTCGAGGAAGGTGGATCACCTGAGGCCAGGAGTTTTGAGACCAGTCTGGGCAACATGGCAAAATCCCATCTCTACAAAAAATACAAAAATTATCCGGGCATGGTAGCACACATCTGAAGTCTCAGCTACTTGGTAGGCTGAGTGGTTAGATGGCTTGAGCTCAGGAGTTTGAGGCTGCAGTGAGCTCTAGTTGCACCACTGCACTCCAGCCTGGGCAACACAGCAAGACCCTGTCTCAAAAAAAAATTATAGGACTAGCTAGCAAAGTTTTCTTCTTGCTACATCTAAAACTATAGACAAATACAGGAATCTTTCTTTCTTGAATGGGGAAAATCTTGATCTTCAACAGCACCCACTTGAAAACTCTAAGTTATGGTTACATAAAAAGGAGAGCAAGGCTACATCACTCATCACCAGTCACGTGTTTGTTAACTTGGCCTCAAGGACTAAGAAGGTGTAGTTTTATTTTTTGCAGTGAAGCTCGTCTTTGTGAAGCAACTTCATTTTTTGACAACATATTTCCTCCCATTCTTTTTTGTCATCACTTCCTCTGCTTGTATAGATCTTTAAATCATGGCTGGGAGAAAAGCCTTGGTGTCTTAGTCTGTTTAGTGTTGCTATCAAGGAATACTGGGTGATTCATGAAGAAAACAGGTTTATTTAGCTTTGCAGGCTGTACAAGAAGCATGGTACAAGCATCTGATGAGAGCCTCAAGCTTCTTCCACTCATGACAGAAGGGGAAGGGGAGCCAGGGTATGCAGAAATCACAGGGTGAGAGAGGAAGCAAGAGAGAGGGGAGGGAGATGCCAGAGTCTTTTTCATAACCAGCTCTGACAAGAATTAATAGAGTGAGAACTCACTTACCCTCCCACACTCCTGATCCAGGGAGGACATTAATCTATTAATGAGGGATCCACCCTGATATGGTTTGGCTCTGTGTCCCTACCTAAATCTCATCTTGTAGCTCTCATAATTCCATATGTTGTGGGAAGGACCTGGTAGGAGATAATTGAATCATGAGGATGGGTCTTTCCCAT
Source organism: Callithrix jacchus (assembly GCF_049354715.1). Taxonomy (NCBI): domain Eukaryota; kingdom Metazoa; phylum Chordata; class Mammalia; order Primates; family Cebidae; genus Callithrix; species Callithrix jacchus. Next base: position 25,183,090 of record NC_133524.1, read on the forward strand.
GCTGTGAAAGTGAATAAGTCTCAAGAGATCTGATGGTTTTAAAAAGTGGAGTTTCCCTGCACAAGCTCTCTCTCTGCCTGCTGCCATCCATGTAAGATGTGACTTGCACCTCCTTGACTTCTGTCATGATTGCAGGGCCTCCCCAGCCATGCAGAACTGTAAGTCCATTAAACCTCTTTCTTTTGTAAATTGCCCAGTCTCAGGTATGTCTGTATCAGCAGTGTGAAAATTGATATACACCCCTAAAACCCAAACATGTCCCACCACATCCCACCTCCAACACGAGATTTGGAGGAGACAAGCATCCAAACTACAAAACTTGGCAACTGAACAACACCCTGAACAAGGTTCCAGTATTGAATTTATGGGCTCTACCATACTTCAGTGGCTGGCCTTAGGCAGGTTGCTTAACTTTTTAGAGCCTCACCTTTCTTCATCTGTAAATGACATGAAGATTAAAAGCGGTAATTGCACCTAACACAGTCCTGGCGCGACGAAGTTCAACAACCAATGCTAGTTACCCTCCCAAATAAGTAGAAGTATAAAGGACACTCTGTCATATACCTAGCACAGCACTGTCCAGTAGAAATCTAATAGCCATGAATGTGAGCCACTGATATAACTTTACATTTTCTAGAAGGCACAGTTTTAAAAGGGTAAAAAGAAATAGATAAAATCCATTTTAACAATATATTATATTTAATCAATATATCTCAAAGGTTATTGTATTAGTCCATTCTCACGCTGCTGATAAAGACCTGAGACTGGGTAACGTATAAAGAAAAAGAGGTTTAATGGACTCATAGTTCCACATGGCTGGGGCAGCCTTGCAATCATGGTGGAAGGTGAAAGGTATATTTTACATGGCAGCAGGCAAAGGGAAAAATGAGAGCCAAGTAAAAGGGGAAACCCCTTATAAAATCATCAGATCTCATGAGACTTATTTATTACCACAAGAACAGTATGACAGAAACTGTACCCATGATTAATTGTCTCCCATGGGGTCCCTCCCACAACATCTGGGAATTATGGAATCTACAATTTAAGGTAAGATTTGGGTGGGGACACAGCCAAACCACATCAGTTATCATTTCAAGATAGAAACATTATAAACATTAGTAATGTAGCTGGATACAATGTCTCATGCCTGTAATCCCAGCTACTTGAGTAGCTTGAGTCCAGGAGTTTGAGGCAGGCCTGGGCAACATACCAAGAGCCTCATCTCTAAAAAATTATTGATGAGATAGTTTACATCCTTTTTCATACCAAGTGTTTGAAATCTGGTATGAATTTTATACATATAACATGTCTCAATTTGGACTAGCCACATTTCAACCCCATGTAGCTAGTGGTACTGCATTGGGCAGTGCAGTTCTAGCACTTCTCATGAGGATGAATCTCTATAGATTTAGAAATCTGGCATTTTCTATTCTATTCTATGTGACACTTCAAATTGTGGGAAGCATTTGGCCCCAGTCCTGTTCCTTTATTATCACTAATATTGTAGTCATTTCATGCATCAAATGTTACAAGACACAAATTATTCTTGAGCAGGAATCCCTAAATTCCTTGTGAGGAATTTTCTCTCCCCTCCCCTCCCCTCCCCTCCCTTCCTTTCTCTCTCTCTCTCTTTCTTTCCTTTTTCTTTCTTTCTCTCTTTCCTTCTTTCCTTTTTTCATTTTTGTCTTTCTCTGCCTCCCAGACCAGAGTGTAGTGGCACGATCTTGGCTCACTGCAACCTCTGCCTCCTGGGTTCAAGTGATTCTCCTGCCTCAGCCTCCCGAGTAGTTGGGATTACAGGCATGTGGCACTGCACCCAGTTAATGTTCATATTTTTGGTAGAGATGCAGTTTCACCATGTTGGTCAGACTGGTCTTGAACTTCTGGCCTCAAGTGATCCTCTCACCTCGACCTCCCAAAGTGCTGGGATTACAGGTGTGAGCCACCGCGTCTGGCCTGTTTTTCTTTTTCTCAAAACTTTAAAACCTCCAGAAAACGAGATCAAGTGGAGAGGTGGCCAAGGTGAAAACAGCTGGGGCTGACAGTAAGACCCTGGTGGCCTAGGGAAGAGGCCCTTCTGGTAGCTACACTGCCCTCCCTGATGGAAATCATAGCAACTTGGAAGCTGGTGGTGGTTGTGATGGTTGGGGGTGGAGGTAAGGGCTGTACCTTGGCAAACAGCTTGGATGAAAGAAGGCTTTACTGGATGCTGATGTAAGAAATGCCAAGTTTTCTAGATAATAGGTGGCGCCCTAGATGTCAGAGTCCACTGCAAGTAATGGTTCATGCTCAGTCAATTATGGGATTAAGTAAATATTAATAGAAACAGATAAGATCAAGTTTTGGATAAAAACAGAAGAGCGATAGATTCTGACAAGTCTTTGTATAAATAACCTTCATCTTTTGGGGTAAAGGATAACTGAATAAGGTCATTCATGTTACCTATCATTGGTTCATATTTTTAGATCACATTCCCACCCGGGGATTCTAAGGATTTTCTCAATGTCAAATCAAACCATGATATGGCTCAAGGCATTCTTTAGTGGTGTTTGTGTTGTTGGCATTTTACTGTATGTCTTTCTATACCTTTCGATAAAAAAGGTTTAGGTGATCTCTTCATAGCTAAGCTCAGTTTATTTATTTCTTTATTAGAGGCAGGGTCTCGCTCTGTCACCCAGGCTGGAGTGCAGTGACGTGATCTTGTCTTACTGCAGCCTTGATCTCCTGAGCTCAACCCATCCTCCTACCTCAGCATCCCAAGTATCTGGGACTACAGGCATAAGCCACCAGGTCTGGCTGATTTTTTTATTTTTGTTTTTTGTAGGGATGAGATTTTTGTCATGTTGCCTAGGCTGGTCATGAACTCCTGGGCTCAAGTGATCTGCCCACCTCTGCCTTCCAAAGTGCTGGGATTATAGGCATGCACCACTGTGCCCTGCCTGAAGCTCAGATTTAACACACAATTTGGTATCTTGCTTTTTCCCTCTTATTGTAATGTTTGCATTTTCCATGTTCTTATATAGACTTCATACAAATAAATGTTAAAGACAGTATAATGGTTCATTGAGTGTGTGTGACATGATTTATTTAACCATCTTCCATTATTGTTTCCCTTCTGGGTATTATAGGATCTGATTTTGTTCCATAACATTTGGGCACAAGGAACATTACCTTTCTTTATTTTAGAAAATCAAATTAAATCTGGGTTTGTATTCCCACATGCAGAGCTGGCAAGATGCCCAACAGCAGTCATTACTGGGGGCTTGTCCCCCTGTGTATGTACAGGATACTTGAAGAATGCTTGGCATGAAAGTTAGGACACTTTTTTATTTTTTATTTTGAGATGGGGTCTTGCTCTGTTTCCTAGGCTGGAGTACAGTGGTGAGATCATGGCTCACTGCAGCTTCGACCTCTCAGGCTCAGGTGATCCTCCCCACTCAGCCTCCTCAGTTGCTGGGACCACAAGTGTATGCCATCATGCCCAGTTAATTTTTGTATTTTTAGTAAAGATGGGGTTTTGCCATGTTGCCTAGGCTGGTCTTGAACTCCTGGGCTCAAGCGATCCGCTTGCCTTGGCCTCCCAAAGTGCTGCGATTACAGGTGTGAGCCACTGCTCCCAGCCCTATGATAGTTTTGACTCTAGTCATATCAATATGCTTAAGGTGGCCTAAACCATAAAACTGTACTGGCTCATGTAACTGGAACTTCAGAGAAGGCATCCAGAGAAAGGTTGGATTGATTTAATGCCCTGACAAAGTCATTGAGGACCCAGTTTCTTCTCATTTCTGCTCTGCTTTCTGCAAAGTCAGCTTCACTCTGGCCACAAAATGGTTGTCTACTAGACTCCAGGTACCACATGGTTCCTTGAGTGCACCCAGAGATGGGAATGAGGTAGGAAGAGAGAAGGAGAAAAGCAAGAGGTTGAGAGAGATGCTTCTAGAAGCTTCCTCAGAATAGCAGCAAGTTTCTTTCATAAAAGCTCCCAGGAAATGTCTCCTCCTATACCATTGGCCTAAATTGGGTCAAGTATCTATCCTTGAACCAGGAGCCAGGGCCAGCAATCAGAATTAAGCTCATTAGTTTTTAGATTGGCCCATATGTATCATGACTACAACCAACCAAGATGGGCTATTTTCCTCCCAAGGCACAAAGGCACTGCCTGGGGAAGTGAACAAAAGTGGGAGTAGTTACCAATAGAAGAAGGGATGGATTTTATAGAGATAACCAAAATGTCTTCTCTACCAACTTCTGTTTTCAGTCCTAGAAACCAAAGCACCCCATTGCACATAAGCAGCTAATGAGATCTCTAAGGCATATCAGCCCAAAGCCTAGAGCCAAAGACGCCACTGTGTTTTAGGTTGGGGAAGATAAGCGACTCCTTTTTTCTGCAATTTTAAGTGCAGCAAAATCAAAACATAGATTTAATTTCTCAATAAATTATCCTGTCACATCATCCCTGTACTTAAAATCTTTTCTGGCCAGGCACAGTGGCTCACACCAGTAATCCCAGCACTTTAGGAGGCCAAGGTAGGTGGATCACCTGAGGTCAGGAGTTCTAGACCTGTCTGGCCAACATGGTAAAACCCCATCTCTACAAATACAAAAAAAAAAAAAAAAAAAAAAAAATTAGCCAGGCACAGTGGCATGTGCCTATAACCCCAGCTATTTGGGAGGCTGAGGCATGAGAATCGCTTGAATCTGGGAGGTGGACGTTGCGGTGAACCAAGATTGCGCCACTGCACTCCAGCCTGGGCGACAGAGCTCTGTCTCAAAAAAAAAATCTTGGCTTGGTGCGGTGGCTCAAGCCTGTAATCCCAGCACTTTGGGAGGCCGAGGCGGGTCGATCACAAGGTCAAGAGAGCAAGACCATCCTGGTCAACATGGTGAAACCCCGTCTCTACTAAAAATACAAAAAATTAGCTGGGCATGGTGGCGCATGCCTGTAATCCCAGCTATTCAGGAAGCTGAGGCAGGAGAATTGCCTGAACCCAGGAGGCGGAGGTTGCGGTGAGCCGAGATCGCGCCATTGCACTCCAGTCTGGGTAACGAGCGAAACTCCATCTCAAAAAAAAAAAATATTTTCTGACCTCTTTTGGAGGAATAGAAAGGCTGAAACCCCCTAATTAGAAACAAAAGGACCAGGATCAACAGGCTTCAAGAGGGTTTGGGCCATCCAAAAGAGTTTGCTGAAAAAAGCCTACCCCATAAGTATATACAGCTATTATGTATCCATTAGAATTAAAAATAAAAACATTTTAAAAATTAAAAAATCCAGAATCTAGACATGGGAGAAAAGAGCTACTCCTTCAAATTATACACATATTTGATTAAAGATGTTAATTTAGTAAAGCTTTATTAAGTAACCCCTGATCCACTAGTTCACTTATTTTCACCATCTCACTTCCCACTCTTAAAATAGAAAGGTGCCTGGCAAATCTTGGAAGCAACAAAGACATCCTTCAGTAGGTGAATGAATAATAAACTGGGATACATCCAACATGGTGAAATATTATTTAGCCCTAAAAAGAAATGAGCTATCAAGCCATGAGAAGACACTGAGAAACTTTAAATGCATATGGCCATGTGAAAGAAGCCAGTCTGAAAAAGCCACATCCTGTAGGATTCCAACTATATGACATTCTGGAAAAGGCAAAACTAGAGACAGTGAACAGATCAGTGGTTTCCAGGGGTCAGAAGAAAGGGAGGGTTTAATAGGCAGAGCACAGAGGAATTTTAGGACAGTGAAACTATTTTGTATGATACCTGTCATTATACATTTGTCCAAACCCACAAAACGTACAACAGTAAGAGTGAATCCTAATGTAAACTATGGACTTTGGATGATAATGATGTGTTAATATGGGTTCCTTGATTGTAATAAATGTACCAGTCTGGTAGGGGATGTTGATGGTGGAAGAGGATGTGTGTGTCTCAGGGAGATATGTGGGAATTCCCTGTGTTTTCCATTCAATTTTGCTGTGAACCTAAAAATTCTTTCTTTCTTTTTGAGACAGTCTCTGTCGTCCAGGCTGGAGTGCAGTTGCATGATCTCGGTTCACTGCAACCTCCACCTCCCAGGTTTAAGCCATTCTCCTGCCTCAGCCTCCCAAGTAGCTGGGATTATAGGCACCTACCACTGCACCTTTCTAAGTTTTGTAACTTTTTAGGAGACACGAGGTTTCACGATCTTGGCCAGGATGATCTTGGCCTCCCAAAGTGCTGGCATTGCAGGCATGAGCCACCGTGCCCAGCCCTAAAAATTATGTAAAAAATAAAATCTATTTTGTTTTAAAAAGGCAGGCTGGTATTACAAGAAAGCATCGAACTGAGAGTCAGGAGACCTGGATTCAAATCCAGCCTGCCATTTACAAGCTGTATAAACTTAAACTATTTTAGCCTTTCTGTTTCTTAGCTCACTCACCTATAAAATGAGGATAATATTCATCCATCATATTCACTGTGAAGAGACAACATAAGTGCTTTCACAGAGCACACAACAGGTGCTCAAAAAACGTTAACTGAGAATCAAGAGAGAAGGAGGAAGAAAAGACAAGGAGAGCGGAATATCATACCCCAGTCAAATGGTGGCGGAGGTATTTTGTAACAACATCCACTAGTTAGTGAGATAGATCTTTTTTTTTTTTATCATCTATTCCACTCTACTTTGGATTTTGGCTGTATCATATTATGATTTAATAAAGTGTCCATTATCATTTCAATTAGAAAACTATCATTGCCTAGTTCTAATGTTCTATAGCAGCTGTTGAGAAGGAATGATTTGGGATAGGTTTGGTTGTTATTTTTGTTGGTTTTTATGTATTTAATACACATTTGTTGTGGACCTAAACAGTGACTGTTAGTTATGCTGGGCACTGGGGGTGAACCATGAGTACACTGGACTTGGTCCCAGCTCTGCCAGAGTGTAAGTCTAGTGTAGAAGACAGGGATTGATTAAATTATGACAAAGTGTTTGGAGAGTTATAGCGGGAAGCAGAGAGAATCGAGAAAACATAGGGCAAGGGGAAGAAATTGACTTTATGCTCAAGGAAGGCCTCCATTTAAGTGATGATTACACTGAGATCTGAGGCATTAGCTGGAAGGAATAGGGAGTAAGATTGGAGTGGTTAGGGTAGGACAGTGGTTTTCACACCTGAGGTGCATCAGAATTACCTGGAGATGGCTGGGCGCAGTGGCTCATGCCTGTAATCCTAGCACTTTGGGAGGCCAAGGCAGGCAGATTGCCTGAGCTCGGGAGTTTGACACCAGCCTGGCCAACATGGCGAAACCCCATCTCTACTGAAAATATAAAAATCAGCCAGGCATGGTGGCACACACCTGTAATCCCAGTTACTCAGGAGGCTCAGGCAGGAGAATCACTTGAACCTGGGAGACGGAGGTTGCAGTGAGCCAAGATCGTGCCACTGCACTCCAGCCTGGGTGACAGAGCAAGACTCTGTCTCAAAAAAAAAAAAAAAAAAGGAATTACCTGGAGGGCTTGTATATTAGTTAACTGTTGCTGCATAACAGATTATTCAGAAACTTAGCAGCTAGAAACCATAAACACTTATTACAACAAACTGTGAGGATTTCTGGGGGTAGAAGTAGTCCAGGAGCTGCTTAGCTGAGTGGTTCTGACTCAGGGTCTCTCTCAAGGTTACAATGAGGTGTCAATCAAGGCATTAGCTAGAGCTTTGTCATCTCAAGGCTCCACAGGGGGAGGATCATAGCGGGAAGAGAGAGAGAGAGAGAGAGAGAGAGAGAGAGAGAGAGAGAGAGAGAGAGAGAGAGAGAGAGAGGTGGGAAGTGGGAGACAGGTAGGGAGTCAGGGAGCATTAAAATGGTACATTTGCTATAATTCATGAACCAATATTGATATATTACTATTAAACAAATTTGGTCCAAAGTCTATACTTTATTTAGAATTCCTTAGTTTTACCTAATATCCCTTTGTTCATTTGTTTTTATAACATTTTATTCCATTTAGCTGGAATGATTGCCTATATTAACTTTATTTTTAAAATTTCTTTTCTTTCCTTTTTTTTTTTGAAACGGAGTCTCACCCTGTTGCCCAGGCTGAAGTGCAATGGCGTGATCTGAGCTCACTGCAACCTCTGCCTTCTGGATTCAAGTGATTCTCCTGTCTCAGCTTCCTGAGTTGCTGGGATTACAGGCGCCCGCCATCACACCCGGCTACTTTTTGTATTTTTAGTAGAGACGGGGTTTCACCACGTTGGCCAGGTTGGTCTCAAACTCCTGACTTCAGGTGATTCCCCCCACCTCTGCTTCCCAAAGTGCTGGATTACAGGCATGAGTCACTGCACTTGGCCTATTTTTTAAACTTCTAATTGTATTTTTAAACTTAAAAATAATAGTTGTGCATATTTATGAGGTTACAGTGATCAGATCAGGGTAATTACCATTCATCATCTTAAACATTTACCATTTCCTTGTGTTGGGAACTTCAATATTCTCCTTCTATATATTTGAAACCATACAATACATTGTTTTTAAGTATAGTCACCCTACAGTGCTATAGAACACTAGAACTTATTCCTCCTATATAGCTATAACTTTGTATCCTTTAACAAATCTCTCCCTAACCTAACATCCTTTAAAATTTGTTTAATTGACACATAATAATTGGACATATCTATGGGGTATATAGTGACGTATTGATATATACAATGTTGAGTGATCAAATCACCTCAAACATTTCTCATTACTAATATCCTTTTTTCTGTTCCAGCATCCCAACCAGGATAGTACATTATATTTAGTTGTCATATCTCCTTAGGGTCTTCTTGACTGTGACAGTTTCTCAGGCTTTCCTTATTTTGAAGGACCTTGATAGTTTTGAGAAGTACTGGTCAGGTATTTTGTAGGACCCCAGTTATTTTACAAACTAATCTCTGAAGTGAGATCTTATCACTTCTGGCCACTTTTTTTTTTTAATATAGCCTACGGCAGGCACCCTGTATTCCTAGACAGTCTCCCATCCAAGTGCTATCAAGGCCCGACCCTGCTTAGCTTCTGAGATCAGATGAGATCGGGCGCGTTCAGGGCGATATGGCCGTAGATCTGGCCACACACTTCTTTGTTAGAAGCTTTAGCTAAGTCTAACTCACACTCAAACCGAGAGGAATTAAGCTCCATCTCTTGAGGAGTATCAAAGAATTTGTGGCCATATCTTTAAAACCCCCATTGCTTGCTAAAACATAGATCTGCTTCAGTAGGGCTGCAGGGGGTCTAAGAGTTTGCATTTATCTCCCTTCCTGCCTTCCTTCTCTCTCTCTCTCTCTCTCTCTCTCTTGCATGCGTGCATTTTCTTTCCTTTTTTTTTTTGTACACCGGGTCTCACTTTGTCACCCAGGCTGGTGTGCAGTGGTGCAATCTTGGCTCACTGCAGCCTCCACCTCCTGAGCTGAAGCAATCCTCCCATCTCAGCCCCCCCCAAGTAGTTGGGACTACAGGAGTGCACTACCATGCCCTGCTAATATTTTTGTATTTTTAGTAGAGACGAGTTTTGCCATATTGCCTAGGCTGGTCTCCAACTTCTGAGCTCAAGCAACCCGTTGGCCTCTGCCTCCCAGAACGCTAGGATTAGACAGGCATGAGCCACTGCACCTGGCCCGAGTTTGCATTTCGAACAAGTTCTCACGTGATGCTGCTGCCGCAGGTCTAGGGATTTCACTTTTGAGAGCCACAGCAAGTGGGGTCTGCACAAGACCTTGGTGTGTACAAGGAGTTGAAAAGACGTCATCAAGATCTATTTATCAACACACTGGTTTCACTTCTGGACTCTGCAAGTTATCATGAAACTATTAGGTAAAAATATATGCATTGCTGTATACAAGAGGTGCAATACCTTGTATTTATATTAGATATGATTAATTTGATTTGACTGTCACAAATGCCAGGGAGAGAAATCAGGTATCTTAATCTGACACAAAAATAACTGCAACACAGTCTAGGTGACTGTAGCCTTGTTTAAGCACATTTTACATTATATCGGGTTCTTTCATATTGTTCCCAACTTCTAGAACTTTGTCACATTTTGAAGAAGCAGAAATAAAATTAGGCACACAAAAGTTTAAATAAATCAACAGAATGGATTTTAAGTAGCATTTTGTGCAGTGGAAAAGGAAGAAGTGAAACAAGTGATTTGGAAGCTCAGAAAGATCAGCCCTTTGTTGCTTAGGCTGAGAAAATCTCCCTCTCCACAAATATCCAGCTTCTTCCTGCTCACCAACAACTGTCACCAATTACTGCTCCACTTCCAGGTAGCACCTGAGAGTCACTTTGGACACCATAGGCCACTGGTCTTCTCTTCGTCCTGCCCATGCACACAACTGGATTGCTTAGTTCTTCTGGTAATACTCCTGGTTAAAGAAGTTGTTAGTATGTCTTTTTTTTATCCTTTGGTTCGATTTGAATGGAAAAGACATGGTAGTCTCCATACCACTGCCAAGATGACCAATATGTTCTTGAAAATCCAGAAGTCTAGAAGACCACTGGATGTCTTTTACCATGTATGTTACTTTTCTTTAAATTCAGAGTAGACATGCAACTATTTTATTAAGCAAAGAACTGGCTGCATAAACATCCAATGAGGGCACAAAAGCTAAATAGCTACCCACCAATAATCTCATTCAGTGAGAAACCAGTCCAAGTAAAGACCCATGGAGTGGCTTCCAGTCACATTTGTACCTTGCCTTAAAGAACGTTCTTCCCGTCCTCTTAATTATGTATGTTTATGTTTACATATTGCCAAAAAAAAAAAAAAAGCCAAGGTTTGGTGGAAATGGCTAAAGCAAGCAGTACTTTATTCATTCATAATAGGAAATAACAATTTCATATATTGAGTCCTGAGGTTTTTTTTTTTTTTTTTTAGAGGCGGGTCTGGGTATGTTGCCTAGGCAGATCTTGAACTTCTGGGCTCAAGTGATCCTCCCACCTCCGCCTGCAGAGTCGTTGGGACTATAGGTGCATGCCACCATGCCAGGCTCTCAAGTTTACTTGAGAATACCCAACACTGTGTAAGCATAGACTCCTGTCCAAAAGTGGTAGTGAATTGTGAAGCAGTCAGGGAGCTGTCCTATGGTGTTGGTGGTAGAGAAGAGGTATGAAAGAGAGTGTCGGTGAGCTTATTTGATTCTTTCCAATGGTAGTAGTGGGGCTGGGGGGCATCAAACAGAATCAGTGACCTTGCAGTTATATTGTCCAGTGACATTGGGGGTGTATGGGGGGTGTTAGTGACCCTTGATCTCACAATGGATCCCGTCCAATGGTGGTGGGGAGGGGACATGAAACGCAACCAGTGACTTATCTTGTGTGGGAAGAAGGGGCAAGGAACCAGGAAACAAGAGAATCAGGGACCTAACAATCCCGTCCAAAGGTGTTCTCTCGGGAGTGAGGTGGGGGTGGAGCTGGGGGGCCCATGTCATAAGAGTCAGTGAAATGACAATTAAGGCTGTCCAATGGTAGGAAGCGGTCAGAAAATAGAACCTGTGAGGTTTCATTAAATTCTGTCCAAAAGTGGCAGTAGTGATGGAGGGCATAAAACAGTCTAGTTAGGCTGTAAAATCTAAGTGGCAAGATGCAGTGAACATCTGGAACTGCAAGTCCTCCTCCCAGAAAAGGCGCCTGCGGTTGAGAAGGCTTTTGAGCAGCACGGAGGATCGAATTCCTGGCTCCCGGCCTCTTCCCAGTCCGCGGGCACCTCGGCTACCTTTTAGGCAGCGGAGAACCCTGTCAGGGGCGGAGCCGAAAGCGGCTACACTTGCTGGGCTGGGCTGGGCTGGGCTGGGCTGAGCCCCAAGAGCCAGGGCGGGGGGCTAGGGCGCCGCGCCGCACTCCGCAACAACATAAAAAAACGTCACAGAGGCGGTGGCGGCCAATCAGTGTAGGGCGCGCGCGGCCGCGTGCCCCTCGCGCTCCACGCAGCCCCTCGCGCGCCGCGTACGTGCAACAAAAGGCTCCGCCTAACGAGGCGGAGCTTAGGGAAGCGGCGGGCGGCCGGTGGCGGTCCGGGAGCTGCTGCTGCTTCTGCGGCGGCTGCACCGGCGGTGCCGAGGCCGAGACGGAGGCCGGGGTGCGGGCTTAGCGAACGTGCGAGGTCCTGGCGGCTCGGCTGCGCCAGCCCTTGCGGCTACTCGAGCGTCTCGGCGGGTCTGTGAGCCGCCCCGGCGAGGATGCGGCTGTTCCGGTGGCTGCTGAAGCAGCCGGTGCCCAAGCAGATCGAGCGCTACTCGCGCTTTTCGCCGTCGCCGCTCTCCATCAAACAGTTCCTGGACTTCGGTGAGTACGGGGCCAAGGGTCCCCATGGGCCCGGGGCTGCCGCCATTCGGGCTGCCACCCTGGGTCTCCGCGGCTTTGGGGTAAAGCCCGTGGGAATCGCAGGCAGGGCTAGGGGATATCCGGGGAGGGGGGGCTCTCCTGGGGTTCGGATTTCGGGGCGCGGAGGGGCAGGGCCTGGCACCCTCACACCGAGCCTGGGACTTACCGGAGACACAGAAACCGCGTCTCGTTGCAGGACCCTCATCGCTGGCGAGACTCCCCAAACCTACCATCGTTAACTTCAAATCTCCTTGACACTAAACCTCACAGCCCTTAAAACTTCAGAACGAGATGTGGGTGGCTTTTCAATGTTTTTATGTTTAGATTTTTCTTTTTTGGCTGGGTAAGAACTGTTTAGAAATACCTTGAGGTTGAATAGACTATGCAGTGGCATTTTGTTCCTTTTCTGGTCTAAAGTGTTACAGTGTGGCCAGAGTGGCAGGACTCGAACTGTTGCCTTCATAAGGTTACGTTAAAGCAATTAGAGGCCTGGACTGCACACGCGGTAGATGCTTGGGAAGAGCGGACGCGTGGGTTCCTAGCATCAGCAGGGTCTAATACAACTCTGGTTTCAGTGCCAACACCTTTCGTTTCTCTTCTCACTTGGTGTCCCACCCCATTCTTCCTGTCCGGTGGGCTGGTGGGCGGCTTTCACGGATTATCCGGGCTCCCAGCCTGCCTCAGGCCTAGCTGAGATGGGAATAGATTCCACACCTTCTGTTAACTGGATCACGTTTCCTCAGAAAACCAAGGAGCTGGTTGTGAAACACTTAAAAGTAAAACGCATGCATTGAGGTATGAGAATAGAACTCAGCATCCCTGAAGGAAAATCAAATCCAGCAGCCAAGATGTTCTACGCTCTTGAGGGGAAATAGTGGGCTATCTGTTAATGAATTTTATGTAAACGTCAAAGGTGTCAGTGATAGTGTAGTTGGCCATAAAAACTAAAGTGCAGAGTAGGTAGAACATTTGAGGAAGACCTGATATGCAAAAAGTGATCTCCATACTTTTATTATTTTTTTAAGCGAGGTTAGCAAGAGAGGAATAGGTTAAAGTTGAGACCAAATGAAAATTTTAGAAACCTCTTTGCCAGAGGATGATGATGAAAGTCAAAGTTCAATGAGATGTTGATCTTTGCATCTTAAAACTTCACTCCCAAAAGCTATTGGTAGTTTTACTTACCATCTTGAGAATTATAGAGGTTTGAGGCAGTTTCTGACTTTAGAGTTTAGAAAATGTTGCTGTTGATATAAATATAGGCAAGTTTTCCATCTTTAATTTATGGTTTAGGGAAGATTCTGAAGGTATCAGCCTTTCATTAACATAAAGTGACACAGGGTAATTCACAATAAAAGGAACAAAAGGAATCCAGAAACTCCTAGTTCCTTCCACTCTCAAAGTTTTAAGTGATAGGTCCAGTAGCTGGCCAAAATTTTGGTAAGTTAAATTTCCATAGCAGCTAGTGTCTACCCAGGGTAATAGGTATCTTGGCAAGGATGTTGAGTGAGTAGGAAAACCACAGGGGGGATAGTATTAGTATGGAAAACCTGTGGGGCCAGTATCTGGAAACAAATGTTCTATCCTGGCTCTGCCACTAATTCAGAACGTGGCCTTGAGTAAGTGACCAAACGTCACTTGGAGCTCATTTTCCTCATTAATAAAACGTGTAGACTGTATCAGGCGATCTTTAAAAGCACAGTTCACAACTATACAATTGTGATTTCAAAGGAAAAGGCATGAGGTTTCTTAAAGAAAACTACCAAATCTTTTGATAGCTATTTCCCATAAAAGTCTTCTGACCTATTTTGAGAGGGGCGGAGGGATTCACTAAGGTCATGAGAGAAGCATAATAATTTAATGTTTTCCTTATAAGGAAGTGCACAGAAGTGCTAGATTTCATTGTAGTGGAATTTGCTAGAAATGACAAGGCTAGCTTGTAACACCCAGAGATGAATCAGGTGCTAACCAGCCTATCTTTAATGACAGGACAACTAAAAGAAGGAAGTTGTCGCAAAAAGGCCATCTCTACTTCTACTTTTCTCTTAGTTCTGTCTCTTGATAGCAGTTCTATTTTGGCAAGTGATGTGGGAGTTGGAGAATTCAGAATGGGTGTTGGATATTTTTAAGGTGAGGAGAGAGGAGGAGTGAAGAGGCTTCATGTCCCTGTATGATTGGAGAAAACTGCGGGAGAGGGCCAACTCGGATGCTGAAAGCACCAAGTAGCAGGCAGTGGATAAGCATGAGATGAGGACTGTGACAAATTCCTGGTATATGGCTAGCTCCAAAGGGGCAGCTGATTGGCACCAATTCAGGATATTTTAAGAGAACTTTGGCATAAACAAAATACACAGATGGATCAAGTTGGGCCACAGGCTGCTAATTTATGAACTTTATGCCTTTCTCCATGGGTACTTTACAAATGGGACATACATTTCGACTATAGTAACTAGACAGGGACCAGAGAAAGAAGATACGCAGGATGTACATAGTTTGCTACAACCTTGGTAAATAGCTTTCTTAATGTGAGTGTATGGCACATCAGTAAAGAAGGAGATTATTTCCTATATTTAAAAGTGGCAGCTCAAACTGGTGGTTACTTCAGAAGCAGCAATTTTATTTTAAAGCAGGGGTTCCCAAACCTCAGCACTCTTGCCATTTCAGGCCAGGTAATTTTGGTAGGAGCAGTCTTGTACACTGTGGGAAGTTGAGCTACATTCCTGGCCTCTCCCCACTAGATGCCATGAACACTTCCCACTCCAAGTTGTGACAACCAAACATGTCTTCAGTCATTGACAAATGTCCCCTGGGGGAGCAAAATGTCCTCTGGACTTCTGTTGAACCGCTGTTTGGAAGTGTTTACATGAGTGGTTTTCAGGCCAGGGCCTCATACCCGGAATTTTTGTTGTAAATGGTCTGGGGGTGCTGGGGGTGGAGTGCGGAGCATTGGTATTTTTAGGAGAGCCCTGTGTCATTCTAAAGCATATCCAGGGTTAGGCACCATTCATCAGATGATCTTCTGTCTGATCTACTGGTCCCCTTTCATCTATGTGCAGTATTTCTCTATGCCTTTTAAAATAATGAAAGTTTCTTGAACTCCATCTTGACTTGAAATATAGCCTGCCACATAGTTAGCAAATATAGCAAGAATAACAAGTATTCTAAATGGTTTTTAAATTTATAATGGCAATAGTACTTTGCAAAGGATGGCGTTTTTTAAAATGAGATTTTCTTTGGGGCCTAAGATTACAGTCACATGGTTCCAAATTCAGAAGATGCAAAAGGACTTTTCTGTAAAAGCCTGCTTCCCACTTCTGCCTACTGGCCTCCCTTCTTTTGCTTAAATGGCAGTTTATACCTTTGTCTGTACCTTGTTTTTTGAGGTTAATACCTTAGAGAGACCTTTCTATATCTGTACCCGCATAACTTTGTTTTTCTTTTTTATGGCTTCTGAGAATTTGGTTATATGAATGTACCAGAATTTATTAGCCAACTCTCCTTATTGATGTCTAGTTAATAGGTTGTTTCCAGTCTTTGCTATGACAACCTTCCCTCCAGTGAATTATTGTCTGCATTGTAATTTCATGCATGTCCGGGTGTATATATAGGACAGATTCCTAAATGTGGGACTGCTGCGTCAACAGGTATGTGCATTTGTAATTTTGACAAACATTGTCAAATTGCTTTCCATAAACATTGTCTGTTTTCCCTCTTGCTTGAAGTTTCTGAGAGTCCCTATTTTCCTACGCCTTTACCACATTATTGTCAAACTTTTGATAGGTGAAAAAATGGTATATCTAGATAGAAGATGTCTTTATTTTAGTTTTTATTATAGAAATTTAAAAAAAACGTAGGCAGTTGCCTTTAATTCAGTGCTTTGAGAGGACAAGGCAGAGGATGGCTTGAGACTAGGAGTTTGAGACCAGCCTGGGCAATATAGCGAGATCCTGTTGCTACAAAATAAAAAAATTAGCCGGGAGTGGTGTTGGCACACACCTGGGTCCTAGCTACTCGGGAGGCTGAGGCAGGAGGATGGCTCGAGCCCAGATTGAAGCTGCAGTGAGCTGTGTTTGTGCCACTGCACTCCAGCCTGGGGGATGTACATGCATAGGTAAATACATCCATAAATTTTATTGTGTATTATTAAGGTATACAGCATGATGTTATGGGATATGTATAGATAGTTAAAAGGTTACTACAGTGAAATAAATCAACATATCTATCATCTCACATAGTTACCCTTTTTTATTTTTGGGCAAGATCAGCTAAAATCTACTCATTTAGCATGAATCTCAAATACAGTACAATTTTATGTTATATATTCTTTATGTTGTGCATGAGAGATTTAGACCTTAAACATTTACAGAAGTAGAGAGAATAGAGTGATGAACACCTGGGTTTGTTTTATTGATATCCCTGTACTATTTGTCTGTAGATGTTATATGTGTGGTCTGTTAGATTTTCTTATCTAAGTCATACTTGTTTCAAAGACATAAATTTTTGCTTTCAAAAAGATCATTTTTTTTTCTATGCTAAGACTAATTTATCTTTTGAATTATCTGTTCTTTAAAGATTTAGTAGAACTTCATATGAAAGTGTTTAAGCTTGTATATTTTGGGGAATTTTGCTCTCTGACAGCTTTCTCTGTTCTGTGCTATTGATCTGTGTAGATTTTCTATGTCTTCTAGAGTCCATTTTGATATCTTTTTCTTGAAAATTATCCTCCTCGGCCAGGCGCGGTGGCTCACGCCTATAATCTCAGCACTTTGGGAGGCCGAGGCAGGTGGATCACTGGAGGTCAGGAGTTTGAGACCAGCCTGGCCGACATGGTGAAACCCCATCTCTACTAAAAACACAAAAATTAGCCAGGCGTGGTAGCAGGCGCTTGTAATCCCAGCTACTCAGGAGGCTGAGGCAGGAGAATTGCTTGAACCCAGAAGGCAGAGGTTGCAGCGAGCCAAGATCATGCCCTTGTATTTCAGCCTGGGTGAAAAAAGTGAAACTGTATCTCAGGAAAAAAAAAAAAGAAAGAAAATTGTTCTACTCATTGAGGTTTTAAAGTCAGTTTGGATAGCTGAGATAGTTGTCACTGAACAGTCTTAATTTTCCCTGTGACATTTGTCCTCCCTTGTTCTTTAGTAGGTGAGTTGATGATTTATTTGCTTGGGTTTATTTATTAGTTTTATGACTTTTGTTATCTAGTTTATTGTCTGATTTGACTTTAGTAATTCCCTCTGATCTCAGGTTTATTTTGTGTTCTTTTAAAAATTAGATGCTTTCTTCGTTGTCTTGTTTATTTCAGTATTTAAGGTTAGTTATTCCTCCCTCTGAGCACTGCTTTAGCAGCTGATGTGTGTGCCCTCGGTCCTTTTTCTCCCAGCTCTTCTGCGTCTTCAGGTTTTTATTTTCCTATGAACTAAGAGTTGTTTTGGGGGAGCTTAAAAATTTCCAGTGTAGATGCATTCTGTATTTTAATTTTATTTATGTCTAATTGTGTTGCATTGTGATTACAGAATGGTGTCAGAGGTATTCTCTAATTTATTGATATTTACTTTGAAGCTCATTATATGGTCGTTTTCTGTGAATGTTCCTTGGGTAGCAAAAAGAAGGTTATACTCTCTTCACAGGTTGCAGAGTGTGATGTACAGCTCTGCAAGATTATGTTATTTAGGTTTTGTATAACTTTACTGTTTTTATCCACTTGATTTGTCATGGATCAAACACAAGAGAAGTTAAAGTCTACTAATAATGATTCTATTTCTCCACATAGCTCCTATAGTTTTTGCTTTATAACTATCAGTGTTATGTTTGATGCTTATTAACTCTTGTCCTCATTATGAGATTTACTGGTTAGCATTAGAGTGCTGCCCTTTTACTAGTTGAAGGCATTTTGGACTGGATTCATCCTTACTTGACATTGAGATCTAGTTCCCTATTTTCTTGTTTACATTTCCTGGGATAGCATTGCCATCCTTTTATTTTCAGTTTTTCTGAATTACTTTGCTTTAAATGTGTCTCTAAATGTAGTGTAAAGTTGGGTTTTGCTTTGTGAATTAGTCTTTTTCATGTGATAATTTTAACCTGTTTATACTTACTGATATGATAGCTCTGTCATCTGTAATGATAAGCATCTGTAATTTTGTTTTGCTTTCTGTTTTTAATACCTCAATTTTCCTATGTTATATATTGTTTTGTTTTGGCATATTTATTTTAATAAATAACTAGGCTTCAATTTTTGGTTCTAGTGGTTATCTTTATAGTTATTACTTTATTTCTATAGACCTTTGTCCCATATGGATTACCCACCTGTCAGCTGCGAGACCTTTGAGCACTTGAAATGTGGTTATTGTGGCCGAAAAACTTAATTGACTTAATTTAAATTGAAAACTGACAAGTAAATTTTTACATCTGGGTAGAACAACTTAAATATGGGAACCCACTTTCTCACCTGCAGATTTTATGAAATCTCATTATAGGCCAATTATTTCTGATAGAAATTTAGCTTCTGAATTGAGATGTGCTTTCACTCTAAAATATACACTGGATTTCAAAGACTTAATATAAAAATAGTAAAATATCAGTAATTTTATATTGATTGTATGTTGAAATGATAATATTTTATATATGTTGGGTTAAATGGAATATTATCAAAAACTTCATCTACTTTTTTACGTTAATGTGGCTACTAGCAAATTTTAAATTACATATGTGGCTCACATATTTCTATTGGACAGTGTGGCTTCAGATAGTATATGTTAATTCCTTATTGGGAGCAATGAAGACATCACATTTTAATGTTCAGAATAAACATTTATTGAATTTATTTATTTATTTGTGACAGGGTCTCACTCTGTCACCCAGGTTAGAGGGCAATGGTGCGATTTCCGCTCACTGCAACCTCTGCCTCGTGGGTTCAAGCGATTCTTCCACTTCAGCCTCCCAAGAAGCTGGGATTACAGGTATATGCCACCACGCCCGGCTAATTTGCATATTTTTTGGTAGAGATGGGCTTTACCATGTTGGCCAGGGTGGTCTCAAACTCCTGACTTCAGGTAATCTACCTGCCTCTTCCTCCCAAAGTGCTGGAATTACAGGCGTAAGCCATCGTCCCCGGCCTGCATTTATTTCTTTAAATATAACATTAACAAGTCTTGTTCCATATTTTTTTCTGTAAACCTCTCTGGATTTTTGGATCACTTTATTGTTTTTGAATGGCAGTTAATGTTATGGTGGCTCCTTGTTACATTTGCATAAATTTGAGTTCTCTTTCCCTTAAGCAGTTGTTATAAATTAAAAGTTCTCTCAATGATATAAGTAAAGGAGAACTTGGACTATTATGACATAAGGATAGAACCTTCTGAATGTTGAATTAGTTGGTAGGAAATGATTCACATTTTCTTTTGGACTTGCTTTTCATCTTTCAGTCTCCACCCCCGTCGGCTTCTGGTTCCCTTATTAACCACTTTTATCCCTTTCCTGCAGACTGACCTCCCATTTGTTTAATTTTCCAATTACTTTTGCACAGCCACTCTTGCATTAAAGAGATTTTGCTCCTGCCTCCTTTTCTTACATTTTATCCTCAATTGTCTCTTCCTCAAGGGCAGGCGCTCACCTCTTCTTTGTAACCTCTCACAGCTTCCTCAGCTCAGCTTGCTCTGCAGAGTGGGTGCTCCATAAATGGCAATTACTGATGGAGCATAAATATCAGCTCCTCTCCTTCTGACTCCATCTCGAGGTTATTAAACGTTTTTCTCCTATCTGACTCCATCTCAAGGTTATTAAACATTTTTCCAATTTCATTTAGTCAGTTATATAAGTTTATTTAATTTAATTAACTAATTTATTTAAGATGGAGTCTCACTGTCACCCAGCCTGGAGTGTAGTGGTGCCATCTCGGCTCACTGCAACGTCCACCTCCTGGGTTCAAGCAGTTCTCCTGCCTCAGCCTCCCAAGTACGTAGGACTACAGGCATGCACCACTACACCTGGCTAATTTTTGTATTTTTAGTAGAGACAGGGTTTCGCCATGTTGGTCAGGATGGTCTTGAACTCCTGACTTCAGGTGATTTGTCCACCTCGGCCTCCCAAAGTGCTGGGATTACAGGCGTGAGCCATTGCGCCTGGCCAAGTTTAAACTTTTTTTTTTTTTTTTTGAGACGGAGTTTCGCTCTTGTGACCCAGGCTGGAGTGCAATGGCGCAATCTCGGCTCACCGCAACCTCCGCCTCCTGGGTTCAGGCAATTCTCCTGCCTCAGCCTCCCGAGTAGCTGGGATTATAGGCACGCTCCACCATGCCCAGCTAATTTTTTGTATTTTTAGTAGAGACGGGGTCTCACCATGTTGACCAAGATGGTCTTGATCTCTTGACCTCATGATCCACCCACCTCAGCCTCCCAAAGTGCTGGGATTACAGGCTTGAGCCACCGTGCCTGGCCTTAAACTTCTATAGTGTCCCACATGTAAATATAGCATCTCTCAAAACCACCAGAAAGCAGGTTGTCTGACAACCCTGCCATCTTCTCACAAAACTTCATATTTTGATTTCTGTCATAATCACACTGGCTCTGTGAACCTCAGAGCCTTTAGCTCTTAGAAACTAGTGGCCAGTTTCCTCATTCTTACAATTCTTAAAGTTTAAGCGCCCAGCCATCTTCTGTTTTCTTTTAGAAAGTATTTTAAGATACTTTGGTTCCAAATGTCTCCCTTTGCAAAATCTTGGTTTTTAAAAGTCATTTTGTTCGTCAAAGCCTGATTACCACTGGGGACAACTGTGATTTTGTTTTTCGAGAGGATGAAAAGGATTAAAAAAAAAAAATTAAGAAAAGGGCAAAACAATCTCATTCTGCTTCCAAGTGTGTTTATTTTGTACCTTTACATATGTACACGACAGATTGTTTTTCTGTAAGCAGTAGTTTTTCTACTACAAGGTGTTGTCAAGAATTAGGCCAACCTGTTTGGAGAAAGAAACCAACTATTCAGCATTAGAGGGGAAGAGAACAATTTGGTTGAGGGTAAAGATTCTAACTTGGCTTATTGCATCTTGATAAGCTTTTAAATTTAAAGAAAGAATTGGTCCAGGTGCTGTGGCTTATGCTATAATCCTAGCATTTTGGGAGGCTGAGGCAGGAGAATCTCTTGAGTCCAGGAGTTTGAGACCAGCCTAGGCAACACAGTGAGCCCTCTGTCTCTAAAAAAAAAAAAAAATTAGCCAGGCATAGTGGTGCACACCTATGGTCCCAGCTACATGGGAGGCTGAGGTGGGAGGATCACTTGAGCCTGGGAGGCTGAGGCTGCAGTGAGCTGTGATCACATCACTGCACTCCAGCCTGGACAATAAAGCAAGGCCGTGTCTCAAAAAAGAAAAAAAAAAGGAGGGAAGGAAGGAGGGAAAGAGAAAAGGAAGGAAAGAAGGGAAGAAAGCCAGGATGGAAGGAGGAAAGGAAGGAAAGAGGGAAGAAAGGGAGGGCTTTTTGGGCCTTTAAGATCTGATAGGGCTGCATTTAACATGTCACCATTTATCTGGCTCTGAAGTAGCTCTCAGGCACCGGAGTCATAGCTCTGGCCTCACTGTCTTTGAAGAAGTTATGTTTTGTGTGCTTTTGAAAGTGGAGACAGCTGCAGTTACTGATCTATTGATGGCTGAGTGGTTTCCTCCCATTAAGCTTTTGCAAAATTGATCAGACTCTTGGCAAGATTTGGGAAACCTTGGTTTTGTTACTGGATGGAATCTGAAAATAACACTGCTTTTTATTTTCCTTTATATGTATAGGCAGTCCATTATTTTCCTTCCATGGTAATCTGATTTTAGAGTTGGGCAGATCCTTTTATTTTAGGACTACACTGGTCTAAGAATGTCAACCTGAGGGCTGGCCACCTGTTTTTTTTTCCTAATTAATAGACTGGTTTTTAAAAAGAGTACCGTCCACCCTCTGTATCTCTGGGTTCCACATCCATGGATTCAGTCAACCTCAGATAGAAAATACTCAGAAAAAAAAAATTCCACAGAGTTCCAGAAAGCAAAATTTGAATTTGCCTCACACTGAATACTATGTTGAATCCATGTAAATGAAATGATATGTAGGCTTTGTAACTAGAGATAATTTAAAGTATACAAAAGGATGTGCATAGGATATGCAAATACTCTAGGCCATTTTATATAAGGGACTTGAGTATCCATGGATTTTGACATCCAAAGGTGTCCTGGGACCAATTCCTCACAGATACTGAGAGGCGACTATAGTTTTAGGTTTACAGCAAAATTGAGCGGAGGTATAGAATGCCCACAGACCCCTTCTTCACCCCCAAACACGGTCTCTGCCGCCATCAGCATCCTGCACCAGTATGGGACCTTTGTTATAACTGATGAACCAATATTGAGCCATCATCATCACCTGAAGTCCAT
The DNA here is from genome assembly GCF_049354715.1 of Callithrix jacchus. Taxonomy (NCBI): domain Eukaryota; kingdom Metazoa; phylum Chordata; class Mammalia; order Primates; family Cebidae; genus Callithrix; species Callithrix jacchus. The sequence continues at coordinate 25,205,825 of NC_133524.1, forward strand.
AGTTTACATTAGGGCCTATTCTTTGTGTTGTACACTCTGTGGGTTTTGACAACTCCTGTTTTTGTAAATAAAGTTTTACTGGAACACAGCCACGCTCATTCATTACACATTGTTTGTAGCTTTTGTCTGTCCACAACAGCAGAATTGATTATTGACAGAAACTATATGGCTCATAAAGCCAAAGACATTTACTATCTGGTCCTGTAGAGAAAGTTTCTTGAACCCTGTTCTGAGACAAATCAGTTCCCTCTTTAAAGAACTGAGCAGTGATTGGTCTTAATTTCCATTTAAGTGGTAAAGCTCTGTTTCTTCTGTATGCTAGTAACAATAAACTGGCCATCTGGAGTGTGACTTTTGGGGTAGTGAAGACTTTTCCAGGTAATCGGGTGGTTTATGTATAGGATATCTGCCTCAGAGTGGAATTACCATGTGAAAGCCTTTGATGTTTTATAGCTTTAATTTATCTGGGGCTCTCAGCAAAGTTGGACTGTATCAGTTTCTCCATAGCCCAGCCAAAATGAGGTTTTATGATTTTAATTGCATCATAGGCAATGTAGGAATGAAAAGTGCTTTTTCCTCTGCTTGGCTTTTTTGTCTGCTTTTTCTGTGTAAAGTACCTTTGGCCATTTTGTAACCAGAATCTGGAGTTTTTATCATTTGCATGAATTCCTGTGTGTATTTGGCAAAGTAAGCTATTGTGCTGTGTAAATGTAGTTTCCTTCTTTGGCAAAGTAATTATCAAAGTATAAAATTAAAGACATTTGGAAAGAATTGCTATATTACCTACAATATAGGTAATTCATCTTTTTGTGTGTGTGATAGCCCTTCCAGCTTTTGCCCATATATTTACGTATGTTAACACTGTATGTTGGTTTCCTTTTTATCTAGTGCAGAGTCTGAGTTTTCATATGCTCAGCATCACCTATATCATTTATAGTGCTTTTATCATGGTCAGATTTGTCACCTATAGCAGATTTTGTGAGCAGTTATTAAATCTCTCTGGAATCTATTGCCATTTCTGATAAGACTTTGTAGCTAACTCATTTTTGCCCTGTTTTACTGTCAACTTGCCCAACAATGATTAAAACCTCAAGGTTTTCATTTGAAACTTGGCTGTTTCTCTTTTATCTTGACTGTTTCTCTTGGATCATATGCTAACCTCTCAGAGTAGTTTGTATTTGTGGACTCTAGTCAACAGGGCAACTTTTTTTGATTTTAACTAAATATCACATTTTAACTTTGTAATTTGTGTTGAAATTTGGTGAGGCAATTCCTTATTTATTACTTTAAATTTTAAAGAATTCTTGCTTTTCTCATGTACTAATTCTTCTTGATAAATTAGTCATTGTGCATGTTGAAGAGCATATCATCAAAAATGTGCCAAGGGAACTGTGGGTGGGTTACATGGTGTTCTAGGGTTTCCATCTTTGTTACGTACTTGGCGTTGAAACTAGCATTGAGGCTGGGCATGGTGGCTCATGCCTGTAATCCCAGCACTTTGGGAGGCCAAGGTGGGCAAACCACTTGAAGTCAGGAGTTTGAGACCAGCCTGGCCAACATGGTGAAACCCCATCTCTACTACAAAACTACAAAACAAACAAAAAAATCAGCCAGAGTGGTGGCTCATGTGTGTAGTCCCAGTTACTCAGGAGGCTGAGGTAGGAAAATCATTTGAACCTGGGAAGTGGAGATTGCAGTGAGCTGAGATTGCACCACTGTACTCCAGCCCAGGTGACAGAGTGAGATTCTGTTTCAAAGAAACAAAGGAAAAACTAGCATTGAAGTATTTGCAGTTAGCCTATTTTGCTTTTATGGCAAGGAGGCTGGTTTACCGCTATACTTGCCTTCATGGGAGAGCTGGGTTTGATTGTGACCCATGGTGAGTATCCTTCATATCCCTCAAGGAGAACTGTGTTCCTGGTCATTGTCTCATCTTAACTCTGAGATTATACCTTTTGCCATAATGAATGGCACAAAAATTATAGTAAACTATTACATTTGCACAGATCAGCATTTATATTTCCTCTAATTGAATACTTAGGGTCCTAACTCAGCGGTATGTTATTTCACTAAGGGTCACCTAAACAGTTGTGATTTTATTTTCATTCTTGGACTTCATCTATGATTTTACTTAACCAGTTGAGTTATACTAGGGTTGCTCTTTCTCTTACCAGGGCATGGAGGTCATATATAATAGTCTCACTGTTGGGAAGAAATTATCATCTCTCTAACATTTTCCCACACCATGAAGTTAAATATTTTGACATGTGTTGCTGTCCAGCAAACAGTAGGGCCCTTTGAAATTTGTAAATTATTTATATTTTCCCACAATTGTAACATTTTCATGGACCAGAGAATACTCAGGCTTCTATCTGAACCTTTTCTTGGATCTGTTCTAGTAGGGTATAATGTTTCCTTAAGCTTGCTAGCAGATATTTCTTAATACCTGCCTGTGGATTTTGTATAAATTTGGTTGATTTCTCCTCCTGATTCTGCAGTTAAGTAGAAAGCTGAGTGGTTATTGCTAAATTACTGTTCCTATATTGGTCATGTAATGTGCTCGAGTGAGCACGTTATTTGTAATAGACTCCTTTGGGAGGAAGCTTCTTGTCTCAGTATGTCTCCTGTTCTCTAGAAATTGCCCTTCATGGCCAGGGTACTGCTTCTTTTGTTAGAGCTTCTTACATATTCTCTACCATGTTATCTCTGGCCTATGTACTCCTACTCTTGTTTCTTTGACCTGAGCTTGACTTCAGTGAAGCTATTGGAGAAGGAAATTAAAATAGACTCTAGGCTGGGCACGGTGGTTCATCCTGTAATCCCAACACTTTGGGAGGCCGAGGCAGGCGGATCACCTGAGGTCAGGAGTTTGAGACCAGCCTGGCAAAAATGGTGAAACCCCATCTCTAATACAATTAAAAAAAAAATTAGCCAGGCATGTTGGCACGTGCCTGTAATCCCAGCTACTCAGGAGGCTGAGGCAGGAGAATCACTTGAACCTAGGAGGTGGAGGTTGCAGTGAGCCAAGAGTGTGCCACTGCATTCCAGCCTGGGCAATGGAACGAGACTCCATCTCAGAAAAACAATGAACTTTATATGGCACCTGAAGAAGATTCAGTAGATTCAACTAGCACTTACTGAGTACTTACCACCTAAAATAGGGTTTCATTCAATTCTTGTACAGCCATGCCCATTTTACCAATTAGGAAACTGAAGTTCTAAGCAGGTAAGAAAATGACTCACACATATAGTAGGGAGTAGAGCCAGGTGTCTGCCCACCTGATTGTCTTACCACCCTTTTATAGCAGAGAAAGTAGGTGATAGATTTGGTGGAGCATGTGAGCAAAACAAACTGGATAAAAGGAAGATCGAATGCATCATCACCACCTGCCAAGCATTACCACATCCTGAAGCACAGGTAGCCGTTTCCTTCTTTTTTTCAGTTTTTATTTTCCCCATTTAAGATCATCTAAAAGTGAAAGGGAAAAAAGAGAGCTGATAACACTGAAAAGTCTCTTACAGAGTGCAAAGATGTTTGTGGTCAGTTTTCTAAGAGGTTGAAATAAAACTCAAAGGTGAAAATAAAGACTAACAGTACATGGGTAAATAAAAAATCGGGGATGCTTAATAGCCATTGTCGGGGCCTGAGGAGTTCTTTGATTTGTTTACCCTCGTTGAATTTTTTATGATTAGATGCTAGTCCATGGTTCTCAGTCCTGGCTGCTCATGAGAATCATCTGGGGTGCTCCTAAAATGAGTGACACCTGCTTCTTACATAAACCAATTAAATCAATCGCTGCAGGTAGGGATCTAGGTGCTGGTGCTTTGGGGTTACCCAGGCAATTGTATAATAATATTCTTCCAGAGTTAAAAGCACAGTGTTAGATCCAGTGAAAGTTTTGCCGAAGAGCTATAAACCACTTTAGGGGATAGAGTCTGTGAGTGAGATGCTGAAGGTTAACACTGAAGTCGTTCTGGAGTCCATCAGCCTTAGTTGAAAGTTCTGGATTTGGAATGAAATGGAAACTACCAAGCATTGGGAAATTGCCAAGGCATAGTCATTGCCTTTGAGGCGCTCATAGATAAATGAGAAGCTAAGACAAATACATAAATTTATATATGCTAGCCAGAAGGATGAATCATATTATTTTGTGGTATCTTTTCTGCTGTCCCTACCTCTCCCTTAAAGGTTTTTGAAATAAGGGTGGTTTCTGGGAACATGTAAGGTGTTAACCCAATTGTCCTTTATCTGAAATGATGTTGGAAGCTTTCTAAATGGAGATCCCAAAGAGAAGAACAAAATGTAAATGTGCATACCCTTTTTCTTGACTTCCACATTTTTTCCTCAGCTGTTTACTCTTAGCACTGCTCTCCAGAGTTGTCTTAGAATTTATATTAGCAGGCAAGGTTAGTGTCTACTAATGTAACTGTATAGAGAGACAAATGAAAATCTTATCCCCTTAGATTCATTCAATGGGAACTTGAGCTTAGAGATTGACATGGTTTGGCTCTGTGTCCCCACTCAAATCTCATGTTGAATTATGATCTTCATTGTTGGAGGAGGGACCTTGTGGGAGGTGATTGGGGGCAGATTTCTCCCTTGCTGTTCACATGATAGTGAGTGAGTTCTCATGAGATCTGATTGTTTAAAAGTGTATAGCATTTCCCCCTTTGCTCTTTCTTTCTCCTGCCAGCATGTGAATATGTACTTGCTTCCCCTTTGCCATTGCCATGATTATAAGTTTCCTGAGGCCTCCCCAGCCTTATGGAACTGTGATTTATAAAGGAAAGAGCCAATTAAACCTCCTTCCTTTATAAATTACTCAGTCTCAGGAAGTTCTTTCTAGCCACAAGAACGAACTAATATAGAGATCATCTGTAATCTTCCCAATTTTACACGTGAAAAACTAGAAGTCTCATGTAGGAAGAACCTGTCCCAATCATCAGCTAGTTGTTGACATAACATCTTGGCCACCTCTTCCAAAGGGAACCAGAAGTTATTCTTTTTATGAGGCCAAGGGAACTTATATTTGTGTGCTACTCTCTGCTAAACACAATAGTAGTTAGCTGTAATTCTCACAGCATCCACATGAAGAAGGCGTTTGCATTTCTTGGATGAAGAGTCTAAAGCTGATATAGTTTAAATCTCTTACCTAAGCAAAGTTAGGGGCAAAGCATGATTAAAATTCAGGTAGAGTGAGGGTTTTTTCTTTTTTTGACAGAGTCTTGCTTTGTCACCCAGGCTGGAGTACATGGTGCGATCTTGGCTTAGTGCAACCTCCACCACCAGATTCAAGCGATTCTCCCAAGTAGCTGGGATTCAGGTGCCCGTCACCATGACTGGCTAGTATTTTGTAATTTTAGTAGATACGGGGTTTCACCATGTTGACCAGGATGGTCTCGATCTCTTGACCTCGTGATCCACCCTCCTCGGCCTCCCAAAGTGCTGGGATTACAGGTGTGAGCCACTGCGCCCGGCCTTGGCTCTTATAATTTTAAGGATTTAAATACCCTTAACCAAATAGCAGAATGAAATTGGCCTGTTAGAGGGATTTACCATTACCTGCAAATGTTATCTTGAACCCCTGAATTTTATTGGGTATGTTAAGTTTATAACTAAACTTACTGGGTATTTTAATTTTCAGTTGCAATCAGAGGTTTTGTGTGTGTGTGTGTGTGTGTGTGTGTGTGTGTGTGTGTGCGCGCGCGCGCGCATGCATGTGACACAAGCTCTCACTCTGTCACCCAACCTGGAGTGCAGTGGTGTGATCTTGGCTCCCTGCAGCTTCGACCTCCCCAGCTCAAGCGATCCTTGTACTTCAGCCTTCGAGTACCTGGGACTACAGGTGCACACGGCCACATCCGGCTGATTTGTGTATTTTTTGTAGAGACAGGTTTTCATCAAATGGCCCATGCTGGTCTCAAACTCCTGAGCTCAAGTGTTCCTCCTGACTCGGCCTCCCATTAGGATTACAGGTGTGAGCCACCGTGCCCAGCCAGGAAATTCTTGTTGTTCTTGAGACGGTCTCACTCTATCGCTCAGGCTGGAGTGCAGTGGCATGATCTCAGCTTACTGCAAGCTCCACCTTCCAGGTTCAAGCAATTCTCATGCCTCAGCCTCCCAAGTAGCTGGGACTACAGGCACGTACCACCACACCTAGCTAATTTTTTTGTATTTTTAATAGAGTTGGGGTTTCACCATGTTGCCCAGGCTGGTCTCAAACACCTGAGCTCAAGTGATCTTCCCACCTTGGCTTCCCACTGGGATTACAGGTATGAGTCACCATGCCCAGACAGGAAATATTTATTGAATACCTACAATGCACTAGGTATTGTACTAATGGACTCTTCAATCCTTTGGGGAATCATGGTACAGGATGTAGAACTCGGTGACTGAGGCAGTGGCAGAGGGGTTGCCTAAGCAGAGGGCACAACTTCTGGGCCCACAGAGAAATCCATTCATAGCTTGCTTTGGTTTTATGTCTTACATGGAGTGGCAGTTTTCTCACTAGTCTGTGTAGATATAGGTTTCAAAAGAGCAGACAAACAGGATTTCTAAAGAGAGAGGATCAAGGGACTACTACCTTAATTAAGAACTCTGTTGCAATCACCTTGATACCCTATTTTCCTGTTACAAGAACAAAAATCATTACATGAAGGGTACCATGGGCGTCAGACCCCACTAGGAAGCTCTGCATATAGAAGCATGTTTTGTATGAGATTTTAGTATTTTTTAAAAGAATAGAATGATTCTAGTATAGCAAGATTTTTATTAGTTACTTTGTCATATTTGCTTTATGTTTTCCCTCTCCATCCATCCCTTTTCCTCTCTCCCTTTCTCTCTCTCTTACATACACATGCTTTATGCTTTTTTGCTAAACCATTTGAGAATAAATTGCAAACATCATGCCTCTTTACCCCTAGATACTTCAGTATGTATATCCTCAGCTTAAGGGTTTTCTCCTAATAACCATGATACAGTTATTACCCTTGAGGAATTTATCATTGATATAAAAATAAAATGGAACATCTAAATTTCCCGTAATGGGGCTGGGCACGGTGGCTCACACCTGTAATCCCAGCACTTTGAGCGGCCGAGGCGGGTGGATCATTTGAGGTCAGGAGTTCGAGACCAGCCTGGCCAACATGGTGAAACCCCGTCTCTACTAAAAATACAAAAATTAGCTGGGTGTGGTGGTATACATCTGTAATCCCAGAGACTCAGGAGGCTGAGGCAGGAGACTCTCTTGAACCCAGGAGGCGGAGGTTGCAGTGAGCTGGAATCTCGCTACTGCACTCCAGCCTGGGTGACAGAGCAAGACTCTGTCTCAAAAAAATAAAACTAAATAAAAATGAATTTCTCGTCATGGCTGCCTGTTCCTGTATTGGACAGCTCAGGTCTGGAATACTCTCAGAAGGCACTGCAGCAGAGGAGGCTGCTGAGCATAGTGCAGCAGAGCCCAGGGGTCGAGGGGCAGGAGACTCTCACCTCAGCAATGCAGTAGACCACTAGTGGGCGGGAGCTACAGGAAGCCTGGCTGGGTGCCAACAGAATGAACTAAAAGTCTGCAGACAGAAGGGCCACCCTCCACCCTGACCTTCAGAACGTTAACAGCTGGCAGTTACCCCTATCAGCAAGATAAAAGACAAAGGGAGTTCTTCTCTGAAGACACTGATGGAACTATTTCAGGAGAATCAGGGGAGCTGGTGTGGTGTTGGTGGCCGTTGAAAAGCCCCATGTAATCAGGAATTCAGGGAGCTCACTCCTCCAAGAGCCCCCCGACCAGGGCTTACAGTTAGTGACTGAACAACCAAAGATCACCATGCATCTGAGGAAATCCTACAGTGAGAAAGAGACTAACAAAGGCAGAAAAATGGACATTAACCCTAGAACAGACAAAATCTGGCCAGAAAAGAGTGCTTTAAAATAGAATTTGAAATCCAGGCTTGGTGGCTCATGCCTGTAATCTCAGCACTTTGGGAGGCTGAGGTGGGTGGATCACCTGAGGTCGGGAGTTCGAGACCAGTCTGACCAACATGGAGAAACCCTGTTTCTACTAAAAATACAAAATTAGCTGGGTATGGTGGCCCATGCCTGGAATCCCAGCTACTTGGGAGGCTGAGGCAGGAGAATCGCTTGAACCCGGGAGGTGGAGGTTGCAGTTAGCCGAGATCACACCATTGCACTCCAGCCTGGGCAGCAAGAGTGAAACTCTGTCTCAAAATAAATAAATAAATTGAATAATAAATTATCTACAACCCCTTGTTAACATCTTAGAGAAGATTGCATTTTCCAAGATGGCCATGAGGATAGTTTTCTATGGTGTGATCTTGGCACCCCTCTGTTGAGAGGGGGAGTCAAAATTTCCTTCCCCTGGAGTCTGGACAGGCTCTGGCTACTTAGCTTAATTGTAGTCACACAGCTGGCAGTCATAGGCCAGCTGTGTGACTTCTGAGCCTGGTTAAAAGGCCATGCGGCTGCTGTCTTTTTACTGAAGTGGTGTAAGGATCAAACTAGCCCAAGGTTGCCGTAATGCAAATGAAGAGGCCACCGCAAGCTGCTCAGACAGGCAGTCTTAGTTGTTAAGTCATCTTGCCCAAGCATGACTTACAAGTGAAGGGTCCCTTGGATGCTTCCAGACCCCAAGATCTAGTCACCCTGCAGCCTTCGAGTTTTCCCAGCTGAGGCCCAGATAAGCCATCCCTTCTGCAGCCTGTCTAAATTCCTGACTCACAGCATCTGTGAGTATCATAATACAGACATTGGGCTGAAAGGAGTCCTGTAATATCTGGATGTTTTAGGGCATTGAATTTGATAGGGAGTAAAGTGTGTGTGAATTCTTAGTCTTTGGCTCTTCATCTCTGAAGTTACTGACTCACTCTTTTTGTTTTTGTTTTTGTTTTTGTTTTTTTTTTGAAGTGGGGTCTCTGTCACCTAGGCTGGAGTGCAGTGACACAATCACAGCTCACTGCAGCCTCAGCCTCCCGGCTCAAGCGATCCTCCTGCCTCAGTCTCCCAAGTAGCTGGAACTATAGTCATACACCACCATGCCCAGCTAATTTTTAATTTTTTCTTGTAGGGACTGGGTCTCCCTATGTTGCCTGGGCTGGTGTTGAACTCTTGCCTCAGCCTCCCAAAGTGCTGGCATTGCAGACATAACTGACTCACTGTTATTAATAAGAATAACCAAAACATGGTCTGGCCTAGAGTGGAGGCAGCCCCAAGTTTGGCAGATTCCAAATCTGCAGCCTATTTTGATCTCTTCTTAAATTCAGGAATGAATTTTCGTGAACAAAGGAAAACTCTTAAGCTCTTAAGGCAGGGAGAAACTGCTCATGAAGCAAAACAAACATCTTAAAAGTAGAAACTAAGTTTTCAAAAAAAGTGATTTCTTGAAGGACATTCACAGTCATTTGGTAGGTCTCCATTCACATGTCAGGTTGTTTCTCCTGAAGGACTATTCAATTAATCATTGTTTAACCCTAGTAAATCCCAAAATTAATGACTTATGATTCTAAAAATCAGTGTTTTCAAAAGATTGAAATCTTATAACTACAACTGGAGAAAAGAAGTTAAAGAGCTCACCTTCACACATGGACATAAACACAGGAACAACAGATACTGCAGACTACTGGATGGGGGAAGGAAGTGGGTGCGGGTCGAAAAACTACCTATCAGGGGCCAGGCGCGGTAGCTCATGCCTGTAATCCCAGCACTTTGGAACGCTAAGGTGGGCAGATCATGAGATCAAGAGATCGAGATGACCATCCTGGCCAACATGGTGAAACTCCGTCTCTACTAAAAATGCAAAAATTAGTCAGGTGTGGTGGCACGTGCCTTTAGTCCCAGCTACTCAGGAGGCTGAGGCAGGAGAATTGCTTGAACCCGGGACGTGGAGGTTGCAGTGAGCTGAGATTGCACCACTGCACTCCAACCAGGGCGACAGAGAGACTCTGTCTTAAAAAAACAAACCAACAAACAATAAAAACTACCTATTGGGTACTGTGCACAGTAGCTGGGGGCAGCATACCCATGGAACAAACCTGCGCATGCACCCTCTATATTTAAAATAAAAGTTGAAATTTTTTTAAAAAAGAGCTCACCTTAAAATAATATATTCTCCATTATATTTTACCAATTTTAACATGGTTAATGGGAAAAATCCATTGCCAACTCAGATATTTAGTTGGTGATATTAATCAAAAGCCTTTAGTTGATGATATTAATAACAATTATCACAATGAGCTGGATCATTCTGTTGGGGTTTTTTGGTGCCTTGCTAGTAATTTTTCCATGTATTGCTCCTTATCTCATTATTGCTGCTCTGAAACCACCCCTCACCCCCCACCAACTGCTAAAGCTGAACAATGGACAAAGAAAGCCTTCAAGTAATCCAGACAGAGGAGACTCTACATTTTAGGAGGCATGGTCTCTGTTGATTGAAGACAGTATAAAATATGTCCTTAGCCTCTGCTTTAATTAAAATGTACTTACTGTCAATCGCTTGAACCCGGGAGGCAGAGGTTGCACTGAGCTGAGATCATGCCATTGTACTCCAGCCTTGGCAACAAGAGCAAAACTCCGTCTCCAAAAAAAAAAGATACTTACTATCAGGTGACTTGATTACCTGAAAAAATAATAATTTTTTTCTACTGCCTGTAAATTAGTCAAAAAGAGGATTAAAGCCAAGCCAGTGTTATCAGCCACTATGGAAACCAGGTATAAAGAATTATGTCTGTGAACTCCTGCTCTCAGGAGGCTAGTTAAATGCTCTTGGCTACCTCCTGGTCCCACCAGAGGGAAGGCTCCCTGCATTAAATCGAAAGTCATTTGTATTTCCGTGTCTATTCACCCGAGGTCTTGCTGAATGTGAAGCTACATGGAACCTTTCTAGACAAAGCAAATCATACTTTCTGGAAATATAGTAATTACCTCCAACTTTCCAATAAAAGAACAAAGTATAAAAAGCAGAGGCTGGCTCTATCCTGCTAACCTAGTAACCCAGTGGGAAGAGATTTTCTTATTCCAGTAATTCCAAGTGGAGAGTGTCATTGACCCATTTGGGATCTCATCCCTACTTCTAGGGGAATGGAACACTCTGATTGGCCAGGCCTGTGTCATATGCTAATTCCTAGAGCCGGGGAAATAAAGTCTGAGGATTCAGGATGGGGTGAAAGGTGGCTACTTAAAGGAAAATGAAATATAGTTAGCAGAAGGAGGAGAAATGAATGGTCTGTTCTGTTTGGGCAAAACAAGGAATGCCCATTACTGTGAGGGACCCTTGAAGTCTGAACTCTTAAGTGGGTTTTTGCTGATTTCCTGGGTGCATGCTACGGTGATGGGGCTTGATGGGATAGTAGAGAGATGATGTAAAAATAACAAACAATACATACATTCAAAATAAAAAGAACAGAGGCTGGGCTTGGTGGCTCACACCTGTACCCTTACACTTTGGGAAGTCTAGGCGGCTGGATCACCTGAGGTCAGGAGTTCAAGACCAGCCTGGCCAACATGATGAAACCCTGTCTCTACTAAAAATACGAAAATTAGCTGGGTGTGGTGCATGCCTGTAATCCCAGCTACTTAGGAGGCTGAGGCAACAGAATCGCTTGAACCCAGAAGGTGGAGGTTGCAGTGAACCAAGATCACACCACTGTACTCCAGCCTGGGTGACGGAGCAAGACTGTCTCAAAAAGAAAAAAAAGAGAAAGAATGAAAGGATCGTCAAATTTAGGAGAAAAACAGAAGAAGTATACATGTGTGTATTTGAGTCTAATGACCTGTTTGCATACACTAAGTCAGAATTTTCTAACCCCCCCTCACCTGCTCCCTTTGTCAACTTTGAACTGATACCAGGGAAAAACTGAATTGGTAAATTTGAATAAGATGATGTATACTGAGAAATGCAGAATAAAAATAGGAAGTCAAAATTAAGGAATGTAGAGAAGCCAAGTAAGTAGGGGAAAAATGAAGTCAAATAATTAGAAAGCAGAACTGGAAAATACACAATATACCAGAAGACTTGCAAAAACAGAGCCCTTTGGCGAGAACATTCATTTAAAACCGAAATGTTTTTCTTGGTAAGTTTGTTATTAAAAAAAAAATGGTTCTTAGAACCTTTTGATTTAAACTGAGTATCTGGCATTAACACATAGGAAAGATACTTTCAACGTATATGAAGAAAGCACAGAAAGATTATAAAAATCAGACATTTCATACTTATTTTTAGGCTAACTAATTAACTAAAAAAGGCTTATCCTCCTGTTTGAGCTGATATATAATTAAGGTATCTGAGTACAAAGAATTTGTCCCCAAACCTAATGTAGAATGTAAGAGACAAAACCTGATATTTTTCAGCTATTCTTTTTAAAAAATACAAACTTCTGGACTGGGCGCAGTGGCTCATACCTGTAATCCCAGCACTTTGGGAGACTGAGGGGGGCAGATCACTTGAGGTCAGGAGTGGAGACCAGCCTGTTCAACATGGTGAAGTGTCATCTTTACTAAAAATATAGTGATCAGCCAGGCATGGTGACGGGCACCTGTAATCCCAGCTACTCAGAAGGCTAAGGCAGGAGAATCCCTTGAACCCATGGGGCAGAGGTTGCAGTGAGCCGAGATCGCACCACTGCATTCTAGTCTGGGTGACAGAGAAAGATTGTGTGTCCTTAGTAGGGGCATGGATGAATCTGGAAACCATCATTCTCAGCAAACTGACACAAGAACAGAAAATCAAATACCGCATGTTCTCACTCATAGGCGGGTGATGAACAATGAGAACACATGGACAAAGGGAAGGGAGCACTACACACTGGGGTCTGTTGGGGGGAAATAGGGGAGGGACAGCGGGGGGGTGGGGAGTTGGGGAGAGATAGCAAGGGGAGAAATGCCAGATACAGGTGAAGGGGAGGAAGGCAGCAAATCACACTGCCACGTGTGTACCTATGCAACAATCTTACATGTTCTTCACATGTACCCCAAAACCTAAAATGCAATAAAAAAATTGTGTCAACACCAACAACAACAAAGAAAAAAACAAACTTCTGAAGGCATTATCTATTCTTTGAATAAATCATCATGAAGCTACCATAGGTGAGGCAATCTAGTATGTGCTATGGGGGATACAGAGACAGATAAAAGTTTCTTTCCACATGAGTTTTATAACAGGCTGATAATCCAAGGAAGCTTGAAGAAAATGCTTCCTGAAATTTGGTTCTCTTAGACCATTTAAAGCTCATAGTTGAGTTTTAATTATTGCAGAATCATCAGATGATCCCAGGGAATGGGTTCTCAGGGCGCCTAAGCTTGTGAATCCTGTAGTCAAGAATCGAACCCTCATCTAACTTCGACATCTGACTTTGTCATTATCGCCCTCCAGGATCATAGGCTTTTCTTTGAATCCTGAACTCCAAAAAACTCTGAAAATCGAATTTCTTTTTCTTATATTTGCTGCCAAAATTCATTTTTGTGGCAAAAGCAGACTGGAACTGACTTGATTCCATAGTCTTTATTCTACTTAATGGAAATGTTCATGTATTTCACTGCAGCTATGTTGTGGCTCTCTAATACTCTGTATTGTACAGTGTATGGTATAGACTACTTTTTACCTTCCTAAAATTGGAAAACCTTTTAATTCTGAAACCATCTAGGTCTGCAAGTTTCAGGGAAGAGATGAGAACCTGACTGTGGCCACCTCACGCCTGTCAGCCAGCTCTCACTGCTCATGGCATGCTTGTATCCTGTGGCTCCTAGCAGGCTGCCAACTTGGAAATTTAAACATGTATACTTTCATTATCCCAAAAAACTCATAATTGTGAAAAAATGATTAGTTCATACTGATACTCCCAGTTCCAGTTTAACAGCAGAGTTCTACTTCTTCCCTACTCCAGAGCTTCCCTCTTCCTGTTAAAGAAAGAAAAATCAGGCCGGGCGTGGTGGCTGAAGCCTGTAATCCCAGCACTTTGGGAGGCCGAGGCGGGTGGATCACGAGGTCAAGAGATAGAGACCATCCTGGTCAACATGGTGAAACCCCGTCTCTACTAAAAATCAAAAAATTAGCTGGGCATGGTAGCGCGTGCCTGTAATCCCAGCTACTCAGGAGGCTGAGGCGGGAGAATTGCTTGAACCCAGGAGGCGAAGGTTGCGGTGAGCCGAGATCGCGCCATTGCACTCCACCCTGGGTAACAAGAGCGAAACTCTGTCTCAAAAAAAAAAAAAAAAGAAAAAGAAAAAAAAATTAGCTGGGTGCAGTGGCTCACACCAGTAATTCCAGCACTTTGGGAGACGGACACGGGCATATCACCTGAGGTCAGTTCAAGACCAGCCTGGCCAACATGGTGAAACCCCGTCTCTACTAAAAATACAATAATTAGCTTGGCATGGTAGTGGATGCTTGTAAGCCCAGCTACTTGGGAGGCTGAGGCAGGGAGAATTGCTTGAACCTGGGAGGCGGAGGTTGCAGTAAGCCAAGATCACGCCATTGCACTCCAGCCTGGGTGAGAGTGAGACTCCGACTCAAAAAAAAAAAAAAATTATCTGTTACTTGTTAAAGATGGTAGAGAAGGCTTTATTCGAGAGGGACCACTACAGTGGAAAATTTGCAGTAGTGGGGAGAGATCAGGCTGAACTCCGAATGCAACAAGGAGAAGTGGAAATTTATAGCTAAGGGGCAGGGTGTGGGTCAATAGGTAGAAAGTTACTAAGAGAAAAAAATCCAGGTTGGAGGGGATTCTTGGTGAAGGAAGGCCAGAGTGATAAGATACGGAAGGTAGGGGGACCAGACACCAAGGGTAGGGGATTTTCACTAAAATGACCAAGCAGTATTTTTGCTAAGACCTGGACTAAGAAGGTCAAGATAGAACCCAAAGTCGAGGCCTAGTCAAAAAGAGGACTCAGAGCTGGGTGCGGTAGCTCACATCTGTAATCACAGCACTTTGGGAGGGTGAGGCAGGAGAATCACTTGAGCCCAGGAGTTTGAGACCAGCCTGGGCAACATGGCAAAACCCCATCTTTACTATAAATGCAAAAATTAACCGGGTGTGGTGTGCCCATAGTCCCATCTACCTGGGAGGCTGAGGTGGGAGGATCACTTGAGCCCAGGAAGTTGAGGCTGTAGTAAACTGTGATTGTGCCACTGCACTGCAGCCTGAGTGACAGAGTGAGACCCTGTCTCAAAACCCAAAAAACCCAGAAGAACCTGGTTCAAGTTTGGTCAAAGAAGAGAGTCTTTGTCATCCCACAGTGAGAGCATCAATGTTTCTTTTGTGATTTAAAGATAATTTTCTTTCTCTTTAACCAGGATGCAAAGTATTCCTTCTGGCATGTGAAAAGCTAGACTTATGTTTTAACTTAGATAATAGGGACTTCATTTTATAATGGGATTCACCGTGATAAATATCAGCATTTTTAGCCCATTTAAAATTAAAATTATATTCATATGGAACCTTTTAGGGGTAATATACAGATGTTCCTTTGAGCATCTATATATTAGTTGAGTTTTAATTATTGCAACTCAAAAATATTGTAACTCAAAAATGCACTTGGCTGGTAACAGTAGCTCACGCCTGTAATGCCAGCACTTTGGGAGGCCATGGTGGGTAGATCGCTTAAGGCCAAGAGCTTGAGACCAGCCTGGCCAAGATGGTGAAACCCTATCTCTACTAAAAACACAAAAATTAGCTGAGCATTGTGGTGGGCGCCTGTAATTCCAGCTACTCAGGAGGCTGAGGCACGAGAATCGCTTGAACCTGGGGTGGGGCCGGGGGGTAGCAGTAGATGTTGCAGTGAGCCGAGATCGTGCCACTGCACTCTAGTCTGGGTGAATGAGGGAGATTCTGTCTCAAAAAGAAAAAGAAAAGCACTTAATAATTAGATAAACCCATCATAAAGTCAAAAGATTGAACAATCAAAAAATCCTAAATTGAACTGTTTTAAATTGGGGACTGTCTCTATATTATTTGAAGTAAAATGACCAGAGATTTTTTTTTTTTTTTTTTTTTTTGAGACGGAGTTC
The DNA here is from genome assembly GCF_049354715.1 of Callithrix jacchus. Taxonomy (NCBI): domain Eukaryota; kingdom Metazoa; phylum Chordata; class Mammalia; order Primates; family Cebidae; genus Callithrix; species Callithrix jacchus. The sequence goes on from NC_133524.1 coordinate 25,221,838, forward strand.
TGCTCCTGTTTCCCAGGCTGGAGTGCAGTGACATTATCTCTGCTCGCTGCGACCTCCACCTCCTGGGTTCAAGCAATTCTCCTGCTTTTGCCTCCCAAGAAGCTGGGACTACAGGTGCCCGCCACCATGCCCGGCTAATTTTTTGTACTTTTAGTAGAGACAGGGTTTCACTGTATTAGCCAGGATGATTTCCAACTCCTGACCTCGTGATCCACCCACCTGGGCCTCCCAAAGTGCTGGGATTACAGGCGTGAGCCACCAAGCCTGGCCCCAGAGTCATTTTAAATGTTAATTGCCTAAGGCCAATTGAATGTGTATAGAATAGATGTTGGAAGGTCATTTCGGGGCCATTACACCCCTTCCTCTCTTACTTGAAGTGGGTATTTGGGGATTAAGGAATTTATCATAGTGAAAGTGTGAAGAAGAAAAGTGAAATAATCATCAATTAGTTAAAAGATTTACTGCTTCAGTATACTCACTTAGAATGAGGGAAATGAGGGATGGATTATTTCAGACTTTATCTTTTATTCTAACTTTTTTGAGAATGGAGAAGGGGGTCAGGGATGAGTGGGGAAGAAAGGTTCTGCAGATGACCTTCAAGAAAGAGTAGGTTCTTTTTCTAAAGTTTTATTTGGTAGGGAGAACAAATGAATAAACCAGAATGTGGCTGGAAGTGTTAGAAAATTGGATTTACTTCTGAATCTCTGATTTGCTGCCTTTATAACATACGGAAGAATTAAGGAGAGTTTGGAAGAGAAAACTGTTAGATGAGCTCTGCTTGTCTTTCTCTGGGCCTGGCCACGATGTTGCCCATTACTGAGCAGTCTGCAGGGAATATGGAGTGGCTAAGAGGCCTAGGCAGGGCAAGGGAGATGGGATGGACCCCTCAATATCACAGGGACCAGAAAGACCAGTGTTTGTCCAACACTTGCTCTATGTCAGGCTTCATGCACAGTATCACATTTAGTCCTTATGCAAACTAGTTTGAACCCCATTTTACAGATTAAGGCAGTTGAGACTCAGAAGTGAAGCTTCCCAAAGGTTTCACAACCTGCAAATGGAGGATTTGGGGCTGGAGGATGTTTCTGTCTCCAAAGCTCATGCCTTTTCTATCAGGCCCTCCACCCCCAGCCACCATGGAGTTTCCAGCAGGGCTGGGGGTTGCAGGCTAGGCTGATGAACTCTTCCTGCCACATGACAGCAGAGGGAGGAGCTCTGGTTTCCTCTTTTAAGTGGCCAGGTATGTTTCCTCTCATGGTGTTTTGTTTATGTAAATTTGATGCACAGCCAGCTCAGAGAAGCCTCCCAGAAGGCACTGACCTCCTTCCTTATGATCAACCCACATTTTACCCTCTCCGATGTGGCACAGTAGATCACTCTGCCTCTGAGTACACCCAGGAGATAGTTTCTCTGGCACATGCCAGCCCCGTGTCTCAGTCAGAGCCTCTCCTCTGGAATCACAGAGTCTCTGAGGTCTGTGGCTTCTTTCCAGAGAGGCAGAACTATGGTTCCTGAAGAAACACACTGGAGGAAAATCTTAGGAAACAGTTGGCACACACAGTAGGTGAATTCTTGTGGAATGAATCGATCCATTGCCTCCTGGAAACCCCTATGAAGGGGAGTGGATTTACATGTTCCATTACCTTTGTACTTGGAAGTTTTCCCACAGTGTTTATTTGAAAGCAAGTTCAGATTATATCCCAGGTCACTTTTATATTGCCACTGGTTAACACTAGGAACATTTTTGTGTTAAGAAAGAAAAACTGCTTTCAAGGTTGCCTCTTGTAATGTTCTTTCTCTCTACTAATTACATTATTTTCTTGAACTTGCTATTTCAAAGGATAAAAGTTCAACTAGAGATGGCAGGATTATTTAATTTTATCTTCCCAACCAGTAGTAACTGTGCTACCCTGGAAGCATTTTATTTCTCCATCTGTTAGACTATAAAATCATGGAACATTTTTCATGTCTTAATAGGGAGAGATAATGCATGTGAGAAAACTTCATACATGTTTCTACGAAAGGAACTTCCCGTGCGACTGGCTAACACAATGAGAGAAGTTAATCTTCTGCCGGATAATTTACTTAACCGCCCTTCAGTGGGATTGGTTCAGAGCTGGTAAGTAAACAATGTGGCTTAAAATGGATCTTCCCACAATGCTATGAACATTTGGCAGCGGGACCATTCTCTGTAGAAGTGCACAAACTGCCTGTCTGGGAATGAGTCATTTGGGACAGTTGGGTTTTCCATGCAATTAAAAGTTGTTTTTTTTTTTCTTATTGAGCTGTTCATTTTCAAGTTGTTTTAATGAAAATGCTTGTACGTTGTGCTTTCTTGACACTTTCTTGAATTTTTCTTGTGTGTGGTGGGATTGCAGTTCTTCAGACAGGATGTTTGCTGCTTTTAAGTGTTAACGTTACTTCTTTTGTTTTCCTTGTAAAGACATTCCTTGAAGGCAGTACTCCTGGTAGAACAGATTAAGTCGTTTAAAGGGGAACTTCAGATTGGAAAAATATCAGTTCCCTGCTATATTTTATTTGCTCCATGAAAAGTATGAAAAATTTTGACAGTGTAACATAAACTTAAATCAGTTATAGTACTGATGCTTTAAGGTCTATAAACTTAAATCAGTTTATAGACCTTAAAGCATCAGTCATTTAACTGAAGAAGTTGAATTTGTGATGCAAAGTTACCCCCTAGGTAAGCAGGGTGAGATTAATGAATGGTAGGATGTAAGAGCAAGTGCTGTGTTTTTAGAAAGGGACTTGCATATACAGCATTTGAGAAACATTTGCAGGTCTACTCTATGTTTTAAAAGCAAGGTAGAGGTCAGGCATGGTGGCTCACGCCTGTAATCCCAGCACTTTGGGAGACCAAGGTGGGCAGATCACTTGAGGTCAGGAGTTTGAGACCAGCCTGGCCAACGTGGTGAAAGCCTATCTCTACTAAAAATACAAAAAATTGTCTGGGTGTGGTGGCACGCACCTGTAATCCCAGCTACTCAGGAGGCTGAGTCAGGAGAATCACATGAACCCTGGAGGTAGAGATTGTAGTGAGCTGAGATCATGCCACTGTATTCCAGTCTGGGCAACAGAGCAAAACTCCATCTCAAAAATAAGTAAATAATAAATAAATAAATAAATAAATAAAAGCAAAGCAAAGTAGAAGTCACTGTGAAGAAAGCTGGAGGAGTTTGAGAGGTCAGATGCCATCAGTCCTCTCAAGCAAGCAGCAGTGCTGTCGGAGCACAGAGAAGTGGACAGAAATGCAAGCTGTGATACCACACTGCCCCTTGGTGGGTGGTGGAATTGACAGATTGCAGGTTACAGGGAGAGCATTTTAGAAGGGAGTGGTGTGGACAGATATAAGGAAAATGGAACTATTAATTAGCTCACATATAAAGGGGTAGTGGAGGCCAGTCTACTGAAAAGAATGGACATTCAATAGCCATTCCTCCATAATATTAATTATAATGAGTGTATAGGGTTAAAGTGAATTGTCTGAGCAACACTATATTGTGTGGTCTCAGAAGTACAACATCAAGTCTCTTTTCCAGACAAGCAGTAGCTTCTCACTGTGTGGCATGCAGTCTTTGGAACGCAGGAGAAATCAAAGTGACTGTGATAGTGGCTTGGATACTATAGTTCCTTGCATCCTGCTCTGGTTCCATAGCTTGTTTCAGAAAGAGTAGCAAGTTCTTGTTTGCATGAGACTTCTTTATTGCTTCAAGGCTATCATTAGAGATTTTCCAGTAGAAAGTATAAATTCACAGTTAGAGGCCACCGTGGAGGGGATTCTAGGTAGGCAAGATCAAGTCCCTTAATCCTGGTGGTGGTGACAGTTAAAGATTTACTGTTGCTTGTATACAGGCTGGGTCAGGGGCTTCAAAGTGAATTGCTGGGCTCTTTGGTGTTTTCCAACATCAACAACCAATTCTGATTCTCTGGACGGCAAGTGGGTTTAGCAGTTCAGTTCAATCCTGACAGTGCCTACCTGGACTTAGTGCATACCCCACAGCTTTTCAGCTCAACCCCACAAGACTCTCCCTCACTACAGACACCAATCACAAATCCTGGGCCACCTGTGCTTCTGACTGAGTGGCTGTACCTTGAGTTTCCACGCCCCTTTTCTCAGATTTGATAATTTGCTAGCATGGCTCACATAACTCGGGAAGGTACTTTACCTATGTTTATAGGTTTATTGGAAAGAGTACAATTTGGGAACAGCCACCTGGGCGAGGTGCATAGGGCAAGGTATGGGGGGGTGCATGGAGTTTCCATGTCTACTCTGGACACACCACCCTCCCAGTATCCTCATATGTTCATCAACCTGGAAGCCCTAGGTCGAGGATAGAGCTGGAAGTTCCAGTTCTTGAATCACTTGCCCTTTCTGGTGACCAGCCCCATCCTGAAGCTATCTAGAGGTCCATCCTACATTACCACATTAGCATAAACTCAGGTGTGGTCAAGGGGGGCTTCTTATGGATAGCAGAAGAGACTCCTATCACTCAGGAAGTTCCAAGAGTTTTAGGAGCGCTGTGCCAAGAAGCAGAAACAAAGACCAAATGTACTTAAATGTATTATATTATACTGGCAAAGTATAGGCTCAAACCAATTACTATGCCAACTCTATTTTTTTGTTTTTGTCTTTTAACCGTTCTTTTGCCATATCCATTCCAAATAAATGCATGCCATTTCTTCCTTCTTGTTTCTTAAACATTCATTTTGAAATACTTTCCTGCTTAACATAAGGGTTGCAAAACTGGCAGAAAGAATTCCCATATACCTTCCCGTAGATTCACTAATTGTTAACATTTGGCCATGCTCTATCATTGTCATTCATATTCTCTCTCTTTCTCTCTCTCTGCATACATGCGTGTGCGCACACACACACGTGTGCACACATATGTGTATATATATCTGTGTCTGTATATGGTTCACACACCCATGTATGGTATACATACACAATGTCTACATCATGCCCCTTTGCCCTGAATACTTTAGCATGTGTTTCATTGGAACAGGTCTTAGAAAACCACAATGTGATCATCAAATTTGGGAAATTTAACATTGATACAGTAATGTCTTCTGATATGTAGAACTTGTTCTCACTTTACTAATTGTCTTGATAATGCCCCCATCTTTTCTTTTTTTGTTTCTTTCTTTTTTTTTTTTTTTTTTTTTAGCAATTTCTTCTCCTGATTTAGGAATCCATTTCAGGATCATGCATTGTATTTCACTGCCATTTTTTTCCTTTTAAAAGCAAATCTTATGCATAATGGGCTGCGGACCCCACCACCACCATCCCCTTGGTCACAGTGTGTCCACCCTGCTCTCTTGACTGTCAGGCTGAGAACCTCAGAATAATCTTTGGCTTGTTTCTATTTATGACTTTCTCGAACTGTCCCCTTTGGAAAGGACAGGATGCCTACCTAGCTTGCTTGCATGTGGCAGGGCGAAGGGAATCACTGGGGCTGGCTGGCTTTGACCTCTTGGTGTTTTGACCCAATGAGTTTAACATTATCTAATCCATTGCCTTATATGCCCAGAGACTTTTATTTTATTATTTTTTTGAGGTGGAGTTTTGCTCTTGTTGCTTAGGCTGTAGTGCAATGGCGTGATCTTGACTCACCGCAACCTCTGCCTTCCAGGTTCAAGCAATTCTCCTGCCTCAGCCTCCCAAGTAGCTGGGATTACAGGCATGCACCACCATGGCTGGCTAATTTTGTGTTTTTAGTAGCAACAGGGTTTCTTCATGTTGATTAGGCTGGTCTCAAACTCCCAACAAGAGTTTTATTTTTTATTTATTTATTTTTTGAGATAGAGTCTTGCTCAGTCACCCAGACAGGAGTGCAGTGGCACAATCTTGGCTCACTGCAACCTCTGCCTCCTGGGTTCAAGTGATTCTCCTGACTCAGCCTCCTGAGTAGCTGGGACTACATGCGTGTGCCGCCATACCCAGCTAATTTTTTTGTATTTTTATTAGAGACGGGGTTTCACCATTTTGGCTAGGCTGGTCTTGAACTCCTGGCCTCAAGTGATCTGCCCACCTCAGCCTCTCACAGTACTGGGATTACAGGCATGAGCCACCGTACCCGGCCCCCAGAGACTTTTAAAAAATAATGTCCAGCGATGAACGTTTATTAGTATCAGATGCATTGTCCAAAGTTCACATGAGGCTAATGAATCAAGTGGCATTCTTGTTGGAGTATTTATATGTGTAACAGTCATTTTTAGTTTCTGGAGTGTACTCATCCTCTATCCAAAGGTAGATAATAGGATTAGTGGCAATTAATGGTTAGAAATAATTGGAATAAAGGGATAATTCTTTCAGGACATGTTAAAACCCCAAATAGAGATCGTATATTGGAATATCTGAATCTCCACTAGATCCAACAGGTCCTGGCTAGATGTAGCTGCTGCACTAATGGGCCTCTCTGAATCTCGTTTTTCTATGTTCTCCAGATCTTAATGTTAGGCACACAGTTTCTTATACTGGTCCTGATTGAGATATGCAGCTATCTTAATCCAGAAGCTGTTTCTGAGGGTTTAATTGGCATTCCTTTTCCCCCATTAAGTGTTAATGAAATTAATCTAACTCAGAAGGACCCTTCTTCACTTCTAGTTTCTAAGTTCTTGGCAGGCACTTCAGTGTCACACATGTGCTTCTTAAAATGTATATGCACATTTTTGGGTAATCAAACTGTAGACTTGGTATATAACTTAGGATACGTCTTTAAGTAGAGAAAATGCAACTAAACCTGACTCATGTCGCTAGAAGGTCCAGCCGCCGGGTGGGCTTTTGGTGTTGGTTTGATTCAGAGATTCATGAAGCTATTGAGGTCCTGCTTTTGCTGGTGTTGGCTTCATTTTCAGACTGGATTCCCTCCTGGTGGTAGAATAGCTGCAGCATTTCCAGGCTTCTAATCCACACAGCACACTGTACAAAAGCAGAGCAAGTTGGTTTCTCTGCCAGAGTCCTCTAGCGAGTCTTTTTTGTCATTTTACTGGCCCAAATTGAGACAGTATGTCCATTCCTGAGCCTTTCCCTGTGTTCAGGGGAATGCACACAGTGATAGGCTTAGACCTAAACTATTGGACTAATGAATAATTAGTGACAAGAGAAATAGGATTGCCCAGAGAAAAATTGGACCACCCAGGATCTTTGGAGGTACCGGCTTCCTGGATGCACTTGAGGCGCATAGGGGGATGGGGATGGGATGGAGACCTGAGTGAAAATTTGGAGTGCTCTTAGGAAGAGGAGGAGGAGGGATGGATGCTGGGTAGGCGACTAACATAGTAACTCTTTTTGTTCTTTTTAGGTACATGCAGAGTTTTCTTGAACTTTTGGAATATGAAAATAAGAGTCCTGAGGATCCAAAGGTCTTGGATAAGTAAGTATGGTACCACTTACCTGAAAATAAAAATATCTAGGTAAGAAAGATTTTGGTAAATGTAATTCAGGTCATGAAGACTCAGGGAGTATGAATTGGAAAAAAGCATTCATTTTCTTAATGAGTAATGACCCAACATTGAGTTGCTTTTAAATTTGAGTTAAGAATGTAACACAATACAAAAGTAATAACACTTTCAGTTTTGCTTTTATGATCTAATTTTTTAATATCTTATTCAGTTTTCCTTTTATGATCTAATACCTTTACCCAAGGTGAACTGGGCACTCAGTGTAAATACTGCAGTAAATGTTCCATCTAGTGGTAGTTTTAAGAATGCAGTAGCCTTTGTATATACATGAATTTATCTACTCAATCCTTTACAATTAAAATTTCAATGGGATATTACATTTTAGCTCAAAAACTATAGTGGTTTTATTTTGGAGAAGCAGAAAAGAGTGTGTTTCTTATACAGCAAGCTGAGTTCTATTGCTGCCATTATGCACAGACTGGCAAATTATGCCGTTGAGATAGTTCTGTTTTTCATTTTTATTTATCCTAGGAATACTAACTGTAGCTGTGTTTTTCCCCCAAAGAAAAATTAAATATCGCTTTCACATTAATTTCTTCCTGTTTATGTATATGTGAGTGGATGCATATGACAGGCCTGTTGTGCTGAGGAATTTCTAAGTATAAACCAGTCCACATAGCTGTGAGACTGAACACCTGACTTAATAGATGTTCCATCAGAAGAACTAGGGAAACGCCATCATATACAAGCAACCTTAGGAGATATTTAACCCAGTCCTCTCAATCCACAGGTAAGAAAACTGAGGTCAGAGATGTGAAGTGAGTTACCCAAGATTGTGACCCTTCATAGCAGAGCTGGACCTATAAGTTATGTCATATGTTTGAGCCATGAGTAGCTAGGTCTAGTCTAGTTGTAAACTACTATTCAAAGGAAAAACAAAAGCCCTCACCTATTTTTTGCTTTGCTGGGCGTTTTGTCTAATGGATCTGTGAAATGTGGAAGGCAGGGAAGCACTGGGTTAGAGCCCCAGATGCAGCGTTTTCCTTCATATAAGCCACTGCTGTCATTTAAGCTATCAAAATGAAATAAATTCAATCTAGGAGCTTTGTTTTCTTAAAAGTCATTAGCTGGTAACCGTTCGGTGGAAATCCTAAAACCTAGGGCTGACCCCTCTAGCTCCAGACTTTAGAACAGATTTGTAGAAGTATAGTTGGTCTTTTGTATTGGCAAGTTCCACCTCCTTGGATTCAACCAGCCACAGATCAAAAAGATATTTGGGAAAAAAAGCAATAAAAAATAATAAAAATAAGAAATAACAGAAAAAATATTTTTTGAGATGGAGTTTTGCTCTTTTTGCCCAGGCTGGAGTGCAATGGCATGATAGCTCACCATAGCCTCTGCCTCCCGGGTTCAAGTGATTCTCCTGCCTCAGCCTCCCGAGTAGCTGGGATTACAGGCATGTACCACCACACCTGGCTAATTTTATATTTTTAGTAGTGACGGGGTTTCTCTATGTTGGTCAGGCTGGTCTCAAACTCCTGACCTCAGGTGATCTGCCCACCTTGACCTCCCAAAGTCCTGGGATTACAGGCATGAGCCACCGCGCTCAACAATAATACAGATTTTTTAAATACAGTCTAACAACTATTTATATGGCATTTATATTGTATCAGTTATTATAACTAATCTAGAGATGATTTAAAGTATCTGAGAGGATGTGACTAGGCTATACGTACTATTTTAGATAAGGGACTTGAGCATCCAAGGATTTGGGTATATCTGCGGGGATCCTGGAACCAGTCCTCTGCAGATACTCAGAGACAACTGTACATGATATTAAATTTCTGCTATGTTTTTCCCGGAGTCTCGTCTCAGTTTCTGGAATAGGTTAGCAGATGCAATTTACAGCCATGAGTCTGCTTTGCAAACTGTCAGTGCTGAATCCAGCGTGTGCTTGACCATTGCAATAATAGCTGAGCTCTCACTTTGTGAGTTTTGGAACTTGCCCAGGTTCATGTGGCTAGTTAGGATAGTTGGCATTTGAGAAGGCTGATGTCCTTAGTGAAGGAAGGAGTGAAAGGTAAGTGAGTATCATGGTAGCAGCCTTTTCTTTTTAGCAAGAGGTTGTGTGGGATCACCAGCAGGGAAATCATTTTAGTAAAGCAAAAGAAGCTTAGAAGATAAGCACGTTGATCATTTATGATAGAGTTTAGAAGAGTCTGGAAGATTGAGGGAGAATTTTGAGCCATTGAGGTAAGTTTCCCCCCTTCAAATAAGTTGAGGCACTTCTCTACTATAATGACTTGTTTCACTTTAGTAATATTTAACTTACAAATACATTGGAATGAGTATTACATAAAGGAAAAAACGTCCATTATAAAATTTTTTGTGAATAATGATGGCCTAATTTCAGAGTTTTACATCTTTATTGTCATTGTATGTAAACTCTAGCCCTAAACTCTAGCTGATGCTGATACATGGAGAATAAGTATCACATTTGTTGCAGAAATGTTCCATCATTCAGAAAAATAAGACTACTCAGATAAGTAAAAAGAAAGTCACCCCAATCTCTACTACCAGGGGACAACCACTATTAATATTTTCCTTTCTTCCATGCTTTTCCCTAGGCAGGCATATGTTTATATGTGTAAAATATTTTTACAGACATAACAAGTGTCAACATTATTAATAGTTTCATATTAATAGTCCATCTTCAGATAGTTCATGCGATTTGATCTTCTATCACTGGATTTTAGACAGTTTTGTAGTTTTTGTGCTACTATAAACAATACTTTAAAGAACAGCTTTTAAATACAGCTGTTGGCTGGGCTCAGTGGCTCATGCCTGTAAAGTGCTGGACTTTAGGAGACCGAGGTGGGTGGATCACCCGAGGCCAGGAGTTCGAGACCAGCCTGGGCAACATGGTGAAACCCTGTCTCTATTAAAAATATGAAAATTAGCCAGGTGTGGTGGTGGGCACCTGTAATCCCAGCTACTTGGGAGACTGCAGGAGAATTGCTTGAACCCAGGAGGCAGAGGTTGCAGTGAGCCAAGATCATGCCAGTGCACTCCAGCCTGGGCAACAGAGCAAGACTCTGTCTCAAAAATAGTTTTTCACCTTGTCCTGTTATTTTCCTAGGATCAATTCCTGGAAGTGGAATCGTTTTCTTTGGGCTTTTCCTGTATGTTGCCAAATTGTTCTGAGAAATGTGTCAGTTAAGCCCTAAACTCTAGCTGATGCTGATACATGGAGAATAAGTATCACATTGTTTTAATTTGCTTTTCTTATTTGTAAGGGTGAAGTTATTGGCATTTGTGCTTCTTCTTTGGTAAATTTTCCATTGATAGCAGATCCTTTGCCTAGTTTTTTGAAGGAGTGCTAGTTTTTTCCTTTTTTAAAGTTTTTTGTTTTTTCACTTCGTTTATTGATATGTGTCCCTATAGGATTGCTAAAATTCTACATAGTCATATCATTTGTTTCTTCACATTATTTGTTTCTGCCTTTGGTATTAAGCTTAGAGCATCTCTCCTTACCCCAAAATTATATATTTATTCACCTGATTTTTTTCTGTTATCATTTCTGTGATTTCACCCTTTTGCATTTTTAATCCAGTATTTGGTTTAAAGCTTGAAATTAGGATGTGACTTAAATTGTTAGCCTGCTGTTCCACTTAACTTGATTATTAGCTTGATTGTTTATCTACTGATTTGCAATGTCACTTTCTCAATATGCTTAATTTTTATATATACATATGCACTCACTCATGGGCCTAGTTCTAAACTTTTTATTTAGTTCCATTGACTGACTCGTCTTCTGCCATTCTTAATGTATTTTCCTCTATGCATGTTTATAATAATATGCCAGACACTTGAATAGTTTGTTTTAATTGCCTGTGTTCTATCTACATTTCTTCACTATATTTTACTGCTGTGAGATATTTATTACAAAATTTTACTCTTAAACTATGTGACATTATTTCTTTACCCATGGAAGCTATTGCTTTGAGATTTCATTAGCCAATCCTTGGTGATTTTGGGGGGATTATCCTCATGTTCTCAGGAGAAATATTGATATGTTCTACAATTCTTTATTCAACTTTTATAGAACCTATATTATATGTAATCACTTATCCAAAAAGTCAGTGGATTCCTAAAAGGGTATTTGAGCATTATTTTTCTGTACTGGAACCTTTTACTTTTTGCACCTCTGAAAGAAGAGTTTTGTAGAAAGAAAGTTTCAAGCAAAAAGTTGTTTCATACTTTAGTTTCTTGTGAGTAGGTCCTCGTAGTATGAAGAATAATGTCTCTGCTTATAAAAATATCAGCCGACAACTTAGACTGGGGACAGAGGTGGGAAGTCTGTGCATCAGCCTGTGAGATATTAAGACTGACCACGTTTTGTTTCCCTCTCACACAGCTTTCTACAAGTTCTGATTAAAGTCAGAAATAGACACAATGACGTGGTTCCTACAATGGCACAAGGAGTGATTGAATACAAGGAGAAGTTTGGGTTTGATCCTTTTACTAGCACTAACATCCAGTATTTTCTGGATCGGTTTTATACCAACCGCATCTCTTTCCGCATGCTTATTAACCAGCACAGTAAGTTGGGTTTTGTTGGTCCAGTTTTGAAAAGGTAACCAGAGTGATTTCTCTCAAATGTATTCCTGTTGTTAATTTACTGGCCTGCATTTTTGGTTGTAGAAATTTCATTTCTAGTTTAGTTTTTCCTAAGTGAGTCCTAGCCATTAAAAAGTGATTAATTTATATTCTTGGTTAAAAGAAATTTTTGAAAGGCTTTTATGATGCTCACATTAGAGACGGGACCATTGCCTACCTTTTAAACCTCTGCTGATATGGTCCTGATGGGGATGAGGCAACCGGGCCTTCATCTCTGAATATTTTCATGTATCTCAGATTGTATTCTTTTCTTTATCCAGGATGTTATATGTTTTCCTTTTTAGTTTTGAAAACACTGACACTGGGAATATTGAATTGGATGTTGGCAATAGAAGCCATCAGTTCTTTACTTCACAGTGATCAGTGAAGTCAGATTAAGCCAGACTGTCAATCCTGTATTGAGTTTTAGTCTGCTCTTTAGGGTACTAAGGTGCTAAGCAGATAGGAAAAAAAAAAACCTAAAATTCCCCCCCCACCAAAAAACTTTTTGGCTCATCTTCAGCACTGTGTCTTTGGCTGAGTTGATAATCCTTAAGGAGAAGCATCCACGTGTCTAGAGCATAATTCACCCTCTTTGCTGAATCACAAAATGGACAAAGCATCTTTATTTTACTAATCTGATTTATTTGGATAAGTGAATATTATACAACTATTAGATGTAGTTTTATATTAAATGTATATATTCAAAATGGAAATGTATGACAATTTACAGGAATAAAAGAACCTAAATACTATTCAACTAAACTAGTTAGATAACTCCAATTACTTTCTGATCTAAATACACATGTACGCACATATACAGGCATGCTTTTAGATCATTAATTCAGCCTACACACCTCTGTTTTTCTTCCCCTTAGTCAGTTGGAACTGTATTAATTGGCTTAATGCCTGTATTTATCATTTTTCGTAGTTTAAAATCTCTCCTATTTTATTTAGGCATCCTTCTTTTGTTAGTCTCAATTTTTGCTTGATTTAAAAATAAGAACACCTATATTTGGACGCAGATTACTTTTTTTTCTTTGGGGATTCTTTTGGCTTTTATTCAGAAACAAAATCTTGCAAATCTTGTATATTGTGAAATTATCTGAGTGTATTTTAAAAAATACTTGAGCAAGTATTGTTCATGTACACATCATTGAAGCATAATCTCCATGGGGGAGGCATCTGAAATACCACCAGCGAAGACACTTTGCAGGCTTCTCCAAATAGTATAGACCATGTGTTCTAAATATTTAATGAAAGTTGGAATAAATGTCTGGAGTAGTACTAGGTGGGTATACTTGACTAAGGATGAAAGTAAGTTTCTTCATCCGCATCACATCGGGTGAGAAAGAACGGGTTGGGCACCTGGCATGTGTCACTGCTTTAGAACCTGCTGGCTGCAATAGACAGGCCTAAAGCACATCCTCCTCCTTCATTGGCCAATAAAAGTCGCTCACCCATCAATTTTGTGTATTCCATTGCTGTAAGTTGCTGTGGATGCAAAAATGATTTTTACAAGTAAGAGATCCTTTCCAAACATAAGCCCCTATATTTCCCTGCATGACCAGCCCAACCTGCTGTATTTTAATCCCCTCCCTTTCCTTTTGTGTTCGTCTAGCACTTCTGTTTGGTGGTGACACAAACCCTGCTCATCCTAAACACATAGGAAGTATCGATCCCACCTGTAATGTAGCAGATGTGGTGAAAGGTAAGGAGACCATTGTAATGGTATCGATTGTAGTTCAAATGGGATTGTGGTTTATTTGAAGCAGCTTGGCTATAGGGTTATGTTGCAGTGCAGTCTGCTGATTCATCAGGTCACTCTGGGCCCAAGCCACTTGATCCAGATGAAATGTTCTTTCTGGGCTGTTCAGGAAAGATGCATAATTGGTAATGCTCAAAATGTGAGTTTCTACTTTATTGATTAGAGTTTCATTTGTAGTTCTGTCTCAAACAGTAAACATTTAAGATTCTGATTGCCACTGTTATCTGAAATTTTCAGAGAATTCAAATTCTTATCATAAAATTAGGCTGAATTCACATCTATAAAATTCAAACATGTTTCTGTTGTTGACATCTGGCTTTAGAATCTATGTGGCATGTAAGCTTTATGGGTTCATTGGACATTATGCTAGACATTGTTCCAGTACCCTCTGGGAAGAACCAAGCCCTATATCCGTAAGTCCCTGGTACCCAGGTACTTTGAGTTTGAACAGCAGTTTTCTCATTATTCATTTAAGATAAATGCTATCTCCAAGAAACCTTCCTGGTTGTGAACGATCCACCAGGTACCTCTTCAGTGTTGTGATTACTTTGTGTAACCTCAGATCCCCAAATTGTCCCTTTCTGCAGATTGTATCTCCTATGTTGGCCTTTATCTCCCTTCTCTAAACACTCACAAGTTTCATGGCTGCAATTCTCTGATCTTCATCAAGGATCTTCTTTGCTCTTCAGCAGGCATAGCAAAGGAAAACCTCTGTAATTTGTTTACCCTGAGCATTCCTAAACCCAGGGAGGAGGACCAGACCTGTTGGTTTTACCTTATCCTAGGCTTGTCAAGCTGCCCTGGCCTCTGTTGAGTCATAACACATTTACTTACATTATTTCAGTTACAAGGTGAATCAGCCCAGCCTCAGCTCTCCAGGAGGCCTATTGGTTGCTCTCTCACAAGATAACTTTGTGGTTGATCGGAACCTCCAAAGGCCTCCGCGGGCAAGGAGAAAAGGATCAGTCTTATAATAGCTCATATGTTCATTACACCCTAACTCAGTGCCTTTTATAAGGCAAAAACTTGGTTCAGACAGTTGATTGCCCCTTTGAGAAAAGGGCACAATTTAGAAAGCAAAAGTAAATTATAATATATGGCATGTGTGCCTTTGCTCTTGAACTATAACCAATTTGAGATTAGGGGTTGTGTCTTACATTTCTTTTGTAACTTGCATAGAACCAAGTGTAGTGCTTGTGTAAGTGATTAATCAATATTCCTTGGTTTGATAAATTTTAAATCTTTTGAGAATGTACTTTCAAAACAGCTTTATTGAGATATAATCTCATATGATAAACTTCACCATTTAAAGTGCTCAATTCAGTGGTTTTTAGTGTATTCACAGAGTTGTGCAACTATCACCACAATCCAACTGTAGAACATTTTCATCACCCCAGAAAGAAACCCTGGACCCATTAGCAGTCACTCCCTTCTACTCTTCTCTCTAGCCCTGGACAGCCACTAATCTACTTTCTGACTCTATATAGATTTTCCTATTATAGACATTTCATATAAACAAAACAATATAATATGTGGTCTTTGGTAACTGGCTTCTTTCACTCAGCATAACGTTTTCTTTTTTTTTTTTTTTTTTTTTTAATTTTTTATTGGATTATAGGTTTTGGGGTACATGAGCAGAGCATGCAAGACAGTTGCGTAGGTACACACATGGCAGTGTGCTTTGCTTTTCTTCTCCCCTTCACCCACATTTGGCATTTCTCCCCAGGCTATCCCTCCCCACCTCCCCCTCCCACTGGCCCTCCCCTTTTCCCCCCAATAGACCCCAGTGTTTAGTACACCCCTTTCTGTGTCCATGTGTTCTCATTTTTCATCACCCACCTATGAGTGAGAATATGCGGTGTTTCATTTTCTGTTCTTGTGTCAGTTTGCTGAGGATGATGTTTTCCAGATTCATCCATGTCCCTACAAACGACACGAACTCATCATTTCTGATTGCTGCATAATATTCCATGGTGTATATGTGCCACATTTTTCCAATCCAGTCTATTATCAATGGGCATTTGGGTTGATTCCAGGTCTTTGCTATTGTAAACAGTGCTGCAGTGAACATTCGTGTACATGTGTCCTTATAGTAGAACGATTTATAGTCTTTTGGATATATACCCAGTAATGGGATTGCTGGGTCAAATGGAATTTCTATTTCTAAGGCCTTGAGGAATCGCCACACTGTCTTCCACAATGGTTAGGGTCATCGATGTGATAGCATCTTTCAATACTTTTTTTCTGGCTGAAAAATATTCGATTGTATGAATAGAACACATTTTATTTATCTCTTTATATTTGCTGGGTGATATTAGACATGGTTGAGTAACCTCTTTGGGCCTCACATTCTTCATCTGTAAGGTGGTGCTCTTGGTAATTCACCTATATTGTAGAGTTAAATGGGTTCATGTATGTACAACCCCTAAAGCAATGCTAGTGCAGAGTAAAGGCTGTAGACAGGTTTACTAGCAGTAGACAGTCCTTGAGTGTCAGACACATCATTTGGCTTCTCATTTATGCCATTGACTCTGTAATAGGTTGGTGCTTTCATTTTGTTTCTGGCATAAATTATAAAATATTTTTAGAAGTAATTTCAGGTTTTTATAAGACAGTTGGAAATTTGAAGACTGGATATTTGACATTAAAAATATGTTAACTTTTTAGGTATGATAATTGGTATTTGGCTATGTTTTTTATTTTTTGAGATGGAGTTTTGCTCTTGTTGCCTAGGCTGGAGGGCAATGGCGCAATCTCAGCTCACCCACAACCTCCGCCTCCTGGGTTCAAGCAATTCTCCTGCCTCAGCCTCCCTAGTAGCTGGGATTACAAGCATGTAATATCATGCCTGGCTAAATTTGTATTTTTGGTAGAGACAGGGTTTCTCCATGTTGGTCAGGCTGTCTCGAACTCCTGACCTCAGATGATCTGCCTGCCTTGGTCTCCCAGAGTGCTGGAATTACAGGCATGAGCCACTGTGCCTGGCCTGGTTGTGTTTTTATAAAGGAATACTAGCTTTGAGAGAGGTATTTTAAAGTATTTACTGTGAGATTTGCTTCAAAATTATACACAGGGAGAGAAGTGAAAAGGATTGGGCATTTGTTGAAAACTCTTGAGGCTGTTGATGGGCATATGGGGTTCATTATACTATGCTGTGTACTTGGGTATGTGTTTGAAATTCTTCAAGATAAATGTGTTAGTTCATTCTCATGTTGCTATAAAGAACTACCTGAGACTGCGTAATTTATAAAGAAAAGAGGTTTAATTGACTCACAGTTCTGCGGGCTGTACAGGAGGCATGCCTGGAGAGGCCTCAGGAAACTTATAATCATGGCAGAAGGGCAAATGGGAAGTAAGCACGTCTTTACATGGTGGCAGGAGAGAGAGAGTGAAGCAGGAAGTGCTACATACTTTTAAACAACCAGATCATGTGGGAACTCACTATCATGAGAATAGCAAGGGGGAAATCCACCCACATTATCCCGTCACCTCCCACCAGGCCCCTCCACCAACACTCAGGATCACTATTCGACATGAGATCTGGGTGAGGATGCAGAGCCAAATCATATCAATGAAGTTTTAAAAACACTGATTTTTATCATCTTACTGTTTCTCCAAAAATAAAGTCTTTCACTAATTTTTAGGGAGCTTTTAACTAAGAACCAATACAACCAGATAAGTAACAGAGTTTTATGAAACTGTTACCACTTCTATAGAACAGAGAGATTAAGTGTTACTACAGTGAGTCAGAGGTATCATAGGAGAGTGCAAGGAGGAATCTGCTGTGACTTGACTCTTAACGTGAAAAGAATCTAATCATTTTATGGCACTTATTCTCTGTGTTGCTCTTCTCTCGTATTTAGTATGTATTACCTGGCCTTGTCATTATTTGTACTTATTTTTATTTGTTTTTAGGATGGAGTGTCACTCTGTCGCCCAGACTGGAGTGCAGTGGTGCAATCTCAGCTTACTGCAACCTCTGCCTCCTGGGTTCAAGTGATTCTCCCTCCTCAGCCTCCCAAGTAGCTGGGATTACCACCATCATGCCTGGCTAATTTTTGTATTTTTGTAGAGACAAGGTTTCACTATGTTGGCCACATTAGTCTTGAACTCCTGACCTCAGGTGATCCGCCTGCCTTTGCCTCTCAAAGTGCTGGGATTATAGGTGTGAGCCACTGTGCCCAGCCTATTTGTACTTATTTTTATCTCTCTAAGTAAGGTGTACATTTCTAAAGGTCTGGAATTACTCTTACATGCTTTTGTATAACTCCTCTTAGGATCAGAAGTTTTGTACCAAAATGTAGCTGAAGATTATATGAAGAATAGTTCAATACGTATTTCAAAGAAAAAACCCTGGAAGTTTATGCTAACGTCTACCTCATAGCTTCCCGTTTGCTTTGTCCCTTTTAGTCACAAGTTTGACCCTGAGCCACAGCCCTTTCCTTTTTCTTTTCTCTTCCTGTACTCACAGCTTTATCTTCAGCCTTTCTCCTTCCCTTATTAACTATATTATACCTATTAGTGTACTGTGAACAAAGTTTACTACATCCTCTTATTTAATCATTCCTGCCACTCACTTATAACTAAAGCTTGGAGTTCCTGGTAAAACCCTATCCAATGATAGCCATTTCCTGTGCCCTTCTGTGACTCAAAATCCCATTTCCCCCAACACACACACACACACACACACACACACATGCATGCACAGGCATGTACACACATACAAATCCCACCCCCACACTCACGGGGTAAGCAGGAAGGACTGGCATGCTCCCCATTTCC
This sequence comes from Callithrix jacchus, assembly GCF_049354715.1. Taxonomy (NCBI): domain Eukaryota; kingdom Metazoa; phylum Chordata; class Mammalia; order Primates; family Cebidae; genus Callithrix; species Callithrix jacchus. The sequence goes on from NC_133524.1 coordinate 25,240,469, forward strand.
CACGCTTCTCTCAAACCATGTTTTTCATTTCCCAACAGCATCTTCCCTTAAGGGGGAAAAAAAAGCAGTGGAGATGCTTTCAGGTTCTGAAACTGTATAACCCTCTAAAGCAGCAGCCATATAATCAACTTTTCTGACATCCTTCATTCCCTTCATAAATGATGCATACTGTTACCTACAGTACACTAAATACTCTTGGTTGATATGTGTTTTCTGGAATGCTTTTGTGCTTCTGCTTCCACCTGGTGAGGTGCATGCTTACTAAGGATTACTTATTTGTACCCAAGCCATTGGTGTAAGTTTTACTGACAGTTGTGACTACATAATTTATTTAAATATTATGTAAACTGAAGAAATACGCATATAAAAAAGAGACTTATTTCCATTAAAACCAAGTTGAATGCTTTGGAAGGACTCTTAAAAATGTAATAAAATTACTGTGAGTAAGAAAATGATTAGGATTAGATTACAGGGCAACATAGAGTAAAAATCTTACCTGGAATTCGTACCCAGGTTGCTTCACAAATATCTTTCAGTTTATTACACTTTAAAGAAATAGTAATTGGAATTCATAGATGTACGTGATATCGTTCATCCAAGAAAGACAAACTGGAACCTCAAACTGATCCATATTCAAAGGAAAGGCTTTGACCTTATATGAAAATATTGACAGAGAAATAAATCGTTGTTCAAATATGCATTTTAAGTTAACGTTTATGTTAGTAATCACATTTTATGGTTTCCCACTTTACTCAACATTTTTGTTAATCATCCTTTTCCCAATTGGGACAGTTAAGATGACTAATGCCCTATTACCAAAATAATAAAAGTGCTCATCAAAGAAAGTTTAGAAAATATGGAAAAAGAGAGAAGAGAATAAAAATGACCTGTTTTCATAATTTAGTGAGAACATTGTTTTATATATTTGAACTCATATCAGATTTATAGATAAGTGTGCAACTGCAAATATTGTGACTAATCTTTGTCTCCATGAAAGCCATAGTATTTATGTAGTTCTCTGTCTCCGGCAATAGTGCCTGTCACACATGCTTTGTGACTGAATTCAGTACTCAATGGTAGAAGCCTCTATCCTGCTCTCTGTATCAATATTGGTGGAGTTCTTTCTGTGTCTAATCTGTGATACTCATTATCTGTTTATTCAAATGATCTTTCCAGCCAAGTATGCATAACCTTTATTTCCCAGTGAGGGGTTTGGTCTTATATTAGTTACTTTTTCTACCCTGGCAATGGGCTAGGCAACCTAGAAGGAAACCTTCAGGTCTCTCTTTTCCCTGTAGACCCAAAGCAGGTATTCCCATTCACTGTCTGCTTCATTTCCTATGGACTCTCCTCTTAATTTTTTGAAGATCAAATACTTATGCCAAAGCTCTTTCTAGCTCCAAGTAAGACTGAGAGAGAATAAAGAAGGCACAGAGCATCGAAAAGCCTAAAATTCCTTCTGTGTCTTCTAGCTAAAGGGCACTGGAGTCTCCATCCCTAAGTGCCCCAGGAGCAACCATCAGAAGGTCTCAAGAGGCCCAGGCCTTACCAGCTCTTTTTACCAATACCCACCAAGTGTTACCAAGGAAACGAAGAAATGAATGTCAGCCTCCTTTGACTCTTAGTGAAGTCTTACTGTTGCCTTTCTCATTTTAGAGTAGTTGGTGTTTTTGCCCTGGCTTTTTACTTTCTTCCACTGTTCTCTGAGATTTGTTAGTTAATCTTCTAACTCAGAATCTCTATAGCTAATCTTTTATTTCCTTCCTTTTGTTTTAAGTAGTTGGATGTTGTGTGTTCCGAGAGTAAGGGCTCTGCTCTGTGTTTTAATGACAGCTCTACTAATGATTTTCTTAGCTGTGAAGATCCTACATGGTTTAAGCATAGTCAGATGTCCAGCCCAAATGACCTTGTGTGGGTGTGTGTGTGCGAACCTCTTTTTGTACATATGTGTGTGTTTTACAGGTTTAATAAGTGTTGACTGGGCACGGTGGCTCATTCGTGTAATCCCAACACTTTGGGAGGCTGAGGTGGGCGCATCACCTGAGGCGAGGAGTTTGAGACCAGCCTGGCCAACATGGTGAAACCCCGTCTCTACTGAAAATACAAAAGTTAGATGGGTGTGGTGTTGTGTGCGTGTAATCCCAGCTACTTGGGATGCTGAGAGGCAGACGTTGCAGTGAGCCGAGATTGTGCCATTGTACTCCAGCCTGGGCAACAGGAGTGAAATTTCATATCAAAAAAAAGAAAGTGTTAAGCCCACTCCCATCCTTAGATCTCTTGAGACAGATTACAGAAAACTCCTATGTAGAAGAGTAGAGACAATATTTTTATTTTCAACTTGACAGTTGTATCAATGTGTAAAAGTGGGATGTATCTTGCATAGCATTAATTGAACGTGCAGAACACTGAAGCATGCCTCTTTGATGCTTATTTAGCATTTAATATCTACCTTTACACATCTGTAAATTATAGACTCCAGGTAGTGAATGCTAGAATTAGTGTTGTAAAGCAGGTCCTATTATCCTTTGGGAGGTGCCTTCTTCCATTGTGACCCTTTTCCCTCCTTTCTTTGTAAGAAACTAGGAAATAAAATGGAAAATCCTGCTGGAAGATCATTTTAAAGGTATAAACATAAATACTTTGTATAAAAATCAATTCTCACAGCTATGCTAAGTAGCTGTGTTGTTCCTACATGCTATTATTGCTTAATATAACAAGTAGTATCCTTAGAGTGTGTGGCATTGTTCTGGTTCAGAAATATGAACCAGAGAGCACAAGAGAAATGTCTTGTACTCTCACTTTGGGCTCTTCAGGTTACAAGTAACAGCTTTCTTTCACGTAAGCTCAAGAAAGATTTATCAAAAGAACTTGGTAGGTCCCATGATCATCCAAGAACAGGAAACACTTTATAGTGTGTAGAAATTGCAATTGTCAGCCTGGCCAACGTGGTAAAACCATGTCTATACTAAAAATACAAACATTAGACAGGTGTGGTGGTGCACACCTGTAATCCCAGCTACTCAGGAGACTGAGGCAGGAGAATCTCTTGAACCCGGGGCACGGAGGCTGCAGTGAGCCAAGATTGCACTACTGCACTCCAGCCTGGGTGACAGAGTGAGACTCCATCTCAGTTAAAAAAAAAAAAAAAGAAATTGGAATTAGGAAACAGAAAACAAGGTTGTCTTCTGTGTATCTTTGCAACTGGAGTTGCCAACTCATGGCCTTTCCGCCTTTCTCTGTGCCTGCTCCATTTACCTGTTTTTGTCTGTATGCCGGATGGTTCAGTGGCAGCTTGTCAGGTACTCTAGTCCTTTGTAGATCATGATAATTCCCAATGTACCCTTTTAGCTTCTGCCCTGCCTGATTATCCTGAGTATCTTGATCCTAAATTCTCAAAAGATGCATTTAATTAACTCAGCTTATCTTTTTTTGCCCATGATCTTGATCCTAAATTTCCAAAAGATGAATTTAATTAACTCAACTTATGGGGTTTTTTGGCCACAATCACAAGTTTTAGGATTCTGATCAGTCTGGTGATTGGTTACCCTTATGTTAAATGTTCTGCTCCCACTTGCCCAGTCTGCTGTGGTTTGGAGGATGAGATGTGAGGGTCTACTGCTTTAAAAAATCCCCATTGGATCCCACTGGGGATGGCTTTGGGGTAGGAAGGATGTTGATAGACATGCCTTATTAGAATTGCTTTGAAACATAAAAGATTTCTAAAACGTAGCATTATCAGTTCCAGAAGGTGGATGTGGGTCAATGTTGTCTTTGTAGGCTTCTACCATGGTGCACTGTGGCCAGGTCCAAAAAGTGCAGAAGGTGATGATGTAGCTCATCAACCTTATCTTCATCTTCAGATACTTGCAAAATAGATCTCAGATTCAGGTATGAGCAAGTGAATATGCAGATAGAGGGCAGTATCACTGGTTTCGATGAGTCTGTGAACCTCATATCAGATGATGCGGAAGACATTAATTGTGAACCAAAGCCAAGACAACCCCTGGGTCAGATCATGCTAAAGGAGATCATATTCTGCCACAAAATGTCTGTATCCAGAAATGATCAAGGAAGTGAGAAACTATTGAGAACTTGTTTTTCTAGTTGTCCTTTGTTGGGAGGATAGTTCTAAAATGTCTGTTCAGATTGTTTCCATTATCCATATATATTATTACCAGTTGACAACAAATGCTGTAGGATTATTAAAAAATAAAAACAATTAAAAACAGCGTATCAGCACTTTTCTAATGTTTTCTGGTCATTTACATTGACTGTTTTCTGACAGTGGCTTCCTAAACTTCAGCTTTATGATTTTCTGTATTCTATTAGACTCAAAGTTAGGGGCCTTGACACCTTCATTTTAATTTTTTCAGCACTCACTCAAATTCATCCTAGTCCAGCCTCTTATATTTGTTGTCTCAAACGATTTCATGTATTCAGGATAGAGGCTAATTAATATTTGATAGCAGAGTTCTGTGGTGAATTTTGAATAAGAAAATCTGATAAAAAACAACCTTCATTATCTATTAAATTTTCCTGTGTGCTGTTTCTTAAAACAGATTCATGGCTAGTTTGGATCTGTTGGGCTGATTGCTGTATGAACCTTCACCCTCTTCTCAACCTTTTAAATTTTTAGTCTCATGTATTTACAGTTTAGATATTTTAACCTGGGGAAATATGTATGAGCCACACCTACAGTTTTGTTAATTACTTTATAATCAGTACCTTAAAACCCTTGAAAACAGATTCCTAAAACAAGGCATATCACTTGTATTCAGTGGCAATAATAATTTTCTAATATTTTCTTCTAAAGATTAATGGCAAATATTGGCTCCAGTATATTGCACATAAAAGTAATTGGGCAATTATCTTTTTTGAAATTTTGATTTCTAATTTAAAAAATAAAAAAGTTTGATTAAAAAGCTTATTATAAGTAGAATTTACATTTTACTCTAGGTGTAAATTACGAGCCAGTAGCTAAGTTTTGGTTTTGATAGTGATTTTTTTAAAGCTTTTTCATTTTTATGTTAAATTATTTTACCTAAACAGAAATGTCCGGTTTGAGTATATGCATGCTGTCACCCCAATACCTCATAATCATTCATATCCTGGGAGAGAGAGTGGCAGAATTAGTGTGACTCAGACTTGATTCTTCAGGGGAGTGGTCTAACCTCTCTCCTGAATTAACCTGCTACGTTTTAAAAATGTGGACTCTCAGGCCTCAACATAGAACTACGACCTCGGAATTTCTAGGGGTTCCTTTCACAGTCTGTACTCTTTCTTTTAAACTTGGTAATGAATCCTACACATGACTAGATTGGGGAATGAGTCTAGGTCTCTAGTTCCCAGTCTCACCAAAAAGAACACCTCCTGTCAGTGTAATTTACTGCATGTTGAGAGCTTAATCATGGGCCAGAGGATCGTTCCATTTAACAAATGTTCATTAAGTGTGTATTGCGTCCAAGGCATTGCGACACGCATTGTGTCCAAGGAATTTACAAAGATGCATAGCATATAGATAATACCATTAATGCCCTCAAAATGCTTTTGGCTAACTGGGTGTATGAGTCTACATTGTGATGACTTGAGTTCTTCAAGGATCATCATGCAATTCTTAATTATAGTATTGATACACTATAATTTGTAGTGATGCTTAAAAAATTCCTATTTGCATGTGGTTTTAGGAGCCATACTGGGTCTTTGTGTTTCGAGTTGGCTGCTTCTGTCTGGGCTTTACCATCTTTCACATGTTAAATTTGTGTAGCACATGTTCTTAACACTGTCATAATCATGCTACTGGGCAAGCAAATTCCGTGAGGAATTAGCATATTTAGTAGGTTTAGGTTATTTTGTTTTGTAGTGAATGGAAGAGCACTGTTTAAACATCTTTATTCCATACCTGGAGAAGTTGTTTTGTGGAGATGTGTTGGCTTTGTGTATTGATAATGAATGATCGTTTTCAGGTTTCAGTGTTTATGATCTTGGAAGTTCCTGTTCAGCTTTGTGCTTTTGCGTCACTAGGTGGAGATGTAGCATTGTTTGGCGGCGTAGGCAAAGCAAGAGGAGTGAGTCTTGATTTCTCTTCTTTGGACAAATGTACTTCACAGACATTTGATGAGGTTTATTATAGCCTAGGAAAGCACTCGTAAATTTAATATAATTCAAAATTTTTAACTTCGTTTTTCTTTTCAGGGTTGAAATTCGGTCCTACTTAAGTGTTTATTTTCATACTGATCAAAAGTGTCCATTTTCATACTGATCAACTCTTTTAAACATTTTTTTTCTCCTCTTACTGCTGTTTCCTTTTTTGTGGTCCTTCATTATTTCACCTTATCTGAGTTATTGTAATGTGTCTATCTTTGGTTCTTTCTAGGGATTTCATTCTAAAAGTTTAGTAAAGGAATCAGAATTCTTACTCTGAGGTCAAATAATAGATAAAATTTTAATTTGGTATGAAGTCAGTGAACCAAAAAATACAGTCTGAGCATACCCTAATCTTATCTTTGTATTATTTTAGGTTAATGATGTCCATTTTTAACATTAATATTCTTTAGGGCTTACTTTTCCCCCTTTCCTTCCTTCCTTCTTTCTCACACCTCTTAAATATTAAGCAAGCACAGTATCTATTTTATGCACAGTATTGATGTGGAAAATATAAAGGAAATAAGAGGCTGTCTCCAAAGAGCTGATAATCCTGTTGAGAACATTGCAAATGTGCCCATGAAGCAGCAGTTTTTTACTCCTAGGTATATACCCAAGAGAAATGAAGGCATATGTTCACACAAGCATCTGGACATGAAGGTTCATAGCAGCACTATTAATAATAGCCAAAAAGTGGAAACAACCCAGCTGTCTACCCGCTGATATATGGATAAAGAAAATATGGTATATTAGGCTGGGCATAGTGGCTCATGCCTGTAATCCAAGCACTTTGGAGGCCAAGGCGGGCGGATCACCTGAGGTCAGGAGTTCAAGAAAATATGGTATACTTGTACAATGGAATATGATATAGCAATAAAAAGAAATCAGGTCCTGATACATGCTAAGATGTAGATGATGCTTGAAAACGTGCTGATGAAAGAAGCCAGTCACAAAAGACCACATCATATCCGTTTATATAAAATGTCCAGAATAGCAAATCTATGAAGTAGATCCATGATTGCCTAGGGCTAGGTGGAGGGGAGTAACTGCTAATGGGTTTGGATCTCCTTTTTGTAGTGATGAAAATATAAACTTGACTATAGTGATTGATGTACAGCTCTGACTATATACTAAAAACCACTGAGGGCCAGGCGTGGTGGCTCACGCCTATAATCCCAGCACTTCGGGAGGCTGAGGTGGGAAGATCCTGAGGTCAGGAGATCAAGACCATACTGGCCATGGTGAAACCCCATCTCTACTAAAAATACAAAAAAATTAGCTGGGTGTGGTGTCGCACACCTGTACTCCCAGCTACTCAGGAGGTTCAGGCAGGGGAATTGCTTGAATCTGGGAGATGAAAGTTGCAGTGAGCCAAATCATGCCACTGCATTCCAGCCTGGCGAAAGAGCAAGTCTCCATTAAAAGAAAAAAAAAAAAAAACACTGAGTTGTAGGTACTTTTTTTTTTTTTTTGAGATGGAATCCTTGTTGCCCAGGCTGGAGTGCAATGGTGCAATCTTAGCTCACTGTAACATCCACCTCCTGGATCCAAGTGATTCTCCTGTCTCAACTTCCCGAGTAGCTGGGACTACAGGTGCCTGCCACCATGCCTGGCTAACTTTTGTAGTTTTAGTAGAGATGGGGTTTCACCATGTTGGCCAGGCTGGTCTCAAACTCCTGACCTCAAGTGATCCTTCGGTCTTCCAAAGTGCTGGGATTTCAGGCAGGAGCCACCGCGCTCTTTACTTTCAATGAGTGAATTGTATGGTGTGAGAATTATCTCTAGTAAAGATTTTTTTTAAGTAAATTACCAGAAAGTTTAAAATTAATCAAACCAAAGATTTTTTTTTTTTTTTGAGACAAAGTCTCTCTCTGTCCCCCAGGCTGGAGTGCAGTGGTGCAATCTCAGCTCACTGGAACCTCCACCTCCTGGGTTCAAGCAGTTCTGCCTCAGCCTCCCAACTAGCTGGGATTACAGATGCATGCCACCACCACACCTGGCTAATTTTTATATTTTTAGTAGAGACTGGGTTTCACCATGTTGGCCTAGCTGGTCTTGAACGCCTGGTCTCAAGTGATCCGCCTGCCTTGGCCTCCTAAAGTGCTGGGATTACAGGTGTGAGCTACCGCGCCTGGCCCAAGGACTGTTTGTTGACCATCTACACAGGCACTATGTAAAGTTCTATGCAAGTTATAAAACAAGCATTATGACACAAATGCTGACCTCAGTTTGTTTACAGTTCAAGAGAAGGGGCATACATGAAATGTCTTGTAATGCACATTTGCTTTCTGAATTTGCTCCCCATCTTTGAATCTCCTGAATTCTCTCTTCCAACTGTTTTTGTAATGGCTCTGATCTTACCGTATGTCTTTTATCCTTTAAAAAGCAAACTGTTGCTCCTTAGGCTTTGATAAATATCAGCCCCAACCTGTTACCTTTAACTAACTTAAAGGACCTTTTAAAGTGGTGGTGGCATCTCTAGTAACTTAAATTGTGTTCCATTCATTCAGCAAATACTGAGGTTTCACTTACAAATAACTCTGGCAAATCACAAGACTCTTGGCATTATTATTTTTAAAATCACGACACATACTCTTTTGCTACAATTTAGTCGGGTTGCATGGTGCTTATAAAGTATAGTCTTGAGTTCCTGAATTTTCATGAAAAATACCTTTTAGGAATAGTTATAAGTTAAACAAATACACGTTTGGTATAGAGCTAGCTGAATTGCCTGTAGTCTAGTATGTTGACATTGTTGTAGTCATTAAAACTTTAAGAAAAGAAGGCTGGGCACAGTGGCTTACGCCTATAATCCCAGCACTTCAGGAGGCCAAAGCGGGTGGATTACCTGAGGTTGGGAGTTCAAGACGAGCCTGGCCAACCATGGTGAAACCTCATCTCTACTAAAAATACAAAAATTACCCAGGCATGATGACACACACCTGTAATCCCAGTTGCTTTGGAGGCTGAGGTAGGAGAATCGCTTGAACCCAGGAGGCAGAGGTTGCAGCGAGCTGAGACTGCACCACTGAATAATGGTGGCATGTGCCTGTAAGGTCAGCTACTTGGGAGGCTGAGGTGGGAGGATTGCTTGAGTCCAGGAGTTTGAGGCTGCAATAAGCTATGATCATACCACTGTACTCTAGCCTAGGTGACAGAGTAAGACTCTGTCTTGGAAAAAATAGAAAAGAGAAATTTTGTTTCAGTCATAGTAATTCTATTAAAACCAAGAAGGGATATTTTGTAAAAGGTTATAGTTGATTAATTCTACATCCATCCGTTTAGACAGTTTGTTTATCTTATATACTTATAGGTATATACATGTACATGATGCACACACACATATACATGCTTGTGCCTGTGTTATTAGTGCAGCAGATAAATGTTTTCCTTTTCTCGCAGATGCATATGAAACAGCCAAGATGCTGTGTGAACAGTATTACCTGGTAGCTCCAGAGCTGGAAGTTGAAGAATTCAATGGTAAAGTAAAACTAATTTTAATCTTAAATTCAAAAAAGCTGACTAAGAAACTGTTTATACCTGAGCCATATTTCAGTGGGATTCAAAAATTATACTGATATTTCATTTTTCAATATCTTTTTAAAACTTTCTATGCCTTTGATCAGCCAGATATATTATTGTAAGGAGTTTTTAATACAGGAATGTGTAACGGGGTAGACCCGGGAATTCTTGGAACAGAAGTAGTCAAGACAGGATATGTATAAAGGTATAAATAGGCCCTTCTCAAAGTAACAAATGCAAGCAGTCAATAAACATATGGAAAAGTGTTTAACTTCACTAATCAAGGAAGTGCAAACAAAAACACAGAAAAATGCCATTTTTTTTTTTTAAACAGTCTTGCTCTGTTGCCCAGGCTAGAGTGCTGTGGTGCTATCTTGGCTCACTGGAACCTCTGCCTTCCAGGTTCAAGTGATTCTCCTGCCTCAGCCTCCCAAGTAGCTGGGATTACAGGTGCCTGCCCTTACACCCAGCTAATTTTTATATTTTTAGTAGAGATGGAGTTTCACCAAGTTGGCCAGGCTGGTCAGTTCCTGACCTCAGGTGATCCACCTGCCTTGGCCTCCCAAAGTGCTGGGATTATAGTTGTGAGCCACCATGCCCAGCCAGAAATGTTATTTTTGTCTTTCAAAATGACAGTGATTAAAACATTTTAATGCTTTGAATTTGTGCTCATAAAAATACTTTCTCATCAGCACATACATTTTTTGTATAAGCTTAAATTGGTATACCCCTTCTACAAAATGCCAACACTGTTCTGTTTGGCCCAGTAAATAAGTTAATAATGGTCATATTCTTTGGTCCAGCAAATTAAACTTCAGAACATTTATTATAAGAAAACAGAGGCTGAGCGCAGTGGCTCACCATTGTGCCATAGCACTCCAGCCTGGACAACAGAGTGAGACCCCATCTTAAAAAACAAAAATACGTGAAAATAGAGATGCACAGATTTATGTACAAGAATGATGATCACAGTAGTTTTCTTATAAAGTTAGAAAACAACCCAAGTTTTCTACAATAGAGCATTGTTTAACTGAATTGTGGTACACCCATAAGATAGAATACTATGCAGCCCTTTAAAATAATGCTTTAATTGAATAATGTATGGGAAAAATTGAGGTGTTTTAAAAAAATACGGGCTATAAAAGTTTATAATAGTGGAAGTTTATTGGAAAATATTTTGAAGGATTTATACTACCAAAATAGAAACAGCAGCTCTCTAGGTAATGGGGTTACACATGATTTTTATGTTCATCATATGACTGTAAATTTATTTACACATTCCTTTTATTTTTTTATTTGTAAATTATGGAAGAGAAATGCTCATCATAAAAATACAAATACAGAAATGTGAGTGAAAAGGGAAATCCCTCACTACTTTCTCATTCCCATACAGAGCTTTGGTGTTTGCATAAAGCATGTAGAGTTTTAACCGTATTTATAAGGTGTTTTTCACTTCACCTTGAAGACCTTTGCAAGTATCAATTTCATTTAGAGATTATCCATAGTATAGCTTACCATAATTTATTTAAGTATTTTCCTATGGGTATACATTTAGGGTTTTTAGTTTTCCTATATTCCGTATGATGAGCTATGAAGGGATGTGAGAGGTGGGGAGGGTGGAAACATTTGTGGATGTAGGAAAGTATTTCTGCAGGTTAGATTCCTAGATGTAGAATGAAAAGAGTGTGAGCATTTACAATTAAAGATAAACCACGTCAGGCATGGTGGCTCACACCTGTAATCCCAGCACTTTGGGAGGCTGAGGCAGGAGAATCTCTTGAGCCCAGGAGTTTGAGACCAACCTGGGCAAAATAGCAAAACCCTGTCTCTACACAAAATAGAAAAATTAGCTGTACATGGTGGCATGTGCCTATAATCCCAGCTACTCAGGAGGCTGAAGTGGGAGGATCACTTGAGCTTGGGAGTTAGAGGCTGCAGTGAGTTGGGATCCCATGACTGTACTCCAGTCTGGGTGACAGAGCAAGACTATGCCAAAAAAAAAAAAAAAAAAAAAAGATAAACCAAATTCCTCCTCAGAAGTACACTGAAAATGTATTTCTCTTATAATGAGATGAAACTATGAAAGGGTTCAGGCTGCTGTTAAAGGACATGGCCCCTCCATTTGACTAGAAGGCATGAGGTCAAAGCTGCTTTCAAGGTCTCTTAGGTTCTCTGAGAAGAGTCATGCCCCCATTGAAAAAATACACTACCAGAACCAAGTGGGCTTGTCTGGTGTGTTCCTGATGAGAACCATCTTAATATTCTCTCTCTCTCTTCCTACGGGCTAGGCAAGACCTGACCTCACATTGACAGGTGGTAACACATTGCACTTTTGCCTGAGTGGCAGCGTCCCTCATTCTGAAGGCCAAAGCAGCAGGCCTGTTCTTTGATTCTCCTAAGTGCCAGCCATGTCAGCACATTCCTTCTCCACTGAGGCTGTTGTGCTGGGCAGCTCACCCACCAGGAGAGGAGCTTTCTGACTCTTTTTGGCATTGTCTCACAAATTACAGAAGCCCCCTTTCTATCATGTTTTGAAGCCCCTTTTCCTGTCATTAAGATAAATGAATGCTGGTGTTTCTACATAGCCTCTAGCTTTATGTTGCCTTGGGTAGTGTAGCGATTATTTTTATGTATAATTTCTTAATGCCAGAGCTCTCTGTGAGCATGATTAAGGAATGTGCTTTTGCCTTAACAAGTTCTATGTTGAGATGCAGGTTGGAGGTTGATCCTGAACACCTTAAGTGGATGTTTTTTTATTCTGGAAGGAGAACTGTCTGGAAATAAAATTCCTTATGTCTAAAGGCATTTCTTAAATGCTGTTTCAACTAATGGCATTTAGAGCAATGATTGTACAAAATAGAGACTTTATTATTTCTGGAGTCTTGAGCACGACAAATCTAGACCATTTTTTTATTGACTTTTAAAAATGTACCCTTAGATGGACAACTCATATTACACTTAGGTCTTTTTTATTTATTTTTTATATATATATTTTATTGCACTTTAGGTTCTGGGGAACATGTGTAGAACATGCAGGATCGTTGCGTAGGTACATACATGGCAATGTGGTTTGCTACCACCATCCCCCTGTCACCTGTATCTGGCATTTCTCCCCATATTATCCCTCCCCAACCTCCCTACCCCCTGCTGTCCCTCCCATAGCCCCTCCCAACAGACCCCAGTGTGTGATGCTCCCCTCCCTGTGTCCAAGAGTTCTCATTGTTCAGCACCCACCTATGAGTGAGAACATGTGATGTTTGATTTTCTGTTCTTGTGTCAGTTTGCTGAGAATGATGGTTTCCAGATTCATCCATATCCATACAAAGGACACAGACTCATCATTTTTTATGGCTACATAGTATTCCATGGTGTATATGTGCCACATTTTCCTTGTCCAGTCTATCATCAATGGGCATTTGGATTGGTTCCAGGTCTTTGTTATTGTAAACAGTGCCACAGTGAACATATGTGTGCCTGGGTCTTTCTAATAGAATGATTGATAATCCTTTGGATATATACTCAGTAATGGGATGGCTGGGTCAAATGGAATTTCTGTTTTTAGGTCCTGAATTGCCACACTGTCTTCCACAATGATTGAACTAATTTACACTCCCACCAACAGTGTAAAAGTGTTCCTATTTCTCCGCATCCTCTCCAGCATCTGTTGTCTCCAGGTTTTTTAATGATTGCCATTCTAACTGGTGTGAGATGGTGTCTCAGTGAGGTTTTGATTTGCATTTCTCTAATGACCAGTGAAGATGAGCATTTTTTCGTATGTTTGTTGACCTCATGTATGTCTTCTTTTGAAAAGTGTCTGTTCATATCCTTCACCCACTTTTGAATGGCCTTGTCTTTTTCTTGTAAATCTGTTTTAGTTCTTTGTAGATTCTGGATATTAGCCCTTTGTCAGATGGGTAGATTGCAAAAATTTTTTCCCATTGTGTTGGTTGCCAGTTCACTCTAATGATTATTTCTTTTGCTGTAAAGAACCTCTGGAATCTAATTAGGTCCCTTGTCTATTTTGGATTTTGTTGCCAGTGTTTTTGGTGTTTTATTCATGAAATCCTTTCCTGTGCCTATGTCCTGAATGGTTTTGCCTAGGTTTTCTTCTAGGGTTTTTATGGTGTTAAGTCTTATATTTAAGTCGTTAATCCATCTGGAGGTAATTTTAGTGTAAGGTGTCAGGAAGGGGTCCAGTTTCTGCTTTCTGCACATGGCTAGTCAGTTTTCCCAACACCATTTATTAAACATGGAATCCTTTGCCCATTGCTTGTTTTTGTCAGGTTTGTCAAGATCAGATGGTTGTAGATGTGTGGCATTGTCTCCGAGACCTCTGTTCTGTTCCATTGGTCTATATCTCTATTTTGATACCAGTACCATGCTGTTTTGATTACTGTAGGCTTATAGTATAGTTTGAAGTCAGGTAGCGTGATACCTCCAGCTTTGTTCTTTTGGCTTAGAATTGTCTTAGCTATGTGGGCTCTCTTTTGGTTTCATGTGAAATTTAAGGTGGTTTTTTTCTACTTCTGTGAAGAGGCTCATAGGTAACTTGATGGGGATAGCGTTGAATCTATAAATTACTTTGGGCAGTATGGCTATTTTCACAATATTGATTCTTCCTGACCATGAGCATGGAATGTTTTTCCATCTGTTTGTGTTCTCTCTTATTTGCTTGAGCAGTGGTTTGTAGTTTTCCTTGAAGAGGTCTTTTATATCCTTTGTTAGTTGTATTCCTAGGTATTTTATTCTCTTTGTAGCAATTGTGAATGGCAGTTCCTTCTTGATTTGGCTCTCTCTAAGTCTGTTATTGGTATATAGGAATACTTGTGATTTTTGCACATTGATTTTGTATCCTGAGACTTTGCTGAAGTTGCTTATCAGTTTCAGGAGATTTTGGGCTGAGATGATGGGGTCTTCTAAATATAAAATCATGTCGTCTGCAAATAGAGACAATTTGACTTCCTCCTTTCCTAACTGAATACGCTTTATTTTTTTTCTTGCCTTATTGCTCTGGCTAGAACTTCCAATACTATATTGAATAGGAGTGGTGAGAGAGGGCATCCTTGTCTAGTGCCAGATTTCCAAGGGAGTGCTTCCAGTTTTTGCCCATTCAGTATGCTATTGGCCGTGGGTTTGTCATAAATAGATTTTACTACTTTGAGATACATTCCGTTAATACCTAGTTTATTGAGAGTTTTTAGCATAAAGCGCTGTTGAATTTTGTCAAAGGCCTTCTCTGCATCTATCAAGATAATCATGTGGTTTTTGTCTTTGGTTCTATTTGTGTGGTGGATCATGTTTATAGACTTGTATATGTTGAACCAGCCTTGCATCCCTGGAATGAAGCCTACTTGATTGTGATGGATAAACTTTTTGATGTGCTGTGTCAATCAGTTTGCCAGTATTTTACTGAAGATTTTTGCATCTATATTCATCATAGATATTGGCCTGAAGCTTTCTTTTTTTGTCGAGTCTCTGCCAGGTTTTGGTATCAGGATGATGTTGGTCCCATAAAATGATTTTGGAAGGATTGTCTCCTTTTGGATTGTTTGGAGTAGTTTCAGAAGGAGTGGTACCATCTTCTCTTTGTGTGTCTGGTAGAATTTGGCTGTGAACCTATCTGGACCTGGGCTTTTTTTGGTTGGTAGGCTACTAATTCCTGCCTCAACTTCAGCCCTTGTTATTGGTCTATTCAGGGTTTCTACTTCTTCCTGGTTTAGTCTTGGGAGGATGCAAGTGTCCAGGAATTTATCCATTTCTTCCAGGTTTACTTGTTTTTGTGCATAGAGTTGTTTGTAGTAATCTCTGATGGTAGTTTGTATTTCTGTGGAATCGGTAGTGATATCCCCTTTATCATTTTTTTATTGTATCTATTTGATTCTTCTCCCTTTTCTTTTTTATTAATCTGGCTAGTGGTCTGTTTTGTTGATCTTTTCAAAAAACCAGCTCCTGGATTTATTGATTTTTTTGAAGGGTTTTTTGTATCTCTCTCTCCTTCAGTTCTGCTCTGATCTTAGTTATTTCTTGTCTTCTGCTAGCTTTTGAGTTTTTTTGATCTTGCTCCTCTAGCTTTTTCAATTTTGATGATAGGGTGTCGATTTTAGATCTTTCATTGCTTCTCATGTGTGCATTTATTGCTATAATTTTCCTCTAGACACTGCTTTAAATGTGTCCCAGAGATTCTAGTACATTGTGTCTTTGTTCTCATCAGTTTTGAAGAACATCTTTATATCTGCCTTAATTTCATTGTTTATCCAGTCAACATTCAAGAGCCAGTTGTTCAGTTTCCATGAAGTTGTGTGGTTCTGAGTTAGTTTCTTAATCCTGAGTTCTAATTTGATTGCACTGTGGTCTGAGAGACTCTTCGTTATGGTTTCCATTATTTTGCATTTGCTGAGGAGTGCTTTACTTCCAATTATGTGGTCAATTTTAGAGTAGGTGTGATGTGGTGCTGAGAAGAATGTATATTCTGTGGATTTGGTGTGGAGAGTTCTGTAGATGTCTATCAGGTTTGCTTGTTCCAGGTCTGAGTTCAAGTCCTGGATATCCTTGTTAATTTTCTATCTTGTTGATCTGTCTAATATTGACAGTGGATTGTTAAAGTCTCTCCCTATTACTTTGTGGGAGTCTAAGTCTCTTTGTAGGTTGTTAAGAACTTGCCTTATGTATCTGGGTACTCCCATATTGGGTGTGTATATATTTAGGATCATTAGCTCTTCTTGTTGCATTGATCCTTTTACCATTATATAATGTCCTTCTTTGTCTCTTTTGATCTTTGTTGGTTTAAAGTCTGTTTTATCAGAGACTAGGATTGCAAGTCCTGCTTTTTTTTGCTCTCCATTTGCTTGGTAAATCTTCCTCCATCCCTTTATTTTGAGCCTATGTGTGTCATTGCATATGAGCTGGGTTTCCTGGATACAGCACACGGATGGATTTTGTCTTTTCATCCAATTTGCCAGTCTGTGTCTTTTGATTTGGGCATTTAGCCCATTTACATTTAAGGTTAATATTGTTATGTGTGAATTTGATACTGCCATTTTGATGCTAGCTGGTTGTTTTGCCCATTAGTTAATGCAGTTTCTTCATTATGTCGATGGTCTTTACCATTTGGTATGTTTTTGGAGTGGCTGGTACTGGTTGTTCCTTTGTATGTTTAGTGCTTCTTTCAGGAGCTCCTGTAAGGCAGGCCTGGTGGTGACGAAATCTCTCAGCAGTTGCTTGTTCGTAAAGGATTTTATTTCTCCTTTGCTTATGAAGCTTAGTTTGGCTGGATATATTGAAATTCTAGGTTGAAAGTTCTTTTCTTTAAGGGTGTTGAATATTGGCCGCCACTCTCTTCTGGTAGAGTTTCTACCGAGAGATCCACTGTAAGTCTGATGGGCTTCCCGTTGTGAGTATCCCGACCTTTCTCTCTGGCTGCCCTTAGCATTTTTTCCTTCATTTCAACCCTGGTGAATCTGATAATTATGTGCCTTTGGGTTGCTCTTCTTGAGGAATATCTTTGTGGTGTTCTCTGTATGTCCTGGACTTGAATGTTGGCCTGCCTTGCTAGGTTGGGGAAGTTTTCCTGGATAATATCCTGAAGAGTGTTTTCCAGCTTGGATTCATTCTATTCATCACATTCAGGTACACCTATCAAACGTAGATTAGGTATTTTCACATAAGCCCGTATTTCTTTCTTTGTTCATTTCTTTCCACTCTTTTTTCCCTAATCTTGCCTTCTTATTTTATTTCATTGAGTTGATCTTTAGTCTCTGATATCCTTTCTTCTACTTGGTCGATTTGGCTATTAAAACTTGTATATGCTTCTCGAAGTTCTCATATTGTGGCGTTCAGCTCCATCAGGTCATTTATATTCTTCTCTAATGTGTTTATTCTCATTAGCATTTTGTCAAACCTTTTTTCAAGGGTCTTAGTTTCTTTGCATTGGGTTAGAATATGTTCTTTTAGCTCAGAGAAGTTTATTATTACCCACCTTCTGAAGCCTGTTTCTGTGAATTCATTAGATTCATTTTCCATCCAGCTTTGTTCCCTTGCTGGTGAGGATTTGTGATCCCTTGGAGGAGGAGAGGCATGCTGGTTTTAGATGTTTTCATCCTTTTTGCACTGATTTCTTCCCATTTTTGTGGATTTATCTACCTGTGTTCTTTTGGATGGAGTCTCTGAGTGGACGTCCTTTTTGTTGATGATGAAGTTATTTCTTTCTTAGTTTTCCTTCTAACAGTCAGGCCCCTCTGCTGTAGGACTTCTGGAAGTCCACTCCAGACCCCACTTACCTGGGGATCACCTGCGGTGGCTGCAGAACAATAAGTGTTGCTGCCAGTTTCTTCTTCTGTTATCTTTGTCCCAGAAGAATACCCACCAGATGTCAGCCTGAGCTCTCCTTTATGAGGTGTCTCTTTGGATATACTGGGGTCAGGGAGCTGCCTGAGGAGACAGTCTGTCACTTACAGGAGCTCAAATGCTGAGCTGTGAGCTCCATTGTTTCAGTAAGAGCTGCTGGGCAGGTACGTTTAAGTCTGCCACAGCGGAACCCATAACCACCTTTTTTTTTCCCAGGTGCACTGTCCTGGGAGGGTGGGGCTCTATTTATATGTTCCTGACATGCCGCTGCCTTTTTTCAGAGATGCCCTGCCCAGCAAGGAGGTAGCCTAGTCACAGTCTGCCAGCAGAGGTGTTGCTGAGCTGCCATGGGCTCTGCCCAGCTGCTGTGTGAACTTCCTTGCAGTTTTGTTTATAGAGGTATAGTTAGAACTGCTTCAGTAATGATAGACTGCCTCAGTAATGGTGGATGCCCGTCCCAGGTCCAGCTGAGCTTGTTGCAAATTCAGATTGCTGGTCTTTGTCAGGGTCGGATCCGCTGAGCCAGATCACCTGGCTCCCTGTTTCAGCCCCCTTTTTTTCAGTTGAATGGGTGGCTCTGTCTCCCAGGCATTCCAGGCATCAGTTGAAATGGCACCTGGATTTGTGTGAGTTTTTGTGCGGAGGCCTGTTGTGCCAGCTGAAACAACCATGCTGGAAACTCATGGCACTTTTCAGCCTGTGAATCTCCTGGTCTGTGGGCAGTAATAACTGAGTTTGGAAATATGGTGATCACTCACCCTCTGCATTGTTCTCACTGGCAGCTGCACTCCAGAGCTGTTCCTATTCAGCCATCTTGGATCCCTCCACCTATGTCTTATTTTAGTAAGCCAGCAAACATCTATTAAGCATCTACTACTTAACTGCCAGCCTCAAGACCCAGAACTAGGAAAGAGTCATGGACAAAACCATTTGACATGGTTTTAAAAGGAAGGAAAGACGTCTAAACTATAATGTTCCCAAAGAAAAGTACAATTAATTGAACAAGGCTTTAGGCTTCTTGTTTAAACTGGAAAAAAAAAAACCCATTACATAAAAGGTGTTTGTTATTTCTTGAGATTTGGGATGAAAAAGTTGAATTCAGAAGGCTGTTTACATAACTAATCATGCCATTTGGTACAAGATAAACTGAGCACCCAGCTTGTTCTTTGGGGGCCCCATTAAAATGACAAAAAGGGGCCTGGCAGCTGTGCAGTGGCTCACACCTGCAATTCCAGCACTTTGGGAGGCCAAGGCAGCTGGATCGCTTGAGGTCAGGAGTTCAAGACCAGCCTGGCCAACATGGTGAAACCCCATCTCTATTAAAAATACAAAAAAAAAAATTAGTTGGACATGATGGTGCTTTTCTGTAGTCCCAGCTACTCAGGAGACTGAGACATGAGAATTGCTTGAACCTGGGAGGTGAAGCTGCAGTGAGCTAAAATCATGCCACTGCACGCTAGCCTGGGTGACAGAACAAGACTCTGTCTAAAAAAAATTTTTAAATTAAAAATAAAAATAAAATGTCAATAAAAGAATCCAAAGAAAAGAAGCAAAGGAAACCACGGGAGCTTGTTAGTGGACCACTGTCTTAGTCCATTCAGGCTGCTATAACAGAAATATCAGAGACCGGGTGGCTTCGGCAGCCATTTCTCATGGTTCTGGAGGCTGAAACATCCAAGGTCATGGTGCCTGCAGATTTGGTGTCTAGTGAGGACCTACCTTCTGATTTATAGCCGGCTTCTGACGGTTTCCTTCCATGGGGGAAGGAGCGAGGGAGCTCTCCAGAGTTTCTTTAATCCCATCCATAAGGGCTCTGCCCTCATAACCTGTTCATCTCTCACAGGCCCTGTCTCCTAATACCATCACATCAAGGGTTACATTTCATCATAGGAATCTGGGGGAGACACACACAAACGTTCTGTCTCTTAGAACCACTAATTCAGACTTTTGAAAGAGGGTCACCAGTTGGAAGTATGCTGATTGATGGGACAAAGCAGAAGCAGCCACAGAGGAGGAGGCTGCAGCAGAGATGGCAACCGGTTTGCTCAAGATTGTCCTAGAGGGACTCTGGGGGCAGGGTCAGGTGGTGGCAATGGACTGGAATGGGAAGGGAAGCCAAAGGGTAGGGATTAACTGAAAGCTGATCTAAGAAAGAGCGTGGAAGGATGATGGGAGGCAGCTGGACTCTGACCAGGTTCTTCCTGCCAATAGCCAACTAAGTATTTTGTTCGAGAACAACCTGGGAAGAACTAGGGCTGTTCATGTGAGTGTTCTTACCCCACAGCAAAGCCCTTCTCATTTAAGCATTTGGGGTCCTCTCTGCTCAGAAGCCAGTTTACTACCTGTTCATCCTAAAGCCCAGTTGAAAAGTCTTGACCCAGGTCCAGAGAGCTCTAAGTCAGCCTTCCCGCTTAAGGGAGAGCCCCAGGGGGATACGAATGCCAGCTGCCTCATATAATGAATCCAGTTCTTCATTCTCAAACAAGAATATTGCAATCAAGGTATATCAGACCTTGAGCAAAAGCCAGCAGCATGAACAAAACCTAACTGGCATTAAACTTATCAGCTCTACTGTTACTGTCAGGAACCCCCCTTTTGAAATTCTGAGAGAAAATCATTTCAAACCTAGAATTCTCTGTCTAGCCAAACCTTTAATCACATAGATCAGAGGTGTAAAGATTGACAGATGTATCTCCCATGCATACCTTTCTGAGATAGGTTACCTGACTGACTTGATGTTATGTATAATATGCACCTAAGAAATAGGGGAAAACATTCTAGAACTTCAATCAAAAACAATTTTAGGATGATGGCTGTGCAGCATGTTTGCAAGGCAATTGATTCTAATTTGAAAAATATTGAAGAATGGACTGAATACCATGCAGTAGATAGGGAGCTTCCAGTAAGCTGAAGGATCTTAGCAAAGTGGTGTGGACCGACTATGAAGCAACCCAAAAAGGGGAGCATGATGTTGACCAGTTGGAGGAGTATAAAGAAACTCCATTTCATCTTAAGGCTAGAAACATTCTCCTCTAAGGGACACATAAATCATTGTCATTGGATTAATAGGGAAGAAAATGTTCAGGTACATTGTTGTGGCTGTTCTACAGTGATCAATATTTACATAGTTATAATGTCACCAACACTATTGATTTTCTACTTTCTTAAAAGAACCTATAGGCAATGTACAGCATCCCTAATTCAGATTATAGAACAGAATGTAAATATTACCAAGCCAAAAACTACAGCAGAAGTAGTACCGAGTGGCTGCCTCTGGGTTCAGACTGAAGGATAAGATGGAAAGGGGGAAGGACTTTTGTTTTTCTTCTTTTGTTAAACTTTTAAGCCATTTACCTATATTACTAAGTGATTTTAAAAAATAACTGCTTGACTAGGCACGGTGACTCATGCCTGTAATCTCAGCACTTTGGGAGGCTGAGACGGGTGAATCACCTGAGGTCAGGAGCTCAAGACCAGCCTGGCCAACATGGCAAAACCCCGTCTCTACTCAAAATACAAAAATTAGCCGGGCATGGTGGCGCACATCTGTAATCCCAGCTACTTGGAGGCCGAGGCAGGAGAATTGTTTGAACCTGGGAAGCTGAGGTTGTGGTGAGCTGAGGTCATGGTGAACTGAGATCATGCCACTGCACTCCAGCCTGGGCAACAGATCGAGACTCTGTCTCAAAAAATAAATAAATAAAAATAAAAATAATTACTCTTCGAGGAGTTCGGGATTTAGAATCAAAAGCTCTTGGTTCAGGTGTCTGGTTTCAGTGCCACTTCTGGGGCCACAGACAAGTCAGACAGGCATTCCAAAGCCTGTTTCATGCCTCTCAACAATGCCACCCCGCTAGGAGCCAGGACATATTGTCGGGAGGAGTCAATTGAATAATATATGTAAAAACTGTTTGTAAACTTCTAAGAATCAAGCAAATGTGAATTTTAATTTATATTATTGTTAATTACTTTATTAGAGGAAGTAGCTGGTTGAAATTACAGCATTCTACCTGAGATGGTTCACGTAGTTTCGATCTCTTAAGTGATTGGGGTCATGAGGAGGAGGAAGGACTATGTTTTTGAGCATCTACTCTGTAGTCCACACTGTTCTTAGTGCTTGACATGGGTTTGGGGGTTTCTCAGGTTTTCTTCAGATGGTCCGTGGTGCAAGGGGAAAAGATCATAGGTCTCGAGGGGTTTATCTGCTAGCTGCTTGAGAAAAAGTTATGTGAGCCTTACATTCTATGCTGTAAGATGCCTTGTTTGTCATAATTTAACGAAATTGAACACTGATGTTTAGTCCAGTTCACCAGCCCTCTTTTCTTCCTGTTGCTCCACATTCCCCCGGCTAACCACTGCGGTCAGTGGCAGGGGGTATCTCCCAGTTTGAAAAACACCAAGTGATAATCTGGCTGGCCTTCTGTAATACTTAGAATGTTATGGCACAGGTGATAATGTTCCAATTCTGCTCAACAAAGTTTCAAAGAGATTGAGTGCTTTGTCCAAGGTCACATAGCTGGTAAGTGAAGGAACTGGGTTTCACCCCAGGTTTGTTTGATTCCAAAGCATGTGGTTTTGCTCAGCCCTGCCTTTAGAGGTGGAAACTCAGATTAGCCTTTTATTGAGCTCTGTTTTACACACTTGGATAATAGAATGCAAATGTCCTTCTTGAGTTTCTCCTAGTTTGGGTCCTTATTGATTGATGGTTTTGTCTCTGTTTCCAGCCAAAGCACCAGACAAACCTATTCAGGTGGTTTATGTGCCCTCACATCTGTTTCATATGCTATTTGAGTTGTTCAAGGTAAGTGGAATTTTGAAAACATGGAAAGAAGTCTTCACTTTAAATTACTTTGATTCAGGACATAATGGATTCATTAGATTAGCATAAGAAAAAGGTTTTTGCATAACCATTATAAAAAATTCTATTTCTGATATCCTGTGGGTTTTGTAATTTGTACACTGTGAGATAAAAAATTGCTGTGTACAGTATAGTTTTCATGAATATTAGTACATATTGATTTTGAAGCTTAATTGCACTTTAGTCATTTTATGTAAAATCCATACAATTTTTATCTTTAGTTATGAGATTAGAGATGCTTTTTCATTTCCAAACCTGGCAAAGGCTTTATTGGTGGTAGCCAGATCAAAATAAAAACATATTTGTACATATTTATGCTTCTGAACATTAACCACACTGGTACATTAGTAGTTGTTCCAGTCCTGAGAGATCCTGCAACCCTTTTATATATTTGTATCAATTCAGAAGATCTAAGAGAGGCAGAAGAGAAAGATTTAGATGAGCTGGACCAAAAGAACCAACCCCCACCCCAAATTCTTTAGACTCTGCAACTTAAGCTGTTGCTTTTGTTAACCAGTAGCTAATGACATTTACAGTAGCAGTATTACAGGCACAAGGCATTTGAGCTAAAATTTCATTTCTTCCAGTGTGTGAAACACTAAATTGAACACCTGAAAAATCAGTTATGCTGATTTGCTTCCAAAGATTAGAATGTTACTGATGTAACACTTTAAGGTTGAGATGGGCATTCAATTGTGAACTTTCTCTTCAGCAGCTGTGGCTTTTTCAGAATTTCTTTTTAACCGATATTTCTTCTGTGTTTTTCAGCCAAATGATTAATTTTTGTGGGAAGCATGCATCTTTTCAGTTTTTCTGCCTTCTTTAGAGAAAAGGTGCTCTATAAATGCAGACTGATAAATAGGATTTAAAGTGCACAAATCAGCCTCTGCATAGCCTCATTACATGTGATAAAAACATTCCTCTGGGTTGAGTTGAATAATTTAAATACCCTAAAGCAAAAAAAAAAGAAGAAGGAAAGAAAAATAAATATTTAGCATGTTGGATGAGGCTAAGACTAGGTGAAAAACAAAGTGTCAGGAAATTTTTCCTTGATTTGAACACGTGTTTAGCTAAGCTCTTTAGAGGGAAAAATGCCATATCAATCCGACTAATATTTGCCCCAAAAAAGGATTGTTGGGTATAAGTCGTCTTGCATTTCTTTCTCTTTAAAAATTGTGGTTTGTGATTCGGCAGTTTGATTGACAAAGAGATCGTATTATTTTAGAACTCAATGAGAGCAACAGTCGAACTCTATCAAGATAAAAAAGAGGCCTACCCTGCTGTTAAAACCCTTGTTACTTTGGGTAAAGAAGACTTATCCATTAAGGTAACTGTCTTATGTGCATGTATACTTTAATTATCAGTTGTGATTTAATAGTATCTAGACATTGAAAACTCAGAGGGAAGAAAATTGACATTTATTGAGTGTCCTATTTGTAAGTTCTATGCTAGATCCTTGGCTTGAGGTACCTTATTTGAACTTCATTAGAACCTTGTTATTCAGGGAGTTGAGCAAGACCTCAACACCACGCCTGTCAGATCCTACAATACCATTCAGTCTCCTTTGTTTTACACTGTTTACAGAGGAACCATATGTCACTAGGGGATTCAAAGCCCTTGTACATTTTGGAGTAATCTTCGATGTACTTTATTTAATGAACCCATTACCTCCTACTAAGTATAGATCAACTTATTTGTTTTGACTGTTAACATTTTGTGCACTGCAGATCAGTGACCTAGGTGGTGGTGTCCCACTTCGAAAAATAGATCGTCTTTTTAACTACATGTATTCGACTGCTCCTAGACCCAGCCTGGAGCCTACCAGAGCTGCCCCTTTGGTAAGCGTCTGAAACTGCTACTGAAGGAAAGATCATAAACATGGGAAGGGGCTCAGAGGGAGCTGCCTCTCTCCCCAGATTGTCGCATTAGTGTGGTTGACTTAGAATGTTGCCTGTATTACGGTTTGGAGGAGGGAGAATGTTTTGCCTTGGCTACTTTCTTTGTGAATCCTTTGGACTTGGATTTCCTCTCTGATCTGTGTCCAAGAAACATTCCAAGCTGAGTGCCTCACTCCCAGACACAGAGAAAAAGTACCTCATTGTGGTAAGACTGCTACTGGAGCACCATTTTTCACTTTGTGCTACCCTTGGAAGGGGTGGAAGTTGCCAATGGGTGAGCAAAAGGACAGTACCGAATGCATAGCTGCTGCTTGGTCCTGTGTACTCTGGCATGCACACCACAGAGGCACGAATCACTTAGTGCCTGGGAATCTCCACTGTCAAATTTGTTTATATAATTAAAATGTTACATTATGAAAACATTAAATTTTTATATTAAATAACATTAGCATGAAACATACAGGTGGTGTATGCATTTTCAGAGCCCTTTCTGTCTCACTCTGGAAATAACCTTCAGCCCTATTAAGGCAGTGAGAAAAGCCTCTGGTTGCCATGGTAGCATTTAGATCCTGGTAGGGCCACACTTTCTTCCCCTGCTGAGTGTTTCTAATTGACAAACAACAATTGAACCCTTTGTCATTAAACACAGCAACATATCTATCAGTCTGCAAAATGGTTCAGGGTATATATTAAGTTTCATTTTAAAGTCCTACCTGACTGATAAGCATATAAGATTATATTTTATTTGTAAGAATAAAATCAAAGACTTTGCATCATTTATTTGAGACAGAGTTTGTTAACTCAGCATGTTGGAAACAGGAAATCATTTATATAGGAGTCGAGAAAATTCATGAAAGATCACATTTGAGAGGCATTGTCTTGACTAGGCTCTGGTATACACTGAAATACACATCAAAAGGAAAAAAGGCACTACAAACAAATCTAGAATCTTCCCTAGTTGTTTAAGAGAAATATAGATTGTCTTGTCCAGGTCTTAAAATAGAATCTTGAGGATAGCTATTATGTAATAGGTTTTTTTTTTCTGAATAAACCTGAGGACTTGTAAGAGACCTTTAAAAATTATGAATGCTTATTCCCATTGTATAGGTGAGGAAATGACCTTCCCCAAGGTCACTGAGCTGATTAACCACAGAGCTGTTACTGGCCATGTCTGTGTTCTTTCCAGTGTACTAGGTGGCCTCTCCTTTTGAGAAATGCTTCCGCTACTGGCTCTCCCAGTTAAGAAACTGGCCTGTAATCCTAGTACTTTGGGAGGCCAAGGCGGGCTGATCACTTGAGGTTAGGAGTTTGAGACCAACCTGACCAACATGGTAAAACCCTATCTGTACTAAAAATACACAAAAAAAATTGGGAGCAGTGGCACATGCCTGTAGTCCCAGCTGCTCAGAAGGCTGAGGCACGTGAATAGCTTGAACCCAGGAGGTAGAGGTTGCAGTAAGCCAAGATCACACCACTGCACTGCAGCCTGGGTGACAGAGTGAGATTCTGTCTCAAAAAAAAAAAAAAAAAGAAAAGAAAAAGAAACTGTTCTCAGCTTTAAAGTGGGCACATGAGTATGTACTACTAAAAAACATAATTTCTTCATTGAGCAACTTACGCTTTTACACCTCTGTGCCTTGAAACGTGCATTTCTTTTTCGAGAATATCCACCCAGAGAACTCCTGTTGATCCTCTGACACTCTAGGAAACTTTTCAGGAACCTCAGCAAATTCGAGGTTGAGGTCCAGACCTCTCCTCTGCATTCCTTGGGAGTCTGGGCTTACACTCACAACTACATTGGCCTCGGAGTTGTTGGCTGTTCTGTGCTGGGCATGAGGGCAGGCTTTGGGCCTTGCATGAGCACAGGAGGCAGATTTTCTCATGTCTCTTCCTAGAGTGAGCTGGTTTCTTTGCTGTGGTTACCTGAGTCACTACTATAGATATCTCATCTTCACTATTGGGCATATTCAGCTAGTCCTAAAGCCCTTAAAGGATAGGGTACTTTCTTTCACCCCCTGCCCTTTCAGTTAGACCCTACCTTGAGGGAAGGTATCACGGACAGATGTTAGAAAATGGCAGAAATCAATGTAACTTCATAAAATTGCTGCCCTTACTATCCATAGTACCAGCTTCCATTTATTTAGTTTTACTGTTCCAAGATTTTTTTTTTTTTTTTTTGCCAATCAGTTTGAGCTTATAAGTTTGCTCAGGTTAGCCTTGAACTCATGACCTCGCCTTTGCAAGCGCCACGACCTCCGGCGGGAGCCACTTTGGACCCACTGTGCCAAGATTTTATACTTGTTATATCATTTAATCCTTATAGCAGCTCTGAGGTCAGCTTTGTATTATATGTTCAGATGAAAAAAATGGCCTCAAAGAGGTTGAGTACGCTGCTCAGAGTGACACAGAAAGTGGATTTCAACTTGGGTCTCTCTGAGCCTAAGGCAACTCTGCACATGATTTCCCTGCTTTCCTTCCTTAACCTTGTTCATAAATTTAACCAGAAGTGAGGAAGCTTGGTGTTACAGCACCTCCTTCCCCACCCTGCCCCACTACCACCACAAACAGTATTACATTTGCTTTCAATTCTTACTGTTCTTGTCCATACCTGAGACCTTTTTTTTCCCAACCTAGAACACCTGTTATTGACAATCAGGGTTCCATGATGAAGAGATATAGGATAGTACTGAAAATTTTTTTAATCCCTAAAAATATCTGAACTACAGGCCAGGTGCAGTGGCTCACATCTGTAATCCCAGTACTTTGGGAGGCCAAGGCGGGCAGATCACCTGAGGTCAGGAGTTCAAGACCAGCCTGACCAACATGGAGAAACCCTGTCTCTACTAAAAATACAAAATTAGCTGGGCGTGGTGGCGCATGCCTGTAATCCCAGTTACTCAGGAGGCTGAGGCAGGAGAATTGCTTGAACCTGGGAGGCAGAGGTTGTGGTGAGCCAAGATCACACCATTACACTCCAGCCTGGGCAACAAGAGCAAAACTCCACCTCAAAGGAGAAAAAAAATCTGAACTACAATATACCAAAGTATTCTCGCGTTCCTGGAACCTTAGAAGTTGCTTTTCAGAAAATTGTTTTCCTTTCCATGTTTTCATCTTGTTACTTTTAGATTTGAACTCAACACTGTGCTGTTAATTTTCATTTCCAAGAGCAAGGAAATCTGATCATGGAACTTTGAAATGATGTGATTTAGTCATCAGGTCACAATCCACTTGATTTGGAATGTGCTTTTTTTTTTTTGGAGATGGAGTCTCATGCTCTCGTCCAGGCTGGAGGTGCAGTGGCGCCATCTCAGCTCGCTGCAACCTCCACCTTCCAGGTTCAAGCCATTCTCCTGCCATAGCCTCCCGAGTAGCTGGTATTATAGGCGTGCACCACCACACCTGGCTAATTTTTGTATTTTTAGTAGAGATGGAGTTTCACCATGTTAGCCAGGCTGGTCACAAATTCCTGACCTTAAGTGATCCGCCTGCCTCAACCACCCAAAGTGCTGGGATTACAGGTATGAGCCACCATGCTCAGCCTTGGAATGTGCCTTTAAAAAATGCTAAAACTTTGCTTTAAAATACTAAAAAAAGCATTGGTCAAAAATCAGAATATTTCTATTATTATGCAAACATATAAGATGTGTTTTTGCAGGATGAAAATAAAGAGATTATTTGCCATAGAAGAGGATATACATCATTGTAAAGGTTGAATCAGTAAATTCTTTGATTTAAATGTGAATCAAGAATTTATTTTAACCCCTGAATGGTCATCATACAAAATGTGTTAGCATTTGTGCCTGTCTCACTATATTAATTTTCTTTTCTCAATAGGCTGGATTTGGTTATGGTTTGCCAATTTCCCGTCTATATGCTAGATATTTTCAAGGAGATCTGAAACTGTATTCCATGGAAGGAGTGGGTACTGATGCTGTCATTTATTTGAAGGTACTGCATTTTATTTGTTAGTATGAGGCATCTTTGCTTTTTAAAGCTGTAAGTTCTAATCACTGATTAAGAATAACACTGTATCATCTCTTAGATTCATCTCAGATTTACTTTAGTTTCTTATGAAAACCATGTTATGCCTCACCCTGGATTCTATGCTCAGGTATAGCAAAATATGAAATGTGGAGGTATAGAAATTAAAATACTGACTTTGGTTGGGTCAGCAGCACATGCCTGTAATCCCAGCACTCAGAGGCCGAGGCAGGCAGATCATCTGAGGTCAGGAGTTCAAGACCAGTCTGGCCAACATGGTGAAACCCTGTGTCTACAAAAAATACAAAGATTAGCTGGTGTGGTGGTGCATGCCTGTAGTTCCAGCTACTCAGGAGGCTGAGGTAGGAGAATCACTTGAACCCAGAAGGCAGAGGTTGCAGTGAGCCGAGATGACACCACTACACTCCAGCCTGGATGACGGAACAAGATTACATCTCAAAAGAGAAAAAAATAAAATGCTGATTTTTAAAATCATAATTTTAAATTGTGTCTTAAAAAAACTACATGTCTATTGAAAGGTCTGATCTAAAAGGAGGCAGATTTTCATAAACTGAAGTATTTTAGTATTTTGTTTTAAAAACTCACTTGCTTTCCCAAAGTTACAAGAATTCATTAATCATAATATGGTTATATAAAAGGTTCATCTAATAACAAACTTCTCTGTAACACAGTTTTTCTCATTCATTAGTGGTAATTGGACTTTTATTTCTAAACTCTTGAATATTTGTAACGTTTTTTGAATAGGTAATAAAGGCACATAATAAAAATTTTAAAGCTACAGAAGGAAAACTGAAGTTTGTTCCCCCACTGGCCCTAAACCGCCAGTTCTCTTCAGCAGAGATCACTACAGGTCTCATTGTCTTAGGGATCCTCCTCCTAGAGTTGATTCTACATTTATAAATATGGGAAAAACAGAATTTTTCCCACATAAATGAAATTTCAGCACCTTCCTATTTTTTTTTTTTTTTTTTTTTACTTTCCGATCTGTGTTGGAGATCTTTCTAGATCAGTTTATGTAGAACTGGCTCATTCTTTTAAATGGTACAATAGCATGCTACTGCAGGTCGAGCATTCCTAACCCAGGAATCTGCAATCCAAAATACTTGAAAATCTGGAACTTTTTGAGCACTGACATGCTTGCTCAGACATCAAGCTCAAAGGAAATGCTTATTGGAGCACTCCAGATTCCAGATTTTCAGATTAGAGATGCTTAACAGGTAAGCACAATGCCAATATTCAAAAATCTGGGAAAAAAAAAAACTACTTCTGGTCCCAAGCATTTTTTTTTTTTTTTTTTTTTGAGATGGAGTCTCTTGTCTCCCTCTGTGCCATCTCGGCTCAGGCTGCAGTAGTGCCATCTCGGCTCACTGTAAACTCCACCTTCCGGGTTCAAGCCATACTCCTACCTGAGACTTCCAAGTAGCTGGGATTACAGGTGCCCACCACCACGCCCAGCTAATTTTTTGTATATTTTAGTAGAGACAGAGTTTCATCATGTTGGCCAGACTGGTCTCGAACTTCTGACCTCAGGTGATCTGTCCAACTCTGCCTCCCAAAGTGCTGGGATTACAGGCATGAGCCACCATGCCCCTGCCTATCCCCAAGCATTTCAAGGGGATACTCAACCTGTGTATGTGATACCAGAATTTAACCAGTTACTGAGAGTATTTATTTTAGATGCCCATGCATCTAAGTGATGTGATATTTGATACCACTTGATGGTGTGTGTTTATAAACCTGGGATGCATGAGACTTTATTTCTTCCTGAGCCCTTTGTGAGACCAATCACCAAGTATAGTCAAAACAGTTGAGCATCTCAAAGCAGTATGAACTGAATTAAAATGTGTTTTGTTCTGGTCATGTGTATTTTGGTTTTGATTTTGAATGAGCAAATGTTTTTATTCCTTTAAAAAAGCTTTAATGTTTTCCTGGCCAGTCTAAGAAATTACTAAGATGTAATTTTAATATCATTTCAAAAATATGTATTAAGGTATCTGATATTTTAAATAATAAAATTTGGGTTACTATTTCACATGAGAAAAATGACACTGTGGACCTTTGGTGTATATTTTTATTTCTCTGGTAGGCTCTTTCAAGTGAGTCATTTGAGAGACTTCCAGTTTTTAATAAGTCTGCATGGCGCCATTACAAGACCACTCCTGAAGCTGACGATTGGAGCAATCCCAGCAGTGAACCCAGGGATGCTTCAAAATACAAAGCAAAACAGTAATGTACCATCTTGATTTCTATTACAAAGTATCTGATTTGCCTGAATGAAGGTGTTCCACTTACTGTTCCAGGAATTCTGGCACTATAGAGATATTTACAGCAGCGAGCAGGGGTTTGGCCTGCCATGAATTTAACTTAAAAAGCAATTAAGTTTGCAGTTTGTCATCATAAACATTGTAGGTTGAAACTGAAAAAATAAGTTAAAATGACTGATCAAGATAAAAGGTGATCTATCCATGCAATAGAATATTATTTGGCTTTAAAGAGGAAGGACATTCTGATGTGTGCTACAGCATAGATGAATCTTGAAGTCATTTTGCTAATTGAAATAAGCCAGACGTAAAAGTCCAAATACTATGATTCCACTTATTTGAGGTACCTAGAGTAGTCAAATGCAGAGGCACAAAGTTGAAGGAGGTTGCCAGGGGCTATCAAGGAAGAGGGAATAGGGAGTAATTGTTTCAAGGGTATAGAGTTTCTGGTGGAAAGATGAAAAAAATTCTGGAGATGGATGGTAGTGATGGTTGTACAACAGTGTGAAAGTACTCAATGCCGCTGAACTGTACATGTAACAGTGGTTAAGATGTTAAGTTCTGGGCTGCATGTGGTGGCTGACGCCTGTAATCCCAGCACTTTGGGAGGGTGAGGTGGGATGATCTCTTGAAGCCAGGAGTTTGAGACCAGCCTAGGCAACATAGTGAGAGACCCCGTCTCTACAAAAAATTTAAAAAGGTAAAATTATCTGGGTGTGGTGGTATGTGTCTGTAGTCCTAGCTACTTAGGAGGACCACAGACACACACCACCCAAAGTGCTGGGATTACAGGCCTCAGCAGGAGGATCACTTGAGCACAGGACTTCCAGGCTGTAGTGAGCTATGATTCACACCACTGCACACCACCCTGGGGGACAGAGCAAGACTGTGTCTCAGAAAAGAAAAAGATGGTAAGTTCTGTTATGTATAGCTTAGCACAATAAAAAATTTAAACATTGTAAAGGAAAAATTATAATTAGCAGAACAAGTTTTATTGTTTTATGGCCATAAGGAAAACAATCTGTGGTTTTCTTCTGATTATCTACCCTTAAGCTTCAACTCTACCAGCAACAGTAAGGGTTCTGCTTTGTTTAACTTAAGATAATCATGTATTAACAGAAAAGCAATATATGTGCATTGTAAAAAGTAAGAAAACATTGACCGGGTGCAGTGGTTCATGCCTGTAATCCCAGCACTTTGGGAGGCTGAGGCAGGCGGATCACCTGAGGTCAGGAGTTTGAGACCAGCCTAGCCAGTATGGTGAAACTGTCTCTACTAAAAATACAAAAAATAGCCAGGCATTGTGGCACACACCTGTAATCCCAGCTACTTGGGAAGCTGAGGCAGGAGAATCGCTTGAACCCGGGAGGTGGAGGTTGCCGTGAGCCAAGAGAGTACATTGCACTCCAGCCCGGGTGATTGAGCTAGACTCGATCTCAAAAAAAAAAGAAAAGAAAAGAAAAAGGAAAATATAAATAAGCCAAAAAAAGAAAGGAGAAACCTCTGTGTTCCCAAAACCCAGAGATTACCACTGCTATAGTTCTGTGTATGTTCTTCCAGATATTTTGCTATTTGTGTATATATATATTTTTTTGCAAATGAGATTACACTATTCATACCGTTTTCCAACCTGCTTTTGTTTCATTTAGCCATCCCATCTTTCCATGTCAATAATCTTTCATCTCATTAAAATTCACCTGATTTGTCTAAACTGAGATCTATTCCAGGACCATATAACACATCTGGGTAGTTTCAAGTTGTTGTTTTCTTTTAATTTAAAAAATTTTTTGTGGGTACACGAGATGTTGTGATACAGGCATGCAATGTGAAATAAGCACATCACAGAGAATGGGGTAGCCATCCCCTCAAGCATTTGTGCTTTGAGTTACAAATAATCTAATCCAGTTATATTCTTTAAGTTATTTTAAAATACGCAATTAAGTTATTGTTGACTGTAGCCCCCTGTTGTGCTATCAAATAGTAGGTCTTTTTCATTCTTTTCTATTTTTTGTTGTTTGTGTTTTTGAGACAGTGTCTTGCTCTGTTGCCCAGGCTGGAATGCAATGGTGTGATCTCGGCCCACTGCAACCTCTGCCTCCCAGGTTAAAGTGGTTCTCCTGCATCAGCTTCCAAGGTGGCTAGGATTACAGGTGCCCCCCACTATGCCCAGCGATTTTTTTTTCATATTTTTAGTAGAGATGAGGTTTCACCATGTTGACCAGGCTGGTCTCAAACTCCTGATCTCATGATCTGCCCACCTCGGCCTCCCAAAGTGCTGGGATTACAGGCATGAGCCACTGTGCCCAGCACTTTCTATTTTTTTGTACCCATTAACGATTCCTACTTCCCCCCAACCCTCCCACAATCCTTCCCAGCCTCTGGTAACCATCCTTCTACTCTCTGTGACCATGACTTCAATTGTTTTGAATTTTAGATTCCACAAATAAGTGAGAACATC
Source organism: Callithrix jacchus (assembly GCF_049354715.1). Classification (NCBI taxonomy): domain Eukaryota; kingdom Metazoa; phylum Chordata; class Mammalia; order Primates; family Cebidae; genus Callithrix; species Callithrix jacchus. The sequence goes on from NC_133524.1 coordinate 25,273,952, forward strand.
TGAGTTTGTGTTTCTGTGTCCGGCTTATTTTGCTTAGCATAATGACTTCTAGTTCTCTCCAAGTTGTTGCAAATGACTGGATTTCATTCTTTTTTACGGCTGAATAGTACTCCATTGTGTGTGTGTGTACTACATTTTTTTATCCATTCATCTGTTCATGGATACTTAGGGTGCATTTTGTTTTGTTGAGAGACCATGCCAGTTGTCCTGAAAAGGTGCCCTGCCTTGATTTGTTTACTTTCTTCTTTGAAATGTCATTTAGCTTGTTCCCCATTCCCTGTATTTCCTATAAATTGGAAGTTGATTAAAAGCTAATGGAGGCTGGGTATGGTGGCTCATGCCTGTAATCCCAGCATTTTGGGAGGCCGAGGTGGACAGATCACTTGAGGTCAGGAGTTAGAGACCAGCCTGGACAAATGGTGAAACCCTATCTTTACTAAAAATATAAAAATTAGCCAGGCATGGTAGCACATGCCTGTAATCCCAGCTACTCGGCTGGCTGAGGAATGAGAATCACTTGAAGCCAGAAGGCAGAGGTTGCAGTGAGCCAAGATTGTGCCACTACACTCCAGCCTGAGCAACAGTGAGACTCTTATCTTTAAAAAAAGAAAGAAAGAAAGCTAATGGAGCGTTTTTTGCTAAATCCATAAGCCCTGTTGCAGAACTACACTATGAGACCCATGACATTTCATTGACCCACCATTAGTGATGTGAGCATATTTTAGGTGATAGCTGTGTGATCCCTTTGAGTTATACTTATTTTTCCCCTCTTCACTAGAAAATAATCTGTGTGGTGTTATTTTGGCACTATGCAAATGTATACTTACCCATCAGCTGTTCACGTAATGGTTTTTACTCCAGTTGATCATTTTGACCTGTGTTAAAATTAACACAATAATTTTATTTGTATTTATAAAAGGATGTTGTTTTTTAAAAAAAAAATCATTCCTATGTCAATTATTCGCTGATATTCCCCTATAAAGTAATGCTCTTCCTTATCAAATAAGGCCATTTAGATATTTTGAAGTAGAGTTCCTCTGGTAAGTGTTTAACTCTTTCCTTTTAAATTTAAAGGGACAATTAAATTTCCTTCAAGTTACCAACTTTCCAGGTAAGAAATATGTTAAAAAGCCACCTTAAATGGTAACAAATGAGTTTATGGCTTTGTCTTTTTTAGTATTATTATAGATTGTGTTATTTTATTGAAGTATAACATAGTAGTAGTAAAGTGCATACATCTTAAGTTTACAGCTCTTTTTACATGTATATATCCTCCACCCCAAAGACTCCTTTCTATTCAGACACTCTTCCCTCCCTCCTTTACCATGTAATTACTTTTCTAACTCTGTCACCATAGGCTCTCTTCTTGAACTTAAAAGGAACACATTGTCTATACCCTTTCGTCTGGCTTTGTGTGAGATTCATCCATGTTATTGCATGTAATAGTCATTTTCCTTTTTGATGCTTAATTGACATACCTTTGGCCAATGACAGCTATTTCCAGCTGGATCCTTTGTCTTCTATTGCCAAAAACTCAGTAATCTTTGAAAACTTTCTTGCCCGAGATGATATCTTAGATTCATCTTATACCTTCTGTGCCTGTGTCCTGGAATCAACTATTTCCCTCAAGGAGACCTGTTTCTTTTTTTTCCTTTTTTTTTTTTTGAGACAGAGTCTCACTCTGTCACCCAGGCTGGAGTGCAGTGCACAATCTCAGCTTACTGCAGCTTCCACCTCATGGGTTCAAATGATTCTAGTGTCTCAGCCTCCCAAGTAACTGGGACTACAGGCACAAGCCACCACACCCAGCTATGTGTGTGTGTGTGGTTTTTTTTTTTTTTTTGTATTTTTGGTAGAAATGGGGTTTCACCATGTTGGCCAGGCTAGTCTCAAAGTCCTGACCTCAGGTAATCTGCCTGCCTCAGCCTCCCAAAGTGCTGGGATTACAGGCATAAGCCACCTTACCCAGCTCTGTTTCTTTTTAATCAGTATTGGAGACCCTAATCTGGGAATTGAGAATGCCTATTGTACCTTTTCTAGGCCCTTTTCCTGGACAGACAGAACTATAAAATATAGCTATATTTAAAATATATTTTAAATTATAAGTTCACATTGATATTTTATTCTATTTTAACATTGTAATGTTTCTTCCCAATATATTTTAATTGTATATATTTCTCAATTTTAACATCTTTAACATAATGCAACAGAAAGAGATTTGTACGCAAATACAGTTTATATAGCTTTGCAATATTGTACCATTTAGTAGCATTGGTCTTCTCTGACAGGTGTTATAAATGATATCCACATGGATATTTATTTTTTTCTATGGAAGTATCATGGTGGACTCCTACACAATGTTGCTGGACTGGCTACTTATCTCAAATGATGAAGTTTAGAAAAGTTTTGTTTATGTGCACAAACATACATACTGTCACCATTCTCGGCCAAGTTTAAGCTAAATCTGCTTGAAATACCTGGATCATATCAATTTCTGTTGATTCTATTTTCAGTCTGTATGTAAGTCAAATAGAATGTTGAGCATCATTGTGACCAGTTGATTCAAACTGCTCAAACTATTGCTTTTTCATATTTGAGTAATTTGAGTAGTGCTGAAGCCATCTTTAGAAAAAGGTTTGGTTGTAAAAAGGTGGCTATAATTGAATATTATGTTAAAGGCAATTTTAAAACTAAGTAGTTCAGGTTGTATGCTAATTAAGTATTCATCTTCTAATATATTATTAGATGAACAAATTTAAGCAGAAAACAGTTGTTAAAATTTTAAAATGCTTACTTAACCTGACAATTAAAATTGTTTTACTATACAAATAATTGGTAGAGATTTGGGAAAAGAATTTAGTAAATATATGTATATATATAAAAAAAAAACAAAAAAAATATAGAGAATTTAGTAAGTATAGTAAATCACTTGGTATTTATACATGAGAAATTCTAAGAAAATTTATTTTCAGAACAGTTTCTAAGTAAGAGTTTTATTGAGATTAATTCACACAACATAAAATTCACCCTTCACAAATATACAATCTGGCCAGGCACAGTGGCTCACGCCTGTAATCCCAGCACTTTGGGAGGCCACGGCAGGTGGATCACTTGAGGTTAGAAGTTTGAGACCAGCCTGGACAACATGGCAAAACCCCGTCTCTATTAAAAATACAAAAATTAGCTGAGTGGTGGTGGTGGGCACGTGTAATCCCAGCTACTAAGGAGTCTGAGGCAGAAGAATCGCTTGAACCCAGGAGGCCAAGGCGGCAGTGAACCAAGATCATGCCACTGCACTCCAGCCTGAGTGACAGAGTGAGACTTCATCTCAACGATACATACATACATTACATACATACATACATACATGTATACAATTCCATGTTTTTTAGCATATTCACAGAGTTGTGCAGCCCTTCCTGCTATCTACCTTTAGCCTGTTTTCATCACCCCAAAGAGGAATCTCATACTTTTTAGCAGTCACTCCCTATTTCTAACCAGAGTTTTCACTGAGAGTAAAGAACTGTTTTAAAGTGTACATAAGTAATTAAATGGTCATTCTATTTCTGTATTAATTATAATTCTGAAATACAGCAAGGGTTTTTGAATTATCACTATAATGAAATGCTCTAAATCCTGGTCAAAACAGGAGGTTGTACTCACAAACTCACTATGGGTATTCTCATTGTTTTCTTTGTAGGGACAAGATCAAAACTAATAGAACTTTCTAGAGGATTGAATGATCTGGTCCTCTTTGTGAAGAAACATTGTCTTCTGCAAGTCAACCAGAGAGAACTGCTTTCTCCCACCTGCTGAGCGTGGCATCATAGTTATTCCTAGTGCTTGAGCGTGTATCTTCTCTGTACCACCTGGACTTTTTCATGGAGCTTTTCCTGTAACTACTCCAGATCTTCCACTAAAGTTGTAACTTGTTTATGGCATCTTGCTGTGGTGTGATTGACGCCTGTCGCCAAAGAGCACGGAGCCTCCTTACAGCTCTTGTGCCCTCGTACTCTCCATCTTACTATCATAGCGTCTGATGTCTTCAGTCCCTCCAGGATTCTGCACGCCTTCCCCGTTGCAGATACAGCAGATCATACTGTTGCTCCTTGTGACCAAATACCATATTTGTCCCAAACCTCCACCTAGGGCCCCAGGACCCTGGAAGTAGAAGACATCAGCTGGACAAGCCCTGATGATTTAGTCCCAGGGCCTTTTGTTCTCCCATGCCTCCCTCTGCCACTCTGTGATTTAGACTTTTGCCTTCTTTCATCTGATTGGATTCTCATTGTGAGGTGTGATGACTTTCATGTTAGATCTTCCTCATTGATGCCTTGATTTTATTTTAAAATTCATTTGTATACTTCCGTTGATTAAAGCATTCCAAATGTTGTCTTAGAATTTTTCACCCAACTGATTGGTTTAAAAGATCTTAAGTGAAAAACTGCCTCCTGGTCAATACCAAATTTGTAAAGAGTGTGAAGTGGAGTTTTTATGCTTCTGTCAAACTTCCATCTATCTAATACTGTACCTGTGTCATATTTTATTCCTTTGTAGTCTTCAAAGGAATTGGAAGTTTCAGTGTGATGCACTTTACTAGTTGTAAAATAGACTATCGGAGGGAAAAGGCCTCTCTAGTCTATTTTTGAAAAATGCTTCAGGTCTTGATAATTTTTATTTTCATTAATCTTAGCCAGTTTTAGAATTGTCAGCTCAATCTGATTTTCACAGTTGTTTTTGGTAAAAGTTGGAAGTGGGAATTAGCAGATGACTTGAGATAGGGAAAGAGGAATGATGTTATATTTACCCTTAGAAATAGGAGTTATCTAAGAGTCCGGATTGAAACCAGCATCCTATATACAGTTCCACAGGATGTGCTTCTCTTCATGGTGATTTTTCATATGTATCATCTACTTTGACTTCTGCCCTGCTTTAATGTCCGTATAAATGTTTCAGTCCAATTTGTGTTGAGTCCACTGATGTAGAAGTTTTGATTTGTAAACCATTCATCCTGCTTTAGTCATGTGATAGTACCAGTATAATTAGCCCCACTCCCACCACTGTGGGGGATTTCTCCCCAAGAGGAGGTGTGCTTTGACCAGCTGCATGTGGCTTGATTGCATTACTGTTTCTCTTAGTTCCGCTGGATCTGGTTTTCTTTTATTTCATTATATTACCTGAGCTCAGGGCATATATCATTCATCTTTAGAAAGAGCTCATCTCTTCCATCCTTAGAAGGATCCCATCAGAAAATGTATATGTAATCAGTCAGGTGAAAGAAATACTGATGTACTTCCAAGAGACTGGTGCGAGGGGGGCCATAGGAAGCCCATATAGGTCTGAGGACTGAGTCAGTGTCTTGGGGATGGGACTGTTCCATATGATTATTTTTGTGTGGTGTAAAAAATGTTAAAAAAAAATGGTCCTTACATGCAAAGACCCTAGCTTCGTTTTGTTTTTTGTTTTTTGAAACACAGTTTCACTCTGTTCCCGAGGCTGGAGTGCAATGGTACGATCTCAGCTCACTGCAACCTCCGCCTGCCAGGTTCAAGTGATTCTTGTGCCTCACCCTCCCAAATAGCTGGGATTACAAGCACTTGCCACCATGCCCAGATAGTTTTTGTATTTTTAGTAGAGATGGGGTTTCACCATGTTGGCCAGGCTGTTCTCGAACTCCTGACCTCAAGTGACCCGCCCACCCTACCTCCCTTAGTGCTAGGATTACAGGTGTGAGCTGCTGCACCCAGCCCCTAGTTTCCTTATAAACATGAGATATTATCTTCCTAGGCTTCAATTTTCAACGATACTCCTTTACGCTTTTAAGTGTGATACATTGTAGGAAAGAGGAGGCAGCAGTTTAGGGCATGCCGCCTACTCCCTGACTCTGACAGTATTTCTCTTGTTTGAGGAAGGCCCATCGATCGCCACATCTTCATGAGCAGCACCATGTAAGGGGCTCAATATGGAAAATACGGTGTAGAAAAATTCCATCACATTCTTCCCTTTACAAGTGTTTTCAAAAGTAAAGATTGATTTCAGTGTGGCTTACTCACATCCATCTGACCCCCAGTGCAATCTTGCTTCTCCTGTCTTTGTTTTTCTTCATTAAAAATTTATCTTTAATTCTAAAGCAACTGCAAAAAGAGTTTCAGGAATAGCTTGTGTTCTCCTAGCTTACTAGCCCTTTTACCCAAGTGCTCATTGATCCTTTTTCTCAACTGTACATGATTCTCTGAATTTAGGCAGAGAATCTGGCTGTTTACTGGGTTTGCCTATAAGCCAGTGGTCATATTTCTCCACATAGGTTGTAACACAAATAGACATGGACCCTTTTTCAGCTAAATTCTTTCCCATTCCTCTGTATTGCTCTCTCACTTATTTAATTTTAAGTGGGGACCGTGTCTATTTAAAATAGTGCCTGACACATAGTAGGTGCTTAACAAACATTATTATTAATAAATAATATTAAAATAATATTCATAAATAGTAGGTGAATCAAAACTGTCAGACATTTTCCTTGGATGGTAGGGCAACATATAAGTTCTTAAACCATCCTTGTCTCTAAATTAAAAATATGGAAATTCAGGTCGGAGCTGTGGATGTGCTGAATTTCCTTATAGTGCTAAGAGATGACTTTAAAATGTAGAAAAATGAAAAGAAGTGGAAGGATAGATCCACAGGAGCCATCTCTTCCTTTTATGTCTATAAATATCTGATTTTGTCTCCTGAATACAGAATTCTTTCCATCCAAACAGTGTGACATGGTTTTATAGCCTTGCTTATAGATTCCAAAGACCGTTCGCATACAGCATGCCATTTGATCCTTACGATGCCATGAGGTGGACCATGCAGGTATATCTCTATTTTTCATATGAATCCCAAAGCAGTTAAATAGTTTGCCAAGGTGGCATGGTAAGTTGATGGAAGGGCCAAAGCAAGCAGTTAGGTAGTGCTCTGAACAATACACCAGGTGATTCATATTATCTCTTAAGGAATTTCTTGAGTATACTAATTCTCAAAGGGTAAGCTCTAAACCCCAAATTTTCTATAGGGCAAGTTAATTCCATTCAGGGAGGTTTTCTTTTGTGTGTTTCCATTTTGGCATAGTTAGAGGAGATAATCAGATGGATTTGGCAGCTTTTACCTAAAAAGACAGGCAACTTGAAGTGGATAGCTGTAGGTAATTACTAGAGTTATTTAGATTTCTGTGTCTGAATGAATTCAGTGCTTACTGCCAGCCCTTTCATACAAAGACTCCACATTTGAGAGTTGATGCTTTTATCTTTTTGCAGACTGGATTACAGCTTCAGTTGGGTTTTGTTGCGTATTTACAAATGTATTCCTGTTGCTGTTACTTACGAACAATAACTTGGCTGGCTGTCAGATTCTTGGATCACATCCTTTTTCCTTCCATTCTCTGGAGACATGATGTTATTGTTACTTTATTGTTGTCCATATCTGGTGGCACTGAAAGGTCTGAGTCCTGATGGCTTTTTCTTCCCCTTTTGTAGGTGACCTGATTGTTTGCCCTGGATACTTGAATTCCTTGTTTATCCTCGAAGTTTAGTAACTTAAGTGGAGTATATCTCAGGATTGACTGTTGTCTGTTGCCTTTTTCTGGAATGCGCTGAGCATTAGATATTGTCATTTCAGGCCTCACTGCATTTTGTATCAGTTTAGTCTGTTCTCTTCTTCAAAACTTTGTTTTTGTATTGGCTGTCATCTGTCCTTCACATTTATCTTTCCTTAGATGGCATTCATCTCATCTTCATACTGTATGATTTTTTCTCAAGTCTTATCCTCCATTTCAGTGACTGACTCAGTTTTCTGTACTGTTGATTCTAGGGCTTGTTCCTTATAATGTGGCTTCCACTTCTGTTACAGTTTTGTTTTATTTTATTTTATTTTATTGAGACAGTGTCTCACTCTGTCACCCAGGTTGGAGCGCAGTGGTGCGATCTCTTGTCACTGCAACCTCCGCCTCCCAGGTTCAAGCGATTCTCTTGCCTCAGCCCCCCGAGTAGCTGGGAGTACAGGCTTATGCCACCACGCCTAGCCAATTTTTGTATTTTAGTAGAGACAGGGTTTCACCATGTTGCCCAGTCTGGTCTTGAAATCCCGACCTCAAGTGATCCACCGGTCTCAGCCTCCCAAACTTCTGGGATTATAGGTGTGAGCCACCATGTGCAGCCTAGTTTCATTTTTTATCTCTTTCTTTTCTTAGCTCATTATGTTGTTGTCTTTGATTCCTTATTTCTTCCAGGGCTGAACAATTTTGTGTACAGTTTTCATGTTTATGAGCTCATTCTTTTTCCAGCATGTATTTATCTATCCTTTGCGTCTTTCATTCCTTTTCTTGTATTATTTTGCTTTTATCTTGATGCACAAGTATCATGATGACCCCTTCTGCTTATGATGTCTTTGAATGGTACCGGTTCTATCTGTCCAAGAAGAGTGGGTAAATCCTCCTTGACTCCTCCTCTTTTGAGCAAGACATGTTTGAATGATAACCTTAGCACTTGAACTCTAAGGCTAGCTCTTGATGGGCTATAGTGGTGGAGGGTGTTTTTGGTTTTCATTGATTCTGCTATTTGGATTTGGGAGAATAAGGAGTGATGCGAAGCGTCCTTGGAACATGTTGTCTGTGAGTGCCTTCGATAGACTTTGTTGAATCCGCTGCCCTGGGGGTGGCCAGGTCCCACTGGGAGAGAGATCCTCTTTGCATTTCCCCATTCCCACTAGTTATCCTAGCAGGAACATGGTGGGTTTGTACTTCTGCTCTCCTGGATTGCACATGGCGCATATTTGTGAAATCAGCTCCTGAGGTAGTTTCTCTCCTCTGGTCCTGCTTCTCACTGCTCTTCCTCTTTTGGATACAGGAGGGGATGAACACACATGGTGCATCTGAGATCTCAACCTCCCGTCCTCGTTTTTGTGGAAACATGCCCACACAGAGTGTGGTTCGCCTCTCCTAACTGTTGCCAGTACTGTTTTGCCAAGTTAAATGATCAGTAGAGTTCTTGGAAATCCTCTCATTAACTGCTCAGCAATTGTGGCCACTGGAGACTGGGAGAAATGCTGGGCAAATGCAAGAATGCTTCTTTGATTCATCCCCAACTTGGTTGTATCTGTCAGATATTGCCCTGGAGTCTGTGGTATGGAGTTGTGGCTTTTACTAGTTTCATTACAGACAGCTTTTCTTGTTCAACTTTTGGATGTGTGGGTCAGAGGGCAGGAGCACTTAAATAAACATGCATTTGTTCTGCCATCTTTTTGGCAGTCCAGATGCCTAAACATTGGCTTTGAAGCTAATGTCCTTCGTAATCTACATTTGAGCAAACAGAAGGAAGCAATATTGCCAGCAAGAAAGGATGATTAACAACTTAACCACTATGGGATTTTTGTTTACTGTTCTTTGTGGAAAGATGACTTTTAAGTCAGGTTCCTGTCTCACTGATTAGAGATATCAGTACCTTCTGGTTTGAAAATAGAGGACATGCGACATTTTAATGAACTTAAGTTATCAACCATTGACAATTATTAATTAGCTGATTAAATATGATAGAATATTCCAAACTAGCACATCACCAGAGTTACCAAGAGAAGCCTGAGCTCTTCTTTATGAATAGGTTGTTGTTGGAGCTGTGCCCCTGAGGGGGGTTAACACCTCTGAGACCTTAACTGTGCCACAGGTTTTCTTACCTGTCTTTTCAATCAACCCATTTTAAAATTTGGTTAATCAAGAAAGAGAAAAGTGTTAAGTCTTCATCAGAATATTTTTTTGATTTTTCTTGAATATATATTCACCTAGTTTGGAGACCTGGAGCCCACCACCAAATCACACCAAATTAATGTTTGAAAGCGAGTTTGTAGGTAGATGCCAGGGCTGGGGTTTTATTTGGCCTTTTTGTAGAATGGAAGCCACCTTGCCTCAGTGGTGAGCACATCCCACCAGACATCCAGCAGCAAACTTTCATCACCTTCAGAGCTCCAGCATAACGGCCAAGGAGCACTAGTGACAGCCTTGCTGTATGCACCAAGTTCCATCCTGGGCAGTACCTTTCCCTAGCGTCTGTCCTGGTGTGAAATGGAGACTCGAAGACCAGTACCCACATGTAAGAGAGACTAACAAAGGGAGGGTGGCAGGGAGAGGAGTCATGTGAAGGAAAGCTACCTTTAATCCTCCATTGCAATACTGTCCAATGTTGCCAGTGTGCTAGAAACTGTGTTGAATGCTGGGCACGTGTCAGGGGTCAAAGCAGACAGAAACCCCTGCCTTATGAACCCACATTCTATTAGGGAAGACAGACTAGAAACACAATAAGGATATTTAATAGTACAATTGAGAGATGAGTGCTGTGGAGAAAAATCAACCCAGAAAAAGAGATGCAGGAGGTAGTACCAAATCTCCATGTTGTTTTCATCACGGATAGGTGCATTCCTTAGAAGACAAAGCGTTAGTGATTCCTGAGTTTTTCTCACCTTCACTGATCAATCACCTTCAATTGATCTGAATTCGGAGAGTCTGTTTTCTGTGCCTGCCTCTGCACGCAGCTCTGCAGGGGACCCTGTCGAGGTCCCCACACTATGGCTTCGGGTAGACAGAACAAACCGGAGCCCATTTCAGATCATTGTCTTGCTGACCAATGGGGAACAGTGGTCAGGTGAGAGGAGGCAGCTTTTACAATCAGACTTCATTGAATAGTGTGGGCTGCTGTTTCCTTGTAACAAAACCCCATAATTACAGCAGTTTCCGGATGTGTCTTTTTAGGACTTCAGAACTCATTATTTGAATAGAAGTTTAAAGCATCTGGATGATGATGCTGTAGCTAAAACAGCTGCTTGTCAGAAGAGACCCTATTTAACACTTCCAAACTTGTTTTAGAGGTGGAGGAAAGGATAATCTGGGATGGCTTCTCTCTCAGGTTCACAGGTCAGTAACAGCTATATACATCCCCCAAAAGGAAAATAAAATGACAACAATATTTTGGTCACAGAATTCCTGAGAAACCTCTGTTTCTACCTTTCTGTCTCTAAGAGAGTGACATGAATTCCCCATGATCTGGGTGGTAAGGGTTAGGGCGGCCAGGACACTGTTACTTTGTGTGTGACACAGGTGGCTCCTTATGACAGTTCTTCCTTGCCTCAGAGAGAATATCAGAGCCATGGCGGGGGCCAGGGGGACTTGCAGTTTTCTGTCTGGTTGTCCCTGAGGGTAGAGCTGAGTGACCCAGCAGTGGGGGATTTAAAAACTGGAGAAGAAGTAGGATGTGTTTAATTATCCCTATAGGTAGGGCCAATTTGTCACCCTTTAAATAAACTTATTTGTATATAAACTAAAGCATTTTAGGGCATCATTACTGAAAGCATCCAAGCAAATGTCTGATACAGTTATGTGCCTGCATTAAAAGAAAGCACCTCCCTTATCTCGCCTTAATATCCTTACAGTGTTTTAATAAGTTCGAAATGCATCCTGTAAGTGCATTTTTTTTTTTGCATAAAACACCTAAGATGGAGAATTGACTTCAGTTCTCTTCATCCTTTCCCCTTAAGTGTTAGTGATGCTGCAGGGGCAGCATGCCTCCCATTGGAAGTGGTGACTTCCTCATTTGATAGAGGTTTGCATGTCTCTTGAAAATGAGAAGAAGCAGAGATTGACTTCTGGAGTCCCATGGTCCAGTTTGGACTATTGGGAATATTTTTTGTGGGATTTAAAAAAAATTAGAGACATGAGATAGTACATTTGTGGTACCGGATCCAGGAAGCTTACAGTGAAGAGTATGAACGTAACCTGAAAAGTATTTCTCTGTTCTATAAATCTCTCAGTGACATTTGGATTAATCAAGCATAATTAAATGTAGTTAGATTTTTGTCAGATTGTAGTTCAAAATAATATTCATCTATGGAGAGGGTAATATATTCTGTAGAAATTTTATTAAGCACTTTAGTTAAGCAAACACTAAGGAGAACAAAATCAACCTCAGGAAGGTTAATTACTAAAAAAACAAAGTATAGTAGATTATGTAAATCATTTTAATTTTGAATACTGTGGCTTGAGCTTTAATTTACATAGACAGGTATTTTGAATTTGTTTTTCACATTATATTTTCTAAAAGTATAGACTTGCAATTGCATTCTTTAAAAGTGCTACTCATTTTAGGATTCCATTAAGTTTGCTTAACTTTTTTCATGTTATAGTTTCCAAAAGCAAAGAATTACAGTTCCATTCTAGCTAATTATTTTAATATTCCACTAAGTTTGTGTAAATTGTAAGACCATATTTTTAGTTCTATACAAATGATGATATTAAGAGAAGTATCAGGAGAGAGGGTGTATGTGAAAGCATCCCGCCCATGCCTGGCCTTGCAGTAAGTGTTCATTTAAAAGAAAAATTTAAAAAGATAAAACCTAAGAGTTTAGACTATAGTGTTTTAGTAATTTCTTTAAAGGGAAAAGTAAAGAGATCAAATTGATTTTATATGTATTTTTTTTTTGTACTCAGAGAATTACATTTTCACTACCCCCACCTGTCTCAGGGAATAGTCTTTGATAAGAATCCCATGGAAATCTCTGGAACTCTATTATAGTGTGTTCAGATTTGATAGTTTTATGTAAATTTCAGAGCTAGAGCTTCAAAACTAGAGTATTGTAATCTCAGGAACATAAGATTATCCAAGAAACCTGAACTTTGCTCTTTTCCTAATAAATGACATCCAAATTTCCTTTGTCTAGAAGATAAGCATAGATCCCTTTTATCATGCTTCTCTGAGATTTTCACAGAAAAACCCTGCAATTTGATTTTGTTTGATAATTTTGCTTTTTGGCTTTTCAGTGAGGATTTTATTTTCCATTGGAGCTGACTCCTTTGGGAATAAAAAGCTTTCACTTAAAAGAACATTCCATTAGATAATTCTAACTTCAATGAACCTTAAAGTGGCTTCTTAGAATTCTCTAGATAACTTTTGCAAATGGGCCAAAACAGCACAAATATCAACAATCATGTATGTACTAAGTAATATTTGCCCTCCAGTTAGCAAAGTCAAGAAATGTCTAACTCTGGCACATAGCACTGGTTTAACTACTCTTTAGTTCATCTTTGCCTTCCAAATTGGTTGAAAATGGCAAGCATAGAATGGAATGCATATTAATAACAGAACCACTTAATGTTTTAAATATTCTTACCTTGAGATTCTTTTTGAGAGAAATGAAAGAATCTTAATACCCAATTCCAGTTCTTTTGGCTTTTCACATATGATAGACAGGAAAAAGGCAGTTACAAAAATGGAATCTGATTGGAAGTCAGTGGTGTCCACCATTGAGCTGTGCTAAATGTCGTGTCACAAAAGGAGTTTGTGAAAACAGGTAGGTTGAGTAGAAAATGTTATACTGTTGTTTCTGTTGTGGCACTGCTTTCTTATAAATTCCATTTGCTTTTTGTCACCTGAGCTGTTACAACCATGAGAAACCTCAGTCCATATTTTTAAAGGCACTATATACTTATAGTAAGACCCGACTTATGCCTTCATCAAAAAAAAGTTGAGGTTAACATTCCACATGTTTAATCAGCATGTTTTAGAATATTTACAGCTAAAGTCTGTCACATTAGGGATTTGACAAAACTTGAGACTGCCTGCTCCTGAAGAGTGACCAGGCAGAATATTCCCAGCCTTGTAACCAGCATTAAAGAGTAAACTATAAGGGGCTTGATGAGGTTCTAGATCTGTTCCTTTTCTCCTAGATGCCTGGGTAACTCCTGGGGAAAGCATCACATTAAGTCATTTGGTATCTTGCTTTTCAAGCAAAGTATGTGATTTTGACCAATGAATTGTACATCTATTTAAAAATTACCAAGTGTAACTTGACTCTTGAATGGACAGTCAAGGCAAGGTGACTTAGGAAATATAAAGTATGGAGTATTTTTAAAAATTCAGATTGATTTATTCACTGTTGGAGGAATTGAATTCTGTTGCCTCCTTCATTTCCATTATGTTTTTGTTTGAATTGTGATGCTCTCTTCTCATTGTGATGCTTAGTTCTCATATAGAACTGAGTGCCACACTCTGATTAGAAACCGGAGTTGTGCTCGAGTCAGTCCTGAAAAACATTTTTAAGAAGAACGGAACATACTACTTTGGCATTCTGGCTGACCCTAATCTCTGTACAGTTCCTTGGTGTTAAAATCATTTGAGGTCCTAATTGCTGCTTATGGTTTATATACACACCATCTGCTGCTCTAAGTTTACATCCTCTCAAAAGTATGCAAGTGCTTGAAATTTCAGTGTTTCCCAAATCTAGAACAACTTGTGACTACCTAAGAAATGCTTGAACCAAATAAGAAACGCCACTGTGGAATAAAATATACCATTGTGAACATATCTGATGCTGCAATGAAATGTAAAGTTCCATACTTTACTGATTTTTTGTCATTTGACTGATAAAGGCGGTGTCTAAACTGGGAACAGCTGCTAATAGGGTAAAAGTATTATACATGAAATAAAAGTTCATTACAATATTTGTACTCATAAGTCAAAATCTGACCTGGTTCGCTTTATGCCTCTGTCAGCCTAGTTACAGTGATAAATGTATACATGAGTCCAGTGTTCCCAAGCAGCTTTGTTTATAGAAAGAAGCTTGGTTCCCTGAGTACTATGCTGTTCTGTGGCCTGGCTGGTACACGCCATCATGAATGAAGGATGACTTTGGTTAGAGATAATCTGTCACGCCACATTCCATGGAGAAAAGTGTTTCATTTTGATGGTTGGGAAAACATGACCAGAGAAGTGTATGACTTAGATAACATTTCTCGTAACTTGCAGAGAAATCTGTGGTGTCTGTCATAGCCAAACTAGTCCTGGAGCACGTGGACAATTCTGTACCCCAATAATCAGAACAATAAAATGGTAGTTGTCACTCACTGTGCATCACTATGGTGTCTTCTGAGCTCTGGTCTATTTCTCATCACTTCCATCTATAAACTTCTCTCTTGATTTCTGAAATTTCATACATTAGTGGCACCAAGCACCTTTGCAAATTGCTGGGAATAGACAAGGATACTTACTGAAAGTCTTATGATTGAGCTAAGGAAAAATAGGTTATTTGTGGTCTCTTTCAGGGAACACGGCGCTCACCTTTTTTGGGGAGCATCCTATGGGTGGAATATAGGAACTGTCTAACAGTAAACTGTTAGAGTTGGTATTTTTCAAAATATGGTCCATGGGTGGAAGAAAGAGGCCATACCCTGTACTGTCAAGTCAGGACACTTTTGAGAATGAAAAAGAGCACTATTGTTTCTGTAAACTGTGTAGGCAGGTGTACACTGGCACTGTCATGGACAAATGGAGATGGCCTGGCCATGGCCCACCTACACCAGAGTTACCTGAGATGTGGCTCATGCAGATTCCTGGGTCCTACCTCAGCTCTTCTACTGACTGATTCTCTAGGGAGTAGCAGGGAGGCCTAGGAATCTATATTTTAACAAATGCTCCAGGGGAATTCTTTCAAAAACTAACTTGCAAACTGCTGCCACACGGCATCTTCAGAAGACAAACAACTTGAGTTTTTCAGTGAAAGTGCTATTTGTTCCATGGTCTTTTACAATGAACTGGGCAGCACCGACACCAAAACCCAGTGCCTCCAAAGGCCTTTGGCTGCAGTTAAGTGTTTCCCAAATAATTAACAGATGTAGCCCTCATGTTCTTTAGCAGTGTGTAATTCTTTTAGTAAACATTTTGTGGTAAAGAGGTTCCTTTTCATTTTTTAATTGGAAAGCCACATAACTGCTGTCCTCCATGTTTAATGCTAAAAAAAAAAAGCTCTCAAAAATTTGAGGCAAATGCCTTGGATTTGAATGGTCCTTGGGGAGTGTTCATGTCAGGAAATCACATTTGTCTTTGTTAAGCTACCAGTTAGCTCTGTTAACTGTACCTTAGTTTCCTTATCTATAAATTTAGGGAGTTTCTGGGCAGAGTGGCTCGTGCCTGTAATCCCAACACTTTGGGAGCCCAAGGCAGGAAAATCACTTGAGCCCAGGAGTTTGAGACCAGCTTGGGCAACATAGCAAAATCCTGTTTCTAGAAAAAAAATACAAAAATTAGTCAGGTGTGGTGGTGCACACCTGCAGGCCCAGCTACTCCAGAAGCTGAAGTGGGAGGATCGCTTGAGCCTGGGAAGTTGAGGCTACAGTGAACCACGATCACATCACTGCACTCCAGCCTGGGCAATGGAGTGAGACCCTGTCTCAAAAATGAATGAATAAATGAATAAATAAATAAAATTAGGGAATTGGACTACATGGATTCCAGACTCTTTTTAGGTTTGATATTTTGTGGCACTCTTTAAAAACCTAAAATGGTAAGCAATTACTAATCTACTTTCATGTTGTTTATATATGGAATACAAAAGCAGTGACTCTTGAAATTGATGGTGGTTATACTCAGAATTTTAGTATTACCCATTTGTATTTTACCAAAGTCAGCTGCTATGTTAAGACATCATTCATGACTTGGGATTTGTATTTTTGTAGCAGCAACTCCTGCCCTGGCTTGAAATCTATCAAGTATGTGCGGTTTAGGCTCACAAAGAGACTCCAACTCAAGATCACACAGTTCCATGTAGCTGCTGCAGAGCATCACACTTTAGTGTGTATTTTTACTTCTTTGTCCTTCATTTCAAAATCGTTTCCGAATGACTTAATAATGCGTGCTTACAAGTGATTATCTGCTGATAATATTTTCAGGTACTCGCTTCATAATAACAGATTTATACTATGATCACATGAATAAATCATAAGCCATCATGTAGAAGGGGTTGCCTCTAGGAGGGTTTCTGTAGACCACCATCCACCACTAGGACTCTCTGCAGTGACGGAAATGTGCTATATCTGTGCTGTCCAGTATGGTCGCCACTAGCCACCTCAACAGTTAAAATGTGGCTAGTGCAACTAAGGAACTGAATTTTACATTTTATTTTTTGAATTTAAATAGCTACATGTGGCTAGTGGCAACCATACTGGACAGCCATTTCATCCGTTGAATTATTTAAGATTAACGTGAGCATCCGTTTTCACCAGTTACCAGGCTGGGTGCTTTATAGCAATTGTGTCATTTTTAAACATTGGTGTTAAGGTGAATCCTTTGTCAATGAATCCTTTGCCCTCTGCCCACTGATGACACTTTTATCAGTATAATCATCTCTCTTTCCTTGGTTAAAAAAGAGAAAATGATATTTAGACCATTTCCTATTGTGACCACATGGGAGATCAGTTCTCCTCTTTGCTACACAAGCCATTGATCATCTGCCTTTTTGAATCCATTTACTTTCGGGCTTATTTTGTTCCCTGAGCTGACATATTACCATAGCCCAGAGGGTCTCAATCTGACTCCACTTCAGATCCTTTAGAGGGATGCTGGGGAGTCTTTTTATGAGTTCCCTAGGAGATTCTGACATGCAACAGGGTTGAAAACCACTGATAAAGTTCAAACTATAGACCAGTCTTTGGGAATAGGTAGAATGCTGGCTGCACCAAATCCTGTTTCCCTGGCACAGAGCAGGCCTAGGAGCTTTGCACCTTTCTTGATGATCTGCTTAATGGCATTGGGAAATACTTAAAAAGGAGAAAAGGCCTTGTCAGTTTGGATTTGGGCCAACTAAGCAGCCTTGTGGTGCCCTTCTCTGCAAGAAATTCTAAGTTAGGCTAATGTTACTCTTAACAATTCTCTGGCATTCTTGTCCAAACAGTATTTGCAAGTCCTCAAACAAAATAAACATGTTAATGATTTTAACAACAGTGATGGATGCAGAAGCTTTAGACAGTTCCTTAGCGACAGCTTAACATAATAGTGTAATTATTTCTAAAGTTAGAGATGATTATTGTCACCTTAGCACAATAATTGGAATGGAGCTTCCTATATGAAAACTGCTCTTCTCCTAGGGCTTCAACTGGTAATGAAATAACACTTTATAAGGGCAAATAAATGCCCCATTATTCAGGTGAGGGAGGCCCATCAGGCAGTCTGCAATCAAAGAATCTAGGGGGAGATAGAGAATGACCACCTCATCCATGAATCAGCCCTATCCAATTAGGAACATTTAAACTATTCCATGTGCGGCCCTCACAAAACAGAACCTAACTGCCATTCATGGGCCTACCTAAGGGGTGACATTGTCAGTCTCCTCTTTTTAGCATAGTTTCAAATAGAAAATCTTTTAAAAATCTGGTTTTCCTATTTTCCCTCACAGAGTTGGTAATCTTTGTACTCGGGGACAGTAAAATTATCATGTAAAATGAGTAAGTAAAATACTAATCATGTAAAATTAGTAAAATAATTGTAAGATTCTATTGGTAGAATCAGAAGTTTCAGTGGGCAGAAACATGTACTTTTCCTTAAGAGCTAAGTCAAGTCAAAGATAGGGCCAGTCAGGAGACTGAGAACCAGACTAATAAACTGAAATTGGGGACAAGGGGCAGGGGTTGTGACCTCTCTGGTCTTTGTATCCCCAGTACCTAGTGGCCCACTCAAATGTTTGTTGAGTACTTCGGATGGGAATGTATGCCAGACCTTAAGTTACAATGTGAATCAAAGGCCCTGACTTTCAAAGGAAATTAAGTTATTCTAGAAAGGAGCATGGAGTAGCTTGACACTGTTGTGGCTGAAAGTGATTCCTAGCTTACACTGGCTGTGATCAGCATCCAAAGAACCAGGAAAAAAAAAAAAACCAGGAGGTGAATAGGCAGGAAACAGATTGTGCCTGACAGCCAGACTCTGTATCCCTGGGTTTGTTTCAGTGGGAACATGTCCAATGGTCAAAGACCAGTTACCACTTTTGCTGCTTCTTGTTATAGCCAAGTATGGATTGTACAAGAATATGTACAAGGAAATCGGGGGCAGGGGTCCTTTAACATCCTTCCCTACTGGCCATGGCTCCATGTTTATGAGTTGAGATTTCAACACTTCCTCTCCTTATGGACCAGGCAGCATGTTCCTTTGCGTCAGATATCCCTCGTTATATCTATTCCATGCTTCTCTTGCGTTTTTGTTTTGTTTTGTTTTGAGACAGAGTCTTTCTCTGTCTCTCAGCCTGGAGTGCAGTGGCACGATCTCCGCTCACTGCAACCTCCACCCCTTAGGTTCGAGCGATTCTCCTGCCTGAGCTTCCCGAGTAGCTGGGACTACAGGTGTGTGCCACCATCCCCAGCTAATTTTTGTATTTTTAGTAGAGATGGAGTTTCCCCATGTTGGCCAGACTGGTCTCAAACTCGTGACCTCAAGTGATCTGCCCACCTTGGCCTCCAAAAGTGCTGGGATTACAGGTGTGAGCCACTGCACCCGGCCCATGCTTTTCTTGTGGACATCCAAACTCAAATATTTGAGCAAGGTCATCACTGGTAGCGGTTAAATAGGAACTTTGTTAAATAGGAATAGTAAAAAGAAGAAATTATCGGTATCTGCATGATGGTTACTGCTCCTCAACTCTCAGGACTTGAGAAAAAGATTCAAGGGTTTGTGACCACTGTCCTCAGTCACCTTGGGTTAGAGAAAATAATGGCTTCCCAAAAATGTCCATATCCTAATCCTCAGAATCTAGGAATACGTTGTATTATATACAAAGAAGGAATTAAAGTTGCTGATGAAATTGCTGATGACCTGAAAACAGGGAACTGCTCCTGGGGTTATCTGGATGCGCCCAATGTGATTACAAGGGCTCTTATAAGTGGAGGAGGCAGAAGAAGAGTCAGTGTCAGAGTGTTGTGACATGAGAAAGACTGGACTGGCCCCTGCTGGCTTTGAAGATGTTAGGGGGCCATGAGCCAAGAAATGCAGGTAACCTCTAGAAGCTGGAAAGGGCAAGAAAACAGATTCTCCCCTAGAGCCTCCAGACAGGAACAGCTGCCACCTGCCAGCACCTTAATTTTAGCCCGGTAAGACTCATTTTGGACTTCTGACCTTCAGGACTGTAATTTAATAAATTTGTGTTGTCTTAAACCACTGTGTTTGTTATAATTTGTTATAGAAATAGGAAACTAATACAAACCTCTTCCACTTCTTTCATCTATTATTAATCCCTGGGTACCAGATATAGAAACACATAGAAAAAGAATCAGTGACTCAGTGGTGTTAAGGGGGATCTGTGATCAGGCTAGTAAATGGCATTTTGTGAACATATTCCCAGTGGAACGTGACTACCAAACAGATAAAAAAGACTGGTTATCTTCTCAAGCTATGTAATGGGCCATGTCCCGCTATGCACATGGCAGATGATAACAAGTTTCCTTTGGACTTGGACATTTTAGAGTGACAGAGTTATTTGCAAGTATAGTCCGTTGAAAAGGTCCCCGTGGAAAGGGTAAAGTACGACAACTCTTTCTTTTTTTTTTTGAGACAGAGTTTCGCTGTTGTTACCCAGACTGGAGTGCAATGGCACTCCTCTGCCTTCTGGGTTCAAGCAATTCTCCTGCCTCAGCCTCCCGAGTAGCTGGGACTACAGGCGTGCACCACCATGCCCAGCTAATTTTTGTATTTTTGGTAGAGACGGGGTTTCACCTAGTTGACCAGGATGGTCTCGATCTCTTGACCTCGTGATCCACCCGCCTCGGCCTCCCAAAGTGCTGGGATTATAGGAGTGAGCCACCGCGCCCAGCAACAACTCTTTCAAGTAGGGAATCATCAATTATTTTTAAATGGAAGGTTACAGATCAAATATTTTACTTGTATCTAATCCCTCCATCAGAACTCTTAATGAATAGAGTACAGGAAACTTGCAGCTTAATTCTTTTTCCTCCACTGAAGAAAGATTATAAAGTTAAGGAGAATAGAAATCATTTATAGGTGGGGCTGGGCGCGGTGGCTCATGCCTGTAATAACAGCATTTTGGGAGTCCAAGACACGCAGATCACTTAAGGTCAGGAGTTCGACCAGCCTGGACAACAAAGTGAAACCCCATCTCTACTAAAAATATGCAGACACTCTCACAGACACAGGGAGAAAAGGAAAAAAAATACACAAAAATTAGCCAGGCATAGTCGATGTAGCATGCCTGTAATCCCAGATACTCGAGAGGCTGAGGCACAAGAATCACTTGAACCAGGGAGGCGGAAGTTGCGGTGAGCGAAGATCCTGCCACTGCACTCCAACCTGGGTGACAGAGCAAAACCCTGTGTCAAAAAAAAAAATTGTTTCTAGGAAAGAATACATGTCAACCCTGCTCTGAACATTTCTCCAAGTTTCTCACATTTTGGTCAACTGCAGCTGAAATTTAGCCAATATGGTGCCTTTTCTAGAATATAAGTTATGGTAGTGTAGAAGACTAACATAAGGGCTCTATCACCTACAGATATGTGGGCTCTTAATGAGATTTTCAGATTTTACTATTTATTGGGTTTTACTTGATGGTTTCCTAAAGACGTTGATCACCAGATATACTTTGATGCTTATGAACTGTCACACTCTGTCTCAAAAGCATCTCTATGGGAGTCTTTCTAATCTAATAGTTCCTGCTGAATGCCTGGAGACGTCACCTAAATATTCAACTCTGGTAACCAATGAAGACTCCAAGACGAGAACTGTGTGTGTGATGTCTGTGGGAACATTTTTTAAAAATGTATTTATTTTACTTTAGGCGTATACTATATCTGGCATTTCTCCCCATGTTATCCTTCCCCACCCCCCACCCCCCACTGTCTCTCCCCTACCCCCTCCAACTGCCCCCAGTGGGTGATGCTCCTCTCCCTGAGTCCACATGTTCTCATTGTTCAACACCCACCTATGAGTGAGAACATACAGTGTTTGGCTTTCTGTTCTTGTGTCAGTTTGCTGAGAATGATGGTTTCCAGATTCATCCAAGTCCCTACAAATGACATGAACTCATCCTTTTTTATGGCTGCTTAGTATTCCATGGTGTATATGTGCCACATTTTCTTTGTCCAGCCTGTCATTGATGGGCATTTGGGTTGATTCCAAGTCTTTGCTATTGTAGACAGTACTGCAATGATCATACGTGTGCATGTGTCTTTATAGTAGAATGATTTACAGTTCTTTGGGTATATACCCAGTAATGGGATTGCTGGGTCAAACGGAATTTGTATTTCTAGATCCTTGAGAAATCGCCACACTGTCTTCCACAATGGTTGAACTGATTTACACTGCCACCAACTGTGTACCAACTGTGTAAAAATGTTCCTATTTCTCCACATCCTCTCCGGCATCTGTTGTCTCCAGATTTTTTTAAATGATTGCCATTGTAACTGGCATGAGATGGTATCTCAATGTGGTTTCTATCTGCATTTCTCTAATGACCAGTGATGATGAGAATTTTTTTATATGTTTGTTGGCCTCATATATGTCTTCTTTTGAAAAGTGTCTGTTCATATCCTTCACCCACTTTTGAATGGGCTTGTTGTTTTCTTGTATATCTGTTATAGTTCTTTGTAGATTCTGGATATTAGCCCTTTGTCAGATGGGTAGATTGCAAAAATTTTTTCCCATTCTGTTGGTTGCCAATTCGCTCTAATGATGGTTTCTTTTGCTGTGCAGAAGCTCTGGAGTTTAATTAGATCCCATTTGTTTATCTTGGCTTTTATTGCCATTGCTGTTGGTGTTTTAGTCATGAAGTCCTTGCCTATTTTTGATAGTGTACCTTTTCCCCCAGGAATTCTGCTCATTAACAAAGGCTAATTCTCTTGGGGGCAAATAACAAGGTTCTTAAATATGGGTTTTATTACACCTTGTAACTGATTGTTTTCCCCTTGAGAATATGTCTGAGGTTTCATGGAAATCAAGAAGAAACTTGCAACCATTGGCTTGAAATACAACCTGTCAAGAATGCATCTGTCTATGTGGCAAAACCGAATAATATGGTGTATGAATAGTAGGTATTCCATTTTTAAATTAATTCCCTTGTGGACTACCAGCCTGGCTTTATGTATTCTAGACCCAAGGCTAATGTCGGAACTGTGGTCATTTCAAAATGCTCAACCTCTCCAGATGGGGTTAATGGAATCTCCTAAATTTGGTGAGTGGAGGGCATGAGCACAGTTCTCAGAACATTGACATCTGCCTTCGGTGCTGACATTTGGGATCTGGATTTAGCACCTACACTCCCATCCATCTGCATCTAGCTAATCAAAGCTTTTTTCCCAAAGATGGAAAAGTGGTTGAAATGGTCACTTCTCAAAGTTTAGGTACACTTGGGAAGCATTCTGTCAAGGGACAAGATAAGCAAAGTGGACGGAACCTGAGAGCATTTTATCTTGATGCTAGAAATGTGGAGGCTGAAGGCATAAACCAGTCACCAATGCTATCAGTTGTGGAGGCCCCAGGGGACTGGAAGACCATCTCTCCAGCTTCCCAGGATGTCAGAGTTCAGTACTTTCTCATGGTCGTTCAGTGACAGCATCATAGTTGGGAGAAGCTTGAGGCAATGCAGGCTGCCTAATACATTCAGAGACCTTTACAGGCAAAGGAGACCTTAGAAATCATTTCCTTGAGGTCAAAGAAGTGAAAAGGTTACGCCAACGTCACAAAGTCAGTTAGTAGCGGAGCCTACAATTCCCTCCACATGGTGCTGTTCCTAACTAGCTTTCAAGCCAAATGTGGGGCCTTTGGTAACTCTAAGGCTTTGCCCTGATCTGCACAGTGCAGAGTTGCATCCTTCTGAAGTGCTGGGGCCACAGCTGGGCAGAGCCAGCCAGCAGGCTGGGACAGCTACTACAACGCCTGTATTTTTCCCCACTGAACTAGAGCACATAAATAGGAACACACAGCAGCACACTTTTTAAGAAACACGACAATGACACACAAGAGTGCAATTCTGCATCACTTTATTTATAAACAAGTTGAGAATGGTGTGGTCCATTTGAGAGCAAGAATGGGATAGGAGTGCGGTGGCGGGGGTGGGGCGCAGGGGACACACAGAGTTGGGGGAGGTTGATTCCAGTAGTTTGCATTATTCAGCACCAGAGCAAATGCTTGGGCATAAGGTCATGCTTTAACCCAGATGAGTCATCATCTTGTCTTCTATGTACAGCATAGTCTTAAGTATGTATGCTCTAGTTATGGCTTTGTCCCTGGACACACTGCAGTGACACAACAGAAAAAAAACTAGAAATAAGTTGCAAATGCCTCATGAGCTATTTCTTTTTAAAAAATCTGATAGCCAACGCTAATGCTGAATGGATGCCTAAAAATCAGGCACATCTCTGCTAGAGACAGGCTCATCTGCTTCAGCTGAGCCGGTGACACTGTCTCGCATCTCTCCCTGGGGTATGACTAGATGCTAAAATAAGTACTGAAGATGGAGAGAAAATAAATCTGTGCTCTTCCTGTCCCTCCCTCAGGGGGTGAAATCACAGTATCTAGTAGCCTAAGGCATGGAGCAAAACTGAAATCCCTAAGCTGTGTCTCTTCCACTCAGACCAGGTCAGAGGCCAGGCCAATGTCTCGTGTCCTGCTCCTCTTGAGGCTGGAGTTCCTTTGCCTTGGTAAGGTCCTGACACACAGGAGCATGCTTGCCAGAAGTAAGTCATTCAGCATGACTGCGGCACAGGAATTTCACCCCTGTTTCTTAGCTGGTGGAGGGGTGATCAGTTGATTTTAGCATCCCCATAAGCAGCTAATGTAGAAGTGCTGAAATGAAACAGCTAGAGAGGCAGGGACCCCCACATCTTTCATGGGCATTTGCTAACCTTGGTTGTGTGTAAAAGGAACCCTTACCTCTTCGTCTGTTAGGGGGCGAGTTAACACTTGAAGGGGAGCGGAAAATCGGCTCATGCCTGTAATCCCAGTACTTTGGGAAGCCAGGGCAGGTGAGTCATCTCAGGTCAGAAGTTCGAGACCAGCCTGGCCAACATGGTGAAACCCTGACTCTACTAAAAATACAAAAATTAGATGGGTGTAGTTGCAGGTGCCTATGATCCCAGCTACTTGGGAGGCTGAGGCAGAAAAATCCCTTGAACCCGGGAAGCAGAAGCTGCAGTGAGCCAAGATGGCACCACTGCACTCCAGCCTAGGCAACAAGAGTGAAACTCTGCCTCAAAAACTGTGTGTGTGTGTGTGTGTGTGTGTGTGTGTGTGTGTGTGAGAGAGAGAGAGAGAGAGAGAGAGAGAGAGAGAGAGAGAGAGAGAAGAAACAAAAGAGAGAGGGATGGAGGGAGGAAGAAGGAAGGAAAGAAAAGAAAGGAAGGAGGGGAGGAAGGGAGGGAGGAGGGAGGAAAGGAAGGAAGGAGGGAGGGAAGGAAGGAAGGAAAGGAGCGGAAAATTACTACCTTCCCATTCCCCTAATACTTCAGTCCCACTTTCTCCCATCTTCATAAGCTGCCCTATTCTGCAGTCCTATGTAGCTTCCTCTAGCCCTCCTCAGTCTGAAGTTTCCTTTCCTCACTAGGGCAAAAAGAATCTCTTCCCTTGCTTTGTGTCATTCTTGCTTACCCCTCCAAGCTTGGAGCACCCTTCCCATATTTCTCATTCCAGCCTTAACTCACCTTGGCCATTATGGTTGACCAGCCAGCCCTAACAAAATGCAACCGGGTCTCCACCTGGGAGCGGGAAGGTGGTGTGGGGGTAGGGGCTGTGAAAGGCTAAAAGATGGCCAAGAAATATCAAAAGTTGGGTTGCAGAATCCTCCCCATTCCTTCTCAGTAGACTTGCAGCCTCAAGAGGGTTTGGTGTTGGGGAGCTCACTGCAGGTTAGGAGGGTGAGATTTAGAACCCATTTATGTGTGGTTTGGGCCCATCCCTGGAAGAGGCATTGGTTGTTTCCCATAATTGGCAGCAATGGTGACATTATCTGATGAGTCACATAAGTGGCACCTGTCAGTATGGCATATAAGACCTGCAAATGTATAGTCACCCTAATAGAGTATTTGCTCCAGAGTGCAGAATTCAGGTAAAAGTGTATCCTATCTGCCATGGGCCATGGCGTGGGGACACAAAAGGCCTTCCCAAGAGAGTCTCACCTATAAAGTGAGGTCCTGAAATGGATTAAGGGGAGCAGATATTTTTTATCCTCCTTTCCTCCCTCCAGGAACTTCTTTCCTTCTGTTCTCTTCCCTTGTTCCCACCACCTTCCCTTGCCCAGATGGCCTCATCCTTTACAGCTGCAAGTGCCAACTAACTCAAATGGATGGCAGACTAACGTGCATGGTTTGACCTGAGTGTGTGATGGAAGACAGGGACCAAATGGACACAATGGAAGAATGGGGCCCTTGTCCCTCTCTGAAGAGCAATATTCTAGGTGGGCTTTGACTGCAAAAGGAAGTTTTCTTCCTCACACGCCATGTTCCTGCCAGTTCTCTGTCCCACATGAGTGCTTCACAGAGTCCTGGAGAAAGAAAGTGCCAAGAACAAAGAGGTTCCAGGCCAGCTTAGCCTCATAGTTTTCCTTCCCAGCAGACAGCATTCATCTCCTGGTGGGTAGGGAGGTAGTTCAACCCCAACACAAAGGGGAAAGATGCCGCTTTCCTTCATTGGTTGCTCCCTTGTCACATAGAAGGCTGATTCCCAGGGAACCAGCTGGAAAGGGGCGTTTCATCCTCTCTGAAAATAGAGGCCCAAGCCAACAACTTGTAGGCAGAGCTCAGAATCTCTTGTGATAGACAAGCCCCCAGCTCTGTCTCTGACTTGACTGGCATACCCGGACAATAACCCAAAGAGTTTGGCTCCAGATCTTAACTCTCCCTGCTCATTTCACACAGGTGACTAAGGAGCAGGAGCTTTGGACAACTCAAGCAGGAACACCTAGAGTCCTCATCCCACTTAGCAAACCTAGGGCCAGAGATAATGATGCTACTACCTAGACCACTCAGATGCTAAGATCATAACTGAGCCCAGAGTTCTCTGTAAAAGGTCTTCAGAGTTCTCCTTCACCCAAAAATGTTACAGGAGGCCACAAGAACAACATACTCATTTCCTGGTTGTGATAAAACATTTCCACAGGAATCTGGGATGCACTTGACAAAGTACCCAAGTCACCAGAGAACAGATGGTTCTTGAGACCAAGGATTTCAGAGGAGTATTAGGGTGGAGAGCGGGAGCGGGGTCTATTATAAAATGCCACCACTATATATTCATATTGCACATGGGATACACCTGGGGATGATATACTGGAGCATACATAGAACAGATACGTGCAGGTAGCACCCCCATCGGTATACTATGTTTGATGCCTCAAACTGTTACTTGAGGTCTATGAAACTGTTAACTGGTCGGAAATGGGAAAAGCCATTCCATAATAGCATCCTTTAAGGAGAAGCTTCAGGAGACATTTCTTGTCTGCTCAACTTGGAGCCAAAGCAAAGCAGCTCCTCTTTTTTTTTTACATATTAGGAAGTTTTTCTGTGTTGCAGTTCCCACAGATTAAGGTAATTTCTGCAAAACAATGCAGTGAAACCAATGATGAGAAAGTACAACCAGGAGCACGTCAGGCCTTACGTGGAGTTCTTGACAACACTGTCCTTTGAATAAAAAGTTAAGGTTCACACTAGATGACCTTTGAGAACTGGCCTAAAGCAAGGCTTTGTCTATGAGCCACGTTCATGGAACTGGAAGGAGTTGATGCGTTCCAACATCAGGTTCAGTGGCTTGACTAAGAAGCTTGGAATTTGTCTTTGACTATTTTAGAAGCACTTTGCCCCCTCTATTGGAAACAGTTTTATTCTGGAAGAGCTGGGGTGGTGGGAGGCAACGTGCAGGAAACTTACAGAGGCAGAAGTAGCAGGCTGAGGGAACAGCTGCTTCCACAGGTGGTTTACTTGGTGGGGGTGGGTAGAAGGACCAAAGCAGAAGTCACTCCCCATCAGTGCAAGTCTCTCTGCGGCACTCTGCATCCTTTCTTAGCAAGGTTAGAGTGATTCTAGATGATGCTAAGAAGGTTTGTGTAGGTTGTCCCGCTCAAAATCTCCGTGCCTCTCCCAACTCCTGAGCTGTACGGAGAGCGAGAACTGGTCCCAAGACCTTCCCTTAGCAGAGTTCAGGGTCTCCCTGCTGAGCTGCAGCTCCTGTGACTATCACCCTTCAAACACCACCCAGGTACCCGCTGTGACCCTCGCCCTCCTCCCCATCCTATGTGGTGTGGCTCTTGCCTGCCAGCAGCCTCTACTTCTCATCCTCATCCCCCTCGCTCATGCTGCTGATGGAGGCTGAGGCTGCTTTGGGTGAGGAAGGGGGTGAGGTTTTGAGCGGGAGCCATGAGAAGGTGGGCGAGGGGGAGCGGGAAGGGGACCGGCTCCGGGTTGGGCTGCTCACAGGACTTTGCTTCGGGGATAAGGCCTGCAGCATCCGGCTGCTCCTCTCCTGGAACATCTGCTTCTAAAGAGAAATTTGAGAGAAGGCATCTGTTAACTTAGCAGTCCAAGGCAGTAGTGAAACAAAAAGGTAAAGCAGGCAGAAGAGCCACTACCCCAGAACTGAGCCCTCAAACCTAGACTCATACCACATCTCATGTTGTCCAAGACTATGTATAGTAAGGAACCAAGTGACATTCAGGGGCAGTGACAGAAGATTACAGTCACCACTGTTTTTTTGTTTTTTGAGACGGAGTCTCGCTCTGTCATCCAGGCTGGAGTGCAGTGGTGTGATCTTGGCTCACTGCAACCTCTGCCTCCCAGGTTCAAGCGATTCCCCTGCCTCAGCCTCCCAAGTGGCTGGGATTATAGGCATGTGCCACCACGCCCAGCTAATTTTTGTGTTTTTTTTAGTAGAGGTGGGGTTTTGCCATGTTGGTCAGGCTGTTCTTGAATTCCTGACCTCAGGTGATCCGCCCACCTCGGCCTCCCAAAGTGCTGGGATTACAGGCAGGAACCACTGTGCCCAGCTACTGCTGGTTCTTAATGCTTTTTCCTTCTTCCCTTCTTTTCTTCCATCTACAAAATGTAACTGAGTGTCTATGATTAGCCAGGCAAGCAGTCATGATCTAGGGACTGGAGGGGTGGCAGAAAAGAAAACAAAAACCCTGACCTCACAGATATGAGGAGGAATCACACTATAAACAAAATATGGTATGTCAGATGGATCTGTGGTCTGTGAGAAAAAGAGGGTGAGAGGATAGCAAGTGGGGGTGGGAGCAGGATGGCTGCAATTGCAAACAGGGTGCTCCAGGAAGGCCCCACCGAGAAAATGCTACTTGGGTGAAGAATGTGGAAGAGATGAGGGGAGGGACCAGGTGAATGGAAATCAGAGGGCAGCGCACTCCAGACAGAGCACCCCAAGAAAGGAGCATGGACCACACATCTGGGAAGTGCAGGCAGGCCACTAAGGGAGGGGATTAGGAAGAGGTCGCCAGTGAAGGCAGAGAGGGCAATGCCATGGAGGGCCTTGGCAGCCATTGTGAGAACTCTGCCTTTCAGTCTGAGGGGACCTGCACAGCAGTTTCCAGGAGGGAAGGAGGCCATCGTGGCAGTGTGGAGTGAGCTAGCGGGGAAGAGAGAGTGGGAGGCGCTTTGGGAGATCAGGCCAGAGACATAGGGGGCTGTTTCACATACAGTCTCCTCTGAGAAGAGAAACCTCTGGAGAGTTCTGAGCAAAGGATTAACAATCTGCTGCTTGTTTTCAAAGGACCATTCCAACTGCTGTGTTGAGAACAGACTGCCATGAGGTGGGGGCAGGAGCAGGGAGCCCAGTTATGAGCCCATTGCAGTAGGAATCCTAGGCTGCACAAGGTGGCTCCCACCTGTAATCCCAGCACTTTGGGAGGCTGAGGCAGGCAGATCATTTGAGGTCAGGAGTTTGAGACCAGCTTGGCCAACATGGTGAAACCCTGTCTCTACTAAAAATACAAAAAAATTAGCTGGGCGTTGGAGCCGGGGGGCACCTGTAATCCCAGCTACTCAGGAGGCTGAGGCAGGAGAATCGCTTCAACCCAGAAGGCGGAGGTTGCAGTGAGCTGAGATGGCATCGCTGCACTCCAGACTGGGCGACAGAGTGAGACTCTGTCTCAAAAAAAAAAAAAAAAATTTAAGATGGCGATGAAGCCCGGCCTGGTCCAGGATGATGGCAGTGTGGTGAAAAATGGCAGGATTCCTAGTATATTTTTCCCCATATTCTTACTGAGGTATAATAAACTCACCCTTTTCAGTGTGCAGTTCCTTGAGTTTTGACAAATGCATACAATTGTGTGACCACCACTCCAATCAATGCATAGGAGGGTCACATCAGCTCCCAAATTCCCTCGTGACCCTTTGGAGTCTCCCCTCCCCCAGTCACTGGCAACAGATCTGTTTTCTTTCCCTACAGTTGTGCCTTTTCCAGAATGTCATCAAAATGGAATCCTACAGTATGTGATCTGGCTATGTTTTCACGGAGGAGCCAACAGGACTCAATGACAGATGGGACATGGGATGTGGGAGGAACAGGAATCAAGTTACTCCAGTCTCGGGCTGAGAAATTGGAAAGCAGTGATGCCATTTGCCAGTTTGGGGAAGACTGTGTGGTGGGAGGAGGTTTTGGCGGTTAAGATCAGTTTGCCAGTTTGGGACCTCTGGTGACGGTGGCTGGGTGCTTTCAGAATTGAGCCCTTCCCTGATGCTCCTCACTGGACTCTGCATTCCACTGACTCCTGAGCATCCTGCCTGCCCTGCCTGGGGTCTTTCAATTGCTCACAGTTGAGCCTCAGCCCCCCAGCCACTCAGTTCAATCCTTTGATACTAAACTTGCCCTGAAAGCCAATTCTCCTATTTGCCACCTTAGACTTGGCTTGTCTTTTGGCTTATTCATTTTACAAACCATTACAGATATCTTTTGGGGACCAGGTGCTACACAAGAGGCAAGGGAGGAAGAAGAGTGTAGAAGAGGTGTCATGTCTCAGCTGGGTCTTTGATAATGCCTAGGAAGAGGTGGGTGACGATAGGAAGTGGGTCCATGGGGGCTGGCAGAGGATGGCCTTTCCAAGCAGAGCATGCTAAGTAAGGAGTACTAAGTCCAAGTTGCTTGGTGTGACCAGAACCCCAAATGCCCATGGGGTGGCAATGGTCTGGACCTAGAGCACCACAAGGAGGCTGGATTTCCTACTCAAGAACCCCAGAAAGTTGTTAATCAAGGGTGGAATCTGATCAGATCTGTGTTTTAAAAATACCTTTGGGTGTCAGCATAAAAGAAAATAAAGAAACCATAAAGGAAAAGATTGACATTTGACTACACAAAAATTTAAAATGTCTATACTCAAAAAAAAAAGAAAACCCACCATGAAGTAAGATAAAAGGCAAATCAAAATATAGCAGAAATTTTTGCAATGTTTACCTAAAAATTATAGATCTTGGTATATACACAGAGCTTGTAAATCAAAAAGAAGGTGAAAACCTTAGTAGAACAATGAGCATATGGGCCAGGCATGGTGGCTCACGCCTGTAATCCCAGCACTTTGAGAGGCCAAGGCGGGCAGATCACAAGGTCAGGAGATCGAGACTATCCTGGTGCAATCCCGTCTCTACTAAAAAATACAAAAAATTAGCCAGGTATGGTAGCGCATGCCTGTAGTTCCAGCTACTTGGGAGGCTGAGGCAGGGGAATCGCTTGAATCTGGGAGGCAGAGGTTGCAGTGAGCCAAGATTGTGCCACTGCACTCCAGCCTGGCAACAGAGTGAGACTCTGTCTCAAAGAAAAAAAAGAGCATATGGCCTATATATGCAAGTCCCAAGAGAAATTTGTAAATGAGCTATAAAAGCCGTTCAGCATCACTAGTAATCGACCAAATGCAAATGGCCGAAATGAGACACATTTTATATATCAGATTGCTAAAGTTTAAAAATTTTGTTACAGCTAGTTGAGGGCTCAGGAAAAGGGCCACCCTCGTGTTACTGCTGGTAGGAGGATAAATTAGCAATGCCTTTCTGAGGGGTAATTTGGCAATAGATGCAAAAACTTCTATTTTCTGAGGAGATAACCAGAGATGTAAGTATATCTTTATCATGTCTAATGGTATTCAATGCAATGTATAACACGCAACACTGCAAATTCTCTAACCAGGTTAGAGAAATCTGTGCAACTCCAAGATGATATAATAAGCGGATGAGGAGAATCAGGTTCTTAAATAATATTTCATCATGCGAGAAAACACTCATGAGCAACTTGCAAACCCAAAATGATTTCAGAACACTATGTTCTGCATGATCTCAAGTTTGTAGAAGAAATGTACATATACAGAGATGGAAAACAGATGGGAGTGATAACCCAAAATTTTAACATAGACTGCGCTGGGTGATGAGACTGCCAGTGATTTCAGTCCCTTCTTTACTTTCTAATAGTTCTATAATGAATATATATTACTTTTTTCATCATAAAAAAGCATCACAATAGGAAGAAAGAGTTCAGGTAACCCGAGCAGAGAGATCAGGTGGAAGGGCAGGTGTTACAATAATGACATTGGTAAGGAATTACTAAGGCCACAGACACATCACCAGTAGCACTGCCCCCACCCCCAACCCAACACTCATTTTTCCTAAGCTCTAGCCCCTTACTTTTTAGAGTCCTAAGTTTCCTCTGGCAGATATAATAATAGATGACTGGCTGACTGTTCAGGTCTTTTCCAGATTTAAAATTCCACATGTCTGCTAATATACCAATCATTTACCTTCCATTAAGGGCATTGATAATTCTGCCAAAAGACATCAAACCCCCCTCAAAGTCCAACAGAAAGAAAAGGTACGCTACAACAGCACTCCCTTAGATTAAACCCATTTATGAGACAAAATCAAATGCCATAAGGATTGGGCGGCCTATTATTAACAGCAACATTTAAAAACATTCCTGAACTCCTAGCAGGCACTTTAAAATATGTGTTTTTATTACTGTAATCTTTAAGTATATTTTCTGCGGCAGCCATTAGCCCTCCTGCTGTTAATGGATTGTCAGCATTTCCATTAGAAGTTCACTTTCTAAGAAATCTACAACTTGTCTACTGTAGTTTGAATCAAGCTCGTAGCTGAGAATATTCTGCCTGAGAGGGTGAAAGAACTTGAATCTTTAATGATAAACAATGGTGTCACACTTCATAAAATGCAATATCCATGCAAAATAACTCCCAGACTCAATTTGCCAGCTCTCTGATCTGTTTCTAGTGCATTTTGAAGGGTGGTTCCCCTGCAAAGGACCTGAATTCAATACAGTCAGGAGACAGTTTGTAATGAGCTTCTTGGGAAGAAAAGTGCTTTAGAAATATAACAAATAAGGAAGACCAGGCGTGGCATTTTCAAAGAGTAAAAGTATTTAAATTCAGTCTCTTATGGTATTAAGAGGTTTCCATTTATAAAGTTTCCCCCCAAGAAAATAATCCCATTTATAGTCCTGTCCATATGAAAGTCATTTTCTATTTCTCTCCTACAAAGTTTTCCCTTTTAAGAAGTACTTAGCATTTAGTGGGGCAATAAATGTCTTGACAAATGCCTTTAAAGGTTTCAGTATTTCATATGTATTCTGGTATATCTGCCAAAAAGAAATGAAAAAGTTCCTAGTACAACCTGGTTTGGCCCTCTTGTAAGCAGGATGAAACTCAAGGAGAAAAAAGGGCCCATGCTTCAGTTCTGGCCAAATCAATAAACAACTAATCCTTACATAGTGCCCGACATAGGTGCCAGGCACTGCTCTAGGGCTTTGAAGTGTAAGCCAGGCTGGGCACAGTGGCTCAAGCCTATAATCCCAATACTTTGGGAGGCTGAGGTGGGAGGACCACTTGAACCCAGGAGTTCAAGATCAGCCTGGGCAACACAGTGAGACCCCTCATCTCTACAAACAATTTTGAAAACTTAGGTGGGCATGGTGGTATGCACCTGTAGTCCCAGGTACTCAGGTTGAGCAGGGAGAGGGCTTAGGTGGGAAGATCACTTAAGCCTGGGAGTTTGAGGTTGCAGTGACCCATGATTGTGCCACTACACTCTAGCCTGGGCAACAAAGCAAGACCCTGTCTCAAAAAATAAACATTTTAAAAAATGAAGTATGAATCAATGTAATCCTCCTATGTGGCAGCTATGTTTACTTTCCCCATTTACTGATGCTATGGCTAAGGCCCAGAGAGGCAAATGAACTTGCCCCAGGCCACCCACCCAGGAAGTGACCTGCTCATGACCACCTCTCTTGTAATTAGCCAGTTTCACAGTAAGAAACTTTTCATGTTTACTCACATTTTACTTGTACCTGTGTTTAAGTATAAAAATTTTAGGTCAGGCACAGTGGGTCATGCCTGTAATGCCAGCACTTTGGGAGGCTGAGGTGGGTGGATCACTTGAGGTCAGGTCAGGAATTCGAGACCAGCCTGGCCAACATAGTGAAACCCCATCTCTACTAAAAATACAAAAATTAGTCAGGCATGGTGGTGAACACGTGTAGTCCCAGTTACTCAGGAGGCTGAGGCAAGAGAATCACTTGAGCCGGGAGGCAAAAGTTATAGTGAGCCAAGATCATGCTACTGCACTCCAGCATGGGCGACAGAGTGAGACTGTCTTAAAAACAACAACAAAATTTAAAAAAAAGATAAAAATTGTAAAAGCTGTCAAAGTCGCAGGTGGGAAATCAAATTCTGATTCACACACTGTGTTTTGTAGCACTTTTCTCAAAATCAAAAGTCTTAAAAATGAGCAGTGCAGGGTCCGGGCGCGGTGGCTCACGCCTGTAATCCCAGCACTTTGGGAGGCCGAGGCGGGTGGATCACGAGGTCAAGAGATTGAGACCATCCTGGTCAACATGGTGAAACCCCGTCTCTACTTTAAAAAATTACAGAAAATCAGCTGGGCATGGTGGTGCGTGCCTGTAATCCCAGCTACTCAGGAGGCTGAGGCAGGAGAATTGTCTGAACCCGAGGCGGAGGTTGCGGTGAGCCGAGATTGCGCCATTGCACTCCAGCCTGGGTAACAAGCGCGAAACTCCATCTCAAAAAAAATAATAATAATAAGCAGTGCCTAAAATTATGACGATTATTAGAAAAATACAAAACAGAAAATAACAAGTGTTGGTGAGGATGCGGAGGACTTAGAACCCATGCATTTCTGGAAGTGTAAAATTGTGCGGCCACTCTGGAAAACAGTGTGGCAGCTTCTCAAAAAAAAAAATTAAACATGGAATTACCATGTGATCCAGCAATTCTGTTTCTCAGTATATACCCAAAAGAATTGAAAGCAGAACTCGAACACCAGTGTTCACAACAACCCAAATGTCCATCAGTGGAATAATGGATAAAAAAAGATGTGATGTACACATAAAATGGAATATCATTCACTCTTCAAAAGAAAGGAAATTCTGACACATGCTACAACATGGATGAACCCTGAAGACATCATGCTAAGTGAAATATGCTAGCCACAAAAGGACAAATACTATATAATTCCACTTAACTGAGATACCTAGAGTAGTCAGATTTATAGAGGCAGAAAGTAGAAGGCCGGCTGCCAGGGGCTGGGGGCAGAAGAGGATAGGGAGCTCTTGCTTAATGGGTACAGTTTCTGTTTGGGATGAAGAAGAAGTTCTGGAGGTGGATGGTGGTGATGTTTGCAGGACACTGTGAATGCAACCATTTAATCCTGCTAAACTGTACACTTAAAATGGTTAAAATGGGCCCGGCATGGTGGCTCATGCCTATAATCCCAGCACTTTGGGAAGCCGAGGCAGGCGGATTACCTGAGGTCAGGAGTTCAAGACCAGCCTGGCCAACATGGCGAAACCCCGTCTCTACTAAAAATATAAAAATTATCTGGGCATTGTGGCGGGTGCCTATAATCCCAGCTACTTGGGAGGCTGAGGCAGGAGAATCGATTGAACCTGGGAGATGGAGGTTGCAGTGAGCCGAGATCACGCCACTGCACTCCAGCCTGGGTGACAAAGCAAGACTCCATCTCAAAAAAAGGGGTCAAAATGGCACATTTTATGTTTATGAATATATTTGTCACAATTTTTTTTGAGACAGAGTTTTACTCTTGTCCCCCAGGCTGGAGTGCAGTGGTATGTTCTTGACTCACTGCAACTTCCATCTACCGCCCAGGTTCAAGCGATTCTCCTGCCTCAGCCTCCCAAGTAGCTGGGATTACAGCTGTACACTACCATGCCTGGCTGATTTTTGTATTTTTAGTAGAGACAGGGTTTCACCATGTTGGCCAGGTTGGTCTTGAACTCCTGACCTCAGGTGATCTGCCTGCTTCGGCCTCCCAAAATGCTGGGATTACAGGCATGAGCTACTGTAACCGGCCACCAGCTGACATCTTGGCTACAACTTCATGAGAGACCATGTCACAATCATACATCTGGGCTGCTTCCTTATTCCTGACCCTCAGAGACTGTGAGATAATAAATGTTTGTCATTTTAAGCCACCAAGTTTTAAGGTAATCTGTTCCCACCAAAAGCTAACTAATATAGCCATGGACACCACACTTTCCGCTTGCTGAGAAAGCCTAGAGACAGGAGTAGAGTAGAGGGCTGAGAGTGCCTATCATAAATGTAGATGGCCTTGTCACAAGTACAATTCTGGTAACTGGCATTGTTCCAGGCCTTAGAGGGATGTTGGTAGACCTCAGTTTCTCTACAGCAACACACCCTGACCAAAGGAAAATGAAGCAAAATGACTGCATCATGTGGACATTCCTATTGTGAATGATACAGGGATGACCAGGAGAAACAGACTAGCCCCAGACTTCATCCTGTGAGACCATGGGAAAGGTTCATATTCTAATTTTTTAGGCCCTTGTCTATATCTATATCTTTCTGTATAAAATGGCTGTAGTACTATGTTCTTGTGTGATTAAAATGGGTGTGGGGAGGCCAAGGCATGTGGATCAATTGAGGTCAGGAATTTGAGACCAGTCTGGCCAACATGGTGAAACCATCTCTACTAAAATTGCAAAAATTAGCCAGGTGTGTAGTAGCACATGCCTGTAGACCCAGCTACTTGGGAGGCTGAGCCAGGAGAATCACTTGAAGCCAGGAGGCGGAGGTTATAGTGAGTCAAGATCACAGCATTGCACTCCAGCCTGAGCAACAGAGTGAGTGAGACTCCATCTCAAAAATAAATGAATGAATAAATAAATAAATAAAATGGGTAGAATAAATGTGCAAGGACATTGAAAAAACAATTCAACCTGCTATACAACTTTTAGACAATAGCATCATCTTCATCTTCTTCACCATCATCATCACCATCACTACTTTCTACCCACAGACAGAGTGCAAGGGTTTCAATTTCATATTGCCATCCTTGATGTGAAAAATGAGGTCACTTGGTGAGACTTAAAGACTATGGCCAGGCATGGTGGCTTATGCCTGTAAACCCAGCACCTTGGTAGGCCAAGGCAAGAGGGTCTCTTGAGCCCAGGAGTTCCAGGTTACAGTGAGCCATGATCATGCCACTACACTCCAGCATGGGCAGGAGTGAGACTCTGCTTTAAAAAAAGGCTATATAGGCCAGGTGCAGTGGCTCACGCCTATAATCCCAGCACTTTGGGAGGCCGAGGCGAGTGGATCATGAGGTCAAGAGATCGAGACCATCCTGGTCAACATGGTGAAACCCCGTCTCTACTAAAAATACAAAAAATAGCTGGGCATGTTGGTGCACGCCTGTAGTCCCAGCTACTTAGGAGGCTGAGGCAGGAGAATTGCTTGAACCCAGGAGGTGGAGGTTGCAGTGAGCCGAGATCATGCCATTGCACTCTAGCCTGGGTAACAAGAGCAAAAAAACTCTGTCTCAAAAAAAAAAAAAAAAGACTATATCACAAGGAGCAAATTCAAATGTTCCCTGGGGCCAGATGAGCTGCATAAATGTATGAGTCAGGTTAGGGAAGGGGGAAGGAGCAGTGTTGCGAGGTGTGACTATGGCAAACAAGAGCTCATGCTTTCCCTAAAATAAATTTTAAAACATTGTTGAGGGCAAAGCACACTACATCTGAGTACTGAATTTGATCCACCAAACACCATGTTGTAATCAACTCTTGTACCTAAAACCATAAGCAATAAAAGGCTAAGGCTATCTATTTATTATCTGTGTAACACACACACACACACACACACATATGGGGTGGGGGATTTAGGCTTTATCATACATATCCTTTGCAGATGCCAGAGGTTCTGTGAATAAGTCTTCCACATACATCCATTCATTCATACATTTATTTAACCCAGAAACATTTATGGAATACCCCCTGTAAGTTACATACTATGCTGCATACCAATTTTATTGTACCAGAATTTGTATCTTAAGTCCTTCTATTTTGTGCCTTTCCAAGTTTGGGTTGTTTATATCAGTACCGTATTTGCTGGTAACACAGATCCTCTATTTTAAGAAATGAGTTCCAGTCCCAAATTTACAAATAAAGAATTACTATAATAATAGCATATTCACGAAAAGAAAATTACTTATCTTGGTGTTTAACATCCTTGTAACTATTCCTGTATTTTTAATGTCAACAGAAAAAAAGTAATGTCTTAGTCTGGCTGATACAGTAAATTAATGGTAATAACAGTTTTGACACTAATAGCAAGTTTTAAAAAGAAAAACCTCCAGTCTCTGAACTGGGTTTCATTTCTTAAAAATCACCTTGGCTCACTGTCATCAGACTCCCAAGAACAATTCCAGCTACTATTTCACCTTCACTGGGAGCCTGAAATGACTAAGGTCTATAAATTTTTTATGAAATTACACACACACACACACACACACACATATATACACACATATACACATATATACACACGTACACTATATACACATAGACATACATACACATATACACATGCATATACACACACGTATATGCACATATATACATACACAAATATACACATGCATATACACATATATACATATACACACATATACATATATATACACACACATACACATATATACACACATACATATACATATATACACACCTATACATACATATATATACACACACAGATATATAT
The DNA here is from genome assembly GCF_049354715.1 of Callithrix jacchus. Classification (NCBI taxonomy): domain Eukaryota; kingdom Metazoa; phylum Chordata; class Mammalia; order Primates; family Cebidae; genus Callithrix; species Callithrix jacchus. Next base: position 25,312,817 of record NC_133524.1, read on the forward strand.
ATAGATTTTTTGAGACAGAGTCTTGCTCTGTCACCCAGGCTGGAATGCAGTGGCATGATCTGGACTTACTGCATCCTCCGCCTCCTGGGCTCAAGCAGTTCTCCTGCTTCAGCCTCCTGAGTAGCTGGGACTACAGGCACATGCCACCACAGCCCGCTATTTTTTTTAAATTTTTTGTATTTTTAGTAGAGACAGGGTTTTGCCATGTTGGCCAGTCTGGCCTCAAACTCCTGACCTCAGGTGATCCACCCACCTCAGCCTCCCAAAGTGTGAAATTATATTTTTTCCTGCCTTTACTCACTCCAAATGGAGAAAGCATCTACCCCCTTGAGTTACTATACCAGCTCTTATCAGCAGAGACACATTTCTGAGTCCCTGTAAACAAATGAATACCCACATGGTTTCCTTAAAAACCACTAGCTGTTTTTTCAGACCCTGAAAATTAGTTGTGAAAATGTGAACTATTAAAATACACAGGAGACTAAATAAGAAATATCAGACCATATGTCATAGAGACCAGAGAACAGGTTCTGTACTTTGTCTGTCCTTACGTTCTTCCATAGTGCTGTGCACAGATAAGAACATTAAGAAATGTACCAGGAATTAAATGATCTGAGCTCAAAGTTTTAACAGGCCTGGGGAAAATGAAAACGAGCCCAGCCCTTGGCTCTTCTACCCTTGCCAGCTCCTTCTAGGAGTCACTGAGGGCTCATGCAGCCCTTCTAAACTTTCTACCCATCTCAGACTCAGCCGATAGGACATGGTTAGCCTATAACACCCACTTCTATAAATAATCACTTAGAGGACACCAGGTGTTAACCAAAGCATCTGTCCCAACTTCCCAAACATTGTTCCTTTTCTAATACTAATTGAGTGTGTCACTTTTAGATAATCCTATAATGAATGAGCTCAAACAAGCAGTGGTAGCAGTAACAACCCATCAATAAAATAATTAAGTCAAAGTGGATTTTGTTAGCGATATCTCATATTATAATAGGGAATCCAGGCTACTTAAAATCAGAGAAATCAAATGGAATTATTTCTTTTTGCTGTAGAAGGAAAGTTCATTTTTAGTATCTCTTTCATACAACCCTCATCGACCCTTTAGCATCTCTAAAGTAAACTTTCGGTATCTCTTTTACAGACCACTCGTCAACTCTCGTGACAATACTCATATTTACTTGGGAAGGGCATGCGCAACAGAAATACCAATAAAGTGCCAATGAAGGTTTCCAGCATTTTCTTTTCCCTTTTCATAGTTATCATTCAGTGTTGTCTACAGATTTTAGGCAAGGAGACACTCTACATTCCCTCTCAGTTTTAAGATTCAGATCATGGCCTCAGTCCCCAAAGACTGTTGTGCCTTATCCCAACACTTGCATGCCATGAAAAACCAGGGGAAAATCAGGGCACGATGGGCACAGATGTGGGACAAATTCCTACTGCTTCTCTCTCTCTTCCAACCAGTAAAAGAGGAGGGCTCCTGACAAAAACTGACTGATGTATTACATTTCTTTGGATTCTCCTCCCCAAAACATAAATGCCAGTAGTTGATCCAAGAGCTCATCATCCATGTCTTGTAACACAAGCTCCATGCTGCCACTAACCCACTTCACCTGTACTCCCGAACTTTCATCATCTCCAACTGGGAGACTGAGATGAGTGACAGCATTAATACATGAAGTAATAGACACTCAATGATCACCCAAATGGCTTATGGCTTACAAGCTCTGGATAAGAAATAGAAACTGAGACCAGACCTGGGTTTGGGTGCTGCTGGGTGCCATATTGATGGGTAAAGCAGAAACTCAATAAGGAAGTGACACGGACTTTACATCATTCAGGCTGACGCCCAAAGCAGAGGGCACGTAGTGGAAATGAGATAAGAGGCACCCTCGAGTGGCTCCATAAAAAGGACAATAAACTGAAAACACTCACCATTGTGGGATCAAGTGAAATAATTACATACCCATGCTCCATCAGGTCCAAACAATTCTAGGAAGTTGCCAATAAATTCCCTTGACTTCTCTTCCCACTTTTGAATTAGATCATGGCTCTTTTCTTCCACTCTGTTCACAAATTCCTTTGACCTTTCCTCCACATTCTTGACTTTTTCCTTCATTTTGTCCACCTGGTTCTGGAAACGGTACCTCTTCTCCTGGTAAAAGTTTACAGAAAAAAAAAAACAGATTTATCCAAGAGGACATGAGGGGGATCAATCATTCACATTAAAGTTCGTGTTTTATTTCAATTTGTATTTGTTCCCAACCTAAAGAGTCAAGATGTTACCATTTCCCAAGAGCTAGGTTGATAGGAGGGCACATGTCTTGCAAGAAAAGTCATCTGCCATTAATCCATTTGGATATATAAAGGGAAGCACCAGTGGTTTTAATATCTTCTTTCTTTTAAATGTCTTTGAGTTGGATTCACTTATATAAGAGGAGACTAAAAAACACACAGCTGTCTTCTGTTCTGGGTAGATATTGGGCATATAACCCCATTCAATTCTGCCAGGACTTAGATGAAAGTATGAATTATGCACAGTGACTGTTCAGAAGCTCCCTGAGTTCTCTGTTTTACTGGGATATGGTTAAAACAATATTGCTTGAAATAAGTGGGCCATTGACTGGGCCTTGGAACTTGTGTGTTATACTAAAATTTCCACTGTAATGATATTTTCCACTACGTTAATTCAACTGTATTGATTTCCTTGGTGGTGATGAAAGCTTTTGTGCTGATAGTTTCTCTAGACTCAGATTTTGTTCTTCTTATAAGTCTTTCTGCAGCAATGTCTACTTATGTGCTTGGAAGCCATCATATGCTGGGCAAGTCACATGTCACCTCTAAACCTCAGTTTTCTCATCTGAAAATGGGGATAATAATCATCCCTACCTTAGAGTTGCTGTGACAATGCATGCAAAGTGCTTAGCACAAAGCCCAGTATTTACTAATGCTCAGTGTGTGTTGGTTGTTTCATTAGTATTAAGTGGTAGAGGCATTTGTCTTTCTTACCTGATGAGAGCAGTATTAAAACCACGAAAATAACATGAGACAAAGGCTCTTCATGAAATCATGATGTTTCTCGTAAAGGGGCAGGAAGGCTTATCGTTTTTCTTTACTATGTGGGACTAAAGTTCATTTTGTGTTTCAGAATTTTTTTTGAGATGGATTCTTACTCTGCTCCCCAGGCTGGAGTGCAAAGGCACAATCTCAGCTCACTGCAACTTCTGCCTCTCAGATTCAAGCGATTCTCATGCCTCAGCCTCCTGAGTAGCTGATATAATAGGCAAGCACCACCATACCCAGCTAATTTTTTGTATTTTTAGTAGGGTCTGGGTTTCACCATGTTGGACAGGCTGGTCTTGATCTCCTGACCTCAAGTGATCCACTTGCCTCGGACTCCCAAAGTGCTGGGATTACAGGCATGAGCCACCGGGCCTGGCCTGTGTTTCAGAATTTTTTGAAGCTATATGTGTTGCCACTGATACATATACACACACATATATATGCTATGGGAGGTCATTCTGTCTTCCATGACTTACTATGTGACCTTAGGTGGTTGTTCAACCTCTCTGGAACTGTTTCCTCATCTCTATGTTGGACACAGTCATCACACCCACCTTGTAGGCTCATGATGAGGATTAAATGAGGTAATCCAAGTAAAACACTTATATCACTATTTTCCACAGTTTATTCTGCACTGGAAATAGTTACTACATATGGCTCTCAGGCCAGCACAGAATAGCTGAATGAGCACTGGGCTGGGAGTCATGAGACTGGGAAGTTGCTGCTGCCTCTACCTCTCCCTGACCTGAAGGACCTTGGCCAGGCACCCTTTCTGGGCTCAGCTTTCCTCATCTCTAAATTGAGGGACTTGGACTGGGTGACTGACTGGCATCAGGTCCCTGTCATCTTTGAGGTTCCATGATTCATCTACGTGCCCATGCAATACATTAAATTTCATCTCTGAGCTGCAGCCAGGTTTGCCGTCACAGGAAGGCAGCGAGTGCATCTGAACTGCCTGCACGGTTCCTTGAGCTAAGTGGCTTATCTAAACGATGTTTAAAGACAGTGAGCAATAACTTTTGGAAATGGCTTGACATGCTTGGATGGTTGACCGAATTCAATTTAAAAGAACAGACAGTTTAATTTATTGAAATAACCAGGGCTTTATTCTCTATCAGATACTAAATAATCACTTTGACTGAATTATGTTCAGCCACTTGTTCTGGTGCCACTCAAACCCGACATTTTCTGACACTTCTCAACATTTTGTTGCCCGGCTTATATGAAGTCACAGAGCCTAAACTCTCAATGCTCCCTGCCTTGTAAGGACAATTCATGATCATCGATTCACAATTAATGAGCCCCTCCTATATTGAAGGTACCAGTGATCAATCGTGTGAGCTATTGGATAATTATGGCTGCATGTAATTTTAAGTATCTACTTTTGAAGATGAATCACCCTTTGAAAACGAAGCATCTACTGTGGGGAGTTGGAATTCTGTATGTATGGAGGGTTCTCATTTTAATCAAAGATACCAGCCCCTCAGAGGACAGGCAAATATAGTTGTTCAGAACCACTAACATCACCTCCAGCAAATGGGCTGCCTTCTTTGCTTTATAACAGCTTATTTTGCTTGTTTTAAATTTATTGTTATTATTATTATATAAAAAACAGCATCCTGAGGGAATCTAACTCACTGTTAATATTCTTTGTCTACTATAAAGACACAAGCACATGTATGTTTATTGCAGCATCATTCACAATAGCAAAGACTTGGAACCAAACCAAATGTCCATCAATGATAGACTGGATAAAGAAACAGTGGCACCTATACACCATGGAATACTATGCAGCCATAAAAAAGGATGAGTTTATGTCCTTTGCATGGACATGGATAAAGCTGGAAACCATCATTCTCAGCAAACTGACACAAGAACAGAAAAACCAAACATTGCATGTTCTCACTCATAGTGGGAATTGAACAATGAGAACACGTGGACACAGGGAGGGGAACATCACACACCAGGGCCTGTTTGGGGGTAGGGAGCTAGGGGAGGGATAGCTTCAGGAGAAATACCTAATGTAGATGACGGGTAGATAGGTGCAATAAACCACCATGGCACATGTATACCTATGTAACAAACCTGCACGTTCTGCACATGTATCCCAGAACTTAAAGATTGTTTTAACAATTGCTCTGTTATTGAACTAACAGCAGCTCTGTGGGAACAATATGGTAGAACTACAAAAGGAAGCCAAAAGCTTTAGGCTTTATTTAAGCAGCTGTAATTTCTTTGGACAATAAAAATGGCCATTAAGGTTTCTAATGAGCATCTTTAAGGCCTTAATCAAATGAAATTTTTTAAACATTAGAACAAAAAAGTTTATCTGGGTTTAGCTTTTCATTGCTTCTGCCTTCCTCCCTTTACTTTCAGCAGAAGACAACTCTTGCCTTTTATAAGGGGCAGCTCTCCAAGAAACCCTTCAACCAAGTCTAAAAACTCTAAAGAGAGAGTTTGGGGTAAGAGGAGGGGAACAAGGAAGCACCTTTATAAGATATGAAGCTCACCACCTGTGTTCTTTGGTAAATTTATGTTACCCCTGTGGACACTGGTTTTGTCATCTGTAAAATGGGGATAATAATACATCATGGGTTATTGTGTGGGTTAAATGAGACAATAAATACAAAGCATTAAGGACACTGCACAGGCATGATGGCAAATGCCTGTAATCCCAGCTACTCAGAAGGCTGAGGCAGGAGGCTCACTTGAACCGAGGAGTTCAAGACCAGTCTGGACAACATAGTGAGACTCTGCCTCAAAAAAAAAAAAAAAAAAAAAAAAAAACGAGCTAAATCAAACTTAAAATATTATACATAGTAAGACCCCATCTCTACCAAAAAAAAAAAAGAACACTGCATAGCACTTAGTAAGTGCTCAATAAACAGCAGCAGTGGTGGTGTGACATGGTGGTGGTCTTCAGAGAGTTTGAGGTGGCATGCTTACATTTATAAAGCTGACATTCAGTTCCTTGGCCGTATACCCTCTCTGGAGGTTGCGTCGTGCATAAACATCATAGTCACGAACAATTCTGGTAATGATGTCCGATGTTGAGATGCCTTCTGTTCTCTGTGTTGGAACAAACATCCCTGTTCAAGTAGAAAAGAGCAGACAGAAGAAAAATTAAGATCGCCTCAGTTAACCCATCTCCTTTAATGTCCCGCTTTCTAGGACAACGTTGGAGCTCCTGGGTATGCCAATGATCCCTTTATGTCTGGCCCCAAGTGACTCTTCCGGCCTCAGTGCTATAGAATTTCCCCCTACCTTAAAAGCTACATGTTGATCATCTCAGACCTGTTTCTAGGATGCACCATGTACTTGCTGGCCCCCACTGTTTGCCCATGCTGAGCCTTTCCTTTCTGCCCTGGATACCCCTTCCCTGCTCATAGTAACTGCAAAGCTCTTCCTCATCCTGCAAAGTCCAGCTTCAAGGTTATGCCTCTGGGAAGTCTTTTCTGACATCACCAGGCAGAACCCACAACATTCAGAACCTAACTTACCTTTCATTAACAAAAACACTGCACCAGGCATGGTGGCTCATACCTATAATCCCAGTACTTTAGAAAGCCGAGGCAGATAGATCATTTGAGTCCAGGAGTTCGAGACCAGCCTGAGCAACATGGCAAAACCCAGTCTTTACAAAACATAAAAAATTAGCTGGGTGTGGTAGCGCACGCCTGTGGTCCCAGCTACTTGGGAGATTGAGGTGGGAGGATCACTTGAGTCCAAGGTCAAGGCTGCAGTAAACAGCGACTGTGCTACCGCACTCTAGCCTGACCCTGTCTCAAAAAAAAAAAAAAAATTAAATATTTGTCTCCACATGGCAAACGAACATTTTGAAAGCACCGATAACACCTTAATTGTCTTTGAATCCCCAGCACCCAGATCAGCCCCTGTGTCTAGCACATGGAAATTGCTCAGTAAATGCAAATTGAGTGAGAAATTAAATCAAGACTAACAACGGAGACAATGAATTAGTAAGATCACAGCAACTCTGCTTCATCCGATGGGAACCGAATAATGGAAATTTCATCCCCATCATACTGAAAGAAAAGAAGAAAAGTGTACTATCTGTGTCATCTCTGATCTAAAGGCATGCCTGGAGGGATGGTTAGATGATTTATCTTCCTAAGAACAGTCTACTATACATGGTAGTTTCACCAAAGGCGCTTTCGTCTAGAATATGTGGGACTGAGTAAAAGTAAACAAGCACAGAGGATGCCAAGTTCTAATGGAACTTCCTTAAAGTCTTCAGAGATAAATGTGGATATATCAACAAATAAAGGGCTACAAAGAGGTCACAAATATTAACAAAGACAAGAATCAGGTTTATGCTCACACTTCTGTTGTAAACTGCAATGACATATTGTTGGCAACTGGGATCTTTCTACCCCATATCATTACAGCCACTCAGACAGACGCATCAGGCATGGGACAGTATGATGGACAGAGCCTGGGGACAAGGGCATTGGGTTCTCAGTTTACAGACGTGGGCAAGTCACTCAAACCCTCTGAAGGCAAGTTACTTAACTATAATCTCCTCAGCTAAGAAAAAGGTGATTGGACATGATGACCTGGGACTCATCTGTACCATTTCCTTCTCTCTCACTCCCCACATCCAACTGAGTTCCCAATCTACTTCTTAAATGTTTTCCTAATTCACGCACTTTCCTCCATCCTAAACCAATTAAACAAAATCTTGGTCAAAGATCACAGCAAGAACCTTAAGACCAGTCTCCAGCATTGTCACTTTTGTCTGCCTCAATGCAAAGAGCAAGATCAACAGAGCATTTTTACTAAATGCAAGTCAGACGTCTGCTCAAAACCCTCCACTGGCTTTCTGCTGTTCTCTGGATTCAGAGTCAAATCCTTAACTTGGCTCTGAAGCAGTTTGCGTGGTCTCTTCCCTGCGCTTCTCTCCAATTTCATCTCAGACCCTCTCCCCTTCACTCCCTCTACCAAGGCCTGCATGCTATAGAACTGCAGGGTGGACTGCTGTTGTATTCTGTAGAGCTGGGCAGTAGGCTGACCCTGCCTCAGCCTAGCCATGATGGATTTCTTCAGTGTCCTGAAAGAGCTGGCTCCCTTCCCCTCACTCTGCCACAGATATAGTCTCTACCTGGTTAACTCTTGGGCATCCACTGGGCTTCAGCTTTAGTGTCACTTCCTCAAGCAAATATCTCAATTCTCAGACTAGGTCTTCCTGTGTGTTTTTCCTTCCCATGGACCACTCCCCTTCCCTCCAAATGCAGCAAGATCTTTATAAAATAACTTTGTCAACAACCATCTTCCCCACATAACTATAAGCTACACAAGAGAAGGGACCTTTCTCTCCCTCTTCTACATTCTCAGCACTGGGTAACAGACAGACACCATAGGAATGTTTGTTGAATGAATGACTAGATGAATATTGATCTGTAAGTACCCTTCCAAATCCAGTTCTCTCTGAATGTTTCCATTTTGCAGCTCCAATGAGGGTGTCCCTTTGGAGCCTTCTTTTGATGTCATTTGCACATTTATGTATCAGTAGGAGATTGCGCTGATGATATTGAGACAAAACATCCAGTTTCTTATGTTCCATGGTCAGAGGACAGTTGGGGTTTGTCCCTAGGCCAAACACTTCTTTTATCACCTTCTAATAGAGAAGAATCTAACATGGACAACCAAATGGAAGGCAGAAGATGTAAACATCTAAACACATGAATATAAGTATCACCCAAACGGAACCAGCTGTGCAGGAGGTTCTTGTGGGTGGGAGAACCCTCAGATGACATCCTCACCTTTGTGGGAACAGTGGGGAACATTCTTGTGAGAAATCCATCCCATCTTTCAGCAGGCAGATATTTTACTCACACCCCTCCTGCTGAAATAATAAGACGATTCTCTAGTGACTAATGGATTTTAGCAAGTCATGTAAGACATCGATGCCAGGAGCTTACCCTTTCTTTGAAGCCAGAAGGTGAGGTCTCTGAGTAACTGAAAGTAGATTTGGCTTAGGGAGAGATTTGCTTTGGCTGGTTGGGAGGTAGGTCTCTGAAAGAAGCCAAGCCCTCTGTTGACATAATGAGGTACCCGGCTTCCTTCAAATCCTAATTATTGCTCTGCTAAAAATATTCGGTAATGAGCATGATCAGAGAACCTTTTTTATCATGCTTTTCAGAATTGCGGCATTTGGTTATGGAGCTATTTTAAGAAGCAGCAAAGCACATGTTAATGAAGGAAACTTTCAACAGTAGTAGGCAATATTAGAATGGTGATGAGTAATGTGGACCTTACAGTCTATTTAATTTAAGCTCCATCTTTTCATCCAGCTTTGTTAGAGGATTTTGACACATAGTTCTGACAAGCAGAGCAGAACGTTGTAAAGCTTAATTCATGCCCTTGGTATCTCTGGCTTCATTTAAAGAGACTTTTGACTTTCTAAATAAGCCACAATTTGAGTATGAGAGCCAAATATGGATTCTGAGGCCATTTCTCAGCATCTTTCTCCCATGATGAACTGTGGCCTTCTCTACCTGGGTCCCAAATAGATTGTTACTGTGATTTTCCCTTGCGCTAAGGAATCAGGAGAGCAGATTTGATGCAGCACAAGGAAGGGTCCTTGCACATAGGAAAAGTCACACTGATTCTTACCCTGTACTACCAGGGCAAGTAAAATACCACCTGACTATTCAATTTGGAAAGGGCACTGTGGTGGATTAAAGATGGGCACAATTCCCTTCCCCTGGAATCTGGGCTGGCCTCAGTGACTTGCTTGTACCAAATGAATGTGGCAAAAGGGACTCTGTGTGACTTCCAAGACTAAGTCAGAAGAAGCCTTGTAGCTTCTGTCAAGATTGCTTTCTCTCTAGATATTGCCTTTCAGCTGCCATGCTATGAGAAAGCCAAGCAACATGAAGAGTCCAACTGTGTGCCCCAGTGACAATTGCAACTGAACTCCATGATCATAGACAGCATCCAAGGTCAGCCACATAAGCATACCACCTCGGACCCCAGCCCAGTCAAGCCTTCAGATGACTGCAGCCTCAACCAATATCTGACTACGACTGTTTGAGACAACCCAAGCAAGAACTACTCAGCCAGGCCTCTGCTAAAATCCTGCCCCACAAAGTCATGAGTGAAATCAAGTGGCTCTTTTAAGTCACTAACTTTGGGAGTCACTTTCTCATGCACCAATAGGGATGCTGGATTGCTAGAGTTAGGAAAATGCTGGACCTGGTTCCTACACCTAAACAACTGGAACTTGACATTTTACTCCCCAGATCAGGAAAGCAACATATTCTTAGCTCACTGATGGCCACTCACCCAGAAAGAAAACTGCCACCAAATGCTTATTTCTATAGACTATAAGGTAGCCAAGGAACTATCACCCCCAGGAAACACTGATTCAAGAAACCCTGGGGATAACTCAGCTGGATGAGAATGTCTGGTCCAGAACCTTGCTACTTTAAATGAGGCCTATGGAACTACAGCATCTAACAACCTGAGAGCTTACTAGAAATGGGAATCTCTGGCCCCACCAGACCAATTGAATCTGAATCTGAATCTGAATTTTCACAAGATTCCACAGATGATCTGTAGGCATATCTAAGTTTCATAAGCACTGGTCTATAACAAATACTTATGGAAATTTTAGGAAAGGAGCAGCTGGCTCATACATAGCTCACATCTTACAACAACTTTAAAGGGTATTAATCAAGCCAGGCATGGTGACTCACACCTGTAATCCCAGCACTTTGAGAGGCTGAGGCGAGAGGATCACTTGAGCCCAGGAGTTTGAGATGAGTCTGGGTAACATAGGGAGACCCCATCTCTACAAAAAAAAATTTTAATTTGCTGGTCATGGTGGTGTGTGCCTGTAGTCCCAGCTACTTGAGAGGCTGAGGTGGGAGGATCACCGAAGCCCAGAAAGTTGAGGTTGCAGAGAGCTATGATTACACCACTATACTCCAGCTTGAGTGACAGAGTGAGACCTTGTCTCATAAATTAAGTAAAGTAAGTAAATAAATAAATATTAATCATGCCATGCCATAATCCATCTTGATGTAACTGAGGCATCTGCCAATTTCTTCTCCAGTTCCAGAGCAGAATTCCAAGTCCGAAGTGTATGAGGTTTCCTTCCTTGGAACTCCTCACAAACAAGATTGAGACTTGAGAATGTCAGGCCTCCCGTTCTTATCCAATGATCTTGACTTCTGATGAAGTCCTCCCTAAGAGGATGGTACAGTCCCTACCACCACCCCTGCAGGAAATGGCATGGAGCTTCCCAGGCTGGCCCCCAAGGAGTGTGAACCAACAAAAATGCCATCAGGGAGAATACATACATTCTACATAACAATAATTTTTCAAACTAGCATCCAATGTTGTTTTCATTTCTAGGGATCATGTCTGTCCTGAGGCCCTGTTCCCGCAGACACTGAGACCTCGATCACTTCAGGGGGAGGCAGATGTAGCTGAGAGTTCAGGAGATCGTGTTCAGCCTTCAACTTCTAAAACAGGTTCTCTTTAAGGCTCATTTAAAAAGAAGAATTAAGAAAGGCAATAATTTCACTAGGAAGAGCCAGGCTTTGAGGAGTATAAAAAGGGTGTTCTAAATCCCAGAAGTGTCTTTTGAACTATTAAGAAACAGAGACTGAGTAGACTCAGGGTGCAGAATGTTTGACTATAAGCCCTGGAGTGTAAATTAATACTGGCATGAAATTAATTAAGGGGCAGTTTTCAGCCTTCCAGGATGAAGAAAACACCTCTGGGGGTTGAGGGAAGGAGTGTAGAGAGGGATCGGGAGGCAGACAGCAGAAGTGAGAGAACAGGAGTGGGGTCTGTCTCTTGGTCTGACTCAGGTTCAAATCCCAGGGCCAGGGGCAGGGAAGAGACCCCTTTAGAAAGCTTAATGCAGGGCCACTGGCACCTTGTGCTGCCAGGAATTTTGCAAGGAAATAGTTTTACAGAGGCCAACGTGGCAGGCAGGTCAGACAGAGCCTGACATGGCTTACTCCCATTGCCCAGTTTCCCTTGCCCTCTAGGAGATTATGGAGGACATTTCTTTAAAATTTTCCTGGGGACTCTCTAGAAGAACATGGAAGGAAGCCAAGATTTAAGATCAGCATGACTGCTGGGCAGCACACCTATAGCACAGGGAAGGGAATCCTGCATCAGAGGCTGTGGCCGGGACAGGCCAAAGCGGGGAGGTGACAGAGTCTCAGAGGCTGCCACAGGGGTCTGGTAGGTGGGGTTGATGGCTGAGCAGGTCTTGAGATCTCACAACTTAAGTTCCCCATCCCATGCCAGGCCAGAGTGTGCCAGAAACATAGATCACCTCAAGAGAAAAAGGCAAAAAAGTTGACTCTATACATTCTAAGTACAAACCTAGAAGAGTCTGAATGACTTCACATGTCAAGTTATTTTTTCTTCTGTCAGCTGTGGAAATGGGAGTTCCTAATTAAGTTTAGTTACGGAAACCACTTATGGCCCCCCAGTTGCTCCTTCCCACACAAAAGTCCTGATCATGGCACTCTCCTGCCTCAGAGCAGGATTAGGTCCCATATACCAACATATGAAAGCAAGCCTCATCCTGCTAGTCTCCATCTCCGCCTCCCACCTCCACACACCCTACACTACATTAACATGTTTATTTTCTCCAGATATGCTCTGCTTCTTCATACAGTCCCACCTTCAGACACACCACCCTTGCCTGCTGTATACACTCTGCCACAGGCTGGTTATATTTGGGGTAATTATTTATGTCTATCTCTGCTCTCTCTCAAGGTGAGGTCTATGTCTTATTCATTTTCTCTCATACAATTCCTGGCTTATAGATGCACTCAGGGGATTCATATATTAAACAATGACAGCCAAAACCATCCAAAGAGGGAGCAGGCTGCCTTAGAAAGCAGGGAGTTTCCCATCATGGGAAATGTAAAAGCATCACTTCTGCCAGGAGCTAGCAATGATGCCAAGAAGGGATGGGAGCCTGGGTCAGTGACCCCTAGGAGCCCATCCTACCTCAAGAATCTGAAGGTTCATGAGTACCAGGAAAAGGCTGTAGCAGCAGCGGGCTGAGTAGGAAATAATGGGAGCAAGCTGAGTGGAGTCTCATTGGTCCCCAGGAGTGGGGAAGATGCCTCTGATGGCACATGTCAACAATGGCTCTAGTATAATGCAGGGAGCATTAGACTTCTGGAAACCCTACACATATGGTAACTCTCTATAGTACCTGCACCTGCCAGATAATGGTTGAATGTATGTAGGAAGGTATGCATGGGCGTACCTACAGTGCCTATAGATGAGACGCATGGTAGATTAAAAAAATAGCAGAAAATAAGCCAAGCCATTAAAACACTCATCCATTTTTTTGCTTCCACATGTGGTACCTGATAATATTACTAACATGTGACAAGATGACACTAGAAATATGGCAGGACCAATTTTGGAGACAAGGAGTCTAGATCATTAACTAGTCAGTTATCTATCTATCTTCTAGAAGGAAATTTCTTGGGAGTATACAATAATTTCATTGTGAAGACTTAATTATGAATGGGGAAAGCATTGCCCTTTAAGCAATGGGGTCCTGCCATTTTCATTTGATGAGCCCTGAAATCGAGCCTCAGGCCTGAAATTGAGCACTTTGGTGCTCAGGTTCATTCCTATATAAATACCTAGCTGGTATCTGTGCCATGACTGAGCCTTAGGACATGTTAACAATGGCTTGTAGAAGCTGTTTGGGGGTCACATAAAATTGTAACTCCCTGTTTGTATATACTGCAGATGTCTCAGGGCAGATATCTCTTATTACACCTGATTATTGTGATGTGGTGGACAGGTGGGCACAGGGGAATGCCTCACCTGCTTCCTTTATGTGCTTGTAAACATCATCAGAGCCAGCAGAGGAATACGGAATGTCATCATGAGCCACAAAGTCAATCTGTTGAAGAGAGAGAAGAGTGATATCACCACCAGGATGGATGTGCATGTCTGCAGATTTGAAGAGGGGAATGGTGACTCCAAAATGCCTCTTCAAAATAAGGCAGTTGTATGTTACATTTATAGTGGAGATCTGAATCCTTGGCTGAAGTGTATTTCCAACTATTTCCATTTCTGTGAGATAATGGGAACTAGAAGAATAAATGTTTTGCTTTCTCTCCTTTGCTGATCCCTCTTTCTTCTCCTACCTCTGAGAGTAGGTTTTCTTGGCTTTCTGTCCTTCTGAATCTGAAGTTTCTCCTTGAGAGAACCCATTCATTCTTTGAATGTTTATCATCCCTGCTATGATGAGGAACCCAAATCTTCATTTCCTGTCCTACTGATGGCAATGGGCCCTCACATTTAGATCACATTTTATACTATAAAAAGGAATTTGTCTCCCTACTTGATCCTCATAACCACTTTGTGAGGTGGGCAGGCCACATGCTACTACTTCAGTTGGGACATAAGGTGCTGAAACTAGAAAATTTGTTAGATTTGCCTGAGGCTTAAAGACTGCAGTGAGCCTCCGGGGCACTGGGCCAGGTTTAATAGGCCACCAGGGCACCCAGCTGGGTGTTCTTAACTCCCACTGCAGCCCTCTCTTTTACCACATCTTGCTGTCACTTTAAATCATCCTGTCCTGAATTTAATTCATCTTCCTGTAAACAAGTGACCCCTTCCAATAGCACTTTTATTCTATTTTATTTATTTTGAGTCTTGGGAAGACCCAAACCTTGGAATAAGCCTTCTTCCTTTACTTATTTCACTCATGATAGGTTCCACTGGGGGATGTGTGTGTGTGTTTGTGCACACATGCATATAGAGGTGTGTGCCCATCATTTTCTCTCCATTGCAACTACACCAAACCCAGGACCTGGTCACCCAGATTACTGACACCAACTTGTATCTGGCCTTCCTTGCTGTAGGCTCCCTCCTCTCCAAGTCATCCTGCTGTCACATGGGGTCTTCTCCTTAAACAGGTTTTTTTTTTCTGGTCATCTTCATCTTTATCCCTGTTTCCTGCAACATCAAGTAAACCCTCCTTGCCTAGATTTTAAAGCCCTTTATAACGGGATTTTGATCTACCTTGAGAGGTAATTGAGAGTAGTAGTAGTTAAATACTTGGGAGGTAGTTTAGAGTAGTATGATTCCCTGTCCCACTACTTACTAGCTATATAACTCATAAGTTGGGAGAAATGATTCCCTCAGGATTTCTGAAGCTCAGTACTAGTGACATTCGGGACTGGAGAATTCTTTGGTGTTGGGAATTGTCCTGTGCATTGGCACATGCTTAGCAACATCCCTGGCTTTTACCCACTAGATGCCAGCAGTACCCCTCTAGCTGTGATAACCCCAAATGTCTCAAGACATTCCCAAATGTTACTCAGGGCAATCTCACCCCAGCTGAGAATCACTGGATTAAATGATATGATTATGTAAAAATGCTTAAAAATAATTAGTGCGGAGTAAATCCTCAATCAGTGTTTATTATTATTATTATTATTAATTCTATTCTTAGTACTCAACCTTAGTTCCTCTTCCTCTCCAATGTATAATAACAACTTCTCAGGGTAGCTGTGAGATTGAATTCAATTCATATAATGACAAAGCCCTTAGCACAGTGCCGGGCACATGGTAAATACTCAATAAATTACAGGGCATCATTATCATTATAAGTATCCCCCATAATGCCTAGCACATGTTGAATATACAATAGATGCTTAGTAAAAAATGTGGTAGTGATTACTGGAAGTAAATCATATTGTAGTTTTTCCTTTTTCTTTTGATTCTCACTGGGAAATTGTCTCCTCGGCTATTACTCATGCACATTTATCAGTGTTCTCTATTCTCTTCTGCATCGTGGCTTTAAAAATAGAAAAGAAAATTCTTAGAACAGCTTAATCTTATTTTTTGTACTGCTTATAAAAGGAAAGAATAGCTCCTAATGTGGGGCTGGTGGGAGATGCAAAGCACATAATTTGATGCAGATCAAAAGAATTTCTCATGTTTTCAACTAATAAAAATCTTATGTCAGTAGGATTCTCAGGGTCACAAAATCATAAAGTACTTTCTTTGAAGGCTGACCTGTGACTTTCTGGATAAGATGTGTGTTCATTTATTCCATGAAAAAGAATGCCTGTGAATCGATAAGCATCAACAATGACGGTGGTGATGGTGGCAACAATGACATTTTTGGCACTCTTGCTATGGGCCAGCCAGTATTCTACCTGGTTAACTAAGATTATCTCTTGGATCTTCAAAACATGCTCACAAGGAAGATGCCAACATCATCCCATTTTACAGTTGAGGTAAGCGAGTACAGTATGCTTAGATATTTTGTTGAAGGTCTGACAATGAGGAAGAGATAGAGGCAGGATTTGGACCTGGGGGTTCTAGCTTCAGGGCCCATACTCAAAGAAGTGAGAGGATACCAGTCCTCAGACGTGGGCAGAAGAAAGGTGCCACATCAAGCAATGCCACATGACAGTTCCTGAAGTCACTTCTTTTAGGAATTGAGAGAGACTTTGGGCTTTCTGTAGTCTTGGCTGCAGAACCAGACTCCCTACTCTTTCTACTTAGAGAATACAAGAGAATGACAAGTACCTTGTGTTTTTCCAGAAACTCTGGCGTGAGTGTCCAGGGAGCATTTCTGATTACTTCATCTACATAGCGGCAGTGTCTGAGAGCTTCGTATCTCTCCGCTTCATTCATCACAGTGAAACCTTTGAATTTGTGGGTGAGATCATCACTGCAAACTGAAACAGACAAATGCATTAAATTCTATTACTTGGCCCAGGCCCTGCTCACGGCCACCCTGGTGCAGACAAGGCTTCAGCAGGACAAAAGCAGCACAGCCTCTCTAGGTGCTTGGCATAATTGAACTCACATTTTTAAGGGAACAAAGGATTTGAAGAGTAAAGTAAGCTGAAATCTACCGGCAATTCAGAATTTCATTTTAGTGCTAATTACATCTGCATTCTCCACTGAGGCTTCTATTAAAGTTCTTCTCTACACTACCTAATGACTTTCATATCTTTCTATTTTCCTATGCCACTCCTCAGTGAAAATTGCCATGCAGAAATAAAATGACCAAATGAACACAAACAGAAGGCAGAGAAGAGGCCTGATTTATATAGAAGGTTTGAATGATTTGAACAGTCAGTTCCAAATTCCTTTACTAAGATCATTGTACTTAGTAACCCAAGTATGAGACAGATAGACACACACGCACACACACACATGCTCGTGCGCACACACACACACATGGACACGCGCACAAACACACACACACGCACGCACGCACACACACAGAAAGAGAGAGAGAGAGAGAGAAATAAATATACTTCTGTTCCCTGGATTGAGGGCCAGTCACCACACAACAGGCCACTCACCTGAGAGGAGGAAGTCATAAATTCAAAGGTTTGATCTAGTAGAGTTCATCCTTTCCACATCTTTCATCCTTTCTAGATCTCAGATTCCTGAACCCTCAAATGGGGATAGTAATATCCTTCACTATAAGTCTTAGAAAAAATTTTTTGAGGACTTACAAAAAAGTGCTTTAAACTAAACTGAACAATAAATACTATTCACTCTCCTATCTTTTGGTTGGCCAAAGCAGCTTCCCTAAGATCTCCTATGTGTCAGGAAGAAATACCATTGTGGGTACCGTCCCTGTTTACCAAGATTCCAGAGAGAGTCTTGTGGCGGCCAGTCAGAACTTCTCTGACTGCTCCTTACAATGAGATTTTTTCTTTAAAGTATTATGTACTTATAATAAGCTCACTACTTTTTTTTTTGAGACAGTCTTGTTCTGTCACCCAGGCTGGAGTGCAGTGGCATGATCTCAGCTCAATGTAACCTCCACCTCCCAGGTTCAAGTGATTCTCCTGCCTCAGCCCACCGAGTAGCTGGGATTACAGGCACGCGCCATGACATCCAGCTAATTTTTGTATTTTCGTAGAGAAGGGGTTTCACCATGTTGGCCAGGCTGGTCTCGAACTCCCAAATGCAATGATCCACTGGCCTCAGCCTCCCAAATTAGGATTACAGGCATGAGCCATTGTGCTCAGCCAGTAAATTCACTAATGTTAAGTGTACAATATGTGTTTAATTAAAAAAAATTTACCGATGTATAATATTTATAGGGTAGTGTGATGTTTTCACGCATGTATACATTGTATAATAATCAAATCAGGATATTTAGCATATCCATCACCTCATAGCTTTATGATTTCTTTGTGGTAAGAACATTCAAAATTCTGTCTTAGAGCTATTTTGAAATATACAGCATTGCTAACCACAGTCACCCTACTGTGCAATAGAACACCAGAACTGACTCCTCCTAACTGTAACTTGGTACTTGTTGCTGAACCTCTGCCTGTCCCCCGCCACCTACCTTCCCCAGCCTCTGGTACTACTGTTCTACTCTCTATTTCCATAAGATCAGCTTCCGTAGATTCTATAGATAAGTGGCAAATAAACACAATGGAATACTATGTAGCTGTGAAAAGGAACAAAATCCTGTCATTTATGGCAACATGGATGGATCTGGAGGGTATTTTGTGAAGTGAAATAAGCCAGACACAGAAAGACAAATACTGCCTAATCTCACAAGATGCATTTTAAAAATGAAAATATAATCATTTTCTTGGAACCAAATGATGGCTCACACCCAGAATCAAACCTGGCCAGAGTAAGCACACAGTAAGCACAGCCAGTGTCACACTCAGCATCCTTGGAAAACTTTCTGTTGTGGTCCCTTCACATAATCTACATCCAAGCCGTCAGCAAAACTGCAGGCTCTGTTTTCAGAGCACACCGGGAAGCCATGTTTTCTCAGCACATCCACTGTTCCCATCCCTGCCCCTTCATCATCTCTCCCAGGAATGACTGCAGCGGCCTCTTAACTGACCTCCTGATTCCGGCCTTGCCAACTCGCAGCAACATATTCTCATTGGCCAGAATGAGCCTGTTGAAGCTTGTCAGTCTGTGTCATTCCCAAACTTAGAACCCTTCCCATCTCACTCAGAGTAAAACCAAAGTCCTCCAGCGGCCAACAAGACCCACACCTCTGCCCACTCCTTGCCTCCCTGACCAATATGCTGGTGTCTCCCTGGCCTCCTTGCAGTTTCTCGAATGCTCCTCCTCTGCTCAGGGCTTTGCACTGTTCCCCAAACCTGGAATAGTTGTGCTCCAACTATTCCACCTCCTCCTCTCCCGCAAGTCTTTCCCCGACCCTCTTCTTTTTTTGTTTGTTTTTTTTGGATGGAGTTTTGCTCTTGTTGCCCAGGTTGGAGTGCGATGGTGCAATCTTGGCTCACTGCAACCTCTGCCTCCCGGGTTCAAGCAATTCTCCTGCCTCGGCCTCCCAAGCAGCCCCACCCTCTTCTGAATTGTGATCCCCTCCTGCGTTACTTCTCCCCATGACACTTGTTACTTCTCCCCCTGACACTTGCCTCATGTAACTGTTTTATTTAGTTTTATTGTGGGTGTTCCCCTGTAAATTCCTTGAGGGTAGGAACTTTTGTTTGTTTCATTTTCTCATGTACCATACCTGGCCCCTAGTAGGCTTTTAACAATATTTGTTGAATGAATTAACAAAGCCTGATACATATAGATACTCAACAAATATTTATTATTATTTACAATAATAGATATTCTTTATCTGCGATTCCTTTCTTTCTCTCTCTGTCTCTCTCTCCCCCAACCCCCTGCCTCTCTCCCTCTCTCTCTCTTTTATGGCAGAGTCTCCCTCTGTTGCCCAGGCTGGAGTGCAGTGGTGCGATCTCAGTTCACTGCGACCTTCACCTTCTGGGTTCAAGCAATTCTCCTGCCTCAGCCTCCTGAGTGGTTAGGATTACAGGTGCCTACCACCACACCTGGCTAAATTTTGTATGTTTAGTAGAGATGGGTTTTCACCATGTTGGCCAGGCTGGTCTCGAAGTCCTGACCTCAAGTGATCCACCTACCTCAGCCTCCCAAAGTGCTGGGATTACAAGCATGAGCCACCATGCCTGCCCTATAGGAACATTTCAATAGCGTACATATATATGCCGCTATATCTCCTATATGTACTTCCTGTGATGTTTTCTATTGTAACAGTTTATATTACCAAAACAACATCAACCATGTGGCTGGCTTGAAAACTGATGAGTATCAGAATCACATAAGGAGCTTGTTAAATACATATAAAGAAACCCAGCCCACTCCCTGAGATTTTGATTCAGTGGGTCTGTAGTCGGGCCCAGACAGCCCCGTCTTTGACAAGCTTCAGAGATGATTCTGATGTATACAGCATTTGAAAACTATGAAGCATATTATAAATAACTTGAGTCAAGAGCTCTGTCTGTCTTTGAATCACCCATCATGCCCGGAGGTAGGGGGGAAGGTGGGCAGGAGGTGGCAGGTATTAGGGCTGTAATAACTATTTATTGATTTTGTGACTATATTAGCTTTTGAACCCATAAACAAATTCTTTATGGGCCATGCAATATGTTTTCAAAACTGACCTAAGACTTTTTAAATGTTTTTTTAGGACTTTATTAAAATACTAACCAAAGAATGATATTGAGCAGAAATGGATTTTCAGATTCATTCATTTTCTATTTTAAACAGCACAAAACTAGGCCAGGTCATATCCTCCCCCTTTCTGAATCTGCACCTGAGCAATTTGGTGTAACTTCTACATGACCAAGACAATGGCCTAGTGATAGAGCACAAAGAAAACAAACATCCTGTTTATGCCAATACAGGGTCCTATTTTCCTATCCCAGGAGTGACCTCAAGAAGCAGCTGAACATGCTGACCAGTTATTGTCTAAACATTAATTATGCCCAAAGCAGCACTGTTGTTCTTGAGTCTTGGCAAATGCACTCTGACAACCAGATGGAGAGCTCCGGGCAGCGGTATTCCATGGATGAATTCATTGAGCTATCTGGGAACTCATGCTGCAGCTAACCTATGCTGGCAGCTCACTGTGCTCCCACAGGAGAGAAAATACAGCATAGACTCGGGTTCTAATCTCAGCTCTGCTGTTACCAGGAAAGTTACTCAAACTCTCTGACCCTCACTTGTCTGGCCTTTAAAACATGGTGAAGTTTTGAGAATTAAATCTGATCATCTTCATGAGCAGAGAGTAATGAATAATGTTAGCCATTTATGAATGGTAGTAGGAAAACAGGACCATTAATGGATCTATTCCTTCAGATTTTGTGTTCCATCTTTTCCCCGGCCCCACTCCAAGCACATATGAGGGCCCCATGGTACACACTAATTTGTAGGTGCTGTGAGTTCAAGTTACTGGTAGACAGCCTGCCTTCCTGACTGTTGTTTTCCTGAAGCCAGAGCAACTTGGAGGGATACTCTGTAAAGAAGAAGACCATGAGAGAGGAGATCTCTCCAAATTGCAGAGAAAGGGCCAAATATCTATGGATCCCACAAGCAGCAGGTGTCGGTGGCAGGACCTGGAGAGATGAGGATGTGAGGCACTAGGCACGGGAGTTCCACCTGGGAACAGACTGCAGGTGCCTGTGACAGGTGCAATTAATCTTCTCCCTTCTAGTAATTATGTGGGCTCAGACAATGATGGCAGCACAAAAACGGCCCTGGGCTGAAGACTGGAGGCCCCTCTCCTGCTTCTGTAAACATTATGGACACTTGTTTGACTCTGGGGAGGTGAAGAGAACCCAATAAAGACTGGGACTAGGCCGGGTGCTGTGGCTCATGCCTGTAATCCCAGCACTTTGGGAGACTGAAGCAAGTGAATCATTTGAGATCAGGAATTCGAGACCAGCCTGACCAACATGGTGAAACCCTGTCTCCACTAAAAATAGAAAAATTAGCCAGGTGTGGTGGTGCATGCTTGTAATCCCAGTTACTGGGGAGGCTGAGGTGGGAGGATTGCTTGAACCCACACATACAGTTATCAAGAGCCAGCCTTTCAACCAACAACACAGGACACCTATTCTTGAAGAGATCCCTAACTTTTCTCAGTATAGAATTGTCTGCCATTAAGTTGGTTGGCCATACTCCAGAAAGACAGTTTAAGATAGAGTTCTTCTTAAACTAGGATACATATACCCATGGACACATAAAGACTTTTCAAAAGGTATCACATGTACAGGTAATTTTAAAGGAATCAATGTCCAGATCCTCGACTTCCGATGGTACACTTTCCTAAAATTAACCAGCTCAATAAAGTCTCTGGGTCCAAAACCATGCTTACTCCACTTTACAAAAGAAAGGCACCATCCAACCTTAATATGTTGCATTGAAATGGGGTGGAGGGGGGTAAGCCTTCAGGACAAACCAAATGGAAATCTTAGTTAGTGACCATCAAACACCATGAACCTATGAAAGCTTCCTGTCTTTCCCTGTCTTATACACATTTCTGTTACAGGTGAAGGCTAGTGTTAGAAACTCAATATGGTAGAGTGGAGAATAATGCAAATTTTTGCCTAAAACTTTGCCTCTTCTTCTTCCCGCATTGTCAAAGAACACATGGATCTTTAGGGATAAGGCCCAAGAACTCAAAGCAAAAGGAGCATTGGAAAGAAATATTGAATGCTAAAAAATGGCTTTTTCAAATAGTTAAGGGTAAGCATTTTTCTGGCTATTCTTAACATTCATATTGAATCCTAAAAGTGCCTTTTCTCTTGTAGTTAAGAGTAAGCCTTTTTTTTTTCAGCTATTCACTTTAAAATCACTTCAATAAATCAAAGCTATATAGGCCGGTACTGCTGCTTCTTAGAAATGTGACTGGAATATTTTCTAGAATTATCAAATTTTTTGAGATACATTGGAATAAATACATGGATAAAACATTCACATGATTTTTTACAAACTTCATATACATTATTTAGAAAGGAAGTTAAAAACCTGTTTTATCAACTTAAATCATAAAATATTTATTCTATTTACAGGTTATCCTAATTCATCTCATTCTCTATAATGTTTATGTTCTACCTATTTATAACAAAAAATAAAATTATTATCTGCCTCCAGACCAATTACTTTTTAGTAATATATGCTCTTTTTCTATCTTTAAAATACATAGGAAAAGTTTGATCATGTTATCTTACAAAGATAATTATTTATTTTTCAAATTTATTTAATTATTCCCAAAAGGCAAACACTAGAATTTGATACACACACACACACACACACACACACACACACACACACACACATACACACGTGCCAATATTTAGAGAAGGAATAACATGCCTTTTAAAAATCATACTCTTTTTCCTATAAATATCACATAATTTTATCTATAAATTACATTGCATTACTACAAATTAAATGCATTGATCTATTATCTTGTTTATAACTTATATTAGATCTATATCATTTTAATCTTGACTGATTCTATTTTACACAATCCATTCTATCATTTATTTCCGAGTGGTTTTTATATAGCTTCTTGAAATACATTAATACATTTGAACTGAAAATATATTAATACATTTGAACTGAAAATACATTAATGCATTTGAATTGAAAATACATTTTCTTGGTTTGTAGTGTTTAGTAGGTTTGACAATGAGGACCGGTTTTGCTAATTCGGTTGGATGGTGTTTTTTGCAGTTAGTAATCTAAAACCGTAGTCCCAAGATTTTCTTTTTTAAAAAAGGTTTTAAGCAAATGATAATAGCATTTTATCAAAAATTACTTGATTGGCAATGGCATAATTAAATTACCAATATTTCCATTTTCCCTACTCTTTCTGGTTATATCTAGTTGAATAAGTTGCTTTCAGGTAAAAGAATAAGGGATATAATTAAGAGTCATTTAACAAGTCTTGATATAGACTTTTCTAGAATTCCCAGAAAGAGAAAAAGCAAATGATTCTAATAGCTTGGCAACAAATCCTTTTGCAGTTCAGGTCATTTCTAATTCATTGCTTGCAACAAATTTGAAGGATGATATTAACAAATTGTCACTTGACAGACCATTAAAATTACTTTTGATGGCAATAATAATAAGAATTTATTTTGCTATTTTTGTTAAATAACTCAGAAGTTCAAAGAATTGAGTGGCATCATTGTAACAAACTTCTTCCATTCCATCTACACATCTGCATGAACAAATTATTTCAGCACTTATAACTATAACAAGGAAAAAATAGGGATAAAGTTGATGTTAAACCCTGCCTCATTCTAGCATTAAGTTATATTCATCCATAAGTACATCTACAGGTACATACTATTCATCTCATTAAGAGATACATTGCTGTCCAAGTTTATGTTTATGTTAAAACTTATTTATCCAAGTGTATATAATGTGGTCCTTTGGTTATTATGCTCAAATTTAAATACATATTTTTGTTTCAGAGAAGTATGATACAGTGATCACTAAAAGATTTGCAAACATTAAAACACATCACATTAGGAAAAAAATATGGGAAAGAAGCAGGATGAAAATGTAAGTTTGAGAAGGAAAAAATGAAACATAAATATTTAAAAGTTAAAAAAGAGCTTGTTTTATGTTTTGTAAATTTATGATGATATGTTTCAAAGCATTATAGTATTTAGATGCCAGTAGATGCATTTAAGTGATTGGGTAACTATTTATTTATTTATTTATTTATTTATTTATTTGAGATGGAGTCTCGCTCTGTCACCCAGACTGGAGTGCAGTGGCGCATCTCAGCTCACAGCATCCTCCACCTCCTGGGTTCACGTGATTCTTCTGCCTCAGCCTCCCGAGTAGCTGGGACTACAGGCGCGCACCACCATGCCTGACTAGTATTTTTGTATTTTTAGTAGAGATGGGGTTTCACCATGTTAACCAGGCTGGTCTGGTCTCAAACTCTTGACCTCAAGCGATTCGCCGACCTCAGCCTCCCAAAATGCTGGGATTACAGGTGTGAGCCATCACGCCTCGCCCACAGTTTTGTTTTAAAATGTCGATATTGAATTTCTGGTTTCCAGTCTGATACGTTAGGAGCTTAAAAGTGGCCACTCGGTCCTGACATCAAGTAAAAACTGAACAAACTGACAAATCTACAACTCTTTTTAGATCCATCAGAGAACCGAGGTCACAGGGCAAACCACTACTCCCAAAACTGGAGACAGAAGCAGGCAGATAGACAGAATCTTAGCTTACTAGAGCAGAAACCCACAAGGAACCAGTACTGGGATAGGAAAATTTAAACTGATAAATCACTGGCACCTCAGTGTGGACAAGTCTGAGTTCAAGACACCAGGGGGACAAATATTTTTGTGAGTTTTACCTACAGGAGCTTAAGCAGGGCCTCAGAATGACAGAGCAAGACCCTGTCTCTTAAAAATATATATAAAAATTTAAAAAGTAAAGTTTATATGGAAAGGAAAAAGATCCAGAAAAAAACAACATGATATTGAAGGAGGAGAAAATGCCAGAGAACTGACACTATCTGACTTCGAAACTTACTATCAAGCTACAGTAATTAAGACAGTGTGGTATTGGCAGAAAGAATAGACAAATACATCAATGGAACAGACAGAAAGCCCAGAAATAGACCCAGACAAATATACAGAGAACCCATCTTTGACAAAGGAGCAAACACAGACCTTTCAACAAATGGTGCTGGAACAAATGGACATTCACATGCAAAAAAAAATAATCTAGACATAACCTTACATCCTTCACAAAAATCAAATGTAAAATGCCAAACTATAAAACTCTATAGAAGAAAACCCAGATGACCTTGGGTATGGTGATGACTTTTTAGATACAACACCAAAGGCATGAACCATGATAGAAACAATTGATACAGTGGACTTCATTAAAATTATAAACTTCTGTTCTGCAAGAGACAATGTCAGGAGAATGAAGAAACAAGACTCAGACTGGGGACTGGGCACAGTTGCTCATGCCTGTAGTCCCAGCACTTTGGGATGCCGAGACAGGCAGATTACCTGAGATCAAGAGTTCTAAACCAGCCTGGCCAACATGGCGAAACTCCGTCTCTACTAAAAATACAAAAATTAGCCAGGTGTGGTGGCGCACACTTGTAATCCCAACTACTTGGGAGGCTGAGGCAGGAGAATCACTCCTGGAGGCAGAAGTTGCAGTAAGCCAAGACTGTGCCACTGCACTTCAGCCTGGGCAACAGAGCGAAACTTTGTCTCAAAAAAAAAAAAAAAAAAAGACATAGACTTGGAGAAATTATTTGAAAATTATACAATTGATAAAGGACTTTACCCAAAATATACAAAGAACTGTAAAACTCAACAATAAGAAACAAGCAGCTGGATTTTAAAAAATCGACTAAAGAATTTAACAGGTACCTCTCCAAAAAAGATCTACAGGTTGCAAGGAAATGTATGAAAAATGTTCAACATCATACGTCAGTAGGAAATTGAAAATTAAAACAACCCACTATACACCTATTAGAATGGCAAAATCGTGCCAGCATTTGGTGGTATCAGTGTTTTAGACTGATACGGCCGAATGTTGGCAAGGACATGAATCAACAGGAGCTCTCATTTATTGCTGGTGGGAATGCAAAATGGTATAGCCACTTCGATCTACAGTCCAATGCTCTGCCTCTGAGCTATACCCCCTCCTGCTACAGCTACTTTGGAAAACAGTTTGGCAGTTTCTTATAAAACTAAACTTCTTCCTATCATGCAATCTAGCAATCACACTCCTTGGCATTTAACCAAATGAATTGAAAATGTATATCCATACAAAAACCTGCACACAGATGTTTATAGCAACTTCATTCATAATTGCCAACATGTGGAAGCAACCAAGATGTCCTTTGGCAGATGAATGGATAAACTGTGGTATGTCCAGACAATGGAATATTATTCAGCACCAAAAAGATATAAGCTAGCAAACCATGAAAAGATATTGAGGAACCTTAAATGGAACATTACGAAGTAAAAGAAGCCAGTCTGAAAAAGCTACATGCTGTATGATTCTAATTATATAATGTTCTAGAAAAAGTAAAACTATACTAAAAAGAACAGTCGTTGTCAGGGGTTACAGGAGGAAGAGATGAATAGGTTGAGCATGGAGGATTTTTAGGGCAGTAAAAATAGTATCTGTATGATACTATTATTATGGATACTTGTCATTATACCATGTACATCTATGAGTTTGGACAATGTATAATTTTATGCAAACCCATAGAAGGTATAACATTAAGAATGAACCCTAATGTAAACTCTGGACTTTAGGTGATAATGATGTGTTAGTGTAGGTTCATGGATGTAACAAATGCCTCAGGCTGGGGCAGGATGTTCGCAGTAGGGGAGGTTATGCCTATGCAGGAAAGGAGTAAACAGGAATTCGCTGTACTTTCCATTCAATTTTGCTGTGAACCTAAAACTTCTCTTAAAAAGTTTATTAATTTTGGCTTTTGTTGCCAATGCTTTTGGTGTTTTGTTCATGAAGTCCTTGGCTACTCCTATGTCCTGAATGGTTTTGCCTAGATTTCCTTCTAGGGTTTTTATGGTGCCAGGTCTTATGTTTAAGTCTTTAATCCATCTGGAGTTAATTTTGGTGTAAGGTGTCAGGAAGGGGTCCAGTTTCTGCTTTCTACACATGGCTAGCCAGTTTTCCCAACACCATTTGTTGAACAGGGAATCCTTTCCCCATTGCTTGTTTTTGTCAGGTATACACCATGGAATATTATGCAGCAATCAGAAATGATGAGTTCGTGTCGTTTGTAGGGACATGGATGAATCTGGAGAACATCATTCTCAGCAAACTGACACAAGAACAGAAAATGAAATACCGCATATTCTCACTCATAGGCGGGTGATGAAAAATGGGAACACATGGACACAGAGAGGGGAGTACTAAACACTGGGGTCCATAGGGGGGAAAAGGGGAGGGCCAGTGGGAGGGGGAGGTGGGGAGGGATTGCCTGGGGAGAAATGCCAAATGTGGGTGAAGGGGAGAAAGCAAACAAAGCACACTGCCATGTGTGTACCTATGCAACTGTATTGCATGCTCTGCACATGTACCCCAAAACCTAAAATGCAATTAAAAATAAATAAATTAAATTTAATTTAATTTTTAAAAAAGTTTATTAATTTTTAAAAGATTGATACTTACAATCTTCCAGAAATTACATATTTTATAACAACTTAAGAAGCAGATATCTAAATTTTATTTACTTACTTACTTTATTTATTTATTTATTTATTTGAGACGGAGTCTTGCTCTGTCATCCAGGGTGGAGTGAAGTGGCGCAATCTCAGTTCACTGCAACCTCTACCTCCCAGGTTCAAGCAATCCTTCTGCCTCAGCCTCCTGAGTAGCTGGGACGACAGGTGTGCACCACCATGGCCAGCTAATTTTTTGTTGTATTTTTAGTAGAGACGGGTTTTCGCCACTTTGGCGAGGCTGGTCTCAAACTCCTGTCCTCAGACGATCTACCCACCTCAGCTTACCAAAGTGCAGGGATTACAGGTGTGAGCCACTGCGCCCAGCCAGGATGTCACTGAATTTTATTAATAGAGTGGTTAGAAAATATTTCATAGTATTACCATTCAGTTATTTTATATGAGATAATAAGAATAAGAAATCTATAGAGAAAAGAACACACTGAAACTATTTATTATTGTTTCTATTGCCCATGGTTGGTGTTTTTCTTATTTGTTTGTTTTAGAGATGAAGTCTCATTGTGTTGTGCAGGCTGGAGTGCTGTAACTACACACAGGTGTGATCATAGCTCGCTATACCCTTAAACTCCGGGGCCCAGGTCATCCTCTTGCCTCAGTCTCCTGGGTGGCTGGCACTACAGACGTGCACCACCATGTCCAGCCTTCACTCTTACTCTGTCACTGTTCCCTAGAAGTCTAGGTACTATTTCTTTATAGCTTCGTGTTGTATTGTTTTATTTCTATCTGTACTCCAATCCCTGTCACTTACTAAAGGATATAGTCTCGTGGTCATCCTAGTAGTTTAATATGGCTTCCACAACCCATGTAATAACCATCGAGGGAGTATCTGAATTTCTTTGTAAACCTGGGAGAGAGGACATTGTTCTTTGGATTATTCAATGCCCCTTACACAGTGACCATCTGAAACAGTTATCTCAGAACTCAGGCAGGAAAATAGTTCTTCCAGATGGCACAATTCAGTTTCTAGAGTTTGAGAGTCATAGAATGACTGTGTGGCCCTCTTTGCTATAGGTGCTAAAAAGTCCAGGATTTCTTATTGAAAATTTTCTCCTTCTTTTCTGCTTTATTTCTTGGTCCAAACTTCTGCCCATATTAATTTATCTGAGTATGAAATAATCTGTAATTTTACGGAAAGCCTCCTTAAGATGCATAAATCAAAAAACTAACATGTCACTGGAGTCACCGTGTCTTCTCTGCTTGTCCCACACTGTCGTCCTGACTGGTGAGAACCTTGCACAGGGAAGATTGGATGTTCTGGCTTTTGTGTGCTTTTATTTCATTCAGGTCTCTGCACAAATGTCACCTCCTCAGAGAGGTCTTCCCTGACCTTTCTACCTAAAACATCCCTCCTTCCTCCACCCAGTCACTCTTTTCTCTTATCCTATCTTTCTTCATAGTACCACTACTACATATTTACTTGTTTAGTGGGTAGTGACTGCCTCTCCCTCAGACTCTAAGTTCTCTGAGGACATAGACAGTCTGTTTTATTCATGGCTGCATTTCCAGTATACAGAAAAATGTCTGGCACATAGTAAGAGTTCGATAGAGTTGTCAGATGAAGGGGCCATGCACAGTGGCTCACACCTGTAATTCTAGCACTTTGGGAGGCCGAGGCAGGCAGATCACCTGAAGTCAGGAGTTCAAGACCAGCTTGGTCAACATGGTGAAACCCTGTCTCTACTAAAAATATGGAAAATTAGCTGGATGTGGTGGCATGTGCCTGTAATTCCAGCTACCCAAGAGGCTGAGACAGGAGAATCGCTGGCACCCAGGAGGTTGAGGCTGCAGTGAGCTGAGATTGCACCCCGCACTCCAGCCTGGGTGACAGAGCAAGACTCCATCTCAAAAAAAAAGTTGTTAGATGAAGAAATCATTCAGTGAATCACTGAAATCATAGTTGCCTAATGACCTAGAGAGCTGCTGATATTAACTGTCTGCCTTCTCCAATTTACAAGAATATACTGAAAGCTGCACATTTCCTTTGATCTTACCTTTGATGTGATAACCCAGGGCCACCAGCTAGTGTTCCTATTAACTGTGACCCACACCTAAAACCTCTAAACTTAGACCACCGAAATGACTGAAGCCGAAATACTGCAGAGGTCCCTCCAGGGCCCCAGTAGCCTAGGATAAGATTCCAGGTGGTAGTGCTCTCTCAATAAATGGTTTTCAGGCTAAAGCGAAGTGAGCAAGTGCTGGGTTCCCTGCCTGTTTTGGGTTCCCTCTATATGACTTGCCCAGTAACCCTTGCCTTTTACCATTTCTTCCTTCTGGAAAGAACTCCATTCAATGGTCCTGTGGTCACCACCCTTGGCAAAATCTGCAGAATAGTTCCTCTTAAATATCCAACAAGTGGTTTTTGGCTTGGCATGGTGGCTAACGCCTGTAATCCAAACACTTTGGGAGGCCAAGGCGGGGTGGATCACCTGAGGTCAGGAGTTCAAGGCCAGCCCTGCCAACATGGTGAAACCCTGTCTCTACTAAAAATACAAAAAAAAAAAAATTAGCTGGGTGTGGTGGCACGTGCCTGTAATCCCAGCTACTAAGGAGGCTGAGGCAGGAGAATTGCTTGAACCCAGGAGGTGGAGGTTGCAGTGAGCCAAGATGGCACCACTACACTCCAACCTGGGTAACAAAGTGAGATTCCGTCTCAAACAAAGAAACAAACAAACAACAAGTAGTTTTTAATTGCAGAAGTAACAAAATGCTTTAAAAAACAGTTATGTAGTCTACTACCAGTACTTTTTTTTTTCTCCCAGTAGAGGTGTAAGGCTTGATGGTGCCTAGTTTATATGCCACAAAACCTGATTACTGTGAATGAATATGCTCCTTCCAGAAGCTAGACAGGTCTTCCCAGTCAGTTACTGTCCCTTTTACCCAAATTTAAATAGTTAGACCTCCTGGTGGAGGAAAATTTCAGTCCACACCTAACAATCCTTCTCTTTCCACAGACTTAGTGACTAAGTTGGTCCCTTCGTTGTGAACCGAGATTACCTGGATATATAAATCTCCACGTCTTTAATGCACTGACACATTCAACTAAGTGGGGCTGTTACAAGCCACTAGTGTTAGCACAACATTGTCCTAAGTGCTGTGGGTCACACAAAAGAAATAGATAATGACCTTGTTTGCTCTTCATCATCCTAACTCTCTTCAGTTCTTTGAGATCTGAAATCAGAATAATATTGCTTCTCTTATCCCACTAGAAAATTTTAGAAACATAAATTGGATCAAGCCTTAAACACTAGGAGAAAGGCACTGATGGAAAACATGAAGCATTTACCCTTGGTGGTACTATCAGTCCATCTCTCTCTGAGGATCAGGGTATTACAATCCCATGATGCAACTTCCCCTATGGTTTTTCAAACGTCATTTTAAATTTCAGGCAGTGAACAAGTGAGCCAGTGTGGGCTGAATTGGAAGCATTAACAATGTCAGATTTTTCTGATGGAACTGTGAAAGGGGCCCTTTTCAGAAAGCATATTATAAGAGTTTTCTAGACAAAAAAAAAAAATGCACTTCTTACCTCCTACCAACAAATAGCTGTTGGGAAACAGGGTTTTTGCTTGCATAAGGGCCCTTGCATGACCCGAGTGGAAGAGGTCAAATATTCCATCGGCGTATACTCTGACAGGCCTGTCCACTGTGGGAGAAAGAAAACACTGTTAACAGAACTACAGAATGAGGAATCCCAGTTGCCATCCATCAGTCATAAGAAACTTTCTGGATAAGACACAATCTCTACATACCATCAGTTTCACATCAGTGCATGAAATTGATTTTAAAAAGAGGTTCCTCTGAAGACATCAAAGCAGAGCAAAAACATAACAAAATTAAGATCAACAGAGGGAACACACATTTTTAGCCAACACAAGAGACAAACACAGAGCACTGGGCAGTTCTCTTGACCGAGGGTGGAGTCTAGGTGCCTGAGCCAGCAGTCAGCCCAGCTGGAACACATAGGCAGGAGTAACTGAGGAGCTCCATGGAAAAGACAAATGACTTCATCCTTGAGTCTGGCAGTCCTGAATGAAGATCCCAAGTTCCTGTTCCCAAAGGCAGTGATGTACTAGAATCTGCTCACATGGCCCACCTTACACCTTTCTTCCCAACTCCAAGTCATGTGAGTAGCCAGAAGTCAGCCAAGGTAGAGTGCTTACACTACAGAAATTGGCAAATGCTACAAATCAGGGTTTATTTCATGCTGGAGGATCAGCTGTTAAACCTTGACTAGCATACCACTGTAATGATCTCCCTAACCTCTTTGGTATAATAAGAGATGAGGGGCTGGGTACAGTGGCTCATGCCTGTAATCCCAGCACTTTGGGAGGCTGAGGCAGGCGGACGACCTGAGGTCGGGAGTTCGAGACCAGCCTGACCAACATGGAGAAACTGTGTCTCTACTAAAAATACAGAATTAGCCAGGCATGGTGTTGCATGCCTGTAATACCAGATACTTGGGAGGCTGAGGCAGGAGAACTGTTTGCACCCAGGAGGTGAAGGTTGCTGTGAGCTGAGATTGCACCATTGCACTCCAGCCTGGGCAAAAAGAGCGAAGGTCAGTCTCAAAAAATAAAGAGATGAGGGACACATGCCTCAAAGGGAGGAGAGTCAGGGTGTAATGTTGCATGTAGAAGCAGCGCTCAGGGCTGAAGATGAGCAGCCAACACTACAGTCCTTCCCAGGGAGAAAGGTGAGAAGTGAAGAGGTTACACAGACAGTGGCATGCAGTGCTCTAAAAAGTGCTTCCAAAAGGAAGAGGGACACACCTCAGTACAGCACCCCTGGGAGCCAGGAGACAGCGGGATAACACTATTGCTCAGCCAGGCCAAAGACCCATCCCCTTCAAGTCACCTAGGAAAATTGGGTATAGAGTTCCATCAATTTGAAATAGGCCTTCTGGAGGAGGAACAAGACAAAACAAGTCACACAAAATTATTCTTTTTAACTGGTTGGAGGAAGGAGGTTGAAGCTCTTTTTTTTTTTTTTGAGATGGAGTCTCGCTCTGTTGCTCAGGCTGGAGTGCAGTGGTGTGATCTCAGCTCACTGCAACTTCCGCCTCCTGGGTTCAAGCGATTCTCCTGCCTCAGCCTCCTGAGTAGCTGGGATTATAGGCACAAGCCTCCATACTCGACAAATTTTGTATTTTTAGTAGAGACTGGGTTTCACCATGTTCCCCAGGCTGGTCATGAACTCCTGAGCTCAGGCAGTCCACCCACCTCGGCCTCCCAAAGTGGTAGGATTACAGGCGGGAGCCACTGCATCGGGCTGGTTGCAGCTCTATTATACCCCCAACCTGATAGTCTGGAAGATCCCTGCTACCTTTATATAGAAAATTCTATATACTTTGCCAATATTGACACCTTTCTAGACTCTCCATAAGGGCACTAGAAAGTCCAAGAAGAGGATCCAAAAATGGATGAGAGGAGAAAGAAGTAGTTTCTCATATCAAAATGGTCTCATTTTAAGCACCCTTATCACCTTTTCTCCATGGCTACAAACAACATAGAGACATTGTATTCTTGCAGTGAGAAGGAAAGAGACATAAGCGGCCATAATAGTGTTCTATTTTTATTTATTTATTGAGACAGAGTCTTGCTGTGTCTCCCAGGCTAGAGTGCAGTGGCACGATCTCAGCTCACTGCAACCTCCACTTCCCAGGTTCAAGCAATTCTCCTGCCTCAGCCTCCCGAGTAGCTAGGATTACTGGCACCTACACCCACACCCGGCTAATTTTTGTATTTTTGGTAAAGACAGGATTTCGCCATGGTGGCCAGGCTGGTCCCAAACTCCTGACCTCCTGATCCACCCACCTTGGCCTCCCAAAGTGCTGGGATTATAGGCTGAGCTAATAGTCTTCTTTAAAAAGAAGTACAAGGACTATCAGTTAAATATGGTGAACTGAACACTCACATTATCTCTACTTCCTCCTAGAAACACTGCAACAATTACTAAGAGTTAAAACTTAAAGAACTAAGAGTTAAAAGATAAAGTTAAAAGTTAAGTTAAAAAGATATAACCCCTTAAGGGCGGAGAAAACAAGAAAAGCAATGACAATGGATAAGAAAGTCAACAACATTTTGGAAAGTTGATTGTCAAGTGTTGAGTGCCACAGGGAATAAGAATCAGGGGTGAAGAAGGTAGGGAAAGGGACCTCTAGTTTTTTTTTATATATAAGCTAAGGGTACTACTGACTTTTTAAAATAGCCAGAAGTGGTGGCTCAAGGCTGTAATCCTTGCACTTCGGGAGGCTGAGGCTGGCAGATCACTTGAGGTCAGAAGTTCCAGACCAGCCTGGCCAACATAGTGAAACCCCGTTTCTACTAAAAATACAAAAATTAGCCAGGTGTGGTGGTGGGCACCTGTAATCTCAGCTACTCCAAAGGCTGAGGCAGTAGAATAGCTTGAACCCGGGAGGCAGAGGTTGCAGTGAGCTGAGATCAAGCCACTGCACAACAGCTTGGGTGGCAGAGATAAACCCTGTCTCAAAAAAAAAAAAATATATATATATATATGTGTGTGTGTATGTATATGTATATATACATATATATGTTTATATATATGCATGTATTACGCTGATGTTATAAAAATAAATTTTTTAAAAAGACAGAAATCAATGCCAATTTCTGTTGAATGATCTTTAAGACTTAGATTGAAAATTGTGATTATTTCTTGATGCAATGCAACCTCATTAATTTGGAACATAAAGAAATGTTACATTAATAGACTCAGATGGTAGAATGTTTCTAATAATTAAATTTCTCTAATAAAAAAAGTTGAGAGACTTTATGTCAGATTGGA
Organism: Callithrix jacchus; assembly: GCF_049354715.1. Lineage (NCBI taxonomy): Eukaryota > Metazoa > Chordata > Mammalia > Primates > Cebidae > Callithrix > Callithrix jacchus. Next base: position 25,347,772 of record NC_133524.1, read on the forward strand.
AATTGCAATTATTTCCAATTATACACAATTTTGAACAGAATTGCCTTCATAGGATTATACTGTATTCTAAATAAGGCACAGTAAATAGAAAATGCTTTGAAATAACAAACTGTCTAATGAGGGAGCCTTGCTTTCAATGTTCTTATTCAATTTGAATTCAATTGAGTAAAATTTGTTTTAAGATATAAACCCCAGGGGAAAGCAGATGGCAGTTTTGTAAAACTTTTTGTTATTTATTCAGAGGTGATCAAGATAAATGAATTCAGGAAGCAGGGAGGAAAGAAAAGTAAAGAAAGAAGATGTAATTACTGAGAAAAAGGCCATTTGGTAAATCTGAAGAGTATTTACAAAGCTGATTTTGCAATAAGTTCACTTTTAAAAACCGTGGTGTATCAGCAATTTCCATTCTTCAGACATATATACGGAATGCTACGAAATGTGGGATTTTGCTTCAAACCATTCAAGAGGATGGAACAGACGGAGGTGTGCATGGTGCAAGACTGGCCATGGGTTGGTGGTTGTTAGGTATAAGTGACAGGCACAGGAAGGTTCATTATATTGTTCTACTTCCGTGGGTATTTGAAATACTCTATAATAAAGCTTTTTTAAAAAGGAGTATAGGCTGGGCACGATGGCTCACGACTGTAATCCCAGCACTTTGGGAGACCGAGGGGGCGGATCACAGGTCAGGAGTTCCAGACCAGCCTGACCAACATGGTAAAACCCCGTGTCTACTAAAAATACAAAAAAAATTAGCCAGGTGTGATGGCACGTGCCTGTAATCCCAGCTACTCGGGAGGGTGAGGCAGGAGAATCGCTTGAACCTGGGAGGTGAAGGTTGCCGTGAGCTGAGATCGCATCAGTGCACTCCAGCCGGGGCCACAGAGTGAGACTATGTCTCATTTGAAAAAAAAAAAAAGAGTATATGGCTTTTTAGTTAGTTTGTATGTTGATCCGTTTTCATCTTTTGTTTGAGATTTTTCTGGACATCCTTTTAGGCATCTAGGGACTCTCCAGAGCGTCTGAGATACCACTGACCTGTGAAGCTGGAGGTTTGGCAACGACCGGAAGTCAATTGAAAACAAACAAACAAAAAAAGATGTCAGAGTACAACTATTCCATGGCTATGGTGGAGAGATGTTAAGGTGGCTCCCAATGATCTCTGTCTCCTAGTGCCCATGCTTTGTGTAATTTCCTCCCCTTGAAGTGTGTGTGCGATCTGTGACTTGCTTCTAACCAGTAGAATATGGAAAAGGTGGTAGATGTTAGTCCCATGATTATGTTACATTTTAAGACTCCATCTTGGCGGGGCATGGTGGCTCATGCTTGTTATCCCAGCACTTCGGGAGCTGAGGCAAGTGGCTCACCAGAGGACAGGAGTTCGAGACCAGACTGGTCAACATGGTGAAACCCTGTAACTACTAAAAAGACAAAAAAATTAGCCTGGTATGGTGTCAGCTACTTGGGAGGCTTGTAATCCCAGCTACTTGGGAGGCTGAGGCAGGAGAATCTCTTGAACCCAGGAGGTGGAGTTTGCAGTGAGCCAAGATTGTGCAACTGCACTCCAGCCTGGGCAACAAGAGTGAAACTTCATCTCAAAAAAAAAAAAAGAAAAAGACTCCATCTTGCTAGCAAACTCACTCTCTTTCTCCACTGATGGCTTTGAAGAAGGAAGCTGCCATGTTGTGAAAGGGCCTATGGAGAAAGCCACATGGCAAGGACCTGCAGGTGGCCTCTAGGAGGTGAGAGTGGCCTCTGGCTGACAACTGGTAAGAAGCTGGCTCCTTTCTCTTACAGTCACAAGGAAATAAATTCTGGTAACAACCTGAGTGAGCTTGGAAGCAGATCTAACACCAGTCAACCTCCAGATGAGAACTGATCCTGGGGTGACACCTTGAATGCAGCCTGTGAGACTCATGATGTTTGCTCTTCAAAAGACATTTTTACAAAAATGAAAAGGTGAGTCATAGACTGGGAGAAAATATTTGCGAAATATAGGACTTGTATCTAGAATATATAAAGAACTCTCAAAACTCGGTAAGATGAACAACCCACCACCCAGGTAAATAAAGCACAAATATTGAACAGACATTTCACCAAAGAAAATAAATACAAGTATGGCAAATCAACACAAGAAGACCCTCGATAACGTTAGTCATTAGGGAAAGACAAATGAAAACCACAATGAGATAACACTTCACACACACTAGAATGGCTAAAAAAAAGTTGTTTAATTGAGCATACCAAGCGATGGTGAGAACGCAGAGCAACTGGAACACTCAAATACTGCGGACAGGAATTTAAAGTGGTACGAGCGCTTTGGAAAACAGTTTGGCAGTTGGTTAAAACGTTAAACACACCCCTACCATACAGCCAAACAGGAAGCAATCACCAACCACGTTAAGTTTAAATTCAGACTATTGTGGGGTATGTTAGGCATTTCTTGGTATTTGCTTCAGATTCAAGCAAAATTAAAAGGGCGATTGATCATCTTTGATTATGTCTATTAACAAGGCTTGAATTATGACTATTTTAAGGAATTTAAACAGTATCTTTGACATACATACAATTCACAAAGCACATATGTTTCACATAATCTTTGCATCAACCCTATGAGGTAGCCAGGTGAAAGCAGCTTAACCAATGTCATACAACCAATTTATGATGATGTCTGAGTGCAAATCGAACTCACCACTCTTTCTTCTACCTTGTTAGGACCTGCTAGAAAACTACATGCTGATATGAACTCTAGTCTTTAAAACGAAACAGAAACTATTATTAAACACCCAGTAATTATGGGAACTAGTACTGTTTTTTGTACAATTGATGTGCAAAAAAAGTGGCACAAGTTTACCTTTTAAAATCTTATAGTTACTTATTTTATACAATTTACATAGTTTCATATAAACTTTATAGTTATCTTCTACTTATCACCAGCCAGCGATACTAGCTAATTATACTATTTTCTGTAAATAATAGTGATTGAAGTTTGCTTTTTTAAATACATTAAAGTTTTAGAACAGCGAGTATATATAAAGAAAAATTATTAAGTAAACTACATCACAGATGGTACACGCATAAGGCAGATTCATTAAGGCAGCTCTTGAAAAATGTAGTCAGGGAAATTCTACACACTGTGGAAACAGATAATACAAACTTCCTTTCTGAAAAGGAAAACAGAAAATCACAAACGAGTTTCCCTTTAAGAAAAATGTCAGTTTAGGGCCGGGCACAGCGGCTCATGCCTATAATCCCAGTACTTTGGGAGGCCAAGGTGGGTAGATGGCTCAAGTCCAGGAGTTCAAGACCAGCCTGGGCAACATAGAAAAACCCCGTCTCTACAAAAAATACAAAAAATAGCCAGACATGGTGGCACATGCCTGTGATCTAAGCTACTTGGGAGGCTGAAGTACGAGGGTCGCTTGAGCCTGGGAGGTTAAGACTGCAGTGAGCTGTGATTACACCACTACACTCTAGCCTGGGTGACAGAAAGAACTGTGTCAAAAAAAGAAAAAGAAAAGAAAAAAAAGGCAGTTTTAATGAAAAGGAACCTATGAAACAATCTCCTGGACTTTTCCTTTATGTCAAGACAGAAGAATGATTTCCATGTATCAGAATACATACAACACCATGTATGTTCATAGCTTCACAGCTGGACTAACTAAGACCAAAGATGCCAATTCTGATGGCTTTTTTGCTTTTTTCTGTTCTTTCTCTTGAGGTTTCATCACCCCTTGGACCCCACAAACAAGGTCAAAAAGCTGACAGCTATGGGCAGGGTTTGTCATTACCTCTTCTAGAATTTGTACCCCAGCCCCTGTTTGGGCAATTCTAAACTTGTAAAACGTATTGTAGGCAATTTTATTGTGTCACAAAATATGGCTAGTGCAGGAGATGGTAAGAGAGTCCAATTATAACTATAATCTAGGCCAGGCACAGTGGCTCATGCCTGTAACCCCAGTACTTTGGGAGGCTGAGATGGGTGGATCACTTGAGGTCAGGAGTTCAAGACCAGCCTGGCCAACATGGTGAAACCTAAAATACAAAAATACAAAAACAGAAAAGCAAACAAAAAACTATAATTTTGAAGAGCATTATCAGATACAAAATTCTGTTGTTTTGTTTTTTTTTTTGAGGGCACACTCAAGACAGTGCCACAAATGGGTAAATTGCTTACTACTCTTGAAGCAATTTCTCTGTGTCTTCATTATTCCTCTTCCACCTGCCTGCAATACCTTTACATTTTCTGCCCACACAGTCCAAATCTCATTCTCCTAAAAGGTCTGTTCTGCTCTCTCCCGGAAGTCTTGCCTGACCACTCAGGCCAAATGAGTCTGCCATTCTCTAAGAATCAATTATCATCTGTTTGCAGGATTTAACCCATAAGCACGTGTACGCATGCTACTAGTGTTTTTTATTTCACATCTAGTTGTCTTGTCTCTTTATCATGAAAACTCTTGAAAAACAGAGATGGTACCTTATAATTCTTTCCAAATATCTTCCCTATCCATCTTCTGGCATAATGCTTTAGAGATGAATGAATGAACAAACTTCTATAGCACAACCCACTCTTTTTAAGGCACATTTGAAACTTTTCTAAAAATGCAGACTTTTAATGTTAATAATTATACTAGCTTAGGTTTGTATATGCCTTCATGGTCTTAAAAATGCTTGGGTACTTTCAAAGAATCTAGTTATCACAGAAACTTTGAGGTAGGTATTGTTGTCCCTGTTTTGAGGAAACAGATTCAGATCTTTCTAGTGACTTGCCCAAGGTTGTAGAACTAACAGTAGACAAAGCTGAGGCTCAAACTCCCCGTATTCGGATGCATCTTTTTTTTTTCTCGGCTCCTGTGGTTGGTGTGGTTTATCATTGCTAGTGTTTACCCTTCTTGCACTGTGTTATAATCTCTAAATTCAACTCTCTGATTGAAAGCAAGTGCTGTACAAATAATGTTGGGCATTTCTGATACTTTTTTTTTTGAAATGGAGTCTTGCTCTGTCACCCAGGCTGGAATGCAGTGGCACAATCTTGGCTTACTGCAACCTCCACCTCCTGGGTCCAAGCAGTCCTCCCACCTCAGCCTCCCAAAGTGAGTAGCTGGTACTACAGGCATGCCCCACCATGCCTGGCTAATTTTTGTATTTTTAGTAGAGATGGGGTTTCCCCTTTTTGGCCAGGCTGGTCTCAAACTTTTGACCTCAAGGTGATCCGCCCACCTCAGCCTCCCAAAGTGCTGGGATTACAGGCATGAGCCACTGTGCCTAGACCGTTTCTGATACTTTAAATGTCAAGCCAGGACCCATTTGAGAAAAAGGAGTACAGCCTCACCTGGTGTTCCTAAGCGGGCCTGAGCAATGGTCAGTTTTTCATGGGGTGCTTGGCACTGACAGTTGGTTTCATCAGCAAATGGAGCAGGTGCCGTCAGGGTCTAGAAGGGAGAAAAAGAAAGGGAATACAGTCTAACAAACTTTCCTTTGGCACTAACTTCCTCTGAAGTTTTGTTTCTGTTGGCTACACAGGTATGATTAAGAAGTCAAATATATCCACTGAATCTTTCAGAGAAATACTATACTGTTAGAAATAAAAATAGGGCATCATCACTGAAAGCTTTTTGTTTGTTTTCTACTGATGCTTCAGAAATAATAAAAGCTCTTCAGTGTCTATACTATGCCAGGTACCAGATGAGATACTCTGGTGTGATCTCTTTTAGGCTTCACAGCCCTCTGTGATGAATAGTACTTCTATACTTCTAGAGTATAGGTTAATACTATCTCTACTTCACAAAAAGGAAACTGAGGCTCATTAGGGTTAAGAAGTATGCCAAGTCATGCCCTTGGAAAGTCACAACACCCAGCTTCAAACATTCACAACCAACGAGGGCAGTCTTCAAACATTTACACTCACCCATACCCAGGAGACTCGGCTGGAAAGAATGCCATACTCAGAAGTGTGGCCTGACATCGCCTGTATTTCACACACACCAGCCTGGCCAATGACAAACTCTGATGTCTCTTTCGATGCAAAGGCCAATTCTGTTGTCTGTGCCTTTGGAAGGTCTAAAAGCACAGCAATCCGGGCAGGCTGCAGATGACTTCTCCCGTGGTAGCTTCAACAGCAACCAGCAGCTAGAGGCCCCGCCCTAGGCAGCTTGGGCTAAGGCTCTGGGGAACGCTGTGAGAAAGATGTAGTCACTTGGAAACCTGCCCAGGAAGTGGCCTTGCATTTTTTAGTCAGCCTCTTAAAATGAAAACGTCACTCTCTTCAGATAGATGAAGACAAAGCAAGCGGTGTTTTTGTAAACAAGGCAAATGCAATCCAGAGTTGCCCATTTGTAGTCTTTGAACTGTGCCATAAATACAGTCACCAATACTTCATCTTTATGATTGGTAAAGCTAAAGCTGATTAGTCACTGTAAACGTTATTCACAGCACTACATGAATTGTTTTTTAGAGATGGAGACAGTTTAAGATATGTTCCTTAACATAGGGACACTAGACTGAAGAATGATCCATACATTTGGACAGGGGCTGTGACTCACTTCTGCCATTTATTTATCCATTCGCTCACTCATTCAAATATGTTGCAGGCACTACGTTGGAATCTGGGGATAGAAGCAGGGATAAGACCAATAATCTCTGCCCTTGGGGAGCCCCCATTCTCTGCACTGACGAGAACCGAGCCCTCCCCATCCCCTTCCCTCTCCTCATTGCAGTCCCTTCCACCCTAGAAGCTCAATGTTGTCTGGAGACCTCCCAGTTATGAGATTTTCTTAGCCCTCGCCTTCTCCTTCAGGGCTTTGGAAGCAAACCAAGACTTGGGACAAGGATTTAGGTTCATTATTGGTTCTTTTTCAGATACATTATGGTGACCTTGTAGGCTATGGTAAACCACAGTGGCATTTGTAATGTGGCAAAGAGGCGCAGTGACAAGAACAGAAACTGTAGCCACAAAACCGGGGTTCAGATCCCCTCTCCAGCACTAACTGGCCATGTATTTGAATTTGGCTCTTCTGGTTGAAAGGAACTGACATTCACTAACGTTAGCTCAAAGGATGGAGGATTTCTTTTAAGACTACCCTGGAACAGAAACTGTGGAAAAGGAAGAAAGGGGCAGAACATGGCTCCAGAGTGTCAGAGTGCTCTGCACCAACTTGGCTGCTCTGTACACATGATCCTTTCTGTCCCACCCCATTGACTGTATTTCCTTCCACTACATTAAAGCCACTGCCTGTCTTCCACTGCTCCACAGCTTCAGCTCTGCTATGGCCAGCCCATCATGGCCTCCTCAGTGTCCCTTTACAACACTCCTTTGACAACTTTCCATTGTGCCCTTCAGCCCTAGCTCCTTCTCCTGCCAACTTATTGCCTCTTTCCATGTTTCCCAATTCAAATTCCTAAGGAAGAATCTGACTGGCCAAGTTCATCTTTTCAAATCAGGCCACAACCAGGATTGATTGGCATTGGGTCAGGCAACCAGCCTGGGGCCCAACAGATGTAGTAAGGAAAGTCATGAGTGGCCCACAACTACCACTTCAGGAGAAGCTATACTTCAGCGAGAAATACTTTTGACTGTGTGGGCTTAAAAGTAAGTTCCTTAACTTATTTGAACCTCCGTTTCATCTGTAAACGGGCTATTCATCTTGCAAGGCTGTCGTGAAAAGCAGAGATAATATGTGCAACATACCTGGTACTCAATAAACTGTTGTTGTTATTACTGTTATTATTATCACCATTATACATAATAGGAATAATAATGGATAACATAGTTACCCATAGAAACAAGCAAATTGACTTGTTTTATTTTTTATTTATTTTTTTGAGACAGAGTCTCACTTGTTTCCCAGGTTGGAGGCCAATGGTGCGATCTCGGCTCACTGCAACCTCCATCTCCTGGGTTCAAGCAATTCTCCTGCCTCAGCCTCCCACGTAGCTGGGACTACAGACACACACCACCATGCCTGGCTACAAATTGACTTATGAATGGACTTCTAGCACACAATTCAAATGGGTAAATGGATTGGCAAGCAGAATTAGCTTATATTAATGATTCATTACTTTTTAATATATGTGGGCAATGAACTTTTTCACATGACCTAAAATAAATTACTATTTGGAGATCTTTTATGTGCTAGTCACAAAGTTTATTAAAGAGGAAATAAGATGTTGGCATTTTCTAAGAACAGTGTATTCCTGAGGGTGTGAAATCTGGTAATTAAAACAGAGATAGGGAAAGTTGTAAAGCAACAATAGTTACTCAAAGGGGAAGAAAAGGTTTCTATGCACTGTGCATTTTGTTCTTAATTATTATGGCCTAAAAGTAGGGAAGAAGAAGGAGAACCAAAGAGATGGAAGGCAAAGAGGATTCCTAAGTGTGTGAATGTGCTTGGGTTTGCATGTGTGCACAGGTGACTATCTTTAACAGCAGTTGATATGGAGAAGGGCTATTTCTTGTTATGTACAATGCAATGTGCTCAGAAGAAGAATTACATAAAAATAAATGAGCCACCGCCTTGCTCTCCAGAGCATTGCTTTCTAAAGCACAGCAGGATACTTGTTGAGTTGATCAAGTTCTACATTAAGGAAGACTTTAGTTAAGGCCCAGCTACTACCAACCAGCCCTGTGACCTGAGACAATATTTTTTCAGTCCAAAAACCTCAGATTACAGTTAAGGGAAAAAAACCCTCCTTCTCTGAGCCAGAACAAATCATTGCTTTATAAAAACTTCTCTGCTCCTTAGATTCTGCCTCTTCCATATACTAGAGGCAGATCAACTTCAGGACAATGTGAGTAAGATAGAGGCTTCTGGGAGGGGCAGGGACTGAGCTAACTTCACCATTTGCCAAAGCTGAGAGGCTTCCAGGGATCCTCTGGTCTAGACCCTACATGAAACATAACATAAGAGCTAAATCTTTGAGTACCTACTTAGTGCCATGTATCCATCGATATGCTAACCACTTTAAATGTATTTGCTCACTTAATTTCACTGAACTGTATTGCACCTGTCTTCAAGGTGACACCAAGTGACAGCAAGAAGCAACAGCAGTGGTAGATCCCTCAAACTCAGTTACCTTTTTGGCTCCCTGTGAGCTAAGGAAACCCTTAGGATTTTTAGGCAATAGGGATGGAGAAACCTCAAAAAGGAGATACATGATTTTCTGATAGAGAAGGTTGGGGACTCGAACAACTAACTGAAGAAATAAAAGCGTGTAACCATATTTTTGCCCAGACTTAGTGAAGCAGGTCAAATGACTTACTTGTCCTTATTTGCAAGCCTCAGGTTAGACCACATTTTGTAGTGTTTATTAGCACATGATATATGCTTAATATGATGCTAGGTGTTTGGAGGGCAGAGAAATGGAGGAGAGAGTTAAGAAAGGTAGGAACAGAATTGGCTTTGTGGTAGCAATCTTCCAAAGTGAAGAAGAATGACCCTTTTAGGATGGGAGAAGGTATTAGTTTGAAAAGGCATGTTCAGTTTTAAATAATTTCATATTTGGGGAACAATACTACTCTTTTGAGCATGTAAAGCATGGAAACTAAGCTTCTGAATTGGTGAAGATCATCAGAAGATAGACTATGCCCTTCCTGAGAGGCCTATTCCAAATGTGGGGTTTGGTTGGCACATGAGATTTTTATGTTTAGCAGAAGATGGCAAGAATCATAAAGGGTTAAGAAGCCGTGGCCCAGTGCCCTGGACCTCACATATGCAAGTGCCTTGAGAGAACACAGACTTGGAGCTAGGTTGCAATAAAACTTCTTTCTACCTAATTAAAGATTTCAGAATACTCAGTCATTACAAGGTGAGTCTGTTACCTATTTGTCACACAAGTTCTGGTTATATAAACTAAACTATACCATAGAATCATGCCAAAGCCACATTTCATCAGGCTTTTAAAGGAGAAGACATTATATGTTGGGCATTTCATGTATAGAATCTCTTCAGTTGGACATTGTCAAATATTTACTTAAAACAAAGGCTTTTAGGTACTGGATAATGGACAATGCAAATATTACTTAAGCGCAAAAAAATGGTTGCTAGAACCTGCACTTATGCACTGTACATCACTGACAACTGATCAGACAACAAGCGAATCAACCAACCAGAACTTAGCACAGTACTGCTGGTGGTGATAGGCCAACACCCACGTTGCTTGTTTAAGCTAAGCTATTCTTAACTCCAGTGGGGCAATCCAGTCAGACAGGCCTGAGTTCAAATCCTACCTCCATTATTTAATATCCCTTTCCTATTTTTACATTTGATTTTTAGAAAATTGCTGGTTCTTAACCTGTCAAAAAGGAGGATTAGCTGTTGTGAGGATTAACTAAAAGAATGTGTGGGTGATAAATATCTTCTCTTTTGCCTCTCCAGAATCCACTCTCTTTCTACCCTTCTCTATGCTTTTCCTCTACTTGCGTCTGTATGGATTCCCCAGTGGACTGCGCCAATGGGATCTCTGCCTCCTGCTTCCAGTTGGGTTGGGAAGCATGGGAAACAGTGAAGGGCAGGACAAGAGTGAGCTCAGGGTATCTGTCTCCCTGGCTTCCTCTCTGCTAGGAAGCCGTGTGTTGGCTTTGTCTGAGGAGGCCCTCTTTATAGAGCTGTCTGTGTGAGGTTGTGGTAACCACATTCACCTCTTGCCCCTTCCAGCCTGGAGGATGGCAACCCTCTATTGTTTCTAGGCCAAGGATACTATACTATTCCTTGAGGTTTCCTTAAACCCTGCCCATACCTTTATAACTACTCCCTTTATTAAACTCTTTAAATTTCACCTTTAGACTGAGCCATCTGTGTCTTGACAGAGCCTTGGTTTATACAGTATCTATAACAGTTTATCAGGCTCAAACATTAGCTAGAAAATGCTGATGAGGTGTTAGAAGCACAGAGATCAATTGAAAAGTGAATTGCCCAGAGTTACTACAGTTATAACCATCTCAAGAAATGTCTCTAGTAGAAAAGACTTATACAAACACAGAACATTTTAATCAGGATATGTAAAAAAAAGATAAGAACAGGACTTCAGAAAGAATCAACTTCCAGGTAGGCCTTTTCCCATGAAACTCAACAGCTTTAGAACCACAAATTCAGAGGCCAGGCATGGTAGCTCACGCCTGTAATCCAGCACTTTGGGAGGCCAAGGCAGGCATATCACAAGGTCAGGAGATCGAGGTCTGTCCAACACAGTGAAACCCGTCTCTACTAAAAATACAAAAATTAGCTGGGTGTAGTGGCGGGCACCTGTAGTCCCAGCTACTCAGAAGGCTGAAGCAGGAGAATGCCTGAACCTGGGAGGTGGAGGTTGCAGTGAGCTGAGATGGTGCCACTGCACTCCAGCCTGGGCAACAGAGCAAGACTCCATCTCAAAAAAAAAATTCAGAATTACAAAAAGACATCACAAAATGTCATCCAGCAGCCTCATACTGTTAGGTTTATATTTACTGGTTTCTGAACACATTTTTAAAGCCTTATTTATTGTGGAATCAGAATATCTTGGTCTTTTGAAGACAGAGAGGACAGAAAAAAACAGATAATATAGTTGACTATGAGCCCAACACACACGAATCACTGGATTCTTAGACTGTGTAACTGATTATGTAGACTCTTAAATCAGGCAGCTGGTGCAAAGTCTTCACCAATAAATATAACTGAAGAGAAGAAAAAAGAGGCCCAGGATGTGGTTCAGCACCAATAAATATCCATTTTTCATTTAGTATATGTTATAAGTAACAGGCACCATTGAAAACAGCAAGACAGTTAAATATGTGCTGAAAGGGAATGATATCTAAGACATTTTGTTGAATGCATAAAGCAAGTCACAAAGCAGTGTGTATAATATGTATGTACATGCTATCTAGTATATCGCTTTTAGTAAAAAGAGAGAAATAAAAGAGAGAGAGGCAATTGTGTAGAAATAGTTTGGGGCCAGGCAAGGTGGCTCATGCCTGTAATCCCAGCACTTTGGGAGACCGAGGTGCGTGGATCGCCTAAGGTCAGTAGTTCGAGACCAGCCTGGCCAACATGGTGAAACCCCATCTCTACTAAAAATACAAAAATTAGCCTGGTCTGGTGGCACCTATAATCCCAGCTACTCAGGAGGCTGAGGAAGGGGAATCACTTGAACCCAGGAGGCGGAGGTTGCAGTGAGATGAAATCACACCACTGCACTCCAGCCTGGGTGACAAGAGTGAAACTCTGTCTCAAAAAAGAAAAAAAAAAAGAAATAGTTTAGAACTGTGCTAATACAGTAGCCATTAGTCACCTGTGGCTATTTAAATTCAAATTATAATTAATTAAACTTGAATAAAATTAAAAGCAGTTTGTCGTTCACATTAGCCACATTTCAGGTGCTCAATAACCCATGTGACTACTCGGTACTATATTGGGCAGTGCAGATTATAGAACATTTCTATCATTACAGAAAGTTCTACTGGACAGCACTGGCCTGGAATGATACACATTGAATTGTTAATTGAGGTTACTTTTGGGAAGAAGATAATATTCTGGGAGAAGAGATGAAGGGATTTCATTGTTTATTCCATATATGTCTGTCATTTTGTTTTATTTTTAAAATGAGAATGCATTCATGCGATGTTCATAATGCAAAAAAAAAATTAAAGAAATATCTTCTCTCCGTTGAATTCAGAGATGCAGAAAATTTAATAAAGGCTCAGGTGTCCCAAATGTGGCAGGGGTGGGGGAGGGTGGTCTCTATTAAGAAAAGAGTATTTTAAAAAATAAAAACTATTATCCAAAAATTAACTGTTAAATGATATGCTTCCCAGGTATATGGAATATTTAAAACTCATTTGAGCTTTTAAACATTTTTAAATTACTTTCTTGTTTGAAATGGAGTTTCGCTCTTTGTTGCCACTCAGACTGGAGTGCAGTGGCATGATCTTGGCTCACTGCAACCTCAGCCTCCTGGGTTCAAGTGATTCTCCTTCCTCAGCCTCCTGAGTAGCTGGGATTACAGGTGCCTGCCACCATGTCCAGCTAATTTTTATATTTTTAGTAGAAATGGGTTCCACTGCGCCAGCCCCCCCCGTTTTTGTTTTTGTTTTTTTTTTTTTTGAGATGAAGTCTCGCTCTGTGGCCCAGGCTAGAGTGCAGTGGTGTCATTTTGTATCAGTGCAACCTCCACCTCCCAGGGGTTCAAGTGATTCTCCTGCCTCAGCCTCCCAAGTAGCTGGGAATATAGGTGCCCACCACCACGTCCAGCTAATTTTTTGTATTTTTAGTAGAGACAGGGTTTCACCTTGATAGCCGGGATGGTCTCGATCTCCTAACGTTGTGATCCACCTACCTCAGCCTCCCAAAGTGCTGGGATTATAGGCATGAGCCACCGCACCCGGCCAATTACTTTCATAGTATCTACCCATAATTCCTTTTCCAACATCTGACAAACACTGTTTGAATCCTTCCTGTGTGCCAGGCATTGTTCTGGCTTCTGAGGATACATCAAGGGAACAAAACAAAACAAAAAATTTTGCCCTCATAACACTTAAAGATAATAAACAAGCAACAACAAAGAACATAAAATAGTAGTGTTTTAGTTAAAGGGAGATTAAGTGCTATAGAAAAAAATAAGGCAAGGAAAGGGAATAGGGAGTGTTGGGGGTATAGCTGTAAATACGATAGTCAGAGAAGTTGATGCATGTGTCAGTGTATAAAGGATCAAGTAAGCCACGTGGAGAAAGAGCATTCCAGCCAGAGAAAACAGCTAGGGCAAAGGCCATGAGACAGGAACATGCCTGGCTTCTTCCAGGAATAACTAGAAGGACAGTATGCTTGGAGGAAGTAAGCAAAAAAGAAAAGATATAGTCAGAGGTAAGGCAGGAAGAAAGGAGATGGGAGGCACCCAGTCGCGTGAGCGTTTTAGGATGCTGTAAAGACTGGCTTTCACTCTAGGGGGATCAGGGTCATCAGAGCGTTGTTTCGTTTTGTTTTGTTTTTGAGGTGGAGTCTCACTCTGTTACCCAGGCTGGAGTGCAGTGGCACAGTCTTGGCTCACTACAACCTCCGCCTCCCAGGTTCAAGTGATTCTCCTGACCCAGCCTCCCAACTAACTGGGACTACAGGCATGCACTATCATACCCGGCTAATTTTTATATTTTTAGTAGAGACAGGGTTTCGCCATGCTGACCCTGACCTCAGGTGATCCACCCACCCCGGCTTCCCAAAGTGCTGGGCATCAAAGCGTTTTGAACAAGGCATGACAATGATCTGGCTTAGCTTTAACAGGACCACCTGGCTAACGTGTTGAGAATAAACTGTAAGAGGTCAAAGGTAAAAACAAGAAAGCCACTGAGGGGTCTGGTATAATAATCAGGCAAAAGAAAACAGAGGCAGGGGTCAGGGTGAAAGCAGTGGAGGTGGTAAGAAGTGGTGAGATTCTGGACAGATTTTTGGATATATAAAACCTGAAACAGATTGGATGTAGGGTGTGAAAGAATGAGAGGAGTCAGGATAATTCCAGAGTTACTGGCCTGAAGACCTGGAAAGATGGCATTGCCATTTTCTAGGAGAGGAAAAACACTGGAAAAGTAGGTCTGGGGGTGGGAGGAACGACAAGGATGGGGAAGTAACAATTCCATTCTCACAGATTCTGTTTACCACACCTATGAGATCTCCAAGTGGAGATGTCAGGTAGACAGTTGGATGTACAAGTCTAGTGTGAAGAAAGGACTAAGCTAGAGCTGGAGGTTTAGAAACTGACAGAGTATATGATATATAAAGTTATTAGACTAGATTCACTCATTCAGCTAAGGGCATGGATGCAGGTAGAAGAGAGGTCCAGGTCATCAGATGAGGAAACATTGTGTATTTCACCTCAGTCTCTCCCTGCTATTAGGGAACCTCTAAGAAAGCAAGGACTTGGTCTGTCTACTCATTGCTGTATCCTTATTCTCCAGGGCAGTACCTGGCATACAGAAGGTCTCTAAATATTTGTTGAATGGAGGAATTTAAAGTCACAGGAGAGAGAATGATTATTGATAAAGACAAATACAGGATTTAAACTCAATAAAATAAATATGTTTGTCCATCTTTCATAGCTTTTTCATATCATCATAATATATATTATAGAAAATTTAGGAAAGTTAAGAGAGGAAAACAAAAGTCACCAATAATTTTTCCTACTTCCCAGAGACAACCATAGTTAACTTTTTCGATATTTCATTTCAGGCTTTCTGGTATGTCACATATACATATTAACTTTAGAATCTTGTTGGATAGACAGTTTTTTTTCACTCCATATATTATGATTATCTTATCATGTTAATTAGTTTTCAACCTCACTAATTTTGATAGCTATAAAACATTTCACTGAAAAAGAACCTTAATTTAAATACTTCTCTATCATTGAATATTAAATGATTTATATTTTACTAATATAAATAACATTCTAAACATAATTCTGAACCTCTGATAATTTCCTTATGATAGATGCCTAGAAACTGAATTATTTAGATCAGGGGTATGAACATTTTAAAGATAAATATTTGAAGAACATTTCAACTTGTATTGGTAAATTACCTCCTACAAAAGCTGTATCATTTTTACTCACATTACAATGTATGAAAGCACCTATCTTGCTGCCATCTCACTGGCATTGAGTATTATCTTTGTCAATTTTATAGACCAAAAAACAGTATCATGCTGCTTCGATTTGCATTATTTTGATTACAAAAAGATTGAACATTTTTCAAATGTTTATTAGCCATTTGTATTTTCCTCAGAGAATAATCTGTCCTTTGCCCATTTTTCTACTGTTGAGAATAAGTATTTTGAAGTTGGTTAAAAGCAAAACAAAAGCACAGTTTAAAAATTATCTTAAATATCTTTTAAAAACATATTTTCCAGGCTGGGCGCAGTAGCTCACGCTTGTAATCCCAGCTCATTGGGAGGCAGAGGCATGCAGATCACCTGAGTTCAGGAGTTTGAGAGCAGCCTGGGCAACATGGCAAAACCCACCAAATACAAAAAATTAGCCTGACATGGTGGAGCACACCTGTAGTCCCAGCTGCTCTGGAGGCTGAGGTGGGAGGATCGCTTGGTCCTGGGAGGACAAGGCTGCAGTGAGCTGTGATTGCATGCCACTGCACTCCAGCCTGGGTGACAGAGTGAGACGCTGTCTCAAAAAATAAACAAAAAACAAAACACACATTTTCAGACTTTATTTAGAGTTCCCACATAATAAGTTCATTTTTTAAACCAGTAAACCAGTGCCTGAACACTTGTATCTAGGTCAGCCTAGTACATACTGCCCTTCTGGTGATCAGAGATCAGAATATTTGTTATGCCCTAGGGATACAGGCCTCCTTAAAACACTGACCACTCATAAAACATAACTCCATCTCATATGGCCACTTTCCAACCTCACAGCAGTGAGTGAATTTCAAATAGCAAGAAGATTCATAGTACTATAAGTAAAACCACATTTCATTGATTCTAAAATGTACATTTCTCCCCACATTTTAACATCTCTGAGAGTAGGAGGGATCTTACAAAAGATATTATCTTAAAATCAGTGTTGGCCATTTTTTTTGCATTGTAACACTTTTGAAATGGAGTGCAACTTACAATGAATAGCCTCTTAGACTCATGAAATGCATAGATGCTATTAACAATAGAAAACAATCTTTACCTCAAGATAAAAATTCCACACTCTAAATAATTTTTTTCTTAGGCAGTTGAACTTAAGGAGTTTATAGTGACATCAATAACAATTTTATATCATATTCATATCCCACCTCCTTCCTCAAAGGACTTGAGGTGATTTAAAAAATAAAATTTGAAAGTCTAAAATAATAGCTGCAAGATCTGGGGTGAGGAGGAGAAATATATTTGTTTTTTTCAAGGTTGGGGTGAAATGAGCCCCAAAGAAATGCATATCACAGTCCTCTATATTTCAAAAAGGTAAGACTTAAAGCCATTTTGTAATGGCTTTACGCTCCCGGCAGAGTCACAGCAAAGAGGCATACAAAATTAATATTGTCCTTAAGCACAAAGCAAAATAGCTATTGAGGAAAAGCATAGCATTTTCCTGATGCTGAGTTGTGAGAGAAATTCCTCCCGTGGTGCCACCTTAAAGGCCATGCTGGCTAGAGTGGATCGGCAACCAACAGAATGGGAAAAAATTTTTGCAGTGTACCCATCTGACAAAGGGCTGATATCCAGAATTTACAAAGAACTCAAACAGATTTACAGGAAAAAAACAAACAAGCCCATTCAAAAGTGGGCAAAGGATATGAACAGATACTTTACGAAAGAAGACATATATGACGCCAACAATCATATGAAAAAATGCTCATCGTCACTGATCATCAGAGAGATGCAAATCAAAACCACGTTGAGATACCATCTCACGCCAGTTAGAATGGCGATCATTAAAAAATCTGGAGACAACAGATGCTGGAGAGGATTTGGAGAAAAAGGAACACTTTTACACTGTTTGTGGGAGTGTAAATTAGTTCAACCATTGTGGAAGACAGTGTGGCGATTCCTCAAGGCCTTAGAAATAGAAATTCCATTTGACCCAGCAATCCCATTACTGGGTATATATCCAAAAGACTATAAATCCTTCTACTATAAGGACACATGTACACGAATGTTCATTGCAGCACTGTTTACAATAGCAAGGACCTGGAATCAACCCAAATGCCCATTGATAATAGACTGGATTGGAAAAATGTGGCACATATACACCATGGAATATTATGCAGCAATCAGAAATGATGAGTTTGTGTCGTTTGTAGGGACATGGATGAATCTGGAGAACATCATCCTCAGCAAACTGACACAAGAACAGAAAATGAAACACCGCATATTCTCACTCATAGGTGGGTGATGAAAAATGAGAACACATGGACACTGAAAGGGGAGTACTAAACACTGGGGTCTATTGGGGGGAAAAGGGGAGGGCAAGTGGGAGGGGGAGGTGGGGAGGGATAGCCTGGGGAGAAATGCCAAATGTGGGTGAAGGGGAGAAGAAAAGAAAGCACACTGCCATGTGTGTACCTACGCAACTGTCTTGCATGCTCTGCTCATGTACCCCAAAACCTATAATCCAATAAAAAATTAAAAAAAAAAAAAAAAAAAAAAAAGGCCATGCTGGGTGATGCTGTAGTGACATTGGTACTGACACACTCAACAACAGCCTCCTGGTAGAGACAGTCTTGTTTTTTCATGTTTGTCTCCATAGTGCCTTCCATGCAAGGCAGAGACCCAGCACCAAAAAGCAGTTCTGAAAAGGATTTCCTTCAAGGGGCCAAATGAACGTGCAGTCTGAAAATACAGTTCTTTCTCCCTGCTGGCTGGATCCAAGGGTAAGATTTAGAATACCTAGACCAGTGTTTTCTAATGTGGGATGGTCAAGACAATCCATTAGACAGCAACACTTGTGTTTACACTGCAGATCCTCCAATAACGTCATTTTGTTCAATGTCCTTTCATTATAACGTTGATGAGAAAAAAAAATATTTTGGTTCTGGGTCAGGGCCATTGTCCATGTGGGATTTTCACATTCTTCCCATGTCTGTGTGGGTTTTTCTCTGGGTACTCTGTTTTCCTCCCACATCCCAAAGATGTACACATCAGGTTCATTAGTGTCTTTAAGTTGTCCTAGTGTGGGCTGGGCACAGTGTCTCATGCCTCTAATTCTAGCACTTTGGGAGGCCGAGGCAGGTGAATCACCTGAGGTCAGGAGTTTGAGACCAGCCTGGCCAACATGGTGAAACTCTGTCTCTACTAAAAATACAAAAATTAGCTGGGCATGGTGGCACACACCTGTAATCCCAGCTATTCAGGAGGCCGAGTCAGGAGGATTGCCTGAACCCGGGAAGGGGAGGTTGCAGTGAGCTGGGATTGCACCACTCTAGCCTGGGCAACAGAGCAAGACTCAGTCTCAAAAAAAAAATTGTCCTAGTGTTGTAAGTGTGGTATATTTGTGAGTGTGCCCTGTGATGGGATGGTGTCCTCTCCAGGTCTGGTTCCAACCAGGTGCCCTGAGGTGCCAGAATAGGCCCCAGTCACCCACTACCTGAACTGGAATAAGCTGGTAAATAATTATCTTGTTTTTATTAGTCTTTTTAAAATGTATATATAGCTCACATGTATTTCAATGTTGAATGATACTAGGAGTGTTTTGGTCTTTATTTAGAAGTGTGGTGGTGTTGAAGTGGCTTCTTTCTCAGTATAGTTATTGATTTGTGGTGACATGCCTGAAGAGGCCAACACTGTTTCTGCTCCAAAGAAGGATGCCAAGAAGGTGGTGTGACCAAGAGCCAGAAGAAGGAAGGCAAGAATCATAAGTATAGCCACAAGGAAAGCTACTCTATATACATTTACAAGGTACTGAAGCAGGTCCATCCCAACTCTGGCATCTCATTGAAAGCCATAAGGATCATGAACTCATTTGTCAATATCTTCAGGTACATCATTCCTGACGCATTACAAGTACTCAACAACCACCTCCAAGGAGATCCATACAGCTGTGCCTGCTGCCTAGGGAGGATGGCCAAGCACACTGTGTCTGAGAACACGAAGGCTCTCACCAAGTATACCAGCTCCAAGTGAATGACTTCTACTTTCAAAAACCAAAGGCTCTTTTCAGAGCCACTTAAGCCAGGTACAGAAAGACAAATATTGCATGTTCTCACTCACATGTGGGAGCTAAACAAGTTGATCTTATGGAGGTAGAGAGTGGAATGATAGATACCACTGTCATTGAGATAGTGGCTGGGAAGGGTGTGTGGTGAGCGGGCTGGGGATGAAGAGAGGTTGGTTACTGGGTACAAACATACAGTTGATTGGAAGGAATAAGTTCTAACATTTGATAGCAGAGTAGGGTGATTATAGTTAACAACAATGTATTATATATTTCAAAATAGCTTGAAAAGTGGCCAGGCCCGGTGGCTCACAATTGTAATCCCACCACCTTGGGAAGCCGAGGTGGGGTGGATCACCTGAGGTCAGGAGTTCGAGACTAGCCTGCCCAACATGGTGAAATCCTGTATCTACTAAAAATACAAAAATTAGCCTAGTGTGGTGCCACACGCCTGTAATCCCAGCTACTCGGGGGTCTGAGGCAAGAGAATCGCTTGAACCTGCGAGGTGTAGGTTGCATTGAGCCGAGATCATTTCACTGCACTCCAGCCTGGGCCACAGGGTAAGACTTCATCTCAAAAAAAAAGTTAGAAAAGAAGATTGGAAATGTTCTCAATAAATAGACATGATAAATACTGAAGGTGGTGGACACCCTAAGTTGATCATTACACATTCTATGTATGCATGTAACAAAATTTCACATGTACCCCAAAAGTATGTACAAATATAATGTAATAAGGCCGGGTGCGGTGGTTCACACCTGTAAGCCCAGCACTTTGGGAGGCTGAGGCAGGTGGATCACTTGAGATCAGGAGTTTGAGACCTGCCTGGCCAACATGGTGAACCCCATCTCTACTGAAAAATACAAAAATTAGCTAGGCATGGTGGCATGTGCCCGTAGGCCCAGCTACTCTGGAGGCTGAGGTGAGAGAATCGCTTGAACCCAGGAGGTGGAGATTGCACTGAGCCGAGATCATACCATTGCACTCCAGCCTGGGCAACAGAGCGAGACTTCATCTCAAAAACAAACAAATATAATGTAATCAATAAAATATTTTTAAAAGAAGTTTGGTGACTTTTTGTGGCCAGAAATATGCCATAGGAACTTAACTCTTATTTATATAAATTAGCCTCTGGTAAAACCGGTTTCATTCTACATCATTTTGCTTAGAGTTACAGTTTCCAAGATCCTCTTGATAATGTATATGTATTTATTTTTCATGTCAAAAAATAAGAAAAAAAAAGCTTCGCAAAAACTAAGAAAAATATCTATTTTTGTTTGTTTAGAGACAGGATCTTACTCTGTCACCCAAGTTGGAGTACAGTGGCACAATCACCACTCACTGTGGCCTCTAACTCCTAAACACAAGCAATCCTCCTGCATCAGCCTCCTAGGACTACAGGCCCATACCACCATCCTCATCTAATTTAAAAAATAATTTTGTAGAGATAGTATCTTACTATGTTGCCCAGGATGGTCTGGAACTCTAGACTCAAGCAATGCTTCCACCTCAGCATCCCAGTGTTAGGATTATAGGCATGAGCCATGACACCTGGCCTTCTAATTCTAAGATATGGATTTACACTGGTGCCCCATCTCTGTCAACATCAAATACATGAGGTATCCTAAAGGGAACGTGAAAGTTGGGTGGCTTGCATCGCCTGGCATTTTTTCATTTGCTTTCAGCTTAATGCAATATACTGCAGTTCACCTGAGCCTAGATAAAGGTATTTGTGGATTACATTATCTAGTTTTAACTAAATCAATGCACATAAGATCAGCAGGTAGCTTAAAACATTTCCTGCAATGAAATGGGAAAGCAAAGATAATGCAAGCACAAGTGAACAACAAGAAAATGGCAGAGCTGACCCTTCTACTCCCTGTATAAGTTCTGCAGCCGCCACATTATCAGGTACGCACATCAATAACCCAATGTGATCTGACAAGAAGATAGCTGAATTGAAAATTATCGCACAGAAGACTATTAGAAATATCTGCCACCATTAGCATTAAACCTCACCTTGAGATATTAGCTAATGATGGTATGAAGTTACTGTAATTAACATATTTTAAAATGAAGCATCCAGAACACGAAGACAAACCGCTATGATTTTTTTCATGTTTAATGTTTTAATGTTTCGAGTCATGTGATACTCCATCCAGTATGTCACAAAATACTGTTACATGAAAAGGTAAATGTTTAGAAGGCTTTTTGAGTTTCCATAATTCAACAGAGAAAAAACAAAAGCCTCATACCTCTGCAAAATCATCTGTTCTTCATGCCACAGTAAAACTAGCTGCTCTAATGTGTAGAGAAAAAAAACTGATGTCAAACTAAAATGCATTCCTTTGTCAGCAAATATATTTAGAAGACATATAGAAAACATTGTTGAAGATTGGAAGAAACAAGCATTAGAACAAATTATGCAGTGTGGGAGGTTTGCAATACACTTGGATAGAAGTACAGATATTTCTAACATGTCTCAGCTTGAGGTATTTGCTAGATTTTATTTCAATAATAAAACCTCTTTTTTTCTGAGTCACTAAAGGAAAGATGTTCCAAAGATGATATTTTCTGCAAAGGAGATGATTTCTTTGACAAAAACAATATTTTACAAGAAAACTATAATGACCAGTAAGGTGACTGCTTTGCCCTTGGATCTCTGATCTCCCACCTATTTGAAAAGTACCTGTCTGTCTTCTTCTCCTCTTTGTCTATTGGGTCTCTAAATGTTGTTCCTTGGGGTTCCATCCTGGAAGGCTGTGAGGTAAAGTAGATTAATGTAACCAGATTTACTGTAGCAATAGGCAGATAAAGTGGGGGATTCTAACAGCTTTAATTACAGCTCTTCTATTTCCACCGCCCCCCCCTGCCCCACATCCTAATGCAAAGGCTCTGGGGTCAGCTATTTTCTAGAATTCACCCTGTAGCAGGATTATTTGAGGTATTCTTGCTACCTAACCAATGCCATTTCCTTCTTCCATTTCCATCCGTTTCCTCCTCAGTCTACAACCTATCCAACTGTGAGGCCAGGCATAGTTACACAATTGGGGACCATGGATTTTAATTCACACAATACCTGACTAGGGCTGGACTGGTCCTAGAAATAAGGTGTTTCATTCAAGGGCTCACCTAGGCTGTCTTTGGGGCTGGATATACTGGCCCCTGGAAGGGCTGAGCACTTTGAAGCTCTGTTAGCAGCCAAGAGCTACAGTTGTAAGTAGGATCTGATGCCATTCCTTTGAGTGTTATCTATTAGATCACCAGAATTATTTGGAAATGGGAAATATGTTATAGAGTGTTCTCTTTCTTCATTATTGTGAATAATAATATCTTTAAACTTTGTACTAAAGAATATTATACATATAGAAAAGTATACATATCAGCCGGGCAAGGTGGCTCATACCTGCAATCCCAGCACTTTGGGAGGCCGAGGCAGGTGTATCACCTGAGGTCAGGACTTTGAGACTAGCCTTGGCAACATGATGAAACCCAGTCTCTACTAAAAATACGAAAATTAGCTGGGTATGGTGGCAGACGCCTGTAATCCCAGCTACTCAGGAGGCTGAGGTAGGAGAATCGCTCAAATCTGGGAGGCAGAAGTTGCAGTGAGCCAAGATCACACCACTTCGCTCCAGTTTGGGTAATAGAGCAAGACTCTGTCTCAAAAAAAAAAGTACACATATCCTAAGTGTGGCTCAGTGGACTTTCATAAGCTGAGTACGCACAGCACACACATCAAGTAACCTAATACTTTCAGCATTCATCCCATGCTCCTGTCACTGTGCTGATTCCTTTTTTTTTTTTTTTGAGACAGAGTTTCGCTCTTGTTACCCAGGCTGGAGTGCAATGGCGCGATCTAGGCTCACTGCAACCTCCGCCTCCTGGGTTCAAGCAATTCTCCCGCCTCAGCCTCCTGAGTAGCTGGGATTACAGGCACACGCCACCATGCCCAGCTAATTTTTTGTATTTTTAGTAGAGATGGGGTTTCACCATTTGACCAGGATGGTCTCGATCTCTTGACCTCGTGATCCACCCACCTCGGCCTCCCAAAGTGCTACGATTACAGGCTTGAGCCACCGTGCCTGGCCACTGTGCTGATTTCTAACATCAATGGTGAGTTTTGCCCATTTTGCTTTATATTTTATGAAATGAAATCATGTGGTACCTATTATTTTGTATCTGGCTTCTTTCATTTAATGTTACATTTGTGAGATTCATCCATATTCCTGCATGTGGTTGTAGATTCTTCAACCTCACAGCTCTCCAGTATTAAATTGTATGAATGTACTACAATTTCTTTATCCATTCTGCTTCTGCTGGGCATTTGAGTAGTTTCCAGTTTGGGGTTATTATGAATAACACTGCTAAGAACATCCTAACACTAGTTTTTTTGGTGGCCATATGTACAAACTTCTTAGGAATGGAACTGCTGGGTCAAAATATTTACTTTGAAGTTCTAGTTTTACTACAAAGAACACAGATATCTGATTTATTTCTACTCCTGTTCCCAAATATAGAAGATACGAGCGGGAGGGCTAAATAAAGCATCTCTCAAAGAGCATCTAAGCACATCTTGCTTACAAATCACCTGGGAGCTTGAGCAGGCATTTCTCTACTCAGTGAGGTTTGAGAACTATGTGTCATGGAAATAGGGGGCTTTAGAAGTCAGACAAACCTAATTTCAACTCCCAGCTTAATCAGTTAATATTTGATCTTTGGGGCCAGGCGCAGTGGCTCACGCCTGTAATCCTAGCACTTTGGGAGGCCGAGGCAGGCGGATCACTTGAGGTCAGGAGTTCAAGACCATCCTGGCCAACATGGTGAAATTCCATCTCTACTAAAAAAAAACACAAAAATTAGCCGGGCGTGGTGCTGGGCGCGTGTAATCTCAGCTACTCTAGAGGCTGAGGCCGGAGAATTGTTTGAACCTGGGCGGCAGAGGTTCCAGTGAGCTAAGATCACGCCACTGCAGTCCAGCCTGGGTGACAGGGCAAGACAATTCTCAGTATATATATGGAGAGAGACAGAGATCTTTGGGAAATTGATTATTTCCTAACTTATTACATGAGGAATAGTAATGCTTATTTCATGGGTCTGCAGTCTGGTTAAATGAGATAATACATATAGAGCATTCAACATGGTGCCCAATACAGTGTGCACTGTGAATGGTTGTTCCATTCCCTGACTTGCCCATGGAGAGAAACGAGTGAGACCACTAGCCTCAAATCCCATATGGAACAATTAACTTATAACTAAACAATGTGGAGGCACAATAGAATTTATTATTATGTGACTGTGCCTACAGTCAATATTAGGCACACTAGAGATGAAACACAGAAGCCTGCATGTACCAGAAATGGGCTTTCAACATCATTTGTTTGGCAATAGGCTGTACACATCACGCGTGATGTTTCTATTCACCTATTATCGTTGTTGTTATTTTTCTTAAATGACAGTTTAAATAACCTTCAGCATCCTTTTATACTGATGTCAGGTTCAGCATGCATGAATTACTGAGTAGAAAACAAAAACACAAAGTCAAAGACTTTGGCGGGAGGGAGGAGATTATATGAAAATGAATTCTGCTCAGTAGGCTAGCCACATGTGGCTCTGCACATTATTACACAGGCGCACACTACCAGGGCTCACTGCTTTATTTTCTAATCACTGTGTTTTCAAGTCTGCCTTCAAGATCGTTGAGTACTAAACTGTCTCTTTATCCCCAAGCAAGGTCAGCTTCCCAGGCTCCCATACAACCTGGTTCACGCTGGGATAAAGAGGAAGGTAGGAATGTTAAAACAATAATGCTATGGTCTGAGGCCAGCAACGGGTAATCAGATCCTAGCAAGGTAGAGGCTGTTACCTGGGAGATTATTGGAAGAAAATAGGCCTGGCTTGCAATGACTTAGTTTGTTTCTACCTTCCTTGCTTTTTTCCTTTTCATTCTTTCCCCCGGTGATCTGATAGAATAACTTTTTTCCTACATTTATTTCCCTAAGGGTCACTAAGAAGCTTTGTGTGGGCACCAACTAAAGATGCAAGAGTTTTGGGACTATGGCCTGACCCGTTGCTGGACTTTAACCCCAAGTAGCAAGTTTAGACGGATAGCATTGGTTAAGAAAGGCCCCTACAGTTTAATGCCATACTGCCATGCCTCAAAGAAGGCCCAATGTTTCAAACTTCTGTATTATGAAATAGATAAATTAGGAGGCTACTGTTCACATTAAGAAGAGATTCAATGCAGGTTTCTCTTAACAATGAAAAGAACATTCCATATATGATTTGGAATGTGTTCAACCTTCCTGAGGAAGCATCTGAAGAATAAATCAGAAGACAATGGAAGTAGTTTGTATAACGTCAACGTCAAATTCCAAAGTGCTTGTAAACATTTGTTATTCATATTTAGCCAATGTGTCTTACCATAAAATCATGCAACCTGTTTTTACCCCAAATGTACAAAAGCAACAGGAGGTGAGGAATGGGGAAGTCCTGACTTTTGATAGAAGCATGAGCTCAAACAGAACATACTGCAGTAGACCAACTTCCAAGGCAATGAAAGCTAGAATCACAGTCTAAGGATCTATCCAACCCATTGTGGCTGACAGAATGCGGTCCAAAGAGGAAAGTGATTTGCTTAAGTGCACACAATAATTCAATGGCAAAACTGACACTGGAACAAGACTGTGGGCTCCAGTAGGTCGAGACCAGGCTTTAGCATATTTGTCTTACCAGCCCCCTGTCCTTTCACTATAGGCTAGTTCAGCTCTGCCTGGCCAGATCTAGATTTGGCTGGATGGGCATTGGTGTGAAGCCCCAAAGGCCACAAGGAAGCAGGTCCATTTGCTCTCATCACCAACCCAGCCTTTCCACTCTCCCTATCCACAGCCTGGAGGACTCAGGAGAGGACATATCCTGGGGCTAGACCCAACTACCCAGGCCCTCCCAGAATTATACTTCTGCACCAGCCAGAAATAAGCCATCATGATTTTGCTTCTACCTTCACAAATAAAAAACAGAGGCTATCAGATAGAGAGGCCTTCAACTTTCAGTACCCTTCCTCTTATAACTTATTCTTACCCAAACCATGCTTGCCAGTTGCCTTACCTCCACAGTGGGAGAGGTGTCTTTTTTTCCTCCCTGAAGCCAATCCTTCCACTTGTGCACTGGAGCCCAACCTGTCCAGCCTAAGAGACATTCCTTTCATCAGTTGTCCCCATCACCTTTACCCTTTTTCTCTCCCATCGGCTCTTTCCCATTTATATTTAGGCACCAGTTGCTACCATCTTAAAAGAATGAGCCAACGAAAAGATTTGACATCTTGGATGGATGAAAGGAAGGAAAAATGGAGGGAAGATGGAAAGAACAAAATAAGGAAGGGGAAAAGCTAGTCTCTAGTAACCCTAAACCCTGATTTATCTACCTCTGGGTACTATACATTCTATGTGCCTCCTCTGTCAGTCAAGCTTCCACTTCCGTACCACCTAGAGGCTCCTCAATCTACTGCCGTCTAGTCTCTGCTCCCACCACTTCACTGAAACATCACCAATGACCTCTTCTTTCTATACCCAAAGGAAACTTCTCCTTTTTATCTCATTTGATCTCTCTACTGCATTTGGTTCTATTGGAGATTCCCTCCATGAAACTTACCCTGCCTTTAGTCTCTTGATTTCCCAGCTATTTGAGAAATACCTCTCTATCTTCTTTTCATGATCCTTCTGCTATTGGCTCTTTAAGTAGTCTTCCTTAGGGTTCCAACTTGGGAAGATTCTGGGATAAAGTACATTAGCTTAACCAGATTTCATGTAGACACAGATGAATAGAAGGAGGATTCTAATAGTTTTAATTACAACTCTTCTATTTTTCCCCTCTAAGAGACTGATAGGATGGCTCAGGGTCAGTTACTTTCTAAAATTAGCCCTGTAGTGGGATTACCCTGAGCACTCTTCCTAGGCAACCATTTCCATCCACTTCCTTCTCAGTCCAGAAACTGACTCAATTTCATTCTCATTTATTTCACTGCCCCAATTTCACTTCCATCTCCTCCAGGCTGTCTCCCAGATCTATATCTCCAGCTCAGAACTCTTTCCTGAGTTCCTCAACCAAACATGAACTAGACATCTCCAAGTAGAAGTCCCCATGGCACCTCAGACATAACTCTCACAAATTCTACTTCCCTGGTGCACCCAACTCAATGACAGCACTCACTAGCTGGAGGCAGAAAACTGTGCCTTCCTTGATTTTTTTTTTTTTTTTGTGAGACAGAGTTCCACTCTGTCACCCAGGCTGGAGTACAGTGGCACGATCTCAGCTCACTGCAACCTCCACCTCCCGAGTTCAAGTGATTCTCCTACCTCAGCCTCCCAAGTAGCTGGGATTATAGGAGCACACCACCATGCCCAGCTAATTTTTGTATTTTTAGTAGAGACAGGATTTCCTCATGTGGCCCAAGGTAGTCTCTAACTCCTGACCTCGAGTGATCCGCCTGCCTTGCCTCCCAAAGTGCTGGGATTACAGGTGTGAGCCACCACACCTGGCCCCTTGATCTTTCATTGAACTTACCACACGCTCAGACTTAGTTATCAAATCCTGGGGTATTTACCTCTTTAGTATCTCCCACATCCATCTAGTTCTATCATTTCCCACTGTCCTGTAACTTCAAACATATTAACACTCATCTAGCTTACTGCAACAGTCTCTTAACTGAAACAGAATAAGAGAATAGCACAGAAAGTATAAGAGCGTAAAACATGAAGTAAGGAAAAGTGATGCTCAGCTTAAGTTATGACTACATATATGTATATGTGGACTGTGCAACGTGAAAACTGTTGATCCTTGCAGGTCCTCAGAACTGATCCTAACAGAGCTGGGCAGGTGTCTTAGCTCCCTCTAAAGCCACATGTAGCCAGAGCACTTGAAATTAGCTAGTCCAAATTGATACATGTTGCAAACACAATGTACATATTGGATTTCAGACTTAGTATAAAGAAAATAATGTAAGATCTCATTAATAATTTTGATATTGCATGCTGACATAATATTTTGAATACATAAATAATTATTTTACCTTTTTTTTTTTTGAGATGGAGTTTCTCTCTTGTTACCCAGGCTGGAGTGCAATGGCGCAATCTCGGCTCACCTCAACCTCCGCCTCCTGGGTTCAGGCAATTCTCCTGCCTCAGCCTCCCGAGTAGCTGGGATTACAGGCACGCGCCACCATGCCCAGCTAATTTTTTGTATTTTTAGTAGAGATGGGGTTTCACCATGTTGACCAGGATGGTCTCTATCTCTTGACCTCGTGATCCACCCACCTCGGCCTCCCAAAGTGCTGGGATTACAGGCGGGAGCCACTGCACCCAGCCCTATTTCACCTTTTTTTTAACTTTTTTTTTTTAGATGGAGTCTCACTCTGTCACCAGGTTGGAGTGCAGTGGCACGATATTGGCTCACTGCAACCTCTGTCTCCCGGGTTCAAGCGATTCTCCTGCCTCAGCCTCCTGAGTAGCTGGGACTACAAGTGTGTGCCACCATGCCCTGCTAATTTTTTGTATTTTGAGTAGAAAAGGGGTTTCACCACGTTGGCCAGGATAGTCTTGATCTCTTGACCTCGTGATCTGCCCACCTTGGCCTCCCAAAGTGCTGGGATTACAGGTGAGAGCCACCGCACCCAGCCACCTTTCTTAACTTTTAAAACTGTGGCCACTTGAAAATTTTCAATTACACATGTGGCTCAAGCTGTATTTCTACTGGGCAGAGCTGTTCTAGAGTTCTAGGCTAGTATGTGCCACCCACAATGGGGGTTTAAGAACCGCTCAAAATTAGATTGATCCTTTTCATGTCCCAAAATATGTATTGGGTTGAGCAGGTGAAACCTTTTCTTCAAATGCAGGGACTTGTCTTAACTTGGGGTTAACGGAGTCCTCCCTGCTGGGAAGTACTTTTGCTCAATGGATAAAATACACCTTTTAAGAAAGTCTAATATATTAAAATCAAACTTACAAAAAAGCTTTCTTAAGGGATTTCAGCATCCTGGCATACTTCCACAAACCAAACTACTACCTTCTATTAAATGGAAATGATCTTTAGGGGCAAGGGCTTTGGATTCACTTCTTTTATTTCTCTCCACAGCACCTGGTGCATTGCTGTGTCTGGAATTTCTTAAGCACCTGGCTTACTATGGATCCCATGGGTAGGGGATGGTACAGGTTGGTAAGGATTGGTAGGAGACTGAGTTTTCTCTCACTTCTCTTCCAAAGGTCGCCATTACTAAATACTTTAAATCTTCCTCACTGCCTGATTGAGGACATATACATGCACTCTTTTGATTTCTATATGCTAAATCACTAAAATAAAACAAACTACCTATCATACTTAATTTAGGTTTATTTCTTCCATAAGGGTTTAGCATTAGGCAAATGGGGGTTGAGGGGTAGTGAGAGAACAAACTTAAAAGAATCGAAGAAACTAATTGATTGATTCCATGCTAAATACACCTGACTAGTATCAATTTGCAAGACATGGATGTTACATTTGGATGGGGACCAGCAGGAAGGTGTCTAATAATAACCTTGGGCAGAATTCCAGTTGACCACAATAAACGACCAGGGAAGCTCATGTTTGTTTGTTTTCGCCAATATTGCACATTAAGAGTGTTTCACTTTTAAGATATATGCTGTTCTGAGTAGCCACTCAGAACAGATGGTAATATTAGCAAAGGAATAGATGGTAATATTAGCAAAGGAAGCCATTGATGTATCTGGAAATCTGGTCATCTTTTTGAACACTAGCAGATGAGTATCCTACCACCAAACTGACATAATGCACCTTCTGCAAGACAGCAGTCTCTTGGCACTGCTTAGCTTTGAAGTAAAACCCGAAATGAACTCCTCCTGCTAACGTGGCATATTGAACCAGGCATTTTTGTTTTTTTTTACTTCCAAGGCCTTCTCAGTTGATGCATAGTACATCCATCTTCATGGAAGTGACTATTGCAGGCTAGAATTACAATTCCTCTGACAACAGAAGGCACCCCTAGAAGAACTTGACCAAGGTCATTAACCAAATCCTCAAGCAGACAACTTTCAGGGTGGCTGGGCCTTGTTAGAAAGGGTTTCTGGGGCATCTGCTGAACCCAGAGGATCTTTCTTGGCATAATCTGAGGGCTGGGAAGATATGAGGACACAGTCCTTGCTCAGAGGAGTCCTTGTATCTCAGGAGTTAGGTTTCCAAGAAGGGCTGTTACATCACACCACCCAAGGCCACTCAGTTTCTCATCTTGACAGTCAAGCTTATGAGTCACCTTGCATCATGTTTAATCAGGAAAATAGTAAAGAACTGAAAACAAGTCAAGAATCAAGAGTAAACATTGTAACAGTGAGTTACACAGTTCTCAGAAGCATCCCGGATCAGAGCACCATGGTAAAATGGTAAGGGTAGTGAGATTACCTTCCTAAAATATAGGCTGTATCATAAAACCTAGGTAATGTTTTTGATATTTCTTTTCTAATTTCTTTATCAGAGTTATTTCATTCTATTTAATCGTCTCCTTTCTTATATTTTCCTCTAATGAAGAATAAGGCAGGTAGAGAAACTAGAAGTATTCCTTTCAGAAAAACTTCCCCTTGAAACATGATTTAATCACATGTGCAATATTGTTATCAATTTGTTACTTTCAGGGATCTAAAATGTAGACTGCTTTAAAGTCCTGTTTACTCACTCACATATGCCAGCTCCTCACTTCATTTCAGCAACTGGGAGCAGGAGCCTGCCCTCTGAAAGAGAATTCAAGTGTGGAGCTTCAATCCTAAACAGGACCCCTGCAAATATTTCATACACTTTCCATAGTTAGTTAAGCAACTCAGTAGCCACACTCTGTTGATTGCTGTGGTGTCAGTGACCCACATATAATTTGGAGCTATATGTCTGGGTGCTAGGAGAAATGCGGAATTGATACAAATTGAAATATGAAGACATTAACAAAGCTACAAGAGCAACAGAAACTACTAAAAAACAGAAAAAAATGTCAATTTCATATTTTCACTTGCTGCTCACTCTTTAATCAACAAACTTTTTTATTAAGTAGTTAGCATGTGCCTTACTTATTAAAGTAAGATCATCAGCAAAGGAAAGTTAGGCTATGAAGGATAAATCCAAATTTAGAACAAAAATCTACAGTGATCAAAGTTAGCTTAAGAGAAAAAGCACTTTTAAAAATGTAGTAGTGGTTTATAAATTGGTTGCAAGCCCCTATTTAAACATTGTCAAATTTCAGTAGCCCATGATAATGATGAACAACATGGAAAACTTTTTATCATAAATGAATCAAAGCAGGTGCTTCAACAGTTCAACTTCTGTATATCCCTATCATACCTGTGCATGTGTATGATACACACACACACACACACACACACACACACACACACAACCAGAACCAGCAAAAAGATGGGAAGGGAATGTATCTCACTTATGAATATATTATAGAAGAAAGATCTTTCACTTTTCAGGTGTACAGCTCTGAGTTCAAATCCCACCTCTGTCCCCTTCAAAGCAGTGTGACCCTTGGATAAGTCACTTACCCTCTCTGAACCTCAGTTTCCTTATTTCTAAATGGGTGGGAGGTGAGGGTATAGAGTACATTGCCAGCTTTGCATGGTTCTTGTGAGTTACCACCTGCAATAAGCTGTCACAAGTGGAAGTGGAAAGTAACTTGGCCAAGTGTGGTGGCTCACGCTTATAATCCCAGCACTTTGGGAGGCCAAGGTAGACAGATCACCTGAGGTCAGGAGTTCGAGACCAGCCTGCCCAACATGGCAAAACCCCATCGCTACTAAAAATACAAAAAAAATTAGCCAGGCGTGGTAGTGCCCGCCTGTCATCCCAGCTACTCAGGAGGCTGAAGCAGGAGAATCACTCGAACCCAGGAAGTGGAGGTTGCAGTGAGCCGAGATCAGGCCACTGCACTTCAGTCTGGACGACAGAGGGAGACTCCATCTTTAAAAAAAAGAAAGCAACTTGAACTTTCTTCCTTTCCTTAATTTTCTCTGCTGATGTTTCTCAGGCAGAAGCAACGAAGAAGCAGAATAGCTAAGAGGTAAAAATGGAAGGAAAAATAGTAGACAAAAGAGACAGAAATGATGCACACACTTGAGCTGGATGTCGCCTTGCTCTCCTCTCCCCTTTACCTCTGTGAGGAAGGTATGTGATGCAAATTTGGAGATTGTTGTTACTTTAAAAAATATATTTTTGGGTAAGCATGGGCACAAAAAACATAAATATTTATATATATAGGTCCAGAGCTGTGGCACAAGCCTATAATCCCAGCTACTTGGGAGGCTGAGGCAGGAGGATCACTTGAGTCCAGGAGTTCAAGTTTGAGGCCAGCCTAGACAACAGAGTGAGTCTCTTTCTCTCTGTATATATGTGTATACATGTATATGTGTATATGATGATCTTGTAATATGCTTTTAGTAGTCGTTTTTCTTTATGCTAAACCATGAATTGTTTAGTGACTCAAAGGAATCCCTTAGTAACAAACTTATTGTGATGGTTTGTATCTCATGAGAACATAGACACTACATGTGTAGGTCATTCAGTAAGTGGATAAAGTACTAGGGCACAGTTAGTATTAAACTGCCCTAAAAGAAAATATTTTTTAAAGTAGAAGCTTAGAGGGGGAAAGCCCACAGTGCTCTAATGTAACTTCCTCTGCATTTATGCTTTTTAGGAAGTTGTTCTAAGCCTGCCTTTGAACCCTTATTAACTCTTAATAAGAAATAACCATTTCATGCTGGGCTGGCCTTGTCATCTGTGAGCCCTAATTTTGCAGGTTCTCAGAAAATGCTACATAACAAAATCCTTTTTAAAAAAACTCTTCCCAGGGTCAAACTCCACAGCCAATCAAAATATTCCACTTTTTAACTTGTGGGAAATTGCTAAAGGAAAGGATAGCTTTAACTAGTGTGTCTTTTGGATTGGGGGGCTCAAAGAGAGGTCTCCCCAAGTTCCACGAGACTTCAGACCACAGAAAACCCACCACCCATTCGTGTTTTTGATTCCTTGAGGACACAGGCTGAGGTGGTTGGGAACGAAGTTTCACATCTACCTAGAAGATCATGACCAGTGGTAGAAAGACGACCAAATTTGGGAGAGCAGTTACGGTGCAGTTACGGAGGCGGAAGGACGCTCTCAGTACCCCGTTTCCACACTTTCATTCTTAAAGGCATGCAGCCCCTTTCTAAATAAATACAGCGTCCCCAGGTTTCCAGCACCTGAAGAGAAACCCTAACAGCACACTCTGGAAATGTTTTAGAAATCATTTTAAATGCGTATGGTTCCCAACTACATCACTGAGGGACTCCTGTGTATTTATTTATTTATTTTGAACATTTTCAAACGGATGGGGAAGTTTTGCTTCCATGTCATTTCCATTTTTTGTCCCCCAAATTGGCATTTGGCACCAAAATCAGTTGAGGAACGAATCATTCCTTAGCTAGAATTTAAAACTTAACAAGGGACTCGTCCCGAGCTTGGCGAAGAGAATACCATTTTAAAATTGCACTGTAGGATTTTTTACCTTCAGACAAGAACACACCTAAAAGGAAAAAGCCCCCACCCCCGCCAAGCACAAAAACACAGCATATCCCAAGCAGCCCGTTTCCTACCCAGCCAATAAAATAATGCTTTGTAAGCTGAGAGCAGCGCCCGGTATAGAAGCTAAGTATAAACAGCTGAGAAGGATTAGGCGGTAGCGCTCTTCTCATTTACATGAAAATCCTCTAAGCATCGTTTTCCTCGCTGGCTGCGGGCGCATAAGGAACTCTTTTATGCCATAGCCACGCATACATTTCCATCCTTTGTCTTTACTTACCAGTCGAGGCTGTGGGCATGTGTGCTCTATTTCCTCCATGGTTTCTGAGGGAGGCTCATTGGAAAGGGATTTTGGGATACCTGTTTCTGACTCAGCATCAGTGGTAACTACTGGCATGGCCAGTGAATGCTCCCTCTAGCTCTACACCCTTAAAGAGTCTCCTCCCAGGCAGAGAATGTTTTCTTTGTCACGTATTTTTCTACCCCCCACGTATCCCCCCCATTCTTCTCCTCTTCTTGCTGTCTTCCCTGGGGGGAGTAAAGAGGTTATCCCCCGCCCCTTTCTCCCTCTCTCTCTCTCTCTCTCTCTCTCCTCACTCTCTCTCTCTCTCTCTCTCTCTCTCTCTCTCTCTCTCTCTCTCTCTCTCTCTCTCTCTCTCTCTCTCTCTCTCTCTCTCTCTCTCTCTCTCTCTCTCTCTCTCTCTCTCTCTCTCTCTCTCTCTCTCTCTCTCTCTCTCTCTCTCTCTCTCTCTCTCTCTCTCTCTCTCTCTCTCTCTCTCTCTCTCTCTCTCTCTCTCTCTCTCTCTCTCTCTCAGAAGCCAAGAGGCAAGGCCTCAGTTTATCACTATAACAACCAGATGACACTGAAGCGGCTGGTGCGGGATACAGTATCTCATTTGCATAGAGCGCTCTGGTTGGCTACTGTCGTCATAGTACCACTCCGCCGGAGAGCGGCCGGGCCCCATTGGCTGTCCGCTGTACCCACGGGCCCGAACTTGCTGCTTTTGTTTCTTCTGTTTAATTCAGTTGCAAAGGTCTCCGTCCTCTCCGGGCACGGGACCCGGGCTGCACCACTCAGATAACGTAAAACCGCTTCCTGAGGGGCCCAGGGCGCCTTGAGAAACAACATAGCAGACCTCCACTAATAAAGGACAATGTCCCTGGCATGAGCGAGCGCATGATGTGCCATAGTCAGGATATTTGCCAAATAGAAGTCACCCTGAAGACAAAGCCACTTTTGAGCCTAAATTCACTGTGCCAATTGGCAGTGGGGGGGCCCCTCCGGGCATTCACTATGGGCACCTGAGTGTTTACCCCGTAGACTTCATGCAACGTGAACCCTGGCAGATCCTCTGTGGCCTGGTGTAGCCCTGCAGCCCTCCCCTGGGGCTGCCCTAGGGGGAACTTTGAAGGAGGTAGATTGTCTTTAACAGTATGCCTCCTACTCCTGGCTGCCCTTCCCAGTTGCTTCCTCTGTCGGCCACTCTTCCTCCTCCCCAGCTATTCAAAGTTTCCTCAGGAAGTCTTGCTGTTGTGTACCTTTCAATATACTGTTCCGTGCACTGGTCTATTACCCCTTGGCTCCCACTTTACCAGTCGTGGGTCCCATTTCTGAAGTACCCTGCTCTCAGCCAAATGCTCATGGCAATCAGAGATGGAATGTTAACGATCAGGTGCTTTAATGTCTACATTATCTAGGGACATTCCCATTTTAAGAGGAGCATTCTGAAGACACACCCAAAGAACTTATCAAGGTATTCGTTGTGAATTGTCGCTTTTAATATTAATAAAAAATCATGATAATCTCTGGCATTTATTAAGCACAAGCACAGTGCTGACTACTTTACCTAGTCCTTGAACCCAGAGAGGTAGATCCTGTTGTTTTCCCCATTTTACAGGTATTCACATTCGCAAAGCTCTAAAATAACACAGCTGGGATTTGAAGGATTTTTTTTTTTTTTTTTTTTTTTGCGAGGGGTGGGTGCGTAGGGAGCAGGGATGCAGCAGTTATAGTAAGAAAAGAATCTAGGCAGGAGTCCTCTTAGGACAAGTCCCTGGGCTTCTACATCTTTCATTTTTATCTATAGCAGTGGTTTTCATCCAAGTGTGGTCTGAGACCAGCAGCACCAACATCAGCATCACCAGGGAACTTGTTAGAAATGCAAATTATTGGCCCCCTGCCAGACACCAGACCTGATACAGTAAATCTGGGGTGGGGTCAAAATTTGCTTTTCTAGCAAGTTTCTGGGTGATGTGGATGATGCAGGCCTGAGAACCATGCTTTGAGAATCAGTAGCCCAAAGGATGGGATAAAAATACCGGCAAATGAGATATTGTGGGAAGTAGAAAAGTTCCTCTTCAAAGTTTCCTTTCTTGTTAAAAAACAAATTTGCTAATAAGTCTTTGTTAAGTCCTATCCTATGTAGCTGTTAGACATGCCATGCTTACAGGCACATAGTATAGTCTATGTAACCAAGATATCTGTGCTGGACCTGCTCACAGGCATATTCCAGCTTGCAGCCTATGCCCCTTACCTGTTTAAAATGTTTTAAGTTATTAGCCTATCAGGTTTTAGTTTAAATTGTGAGTTCTGGCTCCAACCAATGGAGATCAGACACAGCAGTAAGGACAACCCCAAATGCATAAGGGATAAATATGTCTGCTTTTCCTTTGTTCATTGTACTCTTGTGGCAAGATGCAGTGCAGGAAGTACAAATTGCCTTGCTGAGTGATCTTTTGTCTCAGTGCTAATTTTTCTTTGCAGCACCAAGCATCTGTTTCCAACAGATATCATGTGAATGTACTTTGTGAATTAGGATGTGCTATGCTAATGTAAAGGGACATTATTTTTATTACTCCTCAATAAGCAAAGAAGCTAGCCCTAAAAGAAGAAGAAAGTGGATTCTGTAGCAGAGAATTACAGTTTGACAGTTTTTGATCCTGGCCCTTTAAGTCAAAATAACATCACTTAAGAGTATTATGACCTATACAGGACAGAAATCCAGTGAGAATTCCAGTGATGCTTGGGTCATCTAAAAGGGGCCAGTTGCTTCCTATTCTGTCTGCCCTCCTGGAAGCACAAAACACCTCCAGCTGCAGGTTCAGCTCTACCAGCTCATCGCTTGGAAGAGCCAAACCCTGTGTTACATTTAGGAGCACCTGTACTGGGTGACGTGCAAATGACATGGTTATTCTAATCTCAACATGTGTATTTTTGCCTTAGAGCAGTGGTTCTCAAAGTGTGCTTCTCCAAGAAGTAGCACCAGCAGCCCTGGTCACTTATCAGAAATTCTGGATCCCCACCCCAGACCTACTGAATCAGAAAGTGAGGTGGTGGAGCCCAGGAATCTGTGCTTTAACAAAGCATTCTGACCCATACTAAAGTTAACAAACCACTGCCGTAGTCGTTCACATTGGAAAGCACCTAACTCCACTGTATTCTGGGCCACTGAACCACTCCTTGGCTCCTCACTGGTCATCGGTCATCTAATTCTCTCTCCAGAGTGAGAGGTTCACCTGTTCACCTGCCCATTTCACAGAGTTCTAATGTCTAGCTGGGTCCTTGTGAACTGCTGTCCAAGAGCCTAGACCATCCTCTTAGACTCTCAATATTTTCTGCCTCCCTTCCTCACCTTCCTCCCCTCCTAATCCTCCTTGTCCCATTGAACCAAGATGCTGCCTCTGCCTAGGATGTCTTCATTGTGTTACCCACATCAAACCTTTAGCTTTCAGTGCCACTTTGTGCTAAGTCCAAGTCACACCTGACACTTATTCATCCCAAGTCCTTAAACTGCAATTTAGACTTCTGTCTAACTACTCTGAGGGTCAGCTCTATAACTAATTCCATTCTCACTAATCCTACTCCAGCCTAGTCCTGGCTTCCTCCTGCTCCTCTCCCCATAGTCCTGTGATTGAATCTCAGTGTGTCTTGTAGTTTCAATGGCAGAAATAGACTCTTTTAGACACCACTCTGAGAGGAGTCCTTATCAGATCCACCTACTTCGGAGACCAGTCCTGGCAGCTGCTGCAACCTGACTCTGAGACTCCTTGATAATACTTGAATGGGTTATTTTAACTTGGGGGCATTGTAATGCTATCAAGACATTTAGCTAAGAATGATCAGTTAATTCCACACTACAGAGCTAAATATTCCATAAAGGTTATGAAGGGGATGACTATGAAGGGATAGCAGGAGAGAGCTTATTGGGATAATGGAATTATTATGTAGCTCTTTTTTTCCATTTCCGTTTTTTTTTTTTTTGAGACAGGATCTTACTCAGTTGCCCAGGCTGGAGTGCAGTGGTGCAACTGCAATCTCAGCTCACTGCAACCTCTACCTCCCACGCTCAAGCGATCCTCCCTCCTGACCCTCCCAAGTCTCTGGGACCACAGGTGTGCGCTACCACACCTGTCTAATCTTTTTGTATTTTTGATAGAGACAGGGTTTCACTATGTTGTCCAGTCTGGAACTCCTCGCCTCAAGTGATTCACCTGCCTCGACCTCCCAAAGTGCTAAGATTACAGGCATGAGCCACCGTGGCTGAACAAGAATCGTTATGTATCTTGATTATGGTAATGATTACACAAAATCTATTCATGTGTTAACTTCATTAAAAATTCCATAGATGATATTTGTCAGTATATCTAACACCCTTTAGAATATTCATACCCTTTGACCTAGGACTTCCACTTGGTATTTATCCCAAAAGAAATAGAGAAGCACACAAATAATTATATACAAAGATGCTTAATGCAGAATTATTTATGAAAGGCAAAAAAGATACAACTTACAGCAATAGTGGGAATAGTTAAAATAAAAATAAAATAAGTCCATATAACATAGTACTGTACACTCACTAAGAGTCATGTTTTTGAAGAAATTCTAATGTTATGGGCACATGTGGAAAGTAGACCACAGAGTGTGATTCCAAAAACAGAAGCCCAATTATGTGATAGGTACATGCACAGGAAAAAGCATTGGAAGGAAATATATCAAGATGCTAAAAGTGAAATCTCTAAACTGTGGAGTGATGGAAGACTTTTGTTTTACTTAAAAAAATATTTTCTGTCTATAACAAATATTCAAAAATGAGCATATGTTACTCTTTTTTGAGACAGAGTCTCACTCTGTTGCCTAGGCTGGAGTGCAGTGGCGTGATCACAGCAGCCTCGGCCTCCCAGGCTCAGATCATCCTCCCACCTCAGCCCTCCGAGTAGCTGGGACTACAGGATGCGCAACCATGCCTGGCTAATTTTTTTGTAGAGATGGTGTTTCTCCATGTTGCCCAGGCTGGTCTCAAACTCCTGAGCTCAAGCAATCCACCTGTCTCAGCCTCCCAAAGTGCTGAGGTTACAGGCATGAGGCGCCACACCAACCTTATATTAGTCTTATAATTAGAAAAAAACAACGAACATTACTCTCCTCCCTAAAGGCATCAAGGGCTGGGTATTAGGGTTGGGGTGAGACAAGAGTGGTTAGCTCATGGGCAAACAGAAAGATGCGCAGATCTCAGTGAGAGGAAACAAGAAAGTTGAAACTGAGGAACAAAGCTGGAGCAAAGTCCTAAAGTCCCATCTCCAGTTAGCAGAAGTAGAGGAAATGTGTTGGAAGCAGGCTGTTCAGAAAAGTCCCAGGGAATGTTTAGGGACAGGGCTCCTGAGTCTTGTGATCTCTGCAAG
Organism: Callithrix jacchus; assembly: GCF_049354715.1. Taxonomy (NCBI): domain Eukaryota; kingdom Metazoa; phylum Chordata; class Mammalia; order Primates; family Cebidae; genus Callithrix; species Callithrix jacchus. Next base: position 25,387,646 of record NC_133524.1, read on the forward strand.
AAAGGCATGCCTTCTGTGAGAACTTGTCAGATCAGTGCTGTCCCTAACAAGCACTATCCTGATTATTTCTACCGTGTATTGAGTACCTCTTATGTCTTTAGCACTATGCTAGGTATTAAGTTGGTGCAAAAGTAATTGCAGTTTTTACCATTAAAAGCAATGACAGGCCAGGAGCGGTAACTCATGCCTGTAATCCCAGCACTTTGGGAGGCTGAGGTGGGCAGATGACCTGACGTCAGGAGTTTGACACCAGCCTGGCCAGCATGGTGAAACCTCGTCTCTCCTAAAAATACAAAATTTAGCCAGGCACGTTGTTGGGCACGTGTAATCCCCGATACTAGGGAGGCTAAGACAGGAGAATCACTTGAACCCAGGAGGCAGAGGTTGCAGAGAGCACACCATCGCACTCCAGCCTGGGAGACAAGAGCAAAACTCCATCTCAAAAAAAAAAGTAACGACAAAACCACAATTATTTTTGCACCAACCTAATGCTTATCATACCCTAACTGTAGCCCTGACAACACCCAATCAGATAGGTATAGTTGCCCCACTTTGCAGATGAGGAAGCCAAGCCATAGAGACCTTAACTTCAGCTTGGAAGACACCTACAAATGACATCTACCTTCCTACAAGCGGTCCTCACATCATCATCAAATTGTTGAAAACATTATTTTCAGCTGGGCATGGTGGTTCATACCTGTAATCCCAAGACTTTGGGAGGCTGAGGCAGGCAGATCACTTGAGGTCAGGAATTCAAGACCAGCCTGGCCAACATGGTGAAACCCTGTCTCTACTAAAAATACAGAAATTAGCCAGGCATGGTGGCCCACATCTGTAATCCCAGCTACTCGGGAGGCTGAGGCAGGAGAATCGCTTGAACCCAGGAGGCGGAGGTTGTAATGAGCTGACATTGCACCACTGCACTCCAGCCTGGCCAATGTAGTGAGGCCCTGTCTCAAAAAAAAGAAAGAAAGAAAGAGAAAGAAAAAGAAAGAAAGAAAGAAAGAAAGAAAGAAGAAAAGAAGAAAGAAAGAGAGAAAGAAAGATAGAAGAGAAAGAAAGAAAAGAAATTTATTATGAAGAACGAAGGGAGATGGAAAACGTAGAGTAAAGTTGACAGAAGAATTTAAGATTTCCCAGAAAGCATTATTGCCTCCTATGGAATTTTGCTAATTCTATGTCTCTGTTTTGAGCCACTTTCCCAGTTGTCCACATGTGGCTTAAGGTGTGGGCCTAGTAGTCCAGGAAAAGACTCTACCATACTAAGTAATGAAATCCACACATAAATCCTTTTCACCCATTCCAGGAAAATTATAATAGTAAAAGTATTTTGCAATAGAAAGCATTTCACCCCTCCCTTGGTGCTTTTACACATTGACTTATAATAGCTCACTGAGACTGACATGTTTTAATTCTGAAACGTTTCAAATGAGCAAACAAATTCAGAGCAATTAAGTGATTTGACCTTGGTCACATAGTAAGTGGTAGAAGTATCACTTGAATCCAGGTCTCTTGAATCAAAGTTCGATACTTTTCCACCAAACTACCCTGCCTCATTGTGTGATACACAGTAGTTAGATTTGCTTTATTAATGAGCTTGCTGAGCTAACTCATGCAGATCTCATCATCAAATATAACCCCTTAACCCCTTTTCTGTTGAATTCATGTACATGAAGTACTCTTCACTTTTATTCATTCAGTTCATTTCATCTTTGTGCAACTGTGGATCTGGACTCATTGTAGGTGCTTGAATTTACTCATGACAAGAAAAATTATCATAGTTGTGGCCGAGTGCAGTGGCTTATGCCTGTAATCCCAGCACTTTGGGAGGCTGAGGTGGGTGGATCACCTGAGGTAAGGAGTTCGAAACCAGCCTGACCAACATGGTGAAATCCCATCTCTACAAAAAATACAAAAGCTAGTTGGGCATGGTGGCAGATACCTGTAATCCCAGCTACTCGGGATGCTGAGGCAGGAGAATCGCTTGAACCTGGCAGGCGCAGTTTGCAGTTAGAGCGTGCCACCACACTCCAGCCTGGGTGACAGAGTAAGACCCTGTCTTAAAAACAAAACAAAACACAGTTACATTGCCAGGCTAACCAGTGGGCCAAGAGCATGGCCGATACAGGTCTATGACCTATAAAGGCCGCTAGGGGGAGGCCAAGGCAGGTGGATCACCTGAGGCCAGGAGTTCAAGACTAGCCTGGTCAACATGGTGAAACCCCATCTCTACTAAAAATAAACAAAAAAAATTAGCCAGGAGTGGTGGCAGGCACCTGTAATCCCAGCTACTTGGGATGCTGAGGCAGGAGAATTGCTTTAACCAGGGAGGTGGAAGCTATAGTGAACCAAGATTGCACATTGCACTCTACCCTGGGCAACAAGAGCAAAACTCTGTCTCAAAAAAAAAAAAAAAAATCATTAGGGGAAAAAAATGGTGACAACATGAAAATAGGGCTTTAAAGTCTATTTTTTTGTGATGGGGGTGGGAGAATCAAGAAGATAAAATAAAAGTGCTTTCTTATTAAAATTGATTTTCTTATTTTTCTAATTTCTATAATAACCAAAAAAGAATTGACCTTTACTCATCCATGTGACCAAAATTTGAATGTAAGTAAAGTTTTCTGGAGCTAGGGAGAAACCGCACAGACCCAAGATGACAAACCTACCACATACATGAAAATACAGCTAACAGAATGTCATTTGACATCTTACATTTAAAAGAAATATATATTTGCAATTGGTTGGGGAGATGAGCAGTAAGGAGTTCCAATATTCTTTTTTCTTTTTACTTTTTTTTTTTTTGAGACAGAGTCTTGCTCTGTCTCCCAGGCTGGAGTGCAGTGGCACCATCTAGGCTCACTGCAACTTCTGCCTCCCAGTTCAAGCAGTTCTCCTGCCTCGGCCTCCCGAGTCTGGGATTACAGGCATGCGCCATCATACCCGGCTAATTTTTCTATTTTTACTAGAGACGGAAGTTTCACCATGTTGTCCATGCTGGTCTCGAACTCCTAACCTCAGGTGATCCGCCCGCCTTGGCCTCCCAAAATGCTGGGACTACAGGCGTGAGCCACTGCACCCAGCCCAGCTCCAATATTCTTAGCACTCAAGGACACCAGTCATTGCACCTGTGTTTGAGAAGGTCTTAAAAAAGATATTTTTTAAATCAAAACAAGATGTATTTATTTAAACACTGATGATAAAATCAGTTGTAAATATGATATATTTTGTTTTGCTGTAGCAAAATAAATATGATGGCAGGGTTTTTTGCATAAATTAAAGTTGCCCTTAGCTGGAATAAATCATTCTTATTGACATTAGCAGCTGTGTAGTCAGTAAAGAATGATTGTTGCTATTACTTGGTGGTATTTATAAACACTTTTATTTTCTAAGTGCTTTACAATCACTTATTGTCTAATTAATATCTAATCATCTGTTTACAAGTAATAATCACACATGTAGCGCAGTTTAATCAAAACTCCAAATACAGCCGCCATCATACTCAAGAGTGCCGTGTAGATTTTGGTCCCTTCTTTATGGGGTTTGAGTCCAGACATGAAACTGAAACAGATAATACATCAGAAAAAAAATGGATAAAGATTCCTCACTTGTAGTTGAGCATAAATTGGATTCACAACTTTTGCATGCCAAATATATTATCTGAATGTCAGTGGATGAGTAAGACCATAGGTAATTTTCAACACTTAAGGGCTCAATTGCATACACATATAAAATTGCAATTTATTTAACCCACAAAATTGAATGATAGTTTATGATAAATGTACAAGGCCAGGCGCTGACTTAACATTGAAACTCTTAGTCACAATCACTGTTTCAGTCATTTTAATGAAAAAGTAAATGTAGCAAAGGTGGCTCAGGGACCTTCGAGGTTAGTAATCTAACCAGGTTCAAGTCTACACCAAGCTACGCCCAGTATGAACACCTGCCAGTCTTAATTAGCCAACATAAGTGGATGTACTGCTGTCTTCCTTCAGTCTCCCCAAGTGTTATTCTATAAGCAGTTACGGAAACCAGGAAAGGATTTTTTTAAGCAGGTGAATGATGTGCATATTAATCCACTTTTTTTCCTTCTAAGTTGAATTTTCTTACAGGTAGAATTGCTAAGTCAGAGTATTTACGTTTTTAAAGATTTTGATACATGGTTTTTTGACACTGTTATCAAATTATCCTCCAGCTTGGTGACCCTGTGTATACTTCTTCGTATACTCCTAAAGAGTTGTCTTTCTTGATTATTGGTCTAACATAACCAGATTTCCTCCTTGCTGTCCTACCAGACAGTTTCCCAGTACTGCTTCGAGTACCGCAGGGTCCTCAGGATTGTGCCTGGGGCCTTCTGCATATGATACAAATGAGCTTGATTGGCAAGTGAGTCATCAGGACCATCTGATGCCAGGAGGGATCCATTCATTCGCAAGTAAACTATTATTACAATCCTCAGACTTTATACTAATAGATTTTGAATGACATGGTCTCCAAAGTGATTCTTTGTCTTGCAAAATCTGCCCTCAGAGTCTTCGGTTGCTCAAAGAGAAATTCGGTTTAATCTTCTGTGTGTTTCCTGTGGCTGCTGTAACAATGTACCAGAAATTTGGTGGCTTAAAATAACACAAAGATATTATCTTAAAGTTCTGGACCAGGGTCAGAAGTCTGAACTGGATCTCAGTGGACTAAAATCAATGTACCGGCAGGACTACATTTCTTCTGGAGACTCTAGGGGAAATTGTTTCATTGCCTTTTTTTTCTTTTTTTAGGTCCTAGAAGCTGCATGCATTCCTTGGCTCCTAGCCTGATTTCTTGTATCTTCAAAGACAGCAATCGCATCACTCCAGGCTCTGTTTCACTAGTCACATATTCTTTAAGTCTCCTGCCTCCCTCTTTCACTTCAAAAGACTCTTGTAATGACATTGAGTTCCTTTGAATAATCCAGGATAATCTCTCCCATCTCAAGACCTTTAACTTAATCACATATATAAAGTCTCTTTTGCCATCTAAGGTAACATATTCACAGGTTCTGGAAATTACAATGTAGACATCTTTGGGAGGTCCTTGTTCTTCCTATCACATCTTCCCTAGCATGAGCTGGGCCTGCTATCTCATCTCCAGATATTCAGGAAATACGGTTGACAAAAATGTCATTCATTTGCGTACAATTGCTGACACTGTCTGCAATTTTAATACTTAGTAACTTACGACATCCTTCTCTGTATCAGAAACAAGCATTCTGTCCAGTTTAGAGACATTAAATAATTTGTTCAAGGTCACAGAACTGGTCCGTGGCAGAAGAGAGTTTGACATTCCAGACTGTAGGACCTGAAAGCCCCCACTCATTGCATGGTGCCTCAGTATCTCAACATTTTTTATTCTCTGCCCATTCTGCTCTCTTTGGATAGCCTTCATGTTGAAAGCTTTTCATTTAGTTTGTTTGACATTTAATGATACAAGCTAACTAGAGAAAAGCTTTTATTAAGGCCTTATAAAGATCATATTTGACTCATTCAGTAAGTGCCAGTGCAGGATGTCATCACAAAACACACATTGAAGATAATGTCTCCCCATCCTTTAATAAATCTTCCTAAAAGTGGCATCAGATGGGTTCTTCCTCTGCAATATGAGCAGAAGTTGCCTCATCAGGTTTTCTTCTCTGTGGGCGATGTGTAAATCTCTGAATAACAGGTGGTGCTGGTGAGAAATGATCTTTCCAAAAGCCCACAAGTATACAAATGCCCTGTTCTTGAAAAAAGAGTGTCTAACACTTTAGGGGTGTCTTAGTCTGTTTTATGCTGCTATAACAGACTACCACAGAGTGGGTAATTTATAATGATGAGAATTGTATTTGGCTCCTAGCTCTGGAAGCTGGGAAGTCCAAGAGCATGGTGCCAGCATCTGGTGAGGGCCTTTGAGCTCCGTCATCCCATGGCAGAAAGCAGAAGTGCAAGAGAAGGCAAGAGCAGGGAAGCAAGAGGAAGTTGAAGTTGCTTTTTTTTTTTTTTTTTTTCGAGACAGAATTTTGCTCTTGTTACCCAGGCTGGAGTGCAATGGCGTGATCTCGGCTCACCGCAACCTCCATCTCCTGGGTTCAAGCAATTCTCCTGCCTCAGCCTCCCAAGTAGCTGGGACTACAGGCGTGCGCCACCATGCCCAGCTAATTTTTGTATTTTTAGTACAGACGGGTTTCACCACGTTGACCAGGATGGTCTCGATCTCTTGACCTCGTGATCCACCCACCTGGGCCTCCCAAAGTGCTGGGATTATAGGTGTGAGCCACCATGCCCTGCCCTGAAGTTGCTTTTATAACAAATCCACCCTTGTGGTAACTAAGCCTCTCCTTTGTTAATGACTTTAATCCATTCATGAGGTCAGAGCCCTCATGACCTAATCACCTCTTATTGGACACTGTTGCATTAGGGATTAAGTTTCTAGGACATAAACTTTGGGGGACACATTCAAACCATAGCAGGAAGTCTAAATTAATCTCTTGATAAAGATTGTTGCCCTCTTTGCTTTACTCTGGAAGGTTCTCAACCTTGGTTGTGCATTATACTTACCTTAGGAGCTTTCAAAAATACTGAGGTTTGATACCTGCTCCCTAAAGATTCTGATCTAATTGTCCTGGGGTTTAGCATCAGGGCTTTTAAAAGTTCAGAACAAAAAAATGTTCAGAACCACTGTGATGAAGAAGAGATGATGAGAAACTTTATTCATACATGGATTTTGATCCAAAAGTATTTGGCTCTCAAAATAGAAAAAAAATCTATTTTGTTTGCATCGAGAGTAAGAAACACTATTTGTATATGTTTCCCGGGACTAGGTAAAAACTTTCGATATCTCCAAAAGCAATCATTTTAAACACCTAGTTTACTAAAATGCCAGATGAGAGGCCATGTCAAATGACACTAAGGAGTCCAGGTGCGGTGGCTCACACTTGTAATCCTAGCAGTTTGAGAGGCCAAGGTGGGCAGATCACCTGAGGTCAGGAGTGGGAAACCAGCCTGGCCAACATGGTGAAACCCTGTCTCTACTAAAAATACAAACATTAGCTGGGCATGGTGGCATGCACCTGTAATCCCAGCTACTTGGGAGGCTGAGGCAGGAGAACTGCTTGAACCTGGGAGGCAGAGGTTGCAGCGAGCCAAGATCCTGCCATTGCACTCTGGCCTGGGCAACAAGAGCAAAACACCATCTCAAAAAAATGACACTAAGGGTACCTGAGGGTAGCTTTATGCAGTCAATGGTCTTTCACAGAAGCCCACCCTTGCTTTGAGAAGATATTGTCTTGAGTAAGCAAGTATGGTATAAGCACAACTTCAAAGAAAAATAATCCTTTATTTCTGCAAAATGGTCTGGATAACCTCACTCCACCATTCAATTGCAGGAACTCAACAGGAGCAAAACCATTAGCAGTGAACCATGGCAGTCTCTAGCACATATGGTACTACCATTGCTCAAAACACTTTTGGAATAAGTCTTTGGTCATCATTTGAAAGTGTGAAGATAACAATACTCATATGAATATATAAGTTCTACTATCCTTTAAAAAAAAAAGAGGTAGAAATCATCAAAAGGACTTAGGAGACTCCTAACAGACAAAGATGAAGAGTTTAAGCATCAGTAAGGATAAGAACTGCAATTGATTGAATCCTATCTAATGTTTTTAAATGCATGAGTTCATAATACTATCAAAAGAAACCCCCAAGCCTCATTTGCCTGCATTGAAGGATCCTAGAGAAAAACACATTATTTTGAAAACTGGGGAATAATCAAGCCTTTATTTAACCTTTCCTATACAAACTGTCCCTCTGGGTCAGCAAACAAGAGAAGTATCTTGTCTTAGAATGAGTAATGAGGAAGGTAAGATGGTAATGAATTATCTCCACTTTATAACCCCTAAGGAAAGATTGGGTTTAGGCACTTGGCATCAACTACTGCTAACAGTACAGAAAGACAGGCACTACCAAACATTATGTACTCCTCATAGAAGTACACGTGCTACTTATGAAACAGTCTGCCAAGTAAATAGAACCTGGCTTTGATCATACCTCTTGATCTGAGGCCAATTTACAGGAAATACAGAAGGCATAAAGGTGTATGTTAACACCACAGGGATGCAATCAGCAAAATCTAGATTGTGGAAAACCCTATACAACAAACCTAGTTTCTTCAGCCAAAAAATTGCAAGAAGACTATAGACTAAATGATATCTAAAAGACATATCAATTATTTGTAATATGTACACTGTATTATTAGAATCCTAATTCAAAACACTGTAAAAATGACATTTATAAAACAATTAGAAATTTGAGCAATTTCTGGATGCTATGAAGGAATTTTTGTTAATTTAGGTGTAATAATGATATTGTGGCTGCTTCAGGTGGCTTATGCCTGTAATACTTGCACTTAAGGAGGCCGGGGCCAGAGAATCTCGTGAGCTCAGGAGTTTGAGAACACCTGGGCAACATGGTGAGACCCCATCTCTACTAGAAATAAAAAAGCAAAACTAGCTGGGTGTGGTGGCATGTGCTTGTAGTCCTAGTTACTTGGTAGGCTGAAATGGAAGGATTGCTTGAACCCAAGAGGTTGAGGCTGCAGTAAGCCGGGATTGTGCCACTGCACTCCAGCCTGGGCAACAGAGTGAGACTGTCTCAAAAACAAAACAAAACAAAACAAAACAGCTATTGTGTTTTCAAAACTGTACTTTAGAAATATATACTGAAATATTTGGGGCCGGGTGTGGCAGCTCATACCTGTAATCCCAGCACTTTGGGAGGCTGAGGCGGGTGGATCACCTGAGGTCAGGAGTTCAACACCAGCCTGAGCAACGTGGAGAAACCCCATCTCTACTAAAAATATAAAATTAACTGGACATGGTGGTGCATGTCTGTAATCCCAGCTACTTGGGAGGCTGAGGCAGGAGAATCTCTTGAAACTGGGAGGTGTAGGTTGCAATGAGCCAAGATCGAGCCATTGTACTCCAGCCTCGGCAACAAGAGTGAAAATCCATCTCAGAAGAAAAGAAAGAAGGAAAGAAGAAAAGAAAGAAGAAAGAAAGAGAAAGAAGGAAGGAGGCCGGGCGCGGTGGCTCAAGCCTATAATCCCAGCACTTTGCGAGGCCAAGGCAGGTGGATCACAAGGTCAAGAGATCGAGACTATCCTGGTCAACATGGTGAAACCCAGCTAATTTTGTAAAAATACAAAAAATTAGCTGGGCATGGTGGCACGTGCCTGTAATCCCAGCTACTCGGGAGGCTGAGGTAGGAGAATTGCCTGAACCCAGGAGGCGGAGGTTGCAGTGAGCCGAGATCGCGCCATTGCACTCCAGCCTGGGTAACAAGAGCGAAACTCCATCTCAAAAAAAAAGAGAGAAAGAAGGAAGGAAGGACGGACAGAAAGACTGAAATATTTGCAGATGAAATACGTTGTTTGAATATGGGGAGTGGATAGAGCTCTAAATCAGTGGTTCTCAACTGGGTACAATTTTGCCACAGGGTACATATAGCAATGTCTGGAGACAGTTTTGTTTGTCACATATTGGGATTGGGGGTGCTCTAGACATCTAGTGGGTGAAGGCCATAAATGCTGCTAAACATCCTACAACACACAGGACAATCGTCCACTGTTAGAAAATGGCTCTGCCCCGCACCCTGATGACCTTGAATGTGTCCATAGAGGCAAAGACTTGAAGTGCAACTCCTCTGAGTGTTGGAGAATGCCTTGTGATCCTCCCGGAACAGGAGAGGATGGGAGGCCTGTGAGGAGTTGCTTCAAGGCCATCTCACAATCACCTCCTTATCTCCCCTGAGAAACTGTCATGAAGCAGTTTCTAATAGCCTCTTTGTTTTGGTTGGGATATGCGGCTTCCTGCCCTGCCCCTCTCAGTACAGTTACGGAACAGAAAAATACTTAGTTGCAATCTACAGTGGGCTCCTCAGCAATGGGTGTCAGAAGTTATCTGGCCCCTTTTCTTTCAATGTCCTTCTTTTTGGTCTGTGGGACAAGCACAGTAGAAAGCTGGCACCATTGGCTACTGTTTCTTTTGCTATGTAAGGAATAAACTGTCTTAATCTAAAAGTGATTAGTTACACTTTTACCAGTCAAGTCATTCTGACCTTGCCTTGTTTTGTGTGTGCTTGACACCCACAGCAAACAATTTTCTAGCCCAAAATGTTAATTATGCTGAAGTTAAGAAGGTCTAGATGAAGCAAGATTGGTCATGAGTTGATCACTGTTGAAGCAGGTGGCGAGTACATGAACAGTACAAATGGTAATGTACTTGAATAGAACAAATGGTAATGAACTATTAATATCTCGTCTAATTCTGTGTATGATTGAAACTCTCCCTAATAAAAATTATATTTTAAAAAGGATAAAACTGGTAACTTTGCTTTTTTAGATGTATGACATTCTAAGTACATACACTGAGGCAATATGCACAAATGCACACACTGTGCTGTCAGATTTCTAGCTCCACCACTAAATTACAAGCTGTGTGTTCTTGAGCAAGTGCTTGACCTCTTTAAGCCTCAGTTTCTTCCACAATAAAATAAAATTACTAATGCCCCCTTGGGGGTTCGTGGGGATTAAATATAAGTCAAGTGTTTGGCTGAATGCCTTAAATAAATACCTTTATTAGGCCATGTTCCTTTGCTCTTTTTGCCTGCTACTTTTCAATACAGAAATGCAAAGAGCCCTCTTGTTATCTGGACAAGTAATTTTGATCTAGTCGATTTCTTTTCAAATAACTCCCTGGAAAATATAGCTAGATGGCCCTGATCTGAAAGGTTTTACTCTGAGTCTTTTAAACAGCAAACTGGCCAGGTGCAGTGGCTCACGCCTGTAATCCCAGCACTTTGGCAGGCCAAGGTGGGAGATCACTTGAGGTCAGGAGTTCCAGACCAGCCCGCCCAACATGGTGACACCCCGTGTCTACTGAAAATACAAAAACGAGATAAGCGTGGTGGCAGGCACCTGTGATCCCAGCTACTCAGGAGGCTGAGGCAGGAGAATGACTTGAACCCAGGAGGCGGAGGTTGCAGTGAGCCAAGATCACTCCACTGCACTTCATCCTGGGTGACAGAGCGAGATTCCATCTCAAAAAAAAACAAAAACAAACAAACAAAAAAACCCCAGCAAACCCTGGAGAGCTCCAGGGGATGGGGAATGAGAAGGAATTTATGTGGTGAATTCAGAAGTTCTCGATTACTGAATGGGGGTGACTTTGTCCCACAGGAGACATTTAATAGTGTCTGGGGACATTTTTGGTTGTCATGACTTGGCGAAGGGGAGTACTGCTGGTATCTAGTGGTTGGAGACCCGGGATGCTGTTAAACGTCCTATGTCCTATGCACTGAACAACCCTTATAACAAAGAATTATCTGGCCCAAAATATCAGTCGTACCAAGGTTGAGAAACCCTGAGCTAATGTAACCAACATTCTTGATGAAGCATTTCCTGGGTAATTAACTTTGCCTTTCTTTGTTCTTCTCACCCAACGCATACAGGTTATTAGAGGCATGCTCAGGAGAAATTCAAAATGTGATTACTCTAGCTCTGTGGCCCTAATTTGTTATTCATTTCTTTATGAGAAAAAAAAATCCAAGTAGTGTTCTGATTTTATTGCCTTCAAGTTTCAAATACCGAACTGAAAGCATGCACTGATTACCTTCTTAATTAATAGACTGTGAAAGCAGGGCATCACTTTATTAACTCGTGGAAAGGATGTACCATCTCCTGACAGCTCTGTAGTCTGTTCCCAACTATTATGCCAATGGGGGAGGACTGAGATGGAGGGGATTCAGACACTCCTCCACAAACAGATTATATTTCTCTTGTTAAAATAGCCCATCCCTGGCCAGGTGCAGTGCCTCACGCCTGTAATCCCAGCACTTTGGGAGGCCAAAGCAGGCAGATCGCTTGAGGTCAGGAGTTCAAGACCAGCCTGGCCAACATGGTGAAACCCCATCTCCGCTAAACATACAAAAATTAGCTGGGTGTGGAGGCACACGCCTGTGGTCCCAACTACTCGGGAGGGTGAGGCAGGATAATCACTTGAACCTGGGAGGAGGAGGTTGCAGTGAGCCAAGATTGCACTACTGTACTCCAGCCTGGGCGTCAGAGCAAGACTCTGTCTCAAAAAAAAAAAAAAAATTACAAATTACTATTGAATTAGGTGAGGGCAAGACAACTATACAAGCTAGGGGACAAAATTGCCTAGGATTCCAGACTCAAAGTGTTTTCACTCAATTTCAAATAAACTAAAAATGGAAATAATAGGCAATGCATATGTGTGTGCCTAATGAAAAAAGACAACACAGAGCTCCAATCAGTGGCCCAATTAAAGGTTTGACAAATTAATATATTTAATTTAAATTCAAATAAAATGTTTAGTGCGTGCATTTATCATGTTTTAAGTGAGTCCCCATTATACCCATTTTATTTTTCTTTTCTTTTTTTTTTTTTTTTTGAGATGAAGTCTTGCTCTGTCACCCAGGCTGGAGAGCAGTAGCATGATCTCGGCTCACTGCACAATTTCTGCCTCCCAGGTTCAAGCGATTCTCCTGCCTCAGCCTCCCAAGTAGCTGGGATTACTGGCTAATTTTCGTATTTTTAGTGGAGACGGGGTTTCGCTATGTTGACCAGGCTGGTCTCAAACTCCTGACCGCAGGTGATCAGCCCGCCTCGGCCTCCCAAAGTGCTGGGATTACAGGCGTGAGTCACCGTGCCCGGCCCCATTTTATTTTCCAATTAACTGACCAACTGGTCCCCATTGTAGAGGGTAAGAAGATTTCTACTGTACTTCCTGGTGATTATAACTCTCTCCTACCTTGTATAATGAAGAAAGCCCTGCAAAGCTTTTTTATTAATTCTCCTCTTTTTTTTTCTTGAATTCTTTGTGTGAGACTTAAGAAAGTCCTTCATTTGCCACCCTAAGGAAAGATGTAATAACCACATGGAAAAAAATTTATGAGGCAGATATGTGCACAAGTCTTACCTATCTCTCTTGGAGGCTGGCCCAGCTCCTGCCCACCTCTGAGAAAGCTGAGGAGTTGTATAAGGTTGAGTCTGCCATCTGTGGTATCTCTAGGTGGGTCTCACCTGGCCTTCAGACATCAGAAACCTCTCACATCCCTAGGAGTCTGGCAGTGTTGAGGTGGAGAGCCTTGTGAACAGTGATTACAACATCTGTGTTGCTGGTGTTCATGATAATGTTAATCAATTTAGAGGCTGGAGTCAAGTTGGAGTTGGTCCATCCAACATTGATCCATGCCTCAAAAACTGGGTTGCAACCCACTCATTCTCCTGGACAGCCTAGAGATGACCTTACGTGGACAAACTCAGGAGTCTCTCTGGGTAAGGAGGATATAGAATAAACAGTGATTTAAATTCCTTTCATTCATTCAACAAACATTTACTAAGCATGTTGGAAGTCATGCATCCAAGATGAATGTGATCATCTCCACTGTCAAAGGATATATAGAACAGGAAGATATATGTAGGACAAACTCTTAAAGATTGATCTTTTTGGTAAAGCTAATAGTACCAGTAAAACTTCTTGTCATGTTAGTCTTTGGTTTCAAAAGAAATTATCATTAAGTGATCCTGCATTTTATTTATGACAAATTAATGGAACTAAGAAAAAACAGATTTGAAACAGATATTATTTTTATTTCTCCTGGGTCATATTTACCAATTTTTAAATTTTCTCCCTCCACGTGTGTGTGTGTGTGTGTGTGTGTGTGTGTGAGAGAGAGAGAGAGAGAGAGAGAGAGAGAGAGAGAGAGAGAGAGAGAGAAATTTTGTAGTTCATGGAAAGACAAAGAAAACTTTAAAATGTTCTAATACCTGGGGCAGGGTCGACATTAAAAGTATATTTTACTTGTTGAGGCCTCATTCTGAGAACGGGACAAAATTAATTTTATGCCAGTTGTACCATTTTCTTTACCCCGTAGTATTTGAGAACTGGCTCTAAGTCCTTGAGAATAAAGGGCAAAAATAAGACAGACAAATAAGATTTGTTTTCTCCCCATAGTTCTCAGCACTGGGAAGACTGGGGAAACCCCAGATTTCACAAGAGACACAAGTCTAGCCTCTCACTCCACATCTGCTTGCATGGTAATCGGGCCATTTCAGGGGGCCAGGGAGGAGTTAGAGAAGACATGGTCACCAAGGCTTGCCTTAGAGGACCACAGTGTGGGGATCTAGGTTCTACCAGGGAGAGGCTAGTGCACTCACATTGCTTATCGATGTTTTGGCTAAGATCAAGTGGAGAACCAGATTCAGAATTAGCCCCTCCTCCACCTGTCAATGTTCAGCATGAGAACTATCAGCAGAGCAGCCTATGGTAGTGATTATACATCCACTAATTGAGTTACGAAGACTCTTGAATCAGCCAACCCTATAGTTTCTGAAGGAGACAAAACTGTGTTGAGTTAACTTGAAGGCTGTACACACATATGCCTGTAGTATTAGGGCTCATGTAGAGGAATTACGGGGAGATAGATAAGAGGAAAGAAGGCCTACTGATGTTTGGAACAAAACGTAAAAATAAGGCTGATGCAGTGGCTCATGCCAGTAATCCCAACACTGGGAGGCTGACGCGGACAGGTCACTTGAGGTCAGGAGTTCAAGACCAGCTTTGCCAACATGGTGAAACTCTGTCTGTAGTAACAGTACAAAAATTAGCCGAGCGTGGTGGTGGGTGCCTGTAATCCCAGCTACTCAGGAGGCTGAAGCAGGAGAATCACTTGAATCTGGGAGGCAGAGTTTCCAGCGAGCAGAGATCGCGTCACAGAACTCTAGCCTGGCAGCAGAGCAAGACTCCGTCTCAAAAAAAAAAAAAGGTAAAAATATAATATAATCTCTCCTTTCCCTTTAAGTGGCTTTGGAAAAATGTTCAGATACCTAAGCTTCATAAATCTGGAGAGTTTTCAGTTCAATTCCCTCCAAATAAGGACTAAATATTTAATGTACATTTACATTGTTTCTATTCATTTTTCTTTTCTTATTATGGCTAAAAATTTTCCTTACAGAAGACAAGGAAGGGACAAACCATATCTTTTGATGCTCACTGCTAAATTGAGGAATTGGGTTTTGCTAAAAAGGCATTAATATTTAAACCACCTCAGCTAAGGATACTACAGAAGCGCGAGTACCATTCTTCCCTAACAACTCAACATTCCTTCTTCTATCCTATTTATTACCTAGAACCAGCGCGGGACCTGGAACATGTGTGCCACATATCTGAGGACTGATAGAGCTAACTGATGACTGGTGCCCGGGAAGGCAGCATGTTTGCTACTCTGCTCTCACTTCTGAAGGAGCTGGAAGATTTAGTTTCCAAAGCCTCCAGCGAGCTCACACTCCCCCTCCCCCCATCTGAATGCCTGGGAATCATCTCTTTCTCACAAACAGGAAGCCCTTATCTCACCATGAAGACTTGGCAGCAAAGACTGGTAAAGAGAAAAAAAAAACTGGAAGTCAGTTTTCCATTTGATACATGTGTTCCCTGTAGAAAATCGGAGTCCACCTCAATGAATGGTATCTTGAAAAACTGTCCCTGTCAGTCAAGCAACAGATATTTATTGAACCCTTACTGTATACCAGGCCCTATCCAGGGCCCACAGGAGTACCTCTTCCAGGGAATCACACAATATAGTGGAAGAAGTGAGGGCTTTGGAATTAGATCTTCAAACAGTCAAAGTTTCAGGTGAAAGTATTTTATGCTACCATTTTATGTTGTGATCCAAAGGCAGGGAGGAAGGTAAACCAGTAGTATAAAATAATTTTGCATAGAATTTTGAAATAGCAGAAGGGTTGCTTGAAATAACTAGGCTAGCCATATTATTTCCTACAAGGGCACCTTAGGGGATCCCTGTTTTAATGAATAAATAAAAATGATGTGTAATTATCATATCAATTGCTTGCATCTAAGTGAGTGCTTCTGGAGTTATTTGATGGTGCTTAAAAATCTTTGGTCTCTGAAGTGCATTTAACCATCTTCTTAACTCTTATCTATATTATTAATTTGCAGATCAAAGTTAACTTGGTGCTATGCAAATGAGGGGACTTCAAATGAATGAGATTTTACTGTAAAATTTAAAATCCATATTACTTGTAACAGAACTGCAATATATTCTGAGTACTTGTCTGAACATATCTAAAAGAGACATTATGGTTTAAAGCAGGGTTATTCAATATAATTTTCTGCAATGATGGACTATTTTATATCTGTGTTGTCCAGATAGAATAGCCACGAGCCACATGTAACTACTGAGCAGTTAAAATGTGGCTTGGCTCATGCCTATAATCCCAGCACTTTGGGAGGCCAAGGCAGGCGGATCATGTGAGGTCAGGAAGTTCAAGACCAACCTGGCCAACATGGTGAAACCCAATCTCTACTAAAAATACAAAAATTAGCTGCGTGTAGTGGTGGGCGCCTGCAATCCCAGCTTCTTGGGAGACTGAAGCAAGAGAATTGCTTGAACCCAGGAGTCAAGACTATGCCATTGCTCTCCAGCAGGTTACAGAGCGAGACTCTCTCAAAAAAAAAAAAAAAAAATGTGGCTAGTGTGACTGAGACCTGAGTTTTAAATTTTAATTAATTAATTTTAAAGTAATTAAAATTCAAATTTAAACAGCTGTATGTGGTTAGTGGCTACCTTATTCAACGTGTTAGTTTAAAGAAAAAGTAAAATTGGATGCTGGGAACCCAAATTCCAACTGCATGCTTGCTACCTTGGACAATTAACCTCTGTGAACTTCAATTTTCTCACTTGAAAATGGGACTATAGGCTAGGGCTCAGTGCCGCACACCTGTAATCTCGTGCACTGTGGGGTTTAGGTGGAAGGATCATTTGGGGCCAGGAGTTCAAGACCAGCCTGAGAAACACACTACAAAATAGTTAAAAATTAGCCAGGCATGGTGCAGTCCTAGCTCCTTGGGAGGCTGAGGCAGGAGGATCACTTGAGCCCAGGAGTTTGAGGTTACAGTGACCTATGATTGTACCACTGCACTCCAGCCTGGGCAACAGAGTAAGACCTTGTCTCTTTAAAAAAAGAAGAAGGAGGAGGAGGAAGAAGAAGAGGAGGAGGAGAAGAAGGAGAAGGAGAAAATGGGAATTTAAATAATATCTACATCACAGTATTGGCGGTAAAAAGAATTGAGGTAATGTTTGGGCATTCTCTTATTTCCAAATAAGTACCAACCAAGTACCAAAATTAAATATGTGGAAAATAAATACACAACTCTCTTATTTAAAGGTAGTTTCTGACCGGGCGTGGTGGCTCCTGCCTGCAATCTCAGTACTTTTGGAGGTCAAGGTGGATGGATCACCTGAGGTCAGGAGTTCGAGGCCAGCCTGGCCAACATGTTGCAACGCCATCTCTATTAAAAATACAAAAAATTGGCCAGGCATTGTGGCGGGCACCTGTAATCCCAGCTACTCAGAAGGCTGAGGCATGCGAATCGCTTGAACCCGGGAGGTGGAGGTTGCCGTGAGCCGAGATTATGCCATTGCACTTCAGCCTGGGTAACAACAGTGAAACTTTGTCTCAAAATTAATTAAGTAATTAATTAATTAAAGGTAGTTTCCATTCCCAGAGAGCTATAAAAGATTATTCAGTTCATGATTATGTTAACCTTTCAGATTCAATATATAGCTGCAATGCTTGTAACTATTGGCTGTTAAGTAGCACCATCAGCAGTAACCAGAAATGGTCGTGTGTCAGCCTGGGGGTCCCAATGTATGGTACACAAAGGGCTGGTGGTCAGAAGGTTTAATTTACAGAAGTGGAGCCTGCCTATGTGAGAAAAGTACACTGAGAACTGAAAAGCGTGAGAAAAATGTTAATGTAATCCATTTTAATTAATAATGTAATCCATTTTAATTGCCCGAGGAGGTTAAATAAGCCTATTCAATATAATAGAGAAATCAAGGCACAAATTAGCAGGATAGGCAAGTGGTCAGGAGCTTGAGTCCTTTTGTTGAATGTAATTACATAAAATAAGGCATGGAAAATACTTAGCTTAGGGCATGTCACCCTAAAATGTCAACTATTATAATGTTGATAAGTGATACATTTGGGAGAGCATGAAATTAGAGGCCTTTACTTATTTTCGATTTGCAAAAGGTGTCGGAATACAGTGATATTTGCACAGATTTAATTCTACATGACTGGAACCTAGAAGAATCATCTCAACTTTCTTTTTTTTTTTTTTTGATACGAAGTTTCCCTCTTGTTTACCCAGGCTGGAGTGCAATGGCGCGATCTTGGCTCACCGCAACCTCCGCCTCCTGGGTTCAGGCAATTCTCCTGCCTCAGCCTCCTGAGTAGCTGGGATTACAGGCGCGCACCACCATGCCCAGCTAATTTTTTGTATTTTTAGTCGAGACGGGGTTTCACCATGTTGACCAGTATGGTCTGGATCTCTTGACCTTGTGATCCAGCCGCCTCAGCCTCCCAAAGTGCTGGGATTACAGGTGTGAGCCACCACTCCCGGCCAACTTTCTATATTTACCAGTCCAGAACTGAATCTACTTGGGTTTTTTGTTTTTTTATTTGTTTGTTTGTTTGTTTGAGACAGAGTCTCACTCTGTCACCCAGGCTGGAGTGCAGTGGTGCAATCTGGGCTCACTGCAACCTCTGCCTCCTGGGTTCAAGCAATTCTCTTTCCTCAGCCTTCCAAATAGCTAGGATTACAGGCGCCCACCACCATGCCTGGCTAACTTTTTTTTTTGTATTTTTAGTAGAGAGGGGGTTTCACCATGTTGGCCAAGCTGGTTTTGAACCCCAACCTCGAGTGATCCGCCCACCTCAGCCTCTCAAAGTGCTGAGATTACAGGCATGAGCCACTGCGCCCAGCCCAAATCTAGTTGTTTCGGTGCCACTTCAGATCTAATTTTGAAATGAGGCATGAATGAATGAACGTATGAATGCCTCCTGATTCCCCAATTAACTCAATACAATGAACTGGTAAAACTCATGAGTCTTCAATATACAGCACAAATTTCTCCAAATTTAAGATAACGTAGAGGTGACTGGGGAAGGGACCAACTGGGCGAAATGATCGATCAGTCATGTAGCTCAAGTGTCTGCTGGATATGAATCTAGACTACTTTCTGAGGCATATGGCAATTAAACCAGCTACCCATATCCATTCCAAGGGGCATGGGAAGGTTTTGAAGGGATGCTGGGACAGGAGCAAGCAGGGCCAGTGTCCATTCTCAGGGTAATGCAGTGAAACCAGCTTCATCATTAAGCAGAGAAATTCCCTCTGCCTCGTTCTTGGGAAGCTGCCTCTGGCCCTCAATCTCTTCTTCACATCATCTGAGGTCCTTTTTAGCACTTTGTCCCCCTGCCTAAAGCTTCTCCATCTAGAACTCATTCGGTTTAACAAGGCTCCCCTTGAAACATGTTCCCTGAGCACCCCCTCCCCAAGAGAGAAGACCATATAAAGTGGTCTCATTTGTGTGACCATTGCATAACGTTGAACTCAGAAGTAGATATTCACTTGAGGTCAGGAGTTCGAGACCAGCCTGCCAACATGGTGAATCCCCTACTCTACTAAAAATCCAAAAATTTGCTGGGTGTGGTGGTGCACACCTGTAGCCCCAGCTACTTGGGAGGCTGAGGCAGGAGAATTACTTGAGCCCGGGAGGCAGAGGTTGCAGTGAGCTGCGATCACGCCACTGCACTCTAGCCTGGGCAACAGTGAGACTCTGTCTCAAAAAAAGAAAAAGAAAAGGAATGGCTGTTCTAATCAGGATTTTATGACGTTACTACTAGGAGAATTTCTCTTTTCATAGGATAATGAACATTTTGCAAAAACGTTTCTGCAATACCCTCAGGCTCCCCCAGCATATTAATCTGACCTTTTTTTTTAGTAAGCAAATTTGTTCTTGTCTTCTAAGTTTATCCAGGGAGCTGACATACTCTGCAAGGGGATAAAGAAATGTTACTCACAATTTGGTTTTTTTTTAAATCACCTTAAGATGTAGAAGATAATATTTTCATTTTTAGTGTGATTACTAACTAGCACAGATTCATTATACTCGCAGATACATAGGGCTTTACTTTTTGAACTGAATTTGATATTCGATAAGGCAAAAATCAGTAAGAAAGCATCCACATTACCTTGCGCCACAGTTGCAGAGCGCGATTGTCCCTGGAGTCTTCTTCCATGGTGCACTCCTGATGGCCTACCATGCCTGCTCCTGATCTTTTCTCCAGAGGCCTCCTCCCTTTTGAGTTCTTTTGAGTCACAGGATGAAATTTTTGTTCCTCACTTGACCAAAAAGGTCAAGCAGGCTCTCTGTGCCCAGCACTTAAAGATAAGCTCAGAGGAGCTCGGAATGTCCCAGTTATTGAATAAGGAGAGATCTGAGTTGCTGGGCACGCTTGCTTTATTTACCACAAGCCTCCTCTTGTCCCCTCTGGGCTGTGGTTCATTGACAATTGCTGTGCTCTGAACTAGCGCTATGATGGCCTGTTTTGCGGCAACAGGCAGGTTGTGGCGAAAGCTGCAGCCGTGAAAAAGGCTATTGTTTAATCTACCCCTTCCCTCGCTGGAGCTATGGCAACAAATTCCGTTGGTGAATTAACTATGTCATTGTGCGCTGGCTCAACTGATTATGCTCCTGGAATGACAAACATTTTCTCTCTCTTTTTTCAAGACAAACAGTGACTGAGACCTTGAAGTGTTAATATACAACTCAGCACTTTCCTTAAATAGTAGAATAAAGATGGAGAAAATAAATCTCTCAAACATACTTTAATTGATCCTAATAAACATTTTATGCCTTCCAAGGAACTATTCTCAGCACCATTGATAGTGAATTTGTGCATCTTAACTATGTGGAGTCTTCAGAATTTGGGTTAAGGTAATTCTCTCTCAGATAACTCAGTGTTAAAAGAACTCTTTAAATACGCATGTGCTCTGGCCTTTCTGAGAACAAGATTCTTTTTAAATCTGGCTGCACCAAAGGGCTATGGGAACTTTGGCTGCAGACTGTGACCTCAGTTTAGAAGGAAGGCAGCTGGTCCACCTAAACTCATCCTTGCCCAGTAAAGATATCCTTTGTCCCATCCTAGCAGGAAAACTCTTAGTAACTTTCTCCTCTATTTCAAGCTCCAGGACAGTGAAACGTGCTCTGATTGGTTGAGGATGCTTTTCAGACTTCCCCCCGACTCCCACCCCTATTCATTCATCCTATACCTTCTCCATCTGGGTATCCTGCCAATTGCTGGGGGAGCTCTGCCGGTGGCCATGCTGTGAGTTTCCTAGCATGGTAGTGCGTTGTGTGCTAACTTGCTAAGCTGGAATCACATTTCCCAGGATCCCCTTTCCTGAAGGTTTTGGGTTAGAGTTGGCCAAAGAAAGAATTTGCACAAGATATGCGAGGTAGGAATGAAGAAGGAGCGGTTACTTTCCAAAGGTTGTTGTGGTTAGATATGGTGACAAACAGAGGTAGAGGTGACAGTGGATCCCACTTGTCCTCACTCTCCCTCAATCTGTGTCCAGATCTTCTTTCTGACTGCTGATGCTGTTGATCAACAGGAGCCCCAGGGCCACCACCAGACACTTGGCTGCAGGCCCATATAGGTAGGAACAGCTTCCCAGAGGCTTCCCCAACCAGCTTCCCCTTCCAGTTGTGCAGCTGGATGTGCTGGGCTTCTCAGCCTTGTTGGCGGGTGGCTACTCCCACCTTCCAGTTCCTGCCTGGACCTCCAGTGGGGTCAGGACTAATTCCTATGATAAATTGCTTCCTCTACAGCTCATCACAGTTCTGCTTCCCTGACTGAACTCGGACTAACAACACTTATTTTTTCCAAACAATACACGGACTGTTAGCAGAGCGTCCTCAGCAAGGAGAGAGGTTAGAGGGCCATAGGGAGAAAACCCCATGGAATTTGAGTCGGAAAGTATCTGAGGAGCCCAAGGAAACAGATGTTATATTTATATTGGATCGCTCCCTACAGTTGCTGATAGCCGTCACCCTGCAAAGCCTCTCTTCAGATCCAAACGGTTAGCTCTTCCTTCTTCTTCCCTCTCGTGGCTTCCCCTCATTGTCATTCTGTTTGTTTGTTTGTTTGGAGGTGGAGTTTTACTCTGTCACCCAGGCTAGAGTGCAGTATTGTGATCTCGGCTCACTGCAACCTCTACCTCCCAAGTTCAAGCAATTCTCCTGCCTTAGCCTCCCGAGTAGCTGGGACTACAGGCACCAGCCACCACACCCAGCTAATTTTTGTATTTTTAGTACAGACAGGGTTTCACCATGTTGGCCAGGCTGGTCTCAAACTCCTGACCTCAGGTGATCCACCTGCATCGGCCTCCCAAAGTGCTGAGATTACAGGTGTGAGCCACCGAGCCCAGCTGTCCTCATCCTCATTCTTATCCTGCACAGATGATTCCCCCAAAAAGTCTGGCATTGGCCATCAGAGGTAAGCCACACTGCAGAGGTAGGTTCCAGGTAGTGAACTAAAACAGAAACAAAACAAAACACAACAACAAAACAAAACCATACCCAAGTCCTGGGCACATTATTTCCTCCGGAGTAATTCACTGGATCTGTTGAAATGATGGCCTAACTTGATGCAGCATAGACAGGTCGACTCAAATAGAAAGTTTCTCTGAAACTAACTGAAGCCTGGTTCAGCTGTCAGGAAAATTCATCCACCTCTATTTGCACTTCTCAGTAATGGAAAAATCACTCGTGTCATTAAGGCCATATGGTTTACAAGAGAGACATATTTTAAAATTGCTTCTTGCTGTCATCTCTTAGAATAACAGTGCATTTTATATTTCCAAGCTTCTTGTCTCACATCCCAAAGAAGAATCACTGCCAGTCTAGTTCCTCAGTTAATTCCTGCTTAGAGCAGGTAATTATTTGTCATGAGCACAAGAAAGGTGAGAGGGTAAGGTTTGATTAATTATGATTGTAAAATGAAGAGAATGAGCACAGAACCACCAATATCGCTACATACTCTACTCTCATTACAGACCTAGTTGGGTCAGTAAATTAAGCCATTAACCCTTGGATTATGCAGGTGTCTGTTATCCAAACACTTATTGGTGGCTTTCTGGGGTCTTCTCTACTTTTGAGAGAGTGGAGGTTATTATCTTAAGTGAAATAAGCCAGGCAAGAAAAGACAAATGTTGTACGTTCTCACCTATCTATGGGAGCTAAAAAGTTTCATCACATAGAGGTGGAGAGTGGAGAGACAGATAACAGAGACTGGAAAGAGTGAGTGGTGGGAGACGGAGGATAAAGAGAAGTGAGTTAAAGGGCAGAAACATACAGTTAAATTGAAGGATAAACTCTGTTTGATAGCAGAGTAGGGTGACTGTAGCTAACAAAAGTGTATTGTACTCAGGTGATGGGTACACTAAACACCCTGACTTGATCAATATGCCTTATATACATGTGGCAAAATTCCATATGTACCCCATATATTTCTACAAACAAAAATAATATTAGAAGGGAAAAAAGAAAAAAAAATCTGTATTTTACTCTCTTCTACCACAAGGGGTGCTCCAGAGCTCTGAGAATTGCCCAGGTCCATACAGTCAGAAATGGGTTGGCAGCAGTTCTCAGCATTGTGGGAGGCCGAAGCGGGCGGATCACGAGGTCAAGAGATTGAGACCACACTGAGTAACGTGGTGAAACCCCGTCTCTACTAAAAATACAAAAATTGGCTGGCTGTGGTGGCGCGTGCCTATAATCCCAGTTACACGGTAGGCTGAGGCAGGAGAATCACTTGAACCAGGGAGTCGGAGGTTGCAGTGAGAAGAGATCTTTCCACTGCACTCCAGCCTGGGCGATAGAGTGAAAATCTGTCTAAAAAGAAAGAAAAGAAAAAGGTACTCTCTCTGGCCTGAAGCACCCCTATGTGGTGCGCCCTATGTAATCTCCCAGTCTGCCGGGAGCCTTTGCAGCCCGTGACCCTCAGGGAAAAGGGAGTTGTTGAGGCAGCAAACTGTGTCAGCCCCATCACAGGAAATACACACCTGAATTTGGGGGACAAGTATCTTCTCTGGCCAGGGGGTATTCTGTGCCAGGAGGGTTGGTCAACTAGGCCTCAGCTCCAGAGCTGGTGAACCATCCTCTGTTCCTACTAATTCCCCAGCAGCATTTTGTTTGCCTTTCCAGTACCTCACTTGAGGTAGGGGATGCCCTGAATCATGGCCATGGGCCCCATTTTAAGAGTCCTGCTTTGTCTCTCCTCCTCTGAGGAGTCCATGGGTCAAGGAGACAGGGCACTCATATGGAGATCCCCATCCTCCTTCTAGAATACTCTAGAGTTCTCTGCCCAAATTCCTGAGCCTGCTTCCAGGGCCTCTTTGGCCTCTTCCTCAGGGCCACCTTTCCAGGAGTAACCTCACTGCAGAGTTGCACATCTCTAGGCACAACGGATGGTCAAGCAAGGGATTATACCAGGAGGATGTGGACAGAACCTGGATGTCTAGGCTGGGCCCACCCTGTGGTGGGGAAGAGAAGGGGATTTGCTCCCCACCACCTTTCCTGCAAGGAACGCCAAGCCACTTGACCTCCTAGGTCATTAACAAGATATATTTGTCAAGTTATGAAGATGTATATACATATATATGTACAGTCTGTTAGCAAGATTTCAAACTTTTAAATGTTTAGACCTATGATACATGGGCCTCCATTTATACTCTTGCTCCAACCCCACAAATGTTAGAGGCAAACCCAGCTAGGGGTATTTGAAATCACTGTGGAAATGAATGACTTAGCATTTTCTGGTGATTTTAATTATACGGTTAATTACAGGTAGTTTGTCATTAAAAATCTGATGATCTCTGAATATATGAACAATACGATTTTGTGCATCGAAGTAGCTGAGGGCTAGATTCTGGACTGAGGTGAAATAATTTGCTCTACCCCTGGAATACTTCTGGGTACAGAGTAATTGCTTTAAAAATTATTGTGGGCCAGGTGTGGTGGCTCACACCTGTAATCCCAGCACTTTGGGAGGTCAAGGCAGGCAGATCACCTGAGCACAGGAGTTCAAGACCAGCCTGGCCAACATGGTGAAACTCTGTCTCTACTAAAAATATAAAAATTAGCCAGACATGGTGGTGTGTGCCTATAATCCAAGCTACTCGGGAGGCTGAGGCAGGAGAATCGCTTGAACCCAGGAGGCAGAGGTTGCAGTGAGCCTAGATCATGCCACTGCACTCCAGCCTGGGTGACAGAGCAAGACTTTATCTCAAAAATAAAATAAAATAAAATAAAAATTATTGTTAAGTGAATAAATGAATCCTGGAGGCATTTTGTAACTACTTCTCATCATTTGCTGTGTGTGTGCTGATTAACTGGGCTGCAGAAACTCCTCTCTGACTGATGATGTTATCCAAGACTGCTTTGGGGATATTAGCCCTGAGATGAAATAAAGGAACAGATAAGGAGATGGTAGGCTCCACAGGCGTGGAGGAAAGTGACTACTGATGACTCTCTGCCCTTTTGCTTTTTCTGCTCTCTTAAAATTAACTACCAACAGTTCTGAAGAAGGAATGCGAAGTATGGACTTTGCATTTCCAAAGTATGGACTGGAATCATAGTCCATCCACATGATGCCAAGACATCCAAGTTCAAAAGCAGAATGTAGATATTTTTGCATATTACTGTTTCCATTGGATTTATCAAACACCTAATGTGTGTCAAGCCTGAAGCCAGGTGAAAACTGGCCAACATGGTGAAACCTCATCTCTACTAAAAATACAAAAAAATTAGCCAGGCATGGTAGCCTGTAATCCCAGCTACATGGGAAGGTGAGGCAGGAGAATCGCTGGAACCTGGGAAGTGGAGGCTGCAGTGAGCTGAGATTGTACCACTGCACTCCAGCCCGGGCAATAAGAGTAAAACTCTGTCTCAAAAAAAAAAAAAAAAAAAAGTCTACTCTCCAGAAGGAAGGACCATCAGAGAGCAAGACGTTGTCAAAAGAAAATACTGAAACATTATTCTGTTTGAGGGAGGGGAATTTCAGCCCTCTCTAGTCTTCCTGTCTCACCTAAGGAAAAATAAAAATAGCCATAGTCAACAGGGTGCAACATGTTGAGAAAATACATCGGAAGTGCTGTAGTCAGGGAAAGGAACAGTAGGATACCATCAAAAGGTGTAATGTAGGCATAATTGGAATACCAGTAGAAGAAAGAGAAAACGGCAGAAAAAATATTTGGAGTAATGATATGGCCATGAACTTTCCAAATAATATATCATTAAGACGATGGACACAAAACTATAGATCCAGGAAGCTCAGAGAACACCAAGGAGGATAAATACCAAAACCAAACCAAAACGAAAAACAGGAATATCATATTCCAACTGCAGAAAATCCAGGACAAAGTGAAAATCTTGAAGGAAGCCAGAGGGTGAAGAAAAACTTTACTTATGGAAGAATAAGGATAAGAATTCTAGTAGACTTCTCATCAGAAACTAGGCAAGCAAGAGGAGAGTGGAGTGAAATCTGTAAAGTGTTGAAAGGAAAAAACCTGCCAACCTAGAATTCTGTAACAGGGGAAATTATCCTTCCAGAGAAAAAGAGGAAGATGTGATTGCAAGCAATTTGTGGAATTTAAAAACTGTAACAGATTCTTTTTTAATTGTTTAAAATAAAAGCAACAAGAGAATTGAAAATCTGAAAGCGATTCTTGGCAATGATCAGGAATGTTCTTGACTTCACTTACTGTGATTTTGATGATGTATAAAGCCCAGAGAACAAAAAATGTGTTGAAAAATATGTAGACTGATCTTTGTTTTATTTCCCGTTATTGTGGATATGTAATAAATCTTTTTATGTTTTTCAAGTTTAATTGTGGGTAATTCGTTATTTTGATTTTTATCATCTTTTGTGGAATTTTGAAATAATACAAAAAAGTTATGCCAGCTATGAAAGTTTTTCATTATTTCTAATGCTATTTAGATCCTGTCCATCTATTTAATATCAAAAGACCGAATCCTGTTTAATGACTGCTAAATTTATCAGTGTTTTAGGTAATTACCGTTTTTGAGTGATTAATCTCCTGTAGAAAATGAAATACTGTTTACAATACAGTCACTTTTTTCTTTTAAAATGCTGATTTGAAATAACTTCTCATTATATGTATGGTCTTAAAAAACAAAGTGGCTAGAGCACAAAAAATAGTGAAAATGGAATAAAGACTTCTCAGGCAAACAAAAACTGAGAGAATTCATTGCCAGCAGACTTCTTCAAATGTTTAAAGAATTTCTTTAGGTAGAATGAAAATTATATAAATCAGAAATTAAGATCTACATAAAGGAGCATGTTGGCAGGGCCTGGTGGCTCACTCCTATAATCCCGGTACTTTGGGAGCCCAAGGCATGTAGATCACGAGGTCAGGAGATCGAGATCATCCTGGCCAACATGGTGAAATCCCTTCCCTACTAAAATACAATTAGCTGGGTGTGGTGGTGCGTGCCTGTAGTCCCAGTTACTCAGGAAGCTGAGGCAGAGGAATCGCTTGAACCTGGGAGGTGGAGGTTGCAGTGAGCCGAGATCATGCTTCTGCACTCCAGCCTGGTGACAGAGCAAGACTCCGTCACACACACACACACACACACACACACACACACACACACACACAAAAGAAGCACGTCAGAGAAGGAATAAATCAAAGTCAAATAAAAATAAAATCTTCTATTTTTCTTATTCTTAATTGACCTAAAAGATAACTGTTTAAAGCAAAATAGTAAAATTGTGTTGGTTGATTATAGCATATGGATAAATGAAATGAAAGACAGTAATGTTACAAGGGATAGGAGGGAGAAATTGAGAATACTCAGTTAAAAGCTACCTGCACTATGATGTTAATTTGGACGTGGACTCAGATTATTTTTTAAATATATATTGTAAACTACAGGGCAACCACTAAAAATGTTTTTTGTTTGTTTGTTTTGACACAGAATCTTGCTCTGTTGCCAGGCTGGAGTGCAGTGGGGCGATCTAGGCTCCGCAACCTCTGCCTCCTAGGTTTAAATGATTCTCCTGCCTCAGCCTCCTGAGTAGCTGAGACTACAGGCATGCACCACCATGCCCAGCTAATTTTTATATTTTTAGTAGAGATGGGGTTTCACCATGTTGGCCAAGATGGTCTCAATCTCTTAACCTTGTGATCCATCCCCCTCAGCGTCCCAAAGTGCTGGGATTACAGGCGTGAGTCACAGCACCCAGCCTAAAAAAATGTGTTTTAAAAGGAGGCATATACAATATGCCAAGATAGGAGATAAAATGGAGTCATATAAACTGCTCCATTAAAACCAGAGAAGTGGGAAAAGAGAGGAAAAAAGAAATAGAACCGGGCTGGGCACAGTGGCTCAGACCTGTAATCCCAGCACTTTGGGAGGTCAAGGAGGGTGGATCACCTGAGATCAGGAGTTCGAGACCAGCCTGGCCATCATGGTGAAAACCCATCTCTACTAAAAATAAAATATTAGCTGGGCATGGTGAGACATGCCTATAATCCCAGCCACTTGGGACGCTGAGGGAGAAGAATCGCTTGAACCCGGGAGGCAAAGGTGGCAGTGAACCAAGATCGCACCACTGCACTCCAGCCTGGGCAGCTGAGCGAGACTCCATCTCAAAGAAAAAAAAAAAACATTTAAACGTTAGCCAGGCATAGTGGTACATGCCTGTAGTCCCAGCTACTCGGGAGGCTGTGGTAGGAGAATTGTTTGAGCCCAGGAGTTTGAGGCTGCAGTGAGTTATGATTGTACTGCTGCACTTCAGCTTGGGCAATAGAGTAACAAAGAGGCAGACTCCATCCATCTCCTAAAAATAAATAAATAAATAAATAAATAAATAAATAAGGCAGACGATTATAAAACAAACTCTCAATGTGCCTGAACTACTAATGGCTAATTGAGCAAGTTTGTCTTAGTGGTAGGAATTATTCAATAAGTAGTTAAGGACTAAGGAAAATAAAATATGTTATCTTTATTTACTCTTGAAGGAACAAGGAGGGCAATATGATGAAGCAACAAGTGATGACTGCTTGAACTAAAATAATTTTCTGGCCAGGTGCAGTGACTCACACCTGTAATCCCAACTCTTTGCGTATTAACCTCCTTGAGGCCAGGAGTTCGAGACCAACCTGGGCAACAAAAGTGAGGCCCCACATCTCTATGAAAAATTTAAAAATTAGACAGGCATGATGGCACACACCTGTGGATCTAGCCAATCGGGACGCTGAGGTGGGAGGAACATTTGAGCCCAGGAGGTTGAGGCTGCACTCCAGTCTGGGTGATGGAGTGAGCGCTGTCTCCAAAACAACAACAAAAATTCATTCCCTAAATCCAAACCACATTGATACTGTCAGACTGTGATTTCTATTGATAATGGACCTTTAATGACAGGAGTGATATCTTTTGCATTATTATTATTATTATTATTAATTGAGACAAAGTTTCACTCTGTGGCCAGGCTGGAGTGCAGTGGCGTGATCTCGGCTCGCTGCAACTTATGCCTCCTGGATTCAAGTGATTCTTGTGCCTCAGCCTCCCAAGTAGCTGGGATTACAGGCATGAGCCACCATACCCAGCTAATTTTTGTATTTTGCATTTTTTTTTAATTTTTATATTTTTAGTAGAGATGGGGTCTCACCATGTTGGCCAGGATGGTCTCGATCTCTTGACTTCACGATCTGTCCACCTTGGCCTCCCAAAGTTCTAGGATTACAAGCGTGAGTCACTGCACCGGCTTTATCATTATTTTCTGAAATGGAGTCTCACTCTGTTGCCCAGGCTGGAGTACAGTGATGAAATCTCAGCTCACTGCATCTTCCACCTCCTGGGTTCAAGTGATTTTTCTTCCTCACCCTCCTAAGTAGCTGGGATTACAGGTGCGAACCACCATGCTCAGCTAATTTTTGTATTTTGAGTAGAGATGGGGGTTTCACCATGTTGGCCAGGCTGGTCTTGAACTCCTGACCTAAGATGATCCACCCGCCTTGGCCTCCCAAAATGCTGGGATTACAGGTGTGAGCTCCCTTGCCTAGCCCAGAGATGTATTTTTGAAGATCAATCCTCATAAGGAGATTTCCAGATTAGGAAAGGTGTGTCTGTGACATCAGGGTCTGGGAATGCCAAGTGCTGGCTGGTTCCAGGGCAAGTTTCTTTGGGTTACCCTCCTCGGTCCCAGGGTCCAAGGTCCTGTCTTCAGTGTTGTGGGTATTGACTGGACTTCCTTAGGACACGCAGAGACGGTGTCTTGAGTTTTAGGAGAGTTGCATGTCTTCTCTTATTACCCAGAGTCTTTTTGGGATGCTGAGAGCACATGGAGGCCCTCTCACTGCTGACCTCTTTTCAGCTAGCAGACAATCCTCTCCACAGCTACATATAAACAACACAACCTTGTTGGGCTCAGAATCTTTGGATGGCCACAAAGCTGATCTTCAGACCCACAGACAATCAGGCTCCAAGGCTAGATGCATGCTAACAAACGCACACGGATATTGAAACCAGAGTGCTACTTTACTGCTTTGCCATGGGAAATATATCTGGCTGGTACGCCAGAATGAAAACCAGTTGGCTGGTTTCTCCCAATATAGGGGAAAAAATCTAGTTCATAGAAGAAAGATTTCTTGACTCATAGAAAATCATTTCAAGGGAAGTTGTTTTTGTTCATCATCTTATTCTAGGGTCTTGAATAGTGCCAGAAAACAGTAGGCACTCAAAAAACATTTGTTAAATGATGAATTTTTATGAAAGTTTTCATGTCGTCTTAACTGTTACTGCAATTGAGATGAGATACTCATTCAGGCCAGGGGCGGTGGCTCTCGCCTGTAATCCCAGCACTTTGGGACGCCAAGGCAGGTGGATCACCTGAGGTCAGGAGTTCGAGACCAGCCTGGCCCCCATGGAGAAACCCCATCTGTACTAAAAATAAAAAAAAAAAAATTAGCCAGGCGTGGTGGTGGATGCCTGTAATCCCAGCTACTTGGGAGGCTAACACAGGAGAATCGCTTGAACCCAGGAGGCAGAGGTTGCAGTGAGCAGAGATTGCACCACTGCACCGCAGCCTGGGCAACAGAGCGAGACTCTGTTTCAAAAAAAAAAAAAAAAAGATATTAATCAGAGCAAACAATGGAAAAAAAATGTATCTGCTTTGGAGTTAGACAAATAAGAGGCTCGATCCCCATCTGCTACTTACTCACCATGCAAGGACATTAATGGCTGCTGTTTTCCATTAGCAAAAAGTTGGGACCTAAAAGTCCACATTTTTGAGTTTCCATTTCTTCATAAAGTGTAATTTATAGAATTAGGTTTGCTGAATACAATAGAAAACTAAAAAACAGTGGCTTTAAATATGACAGATGTTTAATTTTCTCTCATGTAGTCTGGGGGTAGACAGCTCAGGGATGGTATGGTGACTTAATGGATGTTGGAGACCCAGGCTCTTATTCTGTTCCACCATCTCACTGTGGGACTTTCATTTTCACAGTTATGTCATGATCCAAGATGGCTGCTGGAGCTTCAACAATCACATCTGTGATACAGGAAGAGGAGAAAAGGCAGAAAGGCAAAAAAGAGACCCCTTTCAGATCTACTAGATTACTTTTTTTTAAAACGTTTACGTTCAGGTATATGTGCAGGTTTGTTATACGGGTAAGTAGCATGTCATGGGGATTTGGTATACAGATTATTTCATCTTCCAGATAATAAGCATAGTACTTGATAGGTAGTTTTTTGATCCTCACCCTCTGCCCACACCCCACCCTCAGGTAGGTTCCAGTGACTATTGTTCCCTTATGTCCATGTGTACTCAATGTTTATCTCCCACGTATAAGTAAGAACATGTGGTACTTGGTTTTTTGTTCCTGTGTTAGTTCGCTTTGGATAATGGCTTCCAGCTCCAGCGATGTTGCTGCAGACACGATCTCATTTTTTCTTTTTTTTTTTGAGACAGTCTCGCTCTGTCACCCAGGGTGGAGTGTACTGGTGTGATCTTGGCGCACTACAACCTCTGCCTCCTGTGTTGAAGTGATTCTCCTCCTTCACCCTCCCGAGTAGCTGGGATTACAGGCACCCCGCCACCACGCCTGGCTAATTTTTGTATTTTTAGTAGAAATGGGTTTGCACCATGTTGGTCAGGCTGGTCTCTTGACCTCAGGTGATCTGACCGCCTCAGTCTCCCAAAGTGTTGGGATTACAGGCGTGAGCCACTCACTGCACCGGGCCTCTTTTCTATGGCTGTAAATTCGTTTGACCATTGTGAAAGAGAGTGTGGTGATTCACATAAAAGTAGAAGTCTAAGAATCAAACCGTAAGTCTGACTCTACCTGTGTCTTTAATCCTAATATAATATTAAACAGGACAAATTATAAACAAAAAGAGTCTAGAATTCTATCATCCTGGCAAAACATACTCCATTTTGCATATTGCTTTCAGGTAAGTAACGATTTGATATATTGTTGCAATTAAGTGTGTGTATCACTTTGTGAAATATCATGAACATTTTTCCAACGTTGAATTTTTCCAATCACTTTATCTTTTTGATGTCACATCATTAGACCTGTGCTATGATGACTTTTAGGTCCCAACTTTTTGCTAATGAATGGAAAACAGCAGCCATTAACGTCTTTGCGTTTTCTGTTACTATTCTTTTTTATCAAACTTTTACCTGTGGAAATAAAGGCTTGAAAGATACTAGTATCTTATGGTATTTGTCACATATTGCAATCTTATTTTCCAAAAGATTGTACCAACTTACACTGCCACCTGTAATAAATGAGTTGTCCCTCATTTGTGTGCCTTTGGATACTTGTAGCTTACCTCCCAGCTATGAGCGACACACGTTTGGTTTTCCATTCCTGAGTTACTTCACTTAGACTTCAATTCCATCCAGGTTGCTGTGAATGTCTTTTTATTTTGTTCCTTTTTATGGCTGAGTAGTATTCCATGGTGTGTGTATGTGTGTGCGTGGGTGTGTGTGTGTGTGTGTGTGTGTGTGTATATATATATTTTTAAAGATGGAGTTTCACTGTTGCTGCCCAGGCTAGGGTGCAATGGCATGATCTTAGCTCACCACAACCTCCACCTACCAGGTTCAAGTGATTCTCCTGCCTCAGCCTTCCAAGTAGCTGGGGTTACATGCATGCACCGCCATGCCCAGCTAACTTTGTAATTTTGTTTTTAGTAGAGAGAGGATTTCTCCATGTTGGTTAGGCTGGTCTCAAACTCCCAACCTCAGGTAATCCACCCGCCTCGGCCTCCCAAAGGGCTGGGTTGACAGGTGTGAGCCACCACGCCAGGCCTATACCACATTTTTTTAACCTACTCATTGATTAATGGGCATTTGGGCTGGTTCCATATATTTGCAATGAGAATTGTGCTGCTGTAAACACACATGTGCAAGTATCTATTTTGTATAATCACTTCTTTTCCTCTGGGTAGATACCCAGGAATGGGATTGCCAGATCAAATGGTAGATCTACAAAAGTAAGATATTTTAGCTGCAATCAGATATGACTACTTTCCACTTGGTGGTCTGCTGATAAACCTTAGAAAAATAAAGCTCTGATTTATACCATTTGCCAATTTCCAGGGTGTTAATATTCCCACAATTACTGAATTCAAGCTACCAACAGTTTAACATGCAGATCACAAAGTAGCTGAATATTTAGCAATCAGCTCCTGAGAACCTCCAACTGTCCCTCCTTCCCTTCCTGCCTAGTGGCAGTGAAATAGGGATAGGCATTTAGGGATTCCACTATGGGGAAATGGAGTTATGTTGTATTTAGTTTGGGCTTGTGTCTTCTATTTATGTGGGTCGATGGCACGTAATCCCTATATATACTTAAGCCATATATATATACTTAAGTTATTGATAGACTTCTTGGTGTAGGAATAGAATAGCTTCCAGGAATATTCCCACCCCACTGTGATGACTTACCTGGAATTGTGAACCGAATGAGTCAGGCCAGAAGTCATATTATGGTATGAAAATATCTGGCTGGGCTCACCCCTGTAATTCCAGCACTTTGGGAGGCCGAGGCGGGTGGATCACCTGAGGTCAGGAGATTGAGATCAGCCTGGACAACATGGGGAAACGCTGTCTCTACTAAAAATACAAAAACTAGCCAGGTGTGGTTGTGGGCACCTGTAATCCCAGCTACTCAGGAGGCTGAGGCAGGAGAACCACTTGAACCTGGGAGATGGAGGTTGCAGTGAGCCGGGATCACACCACTGCACTCCAGCCTGGGTAACAGAGCGAGACTCTGTCTCAAAAAAAGAAACTGTCCTACAGATCCTTCTCCCCAAAGTATGTGGGTCATTGTCTTAGTCTTTTCAGGGTGCTATAACAAAATACCATGAACTGGATGGCTACTAACAACAGGAATTTATTTTTTCACGGTACTGTAAGCCGGGAATTCCAAGATCAAGGTGCCAGCAGATTCAGTGTGTGGGGTAGCCCCACTTTTGGGTTCATAGATGGTGCCTTCTTGCTGTATTCTCACATGGAAGAAGGGGCAAGGCAGCTCCCTGGAGCCTCTTTTCTGAAGGCACTAATCCTACATGAGGGTTCCTGCTAATGATCTAATCACGTCCCAGAGGCCCTACCTCCTAACACCACTACACTGGTGACTAGGTTTCAATGCAAACATTTTATGTGGAGAGAAACATTCAGACTATAGCAGTAGTGAAAGAGAAAAGAGGTTTGAAGTGCCTAGAGTTATATAAGTGGACATGTGGGAAGTGATCAGCCACGAAATTGTTAAGGTAAGGATTTGGTTCTTTTTTTTTTTTTTGAGACAGAGTTTCGCTCTTGTTACCCAGGCTGGAATGCAATGGCGTAATCTCGGCTCACCGCAACCTCCGCCTCCTGGGTTCAGGCAATTCTCCTGCCTCAACCTCCTGAGCAGCTGGGATTACAGGCACGCGCCACCATGCCCAGATAATTTTTTGTATTTTTAGTAGAGACGGGGTTTCACCATGTTGACCAGGATGGTCTCGATCTGTTGACCTCGTGATCCACCCGCCTCGGCCTCCCAAAGTGCTGGGATTACAGGCTTGAGCCACCGCACCCTGCCTAGGATTTGGTTCTTATTGATGCCTAGCCAACATGGTTCTCTCCTGTTTAGAATAAACTTGATAATAAAGTTATAAAAGTCCCACCAGTTTTTAAAAGGGAAGTGGAGGCATAAATCTGTTGTAATACTTTAGGAAGTTATGTCTACATGTGAATTACTACATGTTAGGTATCACAACATATGGATCACACAACATGATATTAAATGATTATGAAGCTGAAAGACATTTTCTAAACAATTAGAAATTAAGAAACAAGTATTGATCAATCATGCTGGAGGACAGACTGAATTATCTTTACATCCTCTTTGGAGAAAATATTACGAAATTGTTGTCACATGAAGAAGGGATCAATAAGTATGTGGGCAATAATTTAGGAAAAATACGAATGTGTGGCAGGCATTATTGAATAAAAGTGTTATACCTCTTTGGAAAGAGATAAAATGAGATGTATACATTACAGCCATTGTATCATACAGAAAAATTGAATACCCTTTTTGTTTTTCATAACATTGAAATTTTGGAGGAGTTCAGGCCAGGTGTTTTGTAGATTGTCCTACTTTTTTTTTGAGACGGAGTTTCGCTCTTGTTACCCAGGCCGGAGTGCAATGGCACGATCTCGGCTCACCTCAACCTCCGCCTCCTGGGTTCAGGCAATTCTCCTGCCTCAGCCTCCTGAGTAGCTGGGATTACAGGCACGCGCCACCATGCCCAGCTAATTTTTTGTATTTTTACTAGAGACGGGGTTTCATCAAGTTGACCAGGATGGTCTCGATCTCTTGACCTCGTGATCCACCCGCCTCGGCCTCCCAAAGTGCTGGGATTACAGGCTTGAGCCACCACGCCCGGCCACTTTTTTTTTTTTTTTTTTTTTTTTTAAAGACGGAGTTTCACTCTTGTTACCTAGGCTGGAGTGCAATGGCGCGATCTCGGCTCACCGCAACCACCGCCTTCCGGATTCAAGAGATTCTCCTGCGTTAGCCTCCCGAGTAGCTGAGATTACAGGCACTCGCCACCATGCCTGGCTAATATTTGTATTTTAGTAGGGATGGGGTTTCACCATGTTTGTCAAGCTGGTCTCGAACTCCAGACCTCAGGTGATCCATCCACCTCGGTCTCCCAAAGTGCTGGAGTTACAGGCGTGAGCCACCGCGCCTGGCCTAGATTGTCCTACATTTTGACTACATCTGATTGTTTCTTCGTGGTTAGATTCAGGTTAGACATTTTTTTTTTGGGCTGAGTCTCGCCAGGTTAGACATTTTTTGCAAGACCATATAGGCGAAGTTGCTCCTTTTTCATCAGGAGGCATATGAGGTCAGCTTACCATTTATCGGTAACGCTACTTTTGGTTATTTGGTTAAGATGGTGCATAAATCTTTAAGTTGTTAGTCGAGCAGCTACTGTATTCACACTGTTGAGAAACAAACTATCAGGCAAAACTCAGAGCGCGTAGCAGGAGTCAGTCGCTTTCCCAGGCTCTAGGGAAAATGATCCAGCCACGCCCACTCTCCTGCCCGCCCGCACCTCTTTTCCGGGGAAATCAGCTCTGAGAACCAGAGCATCTTTTCTCCCACGCTCCCAAATCTTTCTCCATCAGCATGCGTGCGCTTGCGCAGTCTCCAGGCGGTGCCGTTCCTGCGCCCGACCGCTTCTTTCTGCTGCTCTCCTCCGGCTTCCCCTAAGCTCTAGCTTTTCCCCACGGGGTCATCACAGGGCGCCAAACGCGCGCCCGCGGGAAGGCCAGGGGCGGGGCGCGGTGCCGTGAGGCACGTCAGTAGCCTTCCGGGCGGAAGTCCGCAGCCTCCCGAGCCGCTGATTGGCTTTCACGCTGGCGCCTGTCTGGGTCCCCGCGCCAGTTTCGGGCTGGTTGGCGCGGAATCGGGACATTTGGGACCATGGCGCCCGTGCACGGCGACGACTGTAAGATAGGGGCGAGTGGTGAGGGACAACTCCGCGCGCGGGGCACCGGGTTGGGACCGTGGCGTGATTGCCGGTGGTGGGGATTCTGAGGGACTCTCTGCATTATTTTTTGTGAGGGAGGCGCACGCCGCGTCTGTTCGGGCGCAGACCTTGGTCATCCCGGGCGAGGGCCCTTCTAGCGTCGGACCGGGCTTCCTTTAGACGCGGTTTGCTCTTGGCAGACCCTAGCATGGACGGATTTTTGTTTGGGAGGCTATCTCACCTCTGCTACTGAGTTTCCACAGTCGATTGCGTTTCTATTTTGGTGAGTTGCACCCACGTGCTGGGTATAACTTTATTGAGATTGGCCCCGCGGGGCACTGTCTTGGCCGAAAGTATTTCACTGCGATAACCCTAAGTATCCACTTGAGGGCTTGAACAGAACTGATCTGTGCCCCCTTTTGTAGCAACTTCCAGGAACATTTTATACGTTGTAACTAAGCAGGAAAGAAAGCTCTAAGTGCTGTCATCGGGTAAAAACACGTTTTGTATTTTTAGGTAATGGGTTTCTACTTTATGCATTAACAATTTTTGTTTCAAATTCTTCTCTGGAAAGTTCTTTAAGTGCTGCGTAGAAATACTGTTCACAATCTAGGACTTCCTGGTGAAGTTTAAAAAAAGAAATAGCATCAGTTCAGGGCATTTCGGATGCCCTGTACATCACTCCATTTGTCAGGGGTATCTTTTATTTCCAAAAATAGAATACAAAGATGCAAATACATTTGCCTGATTTCTGATTTTTGAACAGTGTTCAACTAAAGTGTGACTTAACTTCAGTGAACTTCTAACTTAAAATCAGATGCTTCACTTTGTTAGCTCAAGCGTCACCTCTCCTGTCATTAAGATACATCACCATTAATGAGAACTCGCTTCCTAATCAGCTTCCTTTGCATTCACCTGGTTGTGAATCACCGATTTCAATTGGTTTTTGCCGTTCAATTTTTAAGACTATTTGAGAGTCGACCTGCCTGGATTACAGAGGGGATGTAGGGTGTGAGCATGCGAACAGTCTTTGCAGTCCTCTATCAGTGATTTGCCACTGAGCCCTTTCTTCACCCTAAAAACTGTACGTTATCTATGAACATCAAGAAATCACTCTGGAGGATGCTGTGCAATCTTGAGACTCCTCTTAAGTTACGGTGTTGATTAAGTAGTTGCTGGGGACTTGTGACTGGAATTTTTCCTTTGGGGGAGACTGAAAGATTGTTACCTGAAAGACTGCTGTAAGCTAGTGTCTGTCTGCTTTTGGGGAGGATGGAGGTACTCCAGATGGTAATTTTGGAACAAATATTTAAACCTTTGTAAAAGGATTTTTTTCATGCTTATTCTGTTTTTGCTAACTTGCCTACATGAAGCATTGGAGACATACTCCAAAAAAGAAAATGTAGGCTGTTTTTCTTCAGTATTAGAAGATACTTAGATACTTAGAAGATACTTAGAAGCACCTTGATAATGGCAGTGAAAAGTTGAAAGGTCAATAGTTGTTGTTATACATGAAAAAAGATCGTGGAAAGTTTTTTCTTGTTTTTTTTGTTTGTTTGTTTTGAGATGAAGTTTTCCCCTTGTTGCCCAGGCTGGAGTGCAATGATGCGATTTCAGCTCACTGCAACCTCTGCCTCCAGGTTCAAGAGATTCTCCTGCCTCAGTCTCCCAAGTAGCTGGGACTACAGGTGCCTGCCACCACACCCGGGTAATTTTTCATGTTTTTAGTAGAGACGGGGCTTCATCATTTTGGCCAGGCTGGCCTTGAACTCCTGACCTCAGGTGATCCACCTATCTTGGCCTCCTAAAGTGCTGGGATTACAGGCATGAGCCACCGTGCCTGGCCAGGGCAAGTTTAATGATCAAAAAAGCAGGTACAGTAGTTTATTCATTGGTTCATTCAGCAAATTTTTATTATTTACCTACTAGGTACAAGCATTCTGCCAGGCTCTGGCTTATGATGGTTGGTAGGCGGGACATGGTTTGTCTTCATGGAGTAGAGATGGTAAACATCTAATCATATGCAGAAAACGGCTTTGCTTTGTTTTTGGCCTCTGTATCTAGACCTTGGTACTCTTAGGTGTGGTGTGTGTGGGGTGTGTGTATGTGTGTTTGACTTCACACAGAAACATTACATGTGCTGCTCCTATATTGCTAAGTGCAAAGTAAGATAGGCATCCTCATGTAATCCTTAACAGCTTTTGAAGCAGACACGATTATCCCCATTTCACAGATGTGGACTCCAAGGCTCTGCATCAGTCAGAGTCCTTAGTTGTAACCTGCAGGAACCAACTCTAGCAGATTGGTTAGAATTTATTAGAAGAATATTGTGTTCACAGAAACTCCAGGAGGACTAGGAAGCCAGTCTGGGAGCTGCTTAGGCAGGAACAGTGAATGAAATTGTGCCACAAAAATGGGCCAGTGAGAAGGTCATTGCCAACCACGACCAAGTACTTGATGCTATAGCTTATACCTTAGGACATTGCTAGCACTGTTGCCAGTTTCTTAATCCTCCTGCAGCTGTTGCTACTTGTAGGCTCTTTTAAAACTCATGCCTCCTTCCTTGTGACACTAGCTTCTGATTTAATGTCTGGGCAGGTGTTCCTAATTGGTAGAGCGTACTTTTATATGCCCAGGCCCTAGGCTGCAAGGGTGTCTGGGAAAGAGCATCAACCTTTTCAGCTTCTGTAATGGGACATAGGCTCTGCGTCCCATCAAGACTTATAAGGGATGGGGGCCGGATTTTACAAACAGTTTCAGATGCTGGGCAGCTTAAAACAAGACAGCTGTCTGCTGCTTAACTAGTTAACTGGTGTTCTCATGTCGCCTAGTAAATGGCAGAGCTGGAATGTGCTGCTGCTCGCTATTCTGGTGCTCGTATTCATTCTACACTCTGTTGTTGAGTTTGCCTTGCATGCTGACGTCTCTCAGTTTCTGAATACACCATGCGTTTTCATCCCTTGTAAATTGTCTCATGCCTCTTCTTTCACCTGTGTCACTTTTTACCCTGTTCTCTGATTGTGAAATTCTCCTTTTTCTAGGCCTGTATTGGAAACCTCTCCTGTGAAGCCTTCCTTGATTTCTCAGGCAAAATTAACAGCTCTCCTCTGTACATTTCTTCAGTACTGAGTTCTTACCTTTTCTATGGCACCATGGTTATATTGTGATGGCAATTTCAGGCACTTTGCTTTACTTGACTGGGAGCCCCTTGTGGACAGGCAGCTCTGTCTTATTTGTAATTGTACCCTAAACCCTGTGTAGTGGAATGTTGTTGCCTTCCACAGGCCATTTGAAGACCTGTAGATGTCAGGCGTCAAGGGAGTCTTGAAGGGAATACACTGAGGTTAGCTTTTCACTTTCAGGGGTCATGTTGAGTAATCTTCGAAGCCTTTTCATGTAGGCCTGTTCACAATTTTTGAAATCATTTGAGTGACATCTAAGTTTTTGTGGCTGTCATCATTAAGTACCTTTATTCCTTAATGTCTTTCTGAAAATGGATTTAAAAGTCAAATGTGAAAGTCAAACAATAGAGTGAGATGTTATTAAGAGAGATTCCATTTCTAGAAAGCTAGAAAAAAGTAAGATCTCTAATTATGCTTTACCTTTAAGCTATAGTCTCCAGCAGTTTATTGCCAGCACTTGGTACATGTTCTTTAAATTGTATCTTCTATTTCAGTCAAACACTGAGTTAAGCAGCTTGATGTTGTTATGAACATTCTAGGGGGGTTGGAGTTTTAGGCTGCCTCTTATCCATACTTCTCCTTTTCTGTGCCTGCTCCTTTTTATAAATTAATTAGCACCAAACACAATAAAATACTAAATTTCACAGGCATACATGGCAATCATGCTGAGCCTAAACTCATGGCTGACAGGCAGCACTATTATGCTTGACTTAGTCATTCATCAGTGGGTATATGAAAGTCTTTAATTCTGTGGATGAATTTTTTTTTCCCCCTGAGTCTCGCTCTGTCACCCAGGCTGGAGTGCAGTGGTGTACTCTCGGCTCACTGCAACCTCTGCCTCCTGGGTTCAAGGGATTCTCCTGCCTCATCCTCCAGAGTAGCTGGGATTACAGGTGCCTGCCACCACGCTCAGCTAATTTTTGTTTTTTTAATAGAGATGGGGTTTCACCATGTTGGTCAGGCTGGTCTCAAACTCCTGACCTCAGCTGATCCACCTGCCTTGGCCTCCCAAAGTGCTGGGATTACAGGCATGAGCCGCTGCGCCTGGCCGAAATTTTTTCAGTATGTTCGTAGAATGGTCAGTTTATGATGACCAGAGCATGAATAATTCAAAAGTTGAATGAATAAACACTGAAGTCCTCTGATATTTCAGTAATTTTTGACAAACAATTTTAGTCTTTGTAGTTGTTTTACTAACGTCCTATGTCATAACCAATTGAGGCCTTG
Source organism: Callithrix jacchus (assembly GCF_049354715.1). Classification (NCBI taxonomy): domain Eukaryota; kingdom Metazoa; phylum Chordata; class Mammalia; order Primates; family Cebidae; genus Callithrix; species Callithrix jacchus. The sequence continues at coordinate 25,429,077 of NC_133524.1, forward strand.
AAATAAGTGACATATCGAGAATCTCCTCAGAGCCATCTTTGTTAAATTTCTCCAGTCCTCAGTGCATTCCTTTGAATTTCTGGGTACTTTGTCTGTACCTCTTTTAAGGTGTGTATTACCTCCAAATATTGTTTAGAGCCAGTTGCTACTTGTCTCCCATGTTAGTAAGTTCTTTGAGTACAGAGACCATGTCTTTTTTATCTTGGTTATTTATTTTTTTTTTGAGATGGAGTTTCTCTCTTTTTGCACAGGCTGGAGTGCAATGGAATGATCTCAGATCCCTGCAACCTCCGCCTCCCGGGTTCAAGTGTTTCTCCTGTGTTAGCCTCCCAAGTAGCTGGGGTTACAGGCATGTACCACCATATCTGGTTGGCCAGGCTGGTCTTGAACTCCTGACCTCAGATGATCTGTCCACCTCAGCCTCCCAAAGTGCTGGGATTACAGGTGTGAGTCACTGTGCCTGGCCTATCTTTGTGTCTCATAGTGCCTAGTACTTTGCAAAGAGTAGATGCTCCTTAAGCCTTTTAGATGTTGATTAACAGAATACAAGATTAATAGTTCTTTTATAACCCACTGGATTATTTCTGGCTGGTCATTTCTAATGGAAAGGTGATAAATTAGTTAACCGCTGATCTCCCTTGTTTAGTGTCTCCACAGGGTATCAGTTGAATTGGGAATTTTCCTCTTTTTGGAGAAAAAAATAATAGTGGCTTTAATTGTTTTAACAGGAACATTCTGGAGAGTCATGTATATTTGGATCTGTATGTTTGGCCGTGAGCTTTGTGAATTATTTACATTATAAAAATCACTGTATAATATTAAAATTGAATGTTATTGTTGGCTAGAAACTTTTCCTTTGTGTTTGAGGGAAGATGGCTGACAATTTTGTAATATCTCTTGTAAATTTTTTTTTCAGCTGTGTCAGATTCAGGGAGTTTCGTAGCTTCTCGAGCCCGGCGAGAAAAAAAATCAAAGAAGAGGTGCCAAGAAGCTCTAGAAAAACTGAAAAAGGCTAAAGCTGGTGAGAAGTGTAAATATGAAGTAAGTAACCATTTTTCCTCTTTATTCCTCCTGTGCTTCATCTAATTCATTGTCTGCAGGTAGTCTTATGTCACCTTTGCCCCGGATTAGAAATACTCATATATTTTAAACTTGTAATAGGAACTTATTAGTATTGAACAAGCATGGGTATGAGGTAGAATTCCTATAAGATATTTTACAGATAATTTTAAAATTCCAAAATGGAAGTACATAGCCATATCTGTATTTTTCCTTATTGAGCAATCTGTATCTATGGTAAGTCCCATAGGTTTGTTGGGGTCATTTAGAGGTGCATTTTCTTACTCCTAAGATATTGAGCAGTCTAGCTAAGCACTACTTGGAGAGAACTGTTCTTCCTTATCTCATTTGCAAGGGTAGTGGCAGTGGAAACTTGGACCTTAACTCCTGCCGTGTCCTGCTTGTAAGATTGAATGTGATGCTCTTTTGATTTTCGTCTACCCACTGTTTATGGCTTGCAGGTAAAAAACAGAGTGACCACCATCTGCATAATACTGTATAGCATCACCTTTAGGGCGCCCTGAGTATCTTAACTGCCTTATGGCTAGAAAGTGATTAACCAATATTAGAAAATAACCATAATTGATACACTTTTTGAACTAACATATTATTCTAAGTGCATTTACCATGTGTTTATTCACTGTTTTTGGAGACGGAGTCTTGCTCTGTCGCCCAGGCTGGAGGGCAGTGGTGCGATCTCTGCTCACTGCAACCTCTGCCTCCCGGGTTCAAGCAATTCTCCTGCCTCATACTCCTGAGTAGCTGGGACTACAGGCATGCGCCACCACGTCTGGCTGATTTTTTTTTTTTTTTTGTATTTTTAGTAGACACACGGTTTTGCTGTGTTGCCCAGGCTGGTTTTGAACTCCTGAGCTCAGGCAGTCCACCTGCCTCGCCTCCCAAATTGCTAGGATTACAGGTGTGAGCCATGGCGCCTGGCCTGTGTTTATTCATTTAATCTTTTCAGTAACCAAATGAAGTTAGATACTATGATTAACAACATTTTGAAGGTGAGTTATTTGAGGCACAGAAAGTTTAATGAGGTCACAGTGGCAGATACTTTTTTGAACCCAGGCAGGCGGGCTTCAGAATATGCATGTTTAACAGTTAACCAAATAAGAGGATTTGCTGTTTGTCACCATTTGTTCAAGTTAAGTGAGGCAACCAGATCATAAAAGGTTGCTAAAAGGATTACAGTAAAACAGTAATAAAGCATTTTTTTTTTTTTTTTGAGACAGAGTCTTGCTCTGTCGCCCAGGCTGGAGTGCAATGGCACAATCTTGGCTCACTGCAAACTCTGCTTCCCAGGTTCAAGTGATTCTCCTGCTGCAGCCTCCTGAGTAGCTGGGATTACAGGCGCCCACCACCACACCTAGCTAATTTTTATATTTTTAGTAGAGATGGGGTTTTACCATGTTGGCCAGGCTGGTCTTGAACTCTTGACCTCAAATGATCCACCCGCCTAGGCCTCCCAAAGTGCTGGGATTACAGGTGTGAGCCACTGCACCCAGCCCAGAATAAAGCATTTTTAATGTAGGTGCTTGTATAAAGGAGTTCCATGGGGCATTTCAGATGTTACAGTGTGGCTGATTTCCCTTTAATACTGTGGTGTTACTGTGTGGCTTTAAGAGTTCACGCCGAGCAGTAGCAATGTTGTTTTTAAAGATTGAGTCAACATGACTTCTTACTCAAAATGATTTTTAAAAATGGTTTTCTGATATCTCCTTGATAATATATTGAATCACTTAAATAAGAGACAAAGTCTGTCTTCAACCAACAAAAATAATTGTGCCAGTTCCCCTCCCACCCCAAAAAAGAAAATTGGTTAGTATAGTAATATTGGACTATTTTGCATCTGCGTTGTTAAAAACTTAATTTGGTAGGGCAGGTTGTTTCTGTTACCAGATCATTAAAGGCCAAATCAGCATTTGCCAGTGATTCCTGTAGAGTAGGTTAAAAAGGAGGTGAAAACTCAGCCAAATCCTGTAATTATTATAAGCCTTGCAGGTGTGGCAGAAATTCAGTCAGCTGTGGCCATCAGATTCTAAAAGCTCTGTCCAAGTTTTTTCCTAAGGTATTATCTGGGTGGAGTTGTTTCTCCCATACTCCATTTGAGAAAGGTAGAACTCCTTTTATTTATTTATTTATTTTTGAGATGGAGTTTTGCTCTTGTTGCCCAGGCTGGAGTGAGCTCACTGCACCCTCCGCCTCCCAGGTTCAGGCAGTTCTCCTGCCTCAGCCTCCTGAGTGCTGGGATAACAAGTGCCTGCCACCATGCCTGGCTGATTTTTGTATTTTTAGTAGAGACGGAGTTTCACTTGGCCTCCCAAAGTGCTGGGATTACAGGTGTGAGTCACCACTCCCAGCCGAGATAGAACTTTTGAAAGAATGGGAGAAGTTTTTTTTTAATCTCACTCCCTTGCCCAGGCTGGAGTGCAGTGGCTCGATCATGGTTTACTGCAAGCTCCTCCTCCCCAGTTCAAGTGATTCTCCTGCCTCAGCCTCACAAGTAGCTGGAATTACAGGCGCCCACCACCAGGCCCAGCTAATTTTTGTATTTTTAGTAGAGACAGGTTTCACCACGTTGGCCAGACTGGTCTCAAACTCCTGATCTCAGGTGATCGACTTGCCTCAGCCTCCCAAAGTGTTGGGATTACAGGCATGAACCACCGTGCCCAGCCTGAGGTAATTTTTTAATAAAATTACAGGTGTGAACCACTGTGCCCGGCCAAGAATGGGGTCATTTTTTTTTCTTTTACTTTTCTTTTTTTTTTTTTTTTTGAGACTTAGTCTCTTTTATTCAGGCTGGAGTGCAGTGGTGCAGTTTTGGCTCACTGCAACCTCTGCCTCCTGGGTTCGAGTGATTCTCCTGCCTCAGCCTCTCGAGTAGCTGGGACTACAAGCATGTACCACCATGCCTGGCTAATTTTTGTATTTTTAGTAGAGATGGGGTTTCACCATGCTTTTGAGGCTGGCCACGAAATCCTGACCTCAGGTGATCCACGTGCCTCGGCCTCCCAAAATGCTGGGATTACAGGCGTGAGCCACCATGTCCAGCCTGGGGTAATTTTAAATAAGTATCTATGAGACCTTGCAGACCAGCCCACCAGAGTGTCATCTGGAAAGTCACTGGCCGGTCCCCATGGGCAGCTGCAGCAGTGGCGTGTATCTTTCGTTTGTTGCTTTAGCAGTTCATAGATGGTTTGCTTTACTGATACCAATAGCTCATGGTGTTGTGACCCTCTGGCAGTCAGGCAGCCAGTGCGATCAGAGGACTTGCCACTCTCTGGGCTTGCCTTTCAAATAGCTCACCATTTAAGTCCCTGTGCTGTTTCAAGACCTGAGAATGGTGGGGGATCAGTGGTAATACAAACAGGGTCACTCAAAAACCATTTCTAGTTTGCCTGTAAAATATACAATATGTTTGTTTTGCTAACTTTTGGAGGGGTTTGGATGAGGGAGATTTTCCTCTTGAATTATATTTGGTTGGTTGAACAGGCATGAAAATTATCGTCTCTTCGCAGAGGGAAGTGGCATGCCTTACAGGTTTGCTAAGTATAGGAGAAACCAGTCTAGAAATTACAAGTGAATAATCCCCAAAGCAGCTAATGAAGAATTGGCTATAATTCAGTTTGTTTTTTATGAAATAGATGAGTAATTGATGGTGTGACAAGTGTATTATGCTAATGGAATCATTTAATATCTTATGTTACCACCCACCTAAAAGGAATACTAAGTTAATTGATGTCTATTTAAGGAAAACCCTGTAGTGGTGTTGAATGTCAGAACTCATGATTTGGTTGCAGCTACTCCTTCAGGCTGCCATTCCAGTTTCAATTTGACAATTTTTTCATCAGAATTGTTTAACACTTTCACTCCATTTGAAGCTTTTTTTCCCTGAAACTTGTATAATGGCAGGTTGAGGACTTCACAAGTGTTTATGAAGAAGTTGATGAAGAACAGTATTCGAAGTTGGTTCAGGCACGCCAGGATGATGACTGGATTGTGGATGACGGTAGGTGGGGGGATGTTGCTTCCCAGGCATTGCGTTAGGTGCTTCTTGTAGATTTTCATGTGGTGGAGTTGCTGCTTTGCCTGGGCAAATGTAAAGCACTGTTAGGATCTTTGGTTTGGATTTTCCTTTAACTATTTGAGGATGAAGAAGCAGAACAGTTGGATGTTTTTTGGGGATATTTTGGGAATCTAGGTACATACCTCAGGATATAGTATGAATCCTCCAGGAAATGGCTGTGTAAGAATTGGGAGGAGCTCCTTATCTGTGGGGCCAATGCACCACACTTGGAATTAAGGAATGCCGGTTCAGGATACATCTTTCCTGCTTTCTAATCCTATGACCTTGGACAAGTCACTTGATCTCTGTGCCTCAGATTCTTCATCTGTAATATGGAGATAAGAAAACTACCTTCTCCCAGAGCTGCTGTGAAGAGTGTATGAGGTTCTAGGTATGAAAATGAACTTGGTCAATAGAAAGCACCATACAAAGGCTGGTCCTAATGTTCCTGTGCCCCTTCTGAAAGCTCAGTGGTTCTCACTTGTAGGGTCTGACTTCTTGGCCATGTGAATGCTGACCACAGGGAGTCTATAGATTGTGCCTGTGACTGTTTATGTTTCTGCTTCTGTAACTGAATTCAGCTATATGGCCAGTTTTCCCTTGTAGACTGGGATGTCTCTGGGCTTGCGGTAACCTTGATTCTTTTACTTTTTATTCTTCTGGTAGAGTAAAACGGCTGTAAAGCATCCTATTGTGGCAGACTTTGATCTATGGGCCAAATCGTTTCCTGAGGTCACCCAGCTAGGTATAATATATATCCTTTGGTTTTTGACTCCATACCTGCCGTGTGGGTGCTGTGCATTGTCTGACACCCGTGTGAACAGAATTCTGCTACACTTAAAAATAGCACAGGCCAGGAAAACATCTGAGCAGGTATAAAAGGCTTTTTTGGTCATAGCTGAAATATTGGCCACTTTTAGAAATTTGATCCCAGTATTAAATTTTGTCCTTGCAGATGGTATTGGCTATGTGGAGGATGGCCGAGAGATTTTTGATGATGACCTTGAAGATGATGCCCTTGATGCTGGTGAGAAAGGTACCTACCTTTTGTTTTCCATGGTAGTGTTTTGAGATTTAAATAATTCTTTAAAATTAAAGATGACTTGGTTCCCTGATAGTTTCCCTTTGAGAGAAGGACCTACTACCATTATTTTTAGGTACAGAATATGTTCTAATATGGAGAAAAGCATAGTTATGTGGAAAATTAAACATAAAAAGCAGAAACAACACCAGGAAATGAAGTTTCATGTCTCTCTTATTTAAGGAGTTTGGTCTTCACTTATTTTGAAGTTTTCAGTCCTGTGGTCATTTAAAACTTGCTGATTTTGAGGGCTACAGCAGTGATCTCTTTTAATTCCTACCAAAGTGATGTACTTAGAATTTTAGCTCTTTGATAATTATATAGCACAATAACAAGGTTTAGTACTGGAGTAATCAACTTGCTTTGTATAATTGAAATTTAAAATACTATGGATGAATGTGTCAGATTGTCTTAGCTGTACAATCATTGGCAATTTTTTTTGCTTGAGTAAACAAGCCTGATTTAGTTCCTGTAAAATGAGAATGGAAAATTATCTTCAGTATTTTTTTTGTTTAGTTTGTTAATTAGTCTACTACTACCAAGCGGTAGATTGGGGGTTAGCAAACTATGGCCCACTCACAACCAGCTTTTTTAAAAAATGTTTTGTCGAGATAGAATTCACATTTAAAATATGCAATTCAGTGGCTTTTAATGTAGTCACAGTTGTACAGCCATAACCGCAATCAATTTTAGAACATTTTCGTTACGCCAAAAGGAAATCATGCCTGTTTTTGTGTGGCCCTCGAGCTAAGAATAGTTTTTACATTTTTAAAGGGTATTTTAAAATAAAGAAAAAAATGCAAAGAATATGTAGCAGTGTAGGATAGATTTTTTTTTTTTTTTTTTTGAGATGGAGTTTCGCTCTTGTTACCCAGGCTGGAGTGCAATGGCGCGATCTCGGCTCACCGCAACCTCTGCCTCCTGGGTTCGGGCAATTCTCCTGCCTCAACCTCCCGAGTAGCTGGGATTACAGGCACGCACTACCATGCCCAGCTAATTTTTTGTATTTTTAGTAGAGACGGGGTTTCACCATGTTGACCAGGATGGTCTCGATCTCTTGACCTTGTGATCCACCCGCCTTGACTTCCCAAAGTGCTGATATTACAGGCGTGAGCCACCACACCCAGCCTGTAAATATCTGTTTATATGTTTAAAATAAGTTTTGTCAACACCTACAATATAAATAAAGTTCTATCCTTCCCACTGATCTTAACAGGGGCCTATAATGTCACTTGTACCATTATTGTTGATACTAAGTTTGATCTTTTGGTTAAGATTATGTTTGTCAAATTTCTTCCTTATAAAGCTACATTTTTCCCTTTTGTAATTAATGCAAAATAGAGGGTGATAATTTGAGACCATGTGTCTATCTCATTTCCCCATAAATTTTTACCCACTGCTTTTAGCATCTATTGGCGATCTTTTCCCTTCTTTTAAAAGTTATTGCCTCAGACTCATGGATTTCAAAAAGATTTACTGTTATAATTCATTAACCATTATTATCATTTTTCCTTTTTATGTTCAAATTATTGCAGATTTGGCTGGTGGGAGCCCCATTAAGCTGACTCCTGTGTTCTTTTGACATGGCTCTATCAGTCTTTGAGCATTTCCTTGCTTTCTGGGCAAAAAGGATAAGATGTTCCAGGTTTAGCTTGTATTCTTCCTGTCCTAGACCTGGAACCAACCATTTCTCCCAAGAGTCCTGATTCCTTTTAGTGGGGAATGGTATCCAGATATGGGAGATGGATGTGCTCATTGCTATTAGGGTGTAATGACTTCTAGGCCTTTTCAGTGAACAGAACAAGGAGGTTATATATATGTTATGAATTCATACGGATATATTTGATTGGTTCAAATCCAACATCACTGGGTTCTTTATCTTACCAATTCTACATTTATATCTGCCTTCACTCTCAATGAAAACCCTTGTCTTCTAAAATATACACAAAATATTATCAGAATCACTAAATGAATATGTCTGTTAACAATCTTTCAAGTAAAGTTTATGATTTCTCTACAGTTTTATTCGTTCTTGGTATTTTTCCTAAGAGTCTGTAGTCAGAGTATTGTGTTCAGAAGCTATGTAAAGTAATTTTTTAGTGTGTGTTGTATTAATTTACTACACAGGTTCATTTTTTGTTTGTATGCAAATTTCAGTTTTTAAAAATCCTTTTAATTTTACTTCTGAATATTGCAAAACATTTATATGATTTAAAAATCAAAATGAGTAACTTTTTAAAAATTAGTTTCTGGTTTATTATAAAATAAACATATTGTATTTTTTCTATGGGGGATGTTATTCATTCATTCATTCATTCATTTGTTAGTTAAATTAGAATATGTGAACCATCTTCCTGGTTCTGCCAACTTGTATAATGTGGTACCATTTGATAGCATTAAACTGGTATCATTTGGTAGCATTGTGGTTAATTTTGTATTTCTAGTTTGTGTGAGTCCATGAAGAAGAGAATGAGCTCATGTTCTACTTTCATCTCCCTGAACTGAGTAGGCCTGTGTTAAGAGTTATGGTTCTGTTGTCAATTGTCTGTGTCATCTTGAACTACTCCAATTACTTGTCTGGACTTGGGTTTTTGTCAGCTGCAAATTACGAGATTGGACTGGATAGTGACCTTCTCAAAGAAAGACTCATGTCCTGGTAATCTCAGTGCTAATCACAGTAGTGGACACAAAGAAAGCATATAGTTTTGTTGAATAAACGAGCCATCTCTGTGTTTCTCTAGTCATTGTATTATCTCTTCCCAGTAATACATTAGTGAAGAGCACAGTTTGATTCGGAAGAGAGGTAGTCTTAGAAATTTTTATTTTGCGCTTTGCCAACACCATTCACCTGCAAGTCCCCACTGATTCAGTGTCCCTCACTTGGAGCCCAGTAAGGTCACAAGATCTTAGGAAGGAAAACGGACTTCTGCAATGCACTTTAAAGGCTTATAAGAAATTATTAAATTTTCTTAGAAGTAAAAAGTCAACTCTGGTGTGGATATAATTCCTGGCATGTTGTTTTCAAACAGAGAAAAATGGCTGGGTGTGGTGGCTCGCGCCTGTAATCCCAACACTTTGGGAGGCCAAGGTGGTTGACTCACCTGAAGTCAGGAGTTAAAGATCAGCCTGGCCAACATGGTGAAACCCCGTCTCTACTAAAAATACAAAAATTAGTTGAGTGTGGCGGTGGGCATCTGTAATCCCAGCTAGTTGAGAGGCTGAGGCAGGAGAATCTCTTGAACCGGGGAGGCGGAGGTTGCAGTGAGCTGAGATCACACCACTGCACTCCAGCCTGGGTGACAGGAAAAAAAAAACACACACACATAGAAAACTATCAGCCAAATCCCAATGAAGAAAAATCAGCAGGAAAATACAATAAAACAGAAACACTAAATTGTGGAAGAATTTCACCTCAAATGTTTACTTGTATACATCTTTTTATCCTTCTTTCTGAATCCTACTAACCTACAGCGGTGAGATTAAAGCCCTCTCATAAAGCCTTCCTTGCTATTCAACCTTCTGTTGACCTCCTCTTTTCATACACTGTTAAGACCTGATTTTTATTAATTTAACATTTTGACTATTAATTATATTTTGCTTTCAAAGTGCTGCAGGTGATACAAATCTCCTGTCTCACATTTTTCACAAATATTCTACAAACCTTTTCACAATATTAGGCACATGAAAATACTTTTTTTTTTACTGTGGTAAAATGTGCATAACATAAAATTTACCATGAATGACATTTAATATATTCACAATGTTTGCAGCCATCACCATCATCTTGTTCTAGAACATTTTCATCAGCCCAAATGGAAGCCCCATACCCATTAGCAGTCACTCTCCAATCTCTCTTCCCCCAGAGCCTGACAACCATTAATCTGCTTTCTATCTTTATGAATTTGCCTATTCTTGACATTTCACATTTCATATAAATGAATCATGCAATATATGATCTTTTGTATCTGACTTCTTTGACTTAGCATAAGAGTTTCAAGTTTCACTCGTGTTATAGTATGTATCGATACTCCATTCCTTTTTATTGTTGAATAATCTGTGTGGATGTACTACATTTTGTTTATTAGTTGATGGACATTTGGACTGTTTCTACCTTTGGCTGTTGTACATGGTGCTACTATGAACATTTGTGTACAAGTTTTTGTTTGAATGCGTGGTTTCAAATTTTTAGCATACTAACCCAGGAGTGGAATTGTGCGTATGTGTTTTTATTTCCTTTTCTTTCTTTTTTTTTTTTGAGACAGGTTCTTGCTCTCTTGTCTAGGCTGGAGTGCTGTGGTGCCATCTCACCTCACTGCAGCCTCTGCCTCCTGGGCTCAAGATAGCCTCCCACCTCAGTGTCCCAAATAGCCAGGAATACAGGCACATCTCACCATGGTCAGCTAATTGTAGAGACAGGGTTTTGCCATGTTGCCCAGGCTGGTCTCAAACTCCTGGGCTCAAGCAGTCCACCCACTTTGGCCTCAGAAAGTGTTGGGATTACAGGCATGAGCCACGGTGCCCAGTCCCTTTTCTTTCTTAAACAAAAGATAATATTGGCCAGGCGTGGTTGCTCATGCCTGTAATCCCAGCACTTTGGGAGGCCGAGGTGGGAGGATCACAAGGTCAGTAGATCGAAACCATCCTGGCCAACATGGTAAAACCCCGTCTCTACTAAAAATATAAAACTTAGCTGGGCATGGTGGCGCATGTGTGTAATCCCAGCTACTCGTGAGGCTGAGGCAGGAGAATGGCGTGAACCAGGGAGTTGGAGGTTGCAGTGAGCTGAGATCATGCCATTGCACCAGCCTGGTGACAGAGCAAGACTCTGTCTCAAAGAAAAAAAAAGATCATGTTGTAGAAGTTTTGTACTTTGCTTTTTTCATGTAGCAAGATGTCTTGAAAATCACTTCCTTATTAGAACATAGAAAGCTTTTTAAAATTACTTATTTCTATGTAGGTGCCTAGTATTCCATGATAGGGATTGTACCATAGTTTATTCAAATGGTTTCCTTGGAAGAACATTTTGATTATTTTGAGTAGTTCGCTATTACAAATAATGCCACATCCAATAACTGTGCATATGATGTTTTCCTCAGGGGAAATTCCCAGAAGTGGGTGGCGTGGCTGGCTCAAAGAATAGCTACACGTAAAATTTTTGTTTATTTTTTTGAGATGCTCTTGTCACCCAGGCTGGAGTACAATGGTGTGATCTCGGATCACTGCAACCTCCGCCTCCCAGGTTCAAGTGATTCTCTTGCTTCAGCCTCCTGAGTAGCTGGGATTACAGATGCCTGCCACCATGCCCAGCTAATTTTTGTATTTTTAATAAAAACGGGGTTTTACCATGTTGGCCAGGCTGGTGTCACACTCCTGTCCTCAGGTGATCCATCTGCCTTGGCCTACCAAAGTGCTGGGATTACAGGCGTGAGCCACTGCGCCTGGCCTGCTACACATAAAATTTTATTAGCTGCTGCCTAATTCTTCATAGGAGCTGTCCCATTTTATATTCTCATGAACAACGTATGAACGTCTGTATCTCTACAGCCTTACTAATGGAGTGTTGTCAAGCTTTTGAATTTTCGCCACTCTGATATGTGAGAAGTGGCATGTCAGTGTGGTTTTCATTTGCATTTCTTTTTTTTTGAGACTGAGTCTCACTTTGTCGCCCACGCAGGAGTGCTGTTTAGGGTTCATAGGATATACTATGTGTCTGGTTGCTATTCCTCATAAAATGGAAATTAGGATGCCACCATATCATAACTGGTAATCCCATTTCTTCATAGTTAAATTTTCCTATCAGATTCAGTGTAGAGCTAAAGAGATGATATCATGAAGACTTCTAGGCTAATTCCTTGGTTTAAGATTAGCTTTATCTTTTTATTTCTGTGGGAAAAACAAAAAAACCCAAAATTTTCACTTTTGAAAAGCTTTTTATTCACATTAACAATAGCAATTAAGCAGTCACACTTAACTCATCCTGATATTTAACTGGTATCTTATTAGTTTCAGTAATAATATTTAGCCCAGGTTTTCTTGAATTAAGCTCATTTAAAATATTTTTTCCTACATGCCTTGTATAAAATCTCATAGTTTTGTATTTTTAATTCTTAACATTTTTCTTCCCAGTTCACATATACAGAGATTAAGTGACTACGCTTTTACATTTTCATTTTGATTTTTGCTGATGCATGTTTCTAAATAATTTATATTCCAATAGGAAAAGACGGTAAAGCACGCAACAAAGACAAGAGGAATTTAAAGAAGCCTGCAGTGACAAAACCAAAGAATATTAAGTCAATGTTCATTGCTTGTGCTGGAAAAAAAATTGCAGATGTGAGTTTCATGGTTTCCTTATGTTTTGTATTTTCCTTTGTGAGGTGAATTTAATATTTGATCATATAGATGATAGGTGCTCAGTATATATTTGAGTAACATTTTTCCAGTTTCACTCACTAAGTTTGATGTAGATTTCTAAGGGAATTAAGGTACTTCATTGGAACTTGGGAAATGGAAAAGAAAATTGAACAGAAAAGCTGAATTGAGAGTGTGTTTAATTTTAGTGAGTAGCATGAAGATCCTGGAGTAAGAATGAATGCAGAGGACGGGAGCTATAGATGTAGGAATTATATATACACAGGTGATTGTTAAAATCTGTGGATGTAGATGAGCCCTCAGAGTGAGGAATGAAGAGGCAAGGACTCTTCCTTTTATACACATGTGTGTAGTTTTGGTGAAAAATTTAGGTGCAAGGCTTTCTCATGCTACCTTTCTTTATCATTTCCAGAAAGCTGTAGACTTGTCCAAGGATGATCTGCTAGGTGACATTCTACAGGATCTTAACACTGAGGTAAATGAATATCCAGGAGTTGTAAAATATGCAAGGAACATAGACTGAAGAAACACTCTAGTAATTATACAAAACAGATTATTGCCAGAATTTTAAAAAAGTTTTTTTGTGCAGTCGCCTGGGCTGGTGTGCAGTGATGCGATCTCGGCTTGCTGCAACCTCCGCCTCCCAGGTTCAAGCAATTCTCCTGCCTCAGCCTCCTGAGTAGCTAGGATTGTAGGCGCCTACCACCACACCCGGTTGATTTTTTTTTTTTGTAGTTTTAGTAGAGACGGGTTTCACTATGTTGGCCAGGCTGGTCTCGAACTTCTGACCTCATGATCTGCCCACCTTGGCCTCCCAGAGTGCTGGGGTTACAGATGTGGGCCACCGTGCCTGGCCTATTGCCAGAATTTTTTAAAATGTAAGGACAACACCAACAAAAACACCCCACAAAAAATACCCCCTTCAGGTTGGTTTCTTTTTAGGTGAGTATTTCCAGCTGTTAGAGCTGTGTGATTATGTAGATAGGGCTGTGTGGGTGTGTGTTTGAAGTAGTAAGAATATACCCAGGAGTCAGTTCTGTTAGTGCTCACTGCTTGTGTTCAGTTGCTGTGGTGTAGGTTCCCTAAATAGATTGAAGCCTGTCAATCTGCACAATCAGGTTTAAGAGCCTCGTCTTGAATTCTGAGTGGGAATGAAGGATGAGTAAGTGAACTATCCCCGATAGAACTCGAACAGGATTAGCTGCACTGTAAATTTGAAATTTGTCCGTTTCCTATAAAGACTAAGCTCTCATTTAGAAGCGTACTTCTTTTGAAGTGACCATTGATTAAAATGACTTAACATCAACACCATGTAGTTCTATCTTGACAATTTTTAAATGTAATATTCTCAAAGGTTAAGTGAAAGTGCGTTAAATTTAAAAAAAAAAATTGGTGAGGGGGTAGATTTAATATCTATTTTAGTTTTCTTGTGATTTCTATAGTATTGTTGCTATGGTAACCACAGTGCATGAACATAGATGGGAGGGGGGAGGGGGGAGGGGGAAAGGGAAAGAAAAGAAAGCTTTGCTTATTGGGCTTCAATGAGTGAAGAATTATACTTTTTCTGTCTGTGGTAAACCAAGCATGGCAGTGAATATGTCTTGTCTTTCCTTTTAGACACCTCAAATAACTCCACCACCTGTAATGATACTGAAGAAGAGAACATCCGTTGGAACTTCACCGAATCCTTTCTCTGTGTACACCCCTACGGTAAAGTGTGTAGAGATACCTTCAATCTTGATTTATAGTATTGCTTTAAACTTATTTTATTGCTTTTCTATGTGAGGGAAATACCTTTAAATTTGTTTTCGATTTTTGTTTTAAATTAGGACTCTCATTCAATATATAGTTTCATGTATTTCAAAAATAGCATGTGCCTGCTTTTTTCATAGTAAATTTGCAGTAACTGGTATGTGTTTATTATAGGTATTACAACTGTGGTAAATGCAATAATTTTCCTTCCAGAAGCAAGTATCTTTTTGTAAACCTAGGTAACAGTAAAATAATTGAAGCTGTTACATTAATAATACATAAAATCTTTTTATAAAAGGGAACTGTCATTATCTTTGGTCAGGGTAGGACAGTTGCATATTTTTACTATGTAGGTCTAACTGACTAAATATTTAAAAACGTTTACAGGCAGTTCCTTCAGGAAAAATTGCTTTCCCTGTCTCCAGAAAGGAGCCTCCATTAACTCCTGTTCCTCTTAAACGTGCTGAATTTGCTGGTAAGTTTGATGTCAGGCAGAATTGCAAGAGTGTTGAGTGCTTTCTGTCAAAAATGGAGACCCCATGATGGAGGAGGTATAGGTGATTTTGAAGGTGTTGTGATGATAAATTTAAACGTGAAGATTTGAATTTATAGCAGTAAAAGTTAAAAACACCCAATTCGGAGATTAAAGAGAAATGCACACATAGTATAGAAAAGGGACAGGCTGCTATTTTAGTGTTGGATGAGCCTTTGGCCCAATGGCACTGGCACATGACAAGAATGGGTGATGATGCCTACAGGTGAGCCGGTACAGGCGGAGAGTACAGAAGAAGAGCAGGAGTCAGGGCCAATGGAGTTTGAAGATGGTGACTTTGATGAGCCCATGGAAGCTGAAGAGGTGGACCTGGAGCCTGTGGCTGCCAAGACTTGGGACCAAGAGAGTGAGCCAGCAGAGGAAGTGAAACAAGAGGTGGATCCTGGGAAAGGGACCATGTCCTACTTGTAAGAGCATTTTATGGCTTATCTGGCAAATAGGACTACAATTTGCTGTGGAATTTTGAAAGGTTTTTGAAAATGTGATTTCTGCAGAGGAAGTGTTTTCCCGGATGTCTCTTGTTGGGATGTTGATCAAGAAGGTGACAGCAGTTTCTCAGTGCGGGAAGTTCAAGTGGATTCCAGTCACCTCCCGTTGGTAAAAGGGGCAGATGAGGAGCAAGTATTCCACTTTTATTGGTTGGATGCTTATGAAGATCAGTACAACCAACCAGGTATATGCCTTTAACTCAGAGTAGGACCTTTCCCTTAAGTATTTTGTGTGTGTGTGTGTGTGTGTGTGTGTGTGTGTGTGTGTGTGTTTTGTCTTTTTATTTTCTTTAATCAATTTATTTATTTATTTTCCTTTGTCTTTTAAATACTTGAGTGATTGTAATTGGCTCAATTCAGGCCCTGCCCTCACTTAACATGTATTGTAAGAGAGCCAGCGGCACTCATTCATTGTAAGTGAATGCGCCACCCTGATGGAGAGGAGCTATGGTGTGAATAATCCTTAAAGATGCTTATTCCAAAAATCAGTTACATACGGTTTTGGAATGTGTGTTGGTAGTTCAGTATTGATGTATCTGAAGTTACAGGAATGCACTTCAATTTAAATGGAATCAGTCATTAGTTTGTCTGTTTCTTCAGTAATTTTGAATGCTTGTTGTGTGGTAGGCACTGAGATGGGCTGAATAAGCTGGACAAATTCCCTACACTATAATGGAGCTTACATTCTAGGGGGGTGGGAGGGTGGGGGCACATTAGCAGTAATGAGATAAATTGATAAATGATGTAAAGAAAATTAGCTGGGCGATGGCCAGGGGAGGCCTGTCTGAGGAAGTGACCACTGGGCTGAGATTTGAGGTATTTGCAGAGCTAACGAAAGGGCATTTCAGCTTAACAAGCCAGTACTAGCAAAGGCCTAGAGAGAGGAAGGAGGAGGCCTGTGTGGTTGTAGCATAGTAATCAAGTAACAAGATTGGTATAAAATGAAGCTGGAGGTAAAAAGACAAAGGCCAGATACTGTAGGACTTTGAAAGCCTCGTTAAGGAGTTTGAATCTTCTAAGAGCAATGGGGAGGCATTGGAAAGTTTTAAGTACAGGAGATGGTGGTAACATAATTGGGTTTACATTTTATCAGGAACAGTGGTTTGTGTAGAGAATAAGCACTGTGGTGCGTGTGTGTGTGCACACACACATGTGGAGGGATGGGCTGGCGTGGGGTAGTGGGGAAGTGTGGAAGCCTTGGAGATCAGTCAGTCCAGGGCAGGGCTCTAGTTACTTGGACCCTGGTGGCTGGAGAGGAGAGAAGTAAAGGCATTTGACACGTCTTTTGACACAAACTTGTTAATGGATTGGATAGGGGATGTGACAGAAAGGAGGAATCAAGGATGATTTCCAGGTCATCCTAATGAGCTAATACTGTGAATTCTTGACTCACAAAAAGCCCAGAGGCTATTCAGTATTCTTTTGTGCCTCTTTGAGCCCTTCTTCATTGTGGGACTGTGCAATACAAGATCTGTTGGATTTTTAACAGAGTCGTCTTTATTTAGATCCTTTTTTGGATCTGTGGTACATGCAAATAGTGTATTTTTCAAAGTGGTTTCCTGGAGGCTGTATCTAGTGAAAAGAGAGGGAGTACCTAGATGCCGGCACAGCAAGCATGTGAGTAAATTGAAGGCCATATTTACCTTAAAGATAATCAGGCATCTGCTTTAACTGGAAAAATGTTAATGATCTCAGGCAGGGGTGGGGGCAGTCATAAGCATTAATATGCTTCAGCTTATCAAATATATATAAACTCTTGAGCCACTTGAGTAGCACACTGCCATGTATTAGTTTCTTAGGAAAAGATAAAATCAATTTTAGAAATGATATCTTAATCTACTTTAGCTAGGACAAAATGATTTGATTAGACCCCCTCACCTCTTTGACTACTTTGTTACTCTGCTGGACGGCTGGCAAGTATGATTACATGAGGCTGAGCACTTGATTTCCCATCCATTGCCAAAACCCAGGGCTGCACAATTGTACAACCTCAGGGAATACCATTTTCATGTGACCTTCCTGGAGCATAGCAGTGTGACTGGTGCTCCCTGGAGATTGGCAGCACAGTGGCCTGGCTATCCCAATATTACTCCTGGTGCTTTGCTGCACCTGCTCAGTGCTGCATTTCATTCCCTATCTTGGTTAATGGTCCCATCAAAACAGGAGACCTGGGAGTCATTCTTGATTCTGTCCTTTTCCGCACTTCCCTTTCCAAGTCTGGTTAGCTTTCTCTGCCTAAAGTGGACAACTTACCTTCTCTTTCTCCTCATACTTACCACCCCTGATCCTTCTTGCCCACTGAAACAATTGCACCAGCCTCCTAATTGATCTCTTAGCTATTATCCTCCACATCACTGCTAGAGGGATTGATCAGAATGGCAGTTCTGACCATGTCATTTCCTCATTAAAAAAAGTTCTCAGTGGCTACTGCCTACGACATAAAGTCCAAACTCCTTAGCAAGGCTTCTGATGCCTGCTGTCTATGAATTTTGTGCCCTAGAAATAGTTCTCTGTATGTACTTTGCTGCTCTTTATACCAGTGTTCCTTTACTGGTGTTTTGTCTGATTGGAATGCCCTCATCTGACTCATTCTTCAAATTTCAGCCCAGATGTGATCTCCTGGGAGTTTACCTAAACCTCCAGATGGGTCTAGGAGCCCCTTCTCTTTGTGACTACATCATAGCCTTTCCCATTGTAGCATTTGTCCTATTATTTTGAAATGATCTGAGTCTGTGTTTTTCTTTCCCACAAAGCCTGTAAGCTCCTGGAGGGCTGGGATCTTTTATTTCCAACATGCAGCAACAATGCCTAGCACATAGTAGGTGTTTAATAAATAGTTGTTGAAATAAACTGCACAGTGACTGACAGTCCTGTAGATGCAGATGAAATATTTCAGAGACTAGTGTTGTATTTGCTACTATTACTGAGTTTGCATCTTAAAGCCTTGTAGCTTTGTGGGGTATGAGAATGCATAACACAAAAGCAAATGGTTCCCCACTCCCCCACAACTCCACAAATTAAATACACCCATAAAGCACCATATTGCCAGTGTAAGTTGCCAAGGATTAGAACCTTAAGAAGCAACAACCTTCTTTCTTTCCTTTGTGAAAATGAGTTGATTATTTCTACATTTTGTTTACTGGCTGACACTCTTAGTAAACAGAGCATCATTTTGCAGGGTAAGGATCTAGAGCTGCATTGTCCACTATGGCATCCACCGGCCACTTGTAGCTCTTTAAATTAATTAAATACAAATTAAAATTTAGTTTCTCAGTCACTAGCCACATTTCAGGTACTCAATAGCAACTGTGGCCAGTAGCTACCCTATGGGATGGTTCAGAAACAACAGTTTCATCATCACAAAAATTTATTTCAACTAGTGCTGGTCTGTAGTGACAGGTGTTAGAAGATTGAAGCATTGAAGCACAGCTATATTTGCAAAGCAACCAATTTATGGTATGTGGTGGCGTTGAATTCCTGGTACTGACCATAGTCATGGATAGGCTTTTTCAACCAATATTGAAAAATATTTTGCCATTGAAAGAGATACTTTGCTATTGGTCTGTCATCCAAATGCTAAGGCAGAATGAAATCTCTGGTGCTGGAGAAGGCCTCAGAGATTATCCAGTCTAGATATGCACTTAGGAAACTGAGGTTCCAAAAGATATAATAGCTCTTTAGTGGTAGCAGTCCAATCTCCTGTTCTGGTTCCGTGGTACTTCCTCAAGTTGTGTTCTCTTCTATGGTACATCTTTCTCTTATTGATGCCAACGGGTTAAATAAGATAGCTTAAAAAAAAACTCCTTTAATCTCAGAGGGTTGAACAGTTTCATCATGATAGCAGGTAATGATCACTGAGCTTTGGTGAAATCAATGCTGCTAATAAAAATGAAGTACTCCCAAAGACCCTGTTATTGTTTGTCACTTTCTTACGGATTCTAAGTAAGTCAGTTGTTGCTGAATGCTCCATAATTATGAAAAGAATCTTACTCTTTGCATATGGGAAGATATCCTGTCTTCATTATGACTTTTTCAAGGTTGAATAATCCTGACTGCACCTGGTTTCAGTTAGTAACTTTGAGGGGAATGTAATCTTTGTTTACCATGATCTTTTTTGTGGCAAATGAGGTATAAACAGTGTCAAATGTGTTGCATGAAGTGTGATATTAGTTTGACTGTAAAATGAGCTATTTGAATCTTTGAATCCAATATTAAAGTCTTTATTTTTCTTTGCATAGCATTTTGTTTTTCCATCTTTAACTGTTGTGAGGATGACTTAATTTTCTGAGCTACTGTGATTTTTTTTTTCTTTTTTAATCATCCCATAGTCCTTCCTTCTCTTTCTTTCCCGTCTACCCTCCCTGTTACCCCCCTAAGCTGAAAAAAGTCTCATAACTCTTGTAAGAATTTTAATCATCTGCAGAAGTGAAAATTCTTAGATCGTCTTATTTCTACCAGGATGTGTGACAAAAGGAGTCACTGATGAGCAGCCTTGTGAAACTGGGGTAATTGACCTTGTAAACAGTAGCCTTTGCATGTGCCAGAATTTATTTTGTTTTGTTTATTTATTTTCTTTCTTTTCTTTTCTATTTCTTTCTTTCTCACTCCCCTCTCCTCATTTTCTTTCTTTCTCCTTCCCTTCCTCCCTTCCCTTTCTTCCCTTTCTTCCTTCCCTTTCTTTCTTTTCTTTCTTGATGGAGTTTCACTCTTGTTACCCAGGCAGGAGTGCAATGGCACGATCTCTGCTCACTGTAACCTCTGCCTCCTGGGTTCAAGCAGTTCTCCTGCCTCAGCCTCCTGAGTAGCTGGGATTATAGGCATGCGCCACCGTGCCTGGCTAATTTTTTTTTTTTTTTTGTATTTTTGGTGGAAAAAGGGTTTCTCCATGTTGGTCAGGCTGGTCTCAAACTCCTGACCTCAGGTGATCCACCTGCCTCGGACTCCCAAAGTGCTAGAATTATAGGTGTGAGCCACTGCGCCTGGCCCAGAATTTTCTTAGTGTCTCAGATTAAGTGTCTGTGTTGAGTGGCTTTGTTGATGGATTACTGCTGTCTGATTATTCATGGAGCCCAAGATTTTGCAGTGACCGTCTCCTGGGTTGACTAACAAATGTTTGCAGTTTGTCCTTCATGTCCACTTTTCGTAAACAATGATTTGATGTCTAAAAAGGCGTGGTTTTACTTTATAGTATTCATTAATTAGGGATCTCAATGGGAGAGCCTCTCCTGATTTGGTTACTAAACCATTTGTTAAACTGAAATGGAAGAGAAAGGAATGTTATAAACCCTACCTAGTTAGACATCCTAAGTAGCTGTGAGGCAGAAAGGGTGAAATTGAGGATAATAGTAGTTCCTATTATGAGATATTTATTATTATATGGAGTAAGAAATATGAGGTAAATTATGTTTTTCCTAAACACAGTTTTACATATAGAAAAATACTGATATGCTAGTTATCCTGATATATTAATATTCTTTTTTATTGGTAAATACAATTGCTAAAAAATTAGAATTATATTCTCAGATCTGTAAGTTCTCACAAGAGGCTTAATTATGAGATTTGTTGGAAAATACTTTGCTTGTTTCTGTTTCTTTTTATTTTGAGACAGGGTTTTGCTGTGTTGACCAGGCTGGTCTCAAACTCCTGAGCTCAAGCAATCTGCCCACCTTGGCCTTCTGAAGTGCTGGGATTACAGACATGAGCCATTGTGCTTGGCCTGTTTTGTTTCGCTTAATCTGTGTAATCCTGGTTATGGGGAAACGGTTTATGCTAAGTTAGAGAATCATTCTGTCCCCTGTCCTCCCAGTGGTCATACATTGTGCCATTGTGTCAGTGTGGTATGGCATCAGTACTGAGTATAGAGCTGGTCTTGGCGAGTGGGAATGGATATAAATTTGCTGTCAAAATGAATTATTGTGAAGGTATAAATGTGCAGACACATTCAGTGAGCCTCTATATTGCTTCTTTAGATGAAATTGAAATGTTTCTTTTCTCATGATTTTCACTTATTCTTTCAGGTGTGGTATTTATGTTTGGCAAAGTTTGGATTGAATCAGCTCAAACCCACGTGAGCTGTTGTGTCATGGTGAAAAATATCGAACGAACACTCTACTTCCTTCCCCGTGAAATGGTAAACATTAGTGATTAGCTTTTAGTTCTCAGTAGTTGTATCTGCCACACATTCTGTGTTCTGCTGCCAGCTCTGTCCTTCAATAGGGCTACGAATTCTCCACAATCCTTATGCTTCTTTCTTGCTGCTCGCCTAGTGACCACCGATGGTCAGCAATTCTATTAGGGGTTGGGAAAAGTAGAAAAATAAAGTAGAACTCAGTTTTTCAATTTGTTAGAGTATAAATGTTTCTGAGTTTTAGTATATAATACTTTCTTTCCCTCACTCCTCATTTCCATAATAATCAGGGTTGAAACTATAAGGTTCTAAAATGTGACATGGTATTTGGCTCAGTTTTCATAGTTTTGCTGCATAGGCAGCAGTGATACTCCCTCCATTGCCATTTATTAACAAGTTCAATTCTATTTGCTTCTCCTTTTTTATTGGGACTTAACATCCCCATTTTCCTCTCAGCCCCTCCCCATGTCAGTTGAACTGTGGAGTCTCTTGGTCAGGATTTACAATGCTTATTCTTCCATTTGGTAGACTTGATCATCTTTATCACTGATTTGTTTTTATGATGCCATTGGGAGGAATTGGGCATTTGGTTTAGTACATTTTTTGGGTCTGTTTGGATCTTTGAACTTATCCGTAAGACTGCTATTAAATATTTAAATGGGTAAGGATAAAAATTGATACAGACTTGGGTTTCTGGTGGCTGAGGAGATCTTATGTACAGATACTTTTTATTTCCCCATCTGCCCTCCTTTCTGGGGTAACAGAAAATTGATCTGAATACGGGGAAAGAAACAGGAACTCCAGTTTCAATGAAGGATGTTTATGAGGAATTTGATGAGAAAATAGCAACAAAATATAAAATTATGAAGTTCAAGTCTAAGGTTTGTATTTGGTGATGATTTTTTTCCACCTATGTTTGTTGTTTATTTTCTGATTTAGCAAATAGTTATTGCA
The DNA here is from genome assembly GCF_049354715.1 of Callithrix jacchus. NCBI lineage: Eukaryota > Metazoa > Chordata > Mammalia > Primates > Cebidae > Callithrix > Callithrix jacchus. Next base: position 25,451,535 of record NC_133524.1, read on the forward strand.
TATTTTCTTTGTGCAGGATGCCTTCTGTGTGGCTATAATTTATTGAATGGAAATTTCATAAGTATGAATGTAAAGACAATATATTAGATTTGTAAAAATATTTTTCTTTTTAAACTGCTTACAAAATAATCATTTATTAATTTGAATGGAAAGATAACTCATAGCAAATTAATTGCCTCCAGTGCTCGTAATATGTCTTGTGGTCTTATTCTCAAGTGGAGAAGGAACTGCTCTGATCTCGTTTGTATTAGTTATTGCCAAGATGTTTTGGTTAGAAAGTTAAGTAACATTTTATTTTTAAAAATCAGGGACTATGATACAGTCTGATAGAATGAACATCTTTGTGCTAGTTATGATGAATTGTCTTGATTTAGTGAGATTGATGCCTTTGGCTATAATTGCCCTGCTCAAAATACTGGCTATTAAGAATGATCACGGAGGATTGAGTTACTGAAGATAAGGCTAATAGTATTAACTAATTGAGTTTTGAATTGCAGCTGATGGTTCAAGTCTTTAAAATTCTAGAAGCAACTGTGATATACTGGTGAAGAGTATAGGTGCGAGGCCAGACTGCTTGTGCTTTAAGTCCTAGCCTACTGCTTACTAGTGTGTAACCTTGGACAAGTGCTGTATAACTTCTCTGTGCCTGTTTCTTCATCTGAGAAATAGGGCCCTATTTCAAGAGTTGCCAAAAGGGTTAAATCAATTAATTCATATTAGATGGTTAGAACAGTCCTTGCCAGATAGCCAGCACTCAGTAAATATAAGCTATAATTATAATGCTAATTATTTAGTATTCTAGCAAGATAGAGTTGCTTAATATAAGATAGTAGCAAGTCATTTAATGCATTAACACATTAACATTGTAAAAAATTAATCTTTTTTTCTTTTTGAGATGGAGTCTCGCTCTGTTGCCAGCCTGGAGTGCAGTGGCACAATCTTGGCTCACTGCAACTTATGCCTCCTAGGTTCAAGCGATTTGCCTGCCTCAGCCTCCCAAGTAGCTGAGACTACAGGCGCACACCACCACGGCCAGCTAATTTTTGTATTTTTAGTAGAGACGGGGCTTCACCATGTTGGTCAGTCTGGTCTTGATCTCCTGATCTTGTGATCCACCCACCTTAGGCCCCCAAAGTGCTGGGATTACAGGTGTGAGCCATTGCACCTGGCCAAAATTTTCATCTTTTATTGCCCCTCTTGAATGTAAATATTTTTTAGTTCTGTAGTGTCCAAGATACGTCCTTTTAGCATTTTGACACTGGGTGTTTTAGTTCCAATTGAAAGAGGAAAACTTTTGGCTTTATTTACCTCTGTGTTCCGTAAGGATTCTTGATGATTAAATACAAGATCATGTATTGTATATGTAATACTGGTCAGTTTTTGAAAAGTTTTTGTCTTAAGGATTTTTAAAAAATATCTACTTACTCAGCCAGTGGAAAAGAACTATGCTTTTGAGATACCTGATGTTCCAGAAAAATCTGAGTACTTGGAAGTTAAATACTCGGTAAGTCAAACACAATTGCTGGGTTTTGCTTGAGAATGATATTTTATTTTTTCTGTTTTTGAACTTTCAACTGACTTTCAGTTAGGAGTATTGGTAGGGATCTTCAAGTCCACACTTCACTGAGGTGGATTTATAGTAATGAATAATTGAAATGAATAAAATTAATTTAAGTATATAGACTACAGGTTACACTGCTTTTCTCTGCTTTCGAGTATACATCTTTAAATAAATAAGTTGAAACAGCACAACTGTTTGTCAAGTGGAATGAATGCCACATGATGGAGTTGGACATCATTAGTCTGTTGAAGTGTCCCTTATGAGCAGTGGAAAGATGAGAGAAGAGTGTCAGTAGCATTGCTATAGTACTACTCTTGCTCCTGTGACAGGCAGGGTCATTGCTGTAGGATATTAATTAATTAGACCTTAACCTCTTCTTACCTCTGTTCTAGTGTTTTGTTCCTACAGTGTTGGAAAAGGAAAACTTATAAGAAATATTTCTGACAGTGGTGATGAAAAGTATTTTCGATGAGTTCCACTCTATTGCTTTCATTCTTCTAATGGAGTGGTACTTGGTTATTCTTTATCAGTAAAGCATGTACAGCTCTGGACAGAAATTCTCTTTTGGGGGAGCTTCTTGGCCTATTTTTCTTCTAATGGGTGCCATCAAGATGCATTATTTTGTCATTGTGAATTGGTTTTGTTTCCTACTGTGAATTGTTTTGGATTTCATTTGTGGCAAATTACATTTCATATATATCAAAGGGTTTCTTCTGTGCTTCATAGAGAGGCTTTTGTTTATTTCAAATACAGACTTTGGAAAATGCAAAGTAATAGCTTTATACAAAAAGTTTTTTTTTTTTTTTTGCCTTTTTCAGGCTGAAATGCCACAGCTTCCTCAAGATTTGAAAGGAGAAACTTTTTCTCATGTATTTGGGACCAATACATCTAGCCTGGAACTGTTCTTGATGAACAGAAAGATCAAAGGACCTTGTTGGCTTGAAGTAAAAAGTCCACGTAAGGGAAAATATATGCTCAGAATGCTGAATAGATTGCTGATAGATGTGGTTTTTAAAAGGGAAATTAGGAAACTGATGTATTTATTTTAATGTATCCACTTCCTTTTCTGTTTGTTTCTTCAAAGTTTTCCTTGAGTGAGTATAGGGAGTGTATTTGGAATCACCTTATCTCTATAATGCCTGGCAGTTTAGTCTGAGGGAGGCCTTAGTTTGGGGTGCATCCCTCATTATGCTGTTATTCACATGTACTTCTGACCTGGCTCATGTGGCCCAGCTGTTCTCCATAGTGAACTGCTGATATTTGAAGTAGAGGAGAATTGGTATTCAATATGGATAGTGCATTTTTGGCCTGTTAACTGATGTTTTTCAGTAATTGCTTCTATGATAGTCTGCTTTGTCTTCATGAAGCTCTTAAAAATGTTTCATGATTCCTCCAAGGCAGTGGTGTTTCAGTTTTTTTAAAACCTATTTTGGGTCCTGGATTCTTTGGAGAATCTGATGAAAGCTATGGACCTCTTTCCCAGGAAAATGAACATATGTACACACACATGAGGATTTGCATACAACCCAATAATGTGGCTTATTTTTAGTTAGATGTTAGATATAATATGTCATTCTTATTAGAAGGCAGGATTGAAGAATATACCAGTTAATGACAGATGTCTTAATTATAGTAGTTTTTCTTTTTCAGTAAATAGCTATTGATCTGTTGTATCTATTATCTTTCAGAGCTCTTGAATCAGCCAATCAGTTGGTGTAAAGTTGAGGCAATGGCTTTGAAACCAGACCTGGTGAATGTAATTAAGGATGTCGGTCCTCCTCCACTTGTCATGATGGCTTTCAGCATGAAGACAATGCAGAATGCAAAGAACCATCAAAACGAGGTTAAAAAAATAGGACAGATTTTGTACCCATGCCTTAGATGCAATACTTGCCTGAACTTGCACAGCTTTGCTTTAAGAGAAAGTTGTTCTTTTTGGAGGGGAAAGGATACTAATTTGCTACTAAACTCTTATTATAGAGAATGAATTGAATTTGTCTAGTGTTGGAGTTTTTTCTTAAAGACTTAAATTGCTGAACTTATTTTTATTTTTTGTCTGTTAAATTTTTTATGTAGGAGAACTTCAAATAGATATAGAGAGAGTAATAAAATGGAATCCATATACCAATCACTCATATTTAGCAGTTAGTAAGATTTTGTCATACTTGTTTATTTCTTTCCCTTTTTTCCCTCTTGAGTATTTTAAAGCTGATCTCAGACATTGTGTCATTTTACCTTTGTGAACCTTGGTATGCTTCTCTCAAAACATGCACGCTTTCTTATATAATACCATTAGCACACCCACTAACATTAACAGTGGTGATTCCTTGGTATAATCTAAAATACCCAGTCCATACTTACATGACCCTGTTTCTTAAGATGTCTTTTAACGCTCAGTTTGAATCAGGATTCACACAAGATTCACAGATGCTATTTAATCTCTGCGCCTCTTGAACCTCTTTTAAATAGGAAGAACTCACTCACACTCTCCAGTTTTTTTAATGACATTGAATAATTAAAGAAATATTGTTGTTCATCTAATAGAATATCCTGTTTTCTCCATTTATTTGCTTTGTTGTGGTGTCATTGGACTTTTCCTCTATACCAGGAGTTGACAGGCAATGAATGGTCTGTGAGCCAAATCCAGCCTGCTACCTATTTTTGTAAATCAAGTTTCATTGGAAGACAGCATGTATACAGCTGCTTTTGCACTGTGACAGGAGAGTTGAGTAGTAACAGAGACCATATGGCCTGTAAAACCTAAAATATTTACTATGTGGCCCTTGAAAGAAAAAATAAGCTGACCCTGCCTTATCCTTCATATTTCTGTATACTGTAAGTTAGCTGTAAATCGATCAAATTAGATTCAGGTTCAGTTTTTAGCCAAAATGCTTTATAGGTGATACAGTGTACGTCATATTGTATCATAGCAAAAGACACAATGTCTGGTTAAGCTGCTATTAGTTGACAAAGGCTGGGATCAAGGGGGAAAAAAACCCTACTATTAGTGAGTCTGTGTTTGATTAGTGGTTGAATTAATGGTAACTATTGTAATTTTCCATCAGCTTTTCATCTAATGTAAGGTGTGTTAACCTTGACACTACAGGTATTTTGGGCCAGGTAATTCTTTTGTGGGGTACTGTCTTGGGCATTGTAGGATGTTTAACAGCATCCCTGGCCTTTACCTTCTAGGTGCCAGTAGCATTCTTCCCCTCTAGTTGTGACAGCCAAAAAATGCCTACAAACATAGCACCAGATGTCCTGGGGACAGGGGATGCGTATGTGTGTATAAAATTACCCCCAGTTGAGAACCACTGAGCTAATAGCTTCATTTATTAGTCATTTTTGCCTGAATTAGCTATTTCATTGAGTTGTAATATGGTTTTTTTTTTTCTTTTGAGACGGAGTCTCTCTCTGTCACCCAGGCTGGAGTGCAGTGGCATGATCTAGGCTCACTGCAACATCTACCTCCTGGGTTCAAGTGATTCTCCTGCTTCAGCCTCCTGAGTAGCTGGGACTACAGGTGCATGCCACCACGCCCAGCTAATTTTTTGTATTTTTTAGTAGAGACAGGATTTCACCATATTGGCTAGGCTGGTGTTGAACTTCTGACCTCGTCATCTGCTGCCTCGGCCTCCCAAAGTGTTGGGATTACAGGCGTGAGCCAGCACACCTGGCCAAAATGGTGGTTTTAAAAAATTCTATCCATGTTTGTTAGTTAAATTTTTCTATAAAATTAAATTTTCTTCTTTAGCCAGTATTACTTGGTTATGCCATAATGGTTTATACGGGAAAGACAGGATAAATGCTTACTTCTTTCTCTTTAATTGCCAATTTTCCTAGTAGGAAGTTGGCACCTACATTACATGCAGTGGTGACCAATGCTTTATTTGTTTACTTATTTATTTTGGTTGTTACGTTTTAACTTTCTAAGTCCTTCTGACATTGATAGGGATCTTTTTAAACAGCATTTTGGCAGTATTTTCACTCTGATTTTTTGTTTTAGTATGTGATTTGATCTTTTTTCTTTTTATTGCATTTTAGGTTTTGGGGTACATGTGCAGAACATGCAAGATAGTTGCATAGGTACACACATGGCAGTGTGTTTTGCTGCCTTCCTCCCCTTCACCCACATTTCGCATTTCTCCCCAGGCTATCCCTCCCTAGCTCCCCCTACCCGCTGTCCCTCCCCTATTCCCCCCAATAGACCCCAGTGTGTAGTACTCCCTTCCCTGTGTCCATGTGTTTTCATTTTTCATCACCCACCTATGAGTGAGAATATGCGGTATTTCATTTTCTGTTCTTGTGTCAGTTTGCTGAGAATGATGTTCTCCAGATTCATCCATGTCCCTACAAAGGACACAAACTCATCATTTTTAATTGCTGCATAATATTCCATGGTGACTATGTGCCACATTTTCCCAGTCCAGTCTATCATCGTTGGGCATTTGGGTTGGTTCCAGGTCTTTGCTATTGTAAACAGTGCTACAGTGAACATTCATGTGCATGTGTCCTTATAGTAGAACAATTTATAGTCCGTTGGATATATACCCAGTAATGGGGTTGCTGGGTCAAATGGAATTTCTATTTCTAAGGCCTTGAGGAATTGCCACACTGTCTTCCATAGTGGCTGAACTAATTTACACTCCCACCAACAGTGTAAAAGTGTTCCTATTTCTCCACATCCTCTCCAGCATCTGTTATCTCCAGATTTTTTAATGATCGCCATTCTAACTGGCATGAGATGGTATCTCAATGTGGTTTTGATTTGCATCTCTCTGATGACCAGTGATGATGAGCATTTTTTCATATGATTGTTGGCCTCATATATGTCTTTCGTAAAGTGTCTGTTCATATCCTTTGCCCACTTTTGAATGGGCTTGTTTGTTTTTTTCCTGTAAATCTGTTTAAGTTCTTTGTAAATTCTGGATATCAGCCCTTTGTCAGATGGGTAGACTGCAAAAATTTTTTCCCATTCTGTTGGTTGCCGATCCACTCTAGTGACTGTTTCTTTTGCCGTGCAGAAGCTGTGGAGTTTCATTAGGTCCCATTTGTCTATTTTGGCTTTTGTTGCCAACGCTTTTGGTGTTTTGGTCATGAAGTCCTTCCCTACTCCTATGTCCTGGATGGTTTTGCCTAGATTTCCTTCTAGGGTTTTTATGGTGCCATGTCTTATGTTTAAGTCTTTAATCCATCTGGAGTTAATTTTAGTGTAAGGTGTCAGGAAGGGGTCCAGTTTCTGCTTTCTGCACCTAGCTAGACAGTTTTCCCAACACCATTTATTAAACATGGAATCCTTTCCCCATTGCTTGTTTTTGTCAGGTTTATCAAAGACTGTATGGTTGTAGATATGTTGTGTTGCCTCTGATGCCTCTGTTTTGTTCCATTGGTCTGTATCTCTGTTTTGGTACCAGTACCATGGTGTTTTGATTGCTGTAGCCTATGCTACATATAGTTTGAAGTCTGGTAGTATGATGCCTCCCGCTGTGTTCTTTTTGCTTAGAATTGACTTGGCTATGCGGTCTCTCTTTTGGTTCCATATGAAGTTCATGGTGGTTTTTTCCAGTTCTGTGAAGAAAGTCTATGGTAGCCTGATGGGGATAGCGTTGATTCTGTAAATTACTTTGGGCAGTATAGCCATTTTCACGATATTGATTCTTCCTAACCATGAACATGAAATGTTTCTCCATCTTTTTGTGTCCTCTCTTATCTCGTTGAGCAGTGGTTTGTAGTTTTCCTTGAAGAGGTCCCTTACGTTCCTTGTAAGTTGTATTCGTATGTATTTTATTGTTCTTGTAGCAATTGTGAATGGCAGTTTGTTCTTGATTTGGCTCTCTTTAAGTCTGTTATTGGTGTATAGGAATGCTTGTGATTTTTGCACGTTGATTTTATATCCTGAGACTTTGCTGAAGTTGCTTATCAGTTTCAGGAGTTTTTGGGCTGAAGCGATGGGGTCTTCTAGGTATACTATCATGTCGTCTGCAAATAGAGACAATTTGGCTTCTACCTTTCCTATTTGAATACCCTTTATTTCTTTTTCTTGCCTGATTGCTGTGGCTAGAACTTCCAGTACTATATTGAATAGGAGTGGTGAAAGAGGGCATCCTTGTCTAGTGCCGGATTTCAAAGGGAATGCTTCCAGTTTTTGCCCATTCAGTATGATATTGGCTGTTTGTTTGTCGTAAATAGCTTTCATTACTTTGAGATACGTTCCATCAATACCGAGTTTATTGAGGGTTTTTAGCATAAAGGGCTGTTGAATTTTGTCAAATTCCTTCTCTGCGTCAATTGAGATAATCATGTGGTTTTTGTTTTTGGTTCTGTTTATGTGGTGAATTACCTTTATAGACTTGCGTATGTTGAACCAGCCTTGCATCCCCGGGATGAATCCTACTTGATCATGACGGATAAGTTTTTTGATGTGCTGTTGCAATCGGCTTGCCAATATTTTATCGAAGATTTTTGCATCTATGTTCGTCATGGATATTGGCCTGAAGTTTTCTTTTCTTGTTGAGTTTCTGCCGGGTTTTGGTATCAGGATGATGTTGGTCTCATAAAATGATTTGGGAAGGATTCCCTCTTTTTGGATTATTTGGAATAGTTTCAGAAGGAATGGTACCAGCTCCTCTTTGTGTGTCTGGTAGAATTTGGCTGTGAACCCATCTGGACCTGAACTTTCTTTGTGTGGTAGGCTCTTAATTGCTGCCTCGACTTCAGACCTTGTTATTGGTCTATTCATAGTTTCAGCTTCCTCCTGGTTTAGGCTTGGGAGGACACAGGAGTCCAGGAATTTATCCATTTCTTCCAGGTTTACTAGTTTATGTGCATAGAGTTATTTGTAATATTCTCTGATGATGGTTTGAATTTCTGTGGAATCTGTGGTGATTTCCCCTTTATCGTTTTTTATTGCATCTAGTGGTTGTTCTCTCTCTTCTTTTTTATCAGTCTGGCTAGTGGTCTATTTTGTTGATCTTTTCAAAAAACCACCTCCTGGATTTATTGATTTTTTGAAGGGTTTTTCGTGTCTTTATCTCCTTTAGTTCTGCTCTGATCTTAGTTATTTCTTGTCTTCTGCTAGGTTTTGAGTTTTTTTGATCTTGCTCCTCTAGCTCTTTCAGTTTTGACGATAGTGTGTCAATTTTGGATCTCTCCACTCTTCTCATGTGGGCACTTATTGCTATATATTTTCCTCTAGAGACTGCTTTAAATGTGTCCCAGAGATTCTGGTATGTTGTGTCTTTGTTCTCGTTGGTTTTGAAGAACTTCTTTATTTCTGCCTTCATTTCATTGTTTATCCAGTCAGCATTCAAGAGCCAGTTGTTCACTTTCCATGAAGCTGTGTGGTTCTGAGTTAGTTTATGAATTCTGAGTTCTAACTTGATTGCACTATGGTCTGAGAGACTGTTTGTTATGATTTCCGTTGTTTTGCATTTGCTGAGGAGTGCTTTACTTTCAATTATGTGGTCAATTTTAGAGTAGGTGTGATGTGGCGCTGAGAAGAATGTATATTCTGTGGATTTGGGGTGGAGAGTTCTGTAAATGTCTATCAGGTTTGCTTGTTCCAGGTCTGAGTTCAAGTCCTGGATATCCTTGTTAATTTTCTGTCTGGTTGATCTGTCTAATATTGACAGTGGAGTGTTAAAGTCTCCCACTATTATTGTGTGGGAGTCTAAGTCTCTTTGTAAGTCATTAAGAACTTGCCTTATATATCTGGGTGCTCCTGCATTGGGTCCATGTATATTTAGGATCGTTAGCTCTTCTTGTTGTATCGATCCTTTTACCATTATGTAATACCTTCTTTGTCTCTTTTGATCTTTGTTGCTTTAAAGTCTATTTTATCAGAGACGAGAACTGCAAGTCCTGCTTTTTTTTGCTCTCCATTTGCTTGGTAAATCTTCCTCCATCCCTTTATTTTGAGCCTTTGTGTATCCTTGCATGTGAGATGGGTTTCCTGGATACAGCACACTGATGGGTTTTGGTTTTTTATCCAATTTGCCAGTCTGTGTCTTTTGATTGGTGCATTGAGCCCATATACATTTAGGGTTAATATTGTTATGTGTGAATTTGATACTGCCATTTTGATGCTAGCTGGCTGTTTTGCCCGTTAGTTGATGAAGATTTTTCATTTTGTTGATGCTCTTTAGCAGTTAGTGTGTTTTTGGAATGGCTGGTACTGGTTGTTCTTTTCTATGTGTAGTGCCTCTTTCAGGAGCTCTTGTAAAGCAGGCCCGGTGGTGACAAAATCTCTGAGTACTTGCTTGTTGGCAAAGGATTTTATTTTTCCTTCACTTCTGAAGCTCAGTTTGGCTGGATATGTAATTCTGGGTTGAAAGATCTTTTCTTTAAGGATGTTGAATATTGGCCCCCACTCTCTTCTTGCTTGTAGAGTTTCTGCCGAGAGATCTGCTGTGAGTCTGATGGGCTTCCCTTTGTGGGTGACCCGACCTTTCTCTCTGGCTGCCCTTAGTATTTTCTCCTTCATTTCAACCTTGTTGAATCTGACGATTATGTGCCTTGGGGTTGCTCTTCTTGCGGAATATCTTTGTGGTGTTCTCTGTATTTAGTGGGCTTGAATATTGGCCTGCCTTGCTAGGTTGGGGAAATTTTCCTGGATAATATCCCGAAGAGTATTTTCCAGCTTGGATTCATTCTCTTCGTCACATTCTGGTACACCTATCAAACGTAGGTTAGGTCTCTTCACATAGTCCCACATTTCTTGCAGACTTTGTTCATTCCTTTTTGCGCTTTTTTCTCTAGTCTTGGTTTCTCATTTTATTTCATTGAGTTGATCTTCGACTTCTGATATTCTTTCTTCTGCTTGGTCAGTTCGGCTGTTGAAACTTGTGCATGCTTCGTAAAGTTCTCATGTCGTGTTTTTCAGCTCCTTCAATTCATTCAAATTCCTCTCTATGTTGTTCATTCTTGTTATCATTTCCTCAAATCTTTTTTCAAATCTTTTTTCAAGGTTCTTAGTTTCTTTGCATTGATTTAGAACATGTTCTTTTAGCTCATGGGAGTTTCTCATTACCCACCTTCTGAAGTCTGATTTGATTATTTCATCACACTCATTCTCCGTCCAGCTTTGTTCCCTTGCTGGTGAGGAGTTTTGGTCCTTTGTAGGAGGCGAGGTGTTTTGGTTTTGGGTGTTTTCCTCCTTTTTGCGCGGGTTTCTTCCCATCTTTGTGGGTTTATCTACCTGTCCTCTGAGTAGTTGCTGACTTTTCGATTGGGTCTCTGAGTGGACGCCCAGATTGTTGACGATGAAGTATTTCTGTTACTTAGTTTTTCTTCTAACAGTCTAGCCCCTCTGCTGTATGACTGCTGAGGTCCAGTCCAGGCCCTGCTGTCTGGGGTACACCTGTAGCAGCTGCAGAACTGTGAGGGATGCTACCAGTTTCTTCTTCTGCTATCTTTGTCCCAGAATGATGCCCGCCAAATGTCAGTCTGATCAGTCCTTTTTGAGGTGACTCTTTGGATATACAGAGGTCAGGGAGCTGCTTGAGGAGGCAGTCTGTACTTTATGGGAGCTCAAGTGCTGAGCTGTGAGCTCTGTTGATCATTCAGGGCTATTAGGCAGGTACGTTTAAGTCTGCTGCAGCAGAACTCATAAAACCCTTTTTTTCCTCAGATGCTCTGTCTCAGGGAGTTAGGGCTTCCTTTATGAGTATCCGTTGCACTGTCCTGCCCAGCTAGGAGGCAGTCTAGTCACTATTTGCCTGCCAAGGCTCTACCCTGCTCCCGTGCGGTTCGCCCTGCTGCCGTGGGCTCCGCCCTGCTGTCATGGGCTCTGCCCTGTTGGTGGGGTCTCTCTGTTATGGCGGATTGCCTCGGCAACGGCAGGCTGCGTCAGCAATGAGAGTGTACCTCAGTAGGGGCGGAATGCTTCGGTAATGGGGGACGCCCCTCCCCCACCAAGCTGCACTGTCCTGGATTCAGCTGTGCCCGCAGTGAAACTCTCAACCCTGAGCGTTTCAAGTTGCCGTTTTGTTTGTCCCTGTGGGGGTGGGACCTGCTGAGCCTGATCACCTGGCTCCCTGCCTCAGAGCCCTTTTTTTTTTTTTCAAAAACGTTGAAGAGCTGACTCTCTTCCCGGTGTTTCAGTCGCCTGCTGATAGGGCACCAGGATCTGTGTGATTTCCCATGCAGCGACCCACTGCGCCTGCTCAAACGTCGCTTCCCGGTAATCTCCTGGTCTGGCTCACGCTCCAAGTCCTGTTTAATCAGATGGATATGCAAATCTCAGATTGCTGGTTTAACAGGGCACCCTGACCAGTGTGTTTTGTGCGGAGTGCCGCTGCGCTGTGGTGCCAGCTGAAATGGCCGCACCAGCCGAAACAGCTGCACTGGCGTCCCGTTTCTCTCCTATACCTGGGAATTTCCCCGTTCTGTGGGCAACAAAGGTCTGTCTGGAAATGTGGCTTGCACTCACCCTCTGCATCTTTACTGAGAGCTGCAATCCTGAGTTGCTCCTACCACGCCATCTTCTTTTTTCCACCTTTTTTTTTTTTTTTTTTTTTTGAAAGACAGAGTCTCACTCTGTTGCCCAGGTTGGAGTCCAGTGGCGCAGTCTAAGCTCACTGTGGCCTCTGCCTCCCAGGTTCAAGTGATTCTCCTGCCTCAGCCTCCTGAGTAGCTGGGATTACAGGTGCAGGCTACCACACCCAGTCAATTTTTGCATTTTTAATAGAGACGGGGTTTCATCATATTGCCTAGGCTGGTCTCGAACTTCTGACCTCAAGTGATCCACCCACCGTAGCCTCCCAAAGTGCTGGGATTATAGGCATGAAACACTCTACCCGGCCTGATCTTTTTTTTGACATCTGACTTTTTTTCTTAACATCTGATCTTTTAATAATAGTTAATACAGTAGATGGCCATAGTGCATAGTTAAGTGTTTGGGAGAAGTTTAATTAGTAGTTAGTTTAAAAATAGTATTCACCTCTAGTGTCCAGAATGAGGTTTCCACATTCGATTTTTTTTTTTTTTTGAGACAGAGTCTTGCTCTGTTGCCCAGGTTGGAGTGGAGTGCAGTGGCATGATCTTTGGCTCACTGCAACCTCTGCCTTCCAGGTTCAAGTGATTGTTCTGCCTCAGTCTCCTGAGTAGCTGGGATTACAGTTGTGTGCATCACCATGCCCGGTTAATTTTTTTGTATTTTTAGTAGAGATGGGCTTTTACCATGTTGGCCAGGCTGGTCTTGAACTTCTGACCTTACGTGATCTGCCCTCCTTAGTCTCCCAAAGGGCTGAGGTTATAGGCGTGAGCCAGTGTGCCTGGACCCATTTTCTAATAAACGGAAACTGAGGTCTGTGAAGTAATGGCTGATTCACGGAAGGAAATATCTGGAACATCTTATTATACCAGAGAGCAAGGACAGTAGTAAAATCTACTGAAGATGTGTTGAAAGTACTCAGTAATTCAACTTGGACTCAGTAATCAACTTGAAGAGTCTTCTACTGACCAAAGATGGGGCACTGTGAGAGTAAGAGTACGTGTAACAGATTGAAACACATCAGCTCCATGAGTTCATAATGATATTGTCAGCAATGACACCGCATTGGTCACTTGTGAAGGAAGCCAGGGAACCAACTCATTATTTTGAAAACTGGTAAAGGGATTGAATTAAGCATTTTTTTTTCTTTTGCTTTTCTGAACACATACCTCAGGCAAGCAAATAATTGATGAGGGGAAGTTTCTCTTCATAGAAGGTTTCCAGCTAATAAATGAAGGAAAAATGGAATAGTACTACTTTGTAATTGCCAGGGAAATAATGGATCTAGGAAGGGATCACCAGCGGGTACTAATATCATTAAGGTAGAGCTGAGCAGATATTATGTTCCTGTGCCTTTTGACAGAAGTAATCAGCACCTCTGAAGTATTCTTGCCCAAAAATTGAACCTGATTTTGATCAAGCTTTTAGACGTAACTTTGAATTTATAGGCAGTATGGAGACAGGAAAAACATGTTAAATGACATTATTGGGACACAAGCAGTGGAATCCATACTATGGAGCACTCTATAGGACAAACAAACTAGTTTCTTTAACAGATAAATTACAGGGGAATGACAGATGGGATGGGGTTGTACCTGTGGTTTTATATATCAACCATTTACGAAATATGGCCCTTATGTGGTAAATAAAATTGAGATAATTGGAAAATATGAAAATTTAAATTCTGCCTGGATAATTAATGGTTTTAAGAAATTGCTATTAATGTAATTGCGTTAGGTGAGATAATTGTATTATGATTATATTTTTCAAACATTTTATCTTTCAGAGTGGTGATGGTTCTCAGCTGGGTGAGATTTTTCCTCTAAGGGGACATTTGGCAGTGTCTGGAGACATTTTTGGTTATCACAACTCAGGGGTTCTGGGAATGGTAATACTGGCAACTAGTAGGGAGATGCTTAGGATGCTGCTGACATCCTACAGCCCACAGGACAGCCCCCATAACAAAGAATTATTTGGCCCAAGATGTCAATAGTTCCAAGATTAATAAACCCAGTTTTAGAGATTGATGCTGAAATCTTCCCAGATAAAATAATAGGTTTGGGTTTTGCTTCAAAATAATCTATAGAGAGGAAGGAAGTAGGTAGGGTTCTATATAGATGAGTTGATAATTGAAAATGGATGATGGCTAATATAGGAGTTAATTTTATTATTTTGTCTATTTTTTAATGAGTTTACATATTTTTATAATAAAAAGTTTAAAGTCTTTCTTTCTTATTTTTTGAGATGGAGTCTCACTCTGTCACCCAGGCTGGAGTGCAGTGGCGTGATCTCGGTTCACTGCAACCTCCACCTCCTGGGTTCAAGTGATTCTTCTGCCTCACCCTCCCAAGTAGCTGGGATTACAGGAGCATGCCACCATGCCCAGCTAAGTTTTGTATTTTTGGTAGAGACAGGGTTTCACCATTTTGGCCAGGCTGGTCTCGAACTCCTGAACTGAAGTGATCTACCCACCTCAACCTCTCAGAGTGCTAGAATTACAGGCGTGAGCCCCATGCCCAGCCACAATTTTCATGTGTATTTAAATGTGTATCTTTGAATATTCTTGGTAGTCTTGGTGAGAATGCAGAATATACAGTAGTGGTTTGATAAGTGGGTTTTTTCCTCTTTTCTTTGCAGATTATTGCTATTGCAGCTTTGGTCCATCACAATTTTGCATTAGATAAAGCAGCCCCACAGCCTCCCTTTCAGTCATACTTGTGTGGTATGTATTTTTTAAAACTGATTTACTAATAGTTTGCTTTGAGTTTCCTTATTTTTTCTCCAGCTATTGGATTAGTAACTTGTTTTTCAAAAATTGTTTTCAAGAACAGTTAGTGTGTATTGTTAAATAGGGTTTTCTTTTTTTTATTCATGGAAACCAAGTTTTATTGGATTGGTTTCCTCCTATTTAACTGTTTCATTTTTTTCTAGGAGCAGAAGTCTGGAGTCTTATTTGTTATCTTTTTTTTGGTCCAGTGGTTGCTGTATTGAGGCTGAGGAGTTCTTTTCTGGGTCAAAATTAGGCTTTAACTATTTTCTGATGTCATCCTAATAGCCCATCATAGAAGCCTGATCAAAGTTTTCTGTGTGATGAGGCAAGATGCCAAGGAATAAATATTTACCTATTTGGAGGAGTTACAGTGATATCAATTGGAGTTGTGTTGTGCTGTGCATAAAATTCAGTGAATGAAATAATTCCACTGAATTCTGCATATGTGTTTTATGAGTCAGTCTCTACGGAGGATTCGGATATATTCCATGTTGAGAGCTTGGCTGGTTACGTAATCGTTTTGCTGTTTTTTAAAAAAGGGAATAATACTATTGATCTATTATATTTCCTGGGATCTTTTCCAGCCCAGAACCAGAGATTAACTTGGCCAGCTTCTCTTGTCTGGTTTTCTTGGGTATTAGGAAAATAGGACTAAAACATGCAGAGAAGGGAGTATGAGGTATGATTATTGTGAAGTTTTACCCCCTTAAGTGGGTGGGACACATGGAACAAAATGATGATGAGAAATAGCATGAAAAATACATTGAAGAAACCAATTACGAACTCATTTCAACACATATTTATCCACTTCCTCCATGTATGTCACTATGTGAACAGCTGTTGTGTTTGGTAAGGAACTTACAGTGTGTAATAGGGGAAGCTTTGGTCAGCTTTACTTTTTGAGAAAGTTGAACTGAGTTCCTCCACTGTATGTAGCTTGGGGCATTGGTGGTGGTGATGATTCTTTGAGGAAGACTGCTGAAATCTTCTATTCTGTCTCGAACACATAGATAGCAAATGTTTCATCAAAGCAGTTTTAATGACTGCAGAGACTTAAGGATCTGTGCTTGATTATTCTTTTGAGGTCTGTCAGCATGACTAGTGGAAGTATTTGATGATCCTCCGAATTCTTTAGGGATGGGGGGAATATAAGAGTTTCATTTGGAAGTGTGTACTATATGATTACTTGAAATCGAGTTAAGATGGGTGTTGGAATCTTTATTTTTTCCTTTCTGCAGTTGTGTCTAAACCAAAGGACTGTATTTTTCCATATGCTTTTAAAGAAGAGATTGAGAAAAAGGTAAGGAAGAGATTGAGAAAGAGACAAAGAGCTCATTATATGAAGCACCTGTTTGTTTGGAGAGAGAAAGAAAAGGGGGATGATATGGACTAGTAGAAAGAAGCTGTTTTATATTTTAATTTACTAGGTTCAATCCTGCCAGATTGGATTATGACATCGGCCCATTAAAATGTATTAGACATATACACCTAGAAGCATTAACAATGTTTAAATGTTTTACTATGTGAAAATAATGGGATTCTTTCCTGTATTGGTAGATCAATAGGCTCAGATTCCCCTTCGATAGCTTAATTAGAAGCTTTTCTAAAATGCCTATGATCATATGATTACTATTTTGGGAAGGTGTTGGGTAGAGTCCCTCCTCAGCTTGGGGAAAGCCAGGTGAATTTGGGAGTACTGTGGATGTTAAAGGGCTGTGTGTTGGCAAAGTTGACATGGGCTGGCCAAAACTGATCAGTGGTCTCTAAATTCCAGTGTGCTCCCTGAAGAAGTTTTCATGGGTCCTTAATAAAATGGGGAGGAATGGGAAGTAGTATAATGCAATGAATTTTTCATAAAGGTAAATGTATTCAAAAAAAAGAATTTTCTTTTATGGAGAGTATGTTGTTTCTTTTACGAAGTGATGGTATTGATAAATTTTTTGGTTTGTTTTGTTTTTTAATGTTTTTACTTGATAAAAGTAAGTAACCTTGTCAGGTTCCACTTATTTTATTTAATTGGCTTGAGAAGTCCAATAGTCGGAGGTACTATTAGATTAGGCTATTATTTATAAAGTGCCCTGAATTTCCTAACCAAGTAAAATCACCTAGGAAAATTCCATTAGAGTCAAACTGACTTTTTTTTTGAGATGGAATCCCACTCTGTTGCCCAGGCTGGAGTGCAGTGGAATGATGTCAGCTCACCGCAGCCTCCATTTCCTGCTTCAAGTGATTCTCATGCCTCAGCCTCCTGAGTAGCTGGGATTACAGGCTTGCACCACCACGCCTGGCTAATTTTTGTCTTTTTAGTAGAGATGGGGTTTCACCATGTTGGCCAGGCTGGTCTGGAACTCCTGACCTCAAGTGATCCACGCGCTTTGGCCTCCCAAAGTGCTGCGATTACAGTCCTGAGCCACCACCCCTGGCCAAACTGACATTTTTTAACTGACCTAATTGTAGAAAACATATAACCATCAACTTCCATTTTTAGAGATTTTTAATGAGTGGATCTTTTGAATACCTGATTTATATTTAGTAATCCAAGTAGAAGCCTTTTGTGTGAAGATAGGTTTTATTTATAGTTAAAACACTTATAATTCTTTTTTTTTTTTTGAGATGGAGTTTTGCTCTGCTCACTGCAACATCCACCTCCCATTTTCAAGCCATTCTCCTGCCTTAACCTTCCAAGTAGCTGGGATTACGGGCATGTGCCACCATGCCCAGCTAATTTAGTATTTTTAGTAGAGGTCAGGTTTTACCATGTTGGTCAGGCTGGTGTTGAACTCCTGACCTCAGATGATCTACCCACCTTGGCCTTCCAAAGTGCTGGGATTACAGGTATGAGCCACTGTGCTCAGCCAATTATAATTCTTAAATGTGTTTGTTTTTAGTCTGGTTTTTTATTTGTCAGTTCTTATCTTACCATTTGGGATTAGTTTATACAATCCTTGGGATTTCTTTGCCTGGTAAATACATAAACAGTGAAGTCTACTAGGGATTATATAGGAAAGTAATAGTTTTGATAGGTTCTCTGATTCATATGCTCTAAAATGTATCCAGATGCACAAGCATGTCCCTGTGGAGGGACATTTCTGTATTATATGTTGCTCAGTACTTAAAATTTTGCTTTATTCACGTTTATTACTAGAATGAGCTCCTTAGAGACTTTGTAATTATTACTATGAAACCTAGAATCAGGAATTTCATTGTTACATTTAGTTTTGAAATGGATGGTTTCTTTTAACCCTAAGAAATCTTACCGTAGTTGAACAAGAAGCCAAGGTACAGTACTTGTTGACAGTAAAGAGTTGTCAGTGACTTGTGTGTTTTTATCTAACAGAATGTGAAGGTTGAGGTTGCTGCAACAGAAAGAACACTGCTAGGTTTTTTCCTTGCGAACATTCACAAAATTGATCCTGATATCATTGTGGTGAGTAGACGTTTGATCATGTCATGGGGCAGCTCTTCATTTCTTAGTTATTTTCAGTGTGACTTTATTGGTGCTTTTGAGCAGCAAATAATCTTTTCAGAGTGAAATGATTCTATGGACTTTTGGGAATTGCTATACTTGCTGCAAGTAGGAGAAAAAAAATAACAAGCCCACTGCAAGGTAGTTTTTTTCCTCTAATATAAAAGCAACCCATGACTTAGTGTTGAAGTTAAGGATTCTCTGGCTATTTATGCTTAGAGACCAGCACATATATAAGTAAACGTGCACAACCTGAGTTTGCTAAAATTTTGCTCTAGTAGCCCAGTTGTGTAGTGGTCACAGGAGTTTATTAATACACTTGGTTTGGTGCAAATCACAAAACTAAGTATTTTAATTTTATGAACTCAGTGAATTTCTATGACATATACCTTTGAAAACTCAGGACTCGGAATATTTTTATCTGTTGATGACCCAGTATGCCCCTGCTAGACAGCTTGAGCTAATAATTCATTGAGCTATTTTTTGCCCGAGTTCCTAAGAGTACTAAAGCAACATTTTGCTTTATATGTCCTCTGACCTTCCTAATTTGGAGAATATGGGATTCCTTCATTTGTCTTTTTTCTGGGTTAATGGATCAATCAAATTATATATATTTTTTTCCAGAGGAATGTAGGCTATAAATGCCTGTATTTTAAATGTGATATGAGTAATTTGGGTACATTGAAGTCTTGCAAAAATGTGTCCTATATTCTTCTCTACATTCATTTTTACTCTTGGATACCTTATCTGGCGACTATATAGCTAGCTAGCATCCTGAGTTTCTGTGGATTGGAAGCAATATCTCTGCACCCACTTCCCTTATGATATTTCAAGACCTACCTTTAAAGTTCCAGGAAGATTCTGTTCACAGTGTTATACTGTGGCATTCTGTCTCAGCACCAGGCCCCCAGTCAGCATCTAATAACAACAGTATCTTGGACCCCAAGGAGATGCCATGAAGCCTGGGAAACCTGGCCTGGCTTTGGGTGTTAGAGCCAAGTCTATGTGTGAGAAATCTGGATGTAAGATGGAATTCTGACATGAATTTGGGTCCCTGATTCTAGGTATGATAATTTGTAAGTGAGACTTCCTCAAGGCCTTTGGTCTTATAATTTAATAGGCAAAACTGCTGTGAATATCTAGTGGTAAAATACACATAAAATTAACTGTGTTGACCATTTTATAGTATACAGTTCAGTGGTATTAACTACATTCATAATGTTATACAGGCATCACACCGTCTATCTCTGTAAGTCTTTTCATCTTGTAAAACTGAAACACTGTACTCATTAACTTCCCATTCCCCCAGCCCTTGGCAACCACCATTCTACTTTTTTGATTCTATGATTTTGACTATTCTAAGTAGTGGGCATATATTTTTAATAAAGTTTAATAACAAGTATATTTGTTGATCTGAATTGTTTTAAACTTCATCTAATTTTTGATGAACAGAGGCAAGTGAATCATGTTCACATGTTGGAAATTATTATGGAAGTGAAAAATCTAGTTGCATATTTGAGATAATTTCTACTCTGTAGTTTTGTTTCTTTGTTTTTAACAAGTTTCTTATTTGCGCTATTTAATGGTATTATATATTTCTCTTTTTGCATATCAGTTATGGGTCTAAATCATTAGTGTTTGAACTCAATTTTTAAAAAAGAAACTAAAGGCAGTTCCTGAGTTTTTGAAGAAGTCTTATGTAAACTGATACACAGCACAGGCAGGCTCTATGTTTTTAAGGAAGGAATATGGAATTATTTGAATTTAGCTTTTACTGATCACATAAAAAGTATGGGACATTAAATTTGCATTTGCCTCTGAGACTGAGGCATGAGCTGCAAATTAAAAGACATCATATGAGCCTTGCATCAATTAGGATGAAATAAAGTTTATTCCAGCAATCTGCTTAGCAGCCTTGTTAATGTCAAGGCTAATGAATGCTGCTGATGAGTAAATTCCTGAAGAAGAAAGGACCCCCAATCGGAGGTAAGTGCATGATGTCTTCAATTAGAGACCAGAAAAAGAAAGGGCAAAGAAATTCTGTGCGTATGAAGATAAATCCTCTAATTTGCATTTGTTATAACGTTATCAGCTGCCTTCTTTTTCTAACTAGGGTCATAATATTTATGGGTTTGAACTGGAAGTACTACTGCAGAGAATTAATGTGTGCAAAGCTCCTCACTGGTCCAAGATAGGTCGACTGAAGCGATCCAACATGCCAAAGCTTGGGGTAATAATAATTTTTAAAATCTTTTTTATTTATTTATTTTATAATGTGGGGTAGCTACCAGGGAACACACTATACTTTTTAAAATAGGAATTAGTTATCTTGTGATAGGAACTTTGGTACATTTTAACTTTGGCACTAAACATCTTTTCCTTTGAATTCAGCATTTTATTTATAAAAGCCTCTGGTAGTTTTAAAAATCATCGGTTAGAATCAAGGAATAGTCAACAAAGACAGCACATACATGTTACTTTCACTTTGTCATTCCTGAAGGGATAACCTTAGGGCAAGGTTGCATGGTTCAGAAAATGTTGAGGGTTATCATTTAGGAAGAAGATGGGAAGAATGAATGGAAGGGAGTTGATGTTGGTTGTATAAGAATGCAATATTGCTGGATGATACCTTGTAATAAAAAGAAGACAGAAAAAGCAAGAAGGCAATAAACTAAGTGCTCTCTGTGTTAGTTACCTCTCGTGGCAACTCCAGTTTTATTTTATAGACAGTCTCATAGGGGTAACATCACTCGTTCCGGATCATGTAACTAGCAAGGGGAAGAACTGAGATTTTAACCCAGGCCTGTGTGACTCTTAAAGCCAACGTGTACTTTTCATTCTACCTGCTTGCTTCATGTATGGAAGTTTTGGCAGTTTTTGTATGAAGCACCTTCTTCCTAAACCTGATACTGCTCAGTGCTTGAAATCTTATTTTACTTAAAGCTTATAAGTAAAATGGACATGTTGCCTCATCAGATAAGTTAGGAATCTGTATCTTTTTTTTAATGTTCTCTAGAGGATTCTGCCACTACAGATCAAAGTTGGGGCCACTGATCTTGCTTCTTTTCCGATTCCTATCTTTAATGTGGTAGAGTTGTTATTAGTACTTCATATGAATACTTGCTTAGCTTTTTATACCCTTTAAGATTTTCTTTATATGGCATCTTCTCAGTGAGGTCTGCCCCATTACCCTATTTAAGATGCAGTCTCCCCAAATTCCTTATGCCCCTACCCTGCTCTATTTTCCCATTTTCCATATACTTGTTACCTCCTAAAATGATATAATTTCTTGTTTATGGTATCTATTTTTTATTATACATTTCAAACGAGGCTAGGAGTCTTTTCTGTTTTGATCACTGCTGTATCCTGAGTGCCTAGAATAATGTCAGATATATAGTAAATGTTCAAAAATATTTGATTGATAAATGGGAGAATGAAAGTTTTATCATAATTTTGGGTCAGCTTTAAAATAGGTTAGAAAGAAATGTTGTCAGTGTCTGCTCTTTCATGAAATTTGCTTTTTGTTTCCATCTCATAGGGCCGGAGTGGATTTGGTGAAAGAAATGCTACCTGTGGTCGAATGATCTGTGATGTGGAAATTTCAGCAAGGGAATTGATTCGTTGTAAAAGCTACCATCTGTCCGAACTTGTTCAGCAGATTCTAAAAAAGGAAAGGGCTATAATCCCAATGGAAAATATACGAAATATGTACAGGTATGATCCTAGATTCTTCAGAATTCATCTGTCTTGAAATTAACAATAGCAGAACACCAGTACTATTCTTAGTCTGGAGAGGCATGAGCCAGTGGTGCTGTAGAGGGGAAATTGTCTTTGTCAGTGCTACCATCTCCACTGCTTTCATAATTTGAACTAGTTTAGCTCTTGAATTACTGTAATTGATCAGTTTATCTCTATCTCCCTCACCTGTGTTAACACTTTCTTAATGTTTCCTAACAGTAGTTTGGATTTAGATTTCTACTCTTAATTCGTTTATTCAGGAATTAGGGTAGATACTTTGGAAATGTAAAAACTGAGCAATCATTAAGTTATTTAGAGGTATCACTTGCTTATTTCTTCCTCCTACTCCTCTGGTCATCTCTCATTCGTTTGTTCCTGCTAGTTCTTTCTGAGTCCTTCCTTTGACTTCTTTTCTGACTTTGCTTCCTCTCTGGGTGATCATAGGGAGTCTTAGGAATTTAAATATCATGTGGATGCCTATGCCTCCCACCTGTGTATCTTCAGGTTAGACCTCCCTAAATTCTAGAATCAATGTATCTACTTACCTATTTTACTTGATACCTAATGTGAACTCCCAGCTTGTTCAAAACTGAGCTCTAATCTTCTATCCTAGGTTCTTCCTGTAGTCTTTCCTTACTAAATTAGTAAGCGTATTTTTCCGTTATCACTGGACACTTCAGAGTTTTACTTAGCCCAAAATCTCTGTGGCACCTTTGGTTCCTCTCTCTCATATCCCACAGTAGATGTATGAGGGAATCCTGTCAGTTTTATCTTCTAAATATCTCGAAGTCTGACCACTTCTTTCCGATTCTGTTGAACCCATCCTGTCCAAGCCACTATCCTTTTTCCCCTGGATTACTGGGTTTATATGCCTGTCCCCTTCCTTTTGCCCTTACCCCTTTATAATCGGTTCTCAATCCAGAACCAGAGTTATGCTAAAATCAAGTCAGATGTGTCCAGAATCTTCCAGTGACTCTTTGTTTCATTCAGAGTAAGAAGTGAAGTTCTTGTTTTTACTTATAAGCTCCATACAGTGTGTCTCTATGCCATTAACTCTGTCCTTATCTCCTGCTACTCTTTCCATTATTCTCTCTGACCCAGTCATATGGCCTCTTTCCTAGTCCTGGAACTGCCAGATTTGCATGCAGCTCAGGGCTTTTGAGTGTGCTGTCCTGTCTGCGTGGAGTGCTCTTTCCATAAGGCTTGTTCCCTTACCTCTTCCAGATGTTTATTCTCAGTGAAATCTTCCACTGTTTCCTAATAAAAATTTCGGTCTCTGCTTCCGATACTTAATATTCCCATTGCTTAACTTTTAAAGTTATGTAACATACTATATACATAATTTCTTTTTCTTTTTTATACTCTGTCTCCCCCATGAGGACATAAGCTCCAGGAGGATAGGAAGTTTTGTTTGTTTTGGTCACAGCCAACTCCTGGCACATAGTAAGCATGCAATATATACTCACTGGATGGAATGAATGAAAGGATTTAGATAGTTTTCAGGCTTGTAGTTATTATATTACTTCAGTTTTTCTTTATGGGATTGTGTGTGTGTGTGTGTGAGTGTGTGTGTGTGTGTGAGAAAGGCTTTGGGATCAATGGTATGAATGAATTCCTAGTTACATACTGACCTTAATTTGTTTCTGAAGCCAAGATGCTGTTGCTCTGAATTTACTTACACCCAAAATTCCTTGTAATAGTTTATGAAGTTATGATTATGGGCATTGTTTCTTTTAATTATTTGATTCTGTTTCATTCTTACTTTTCTGTACAGTGACTCTTCCCAACTGTTATACCTGTTGGAACACACCTGGAAAGATGCCAACTTCATTTTGCAGATCATGTGTGAGCTGAATGTTCTTCCATTAGCATTGCAGATCACTAACATCGCTGGGAACATTATGGTAAATTTAACTTAGAAAGGGGGAAAAAGCATTTCCTGTTGGATTCAGTGTTTGCTTGGGGTAGTTGTTATATGATAATGAGTCTAAATGCATGCTTATAAAATGAGTAACTTGGATTCTGAGAGCTGGACTTCTTTTGTAAAGGAAGAACTGGTTGGGAGAAGGGGAGGAATGCCAGGTGCAGTGTGTTGAAATTTGGACGAACATAAGGATCATCTCTCTAACATCTGGATGTGTCTGTTTGGTGGAATGGTCCATTTGGGAGTAAATAGCCAAGTTGTCAATATTTTAAGCTCTCTTTGTCTCCTTTAACTGTAATGCTCAATGAAAATGTTAGGAATAATTTAGTACTTTTTTTTTTTTTTTTAAAGCAGCCTGTTGTTAGGAATGGTTTTGAAGGAGGTGATGTGACTAAACTTAACTGACTCAAAGTTGCTTTTGTTAGTTGTGGTTTTGAGCTCAAATTTTAAAAAGAGATTCCATTTAATAGTCCAGGACACTGATGGGTGGACGATCCGAGCGTAACGAGTTCTTGTTGCTTCATGCATTTTATGAAAACAACTATATTGTGCCTGACAAGCAGATTTTCCGAAAGCCTCAGCAAAAACTGGTGGGTCCAAAGCTGTGTAGTATTTTGTTTCCTCTTATCCCTTACTTTTTATTACCTAGATAGCCTTTTTTTCTGTGATGACATCTGCTTTCAAAATAGCAAATCCCTTGTGTACTGTAGAAACCGTGTCAAGTTTATTCCCTTGTATTTGTGTCATTTCCTTATCCACTTTTCTCTTTGCAGACAAAATTTGTGAAACATGAAATTCTCTGAGGGAAGCATTAGACCTCTCTGATGGGTGACCATACATGGAATGTGTTTTGGCACCTTAGCCCTACCCAAAGTTAAATGCCAGTTAAACCTTTTATTTTCTTGAACCTATGAGCCTTTATTATTGTGTTGCATTTTTCTATACTAGTATGATCAAGGTCACCCACAATTAGGTTTCTGAAATAGCCTCCATCACTTTAGAACTAAAACTTAGTTTAGCTACTGTTTTATTAGCACTGATATGAATTGATGCAGAAATGGGAATTGAATGTTTTTTTGTTGTTGTTTGTTTTGTTTTTTTTTTGAGACGGAGTTTCGCTCTTGTTACCCAGGCTGGAGTGCAATGGCGCGATCTCGGCTCACCACAACCTCCGCCTTCTGGGTTCAGGCAATTCTCCTGCCTCAGCCTCCTGAATAGCTGGGATTACAGGCAAGCGCCACCATGCCCAGCTAATTTTTTGTATTTTTAGTAGAGATGGGGTTTCACCATATTGACCAGGATGGCCTCGATCTCTTGACGTCGTGATCCACCCGCCTCAGCCTCCCAAAGTGCTGGGATTACAGGTGTGAGCCACCGCACCCGGCTGGGAATTGAATGTTAAAATTTGATTCAGGTTCTCATATTTGCTTGTTTTTAATGTACATTATTAAAATTGGTACAGGGAATATTCATTTAGAGGACTTTAACTTCTGCTAAAGTATTTTATGTTGGCCAATAATAAACTACTTAGGAATGGATTTTCAGTATATAGATGTGCTTATTTTATGTTGTCCATATTAATAATAGGGATAATGATAATACCTACATGAAATATTTTATGTTTTTACATCATGAATGTTAGAGTAGTGATTGTAAGAGGGTTGTTTTACAATCTCAAATATTATATCATATGAAAAGTGGTATTTTCAATATTCATTGAATAGAAAAGTGAAATTCTATAAATTCAGAAGTACATAAAAGTAGAAGTTTTGTATTTCTTAACTCAGAGATATAGTATTTCTTTAAGAAATTACTATGCTTGGCATTCATTTGGATTCATGAACATATTGCAATAACTGTCTTTCCCCACAGATAGGACCACTAACTGAAATAATGTCTGTTAGAACTAAGTCCTGCGATTGGAAAAGAGAGAGTCATAACAATTTTAACTTAATTAGTTGCTGGCTGGTGAAGTTGTCTTTCCATTTGATATTAGGGAGATGAAGATGAAGAAATTGATGGAGATACCAATAAATACAAGAAAGGACGTAAGAAAGCAGCTTATGCTGGAGGCTTGGTTTTGGACCCCAAAGTTGGTAAGGCTGGGCAGTGAATTGGTTTTCTCCCAGTATTAAGGGATTTCTTAATGTGGAGCTAGGCTTGAGAAACTGGAAGACCTGAATTATATCTTACAGGTCAGCAAATAAGTCTTATGAAGGCCTTACTTTTTGTCTTTCGTTCATGTGAAAATCTGGGTTGCCAGTCACCTGACATAGACTTAAGGTGAACGTTGTTATGCTGTGTTTCAATAAATTATTTATAGACATTGAAATTTAAATTTCATGTAGTTTTCATATGTCGTGAAATACTGTTTTTAATTTTTTCCAACCATTAAAAAATATAAAAACCATACTTAAGCTCATGGGTGGTACAAAAACAAGCAGTAGGTTGGATTTGGTCTGTAAACATAGTTTGTCCAATACATAGATAGCTAGCTGTTTAGTACATATATAGCTGTTTTTCTTGACCAGTTCAGTGGACAGCAAAGTTAAAGACAGTGCAGACAGTAACCACCAAATTTAACTTTAACAGGAGAATACCTTTTCCCTATTGTCATGAATGGCAAAGATGTTTTGTGGTACACAGAGCTAGAAATAATCTTTTTTTTAAAAAAAACTTTTTGTTTTTCTTTTTCTTTTCTTTGTTTTTTTTTTTGGAGACAGAGTGTTGCTCTGTTGCCTGGGTTGGAGTGCAGTGGCACAATCTCTGCTCACTGCAGCTTCCACGTCCTGGGTTCAAGCGATCCTCCTGCCTCAGTCCCCCAGTAGATGGGACTCCAGTTGGGCGCCACCATAGCCAGCTATTTTTTTTGTATTAAATAAACCATTTCAACCAAATGTAGTGTTAAGAATATTCACATCGTTGTGAAGGAATTAATATGAATTTTATCAAATAAGTTAACTCTGAGTAGAAGACATTTTTGACAAAAGTGATTTTATTATAATGAAATGGAGCAGTAGTACTTGGTGTTATATAGGTTTAGGTTTGAATTCAATGTGATCTTGGGCTGCCTATTTAACCTCTGTAAGACTCAGCTTCTGTAAAATAGTGATAAGAGTAATATCTACCACACAGGGATTTAAGGATAAATTAGTATAGTGCTGGACACAGAATAAACTATCAATATATGTTTGCAATTATTACTGTCTTAATAGTGGACATTTATTTTTATTCCGTTTCTTCTCAAGGTGAAGATAACTCTTTGTAAATGTCCTAGAGAAATATAGTAGCTTTCTGTTCATCCTTTGCAAGTAAAAAGGGTGGATCGTTCCACTACTGACATTTATATATGTGTGTCTCTTATTTGATTTTAGCTTGGTTTATGTACAGGTAAATGTGCTGTCCATTTTATTTTTTGAAAGTGTCATTAAAAAATAAACCACTCGGCTGGGTGCAGTGGCTCACGCCTGTAATCCCAGCACTTTGGGAGGCCGAGCAGGAGGATCATGAGGTCAGGAGATCGAGACCATCCTGGCCAACATGGTGAAATCCTGTCTCTACTAAAATACAAAAAAATTAGCCAGGTGTGGTGGCATGCACCTGTAGTCCCAGCTACTTGGGAGGCTGAGGCAGGGGTATCTCTTGAACCCTGGAGACGAAGGTTGCAATGAGCCGAGATCATGCCACTGCACTGCAGCCTGGCGATAAAGCGAGACTCCATCTCAAAAAAATAAATAAATAAAAATAAAAAAGAAAACCACTCACTTGGTTTTATTTGGGGTGGGGAGGGGGAAGGTAGGTGGAAGGGAACTCTTCCTTTGAAGGAAAGTTTAACATTTTCTTTGAAATGGATGTGACACCTCTCATAACTGGGACGGTGTTTGCTTGTAATAGTGGTGTGCTTTGGGGACATCTGGGGAAAGGACTGGTTGTGGCTGGTTCTGTAGAGAGAGGATGTTTTTCTCCCTTTTATTTTGTGATCTGGCTTTTCACTAATTTACATCATTTTATGGAATGGGAGTTGATTTTTTTTTTCCTTTGTCTTTCAGCTTTGGATAGTATATATGCATAGTATATAGTTTCTAATATACGTAGAGTGCTTTTGATAATGATGTTTTGACAGTTGTGCTTTTCTTTAGACTTTTCATGATGTTATGTGGCTTTTTAATTTCAGGTTTTTACGATAAGTTCATTTTGCTTCTGGACTTCAATAGTCTTTATCCTTCCATCATTCAGGAATTTAACATTTGTTTTACAACAGTACAAAGAGTTGCTGCAGAGGCACAGAAAATTACAGAGGTTTGTACTTAATCTAGGGCCCTTGAAATCGAGGTTAAAAGAATTACTTAAGGAAGGGAACCAAAGGGGTTAGCATTTTAGTTTTCTTTTCTTTTTTTTTTTTTTGGTAGAGGCTGGGTTTTGCTATGTTGCCCAGGTTGCTCTTGAGCTCCTGGGTTCAGGCAGTCCACCTGCCTCAGCCTACGGAAGTGCTGGGATTACAGGCGTGAGCCACTGTGCCTGGCCTTTCCTCCTAAAGGATACATTAATAATATCCTTTCTTAGTGGTTAAAAAGGAGAAGGGTTGGGTAGAAAGAGACTCAGACTGGTTCTGTGTCTTTTAAAAGTAGCTTTATTGTGGTATTCTTCATATACCATATAATTCACCTGTTTAAAGTGTGTGGTTCAGTGGCTTTTAGTGTATTCCCAGAGTTTGCAACCATCGTCACAGTCGGTTTTAGGATATTTTCATTATTTCCCAAAGAAACCTTTTAGCTGTCACCCCCTCCTCAATCCATATATTCCTTCTACCTCTAGGCAACTGCTAATCTTTTTGCTTTTATAGATTTGTATATTCCGGACATCTTATATAAGTAGAATCACACAGTATATAGCCTTTTGGTATCTGGCTTATTTCACTTAGCATAATGTTTTCAAGGTTCATCCATGTTGTAGAATGTACTAATACTTCATTCCTTTGTATTGCTGAATAATATTCCATTTTATATGCATGTGTGGTCTATGTATAGGTGTATTCACCCCCCCCCACACACACATTTTGTTCTTTTTTGTAATCTTTTTTTTTTTTTAAATACATGGCAGAAGATGTCTATTTGCCCTCTAGCTCCTGAATTTGTATGTCTTTTAAATCTCACCACAAGCTTGGGACCTGTTTTTCAATCCCAATTTCATATTCCCAGAAGAGAGAATTGGATAGGTTTGCCTAGGTTGGTGAGCACCCCAGATCCCCTTTAACTGTAACCACAAGAGTAGGTTTACAGGGTACAAATCTGGCTGCTAAGGGTGGGCCTTTCTGTGAGACTAGTGGAGACCGTTACAGAGAAGGTACTGGGTAGATATCCCCAACAGATATGACTGCATTTAATGAATATTTGAGCTCTGTCCTGCTACTGTGCCAGCATGGTGATGGTTAATATTATTTAGCCTCTGCCCACCACCATTTTGCTTATTGGAGTTTTCCAGCTTGGATTCTGGATATATAATAGAATCATTTTAGAGTTGGAAGGGACCTCAAAAGTCATCTAAGAAATATTATACATGTAGCAGTTTATGGATCCTGTATCATTTTTATGCATGGTACCTCAGAACAGTGTCACACAGGTAGTAGTTACAGAGCTAGGAGTAGATTGTAAATTTCCTGACTCTATGTTCTTTCAAGTTTACTTCTTATCTGACTTTCATAGTTGCTATAAATAACGTGTACAAGGATCTCTTTAATAGGTTTACTATTATCTGTTATTTTGGAAAGCAATAGGTCCCTATTACGATTGTAAGAGCGTTTTACTTGAAGATATTGATCTCTGTAAAATCAGATGCTTTGTAAAGTCTAGGTTATCAAATGGCATACTTTAAACCAAGAGGTTTATTTTTAATTCTGAACCTTTAAAGGGGCAAATGTGCCTGGCTTTTTTCTTTGTAGCCTGTTAATAGAATTAATGGAGGCTTGAGAAAAATGGTCTAATGCTTTCCCTGCTTTCTCCTGCTGTAAATTTTAATATAAGAAGACTGTTGGTTGCTATTCTTTTGCCGATTGCATGGCAATTTGTAGGTAAAAAGTACTGCATAAATGTTAAGGGATATATATGTGTTAGTTTTTAGAAATGTCATGGCCTATTTAAATGTGCTCCGAACGCTAAAAGAAATTTGCTGATTTAGTATTTGGCTTTTTATTTTTAGTCTAGAGCATTTACAATAATTGCTGTTATTCTCTATAGTTTTTACAATTCTATAGCATTTTGTTTGGTAGTAAAAATGATTTAAAATAGTAGTTTAGCTGCTGTTTTTTTTTTTTTTAAATCCTGGAGATCTCTTTTAGTGTTTATATTTTAAAAACAATTTCCTCAAACATGTTGTTCTCCAGTCTTGTTGAAGAGAGTTAGTAGTAGCATGTGTAAAAATATATCCCTTTAAATGAAATCTAAATATGCGTCTAACTACAGGGGTGGGAGATATTGGGAATGACAGACTAATATAATTGGGAGAGATGAGGGCAATGGTGACCTGTTCTACAAACCTCTCAGCTCCTTCTTATACTACCCATGCATTGTTGACCTTTACTTATATAAGAAAATAGCTTTTCAAGATGTGATCATGGGGGAATGCACCTATAAAATATTACTGTAGAAATTTATTTCACAAAAGTTTGATTTGTATGAAATTTCTGTTGTGTGTTTATCAGGATGGAGAACAAGAACAGATCCCTGAGTTACCAGATCCAAACTTAGAAATGGGCATTTTGCCCAGAGAGATCCGGAAACTGGTAGAACGGAGAAAACAAGTCAAACAGCTAATGAAACTGCAGGACTTAAATCCAGACCTTATGCTTCAGGTATATCTATACCTTTTTACTAAGAAACATTTGAGTGGCAGTCTCAGCTTTTAGAATTTGATTATTTAGGAGTAAACAGGATGCTGGTCAAATGCAGGTACTTATTTTGAGTTTGTGGGTAGGTGACCACTTAAAAATACTAGAGTGCCTCAGAATGGAAGCCACCTTTGTCTGCAAAGGTTGTATCTGAGCAAGATACTTCTGGCTCCTGGGAGCTTTGGATTCTGTGTTTACTTGCTTCTAGGAGGTTAAGGAATCATTGATCCAGGTGGATGGGTTGAGTGTTAGTTCTTTTTTATTCAGGGATATTGAGGATTTCCCTTTTTATTGGAGATCTAGAAAGACATCTAATGTAATACTTAAGCATCTGTAAATATTGTTGTTTGTCTTTTGTTCTGTGTGGCCTGCAGTATGACATTCGACAGAAGGCTTTGAAGCTCACAGCGAACAGTATGTACGGTTGCCTGGGATTTTCCTATAGCAGATTTTATGCCAAACCACTGGCTGCCTTGGTGACATACAAAGGAAGGGAGGTAAATGGCATAATAACATTTACATCTCTAGATATGAGAGTATTTTTAACTATACCTGTTATAGTGTGGGAGAGTCAAGTTTATTACCTAGTTATACAGCATCAAAGACAGTACCCCTCTCTTTAGATGACAGGTTTGAGACAAATAGGCATTTAAATAAGGATTCGTTTGTGTGTGTGTGTGTATCAGGCAAGACATAAAAGGTCCCTGTTATCATGAGGCTTACTTTCTACCCAGATTGGGAGGAGATTGGGGGTGGAGACGACATGAGTTAGGAATGTGGGGTGGAGAGAGGGTGGTTTGGGAAAGCAGACTATAAATAAGTAAATAAACGTGTATAACAAATAACAGAAAATATGATAGAAGCAAATGTTCTGCAGATAATTAAAACAGGGTGGTGGGCTAGAGAATGTTTAGATGGCTAGTTTATATTGGTCAGGGAAGGCTTCTTTGAAGAGGTGACGTGAATGAGACCTAAGTGACATAAGAGAGCTATTTTTTTTTTTTTGCTGATGGATTAGCTTGGAGTGTGAGTGAAAGGTAGAAATCAGATGGATAGCTAGTAGAGCCTTTCACTAAGATGGAGGAAACTAGGAAAGAAGGATTAAGAATTCTGTTGTGGATGTGTTGCCTTTGGCCTGAGTAATAGGTCTCCAGGCATAATAAGTAGGCCATTGGATGTATAAATCCAGAATTCCAAGAATATGTCAAGACTAGAGTAATAGATTGTGAGTTACTGGCTTTAGTAAGATGGGCCAGATACCAAATAGAATTTAGGTACTGTCACTTTATGAACACTGTAAGCTTCAACTGTTTGAATACTATGTGCGTGGGTTTTTCTTAATTTGTAAACGAATAGTTATGCTGATTACTAAATTTCATTTATCTCCATGTCTGTGAGTTTAAGACTATTTAAAGTTAAGACTTAATGGAAGTAAGCAGTGGTCATGGGAAAAATGCTTGTATTGGGGGTCTGGACTCTGCTCTAGAGCAGGGGTTGGCGAATGATGGCCATTAGGCCAAATGCAACCTGCCATCTATTTTTGCAAATAAGGTTTTATTGGAACAGGGCCAAGCTCATTTATTTGTGTATAATCTGTGGCTGCTTTTGTGTTATGAGAGTAGAGCTGAGTAGTCAAGATGGTGGCTCGCACGGCCTGCAATGCTTGATATATTTACTCTCTGGCCTTTTTTAGAAAAAAAAGAAGTTTGCTGACCCCTGCTTTAGAGTTTAGACCAGCTTTGTCCAGTAGAACTTTATTATGATGAAAATGTTCTTCATCTGCACTATCCAGAGCAGTAGTCTCTAGCCGCAAGTGGCCATTGAGCTCTTGGTATCTGTCTAGTGCCAACTAGCTGAGGAACTGGATTTTTAGATTGCTTTAATTATAATGAAAATGAATTTAAACTTAAATAGACAAATGTGGCTAGTGGCAACTGTATTGGACCGTGCAGATACAGCTGGTGTATGAAAGAAATGTTAAGATGTTAAGAATCACTCTTCTGTTGGCAGCCCTATCTCAAAGATTTGACTTAGGGCACAGGGAGGAAGGGCAAAACATGTATTGAACACGAGTGATGTGATAGAAGCTTTCTTATGCATTATTTCACTAAATTACACAAGAATCCTTTGAAATAGATAATAATGTTCTCATTTTATAGATGAGGAAGTTAAAACTCAGATAAAATATAACAAGTGACTATTTTGAATGTAAATCCTTTTAGTATAGTAGGGTTGTCTCTTCCATCTCAAGATGTCTTGTATGACTGTGGTTTTGCTTTATATTCTACCTCTTATTTCAGGGCGATCACGATTTTTGGTACTCATCTCAAGATACAGTCCTTTTTTATATGAGAAAGATATAGGTGTTTTAGGGGCTAGTTGAAGTGAGGGAAGGGAAGGATGTTTTTAGTTTCTTAGGCTAAGTTTACTTCAAAATTATTTAAATTTTATTTCTTCACATGTATCCAGTGGCTTCTGATGGAATACCATCTTATTTTTGTATTAGTAAATGCACTCACGATGCCCCAACTGGGTGATAATACATGGGTTGACTATTGAGATTGGATCAAGGTTACTCTTAAGTTTCTCACGAGAGGCAATAGTTGACAATTTACTCCCTTGGAGAGTGCCTCTTGCTGTTGGGAAATCCCTGTTGTTATGTTTTCTGCATTGGCTCAGAAATCCACAAGCTTAAAAGGGCACTGTTGATAATGATAAGCCCCAAATTTGTCCAGTGATCTCCCCCAGTCTCCTAATCCATTGCATTTTAAGGGCAATGGTTTTCTTTAGCTGGATTTTTAATGGGGAGTTTAAACACAATTTTTATTTTTCTGTTATATAAAATATAACAATAACAAATCTTTAATAAATGAACTATAAAAACCCCCTGTTCTCTCCATTAAAAAACAAAGAATTTCAGACAAATCTAGAACTACTTGTATGTGATTTAAATTCTTGCTTTCTGCTTTCCTCTTTTCTCTTTATGCTTTGCTCTTTCCCTCAAATAAGATAGATAAAACTCTGGAAAATAGACCTTTAAAGTAATATGAGGCTACTGAGAAATAATAATTACACAGTTTCTCCCAGGAAATCTTATTCTAGGAGAAGATCCAAAGTCACTTACAAATATTAATTCCTAAAATAAAAATGATTGTTAAAGTATTAGTGATAATCGTTAGCACTGGTGGGTGGAAGTAGCCTATGGGATAATCTTTCTTTGGGTTTGCTGGTTTTTCCTGTATATACTATTGAGTCTTTGTGATTTTTCAAGCATCTCATAATTATTAAAGAGGTAGGAGCAGAGAAGTGAAAATGAGAGCCGGTTTGCTGAGATTTTGGAATCCCTTTGTAACTTATTAAACTAGTATTTTTTTGTGACAAGATATAGAGTGAGCCAGATGATATAGTAACCTGCCGATCTTACAAGTTCTTTGCTTTTATCCTTATGGGATAAATTAGATTAAGGTTCAAGTAGAAATTAATGAGAAGGAAACCTGGTAGCATGCCATTACAAAAGGTTATAAAATTTTATATTTGGATATGGATTAAATCACAGCCTAGGGAGGCCTTGAAGTCCCCTTTTCCTTTTTATTTTTAAGTATATTTTGTGTTTGTTTTGTTGGAATCGTGCAGGTTTGACTCTAGTGACCTAATAAATTCTGTAATCAAATGTATTATGGCTCCTAGAATACTCAGAGTAATTACTAATTGTACTTTTAAAAACAGGTTTGTAATAAAAGTGCTAATAGTTCTGTCAAATGGGCATCAATATTGTCTTTTCACAGGTGTGATCTTTCACACTTAAACTCTTCCATGATCTTAAATTTCTTGGTGATAGAGGAATGAGCTAATAGGTAAGGAATTGTATGAGTGATCTCACAGTGTGCAAGTTATTTAAAAGTAATGAAGTCAGTGTTTCAGAGAAGTACTCCGTGAATCTATACAAATACCATCTGTATTTGTGTTAGTTCTCAATGCATGTTTAGAGAGGCATAAAAAAAGAAATTGTGCAAGCATATGTCACTGAATGGACATATATTTTTAAACCATGAAGAAAAGGGGTATCAGTTGTCAAATGTCTGATGTGGTAATTGAAGTGATTGTTCACTAGATGGCGATAGACACCCTGAGATCATTAATCAATTAAGGATTTTATTCTGTGAACAATAGTGAAGGTAATTTAATGGGTTAAATCTGTTCACATTTTTGGACTTTTATTAGTTTTGAAACTATTAAAGAAAATCTAAAACTGGCCCAAAGCTAATACTCTAGTGTTTAAAATAGTGATGATTTTTTAAACATTAGTTATATTGGTGGTAACAGTAATTTAATTTATCATAGCAAGTTAATTCTATCAAGTAGCTAAATTCTGATTTCTGGCCACGGATACACGACACATGACTTCCTCAGTCACATTATCAGAAGCTAATCTAAAGGGAATTGGAAATGATTTTGATATATAATTTTGCCTTTTTGAATTTGTTGTTTTTTTGAGAAATTTTTTTTCTTTTAGAAACAGGGTCTCACTTTGTCGCCCAGACTGGAGTACAGTGGTGTGATCATAGTTCACTGCAGCCTTGAATTCCTAGATTCAAGTGATCTTCTCGCCTCAGCCTCCATAGTAGCTAGGACTACAGGCATATGCCACCACACCTGGCTTATTTATTTTTACTTTTTGTAGAGATAGAGTCTTGCTATATTGCTCAGGCTGGTCTCCAACTCCTGGCCTCAGGGGATCCTCCCACCTTGGCCTTACAAAGCTGTAGTGTTACAGGTATGAGCCACCGTGCCTGGCTTTGAGGAATTTAAAACTGACTGTGTACTTATAAACATACTCATTGCATAACTTTAGTTTAGTGGGAATATTTGTCTTGATAGACTAATTAGTACTTATTGACATTAATATTGCTTTATATCCCTCTTATTTCTGTGTCCTTGTGAAAGGATATTTTTGGTCTGGATTTTTTTTATTGCATTTTAAAATGTGTGCTCTGATGTTTAGGTATAGAGTTCATGCATTTTCATTCTCCTACCTTATAGACTGAAGTGAGTCTTTGCCAGCCTGCTTGCCAATTGGTCATAGACTGCCTGGCTTTTAGTTGTGTTTGGAACTGGAATTTGTGCATTTAAAAAGTGTATCCAAATCATTAATGCAAACATTACAATCCTGGCAAGACTTTCTGGGATTTTCTTGTTGATATGGTAGCATCTATCAGGATCTTTTGCGAATGGCACTAGCACAAATGGCTCTAGCCTTTGTTGGTGTTGGTAATGGAGAATGAGTGACCGTGAAGAATTTTACAATTAAATATTAAGGAAGTCTTTGATCTTTACCTGTAAATAAGCAAAAATTTTACTTTTGCAATTTCTTTTCTTAAAAAGTAGCCTAGTTTTTCTTTAAAAAATTAAAGGCAGTAAAATACTTTAGAGACAACTAAAGACCATTCCCTCCCCATCCTCTCTCATTTCTTTTTCTTTTTCAGAGGTTAACTTGCCCAGAGTTGGGTTTGTCATTCTCGCCCGTGAGTCATTCTTTTTTTGCTTCTGCAACATGTGTGTGTACATATGGGTCATTGAAAGTTTTTACCATGTATATGTCATGATATACATATTCTTTTGCAGTTTGAAAAAGGGGAAAAATTTTACTCTTATGTGCCACATTTTAAGCATATTCATCTTGATACATTTTTAGATTTGATTTATTCATGTTAACTATTGTATAATATTTCAATTAATAAATATACAGCACAGTGTATTTTTAAATTCTTCCATCATCCATTTCTTTAGGTTTCCAAGTTTTCATTTCTTAATTATTTGCTGTTACAAACAGTGCTGCAGTGACAGTGCCACCTTTGTGAGAGTTTCTCTGGTATATTTCTAGGAGTGGAATTTGTACAACTTCCACAGGAGTGTATGAGGCTTTATTGATAAGAGCAACCATTTAATTTATCATAGCAAGCTAATTTTTAAAAATCAAGTAGCTAAAATCGTATGTCTGGCTGGAGCCACAATACATAACTCCCTCAGTCACAGTATCAGAGGCTAATCTAAAGAGAATTGGAAATGATTTTGATATACGATTTTGCTGCTTTGAATTTTGTTTAGTTCTCTGTTGAGGCATTTTAAACTTACTATCTACTTAGACTTGTTGCATAATCCTTAGTATTCCACGTCCTTGCCATACTTGTTATCTGAATTTTTATTTTTTGGCTTGTCTCATGAGTATGGAAGGGTATCTCATTGTGATTTTAATTTACATTTTAAAATTATGAGTTAAGTTGGCATCTTTTCATGTGTTTATTAACTCTTCCATTTTCTTGTCTGAATAGAACATAGATGTTCTGTTTTGTTGGGTTGTGTGTTTCTAAGTATTCTTAGGTATTCAAAAGCTAATCCTTGTTTTGTCATTAGGGCTGCAGATATCTCTCTCAGTCTGTGGCTTGTCCTTTTACTTTATTTGTACTCTTTTATTATGCAGAAGTTTCAAATTTTAATGCCAGATATTTAACATTTTCTCCTTTACACTATGTGAGTTTTTTTCGCACAAAAAGCCTCTCCCTCCTCCGGTGATGTAGACATTCTCCCTTGTTGTCTTATAAAAGTTGCAAAGTTTGGCTTTTCTTATTTAGGTTTTTAATCCTTCTAGAAATTATTTTTAGGAATGATACAAGTTAGGAATCGTACTTGTTTGCTTCCTTGTAGAGTTGTTGAACTTGTTCCTCTATTCCAGGGATTGGCAGACTTTGACACATGGGCTAACTCACCTCAGAACTGCCTGCTTTTGTAAATTAAGTTTGATTGGGACACAGCCCTACCCATTTGTTTATGGCTGCATTTGTGCTACAAGAGTAGAGTTGAGTGGTTGCCAGAGAGACTGAGTGAACTGCAAAGCCTGAAGTATGTCCTATCTGGCCCTTTACAGAGAAAGCTTGCCGACTCCTTGTCTAAAAGATAGTCATGAGTAGTAAAAGAGTAACTCACGTTTCCAGCAGTAGCAGACATAGTCAGTGAAAATAGAGGAAATTACACTAAAGGTGGTGAGAAGGAAGGAAAACAATCCCTTGGACATATGAGAAATACAAAGTTTGAAGTTTTACTGATTCTTAGATTGTCATATGAGAACTTCCCTCAACCCATGTAGAGTAAAGGGGAGGTCTGTGAATCCTCTGAAGTTGTATATAATGTTTTGTGTGTCTGTGCATATGTGTACTTTTTGGGGGGAGAGGATGCATAGCATTTAAGAGACTCTCATGATGTGAAAATGATAAAGAACTGCTGGTTCTTATATTTCATTTCTGGCCTCTTATGTAGCTTGAAGGGAAACTTTAGCCTTAAAAATGTATGCTTTTGTCACCTAAAACATGGCAGTGCGAATAATTTTCTTGCCACACCAGGCCCATTTAAACTGTGTGGGTGGTAGGAGGGAAGAGTTCCAATTCCAAGAGTTCCAACTCCAGAATTTTTATAGCCACCATTAAGACTACTTTTAACTTCAGCTGACCTACTAACATTTTGATTTTTTAAAAATATGATAATTTATTTTAAGGCTAAAATGAGGGTTTAATATATTTTGCAGATATATTTTATGTTCAAAAAGCAATATCCTTTGTTAGTGATTATGAATTACCTATCACTTTTAAAGTTGTTTCGATTATAAAATTTGAAGCCAGATAATTTTTTTATTCCCTTTCTATTGTCATATTTCAGGGATGTTTGGATTCTAAATTCCTTGCAGTTCTTCAGAACTGATAACACATATTATTCAGCTTTAATTATTCACATTCTACTCATTCCGAATTCGTGGTAATTCAGATGGAATGAGTTGAAATTCTCCTTAGTACAAATTAACAGTTATTTCAGAGCCTAGGTTCTTTTCATATACCATTAAATACAGGTTGAGTGTTCCTAAGCTAAAAATCTGAAATGCTCCAAAATCTGACTTTTTAAGTGTTGCCATGATACTCAAAGGAAATACTCATTGGAGCATTTTGTGTTTCAGATTTTTGAATTAGGGATGCTCAGCGAGTATAATGTAAATATTCCAAAATTCAGAATTCAAACACTCTGGTTCCAAGCATTTTGGGTACTTAGCCTGTACTGTAGAAAAAATAATTTACAGTCAAGTAAGTGGCATCTTTCCTGCAGATCATTTATTTTTTTTTGGGATGGAATCTGTCATCTGGAGTGCAGTGGTGTGATCTCCGCTCACTGCAATTTCTACCTCCCGGGTTCAAGCAATTCTCCTGTCTCAGCCTCCCGAGTAGCTGGGACTACAGGTGCGCACCACCATGCCTGGCTACTTTTTTGTATTTTATTAGAGACGGGGTTTCAGCATGTTGACCAGAATTATCATGATCTCCTGACCTTGTAATCTACCCACCATAGCCTCCCAAAGTGCTGTAAAGGCATGAGCCGCTGCGCCTGGCCTCTGCAGGTCATTTATATTGATGAACTTGTACTAAGGAATGATCTGTTTGCTTGTTCATTTGTCTGCATTCTTTCAAGAAGTGATGAAAGTAATGTTGGTACTTTCAAATAAAGGTGAGAAAAGAAAGCTCTAATTTGGAAACACCCCAAGGAAGGCCAGTCCAGATTATAACTTAGACTTTCAGTAATTTGAGAGAAATGCAATAATAAAAATTCAAGTATAAGAGTAATTCATGATGATTATTATATATGCTTGCATTATAATTAATGTATACTTATATGAAAAATATATGGTAAGCATTTAATGTATATAACAGTGTTACATTTATAGAGATTAAATAAGTGGGTTACACTTAGGTTTGATTTTAATTACTCTGTATGCTTGAAAATACTGAGTATTTCCTTCAAAATGGCTAAAATGTTAGACTTGAGACAAATTCAGAATAACCTTATTCTTCTTTCTTAATAGTTGGACACTAGCGTCTCCAAGATGCATGGATATTGGCCTCTTTGTGCCTTTTGGGTTTTTGGACATTGAAAGGTACTGATTTAGGAGGACACAAGCCAGTTGATGTAAGAGACAGCTGGGAAGAGAAAGACTAGGTCAGATCTTGCCTGGGGTCTGTGAGTGTCAGAGAAGAAAGCTCCATCCGGGAGACCATTTAGGCATCTTGTTTATCCCCTTTGCATTTGCTGAAGTTTTTGAGTGGTCACCACATTTTTGTTTTACCTGCACTTTAAAGAATCCAGGCGTGGGCATCCACACCCCTCTCCTACACATACTTTATACCACTAACTGTCAAAGGCAGTAAGAGATGTTCCTGGAGTTGTGAGTCGGCCTCTCCAATCTTGCTGAATCTTCAGTCAATACTTAACCTTTAAAATTCCAGGGCTTCTTTCATCAAGGAAGATGGAATTTCCTTATTCTCAATCTAAATTTGTGCCTTTTTCCACCCATATATTGGATTCCTTATTACTAGATTTTTCAAATGGGTCTTCATAAGCTAGTATCAATACTTAAAAGTTTTGTATTAACACAAATCAGAACAAAAGTCTGCAGTCTCAAATTATTTCTGTATTCTCCAGCCTCTACCTCAGTTTGTCAGGGAGTGCATTTCGGGTGTTTTTTTGTTCTACCTTACACCTAAGCCCTGTGCTCTACATAGTGGATGTTTGTTTGCTTTACCTCTGGGCTCACACTTAGTAGTTTCTGTAGTTAGAGATGGGTAGATATGGAGGTGGTATGTTTTTTAAAGAAGGTCTTGATATTTAAGCCTATTTTGAATTTATAAGAATGGCCAGTATACTCAAACAAGAAAAAGGATAATTCGTACATTTGTACTAGGAACCTAGGAGCGTCTATCTGAAAAGACAGGTACAGAGTATTTTTGCCTTGATATTTTATCTTTTTAATTACTGAAACCATTTGGAATGTGGCTAAGGATGAGAAGATAAATGCTATTAAGACTGACCTTGTGTCAGCACCACTGATCTCTGCTGAGATAGATTAAGTTTTATTACTTTGACGAGAATCACATAAATTGAGTCCTGGAAATCTTTTCCTTCCCTACCCCTCACCAGAATGAGGGACTCTGTTAACCCAAATTGATTCCACTTTCTTAATATGTGAAAATTTTAAATAAACCTATTTTGGTATCTATTTCTTTTTCACAAGCCGCGTGTTATTTGACAGGTGTTCTAAAGCTCCTTGCTTTGGCAATGAACCAAGATGACAGAGCAGTAGTGATTTAGAAATTGCTGTTCGCTTCTTGTTAAGTGATAAAAAGCAAAGTGTGAAGTTATTAACCACTATTCACCAGTGGCATAGAAATCAGTGTAAGGTTTAATTGTCTGGTTCTATAGTTGGTCTGCATAGGCAATTTCCTGGATAATGCCTCTCTTAAGGAAAGGGAAGAATAATCATATAACTATACTTTTTTCTCCCATATCGTTTTTTTTTCATCTTTTCATGAATTGCAGATAGATGGATTGGTGAGAAAGGAGCACTAGAAAACCAAAATATTGACCTCACAGGCTTTCCCTTTCCTCATCTGCCCAGGTAATAGATTTATGGGTGACATGGCAGCACTCAGCAACATTGCAAATTTCCCACCCCCTAAATCAAACAGATGCTCAAGTGTTTGAATCTGATGGTGTGCAAGATGTTACCACACTGTCTCCTTACTTTAGCCATGCTGAGTCTATTGCTAATTGGATAAACCTACTTTTTGTCAGCCTTGTCTATAGTCAGGCTCATTAAAGACATATCCATGTCAAATTTAAAAACAAAACTAGCTCATTGGGCTTGTTACTGCTGGGGACTAGCTCACTAAGGGAAGACTAATAGAATTAGTGCCTTCTGTTTGCGTGTCATCATTTCAGTGGGCAGCATGAGCCTGTGTCAATTTGCCAGATCATAAATACTGTGTTAAATTACGGTGAGCTGAGTTTGGTAAGTTGTGGGAGTTTTGGAAGGCGGAGAGAAGAATAGTTTTATGTATGTGTGAAGAAGCCGTTTGATTATCAGCCAGGGATTCCTGAGCCCTGTGGTCATGGTTTTAGAGATCTTATACCTACTTTGAAATTGAGTGTCAGTGTCAGGTTATGCAGCTGTCCTTGTTTCCTTTTAGTTATTAATTTTGTTGTTGAATTGGCTTGTATCCCTTTTAAACTTGAATGTATGAGTCTCAACATTTAAAAATTTCTTTGAAAATTCTCTTTTAAAAAGCAATATGAAGTAGAATGTAGCTGAAAAGTGAACTTTTACTCACATTTTTAAAAGAGCAACAAA
This sequence comes from Callithrix jacchus, assembly GCF_049354715.1. NCBI lineage: Eukaryota > Metazoa > Chordata > Mammalia > Primates > Cebidae > Callithrix > Callithrix jacchus. The sequence continues at coordinate 25,493,587 of NC_133524.1, forward strand.
GCATGAGTGATTTCCAGAAATGGTTTCTGTGTCATCTTTAGAATTCTTCTAATTACTAATTATTCTTTATAGGCTCAGGTTTAGTTTTCTATTACCTGTTTTTATTGGCTTTGTTGTTTTACATTTGACAAAAGATTTTCTGTTTTGAGGCTGGTGATGAGATTTTTTTTTTTTTTTTTTTTGCCTCAGGACTAAGAGTTGAGTGGGGATTGGAGTGGAACAAAGATATTAGGTTTCTTTCATGATTTGAGTGTCAGACACTTGGCTATATTTGTTTCATGGGTTTTTCATTGCTGCTAACTTAACCACAGACACATTTTCAGTCCTGTGCAGGAGGGTGGTGTGCCTTCCGCAGGCAGGGAAGAGGAGGGTTGGTGGGGGTGGCTTGGAGAAAGGAATAAGCTCATGGGCTATTAATAACGTACATTGTTCTTGAGGCCACATGTAACATTTCTGAGCCCTGACCAACAGGGTAGGGTGCGTGTTCTATTTACGTTGTACTGCATGGCGTGATGTGATGGACAGCTGATAACATAATCACAGGAAAAATCTGGGTATTTCTTCTTTAATGATGTCCTGATAGGGCAGAAAAAAATAATTTGTTTTCAGAAGATTGACTTGGAGTGGGTGAATGTATTTAATTCAGTTACTGGTTCTTGCCTCATAGCCAGGCATTTTTCAAGTAATATTTGCTGAACGTGTACGTGGAGGGAAATGGAGACAAATGACATTGCTTGTGACCCACTGGCTTGAGAGGAACTCCAGCATTTAATGATTTGGTAATGATTCCATTACTGGTAATGATTCCACTAAAACTAGAGCTAGAGCTTGGGATGCTAAACTTGTCATTACTTACTAGTAAATAAGAGAAAGGATCTTTTGTAGGCAGAAAAGTCTTACCAAAATATCTGAGTATGCACTGGAGAAAGCCCTGGACTGCACACCAGGGGTGCTTCTCACCCACTCGTTTACTTTTTGTGGCTTTGAGCAAGTCATCCATTCTGCCTCTTGATTTTTCACCTGTCAGATGGGATACTAGATGATGATAATTACTGCACAGTGGGCTTCAGTTACAAAGCACCTTAACATAGAGTAGCTAGCTATCCACTGTTGCTTTTCAGAACAACCCAGGGGAAGCATTCATGCAAGGCACTGAGCACCTAGCAGGTGTCAGGCATGGTGGTGCTGGTGTTGGGGAGACAGTGGTCAACTTAAGTATTCAAGGACTTTGTCTTCATGGTTTTCAGTCCAGTAAGTGAGAGCAGTTAATCAAATGGTTAATGAGTGATTATATCAGTCTGAAAGAAAATAAGTGCTAAGAAAAGGAGCATTAATTTCTGACTCTTGATAGCAAAGGCCCTTGACCTGGGCTGAAAAGTCAAAATCTTCCTGATCCTTTGATACTTGAGCTGAGATCTACAGAGTGTAGGCTGGAGTTACCTAGATGAAGAGTTGGAAGAATAAGCATTCATTCTAGAGTGAGGGCTACTATGTGCAGAGGTCCTGTGGTGGGTGGAAGTATTATGTGGCCAGGGCACTGGGAAGGCTGAGGTAGCTGGAAAGAAGGGGAGAATGATAGGAGATGAGGCTGGAGAGGTAATCAAGGTCGCACCATATAGGCTTTGCAGGCCATGTTGACCAAGGGGCAGATGTTAATAGGTTTTTTGTTTTGTTTTGTTTCTTCGAGACAGAGTCTCACTCTGTCACCCAGGCTGGAGTGCAGTGGCACAATCTTGGCTCACTGCAGTCTCCGCCTCCCAAGTTCAAGCAGTTCTCCTGCCTAAGCATCCCAAGTAGCTGGGACTACAGGCACACGCCACCACTCCCAGCTAATTTTTGTATTTTTTAGTAGAGGCACGGTTTCACCACGTTGGCCAGGGTGGTCTTGAATTCCTAACCTCAAATGATCCACCCACCTTGGCCTCCCAAATTGCTGGCATTATAGGTGTGAGCCACCACACCTGGCCAGATGTTAACAGGTTTTATATGATGGGGGAGATTGGCTCACATTTCCATTTTGAGAAGATCACTCTGCTTGAGTGAGTTGCAGAGGTCGGAGTGGCTGAGGGGAAACTGATTAGCAGGCTGTTATTAGAATAGTATTCCAGGTAAGTGATGGTAGCTTGACTGGTGTGATGGCAGTCAGTGGGGGGAGGAGGACCCAGGTATGAGAGAGATTTAAGAGAAAAAAATTTCAGTAAAACTTGGTGGTAGATTGGATACGAGGCTTAGGATGGGGAAGGTATCAAGGTGAACTCCTGGCTGTCTTACTTGTGTAGGAAGATGGACAGAGTACCTTTCACTGAGATAAAGAGCACAGGAAGATGACCAGGCTTGGGGCAGGAGGAGGGAAAGATGAACAGTTTGATCTTAGACATGTTCAACACATGGTGTTGTGAAACCAGTGAGTAGCATTTCAGGGAAGTGGTAGGCATTGTCAGGAAGAGACACTGATGATAGTTTTGAAAAATTTCCGTTGAATTTTGGGATATGGAGGTGATCTTGGACTTTAGTTGGTGCTGTTTGAATGCAGTAATGGTGGTCAGGAAGATACTATAATTATCCACAGTTTATAGATGAAGAATCTGAGGCACAAGGAAGTAACTTGTAAAACAGCTTACAGCTTACATAGATGTCAGAACTGGAATCCAGGCCTAGGCCTGGATGCATCAGACTCCCTGCTCTAACTGTTATACCTGCCACCTATAGCCTACTGCTTTACTAGGTAAGTATGTGGATTTACGAGGAAAACACAGCTGTGTCCCTGTTGTACTTCTCCCTGGGTAGAGGATCTATTAACTAGTTATTTAACCTCATCGACCCTCAACTTCCTCATTTTTAATAATGGTAAATGTCCAGTGGGGTTGTTGGGAAAATTAAATGAGATAATGTGTGTTGATGCCTTGAAATGTGTTTGATACATAATAAGTACTCAGTAAATGCTAACTAAAAAACAAACAGCCTTCTACCGTTGTGTCTGCCCTTTCCTCAGAGCCTCTTACCTCCAATTGCATTTTTCTCTCATTTTAATGCTTAGCAGTCTTCTCTTAAAAGGCCAGTTCGTTATGCTATTTGCTCAATTATTTTCAAGTTTGTGTTTTTACTTTGCCATTTCTTCTGCTTTTAGTGCCCTTGTCCACCTACATCAATAATTTCTGGGTAGTGTAATGTCTCTGTCAGTCTTCCTCAAAACTAACTTTTTGTGACTGATTTAAAACTGATTTTCATTGCTCTGCAACTTGATGACCTTGGCTTATGTTTACATTTGTTTATTCTTAGGAGCTTGATGTTCATGAGTTTGGGAAGTTTGTTCATTCAGTTTTACTAAATAGATTCGGCGCCAGACATGGTTTTTTCATGTCCTTCAGCAATATGTAGTAGAATGCTTTAAAGTAGTGGATACAAAATGGCAAACAGTATTTTTATACTATTTAAGAAATAGCTCCTTCCTGTCACTTTCTTCTCACTGCAAACTTAAGGTACAGTTCTTAGTAAGTCCTGCTAATGTTACTTCCAGAATTTTCAGATTCCTCCATTTCTTTACATTGACACTGCTACCCCTCTGATTAGTTTAGACCATCATCGTCTCTGGCCAGGATCACTGCATCAGCCTCCCTGTGGTGTCTCCCATCTACCTGTCTACTCTTGTCTCCCTCAATCTATCTATCTATATATATATTGAGATGGAGTCTTGCTCTGTCGCCTAGGCTGGAGTGCAGTGGCGTGATCTCGGCTCACTGTAACCTCTGCCTCCCAGGTTGAAGCAATTCTCTGCCTCAGCCTCCCGAGTAGCTGGAATTATAGGTGCCCGCCACCATGCCCGGCTAATTTTTTTGGTATTTTTTAGTAGAGTCAAGATTTCACCATCTTGGCCAAGTTGGTCTTGAACTCCTGACCTTGTAATCCACCTGCTTCGGCCTACCAAAGTGCTGGGATTACAGGCGTGAGCCACCGTGCCTGGCCTCAACTCTGTAGTTTTAAGGTGTAATTGCATCATAACATTTTCCTGCTTTGATCCCTCATCAGCTTCCTATTTCAGTGTACCCTGGACTCCAAGGTCCTTTGTGGATTGTGTTACCTCTCCTTTTATCTCACTTTTGTGCCTCCTACCTGCTGCTCCCACCCCCCCCACCTGCTCCCCTGCTTTAGTCCAGCCACTTGGGCTGCCCTTTTCTTTTAGTTCTGCACACACATAAGTTCTGTCCCTCCATAGGGCCCTTGTGCATCTGGTTCCCTCTGCCTGGAATGCTCCTTTCCGGGCTTGGTGCAGGGTTGCATTTTTCTCTCTTCAGGTCTCAGCTGATATGTCACCTTCTTGGTTTTTTTTTTTTTTTTTGGAGACAGAGTCTTGCTCTATTGCCCAGGCTGGAGTGCAGTGGTGCTATCTCGGCTCACTGCACCGTCTGCCTCCTGGGTTCAAGCAATTCTTGTGCCTCAGCCTCCCAAGTAGCTGGGATTACAGGAGCACACCACCACACCCAGCTAATTTTTGTAGAGACAGGGTTTTGCCAGGGTTGGCCAGGCTAGTCTCAAACTCCTGACCTCAGGTGAGCCATCTACATTGGCCTCCCAAAGTGCTGGGATTACAGGCTTGAGCCACTGTGCCCGGCGTTATGCCTCCTTCTTGATGAGATCTTTCCTGACTACTGTTTCTAAATAGATCCATCCAGCACACCACCATCTCTCATTTTTAAATAAAACATTTTTTTCTCACGAATTTTATAGGGTGAAATATAACTGTCTACTCATTTTCCAGAATTAATACATGTAAAATTTTGTCATCATTTCAGATATTCTTTTAAGTAAAAGAGAGCATTGCAGATAGTTGAGGTTGGTAACGTGTGCCCTTTCCCAGTTTCCTCCTTTCCTCTCTAGAGGCAACTGTTATGAAGCCGATATGTGTCTTCCTTTTTTTCCATGTTTTTCTTACCTGTGAATGTGCCCACTTAATTTTTCTGAATAGTAGCTTATCATTTTTGAGTTTGTGACTTTTTTCGCTCAACATTATGTTTTTGAGTGATATTCATGTTGATATATACATATCTGATCATTTATTTGAATTGCTCTATAGTATTCCATCATATAAATATTCTACAATGTATTTTTCCCTTTATGAAGCAATGGTCATTTAGATTGTCATCAGTATTTCACTGTTATGAAAAGTAAGCGTTCGTGTACTTGTCTATTTGTACACAGGTGCAAGAGTTTCTCTGTCATGATCTTTTCTAGCTCAGCACCCTGTTTCATTCCCATTTTGGCACTCATCATTTTGTAATCACTGACTTATGTGTTTGCTTGTTTATATGCATCTTCCTTATTCAACTATGAGCTCCATTGGGGTAGGCGGTGTGTTTAACGCACTCCTGCACAGATAGCCCCTAGCATAGACCTTGGCACATAGTAGGTACTTGGTAGGTATTTGTTGAATTAATTCAGCTACCTGCTTTCCATCTGTCTTATGTAGTTCATTTCTTTGGTTTTTGAGCTTTGGTTTTCAGATTTCTGAAGAAAGGTGCAGACTGATGAGGTGAGTTGCTAAATTGTATGGATAGTGATTGTAGGTGATTAGGTAAACCTGGCATGGAAAGGAGCTGGGGGAAAAAAGCTGTAAATAATTTGTTTTGGTTTAAACAAACCAAAATCTCAAAATTTGGAGATGATGGATGATATGGAACTATGTGTACTAATGTTGGTTATTGAAGGAGCTGAGTGTATCAGCTGTGGGCTCCTTCCACATCTGTATCATTGCTTTATTATTATAGGATTTTGGAGTGGGGTGGGAGGATTTCGTGTTTATTTTCTAAAATTATTCTGTTTGAAAATTAGAAAATTACTATTCATCTGTTGACATTTATTTTTGGAATAGCATTTGTGGTAGGTGCAGGAGAGAGAGACCATAGATTAAAAAGCATGAGAAGAAATAGGGCTGTTGATCTTAAAGCAAGATTGTTTAAATCAATTAATTTTTCTAAAATGCTCCTTTTTATTAGAGTTCACTGAATCAGTCCATGTGTTCTCTGTTTTCTGTTTGTTTTTGAAGCTGTTTGATGTTTTCCTTACCATCATAGACTTCAGATTTAACTATTTGATGTTCACCTACTGAATTCACATGTAGAGAGGAAAGACCAATTCACGGGAGCAAACGGATTTCTTAAAATGGAAACTGCTGCTGTAATTTGGACCTCTTTTCTAGCACAGGGCATCTCCTTTTATCTGCTAGTAGCCTGTGTAAGCCATTTGCTGATAAATTGAATCACTGTAATTATATTTGAAGATAGCTATTGGAGAAAAAAATGTAGCTATAGTTAAATACTATGCTAATGCTTCCTAATTTATTCTTTTTCATTTTGGAGTATACTGGTTCTCCCCTCCTCCACTTAATTCAGTGTGACACATTTGACTGCTCCCCCCGGCCCCCCCACTTAGGTTGAGTATCAGTTATGAACTTCCAAAGAGAATTAGGATCTGGTCTCACTGTCTCCTTTGCATGTAAATAGTAAATAATTAGACATGCAGTTAAATTGGAGACAATAATAGCTGAGATATATTAAGCATTTGATCCTTGTTAGACACTGTTCTAAGCACTTTATATGAATAGTAAACAATAAGCACAGTCCAAAAATTTTTTTTTCTCACTGTGTAAAATGTAGGAGTCATGTTATTTTGAGGTTTATGAGAAATCATAATCATCAATTTGATTTCTAGTTACTGGAGGTGGGTGTGGAGGAGAAAATGTTTTGATTTATTAGATGTGTAGAAATGTACTGAACTGAGAAAATCTAAATGGTTACAGGCTAGTCATTGCTTACTATCCTGACTATTACTTGTCCACTCCCTTGATAAAAGCTTTACCCTGTTTCTATTAGTGGGAGTTGGGTGGAGGATGGGAGGCAATCCTCAATTGAGTTAGATCTGACTTGGCTTGATTGTGTGGCAAGTTAGTATGGGTTTTATGTTATTATTTTATTTCCCTTCTATAGTTGAGAGAACTGAAGTACAGAAAGTATAAGTAACTTGCCCAAGATGACAGAGCTAGTGAATAAATGGAGCCATAATTCAAATCTAGGCATTCTGAGCATTCTTAACTGCCATAGTACATTACCTGTGTTTTTGAGTGTTTGCCTGTGCAACAGGCATTAAGAGATGGGAGAAAATAGTGTTGTATCTTCACAGTACTTGAAGCCATTTTTGTTTGAAAGGAAGTGTACTATATTAGCATGTATCATCCTGGGTTGGTTAGCATTTCCTGTCACTTTATAGATTTTCCAAGAGCTTCAATTTTCCTTTTATACCAGTCATAATAGAATTTGAATGGTCATAGTTAATGTGGCTTTGGAACAGAATTCTTAAGGAAGAGGGTTGGGTGATGAAACAAGGGTGGTAAGATGGGGAATAAGGAGGAATGCTTCTTTCTGTCTTTTGTATTTTGTGGAATAAAATGGTGATGCCGTCTACCACAGCTGAAACTTGGCGTGGTTCTGGAAGATGTCTTTGTGTAGCCTGTCTGTACCACTCACCACCTGTTATAATAGTGAAGGTCGTAGGTTCTTTGCCTTAAGCAGAATAAACAGATACGGAAAATGTATTCAGTAATCTTTGCTTGACGAGCAGAAGCTAGCAGTTGTTTAAAACAAGTGAAGGGGATAAAAACTCCCCTAACTTTTATTTACCAATGAGATGGCAAAAGAAAAAATAGCCTATTTTTAGACTGAGGCTCCAATTATGCTAAGCCTTGAAGATAATGAAACAGTCTGACACAAAAGAGTGTGGTGACGCAAGTTTGTGTGGTGAAATTCCAAGACATTCACTGACTTTTTAGGATTCTGCACAGTGAATATTAAGCTCCTAAAGTGTTTGTTGCCCGGAAACAGTGCTTTATTCTTTTACATGCAGTGTAATGAAGTGAACCTGTGTGGTAATTTGTTTCTTGCAAGGAAAAGGGAGCATTAACACACATTATCTATCCTTGTATCCTGTCTTTGGCCTCTTGTGTGTCCCTTTTATGTGCTGAAGCCACCAAGCCATGCTATTGCTAATACTGCATATTACCTTCTGTTTTAGCCACTCTAATTTTTCTTACTGCTTTACACAGTAGGGGTTTCCAGTTTTTCAATTAATTATATATTGTAGATTTTACTGAATTTGAGGGCTTTTCCTTTTCTGTCACTCTTGCCTCATTGTATGGAAGAATTACTCTTAGCTTTTGGCTCCGTTCTTAATCATGTCAGGTGATGTCTTTCCTTGGCACTAATTAGTTTCGGGCATTTGAAATGTGTGCTGGCACTGGGCTTCATTGGCTGTATTAATCGAAGTTGGCCATTTGCGCTCACCCAGTGTCATGTTGCCTTTCTATTTGCAGGTTGGTAATGGGCTTCTGGGTTTTCATTCTGCTGTCTGTACGTGTCTTCTTGAAAGTGAACCTGAGGTGCTGAATGCTCATGTGATGGATGGCAAGTGTAATGCTTCCTTCCAGGGCAACCTGTCTTCTTCATTCCTGAATCTTGCTATAGCCTGGGTCCCAATCTAATTCCTAGAGTCAGGAGGTTGGTCATCTTCCATTTGGTCTCAGACTTTTCTTTTCAAAGAGTATTCATAAGAACTAAATGTGGGAAGGCAGAAGGAAAGACCTATCAACATTAAGGTACCAAAGTTACAAGCTTCTGGCATTGGTGGTTCATGGTAGGATTTGATGAAGTTGGGGAGGGAAGGGGATGTGAAGGTGATGGGAAGGGGATGAAAGAGCTCCTCATTAGATTCAGATTGAAGTGCACTGATAAGACCTGTGGGAAGAGGTGAAAACATAAAATAGCAATCAGGTGATTGATAAAGATAGCCTGGGTGGTTGATATGGAAGCTAGGAAATCTCTGGCTGGGTGCCTGTTATCCACATACAGTACTTACTCTATTTCATTTAATCTCTTGTAGCCCTGTAGGTGGGGGTATTATTTCTTTTTACAAATGAGGAAAAAGTCATGAAGGGATTAAGTAAATTGCCAAGGCCTCTTTATTTGTAAGTGGTTAAAAAGAATATGGCTTCTCACATTTGTGCCACTCTTCTAAAATACAGGAAACACAGACATATAAGTGGCTAAAAAGAATATGGCTTCTCACATTTGTGCCACTCTTCTGAAATACAGGAAACACAGACATATATACGTACAAAGACAGACAGTATTTATCTTTGTATGCTTACTAAGTAAAATACTGGGTGGTACAACCACTGAAAAGGCTATAATAGCTTTTTTGTTATTATATTCTAACAGAGCTCTTTCTTAAAGTTACAGATTTTTCGGACCAAATTCTGTTCAGTCGTCTGGCCTACTGTGTGCCAGGCACAGTATTGAGTCCTGGGGATATGAGCATGAGATATACCATGGTCCATGGTCACTGATTGTAGGGTAGACGTGGAGGGAAAGGAAAGAAATTGCACTGTAAACAAATTTCATACTGTATGAATAAGGTAAATGTAAAGAAAAAAGGAAGGGTAAACATTGCTTAGAGATGAGAGAATGATGGCCATGCCCACAGAATATCTCTTACTGTGAGTTCCATTGATTCTTTGGTCATTGCCAGGATTTGTCCAGAGAGGTATGGGATGTTGTCTTTGCAGGGTGAAGCCCAAGAGGAACCATATGATGTTATAAACCTAGGGACCTTCCTTTTCTAGCAGGAAGTCTAAATTCATGAGGGTAACCAAGTTTTTTTTTGTTTTGTTTTTGGTACATGAAGAATCTTCTGTTTCTACATCCAGTAAACTTTTAGTTTTATTAATTTTAAGTTGTCCTCAAGCAGTACCTTTCCTTGCCCCTGTCTTTGTCCAAGAAGGTCTGCGGGGGGTGGAGGGAGTCTAATTCCAACTCAGCTACTCATTTAGGAGGTGATCAATAATCTCTACGGTTCCATCTGTCATAGTGCCTTTCACATGACTGGTACTCAGTAATAATTGTTTGCTATGGGACAACAGAACTTGAAATCTTCTGTGGTTAATTTGTATTGATTTCTTTGGGGCAGGACCTGGAAGGGGATTTTTTAGGAGAAAAAGTTGCTGCCTCACATTCCACAACAATAACAAAAATCATAGCTAAATCATTAATGAAAATCTCAGCTCAAGATAAGTGAAAAAAATATTTCAGGCCGGGCACGGTGGCTCAAGCCTGTAATCCCAGCACTTTGGGAGGCCGAGGCGGGTGGATCACGAGGTCAACAGATCGAGACCATCTTGGTCAACATGGTGAAACCCCGTCTCTACTAAAATTACAAAAAATTAGCTGGGCACGGTAGTGCGTGCCTGTAATCCCAGCTGCTCAGGAGGCTGAGGCAGGAGAATTGCCTGAACCCAGGAGGCGGAGGTTGCGGTGAGCCGAGATCACGCCATTGCACTCCAGCCTGGGTAACAAGAGCGAAACTCCGTCTCAAAAAAAAAAAAAAAAAGAAAAAAATATTTAAAATATTGAAGAGTTCTTTTATAAATTCCATCTCCCAGCTAGATGCATTACATCTCAGCCCAAAATGCTGAAAGTGCTTGTGATTCCTAGCACACTGCCTCATCCTTGGTGTATGATCAGTGAGGAATAATACAGTTACGAAATGACTACTAGTAATCTCTGAGAACTTCTGGATAACAGGTGTTCTGAAGTTTGCCAAACATGGAGACCACCTTCCCTTTGTAGAATAGATTTCTAGGAAAATTCTTCAGGGTTTTTTTTTTTTAATCACAATATGATAGGAATTGTAGAGAAGACATCAAGAAACAAAAGATCCGTCAGAATGTTTCACACACTCTCAATTCTCTAATAAGCACAGAACTAAGCAGTACTTAGACATTGCTCCTTGCCTGAAGGTGGGATTCTTTAGTACCTCACACAGTAAGGATGGTGAACTTTTCAGTGCATTTTTCAGGACAGAAACAGTAGGGTAGTGAGTCATAACTTGTAATCTGGGATGCAAGTTCCATAACTATGTCAGGATTTTCTTGAGGGCTTCTGTCCAGAAGATGGAAGACAAGGATTGTTGATTGTTTTCTAAAAGGTAAGCTCTAGAAACTTACAGATGAATGAGTTATACCATACAATCCTAGAAAAGACTACTAAGCAGTTTTTCAGCATTTTATGGCAGTCTCCAAGGATCAGTATTGGGTCACCCAGAACAGGTAATGTTGGTAATTTTTTCTTTTAGTCTTCATATTAGGCTTAAATTAGCACAAGAAAGTGCTAGTTTTAAAAGTTAAAAGTAGTTGAATATCAACAGTTTCATATGATTCATCCTAATAATTTTTATTATTTTTTCCTGGTTATAAAATTAATACATGTTCATTGTAGCACACTTAGGAAAATAGAGGAAAATAAAATTTACAATCTAACAATCCATTTTATGCACTTCTGTCTTTCCATGTATATACCTATGCACACATGTAAATCTGTGTTCACCAGAATATTTTCAAAAAACTTACTGTGGATTGTAGTTCATTTTTAGAGAATACTTGGGTGTTTAAATTGAACCTATCATAAACATTTGCCTGTAATTAGTAATTTACAAACTAAATTTTTATGATTTCAGGAGATAGATGTCACATAATTTATTTATCAGTACTCCTATTTTAGGACTTTCATATTGTTTTCAGCATTTTACAATTATAAATAAATCTGCTGCAGTAAACATCTACATGAATCCTGGTCCATGTCCTTGATTATTTACTTATGTTGAATTATCAAAAGAGGTATTTTCAAGTTAAAAGATGTGATTCTGGAAACATTTCTAAATTGCTTACCATAGAGGATGTTCTTTTTTTGGTCTTTTATTATTACTTTTTCACTTAAGTTTAATTTTTAAGTTCATAGGTACATGTGCACGTTTGTTATACAGGTTAACTTATGTCATGGGGGTTTGTTGTATACATTATTTCATCATCCAGGGATTAAGCCTAGTACTCATTAGTTATTTTTCCTGATCCTCTCTCTCCTCTCGGCCTTCACCTTCCGATAGGCCCCAGTGTGTGCTGTTCCCCTCTGTGTGTCCATGTGTTCTCATCATTTAGCTCCCACTCTGAAGTGAGAACATGCAGTATTTGGTTTTCTGTTCCTGTGTTAGTTTGCTAGGGATAATGGCCTCCAGCTCCATCCATGTTCCTCCTGCAAAGGACATGATCTCATTCTTTTTTTTACAGCTGTAAATTAGTTCAACCATTGTGGAAGACATTGTGATGCTTCCTCAAAGACCTAAAAACAGAACTGTTCTTCGACCCAGCAATCCCATTACTGGGTCTATACCAAAAAGAATATAAATTGTGGTATTATAAAGACATGCATTTTTCTGTTCATTGCAGCATTATTCACAATAGCAAAGACATGGAGTCAACCTTAATGCCCATCAGTGGTAGACTGGATAAAGAAAATGGAAGTACGTAAATGATAGATGTACTCATTTCTGCTTTTATTAGCAGTGTGTGAAAGAACGTACCTGATATAACATCGCCACAGTTAGCTATTACTTCTAACACAAAGAGAAGAAACTGGATTGACCAATCTTGTTTTTCCACCTTTGATAAGTTTACTAAATAAGGATATATAATTTCATTTTATCAAAGGACCTGCTAAAGTTTCTCATATCTTTCTTGTCCAATCAAGCAATGTGAACTGAATGCAGAAAGAATCAGGGATCTCTGGTTTGCAGAACAACTATACTCCAGAAAGGTTTTTTTTTAGTGGGTTATTGTCAACTGGAAGGGACACCTTTATTATGCAGTGAGGCTTAGCGACCCTGTTATGACCAATGTTATTTGTGGTGATTTTGATGAAAATGGAACATGAGCTTAACAGATGTGCAGGTGTGCCAGAAAAACGAGAAGGATGGCTATAAGTTCTTTTGTACCATACGGTGGACTCCTTGAGCAAGAGCTGGAGTGCTGAGAGCATTCCTTCTAGAGTCAGACTGCCACCTATTAGCAGTGTGGCTTTGGGCAAAGTTACCTAACCTCTCTCTGTCTCAGTTTCCTCATCTATAATAAAATGGGAATCAACAGAATATTTACCTAATACATTTGTTGGGAAGATTAGATAAGTTATTAAATGTAAAGCACTGAGAGTAGTTCCTGGCCTTTAGTAAGTGATCAATAAAGGTTAGTTGCTATTGTTGTTAATATTTCTCTCAGATGGTAGGTAACAATTCTTAAATAAATGAATACCTGAGTCAGCATCATAAATGCTTTGTATGCTGGTGAGATGTGATGGGTAAGTTTTGCATTTATGTTTTATAATATTAGAACTGCCATGTAAGGATAGGGCTGAGAGTTATACTTTGTAGCTCCAGAAGGTAGAGATATGTTTTATTGATAGGAATTAGTGATAAGATACTTTGTACCAATTAGCTCTACTCAACAGTGGAGTTGTCCTTTCAGGCAGTGAAATAATTCAGGTACAAGCTTCCGGACCATTGCAAGTACGTAATTGAAAAGAGAGGCCTCCTTTGGCTAGATGTGAGACTAGATGCCCTCTAAAGTCCCTTCCAACTCTAGGCTGATTCTGTGATTTTGAGTGGCATGTGTAGGATTATCACATATCATGCAGTAAGGCCGCATGAGTACATCTTTGGAAGGGTTGATGCTGCTAATCCTTGCCCACTCTGCCCTCCCCACTTCAGTTTCTTTCACCTGTTGTGTGTCAGTCTGACAGTGGCCCATTCCTCAATTTGATTAGGTTTTACGGCCCAGCTTGGCGTCCTAGGCTGCTCCCTCCTCAGCAGCAATGCCTACAGGATGAGTATTTGAATGAAGGGCACATTTTTCGTAAGCATACAAGAAAATAGAAGATTGTTGCCTGCAAAGTGTATCTCAGAATTGAATTTTAAAAAAACAAGCAAAAGTTTCTGTTGATGCCAGATGTGCTCTTATTGTCGCTTTATTTGGGACCAAGGGTGGGCTTTACCTTTCTTGTTCAGCAGCTCTGGGCACTGGGTTTCTCTCCTTGTCTGGTTTCTTGCCTAAGTTCAGTGTCAATATTCTAATCTCCCAGGAAAGAGCAATTGAGGCCACACTGTTGTATATACTATTCAAGCTTCTATACCATGGGCTGAGATTATTTTTCTGTCATTATGAACTCTGATTCCTTGCCCTTAAGATGTTTAAAGGTAGTTTCAAAATAAAGTTAGAAAGCTGAATTGGAAGCCCAACCAATTGCTTTTTCTCAGTGTTCTTTGCTGAATAATTTCTGACACATCAATTGTGTAATTGTTTTGTGCTCTCTCCCCATTTGTAGTATTTGGAGCATTGGCTTTTTGCCACACTTGTCAAGGGTGTATGGGAGTTAATGACATGTAGTATACAAGGTTCTTTGAGATTCTTTCATGAAACTTGGTATTATCTTGAAAGCAAAAGGTTTAACTGTTCATTTGTTAGATGACTAGTGGGATTTTAAACAGATATAATCACACCATTGTCTTTTTTAAATGTGTTTGATGTTACATACATATGAACTTTTACTGCTCAAATTTTAAATGATAGGGTTTTTTTTTCTTTTTTCTGTTTATAAAATCCATTATTAGCAAATACCTCAGGAAAACTTTAGATTCAAAGTCTTGAAAAAATTTTCCAGTCCATGTTTTTTAATGTTCTGGCTTGTCCTTAGTTTTGCCATTTGGTCATGAATGGTTGAAGTGGTAAACTCCTGGTACCACTGCATTTTGCTGTTGATACCAGTGTGTGTCTATAGCTTGTGGTACAGAAGCACTTACTGAGGTCCATGCTGTACAGTGAGAAGCCCAAAGAGTTGCTGTTCTGTGTGCCAGGTGGGTTAATATGTTTTCGAGAAAGCATCTGTGGAATTTTACAGTGGATGTTCTTTTGTAGCCATATTAATTTTACTCCTTTTGAGTAGTATCATTTTACCAGCCAGAATCTAGAGCATGCAAATGCATTATCAGAGTGATTTGAAACAGTGATGTACACACAAGCACTGTGGGGATGGTTCTGATGCTTTCAAGGCCTAGAGTCTCATTGCATGTATTTTGAGCCATAGTGTTAAGCTTACTGCCTTAAGAAGCCTTTGCTTCTCCTTTTAATCTTTAGAATTTATGAAACCAACAGCTTTGTAGTCTTCAACAGGAGGATTGTATGTACAACCCGAAAGATTCTGGGAACATAGAAACTATAAAGAGTAATGTATCTGTGTTTGCTCTTGTGTTGTATTATATGCCCAATGTAGAACTCTTTAAAATTAAAACAATAGTGGTAGAAGATATTTTAAAAGATTACTAAACATTAGATTTTAAGACTCATCTCATTTAGGCTGAAAGGAACCTTCTTGTCCAACCCCCTCATTTTATAGATGAAAAAATGTAAGTCCATGAGGTCCCACTGAGCCAGAATCAGGGTTGATGTAAAACCTAGAGGTCTTCCTTCTCAAGCCACATCTGGTTGGATCTCACCGTTCTGATAACTGCTATAGAACACTACTGTAGCGTTTAGAAAGTACTTAATCATTATATAAGAAAATGACTATCAGTAAAACAATGTAGTTGTTGAATCCATAGTCCAAGCAGGTTTTATCATTTGTATTAAGTAACTTCAGCTGTTGCATAGTCTTCAGAAAGTCTGAGCTCACTGCATTTATTTTGTCCACCTTTTACCCAGTTAACAGAATGCTTATTCTCTTATTGCCACTTCAAAGTCATCTGGAAGACTCATGCTGATAATGTAATGCATGGTGAAGGAAGGGGGTAAAGTAGGAAAACATAATTATTGCATGCACAGTCTTTTTAAAGGTTCTCTTCTCCTCTAACTTTTCCCCAGTTTGGTTGGGTAGATATGATTTGTACAGCATTTTCCCCCCTTTTCTTTTCCTAAATTGGATAAGTGCTGGAAAACTATTCAGGAAAAGCTATAAGCTATAGCAAAGCATGTGAAAAGACAGTAAGTAGTTTGTGCCTTTCTCAACCTTTTTGTAGATCTATGGATAGTTTGGAGTTTACAAAACTGTACTTAAATATTTTCTTTAATATAGGCTGGGGACAGATTTCTATTTGCTTTTGATGACTGTCAAAACAACTTCCTTAGAATGATTGTCACAGCACAGGGCCTCATTTCCTGATGGAGAAACTGCTTTGGTTTGTTCTCACTGTTTTTAACATGATTATTTCTTATTTTCTCAAGTACTTATGACATTTAAAAAAATCTATAGTTGAGAATTGTGGCAGGCAGTAGTATGAGAAAGGGAAACTGGGTGCCTGTGAACTATTTAAATACAAACAAATGATAGCAGAAGTTAACTAGGAAGAACATGAGTTTGAAATTGTTCATGAACATGATCTAGGCCTAAGACAAGCTAAAACTGTATTTCTCATTCATTTCTTTTCTTAAACAAAATTGCTTTTTCTTTAAACTCAAGCAAATCTTTTGTTTAATCCTTGGGAATTGATACTTCAGAGGAGTTCTTTATTTCAGTTATTGATGGACATTATTCTTAGGATTCAGTCCTGGGTCAAGATGTGTGTTTTTTCAGCTGTGTTTTACCGTATCCCAAGCTTTCTCAAGGCATATTTAAAAACCAGTACTGGTAATGGACAGAATTACGTGCAGTTTTATTAGTTTATCTCTGCTTTTTTGAGGGAGGGGGAGTTTCAGCTAAGTTTGGTTTGTGCTCATGAAATAAATACAAAAAGATTTTACCAAAATAACTTTTTTTATTTTTTTTTATTTTTTATTGCATTATAGGTTTTGGGGTACATGAGCAGAGCATGCAAGACAGTTGCGTAGGAGCACACATGGCAGTGTGCTTTTCTTTCCTTCTCCCCTTCACCCACATTTGGCATTTCTCCCCAGGCTATCCCTCCCCACCTTCCCCTCTCACTGGCCCTCCCCTTTTCCCCCCAATAGACCCCAGTGTTTAGTACTCCCCTCTCTGTGTCCATGTGTTCTCATTTTTCATCACCCGCCTATGAGTGAGAATATGCGGTGTTTCATTTTCTGTTCTTGTGTCAGTTTGCTGAGGATGACGTTCTCCAGATTCATCCATGTCCCTACAAACGACACAAACTCATCATTTCTGATTGCTGCATAATATTCCATGGTGTATATGTGCCACATTTTTCCAATAATCATCCTTGCTGTGTGCATATTTTGGTAAAATTCTGCTCACAGGGAAAATGTCTTGTTAATTTTTGGCTACAGTAAAGGCATTCTGAGCAACTAACTTTGCTGTGTGGGGCTAAATTTACTGGAATGCTGAGGTTGTATTGTTTTGGGAAGAATTTTTTTTTTTTTTTTTTTTTTTTGAGACGGAGTTTTGCTCTTGTTACCCAGGCTGGAGTGCAATGGCGCGATCTCGGCTCACTGCAACCTCCACCTCCTGGGTTCAGGCAATTCTCCTGCCTCAGCCTCCCGAGTAGCTGGGATTACAGGCACGCGCCACCATGCCCAGCTAATTTTTTGTATTTTTAGTAGAGACGGGGTCTCACCATGTTGACCAAGATGGTCTCGATCTCTTGATCTCGTGATCCACCCGCCTTGGCCTCCCAAAGTGCTGGGATTACAGGCTTGAGCCACCGCGTTATGTGTTCTTGTTAAGGCAATGGAAAAGAAATATTAGGTGAATATATTTTTTCAAAGAATAAACTTTTTATCTTTATCTTTTTATTTTTAAAAGCTTATTGTGTTGTCTTGTATTAAAAAACACATAAGGAAAAATTTACCATCTTAACCATTTTTAAGTGTGCAGGTGCACACAATACAGAGGCACTATGCAATCCACTGACAGTTACAGGAGAGTAAGGAGTAGGTATTTGCCTCTTGGGAAAAAGACTGCTACCTATCTCTAATCCTCGTGGAATCATTAAGTGGTAGGTGCCAAGGGCTGAGGTGAGGGGGAGAGGGTGGAGTTGTTTAATGGGTACAGAGTTGAGGTCCTTTCTCTGTAGATCATTTAAGCTTTTTTTTTTTGTTTTGCTAATAATTGCTTCTGTGGGCCAAAGGAACTGAAAATGTTGGCAGACAATCACTTGGCTACTAATATAAAGAGGAAGTGAAGCAAAGGACTGGCTTAATAGTTCGGGGTGGAAAGTACACACAGGTAAAAGTAATGTTATATGACCTTGTAAATAGTTGTGTGTATATCCGATGTCAGTATAAGAATTAGTAATGCCAAATATAAGGAAAGCATTATTTTAATATTTGTATATGTTTTAGAAATGGAAGATAGGATTATTTAAAGAGCAAAAAACTAAAGATGTTCTAGTTGGTAAGTAAGTTTATTTGATGTGACTTGTTATTCGGATTTACCTGTGATTACAGTGGTCATATATTTGTAACAGTTTCTTCCTTTTTATGAGACAAGATAAGAGCAGCATGGCATCTAAGTTTAGATAATATGTTCCTACTTGATTTTTATTTGTTTGTTTGTTTGTTTTTGAGATGGAGTTTCACTCTGGAGTGCAGTGGCACGATTTCGGCTCACTGCAACCCCTGCCTCCTGAGTTCAAGCAATTCTCCTGCCTCAGCCTTGTGAGTAGCTGGGACTACGGGCACCTGGCACCACACTCGGCTGATTTTTGTATTTTTAATAGAGACAGGGTTTCACCACATTGGCCAGGCTGGTCTCCAACTCCTCACCTCAAGTGATCTGCCCGCCTTGGCCTCTCAAAGTGATGGGATTATAGGCCTGAGCTACTTGATTTTGTGAGGCATCCTAAACATGTTGGATGGCCTACCCTTATTTTCTGAACTAAAATATGTTAAAATTAATTTGGTTTTGAGAGTTTTTGGAAAATCATCTGACTTTGATCTAGCTGATACGGTTTTCTTACCTATGCTCTGGGCACTATCCTAAGTATTTTATATACATTATTTAAGCCTCATGGAAACCCTGTGATATTATTTTTCCTGTTTTACAGGAGAAGAAATCGGCTATAGAGAGGTTAAATTGCTCACCTGAGGTCACAGATGTGATGATGGAATTAGGATTTGAACCCCGGTGGTTGGTTCTAGGTTGACATTTATCATTTTAACTGCTTTGTGATGTTACTCCATATTCAGCATTTAAACGTTCTTGGTGCCTAGCACATTGTAGGATTTGAACAAATAACAGTTAAATCTGTTCAACTTCTTAAAATGACTAGAGGTAAAGTAGTTTGCTATAACAATAAGTTAGGAAGCCATTGCATTGGACACTATTGATTTAGCTAATTGATTTCAATCCAGGAATTGATTACACATTGATTTCTAACCTTGAGGTCCATGTGTGAGTTTCAAGAGAAACTAAAAAATGACCTCAGGCAATCATTTAGGCAAATGATACTGTTTTCATATAGTATGGCTTTTGTTGTCTGATATATATATATGTATATATTTGGAGACAGAGTCTTGCTCTGTCACCCAGGCTGGAGTGCAGTGGTGCGATCTCAGCTCACTGCAACCTCTGCCTCCTGAGTTCAAGCAATTCTCCTGCCTCAGCCTCCTGAGTAGCTGGGATTACAGGCATGTGCCACCACGCCCACCTAATTATACTTGTACAATAATAGAATTTAAAAACTGGTCCTGACTTTTGAGATAATCAAATTCAATCTCTGCATTTTACCATTTGAGGAAACAGGTAGAAGAACTTTCTTAATTAAGATCACAAAAAGAAGGAGTGTGAGAGCCAGGATTTAATGCATAATAGCTCACACTGACCTAGTTTTACCAGGAGCCAGGCACTGTTCTAGAGGCTTTATATATGTTAACTCATTAACTCCTTGGAAGAAGTCTATGAAGTAGATACTGCTGTATACCCACTTTACAGGTGAGAAAACTTAGGTTATGTAACATGCACAAAGTCATACTACTAGTAATGAGTGGAGCCAGGATTCAAATCCAGTTGTTTTGGCTTCAAAGTCTGTCTCCAAACCCTACTAATGTTTGTAACATATATAATTGCCATCTTTTTTTTTAAGAGCAAAAATGGTTGAATATCAGCCATTTCTTGTAGTTCAATCTGACATAGCTTGAACTTTTTCTACAGCATTTCACCACCTTACCATAATGAGTATTTGTGATTATTTTTCTATCCCACTTGATCTTGTTATGTGATCCTTGTAATGTGCTATTGAATTTGATTTGTTAGTATTTTATTGAGGATTCTTATATCTATGTTCATCAGGAGTTCAGCCTGTAGTTTTCTTTTTTTTTTTTTCATGTCTTTGATTAGCTTTGCTATCAGGTTAATGTTGGCCTTGTAAAATGAGATTGGAAGAGTTCCCCTCTCTTAACTTTTTCAAAAATTTGAAAAAGATTGCTGTTCTTTAAATGTTTGGTAGAATTCACCAGTGAAGCCAATGCATGTTGGTCCAGTATCCTGTTGAATAGAAATGGTGAGATCAGAAATTCTTATCTTGTTCCTGATACTGGGGGAAAAGCATTGTCTTTCAGTGTTAAGTATGTTGTCAGCAGAAGATTTTTCTTATATGTCCTTTTTTAAGTCGAGGAAGTATCTTTTTGTTCTATTTTCTTGAGGATGTTTTAAAACCAGTAATGAGTGTTGGATTTTTTCAAATGCCTTTTCTATGTCTGTTGAAATGATCATAAGATTTTTCTTGTTTTGTTCTGTTTTATTTTTTAGTTTGTTAATATGGTGATTTATAATGATTGCTTTTCAGGTGTTAAGCCAACCTTGCATCTCTGTGATAAACCCCACTTAGTCATGGTATATGAATGCTTTCTATATATTTTTGGATTTTATTTACTAAAACTTGGAGAATTTTTACATGTATGTTTATGAGGAATATTGGTCTGAAGTTTTCTTGTATTATCTTTGTCAGTCTTGGTCAGACCAGTGTAATACTGCCCTCAAAATGTGTTGGGAAATATTCCTTCCTCTTCCCTTTTCTGGGAGAGTTTGTGTAGAATTGGCATTATTTCTTCCTTCAAGAGTAATTCGCTACAGAAGCTATCTGGGCCTGGATTTTAATTTGTGTAAAAATTTTTAACTACAAATTCAACTGCTTTGACAGACATTCAAGTTGTCCGTTTCTTCGAGTGAGCTTTTTAGTGTAATAGTTTATGTCTTTCAAGAAATTTGTCTGATTTACTGGCACAAAGTTTTTAAATTATCCCCTTTATCCTTTTAATATCTAGAATTGGTAGTGGTGTCATTCCTCATTGCTGATGTTGGTAATTCGTGTCTTTGCTTTTTTCCAGTGATGGTAGTCACCCTGAACTCTGTCTTCTGGCTCTTCAAGCCAGAAGAAATGAGCAACTTGCCTGGTGCCTTTCCTTTTTACCAACTGTAGACGTCCCTCAATTTTTGGCCAGTTTTTCGTTGTGCTCCAGTGACTTCAGATAGTGGCTTTTTACATTGTCCAGAGGTTTTCATTGTTTTCTATAAGAGGCTGTTTTTGCCCAGTGCTGGAGATGAAATCTCCAGGTTTTGGTTTTCTGACATTCTAGCAAAGTGAGACATGCTTTATTGGATCTGATACGGAACAACCCTACTGGATATTAGAGTAAATTATGGAGTTAGGGAAAGGTGAAAAAGAGAAATTTTGGGTTACCTCTTTTCAAAATATTTTCAGTGGGAGAAACTTTTATCACTTTAAAAAGTGAGCTTTTTAAAAAAATGAACATTTTGAGTACTGAATATGTCACACTTCTGAATGATTTTGGAGTGCTTTTGCTTGTCATGGGGAAGTTTTTCAAGAGAAAATGATGTTTTAGGCCTAAAAACAAAGCATTTCTAATTGCTTGATGTGTATTGTATCAAGTAAATTAGGATTAGGTCATATTAATGCTATGATACCTAAACATTTTATTTGTAGTGGAATCCATTTTCTGATCATTTTATATTGCACATTTATCCTGTTTTATATATTATAATTCAAATTGAAAAATGCTAGGGAAGTCATCTTAGGTCTCTGGATCTCAGCCTGGTATTTACTGAGTAGCCATGCACTGTTCTAGGCACAGGAGGTTCAGTGGTGAATGAGGAGCTTATATTCTTAGAGGCTGAGAAATCCAACCCTGTTAGCACACTGTGGATGGTCAGACTCAAATGTACTTAATGCCAATTTGTTCATCTGAAATGAGAACTACAGCTGTTAATTAGACTGGTGAGATCGAACTGAGAGATTAGTGCATTTTCTCTTTATAGACAACCCACATGGGAAGCCAAATTACAATCACAAGGTTGCTTGGTGAGAATGGAATCAAAACAAAGGGACTTGGATAGATAATCCATGATTAGGACACACCTGCCACAGAGACTATTTGGGTTTTCCCTAAGTAGTGCTGAGCAGTAAAGCTTGCCAGTGTCTGGGTCTTTGGACTTATTTTTATGCTGACCATTTTTCTTTGTTCACACAATTTGTTTCAAACCGAGCTACAATACAGTTCACTAAATGACAGACACATTCCAGGCCTGCTCCTAAGACTAAACTTAAATCACCTTTGGAAACATGTAGAGGCTTCCAAATTCTGAGCTTAAGTACATACCTGTAGAGTATCTCTTGGTTGATTTCAACAGAGTGCTACCTTATCCGTTGTGTAAGTGGGTCTGACCCTCAGAGGGTAGCTTTTTTTAAATTTCCTTACATCTATGGTGTGGAGGAAGTATTTGAGTCCCTTATGGTCGTCCCCATGTAGTGCCAATAATACAGTTTTATTCTGTTCAAGTGGGAATGGAAAATTGACTTCTGTCTTTTGTATGACTTACTGATGCCAAGCCCTTATTAAATCCTTGCTCCTACCGTGTTTCCATGGGAGAGGCTAATCTGTCTTAATAAGGTAAAACAAATTTATTTGAAAATGTAGTAAATAGCTAAACTGAAACCTAGAAAGTCCTGGAAACCAAGCATAGATGTTTGATTTTTGTTGTTGTTGTTGCTTAATGAGGGGATATACTAGACAGAATTCGCTTTAAAAGGTCCAGGAAACCTGCCTTCAGGGGATGAATCGCATGTCTTGAGGTCTAATAGAGACCCAGACATTGGAATTGTAAGCCATATTCACATAGTAGATTCTTATATTATTTCTTTAATTATTGTCTGTATACCAGTGGTTCACAATCTGGGTTAAACTACTACTCAGTTTACTATTTAAAAAAGTAAGCAATGTTATGACCCAGTGATAGCCATGGTTGTCATGTTTTCAGTACAAATAAAGTGGTACCACTTTTCATATATCCACCAAAACCTGTGGTCAGCCAGCAAGGCCTTGGCAGGTAGCTGTTTGCAGGTTCCTTGAAGGCAGGAACCATAACAACAGTAGCAGTAGTGATAGCACGTAGTGATATATGTGTGTAGTGCTTTGTAGTTTTTGCCCTGTCACCTAAATTATCTAAATTTCACACGTGTAATGTATAACATGTAGGTATGATGGTGACCATTTCCGCTTTCTAGTCAATCATAACCTTATCTACACTCTATCTACTATAATTTTTGGCCTGAGAAATAGGAAAATCTATTTTTTCCATTCAAACTGTTAAAATACCTTCTTTTATGGACAAATTTGTTTGGTGAAATTTTAGGCTATGCTTCTAACGATTTTTAACACCAAGTTGATCTTGAAAGTTTTTTGTTGATTTATTTTTTTTAACCTTATTAAAATACCAGGCCATTCCTCACCATTTTTAAGTCTAAATACCATTCTGAAAATATATCCCAATTCCTAACAGTTTTCCTTACATTACTTCTGCAGGTGTCAGTGTGCTGGATATGTACTGTCCAGTATGGTAGCCACTAGCCACAGGTGGCTATTTAAATTATTTAAAGTCAAATAAAAATTCGGTTTCTAAATCACAGTAGCCACATTTCAAGTGCTCAGTAGCCATTCTGTGGCCAGTGACTACAGTTAGTACAAATATAGAACATTTCCATCATTGCAGAAAGTACTATTGGAAAGCGTTGTTCTAGAGAATCTAATTTCTGCTTAGTTTTGTGGGGGATGATAGTCAAATAATTCTACGATTTATAATTTTATCTGCAAGATTATATATATATATATATATATTTTTTTTTTTTTTTTTTTTTTTATTTTTCTTTGAGACAGAATCTCACTCTGTTACCCAAGCTGGAGTGCAGTGGCACAATCTCAGCTCACTGCAATCTCCACCTCCTGCATTCACACGAATCTCCTGCCTCAGCTCCCTGAATAGCTGGGATTACATACATGCACCACCACACCTAGCTAATTTTTATATTTTTAATAGAGATGGGGTTTCACCATGTTGGCTGGTCTTGAACTCCTAACCTCATGATTTGCCCATGTCAGCCTCCCAAAGTGCTGGGATTACTGGCGTGAGTCACTGTTCCTGGCTCTGTTTTATATTTCTAAATATATCTGCTGAGCCTGCCTAGATGATGTAAAATGCTGTTTAACATATACTTTTTAAAAATATACATATAACTGGGAGGCTGAGGTAGGCCGATCATCCGGTATCAAAAGTTGAGACCAGCCTAGCCAGCAGGACGAAACTTCATCTCTACTAAAATACAAAAAATTAGCCAGGCGTGGTGGTGTGCGCATAGCCCCAGCTACTCAGGAGGCTGAGGCAGGAGAATCGCTTGAATCTGGGAGGCAGAGGCTGAAGTGACCTGAGATTGTGCCATCACACTGTAGCCTAAGCGACGGAATGAAACTCTGTCTCAAAAAATAAATAAAAATAAAACACATACATAAATCTTTTATTTTCTTAATGCCTCCTTAGTTATAGGTCTTGTAGGCAAGCAGCAATGGAAATTGAAGTAGACACTAATGTAATAATTAAAACAGCCCAACTTCTTTACCCTTCAGTGGATGTTTGCTGAAGTGCAACAGAAAAGATAGGTGCAGGTACACTGTTCTGCACTAAACAGAAAACACACAGCTGTCATATAAGGAGAAGCGACCAACTGACTGTAATCTTAAGATGATTCACATAGTGAAGAGATTTCGTGATGCAAAAATTCAAGTCAGTCATACCCTCAGATAAAATATTAGTTAGAGAGTTTAGCTTGAAAAGGCACTTGACAATTGGAGAATCTCTCAAATGTAAAGCTGATATTAAAAATGTGTTATCACATGTTAGGATCTTAAGTCTTGCAAGTTAATTCTGTAAGATAATAAATTTACTTTTTCTCTTTCTGCTTATATATTCACGTTGTACAGAATGAAAGGAAAAATCCAGAATAATATCCAAAGACTGTATTTTTGCCATGAGTGATTCAGGGAGCTTCAGTTTTTAAAGATGTAGTATCCTATAATGTATTCAGATTAATTGGGACGAAACATCCAGAGAAACCCCTTTGATCCTTGCCTGTGTAAGAACGGTCTTATAAGTGACTGAATGTAATAGAGAGGCATATATTTATTGGGGGTGACCAGCAATATTCCATGATGAAGGACAGAATTGGATAGATGTTGTTTAAGGGCTTTGTAGGACAGAGGTATATCTGGATATACACTAAATTCCAGAGAGATGAAGAAAATTGTGTGAATTTCCAAGAAATGATTGCCTTTTATAAAAAACAAGAGCAGAGTACCACAAATACTGGTAGTTGTTAGTGTCATTCTATATGATTGAATGTATGTTTAATCCCTTTTTCACTTTTAAAAGTCTTTGTTTCTTGCAAAGTCAGATAGTATTAAAGGGCAACTGTTTTTTAAAAGAATATCTTTAATTCACAAATAAAGATTATATATTAAAGGTGTACAGTGTGATGATTTGATACGCATGTACATTGTTCATTGATTACCACAACCAGATTAATTAACACATCCATCACTATGCATGCTGTACCACAGATACCCAGAACTTGTTCATCTTATAACTGAAAGTTCACCCCCTTTGGCCAGCGTCTTCTCATTTCTTCCACTCCCCAGACCCTGATAACCACTCTTCTAGTCTCTGCTTCTGAGTTCAATGTTTTTAGATTCCGCATATAAGTTATATCATACAACATTTGTTTTTCTATGGCTGGCATATTTCACTTAGCATAATGTCCTCCAGGTTCATCCATGTTGTTGCAAATAGCAGGATTTTTTCTTTTATGGCCAAATGAATTCCATTTTGTATGTGTGTATACATCCCACATTTTGTTTAATCATTCATCCCTCACTGGACACTTAGGTTGTTTCCACATCTTAGCTATTGTGAATAATGCTCCAGTGAACATGGGTGTACAGATAAACCTCTCCAAGGTAACTGATTTCATTTCCTTTGGATGTAATTTTTTTAGGAACCTCCACACTATTTTCCATAATGGCTGTCCCAGTTTACATTGCCACCAACAGTGTGTAAGGGGTCATTTTCTTCACATCCTTGTTAACATTTGTTGTATATAGCTATCCTAACAGATATGAGGTGATATGTTATTGTGGTTGTGATATGCATGTCTCTGATGATTAGTGATGTTGAGTATCTTTTCATATACCTGTTGGCCATTTCTATGTCTTCTTTGGAAAACTATATATTCAGGTCCTTTGCCCATTTATTCTTATTTTTTATTTTTGTTTTATTTTTAGAAACAGGGTCTCATTCTGTTGCCTAGGCTGGAGTGTATGGTGCAGTCAGGGCTCACTACAGTCTCAACCTCCTTGGCTCAGGAGATCTTTCCACCTTGGCCACCCAGGTAGCTGGGACTACAGGCAAAGGTGTGCACCACCATGCCCCTCTAATTTTTTGTAGAGATGGGGTTGTGCCATGTTTTGCCATGTTGCCCAGTCTGGTCTTGAACTCCAGAGCTCAAGTTATCCACCCATCTCGGCCTCCCAAAGTGCTGGGATTACAGGCATGAACCACTGCACATGCCCTAGCTAATTTCTTTTTTAAAGACAGGGTCTTGCTGTGTTTGTTGCTCAGGATGGTCTTGAACTCCTGGCCTCAAGTGATCCTCTCATGTTAGCCCCCTGAGTGTCTGGGATTATAGGCGAAGCCATTTTTTAATCTAGTTGTTGTTTTTTGTTTATTTGCTGTTGAGTTGTTTGGGTTTCTTATATATTTCAGATATTAACCCCTTATCAGATTTATGGTTTGCAAATATTTTCTCATTTTGTAGGTTGTCTTTCCATTTTGTTGGTTGCTTTCTTTTTAGTTTGTTGCAGTCCTAACTTACTTATTTTTGCTGCCGTTGCCTATGCTTTTGGTGTCATATCTTAAAAAATCATTGCCAAGACCAATGGCAGGGAGCTTTTTTTCCCCTATATTTTCTTCTAGGAGTTTATGGTTTCAGATGTTACATTTAAGTTTCAGATCCATTTTGAGTTAATTTTTGTATATGGAATGAGACAAGGATTTAATTTTATTCTTTTGTATGTGGATATCTAGTTTTCCCAGTACTATTTATTGAGGAGACTTTTCTTTCCTCATTGTGAGTTCTTGACCCTCTTGTCAAAGATTAATTGACCATATATGTAAGGGTTTATTTCTGCGTTCTCTATTCTGTTCTATTGGTCTTTGTGTGTTTTTATGCCAGTATCATATTGTTTTGATTACCATAGCTTTGTAATACAGTTTGAAATCAGGGACTGTGATGCCTCCAGTTTTGTTCTTTCTTAAGATTACTTTGGCTATTTGGGGTCTTTTGTTGTGGCTCCATACAAGTTTTAGGATTGTTTTTTCTATTTCTGTGAAAAAATGCCATTGGAATTTTGATAGGAATGGCGTTGAATATATAGATTGCTTTGGGTAATATGGATACTTTAACAATATTCTCATTTTAAAGATGATAATTCATTTTGTGAGACCAGCATTACCCTGATACTAAAGCCAGATAAGGATGCTACAAGAAAAGAAAATTACAGGCCAGTATCCCTGATGAACCCAGATGCAAAAATCCCCAATAAAATACTACTAGCAAACCGAATTTAACAGGGCATTACAAGAATCATACATCATAATCAAGTGATTTATCCTTGGTATACAAGAATGTTTTAACATATGCAAATCAGTAAATGTGCTACACCACACTAACAGAATGAAAGATAAAAATCATATGATAATCTCAATAGATACAGAAAAAGCATTTGACAAAATTCAATATCCTTTCGTAGTAAAAACCCTTCAACAAATTAGATATGGAAGGAAAGTACCTCAAAACAATGAAGACCATGTATGACAAGCCCACAGCGAACATCACACACAGCAGTGAAAAGCTGAAAACTTTTCATCTAAGATCGGGAACAAGATGAGGATGCCCACTATTACTACTTCTATTTGACATAGTTCTGGAAGCCCTAGGCAGAACAATTAGGCAAGAGAAAAAAGTAAAAGGCATACAAATCAGAAAGGAAGAAGTTAAACTGTTTGCAGATGACATGATCTTATATATAGAAAACCCTAAAAATTCCACCAAAAAACTGTTAGAACTAATGAGTGAATTCCGTAAATTTGTAGGATACACAATCAACATAAAAAAAAATAGTTGTTTCTGTACACTAACAACAAACTATCCAAAAAAAGATATTAAGAGAAAATCTCATTTGCAATAGCATAAAAAAGATTAAAATACTTAGGATTAAATTAAGCCAAGGAGGTAGAAGACCTATACATTATAAACTATAAAACATTGATGAAAGAAATTGAAGATGCAAATACGTGGAAAGAGCCTGTGTTCTTTTCTTTGTTTTGTTTTTTTAAAGGCCTTTTTAAAGGATTTATTGTTTAAAGGCCTTTCCGTTAGGTAGGGTGATATGTGTAATGTTCACAGATAAAGCAAATAGTCCCCTTTTTTCTGTATTCATTTTAGATCTTCTTTGCTGAAGTAACAGCTTGTTATAAGCATGAGTATGGAAAAGAGATTTCTATTCATATTTAAAGAACATTAGTAATAAAAACATTTCCCTAGCTATGACAAAGAACAGCCTTTGTTTAAGGG
Source organism: Callithrix jacchus (assembly GCF_049354715.1). Classification (NCBI taxonomy): domain Eukaryota; kingdom Metazoa; phylum Chordata; class Mammalia; order Primates; family Cebidae; genus Callithrix; species Callithrix jacchus. The sequence continues at coordinate 25,522,393 of NC_133524.1, forward strand.
TTAGGTATGTCTAAGGAAGTGACTTTTGTTAAGAACTAAGGAATAAAATATAATTCATCTTATCTTGTGTATGGAAAACTGTCCTAACTTGCAGGCTGCTGAGTGCCTAATTTACATTTAAAGCTGAAGTAATGAAGCCTTTATTTTTTGCCAGAAACTCCCATTTCTCTCCCAAGTATATTCTCTATCAGGAAAAAAAGCTCATTATTTTGCATGGTAATGTGTCTTTGCTGATGCAGAAAAGCAACATAATTTAGGATGAAGGATTAATTTAAACTTTCTTATGCACTCTTTTGCAGATAATTAGACTTACTTCTCAGGATCTAAAGGTGGGTTTGCAGAGTACACCAAAAAGAATAGCTTTATCCTGATGAATTGCAAAAGAAGGGTATAGTCCTTTACTCATCAGGAGGAAGAGGTTCCTGAAAACTATGACTGGATGTAGAAATTAAGTCTGAGAACTTTAGACCTCATAGAAACTATAGTTGCAGGAGATTTGAAGTTTAGAGTGTGTCTATGGAAACTCTTAGGAACAAACGGTATTTAGATGCATTTAAATAAATCTTCTCAACGTGATACAAATGACCCTTTATACTCTTTTATTTGGTAATAAGGGATCCATTTTCTTTTTCATTTACTATCCCCTAAGAGAAAATTTGCTTTGTTGCAGGTAAGCATGCTTTTCCCCTCCTCCACTATGGCTAGTTGTTGACGTCCATCTCCCTGGAGCTCCCCACTCACATCCTGCCCCTCCTGCTGACTTAGATGCCATCAGAGCATGGCTTCATTCTGAATATCTTTATTTCTGTTCCAACATTAGCGTTTACCTTCCTTTCCTATTCTCAACCGCAGCTTCATCGTTCTCTAATTATCCCCAACAGGATTGAATCATAGTTTTGTGCAATTTACATATACCGAAACTGAATGAAATTTTTGAAGTTGCCCCAAAAATAGACAGAAGTAAAATTGAGAATATGCAAGTTCAGTTTAATAAGATTAGATATGAGAAATTAGTGTCATATCCTGCAAGTGTATATAAATATGTGCACTCTCGTTTTATGTGTATATACAGCCCCCCACTCATTTATATATATGGATATATATAAAATGTTTAACCTAAGAACTTGGAATTGTTAAGCTGCTCAAGAACTTTCAAAGGTTCTAACACAGTTGCATGTTTCAGCAAAAGCAAGCAATATGCTTGCTATCAGTTGGTGGCATAATCAGTCATTTATTGAGCACTGCTTTGGATTTGTTTATAAATGGGCTTATTATACAGCCATTTGGAATCTGAGTGGTTCCAAAGACAAAAATCTTTTCTGCTACTGCAGCATAAAGGTTTCAGATCATAGGTAGCCATCAACTATGAATTCCGGAAGCCAGACCTGTGTCACCTATCCTCATTCCTTGAAACTTGGGGGTATCCTATATAGGGTAGGAGATGTCACTGACCCTTGCAAACCTGCCCAAATGGTAGTCATCAGACTTTGGAGGAAGCACAAACACGTTAGAACTTTTGTTCTGTGAGTATGCTAAACTGTTAAAGCCTTGACTGTTGTATTTTTTTTTTTTTTTTTTTGAGACAGAATCTTGCCCTGTTGCACAGGCTGGAGTGCAGTGACATGATCTTGGCTCACTGAAACCTCTGCCTCCCGGGTTCAAGTGATTCTTCTGGCTCAGCCTCCCAAGTAGTTGGGATTACAGGTGTGGGCTACCACACCCAGCTAGTTTTTGTATTTTTAGTAAAGATGGGGTTTCTCCATGTTGGCCAGACTCCTCTTGAACTCCTGACCTCATGATCTACCTGTCTCAGCCTCCCAAAGTGCTGGGATTAAAGGTATGAACCACCACGGTAGGCCTCTTGTATTGTTTTTAAATTTATCCCTGGAACTTGGTTTGTGTTTTTATCTTTTGGAAATGATTATGTGCATTGACAGTGTGCCACATGCTTCAGATTTTATAAGAAGTAAGCTGAGATGTTCCGAGTTCCATGTTGCATAGAGTTCTTATCTATGAAAAAATGTCCAAAAAGATGGTTTAGCAAATTTAGGATTTTTCCTCCTAATTTGGTATTCCCTATAGTGGGAGTTTTAAGAGTTTTTCTTGTGATAATCATTACCATAGTTGAGATTTACTGAATGTTTACTTAATAAAGAATAGTTGAATTTTTATACTGGTTTTGGGACTCCTTGGGTGAGATAAGTGAAATAGATTCAAATATTTAGGTACTTTTAGAAAATATCAAAGCGACTGCCATACTTTATTAGAAATCAGGAGAAAGTGTTTTTTATCTTTGGCCTGAATAAGCTGAAGTTCAGAGTAAGACTGTGGTCATTATTCATTACCTCTTTTCTTTCCAACACTAAAACTCTTGGGTTTCTGTGGACAAGGCTGCTTTTTAATGGCATGTTCTCCAAACAGCTGTTAAGCACCCCCCTCCCCAATACCACAGACCACATCTGTTCCCACTGTTGATTAGCTAGAGGGTGGAGACAGAAGAGAGGCTGTAGCATGTGTAATTACCAGTAATTAATTCTTGTTGAGCCTCCTCATTTCCTTCTATTCTAACTCCACCTACTCTTCTTCCTGCCTCTGTTGTAAATTCTGTTTCATGTTGGCTACTTGTGGAAAATAATCTTGATGGTTATACAGCTGTTTTCATAAAATTTTATATTCACCTTACAGTGAAGCTTTTATTTTTCTTCTGGTGGCAGAATCATTTGATAAGCCATACCAAATAAGAAAATGCCAAAGTAACTAAGCATATCTCTTGGGGATAGCTTTCCTGCTTATGTTCTTTTACTGTTGATACTATTTCCAACTGTCAATAAATTATTTTTCAAATATATTCTCTGTTAAAGGAACTATTGCAAGGCATGATTTAGTATGAGCAGAACAAATATAAAAAACAGTCCTGGTCCTCAGTGTTAACGTGCGGTGTAATTAGAGACTTAAATAATATACATGGAAATATAACTGTAAATTGGCATATATTAATAATAACATAATTTCCAAAATTCTCAAAATCATAAGGTGGAGGTAGTCTTCTATTTTTCGTTCTCTTTGGGATAAAATTGGACTAAAGGAAATTTAAATTTGAGCATTGTTAATATGTCATGATAAAAGAGAGATATCAAAGGCCTACTCTTTAAAGAAAGTTCGCAGCAAATCTTCTTATTTACAAGTCTTAAAAGCCTTGATTTTCTGTAATCCCCCCACTTTGGAAGGTTGAGGCGGGTGGATCACCTGAGGTCAGAAGTTCGAGACCAGCCTGGCCAACATGGTGAAATCCCGTCTCTACTAAAAATATAAAAATTAGCCGGGTGTTATGGCAGGCACCTATAATTCCAGCTACTTGGGAGGCTGAGGCAGGAAAATGGCTTTAACCCAGGAGGAGGAGGTTGCAGTGAGCTAGGATTGTGCCATTGCATTCTAGCCTGGATGACAAGAGGTAGACTCCATCTCATAAAAAAAAGGCCTAGATTTTCAAAAGGTGTTGCTTCATGTGAGTCTACTTTCAGGAGGGTGAGGTTTCAAGTAAGACATTTCAAAACTTCTTATCTTTTTTTTTTTAAAATTTATTTGGTCTATCAGTCAGGATCCTGGCAGGAAAGAGTTGACACTGGGATTAATAGGATTTAATAAGGGGATTGTTCACAAAATTGTGGGCAAATATAGTGAAATCACAAGAGAATTGTGTGAACTTTGGTGCTAGTCATAGCAGGGTTGTAATACAAAGAGAGCCTCTTTGTTTTTTTTGTTTTTGTTTTTGTTTTTGAGACAGAGTCTCACTCTGTTGCCCAGGCTGGAGTGTAATGGCACGATCTTGGCTCACTGCAACTTCTGCCTCCTAGGTTCAAGCGATTCTCCTGCCCTAGCCTCCCGAGTAGCTGGGATTATAGGCGCCCACCACCGTGCCCGGCTAATTTTTGTATTTTCAGTAGAGACGGGGTTTCACCATGTTGGCCAGGCTGGTCTCAAACTCCTGACCTCAGGTGATCCGCCCACCTTGACCTCCCAAAGTACTGGGATTACAGACCTGAGCCACCGTGCCTGGCCTTCCCTTTTTAATTCTTCTTAGCATTTCCACCAAACACAAACCAAGAAAAGTGATTTTTCTCTGTGTCAGAACTTCTTGGGAAAACTTCACTGTTCTCTTATTTCATCCATTTTGGGGTTGAGAAGAGCTGTTATTTAAGTTATTATTAGGGTTTCTTGTATTCTTGTATTCCTGTTGTAATATTCTCAAGCTGACATATTTGTGATAGATCACCAAAGCGGTAGGTATTTTATACTGCTACCTAAGCAATAAAAGCAAGTATGTAATGCTGTAGTACCAGAGTTATGGTTTTTCCCCTGCACAATATATTAACTAAGCAGAAAATTTAAAAGAACAAAGACAATAAAAGTAATGTTTGTTAGTGGTAGTTTGAGATATTTCAGGAGAGATGAGATGTGAAGAAAAGCAATGGCCATATTTAGAAAGCTGCCTCAAACCCAAGAGTATCTATTGAAGTAAACTTGATGACAGACTTTTTTCCTCTTCATGAATCATTGTATTCCTATAAAAGCGAAAATTCCTCTTCATCTAAACAAATGGCTTCCACATCTGTTTTCTTAGTTTCTCAAAAGGGTGTCTTTGGCTTGCATTTCTTTAAAAAAAGAGTTTATCTGTTTAAAATGAAATATCATCAAAAGCAGTTTGTACATCAAAATCCAAGTTAGTCTTCAGCTTGTAAGAATTAGTTGAGAATTATCTGGTGGTGATGGTAGTGGTAGAGGGGGAAAAAGAAATCACATTTTGTATTCTGCATAGGTAAGTTCTTCTCCCTAACCATATTCTTTAAATTTTATTGACTTATATTTAATTTTATATGCTCTTTGGTTTGGAGGACTGATTGACTAGGTATCTTGATTGTTCAGAGCAGATTCCAACATTTTAATGCTCTGGGCTCAGAGTTCTGAAAGTAAATATTTTAAAAATTAGTAGCAGGAGAATTAGTTCGTTAGTCCCATTGACTAGGAACTGATCTGTAGTTGGGAGCAAGATTCTTCTCTTGCTCCCATAAGCAGTTTCCTTCTACCATGTAACTAAGAGAAACACACTTATAACTGGTTTGGAAATGTTATGTGTGCTTTTCTGAAGTGCTTTTGAATTCCCAGCCTCCTGTGAGTTTGTATACCCTGTATGGTTTTGGTTTTATCTTTTTTAATCTTTAATCTCTTCTTGGGTGACAGGCTACCATGCCCTTGAGCCCATCCTGCCATTTAAAAATAAAAAGTGAGAAGCAGCTGAAGTGCTGGCTCTTTTGCAGCTGACAGGAATCTGATCTACTGCTTAGATTCTTTATCTGGGTATTGGCATGCCAGTGGTGTGTGGCTCATTCTAGCCATGCCATTTGCAGTCAGAAGGTTTAAAAGGGTGGGAGTAGAGGAAGTTGTCTCCAGGAGAAAGATTTTTTTGGGGGGGGGGATGTAAAGGTCAAGTAGAATGGCAGTAGATCAGCACATGGGGTCCCACTACAGGTCACAGGACTCCTGGCTTCTTACCACCCAGTGGAATTTCTGGGTCATGATAAAGGTGTTTGTCTTTCAGAAAAGGTTGCGCAGGCTCCTCCCACCCCTATCCAACCCACAGCTGTCTGTTCTGTCTGAACAGTGGCTTGCTCTGAGGTTAAAGGTCCATGAAAACTGTGAGACATCTAATGTTATAAAATCTAATTAGTGACAAAAGCAATTAATATAATCACTTATGACTTAGTTTCTTTGGAAGGGTATACTTATCTTTATTGGATAAGTATAAATGGTAACTGCTAGCAGATAGCACCAAACTTAAGAAAGAACTATTCCACCTCCCTCCTCCTCCCCAGTGCAGAAGAGAGGCAGTGAAAAGGGTGATTATGTAGGTATAGGGGGATCTAGAAGGCTCTTGTGACTTAATTGGCATTCAGTCTTCCTGTTGAGCCCATCAACATTGCCTCAAGAAGGGGCGCCATTGCAAAGGTTTTGCTTGCTATTTGTTAAGTCACAGCTTGTAGTTTTGGTTGCACATGACAAAGCAAGGTGCTCTCCTTTTTTGCCCTTGTTCAGAAGCTTAATACAATTATTTGTATTAAGCACTAGCCACCTGTTAGGATCATTCTCATTAAAGGTCACTGTGTGGTGCCTGACTGTCTGACTGTGAGCAGCCTGCCTCAGATTTGCTAGTGGCCCCTGTTTGTGTGACACCTGCCAATAGTAACCAAAAGAATGGAGATCTGATAGCTGAAAGGGAACAGAAGGAACTAGTGGAATGAGGAATCAGGAGAACCGTGGAGCACCTGCCACTCTAGGACCATTACCATGGTTTTTGGTGCTAGCTTGCCTAGTCTCCCTTTTCTCTGGCTACCCCTTCAGTGAGCTGTGCCGAGCATTTTGAGGGATTCTGTTATTGTCTGCATGCTGATATTGCTTTGGTTTATTCATGTTAATATATCGCTTCTCTGTTAAGCATTGAATTTCTTATACCTGAAATTCCTTACATACCCTCTGCTGAACGTCTTAGCTCCTGTCTGCCTCTCGGTGATCTCCATTGAGATGTTCCACAGGCATATTCTATTCAATTCCAAAACTGCCCTTGTGGTTCTGCTCGCCAACCTGTTTCCCTTCCCTGATTCCCTGTCTCAGTGAATGATGACACTGTTTACCCAGTTGTTAAGCCAGGAACATGGATATCATTCTTGACTCCTATCTCTTCCTCATGCCTCAAATCCAGCCCAGTGCCAAGTCCTGTGGATTCCACTTCCTAAATATCTGTGATTCTCTATCTCCAGTGTCACTGCAATTATGCTATTCAGGCCTCATTACATCTCCCTGGACACTGCCCCCCTTAAGTATTCTCCAGATGTTTTATAGCCAGAAAGAACTCTTTAAACTGCCACTCTGCTTATGCCACTGCCCAGTTTAGTCCTTAATGTGACTTACAAGGCCCTTCACATTTGGGCCTCCCTGAACATTCTAGCTTCAACCATACAGTTTATTTTCTTTGCCTTTTTTTAAAAAAAGTGATTTTTAAAAAACTTTCTTAAAAACTTACATTTTTTTTAACTCACAATTCAGCGTTTCCTTGTGTTCTTTGAATCTTCACAAACACTACTCGGCCACTCTCCTTTTCCTATTACTCTCTATACTCACCTTCCTCCTATACCTTATCTGTTTCTATGGACTTTTCTCTAACTCCTACCCCAGGGGCCCCTGTTATGTAGATGTGCATGCATGTAGTATGTGTGTATTTTCCAATTGCCTATTTGGTTCTCTGCTCTACTGGGGGTTATACACTATAAGAGGGAAAGGATAACGTCCAAATCATTCACTGTTTTGTTCCCTACCACCTACACCTAGCACATGAGAAGACTTTAGTAAATACTGTTGGTGTCCGAATGAATGAATGAGTTCCTTCTTGAGGTTCGAAATGGAAAGAGAATATAGTGCTTCCTATAATTCATATCAAATTCTTGAGCCTTGGCCAAATTGGAGAGTGGAAATGTACAGCCTGGGTGCAGTGATTTATACCTGTAATCCCAGCACTTTGGGAAGCCAAGGTGGGAGGATTGCTTGAGTCCAAGAGTTTGAGACCAGCCTACGCAACATAGTGAGACCCTATCTTTGCCAAAAAAGTTAAAAACAAACAAACAAACAAATTAGTCAGGCTTGGTGGGGCACACCTGTAGTCCCAGCTACTTGGGAGGCTGACGTGGGAGGATTGCTTTAGCCTGGGAGTCAAGGCTGCAGTGACTAAATTACTTTTCTCAACTTGATCTCTGTATGGTTCAAAATTTCTCTGGATTTTTCCCAGCAAAAGTATAGAATATAATGGGACAGGAGAACAGGTGATTGGTAAATGGGAATATGTCATTTGACTCTTAAATATATTGTTGATCTTTAAGCAACATGAGTTTGAACTGTGTGAGTCCACCTGTACATGAATGTTCCTCCACCTCTGACACCCCTGAGTCAGCAAGACCAACCCCTCCTCAGCCGCACTCAATATGAAGATGATGAGGATGAAAACCCTTATGATGATCTACTTCCACTTAATGAATAGTAAATATATTTTCTCTTCCTTATGATTTTCTTAGTAACATTTTTTCCTCTGTTGTAAGAAATCAGTTTTTCTAGTTTATTGCCCATCTTCATATTGTAAGAACATTTTTTCTCTAATTTGTTGTTTATATGTATACCATACATATAAACAAGAATTTATTATGTGTATATAATACATATAAATAGGAAATTAACGTTAACCGTTTATGTTATTGGCAAGGTTTCTGGTGAGTGGTAGACTCTTAGTAGTTAAGTTTTAAGGGAGCCAAAAGTTATAGATGGATTTTTGACTGCAAGGGGATTGGTGCCCCTAACCTCTGCATTGTTCCAGGGTCAGCTGTATTTATTCTAGAGGCATGCCTAAACATTTGTCTACAACACATGTTTCTCTGGACAGTTAAACACAATTACATTTCCCTAAAACTAGACCATCTTTCTCAAAGAAGATTTTTTTTTTTTTTAGTGTGGGAACACTGTATTTTAAGCATAGCTAGATCATAGAATCTGTTGAACTTATAGTAAAATGGAGATGGGCAAGGGATGCTTTTTTGTAAAAAAAAAAAAAAATAAAGAGTTGCTTTAAGAGGGCATCTGTGAAGTATGGTCATGATAGAACATAATTTAGTATTTAGCTCTGGTACTGAACAAGGGAATTACCCTCTGAGGTACTGGGCTTGAAACGTTCTCTCTCCTCTCACTTCATTTGAAGAAAAGAGTAATTATGGACACTCCAATGACTATTTTGTCACACACTGATCCTAGAACCAAGCTTTCCAGAAATCAAAATGCTTCTGTCAAAATGGTGACGGCACCACCTTGGTCACTGTCGATCTTCAGGTTCTCCAGACCACCAGCTATGTGCTCTTGTAGGATGGAGCTTCAGACCAGGTGCTTAGTAACGACAAGGGACAACTTGGTAAATTTGTCATTTGTGGAAGCTGGGAGCTCAAAGTTTTCTGGTCAGATTTTCCCATGACCTCAGTTATAAAGAAAATGTTATAGATTCTAGAAAATGCTGATGTCTGTTTTAGCTGTAAGTATTACACTGATTGCAGTGCTTCAGAATTGCCCAACTTCATTATCTGAGCATAGTCAGCCTGAGGCTTTCTTCTCAAATAGACAATTATGATCAATTAAGCACTTTTAGGCCTTATAGAATATTTAATTTTATTAGTCAATTATTTGTGCTTTGAAAGAGTTAATGGTAGCTACCCAAGCCATTATTAGAAATTAGAATGTCCCAAAGTAGAAAGGCTATTTCCTTTGTGTGTGGCACTGCAGTGGAAAATGCCAAGCATAGTTTTTACTGAGTTAAAGGGTGAGGGAGGGCGGGATGGGGGAGAAAGTTACATGTAAATCATTTAGCCATTAACCTAATGGGTGGGTTTATAAATCCTATTACTATAAGCCCTTTTCATTTCCACTGAGGCCTAGTGCATGCTTGATCCCACTAATGTAAAATTCATTCTGTCTAAGTGATTACTGAAGTAAGACACTTTGAGTCAATTTTAATCAGGTTGTGTGAAACTTGCTTGAGCACTGATATTCACTAAAGCATGGACATAGTTTGACCATGTCTTAATTAGCCCCCAGATTAGTTATATGAGGATTCAACCAGGGAGCCAAATCTCTGAGCCTTTTCACATGTACATGTTTCTGGGAGCAAAATAAACTGTAGGTAGGGGGCTTAACACACCCAGCTCAAAAGTGAGGGGCAAGGACCTTTGGGTGGGTGTGTTTCTAGTCTTAATGGACATTGTGAATGTTAAGGAATCTGAAAGTTCTATTCTTATGGTGAATTGGAGCATCCTCAGTGGTACTTAAATCAAAATTTCAAGTTTGATTAAATATGTGGATCTTCTTTCTAGAAAAATGCACATAAGCGCACATTCAGATCTTTTTGACAGTTTCAGGGGATTTTCAGATTTCTTGACCTTAGGTTAATACCTCCTGCTCTAGTTTTAATTTTAGCATCTTGGGGTTTTTTTTTTAAACCGGTGATATAATATTTAAGATTGTATAGACTCATATTGAGTGCTTGTGTCAGTGAGTAGATTTGGTTCAAGTGTCCTTTAAGGCCAGCTCTACAAGCTGTCCACTGTCCTGTGTCAGATATAACCCCAAGAATGACAGCAATACCTGTAAATTCAAGTGAAACACATAGGACGTGAACTTCTAAACTGGAGGTTGGAGTGGAAGAGGAATGGAGAATGAGAATGTTGTGAAAAGAAGGTTTCTTTAAAGGTGAAAACTGAGTTTTTAAATGTCAGCAGGTAAAGTGGGCTTTTAAGAGTCCGCAGGATGAATAGTCATGCTGGGGACAAGAAATTATAAGACAGGTTATAAGGCAGGGAAGAAATTCACTTTTCCTTTCATACATTCAAAGCCATCGTTTGTGGTATTTTAAGTTTTGGGGTCAAAATAATAGCCCTGTCAAGTTGTAGGGCAATAATGGAGAGATATTCATAATTATTGCTAAATTTGTGTTTTTGGGAGGAGAAACCTTTCAGAAATTGTTGTTTATTCAGTGTGTTTTATATTCTTCACACATGAGCTACCAGAAGATCTAGGTTGTAAATTAAGGATTTAAAAGAAAATCAATTTATCTAGAAACTATAGTTGTATGGGAGAGGTACACTTGTAGTCAATTTTATAATTAATGGACCTTTGTCACTGGAATAGAAAGTCTTTTCTCTTGAGTGAATATTTGTTTGTATAACATGCATTGTGTTTGAAGGTGGGATTAAAACTGATTCACTCTTCATTTCTTGCATGGAAAGAGCCAGTATTTAAATGTGTACTGTGTGTGGGTTTAATCGCTGCTTTTTGTAACAAACTTTAGGGTCCTGTTGTGGGGACGCCCTTACTGATCAATAATGACTGCTCTTTTCAAGCAGGACCATTAGGAGTTTTCCTCCTTTTACTAGAAGCTAAGATATAAATATTTATTGTATTACTACTGTGTGCCAGGCATTCTGTTATGTTTAATGCCCATGAGATGATCTCTGCCTATATGCTTCTAGTCTCTTAATCTTACCTTTTGTAATAGAGTGGTGTGTTGTGATATGCACAGAGCACTTTGGGGGATACATAGGACTAGGATACTTGTTAATATCATTGGGTTGGGGAGGCTTGAGAAGGCTTTTCTGATAGTATTAAGTTCTTGTGAAATAAGTAGATGTTAGGTAACAATAACCCCTAACATTTATTGAGCTCTTATGTCCCAGAGACTGTACAAAACAATTCATGTTACATTTAATGCTCACAGTAGCCCTATTATCAGGAAGCTTCAGGTGTTATCTCAATTTTATAGTTGAGGAGTTGGAAGGTTAGAGAGGTTATATTTTTTGCCTGAGGTCATCACACAGCTTATTAGCAGTGCTGTTAGGCTTTGAACCCAGGTAGCCTATATTAGGGATTTCCAGAGAAAAAGAGCCAATAGGAGAGACAGAGAGACAGACAGACAGAGAGACAGACAGACATTTACTGTGAAGGCTGTCAAGTCTGAAATCTGTAGGGCAGGCCGGCAGCCCAGGGAAGAGTTGATGTTTCAGCTACAGTTCAAAAGCAGTCTGCAGCAGAATTCCTTCTCCCTTGAGGGACCTCAATCTTTTTCTTTTAAGGCCATCAACTGATTGGATAGGGCCCACTCATACTGTGGTGGATAATCTGCTTTACTCAAAATCAACTGGTTTAAATGTTAATCTCATTTTTAAAAATACCTTTACATCTAGACTGGTGTTTGACCAAATATCTGGGTACCGTGACTTAGCCAAGTTGACACATAAAATTAGCCATCACACAGCCTAACTTCTCAACTCACATTTTTAACAACTTGGGGAAATAGCATATTTCCAATGTTGGCTCATTAGATTAGAAAGGAAACTAGTTGGGGCCGGGTGCCATGGAAGGCCAAGGAGGGAGGATCACCTGAGGTCCAGAGTACCAGGCCAGCCCCACCAAAATGGTGAAACCCTGTCTCTACTAAAAATACAAAAACTAGCTGGGCGTGGTGGCACCCGCCTGTCATCCCAGCTACTTGGGAGGCTGAGGCAGAAGAATGGCTTTCACTCAGGAGGTGGAGGTTGCAGTGAGCCAAGATTGTGCCGCTGCACTCCCAGCCTGCACGACAGAGCGAGACTTCATCTCAAAAAAAAAAAAAGAAAAAAAATAGAAAATAGAAAAAAAAAAAAAAAAGAAAGGAAACCAGTCCTTTGTTCTGGTCGAAGGTTCCTGGAGGGGCCAATTATCATGTTCGGAGCTGGTTAAGGGTTTGGAGGAGATGGGTGGGATTTAGAATGAAGGTTTATGAGACCAACAATTGACTATGGGCCTGGAGAGAGAGAACACTGTCAGCAGTGTGTATCACTGATTCTCAACCAGGGTCAGTTTTGCTCCTCCTGGGAAGTGTTTGGCAATATCTGGGCATAATTTTTGTTGTCACAACTGGAGAGAAGGAGCACACTCGGGCATATGTGTGTACTCATGCTACTCATGAAATCTAGTGGGTAGGGACTAGGGATGCTGCTAAACATCCTACAATGGACACAGGATAGCTCCTTATAACAAATAATTATTCAGCCTAAAATGTTAAAGTACCAAAGTTGAGAAACCTTGATACATATGTTGATGTGTATACATACTCCCTAAGGGTGGAAAAGAGATCTCAACAGGTGTTGGATATTATTATGTATTTTAAATGTACCCACTCGCTTACATTAAGTACATAAAGATGTATCCAGACAACTTGTGAGAAATTACATGTTTCTAGTTATTTTACAACCACATAGCCCTCAAAAGCAACCTTGAATATGGAAATACATCCTTGCAATGCTAATTATCCTTGTTAGATACATTAATGCTTCCTTTTCCTAATATTGAAGAAGTAAATGTGGTTGAAAGACAAACCAACCAAATATAATGAAAAGACATTTCTACATGTCAAAGCTGGATTCTAGATTTTTAGATCTGTGAGGAATCTCAACCTCTTCATTTTATAAATGAGGATGTTGAGACATAGAAAGGGAAACCAGCTTGGTCCCAAATCACTTAGCTGGTAATTGGCAGTTTAAACAAGTGCTCTGATTTCAGACCCTAGACTTTTTAAAAAAACAAATATTTGTATAACATTTTATCTTTGCACAGCACTTCTTTAGCATATGATTCTTTTTATTCTCACCTAGCTCAGGGAACAAGGTGGTAGTATCACCTCAATTTTAGAGAAAGTAAAACTAAGATTTAAAGGCAGTAGGTAGCCTAGCATCACAAAAGTGTTAAGTAGTGAAGACAGAAAGTACAATGCTTATTAAATCCATAGCCCATGTTTCTTGAGCATTTATAGAGAAGACACAAATCTAGGAATAACAGAATAGGAAAAAGACAATCTAATAGAATAAGGATGAAATAAATGTTCATCAAGTGGGAGAACTGAGTAGCGCTGAGTCTTGCTTGGAAGTTGCTGAAATTTGGAATATGGAACGCTTAGGCAATGGTTGGATTACCAAACATGATATTTATATTAATATTTCTTCTGCCTTTCTCTTCCCTACCCTTCAAAACCATTTATTTTACTGTCTCTTTTATGCTAATATATTTTTAATTTCCAGTTTATTTCTAATTTTATATCATTGGTAATGGAAGAATCCTAAAGCCATTGGGATTTCAGTTGTCATTCTGTTTGTGAGTGGTTTGTTTAGAATTTTGCCTTACTCAACATTTTCTTAACTTGTAGAATTTTCTTTATGTTTAATATCTGCATCATACACCAAAGTGGGTTTCTCGTTAATATGTAATACTATAGTAGACATGTTTTCAGAGTAGGACCTTGAAACTTTTTTTTTAAGCTGTGGAAAGCTGATGTTTTCTCTCTATTGTTTAGTACTAGTAAGTACTGTTTTGGTCTGTAATAGTATCTAAAAACATTTCATAACCCTTGAATGCATTGCAAAACAACAGTATTCTATTTTAACCAAATACAAAGACCCAGGTATTATCCTGAACTTATTAGGAGAACCTACAAATACACATCTCAGTAGTCGTTGGTCTCAGGTTGCTGCTGTTGTTAACGTTGGCACAAAAAAACATTATCTTTCTGCTTAGTAAACAATATTGTGGGTATATTCGTGAAGAAGTTATTTTCTTTAGAAAACAAATTTTGATACACATCTGAATTTGCTTTCTAGTTCTCACTATCATTTTCCAGCCTTCAGAATCTCAGACTGGGGTTAAAATTCCTTTTCGTATTATTTTAATTATTGTTCTCCCCACCTCCACCCCTTTCCTGTTTCCCCCTCCTCTTTTCCCCTAACCGCACTGTTCTGCAAAGCCTGCAATGATTGATATGATGGCAGTGCTGTCATTCTTTTTAACCAAAAAAAAGTCATTTTTGTTCTAGTTATTTTAATAGAGTCCCATTAAAGATGTATTGCTGACTGAAATATCGGCATGAAGGGCTCTCACTGAGCTGAGCCCAGGAATTAAGAAGTCAGGAAATCGGCTGCTGCATTGCAAGAGAGCCTTGTGTGACACCGAGTCTCCTGATTGGGGAGATCATTACTGCTATTATGACTCGACTTGCGTAGGAATTTTAAATTCCATCTGAATGTCAGTAATAACCCTCTTAGCAAATTATCCTGAATAAAATCACGAAGGCATTTTATATAATAGGTGTTGAATTACTGGATAGATTTGCTAATTAAATACTCTTTGTTCTGCTGCAGTTGACATTACAGGGTAAGATCTTGAACAATTATTCTCAACAGCTGTACTTTGTTAAGGGAAAAATTAACCACAAAGTTTATTTTTTTACACTTGAAGTTGGCAGATTTTTGAAATGTGCTTGAAAAAATTCCATCATCCAATTGGTAATGAGTAGATAAATATGCAGGTGTTGCTGTGAAATCAGATAACTGCAGACTGCCTTATTAATGAATTTAGCAAGCCTTTATAGCCCTGTTTTCTAGCCGTTGGCACTTATAAAATGATTTTCTGTCAGAATGGGCAGCTTTAATATTAGACTTGTCACTTCAAAGTAAACTTATGAATGGTCATCTTGTAATCATTGTACCTTGTGTCTAGTAGACCTTTTTAGATACATGTGGCTATTTTTAAAAATGTGTTTCTTTAATGGGGAAAATACCTGTAATGTATAAGTTTTTGATTGTTGGCTTCTAGAACATTGATGTGATTTGAGTTTTTGAGTTTGTTTTTTTTTTTAAGAAGGTAGTGGGACATAATGAAAAGAAAATGAAGCATAAAGTCCTTCTAGATCAAGCTCTGGGGCAAAATCTCAGAGCCTGATTTTTCTCATCTGTCAATTGAGACTTATAACATTGTGTACCCCTTAGGATTATTCACTTAACATTCTATAAATATTTATTAACAGCTCCCATGTATCAGACTCTCTGTTAGATATACTAAGAATTTGGTAGCTCTCTGGGTATCTAACAAGTAAGCCCTCCCCAGTGAGCAGTTTGAATTGAGGGCAGCTTTGGAGTGTTTCTGCTCATTAGCACTTGGATAAGCATTGGACTAGAAAGGGCACTGTGATACCCACCATCTGGAACTGCTTAGTGAAGAAGCATGAGTGCTTAGGGGTCAGATTGGTTGTGGGTTATCTTGTATAGAATGGGCTGAAGAGTCGCCAAACTGTGGTGAGGACCTTGAACCTGAGACAGAACATTATAATTAGCTACTGGTAAGGTCCACTGAAAAGTTGGTGAGGTCCACAGAAATCGGTACAACCTCTGTAGAGAGCTATTGGGTATTATTTACTTTTAAAAATTTGAAACATACAACCTTTGACCCAGTATGTCCACTTGTAATTTTTCGTATTATTGGCAAATTTGCAAATTACACATGTATAGGGATTATTTGTTGAAGTACAGTTCTAATGGTAAAGAGTAGAAATAACCTATATGTTCATTAATAAAACACAAGTTAAATAAATTATGTTCTATTTATTCAATGAAGTACTATGTAGTCATTAAAAAAGAATAAGGCAGCTCTTTATGTGTGGATTTGAAATAACCTCTAGGTTAAGTGCTAGGTGAAAAAAGCAGTTGCAGCTTAATCTATTTACCATTTCTGCAAAAAGGACATCCACCAAAAGGTTTCTGCCACCAAAGAGAAATTGTTTTGGTAGCAGTCCTCAGGTTATGCATGGAAATGGTTGTGAGTTGGTGGCGGGATGGAGTAGGGGGTGGATGATAGATCTGAAAGGTGAAGGTTGCCAGTTCACATTGAAAGTACACTCAGGGATGACATAGTAGGTTTGGCTCATGTTATGTAAGAAGAGTAGACGAAATTGGTTATTGAATATGTGGAGTTGTAGTAAAAGGTTGACAAACTGCTCCTGAGGTTTACTGAGGTAACAGCTATACGTTATGGTGTTGTCTATTGTGATGAGGAAAGCTAAGCCTAGCTAGGTGGAAGAGGCAGAGAGTAAAGAGGACTCTTGATAAGTAGTTCTGTTCTCACTATGATTAATTTGCCTTGGATTGATCTCATTATTGCCCTTTCCCTAATGGAATGGTCAAGTATTCTCCCACAGTGTATTTCCCTGTAATTTAAATGTTAAAAAATGAAGACAAAGTTGGGGAGAGTGAATGTTTTTTATAAGTTAGCTGAATTTTAGTGTCTAGTGGAAAAGTAATTGGGATTACTACAGAACCTATCAGTCCCAAACAGTTTTTTGAGTGCCTGTGATATGTGAAATCTGTAGTTAGGCACAAACGTATGGTCTGACCTCCAGGAGCTTCTAGTCTAGTTTGGGGTGGATAGGTGGGAGCTAATAACATAAAGCATCATTCAAGTACTAGTAGAATAATGCAAACACGGATGAGAGGAGAGAGACAGGTATGGACTGGGCCAGTCAACTCATACAAGAAGGATTGTAAAATTTATTGATAGGAAGAGGACTGGGGAAGGAATTCCAGGTAGGGGGCCCGCTGCATGAGTGTAGGCATGAAAAGATGAGTCTGTACACAGTTAACTGTTGGAAGACTGGGGAGATTTATTCTATCCTCCAGCAAGAGGATCTATATAAAAGAATAACAGGTCAGACAAGTGGAACAGTGGTTTAGGTGCAGTTGCAGAATTTGGTCTTGATCTTGTAGGCATCGGAGAGGCATTGAAAACATTTAAGAGATTGGTAATGATATTCAGGGTGAATTAATGAGACCTAAAGCCAGTAGAGATGTGAGCTGGTTCATTCTCAGTGACAACCGCATTGCCATGGAATCAGGCACTTTCCACCTTGCAGCTGGCCCTGTTCAGCATGTTAGCTTGCACCCTAGGTTTGGCCCTTCCTGGTCACAGTGGTAGTTGCCACTGCACCAAGCAGCCCCTCAGTCTAAAAAGGTAGTTCCCCCCGCCCTCTCAAATCAGGAAGGAAAACCTTTCATAGAAGCATTCTACAGGAATTCTTACTTTTAACTGGCTGGGATTCTGTTCACATGCACATGCCTAACTGATCACTGTTTCCAGAATGGAATTACCATGATTATCTTAGGCCAGTGGTCCTTAACCTAGCTTGCAATGTAAGAAAACTGTTGGGGCCAGGTACTGGTTGCTGTTGTAAAATTTTTAAAAAAGATCCTCAAATGATTCCACTGTATAGTCAGTATTAAAACCACTGGCTTAGCCTAATCAGAATTGAATTCACCATCATCCACCACCCCCAGGGCATGAGAAAGGGCTTTCTCGTCTAAGAACATAATATTAATACAATGAACATCTGAACAAAATTGGGAGATAGTAGTAAAGGGGAGAGGGCAATAAAAAATAGAAAGTAATGGGTAGATATAAGATAAAGACAGGATTTACAAAGCTCTGTAATAGGGAAAATAAGGGAAAAAAATGACACCATGAAGCTTGAGCTTAGTTGACAAGGTGGACTATTGAAGTAGGAAAAAGAAGTATAAATTAAGTAAATCCTTATCTGGTTTATTAGAAAAGTGACCTCAGCTTTAGACTGATGTTTTGAAAGATAAGTGATAGCAGAGAGGCAATAGCATGGAGTGACTAAGGCCCGATACTCTGGAGTCAGAATGCCTGAGTTCATATCCTTGTTTTGTCATTACTAAGACACTACGTTCTCTGTCTTTTGGAATCTAATAAAAGAGGATATTAACAGTAGCTACCTCTTGGAGATCTAGGGGAATGAAATAAGAAAATTCACAAGGTGTTTCTTGCACAGCATCTAGCACATGTATTTTAAACTCTCTCTCTCTCTCTCTCTCTCTCTCTCTCTCTCTCTCTCTCTCTCTCTCTCTCTCGTCCTAATTACGTCATATTACTATTTTTAAGAGGCTGTTGTTTGTTAAATATGTGTTACTTATCTGGCACAAAATAATTTATATCAGTTTTTATTTCTAGCCACGTTGTGACCTGAATATCTTTGATCTATAACTATATGGGCCTGGGGACAGACCCATCTACGGATATTATCCATGTTTGTCTTCATTCAGTGAATGTTTCTTGAGCCCCACCTTTTTACTGGGTACTGTGGTAGCTCCAGGCAATATAGTGAAGATCTGTCTACTCTCTGTCTTCAATGAATTTAGTCTAGAGAAGAATTTTAAATGTGCTTTTTTTTTTAAACTTTTGAAGATCCTGAATACCTTGAGTAAGAATTGCCAGATTTGAAATGCTTTGTTAAGCTTTTTTTAGGCATGCAGTTCTATTTAAGTATTAGTAATGAGAATAGTTTGCTTTTTTGCCATGTTATAGAGATATTTTATTGGGTGTTTATTAAAGATACATGTTTGTATGTATGCATCCATATCTCTGGGCTAAGAATCAGCATAGAGGCACACTTATTTTTAGATTATATTGATGTTACTTTTTTTTTAAGGGCTGTGTTAGAAAACCTTCAAGAGCTTTAGAAATACATGGAAATGGCAAATCATTGAGTGTTACCTATCTCTATGTGCTTCTATTTATGTCTTTATAATTATGTAATGTATTAATCTTGTCTTTTGTTTTATTTAGATTTTGATGCATACAAAAGAGATGGTACAAAAGGTAATGTTGAGCATTTTCATTGTATAAAACTCTTAAATATCGTAACTGGCAATGTTTTTGTATTCAAGGAAAATTGTAACCCAAACAGATTGGAAATTGCTTCTTAGGCTGCCTAGTTTACATTTATAATCCCTCCTAATGGTTTACAGCTTTTTTCTTTTACCAACACTGATATGATCTAGCCCCTGCTTGAAGCCTATATGTGAGTGTTTCAAGCAAATTAGTAACAGTGCTAATTAGAGTTTATTCCCAGGCCTTTATACTGTATGTGCTCTAGAGTTGTTTGTTATGATTGATTTTTTTTGGCACTCTTCATATTCTACTAAATACTGTTTGCAACTGTATTAAGAATTTAATATGGATTTATGCCTCTGAATTTATAGAATCCATTTTATTTCTGCTTCTTGAATTGCCATGACCACTAAGCATGTGGTACAGTGGATAAATATAGACCCCATATTCTAGTCTTTTATTCTCCTTTTTCTCATTATTTAATTTGGCATTTTGTTTCAGTTGAAACTTAACACAATTCACTTTCCACTCTACTCTCTGTTTTAAGAAAATTTGAGAGATATTCTTGATGTCAGGGTGCTTGCCTTTTTGGTTTATAGGGGCTTAATCGTCAATTGTATACCCTGACAGTATGAATAATAATTAACATAAATGTTTGGAGCCTGTAATTTCTGTAGTATGGAAAATCTTTAGTTTCATTGTATGTAATGGTCATTGTGTTTTTGCTGTTAATCTTTATACTTTTTGCTTTTCATTAGATGAATCTTGAAGTTATTTATGGAGATACAGATTCAATTATGATAAACACCAATAGCACCAATCTGGAAGAAGTATTTAAGTTGGGAAACAAGGTGAGATAATTTTATGAATTTTCTGCTGTACCTACTTTTGTGAATTCTGTTTTTAACATGGAACACTGTAAATTCATGAATGTGCATGTATATTCTTCTGAAAATAATAAACTTGGTTTCTCTCAATTCTTCAGTCTCTTTTATTTTTCTTTGTTTCTTTATTATTTTTTTCTGAGATAGGGTTTCACTCTGTTGTCCAGGCTGGAGTGCAGTGGTGCGATCAGGACTCATTATAGCCTTGACCTCCTGGGCTCAAATGATCCTCCTGCCTCAGCCTCCCAAGTAGCTGGGACCACAGGCACTCGCCACCATGCCCAGCTAATTAAAAAAATTTTTTTTGCAGTGATGTGGTCTCACCATGTTGCCCAGGCTGGTTTTGAACTCCTAGGCTCAAGTAATCCTCCTGCCTTGGCCTCCCAAAGTTCTGGGATTATAGGGATGAGCCACCATGCCCAACCCTCTTGTTTTTAATTTCTATTCCAGCTGTTTGTTTTGAGGGTGAAATTCAAAGGTAATTTTTTTCTTTAAATGGTAGGTAACATTTTCCTTTGAAAACAGTCTGTTGCATATGTTTAAGATGTATTCACATTAGTACTTCCTACATTGTGATTCATATGTCTGGTAGGATTCAGATGCATTTTATACGTAAATACCTACATACATCCATATACACTCACAACTGTAATTTTTACAGGAGTACTTAAAATATATTTATTTGAAAAGACAAGGAGGCATTTTAAAATAATCATTTGTAGCTTCTTAGTAGCAATTCACAATAACAATTCACAGTGTTTTAGAAACACTTGCTATGTTAAGATATTGTCCCAATGAACTAAAACAGAGATATCTTAGAAACTAACAACTTTCTATGGAATATGTGGAATTTGAATGGTAATCTTCACTTGAAAGCAAGCCTGGCATATTGTACTCATACTGGGCCTTGAAAAGTTGTATATTTTCCCTCGAGGCGATGGTCTGTAGGGGACTCTATTTATTTGTTCAGCATGTAGTTGTTTGCCTATAGTCAAGGTGTTAACGGAGGTCTTACACATTATTTTTATAATAAAAGTTTTACTTCTTTATTTCTGACCACATATTTACTTGTTGGACTATTCGCTAACTGAATAGTTCAAAGGCAAGTACTGTACATATGTATTAAGTCTTTACGTTCAACAAGGACTGTTCCATAATTTTCATACATTACCTGTGGCTGATCCATGCAGTCCTGTCTTTTAGTTGCATGGGATGATATATTACTGATATATTGATAAAATGATATGATTATTGTCTCTCTTTTTAAAATCTATTTTTGTTCCTGCAGTTTTCAATGTCTTTGCTTTATACCCAATGTAATATCATGTTACACATAAGCCGAGTAAAATTCCAATATTGTATAACTTCATGTTCTGTTTAGATGAACTCTTGGGAATTTTTAACATGTTTATCTTCTCTTTGTTAGATGTTTGAGAAGCTAATACTAATATTTGAAATTTTCACAGGTAAAAAGTGAAGTGAATAAGTTGTATAAACTGCTTGAAATAGACATTGATGGGATTTTCAAGTCTCTGCTTCTGCTGAAAAAAAAAAAATATGCTGCTCTGGTTGTTGAGCCAACGTCGGACGGGAAATATATCACCAAACAGGAGCTCAAAGGATTAGATATAGTTAGAAGAGATTGGTGTGATCTTGCTAAAGACACTGGAAGGTAAGTTGAGCTTTCGGTTTTGCTGTTCTTGTTTGTCTTGTAAAAATTCAGGTGTGAATGATGTAGAGAATGCTTATGAATCTGCCAAGCACAAGAACACAACTTCTTTGTTATTTTTATTATTATCAACCTAAGAATTATTAAGAATTCTTATTTGGAATGGAATTTTATAGGTAGACTAAAACTTAGAAAAAGCCAAATTTGCTTAGTAAGAAATGCTTGCTATAAGGTACATCTCATGAGTTTTTAACTCTTGGTAAGGATAAACCTTCACACTTCAGATCCTTACAGAGTTGGTTTCGTTGATGTTGGTTTGTTTTGCTTTAATGTTGCTATTAGAAAGTGCCTTGTTTTGTGCTCCTGAATCTTCCTAGATCTTCTTTAGGAACATAATTGTTAAGATTTTCTCATTTTATGGCTTAAAATGTTCTGGGATTCAAAGTGGACCATGGAGTGAGACTTTGTTCCCACCCATATGATTTGCATATAAAAGATTCTTACTAATACCAGGTTAATTTAAGGGCTAGCTCTCAAATCCCGTGTGTACCTGAGAATTAGTAAATGTCATGATTGACCTCCTAGCTTTGCACCTGAGACTGAAGAATGTGATAACAAGACCTGCTTTTTAAAGGATCATATTAATGTATAAACACCCATTTAAAAATGAATTTTTAGACTGGGCATGATGGTGGCTCATGCCTGTAATACCAGCACTTTAGGAGGCCGAAGCAGGCAGATCACTTGAGGTCAGGAGTTTGCGACCAGCCTGGCCAACATGGTGAAATGCTGTCTCTACTAAAAATACAAAAATTAGCTGGGTGTGGTGGCATATGCCTGTAATCCCAGCTACTGGGGCAGCTGAGGCAGGAGGATCACTTGAACCTGGGAGGTGGAGGTTGCATTGAGCCAAGATCGCACCGTTCCACTCCAGCCTGGGTGAAGCAGCGAGACTCTGTCTGAAAAAAAAAAATGAATTTTTAGGTGCTTTATGTACCATCTTTCATATACTCCTATTTTGTGACCATGACTAATTCTGAAAGTAGAAGAATGTTTTTCTTTAAAGCTAAATTTCCAAATCAGTTTTAATATTCTGAATATCAGCATTTAAACTTGTTTTCCAATCTTCCTCTTGCTGTCAAGTTGGGAGATTAAGCAGTTATTGCTGCTGCAAAACTACTCTTGATTAGGCAGAGTTGACCATCTGAGTATAGGTCACTGTGAGCCTTTTATGAAATGTAGTTTGAAATGCTTCATTGCCCCCAAATGTACCCAAAGAAAAAAGTACTTTGTATAGACTGTGGATTAGCATGTTCTCTTCAGCTTTTGTGTTTTCTAAGAAAAGATGCATCATAATAGAAGTAAATTTCTCTGCGTTAGAAATGTATTAGTAATTAAAGCTATACAAATGGTTTTGTCAGGGTTCTTTTTCTGACAAATTATAATGCAGCTGTCAAACCCTCGCTCTGCATTTTCTCAGAAATGGATAAAATATTGGCTTTCTTACTCCTTTCCTTTTACTTTTTCCTTTGGGTCTGGTTTTTAAGGAATAGCATAAGGGAAATAACTGAGCAATAAAATGAAGGTGAAGAAAGAAAAGTTTGAAATCTTTGTTTTTTTAAAAAAAATTTATGTAAAGGGCTTTATATTTCTACTCACCTAGCTCATGGTGGTTCGTCTCAGGTGGAGACGATGTCTAGATATCAGAGGTATGTCTTGGTTCTTTGTGGGGAAAGTGAAATATTTGTCTTCTAAAATTTTAACTTATGGGTAAAATATAACTGTGCATTTTGTAATTGCATAAAAATGTAATGGAACACATACTTTTCTTCATCACATTTTATATAAAATATTAGCTGCCACATAAAAATGATCTGTATGTTTAGGGTCAAACTTGACATTACAAGGCTGGCAAACTTTCAGTACAGTTGTTGTTAAAAAGCAAATAGTAACTCCCTTTTCGACATTAACCCTCATATTAGCTCTTAGTGTAGCTCTTGGCTACATGTTAATGTAATGGCATTTCTCTTCCTTTCTTATTCTTTACTAGTAAAATATGACATTAAAAAATCAACTGCTGTCTTTTTTTTTTTTTCAGCTTTGTGATTGGCCAGATTCTTTCTGATCAAAGCCGCGACATTATAGTAGAAAACATTCAGAAGAGGCTAATAGAAATTGGAGAGAATGTGCTAAATGGCAGTGTCCCAGTGAGCCAGTTTGAAATTAACAAGGTAAATGTGGCATTTATTGTTGAGCCCAGCTGCTGTCGTGTGTTTTTCTCCTCCTTCAGATAGTTGAAGAACCACCTCATCCTTGCAATTGAAATAAATTCTAGCTGGTGATGAAAGCTGCTTAACAACTATCTCACAGATTGAGCACTAGCATACCTCTTCCAGCCACAGGTACAGCCATGTCTGCCAGAGACCTTCTGTCTCTAGTCCTTACTTTAATTCTTGGAAGACTCGTTTCCAGAGGCCCTATGGAGTGATATAGTTTACTTATTGGGGACTGGAGAAAACTACCTTCTTCAGTCCCTTAAGTAATAGTTGTTTGGGGTGTAGGCCTGTAGGCTTATTGTGTGCATGTGTGCATTCATGTATTTGTTTAACTTCGCAGATGGTGATCCTTAGAGGTGCTATAATCGGAAGGCTTTTGGGGACAAAAGTTATTTAGAAACAGTCTTAGTTGTTGAAAATAGGGAAGTGTATTTTTCTTACCTAATTTGAAAAACAGAATCTTGGTTTCCAAAGTGCTGTGTAATAAACAAAATGTTAGGTTAGTTTTTTTTCCTGTTTAAAAGGAGTACCTTTATATATTCAGAAGCTAATTTTGCAAATACCACACTACCCATTTTGTGGTAGATTTCGTTGTCAAAGTGCATACAAAGATTAATGAAAAAGAATCTGATGCTGACACTAAATGGAAGTTTTAGAATGAAGACTCATTCATAATACTCTGCGCTGACGCAATGCCTGTCATTTTTGCACATTTCTGTTCTCTTGAAAACATTTTTATATTGCAGCAATTACAATAAGTTATTTAGAAATATATTTTCATTTAACATCTCCTACATTTTTAGATTACCTTAAAAATCATCAAATTAGTGTATGAATCTTCTGTTTCATGGATACCTCTTTATTTAAATTTGTTGATTATTAAATATTTTCTATTATACATTACTATTGAACATCTTTATTTATTTATCTTTTTGCATTTGGATGAATTATTTTACTTTAGATTCCTTGAAGGAAAATGTTTGAGTCCAGAGATGTGAATATCTGTATAGCTTTTTCAAAATTGCTTTGCGAAAGGATGATACCAATTGATAATAGCAAAATATTCTACTTTCACCACAGTTTTACATGTAGTGGTGATGATATTGAAATAAAACTTTGCTACCATCATGAATATGAAACTGTATTTCACGATTGCATTGAATTTTCATTTCTTTGATTCCTAGAAATGTTTTCTTACAATTTATGTTTATTCTTAGGTAAGTTGTTTCCTGTACCTTGACTATGACATCCTTAATATCACAAAAGAAGACATTGGTTTGTACATTAGAAGGGGACAGTGTTTCTTGCCACTGGCTCTCCACTTTAAGTGATGAAGTTTACACATATTGACATATAATTACTGTGTCATCTGGAAAGTAGTTTTCTTTTAAAGATTTTGTTTTCTTTCTCAAAAATTTATATGAGTAAGAGTTATGACTTAAGTCTTCTTTTGGCCAGTTTTTACATCAGTTCTGCATATTGTATCCTCGATCCTCTCTACCTTTCTAGAAACTTGGGTTTCTATCACAAGGGCTTCCAGCGACGAGTTTGGGAGTCTCAGTCCCAGCATGACTATGTAATTGGCAAAGTAACACTGAGCACATTTCTTTTAGGATAGTGGATCCACACTATGATCCCCTCATATGAATGATGACACAGTATTACTAGTGTGCAAAAAGAAAGTTAGTCACAGATATACTGACAGTGTCTGGGTTCTGATGAATAGTCTGCATTCTTTCAAGTTTTTATTATTGAAATTTCTGGAGTTATGTAAAAGTAGAGAGCATGGTATCATGAATCCCTATGTATCCATCACTCAGCTTCAGTAATTATCAACTTATAGTGACATGTTATTATTACCAATAGCAATAGTAATTAATACTTAGTGTCTAGTATGATAGAGGCTGTGAATAGATGTTTCTGTGGCAGAACTGAAAATGTGACTTACTGCCTTTATATTCTCCATGTCACTTAGCATAGCTGGTGGCAAATAGTAGTTGTTCATTAAGCATTGAAAGAATTCATTTGCTTGTTTAATCATCCATTCAGCAAACATGGAGTACCTCTTATGTACACAATGCTGATTCTGGAATATAAAGTTGAATAAGGAATGTATCATCCATATTTTCAAGATGCTAGTGGTCTATTAAAAGTATTTACTCTTGACCGGGTACAGTGGCTCACAACTGTAATCCCAGCACTTGGAGAGGCCAAGGTGGGCAGATCATGAGGTTAGGAGTTTGAGACTAGCCTGACCAACATAGTGAAACCCTGTCTCTACTAAAAAAATACAAAAATTAGCTGGCCATGGTGGTGTGTGCCTGTAATCCCAGCTACTCAGGAGGCTGAGGCAGGAGAATCACTTGAACCCGGGAGGTGGAGGTTGCAGTGAGCCGAGATCGCGGCACTATACTCCAGCCTGGGTGACAGAGTGAGACTCCATCTCAAAAAAAAAGTATTTATGGTCTGTTGAGAAACATTAAGTTTACCCTGCCCCCATGGCTCCTTTGTGGAGGATACCTTTTAGTTTGTAATTGGTGGTAGGCTAATATACTTGGTATATTCTTGGCACCTACTTGGTATATTCTTGAGTTACATGTATATGTAGAACACCTGTGTATTAATAAGAATTACCTGTCAAAGAGCAAATAAATATGTGGATAAGAATCTGCTTGGAGCCTTCAGCTTGGAAATACTGTCAGCCTCTCAGCTCTCAGGCTCTTGGTTCCCCAATAGATCCACTCTGTTGTTCTATCTGGATATCTGCCTCTCAATACCTTCAGCCCACCTGGGTGGGGGTCTCCTGACCGAGCTGGTTGTCGGTAACTGTTCTGTATTCTTTCTTTTATTTAGTAGAGAAGAATTTCTGCAGTGTGATATAAGTACAGTAAATTCTGATGAAAGGGCTATCTTTATTATACTTATAGCTCTGTATCTATTTACAGTAAGCTATTCATGTGTTAAAGGTGATATATCCTGATAATCTTTAACATTTGTCTAAATACTTGCACTATTTAAAACTTGTGAGCAGTTCAGTTTCGACATTTTACTGCTTCCAAAAGAGAGTGGACTGGCAGAGTCTATGTATGTGACTGGTTATGCATGGTCTCATGATGAGATTTTTTTTTTTTTTTTTTTTGGTGATGCTGGTAGGACTTGAAAATGACAGGTTAGATTAGGGTGGAGACATGCATGAAGTGATGGGATTTACCTTTAGAGATTTTAGCCCTTGTTGCCAAAAGCAACGGAAAAACAGCATGTGTGATTTTGCTGAACTACTGCAATCTTAGCTTAAATATATTTCACAAAGTAACACAAAATACTTCACAGCTGATTTTTATAGCTCTGGCTAACTTGAGCCTAAACCACCAGGAAGCGTTTTTTTTTTTTTAAATGAAGCCTTCTAAAACTAGCTTGTAAAGTCCCCAAATAGCCTCCATCTAATAATTGGAAAGTATGTCAGCTGAAATTTAGAATTTTTTAACATTGCGCTGAAGAATAATCCATTGAAGAAGATAACAGATTCCTTAAGTGCCATTAAATCAGTTAAGATTTCTATACTGTATTGCTTGTCCAGGTCAATCAGAACTTCACATATTCCAAGTTTGAGGAGATTCAAATACTTGGAGAGTTTCTTAGGTACTTTCCTACAATGAGTATAGAATTTAGTAAGTTTATGTAACTTGGGCATGTGCAGCCATGTTTGAGGATCTGCTTTATTCTTCTATGTCAGTTCTCAGATTTCTTGGTCTTAGGGCACCTTTATGTTCTTAAAATAATTGAAGACCCCGGCCAGGCATGGTGGCTCGCGCCTGTAATCCAAGCACTTTGGAGGCCAAGACGGGCGGATCACCTGAGGTCGGGAGTTCAAGACCAGCCTGACCAATGTGGTGAAACCCCGTCTTAAAAAAAAAATAATAATAATAATCGAAGACCCCAAGAGCTCTTGTTGATGTAGCTTATCCTGATATTTAGTATGTTTGAAATTTAAAAGCATTTGTTAATTTATTTAAAAATAGCATTAAGCTCTTTATAGAATTATAAAAAAATAGCATTTCTTTCTATGAAAAATAACTATATATTTTAAAACAAAGAAAAATTTAGCATGAGGAGTGGTATCATTTTACAGTTTTGCACATCTCTTTAATGTCTAGCTCAGTAGAAGACATCTGGGTTTTCATTTCTGCTTCTGCATACTTATTGTGATAAGTGGTTTTGGATGAAGTATAGGAAGAAATTCAGTTTAACCCAAACATGTAGTTAGAAAAAGGAGAAGTAGTTTAGTAATTTTTTTCTCATAGTTGTAAGTATTCTTCTTTGATCCTACACCAGAACTCTGTAGATGATATTTTCTTAAAGTTTGTTTGTAATGTGGAATCTGAAACTGTATCAATGAACTTTTTGTGCTTATATTAAAATCTATTGATCTATGTTGTACTTTGAAAGAATATTTAACCCATTTGTGGCATGAATTGACCATTTGTTAAATGTTGCTTCCCTGAATAATACAGATCCTCCAAAATAGACACATTTGATGTACACTATCAAAAATTATATTTAAAAATATTCCTACTAATATTGGAAAAATCTTTAAGCATTGGGAAGCTGTCAGGCTCACAGAAGTAGAAACAAGTTTCCTAAAATTCTAATTTGCACTTGAAAGCTTGAATTTTATCTTTGACAGGTTTTTTTGCCTTGAAGTGGCAGGCTCACTTCTTTTTTGAGAAATTTTCTGCCAGATACCCAAGTAAGAATAACAGTAGTTTGCCCATAATTCTTCCAAGTAAAAATTATATTCTGTGAAAAAGACAGCTAGTTTAGCTTGCAACTCAAACAGTTGCACAAATGCTTTTCCTTAAGCAATCTTTGTTTTTCAGATATGCCTCATGTGTACTTTCTGTTTTATCACACAAAATAGTAGACTTTTCTTTTTTATTTTACTTTAAGTTCTGGGATACATGCGTTGAATGTGCAGGTTAGTTACATAGGTAAACATGTGCTGTGGTGGTTTGCTGCACCTATCAATCCATATCTAGGTTTTAAGCCCAGTATACATTAGGTGTTTGTCCTAATGCTCTTCCTCGCCTTTCCTTCCACCCCCCAGCAGGCCCCAGTGTGTGATATTTTCCTCCCTGTGTCCATGTATTCTCATTGTCAACTCCCACTTATGAGTGGAACATGTGGTGTTTGGTTTTCTGTTCCTGTGTTAGTTTGCTGAGGATGTCCAGCTTCATCCATGTCCCTTCAAAAGACATGAACTCACTCCTTTTTATGGCTGCTTAGTATTCCATGGTGTATATGTGCTACATTTTCTTTATCCAATCTGTTATTGATGGGCATTTGGTTTGGTTCCGAGTCTTTGCTATTGAGAGCTTTAAAAATTATTCTTACTACTTTGTCAAGGACATTCTTAAGTGAAAGTATGTTTTTAACTATGCATGGTGTTGAAGAATACAGTGACTCTTAGTACTGTTTGGTGTTACCGTCCTGATTCATGTTTAGAAGGCACCAGCAATTTTGCCCACCATTGCTCCTGTGTCATCAGTACAGATAGTATCGTTATGAAAATAGTTTTGATTTTAGGACTCCATGGAAGGATATCAGGAACCCCAGGCCTCTGTAGTCCACACTTTGAGAACAGGTGAGCTCATCAAGCAGTACCTTGATCCCCTTTCTTTCTCTGTCTTTTGAAACCCACCCCTTCCAGGGTTAGGTATCCCCCTCCTTTTCTTTATGCATATTGAGTTCCATTCTAATAGAATGCATTTTTTTCTCACCCTTTGCCTTTTTGTTTGTTTCTCTGCCTAGAATATTCTTGTCCCTGTTACCTTTTCTTAAAATCTTATTTTTCCTTCTAGTGCCAGCTTAAGATTTTTTTCTTCCATGATTTCTGCTCTCAGGTGGAAATCATTCTACCTTTCTAAGTTCTCTTCACACTTCATTCACATCTCCTTTATGGCACATATAGCTTATTTTAGAGGGTTTTTTTTTTTTTGGAGGGGAGGTGGAGGGTAGAGTCTTCCACTAAAAGCAGATGACTGTGTCTTGTTCATCCTGTGGTACTTTATAAGACTTGAACAGATTATTCTGTGAATTATTACAGATGGAGTGAAATAATTTATTCAGCAAATATTTGGCTGCTACTGTACATCAAGCATCATTAGAAACACTGTGCATATAGTTGTGAGCAAGGCTGACATTGTTCCTGTTCTCGTGGTAGTTACTTTCTGTTACAAACGCATTCTACCTTTGTAGATGTTAATTGACAGCATGAGTAAGTTCAGTGATTTCTAGTGCCTTTGGGATTTATTTAGAGGAGCCTTTGAGAAACAATCATTAAGTCAGAGTAGCCATTATTCATCAGTCCCAACTAATCAGTTAACTCAGTGAGAGAATTGCAAACATTAAGGCTGCATATAACAGTGAATTTATAGTTTTAACTTTCTATATCCAAGTATCATGTGACATGGCCCATTAACTTACATTTCTTTTTTATTGGGGTTACATCTGGTTATGTTAGTTTTTGAACAAAGGAGAGAGGAGCCTTGAAGATGGGATGTTTAAAGATTCTGTAGCAGTATTTTCTACATACAGCTCTGTCATTTTTTGTATTTATGTGACTAATATGATTCTAGCAAAGATGTTTTTAGTGTATATCTGTGTGAGAAGGGTTTTATTTTAAGGCTTTGGACATTTTTGTTCCCTCTTTTAGGCATTGACAAAGGATCCCCAGGATTACCCTGATAAAAAAAGCCTACCTCATGTACATGTTGCCCTCTGGATAAATTCTCAAGGAGGCAGAAAGGTGAAAGCTGGAGATACTGTGTCATATGTCATCTGTCAGGTAAACTATTGACATTCATAAGACTCTGATGCCTCTTAAGAACTGGAAGTAAAATCCAGATTGCCAATGTCTTATTTAGAATTCTTCCCAATAATTAACTGTGAAGTCTGGTTAGTTTTATAGCATTTAAAAAACATTAGTTAGAGGTGTAGCATATATCATTAGGACTTTCATAAAACATTTATGACACGTTTATAACAGTAGCTACTCTTTTAACCCTAAATTAACTTTAATGCAAATGTAAGTTTCATCACATGTTCAGCAGTAGTCCTCCTTTATCATTCCTTTTGCAGCAGTTCCCATTATAAATATCAGTGGAGTAATAAAAGAATAAATATCATTTTCCTAGCAAATGTTCAAATAATTATGTTAAAAAATTTGGAGTACATGATTATATGGAGAAGTTGAGAGATTCTATAAACATACCCTATGAGGAAAATACACAGTTCAACAAGTTTTGGTGTATTTTTTTTCCCTTCCTTCGAGTGCAGAGGGCCCACCTCCTTACCCTTCTCCCTGTTTCACAAGGCACCTCTAGGCCTTCTGGAATACAGTTTTAAACCACTACCGGTTCTTTTGATAATAGCATGCCTACAATGGGTGAGGAGAGAGAGTAAGAGAGAAGAGCAGTTTTTTGACTTTCGAAGCCCTTAACTCCAATTTTAGCAAAGGAGAGGTCTCATCCCTTCTCTCTGTAAAAATAACTCAGGTTCATAGCATTTATCCAAATTCTTTCAAATTACTGTGGTATAGGCTACTTAACACAAGGTATAATTTATCAGAATAAGACTGTTTTTTAAAAAAATTAAGAATTTTATCCTAATTGTTATTGCATTATGTTGTTAGAGCAAAAAATTTTTTTACATAAATCTAAAAATTAGTTGCAATATGATTGATATTTGTCAAACCACAATCAGTATGTTTTTAAATCAGAGTCTTTTGAAAATTTGAAAGTAGTCTGCTGATATCTGCTATATGCTTCGGATGATGTACATAACAAATGATTTGAGTACATGGACAGGAATCAGCACTTGACTCTGTCTCCCCCCTAGGGTTACCCTTGATTAAGAACTGTTACAGAAAGCCAATTCCTGCAGGAAAATATTTCCATAAATGTCTGACTTGCTCAAGCCCTTAATGTGCTTTGCATATTGCCTCTGACAAGTCTTATCTCAAAAAAACAATTTTCATATTATGCAAATAGAGATTTTGGTAAATAGGCTAGGTTTTTTTTTTTTACTTAACGTCTTCACATACATGGAAAAGCTCTTAGATTGGTAATGACAAGAACAGATGGCAGCATACAAGTTTGAAAAATTATATAGGTTCAGTGAAATAGCATCTAATAATGAAATCAAGCCACAATTATGTTTTGGCTAAACCTGCAATGAAGATTTACGGTAATTTATAAAATAGGATGATCATTGTATTGAAAAGTCAGTTTTGTGTTCCTTGATATCTGAATGTTAGGTCTTATGGTTTCTTTTTCTCAGGTCTTACTAATATACACAGGCTCAAAATGCGATTGCTAATGTATCACAGTACATCCAATTTTATGCTTTTAGCATTTTTCATCCATTGGTTTGGGTCTTATTTGCTTTTTAAAAGTATGATTCATTCTTGTTTTTATTAACTTATTCTTCTTAACATATCCCAAGAAAACCTATAGGACTTTATTTGCCTCTGTACCCTACCCATGGGACATGCCCCCTTTCAACCTGTTTGCCTCTGTACCTTTATTTGCCTCTGTACCCTACCCATGGGACATGCCTTCTTTCAACCTGTTTGCTAGCCAAATCTGCCTACCTTTTTTGCTTTTAAGCACTCAGATTATTCTGTGTTTCATAACACAACCATAGTTTTAGAATATGCTTTTGAAAATGAATCATGACACTTTTTTTTTTTTTTTGAGATGGAGTCTCGCTCTGTTGCCCAGGTTGGAGTGCAGTGGTGCCATCTCAGCTCACTTCAACCTCCACTTCCTGGGTTCAAGTGATTCTCCTGCCTCAGCCTCCCAAGTAGCTGGGATTACAAGCACGCGCCACCATACCTGGCTAATATTTTTGTATTTTTAGTAGAAATGGGGTTTCACCATGTTGACCAGTCTGGTCTCAAACTCCTGACCTCAGGTGATCCTCCTGCCTCGGTCTCCCAAAGTGCTGGGGCTGGGATTACAGGCGTGAGCCACTGTACCCGGCCCATTATGACACAGTTTTAAGAGGACTGTTTGCTGCTTTAAGCAAGGGTGTCCTCCAAGAATAGCCTATATCCTAAATAGGTTTTGTTTTGTTTAAAATTTACATTTAGGAAATAGTACCCTATTCAGATTACAAATTCAGATGAGTTCAGAGAGTCATGTTTTTGGTATCTAATTTATATTGTAGGTTGTTATTGTGTTAAACCTATGTGAATTATTTGCTCAGATCTTAAATCAACTTCCATTTGTTGGCTAAGTTTTAAATCCTTAACTCTTTAACTTTCATTAGACTTAATTTTCATAAGACAAGACTTTAACATAATTGTTTTAAGGGGCCCACTTGTCTCTAGTTTAAAATATTTTCCCATTAGTTTCTTACTAATGATGACTACCTAGTTTTGTATGAATCGACTGCACCTGGTTTTCTCTCTGACTTATGCACTTTGTAAAGTTCACAAATTACTACATGGGCACTTGAAGAAGACCAGCATTGTTTCTTAATCTGTTCTTAAAAGTGTATGCCAAGTATTCTTGTATATACCATGGGGCCTGCTCAGGTTTTAGAATGAAGTCTTTGAAGGTTATTATTTTTTAATTTTGAGACAGGGTCTTGCTCTGTCACTCAGGCCAGAGTGCGGTGGTATGACCACAGGTCAATGCAGCTTCTATATTCTGGGCTTAAGCAATTCTCCCGCCCTAGCCTCCTGAGTAGCTAGGACCACAGATGCACACCTCCATTCCCAGCTAACTTATTTTTTTTTTTTAAGAGATGGGGCAGGGGGGTCTCAGTATGTTGCCCAAGCTAGTCTTGAACTCCTGGGTTCAAGTGATCCTTCTTCCTCAGCCTCTCCAAGTACTGGGATTACAGATATGAGCCACAGTGTCCAGCGGAAGGCTGTATCTTAGATCATAGTCTGATTGTTTTTCCAATATACAATAGCAAAACCTGTCATCTAACCAAGTCTTTTGAATTTAGCCATGTTCAAGCTTAAATTTTTAAAATACTGTTAAGAAATATGTTTGTGCCACTTTTTCTTAAAACTTGTCTTTTGTGTGAATATTTAAAATAAAAACATTTTAAACTGAAAGTATGCTCAGAAATTTTCAGCTGATTTTTTGAAAACCATGTCCTACTATGAGAACTTCTAATTGTATATTCGAAAGTAACTCAAGTGCCTTTAAAAAAATATTTTACATCTACAAATTCAATTTTAATTCACCATTAAAAGTTATTAAACTCAACATTGCGGTAATCTTAAGGGTAGATCAATTTTTTTATAATTCTGTAAATTGGTCAGATTTTATTAAGGCAGTCTAAATACAATTGAGTTGTGTGAAAAGACACTGCCCAAGGATTTTTTTCTCATGGTTTTTATCAGTTGTCACCTTATTATCATTGTAACAATTCAGGCTTCCAAAAGAGCAACAATTAAACTTGATTAATTATGCCTTATTCCTTTTACTATGTTGTAAATTCCTGACAAATAATAAGAAGCAAGTCTTTTAATCTGAGTTTGTTGCTTTCTTAGGTATTTCATTTTGTCTTAGAACAGATAGAATCTAGTTGTTAAACAGGCACAGGTTGTTTCCATTAGGAGACAAGCCAGAAAAAGAGCCCCTGGCACTGGACTCTGGTAAAGACAGTGGTGTGTGGAAGGTTGCCTCTGCCTTAGGCTGGGTGCTGAGATGGAAAGGGACTGATTATAGCAGGAATGAAAGAATGGGATTCACATTATAATCAGTTCTGCTGAGCAGCTGAGCACTGTGAATAGTTATAATTTACTAGTTTGAATATTAAATTCTGTTTCAGATGAGCGGAAGAGTGAGTGAGTTGTTGGATGTTGATCCAGTAGAGATAACTTTTTGGTTCACAGATGATAGTGACATCATTCACAAGGCTGGATATGGGCCAATTATATATAATTTCACAGCTTTTATTTTTATAGCATAAAAGAGAGAACCCTTGAAAAGAGGCTTTCTGACCCTCCTTTTCTTTAGGAGGAATCGGGTAAATGGTACAAAATGACATGCCCTTCATTCCAGTGGCCAGATATTTGGCTTTTAGAGCCCAACCACTCTACCAGGACACTACATTATTTTTACTTCTTTTTATTATATCTTGCATATAAATTACTACTCTATAGATTTCATTTCCCCACATTTTTCCCCTCTTTTCTTTGCTTCTCAGTGATACATGGCTCTCATAGAACACATTACTCCCAGATCTTTGAGATACTTTGACTAGAATTCTTGCCTGAAGGGATCACATTAAATTAACCACCTCCTGGGTTCAAGCGATTCTCCTGCCTCAGCCTCCTGAGTAGCTGGGACTACAGGTGCCCGCCACCATGCCTGGCTAATTTTTGTATTTTTAATAGAGACAGTGTTTCACCATGTTGGCCAGGCTGGTCTTGAACTCCTGATCTCAGGTGATCCACCTGCCTCAGCCTCCCAAAGTGCTGAGATTACAGGCGTGAGCCACCATGCCCGGCCCACATATTTTTAAATGATCACTCCTTAAAAAGCCTTTCTGACTACACTAATTGTTACCAAGTTTTCTCAGTGTGTGGTGATACGGCAGGTGAAATTTTTTAATGTAGTAATCACTATCTTGTTGGTTTCAAATTTTGGCAAAAAATAGAACACAACATATGCTGGATATATATTCTTGGACACTGGATGAGATCTCAAGATTGAGATGTTGTTCTTGATTTTCCTACTCAAAATATTCAGTAATAGGTCAAAAAGACATCTTTATGTTTAGAAGTAAATACATAAAATTTAAATTGTTGCCTCTCTGTTTGACCAAGCAAGTGTCTGTGATTAAGTTGCTTACAACTTTACCTGAGTCTTCTTTTTACCTGTGTCTTTTTATCGTATCTTCTTTTAGGATGGATCAAACCTCACTGCAAGTCAGAGGGCCTATGCGCCTGAGCAGCTGCAGAAACAGGATAATCTAACTATTGACACCCAGTACTACCTGGCCCAGCAGATCCACCCAGTTGTGGCTCGGATCTGTGAACCAATAGATGGAATTGATGCTGTCCTCATTGCAGCGTGGTTAGGTAAGTGTTCCAAGCTCACATAGAGCCTCACGTGGTAACAGTGGCACATACAGTCTTCCTTTTCTCTTGGGATCTCCGTTGATGGGCATGGTATTGTGTCTGACAATTCTTTGTTTCTAGTTTGGGACATATTTTCGTGGTTGTTTGGTACTGACTCCACTCATAGACTATGAGCTCCACATACTTGGGACTGTAAACACATGCCTGCTCCATAGTTGGCACTTACTGAATACTGAGGGAAGAGAGGGAAGGCAAGAGAATGGGTGAAGTGAAGATTTCAGGTGCCTTTACAGTCATTGAGTTTATGTTGTTATAGGTTTAATTAGTATATCTCCATTAATAAGGAGATTGATGGTATCTTGTTTATTGATTCATCTCATCTCTGTTGCTGAAGGTATTTTTATGTCAAGTGAGAAAACATGGCTTTTTAACAAAAAATTTTAATAATTTTTCATGTTCAATTCATTGTGAGTATCCTACTCTCAAAGTTCTTCTAAAACTGGACCCACTATTATCCTCTAGGAATTGGCTAATTTCTAAGTTCTCATCATCACAGGAGGTGCCAGACAACCCTGAGACCTCAGTATTTCTTTGACTTTTTGCTGTGTCACCAGACTGTCTCCATTGCTATGACATCATTACTATTGTCATCTTTTGTTTAGAAATATATGTCATAAGCAGCCCTGATTTCATTTTTAGATAACCAATACATAAAAGTTACATTGCTTTTAAGGTCTTTCCTGGCTGGGTACGGTGGCTCACGCCTATAATCCCAGTGCTTTGGGAGGCCAAGGCAGGTAGATCACGAGGTCAAGAGATCAAGACCAAACTGGTCAACATGGTGAAACCCCATCTCTACTAAAAATATAAAAATTAGCTGGGCATGGTGGTGCATACCTGTAGTCCCAGCTACTCGGGAGGCTGAGGCAGGAGAATTGCTTGAATCTGGGAAGCAGAGGTTGCGGTGAGCTGAGATCGTGCCATTGCATTCCAGCCTGGGTAACGAGCGAAACTGTGTCTCCAAAAAAAAAAAAAGGGTCTTTCCTCTCTCTCCTGTGGTAAGCAAAGATGAGTGTTTTCAGAGTACTGCCTAATGTCCTGAGATGGCTCTTCACTGTTGGTAAGTCAAGCTTAGGAGCCACTGGCATCTCACAGACTCTAATTTTGGCAATTACAGACTAACTTTCCAGCTCCCACCTACGTATCCAGTCTTATTCAGTCCATGTATGCAGTGTTTTCCAAATATGGCACTGCCCATTCTGTTCCCACTTTATGGAAAATTCTCCCCTTCTTTTTACTAAAACACCTGGCTTTAGCCATGGGCTTTTGCAGCATAGTGACCTGGGTTTCAATGCTGGTTCTGCTATTGACAAGCTGCTGAACCTTGGTCTACACCTTAGCTCCTTGAGTCATAGAGTTACCTTGAGGGAGAAATAAGATGATGTGTGTGAGATGTTACACTCAAGGCCTGGGGCAAAAGCAATGCTCTGTGAGTGGTAGACACCTCCCACCTTTCTTTTGGGCTTCAGTGGAAATATGTTCCTACTCCTTCAGTCTGTAGGATTTGCTATACTTAGTGCTCAACTGCGTTTGTAGAACGAGATTGGGTTTTCCATGGATGAATTATCAAGTCACGTATTTTCCGTCCTGCCAGTGTTGAGTATGTTTCAGAGTTCCTCGCTGCTACACCCATCGTCACTACCCGATCAGTGTTTACTCTGGAAGTGGAAGCTCATTTTTAACATTTGCCTAAGCAAATATTATTAGGAAGATAAAATTCTACCACCAAAATAATCATATAATGTATTCTGCAGATGAGTTGTATTTAATGATGTTTATAAATCCTCAGCTGGGAAGAGAGGACTGTAAAAGCAAGGTATTTTTTAGCTTCATTTTTTTCTCTACTATACATTGAGTGTTTACTCTTTTGGATACAGTGATAAGTACTTTGCATTTGTTATCTCGTTCAGTCCTTGTGACAACCTCGCAAAGGTATGTTGTATTAGTTCCATTTTACAGAGGAAGAAGCTAGGTTTAGAGAGGTAATGATCTTGGTCTTGGCACATAGGTAGTAGTAGATAGCAGGCTGTGATTTCAAAGGTTGTGATCCTAACCACTGTGCTAACCTTGATTGCCTGTTCTTAGCTCTGAAAGGCTATGAAAGATGTTTTCAACCAGGAGTAGGGTAGCATGGATGTACAAACATGGGGAGCTTCATGTTTTTCTTGCTCCCTCCATTTCCCACTGTGCACCCCATGCTCTCCACTGAAAACCTCTGAGTTTAGAAAAAAAAAAAAAACCTAGTGTAGGTTGGGTGTGGTGGCTCACGCCTGTAACCCCAGCACTTTGGGAGGCCCAAGCGGGTGGATCACGAGGTCAGGAGTTCAAGACCAGCCTGACCAACATGTTGAAACTCTGGCTCTACTAAAAAAAAAAAAAAATACAAAAATTAGCCAGGCATAGTGGCGTGCACCTGTAATCCCAGCTACTCAGGAGTCTGAGGCAGGAGAATCACTTCAATCTGGGAGGCAGAGGTTGCAGTGAGCTGAGATTGCACCTCTGCACTCCAGTCTGGGGGACAGAGTGAAACTCTGTCTCAAAAACAAAACAAAAAAACAACCTGGTGTAAAACTGTTGCCCTTTTCTTCTTTGGTTTTGAATTTTTCGTTGACCCAGGACTGAGAGGAGATAGATGGAACAAGCCTTGTCTCATGAATGACATTTAAGAGAAGGATGTGCGGAGCCTTGTATGTCAGCAAAAGAGCTGAGCGGTGAAGGGTGATGGAGCATGCTACATGGGTGGATTGACAGGTTGCCTGCCTAGATGTGTAAAGGCCAGTCATACTGAGAGGAGACCAGACTGATTTTATTAGTTCCAGAAGTCATAGTTAAGATAATTTTTTAAAATAAATTGAACAGTGGCAGATTTTGACTTGAAAGATACTTACTGCAGCTGCTATATGGTCATAGGCCGCCTTATGAATTCAGTTTTCACAAATTATTTTCAAAGCCAGTAGTAGATGAGTGGGTCCCATATTCAGAAGTTTCATCTTATATCTCATTGACCAATCTCAGTCTACACAGAGAAACGTCCAGACTTGCACATGGTCCCACCATGTACCCATCACTCCTGCCCCATAACTTGAAAATTCTCTATGTGCAGCCGTGGCTGTGTGGACACTCTTCCCGGCAGTCCCTTCTTGGTGTCTTGTAGCCAAGTCAAGCTGATGGGAGGTGGCAACATGTCCTCAGCCTTGGGGGATCTGCCACTGCTCCTCACTTTTGGCTGCTTTTTCTCATTTTTTTTTCTTCTGCCACTTGATAGTGGTTTTTATATTGAGGATGTGTGAAGTTGTCATCATTGTGTAGTCCTCCTCCTCTCCTGCTCATCCTCTTTCATCCCATGCTGTGCCCATACCAGCAGTATATACGTAGCCATCTATATTAGTAACAAACCTTGTAGTTCTTTCCTTCTGCCCCTTTCCACATAGGAGTTTCAGCATTCATGAAGTATAGGCCCAGAAGTCCCCATCATCATGAAGATCTGTAGAAAACATTGAAGCTCACTAGGCAGATCTCTGTAGGTATTTGCCTCCCACTCTATTCAGGAGCTGAATTTCTTATCTGCACCCTTTATTCCTCCTCCCCAAGTAAAAAATTGGAGTGGCTATTCACGAGGGGCTTCCAGGCCCTGTTATTGATTCTACTGTAGCCTGTGGTTTTAGGAGGAGGGAGAGAGATGGGGAAGTGGTGGCAAAGTAAGAGAAGTGTTAGGGGGTACATGGTTTCTAAGAGGTGCAAGCTGTAGGCATAAAATTACTGTAATTTGTTTTTAAAATTCTAAATCTGTTTTCTTTATATAAAAAAACTGCAGCTAGTGAACTGACACTGTTAAATAAGTTGAAGTGTACAAATGTATATATAAAATATAAGCCCGCCAACTGCCTAATCACAGACATAAAATAATTCTCTTGCTTTTAATGTAGTTTTTATCTTTGATTAATGAACTGCATTACAGTATTGAAACTTTAGTGAAGTTTGATACTTTGTCCTTTTAGTTAGTACAAAGAAATCAGGAATAATGGCATAATTTCATTTAGGAAAATTATTAAGTTCATGGTTTTTTATTTTTAAGACTCTTGTGGAGAGCAACTATATTTTTCAACTACTTTTTTCTTTCTCTATTGCTTTTATACTACTTTACTTGAAAGGCAAGCATCAAGTGTTGGTTTATCCTTTGGCTTCACTTTGGAAATTTGCTCTTTTTCCCCATCAAGATACCTCCTAAAGTCTGTCTGGTGGCATGTTGCATGGCCAGGTGTTTCATATGGAAAGACCATTTTAGTGAAAAGGAGAGAGGATAGTCTATTAAATGAGTGAATGAATAAGACTGTTGAATTGAAAGAGAATAATTTGTTCTAATAACTAATGGTCCTCAGTATCCCACAGTAAAATATGTATCATTTTTCTGAAACCCTTGCAAGATTATTGCTACTGGGGCTTAAATAGAGCAAAATTTTACTCTTTTCTATCTGTGAATAGGAAAAAATACAGTATTACTCTTTTTATACAATAGCCC
This sequence comes from Callithrix jacchus, assembly GCF_049354715.1. Lineage (NCBI taxonomy): Eukaryota > Metazoa > Chordata > Mammalia > Primates > Cebidae > Callithrix > Callithrix jacchus. The sequence continues at coordinate 25,563,026 of NC_133524.1, forward strand.
TATGGGAAACATGGCCACTAAAACTTGAAACTCTTAGCTTTTGTTCTCTATAGATTTTTCTCTCATTCTAATGAAAGCTCTTCCGTATTCTGTAAATGAAATATTCATAATATGCTTAAACATCCAAATAGTCTTCTATACCTAGCAGACTAGGCCAGTGACGAGAATAGTCTAAAGTTCATTCTTGAATTTCACCGCTTAATAAATTTATGTTTTATGTATAACGGTACTTAGAATTATATGTAACATCTTTCCTCCAGTGAGCAGTGATTTGAACAGTAGTTCAAAAGAACCTGTCTTCATGGTCGGTGATAACATTTCAGGCATTTGGCTATCTGGGCAGTTTTCTCATTGGTCCTGAGAAATTATTGATGCTTGAAGAACATGAGAATTTAGAATTTAATCTCTGAAAATACTACTTAAGACAGACACACTTAACCCAGTGTGTACTGAGTTAAATTGGAAAGCAAAAATTTCCTTTTTAAAAAAATGATGCATACCACCCATATTACAGAGGGTAGTTTTTGTCAGTAGACAGGGTTCAGTAATACCTTCTAGAAATAAGTGCAACAGTGAGCCAAACAGGAATAAGCAATGTTTGGGGGTGTTTTTTACAGATCCAGGGAGATCCACCTACAAACAAGGGAATAAAGTACAGATGTGTAGGGGTAGAATGATGCCACCAGTGGGTACTTCAGGTATTACTTACTCAATAAAGAATTTTGCCTTTTTTCATTATTAAGCTTTTATCAAACATGACCATTTCCATACTGTAAATATTTTTTTTTTGAGACAGAGTCTTGCTCTGTCACCCTGGCTGGAGTACAGTGGCGCGATTTCGGCTCACTGCGACCTCTGCCTCCTGAATAGCTTGGATTGCAGGCGTGCACTACCACACCTGGCTAATTTTTGTATTTTTAGTAGAGATGGGGTTTCACCATGTTGGCCAGGCTGGTCTCAAACTCTTGACCTCAGGTGGTTCACCTGCCTTAGCCTCCCAAAGTGCTGTGATTATAGGCGCAAACCACTGCTCCTTGCCCCAACCTGTAAATATTTTCAATAACATAATTAATAGTAAAATTAAAAAAAATTATACCAAATGCACTGCAGAATGTTAAAGGAAGTCTTACCAGCTGATAAGAGCATCTCTTACAAGATGGAGTGCCATTCCAAGCACATCATCCAATAGCTTATGCTCCCAGTTTAGTCTACTTTTGTATTCAATATTAATTGAAGACCTGCCATGCCTAGCGCCATAATAGGCATCGAGAACGATACAAAGTTGAGGCAGCTGTGGATCCTTTATTCAAATTACAGCCCAGTCATTTAGTTGATTTCACTGTTGTGGGAAAGTCTAGTGGGCAACACAGTGTATGTCCCAAAAAAGGTGAAATAAAGGGTTATCAAAATTCAAAGGAAGCAAAAACCACTCCTATCTGGGCCCACCATGGAAGAGTTTATAAAAGTAGAGGCATTGCTGAAATGGGCTGTGGAGAGGCCAGTGTGAAATTGGGAATGGTTGCCCACCCCACTGCTTACCAATTCTTCTAGCCTATGATGAACTGTAGGGGTTACCCATGTCTCAGCCACCCTCAAAGCACTTTAGGGAATTCCGGAGAGTCTCTTTAAGGGTTTCAGTTGCACAGTCCTGCACCTCAGTCTCAACAGGGTGAGCACAGGTTTGCTTCTTTGTTGCTCGCCCACAACAGAGGGCCAGTAGTGACACTGCTCATCTCACATAAGCAGTGAGACCGTTCAGAACTTTGAACCAAACCAGAGCATGTTTGGAATAATTGCTTCGGAGCTTTTATATGAGTTATGTAACAACTCTGGCTTTGCAACACTTAGAGTTTTTAAAGGAAAATGAGGATTTCTCAAGTTATTTAAATTAGATCAATTTTTTAAAAAGATTGTTTTAATTCAGTACACCCAAATGACATTTGTCAAGATTGTGTAGCTTATAGAAAAATGGATAAGACCTAAAAATGGGTAAGGAAAAAAATGCTGAATACTACACAACATTGTATACATACACTGTATTATGTATGTATATAATAAAATAGAAAAGGGTTAAGGTGATGAATTATAGGTTCCCCTTTGCTGACAAAATATTAATACTGGTGTTTTATTATTCATAATACAGATTTTCCCAAAACCAGAAGTAAAACAATGGTTAACCAGTTACTTAACTCACCTTTATATATTTATTTATTTCAAATGGTTTTGAGGGAACACATAGTGTTTGGTTATTATATGAATAAGTTCTTTCGTCGTGATTTTTGAGATTTTGGTGCACCCATCACCCAAGCAGTGTACCCTCTACCCACTGTGTAGTCTTTTATTCCTCACCCCCGTCCTGCCTTTTCCCCGAGTCCCCAAAGTCCACTGTGTCATTCTTATGCCTTCGTGTCCTCATAGCTTAGCTCCCACTTATGAGTGAGAACATACCATGTTTGGTTTTCCATTCTTGTTATTACACTTGGAATAATGGTCTCCACTTCCATCCATGTTGTTGCCAATGTCATATTTTTTTTCTTCGCTGAGCAGTATTCCATGGTGTAGGTATACCACAATTTCTTTATCCGCTCATTGATTGATGGGCATTTGGGCTGGTTCCTTATTTTTGCAGTTGAAAATTGTGCTGCTATAAACATGCATGAGCAACTATCTTTTTCGTATAATGACTTCTTTTTCTTTGGGTAGATACCCAGTAGTGGGATTCCTGGATCAGATGGTAGATCTCCTTTTAGTTCTTTAAGGAATCTCCACACTGTTTTCCATAATGGTTGTACTAGTTTACATTCCCACCAGCAGTACAAAAGTGTTCACTTTTCACCACATCTATACCAACATTTGTTATTTTTTGATTATGGCCATTCTTGCAGGACTAAACTCACCTTTTAGAAGGTTGGTGGTTAGAAACCTTGAGCCTAGCTGTTTTCCCCCCACATCTACTAACACAGCTGGAAGAGAAGTGGGCTGTGCTGTAAGATAAGCAATCTTTGGACTATTATTTGTGTTATTTTGTATCCCAAATATATTTTCAGCACAGTTACCATCTTTTCTCAGGTTTATAAACAGGAGCTGTGCGTGGCTCATGCCTGTAATCCCAGCATTTTGGGAGGCCAAGGCAGGAGGATGGCTTGAGTCCAGGAGTTCAAGACCAGCCTGGGCAATATAGCAGTACCCCATCTCTACAAATAGTACCCATATTAGCTGGGTGTAGTGGCACATACCTGTAGTCCCAGCTATTCGGCAGACTGAGGTGGGAGGATCACTTAAACCAGCGAGGTAGAGGCTGCAGTGAGCTGTCATTGTTCCTTTGCACTCCAGCCTGGGTGACAGAGCAAGACCTTGTCTCAAAAAGAAACAGACAAAAAAGAAGAAAAAAAGCCAGGGAAGAAGACACTTCAAAAGCTTCTCCTGCCCAGAAATATACATCTCATTAAGTTAAAATTTATATTTGCGTCTATTGTCAAGGACATTAAAACCAATTGATTGAAGTTAATTGAATGCTGCTCATCAGGCTTATTCTGTCAAGATTTCGAGAATTGTCTTCTCCAGGAAAATAAAAATCTTGGGTATTCACTTAACTCAAAAAGCTTGGCTATTATTTCTTTTAAACTACTCAGAAATTTTCCATTTATATTATGAAGAGGTGTATTGGTGTGAAAGACAGTTTCGGTTGTCTGACACTTGTACGGTAAATTGTTTAAATTGGATGTGTAGTATTTTAAAAACTTGTTGGGCTGGGCACAGTTCAGGCCTGTAATCCCAGCACAATGGAAGGCCAAGGCAGGTGGATTACTTGAGGTCAGGACTTCCAGACAAGGCTGGGCGACATGGTGAAACCCCATCTCTACAAAATACAAAATAATTATCCAGCCATGGCATCAGGTGCCTGTAATCCCAGCTGCTCGGGAGGCTGAGTCAGGAGAATTGCTTGAACCTGGGAGGTGGAGATTACAGTTAGCTGAGATTGGGCCACTGCATTCCAGCCTAGGCAACAGAGTGAGACTCTACCTCAAAAAAAAAAAAATTGTTATTATGGAAAAAATTATATATATATGAGATAGCAAAGAATGTAAAATTTTCTCTAGTGTCACGTATATTTAAATTACAGGGTAAGATTAAACCCCCATATACTCGTCACCCACCTTCAGTATTCTGCAGTGGTGGCCAATCTTACTATTCCTCTTTCCCACCTTCCGCTATTACTTTGAAGTATATCCAGATATGTATTTTCTCTGTTAATATTTCATTTTGCATTTCCTTTTTTTCTGGAGTCTTGCTCTGTCACCCAGGCTGGAGTGCAGTGGTGCAATTTCAGTTCACAACAACCTCTGCCTCCCAGGTTCAAGTGATTCTCCTGCCTTAGTCTCCTGAGTAGCTGGGATCACAGGCATGCACCACCACGCCCAGCTGGAGTGTGTGTGTGTGTGTGTGTGTGTGTGTGTGTGTGTGTGTGTTTAGTAGAGACAGAGTTTCCCAATGTTAGCCAGGCTGGTCTCTGTGTGTGTGTGTGTGTGTGTGTGTGTGTGTGTGTGTGTGTATTTTTAGTAGAGACAGTTTCCCAATGTTGGCCAGGCTGGTCTCAAAGTCCTGACCTCAGGTGATCCTCCCACCTCAGCCTCCCAAAATGCTGGGATTACAGGCATGAGCCACTGTGCCAGACCCATTTTGCATGTCTAAAAGACAGAGATGCCCCTTTTCAGCATAATAACTACATTATCATCATCATATCACATAAAAAAGCCTCACAATTCCATTTCATCTAATTTCCAGTAAGTGTTCATATTTCCCTGATTGCACTGTGAATACACTTTTTTTTTTTTTAAAGGTCCTTGTTTGAATTGGAATCCAGTCAGGGTAAACTTGGTAGTTAATCTCTATTTTGTTTTCCTTTGTTGATCCTCCCAGTTTGTTTATTAAAGAAGCTGCGCTTTTTGTCCTATATAATTTTTCTCATTCTAGAGTTTACTGATCACATCCTGGTGGTATCTTTTAACATGTTCCTCTGTCTCCTATATTTCCTATAAATAGTTAGCTCTAAACATATGATTATATTTAGGCTTAATTTATTTTATTTTTTATTTTGCTAAAATATAAAATACACACCTCTTCCTAGGCAATGGGTTATAAGTCTGTGAGGAGGCACATAATGCCAGTTGAGATTCAATGCATTTTGTAACAAATTCACAAATGTTTCATAAGAAATATTTAGTACGCAGTTTTCTCACCCTTTCTAAATATGTATTTTTCGTAGTATAACGTGCATACAGAAAAGTGCACAAAACCTAAAGTGCTTGATGAATTTTCACAAGGCCATCATGCACTAGTGTAGCAGCACTGAACTCAAGAAACAGTACATTATTGCATTCCCAGAGGGCCCCTCTTGTCTCCTAGAAATGATCCTCCACACACCTGGCATCTAATAACATAGATGAGGTGGATTTTTTGGGACATTACACGAATTGCGTCTTCTTTGTGCCTGACTACTTTTACTTAATATTGTACAGGTTCTCTGTCAAACATAAGCATGTATTTCTCTTGGGTTCGTACTAAGGAGAACCACTAGGCCATCAGTGATGTGTATGTTTAATTTTAGTAGATACTGCCGGTTTTCCGAAGTGGTTCTACTTGTTTACATTTCCTAGTAGCAGTGTATGGGTGCTCCACATTTTTACCAACACTTGGTAAGATAGTATTTTCCATCTTCATTTCACATAGTGGCATAGAGTTGTGGTTTTAATTTGTATTTCTTTGATGACTAATGAAGTGGAACACCTTTTCACATGCTTCTTGGCCATTGTGATACTTCCTTTCGTGAGCTGTCCAAGTCTTTTTCTGTTCTGTTGGCTTCTCTTTTTCTTACTGATTTGCAGGCATTTCCCACGTGTTCTAATTATGAGTCTTTTGGAAGTATATATTATAGGTTGAGTATCCCTTATCTGAAATGCTTGGGACCCAGAAGTGCTGGGGATTTTTTTGGATTTTTGTAATAGTTGCATATAGATAATTAGCTATCTTAGAGATGAGATCCAAGTCTAAACATGAAGTTCATTTGTGTTTTATATATATCTTATAGCCTGAAGACAATTTTATACATTATTTTAAATAATTTTGTGCATGAAACAAAGTTTTGACTGCAACTCATTTCAAGAGGTCAGGTATGGAATTTTCCACTCATGGTATCATGTTGGTACTCAGAAAGTTTCAAATTTTGGAGCATTTCAGATGTTTGGATTAGGGATGTTCAACCTACACAAGCATCTTTTCCTATTTGGCATGCTTTTTAAAGAGTATAATTCACATAATTTACCACAAAATGCTAAAATTTTGAGTATTATACAATCAGTCATCCAGACACAGATACAGAACATTTTCATCACTCCAGAATGTTCCCTTGTGCCTCTTCCCAGTCAGCACCTCTGTCACAATAGCAATCACTCATCTGAAATCTATCAGCATAAGTCAGTTTTGCCTATTCAAGAATTTCATATAAATGGTTTCCTACAGTATATACCCTTTTTGTGTGCAACATCTTTCAGTTAGCATGGTATTTTTGAGATTCATCTGTCTTGTTGCATGTATCAGTATTCACTCTTTTTCACTGCTGAGTAGTATTTCATGGTAGATTATACTGGTTTATCCATTCTCTAGTTGATGGACATGTAGAGTGTTTCAATATTTGAATAAATATTGAATAAATTTATTATGAAAAAAGCTACTATGAGCATTCTTGTGGATATAGCATTCACCATTTGAAAATTATTTAATCATACTAAATTTTCGGTTTGCATATTGTCTTCTAAGATGTCTAGATAAATAAAAGCCTAGATCCATGCAAAAGATAAATGGTTTACTTCCTCTAAGAAATTTTTACAAAAAAATTTCACTCAATAGGATTCTATTAATTAGCTTCCCTCATAGAGTAAATGATCTATATTACAAACACTGCTTATAAATATCAGTTACTCCCTTTACTCATTTGGAGTTTCATTTATGTGGATTTTCCCTCTTCCCCAGTTGCATGAACATATTACTGTAGTTATTTGCTGTTGCACTAATAGAGACCTTGTCTTTTGAAGGAAAGAAAGTATTTGATTAAATGCATCAGCCTCTCTAATAATCGTATGCCTGAAGTTATGAACAGTTTAAAAACTTGGGAGTGGGGGCAGGTGAACATTCTAAAAACAGGTATAATTTACAATGGTTAGAAAGCGCAATGGTAGAAAAATAATTTTGTGCTAAGTGTCACATTGGGGGTGTGTGTGATAAGACTATGGTGATTTAAGTAAAGACAGTACTGCTAAACTCATCCACACCGATGCCTATGATGTTACTTTCTATAAATACTTCTTGAAACATGAGAGTTTTGATCCTGTTGCCAAAATAATGTGAGATCCTAGAAATTTTCTAATTATAAATGACAGTATTTTAATTTCATTCCACTGCCTCTTCTGTACCCTCAACCCCAGCACAAATGAGTCTATCACTACAAGCCACATAATTGAATTAAAGTGTACATCATCTCAGCCTATTCTGGGGGAAACCACAGCTGCTTTTCCTCCAGATAACTGGTTTTGCAAAGCCCAGGCAGGCTGCTCCTTCCTTTATTCTGTGCCCCACCAAATGATTTAAGTCACCTGTCAAGAGCTAGCCTAAAATAAATGGAAGTTACTTTTTTCAAATGGGGCACAAAGTTTGTTCCTTTAAGCCGGTTGTTCAGAGAAAGCTTTCGGTAGAAGCAGTAAAGTATTTGGGATTCAGTTTTGCATCTTTTGTTCAAAGACTAATGTAAGCAGTGTAATATTAATTATACAGTGTATATGCTTGTAGGGCAAGTGCAGTAATAACAATGTTACTTTAATGTCATTTTTGACAGAAGTGTTTAATTTTGGAGTGGCAACAATTAAAAATGGAATTACATGTAGCTGCTCTGTTTTGCACATTTAAAAATTTTAAATCTCTACCTCTAGGTGGCAGCACCAGATACTTGTTTCTTGTTTCACTCCAGCCTTAATGAGTTTAGGGTGCAAGCAGTAAAACTTTAAAGTCTACTGAAACTTTGAAATAAGCTGCTATTACCAGTTTTCTGAGAATTTGGAAAAACTAATGTATATGTTTAATAAGTTTGGGGCTTGTTTTAGCTTTTCAAAAAAGATTCCAGCAGCAATGATCCTTATATTTTTAACATGACATTTTATGTTTTCTTATAATGATTTAATTTAGCCCTCTCTGGTTTGCCTGTTGAACTTATAACTGCCCTCCCAAGAAAATCACTTTTTAAACAGCATTTTGGTATTTAAGTAACTTGTACAAGGATTATTATATACCTCATATTTTAAGCTCATTACGGTCTCGTCTCCCTTTATATTTCTAAATTTTAGCATTGAACTATGACCAAGAGAGTACTGATACTGAGATTGAAGCCCCTTCCCCTGAAAAATAAAACCAGCTTGGGAATAAATATGAAGTAATTAGCTAAGCCAGTTAGCTTTGTTACTGCCTCCAGAAGATTGAGTGATTTGTAGAAATGGATATTTAGAGTGGACATTTCGTAGAACCTGATATTTATTACAAGTTTCAGGCACATGTTTCTCCATGACTCTGTAGCAAGATGGCCCACACTCATTTTTGGCTTACTCTGTAGGCAGGCCGTCCAGGGTCAGAGCTTGCAGGTTCATGCACTCAGGCGTGCCAAGTGAGCCATGGCTGGTGGGGTGGGGTAGAGAGTAGCTCAACTTGGTTCCTTTTTATAGCCTGGCCAATTTTGTATATGTGCAACCCAGCATTGTTGCTTTATTTTTGGACTGTGAAAGAAACTTGCCTTTTAGAAAAATGTTGCTTATTTTTCTTTTTGATTAGTGTTGGCCTGGGAAATTGATTAATAGTTATAGGGTCGGAGTAAAAGTGAAGCTGCTTTCCTATAATTGCAAATAAAGCAAGACATTATGTGAATACTTGGATTCACAACTGGAGTTTGAATTAGCAACAGTTACCCTTCACTACAGAGAATAAATGGCCTCATTCATGGGCGTGGTCTCTCTCAATTCCTCTGACTCTCTAGCTTTAAATGTGAGGGTGTAGGTATTCCCACATACTTCTCTAATTTGCTGTTTCTCTTAGGGGTTAGGTAACTTGTAAAATAAAAGTGTATAGTGTCTTGGTGACAAGTGGCTCGTGTTAATGTAATTTATGTCACTAACGAAGAACAGCTTTTCAAATTGTTCTGAATGTGTATTCTTTGTTTTTATCATATACTACCACTTTAGGAAATACTTTAATTCCTACAAAGAGTAGCTATTAACTTCATATGCAGCATGAAGATGTCTCATATATTTTTCTAAATGCATAATCTTGAGTGAGTATAGTCTGAATTAAATGATGTTCGTTCACTATTTTATTTTTTCATTCAAATGACATTTATTCAGTGCTTGCCAAGCAGTAGGCAGCATTGAACTTTGTTTGTTCTCCGTTATCCAGTTTAAACTTCAAAAGTATATGATCAGTGATGCTACCTCCATTTTGCAGCTGAGAAAACTGAGACTCTGTGTCTCAGTTGTCTTATTCTTTGTTTGACCCCTTTCAACTATGAAGAGTTAGCCTCCAGTGTTTTATAATTACTAGATATCACTTGACAACTGACCAAATAGGATTTAGGATTCTGTCGCTGAATTCTGAATGCATCTGTTAGGTTTATCTACCTATGTAGCTGTTGATAAATTTAAAACAATTTTTAGATATTTTTTATATTTGTGAGCTTTTGGCTCAGTGACTGTTTTATATTACTCATTTACCTTTATACTAAAATAAGATAGTTTTCCTTAGATTTCCAAAAGCTTTTCCTTAGATTTCCAAAAGATAGAAATATTGTCTCTTAACAATGTTTTCTTGAGAGCAATCCCTTAGCAATCCCTAAAATTGTAAGAAACAGTGTAGAATAATTATTTTTAAGTATAAATTCAAATAGTAAATTTTGACACACATATTTTGACTAAGGGTAAATTAAATTGGGTAGCCTAAAAACGTTTCTTTTCTTTCATTAGTTTGTAGAAACAAAATAGCGTAAACATGCCTTGATTGATTTCTTGTGTTGTTTTGATTGAAATATGGAAGGTATATTTGGTTTCAGGATTCTCAGGGACATTTTGGCCTATAGAATCTGTAGACTCACTGTTTTTGCATATACTTTAAATTTCTGAATTTCGAACATCAAGAAAACCATGTTGCGTTTTGTCTCAGATGCTGCTACTGAATTTTAACCACTGAATTAGATTGCAACCTACATGCTGTTAACTACTGAGCCAAGATGAAATCGACCACTGCATTGAAATCAGGGTTAGCTGTGTCTGCACTTGAAGGAATTGTAATGGCAGTGAACCTGTTTTCTTTAATGGGGTTTTTATTCTCAGTTTTAATTGTGACACTTCGATTTTAAGAGAATTTCTTAATAAAAGTACATATTTATTTGAGGTTTTCATTGTAACTTTAAGAGAATAATAAAAACATCCTGTAGAAGTAGTTGCTTCCAAACCCAAGTGTTCACTGGCATATTTCTGTGTTGCGTTTGTTGCAGTTACTTGTTTTATTTATGAAGTAATCTCTTGTAAAAAGAGAAGTCATTTGTCCATGTGCTCTTGAGTTCAAATGGTTGTGTGTAAGTTCATGAATTTAAAATCTTTTTTGTGAGAGTTTTCTGCTTTGGGGTATTTTTGGAATACTTTTCTGAATTTGTTTTTTTCTTTTTCATTAATAGGACTTGACCCCACTCAATTTAGAGTTCATCATTATCATAAAGATGAAGAGAATGATGCTCTACTTGGGGGCCCAGCACAGCTCACTGATGAAGAGAAATACAGGGACTGTGAAAGATTCAAATGTCGATGCCCTACATGTGGAACTGAGAATATTTATGATAATGTCTTTGATGGTTCGGTTAGTTGTTTCTGTTTGTCTTTTTGTGAGTGAACTTGTATAAAGGCCTTGCCCCTTTCCCCCACTATGGAGTATATAAAAAGGGCAAAATAAACACACCCACACTGCTTTCATGTGTTCAAAGAATTTTAGCATCATGTAAAATCTACCTTCACAGCTTACTTTGTTTCTGCTTGAAAACTTTGAACTGAATGTGCTTGAATATTGTTTTGGCTTCCTAGAGTGCTTGACCTTGGTTTTTAAATGGAATCCCTTAAAAATTCTAAATTATCTTAAGTATTTTTATTATAATTTCTTAATTAGTAACCTCTATTGCCCTACTGTCAACCCCCCCATCTATTAGGACTTAGAGCAATATTTTTCTTTATCTTAAATAAAGTTAATGGGAACTAAGTGTTTTGAGAAAGTTTCTGTTTGTCTTTACACATCCCCCCCCCCTTACCTCCATTTTGCAAAGGTACTCTTATTATCTTTTCTGCTGTCTTTGCATATTAGACATTTAAAAAGTCACAGGGAGACATTTCTTTCAAGAAGTACTGCCAAAAAATGTATTATTGACCTTGGATCAGAGCTTGAAACTTGGCCAATTTACTTGATTTCCACTGCAGTGTTATGCATAGACTAGCCATTGGCAAAGGAATAGGCAGCAGAACTGTGTAAAACCTTGAGACTGAAAGAAAAGACACCCTTTATCTAAATTAAAAGTAATTATTTTAAGTTAATTTGGACAAACAGCAGATGTTTTGCATTTTTTTGAATCAAAACAAAGCAGTCTTTGGAAGCAAGTGCAAGGAAGAGGCAGACACAGATCAGCAATACTTGCTAAATCCTTGAGTTTTGCTTCATTACAGCTGTAAATAAGATAGTTAATTGCATGGAGGCTTGACGACTTGCAGATGGGCTAACTGTGGAAGAGCCGATGTCAAGCTCTGAAATCTCTTCCACCTGGAATTGCTTAGTGTGGCGGGTAGGGTTATGTACCAGATTGGAGCAGGAAACCAAGATGTTTAAGTATCAGGAAGGAAAACAAGTGCTTCAGAAATCCCAACAGTTATGCTATATATTATATTTGCCTTGTCTTTGTTTAAAACGAAACACAGCAAAACAAAATGTTTTTTTCCAAATATTAATATTTATTTCTTTCACATTTTTATTTCTCCTGCCTCCCTCTCCCAAATACATTTCATTTTTTGGAAAAATTGCCAAAATTTTAGATTTGTGAAGCAGACAATAAGTGATACTGTTTTTGTGGTACTACACTTCTTTTAGATTTTATTTTTAAAATTAAGTTGACAAGATGAAAACAAACTAATGTGATAAAGGCTCTTACTTTTCTTCATGTTCGTAATGAGTAAATGCAAATTTAAAGTTTTTATCGATATCTCTAAGAAGGAGGTTTATTTCCAGTAACATGACTTCACTGGTATTTTCAGAGGGAAAATTATTTTATCCATAGAGTCCCTCGTGTATTGAATGTAAAATAGGGATTTCAGAGTTTTTCCTTTGTTACTCCATTGTGATGATGGCAAGGAATGGAAGGTATGTGTGACTAAAGTATCTTTGGGAGGAAAATAATTGAGAAGATAGGGTTAAAAACTCACCAGTAAAACAAATTAAAAATGTTCAACACTAGGATGACATGTAAGTTTTTAAGCACAAAAAACCTTTTATAGCCGTACAGTAACTTCTTGTATACTTGTCCTGACTTCTGTAGGGAACCGATATGGAGCCCAGCTTGTATCGTTGCAGTAACATCGATTGTAATGCTTCACCTCTGACCTTTACGGTACAACTGAGCAACAAATTGATCATGGACATTAGACGTTTCATTAAAAAGTACTACGATGTAAGTATCCATAATGACATTCTTACATGCACAGTTGATTTAGGTTTGGTACTTACTTATTGGTTTTCATGAAACTGTAACATTTTGAAAAGGCTTTTGAGAAAAATTCCTAGTGAAATGCTATTAATACATATATGATAAAGTATGTAATTTTGACATATTAACATGACAAATTATTTGCTATTTCTCTCAGGCATTACATCTACTTCATTTATGAGCAGTATTTTAAATAATGAAATTTAATTAAGAAATGTTTTAGTTTATTGTTACCTAAATAAGACTAATTAAATGATTGCTCAGATGTTTGGATAAAGGAAGAAAAAATCACTGTTGTCTATTATCAGCAAGTCGAGCTCTAAGATCATATGTGGTGATCTTAGTAGACTGCCCATACAAAGCTAACAGTTTGTGTTTATGTGGCACTCTAAACCACTCCATAGCCTGGTTTTCTGATGTAATCAAATATATTTTAAATTTAAATGCTGTTTGTCTAGCATTCACAAGAGAATGTCTAATTTTTATAAATTTATAGTAAAAATGCCAGAACAGTGATTTGTCTTCATTGGAAAGAAGGCTTTTATTCAGAGTTTTGTTTTTAACACATTTCACATGAATGAGTTTTTTTCTCTTCAAAAATTAAAAAAAGCCCTCACATTTCCCACTTGATTTTTCTTAGTGTTTCAGTATGTCATTTGTCATCTGAACACATTTTCTGTTACTTGAAAGTTCACTGTAACTTATTTTTAAAAGCTACATTGGCAACGCATTGAAAAAAAAAAGCTCACGTATTCGTTAATGCCCATGACTTTTCTAAAGATCGTTCTGTACTTTCTCCTCATGTATTAGTCAACATATAACAGCATTTTCTTCTTTAAAATAGAACTCATTATGTGAAAAGCAACTATTAGATCATTAAGATGAAGAGTAAAAGCAGAGTTCCAGCATTATGATTTTGGTGTTGAATGATTTATATTTGTCAGAAAAGCAAGTCAGTTTGCCTGAAGATCATTAAAAAATAATCATTATGACTCCATTTTGGGAAAATCTGAAACATTTTAGAGAATAATCCTGTGCTGCCCTTAATGAACAGTTGGATGGGAATAAAAGTTATCTGTGGGGTCACATTCCTCAGTAGATGAAATGTGCAGCACGTGAAATTTTAGGCCTTTATTTAGTATGAAGAGCCCAAATCAAAACTATTCAGTTCCTCATTTACAGGCCTCATTGAACAGAGTATGATCCTTGCTTGACTCTTGGGAAGAATTCTGAGTTTTCTCTCTGTGTTTAGTCTATCAAGATCTTCACCATGGAAATGTTAATACTAGAAGAAACTCTTCTATTTCCTTCTTTATGAACGAATAGTCTGTTTTGACTAAGTTGGAAGTACTCTGAAAAATGATCTTCTGTATAGCTAGAAACATGCCCTAACTGAAAGACTGATTTCTAACCTAATTGTGTTTATGTTGTGGTGGTGGTTATATAAGTATTTTTGAAGTGAAATAACCTATTTTTAGGGATCCATATATTTAACACAAGGTTTCTAGAGCATTTGCTTTAATTGTCTTTCTGCCAGCCATCTCACTAACATTAAGTAACAGTTTTTCTGTAGCTGACTGCCTACTTGATTGACATTTCTAAGGAATTTCTGATCAAAATGGCCATATATCACTCCTGGGCTTAAAAATTGACATGACTGTCCTCAAAATTAGAAACTTATTTCTCTACTTTCTGATCTGAAGTATATGTGATTTGATGGCAGAGAAAGAAATCCGTTATTCATTCTTATGGCCCCATGCTAAATAAATATTTCAAATGTTTTCCCGATGAGAGCTTTTGTACAAAAACCCCTACACCTTTAGGTTCTACTTCATTGGCAGACCATCCTGTTTCCTCCTAGAGGGACATGGCATTGAGTTTCTTTTGTTATTGTGCCTCTAGTGATACTGATTACAGTTATCAGTTCAGTGTGATTTGTCATGGTCATGGTAATCCAGTTAGAGACTAATATACCAAGTATACCGAGGTAAGGATACTGATAGTAAGTGTTGAGGTTAAGTGACTGTCTCTGAGGCTAATTACCAAAAATGATCTTCTCCTATTTAGCAACTTAAAAAATACTACCCACTGGACATAAAAGTTGTTTGTGCAATAAAGGCAAGAGTCTTAATATTGTTTTAATTTTAGTCTTAGAAGTGCTACAGGGGAAGTCAGACTGCACTGAGAAAGGAAGATACCTTCATGAGGAAGGAACTCCAGGAAGATGAATGGAATGTAGTACTTGACCAAACACCATACCCTGCCAAGGAACATAGTTCTAGATGACTAAGAAATTAGATTGTCAAGAAAAAAGGGACAAAAGTGTGGGGTAACAAAATATATTTCTAAATCACTTTAATTTTGGAAAGTTATATCACATATTTTGTTACCTTCTGTCCATGAATTAAGAGGACTGACTGAGTAAATGTGATATAACAAATATTTGTTTTAAGTTTATCTGAGAAGCAGTCTGTATCACATAATACTTTAATAAATATTGGCTCCTTTGTGGGAGAGGAGAGGGTTGTTGCCCCTCTTCTGTAGCAATGATTGTATCCCCTGAATTTCAATTTCCTATAATGTTTAAACTTTGATATACATAGAAATACAAAAAGCACTGAACCAGGATATTTTAAGTAATATATTAACTTCTTTAGGAAGAAGACAACTCTATGCTTTGTCTCTGGATTTGATGAAGTCTTGAAAGACTTTGAGGCAGCACAGAATGCTTTAATTCAAAGTTGATTTCATGCCCTGGTCCTTGTTGTTTCTTTTTTATAAAGTTAAAATTGAATTGGTATTTTTTGAAAATCATAAAAAGGCAGATTAAAGACTTAACTCTAAGCTTTTAGGGATGTTTTTGAAAGACTCAATTTTACAGTGAAAAATTGATATGTGTTCCCCCTCCCTTAAATTCTGCTCCAGAAGAGCAAATAGACATACACACACAAAAGGGAGAGAAACACTAGCTAATCTAAATTGGGAAATGAAGAGGGCTTTTTTTAAGCATGAAAATTTCATCATCTTGTCAGCTGGCAGAATGCCTGCTGTGTGGATTCACAAAGGCTAAGAATTACACTTTCATGAAATTTTCCTCACTAACTGCCCTGGTTAATTTGAAAGATAACCCACTGTTCTAATTCATTCCTCAATTGGGCGGTGCAGGTTTTATCTTTGATCTGACAAAGCATTTGTGTTAATCGTTTTGGCCCTCCACTAGACACTCTTGGGATTGTGCTTTTACAATAAATGTGTCTGTGATAGCTCTTTAGTCTATTATACTTACAATAGATCCATAGAACTGGTAATTAATTCTCCACTGCTTTGGAAATGGGAAGAATAGGTGTAGCTCTGTCAAGTGCTGCTGGGAAGTTTGTTTAGCTGGTTCATTTTTGAAGTGTTCCCCTCAGCCATCCAAGAAGCAGCCACAGAAGAGAGTCTGAGATTGAGATGCTGGCCTATCCTGATGACTTGCTGATAAATGGGAAATGTGACCCCTCTTGGTACCTGGGAGGGGGATATTGGGTCATTGACACTCATCTCAAGTACTGTTATTTTTAAAGGATATTAAACCCTTATTTTAATACTTAAAGAGCCATTTGCCTCTAAAGGTGGAGCCTCTAGAAGATGCAATAGTGATAGTCAACTCAAATATGTTCCTACATTTTCATTGATGGCTTATGCAGGTTTTAGAATGTTCCCTGCCAGCCTTCTTGTGTTTCTAGCAACTTGTACATTATATGAGTACTTTACTATGATTTTTAAACATTAAGATATTGCCGGCCCTAGATGGGGCTGGCCCTCCATCTGAAAGAACACATGAACAGCTTGTTGGTATCATGCATATGTTAACCTCTGGTAGTTGCTAGAGCCAGAAATTCGTGGTCTCACTCCATGAAAAGTCAATGTAGGCCTTATAATCTCAGAATTTTCCTGAAGTAAGCTTTTCGAGGACAGGGGCTGTGTTTTCTTTTCCGTTTTATCTGTGATCTCTGCCACAGCCCCTTGCTCTCTGAAATACGTGTTATCTTGATGTTTAGTAACCAAGGAACTGATAAGTGAAGGTTGTATTTTGCTGTTTGTCTCTTAAAAGTTTTTACACTGCTGTCAGATTGGTGGAAGATTTATTAGTGGCATACAGGATTCTTGGGTTAACACAAAATTCTACAATATTTTAAGGTCATGAAAGCCATGACAAATAAAGCTCTTTGTTACTTTTCTATATTTTACAACACTGACAACTCTGCATTTCAGTATATGCCTGTCCCCAACTCAGTAGCCTTGATTTGTTTTTTTCCCAAACCAAATACCAGGCAAAGAGGCATTAACCAGAAATATCATGATGCAAAAAAGCATCCTGCCTAAATGTGCTTTCATTGTCCTGATAGAAGAATCTATCTTCATATAATGTTGCAAAGAAAGTGGATGCCTAGCTTTGTTACTCTTTGATTTCTGTTCTCTCCTTATATTTTTCCTCTTTTACTTCTTAGTATATTGTATCATAAGCCATTTTTTTTTTTTTTTTGAGATGGAGTCTTGATCTGTCACCAGGCTGGAGTACAGTGGCGAGATCTCGGCTCACTGCGACCTCTGCCTCCTGGGTTCAAGCGATTCTCCTGCCTTAGCCTCCTGAATAGCTGGGGCTACAGGCGTGTGCCACCATGCCCAGCTAATTTTTGTATTTTTAGTAGAGACAGGGTTTTACCGTGTTGGCCAGGATGACCTCGATCTCTTGACCTCGTTGTCTGCCCACCTCAGCCTCTCAAAGTGCTGGGATTATAGGCGTGAGCCACTGCATCCAGCCATAAGCCATGTTGTTAAATCTCTTTTGGACCCACATTTATGAGGAATTTAAAAACTAATGTGCAGTATATGTTGCCTCATGATGCAGACTTCCTTATACACACATATTTAAGCACCTAGGGAAGAAGAGAACTTTTGACCAATGATGCTGAGCCTTAGCATGCTGGCTGTGAGTTCTTTTGGAAGAGGCCACACACCAGGAAGTAGAGTGGGATGTTTTGTAGGGTATGAAGAATCCATATTAAGCTTGTTTTTCATCTTTGCAAGTTAAAAAAAAAATTTAAAAATTTTAAGTGGCCATGCATTCCTTGAAGACAAAGTTAATAACAACCCTCCAACAAAATGTTGTTAAGCCAGAGATTGAATTAGAGGTGCCTTTTATCGAAAGTACAATGACGACAGAGTAAAATATGGGTTAAAATATTTGCTCCACAAAAATAAACACCTAGTTAGCATCACAAGTAAGCACCATTCATGGTTCCCAACAGTACTTGAAGAAGGGTAATTTTGTTAGGAATATATAAAACTAAGTAGGTAAATCTGATAAATTAGAGATGAAGTATCCTCTCACTCTATCCCTCCTGCCCACACCCATGTAAATCACTAACAGAGCTTCTCATTTCCATTGCCTTTCCCTTCTCAACAGAGCTATCTTGTGCAGGTGGACCTGTGAGTTTTAGAGCCACGCAATGGCATTCAGTAACTCTGCTGTTTCGTTACAAATATGCAGTGTTCAATAACCCTCAAAATTTCTCATTTCTTACCTGTGGTGATATGGTTTGATAGTTTTTAGGTTATAGGTTGCAATATGCAGTAGAATCACAGGTATATTAGTTCAAAAAGTTTAAACTCTAAGCATTTTTGTTATTGTTTATTTCCTTCTGCATTTATATTTAGAACATTTAAAAAGAATAAATTTGGTTTCTTTTTTGTAGACTCTAACAGTATAATTATAAGTGGTATAAAAGGCATGCAAAGAAGCAGTAGATGTACATCCCACCCATTCAGCATCGCAGGGAGCCCAGTCCATGCTGCCCAGCAGTGCTTGAAGAAGGGTAATTTTTTTTTTAGGAATCTGTAGAACTCATCCTCAATCTTACTAAAACTAAAAGAAAAGAACATATTGAAAATTAGTATTTCTTTTTGCTTCATACTATTTAATTGGGAAGCCAAATATTAATGAATGCCAGGGTACCAATTGCATTTTTTAAATGTGATATTCTCTATTTTTATTCCTTTTTTTTTTTTTTTAATTTTTAGAGAAAGAGTCTCATTCTGTCACCTAGGCTGGCATGCAGTAGTGTGCTCAAGGCTCACTGCAGCCTTGAACCCCAGTAGTCTGCCCGCCTCAGCCTCCAAAGTAGCTAGGACTACAGGCACATACTACCATGCCCAGCTAATTTTTTATTTTAAGTTTTGTGTAGACAGGATGTTGCCCAGGCTGGTCTCGAGCTCCTGGCCTCCAGCAATTTTCTCTCCTTGGCCTCCCAAAGTGTTCAGATTACAGGCATGAGCCACTGTGCTGGCCTTAAATGTGGTATTCTAACACTAGTGTCCATTCATGGAGGGTCGGTATGTTTTTATTTGTAAATGGCTGGTGTTTTTTTTTTTTAGATGTCAGACAAGCTTATTTTGAGTCAGGTATAATATTTTGCTGCTATGCTATGGCATGTTCTCACAGAAAAACTAAGAAACAAGGGACTGGTGGTGATGGGAGTAGAATATCAATGTAAGTAACTTATCATTGTACAAATCTAAGTGAATAACAGATCAAATCCAGTTACCTAAAACATGCCAGCTATGTATTCTATACAAGCAGCTTATTCTGGTATATAATATTATTTTAAAGGAATTCTAATAAGCAAATAAGTTCAAATACAGCCATTTATGCCACCCAACTTTTATCCTTTGTAGAATAACTAACATTTACCTGTATTTTCTATATTTATCAGAAGACCTCTTTATTTAATCATAACCTTATGGCATGAACCCTGTTTGGGGAGGCTTAGGTTTAGAGCCTAATTTGAGGGACCCTCACCAAATTCTGAGGTGCTGAGACTGCAGAGAATTGTGTTGCCTATTGAGGACTAACCCCAGAGCCACTGCCGAGACCTGAGCTTGGGCCATAGTCTCTCCCTTTCTCATGTCATTCCCCACATATGGATATCCACCCTCCTCCTGAGTTTTTTTTCAGGGATGGAGGCAGTTATAGCCATAGCCCTTTCCATTGCTTTCCCTGCATTCTGAACGCTTAGCACTCAATTTTATCAAGTGGCTGGATCAGACCAGCCACTGCTAGTCTCTTACCAGATCTGTAACTTGGGCTAGGTTCTGAACTTCTCTAAGCCACAGTTTCCTACCCTATGACATGATCATGGTAAATAATAGTACCTACCCCATAAGGTCATAATGAGGACTATATGGGTTAACGCACTTAAAGTGCTGAGAAAGTACCTGGAGAGAACTCATTATTAATGATGACTGTTCCAATCTGAGACATGGTGAGTGAACATGGCTCGGCTGTGTTCCTTTTGTGTGCTCAGAAACACCAGAGATTCAGACCTGGGCTGGGGTCTTGATGCCCAGGTCTTTCCAAGGTATCTCCAAGATATCCATCTGAAAGCTTTTGTCTTCTACTGCTCTCTCCCATCCATTTAGAAGGGTACCAAACTGTGCTGTTTCCTCTTGGCCCTCCCTTCAGTTTGTCAATATGGTAGTTTCCTTTTCAGTGTTGGTGAGTAGAGTCTCAAAGTCAGCATTGGGAAATGGATACTAGGCTATAACTCTTTCAGGGCAATAGCGTAGAATACTGCAGAATACTACAGCACAGAATATTACAATATCATAGACTACTATAGCACCCAGTATTGTGCCTAACCTGATAGTTGCTCGGTAAATTTTATTGAATGAATTCATGATGTTCTGAGAGGTTGATGCTATCAAGTAACTCTTCCAGGTCACACATAGTAGCATCAAAACTGTGACCATACTTGGAGACCCTAGTTCAGTATTCTGTGTGTAATAACTTGAAAGACAGCCAGTTATGGATACCAGTTGCTTAGTATCTCCACTGCAGTCACTCTTAGAGTAGGATGGATCAAGAGCCTTCACCATTAGCATTACAAGCTAGGCCAGGTCACAAGGCTGACTAGGGCATGAGTCTAGAAGGCTGATGATAGCCATCCAGCAATGGACTAGTACAGCCATTGAAAAGGAGCACATATGTTGAACTTGGGGTTTCAGCAACCCCTGTTATGGTTTGCCTCCTCTTGACAGGAAAATTGGAAGCTTTTTGAAATGCTGAGGAAATGCCATAGGAGTTGTCAGATATCTGGAAACAGTTGGGTAAAAACAGAAAAATACTTGTGCCAAAACAGTGGAATTCCTTTCTTCAGTTTGATTTCTCTAACCTTGTATATTTAGGAAAAACTCAACTTCAGGTCTAACTCCAGTCATCTACAGCTACTATCTTGTAGTAGAGTAAGAAATTGAACCAGAACAGATTTCATTTAACCTTTCAAAAGTGAGATTTTCACACTGTTGACCTTCTTGACTTCAAGGAGGAAAACGGAACTATCAGTTCTCTGCTGCATGCGTCAACAAGAAATGGGAGAATGGCTGTTTTTCATATTTGGTTTGGCCAGAGAATGTACATTTTGGTTCACATATGGAAATCAGCCCTTTGCAAATAGTTACAGATAGGAATTTCCAGATGACCCTGTCTAGCTTAGTTTTGTCTTAATGGAATAACCATATTTCTGTTAGGAGGGGGTTAATTCAGCAGCCTTTCCAAGGCACCATAGAAAAATTCTCAAAGTGTGGATTCCAAAAAATACTACTACTGATGAGAATTAGAGCACTGATGTTTTCTAAATGATGGGTGTTGGTTTGTTTTGAGCTTGGCATAAATCACTTTTGCCTTAGCTTGCTTACAATGTATAACTTGTTGTCTTGGTTCAAAACTCAACTGACTCTTGACACTTCTTCCAAGTTTCTGTTTTTGTTTTTACTGTGCTATAGCATAATTCTCAGGGTAGGTAGTTTTGTGAGGTCCGTCACCCAGCTTGTTTTGTGGAAGTTCCTCGGCCTCATTTAGGCCGCACAAGTGCTCATGGTTTCTTGGCTGTTTGAGGAGCTCTTGATGCTTTTGGGAACCTAGATGATTTTCGAGCCCAGCTCTTAGTAGCCCAGCCTAATAGGGCTTCAGTCTCCATCCACTATTAAAGAATGTTCAAGAATCATGGCAGGAAGTGGCAGGGAAAGAAAGAAAACTGCCCAGGATTTATATCTATATGTATGCTAAGGATTTAGAAACCATGTCGATAAAGTTACAGCTAATCTTTTGAGGATGATTTCCCTCAACTACAGCTTTCCATCAAGAGCCGCTTCTTCCAGAAATTATCAGCAAAGAAAGATGAAAGGAAAGCCCAGATTCAGGAGAGACCTCTTTAAAATTTCCCAGCAAAATAGATTCTCTTACTGATGAACGTATGCAAGTGGTAAAGCCCAGGGGTTCTCAAACCTTCTGGTTGGTGGGACCCCTGTATACTCTTAAAGTACTGAGGGTACTGAAGAGTTTTAGTTTATATAGGTCTTTTTATTTTTGTCGCTACACCAAGTCTTGTAATGCTATAGTTTCTTAAAGGTTATTTGCAATGTGGAATCTGAAATCATATCAGTAAACTTTTTGTGCTCTGGTATATTAAAATCCATCGCTCTGTCTTTCACTTTGAGCAGATCATTTACCCATGCACGATCTTGTAACATCATGCCTTGGCCACTTAGGAAATACTGGTTCACTGACCTATGAAGAATTTCCAAATTCATTATACATTTTTTTTGAAATTACGTTTGTTCATATCACCAATCTCATCAGAAAAGTCTAAATATTGGGAAGCTGTTGAGCTCATGGTAGTAGATACAGATTTTCCAGTGAAAACTAATTGAAAGCTAGAATTTTGTCATTGGTTACAAATACTGTCAGTCGATTTTTCTTGAGGTTACAAGATAAGTTGGTTAATTTTTGAGAAAATGTCTGCAGATACCCAGTTCTAGATAACCATAGTTATCTGTCAGTTATTCTTCCAAGTAAAGATGGTGTTCTTTGAACAAAGTGGTTAGTTCAGCTCGCAACTCAGTTGCCCAAGTGCTTTTCCTGGAAAAAAATACTGTACTTCAATACATGATAATAAAAGGATATATATTTAAAGGTTGCAATTTAATAAAATTTTACTTTCATCGAGGACTTTCTTAAGTGAAACTGGCTTAGTTATCTATTTGTTAGACTCTGAGCACCTGATGATGAGAAGTACAATGATGAATCGTATAGTTTGGGACAACTACTTTGTTGTTGGGTTTTTTTTTTTTTTTTTTTTTTTTTAAGACAGTCTCACTCTGTGGCCATGAGACTTGGCTCAGTGGTGCAATCTTGGCTAACTGCAACCTCTGCCCCCTGGGTTCAAGCGATTGTCCTGGCTTGACCTCCCAAGTAGCTGGGATTACAGGCGCCCACCACCGTGCCCGGCTAATTTTTGTATTTTGAGTAGAGACGGGGTTTCACCATGTTGGCCAGGCTCCTCTTGATCTCCTGACGTAAGGTGATCCACCCCCCTTGGCCTTCCAGAGTGCTGGGGTTATAGGCGTGAACCACAGCACCTGGCCACAGAGGGCCGCCACTACTTTGACTGATGCTAATGTGCCAGGAGATTTACCCATCATTGACTTTGCACCATCACACTAATATCATCACAATATTATAGAAAGTTTTTTGACTTTACGGACTCCAGAACCTTCCCTTCGGCTCTAGCAATTTATCCTAAAGAAATGTACCCCAGGCCGAGTGCGGTACATTTCTAGGTGCCTGTAATCCTAGCACTTTGGGAGGCCAAGTGGGTGGATCACCTGATGTCAGGGGTTCGAGACTAGACTGGCCAACATGGTGAAACCCCGTCTCTACTAAAAATAGAAAAACTAGCCAGACGTGGTGGCACATCCCTGCAATCCCAGCTGC
The DNA here is from genome assembly GCF_049354715.1 of Callithrix jacchus. Classification (NCBI taxonomy): domain Eukaryota; kingdom Metazoa; phylum Chordata; class Mammalia; order Primates; family Cebidae; genus Callithrix; species Callithrix jacchus. The sequence continues at coordinate 25,586,662 of NC_133524.1, forward strand.
TCAGGAGGCTGAGCCAGGACAATCGCTTGAACCCAGGAGGTGGAGGTTGCAATGAGCCGACGTTGTGCCACTGTACTCCAGCCTGGGCAACAAGAGTGAGATTCTGTCTGAAAAAAAAAAAAAAAAATGTACCTCCAAATTTATGTGCAAGAATGTGCATTGATGAATTATTGTTTTTGGTAGTAAAAAAAAATTGGATGTATCTAAGAATAAACGTTTATTAAATACATTATGCTACATCATTGGAAAAGCATATTATGTGAACAATTGAAACAACATTTTGTGAGAATAAAGACGAAAATGTGAGAAAAATGTTAAGGGGGAAGAAAAACAGGAAACAAGTTAGTATATAAGGAATGATTCAGTTATGTGATAAAGATACTGTGTGCATATAGATGTGTAAATAAATAATTGGAAAAATAAATACAAGAATGTTAATAGTGATCATCTTGAGTGGTAGGGATATGGGTGTTTTAATTCGTGCCTTTATATTTCTGTTGTCTAAGTGTTGTACAGTAAGCATGTGTTACTTTTTGACAGAGGGTTGTTGGTTGCGTTTTGAAAATTTATTTTTAAATTTATATTCCGTACAATTCACTCTGGTTTACAGTTCTGTGAGTGTTGACAAATGCATAGAATCATATAACTGCTACCACAGTCAAGACACAGAACAGGGTCATACTTTCTGGCATGATCTTCCATCTAGGACCCACCATACTGAATATGTTGCCAATCCCACAGATGCACAGAATGAAACTTAGTAAGGTGTGTGTTTCTTTGCTTGGCAAGGAGTAGGTAGGTACATGATCTGTGAATATAAAATGAAATTTGAAGGACAATTCCCCCAAAGAATGTTAGAAGAAAATTCTGACATTTCCATTGGAGCTTCATCACAAGAAAATTTCAGTTCTGAGGATTTGGGAAATAAAACTAAGTCATATCTTCAATTCATTGCTTCCTTTCAATGAGTCGTGAAGACAGAGAACTTCAATACTGTTATCAGTGGTTTCAACAGTCAAGTAGCCATCCCTAGGTATACTAGGGGTAGGGGGCAATGTTCCATGTATACCAAAACCCGTGCATACTGAAGTCCCACAACTGACCCTGTGGAACCCTCAGATAGGAAAAACTAGCACTCCATATATGTGGGTTTCATATTTTGTAATTATTGCCAATTTGATTTGGTTGAAACCAATCCATATATAAGTTGACCCACATAGTTCAAACCTGTGTTCTTCAAGGATCACCTGTATATTTACTATTCTTGCTTTCTAGAAATTAAACCTAGGTATTAAGATAACTTTCCTGTATTCAAATGTGCATCCATTTTAACCTCAAGTCTATAGGTGAGTTTGTTCTTTTACAAATTTGAGCATGTGTATAGATAGATTCATGCACTCACCAACACAATCAAGGTATAAAACAGTTCCTATGAAAACCCTAAAAACTCCCTCCTGCTAGTCCTTTATAATCACACCCTCCATCCAACTCCTAACTATGTCAACTATGATCTGTTCTCATCACTAGAAATTTGTCTTTTTGAGATGTCATGTAAATAGACCCATACAGCCTTTGAGACTATCTTCTTTCCCTCAGTTCATTCCTTTTATTGATGACTATATTCCATCACATGGATCTGTCATTTTGTTTGATGCAGCTACTCACTGAAGGATGTTTGGGTTGTTTCCAGTTTGGGGGAATTATGAATTCAGATGCTATAAACATTCGTGTGCAGGTTTTTGTCAGCGCATAGGTTTTCATTGCTCTAGGATAAATATCCAGGGGTAGGGTTGCTGACTCATATGCTAAGTATGTTTCACCATTTGAGACACTGTTACACTGTTTTTCAGAATGGTGGTATTATTTTTCATTCCCATCAGCAGTGTATGAGAGTTCCATTTACTGGGCATGCTCACTGGCACTTGGTATTCTTGGTATTTTTTATTGTAGCCATTTTAATATGTATGGAATGGTAGCTCATCGTGATACTACTTTACATTTCTCTAATGACTAACGATGTTGAACATCTTTTCATGTACTTATTTGTCATCCTTATATCCACTTTGGTGAAGTGTCCCAAGTTTTTCCCCATTTAAAAAAATTGGATTGTTTGATTTTTTACTGTTACTTTTGGAAAGTTCTTAATATACTCGAGATACAGATCCTTTGTTGGACATGTGATTTGCAAATATTTTGTCCCAGTCTGTAGCTTGTCTTTTCAGTCTCTTGATAGTGTCTTTCACAGAGAAAAAGTTCTAATTTTTATTAAGTCCAATATATCAGTATTTTTTTTTATTAATTGTTATTTTGATCTCATGACTAAGAACTACAATTTTATATCTATGTCTATTATTCATTTTGAATTAATTTTTATAAAGTGTGACGCTTAGGGCAAAGTTCAATTTTTTCTTTGGTCTGTGTGTGTCCAGTTGTTCCAACACCATTTGCTGAAAAGACTATCCTTCTTCCACTGAATTGCTTTTGCACCTGTATTAAAAACCATTTGAGCATATTTGTGTGGTTCTGTTTCTGGAAACTTTGTTCTCTTTCATTGATCTCTCTGTTTATCCTTTTGCCAGTACCACACATCTTGATTAATGTAGCTTTATAGTAAGTCTTGTATAGTGCAATTCTTCCATTTTCTTTTTTTCCAAAAAGGTCTTAATTATTCTAGTTTGCTTACCTTTTTATATAAATTTGAGTCAGCCTGTCTTTATCAACAAAATTTTTATTGGAATTGTGTTAAATCTGTATCGCTTGGAGAAGAATTGACATCTTTATTATGTCATGTTTTCCAATGTATGAACGCTTTATGTCTCATTTGTTTGTATCTTCTTTGTTTTCTTCCATTAACATTTCATAATTTTCAGCTTACAGGTCCTGTACACGTTTTGTTAGATTTGTATACCTAAGGAGTACATTTTGGGGAAGGTCTTTAGTTTTGTTTTAAATTTTGCTTTCCAGTTGTATTCTTTAGTATATGGAAATGCATTTATATAATTTTTTGTTCTTTCTTTCTATAGTTCAGAAAGTCACAGGTAAATCATTTGGTTCTCAAAAGAGTACTGAGGATTCCTGAAATGTTAAGAATGTTCTACATAAATGGATTGTTAATATGTAGCCCTTAAAATTTATTTTGTAAATCTATATTGATTGACTCAAATATTGGCCACATAATACTGCCAAGTTTTAAAAATACCAGCTTTTGTATTGTAATTTTACTTTTGTAAAATTCATAGGTTTACATAAATATCTGTATGTGTATATGTACGTAAAGAGAGTTGTAAAAGGATGTTTAACATATGGCGAAAATCATATTGGACTGGTGAAAGTTGTAGGTGATTTTTGTGTTTCCCATATTGATTTTCTCTATTTGAATATTTCACAATAGGTATGTATTGTTTTTGACAAAAAAAAAATAAGCTGCTTAAGAAAGAAAACATAAAATAGTGAATGTTAATATTGTCCTTACCAGTGAGTAAGGATAATAAATACTCAAGTCCTATTTGGGAATTAAGTACTTGCATTGTAGAAATCTTGATATTGCCCCAGCCATTTTAAGATTCTAGTTTTATATGGAAAACCAAAGGAACATGTTAAGATAGCCAGAACGTTCTAAGAATGCCACATTTGGAATTTTTCTGCACTCTAGCATTTCTTTCTTATCATGTACTTGTGTCTTTACTAGGTAGAGATGGAAGGTCTCAGTCTTGCCTATACATTAGCAACACCTGGGCAAGTTTTCCAAAAGAGTATCTGATGACTTAGCCCACCCAGGAACACTAGAATTTCTGGGGTTGGGCCCAGGGCATCAGTATTTTTTTAAAGTTCTCCATGTGATTACTAAACCCTTAAAAATACATGTTAATGAATTCTAATGTACCACTGAGTAGTTAACATGTAATTTCCATGTGTTATATATGAGAATATGAAAGTAAAAGGTATATATACTTTCACGCCTGTATGAAGTTGACCATGTACTTACATGTAAGAAGGGAATTAAATTTCTAAAACAAAAAATGAGTTCTCATGTGACCAAAAATAATTTTTGAAAGCAAAAATATCTATTGCATCTTTGTATTTATGCATTTTTATATAAATACCATTCTTCTTAAGTCTTCAGGTTTATTGCTGACTCTTGACAAATAGCAGATAATTAGCATTGTTCAACCTTGTCTTTTCTCTGTAGTGGATATGATTGCATAAACCTAGGTGAGGAGTATTTTGTGTAGAAATGTCATCTTTCCTGTATCTCCTCTAGGAGACCCCCTCAATAATGATTTCATCACATCACCTGATCAGTATGCTGAGGAATTACGTTCTTTCCAAGCTTTTAAAGTAGTTTTGAGATCTGCAATTCTGTTACCACCCTCTCAACCTTGACTGTGACTCACCGTAGTCTCTTCTGGACTAGCTTCAGCTTCCCATCTGTAGGAAGTGCCTAGTGTTTTGCACAGCCTAGCACTCCATGAGCAGGGCCTGAAAGTCAAAATGGGGAAATCCCTAGGCTGTATTTCTCAACATTCCTTATAGGAATCAGGTAACAGAAATGGGATTCTGCAGCTGCTTCAGTATATAGGAACTTGAGTGAAAATTTAGGACTGTCCATCTTTTGGAATGTTTTGGCCTTCTTCACAGTTCCTGTGGTAACTGAAAATTTTTCAAACTGGTTTTACTTAACTACCTATCTACACAAGTATCTCAGTACTGAAGTAGGCTGTCTGGACCCTCCTCTTTAAACACCACGTTTTCCTGCTCTCACACACCAAAAGTACTTAATTTGCCTTCAAAAGGTGATTTTAAAAGGAGAGGATTTCATTATGTTAATATACATTGTATATTATACAGTACATTGCAGTTTTCAAAGCATTTTTTTATACTGTACCTAGTTTGTCCCTCATAATATTCCTGTGAGGTATTCAGAGCAATACCCTCCAGTATTTCCCAGCCCAGGATGACTAAAGCCTGCAAGTTGTACACATTGGATATTGTGTTATTGTATTATCTTTTGTTTACATTGCCTTTTCCTCCATTCCCACTGCTTTAATTCATTTCCTGGTCATCTCATGCTTAGCTTGCTAATCCATCTCCCTTTTCTCTATATCAGTCCATTCCCTACATCATTTTCAGGATTGTTTTTCCAAAACAGGATTAATAATGTCATCTTCCAACTTAAAAACCTTCTGTAGTTGCTCAGATCTTACAGATTAAAATTCAGATTTTGGAATACTGCATTAGCCCCCAAGCCACGCTTTCTACCTTTTCCACCCTCAGTATCCTTTGCAGACCATCTGCCCACCACACTGGAGAGCTTGGCGTTCCTCAAAGATCCCATATGCTTGGCTATCTCCACACCTTCACTCCGGCCATCTCCTCTGCCTAGTACCATAGCCTACCACTCATGGCATCCCACTTTGTGAAATTCTTCTGCCTTCAGTGGTACAGTCTCTGGAAAGCCTTCTTCACTCAGCTCTCCAGAAAAAATGTCTAAATGTCTTCTGCATGCTTCTGTAACCATTTGTACACACTCTGTGGTAGCAGCTACTGCTGAGTTGATTGGCTCTTCTCCCCACAGGCCTTGAGCTCTTTGTGAACACAAGCTGCGCTGTGTTGTGTTGTGTTTCGTTTCATGTCATCTGAGCAAAGCATAGTGCCAGGGACATGGCCGACACAGAACTTGCTCATTTGAGCAAGGGAGTGATTTTTGGAACCTTCAGAGAAGCTGTGGGTATAGTATTTGTGTTTGATGGAATAGCGAATTCTATTTTTTATTGTTAATGACTCCATAGCCAGTGGATGGCATTTTCTAGAATGTCATCTTTAATCTCTTTTGCTGTCTAAACTTCATTCACCCTAGGAATCTCTAAGAAGTTAAACTTAGTCTTGCATCCATACACATACACATATTTTGCAGGTTTTCACCTTAAAATTATTTTTCTGCGTTTCTAGCTTGTTCTTGAACCACAGATGTGGTATTGATCCTTTCTTTTACTTAATAGCACCCTTCCTGGCCCCAGGACGATGACCAGAAAACTGGCTTCTTAGCACCAAGGCTGGTTTTCAAATTCTTATTGGTTTAGGTTCTCTTAAAACTAGGCCGTTATATCTTTTTCCTATTAGCACCAGAATTAAATACCCAGAATACAGTTTTGAGAAGCCCTTAGCACCATGTGTATATGCATGTGTATTTGTCTGGTTTTACATGCTCTTTTCCTAGCCCTAGCATGCACAAAGACTCTCCTGCACAAGAGTGATAGAGCTTAGGTGACTTTTGCCTCCCGTTGGAGAACTATTACGTTTATTGGTCATGTGGTCAGTGGACTTCCTTCCTGTTCCATACTTGACTGGTGGTTGGAGCACGTAATGGTCTGGCAGGAGAAGATAGTTCAGCAGAGAAGTGCTCATTAATAGAATTGTAAGGCCTTGATTTCAGGAAACTTCTCTCCTGTGTCTAACTTCAGAATGGCTATTTCCCATTTTTGGAAGATAACTTGAGTATGTGGTACGGAATTAAATATTTTTGGGCAATAGTAATGCAGTATTTTATTTCTGTTCTGGGGTTGCTAGTAGAAGCAACTCTGTAGGAATAAGCTAAAGCAAAGGAGTGGGGATGGGTTTAGATGGCTTTTCTTTTTAAACAGAGCATCACTAGCAGTTGATAGAACAGCTGTACTTTTGTGTTACTTTTCTCTCTAACAGATAAGGTGAAATGTAATTTGCAACACTTGGAACCTTGTAAAAAACAACCAGCCAAACAGATAACAAACCAAAAAGAAATCATCTAAGTCACACACTGGATAAAGCTTTCTCTGAGCAGCCTCTGACTTCTTGGACAGCAGTCCTTCCCCTTTCAGAATCCTAACACCCTCTCCCAACACCACCCTTTCAATGTTTTTGTTGGGGCCAAGAGTCAGACACCTAGCTTTTGTGTTTGGTTTTAAAATCACAGTTGTTTTATCATGTTAAACTGTCAGGACCATGCCTTCTTGATGTAAAGTCCCTGAAACATCTATTACAATGCCATAGACTCAGCAGATACTCAGTTTTTGTATTTTTTTGTTTTGTCTTTTTTTTGAGACAGGGTTTCAACTCCTGTTGCCCAGATTGGAGTGCAATGGTGTGATCTCAGCTTACTGTAACCTCTGCCTCCCAGGTCCAAGCAGTTCTCCCACCTCAGCCCCTCAAGTAGTTGGGACTAACACACAGGCACCACCATACCCAGCTACTTTTTGTATTTTTGTAGAGATGGGGTTCCCAAGCTGGTCTTGAACTCCTGGGCTCAAGCAGTCTGCCTGCCTCAGCCTCCCAAAGTGTCGGATTATAGGCGTGAGCCACCACGTCCGGCCAACACTCAGTTTTATGTGAAGTCACACTCTCTAGAAGGATCTGAATTCCATTTTTGTATTGATAAGAATGTAGACTGTAGGAGCAACTCATTTTCTAAACTAATGTTTTACCTGGTTCCCTGGTAATCTTTTGTGTGATTTCAGGCCATCATCACAGAAGTTAATGTCTAATATCCATCATGATATTTGTCTTATGGGAAGAAAAGATGGGCTGTTCAGAAGAAATGAATTAGGTTTTGGTAATACTAATACTAAGTGAATCAGTTGAATATTTCAGAAATTTAGGGAACCTTTTTATTTGTTGAATTTGTAAGTAAGGCCCGCATGATGTCTAACCATTACCTATCCAAACAATTTACTTCAAGCCAAATTTTGAACTGCATAAATGGTAACATAATGTTTATGAAAATGGGTTCTAAGCAATTCTTATTTCTTTTTCAGTTGTGGTGCTAAATGTCTGTACTAAAGATTATATAAATTTATACTTGCATCTTTATGTATATTTCTTAAAAAATTTGTTTTATGATCTAAGGTTTAAAAAATTTTGATAATGCTGGCTATATGCATATACTTTTTAAAGTCAGGAATAATTTATTTTCTTCTAAAGTAGGCAATCGAAATAAGCAGTTTGAAGAGATGAATTTAAGACAGCAAAATTGTTGTATCTTCAGCTGTGTAAAAGAAATACTGTACCTTGGACCAGAAAACGTATATTAGCGATGGTTCGGTTAGTGACTGCAAAAGCAAAATAAATACCATAGTGTAAACTACAGTTTCACATGACAGCATGTTTGACTAGTACTAAACATCTGAATTTAGGGAACAGCTAATACTAAAATGTGTTCTGCTCTTTTGCATCAAAATACATTAATATGAAATCTTACAATGCCTTTGTTTCTCACTGATTAATATTAGGAGAGATCTAGTCAGGTCTTGTTGATCATTTGTTTTCTAGGAACCTGAGGAAAAAGTATCTTTCACAAACCTTTCCCAAAAAAGTTACCTCATTTCTCCTCCTCAGGCCTTCTAGTGACTTTGCAGAATAAGGCTGCATCGTTTATTTTGGATGTAGAAGGTTGATCAGACCATCGCTTTTTACTATAAAATGGCAGTGTAATGAGTTACATGATAAACTTACATGCACAGGGAGATTTTCTTTCCTCTGTTAGAGTTAATCTTTAAACAATCTCTATGCATTCAGAAAAAAAGTACTATTGAAGACCCCAGATTGCAAAAGCAGTGCCACTTCTTCTGAGAGCTTTGGGGCAATCCTCTGATGTGTAATTGCTTTTACATCAGTCACAAGAGAGAGACAAGAATGCGCTTTCCTTGAACTTAACAGTTTGGGCAATTTTCTATAATCCAGTAAATACAAATTGTAGCTTGATTATTCATCTACGTCTGTCAAGCAAATTTTAATGGATGAATGAATGAGTCAAATCTATGCATGGAAATATACAAATGTGCAAAATATGGGTCTAATTACCAGGCTGCTGAATTTACACAAGGTCAGGTAAACAAGGCACCAGTGTAATGATTATTAATTGTTAATAATGCCTTTGGGAAAACATTCACATTTTCCTTCTGAATACCTAGCAGTTTGCCTTTCTAATCATTTTAAACTCTGAAGATTTTAGCTGGTCTAAAAAAAAAAAAAAAACATTTTTGCCCTACTTTTATCCTTTCTCTATAATTGCTTACTAATTTTTTTAGAATAAAGGTAAAATGTAATACATTTTTCAGGACCATTTTGGAAATCACAGTTTAATATGATGGTAAAAGAATTAAGAGAGTAGCATACTCACAGAACAGAATGAAATAGCTGCTATCTTTTGTCTTCATTGAAGGGAAGAGTATACCCCCACCCCCACATCTTCCACCCTCTTTTCAAACCTAATCGACATTCTAAAGCACAAAACCAAGGTGGTAATAAGGGAAAGGAAATCAAAGCAGGCTTTTTTTCCCCTCTATTTACCATAGTAAGTCAACATTTGACTCTTTCTTGATATTCTATAAAATGAATGTTGGAAAAAGAATAATATCAATGAGTAGTTTCCCATCGAAATGCCCAAGGGCCGAAATAATTGAGGGAGTACTTGCTAAGGTTTTTCTTAGTTCAGTAACTCTTGATCACTGTGCAGTTGTGTAGCTGTGCTATCATTAAAGGCTCTCCATGTCTGGAAGGACACCCCCCTCTCCCAGCTTTAATCCAAAAGTCATAAATTGTAGAACTAACATGTTGTCTATGGGTCACCCAGGCGAAAACACTGCATCTTGAGAAATCCATCTTTCTGCCACTGTGCTTTGAAAATCTTTTGAATATTTTGCATTAATGGTGCTTCTGCAATCTCTTGCTGGGCTCTCTTCTCATCTTCACAAGCTCCATATTCAGAGGTTTTTCCTCATAGTTAATGTAAACATCCTTCTCTCTGTCCTAGGCCTCACTTCTTGCTACATACCTATGTTCAGTGTTACATGAGTATACCCACCTTCATGGTTTTTTCCCCCGTGTATTTGTAAGTAGCACTCATATCTCCCTTGCATTTTTGTTTTTCTGGAGCTGTTTGTTTGTTTGTTTAGATATTTATTTTTGAGATGGAGTCTCACTCTGTCACCTGCCCAGGTATGATCTTGGCTCACCGCAACCTCTACCTCCTGGGTTGAAGCAGTTCTCCTGCCTTAGCCTCCCGGGCAGCTGGGATTACAGGCGCCCACCACTACGCCGGGCTAATTTTTATATTTTTAGTAGGAATGGAGTTTTGCCATATTGGCCAGGCTGGTCTCGAACTCCTGATGTCAGGTGATCCACCTGCCTCGGCCTCCCAAAGTGCTAGAATTACAGGCATGAGCCACTGCTCCCGGCTGGAACTCTTTATTTTTAATCATGATTGCTCTTTGTAGGTTAGATTATAACGTATGTAAGCCAAATGAATCTGAGCAAATTTTTTACCTTAACTCTGTAGTTAGCATCCTGTCCTATTTTGTATACCACTCTAGAATGTAACGTACACTTTATACATACTTGTGAGTGCTGTAGTGGTTGAATTAAATTATGTAGCGTTATAGCCAAATTATTCTGCCATTTGAGATGTTATAAATCCAACCTTCCCTCTCCATAGACTCTATCATCCAGCAGCACTGTCAGACTATCATTCCTCTGGACAGACCTCCTTGTTTTCTCAACAACTGCTGGGATTGTCCTTAACCACTTGCCATTTTTATCTGTTTCAATTCTCCTTCACCTTTAAGACCCAAACCCATCTCATTTCTAGGAAGCCTTTCATGGACATCACAGCTATGGAATTTTTTTTCCTCTGAATCCCTAAAGAACTTTAAAAGTATAACTTTTCTGCCCCCATTTTCTTTAATACAGTCTCTTATAGTTATGTTCTTTCATTCGTCAAATCATTTTGTTCCCTATAAGGTTGTAGATTTCTGGAGAATGGGGGAAAGAAGAAAGACTAATTTTTTTTTTTGCTGCCAGACACTTTACTAAATATTTCTTAATGTATATACATACATTTTTAAAAGGTATCATTTAATTGTTGTAGCAATCCTGTGAAGTTGGTGGTATTTTTTTCTATTTTTATAGATAAGGAAGCTGAATCTTGTAGTAAGAAACACAACCAATGTTGGAAGGGCAATACATTGTAGAGCTGAGATTTAAGTTTGGGCCTCTCTGATTCAAAGTCTGTATGCTTTTTTCAGAAAGCCTCCTCTATAAAAGAGTGACAATTTGCTTTCTAATCTGTCAGTTTACTGGAAAGTTCAAAGAACTGAATAGGTGTTCAGTAAATGATTAAATTTATGACTATAGAAATCTGAATTGCTTTGACTTCCTTTCTTTTACCCATCAGCTAGTGGTAATATGAATCAGCAATTAAATAGCCAAAGCCTTAGTAAGGGCCGTCTGTATTCTCACCAAAGGTTAGTACATGAGAAGTTGACAGTTGTACTGCAACATTAAGGCTGTTTACTTGAGACAAGTTTTTTTTTACTTGTTTGTCTGTTTTTAAGCTTTTCTCTTGTTGATTCCAACATTCATTGATATTGTTAAATGTCACTCTTCTCACTTAGTATTTGCATTTCATTTTACGATAGTAAATCTCATTGTATAATATAATAGTAGCATGAATAATTTATGTCTCTGTCAAGGAACTATTAAAACACAGAGATTTTAAAATATGCATATTCTAAACTTCATATAAAAACTAAGGAATGGAGTTTTTAATTTCCTCTCTGAGTGTTTATTCCAGGAGTAAACGTGGGCACTTACTAAAAAGCTATGGTCTTACTGACTTCAATTTAGGACTGAGTGCTGAGTTGTAATTATGTCTATAGGTAAGGAAAAATTGGCATTTTATCTTTAATAGAAAATCAGCTGTTGTACTTTTTGGGGGCTGTTTACTTTTTTTATTTAAAACAGGAATTTTTATTAGGTGTATCTATTCTCAAAGAATTAATGATTATAAGGATTAAAAAAGATGAGTGCCAACCTAGGAATGAAAAGAATTTTGATATGAGCACAAGGATTGTGACTGAGCTTTGGGGTGACAAAAATATGATGTTTTAGGTATCTGGGGTTTCTTCTTGTCAACTTCCATGCATATTGATAAGTTCAGCCTATTTTGTAAACAGTTACTAATGCCGTAATGCATTTTCCCATATTTTCCATCTGAATTTTTTACTATTATTGATTGAAGATTCAATTGAGAAATGTATTTAGAACCCTGCTTTCCGTGGTAATCACAGAAGTCAGTGGGAAGACAAGAAAATTGTATTGAAAGAAATTGTGTGCGTGTGTGTTTTGTGTTTCAGCATAGATTATCTCTGCCAAAATAATAGCTGTCATTTTGTTCTTGTTATATTAGTGGCCTGTAGCTTACCACTACTCCTTTTGCCTTAGTTTTGCTTCTGACCATTGGCTATTACCATCAGCAAGAAGAACTTTTTAATTGAATGTCCCAATTTGAATGATTCTTGTCCTAATATTATTATAATCTTGATCCATTTCAAATTTGAGATCCCTAAATTGTGACCTCTCACCTCAACTCAACAACCCTTTAACATTCAAAGACTTTGAAACTTCACTTCTGTTTAGAATTTCATATCATGCCCATCATGGGGGGAAAAGATGGAAAATGTATACGCTGAGCCTATAGGACTTCCTGCAGTGCTTATTAATCCTTTATGGATCATTTGAAATGTTTCTAGTTTATTTAAGCTTTGCTGCTTGTATCAGATTGTTCCTACAAAAAAAGAAAAAGTGATCATGCTTTGAATTTTTAAAAATGATCTCACTTTCAAGCAAAAGCACTTTTATGCTCCATTAAAGTTGAATTTGCCAAACTCTTACATCGCATTAACACAAGCTTTACTGGATAGATAAACGTGTTGTTCAAAGACTGACTTGAACTTTACCAAACTGCATATTAAGATTTTTATCTTTATTCTTCTTATTTCTTGAATTATTTTAAAATAGACTAGTAAAATGGACTAGATAGGCCTACAAGTACTACTTTAATGACAAAATAATTTCGCATTTGATGTAAAAAATTAGTATAGATTGTAAGCTAATTGTTAAATGAAGGCAAAATTAACAAAAATATTTTGATAGTTACATTTGCATTTTTTCATACTCATTTTATGTAGTATCAATATCACAACAAAACTTGATTTTTTTAAATTTGCATGAGTGATTTATTGTTTTGATGGTTGTAATTTTTACTCAAGTCTATCGTGCATCTTTAAAAATTCAGTATTTTCTTGAAATGTTAGTAGGTCAGCCGATAAATTGACTTTTCAAAAATCCTTCTCAATTTAGTGGGTTTTTTCAATATGCAGAGGACATCTGTTTTCTATGAATGATAGTGTTATACTCTTTGTTTTTATTTATGTTGGGAAGCTTTTAGCTTGGAAATAATCTTGCAATGTGTATCTTTTCAACCGAGAGTTACTTAGAAAGTTCTCTTCTCCTTTGTACTATGTTTTCTGGCTCCCTGACACAATCATAAGGACTTGGTCTTTCCTTGTTAGTTTCCTTAGCCTTGAGGTTTTAATTTAATGTGTTTTTTCTTCAGAAAGAATGTGAGCTAGTTTTCTACTTGAAATGTCTTTGCATTTTCAAATACATGAAACCTTTTCGAAGTATGAGGTTTTGTTTTATCAAAAATAACACATATGCTTTCTTTTAAAGCATTAATTTACATCAACATTTATGGTGAACTTGAAAAAATATTTTAATGGTAATGAAAATATAATTTAATATCAAGCTAAGTCTTTTTCAGCCCTCTTAGAGTCCCCATTTTTAGCTGTTGAGTCACAGGGGTTCCTAATAAGAAAGAAAAATGCATTTTTAGGAAATTACTTTTTTAAGGCAAACGATAAATTGTACACATAGAGAGACAGGAAAGAACTTTTTATCTGTTGTAGGGAGAAATCCAAACAATAATATGAAATGTTTAGCAAGTTATTTTAATGTTACAGCTTTTGCATTTCTGAGAGTGCTGATACCTTGTTAGTAAGAAACTTTATTAACACTGACTTCTAGTGTAAAAATCTGCCCTGTATTTATTTTTCACTAATTCACTTTATTCTTTTCTCCTAGTGTTCCCATGACCTTTAAGAAATGTACAGTTTGCATCTCAAACTGCAACTGCATTGAGTAACACAAAGTTGAATTATGAACATAATGGCAGTTCTCTGTGGTGTTCCAGTTTATGCTTACTTTTAGTTTGCTAAATTCATAAGTGAAGTGTTTTTTAATGTTGCCCATGTTAGGGAAAAGGTTAAATAATGCTCAGCTTCTCTTCATGAGCAAATGGGGAGAGTCATTTTGGTTGTTTGGTAGAAAATTGGGTTCCCGTATTTTCGTTCTTTGGCCAGCATAAATGGTGTGCTGGATTGTTTTGGAGCTTTCAGACAGTACTTACATAATTCTAAAATATTTCATAAACTACTCAGGTAGCGAGACTATTCTTGTATCACCGTGCAGTGGCACTAAAAATCATCCTGGGATAAGAAACATGAAGCATAACATTACTTCCCAAAGTCATATACTTTGAGAATCCTTGAGCAGAGGCAAGAGAGTAACAGTATCTATGACTTCTCTGAAAACTCTTATTTCCAGTAGGAAACCTGGTTACCAACCAAAAAGTAGGTGATGAGAATTTATTTTTAACTTCAAGCATAATCTTTCTAAAAATGTAATTTTATTTGAGATTTGCCTCTCATTAACCAACAAACCATATCTTTTGGTTATATATTTCATATTTAATTAATACAATCATCGAGTTGTTTGCCATGAAGGAACATAGAGCAGATGCACTGTTTTCCATTTTTCCAGGTAATATGGGTCACGTCATAACCTGTAAGTAATCCATCACTAGGCAGTGGCTCCACAGCATTCAGATAAAAATGTTTTAAACATCCCTGAAAGGAGAAAAGCCCACTAATACTGCACTGTATATTGCTGGGAGAGAAGATATGAGTGCTTGTATGAGGGAATTACTCTTCGTTTTTTTGAGGCAGGTCTCTCTGTTGCCCAGGCTGGAGTGCAGTGATGTGAACATGGCTCACTGCAGCCTTGACCTGCTCAAGCAAACCTCCCAACTCCGCCTCTCAAGTAGCTGGGACTACAGGTATGCACCACCATGCCCAGCTTATTTTCAAACTTTTTATAGAGACAGGGTCTTAACCATGTTGCCCAGGCTGGTCTCAAACTCCTGAGCTCAAGTGATCCTGCTGCCTTTACCTCCTAAAGTCCTGGGATTACACGCATGAGCCACTGTGCCTGGCCAGGAATTACTCTAGATCACAAAAGTCTTTTACGGAAGTTTGGGACATTGGTCTTACATGATACTCACAGTGTCATTCCATGAAAGAGCTAGGGTAGGTATACTTACAATATCCACGGGAACATACCCAAAGGCTCATGGGGTGAAGGGCTTGCCCAAAGCACATGGCTCTTGAAGCACTGAGGTGAGAAGAGATCTTTGAGTTGGCTTCTGCCCTCCCGTTTTGCCACAGGGCTTCTTTACCTCCTGCAAGAAGGGCACAGTAAGGGAAGGTTCAGAAGGGTTTTTGGACTCTGAAGGCAGCCTAGCCTGAGGGAGGCTGGAGTGTTCAGCCATCTGAATTAGTCTCAATATCAGAGAGTTAAATTCCATCAATGTAAAATTAAAAGAATATTTCTTCATGTTCTGCAATGCCTCAGACACTGTCCTAGACTATAGAGGCTCACAGTTGAATGATAGGATCCCAGAGTTCTTGGGGGCTGAGGTGGGGGCCTTCTGTCTCCGTTTTCTTTTACCTCTTTCCTTCTTTCTGCTATCCATAAACTTTTTGTCCTCTTACATATTAGTGTGTTTGGATCTCTTCCTGCACTTAAAGTCATGCCTACTTTCATGCATTTAAGGTATCCCAATTAAAAAGAGCCGTTCCCCCAAGTGATGCTGTTGAAACTGTTTTAATATAGATCCAGCATGTTGCTTGCCCTTAGCATTCATTTTAATTATTTGAAGAAGGTGATTCATACAAATATGTGCAAAGTACACAGCCCTTTTGAAGGTTTTTTCACTTTAACAGTCACTTTACATATTATTTTGATAGTGATGTTCTTTGTATGGGCAGCCAGGATATAAGCTGGGCCAGATGAAGGATGTGTATCCTCTCTGCTTAGGGAATCAGTTTGCCAGACATGTGAGTAGCTATATTCCCATGCCAGATTACTTTACCCACATAGTTTTATGAGCATCAGTGTTTTAGTGATACCGTAAATGTAGCAATAGAGTGGAGAGTCTTCATCATTTCATACTGGTATGTAAAATGCCTCAGGTATTTGACCATCTTGAAGCACAGTGCCTTTGTATGCTCAGTAACTGTGTGTCAAGTTTGTGGCCAGTTAGCAAAGTATCTCAGTCCTTCACTCATCCCCAAAGAATTCATAAAATCTGTCCTATAATGAATGGCTTTCTTTTCTCAACAATAGTTTGAAGTCCAGCATGTAAAAATGTAAATCTCTCTGCTGGCTTCTAATGTACAAGGCCTCCTGAGAGTGTTCCCAGGGAAGAAGAGTTGATTAGGTAGAGACTTCTCTGTTCTTAGTAAATTAATGACCTACTCCAGGCCCATTTTCTTTCCTGGAGGAACACTCAGCGACAGTGCTTATGCAGCAAAGTCAAATTCTTTAGTTTTATTATATAAAACATCAAACGAGGAGCCAAAGAGAATCTTTTCCTAACAGTATCTCCTAAGCCCTAGAATATAATCAGAAGTAAGACAGTGGACTAGCAAATGGACAGGCATTCGTAAAATCATCTTAATGTCGATGGGAGGAATGCTAGGCTTGCCACAGATGAGTGGGACTTGAAAGTAGATTCAGAGGCTTGTTAGAAGATTCAGAGCAAGGACAAAAGAGCTCTGGAGCTGAATCTAAAGAATTTTTCTTTGAATTTATTTCAGGAACACATGAAAACATCTCTTAAGATGGAAGGTCTTTTCCTTAGACGGTTCTTAAAATTTAGACATTGTAGGCCCTGGGAATGTGTATTAAAATCCTTAGCAACCAAAGTATTCAGAAGGGGAATAAGGTATTTTGGGCTTTGAGAGGGGTAACATAATGGGAAAGCGTCAGGATTAGCAACATACATGTGTGCATACCCGTGCGCGCACACACACACACATATATTTAAAACCTTTAATCTGTCATTGTAGCACTCTGCCCCAGCCTGGCTTCTATATGTTTCACAACTTGATAGAATATGTCATTTAGTCTCATGATGTATATTTATTAAACCTTATTTGTATAAATACATGCCCACTTATCACTGTCACACCATAGAGGACCTGCTGAAACACAGATCGCTGGGTGTCACCCCTAGAGTGTCTGATTCTAGGTCTGGGGTGAGACCAGATAATGTGCACCTCTAACATATTCCTAGATGATGCTGATGTTGCTGATCCCAAGCCCACATTTTGAGAGCCACTGCTCTAGACATTCACTGACATATACTACTCAGCCAGGAGCACTCAAATGAAAACAGTAGTAACACTAAACCCTAACTTAATGTTGGAGTAATGAGATTAAGTTAACAGGAAATACTTTCAGTGCTAGGAACGTATATATTTTGCTAATCTCGGTTATGGATAAATCATGAGGGCTTATGGGGAACCTCACGTTGTTGTTGGTTTTTTAAATTATGTTGTAGAATTAGAGAACTCTCACACTTGAACAGGCCTTACAGTCATCTGTCCTGATGCAACACCCTTCTTTATGAAAGAAGAGACTGAAGCCCCCAAGATTGAGCTCTGGTACATTTCAGGTTTTGGTTTCTAGAAGCAGAGCCAGGAGAAATGATTGAATACTATAGTTTAATTTCAATAAGACTTATGTTAGGGAAGGGATCTTTTAAGAGGGCTAATTTCCCAAATATGAAAGGAACTATTTTAATATTTAGTCAACCATTTAATGTCCTTTAGCTAAATTTTCAGTCCCAAATTTGATTTTAGGCACTCTGAGACAAAGGTCTATACAGAACCTGTAATGATTCTAATAAAATTACTTTTTTCAGTTGCAGAGATTCCTGTGCGGCTTAATTCTTAGGTCCACGGCCCTAGATTCTTGGGAAATCTGCTAGAGGTAGCCCAGTAGAAATGTTGATAAGTATCACATTTTGAGAAGATTAACCATTGTCATTAGACCAAAAAAAGGAATATATAGAAATTAGAAGAAGGGGAAATTATTATTTACAGATCATTCGGAACATGGAAAATCGAATGAAATCAACCAAGAAGTTACCACAGACAAAAGGAATTTTAATAAGATTACTAGTTATAAAATTAATACTAAAAATCAGTAGCTTTTGGCTATATACACACAACAACCAGTTAGAAAACATAAATAGCTAAATCTCATTTACAATACAGGCTAAAAAGATGAAATACCTAGGAATAAACTTGAGATGTGCTGGATATATATGAACTCTGAAAGACTTAAGACTTGGGTAAATGGAAAAGCGTATATTTTTGGCTAGGACCACTCAACATTTTAGGATTGTCAGTTCCCCTAAGTTTATCCATAAATTTAAAGCTTCCTCAAGTTTTAAAAGGAAATCACAGGAAAATTCTGACAAAGAAAATGACCCACCAGTCCTACTGGCAACTGGGGTATTTAAAATATTTTGGTGCAAAACTATTTGGTGATTTCAAAGGAGCAACTATAGAAAGCCCATAAATAGACCCAAAGTTGCATTTTATTTTTTAAAGGAGGGTGGTTTACATCAGTAGGTAATAATCATCTGGAAGAAAATACAGTTGATTTCTTCCTTGTTCCTTACACTGAAGCAACTTTCAGAAGGATCAAAAACTTAAACTTAGAAAATGGAACTATAAAAGTAATATTGTTACTAATTGTGGAATTGAGAAAACTTTTTAAATAATCGATTTTATTTTTTAGACCAGTTTTAGGTTCACAGCAAAATTTCAGAGTAAGGTGCAGAGATTTCTCATATTCTCCCTGCCCTATACATATATGGCCTCTCTTATTATCAACATCCCCTGCCATAGTACGTTTGTTACAACTGATGAACCTATATTAACACATCATCACCCAGAGTCCATAGTTTATGTTGAGGTTCACTCTTGGTGCTGTGCATTTTATAAGTTTGGACAAATGTTTCTAACATATCTCTACCATCACAGTATCCTACAGAGTGCTTTCACTGCCCTAAAAATCCTCTCTGCTCCACTTATTTGGGAAGACTTTTACATAATACATAGCAAAGGAAAGGGTATAGGGAATGGAGCACTCATACACTGTTGGTGGGCATGAAAAATGGTACACCTTTTGAACAGCAATTTGGCAATATCCATCAAGATTGTAAATGAACATACCATTCTACTTTGCAATTCTAATTTGAGTATCTCTCCTTACAGATGTACAGTCCTTACAGATATTATAAAAGGTACTATAAGGATATTTCTTGCAGCATTATAATAGTAATTGTAAGAGACTGAAGACAACCTATTGTTGATCAGAGGAGCATTCATTAGATTATGACAGTCATAATAGAATTTTGTGCAACCGTTAACAAGAACACTGCAGATCTATATATACTAGTAGTCCATAATTTCCTCTACTTTTCAGTGAAAAAGCAGCATTTAGAACAGTGTATATGATAAACTTCAGTTTGTATTTTTTTAAAAAAAATGAGAGATAATTATTCATAATATGATAATAAATTTTAATGGACCTGGCCAGGTGTTTTGGCTCACACCTGTAATCCCAGCACTTTGTGAGGCTGAGGCAGGAGGAGCACCTGGGCAACATAGTGAGACCCTGACTCTATTAATAATATTTAAAATTTAAAAAAAAATTTTAATCAACCCAGTATATCCAAAATGGTATTTTATTCTGTAATGAGTGTTAAAAATACCACTAAACTATTTTATAGTCTCCTTTTTTGAACTAAGTCTTTGAAATCTGCCGTATATTTTACACTTGCAGCCCATCTCAATTTGGAATAGCCATATTTTAAGTACTCAAGAGCCACATACAGCTACTGGCTCATTTATTAAGTAGCATAGGTGTGGTGTGTAAAGAGCACTGGACTAGAAGTTTAGTCTACATGCTGTGTGACATTATGCAATAAATTTACATTCTTCTGGGCCTCATTTTCCTCATATACAACATGAAGGATTAGACAAGAGATCTGAAGTCTCTTCCAGCTTTAAAGCTTAGGGTTTAAAGATCTCATTTCATATTACTTGTCAAAGTCAAAGGTATAATTCTGATTGCTTTCCATAGACACTGTTTTCACCAGCACTCCTAAAATTCTCTGATTCGAATTAAAGCATATTTCATATTTTAAGAACTCTATTGTTGTTGCCAGATTGAGGTTCTTTGTTTATTAGTTTGTTTAAAGGAAGAATGTTATTAAGCTATGTACATGATGTAAACCATTTAGTTCTTTTAATAGAATTAAGTCGGATTTCAGACTTTGATAATTCTAATGCTGCATAGAAAACTTGGAAGAGCAAGAGTGAACCACCTAAATAATATGTAAAGAAGGAATAAACTTGGGAAGAGAGAAAGTTGAGAGATAATTTAAGTACAATTCCGTTTATGAAGTTCATTGTTCAGAAAATAAAAACCAGTAGTTTCTCTTTGAACAAGAGAGAGAATGAGAATAATACAAAACAGTGGTTCTCAACCTTAGCTGCACATTAGAATCACTTGGGGGAACTTTTTAAAATCACATTGCTTATTCCCTATCCCAGACTGGTGTTCTCAAAGTGAGATCCCAAACTAGCAGCAGCAGTATCACCTGGGAACTTGTTAGAGATGCACATTCTCAGGCCCCACCCAGGACTTACTGAGTCAGATACTCTTGGGGTGGCGATGTGTTGTAATGCTGCCCTGGTGAGTCCAGTGTGCTGCCAGAGTTAAGAATTCTGGAGCAAGAAGTACTTGGAACAGGGTTAACAGATGGATTTTATGTTGGGTGCCAGCTTCCATTCTATAGTGGCCTTGAGGAATAAAGTTGGAAATGGAACTGAGTATACCTGCTAGGTGTTTGCCATTCCTGATTTAGTGATTTGGGTAATTTATTAACATTATAGAAGGTTGGATGTTGCAATCACTCGTAGATGAGCCTTTCTAAACAAATATACATTAAGAGGCATCTCAGCCAATTGGCAAAGAAAAAAGGCGAAAAGGCAGGGGAAACAGGAGAAAAGAAAAAAGTCACATTGGAACAGAAACCACAAAAGAAGGGGGGAGGAATACAGAAGGTAAAATGTTGTAAGTGAAGAAATTTCAGGTAGCTTATAAAATATTTATATATAAGGGTTTCTTAAAGAAGTTCAAGTGTGATGGAGATTTTAGGCCCACTTCAAGATCTGTCATCACTTCTGTCTGATCAAAAAGTACTAAAGGCTTGCTCTACCCTTTGTCATTTGGCATTAAGGCATATATTTCCTCTTAATATTTAGACTTTTGATAGGAATGCACTTACTACAGCTATGGTAAATTTGGAGTGAACTAAGCCAGAAAATAAAATACTTTCAAAGTGTAAAGAGGTTATCACTGACTGAGAAGGAGTTAATGTGTCATATATTCTTTTGATTTCTACTCCTCGAGAGAAATCGCAGTATCTGTAATTTCAGAGGCATATTCAGAAGAATGTTATATTGTGATTTCTCTATGCTGAATCTTAGAGATCTGTCAGGAAGTCTTCAGCCCTGACGAAATAAGAATGGACCCATTATGGTATCAGGTCCATTTGATTTTTCAAAAGTTAAGGGAAATATGCAGATTGTTTCAGAGAGTCTCTTTTTGCTCTTGTTCTAAGACAGATGAAGGGAAGCAGGCTGGGCTGTGTTCAGAATGCATCTGGAGCTGCTTCTCTCTCGAGATCTCGGCAATATAACTTCTGCAAGCCCTTTCTGTGTGTATTTTTCTTTTCTCATCTTGAAACACTACATTTTGCATGAGAAAGTCAGCTTTGATAATTTCCAAAGGCTAGGTATTATAACAGAATTTGTGCCTCTTAGAAAAAAGCTGCTTCTTTCCTATAAAACAGAACCTGCCTTTTATACCTGAGTAAATAATTCTGATATAACTTTTCTAATCATCATTTATTATTGAAAAGATTATATTATTTTTGAGGTTTTGTTTATCTACTAAAATATGTTGATTTTCATATTAATTTCTGAATATTCAGTTTATATTTTTAGATTGTTTTGTGAATTGGGATCTCTGAGTATAAAGTCGTTTTCAGCACATTGGTGATATTGATTAACATCTTCCTCAAATAGCAAGCACATGCATTTCAACAGCTTTTGGGACAGTACTACAGTTAATAATCTCTTAACAAGACAAATGTATGCTTTTTTAAATTGTTATCATTATTTTCTCATCTTATGTTCTGGCATTTAAATTATGAAACTTTATCTCAGCATGTAGACTTACCTTGTGTTGCCAAGAGGAAAGAAGTGGCTTTTCTGCAAAGCCAAATACTTTTTACTTTATTGTCTGCTACGAAACAGCTGCTAATACCAGGAAAATGCCGTCTCATCATTGGGCCTGGGGTGTCCAAAAGAGGCAGGAAAAGAAAATGACTGTAGCTCCCTGTCTGCCCTGGCACTCTCCTCCTTTCTCTCATTTTCATTGCTGTGAAGAGCAGGAGAACAATATTCTGCAATTAAGGATTCCATTAAGTTGAAGAAAAGAGCAAATGGGGGATGTTTGTTCTCTAAGCTGAAAAAATTTGTCTGGGGTGGGGGTGATAGTGGTAGTGGTATGGAGAGAGGTGGGTGGAGAGACCAAGTCAGGGCTGTTTGTTGAATATACTGTTAAGGACTGTTACCATCCTAATTAATCAAGTTAGAAATTACAGCTGTAGTCGGTTTCCCCCCAATTCTTGTTATCAATTTTCTTCTCTTTTGAGACAAAGCAAATATAAATTTTGTGTTCATTTGTCATTCGTTCTTTGACTTCAGCATCTCTGAAAATAACAATGTAGCACAAAAGCCCAGTATTTACCTAGTTGTAATGTGGGTTGCCATGGTGTTTTGCAAATTATTGCAATTATGTTCACCATGCGAGTCGCCCTTGGTAACTGGCGAAAAAACTGATAATCCTGTTTTGAACAAAAGGTCAAATTGCTGAATAGAAAGTCTTGATTAACTAAAAGATGTACAAAGTGGAATTATTTCCTACCATTCAGAAATAGTTCTTGATCGGGTTTGGGGGAGGGGGTGAGTAAGTACATCTGATTACTGAAGTACAAAGCATTGAAAGGATGTTGTCTTGAGCCTTTCATGTAGTCTTAATGGTGGCTTTTTTGTCAAATTTACCCATTTGCGGCATTGAAAGAGGCAGCTGCATTTAAGCTGGAGAGACGGTGCTTTTTCAAGAGTTCAGTGCATGGAAAGTTCTCAGCAGTATCTGCAGTTTACTAGTAGCCCCTGGTCTATTAAAACTGATGTGCCGCATTTGAGCCCATTGCTCTCAGTACTTGTGAACCCCTCTGGCTGATGATCTAATAAAGTGCTCTTACTGGACAATCTCTGATCAGCTACTTAAAAAAGAGGCTGGAGGAGGGGACCAGAGGGAGAAGCCTCACAGGCAGTGAGTCTTGGTGCAGGCCAGAAGAGAGAAGACAAGAGTGGCTAAACTGAAAGGTTTGTCACCATGATAATTTGTGCTAAGGCATTTGTCACCGGGTTTTGGTTTTGTGCCCCAGATCTCCCAAATTGTGATCATATGTTTTTTTCTGAAGAGAAATTTTAGTTTTAAATTAGATAAGAGATTAGAAGTATCTTTGTCAAATGTTAAAATCTACCTTGCATTTATTTCTTAAATTATAGGCATTCAGAAAATATATAATCCTACATTCATGTAAAACCAAAAGTTTCCCATGTTGTGGCCAAAGGTTAGATGGATTTCATCTCTTCTGAATCTGGCAGAACATCTGCAGGGAGTGAATTTTGGAGGGAGGGAGTTTTGTTTTTTTTTTTTTAATGACCACCTGAAAAATCAATTCTCAAAACTTTTGAGAGTGTGTGAAAGTGGCATGAAAGCAAAGCAAACCTTAACAAGTTTGTGGGTTTACATTCTACATCACCTAGCAACCTCCTGGCTCAGCCAGATCTCTTGTCTACCCTTAGTTCTGTTTACAGACTATTCAAACGGCCCTTTCAAACCATGAAAGATATTCAGTTTCATTAGTACCATTCTCAAGGAGAAAATAATTAAAGTTAAATGAACAAACATTGCCTGGTAATAGTTTGAACTCCATTCTGATTTTAAGATGTCCTTTGAGGCAGTAGTAGCTATAGTTCAATTTTAACATTTGTCGTTCGCTACCCAAAGGCGTATCACATGAAACCATACCAATAAATACTAGTCTCTGAGCAAACAAACAATAAAAATCACTTTTAGCTAGACTTGAGCAAAGAAAAACTCTTCTGGTAAGAAGGTTTTAGGCGTGCATGCCATCCTGATTGAATTTTGTTTTATTTGATTCTTACTCCAGCACATCTGAGTTGATCTGTGTGCACACTGAATAAAGGCAGGGGAGAGGGCGTGGGGAACAAGGCACCTCTCTTTAAAACTGATTTATTACCTACCTTCAGAGACCCACCATCATAAAGAAAGATATTCATATTCTGTAAAAGACGGGTGCATTTTAGTGCATGGCTTAATTTAATACATGATACTACTACTAATATATACCCTGCCACGTCCTCATTAAGAATTGTGAGAATATGTGATTAAAATGACCTATTTTTGAAATTTTAGATTTAGTAAACAAATTTTTTAAATAACAGATGATTTTTTTTCATGTTCCTTCCCCCCCCTCCCCCCCACATAGGCACATTCCCTGAAAATTCATCTTGGCAGCAAGCATATACATGATATAGCTCAGACTGTTTTTCAGCTGTGTTACTGATTTGATTATATTGAAAGCTCTTGGCAAAACTGTCCCTTCTCTTGTTAATAAGCTTTCTGATTATAAGAACAATATAAACTTGCTGTAGAAAAATTTGAAAATACAGAAATAAAAGAAGAAACCACAGAGATTACCAGTGATTACATTGGAGAGTATTTCCTTCCAGTCTTTTTTTTTTTTCTGTGCATGTAATGACGAAACCAAACCTTGAGTTCACTTTTGAAGTTTATTCATTATTGTGTGTACATAGGCAAGGTAGTGGAATTTTTTCAGGAGTGAAGACTCGAGAGGCAGGAATGGCGATGGAAGTAATGAACAATTTTTCTTAGAAGTTTTGCCACTAAAATATTAATATAATCAGCAGAGTAACCATTTTACCATCTCATTGCATTTGATTCTTTCCTCCTTTTCCTTGTTGAAATGACTGTATGACTTACCTGACACATCCATTTATTACCATTCATGTTAGAAAGTCAGACGTTCATTGCAGTTGGGATATTACATCCCCAAGTCACTTGTAGCTTCACATAGGGGGAAAAAGTATTTTATGAAAAGATTTGTAATATAATAGAGATTAATGGAAAGTGGAAAGGAAAATGCTTTCAGTTTCTCATATAAAATGAAAGCAGGGTGGCTAGAAAATCTTGTATTCTTGTTATTTGTATTTTGTTAGGTCTCTAACATCCACAGTACATGACTGGGTTGCATGAGTTCTTTGTGTTTTGTTGACAGTTGACAGACAAAGCAAAATTATTCCTGAAGCAAGGTACTGTGTACTTAGTTGTGACCTATTATACTATTATAGCCTAAGAACGTAGCTTGCTTTTAGTTGGGTGAATAGGAGAGTATTTTACAGAATAGGCTTGAATATACTAAGAGAGGTTTTTAGTTGCCCATACAGAAGGATACATGTCCTCCATTGAACTTTTTTCCCCAAAATGTAATTTTCCATATAAAGTCTTTTAAGTATATTTTCCCTGGTTGCTTGCATAGAGACAATTTTAACTGTTCTGGTATTGTCCTGCAGGGGTAGAATACAATTGCTGGTAATTGTTGGTTTTCTGTGCTCACAGTATATCAGGAGAAGATGGCTTGCATGGGGGCTCTTTAATGTACCTCAGGTACATCTTCTGATGCTCAAGCTCTGATTGCAAATTAAAATAGCAAGACTATGGTATTGGATTTGATGTGAGGCAAAGCAGACCAAGTTGCTAATTTATCATGTAATATGCAATTGCTGAGGTTGGAATTTGTCCACTTACAGTGCTATTCTGTGTGTTTAAATGAGGACCACTGTTTGCATCCAACCTATCATAACAGTTCGGGAGTGCTCCATTATCCTTTCAGCAAACTGATGGCAGAGTCTGGTCCTTGTACAAATGATAAGATCAATAACCTTCAAATAACTTGGATGAAATGACATATGACTGTTCATTTAAAGAGATGTCTTACTTTAAAAATCAATTTTAATAATATTTAAAATTCTTACATTGACCGATAAGGCACTTTCTACTTCTGTTTTGTTTGATAATTTTGTTCAAAATATTTTTGTATTAACTTTGGTGAATAGTTATTTTATGTGTTTATTTTTCCTGATTTACTCTTTCATCTCTTATCCAGCACCTCTCTGGGACTTAATAATCACTCTTTGACATGCCAGCATGCTGCAGTGTAGAAGATTTAACTTTAAAAGCAAAATTATATTCCTGTTAAAACTTCCCCTGGAGATCTTAGGGAAATTTTTTCCCAGGTTTAGGTACAAATGTGGGTCAGAAAGCAATTTGTTTTTTGATATTTCTGGAAATTCCAAATCACAACATGTCATTCTTCAAAAGCAGCTGTGGGCCCATACTGTGCACTATCTATAAGAAGGCCCATTTTTTGCCACTGGGGATAATTCTGTGGCAGAAAAATGTGCCTGCAAGGGAACCCCGGAACATATATAAATGGTTTAGGGTGAAAAGAGAGTCTGATGTTCTCAAAGGGCATCTAGTTTTGGGAGAAGGGTGGTTAATGGCCATTATTGAAAACTAGTAATAATCTGATGAACTCTAAAAGAGCATGCATGCTGCCAGACCCCGTCCTGTGACCCTGTCACTGCACTCCTGGTGAGCCATTACAATTTAAACTAAATCGTACGTCACTGCAGAACTGTGTTGTCTCTTGAAAATCTGTGAATCCTGAAATAAAGCAAAGACAGCCTCCTCTTCCCCCACTGCCTGTTTTGCCATCTGTATCTTCACTATATTTTCGTTTGATCGGGAAAAAATATGAAAATTTAACTTATGTTGACTACATAGTTGTAATATTTTGCAATCAAATTGAGAAGCAGCACCACCTAGTCTTACCATTTATCCATTACTTTAGTTCTCCGTTTTGTAATAATACCAGATGGAAGCTGACCAGGCTCTTTCCTGGTTAAAATGGTGCATTTTTAATAGTGCATTGTCAGCTGTAGCTTAGCTATAATGTTTCCCAGTACCAGAGACAGGATAATAACAATATTTTACATTTCGTAACATTTTTGTGAGTTTTCTTATTTGATCCTCTGAACAACCCTAATAGAGTAAATACTATTACCTCCTGTTTTATAAATGAGGAAACTGAGGCTCAGAAAGAGGTTCAGTAAGTTGCACAAAATTATCTGTTAGGAAATGGGAGGAAAGAAACCCTATTCTCATGCGGTTTTTCATGACTTCAATTCTGTATTCTTCACTGAATGTGAACCTTTGTGGTAGAGACTGGGGAGGACACTACTGGCTCCAAAACAGATTGTTCCCCAGGGGACTGACTATCCAGTTAGGTGGGAAAAACAAGATGGTAAAATAAGATGGTTAAGGGACAGCACACCACAGTGTATGCTCAGCGTTAGGTAGAATGGAGAAATCCCTGTGGATCGGGAAAATTTCACAAAAGACAAATGGAACTGATGATCAAGGAACAGACCTTTTAGGCAGAGGTTCTCCAGCCCGTGTAATGATGAGGAGGTGAAAACAGGCAAAATGTGGTGTGTAGAGTATGAAAACCAATCTGATAGGGCAATGAGTTTGTGTAAGAGAATGATGAGAAAGGGCGGGGGAGCAGGATGAGGTTGTAAGGATTTGAAAGCCATGCCAATGAATTTGCTCTTACAATTATCTATGGCATTTATATGATTGGGAGATGGGAGTGGAGAGCCCTTTGTGTTGGATGTGAGAGAGAACTCAGTCAGGGAAACCAGGGAGGAGGCTATTACAATAGAACGATCTGAGGTCTGGCTTTGGTGAGGTTGATGGTACTAGGACTATAAAGGAAAAACGAGTGGACAAACTTGGTGACTGATTGGGATTGAGAGGAGACGGGCCCACTATATATTTGACTCGAGTATGCAAACTACTGTGCGTTGTTATTTTCCTTATTTTTTATAAATTTTTCCTCTATATTTTTATCTTATTGCTTCCATTCATTTATTCAGAGGACTTCTAAAATATAATTTCAAGTTTTTAGATTTAGGGGGTACATATGTAGGTTTGTTACGTGGGTATATTGTATGACACTGAGGTTTTGGGTGCAAATAATCCTGTCACGCAGGTAATGGGTATAGTACCCAAGAGGTAGTTTTTCAGCCCTTGCTTCCCTCCCCCCTTTAATAGCTCCAGAATCTGTTCCTATCTTTATGTTCATGTGTACCCAGTGTTTAGCTCCCACTTATAAATGAGAACATGTGGTATTTGGTTTTTTGTTCCTGCATTAATTTGCTTAGAATGATGGCCTCTAGCTGCATCCGTGTTGCTGCAAAGGACATGATTTCATTCTTTTTTATGGCTGCATACTATTCCATGGGTGTGTGTGTGTGTGTGCATACACATATACATTTTCTTTATCCAGTCCACTGTTGATGAGCACCTAGGTTGCTTCCATGTCTTTTCTGTCATGAATAGTGCTGCAGTGAACATATGAGTGCATGTGTCTTTTTTGTAGAACAGTTTATCTTCCGTTGGGTATATACTCAGTAATGCAATTCCTGGGTCGAATGGTAGCTCTTTTTTAAATTCTTTGAGAAATCTCCAATCTGCTTACCACAGTGGCTGAACTAATTTACATTCCCACCAACAGTGTATGAGCGTTCCCATTTCTCTGCAGCCTTGCCAGCATCTGTTATTTTTTGTCTTTTTAATAACAGCCATTCTGACTAGTGTGAGATAGTATCCTATTGTGGTCTTGATTTGCATCTCTCTGATGATTAGTGATAGTGAGCATTTCTTCATACGCTTGTTGGCTGCTTATATGTCTTTTGAGAAGTATCTGTTCATGTTCTTTGCCTACTTTTTAATGGGGTTATTTAGTTTTCACTTGTTGAGTTGTTTAAGTTCTTTATATATTCTGGATATTAGACCTTTGTCAGATGCATAGTTTGCAAATATTTTCTCCCATTCTGTGAGTTGTCTGTTTATTCTGTTGATAGTTTCTTCAAAAGATATTTTTGAGGGCCTCAGGCTTCACAATTTCAGATCTAGATGATTTCTGTGTGTATAGCCTTCTAAAAATACAAATGTACACAAACGAATAACAGTTTGTGTTTAAGGTGCAACTACTAGGAACGCCTCAGTTACAAGTGGAAATTGATTCCTTTTTAACATGTGCAGACAGAAGCCATTTTAGTTGAGGCCTCAGAAATATAATTTAGCAATCAGAACCAATCAGCATTTGACACAATTTCATACACAATGATTTTAAGGAATTAGTGATGCTGAGATTAAAGCAACAAGTGATAGAGCTTGGCATATTTTGGTAAAGGTTTGTTTTGCTATTGGACAGGCTGACTTTACCTCTTTTGAACTTTCTGTTTACAAATGTGGTTAAGGAAAGGCAACTGAAAATGTACTGACCTTATTTTTATTGGTTATTATAATTTGCATGTGGCATTACATAATAAAATCACGTATTTGGATAGCAGACATCCTTAAAGTGATTTAGAGGTTTTTATTAAAATCCAAACCTTTTTATAAGTTGGGCTTCCAAGAAACTACACTTTTATTTAAAATTGTCCTCTTCCATTGGCTTGTCAATTATAGCCCTGGGCTGTACAGGCTATATGTTATTTCTGAAAATGAGAATTGGAAAGTAAGTTTTGTCTTTGTGAGTGTTAAAGTGAACTTACGTTAGTATTTTCATTTGCTTTGTTTTTATCACCTTTAAGAGACAAAATTCAGTATGAGATCTTATAAGATTTGCGTCATCATGGAATATTTTCAAATACCTGGTATATTATTTTTATTTTAAAAAAATTTGTTTGAGACAGGATCTCTCTCTGTCATCCTGGCTGGAGTGCTGTGGCGCAGTCACAGCTCACTGCAACCTCAACTAACTGGGCTCCAGCCGTCTTCCTACCTCAGCCTCCTGAGTAGCTGTGGCTGTAGGCACATACCACCACTCCCAGCTAATTTTTGTATT
Source organism: Callithrix jacchus (assembly GCF_049354715.1). Lineage (NCBI taxonomy): Eukaryota > Metazoa > Chordata > Mammalia > Primates > Cebidae > Callithrix > Callithrix jacchus. The sequence goes on from NC_133524.1 coordinate 25,616,897, forward strand.
TTTGGTAGAGACAGGGTTGTGTCATGCTGCTGCCGCTGGTCTCGAACTCCTGATCTCAAGCAATCCACCTGCCTCAGCCACCCAAAGTGCTGGGATTACAGGCATGAGTCACCATGTCCAGCCTATATTTATTTTTTAACAGCACAAATGTTCCTTGAAGGTTAGATTTAGCTAGCTGGTTAGCATTTATTGGGAGAACAAAGGGTTAAACCAAATGTACTTTACAAAATTGAATTGAAGCAAAGCATATATTTAATATGATTAGGGCCTATTTCCTACATAGAAGAGTTTTGTTTAAAATACACCGTGACCAAAAGCTTAATTATCAAAATAAAACAAGAAGCATAAAGACTTACAGGCTTCTAATATTTTTTTCAGCCCCAGTTCCCTTCACACAGTTATCAGCATGTTTAATTTCCATGCATAATAGCACTAGTTATTGTTGTCATTTGTAAAGGGAGATTAACAGATAGTAAGTACAAACAAACCCAAATAAGCACTGAATAGAGAGGTGACAAAGGAAAAAAGACCTCTTTAATGTTAATTATAACTGGTAGGAAGTCTAGACAAATTATATTATCTGTTTTCTATATGATTTGAAAGGACATTTAGTTAGTACCTCTGTCAGAGCTAGAGTTAGGTGTTTGCTTTAAAAAACAGGTGAGTTGATAACTTAGCATCTCCCTGGTTGGCAGCTCCCCTACTGAGTTGTGAAGTTGTAAATTGACAGAATCAAGTTTTAAAAACATCTGAAAAGAACTCTGTGGTTTTTGAACATTGTATTTTTAAAATTTAAAAATAATTTTAATATCCAGGTTATATTTTGGAACTGAGTAATTTCTTGTCTCAAAACATGGTAGTTGTTACTGTCTGCTTAATTTTTTTAGTTTTGTTTAGAATTGGATGAATTGCAGCTATGACTAGCAGTGTTAACTAACTACATGTTCCAAAGCATATAAAGCCTCAGATATCAAATATAAAGTAAAAATCACAAATGAATGATAAAGGAGTGGTCCAGTCCTGTACGGTTTGTTTCTTTTATTAATATACCTGAATGGGTACTTCAAGAAACAGCTAGTCTTACTTTTAGTGTTTATAGGCTACATTTAAAATGTAATACCTGTTCCTGCTGTCAGCTCCACTATTCCCCACTGTATTCCCCCATGCCTGCCTAGAACAGACTAAACCAAAGTATCTTGTTTCCTTTTTTTTTGAGACAGAATCTCATTCTGTTGCCCAAGCTGGAGTGCAATGGCATGATCTCGGCTCACTGCAACCTCTGCCTCCTTGGTTCAAGTGATTCTTCTGCCTCAGCCTCCTGAGTAGCTGGGACTACAGGCAAATGCAACCATGCCTGGCTAATGTTTTGTATTTTTAGTAGAGACGGGGTTTCACCGTGTTAGCCAGGATGGTCTCGATCTGCTGACCTCGTACTTGCCTGCCTCGGCCTCCCAAAGTGCTGAGATTCTAGGCGTGAGCCACCACACCCAGCCAGTATCTTGTTTCTTTAATTCTAAGGAGCTGATTGTGAGCTGCACTCCTGACTTAACAGCTTTTTTGAAGGAACTAAAGTACATTATTAAGCTGTACATGTCCGTTATAAATGCATCTGAGTTTTAGAAATATTAAAATGTGAATATAAATGTCTCTTTAAATCAAGAAGATGTTGAAATACACCCTTAAAATTAAAACAAACAGCTGCCTGTGACTCAGAACCACTGATTCTTTTTTCTTGTTCCTAATTTTTTGCTGTGGTCGTAGTAGTTTATCTCAGACACTAATCTATCCCTTCTCTGTATTGCTAGCATTTATTGTTGGTACCACACAACTTGGTTCTCAAAGCCAAGCCATACTGAATTGCTTCTATAGTCTTTACGTGTGTGGACCTTGCTGTCCTATTTAGATTGTAATTTCCTGAAAGTGTACCTCGGGCCCTTTTGCCTATTCTTCACAATATTTAATATAATTCTGGGCATTTATTACAAGTTTCATTAAGAACTCATTGAGACCCTCCCTCTACCTGAGAAGCTTATATTAAATTTTAAAATAGTTTAGCCTTGAATGAAGGTAGGAATAATGCTTACTGTGGGTGTATTGACTAGATGAATTTTATATTCTTTAAAGGTAGCATAATTCTTTTATAGTCATAAAGCTCTGTAATATACTTTACCTCTTTGTGATAGTCTTAAATGGAGCAAGAACTGATTCTTGGTGCTTTCCCCTGAGTTTTGTTATAGCTACTTCCAAAAAAAGCCTATTCTGAGGAATGAGGTCAAGCAACACAGCAGCAAGTGAGGGCATCCCTCAGTTTTGGATCAGCACCGCATGGCAACATTAGTGGCAGACTAAAGTACCTGACTTAATGAAACAACATTCATGTATATACCGCTCTTGTCTAAGGGGAAAAGACCAAGAAGATGTTTGGTCTGGAAACAGGGAATGGAGTTATGCATGTTACTGATTCCTTTATTAATGATATCACAGCATAGCTTTCTAGCCTTCATTCTTTGACATATGTTGTTCTTTCTGCATAAGTTGTCTTTTCTGCCTTCTCTACCTACTAAACTTCTAGTCATTCTTCAAGACCAGTTCAGAAGTTGCCGTGTCTCAAAATGTTCCAGGATCTACAGATAGTGAGGTCCTTACTGGGGATTCCCCAGGTGAGAACACCATGGGACAAGGCAGCAGCATACCTTGTTCACCTTTATACCCCAGCACCTCACCCTAACATTTGCCTTATGCCTTTGTGGCAATACATGTAGCATCAAAGCACCTTGGTGCCTTAGTGTGAACAGCTGAGCTTTGCTTGACCCCATTTGTGAAGTCTTGTCTCCTTTGTTTAACAGATAACATTTTCTAAGAAACACAATGCTGATTTAAGGTCATAGGCATAGTCTTGTCACATCTCTATGAGAAAATTCAAAGGAGAACAGCAAGGGAGAGTAACTGAAGAAGAAAAGTGAGAAGAGGTTTCTAAAGACAGAGAAGTGAGCAATAGCTGTAGTATTTCAAACCTCTGGAAAATAGTGGTCAGTTGAAGTTGTCCTTGAAAACACTGCAGCTAGTTTTATGTCTCTAGAAAGTACATATACGAGAATCTGTTTTTGTTTACAGGAAATAATTGATTTTATTTATTAAATGTTTCTTTTATGCCAAATATAGTTTTAGATGCTCTAAATGTGTTGCATCATTGCAAAAACCCTATATGGTAAGCACTGTGGTATCCATTTTACAGAGAAGGAAGCAGCACAGCAATTAAGTAACTAGCCAGAAGTCACTCAGTTATTGGGAAGGTTATAAATCTATGTGGTACATTCTTTACTTTGGTAGTGGCCTTTACTAAGGAACTAAAACACGCTGGTTTACATTCTGCCTGTAGTAGAAGCTTTTGTTGGGAGGTTTTGATATATTTGAGTGGGGAAAGGTGTTTCTTTTAAAAAAAGAAATAACAACTCGTGTGTGTGTGTGTGTGTGTGTGTGTGTGTGTGTGTGTGTGTGGTCTTTTTTTTTAAACTTGGTGGGTTTCCTAACTTCTAAGTTGGGGGCATAGATCTAATTAACATGTCAGGAGAGAGAGATAACTAGAGCTATGTCAGAATTTCTGAGAAAAGATTAAATAAAATGAGTCTATCTTGATAACCAAAAAAAGGTTTATTACTTGTATTTGTGGATCGTTATGATAAGTCTGAAGATTTCCCTTCTTTCTCTCCAGGGCTGGTTGATATGTGAGGAGCCAACCTGTCGTAATCGAACTCGGCACCTTCCCCTTCAATTCTCCCGTACCGGGCCTCTTTGCCCAGCCTGCATGAAAGCTACACTTCAACCAGAGGTAACAGTCTCATAATGCTAAAGGACCATGTAGAACAGAGTAGAGGGCTGCCGCTTTGAGAAGTAGATACTGAGTATTTGCCCTATGGAGACACTCTACCTACCATATGATCATACTACTCTTTAAAAAAAAAATACAGATTTCAAAAAGTTATGCTTTCTTTTTTTACATGTCATGAGCAATACTGTATTTGTATTTAAAAGGGAAACTGACTAGTTATCATATGGGTTATACAGATTTCTTTGATTGCCACTACATAATTACAAAAGAAGATATGGCCATTCCATTCTAGAAACTGCTATCATCTTTGGACTTGATCAGAATCCCATTTGTAAGAGCCAGAAAACCTCCCAATTCGGTGCCATGCATGGTTTATTTTGTGGGTTTTTTTGGTTCCCTCTGCCAGATTAGTTATTTATAAGTAGCTGCATACATCAGTATTTCTCAAGCCATTTTTTTTGTTTGTTTGTTTTGTATTTTGTTGTTGTTGTTGTTGTTGTTTTGTGAGTCGGATTCTCACTCTGTTGCCAAGCTCGAGTGCAGTGGTGCGATCCCGGTTCACTGCAACCTCCACCTTCTGAGTTCAATTGATTCTCCTGCCTCAGTCTCTCAAGTAACAGGGACTACAGGCATGCGCCACCATGCCTGGCTAATTTTTGTATTTTTAGTAGAGACAGGGTTTCACCATGTTGGCCAGCATGGTCTCAATTTCTTGACCTTGTGATTCACCTGCCTCGGCCTCCTAAAGTGCTGAGATTATAGGCATGAACCACCACGCCCAGCCTGTTTTGCCTTTTTGAGATGGAGTCTAGCTCTGTAGCCCTGGCTAGAGTGCAGTGGCCCAATCTCAGCTTACTGCGATGTCCACTTCCCAGGTTCAAGTGATTTTTCTCTCTCAGCCTCCTAAATACCTGGGACTACAGGCATGAGCCACCGTGCCCGGCCACTCAAGCCATTTTTCTTTTTTTTTTTTTTTTTGAGACGGAGTTTCACTCTTGTTACCCAGGCTGGAGTGCAATGGCGCGATCTCGGCTCACCGCAACCTCCGCCTCCTGGGCTCAGGCAATTCTCCTGCCTCAGCCTCCTGAGTAGCTGGGATTACAGGCACGCGCCACCATGCCCAGCTAATTTTTTGTATTTTTAGTAGAGACAGGGTTTCACCATGTTGACCTGGATGGTCTCAATCTCTTGACCTCGTGATCCACCCGCCTCGGCCTCCCAAAGTGCTGGGATTACAGGCATGAGCCACTGCGCCCGGCGCCATTTTTCTATTGTAATATACACACCTGAGGTATAAGACATGCTGTCATTAGTGACTCCCAACTGGAAAGCATAGCATCTGGAAACACCTCTCTGGTAATTAAGATGACTTCCCTCTGTTGACCCCTTTGAGCATCTTCGACCCAAGCAGCATTTCCCAAACTGTAGTGAGATGTTTGCAGGTCTTTTGAGCAAAGAAGGTTTTGTGATCAAGTATGTCTAGTAGATGCCAAGCTAGCCAAAATTAAACAAGTTTATTGTTGATCTTCTCAGAACCTAAAATATGATAATGTACAATCTGTCTCACATTATGGACCTAGGATAGGTGCTTCACTTTTCAAATTTGTCTAGCTTGAAGATTTGTAAGGTTTTTAGTGAGAAGAAGGTGAGACTTGGGATGCTGTTGTTAATTTACTTATTTTTTAAATGCAGAGGCAGGTCTGTAATCAAGTTTTGACTTCAAATTTTTCTGCTCAAAAGGGTTGATACACAGACTGGTTTTAGAAAAATATGTAAACACATTTTTAGAAATGGAATCTTGCTATGTTGTCCAGGTTGGAATGAAGTGGCTATTCACAGGCACAATCATGGCTCACTGCATCCTTGAATTCCTAGGCTCGAGTAATCCTTTTGCCTCAGCCTTCTGAGTAGCTGGGACTACAGGCACTTGCCCAGCTAAAAATATTTTATTTTTAAGAAATAATGGCTTTTAATTTTAGGGTAATATATCGTTTCCCAAAATTTGGCGAGTAGTCAGGAACTGCAAATAGCTACCATCACTGTGTATTCAGTTGTTCTTTTGCATATCCATATGTATTTTTTACATGGTTGCCATCACAATGAAGATATGTTCTTGTATCATATTTATCTTTTGTCGAGCATTTTTCTCTGTTGCACTTCATTTTCAATACCAAAAAAAAAATTTTTTTTGTTTTGGGGACAGAGTCTCAACTGTTGCCCAGACTGGAGTGCAATGACACAGTCTTGGCTCACTGCAACTTCCACCTCCCAGGTTCAAGCAATTCTCCTGTCTCAGCCTCCTGAGTAGCTGGGATTGTAGCTACATGCCACCACACCCAGCTAATTTGTATTTTTAGTAGAGACAAGATTTTCACCACGTTGGCCAGGCTGCTCTTGAACTCCTAACTTGTGACTCACCTGCCTTGGCTTCCCAAAGTGCTGGGATTATAGGCATGAGTGACCACATCTGGCCTCCAGCACCAAAAATTTTTAAACACAAATTTATACCTCCCATTGGGCATTTTAAGCTACTTTTCAGTATCTCTTCACTGGAAATTTTGTGATTAATATTTTTCTACTTAAATGATTTTTCCTTTATTTGACATTTAGGATAAGTTCTTATCAACAATACATACATACATTGCTTAAATACAATATGCTCATGATTTATATTGCCAAATTGCTTTCCTAATGGGGTATCCCAACTTATACTGCGTACCAGTACTTTATGAACATACTAGTTTTACAATAGCCTTTCTAGCATTCAGACACTATCATTTATTTTTTTAAAACCATTTTGATAAGCATAAAATGTTCTTTGCCCTTTTTTTGGTATTCCTTTGATGATTAGCAAATTTTTAAAAAAATGTGGAACATGTTAGAATTAGCTGTCATAGTGAATTATTTTTACGTCAGTCTTGTCTCAAGACTTGCATCAGCAGGTGCAGAGAGAGAACAAAAGTATATATATTTAATGTGACTCATCAATCCGGTTGTAGGCTTTAGGAGAATCACTTGCTTCTTGAACTGATGCTGCCTTTGAGACTTTTTAAGTCTCTAACTCCTAACTCATCAAGTTAAGTTCAGTGAAAATTGAATTACTTTTTAGAAAATCAACCAGTTTTATGATTGCATTCTTGGTAAGAGAAGCTAAAAGGTTAGTGTATAACCATTAGATTGTTAAGCTATTAGACTGATACATTTTGATGATGATGTTAATAATAGTTTAATATATCAGGTTATCTCTTATTATTTATTAATCTTTTTAAATTTCGTAGTGACTTGTTTTTTTCTTCATATCCTTGTCCTTCTCAAAACTGCGGCATTTTAGGCATATGTTTCTCAAGGTTATCAGCTATTCTTCCCAAGGAGAAGCTTTCGTAGATTAGCTCCTCTGGTTCCAGTGCCTCTCAGGGTATGACCCTGTGGAGTTACTCAGTTTCAGAGCAGGCTGGTTGGTGATACTTTTTTTTAGCCATTCCTGAACAGGGACCTTGACAGTGGGACTTAGGACACTCTTATGTACTCAATTTTGAGTTGCCAAAAATGGGTGAGGAATTTTTTAATTCTTTTTGTGAGGTTCCTGGGCTTTTCTAATAGAAGGGAGAAAATGCATTTTTCCAAAATCAATTTCTAGAGAAGTTCAAAAAACAATTGTGCAGTGGACAGAATTATTGTAATCACCAGAAGGTTTTCCAAACCTCTGGTATTTTGCAGGATTATACCTATCTGGTTCTTAAGCTCTCAGTTGCTCTGTCTCAATCATACCTTACTTTCATTTAATAATTATTTATTAAACACCTACATCCTACGGCACTTTGCTAGGTGGTGGAAACATGTTAATGAACAGAACATTTCTTTATTATAAAACTATTTTAGCATTACATAGATTATATAAAATTAATATCTGTGGGCAAAAATAGGCATTTATAAATATCTGTTTGGACAGAACACTAGACATTCCTAGTAGTAGACTAGTGGGATCTTTATGTTGTTCAAGTTTGATGGTAAAGCACTAGCCTCTTAATGTGCCAGTCTCACTCATCTGCACATAATAAACCTGCTCTCATGAAGTCCTAGGTTGCAGTTGACTTGAGTACTTTCCAGAATTGACTTGACAATATATATTTTCCTCTCCCTCTCCCCTCCCTCCCTCTTTCTTCCCTCCCCCTCCCCCCTTCCCCTTCCCTTCCCTCTTTTCCTTTTTTTTGGTCTGGAGACAGAGTCTCGCACTATCGCCCAGGCTGGAGTGTAGTGGTGTGATCTCTACTCACTACAACCTCCGCCTTCTGGGTTTGAGTGATTCTCCCGCCTAAACCTCCTGAGTAGCTGGGATTACAGGCATCCACCACCACGCCTGGCTGATTTTTTGTATTTTTAGTAGAGACGGGGTTGCACTACGTTGGCCAGGCTGTTCTTGAACTCCTGCCCTTGTGATCCACCCACCTCGGCCTCCAAAGTGCTGGGAGTAAATGCCTGAACTACTCTACCCGGCCTTGTATCTCTTTATTTTAAGAATGTAGTTTTGACTTTTTAATGTAGCGAAATGTGTGTGAATGTGTATGGAATGCCTTCACAGAGGATTCTTTATTAGTAATTCACCAAAAATAAAGCTTTCTGGGTTTGTTGTTGTTATTATTATTATTAATCTTTAACTGTAGAACTAGGATTTCAAACCAAGTTAAATTTTTTCTCATTAACACATTCATTCTTGATGTAGAGCCAAGAAAATGTCTGTATGTGGCTCTCTCAGTCATGGTAGAAATAATCTGTGAAATTGCACTTTCCCTGGAGCAGGAACAGTATAGTGGAACCCTGTATTCTATTATTTAATCAACTAAATTTCTGGAAAGTCCCTTATACGGAAAGGAGTAAAATGATTTCTGGTCCTACTTTGGGAAACCACCTTGTGTTTCTCACATTTTCCTCACATGTAAAATTGCTAGGGTCTTGTATAACAGAACATGTATACCATAGAGGACTTCTGTTTTTAAAGGGAGAGGAGAAATAATGAACTTATAATCATGATATGTTACCATTTCAAAATCGCTATGGCTGAACAAATTATTAATTTGATGAGTAGGTTAGGGACAGTTAGAATGCTGCCAAGCTACTTGGGGCAGTTTCTTTTTTCATAAGAAAACATGAACATAATTGTGGTCTCTTAAGACAATAAGCATGAGTCCATGTAGGAAGAGAACCTTAGAACTATGACCTAAAGTCTGAAACCTAGTCATTGGTTGTTCTCCAGTAGGGAAGGGTAGTTCACCACAAAGGGTCTTTTGGAGCTCTCCTTTGTTATTTTGACATGCTTATTTGATGCAAAGAGATTACTAAATTCTGTGTACAGCTTCTCTTATTGTGAAACACGTGCTAGCAGCCTTTTTCAATGTACTTTTTTTAATTGAAGTGTAATACACATAACATACAATTAACTGTTTTAAAGTGAACCATGCAGTAGCATTTAGTAAATTCATAATGTTGTATGGCTACCACGTCTATCTAGTTCCAAAACATTTTCATCACCTCAAAGAAAATTCCATATCCATTAAGCAGTCATTCTCCATTTTCCTCTCCTTCTAGCCCCTGTTGTCATGTATGGATTTTACCTACTTTGAATATTTTCTGTAAATGAAATTATACAATATGTAACCTTTTGTATCTGGTGTCTTTCACCTTGCATAATGTTTTTGAAGTTCGCCTATGTTGTAGCATATGTTAGTGCTTAATTCTTTTTTATGGCCAAATAATATTCCATTGAATAGATATGCCACAATGTGTTTATCTGTTCATCCATTGATGGACATTTGGATTGCTTTGTCAGTATACTTTTAAAGTTTATTTTTAATTAAGTAGAAAGGTCTTAACATTTGGCCTGAATTTTTTTTCTGTGGCTCACTCATTGGTCCTACTTCAGCTGATTGGTACTACACAGTCTAGCAACTGATCGCTTTTTCTGTGTCTGCCTTCAGTAAGCACTTATTCAGCACCTATTCAATGCCAATTTTATGAGATCCTCTTAGACATATGAAGGTATCTATCTTCTTGAATGTTCCCCTGCTAGACCCAGTATTCCTAGGCCTTCAGTTATTTCTCTAGAGCTCTGCTTTCAAAATAATGATCCTATTAAAGTCTTTGTGCCTTGATAAAGTGAGGAGCCCAAAACTGCATATGGTATTTTAGGTGCTCCCACTAGCACTAGTATGGAGCAGAAAAAAACCTGTCACTGCTACCTTTTCTAGGTAGTAAACTTCTGTCAAGTCTATTCAGAATTGTGTTAACTTTCTTTTCATCCATATTTGCAGTGTTTTCCATTTTGAGCATTCTCTAAACTAAAATGCTTAGCAATTTTTTTTTGCATATGCAGCTGCTAAGCCATATCTTTTTTTTTTTTGCATTTTAGGTTTTGGGGTACATGTGAAGAACATCATGCAAGATTGTTCCTTAGGTACACACGTTGCAGTGTGATTTGCTGCCTTCCTCCCCTTCACCTATATCTGGCATTTCTTCCCATGCTCTCTCTCCCCAACTTCCCACCCCCTGCTGTTATCATGAATTTTTTGGACCAAATGGCTTATTTAGACCTAAGTGTAAAACTTCAGTAGGTAGTATATTAACAAAGTACTACAAACTAGGTGGCTTAAAATAATAGAAATGTGTTGTCTCACAGCTCTAGAGGCTAGATGTCTGAAATCCGGGTGTTGGCAGGGCCATTTTCTCTCCTAAACTTACCGGGAATCCTTCCTTGCCTTTTCTAGCATCTGCTAATCCTTGG